>NC_084464.1:76637094-85682094 GCF_027409185.1 Cynocephalus volans
ACTTGCCTAGAGTTCAGTACTTACAGCAATCACATGAGGCAGGCAACCCTTGCCAACATAATGCAACCACTAAGTAGTAAAGCTGGATTTGAACAAGGGGCTATTTATCAAGCTCCTAGCTGAGCTCCCTACCCACCTCCAGTCTTTCACATGTGTAAAGAGGCCTAATACTCAACTGGCTTACAACTACCTTGACACATCGCCCCTTCCCCCTTAGTGGCTACTGACAGGAACACCTTGCTACATACATAAATATTCACGGACTGATCACTCTCACTCTGCTTTTAGCATGAAAGCTCTTACAGTCAGAGTAAGGGCCAAATTTATCTTTAAGTTACTATTTAAAGGGCTCAATATAATCTTAGACATACAACACAGACTTCAAAACTATTATTTGCCTGACAATCTCTGTGCAGGATTTTTTCTGGGATCAACTTCCTTCTGTAGAAAATTCCTTCCGCTTCTAAGCACATTATAATTCATTCAGTCATTCAACAATATTTAATGAGCATTTACTACACGCTAGGCACTGTTCTAGACACTAGAGTTACAGCAGTAGACAAAAGAAAATTCCAACCCTTGTGTTCTAGTGGGAGAAACAACTGAAATACATATAATATGTCATTTAATGTGATGTTAGGTGCAATAAAGAATCCACAAAAGTCTACATACCACTTCCTTGATATGACTAGATGTACAAATACTTATCTATAGTTTTTCTATCAATTTACTACCCACCTTATCCAAAGTCTATTGAAAAAGTTAAAGGTCTAAGATTTGCCTAATAGGTATTCTTGGAAAAAGAAAAAAAATGTGTATGTGTGTGTGTGTGTGCATATATATATATATATGCACACACACACACACACATATATACATACACACACACACATATATATATACATATATATATATACACACACACATACGTATAGTAGGGAAAGTGAAGAAAAATGGTCAGGGCCCCTCAGATGTTCAGAATCTTGCCGAGCATTTGATGTAAATATGCACGAGCGCTCAGGTGTTCCTTGGTTATTGTCTAACATAATTGCGCATGGGCACCCAGGTGTAGGGGAGGCTGCCGCTGCTGGTGGATCTGCTGTAAGCTGCAGCCACTGCTGCTGCTGCTGCTGAGGACTGAGGACTGAGCTAATGTCATCTGCCAATGGCTCCCAGGATCTTTCCTAATTACCTAGCATGGACCTGCATGTGAAGGGTCTGGTGACCCAGCCTGGCATGTGAGGGGTCTGGTGATCCAGACTGGCATGTAAGGGGTCTGTGACCCAGTCTGCACAATGGGTTTGAAGGGTCTGTGGGCCCTAACCCCAAGCCTGGACAATACAAATGTAAAACTTAGCATAACTAAAATAATGAAACATTTTGGTTTATAGTTATGAATTGCCTAACCAGAAAATTAGCTTAGCTATTGCTTTAGCAATACATATATATATAAATAAAGCATGCTTCTCACACTGCTAGGTAAACTTATAAATTCACAGATTTACATAAGGACATGACAGCATCCATGAAGAAGACTCAAATGGCACAAGTTAAATACCACTTCCAAATACAAAGAAATTAAAGACTTCTTTTCTGTACAGGACAGATTTGAGGAGAGATGCTATAGACTTTCTCAAAGGTAAGAATTATACTTTGACATGCAGGAGATAGAAAGTGGCTGCCTACTTCTTGGCCTTGTCCTTTTGTCTTCCCAGCCTCCTGCCATCAAGAACATCTTTCAGATTTTCTCTGAATCTTCCACACATCCTATTTTCTCAGGTTCAGAAATATGGCTTCTTCTTGCTAGAGGAATTTTGCTTCCTTGCCCCATCACCCACTATGTCCCATCATCCTATACTTAGCTCAAATGTTACTTTCTCCACAACTGCTCCTAAAACCATCAGCTCCACTAAGTGTCTTTGCTTCAGGCACTCCCAGGCACCTGTATTTGTCTCGACACACACTGTGTGCATATTTAGTCCAGACACTCAATCTGTGAGGGTTGTGATCCTCTCTGCTTAGAGCTGTAATACTCCCTGTCTTTATTAAGCACAGTGCCTGGCACACAGAGGGTGCTCAGTTAATATTTGTTATGTTGTAGAGAAGACATACTGATTCATTATATTCAAATGTCTTCTGAATGTGATCATGTTTAAGCTCAGGTAGGTAGAAGGAATCTCACAGAGTGATACACTATTACTGCTTAGATACATTTCTCTTAGATTACTGAAATCTCTGTTAATGGAGAACGGTCAGCACTGAGCACACTCAGCGTTCATTAGAGAGATGAAGATACAATTTACAAATACCTGCAGTTCAAGATGAAGGAACAACAGTCTTACATTCAGCATGTAACATAAATACTGTTTAAAGTTCTCTTTCCACTGGTTGAGGAGGTTGATTTAAAAAAACTAACAACCGACTGACTTTTTAGTTATTTTTGGGAAAAGACCAAATAATTGACTTGTGGTAGAGAAAATGATTGCCCCACTCAGCACAGTCATCTCCAGGGTTGCTTTTTTTTTTTTTTTTTTTAAAGCCTACAAAGAGACTCAACCAATAATTTATTCATTTTGTTTTTAATGCAGGGAAATACCTAATCCCAGGAGAAATCAGACAAGAAAAAGAACAAACTTACCAACAAGTGAGCAGTCAGGTGAATCTGGCAGTGCGAGCCATCAGCAGCCAGCATAACAAGCACACTCGTGTGGGGAATGGAGGTTCCTACAAGCACATCTTTGTGCTCCCAGGAGCAGCTGCCTTAGCCTTTCCAGGAGGGAAGGACCAGCAGGTGTCTGCCGTCCACATTAGCTTCAGCTCAAATGGGCTCAGGCCTCCAGCTCCTCTTCTCTGTCCCAATAGTAAACCACTGAGCTCACTGGAAACAATTTAATATTTCCCCCATTCCCATTGTACCCTGAAAATTATTATTCTATTCAATTCTGTCTGCCCTGACAAGATAAATGCCTAGTAGAGTTGCTGATGTATACATATCAACGGAGGAAAAAAATTAATTTCAATGTATCTTGTTGCAGAAATTATCAATTCTTGTTCATAACAATACACTGTTTTTTAAAAAAATAAGACTACAGGTTATTTACTAACATGGCAGTTTACACCTGACTGGAAAAAAAAAAAAATCTAAAAATTGAATGGTCTATAAGCCAGAGATAGTGAGAAAGGAGATAAAATTTTCAAATAACCAAATGATATCTGGGGAAAAAAGTAGTCGTGGGGAGGGGCTGGGGAGATGTTGGTCAAAGGATACAAAATTTCAGTTAGAAAGGAAGAGTATTTTCAGTAGATCTACTGTACAACATGGTGATTATAGTCAGTAACAATGTATTATACACTTAAATTGGCGACAGTGGATTTTAAATGTTCTCACCACAAAAAATAAGTATGTGAGGTAATGAATATGTTAATTAGCTTGAGTTAGTCATTCCACAATGCATACGTATATCAAAAATATCATGTTGTACACAATATATACAATTTTTATTTGTTGATTTTTAAAAAATGGATTAACAGTAAGAAGAAAGGGGGAAAAAAAGGTCAAAGAGAAAAAAACCAAAGTTGATATAGCCAAAAGAAAGACCTGAAATCCCGGCTAGTTAGTTCAGTTTGTTAGAGTGCAGTGTTATAACACCAAGGTCAGGGGTTTGGATCCCTGTACCTGCCAGCTGTCACAATACAAAACAAAACAAAACAAAACAAAAAAACCCCCACCAAACCTGAATTTAAGTATGGCAGAAGACAGCAACAATATCAGAATACCCCTGCTAAACAAATACTTTACTTACTACAATGAAACATTTCCATCTGACCGCACATGTAAAATGAGATGAGCTTCAGGATAGTCAACTAGTCAACAGCACAGGTTCTAGACCAAGGGCACTTTGGGTTCAAAATCCTGTCTCTGCCACATAATGGCTACATGACCTTTTCAAGTTACTTCTGTTAAAAATGGGGATACTGATTACATCAACCAGAGGTAAACTATACTGCAGTCAGGTTGCACTTGTTTAAATCCCCTGTACTCACCAAAGGACTATGTTCAGACCTAAATATCAGCATGAGTATGAAAAAAACCAGGGACATTACTAGTACCCATCTCAGAGGGTGCTGTGAGGATTAAATAAATTAATACATGTAAAACCCTAAGAATGGTTTTATCACCCATAGTAAGTGCTCAGTTAATGTAAACTATATTTTGCTTGTATCCATGGTAAAGAGTATTTTTAACATTTATTTAAAATTGTATACAAAAATGACCAGGCATGAACAATTAATTATCTTAGTTTTCAGCACCATGTTCTAAGCAACTGAGCTAACCAGCCAGCCCAATTACCTTACTTTTATTTCTGTGAATTGGAAATCCATCCTAAATCAAATCAGTCAATCAATCTATCTTTCTATCTACTTATGAGTGAATGAATGAACTGGTATAACAATTTTAGCTGTGCTTTGGGGGGAGAAATTGAGAACCATGCAAAATTTAAATTTCATGCTTCAATAGCACTACAAATCAAATATACAATAATGTGTTAACTTATACAGACTGAGCAAATAGTCCTTCAGAGTCCAAAAGGTCTGAATAGACATATCTAAACATTATTGAATTCTGTGCTAAAAAAAAAAAAAATTACTTGAACGCCACCTGGAATAGTTGACAAATAAGTCCATTGACTCTGGTTCTTCTATTCTGCTTTTGCAGCATGCCTTAAAAGCAATTACTATTCCATTACTGTTCAAGAGAAAATTTATCAGCTTGTAATTTAGAGACAAGCGGAGTAGACAGAAGAAAATGGAGCCACCAACTATAGTTTCCAAGAAGAGGCAGACAGCAGCCTAAATGTTTAAAAAACACAACATTCATTGCACCAAACAATGATTTGGACATGTCTTCAAGTCTATTCACAAGAGAGAATAATCAGTGAAAAGCAGGTCGAGGGAGAAATAATGATGGAAAAAGACAATAGAAGAGGCAAAGGGAGAATGTCTTTTAAACCCAAATTGCTATTTCTAGCCCTTTAAAATATCAAAATCCAAACAAAAACTGCTGGTCTCCAGAGAAAAATCTTATAAAAATGAACCATAATTCAAATACTGTATACCCAGGGAGAATGAAAAAAATCTATAGATCTAACATTTATAGCCTAAGAAAATTGGCTATAGTTTTGTATATGCATTTGTATAAAATTCTCGCCTTTTATCAGACCCATGGCATAACTATTGATAATATACTTTCAGAGGGGAGAAATAAAACACAAGGGGCACATATCAGGTAAAATAGTCTTTTTATGCTACACCTAAGAGAATCTTCTAGGTTTCTTCACTTTAAAAAGGTAATTACCCTAAACAAAGTAATTGTATCAAGGGCAAAAGAAAGGTAAATCTTATGTCTCCTTTCAGTAAACATATGCAGAATTACTATCTAGGAGGAAAAGTGCTAAACATTCAGCATGTAAAGGGAGAAGCATATAGATGCTTCAGAAAAGGAGCAAGACAATTAAAATCCAGCTCCTTCACCTGCCTCACACACAAATGGCTTGAGAGCACCCAATAAAAAATTCAAACAAGGGGACTCTTCAGTTCTCTGCTTTCCAGAAACATCTTCAAGATGCTGTCTCATTAACTGACTCTTTTCAGAAGCTCCTGAGGTGTCTCAGTTAGTCTGTCTTCCAGTCTTCCCTCATTACATTTAAAGTTATGTATTTTAAAGTTTTTTTTCTTGCTTGGAAAGTGCTATTTTTAAAACTTTCACTCCAATTGATTTCCAAAGGTGAAACCAACTTCGCCTGAAAAGCACCTGCTTTAAACTTAGGAAAGCTTTGAAGATTTCTAGCAAAGAACAGAAATCTGATCAATAGTGTTATCAAAAATATGACTATATATAAAATCACATTTATTTGTAGTTGTGGCTTTTATTAAATCAGCTTAAATCCTTTGCAAATAAGCTTTTCCAGAGAACCAGATCAATAGGATGCACAGGCAGGTGGAATTACCTGTGATCCACAGTGTAAAACCCATCAATGGCACAGGAAGAACAGGAATAGTTGCTGAGATACCTGAAACCTGAAAACCCCCACCACCTTCTTCTCCAATGGACAGCACAGTTTCTGTGGCTACACTCATACCAAGCTTCATTTGCAAATGGATTTGGCTGTTAACAATGCAAATATTTCTTTCCTCGTGACACAGCTCAGTTGAAAAGAGAGGCTGAAAATTAGTTAGCTGTATAGAGAATAAAGCACCATTCCAGTTACCAGGGAGGACTAATTGAACACAGACTGCCTGTTGCGTCTTTAATTTAATTTGGAGACCTTTAATCCCTTACTTTCCTTCATTTGCAGCCAATACTTAGTGAGCTAATTTGTACCTGGTTCGTTTTCTTCCTTTTATCTTATCTACTTTAAATCAACCATGGAAATTAAAGGCACTATGAATAAAAGATGAAGCCTGACTTGGGACATTTTTTCCTTAAGCACTATGAATTACTTAAAAAACTAATTTGTGTGCATGCACAATGTAAAGGCCTGAGACATATGTTTCAGCCCCACAGCATCCCTGATCAGCATCTTTCCCTTCCCCTAAGGAGGTGCAGTTTTAAAATGTGTTATCTGGTCCTATCTTTCCTCCAAGAGAACAATGTCTAGACTGTAATCCACATGGAATCATTAGTCTGAGAAGGGTGTATGGTAGACCATCCCATTAATAAACTAAGGGTTTAAAGAAAAACAAACAAAATTCTGGAAAGTGCACAAGACTAACGGTGCATAAATTGCACTAAATCTAATGCGTTCAATGGTGCTTGCCATGCAAGGAAGAGAAAAAACTGTAACAAGGAAAACTGAATGTATCAGCATACAGAGAACAGAGGCCTAATCTGTACACAAACATTGTAGCATATATGGGGTGGGGGGTACTGGTGGAGAAAGGCACTAGTCATAAAACTATGTCTGGGAGTCATGTCCAGGGGCTACAGAACTTAAATTCTATGTGTATCATGCATATTATGCTTAAAACAACAATAAAAAACCTTCTGTTGTGTATGTATTTTGTATACTCAGCACCTCTCCATAAAAACAGTTGCACATGCTCTTTTTTAAAGACAAATTTATCTTGATTATTAAATTCCTTCCAAATGTACAAAATTACAGTGTTTTGTAAGTTTTGCATGTTTTGATCCTTGATTTCTTATTTGCCAATACTCTCTTTCCTCCCTACTCTCTACTCTTCCTTTTATCTTATACTCCCCTACCCCCATGGACCCCTACCTGCCCCCCCTCCACCAAAATACTCGATTTTTCCCTGCTGCTTAACATCCACCCCACCAACAAGCCCTCTTTTCAGCTTGGGAAGCAAAGAAAGACTGTGTTGTGAAGAGTTTCATTGTCCGTATGTGCCAACTCTTCCCCTCATCTTACACCTCACAACAGCAATAAGCTGGGAATAAATGGAATCATTCCCCCTTCACAATCTAGTCTGCTGAAGGGTTAATTAACAGCGATATGCATTATTACACTTCAACAAAACCACATGTTTTCACAGCTAAGGTAACTTCCAAGTTGTAAATGGGAAAAAGAAAGAAAGAGACTTTGGGGTTTAAAATTACAGTGCATTGAAATATAAAGGTCTTTGCTTCAGAGTACACGCCACTTTTGTTGGGGGAAAGAGCACTCATGCAGGATTAAAATAAAAGCCCAGGGGCTAGCCAGTTAGCTCAGTTAGTTAGAGTGGGGTGTTATAACACCAAGTCAAGGGTTCAGATCCTTGTAAGGGCCAGTCACAAAAATAAAATAAATAAATAAAAGCCCAACTTTTTTTTTTTAATCAAATGGTATCTCTCATCTTGTTTATAATAAAACAATATGATACAATGCAAAGCTTATTTATTTCTCTGGTGAAACATGGAAAGAAAGGCCTCGGCAGTGAAAGGACAGAGAAAAAACGATGGCGAACATTACTGTTCCTTTTATTGATGGAGAGAATTAATAGAAATGAAGCCAGCAATTACCTTTAAGAAATGGATTTAAAAAAAAAAAAGCACAGAAAAATTAAACTGGAAGGATACAGAGTAGCTCTGTCCTGAGGTTAAGAAAGCAAAACTGAAAGGTTAGGATGAAAGTGTGGGGAGCAGTTAGGGTATTTGATTACTAGACACACAGATTTTACAAGTTTACAGTGTCCAGCTCATACAAGTATTTCCAGAATATCCAGTTTACTGGGGAGGGTGGTTGGGGGAATCTCTAGGAGGTGGGAGTCTAGGAATTTCAGGTGCAGGAAAGCAACGGTCCCACAGGACATCAAAGAAATCAAAATTTCGTTTATCTATAATTGTGTACAGGGAAGAAAACCATGCAACTCGGTCTCATTTGCAGACTGCAGATTACGCACACACACTGCAAAATACCAGTCTCAAGAAACAACACTGTCCTAACCCCATTCCTGGCGGTTGTGAACCTGTGGTCTTCCAAGGGAATGCATGTACCATCTTAGCCAGAGGGGGCCGGGCTGCACTCAGGATCTTATAGACAGTCTAGGACGCACGGCCCCGTGCAATAGTGGCCTAGCTAACATGTCAAAGAGAGGCGTTAAAGAAAGGTCGGGAAAAGGGTCCGGGCAGCCCAGGCTCCAAAAAGACGTAATCACAGGGCAGAACAATCTCATTTGCCAGACAGGATTTCCTTGGAAAAAAGGTAATCTTCAGGGTCAGAAAGGGCCTTTTTTGTGGGGTACGGAGAAGAGATGGAAGGAGGAACCCCACATAAACACATTGTCAGTGTTTTCACTAACAACCATTTCCGTGCCAGGGTACAGTACTAGAGAAATTTGTCTGATATTTAGTCACCATGTCCACCTTCCTCTCTATATGGCTCTAGATTCAGAATCACACTGTATGCGCTGAAATACCTCGGAGTACACCGAGCCTTTCCCCTTACTGTGCAGGATCCATCCCTGACCTCCTCCTCTCGCAACTGGCCTCACAGACAGCGCCTCCGGATCCAGATCCATATGCTCAGGCCGGCCAGGGCCCGGTCCCTGGAAGTCACACGTGCTGTACCCTCGACCCCACGCCGAGACAGCAAAGCCCCAGGGCAGACTACCTCCCTCTGAGCCACGGCGGTCCTCTCACCACCACCACCCTCCTTCACTCCCCAGGGCCAGCGGAGGCTGCGGACTGCCGACGAGGAGCGGCTCCACGCGGGGTCCCTAATGCACGCGCAGAGCAACTGAGGACTCCAAAGTGCAGCCGAAGCGCAGGAAGAGTGTGGCGGCTGCCGGGCCGGCCCCGAGGCCCCCCTCCCTCTCTACCTCCTGGAAGAGCTCCAGACTGTAGGTGTTGTCGTCGTCGGCGAAGAAGAGCACGCCGGGCTGCGCGCGCTGGTGCTGGTGGCGCTGGCGCAGCCAGGCGAGGCCGGCGTTGCGCTGCTCCGTGGCGCGCGGCAGCCCGGGCCGCTTGTAGCGCCGCGGCGTGGGCACGTGCAGGTGCGTGCTGGGCAGCCCGGCCCGCGCGAGGAAGCGGCTCACCAGCTCGCTGCGCGCCGCCGCGTCCTCCACCAGGATCCAGTGCAGCTGCGCCACCTGGCGGAATGTGTTGGCCAGGCGGGTCAGCTCGGCTTTCTGCACCGGGCGGCTGTAGGTGGGCGTGATGGCATAGATGGTGGGCAGCGGCGGCTCGGGCTGCGGCTGTGGCCGAGACTCGTTGCGCTTCGCGGCGCCTCGCCCCGGGCCGCCCCTGCGGAGCGGGAGTCGGGCGCCCCCGCGGCCCACCGCGTAGGGAGAGAAGTAGGGGCGTGGGGTGAGCGGAGGCGCGGGTCTGCGAGTGTCCACGTCGAGCATGATGATGACGATCAGGATCCAGGGCAGGAGGATGAAGAAGCGGCTGAACAGCACGGACTTCATGGTGCGCGCTCCACTGGCCTCTCGGACGCCCCAGAGCGGGGCGAGTCGGGGCCCCCCAGGGCGCATATTGGACGGCGGCGGCGCCCGCACCCGCACCCAGGCAGCCGCGGCGGGCGCGCTCTCCCTGGGGCAGGGAGCGGCGGGGCTCACCACCTGGGCGTGGGGGATCGGCGCAGGTGCGGGGAAAGCTGGGGCTGTAGGAGCTGCAGGCGGGCCGGCGGGGGCTGTCCCCACTGGGGGTGCGCCGGCGGGAAGCGGGACTCGGTCCAGCCGCGCGCAGTGGCCCCGAGTTGTGCCGAGCGCGGAGAAGACGGTGATCCCCACCGCGCTCCTTCCGAAGAGCAAGAGCCGGGAGCCCGCACGCGCTGCGCTTCGCCGCTCCCGTCCCGCGGCGCTGCGGGCAAAGGTGCTCCAGCCGCGGCCCCTAATACGCTCCCCGGGACATCCTCGAGGGCAGAAGGCGCTGGGGGCTTTCCTTCCTCACATTCGGGCCTGGGAGGCGAGGACCGGGAGGGGACGCCGGGGATGTTGTGTCCTGGGCTGTACTCGCGCGCCGCAGCGGAAGCCCGCGCTCCCGTCCGTCGCCCTTCTCTTCTCAGAACCTCTCCCGACTCCGGCAGCAAGATCCCAACGCAAGGAAAGAAAGGAAAAGCGAGGGGGGCGGGGCGCTGCAGACTCCAGCGTCCTCCCAGTCCTCCTGTGGGAAGACAGCCGCGTTGCTACTGGCGGAGAGGGGCTACGAGACGGAGGCGGGAGGGGGCCCCTGGCTCTCGGCAGGGCTGGCGCGGACGGCCCCGGGAGCTAGCTCGGGAGGCGGCCGCTGCACCGCGGGAGGAGGAACGGCAGGAGGGTCCCCGCGGGGCTGCACGACCTCCGGGAGGGGGTGATGCCCGTTCGCTGCGCGCTGAAAAGCTTTCTGAAATACTGCAAGGTCTTTGGAGATCAGCCAGCCAGATCCACTCACGTGCGGAAAACTCGCCCGGCTGCCCGCTTTGGTGCTGGTGCCTAGGGTGGGGAGTGAAAGGAGAGAGGCGGGAGACAGCAGAGGTACCTTCTGTGGCTCCGAGCTGCGGGCTTGGTGTGCTGGGGCTGTACTAAAAAGCGGCGCTTGCACCGAAAGGCAGAAATCAATAGAAGCCCACGGAGACGGAGGCGGGCCGCACATGGGTGTTTGGTGTGTGAGGCAGCCCGTAAGAATCAGTCCGAGTGGTTGCTGCCTGACTGCAGTTAGAACCTTCGGGGAGTATTCCTGAAACTCAGCTGAGTGTGTTTAACTTATCGTTCTTCAGTAGTTTGGAGTCACAGTCCCTCGCAGTTCGCTGTCACCGGAATTATTCCATTTGACCCTCCCAACGATCCTTGACAGGAGGCCTGGGAAATAGAATTGCCTTCATTTTCTGGATGTGGAAGCTGAGGTTCAGGGTTTAAAGTGATTTCTCTGAGGTCAGTGCAAGTGGCTACGTGGAAATAGAAAGTGGGCCTCCTGAGTATAGCCGGTGGCTTCCTCACTGCGTGGCCTGCCGAAATCACAGTCCGGCTGGGCGGGGCTGACGTTCCTAGATATAAACATGCTGCTATCAAAGTCAAACAGAGCATAGGAGGACATATAGAACCATGTCAGTGTCTGGAAGACACCCAGTAAGTAGCTGGAGCTTAGTTTGGACTTTTTCTATCTAGCCGACCTACTTCCTAGCTGCGTCCCTGGCGGTCTGCAATGTACAGGGAAGAGAGAAGAGGGGGCGTGCAGGCAGGCACGTCCTCGGGAGGTGCTCACAAAGCACCAAATCCCTCTGCGCATTCTGAGGGCGCAACCGAGCGCTCTGGGGCGATTGCCCGTCTAGCCTTTCCGATGCTTGTCTTCTGCCAGCCCTGCCCTTGCAGCTCCTGCCTGTTGGCAGACGTTGGCCCATTTGTGAAATTCCCTGACCTCCCCCCCGACCCCAATCCCAGACTCTTATTTTTAAAAAGAAGTGTTTTTGGTGGCTGGCCGATACAGGGATCAAACCCTGGACCGTGGCCCCTTCAGATTCTGAAACCTGAGAGTGAAACGTTAGACCAATGTCAGGTGCCCTTTGCCTCCTCCCCCAAGGGCTAGCCTTCTGTCCCAACTTCCCTAGGTCACCCGCGACTCATATCTTAAACTCTGCAGATTAGTGCATTTTAAACAGAGATCACAATGAATCCATTAAATCTCTCCCATATATTCTGATAGCCTAATGTGCCTCTAAAAATAACACAACCTGTGGAAACATCCTGGCCAGACCTCGGTGTACATACCAGCCTAATGGGAGTGGGGGTGGAGGGAAATCAGTAAAGGCTTTTTTTTAAGTACTAGAAAGTAGCACACACACCTGCCCACCCCCCCATCCCCCATGTTACTGAAGTTTCCTTCATCCTGATGGAATTTTAAAATTTGGTTGAAAAGAAATGCCTTATGTTAGCTGGAGTAAAATTCAAGTGGTCACTGAATCGTATTAAAAAGCGTCACTAATCTTCGTTAGTGGGGAGCTCTTGGTTAGTCCCACTATACCATAAAACCTATTTTCTAATTGTGTCTTCTCCAGAAACCAGGGCTATTCAGAGATGAAACACTTTTGAAACCAATCAAATTTGGCATTTGAGACTTTAGTAGCTGGTACCCAGAATTCTCTGTTGGTGTGCAACACAACACTTAACTAGCACATCAAGGACTGTCACTTCATTTTTTTCTATTATCCTTAGCATTGGCAACCAGGTTGACCTCATTCAGCCATCTGTTGGGTGCATCATGCTTGTTGGAATCAGGCAGACCTGGGCTACTTTCTACTTGTGAAGCTTTAGAAAGCCTATGAGCCTCTCAAGCCCTAAGTTTTCTCATCTGGAAAATGGAATTAATAATATATACTGCATTGGAATCTTATAAGGATTAAATGAATTAAGTTAGCTGAAGAATTTTGCAGAAGAGATGGTAATTACACAGGCAGTCAATAAACGGTTTTTAAATACAGGTAACACTTCCTCAAAAGAATATCTTAACCCAGGAGATCTTGATGGATCAACATTATCACATGAATATAAAAATGAAATCTATCCTAAACAGGACTGGCAATGCCTCTACATAGTACTGCCACCTGTACAGAAGGTCATGCTTGTTTGTGTTTGAGTCTTCCCAAGTTGCTGTAGGGAGGGAAAGAAAGAAGGAATCAATTTATCCCAGATACAAGGTACAGCTTGTCATACAATAAGGATGAGATGATTCCAGGTGGCATTTATTTCAAATGGCTGAATATACCATATTGTTTTATATTTTGTGACTCAAGATGTGGACCCAAATCCTTTATGATCAAATCTGAGTAAAGATATAAAGATACAAAAAATTATTATTAAGGGTGTCCATTTGAAGCACAAAACCAGTGTAAAACACTTCTAAGTGCAAAAATTTATCATGCTTTTAAAATAAGTTGAGAGTTTATCAGGAGCTAGAATGGAAACAACTTCTTTAAATGGGGGCTTGAAGAAAATGTTGTTTTTATGAAGGATAATCACTGGGTAGCTATAGTGCTTTTCAATAGCTTATGGTATTCTGACATAAAATAATTTATACTTGATCTGTGGCTGATAATGAAGGTTGGTGGAAGTCACTAGAGTAATTAAAATAATTACCTGATTTCTGAGCTTCTGCACATCCTCTCTGTTTATTTTCATTTAATCTCTCTAATTATTTGTGTAGTAAAGTGAGCATTGCTTCATCTATACTAATGAATACTTGGATTGCTGGCATCAGCCGTTGCATTTCAGTATTGTCAAATAAACAAAAGTATAAAACATTTCATCTGGGGAGTTAAAAAAAACATACTGTGTAATCACTAAACATTTTCATTTTGCTTTGATGAATAATATGCGACTGTATCTTCTGTAGCAAAAAGATTGCAGCACGATTAGTGCACTGTATTGAACTGATCCCATTTGACATTTGAGCCTGGGGTTCTACCAGTGTGACTAAACCAACCTTCAAGTGAGCATTTGGGGACATCTTTGATATTCTTAGTCAAGTAGGAAAGGGACCAAAAAAAAAAAAAATCTACACACTATTAAGTATTTGTAAATATCTATATGATAATAACATGCTTATGCAAGTCAGGCTGTGAAGAGAATCAGAACTAATTCATGTGCAAGTAATAATGTAACGTCAAAGTATTGATAATCAATACCCAAATGCATGTGAACATAAACACTTTCTGTTAAAAGATCAGCTATGAAAGAATGATGTCAAAATAAATAATTCGAATAGCTCCAGATTCCAGGGATACATGACAGTTTCATTGATAACTCAGAAAAATGACATCCAAACCACAAATTAAATGGCTCATTTGGTTTATTTACATGCATCTGGATCCTCAGCAAATATCACTTTTGGCTTAGAATTGTTCGAAATTATAATGCTTCTTTAAAATTTTAGATATTTGCTGTTATTATGTACAAAATGTGACATTACAGGTAATTTGTTTAGTAAAATCCCATTTTTATGGGATGGGTTGAGAGCAAGGTACTCGGTAAAAGGGATTTTCTAGAAAGAAAAAAATTAGCAATTTACCCTAACAATTTTATTGAGAAAGAATTCTATTCTGTTTGAATGGGATCTGAAGATATAACGTGCTGGTGTTCCTCCTTTTCCTTTTATTAACGGATTATGATATG
Organism: Cynocephalus volans; assembly: GCF_027409185.1. NCBI lineage: Eukaryota > Metazoa > Chordata > Mammalia > Dermoptera > Cynocephalidae > Cynocephalus > Cynocephalus volans. The sequence goes on from NC_084464.1 coordinate 76,651,681, forward strand.
CAAAAAATTAATAAACATACATAAAAGCATGCTGGTATTCTTCTCCCACTTCATCTTAAAAATTGGCATTTAAATTAAAATAGTAATTTGTTAGAAATAGAATTTTACTGTAAGACCACAAAAGCTACTTTTCACAGTAATGAGAATCAAAGGAGATAATGTAGATGAAAGTATATTACACACTATAACGTAGTAAACACTGTAAAATTGAGGAGAGGGATGAAGCAAGATTGGCCATGATTGATAACTGTTGAAACTGGGAAATGAAAATATGGAGGTTCCTTACATTATTGGGCCTATTTTTGCATGTTTCAAAATTTCCATTATAAAAGTACATAAAATAGGTTATAACGTACTGTAGTTCATTTACCAAGATAGTACTGCTGTCCTACTGCCCTTGTTTTAAAAACTACATCTAGTGCCTGATTTGTGCAAAATACACGGTAGTATTATGGCAGTGAATCGTGTCCCCCTAAAATTCATATGTTGAAGTCCTAACCCCCAGTACTTCAGAATGTGATCTTATTTGGAAATAGGGTCATTGCAGATGTAATTAGTTAAGATGAGATCATACTGGAGTACATGGGTGCCTACTCCAATATGATTGTTGTCCTTATAAAAAGGGGAAATTTGGACACAGAGGAATTCACACAGAGAGAACTCTATGTGAAGATTGAAGCTATGCTGCCACCAGTCAAGGAATGCCAAAGATTTCCAACAAACCACCAGAAGCTAGGAGAGAGGCATGGAACAGATACTTTCCTAGTGCCTTTGGAGTAAGCATGGCCATGCCAACACCTTGATCTTGGACCTTGAGCCTCCAGAACTGTGAGAGAATAAATTTCTGTTGCTTAAACCATGCAGTTTGTGACAGTTTGTTACAGCAGCCCTAGCAAGCTAATACAGATAGGAAGTAATGGTGGTAGTAAAATTATAATCTAATAGTGACTTGTGCATAATGATATGAGGAAATAAATAGGTGTGTGTGTGTGTGTGTCTAGGAATAAAGGAATAGGTGAAGAGCACCGAGTATAGAACTCAACAGCTTCCACAAGGTTCCAAAGTGAAGCACTGATGAATGGGATTTAAAATCAAGACTGGTGTGATTGATAGTAAACAGTCCTTGAGGGGCCTAGTCAGGCAAGAGGCTGGATGGAGGGGGCTGAAGACAAGGCTTAATAAGTGAGCATCGTCTTTCATAACAAATAACATTCTGTGTCCCAGTAAATCCTCCATAAATACTAGTTGAATCATCTAACTCCACTGTATGACTCTTAAAGTCAGTGTGATTCCAGCTGGGGCTTTGCCCAGATGTGCCAACCCCAACAGAAAGATCAGTGCCTATCACAGTGGGCTATGTTGATGGCCATGGACTCAGGCATCCCTGCAGCCAGATCAGAAGCTGCTGGCATCATGCCCTTCCCCACAAGATGATATTAGAGAGCATTTATTATATTCACTTGATCATATGGAAACTATTTTAGATGAAGTTTAAAATGAAGGTAGCCTTTCATCACATCTATCTGTGATTCACTTAAGGACATATCTTGATCAAGAATACAATCCCCAAACTAAATATTTTATATCAAGATCTTGGGGAAGGGGGATTCCAAAAGTAAAATTTAGCAAAAACAAGGTCTACCTCTAAATTGTCTATATTTATTTCAATAAAAATGTTCTTTCAAATGGTTGTTGGTTTAGTGGGATGCCCTTTCTTAGCTATTTCAATGTTGAGGGAAAAAACTGGGAGCAACCAATATGAATTTGGGGAATGGGTACCAGACAAAGTCCAGAGAAAGTTCCCGCCACTGACTAGCTCTTGGGCAAGTCTTATTTCTCTGGGCCTCAGTTTTCTCACATATGAAACAAACAGGTTTAGATGACTTCTCTCTAAAGTCCATAGAAAATGCACTTTGATTTTTTGTCCAGTTCTGTCGATGGGTGTGCATTAAACTATTAATATCATACTTGTATTCTCTTACCAAATCTTATTATGATAAGTTGCATATATCTGGCAGCCACAAACAGGGTTAAAGAAAGTTTGTAGTATTTTTTAAGAAAGTATGTCCTGTCCACTGTTTCAAAAGTAAATCTGGTTTTTGTAGGTAAACACGTTATATGAGCAATCCACCTCCAAAATATAAGAATTAATAGAAAACCATCAATTTTTAAGTTCAATTTTTTCTTCTTTTTATTTTTTTCTGGTGGCTGGCCGGTATAGGGAACTGAACCCTTGACCTTGGTGTTACAAGGCTGTGCTCTAACCAACTGAGCTAACTGGCCAGCCCAGTTTCTTCTTAATTTGGTAGTCCAGTGTCTTGAATTAGGTTGTTTTTATTATTTTCATAACATTCATTTTTGAGCCTGCAGTTGGACAATTGAAATGCCTACATTTATTAACTTCTATTTCTTAAGTGCCAAATTAAGTATGACTTGGCTTAGTTGTAAGTGAAATATGAATCCCTCAAACAAAGTGAAGAGGTGGTTGGTTCCTTTATTCTTTGCCCATCAGCTTATAGTCCCAACCTAAGAATTTAGCCACACAGATTTAATCAAAAAAGGAGCCCATTAAGAAAGTTTGAAATAGCATAAGTGCTGCAAAATTGAGGTATTTTTCAAGAAAAGTGCTTGGAATTCTATTCAAATAGAATTCGGTTAAGCTAGCAAAATCATCATTCCCAAACTATAGTATAATTGCTGAGTCAGACTACAACTAACCAAAAATGAAAGCCCTCAAATTCCAAATGAAGTTCATGTTCTAATATAATCTCCAGAGGCTAGGTGTCGGGGGTGTCATGGTCAAGGTGCTGTCACTGTGTAGGGTCTGGAAGCACTTGATTACTTGGAAAGTGGCAGCAATAAAACACAGAAATCTAAGTATCTGCCCAGCACAGTTACTACCGTATATAGAAGTTACCTGAGACTCAGGTCAGCCTCATCAACAGAGTGGCAACATGGCACTGGAAAAGAGAACCGCCACAGAATCAGGAGACCTGAATCCATATACTAGATGTCCATTAACTGGTTAGCTATGTAAATTTATGTCCTTACTTGCCAAATAAATCTGATAATAATACCTGCTATCTGTTGTTGCTCCTAAAACTGAGATGCTGTATAAGAATTATCATGAACCAGGTTCTGTTCAATGCACTAAACAAACTTCACTACAACAACCCTGCAACGGAAATAGAGGAAGAAACTTTTCTAAGATCACACAGCCAGTAAATATAGGAGACAGAATTTGCACCCAATCCTATTTTTTAATTCAAAAGCCAACATTCTTTCCACTACAGCTGTCTTCCCCAAATGTAAAAGAGCTGAATGTACAATATCTCTGTAAATGTAAGTTGTTTCAGCATTTAAAGTCCTTGTGATTAAATAAGTTGACACATGTAAAACTTTAGAATAATAATATAGTAAGGATTCAGTAAGCATTGGCTGCTGCCGCCATCATCATCATCATCATCATCATTATTATTATTATTATTACATAGGGTACACTTTTGGCCTCTGAATATGTAGTGAGTCAGTGACAGTTAGAATAGGACTGATTGCTTGCATTTAAAAACTAAGTAATCAAATGGTCATTGTAATGCAAAAGCACAAATTGGTGGTAAAGAGGCCTCGATTTGGGGTCAGAGAACATCAGGGTCCCAGTTCTGACCCCTCCCATTTTGACATTCAAGGTGGGGGGTGACAGGGGGATTCATGAGGATTAACTTTGACAGTGTGTGAGTGAAATTCTATTTGTAATAGGCACAGCACTATAAAAACGTAGTTAATATTTAGAGGGCTGGCCCATGGCTCACTCGGGAGAGTGTGGTGCTGATGACACCAAGGCCACGGGTTTGGATCCCTATATGGGGATGGCCAGTTAGCTCACTTGGGAGAGCGTGGTGCTGACAACACCAAGTCAAGGGATAAGATCCCCTTACTGGTCACTTAAAAAAAAAAAAAAATATATATATATATATTTAGAGAAGGTAATCTCTTTTGAACCTAAGAATTTATTGATACTCTGTTTCCTCTTTGTTGCTGTCAGCATCAGACTTGTGGTAATTGGGTAGAGAAAGGGGTACTTACTGGACCATCTGTAACTGATCTAATGTGGCATAGACACTATGGGTTCAAAGGAATGGTTCCTTCATTTTTTTTCTTTTCACAAAGGCAATTGACTATCAGTAGAAAAAAAATCTTCCATAATATAAATTTTAAAAATTATTGACAGGCAGCCCCCCTCTTGTTTCAGTAACATTATTTAGTGTATTATTTGTTAATATATGTGGCGTTCTTCAAACAGTGCTCGCACTTGATATGTGCAGCACGTGTTGACTAGTTTTATTGTTGCTACTTTTACAGAAATTGACTAGGAGGGACAAACAATACCAGCCAGCTCTGCCTACTTGAGAGGGTTGTTATAAGGATCATACTTGTTAAGGTATTGACAAAGACTGTCTCTTTGACCAAACTTTAGACAGGCTCCTCTGAACCCTCTTTTCTACTAGGCCTCATCCTTGGGCCTTGTCCTCAGTCTTGCCTAGCTCAGTAGTAAAAAGAATTGTGCCCAATCAGGTCAGTGAGAATCCCCACTCCCTTGCTATCCGATCACCTTCGATATCTCATCGAATTCCTCATCCCCCACCTTGATATCTGATGACCCTGGCCTACCTTAGGCAAGAATCCCCCTACCCTTGATGTTTCCTCTTAGTAATTTTTAATCCACTGACCTCCCACCCTGTTCCTTGGCTATAAATTCCCACTTGTCCATGCTATATTTAGAACTGAGCCCAATTCTATACTGAGAATTCTATCCCTATTGCAATAGTTTCTGAAAAATTTTTTTTTTTACTTCTTTTAACTATTGTCCAGCTCTGGTATTCTTTGACAGTGTATAATCTTACATTTCTGACACGAGTGATAAAACTGTACCTTTTCTTGTTTTGAACAGTTATGGATAGAGATATATAATTTTAGGAGGGGATGGGAAATGGCAGAGAGAGAGAGATTTGGGGGTGAAGGTAGGGAAAAAACTAAAGAGAGAAGGGGTATGCTGATTAATTTTGTTTGTCAACTTAACTGGGTTAAGGGATGCCTAGATATCTGGTAAAACATTGTGTCTGGATGTATCAGTGAAGGCTGTTTCCAGAAAAGATTAGCACTTGAATCAGTACATGGACTAAAGAAGATCTGCCCTCACCAGTGTGGGCAGGCATCATCCAATCCATTGAAGGCCCAAATAAAACAAACAGGTAAGGAAGGGTGAATTCTCTCTCTTTCTCTTTGAGGTGGGTCATCTGTTTCCTCCTACCCTCAGACATTCTGGTTCTGGGAACTTTGGACTTTTGCCCGTGTCCCCCATCCCCCTACCCAGGCCTTCGACCTCAGACTGGGAGTTATACCACTGGCTTCCCTAGTTCTCAGCCCTTTGGGCTCAGAAAGACTCACACCACTGGCTTTCCTGGGTCTCCAGCTTGCCGATGGCAATGCATGGAACATCTTGGTCTCCATAATCATGTGAGCCAATTCCCATGATAAATTTTATTTTATAGATCTATATATATCTATTGGTTTTTCTCTGTGAAGAACCCTGACTAATACAAGGGCTAAAGCTGTGCTGTCCAATAGGGCACTGTGGCTAGTTTGAATGGTGATATGCTGTAACTGTAAAACGCACACAGGATTTCAAAGTCTTAGTACAAAAAAAAAAAAAAATGTAAAATACCTCTATTAATTTTTATACTGATGATATATTAACATAATATTTAGGATGTATTGGGGTAAATAAAATATATTATTAAAATTAATTTTACTTGTTTCTTATTACTGTTTTAATCTGGCTACTAGAAAATTTAAAATTCACATGTGGCTTGCATTGTATTGCTATTGGACAGCACTGGGTAGAGAAAAAGGGGAAGTAGAAAGGGGGAACAAAGGGACACGGGGAGAGAGAATGTAGTCACAGACAGCCGTGGATGTAGGTAGACCACAGGACATTCACACAGAACTTTACATTGAGGAGTTCACGGTAGTGCTGTTTTTTTGTACCCACGATACAGGAACTAATAGGAAGGGTATTTGCCTGGCCTGCTCAGAGACAGATGAAATGGAATTATATCATTAGATCTGGCCCACAGGTCACAACTTCCTAATAATTCCCAATACATAATTAGGAGTTAGTCTTATGCTCTCCCCTTGTTAACCACCAATTTGAAAAGGACACTGTGGACCAAGTTACATCTACTCAAAATAGATGCCTTTGCATAAGAACCCTCTAGGACTCTGTTTTCCTACCCCCCCACCCTAGCACAGTGATGGCACATTAGTTTACCTACTATGTCTCTATAGTAGGAACTACATAAGTGTACCTTGAATGAATGAATGCAGTAGCCCCCTGCTTTTCTACAGAGGATACGTTCCAAGACCACCAGTAAATGCCTAAACCTCGGATGGTATTGAACCCAATTGCTGTCAACTGGAGCATGTTTTTCTTCACATCTTCCACCCACAAATTTAATGCCTTTTCCATCTTAACTATGTGCATTAGTCTGTTTTCTATTGCTTATAAGAGAATACCTGAAACTGGGTAATTTACAAGGAAATGAAATTTATCTCTTACAGTTTTGGAGGCTGGGAAGTTCATAGTCCAGGGGCACATCTGGTGAGGGCTTTCTCCTGAGTAGGAACTCTGCAGGGTCCCATGCTGACCAGGCTGTCACATGACAACAATGATCTGAGCAAGAGAGAGTTAGCCTTCTCACTTGCTCTCCTTATAAAGCCATCAGAACCACACCCATTATTCCAGTAATGGATCAATCTTTTCACGAAGGCACAGTCCTCACAATCTAATCACCTCTTAAAGACTTCACCTTTCAAATGCCATAATTGAATTTTCCTCCCTCTTAACACTGTTACAGTGGAGATCAAGTTTCCAGTGCACGAAACTTTGGGAGGCACATTTGACCCGTAGCACTAAGCACTTATCCTGCACTATGGCCATGACTTTTGCAGTTTGAGGTGTGATAGCAGTACCAACACAAACTTTTTTTTCCTTCTTCACAATTTCATGAATAGAAGATTTGTTCTTACCTTAGATCTTAGCAATCTTAGCATATGATTTTTTTTTCTTTCCTTATTAAGTCAAGAACTTCACCTTTTCCCTTAAAGAAAGCACTTTATGGCTTCTCCTTGGCATATCTGAATTGCTACCATCACTACTCTTGAACTTTGGGGCTATTATGAAGTAAAATAAGGGTTACTTGAACCCAAGCACTGTGATCCCATGACAGTTGATCTGATGACCAAGATGACTCCTAAGTGACTGATGGAGAGGTGGTGCATGCAGCATGAATACACCGAACAAAGAGATGATTCTCATCCACAGAACGGGACGAGAATGAATTCAACCACTATATAGATGTATCGTATAAGTATTAAAAATAAAAGTCTAAAGGCGTAGGTCATAACTGACCTAGGTTCACAGGCACACAGCTAATCCATTGCTGCTTCCTTGACTCCTGGACTTCATAAAAGTGGAGATCTATTTACTGAAGTCGATGGGACGTTCCTTGACAGGCCCTAACACACACACCGGAGGCTAGTCTCTGTTTTGGAGGCCAGTCTCTACTGTCAGACACAAGGGGGAAGCTTTGTCAGGTTCAAGGCCAGTTACCCAGGAAAGCCTGACTCTTGCCTACCTTCGAGATTCCCAAGGGAATGACACACGGGAAACAAGAGCAGAATGAAAACACCCATGTATTAAGCCTGGTGAACCACTGATGTTCCAGAGCTGAGCTCTAATACAGTCAGGTTGGTGTCTTTGAAAAGGGGCCTGCTGTGGTTTGTGTTTGTTCTTTCCAAAGCTCATGTGGAAGGAAGCTTGATCCCTAATGTGGCAGTGTTGAAAGTTGGGGCTTTTGGGAGGTGATTAGATTGTTAGAGCTCTGCTCTCATGAATGGATTAATCCATTCATGGATTAATGGGCTGATGGATAAATGGATTATCATGGGTGTGGACTGGTGGCTTTATAAGGAGAGCAAGTGAGCACTTTAAGGCTCTGTAAAGCTAGTGCTAACGTCGGAATCCTGCCGACTATGCCAATTGCAAATCTACACAACCACACCAGTTGTCGAGTAAGGCAAATCATAAAGCCAAAATGTTCCATTATTTCAGATATACTAAGTTTCCATTTATATTGTCAGAGCTAGGGCTCAGACCCTTCAAACCCATTGTACAGACTGGGTCCCCAGACCCCTCCCATGCAGGTCCATAGCTAGGTAATTGGGAAAGATCCCGGGAGCTGTTGGCAGATGACATGAGCTCAGTCCTCAGCAGCAGCAGCTTACAGGTCCAGTAGTTTACAGGTCTGGCACTGGCCTCGTGGAGGGTTCCAGGGGCACTAGTAGCAGCCTCCAGCAGCAGTAGCAGCCTCCCCATGGCCCTTCTGGGAGTATCCTGGGGGTGGGGGGCTCTGTGGATCAGACCCACTCATCCTTTATACTTAAGCCCATAACCCAGGACACCTGGGTGCACATGTGCGATTACATTAGACAATAACCAAGGAACACCTGGGCACACGTGCCTATTTACATCAAATGCTCGGCAAGAATCTGAACATCTGAGGGGCCCTGACCATTTTCCTATATTTTCCCAACAGGCTCTTGCTCAGCCTCTTGCCCTGTGCTGCCCTGTGTCACCAAGGGACTCTGTAGAGAGTCCCCGCTTGGAAGAAGGCCCTCACCTGATGTGCTCCCTTGACCTTGGACTAATAAATTAATCACTCAGTTTCAGGTATTTTGTTATAAACAACAGAAAACTGACTAATACCGTGCCCCACCTTGAAAGCTGGGACTTTAAGCAGAGGTATTGCTGAAGGGAGAAGCAGGGAGGAAGGGACACTAAGACCTACTCCCTCTCACCCATCTGGCTGCATGCGCTAGGAACAGAAAAAGATGGCTCACCTGACCAGAAGCCAGCTCCTGCCAGGTTGGGTGCCCGTCTGAAGGCACGAAGCAGGATGAGGAGAGAGGGGAAGGCAGAGCCTCTGCGGGACCAGCAAGCATTGTCCCAGGAAGTACTGGTCTCTGACCAGTCAGATCAGCAACCACTCCTCCAGAGGGTGCAGAGGCTGAGAAGGTGAGGCCCAGAGCCCCGCAGGTATGGGGAAAGGTTCTTGCTTCCAAATGGGCCTGAGAAAAGACACACATGAAAGGAATGTTGTAAATCTTCCCTGGGCACTCAGAAAAGGAGTCTGGATCAAGGCCTCGGCTGTAGGAGCCAGGATACTGGAAGCCAACTCCACCAAAGACTAACAGGGTCCCATATTACCTAATAGCTTCTCTCAACTACCAGTTTCTTTTCTTCCTGTCTTTCACTATTCCCCTATTCCCACTTCTTTTTACCTGATTCATTACAAATATGCTCTTATCTACATTAGAATTTGCCAAAGTTTCAGGAATGCAGGCTGGTTATTTAATTTTTTTTCTATCTCTAGTTTTAAAATCTACTACTTATTCAGTAGTTACTCTGTGCCAGTCTTTCAACGTGCTCAGTGCTTTAAATGTTATGTCATTGAATCCTCACAATGATACTATCAAGTATTATCCGTATATTACAGATTAGGAAACTGAGGCTAGAGAGGTCATTGAACTAGTGAGTGGGGGAGCTACGGTACAAGCACAGGCCTGCCTAAATCCAGCACCCATGTTTTTAAGCCCTAGCTGCACTGCCTCACCTAATTTGCCTGTATCTCTCCTGTTTAGGTTTCCTGCTTCCAATCTTTTACTTACTTTTAAAACTTAACTTTTTTTCTGTTTTCTTTCCTATTCTTTGTCCTCAATCCCTTCTTTTACTCTTCTGTTAAATTTACCCCCTCCCTTTATTATCTTATTTAAAAATTTCTCTTTCTACTCTCTTACACTTCATTTTTTTCCAAGTAGCCTTTTATGGTCAGTGGTGTAAATACAGATGTGGTGATAATGGTAAAGCCATACCACCCTCTTCTTCCCCCAGTTCTGGTGGTGGCCCTCTCCTTCTCCTAAAGGCAATGCATCCGAATTACCTGGCTGGAGCATGCATCTGAACTTGAGCATGCATCTGAATCACCTGGCTGGAGTGCTTGCTGAAATGCAGCTGACTGGGCCCCACTCCCAGAGTTTCTGATTCAGCAGGTCTGGGTGGGGCATGGAAGTTTGCATTTCTAACTAGCTCCCATTGATGTGGTACAGCTAGTCTAGGGACCACAGTTCCAGAAGCATTGCTCTACATAGTTCACACCATGTACAGAGTAGTTTCTCCAAAATGCCTCCATTGACTCTCTGAAGACCTGCAAGCATAAACTTTCATGTGAATGGGTTTTTGTTCTCTGGGAACTATGATAGTTCCTGAAAATCATCTCAAATGTTTACTTCAAACCCCTGGTCTCTGGTACATAAAGTTATTGAAGTTTGGGCAAATTATGTCAATAAAGTCATGAGCCAGAATGAAAGGTCACATGGGCAAGTGAGAGGTCATTCTTCCATGTGCAGCCTCCAGTCTTACCTGGTGACCAATCATGTGATTTTGAGTCTGGATAGATATGGAAGAGGGCTGGTTCAGGTACTGTGGAGGTGTTCCTGACTCTTGGCATCATTTTCACCGTGGCCTGATTTCATATTGGTCACTTTCTTCAGTGGCAGGGCCATAATGCACACTCTTAGTATACAGCTCCCTCAGTGTCTTCCCCTCATGAAGGTCAAGGAGAAATTGGCTTGAGTGAGTGTTAAATCTGAGTAACTAGCTCAATTCTACATATGCTGGGTATTTTTCTTAATTAATCAGGATCTACACTGGGCCTCCCAAACCTTCTTAGAACACTAGCATACAAAAGAAAGGAAAGGCAGATCTAGTCTTTGGGCCTGGGCCCTTTCCGGGAAAGGCATTTGGCTTCTGGGAGGCGTCTGAAACTGAGCTTCTTCAGTCCTTTGGTAGCCTAGTAAAGGAGATTGGAGCACCTGAAGTCCCTTCCAGACCTGAGGCCAAGTCTCCAATTTAGGGATTTCTCTCCCAGTAGATATGTGGGTCCCTTTACAAAACCCTTCCTCCCTATGATGGGCTCCATCTGGTTGCCTTCTGTTTAACCTGGTTGTTTAAACCTCCCACCCAGCCTCAGAAAGTGTCATCGATTCTGACTGAGGAACTGTTGACATGTGCTGATTGTCCTTCTCCTCTTTTATTTTCCCTGTAATCCTTGATCATTTTTATTCTCCTAGTTTCCCCAGTGCCAGCAATATGATTTAGGAAGCTTACAGACTTTCTTGTTATTGTGATGTTAGAAGGAGCACATCCATGGGGCCAGCCCATGGCTCACTCGGGAGATGGTGGTGCTGACAACACCAGGTCAAGGGGTAAGATCCCCTTACCGGTCATCTTTTAATAAAAAAAGGAAAAAAAAAAAAAAAAAAAAAGAAGGAGCACATCCACAGAACTGTCTTCACTCTAACACCAATTGCAAATTTGGGGGTCCAAGACCATCCTTGGGTTTAACAATTTAGTAGAAGGACTCACAGAACTCACTGAAAGCTGTTATACTCATGGTTCCAGTATTCTAGAGCCAAATGATACAGATTAAAATCAACCAAGAGAAGAAGCACATAGGAGAGAGTCCAGGAAAGTCCCCACCATGGAGTTTCCAGTTGTCCTTTACCTGTGGAGTCATGGACAGTGTTACTTTCCCAGCACTGATGTGTGACAATACATATGGAGCACTGCCAACCAGGGAAGCTCACCCAGCCTGGTTGTCTGCCCCCATGGCTGACCTCAGTCTCCAGCCTCTCAAGAGGTTGAGCTGACACCACGTGACCCAAAGCCCCCATCCTACATCATCACATTGTTGAAGTGGCCCATATCACCTGGGTAAACAAAGACACTTTTATCAGGCAAGACATGACAAGGGTTTAGAGATTACCTACAAGGGCCACAGACAAAGGCCAGACCAATTCTCCGACAATGTAAAATTATTTACTACACACTTACCAAGACCAAATCTGGGTCACGGTATGCTACCACAGCAGCAGTGTTCTGGGTGGGAAGTCACACAATTGGCATTCCAACCCATCCCATGCCATCCCCAATCTAGGCTCTGAACTTAACCAGCAATGTAAAGTAACTGTACTTCTCGTAACTTCTCAAGGGATATAACTTCAAACTTTCTATGAATTCAAAGTTCTGCTGAGAGGAAGGATGTTTGTGAAGGATAGCCAGATACGTGTGGAGTTCATACATGCCATAAGGCAAACTACGCCACCTCTGGAGGGATTGCCTGGGCCAGAGTCTCATATAAGCATGCTTCTGTCTCAGTCATATAAATAGACACATTATAAAATACATGTGAGGACGTAGTCCCTGCTATTTTGTTATTAATCTTCAGGATCTGTGCAACTAGACATGTCCAGCTACTCAGAACAAATGAACATTCTTATGTGCTATGCAAAATAGAAAATGAACTCAACATCATGTCGGTGGAAGTGCTGTTACCACAACCAGCTCACTTGGAAAGATGCATCACAGACCAAGGCTCTGACTAATTGGAACACGAGGGAATTCAACTGATTGGAACTCCACATGCCCCGTTCACTCCCAGGTCATCACACGTACGCCAGCTCTCAGAATTCACCTACTAAAAGATATTGTTAATTAATTTAGCACTATATAAGCAACACGGGTCAACTAAAAAGGTGACTTGCCTGTGGTTATGACAAATAAGAAAAAAATAAGATTATATCCACCCCCTAAATCTATATCTAGGAGAGAGCATGGCAAAGGCAAAATATGTTAACAAGGTTTTACAAAAAGGCAAAAAAATATTTTCTTGGAAGACTGTAAATTCCTTACATTAGACTCAAAACCTCACTAACTCAAAAATTTTTTAAAAATAAGGACATGATTAGGGTAAAATGTTCGAACAGCAACGAAGAGGAGGAAGTAAAAGTTCCCTGCTGCTTCACCTCCTGCAACCCCAGCACCACCACTCCGACCTAACCACTACTAACAGTGTCTCTGAGTTACGTCTGAGAGCACATCCTCTGCCCACCACAACCTGTCTTCATGTCAGGTCAGGCCATCAGAGAGCTGTCAAAGTGAAGTGCATTCATGCTTCCTTCCTATATTTGATTTTCTCACACTGCCCTTTGCCCTGATGCAATCAGCCTACCAGAGAGTCATGATAAGGTGAAACCCAGGAAGCCATGACCATGTTTCTGTACAAATATCATTGAGAACCTTGTTCATTACTTCACACAGTGTTCTCTTGAGGAAGACCTACAAGACAAATTTGTCTCTAGTTTCTCAGAACTGGGAATGATTGAGTGTCTGCAGATTTGCTTTTGTCTAAAGGACTGTTAGTGTTGCTATGGCTACATGATAAATTACCTTAAAACTTAGTCTGTATAATGGTTATTTGTTTTGCTCATTAATTCTGTGGGTCAGAAGTTCCAACAAATAACTGTGGGGTGGCTTGTCTGGGGTCTCAACCAGAAGACTTAAAGCCCAGAATCTTCTGTAGGCTCATTTCCTCATTGTTTGATGCTGGCTTTGGCTGGGACCATAGCTGGGGCTGTTGGCTGGAACACTTATATGTGGCTTCCCCATGTGGTCTGGGATTCCTCACACATGGAGGCTGAAAGAGAGGGAAAGAGAGACAGAACTAAGTAGAAGCTGTATAATCCTTTACGACCTTGCTGTGCACATCACATAGCATCATTTCTATTGCTTTCCACTTGTTGAGGCAGCCCTAAAGTCATTTCCCAAGTTCAAGAAGAAGGGAAACAGAGTCCACTTCCTGATTGGGAGTAGCAAGGTTCTAAAGGAGCATGAGGGACTGGAAATATTGCTGTGGCCAAATTTAGCAGGACCCTATAGGTGAATCACAGCAGAGACCCTTAGGATTTTGGAGCAAGGGCCTGCCATCATCCACAGATAACTACTCTCTTTTTGAGAAACAGCTCTTGGCCTGCTACTGGGCCTTAGAAGAAACTTAATGCTTGACTGCAGGCCACTGAGTTACCATGCGACCTGAGCTGCCTATCACAAACTGAGTGTTATCTGGCCCAGCAAGTCATAAGGTAGGGTGTGCACAGCAGCACTTGATCATCAAATGGAAATGGTACATACATGATCAGGCCCGAGCAGGTCCTGAAGGCACAAGTAAGTTACATGAAGAAGTGGCCCAAATGCCCCTGGTTCCTACTCCTGCTACATTGCCTTCTCTTCCCCAGCCTGCACCTATGGCCTCATGGGGGGTTCCCTATGATCAGCTGACAGAGGAAGAGAAGGCTAGAGCCTGGTTTACAGATCGTTCTGCATGATAAGCAGGCACCACCCAAAAGTGGACAGCTGTGGCATTATACCCCTTTTCTGGGACATCCCTGAAGGACAGTGGTGAGGGTAAATCTTCTCAATGGGCAGAACTTTGGGCAGTGCACCTGGCTGTGCACTTTGCCTGGAAGAAGAAATGGCCAGATGTCTGATTATATACTGATTTGTGGGCTGTAGCCAGTGGTTTGGCCAAATGGTCAAGGACTTGGAAGGAACAAGATTGGAAAACTGGTGAGAAGGAAGTTTGGGGAAGAGGTATGTGGATGGACCTCTTTGAGTGGGCAAAGGATGTGAAGATATTTGTTTCCCATGTGACTGCCCATCAACAGGTGACCTCAACAAAGGAGGACTTTAATAATCAGGTGGACGGGATGAACTCTTCTGTGGGTACTGGTCAGCCTCTTTCTCCAGCCACCCCATCATTGCCCAGTGGGCTCACGAGCAAAGTGGCTATGGTGGGAGGGGTGGAAGTTACACATGGGCTCAGCAACATGGATTTCCACTCACCGAAGCTGACCTGGCTATGGCAACCACCGAGTGCCCAATCTGCCAGCAGCAGAGACCAACACTGAGCCCCTAATATGGCACCATTCCCCGGGGTGATCAGCCAGACACCTGGTGGCAGGTTGATTACATTGGACTGCTTTCATCATGGAAGGGGCAGCATTTTGTCCTTACTGTAATAGACACTTTGGATATGGATTTGCCTTCCCAGCATGAAATGCTTCAGCCAAACTACCATCCACGGACTCACAGAATGTCTTATTCACCATCATGGCATTCCACACAGCATTGCTTCTGACCAAGGAACTCAATTCACAGCTAAAGAAGTGTGGCAATGGGCTCATGCTCATGGAATTCACAGGTCTTACCATGTTCCCCATCATCCTGAAGCAGGCAGCCTGATACAAGAGTGGAATGGCCTTTTGAAGTCACAGTTACAGAGCTAGTTAGGTGACAATACCCTGCAGGGATGGGGCAAAGTTCTCCAGAAGGCTATATAGGCTCTAAATCAGTGCTCAGTATATGGTACTATTTCTCCCATAGCCAGGATTCATGGGCCCAGGAATCAAGGGGTAGAAACAGAAGGGGCACCACTCACCATTACCCCTAGGGATCCACTAAAAGAATTTTTGCTTCTTGTTCCCACAACTTTATGTGTTGCTGGTCTAGAGGTGTTGGTCCCAGAGGGAGGAATGCTTCCATTAGGAGACACAAAAATGATGCTATTGAACTGGAAGTTAAGGCTGCCACCTGACCACTTTGGGCTCTTCATGCCTCTAAATCAATAGGCTAAAGAAGTAATTATGGTGCTGGCCGGGTCATTGACCTAGACTACCAAGGGGAAGTTGGACTACTACTTCACAATGGAGGTAAGGAAGATTATACCTGGAATACAGGAGATCCCTTAGGACGTCTCTTAGTACTACCATGCCCTGTGATTGAGGTCAATGGAAAATTACAACGACCAAATTCTGTCAAGACTACGAATGGCCCAGACTCTTCAGGGATGAAGGTTTGCGTCACTCCACCAGGTAAAGAACCATGACCCACTGAGGTGCTCACTGAAGGTAAAGGGAATACAGAATGGGTAGTAGAAGAAGGTAGTTATAAATACCAGCTTCGACCACATGATGAGGATTGTAATTGTTCTCCCTGTTGGGTTAAAAATATATACTGTATACACATTAAGCAATTATCTTTGTTTTTGTTCCTCTTATTCTTTATCATGTACCATGAGATTTACTGACTTTATATCAGCATTTAAATATTGCTAACCTTACTTCATAGTATTTGTGTTTAAGTCATGAGATATCGGGAGAAGGGTAAATATCATGTAAGAACTTTACCTCTCTCTGGGAGGGATTAATGTTTTTTCAGTTGTACACAGGATAATTGTATCATGTAAGGCAAAACTATTATGTTATTGTATCATTTGAAGATTAAGTATGACTTAAGGAGGTAGTGTGGACACCAAGTTGACGAGGGGTGGACTTGTGAGGGTTAATTCTAGGTGTCAACTTGATTAGATTAAGGAATGCCAAGAAACCTGGTAAAGCTATCTTTTCAGGTTGTCTGTGAGGGTGTTTCCAGCAGAGATTAGTATGACAGCCAGAGTGGACTGGGTGGGAAGACCCACCCTCAATGTGGATGGGAACCATCCAGTCCTCTGGGGGCCCGGAGAGAACAAGAGACAGAGGAAAAAAGCGAAGCTTGCTCTCTATCCCCTGGAGCTGGGCTACACTCTTCTCTCCTGTCTGTGGACATTAGAGCTTGAGTCTCTTAGCTTTGGGTTCCAGGACTTACACCAAGGACACAATCAGCTTCCCTGGTTTTGAGGCCTTCAGATTCGGACTGAGCCACGCTACCAGCATTCAGTTTGCTGACGTCCTGTATGGGATTTTTCTTCATAACTGCTACAGGTATCTGAATCCTTGACCATAATTCAGCCCACAGCAGTGTCTCTGCCTCTGCCAGTGTCCTTGCCTCTGTCAGAGACCTTCACCTCCCTGCTGGCCCAGTTCCCAGGGGAGCTGGTTGTTTAAAGGACCCTGACACCTCTTCTCTCTCTCTCTGCTCAGCCATTTTCACAATGTGATATTCTGCCATCACTGTCGCCACCACCAATACCCTCACCAGATGTGTTCTCTGAACTGTGGACTTCCCAGCCTTTGAAACTGCAAGCAATAAATTTTGTTTTATATATACAATGCCCAGTTCCATGTATTTTGTTATAAGCAACAGAAACAGACTAAAACAGAAAACAAATGTGCAAATGGATGTTTGGCCACAGCAATATATCCAGTCCCTCATCCTCTTTTAGAAACTTACCAATCCCAATGAAGAGGTGGACTTTGTTTTTCTTCTACTTGAACTTGGGACATGAAAGAGGAACCCTCTGACATAGACTCACTCTATATACTAACTACTTAGAAACCCTAGAGGCAATTCATGGCCTGCCCACGTGAGGGGACAGGACCTTGTGCCAAGCACTGTGGGCACAAACCCCACTGGCTACATATTGCTTCCCTTCCTTTATTTCCCTTTGCTCCATTTCTCATCAATTTTTACTTAATCTTGCAATATTTTATGTATCTTTCTATATCACTATAAATAATTTTTGGGGAAAACTAAAATATAAAGAAATAAAATAGAACTTCAAGAAAAAAATTATGTCTAAGTAGCAAATTAATTTTAACAGAAAGAACAAGAACATGACATTCAGGAATCAAATCTCAACAAATACTCTCTGATATCCAAATTTTAACGTTAACTTACGTTGACATGGAATGGAAACCTAGAAGAGTAATTCATATTTTCATGTCAATTTTCTGATCCCACAATGGCTTAGCTTTGATTGATCCTACTGAAAAGTATGTTAAATAAGTGAATTCACTTCATAATATTTGTGCAGTTAGGAAATATGAATGCAAATAGTTCCACTATACTTATCTCATCTATTTAAAATGTTTTGTATTGCATAATTTAAAAATAATATGCTTTTTCTGAAAAGATAGGCTCAGAATTTATTAAGATTCTTGGCATAACTTTTTACAAAGAAGATAATACTATTTAATTTTTCAATGAAGCAATTATGTAATCTTCCTATCTTTTTCACTAAAGATGAGATATTGTGTAATTCTCCAATGGCATAATTAATATTTTATTTGACACATCTATATTAGGGATTCCTTATCTAATGAAAAGCAGTGAGTTTTATTAAATATGCCATCTCCCATATCAGATTTATTATAATCAAATTGCATTTTGCTTCATTTGTTTACTGTACTACTTCTGGGAGGCAAAACTAATTTACTCCCCTGTGTATAAATTGATTATTTCATGAAAAGGTAGCTACTATAACAACTAAATTGAAAACTTACCATAATACAGACTGCAATTGCCAATTTACCACACCTAAATCAGGAAGCTAAAATGTGATTGTTCTGTAAAAGGTATTAATTTAATAGCTTTGTGATTGTTTCTCACGAACATTCAACAACTTAACTAGACATTCACAGCAACAGAATGCTGCAACAGATGAGCCGATGTTCTTAAAAACCATGAAAATATATAAGTGAAACACTGAGTCTTTTATGACTTTACTATAAGAATTACAATTAATTATTCAATCTTTTTGGATGCATTTCAAGAGAGCTATAAAGTGTTTTACAAAGTTAGTTAGATTGGCAATCATATAACTGTCCAGTAACCACCATTAGGTCACTCTTCTTCTGAAAAACTGCTATGGCTTGAATGTTTGTGTCCCTCCAAAATTCACGTTGAAACTTCATTTCCATTGTGGTGATATTAAGAGATGGGACCTTTTAGGAAGTGCTTAAGTCATGAGGGCCGTGACCTCATGACTGGCATTAATGCCCTTATAAGAGAGGCTTCAGGGAGCCACTTGGCCCCTCCATCTCTTCTGCCATAAGGGGATGCAGCATTTGTCCCTTTTTTCCCCCTTGTACTGTGTGAGACACAGCAACAAGTTTCCAACTTGGAAGCAGAGAGCAGCCCTTGACAGACACCAAATCTGCCAGCACCCAGATTTTGGACTTCCCAGGCTTCAGAACTGTGAGAAAGTAAATTTCTGTTCCTTATAAATTACCCGGTCTCAGGTATTTTGTTATAGCAGAACAAAGTGACTAATACACACAGCTTTAATTTTTCTCCCTTTTGAGTCTGTTTCTGCTGCCTTGAAATGCCCTCAATCTCTGCCCTGGGCTCTACTGTTGGTGTCCCATCCAAATTCAATGTCTAGCTCTGATATCAACAATTGCAGGATCTTTTCTACTTCCTCCAAGGTGTAATCTCTCCTTTACTTTGCATTTTGGTGATAGTGTTCATCAGCATATCATTGCCTTAGCATTTTATGTGTTTTTGTCATTTTCCTACAGCCTCTTTCCAACTTTCCCCTATTCTATGAGTTCTTTTTGTAAAAAAATTTTATTTTGTCAATATACAATGTGGTTGATTATTGTGGCCCATTACCGAAACCTCCCTCCTGCTTCCCTCTCCCCGCTCCCTCCCAGCAATGTCCTTTCTGTTTGCTTGTTGTGTCAACTTCAAGGAATTGTAATTGTTATGTCTTCTTCTCCCCCGTGGTTGTTTTTTTTTTTTTTTTTGGTGTGTGTGTGTGTGTGAATTTATTCATTCATTTATTTATTTATTTAATTATTTATTTATTTTAAATTTTGTGTGTGTGTGTGTGTGTGTGAATTTATTCATTTATTTATTTAATTATTTATTTATTTTAAATTTTGTGTGTGTGTGTGTGTGTGTGTGTGAATTTATTCATTCATTCATTTATTTATTTATTTATTTATATTTTTAAAATTTTATTTTGTTGATATACATTGTGGCTGATTATTGCTCCCCATCACCAAAACCTCCCTCCCTCCCTCCCCCTCCAACAATGTACTTTCTGTTTGCTTGTCGTATCAACTTCAAGTAATTGTGGTTGTTATATCTTCTTCCTACCCCAGATTTTTTTTTTTTTTTTTTGTGTGTGTGTGTGTGTGTGAATTATATATTAATTTTTAGCTCCCACCAATAAGTGAGAACATGTGGTATTTCTCTTTCTGTGCCTGACTTGTTTCACTTAATATAATTCTCTCAAGGTCCATCCACGCTGTTGCAAGTGGCAGCATTTCATTCTTTTTATAGCTGAGTAGTATTCCATTGTGTAGATATACCACATTTTCCGTATCCACTCATCCGATGATTGAAACAGATGCAAATCTCCCAAACTCCTTCTATGAAGCAAACGTCATCCTGATACCAAAACCAGGTAAAGATATAACCAAAAAAGAAAATTACAGTCCAATATCCCTCATGAATATAGATGCAAAAATCCTCACTAAAATACTAGCAAACAGAATACAGCAACACATACGTAAAATTATTTACCACGATCAAGTGGGATTCATCCCAGGGATGCAAGGTTGGTTCAACATACGCAAATCAATAAATGTGATACACTATTCTATGAGTTCTTGGTGGGAAAAGTTATACACAACACTTGGGGGATAGTGGAGAACAAGGGATGAAATCAGATATTGAAGATGATCATGTATCAAGGGTCGGGGGTTCTTGCTAAACTGATAGCAGAGTTCTTTGCTAAAACTAGATTTTATAAGGAAGTGAACAGATGGACCTAGGAGAAGATTCAGGAGCCTGGCTAAAGTTTGGTCAAGCAAAGAATCTTTGTGTCAGAAGTGCCATGTCCTGTGCATTTTTTCCTCCTCAATACCTGGGCTATGCACATAGAAGGTGCATTTAATCGTTTTGAATTACAAATCAAGGTTTGCATGTCCATGAAGCTGATGTAAAAATATATAATCTCACTAATATACAAAATATATAAGGAACTTAAACAACTCAACAGCAAGAAAACAAATGACTCAATTAAAAAATGGGCAAAGGACCTGAACAGGCATTTCTCAAAATAAAACATAGAAATGGCCAACACGCACATGAAAAAAATGCTCAAAATCACTAATCATCAGGCAAATGCAAGTTAAAATCACAATGATACATCATCTCATTCCGGTTAGAATGGCTGTTATCAACAAGACAGAAAATTACAAATGCTGACGAGGAAGTGGAGAAAACAGGACTCTTCTACATTGTAGGTAGGAATGTAAAATGGTGCAGCCATTGTGGAAAACAGTATGGAGGTTCATCAGAGAACTAAAAATAGACATACCTTATGATTGAGCTACCCCACTAGTGGGTATGTACTCAAAGGAAATGAAATCAATATATCAAAAAGATACCTGCACTCCCATATCCATTGCAACACTGTTCACAATAGCCATGAGATGGAATCTACCTAAATGCCCACTAACAGATAAATAGATAAAAAACTGTGGTATATATATATTCAATGGAATACTATTCAGCTATAAATCCTATCATTTGCAGCAACATAGGTGTAACTGGAAACCATCATGTTAAGTGAAGTAAGTCAGGCACTGAAAGACAAATACCACATGATCTCACTCATATGTGGAATCTAAAAAAAATAAAAAATAAAAGTGGTTCTCATAGAAGTAGAGAGTAGAGTAATGGTTACCAGAGGCCAGGAGAGGAGAGGAGGCAGTGGGGGAGGAGAAGTTGTGGACTAACAGGTACCTAACTGTGCTATGTACCTGAAGTGAATCACTATGCAGTATATGCATGTATTGAAACAACACCCTGTACCCCACAAATATGTACAAATAAATGTTAAAATAAAATAAAAAATATTTATATAACCCCAAACCACTATGAAATGATAGCTATTATATTCTGTGAGCCCACTCTGTGGGTGTGTGATGTTGGTTCTAAACAGTTTGTAAATATTTTTCTTTCTCCCATCACATTAACCCAAATTTGCTCCATTATAATGTAATATCTCAAATCTCAGTAACAATCCTTCTTCTCTCCCTCAAAATACGTATATAAGCAAAAACTGATTCTCAATAACCAGATATATTAGACAGATAGGCTCAATTCAACCTGGAGAGAATAAACCCTTCACAGTATTCTCGCATCTAATATAATTCACATTCTCCTTCAATTTTCTAAACAAATTACTATGAATTGTATTTCAGCTAAAAAGGAAACTTATAATGGAAGCCATTTCACAGTTATGCCAACCACAAAAATTCTCAAACCTGAACTAGACTCATACAATTTGTGGGCTAGCAGAACATACATATTATCTCTTAATTCCCTCATTTTTCAGAGTAGGAAACTAAGGCCTAGGAAGCTTTAGAGGACTTGTTCAAGGTCACTGTGCTCGTCAGTGGCAGAAGTTGTACTAGAACTCAGTTCCCCTGCCTTCTAGAGCAATTCTTTTTCCATGGAATCTAGAATCTACCTCCTACTTCTAAAGCATCATGGTCCAAACCGCAAGTCTGAGCCCAGTACAAATTTGATCACTGGCTTTTCAAAAAGATATCTGTGGTATATTGATTCACAAAGCCTTTTTTAATGTCTTCCCTACTTATTCCATTGCTCTTAAATGATTCAAAATACAGGGTACAAATTTTTATTTTTTAGATGTAAAAGATTTCCACCATCTCCATGTTTCAGACCTGATAAAACATATGACTAATAGTCTTTTTGCATTTTATTCACACTTCTGATATCACCTTACTTAATTACATTAGTAACCTCCTTCCTGCTGTAGTACTTCTGAAGCTGACTACAATTTATTGACAATACAACTAAACTCTATTCTGAAAACTTACACACCCACCCTTTAATTAAGCACTTAAGAAAATTGCAACTGTCATAAAAAAGGGTAAACTTTTGTCTGCCTGACTTGCTTTGCTCCCCTATCCCTTATATTTGTTAAATAGGGCAATATTTTTCAGCTAAAACCTACTCATTGGGTATCCAAATACAGACTGAGCCTAAGCACTGCTCCCTCTAAATCTCAGCGATTATCACAACACCTGGATATTGTGAAAAGACCAGTATCCATTATTCAGCCCTCAACACGCTCTTCTTGAAAACAGATGATCACAATTTGAAGACAACAGTCTCTGTAAGTTCAGACTGGGTGAGGTGGTCTCTTCAGTCCTGAATGGCTATGATTATGAGTTACAATATATTTGGCACATATTTTAAAGCCATCATATGACAGATAGCATTTAGGTTACATTTTAAGCCTCATAACAGTTGTATTTGTTTACTCTCTTAAAATACTCTCATCTGGCTGACAGCAGTGACCTTCTGGGATGGAGTCTGCTCTTCTGCCTTCAATGACTTCAGTTCTACTCCTCTAGGACTCTGGCTGTTTGACAACATACTTTGCCTCCCTCTCTTTGCCTTGTATCATTTAGGTTCACAAGTGGATTTCAGACTGTCTGCCAGGATCTAATTTGGCAAGACTAGTGGTTTTGTGGGTCTACAACAAACTGGCTTCTGGAGGCACAAGTCCCCTTCTGCTCCCCTCCCCCGCAGTGCTTCTGGCATTTTATGATCTATAAGGTTGTTGGAAAGTTGCTGGTCAGTTTAGCCTTCCTGTTGGAATTTCAGAGGCTGGTTTTAGCTAACATTAATAGGCTCTTTCTACCTTGAGCACAATAGCTCTATTTGGTTTTCTGTGAAATGAAGAATTACGGAGCAAATGGTTGACTGCTAAAAGGATTAAAGACAAAATTATAGTTCACACAAGCAAGTGTAAAGGGTTTAATAGCGTGCATTTTTGTGCTTACTTCACTCCCAGTCTTGGCTTAACTTTCCTACTTTTATTATATCTGTGTCTCAGTTTTCTAACCTATTTTAAATTAATTTGATCTGGTTGTATTGCTTAAATTTTATAAGCAATCAAATCTTTTCTGATATAAGGTATGTTATGCATAGACACACTTCAGAAAGCAACAGCATATAATAGATTTTGACATTTGAGAACCGTATGAAATATTTTAAACAGGGAATAAATATATGACAAAAGTTTGATTAATCCTAATTTGGTAAAGAGGCAATTCTGGCCAACTGAACTGTATAGTTAAGTCAGAGTTAATCAAAAGAAGGTTGTGGTTAAACTATTGTTAAAAATTCTCCTAAAGTTATACTGCTGCTGTTATACTCTAGTGAATAGAATGCAGTAAACATAATTGATTTTTTCTTAGGTGACTAAGGCTGTCACAAAGTCTGAGGGATATCATTGTGAACATCAGTTTGGATGGAACCATAATTGGAGATATAGAAGGTTTAAGTGATGAGACTGAATTTGTAGTGACTCAGGACAGATTTTAATTGATTTTTGAAAACTAGACCTCTTTCAGTTTGGTTTCCAGTCATTAATTTCTTTCCCCCTTAATAGTGGCTTATAGCAAACAAAATTGTCTTAACCGTTTCCTCACAAAGAAATATAAATATTTTATCAAAGACTTCTTGTTGAGGTCACTTTGCCTGATTAATTAATTAGTTTGATTGAGACCTTATGATTTACAGCTTTGGGACTGTGGCAGTACAGTTAGGGATGAGATCACTACTTCCTAAAGTGGAAGGAAAACTTGGAATGACTCTCTCATACTCAATTTGTCTTTGAAAATTCAGTAAAACACCATTTGGGAATTTTTAAATTACACAAATCAAGTATTTTTAGTAGAAGCAATACATTAAAATTGTGTGAAAGAGGACTGAAAAAAAAAAAGGTGGGGAATTTTGTTTGCCAAAATACAGGATAATTAGAGCCTAGTGAGAATATTTAGTCTCTAATAAAAAAGCAAATTTCAACTGAAGTGCTGGATTGAGGTAGAAAAGTCATGCCCCATCTATCTAGTGGTCGGACATTTGGTATTATTACTAATTCCCTGAATAGCTACACACTCAAAATGAGGAGAGACCTCTTTGGGTAGAGAGGAAATCCTACAGGATGGGATGAGAACCTGCTTCAGGGTGCACTTTGCATTATGTAAAATTTGATTTATCAAGTTTGGTTATCTGGTTTCTCTGGTGATCTTCAGTACTACCTTGGTTTCAGAAGGCAGGAAATCAGGTGTAATGTGGGATAGAGATATACAGAAATGAATGTGTGTGTTGTGTTGACTGAGACCACAGGAGTGTGGGCACGTGTGGGAGGGTGTAGTATTGGGAGATTTCATTGGGAAGCCAGCGTGTTGAGAAAGGACAGCCATCATAACAGAAAATTGCAGAATCCCAATTATATAAATATACATACATAGGGAAATTTATTACATATTTTATTAGCATTGAAGGGCATCACTGAGAATCAAAACACAATATAGTAAAACCAATTCTATAATGATAACATGAAACATCAAGCAAAGCTTAAATGATCATGCTCCTTTTAACAAGTCAGAGAGAGAAGTACAATACATTTAGACAGATTTCTTTTTAAATGAGTGTGACTGCACGTGCCTGTGTATGTGTATGTTCAAGTTTTATCACCTCAAGCATAATCTTTGTCTTCCTGAAATTTTATTTACCCAACTATAACATTCCTGATGATAATAAATACATAGGATTTTACGTATTTGCCAAAATAAATGGTGTATATGTTGTGGAGGTATTATTTTTTCCTGTCTTTATGGAAAAGATAAGTAGATTACACCTAAGGTAAGGTCTCTGAAAAGAATATTTATTACGGTTTTTGTGTTTAAGGAAGAAGAAAATATGCATGAAAAAATATGCCTTAGCATTCTATAAATTCTACTGTTAACTACCTCTAAATATGCCTGTTTGCAACAAGTCATATTCTACAATGCCAATATCTTTTTTTCCCCAGCTTTCCTCCAAAAGGTGTTACAATGTTTATGTCGTGCATAAACAGTAAACCAAGTAAGCACTAAAAACCACTGATGCCAGGCACAATTCAATCTTTTATTTTAAATATTTGCTTTGAATTTCAGAAATTAATGTCATCTCTAGAGAATGTTTCTTTTCACTCATTTCCAGGTGTGACATTTGAAAGGCCTTCATGGGGGTTAATAACACAGACTTGAGTTGAGCTGGTGAGTAATGTGCATTTAATCAGAGCACACTCTTTGTTCCCCAAACCTTACTCCCTTTGTTAAAGTTCTCTATTCTGCCCGATAAACACATCGTGTGCTACTTCTTTTATGAAAGCTACTATCCTACTAAATCTATTTGATAATTTCTTTTTATATAATGAAACATTGATAATGGCAGAGAGATAAAAAAGATTCTCCCTTTTTCTTCACTCAGTGGAAAAACCTCATTGGATAAAGTTATTGTGGCAGCGTGGAAGGGCTAATGGTATGAAGTAATGCAGTTAGCAGGGTCTGCTCATATATAGGGTATGGTTTTTGACAGCTTGCATTTTTCTTATGACAAACATCATTCCGATCACTAGGAACTGCTTTAGGTTTTCCTGTTAGCTAATTCAGATAAAAGGGTATAAATAACATTTTATGAGTCATATAAGATAAATGGAAACCAAGAAAGTATTGCTGTGAAAAGAAGAAATGAAATTGAACCCTCTCTCTCTATACCAAAGTCTCAATAAATATGACATCTCTGAAATATGAAGTATGATTATAAAGTATTTTAATTCGTTTCAAAAATATATGGTATCAGAACTTAGACCTCCAAAATGAACTTTGCTACTTTCACAGTTGTGGCAGTGTGGTCAAAAGAATGCTGGCTTTCAAGACCAAATAAGTTAGGTTGTTACGCTGGCCTCACCACGACTTCCAAGCCTCTGTACCTACTTGGGCCTCGGTTTGCTCAATTTATTAAATGATAGCAATAATGCCTATTTCTCAGGGGGCTGTAAGGGCTGAATGCAAAAGCACTGACTGGTACTCCCTGGTACTCAACAAATATTAGCACTCTATTCTCCTTTCATATAAGACTAAAATGGCTCAGAATACTTGAGAGGGAGAGAGAGGGAGAGAGAATTTTGTTGACTGTCTCAAGAGGCTGTCCACATCTATTTCAATCAAATACAGTTGACCCTTGAGCAGTACAAGTTTGAATGGCATGAGTCCATTTATATACAGATTTTTTCAATAGATATATTGAAAAAATTTTTTTGGAGATTTGTGACAATTTGAAAAATCTCACAGATGAACTGTGTAGCCTAGAAATATTGAAGAAATTAAGAAAAAGTTAGGTATGTCATAAATTATTATATATTATATTAGTCTATTTTATCATTTACTACCATAAAATAGACACAAATCTATTATTATTACTGTAATAATTTCACGGCCACTGCCCGTTGCTATGGCCGTTAGCACAAGTGCTGCGAATATTCACTTAAAATACTGTGTGACATTAATCATCTCCACATGAGCAGTTCCTCTCTCCAGTCAGTTGCATTTGGTAGTAAAAAGTGATCTCTCATGGTTTTCTCTTCCTTGTGATTTTCTTAATCACATCTTCTTTTCTCTAGCTTACTTTATTATAAAATATAGTATATAATACATATAACATACAAAATTTGTATTAGTCAACTACTTATGTTATCAGGAAGGCCTCCAGACAACATTTGGCTATTAGGAGTTAAGTTTTCAATGAGTCAAAAGTTATACACCAATTTTCGACTGCTCGGGGGTCAGCACTCCTAACCCATGAATTATTCAAGGGTCAAATATAGTCATATTTGAACACCTAGTACATGCTGAGCGTGTTCCTTCTGAATATCCAATTTTTATTTTTAAAGGTGGATTTGAATTTCAGATACTTCCAAGAGCACCCAAAATCAATTCTTGTGCATATAGTGAATAATCAAGCTTGGGTAAATCTTTTTTGGTGACATCACACACACACCCCTCCACACACCCCTCCACACACAAACAGGTGCATATATGCACACACAATGTATATGCACTGTCCGACCGTAATGAGACAGATTTGTGTGTCTTTCAAATTATTTCTAAAGGGACTTACAAAAATGTTTTGAGCTTCAGCAGCACTGTCTACTCTCCCCATGAAGCCTACTTTGAAGGACCCAGAATTTGGGTTGTGGAGAAAGAGTCAAGCTTATGCTTGTTACACCTATGGCTTACCTTGAAGACCATTTCGAGCTCATGCTGATGTTGCCTCAAAAGACTCAAGGGCCACAGTTACTGTATACAGGCTGTCATAGCTAATTAACCTTCACTGTTGAAATCAAGTTACAGTCGAGAAATTGGGGGTGATGTTACAGTATAAGGTAAAAAAAAAAAAAAGGATGAATCTTTCTGCCTTGGCATAAAAGCGGGAAATCAAATTGTGTTAGAATTTTATTTTATCTTATTTTATTTATTTTATCTTATTTTTATTTTATCTTTATTTTTTATCTTACTTTTTCTTATTTTGAAGAATGAATAAGACAGAATTTGAATGAGAAACAAGAAACTTAACTATGAGGGTACTTCAAAAAGTTTGTGGAAAAATAGAATTAAAAAATTACCCGAACCTTTCTATGAACTTTCTGGAGTACTCTCAGTGGGCTGTCCACTGAGGTTGTGGGGTCCTCTCACTCACTCCCCGGGACACATCTTCCTGTCCCATCTCTGAATGCCTCCTTTTTTCTGTTACACCATTGCCCTTCAAAATCCAGCTTCTAACTTCTAGCCTTAAATGCTTATAATTACCAGTTAATCAAGTTTAATCCTTGGTCATAGAAAAGCTGGATTATCTCAGAGTCTGACTGAAAATAAATCTGTATTTCAATAACACAGAAAATCACATGGAATAAAAAATAGCACTTTTAAGACCTTCTTCAAAGTAGCATGGTTATATGTAGCAGTCATTTTTAGCAGTGAAACTTAGGATGACTCAGTTGGCAGTGGCTTCTGGGGAGCAATTCCTTCATAGGTGAAATGGATATAACAGTATCTTCCTGGCCTACCTCAAAAGTTTAATATGGGGCTCATCAGAGATAGTACATGAATTAAGTATAAAGTGCTGTGAAATTTGCAAATGGTGGGTTGGAAAGAACTTTGGAAGTTCAAACTCTCCATTTTAAACATAGAAAGTGGAAACCCAGAGTAATGTCAAGAACACCAGGGACAAGTGTCAGGAATTTCCTGAACTGGCTACATTGATGAATGCAAACACAGCTCACATTTTCACTTTTCCAGCTGGAAGTAGCTGTGGGCCATCAAGAGTCAGTGATTATGCGAGTCTTGCTAGTTCAAACACACATTCTACAAAGTCGTTATTAAATTCACTTCTAAAAAATAAAATAGCACTTAAGTTTTAAAAACTAAGGCCACAAAACAGTAAGAGAATATTGCCATAGTGTCTCCATGCAATACCTTTAGTATTCTTTGATCCATTTCTCTGGCCCATCCTTGAAATTTTTCCTTATGTTATCATTATTGTGCTTTAACCATATTTCTGCTTTGGTAGAATGTGGGGATTGTCATTGCTATCTTGACATATGACATTTTCTTAAGCACACTTCATGCAATTGGACTAGATGGATTTTCTGCTAAGTTACATCTTTAAATTGACTCCACTCCAATGAGTACTTCTAATTATATCACATTTTTCTCTGACATGGAAATGAGCAAACACGTATGCCATGGCCAAAGTAAAGCATCATAATAATGAGGAAGCTTACATAAAAGGAAAATGGATGAATGCAGTAGCATGTGTTTGTGATTTAATCAAAGGCAGATTCAAGGCTGCCTAGCAATCCAACCTGATTAACTGTTTTCCAGATCCTGATAAAGTACTATGTAATTAACAATGACAAGGATCAGGGGAAATCAGATGCAAAATCAAGTATATCACTGTCAGGTGGTTAATAAAACAAATCACTCAGTGTCTTCCAGGGTTTCCATATTTGTAGCAATAAGTAATTGTTTCTGAGATCACACTTATTTTCACAGATAAAACAATTTTCAGTATATGGATACTGGAAAACCATTAACTAAGTTGTTAGGAAGAGCTGATCAGAAGTCACCTCTTTTGCCACTTGTAATGATGCAAGACCAGTTTTCTTTTATTCTGTACACCTACACCTTCTAACGTCAGCATCCCAAACTCACAGATTATCCTGGGATTGTATAAAATTCCTATCCTTTATTTATTTAAATAATAATAATTTTGAAGCGAATAAAAATAATCATAATAGCTGATAAATACTAGCTGATAAAGGCTAGTATTTATAGGTGCCAATTATGTATGGTATGTATAGGTGCCAAGTATGACATTCCTTTTATTCGTTATAATTTCTAATCTTCATAACACATACATTCCATAGGAATTATCATCTCCATTTTATAGATGAGGAAACTGAAGTCTATGCTTGTTAAATACTTTGCCTAAAGTCACATAGGTAGTGAGGGCTGGAGTTGGGCTGGTCAGAATCTAAATCCCATGCTATCTCCACTCTGTATGACTCTTCTTTATTCTTTATAACTTCCATACATTTGTGAGGAGATAGCATATCATGTAACTTTTTTTTGACTTTTATTTCCAGTATTATTTTAAGATGGTTAGACAATTAACAGAGCAATACAAAGCCAATAAATTTCATTATTAAGGCAGAGGCAGTAAAAAGAAAAAGGGATTTAGACTCAAATGACTTGGCCCTGCCATTTGTCAGGCACAAAACTTTAGCCAAATCACTTAATTCCACTGAAACTTAGTTTTTGTAATCTTTAAAAACAATATGTTATCAAAGGGTTTTGTGATGATTAAATGAGATAACACTAACCTAGGAGTTTTTGCCTATTTATTTATTTATTTATTTATTTATTGGGTATGAGTTGAATTTTTAAAAATATATATTTCTGTGGAGTTCTGGTAATGACTTTTTTGCATCTGTGAACATACATAACATTATCATTAATTCTGTTAATATGATTAATTATGTAAATGGATTTTCTGATGCTAAATCTCACATTCCTGGCATAAAGCTTCTTGATTATGATATAATATTTTAATGTGCTGACACATGGTTTCTAATGTTTAAAATATTGACATTTATATTCATATGTCCTATTTATCTGTAATTGTCTGTATGGCTCAATACAGACAATGGTCTCATTTCATTCTTACATACCCTTCTGAAAGGTATTTTTGATTTTCAATAATTATGTACAATGGGTGACGGTCAGATCAGGATAGTTAGCTTATTCATCATTTCAATATGCATCATTCTTTGTGTCCATTAACCAATTCCTCATTAGCCCCTCTCTCTATCCCTCCCCTCCCCTTTTCCACCTGTAGTAACCATGGTTCTTTTCTCTTTCTAATAGTTCAATTTATCACTGTGATTGTTGTTTCTTTCTTTTGCAAATTTAAAAACTCTATGCAAATGTGGGTTATTAGTATTAAGCAGAAGACTTTGGTCGAGTTTGTTTGTCAGAGCAAATCATCAATAAGATTAATTATATATTTGAGAGGCTGGGAGATGTTTCCAGCTGAGACTGAATGAAATGGCTCAACATTCATGGTCAGAGTGCAACGTTTTGTTACCACTCTTACAATGAGGATGCAGGCTAGTGGGTTAGCTTAGTTGGTTAGAGCTGGCCTTATAACACCAAGGTTAAGGGTTCGGTTCCCTATACCAGCCAGTTACCAAAAAAAAAAAAAAAAAAAAAAAAGATGGGGATGCACTATTGCTCTTTTTAATATCTTTAGCAATTTCATCTGTGTCACCTGTAATGTCTAGTAATCATTCACTGAGGGAAAGGGCATCAAACAGTGAAGTTATTCTTGTTGCTGCCCAAATCAATAGGGAGAGCCTGAGCATGTGCTGAGACGTCATGCAAACAGCTGCTAAGAAGTGGAGCAGACTGGGGTTGCACAAGCAGCAGGAGAGGGTCCCTGGAGAGACCCTTGGAACTGAGGCTTGACCAATTCAGCAATGTCGCTCATTGACAGGCACTGGGGGATAGCCCAGCAGGCAACAGAAATGGATATGTGTTTCTGGAGGAACATGAATTCAGAGGGGATACTGCAAAATTACCTAAATAGCCAACGAAAGGTAGAGTTTCTTGATGCCCAGAATGGACAATACTATGCTCAAACAATACCTTTTTTACAGCAATATATTCATACTCTCATCTGTTTTACCATTTCAAAGACCAGTTTGGGGGATGAAAAATAAAAAAAATTAGGAAGTATGATTAAAGTTCTTTTTTAAAAATAAATTTTATTGCGTACATTTAAGGTATAACATGATGTTATGAGATACATATAGATAGCAAAAATGTTACTATAGTGAAGTGAATTAACATATTTATAATCTCACATAGTCACACATTTTTTTTCTTTGTTTTTGTGGCAAAAGCAGCTAAAATATACTCATTTAGCAAGAATCTCATATACAGTACAATTTTATTAGCTATAGTCTTCATGTTGTACATTAGATTTCTAGACGTGTTCATTCTACATATCTTTTACTTTGTATCCTCTGACCTACATCTTCCCATTTCCTCTGCCTCCACCCTTCTGGTAACCACTATTCCTGTTCTCTATCTCTGTAAATTTAAATACTTTTTTTTAGATCCCACATATTAATGAGATCATGCAATATTTTTCTTCCTGTGTCTGGCTTATTTCACTTAGCATAATGTCCTTCAGGATCTGTGTCATGGCAAATAGCAAGATCTCATTCTTTTTAAGGTCTGAATAATATTCCATTGTGTAAATGTGCTAGTTTTTTATCCATTCATTGTTGACAAACTCTTAGATTGGCTCCACATGTTGGCTATTGTAAATAATGCTGCAATAAACATGGGAACCAGATATCTTTTTAAGGCAGTGATTTCATTTCCATTGGGTATTTCTAGAAGAAGTATTTCTGGATCATATAGTAGTTTTATTTTTAATTTTTAAAAAAATGACAATTTTATTTCTTTTTCTTGTCTAATTACTTTTGCAAGTACTTCCAGTACTACATTGAACAGAAGTGGCAAGAGTGGGCATCTTTGCCCTGTACTGGATATCAGTGGAAAAGCTTTCAGTTTTTCCCATTGATTATAATATTAGCTGTGGGTTTTTCATAAATGGCCTTTATTTTATTTTTTATTGTAACATAATTGATTGTACATATCTGTGGAGTACAGAGTTGAATATCAATACCTATGTGCAATGTGTGATGTTCAAATCAGGATAATTAGTATATTCAACGAAATACAATGTGATCTTTCTTCATGGCCCTTTATTCTTAGGCCACCCTTCCTCACTTTCCCACCTGTGGTAACCTCAGTTCTGTTCTCTCCTTTTGAAAGTTCAACATATTATTGTAATTGTCATATCTTTCTTCCTTTCTTTTAAAAAATTTACTTGTTAATTTTTTAGGTTCCACTTATGAGTGAGGACATGCAGCATTTCTCTTTCTGTGCCTGGCTTATTTCACTTAACATGATTTTCTCTAAGTTCATCCATAAATGGATGAGCTTTATTATGTTGAGGAACATTCCTTCTGTACTTAATTGCTGAAAGTTTTTAATCAAAAAAGGATGATGGACTTTGTCAGATACTTTTTCTGCATCAATCAAAATGATCATGTGGTTTTTATCTTTCATTCTGTTTATGTGATGTATAACACCGATTGATTTTCATATGTTGATACACCCTTGCATACCAGGGATAAATCCCACTTGGTCATGATGTATAATCTTCTTGATGTGTTGTTGAATTCAATTTGCTAATATTTTATTAAGGATTTTTGCATCAATGTTCATCAGAGAAATAGGTCCTCTAGTTTTCTTTTCTTGTGATATGTTTGTCTGGCTTAGGTTACCAAGTTGATGCTGGCCTTATAAAATGTGTTTGGAAGCATTCGTTCTCTTTTTTTGGAAGAGTTTATGAAGTATTGGTACTAATTCTTCTTTGAAAGTTTGGTAGAATTCAGCTATCTATTTTATCAGATATAAATATAGTCACCCCATGCTATCTATTCATTGACATGGAATATCTTCTTCCATTCTTTCACCTTTAGCCTATATGTGTCCTTAAAGCTTAAGTGGGTCTCTTGCAGACAACATATAATTGTATATTGTTTGTTTCTTTTTTTTTTGTTTGTTTTTTAAAAATCCATTCAGCCACTCTGTGGCTTTTGATTGAAGAATTAATCCACTTTCATTTGAGGTTATTATTGATAGATAAGGGCTTACTACTGCCATTTCGTTATTTGTTTTATGATTGTTTTGTAATTCCTTGGATCTTTTCTTCCTCTCATTGTCTACTTTTGTGATTTAATAATTTTCTGTAGTGCTAAGCTTTGATTCATTTTTCTTTATTGTTTGTATATCTTCTGTATTTTATTTGTTTTGTTTTGTTTTTTGGTTACCATAAGGCTTACATAAAACAATTATAATCTACTATTTTAAGCTGATAACAACTTAACTTCTATCACATACAAAACCTCTGGACTTTTACCCTCCCTCCACTTACGTTTTTGATGTCACAATTTGCATCTTTTTATACTGTGTATTTTTTAACAACTTTTAATGTTAGTTATTTTTCACCATTTTGACTTATAAACTTCATACTAAACATATGTATGATTTACACATTACCACTACAGTATTAGAGTATTCTAGATTTGACTATTTATTTATCTCTATCAGTGAGTTTTATACTTTCATATGTATCCATTATAGTAATTATAGTCCTTTTTTTTTCCACTTGAACTTCCTTAAGCATTTCTTGTAAGGCAGTTCTAATGGTGATGAATTCTCTCAGCTTTTGCTTGTTTGTGAAAAAATTTATTTTGCCTTTATTTCTGAAGGACAACTTTGCTGGGTATAGTATTCTTGTCTGGCAGTGTCTTTATTGCAGCATTTTGAATATATCATCCCATTCTCTTTTGTCATATAAGGTTTTTGCTGAGCAGTCCACTGACAGTCTAATGGGAATTCTCTTACATGTTACTTGATGCTTTTTTCTTGCTGCTTTTAAAATTCATTGTTTGTCTCTGGCTTTTGACTGTTTGATTATATAGTAGTGCCCCCTTATCTGCAGTTTTGCTTTCTGCAGTTTCAGTTACCCACAGCCAACCAGAAATAAACAATTCATAAGTTTTAAATCACATGTTATTCTGAATAATATGATAAAATCTCGTGCTGTCCTATTCTGTACCACTTGGAAAGTGAATCATCCCTTTGTCCAGTGTATTCATGCTGTAGATGCTAACCACCCGTTAGTCAGTGGCCATCTTGGTTATCAGATTGACTGTTGCAATACCACAGTGCTTATATTTAAGTAACCCTTACTTTATGTAATAATCGTCTCAAAGTACAAGAGCAGTGAGGCTGGCAATTTGGATATGCCAAAGAGAAGCTGTAAATTGCTTATTTTAAGTAAAAAGGGTGAAAATTCTCTACTTAAGTAAAGAAAAAAATTGTATGCTGAGGTTGCTAAGATCTGCAGTAAGAACAATTCTATCTGTAAAATTGCAAAGAAGATAAAAAGAAATTTGTGCATAGTATATATTATAAATATAGCATTCAGTACTATCCATGGTTTCAGGCATCCACTGGGGTCTTGGAACGTATCCCCTGTAGATAACGGGGGACTACTGTAATATGTCTTGGAGAAGAGCTCTTTGGGTTGAATCTATTTTGGGACTTTGGAGCTCCATACATTTGGATGTCCATATCTCTCCCAAGATATGGGTAATTTTCAGCAATTATTTTATTAGATATGCTTTCTTTCCCTTTGTCTCTTTTTTTTTGAAACTCCCATAATATAAATACTTGTTCACTTAATGGTGTCCCATATGTCCCATAGGCTGTCTTCACTTTTTCATTCTTTTTCCTTTTTCCCTCTAACTGAGTCATTTCAAAAGACTTGTCTTCAAGTTCACAGATTCTTTCTTCTGTTTGATCTGGTCTGCTGTTGAAGCTCTCAATTGTATTTTTTATTTCATTGGTTGAATTCTTTTGCTCCAATATTTCTGTTTGGTTTTTGTTTATAATGTCTATCTCTGTTGAATTTATCATTCAGATCATGAATTGTTTTAATGAATCATCTATTTGTATTCTCTTGTATCTTGCTGAGTTTCTTAAGAACAATTATTTTGAATACCTTTCTAGACAATTCATAAATGCCCATTTTTTTGGTTAGTTACTGGAGAATTATTGTGTTCCTTTGATGGTTTCATGTTTCTTTGCATTTTCATGTCTCCTATGTCCCTCCATTGATGTCTGCACACCTGGTGGTATAGTCACCTCTTTCAGACTTTACAGAATGCCTTTTTAGGGGAAGACCATTACCTACAGATGGGCCTAAGGGTGCTGGTTGGGCAAGGTACAGTGGCTCTGGCAGTGGTGTAGACTCATGCAGCTTCTTCATTTGTTATCAATGTTAGCAATGACTGTGGGTACCTCTGGGGTCTAAACTACAGGAATTTGTGGCAGTGACAGTGGCTGCATAGGTTATTAGGGTAAGTGCTTCAGGGATCCTCCTGTTGTCTTCCTCATAGTGGGGAGTCCTAGCTGAGGGGATCTCTCTTGGTGTTGGATATGACACAGTTCACAGGCAGACACAATGGTACCAGGATCCAGGGCATGGGTGTTTGGAGTGGCTATGGTGCCACACTCCCGGACTCAGGGTCTTGTGAAACTACTATAGCACCTGAAACTTGAGGTGCAGGTTCACTCTCCATGGCACAAGTTGATGCAGTTCTGACAGTAAGTCAAGGTCTGTTACACTGAAGCACTCCCCAGCAGCTTGGACACAGTGGGCTGATATGTAGCTGTGGCTCTGATCCTGCAGGACAGGACACAGCATTGGCACAGATCCAGGGAAAAAGAGGGTACTCCAAAGTCTTGGTCCTGAGGAGCAGGACAGAGCTGCAATTTGGGACCCAGAATTAATGGCACAGTGAGAGCTGGGGGTCTGGTGGATGAGGTACTACACAGTAGTGACTCTGGACCCTGGGATGGTGGGACATAGCAGTAGCCCTGGTTTTGCAACACCAAGTGCAGCAGCAGCAAAAACCCAGGAATTGCAAGATATTACTGTGGCTTGGTCCCCAGGGGATGGAGAGCAGCACAGCAATGACTTCACTCCCCAAAGAAGTGGAGTGCCTCAACATCTTGGATTTTGGGGGGCTAGTCCAGTTTCAGGTAGGTGTGTTTTATAGCTATTTGACTTGGAGAGTAGGGTTGCACAGCTCAGCCAAAGCTTTGTTTCCCTAAGCCCTAGCCCTAGAAATGGCAGCTACACAGGTCAGTGGAGTCCCTAGATTCCTGGTGGTGGCATGCCACATCAGCTGAGGTGCTGGAAGATGCAGATACTGTGGTGTGCAGGAGACCTGGACTTGGGTTCTTGGGGGTGGGGTACTGCCTTGGTTGTGGCACTGGGGGCAAGACCGCACTTGTAGTTCAAGGCTCTGCATCACCGGGCATGGGGCACAACTTCAGTTGGGCTCAGAACCTGAGAGGACTGTAGGAATCTCTAGTTTTTGAAGACTGCAGGTATCTGTGGTGGTGATGGGGGCTGCTAGAGTCCTCTTGCTTACTTTTCCCTGCAGGGAGAAGTCCCTACTGGTTCATATCTGATCCCAACTGGGGGGATGGGGTGGGGCAGGCAAGGTATTCTTTCCTTTCTCTAGGCAGCCATCATGGGTTCCTGTGTTCTATGGGGTTTCTTCTGTTCTTTCCTATTCTCTGGTGCTCTTTTTTAAAGGTATTTTGGTATAAATGTAATTATTTGTTGTTTTGTTTTGTTTTGGTTTTTGTTAGGGGGAAGAGCACTAGGAGCTTCTAGTCATTCATCCTGCTGATGTCCTACCTGGTGTGATCCTAGTCTTTATGGAGTCATTAATTTCTATGAATCCGAAGGCAGCTGAAACATAAAACAAAACAGAATCAGATTATTTCAACTATGCGCACTGACCAAACATTTGTATAGTGCATCCATACACTGAGGCCTTTAACCACAAGCTAGGTACACTAGATGGGACAGACTGGAACACCATTGACAGTCCCTCTCCTTCCTGAACTGTGCTTGGTGGCAGCAGCTGACAAACCTGGGGAATAGGGAAAGCCAAGAGTCCACAGCCCCCAACAAACAAGGTATAGAATTGAACCCTCCACAATTTTACCATCTCTTTTCTCTCTTTCTGTCTGTCTCCCCTCCCCTTTGTCTTTCTGTCTCTGTCTGTCTCTGTCACATGCACACATGCACACTCTCTTCTGCTCCTTGCTGAGGTGCCAGAGAGGAGGGCTGTATCACAAACGGGGAAGCTGGTCCCTGGCTCAGTTTTCTTCTAGGCCACCTCTTTCCTGCCTCTCAGGTGCTCGGTTCTCTTCTCAGACGCATGGTTAGTCCCCATTCGCTCCTGCTTCTTCATTTCTCTTTTTTCCCCATGTGAAAACATCCCAGGAAATTTGCATATTTGGCTG
The DNA here is from genome assembly GCF_027409185.1 of Cynocephalus volans. Classification (NCBI taxonomy): domain Eukaryota; kingdom Metazoa; phylum Chordata; class Mammalia; order Dermoptera; family Cynocephalidae; genus Cynocephalus; species Cynocephalus volans. Next base: position 76,689,829 of record NC_084464.1, read on the forward strand.
TAGTCAGGAGGTCTTGGACAGGCTTTATTGACTGTGTTGGAACCATTTTCTTCTCTCTCACTAATCCCATAGTCAGGAGATAGGGCTGTGGGTGGGGGTGGCATCTCACCACTGCCCCCTGAGAGGCAGTAACTGAATCGATAGCACTGTCGCTGTTTCCATCTGTCAGGGTGACATGCCAACTGGCTAATGCTGAATTATTGATACTCCTTCCCAAAGCGAGTTAACCAAACAATTCAAAATCAGTGAAAAGGGGGCGGTCAATTGCAAATGAGGTTAGGTCCATTTTGTCACAAGGACAGGAAACTGATGGCTGCCTCCAAGCCAAATCTGCTTGATTTATGTTATTGCTGAGAAAGCTCCTCAGTGCCACAAAGGGAAAAACACAACAGAAAAACAAAATTAGCCTTTTTACAGAAGAGGATTCAGATCACTCTCCAAATGAGCCACATTTGCTAGCCAGCCTCCTCCTACCCTGAACTAGCAGAATTTGTGTAGAAATAACCAGAGGGGAAGTTCTTTCATAGTAAAAAGAAATGCCAAGGTTTCCTTGAATAAGTGGGATTCTTCCATGAATTTGACCTTCAGTCCTGTGGAAAAGGTGATTACTGGAAACACAAAGCCTCCCTGGCTAAATTCTTATTCTATTTTCCTCCTAGGTGTTAGGATACCGTAGAGCAATTAGTGAGCCTGAGATATGACAACCGGTTGATTTTACTGAGGAGTGTCTTGGGAGATCACACACCATTCTTACATATTCAGTGTCATAAATTCTATCCTTTAGGGAGTGCAGTAATTGTTATGCACTGAGTAAACAGCTGCTTAATTTTATACACAGAGGTGCCAGGAGGTGCTTGTCCTGAAATCATGTATGTCCCAGGCTGCCAAGTGTACTAAATAAATGGGCAAATTGTACATTTCCATTCGCTTGTATGGACCTTTTATTCAAGTGCCTACGAAGGCACATGCGCAGACCAGCGTGTTTAAAGGATTAACTTTTATAGATTTTAAGCATTCCACAGCATTTCACTTGTCTACAGTTTTCACTCATCTTCCTCCAAGCCCAGTGAACTGTCACAAACATGGGTCTGCGGCACCATCTAGTGGACAGGAGAGGGGGGTAGTGCACAGGCGACTGGCTATAAAATTTGAAAGCCAAATTTAGGGTATGGTCCAACCCTCTCGTTGGTTGTGGGGTTTCCCAGCCACATGCTGAGCAGAATGAAACATGAGTCGGATGGCAGGCACTGAGGCTGCAGTTTGGCGGAGGCATCCATTATTGGGGAGGGCAGAGCAGGAGGGCAGCCACCAAATGGAGCAGTGCATCGATCCTAGCATTTTGATCGGTGGAGAAATCAGTTATTAATCAGCAAAGAACTATTGATTTCCCAGCATAGTCACAGCCAGAAAGCAGTGTATCAGCTGTTACTATTAATATCTAGAGTGTCCAGAAATTAACTACCAGCAACTATACCCCTGACTTCAGTAAGCAGATCATTAAAAGATGGGAGATCTTGAACTCTCCAGAAGGATGGCTGGAGGAGACTGAAGAATTTTAAACAAAACAGAAATGAATTTGCATTTCATAGTTCAAAATGGGGCTAGTCATTAATTCTCTTTAAATAAAAAAGAATGTGAAAACTGCATGTTTTTACCATGTAGATTCTTTTGCTTAACTGAAAATGGAGTTATTAGAACCAAGAAAAAAATTGACAATTAACAAATATTTATCAAGTGCCTACCTGGTGCCAGGTACTCCTCTGGGGGGAACAGACATTAAATCCCTGCCCTTTGTATTAGTATTTAATACCCTCTGTTATGTGACATAGACACCATGGTGCTGTTACAACTTGGAACCAAAATTTTCTCTAATTTTGAATAAATACACTTTAGAGTTACATTGAACTACCATTATGGTGTGAGGTATGTTTCTCAAAACATAAAGGGCAACAGAACACATTCAGTCTAGCCGTTAACTTTTCTCTCCTATTTCACTTTAATGCTATTATCCTTATTGATAACATTAAATATCTGTGCTTTCAACAAGTTTTCCTTGTGGAAACTGACCTTTGAAGCAGCCTGGAAGCAATTTCAGATGAATGACTACGAAGTCCATCAGGCACTTGGACTAAGGCCAGGCTCCTGAAAGCTTGGTGCTAGGCATCCACTGTCAAAGGCAGGGAATTGGTGATGGGGGATGCCTGGCTGGCTCGATCAACGAGATTTCATACTATTCTTCGAGGATGAGAGAAGTTGTCCAACCAACTCTGGAAAGGCTTGACATCTTTGGAGAATCTGGCAATTTTGGGAAGGCAGAAAAGTAAAAGTAACAGGAAGAAAACTATAGTTTTTAAAAATTTTTTATTATGGATAGGACTATAAAAAGTCAGGTATATGAGAGCTTTTTAATTTTATTTTTAAAAATTGTATTAATCTTTTTAGCTCTATTGAGATATAATTGACAAAAATGTATATATTTATGGTGTACAATGTGATGTTTTGATATATATATATATATATGCATTATGAAATGACTACTGCAATCAAACTAATTAACATATCCATCATCTCACATACTTTTTTTTTGTGGCAAGAACATTTGAGATCTACTCTCTTAGCAATTTTCAAGGACACAATGCATCATTATTATCTATAGTTATCATGCTGTACAGTAGGTCTCCAGAACTTATTAATCCTAACTAAAATTTTGTGTTCTTTGGCCAATATCTCTCCATCACTACCCCCCTTTGTTTGTTTATTTCGTATTTGATTTGCAGAAGTGGTTATTAGACTTTTCAGTTTCAGACAGTGAAGAAACAAGATGAGTAAGACAATTTCCTGCATGGGAGGCTCTCCGTATCAAGTAGTGAGGAAGGGAAGCACAGGTAATTACAATGTGGTGGCCTATGAACAGTCTTTAGTGCAGCAGTTCTCAGATTGGCATGAGTGTTAAAATCACCTGGAGGGCTTGATTGCTGGGCCCATGCCCTGAGGTTTGGCTTCAGTGGGTTCTGAGAATCTGCGTTCCTGACAAGTTCCAGGTGATGCTGTCCATCTGGGGACCACTGTTTTAGAGGGAAAGAAATAGGTGTTGGGGCTTCGAACATGATACCCCAAAGTGGAGGCCTAAGAAGCAGCCTTAGAAGCAAAGTCTCGCCCCTCATCTCCCCTGAGGCAAGCCATAGAAACTAGAATGCCTCCTCCTCAAGGCAGGTCATAGAAATCAGAACCTCTTTTCGCCAAAGCCAGTCATAATACCTGGGAAGAAGGAATGCTGCCCAGAGGACAACAAAATCTGAACAGACAGGCCTTGCTGAGTTTCCCCACTCAGTCTATGAGCATTAGGTCATACCCTTTTTGTCCAGTCCCAGTTCTACGCAGCTGTCTCTGTTTCACAGAACCTAAGCATAAAAATAGACAGTTTTTCCTCTATCTTGGGGCCTTCATTCCCATGTCACATAAAACTATGATCATATAAATTTGTTATATTTTCCCCTTGTTAACCTGCCTTTGTTATAGGGGTGTCAATGTGACCCTTATAATGGGGAGGAAAGGGGTCACCTCCTTCCCAGTCCTACATAGGGAAGGTTTCATGGAACAGGTGATATCTCTGCTGCTACTTGTAATAAATATTAAGGGTTTGTCAGATGGAGCAGGGGGATGAATATTCCAGGCAGGTGAGAAGGCACACCTGGAGAATGGTGAGCCTTCAGGGATGCTAGAGTGCTGGGCACGTGTGGGGGTGGGGGGCAGGGACAGGAGACCTACACGGCAGATTGAGGTAGTTCTGAATGGACTTGGGTGCTGAGTCTGGACATTGTCCCATCAGCAACAGGAGAGTGACATGATCATATTTGTTTCTTAGAAAGAATGTTGTCTACCATTTAAGAGAGGAGAACCAGGGGCAGGAAAAGCAATTAGGAAGCTGCTTCAATGGCTCAAGCGATAGACATTAAGGACCTTAACAAAGGCCATAGGAGAAGCGATGAAAAGGTGGGAGCAAATGAGAAAGAGATTTAGGAGTCTAAGTCAATTGTAATTAGGGACAGTACTGAATGTAAACAGTGAAGGAGAAAGAGGAGCTGGAAAATCAGTCCATGATGTAATGCCAGGGCGCCCACACGGAAAGTCTTGGTATCAGTTGAGATACTGTAAAATAAAAAGCAATTTTTGAAGGAAAATGGATAAATTGGTTTTGGAAAGATTAAGTTGGAAGTGTTGAAAAAAAAAGAAAAAAAAATGAATGAGAACAGGTTGACAGTACCTGTGGATTGGCGACGGGACTGAAGTTTATATTCATTCTTTATATGTTAAGCCATGAAAAGATGGACATCCAGCCCCTTTTTCTTATTATTTCAATATGGCCAATTGAGATCAAGAGTTTACGTAATAAGGGCTACTTTAAAAACATTATTCAATTCACTGCTCATACACACTACTTAATAAGTGCTTAATATACAATCAGGGAGATGAAACAGAGGACACTTGACATGATAACAAGATTAGACTTTAAGTACATATCGAATGAGTGACATAGTAAGAGAAAGCTTCAAATTCTTCTTCTGTTCCTTTATTACCTGCCTCTTTTCTCTGACACTCACCAACAGGTGTCTTCTCCCCTGTTCGTGCTCTTTGGCAAGCAGAAGGGCTGAGCAGAAGATATCAGTGGAACATAACTTAGGTGTACAAGGCCCAGGAAATTCTCCATGGCCGGGAGTTAGAGGGCAGGTCAGTGAGAACAGTGCTTCCCAGTTTTACCATGCGCTTGAATCACCTGGGGATCCTGTTAAAATGCAGATTCTGATTCTCCAGTGGGGACTGACATTCTGCATTTCTCACGAGCACTCAAATGTGGCCTCAGTGCTGCTGGTCAGTGGACGATGCTGATACCTTCTGTCAACGTGGTCGAAACTGTCAGCTGTGGAGTTAGACCTGAGACAGAATATTGCCTCTGTCAGTTATCAGGTGTTTGACTTGGGCAAGTTACTAAACCTCAATCTAAGATTTCTCTTCTATAATAATATCTTATTTACAGGGTTGACGTGTCAATTTGCTTTCTGACATCCTTGGTATCCTTGAGGGGAGTTTTTATGCTTGGAAGAGATATTCAGGGGCTATTTTGGTCTTACAAATTAATATTCAATTTAATTAAAGTTATAAATTAAAAAATTGAGGAGTTTAGACTCAAGCAGATGCCTATGTTTGAGTCTCAGCTCTACTTCCTAATTGTGTGACCCAGGGCCAGTGACTTATCCTTGTACACATGAACACGTTCGGTCTTCACTACAACCTTGTACAGGTGTCATTAGTATTTCCACCTGAGCTCTCATGTCTACTTCTGTAATCTGGGAATATCAATAGAGTAGTTGTAAGGAATAAGTGAATTAATGTGTGAAAAACACTTAGAAAAGGCTTGGCACGTAAAATGTTTTTATCATTATTTCTTAAGCTGTTAGGTGCAACTCACAAATCTTAGCATTCTGTTTATAAATTTAGCAAATTTTAACAACGATTTATAAAGTAACAACTTAATTAACTTATATGCTTTAAATTGCACTTACAAATCCAATGTTCTTTATTTTCTTTGAGATTCAATTGTCTAAAAAACAAATCATACAAAGTATCTAAATAATTCTCATAAATCTTAAACTTTAAACTTATAAATATGGGGAGTTTAAGTAGTGACATAGCAATGGGAGTGATAGATGTGGTTCATTCTAGGCATAGACAATAAAGAGGTACGTGATCTGTAGAGAATTTAAAAACAATAATAAAACCAATTAAATGTTGACTAGTCTGCTTATTATTATTATCATGTACTGACTTGCTAAAAATAACAGTGACAAAATACTCCTCCAAGCTGGGATGGACCACTCCTGTGGTCTGCACCCCTTTGGTACACCCATGGTGATCTTAAGTTGCCTTTAATGTCCTAACAATGCTTAAAATCTTAGCCAAATTCTCTTTTACTTTTCAATTAAAAATAAAAAATCTAAATTGTCCCTAGGCTTATCAATTAATTACTCTACTATGTCATTAAGCATAAATATTTAAAATATCAAGTGTTCTGAAAAAGCATTTGATAAAGTACAGCACTCATTCATGACAAAGACCCTCTATAAGTTAGGTATAGAGGGAAAGTATCTCAACAGAATTAAAGCCATATATGCCAAACCCACTGCCAATATCATCCTGAATGGGGAAAAGCTGAAAGCTTTCCCTTTAAGAACAGGAACTAAACAAGGATGCCCACTCTCACCACTCCTATTCAACATAGTGTTGGAAGTACTAGCCAGAGCAATCAGAGAAGAGAAGGAAATAAAGGGCATCCAGATTGGAAAAGATGAAGTCAAACTGTCCCTGTTTGCAGATGATATGATCCTATATATTGAACAGCCTAAAACCTCTACAAAAAAACTCTTGGAATTGATAAATGATTTCAGCACAGTAGCAGGATACAAAATCAACACACAAAAATCAGTAGCATTTCTTTTCTCCAATAGTGAACATGCAGAACGAGAAATCAAGAAAGCCTGCCCATTTACAATAGCCACCAAAAAATAAAATACTTAGGAATTGAGTTAACCAAGGAGGTGAAAAATCTCTATAATGTGAACTACAAACCACTGCTGAGAGAAATTAGAGAGGATACAAGAAGATGGAAAGATATCCCATGCTCTTGGATTGGAAGAATCAACATAGTGAAAATGTCCATACTACCCAAAGTGATATACAAATTCAATGCAATCTTCATCAAAATTCCAATGACATTTTTCTCAGAAATGGAAAAAACTATCCAGTCATTTATATGGAACAATAAAAGACCACGCATAGCCAAAGCAATGCTCAGCCAAAAAAATAAAGCTGGAGGCATAACACTACCTGACTTTAACCTATACTACAAAGCTATAATAACCAAAACATTATGGTACTGGCATAAAAACAGACACACTGACCAATGGAATAGAATAGAGAATCCAGAAATCAACCCACACACTTACTGCCATCTGATCTTTGACAAAGGCACCAAGCCTATTCACTGGGGAAGGGACTGCCTCTTCAGCAAATGGTGCTGGGATAACTGGATATCCATATGCAGGAGAATGAAACTAGATCCATACCACTCACCGTATATTAAAATCAACTCAAAATGGATTAAGGATTTAAATATACACCCTGAAACAATAAAACTTCTTAAAGAAAACATAGGAGAAACACTTCAGGAAATAGGACTGGGCACAGACTTCATGAATACGACCCCAAAAGCACGGGCAACCAAAGGAAAAATAAACAAATGGGATTATATCAAACTAAAAAGCTTCTGCACAGCAAAAGAAACAATTAACAGAGTTAAAAGACAACCAACAGAGTGGGAGAAAATATTTGCAAAATATACATCTGACAAAGGATTAATATCCAGAATATATAAGGAACTCAAACAACTTTACAAGAAGAAAACAAGCAACCCAATTAAAAAATGGGCAAAAGAGCTCAGTAGGCATTTCTCTAAGGAAGATATACAAATGGCCAACAGACATATGAAAAAATGCTCAACATCACTCAGCATCCAGCAAATGCAAATCAAAACCACATTGAGATACTATCTAACCCTAGTTAGGATGGCTAAAATCCAAAAGACTCTGAACGATAAATGCTGGCAAGGCTGCGGAGAAAAAGGAACTCTCATACATTGTTGGTGGGACTGCAAAATGGTGCAGCCTCTATGGAAAATGGTATGGAGGTTCCTCAAACAATTGCAGATAGATCTACCATACGACCCAGCTATCCCACTGTTGGGAATATACCCAGAGGAATGGAAATCATCAAGTCGAAGGTATACCTGTTCCCCAATGCTCATCGCAGCGCTCTTTACAATAGCCAAGAGTTGGAACCAGCCCAAATGTCCATCATCGGATGAGTGGATACGGAAAATGTGGTACATCTACACAATGGAATACTATACTCAGCTATAAAAACGAATGAAATACTGCTATTTGCAACAACATGGATGGACCTCGAGAGAATTATATTAAGTGAAACAAGTCAGGCACAGAAAGAGAAATACCACATGTTCTCACTTATTGGTGGGAGCTAAAAATTAATATATAAATTCACACACACACACAATCGGGGGGGGGAAGAAGATATAACAACCACAATTACTTGAAGTTGATACGACAAGCAAACAGAAAGGACATTGTTGGGGGGGAGGGAGAAGGGAGGGAGGCTTTGGTGATGGGGAGCAATAATCAGCCGCAATGTATATCGACAAAATAAAATTTAAAAAAATATATAATAAAATAAAATAAAATAAAATATCAAGCGTTCACTAACTTTTTCCCTAAACAGAGCTTAAAATAGTATTAATATGATATATTTGATTTACATTGCCATTTATACATTTAATTATAAATTTCCCAAGGGTTTTGTGATGTTGACTCAATAATGAATCACTTGTCATAGAAGCAGAACAGTGTTGTGGTTAAGAGTATAGATTCTTGGGGCAGAGTGCTTGGTTTTGAAACCTGGCTCTGCTACTTGCTAGCTGTGCAGTGCTGGGCTGGTTATATAACCTCTCTGTGCCTCAGTTTCCTAATCTACAAAATGGGGAAGCAAGTAGCTACCTTATAAGGCCACTAATAGCAAGTAGCTACCTTATAAGGTGACTAAATAATCATACTAAATTGCTTCTTAGTATATGTTAAAAATTGATTGACCATAGAAGCATAGGTCTATTTCTGAATTTTCTATACCATTAAAAAAAATCTATTTGTCTATTTTTGACCAGTACCACACTGTCTGGATTATTGTAGCTTTATATGAAGTCTTCAAGTCAGGTAGCACAGTCCTCCAGTGTTCTGTTTCAAGGTTGTTTTGGCTATCCTTCATGAGCGAAGGTATCTGGGCCTGAAACTTTCTTTGTGGGAAGGTTTTAATTTTGAATTCAATTTCTTTAACAGATCAAGGACTATTAATTTTTTTTTTTAAATTTCTTATTGTGTCAATTTTGGTAACTTGGGTCTTTCAAGAAATTTTTCTATTTCATATAAGTTGTCAAATTTATTGGCATAAAGTTGTTTATAATAGTTTCTTGTTTCTGTAGATAGGCTTCATCATTCATTCTGGGTATTGGTAATTTGTGTTTATAAATATTGTTAATCTTTTAAGAGAGTTAAATTTTGCTTTGCTAATTTTCTCTAATATTTGTCTATTTTCTACTTCATTGATGTATTGATGTCTGTTTTATCTTTATAATTTTCTTCCTTCTATTTACTTTGGGTTTAATATGCTTTGCTTTTTCTAGGTTCTTAAGGTGGAAGCTTAGATTGTAGACTGTCAGTCTGGGTCACAGACCCTTCAAACTCATTTTGCAGACTGGGTCACAGACCCCTCATATTCAGACTGGGTCACAAACCCCTCATATGCAGGTTGCGAGCTAGGTAGTTGGAAAAATATCCTGGGAGCCATTGGCAAGGTTGACGTGCTTTATTCAGATGTGAGCTCAGCCGCCAGCAGATCAGAGCCATTACATTTTATGCTAGAGTCAGATAGCCAAGGAACACCTGGGCACCCATGCGCAGTTAACGTATTTGCATCAGACATGCTGAGTCACGCCCAGTCGGATATGGGGTGAGGGAGCCTGACCAGTCTGTCTCCATTTTCCTCACATGGACTTTTATTCATTTTGTGTTTCAAATATAATCAAATGATGCCATAAATTTCCCTCTAAGCAGTGTTTTAGCTGTATCCCACATATTTTTATATGATATTTTCATTTTATAGAGTACAGAATATTTTCTAATTTATCTTGTGATTTCTTTTATCTGTGGTTATATAACAATGTGCCATTTAATTTCCAATTATTTTTTCTTCCTGTGGGATCTTAACTTTTCCTCTCCAGGCAATCTTCCTAGGCCCTCTGCCTGTTGCACTTGCATTTATTTTAAGAAGAGAAGAACTAGGCTGATGCTGTGAGGATAATTGTAAAGTGAATTATTCAATTCAGGTGAAGTATTATTGAGAAATTGCTGTGTGCTCAACACTGTGATCTATTTTATCAGCAGCTTCTGGGACTAGCCTCATAGCTTGATGTAGAAGGAATGTTCCTGGTACCTTTAATGTAAAATGTTTACCAAACTCTAGGGCGTAAGGCACTTGCATTATGATCTAGGAAAAGGTTTCTATGGTTCACACTACTTATTTTCAGCATTTTTTTAAAGGTAAATTGCTACAGATTTTAGTATTTTGAGGGATTTAGGCTTTACCTTCCTTCCCACAATGGGAAGAAATTCTGATATGGTTCCAAGACAAAATGGAGTCCTCAAGGACCCATTCAGGCTAGTCCCACCAGAGGAGTGAGCTTCCAGAGGTAGTCAGGTTGTGTGCCTGGGGAAAGGGAACATAGAATAAGGCACCTAACATGCCTGTCATCTGAGACTTTTGATAAAGCCCAGGAAACAGTTACCTAAGACCATATGGTGGTGAAGGTCTGGAGGATTCTCTTAATATCTCTCAGGATTCCATTAGGATAAAAGCAGAGAGTGGCTGAATAGTAATATGTGGGCTGTTGCCATCATCTTTACCTCTAACGTGACTAATATGCAGCAGTTTACCAAGCAAATGGAATAACAACTAATAATAATAGCTAACATTTTATGTAGCACTTTCTATGAATCAGGCACTGTGCTAAATATTTCATGTCTTATCTTTTTTAAATCACACAAAACTCCTAAGCTAAATGCTACTGTTACCAGCCTGTTTACACTTGAGGAACTAAGTGACTTGCCTCAGGTCACTTACAAGGACATTTTCTTCAGGTGTGTTTGCAACCTATACAGTTTATCAGAAATGGTAGGTCTCTCCTGTCCATCCTGGGCATCTGGTCACTTTCTATAATAGAGCCAAATTTGTTTTTGGGGTGACTGGAAGTCAGATATATTTTGAAAAGCTCTCAATAGAATAGGCATCACAATGATTGAAACATTTTCTTCCAATTATGTGGTCTCTACTGCACAGCAAAACAAATGGTGCAGAGAAACCCAAGACATTTTTGACAAGCTTCACATTGACAATGGGAGCAAGCAGCACTTCCACATCCCGTTTGGTCCTCTGCTGCATACTAATCCCACAGTTTATCAGTTTGAATTTATTCCCTGAAGAATAACTCTAGACTTAAGAGTTCATTTTTAATTCTTTAGGGGAAATTTCCATATCCTGCATTAATAATCATAAGAATTCAGTAGCAATGTCGCCATGAGCACTCAGAAGATTGTTTTGTTCTCTCACATGGAGACAGGTTGGTAATGAACTGATAAAGAAAACCTTGAAAAATCAAAATTTACAACATAATACTTGTTATTCAGACATATTTTCAATATGATGGCTCCAATAATGTACCTCCCAAGCATCTTATTATGATATTAAGTAGACAAGAAAAATATTGGCGAGAGAGAACCCACTATGTTATCCAGATTTTTCCCTTTAATAGAAAACCCCTGGATGTAGGGCTGGCTTCATGCACCTGTGACCTGTGCAGTAGCACGGGAAGGGCTCTGTACTTGCTTTAATGCTTGGCTGTCATCATCATGAAATTCTTAGTAGTTTTATTTCTGAATTAGTTTTTTTTTTGTAAATTAAGTCTGATGGGATAAAGTGTGTGTGTGAGCAGAGGTATGCACACTAAGAATGGCCACCATTCCTTGGCATGTAGTGTTTGTGGTGCCCCATGAGCATGGGATTCTGGCAGACACACAATACATGTGAGTTCTTATATTCTCTAAGGGATACAAGGTAAGTGTGTTATGTATATGATCTAGTGGGAATGCAGACAGCTCCAAGAGGCTACATTTTCCATCTGAACTAGGATTACCTCAAGTGCAAAAGAAGGCAGTGGTATTCTACAATACATCAATGACCAAGGAAGCCAGTCATATCCGTTTTCACTCATGTCACTTCCCCGAATTAGCCAATGACTTACAGAGAAATTGATGTGAAGAAGGGAAAGAAAGGGCAACTTCAGTTTTTTTCCTTTCAGTCCTTCCTTACTCATCAATAAGGTGAAGGTAAAGAGAGTTGGTAGAATGTGTGTGTATTAAGAGACATGAAATAAAACAGGTTAATTTTGTGCGGCATTTCCACTGTTCTGGTGAGAACAAAATACATATGCGTATGTGAGCTACAAAATATGAATTGTGTAATTTTAGTGATTCTGCCTATGAGTTAAATGTTTTTATATTTGCATTTAAATGGCCATCACATAATATAAAGATGAAGAGTAAAATTTATACTAATAATTTAAAATTTTATTTATTTATTTATTTTACTTAGAATGACATTACATAGCACATGTAAAATAGCATGACAAGTTGAGAGAGATTGCAGAAGGAAAAAATTTATGTTTTATAATACCTTTAGTGGCATATTTTCCCTGATTTTTAAGCAGGGGGCCCTGCATTTTCAGTTTGCACTGGGCCTTCCAAATTATGTAACTGGCGCAACCGGGATGAGCCATGTCTCTGCAGCCTGCTAACAATGGCCAGTTTCCTGTTCCTTCACTTCCTTTCCAGCTGATTGCCCCAGTTTTCTCCCTCTGCTTGTCCCCAGCTATCTATAGGTGGAGACTTGCCTCTGCCTTATCTTGGAAACATATGAAAACTTTTCAATGAACACAGTGTTGGCTTGGTGTCAAGAACTGGAGTGATGCTGGTGTCCAGGGTCAGATTACCTGGTTATTACCTTCTACACTGAATGGAGTGTGAGCTCCTAATCCTTGTGTCCTCCCCCAGTTGTAGACCTGCTGCTTGCACTGACATTTGTTAGGCAAGTCTTCCCATGGTGTCTTACTGCCTGGACCAGACCTTGAGAAGCAGTGTAAGCTCCTATTCTCTTCTGATCCCCTGATCCAAATTCCTAGGTCCACCACACTAATGACTGGTTTACTTTTTAAAAATTACTTTGTTTTTTGAGTAGGTCATACATGCACAAGTATATAATTTAAAAAGATGCAATCCCCATCAAAATTCCAAAGACATTTTTCTCAGAAATGGAAAAAACTATTCAGACATTTATATGGAACAATAAAAGACCACACATAGCCAAAGCAATGCTCAGCAAAAAAAATAAAGCTGGAGGCATAACACTACCTGACTTTAACCTATACTACAAAGCTATAATAACCAAAACAGTATGGTACTGGCATAAAAACAGACACACTGACCAATGGAATAGAATAGAGAATCCAGAAATCAACCCACACACTTACTGCCATCTGATCTTTGACAAAGGCACCAAGCCTATTCACTGGGGAAGGGACTGCCTCTTCAGCAAATGGTGCTGGGATAACTGGATATCAATATGCAGGAGAATGAAACTAGATCCATACCTCTCACCGTATACTAAAATCAACTCAAAATGGATTAAGGATTTAAATATACACCCTGAAACAATAAAACTTCTTAAAGAAAACATAGGAGAAACACTTCAGGAAATAGGACTGGGCACAGACTTCATGAATACGACCCCAAAAGCATGGGCAACCAAAGGAAAAATAAACAAATGGGATTATATCAAACTAAAAAGCTTCTGCACAGCAAAAGAAACAATTAAAAGAGTTAAAAGACAACCAACAGAGTGGGAGAAAATATTTGCAAAATATACATCTGACAAAGGATTAATATCCAGAATATATAAGGAACTCAAACAACTTTACAAGAAGAAAACAAGCAACCCAATTAAAAAATGAGCAAAAGAGCTAAGTAGGCATTTCTCTAAGGAAGATATACAAATGGCCAACAGACATATGAAAAAATGCTCAACATCACTCAGCATCCGGCAAATGCAAATCAAAACCACATTGAGATACCATCTAACCCTAGTTAGGATGGCTAAAATCCAAAAGACTATGAACGATAAATGCTGGCGAGGCTGCGGAGAAAAAGGAACTCTCATACATTGTTGGTGGGACTGCAACCTCTAGAGGTGCAGCCTCTATGGAAAATGGTATGGAGGTTCCTCAAACAACTGCAGATAGGTCTACCATACGACCCAGCTATCCCACTGTTGGGAATATACCCAGAGGAATGGAAATCATCAAGTCGAAGGTATACCTGTTCCCCAATGTTTATCGCAGCACTCTTTACAATAGCCAAGAGTTGGAACCAGCCCAAATGCCCATCATCAGATGAGTGGATACGGAAAATGTGGTACATCTACACAATGGAATACTACTCAGCTATAAAAACGAATGAAATACTGCCATTTGCAACAACATGGATGGACCTTGAGAGAATTATATTAAGTGAAACAAGTCAGGCACAGAAAGAGAAATACCACATGTTCTCACTTATTGGTGGGAGCTAAAAATTAATATATAAAGTCACACACACACACACACACACACACAGACACACACACACACACACACAAACCGGGGGGGGGGGAAGAAGATATAACAACCACAATTATTTGAAGTTGATACGACAAGCAAACAGAAAGGACATTGTTGGGGGGGAGGGGGGGAGGGAGAAGGGAGGGAGGTTTTGGTGATGGGGAGCAATAATCAGCTACAATGTATATGGACAAAATAAAATTAAAAAAAAAAAAGATGCAAAAGATTATATAATAAAAAGTAAAAACCTCTAAGCCTTGCCTTTCTCCCAAATGTATTCATCCCTGAAATCAGCCGCTCTAATCAGATTTTCATACATCCTTCCAGAGATGTCCTATGGATGTGTGTGTGTGTATGTATGTATAAATACATACATGTATGTGCATGCACATGTACACACATACAAGTATATGTATATAAATATATACGTGTACAAATATATTACATATTTCATGTTTTTAACAACACAAGTGGAGCATATGTGCCTTGTTTTTTTCATTTAAGAATTTCATCTTGGATATTCTTCTGTACCAGTATCAGGCTCAGTTACTCTTTTTAAAGGCTGCATAGTAGTTCATCACACTCTTTGAAAGACATTGATTATTTTTAATATACTGTATTTCAAACAATGCTGGAATAAATTATCTTCTTACATATAATTCCACATATTTGTGAATATTTCCTAGATGGGGATTGCAGGATCTAAAAGAATATAAAATGTCAATTTAGAAATACAACAACAAATTGTTCTCCATATAGATAATAACAATTTACACTTTCACCAGCAATGGGATGCAAGTCTGTTATTCCACACCTTCACCAACAAAGTATGTTTTTGAACTTACTGCGCTCTGCCATTCTGATGGGAGAAAAGAAGTTTGTCTAGGGTCTTTACCTATGACTACATGTGCATGATCATGGAGTGCAGATTCAGTCTGCTTGGTGCCCATCTACGTCCTTGCCCACACTTAGTACTGTCAGACTTTTAATGTATTTCAGTAAGATGAAGGGGAAATAATGTCTCATTGTTTTTAATTTGCATTTCCTTAATTACTACTGAGGTTGAAAATTTTTCATGTGTTCACGGACCATTCTTCATTCCTGATCAACAAAGCGCCAGCTTGTATTTTTTGCCCAGTTTCTATTGGGTTGTCTTTTTTGTGCTAATTTCATTTTTCTTAAAGATATTTAAAAGTTCTTTATGAAATATATGTGCTACAAAAATCTTCTAACTTTATGGCTTGTCTTTCACTCTCCTTGTGGTATAAAGATACCATAAACAGAAGTTCTTAATTTTAAATTTGTTTAATATGTCAGTCCTGAACTTTATAATTTATGACTTCTATGCTTATTTATGAAATCCTTCTCTGCCCTAATGTAAAAATTGTAGGTTCTTACATTACCTTCTAAAGATTTTATAGTTCTGTCTTTCATATTTAAATCTTTGATCTACTTGGAATTGCATTTTTATATGATGGGAGGTAGAAATCCCATTTCATACTTACTTTACGGATAACTAATTTGCCCATTACTCTTTATTGTGCTATTTATTGAATAGTTCCTCCTTTTTCCACTGATCTGCAATTCCCTTTCTGTCATGAATCAAGTTTTCATATATGTGTTGGTCTGTTCTGGGTTCTCTCTTTCCTCTCGTTGGCCATCTTGGCTATACCTGCCTCAATACACATTGTCTTAATTCGTATAGTCTGATGAGTATAGTTTCATTGCAAATCTCCATACCTCTTGGGACCAATTCCTCTACCTTATTCTTCTTTTAGTGATTTGCTCTTCTGTGTAAATTTGAGAATATGTCAAGCCTTATAAAATTCTTTTGGATTTTGATTGGAAAGGCAATCTATAAGTTAGTTGGGGAAGAACTGGCATCTTTAAAATATTGGGTTTTTCTGTCCAATAACATGTATATCTTCTTTTCTTTACTGAATTAAAATTTTATAATTTTCTTGGTAATGAGCTTTTACATACATAGACTTTTCTGTAGGTAATTTATATTTTTTGCTACTATTGAAAACGGTGTCTTTAGAAATCATTTCTAACTTATGGTGGCTGGTGAATAGAAAAGCAACTGACTTCTTAACATTGGTTTGGTACGCAGAAAGAGTGCTACATTCTTCTGTGTTTTCTATGTAGAGAACTGTACCATTTGCAAATAATGACAGATTTATTTCTTCTTTTAGAGTCTTAATACCTCTAGGAAATGTTGCATAAAATGTTGAATAAAAGTGGTGATAGTGGGCATCCTTGACTTGTTTTTGATCTTAAAGAGAATGTTTTCAACAATCCAGGATAAAGCATATTTACTAATTTTTTTTTTGTGTGTAGACTCTTAATGAGATTAAGGAAGTTCTTTTCCACTCCTAGTTTACAAAGAGGGGTATATATTTAATCTTCAGTTTTTATCTTTGTGAGAAATGATGAATTCCTGTATTTCCATCTTGCCCATCTTTTTCCTTTCGCCCCCACTGCCTTGTTGTTGATGACATAAGTTTGAGTTTACTTCTGCATATAATGTACGTATACCTTTATTTATTGATTTAAGATATCTAATTGCTGTTTTTATCCCTATCTATAAAAGATAAGGAATTCAGTGAACTACATTATCTTTCACCATTCATTCTTCTTTCCTCCTAAATTTCATTAGTTACATCATGGCAATTTTGTCAATATTTACAGCATTTAAATTCTGTTCTTCAACCGTAATCCCTACATTTGTTTTAATTTTACTCGTGTTGGATTTAGGGCTTACTTCCAATCTGTCCTTTGTAGCTTTGTCATTCTTCTGGTTGGCTAAAATGTGTCCCCCAGTAATTTCTTTAAGAGGTACTCATGGCAGCTAATTCCTTGAAATTTCTTTTCTGTTGTGTTAGGTATAAATTGTTGTATTGTATGTTCTTTCTTTAGTAACATTTTGGGCTTTTGGACTATTGTACTATTTTCCAGGGGCTCAGGCCAAAAGATTTTTTTTTCCTTCAATAGATGAATTAAATGTTTTGCTTTGAGGTCCAAATAATTCTTTCATTATCTTTGATGTCTAATAGCATTACTAGGATATGTCACCATGCTGATGGTTTCGTATCGCTCTTCTTTTCTTGGACTATGGCATGTACTTTCAAATGTAGAGTCAAATCTATCTTTTATCTTTGAAAAGTATTCTTGAATTATATCTTTAAGAATTTTTTCTTGTTTTATTATTTCAGTTAAAAAAATTTTTTTGGTGGGAGTTGGGAAGGAGAGAACTCTGTTAGCTCTCCTTTCTCTGTCTTTTATATCTGCTATTTTTTTTTGTCATCTTTTTACTCATTTCCATTTAATTTGCTTGTATTTCTCAATGCTGTCCTTTATGTCCCTTTTGGTGGTTCAGTAGTGTCTGTTATCGTTCGGGCTGCTTCAAGCATGGCCTTCATTTTTGTAATGATTTGTTTTTTCTCTTCTTTCTTAAATGCTGCTACTCCTTCTGTTGTCTCACCATGTTTCATTTGAGTTTTCTATCTCTGCTCTGAGATCTCACTATATAGTGACAGTTGTTTCTTAATAAATTTTGAATTCATGCGGATGTATTTGTTCACAATTTTCATCAGTCTTATAGTGACATTTTCATGGTTCTATGTTTCAGAATATCTCTTCACATTATAGAGTCATAGGTGTGATTTATTTTTGTCTTGATTTCTATTTAGTTGATATCAGCAGCTGCAAGCCTTCTCCTGATGTGATATCTCTTCTACATCCTGTCTCATTGACCGACTACTGTCTACACTTATAGCTTGTCTGTATGATTCTTTATCCATCCTTGCCTTCTCTAATTTTCCTTTGAGCCAAGTCAGGTCTAGGTAAGCTTGTGTCATTCTCCCATATACACTCTTCCTGTTACTCCATGAAAGGGATTATTGACTGTCCCTCAGAGGGCACCACTTACTTTAGAGACATGTGCTCTGTCCCTGGGTTTGAGCTCTGTTGCCACGGGCATCCTCTCTCAGCGTCTTACAGTACCCATCTTGACCTTGGCTGTGTCTCACTGCTCTTCCTTTAATACTATAGTTTGGGGTTATATACACCTCTTCATTTCATTGATGATAGAGTTTGCATTTCTGTCACTCATACTCCTTATTGCTTTTAGATGATATTTTAAAAGAAGAGAAAACTGCCATCTCTACATGGCCATTTAAAAACATTTCTATGGGTTTCTTGCTTTGTCGTTCGGATGGTCTGATTCTGGACCTATCTGCTACTCTACCCCACCTCTAGGCTCATCTCTCTTGTTCTGGGTCAGGAAAGATTATATTCCCAGCCCCTTCCCAACTGAGTTATTGTAGTAGTCCACTTCTGTTGCTTATAGCAGAATACCTAAAACTGGGTAATTTATAAAGAAATGAAATTAATTTCTTACAGTTTTGGAGGATGAGAAGTGTTAGTCCAGGGAACACATCTGGTGAGGGCCTTCTTGGTGACTCTCTACAGCAATGCAGAGTATCACATGGCAAGAACGGGTTGAACAAGAGAGCTAACCTGCTCAGAATGGATCAATCCATTTACGAGGGCACCCTCCTCACAATCTAATCTCCTCTTAAAGGCCCCACTTTTCAAATACCATAATTGGAGTTCTCACCCTCTTACACTGTTACAACAGAGATTAAGTTTCCAATACATGAACTTTTGGGGGACACATTTGACCTATAGTAGTTACCAACACTGACTGTGGGGTGGGGCTATGAAGAATGCCTCTGGGTATTAATCAGTGATGATGGATAAAACCTTGCCCTTTAGAAGAAAAGAAAATATGTCAGTACTTTTAGTCACCCTTGAGAAACCTAATTAGATACTGTAATATTCCTATGGGAGCTGAAATTTCTGTATTTTTAAATCCAGCAGTAGAAGAGCTGGCAGCTTTTTCCTAGAGAAATGTATAATCACTTTTCAGCTCCTAGCTCACATTGTCTAAAGACACACTCCAGTAGTTTCCTGTACTCAAAGTATAACATCTTAGCTGCAAACCTCATAATAGATTCTCTAGTAATTTTCTTATGTGAATGTGTATCGATGGTTTCCTAAACTGGAACTCATACTATCGAGACCATAATTATATTTCTTCTGTATGTAACAACAGTCTAAATTAAAAAAAGAAAGAAAAGAAGGTTAGCACAGCTATAGCTGTCAGCCCAGTGCTACAGGAAGGACACTGGCCAGGCTGCTAAGAGACCAGGCCACGTTTATACATAAGTGGACTGACCTTTCTTTTCAGTGCCTTGGTTGTCTTTGTGTCTTAGAGGACAATAGGGATGGAAGAAAATTAAACATGTTTCTCATGCTGATGAATGGTGTAATGTGGTGCTGATGAGCACGGGCTCTGGGGTCAGACCACCTGGATTTAAACCCTGGCATTGCCACCTACTAAAAGTATAATTTTTGAACAAGTTTTTAATTTCTCTGTGCCTTGGTTTCTTCTTCAGTAAAAAGAGGTTGAAAATGCCAATACACCACCTCATAAAATTTTTTTGAGGAGTAAAGTAGATAACATATATAAAGGATCTGGCAAATAGTGCTTAGTAAATATGTTTTAACGTTATGACAGGAGTCCTATCTTCTCAATGAAACACTAATGAGGAGGATCCAGTTCTTAATACTTGGACTCAAGAGGAGGGTGTATGGGTGAGAGATGTTTGCAGGTGCCATTGCACAGCTGTAAGTGACAGAGTATGTCTCTTGGCTGGCCCGCCACACTCAGGGGCTGCAGTTAGAGAAGTCTCCTTTTTCTGCCAGCCTATCTCTAAAGGCTCAGGCAGCCGCTTCACCAGCAACTAAAAACCTGGGGCTGCTGCGCAGTTGGTATAACTCTTGTCATTTGTGTAGCTGTTTCATACACTTTTCTCTTTGCTCTTTCTAACAATCCTGTGCAAAGGCTTTATCTTTCTCATTTGATGAGGGAGACGTGAGCAGGTTAAATGAGTCTCCCAAGGTCATGCTACTGGTAAGAAGTGGAAGACGGTCTATTTTTTATGTTTCCTAAAGGGTGGGATGTGTGTGTGTGTGTGTAAACACACACTTTTTTTTTGACGAATACTACTTTATTTTTAATTTTTTTATTAATTTAAAAAATTTATTATTAGCATATTCATTCTTACAAATCGTGATATTTCTTTATGCCCTTTACCCAACTTATCGCTTCCCAAACATCCTCCCTCCCCCCCATCTCTAGTATCCTTAGGTTTGTTTTCTCCTCCTGAAAGTTCAACATATTGTTGTGGTCTTTTCTTTCTTTCTTTCCTTCATTCTTTCCTTCTTCCCTCCTTTCCATTCTGCTTCCTTCCTAGCAGCCAGTTATGAGTGAGAACATGAGGTATTTCTGTTTCTTTGCCTGGCTTATTTCACTTAACATAATTTTCTCCAGACTCATGCATGTTGTTGCAAATGGCAGAATTTCATTCTTTTTTATGGCTGAGTAGTATTCCATTGTGTATATATACCACATTTTCCTTATCCAGTCATCCATCGATGAACACTTAGGTTGGTTCCATATTTTGGCTATTGTAAATAGAGTGGCAATGAACATGGGAGTGCAGGTATCCCTTCGACATGAAGATTTCCATTCCTTTGGGTGTATACCCAGTAGTGGGATTGCTGGGTCATATGGTAGTTCTATCTGTAGTTGTTTGAGAAACCTCCATACTGTTTTCGGAAGCTGTTCTTAAACCGAAGCCTTTTCCTTTATTCTGTGCTGACTTTACTAAACTGGTTTTTGAGTGGTTTGGAGAATAATCATAACAGCCTCTAAGACATGCTCTCTAGGATGCTTCTCAAACTTTAGGGTGTATGAGAGTGACTAGGGAACTTTTAAAAGATAGATTCTTAGGACCAGAGATTCTTGGACCCAGAGAGTCTGAGGTTTGAGAAGGGACTAGGAATCTGCCATTTGTACTTCAGCATCTCCCAGGATTCCATTTCGACCTTCGATGCATTTGGCTGCTGTTCCTTTAAGACTGTAGATTGGGGTTATATACACCTCTTAGTTTCTTGAACATAGAGTCAGGTGATTCCGTTCACAGGTAGCATAGAAACCACACTTGCTCGGGACTAGGGATGAGTAAAACAGACACAATCATTGCCCCCAAGGAGTTCCCAGACTGGTGGGAGAAATAGACAAGTAAACAGTCCAATTCCCTACAGTGTGATGAAACTGTTACATTCACCTGGAGAATATGCCTGTTTGAATCCTGCCCCTTCCACGTTTCTGCTTAAATGTAGGTAGGTACGAATTGACATATTTGTCATTAGCACAATATGGATGAGGTTTGTCTAATTCTGTGCTTATGAAGGCCCCATATTAGACTGACCCAGATTTAAATCACATAAAATTCCTACAAACTTAACTATGTGTGTCTATATGTGAAATTTCTTCTCATCTATATATAAGTCCATCCTTTTCTTTTACTTAACATGAATAATATGAAATATTATAACTTACCCCACAATCATCTCATGTGATAAATGACCCAATGTTTAATCAGTGACTTATTATGTATCAAGTACTTTTGCTTACCTGTATTACTTGATTCTCATAATGATTTGGCAAGGTAGGTAGAAGAATAATTACCTGTTTTACAGAGAGGAGGTGGAGGTTCAGGGCAGCTTTGGCTTGATCATATTAAGCACCTGGTCAGTGGCAGGATGGGAAGCAATCCCTTTCCTCTGACTCACAATCCAGAGTTTTATCCACGGAATTGCACAGCAAAATAAATTAGCAAAGCCACAGAGACTGGAAAGTGCGTAACCTGGACAGTGCTTCTGCAACATAAACATGGGAATCCAGTCATCTTCTTTTAGCAGGACTGATCAGTGTCCTGCCCTACCCAGTCCTTAAAGCTGTGTTTGGAATATTGATGGTGGTGAGCTAAGCAAATTATAGGGCAAACAGCAGCAAATACACCAGGCCCATTAAGCACGAATAAGACGACCATGTTTGAAAGCTGTTTATGTTTGAAAGCTGTTTATGGGCCTCCTAGGGAAACATACACGTAGATAAAGGGAGACCAAACCCAGCAGCTTAATACTTTAGAAATCCATCCAGAAAACTTACCTCGAGCAGACTATGGCTTCTCTCAGAGAGAGATTAAATGCCAGTGTCTGTTTCTATCATTTTTTTTCTCTTAGCAGTTTTGACCTTCCTTTCATAAAATAATAATTAATAATTGTGTGTGTGTTTTCAGAAAGTAAGTGAATTCTGTCCCTGCTTCATATGATCATTTTTTATTTGGACATCTTGGACAAACATAAAATACGGAGATAGTTAAAGTAAGGTGGTGTGAATTGATTAACAACACAGTTACTTAATGGATAGATTTGTTAGGGTATTTAAAATACAGTCTGAAAATAAACGTTGTGCAATTAGTGGCATAAGCCCTATTTGAATATTCACATTACCAACCAAACCGCTGGAGGTTGAGAGTGCATAATTCACTGGCCTCAGTGGTGGCTTCACAGTGAATAAAGCAGCTTTATGAAAATCAATAGAGTGACTACAACTATCAAGTGCATTACTTCAAAGATATTAAGAGCCATAAATCAAATATGTCAGCTGAAAAACTAATGACGATGTTATGTACAAATGAGAAAGCATGATTTCAGCAGAGGAAGTGGCCAGAGTCCCGCTGTAAGGCTTCCACAGAACTGAATATATGCGGTTGCTCTTTGTTTTCAGCATTGCTCTTAAGGCAGTTTGTCACAAGCCTTACAAAGCAAAACGCACAATTTTGTAATCACTGACAGACAGTTGGAAGGAGAAGAAATCCAATCACGCTGAAAGATTTGGCTGGAATTGTCTCCACTTAACTAGCGGAGATTGGCTTGGCCAGGAGTGCATTTGTCAGTGCTGTGTACTCCCACGCAGCACGATGGAGATGAAGATGTTCCAGAACTGCTAAGTACTACAGTGCCTGACACGCTAATTAATTTGAATCTTAGACTGTTAGAGTTGGAGGGTCTGCAGAAAACATGATCTGACTGCTTCCTTGTTGCTCACACCTCTTCCACCACCCCAAGTGATTCCTGCGTGTCCAGGCCCACGCATCCCTCTCTTCCAAAGCAGCCACTTCCATTCTGAGGCCAGTTTTGACTGGTAGGTCAGTTCCATGGGAGCCACATGGCATCATCTCTAGTGTTTGAAGATTTCCCTCCTGTACGCAGCACCTGAATCTATGCTCCAAGACAGACATCATGAGTTTCTCCAGCTGTCCTCATCTTTCATGCTTTCCAGCCCTTGACTTTTTCTCTCTGGGCTTCGCCAGACATGCTCTAATATCCCTTCCCTTCTTGAAGAGTGGGGTCCACACGTGGAATATCATGGCCAGCCTGACCAGTGTGGAGTACAGGGAGACTAACACATTCCTCATTCCTGATATTTCATTTTGTGTAAATAATTAAGTAGCTCCTAAACCCTACAGATGATTCATACTGATGAAATTATATTAACTTATCCAACATTTATTGAGTACTCCGTATGTGTCAGGTGCTGTGCTAGGTGCTATGGATATATACATGTATCTACAAGGATTCTATAGTATAAGAAGAATACTATAAAAGTGGTTAATTAGAAAATAGCCTGAAAATGCTATGACAGAGAAATGTGTAGGGAGCTGTAGTCAGAGGAGGGCTACCTAAACCATCCAGGGGTAGTGGTGGTGATGAGGGTGGTGGGACTAGAGGAGGACCAGGAGTCTGGATGGAGGCCCCTGGAAAGACATGGAGCTGGGCCTGGCTCCTGATGGATGACGGCAGTAAGCCAGGGGAGAGGAGCAGGGAAGAATGGCATTCCGGACAGGGAGATCAGTAAGTGCCAAGATTCAGAAGCAAAAGAGAAAAATGAATACCTGTAATGTTACCGGTGAGGGGTGCTGAGGGATGAAAGGAGAGGCTTGAGAGAAATATAATGGAGTCATGCAAGAGGTTTGGATTTTATTTGGAGCACAATGGTAAATCACTGGAGACCCTCTCTCTCCTAAGCATGTGTGAAAAGCCTCTAGAGGGGCAAAAATAGAAAACTCTCAGGCCCCTGTGCCAGCACAGCAGGGATTACAAGTTCCACAACCCAGACTCTGGGCCTGGGTGACATGAATTCTTGAGGAGCTCCCTCACATGGCTGTATGTTGTAATATAGGTTGTTTTGGGTGCTGACTTCATGGGACATATGAAAGGTGGTGAGCCTGTAGTTCTTTGGCCCTCCAGCCCTGTGGCCTTATTCTTCAACGTGGGCTGCTGAGACCACAAAACTTCTGGGGTAATTCCAAGGAAGGAAGTAGAAACTTTGCCCACCACATCCAATCGGTGTTATCCATTTCTTTTGCACTGATTGTTTGGACACATTACAGTAAAATAATTTCAAACTGAATCTAAGTCCTCATTTTTGCCCATCTGCGACCCTGGACTTGGCTCCACAGCATGGCCTAATCCAGAAGGAAAGTGACAGATCTGATTTCCTGGATTGGAGCCTGTGAATTTAGAACAGTGTCTATCCATGAGAGTGTGTGATCTTGTTCAGCAGCAAGCAGTGGCCCAGATGTGGAAGGGAAGAAGGTTGACACTTTTCTGGGAAGGAAGCAGAGGAATACCAGGGAGGCAAGGAAGCTGAGAGTATCGGTGAGTGTGGTTGGCTGGGAAAAAAAAAAGGCTCCCTAAAAATATATTCACTTCTTAATTCTGAAACCTGTGACTATCACCTTAGATGGAAAAGGGTAAATATTACTTTATATGGCAAAAGGTGTGATTCAGTTAAGAGTGTTAAAAGGAGATGCTTATTCTGAGTTATCCAGGTGGGCTTTAGGTTTCATCACATGTATCCTTATAGGAGATGGGCAGAGGAAGCTTTGATACACACATGCAAAACAGAGGGTGATTAAAGAAGGAGACAGAGACGAGTGGCATGGCTGCAAGTCAAGGAAGGCCTAGTGCCACCAGAAACTAAGAGAAAAGCATGGCTAATTTTAATTAGTTTGTAAATATCAAAATTTTAGAAATCTGCAATAACTAATTTAGTAAGTTACTGTAAGTAATTTTTAGGAGTGTATTAAAAAGATGGTCTATGAAATCGCTTGTCATTTATTTGTCTCCTAGTGTTAAAGCAAGGACCTGCAGTTTGGAAACTATTTGAAGACTCCCAGGAAGTCTTTTGTAATTCACGATAATTCTCCAGACTGTTCTTCTTTCATTAATTTTCAGTCTTTTGCTTTGTCAGTTAACCAGTTACAAGTCACAAAACTGTTATTTATGCCTATTCCTCACTTCTCCGCCTTGTCTACATATGTCATGAGAGGCTTCGTTAAGGTTTCCTCAGGCACCACCAGCTTGAGCCAATGTATTAACTACACCTAATATTTATTAAGCACTTTACATGGGTAATTCTCATTTAATCCTCTGAACATCCCTATTAGGGAGGTACTTTTAGTGTTTTCATCTGTGGATGAATAAAATAAAGCTTAGGGGAGATAAGTAATTGTGCATAGTTACAGCTAGCAAGCAGGGGAACAGGGGTTTGGTCCCAGGCAGAAGGACTTCAGAAGCCTTGTTGCTCACTCTGCTGAGTAGATTTACACTCCCTGCAGGGAGTAAAGATGAGAATGTGTGTTCTTCATAACACTGACAGAAAAAAAGGTGCTCTGTTCTTCTCTTAAGCCCAAGGGCACTCTGTTTGAGCTCCACATGTTGACAGCACTGACGGCTTGTCTGCAGCCAGGCCCAGCAGCAGCCAGCACCTCCAGCTGTGGTGGCTCCTGGGTCCTCTGACAGCACTTCTATCCCTGCAGTGAGCCTTGTGTGTCCCCAGCCCCCATTGTGGAAGACTCCTGCAGCATCTCCTCTCAGCTGGGAGAGTGGGGACCTCCTTCTGCGGCCTTCTCAGGTTTTGGGGCAGGGAAGCACCAGAGGGAGCTGTTCTTATGTTCCTTTTCTGTCCAGGGCTGAGGGTTCTCTTCTCTTGCCTTCTACTTCCACCTCCACCGGTGTCCTTTCCTCTCTCTGTCTTTCTCAGTCTCTGTTTCTTTGTCTCTTTACCCCTTCTTCCCCATCTAGCTTCATCCCTCCTCTCTCTGGGTATATCTTCGTTCTGTATCAGCCTACTAACCCAGTCTGCACAGGCAACATGGACAGCCAGTCAATACTTGTTCTCATTATAACTCCATACTGGCTCCTAGTGATTTAGGCTTCTTTTCGTAATCCTTCTGCTATAGGTCAAATGCATCCGGCAAAAGTTCATGTATTGGAAACTTGATCTCCATTGTAACAGTGCTAAGAGGGTGAGAAATCTGGTTATTGTATTTGAAAAGTGCAGTCCTTAAGAGGTGATCAGATTATGAGGATTGTGCCCTCATGAATGAATTAATCTATTCATGGAGTAAGGGGCATGGTTCTGGTGGCTTTAAAAGGAGAGCGAGCTGGAAGGTTAGCTCTCTCTTGCTCATTCTCACCATGTGATAACCTGCATCGCCATGGGATCCTGTAGGGAATTCCCATCCAAAAGAAGGCCCTCACCACATGAGCCCCGTGGACTGTGGACTTCCCAGCCTCCAAAACTGTAAGAAATAAATTTCATTTCCTTATAAATTACCCAGTTTCAGGTAGTATTCCATTATAAGCAATGGAAATGGACACCTTCCCAAACCATCATTTTGACAATCAATCTTAGAATCTCTCTATGGTTTATAGGATTAGTGTCTACAGTTAATCAAATGTCCAGTTTTGATAAAAATGAGAGCACTATTTGCCCACCTTGAGGCCTCCAGCACAGGCAGTGGATCAGGAACCTCATCTGCAGGTTTTTCCCACATTCTGGGATGTAATTCATCAAGGCCCCAAACATAACCCCATCTAGAGCAGGTAGAAGCTATCCAACAATCCCCCTTGATCACCCCAAACTCCCAATCTCTCTTAACAATGTTAATTCTATCCTCGTTGGGTCTGAATATCACTCTCATTGACAGAGAATAGAACAGCAGAATGAATGTGGAGGGCCAGGTGTTTGGTCATCCAGCAGCTCTACGCCTTGCACTTGAGACAGACAATTTGCACATAACCCCTGTATGCTGTCTAAATTAACCTTTTCAGTTTTTAGCTGAGGGAACTTATAAAAACCAAAACTAAAATCCAGGTTTCCTGGTTCCCAGTCCGCATACATGCTTTTCATTTTAAAATTATGTTTTACTAACATGTTCTCAAACTGAATAAATGTAGATCAAACACATTAGATATATTTGAGACTTGAGATCTTAAACATGTTCTCCAGTTACTACAGATAATATAGTGTCACTAAATAAGAGTTTTATTTAGGGTAACTATATTAGCTGTATCAGTGGACAATGGTCACATTCTTTGAACTTATGAAATAAATTGATGGGATAGCCCTTACTATGGTCTGAATGTTTGTGTTCTCCCAAAATTCATGAGTTGAAATCCTAACACCCAAGTTTATGGTGGAGCCTTTTCAGAGGTGATTAGGTCATGAGGGCTCTGCCCTGTAAATCCTACTAATGGGATTGGTGCCCTCATAAAAGAGGCCCAAGAGAGCTGGTTTGTTCTTCCACCATGTGAGGACACAGCCAAAAGGCATTATCTGTGAGAAAGCAGGCCCTCACCAGATAGTGAATCTGCCAATGCCTTGATCTTGGACTTCCCAGTCTCCAGAACTGTGAGAAATAAATGTCTATTATTTATAAGCTACACAGACAATGGTATTTTGTTATAGCAGCCCCAATGAACTAAACTGACCCTCTAAACTCCATCCTTTAAAATTCAGCTTGAAATTAAAAACATAGTTAAATATACATATAATAATTTTTTTAAAAATTCTAAAACAATGCACTTGAAAAAATGGGGTCATCTGCAAAACACTCCTATCAGCAAATGGGATTGGTAAAGACTTTCTCGTGGGTACATATTGGAATTGATTTAAAACACAGACAAATGACTAGTGATGGGGAACTGATAGAATTTCCAGCACAGATTTTTTTTGTTGTCTTTCACAAAGAGGAACATTCAGATTCATCTAAAGATGATCTTTTTAAAAATATATATTTTATTTATTTATCTATCTCTTTATTTATTTATTTAACTATTTATCTATCTATTTATTTATTTTAGAGGTGGGGTCTTGCTGTGTTGCCCAGGTTGGAGTACAGTGGCTGTCCATAGGTGTGATCCCACTACTGATCAGCACAGGAATTTTGACCTGCTCCTTTTCTGACCTGGGCTAGTTCACACCCCCCTTAGGCAACCTGGTGGTCCCCCTGCTCCTGAACGTCACCATATTGATGCCAAATTTAGTATGGACACCCAATCAGCATAGTGCACTAAAGCCCAGACTCCAGTCTCAACCTCCTGAGTAGCTGGGATTACACCACTGTGCCCAGCTGAGGCTGATTTTGTTGAGGCAGATCAGAGGACCTGCACAGAGGAAGGTATAAGAAGTTCAAAACCTGTCAGATAATGCACAATGTAACACTATGACTGCAGCATCAGAAGATAAGGGGCCCTCCCCACCACACATCAGCTCAAATCAGAGCATTGTCAAATCCACACTTTTCTTTGCAATCAATGGGTAAAATTCCCATTATGGTGAAATTTCATTCTTTAGTATTTATTGGCTCTTCAAATAATGGAAGAGTATAATGAACTAGATTAAAAATAAGCTAAAGATAATTTGACTTTGGATTGCTGTGGCAGGTGGAATTTTAGTATGGTCCCACAATCTCCAGCCCCTGGTGTTACCCTTGTGATTATATTATGTTATCTGACAAAAGGTATTTTTCAGATGCAATTAAAATTACAAATCAGTTGATTTTGAGATAGGAGATTATCTGGTTAGGTTTGACCTAATCAAATGAGTTTTTTAAAAGCAGAGGGTTTTCTCCAGCTGATTGCAGAAGAGGAAGTCAGGGAGATTTGAAGCATAAAAAGGAATTTTCCGTGAGGATGCTGAGATGGAGGGCACCACGTGGAAGGACCTGAGAAACAGCCACGAAGACAATAGGGACCTCAGTCCTACAACCACAAGGAAGTGAATTCTGCCAACAACCTAAAGGAGTTTGGAAGAGCTCTTTCCCTAGTCAGGGCTTGAGATGAGGATATAGCTAGCTGACATCTTAATTTCAGTCTTCTGGGATGCTGAGCAGAGGACCCAGCTAAAACGTGCCAGACAGTTGAGCCCTAGAAGTAGAGAGATAAAAAATTTGCATTGTTGTAAGTTGCTAAGTTTGTGGTAACTTGTTATGTAGTAATAGAAAAGGAATTCAATTGTGTCGTAGGATTTTCTCTAAAATTAATTGGGTCTAACTTCGGTTCATTTTACATTACTTTGAGCCCATAGATGGATGAGGTGGTCTTAAAGCATGACTTAGGGAGAGCAGAAAGCCAGCCTGGGACTTAAAGTTGGTGTGAAAAACCTATAACAAGCTTTAACTGTGGCTATCAGAAGAGCGAAGTGATCATGTGCATGGACATTGGCATCTGGGTTCTTGCTACTTGTGGGACACTGGTTAAGTTACTTAAGCAGTCTTCAAAACTGGGATACAAATACTTACTTTGTATACTTGGTGTGCAGTTTTAGTGAAATGCATAGCGCTTGGCACAGTGCTTGACACACAATAAATAAAATGGTCACTAATATTATTGTTTTGATTTAAAAAAGAAAGGCTGTGTGTCTGTTAAAGGACCATGACAGCAAGAAAAACAAAAAAAAGGTATGCACATGGGAAAATGCATCTAAATGCAAGCCGTTGCTGTGGATCACACATCTATCACAGATACTCAGCAGCCAGATTTTATTCATGGGAAAGCCTCCAAAGAGCAAGTGGCTTCCCCCCCACCCCCGCAGGGAAATTGATTGCATCCCCAGGTTGCATGCCAGTCACCCAAGGCCTGTTCAGACTCTGTTCCTGTTCTGAATTTAATGCTCTCCCTGTCTCACTGAACCTGAGGCCACTCAAAAGTGAAGCTGGAACTGCATGTGATCAAAAAGAGGAGTGCACAGAAGAAAAGGGAGGCGAGTCACACCATGTGTCCTTCAAATCTGGCTTCATCAGCGGTGATTCAGGGCTGAGAAGAATGACTGGCTCCATTCTGCGAGGCTTTGGGTGTCCTTGCTAACAGTGACAGCATGTCTGCTTACATGGGACTTCAGAAATGCAAAAGAAAAGAGAAGAAACAAAGGCTAGTTACTTATACATTTTTACCCCTAAATTTAATGGCCCACCGTACCCTATCTTATGAAACATTGGGACAGGTAACAGCATGAGAAGTTTAATCCATTAATACTTTGTCTGTATATTTATTGATATAATTTGGTTATAAAATGGAAGATGTTTGAATGAGATTTAGTGTACTTTGTGTTAGATTCCAAATAGAATGTGTATTCTCTCTGTGTGTTTTTCCTGAAAACTCTCTAACATGTTAAATTATCCTTTTCTGGCCTTCAAAGACATTCATTTTCTTTCAAGAGTGTCTACACTATGGGTGGTATCCATAGCGATATTAAATGCTGTTTTTCTCTAACATCAGTGAACATAGGAAAGAAAAATATGTTTAAATTCTTTTCATCTTATACAGAATATTTTATTACTTCATGTCTCTCTTTAAATAACAAAAGTACATGAAGAATTGAGTAACCCTCAAGGACTAATTCTTATTATTTTTGTATCTTTCCCATGGCCTCATCTAGGTCCAGGCACATAGTAGTGGCCAATAAATATTTGTGGAAAGAATGAAATATTTTGATTCTCTCCCCTGAGAAGTGGTCTGGCCTGGTGGAAGGAGAACTGGACTGAGAGTCGAAGCCTGGCTGCCACCATCGTGTAGCCTTGGCTAAGTCACTTCCCCTCTGGGCTGTTGTTTCCTGTGTGAAAAACAAGGTGGTCCATTTGTTCCCTTTTAGCTCTGACATATGTGGTTCTAGCATAGCAAGGGAGGATCGCTGAAGTGGGGCAACAGTGCTTCTTATGAATATGCAAGAGAATAAATAGCCAAACAACAAGGCAGGCTTCTGGAGAGTGTGTGTGGAGTGGTGCTTTCAGGCTCATGCTCAATGTTTTTGACAAATTCTGCTTCAGAGAAGTAAAAGAGCTATTGAAAGTGCTCCATTTAAAAATGTCTCTTTTCTTCTTGAAAGGGTGATCTATTATCCACCAGGAATCATGTCAGATGCGATGACTTATAGGGACATGCATTTGCGGGAACATGTGTGTGTTCACGTGTATGCTATCAAATCTCCATTAGTGCTGTTTATGACTGAGGGAATAATCACCATCAAACTCCTGTGGCAACAATTCACTCACAGAACCTATTTTTTTTGGTGTTTTATGTCTGGAAAGTAGGGATGTGGGAGAGTGGAAACGACTTCTATTTCCAGCTGCTTTTGTCCTCTAGGTATAAAGCATAACAGGTATCAAGAGCAAAGGAGGAATGTGAAGGGTTGAGAGTAAAGGGGATAACTCTTTGAAAACTAATGGCAAATGATAAAAATAAGTTACTAAAAGACAGACCACCTTTTGATACAGAGCAAGCTTTGATTCCGACAGGGCTGGCTCTGGGAACAGGTACAGAGAAATGTGAGCCTTGGCTATTTCAGTCCTTAGACACCTATCCAGAAAATCCTGATGGAAATAATTACCAGGCATTTTACAAATTTCTGCTGTAGGCTCTGCCAAAGATGCCATCTGCTCAGACCCTCGTAGCACTGACCTATTGGTTTCCTGACCCACACAGGAACTGGTAGGATGCAGCTGCCTAGTACAGTACACTTGCTCCCACCCCACGCCCGAGTTTGTTTTGCAGTGAGATGGCTTAGATAGCTTATGGGCTGGACAGACTGCAGGGCATCCTGCAAATGAGGTCATGCAAGCTGCCAGCCCTCCAGTCTCTCTTGGGTAATGAGCCGCCGGGAAATGCATTGAATGGGTCCACCTTTAAAGAAGACACAGACAAATATATCAATTTATTTACCACCATGGCTTGTACCTGACCGTGGAGAAAAGCTATCAACGTGAAATATTATAAAACATGATGCCGTGAAACAACTGCAATTCTCATGCTATTTGGAATCAGGTCACTGGAAAGAGAGCCCATTTATGGGCTCTCTTACATAAATGGCTTGAATGTAAAAGGGAGTCAGAATCTTGGATGCTCCACTATCAGATCTTTTTCCCACCTGATATGCTGATTCTTTTAGAGCTTTTTGTTTGCTGAGGAAGATGGGAATGACTCCTTTGAGAAATTCTGAAGCAGGAAAGAGTGGTGAGAAGTAATTTGGGATGAGAATGGGAGGTCTCCTGGTCTACCCATTACTAGCCCTGTTGCTTAGAATTAGTTTCTTAATCTTTACACATCTCAGAATCCTTATCTGCAAAAGAAAGGTGAGAGTATGTTTCCTGTACACCCTACAGAGTTTTGAAAATTGAAGAGATAATATATGTAAAAGTCTTTGAACAATGTAAAGTACAAGACAAGCACTGAATATTATTAGTACTGCAAAGTCATTTGTGTATCATCACATTTTTGTATTGCTCAATCAAAGATTCTTCTTAAAAATAACATCTCTAACATCAGCACTCAGAGAGACAGTGTTAACATTAATAAAAGCTTAGATCAAACACAGCCATTCCCTTGCCTTACTCAAATTTCCAGGTGGCTGAGGCTCACGCTCTCTTGAACCTCTATTTGGGGGCATTTGTTGTATTTAGTGTTGCTCAGGGGACATTTAAAGCTTTTCCTTCAGATGTCCACATTTTGGACACTGACTTTGAAAGTTTAGTTGGCAAACATTTTCTTCAACCCCAGCCAGCAAGTTAATAGAAAAATACTCCATGCTTTTTAGGATTTCTCAAGATTACAATAATTGTCCTTTACTTACAATCTCTGATCTCATAAAGCATATTTTCTTTTTCAAAATTACCCACCCAATTTCCAAGGTCTAATTTGGAGTATCACAAATATGCATTTCAAATAAGCATTTTTGGAGGGGGTAGTATGAAATATGTAACATTGTATCGGCATACATTTTTTTTTTTTTTTTGTCTTTTTTGTGACCGGCACTCAGCCAGTGAGTGCACCGGCCAGTCCTATATAGGATCTGAACCCGCGGCGGGAGCGTCGCTGCGCTCCCAGGGCTGCACTCTCCCGAGTGCGCCACGGGCTCGGCCCTTCTGCATACATTTTTAAGCCATGAAACATTTACAAAACTCTTAAATGCCAGTGAACTAAATTCAAGTTTCCCACATGCCTGATTCAGGCACTAAGTACAGAAATTCTGACTTGGAACAATGGGTAAAATAAACATCCTAGACCTGATTGAGAACTTTAAAACTTGGGTGATAGGGCTGGTCAGTTAGCTCAGTTGGTTAGAGCATAGTGTTATAACACCAAGGTCAAGGGCTCGGTATCCCTGTACTGGCCAGCCAAAAAAAAAAAAAAAAAAAAAAAACCAAAAAACAAACAAATAAAAAAAAGACTTGGGTGAGAGAAAACAAAAAACTACAACTGTTTTAGAGGAAATGCACCATCTTTTAAGATAATTTTCTTGAAAGCAGAATTTTAATTTTTCTCACTAATAATTGAAAACAAGTCTTACCTTATGAAAACAGAAAATAAGTATATATAGTTCCAAAGTCACAAGGT
Organism: Cynocephalus volans; assembly: GCF_027409185.1. Lineage (NCBI taxonomy): Eukaryota > Metazoa > Chordata > Mammalia > Dermoptera > Cynocephalidae > Cynocephalus > Cynocephalus volans. Next base: position 76,723,874 of record NC_084464.1, read on the forward strand.
TGAAAATATATTCTGGGAAAGAAGTCATTTCTGTTTTATTACAGATTCTTAGGTTGGGTATAATGAACATTCATTTTATTGACACTTTAGGAGTTTAATTGCTTGCTATAGTCACTCTCCAAAGAATAAGCAATTGGCCCTCTGTATTATTAAAATAGCTAATCTACATCCTGGCTTTGTCATGCTTTCTTGCCAATATGCTTAATAACATTTCTCCCAAAAGGAACATTTGCTTACTCTTGGTGTGTAAAATACAGAATTGGCCTATGGAGCTATAATTGAGGAAAAATATTACTTTGCCCCTCCTTTGGAAGGGCCCCATTTGAGTGCAACTGGCATTATTCTCTAGAATTATCCCCCAATCACCCTCTGTGCCATCTGGAAAGTAGGAAGCCTTGCTTTCCAATATGTGAACTGATGAATGCAGGTTCTTGGAAATTATCATAGTCTCAGATAATTAGAGGGTCTTTGCTTGGCCCCTTGGCTCATCCAAAAAGCAGAGCTTAGTAGTAACTTCCAGGACCCGAGTGGCTCCTTATATTACCCTCACAGGCACATGCGACCTACCTCTTATGCCACACCAATGACATGACAAAGTAGCCCATATAGGTGTAAAATAAATCAGAGGTACGAGAGAAGTCTGATCAATCTTCTTTTAGGTCTTCTGCTAGTGATTAAGCCATGTACACATATAAGAAGTTAGGAGATATAGATTTAGAACTGCAGAGCTGGAGGGAAACTTAGAGATCATAAAGTCCAACTCCTCATTTTAAACATAACTGAGGCCCAAAGAAATTAGGTGGCTTGCTCGAGGCCACAGAGAGGACATCTAGTGTAGGTAGCTCTTTTTCCCCCCACAATATAATGATTAACATTTCCTATCTCGTGGACCTCTGTAAATTTCCATTAAGGAGAAATATTCTATTTAAAACCCATCAGCCAGCCAACCAACCATCCAACCAACTAACGGACATGAATGAAGCTCCTGTTTATGTGTGTAATGGGGGCACATAATATATATGTCTCCATGGCCACCTTTCTGCTTGTGGAGACTGGAAGTGGACATGTGGAAAGGTAGGGGGTTGTGCCTAAGAACTTGTGTGTGTATCATCAGCATCATATAGGGTATTGAGTTTCCTGCCAAGAGCGTTTATTATTATTTGAGGATCAGTGAGCAATACGTAGCTATAGATAACCAGCAGGATGAGTTTGCAGATGATTTTGAGATCCTGTTTTGCAACTTTAATTCATAGTTTTTACTCATGTATATTGGTCATCATTCCTAACATTGCTATAAAATTATGCATTTCTACCACTCAATTGGGTCTTATATTATAACTTATTCATTATAAATAGGAACACATAATTAGTAACAGATTAGCATTTATAGTAACTATAATAATTATCATATAAAATCAGTAGGAATTATGAGTCTGTGCATTTTGAAAGGTCACAGTAAGAGTTAATATTCAAATCACCTGTAATGACATTATTGTAATGTCACTGTTTTCCATTTTTGCACATCTTGGGTTGTGCCTTGAAACAAAATGAAACAAACCAAAATTTGTTTCTTTGGGGTGTATTCTTTTCCCCACTCCTGGTACCTTAAATGATCACAAAATAACTGCATGACTTTTCTTAGGGAGTAGCTTTTTAAGGACGGTGTTAGTGTCCCATAGAAGTAACATAGTGGCAACAATAGCCTACCTTTTTTATACCTCTCTTTCTCACACAAATTGTGTAACATTATGTAAATTGGCTTAAATGCTGGTGCTCACTTCCCAACTGCATCTCGTTCCTTTAAGTTGGTACCAGCTTATTTGTTTTGTAGCCTTATTTTTTAACTCTAACAATAAAACTAATAATAAGTTTGAATAATAAAATATGTTTGAGGACCCCAGAGAAATTGCTTTAGACTGAAGTAAAAGTTACTGTTTAATTGCTAGTCTTAAAATTATGTCCCAATTGCAGATGAATTATGAATAAACAAATTGCATATGTACCTTGGTTTTTAAAAATCAGCTTTGATGAGTTGTTTTTGCAAAAACTATAGTACTCTGACCATCTCCCTAAGGAACTGTTGTGTTGGGTTAAAGACACATACATATTCAGTGTTCTAAGTTAGAAAGCCCAGAAATAGAGATTTTTTTAATAATGCACTACATATGAAAAATCATTCTTGTAAAAACAACTACTATAAACACTTTTGTGAATACCATTGCTTAAGCATTTTCATGATTCAAGTGTTGACTGATACACAGTCATAAATAATTCATATAACGTGGGAAGGAAACCCTAGGGAGAAAGAGGATTCTCTCTCTGCATGTGCGTGTGTGTGTTTGTGTGTGTATACACATACATAATATTTTTTCTATCACAGGAGCCTATATGCATGGGATAATTTAATCTGTTATATTCTGGTTGCAGAGTGATTAATTTATGAAGAAATCAATAAACCCAAATTGTATGTCTTGAACAGCTGTCTGAACAGATGGAAGAATATGAAAGAACACTCTGCTGGTGATTGAAAGGCTGAAGGGAAGGAGAAAGAACAGGGAAGACAGACAGCCCCACCCTGGAAGGAATTTATAACTTGTTAATTGTATTAGAAATTCTTCGATTCTTTTCTCCCCACCGACTACTTCCCCAAAACAAAGAAATCTTTTAATCCCTCTTTCCTTTTTTCTTGAATTGGAATATTTAATATGATAAAGCTATTTATTTTGGCTGTAGGTGAAAAGCTATGTAAAACATATTATTTAAGACACAGGAAGAAGGTTTTGACTGCGGATTGCTCGATTATCTTCATAATTTCTTTGTCTTAAAGAGGAAATGTTTTACACTGCAGAGACGTCAGTGCAGGAGGTGAGGTGGTGATAATGTACATAATGTTTTATTGTACATTTCCAGTTTCCTGGTGAAATTGACTATGATAGGGTTGAAATTCTCAGGATGCTTAGACACTCATCTGACTCAGATTTAGTCAAATAAAAACAAAGTCGGTTGCCGGGTGGGGAGGAAGTGAAGGTGAGAGGTAAATCACACTTAAGTTTAAGAATTATAATGGAAAATAAATTCACTTGTGAGGTTTGGATTTATATAAACTGCTTGAAAATATTGACCACCAGCTATTAAGAAGTATAATAGCTAGTCAATTTTCTCCAGCTTTGGATCTTAATCTTTCATATGATGTTATACTGTGATTAGTGGGATTTGAAAGGACTGAGCTTCTATGTCTAGCTTATTGTATATTTATTACTTCTAAATAATTGGTGAGATGTACCTCCACCCTTTAATTGAAACACACTATTTTATATGGTCTACATTTGAAAAGGAGGGGTCCAAATGAGTTCTAAGATAGCAAATCCTGGATCATTTCCAAAAAGTGATAACAACATTATGTGATCATTATAGTCATTTGTAAATATAAGTATCATAAATGCAACAGCTGCCTGCATGATCTTAGAACTGTTGGATTTTATTTATTAGAAAAATCATTCATTGCAGCACTTGGAATAATGTAAGCTCTGCTTGATTGTGACCTGTTAACTGATCAGAAAATCCAAGCAGAGTAAATCTAAATAATATCTTCCTACACAATAATTTAAAAACTGCTTACTAGCTTCTCATACTAAGTCACCAATTATTGACCTCAATGAGTAATAGAATGTGTGATCATTTAAATGACTTTCCATTATGTACTATTAGCATCAAATAGGGTGCTATGGTTCATCCAGAAACATTATTCTCTGAAGAGTATCTTGCTGTCATAGCTACTAGAGTACACTTCCAAACTATATTCAGACTTTTTTTTTGTGACTTCTGTGTGTAAATTTAATCTATTAAAGTTCCTTTTTTTTTTTCTTTTTGCAGTCAGCCAGAAAGCTAGATCAATTCCTAACCTGAACATTAGAACTGGCAGTGCTAACAACTCCAGAATACTGACCATGCTGGGGACAGACCACAGTGCATTCTGTTTTCTCCTTGAGCAACTAGATCCTTTCTGTTCCTCTGGACTTAAAATATGAAGTCAGCCTCAGCCTTGTTTTAGGTTCTCCCGTTCAGTCTCTGTGTGCTAAGGCAAGTGGATGAAAAGATGAAGTAGTCATTGTTTTGCATCATCTCTATTCTTGTGCTTCCACTCTCCATGTCAACCATGAGCAATGAGGACCTCACTAGAAGGGAGAAAGCAATATTGCTTTAGGAAAATTGAATGGTTTTACTTTAAATCAGATATTGTGACCCCTTATTGCATCTTTTTATTATATTAGCAACTGCTTTTTAGCTCACTGTGAAAATAAAGAGGGCGTATAGACACCTTAATGAGAACTGTGTATCCCCTCAGAATGGAGTCGCTTTTATTCTGGTCTCTCAGTGCTGGGCTTGCCATCGCCACCGAACCTGTCATGCACAGCAAGTGCTTCCCGTGGCTTCCGACGTGCAGGCTGTCTTCTTAGCACTCTGTGTGTGCTACCTATGAATCCTCACAGCAATCTGGTGGGCAGGTGTTATTGTGACCCCTGTTATACATATGGGGAGACTGAGGCACAGAGGAGCAATGTCACTTGCTGACAGCCACATAGCCAGGAAGAACTGACGCCAGGTTTTGGATCCAGGCACTTTGGCTCCAGAGCTCAGATTCTTAATTTCTCACCATACTGTGCAGTTTCTCATGTACCACTGATAGCCCCATAAGATTAAAAACAAAAAAGGCTTTAAAGATAAAACATGAGAGATAACTGATATCAAATCCACTCTGACACTAAAAGTGTAAAGTTATTATGAAACATTTGGAATGTTACAGACCCTTTTAAGGAATGTGACACCCCTAGCTCCAGTCAAATTGTCTATAAATGATACTCCATCATGTTCATGTGAAACCCTCTTAGAAACTGTCTCGAGATATTTGGTGTGCTCCAACTTAAACCTCCAAACTTTAATCTTTAAGGAAACAGGGAGTGGCTTCCAACAGGCTTCATGGTCTAGCTCCTGCTCTCTCTTCTGAATTTGTTTCTCTAACCAAGGTGGCCAGCCTTGACCCGAGCAGTGCCACTCAGTGCTCATCTGTCTTCCAGCCATTCACAGTGGATATGGTGGGTTGTCTTTGAATATAATCTGTGAAATGCAGTGAAAGAATATTCCCAGAGAAAAGGATAGAGCATTTAAACTTTTAATCTAAATTAAAAAATTTAAATTACCTCATATGGGTTAAAACCCCCCAAATATGAAAAATTTGCACTTTCTCTCCTCCCAGACTTTCTCTCATCTTCCCAGTCTCCATTCTCTCCTGCCCAATCATTGCTATTAATTGCAATGTATCTCCTTTCAGAGCTTTTGTATGCACATCTGAGCAAATGATTATTGGTTCTGATTGTGTGCCATTTTTTAAAAAAAATAAAAGGTAGCAGAGAAAAAGACTACTAAATTTTGCTTTTTTTCACTTAACAATGAATACACAGTAGTTATGTCCATATTAGTACACAGAGAACTTTTCTTCTTACAGTTGTACTATCTGTCTGCCTGTCTATCTATACATTTATATAGCTTCCCAGTATTCTATTAGGTGAAAATACCTTAATTTCTTTATTTAACCAGTCCCATGACGATGGATATTTGGATTCTTTCTAATCTTTCATATTACAAACAATAGTGAATGAATAACCTTGTACATCCATAATTTCAAAGGTATACAAATATATCTATAAGATAAATCCCCAAAAGTGGAAGTTGCTGGGCCAAACATATATGCATTTTTAATTTTGACAGATATTGCCAAATTGCTTTGGCAGGGGAAGAAAAATATCTTTTTGTCTTCTTTTCCTCTACCCGTAGCTGAGGCCCCTATAGCAAAAGACAGACTAATAACAGAAAAGCATACAAATTTATGTCATGTAAGTTTTACATGACATGGGAGCCTTCATAAGGAAATGAAGATCTCCAAAAAAGTGGGTAAATTTGAATATTTTTATACTGGGTTTGAAGAAGGGTGAACAGTTGTGGAGAAATATGATAGGGCAAAAAAAGGCATGATCTAATGGTAACAAATGGGGGAATTTAGCAAGGCTTGTTTCTTCAGATTCTTCTCTGTGTCCCTCTGTCTTTGGAGATAAGCTGTTTCTTTCCTCTGGGTATAGGGAGGGCAACTCTCACATGAGGGTCTTATGATCTGCTGCAGAGGAAGGTCAGAAAATCCTTCCTAGGTTTTATGACTTGCTTTCGGGGAGAAGGACAGGGAGAAGGTCAGAGTAACATTCCTGCTCCTGCTATTTTCTCAAATTCCTTCAGCCTAAAATCTTCAATATGCCAAGGTGCCGTATTTTGGGATGGCTTGTTCCAAACCCCATCACTCTCCATAGGGATTGCACCAATTTACATGTTCACCTCTGATGTGTGAGAGTGACTGTTTCCCCATGCCTTATCAAGCAGAGTATATTATTGAACTTTTATATTTTGGCCAATATTTTAAATGAAAATTGATATATCAATTTAAGTTGCTCATCTTTTCATATTAAGAGCTATTTGCATTTCATTTTTTTGTGAACAGTCTGTTCAGATTCTTTGCCTATTTTTCTATTAGATCGATTTTTTTTTCTTATCAGTTAGTGGGAACTCTGTATTCTAGCAAGATTAGCTTTGTATGTTATATAAGTGGCAAATATTTCTCTCAATTTATTTGTCTTTGACTTTCCTTACTTTATCTTCTTTTGCTATGCTGATATGCTTTTATTTTGGTATGAGTAAAATGTATCAATCTTTTATTTTATGGCACTATGAACTTCTCTTAATGTAAAGCTTAAAAATGTGAAAGAACACCTGTGCAGAATACACATAAAAAATATGGATTTTAACCCACTCCAATGTATGATATATTTTCCCCAAAGAAATTGATTTCTACACAGTGTGTGACTTGACACTGCCAAGAAGGTTAATGCCCTAGGCCCTGGCTACAAAGTAGAATTTAAGCCTGTGGAGTTATATAGCTGAGGGATATTTATCACGGATTTTTGGAAGGTGTCCCCTCTCCTTGGGAGCCATTCTGCATTCTGGCTGAGCTTTCAGCCAAATGTTCATTTTGGGGGGAACAAGAGGTGTAGGAGAAAAAAAAATAGGCATCTTAAAGAGGAATATGCCAGCAGAAATTGAATCCTATTTTCCTTAACAAAAAACCTTTGTGGGAGGTTTCAAGTAGACTAGTTTTATTGTTGAAAATCCAGGATTCCTCTCCAGATAATAATAACTATAGAAAATGCTTTGCATACATTTAAAATTTAATCCTCACAATAACTTTATGAGATAGGTATCATTAGAATCCTCATTCTGTAGCCAATGTGAGGCTTAGAAATGTTAAGTAACTTATCCAAGGTCACACAGCTAGTGAAGGATAAAGTTGAGAGTCAAACTCCTATTTCATCTGGTTCCTAAGACCAGGCTGCTGAGTACAGTCATAGTTGCCTCTTCAGTTATAAAGGGGCTAGCCTCATTTTGCAAGACCTACTTGCCTTCCACCAGGTAATTTGGATTTGAAGAGAAAGCATCCTGTATCCACCAGTGATATAAAAATTCCCTGAGGTTTTTTCTTCACTGGTTTTCAAACAGTAATAAAAGAAGTTACTATGCAAGCATCATATCTATATCTGAGTCCCTGTGAGCTGCTTGAGGACAGCCACATTTTTTTCATCTTTGTGTCCTTTGCACCTGGCACAATGCCTGGCATACATAGCCAATGATGCCTCCTAAGTGAATACATGAATGAATGAATTCTCTTCTCATTTTCCTCCTACTCGTCTAACTGATTTGGTTTTTAATTTAATTTCAACTAGGTAATACATTTACATGGTTCAAAATTTAAGACACAAGAGGGTATGTAGTAAAAAGCTCCCCCTCTTCCATCTACTCAGCTTCCTTTTCCATACAAAATTATATTTCTGGTTTCTTGTATATTCTTCCATAAATTTTGAGCATATTTAAGCAAAAACCAATAGATATTCCTTTGGAGACCGTTTTGGTCCATTCTGTGTTGCTATAACAGACTACCTGAGACTGGGTAATTTATAAAGGAAAGAAGTTTATTTGGCTTATGATTCTGGGACAGCTGCATCTGGCATAGGCCTTAGGCTGCTTCTACTCATGGTGGAAAGTGACAGGCAGCCAGCAGGTACAAGCAGATCACATGGCGAGAGGAAGCAAGAGAGAGAGAGACAAGGTGCCAGGGTCCTTTAAACAATCAGCTCTCCTGGGAACTATTAGAGAGAGAACTCACTCCCTCCTCCTCCCCCAGGGAGAGCATTAATCCATTCATGAGGGATCCGCCCCCATGACTCAGTCAGTTTCTAACACTGCCACATCCGAGATCAAATTTCCACATGAGTTTTGGAGAGGACAACACATCCAAACTCCATCAGAGACCATCTGGTTCTTAAAACACACTTATATTTATTATAAAGATTTAAGGCCTTATTAATTAAAATTTGAACCAACAGAAAAGTAAAAAGAGAAAAAAGCTCTAATTTTTATTTATTTATTTATTTATTTTGTCTTTTTCGTGACCGGCACTCAGCCAGTGAGTGCACCGGCCATTCCCATATAGGATCCGAACCCGCGGCGGAAGCGTTGCCGGGCTCCCAGCACAGCACTCTCCCGAGTGCGCCACGGGCTCGGCCCAAAAAGCTCTAATTTTGAAACAATCCATTAAAAACATTTTGGGGTACTTTCTTCTATCTCATGGAATTATGAGGTATCTTTTGATTATTCTTTTTCAGTCTGCTTTTCCCTAACTCTAAGTATAATCCAGATGTTAATAAGGAATGCCTAAACAGCATAACTTGGTAAGGTTTCAACTGGATTGCTTTTTAACTTTGGACCTGCAGTAGAGGAGGCATCTTAGGGTTAGACACAAGGGCAACTATAAAGCAGTGACTTCCAAGGTTTTTGCTTTCTGACAAAAACCGTGTCAGAATAAGGACACAAATAACACTGATAAATATTTTGCAGCAGACATCTTGAGTAGATCTTTTTGCACAATCTATTCATATTTGCAGAGGTTAAGTCTGGAAGGATATAGATTTGAACAGTTGTGTGCAGAGACTGAAGATACTTTTAAGTTAGCCTGTCAGTTTTGGTAAAAACAAAGTCCTGAGTCTATGTGGGACAGCACGTGTCAGTGGGGATATATACTGGTGTGGAATGGAGAGAAGGATCAGTGACGAACTTTGCACAGTGACAGAAACAGAGAATGTTGACCAAAATGGCATCCTTAGCTTGTTTTTTCAAGCTAAGGACTACTTTAAGCTGTGGGCTTTACTGGTACTCTAATTGGAGAGAATGGTAATTTATACCCTGACGTCATGTAAATATGTTGCAATATTGGATGCAGTTACTGTGTGTGTGAGTGTGTGTCTGTGTATATTTATACCTGTACGTACAGACTTTTTAGTATGGTTAACATTTTCCATTACAAACAGGGTTCAATCAATTTTCAATCCATCCATTTTTTTGTTTGTTTTTAAGATTGGGATTAAAAACCTGTTCATGTGTGGTTCAGAAAAGTGTCTGGATCATGGGAATGTAAACACAATTGTGGTCATGTGGTCCCAGAGTGGACAGACCAGGTAAGCAGCAGCCATTATAAACTGGTGTCTCATGACAGCAAAGTCATGTCTGGAAATGCCACAAGCCACACAGGCATTCTCCAAGGTTAGGTTTGGTAAGTCTTCTCTCTTAACTTTCAGCTTCAATGAATTGAGACTAATACATTCAGCAAAAAGAGTTAAGACCATTCTCTACTGGAAGTCAATGTGTAGAAAATACCTATGCAGTAAATTCACAAGGAGGATGTTACAAAGGAATTACTTTCAATCTCCTAATCATTCCCCTGCTTCTCTCAGTGATTGTGGTTGTCAATTTATTTCTCTGTGTGCCACCTTAGCCTTTTAGCAACATGGTGAAGGCTGGAATGCCACAGCCTTACAACGTGTCTGCCACACAGTAAGTCATACTAAATATTTGCATTTTTTAAAAAAGAAATAGGCCAGTGAAGATGAAGTACAGGCATCTTTCCAGTGACTTCACAAAAATGATGGTCTTTCTGGTCCATCATCCCCACCTTTCATTATCTGTCCTTTGGTCCTTTGAAGTGAGATCTTTCTGAAGCTTCTGACTTACTGTCTTGAATTACTTAAAACTGCTCTAATTACCTCTGGAAGATCAGTATTTCTAAGAAACAGATTTAATCACATTACCACTTGCACAAAAATGACTTTGAACACCCAACAATATTTCAGGGATAGTTTAACAAGACCCCGAAGGGAGAAGATAATTTGCATGTGGGCACAAAAATTTAATTTTGGACAAACATCTCCTTTCTGCATATGGGCACAGTCATAGAAAAATGGGTAGGTGCAATGCTTCTATTTTAAATTTTAACCGTTCAGAAATGTTCAAGGAAAGTTGTGTTATTTCCTTCTGAGTATGATTAACAGTAGCAGTGGAAATAATTAAACAAGCTTCTCATTTTCTGAGGGGAACTTTTGAGTTCTCATCTTTAGCCCATGCTATATCTGACCACTGCTCTTCCTTTAAATATACAGCTTAAAAACCAGAAGCAATTTACCACCCAGAACACTACCCCAGGATATGTGGGAAGGAACTGTAGAAAGTCCAGAAAGAAGACCTACTGAACATATTGCCATTTAGTTTTGACCCACTGGGTTTTACTCTTCCTTCTTCACACATTCACCTGAGTTTTTTCCCTTCGGCTATCTTTTCTTTACAGCAGGGGTCTGCACACTGCCTTCTGTTCTTTCACCTTTTGACTTCCACTAGTGCCTACCAACTGCCCAACTTTCACTCTGTAATTTAACCCAAATTATTGTAAGAGGGACTCTGATGGGTCCGTCCAATCACTATTCTTTCTTTCTTTCTCTTTCTTTCTTTCTTTCTTTCTTTCTTTCTTTCTTTCTTTCTTTCTTTCTTTCTTTCTTTCTTTCTTTCTTTCTTTCTTTCTTTCTTTCTTTCTTTCTTTCTTTCTTTCTTTCTTTCCTTCCTTCCTTCCTTCCTTCCTTCCTTCCTTCCTTCCTTCCTTCCTTCCTTCCCTTTTCTTTCTAAGAACCTTTATAACAGTCTCCTTTCTAGGTTGTGAGAAGACTTTAGACTAGTTGCCTTTATTTAGTGTCTTCGGTCCAAATGTCTTGACCAAGGCACCAGGTCATTGGCTTAGAACACCCTACCTGTGTATATGTGAGTGGCCAAGGGCCACCGTCTTCAGCAAGGGCCGGTGGGCAGTAACAACGGGGCTACTATTAGTCGGTAATGGCAGCTCTGCCATGTAGGGAAGGGATGATGTCCTCTGCCAGCCTCCACCTCCTGGAAATCTGGTTGCCTTTGGCCCAAACCCAATTCTGTGGACCTTGTGTGGCCTGCCTGAGAGCCTCCTCCAAGGGGTTTTGGCCTAGTTCTTTGTGATTCTCTCAATGTCTGCTTACTCCTACAGTATCCACAGGCACTGCCTCAGTCTTGGCCATGTTAGTTTGAGTGAAAAACTCAGTTCTTTCCTCAGTTGTGTTTTTCAAGAAATTTTTAGCAGAGACGGTTTCCTTTTGTTTCAAATTTTGCTTAAATTTTAGCAACTTCTGAGAATGTAGAGGTTACAAGTAGGGGTTGGATAGGGAGTGCTAATCCATCAGCTCCTTGGCTCTTCCCTTCCTCCATTCTTTGTGCAACTGGAACCTTTCTCCGCTGGTCTCACTTGTTCTCTCCACATGTCTTAAGTCTGTTTCATGCTGCTATAACAGAATGCCTGAGGCAAGTAATTTATAATAAACAGAAATTTATTTTCTCACAGTTCTAGAGGCTGAGAAATTCAAGATGAAGGTGCTGGCATCTGGTGGGGGCTTTCTTGCTGCATCATCCCATTGTGGAAGGCAGAAGGGCAAGCGATGGCGTGAGAGAGAGAGAGAGAGAGAGACAGACACACACAGAGAGAGACAGAGACAAGGGGGCCAAACTTGTTCTTTTACAAGGAACCCACTCCCATAATAATGACATTAATCCATTCATGAGGGCAGAGACTTCATGGCCTAATCACCTCTTTTTTTTTTTTTTTTTGTCTTTTTTGTGACTGGTAAGGGGATCACAACCCTTGGCTTGGGGTCGCCCGCACCACGCTCAGCCAGTGAGTGCACCAGCCATCCCTATATAGGATCTGAACCCGCGGCAGGAGCACCGCTGCGCTCCCAGCGCCGCACTCTCCCGAATGAGCCACAGGGTCGGCCCCTAATCACTTCTTAAAGGTCCCACCTGTTAATACTATGACAATGACAATTAAATTTCAACATGTGCTTGGGAGCAAATAACTATTCAGGTCCTTTTAAGGGGTCTATTGATATGTTGCCTAGTGAGCTGTGGATGGTTTCCCATTAGAGGTGGGGTCTGAGATCAGTTTCAACATTTATGATTAGTCAAAGCATTCCCTTTCCACTAAGTCACCTCTAATTGATATTGAATGATGGTGTGAGCAAATGTTAGTAGGGATGAGGAAGCAACAGGGGATGAGACAATGTATGAGTATATTGAAGTTAGAGTAAAATGAGCAAATGAGAAAAGGCAGGCACCAGTGACTAAATCTCTTAAATGAAATATATGATTATGAAAAAAGATCAATATTAAGCACATTAGGAGGCAGGGATGTGTGTTTTTATTTTATTGTTATTGCAATTAATTCCACAGACTAACTTTGCTCCTTCCTCATCTTTCACTTTTTCAAAGCTCTCTCCTCATTCTTTTTTAAAATTGGGAATTTTTTATTGTTTTTGCCTAGATAACAATCTAAATTTGATAAATTAAATAATTTATTATATTGCAATATGGTAATTTTTTTAATGTTTTCAGGACAATAGTAAATGAATACACACTTTGAAATGGTGCAAAATGTAGGGATAAAAAAGATTTGTTTTAGAAATGTAACTTGAACAGAACTGGTAACAGATGGCTCAGCATCAGTGAAAGGTATTAAATGCATCTTTAATTGGTATTAAATACCTCCCTTTTCTGCAGGGAGCAGAGGAGAAAGACGATTCACAAACATTGAAGTGACTTGATTGTCTGAGCACAGCCGTGGTGCATTTTTGTTTATCGAGATGACATATGTTTTTTTCATCATTAAATTTCCACCAAATTGTGTTGAAACCTAAAAGAAGATTATAAGCCAAAACCTGGGAGTGTGTAGAAATACACATGAGTGGGAAAACCAGCTTGGTTTTTTGGTCCTATCTGCCACAGCTGGTGTGATCTTTGGTAAAATAGTAAAGTAGACCCAGAATGCTCTAGGACTTACATCTATAAGTTGGTAAAATCCCTGTCTCCTTATCTCAGATTGCAAATGAGAACTTAGGATGGTCAAATATTAACAGCTCTTTAGTTAGTTTATAAAATATGCATTCCCTCTTAAATAGGACCATTATGGGTAATCAAAATTCTGAAAAGCTGTAATATAAATGGCAAATTCAGTAGCACAAACAGCTCAACTCTGTGGCCATAATTTAATATAAAAGGACATAGACTTTGGGATTTAGTTTCAAAATGTTCAAAATGACTTTATTGCTATGTATTTGGGTTCAAACAGAAAAGTTTTAGAAATAAAATGAACTAGACTTTCAGATGGCTGGTGAATGTTACAGTGTTTATTTTTCAATGATCTCTTTACTCACATTTTCCCTTTGAGTATATATCTTTCCTAGGTTCCAATCTCAGAGGTTTCCTTTTTCCTCTCTTAAAAGAACAAAGGGCAGATGACACTGGGGAATTACAGATTCAAAGGTTGGAAATGAACCAGGATTTGCTTCTTGGTGCGTTGGTAAAACCTATCTCATAGTAAGTATATGGAGTCACTATTATAATTATACTGAAAAGTTTCATTTTTTGAAATCTCTGATTGTCCAAATAAAGCCAGAGAAATAAAAATAATCTCACAGATAACATATTATCAGGGAGTTCTGACAGGAAGTTCTCAGCAGAGACATTTCCATTTAAGTGTAATTAACATTGATCTGTGGGAAAGTAAATGGCAAAAAATGATTAATTCATTTTTATTGACCATATTTAGGCTCTTTTAAGATGATTACTGATCAAGAAGTTGAATTTATTTTTACTAATGAAGGGTAGAAATAATCTACCCTTCATTGTTTAAAACCGTGCCTGATAGTGTATCTGGAAATAAACGGTATGTCGCTGACCAGACGCTGGCAGCAAAATAGCATTTCTACGAGTCTGCAGATATTAAACTACAGATTAGAAAATGATCTGGAAAATTATTTTCTCATAAAAATCATGTAAATGAATAAATTAACATCTTATTTAAATGCAAACTAAAGAGTTTTAGTAACACCTGCCAAGACATAGGATTACAAAAAAGATTTATTATTTTGTTCTGTGGAAACCAGTCTTGGGGTTACTATGTATCACAATTCCACTGGAGACATTCTTTCCACTAAATCAAGTAAAACAGGAGGTACGTAGAATAGTCTATAAGAACCACTGAGAAACAATTAAACTATAACACTTTATTAGGTCCTACAGGAAGAAAATGAAATGTTCTCACCAAAATAGAAATGAACATCTGGGCTCTGACCCAAGTTTGGTCCTTCATTATCTAACTCTTTATAATGAGGGTAACATATGCCCCAAAGTCCTTCAGTTCCTATATAAGTATTAACAAAGAATAAACCATCAAATCACAGAGCAACAGATGAAGTAGGATGTTGAAAAACCTGAACACTATCATTAAACCAAAAATGGTACATATTTAAGTGAATATACCATGTATTTATTAAGTGAATATTATGTTTAGATTCCATTTCGTAAAGAGCTGAGATAAATGGGGATTAATATAGTAAAAGTTAGACATGAAATTCAGGACATTTAGGGGCAATTATTTTTTCTGATGATTATTTTTTAAAAATATATAAATATAAGCAAAACTTCATGAACACAATATACCAGGAGCACAATATCTTCTATGGAAGATAAAACATTTGCATGCAGCACTCTTTGCCATAAACTTGAGAAATACTAAAAAATTACTTTGCCATTTCCTCAACTCACTTGTAAGCAACACATGTACTCTATTTAGATGGGATCCCACCTGATGTAATAGCTGTCTATAGTTTGTGTTTCTGTGATAGTTGCTGAGAAGCCACAGGCTGAATGTGCATTAGCATTCATGGGTGAAGTTTCTCTGAATCATTGAATGGATAATAATAGAATACTGAAGCTTGAAGAAGCCTTAAGGATTATCTAGGGCAACACCCTTTTCCCCATTCCTGTTCCTCGCACACTCTTTTCTCTTTTTTTTAAACGATCACACTGTGGCTTAGAGAGATTAGAGATTAAGTGACTTTCTCATGATTGCAGAGGTAGTTAGAGCAGAGCTGAAACTAAAACCAATGTCTTATTCCAAGGCCAGACCCTTTTTTTGTTTGTTTTTTACAACCCTCTGCTTCAGTAATGTAGGTTACAGAGTAGAGGGCATTACGCTCAGCAGGATTTCTGCATGAATTGCACACGTTCATTTATGTCATTCCCCAGAGTGTGCATAGCCATGTCTAGAGAAGTTATGTTTCCTTTTTCATGGAGTGTGGTTCAGACATTAGAAGTCATGTTGTTACCGCCAGATCAGGCTTGGCTTGCCCTCTCGCATTAAACAAATGATTCGAAAGTCCAGACGTTGGTGCAAGGATTAGAAGGTTTATTCAGATAACCGGCATCTGGGGGATAACCAGGCTAAAATCATCCCGCCTTCTGATGCCTGTTCTGGGTTATATAGAGGGGAAGAGGCAGGAAGATGAGGTAAGGGTCTTTGTTCTGAGAAAAAGTGGAGGAAGGGTCTGGGAGCAGCAGGCTGTTTGAGTCAAACTTTAGGGTCCCGTGATGCATTGGAAACTTCAGTGTCACAGAGTCTGTGGTCAGCATTGAGGCCTTGATGTTATCTCGAGGTTGGAGTCCTTATCTCCTATGGAGAGCTCAAGGATAACAACCTTAGTCAGACATCATAAAAATACCTGCCTTGGATTTCTAATTAGCATGAATGCAGTTTTCCTTTAAGTAAGAGGGGGATACAACAGCTAGGCTGTCTGCTTCTTTCTTATCTCTCCTTTTGGTAAGAGAAATGAGAAACCCAGTTTCAGTCCTTAATTGTAGGTGTACCCCCTTCTGAAGTAAATCAACATAGTGATTTCATCTTCCAGGACTCTCTCAATTCTTCTGCTAACCTCAAGGAATTGATAATTATCAGTTTCCAAGTTAAAGTCTCGCTAAAAATGTTCTGTTGGTCTTAGTTACCCCAAAGATGGTTGTTTTTTTCCGGCTAAGTTCCCTTTCAATGTGAGATCATCACAGTAGTGAGTCAGCTGTGTAGTCCTCCAGAGACTTATCCTTCCTTCTCTCCTTAACTGGTGCTTCTCAAGCTGTCTGTAGAAAAAGACCGGTTATTATTATTATTGTTGTTATTATTTTTTAAAAATTTCTGATGTTTTTACCACATGTGTGAGTGCTACAACACTTGAGCTCATCTATATGCATTTAAGGAAAGGAGGCCACTGATCATGCACTTGGATATTGAAGCAATATCAGCTTCCAATAAAACTCTAAATGTTTACTCCCAACTTCCGAACTTCACCTGCCAGAGAAAGTCAGCACATAGTTTGTAAACCAGCCCTCATCCATGAAACAACACTCTGAGTAGCACATGTCTAAGAGACACACCTGTGAATTTTCAGATATTCCTAACTAACTTAGCAGGGACTCCAATGTTCTCTTTTCCCCTCAGTTCCTCTCTGACCTCTCCCCTTAAGTCTCCCACTATGCTTAGCAGATGATATTAATTTCTACCTGAAAAAGCAGGAGCTAGCAGGCAGGGATCTGCTCCCTCTTCACTCTGCCTAACTCCACATTATCTGAATGAACTAGATAGATATTCTCCCTCATCTTTAAAGAGGGAAATGTTCTTCCTTAAATCCAATTTGGCAGGGTGGTTAAGAATACTTTCTCTGGAGCCAGGCTGCCTAGATTTTCACTTACAGGCAGTGTAATTTCAGCTGTGTTATCTTGTGCCTTAGTGTCTTCATCTGTAAAGGAAAAGGACTTAAAATAGCACCCAATGTTCAAAAAGTACTCAATAAATGTTAACTGTTCTGATTATCCAAGACTGACCTTGCTGTCTGAGCTCTGGATCTGCTCCCCTCTCCTTTCCTCAAGAATCTGATGCCATCAGTAATGACCCTTATCCCTGGTAACTTCAGTCTGCCGTGGCTGTGATCCTACATTCCTTATATTTATTTTTAATGGTCCTCCATTTATAGTCACCTTTTAGAAAAGAGAATAGACTTTTTGCCTCTATTTCCTCACCTCCCATTTACTTGTTTTTTCTCCCACAGATTTATATAATTCAGTGTGTCAAGGAAATTACAGTGTGCTGAAAGAGAACTTTATGGCGCCTAAAATAGATTAAGAGGGCATGGAAGGCTTCCTGGAGGAGGTGACATCTAAGTCAAAGTTGAGTGGGAGTTAGCCAGGCTAAGAAGAAGGAGTCTTCCAGGTTACAGAAATAGTGTGTCGTCTTTGAAGAACTGAATGGCAATTCAGCACGGGTAAGACATAGAGGAGACTGCGAGTGGAGAAGCCAAAGAATGGTAAGAGATGGGGCTGTAAGGCAAGTAGGGGCAAGTCCTGTATGACAAGAAATTGCACTTTAACCTGAGGATCCTGGGAAGGCAGGTAGTGGAGTGCCAGCAAAGATGTCCATTTTTGAAATAAGAACACTTCTGGTTCAAGAAAGAATGTCATGTAAAGCATAAGGTCAGTGAAATAATCAGATTTCCCTTTTGGAAAGACCACTGAATTAAAGAGATTGAGGAAAGCATAAAAGCGTAGTGACCCAGGAGGGCACTGACAGGTTTTAAAGGAAACTGTTGAGATAATATCTGTAAGATTGGTTCTAGAATATTAGTGTTCTAAGAAGGGAGATAAAGATTGGGAATTGAGAAACCAAAGGAGGCTTAGGACCAAGGCGAGATTGCAGATTTCCAGTAGCATTGCCATGTCCTCAGAGCGTGGCATTCGCCAGCACTTCAGACAGTCACTGAAAACAGGTATTGGCTTCAAGGTCCTGATTTTAGCATCTGAGGATCTCCTAGCTCTGCTGTTCAGTGCAGCCCAAGAGAAGCCAGAGAAGACCTGGAGGAAGACCCTAACTCCAGAGAAAAGCCAGATGTCTACAGGGCACGGTCCTATGATGACCTCTCCAAGATGGGGATCGGGGGTGATGTGTGAGAACTTCTCAACAGCTTCACTGTGATAGAGAGGTACATGCCATTGATGTCTTCAGCTCCACCCTGAAGGTTACTGGGGACATGTTTTACTTCCTGCAAAGTCAAAGAGATGTGAATGATCCACTGTGTGAGGAGTTCTCTGAAAGCCTTTTAGAGTGACTGGATACACACCCAACTTCTTGTCACCAAAGATGAATATCAGAGCTACAAACACCTTTTGGAAATCAAGGAGGTAACGAGTGAATAGGAAAGTAGAATCTATGGACTGAGTTGAGATCACTTGGAGGCAGACAACTTCGTTGCTGATATCCTGTCCAATAAAATGGGACTGAAATTTCAGAGGAATTGACTTGTTCTTTATGAAAATCACTTATTTGGAATCTTTGACATGGTACTGCCCTTGAGCCCTTCTGGAGACTCAAAATTTTTCTTGGACACACATTTGAGTGTGTGGTGCAGGCTTGCCTGAACAGTACTCTGCAGCTCAGAGTTTGAGAAAGATGAGCTTGGTCACCATTTGCCCCATACAGTTGATAAGGAGAGAGGCATGATTGGTAACCTGAGAAAGAGAGATGAGTCCTACCTCAACAGAACCCTGTTAAAATCATCTGTTGCTTTTCATTGCTTCTTACATTCCTGATATTTTTTGGGGATCATTTTCACTGTGCCTGAAGAAGATCTTTTAGTATTTTATTTAGTGCAGGCCTGCCGATGACACATTTTCTGGTCTTTTTTGTCTAAAAATATTTAAATTTTACATTTGTCTATTAAAACTATTTTTTACAGTATATTGAATTATAGATTTACAGTGATTTTCTTTTAGCATTTAAATATGTTATTTTATTTTATTCTTGCTTCTATTGACAGTTTTTGTATTAAGAACTAAGCTATCAGTCTAATTGTGGTTTTTTAAAAGAAAATCAGTCTTTTACCTCTGGCTGCTTTTAGGACTTTTCTCATTATCTGGAAGTTTCATTATGATATAGTACAAATTATTTTTTGTTTATACTGTTTGGGGTTTGTAGTACTTGAATCTCTGGCTTGATGTTTTTAATCAGTTTTCCAACATTCTCTTCGTAAACAACTCTTCAGATACTGTTATTAACCCACTCTGTCTTCTCTGTTAATGCAACTCTATTGACATGCATGTTAGAAATTTTTACTATATCCTTTATGTCTCTTCTCCCTCTTCTGTATCTTTTTTGAATTTCTAGTGTTCATTCTGAATAATTTCTTTTTATTTTTCAGTTCACGAATTCTTTCCTCAACTGTGTTTAACCTTCTGCTAAATCTATTACTTGAATTCTTTATTTTGGTTTTTGTATTTGGCAAGTTATAATTTCCATTCTGTTCTTTTTAAAAATAGTTTCCAGAACTCCACAATAATTATTAGTTTTATCTTTTATCTCCTTCAACATAAAACCTTAGTTATTTTAAAATCCGTGTCTGATAACAAAAATATTTGGAGCCTCTGTGGGTGTGCATATTGTAATTTTCTGGGGAGGGTTTAATCATATTGCTTTATCCCATTGTGTGCCTTGTTACTTTTTAAAAACAACAACAACAAAATAAAGTATATTTAAAGAGAAAAGTACACATATAAGTATATAGCATGATAAATTTCCACAAATTAAACACATGTATGTAACCTTCACCTAGATCAAGAAACATGTCATCACCAATACCCCGGATGCCCTCTTTGAAGCTTTCTAGAAACTATTTTTTAATTCTCTCCACCTTCACCTACCCCACAGTAACCACTATTCTATCATTTCATGACATAGATGAGTTTTTGCCTGATTTTTGGACTTTATATGAATAAAATAAAGTATGTACTTTTCTTTTCTTTTTTCTTTTTTTTTTAATTGATACATATCGACTGTACATATTTGTGGGGTAAGAGTTATATTTTAATATGTGTATACAATATGTGATGATCAAATCAGGGTAATTACTATATTCATAATCAGAAAAATTTATCATTTCTTTGTGATGAGAGCATCTGAGCTCCTCTCTTCTAGCCACTTGAGAACATACAATAAATTATTGTTAATTATAGATGCCTAGCAATACTGTACACCACTAGAACTTATTTTTCCTATCTAGCTGTGATTTTGTATCTATTGCTTTTTCCCACTTAACATTATTTTTGTAAGCTTTGGTCATTGTATTTCATGTAGTAGCTGTGTTTTGTTCATTGCCACTGCTATTTAGTATTCCACTGTGTGAATGTGTTTTTATTTAGCATTCTATTGTTTATGGTTTTCGGTTTGGAGCTTGTTAAGCAGGGAGACTATCATTCTCGTAGGTATCTTTTGGTGAACACAAGAAGTTATTTTTTGATTGAGGGGTAGGCACTATATTAGCACAAACTTGTAGGAAAATTGGACAGGATCATGTCACCATTATCTAGAGAAAACTGACATTTTCTTCTGCTTAGAACAGCCTCAGTCTCAGAGATTTTGATGATTCTAAGCTGAGTTGCAGTCCCTGTGAGGGACTACTTCATATACTTGTGTATCTCGATTGGATGTCCTACAGCATTTTAGACTAACCACGTCCAAAACAGAACTCATCATTTCCTCCAACTTTTCTAATTATATCCCCACTTCAGGAAATGGCCCCACTTTCTCCCTGGCTGTCCAAACCTGGAAGTCATCTTGAACTCCTTTCCTTCCATTTCCCTCATTCAAGCTGCTGTTCTATAGATCCTACTTTTAAATACACATACAACTGTATATTTTAAAAATATTTGAGCTCAGATATCTGTTTGACTATGAGATCCACAAAACAATGAAACAAATGAGAAGATATTTGGGAGGTATTCAGCCTCTAAGGATGGGACTTTGTGAATTGTTCAACCTATGCTAAATTTCTCACAATGCTGCTCTTTCACCTCTAGTCAAAGGATGGGACTCTTCCCATACTGTCCTTCCCACACAGTCTATTCAGATAATACCCATTCCTTGGGCATACATTATTACTCCTGTCCACCCCATTTGAGTCACTATGTATATTTAAAGCATTAAAAATACCAATTTATGCATATCCAGTAGGTCCATGTGCACAAAGTCGCCTGTGTTGGTGAAATCTTTCCTTAGCTCTCCTTCTCCTTTTCTAAATTCTTAAATTGTTTGTACCACAGAATTCAGCGTAAATTATGTGTTGTCCTGCTTGCTCTTTAATTGTTCCAACAGCATTAACTTTGAATCCACAACTGGAGAACTAGCTTCCTGGGAGCAGGGCCCATATTTCCACGCTTTGTGTTCCTTCGTGCCTCGCATGGGGCTGGGTGTAACTATGTGTTGTTTGACAGAGTCAGTTAATGTAAGAGAAACTAGAATCATCTGAAACCTTTAGAGTTGTTGACTCTGATTCATAAAAGAAAAAACTCCAGTTCAAGTGGAAATTGCCTTCTCTGCTCTCCTAAATAAGTACCAACGAAACATGTCTTAACCTCCTAGGAAAAACAAGCATAATACAGTTCTTTCTCCTTGAGAACTTGTAAATAGGGACAGAGGACAGTTACACATCGGAATAAACACTGGTGTGAAATTAGTGACTTTTATTGATGCTTGTAAAGTGCGTCACAGCTTCCAAATGCTTCCACATTCATGACGATAAAGGTTATGTCCAGGGTGACTTCATCACGTAAGCATGTAGTGACACGATTGCTTCTAAAAGATTCTTTCTAGGGTTCACACATAACATATAACAACATATAATATACAGAGTTGATGGCCATAATGTGGGGAAGAAATCAAACACCTGCTAGAAATGGACTCTGTAAAGGGACTCCTATGATGGGAATAACATGTCATGTGGATTTGTGTTAGGCCCACGGGCAGCTCAAGGCCAAGGAAAGAACACGGCTGCACTAGTCAGAGCTTCTGGGTCACATCTTACTTCTACCAGCTGCTGTTATGATCTGGAGTAAATTACTCACTATGGCTGCACCTTAGTTTTCTCACCTGTAAAACAGGACTGTCAATACCACCCCTGGCAAATTTTTAACCTTATTTAATCTAATATGACACACATGAAAGGATTTCAAAATCAGTTAAGCACTATAGCAATGGAGTCACGACCTGGAGACTGTGTCAGCAGCAGTCGTGTTGTGAGGAAGGACTCTGTAGCCAAGTGACCTGCGTGTCAATCCCAACGTTGCCACTTACCAGCTGTGTGACCTCAGGCAACCCTCTCATTTTCTCATCTGTAAAAGGGGGTTATGATGGTAGTACCTACCTCACAGAATTGTCGTGAAGATTAAATAAGTTAAAATATATAAAACACTAACTGTTACCTCATATGTAGTAAGCTACATTGTCATTAGCTATTGTTATTCTTGCTAATTTCATGCATGATCTAAAAAACAGATAGTTTGACATGTTTTTGATATGCTAAGAAACACCTGGCTGAAGAATAAAATAACCCATTAAACAGTTCATTTTCTGATCCGTAGGCTCCATTTTCTAGGGCATAGGCAAAGCCCCTGTCCTCATGGACCTTTATTTTAATAGGGTGGGGAGAGACAATGAATAAACAGTAAATACTTTAGGAAATGACTTAAATGATTGGTTTGGAAGGTGCTATAAATGTAACGAACAGTGTGTTGAGGCTGCTGGAGTCGTGTGGTCATGAAAGGCTGCTTTGAGGATAGGATGTTTACACCAAGGCCTAAAGAGTGGGAAAGAACTTGTCATTAGAAGAGTGTGGGAAGGGAACCCTGAGACAAAATCCCAGGGAGGGTTGGGGCTTGCAGATTTGGGAAAAGAGGGGTGCCACGGCTGGGATGTAGTGTGGCTGGGAGAAGGTAGTCCATAAGGTTGGAAAGAGGGGCTGGTTCATACATTTCGGGGTACAGCAAGGAGTTGGATTTTATTTTATGAGTACCAAGAAACCATTGAAGTGTTTTGTTTGGGAAAGAGACCAAAGAAAGCAATATAGAATATTTAATTTTATATGCCAAGGGCCTTTTCAGAATTAAAAAGTGAGTTTAAGTGGTGAAAAATGACTTTGCAATAAATCATTTTGCTCAATAAGCAGATTTTGATGGCTTTGATTGGTTTTCAAAATAAACTTAACTGGTTGAGATTAGGATGTTAACTAATATTTAAGACTGGTATGCTAGATTTTAGATGACTTTTTGATTTGGACATCAATACTCTTTAAATCCATACTATTGTTTTAGGAAGAAACTACCACATTGTTTATGCCATCGTAGGACAACATTTAATCTCACCCCATCCCCCTCTGATGATTGTGTGCCCTCCAGAGAAAATTAATAACTTCTCTTTTATCAGACTTAAAAGGAAGGGGAGGGGCTGCTTTGAGTTGTGAATAACAGAAAACCATACTAATAAAGCCTTAAATATATGGGTTTTTTTTTTCCTTTCTTTTTTTGCTTCATGCAGCAAGTCCAGGGTAGGCAAACAGTTGAGAGGCTGAAGCCATATCAAAGTCCACTTCTTTGCAATCTCTTGGCCTACCCCTCATGGTCCCTGGATGGCTGCTGTGGCACCTGGTGACACATCTATAATCCAGGAAGGAAGAAAAAGGGAGTAGAAAAGGGTGGTGCCTGTGTCAGGAAATCAGACTTCCCCAGACATCCACAGACATGATGTGCTTACACCTCATTGGCTTGAACTGTGTCACAGAGCTACTTTTTTGTTGTTGTTGTTGTTAGCAGCAAGGCAATCTGAGAAGGTAAATTTTTTAGCACCTATAGTCAAGGAAGAAAATGAAAATAAGGTTGAGATGAGTTTGAGTGAGCCACCCTATGGTACTTTTTCACAGCAGGGTTCTTTTGGAACTTTAGTTCCCCCTAGCAGTGACAAGAATTACAGCAGACACCAAACAGTGGCAAACTCTTGGCATGAAAAATTATACCTGGAAATGGTTATCATGGGAGAGCTAAATAAATTTTCCAGCTGACTATGAAATCTGAAAGTGAAGGTAAACATCTGTATCAAGTAGTAAATAAAATCTAGGATTGACTAACTTCCATCATTGATCATAGATTTTAGTGATTAGAGTCAACGCAATACAGCCATCCATTTAAATGATCTTTGTACTTGAGAGAGTGAGGTACGTGGCTTCCCTTAGCTGTATAATAAAGCATCCCGATGCACAAGCCCAGTGCTTCTCAGTATGTCGGCCTCTGGCTGAAGCTCAGCTTGGGTATTTTCACGGAACTTTAGAGTATTGTCTTTGTGATTCATTCCTGAATGTAAAGGGAGATGCTGACTCCCAAATTTTATCGTATCTGGAAATGCCTTTAAAAGGGAAAAGAAAAGCAGTTAAGTGGCTGGAAGAACTGTAACAATTATAAATCCTAGACAATGTCTTCATAGAACAAAGAAAGTAATTTGGCAGGAAGCTAATGAGTGTAAGCAATTTTCAAAAATCAAACTTGATTAGTCAGTGATTGTAGTGAACGTGTACAGGTAAGGAGTTAGAGGGACCTCTACCACTTACTGTGTTCTTTTGGCAAGTTTCCTCAATATAAAACAGGAAAAATAACAGAAACTGTAATGGACATCAGCATTTGTCCTCATAGCAGCCAAAAATCCTTTAGATTCTGAGGGATTCCCAAGATCGAGAATAGAAAATATATCCTCTTTTCATCTTGTGGAAACCAGAACCCCAGGCAGCACATAGACTTTGCTGAAAGTAATCTCTAATTGCTTCCTAAGAGCACAGCCAATTCTTGAGGGGGAGGCCTAAAGAGGAAGGTAGATGTTATTTTTGAAAGGGGTTATGGTATAGCCTCGAGTCCAGTGGTGTTGGTGTCTGGTGTCCAGTGGTGGCTGTCTATATAGATGGTATTGGTGGTGGGGTCTTGGCTATGTCCTTCCCTGCTTTTTTCCTACTTGATCCTGGTTTTCTGAGCTTCCTGTAGATTCTTTCAAAATATCCACTTGCTGTTGACCAGAGGAGTTTCAGGATCAAGTGGATATTGTAACAGGGAGCTCCACAGGCCCAGGGTGGTTGCAGTGGACGTGGAGACGTGTCACCTGGATCTTCCTCTCGGGAAGGACTGTGGCTCTGCTGTCTGCTCAGCAGGCTTTGCCGTGGGTGCAGAGAGCTTTGTATGCTGGATGGTTGCCACATCTCCACTTCACTTTGTGCTCTGCCCCTTCATACATCCTTAAGTGTTTAAAAACCTGTCCCTTTGGGATGTTCATTTTTACAAGCAGTTAAAAATGCAGCTTGGGAATCTTTAGTCACTACATTAAAAGACTCCTTTGGGGTGTGCCTCAATTTGCTGGGTTAACTAGTGGCAACAAATAGTGGTTCTTTAGAGAACTTTTAACTGCCAGGAAGTTCATCCTTGCTGCATGTAAAGCTGCTATTTCTTCAGGCAGTGAACTAGCACCGTTCTTGAAAGTATCAAATATGGAATTATGTTCCCCTCTAGTTTAGCCATAACTAGTGAGAATATACCCTGTTTATTTTTACTAAATTTGAATGAGAACTAACCTTTGTACATCTTTGGTTTTGGTATTCAATACATATTTGGTGAGTAATTCAATCTCAAATTTGTAGAGGAAGGTTAAGTAGCATTTTAAAATTCCTGTAATACACCTGGCACAATGCCAAGAATTTTCATTTAATCCTCTTGGCAACCCTGAAATTTAGGCAGCATTATCTTTACTTTGTAGACAACAATCTGAGCTTAAGATAATTTTTTTTTTTTTAATTAGCTCAAGGTCCTAGGAAGTATGTAAGAAACAGTGGCAAAGGTATGCCACACAGGTTTGTCTAATTCTAAGACCCAGGTCTTTTTATTCATTAAATATTCAAAGAGTACCTGAACTGTACCAGGCATAAGGTTAAGTAACTAGGAAGTATCTCTTTCCTCAAAGAAATTCCCAACCAGCAGGAGAGACAGGCCCAATAACTAGTACTATTTGTGCAGTACAATGTGATTAATCCACTCTAGAGGCATATAGAGTTGCATGGAGGGGCTCAGCTGAAATGCTGGTCAAGGAGGGCTTCACCAATAAGCAAAAATTGAGCTGAGGCTGGAAGGAAGATTAGAGGTTAGCCAGGTAGAGGAGAGAGAGAGATGGGTCAGTCTATCTACCTATCTATCTATCATTTGTCTGTCTATCTTTGTATCTATCTATCTAATCTATCTATCTATCTATCTATCTATCTATCTATCTATCTATCTATCTATCTATCTATCTATCTATCTATCTATCTATCTATCTATCTATCTATCTATCTATCTATCTATCTATCTATCTATCTATCTATCTTTCTATCTATCTATCTATCTATCTATCTATCTATCTATCTATCTATCTATCTATCTATCTATCTATCTATCCAACTAAGAATATTTGAGGAGATGTGGAGGAATGACAGGTGGGAGATGAGACTGGAGAGACAGATAGGGACCACATGTTGAGAAATCTAATGCACCTTGAGTTTCAGCATTCCTTCTCTGGGTGTTGGGGAGACCATGCATATTTTAGAAGGAGAGCGATGTACTTAAGTTTGCGTTCCTAACATGCAGGGCCAGCTTCATGAGCATGAGACTTGTGCAGTTGCAGTGGGCCCCACCTTCAGAAAGACTCTGCACTTGGTTTAATGCTCTGCTGTCATTGTCTTGAAATTCTTAATAGTTTTTGAGCAAGGGGTCCCTTCTTTTATTTTGCACTGGGCCTTGCAAATTATATAGCCAGTCCTGATGACATCTTCTCTGGTGGTGGTGAGAAATACAGATCAGTAGGAAGTGGTAGAAAATAACCAGGAAAGAGTTAATGCAGTAACTGAGGTAGGAAGTGACAAGGGTCCACTGAACAGTACTAGCGGTGGGGACAGAGGAGCAGAAGGATGAAATAAATATCAGATGTTTGAAAAGGGAAGACTCCATGATAGAGTTTGGATGTGTTGTCCCCTCCAAAACTCATGTGGAAATCTGATCCCTAATGTGGCAGTGTTGGAAGCTGTTTGAGTCATGGGGGCGGATCCCTCATGAATGGATTAATGCTCTCCCCAGGGGCGGGGGGCCTGAGTGAGATCTCACTCTATTAGTTCCTTTGAGAGCTGGCTGTTTAAAAAGACCATGGTACCTCCTCTCTCCGTCTCTTGCTTTCCTCCTACCATGTAATCTGCTTGTACCTGCCAGCTGCCTGCTATTTTCCGCCATGAGTAGAAGATGCCTCAGGCCCATGCCAGATGCAGCTGTCCCAGAATCGTAAACCAAATAAACCTCTGTTCCTTATAAATTACCCAGTCTCAGGTATTTTTGTTATAGGAAAACAAATGGACTAATACACTCCATGACAGGGTTGAGAGAGAGGATGGATATAGGGATTCCCAGATAATGAGCCTGGGTGTCTTTAGAATATACTTTAGAGCCTGGGGACCAACGATCTCAATCTTAGGCATGTAGAGTTCCGTAGGCTTATGGGATTTGCCAGCAGGTATAGCCACAAAGTGTTGCAGGATCTACCCTGGTATTCTGGAAAGCCCCCATTCAAACCCCCATTCAAATGGGGCCAGAGACCCATGATACAGGTATGTAATGATAGAGGTGTGTAATGATACCAGTTTGTAGTAATGTTTCCCTTTCGCAGTAAGTGGATGGAGATCACTCGTGAAGCTATTACATCTGTACAAAGAACACAAGAACCGGGTCACCATTTGAGAATTAGTTTACGTTATATGTAGCAAAGGAAGAATTATGCAGTGCCTTGAGGGTCTTTGCAGAAAGTTTCTGGTAGTTGGAGAATTATGCTGAAATTTGATATGGATGGGTGGATGGATGAATAGATAGATAGATGAGAGAAGTCTGCCCATTAATTTTCCAAAGGACATAATTTCTGTCCTGATAAAGGTGTATGGGGAATGGTCGCCGGGCTGTGGTTGCAGAGGCTGTAAATCCTGTGTTTGTCTTGTTCCAGCGCGAGGGCCCAAGGTCATTGAAAACATTCAGACAGAGGGTCCCAGCCAGTATGAGTCATATTTCACATTTTAACTATAGAGAAAAGTTAAAAGTCTTTTCCTGATACTGAAATGAGCTCTGGTCACTTGGTGCCTCATGCTTTCCATTTCATTTGGATTTTACAACTAGTGCTGGTCTTGCCTCAATTTAGCAGATTGGGAAACAAGCTACAAAACTTTTCTGAGGCTGAGGTTTTCCATCCTGTCCTGTTAATCTCACACGGTTAATTGATGGAGAGAATGTGTGTGAAGGAATTTCATGTACCATAAAGTGTTACACAAAGGAAGGACAGCTTACCTGATTTTGATTTGTAGTGACTGTGGAGAAGGTTTTTTTTGTGTGTGGAAATAAGTAACTGTGGGGAGGTAAGTCATTGAAGTAGCTCTCAAATGTGCGAGTGGATGGGCGTTTCCCACTGTGTGGGGTTGGGTGGGAAAGGCCTGGAGTGACTTTCACTGCACATTTCTCCTTTTGGTTGAGGCAGGTGCATGAGGCTGGAGGTGACGCCTGGTTTATAGTTTGTCTAGTTTTGTTTCTATGGTTGATGTTTCAACAAATCCAGGAAGTAAATCCTACCCATCACTCAGGACTCGTTTAAATTTTTATTTTTTAAATTTTTTTTTATTGAAACATAATTGATTATACATATTTGTGGGGTGCAGAGTTGAATATCAGTACCCGTGTGCAATGTGTGATGATCAAGTCAGGAAAATTAGCACGTTCATCATTACATCACTCAGGGCTCTAAACAGCTCCATACATCAAGCCTCGTGTCATCCACTACCATTTCCCCATAATTTAAAAAAATATTACTTTGTATTGACATATCCTTTGCTATATTTCTATTCTTTCTCTGTATGTTTTGTTATATTTCAAAATCTCTATTTCAGAACTGTGCTGTATAACTTTTCTTAGGTAGACGGTGAAACTTCTTTGAATGGTGGTCTGTGTGCTGCTGTTCTCTCTTGAATGAAAATAGTACAAAAAATGGGTCATGTTAGTTTAGATTTTGCTATTTGGTACCTTTCTGAAGTCTTTCTATAGAAAAAAATGACAGATTCTTAATTGAAATGGGCTTCACAGGTTATTTAATTACTTGGCCACATTTTGTAGATGAAGAGGACCATAAATGTGAAATGATTTGTTTAAGATGCTCAGTAATTACTGACTGAGACAGAATTGGAACCCATACTTTTCTACCTCTGAATTCAGTGCCTTTGGGATCATACCAGGGGTGGCCTAGGAAGAGGCCTGCGCGTCCAGGCCGTATCTGTATCTCCCTTAGAATATAGTTTTTCCTCCCTATGTAGCAGTGAGAAAGAGAATAGATTCATTTCTTCAAAGCTTAATAGGAAATGATATTTCTTATGCCAGAGATGTTTTTACAATATATATATTTTTATAATTTCATGCTTGTTTCTGAATTTAAAATCAGTATATCTAAGTAAGGATACCTGTTATCTTTACTTGCAATCCTTACATAAGTTTTCTTCGCAAGCACATTTTTTAGTGCAGGTGGGGTTTTTCTTCTTTTATTTTCAAACGATATTACCAACATCGCTCATTTTTCTTAGCTTCATATGTTTTTACAGCAGAGTCTACTCATAGAGAATTTTAATTATTCATTTACAAGGCATGTGAAGTGCCCCTTTGTGTTGACTCAGGTCTTTCAGGGTCTGTTTCCTTGACATCTGTTATTTCATGTGGTATTCCCTGATTATCAAGAGAAGAAGAAATAAATTACATTTGCTGTAAAATCTGATGAACTGATCATGAGCAATTTAAGATCCAAAACCCTATAGTCATAGCCTCTTACCAATACCTAGAATTAGTTTGGAGGAAGAAATAAAAGGTAAAGGGGAAAGGAAACACGCACTGAAGAAACGATTCTTCTTGTCCCGCTGCCCCACTTGTGTGCGCTTATTTCATTCAATCTGCTGACTCCAGGGTGCCTTGAAAAGTCACATCCTTCTGGCAGTTAGTAAATAATTTTCACATGAAGAGGTACAAACCATCAAGCTTTACTAATTTTTGTAGGGGTAAGTTAAGTAAGTAGATATCAAGTAACAAAAAGCAAGTAAAACTAAAGATGGTTTAACCAGGAGACCATCTGTCAAGTATTGACCAAGGAGAAAAGATCTAAGTTCCAAAGTGAGATCTGTTAAGAGATGAAGAATTTCCCTGGACTCTACACGAACTTTGGTTATAGCTGAACAAAAGTGTCAGAGTAGAGGGAAAGAGCAGCTGGGGAAACTGAAAAGGACAATCATAAAGGAAAAATAAAAGGAGCAAACTGGCGTGTTTTGGCTCTTCAGACTGGGTTCAGTGACCTTGTTAACTGGCTCCATGTTGCCTGTACTTCGTCATAACATCTATCACACTCCAAAGTAATTGTTTAATGCCTGTCTTTCCATGCCTGTATTCAAATCCTGGCTCTGCCCCTTACCATTCATGTGATCGTGGGCAAGTGACTTACCATTGCTTTGCCTCCTCAGTTTTCTCATCTGTAATATGGGGTTAATAAGAGTACTTACCTCATAGGGTTAATAGGTATAGGAAACTTAAACCCTGCCTGGCCCAGAGTTGGCTTAAAAAGGATGAGGACTGCTTCTGTTTTGTTTCCCACTTTATTTCCAGTGTTTTAGAACCATGCTTGGCTCATTGTAAAGCCTTGGTAAATATTATTTACTGACTGACCTTAGGCCCAGTGGTCCTCTAAAACAGCATTCAGTTCAGCTGTCCCCTCCATCAACTCAGGAAGTAGTCACCCCAGCTTCACTTCTGTCGCACCTCAGTCTTTGTCAACTTGAAGATCTTCAAAGTGGATGGTGTTTTGTGGTTGAAAGTGGGCCCCAAGGGCTGGCTGGGTTGTCTCCAAGGACCTTCTCTGGGGGGCTCGCTTGTCATTTGAAGGTGGTGGCTCATGCCCACATTGTCCACAGAGGGAGTTTCTCTCTACCTTATGAATATTCCTCTATATGGAGTACATTTTTTTAATTGAAAAAAAAATTTAAATCTAAGTGATATAGTCATAGATCAGGTTGCATAATGATGAAAGGAAGTTTCTTGCCCCACTTTTCCATATCCCAGTCTATAGAGGTAACCCTGCTTTGAACCACTTCTGTTTTAGTTTTTCTGGTGGTTATTCCTAAAAACAGAATATTAAGATTTCTTGGTTTTGACTTTAGACAACACTTGATGTCTCTCCATTATAAAGATAAAGCTTTTCCTTCCTTATACTATCCTGTCTGCCTCCTATTATCTCATCCCGGTGTTTGGTAGTTTTATTTTTTAGGTGCTCTTCTGTCTCCTGAATAACAGGTCCCCCAGGATCAGTTTTTCTGATAGTTTACCTTGGATTTTCTTTTTCATGTTGATACTGATGTTGCTGCCAGGTGATTCTAGCCGCTTACGTATCACACTTGCTTCATGACACTGGGTGAATTCTTCCTACGACAAGGACATTGCTCTGGACACACCATGGGTACATGTATACATGGGTCATGAGGTGAGGCAGGGCGTGCCTGCTGATAAGCTTTAGCCGGCAGGAAGGTGGCTGGAAACTTCAGGTTGTCCACTTACCAAAGTGAGGATGACTTTCCTTTGAAACCCCACTATCCACACCTGAAACCTTAAGCTTTCCCAGGTAATTCAACTTTTCTAGGAAGGAGCCTTTCACCTGGCTTAGGGATAAAATGCCACTACCATGCTCTCAGCGCTGGGGTGGGGACAAGGAATGGAGGACGAGGATTATGCTGGGGAGTCAGAGAGCAGTCATTCTCCTATAGACTTTCAATGAACTCACCCCCACCCTATTTCAGCTCCATCTCTCACTGCTGTTATGCTGCAACAGAAAATGAGTACATATTCAGGAGTTTACGTGCAGTTTAGAAGCTACTGCAAAGAATTGTGAGTGATGAATAACTGAGACAGAAAAAAACTTCAGGCTAGATTAGAGTGTGGTGATTAGGTAGGACGCTAACAACAATCTGTGAAATATGAGATTTGCAGGCATAGGCCAAGGAATAAATAAATTTGAATGACTGAAAAACAGTAAAGTTCCCTACCATTAAAAAGGGAAAGTTTCAAATCATTATAAATGGAGACTTAAAGATACGAGCATGATAAGTTATCACATGGGGGCCTGGGTTAAAAAAATTAGGTTGGGATCAACAGAATATTACATGGCCATTACCAACAAGCATCACGTTCAACTCTGGAGCTGTAAGAAACAGAGCCCACTTACTCAGACCCTTTATTGCAGAAAGAGAAAGATGAGACATAAAGAGGTTAGTGACGCCAGCCTTCAAGCCATATCTTAATCCCACCAAGCCCATTAGACTGTAAATGTAGACAGCCTGGAATCATTTTACAACATCTCTGCTCTGGTCTTCTTCATTATACATTTGATTCATTTCTAAGGATGAAAGTGTAAATGTGCTTTCAGGACGTTGACTGTTCAATAATTTATGTAAGGCTGTAAACACATTTCAGCACATTTAGGAAACAGATTTTCCTTGATTTTTTTCTGTAGCACAGCCTCTAAACAATTTCTGATCAATTAAAACCTCTGTGATCAATGGTCTTGTCATTTCCATCTCTTATAATTTTCCGAAAACCTATCCTACAATGAACTTCTCACCATGTCATCATGTTTAAGAATTATCTTTCTACTATTTTTGTCCATAATTTTGCCTAAGCCATTTGTTTTTGTCAGCCAGAGATCTTAATATCATCAATTGTCTCATAAAATATGATGTCATCAATCAGCATTAATGTCAGCCATCTCCTCTTTAACATGTTTATGCCTCTTGTATACACAGCTCCTTGGTATCTTGAATCCTCTCTGCCACTATTTGCTTATTTTAACTGTATCTCTGTAGTACCACAGCTAGGGCACATTTTTTTCTTTTAGAGAGAGACCTGACAAGAATCAATCTTAATAAACACTTTTGGCAATGGCTAGTATAGTAGACATTTTATTTTGGAGTTTCTCTTTTTTTTATTCAGTTTGACTTTTGTTTTTACTTTTCCTTTTTACATTTGCCTATACTATATTCCTTGTATCTAGGTTCTGTTTTTCTGTATTTCTCCTTTTTATGGCGTTAATATAGTAAAGACAATAAAATTATTTTCTAGATTAATCACAGGATTTCAAGGCTGGAGGAACCATAAAGGTAACCCATCAGAAGCTTACATTTCCTGATATTATCTACCAAACGTTTATGCCAATTATGTTTAAACAATCACCATCTCCCAAGTTTGTTTCCTATATGTGCAGCTAGATTTTTAGAAAGTTTTTCCTTACACTGGGTCAAATCTGTTACCAAATTACCACCTTGCTTTGTTCTCCCAGTAAGTATCCTATTCTCAATATTTAACACATCTAACCACCAAGGATGCTATTTGCATGTTTCCTTTTTCTTTCGGTTCTTGTAAAGGGCTCCCTTATCATTTAAAAAATTTAGCTCTTTTAGTGAACGTGGATTTTAGCTCGCATCACTAAACATTATAACATGTCATTTTTCTAACTAATTAGATAGGTTATAAATCCAAAATCATATTAAAAATACCTCATTTAAGTCCAACATTTCTTGAAAGAAGTGATTGTATAGTGAGAATGAACTAAGGTTTGTGATGGAAGGACGCACAGCCTCATATAAACTGCGCATTTTTCCCCCAGACACTGCTTTTACTGCTGTCATAAGAAACTACTACAAACTTAGCTTAAACAACACAAGTTTATTATCTTACAATTCTGTGGGTCAGAAGTCTGTGACAGGTATCACTGGACTAAAATCAAGGTGTTGGCAGGGCTGTGTTCCTTTCTGTAGCCCTGGGTAGGATCTGTCTCCTTGCCTTTTGCAGCTTCTAGAGGCTGCCTTCTTCCTGGGCTGGTGGCTCCCTTTCTCCATAGAACCAACAGAAGGCCAAGTCCTTCTCACAAGGCATCACTCTGACCTCCCTTCTGCCTCCTTTCTATATTTTTAAGAACTTGTGTGATTAGATTGACCCCACTTGCATAAGCCAGGATAATCTCCCCATCTCAACTTTGTGTCTGCAAAGTCCCTTTTGCCGTGTAAGGTAACATTTTTATAGATTCTAGGGATTAGGACAAGGAAATTTTGGGGGGCCATTATTCTGCCTATCGTAGACACTCTACCTGAAATTTTGGGAGTTGTCACCAGTAGACCCAGAGGTACCTTCTGTCATTTGTTAATCCATTGAACCAGTAGCTATTGAGTACTGACTGTTTAAAAGCTATCATGCTAAATATTATGAGAGATACCTAGAGAAATTGAAATTTTGTTGTATAAGCCGTCTCTGCCACACACAAATCTTGCATACCTTCTCCAGTTTCCTCAATAATGCCTTAACAATAATGTCTTCTTTTGCTCCTGCACTGGATGGCCCTCTACTTTTGGATGCGGATGAAACTCCACACTGCAGGGAGTGAGATCTAGCAGTCACTGAGGGGCTGGGTGGGATCTGAATTTTCATGTAGGGTCTGATTGATGCAACCTCAGAGTTCAGGGGAGTTAGCCTCCAGGGGGGTAAACCTTGCTCAAAGGGAAAGGGAGATGAGAGTTGGCTAATAGTCTCCCTTCCTTTGTCCATTGTGTGGACTACAACATTCTGGAGAAGTTCTGCATGCTGAGTGAATAACCTGCTGAGTAACTGTGTGTTTCTGCACAGACAGTTGTGAAGCAACAGTTAATGCAGTAACAATTTGCATTACATTCTCCTTTGCTTTCCTTTCCTTTATGCTTTACCTTTTGCCCTTGCTGCCTTGAGCTTGTACTTCTCAAATCAATTGTTAGCAACTCAATCCTTGCCTCAGGCTTTGCTGTCTAGAATACCAGGGCTAAGACACCATCTAAGTAGGCCAAATGTCAGAAAACAAATGAAAAAAATGTTTCTATATCATAAATGCTTTCTCTGTTAAAAATAAAGCCTTCATATAATGGAGAAAATTAATCTTAAAGATAATCTTAGGAGACAAACAGATATACATAATGATGAAAAGTTTAAAAAGAAACACCATAAACCTGCCTTCTTTTTCACTTTTTGCTCTTGCTCTTGGACTAAACTTCATCTGTTATCAAACTATTTAACCCTAACTTTTTATTGAGGATGAAATCTTTTTATAATCCAATCTGTTATTTTTTTAAAAAATGGCATAAAGTATACTCACATCTGCAGGCAGCATGCTTCTTTTGAAATTCCTCTTTTTCTAAACAATGAAAGAATCATGAATTTGGAGTAAGGATTTGAGTCCTGGTTTGATTTACTGGCTAAATGAAGTGGGGGGATTGCTCTCTGGAAGGTGAGAAAACTACACTCAGGAAAAATTAACCAGCATAAAATATACCAAAATTTGGACTTTTTGTCTAGCATCAAATAAGCAGCTTTTATAAGATGTTCCTTACAAAGCCTGCCCTAGTTTCTACAAATGTCACCTACATATGCCTCATTTTATTGGTTGGCTGTCAGCTCATATTTAGAGTCTCTCTTGTGTTCCCAACCAGGTTGTAAGGGCTTGAGGGCAGGTTCTCTCTTAGCCTTTTTGATTTTCCCACAGGGCCAAGCAAAGTGCCTTTTATATGGTAGGTACAAATTAATGGTTGATTTATTATTGGAAATGACTGGCAATGATCACTCATACAGTAAATACTGAATTTAACTGAGAAATTTTAAATATCCTTTCTGTTTCTGCACAATAACCAGCGAATGAAATCAACAATACAAAGATACTCTCTGCATCCTGGCTATGACATTCTTCTATTCAGTTGTGAAGGTCCCCTGGACGTGATCAAATGGGAGATCATAGCACAGAACTCCAGGTCCAGAAGAATATTCAGGTGCATGTTCAAATATACTGGCATCCAGTGGTAAGTGAGAGCAGAGGATCTACGTGGGTTGCCTGAGGGATGGTAGATGTCCTTTGCCCTAAGTTATGTTATACAAATCCCTCCAGAGGACTTACCCTTTTAGCTTTACAAAAAAGTCAGCCCTGAAGAACCAAGCAGAATACATATTTGTCATTGTTGTTTCTCAGAAATAGCAATTCAAATTACATTAATCTTGGGTGGTATTTACCTTAGTTAAAGCATGCATCTTAAAGCAGACAATTTTCTTCTAGTCAAAGTGAAATTGAATGACAGTTTTAAAAATAGTCAGATTAGCCTATGGTGCACATCAAGATATAAAAACAGAAGCCAGGTCTATGCTTGACAGATTCCAAAGATAGTCTTTGGTATGATTAGTTAATACGACATTGCAGGTCTCTTTAATATTCATGAAACACTAATGTCAATGTGAGTAACTGCACAGAGCATGGAAGCCTTTTAATATGATCACCTAGGCAGCAGTAAGATTTACATTTGGGATTTTGCAATAACTAGAGAAAGAATTATGAATAATCACATGTTAAAATGCATCAATTTTACAGAATATAATGTTGCATGTATGCTACAAGAAAAAGATAATTGTTACAAATTAATCGTTGATACTTTCCCTAAACTTGCTCCTTGGTCAATAGATGGAAAATGTATCTATCTATACTACAAGGCATCCAATAACTTCTATATATCAAGTGTGCAGATCTGGTGAAACCCCTCACTCTCTGCATTGCACCAAATACATTCTTCTAAACCATGTGGCAGAATAATTTTTTTTTTTCAGATTATAATGGATATTCACTATTGATGAAGAGTCTGAAACAATGAGATCTGTGTTTGATGTTCTCTTCGTTTCTCTCTTACTCCCACCCTCATACAGACATCAGGGTTGTTTGTAGACCTGCAGCAGAATTTGCTTAAAGACATTCTCTTCTTTGATTTTGGATTTCTGCTAGGAGTCCCTGAGGCAGGAGGGAGAGAGGCAAGGCCCGTGGGCTAGGTCAGGCACCTTTTAAGTAGCCCTAGTGTGTATTCCATCCTAACATCATTCTGAATTGTAATGTCATATATATTTGTCTCTTCCCTACTAGACTGAAAATGCTCAATTGTTGAATACATGAATAAATATTGATACAGGTTCTTCTTGCAAGAATATTTAGTTTCTAGAACTTTTTATTTTTGTTATGATAACATGGAAAAAGGAAAATTACATAAGCCCTTGCTGATGTTTAGAAGTGGTAGGCAGGTATATTAAAAACTTTCACGAAAAGGGAAATAATATTTATCTAAAAATATTTACACAGTAGCACTGCCAGTGTTCCTACAGTAAAAGAAATCTTAAAATTCAGTTGAGGACTTTGGATCGTGTGCACTACTGCATAGCATGTGGCTGGTTCTGGACGTATCAGGATACTTCTAACATTTTACTTTTTTCCTGATTATAAATACCAGTGTAATATTTGCCAGTTTTAAGAAAGTTATAATATATGGAAAAGCATCACAAAATATCATCAAAATCTCACCACGAGAATATAACTATGCTTATTTTTCATTCTTTTGGACTTTTTCAGTGTTATGTGTGAGCATATGTGTGTGTACACATATGTTTTTACAAAAATATCATCTTACTTTACAGAGTGCCTTCATATCTGCTTCTTTCATTTTAATCTATTATGGTTATTTTTCCTTGTGAATAAATAAGTCTATTTGTGATGATTGGATATCATTTCATTATATGGATGTATAACAATATATTAATTATTATAAATATAATTATGAATTGTTGCACACCTTACATCTCTGCATACTTGTCTGAATATCATCTTAAAATAATTATAAAGAGTATATAAATAATAATAATAAATTAAAATAATTAAATAATTAAATAATAAATATTATCTTAATATAACATACATATGGTCTTTTGGTATAAGAACACATGTTCTGTTTTTTAAAATTTTTATTATTTATTATTAGCATATTCATTATTACAAATCATGACTTTTCTATATGTCCTTTACCCTACCTATCACTCCTCAAACCCCATCTCTAGTATCCTTAGGTTTGTTCTCTCCTTCTGAAAGTTCAATGTATTGTTGTAGTCTTTTCTTTTCTTTCTTTCCTTCTTTCTTAGCACTCAGTTATGAGTGAGAACATGCAGTATTTCTCTTTCCTTGTCTAGTTTATTTCACTTTACATAATTTTCTCCAGACTCATCCATTTTGCTGCCAATGGCAGAATTTTATTCTTTTTTATGGCTGAATACTATCCCATTGTGTATATATACCACAGTTTCCTTATCCAGTCATCCATCGATGGACACTTAGGTTGGTTCCATATTTTGGCTATTGTAAATAGAGTTGCAGTGAACATGGGAATGCAGGTATCCCTTAGACGTGATGATTTCCATTCCTTTGGGTATATGTCCAGTAATGGGATTGCTGGATCATATGGTAGTTCTATCTGTAGTTGTTTGAGAAACCTCCATACTATTTTCCACAATGGCTGTGTTAATTTATAGTCCCACCAACAGTGTAGAAGAATCCCATTTTCCCTGTATCTTTGCCAGCATTTGTTATTCTCAGTCTTTTTAATAATGGCCAATCTAATTGGGGTGAGATGATATCTCATTGTGGTTTTTATTTGCATTTCTCTGATGACTAGTGATGCTGAGCATTTTTCATGTACAGATTGGCCATTCATATGTCTTCCTTTGAAAAATGTCTATTCACCTTCTTTGCCCATTTTTTAATTGGATTACTTGTTTTTTTTTTTACTACATAGTTGTTTGAGTTCTTTCTATATTCTGGATATTAATCTCTTGTCGAATGTATGGTTTCCAAATATTTTCTCCTGTTCCATAGTTGTCTTTCCGCTCTGTTGATCATTTCCTTTGCTGTGCAGAAGACTTTTAATTTGGTATAATCCCATTTGTTTATTTTTTTGTTTGTTGCTCATGCTTTTGGGGTCTTATTCATAAAGTCTTTGCCCAGTCCTACTTCCTGGAG
The DNA here is from genome assembly GCF_027409185.1 of Cynocephalus volans. Lineage (NCBI taxonomy): Eukaryota > Metazoa > Chordata > Mammalia > Dermoptera > Cynocephalidae > Cynocephalus > Cynocephalus volans. Next base: position 76,763,064 of record NC_084464.1, read on the forward strand.
TAAAGTCTTTTGGTATAAGGATACATGTTCTGTTTTGATATATACTGCCAAGCATTTGTACAGAAAAGCTATGCCAATGTGTACTCACCCAACAAATGGAATGTACAAACTTGCCCATTTCCTTGCATTATTAGCTTTAACTGGGCATTATTATTCTTTTACATCTTTTCCACAATAATAAGTAAAAAATGGCACCTCGTGTTTTAATTTGCACTTTTTAACTTACTAGTGGGTTTGAACTTATTTTTTCGTCTTTGTTTTCGCCATTATATATTTTTGGGTGAATTGTCTCTTTGTGTCTTATGACCAAAGCCCCTATAACTTATTTTTATTTTATTGAATTGTGAAATATATAACAAATATGAGTATATCAAATATAAATAGATGATTTTAAAATTACTATAAAGAGAACATATGTGTAATGATAATGTGGGTTAATGAAACCAAACTCTGCCTGTTCCTAGGAGGTTCTCCATACCCCACATGATTTTGCTTTGCTTCCTTGTCCCAGTTAACTGCTATGAATTTGGTGATAACCAGTAACTTTATAATTGTTCCATTTCTGTGGACATTCCTAAACAACAGTGGCTTGTCTGCCTGTATTTGAACTGTATATGAATGAGATACAGTTGCATGTTTTCTTGTATGGCTAGCTTGTTTTGCTCAATACTCTGTGTGTTTGTTCATTGGTGGAACTGCCTGTGAAGGATAAAGGGGAGATTCCTTTAATGGGTTTGAGGACTTCCCACTGGCTCAACAAAAACTTCCTTAGACCTGCACTGCAGTCTGCAACTCCTCCTCCCCAACTTTCCTTCCCCCTCTTCGTATGGTCTGACCTGCATCATGATCTGACTGCTCTTCCCATCAGTGTAAGTTTCCCAGGACTGCTGTTACAAATTACCACAGACTTGGTGGCCCCAAACAACAGAAATTTATTCTCTCATGGTTTTGGAGGCCAGAGTCCAAAATCAAGGTGCCTGCAGAACTGTGCTTCCTCCAAAGTCTCCAGGGGAGAATCCTTCCTTGCCTTATGATGGCCAAAAGTCCCTTGGCATGTGCCTAATGTCAATCTCTGCGTCCGTCTTTATATGACCTCCTCTTTCTCTCCCCAAATCTCTCTTTGCCTTTTTCTTATAAGGCATTATCTCTGGATTTAGGGCATATCTGGATAATGTAGGATGATGTCATTGCAAGATCCCCAATGTAACTACATCTGTAAAGACCCTTTTTCCAAATACGGTCCCAGTCACAGATTCTAGAACATGGGCATATTTTGGGGGGGCCATCAGTCAAGCTACCCTTCAGTGACATTCTCAGGATCCCTCCCCTTTATCCTTTACGTGTGGTCTCCCCAATAAATCTGTTGTATGTCTAATCCCATTTTAGCATGTGTTTCTTGAAGGACTTGAGCCAACCTAAAATTATTGAGCAATACAAACTAGTCCTAAAGTTAAGAAGGGCACAGGAAGAGCCTTTCCTATGAGACACAGGCTCAGATTGTGATGCAGATCAGACCCTTGTGAAGGAGAGGAGGGAGGAAGAAAGAGTGGCTAGGAAGAATCTCACATTGAGCGGCAGCTCTGAAAGATTTGGCTAAGCTGATGGGGAGTCCCTGAGCCCATTAAAGGAGTGCTGGGCCTCACAGGCAGAGCTCGCTGTAGCCTACCCATTGTGCTCAGTCATTAGCAGGGAGCAGCAGCCTGAGGCAAGTGTGGCCTTAGCAAAAGTGCACAACTTCTGGGGCTGTCACTTAATCATGCTGTCCACAGCAACATCTGAGAAGCTCCTTTCCATGGTCTGCACAATCCACGCTTGCACTGCACAGATCTACTTTTTCCCACCCAGCTTTGGGAATAGAACCTCCATGATTCCAGTGGGCCTCTCTTTCTGAGGAGAAACTTAAAAGAGACAGCGCCATGGCCTGAATGTTTGCGTCTCCTAAAATTCTTGTTGAAACCTAACGCCCAATGCTATGGTATTAGGAGATGGAGCTTTGGGAAGTGATTATGGAACTGTGTCCTCCTAAAAGGTCCGAGAGAGCTACCTTGTTCTGCTACCACCTCAGGACACAGCTAGAAGTTGCCATCTGTGATTCAGGAAGGGGACCCTCACCAGACACCGAATCTGTCAGTGCCTTGATCTTGGATTTCTCAGCCTCCAGAACTGTGAGAAATAAATTGCTTTGTTTATAAGCCACCAAGTTTATGGTATTTTGTTATAGCAGTCTGAACAGACTAAGACAGGCAGGTTATTTTCTTAAGGACAAACTAAGCCCCTGTCACTGTAGTTGGTCTCAGGGCCACATCTGGTTCTCATCCTCTTTTTCCTCCACTCTCCACTCTGAATTCTCATCACCTCAGCTGTCACCTTGGCAGGTCTCGGTCGTTTGTCTTTGGAAGGAGTGATTCAAACATTCATTGCTGAGGGGTCTGAACCCTTGGAAATCGCACCGTTCCCAGACAGGGTTTGCTGCACATGCACATTCACAGTACAATGGAGCAAGGGAGAGTTATGCTTTGGTTTCCAGACCCATGTATTCTTCCTGTGAAGACAGGGTGCCATCTCAAGGTCTCTGATTTAGTGTGCCATCATGAAGGATGGCACCTTACCTTTCAGAGTGTTATCTCTGAGCTAGCCCTTCAGTCTTGTCCTTAGAAAGCCATTTCTGTACTATACAAGGCTGCTTCCTTCTTGATGGTCCAGTATATGATACAATCTTTGGTCATGGACACCGTCCTCCATTTCACTGTGAAGCTGGTGAGGGGCTGTGCAGTAGTCTCCATTCTCCATTTACCCCTCTTTCCAGACTGTTTTCTGCTCTTTTATGCCTTGCTCTATATCCCAGGAGGCTAACCCTTTGGGATGGCATCACCAGATTGGATTCAGGCAGTGGGAGACATGTGGGTGGTTGGGAAGAAGAACCAAAAAATTGAAGAGAAAGTGGATAAATAGTTTAGGGGATTTTTTTCTGACAGACTTCCCTCTTTTGCTCCAACAGTTATGCATGACTGTGTCCCTCTATGTGCTTTCATAGCTCCCATTCTCATCAGACTCCAGATTCACTGTTTCCCAGAAGTGGTGACAGCTTCCCTCAACATTTCCCTTAAGCTTGCCATAATTAGATATTATGTTGTGTGGGTCTGAAGCCTGTGAATCAAGCATCATGTAAGGCTCCAGACAATGGTGCTGTCTGTGGTTCTGAGGGCTGGAGAGGAAAACTGTACATGGAATAGGTCTCTATCCCCATGAGGGTGACTGCCGGACCTTCTAGGATAGAAAGGGTCCAAAGAAGTCACATTGCTGCCAAGTGGTCACTTGGTCTCTTAGAAGAACTAACCATATTAGGGGCTCTGCACTGGTCTCTGTTGCTAGCAGATTGGACATTCAGAGACAGCAGTAGCCAGGTTGGCTTTGGTAAGTGCAAGTCTGTGCTGTTGGGCCCACATCCTTCTTCAGCAGTCCCAGCTGGGCCACTGCAACCACTTCATTCATGTGCCCATCATGTCTATTCTGGGTAGCTGATGGTGAAGGCTGGCTGGTGACAACTGTTCTCTTGTCTTCTTGGTTATTGACTGACTCTTTTGTGGTGGATGCTTTAGTGAATGTTAACATGTGACACAAAAACCTCCACACTGTGCCTACTGCCATATGGCCATTCCCACGTCTCTTCCCCAGGCCACCTTGCCTGAGGGATGCAGTAAACAAGATCCTTTTGGATGAGCAAATGTGAGAAAGAAAATTCTAGTCTTACAAAAAATCGAATAATTCAAGAGACTATTACAAATATAATATCCTAGTAAGTTTGATTAAAGTTACGATTACTTAAGATTTAGAAATCGCATATTTTTTATTCTTAGAAAGTGCCACCAACCTTATGTCAAAGAGACAGTGATGCCAAAAGAGGGAGAAAAAGATATTGAAAGAATTTTCCTGGGTAGTTCCTAATCATAAGTCCTCGTTCTAGCTAGACAGTGCCAACACAGGCACAGGGATGAACAAGACAGACCAGGGAATGAAGCAGTGATAGGTGTGTCAAGCCAGAGAGGATATGACCTGAATTTGAGGCGAAGAACTCTTAGTAGCAACTGCCAAATGAAAGCAAGAAAAATTAGCCTACTGCTTTAAACCTCTTTCTTGCCACCAGCTAGAATAGGAGCCTTCTGGACTTTTGGAGTAAGAAAGCTTCTGGTTTGAGGAATATGCCATAAGGGACCCTGCTAAGGGCCTTAGGAAAAGGCACAGTTGGAGCAAACAGCCTGCTGACAGTTGAGATTTGAATTTCAAATGCAGAAACTTCTGAAAGAAAAACAGTCCCAGTGCAACATAAATTGCTTCCAAACACTCATAGACACAGAAGAAAGGGCAACAGAAAACCACATGAGGCAAAACAATTTTGATAAACTGTTATGAAATCTGTTCTCTTTTTCTGCATCCCTTTCTCCCCTTCTACCCCAAAGAAAGCAGAAAATTAATTGAAACTGTGCAGGAAGTTCCAAGAAACTCTAAGGAGGGAGGTATATTTGAAAACTAGATGCTATGACTGGATGAACAATCTCCTTTGGGGAAATATTCCTTAGAGAGAAAGAGAGATTTGTGATTGCATGTGAAGTCAGGCAGTCAACTGGTATAAATTTAACTCGCAAAGGTGGAAGTTGTGTCCTGTTAGCCAGCTTTTAAGCTATACCTGAAGGCCCAATAAGGTGCATGCATAGCAATTAAGCACTACATTTTGTCATCAAGCAGTCTGTCATAGATTTCAGATACCTCAACTGAAAGAACCTTCATTCTATTCCTGGAGAAAGAATCCTTTGGAGTATCTACCACTTGGTGGCTGGAGTATGAGGTGCCAACCGTATATACGTCATATGACCAGAAACCACCAGAAGGTTAATTCTTTTCATAGAAAGGAAAATACAATTCTGTGAACCACATCTGAAGAACCGAGAAAGATGAGTTGGAAGGCAGGTTTTAGAATAAATTTGAAATGCGCAGGCAGATTGCTGTCTTTCCATGTCTGTTTTCTTTGCGTTTAATGTATCCCTACTGGTGACCCAGTCAAAGAGCAAATGTTGGGTTTCTGCATTTCAGGCTGCAGACATATTATTCTATCAGTGGGAAATAAGGTTCTCACAGTCCTATTACTGGAAGCCAAATTACTTCATCCCCAGAAGCCAAAGGATTTCACTAGCTAGCAGTAGGGAGCCCGTACAAAACTGTAATTTGCAATCTGAATCTAATTCCAAACCTCATCTAAAAGAAATGGAAATTAATATATTGAAGAAACTCCCCGCACTACAAGCTAGCTTCCTCCCAAATTCTTTGGAATCTATTGGTAATCAATTTCTTGAAGAATACTAGTCAGAGTTTAATCATTGTTTCACACATTCTTTTATTTTGCATATACTGACTATGATAAATATGGGTGAAGACCCATTGTGCCTGCTAAGAAACAATTTGTTACATTATCCAAAGGAATGCGTACCTTTCAAATATTACCAGCTTAAGAAGACAATTTTGCCTTTTAATAAAAGTGAAACATTTCTGTGAATTCAGCCTTAAAATAGACTGGTAGGAGAGCACTCTACCAAAGTGAGATTGAATTTAGGGGCTGTCACTCCTGTGGATGGAGAGAAGGATGTGCATGAGAAAGGTCACACAGATGTAAGCTCTGGCTCTGCTCATCCGTACCCGCCCCTTTCTAAAGCTGGATTAATACGCAGGCCACTGTCTCCAGCCTCCTGACCATAACAAGCTCACGATGGAGTGAAGGAAAAGAGCAAGAGAAAGTCACAACTGAGGAACGTCCTCCCATCACCTGAAAGGTGCTCTGCAGCTGAGAGAGGGTACGGATATTATTAGGCAAGCAAACACACCACCCCGCAGCAGTGGAGGTTGGAAATGAAGGTACAGGGTTAGCCTTCTTAAAAGAAAGTTGCAAATAAAACCAAAACTGCTTCTCTTCAGCTTCTCCACTTCCTATTTGATTTCTGGAGCTCTTAACAAATGGTAAAAATTGACCAAGTTGCATATTTCCTCTCTCTCGCTCTTTCCCAGCCTCTGCTGAAAGTAAAAGCTAAAAAGCTGAGAAAATGATCACAAGTTGGACAGAAGGGAAGAAATTGAGTCTGAATAATTTGTCAGCTGTTATTCAGTTCTGGATAACTAAAGCCCAAAGGACACTTACCTTGATAGAGATTTTGTGGGGCTTGAAGGTCATATAAGTTGGAGGGCTTTCTTTAAGAAAACGAAAACCCATTTATGAAATCAATAACAGGTATGAAAGTATACAATTACTCAGAATGAGAAAACACAAAGAATTACAAATTTTATTTTATTTTTTTTGGCGTCTGGCCGGTTTGGGGATCCGAACCCATGCCCTTGGTGTTATAAGGCAAAGATCCCACTGAGCTAACAGGCCAGCCTGGAATTACAAATTTTAAGAAGCTGAGAAATATTTCCACATCAAGGATTTATCATTTCTCATGTCAATTAGTGTTTGTTTGTTTGTTTGTTTGTTTCTGTTCTTACCACCACTGGAGAGGCTGTTGTCAGGACCAGCTACATATTTGCAGGGCCCAGTGGAAAATGAAACTGTGGGCCCTTTGTTCAAAAAGTGTTAAGAATTTCAAGATGGAGGCATCAGAGCATTAAAACAAGCTCGGGCCCTTCTGAATGTGGAGCTCTTTGCAACTGTGTAGGTTGCACGCTTACAAAGCTGGTTCTATCAGCATCACAAAATACAGAAAAATAACATAAATAATATCATATTTTTATTAACTGATGGACTCACCTATATGATACATTTTTCTACATTATTTTGCTGCATATTTTTTGATTGCCACTTCATATGACTATTTTGTAATGTCTTTTTCAATAGAGAGCCTGGAAAAATAATTTAATCTTTCCTTCTGCATGTTTGATTGAAGTTTGTCTTTTTCTTTTTTTAATCACTGGCAGCTTAGAAAAGTCTCAGCGTCACAACTCATATTTGTTCATGTCATGTAAGCTTTTAGGATTGTTTTCATATTTGGGAAAACCACTGTCAGGTTTCTTTCCTATAGGAGCTGTGAGGTTTGTTTTACACAGATGGTCTTCATGCCACTTGCATGCTTCTGGAGCCAGGCTTTCTAAGATGCATTCATGTTGCAGTAGGACCCCTGGCCCTGCTTTCTGTCATGACCCTGGGGGAGCTGGGAATAACATGGGTGGTGGGAGTATTCCTTGAAGACATTCATTCACCAGAACAATGAGTGATAAAACGGAAGTGATATCTCAAACTAAATGATTCCCAAACTTGGGTTCCTCTTGGCTGGATTCCAAAGATACCCATGGCCCCAACACCAACAGACAGGAGGGGTTGGGGTTGGGTAGGGGGTCACAAAGTCAAGGTAGAAAGAGACAATGCTCATAGTAGATCATTGTTAAAATATTTCATTTCTGCAGATTTTATAATAACCCATGACACAGGAAGGGCCATGCAAGCTTAACCCTCATAGTAAATCTACTTTTGATAATAAAAACATCACATTGGCATCTGGCAATCTACACAGTTGGAGCAAAACATTAGGCCAAACACAAAATAGAGCCACAGACCTGGCACAAGTGCAAGCTGGACAAATGGTGGCCATTTGCTTTGTTAGAGGACAGGTGACTTTCAACTTCCACATGACAAGGAATGCTGGCTGCCCTTCTGTGTTTTTAGGTGCTTCTGTGTTTTTATGTTTGCACTTAGGTAATAAAGCAGACAGCAAAGCATGATGGACAATGATACTTATTATTGTAGATTAAGTCGGATGAAAAGAGGCTATTCCCTTATTTGAAGTAAATGGCCACTTCTGAACAGATTACTTGGCATTTACTCCTAGAAAAGTACTTGCACATTTATGGCAAGAAGTGTTTTCCAGAAAACCAAAGTTCTTAAAAGAAATATTTTACTCATTCCTCTATAGGGCTGGAATTATAATAACCAAAGATTGCATCTTGGAAGACTTAATTTTGCAATGCCCATTTCATATTATTTAGACACCAGGTACCCAGCATTTCACAGAGCTTGAGAGTAATGTGGCTCTCAGATATTGGTTTTACAATCCAGGTTCAAGAGACCAGCAAGATAAGGGCTATAAAACAAAGGGAACAGACTGTAATGATATGCAACAGTGCTGAATGTGTCTTTAGAGGCACCTTGCAATTCCTTGTGCCAGAGAGAAGAACAGCAACATGGAAAATTGGAAATTGGATAATCTGTCCTGATGCTCAGGGCTGCACCCTCGCTCTTTGGGGTAAATCCAAGGGCCTCTTCTTCATCCTCAAACTTCTTGATCTTTTGGCCATCTTTGAGACCGCTGAACTTCCCTCTTCCTTGGACTCCTTTCTTTCTTTGACTTTGTCCTCCCCGTACTCCCCCCGCTCCTCTGACGGTGAGTCTTCTGCTCCCTCCGCCACCCTGTGCTCTCCTCCACTCTCTTCCTGGGCTCTCTCCTCCTCTCTGTACCTCACTGACCCTCTCTGTGGATTCTCTTGCTCTAGCCCTCACTGCCTCCTTCTCCACCTCACCTGACCGACATGCCTGTGATCTTCCTTCTCGTGTCGCTCCTCCAATCCTCCTAGTCACTCATTTCAGAGATTTGCAGTCATGTCTCTCTCTTCCAAACTCTGCCTCTGAAATCTCGTTCTCATCTGTCCTTTTCTCTCCATCTCCAATAGGTTATCTTGGTTTACACCCTCATCTCTGCTTCACTGACTAAAATAATCTAATTTTTTCCTTTGATTCCACACCCCCAACCTTTTAGTTTATTGTAAGTATTTTCTCTAAGCACAATTAAAATATTCCATTCCACTGCCTAAACACCTTCCATAGCTCCACACTGCTATCCTTCATAAAGTACAAAATACCTTAGTACAACATTTGGGGCTTTCTATAATCTGACTTCAACACATCTCTCCAGCGTTATACCATACAGCTCTTCCTCACTCACCCTTTTATTTAGTGGAGGAGGGACGAAAGGACAATGTACAATACAGAGTCTTCATGTGGATAATTGAGACCTGACCAAATTTTGTATCTCCCCCGGAGCACCAACAAATGATTTGATGAGTGATTTAATGAGAAAGGACATGTAGCTAGGTTAATGGCTAAGGAAATGCACAGAGGGACTGGGCCGATAATGAGCACAGATGCTCTTAAATGGACCAAGCTGGAGACACAGGCTGCCCTCACCCGCAGAATGTGGAAACCTCTTGGAAAAAGCAGCTCTTCACTTAGTGAAGGCAGGCTTTGCAAATGGCCCTCAGCACCATTCCTGGAACACTGAAATCTTATAAAAACCATTATTAGTGGACTGACAATTTCTGCCTTTCTTTATGAAAATGACAAGGAAATGCTCCAGAATATCCACCATGACATGCTTTCCTTAGGTCTCCTATTATCTCTTTCTTTGCAATAATATTTTATGTCATCTCTTGTGAAAAGCTAATTTTAAGGCAGTTTTCTCTACATTATCTTTTCTCAGAAGGAGATCAGATCATTTGGGACATAAGAGGAAGTAAGGAAATGCATTAGGTAAAATGAGGGCTAATGTATTAGGGAAAAAAGGGGCACTGTGATAAAATACAGACAAAAATCACTTCTCAAATTATTTTTTCCTGTTAAATCATTGGAAGAAAAAGTATGATAAGACAATATGTGTTCTTATTCTTAAACATCCAAGTCCTATTTTGGTCTACCTCGATCTACTTATATCAATTACACATTTGTAATGAAATTTACCTCTAGCACACTTAACGTTGAGCTCATACCTCATCCCCCACCCCTCCACACACACACACACATACACATGCCACACATATTCACACCATATTTGAAGGAATAAGATGAATAAGACCAGCATTTAAAGCTCATTTGAAATCTATTGATATATATTTTTAATTGATAGCAAACACTCTTACTTTAATTACATTTGCTTTGAATAAAATTAAAAGCAAAAGCAATGGATACATGTTATAAATTTAGGAGAGGATTTTTTGGTGTTGTTTGACTTTAATTGAATGTAAGAGCTTTAAAAAGCCACATATATGCTTTAAAAATCAAAATATGTTGTGATTAACCAAATTAAAATATTTATTGAGGAGTTTGCAGATTTAATCATTTAAACATCTTAAAATAGTTTCAGAATTATGAACACTAAAGTAATGCATAATTATCTAGTCTTTTAACCAAAGAAAATTAGTTTACCAATATTAATTAAGTCTCCTACTGACATTAGAAGTAAATTAAGAATATTATTAAATTGGTTTTACAAATGACTAGATTGAGACAGAGAAATATCAAGTGAATTTCCCAGGGTTATTGTCAAGTATGTAGAAATTGGAACCTGTGGTTTTTAATTTATTTTTGTATGGTTCTAATGATTATTAAAGTGTGTCTTCTTCTAAGCATACCAGTTAATTACATTAGTTACATACAAAAAATTTATAAGATCTCTTGCTTTTGAGAATCATATTCTTTTTGACTAACTCTTCCAAAATATTAAGAAGAGCAAAAATGAATACATTTCTAATGAAAAGTAATAAAAATAAATATTTAGAAAATTATTTGGGTATGTAAAATAAAAATAGCTGTTGTGATAAGAATAGAAAATACTGATTGGTATGAGGATATATGAAATTTAAGACGAACACTGGAGAAAATCATGTTCCATTTCTTTTTGATTCTCCCACCCCCAAACATAATCAGCTCATGTTTTTTCATCCTGGTTTATTTATTTTTACTGGCCAATTGGGGATTTCTTCTCTGTCTTTCTACTTATGCTATGTGATATTATTGGAATATTATTATTTTTAATCCAGAATTTTGGAGTCTGCATTAACACAGTCTGCCAGAAGTTCCCTAATTTTTCTATATTTCTTGCTTTGTAAACTTGGAAAGAAGAAAGAGGCTCTGGCCCCTTTCTTTGATATTGAGGACTGGAGGCAGATGATACCTGTCTTAGCCAGAAGGTGAGTCCATAATCTTAGAGCCCATTAGTAGGGGTGAAAAGATGTGGGAGTCGGCAAAGACTCCAAAATCAAAAAGGGGGGAGGAACTGAACCAGATGAGTAAGGGAAACAGGAAAGTGTTGACGTTCCTCAAGGCTAAGCCATTCAGACCATCCGGGCAAAACAATGCTTTTCTGAATGTACATCTAACTGTGCATGGGCTACTCAGGTTGCTTAGTCATCAACAGAAAATATGTGACAGGGGAAGTTGAGTAGGTCGTGTTCATCTTTGATTTCTAAAATACTTAAACTTTCAAATTCACTCAATTCACTTCACAAGAAAATTTTAGGGTGAATTAGCCTTGTGTATTTTCACAAATTTATCTTTAAACTTCACAAAGTTTACCTTTAAACTTCTAAAGAGTATTGAGAAGAATTGGAAATCGTGTGGATGTTTAAGTACTTTTACTGTAGTATATAGCTCTGACAAAGAAGATGCTATCCTTTTGATGGGTAACATTGATAATGCCATTTCTGCAATATATAAATCTATGCTATCTATGACTTGTATCTCTCTTTGATGTGCTATACAACACGGATTATTTATCATAATAAACATTTTATTACACAAAACAAGAGGTGATTTTACAAAACCCACTTTTCTCATTTTGTTTAACCCTTTTATATAATGGGATAGGCATTTTTAAAAATATGAACTCAGTATGATTGTGGAGAAGAGTCTCAAGGAAAAGATCTGCACCACGACCCTTTGCTCAAAGGCCTTACTTGGCAGAGAGGTCAAGAGACCATCTTAATTTTTAAAATCTCCTTCTTTGGGGGACAACATAATATAACATTAAATCAAGCAAATGCAATCCAATGGGACTTCAGATCCTTGAAAAACAAACAAAACAAAATAACCAGGACTTTATTTGTATTTTTCTGTTTGATCTCCTTGGAAACCCAGAAGACAAACAGCATTTGTCCACCCTCTCACTTTATTTTTTTTATTTTTTATTTTTTTTTGACTCTTGTTTGTTTTATTTATTTAATTTTTTTTAAATTTTATTTTGTCGATATACATTTTAGCTGATCATTGCTCCCCATCACCAAAACCTCCCTCCCTTCTCCCTCCCCCCCCCAACAATGTCCTTTCTGTTTGCTTGTCGTATCAACTTCAAGTAGTTGTGGTTGTTATATCTTCTTCCCCCCCCCCCGGTTTTGTGTGTGTGTGTGTGTGTGTGTGAATTTATATATTAATTTTTAGCTCCCACCAATAAGTGAGAACATGTGGTATTTCTCTTTCTGTGCCTGACTTGTTTCACTTAATATAATTCTCTCGAGGTCCATCCATGTTGTTGCAAATGGCAGTATTTCATTCGTTTTTATAGCTGAGTAGTATTCCATTGTGTAGATGTACCACATTTTCCGTTTCCACTCATCTGATGATGGGCATTTGGGCTGGTTCCAACTCTTGGCTATTGTAAAGAGTGCTGTGATGAACATTGGGGAACAGGTGTACCTTCGACTTGATGATTTCCATTCCTCTGGGTATATTCCCAGCAGTGGGATAGCTGGGTCGTATGGTAGATCTATCTGCAATTGTTTGAGGAACCTCCATACCATTTTCCATAGAGGCTGCACCATTTTGCAGTCCCACCAACAATGTATGAGAGTTCCTTTTTCTCCGCGTGGCGCACTCGGGAATGGCCGGTGCACTCACTGGCTGAGTGCCAGTCATGAAAAACACCATCTCACTTTAGATCAAGTCCCCTTGTGGACACATCTTTTTTTGCATCTTGCACCTTATCTCTTGGCACTTAAGTGCAGTTGAAATGATAGACTTGTGAGACTAATGTCTAACTGTACCTCTAGACTAAAAGATCCGTGAGGGCAGAAGTGGTAGTCTGTTTTGCCTTTGGATGTATCTCCAGCATCTAGCCCAGACCAGGCTCTTAGGAGGTACACAGTGAATATTTTGTGAATAAATATATAAATATATGAATATATGACTATATTGTATAATTATCAACTGGCTGTCCTATACCATGCAAAAATTCTTGTAATGGAGAAAACGTCTGATGATCATTAAGACCAGCACAAATGTAAGAAGTGCAGCAAGTTTCAGGGTAAAAATTCAGTGACTATCATGCCAACTGTATAGTTGATTTGAGGACCTATCTGGAAATCAATTTGGCATGAACAATGAATGTTAACTGTTTATTTCTCCTTATGTATTAATTTGATTCTTTTTATATTGTGTCTTTATTTTCTTTCCTCTCCCTCCCAAATTTATTACTAGGTTTTCTCTAAATATAACTATGTAATGAGTTCATTGCAAATAGCATTTAATTTTTTTTTAAATTTTAACTTTTGCTTGTACACATTTGTGGAGTACAAATGTGTTGTTTCTATACATGCATATACTGCACTATGATTCAGACAGCATAGTTCTGTGCCCGTTTGTTCACCACTCCACACCCTTGCTGCCTTTGGTAACCATTATTCTACTCTCTACTTCTATGAGAACCACTTTTTCTTTTCTAGATTCCACATATGAGTGATATCATGTTTGTCTTTTTGTGCCTGACTTACTTCACTTAACATGATGGTCTCCAGTTCCATCCATGTTGCTGCATTTTTTAAAAATAGCTGAGTAGTATTCCATTGTGTAAATATACCACATTTTTTTTTTATCCATTCATCCGTTGATGGACATTTAGGTGGATTCCATCTCTTGGCTATCGTGAATAGTGCTGCCATGAACATGAGAGTGCAGGTCTGTTTTTGCTACATTGATTTCATTTCCTTTGGTATATACCCAGTAGTAAGATAGCTGGATCATAGGGTAGATCTATTTTTATTTCTCTGATACTGTTATTTCTCCATACTGCTTTCCACAATGGCTGCACCAATTTACACTCCCACCAGCAATGTAGGAGAGCTCCTTTTTCTCCACATCCTTGCCAGCATTTGTTATATTTTGTTTTGTTGATAATAATCATTCTAACTGGAGAGAGATGATATTTCACTGTTTTTAATTTGCATTTCCATGATGGGTAGTGATGTCGAGTATTTTTTCACAGGCCTGGTGGCCATTTGTATGTCTTCTTTTGAGAAATGTCTGTTCAGGTCCTTTGCCCATTTTCTAATTTTTTTTTTTTTTTTATGTTGAGTCATTTAAGTTTCTTTTATGTTCTGGATATTAGCCGTTTGTCTGATGTGAAGCTGGCAAACACTTCCTCCCATTCTGAAGAATGTTTCTTCACTTTGTTGAAAGTGTCCCTTGCTGTGCATAAACTTTTCAGTTTGATGTAGTCCCATTTACATATTTTTGCTTTAGTTGCCTGTGCCTTTGTAGTCCCACTCAAAAAAGCGCTGCCCATTCCCACTTCATATAGCATTTCCGCTATGTTTTCTTCTAGTAGTTTCATAGTTTTGGGTTTTAGATTTAGGTCTTTGATCTATTTTGAGTAGATTTTTGTATACGATGAGAAATAGAGGTCTGGTTTCAGTCTTCTGCATGTGGATATCCAGTTTTCCCAGCACCATTTGTTGAAGAGGGTGTCCTTTCTCCATTGTATATTTTTGGTACCTTTGTCAAAAATCAGTTGGCTGTAAGCACATGGATTTATTTTGGGGCTCTCTATTCCACTGGTCAATTTGTCTGTTTTTATGCTAGTATCATGCTGTTTTGGTTACTATAGCTGTATAGTACTATATATTTTGAAATTAGGAAATGTGATGCCTCCAACTTTGTTCTTTTTGTTCAAGATTGCTTTTTGCTATACAGGGTCTTTTGTGGCTCCACACAAATTTTAAGATCCTTTTTTCTATTTCTAATTGGAATTTTAACATGGATTTTGTTGAATGTGTAGGCTGCTTTGGGTAATATAGACATTTTGATGATATTAATTTTTTTGACCCATGAATATGGGATATCTTTTCATTTATTTGTGTCCTCTTCAATTTTTTTCATCAATGTTATAGTTTTCTTTGTAGAGGTCTTTCACCTCTTTGGTTAAATTAACTCCTAGATATTTCAGTTTTTGTTAGCTATTGTGAATGGGATTACTTTTTCAATTTCTTCTTTGGCTATTTCATTTTTTGCATGTAGGAAGGCTATTGATTTTTGTGTGTTGATTTTGTATCCTGCCATTTTACTTCATTTATTTACTTCATTTTAATTCGTTTATTAGATCCACTACATTTTTGTAGAGTCTTTAGGGTTTTCTATGTATAGGATCATGTCATCTGCATATGAGGATAGTTTAACTTCCTCCTTTCCAAATTGAATGCCCTTTATTGCTTTCTCTTACCTTATTGCACAGGCTAGAACTTCCAGTACTGTGTTGAGTAAGAGAGGGAAAGTGGGCATCCTTGTCTTGTTTCAGATCTTAGAGGGAAAGTCTCTAATTTTTGTCCAGTCCATATGTTATTAGCTGTGGGTTTTTTTGTAGATGGCCTTTATTGTGTGTTGGGGTACATTCCTTCTATATCTAATTTATTGAGTATTATCATGAAAGTGTATTAGATTTTATCAAATACTTTTTCTGTGTCTATTGAAATAATCATTTTTCCCCCCTTCATTCTGTTGATGTGATGTATCATGTTTATAGATTTGTGTATGTTGAACCATCCTTGAATCCCTGGGACGAATCCCACTTGATCATGGTGTATGATCTTTTTAATGTGTTGCTGGATTCTGTTTGTTAGTATTTTGTTGAGGATTTTCCTTTCTGTTTTCATTAGGGATATTGGTCTGTAGTTTTCTTTTTTTGTTGTGTCTTTTTCTAGTTTTGATATGATGGTAATGCTGGCTTCAGAAGAGTTTGAGAAAAGTTGGTATTAGTTCTTCTTTGAATGTTTGGTAGACCAGAAAAGCCATCTGGTCCTGGGCTTTTCTTTGTCGGAAGACTTATTACTACTTCAATGTTGTCACTCATTATTAGTCTGTTTAGGTTTTCTAGTTCTTCATGATTCAGTTTTGGAAAGTTGTATGTGTCCAGAATTTATCTATTTCTTCTAGGTTTTCCAGTTTGTTTGCATATAGTTGTTTGTAGTAGTCCTTTACATGATCCTTTATATTTCTGTGGTGTCAGTTGTAATGGCTCTTTTTTCATTTCTGATTTTATTTATTTGAGTCTTTTCTCTTTTTTTCTTCATTAGTCTAACTAAAGGTTTATCGATTTTATCTTTTTAAAAAACCAACTCTTTGTTTTGTCAATATTCTGTATTGTTTTTTCTTTTTAATCTCTAATTCATTTGTTTCTGCTCTGATCTTTATTATTTCTCTCCTTCTACTGATTTTGAGTTTGGTTTGTTCTTGTTTTTCCAGGTTCGTGAGGTGTAACATTAGGTTATTTATTTGGAATCTTTCCTCTTTTTGCTGTAGGCATGTATTGCTATATACTTCCCTCCTAGGACTGCTTTTCGTTTGTCTCCAGAAATTTTTTAATTTCCTTCTTGATTTCTTCTTTGACCCATTTGTTGTTTAGTAGCATATTGTTTAATTTCCATGTATTCATATGGCTTTTAGTGTCCTTTTTGTTTTTGATTTCTAGTTTTATTCTTTTGTGGTCAAGTAAGGTAGTTATTATGATTTCAATTTTTAAAAATTTATTGAGACTTGTTCTGTGACCTAACATATGGTCTATTATAGAGAATGTTTCATGTCTGCTGAGAAGTAAGTGTATTCTGTAGCTGGTGGATGAAATG
This sequence comes from Cynocephalus volans, assembly GCF_027409185.1. Classification (NCBI taxonomy): domain Eukaryota; kingdom Metazoa; phylum Chordata; class Mammalia; order Dermoptera; family Cynocephalidae; genus Cynocephalus; species Cynocephalus volans. The sequence goes on from NC_084464.1 coordinate 76,779,756, forward strand.
TTCTATAAATGTTCATTAGGTCAACTCAGCTTATAGAAGAGATTAATTCTGATGTTTCCTGGCTAATTTTTATAAATTTATTTATTTATGTTTTAATTGAAACATAGTTGATTGTACATATCTGTGGGGTACAGAGTTGAATAGCAATACCTATGTACAATATGTGATGCTCAAATCAGGATAATTAGTATACACAACACCATACAACGCAATTGCTTTGTGTGGCCCTTCACTCTTTCATTCCTTACCTCCCCTACCCCTCCTCCTTTCCCATCTCTGGTAACCTCAGTTCTGTTCTCTCCTTTTGAAAGTTCAATGTATGATTGTGATTGTTATATTTTTCTTTCTTTCTTTCATCTATTTATTTATTTATTTTAGCTCTCACATGAGTGAGGACATCTCTTTCTGTGCCTGACTTATTTCACTTAACATAATTTTCTCCAAGTTCATCCATGTTGCTGTTGATGGCAGTATCTCACTCTTTTTTAATGGCAGAGTGGTATTCCATCATATAAATATACCACATGTTTCTTATCCAGTTGTCCAACAATGGACATTTACATTGGTTCCAGCTGTTGGCTATTGTAAATAGAGGTGCAATAAACATGGGAGAGCAGGTATCCCTTCAACATGATTTCCATTCCTTTGGGTATATACCCAGAAGTGGAATTGCTGGATCATATGGCAGTTTTATCTGTAGTTGTTTGAGGAAACTTCATACCATTTTCCATAGTGGCTGCACCAATTTATAGTCCTACCAATAGTGTAGGGGTGTTCCCCTTTCTCTGCATCCTTGCCAGCATTTGTTATTCTCTCTCTTTTTGATAATAGCCAGTCTAATTGGGGTGAGATGATCTCTTAATGTGGTTTTTATTTGCATTTCCCTGATCCTGAGTTGTGCTGAGCATTTTTTTATGTATCCGTTGGCCATTTGTATATCTTCCTTTGAGAAATGCCTATTCAACTCCTTTGACCATTTTTAATTGTGCCATTTGTTTTCTTACTAAGTTGTTTGAGTAATATCCTTGTATATTCTGAATATTAATCCTTTGTCAGATGCATAGTTTGCAGATAATTTCTCCCACTCTGTAGGTTGTCCTCTCACTCTGTTAATGGTTTCTTTTGCTGTGCAGAAGCCTTAGTTTGATATACTCCTACTTGTTTATTTTTCCTTTTGTTGTCTGTGCTTTTGGGGTCATATTGATAAAGTCTTTGCCCAGTCCTCCTTCCTGAAGTGTTTCCTGTTATGTTTTCTTTTAGGAGTTTCATAGTTTCAGGTCTTATATTTAAATCTTTAATCCATTTTGAGTGGATTTTGGTATATGGCAAGAGGTATGGGTCTAGTTTCATTCTTCTACTTATGGATGTCTAGTTTTCCCTTCACCCTTTATTGAAGAGGCGGTCTTTTCCTCAATGTGTGTTTTTGTTGCCTTTGTCGAAGATCAGTTGCCTGTAGGTATGTGGGGTATATTTCTGGGTTCTCTATTCTGTTCCATTGGTCTGAGTGTCTGTTTTTATGCAAGCACCATCTTGTTTTGGTTAATATAATTTTGTAGTATAATTTCAAGTTAGGTAGTGTTATGCCTCCAGGTTTATTTATTTATTTTTGCTCAGATAGCTTTGGCTTTTGATAGCGTGGTCTTTTGTAGTTCCACGTGAATGTTAGGATTGTTTTTTTCTGTTTCTGTGAAGAATGTCACCAGTATTGTGATGGGGATTGCTGTGAATCTGTAGATTGCTTTGGGTAGTATGGACATTTTCACAATGTTAATTCTTCCAATCCAAGAGCATGGAATGTCTTTCCATATTTTTGTGTCCTCTTTAATTTCTTTCAACAGTGATTTGTAGTTCTCATTGTAGAGATGTTTTACCGCCTTGGTTAAACTGATTCCTAGGTGGGTTTTTTATTTTTTATGTTATTGCCCAAGTTTTATTATATTTTATTTTTTTGGTTATGTATATTCACAGGGTACAAAGCTGTCTGTCACCACTAGTGCCCAAGATGTGATGGCCAGATCGATACTGGCAGCATGTCCATTACCACAAATTGTGATTGTACCCCATGTCCCCACCCAGTTATCCCAAACCTCCCTCTCTATTCCCCTTTCCCCCCACTCCACTTTGTATCCCTAGGTCTGCTCTCTCTCTCTCTGCAATTCCAACATACTACTGTGGTTTTATTTCCTTCTGTCTTTCTCTCTTAGCTCCCACTTATGAGTGTACATGTGGTATTTTTCCTTCTGTGCTTTGCTTATTTCACTCAACATAAGTTTCTCCAGGCTCATCCATGTTGTTGTGAGGGGCAGACATTTTTCAAAGAAAGACATACGAATGGCTGACAGGTACATGAAAAAATGCTCAACATCACTAATCATCAGGGAAATGCAAATTAAAACCATATTGAGATATCACCTCACCCCAGTTAGACTGGCTATAATCAAAAAGATGAAGAATAACAAATGCTGGTGAGGATGTGGAGAGAAGGGAACGCTCCTACATTGTTGGTGGGACTATAAATTAGCACAACCACTATGAAAAACAAAATGGAGGTTGCTCCAACAACTACAGATAGGTCTTCCATATGATCCAGCAATCTCTCTTCTGGGTATATATCCAGAGGAATGGAAAGCATCATGTCGAAGAGATACCTGCTCTCCCATGTTTATTGCAGTTCTGTTTACAATAGCCAAGATATGGAACCAACCTAAATGTCCATTAATAGATGATCGGTTAAGGAAACTGTGGTATATATACACCATGGAATGCTACTCTGCCATAACAAAAGAATGATTTTTTGTGTGTGCATGACTATTGTAAATGGGCTAGCTTTCTTAATTTCTTTTTCTGCTAGTTTGTTGTTTGAGTATAAAAGCACTACTGATTTTTGCATGTTGATTTTGTATCCTGCAACTTTACTGAAATCATTTATCAACTCTAAGAGGTTTTTTTTTTTTTTTTGTAGAGCCTTTAGGCTTTTCTATATATAGAATCATGTCATCTGCATGGACTTTGTCTTTATCTGGATGCCCTTTATTTCCTTCTCTTGCCTGATTGCTCTGGCTAGTACTTCCAATAGTATGTTAAATAGGAGTGATGAGAGTGGGCATCTTTATCTTGTTCCTGTTCTTATGGGAAAAGCTGAAAGCTTTTCAGGATGATATTGGCAGTGGGTTTGTTGTGTATGGCTTTTATCATGCTGAGGTACTATCCTTCTATACCTAATTTGCTGAGAGTCTTTATTATGAAGAGATGTTGAATTTTGTCAAATGATTTTTCTGTATCTATTGAGATAATCATATGTTTTTTGTCCTTGATTTTGTCAATGTGGTGAATCACATTTATTGACTCACATATGTTGAAGATCCTTGCATCCCTGGGATGAATCCCACTTGATCATGGTGTATAATTTATTTTATGTATCGCTGTATTCTATTTGCTAATATTTTATTGAGTATTTTTGTGTCTATGTTCATCAAAGATATTGGCCTATAGTTTTCTTTTTTGTTGTTGTATCTTTGTCTGGTTTTATTATCACATTGATGCTGGCCTTATAGAGTGAGTTTGGGAGAATAGCCTCTGTTTCAATTTTTGGAATACTTTGAAGAGAATTGATAGTAATTCCTTCTCAAAGGTTTGGTAGAATTCAGCAGTAAAGCCATCAGTCCTGGGATTTTCTTTGTTGAGATAGTGCTTATTACTCCTTCAATCTTGTTGCATGTTATTGGTCTGTTCAGGTTTCTTTTTCTTCTTGGTTCAGTCTTGGTAGTTTGTATGTGTCCAGAAATCTGTCCATTTCCTCTATGTTTTCAAATTTGTTGGCATATAGTTGTTTGTAGTAGTCTCTAATGATTCTTTGTATTTCTGTGGTATCAGTTCTAACATCTCCCTTTTAATTTCTGATTTTTCTTATTTGGTTTTTCTCTCCTCTTTTTTTAAGTTAGCCTAGCTAATGGTTTTCTATTTTGTTTATCTTCTCAGAAAACCAACTTTTTACTTCATTGATCTTTTGTAAAGATTTTTGGGTCTCTGTATTTCATTTAGTTCTGCTCTGATCTTGATTATTTCTTTCTATTTACTAATTTTGAGATTGGGTTTTTCTTGTTTCTCTAGTTCTTTGAGGGTTAGCATTAGGTTATTTATTTGAAATCTCTCTATTCTTTTCATGTAAACATTTATTGCAATAGACTTCGCTATTAATAAGTACTTAATAAGTACTGCTTTTGCAGTATCCCACAGGTTTTGGTATCATGTGTCTTTATTTTCATTAGTTTCAAGAAATTTTTGATATCCTGTTTAATTTATTCTTAGATCCATAAGTTATTCAGAAACAGGTTTAATTTCTATGTGTTTGTATAGTTTCAAGAGTTTTTCTTGTTATTGATTTCTAGCTTTAATTCATTGTGGTCTAAAAAGATACTTGAAATGATTTCATTTTTTTTTAGTTTGTTGAGACTTGATTTGTGACCTAACATGTGGTCTATCCTGGAGAATGTTACATGTGCCGATGTGAAAAATGTATGTTCTTTGGTCATTGGAAGAAATGTTCTGTAGACATGTGCCAAGTCCAGTTGGTCTCGGTGTGGTTTAAATCCTGTGTTTCTCTGTTGATTTTTTGCCTGGATGATCTGTCCAATGTTGAGAAAGGGGTATTTAGGTCCCCAACTATTATTGTATTTGGGTCTATCTATTTCTTTAGGCCTAATAGTGTTTGCTTTATATATCTGGGTGCTCCAATGTTGGGTGCACTGTTTTCATGATTGTTATGTCTTCTTGCTTGACAGATCCCTTTATCATTATATAATAGTCTTCTTTATCTCTTTTTATGGTTTTTAGTTTAAAGTCTATTTTATCAGATATGAGAATAGCTCCTCCTGCTTATTTTTGATTTCTATTTGTGTGGTGTATCTTTTCCCATCCCTTTACTATTAGTCTGTGTGTGTGTCTTTACAGGTAAGGTGAGTCTCTGGTAGACAGCATATAGTTGGATCTAGATTTTAATCTAATCAGCCAGTCTGTGTCTTTTGAGTGGGGGATTTAATCCGTTTACATTTGGGGTTGTTATTGAAAGGTATTGTCTTACTCCCAGCATTTTATTGATTTCCTTTTAGATGTTTTAAGTATCTTTTGTTTCTTTCTTTCCCATTTATTGTTTGTTTTTGGTGTGTTGGTTTTTAGAGGTGGTAAGATACAGTTTCTTTCTCTTTCTCATTTGCATTTTTGTTCTACCAGTGTGTTTTGTTATTTCTTGGGTATTCATGGTGGTGATTATCATTTTTTGGACTCCAGATGTAGGACTCACTTGAGGATTTATTGTACGGCTGGTTGTGTGGTGGTGAACTCTCATAGTTTTTGTTTGTCTGGGAAATACACTATTTTTCCTCCATTTCTGAAGAATAGCTTTGCTGGTCATAGCATTCTTGGCTGGCCATTGTTTTCTTTTAGTATCTTGAATATATCATCCCATTCTCCTCTGGCCTGTAGAGTTTCTGTTGAGAAGTCTGCTGTTAGTCTCATGTAGACTCCCTTATTGATGACACTTTTCTCATGTTTTTAGGATTCTCTCTTTGTCTTTGAGTTTTGCCAGTTTGAGTATAAGGTGTCTTGGAGAGGGCCTTTTTGGACTGAAAATGGTTGGGATTTTAGCCTCTGAATTTGAAGGTCTGTGTCTCTCCCTTTACCTGGGAATTTTTCCACTATTATTTCTTTGAATATACTCTCAATGCCTTTTCCTTTCTCCTCAGCTTCAGGAACATACATGATTTGGATGTTTGTGTGCTTAAGATTGTCTGCTATCTCTATTAGATTTTCTTCATTTTCCCCATCGTTCCCAGTCTCAGGTAACTATTATTCTACTTTCTACTTTTTTTTCAAACCACACAAAGATTAATATCTTTATTGCAAAAATAACTCTTAAAAATGAATTAGAAAAATCTAAGCAGAAATTTGGTGAAGGACATGAACAGATAAGTCACACACCCAAAAGAAACACATACAGTTAATAAGTACATTCTAGGATCTGGTTGTAGCCAGGTGTGGGGCTGACCCAACCCTCATCTCAGGGTCCTGGGTGTCAGCTGGTTCCATCACTGGCCTGGATGTGCAGCATGGGTGGGGCTAGGACCCACAGCCACAATGTCTCAGGATCCCCTGGGCATCAGGCCTGCTCCATTGCTGGCCTGGATGGGCGGTAGTGAGGGCAGGGCTAGGGCCTATGGCCCCCATCTCTCAGGATCTCCCAGGCATTGAGCTGACTCAGAATTCCTTTTTAGTCATTTCAAGTGTTTCCTGCTCTAGGGGTCTGATAGTTGAGAGTTATTGTATTTCTTTGGTGGACTCTTTTTTTTTTTTTTTGGTATCTATAGCATCTACACGTTGATGTATGGTCATCTGGTAGAGCAGTTGCTTCTTCTATTACTCTAGAGTGGGATTTGAGGAGAGAGACTCCTGTAAATGTGTTTTATATTTACCATTGAGTAGGGTGTTTTAGTATTGGTTCTGTGTAGGTGCAGCAGGGTAGTCTCCATGTGGGTAATTTGGCAGTACTCAACATTGGAGCTATGTGTGAGTGCCTCCATGGCTTAGGCACTGGGGCACTTAGTCATTCCTTGCTGTGTTTATTGACAGGGTGTTGGGTCATCAAGATTGAGAGCAAGATCTTAAGTTCTTGGGAAAAATGCTGGGATGCCCTGTCATTCTTTTGTTGGGGTGGATGACCCTGGGCAGCTTGTTGGCACTCTAGCTAGTATTCTGTGACCCTGATGGGTGCACTGGAAATTGTCTTCCTAACTCTGGCTATCCTGGCTTTCTGCACTCTCCAGGGGTTCAACGTGTCTCTCCCTCGATCAAGGCAGTAGTGTGGGCTGCCCACGTAGCTCCCACTTCCAGATGTGCTACCATAAACGGCAGCATAATTTCTCCTGTGGGTTGTGCCACTGGGTCATGAGTCTGTGCTCTCTCACCTCCTTCCCTGGACTGTGCTGGTGACCCTCCTTGTGTCAATACAGTGGCTGTGGCTGGTATGGCTGCTGCTGTGGTAGAAGGTTGTTCTTATGACATAGTGGCTGTGGCAGTGGTTTTGGCAGGCTGCCTGCATGGCAGTGGTGGCTCTAGTGGTGGTGGGCTGCTTGCACAATGATGGTGGCTGCCTGACAGGGCCATTGGTGGTAGTGACTACAGCAGTGGTAGTTGCAGTAGCTGCCTGTTTGGCTGTAGTGTCCACAGTGGCAGCCCGCACTGCTACAGGGTCAGCAGCAGCAGTCGGGTTACCTCATAGTGGCAGTAGTGGCAGTGTTGGCTGCAGCAGTGGCAGTTGCAGTGGCTACCCCCTTGGCTGTGATGTCTGCAGTGGTGGCCTGTGCAGCTATGGTATCTACAGCAGCAGTGAGTTACCTCACGTTGTGGCAATGGCAGTAGGAGCTGCAACTGCCTTCCTCCTGTCTCAATGTACACAGAGGTAGCAGGGTTAACTTGTGGTAGTGGTGCCAATGGTTGCAGCTGCCTTCCTTGCATCTTCAGTATCCTTGGTGGCAGTGAGGTTACCTTGTGGCAGTGGCAGTGATGGTGGTGGCAGCAGTTGCAGCTGCCTCCCTCATGTCTGCGGTATCTGTGGATGCAGCAGTGGGCCATTTGAGGGACTGCTGCTCTGTGGGGAGCTGCTCTGCAATGGGTGACAGTTCTGGGACCAGACAATGGTTCTGGCAACTGTGGCAGTGGGCGCTTTTAGATCTTCTTCTGCAGAAGAAACATACCCTGGGCACCTCTAGTCCACCATCTTCCCAGAAGTCCTTGACCCTGGTTAATTTTTTGTCTAGATGATCTGCCCTTTGTTGCAAGTGTGGCATTAAAGTCCTCAACTATTATTGTGCTGGAGTCAATCTCTCCCATTAGGTACAATAGTAATTGCTTTATATAACTCAGTGCTCTGGGGTTGGGTGTGTATATATGTGGAATTGTTATAGTCTCTTGTTAAATTGATCCTTTTATCATTATAATAATGACCTTCCATATCCTTTTTTACTTTCCTTGGCTTGAAGTCTATTTTATTTGATGTAAGTGTAGCTACTGCTGCTTGTTTTTGGTTTCCATTTGCATGAAATATCTTATATCATCCCTTCACCTTCAGTCAGTGTGTGTCTTTATTAGTTAAATGAGTTTCTTATAGGAAGCATATTGTTAGTTCTTGTTTTATTATTTATTTAGCCACACTTATCTTTTAATTTGAGCATTTAATTACTTCTCTTTTACTATTTTTTCTCTAGTTGTTTTGCAGATCCTTTTTTCTGGTCTTACTCTCTTATTTTGTAGTAGTTTTCCATAGCTTTACATTTTGCTTTCTAGCTATTTATTTTTAATATGTCTCTTCTAAGTTTTTGTGTTATGGTTACCATGAGGCTTACAAAAAATGTGTTATAGTTATAATATTATTTTAGACTATTAACAACTTAACTTTGATATCAAAAGAAAAAGACAAAACCAAAGCCTACTCTATGCTTTGGTGTCACCCCCCCACACCAATTTTTTGACAATTAGTTGTTTCAAGATACATCTTTTAATATTGCCTTTCTCTTATACAGTTGTTTATGTTAGTGAGTATGTCCTTTAGTCTTTGTACTAAGATGTAAGCTATTTATTCATCACCTTTATGACATGGAGTATTCTGAAATTATCTGTGAACTTACTTATGAATTATGCACCTTCAAATGTTTTCTTGTCCGTAGCATCATTTTCTTTCAGATTGAAGAACTTCCTTTAGCATTTCTTGTAATGCAAGTCTAATGTTGATGAATTCCCTTAGCTTTTGATTTTCTGGGAGAAACTTTATTTCTCCTTCATATTTGAAGGTTATTTTTGCTGCGTACAGAATTCTTAGTTGATAGTCTTTTTCCTTCAGCAGCACGAATGTATCATCCTATTCTCTTCTGGCCTCTAGGGTTTCTACTAAGAAATGTGCAGAGAGATGTACTGGGGATCCATTGAATGTTATGTGTTTTGTTATTTTTTTTTTCTCTTGCTGCTTTCAGTATTCTTTGTCTTTGGTTTTTGATAATTTGATTATGTTGTGCCTTTGGGTGTTCCTCCTTGGACTAAATTTGACTGGTGACCTCTGAGCTTCCTGTACCTGGATGCTGTCATACTTGGGAAATTTTCATCCATTATTTTCTTGACTATGCTTTTTACATTTCTTCCTTTTTCCTCTCCTTCAGATATGCCAATTATGCAGAGGTTATTTTGCTTGAGGGAGTTCCATATTTGCTGTATTTCTATTTCATTTTTTCTTATTCTTTTTTCTTTTTGCTTCTTCAATTGGATAATTTCATGCATTTTGTCTTTGAGTTCACTAATTCCTTCCTCTGTTTTATCAAGTCCGTTGTTGAAACTTTCTCTTGAGTTTTTCAGTTGAGGTAACGTATTCTTTACTCCTAGAATTTCTATTTTTTTTTAATTGATTCTATTCCTTTGTCAAGTTTCTTACTCTACTCCTGAATTATTTTCCAGATATCATTTAACCTTCTATCTGTATTTTCTTGTGATTCCCTGAAAATCCTTAAGAGGGTTATTCTGAATTCTCTGTTGGACATTTCATAGATCTGTTTCTCTGCATCCATTGCTGGTGCTTTGTTTTTTCATTTGGTGGCAACATATTTCTATGTTCTTTCTTGATCTTTGTGTCTTTTCATTGATGCCTAGGCATTTGAGGAGACTGCTATTTGCTGCTGATTCTCTGGGGAAGTCTTTCTGTGAGGACGGTTAATCACTTTCAGGTCTGAGCTGTGTGGAAATCCGGCTCAGGTGGGGGTTTTTCTGGCCTCTGGGCGGCTTTCCTTTCCAGTGTGTTGCAGCCAGTTGTCTGCTCTTATGCTGATCTGGGGGAATCCTGCCAGTGGTCTTTATGGCCTGTGGGCTGGTATGCTGTGCTCTGAAGCCCTCCTCTCCCCTGCAGACTCCAAGCAGGTTTACTCAAAGGGTGCTGCTGTGGATTTTTCCAACTTCAATCTGTGTGCAACAGCTAGTCCCTCCCTCCATACCAGGCTGGCTCAGAACAATAGGTGCCATCCCTGCACCCTCTCACGATTGCCTCTTGTGCCTTCACGAGCCTGGCAGGTCTCTCCTCCTCCTTCCCCAGCTCCAGCAGGTCCACGTTGGCAGTCTTTGTTTTTTTTTTAATAGTTGTAAATTGGTTCCTTATGGGAGGACAAGACGTTGGGAATCATCTGTTCTGCCATCTTGATGACACCACTCCTGCAAATACCATTTTTAAATTACTATTTTTTTTTGGTGAACAAATATAGAAACATAAGCTCAGGATAAAAAACTATTGTACATATTTTTTTTGATTTGAGTGTGGAACTTTTTGTCTTAACATCTGAAACAAAACAGGTACTGTCTACAATTCTTTTTTTTTTTTTTTTTTTGCACGTGAAGTACATTTATTGTATTTCTTTTTTTTTTTTAAATTTTATTTTGTCAATATACATTGTGGTTGATTATTGTTGCCCCTTACCAAAACCTCCCTCCCTCCTCCCTCTCCTCCCTCCCCCCCAACAATGTCCTTTCTGTTTGCTTGTGGTATCAACTGTATTAAAAATTCCACCTTTGCAAATAATTTTCTTCAAGAGACATTTACAGTTTCTTCCTATGAGCAAAACTATGACATTTAATAATTGACAGAAGTCTGACTTAATTCAGTACATAACTCTGAGACTATCTTTATCAGTGTTTAGGTTTGAATCTTGGATTTATTGTGGCTAAAGTGGTCCCTTTATCACTCTCACTAAGCTCTTATACTATTTTATTTTTAAATGTTTTTAAATGAGTTTCAAAATCTGGTACATTTAAAGAGAAATAGGGGTGCTTTAATGAATTAAACTAACAGGGTCAAGTTATAATGTACTGGACAGATGAAAACAACAGCTACTTCAGCTGACAAAAAAACATAACATGGGAAGTTTTTTGGTCCCAGAGATTAACAAAGGTGATTACCAAAGGTGAGGAAGAAGAACTAAAAAGGACTAGAAACAACAAAAAAAATTCTGAAAACTGACACCTCAACCTTTGATGCAGGCTGGGTACATATCTGAGACAAGAAAATTTCATTCTCTGATTCTCAGAAATATCTCATACTGTGAGGAAAGATGCAAGGAAGATTAATTAGTTCAAAATTAAATATTTAAATATCATTCATGGCTGTTACACTGGGGGAGTGCAATATATTATATATTTCTTGAATGAGATGATATTATTTAGCTACTCCTGGTTGCTCTTTCTTCCCATGTTTTTACCAACACCATCCAAATCACTATTGCACGTTTAGGGTTGAGCACTTTTATTTTGCAGGACTTTGTAGCAGTTAGACTTTTCAAAAGCTGGGACTAATCAGCAGGAGTCACAGCAGGCTGCCCTACCTGGCTGCTTTGCCATGTGTCTTATCACCTTGAGACTTTGTTTGGCATGTTTTGAAGAGATCCAAGCTTTAAATAAACCCAAAGTTGGCTATAATTTCATTGTTAAAGTTGGACAGGGTAGATGGTGATACAAAATAGCCTTGGTCTCAGAGATTTAAAGATACAACTCCATCCAGGTTTTCCTTTAAGGCCAGGGAATGGCAGGAGATTTTGGAATGCAACAACTGTGGGTTAAAGAGATATTCTTAAGTCAGGGAAGTTTTCTTTTTTTTTTCTTATTAATTTTTTGTGAAAAGCCATTGTATCATTACTCTCTATAAAAGAAAGGAAGACTAGAGAACTACACCTATCTTACAAGGTTTGGCTGATGTTGATGTGATATACTGCGGAAGTACTTTAAAAAGTTTCCAAGATGCAAGATGCCTAGTTCAAGTTTATTTGTTATTGTTAATTAATAGCTAGTATTTTAATGAATACCAATTTAAAATAATAGGTTTTAAAAGGAAAACATATCTTTATTATAATGTTTCATAAAATAGGGATGGAGGTATAATTCCTGGATTAGGCTCCTTGGCTTTGCAAATGATTAGAAAAACAGTGAAAATATTTCTGCAAAATGTTGTATTTTACACAAAAGAAAAATTACTAGGGGAATAATAGTGGCAAAGAATTACCATAATATATCCATAAGACCCCTTTGTTCTAGGCAAACAGTTGAACTTTCATTCATTTGCAGATTTTGGACTAGAGATGCGTTTATTATGCAATTAATTAAGGATGACAGGTTTCTAAAAATTCAGCTGAGGTGTCTTAGATTTCATTAATTAAGGCAAACATTTATTGAATGCTCATCATGTGCTGGCAATTTGTTAGCTGCTGAGGATTCAAAGATGAATATGACATTGTCTGTGCTTGAGAGAATAATCCACTGAATAAAAAGCTCATAAAAGGAATAGGTGCTGCCTGGTAAGTACTTATACAGTCTATAACAAAATCTTTTGTTTTTCTATAATAAACATTTAATTTTTAATTCTAAAAGAGAAATGAACATTCCTTTACAAAAACAATATTTCTTCTCTAAAGACTAAAAATTTCTATTCTGGAACTACAATAGGTCTAGAAAAGATTTGGATGACAAGGGCCCTAGGAAAACCAGGTCATGATGGGAGGGACACTAGGAGGAAGTGGGGAAGGGCAATGTTGGGATCTTTTGGTAGGCAGAGCTGTCTTCCAACATTCTGAGGGCTGTCAGGGGTAGTGCATTAGTCTTATTCTGTTGTTCAGAGATCAGAGCTGTGAGATTAGGAGTAGACACCCCTATATGATGATGGTTTTTCCTGGTACAGGCTCTTTCCTGTCCTAAGAGTTCATGCAGAAGATGAGTACCCACATTTCAGGGTAGAAATGTAGGTAGATTTCCAAATCTGGGAGAAGTTTTACTTGACAAGCTCTAAGATCCCTTCCTTTTCTAATAATTTATCATTCTAGATCTTTGGATTAGGATAAGTGTTGTGTGTCATGAAACTGAAGTGCTACTGAGGAGCCGTCTGAGTGTGGAAGAAGTTAATTAGTTGTCAAATATATATGACAGTAAATATTGTTAATTTACTTTTCACAGACACACTATTTCCCCGGATATCACACGAAATCAGAGAAATCAGAGCAATGAAATAATAACACGGTTTGTTAAAAGGAGTCATTAAAACACTTTTATCACAGAACAAAAAGGTTATAAGTCACACCTGGTTTCTAATTTAAGAGTAGAGAAAGGGTTAGAAAATGAGGATGATTAGGTAGTAACACATTATCTTGTGAATGAAAATCAAATCACCTTAGTAGTGAGTTCATACACCTCTCAGTAGGTTCTAGGGAAGCTGTGATGAAATGAATTTTTATAGCCTAATTGACATCACCATAAAGAAACATAATGTTAAAGATTTTTAATCATTTAGAGATTTGAAAATATTTTAAAGGAGCCACAAATAGTACAATGTTTTTCAGCTACAAAATTTATTTTTGAATCTACATAAGATGTCAGAACACATATATTTTGGGCAAAATTAAATTTTTATGTTTGTGGTTTTAGGAAGCCTCTAATAGAGTCATGAGCACAGCAAGATTGTACCCTTAGTAGATGCAACTAACAGAACTGAAGGATGAGAGGACTCCTAAATGAGCTATTTCCCCTCACTTACGTTGCAATCAGACCCCCACTCGTCTGCGTCACTGCCCGTGCCAGCCGACTGCACAGTCCCCAGTGGGTTCTCAGAAGGGAAAGTGAATATTGAATGAAAACATTTGCCCTCTCTATACTTACGGGTTTCTTCTAGTTTCTTGGGAAAGTATAAATTCTTTCTGTGTCTCCTGAGAGGCTTATCTACAAGTGTATACTCAGCTCCCTTCAATGCTTTAATCCTTTGGTATGGGGGTGCGTTGACATGGAGGCAGATGATTTATGCCAAATGCATCTCCCCCACCCCCTACAACCCAAAATAAAGAAAATTAGTTTTGCCTGGTAAGTGACTATTTGAAAACCAAATAAGCAGCCCCATTACTTCTGTGACTTGTGTGAATTAAGCACCCAGTTTGATGGGAAGGGCATCTCAGTCCGTTTGTTCTTGGCTACTCAGGGATCACTCCAGGATTTGGGGGCTGGAAGGCATCATAGAGATCATGCAGACCAGTGGTTCCCAAGCCTGCCTCAGTTACAGAGTCACCAGAGGAGGTTAGTAAAAATTCACATTATCGAGCCACCCCAAATCTAGCAAAGTAGAGACCCTAGGCTTGGGTGTGGTAATTTCCCCTGGGGATTCTGGATCTAGAATCCAGAGGTTTAGAGAGAGTAGGGATGGTGTGTTATGAATAAATTTAGATTTAATTAAGTTAAATGACTTGCCCAGGGGCTGGTTAAAAACAGAGCAGGACCAGAACCCTTCTGTCCTTGATGACAGTTTTCTTTTCACACCGACACCCATCGCTATGGCCAACATCATTAGGAAGTATGTAAATTGTAACAACTTATGAATAAAAAGTGCCCAGAAGTACCTGTCTCAGTATCACACACACACACCCCTTCTGGACTTTCTAACTGCCTTGGACACACACATTTCTCCAATCCTATTCTTCAATATTTTAATCATCTCCCTGACAGAGTTCCCTGAACCTGGTCTTCTCTTTGGCCGTTTAACTCAGTTTCCTCTTAGGGCTTTCTAGGGCTGTTCCTCTGTTTTCACTTATTTTCTTCCAAGACTGTTTATCACGGGAGGGGTGGTCATTACGTTGTCTTCCACCTTCCATTCTGTCCCTTCTTGTAGCCTGGTGAGACTGCTGTTGTGTGGACTCCCAATATCATGTTTTTTGGTCTTTTTTCTTTTACTTCTGTGTGGACACATGAGCTATGGTGTTTGCTATGGAAGTGGACGTAACTGTGGTCATCCTACTGTTAACTACGCACTTTCTTAACTGTTGTTGCAGCCGCTGGGTGAGGGCTCTATGATGGGGGCAGGAAGCCTCGCTGGGCCAGGTGATTGCCAAAGCTGGTCACTAGTTGGGATGCAGCAGACAGGTACTTGTGGAAGAACAGCTAAAGGCTGACATGCTGTACTTGAAATGAAGGCATATTGACCCTGTAAGCTATACTTGTATAATCACTGGTCACTGCATTTACAGCAAATAGTAATAGCGTATCTATCACTGGCACTTCCCTATGGTGAAAGAATCAAATTCTATGTTGAAAAAAGTTTAGGTACTCTCTTTTATTTTTAGTAAAGTGACAATTTTATGGTAGCTTGCTGATATCTTTAAGGCTTTAAAAGTATATTAACAACTGAGGAATGAAACACATTAAAGTGAGGACTAAGATATGGAAATCGTTTAAGAAAAGACTTATCAGTGGTCTTACATTTATGGCAAATTGCCTGTTACAGTCTCCTAGATACAAGAGACCTGTTCTTATCTCTGCTCCACTTGGTTAATTGTAATTTACACCATAGTTCACTCATTCACTCATTTAATCATTCAATAAGTATTTATTGAACACAAGGCCTCAGGTACCTTGTTGGGTTGCAGTCCTGAAGGGGCTCCTGGTCCAGTGGGGGAGACTGTCAAGTGGACAGGCTGTGGCAGGAGCTATAAGGGAAGTGGGCACCCTGGTGTGTAGCCTTGTGCACTTTTTTCCTGCTTATATAATTGTGTGTGTTTTACTCTTTGATTTTTTTTTTTTTTTTAAATGACGTCCTGTCACATACTGGCCTTCTCAGAATTAACTTGTGGAAATTCCTCCTCATCGATAATAAGGCATTCTTTACCATTTGTATGGACTCTGTATTATTCCATGGTGTGAATAGGACATAATTTATTCTTCATGTAGTCCCACTTAAGTCTTTCTTTTAGACTTAAGGTAAAGGAGAGTCTCATACCATCTCCAAAGAAATCCTCTTTCTAAAACATTTTCTCCTCCAACAACCTGACCCTTTATATCCTCAGTGTGGTTGAGAAAACCACAAGCTGTGAAATGAACCTTTTAATATTCTTCAGAAAATTCAACTCTTTCCCCTAATTTGGGCATTCAGTTTGTTTTTAGCTTTGCCATCACGAACAATTTTAAACCATATATCCTTATATTCATACCCTCATGTCTGTGTGTGCACTTAGGAGAGACCATGCTGCGGGGACAGAGTGGATCAACAGCCTCTAGCTGCTGCCCCTTTGGGTCCATCACAGTGTCCACACTGAGACCATGCTGCTCCAGTCAAGGACCTATGGGGTGTCATTCCTCCCCAATGCAGGATTCCTCTAACCGGCAACCTTTGCTTGGGGACTCCCCATCAGCACAGCTGAAATGTTCTCAGAGTCGTGCTGCAGCCTGAGGCTCTTCCTACCCAGGTCCTTCCTGCCCTCTCTCCTTTCACAGGTGTCAGATCTGCATCACAGTCCACAAACTCTCCACCAACTCCTGCTCCCTCTGCCTTTATTCTTCATAAGCATTTACTCCAATAAATCTTTTGCACGTCTGATCTCGTCTTGGCATCTGCTTCTTGGAGGACCTGAACTGGTACATTGTGATTTTATTTCCATGTTTATTTTTAATTTTAACAGATGTTGCCAGATTGCTTTCCAAAAAGGCAGTACAATTTTACATCTCCATCAGCTGTGTTTGAGAGTACCGTTTTCTCTCACACCCACCAGTAATTGGTATGATCCTGCCTTTGAATTTTTACCAGTCTAATAGGCATAAAGTGAATCTTTCTATAAACATATTTCAGCATTTTCTTTTTAAAAAAGTTTTTGCCATTAAGATGTTCTTCTCTGTAAATTGTTTATTCATATCCTTTACTCATTATTTCCTTTTGGGTTGTCTTTTTCTTAGCACGTTTTAATCACTTTGGGGGAATTATCTGTAAAAAGGGATGTTAGATTAGAAGTTTGGACTAAGGCATCGAGATACCACAGATATGACACATTAAAGTGAGTAACTGGGTTAAGAGGCGAATTTTCAAAAGCACATTAAAAAGTTGGTTCTATGACTTTTAGTTTTTTCAACCACACTGAAAATATATAGGGTCAGGTTGTTGAATAAGATGCTTTAGAAAGAGGATTGGAGATGTTATGAGACTCTCTTTACCTTAAGGTCTAAAAAGAAGGACTGAAGTGGGACTAATGTGACTAAATTCCTTGTGCTCCCCTTGTTATTATCCTTGTTTTAATTTTCTGGCTAATACTTTCTTGTATGTAAAAAGTATCTAAAGTTGTGTTAAGAGTTAAACAGCTAAAATGCAGCTTCTGAGTTCTGTAGCTCTACAATTTCCAAAGCTGACAGTCACCCCCCTCCCCCCACCTTGTGTTCCTGTGTAGGTAAAAGGCTGTGCTGCAATGTTTCCTGCGTAGGAGAGAGACGGAGCTGCTTGCTGAAGAAGACCCTCACCCAAGCAGCCTCTTGACCCAGTTTTAATCACCCGTGCTACATAACCACAGTAATGCAGTTTAAGACCCCTACTCAAGACCTCATGGAAATAGTCTTGCTCTTTGACCATACTTCCTGCCCTTGCACCCAGCTGTGATGAAGCCCCTCATCCAAAGCCACTAACCTAGTTAACTCTGCCTGAATACAGACAGAGCCAATAGAAATGCTTGCTGCTTACCTGCGCAAGAAAAGTATATAAGACCTAGTCCTCCCTGCATGAGGCGCTCAGGTCTTTGGAATGCTAATTCCCCTGCATCTCTGCTGGCATAATAAATCTTTGTTCTCCGTCTCTCCGAGTGACTCTGTTTCCTTTGGTGACTCCCTTCCATAACAGGACTACTTGAAAAACTTATGTGTCATTTGTGATTAGGAAAGTGTATTGGTACATGACTCCTATGTGACAAATTACAAGGCAAAGATTGGCTGGGTGCTCTGAGAGAGAGGAGAGAGAGAGGGAGAAAGTGTCTTTGTCTTAGGTGGTCTGCAGTTCCAGAGTTGTCAAAACAAGAAATGTGTGAGTATTTCTAATCGACCTGATAAGGGTCCCAAAGGAAGAGAGAGCTGGCCTGGCCCAGAGCTGTTTTAAATCCTTGCCTGGAGATGTTGGTGGTGTTACTGGACACCAAAAGACAGTCTGAGTTGAATGGACCACAAGAAAACTAGATCGGGGAGGGGAGGGGGAAGATGGAGAAAAATGTGTTTCCCGTGTTTAAGAATACACAGCAAAATATTCCTTGTGGGGGCCTCTGAAAAACTCTTGAAAGCACCTAGTATTTTTGAAATCTATCTTTTGCATATTGATTTTTAAATTAAATTTTTAATTTTGGTATATCTGTAGATTCACAAGCAGTTGCAAAAAAAAAAAAAAAAATCCCCCAAACCAGAGATCTCTTACAAACTTTGTTTCCCCTAAGGCTAATCTTTTGTAAAACTATAGTAGAGTATCACAACCACAATAATGACATTGATACAATCAAGGTGCAAAGTATTTTCTTCACCACAAAGATTCCTCATGTTGTCCTTCTATAGCTACACATACTTCCCTCCTGCCTGTGTTCCTTCCTTAACTCCTAGTAACCACTAATTTGTTCTACATTTCTGTAATTTTGTCATTTCAACAGAATCAAATAGTATGTAACCTTTTGAGACTGTCTTTTTTTTTTTTTTTTTACTTAGCATAATTCTTTGGAGATTTATCTAGGTTTCTGTGTGTATCAACAGTCATCATTTTTTATTGCTAAGTAGTATTGCATATAGATGTGCCACAGTTTGTTTAACTATTCACCCACTGAAGGACATCTGGATTATTTCCAATGTTTGGCTATTATGAATAAAACTGCTATAAAGTTTCATACACAGATTTTTACACAGACATAAATTTTCACTTCTCTGGGATAAATGCCCAGAAATATCATTGCAGTGTCATATGGCCATAGAGTTGCATGTTTAGTTTTTTTAAGAAACTGCCTAACTTTTACAGAATGGCTTTACCATACATTCCTACCAGCAATATAGACGTGATCTGATTTCTCCATGTCCTTGCCAGCTTTTGGTGTCACCATTTTTTATTTTAGTCATTCTGATAGTCCCGTAGTGCTGTCTCATGGTGGTTTTCCCTAATGGCCAGTAAGGTGAACAATTTTTCATGTATTTATTTTCCATTTGTACTTCTTCTTTGGTGAAAGAACTCTTTATGTCTTTTGCCCATATTCTAATTGGATTGTTTGCTTTATTTTTTCTGTTGAGTTTGAGAGTTTTAATACGTTAGATACTAGTCCATTGTCAGATGGGTGCTTTGCAAATGCTTTTTTACTGCTCTGAAGCTTGTTTTATTCTTTTAACAGTTTTTCCGTAGAGCAAAAGTTTTGTTTTGTTTTTTAACTGCAATGCATAGATTTTTATTGGGTCCTTATTCAAATAAACATACTGTAAAAATGCATTGTAAATCATTTAGAGAAATATAAACACTAACTAAATTTTGCTCATGTTATTGTTAATTTAGTGAGATGATGACATTGTGATTAAAATTTTTAAGAAGACTTTACATCTCTGAAATATATATAGAAGTATTTACACATGGGTAATGAGATACCTGGAATTTGCCTCAAAGTCATTCAAAGAGGAGTGTGTATGGAACAAGCTTGGCTGTATCTTCAAGTTGTAGAACATGGTTGATAGGTAAATCAGATTCACTGTATTGGTTTTTACACATTTTCATGTATTTAAAAGTCTAAAATATAAATGCAAACATTAAGCATTATTTTTGATATATCTTTTCCTTCAAAACACAAATACAATATTTCAGATAATTCTTGTCCACTTTACTTTCAAAATTACCCAGATTCTCACCATTTCTACCAACCTTTATCACTACCATCAGGCCAAACCTCCATTATCTCTTGCCTGGTGTATTAGTTCTTTTCTCTTGCTTATAGCAAAGTACGTAGAACTGGGTAATTTATAAAGAAAATGAAGTTTATTGCTTAGTTTCTGAGGCTGGGAAGTCCAAAGTCCATCTGGTGGTGGCAATAGCGCCACAGGAGTCTCACATTGCAAGATGGTGGAAGCCGAGAGAGCAGAGAGAGACTAATCTCCTCATTAACTCTCTTTTTAAAGCCCTCAAACCATGCCCATGACTACCGTTTTTAACCCGTTCACTACAGCATGGTCCTCAAACCTAATCACCTCTTCAAGGTCCCACCTTTCAATTACCATAATAGAATTTCCCACCCTGAACAGTTACAATGGGAATTAAGCTTCTAATATATGAAATTTGGGGACACAATTAAATTAAACCACAGCACCTGGGTACACTATGGCCTCACCTAGTCTCCCTGCTTTCACCCCTGCCCCTCTATAGTCTGTTTTCAAATGAGGAATTTAAAAATGTGAGGCAGATTGGGCAGGCCTCTGCTCAAAACTCCCAAGGGTCTCCCTTTATCACATTTGGAAGAAATTCCTTGACCTGGCCCTCAGTGGTCCTCCCTGGACTACCTCTCCCACCCACGTCTTGCCACTCGGCTCACTCTCTACTCCTCATCCACATTCTGATTCTTAAGCATCTGCACTTACTATGATCTCAGGCTTTGCACTTGCTCTTTGCTCTGCTCTTGCCCTCCTCATCTCACCAGTTGAATGGCTTGTCTCCCATGTCCTTCAGTTCTCTATTCAAATGTCGCATCTTCAGAGATGCCTAACTGACTAACCTGCCTAAAATAACACTAACTTGCAATCTCTAACCACTTAATCTGCTTAAGTTTTTGTATCACATATTGTTGTCATGTATTTATTAGTGAGCAATATCTTTGTTTCATTTGCCACTGGACTTCTGGCAGCTAGATTAGCATCTCACACATAAGGACTGAACAACAAATATTTAAGAAATAAGTGAATGAATAACTGAATAATAGCCCATTAGTAAGAACTTGCTTAAGTCCTTACACTGTATCTGGCAGAGTATTTCATATTTTTCATATATCGTCTCATTTAATCTATATATCAACTCCATGAAGTGAGCACTACAATCATCCGCTTTTTTTTTATTGAAACATAATTGATTATACATATTTGTGGGGAACAGAGATGAATATTAATACCTGTGTGCAATTGTGATAGAGCAAGAGTTTTTAATTTTGATGAAGTTTAAGTTATTAGTTTTCTATTTATAAACTGCTTTTGATGTCAAATATGACAACCCTTTACCTTGCCCTAAATTCATGAAAATTTTCTCCTATTTTCTTTCCTAAAAGTCTTATAGTTTTATGTTTTATGTATAAGCCCAAGATCTGTTTTGAGTTAATTTTTATATAAGGTGTGAAAATTAGGTCAAGGTCTCTTTCTCTCTCTTTTATTTTTTGTCTACGAATATACAGTTGCTCCAGCACTATTTGTTGAAAAAGGCTATCTTTTCTCTATTGAATTGCTTTGGCACCTTTGTCAAAAATCAGTGGGGTATATTTGTGTGGATTTATATCTGGGTTCTTTATTCTGTTCCATTAATCTGTATGTCTATCCCTTTGCAAATATGACAGTCTTGATAGCTGTAGCTACATAGTAGATTAGGTAGACTTATTCCTCCGACTTTATTCTTTCTTTTCAAAATTGTAAAAACTATTCCAGTTCCTTCGTCTTTTCATATAAATTTTAGAATAATTTTGTCTATATTTACAAAAAATCTTCCTGGGATTTCATTCAGAATTATGTTAAACATGTATCAATTGGAGGAGAATTGACATATTTACTATGTTGAGTCTTTTAGTTTATAAATGTGGTATATCTATTTATTTAGATCTTCTCTGATTTCTTCCATCAACATTGTGTACATCAGCATTTCAGCATACAAGTCCCGAGCATCTTGTGTTAGATTTATACCTAAGTATTTCAGTGTTTTGAGTGATCATAAATGGTATTCAATTTTTAATTTTGGTGTCCATGTGTTTATTGCTAGCATATAGAAATGCAATTACTTCTCATTTCACAAGTTTATCTTCTATCATGTGACCTTGCTAAATTCATTTATTAATTCTAAGAGTTTTTAAAAAAATTCCTTCAGATTTTCTATGTAGACTATCATGTCATCTGAAAATAGGACAATTTTGTTTCTTTTTTCCCCCTCTGATTCTTATGCCTTTTATTTCATTTTTCTGCCTTACTGCAGTGGCTACAACTATGTTAAAGAAAACGTATGTTGAGTGGAATTCTTGCTTTGATCCTACTCTTATGGAGAAAGCATTCAGTCTGTTACCACTTAGTATAATGTTAGCTGTAGCTTTTGCTCTTTTTCAAGTTGTTATTCTATTCATATCATAGAAGAATATTATATTCTTCTATTTTATTTGAAATTATAAATATTTGAGTAAATGCAAAAGACTTTTTTCCTTTCTGCTTTTTTCCTCTTACTCTATAAGTCATATAACTTTTTAAAGCAAAAACTGGAACATTGACTTATAGGTTTTATACTGTATGTAGATGTAACTCATTTAACAATTTAAAATTATGGCCAGGAGGATGTTAAATTGATCTATATGGTTGCAAGATTTCTATATTTTACATGAAGCAATAAAATGTTTATTGTAAGTGAACTATGAACATCTAAAGAAGTATAATAAAATAGCAGACCAAAACGAAACATGTCAATGATTGTACTAAATCACTCCAATTAAAAGACAGAGATTGTTAGAATGGATAAAAAAATAGATTAATTATATGATGTCTATAATGGGTGTATTTAAATGTAAAGACATAGGCTGAAAGTAAGTAACTTAAAAAGATAAATACAACACAAACAATAAGCATTAAATGGTTGAAGTGGTTATATTAATATCAGACAAAATGGATTTCAAGACAAAGAGAATTACTAAAAATAAAGAGGGACATGTCTATTAATTAAAAGGTTAATGAATCAGGAAGACATTGCAATTACAAATGTATATGAGCCTCTAACAGAGATTCAAAATACATAAAGCCAAAATGTATAAAATTAAAAGGAGAAAGAGACAAATTCATTATCATAGTTGGAGATACTCTCTCTTCCCACAGTTAATAGAATCATTACACACACACACAAACACACACACAAAATCAGCAAGGGCATAGAGAATGTGAACAATATTATTCACAACAACTGAAGAGATGTTTATAGAAAACTATATCCAGTAATAGAGCAATACACATTGTTTTCAAAAGTACATGGCATATGATTCCATTTAGATAACATTATTGAAAAATTACTAATATGGAGAACATATTAGTGGTTTCCAGGAATTAAGAAGGGGGTGTGGGCAAGTGGATGTGCTATAAAAGGTCAACGTAAAGTGTCCTTGTGGTGAAGGAAAAATTTTGCATCTTGATAGTATCAGTATAGTACAATATCTGATAGTGATATTGCATGATAGCTTACAGATGTTAGCACTGGGGGGAAACTGGGTAAAGTGTATAGGAGATTGCTCTATTATTTCTTTCAAATGCATGTTAATCTAAAATTACCTCAAAATAAGAAATTTAATTAAAAATCAATACACAAAAGACCATATGCTGATCATTAAACAAGTTTTAATACACTTAAAAAAATGAATAGCCAATTTTGACAGCATCCTTTATTACATAACTCCCACTTCTTCACTTATTTGAAAGACCATCTTTATCACATATAAAATTCTCATGTATTTTGGGATCTATTTCTGAAGTTTCTATCCTGTTACACTGATCTATTTGTCTATTCCTCTGTCACCACGATTTATTGCAGTATGTTTTGATTTCAGGATATTCTTGTGTCCCTTAATAATTTTCTTTTGTATTTTTTGACTGTTTTTTGGGCATTTATTCTTTCATACCAACTTTGAGATTACTCCCTAGTCCTGCCTCTTTACCCATGTCCCCCAAAGTCCTGTTGGGGTTCAGATTGGAAATCATTCCATTTACAAATGAATATTACGGGAAAAACATTCATGTTATATGACAATGAAGAGCATGTCTTTTTATTTTTTCAGGTCTTGTTTATGTCTTTCAATGACATTTCAAGATTTTTTTCTCCTAAGGATTTTATTGTTAAATTTATTTTATAGTTTTTGTTGTTACTGTGAGCAGCATTTTTCTTTATTTCTATTTCTAGTTGTTTATTACTAATATGGAGAAAAACTACTATTTTTTTTTTATCTAGCTACTTTAACTTTCTAATTTATTTTCATGTTTTTAAACTACAAATCTTGTGTTTTCTAAGTCTACAATAATATAGTTGTCAAAAGAAATCCAGTACTTAATTTAGTCTTAATATATTTGCCAGAATCAGTACATTATTGAATAATAATGACAATAATAGCATCTCTGTGTAAGTCTTGATTTTAATTTAAATGGGTTTAGTATTACATGACTTTGAATGATAATTGCTGCTGGTAATTGGTAAATAGTATTTGCATATTTTAGTTATGCTTTTAATATGATTATTTTACTCAGTTTTTATTAATAGCTATTGAATTCACCAGAAATAAGTTTTCTGCACCTATTATACATTTTTCTTTAATTTCTTAATGTAAGTAATTATGTTGATAGAGGTCTGATATTGAATCACCCTAATATTTTGGGAATAAGCAATATGAGTGAGCATTGCTCACTCTTCTTTCCTCTCTTCATTATTCTTTCCTGAGCTCTGTGTTCTGATATATTAATGTTTGGTTAGAATAATTCTTGGAGTATTTTCTTCAGATGGGCTATGTGAATAATCTTCTCTAAAAACTAGCATCTACACAATTATCTTTCTGATACCCTGTCAGGAAAATGATGTCTTGGATGTGCGTAGAGTCTTTGGGGGTAAAGTTTTTATTCTCTTTGATTCTGCCATTATCTAATGTCCATATTGCAGATTAATAACAGTCTGATTTTGCTTTTGAAAATACCCAGTTCTTTCTCTCTGAAAACTTGTAGGATAGTATCTTTTATTTGTTAAAAAATATTTATTGGGTGCTTACTATGTGGAAGTTACTATAGTAGGCCCAGTGGTAAATAAAAAAGAAATCTGAGCCTTGTTTTTACATTCAAGTTTATTCTGTCCTAGGCTCTATTTGGGCATCAGTGGGACACTATGAGCACTTGTCATCTGAAGAGCAGTTTCTTCCTTCAGCTCAGACAAGTTTTTTTTCTATTACCTTTTGTTTTTTCCTATTACTTGTTTAATTCTTGCCTCTCTTCCAGCCAAAATGTTTTCTTTCTCCAATGTTATTACTTGGATGTTAGGTCTCCTGGTATTTCTCTTCCAAGTTGTTTATATTTTTCTTTATATTTCCATATCTTTGAATATTTGCTTTGAGCTTTGAGTTGTTTCTTCCACTTGATTTTACAGTGCACTAACTTGTTTCTCCATTGGGACCCTCTTCTTCTTCAATTTATCTCTTGACTGTTTTAGTCTTTTTTAAAAAATTTTTAATATTCATGAGATAGAAAGCTGATTGTCCCCCCTCTTGCCCATGATGTGGGGGCCAGATTCATTTTGGGGACATACCCATTACCAGGAATTGCTTTTGTACCCTTTGTCCCCTCCCAATTATCCCTCAACCTCCCTACCCCTCCCTCTCTCCCCTCCGATCCAATTTGTAGACCTAGGAATGTTCCTTCCCTCATTGGATCACGGCACTACTGTGGTCTTTCTTTCCTGCCTTCCTTTCTCTCTTAGCTCCCACATATGTGTGAGCACACGAGGTATTTATCCCTCTGTGCTTTGCTTGTTTCACTCAACAAAAGTTTCTCCAGGTTCATCCATGTTGTTGCAAATGGGAGTATTTCATTCTTTTTTATGGCAGAGTAGTATTCCATGGTGTATATATACCACAGTTTCTGTATCCAATCATCTATTGATGGACATTTAGGTTGGTTCTGTATCTTGGCTATTGCAAACAGAGCTGCAATATACATGGGAGTGCAGGTATCTCTTTGGCATGATGATTTCCATTCCTCTGTATATACCCAGAAAAGGGATTGCTGGATCATATGGAAGATCTATCTGTAGTTGTTTGAGAAACCTCCAAATTGTTTTCCAAAGTGGTTGAACTAATTTACAGTCCCACCAACAGTGCAGTAGTGTTCCCTTCTCTCCTCACCCTCTATAGCATTTGTTATTCACCGTCGTTTTGATCATAGCCAGTCTAACTGGAGAGAGGTGGTATCTCAATGTGGTTTTAATTTGCATTTCCGCTGCAGGTGGGCGCTAGACTCGGTTTATACTGGGGGGATACAAAGGTGAACAAGACCCGAGAAAGATCTACACAGTGCTACAAAGGCACCCAGAGAGACTGGTCGTCTGTGCCCAGCAGAAACCTGGTAGACTTCCTGGGCGAGGCGGTGCCGAGCAGGGTCTTGAAGGCCCAGCTGATAGACGAGGGGTGCAGAAGACACGCCCCAGCCCAGCACAGTGCGCACAGAGTGGGGAGACGTGCGGCCAGGGAGGCGGAGACTCGACAGAAACCACACACCCGGTGGGGTCGCCACTGCATGATCTAACAGCCTGGGCCAGAGCACACGGAACAGGGAGAAGTCCTGCACGGGAAGTGAAAGCTCAACAGAGATCACACACCCTGTGGTACGTGATCCACCAGCCCAGCAGAGTCCAAGCTGACCAGAAAGGTGGCTCCCCGGAGAAGCCCAAGACCCGAGGCAACCACACACACAAGGCACTAGAGGCCAACTGAGCAGTCACGGAGGGAGCCATACGAAATTGGCAACCACAGCAACATCCTAGTTAGTCATTAGTCTTAAACCGGTGAACTGTGAAACCCCCGGCCACAATGAATAAACACCAAAAAAAAGATACCAGAAATACAAAAAATCAAGAAAGTACACCACCAAAAGTTAATAAATCTCAAACTCTAGATCCTATAGAACAAGAAGCCCTTGAAATGACTGACAAGGAATTTCGAGTGATAATTCTAAGGAAACTGAATGAGATACAAGAAAACTCAGCTAGACATCATGATGAAATGAGGAAAAGTATACAGGATCTGAAAGAGGAAATGTACAAGGAAATCAATGTCCTGAAAAAAAATGTAGCAGAACTTGCTGAACTGAAGAAGTTATTCAACGAAATAAAAAACACAACGGAGAGTTTAACCAGCAGGCTTGTCGAAGTTGAAGAGAGAACCTCTGAACTTGAAGATGGGCTGTTTGAAATAACACAAGCAGACAAAAAGAAAGAAAAAAGAATCAAGGACATTGAAGAAAATCTGAGAGAGATATCAGACAACCATAAGCGATCAAATATCCGAATAATGGGTATTCCAGAAGGGGAGGAAAATGGAGATTCCACTGAAAACATATTCAACAAAATAGTGACGGAAAACTTCCCAGGTATAGGAAAAGTCACAGATCTTCAGATCCAGGAAGCTCAACGATCTCCAAACGTATTCAACCCAAAAAGGCCTTCTCCAAGACATGTCATAGTCAAATTGGCAAAACTCAGAGATAAAGAGAGAATCTTAAAAGCTGCAAGAGAGAAGCGTCAAATCACCTATAAGGGAGCCCCAATCAGGTTAACATCAGACTTTTCATCACAAACCCTAAAAGCTAGAAAGGAATGGGATGATATTTTCAAAATACTAAAAGACAAAGATTGCCAGCCAAGAATACTCTACCCTGCAAGGCTATCCTTCCGAAATGAGGGGCAAATAGTATATTTCTCAGACAAACAAAAACTGCGGGAGTTCACTACCACAAGACCACCCTTACAAGAAATCCTCAAGGGAGTACTGGGTTTGGTTCCTGAAAAATAACTACCACTGCCATAAAAACCCAAGAAAAATCTAAACCCGCTAGTATAATAAAAATGGCATTCATGAAGAGAAAACAAGCTAACAAAAACACTATCTACAACCTAAGGAACCAACAAACAAAGAAACCAAACAGTAAATCAGAAAGCAAGGAACAAAAGACACCTAAGACAACCAAACAACCAATAAAATGCTAGGAATAAATCAACACCTTTCAATAACAACTCTTAATGTAAAAGGCTTAAATTCCCCAATTAAAAGACACAGACTGGCTGACTGGATCAAAAAGCAGGACCCAACTATATGCTGCCTACAAGAGACCCACCTCACCCATAAAGATTCACATAGACTAAGAGTGAAAGGATGGAAAAAGATTTACCATGCAAACAGAAAAGAAAAACGAGCTGGAGTAGCTATTCTTATATCTGACAAAATAGACTTTAAACTAAAAACCATAAAAAGAGACAATGAGGGACACTACTTAATGATAAAAGGACTGATCCATCAAGAAGACATAACAATCATAAATATGTATGCACCCAATGTTGGAGCAGCCAGATTTATAAAACAAACTCTATTAGACCTAAAGAAGGAAATAGACACTAATACCATAATAGCAGGGGACCTGAACACCCCACTATCAATATTAGACAGATCATCTAGGCAAAGAATCAGTAGAGAAACACAAGATCTAAACAAGACTCTAGACCAATTGGAATTGGCAGATATCTACAGAACATTCCACCCAACAACCTCAGAATATTCATTCTTCTCATCAGCACATGGATCATTCTCCAGGATAGATCACATATTAGGTCACAAATCAAGTCTCAATAAATTCAAAAAAATTGGAATTATCCCATGTATCTTCTCAGACCACAATGGATTAAAACTAGAAATTAATAACAAACGAAACTCTGGAAACTATACAAACACATGGAAATTAAACAGCATTCTACTTAATGACATATGGGTCCAAGAAGAAATCAAGCAGGAAATCAAAAAATTTATTGAAACTAATGAAAACAATGATACATCATACCAAAACCTGTGGGATACTGCAAAAGCAGTATTGAGGGGAAAATTTATCGCATTAAACGCTCACTTCAGAAGAATAGAAAGATGGCAAGTGAACAACCTAACACTTCACCTTAAAGAACTAGAAAAACAAGAACAATCCAAACCTAAAGTTAGCAGACGGAAAGAAATCATTAAGATCAGAGCAGAACTGAATGAAATTGAAAACCAAAAACAATTCAAAAGATCAACGAATCAAAAAGTTGGTTTTTTGAAAAGATAAATAAAATTGACAAACCATTAGCATGGCTAACAAAAAAAAGAAGACAGAAGACTCAAATAACCAAAATTAGAAATGAAAAAGGCGATATTACAACTGATTCATCTGAAATACAAGGAATCATTCGAGACTACTATAAACAACTATACGCCAACAAATTTGAAAATCTGGAGGAAATGGATAAATTTCTGGACACACACAAGCTCCCAAAACTGAACCGTGAAGACGTAGAAAATTTGAACAGACCAATAACAATAAAGGAGATTGAAGCTGTTATCAGTAGGCTGCCAACAAAGAAAAGCCCAGGACCAGATGGATTCACAGCAGAATTTTACCAAACATTCAAAGAGGAATTGACACCGATTCTTTACAAACTATTCCAAAAGATTGAAACGGACGCAAATCTCCCAAACTCATTCTATGAAGCAAACATCATCCTGATACCAAAACCAGGTAAAGATATAACCAAAAAAGAAAACTACAGGCCGATATCCTTGATGAATATAGATGCAAAAATCCTCACTAAATTACTAGCAAACAGAATACAGCAACACATACGTAAAATTATTCATCACGATCAAGTGGGATTCATCCCAGGGATGCAAGGTTGGTTCAACATACGCAAATCAATAAATGTGATACACCATATTAATAAACTCAAACACAAGGACCATATGATCATCTCTATAGATGCTGAAAAAGCATTTGATAAAGTTCAGCACTCATTCATGACAAAGACCCTCTATAAGTTAGGTATAGAGGGAAAGTATCTCAACATAATTAAAGCCATATATGCCAAACCCACTGCCAATATCATCCTGAATGGGGAAAAGCTGAAAGCTTTTCCTTTAAGAACAGGAACTAGACAAGGATGCCCACTCTCACCACTCCTATTCAACATAGTGTTGGAAGTACTAGCCAGAGCAATCAGAGAAGAGAAGGAAATAAAGGGCATCCAGATTGGAAAAGATGAAGTCAAACTGTCCCTGTTTGCAGATGACATGATCCTATATATCGAACAGCCTAAAACCTCTACAAAAAAACTGCTGGAATTGATAAATGATTTTAGCACAGTAGCAGGATACAAAATCAACACGCAAAAATCAGTAGCATTTCTTTTCTCCAATAGTGAACATGCAGAAAGAGAAGTCAAGAAAGCCTGCCCATTTACAATAGCCACCAAAAAAATAAAATACTTAGGAATTGAGTTAACCAAGGAGGTGAAAAATCTCTATAATGAGAACTACAAACCACTGCTGAGAGAAATTAGAGAGGATACAAGAAGATGGAAAGATATCCCATGCTCTTGGATTGGAAGAATCAACATAGTGAAAATGTCCATACTACCCAAAGTGATATACAAATTCAATGCAATCCCCATCAAAATTCCAAAGACATTTTTCTCAGAAATGGAAAAAACTTTCCAGACATTTATATGGAACAATAAAAGACCACGCATAGCCAAAGCAATGCTGAGCAAAAAAAATAAAGCTGGAGGCATAACACTACCTGACTTTAAGCTATACTACAAAGCTATAATAACCAAAACATTATGGTACTGGCATAAAAACAGACACACTGACCAATGGAATAGAATAGAGAATCCAGAAATCAACCCACACACTTACTGTCAGCTGATCTTTGACAAAGGCACCAAGCCTATTCAGTGGCGAAGGGACTGCCTCTTCAGCAAATGGTGCTGGGATAACTGGATATCCATATGCAGGAGAATGAAACTAGATCCATACCTCTCGCCGTATACTAAAATCAACTCAAAATGGATTAAGGATTTAAATATACACCCTGAAACAATAAAACTTGTTAAAGAAAACATAAGAGAAACACTTCAGGAAATAGGACTGGGCACAGACTTCATGAATACGACCCCAAAAGCACGGGCAACCAAAGGAAAAATAAACAAATGGGATTATATCAAACTAAAAAGCTTCTGCACAGCAAAAGAAACAATTAAAAGAGTTAAAAGACAACCAACAGAGTGGGAGAAAATATTTGCAAAATATATATCTGACAAAGGATTAATATCCAGAATATATAAGGAACTCAAACAACTGTACAAGAAGAAAACAAACAACCCGATTAAAAAATGGACAAAAGAGCTAAGTAGGCATTTCTCTAAGGAAGATATACAAATGGCCAACAGACATATGAAAAAATGCTCAACATCACTCAGCATCCGGGAAATGCAAATCAAAACCACATTGAGATACCATCTAACCCCAGTTAGGATGGCTAAAATCCAAAAGACTATGAACGATAAATGCTGGCGAGGCTGCGGAGAAAAAGGAACTCTCATACATTGTTGGTGGGACTGCAAAATGGTGCAGCCTCTATGGAAAATGGTATGGAGGTTCCTCAAACAATTGCAGATAGATCTACCATACGACCCAGCTATCCCACTCTTGGGTATATACCCAGAGGAATGGAAATCATCAAGTCGAAGGTATACCTGTTTCCCAATGTTTATCGCAGCACTCTTTACAATAGCCAAGAGTTGGAACCAGCCCAAATGCCCATCATCGGATGAGTGGATATGGAAAATGTGGTACATCTACACAATGGAATACTACTCAGCTATAAAAACGAATGAAATACTGCCATTTGCAACAACATGGATGGACCTCGAGAGAATTATATTAAGTGAAACAAGTCAGGCACAGAAAGAGAAATACCACATGTTCTCACTTATTGGTGGGAGCTAAAAATTAATATATAAATTCACACACACACACACACACACACAAACCGGGGGGGGGGGGAAGAAGATATAACAACCACAATTATTTGAAGTTGATACGACAAGCAAACAGAAAGGACATTGTTGGGGGGGAGGGGGGAGGGAGAAGGGAGGGAGGTTGTGGTGATGTGGAGCAATAATCAGCCACAATGTATATCGACAAAATAAAATTTAAAAACAAAAAAAAAAACAAAAAACAAAAACAAAAACAAAAAAACAAACAAACAAAAAAAATAAATAAAAAAAAACAAAATAAATGCTGGCATACTGACAAATGAAAGTAAATATGCCTAAGTATTGTAAAAAAAAAAAAAAATTAATTTGCATTTCCCTGATGACTAGTGATGTTCAGCATTTTTTCATATATCTGTTGGCCATTTGTATGTCTTCCTTTGAAAAATGTCTATTCAGCTCCTTTGCCCATTTTTTAATTGGGTCATTTATTTTTTTACTGTATAATTGCTTGAGTTCTTTGTATGTTGTGGATATTAATCTCTTGTCAGATGCATAGTTGGCAGAAATTTTCTCCCACTCTGTAGGGTGTCTTTTCACTCTGTTGATTGTTTCTTTTGCTGTGCAGAAACTTTTTAGTTTGATATAATCCCATTTGTTTATTTTTTCTTTTGCTGCTTATGCTTTTGGGCTCATGTTCATAAAGCCTGTGCCCTGACCTAACTGCTGAAGTGTTTCATCTCTATTTTCCCTTAGTAATTTTACAGTTTTGGGTCTTATACCTAGGTCTTTAGTTACAGAAATTTGTTGACTAACAGGTTTTAGGAGTTACGCTTTTTAGGGGAAAGTCTGAGAAGCTTATTCTCCTTGTATCTGACTTCTGGGTTCCCTTAGGTGTGTTGTCATTTCCCCTTGCCTGCTCAATGGGGCTCAGATCCATTTGCTGGGGTACCTTAAATGGACAGAGCTCTGTGAGCTGAGAAGATGGTCTCTCAACCCTCTTCCTGTGGGTTGGTAGAGAAGTCGCAGAGCAGGTCTCAGTCTCTGGCAATGGGAGGAAGCCTCGCACTCAGGCCTTCTAGCTTTGGGGTCTCAAAAGGATATTGTCTTCTGCTTAGCTCCTCACTAGCTCCTTAGGGTCAAGCACACTCACGTGGGCTGTGCAGACCTTGGAGCACAGAAGGGAGACAGGAACTTCTGTGAGCCAAGCTGTCCTCAGGCTCTCTTGCTCAGGTCGTCCTCCCTGGGCTGCTACATGGACTCAGCCTCAGGCCACCCACAGGCCTTAACAGCTGCTAGGCTTAGAAGAGGAAAAGGGTTAGAACTGGGAGGTGGTAGAAGATCAAAAACACCATCTTTCCAGAAG
Source organism: Cynocephalus volans (assembly GCF_027409185.1). Lineage (NCBI taxonomy): Eukaryota > Metazoa > Chordata > Mammalia > Dermoptera > Cynocephalidae > Cynocephalus > Cynocephalus volans. Next base: position 76,812,740 of record NC_084464.1, read on the forward strand.
CCTATCTTTTTTGTTCTTTTGCCACAAATGTAACTACTTTTATTAAAGGGCTATGATGAGTCTTCAGAATTTGCTATTTCTCTGCCAATCTTGAATAAGAGCAAGCTACTTAATGTGTGTAAAAAAGGCTTGAAGGTTGTAGGACAGTGAAAAGATCAGTCCACTACTTCTCTTACTGCAATGTCTAGGTTCTGTCTGTTCTTCAGGACTCAGCTTGTATATGAAGTCTGAAGAAATCCTCTCCATTCTTGGTGACCTTAGTCTTTGTTTAAAATTGGGACATGTTAAAGATGTTATCTTTCCTGAATTTCTGTACAGCTTACCGTGCACAGCACTCACTTGACACATAGTAGCATCAACAACAATAATAAAAACTAACATTTATTAGTTTAGCACTATGTTAAAATTTATATATATATCACTTATTACTCTTTTTAAATGTAATTTTTTATTTTCCTTTTAGGAAAATCATATGTCTGGTTTCCCTTATCAAATTATGGTCTCCTTTTGGGCAATTTTAAATTTCTTCATACCTCCAGTACCTGCTTCCATGGACAAAATATATACTTAATAAATACTGCTTTCAATAATGATGAGAATACCCGACCAATCAGTAAGTATCTTTTTTTCCTCTAGTAATTACAGAGTATCATTAGTGCAGCTGTTTGCTGGGGAGGAAATAGCCAGGAAGATGGGGACATAACTTATATTCTTGAAGAGTCTCATTGAGAAGAGAAGTTAAATCTTGAAAGTGTGAGAAGAGAACTAGGTCTACTCCTAATGTCTTCTCTCACCCTTTAATAAAGGTGAACTATTTTGGAGAAGTTCCTGTATATAAAAGGGCTATTATAGAACCCCACTTATGACAAAAAAGTATCTTTTCTATTCGTGTTTATTGAACTAATTGATTAATTGATATTATTGAACCAATAATATCTTTTATTCAGAAACAAAGTATTGTTTTAAAACTCATCAGCTCCACAAAAATTATTTACAACAAAGAGGTAAAGAGAGATGCAAACAACACTAAACCTTTTAAACCTGTTTTAAAAAATCAAGTCTTTATTTTTTAAAATGGCAATATGTAGGCTTAGAAAATGAAAATGCAATTCATGATGTAGTAATTTTTAAAAGTTCTTATAAATTACATAAATTACATGATTAGTAATTTGATGATTTGTAACTCAGAATATTTGACTAATTGCCTAAACAACACTGATAGCTTGGATGCATATTAGCACAAGATCAGAGGATTAAAGATGTGTCAGTTGAGTAGGTCCTGGGAAAAACTGCATCTCCGACACTGACATGTAAAACTGTAGAACTTGTACTTTCTGTTTGCTGTTACTCAGCCCCACACCTGCTTTTTTATCCTTTTCCTTGTCTTCCAGGGCTACAAGTCTGAAAACTCCATTTCCAAGATTTTTGTGCCCAGTGGGCTTTCGTTATGATCTGCTAGCAGCCAGAGGCACTCATGAGAGCAGAGGTAAAGGAAAGCAGCAGCTGCTCTGCCTCTGCAGCAGTGCGAGGGGACATGCAGCCCCTGCACTGTGTGGCGGTGGTGGTAGGAGCAGCAAGCATTACTGGTAGTTCCAGCAGGATCAGTGGGACTGTGCATTCCCAGGTCCTGCAAAGGCTGGCATTGGATCTCTGCTTGACATGAATTCTACATCAGCCACAGTTGCTGCCGGGGCTTTAGCAGATTCATAGTAGGAATTCCTGGGTCCTGAATACCATCTCCAGCCCATTTTGCTCCTTTAGCCCTTTAAACACATTTGCAGCCAATGCCCTGTTAAAACTCCATTTCAGCACTTTTGTTTCCTGTCATTAAGTTTGAAACAACTAGAAAGGTTTCTGTTTTTCTGGCTGGAAACTAACACATTCAGGTAATGAAACTTCTAGCTAAGGGGCTTGGTTATAATGAAGTTGACTGTGTGCTAAGCTAGGAAAACAGAAGAATCTCGTAAATTTGGCTAACAGAGCTGTGGGTTTTTCAAACCATGACTGTCAAAAATTTTTCTGGGAACAGATTCTTTTCACTCTGGCCTAGTTTAAGGTAAACTTGTCCCACGGAGGCAGAGTCGTGCAGTTTCTTCATGTTGCGTCTCTTCTGTCTGCTCCCTTTCCCCAATTTGGTAATTTCCTTGTCTCCTACCAAGGCCATTCAGTGGAACTTCTAACTAACTGACAGCTTGCACTCCAACGAAACAGGAAAATAGTGGAAAACATTGAATCAGTCATTTATACTGGTGATATGACTAATACAACAGTGATTTTCAGTGCATGGTTATATGCACTATGCATTTTCCTTTCAAGCATTTAATCTCCAGTTTTTTTAAAAAAAATTTAATTTAATTTAATTTTACTTCTTAAAATACATTGTACTTGATTTTCATGCCCCTTTACCCGTTCCTCTCCACCCCCCCCCACATCATATCTGTGCACTTGGCTTAAATAGTTCAAGGAATTTTGGTGGTTATTCTGTTTTCTTCCTTCCTCCCTTTATTTGTTTGTGTGTTTATTTATTTATTAATTTTTAGCTCCAACAAATAAGTGAGAACATGTGGTATTTCTCTTTCTGTGCGTGACTTGTTTCACTTAATATAATTTTCTCTAAGTCCATCTATGCTGTTCTGAATGGTAGTATTTCGTTCTTTTTTATAGCACAGTAGTATTCTATTGTGTAGATGTACCACAGTTTCCTTATCCACTCATCAGATGATGGACATTTGGGCTGGTTCCAGCTCTTAGTTATTGTATATAGAGCTGCAATAAACATTGGAGTACAGGTATCCTTTCGGCATGATGATTTCCAGTTTGGAATTTAAATCTTTTCCCCATTAAAGGCATTTTAGGCATCAGTAAGATATTTTTCATCCTGTGCACACTCCATTGTAGATCTGTGATACTACAATATTAGCAGAGCCAGCTTTGACATTAACCCTGATGAGTTATCAGCAATGAAACTATTTTTGTATGGGTGGCTCCCTGATTCCCCAGGGAAGACTGGAAAGGTGATCATGGTGCCTTTTTCTTAATCGTCCATCCATCCATCCATCTATTCATTCATTCCAAAAAATATTTATTGATCATCATATGTAGCAGGTACTGTGCTAGGCATTATGGAAACAGCAATGTTTAAAACAAAAGAAATGACACAGCATATTAGTCAAGAGCTCAGCTGTTCTGCCACTTGGAACTTTGGGAGCTTGAGCAAGTTATCTTGATCCTCAGTTTTCCATCTACATACTGCAGCGAGGTGTGCCTAGTTCTCAACATGCACATCGTCCCAAACTACTGTGTGGTCCCTACTTTGCCACCTCTTTTCCAAGCTCACTTCCCACAGAAACTACCTGAATGCAAGCCTTTTTCTCAGACTCTGTTTTCAGGAGCACTCTGGCCACAACAGTCTGAAAGCACAAATCCAAATACAGGAAAATAGTCATTTTGGCAAATTAGAGTGATGTCAAATATCTATAAAATCTATGTCTATGGCTTATATTACAGAAGGGAGTTATATTACTATAAACTCCTTTATTCCCTACCTTGCTTAAATATAGAACTACCTAGTTCTATATTTAACACAATCCCTCCTTTTCTCTCCCTTCAATCCAGAGTCTCCAGATGCTTTTTTGGATTTTTCAGATAGAGATTTCTGAGCTTCCAAATACATTTTGTATTTTTAGTATATTTAAGATCATATGTCTTCTTCCTATTCAGTGATATTTTTCTAACACAAAGATCGTTGTCCTCATATCTTAGACCTCATTCCTATACCTTCTGTATTTCTTTTTGTGGTAATGATGTTTCTCGCAAAACTATGCTAAGCACATTCTCTTTATTAATAAAGATATTCCTGTATAAAAATGAGTTTGCAGAGATAATAAGGTACTGCTTAATAATCAGGGAATCTTCATAAAAAAGTCATTCTTGACATGTCCCAATTTAAAACAAAGGCTAAAATAGCCATTTATCTGTATAAACTCAGCCTTCTGCCTTATCAACCAATTTAGCACATTCTTGGATTTAATAGAGAATTGCCAAGCAGGATCTGGGGAAATGTCAATGGCAGTGACAAAGTGACTGTTGTATATATTCAAAGCTTCCCAAAATAGCCTTTAAAATAATACAAGAATGAAATAAAGTCAAACGTCTGCTGGGACTATTTATATAACACCACTCATTTTCTTTATTAAAATAAATGTGCCTTCTGTAATATAAGCCATAGATATGGATTTTATAGTTATTTGACATCACTTTAATTTGCCAAAATGACTATTTTCCTGTATTTGGACGTGTGCTTTCAGACTGTTGTAGCCAGTGTGCTCCTGAAAGCAGAGTCTGAGAAAAAGGTTTGTGTTCAGCTAGTTTATGTGGGAAGTGAGCTTGGAAGAGAAATGGCAAAGGAGGGACCACCCAGGCAAGGATGAATGACTGAGCCAGCACTGCTGTGGGTGCTGAGGCTGACGGCACTGGACCTTTCTGTCAGGATGTAGGGTGATTACGAGCATTGTCCGTCCCAGGGAGCAATGGGGGAAGCATCTGATCGTCCCAGCCCCCACTGGCTGAGGCTTGCCGCACGGGCTGTCGTAGCCCTGCAGGTCTCCCTCGGGCACGCGCAGGGCTGAATGCGCGCAGGCACGGTCGCGCGCTGGAGGAGAGGCGCTGTTAGACGGGCTGCGCGGAGCCTCTGAAGAGCTGTCCCCGGCTGTGGCTGGACTCGAGATGAGACGAGGCTGCTGACGGCGTGTCCTACACAAGCAGCCAGCATTTAGCTGAAAAAAATGTAGATCGAATAAGACCAAAATTATCCATCAGGAAAATCATCCTATTTGAAGATTCTATGCTTTTCTTGACTCCTAATATTTGCATTTCCAGACTTGGTGTGAAGACAATTTATCAGAGTTGGAGAGATCACTGAGTTAATGAAATATAATAAATCTGATAGTTTAACACTAGGTGGGATGATTAAGTCTGTATTCTTGAATTCAGCCTCATTTGGAACATACCCCTGGGGCTCTTTATTCTTACATTTATAAATTATGAACTCAATGATTCTAATATTTTGCTGATAATGAGTATATAATACATTCAGGCTTGCTTGCTTTAAACAGATATTCTTCTTAACAGCAATTAGGACAGGGAAAAAGAATGTCCTTTGTTATGGTCTGTTTTTATTTTCAGACTTATAGTTTGCTTAGTGATTGTTAAAGTGGTTGTTAAAGTAATATGAATATAAAATCACAAATTTAAACAAAACAATTATAAAAGTGAAAAGACAAGTGAAAACTAGAATGAAAAGATATGGTGAGGACAATAAACGTTTTTAAAGACAGATAGATAGATAGATAGATAGATAGATAGATAGATAGATAGATAGATAGATAGATAGATATAAAGAGTGGATTTAAAGGTAAGGATAAAGAAAGAAACTTTTGCATTGATACAGCAGGAAAGCTATTTTTTGTTCCTTTGAATTTATGCCATTTAAATCCTTCAATGGCTTCCCTTTGTTTTTAAGATCAAGCCCAAAGCGAGACATGGGACATTCGAGAGCCTCTGCAAGCAGACCCCAGTCTATCTTTCCAAACCTGTTTCCCAGAACTCACTTACAGGACCTCTCCACTCCAACTTACCTGATCTGACTGCATTAGAAATATTAACTCACTTAGTCTGCATCAAATGCCTATGAGGTAGGTTTCATTATCGTCCGTACTTTACAGATGAGGAAACTGAGGTACACCCAGGTTAGTTAATTTGCCCTAGATCATCAGCTAGTCGGGCTCTTCACACTCACATCCCTGCTGACTGACTGCCTTCCAGACTTGCCTTGACATGGCTTTACCTCCAGCTTTGGTTTCCCTCACTTAGAACATGTTCCTCCCTTTCTTCCACCTCTTTAAATCCCGCTGGTCCTTTAAGGCTGAAACCAAGTTCCCCTCTCCTCCAAAAGCCTCCCTTAGCTACACTGGTACCAGTCATTTCCTCTTTTTTGTATCTATACAATAGTTTACTTGGTAGAGTTCGTTTGACACCTGTCACCCACCCTCTTCACTGGAAATGATCTGTGTGTATATGCACGTGTGCACTTTTCTCCCTCATTTAGTCATATCCTCACTGAAGACAGGCCAGGATTCTGTTTTTCTCTTAGGAATATATAGCTTTTACTTAGTGGCAGAGCTGACAATCAGGAGACCAATACTGCAGAGAAAGACCCCAGAAGACAGGGCTGTGGCTTGGTCAACTCTTTGGGTCGCCTGTAGCACCTAATACCACCTATGCTTTGTGCATAGTTAGTGCTCAGTATTCATTGGCTTGAATTAAAGTTGAGAACTGTGGTGATTCAGGCTGTCACAGCTTCATTTTTATTATTTATTAAATCAAAAATTTAACATACATTTCATATTCAAAATAAATGGAGGTTGACAATTGAAATACCAGATATGACAGGTAATTTAAAAAGTGCTAAGAATTACAGTGTGGTACTGGAAATGTTTCTCTATTTTTCTTTTCCATGTAGAAAATTGCATTTTCATAGCAAGTGTCTAGTGGCCACCATAATATTATTAATTATAAGTATATGGATATAAATATAAATAAAAAATATACACTCTCACACGCAAACTTCCAGTGGTTTTTCAGAGGGGAAAGTGGAAGATAGTCGAAATAAACAAACACAGGGCATGTCTTGTCCATTTCCTTCCTGATACTGTTTGTCCAAAAGAACCAAAACGCTTGAGTCTATCCAGAGCCTGGTGTGTTGGTGGCTCCAGCTTTCTTTCTGCTCTTGACAATAGCACTTCAAGGACAAGGGAAGGCAGGTTTCTGGGGGAGGTGTCAGTGGCTCTTGGAGGATGCTTTTCTCACATCAAATTACTGGAAATTCTCTATTCTGGTCTGACTCTTAGACCTTTCCTGTCTTAACAAAGCTTAAATGTATTTATTGAGTCCATCTGTTGAGAATAACAATGGAATTAATAGCCATAGGTTCTTCCCTGCAGGGGAGAGACATGGCACCACAGCGTCATGCTCCATACCTTTATGTATCAGACTCGCGTTCCCTTTCTCCTTCCCTAGAGGGCACTTGGGCAGAGGCCTGCTAGGGCCCCCTCAATGAGACCCAAACAATCTGCAAGATCATGTGTGGGGGCCACAGTCAACTGCCACTTCGTTAAGAAGTTGTTCTCTCCGTACTAGTTTCTAGATCTCACAAATATGTGGTATAGACTCTTGTTGACTGATGTTTGATTGTGTTCCTTTTCTTTACCTCTGCAGTAGTTCCTCTCAAACTACGTCACCTTTCAGATAAAATAAACCTCCCCAAACACAAAGTCTGTGCTTCCCAATTCTCCCCAAGCATCCTTTTTGACAGTGGCCCTCCCGGAGAGAGTGTAGCCTTGCAGCTGTGTGGGAAAGAATATATGGAATTCCCAGCTATGAATCTCAAGAGCCATTAACAGAGTACGAATTTGTTTACTAACTTTCCACACATTTGGTTACTTGTAGGACATTAAGTTATTTTGAAAGTTGTTGTTTAGTTTGGTTTTAGCCAGGATAATTTTTTCTTTTTTGGTCAAGATTGTTAGACTTTAGGGAAGAGTGCTGCTCAACCATTCTGATAAAAAAGGTGTGACTGGGAAGACTTTTGCCACTTGTTACTAGGTGGGTGTGTGGAAGGGGGGCATTTATTTCCATAGTTCCATTTGTTACTTAAAATTATAATTATTCTATATGAAATTTAATTTTGTACAAAGAAAATTTCTTGGTAGTAATAAGCATACCTATTAAAAAATGGAGACATCCTTTAATCCAGGGCTTCTACAACTTTACTACGCATGTGAATCACCCGGGATCTTGTGAAAATGCAGATTCAGAGTCACCAGGCCCAGCCTGAAGCCTGAGAGTCTACATTTCTAACGAGCTCCCAGGTGAGGCTGATCCTTCTGGCCTTTGGATCTATACCTTGAGTAGTAAAGAGAAGCCAGGCACAGTCAGCCTAATTCTCTACCTTTTTTTTTCAAACTTCATTATGACAGCATTTGTGCTTTTTTCATCTCGTTTGGGGTGGACTTTGCATAGATAATAATAGTCTGCCTTCTCAGGGTTGGTGTGAGGATTCAATGATATAAACCCTTGCTACTCAAAGTATGCAGCAGCAGCAGCAGTGTTACCTGGGAGCTTGTTAGAAATGCAGAGTGTCAGGCCCCACCAATCTACTGACTCATCTGCATTTTAATAAGCTGCCTCAGTGATTTGTGTGCACATTAAAGTTTGAGAAGCAGTGATGTAATCCAGATGGAGTAACTGGTGCACAGTCAGTGCTCAATAGACACTAGCCATTACCCTTTGAGTACTTATGAGTTGTAAAACCAAATGAGTTGTTTATATTTTTCCTATTTACAGGTGAGAAGACTGTAATAATGCAGTTTGCAAGTAGCAAGACTAGGGTTCTAAACTAGATCTTTTGAATCCAAATCCAGTGCACTTAATACTGCACAGCCTTTTCCCTGAAGAGGAGTGAATGTCTGGAATAGTGAAGGCCTTGGTGCCTCTCACCTCACTTTGCAGCTCTCTTTTATCCCTCGGTGGTGCTCAGGCACCTTACTTTTGAAAGTGCAGCAGTGTTCATGAAGGTGCTCCACACAGGGCTCCCTTGCTGAACCTCATCTCCTTCCCCCAATCAGAACACTACTTATTATTGTCCTCGTTCTTATATTCCCCTAGGGTTCCAGTGAAGGTTGTAATCGTGTCCTATGTTCATCTTCCTGGAGGTATTTTCCTTCTGCAGGGTTTTCTGAATGTAATCCTTTGGCTCAAAGGACGTACTCCCTCTGGGGAAAGTCTGGACTTTGCAGGACTGGTGGGGGTGTATTTCAGGTGGAGGATGTGGGTGCAGTGGAGCACGTGTGTATGTGTGTGTTCGTGTAGATCTTTCCTGGGATCTCTGAATCCCAACTCTCGACAGACAACTGCTCCATTCATACATAAGGCTGGTCTTGGGTGGTGTTTGGAAGTATGTTTCTATTAGGAAAAAATCAAAATAGAAATGAAAGTGGGAGGACAAGAAGAAGAAGAGGAATTAGAATGTCAGGACTGGATGGAAGGAACGTGATTTGGGGGCCAGAGGTGTGTGTGAACAGTTATATTGTGGAAATCATTTGCTCCACCCTGGATATGCTACTTTTGAATTTAAATTGGATTTTTGTTTCCAACTTTGCTTTCAGGTTTTTAAACACAAGCTAATAGGCTGTAGGCTCAATGTAAAAGACTTAGTCAGGTCTCTTTATCTTAATTGCTTTATGTCAAAACTTGAGGTGCTCTTTAATTTGCTCCTGTTTTGTACCTCACAGGCACTGACCGATTTAGTTTCTTTTTGCATTTTTGCTAATGGAGGTTGAAAAGGCTTGCTGATTCTCATTAGGTCTGTTTTGATTTAGTTAGCTTCATTTAAAATTGGGGTTTTTATTTAAAATTTTTGTTTATCACATGGCTTTGTCTATCACATGGCTTTGTCTTTTGAATTAAGACCACTCCCCAAATAATGAATTCATGAGTCTGAAAGTAGGTTAAGTCTCTAATTGTTTTTTATTCTTCTCTTTGTTTTTGTTGCTATTTAAATTTTGATTTGTCTATTTAGAGTTTCCAAATGTCTTGGTGTTGGGGATAGTGTAATGTTGTGGAAGAAGATGACATTTTTGCGGGTGTATATATATATTATATATAAAAAAAGAAAAATACCTTGCAACACCAAATATATCTATATTAAATTTATTTATTTACTATTATTATTATTTTACATTCTAAATTGTTGCAGAGCAGTTGCGGGGGAGGGGAGAGGGGATGGGGAGGGGTGTAGGGTGGGAGGAGGATGAAGGAGGGAGGGCGTGTGGTTGAGGCCCATGGCATCCCCCTCATTCTGGCAGGGGTCCCAGGAGGCTTCTGGCATTGTCTCAGTCGTGTCTGGGTTAGATGAGGATGCCGGGGGCTGGGGGGCACATGGCTGAGGACTTTGGTCCCTCCACCTTGACTTGGGAGCCTAGGAGGCTTCGAGTCCTTCTAGGTTTTATAGGAGTTCTTTGGTGGTGTTAGACCTTTACTCGTTAATATCAAACTTTATCTCTAATATGTGGGTTTTTTGTGTTTTCTTTCAGTTCTGTGTTGGATTAGTCACTATTCCCTCCACTTAAACCCTGCACTGGAACTAATTAGTTGTCCTTTGCTGACTTCTAAAATAGGGTAACTTCCTGTGGGAACCAGCACTTGGGCCCTGTGGTTGAGCTAAATTGCTGATTTGTTGCAGATTCTCTGGGGAAGGCTTTTTGTGCAGCTCAGGTTTTAATTGTTGACCTTGTAAGCACTTCTGGGTCTTGTGAAGTCCAGTATACTTGGGTTATGTGGAAACTCTGGTCTGGTCCTGAGTCTATTCAGCAAACTGCACCCCTGCAGTTCTGTATTCTTGACCAGTCTAGACAGAGTGGACCTGTGCTGGTTGGAGGGCAGATCAGCTGTCCTTGCTGTGCCCCAGTGTTCCCCTGGTCGGCCAGTCTCCCCCACCCCCCACACTCCAAACACTTCCCATGGGACGGGCCATGTGCTGGTCCTTTGTGATGACTCACTGGCCTCTGAGTGGCTCTTTTTAGTTGTCTGTGGCCCCTTACTCCTATGTGGGGTCCACGGGAACCCTGTTAGTGGCCTTGCTGGCCTGGGGGCCACCAGGGCCCACTTCTCCCCTGCAGCCTCCTAGCAACTTTCTATGAAGGGCACAGCTGCAGCTTTTGCCAGCTCCAGCTCTGTGTGCTCCCCAGGGCCAGCCTTGAAGTGGTCAGGGCTTGAAATGGTGGGAGCTGTCCTTTCTTTCTCTCATTGTGGCTTCTTCTGTCTTCATGAACTCTGTAGGCCTCTCCTCCTCTTCCCTGAGCTCTAGAGACCCCAGCTTAGCAGTCGTTGCTTTTCAATAGCTGTAAATTGGTTGATTGTGGGAGATGGTGATGCTGGGTACCATCTATTTTGCCAGCTTGATTGGATGTCTCATGCAGGTATACTTGGATAGGTGTGAAGTAAATGAAAAATAGTTTGCTACTCCCATCCTAGAACACATTGGAAAAGCATTTCTGTAGGACTAAACTGTAATAGTTAGAAAGCCTGTTACTGGTAAATGTGAGCTTGGGCTATTGGGTAAATGTTACTTGGGCTATTCTGGTAGGTCAAATCAAGCTATTCTTGTTCCAATGATATTTTGCAAACAAGGATTTACTAGGCAACCTTAATGAAGAAATGTTTCTCTCCATCTGCGCTTGTTCTATATACACAAGACAGGTCTTCAAAAAGTTCATGGAAAGACTCACTATTTTTTAATGTTATTTTTTCACAAACTTTTTGAAGTACCCTTGTGTATATACATATGCTTTGCTCTTAATGGAAATCACTTTAACACAGTATGAATTTGGAAATCTATGTTAATTACTTTAATGACATAGCACATTGCATTTATCATATAATGCAAGCTGAAAAGCAATGTTCTATCATGTGGCACCAGTATTATGCAGTATATACATACAGTCTGTGGGTTTATTTGTGGTGGAGTAAATTTCAACCATAAACTCAGGTGTGTTGCTTTGCCTCCCACAGATTTGTCACCGCTCTTCCCCTGGGTGATGGAGCCACAAAAGATTTCCTTTTGGGAAATTAACCCTGAATTGGGGTTCTCTTCCTGCATTTATTCTCCAGACCAGGAAGTTACAGAAAGAGAACATTGGTGGGGTTATAGTTTAACAATATAGGCTGGTAACATTCAGTAAAACAAGCAAAGTGACATTCCATAATGCGATTTGTAAGAGGTTAAGTCAATCCACCAACAAAAGCTTGATCTTAGCAAACATTCTCTCTCCCCACAGCAATTTCCCAGTATCTTTACATATTAATCAGTAACTTGTCTGTCCTTGAGCCAGTAACCTTGCTGTGCTTCAATTATTTATCTTATAACAGAGACTATAGTCTGAGGAAAATTTCCTGTCTTTTGCAAGGTTAACATTTTATATGTACTTTTAAGAAGTTAGGGTAAACCTGAAACTACAAGAAACCAGGCCCTGTGAAATATATTTGCTTTATAAATATTGGTATATTCCACACAGGTGAGCAAGAAATATGACTTTATATTCTATAACTCAACTTAATTTTTTGATTTTGAGCTCTCAGTTTGCTGGAAGTGGGCAGAAAAAGCTTTATAGTAGCCCCCTCCTGGAGTTCCATCCTCACACAACTGCCCTGATGTTGCTCCATAATTCCAAGATCCAACCCAGTTTCAAGGTGTTGAGGTGGAGGAGACAGAATGGTCACTGGCCCCTCTATTGCCACTGAGATGTTCAGAGTCCTGGTGCCCATGGCCTCTTCAAGTCCCACTTTCTGCTGCTTGATGTCATTTTTAGGGCATGGAAATCTTTCCCTGACTTGTCTATGATCCTGTCTTCCTAGATATACAAGACCCCTGAGCTCTCTGGGGCCTGACCATCTGATCATCTCTTTTTGTTCTTGGGAATCTTGCTCTCTTTCTTCTTTTTTCCTCTTTCCAACATTGAGGAATCCTTTCTTAGTCTTAGAGAAATCCTTCTTTCTTCATATGTCTATGTGCTCAATTCTCTACTCTTAGGCTGTTGGGAACTAAACCTGGAATTTCTGCTGGAGAGCCCATTCCTGCCCTTCCCAGAGATACTGAACATGGACCTAAATGAGGAGAGGTGTGGTGGGAAAGAAACAGATCCCGAAGGCCACCTTGAGTAGAGGAACAACACCTCAAAGTATCGTCTTTGTAGATATTCTAGCATTTGGCATGCATATCTCATTGTGTAAGATCTACTCCAGAATATTGTGCTGATGACCTTTCTTTCAAGTTGCAGAGTCTGCAAGCAACAGGAAACCAACAAGTGTTCATCCACTCTCTGTCACTTATCAAATAGGCTATTTAGTAGAAGAGACACAAATTGTAAGCTGTGCAGTGAAGTTACCTTTCTATTATAAGTTTCTAAGGACAATTAATTTTAGGAGGCTGGCAAAAACACTGTGCAAAGAAGTGGATTGTTAAGTAGCTATGTGAGGCCAGGTTTTTCTCCCTCTCCTAATAAAGCACTTAAAACCCTACCTTTAAAATATATTCCTTGATTAGTGTGAATTATATCAGCAGCATGACAAATATTTTTCAAAAACAAAGAATTTTTATGGAAGGAAATCAGATCAGAAATAAATGGATGGGTGTGAAATCCTTTCATTGCTACAATAATAGGATAATTTATGTAATGCCTTAAGCATCCAAATCTTTTAATGGCTTTTTTTGAAATATAAAAGACTGAAAAAAATCAGTTATGCCTGTTCCCTCCTTCACTGAATGTTTATTTGAAAGATTCCTTGTTCAGTTAATGTTCTCTCAAAAAATAATAGCAGCGCTGTCTGGAATGGAAATAAGAATTGAATTCTTAGTTGTTTTCTTCTCAGAAATTTCTATAGTAGTTTTGGGAGAAATGGTTTTCTTTTTTTTAGTAATAGAGCTAATTCTTTTTATTCTTCCAGTGTTCTGATAATAGCTTATGATGTTACATTCTACTTCAAATTTTTAGCATTTCTTCCCATCCGATGCTCAATTTTTCATCAGATTTCATTTTTCTTTCTTAGGCTAACCACTTCCCAGGCCCACACTACCTCACCTCTGGATGTCCGTGGGAGAGCAGTCCTTCGCAAACTATCTGTGATGAGGGACCAAGTTTTTAAATTCATGTTTCAGTTTCTGTACTGATCTCCTCACAGACTGGAGCCAAGTAGCTGGCAGATTGGCACTGGTGTGCAGACCACACGGGGTGTTCTAGGCTCTTGTTGTAGGCTTCACTGTCTCTACTTTTCCCCCATGCCCTCCTGGATATCTTCCTAAAATACTGCTTTCTATATGAAATCCCCATTCATCATGCCGGGGCTCAAGACTCTGAAAAATCTAACAACACTCTCCCTAAGTCCTATCCACACACCTTAACCTTCTCTGTGGTTCTTTCCCTTTCCTGAAAAGCAGTTCTTTAGCACCCAGCCAAAAAGAAACCTTTGTCTACTACACTGGGCTGCACTGATTTTTAGATTTCTTGATTGGCTATAACCTACTCAACCACAACACTGCTCTTCGATTGTCTTATTTTTTTCAAACGGATTACTTTTTATTAATTAACGAGTAACTAATGAACTTGATAGACAAGAAACATTGAATGTTCTCAGTTAAGAGAAGAGGGGGTCAGGGAGGGGGCCACCTCATCTACAGGAACTGGGGTGATAGTGGTGTAGGGAGAGACAGGAATTTGTAGTCTTAGATCTTTAGGGCTGGTAAGTGGTAGTCTGGGAGGAGTTTCTCCCTTATCTGAAGAGGGGTGTGTGTGTGAGTGTGTGTGTGTGCACGTGCGTAGGAGGGCATTTATGAAGGGGAAGATTTCAACTTTGTGTAATCTTTTTTTAATTGAAATTTTTATTGAGATAATTGTAGATTCACATCTAGTTGTAAACAATAGTAGAGAGAGATCTCATATACCTTTATTTTTTAAAATTTCATGTCACATACCCTTTATGCTTTTTCCACCATTTTTAGCATCTTGCAGAACTGTAGTCCAAAATCACAACCAGTATACTGAAATTGATTCAATTCACCAATCTTACTCAGATTTTCCCAGTTTTATGTGCACCTATTTTGGTGTATATGTGTATTTAGTTCTATTCAAATTTTTCACATGCGTAGGCTTCTGTACCCATAATCATAGTCAAGATACAAAACAATTCCATCACCACAAGGACCTGTCCCATTGCCCTGTGATAGCCTCACTCTCTCCGTTTCTCCAAACCTACCCTACTCCTAACCCCTGGCAACAGCTAATCTTTCCTCCATTTCTAAATTTTGTTATTTCAGAAATGTTACGTAAATGGAAATATGTAGTATATAACTTTGGGGTATCGCTTTTTTTTTTTACCTGAGTGTAACTCTCTGGAGATTCATAGTGGTCATTTCGTGTCTCAATAGTTGTTTATATTTATTGCTAAGTAGTGTCCCATGGTATGAATGTATCAGAGCTTAACGATTCACCTATTGAAGAACACCTGGCCTGATTGCAGTTTTAGGCAATTACAAATAAAGCTGTTATGAACATTCATATATAGGTTTTTGTGTGAACATAAGTTTTTATTTCTGTGGAACAAATGCCCAAGAGTGCAATTGCTGGGTCATATGATAGTTTCATGTTTTACTTAATCTTTCAAGCTCATTATTTAAAATTGTTTTCCTACTCTACATTTCTGTATTGTGGTGGAAGGTCCAGTTATGGCTCTGACGCTAATTCCTGCATAAAACCACCTTACTTTTCTTGGTTTTTCTTTTTTTTTTGTCTTCTTTATAGCAGTCTTAAAACATACATCTCTTGTATACTATCAGCAAATCTATAAGCTCAGTGGCATTTTATAGGAAATTGAATAACAGAGAAATTAAGTAATGTGAACCATATAGAGAATTAATGGCAAGGTGGCAAGGTCTAAAGCAAATCCCAAAGCCCGTAAAGTAGAATTTTTTTTAACTGTATGTGGTGACACATTCATGAGTCACGAAAAACTAAGACAGTCACAACCACAATATTTTATAAAGAATGTTTTATTTTATTTATTTATTTTTTATTGTACAAAATGATTTTTTATTTTTATTATTGATTATACTCATTCATGGGGCAAGAACTGATGGTCAGCACCTGTGCCCAAAGCGTGGTGAGCAAATCAGTGCTATCAGCATGCCACCACCTCAAACTGCAATTATTCCCCATATCCCCCACTCATCCCTCCCCCAAAAACCCTCTCCCTCCCTCACACACCCACAACCCAAGGTCTGTGAATGTTTTTTATAAAGAAAGAAATAGACTACATTAGAATACAAAATATCATAGTGCATTGCGTATAGCAAGAGTGTGTATTATGTAATTTTTGTTGCATTTATATATATGCGTGTGTGTGCATGTGTTTATATAAAATTGGAATATGGTTAGAAGTGCTGGAGAACTCTATTATTCTAGTTTAGCTCTTTCTATTAAATCCCCCATATAGTTATCTTGTAGTTCCCTTATGGGTTAGAAAGAGATCTTTTACTTGATAAGAATTTGTAAAAATGTAATTTGCCACTTAATGAAAGTTTACTTTCCTTTCCACTTGAGATAGACCTTATACACAAACCCTTCCAGATTTTATATATATACACATATACATAAACCCTTCCTGATTTGATACACACACACACACACACACACACAAGGGAACACTATCCAACTTATTTGGTAGAATTAGCTTAAGTTTGATAACAAAACATTACAAGGGCAGTGCGAGTAGTTAGAAGTTAGAAGACTTCCCTAAGGTCACACATTTAGAAACTGGTAGAGCCAAGACCTAATTCCAAATTTTCTGACAACTAGTAATATACTTTTCCTGAAATCATACCCTGACTCTATGTGGGGTATTTTCAAAGCAGCATATGGTGGTTAGGTTGATTTTGTTATAAACAGACTGTACATGCCAGGGCTTTCATATAGGGGTTATTTAAACTATAACTGAGAAGACTAGGGAAGACAGACTGACTGCCTGCAAATACTGGAAAGGCTATCAGGCAAGAAAGGGAGAAGATTGCTTCTGTCTTACACCAGAAGGCAGAATTGGGATCAAAGTTTAAGCTGCCAGAAATGAAAGAACTGCTTAACACAGTCTTGAACAAACCAAATGAAGAAGTATTTATTAACCCACCAGAAAACCAACTATTCTGGCTGCTGGAGACAAATTCTTCTATTGGACCAAATGTTCTTTAAGGTCTGTTTTCCAAATCCAAGTTCCCAGGAATCTACTGCTAAATGACTTTTTCCTCTATTAGTCATTTATCTCTGCACATTCTGCCCACATGCCACATTTCCTTACAATCTGTTTAGAATTAAAGAAATTGTTTCTAATTGAAACTTTTACTACCATGATTTTATTTCAAATAGACATAATTGATCAAACACTGAGCTTAAGGAACATGCATTTTCTTCTCATAGTAATTTGAATTAGGTCATATTGTGGAATAGAATTAAATGGGAAAGAATGTGAAATTCATTGTTACCAATGTAAAATAGACATCTGCCTGATCATAATACTCAAAAAGTAGATATGAGCAGGTATTTCTCAATTGGAAATTGCAACAGAGAGATGGAAAGTGATCTGCTCAAAGTCATAGAGCTAATAAGTGATCACACAGCTAATATGTGGTTATACAGCTAATGAGTCTTGGACCTGTTAATGCTCTTTACTGACTCTTTGAATAAATATTAAACTTTCCACAGGAGAATGTCCATAAACAGAAACTACTGACTTCTAACGAGAGTGTTTCCAAGAGTTCTGAGTCTAAATCTGAGCAAACTATTCATTATTTATGTGATGAAACAATCTCCTACTTTGCTTACTAATATGTTGTTGAAACATTAAAAAAGAAATAGGAAGATGCTCCCCTTTTTCATAGTGTTTCTTTTCTTTAGGAATAAAAGGGTGGTTTCCTTAGAGATATACCCTTCTACTCTTAAAAGTAAAACATTTTAAACCATAATACTTTACCTCATGGAGTTACATTTCAAACCTCTGTACGTAAGACATTGAAGTGTGTGTCAAGTGCTATTAGGATTAGTATGAATATAACTAAGACATTCAAGTAATTCATTTCCTACTTTTTTACATTATAGTGTCAAATAGGCAACAGCATTTATATTTCATTGCTCTCACATGATTTCCATTTTATTCTGTTGTATTTGAGATCAAATTTCTGAATGCTGCATCAAAGAAGAGTGGATGTTGGCTCTGGCCTATGGCAGGTGTCATTCATTACATCTCTGGGTCTACCAGTAACAATAGAGAGTTTGGTTAGTTTCTGATTTAGAAAATTCTAGAGATTTGATTTGAAAATAGATGAGAGAGAGAGAGAGAGATGAAGGAGGTGGTAATATGAAAGTGAGTGTGATTACTGTACTTGAAGGAAATGATCTAATGGGGAAGGTTGACCAGATTATGGTGAAAACTGTATTTTTCTCCCTAAGACTTCTGTCTCTGCTGCTTGCTGAATGGCCCCTTCAACATTTAAAAATGTGCACAAGTGAAGAGAAAGATGGCATGGAGAAAGAGCCACTCTGAAAATCAAGCTTCTGCCACTGCTGTTTGAGATTGTCTTCCTAGTAAACTAACTCTGCTACTGATGGCATCATAGGTCTGGGCCTCCGCAAATTCCTTCAAACCCTGTAGAACATGCTAAAAAATTTTCAGAAATTGTTCTTTGGAGCTTTGGACAGTGAGAGGTGTAAGAAACCCACATATTGCCAGCAACCCCAAGAAGCTACTTAGATTTCAATTGACATAATTTTTTAAACACTCAGCTTAAAATATCAGTGCTGAGGGGACTGACAGAAGCCTTTTGTTTTTAAGTTTCCAGCTAGTGTTGACACAAGAATTACAAGAGGGAGAGCCAGTTCTGTGTGCTAGGGTGAAGGGGTAGCTTAGCTCCTTGGCCCTTCTCACCCCTCCAAGCAAAATTAGAGAGGCAACTTTCAAAATTCCTTTTTAGAGGAATTTTGGTGATTAAAGAGGATGGAAAAGTAGATGCTAAAAGTTCCATTTAATTTTTAAACATTTTTGACCATTTTTACAGTCTCTTTTTATTCAATTATTTTACTTATTTACTAATTTATTTTAATTAAATAGTCATTTTTAGATAATTAGATTCCCATGCAGTTGTAAGAAATAATAAAAGATGGGTTTTTGATGTCACCAAGATGGTGAAATAGATGATTCCTGGTGTTGCTCCCTACTCCAAGAGATCAACTTACAACTATTAAAACACAAAAACTGCCATTCTGAAACCACTGGAACTTAGGGGAAGGGGAGGAGAGACCCACTGAATTCATGAAGTCATGGAGAGCTGTAATGAGTGGGAGGAGAAATCACACTGATCAGTCCCAGCCCCAGCTGCTCCCATGATGGAGTGGGACAGTTCACAAATTAGCTACCTGTGCACAGAGTATCTACTTGGAGATAACAAAACTGCAGCAGTGCCTTTTGTGTGAAGCTATGTGGACTCTTCAGGGGTAAAGGGTATAGGACCACTGACAACAAAACAAAACAAAACAAAACAAAACAAAAAACAGCAAAAAAAACCTTCAGAGTGCCTGATCCTATTTGCTGGGCCAGCATATATACTCATAAGCTTTCCTGCACCCACATAGGATGGCCACTGGATCTGCTATCTCAGTGGTAAAGAGAGAGACTAGGAGGTGGTTGTCTGATTTTCTCAGAGGCCTGTGAGTTTTTGCAGGGGACTTGTGTGGGGCCTGCCCCACAGAAGATGTTTGGAGTGTTGGGGCAAGGGGCATGGTGTGTATGACTTATCAGGGGTGCATCAGGGTGCAGTGTTGGCAGCTGATCTGCCCATGATTGACATGATCACCACACAGTGAAGTCTGGTCAGTGTGATAGAACTTTAGGGGGCACAGTTTGTGGGAAAGATCTAGTCCCAGGCTGGATTTTTCACACAATCCAGTTGCATTTGTGGAGAACCTACATGAACCAGAGGTGACTAAAATGCTGACAACTAAAATCTAAGCTGCACAAAAAGTTTTCCCTAGTCTGAAAAACAACAGCAGACAGCAATTTAGCTAAGGCATACAGTTCAATTTCTGGGAATTGACCACAGGACAGCAAATTAGTGCCAGTGCAGTGTGTAAGTGGTGGTGGTTGCTACTAACCCACCACAGAATGGGGTAAAAACCCTACGTACCGACAAAGTTTAATACTGAGTAGTAAAGGTTTAACACCACCAAAGAACACCTGTAAAACCTGGAAAAAGAAGCTGTCCCCTCAAATGCACAGGCATCATCATAAAGAAATATGATACCACCGAAAGGAAACCAACAAAGCACCAGCAATGGACCCAGAACAGTGAATTATGAAATGTCAAGCAGATAATTCAGAATAATTCTCTCAAAGATATTTGGGGAGTCATAAGAAAATACAGATAGAAAATTAAATGATATTGGGAAATAATCCAAGAGCAGAATGAGAAACTTGACAAAGGAATAGAGTCAATTTTAAAAAACCAAATAAAATTCTAGAAATTAAGAATATGTCATCTGAACTGAAAAACTCAAGAGAGAGCTCCAACAGCAGACTTGATCAAACAGAGGAAAGAATTTGTGAGCTCAAGGATAGGACATACGAAATTATCCAATCAGAGGAATGAAAAGAAAAAAGAATAAGAAAAAGTGAAACAGAATTACAGCAATTATGTGATACCTTCAAGCAAAATAACCTCCACATAATTGGCATACCCAAAGTAGACAAAAAAGGAAGAGAGGAGGAAAGCATGTTTAAGAAAATAATGGCTGAATTTTTGAAAGTATGGAGAAAGATGACAGCATCTAAGTACAAGAAAGTCAGAGGTCACCAATCAAATTCAATCCAAAGAGAAACACTCCAAGGCACATCAGAATCAAATGATCAAAAATCAAAGATAAAGAATACTGAAAGTAGCAAGAAAAAACAAACAGGTAACATCAATGGGGTCCTAATAAGGCTGTCAATGGATTTCTCAGTACAATTCTTACAGGCCAGAGTGGGATGATATATTCAAAGTGCTAAAGGAAAAAGACTGTTAACCGTAAATTCTGTATCCAGCAAAACTAACCTTTAAATATGAAAGAGAAATAAGTCTTTCCCAGATAAACAAAAGCTAAGGGAATTCATCAGTACTAGGCCTGCCTAACAAGAAATACAAGGTTAGAGAAGAGTATGTTAAAGTGTAAAAAAAAAGCATTTGAAGGTACAATACTTGCTAATAAGGTAAATACACAGATGATCTCAGGATACTCCAATGTTGTAAGGATGAATAAGCCACTTATATTCTTGGTATGAAGATTAAAGGACAAACTTAAAAAGATAATAACAAATACTTTGACCATATAAGAGATAGGCAATGTTAAAAGATGTTACTTGAAACAACAAAATGTCAAAAAGTGGGGGGAATGATGTCAAAGCATCGAGCTGACTTTGGTTTTTTCTTTTTTCTTAGTGACTGAAGTTAAGTTGTTATTAGTTTAAAACAATCCATTATAACTGTAACATGTTTTTGTAAGCCTCATTGTAACCATAACACAAAAACCTATAATTGACAAACTAAAAATAAATAGCAAGAACTCAAAATATACTACCAGGAAAAACCACTTAATCACATGGAAGAGTAAGACTGAAAAAAAGGAAAAAAGGAACTATAAAACAACCAGAAAAAAGTAACAAAATGACAATAATAAGTTTTTATGTATCAATAATAACTCTAAATGTAAATAAATTAAATCCCCCAATTAAATGACACCAAGTGGCTGAATGGGTTATAAAACAAGAACCAACAGTATGCTGCCTGTGAGAAACTCCCTTTACCTACAAAGACATACATTGACCAAAAGTAGGGATGGAAAAAGATATTTCATACAATTGCAACCAAAAACAGAGCAGGAGTAGATATACTTATATTAGATAAAATAGATTTCAAGCCAAAGAAAGTAAAAACAGTAAAAAAAAAAAAAAAAAAAAAAAAAGATAAGGAAGGCCATTATATAAGGATAAAGGGATCAATTGAACAAGAAGATATAACAATTTTAAGTATACATGCACCCAACACTGGAGCACTCATGTATATAAAGCAAATACTATTAAACCTAATGGGAGAGATAGATTCCAACACAATAATAGTTGGGGACTTTAATACCCCACTTTCAGCAAAGGTCAGATTATACAGACAGAGAATTAACCAAGAAACATCAGAGTAAATCTCCACTCTAGACCAGTTCACATAAAGGACATTTATAGAACATTTAATCCAACAGCTGCAGTATACACATTCTTCTCAGTAGTACGTGGAACATTCTCCAGAATAAACCATATGTTAGGTCACAAAACAAGTCTCAACAAGTTTAAAAAAAAAAGAAATTGTATCAACTATCTCATCCAATTGGATAAAACTAGAAATCAATAACAGAAGGAACATTGGAAACTATAATTCTAAGAGAGAAGTTTATAACAATAAATGCCTACATCAAATAAGTAGAAAGACTTCAAATAAACAACCTAATGCTGCACCTCAAGGAATTGGAATAATGAGAACAAACTAAGTCCAAAATGGATTTTTCTCTATGGAGAAGAAGAGAAATAACAAAGATCAGAGCAGAAATAAATGAACTTGAGATTAAAAAACAATACGAAAGATTGATGAAACAAGAGTTGGTTTTTTGAAAAGATGAACAAAATTCACAAACCTTTAGCTAGATTAATGAAGAAAAAAAGAGAGGACTCAAATAAATAAATCAAAAATGAAAAAGGAGACATTATAACCAATACCACAGAGGACAAAGGATTGTAACAGACTATTATGAACAGCTCTAGGCTAAAAAACAAGAAAAACTGGAACAATAGATAAATTCCTAGACACATAACAACTTACCAAGTTTGAATCATGAAAAATCAGAAAACCTAAAGAGACCAATAATGAGTAATAAGATTGAATCAGTAATAAAAAGTCTCCCACCAAAGACAATCCTAGGACCAGAGGGCTTCACTGCCAAGTTCTACCCAATATTTAATAATATTTAATATAAATATTTAATATTTATTAAGAATAACTAATATCAATTGTGTTAGTCTGGCACTGTTGCTTATAACAGAGTACCTGAAGCTGGGTAAGTTATAAAGAAATGAAATTCATTTCTTACAGTTTTGGAGGCTAGGAAGTCTCTGGTCCGAGGGGGCACATGGGGAGAGGGATTTCTTCTGGGTGGGAACTCTCTACAGGGTCTGGTAGATGCAGTGTATCACATGGCAAGAACGGCCTTAGTAAGAGGCCTAACGTCAGTCTCTCTCCTTATAAAGCCATCAGAACCACACCCCTGATAACCTACTTCATGAATGAATTAATCTATTCATGACGGCACAGTTCTCATGATCCAATCACCTCTCAAAGGCCCCACCCTTCAAATACCATAATTGGATTTTTCATCTTCTTAACACTGCTACAATGGAGATTAAGTTTCTAATACATGAACTTTTGAGGGACACATTTGACCCACAGCATTCTGCCTCTGGCCCCCAAAGTTCATTTCCTTCTCACATGTAGATACATTCATTCCACCCCCAAAGTCTTAACTTGTTTTAGCTCAAAAGTCCAAAGTCTCTTCTGTGAAATCAAACAAATTATCTACTTTCAAGATATAATGGTAGGACAAACATGACAAATTTTCATTCCAAAACGGAGAAATGAGCCAAAAGGAAGAGGTGAGAGGCCTTGAACAAGTCTGAAACCAGCAGGACAGGCATTAATTCTTATAGCTGGAGAATAATCCTTGACTCCATGTCTAACATCCTCTGCACAATGATGGGGGGGTTGGGCCCCTAGGTCCTCAGACAAACCTGCTCTTATGGCTTTCCTGGGCTCAGCTCACAGTTCACCTCCCCCAGGCTAGCTTTGCACACTGATAGCTCTACCATTCTGGGATGTCATTGGTGGTTCTGCTCCCATGGCTCCATTAGGCATGGCCCTGGGAAAATTTTTCTGCTGCAACTCTGACCTCTAATGAAGGCTCTCTGCAGTGACTCTGCCCCTGTGACAGATCTCTTTCTGGGCTTCCAGGCTTTTTCATACATACTTTGAAATCAGAGTGGAGGCTGTCAAAGGAATCTTAAATGAAAAAAGCTAAGTTGGAAGCATCACACTATCTGACTTCAGAATATACTATAAAGCTACAGAAACCAAAACAGCATTGCAATGGCATAAAAATAGACAGACCAATGGAACAGAATAGAGAGCCCAGAAATAAGCCCATGCACTTACAGCCAACTGATTTTCAACAAAGGTGCCAAGAACATACAGTGAGGAAAGGACAGTTTCTTCAATAAATGGTGCTTGAAAAACTGGATATCCACATGTAGAAGACTGAAACTAGATATCTTTCACCATACCCAAAAATCAACTCAAAATCAATTGAAGACCTTAATTTAAGACCCCAAACTATGAAACTACTAGAAGAAATACCATCCTGTATTTATAACATAATTGTCTTATTTTTTTACACATACATTTAGAACCACACTAGACAGTGTTGTAAATTTTGCTTCAACTGTGAAATATAGCCTAAGAAATCTTAAAATGAGAGCTTACTGTAGGTATCCGTATATTTGCTTACTGTGCTTTTTTTCTTTCTTTCTTTCTTTCTCTTTCTTTCTTTCTTTCTTTCTTTCTTTCTTTCTTTCTTTCTTTCTTTCTTTCTTTCTTTCTTTCTTTCTTTCTCTCTCTCTCTCTCTCTCTCTCTCTCTCTCTTTCTTTCTTTCTTTCTTTCTTTCTCTCTCTCTCTCTCTCTCTCTCTCTCTCTCTCTCTCTCTCTCTCTCTCTCTCTCTCTCTCTCTCTTTCAAGATTCCTTTCTGTTCAGAGAATTTACATTAGCCTTTCTTATAGGGTATGTCTCCTGGTGACAAATTTTCTTAGTTTTCTTCATCTCCTTCATTTGAGAATGTCTTGATTCCCTCTTCATTTCTGAAGTATATTTTTTTCTAGTTATAGGATTTGGGGTTGACATTTCCTTTCAGAATTTGAAGAAATATTGTTTCACTCTTTTTTTGGCCTCCATGGTTTCTGATGAGAAATCTGCTGTCATTTCTAATTGTTTCTTTCTTATAGGTAAGATGTGATTTTTCTCTGGCTGCTTTCAAGACTTTTTCTTTGTGTTTGGTTTTAGAAGTTTAGTTATGATGTATTTTGCTGTGGGTTTATTTCTTTGGGTTTATCTAGTTTAATCTGTACATTTATGTCTCTTGCCAAATTTGTGAAATTTTCAGCCTTTTTTAATTTGTATATTTTCCCAGCCTCACCCACTGTCTCCTCTTGTTCTGGGACTTTGATGACATGAATGTCAGATTTTTAAAATTGCAGTCCTAAAGGTCCATGAAGCTCATTTCACTTTGTTTGTTTGTTTTGTTTTGTTTTGTTTTTCAGTCTATTTTCTCTCTGTTGTACAGATTGGGTAATGTCCACTGCTTTGTCTTCTAGTTCACTAGTTCTTTCACTTGTTCCTTTTATTCTGCTATTGTGCTCATCCACTGAGCTTGGTTCTTGTAGTTTTCAGTTGCTTTTTAAAATATATTTTGTATTTCTTTGTAAGGCTTTCTTTTTCTTTGCTGAAGCATTCTATGTTTTCATTTGTTCAAATGTGTTTGCATTTGCTTGCTGAAGCATTTTTGTGATGGTAGATTTTAAATCTTGTAAGATAATTTTAACATCTCTGCCATCTAAGTGTCGGCATCTATCAATTATTTCTTTATTCAGTTTGAGATATTTATGGATTTGGGTATGATGAGTAATTTTCAATTGAGACCTGGATGTTTTAATATTGTAGGACTTTAAATCTTATTTAAGCCTTCTATCTGAGCTGGATTACTCTAATGACACTGCAGCAGGGAAAGGGAAGGATGCTGCTTTGTTAATAACAGGTGGAAGTAGAAGTCCACTTTCTCACTCAGCTTCCTTTGACATAAGCAGTGGGGCTTCTCATTATTGCTGGGAGTGAGTGGCAATTCCAGCTCCCCAAGAGATCTCCACTGACACCATAAGGGCACCACTGGGTAATGGTGAAAATCTTGATTCTCCACTGGGCCTCTTCTGATACCATCTCAGTGGAGAATCAGAGTGAAATTTTGCTATTGCTGGATGTGAATGAAAATCTAGGACACACATTAGTGATTTCCACTAATACCATGGGTGCGGGAATTGTTACTGGCTAGCAGGAGTGAAAGACTGCACGTGTACTTAGGTTTCTCTGAAATCATCCCAGAGGGGATGTTTGGGTGCCTCATAACAGCACTGGAATGTAGAAGACTAGGCTCATTACCTGGCCTTTGCTGGTGTGGGTGGAAGTGGGGCCATACTGTTTTCCTGTTTGGCAGGGATAGCATAGTTATTATCTAGAAGTTTTCTTTCTTTATAGGCTGCTCCTTTAGTTGTCTTTTGACTATAGAAAGCAGGCTTTTGTTGGAACTTTTTTACCCCTTGGCATCCATTGTGTTTTCAGGTTTTTGAATTCTTTAGCTCCAAGCCTGAGATATATGAGGCAAAAAGAACCCAGGAGGCTTACAACCAAATTGTTTCTTGGGTCCTGAGGTTTCTAGCCAGTCCACTTCTCTCCACCTTTCACAGTCTTCTTGTATTTGTTTTATATATAATGGTGGGGGGTTTTAGTTGTACTTAGTGGGAAGTATAGGGAAAAGGATGTCTACTTCATCTTCCTGGAAATGAAAGTCCATTCTTTTAAGTTTTCTAAAAAATGTTACTTACATAATTACTTTATAATCTTTATAATTGTTATATCTGAAATTCTTGGAGGTCTAAATCTTTTTTATCCTGCTGACTTTTACTCATGTTTAAATTTGTTTCCTTCCATTTAATGTTTGATGAGCGTGATTTGAGCCCACAATTGGTCTACCCAAACTTGTGCTGAACCTAGGACTTATATTGAAGATATTTTTTTCTCCTTAGTTAGTTCCCTTTTGCTTTTGCTAGATGCCAAGATATGCTACTTGGAATCATTTTAGCATCTTCTCAGGGTCTGTAATGTAATTCAGTTTAATTAAGTCTCAGGTTCAGCCTGTCCTCATTGCCTGTGTATCAAGGCTTAGTCTCCTGATTGCAGTGAGGTTGTGAGCGTCTTTCCTTAGGCATCCCTGCCTTCCTTTCTCCTATGTGTCTAGGCATGTGGGTACATGTGCATGTGGCTCAGTGCTCAGGTTTTAACTCTGGGTTCCTTTTAGAAGTTGGGGACTCCCTTGAAGAGTGTCCTTACTTTCTATGAGCCTAGAAATTCAATAAAATTATGTTCTAGTTCTTTTGTATAAATAGAGTTGTATTACCAGAAGCTGAAACTATTTCTTTTTTCCCCCCTTTCAAGCATTAAAAAAAAGCCTCACTCAAATAAATTCTCAAAAGTCCATTGAGAACATCCCATGCCTTAAGAAAGAGCTGCTTTTCCAAAACCACATTCTGTGAAAATTCAATATCATACGACATAGATAGTAATAGGTTTTCCTCAAAAAAAAAAAAAAACTCTCATGGTAAACAAATGTGGGGAAATAATACATGCTATATCTACTGCGAATACATAGCATATGTTATCCTGTTAAAGGTTCTGAGAATTTGTGCAGTAAATAAAATTTTAAAATTGCAATTAAGCTTGCATTTCCCAAACTTACTTGCACTGGAAACCCACACTCCATTAGTTATTTATTTAACTGATTTATGGAGTATCTATTCCCATTTCACAGGACACTTGAGTTCTAAGGAACAGTTTGGCTAATGCTGAATTAGAATCTCTGTGAAAAGCAGTGCATTAGAGTTAGGGGACATAAGTTGTAGTCCTGGCTTCACCAAGCTGTAGAACATCAGACCAGGACATAACCTGTTTGAGCTCCAGTTTCTTTCTTTCTAAAGAGGTGGAAGAAAATGATTTCTAGGGTGTTTTCCAGCTTCATCATTCTCTTCTTTCTATCAGTAGAGTCACCAATGCCTCCTCTCATAGTGTAAGGATGAGTGCCTTGGAATAGTATCAGAAGTGTGTGTCACTGCTTTTCCAGGCTTGTAATGCTCGTCACCTCCCCAGTACTCCCCTCATGCTTCCTGCTGCAGAGGACTTGCCTTTCCTGGAATTTCCCAGGGTGAATATTTCTCTGTAGAGCTAGTTTTGTTTTTCCAATCACTGTCACAACCAGCCAGGCCAATAATGGAGCTGCAAAGAGAAGAACCCATAAATGATCGTGCCTTTTCTGCCTGTGTTCATAAGATGGATAGACTGACCTTGAATGACAGGGATTAGTTGATGTTCGCTTTCCCTTGATTTACTGGCTCAAAGTGAAAAAGAGCACTGAATCTGGAGCCAGAAGACCAGTTAACTTATCTATCTTTGGTCACCATTTTAACCTATCTGAGACTTGCTTTTCCCACTCTAAAATGGTGGTGATGCTAATTGTTTCATCTACATTACAGGGCTCTTCTGTGGATCTGAGGTGATAATAAATAGGACATTGTTCAGTGTAGTACAAAAGCTTAGCAAATGGAAGGCATTATGAAAGGTCAATAGTGATTAAGGTCACTTGGAGTTTATAGAAGAGTAGACTGAAACAATAACTAGAGACGCATATGCTGAGGGTATTTGTGAAATTAAAAAATTTTCAGGAGACAATGAAGTTTAAATATTTGATCCCAGAATTTGTCCCTGCCTTTCCTCCCCTGTTGTCTTTTATATAAGAAAGAAAAACATAAAAACCTAATTTAAAAAAAGACAGTCATGGGACTTTACAGGTAAATAAAGATTAAAGAAAACATGGAGCCAATTTAGGTTAACTTTTACTCTTATGGCCAAGTTTATTTTCAATAAAAAATCCCCTTAGTCTTATTCAACTCAGAAAAATGAAAACTAATGACCTAGAAGTGAAAATTTGTATATCCTCCTACTTAGTCTCATAAGTCATTCAGTTCTAAGTCCTTTTTGAATTCATATAATCCTTTGCTAATTAATTAATGAATAATGTACTTCTAAATGTGTTCCTTTGAGAATGGATTATTTTGTGCGTGTATAGCTTATTAAATCCTTAATAATATCTATGATTTTACCATGTTAATGAAAGCTCCAAACTTGTGCCCTTGAAATGTGGAGGAAAAGTTACAAGATTATTACCTTAATATTCAATAATCTTTCTTGTAAAAGCACAATTCTTTCTTATGAAAATAATGAGTAATATGAATCCACTCCATCAAGGTGTTAGGAACTTGTACTGGTGGGGCAAAGTAACCTTTGAAATACTCATAATTGTCACTGTTTTCTGATGCTCTCTCCAGTTTAAGAAATTAACTAAAGCAAAATAAAGAGAACCTACCCTGAAAGGACTGGGTCACAGCCTGGGCCATTTCACATTGATGTGGTTTGAAATGATAGCTGAAGATCTGTGATTCATGAGGGGCTATGTGATTAAAGCATGAGTAGACCCTTCATGGTGTTAAGGCAGCTCAGCATCACTGTAGTACAGGGTATAAAGTGTCACGATGAGGATGGGCATTTCCTCTCCCCATCCCATGGCCCATTTCCATCCTGGGCTCCCACACAGTCTGGCTTAATATTTCAGGTTTTTGAAGCTAGAGCTTAAGTGTCAAATATCTAATCTGGAAGAATCATCTTAGAAAATAGCTAAGAAAGTTCTCCCCTCTGCCTAAAACACCCATTCCCTCTCTCTTTGCCTGCCTAATTCTCATTTGACCTTTTGGATCTTGGCTTAGATATCACCTACACTGGAAAGCATTTCTAGACCCCGTGGCCTGAGTCAGGTCTGCTTTTCTTTGCTCCCAGGGCACCCTGTCACCCTACATTGTGACTTTTGTCTACCATATTGTCCAGCACAGCAATAGACTTTAAGCTTCTGGAGGGCAGGGATTGCATTTTACTTACCTTCGTATTTCCAGCATCACAGGGTTGGATCCAGCACTTTCTACACACAGAAAATACTTGCTGACAATTGGATGAATGTCAATGTCTTATACTTATTTTGTTACTATCACACTGTGTTTGATAGCTGAGATTCAGAAGACTAATATCCAGAGTTTAAATTCTGGCTCCATCACTTAATATTTATGTCAAGGTCAACTTAATCTCTCTGTGTCTTATTTTTCTCAGCTTTAAAATGGGATATCAATAGTATCTACCTCATGGGGTTTTAATGAGCATTAAATGAATCAATATGTTTATTAATTCATTAATGTAATAAATGCATTTCCCAGTGCTGAGTACGATGGTTAGCAGATAGTAAATTCTACTATATACTAGTTATCACTATGTTGATTTCTTGGTATTGTCTTGTATTGAGAGTATGAGGGACAGAAAGAGAAAGAAGAAAATGAGGGAAAATCCCTCACTCTTGGCAGAAAGTATTTAATTTTTTGAAAGACTGTTTAAAGTAAAGGTTTCAGGGATCTTTATGCATACATTAT
This sequence comes from Cynocephalus volans, assembly GCF_027409185.1. NCBI lineage: Eukaryota > Metazoa > Chordata > Mammalia > Dermoptera > Cynocephalidae > Cynocephalus > Cynocephalus volans. Next base: position 76,842,862 of record NC_084464.1, read on the forward strand.
TTTATTTGAGATTCTTCACCAACAGAAGGATGGCTGCTCTGATGTGTCCTATATGGGATGGACTACAATGCATGGTTGAGATAGCACAACAAACAAACAATGGCAATAAAACAAAGTAATTTTAGAATACAGATGGAGTGAATATTTTTAAGACAACAACCTTTCCATCATTTATTATAGAAATTAAGTTTAACACAAAACTGTAGCAAAATGTATTTCATATGGAATGTCAGTAAAGATGCTGACAGGAATGACTTTATCCAAGAGCGGTCTCCTATTCCTGTCATTCAGGACTGGCACGGTTGGCAACCAGGCTGGGTATCTCCTCAGCAGTGACAAAGTAACTCACATTTTTTTTTTCTTTCCTGGTTTGACATCTTTTTCAATACATAGCTGATAAATGAAATTAAAGACTGTCTTACCTCTGAAAGCAACTTACGCCTTTGTATTCAGATAGTTACATTGATTTATTGGTGTGCCTGTCTTCGTTTGGGGGAGGGGAATCAGACAGGGACTCTGGGTTTTTGATAACTAAGGCCAAATCCTCCCCATTTGGGGAGAACCTTAGGGCATCACTATCTATATTTTAGGGTAAGAAAACTAAATCTCAGAGAGATGCTATTTGCCCAAAGCCACATGATTAGTAAATAACAGAATTGTAAGTAGAGTCTGGGTTTTGTGACTTCAAGCTCAAGTACCTTCCAGTGAGTTTTGAGTTTAGGAGATATTGGAAGAAATGAGAGAAGGGATAGAATGAGAAATACCCATAAGCAGTCTCTACTTATTTTAGTGAAATTCAACCTTTTATTAATCACAATGAGAATCTGATGTAAATTACTCATCCTTTCCCCTGAAAGATACACACACTTTTCTTTTTTTCCTGACAATGTTGGGAAGTATTACTCCCTGACATTCACTGATGGACCCTTATTTAAATTGCTGGAGTAGAAAGACTCCAGTTTTATTTTAAGGAAATAAATACTGTCTCAAAATCACCGCACACATAGTAATGGATGTTCTGAAACATCTTTTGGAAGAGAGCACATTCACAGAAGGAAGATAAATTCTGAACAGGTTTTATCATCTTCTGTTATCAAAAACAGAAAAAAATTATAGGTTTAGTAGCTCTTTTCACCTTCATATTTGATGTGGGCATGATGATAAGCTATGAAGTTAGGTTGTAATAGTTCTTGTTTTGTTTTGAAATAGGAAATATTATAATGTATTCTACCCTACCAATAACCTTTTCCCCCCCTAAATTTATTTATTATTCTTCTTATTATTTTATATTCTAAGACGTTGTTGTGGAGCAGGTGGGGGGAGGGGAAGAGGGGAAAAAAAGGGGGATAGGGTGGAAGGAGGAAGAAGAAGGGGGTGTGTGGTTGAGGCCTGTGGCAGCCCCCTCATTCCAGCAGGGGTGCCCAGGGGCCTTCCAGCAGCAGCTTGGTCATGGCTGGCCTGGATGCAGATGTTGGGGGTGGGGGCTGGGGGGTGGTGCATGGCTGAAGCCCTCAGCCCCACCCCACTCTGGGAGCCTTGGGCACTTCCGGAGGCCAGTGGTCATCACTGGGTGGATGCTGATGTCAGGGGGGTGTGCTGGAGGTCCTTGGCCCTCCCCCAACCTCGGCTTGGGAGCCTGGGGGGCTTCCAGTCTTTCTAGCTTTTATAGGTGTTCTTTGATGGTGTTAGACCTCTACTGGTTAATAACAGAACTTTGTCTAATCTGTGGGTTTTTTGTTTCTCAGTGGTGGTTGCTATTCTGACCACTTAAACTCTGCACTGTAACTTATTAGTTGTCCTTTGCTTACTTCTAAAATGGGGGAACTTCCTGTGGGAACCAGCACTTGAGCCCCTGAGGTTGAGCTAAATTGCTGCTTTGCTGCTGATTCTGTGGGGAAGGCTTTTTGTGCAGCTCAGGTTTTTTTTTAAAATTAAAATGTTTATGGGTTTTTATTATTATTATTATTATTCTGAACTTGGACAAAGTTTTTCAATTAACCTACCAAATACATACTCAATCAATGTAGATGGAAAAAAGACCTATTTAGCTCTCAGGTGTTATGATGGATTCTGACATTTTAACAGCCTTGTCTATTGTATCAGAGGTGGCAAAGGACGCTATTGATTGAAGCTCTTATTCCATTCTCTTTCCATTGGTTTAAATCACAAATGTTTTGCTAATTCTAAATGAGATAACTCTCATCCTCCACAGACAAAATCAGACAAAATTGGGCACAAAATTAGGTTTTAGCTTTAACACTGGAATTTTTTTTTTTTTTTTGTAAGTTAGTTTTGGGTTTTCTCTTCAATGGAGAGTGAACATGACTTTAGCATCCAGTCACTTCAGGGATGACTTCTATTGTTTTCCCTACAAGACTGATAAAGAAAAGCTAAGTCATTGTAAGGCAAGTAGCATTGATAAAATATTTGCCTGTAAAAACATTTTATTATTTTATTTTATTTTATTTTTTATTATACATACATATGGGGTACAAGGTTGATTTTCAATAATTGTGTAGAATGTGTGGTGGTGAGATCAGTATAGTTAGCTTACTCATCACTACAATATGTAATCATTCTTTGTGTCCATTGACCAAATCCTCATTAGCCCCCTCTCCCCCTCCCCTCCCTTTTTCCACCTCTAGTTTTCTAAAAGTTCAATGTATTACTGTGATTGTTGTTTCCTTCTTTCTTTTTCTCTGTCTCTTTTTATTGTTCACTTGTTTATTTATGGATTCAGCTCTCAGTTATGAATGAGAACATGTGGTATTTCTCCTTCTGTACCTGGGTTGTTTCACTTAGGATAATTTTCTCCAGGCTCATCCACATTGCTGCAAATGGTAGAATTTCATTCTTTTTTTTATGACTGAGTAGTATTCCATTGTTTATAAATACCACAATTTCCTTATCGAGTCATCCATCAAAGGACATTTAGATTGGCTCCATTACCTGGCTATTGTAAATAGAGCTGCAATAAACATGGGAGTGCAAGTATCCCTTTGACCTGATGTTTGCCAATTCTCTGGAGGTATCCCCAGGAATAGGATTGCTGGATCATATGGAAGTTCTACCTGTAGTTGTTTAAGGAACCTCCATACTGTTCTCCATAATGGCTGTGCTAATTTACAGTCCCAGCAACAGTGCAGGAGGACTCCTCTCTCTCCACATCCTTGCCAGCATCTGTTATTCTCTGTCTTTTTTTATAATAGCCAGTCTTTTTGGGGTGAAGTGCTATCTCAGAGTGATGTTGATTTACATTTCCCTGATGATTAGTGATATTGAGCATTTTTTCATATACCTGTTTGCCATTTGTATGTCTTCCTTTGAGAAATGTCTATTCAGCTCCTTTGCCCATTTTTTAATTGGATTATTTGTTATTTGCTGTAAAGTTGTTTGAGCTCTTTGTATATTTTGGATATTAATCCCTTGTCAGATGCATTTTTCGCAAATATTTTCTCCCATTATGTAGGTTGTCTTTTCACTTTATTGATTGTTTCATTCACTGTACAGAAGCTTTTTACTTTGATATACTCCCATTTGTTTATTTTTTCTTTTGATGTAATCCCATTTGTTTATTTTTTCTTTTGTTGCCTGTGCTTTCAGGGTGTTATTCATAAAGTCATTGCCCAGTCCTAAATCCTGGAGCATTTCCCCTATGTTTTCTTCTAGGAATTTTAAAGTTTCAGGCCTTATATTTAGGTCTCTAATCCATTTCGAGTTGATTTTGGTATATGGTGAAAGTTATAGATCAAGTTTCATTCTTCTGCTAATGGATATCCAGTTTTCCCAGCACCATTTACTGAAGAGGCAGTCTTTTCCCCAATGTATGTTCTTGGTGCCTTTGTCAAAGATCAGTTGTCTGTAAATATGTGTGTTGGTTTCTGAGTTCTCTATTCTGTTCCGTTGGTCCATGTGTCTGTTTTTATGCCAGTACCATGCTGTTTTTGTTACTACAGATTTTTAATATTGTTTGAGTCAGGAAGTGTCATGCCTCCAGCTTTTTTATTTTATTTTATTTTATTTTATTTTTAAAATTTTTTTTATGCCTCCAGCTTTACTTTTTTAGTTCAGGATTACTTTGGCTATTTGGGGTCTTTTGTTGTTCCATATGAATGTTAGGATTGCTTTTTCTATTTCTGTGAAGAATGTCATTGGTATTTTGATGGGAATTGCATTGAATCTATAGATGGCTTTGGGTAGTATGGACATTTTTACTGCATTGATTCTTCCAATACACAAACAGGGAATGTCTTTCCATTTCTTAGTGTCTTCTTTAATTTCTTTCAGAAGTGATTTGTAGTTCTCATTGCAGAGATCTTTCACCTCTTTGGTTAGATTTATTGCTAGGTATTTTACTTTTTTGGAGACTATTGTAAATGGGCTTGCTTTCTTGATCTCTTTTTCTTCTAGTTTGTTGTTGGAGTATAAAAATGCTACTGATTTTTGTATGTTGATTTTGTATCCTGTAACCTTACTTAATTCATTTATCAGCTCTAAGAGTTTAATTGTTGATCTTGTAAGCACTTCCTGGTCTTGTAAGGTCTGGTACACCTGGGTTGTGTAGAAACTCTGGTCTGCTCCTGAGTCTTTTCAGCAAACTGCACCCCCGCAATTTTGTATTCCTGACCAGTCTCCACTGAGTAGTCCTGCACTGACAGGAGGGCAGATCAGCTGTTCATGCTGTTCCCCAGTGTTCCCCTGGTGGACCAGTCTCCCCCACCCCCTGCACTCCAAACACTTCTCATGGGAAGGGCCATGCACTGGTCCCTTCTGATGACTCACTGGCCTCTGAGTGGCTCCTTTTTTCAGTTGTCTGTGGCTCCTTGCTCCTATGCTGGTCCATGGGAGCCCTCTTAGTGGTCTTGCTGCTGGTGGGCCACCAAGGCCTTCTTCTCCCCTGGAGCTTCCAAGCAACTACATATGAAGGGCACAGCAGCAGCTTTTGCTCCGTGTGCTCACCAGGGCCATCCTTGAAGTGACTGGGGCTCAAAATAGTCAGAGAGGTTCTTTGTTTCTCACATCGTGAACTCTGTAGTTCTCTCCTCTTATTTGCCTGAGCTCTAGTGGGCCCAGTTTGGCAGTTGTTGCTTTTTAATAGTTGTAAATTTGTTGACTGTGAGATAGAGTTACTCTGGGTACCATCTATCCTGCCATCTTGATCTAAGTCTCTCTCCTTCCTCCCAATAACCTTTAAAGTCAGATAATGCTACCAGTTTTTAACAGTATATATATTTCAAAGGCATTTGCTTCCTAGGAAGTAAAATAGTCTAATTCCAAGAAGTAAAAATGGAAAACATATTAGATATTTGGTGCTTTCAAGTTTATAAAATTGTACTAGGGGAAAAAAACAAGGCAAGAGAAGATTGAGATGCTTTTAATAATACTAGTATTTTATGAATTGAACTGTGTTGCTGAAAGGAATAAAGGAACTGTGTTAGGTAATCAGAGATCTTTTCCAACATGGATATCAATGTTAAATGTGTAATCTACTAGCTGTAAATTGCTGGTGGGGACAATATTAAAATTTAAAGAGACACAAAGGTTTTATTTCTGGTTTAAAAGCTCATTTTTTACTTCTCATTGGGAAAATGTAAAACCACTTCTCATAACCATGTCTCATAATTTTTAAATTATGTAACTGAAGAATAAGATAGATATAGGGAAGTCATGGTAAAGAAATTCATGTCTTCAATATCTTTTTATAAAATACAGTAAGCCATGTATTTATTTCATATCCTCCAAAATGTGTAGGAAATAGTTGCAGGACAATTTGGATGAAATTTATCTTATCTGTCACTGGAGGTGCTTTCTATTCATTTAAAAGGTACTGTTAGGGCCTTATGAAGAATTTCATTTTCATTGATAAACTCAGGCTGTCTTTCCTTGAAGGACACACTGTTTTTACACTTAGGGGGAAAGACTGAACATTCGTGTAGGTTCTCACACATGCAGTGTAGTGCAGCACCAAAGTCATACTTAGAAACAAAATCTATAACCGGAGTTGTCCATTATCTTCAAAGGAAGACATAATCTGGCTACCCCTGATCATGGTCTAATCCTCTTTTTAGAGCCTGATTTGATCCTAAGCAAACAACGTCCAAAGTATACTCATAAAACAGATGGAATCACATGTGAAAATGTCTGGTAAGGCTTTTATTGTAGTGGTTGTATTTCTGCAAAAGAATAGTGGGAAACCATATCTGGTATCAGTGGCTTTTCTTGGAGCCTAACATAGTCAATGCAATTACCAGTTTAGCTGAACAGCTTTTTGTTGAGAACTTTTCATATAGCAGGCCCCATGCCTGGTGCTGAGAACTTTTTATATAGCAGGCCCCATGCCTGGTGCAGGATGAATAAGACCCAGCATCTGCCCTCAGGAACCTCACAGATGAAGGGCAAGAACTGATTAACAAGGATATGATTTCAATACAGTACAGTCAATGCTTTGAGAGATGTGTGCAGAGACAGTAAATATGAGAAGACACTGAGCCCAGCCTGGAGAGATAGGGATGTTTAGTCATTCCAAGAAAGGGAGGCAGTGGGGTGGTGAGGGTATTACAAGCATTAAGAGCCAGCATGAACAAAAGCGTGGGGCTAGAAACAGCATAGTGTATTTCAGAGTTGCTGGAGTAAGAAGGAGACATATGGCTGGAGAGACAAGTAGGCTCCAGATTCCCATATCAGGGAGGAGCTGGTACTCCATGTGAGGGCCTGGACTTTATTCCACGTCTTTATCTGTTTACAAGAAAGAAACATGTGGGAGAGATGGGAGACAGAGTTAGAGATTTGGAGGCCATTGACATGTAAATCAAAACTGTAAAATGATTGTGATCATCCAAGGTAAGAGAGAGAGGGTCTGAAGCAAACACTGGAGAACTCCAACATTTAAGAGAGTCTGTGAAAAAGGAGGATGAGAAGGAAAAATCAAGAAGTAGGAGGGCAACAGAATAGCCCCTTGTCATAGAAGCTGTGAGGCGCACAAGAAATTTAGTGAGATTAAAAGTCTAGTGAAATAGTATATAACAGTTAGGAGATAAGAGTGGGATAGTTTAAGTGTAGTGGGTTAGTGGGAACAAAGGATGTATTGCAGTAAACGAGAGTGAGTGGGATCAAGTGCAGTCAACTCTTACGAGAAACTTGGATGAGCATGAACGGAGAAGTCTGCTCCAGGAAGCTTGTTTGTTTTCTCTGGAGGAGAATCCTGCGTGTATTTAAAGGCTAATGGCAGGTGTCAGTGGAAATGAAGGAGAGAGGGGGAATGTTGCAGAACCAGTTCCACGCAAAGTTAGGAGGGAGTGAGCTAAAGATTCTATTACGATGAACTGTCTTTCAACCAGAAGAGGGACACCTCTTCCTCTGAGATGGAATAACTGAACAGAAGGAAGCAGGGTTTATAAGAGCAACTTTTAAGACCATTTAAGTTGTTTATTTTTCAAGTAGATAATACTCCCATGTGGTTCAAAATTTGAAAGATATGAAAGGTTATACAGTGAAAGATTTTCTCTTCAACCCTGCTTCTCATTCATTTGTTACCTTATTGGAAAACACTTTATTGAACACCTACAATATGCAGCTATTGTTTCCTGTGCTGGAGATATAACAGGGAAAACAAACATAGAGGAAGTTCCTGCTGACATGGCATCGTGTGTGCACGCGCATGTGTGATAGGAGGAGACTGACAATAAATAAGTAAAACAACCAGTTGAATAATATATCAAAGTTCCTTGAAGAAAAATAAAGCAGGGTCTATTTATGGGAAGGTAGGCAGATGTTGTATTTAAGCAGAATGATCAAGGATACTCTCTGCCAACTGGGTTTCAGCAGAGCCCTGAAGGCAGTGTGGGAGTGAGCTGTGAGGGAAGAGTGTCCCAGGCAGGGGGGGCAGTAAGTGAAAAGGCTCTAAAGCAGGAAGGTGGTGGTGTGCTTGAGGATACACAAGAGGAGAGACTGTGTGGAGCTAAGGAAAGAAGTTGGAGAGACAAGAGGAGGTCATAGAAGTAACCAGAAGCAATGTCTGGTACAGCTTTGCAGACTTTGGATTTTATCCTAACTTTGAATATTTTGCTTGAAAATGGGATTCTGGTGTAAATGCAAGACACGAGAAGATCTTGATAAAATGCATATTGTGACTCAGTAGATCTCAGATGGGACTTGAGATTCTGTATCTCCAACAAGCTCCCAGGTGACGTGGCTATCGCTGGTCTGCAGACCATGCTTGGAGTGCACTGGTCTAGAACTGATAATGAGGAGAACTGCTCTACTCCAGACCCTGTAGACTTGGGGTGTGAGAGAACAAAAAACTACCACATGAGAGGCTTGAATACAAAGCAGTGTGCAGGAATATTCTGAGAAGTGGAGGACACTGGTCATTTTGCTGAGTTCCAAAGGGTGTGGAGAAAATTGTCAGAGTGGATGAGTGTGTAGGATTGGGTCAGATGAAGGGATATACAGAATTTATGAAAAATGTAGACCAATAATGAGGATGACCTGGCCCCTTGAGTTGCTCATGGTGACTGAGACAACAGGGTGTGAGGAAGGGTGGATTCACTCCTGATGTTCTCAGGGGAAAAATGAATCATCAGTTCCAATTTTAGCCTCCTTCATAGGGTTAGTATCTTGAGCAGACTGTTGTAGTGAGCTGTGTGTATTGTGTTTCAGGGATTGGGGGATTTTGCCAGGGCCAAGAGGAGGTTTGGAGGCCTTCTTTGCAGTTCTCCTAGTGGCAGGGTCCAGGCCTAGGGAGATGCAACATCACCTGCAATGTATGGGGCCCCCTGTTGCATTCCTCCATGGCCACCTGGTTCCCTTCCTCAAAGCAGCCAATGCTACTAGTCTCCCGTGTATCCTCTCAGAGCTATTTTATGCACACAAAAGGCTAAATTAGGATATAAAATATTTCAACAACACAATTAATGAGCTTGATCTAATGGACATAAGGATAATACCACACCCAATAGCTGCAAGATACACATTTCACTCCTTTCAAGGACCCCTGGAATAATTACACAAACTGATGCATGCTGGGACATGAGCAAGGCTCAACAAATTTTAAAGGATTAATATCATAGTGATTATATTCTTTGACCACATTACAATAATGTTAGCATTCAATAATAAAGATATAACCAGAAAAAGTCTATGTGTTTGAAAAGCAAGAAACAGTTATATGTAAATTATAGATCAAAAAGATACTATAAAAATTAGGAAATATTTAAAATTAAATGAAAATAAAAACTCTTCTATTAAAATTCATTGGATGCAGTTAAGGCAATTCTCAGAAGAGTTTTTAGCCTTACGTACTTGTATTAGATAAGAAGAAATATGGAAATCAATAAATTAATCTTTTTTATTCAAAAGTTCAGATAAAAACAACAAAACCAGAGAAAGGAGAAAGATGGAAATAATAAGAAATAAGAATTTTATGAAATAGAATACCAACATGCATTAGAGAGGCCCAGCAAAGCCAAAAGTTGATTATTTGAAAAGAATGCATTTGACGGACTGACGGCAAATTCAATAAAACAAAACAAAAAAGGTAGAAATTAGGAATAAAAAGAGGGACATATCTATAGAAACAATGGAACCAAAGAATACTTAAAGGTTATTGTAAACAGCACTGTCTCAACAGAATTGGACAAGTTCCTTGATAAATGTAATTTACCAAAATGGACTCAAGAAGAAATAAGAAATATTAATATCTTATATACAATAAACTAATTGATTCAGAAGTTAAAAATCTTCCTATTCAAAATGTACACAGGCACAGATTGTTTTACTAATACATTCCAGCAAATTTTCAAAGAATGCTAATTCTCACCTTACACAAACTATTCCAGAGTGTAGAAAAAGAGGGAATACCTGACAAATCATCGTAAGATTTCAGTGTAATTTTGATACGAAACCTAACAAGGACAGTTTGAGAAAGGTAAATATAACTTATAAATTTAGAAGAAAAAAATCTTAAACAAACGTTAGCAAATGAATCCCACACTGTACGAATAAGTCGGAGGAGGCAGGAGATAGGAGGGAAGAAAAAGAAGACAAGAGAGAGCCACCAGAAGCACAGAATGAGGAGCTACCAGGAAAATAAACTTCAACTCCTTTACAGTTTTGACACTTCTTGCTCTAACATTGCAAAGTATGTGAAGGGATACTGCCAGCTTTTAAATCTGTTTGTACAAATAGTTACTAAATCTTTTCTATGTATAAGGTATACTGAACTGAAATATTAAAAAGTCATGGTCTGAGATTTGTTGAGGATGGCAGTGGCTTCCCCCCCAACTCCCCCATAAAACACACAGAACAACTAGGGTAGAAAAGTGATGGACCACAGACAACCTCCATGAAATGAGATGACAGGGTATCCCCACAGACCCCACATTGCAGGCAAATAATGACAAATCACTAATAGCTACAACACCTACTTGACATCAGCATCTGTCCGTGAGGAAGCAGAGAAAAGCTGCTAGTGTCTGACAAACTCGATGACTTCAGAATAGCAAATAAGCATTCACCTGGAAAACTCACTGATCCAAACTGAGAACAGAAACTGAAACTGGGAGGCGTTTTCATGGTCCCAAAGTGTCTTTGGTAAGACTGAAAGAGCTTGAATATTCCAAGCTTCCTTCATTCCCAAAGCTACCAAAGGTCCCTCCAGGACAAAGCTGGGGCTATAATCCAAACTGAGAATAAACTACTGAGAGGAGAGTCTCAATTGAGCAGGTCAGGGATAATAGAGACCAAATAAATACAAGGTGTTTAAATAAAAGCAGTAAGGGAGAATAGAAGCAGAAAATCTTACTATTTAAGTATTCATATTGTCATTCAACATTTTACAAAAACAACCAGAAGAGGGTGGTCTAGAGATGTTAAATTAAAAAAAAAATTCTAAGCCAAGTCTCCTTTATAAAAGTTCAGAAAATAAAATTTCATGTAAAAATGAGCAACAGACAAGGATGGAACTCAAGTCACATTCAAATTCATTACAGGTTAAAGAGAAAGAATAAGGGGTAGAATTCTATAGATAAAAAGGCATGAAGATATTCTCAGAAAATGGAAGCTATAACTTAATATTTCAAAATGAGCAAAAAGACAGAAGATTTGAAAGATAAACCAGAATGAAGGAAACTTGGAAATAAAGTGGTAGAAATCAAGAAAGAATTAGACATAAAAGTAAAAAATTCAAAAGTTAAGACTAACTTAAAGTGTAACACAAGAGCAAATAGTCTCAACGGGTGATGCCTGACAAAAATAGAAATGAAAGGTGGAAATGAAAGGTGGAAGATTTTAAAGATCAAAAAGAAATGAAGATGTCAGGGCCTGAGGCAGGGGAGACAGGAATAGGGAGTTATTGTTTGAAGGATATAGAATTTCAGTTTTCCTAAATGAAAAGAGTTCTGGGGTGGACGATGTGCTGATTGCACAAGGGGAATGTATGTAATGCCACTGACTACATACTTCAAAATGGCTAAGGTGGTAAGTTTTTTGTTAGGTTATATTTATTTTACTACAATAAAAAAATTGAAAAGAAAAAAAAAGAAATGAAGAAAGAAATAAAAAGTATTACCAGGAGTGTGATAAATTCAGAAGACTTTATCAGAGAAGATCCACTATATATATAAGATATGTGTGTGTATATATACATATATACATACACACACACACACACACACACACACACACACACACACACACACAGCCATGGAAATAAGAAACCAAAGCAAGTTAGAAAAAGTACCTAATTATAATTCAAAAAAACTTTCATGAAATAACAAAAACATTTGAAATTACATATTGAAAGAGCACAATGTAGGCCTGGGAAAACTGACCCAGAACAAAATATCCAAGCAGTAGACCAAGTGACTTACGAAGATAAGAAAAGTAGATTGTCATCAGGCTCTTCAATAACAATGACTTATACCAGGAGAAATCAGAATAATGTACTTAAAATGTTGAAGGGAAGAAATGGTCAGCCAAGGATTTTATATTCAACCAAACTGACTTTTAAGTATAAAGGGAGCAAACTGCCACCAGCATTCAACAACTTGGGGGATACTGTTTTCATGAGCCTTTCCTTGGGAATATGGTGCAGAATGAGCTTCTGGAGAGACACTGATGTAATGACTGATGGTGAGCCTTAAATATGTATTTACGTGTAAAACAAAAGAAGGACATAAAGAATAGAGTGTAGCATGTCATGGCTCTATGCTCCAACAACACAGACACAACATAATTCTAAAAAACAAGGAAAGAATGGGAATATCATATGAAATATATTTAAAACAGTTTTTCAGTAATTATACTGGTAGTAGTTTTGGTAGTGTTATTTTGAGAACGTTTTGTGACATGGAAAAATATTTAATCATTCCCATTGTCCTTGAGAACTAAGATTCTTGCTGTGGGCAAAAGATTTGGATATAAGATAGAAGAATTTAAGTAAATATGGAATTCGAATTGGAAGTATCAATTTAAACACATGAGATCATCTATCTTTAAATAAATAAGTTATATTTACACACATAGTTTTGTATATTACATAATTATATGTTTGGTGAATAATTATAAGTAATTGTTTACACATTTTATTGCACATATAATTATATAGAATTATTATATATATAATGGGCCATGACAGAGATATATTCTATAAAAAAGAATAACAGATACAATGATACATATATAATAATTATTATATCTATAAGAAATTACGACATAATAAAATTATATATTTGATCTTTGACCACAGTTCCTGACACAGAGCTTTCTAATCCCTGGGAATTTCCTGAGCAATAGGGCTGGAAGGTTCATCTTTTGTTCTAATATTTAGTCTTTGATCCCAGCTCCTGACACAGAGCTCCTAATCCCTTGGAATTTCTTGGGTGGTAGGAACATCTTTTGTTCTTATGAGGTGTCTATTGGTGGGCTCCTGGATGGGGGCTGGTTGCCAGAAAGTTCAAGTCATGATTAGACTCCTGGAACTTTCAGCCCCACCCCCTCCATCCTTCCAGAAGAGGTAAAAAACCAAAGATTTGAATTAATAATTGCACTGCCTATGTGATGAAGCCTCCATAAAAATCCCTGAAGTAGGGAGGGCATTTGGGGAGCTTCCGTGCTGCTGAATGGAGAGCAGCGCACCCCCAGAGGCCATGCAAACTCTGCACCTTTGCATCTCTTCCATCTGGCTATTCACTTGTATCATTTATAATATTTTTTACAATAAACCAGTAAACATACATAAAGTGCTTTCTTGAGTTCTGTGAGCCACTCTTGCAAATGATTGAACCTGGCAAGGGGGTCGTGGGAACCTCCAATTTATAGCCAGTCAGTCAGAAGTTCCAGAGGCCTGGATTGTGATTAGCATTTGAAGTGGGGGCAGTTTGGTGGGACTGAGCTCTTAAACTGTGGGATTTGATTCTAACTCCACATAGTGTCAGAACTGAATAAAATTATAGGACATCCAGTTGGTGTCCACTGGACAATTCCTTAGTGTATGGGGGAAAAAAATCCTCTACACATTTTGGTGACAAAAAGTGTTGAGTGTGGGACTAGGAAAAACAGTTTGGTTTTTCCTATATTTGATACAGAAATAATTTTAGATATAATGATATACATACAATTATTATATATATCTATACAGATATAATGGACCAACCTAGGATATTTATTCTGTTCTATTCTATTCCATTCTATTCTACTGAATATGTGCTATTCTCTATCTCTCACAGGTCGGTCCATTATATCTATGATAATTACCTCCTAGCTCTGTCCATTGCAAAGGCCTAGAAAACATACTGAAGCCTGATCCTCATAAATGAGCATCCCTACCACACAGGTTTGGGTCTTGAATTACTATTTCCCACAAAAAGAGAACAGGACATCTTGGAAAACTAACCACCTTCAATCTGGGCAGGAAGTGTACAAGAGCCTGAAATAGTTTCACAGCAGATATAAAGGAAGCTATCAAAGACTAGTAGGTTTTGTCAAAATCACTTGGGAACCAACTTAAAGGTAGAACAATTTGAATATCAATTAGACCAATAACTAAATACACAAGTTCATAATGAATTATAAAACTCCATCTAATTGGTTACTTTTGGAAACAACTCTTTATTTTGAAATTTGGCAAATAAAGGGAAAGAATCAGGCATTTTTTTCCTTTTCTATATGAAATATAACATTGGATAACGAAATAAGGGGAAACTTTTCTCTGTAAATGTATCCCAATAAATGAACAGAGGAGGAATCATGGAATTGGAATATCACCAGTCTGCAACGCCTAATGAGTTAAAGGTCTTAGATAATAAACGTCAATGACTTTTGATATCATAAAAAGAGAATTAGACAGCATGTGTTTCTTGAAGAACAAAACATCACCTTTAAGCAAATTTTACTAAAAATTTTTAACTTGCATCTGATTATGTCTCTTGATTTGTAGGAAATATGAGGATAGAGGAACATATTTAAAAGGCAATATGAACATACATTGGGGAAAAGACTGCCTTTTCAATAAACGGTGCTGGGAAAATTGGACATCCATGTGCAGAAGAATGAAACTAGACATGCACCTCACGCCATATACCAAAATCAACTCAAAATGAATTAAAGACTTAAATATTAGACCTGAAATTATGAAACTACTAAGGGAAAACACAGGGGAAACACTTCAGGAAGTAGGACTGGGCAAAGACTTTATGAATAAGACCCCAAAAGCACAAGCAACAAAAGAAAAAAATAAATAAATGAGATTGCATCAAACTAAAAAGCTTCTACAGAGCAAAGGAAATAATAGAGCGAAGAGACAACCTTCAGAATGGGAGGAAATATTTGCAAGCTGTGCATCTGACAAAGGGTTAATATCTGAATATAGAAGGAACTCAAACAACTACACAGTAAAAAAACAAATAACCCAATTAAAAAATGGGCAAATGAGCTGAAAAGACATTTTTGGAAGGAAAACATACAAATGGTAACAGGTACTTCAAAAAATGCTCAACATCACTAATCATCAGGGAAATGTAAATTACAACCACATTGAGATATCATCTCACCTCAGTTAGATTTGCTATTATCAAAACGACTGAGAATAACAAATGCTGGTGAGGATGTGGAGAAAAGTGGACTCTCCTATACTGTTGGTGGGACTGGAAATTAGTACAACCACTGTGGAAAACAGTATGGAGATTTCTCAAACAACTACAGGTAGATCTACCATACGATCTAGCAATCCCAGTTCTGGGTATATACAGAGGAATGGAAGTCTCCATGTTGAAGGGATACATGCACTTCATGTTCATCACAGCTCTATTTACAATAGCCAAGATGTGGAACCAACTTAAATGTCTGTCAACGGACAACTGGATAAGGAAAATGTGGTATATGTACACAATGGAATACTACTCAGCCATAAAAAAGAATGAAATTCCGCCATTTGCAGCAACATGGATAGGCTTGGAGAAAATTATGTGAAGTGAAAAAAGCCAGGCATGGAGGGAAAAATACTGCATGTCCTTACTCATAAGTGGGAGCTAGGAGAGAAAGAAGGAAGGAAGGAAAGACCACAGTGGTGGATTGGACTTGCAGAGAGAGAGAACAGAACTGAGGTTGCCAGAAGTAGGGGATGTAGGGGAGAGGAGAGGTTGGGTGGACATGGGACATGTCCCATGTGGGACATGGGAAATAATTGCAATTTGAAGTGGTGGGCATGCTGATAGTATTGATCTGATCATCACATCTTGTGCTGATGGTCAGCTTGGTGCCACATGAATATATATATATATATATATATATATATATATATATAATCAATAAAACAAAAACAAAAAACTACACCATGGGAATGCAATAAACTATTGAAAATTGTACAGGATAAATGATCCAGTTTCTTCAGTAAAACAAATACAGGAGAAAAAGGAGACAGAGATAAAGCATAAATTACGAGTGACTTGAAAGACACATTAAAAAATACAGATCTAAGCTAAGGTTTAGTGATGCACATCTGGATAATAAAGAAAAGTCAGGATGTGATTAGTGTAAAAGCCAGTGGTTACTCTTGGGGGCAGAGCAGGGGTTGTGATTGGGATGGCACACATATAGGACCTCTGTCATGCTGGGCACATTTTATGTACTGACATGGGTAGTGTTTACAAGGACATTCACATTATAATAGCTAGTTAAGCTGTACACTTTAAATACCATTTTCTGTATTTAACAAAAAAAAATGTTAAAAGAAAAATAAAACTGTCTTTTAGGAATTTACTAGCTAATGTAAAGAAAAACACTTAAGTGAAAATATTTAGGGTACCTAATAACACACAATTAGTTTTACAAGAATAGTCTTCAAAATAAGTGAAACAGGAGTTCAGAAGAAGGAAATGTCACTTCCACATGTTGTAGGGAACTTTGATATTATTCTTTTCTTTTTTAAAAGCAAAGTAAAGAATTGTGACAGTAGCTTATTTATTAATTCAGTGCCTCTCAGCTTTGCCCTTCTTTGTAATACTGGAACTGGACCTTGCAGACATTTCTCTTTTGCTACCTGATCTGATGTTAAACTTTGTCAATAGAAGATGCTAAAGAGAGATTGCAAAGTGATAATGACACGAAAAAGGGACTTTGCTTGCTTCATCTGGTATGCTTTCTTCTGAGTAACATGCAGACTGGTGTGCAGGGGTTGGGGGAATGCCTGTGGTGTGCACCACAGCAGAGGCTCTGACAGTTCAGTTGCTGGGTGATTCCACAGCTAGTAGCCTCCCCACTGAGTTTCTTCATTCCCACAGCAGCGAGATGTGGGTCTGTGTGCAGCCACATGCTCGCCGCAGAGGTCTGAATCTCTCGCAGCCTTGCACGGCCCTTTCTTCTAAGTTTTCAATTCCTTCCTTCTTCACATTCCCTCAGCTCTAGGGACAGCAGCTGCTTTCTGAAGTTGCTACCTTTGAATATGAGTCCTTTTTTATACCGTTTAGTAGTTAACCATCCTTACCTAGTTAATAATTCTTTGTATTAAATTTTACCAGCTGAAATTACTGTTGTGTTTTCTGTCTGCTGACTCGACCTTGGCTAATGTAGACTGTGTCTGCACCTGAGACTAGGGAAGAGAATCAAACATTACATACATGATGTTGCACTATTGAAGGTTTTTGAGGAAGAAAATGTTTTTTAATTTTATTTTTTTAATTGTAAATTGACAAATTATAGTTGTATATATTTGTGAAAGGACGTTCTCAAAATATTGTGTTAGAAAGTTAAATGTGGCTGACTTGTTTAGAAGATGGAAAGCTGGGAGGTTTAAGACATTGCCTGCGGGAGGTAATAAGAATGATTCAGAGAGTCGACAGAAGAGACAAAAAGGAGCAGGAGAGCTGAGAAAAATCTAAGGAAAGAATGAACAGGATTTAGGACTGCTCAGAGATAGAATCAAAGGTGTTGATCATTTCAAGCCGTATAATTTCAACAAGTCAAGAATGTTGATAAATTTAAGCCAAGGATATTGATAAGGACATCAGGAGAAGGAACTGGTATTGGGAATAAGGTGGCATTTTTGGTCTCAGATATTTTGGGTTTTAAATGAAAAATGGCATATCTGAGTGAAAATTTCTGGGAGGTAGTTTAACATAAAGATCTGGAGCTCTAGGAGAGGCCATTATCCAGCTATAAGTTAAGAATAGTTATTTGCTTACTCTTTAGAGGCACATTCGGTGAGTATTTCCTCTGTTCTGGGAGTTGTGATTCAGAGTTGACAGCACATACATGGTCTCTGCCTTAGGGAGCACACATTTCAGTTGGGGGACTGTAGGAAACACATCTGGAAGATGTCCTATAAATCATTCACTCTAATATTCTCCTCAGACACCTGACACTGAGGTCCTGAGGACCTAATTGGCTGCCTCAGATTTTCCAAATTTAGTTACAAGGTTAGAAGTTGAATTCAGGCATTCTGGTACACAGACAAACCCTTTCTTTTTATCATACCAGGCTGCCTGTCTAGACACAATGGGCACTTAATGCCCTTCCTCCTACTCCCTCTCATTGAAGTATAGCCTCAGCTCTTTCTTGACATGACTTCTGAAAAAGGTGAGGTGCTTCTCTTTCCATGGGAATTTTACTTTGAACAAACATCGAAACCTTACTCTAAAGAGTGAAGCTATGGTGGTGAGATTTCTGACACCAGCCAACCAAGTTTAAGTCTATCAGTGCGTCCTTCCTGACATGCCTGAGGTTGTTCTACGCAAGAGATGCTCTGCTTCCTCTGAAGTCTAAGCATCCCCCTCTGTGTGTCACTGGGCATTCTCTTGGGTGCAAACCTAATAAGAGAAAATTAGTTTAATGGAGAAGTGCCCAAGCCATGAGGATAAATTTCCATTCTTTCATTCATGAAAGGCTCAAATTTTGCTGACAAGGAAATGAGAGACATCTAGTGTGTTTGTGGTTATTTTCTCATCTAAGTGTTTTCTTATTTTATCAGATATTGAAAATGCAATGAAAGGGAATAGAAAACGTATTGGCACATTTGAGAGAATCAATCCAAACACTCTTTTTCTTTTTTTGTCATTGTTGCTTCAGAGCACAGATGTTGGAATCAGACAGACAGGCTCAAATCGTGACTCCACTGCCTGCTAGCTTTGTAACCTTGGGAAAGCCACCTAACCTCTCTGTGCCTTTGTTTCCTCACCAGTGAATTGCAGGTATATAGTATTAACCACTTTTAACAGTTGTCAATATATCTTAAGTGCTTAGAACAGTGTCTGACCCCTAGAAAACACTATGTAAGTGTCAGTATTATTAATATTGCAGTTTATTATATCCCCCATACATGACTTTTTTGGTTATTCCTCATTTTCCTTGTCTGGCCCCCTGAGCTAGGGAACTGCAGAAGAGATGGTCTTACATTGAGGAATTTCACTTTATTTGGAAAGACAAGAGTTAAACCCATGAAGAGATAACCAACAGTGAGCATAAGTAAAAATGCCAACTGCATAATCAAGTCAGTGCTTGCTGGAGGGTGGGGGGTGGGCTTTACTGGTGGATGGGATTATGTAGAATCAGGTAAGTCAGAGTACAGGTGTGTGTATGTGGGAGGAGCAGGTATGGAGTGGAGGGAGAAGGTGAGCTTTGGCCAAGGCTTTTTTGCACCAGCTCTATTTTGGTAGAGAAAAGAGGAGGTCAATGGAGAAGGTGGGGAAGTTGTGAGCAAGAGAAGGGAAGTGAAAGGACATATGTGAGAGATACTGCACAAGAGCAAGTCTCTGAATCTCATTTGATAGGAGGCCCTGCATCTGGGAAGAATGACCGAGTTCTCAGGCATAGGTAGCAGGTGGAGTATTGGTACCATGTACCAAAATAGCAATACCAGGAGGGAGAAGCTGGCTTTGAGAGGACGGCACATTTGACTGCTTTTCAGACTTTTGTTTGGAGGATCACATGAGACACCACTTATAAATCACTTAGCATGATGCCTGGCAAGAGTCAGTGTTCAGTATGTGCCACCTATTATCTATGAACTCTAGGGGTTGCATTGCATTAATTTAAATACAAAGCTGAGAAATGCTGGTCCTGAATGACTATAGGGATGTGCATATTATATTTTCTAACTTTTGTTTGTATACTTGGGTCCTTTTTCCTGAATTCTTACCATGGTTTTAGCGGTGATTAGACAAACTGAGATAATAAAACAGTCATTCCATAGGCAAGGACTTCCAAGAGGGCTTAGGAAAGTAAATTAGCCAATATTTTGCTGCTTTTCCTCTGATTACAAGTCTTCCTCAGAGTCATTTCTTTTTGCCTAGAACAAAGGAAAATAAAAATCTTGACAGACTTTGGTTCAAAAAGAGTTGATGGTATTGTTAGAACAAACACATTCATTATGCGCCATAAAGCTTGCCAGAGTGCTAATGGCATGAACTGCCCAAGAAGCCTTGGTTGTATTAAAATTCTGTGTACACAATGCAGTGAGTTTAATTTGTGAAAAATAGACTTAATAATCTGTTGACTTTTGTCTTCTTTCTACCCTCCTTGGCATTTTACTTTAAAAAGCATTCACTTCAATGCCACATGAGCATTGAAAGTAAGCATTATAACTGGAGTTTAACACCACTGACTATGCAAAATTGCAAAGTACAGTGGGGAAGAGGAGGTGTAAAGGAGCAGGCAATTAATGCTACTTGTTTTTACTAAGAGATGGTAGCCCTTTTAAAAACAGTACATCAGCTGTGTGTTTGTCTTTTTTCACTGTCGAAGCAAACTAGGATGCTAGGCTCAAAGAATGCTAGAGCTGAGAGGCAGCTCTGCGATGGTCTAGCGCAACCCCACACTTTGTAGATGAGGACCCGAGGGATTATGTGACTTGTTCAAGGTCACAGTAGGGCCTGGAATCAGGACCAGAACCTGGGTACTGTTGCTGCTTGCCTGTATCCTCCCTTGTTTCCAGCCTCAGTCTAATGTCATTGAATGTTCATTACTGGTAATAGGCTGGGATGATTTAAAGCATTACAGGATTTCAGAATTAGAAGAGGCTTTTGGGAGCATCAGCCTGTGAAGCTCTGGGGTTGGCTCATGGTTATGGATAAGGGTGAGAAGGGAGGGCCTGGACCGAGTTCCCATGACCGATGATCTGAATCCTGGGCTATCTGTATTGCTTTAAACCACTCAAGACCCAGTGGACTGATGATTTTGGAGAGTTCTCATCAAAGTCATGGCAACATGACCATCCACACTAAGACCTATGTTTCATATTTCCACTCACTCTGCTGCTCTGGGCCTAGAGTTCTCCTCTGTAGACTGAAGGGACTGGGGCATGTGGTCTGCAGGCGCTTGTAGCTCAAATATATGTCATTTTGGTGATGCTGGATACAATGCATGACTAAATTCCCTAGATTCCTTCTGTAAACCTTTTGCTGCAACCAGCCTAATAATTTTTCTTTCAAACAACCCTGACATTTCCTGCCTCTGCACCTTTATAAAGCCATTCCTTTTTGCTAGACCACACTTTTGCCTCACCTTAATTTATTTAGTTGGGCTAAATAATTTATTTCAGTAATTTGGTTAGTTGTAAGTAAGTGCCTCTCTTGTTCACTTCTTAGTCCCTACTTGGAGCAGTGTCTGGTGCATAGTAGGTACTCAATAAATATTTGTTAAAAAATGAATCTAAATGATTATAGGTGCTGCTTGATTTCCTTCTGAGGCCTTATTAAACCACAACTAGGTTTCTTTGACCTCTACATGGTGAGCTCAATCTCATCTTGGACTCTGCTTAGTTCTGGCTCAGACAGAAGAGACATCAAGGCTCTTGTCAGGAAAGATATAATTTGGTTTCAGGTCAGTTTTGCAGCTACTTGGGCTCCATCTTTGGGCCTTAGTTCAGGACTTCGGTTTCCCTCCTTGTTGTTGTCTTAGTCCATTTTGTGCTGCTGTAACAGAATACCACAGACTGGGGAATTTATAAAGAACACCATAGTTCTGGAGGCTGGAAGGTCCAAAATCAAGGTGCTGGCACCTGGTGAGGGACTTCTTGCTGGATCATGTCATGGCAGACAAAAGAAGGGCAAGAGAACACATGCAAGAAAGCAGGGAGGGGAAAGAGAACTTGAATCCTCAAGCCTTTTTATAATCAACTTTAATCCATTCATGAGGGTAGAGCCTTTGTCAGCCTACTCACCCCTTATGGGTCTCACTTCAACATTGTCACATTATGGATTAAATTTTCAACACATTCTTTTGGGGGGACACATTCAAACCATAGCAGTTATGGCCTCTAGAGTGCATCTGACTCTGAAGATGAATCCAGCACCCTTCTCTACCAGGTGACAGTTTGGTGCACCTTGTTTAACTTTATGTCAGAAAGGTCATGCCATAACTTCTAGATATCAAGTTCTTTCCAGGCTGCCTTCCTTCCGGCAGCTGCTGCTGTCTCTGTCCCTACAGTGTCTACTGGCTCTGCTTTGTGGGTGGTTTACTCCAGGCCCCTACCTTCCCTGTCTTGCTCTGGTTAAATCAGTTATCTCATGATTCATGCCATCCTCTGGATGGGAGTTGCTCTCCCGGTATCCTGGTACATCAGTGCTTGTTATATTTATCTTGCCAGGCCCACGATCTCTCTCACTACAAGTGTCCTGTAGGATGCTGCCTGCTCGATTTATTGGTTTTGCTGCCTCGGTTCCTTTCCTGGTGATGTGTCTCTTGTTAAGTCACCCCTGCCACCTGGAGTTGGACTGGCAAAGCCAGCCATGAACCTGGATGTCTACTGCAGTGTTTCCATCATAAACTCCAGTTAGCAGAGTTCACTGGCTACACTGCTCTTTCTGCCTGAGCTTTCCAGTCATCTTCATGTTCAGAGAGTGGTGGTAGTTTCCTCATCTAGGACATGGTTAATAGCTGGTGTTCTGGTGTCAGGATGTCTGGACACCAGATGTGCGACTTAGGCAAGTTTCTTAACTTCAGGCTTTGATTTTTTCATCTGCAAAATGAGGAGGAACACAGGCAATAACAGTATTTTGTCTCATATCATTGTGGTGAGGACTGAATGAGAAGTAAATGTAGACAGTAAGTTTCCTGTGAGACCCAGAGTCAGTGGGCCACCCTGTGTACCTCAGCCCTCCAAATTCTTCCATTCCATGAACTTTCATAACACTTAATGTCCATACCACTCATTTTAGATTTAAAGGTACTGTATTTCATAGTACTTTACAGTTTTAGATCCACTTCTTGCATCTCCAGCAATGTTGTTAATTCTTTCAGGTAAAAGTCTGTGTCTGTACCATCTTGTATCTCCCAAACCTAGCCCAGTGCCCTGCATGTGCTAGACACACAATAAAAACATTTTCATTGCTGGTATGAGTAATGTTCTCTTTTATTCTAAACACCAAACACCAACCTCTCACAAACTCTGATGAGTTTTCTCATCCTGGAGTGCATTTGCCTTGATGGTGCATTGGCAAGGACAAATGCCGTGGCAGACAAAATAGCTTCTTAACCATCCTAGAGATTATGCAGGTGGCAGCTGTCCTGGGATGATGTTCCTTGTTAATGATGTTCTTAGACTCACCTGCAGCAGTGGTGAGAAATAACAGTGATTGTGCTGAAAACCTGCTTTTTGATTAGCTCAGGAAGAAAGATGGCATCTGGGGCTCAGCCAGTTGGAGACTAGGAGACTCACTTCACCAGTATTTCAGAAACTGCTTCACTTGGAATGGCAGGCTCTCTTCCTCACTAGTTTCATATTTGCCCATCTAACTGATTGATGGTTTTCCTGAAACCACACACTTCTGACTTTATCTACTATTGTCCAGTAATAGAATGAAAGCTGACAA
Source organism: Cynocephalus volans (assembly GCF_027409185.1). Classification (NCBI taxonomy): domain Eukaryota; kingdom Metazoa; phylum Chordata; class Mammalia; order Dermoptera; family Cynocephalidae; genus Cynocephalus; species Cynocephalus volans. Next base: position 76,866,162 of record NC_084464.1, read on the forward strand.
AAGGGTCATTACTAAGTTCAACAATGTCACATCAGGTTTCTTGGAGAAAGGAATTTAACACAACTCACCTGACACACGGGAACGGTTTTTTAAAAAGCTTATTTGGGTTCTGAGTTGAAAAGCAACTGGCATTTGTGCTCTGACACTATAACATACCTACAATGAAAGAATTATGGGACAGGAGGGAATCAAACAAGTGGAGTTGGATATTTTGGGATATTCCAGGATTAAGACTGCGGCTACAGGAGAGGTGGTAAGTGAAGACCTGGACTTGGAGCTGAGTTCCAGCACTTTACCTTCTTAAACTGTCTCTTTCTATAAAATGGAAAAAATACATACATCTATTTTCCTGTCCTGCTTTCCTCAGAGGGTTGTTGTAAAGATTGCACGTGATGATTGTAAAGATCCATATAAGCTTAAAAACACTAAGTGTAAGGTGAATGAGATGGTTTTGTTGATTACAACCCCACTGGACCTGCTGGCATTCTCGGTGCCTGGCACGGTGACCTGGACAGAGCAGGCAGTGGGGTGCTGGTATGCTGTGCTGGTGGCTGTCATCATTTCACTGGAGAACAGCTGGTCTAAAGGAGGGCAGGACATTCTTATGGGGTAAGCTTTGATTTTCCTTAGATTGGATTTGCAAATTCTGATATAGGGACTTAGAGGCTTTTGTTCCAGATCTTAAAAGGGTCGAGAGGAAACATGGTCTCATATCTGAGTGTCTCTCTCTCTCTCTTGCTCTCTTTAAGAGAAGAAACCTCTAGACATACCAAGAAACAGATGCTTGTTTTTCTATGGGTCAGTCTTATTTTGGAAGGCGAAGACTGAGAAGAATGGACTTAAAACTTAAAATGGGATATTGTTTGGCAAGAGGGGAGAAGGTGATTTTTCTCAAGAAATATGTGACAGTAAGAGAGCAGAAGAGTTTTATGTCTGTTTGAGGGTTAGAGGTAACATAGCTCATTACCGGCAGAGGTCTGGGTAGACTCCTGGATATTTTTAAGAAAAAGAGAGGTAATTACCTTTCTGAGTTGACTTAAGGGCATTTCTTTTCAAGGTCTCTTCAATTTCTTTGTTGAGTCTATAAACTTTGTGGGAGAAAATAGAAAAGTATATCCGCTTCAAGAATAATGTGACATGCTATCTTTCACAGTGAATTCTTGCTTTTTAGGGCTTTGTATTTTTTGCTACAGAGACTTCTAAGAAATGAGTGAAAATATTGAAATTTGAAAGCAAGATGTCATGAAAACACAGTAGTAATTGATTTTCTAAGCATGTAATATAGTTTTGGGTCGGTTGTCTTAGGTGTTAACTCCTAGATATGTAACCCCTAAATGCAATCTAAAGAGGGTAGGAATGATAAAAAACCAAAAACCAAACATAGGTAATTCCAAAATTGAAGTGATCCACCGTCCAAGTTTTCGGAGGCTCAGAAAGAAATTGTCAACATTAGATTGTTCACCTTTCTTCAAAAGAATAACAAAATAGTAATAGAGTGGAAAGAATATATCAAAATGACTGACCCAAACAGTAAAAGCTTTTGACACACTTCCAAATATTCTCAGGGGACTCTTGGTAATAAAATTGTACTGTATCTGGGGTTCCTGCTAAATGAGTAGAATTTAGCTGCTCTTGGCACACACACCAAAAAAGGGTAACTATGTGAGATGATGGGTAAGTTAACTTGCTTCACTATAGTAACCTTCTTGCAATCTATATGTATCTCATGACATCATGTCGTATACCTTAAATATATACAATAAAATCTATTTAAAAAAACCAAAACACAAACCACCAAAAAACCCAACAAAATCCCCCCAAATAGCTTCAAGGGGTCTCTGAAGAAGCTTCCTTAGGGAGAAATGCCTATAAAACATTTTCAGAAAAATTCATCTTAACAGTGTTAACACCATTAAGGCTCTAAGAAGTACTTTCCATTTATTAAACTTTGGGGGAAAAACACTTATCCAGAGGCAAGAAACAGCTCATGCTGGATGATCCATTATTCCCTGAACTAGCTCTATAAATGAAATGGTTTATAGAGAAAAGAATTAAAGAGTTTATAATCTTTGTCAAAAACTCAAAATAACTCCCGTTATTTCTCTGTTTCAAATAAAGATTCATAGGCAGATCCAAAGAGTAATGATTTTTAAATTAAAAAGTTTTACGAGCTTTTCAAATACAGGAATAAAACTGGACGGTCAGGCTGTTTCTCTGAGGGAAAAAAAAAGTATGGCGTGGGAAGCGGCCTACAAAAGCAAAGCAGGGGAGAAGAAATATCTTTCGAGGAGTATCCACTAAAAAATATTTATGGAGTAGAGTAAAACTATTTGATCCCAACTTTTTATTAGTAAGCAAATTCCCTAAGCAAATTCATCATATAAAGAAGATTTCAGGTAGGATTGAGAGCTCAGTTATGAGAATAAGTCATGCTTATTACTAATATACAGTTTGCAAACCAAAAATATCTCACTTGATGTTTATGTGTTTACAATGGAAGGGCTGAAAATATTTCTGCTTGACAATGCTTTTGTAAGCCATCAGTTTGGGTTAAAGATTATTACAATAATCACAGACTTTTAGAGTGTGAAGGGCATTAGAGAAAATTTAAATTGATTCAATCTCTCAATGTATACATTAGAAAATAGAGTCCCTCAGAGACTGGGTATTTGGTTCAAAGTCACAGCTAGTAGGTGAAATCTTGGCCTAGAATCATGTTTTAAAATTTTCTGTCCAGATTTTTTTTCTGTTATAATGTTTTCCTTAAAACAGTCATAGAATCATAAATTCATTCAGGTTGGGAAGAGGTTTAAAATTCATCTAGATTTTTTGGGTAACCTTTATATTGAAGTATAACATACATACTGAAAAGTACCCAAGTCATAAGTAGACTGATTGATGAATTCTCTCAAATTAAGCACATTCACAGGTTGAGAAACAGAACATTACCAAAATTCCAGAAGATGCCTTGTGCCCTCTTCAAGTCATTGCCCACTCCAACCCCCAGGGTCAAATATTTTTATGCCCAGTTGATGAATGAGTAAACCAAGTTCCATGTAGATAAATAATTTCCCTAAGAGAAAATTATTAGTGAGAACATAAAACATGATCTTAGGAAGCCTACTTCAGTATTTTTCCACAAATTTAATTAATTTTTCACTAATTAAATTAATTGATTAACTAATTGGAATTAATTTCATCTAGTTTAGCATTGTAAAGCCCAGCACAATGTAAAATTGCAGGAAGAATCCCCAAAATGTTTTGTTGAATAAATCAATGAAATTATTTTTGCCAAGTGGTTGTCTAACTTGTCCTTGAATATTTGTGCATTGACTGGATGCAGTCTCTTTCATAATTTTTGAAGTTTCCTCGTGTTTCATACATTATGCGTCTGTGTCCTTCGTATGTTCTTTTGGTCTCGTCACAATGTGTTGATGATTCCAGGCCATCCACAAGCATTTGTGAGTGAGGCACTATGAAGCCATATGCATGGGTTTGTTGCCCTTTGTAGAGATTTTCACTAGGGGGGTTGTATTAACTGGGTGACCTCTACTATTCATATTTGAAGAACTTCTCCCTGGGGTTATTTTATTTTGCTAGAAAATAATCTTTCAAATGCCCTGCCCGTGAAGACTGCAAGTTAAGTATTTTGAAAGCAGTGTGGGAGAAGGAGTTGTGGGGCTCGCTCATCATGCAGACTTTCATTAAGTCTTGCTTTCATTCCTGGACCTCATTCCCGTTTTTCTGTAAGGATGACTAAAAGACGATCTCCTTTTTATTATCACCACACAAAGGTAATTCTAAACAATGTCGGTGATAAAATACTCTTCTCCCTTCAAATCTTAAGTTTGTCTTGTTTTAAACAATTGTGGTTACTGCTAATTATTTTTGGCTTTACTGTGGTACATACCATAAAAGTTACCTAGTTCAAGTGCACATTTGGTGAATGTTGGTAATTGTACACAGTTTGATCAATTTTGATAATTATATTCAAAATATAGACCAGGTCCATCACCCTAAGAAATTTTCTTGTTGAAGATTTGCAGTGGATTTATATTTAGTTTTTATGTTTAGTTCTATAACCCATTTGCCCTTGTTCACCTGCCCCAATTTCCAGTCCCCAGCAACCACTGACCTACTTTCTCTCACTGTGCTTTTCTAGAATTTCATGTAACAAAACCAAATGGTATGTAGTCTTTTGTGTTTGTTTTCTTTCACCTAACGTAATGCTTTTGCTATTCATCCATGTTGTCGTGTGCATTACTATTTTGTTCCTTTTTATTGCTGGGTGGTATTCTGCTACATGGATATAACACAATTTATCTGTTCACATGTTGGTGAGCATTTGTGTTATTTCCAGATCTTGGCAATTGTGGATTGTGCTTTGTTTACAAGTCTTCATGTGGACACACATTTTCATTTCTCTTGGATAAACACCTAAAAGTAGGATTGATGAATATATTTAACTAAATGACACTGCCATACTGACTTCCAAAGAGGCTATGCCATTTTGTGTTCCTACCAGCCATGGATGAGAGCTATTGTTGCACCATATCATTATGAACACTTGGCATTCAGTAGTTTTAATTTTAGCTGTGCCAGTGGGTGTGAAGTATTATCATGATTTTAATTTCATTTTCTTGATGACTTGTGGTGTTGAGAGTATTTTCATGTGCTTATTCTCCATTTGTTTATTTTCTTTTGTCAAGTTTCTGTCCAAATTTTTTTCATCTTTTTAACAGGTTGTTTGTCTTATTATTAAGTTTTAAAAATTCTTTTTATAATTTGGATACATGCCCTTTGTCAGTGTGTATTTTGCAAATATTTTCTTCTAATCTATGACTTGTTTTTTTGCTTCCCACACTCATGTCTTTCTAAAAATAAAGTTTTTAATTTTGATGAAATACACTTTATCAGATTTTTTTTCACCTATTTAAGTAATATTTGCCTGATGTCACAAAGGTTTTCTTCTATGTTTTCTTTAGAAGGTTTGTAATTTTTGTTTTTATTTTTAGGTCTATAATCCATTTTAGGTTAATTTTCATGTATGATGCTGTATTAGCCTGTTTTTGTGTGGCTATAACAGAATACCTGAGACTGGGTAATTTATAAAGAAAAGATGTTTATTTGGCTCATGATTCTGGGACAGCTGTATCTGGCACAGGCGTCAGGCTGCTTCTACCCATGGCAGAAAGCAGCAGGAAGCCAGTGGATGCAAGCAGATCATGCAGTGAGAGGAGACAAGAGTGAGAGAGAGGGGAGGTGCCAGGGTCCTTTAAACAACCAGCTCTCTCGGGAACTAATTGAGGGAGAGCTCACTCACTAACCTCCACTTCCCCAGGGAAGGCATTAAGCTATTCATAAGGGATGTGCCCTGCCATGACTCAAACATTGCCACACTGGGGATTAAATTTTGCAATGAGCTTTGGAGGGACACACATCCAAACTCTATCAGATGTGATGTATGGATCAAGGTTAATTTCTTTTATACAAATATCCAGTTGTTCCAGCACAAATTAGAGACTGTCTTTTCTGCATTGAATTACTTTGGCTTGAGAAAGGACTTGGCATATTATAGAAATAGAAAGGAAGTCAGTATGGCCTGAATATAGTAAGAGAGGAGAAGGATGTTGTGTAATGATGTTGAAGAGAAAGATAGGGGCCAAAACTTGTAAGTTCTTATGGGTCTTGAAAAGAAATTTGAATTTGATTCTGAGAGCAATATAATTGTTTCAAGGGTTTTAAGCAGGAGCACTGCATGATCTCATTTACATTTTAAAAAGATAGTTCTTTATCTGTTTGCAACAATCCAGTAAACCCACTCTGATGAAGGTCATTACTGACCATGCAATAGTAAACTGAGTTGGATGGCATTTTATTGTTTATTCAGTGGGCAAAATTGACCCATAGCTCAGCAGTTCTTAAATTGCCAACCACACATTTGCCTTTTCCCCCTCTCCTTGTAAGAGACTGTATAAAACTAGAGCTAATACACTTTTCTGGATGCTAGTTTATGTGCTGCTACCACCAGAAATTTTTGCCAGGGATGTTAAAAATGCCGCCTGGTGCTTTATGTCCTTTTGGCTTCTCTTCCTTTCTCTTTTTCTTTATTGCCAAGGTAAACACTATGCTAGCGCCAATAGAAAAAAGCTTAAGAAGATTTTATAGTTACAGAGATTGTATACCCCTTGCTGATTATTACCAGTTTAATTTGAAGCATATGAAATCAGCTAAACATGAGAAATCTAGGATACAATTGTTATACTAAGGAAAAATGTAATGAATTGTGATCATCCGTTGAGCATGAATATAATTTAATTAGCTTAAATGAGAAGATAAATTTTAAGACAGAAAACTTTTCTTCTGTTAGATTATAAGAGAATTGGTAAAAATCTCTAAAAATAGAATGTACTTTTTCTGGCTAATTTATTGAAGGACAGTTAACTGGTTAAGTTATATCTAGATTATCTTTCCATCTTAATTCCCAAAGTCTCTTTATTTAAATATATAGATATATATTTGCACTTAAGATATAGTAGTTTTTAGTAGATGCTTTAGTTTTTATACCATTAGATATATTGAAGTTAAGAGATGAAGAAATAAAAGATAAATCAAGTTGTTAAAATAGGTTTACATTTTTCCTTTCACTGCATGAGCTCTGTTTGATCAATGTCACTTGTTCGGATTAATCATTCTCTTTGATAAGTTTCAAAATTTATATCATAACTCTATAATTTGTCTAACACTGGGATGATATTGGTTAGGAAGATATGCAGCTTATTAAATAAAATGTTGGTATTGGTCTTAATAATCTTGACATTTTTAAATTGAAAAAAATGTCTTAATAATCTTGGTGATTTTAATTTAAATTACTTTTTTGACATTACCTTCATATTAATCCAATTTTCATTTTAAAGGTTATTTTTAGGCTTTTAAATATAGAATTTAGTTTTAGTCTTCTAAAGTTTTAACACTGTTTGAAATAGTCTTGCTAGAATGAAGGTGGGAAATTTTTAATTTAAAGAAATGTAGAGAAACTCCCACTTCTGCCAGACTAGATATTGTGAAAATTCTCCCATCAAAACCATTTAGAAATTACTAGAGGCTCCCAGTCAAGATGGTGGAATAGACTTATTCCAGTGTCACTCTCCCACAAACCAACCAATTTATAACTATTAAAAAGCAACAAGAGCCAAGCTAGGGCTGCTAGAGCTCAGTAGTCTACAGAGGAGAGACCCACAGAGTGCATGAAGATGGGAGAAGCCATGATGAGAGAAAGAAAGGGTAGCACTCACCATTTCAAGCCCTGGCCACTTTAAAACTGGAGCCGGTGAGTACACGGAGCAAGAGCTGGCAAAAGCCGCAGCTGTGCCCTTTGTATGAAGTTGCTTGGAGGTGGCAGAGAGAAGAAGGCCTTGGCTCCCAGGCCAGCAAGACCACTAACAGGGTTCCTGTGGACCCACATAGGAGGAAGGAGCCACAGACAACTGAAAAATAAAGCCACTCAGAGGCTGGTGAGTCATCACAAGGGACAAGCACAATGCCTGTCCCGTAGGAAATGTCTGGAGTGTGGGTGGTGGGGGAGGTGGGCCCTCTGGGGGGACACTGGGGCACAGCAAAAACAGCTGATCTGCCCTCCAGTCAGTGTAGGACCACTCAGTAGAGACTGTACAGGAATATAGAACTGCAGGGGGTGCAGTTTGCTGAAAAGACTCAGGCCCAGACCAGAGTTTCCACACAAGCTGGGTGTACCAGACCTCACAAGACCTGGAAGTACATACAAGGTCAACCATTAAAACCCGAGCTGCACAAAAAGCCTTCCCCAGGGAATCAGCAGCAATGAAGCAATTTAGCTCAACTACATTGCTTAAAGTGCTAGTCTCCATGGGAAGTTCCTCCATTTTAGAAGTACGCAAAGGACAACAAATGAGTTCCAGTGTAGAATTTAAATCCAACAAAGAACTGAAAGAAAAAACAAAATACCCACAGATCAGAGAAAAAGTTTGATATCAACTAGTAAAGGTCTATCACCACCAAAGTACAGCTATGAAACCTAGAAAGACTGGAAGCCCCCTGGGCTCCCAAACTTGAGTGGTGTGGGGCTGACAGCCTCAGCCATGGCCCCCGGATATCTGCAGCCAGCCCAGCAATGACCACCACGTTGCCACAGGAAGTGCCCCAGTATTCTGATTGGAAAGTGGCATAAAGAATAAGTATGATTTGTAACAATGAATATGCTAACAAAAAACTTAAAAAAGAAAAAAAAAGAAGATAACAAATGATTCTCACCACCACCATCTTCCCATCTCTTCCCACTTATCCTGGATGCCTCCTCCAATCCCCATGAGGTCTCTGGTGGGAAAAGGCAGCTCTCCGTGCAATCCTGTGAAGGGGAATGATCTCTGGGGCTCTATGGAGATCCACTGATCCAGTCTAACCTATATTTGAATAGTGAAAAAAGTGAAGCCTAGAAAAGCTAAATAAGTTGCCCAGAGTCATCCAAAATTAGAACATGGGCCTTCTGACTCCTAGTGCAGGGCTCTTCTCACTAAACCACATGTCATATCTCAGAGTTTTCAAGTAGAACTATTATGTGTATTGTATTTTATATTTTGGTTTTTCAGTGCAATAATTTTTTTGGAGAGTTTGAGATAAGACCAGTATTTTTTTCCTTTTAATGTTTTGTTTTAGTGTTTGTTTGTATGAATAAATGATGCATACAGGTATAGATACAGTAAAAAAGAAAGAAAGAAAGAAAGAAATTACAAGAGGAATATCTTCAAAACAAAGGGAAAACTGAAACTGGAGTGATAAGCTAGCGCTAAAGTCCTGACTTCCCTGGAGGTGTCTGACAATACCAGAAACAGAGACCAAAGTCTTGACAGCCTCATAAAGGAATAGGAGATAAGATCTAGCAAGATGAGCAATAACTAAGATTCATGCACAAAACTAGGATACTCACAGGGCTAGATTCGTAGTGTAAGGTTGAGCTAGAAAAAATCCATCTCTTGGCGAAGGGAAGGGAAGGTTTTATAAAATCTTAGTTCTTGGCTTCGGGTAGGTAGAAAAGGTCTCCCCTGAGAATTCAGAATTACCAGCCTATTTGTACACGAGTTCAGTGTTTGAGTTTACAACACCTGCATGGTTCAAGAACTGGGATGCTGAGAATTTAATTTAAAGTGCTTCCAGGTGGGTAGTGTACAGATTGGCAGAGCAACTCCCAGAGCAAACTCATATTCATTTGTTGAAAGGCACTCCAACTTGTGTTTTATTCAAATGAAGGTCAGCCAAATAGGAGCTCATACACGCAAGGAAATAAGCCACAATGACCAATGCAACCAATGGTGAATTAGATGGATCACATAGGGCCTGAGATGTTGATATTATCTAACACAGATTATAAAATAAGTGTGCTTAAGATGTTTCTGTAAATAAAAGATGTATGTTATAAATATGACCAATGAATAAGAGAATATTTTAAAAATTACATAGGTTTGGGAAAGAACTAAATAAAATTTATAGAAATGAAAATATATTTGTTTAAATTAAAACTCAGAGGGTGGGTTAAATATCAGACCAGACTCACCTGAAAAGAAATTAATGAAGTAGAAAACAGATCTGAAGAATTGTGTAGAATTTAGCACAGAAAGATTAAAGAAATTTGGACAGGTTAAGAGATGAAAAACAGAATGAAAAGGTCTGACGTGTACCTAACTGGAGTTCCAGAATGAAAGAGTAGTGAGAAGAAGCAAAGAAAATATTTTTGAAATATTAGATGAGAATTTTCCACAATTAAGGAAAGATGAATTATTAGATTTAGAAAACACAAAAAAATCCTAAACAGAATAAATAAAAATTAATCTTAATCCAGTCACATTGTAATTAAAGGGAAACCACCAATGACAAGAGACTATTAGAAACCATTGGTTAAAACAGACAACCTGCCTTAAAAGGACCAAAACTTAGATTGATGTCCCAGCATCAAAAATAGAAGCCAGAAGAGAACAGAAAAACATTTTTTAATATGCTGAGAGAAAACAAAAGTGAATCTAAAATTGTAAACCTAGTTAAATTATCTCTTAAGAATGAGGATGAAATAAAGACATTTTAAGGCAAACACAAATTAAGGGAGTTAACCACCAACAGACTCCGCTAAAGGAATTTCAAAAGTATATACTCAAGGCAGAAGTAAAATAAGTAAAATTGATCCCAGATGGAAGGTCTAACATTCAAGAAAGAATGGTATGAGAAAAAATTGGTTAATACTCATATGAGGATAAATACAAGCCAAGCATAAAAAAGTAATCTCACTTATTCTGTGATAAAATGTAAAAAATTGTTACATAATAACAACTTTTAAAATGGCAGGGGATTGTTATGGCTTGAATTGTGCCCTTCTCCACCAAATAAAATATATTGTATTAGAGTCCTAACCCCTTATACTTCAGAATAACACCTTATTTGGAGATAGGGTCTTTCAAGTTAAAATGAGGTCATTAGGGTAGACTCTAATCTGTGACTGGGGTCCTTATAAAAAAGGGAAATTTGGACACAAGGAGAAGACACACACAGGGAAAATGCTATGTTAAGATAAAGGCAGAGACCCAGGTGACTTCTACAAGCCAAGCAGTGCCAAGCATTGCCAGCAAAACAGAAGCTGTGGGGAGGCACTGTTCAGATAATTCTTGTGCCCTCAGAAGGAACCAACCCTGCTGACACCTTGATTTTGGACTTCTAGCTTCTAGAACTGAGTCAATCTATTTCTGCTTAAGCCTCTCAGCTTGTAGTACCATTCTTTGTTGCAGCAGCACTAGCAAATGAATACAGGAGTGTTCAGAGTTACATTTCTAATATGATGATAGTTCTATCTTTGTATCATTTGCAAAGATAGTAATATATGTTTTAAGCAAACTATATATCTTAAAAATTTCTGAAACATCAGGAAAAAAATTGAAATATAATATATATCTTCCACCACAGTAGAGAATAAATGGAATGAAAAGATGAACCCCTATTAGAAATGTGTCTGATTTCACCTCTGGGTCAGGAAATGTACAAATGATCCTGGAACATTTTCATATCAGAAAACAAGGCGCTCTCAAAGACTCTACTATAGGGCTCATATACTCATGATTAAGCTGCTCTAACCAAAGATGGGAAAATTTATACATCAATAAAGATAATTGCAATGAATTGAAACATATCAATATATTTAAATCAGGAAGTCTGATATGTATATTAGTCCGTTTCTGTTGCTTATAACATAATATCTGAAACTGGGTGATTTATAAAGAAAAAAAATTATTTCTTATAGTTTTGGAGGCTGAGAAGTCCACAGTGCAGAGAAGACATCTGATGAGGGTCTTGGTGGTGGTGACAGTGACCCAGGGATCTCACATGGCAGAAAATAGCAGAGTGGAGAGAGAGTTCCTCATGCACTCTCCTTTTAAAAGCCCTGAGACCATGCCCCTGATGACCATTATTAATCCATTCACTACAGCATGACATGGTCCTACAATCTAATCACCTCTTTAAGGCTTCACCTTTCAATGACCATAATGGGATTTCCAACCCTCAATAGTTGTGGGGATTAAGTTTTGGAGGGACAGTCAACTCAGTATGACACTAATTATTTATGATTTATAGAAACAAATAAAGGTATTGGTTATCTTTGGGAAGTCTAGAGACTTATTACTTTGGGAAGTCAAGAGATTTTCTTTGGAAAGTCTAAAGACTTCACATTATTTTGAAAACCTAATTAAAAAAATCAAAATTATCTCTATACTTTCAAAAAGATTTATTGAGTCTTCAGGTTATACAAATAATTATTGTGGGAGTTTCTCTTTATAGGCCTGTTCCAGGAAATAAATATAGAAGTTGTCTGAATTGAGCTATCACCATTTTTTAAAAATCTTGATGAATTTATGGATCTAAGTAATGACCATCAATGGCAGATGAGTCCATAAAAAAGAGAGAAGCCCGATATTATACATGTTCTGATAGAAGTTCAATATACCACCTATGAGATAGTCTTGCTAAAAAAAACAAACTTGAACCTAAATATGACAAAGGTTCTGGGTCTAGCAAACAATTTTCAGGAAATATAAAGGGACACAGGAATATGATAAACAAATTCATGTGAATGTAATAACAAAATCCAGACTACAGGAAACTTCAGAACATCTGACCTAGTTTATTCTACATTTTTTTTTTTTAAAGATTACTGGTAAGGGGATCTTAACCTGTGACTTGGTGTTGTCAGCACCACACTCTCCCAAGTGAGCTAAACAGCCATCCCTGTATAGGGTATCGAACCCTTGGCCTTGGTGTTATCAGCACCACACTCTTCCAAGTGAGCCATGGGCCAGCCCTAACATTTTTTTTTAATAAAAGGAAAATAAAAGAGATGAAAGGAGAACATTCTATTAAGCAACTTAGGAGAAATATCGACCATGAAATATAGACTTTATTTGGGTACTCATTTTTTAAAGCAAAAATCCATATAAAGTTAACAGGGAAATGAGAACATTGACTGGATATCCTATATTAAAGATTCATTCTTAATTTATAAAAATGTAATGGTGTTATGGTTGTGCTCAAAGAAGAGCACTTCAAAATAATCTGTGAAAGGGTGGTGGTAGTAATGGAGTTTTGAGGGGAATGAGTAAAGGTCTAGACAGAGAATAATTGCCATATATTGGTTTATTGAAGCTGGGTCATTGGTACATTGAATTAATTACATTGTCCTTTTTAGTTTTATATATGTTGACAAATTCTGGGATAAAAAAGTTAAAAGTAAAATGACAACCATCCCCACTTCACAGTGTGATAAGAAGAATGAAAAAATCAATTATTTTATTTACAAGTACAAGGGACACCTTTAATTTAAATTTAATTGATCCAACTTAAAAAGGGCCTCAATTAATCACAAATAAGGCAGAAAACATGGAAAAATGTAAAAAATTCAGAGAAAATAAAAGGCACAAGATAGTATAGAAAATTTCACATTTATCAATAGTAAAAAGCCAGTTTTAACATTTATATGTGGATGAGGGGAGGCTTCAGGAAGGCAGAAGATCAGGCTAACCACCAACGTAGCCCTGCCCCACCTGAACAAAAGGCAGGGCCCTGCGCCACTACCACAAGGTTTCTTGTAGCTTCCATGTTTCGTGGAGGTGGTCCACAACAGCCACCACCACAGCTACCACTATTGCAAGGATGGCTCACTGCTTTAGTAACACCCATGATCACCATGCAGATGGCCCACCACATATTTGACTTCACTGACACAAGGAGAGTCACTGTAGGAGCCTGGTAAAAGAGGAAGAAGCCTTTATCCTCAAAGTCCACTCCAGAGTAATAGAAGAAGCAACTGATCTACCAGATGGCTGGAGGTCGATGTGGAGATACTAGAAATAAAAAGGAATTCAGTAACTCTCAGGTTCCAGATGCTACAGGGCAGAGGACCCTTGAAATGACTGGAAAGGAATTCTAAATAACTGTCTTAAGGAAACTCAATGAAATAAGAGAGGACTCTGTAAGACAACACAATGAAACAAGAAAAAATATCCAGGATATGAAGGATGAAATTTACTAAGACATTAATACCTTAGAAAAGAACATGGCAGAACTCCTGCAACTTAAAGATGCATTCAATGAAATAAAAACCACAACTGAGAGCTTAAGCAGCAGATTAGAACAAGCAGAAGAAAGAATCTCTGAGCTTGAACATGATCTTTATGAACTGGCCTGAGCAGACAAAAAAAAAAAAAAAAAAGAATTCTAAAAAATGAAGAATGTCTAGGAGAGCTAGCAGACAGCCTTGGGCACAAAGGCGTCTGAATCAAGGGTGTTCCTGGGGGGCAAAAGAAAGGTAGAGGCATTGAAAATGTATTCAGTTAAATAATAATGGAAGACTTTCCAGGTATAGGGAGAAACATTGACCTTCTGATCTAGGAGGCTCAAAGATCCCCAAGCAGGTTGAATCCAAAAAGATTCTCTCTGAGACACATCATAGTAAAGCTGGCAAAGCTCAAAGACAAAGAGAGAATCTTAAAAGCAGCAAGAGAAAAGTGTCAAATCATTTATAAGGGAGCCCCCATTAGACTAACAGTATAGGTCTCAGCTTAAACTCTGCAGATAAGAAGAAAATGGGATGACACATTCAAAATACGGAAAGAAAAAAACCCTGCCAGCCAAGAATACTATACCCAGCAAGGGTATTCTTTAGAAATGAGGGAGAAATAGTGTATTTCCCAGACAAACAAAAACTGTGGGAGTTAATCACCACATGACCAGTCCTGCAAGAAATTTTCAAGAGAGTCATGCATCTAGAATCTGAAAAACAATAATCTCTGCCATGAATACACAAGAATAAAATCCACTAGTAAAACACAAATGCAAATGAGAAAGACAAAAGAAACTAAATATTACCACCTCAGAAAAACCCCACAAACATTGAAGATTAATAATCAAAGAAGAAGAAAGGAACAAATGATACTCAAAACATCTAAACAAAAAGCCATAAAATGCCAAAAAATAAGACAATACCTATCAACTGCAACCTTAAATATAAATAAAAAGATCCAGACTGATGGATTGGATCAAAAAGCAAGATTCAATACACCTTCAAGATACTCATTCCACCAGTTAAAGATGCACACAGAGTAATAGTGAAGGGATGGAAAAAGATATACCATGCAAATGTAAACCAAAAACAAGCAGGAGTAGCTATCCTTACATCAGATAAAGTAGACTAAGCTGAAAACCATAAAAAGAGACAAAAAAGGCCACTATGTAATGATAAAGAGATTGATTTAGCAGGAATGCATAACAATCATAAATATATATGTAACCATTACTGGAGCACCCAGATATATAAAGCAAACACTATTAAACCTAAAGAAAGAGACAGACCCCAGTACGATAATAGTGGGGGACATGAACACCCCACTCTCAACATTGGACAGATCATCCAGGCAACAAATCAACAGAGAAACATAGGATTTAAACAGGATTTAAAGTACATTTTGGATCAGTAAGACCTGGCAGACATCTACAGAACATTTCATCCAACAACTACAGAATATACATTCTTCTCATCAGCACATGGAATATTCTCCAAGACAGACCACATGTTAGGTCACAAATCTAATCTCAGTAAATAAAAAAGAAATTGAAATCATCTCAACTATCTGTACAGATCACAGTGGATTAAAACTAGAAATTAACAACAACTGAAACTCAGGGCTCCCTACAAATACATGGAAATTAAACAATGGGCTCCTGGATGACCTATGGGTCCAAGAAGAAATTAAACAAGAAATCAAAAAATTTCTAGAAAACAATGAAAATAAAGACACATCATATCAAAACCTGTGGGATACTGCAAAAGCAATACTGAAGGGGGAAGTTCATAGCAACAAATGCTTACATCAAAAAAGTAGAAAGACTTCAAGTAAACAACCTAACCCTATACCTAAAAGAACTAGAAAAACAAGAACAATCTAATCCTTAAGCTAATAGATGGAAAGAAATAATTAAGATCAAAGCAAAACTAAATGATATAAAGATTCCAAAAACAATGTGAAAGATCAATGAAACAAAAAGTCGTTTTTTTTGAGAAGATAAACAAAATAGACAAATCGTTAGCTAGGTTAACAAAAAAGAAGAGAGGGGACTCAAATTACAAAAATCAAAAATGAAAAAGGAGACATTACAACCAATTCCACAGAAATACAAAAAAATCATTAGAGACTTAAAAACCAGTACATGTCAACAAATTTGAAAACCTGGACGAAATGGATAAATTTCTTAACACATACAAACTACCAAGACTGAGCCAAGAAGAAATAGAATCCTGAACAGACCAATAACAAGATTAAAGCAATAATCAGAAATCTCCCAACAAAGAAAAGCCCAGAACTGGATGGCTTTACTGATGAATTCTACCAAACATTTAAAGAGGAATTAACACCAATTCTCTCCAAACTATTCCAAAATATGGAAACAGAAGCCACTCTCCCAAACTCATTTTATGAGGTTAGCATCACCAAAAACAGACAAAGATACAACAAAAAAAGAAAACTACAGACCAGTACTCTGATGAACATACATACAAAAATCCTGTATAAAATAATAGCAATCAGAATACAGCAACACATCAAAAAAATTATACACTGTGATCAAGTGGGATTCATCCTAGAGATGCAAGGATGGTTCAACATGCACAAGTCTATTAATGTAATACATCACATCAGCAAAATCCAGGACAAATACCATATGATTATCTCAATAGATGCAGAAAAAGCATTTGACAAATTCAACATCAAAGACTGTCAGCAAATTAAGTGTAGAAGGAAAGCACCTCAACACAGTAAGAGCCATCTACAATAAGCCCACCACCAATAACATCCTGAATGGGGAAAAAATTGAAGGTTTGTCCCCTAAGGTCAGGAACAAGACATGGATGCCCACTCTCACCACACCTGTTTAACATAGTATTGAAGGTACTAGCCATAGTAATCAGGCAAGAGAAAGAAATAAGGGCATCTATGGAAAAGACAAAGTCAAATTGTTCCTATTTGCAGATGACATGATCCTATATATAGAAAAGCCTAAAGACTCTGCCAAAAAACTCTTAGAGCTGATTAATAATTTCAGTAATGTTGAAGGATACAAAATCAATGCTCCCAAATCAGTTGTGTTTATAATCTCCAATAATGAACTAACAGAAAAAGAAATCAAGAAAGTAAGCCCATTTATAATAGTCACCAAAAAAATAAAATACTTAAGAATCAATTTAACCAAATAAGTGAACGATCCCTCCAATGAGAACTACAAATCACTACTGAAAGAAATTAAAGAAGACGCAAGAAGATGGAAAGACATTCCATGGTTGGATTGGAAGACTTAACATTGTGAGAATGTCCATACTACCCAAAGCAATCTACAGAGTCAATGCAATTCCAATCAAAATACAAATGACATACTTTATAGAAAAAAAAAATCCTAACATTCATATGGAACAACAAAAGACTGTAAATAGCCAAAGCAATCCTGAGTAAAATCAATCAATCAATCAATCAATCAATCCAGCCAGCCAGAGGCAAAACAGTACCTAACTTCAAATTATACTATGAAGCTATAACCAAAACAGCATGGTATGACTCAGATCAGTGAAACAGAATAGAGAACCCAGAAATCAATCCACAGACATATAGCCAGTTGATACTTGACAAAGGCAACAAAAACATACATTGGGGAAAACCCTGCCTCTTCAATAAGTGGTGCTGGAAAAATTGGACATTTGTATACAGAAGAATGAAACAAGACCTGCACCTCTCACCATATATCAAAATCAACTCAAAATGGATTAAAGACTTAAGTAAAGACCTGAAACTATACCACTACAAAGGCAAAATATAGAGGAAACACTTCAGGAAGTAGAACTGAACAAGATCCCCAAAGCACACGTAACAAAAGAAAAAATAAATAATGAGATTATATCGAATTAAAAAGCTTCTGCACAGCAAAGGAAAAAAATCAACACAGTGGAATGACAACCTACAAAATGGATAAAAAATTTTGCAAACTATACATCAACCAAGGATTAATATCCAGAATATACAAGGAATTCAAGAAACCATACAGTTAAAAAAAAAAGTGAACAAAGAAACTGAATAGACATTTTTCAAAGGAAGACATAAAAATGGCTAACAGGCATGTAAAAAGAAAGATTGACATCACTAATCATGAGGGAAATGCAAATTAAAACCACATTGAGGTATCATCTCATGCCAGTTAGACTGGCTATAACCAAAAAAAACAGAGAATAACAAATTCTGGCAAGGATGTGGAGAGAAGGAAACACTTCTACACTGTTGGTGGGACTTTAAATTAGCATAGCCACTGTGGAAAACAGTATGGAGGTTTCTCAAACGACTACAGATAGATCTACGATATGATCCAGAAATCCCACTTCTAGGTATATACACAAAGGAATGTAAATCTTCATGTCAAAGGGATACCTGCACTCCCATGTTCATCACAGCTCTATTTACAATATGCAAGATATGGATGCAACCTAAATATCCATCAACGATGACTGGGATAAGGGAAAATGTGCTATATATACAGCACAGAATATTAATCTGCCACAAAAATGAATGAAATTCTGCCATTCAAGCAACATAGATGAGGTTGGAGAGAATTATAAGTGAAATAAGCCAGGAGCAGAGGGAAGAATACCACATGTCCTTACTCATAAGTGGGAGCTGAGAAAGAAGGAAGGAAAGAAAGGTCACATGGTGCATTGGACTTGCAGAGGGAGAGAGCACACCTAGGGCTGCACGGTGGGATGAGGTAGGGAGAGGGAGGTTGGGGAGTAACTGGGTGGGGGACATGGGGAAAAGTTGCAATTTGTGGTAATGGGCATGCTGATATTATTGATCTGGCCATCACATCTTGGGCACAGGTGGTGACAGTCATCTTTGTACTCCACGAATATGTATAATCAATAAAAAAAAAATTTACATGGAAGAAAAAAGAGCCCAAGACTATGCAAGGCCAGTTTGAAAACAAAGGGAAAAGAAAAAAGAAAGAACTCTACCAATATGGAGAATTTTTATGAAACTAAAATAACTAAGGCTGTGTGGAACTGGTGAAGGACAGAATAAGTGACTGACTCATATATGTTAATATACTATGAATATAGTATTGTAGATCATTAAGGAATGATCAACTGTTCAATAAAGGATGGGCTATTTAGGAAATTGTAAATTTGGAAAAATAAAATAAAATCAAGTTCTAGATCCCTATTTTATACCACATACAAAAATAAATTCCAAGTGGATTAAAGACCTGAAAGGTTTATAATACAACCTAATATGATGTGATGATATATATGATATAATATAGTTAACATAATATACTGTAATATAACAATATCTATCTGTCTATCTATCTGTTATGAATTCTGGATAGAAAAGGAATTCTTTTTTAAAAAAATTTATATTGAAATATGTTGATTGTACATATGTATGGGGTACAGAGTTATATTTCAATAAATGTGTGGTGATGATTCAGGGTAATTAGCATTTTCATTATTGCAAAACTTAATCATTTCTTTGCAATATGTGTTTCTTTTTTTATTTTTATTTTTGGCAGCAGGCCAGTACAGGGAACTGAACTTTTGACCTTTGTGTTACAAGCTTGTGCTCTAACCAACTGAGCTACCCAGCCAGCCCCTGTGAGGTGCATATTTGATCTTCTCTCTTCTAGTCTTTTGGTTACATGCAGTAAATCATTGTTAATTATAGATTCCTGGATGGACTGTACACTAATAGGGCTTATTTTTCCTATCTAGCTGTAATTTTGTGTCCATTAACCAGTCTTTCATTGTTCACCCTCCCACTGCCCTTTCCCACCTCTAGTAACCACAGTTCTTCTCTCTGCTTTTAAAAGTTCAACTTATTATTATTATTTTTGTTTGTTTGTTTTGTTTTGTTTTGTTTCCTTTTTAAGTTCCCACAGGATTGAGAACATGCGGTATTTCTCTTTCTGTGTCTGGTTTATTTCAGTTAATCTAATTTTCTCCAAGCTCATCCACATTGCTGCAAATGGGCAGAATTTCATTCTTTTTCATGGCTAAGTAGTATTACATTGTGCATATTTACCACATTTTCCTTATCCGTCATTTATTGATGGACATTTAGGTTGGTTCCATACGATGGCTGTTGTAAATAGAGCAGCAATAAACACGGGACTACAGGTATCCCTTCAACATGATGATTTCCATTCCTTTGGATATATACCCAGTAGTGGGATTGCTGGGTGATGGGGTAATTCTATCTGTAGTTCTCTGAGAAACCTCCATTCCGTTTTCCAGAATGGTTGCACTAGGTTACAGTCCCACCAACGATATGTAAGGATTCCCCTTTCTCTGCATCTTCATCTGCATTTGTTATTTTCTGTCTTCTTTTAAGTGATGTTATTCTACATTTTAAAGCAGGCAAACAATATATGCATGTAATGAACTCATTTTTAAAGGGTGCATATTTAAAGAAAATGATAAAGATGTTTCACTATTAAAAGTTAGTTAACCCAAAGCTTATGAGAGTATAATTTTAAACTTCTTTTCTTGTAATTTTATCATAAACATATTTTTCTTCTAAACATTTTATATATTTCTTCTCTACATAAAAAATATTATTCAAATATCTATTTATAATACACACACTGACACTTTAGAATAAGTGACACCCTTATTTTGATGGATTGCCTACAATTTTAAACAGGAGAGCCAGACACATCTTGGCATCCTCAAAGAGGATGAGCGAATTTCTCCTTAACTTAATGTAGACTACTAGAGTTGAATTATATCAGAAAATAAATCTGGCAAAATCATGTTGGACTGAAATAAAGTTACCTTTTAAAGGTAGCCTGTATAAACTCTGTAATATTGAATAATCTCAATATATTACCCTCAATCTCTTAATTTATTCAATCAGTATTTTGATTTATACATTGGTTATGCAGAAATGAATGATGAAAGAAAATAATCTGCTGTCAAGGAACTCATAAAAGCAAGCCAACACAGGTGAAAAAATAATTTTAATAAAATATTTAAAAAGCTGTTGGAATTTTCTTCTTATCAGATAGGAAGAGCAGAAACAGTGGAGTGTGATATCCTCCTGCAATTTTTCCTTCCTTGAGATTTATATGTGAAAAGCTGTGAAAACTAATAAGCACGAGAAAAATATAATGGCTACTTAAAAAGAATGTTAATGCAGGGAAGTGATAGGTTGGGCAAAGGGCAAAAAGAAATATCACAATTTGTAAGAATGAATATGCTAATAATAAATTTTAAAAAAAAGAATGTTAATGCAGCCTTTATAAATTTTTACACGTTTTAATTTTGTAGTTTTTAAAGCTATCCTGTAGAGACTCTCATGTAGGCCA
This sequence comes from Cynocephalus volans, assembly GCF_027409185.1. Taxonomy (NCBI): domain Eukaryota; kingdom Metazoa; phylum Chordata; class Mammalia; order Dermoptera; family Cynocephalidae; genus Cynocephalus; species Cynocephalus volans. The sequence continues at coordinate 76,887,123 of NC_084464.1, forward strand.
TGTCCCCAATCATAGAGAATTATCCTTTTTTTTGATACCTGATTTTTATTTATTTATTTTTATCTCCTCTAAAAAGAGCTTTTCAGTGGTTAACCTCTTCATTCAAAAACGAATGTACTCCTGTGTTCCCTAGAAAGCAGCTTCCTTTACTGGCATAATTTCTTGTATGGGTTTATTTTTATTATTGAAAGCATAATTGATTATGCATATTTGTGAAATACACAGTTGAATATCAATACCTGTGAACAATGTGTGAAGATCAAGTCAGGATAATTAGCATATTCATCATTACAAAATGTAATCATTTCTTTGTGTTGAGGACATTCAACCTCTCTTTTAATCATTTGATAATATGCAGTAAATTAATGTTAATTATAGGTGCTAAACTCAACTGTACATCAATCGAACCTATTTTTCCTAACTAGTTGTTTTGTGTCCATTACCCCATTTCTTGCTATCCCTCTCCCCCACCCCCTTCCCCACCGCCAGTAACCACAGTTCTGTTCTCTCCTCCTGAAAGATCAATGTATCGTGATTACTTTTTCTTTCTTGCTTTTTCTCTCTTTCTCTTTCTTAGCTTCCAATTACGAGTGAGGGATTGTTCTTTCTGTGACTGGCTTATTTCACTCAACATGATTTTCTCCAGGCTCATTCATGTTGCTGCAAATGGCAGAATTTTGTTCTTTTTATGGCTGAGTAGTATTCCATGGTGTATATGAACCACATTTTCTCTATCCAGTCATCTGTTAGTGGACATTTAGGTTGGTTCTATATGTTGGCTATCATAAATAAAGCTGCAATAAACATGGGATTGCAGGTATCTCTTCCAAATGATGATTTCCATTCCTTTGGGTTTATACCCAGTAGTGGGATTGTTCAATCTCGTGGTAGTTCTATCTGTAGCTGTCTGAGAAACCTCCACACTGTTTTCCATAATGGCTGTACTAATTTACAGTTCCTCCAAAAGTACAGAAGGGTTACCCTTTCTTCACATCCTTGCTAACATTTGTTATTCTCTGTGTTTTTGAAAATAGCCAGTCTAATTGGACTGAGATGATATTACAAGTAGTTTTGATTAGCATTTCCCTGATGGTTAATGATGTTGAGCTTTTTTTCATGGAACTGTTGGCCATTTGTATGTCTTCTTATGAGAAATGTTTATTCAGCTCCTTTGCCCATTTTTAATTTGGATTATTTGTTCTTTTACTGTTAAGTTGTTTGAGTTCCTTGTATATTCCTGATATTAATCCCTTGTTGGATACATAGTTTGCAAATATTTTCTCCTATTCTCTAGGTTGTCTTTTCACTCTACTGATTGTTTCCTTTGCTGTGCAGAAGATTTTTAGTTTGATACAATCCCTTTTGTTTATTTTTTCTTTTGTTACTTGTATTTCTGAGGTCTTATTCATAATTTTTTTGCCTAGTCCTACATCGGGAAGTGTTTCTCCTGTGCTTTCTTTTAGGATTTTTATAGTTCCAGGTCTTATATTTAAGTCTTAAACAATTATGAGTTGATTTTGGTACATAGCAAGAGCTATGGGTGTAGTTTCATTCTTCTGCATGTGGATATCCACTTTTCCCAGCACCATTTATTGAAGGGGCTGTCCTTTCCCCAATGTATGTTCTTGGCACCTTTTTCAAAGAACAGTTGGTTGTAAGGGCACGGATTGATTTCTGCATTCCCTCTATGTGCCAGTACCATGCTGTTTTGGTTTCAATAGTTTTGTAGTGTAATTTGCAGTCAGGTAGTGTAATGCTTCTGGCTTTATTTATTTATTTATTTTGCTTGGGATTGCTGTGGCTATTTTTGATATTTTGACCAGGTTGTTCAGGAGCATGTTGTTTAATTTCCATGTATTTGTATAGTTTCCAAAGTTTTGCTTGTTATTGATTTCTACTTTTATTTTGTCGTGGTCTGAAAAGATATTTGAAATGATTTGAGTTTTTAAAAATTTATTGAGACATGATTTGTGAAATACATGTGGTCTATTCTGGAGAATGTTCCATATGTTAATGAGAAGAACGTATATTCTATAGTTGTTGGGTGAAATGTTCTGTAGATGTCTGTCAAGTCCAACTTGTCCAAAGTGTAGCTTAAATCCTGTGTTTTCTGTTGCTTTGTTGTCTAGATGATCTGTCAAATGTCAAGAGAGGACTGTTGAGGTCTCCAACTATTATCATATTAGACTCTACCTCTCTCTTTAGGTCTAATAATGTTTGCTTTATACATCTCGGTGCCTCAATGTTGGGAGCATATATATTTATGATTGTTTTGTTCTCTTACTGGATAGATATTTATCATTATATAAGGACCTTCCTTGTCTCTTTTTACAGTTTTTTGTTTAAAGTCTATTTTATCTGATATAAGAATAGCTACTTCTGCTCATTTTCCATTTGCATGGTATACCTTTATCCATCCCCTCATTATTAGTCTGTATGAGGCTTTATAGGTGAAGTGAGTTTCTTGTAGTCAGCATATAGTTGGGTCTAATTTCTTAATCTATTCAGCCCATCTGTGTCTTTTGAATGGGGAATTCAATCCATTACAATTGGGGTTATTATTGAGAGGAATTGTCTTAGTGGTGATATTTTATTTTATTATTTTCATATAGCTTTTCTTTCTCTTCCATTGTTTGTATTTGGCATTTGTTGGTTTTTTTTGTAGTGGTAAGACATAATTTCTGTCTCTTTCTTGTTTGCATATCTGCTCTATCACTAGGTTTTATTCTTTCTTGTGTATTTATGATAGTAATTGTAATTTTTTTGGATTCTAGACATAGGACTCCCTTGAGAATTTCTTGTAGGGCTTGTCATGTGGTGGTGAACTACCATAGTTTTTGTTTGTCTGGGAGATACACTATTTCCCCTTCATTTCTGAAGGATAGCTTTGCTTGGTATAGTATTCCTGGCTGGCATTTTTTTTTTTCTTTTAGTGTTATGAGTATATTATCCCATTCTCTTCTGGCCTATAAGGTTTCTTCTGAGAAATCTGTTGTTAGTCTGATGGGAACTTCCTTGTAGGTGACTTGACATTTATTTCTTGCTGTTTTTAGAATTCTCTCTTTGTTTCAATGCCTGGGAATTTTTTGGCTATTATTTCATTCAATATGTTTTCAATGGCTTTTCCTTTCTCCTCCCATTCTGGAACACCCATAATTTGGATGTTTGTATGCTTAAGGTTATCTGGTAACTCTCATAGATTTTCCCATTTTTTAAAATTCTTTTTTCTTTTTTGTCTGCCTGGGTTATTTCAAAAAGACTATCTTTGAGATCAGATATTCTGTCTTCTGCTTGCTCCAGCCTGTTGCTTAAACTTTGGGTTGTATTTTTTATTTTGTTGAATGAATCCTTCAGTTCCAGAAGTTCTGCTACATTCCTTTTAAGGTATCTATCTCTCTGTGAAATTCCTCCTTCACATCCTGTACTGTTTGCTCATTTTTTTGTGTCCTCTATCTGAGTTTTCTTGTATTTCATTGAGTTTCCTTAAGATTGTTGCTTGGAATTTCTCTTCAGTCCTTTCAAAGGTTTTCTGCTGTTTGAGTTCTGGTACTAGATAATTATTATATTTTGGTGAGGGAGTGTCATATTTTCTTGTTTTTTTTTTTTTTCATATTTCTAGTATCCCTACACTGATTTTGGGCATCTGGTGGGGTAGTTGCTTCTTGTAATACTCTGGAGTGGACTTTGAGGAGAGAGACTCCCTCTTATAAATGTGTTTTAGTATTGGTTCTGGGTAGGTGCAGCAGTGTAATCTCCATGTGGTTACCTTGAGTGTATTCAACATTGGAGTTGTCTGCCTGTGTCTCTGTGGCCTAGGCAATGTGGCACTCAGTAACTCCTTGCTGAAGAGAGTGACATTGTGCTAGGTTGTTGAGGTTGTAGGTGAGATCTTGAGCTCTTGGGAGAAGTGTCTGGGTCAGTCCTTGGCTGAGGTGCATGGCTGGGCAGACTCACTGGCATTCCAGCTAGCATCCCAGTTAGCATTCCTTGACCTTGATAAGGGATGTTCACAGCACTAGGGTGTTCTGAAACTCCGCAGCACTTGAATGGATGACCCTGGGCATAGTTTCTGGGAGTCAGAATTAGGACCTTAGGTTTTGATGGAGACAATGAAGTGCTCAACAGCTCCTTAGCTAGAGTGGGTGATTAATGGTGTCACTGGGGCTCTGGAAAGAACCCTGTACCCCCAGGGGAGGTGTTGCATTACTTTGTAGCTTTGCTGTTGAAGTGGGAAATACTGAGTGAGGTCACTGGATTTGTGTGGGGGGCCTATATCCTCAGGAGGGGCAGTGAGCTTCCTTGCAGCAGCACTGTTGAAGTGGGCTACTCTGTGCAAGGTGTTAGCAGTTTTGGGTGGGACTCTTCACCCCCAAGAGGGATGCTAGGTCGCTCTGTAACTGTTCAGCTGGAATGGCCACTCTGGGCAAGGCTGGTGAATTTGTGAGAAAGCCCCTGTGTCCCTGAGAGGTACTGGGACACTCTGGAGCACCTCAGCTGGGCTGAGGAGCTGTCCTGTACAAGATTTCTGGGGTTGTGGGTAGGCTACTGTGCCCCTAAGAGAAATACTCGGTCCCTCTGACCTGCTGGGGTGGGCAGCCCTGGGTGGTCTCATGGTGTTGTAGGCATGGGTGTGTGCCTGAGAGGCATATGAATCCTTTACTCCCTCCTTGTGGCTGTAAGAATTGTAAGGGTAGTTCACCAAAGATGGCAGGGTTGCCAGCAGTAGCTAGAGGCCATGTTTAGGCAACTTTCTGGTTCTCTAAAGTGTGCACACTGACCCCCTCTGTCCTGAGCATGGCACCCTTGCTGCACTGGATCACCTGTTTCCAGCGTACAGGGCACCACTTGATGTAGGCAATCCAGCACAATGATGTAGCCTCAGGGGTGTGGAACCACTACCAAAGCAGAACTAAAGAAATGCACTCAGTTGTTGGGATCAATCCCAAACTGTGATTGATCATTGTAGCAGCTTTGGACCTGCAGTATGGGGGTGGCTCCAGGCATGTTCCTCCCCAGGTCAACACAGTCACAGTCATATGTCTCTATGAGTATTTCCACCACTAGGTGCACAGCTGCAGGGGCAGGACAAATTCCCCTGTGGGTTGGGCTGTTGTCTCAAGGGGCTGAGTTCACTCACCTCTTTCCTGCAGGCAGAGACTCCTTCTGGGTGGGGGATGAGATGGTGGTAGATGGGAATTTTCTTTTGTATTCTGTTTGTCTGTCCTCAGTTTCTGCACTCACCAGCATTTCTGCTGCCCCTTTGAAGTATTTCAGCTCTCTTCCTTCACCTTTTTTGTCCAAGTGCAGTTGTGTATTTGATGTATTCTCTTTCTGGGAGAGACAAGCAATGTATCCTTCTAGTCAGCCATCTTCTATTTTCTGTCTTTTTGATAATAGCCAGTGTCTCTGGGATGAAATGATATCTCAATAGGGCTTTGATTTGCATTTCCCTTATGAGTAGTGATGTTGAGCAATTTTTTTTTTATATACCTGCTGGTCATTCGTATGTCTTCTTTTAAGAAAAGTCCATTCAGCTCCCTTGCCCATTTTTAAGTTGGGTTATTTGATTTGTCATTGTTGTTATTGTTGCAGTTATTTTTGTTGCTTTTTAACTATTGAGTTGTTTGAGTTCTTTGTATATTCTGGATATTAGCGCCTTGTTAGATGCATAGTTTGCAAATATTTTGTCGGGTTCTGTAGGTTGTCTCTTCACTCTGCTGATTGTTTCCTTTGCTGTGTGGGAGCTTTTTAGTTTGGTAAGATCCCATTTTTTTCTTTTTACTTTTGTTACCTGTGCTTTTGAGGTCTTACTCATAAAACCTTTGCTTAGTCCTATGTCCTGGAGTGTTTGCCTGTGTTTTCTCCTAGAAGTTTTATGGTTTCAGGTCTTACATTTAAGTCTGTAATCCATTTTGACTTGATTTTTGTATTCTGTTCCATTAGTCCATATGTCCGTTTTGATGCCAGTACAATGCTGCTTTGGTTACTATAGCTTTGTGGTATATTTTGAAGTCAGGTGGTGTAATGCTTTATTCTTTTTACTCAGATTGCTTTGACATATGAATATAAGTATTGCTTTTTCTTTTACTTCTTTGATTAAAATTATTCTTAGGTATTTTATTTTTTTGATGGCTATTGTAAATGGGATTGCTTTCTTACTGTCTTTTTCTGCTAGTTCATTGTTGGTGCGTGGAAATGCTATGGACTTTTGCATGTTGATTTTATATCCTTAACTCATTTATCAGCTCTAATTCTAAATTTCTTTTTCTCTCGCTCATGAATTCTGGGTAGAAAAGGATTTCTTAAACAAGACTTAAAGGCACAAAGCAAAAAAGGAGAAAGATTGATTAAATTTGATATTGGTATCTTTTATCAAAGTAAAAATAGATTATATCTACAACACATATTAGTGATAATTGAATCAATAAAATTGATAAGTCAATCAGGTATAACAGGCCAATTATATATAAATAAAATCAGCAAAGAAGATGAACCAGCAATTCATAGAAGGCAAAACTAAATGGCCAATAAACATAAAAGCAAAACCTCAAGAATAATCAGGAAAATTCAAAATAAAATAATGAAATACCATTCACACATATCAGATTAGCCCCAAATTAAAAAGCGCTGCAATTCCAAGTGTCAGTGAGGAGGCCGTGCAACACTGACCATCAAATTTAATTCTAGGTACATACTTATGTATACAAACTCTATCATATGTACAAGGAATATGTACAAGAACATTTATAGTACCATTGTTTGTAAGAACAAAGTACTGAAAACCAATGTCTACTATAAGCAAAGCTGATAAAGAAAAATTATGTAGAATCACAACAGACTATAATCAAGCAATGAAAACTAACTATATTCTCAAGTATCAACATGGATGAATCTCATAAACATAATGTTAAGGAAAGAAATCAAATCACAGAGAAAAATATATATCATGATTACATATAAAGTTTAAACACTCACACAAATATATATAACAAAATTGCTTAATACAAAATTCATAGTAGTAGTTAGAGTTGGGGAGAGTGGGTTTGTTCATAACAGGCTATAAATGAGTTGATAAAATATTTTGTTTTTTAATCTGTTGGATGCATAGATATTTACTATATTATAGGACTTTGGTATGTATTAAGTATTGTATGATTAATAAAAATATTAGGAAATACAGTTAAAAAATATTAATATATTCACTGAGTTACCTAAAAGTGCCAGGCACTGTGCTAGACATAGGAAAAGAATATCATGCTGAATAGGAAAGATGCAGTTCTTAGCTTTATGGACCCTGAAACCTATCTGGGAAAATAGATGTATTAGTCTGTTTCTGTTGCTTATAACAAAAATGCTTGGAACTGGGTGATTTGAAAGAAAATAAAATTTATTGCTTACAGTTTCTGAGGCTAGGGAGTCCAAAGACCAGGGAACATATCTGGTGAGGGTTTTGTCCCGGTGGTGTCTACAGCAACTCAGGGTATCATATGGTGAATATGGTGGAGCAGAGAGAGAAAGAGACTCTCACATACTCTCCTTTTCAAGCCCTCAGAACCACACCCATGATCATCATTATTAATCCATTCATTAGGGCATGATCCTCAGAATCTAATCTGAGGACTCTAATCAACTTGCCATTTCCCAGACATATGATATTTTAGATGAATTCCTGCCTTCTCTTGACCCTGGCTGCTCTTCTCTTAACTCATCTTTCATCATGTATGTTTCCATGACTATAAAGTTTTCCCTCACATCCCCTGCAGTATTGATCTTCCCTTTCTCTCTGATATTACTGTGCCCTCCTTTTAACCTATATATTGCAATTATTGGTTTACTTTTTTGTCTCTGGCAGTCATCTGTGAGCTCCTTAAAAATAAGAATCACGTACTATCTATGCACCATCATGGCACATGTTAGCACTTAGTAAATATTGGAAAGCTGTGTTGACATGTGAAAAGTGAAATACTGAGACAATTATGTAGATGACATAAAAATCAAATAAAAGCAATATGCAAAAGTCCTTTGGCTCAAAAACTAAAATGTTTTTGGGCAAAAATATATTTTAACATAGCAAATATAAACACGTTTACTTTATAGTCACTACTAAAGTTGTGGATTTTTTTTTTTAGTTGTGGTAAAAAAACACATATTTTATTTTAGCCTATTCTCTTTTCTGAGTTTTCTTGGTTGAAATACTGACTTTCTCTCGTGAATGAAACTTTTTTTATATGCCCTCAAAATAAGTAGGTAAAGTTAAGAGAGAATTCAGAAAATTTTGATGAAAATATTCCTATTCAAGAACATTTTTTCTGTATTTGCTTCATGTAGAATTTTGTTCATTATTAGCCAAATTGCCTGAAAAAAGTACTTTAAAAAAATACATCAGTAAGAAAAGCACTAGCATTTTTAAAGTTAGTGTTTTTCTCCTTAAATTGGAACATCATAGGAATGATGTTGGAGGAAGGGTTGGGGGGAGTCCAATAGTCAGCCTCAACTCACCCTGTCCTCTTACCAGATTCTTGACTCTGTCACAGGAAAGAACTCAAGAGCAGAGTCACAATAGAAAGTGAGAACAGGTTTAATATAATGAATAAGAGATGTAGGTTTCACAGAGAGAGTATAGCATAGCTTTAGAGGCTGAGCAGGGCCCACACCAAGTTTAATACAAAAGTAAGAAATACACACTTGAAGTTTAGTACAGAGTGCAGGCTGGCCCAAGAGAGTGAGCAGCTGCTTGCTGAAAGTAAGTTTGATACAAAAAGAAAAAAAATGAACATTCCACAGGCAGAGCGTGGGTAGGCTCTAGGAGAGTGACCAACAACCCTGCCTTCTGCTGGGATTCAGCATTTATAGTTTCACTATCTAATAAATATTCAATTAAGGGGGTGGTTCCCAGTTATGTAACATAGTCTTGCACATGCTCAGTTGGTCTCCTTTTGGAGCGTGTTCATTGGTCAAATTATATCACATGTACCAGACATATTTGAGAACATTCTATGTTCTTTAGTGGAAGGTCATTCAGCTACTAGAGTTATATAACCCTTTTCTTCTGAGCATGCCCAGCCAGTAGATTTGCACAAGCCCACCCCATAAGTTCTCAATTTCTTCATGTTGGTGCCTAAAATAGGTCTAAACTAGCAATAGCAACTTTCCTCTAGGGGAGGGCCTAGATGAGGGGCCTGAAACCTTGGGGAACAGCTTGTAAACCAGAGGTGTGTCCTATAACCCGAGCCCAGGGAAACTGAGCACCTCCTATCTCAGGAACTTTTCTTTGAGTTTACGTCTGTAAGTATTGATATTTTCTTATAGCATTAATTTCATTTTTTTACTATAAATTTGGCTATTACTTTGGATAATGTGCTTTTTTAGTAACATACCCTTTTTCGAGTCTGCCCCCAAGTATTGTCTTACTAAATAAAATTTTCAGAAAATCTTTTAAATGCTTATCCTAGTGGCACCTGTGATTAAAAATGCCCCTATATGTTGTTATTACATTCACTTGTAAGCAGAAGCAACTTGAAAATGAGACTGCAGCCTTGGTATCATATGCATTTGGCCAGAACATATTATAAAAGATACATCGTCTGCTGCCCTGTGACTAACGACTTTTTTCAAGGTTTTCTACACCAGATAATCTTTAATCACATGCACATTTAAGAAGAGATTGACTCAAATACCTTAAAATCATAAAGACACAGACGAAGTCAGTTTTCTATTATTCCCCTAGTAACTGAAATCTGGATTTTGCCCTAAGACTTACTCTCACAAGGCATATACTATTCCTATTACTAGGACTTCCATGGCTTTTATTAGACCATCTCATCAACACACAGAGAGAAAGATAGCAATTTGTTAGATGTAATTCAAAAGAATTTCTTCAAGACTTCTTTGAGGTAATATCAGAAAGTTACCTTGATTTCTACCTTAAAAGAAAATTGGATCTTAAATTTAACTCCGCAGAGACACGTTTTTTAGAGTATTACAAGTAAAACAGGTTTTCTGCCTGGGGACACTTGCCTATTGCTCTAGTATAGCAAGATTGCACTTGCTATACTATGGAAACTGAAAGACTACTACATTTATTTGTCTCAAAAATTGCCCTTACAAGGATGATGCCCACTCTCTCCACTATTATTTCATGTTGAATTGGGAATACTGGCCAATGCATACAGATAAGACAAAAGAAGTAGGGGCATAAGAATGGGAAAAAATACAAAATAAAAATAAAGCTACGTCTATTTGCTGTTGTTGAGATAATATTCTGGGAAAACTCTAGAGAATCAATAATAAAATGAACACATACATAAATTCTGTGAGGTAACAGGATACAATTTTAACATACAAAAGTCAATAATCTCACATATACAAACAATAACAAGTTAAAAGACATAATGAAAGAAAAACAACAGCAAAAACTATAGAACACTTAATCATAAACTTAAAAAGAAATGTGCAAAATCTATGTGAGGGAAACTTTAAAATGCACCTGAAAGGTGCAAAACAGATTTTAATTAATGGAAAGATTCTTCATTCTTGGGTAGAATGACTCAACATAAAAAAGCTGGTTCTCCCCAAATTAATACATAAATTAAATATGATTCAACAAAAATCCCAAAGTGTTACTTCTAGAGCTATATAAGTTGATTCTAAAGTTTATATCGAATAATAAACATACATATAAGAGTAGCTAGGAAAATTCACTCTGAAACAGAAGAGTAATTAGTTTTACTAATTATTAAATACATATAAACTTTTATAATTAAAGTAGGGGCACTGGTGTATGAAGAGATAGATCAGTAAAAGAAATAGTATAGCAATTTCAGAAATAGAAAGTACATAAATAAATAGAAGTACATACAAAAATTTAACATGTAATAAAGGTGGCATCTCAAACCACAGGGAAAAACATGGGCTTTTAAATAAATTATGTTGGAATAATTGGAAGGCCACTCATACTTTGCATCTTACACCAGACTAAACTCCAAACGGGGCAGAAATCTAATGTCAAACATGAAAACATGCTGTGGTTTGAATATGTTCCTTCCAAAATTCGGGTGTTGCCAATGAGATAGTATTAAGAGATGGGGCTCAAAGAGTTGATTAGACCATAAGGGCAGCTTGCCCTTGTGAGTGGGATTAAGACCCTTATAAAAGAGGCTTCATGCAGCATTTGACTGGCTTGTCCTTCCACCATCTCCACCATGTGAGGACACAGTGTTCCTCCTTTTTGGGGGATGCAGCAACGAGGTACCATCTTGGAAGGAAAGAGCAGCCCCTCATCAAACACTGAACCTGATGGTGACTTACCTTGGACTCCTAGCTTCCAGAACCATGATAAATAAATTCCTGTTCTTTACAAATTATCCAGTCTCAGGTATTTTGTAACAGCAGCACAAAAAGACTAAGACACCATACAAGGACTACAAGAGAACTGGATAAGTTTTTTAGTAACCTGTGGATAAGTTAGGACTCAAATTCCAGATATGATAAAAGATTGATACATTTAAGTATATTTTTAAAAAGTCTGAATAACAAAAAAACACAATAAACAAAATCAAATGACAAATAGCAGATGAGGAGAAAATATTTGCTACCTCCATCTTTCTCAAAAATTGCCCAGAAGGATGCCCACTATCTCCACTATCATTTTATATTGAAATTATCTTCGATAAATGTAGGGCTAGCATCTCTAATATATAAAAAAATTTTAAATAGATTTTTTAAAATGTTTTTAATTGAAACAATTGATCATACATATTTATGGGGTACATAGTTAACTATCAGTACTTGTGTACAGTATGTGATGATCAAATCAGTATTATTAGCATGTTCATCATTACAAATCATAATTATTCTTTGTGTCTTTACCCAATTTCTCCCTATCCTCCCTCCGCCTCCCCATTTCCCATCTCTGGTAATCAAAGTTCTGTTCTCTCCTTCTGAAAGTTTAACTTGTTATTGTGGTTGGCTGTTTTCTTTTCTTCTTCCTTCCTTCCTTCCTTCCTGTTTTCTTTTCTTTTCTTTTTCTCTTTCTTTCTTCCCACTTACGAGTGAGGATGTGGTATTTCTCTTTCTGTGCCTGGCTTATCTAACTTAACATAATTTTCTCCAAACTCATCCACGTTACTGTGAATGATAGAATTTCATTTTTTTTTTATGGCCGGGTAGTATTCTATTATGTATATATACAACATTTTTCTTATCCAGTCATCCATTGATGGACATTTCCTTTGGTTCCATAGCTGGAGTATTGTAAATAGAGCTGTGATAAACATGGGAGTTCAGGTATCCCTTTGACATAATGAGTTCCATTCCTTTGTGTACATACCCACAAGTGGGGTTGCTGGATCGTATGGTAGATCTATCTATAGTTGTATGAGAAACTTCCATACTGTTTGCCATAGTGGCTGTGCTAATTTAACATCCCACCAACAGTGTAGAAGAGTTCCCCTTTCCCCACATCCTTGCTAGCATTTGTTATTCTCTTTTTTTATAGTAGCTAGCCAAACTGGGGTGAGGTGATACCTCGATGTGGTTTTGATTTGCATTTCCTTGATGATTAATGATGTTGAGCATTTTTTTTTCATACCTGTTGGCCATTTGTATGTCTTCCTTTGAGAAATGTCTATTCAGCTTCTTTGCCCATTTTTAAACCAGATTATTTGTTCTTTTACGGTTAAGTTGTTTGAGTTCCTTGCATATTTTGGATATTAATCCCTTGTTGGATGTATAGTTTGCAAATATTTTCTCCCATTCTGTAGGTTGTCTTTCCACTCTATTTATTGTTTCCTTTGCTGTGCAGGAGCCTTTTAGTTTGATGTAATCCCATGTGTTTGTTTCTATTCTTTTGTTGCTTGTGCTTTTGGAGTCTTATTCTTAAAGTCTTTGCCCAGTCCCACATCCTGAAGACCCTATGGTGTCTTCTAGGAATTTTATAGTTTCAGGTCTTATACTTAAGTCTTTAATCTGTTTTGAGTTGATTTTGGTATATGGCGAGATGTATGGGTCTAGTTTCGTTCTTCTGCACACAGATATCCAATTTTCCCAGGACTATTTACTGAAGAGTCTGTCTTTTTCCCAATGTACATTCTTGGTGCCTGTGCCAAAGATCAGTTGGCTGTAAGTGCATGGGTTGATTTCTGGGTTTTATATCCTGTTCCATTGGTCCTTGTGTCTGCTTTCATGCTAGTAACATGATGTTTTGGTTTCTATAGATTTGTAGTTTGAAGTCAGGTAGTGTAATGCCTCCAGTTTTATTTATTTATTTTTTTGCTCAGGATTGCTTTGCCTATTTGGGTTCTTTTCTTGTTCCATGTGAATGTTAGGATTGTTTTTTCTATTTCTGTAAAGAATATCGTTAGTATTTTGATGGAGATGGCATTGAATCTGTAGATTGCTTTGGATGGTATGGACATTTCCACAATGTTAATTCTTCCTATCCCTCAATATGGAAAGTCTTTCCATCTTTTTGTGTCCTCTTTCATTTCTTTCAGCAGTGTTTTGTAGCTCTCATTGTAGAGATCTTTCACATCTTTGGTTTGATTTATTCCCAGTTATTTTATTCTTTTGGTAGCTATTGCAAATAGTCTTGCTTTCTTGAATCTTTTTTCTGCTTGTTCATTGTTGGTGTATAAAAATGCTACTGATTTTTGCATATTGATTTTCTATTCTGGTACTTTACTGAATACGTTTATCAGCTCTAAGAGTTATTTCGTAGAGGTTATGGGTTTTTATATAAATAGGATCATATCATCTGTGAACAGGGACAATTTGACTTTGTCTTTTCCAATCTGGATGCCCTTTATTTCTTTCCCTTGCCTAATTGCTCTGGCTAATTCTTCCAATACTATGTTGAATAGGAGTGATGAGAGTGGGCATTCTTGTCTTTTTCTAGTTCTTAAAGGAAAAGCTTTTAGCTATGTACTCTTTTTGATGTGCTGTTGTGTTCTGTTTGCTAATATCTTATTGAGGATTTTTGCATGTATGTTCATCAAGGATATTGGCCTGTAGCTTTCTTTTCTTGTGTGTCTTTGTCTGATTTTGTTTTCAGGGTAATGCTGGCCTCATAGAATGAACTCAGGACAGTCGCCTCTGTTTCAATTTTTTAGAAGAGTATGAAAAGGATTGGTGTTAATTCTTTAAAGATTTGGTAGAATTCAGGAGTGAAGCCATCTGGTCTTGGGCTTTTCTTTGTTGCGAGACTGCTGATTACTGCTTCAAGCTCATTGCTCACTCTTGGTCTGTTCACGTTTTGTATTTCTTCTTGGTTCAGTCTTGGTAATTTATATGTGTTCAGAAATGTATCCATTTCCTCCAGATTTTCCAATTTGTTGGCACATAGTTGTTCATAATAGTCTCTAATGACTCTTTGTATTTCTGTAGTACTGGTTGTAATATCTCCTTTTTCATTTCTGATTTTTGTTATTTGGATATTCACTTTCTCTCTCTTTTTTTAGTCTGGCCAATCAATGGCTTGTCTGTTTTGCTTATCTCAAAAAGGCAACTTTTTGTCTCACTGATTTTTTTGTATCATTCTTTTGGTCTATTTTATTTAGTTCTGCTCTTATCTTAATAATTTGTTCCTGTCTACTCATTTGGGGATTAGATTGTCCTTGTTTTTCTAGTTCTTTGAGATTTAACATTAGGTTGTTTATTCAAAGTCTTTCTATTCTTTTGATGTAAACACTTAATGGCAATAAAATTCCCTCTCAGTACTACTTTTGCAGTATCCCACAGGTTTTGTGGTAAGTTGTGCTTGTATTTTTATTTGTTTCAAGGAATTTTTTTGATTTTCTGCTTTATTTCTTCTTTGACCCATTGGTCATTCAGGAGCATGTTATTTAATTCCATGAATTTGTATAGTTTTGAAAGTTTGTTGTTAATTTCTAATTTTATTCCATTGTGGTCAGAAAATGTACTTGATATGATTTCAGTGTCTTCCAATTTGTTAAGACTTATTTTGGGGCGCAATATGTGTTTATACTGGAGAATGCTCCATGTACCGATGAGAAGAATGTACATTCTGTTGTTGGATGAAATGTTTTGAATATGTCTGTAAGGTCCATTTGGCCTAAAGTGCTGTTGAAATCCGATATTTCTCTGCTAATTCTTTGTCTAGATGACCTATCCAATGCTGACAGTGATATGCTAAAGTACCCGACTATTACTGTGCTGGGGTCTATCTCTCCTCTTAGATCCAGTAACAATTGCTTTGTATATCTGTTTGTTCCAATGTTGGGTGCACATATATTAATGATTTTTATATCTTCTTGCTGCACTGATTGTTATATATTATATTGTTATATAATGTTCTTCTTTGTCTCTTTTTATATTTCTTGGTTTGAAGTCTATTTTATCTGATATAAGTATGGCAACTTTTGCTTGTTTTTGGTTTCCATTTGCATAGAATGTCTTTTTCTGTCCCTTCACTAGTAGTCTATGTGTGTCTTTATTGGTGAAGTGAGTTTCTTGCTGGCAGCATATAGTTGGGTCTAGTTTTTTTAATCCATTTGGCCAGTTGATGGAGTTTGGATGTATTGTCCTCCCAGAACTCATGTGGAAATTTGATCCCGAATGTGGCAATGTTGGGAGCAGTTTGAGTCATGGGGGTGGACCCCTCATGAATGGATTAATGCTCTCCTTAGATGCGGGGATTAATGAGTGAGTTCTCACTCTAGTAGTTCCTGCGAGAGCTGGCTGTTTAAAAAGACCATGGCACCTCCTCTCTCCCTCTTGCTTCTTCTCACCATGTAATCTGCTTGTATCCACTGGCTGCCTGCCGCTTTCTGCCATGAATAGAAGCAGCCTGTCCACCTGGCCTGTGCCAGATGCAGCTGTCCCAGAATCAAAAGCCAAATAAACCTCTGTTCTTTATAAATTGCAGAGTCTCAGGTATTTCTGTCATAGCAACAGAAATGGACTAAAACACCAGTCTGTATCTTTTAAGTGGGGAATTTAATTCATTTACATTCACGGTTGCAATTGAAAGGTTGCCTTATTCCTGTCATTAAATTAATTTCTTTATAATTGTTTTATATTTCTTTTGTTCCTGCCTTTCCTTTTTATTGTTTATATTTGATGTTGGGTGTTTTCTTGTAGTGATAAAATACATTTTTTTCTCTTTCTCATTTTGCATATCTGTTCTAAAAATTTTTATTCTTTCTTATGTGTTTATGGTGACATATATCTTTCTTTGATTCCAATGTAGGACTCCCTTGAGGATTTGTTGAAAGGCTGGTCTTGTGGTGGTGAATTCCTGCAGTTTTTGCTTGTCTGGGAAAGATATGATTTCTCCTTCATTTCTGAAGGAAAGCTTTGCTGGATATAGTATTCTTGGTTGGCAGTTTCTTTTTCTTTTAGCACTTTGAATATGTCATCCCACTGTCTCCTGGCCTGTAGGGTTTCTGATGAGAAATCTGTTGTTAATCTGATGGGGATTCCCTTTAAGGTATTTGACTCTTTTCTCTTGCTCTTTTTAGAATTCTATCTTTGTTTTTGACTATTGATAATTTGACTATAATGTGTCTTGGGAAGGTTCTTTTTGGGTTGAATCTGTTTGGGGATCTTTGATTTTCTTGGATTTGTAAGACCATATCTCTCCCAATATTTGGAAAATTTTCAGCTATTATTTTATTAAATGGGTGCAGTGGATTGGATGACCTCCCAAAGTCACTGATTCTTAATCCCCATTGTAACTGTTGAGAGTGGGAAATCCTATTATGATAACTGAAAGCTGATTTGATGAGCTGATTAGATTGTGAAAACCATTTCATAGTGAATGGATTAATGTAATGGTGGTCATGAGCATGGTTCTGAGGGGTTTAAAAGGAGAATGCACAAGGAGCTCTCTCTGCTGTGCCATTTTCTGCCAAGTGAGACCCCTGTGTTGCTGTAAAGTCACCACGAAAGAAGACCCTCACTAGATGTGTTCCTGGACGCTCTGTAGAGGGCCACTGGATTGGCTGTTGAGTCTGGAGAAAGCCTGCACAGATGCTGTAGGACCGAGCAGCTCCCTAGGGCTGAGGAGAGCTGTCAGGGGAGGTGGGACCACCACACCCCTGGACTCAGCAGGACTTAAGAGTTGTGCAGGGCTAGTACCTGCAATCATGGAGAATAACTGCTTACTAGTGGCTTCCCTGCCCAGCTGGTTGGCCTGACTGACCACAGGGGTAGAGAAAGTGTTGCATGGGCTCTGATGGTTGGATCTTGGTCCTTCTGTCTGGTCTAGGCTGCAGGAAGCCTGGGCTGTCGTCCTGCTAATGCCCAAGTGAGTGCAGTAGAATGCAGGCAGGGCCTCCAGATAAAGGGAGTCAGACTTTCTGGGTCTGGTGCAGAGATCTAGGCACCAGATAGCTGAGATTGTGGTCCTGCCAGTGCCCCTGCGAGTATGTGGAGGGTCACAGGGTGAGGTGCAGCTACTGCCAGGATAGCGTGGGTGGATGTGGGCAACTGTAGTTTTGGCCCCTGCGGGCCATGCAGGGTAGGGTGCAAATGTGGGGAACTGCTGCACCTTGGCAGATTTTCCACTCAACAAGTCTGCCTGCTCTCATGCGGGAAGGGGGTGCTGTGTGGGTTCAGACGCTGGGGTCTCAGTCTTTCCATCTGTCCTAGGCTCCAGGCAGCCTGAGTTATGGTCCTGCTGGTGCTGTATGAGTGCAGTAGAATGCAGGCAGGGCCTCCAGACAAAGGGAGTCAGACTGGCTTGGTCCAGCGCAGGGTGTGCTCCCACTGCCATTTTGGCTGCCGGACGGTGCTGTGTCTCGGCCACCGAGGGCAGGAGGGATTTTAATCTTTTTCAGCTTTCACTATGAGACTGCAGCTACACCAACTCCCAGCTGATCTCCAACTAGGCCTGAGTCCCAAAAAGAGGGGACTCTCTTGTGGTGGGGATCACAACATGTGGTTGCATTTGTTGTAGTGGTGGGAAGAGCTGGGGTCTTTTCTAGCTTACTTCTCTCCACCTGATCCGGGCCAGTCCCTGTGGTAGGGCAGAAGTTGGATGCCTTCTTCTGTGCTTTGGAAGGAAGCTCTCCTGGTGCTCTGCAGCATGTTTTCTCAGTCATTCTGGTCAAAATGTATTTGTTTGTCTGTTATTTGGTCTCTTTTTTATGGGGAGGGGACTAGCACCAGACCTCTCTAGTCCTTCTTCTCTTGGGAAGCTCTTAAAATAGATTTTTAAAAAGACTAACAACCTAATACAAAATGAACAAAAGACATGAACGATCAGTTCACAGAAAAAAAAAAAAAAAAGATACACAGATGACCCTCAAGTATATGAAAAGTTTTATAACTCTCATAGTAAGAGAAATGCAAATTGAAAGTTCAATGAGATACCATTTCTCACCTACCAGAATGACAAAAATTCAAAAGCTTGATAACATATTTTGTATACAGTGCTATGAGAAACAGGTTACCAAATATTATTGATCAGAATGCAAAATGCTACAACCTCTATGGAGGGGATTTGGCATTATCTAGGAAAATTACATATGCATTTACCCTTGACACAGCAGCAATTCCCACTTGTGGGAATTTACCTTAAAGATACACTCCCACAAATGTGAGAGGGAAAAGCCCAACAGTACACTCACAAATTTATTCATTGAAGGATTATTTGTAATAGCAAATTATTGGAAACAGCCTAAATGCCCAACTATAGGAAACTGGTAGAATAAATTGTGTGAAATCCTATTCACTGTAGAAAAGATTGAGGAAGAGCTCCATAAATTGATATAAAGTGATTTCAGGATACATTGTAGTTTGTAAAAAACACACACACCCAATATATATAATATAATATTTCTTGTGTGATAAAAGGAAACAAGACTGTATGAACTTTAAAATAGGTAGATAGATAGATGTGTGCATGTGTGTATTGCAAAATAGAAATACAGAAAGGATAAACCAAAAACTAATATACGTCCGTACCCATAGACAGTTGGTGGGAACAGTGTGGAAGAAATAGTATTGAGACTGGGAGTGAGATTCCTCAGAATATACCTTTTCATGTAGTTTTAACTTTTAAACAATGTAAGTGCTTTATGCATTCAGAAATAAAATAAAATTAAAAATAAAGAAAAGTGGTTTCTTGCATCTCAAGAAACCACTTTCTTTGCTCATCTGTGAGAAGCAACTATAATTAATTATAAATGGAAACAAATGAGCCTAATTGTATGTAAAATTGATAACAATTATACAGAAGAAATTAAGTAAATTTTGAATGTAGTACCCTGACTATATATCACTAATAGGTTTTTTCTAAATACAAGAAAATCTGCAAAGAAATCTTAAACTTTATTGCTAGTTTCATTGTCAATGATGGTATCGATGTCATACAGGACCTATTTTGCATGTATTATAGCAAAGGCAAAATTAGTGAACACAGGCATACCTTGGGGATATTGTGAGCTTGGTTCCAGACTAGTGCAATAAAGTGAATATTGCAATAAAGCAAGTCTCACATTTTTTTTAGTTTCCTGGGGCATATAAAAGTTACATTTACAAAATACTGTAGTCAATTGTTTGCAATAGCATTATGTCTAAAAAAATGTACATATCTTAATTAAAAAGTACTTTATTACTAAAAAATGTTGACGATCATCTGAGCCTCCAGCAAGTCAATCTTTTTGCTAGTGGAAGGTCTTGCCTCGATGTCAATGTCTGCTGACTGATCAGGGCGGTGGCTGCTGAAGGTTGGGGTAGTTGTGGCAATTTCTTAAAATAAGACAAGAAGTTTGCTGCTTCAGTTGACTCTTCTTTTCACGAAAGATTTCTCTGTAGCATGCAATGCTGTTTGATAGCATTTTACCCACATGGAACTTCTCTCAGACTTGAAGTCAATCCTCTCAAACCCTGCTGCTGCTTTATGAACTAATTTTATGTAATATTCTAAATCCTTTGTTGTCATTTCAACAATGTTTACAGCATCTTCACCACGAATAGATTCCATTTCAAAAAACCACTTTCTTTGCTCATCCATACGAAGCAACTCCTTACCTGTTAAAATTTTATGAGATTGCAGCAATTCAGTCACATCCTCAAGCTCTACTTCTAATTCTCTTGCTGTTTCCACCACATCTGCAGTTACAATACTTCCTCCTCTGTCTTGAATCCCTCAAAGTTATCCACAGAGTTGGGATAAACTTTTTCTAAACTCCTGTTAATGTGAATATTTTGAGCTCTTCCCATGAATCATGAATATTCTTAATGGCATCTAGAACAGTGAACACTTTCTAGAAAGTTTTCAATTTACTTTGCCCAGATCCATCAGAGTAATCATTATCTATGGCAGCTATAGCCTTACAAAATGCATGTCTTAAATATTAAGACTTGAAAGTTGAAATTAGTCTTTGATCCACGGGCTGAAGTAAAGTATGTTGTGCTATCAGGCATGAAAATAACATCAAACTTTTTGTACATCTCCACCAAGACTCTTGGGTGACTAGGTGCATTATCAATAACCAGTAACATTGTGATATTCTGAGCAGCAGGTGTCAAAAGTGGACTTAAAACATTTAGTAAATCATGTTGTAAAAAGAAGTGTTGTCAGCCAGGCTTTGTTGTTCCATTTATAGAGCACAGGCAGAGTAGATTTAGCATAATTCTTAAAGGTGGTAAGATTTTCCAAGTGGTAGCTGAATATTGGCTCCAACTTAAAGTCACCAGTTACATTATCACCTAACAAGACAGACAGCCTGTCCTTTGAAGATTTGAAGCCAGGCATTGACTTCTTTCTAGCTATAAGTGTCGTAGATGATATCTTCTTCCAATATAGGTCTGTTTTGTTTATATTGAAAATCTGTTGTTTAGTGCAGCCACCTACATCAGTGATCTTAGCTAGATCTTCTGGAAAACTTGCTGCAGCTTCTACATCAGCACTTGCTACTTTACCTTGTGCTTTTGTGTTATGGAAATAGCTGCTTTCCTTAAACCTCATGAACCAACCTCTGCCAGCTTTAAATTTTTCTTCTGCAGATTCCTCACCTCTCTCGGCCTTCACAGAATTGAAGAGACTTAGGGCCTTGCTCTAAATTTGGCTTAAGAGAATGTTGCGGCTGGTTTGATCTTCTATTAAGACCACTAAAACTTTCTCCATATCAGCTTTGGACTATTACTTGGCCTAATGTCAATATTGTTGTCAGAACACACATATCTATGAATTAAATTTGCTGTCTTATAGGACTGTTGCGCCGTCTGGTCATTCCCCCCATTTCTCTTCCTCGGCTCAGCCTCCCTATTCCCCGAGATACAACACTATTGACATTAGGTCACCTAATACCCTACAATGACTTCCAAGTGCTCAAGTGAAAAGAAGAGTAGTATAACTTTCACTTTAAATCAAAAGCAAAAAATGAATAAGCTTCATGAGGAAAGTATGTCTAAGGCCTCTTGTGCCAGTGAGCCAAACTGTGAATGCAAAGAAACAGTTCTTGAAGGAAATTAAAAGTACTATTGCCGTGAACACACAAATGATTAGAAGGCAAAACAGCCTCATTGCTTTGCAGATATTGTGTTTTTTACAAATTGAAGGTTTGTGTCAACCAGGCATCGAGCAAATCTATCAGTGCCATTTTTCCAACAGGATGTGCTCACTTTGTGTCTCTGTGTCACATTTTGGAAATTCTTACACTGTTTCATTTTTTCATTATTATTATATCTATTACGATCTGTGTTCAGTGATATTTGATGTTACTATTGTAATTGTTTTGGGGTGCCACAAACAATAATGAGACTCATAAAAGAGGCATAGGATATTCACACACTTCCCCCAACATATTATCCACAGATGACATAGTAATTTCAAAATTCAAAAGATTCCTTAACAGTGTTGAAATCTGGGAGTCACCACCGTAACCAAGTGATCAATATCACTTAGCATTATCAATAATGAGACAAACTGCCATTCTATACCTTTGATGAGAAGCAGTAGGAGTATACTTATGTTTATTCTTGCTGAAAATATCAGTGTCATGGAAGGCAAAAAGATGGCGAGGGGGATATTCTCGATTAAATAAGACTAAGAAGAAATGAACACCACTGCAGTGAGTGATTCTTGACTAGATTCTGAAAAAGTAAAACAAATAGAGATATTAGAATAATTGAAAAAATTTGAATATAGATTCTAAATTTAATGGTACTATTGTAGCAGTGCGAACTTCCTTGTGAACTATAGTCTCTATTGTGGTTAGAAAGATATTGCAGTTATGAAGGAAAATGTCTTTGTTTTCAGGTTACACATACTAAGGTACTCAGTGCAGAAGTGTCATGATGATGGTAACTTATTTTCAAATGGTTCCACGGGGAAAAAAACATGTAGAAAGTAAAAGGGAAACAGCCAATACAGCAAAGTGCTAATAATTGGTGAATCTAGGTGAGGAGTATTAAATATTTATTGCTCTACAGTTTAAACATTTTTTTTTTTTTTTGGTTTTGCTTTTTTTTAAATAAAAAGTTGAGGAAAAACAAACCTTACTGCAAAAATAATACCTTTTTCTACTTTGTTGATCATAAGATGATTTTACATCACTTACATTCAAGTAGTATATAGCCACTTTCCTTGGAGACTGCAACCAGACTGGCCAAATTACAGAAGCAGAAATTCTACTTTTTCTGTTTTATCCACAGCAACGCTCTTTTCAACCTTAAATGCTTGGTTGTAGCTAAGGAGAAAAACTTTGTGGTATAATTACCCTAAAGTCACAGAGACTTTGTGTCATGCTTCCTGAAATGTTTTATATTGTAGAAAAGATAATAAAAAAGGAAAATTGTTCTTAGGTAAGGAAAATATTTTTGAGTGGGTCAAGCTCTTCTCAGCGGGACTTGAAGACTTGCAAGGCAGCCATTGATTTAAGCATTCTTGTCTCTTTGACTCACATTCTTACCCATTAGGTGCAATTAAAGGTGACTAGATCAGTGGTTTGCACTTCAGAAAATCATGAGCTGCTCCGTGGCAATTTATAGTCTCTGGGTAGCTTGTCCCCCTAAACTTATTGCTTTAGGAGTTTTCCTTAAATGTACTCATTACTTCTCCAAATGGCAAAAATGTGACTTGAGGTGTCAAGACCTATCTAAGCCTTTGTAATTTATGATCAAGGCCAAATTCATGTGTGGGGAAGGGAAATGAGACATCCTTTTGCAATTAGTGACCACCAGTCTGCCCAGTAAGGTGAACCACCAGGCGATAGAATACCCTTCAAAATTGTTTCCTTACTGATCTTCTGAGAATCAATTCCGATCACCTTCCTCGCAAGAAATTAGGCAAAATACAAAGCATCATTACCTTAGCATAATTAACTCTATTCTGTTAAAGCTCAGTTTCCATTTTTGTGAATAACATACATTCCCTAAAAATGGTGGGGAATGGGGAAGAAGTTCTTTTATTTCCCCTTTTAGTTTTGTCCAGTATTGTGTCTAACTACAATCAGAATGTCCATCTAGGCTAGTGAAGGTGAGTGGTCACCTAGAGGACAGGTTTTCTGGAGCCTGAAGTCTATACAGTTTTCATAACTAACTTCAAGAAAATAATACAAAAGTTATAAACAGAAAATCAGGTAGGAATATGAATGTTTGTTTAGAATAAAAAAGAAAGCACATTTAAATATAATTTATAAGAACTAACAAATACCACAAATAGAAAAATCCTGAAAAATAATATATGCTTTTTATTACTCTGCTGCCTAATACACATTTTTTATTTCTTGGCTGTGATCTCTTGATCATCTTTTCATGAAATATTAATTTTGTAATATTTTCTATAAAGACAACAGGAAGGTAATTCAGTCTTTCCTTGAGCACAGCTGATTGAAACTTAAATAATTCAATTGCTTGGAAACATTGCTTCCATAACATGTTTCTGGTAATGGCATGAAATTTTAGGGATTGTTGCCAAATTTGGAAAAATCTGCACCAAGTTTCTTTCATATATGAGTTGTAAGATTTCAGGCCATTAATGAGTACATTTTAGATAGGAAAAAGAACTACTGTTTTGACTGAGATTCAGTGAAAGCCAGACCCTCACAGTTTATACATCTATTTACTGGGTGAATCTTCCACAGACTAAAATGTTCCTGATATTTCACACTTCATTTCTCCTTCGCTACCCACATAACTCTAAGACTAGGAATTATGGGCACAATTGGGTAACATGCTGGATGAATTGTCATAGGAGATGGGTAGGAGTTTTTCTGGAAGCAAATCCTAAACAGGGTGGCTAGAAGCAATTTAAGTATACATGTAGTCAACAGTGAACCATATAACTATATTCCACTGAATCCAGCATTCTTCATAGCTGCTCTAGAACCTCCTGCCAAGAAGGAAAGTATGATGATGGAGAAGTTGTGGTAGGAAACGACAATCATCTTAACCAACTGCAATAAAAATATCTTACCTTAGCGAGTTTGACAAAAAGGATATGACTGTGTGAACATTTTGCTAGAGGTTATTCTTCATTAATTTCATAGTAAATCCATCTTTGGCCATCATTACAATAGGAGACCTATCATTTTCCAAGTCTTCAGTATCTGCACAGGAACCAGGAATACAGAGACCATGCTTCATGGCCCTCTCCTTCCAGCCCACGTGATGAACATCTGCACAAAAGTAAGAGGAAAATACGTTTTACTCTTCTGTTAGTGTGTCTTTATTTGAGCTTGCCCACGTGCAAAGGTATGGATGAACAAAATTAGCAAGAGTTTTTGGGTGCAGTGGTAGTGGTTATATGGCCTAATGAAACATTGTAAGATGTTTATAGGATCACTGGGGTGCCTCATAATTGTACAGAAACATATTTCAAAGAACATTTTCAAAAGTAATAAAAGTTTAATCTTCAACTAAAAATTTATTAGGTGGAAGGAATTAATTATGAATCTTAAAGAAAAGTGGGAAGGATTAAATATAATGTCCTCAATAACAAAATGATATTAGTATAACATTTATTAAAGAGAAATATTTATTAAATATTTATTAAAGAGAAAAAGGGCAAATACCGCTCTGTGCATTTTCCCTTCTTCTGGGGAAGAAGTTATTTATGTAGAGTAGAAAATCTGATAGGATATTTCCTTTATGAAGGAGGTGGCAGGTGGCTGTCTGTTGGAGTGTGAAAAACAAGTAGAATCATTTGGATGCAATTCTGAAAAAATTAATCAAATGACAAAATACAAGTAGGGAATAATTTTCCTCACTTTTTGGAAAAATTTTTGTGCATAAATTTAGTTACGTATTGGAATAATGGGAGATGATAAGCTATGTCTCTAAGAAATCATAATTGCCAACATAAAAAGATGAATTATTTGATAATATAGACAATAAAAAGATTCCTATCTTTCAAACTATATTCAGTACAAGTTTCTGCTTTAGCAGTTAGTTACCTGTGCATTTAGAAATGATTTACATGTAAGTCTTTAGAAGCACATCACATGCAATATTGCAATATATATTTCTATTACCAAAGAGACTGACAAGAATCATTTTTTTTAACTGATGTTGACTGATATTGAATCTGATAAACGCTTTTTGATTTTTTTATGCAGGTGTGTGTGTGTGTGTGAGCTTTCATATCAATAGATTGAGAATCTGAAAGTTAATGTTTTATTTCTACTTCTGTCACCAACTAGTTCTTTAATTTTAGGAATATTACTTAAGCTGATCCTCACTTTTGTTATCTATATAGTGAAGATTGAGTTATATAATATCTAAGATTTCTTTAAGTTCCAACATACTATTAGTCTATGTATGTCTGGCCAAATATTAGTATTCTTCTACTTAGCAAATGGGTAAAACAGAATCTAGGTTACTGAAAAATAAAAACAGTAAAACAAAGTCAATTAAGATTAAGATTACTGATCTCACAACTAGTTTAATGGCCCTAAGATTGTTTTAGGCTTTCACCTAATGCAGTCATCTCTCCATAGGCCGTAATTTCCCACCTCTCTTCTCTCCTGCCTCTCAGCAGATGACCGTATCTCCTACTATACTGGGAAAATAAAAGCCACCAGAGTCCGTGTTCTCACCTCTGAAGCCATAAAGAATACCCGCACCTGCCTTTCCTCCTTCTTTCCTCTTGTTGTGATGCATAGCGTCCCTCCTCCAGTAAAGAGCAGTTCCTTCCACTTAGGCTTATAGCCCCTTCCCTCTCAAGGACTTCATTGCTCACTCCTTTCTGAAATAGCATCCTCCCTCAGTTTCCCTGAAGCCACACCCTCCTGGATTTCTGTTTATCAAATTGTCCCTTCTTTCTCCTCTTAGTTCCTTTCCAGGATCTGCTGTCTGTCTCTGATCTGTCATTGTTGGGGGCCATTTGTACTTAATCTAAGTTCCTCTTCTATTTTTTCTCAATTCCCTCTTCTAGGTGATCTCATACATTCTCATAGCTTTACATCCCATCTATTTGCTGACAAATGCCAAATTTATATGTCTTGCATGTGTAAGCAACTGACCGCATGATTATTACTTGTATGTTTCTTGGCTATTCAAACTTAGGCTGTATCAAGCCAGACTCTCAGTCCTTCCTCTCACCCCTCTCGATTTTGAGATAACATTCAATTCTGTCTCTTTCTGTGGCCTCTGTACTCCCAGCAGCTCAAGTGAGAAACCTCAGCATCATCCTGATTCCTCTTGTGCCTACAACATTTAAGCCAGTGAGTCCGGTGGTTTCTCCCGCCAAATTCTGTCATGAGCCAGGCAGCTTCTCTCTGTTTCCAGTGGAAACATCCTAGTTCACACCACTGTGCTTTCTTGCTTGAGCTTTTCTAATAGCATAGCAGTCTCCCTGCTTCCACTTTTGTCCGTTTATGTCCCTTTACCCTCCCAGCATTCAGAGTATACAGTAATGATGTTATTGTTATAAAAGTGATATAAAGACATAATTATTTAAGGAATATGGAAAAGTACAAAGACACTGTAAAAACTCTCTTCAAATACCACCACTTGGAAATATTAGTGGAGTATTACTGTAAACATCTCTTTATACATTTCGTTAGCCAGGTGCATAAACAACAGAAATTATTTCATAGAAAGAGATCTATTTCATATTCTGTTTTTCCAATAGCCAGTTTAAAATGTACATATATGCATATATAGTTATAACATTTAAAATTTGTCAAAACGAGGAGAAAAGCTGTGTAAAGAGCAAAGAACTCACAAGGGCTTGCTATGTAAAGCAACAAACTGTTGCCACCTCCCCTCTCTTCCCCATTTTAAACCCTTAATGGCTTCTATTTTTAGATTTTAAAAATTCTAAATTGATTAGTCATGATGTTTTGAATGATTTATTTTGAACACTGTCTACTGACTTTCTGCCATGGTGCATGAGGATTTAGCTTCCTTCACTTCCCTGACTCCCCTCTCTCCGTCCTCTCATAGCAGCTGCTTCCCTACTTTTCGTTCCTATTTTGGTTACTTTGGTACCTCCAGGAATATATTATTTACCCTTGATTTCTTATTCCATTAGTTTTGGAATGGTTAATTTACGTCTACCTGACTTGACTAAGGAATACATAGAAACCTGATAAAGCATTGTTTGTGGGGTGCGCCCATGAGGGTGTTTCCAGAAGATCTAATATGAGCATGTGAGCTTTAGTGGACTGGGTGGGAAAGATCCACCCTCAATATGGACTGGCATACTTTTTTATTTTCTTTCTATTGGAATACTTTTTCTGATTCATTTATTGGTTTTTCAATTTAGGGATCCTATTATCCTTGTGTAATGACATTTTTGTCACTCCTTCATAGCTATTATCTTTTCTCTATTTCCATTAATCTGTTAATCCTTTCCCTTCAGTTTTACTGTGCTTATATCAGGCCTTTCCTCCGTGTAAGCAATTTACCTTTTAGCCGTGTCCATCCAATTCCTTTCTGCATGCAATTTGTTTATTAGTTCTGTA
The DNA here is from genome assembly GCF_027409185.1 of Cynocephalus volans. Lineage (NCBI taxonomy): Eukaryota > Metazoa > Chordata > Mammalia > Dermoptera > Cynocephalidae > Cynocephalus > Cynocephalus volans. Next base: position 76,915,001 of record NC_084464.1, read on the forward strand.
ATGGTGTTATTTTAGTTTCAATTTATTTCCTTCTATTTTCAATTTTCATTCTTACCTTATTCTGTGTTGTTATCATCTTACATTTGAGCTCGTATTTTATTCAATTCATGTTCTTAATAAGCTTTTCAACAGTATGAAACTGGTGAGATGTTTTCCTGTGTTCTTTAGGTCCTGGTTGCTACACAGTTTCTTTCATTTTTATTTTTTGTTCTGCTCGCATAGCTCTCAAGTCATTATTTTTCCATCTTGTTCATATTTCCAATGAGCCCTATATCTAAACCTTCTTTATTGTTCTGTTTTTGTTCTGGGTGAATTCTCCTCAAGTCCCTTCCCATATTCTCTGAGTCTGAGGGTCTCTCCCTATAAGATACAATTTGAGAGCTTGTTATTGATGTCCACCCACTTCTAAGTAAGTAGCCTGAGGATTTAGGTTTGTGTGTTTGGGAAGGTAGATAGGAGTAGGGAGAGAGTTAAGCTGGGACTGGACACAACCTAGTAGTTCACATTTTCTACATTCTTCTAGCTCTTTCTATGTAATCTGTCTGTTTCTTACTGGAGTGTTTAACATCTCCTATACAGTTCTGGATTTGTCAGTTTTACTTTGTAATCCTGTCAATTTGTTCTGCCTAGTGCAAGGTTATGTTTAGCTGCGTACAAGTTAAAGATTATTTTCTTATCTTGGGAATTGTTCTCTATTAATTTTTAATGCCTCTTACTGTAAAATTCACTTAGTTTTTCAAAACTTTATGTTCATAGCTTCCTTTGGGTTTGGTGTTACACATGCTTTTATAATAGGACATAGCTCAGTTTGTATTATTGTTATCCCGTCTGATAATCTGTGTCTTTTAATAGATGGCTTTTATCTATTCACACTCACTCTGATATCTTACGCATTAGGGTTTATTGGTACCATCTCCTTTTGTGTGTTTTGCTTACCATCCACTTTCTTTACTTTTTCCTTTGCCTTCTGTTGGATTGATAAACGGTTCTGTATTTTTCTTTTTCTTCCTTTATTTCCCTCTCCTCTTCTTCCTCTTCCTCCTCCACCCAATCCTCCTGTTCTTCCTCTTCCTTTTTTGATTCATCTGGTGGTTTGGAAGATATCACGATTATTTCTGTTTCTATATTGGTTACCCTAAAGTTTGACTTTTTCTCTTTTACGTATGGAAAATATAAGAAATGAGCATATTTATATGCATGAAGGTACTTTTTAATGAATTTTCACTAAAGAAATACACCTGTGTTAACTATGACCCAGATCAAAAAATAGAACATTACCAGAACCCCAAATCCCCCTTCATGACCCCTCCCAGTGTCTCCCCTTCCTTTCCTAAGGTTAACCACATTCTGGCTTCTTTACCATAGATTTAGCTTTGCCTATTTTTGAACTTTTTATAAATGGAATAATACAATATGAATTCTTCGTGTCTGGCTTCTATGGTTCAATATTATGTTAGAGTACTCATCTATGTTATTTATAGTACTGATGGCTCATTTACTTTTATTGTTGTGGAGTGTACCATTGTATGAATATACCACAATTTACATATCTATTCTATTCTGGCTGGACATTGAGGCTGTTTCCAGTGTTTGGTGATTATGAATAATGCTGTTTAACATGCTTTCATTTCACTTTGTGGTTTGAACCTGTCTTTCATTTGCATTTTATTCACATTTCTGTTGGATATGTACCCAGGAGTGAAATACTGAAATTGCTGGCTTATAGCATATGTTCAGCTTAAGCAGTTGTTATCACTTTCGTGAAGTATATATTCTCATGAACGCTTCAGTTATTCCACATGTTCACCAATGTATGGTACTACTTGTTTCTTTAAACTTTACTTATTCTGATGAGTGTGTATGTACACAGTTTTTAATTACCCAATAAATAATGATGTTGAGCAGTTTATGTGTTTATCATCCATCTGTGTATTATTTTTCATGAATTATTTGTTAAACGTTCAAGTTTTTGCCAATTTTTCTATAGATTGTCTTTTATATTGCTTCACAGGAACATTATATGTATTTTGGATAATAATCTTTTGTTCGGTAAAAATATTGAAAATATCTTTTCTTGTTTGTGGCTTTCTTTTTCACTTTTACTGGGATCTTTTGATGAACAGTGGTTCTTAATTTTAATTATGTCCCATTTATCAATATTTTTCAACAAAAATTCTTTTCTCATACTAAGGTCATGAAAATATTCTGTTATCTTCTTCATGTTTTATTGTTAAGTTTCATGTAGTCATATATATGCCCTCCTGCCCCCTATTGATTTTGTGTGTTATGTGAGATAGGATATCAAGATGCATTTTTACCATATGGATCATCAATTGACCTACAATCATTATTAAAAAGGCAATTCTTTTCTCATTTGTATTATGCTTTATTATAAAACAAATGGTCACACATATTTCTATTCTGTTCCATGCGTCTATTTGTCTATTCTTATGATAATGCCAAAGTGTTTTAACTATGGTAGCTTTGCCATATATCCTGATAACTCTTAGAGCAAATCCTCTGATTTTGTTCTTCAAAATTGTCTTCTTTAGTCTTGGTCCTTTACATTTCCACAATAAGATATATTCAGCTTGTTAATTTTCATAAAAATACTTTTAAATTTTTAACATCATTAAAAAAAATTCTGAAGTTGTCTAGTATTTTTATCCTCCTCTCAAACCCAAGAACCAAACTATGCATGAATTCTAGGTTGAATATCTGTTTTCCAGCATCTTGTTTTCGTTGCCTAGTTATCTGTGTATAGTATTCTAAGTTTCCAGTTGCCTTCATTATCTTGACTATATTTCTCTATTGTTTTATGGTATCTATTGTTGTTGATGAGAAACCCATTTGGTTTAATGTCTACCATTTCTTGTTGCTAGTCTGTATTTTCTCTTGGTAACTGGTAAGACTACCTCTTAATTCTTGATGTATTCCAGTTTTCCATGGTGAGTCTAGGTATGAATATATTTTTATAGATCATTCTTGGTTCTCATCATTTACTTTCAATTTGAGAACACATGTCTTTATTCAATTTAAGAAAACTCACAGCTCTTTTCTCTTCAAACATTTCTTCTTTGTGATTCTCTCTATTCCTTCCTTTTGGCAGTCTTACTTGTCTTTCAGTCTGTCCTATAGATCTTTTAACACTTGGGTGACCGTATAATTGTTGTCTAAACTGAGATACATTTGGGAGTTAAAAGAAGTATAATAATAATTACATCAGGACAATAGATGAAAATTGGAACTCTCCCAGCCATACTTGGGGTGTATGACCTCTCTGCGTAGCATTCTTTCATTATTTTATTCTCTATGCCACGGTCTGGGTGAATCCCTCAGTACAGTAAGATTTTCCAATTTATTATTTTTTCTTTTATTGTCTCTGTTCCAAGGTTTACTCCAATATTTTGAATTTTTAATTTCAATCAATAGATTTTTAACTTCAAAGATATCTAGTCATTCTGCTTTTTAATTTACCTGACTTTTTTCATTTGTCTTTTTTTACATTTTTCATTTTTTAAAAAAAATTCATTTAAGTTTTTCATTTTCCTCCTGAAGCATTCAATGCATACTTTTCCTAAAGTTTTGGCTAGAATACTTTCATAAAATTTCACCTTGAATGAAATTATGTTCCAATTATTGCTTTTTGACAGGATTACTTTCACAGCATTAGAATTCTCCATGTGTTTTGAAATTTTGTTCTGTAGCCTCATTTTGAATGAGATTTCCCCCCCTCTTTCTCTGTCTTCACACTTCTCTGTCTAGTGGTTTTGCATCTTCCTTCTCTTAACTTTTTGACCCCCACCTCCGAACCAAGTATTGTTATAGCATTGCAAAACACCTATCCTTGTCTTAGCAGGCATATGATGTTGGGCCCCAGGCCAGAGGCTTTTAGCACAGTTTCTCAGGTTCAAGGAGTATTTAGTCCTCTTATTTTTGAAGTGCTCTACAAAGCCATAGCCCCACGGGGTGGTTGGTGCAGATTTTCAATCTCCTTTTACCAGAAGGAGCCCCACTTAACCTCTGTTTTCAAACCTGGCTCCAGTCTGCTGATTTTCATGGAGCACCTTCAGTTCTCCATCCCTAATTCCCGGCTGCCACTGCCTCCTTCAGGACAGGAGCCCAGCATGGCTGCGGCCTCAGCTATGCTCAACTCTGCATTTCTTTTCCGTTTCTGGTTCATAGGGGCATTTAATAGGTTTTGAAATGGGACTTGTGTTTTGGGTCTTTTCTTTTGTATTTTTATATTTTTTTGCTGTGTGTTGGACCAGAAGAGGTACATTAAAGCATGAACTAACTGCTCTGATTGGATAGGAGTACATAAAATAAAGAAGTAAATTGTATTTATGTAAACTAAAACAGATGATTGTAAAATGCCAGACTTACCAAATTTGAAGGACATTCATAGACAGATTTCCTTGTATGAGTCTCTGAAACATTTTTGTAAATGTGCAATAGTGGAGTACTAATGGAAGGAACAGAACCATTTGTCCACAGGCTGATTTAAAGTATTTTGGGCCAATCCACAATTATTTCTCTTTTCTGAATTATATCATATGGAAATTTTCTATAAGCTGAAGCACTTTGTGGTGCTATATGACATTATGACTTGGCTATTTTGAAATTAGACACATTTTACCAAGTTAAAAAAGACAAAAGATTAAATTTTCCATGTAAAAATAATTATGGAATTTGAAAAAGAGAGAGAGAGAAAGCAGGGTGCTTTGAATAGTGCCTGGCTCTTAGTAAATACTTGTGGAAACATGAATGGATAAGCATCTGAGCCTCACTCCACTGCTGGTGAGCACCCCTGGAGTGGGGGAATCAGGTAGGGAGCATATTATAGATGGCACAGGAACGAGGACAGCATCAGGGCTTGCAGACATAGGGCAAATGGATCAGGTGAGAGTGAGAAGTGAAGGATAGAGTTAGTGTAATTATCAGGGTTTTTGTTGTTTTATAAACTGGTTGTAAAAACAATGATTTTTCAATTTTGATATTTTTATGTGGTTGTGAGTTTTCTGAGTCACATCGAAACCGTCAACTCAACCATGTTTCAATGTCCTTCTTCCTCTTTTGAGCTTATAACTGAGCTCCACTCGTCACTCAAAGAGAAGAGACAGGCCAGCAGTGGCAGGTTACATGTGGATGTTCTGCATGCTGTGAAGTGAACACGTTTGGTGAAAAGAAGTGTGTGAGTCATTCCCTGGTGCAGTCCTGGACTGTGGACCCTAAAAAGAAGAGATCCTGCATTCAAGGCTGTCTTGGAATGGGTGGTTAGTGTTTCCAGCACACACAGCTTTACCAGTCCTTATCCCACCCAAGTCCCTAGAGAGAAACAAGGGAGTAAGGCTGGGTATTAAGGAATCAGCCAAACAGAATGTCTGTGGTCATGTCATGCAGTCTCGGCCAATGCCCTGCTGCCATCCCAGCTCCTTCACATCAAAGCAGGGTCCTCCTTTCTTAAATTGCTCTGTGGGAAGCAAGGACCTCTCTTGGGTTGCTTATTCTTAACACCCACTCTCAAGAGAAGAGCTGTTTAATAACTATAGACTCAACTGCTTTAACATATTAAAGGAGACAAAATTGGACAATAGGGGGTATGAAAGTATTTTGACGAGCAGGTCTCACTTAGCACTCGAAGTTTTCTCTGAGTCATTGTCTACTGTAAGCCACGCATACTCTGTAGCTGATGTTGGGAAAATAGAACAATTTAATTAGGCTCCTCTCGCCCCTGGGCCGGTTGGGGGTGGTTTGTTGCATTCTCTGTGGACAAATTAAGTGTGTGTGGGTGGAGTTGGTGCGCATGCGCAGCACCGCGGTTTGGCGGGCGACTGCCTCTGGTGGCCGCTGCGGGTACAGCCACACTCTCCAACCTCTGGCTTCCAAGGACCTGTTTGCCAGTTACCTAGATCACAGACCTGCGTGTGAGGGGTCTGGTGACCGAGCCTGGCATGTGAAGGGGTCTGGGGACTCAGCCTGGCGTGTGAGGGGGTCTGGGGACCCAGTATGGAAAACCGGCTTAAAGGGTCTGTGAGCTCCAGACCTGGTCCTTGCTCGACTATTGGCAACGTCGGCAGGATTCCGACATTAGCCTAGCCTGAGAGCTGAATATTCTCTTTAATTCCTCTTGCTCTCAGTTTATCACTAGCAGAGACTGATGATAGTAAACAGAACTTTGAGAAACCTCCTGAATAGTGGGGAAGCCAGTTCTAGGAAGTTCGAGTGACTCCGAGCCAGGTTTCTGGGGGCTGGAAATATTATTTAACACTGTTCAAAGAAGCTAGGCCAAGACTAAACCAATCAGAATTGAAGACTCTGTACAAGAAATACAGGGAGGGGAGTTTCGTCACAAATCCTAATTCCTGTTGGCTTTATTGCTTTAGTATTAGCATTAAAAAAGGTCATAGTTGTGTCTTTAATCTCCATGTCATTGAAAAGCATTAGCCAGGGAGATGGTTTATTTTTCCTTGTGATTCATATATTTTTCAAAAGGGAGGAAGAGAATTTACATTTGTTTAGTCACTTGCATGTGAGATTTTCCCTCCATTATCTCATTTTATATTAATACTTTGATAATTATTTTATCTCCTTTTACATATAAAGAAACTATATAGGTCTGAGGTAAATAACTTGGCCCAGGTCATCAGCTTTCAGTGAGAGAGCTGGGATGGAAAAGAGGGCAGACTGCTGAACCCAAGTTTCAGTTTAGTCACTTAATTCTGTGTGACCTTTGTCAAATTGCTTAACTTTCTTGTGCCTCACTTAACTCAGTTTTAAATTGGGAATAATCATTCCTCTTCCTAAAAGTGTTATTGTTACTGAGACCCCAAAGGTTCAGTTGCTTGCTGCTCAATAGTCAATAATTGAGAGACAAACGTTGGTGTAAGGAAAGGTAGCTTTTAATCAGGAAGCTGGCAGCCTGGGAAGTGGTGGACTTATGTCTCAAAGACCATCTCCACCTCTCCCAGGTTTGCCAAGGTTTTTACAGGGGTCTATGGTGGAAAGTTGATTCACGGTGACCAACCAGCGACATGCAGACATGCTTGAGTGTTTCAGATAATCATCAAGTATCTTCCCAGGTGGGAGCTGACCAGTGTCATACTTCATTCTCCATGGGTTCAGTTTGTTATTCTCAAATAAAATCAGGTTAGTAAGCTAGTAAAGAAAGGCCATCTGGGCTAATAATTTTGCCTCTAATTATGTGTGCACAGTGTGAGAGCAAGAGTCATTGTGTTCTGGCAGTTAGCTGCAGACTATGTGGTTTGGGTTACAGGAGAGAACAAGTTTTTTAAATTCAAAGGTTTAACAAAGTGGAGTCATTTCTATTCAGGCTGTTACATTATGATATAAGTTATTTAAGTAAAGCATTTACAACAAAGTTTGACACGTAGGCATTTTCATTTGTTGTTAATGGCAATATACTTCTCTTTAGAATGGAATTTGGTAATTATTACACAATTTAAATTGTGCATCTCCTTTGACCCAACAATTTCAATTTAGAAATTTTTCCTCCAGATATACTCACGCATGTGCACAAAAGTATTCATACCGGATGTTCATTTTACAGTGTTAGTAATAGTGAAGACTGGGAACACAAATAGAAGCATCCATGGGGAAGAGGTTAAATAAACTCAGATCTATAAAATGCAATGTATGACCTCAAAGATATATTGCTAAATGAAAGAAAAAGTGACATAGAATTTATGTGTACTATTCTGCTATTTGAGTTTAAAATGTGTGTGTGTGTGTCTGTGTGTGTGTGTGTCTGTGTGTGTGTGTGTGTGTGAGTGTGAGTGTGTATGTGTACTACAAATATCAATGCTTTGAATTTTACACAAGGGACTGTTTACCATTGGCAACCTTTGGAGAAGGAGGTTAGAGACTTTGGGATTGGTGTTAGAAGGAGAATTACTTTTCATTTTATATTTGTTTTCACTTAATTTTTATGCAAATTTTTTTTCAATTAAGGAAACAATTTAAAAAATTCTACAATATTTGATTATTGGACTAAGGAGGCTCATTAGCGACTCACATGCAGACAGATTGAGATAATCCCTCAATCCTGGTAGACAGGACTCTTAGTACAGACTGGGGGTTTGTGAGAATGCAGCTGCCCAGTGCAGGGTGGTTTGTGGTTTAGTCTCTTCTGAGATCCAGAGGACCCCTCTGAGTATGGAAGAAAGACTCACAGTCAGCACACTTCCAGCAGTAGCACAATTAGAATTTAAAACCAAGCATCTGGAACACAGTTTTGTATTTTTTTAATATTTTTGACTCTCCTTTATAAATCCCACTATTTCTACAGTCCCATCTCTAACTTCCATTTGAGCTAAAAATTTTGGTTAAGCTTATTAATTTTTATAATAGGATATTAACTGTATCACCAGCTTGTTGATTTCTAAAATTCATGAAATTTCCTTATTTAGCCATACAAAATGCCTGCACTCCAGATCATTTTCCTTGAGTACATAGCCTTGAACACTCTGCTTAAATGGTGCCTGTTGGAAGTCTGGCAGAGAGGTAGTTAGGAAAGATTATCTTGGGGTGGGCATCTATTCACTATTCTATATATTCTAAATTCTCCCCCTAATGTCATCTCCTTAAAGAGGGCTTCCCCCATACTGGGTCTAAATAGGGAACCCACCACCACCCCTTTAACTCATGATAGCAGTGTTAATATTAATATTCTTTTTAGCGCCTATCACAATTTGTAATTATTTTATTTTTATATCGTTTTTTTGCTTTACTTTCTGATTTCTCTACAAAAATGTAAGCTCCACAAAGGCTATATTTTCCCCAAATGTGTCCCAGTATTCAGCACAACCACCAGTTTAATATGAATCAATGTCTTTGGATGAAGTCAGACCATAAGAAAGATACACATTTGGACAATGACATTTTTGTTATTGCTTTTGTAGAACTGTGTCTTAATTGTTAGCCATGAGTTTTTACCTTAGGTTGCTCTCAAAACTAGCTGTGCAAATTTAATTTATCTTTCTGCCGTGAAACCAATGTTGAGGTTATTACTGATTATATCCTATTCTCTCTATTGTCACCCAGGAACTGTTTCTTATCAGGAAAATTTATTCTGCCAAATATTCATTAGGTTCCCTAATTTCAGATGATGATTTTAAATGAATGTTCAAAATTTCTAAAGTTTCCTTCTTCATCAGGGCTAGGAGGAAGCTCCAGGTTTTATGATCAAACAGCCACTCTGTTGACCCTTATTGTTGGCTTATGTACCCCTCCCCTTTTTGGTTCCATTTTATTAGTCTTATTGGAAATATCTCCTTCCTCTCTTTTTGAAGAATTCATCCCAAATGCTTTTCAATAAGATATGATGTAAATACATTAAATTATGAAAATAAATTCTAGTTTTTCTGTTTGTGTTATTACTTTGACAATTCACTAGGTCTCTACACAGCTAAGATTCAAGTCCGTGACATATTTTGGTTTTTGGCTCAATAAAATCACCATCTGGTCTCTCTCTACCCTTAATCCTTTTCCTGTTTTCTCCTGTTCCCTCCCACTAAAATGCTGTCACCAAATACATCTTTCTTTCCCGTTATACTACTGTTGTTGCCACGTCCTGTGTCATGCATGCAGTGTCCCAGAAGATCTTGCCCTGTACCATACACAGTTCCTTCTTCACCTTGTGCCTAGTACTGCCATCTCGTCCTTGTCCTACTCACATATCCTCTTGGCTTTGTCTTCTCTTCTCTATTTTCCAATACCTCTAATGCTTCTGTAATACAAACTACTACCAATATAAAATCCCATTTCATTTGTTTCCCCTTTAATAATCCTTGAAATCCATTTACTTATAAAAATCCTTTTAAGCCTCAGAAGTAATATCCATCCATCACTAGGCAGAGTTTCTGAATTTATAGATTATATTATAACATAGTGCATTATTTTATGAATTGTATTGGTGAATAGTTCTATGTAACTGTAAATGAATCATTAGAAGTAGTCCCTTAACCTCTTCTTCTCCAACCAAAAATATGATTAAATAATTGTGTGTGTGTGTGTGTGTGTGTGTGTGTGTGTATGTATTCTCCCCAAAGTCCTTTCAGGATGATGAGATGTAGTAAATTTAACTGAAGAAAAAATCAGGATGGTGAGAAGCAATTGGAAAACTGGAAAAAACAGTACTAATTTGGCAACCAATTAACTTTTTCTGTTGAATAGAGGATGATAAGTAAAGAATCAAGTCTGAGAAGAACTAAGTGTAAATCTTTGGCATTAAGTTTCCTCAAATGTGCAGGTATTAAAATGAATTATAATTGGGCATAGTGTTCCAAATGTATTACTTAGTACCTAACATAGCAGGTATTAAATTGAATTAAAGAATGAAACTAAAGGAGATTTCATAGGAAAATAAAATGGAGTCTCGTAAAATGAAAGACCCTGTTTTTTAAATAAATTGTTTAGCAGAAGCTGTTTGACCAAGAGTGTGGAAGAAAACTGAGAAGTCTCTTCACTTTAGAAATGGTTGTATTCACTCACTTGCTTCAACCTGGCAATAAATCAGCTTGGGAAACTTTTACATAAAGTGATGTCACTATGAATTAGCTTTTATATTTTTATCTTAACTAGTATCATTATAAAATATTTAATCAGGACACTAAAATTGTCAAAGTAGGTGGATAATTCAAGACCTTATGTTTAAAAATATCTCAATGTACAGGGACACAAAAATAACCACATTGTATATTGATAAATTAATAATAATAATAATAAAATTAAATTAAATTAAAATAAATAAATAAAAATATCCCAATTCTTTCATGTTGAGATTTTCTCCTTTTATATAAATTTTGATCTGTGAATTTACCAGAACTTGTCATGGTAACAATCAGTAGATAATTTATTCACAAATTATAACTATTACAAAGGTTGGCAATCACAGATGCGAATAAATACTTTGGTTAGCAACCAACAAGAGCAAACTAAATTTAAAGAAAATAATATACCAAAAGGCTCTGTCCCATTTTGCTCTGCCACAGAAAGGAAAATATTCTCTCTATGCAGTTGTGTTTTTTTCTGAGTGCTTTTTTAGGTTATCTGTCTACCTTTCTGTATATTTCTCAATTATATTACAAATTTGAAGTTACAATCATAATGGTATATTAGACTTCCCATACAAGATTGAATTTGATTTTTTCCACATTTCAGTAGGTAAGGAGAGCAAGAAACAGATAAAGAAACTGAATCCCAGACACAGGTCACTGGGTGTCACTTTGGTCCTGGCTTCTCACACTTCAGAAGGCAGCAGGAGCTCTTTTTCTTGGCTATTTTCCAAGAATGCCATCTTGCTTGCCTCTTCCTAGTACCAGGTCCTTGTTCTCATTTTCACTGGCTTTTTGACCCACAGTTGACTTTGTGTGCCTCAGGCTTTTCTTGCCTTGGTGGACTGTTTTAGCTTTGCATTCCCAGCTTGAACCTTTGCCTTTACTGTTTGCTTTCCATGCAACCACAGAGGCTGTGAGATCTACTGCCTGCTGCCTTCCCCATTCCCTTCAGCCCATTTGAGCTAGGCAAGCTCTGTCCAGCCTCCCACTGTGAGAGAGAGATAAGACATCCAGCAATGAAGCCCAGACGATAACTCAGGTGAAAGTACTTTTAGAAAATACCACTCGAAAGTTGCAAATGACAACCATCACAAATTCTTGACTACTGTCAGCTATTGCCAGGCTGGCTACATTGATCAAAAAACCACAATTCTTATGAAGGCAGGTCTTCTTACTTTTTAAATCCAAAGTAATAAATTCCCCAGGTATAGACCTCAAACAACATCTGTTGACTTAATTAGAGAGGAAATACTTCAAGAATGAATTCTGTTTCTAAACTGTTGTCTTTCCAGCAGATGATACATCTGAAACAATAGATAGGGAGCAGGTGTGTGATGGCCTGAGTCTTAGCTTGCATTTGGCAAAACTCTGACTACAGAGTGAAGCCGTTACAGATGTTGTCAATGAGATTGATGATGTTATGCATTTTGAAATTGTCCTTGACAAATTATATAAAATGCGCAATTCTCCAAAGACACATTATGAATTGTAGCAAAATGTTACTCACAATACATCCTTCTTCAGGGGCAAGGATTTTTATTTGTTCAGTGAGGCACATCCAGATTGAGTTAAGATAGATCTCTGAAATAATTCTACTAAAATGTATCATTGGAAATAATTCACAGAGTCAAGTGAAAAGAGAGGTGTAAAAGCTGAGAGAAGGCAATAACATTATGAGCCTCTTCTATTGTTTGATTTCCCCCTTTTATGTGGGATGGGACCTGATATGTTGGAGGTGAGACTTGCAGAAACAGGTCCCAAGGGCTATGAGAAGACCATGGAAAATAAACCTGAATCCAGTGCACCAGTCCAGTGAGCTGACCTGAGTTTTTTAAACTGGTACGCATTTACCCTGTGCATACAAGAAACAAGAGGAACATCTGCTACATGGATTGGGCAAATTCATCACCCCATGATGACTGATAATTTAAAAGGTTATTTTATGTTAAAACAGATGTGTTATGAAGTACAATTTTAATTCCCAAAGATTTTTTAAATGAAGGCTAAGAATTTATAGAAATCTGTTTGTGTTGATGGGCCACCCCTCTAGCTACTGGTATGCATCTACCTGTCTTTGACTGAAGGATACTTACATGGATATGCTGCACTATAAAGTGGGTATCTAAGTACGGAACCAGAATGGACAAGTGGAAGCACAACCTTAGGAAGCTTGGAGCAACTCCAGAGACCAAGGCTGCAATCCATGCAAGGCTGAATAAGTATGCTAGGTCCCTTCCTCATTTTCTCCTGCCTCCCTTCTTTCTATAAACCTAAAGCATAGAGTCAATGAGTTTCAGGGTTCAGAGATATTTTTTCAGAACCATCAAGCCCAGTCTTATTACATGCAAGTTCCACAAGTTTCTTAAGAATTGGTTTTCAAGTGTTTTCTGGAATATTTCAAAGGCAGGAAACTCATCACTTTGTAAGAATGCTTTTTCTACCTTCCAAGAACGTAAATTGTTTAGGAAATGTGAGTTTGGTATGAACATTGGTTTCTGAAGTCAGGTAGTAAGAAGGATAGTTCCCCTTAGAAATCTATCTATCCTGACTTGTTTAGTGCGCTTTTCTTATTTTATTTTATTTTTGTTGTTGTTGTTGTTGTTAGCTGTTACGGGGATCCGACCCTGTGACCTTGGTGTTACAAGGCTGTGTTCTAACCAACTGACCTAACCAGCCCGCCTTCAGCATTCTTTACAAAAATATTTTGATTATTAAGTGGTCTTAAGAAACTGGCTTGGCAGAACTCTGGAAGGGAAATCCTACTTCAGGCCAAGGAGAAAAGAGTAAATAACATCACAGAAAGTTATTAAATCTAATTCAGTGGAGAAATATGCATACTATTGACCACCTCCTAAGGTTGAGACGGTAAGTTCTTGCTTTATCTTGGGGTCATAGGGCTTGTTTACTGAGTATTTCTTCCTTTGTTCCTCATCTCCCTCTCTCGGGTTCTAGAGTTTGCAGATGACCCAAACACACACCATTACCTCAGGGAGAAAAAAGTGAAAGAAGCTGTTGCTCTGCTCAACAGAATTAGGTGATCTGCAATAAATATCACAACAATTCTAGAATTAACCTCAATTCTAGAGAGCCATCTGATGTCACTTGCAAAAACTCTAGGACATTATTTCAAAGTGATAAAAACATTTCGCTTTTAATTGAGCAATCAATTCTTCTCTCTTATCAAGTGCAGAACTTCTATAAAGGTTTTATTTGTATTTTATACATTCTTTTCACAATATCCACCAGCCTGGTATGTTATCACCACTCCCATTTAATGCCATATTAACTGAAAATCTACAAAAATGATATGGTATATATGTTAGCCAACTATATTTGGGGATCCACAGCTTGACATTTAGTTCCCACTCATCAGCCACTAAAGTGAAGTGGATATGCCCTGTTCCACCAATGTGCATAAAGTTCTCAGTCAAAATCTTTCTAATTAGAGAGATGTAGAAGGGAAATCATCCCACTCATATAACAGCAGAAGAAACCCTAATGACCTAAACTTTTTTTCTATTTTTTATTTTATTGATTTTTTATTTTTATTGAGACATACTTGATTGTACATATCCATGGGGTACAGAGTTGAATATTAATACTTGTGTGCAATATGTGATGTTCAAATTAGGATGATTAGTATATTTAACATTATTCAATGCAATCATTTTTGGTGGCCCTTTGTCAATTCCTCCCTTAACATCCCTCTCCCTTTCCAACCTCCAGTAACCTCAGTTCTGTTCTCTTCTTCTGAAAGTTCAATGTATTATAGTGACTATCGAATCTTTCTACCTTTCTTTATTTATCTGTTTGTTTATATTTTTAGCTCCCACCTATAAGTGAGGACATGCGGTATTTCTCTTTTTGTGCCTGGCTTATTTCACTTAATATAAATTTCTCTAAGTTCGTCCATGTTGGTGTGAGTGACAGTATTTCATTCTTTTTTTATGGCAGAGTAGTATTCCATTGTGTAAATGTACACATTTTCCTTATCCAGTCATTTGACAATGGACATCTAGGGTGTTTCCAACTCCTGACTATTGTAAATAGAGCTACGATGAACAATGGGCTGCAAGTATCCCTTAGACATGATGATTTCCATTCCTTTGGGTATATACACAGCAGTGGGATTGCTGGATTGTATGGCAGTTCTATCTGTAGTCATTTGAGGAACCTCCATACTATTTTCCATAATGGCTGCACCAATTTATTGTCCTACCAACAGTGTAGGAGGATTCCCCTTCTCTACATCCTCAATAGCATTTGTTATTCTCTGTCTTTTTGATACTAGCCAGTCTACCTGGGGTGAGATGATATCTCAGTGTGGTTTTGATTTGCATTTCCCTGATGCTAAGTGATGCTGAGCATTTTTTTCATGTGTCTGTTGGCCAGCTGTATATCTTCCTTTGAGAAATGCCTATTCAGCTCCTTTGCCCATTTTTTAATCGGGTTATTTGCATTTTTACTGTTAAGCTGTTTACCCGTATATTCTGGATATTAATCCTTCATTGGATGCATAGTTTGCAAATATTTTCCCTCCACACTGTAGGTTGTCTTTTCACTCTGTTATTTGTTTCTTTGGTTGTGCAGAAGCTATTTTGTTTGACATAATTCCATTTGTTTATTTTTCCTTTTGTTGCCTGTTCTTTTGGCAAAACTTCTTTTTAAAAAGTATGGCCAGACAACCAAGGACAAAGAGGAATGTGAGAAATATCAATAACATTAAAAAGAATAAACAAGCTCAATGTACAGAAAAACTGACTTGAGGAACTAGAGATAACAATCTGAGACATCAACTATTCTAAGTTTACATATAAGTTCAATAATTATAACAGCCTTATGAGGTGAAGAAATTAAGGCACTCCTCCCACACACACACACACCCACCCTGCCCCTCTGCTCACTATTCTCAGGCCCAGCCTCATGGTGAGGGGAACTGTCTGCAGGGCCTGTGGGCCTCTGTGCCCCAGCCTCCCACCTGCCACCCATCCTGCCTAGCAAAGCCTCAGGATGGCTTGGCTTAAGTGGCCCCAGATGCTCTGAGAAGAAAGATGGCCACCCTGATGATGGTCATGGCACAGAATGTTGGCTGTTTTAGTACTTCAGGTAGAATTCAACCTTTTCAGCTTCAAAACTGGAAGCAGAGAGCTGGTCAGACTAAGAAAGCGAAGTTCATATGTATAGCAGAAAAAAATTAAAATCAAGCTATTGACATAGAAAAAAATAAACTCAGTCATTTCAACAACTGAAAAAACAAACAAAAACAACATTTGAAATTGAGCATAGTGTGCTGGAAGAATTGGAAAATAAACTGATTATCAGTAGGAAACTAGAGCAAAACTTCAGCAATAATTCATCAAAATACATAATAATGTAAAGAGACTGCAGCATTAGTTGAATGATGTGACACCTACACTTGATTTTGTTGCAAAGTTCAGAAAAATGATGGAAGCAAATGAAAACACAATTAACACTTTTAAGGAAGAGCAGACATTTATATATGAAGAGCTTAATAAAGATGAGAAAACCACTAATAATGAGTTGAGTGTCTTCCAAGGGAAACGGTAGATTTTGAAAAGTTCCTTCATCAAACAGGAGGGTGTCAAGAGCACTGGACAGAACTTTGTGAAAGTAAGGAACAAACCTAAAGAGAAGCTGACATGTAGGGGAGAAGCTTTAGAACGCTATCCTGGAAGAGCACAGGATAAAGTTGAACAATATGATAAACTGTACGATAAAAATTTCTGACTCTAACTGTAGTTACGAGAGACGGGGGAGGGGACGGGGGAGGGAAAACAGACAGAGGCTGGCCAACGGTGCTTACAGTTAGACAGCAGGAGTAAGTTCTGATGTTTTATTGCACAGTAGGGTGATTATGATTCACAGTTAAGTTTTGTATATTACATAATAGCTACAGGAGAGGCTTTAGAATGTTTTTGCCACGAAGAAATGATAAATGCATGAGGTGTTTAATACTGTAACTACCCTGACCCTATTATTATACAACATATATATGTATCAGGACACCAGATTGTACCCCATAAGTCCGTACAATTACAATGTGTCAATTCAAATCTTAAAAATTTCTGATTCTAGAAGAAAAAAAAATCTATTCAAAATTGGAAAACTCCAAAACAGCAAAAAAGGAGAAAACTTTCAATTTAAACACAGAGGATATACCTAATCTTCTTCATAATAGACAAGAATATGATTAAAAGCAAAAAGAGGAACAAAGGAAAAACAGAAGCTAGCAGCTGAAGCTTGGAAAAAACAGAAAAGCACATAAATGTTGGTGAAATTATATTTAAAAGAAGTTAAAAGAAAAGAAGAAGAAAAAAGTAGTGGAAAGAGCATTAATGACTGTCTAAGCTAAAATTAATACTAGAAAGTTTACCCAGTAGAAGAAAACATGGAAAGAAATTTTGAGGCTTGGAATGGAGATAAGGAAAAAGGTAGAAAAGGTGGAAACAAAGGAAAACTGCTGTTGATGAAATTTCCAGGTTTCAAGAAAGAGATTTGCATAACTTGAATTGAAAATTCTAGATAGGCAGGCAAATGAAAAGACAGAATAACAAAGAATATTGGCAAAATTAAAAGATTGAAAACAGTGGTAGCAATGATCCCCCTAGGCTTTACAGACCTTCCAAAGGTTGAGAAGAATTGGACCAAAAATACAGGATCAAAAATTTCTGGGCCACTTCTATAGATCCCACATAGGGTTATTTTGGAGACAAGAATATAGAGAAGAATATGAGATAATGAAATTGCTATGTAGTCAATGAGAATGTTAGAATGTTTAATTATTCTGGGAGATACAGTCACTAACCATGTTCTTTAAATATCACTAACCTGGTCAGATTGACATTAATTATCTTCTTATATGAGTTGACAGGTATTAAGTTCCATGCTGGCACTGTCATTAGTATTTCCTGTTCATACTGAGAGGCTATTTAATAAGTTTATGTTACAAACATTATTTCATTTAAATGCACAGAACATTTTGAAGGTATTTGTTTTTGCCATAGCATAACAGAATTAATTGGGACAATCATAGAGTGACATTTTTTATTCATTCTATTTTTAAAATAATCTTTAGTTTAATTTTTACTATGCATAATATTTACCTTGCTTACTCACTTTGCAACATGGAAGATATGATGAACCCATTCAATAGAGAGACAGAGGCACAGTACACCAAGGAGGGACATTTTTTAAACCAAAAAAATTGCAACTTTAGAACTGAGAGGTCAGTTAGATTGAGTAACAAAAAATGCAAAGATTTTTTTTTAGAGTTATAAATTAGTGCCTTTTCTAAGTTTAACAAATTGATAGTTTTATAATTTTGTGTCATAAGTATTTAGTATTTGTTTAAAGCAAAAGAAAGAAAAAAGAAAAGAAAAGAACTATAGGGGAGGTAAAATATCTTTTTGATCTACTCATCTTAGTTTCATCGGCTGGGGTCACTGTAACAAAAAACAGATTAATAAGAGAGGAACATACAAGTTTATTTCATTTAAGTTTTATGTGACACAGGAACTTTCATAAGGAAACGAAAACCTGAAGAAACAGTAAAACCTGACTGTTTTTTATAGTAGGTTTGATAAAAAGTAGACGATCATGGAGAAATATGATAGGGCAAAGTCTGAGGTAAGTGAAATAAACCGGGGAAAACTTAGCCAGGCCTTTTTGTTCAGATTCTGCTGTGTGCCTTGGTCTTTGGAAATAAGGATGTTCTTTTTATCCTGGTACAGGGAGGGCACCTCTCACATGAGGGTCTTATGAAATGCTTCAGGGAAAAGTCATGTTACCAGGCCCAAGTGCAGTTGCCTGCCCCCTTTCAAAAACAAACCTCTGTAAAGTCAAATGTTGGTGAAAGTGGAAGTCAGTTTTATTAAGGAAAACCAGTGACCTGAGGAAAGACATTGGGCTAACCCATCTCTCCACTAAGCCTGAGGCAGAATGGCCGACTAAAGCCATCTCAAAGTCTGATTTATCTGTGCCTGACTTGTTTCACTTAATATAATTCTCTCAAGGTCCATCCATGTTGTTGCAAATGGCAGTATTTCATTCGTTTTTATAGCTGAGTAGTATTCCATTGTGTAGATGTACCACATTTTCCGTATCCACTCATCTGATGATGGGCATTTGGGCTGGTTCCAACTCTTGGCTATTGTAAAGAGTGCTGCGATGAACATTGGGGAACAGGTATACCTTCGACTTGATGATTTCCATTCCTCTGGGTATATTCCCAGCAGTGGGATGGCTGGGTCGTATGGTAGATCTATTTGCAATTGTTTAAGGAACCTCCATACCATTTTCCATAGAGGCTGCACCATTTTGCAGTCCCACCAACAATGTATGAGAGTTCCTTTTTCTCCGCAGCCTCGCCAGCATTTATCGTTCATAGTCTTTTGGATTTTAGCCATCCTAACTGGGGTTAGATGGTATCTCGAAATACCACATGTTCTCACTTATTGGAGGGAGCTAAAAATTAATATATAAATTCACACACACACACACATACACACACACACACACAAACCGGGGGGGGGGGGGGAAGAAGATATAACAACAACAATTATTTGAAGTTGATACAACAAGCAAACAGAAAGGACATTGTTGGGGGGGAGGGGGGAGGGAGAAGGGAGGGAGGTTTTGGTGATGGGGAGCATTAATCAGCTACAATGTATATCGACAAAATAAAATTTAAAAAAAAAAAAAAAAAAAATTGTTATTAAAGCCAAAAAAAAAAAAAAAAAAAAAAAAAAAAAAAGATACACACAGGAATATTGAAATGGGAGATTATTAATCATTTTATCTAATCAACTATATTGAGTTTTCAAAAACTGAAAAAAAAAAAAAAAAAAAAGTCTGATTTATTGAGGGGTTTTTTAAGAGGGGGTTGAGAGAATGGAACGTGGGAAATGAAAAACAGGAGGGAGACAGATGTGAGCAGTGCGATGAGCCAGGTGCAAATTTTCGCCAAGGCTCTGTCTGGTTTCTGCTCCTGTCCTTCATGTTATCTTAGGGTCCTGTTGGAGGGGCGGAATCAGCATAGATTCATTGGTGTCTTCCTTGGTTTCTCAGGATCTGGGTAGTACATGCAAGTCTGCAGCTCCAGGCTTACCGGAAAACAACTTTACATTCATGTAAATAAAGTCATCTTTCCCCATAACGAGGTTCAAAATATTAAATAACTGTGGGGAAAAAAAGGGAATTCAGAGAAATGCAATGCCAAAAAAACCCACAAAAAATGAAAAACAAAAAAACTGTCCTTTTAAAATCTTTTAGAGCCCATGAGACTTCAGGGCCCTACATGGCTTCAGTCCTTCTCACACCAACAGTCAGAAAATCCTTTCTAGGTTTTATGACCTGCTTCAAGGGAAAAAGGCAGAGGAAGGTCAGAAAGATCTTCCTGCTGCTCCTGCCTTTTTCTCAATCAGTATGCCAAGGTGTCACTTTGGGGTAGTGTGTCCTGAACTCCATCAAAATTAATGCACAGACAAGTTCCCCAAGGTCACAAAGCCACAGCAGAGCTGAGATTCAAACCCAGACTGTATGGCTCTAGGATTCATCCTCTAAACCACTAGGCAGACTCCTCTTAATAGAAGGAAACTTAAAAAATCTAATATTCTCGTGGATGTTTGAGAAAGTATTATGGCCTTAAATCAAGAACAGAATGTTTGAGAAAGGAATAAACAGAGACCAAGAAAGAGCTCTTAGAGGTTAAAAATGTGAATGAGCAAAATAAAACAGTAGAATGACCAGAAGACAATTTCCCAGAGCTGCCCAAATAGTAGTTTCACTGGATTCAGTTTATCTACAACCCCTGATCCTCAGGGACTGAATCTAGCTGTGACAGGTGCTGTTCCCATGGTTATGGAGTCAGGTCACTGCTTTTGCTGCTGCTGCTGCTGCCGCTGCAGCAAAAAGGCCTGCTGTGGCAGCTACCTTTGGTCCTCATGTCACCTAAGGACACAACCTGGAAGCATCTTGCCTCCTGCCCCTAAAGCACCTTTTTCCTCTTACCTTGGAGATTTCTTGTTGCTGAGGGCCCTCTTAGCACCAATAAATATGTAACCTGCAAGCATAGGAGTCATCCCATGGAGCAATCTTTGACCAGAAGGAGGTGGGACTGGGCAAACTGCACTCTTTTTCCTTCAGAAGGACTGTGTTGAGAAGCATAACTTTAAACTTCCTTTCTGAAGATGTGCTGCAGGACCTCGCAGTCAGCTGTTCATGAAGCCCTGGGCTTCTCAGTAATTTTCTCCCTCCTTCCTTGACTCACTCTGCTTTCTCTCACTCCTGCTTTTCTGTCATTACATTCCCCAATAATAAGCTTTTATCTCAGGTGCCGTTTTCTAGGAAACCTACTCTAAGACTCAGTCTTCAGATTGGAAGGGCTCACCATGTACTCTGAAAATGAATGCAAAAGACCAATCTCCAGACAAAGCAGCATGAAGTTTCAAAGCACCAAGCAAAGAAAAGATGATAAGAGCTTCAACTGAGAAAAATAATATATCACTTACAAAGGAACAAGAATCAGTCTGGCATCAGCAACCCTGAAGGCTAGAAAAGGGCGAAAGCAAAACAAAACAAAAAATTCAGACATGCAAAGAATCAGATCATTTGCCCCATACACATCCTTTTTAAGAAGTTAACTGAGAGTGTGATCCAGGAAAACAAGGGCATATCTAAGAAAAAGGAAGACAGATTCTGGAGACAGTGATTTCAACTTGGAAGGGTGAGTAGAGAAGGTCTAGGATAATGGGTGTGCGGAGGACTAAAGACAAAGCTGACCAGATTGGCCAGGAGAATGGAGGTCTGGGGGGAAAAGGGAACTTCATGGAATGGTAGGATGTAGAGTCTGTAGATGTGAAGGAGATGATCAAGAACTAAAGAAAGGTGATTAGAAATTTTAGCAAAAGTATATAAGAAATTTATTATTTAAAATGATGAAATTGCAGTGTTGCATGCTTTTAAATAATTGGGGAGTATAAGAAAATGGAATCCACTTGATCCTGATGCTTGCAATTGTCCACCAGTGGCCTAGGGGTCACAAAACTGGAGAAGGAAGTGTAGTTCCAGCCCACTATTTGACCCAATATTTACAGAGTAATAGTCATATAAATACTATTAATATGTAATAGTAAGAGTAATGTAAATACTGTTCATTTCTTAGCCAACAAACACGAATCTTTTAGCACAAATCTATGTGAAGCAAGAGAGATTTGGCTACAGTAGAAGGGTAAAAATAGTGGTCAAGTCCAAGTGAGGCTGATATGAGGTACGAGGTGGAAGGGGAGGGAAGACAGGACTGTTCATATTCTTATCTTATGGAATTGGGAGTTAAGAAATAGTGCTGAAAGTTGATGAGAAGAAATTAGAGATTAAATTCTTCTTATTTACAAGGATAACTGGTAGAAAAATTATGTACATTGTAAACACTAGAAGGCGAAGAGGAGAGAAAGGGTATGAGTGGTGTTTAGTGAACTATATTCTCACCTTTCAATATTGGGAAGTCATTAGACATTGTCTAAATGTGAAAAATCATGAAATAGAAGCATAAGCATACCGCTTAGAATTCTGGAGATAACATCAGTAAAGCCAGCACTGGTTACAGGAGGGCGCTTCTGGTGTGGGGGGCTATGAGTAAGGAAGAGCTATGCAAGGGAGCACAGTTTTCTTTGTCAACTTTCTGAACTCTGATTTGTTTCATGTGAGTGTCTCACTTTTACAAACAAAACTACCAAATTACTTGAAAAGCTATCAGCCTACAGATGGCAAATTAAACTACAAATTATTTTGAGATAGAGAGTAAGGAAACGTGAAGAGGGTTATTTAGGATAGAATACTAAGGCACATCAAAAGTTGGAAGGAAGACGTGGCAGTAAGGACACAGAGGCACAAAAGGAGAAGGGAGAGAACAGGAAGGTGTGAGCAGCGAGCCACTGGACGAGGACGTGCTCAGATGTGTCCAGCTGCTGCAGTAGGGAGGGCAAGGCTGAAGACCAGAGAGTGCGAGAGGACGGGCTCTGCAGATGGGTGGAGAGACTCCTGGGAAGAAGACTCACCTCCTCTGCAGTCGGTGGAGGGGCGGCAGCGGATGTGATTACAGTGGGGTGGCAGAGGCCGTGAGTTTGGGGAGTTTCTGGCTGAAAGCTGCTAATTCTGTGAAGGAAGAAGCCTGTGCCTGCTGAAAGAGAACAAACAAGGAACATGGGTTTGGTTTATTGTGTGATTTTTTTTCAGCACTCCGTGTGGCAGAGGCAAGGCAGATGGAGAGCTGGATTCATTGGGGTTTTGCCAGGTGGGTGTAAAAGGTGAGTAGGTATTTTCTAGGAGCACAAGAAGAGGCAGGCAGAGGCAGGCCTATTAGCAAAAGGCTTACTCATCAAAAGCTAATTCTGTAAATAATGAAAAGAATTTCAAATACGTAATGAACAAAAAAATTGTTTTTAAATGCAAAGCAGCAGACAAAAGGTTGTGTGGTAGAATTCAAATAACCAACACAACACAAAAAATGTTTACATTCAGGATATATTAATCTAATTCAGGCTGGAGGTGAGCCCTGAATGCACCTTGCAAAAGCTGAGGTGATTGAGAATTCCAGAAGGTAGGGATTCTCTCTTACCCAAACTCTGCCTTAATGGATAATGAAGAAGCATCCTAGAGAAATAGGCCCAGACATCAAACAGATGAGCCCATTTAGTGAAGGTGCCTCATGTTTAGATGTCATTTAGGACAGAGAAACGTGATCACAACTGCTGTGGAAGGAACTATTTCAATGTGATGGGAGGGATGCATGAGCACATGGATCATTCTGGAAAAAGGCTTCAGATTCCTGGAGTCAGCCAACTGCACACTATGCATCCCTAGACTTGACTCAGCTCAGCTTTTCTGGAATGGCTTTTTGGCAGCTCAGGTCCCTTCTACAAGCATCGGTGGAACTTAAATGCTCAGGAAGAGAGCCTTGCTAGGTGATGGTGAACTGTGGCCCAAAGTCACTACCACTTTGCAATGATTCCAAGAGTTGCTTCTGGCTCAGATTCCCCAAGAAGGCCTGGAAGTCAGGAATCTGTGGCATGAAAACAAAGAGCTACTCATACTGGGTATGTTGGGGGATATTGCTGAAAGAGGTAGGGATGTGCAATGGGGGCCATACACCCCATACCATAGACCTGACCAAAGTCTGTTTATTATTAGAGACTAATTGTGGCCTCTCCTCTTTGCTGCTGTTGCCTGCAAACTCAGGAACAGCATTTACTGGTACCCTGACACATGCTTTTTGTGAGGTGAGGCTGAGAGAAGAAAAGTGGGGTCTGTATCTGAGTAACCCTGGCTGACAGAGCCCCAGAGGACAGTGTGGGGCAGCTTCCACTCTGTGCTTGGCAGCTACTAGGATGATTGCTTGGTTATATATTGTCCTTGCTTCACATTCCAACAACAAATGGAGATACATGTTCCTCTGTTTGCTCCTTTGTTCATTTGTTCGTTCAAATATTTGTTTGGGATTTTTATGTGCCATGCACTGTGCTGCACCAGAGATGGAAAATCTAATAATGACAGGGTCCTTACTCATGAGAGCTCAGGATTTTTTCTGAACCCCCACAGCACTTTATCTGCATCTCCCTTGAGATTTTTATCTCCCTTCATTTTGCGCTATAGTTGTTTGAATGTCATCTCTTGTCTTGGACTTCTGGCCAGAATTCGTAAAATGGCTATGTTGAGTACAGTACATTTGATATGCAGATTTTTTTTTCTTTTTCTGTACGGCTTTTTTAGAAAAACTAGAATTGCTTATCATATAAAATTTAGAAATCTTCACATAAAAATTTGGATTTCTGGCTTCTCTGGAAATACCAGAAGATCTGCAATACTGGGTGCAAATTCCCACATCTGGAGCTGAGCAGAGGCTGTTTCTTTCAGGCAGAGCATGAACTTTCCAGTATACTCCAGTTCCCACCCATCAGCCATCTGTGATGCCTTTTTTAGCCTCTGGAAATCTTGAGACTGGTTAGGAGAATATTATTGCAGATTAAGTGTGAGTCAATAAGGACTGGGTCTACTCCAAGTGGTGGTTGGGAATAAATGCAAAGGGAAAGACAAAAGGAAGTGTAAAAGAAGAATTTTAGTTAGGGACAACTTAGGAAGATTTAGTGACAAATCTGGTGTGACTTGACAAGAATAGTAGTTCTAACCCTAAGCAGCCAGGGAAGTGATGGTGTTTATAGTAGGCATGGCTGGTGGCCAGTCAGATGCCCTTTACCAGGTGGTGCATACATTCCCCAGCTGCTTCGAGAGTGGGCTGATAATGGCTCATAGTGCTCACTTCTCCAGAAAATTACTACACATTGAAAGAATGGCCGTATAAAAATGCTGTGGTTACACACAGCGCCTTCTGGGGAGATTGCTGTCCATAGTCAGAGATTAATAGACATAGAAGTACAAGAGTCAATCCTTGGCTCAAGGTGGGACCAACTCAGTGGTATCACTCAAGCTCCAGAGCTGCCCAGGGGATCAGGCTGAAGCTGGACTCCAGGTGGGACCACAGCCTTATTTAGCTCCTTCCCCTGTCCTATCCTGCTTACCTTACTTCTTTTACCCAGAGAGCTCTCTCTCAAATCATGCACACCAGAATCTCAATGAATCATGCACTTCTTTGGGACCCAGCCTTAGATAGTGTTTACAACAGAATTAGGTAGTTTAAAACTTGAGAAATGGCTAATGGTGGAGAGACAAGATCTGGGAGCTTCTTCCTGTAGGATTCCTTTCATAATCATGTTTTTATCTCTAGCTCAGCAGCACAGGACCTGGCATACACAAAATGTGCAGCAAATTTTATTTCATTTTATTTTTGTCGAATGAATTTGATTTGGAGTCCATTGAGTTTGAGGAAACAGCAGGACATACAGTATGAGATATGGAACATTGGCACAGGAAAGTGGTTGTAGCTGGAAATTTAAATCTTTTGTAGGGAAGGAAGCTATTAAAGAAAGAGGCAGTAGTTAGTGTCAAGTGGAAATAAAATCTTGATTCTTTTTGATGTAAAGCAGCCAGCATTTGTCTTTACCTCGATTAGGCACATAACTCCAGTTACTCTAAATCAATGAATTATGATCTTTTAGTAATGTTTAGGCACAGTTCCAATTAGGGAGTTTTGCTCACTGCTAGTAAGTAGTTCTAGTAGAAAAGAAGATTAACATTATATTGGGGAAGTATTTATGGATTGTGTTTGTTTTCTGTATTCTATTGACAAGTGATTGAGTGAGCCACCTGAGATTCTCTTACAAGGAAGTGGGGAAGAAAAATAAAACAATCAAGTATTTATTGTTCTTACACTTGAAAAGAAATTTATGCCTATAAATCTCTTCTCATTAAGTTGATAATATTTTCTAAAAAATAGAAATTGAAAAAAAAAACGAGACACAAACGTTCAGGTGTCCCAAAAGTCACATTATTTGTCTGTTTAAATTCAAGTCTCCATTATCCCAAGGAAGGTAGTTTTGAATGCTTTAAACTTTACTTGTCTATTTTCATCTCATAAACTGTAATTATAGCTCTTTATAACATGCTAAATAATTCCTCCTACTACTGGATGTTTATACCTTTTAAATATTTATAGACCGTCATCATTCCTTAGTCATCTCTTCACAAAATTGCACATATTTTGTTTCTATAATATTTTTCATAAATCAATATCCTTAATACTATCCTATTTTTCTTAGTTTTCCATTCAGTTTGTCTCCATCTTTTGATATAGTGCTAATGGAAGTAAATGAGATATTTCAGGTGCAATTTATCCTAAGGTCATTTGAGAGCATTTAAAGCTTCCTCATCTGAGTTACAATTCCTCATTTATATGTAGCTCAGAATAGTGCTGGCTTTATTCGTGTTTTTACCATTTTACTTTGAAAATTTGTAACTAATTTCCCATGTAATGGCATTCAGAAATCACTATGCCATTTCTGTTTCTTCGCTGATCATGGGATATGTAGGAATTAAATGAGTTCAGAATATATTTCTGCAATTTGTTTCTTGTTGTACAATATTGACTCATTTCCAGCTTCTTTGTATCCAGAAACTATTATTATTTCTCAGTGTCCTTCCAAATCAATAATATCCAGAAACTTAAAAAAATAAACTATCGTTTTCATTCTAGGTGGTTCAAAAGTGATATTAATTTTTTCTTTGCAACTTCAATTTCAGTCCTTAAAAGTAACTATTTCTTTCCAACAACTTTGCAATTGACCAAGCTATGTCATTATTGTGACAATTTGTTAAGACAATTCCTTTTGCTTATTATGGCTTGAGCATCCCATTGATACCGTCACCATACAAATACCCTAAGCATAACAGATATTGTATGAAAACAGTATAAAATGCTCAATTTTTTCTTCCTCACTAACATCATTTCTCAACAACTATTGCTTATAGTTATATTTATATATTGCAAGTTTTAAAATATTTTCACATCATTTCTTAATTTGAAAGCCTCACATGGCTCTCTAGTGCCATAAAGGATAATGACATCGTTCAGGCCATGGAAGGACCCACTCAGTCTGACTCCACTGCCCCTTCTGGTCTTGGCTATTTTCACTTAAGGCCATGAGCTCTATTCTCAACTTCATGCATTGTGTCATTTGTGAAGCCTGTTGAAGGATCCCCACAGAATTAATTGCTCCCTCCTCCTAGCTCTTGCTGCCTTAATTTGCACCCCTATGATAGTGCTTGTTCCACTCAGAGATTTGCTGTTATTTGTACACATTGCTTGTCTCCCACATGTCATTATGTGAGCTTTTTTCCCTGCCTAGTGCCTCGCAAGAGTAATACTTAATAAGCAACTGTTGAATAATGGCAACTCCAGATTTTGCTTAGACAGGATTTTGGGTGATAGTCCAATGCTAGGAAACATCCTGAGGCTGCACTGGCAGGGCAAGCACATGCTTTAACTTAGATTGCTTATTTGGGGTGACTTTGGTGGATTGAGAGAGATCATGACTGGCTGCTCTGTGGTGTTAGAAGCAATAAAGGAAGGAAGTGAAGACAGATTTAGAACAGTGAAATGACACGCAAAGGTCACCCCATGAGTGACTGAAATTAGAATCCCTGGCTCTTTTTTTCATTCATGGTATTGTTTCCATAATTCACCGTTTCATTTTGCTCCAGCTGTTTTTCTTACTGCTTACTTCTTAACTTATATTGATACCAGATAGAGCAGATGACATTTTTCTACTCCCATGCAATCTGTTTGGAAGATAGTATTATCTTTTCCCATCCTGATCTGATATCAATCAGTGGGCAGTTAGAAAAACAGAAACCACTCTAGGTATTTCAAACAGAGGGAATTTCATGGAATGAATTGGTTTCAGCACTTCCAAAAGTGTTGGAAGGCCTGAAGGAGCAAAAGGTCGAAGGTGTGTAATGCAGAGCCAGTGACTACAGGAGGTTGCTACTAGTCCTGGCTGGAGAAACACATGGGAGACCCAGGAGGGGGCTCACAGCGATGCTGCTGAAGGATGGAAACCATGCTGCTGCCAACCCCATTGTCACTGCTGCTGCAGCTACAGAAGGCCGTGGAGGGCGACACTGGCTGGCTTCCCTGCTGCTTTTCTGCTGTTGGAACTGGGGACAGTGCTGGAGCTGCAGAAGGCTGCTGAAACCTAAACTGCTGTCAGAAGTAGTTAGAATTTTAAAAAATAAAATAAATCTTTCGTTTTTCTTCATCTTTCCAATCTCCTGCCAGCGCCTCTTTTTGGAAAAACCTATCCTGAAGTCATTTGGCTGAGAAATTTGGGAAATTTAATTTTCAGTGTTTCAGCTCCACATTATGAAAGGGTAGAAAGGAAGCTGAGAGAAAAACAGGCAGACGAGTGCCGCACCTCCATCCTACCAAATCCTTGGCATAATTCCAGCTTTCTACTTTCTCTTCCACCCTGAAATCATGAAAGCAGGTTGTCTGAATGTCAATGTACCTTAAAATTTATAACCTGGTAAAAGGAGTTTTAACATATTCAGATTTTCCAGGTGTTTCTTAGATCAGCATTTTCTATAATGTGTTCTATAGTATACATCCTGAAGAAAGGGTCCAAGGTCAAATGAGTTTGGGAAACTGTTTTCTTGGAATTTCACATTTCATGTTAGCACATTAAAGGCTCAGAGAAATCCAACAGTCCCCAATCCTATTTGGCATTGTTTGACTTTGCATTTTGTTTACCTTAGTGAACAAAATGGTCACAGTCCCTGATACCTAGATATGAGAGAGAGGCAGAGAATAAAGTAAGCAAAGTAGTGTGCATGTGTAATTTGCATATGTGTTAGGAATGAAACAAATAGGGTACAGTGATAGAAAATATCGTAAAGGGGGAAGAAACTAATCAGACAGCACGATCAGGACAGACTGAGAAAGTGACATTTAAGTTGAGACCTTAAAAATCAGATGGAATCAGTCATACACAAAGTACTCTAACACCAGGCTACTCAGTAGCAAACTGTTGTGGATCCTAATAAGATCTGTACAGAAACTGAAAATAAGCCTTTGGAACATTTTATAGCAGTTTGATAGACTAACTTTATGTCTGTTAGATCTAAAAATATAACATTTCTTAAAAAATTTTTTCCGGTAGTCGACTTTTACTATATTTTACAAAAGTACAATTTCATGATAGATTGGGGTGACAAAAAGATCAGATTCTTCACCACAGAGGGTTTGAGAAGCTCCGGTCCAGCAGAAGTAAACTGCAGTTGCAAAAACCCTGAGGAAGGAAGGAGGCAGCTGCGTTTGAGGAGCTTTCTTCAAGCTGGGAGCGTAGTTGTGTGCGCAGATCTGAGGCCAAAATGTAAAGTGATGATTCTATTCTGTACAATGGGAAGACTCTGAAGAATTTTAAACAGTTTCAACAAACACAAGATATGATTTAGGTTTGGAAACAATCATTCTAGGTGCGTTATGAAGAATGAATTAAAATGAGCTAGAGTGTGAAACAGGTTGTTCAGCTTGGAAGCTTCCAGAAGTTTGGGGGAGAGATGATGAGGTCTTGTACTATGGTAGTGATGGACAGGAGTGGGTTGTGGGAGAATTGGAAGAGGATTGGCACACACCTCCTTGATGGATTGGAGGCAAATGGGGAGAGAACTGCGGAAGGGATCAGGAAGACCACCAAGTTTCTCTGAGGAGAAGTTAAAGCTGGATATTTATGTTCAGGGATCATCAGTATTTAGTTTTTATGGCCATAGGGACTAGATGATATTGAAGATGTAGAAGAAGGGAAAAAGTTGAGGGCCCAGGACTGCACCCTTTGGACCTTCTAAGGCCCCGAGGAATCTAGCTTGAAGAGAATTGATTACCTCAAGGGCATGTTAATTCCTACACGTTCAGATTTGCATCTAACATTAAAGTTCATTCAGTACATTACTGAGTGCCTATACTGTTTAAGAGAACTTGAAGGGTGTGTTGTAAAAGATAATAGCCAAACAGGACCTTTAAGAATTTGCTATCTGGAAGATTGTCTAAAATATATACAAAAGTGCAAGACAAACCTGACAGGTGCTGTAAGAGAATTAAAAAGTAAAATAGGAATCTGCAGAGGTAAAACTGGAAGTCTTCATGGTGGCATTGAGCTGGTCTTGAAGGAGGTACATGAATTTGAATCGATAAAAAAGAGATTTTATAAATACACACACACATATAAGCCCCATGCATATGCTCACATTTATATTTATTTCTACATCTGTATTGATCTGAATATAAACTTAAAACTATGAGTTCATAGTTCTAATCTAATTTCAATCAGTACCACAGGGTTTAATTTTTCTCTGATGGTTGGAAACTTGGGTTGCGTAGTTTACGATATTTTTACTTGTTTGTTCAATCTCTGTACGCACAAGTAGTTTTGGAATTGCTAACTTATAACCCTGTGAGAAACACATTTACTAACTAGTATGTAGTATTTGTACAATAGTTTTTGTCTTTAACCTTAATAGTATTCAATCAGAATACTGGTTTCTAACATTCCATAGGTTAGTTCTGTTCTTCTCCACCTGTGTTATGTGGAATGTTGATCATAGGTTAGGCTAGCAACATTTGTTAGAGTTTGTATTCCATTTTGGGAGACCCCCACATCTGGATATATTTTTACTTAGTTTACATAGGGTAAAATTCACTCATGTGGTGTATAATTCTTTGGGTTTGGACAAATGATTAGAGCCACATATTCAGCACCACGGTCATGACATGACACAGTTCCGACACCCCCCAAATTCCCTTACGCTGTCCCCTTCTAAGCAGCCACTCCCCCCACTCCAGTCTCTGGCAACCACTCATCTGTTTTCTGTTCCTATTTTGGCCTTTTCAAGAAATTTATATAAATGGAATAGTATAATATATATGGCCTTCTGGGTCTGTCTACTTTCACTTGGCAAAATATATTTAAGATTTATCAATGTTGTTGCAAGTATCAATAGTTCATTATTTTTTACTGCTGAGTAGTGTTCCATTGTGTGAATGTACCATACTTTGTTTATCTGCTCACTGGCTGAAAGACATCTGGGCCTTATAGTGTGAGGTGATTATGAACAGAGATATGATAAACATCCATGTACAGGTTTTTGTGTGAACATAAGTTTTCAGTTCTTTTGGGTAAATACCTAGGTTTTAATTTTTTTCTTTGTGTTTCAGTTTGGGTATTTGCTGTTGGCTGAGGTTCAAGTTCACTGGTTCCTTGTTAAGTCTACCGATGAGCCCTTTGGAGGCATCCTTTACCTCTGTTACTGTAGTTTTGATTTCTTGCATTTCAGTTTGATTGATTCTTTCTTATAATTTCCATTTCTCTACTGAAATTACCCATCTGATCTTGCCTGTTGTCTTCCTTTCCCACCAGGGCTTTTTATCACATTACTCATAATTTACATTCCCTGTCAGATAGTTCCAACACCTCTGTCATATCTGAGTCTGGTTCTGTTAATTGCTTTATTTTTGACAGTGTGTTGTTTTTTCTTACTTTTTTGTATGACTTGTAATTTTTTGTTGAAAGCCAGACACTTTGCTTAGGACAGCAGAGATGAGGAAAATAGATCTTATGCCTGGAAACGCATATACCTGTCCTTCTGCTAGAATTCTAGTGTGCAAGTTTGAGTTAGGAGTAGGGCTGAGTTTGATTCTCCTCCTCACCTGCAATGGTCACCCTTAGTGCACCGCAGACATCACATTTCCTTAGTGATACTTTGTGTTTCAGTTGGGAGCTGGTATGCCAGTAGTTTTTGTCAATGTCTGCTCCACCCTTGGCTTTAGATCTTCCCCTGTGCTGCACCTCAGTTCTAATGCCCTCCAGTTTGTCAGGGACTTTCTCAGTTTTAGCTCTGAAAGTCCAACGTCAGTCCTGGACAGGCTGAAACTAGGAGTAGAAGAATTATTTTCTGTTCTTCAGTTGCAGTGGGTTTTCCCCAATGTCCTAAGGGTGATGGCATTTGTTACCCTTCCCTTCATAGATGAAAGATTTTTTTATGCAAGAGAGGTAAAGGAAAAGGTCCTGAAGGTTCCCGCCCCCACCCCCTTCAGCAGAGGCTCCTCAGGTCTGCACAACAAGGGTTGCTATCTCAATATGCTTTTGGTGGGGATCATGGAGAAGAGACAGCAAGAGGGTACAAACTTTCGAATACCTGAAGCTCCCAGGGGCTCCACATTTCTTATCAGTCCATATTCAGCCTCTCTCAATTTGTTAATTATTCTGGCTGAGTTCTTTCTACCAGTGTCTGGCTGCATCTGCCCCAGGTCAGCAAGTGGTCTGGTCTTGTCTCTCCCTGCATATGCCTCACTCTCGTTAGATTTTAGACTAGTTGGTTGTCCTGCAACCTCAGCTCTCTGATGGATTCATGAAAAGTGAGAAACTTGCAGTCAGTCTGGCAGTGTTTTATTGTGACAATGAAGGGATGCTCTTTCAAGCTCTCTGCATCTCTGAGCCAAACATTTGATTTTAACATTTGTTCTAATAAAAAAATTTTAACTACTCACACACGATACACACGTACACATACAAACATACCACACTGTACATTCAACTCATAGCTGCCATAGGTTGGTGAGTATACTCATAATTGTCCTGTATAGTCAGATGTCCAGGTTAGAGCAGGCAGGTCTGGCTGTGGTTTCGGTGGACTGTCCTGAAGAAGTATCACTTTCCTGTCTCTTTTACATGCATTGTGTGAAGTTTCTTTGGCATCTAGAATGTCAGCCACCATATTGACGTTCTGTCCTCCTGCACATTGGGCCCTCTGTTTTCTTCACAAATTGGATTTGCATTGTTTACTTAGATTTATTTTTGTTGCAGCAGATTAATTCAATAACAACATATTGGGCTTCTATAGAGAGTACGGCATATTAGAGATACGAGTAAAGTGCATATTGAGTTTTTATGGAAAATTCCAATACCTTAAGAGTTTGGAGCTCAAGGGTGTCTTGTAAGTTGATGTCTTGTCTTGAACTCTGTACAAGTCTCTACATTGGGAAGACTTGGATAAGCAGGTCCATAGAAATCCTTCTGGTAGCCCTGTCATCTGCCATTTCTCCACAATGGCATATCCTCAGATATATTTAGATTCTCTTTACAGTCTATCTCCTCATTGAATGATTAACACGACATTCTAAACTAACTTATATGAAGGTCATTATACTCACAATTAATCTATTAATTCATAGCTAGTATAACAACTATGGCAATTAGTATCTGTTTTAATACCTAGTACTATCCAATAATTGTTTCTGTCTCATAATTACCTTTAACTCATAAACATTACAAATATCATTTTTGTATTTTTGCAGATACAAAAAAAATGTTCATTGAACTATGTTGAGCTTTGCATCCCTTATCTTAATATCAAAGGTATAGCAATATATTTACAAAGAAAATTTCCCTTTAAAAGAGGACTGTAGCACTTTTAACCACTATAGGTTTTCATTAAATACATTAATTAACATTAGTTTCATGTTTATTTTTAATAGCAAAACATTCTAAGCAACCTGAATAACAGTAGGAATGGTTCTGGAATTCTACATAGCCACTCAATTCTTTTATCATTTTAATCCCAATTAAATGTTTGTTAAATTGACATACCATAAAAATAACTTTGGGGGGGATACAGTTCTATGTGTTTTAATACGTGTATAGATTAATGTAACCACTCACACAAGCAGGATACAGAACAGTTCCATCACCACCCAGATTTCCCTAGTACCATCTCTTGTTTTTTTAATTTTTGGTGGCTAACTGGTACAGGGATCATACCCTGGACCCTGGTGTTCTCAGTACCATGCCCTAACCAACTGAGCTAACTGGGAAGCCCCTAGCAATATCTTTTTTTAGTCACCACCACTCCCACTTGCAACCCCTGCAATACTTACCTGTTCTTTCTCCCTATAGTTTTACCTTTTCTAGGGTGTCATTTAAATGGAGCCACATTATATAATGCTTTAAGACTGGAGGCTTTCACTCGGTGTATTGCCTTTGCATTCCATCCACGTCTTTCATGTATCAATGCTTTGTTCCCCTTTATTCCTGAGTGGTATCCCACTGTATGGATGTACTACATCTTGCTTTTCTTTCACCTATCAATGGACTTTGAGATTGTTTCCAAATTTTGGTGATTATGAATAAAGTTGCTATAATTATTCATGTACAGGTTTTTTTTCTGTGAACACAAGGTTTTACTTCTCTAGGTTAAGTGGGGTCACAGGGTCATATGGTATATTTAGTTCGTTTCTGTTACTTATAACAGAGTACCTGAAACTGGGTATTTTATAAAGGAATGAAATTTATTTCTTACAGTTTCAGAGTTTGGGAAGTCCAAAGTCCAGGGAACACATCTAGTGAGGGTCTTCTTCTGGGTGGGAACTATCTACAGTAAGTCAGGGTATTACATGGTAAGAGATGGTGAGAGCAAGAGAGCTATCTTTCTCACTCACTCTCCTTATAAAGCCATCAGAACCATGCTCGTGGCAATCCATTAAACCATCAATGGATTAATCCATTCACAAGGGCACAGTCCATATGATCCAATCACCTCTCAAAGTCCCCACCTTCCACCACCATTTTGGGGGTTAAGTTTTCTGAGCGTGGGGGAACATTCTTACCACAGTATATGGTGAGTGTATGTTTAAACTTATAAGAAACTGCCAAACTGTTCCAGAATATTTGTACCATTTTGGATTTCCACTAGCAACATATGAGAGTTCTAGTTGCTCTGCACTCTTGTCAGCACTTGGTATTGTCAGTGTTTTTTGGTTTTGTTTTTGCCATTTTCATAGGTATGTAATGATATTTTATTATAATTAAAATTTTCATTTCTATAAATGGTTGAAACATCTTTTTTTATGCTTATCTGATCTGACATTTGGCCGTCTGTATATTTTCTCTGGTAAAGTGTCTGTTAAAATCTTTTGCCCATTTAAAAAAATTACATTGATTGTTTTCTTGTTGAATTTTGGGAGTTGTTTATATATTCTGAATACAAGTCTTTGGATTATGCTAATATATTCTTCTAACCTGTAGCTTGTCTCTTTAGTCTCTCAATGTTATCATTTGTGCAGCAAAAATTTTAAATTTTGATAAAAACCAATATACAACTTTTCAAAAAAACTTATGAATCATGCTTTTAGGTTTCACATCTAAGAATTTTTTGTTTAACCGCAAAACTCTTTGCTGTCCATGACAGCAGACATTTATAAGCTTGACTGAGAGATAAAGACAGACCAGCAAAGCCAAGCTTCCGTCTTAACAAGATGGGGAGCATTGCAGGTATTGAGCAGGGAATGACGGGATATTTTAAATTGACTTATGTGGATTATTGGTCTGGCAATGATATACTACATATATTGGAAGAAGGGGAGTGGGAAGTATCATAAAGAACTGCTGGGAGACTTTTTTTTTTTTAACTTCTCAATATGCATTGCAGTTGATTTTCGTGACTCTTTACCTGTTCCTCTTCCCCCGTTCCTCTCTCCCCTCCCTGCCACATCATATGTGTTCACTTGTCTTACTTAACAAGTTCAAGGAATTGTTGTGATTGTTGTGTTTTGTTCCCCCCCACCACCCTTTATTTGCTTGTGTCTTTATTTATTTATTTATTTTTAGCTCCCACAAGTAAGTGAGAACATGTGGTATTTCTTTTTCTGTGCCCAACTTGTTTCACTTAATATATTTTTCTCTAAGTACATCCATGTTGTTGCAAATGGTAGTATTTCATTCTTTTTTAAACAGAGTAGTATTCCATTGTGAAGATTTACCATAGTTTCCTTATCCACTCATCAGATGATGGACATTTGGGCTGGTTCCAACACTTGGCTATTGTGAATAGTACTTCAGTAAACATTGGAGTACAGGTATCCCTTTGGCATGATGATTTCTATTCCTCTGGGTATATTCCCAGCAGTGGAATAGCTGGGTCATATGGTACATCTATCTGTAATTGTTTGAGGAAACTCCATACCATTTTCCATAAAGGCTGCACCATTTTGCAGCCCCACCAATAGTGTATGAGAGTTCCTTTTTCTCTGCAACCTCTGAAGCACTTATTATTCTCAGTCTTTTGGAAATTAGCCATCCTGACTGGGGTGAGATGGTATCTCAAAGTGGTCTTAATTTGCATTTCCTGGATGTTGAGTGATGTTGAGCATTTTTTCATGTGTCTGTTGGCCATTCGTATATCTTCCTTTGAGAAATGCCTATTGAGCTCCTTTGCCCATTTTTTAATTGGGTATATATTAATCCTTTGTCAGATGTATATTTTGCAAATATTTTCTCCCACTCTGTTGGTTGTATTTTCACTGCTTATTGTTTCTTTTGCTGTGCAGAGGTTTTTTAGTTTGATATAATCCCATTTGTTTATTTTTCCCTTAGTTGCTTATACTTTTGGGGTCATATTCATGAAGTCTGTACCCATTCCTACTTCCTGGAGTGTTTCCACCATGTTTTCTTTAAGGAATTTTATTGTTTCAGGATGTATATTTAATTATTTAATTTATTTTGAGTTAATTTTGGTATATGGTGAGAGGTATGGATCTAGTTTCATCCTCCTACATATGAATATCCATTTTCCCAGCACTGTTGGTTGAAGAGGCAGTCTCTTCCCCAGTGTGTAGACTTGCTGCCTTTGTCAAAGATCAGATGGCTGTAGGTGTATGGGTTGATTTCTGGGTTCTCTATTCTATTCCATTGATCTGTATGTCCATTTTTATGCCAGTACCATGCTGTTTTGGTTATTATAGCTTTGTAATATAGTTTAAAGTTGGGTAGTGTTATGCCTCCAGCTTTATTTTTATTTATTTATTTATTTTTGCTCAGGGTTGCTTTGGCTATGCATGGTCTTTTTTGATTCTGTGTAAATTTCTGCATAGTTTTTTCCATTTCTGATAAAAATGTCATTGTAATTTTGATGGGGAGTGCATTGGATTTGAAGATAACTTTGGGTAATATGGACATTTTTGCAATGTTAATTCTTCCGATCCAAGAGCATGGGATATCTTTCCATCTTCTGTGTCCTCTTTAATTTCTCTCAACAGTGGTTTGTAGTTCTTTTCACAGAGATGTTTCACATCCTTGGTTAACTTTATTCGTAAGTATTTTATTTTTTTGGTGGCTATTGTAAATAGGCTAGCTTTCTTGATTTCTTTTCTACATGTTCA
Source organism: Cynocephalus volans (assembly GCF_027409185.1). Classification (NCBI taxonomy): domain Eukaryota; kingdom Metazoa; phylum Chordata; class Mammalia; order Dermoptera; family Cynocephalidae; genus Cynocephalus; species Cynocephalus volans. The sequence goes on from NC_084464.1 coordinate 76,952,252, forward strand.
CTGTTGGAGTACAGAAATGCTACTGATGTTTTGTGTATTGATTTTGTATCCTGCAACTTTGCTGAAATCATTTATCAACTCCAAGAGTTTTTTTTTGTAGAGGCTTTAGGCTATTAAGTGTATAGGATCATATCATCTGCAAACAGGGACAGTTTGACTTCATCCTTTACAATCTAGATGCCCTTTATTTCTTTCTCTTCTTTGATTGCTCTGGCTAGTACTTCCAACACTATGGTGAATAGGAGAGGTAAGAGTGGGCATTCTTGTCTAGTTCCTCAATGATATAGGCAGCAGTCTTATCATATATGGCTTTAATTGCGTTCAGATACTTTCCATCTATACCTAACTTGTAGAGAGTCTTTATCATTCAAGATTGTTGAATTTTGTCTAATGCTTTTTCAGTGTCTATAGAGATGATCATATGGTCCTTGTGTTTGATTTTATTGATGTGGTGTATCACGTTTATTGATTTGCATATGTTGAACCAATCTTGCATCCCTGGGATGAATCCCATTTGATCATGATGTATAGTTTTGTGTATGTGTTCCTATATTCTGTTAGCCAGTATTATTTTGAGGATTTTTGCATCTATATTCATCAAGGATATTGGCCTGTAGTTTTTTATTTTTGAAGTATCTTTGTCTGGTTTTGATATCAGGGTGATATTTGCCTCATAAAATGAGTTTGGGAGAACAGCGTCTGTTTCAGTCTTTTGGAACAGTTTGTAGGGAATTGGTCTCAATTCCTTTTTGAAGGTTGGGTAGAACTCTGCAGTGAACCCATCCAGTCCTGGGATTTCCTTTGTTGGGAGACTTCTGATAACAGCTTCAATCTCTTCTATTGTTATTGGTCTGTTCAGATTTTCTAAATCTTCTTGGCTCAGTTTTGGTAGTTTGTATCTGTCCAGAAATTTATCCATTTCCTCTAGATTTTCAAATTTGTTGGCATTTTGTTGTTTATAGTAATCTCTAATGATTTCTTGTATTTCAGAGGTATCAGTTGTAATATCACCTTTTTCATGTCTAATTTTTATTATTTGGGTCTTCTTTTTTCTTTTCTTACTTAGCCTTGCTAAAGGTTTGTCAATTTTATTTATCTTTTAAAAAAAACCCAACTTTTTGTTTTAATGATCTTTTGTATTTTTTTCAGGTTTCTATTTCATTTAGTTCTGCTCTGATCTTAATTAGTTCTTTCCGTCTACTAACTTTGGGTTTGGATTGTTCTTGTTTTTCTAGTTCTTTAAGGTGAAGTGTTAGGTTGTTCACTTGCCATCTTTCCATTCTTCTGAAGTAAGCATTTAATGCAATAAATTTTCCCCTTAGTACTGCTTTTGCAGTATCTCACAGGTTTTGGTATGATGTATCATTATTTTCATTAGTTTCAATAAATTTATGATTTCCTGTTTAATTTATTCTTGGACCCATATGCCATTAAGTAGAACATTGTTTAATTTCTATGTGTTTGTATAGTTTCCAGAGTTTCATTTGTTATTGATTTCTAATTTTAATCCATTGTGATCAGAAAAAATACATGGTATTATTCCAATTTTTTTGAATTTGTTGAGACTTGCTTTGTGACCTAATATGTGGTCTATCCTGGAGAATGTTCCATGTGCTGATGAGAAGAATGAATATTCTGAGGTTGTTGGATGGAATGTTCTGTAGATATCTGCCAAGTCCAATTGGTCTAAAGTGTTGTTTAGATCTTGTGTTTCTCTATTGATTTTTTGCCTAGATGATCTGTCCAATGTTGAGAGTGAGGTATTCAGGTCCCCTGCTATTATGGTGTTAGTGTCTATCTCATTCTTTAGATCTAATAGTGTTTGCTTTAGAAATCTGGCTGCTCCAACATTGGGTGCATATATATTTATGATTGCTATGTCTTCTTGATGGATAAATCCTTTTATCATTATATAGTGGCTTCCTTTATCTCCTTTTATGGTACTTCCTTTGTTTTAAAGTCCATTTTATCTGATATAAGAATTGCTACTCCACCTTGTTTTTCATTTCTATTTTCATGGTATATCTCTTTCCATCCTTTTACTCTTAGTTTATATGTGTCTTTACAGGTGAGTTTCTTGAAGGCAGCATATTGTTGGGTCCATCTTTTTAATCCAGTCAGTCAGTCTGCATCTTTTGAATGGGGAATTTAATCCCTTTACATTTACAGTTATTATTGAAAGGTGTTGATTTACTCCTAGCATTTAATTGACTTTTGTTTAGATTCCTTAAGTACCTTTTCTTCCTTTCTTTCTAATTTTCTGTTTGTCTTCTGTATTTGTTGATTCCTTGTGGTGGTAGATATACTAATTTTTTTTTCTTCATTGTTAGCATTTTTGTTTTACTGGTAGGTTTTGTTCTTTCTCGAGAATTCATGGCAGTGATAGTTGTTTTTCAGATATCAAACACAGTACTTCCTTGAGAGTTTCTCATTAGGCTGGTCAAGTGGTAGCGAACTCCCACAGTTTTTGTTTGTCTGAGAAATATATTATTTGTCTTTCATTTCAGAAGGATAGCCTTGCTGGGTAAAATATTCTTAGCTGGCAGTTTTTGTCCTTTAGTATTTTGAATATATCACCCCGTTCTTTTCTGGACTTTAGGGTTTCTGATGAAAAGACTGATGTTATTCTGAATATGGCTCCCTTATAGGTGACTTGCCACTTGTCATTTGCAGATTTTCAGATTCTCTCTTTGTCTTTGAGTTTTGCCGGTTTGAGGGTCTTTGGACCTCCTGAATCTGAAGATCTGTGACTTTCCCTATACCTGAAAAGTTTTCTGCAATTATTACATTGAATGTGTTTTCAATGCCATTTCCTTTTTTCTCCCCTTCTGGAATACCCATGATTTGGATATTTGAGTGCTTAAGGTTGTCTATTATCTCTCTTAGATTTTCTTCAATTTTTAAAATTCTTTTTCCTTTTTTCTGGTCTGCCTGTGTTAATTCAAACAGCTTGTCTTCAAGGTCAGAAATTCTCTCTTCTGCTTGTTCTAGCCTGCTGTTTAGACTCTGTGTTGTGGTTTTTATTTTGTTGAATGAATCCTTCAGCTCCACAAACTCTGCTACATTCTTTTTCAGGGCATTGATTTCTTTGTGTACTTCTTCTTTCAGATCCTGTATATTTTTTCTCATTTCATTGTGTTGTCTGAGTTTTCTTGTATCTCATTTAGTTTCCTTAGAATTGTTGCTCTAAATTCCTTGTCAGTCATTTCAAAGACTTCCCATTCTATAAGATCTAGAGGTTGAGAGTTATTATTTTCCTTTGGTAGTGATGTACTTTTTTGATTTTTCATATTTCTGGTATCTTTCTTTTTTTTTTTAATTTTATTTTCTTGATATACATTGTAGCTGATTATTGCTCCCCATCACCAAAACCTCCCTCCCTTCTCCCTCCCCCCCTCCCCCCCAACAATGTCCTTTCTGTTTGCTTGTCGTATCAACTTCAAGTAATTGTGGTTGTTGTATCTTCTTCCCCCCCCCCGGTTTTGTGTGTGTGTGTGTGTGTGTGTGTGTGTGTGTGTGTGAATTTATATAGTAATTTTTAGCTCCCACCAATAAGTGAGAACATGTGGTATTTCTCTTTCTGTGCCTGACTTGTTTCACTTAATATAATTCTCTCAAGGTCCATCCATGTTGTTGCAAATGGCAGTATTTCATTCGTTTTTATAGCTGAGTAGTATTCCATTGTGTAGATATACCACATTTTCCGTATCCACTCATCTGATGATGGACATTTGGGCTGGTTCCAACTCTTGGCTATTGTAAAGAGTGCTGCGATGAACATTGGGGAACAGGTATACCTTCGACTTGATGATTTCCATTCCTCTGGGTATATCTTTTGATGTTTAGTCATTGTGGCAGGGGGTATCACAGTCCACTGATTCCACGCAGATGTCTGGCTTGGATCCTGAAGGGACTACCAATTCTGGGCAGTGGGAACTAGCCTGGGCTGGGGGTCCCATGGCACCTGCCTCTTCCAGCATGGCTGACTCAGGGCATGTGAACCCAGTGGCTCTCAGGCCTCTCTGGGTGGGGGGCACTGGCCTGGGCTGGGGGGTCCCACAGCACCTGCCTTTTTTGGTGCAGCTGACTTAGGGTATGTGGGCCTGGTGGCTTTCAGGCCTCTCTAAGCAGTGGGGACTGACCTGGGCTGGAGGTTCCATGGCATCTGCCTTTTCTGGTGTGACTGACTTGAGGACTGTGGGACCCGCAGCTCTCAGGCCTCTCTGGGCAGTGGGCACTGTCCTGGACTGGGGTCACATGGCCTGTGGCTCCTGCCTGTTCTGGCACAGATCTCAGGCTTCCTGTTGTTGCTTTTCAATAGTTTCATATTGGTCGATTTGTGGGAGAGAGTGACACTAGGAACCATCTACTCCGCCATCTTGACTGGAAGCCCAACTGGGAGACTATTGATGTAATCCAGGTTTACAGTGTCAAGGGTGTAAACTAGCATTGTGACAATGTGCCATGAAATGTAAAGGAACTGATGGGTAACACAACCATTTTAAAGAAAAAATTATCCCAATGTTAGAGATCTACCAATATTATAAATAAACAAGAAAAATTAATCCAGGGTATGTCAAGATCTTCAATTTATCAAGAAGAAACAATCAAGAAAGTTCAACTTTTGAAAATAAAATAAAAAGATCTGTTTCCAGATCATTTGGCAAACAGTAGAACCCCCATGAGAGGACAAGGCTGAAGTTATAGAATGGTGGCCAACATCAGAGAGGTTAGATTTTTAGAGTTGATATTGTGAAAACTGATGAATCTCCCAAGGGAGCTGGGTGTGTGTGTGTGTGTGTGTGTGTGAGAGAGAGAGAGAGAGAGAGAGTGAGAGAGAGAGAGAGAGAGAGAGAAACAGGAGGGAGACAAAGAAATGAGAAGAGAACTAAGGATAAATTCAGGGGTGATATGAGGAGAATCACCACAATGTGCGATAATGAAAATGGTGGAGAAAGGGTGTAAAGGTGGATTAGGTCACCTAATGTTAAGTGGTAAATACAGCAAGAAGAATGGCATGTCACAGAGATATGAAGCTTATGCAATAACGTCTAGCAGTTTCAGAAGAGTGATGGGGAAGTGGAATACAGACAGCACTGGAGAAAATAAGGAGGAAGTGGACACATACAGATCGTTTATCATTTGTCATAAGTTTGGTAGTGAGTGAAAAGTAAAAATAGAATAGCAATCATAGAAGCATCTGACCAAATAAATTTTTAAAAAAAAAAATTAGGGAAGATTGTGTGTGTGTATGTGTTAAAATGCAGAGCCAGTAAAGAAGGAGAGATTGACAATGTTGGAATCAGAGTAGTAGTTTTTGAAGCAAGCAAGGCCCCTTAGGAATTGGGTGGAAGGAGACTGCAAAATCTTGGGTAGCATAAAGAGATTCCATTTCCCATCTCAGTCTTCACCCTTATCCTCATTTTTTGCATTTGTAAACCATGATTGTTAGAGCATTTATATTTTTTTGAAAGAGTACTAAAATACTCAGGGATACAAATGTTTTAATAAGTGGTATTAACACTTTTGGGTCAATATTCCCTACTGAATTTATCCAATGTTGCTTCTTCTCACCTTAAAACAATTCATGTAATAACCTCAGTCATCATCAGTTAATATTCACTGAGAAACTCTCTTTGTATGTAACATTACACACATTGCAGATTGATCTGTACTATAAATACTTAGAAGTGGCATTTTTACTCATTAAAGTAGAACCTTGAAATGCTTGCTTGGGAATTATTCCATGTAGATTTCCACTACTCTCAAGTGCAGGTCCAGAAATCTATTACACTCTGAGTTCTTTGTTCCCTCTATTTTACAAAATATAAAACAAGAAATTAAAGAGAAGTTTTCCATTTAAATGGGTTACTAAATGCAGTACTTTATGGTCACAACCAATGATTCATGTAATTTCTTCTAGAGGAAACTGACAGGATAGTTTAATAACTATTTTTAACTGTTAAAAGTACAATCCACTTTTTTTCTTTTACTTGGCAGTTGTGGCTCACACACCTGGGATCACACTGAACTATGTTTGTAACCTCCCAGTGATTTCTTAATCATCCTATCTATAGTATGGATACAATTAAAAGTTTGTGTCATTGACCCTAAAGGAAGTGTTAAATTTTGTTGCACTTTTGCAACTCGAAACAAAAATCATCCCTAGTTATATTTTCATAACTGCAAAGACAACTAAAAAATATGATGTCATTAAAATCTGAGTAAATGTGTTGTAGTTGAAGTCTATGAACTGCTAAGAGCAGTTGGTGAGTTATCCCTATATTAATGCTCTGTTCTTTAAAAAAATTTTGTGGAAGTAACAGATACCAGTTTATGTAAACATATTCTTAGGTTAGGCTTGTTTGTTCATTTATCAAATTATTTGTTCAAAAGCATTTAAGAAGTGCTTGCAATATATCACGTAATATGGAAGGCTCTGAGGAAGAAAAATACCAATGTTATTTCAATTTGCTAATTGTTATTACCTCGTATTAGGTAATACAAGGGTACTTCAAAAGCTTCATGGAAAAGTAGAATTAAAAGATAATATGAATCTTTCCATGAACTTTTTGAAGTGCCCTTGTACTTGGGGATAACAATAGGGTGTCTTCAAGAATTGAGAAATAGGGTTTTCCTCTGAGAACTAAATTTGATTCACGATTAAATAGGTTCAGATTGAAATGAGCAGTTACCACAGAGAAAGAGTGGCTCTAAGCGTTCCAAGGCAGTCTGCACCCTGACCACAGTATTCACATACATAAAGGAGATTGATAATTAGCTTGATAGTCCTTAAAAATTGAAATACTTAGAGCCAGTTAATATATGTACAGTCATAATCCCCTCTCATGTATTTATAACATATCCAATTGATTCTGTCTCTGGAGAACCCTGACTAATACAAGGTTATACTGCTAGTTCCCCATCATGCACAAAAGGAGGCTGCAGACTTTGGGACTTTAAGATCATTACACATTTAAATACCATGGTGTCCTCTGTTCTGATTTCATGCTCAGCAAGCAGGGTGGGCAGACACTGGTGTGCACTAGGCTTATCAGTTACAGTACTCATTATGAATTAAGAGTTGGCATTCTGGTTTCATGGGCTGGTCTCTTTTTTTTTGGTGGCTGCTGATATGGGGAACCGATCCCTTGACCTTGGTGTTACAAGGCTGCGCTCTAATCAACCGAGCAACTGGCCAGCCTGAGGGCTGGTCTCTTAAGAGCTTAGACCAAGAGCTATTTAGTATGAGTGAGCAATCTCAAGTCAGATCAATTTAGTGACACTGACAAGTTAGATGCTTCATTTTTAGTTTATGGACTGAATTTTTTGCTTAGTTAGGCAAATAATGATTTATTACTGAATTCTTACGTTAATTTCAACTTACCTCTACTGATATCTTATTATGTACTGGTTCAATACTCATAAATTCTATCAATCTTTTTACCTTTGCTTTATTAGTAACTTTAGTGTGATTGGTATAAAGGACTTTAAGCTGTGAAAACACTAAGTATTAAATATGAACCTAGAGTTGGCCTTTGAATTGTAAACTATTTCTTACGAATAAATTAATCTTTTTAAAATGTTAAGCATTCCATTTTAGCAAACCACCATGTTGCATGGATTCTAGGATGTACAGTTTTTCACATTTAAATATCTCTGAAATAAGATACATCTTAGAATCAATGCTTCTTAGATTCCATGAAATATAGTACTATGTTATTGCTTTGGTGTATTAGCAAATAGTCCAGTGGCCTGAAAAAGGCTGCAGAATGCACATAACATATGCACGCAGGTCCGTCATCTACTCCCTACACTTTACTAAAAAATAATAAAAACAGCAAAGAGTCCTACTGGAAATGATGGAAAAAGGATTACTTTTGATGTGAGGCTAAAGATTGGTTTTGAAAAGTGAAACAAGAAAAAAAATCCAAAAGCCCTAACTAAATCAGTTGCTCCTGCCTGCTCAGCCCTCTATCTGCCTTGCACACCTGCTCTCCAGCCTCTCTGGCTACAGGGGCTAATCCTGTTCTTGCCTCGGGCCTTTATCTACACCAGTCCCTTGTTGGGACGGCTCTTCTCTCAGTTTATTATTCGACTAACTCCTTCTCTCCCATCCTTCATTTCTTCACTCATATGTTATCTCCCCAGAGAAGCCTCCCTGACTACCCAGAGTAAAACCAGAGCCCAGTGCTCTCACTTTGCCTTCATTGTACTTATAATTTGTAATTATGATTATTTTTGAATTTGCTAAATTGCTCTCTTTCCTAATAGACTCTACACCTGTAGGTCAGGGCCCCAGCCTAGTGCACAGTGGCTGCCCATGGTGAATGCTGGTGAGACAAAGTAAGTGAGAAAAACAAAACAAAGCAAACAAATGAAAAACCCAGAAGTCCACACTCATCATATCCTACTAATTTGATAAATTAGATGTGGAATATTTGGGAGACCCCAAGAGTTTGTCAGAATCTTGACAACAATTTGGGTGCCAGTGAGTGAATTTATTCATTTGCTACCAATATTGGATAGCAAAATATTTGATATTTTATATCAATAATGAAAAATATAGATATCTCTTTGGTACTGCAAGTTTTGTTTAGATGAAATTAGATAGATGTGCATCAGTTTCTGCATCTCAGTTAAAGCAACCTTGAGAACTTTGGTTGCAATATATGAAAATTGCTTGAATTGCTGATCACTTCTCTGGGATAATTTAAAGGAAGAGATAATGGATAGCAGAGATAGTTTTGCAATTAAGCCTTGAAAAGATAAAAGGAACATGCAGTAAAAAATTCAGATTACTCAGTTGCATTGTCCAGAAAAGGCAAAACCAGACTTTTGTAAGAGGGACTATGGTAGCGGTGGTGACTGGGGGGGAATGTGGGAGAGGTAGACCTGGGAGGTGGAAGTTAACATCTCAGAATCACACAAGAAGAAAATTATCAAACATTTGTAGACAGAAAGGAGCAGAAAAAACAAAACATTTTGTCTTCATAAATTAAAGCACATTTACAAACTCTGATCTTAGGAAAGTGAGATCCTGAGAAATTTCCAGCAAGCCTTGTCTGGTCAGATACCTTGTGTGAAGTTATGCAGGCTGTGTCCTGATGAAGGTGTCCAGTTAAGGTGGAGGGAAGGGAGTCTAGTCCAGGCTCATCTCACCAAGCCCTGGAGGAAGGGACATCTTATATTCTCAAGTGCACAAGTGTCCCATGGGTGCTAGACGAGGCCCTGGCTATGGTCAATGGAAGAAAATATAGCAGTCATTGTTACTAGTTTATGATGGTCCTTTAGGGTGCTGTCTTTATTCTTTTTAATTTTTAATAACATTTTTTTTTTTTCCTCCATAGGTCATAGGTTCCTGGGAGCTACTGAGGAGTTAACTCCCGAGGTTGGGTAAAATGGACCTTGATCTGCCCTTTCCTTTTATTTAAAAGGCTCTGAAAGGAAATTATGTAACAATAAACCTTTTTGTTCATGTCCCTAAAACACAATTCACTACAAAAAACTATTCAAGATATGCTGGATGCATTTGGGTTCCATCCAAAAAAGTTTGTTTCCTGGAGCACCAGTGTCTCCTTAAGATTGCCTTTCCCTTAAAGGATTTCATGATAAAGTTGAAAACAGAGTTACACTGGATCATGGACATAGTATCCACATTGTTTAGGGTAGATTCTGGATACTGGGCTTCAGAAGCTATTCTTTATTATTGGCCATTGTGATAGTGGTTCCTTCTCATTTCATATATATTTATATTATTGTTGAATTCAATGTTCTCTAAAGACATATTGTATGAATAATGATTAGTGCTAATATATGTTGATAAATTAATATTTGCCTGGCACTGGGCCAAGTGATGAATTTTTTTATATGAAGCAGTGATATGCTTTTTTACTGTCAATGCAGTAATGTTAAATATTCTCAAAGACAGAGATAATGAAAAAGTTTAGGTTTTCAGGAAGGGTGATTCCTGTGTACAGAACCTAGGGATGAGACACCTCCAGAACTAATTTTCTTTTCTTTTCTTCTTTTGTTCATTGAACAAATATTTATTAAATTCCTATTATGGACACTGGGGATACAGTAGTAAACAAAAGTCTCCCCTCTCAAGAAGCTTATATTTCAGGAGGAGGAAACAAACAATAAACAGGAAGCACTTTTCACGTATTTTTACCAAATCAGATTATCCGATACATAATTCTTCTGCAACTAGCTCTTTACACTTGACAATATATCTTAGACATCTTTCTATGTCAGTCTGAAGAGACCTACCTCTTTTATTTACAATAGCTAATTTTACTGAGTATCTACTAGGTTCCAGGCACTGTTTTAGGTGCAACAATCCTATGAGGTATGTACTATAATTATCATCTTTTTACAGATGAGAAACTGAGGCCCAGAGAGGTTTAGAAACTTGCCTGGAGTCATCCTGGCCAGTCGCTGGTGGAGCCAGATCTAAACCCAGATGACCTGATTCTTCACTCCAATTCTACCCCTCTTGATGGCTGCATAGTACTGCTTCGTATGAATGTATCTTAATTTATTTAGGTAATCCCCTGTATTTAAGCCATTTTTAGTTTTCTTTGCTATCACAGACAATGTTATAATGAACATATTTTCAGATATGTTTACATGTGTGTGTGGATTATCTGCTAGGTAAATTCCTAAAAAATGTAAATATATGCATTTCTATATTTGATAGGAACTACTTAGTTTCCTTTTTAATATATTTTATTAATTTGTATTCCCACTAACAGTGTAGGAGAAGGTGCTGATTTCCTTATATCTTCAACAAAGGGAATTATCGAACTCAATATTTGCCAATATGATAGGTTTAAAAGTGGTGTAGAGGCTATAGTTAAATTTTTTTTTAATTTGAAAGTGTTTTTTTATTTTAAATATTTAAAAGAAATGATTGCTTCCTACTATATGCTGTTCTTGATCCTCTTTATCATATGAAGAAGAAAGCCATCAATCTTGTTTCCAAAAGTCTGTAGTTTCTTGCTACTATGAAGCCTTGGAAGGGAAGGGCCCTCATTTCTGTGTATCTGGCTCTCTGTGAAAACCTGAGGACCCAGGTCAAGTATGTTCCAGGAGAGTGGAGCTGACAATGCACAGGGGATCAATTTGCTCTGGTTATAGAGACATGATTAAAACGTATTTGGTTTCAGTGCTTAACTGGAGAATCTGATGCGACTCCTAGAAAATCACTAAATGGCTTCAGGCATATTTAAAAGGAGCCATATCCTTCCTTTTAAAAATAGACAGAAACTAAAAAAAAAAAAAATGGCAAAAACGGAAATATTTTGTTTTCATCCACTTTATACCCAAAATATCCAAAAATATCTAAAAATCATCCATACAGAGCTGAACTCCCCTTGTGACGATTGAAAACAAACAAACAAACAAACAAAAAACCAAAAACCCCACTGCCAATTTTTTTATTTCTGGAAAAACAGGTGGGAACTCCAAAGATGTTTGCTTATCTCCCCCAGTCAAGGGCTGGTAAAAGTTTCGTAAATAGACGTGGTAGCTGGTGTTCCCTTCCAGTGTTTATTTCCATCCTTGTGAATTCTTTCTATTTTTAAATTTTTTTCATTGTACACTTTTATGAGGTACAGTTTGTTGTTTCAATACCTGCGTATATTGTATAATGATCCAGTCAGAATAGTTAGCTATCTATCACCTAAACATTTATCATTTCTTTGTGGTTTTAACATTCAGGATCCTCTTTTGTGGCTATCTTGAAATGTACAGTATTATTAGCTGTTGTTCCCCTAGAGCACCAGAACTTTTTCTTCCTATCTAACTGTAATTTTGTACCTGTCTATCAACATTTTCCTGTCCCTCACTCCCCCTCCCTTTCCCTGAATCTAGTAACCACTATTCTACTCTCTATTTCTCTTTCTTTTTTCCCTTAATTGACTCATGATAACTATATATATTTATGGAGTACAATATGATATTTCAGTACATTTATACTGTGTTCAATGATCATATAGCATATGCTTAGCATATCCATCACCCCAAACATTTGTCACCTCTTTGTATTGGGAACATTCAACATCATTGTGACTAGTTATTCAAAGACACACAGTACTTTGTTGTTGACTGTAGTCTCCCTATATTGCTACAGAACTCTAGATCCCATTCCTCCTATCTGTCTGCTATTTTGTATACACTGACTACCATCTCCTTATCTCCTCCTCCCCTTCCCCTCCCCAGTCTATAGTAACCACTATTCTACTCTCTACTTCTATGACATAAACTTTTTTTTAATCACATATGAGTGACAACAAGTGATATTTCTTTTTCTGTGCCTGTGTTATTTCACTTAATTTTCTCCAAGCTCATCCATGTTGCTGCAAATGGCAGAATTTCATTCTTTTTTATGGATGAGTAGCATTCCATTGTGTATATACACCACATTTACTTTATCCAGTCATCCACTGAAGGCCATTTAGGTTGGTTCCAATTCTTGGCTATTATGAATAGAGCTGAGATAAATATGGGCGTGCTGGTATCCCTTTGACTTGTTGATTTCCATTCCTTTGGATATATACCCAGTATAGGGATTTCTGGATTGTATGGTAGTTCTGTCTGTCGTTGGTTGAGAAATCTCCACACTGTTTTCCATAATGGCTATACTAATTTACAGTCCCACCAACAGTGTATAAGGATTTCACTTTCTCCTCATGCTCACCAGCATTTGTTATTCTCTGTCTTTTTGATAATAGCCAGTCTAACTGGACTGAGATGATATTTCAATGTATGTTTGATTTGCATTTCCTTGATGGTTAGTGATGTTGAGCATTTTTTCATGTACCTGTTGGCCATTTGTATCTCTTCTTTTGAAAAATGTCTGTTCATTTCCTTTGCCCATCTTTTAATTGGATTTTTTAAATTTTAAATTTAAATTTTTTTTTACTATTGAGTTGTTTGAGTTCTTTATATATTCTGGATATTAATCCCTTGTCAGATGTGTACTTTGCAAATATTTGCTCCCACTCTGCAGGTTGTCTTTTTGCTCTGTTGATTGTTCTTTAGGTTGATATAATCCCATTTGTTAATTTTTGCTTTTGTTCCTTGAGCTTAGAAGTATTATTCATAAAATCTTCACCTAGTCCTATGTCCTGTTCCCCCTTTGCTTTCTTCTAGAAGTTTTATGGTTTTGGGCCTTATATTTAAATCTTTAACCCATTTTGAGTTGATTTTGGTATATGGTAAGAAATAGGGGTCTAGTTTCATTCTTCTGAATATGAGTCTTCAATTTCCCCAGCACCATTTATTGAAGAGACTGTGCTTTCCACAATGTATGTTCTCAGCTCCTTTGTCAAAATATCAGTTGGCTGTCTGTATTTAGATTTATTTCTGAATTCTCTATTCTGTTCTGTTGGTCTATGTATCCGTCTTTGTGCCAGTATCATGCTGTTTTGATTACTATTGCTTTAGTATATTTTGAAGTCAGGGAATATGATATCCCCTGCCTTTTTTTTTTTTTTTTTTTTTTTTTTTTTTTGCTCTGGATTGATTTGGCTATTTGGGCTTTCTTGTAGTTCTATCTAAATTTTTGAATTGTTCTTCTATCAGAATTAACTTTCTTAAATGCTTAGATTGGACACAATGTGCTCAAGCTTATTGCTCTAAACTTTAATTTTTTTAATTATATAAGGTTGTTATAAAACTTCATGTAAAAATATGTTCATAAAAAATCGATAAATGTGCCAAAAGGTGGTGGAAAAGGTAAGGGTTTCTTTGCAGCAATTACTTATATATTTATATGCACTAACCCATATAGGTTTCAACAGATACTTCTCACTGGTCCGTTATCTTTTGTTATATAATAAACTACTGCATAATTTAGTGACCTAAAACAACAATAAAAAAACTTAGTGACCTAAAATATATTGCTGTATAGCAAACTATTGCAAAATTTAGTAACCTAAAACAACAGCCATTTTATTGCATTTCACTATTGTGTGGATCAGGAATTTGGGCAGGGCTCTGCTGGGTGGTTCCTTCGTTCCATGTAGGGTCAAAGGAGGTAACTGAAATGTATTCAGCTGGTGGACTGGCTGGTCTGGAGGATTCAATAAAAACCAGTAGAATCCAGCAGAGGATGCTGGAAGGCAGGGCTTAGCTGGGACTGGTGCCCATACACAGTGGCTTTTCCAGTGTGACAGTCTCAAAGTAGTTGAACTTCTTACATGTGAGCTCAGAGCTACCAGAGAGAACGTTCCAAGAGACCCCAGTGGAAACATGCAAGATACCTTATTACTTAACAGTGAAAATCCCAGAATATCACTTTATCCATATTCTATTCTTCAAGCAAGTCACTGAGGCCAGACCCGATTCAAAGATGGTGAGGGGAATAAGACTCTACCTCTCAATGGGAGAATAAAGAATGTGTTGCTGGAAGGGACCCCAGTGATAAAATCTGTTTCCACTTTACAAATGAGGAAATTTAGGACTACAGTTCAAGGTCAGAAACTGATCAGTGACAGAGCCACCGCCTGGATTTCCTGTGGCGGTGCCTGAAGAGAGGCAATCATGATTTGTCTGTGAAATTGACATCAGGTTCACCTCATTCTGCCCTTAGAAACTGTCCATTTACCTTGATTCAGCCTCCTATTTCATTATGAAGCAATTGAAAAGAAACTATGCATCCCAAATACAACTGTTTAATCTTATATATATATATAAATACGTAGAACACATTTTCTCATCCATATTCAACAAATGTTTACTGAGTACCTACCAGGTCCCAGCACTGTCCAAGTACCGGCCTCCTCAGCTGAACAAATACCGGCCCACATACAGACAGGGCTGCTTTCAAGAGGCTTTCCTTCTAGATAGAAAGTCAGAATAAAAATTTTGTGATCAATAGTCACTTTTCCCTGGGTCACTTATTCGATTATGCTCTTTTATTTTTAAGTGTTTCTACAACATGGTTCCCCCTCCTCCTTTCATTTTCAGAACAGAGCAGGGGACCAAGGATTCTTCCCTTAGAAACAGCCCATGTGTTTTAAGGATTCCGAGATTTTCTCCTACTCAGAGCACCGATTTGGAGTGGGTGTGAGTAAAACTACAGACCAATGCAATGCTAGTTGTTATAGTTCCTTTTGTTTCAAGAGGCATTTGCTCATTAGGTGAGGTGACAGATAGCTTTGACTTCATCTGAAAGTTCCACAGGGACTCTAGGGGACGACCCTAAGTACAGTCGCGGTGGTTTGGATTTCCTGTTTATATGGTACCCGGTCACCATTAGCTTTTGTCTCCTGCAGCTAATTTATCTTCCTCCTGGACCAGCCTGGAGAGGGGGTGGGGGTGTGGACAGGACCCGCCTGCTGACCGTGACAGCTCCTTCGACATCACGTCCACGCCAGTCCCCGCTCCCGGGGCTGGGCGGGGATCGCTCTTCCCGGTCAGCGGGGAGGAGCTCCCGGTGGCCCCGGGCCCCAAGCGGTGGGGTGGGGTAGGTAGCAGCAGACTCTAGTCCACTCCAGGAAACGCCGGAGGCCGAGCGCAGGCAGGCCGGCGGGGGACGTGGAAGTGCGGCGCGCCCCCGGGGGCCGGGGAGGAGAAGGAACCAGATGGGCGGGCCCGAGCGTGTGCGGCGGCGGTCCCGGGGCCGCCGGCTCCTCCCCGCCCGCGTGCCTGTCTGCCGCTCGCCGCGCTGAGGCAGTGCGGCGGCGGGCGCGCGGAGGCTGCCGCCCCGCGCCCTCGCCGCGGCCATGCCCGGGCCCTAGCGCGCCTGCCGCAGCCCGCGCCCCGCAGCCCGCAGCCCCGCAGCCCGCGCCCGCCGCCGCCTCTTCAATGGGCAACCTGCTCGGCGGAGTCAGCTTCCGCGAGCCCGCCACCGTGGAGGACTGCGACTCCACCTGGCAGACCGACTCGGAACCCGAGCCCGAGGAGCCGCGGCCGGGCGGCGGCGGTGGCGAGGGCCCGGGGCAGGAGCCCGAGCAGCCCGCGCAGCCCCCGGAACGAGCCGGCGGCCGGCCCCGCACCAGCCCCGCGCCGGACGAGGAAGCTGAGGCGGCGGGCGCCGAGCAGGTACGCGGCCCCGCGGCGGCCTCGGGCCGGGCTGGGGCGAACCTGCCCCCGGCGTCGGGGAGGGGAGCCAGCGCCGAGTCGCTCCCGTGCGCCGGGGACAGGGCGCCGTGGGGCGGCTGCTCGTCCCTGCGACCCGAGCCCTCCGCGCCCGCGGCTGTCCCGCCGCCCAGGACTGGGGTGGGCAGGGCGGTGAGGGCTTTGGTGGCCCGGAGCGCCGGGGCCGCCCGCCGCTGGCCTGGGGCCTGGCTGTGGGCACGACAGGGAAGTCCCTCAAGGCAGAAGCCAACTTGAATGGGTGTTTTCTTTGCCTCCGCAGCGCAGCTGGGTGATGCGAAGGTGGGGTGGGAGGAACCTGTCTAAAAATAGAGGATGGTGAAAAGCCGTCTAGTCCGTGCTTTTGGTAAAGATTAGTCAGAGTAAGATGCGACTGCAGTTGCCGAGCAGCTAGCACTGTTCCCTACTGTGGGGCCTGCAGCCATTGAAAGTATTGTAGATGGTCCCCATGTGAAGTTAAATCTCTGCGGTTCTTAACCCAAGTACGGCCTTTCAACCGAGGAGTTAAGGGCACTCTTCCAAAAAATCTTATTTCACCCAGAAAACTTGTTGATCCAAGTGTAATTAAATCATTGGATTAATACAGTTTGGAGGAAAGGTTAGTAAAGCGATAAATAACCCCCTTCACCTGTGACAAACTGAAAATAATGAGAAACTTTAAAAACAAGGAAGTGTCGCCTAGCGTCAGAGGAACTACGCATTTTGGAGGTATTTAGGTTTGTGGTTCTGCATTAGGTCCTCCTCTTAATCAGCGATGGGGAACCGAGAACGGGAAAATGGAGTCGAAAGTCCAATGTGACCACAGATATTTAGGGGAATCATCACCTAAATATTACCGCTAGCGCTGCTTCATCCATCTTGATGATTATCTGTGTTTAGGTAAGGGGGAATTAAAAACAAAGTGCAGGCTCTGCTAAGTGACTTAAATGCACTGCAATTTCAGGGCGGGGGTTGCTGTTTTTAATCCCAATTTTTGGAGAAAACAGACGCTAAGAGAGAAAGAGAAACTTCCCGAGATCATTCAGAGAGAGAACGATGCAAACCCTTCTGTCAGTATCGTCAGCACCTTGGACCGGCTGAAATCTTGAGTGTCCCTCTGCTCTTGTTCTCTGGTTTCCTGCTCTGTCGTTTGCATTGCAAATTCAACCCTAGGAAAAGTATTAGGTGCTGTATTCCAGTGTTTTCCCCTTCTACTTGTCTCCCAATTAAGTATCCACCTACAGGAGTTTGAGATATCAAAAAACTCCAGCTAAGGTTCAATCCAACTAACTAGGTCCATCTATATAAAACAGTTTAATAATTAATGTTTCAACCACTTAATTGTAACCTTAGTAAACAGTAGACCACACCAACCCACCCTAATTCTTTTAAATGATGATTTTTTCTTGTTAGTATTATCATCTAACTTCTAAAACAAAATCTGCCTTTGATTTTGCTCTTTTGACTGTCAACGCCATTTATTCTCTTCTCCCCACAGTTAATCCGTTTGCAAGTGCTACTGAAGCTATCTTTAAAGTACATCCTAGACTGACCACGTCACACCACTTCCACTGCTGTCATCTTAGTTCCAGTGACGATTGGACAAATGATGGTGCCATTAATTTAGATGGGGAAGTCTAGAGAGAAAGCAACTTTAGAGGTTAAGTCAAGGATTCTCTTGAGTTTCCTATCCTATTAGACATCCACGTGGAGTTGTTGACTAGTTAATTACATCTGTGAATGGAGGAGGCTCAGTCCAGGACTTGAGTCATCAGCATCTAAGATCAGTGGTATTTAAAGTTGTGGAAAGATACAGGTCATCAAGGAAAGAGGACTAAGCCCTGGACACTCCTCCATTTAGAGGGTGTGAAGAGGATGAGGAGCCAAAAGAAGAGGCTGACAAAGGGACCAGTGAGACAGGCAGTAAACCAGGAACATGTGGTTTCCTGAAAGCCATACTGACAGTGTTGCAGGAAGGAGGAATGCATTAACTTGCCCAGTGTTGTTGGGTGGTTGCTTGAGATGAGCACTGAGAAATTGTTTGGCAAGGTGGAGATTTGTTGGTAAAATTCACAAGAGCAGTTTTGATGGAATGCTGAGAACAAAAGCCTGATTGTAGTGGATCGTGGGAAATTGGGGGAAGAGAAAGAGACAGGTAGTATGTGCAATTCTTCCGTGATGATTTACTATAAAAGGGAGCAGAGATATGGATCTGTAATTGAGGGTAGACTTGACACAAGGAAGGTTTTGTATGTTTAAGATAAGAGATACTACAGCATATTTGTTTGCTGAGGAGGATAATCTAGAAGAGAGGTAAATTTTGATGATTCAGTTAAGTGATTTGCTTAAGGCTCCACAAATGTTAAGTAGCAGAGTTAAGACACCCTAGTCTCCTGACTCCACGCCTTTGGCTATTGATAGCATATAACAAGGTTTCCATATATTCTTCAGGTTTAGTGGAGCTGAAATTGATTCAGGCCTAATTAACTGGACTTGAAGACTGGAGCTGGGATCCTGGGCTCTGGGTCTTGTGCAACTTCTTTAAGCCTCAGTTGTCTTGTTTCTAAGATGGAAACACTAATAACTAATCAGCCAGGTGTGTTGTAAGAATCAAATGAAATAACATACATGCAAGTATTTTGTAAACGGACAAGTGCTTTCTGTACAAATGTAGGATGATGATTCATATAGTTGTAGCTCAGGCTAAATAGATTCAGAAACTTGCTAGGCAGAGCTATTTTGAAGTGTGTGGCAAGGATGAGAATTTAAGTTTTTACTTGCTTATGTAACATGACAGAGTAACTAATGTTAAACATCAGAGGATTTGGTGTTTAAGTATCTCTGTACTTGTAGTAATAGTAAGAATCACATCACTTCAAAGATGTGCGAAAATTGCTTGGAGGATGTCAGTCTGTCAACAGAGATGCGGGGTGGGGATGATGAGAAAAGGATTTGGGGTGAAGCTCTTGATGACTATTCAGGTCTAAACTTTGTCTTCTTCTTCATCATCATCACCTGTCTCATAGTTCTTCTACGTGGCACCAGATACAAGGCACTTTCTCATACATATAGTTAGAGAATGAAAATCGATTGTATTGACCTGCATCTTATGCTTTAAAAATTACTTCATGGTGGTGGGAACTTTGCTTAGGATTTCCATAGTATGAATAAACTACCACATATAAATTATTTCAATCTGATGTTCATTTCATTTGAGAGCTTGTTATTACTTTGTGTGTATATATTTTAAGTTTGCTAATTTATATCACATTGTATTATTGAACAGATGATTATTCATGCCTTTGTGTACTTGTTATAGTGCTATAAAGGATGGGGTTTAGAAAGTTATTTAGTTTGTTTGAAAATCCTCCTTTCTTTTCATCAATATTACTTGACTTCTGAGTGCAGCTAAATGTTGCAAATTTAATGACAGTTTTCTTTGTAGAATTGATTTAGTATCTTAACACTTTTTTAGTATTATCTAATGTATTCTAAAATAAGTTTTGTCATAGAGTCACTTGTGTAATATCTGGTAAATATATGCCTTGAATTCATTTTTGATGGATACTGATTCATAGCATTTGACCTCTATAGGCTTTGGTTAATAGTAAAGTTTTTTATTTAGTATTAAAACTTAGGGAAAATGTTATTGGTTCAAATGAAGAAAATAGGATGCCAATGAATATTTCTAGTCAGCATTATTACAAGAATATTTATAATATTTTCATTAATCTGTATAGGTTGACAATTGTCAGGCTTTCTTTATGGATGTTGATTATTTTTTTGTTTTAGAAATTTCTCAGTGAAATAATCTTGCTTCAACAGGTAAATGAGTTTCACTTTTTATTTTAGGGTAGTGATTCCAGTGAAGCAACTGCCAAGCCAAAGAGAAGTTTTTATGCTGCAAGGGACTTATACAAATACCGACACCAGTACCCGGTAAGAGTAGAGAATATTTTTTTCTAAAATGTAAAATATTTCCCTCCTTTTTTTCTAAATTTATGGTGCCGGTGGGAAAACATGCAAGAAAGGTCTTTGTATCTTCTCTGTATTTCCATGTGCTGGAGATTGATTTATTTTTTCCTTTAGCAGAACTTCAAAGATATCCGATATCAAAATGACTTGAGCAATCTTCGTTTTTATAAGAATAAAATTCCATTTAAGCCAGATGGTGAGTAGTCTGCTACCTTGATAAAAAGCAAACTTTAAATAATAATATATGCCTGCTTATTCTTTGTTTATTTAGTGGTTAGAACATTTTTGCTGCATGTTCATTGATGGCTTTCCTTTGCTGTGCAGTCTAATGTGTTCCCCAAGTGTTAGATCCTGGAGTTGTGAGCATTCACTTGGTAAATTCTGGAGAAATAGCTGTGGATTGGTGATACCTTCCCATTACCTGCTTACCATGGCTATTATCTGAAAGATAGTAGGGGCAATTTTTGCAAGAGGAAAACAGAGAAGATTTATAGGGCCATAGAATTTTAGATTATTAAGGAACATTAGATACAATTCAGCTTTCTCATCTTAAAGATGGGGTGACTGGGACTTAAAGCTTAAATGGCCGACTTGCTGGGTCACTCGATTGTAGAGTTGGGTCTCTACAGAGTTCGCTGTTCTTTCCAAAGTGCCAAACCTGAAAATTATTTAGGATGCGATTAGAAAGTTCAGTTTGTATTTAGAATGATCTTTCCTGTCAGTTTTCAGATTCAGGAAGCTCCAACAGTCCCAGTTCAGTGTTCCAGTATCCTGGGAAAGGAGCTGCACATACTGTGGATCTCCATCCCACTCCGCCAAATAAACCTCTCTCCTTAACAGCTCTGCAGTTGCCCTCATAGGACCTTTTCCAACCCAATAGTGAGAGAATGCAGCTGCTCTGGTCATATCATCCCAAAAGTGTGCATTTCATTAAGGCACCACCCTGTGGTTCATGGTGGGCATCCTAATTTTATCCAGGTCAAGCCAGGAAGCCAGCTTCTCTTCTTAGAGCTCTTATCTGTGTAAGCTACCGGACAGCCCTGACTCCTGCTCTTTGCTCTCAGTAGAAGCTGAGTCAAATCCACAGCAATGTGAGTCAAGGAATGAGGGTCATGGATTACAAGGATTTTTAAACGGCAGGGCAGGGCATTGCATTCTTTGGTGAACTAACTGGAGGAAGGAGACCTAAAGGCTGGATGGAGTGCTGGGAGGAGAAAGTCCCAGTGCTGTGCACTGAAAGACGTACTGGTTGGGAGTTAAGACCTAAGAACATTGCTGAAATGGCCAGAGCCACTTGTCTTTAACTTTCTGGTGTCCCAAAAGTCTGTTCTGATTTGGAGGGAAACCTCTGGACAAAAGTGCACTGTGGTATTTACTAATGATAGAAATGTTCTGCTTTGTTTACCAATGGATATAACATTAATTACATTACTAGTCTTGTTCGGACTTGGGGTAAGAAAACTTTTTGAAGAAATGCAATCATTAATTTAACTCTGATTTGAATTTCATCAAATTTATCTTGAAGGATAAAAATATTCAATTGTTAAAAGTATTAAATATTCAAAATTAGTATTTAAATATTAAAAATATTGAACAGAAAGCTATGATTTAACTCAACTATTTAACTAACATTAGTTAATAATATTAGTTTTAATTGTATTTAACTCAATTATTATGTTTCTAATAGTGAATTTATTTTTGAGGTAGTTATTTAAACCAGTAACTTTAAGCAATGCATTAATTTTTTTATCATCTTTATCACCAAATTTATTTTTAAATCTTATAAGATTGGTGGGGGTCAGAAGTTTTAGCTAAGGCCACATAATATGTAATTCTAGTTTATTATATAAATTACATCAACTCACACACTTTCTTCCTCAGTGTGTACACACACACACACACACACACACACACACACACACACACACACACACACACACACACACACACACACACACACACACACACACACACCCAGTAAGCATAAGCTTGCAATGGAATATTTTACTTATTAAGTAGGAAGAGGGTAGTTGAAAGGGAAAACAAATGGAAAATTATGGAGGTAAATGGCTTCAACATGCTAATAAAGTCAGCAGTATGATTCAAAGCAACTTTCTACTTAACCTTCCAAGAGTGGGCCTCTACTACAACCTGGTGATCTCTGGAGGACACAATAAGATGAGTTATATTTAGAGAAATGATATGTTGTGTTTTTTTCTGTGAGTTTGATTAAATGGCCATGTAGTCAACTGTAAGGATGTTGACAGACTTAAGAATCAGGAGGATTTTGTTACAGTGACTTATAGTGGAACAATGAAACATGGTGAAAAGGGCTTACTTTTTGTAACCAGGAAGACTTACATTCTATTCCTAGATATACTTTTTTACTAGTGTGTGACTGAACAAATCACACAATTTCCTCATGAGTAAAATGGGGGTAATACTGTTTGGGATAATTCTGTGAAGGTTAAGCTGTATAATGTACACCATGTATAATATGGGCCCAGCATATAGTAGGGCAGGGGTTGGCAAATTTTTTGTGTAGGGGCAGAAAATATTTTAGGCTTTGCAGGAGAGTTAGTCTGTATTGCAACCACTTAATCCTGCTGTCGTAGTGCAAAAGCTGTCATGGATGATTCATAAATGAGTGTACATGACTGTGTTCCAATAAAACTTTATTTACAAAACAGCTGGCAGGCCATAGTTTGCCAACCTCTGCTTTAGAGTACATTGCCCAATAGAACTTTCTGCGATTTGAAGTGCCATTAAATTTTTTTAAATTGGGCTTATTACATAACCAAGTATATGGCATATGGTATTCATCTTTTAAAAGCATTATTATTCTTGTGTGCTATTATTAAATTTTAAAAAGTTTTAATATAAAACTCTGGTGATTCAGATATTAAAATATCTTCACAATGTTCTAAATGACTGATTCATTTTCTAAATATTTACTGTTTAGGTGTTTACATTGAAGAAGTTCTAAATAAGTGGAAAGGAGATTATGAAAAACTGGAACACAACCACACTTACATTCAATGGTCAGTTATATATTATCTGTGTTGAGCCATGTCCTATTTAATCATGTATGTTTTCTAGACGTTGTTAATAGGGAAATTTTATTTTTTTTAAAAATAGGCTTTTTCCCCTGAGAGAACAAGGCTTGAACTTTTATGCTAAAGAACTAACTACATATGAAATTGAGGTAATGCAAGCTTATTTCATTTTATATGAAGTGGACAATTAATATTCTTGTTTTATGGTCCTGGTAGCTATTGACTCATTTCAGTTGACTTTTTTTCTGTTTTTCATCATATTAGGAATTCAAAAAAACAAAAGAAGCAATTAGAAGATTTCTCCTAGCTTATAAAATGATGCTAGAATTTTTTGGAATGAAACTGATTGATAAAACTGGAAATGTTGCTCGGGCTGTTAACTGGCAGGAAAGATTTCAGCATCTGAATGAGTAAGTAAAGCCCCTGTGATAAATCAGGAGCCAGCACGATATTTTCCCTTGGTTGGAGTTCTCTATGGGACACAGGAACACCTAGCAGATGGGCCTAGGAATTCGGATTCAAAAGCCAGTCTGAAATACATGTTATTCCCTATTTTATATTCTAAAACAAAACAAAACAAAAAGAATCAAGTTCCAGGTAGAAACACAGTTCTTCAGCTTCAGAGCTGTTTCTCTCTGAAGCAACGCCCCCCCTCCCCCGGCCAAATGCCCACAGCCAAATATGGCCTCTTGCTTCTTCATGCCACCTATTTTGGAACTTATGGTTATTGCTTGTATAGTTTTCCATATCCCTGCTACTAGGCTATATACTACTGGGGGTGCAGTCAGTTTCTAATATCCTCAAGCATGGTGTCTTCTTAGATTAAATTTATGAGTTAAGACTATGATATAAAACTGTGTTTTATAAGAATGAGATATGCCTGTACTTTTTATTAAAACAAAGGGAAAATTACAATTATCTTCACTAGTTAAAAAACAAAAAACTATTTTTGGTTAATAAATCCCAAAACCTGTGAAGAAAATTTAATGGAGGTTATTTGAAATTGTTTTGCTGTGTTCGTTTGCTTGGATATTTATAACTTTCATTAATACTTCCAACCAAGGTTTATTTACCTTAATATTTTCTTCATGTGCAAACCGTATTTTTTTTTCTTTTTAATTATAGGTTGTCTTATGAGTGCCAGAGTATAAAACAAACAGCTTTAAAACACTTTTTAGCGCATTATAATTAGCTGAATTAGGCAAGTACTAAGAGAAAAAAAAATTAAAACTAACCTAAGCAGTTTCTTTTTGGCCAAAACAGAGTTTTGTGCATTGGTTATGCAAATTTTTTGTGTCTTTCTAGAACTTTCATCTTGCTTTAGTGAAATGAGTATAAATATTAATGGTAAGCCTTCCTTTTACATTATTAGTTATAATCAACACTATTTAAATGGTAGCTTGTACTAAAACACTGAAGATATGGGCATAAAGCTTTATGATCCTGACTAGAATACCCATTAGCTCAATCAAGTTAAACTTGATTTATACAGGGCACTTAAAAGTGTAAGTATGTATGCCTCTACCTAAGCAATGCAGGTAGCTATCTCTGGACAAAGTTCCTAAGCACTTATGTCGCACTGCTAAAAAAGCTGTGTGCAGGTAGCCTATTGACATGAAGGATGTCAAAAGTAAAAGTAAATAGGGAAAAGTAAAAAGTAAACATAAAAGAGGTTCTGATAGTAACTCATCTTTCATGTACTCACAACTGTCATTTTAGAGACTTTCCTCCCCAACTTGTGTTTGGTTGGAATAGCAATCTTGTTTAGTAAATCTTTGTTGACTGAATAAATGATGAACAAAATATGGTCTTCAGCTTAAATCCTCCTTGGGGTTTTATTGCCAGATTTTCTGATTTATAGGTGGAAACAGAGCCCTTTTTGAAGGGTTAATTAAGCAATCTCCTGGCTTGAGTCGGGGGAGGGGAGCCTGAACTGATTACTCACTCCTCTGCTGCATCTAGCTCCTGGCTTTCCTCCACCCGTTGTCTCTCTTTTTCTTCTCCCTGTGTATGGCATACAGCCTTTCCAGCTGTGAACGAACTGCCTTAGGATCTGCCACAAAACATGTTTCCCCTCTGGTTTAGCTGCCAAAAAATTTTATTGACTAGATTTCAACAAATTGTAGGGGATTATATGAAAATGTCTATTCTGTTTTCTTCTTCAGTTGGGTTCTTTTCTGGTTTATTCTTAAATGTCATAACTTATTAGTGTTTTAATCTCTGTGTCATAGCTAAGTAGAAGAAAAATCTTTAATCAAAGTGAAATGAGATAATAATGTCGAGTGAACAAGTGACCATGACTAAAAGAGTTGAAATACTTTCTAACCTGAGAGTACACCTAGATAGACCAACCACTGAAATGTATTTCAAGTTTTATTTGTAATCAGCTTGGATTATTGAGCCATGTTTTAGACCTTGGAATCCCTTCTTTTATTTTCTGTCTCCTGGTTCTTGCCTTTTGTGTATTCTCTCTTAACCTACCTAGTCTTCCTGACATGTTCAACACTATTTAATGCCCTTGCCTCTGTCTGAAATCCCAGCTTCTGTCTTTTATCCTCTGTGCAACCCCAAGATTGCTTACAACACTAGAAGGAATTCAGTTGCTCTCCTCTCTACCATTTAGTCTTCCATCATGACATTTATTTCAAATCATACTGAAAAACCCAATTGCTCTTTTCTACAGTTTTGTTCCAGAATACTGATCATCAGTTTCTTCAACCCAAGTTTTTGTCTTTTTATACTGTATATGTAAATATTTTAAGTGGGAGAATGTGTAGATACAGATAAATGTGTACAGAAATTTTAACTTGACCATTCATCTTGGATTGGTCATGTGAAATTGAGCTGGTTGCAAATATAGTAAATTTTCTTTTGTTCATATGGCTCCTCTTTTAAAAAACTAAACAAAACATTCTTCTACCTTTCTGTGCATCTCTTCCTCAGCGATGTATGAAGCAGATGTTGCCCAAGAGTTTTGTCACTAAGTTTTTAGAGTATACAAACTCCATGTAAACATAACAACGAAGTCAATCCTGCTGTTAGTGGCATATTGTCTTAACTAACCCAATTTGTGTTGTCTCAAGACTTTTACTTCTTAACTATTAAAGAATGCAGATTCATAAAACTGAAACATATCTGCTATGTTTTGCCCTTTGAGCTTTAAAGAGTTGAATAAGATAATACTTTTTGGTAAACATCTGGAAGAATGAGATGATTAACTGTTGGGCTTGTCTTTCCAGAGTTTGGTTAGCCTGAATCATTAAACTTTTTGTTTTGTCCAAACAAACTTTCTTATTAAAATGTAGACCATGGAACCTCTCTCTTCCATCATTCAAGTCATCAACATCTTTTTCCACTCTTGGTAGTTTGCTAGTTATTCCTAAGTAAGAACTTCAAGCACTTTTAGAAGCTAGTGCAGGTATCTGCAATGCTTGTAGAAAGTACAGTGTCTGAGGTATAAAATGGGTTTTACGAAGTTAGAAATAAGTGATGGTTATGGTTGTGTGGTAATATTGGGTAATTAAATACCTGGGCTGTTGACAACATACACGATTAAGATATGTAGCTGAGGATTCCTTTAGGGTTTGTCCAGGCAGGTTTAATAAGGCAAGGACTGAGCTGAGCGAGGTTAGGAAGGTAGGTTATAAATTGTGACAAAACAGGTTTGGAAAGCATTCATCTGATGCTGCCCTTAGTTTTGAGACGGATAGCAAAGGTGTTAGTGCAGTCTGCGGAAAAATGCGTCTTTGGAATCAAGGCCATTAGAAATAAGATTTAAAATTATTTGATAGGAAAAGAGGAGGAGACTGGCCAGAAATAGAAGAGAATTAGGTTGTTAAGTTGGGATAGGTACAAAAATGGTGGTCCTGAATACCAAATCTTTAAATAAATAATTATAACAGTAATAATAATAGTTTTAAATACTATAATATCTAGTATGTATTGAGTTCTACATGCCCTACATATGTATCATTTCATTTGATTCCCGTAAGTTGTAGACCATTTTCCCCATTCTACAGATGAGGATACTGAGATTCAGAGAGACATCATAGTTTCACATAGCTGCTAAGTGACAGAGCCAGGGTGGAAACTCATTTCTGACTGCAAAACCCATGCTGTTAAACAGTGCTCTGCTAAATCAGTTTTTCATCCTTTGCCAGAATTGTTCTAAAAGTGGAGTGGTTTTTGCTGCTTTCCTTGAGAGTCGGCTTTGTATGGTGGATTTTGCTGATGAGCTGACACTATAAATCTTTCTATTTAGCTGTTAGCTAATGAGTTTATGTTCAGCATTGATTACCTGTGATGGGCACAGTTCATTGGTGTTGCTGCAGATAAATGCTCTGTTAGATCTTTTATCCTCAGTGTATTTAAAATAAGCAAACAATTCAAAACCAGAGGGAATAAATTTAAATCTAACTGTTTTTCTTTATTTTTTAAATTTTATTTTATTTTGTCAATATACAATGTGGTTGATTATTGTGGCCCATTACCGAAACCCCCCTACCTCCTCCCTCTCCCCCTCCCTCCCAGCAATGTCCTTTCTGTTCACTTGTCGTATCAACTTCAAGGAATTGTAATTGTTGTGTCTTCTCCCCCCCGCAGTTTATTTGTGTATTTATTTATTTATTTTTAGCTCCCACAAAGTGAAAACGTGTGATATTTCTCTTTCTGTGCCTGACTTGTTTCACTTAATATAATTCTCTCTAGGTCCATCCATGTTGTTGCAAATGGCAGTAATTCATTCTTTTTATAGCTGAGTAGTATTCCATTGTGTAGATATACCACCTTTTCCATATCCACTCATCTGATGATGGACATTTGGGCTGGTTCCAACTCTTAGTATTACAAATAGTGTCACAATGAACATTGGGGAACAGGTATACCTTCTACTTGATGATTTCCATTCCTCTGGGTATATTCCCAGCAGTGGGATAGCTGGGTCATATGGTAGATCTATCTGCAATTGTTTGAGGAACCTCCATACCATTTTCCATAGAGGCTGCACCATTTTGCAGTCCCATTAACAATGTATGAGAGTTCCTTTTTCTCTGCAACCTCGCCAGCATTTATCATTCACAGTCTTTTGGATATTAGCCATCCTAACTGGGGTGAGATGGTATCTCAGTGTGGTTTTGATTTGCATTTCTCAAATGCTGAGTGATGTTGAGCATTTTTTCATGTGACTATTGGCCAGTCGTATATCTTCCTTTAAGAAATGCCTATTTAGCTCTTTCGCCCATTTTTTAATTGGGTTACTTGTTTTTTTGTTGTAAAGTTGTTCGAGTTCCTTGTATATTATGGATATTAATCCTTTGCAGATGTATAGTTTGCAGATATTTTCTCCCACCCTGTTGGTTGTCTTTTAACTCTGTTGTTTCTTTTGCTGTGCAGAAGCTTTTTACTTTGATATAATCACATTTGTTTATTTTTCCTTTGGTTGCCTGTGCTTTTGGGGTCATATTCATGAAGTGTGTGTCCAGTCCTACTTCCTGGAGTGTTTCACCTATGTTTTCTTTAAGAAGTTTTATTGTTTCAGAGTGTATATTTAATTCTTTAATCCATTATGAGTCAATTTTAGTATATGGTGAGAGGTATGGGTCTAGTTTCATTCCCTGCATATGGATATCCAGTTATCCCAGCACCATTTGCTGAAGAGGCAGTCTCTTCCCCAGTGTATAGGCTTGATACCTTTGTCAAAGATCAGATGGCTGTAAGTGCCTGGGTTGATTTCTGGATTCTCTATTCTATTCCATTGATCAGTGAGTCTGTTTTGATGCCAGTACCATGCTGTTTTGGTTATTATAGCTTTGTAGTATAGTTTAAAGTCAGTTAGTGTTATGCCTCCAGCTTTATTTTTTTTTGCTCAGAACTGCTTTGGCTATGCATGGTCTCTTGTTATTCCCTATAAGTGTCAGGATAGTTTTTTCCATTTGTGAGAAAAATGTCATTGGAATTTTGATGGGGATTGCATTGAATTTGTATATCACTTTGGGTAGTATGGACATTTTCACAATGTTGATTCTTTAATCCAAGAGCATGGGATATCTTTCCATCTTCTTGTGTCCTCTTTAATTTCTCTCAGCAGTGGTTTGTAGTTCTCATTGTAGAGATTTTTCACATCCTTGTTAACTCTATTTCAAAGTATTTTATTTTTTTGGTGGCTATTGTAAATGGGCAAGCTTTCTTGATTTCTCTTTCTGCATGTTCACTATTGGAGAATAGAAATGCTACTAATTTTTGTGTATTGATTTTGTATCCTGCAACTTTGCTGAAATCATTTATCAACTCCAAGAGTTTTTTTGCTGAGGCTTTAGGCTGTTAAATATATAGGATCATGTCATCTGCAAACAGGGACAGTTTGACTTCATCTTTTCCATTCTGGATGCCATTTATTTCCTTCTCTTCTCTGATTGCTCTGGTTAGTACTTCCAACACTGTGTTGAATAGGAGTGGTGAGAGTGGGCATCCTTGTCTAGTTCCTGTTCTTAAGGAAAAAGCTTTCAGCTTTTCCCCATTCAGGATGATATTGGCAATGGGTTTATTATATATGGCTTTAATTATGTTGAGATAATTTCCATCTATACCTAACTTGTAGAGGGTCTTCATCATGAACGAGTGTTGAATTTTATCAAATGTTTTTTCAGCATCTATAGAGGTGATCATATGGTGCTTGTGTTTGATTTTATTGATATGGTGTATCACATTTATTGATTTTCATATGTTGAACGATCCTTGCATCCCAGGGATGAATCCCACTTGATCGTGGTGTATAATTTTGCGTATGTGTTGCTGTATTCTGTTAGCTAGTATTTTATTGAGGATTTTTGTGTCTATTTTCATCAAGGATATTGGCTTGTTGTTTTCTTTTTTTGTTGTATCTTTACCTGGTTTTGGTAACAGGCTGATGTTTGCTTCATAGAATGAGTTTGGGAGAAATGCCTCTGTTTCAATCTTTTGGAATAGTTTGTAGAGAATTAGTGTCAATTCCCTTTTGAATGTTTGTTAGAATACTGCTGTGAATCCATCTGGTTTTGGGCTTTTCTTTGTTGAGAGCCTTCTGAAAACATCTTTAATCTCTCTTATTGTTATTGGTCTGTTCAGATTTTCTACATCATCTTGGCTCAGTTTTGGTAGTTTGTGTGTGTTCAGAAATTTATCCATTTCCTCCAGATTTTCAAATTTGTTGGCATATAGTTGTTTATAGTACTCTCTAATGATTCCTTGTATTCCTTGTAATATCACCTTTTTCATTTCTAATTTTTGTTATTTGCGTCTTCTCTCTTCTTTTTTTAGTTAGGTGTTCTAATGGTTTGTCAATTTTATTTATCTTTTCAAAAAACTAACTTTTTGGTTCATTGATCTTTTGTTTTTCAGGTTTCAATTTCATTAAGTTCTGCTCTGATCTTAATGATTTCTTTCCGTCTGCTAACTTTGGGTTTGTATTGTTCTTGTTTTTCTAGTTCTTTAAGGAGAAGTATTAGGTTATTCACTTGCCATCTTTCCATTCTTCTGAAATAAGCATTTAATGTGATAAATTTCCCCCTTAGTACTGCTTTTGCAGTATCCCACAGGTTTTGGTATGATGTATCATTGTTCTCATTAGTTTCAATATATTTTTTGATTTCCTGTTTGATTTCTTCTTGGACCCATATGTCATTAAGTAGAATGCTGTTTAATTTCCATGTGTTTGTATAGTTTCCAGAATTTCGTTTGTTATTGATTTCTAATTTTAATCCATTGTGGTCTGAAAAAAATACATGGAATAATTCCAGTTTTTTTGAATTTGTTGATACTTGATTTGTGATCTAACATGTGATCTATCCTGGAGAATGATCCATGTGCTGATGAGAAGAATGAATATTCTGAAGTTGTTGGATGGAATGTTCTGTAGATATCTGCCAAGTTCAATTGGTGTAGAATGTTGTTTAGATCTTGTGTTTCTTTGCAGATTCTTTGCCTAGATGATCTGTCCAATATTGATAGTGGGGTGTTCAGGTCCCCTGCTATTATGGTATTAGTGTCTGTTTCCTTCTTTAGGTCTAATAGAGTTTGCTTTATAAATCTGGCTGCTCTGACATTGTGTGCATATATATTTATGATTGTTATGTCTTCATGATGGATCAATCCTTTTATCATTATGTAGTGATCCTCAATATCTCTTTTTATGGCTTTTAGTTTAAAGTCTATTTTATCAGATATAAGAATAGCTACTTCAGCTCAGTTTTCATTTCTGTTTGCATGGTAAATCTTTTTCTGTCCTTTCACTCTTGGCTTAAGTGAGTCTTTATAGGTGACATAGTTCTCTTTAAAGCAGCATATAGTTGGGTCCACCTTTTTAATCCGGTCAGCCAGTCTGTGTCTTTTGATGGGGGAATTTAATCTTTTTACATTAAGAGTTGTTATTGAAAAGTGTTGGTTTGCTCTTAGCATTTTATTGATTTTTGGGTTTTTTTGTTTGTTTGTTTTTGTTTTTTTTAAAGATGACCAGTAAGGGGATCTTAACCCTTGACTTGGTGTTGTCAGCACCACGCTCACCCAGTGAGTGAGCCGGCCATCCCTATATGGGATCCGAACCCGTGGCCTTGGTGTTATCAGCACTGCACTCTCCCGAGTGAGCCACAGGCCGGCCCTTGATTTTTGTTTGGATGTCTTAAGTGTCTTTTGTTCCTTTCTTTCTGATTTACTGTTTGTCTTCTGTATTTGTTGGTTTCTTGGGTTGTAGATCAACTTTTTTTTTCACTCTTCATTGGAGGCTTTTTTATTTTTCTAGTGGGTTTTGATTTTTCTTGAGTTTTTATGGCAGTGGTAGTTATTTTTCAGGTACCATACCCAGAATTCCCTTGAGAATTTCTTGTAAGGGTGGTCGTGTGGTAGTGAACTCCCGCGGTTTTTGTTTGTCTGAGAAATATACTATTTGCCCTTCATTTCAGAAGGATAGCCTTGCGGGGTAGAGTATTCTTAGCTGGCATTCTCTGTCTTTTAGTATTTTGAATACATCATTCCATTCCTTTCTGGCTTTTAGAGTTTGTGATGAAAAGTCTGATGTTAGTTGGGTTGGGGCTCCTTTATAGGAGATTTGATGCTTCTCTCCTGCAGCTTTTAAGATTCTCTCTTTGTCTTTGAATTTTGCCAATTTGACTATAACATGTCTTGGAGAAGACCTTTTTGGGTTGAATGTATTTGGGGATCTTTGAGCTTCCTGAATCTGAAAATCTGTGTCTTTTCCTATACCTGGGAAGTTTTCTGCCAGTATTTTGTTGAATATGTTTTCAATGCAATCTCCTTTTTCCTCTCCTTCTGGAATACCCATGACTTGCATATTTGAGTGCTTAAGGTTGTCTAATATCTCTCTTAGATTTTCTTCAATGTTTTTAATTCTTTTTTCTTTTTCTTTTTCTTTTGTGTCTGCCTGTGTTATTTCAAACAGCCCATCTCCAAGGTCAGAAATTCTCTCTTCTGCTTCAGGAAGCCTTCTGGTTAACCTCTCTATTGTGTTTTTTACTTTGTTGAATGAATTCTTCAGCTCAGCAAGCTCTGCTACATTCTTTTTCAGGGCATTGATTTTCTTGTACATTTCTTCTTTCATGTCCTGCATACTTTTCCTCCTTTCATCATGTTGTCTAGCTTAGTTTTCTTGTATCTCATTTAGTTTCCTTAGAATTATCACTCGAAATTCCTTATCAGACATTTTAAGGGCTTCTTGTTCTATAGGACCTAGAGCTTGAGAGTTATTACCCTTTGGTGGTATACCTTCTTGATTTTTCATATATCTGTTATCTTTCCTTTGACGTTTAGTCATTGTGGCAAGGGATTTCATGGTCCAGTGGTTCATAAGTATTGTCTGGCTAGGATCCTGCCAGGGCTGCCAATTTGGCATGGCTGCCTCAGTGTCTGCTCCGTTGCCTGCTGTCACCTCGGGCGTGTGGTTGCCGAGGGTCTTGGGCCTCTCCAGGGGGTGCCTCTCTGGTCAGCGTGCACTTTGCTGGGCTGGGGATAAGGTCTGGCAGTGGTGAGGCTTACCTGCTCAGTTGTGTACTGGCACCGTGGGGCATGTGGTCTCAACAGATCTCGGGCCTCTCTGGGGGGGCACCTCTCTGGTTGGCATGCATTCGGCTGGGCTGGGGATGGGGTCCAGCTGTGACGACGTCTGTGCTCAGTCCCAAATCTAAGTGTTTTTCTAATACGAAGAACTAAACAAACAAGAAGAGTTTATTTTATACATTTGAGTGTCACATGGATTGACATTACATTGAGGCATAAAAGTTAAATGCCTTCTGATTTATTCTTCTTAATCATGTCTAATATGACTTTTAAAAAGTCTTCACAAGGCTTTTTCCATGCCTTACAGTTCCATAAAAAGTGTTTTTCCAGTTATTGTCATTCTCCTGCTTTCCTCCACCTAGTTTTTTTCCCCCTCATTTTATTCTATCCTCTCTTCCAGGTCCCAGCACAACTATTTAAGAATCACCCGTATTCTTAAAAGCCTTGGCGAGCTTGGATATGAAAGTTTTAAATCTCCTCTTGTAAAATTTATTCTTCATGAGGCTCTTGTGGAAAATACTATTCCCAATATTAAGCAGAGTG
This sequence comes from Cynocephalus volans, assembly GCF_027409185.1. Lineage (NCBI taxonomy): Eukaryota > Metazoa > Chordata > Mammalia > Dermoptera > Cynocephalidae > Cynocephalus > Cynocephalus volans. The sequence continues at coordinate 76,985,953 of NC_084464.1, forward strand.
CTCTGGAGTATTTTGTTTATACAATTAGAGACAGACGAGAAAGGAGAAAGCTCCTGCGGTTTGCCCAGAAACATTACACGCCTTCAGAGAATTTTATCTGGGGACCGCCTAGAAAAGAACAGATGGAGGGAAGCAAAACTCAGAAAATGCCTGCCCCTCCTGCCTCCAGTCATAACAGTCAGACTTCTATGCACAAAAAATCCAAGGACTCCAAAAATTCCTCTTCAGCTGTTCATTTAAATAGCAAAACAGCTGAAGAAAAAAAAGCAGCACCAAAAGAGGCTGAGGAAGAGACAGACAGGCCCAGCCCAGAGCCCAGCAATGAAGCTGACAAGCCAAGAAACACAGAGAAGGACAGTCACGCTGAGAACTCAAATTCTCAACCTGAAAAAACAGTTTCTAATCTCACAGAAAAAAAGGAGAGTGCATCACCTCCTGAAAAAGATGAAGAAGGTGAAAATCATAAGAAAGACTGGGAAAATCCTGGAAATACAAGTTGCCACGATGATGTACTACTACAGTGAATTTTCAGAAAACTCACAAACCAGTTTAGATAGCAGAGGAGAAAACTATGATACAGGTTTATCCTAATCAACAGAGATGAGGTTACGTTTCAAATTCTAGTCACCTGTTTGTGATTTCTGTTCTAAGCATTTTGTTATTGTTTGTTTTTTATTTTGGATGACAATGAATTGAATATTTAATAAGAAGTTTTAAGAGACCTAATAAATGAATGTATTCTGTAATGCTTTTAGGATATGAATTTTCAAATTCTGTATATAATAATTACTTTTATATTATTTCCAAGGAATATAGAAATAATCATGTAGTATTTGATATATAAAATATGTTCTTTCAAGAGATTATAGTCTACATGTAGAAAATCAAGAGGGTAGTTTCATTGTATTGCCACACCTTTACCACATTAATTAATGTGGGTAATTAATTAATGGGGTAATTTTTTTTAAGGTGGAAGAGAGAATTTGGTTTTCTCAGATGTACTCAGAAAGTAATTTGGGTTCTTTGATCACACCTCATTGTGTTCATTTTAGATCCTTGATAAGGGGAATGGATGTCCTTGAGGAGCTCTGACTTCCACAGCTCATTTGGCAATCCTGCTGTCTTTTTCTCTCTCCTCTTCATGCTCATCCTTGAGCCACCATATTTGTATGCTAGCATGTGCATTTCTGGTATACATAGGGTGATCTCCTATATTGGAATCTAAATTGAACAGAGGGGGACTTTCAACTGTATGATTTCAAGAATTTGCTTTGTTTAAAAAAATACAAATGTGTTCTTTATTAAGTGCTGAAAAACAAATTTTGATGCAGCAGTCCAAGAAAAGAACTTTGCTTTCTATGGCTGTTCTGTATAAATTTGCAGTTGATTCTGATATGCAAATGACTAAAGAATTTAAAAATAGGAAAGGAAATAATTCATTTTTAAAAGGCATGCCTCTTGCTCTGTCAACAAGGCAGTAATCCCTTAAACCATGTATATCTGTGTTATATGGATTATGAAATTAATAATGTTGCTTAGTCCACAATGTATATTTTAAAAATATATGTATAGTTTGATTCATCTCTGAGTCATCAAACATTGACATTGAGAACAGATTTGAAATTCCATATATCAGTTCTAGTAAGCACTTAATATGTTACATAACTCTGGGTAAGAGCAAATTTTATTTTCTATAATATTATTACTAATTATTATTACGAATCAGAAAACAATCAGAAACACTGTGATGAGAATATTAAGGCATACATACAAATGTAATTAAAGCAATGAATAGATAAAACATTTCACTTTATTTCATTTAGAAAGGAATTGACTTTTTTGTCTCTCTCAGGCTTTTAAGAAAAGTTCTATTCACTTTAATCTCCCAGAGAATTTTTACCATATCCTATTTTGTGTCATGTCATATCATCTTCTGTTACTTCTATCGATCCATATTTTCAACAATGGATTTCTAGAAAATAATCACTCATAGTATGTCTTTAGAAATATGATTTTATTGCTTTAAAGTTTACATGTAACATTCTAGTTGCTTAACCCTGATTTTTCATATGAATCTTAGCATTCATGTTGTATATCATATTCTCATAAATGTAATATAGAACATTTTCTCATTTTTCAGTTTCCACAATATGCCAATTTTTGCTTTCTTCTGTTTTGTGAAATGAATATTAGGATTTAAGGATACAATCTGCTTTTGTGTTTCAATTTCTTTTTTACATGTAAGAAATACATGGACCCTCTTACGTGATACTTGTCGCAGTGTCCCTATAGAGCTCAATAAACAGTTTTACGGGCTTCAGGGGATCAGAGTAGGTTGTTGAATTAGGCTGAATTGTAGGAACACAATTAATTTAATTCCAAATATTTTACCAATTTTGCATACATGATAAAGTGTTCATGTTTCTAAAGTTTCTAAATATTAAAATTTATGACCAGATATGAAAATATTAATGAACAGTTACCAGATACTAAAATAAATGAATATAATCTGAATTGCTTAGAAATTGTAGTATATTAGAGTGCTTAGAAGTAAAACATTTTTAGAATATTATTCCTAATTAGGGGTTTTGATTAGACTGTTCCATTTAATTTGAGAATATTTAGTCTTAAGGGGAAAACTGCCTGGCTTCTATCTAAAATAGTGGCCTTTTTCCACCATGCTGTTTTTTAAATACATATTCACATGTAACAGTATGTTTCTTACATTTAATTTGTAAATAACTTACATAGTGGAGAACAAGTAAGAGGATGTCACTCTTTTTACAGATAAAAATTGAGTGGAATTTTTTTCTATTAAATATACTTTGTATATTTAACGGTTTTTAAAATAAAATCTATGGGTATGTATTTATGTGTGTCTTAGATATGAAACATCCCCCTGGGTTTGACTCCTGTGTTTCATATTTTTAAAAATTACCATATGCTTGCAAAAATTTACCAAGAAGCTGTTATAAAAAATGAGGTGAAGCATGACAAAATAGCTAGAAATATTATTGAATCTTTGCAAATATATAGTCTTTATTGTGGTACCATGGAGTGCAAGGATACTAAATATTGGTTATTGATAAAATACTAACTTGCATTTCAGGGCAAATAGATGTTATGTTGCTTGATTAGTCTAGTACATTTAAAATATTTTGTATTTTCATGTATTAAAGAAGATAATATATGTGAAAATATTTTGAAATACTCTAAAGTGACATAATTTTAAGATATATTTCTGTACAATAGAGGAAAAGTTTATAACATTAAGAATATTGTATTATTACACATTTTCATGCTCAATCTCATGAAATTCAAAAGAATCATTATAGAAATGAAAATATGTCTGCTTTCTTTAAATCAAGTCTAGTTGTCAGTTCAAAAATTATGTTGTATGATTTTGTTTTAAATTTAGGTTTTGAGACTACGTTTTTCCAGCTTCAAGGAGAAAATAAAACCTACAACTCAGGAGTTACTAGGAAAGTTCTAGGACTTTTGGCCAAGTATTAAAAATATAAACACATATAAATGCTATCATGCCTGTCATGGTCATTATGTTTCATATTTTGTCATATAAAATTGCCTACTCTGCCTCTAACTTTTATACTTTAACCTGAGTGGAAGTATGATCTGGTGAAAAAAAAAATAGTATAGTGTTACATCTGAGTTAGTCTTTAAAAAACATTTTAGTAAATAAACCTCTACATCAAGTGGTCAAAACTTGACTGATGGATAGAGAATATTCGGTTAGTTGTTTTAATGTTAAATTTCCCAAGTTTATGGTTGAGTTTATAATCCACTGAGTAAATAAATCAAGTGTATTTTAAAATTAAAATTGAGGCTCTTCTAAAAGCTTTATTTTCTAACCTGAGAAAAGAAGGGTATTCTTCATCTTGATTGTAAATACATCTATGAGTCTTTATTGTCTATTTTGTGTTAGTGTGTATTCCTTGTTATAGGAGTGTTTTTAAAGATTTTCATTTTGGAAAATTTCACTTAGAAAATTCCTCTTTCTTTTTTGGGTCATATATGTTAAATATAACATAGGCAGGAATTAGATATGCTGGAATCACTTCAAATGATGATGGTGTTGTAGAGAAAGATATTTGGGTCAATGTAGGATCTAGAAAATTAGGAGTTTATATCTATTGACTTCTTTCAACTTTGAGATCTGAACTGTTTATTATAGGAACAGATTTGTGTGGGTAATGTCTAAGGTGACCGTGAATACTAGCCTGCCTCCTTCCCTGTTCTAGTTATCTAACCCAACCCACCCAAGCAGATTGAGTTCAGGAACAGTCTGTCTTCAGAAATCCCTTACTACTGAAATTAATAATGATATAGTTATAAATATGAATGCCTGGAGGTGTCCAGATGTGCCTTAATGAGTGTAAATGGCTTTCATTCAGAGGTTAATGTTTTACTCCATTGTAAAATCTTGTCAGAAGGAATTTTCCAAATCATGAATATCAATAATTTTAATGAAATTTACTTCAGTGCTTTATCATTTTGGAGAAATTGCCATTTGAGACAGTAGCATCAGTTCATAAAGAAGTGTACTCACCACAGTATTTAACAATGTGTTATATTCGACAAATAGAGTTCGGAGTAAGAAAGAGTAACTATGTTGTTTGATACACTTATTTATGTATTTTTGAGTTTTGCTGCATGCCATAATTTTCGTTTTAAACATCCCTTAGTTACTACAAGTAATATTTATATGTTTTACTTCTTATTCTTAGATGCACATGGATGCAGAAAATGGAATTATAGTAGAGAAATTATTGAAAGTTGAATTTTAGTAGAAGGTTGAAGGAATCTGAAATTAATTTGAGGAACTCTTCAGCCACAGTTTTATTAGAAACATTTAAAAAGCATTTAAAAAACATTTAAAAAAAAATTTTTTTTTTCCTAGGTTAGAAGAAATGTTCTTTGTCATCTGCTTTTTTCCTATTATGTTGTGAAACTTGTTTCAGCAATGTGTGGGAAAAAACTTCTTAATATATTTGTTCTTATGAATTAAAGATTTCATGTGGAGAATACAATTAACTGCTTTGTGTTATGGCCCAAATTCTGGCTGGTAGTAGAGTTCAGGGAGGAAGAGGTGACTAAGATTCAGGGTGGGCACCTTGGGAAGTGCAGCCAGCACTGGGCCTGCCCTCTCCATTGGCATGATGGGTCCTCAGAGCCTACTCTGGGTAAGAAGGGTAATGGGCCCTGTAATCTCTGACTGCTGAGGAAGATGAACCACCTTGGACTCCTTACACAATTTTGATGGATATAAATTTTTACAAAATATCTGCTACAATTTATTTGCCACCATTTTGTAGTTGTTTAGAAAATTGTGAGCAATTGGGCATCTGGTATGTAAATTATAGCTGTATCTTTATAACTGTCTTGGGAAACGTATTGAAAAACTAATCCCCTTCATCCCCAGTTCTTTAATCAAAAATTCATTTGGGTTGTTCTTTCACAGGTATATATGAAAAACTCTTTATAAAATGATTCAGAGAAAAGGTATTAATGCTCAGTTGTTATGCTAAAAGATCTTTTTTTTCCCCTTTTTTCCCTAACTCAGAGCACTCTGAAAAAATATTTAAACTATGAGGTGTATTTATCATATTTTTGTTTTTTAAATTAGAAAGGAGTTTGTGGAATATTTTACATTATCAAAAGAGATTAGTTAATTAGATAATAAGCTTTGGTCCAAGAAATCTTCAAGTTCTGCACTCATTGGTCAAACAAGTATATTTATTTTTCCAGTGCTAACAAGATTTAGTTCCATTTGAACAAAAAGAAAGCACAAATGAAACAAAGGATTAGAAACAATAACAAGAAACTCACCACAGAAATAAAGACATAACCAATTATAAGTTTGTGCAAGTGCCAGAATTTTTGGAAGCAGGTGAGGAATGATCTAGAAAAGCTTTATGGTGGGATGTGCTTTAAGAATCAGCTCTATATTTGTGCTGTGGATCAGGGATCGGTGTGGAAACAGATCCCATTAATTCTGTCTTTTGAACCAGCAATTCCATCTACTCCCTGTTGAAACCTTCCAGTAGACTGATAGAATTAATCCGGTGATAAGATACCAAGTGTAGTTCCTTTGCTTGGGTGCACCAATAGTTTGTGGTTTAACTAACAAGAAGTGAAATTGAGGAACTGGTTGCAGATAAGAGAAGGACTCAGTGGTAGGTGGTTTATGAATGAAGGAACTATCTCTCACACTGTCAAGAGTTGAGAGCACATTGATTGTGTGGCACTACAACTGAGAGAAACAAATGAGAGCAAAAGGTTTGTTTCTTTGACAAGCATTTTTTCCCCCTTTCTTTAAAAAGGGCTTTTACTTGTGCTCCAAGTAAGATATTTGCTCTTGTTTAGTATTACCTAAGGAGATAGATGGCAGACTGGGTCTAGTCCCTATTTCAATTTGGAAGCTATCATGTCTTTTGTATTTTAAATATTTCAGGAAAATGGGTATTTTATAAAGATGTGTGTTACTTATCACATAAGCTCTGATTCTCCAGTGGCCACCGGACCTTCTCTGTGCTCTGTATTCAACTGCAGTATGAAATACAGAATGCTGTGTATGTTTGTTAGCACCAATACCATGTGTATGTGGTAGAAGTTGTAACCAGTTTCTGGATCTATATGGTACTATACAATACTTATTTTATAATTCTGTAACTGTATGGCAGTGTTATGCCAAAAATGTATTAAGAACAATCGTTATGTTGCTTACTGCTGTATTTTAATATGTTGTTTCCAAAATAATATATTTAGTGTTCCTTTAAAGTAATTATTTTTAATAACTATTGCCAAGTATACATCCTATAAAATTAATAAAAGCCACATCATCTTAGATAACATTTTAGCATTGTGCTATAGAGTACATTATGATGATTTTGCACAATTAAAATATTTTAAAAGAGCTGAAAAAAATGACTTGTTTTCCTATGATTAAACATATATTTTTATGATTAACACGTAAGGTTACCATTTTTTTATCCTCTAAAATAAATATTTTATTGTAAAGGGTGAAATCTTATTTACATATGAAGTTATTTTTATTGTGTGATTTTACTGGGCAGATCACATGTGTAAATACTTGAATGTTTATTGTTCTCTATTTTACTTTAATGCAAAGTTTTAAAAGTATATTTCATACAGATGAATGAATATGAATAGCTAATGGAAATAACAGAGTTTTTTTCCACATAAATGGGCTAGTGTTTTTAATAAGTCAAACTTTTGATTAAGAAAAATGCAATTGTGAGATGAAAGTGAAGAGGAGCTCACTCTAAGAATCACGAGACAATGTAGACAAAAATGAAGAAAAGCATAACATTTGAGCTTGGCTGCCTTGATCTATGTAGGCAGAGAAAGAGTATGAAAGAACTAAGGATAAATCATGGAAAGAGAATAAAGTTACATTATGCATAATTGAAAAACAGAGAAAAAAAAGAGCAGCCACAATGGTGACTGAGCATGATTTTGGCAGCAGCCTCTTGGATGAGTTGTTTAGTAGAGTAGAACGCACACAAGCAATTACGGTATGACAGGACCGGACACTGTCTGAAAATAGAAAATAGGAGAGTTTTATTTTCCTCACAGATCGAATGTCGGAAGGCAACATAAAATCTTAAGAAAATTGAGATTCTCAGGGATACTGAGAAATGCAGGACTGAGCCTGCATTTCATCAAGAATGAAAATTCTAATATGGGAGAGATTTTGAAGAAATCTCTCATTTTCCTTATTTTAAGCTTCAAGTCGATGCATAGCAGTCAGGCTGGTGTTTCAGGGATTGGAGGAAATCCCAGCCTGGATAAGAGTGATGACAGGCAGTTTGGCTGCTTGTGGGTGACTTTAGCTTTTGGTGACAGTGAATGAGTGAGTCGTCAGACTATTACGAGGAACACATAGGGATTATCTTGCGCTTTGGATTATCCCCATGAATATGTAGGATTAATTGGAAGAGCATTTAAAAATAGGATACTAAAGAAACAGATTAGGGGCCGAGCTTGTGGCGCACTCAGGAGAGTGCGGTGCTGGGAGCGCGGCGACGCTCCCGCCGCGGGTTCGGATCCTATATAGGTAATGGCCAGTGCACTCACTGGCTGAGTACCGGTCACAAAAAAGACCAAAAAAAAAAAAAAAAAAAAAGAAACAGATTAGGGAGCCAGCATGGATTTGACTAAACCACTCAGGAAGGTTTATTAATTTTGCTCCCATAGTTAGCATTCTTCTATTTTTATAACCTTATTGCATATTCAGTACTACCAAGGAATATACAATTTTTCTTTTCAAATAGCATATAAGATATTTTTGTTGTGATTGAAATAGCTGGTTTTATCTGCTCACAGCCTTGGAAAAGGAAGATGTTAGAGGAAGAAGGAATAAACAAAAGTAGAGTGAAGCAAATGAGGTCTGACAGCTCACCTTAGAACACTGAGGTTGTCTGACATCTTTAAATGGATGATTTAACTGTTGGGAGAAAGATAAGTTCAAGAAAAAGCTCTGAAGGGGAAAAAAGTAAGGGCAAAGAGACATTTTGTTTAATGGGAAGAGAGCAGGCTTTGAAGCTCCATGGACTTGGGGAGATATGGTCACATCATTAATCATAATTGCTGTGTGGCCTTGGACAAGTCATGTAAATTCTCAGGGTCCCTGGTCTCTCGTCAGTAGTAATATCTACCTTGTGAGTTTCTTGGAAGGATTAGAGAGTGTAGGTGAAACTCCAGGAACATATTTTAGACAATTGTTAGTAGTAGCTGCTGGTGTTCTAGAAAAAAACAAGGAGATGCTTAGTCACAACAGGTATTGTGTAGCATTTATCTCAGTGGAAATCAGTCTAGTATAATCTGTTTCAACCAGGTTTATAGATTGAAATAAACTTTGTAAATTTTACTTATAATTTTAATGTAGTTCTTACTTAAAAGCTAGCAGGTATGGAATTGATGATTTTATATTAGACATACTGATATTGACAGGACAGAAAATTTCCCTCACTGTGAATGTAATGAATGTACAAAATAGCTCTTTATTACTTCCTTAATAATTTTATGGTTTCTTTGCCAAGAAAAGAGCTGGAGTATGAGGCAGAAGTGAAGTCTTTCGATCACAATCAGGAGACAATCTTCCTAGTTTAGTTTAGGACACTATCAGGTTGCTTCCTATTGAAAGCAGAAAATTTTAATTTCTAACCCTCCAAATAGATACATTATTTCTTACTGGGAGGTCACTTAAAAGTTAACTCTATTTAAAAGTGTGTATATAGTTAATTCTATGAACATGGTGGCCTAATTGCCATGGTTTTCTTGCAATCAGAACTAGCAGAATGAATAATCTTATCTTTAGGAATTCTAAATTGTGGGTATATTCATACTGTGACATTAACATGGCATTACTAGAGGTCTTGGGTCATTGTCTTGTTCACTTCTTTATCCCCTCAGAATGCCACACATGTACCATAAACAAAATATGAAATAAATTCTCATTGACTTGGATAGAAATTAAACATTTTCATTTACTTTGAAAAACAAAAATATAGCATTCATTTCAGTCAGTTCCTCCTCATTTTATAAGTTGCAGTGTCCAGACGTGGGAAGGGACACTTTTAAACTTTTATAGCTGGCATTGAGTGTGGATCCTAATTCTACAGATAATAAAGCTAAGGGGTGGAGAGGTGTTGTGACTTTCCTCTCCTAAAAGCTGCCGATGCAAGAGTTTGAGGAGGAACCCAAGACACGTGGCTCTCTGTTCAATGGGTTGACTATGTATGGCCCCTTTTCATGCAGTGAATACCTTTTAATAATTAGAATGGATTCAAGAGCACCAGCCCGCACAGTGGGCTGACCTGTGCTGCAATATCAATCCAGACCAGAGTCCTCAGCATGAAAGAGGCTTTCTCACTACTTGGTGCATTTGCCACCTGGCCAGTGCTTATGTTTATCATATTCTGAGACAGGTTCAAACATTTCCATTTGGGAACAAATCACTGGGGCTCTGAAAAATGGTCTTTGAATGTAATCATCTCTGATAGCATGCCTTACTGTACATAGTAGCTCTTTCAGATCTCATCTCTGGGATAACGTGGAGCATGCTCTAACTCTGACATTTCTACTCTCATTGAATGGCATTGCCTGATCCCCACAGTGGAAACCAGGGGGCTGTTCCTGACTTTTTATTCATCAACACATCCAATTTGAAAACAAATTCTGTTGATGCTATTCCTTGAATTTGTCTCCAATCCATTCCCTCATCAACACCTCCACAGCCTCCATAGGAGTTTATCTATGGCAAAAGACTCCCAATTCTTCACTCTGCCTCCAGGGAAAATGCAATCTTCACAAAATGCCCTAGTGTGTCTTTGTTTCCTGGGCGCTTAATACAGAGTCCATAATAAACACTCAATAAACAGTCAGTGAATTTTAAAAAAAATTTTTTTTTTTAAATTTTATTTTGTCCATATACATTGTGGCTGATTATTGCTCCCCATCACCAAAACCTCCCTCCCTTCTCCCTCCCGCCTTCCTCCACAACAGTGTCCTTTCTGTTTGCTTGTCGTATTAACTTCAAGTAATTGTGGTTGTTATATCTTCTCCCCCCCCCCGGTTTGTGTGTGTGTGTGTGTGTGTGAATTTATATAGTAATTTTTAGCTCCCACCAATAAGTGAGAACATGTGGTATTTCTCTTTCTGTGCCTGACTTGTTTCACTTAATATAATTCTCTCAAGGTCCATCCATGTTGTTGCAAATGGCAGTATTTCATTCGTTTTTATAGCTGAATAGTATTCCATTGTGTAGATGTACCACATTTTCCGTATCCACTCATCTGATGATGGGCATTTGGGCTGGTTCCAACTCTTGGCTATTGTAAAGAGTGCTGCGATAAACATTGGGGAACAGGTATACCTTCGACTTGATGATTTCCATTCCTCTGGGTTAGTCAGTGAATTTTTTTAGTGGGTGCTTAAGCAGAAATATCTTGAAACAAGATATATAAGTATATGAGCAGCTATTTCTGATCTATTTATGAAATAAGGTGTCTTCCTCAAGACAGCCTTCAAAGTGAATTATTTTTATGACAGTACAAAGATTTATACTGCAATATTTCAAAAGTATTTAATATTTTGTTTTACAAACTTAGATCATAGTTCCTTCCTGGGGTTTCTTGAATCACTTAGCAACAGGTGGCATTAATTGGTTTTAAACTGATTTAACAGCTTCAAATTCAAGGTTAAGAGGAGGGAAGGGATGTACATGGTCCCACTTTTCCTGCTTGGCTTGAAATTTTAAATAAAATGAAGTCATTTTAAAGTCACGTTCAGAAGATCAGCGATGTACCTGTTTCAGTGCTTGGCTGAGAGTTAGGTGCAGGAGATAAACAAGTATGAGCGTGAGACGGAAGTCTCTGTAAGGAAACCATCTGTAGCATTTGGCAGAATAAAGGCAATTCCCTTGGCAGTTCACATCAAAACTGACTTTTTTCTTCTGTTTTTACAATTTAGATAGAAATTACGATTCACAGTAAAGGCCACACTTTAAGGAATGGCCTTTTCCCTTAATGTTTAATTTTCAGATTGTATAGTTTCTTTGATTTGAGCCTTTTTCCTGCATATTGACAACCAAATTGAAACTAAAAACTAACATTTCTTAAGTGGAAACCCTATGGAAGTTTTAGTAGATGGAAGTAAATGATCACTCAAATTCCTTTAACCTTCATGAGCATTTTTTATGAGCAATTTTTAAAAAGCCCGAGTGTTTAGTAGACTTGGAAAACACTTGAGATCACTAGATTTGCGGAAAGAGAAGTTCCTCACTTTGTTTGTCCTTCTTTAGCTTATAGTAATGTATTCAAAGTATAAAATTGTAGGGAGGTCACAAAATCACTCACACCGAACTCAGAAATGTAAAGAATGCAGCACCTATTTTTTAATAATTCATCTTCGTGAGCCCCATCCTGCTGGTTGTTAGAGACATCTTAGACTTGCCAATAGAAATTGCTTCTTTCACTTCATGTTTATATTTCTCCTTTTGATTAACATCCACACTATTCAAAGTTTGAATCAAGGCTGGTATAACAGCCTTATTGGAATGACTCTGTTTCTTCTGGTAAATTATTAGTTATTCGGATTTTTACATCCCCCTGTCTTTTCTTGTCCAAGATGCCTTCTGGGGGACATTGAGGAGGTTTCATTGAATATTTGTGGCAGCAGAGAACAGGTGAAAAGATCCACGTGGCACTCTCTGGATGCTCTGTTTCCAGCTGTGGAATGGCTGGGCTAGGCTGCTCCCTGGACTGGTTACTACTAACGTTCAAGTGGTCTCATCTGGCTATTAGGGCTTAAACCTAGTGATGCCCATGGTGGAGCTGATAGCCTTCAGTCCTGAAGTTCCTTAGACTCCAGGCTTCTGTAGGGTCATGGATAATATGGGAGGCATCTGTATGATGGAGAGAGATTTAGCTCTGTTATTTGAATCTCATCTTCTTGATATGGCCATGTGACCTTGGAAAGGTTACTAACATACTATTAGCTTCAGTTTCTTTGTCTGTAAAGTGGGAACGATAATACCATGTCAAGACCTGAAGCTTATATAATTACAATGTTTATTTCTGACATAGTATAGATTTTATAAATGTATATGTGTATTATATATATATATATATTATATAGGAGAGTACCTCAAAAGTTCATGGAAACATAGAGTTAAGAGGTAATGTGAATCTTTCCATGAACTCTTTGAAGTATCCTTGTATTTTAGATTGGTCTTTGACTTTCGTTTAGAGTTTGTTTCCTGATTAGTTAATAACATCTAATCCTTCTTGATCTAATTTGGTTGATATGAGAAAAAATTGAGATCACAAATAGAAGCATTATATAAGTTAATATGTTGTATTATATTTATAATAAAGTTATTCAGGAATCTTGAGTAATCTACAAATTAAGGAAAAATCTATAAAGTATCCATCAGGGGATTAGGCAAGAGAGATAATACGATATTTAATAGTTCATAAAGTTAGTTTTCTCTCTATCATCAATATTTTTGTGTGAGAAGCAAAAAGATCAGCGAGGTAGTTAGATTTCCCAAAAGTGTTTTCAAGAGAATTTTGTCCTTCTAGGTAAAACTCTGCTGATAAAACATTTCTCTCTACTCTTAATCTTTAGGCCTCCTACAAGCATTCTGTGATTGCAGAAATGTTGTTGCTGATTCAAACTAAAGTGTGAGAATTATGCTGAAAGAAATATCCAGCCCTAGGAAAATATTTTCATAGTGCCCCTTAATGTGATAAATCAGATAATTTTTAAGTGATAACTCTATGTAGATTTGTAGGCTGGTAATCCATAAAAGAGCTACTTTGAATTTTAAAGACCTAATTATCTTGGTAGGTAGCTTCATAGTTGACACCAGGGAGACCTGCTCACTTATACGATCTTCCTTGTATGTGTATGTATAGACATTCTTGCAGGTTGGAGTTAAGTGAGCTTTTATCTAGAGCTATGTTTTTTCTAGGATTGCAGGAAATTATCATCTAATTGGAGACATTGGGAAGTATCCCTCTCCTGTTACAACTCCACCTCCACTACCACTAATTTGAAGAAATGTTATTCTGGGAATTAAACTAATAAAACTGACAAATAATGGGTGAGATTACTTTCTACAATAGTTAGCTTCTAAGAGAGGCTGTCAGAAATACTTAGTGGTAAATTTAACAAATATATGTAAGATCTACGCACTGAAAATTACAAATGATTAAGAGAAATTTAAGACAAATCAAAAGAAAACATATCATATTCTTGAACTAGAAAACTCATATTGTGAAGACATTGATTCTCCTCAAATTAATCTATAGATTTAAGGCAAGCTCAGTCGAAATCTCAGAGGACTTCTTTGTAGAAATTGGCAAGCTGATTCCAATCGATATATGAAAGTGTAAAGGACCTAGAATTGCCAAAATAATTCTTAAAAATAAAAATAAATTTTGAGGACTTTTATTTTCTGATTGCAAGCCTTACTTCAAAGCTATATAATCAAGATAGTGTGGTCTTGGTGTAAGGATAGAGAAATAGATCAGTGGAGGAAAGAGTTCAGAAATAGACCAATACTTACAGGCTCAGTTGACTTTTGATGAAGGTGCCAAGATAATTCAATAAGGGAAGCATATTTTCAATAGATAGTGCTGGAACACCTGGATATTCAGATGGGAAGAAAATGAGCCTTGACCCCGACTCATTCTGTACACAAAAATAAACTCAAAGTGGATCATAAACCTATAATGAAAGTTGAACATATAAAACTGCTAGAAGAAAACAGGGTTTTTTCAAGATTTGGGGGTAGGCAAAGGTTTTTGTGGATAGAACCTAACTGTAATCATAAAAATTTATAAATTGGACTTTATCAAAATTAAAAACTTCTGCTTTTCAATCATTAAGGAAATAAAAAAGCAAGCCATAGACTGGAAGGAAATATTTACAATTATATATTATATCTGACAAAGGACTTACATCCAAAATATGTAAAGAACTCGAAAACAGGACAAATGATTAAAAAAAAGTGGGTGAAGAATTTGAACAGGCACTCCACAAAAATATATATGCAAACAATGGCCAGTAAGGACATGAAAATAAGAATATGACCACATCATTAATCATCAGGGAAGTGTAAGTTATAATAAGATATTACTACAAACCTGCTAGAATGACTAAAATTTTTTTAAAAGACTGACAATATCAGGTGTTGGAAAGGATGTGGAGCAATGGGAACTCTCACACACATTGATGGGAATGTAACATACTATAACTGCTTTGGGAAAGTTTGTCAATTTCTTATAAAATTAAGCATACGTCCATATGACTCAGGCTTAGGTCTTATGGAAATATATGAAAACCTATGTCCAAGAGAAATAAAAAACTATGTTCACAAAAAGACTGATACACTAATGCTCATGTACCTTTATTCATAATAAAGCTTTATTCATAATAGCTCCAAACTGAAAACAACCCAAATATCTACTCACAGATGAACAGATAAACAATTTGTGGAATATTCATACAATTTACCAATAAAAAAGACTAAATGACTTAGATATGCAACAACATTGATAAATCTCAAAAGCATTCTAAGCAAAAGAAACCAAACATTGAAGAATACTGGCTGTATGAGTACATTTATATGAAATTACAGAACAGGCAAAACTGTAATGGCAAAATTAGATCAGCAGTTGCTTGAGAAGGTGTTGGGATTGACTGCAAAGAGTTCTAAGGGAATTTGGTGGTGGAGGGATGGAGTTTGACAGAAGTATTCTATAGCTTAATTATGGTGATAATTATATGGGTATATACATCATCAAAGCTCATCAAACTGTACACCTAAAATAGGTGAATTTTATTGTATGCAAAATATAGTTCAATAAAGAAAACATAGAAAGAAATAAAGAAAGGTTGGTTGATGGACACGAAACAGCTACATGGGAAAAATAAGTTCTATTGGTGTGCAGTCGAGCTAGGCATCTGTAATTAACAATAATTTACTGCATATTTATCAATTAGCTAGAAAAGAGTTGAATGTTCTCATCACAAGTAAATGATTCAGTTTTGTAATGAAGAATATGCTAATTATCCTGATTTGATTATCACAAATTGTATATATGTATTAATATTCAACTCTGTACCCCACAAGTATGTATAATCAATACATCAATAAAAAGAAAGAAAACAATCTTTCCAGTGAAAAATTTAAAAAGTTGACCTTAGAATATCCATTGTAACTTGGCATAAGCATGAAAGACCTAGAGAGAATAATGATTCCCTTCCTGTACCTCTATCCTCTTTGTAAGAGGAAACTGCTCCTAAATCCATCCTAGAGTTTCAGTTTTAGAAACTTAGCCTACAAAATAGTTAAAAATCCTCATAAACATCAAATGAATCAGTAAATGCATTTCTAGTTAGTTATTTTTGTCATATCAATTTCAAACGTTATGTTTTTCTGTCTATCATCTCAATTGTTGTGTTTTCTGCTTCATCATTTTTTGATTGTGCCATCTCTAAAATAAGCAATTGGATCATCTTCAATACAAGGAAAAATAATTCCTTGAATTTGTTCCTTATTGATAATCTCTTCTGCATCTGTCTTGTTATCTACCATAGCTTTCTAACCAGTATCTAACTAGTCTCCCTACCCCCAATCCATTTGCTGTATGAATACCGCCATGTGAATAATCCTTCTAAAGTCTTTCCTTGATCAAATCATCCCTGTTCTCAGAAACCTGTCACTTCGCTTACTAAACAAACATCAGATCAATTAGGTTTTCTGGTCTGATTTCATCCGATCTTCCTCACTAGTCTCCTCCCGTTCTTTCCCTGTGAATGACACATGTTCTAGCCGAAACTGACCACCAGTCACTCCTTGGGTCTCTCCTTTCCTACCTCCACCTTTTCCCTCCTCCTTCACATTCCAGATCTCGCCCACCTTCCAAACCAGCTGGCATGCCCCTCCTCCACCATCACTCACACCGATGTGATTCCATCTGCCTGAGCATTTTTCCTTTCCCTGCAGTTACTACTGTATTAGATCATAAACTTGTAGAGGGTTGGGGCTTGGTCTCTGACATCTTTGTTTCTCCCACATAGTGGCCTCGATCCTAGTAAGGAAAATGCACAATTGGAATGAATATGTGGAATAAATCATGCAAGTTCATGCGGTTGAGAAGCAGAAGAGTGAGGACCAGAACCTCTGTCTCCTTATTCCGTGCTCTATTACTTTTATACCACAGGTGTTGGGGAAATCTCCCACAGGATTTTGAATACCTTCAGGAGAAGGGTGAGAAGAGCACACCGCTCCAGACATTTAAAATTGAATTGAAGAAGGTAATAAAACTTGCTGCAGGAAATTACCCTAGCAGAAAGATTGGCTTAGATGCCTTTTCTACTTCTAACCTCAAATGGTAGTACAGCAAATGGACTGATAAGTCCCCTATGGAACTTTATATACTGGCTTTATATACACTTTTTCTCTTTTTAAATGAAGCCTGGTTGGAGGCTTATAGCATATTTTGTATGTGGTCAATACCTTGTAAATGGATCTCAAATTTTTTGTGTGTATTTGAGGAATGCTTTCACAAAATAAAATTTTGGATGGCACTTTTTGAAGGTATTAACTTCCAAGTGCGTTTATCATGGCACATTCACTAGGCCACCCTTGAACACCAGGATGCTGTTTAAGAATGGCCATATACCATTCTGACCAGCTTACTTATGCCATCGTGTGTTGTATTAGTCCATTTCTGTTGCTTATAACAGAAGTACCTGAAACTGGGTAATTTGTAAAGAAATAATACTTATTGTTTAAAGTTGTGGAGGCTGGGAAGTCCAAAGTCAAGGGAACACATTTGGTGAGGACTTTGTTCTTGGTGGTGACTCTACAGTGATGCAGGTTATCACATGGTGAGACTAGCAGAAGCAGAAAGAGAGAGAGCTTCTCATGGGCTCTCCTTTTAAAAGCCATCAGAACCATGCCCACGACCACCACTAACCATCAATGGATTAATCCATTCACTAGGGCATGGTCCTCACAATCTAATCACCTCTTCAAGGACCCATCTTTCAATGAGCATAATAGGATTTCCCACCCTCTTAACACTGTCACAGTGGGGATTAAGTTTCCAACATTAAACTTTGGGGGGACACAATTCAATCCATAGCACATGTTCCAATAAAATACAATTTTTCTTTGGGCTGGCTCAACACTTGCCATAGCTCTTTACTTGCACCTTCTTTGTACTGAATTATATATACTTCAATGTTTCATCTGACAAGCTATACTAGAAAGTATATTGTCTTGGCTATAGCAAAAATACACTTCTTATGTGGACCATTTGCCTATGACAGGACAAATATATCATGTCATATGCTACTTTAAATGATCAACATTGAGACAGATGGACCAAAAAAACAACAACAAAAATATAAATACGTGGTAGAGTCTGTTGGCTGTCCTCCAAAATTCATTCTCCATTTTTTCGTAGTGATAGAGTTGTAGCTGAACACGTGATTTTTCAGCCAGAAACTCATATCCCAGCCTCCTTACAACCACGTGAAGATGGTGATGAAGTCCTTGCAACAGACTGCAAGAGAGGTGTGATGTGCTGCCCCTTGGCCCTGGCCTTGTAATACTGGCTCTGTGCTCTTTTTCTTTCACAAGCAGGAACTGAAATATACCCACAACCCGGCTTCTACTGCTCACCAAGGTCAATACCCTAGAGCAGGGATGGGAAAACTTTTTCTGTGAAGGACCAAAGAATAATTGTTTTCAGCTTTGCCACCATTCAGTCTCTGCCCTGTGGTATGAAAGCAGACAAAAAAGATACATAAACAAACAGGCATGGCTGTATTTCAATAAAATGTTATTTACAAAAACAGGTGGCAGGCTGAATTTGGTCCACAGGACTGTGGTCTTCTAATCCCTTCCCTATAGTGAAGAAACTGGAAAGAAACTGGATGCCTAAATAATTGCATGGAGCAGAGCTGCCCACAGACCAGCCCACTCACCTCAGGATTATTTATTGGAGAGATCAACTTCATTTTCTTCAAGCTGCTGTGTTTTGGGGCCTCTTTGTTCAGCAGTTCGGCCTTTTCCCTAACTAGTACACAAGGGCAGGTGTTGCTGACCTTCCTGACATTCAGATTCACATTCCAGGGCAGGAAGCTTCAGTCGAGCTCCTGCTGTTTGAGACTGACTCTTCACTGAGCCTTAACTTCTCCCCAGAAGGCTCCAAGTTATCCCTTCCATTTTATTTAAGAAAGACAGATTAGTCTTCTCAGTAGCCATCTGTCTTTTTGGACTGTGGTCTTACCCTTTCTTGAAACTGATGCAGGTATTCCCAGGATCTTTTTGATGTCCCCTGAGCTGCCTGGGGAGCAGAATATTACCTAGACGTAGGATGAGAAAGAGGTAAATTTTTTCTGCGGAGATTTTGTTGTTCCTCCTCTATCCAAGGTCCTCTTCACCCTCCTCAGATGCCTTTTCTATGTCCTAGTCTTGGAGTATTGCTTTTTCTTAGCTGTAAATTGAAGCGATAGCTCATAAAATTTAATATGTAATTTTTCCCTTGTTTTATTTTGGTTTGGTTTGCTTTTTATAATTTATAAATTTATAAATATATGGTCTTTCCAGAAAATTTGGAAAATATGGAAGAACTGAAAAGTTATGCCTGGTACAAGTCCCAAGCACGATTATGGCTACCAATTCTGTTGTATTTATATCCAATGTTAGTTTGTATTGGGGGCATGGTTTAAGAAAAACTCTTCAAAATCAAAAGGGATGAGATTCAGTAATTAAAGCAAATAAAACTGGTGAATGATAGCCAGCTCAGTCAGTTATTTCTGCCTGAAGATCAGGGAGAGTTTGATGGATGAGTGTAAAAAGCATTTTGAAGCATAGAGGAAAAGGACAAAACTTTGAATGATAAAAGAAAAACAGAGACATTAAAATGTACATGTATATGAAAAATTTAATAGTTGGCTATTGTCCTGAGGAATCTGTTGAAATTTTGTGCTTCAGTTTCCTTGTTTATGCATTGGGAATGGTCATATTTGTCTTTTACCTTCTAGAAAATGGACTACGTTAAGATAATCCATTTTCAAGTACTTTGAACCATACAGAGGAAAGTCACCTAAAAATCTATGGCATAATTGAGGTCTCAGACTTGTGTTTCTTAGTATCTATTATGATTTTACTCACAATAATAAGATAAAATAATTATTCTTCTACTCCTTTCTGTGAAAAGTTTACAAGAAAAAAGCTATCACATGGTTTTAATAAATATTTTTATTATTAGGAAAAGCTATTGGAAAATCATCCTTATTCTAGGTTAAATAAGAATGACGTTAATTTAATTTCTCTGAGGTGTTTTTGGATGTTTCTAACTGATATGTGTTCCTCTCAATAACTTATAAAGTTAATTTTCAATTTAATCATTATTAATTTTGCTGTCTCAAAATCAGGCTATACAATATTCAAGTACCACTGTTTAGTGTCATTAAAACAAATCACTACTGTTGTGTTCAATAATAAACATTTCAGTTGCAGACACTTGCAACTCATAGTTCAGAGTATCTGTTAATATGATATAGTAACAGTTCAGATATTCTCAGATAAAAAAAGATAAAGAAAGCAATCCCAAAAGCAATGGAAGAAAGAGAAAATATTGACAAGTAATCTTCCTACATACCCACATGAATACTTGGAAATGTCAGACTTTTACTCATTATAATCTTAAATTCCTCAGGTTTTATATGATGAACATTATAACTTCTTAAGTACCATGTCAGTACAATTGTACAGGATTACATTCAAGGTTAGGATTGTATTCTAATGTTCAGGTGGACTAAACCAAATCTACTTGGTTGACACAAAATCTACTTATGTAGACCTACACAGGAGTAATTTTATTGTCATGTTGCAAGCTGAATTTTATAGTTTCACTAATCAAAAATAGTTTTTTTAAAAAACTATATTCAGGTATGACAGATGTAATAAATAAACCCTAATGTTTCTTATTGCCTTTAAATCAAATTAAACTTACTCACTCTCACCTCACCAGGCTCCCAGGAAACCCAATTTCAGTCAGAGTTGGGGTCCCTGATTCTCTTAGGATCATACCAATATTCAGGAAGTCACATGGTGTGGGATCAATAAAAGGGTCTTTATTTGCTGGGTCATCATGGTCCCAGCTGACATATCATAGTTAAATTTCAAAATCCACAGTTCCTTATAGTTTCATGGCTCTCTGCTCCATAGCAAGTGAGGGTATGGGCCTCTTTGCTAAGACTGAGGCTGCCAACACCTAGGGTCTCTCCTCCCTAAGTACACCACAAAGCCATCCCTCTGAGGTCTTGCAGATACATTGTGCACAGTGGTACACTTTGTGCCCTGCACAAAGGACTAGATTGAGGCTTAGAGCCAACCTACACTCTGCTCACCAGGCTCTGTGCCCTGACATGGGGCTGATTCATTTCCTTCTGGACAAAGACACCGTCCATTTGTCAAGCTGTGTGGCTGCTGGGCTACATCTCCCCAGAGGGGGTGCCTTTGCAGTGGGCATGGAGGCTTCATATACTGGTACAGACTAGTTGAAGCTGCCTTTCGGTCCTGAGGCAGAGCACAGCACATGTTGCTGTCACCTGCAGAGCCCTCTTGTCTTCTTCCCCTGGCATGAGAAGGGAATCTCTTCTCTTAGCATTGCTGTTTCCGAAAGCATTGTTCTACTGTCCTCTTCCAGGACTCCCAGGAAAATCTCCTTTGAGGATTTAGGATCTTACAAAAGAGTGAAAATTACCTTTAGCTCCAGGTAATTTTACTCTCTGCCTGGCCAAGATAGCGATGTAAAAGGATTACCAGGTTCTGGCTAGCAGCTGGGAACAGGAGATAGGTGAAAACTAGGAGTGGAGCACACACACTGGCACCTCCAAACCTCCTACCACACGAGTCTCAAAGAGAGGTATTCAGCTGTCATGTTTAGGATCTGCCCTTCCTTCTACCCCTAAGGAGGAAGGACTATTTTTCTAGCTAGACCATCACTTTGGACTTGAGGAATGCTGTCCAGGCTGAGGAATGATGGGGAGAGAGCCCGGAAGTCAACAGCTAGACATAAAGGATAAAAGAAAGGAAGCGGGGACAGAAGGAGGAGAGGAGCCCGAGCATGGAAGAAAGCAGACAAAAAAGAAGGGGGTCCTGGGGAGGAAGTGGGGTGCTTGACACAACAGGAGAGTGTTGGAGAGAGAGCTGCTGTTAGAGCATCCTTAGGAAGCCCTGCTGTGCAGGGAGAATTGTGGGTAGTAAGTCTCAACCACCTCCTCCTTTAGAGACTTTAAGTGAAGACCTATGTGGCTTTTCCAGGCTATTTGGGGGTGAGATTTACATTTTTTAGGCTGCATCACTGTGCTGAGATTGTCCTCCAGGTGGCCCACCGTAGTCAGGGCACATAGTTATTCTGTATCATCACCAGGGAGCGTGCTGTGATTTGCAGACTTTGTGCTGTAGAAGGAAAGAATAAGTTTGAGGACTTTGACTTGGGAGTAAGTCAAAGATGAGTTGATACATACTTATGAGAATGGCTAAAATTTAAAACAAAGAAAAATGCCAAGTAATGCTTAGGACGTGGAGGAACTGGAACACTCATTTACTGAGCGTGGGCTGTAAACTGTTACAACCACTTTCGAAAACTATTTGGCAGTAGCTACTAAAGCAGAACACATGTATATCCTGTGGCCCAGCAATTAACTCCTAGGTGGATGGTCAACCAGAGTGTGTATGTGTGTGCACCAAGAGACATAAACTATTCATAAAGGCTTCAAACTGTTCGTCAACAGCAGAATTCATAAATAAATTGTAGCGTATTCAAGAATGGGATTCTACATAGTAATGATCATGAACCATCTACAACTATAAACAATAGAGCTAAGTGTCACAAACAGAATGTTGAGTGAAGGAAGTCAGACACAAAAGTGTTTATGCTCTAGTGTACATATGGAGTACAAATACAGGCAAAATCTATCAATGGGCTTAGAGGTTGGGATGGTGATTACCCTTGTGGAGGGGCTGGTGACAGAAAGGAAGTACAAAGGGGGCTTCTCCAATGTTGATAGTATTTTGTTTCTTTATTTGGATGATGGTTACATGGGTGTATTCAGTTTGTGAAAATATAACAAGCTGTATAGTTATTATGTGTGCACTTCTTGGTATTTTCATTACATTTCAATAAAAGGTAAAACCAAAAAAAGTGAGTTTAAATTTTTACTAAACTTTATATACAGTACTGGCTTTTCCATAAGACCATAGTTTTCTCATAAAAATACTGAGTAGAATTGGAATTGAATGCTGAATCATCACGGGGTACCCATCAAACTGTGATAAAAAGAACTGAGAAATATCATTAGTTGAGGAACTTGGGAAATGGAATTATCTGTCCTTAAAGATACCAACATCACAGATTGTCTAATATTTTTGTTTCTCCACAGCAATTCAAAGATTAAAAGCAAAGATTAAATGAGCTTATGTTATAAATGACAAGTACAGTGCCTGGCGTACAGTAGCACTCAGTACGGGGAACTAACTTCAGTTGTAAGGGCTGTAACTATGGGGTCCATGTAGTGAGGTCCACATTTATCAAGACACTGTCTGGTAGAGCCTCATTGCTGTTGTCCACTACCAGAGGGTCTGGATTAGATGCTCTTCCTCTGTGTCTTGGAGACTCAGGGGTGGTTTCTTGAAATGAGTTTGCTTTTTAGGAATACAGATGAGTAGCTAATGTTGGCAACATTCACTGAGTGTTTTGTGCCAATCACTGTACTAAGCAGAGCTGACTGGGAGCTGATACAGATTACTAGGATCTAGTGTTCTGGAAGGAGGTCTGGCACATTTTGATATTTTATGTTTTTTAGTTGGATGACCCTGTTGAAAGGGTCTTTGTATTACTTTTCTTTGGTTTCCAACCTTTTAAGCAGGTAGTACCGTATTTTAAAGAGGAGAAAACAAAGTCACGAAAGTTTAAGTAATTTGCTCAAGGTCACACAGCCAATAAGGGACCTAGCCAGGAGCAGAAGGGTCTGGACCATAGAGATTAACCCAGACAGTGAATGATTTCTAAATCAAGGAGTCTTAGAAATCTCTGGTAAATGTTTTGCCAGAAGGTTTCAAAAATAATTCAAGTTTATTTAAAAGTCCAAAATAGTTTCTTACAAACCTAAAAAGGCTCCATCCTAATCAACTTGATACATATTAAACAATCATTTTAAGCTACTCTGCCTTATTTGAAGAGAATTTAATCAGTATTCTGAGATAATATCCTTGTTGCCATAAAATTCCCTTTTGCCTTTTTGTTTCATAATATATAAGTATTCTTTCCTCCATCAACCAACATTTAAAATACATTTCTTTCATATTAGTGGAAGTTTATGTGCCTGTTAAGTGCCATGTAGAAATAATCAAGTCCCATTATGAACCTAAAACCAATTCAACACCAGTTTCAGAGCAATTTGCCCACTTAGTATCAGCAGCTATGCACTTTTTAACTTACAGTTTAACTTTTAAAATCCCTTTGTTTAAATTTTGAGTCGACTTCTATGACGTAAGTTAGTAACTGGCAGAATCTGGACGATGCTGGAGTTTGGACCCGTGGGAACCAGCGCTAACTTTGCCAGGTGGCCAGCTGTGGGTGACACTGGAAATGTCTCAGAGGGAGGCTCAGTGTTTCCTGGCAGATGACTAGCTTTCTCTCTTTCCTTCTAAGACTTTCATGGACTTTTTCAGATCACTCAGGCCTGAGCTGGGGAGTTATTTTAGTTAGAACTAATGCAGATTCTCCACTAGCTCCTTTCTCTTTCAGAGCCTTGGCCAGGTGAACCTGGTCCCTTGACCAAGCGTGTTGAGGTTGGGCCTCATGGCAATGACCAAGTTACTTTCTTCCTCCATTCCTGACCCCGAGCTCAAGTCAAGGCAATGCAGACCCCTGGCAAAGGAGACATTGATAAAGGGAAACCAGAAAGCCTCTCTAAGGAATCGAGGGCCTGAGAAATGACTCAGAAAAAGTCTAAAAATACCTGAGAAGTTGGGTTTTACTCAAAGAATAGATGACAAGGATCTAAATGTGGGATGCCTCAAACCAGATACCCCCAGATTCACCCTAGACAAAAGGGCTCGATCATTTAATGTCTTGTTTTTGGAGCCGCTGGCTTGCTTGCCTCACAGCAGGGGAAAGCTTACTTGCCCGAAGTGGCACTGGCCTCTGGCCTGCCTTGCCAGCTCAGGTGCCGTCTGTCTTCATGTGAAGTGTGAAGAGCACCGTCATCACCTGCAAAGCTCCTTACCTGCATTGTCCCTGTGAGCCTCTTTTCATTTGTCATAGTCCCCAGCCTGTGAGCCAGCTCCTTGTCGGCTGACATATGTTCTCCGTGACATCACCACTCTGGACACCTGCCCTAAGCTCTGTTTGTCCCAGCCAGCTGGCTTCCCAGGTTGTCTGTACATCCCTCTGCTTAGACTCCAGGCAAAGCTAACTTTGCCTTGCTCAAGTTATGGCATTTTAGAAACTAGGTCTCATTTTGAAATCCAAAAATGCCCCTAAAAGACAGTAGAGAAAGAAATTTTCCAAGTACTTAGTATTAGAACCATTGAATTTCTCAAAGGAATAACACTTCCTGGTCAAAGAAAAGTAGCATTTTTTTTTTCCTATTATAAAAGCGATTACATTGGGAAATGCCGGGGAAAACGATACTATGCTAAGTGCTGCACGTGGTCATTCACTCATCCATTCAGCTCTGGGAGTGGTAAACAAGACAGATGATGTCTCTACTCTCATGGATCTCACCTTCAAATGAGGTAGATAGGCAATAAACAGTTAAATGGAAAAGAGTTGTTGATAGCAATAAGTCATTCAAAGAAATAATACACCACTAAGGAATAAAGAGTGATGGTGTGGGTTCTACTAAGGAAGGGTGGTTATGGCTGCCTGAGAAGGCAGAATTTGAAAAGAAACCTGAATGACGAGTGAGGGCAGTCGTGCAAAGACCTGGAGGAAGAGCACTCGAGGCAGAGGAGGCAGGAAGATCCTGAGGCAGGGATGGACTTGATCTGTTAGAAGAACAGAAAGAAGGTCAGCGTGTGTGCTGGAGGTCCCTGACATGAACTGCAGACAAGCATTAGAGGAGGAGATTGGAAAGGCAGGCCTGAGCAAGGTCGCGAGCACCTGTAGGTGATGGTAATTGTCTCCACTCTTACTCTCAGTGCAATGGGAAGCCCTTGGAGAGTTTAAGCCGGGAATGACATCATGCAATTCATGCTGTGGTTGTGGTGTGGATAAGGGATTACGTGGGGAGAGGAGTGGAACAATTAAAGGTTATTTCTGAAGTTCAGGTCAGGAGACAATGGTAGCTTTGCTGTTAGGAGTGGAGGCAGTAGAGAGGAGAATAGATGCAGGATACATTTTGAAGGGAGAGCTGACAGCAATTGCATTGGGTTAGATGTGGGTGATAAGGGAGAGATATGGAAAGAGCAAAGTTGAGGATGAGCAACTAGGTGAACAAGGTAATATTTACTGAGATAAGATGTCATGTATTCCTCACAATGGCCTTTGAGGTGGGTTCTATTATTTCACCTGTTCTGTACTATCATTACATGTATCCTTCCCTGTGTCTTTATATACTATATACCTAACCTGTGCCTATCCTATATTATCTCTATATCTATTATAACACAGAGAAATTAAAGGTTAGGGCTATGGGGCCACTTGGCCAAGGATACACAATTGGAATGTGGTGAGCAGGGATGTGTCTGCTCTGCCCGAATCCAGGGTCTGCACCTTTACCACCGCTCTAAGATTGTTTTTTGCTTGCCAGCCAACAACTACCATTGTGAATGTTTTTATTTCCTTTCAGCCATAAGATATATTTCTGTATTTTAAAACAAACCTGTGATCTATAATTTTATAAATCATCTTTCTCATTAGCTATTACATTGTAAAAGTATTATTAAACACTCTTCAGAGCATCGTCTTTCCATGCAAACTACCACCCTGCAAATGTTTCTTTTTAAGAGAAGGAGAATTTGATCATCTGTGTGTGGGGAAGAAACAGATAAATGGGCTAAGAAAGTTTTCTAAAGGGGGGAAAAAGAAAAAAAAAATAAATGTTTGTTTCACCTATGAAGTATTTGTTTCCCTAAGATTTTCATTTGAAAATCTGTCTCTATATATACATTTGAAAAATCTATGCTTTCAACAATGCAGCATCTTGTTTCATATTATTATATTCATTAGTAAACTATTTTTAAAAATGTTTAGTTTTATTCTTTAAAATTACCTTCCAACCTTCAGTACCTTCTAAAGACTGTCTTAAGTTCACAGTGTTAAGTGGCTGAGTAGTTCGCCTGTTTTTAGCATCTATTTGGCATTACGATATGTCCTCTGCCTCATTGTTTTATTCTGGCTCCCTTGGTTTCAAGTAATGGAGACTCAACCAAGCTAGTTCAAGTAATAGTAAGAACACGAATAATAGCTGTCTTAGACTGGGTTACCTAGAATGTAGAGATTAAAGCAAGCAGAAATGTTAAAGTCTGAGTTTTATTTGGAAGGTGCAAACCCAGGGGAGCCAGAATGAGGAAGAAGGGAAACCATGCAAAGACTGGTGGGAGTCAAGGGGATGTGAAACATTGCCACCTGGCTCTTGCCTCTTGGGAGCTGTGACAGGACACAGCTCATCATTCAGCTGGTCCCCCAGCGACTTCTGCAGACAGGTCATATGGAGAAACCATGCCTTGGAGCAGTCCAGCGCTGTGGGAAGGAGGGGATTTATCTGCCTGGCTCCCTCTCATCCCTTTCCATTGATCAGTCTCCTCCACAGGGGGCTTAATTCCCCCTCACTTTCAGGTGGCCTCATGAGGCCCCTTCAGTGGCTGCTCAGGGTGTTCGTCCAGCTGCCTGGGGTGACCATGGGGGAGGGCCCTGCACTTCTAGCAACGTGAGCTGTCTGGGAGGTCGGAGGTAGAGAGGATCTGAAGAGGTGCAAACGATTTGTTTCTGGTGTATCAGAATGGCATTGTGCTGAGAACTATGCTTGGATTATCTTACTGAAACCTGATCAGAACCCTGTGGGGTACATATTACTAGCCTCAGTTTACAGATAGGAAAATTTAAATAAGTGGTGGAATGAGATTTTCATGCAAGCAGTTGAATCCTAAAGCTCACACCTTAACCACTACATGTTCCTTTTGAAAGCTCTGGAAGAGTACAGAGGGGCGTATTAAAGTGAGGAAATTCCAGGGAAATGCATACTGGGCTCTCCTGGGAAATAGGACTGAGGATTGCACTGCTGTTGAGAACCAGGCCCATTGAGAGCTTGCAGGGTCCTTTCCCTTCATAGCATATCTGCTTCTTTCTGTGATTCTGAGCCTGTTCCTGACTCTGTCAGCCTCCTCCATTCCTCTTCACCTTTGACTAGTGCACAATATCACCCTTCCCTCACTCTTTGCACCTTCTCTGACCCTGATTCTGCTCATGGCATCCTCTCTGACTCTACCCTCATGGTACCCTGACTCTGTGTCCTGGTTATCCATTTCCACATTTCTCAGGGAAGCACTGGCCCAACATAGTAGTCAGGGTGTTTTGGTTGCTAACAGCAGAAAGTAACTCTATTAAATTCTATTAAAAGTGAATTCATTAAAAACTATGGGTAGATTACAAGGGCCCTGTTTTGCATTTATGGGACCTAGGAATCTCCAGAAGTTCTCAGGAACAAGTCCTGATGGACACCCCATGTATGTGTTAGCCCTGGGATTTTTTTTTTTTTCTTTTCTGCCTTTGCATAACATGGTCAAAAGTTGGGTTTGATAGGCCAAGTGTAAGTGATGAACCAGCTCTTTTCTGTGCCAGGCAATGACAAGAAAATTAGATGAAGGAGCCTCCAGTGATGCCTGGGCTCACTTTCCCAACAGGATTGCATACAATAGGGGAGATAATTACCTAGGAGGATATTAGGATGCTAAAAGGAAGTGGGGGGTGAATGTTAGGTAGACAAAATATGACAAATGTGTCCCATGCTCAGTGCATCTTCTTGCTTACCACAGCACACTGCTCACCACTTATTGGCTAGCCTGTAAATGGGCTATTCTGTAAAGTCGCAGCCAGCCTTAATGCATTTCAAAGAAAAATATAAATGACTTTCCAATTATCTGCTATTTTGAATTATTTATGCCAACAGTTCCTTCTATTTGCATGTTCTACATCTGATCATGAAAAATGACTATATTATAACCACTTATCAGACAAAACTTTGGCATCGTATTTCTTTATTTACAAATACTTCTTTGGCGTCCGTCTTTTATTTACTACTGTGGCAGGTGCTGTGGGAGATAGAGAAGCACTGGACAAGATGTGATTATTGCTTTCTAGGTGTGTAGAATTGAATATAGGAAACATAATACAAAATAGCACCAATAAAAGAATATAAAACAGTGCATGATCAAAGATAGAAATTACATATGTGTGCGTGAGGGTAGTAGCACGGATGAGAGCATAACTTGTGTTAATGTATGGGGAGCCAGTGAAATGCATAATTTAAATCTTGAAAGGGTATATTTGATCTGGGAAAGATAGAAATTTGTGGTGTGGCAACTAGTTGATCTACGTCCTGACTGTGTTAATCTAAATTACAATTTTTGCTATTCATTTGTTCTGAAAGATAGGACAGAGATTGATTTAGAGTCTATCTCTTCTTCTATGTGCTGTATAGAGACTTTGTCCCAGGGTCATTCCCCTTGGCCACAGTCCTGCTGTGCAGTTTTTCAGGGAGGTGCTGTAGTTCTGCCATTTGTAAAAGGCACAGGCCTGGCCCACCTGTCTACTGCTGTCTTTCCACTGCTAATGTCATGAAATGCCTCTGGCAGTATAAATAACTTCATTACTAAGCTGTAAAGTAGAGCAAGTTATTAATATTGTATGAATTGCATTCTATTCAATTTTTTTTCCTCTAACAGGGTGAGATCTCACTCTATTCTGGAAAATATATCCTTAAAATTGCCAAGTAGCATGTGCTGAATGAAGTGAGTGAATTAGGAAGCCCCATTGCTGCTGGAAATTTTAATTGCAAGCTTATTTCAATAAGTTCAGGTTTACTTCTGAGATCCTCATTTTCTTTAGGAATTCAACTGATTAAGGCAGACTAACTCTTAGTAACTACAAAAAATTAGATTTTACTGTGAAGTTTAAACAGGCCTGTGACTCATAATAGGATACTCTGAGCATTGTCAAGAGGCTTGTGGATTTCTCTGTTGTGAGAGGCAATTGACAATGAAAGGTTTTGAAAACTGAGGTTTACAAGGGCAGGCCCAAGTCAGTGATGTTTCGTTTTATCCAAGGTATTTGTATAAGACATTAGTTGGCATGTTCTAATACCATGTAATGAAGCCTAAGTTTAGGCAAGGTATTAATCTCCTCTACAACAAGCAGAAGTTGAATTAGAAAAGGATAACAATCTAATTCCCTCCAGATCTTTCAGGAACAGAGGAGGAAAGAGTTCTACAGATATCACAGACTGAGCTTCATTTGATATGGGGTTATTTCTCTCGGGCCATTAATAACCACATATTAAATTTTCTTTTTGATGTTTAAAGACTGAGAGTCCATACTTCCCTTTATTATAAGGTGATTTGAAAACAAAACCATCTACAAAACCTAGGATACAGGGTTCTAGTCCTGGATTTTCCCACCAGCTCACATGATTTTCAGCCTTTGTGTCTAATGACAAGAAACATTTGACTTATAGTGTTGATTTGCGCAGCTTTCTCCCAGGGGTTTCCCAGGGACTGTGCAACTCCTGGCTCAGTAGCAGGGGTAGACCCCTATCTCTTGCTCGGGAATGAATCCTGAAATAGAGATGAGCATGTTACAGGAATAATTGTAAATTTGATCTAATTTCTGAAAAAAAAGTAATAATTTTTCAAATGTCAGTATTATTAGTAATAAGCTGCTTGTGACACACTTCCAAGTGATGGTGACCTGCAAAGTATCTTAACACCTGGCTGGGATCTGCTGCACTGGCAGTCTGGTTGACCATGAATGAATCACTTAATTCCTCTGTGCCTTACACTTCTTACTGAAGGCCTCTTCCCGTTTCAGAATTCTACATGTACTGTTGAATCACATTAACCAAGCCAAATGAGGCTATTCTCTGTATATTTATGTTATGCTAACATAAGAAACTGCCTTACTTATTAAGTCTTATAGTTCTTCCAACTCCAAATTCTGAATTTGACAATGGTATAGGGATGTGATTTGGATCACATAGTTATTCTCACTGACATTCAACTAAAGGGTTATAGCTACACTCTTGAAAATATTCTGACCTTCTTTAATGTCTTCGTTGGATCTGTCAACCATTAATGCATAGTGAATGCAACTATATTATGATTTAAATATTAGTGTGCTATATATATAAAATTTATATTTGCAATCCATTCCAGCCATTGGGGCACTAGCCTGTAAATTCCAGGAGAGCCTGGACTGTGGTCTGATTTGGTTACTGTTCTATCTTCAGAGCCTGGCAAAGAAGAGATGTCCAGTAATATTTGTTGAGTCAATTAACAACATCCATAGTAATGACTTAATATATAAAGTAGAGGTGTCTTTTATTTGTTTTTATTACCCAGATTCTTTTTGTTTACATGTGAAAGAAACACAACTTGAACAAACTTAAGCAAAAAGGAAAAGATGCTGTTTGTATGGGGTCAACCCTAAAATGAAAGGTGTGTGCCTGGTCTTAGGAAAACATTCAGGGGCCCAAGTCAGCAGACTGCCTGTTTCCATCTCTCATACCTCATTTGTTCCAACATCCTCCACAAGGTAACTCATGGTCACAGGCAGTTTTGTGGTTACATTTCAGTTTTTCCATCACAGAGTGACCACCTCCTTTCCTTATTTCAGTCTGGTTCCGGTTTTTTACTCACTCTTAGTGGCAAAGCTTAGGGGCCAGGGCTAAGTTCAGTAGCAGTTCTTTTATCAAGGATTTGGTAGTTTATTTTTAAAAGAGGGTTAAAGAAGATTTAAAAAGGATATTTCTTAAACATTTTATTGTACTTATACCTTAAATTAACCTGCCAATCTTTTGATGTAAAGCCAAAACTTTAAAAAAAATTTTTTTTCAGTCTGAGACTAGAGCTCTATCTTGTTCTTGAAAAAACCAGACCCTTCATGCGTCATACTTTTCAATTGTGATGTCTTTAAATGAAGCAAAAACTTAAAGATACCTGCAGTCCATCTGAGTGCAGAATCCTTGGAGATGTTTAAGGTTTTCCCCTCAATTGAGTATAATGGTATTTCCCATATTTAATTTGATAGGGTTTTTTGTTTGCATTATGATTTTTCCTTTATCTAGTTTTCCCAAAGCTTTCAGAATACATTTCACAAAAATAAAACTTTCATTTCTGCTGCACTGATTTTGTGTTTAATAGTTAATGAAATTACATGCTTATAATAATTAGTGAAAACGGTATAAATATGTGGGAATAAATGCAGTAGACTCTAGATTAGTACACAACTCTAACAGGGCAACCGAATCATCAGACATTCTGAGAGATGCTGACTAGCCACAGTGTTAGTGTGTCCCGGTCTTTTTAGGAGGGGAATGGACAGCCTCTGTTGCTTTGGCAATTTGAGTTTGACGAAGGTAACATCTCTGCCTTTGAGTTTTCACAATGCGTGGGAGGGACAGATATGCACAAATGAGGGTACTTCAAAAGTTTGTAGAAAAATAGAATTCAAAGATAATAGGAATATTTCCATGAACTTTTTGAAATACCCTCATATGAAAGCATATAATACAGAATGTAATGGGTTGTAATAAAGATTCATACTATGAGAGCAAAGTACAAAATTTTGCCCACAGTAGGAGATAAGTTGGAGCGGCCCCTTTAAGAAAAGCAAAGAGCAGGAAGGAAACAGCAAGCACAGAAGCAGGGGTGTGCAAAAGGAAGTTACAGTGCTCAGGACTACTGCCCGTTGTGGAGAGTTCTGGATTATTAAAAACTGAAGAAACGCCACAACAAATTTATGAAAACTGTGGTGTACCTGCATTTTAAATGTTTACATTTATAGCTTAAAAGCATTAACATGCACACACAAATGTTATTTATAAGAAATCACAG
Source organism: Cynocephalus volans (assembly GCF_027409185.1). NCBI lineage: Eukaryota > Metazoa > Chordata > Mammalia > Dermoptera > Cynocephalidae > Cynocephalus > Cynocephalus volans. Next base: position 77,018,648 of record NC_084464.1, read on the forward strand.
GACTTATTTTAAAAAGTCATGCAGGCAATATGGGCCAGCCATGGAGCAGGTTTAAATTGCATGATAAACAGTTGAACGATGAATATCCTGTCATGGTGTTTATGTGACTGTATGTATAGTATCATTCGAGGTAAAGCCCAAAGCCTAACTTCAAAGAGTTAAACCATAGCCAAATGGCTCCCTCCGTGCCCTTCTCCCTGCTCATGTGCACCTGGAGCATGGTATATTAAGGTGACTGCAGGCTGACAGTGGTTGGGCTGGATGATATACAGGGTAGATTTTAAAGAACTACAAGAACTAAGCAATAACGGGAGATGAGACAAATCATGCAGGATGTTGCAGCTGTGCTCACAGATTTGGAATAAAGTAACAGAGATCCCAACAGTTCCCCTCTCTGAAAAAAGCTATAAGCAGTGAAAAGCCAATACTTGTGTTTTCCCATTCTTTATATCACTTTCTTATAAGACCGCGATCCTCTCCTAAAAATATGGAGTGGAATCAGAATGAAATACTGAATCATTGTGTACACATCAAACTGGATGACAACGACACTGAGAAATAGCCTTAGTTGAGTGACTTGGGATGTGGAATGATCTTGCTTAAAGGTGGAATTTTGGCTTATGTTGATATGGAAAATGTCCAAGAAAGTCCTCAGCACAGGTTTGCACAAATTCTGACCTAGATAAAGCGTCCTAGAATCCCCCAGGTTCTGCTCTTCTCCTACATGCTTCCGCTGTCATCACTCACTCTGACACGCTCTACCAGGGATTTGGCTGGCGATGTCTCCCTCCTCCGGTGCTGTATCTTTGCCCTCTGCAGGTATGGCTTATGGTGATGGATGTCATCAACATGCACAGGCAGCAAGAACATAAAATAGTTGCGGTGTCTTAAAGAAAAAAGAAGCAGGGAGAGTGATGCTAGCTGTCAAAGAATGTGATGATCAAGCCCATTTTCTCACACATGTTAATAACTCCACAGTTTTTAAAGAAAAAAGGAGCGTAAGTTTGAAAACAATATCAGGGAGAATAACCTTTAATTGAAGGAAGTATATCTGACAGTAAGTCTTGCATGAATTTTTAAGAGGGACGAATATTGCTATAATGAGCTCCCACAAACTGGAAAAAATCATGAGGTCGTTGACAGTTTTTCAAGCATTAAAACTTTCCTGTTAGCCCTGAATCATAGAGTTTGATTCTTTCAGGCTTGACCAGGCACTGTCAGGGCTAACATGTTGACTTTCAACGTGATTGATTGAATGGATTAAGGAAGATTTAAAAATATACTTGACATTTCTAGGAGTCATGCAAATGTAAAATTGTTTGAAATTTTGATTTTTACTTATTTATCTTGACTAATTTTATTTTTCACATTAAAGAAAAAGCTTATATGAATGATAAAAGTATAGGATTTTACAATTCAATTATTAATCAGTAGTAAGACAGAATTAAGAAAAACAGTGCAAAATGGTAGATGAGGTAGAAGTAAGGACACATGAAGATCAAACTTTGAGATCTTTGCACTAATAATTAGACTCAGACAGAGGAAGGGGCCCCGAGTTAGTAATTTGTTTGGCTTTAAGAAATGCAGTTGTGTACTGCACTTTGTGTGATCTGTCCCCATTACAGCTTGTCTGTTTCAAGCTTAGCATTCCTAGTTCTGCCCAGTTCTAAAAGGAAAAATGCATCTATTTTGTTTATTAGACTCATAAATGGATCCAAAATGGCACGAAAGAATTGTATATCGTGGTATACATGTTGCTCCTTATTTCTACTTTTTATAAGTTATTGTTTAGATTGAGATAGTTACTTGTATTATTTATTGCTACTGCCATTTACCAACACTGGTTTTACATTTATTAATCTATTTTTATGTGAAGGTGATAGTTCACTAAGGGCAGTGGTTTTTTACCATGACTCACAATAAGAAGTTTATTGTGTGTCAACTTACACATATAAATGTAAGTTTATAAAATAAACATATATTTATAAAAATGCTTTGTATTATATATTATACAAATATATATCTAATACTTATGTGACTAATATTTATGCATAATATTTTTATAAATTATGCAAATACATATATATGAAACAAAAGTTTTACTAAACTAACTTTATTCTTATCACCAGTATTGCCCTCTGAGAGGGATCCATAGGGTGTGTAGAGCTCCCAAACCAGTGTGTCGACACCATTCTGGCAGCCCAAATTTATACAATCCCACAAAAGAAATACCCGATAGCCAGCAAGAGTAATTCCCTCACCAGGACACCCCTGGAACCACAGTCCAGCCACAGGGCCCCAGGATGATCCCATAGGCTTGAGTCTCAGAATTCTTTGGGGCATCTAGTTTACCATAGGTGGGGTTGGGGGTTGTAAAGTGGAACATTCCAAAGGAGAAAAATAGGAAATTTGACCTGGTGGGGGGTCCCTGTCCAGCACTACAGGCCTCAGCTAGTCCAAGACACTGCAAAGAAGCTCCAATGCATGGTGGAGAGGGTGCTGAGAGTACTGCCCTCTGATCTATTAATTTCACAATTTTAACATATCTAGTGACCCTCTAGATTGACAATTCCCAATCTTTGTGTGCCTTTCTGTTTCTTCATTCAATATCCTGGGAGAGAGAATATCATCAGCCAAGTTTGAAGGAAGTGTCTGCCTGCACTAATCAGCAGTGAACAGAAGGGATAGGGAATAGGATACTGTGGTCCAGATATGACCATTTTCCATCTCCAATCTCCTGCATCAAAGGGAAAAATTCCAGTAAGTGGGGATCTGGTAAGTCAGGCAGCTCTTCTAGGTGGCATTTACTAGAGAGACAAATATCCTTTTGGACCCCGGTCCTAAGTTTCCCAAGGGCTCTGATTCCAGGAACATTGACATGTCAGTACGAAGGTACTTCGAAAGTTTGTGGAGAAACAGAAATAAAAGATAATACAAATCTTTCCACGAACTTTTGGAAGTACTCTTGTATTATCTAATCTTTCTGGAAGAGAATTCATGAAACAAAAGGATGAGTGTTTATTCAGTCACATGGGGAGTTTGTGGAAGAGACAAGTCTAGATCCATGTCTTCTCACTCCTGGTCCACGACCCCATGCTGCTTATTCAGTGCAATGGATAAGCACTAAAACTGCTTCCCCAGCCTCCCTCCCAAAAAGGGCAAAAAACCCCACATAATCCTAGTAAGTATGATGCTCTCCAAAGAGTTGTGCTCACTGCTACATATCTTATGTCATAAGGGCTTGCTTGATCATTTGCTCTGGTACTTATGTAATTGCAACCGTCTGTAATTCCCTGTGGCACTCCTTTTCCTTTTGATTACCTAGAAAAAGCATTTCTCTTTCCTATTTAGAGGGTTTTGTGTGTGTGTCCTTTTCAATTCCTCAAAATGATTGAATAGTGGCTCTGTGGTGACAGCAGTAAAGAAATTTGTGATCCTTCGAAAAGACGTAGTACAAGTAGAAATTATGACTGTGTGTTAACAAAGTGACTATGACACTTAGTTTATTTTCCCTGGTCCTCGTGCCCATAAGTGGCTTTTCTAGAATTGTGTCTGTCTTTAAAATGTGGAACAGACAATGGTCAAATGGGAAGAAAATTTTTTATACTTTTTCTTTCTTTTTTTTTATTTTTAAGTTTAGAGTCAATAGTTTAATGACCATGGTCATTTGGGGGAGCATTTACTGCTATTGTCTGAGGACACTGACAGTCCCAAACTAAGCATTCTCGTATCCTTTCTGGTTCTCTGTCAGGGCCCTTGTATAAAGATTTATTAGTAAATAGCTGAAACCCAAGACAAGAGCCCTCACTTGGTCTGAATCATGACGATGACCACTTTACGCTTGCTGACTACCCCATGAGATCCCTGCAATGAAGAATAATGCTTTAAAAGTGTTTGTGCGTATGTTTCAGAACAGATGTCTTAATTCCGGATGTAGGTGACTTTTCCTTTTAGGAGAAGGTTCCAGTAGAGACTGAAATATAAGGAACTCAGCTAGTGGTCAGGAAAGGACTTAGGTAGCAACTGTTTTGTCAGAAGTTAGTGTCTAGTTGTCATCATCATACAGAAATCTCTGGTTTCTGCTTCAAAAGTCTGAGCACAGTTTTATTTTAACTCTGACATTTATTCCTAGACCCTTGTTCTCCATAGAAGGAGTTTCAAAAGACTCAGTATGTTCTAAAACTTACTGGATTTAACTCTGTCCTTGGCAACTGAAAAGACAGCAGCCTATACAACTGTTACCTTCCCCCCACCCAACAAAATCTCTTCTAGTTTTCCAAAAATGAGCCTGTGCTGTGTCCCAAAATGATCTTTCAGTGCTACTAGGAATTGAGAATACTGAGCAAGAATCTTCCTGCCGAGGTAAGGACCAAACTCAAAACCACTGAATGGTGAAGGGGGGAGAGTGGTGCTCCTGTCTTCCAGCCGCGCACTGCTGTGGATCTACTCTCCCCACAAAGGACTAATTATTTCAACCTAACAGTGGACTGTAGGGCTGTTCTGTTCTGCCAGTTGTTTCTGCAGAAGCTTTCTTTTTCACATTTAAATTGAGTGTAGAAACAAGATAAACCTGCATGGGGAAGAATTCCAGTGCTTGCTGAAGTTGGTAGTGGCAGAGCACAGATGTCTGCGGGTGTCCAGACAAATTATTGGTCTTGACTCACATAAGTACTCCACTAGATTCAGGGGTAAAGTTATTACTTTCTGCAAATAGTTTCCTGGAGGGAATGAGCCATGAGGGTTTGGCTTTTCACTGACAATTACTAGATAGATCCCCAGGGTGGGGGACGAATGTCTCCCTTGGGAAGCCATTAGTTCCAGAGCTATCAACAAACTATTCCCTGTGTTTGGTCTAATTAAACTGTACACATTTTGGGTGGGTATAAAATAGAGATGCTGACATGCCAGCATTTATGCTGCTGACACAAATGTTCTGAGTATAGTTGATGTAAGTGGTGCTGACATAAACCTTCTCTTTGAGAACAGCTGCTAGAGGTGCTTTTCCACTATCTTCAAGTGGATTAACTTTCATTTCCTGATTCCAAGCCTTACCTCAAAGCTACATAATCAAGACAGTGGGCTGAGAGTGGAAGTGTCTTCTATTGAGATTTATTTCCCTAATAAGAAAAATTAATTAATTGATTTCTCAGTTACTTATTTCTTTCATGTTAATAATTGCTTAAATTAGAACACGATTTTTTAAAAAATTCAGTGTTAGATGATGAATACAGCAATAATTATTTTTTTTTATTAGAGGCTTAGTTTGCAGAGCTCCTAAAATGACTAAAATTTGGGATGGAAAATGGAAACATGACTATTATTGGATAAGATAAGCTATGTAACACAGATTTCATATTAACACAATTGTGAACTGCCAAGTTAACTGACAATTAGCTGCCACTGTTTATAATTCTGTAGATGAATGTGATGAAAGCTATAGATCTTTTTCAAGGTGAATTGCATACATACTTAATATAATACACACATATCAAAGGGGTTTAGGACATCCTAAAGTCACCTATGAACCAGATCAAGAACCTCTTTCTTTAATTATATTACGTTATCAGAGGTGGCATTTGCCACCTACATTGGGGGTGTGTTATCCCCAATAAGGTTTTTAGAAGATGATATCATCACCCACGGTATCTTTCTTTGATACTGATGGTACAGGATTTTTTTTTTTTTTTTTCCCTATATAAAGATGACCGGTAAGGGGATCTTAACCCTTGACTTGGTGTTGTCAGCACGATGCTCTCCCAAGTGAGCTAACCGGCCATCCCTGTATTAGGGATCCGAACCCGTGGCCTTGGTATTATCAGCACCGCACTCTCCCGAGTGAGCCACAGGCCGGCCCTGATGGTAGAGGATTTTGAGTCAGCGGGATCTACTGGCTGTAAGGCATAGCTCACTACAAGTCCTCCAAAAAGCTAAAGCCAAGATGGGATTAGATATGCAAGAGATTTATGGAGAGGAATCTCCTGTGAAGGATTAAGCAAGAGGGAGTGGGAGGTGGCAGATGAGCCTTCAGACCTGGAAGCACTGGGAGTCCCACACTGGTCAAGACATCTTGCCTCTAATAACCCACCTGCTCCATCTTAGCCTGGAGAAGCCTGGAGGAAGCATAGGCACGAATGCTGTGGTGCACTTGAAGGGGCAGCAGCTGGAGCCTGTCAGTCAACTGTGCTCCCCAGGCAGGGGCTCTTGAAAGGGTATCCAAGCAGTGGCCTCCATGGCCACCACAGGGGGATCAGAGGGTCTTTGTAGGTACAAAAGTACAAGTTCTTCTCTACTCTCCTACCCACTTTACATTTTGATGACTTCTACTCTTTGACCATTATAAATCTGCCAACCAAAGTATCACACAGGGACAGGCAGGGGATATGCTATCTTAAATTTGTGACTTAGTTTCTTGTTTCTTTCAGTACAATACTGTAGCCATTGTAACTATTCACTAACAGGGTAGGGTGGAGTAAACATTTGAGAGGTTGAATAAATCACTTTTTTAGCACAACCTTGACCTTTTGTCCTGGGGCAATTAAAACAACAACGTGTTTAAGTGTGGAGCCCATAATACTCACCAAAATCCTACAAAAGCCATACTAATATCAAGGGTTTCTCCCAGCTTGTAGTGCCAGTGGGAATAAGTCCTCAGATTGGTGTCCATTTTTTATCCCTCTTCCTCTTCCAACCAAGACCATGTGGGCTATGGGCTCTTTCTCTCATGCCAACTCCCCGAGGAGAGAATGAGCAAAAGCCACCTGGAGGATTCTCTTCACTAAACACTATTACCGGGTACAGAAGTCTTTTCCCTCAGTTTTCTTAGCTCCTTTCAGGCTCTTTCACCTTTGACTTCCTGTTTCTTCTCCCGGGAAGGAAACACGTTCTTTGCAGGAATTCATCCAGTATAATTTCTAGGAAGTCACAAACAGAGGGAGAAGACCCTAAATTTTATTATTTAATTAATATCTTTGATCTCTGAAAAGCCTGCTTTTTAACTGGATTTCAATAAACTTGCCCAAACCAGTTCAGAAAAATATTTAATATATAATTGGCTAAAACTAAATTAAAACACACTGGTTTTAAATTCTAAATTCAATATAATAAATCTACTGAGCAGGGCATGGTGCTGGGTAAGGAGAGCCACGAACCTCGCTAAATAAATAGGGGATGAGACAATGAAAAGAGCTCAGCTGCAAGGAAAGCAAACACTTCCCTTCTCCCTCTGCTGCATTAAACAATGCAGCCTGCCATCTAGAGTGACAAGAGGAGAAAGCCAAGAAAGAAATAATGACTTCAGTGAGTGGGGCTCGCAGTCAAAGCCTGACCCAGCCCTACAGCAGCTGAGCATGTGCAATTCCAACCGGATCAATGGTAGCCTCTCTCTCTGTTTTGTAAAGGAACTCTTTAAGATGTTCTAGGTTTATCTTTTCAGGGAAAAAAATCCCCCAAAACAAAAACAAAGATCAGTTGATTTCATATTGACAATTAAATGATACACTTTAAAAGAGAGTAATAAAACAAATCATCAGACTCCTTCTCTACGCCAACCCCAGGCCTTTACATAGATTCTATTTTTAACTTCTTAAATTAAAAGAGCAAAAAATTATCTTAGTAGCTGTGGCCAGTTGAAACTTTAAAGTTACTTGATTAAGCCAACATTCACTTAGAAGACAATGCAGGTCACAATGAGAACGTTTTACAGACTGTACAGCAACATTCCTCATCCGGTGACAACTAGTAAGTGCGGGTCACACTCATGTGCTCACCCTCTCTCCCCGCTGGCTCCAGCTCCACCCTGCTGCCGCTGTTCCAACAAAGCTGCCCTCTCTGAGGTGACAATGCCAATGGCTCTGTTAGTTCAGACCCAACATTTAACACCTTTGGTGTTCTTTCTTGGCTCCTTTGATACTGCGTTTTCTCAGATTACTTCGTATGGTCTCGTCAGATTCCCTTACTTCCTCTCTTCTTTTCCTCATCTTAAATAGAGGCAGAACCTCAAATCCAGTCATTGGTCCTCTTCACTTAAGTATTATCCACTCCATAGTTTCCACGACCATGCTTTAAGCCCTGGACATTCCTCAAAGCTTCAGTTTTGAATATGCAAATATCTACTAAACATCTACAGATGATCTCCCCCTGCATGTCAAGTTCTGAAACAGAAATTAACTTTCTTTCCCTTTTCCTATCCTTCCTATGTTTATAATACCCCCTGTCTATGCTCTCCCAGTCTTTGGGGCCAGAAGACTTGGTCAGAATCATCTTCAAGTCCTTTTTATATCTCATTCCCTATATTATCACTCATCTAGTCTATGCTATTTTAATAATTTTGGATTTCCATTCCTACACCCACCTTCATATTTAGGCTCATATGAGACATTCTGTCTGGATTATTCCAATAGCCTTTTGACTAGAATTCCTTTCTCTCTCACTTTTTTACTTCAAGACATATGGATCTATTTCTTTCTATGTGTATGAGCTCGGGGTACAGTAGTAATTAGATCAGGCTCTTTCTTTGCAAAGCTTACAGTTCATTGGGAAAGAAGGGTGTGAATAATATTCACCTCTGTACTATGAGGAGCACTACACATATGAACACAGACTCGGTGGCCCAGCGAGGGGGTGATTAACTTTGCTTGTGGCAGGTGGACAGAGGGAATTAAGAAGGGCTTACATAGAGAAGGTGGCTTTGGGGCTGGGATTTAGGAATAGAATAGGTTTTTCACCAGATGGAGAGTCATGGGGAAGGGCATTCCAGGCCAAGGGGACATTATGTCACAGAGACATTTAAGTGTGTGGTATGTTTACTAGTCTGGTGCCCACTGAACACAGGCTGTGAGGTGGACAGCGGGTGGACACGAGGCTGGAAGGTGGGCTGGGCTGGATCATGAGTGTCTCCCGTGAGGTGTGTGGGTTTTGTTCCATAGGAAGCTTAGACCTCTCGGTTTCACTTCCTACATCTAACTAAATACCGAGATCTGAGTAGAATCAACAAACTAATACTTGAATCTAATTTATTTTCTCCAATTTCATTGACCTTGCCTTATTTCTGGCCCAATTCTTAGATGCCCTTAGTCAAATTTCTCTTTATAAAAATGAGAACATCTCTGTATCTCATCTTCACCACTTAATTAATGATCTTTTCCCTTTCTTATAGGAAAGAAATAGGACTAGTAATGCGTGGCAATATCAGGATCTGTATGCAAATTTCCTAGAAGATAATCTATACATACATACATATATATATGTATATAAATATTCATTTAATTTTCACTAAATTGCTGTGATAAACCTCCCTATTCAGAAATTTTGCTTGCTTGCTGTTTTAATTTGGCTACTAGAAAATGGAGAGGTATTTCCACATTGGACCAGCCTCAAATAACATTACTCAGTGGTCATCATTTTTGCCACACATCTCTGTCCTGGGAGCACCTGTCACTGCACTTGGATGTGGATGATGAGCAAAGGCCCCCACATCCTCCTGTCCAGAAGCAGCTACCACGTCTCCTTAGTGGGTCTTAAGCTGCTTGAGCTTCTGATGTAGACAGAAGGGTCCAAAAGCAAGGCTGCTCATATCCAACTGTGGCTGTTAGTAGAAAATACAATAAATAGAATTGCAGAACAATCCTTTGTCTGGTTTCAAAGTGTCCTTTGGTGTTTAAAAACTCTGTCTCATTATTTATTTCACAGGATCAAAATAGGCCTATCTTACAAAAGGGAACATCCCTAATTTTAGAAAGGTTTTAAAACAGGCTTTCACTATATCTCACTCAGATTATTGTGCTGACAGACTGACTGATGATCTCCTTACTTTCTGTCTTTTTTCTCTGGTTTATTTCACATTCTACTCTCTGATTTTGCATCCAAATGCATATGACAGTACCTCAAAAAGCTCATGGAAAGATTTGTATTATTTTTTCATTCTGTTTTTTCATGAACTTTTAAAGTACCCTCATATCTGCCACCTCTATGTTTAAACACTTCAGTATATTTCTTTTTACTTGTGGGATAAAGTCCAAAATTGCTTGGAATGCCATACCTACCTCTCCAGTCTTATCACCCATCTTAACCTAACAACAACCTCCCAAATATGTGGGAGTGGTATAATTTGTGCCTCTATCAGACTCTTGAGATAAGTGTTTATAAAGCCCATGTATTGATTTCTGAATGTCCTTGAACCTCCTGAAATAAATGCTCCATATAGTTTATAAGATTTTAAAGTGGTTCTTTAAACTCTAAAAGGTTGAGAACCATCTAAATCCCTTGAGAGCTATGGCATAGATAACCAAATTTGGTAGAACAATGTACAAAATAAGAATGGATAACAGTGTTGTAGAGTGTGATCAAATATAGAACCTCACTTATGAAATGTACATATTGAGGCCTGGGGAATTATATTGACTTTCCTGAGGTCATTTAGACACCGAACCCCACAATTTAGACTTAATTGTGAATTGTTTTCCCTATTGTTTGCTGTTTAAATTTTTTTCAATTAGGATAGAGTGGAAGCTTCTTGAAAGCATCAACTATGCCTTGAAATGATTATGATGATGATTGTGACGATGATAATAAAGGTGATTTTGTAGGAAACTGTGAATAAGTGACATGTCTAAGGTCACAGGCTTCAAAGCACTATTACACATTGCTACTTCTTACATTTTAAGACCGCTGAATCTACATCTTAAAAGTCCTGGAAAATGAGAATTTGCTGATTTGAATGAAGTACGTTCAATAGATCAGGCGATTTCAAACTAAATGTGAGATTTAAAAAAATGAAATACTCTTGAAATGTTGATCCACTAATTTGCAGATCTGAGAATACTTTTGTTTTTCATATGGGCACCCAATTGATTTATGCATTGACTAAAGAAAGAAGCTGCAATGTACCTGAAGTATCTTTTATTAGGCTATGGGAAAAAGAGGAACTTGCTTTACATTTGTGTTTAACCTTTACCAGATAGTTCGAATCTGTCTAGTGTACTGATTATAAAAGGTTTTAGGAACGATTTTATTTTGTTAGAGAACTAAAGTGCCCTCTACTGCTTGTTTTCTGACATTACAGTCAAACAACTGTTATGATACTTGATTTAATAAAGTTGCCCTTCTAGAAATAAAAGCAATACGTTCGTTTATGATAACGGTAAGTTAAACTATGGATTCTACTTATAAAAAAGGAAATTATTATTGACTAAGAATTTTGAAGCATTTACATGTTTTATAATTTGATCAGTAAATAAAATCGCAAATATTCACCTTAATCATATTTTTGTCACATATTTTATCTTAAAAATTCAGACTCTACTGTATAAGAAACACTTTTAACTTTTGGCATTAGCTTCAATTCATTTTATAGAGCCTAAATTTTTTATTATGTTGACTAATATCTTTAAAAGATAAATAAAACATATATTTCCAATTTAAATATTCAGAAGCATAAAAAAATTAAAAAGGGTCAAAAGGATTCTCTGAATGTCATTTTTTACTATACTACTGTGAAAAAAGTCTCCTCTTGTTAAGATGTCATATGATTAACATTCTAACTTGAAAATAGAATCATCTTACAAGTTTGCTTGTTGTAAACTTTGATTTTGCTTAATAAGGATGCATTTCACTTCCCTTCACTAAAAGATTCCAAGTTAGCTTGGATTTATTTCAACTACTATTACTAGTCTTAAAATTTCTGTTATTTACATGCTTAGAAGCCTAAAAACTACAGAGAATGTTCTTTTACAAGTTTATAAATCTAATTATTTTAGAAATGTCTCTTTCCCACCCTCTTCTTCACAGGACTTTTCCGTCATTGCCACAGTTTTAGAATTTTTCTAGCTGTTGGTAGCTATTCAGTTCTTGCACAAAGACACAAATCTTGACTGCCGGCCTTTTGGCATCTGCTAATACTTTCAGAGACCTTGATTGAACTTCAGTCTGTTCATGGAACTTCAGAGGCTGACAATAGAAACAGCTCTTATTTGTCTTTTTCACCCTTCACTTTTAATCCTTTCCATAAGCCACTTGAAAGCACAGTACTAGGCAGATCAGGGGCAGAGAGGAAAAAAAACCTACGTTCCCGCCTTAGCGCTTTGAATCTCTGTACTCTTTTAGAGAAAAGCAAACTAAGCAAGCAAACATTAAAGCTGGTAATAATATATTTCATGGAACTAAGATTGATGTCAGGAGAGCTTCAATCTTATAATCCATTTATTTGAGCTTCTTCTCTTGTGCCCAAATTCATCTGTATATGCAGCCATAAAAGTTCATACAAAAAAGGGAAAATGGTTTAGCACTGTGGAGCAGAGGAAGAAGGTGTCTACTAGAAAGTAGGGAGCTCACAAAACTCATACCCAGAACTCAAAATCTGCCATAGCACAGTTCCTTTTTGGGCCCTTTCAACTTTTCTGAAGCCCTGGGAAGAACAGCTTTCAGTTGCTTTTCCTTGCTCTCACTAACTCTTCTCCAAGGGAAGCAGCACAGCCTGTCTGGTCAGTGACTGCTCCGATTCTGCTTTCTAAGTCCAGGATCAGAGCTCAGACCTGCCTCAGCTTAGGTGTGAAGACCACTGGCCTTGCAAGGCAGCACTTCTGGGTGATTGGGTAACTCTCCCTCAGGCTGCCCAAGAGACTGGGATACACTATTGTGACTGCTGATCTAAGCTGCCATCTTTGTTCAAGTCCTATCGGTAGTCAAAATGTTATGTGGATATCTGGAAGATATGAGAGGGCCATTTATCACAATGCCGTTTGTCTATAACATATTCTCCCCTGTGCTTTGAGGACAGTTGTATTGTCAGCCATTGAGCTTCTAGGGTATGTTCTTGGCCAAAAAGCTTCAGCACATCCACACTGCAAATTCTCTTGGCCAATGAGTTTTTGTTTTTGATTTTAACAGTACTATACTGCATGTATTCTGCAATGTGTACTGTTTAACTTGCTGTGGCCTCTCTCTGACATTTATTTTGTGTTCTAGCAAACCTTTCAGACCTAAGGTGTCTGACAAAAACATATGCGAGTGGAAATGTGGAACCAATTGCAAATAAAGGAAGCTTACTGCAATGAATATTAAAATCTGAGTTTTACATGACCTTTAAAGAAATGTTCGCAGGAACACAGGATAAAATTAAATGACAATTTGGGATTTATGGAAGTTCTTTAATGTCCTGAGGATCATTATAAACTTCATGGAAGCCCAGGAAGACTGGCTGATAATCATATCAATACTAGGTGGAAGAAACTGTGGCTGGCTTCATAGGTTTTGAAGGGGAGAGAAACTGAGCGTTGGATGCCATAGGCAGCCCATTTCCTTAGAACTAAGCTACCTTGTCCAAGCCCTGGAATCAGCCACTTCTCCTAGATGCCTGGGTTCCTTTTAGTAAGGATCAAGGTCTAGTGCTAAGTTTGCTTGTTGCTACTCTGGTCTTTGCTTCTTGGTACTTTCACAAAAGACAGCAAGGAAATCTCTTTATATATATATGGGTGTGTGTGTGTGTGTGTATGTAAATGTGCGTATATATGCATGCACAGGAATACCAATGTACAGACACAGATCTACGCGCGCGCGCACACACACGTATATATACATAAACATAAACATTCATATGCAGATGCATATTTTAAAAATCATGAGTTCACCTCAATACTTCCAATTCCAGTCCTCTCCTAAACGGTTCTTCGTGCCTTCCAGCATTCCGTATTTGAGTCTCCCTTCTTCCACAGTGAGAACTTCCAACAACATCAACACAGTTATTCATTTGTTCACCCCTTTAGTATGCCTGCAGTAGGTCCAGAATTGCTTCGCCCACGCCGTTACAATAATAAATCTGCTGAAAAGAGTTTGGGATTTGTTTGCTCTTCTCTCTCCCTCTCTACCCCAGGAATGAGGACATGGAATTCAATAGTGTGGTTATAAATCACTTTAGACCAGTTGCTCCCTTTTCCTTCCCTCTGTCCCTCTAGTGTGGCAATGGTGTTCATCTGAAACAAAGTTAGGCTCAAGTGTTTCAGTTCATTTTCAGTTTTAGTACCTCCTTCTTATTCTTACTGATTTTATTTTTGGAATATATAGAATATTAACATGCCTTCAAATGTCAATCTATACAAAAAGGTGTCATGAGAGATGTGTCATTTCTTTCTGTATTCCTTCTGTCTAACTTCCTCACCTCTTGTAGGAAACTGACTTGTTTTCTGGTTTGCACGTGTGGATCCCTTTTTGTAATGATAAGCCATTATATGTATTGCATTTTTCCCCTTCTTTTATATACAAAAGTCCGTGTGATGGTTAATTTTTCATATCAACTTGACTATATTAAAGAATACATGGAAACCTGGTAAAGCATTCTTTTGGGGTTTGTCTGTGAGGGTGTTTCCAGTGGAGACTAGCATGTGAGACTGAGTGGACTGCGAGGGAAAGATCTGCCCTCTGTAGGGGTAGGCTCCATCCACTCTGCTGGGGGCCCAGAGAGAACAAAAACAGAGGAAAAGGCGAACGTCTCTCTCTCTCTCTCTATCAGCTGGAATTGGAAGATGCTCTTCTCTCCTGTCCGTGGACAATGGGACTGGAGACTCTTCAGCCTATGGGTTCTAGGACTACCAGCATCCCAGGGTCTCCAGTTTGCAGATGGCCTATTGTGAGACTTTTCAACCCTCATAATCTTGTGAGCCAATTCCCCTAATAAATTCCCTCTCATATATCTATATACATAGCCTATGGGTTCTGTCGCTCTGGAGAACCTTAATAATCAGGATACTAAATATGTTCTTTTGCATTTTCCTTTTTTCACTTGTTTATGTCTTCTGGAGATCATTTCATATAAGGACATAAAGCACATATTTATTCTTATTATAGCTGCATATAATAAGAATATTACCCTTGACCTTACCTTCCTGTTCCTTTAGGCCTCCTTCCCACAACCCCTGCACACACACACACAGAGACACACACACACACACCCTGACCTGCCTCCCCACACCTCACCCTTTCAGAAAGGTCTGTTGTTGTGCTCAGGCCCTCTAACCTTATACTCCTATTCCAGGAAATACTCTGGTTTTGACACTTTTCCCTCACTGGGCTCACTCACTGTGACTGTGCACACTCAGTCCCCTATATCCAGACCTACTTCCTGCTGCAGGATTAGCTCAATAGATGCAGAAAAAGCATTTGACAAAATTCGATATCCCTTCATGGTAAAGGCTCTCAGTGAATTATGTATAGAAGGAAATTATCTCAACACAATAAAAACTATATTCAACAAACCCACCATAATATCATCCTGAACGAGGAAAAGCTTTTAAGAACAGGAGCAAGACAAGGATGCCCACTCTCACCACTCCTATTTAACATAGTATTGTAAGTTTCAGCCAGAGCAATTAGGCAAGAGACATATATAAAGGGCATCTAGATTGGAAAATACAAAGTCAAACTGTCCCTGTTTGCAGATGACATGATCCCGTATACAGAAAATCTTACAGACTCTACGGAAAAACCCTTAGAGCTGACAAACAATTTCAGCAAAGGTACAGGATAGAAAATCAACATGCAAAAATCAGTATTGTTTTTATACTCCAATAACAAAGTAGCAGAAAAAGAAATCAAGAGATTAAGCCCACTTACAATAGTAAAAAAAAAAAAAAAACCTAGGAATCAATAAACCAGGGAGGTTAAAGATCTCTACAATGAGAACTACAAATCACTGCTGACAGAAGTTAAAGAGGAAACAAAAAGATATAAAGACATTCAATGCTCTTGGATTGGAAGAAGAAACATTGTGAAAATGTCCATACTACCCAAACGGGTCTACAGATTCAATGCAATCTCCATCAAAATACCAATGACATTCCTCACAAAAATAGAAAAAAATAATTCTAAAATTCATATGGAACAGCAAAAGACCCTGCATAGTCCAAACAATCCTGAGCAAATAAATAAAGCCAGAGGAATAACACTACCAGATTTCAAATTATAGGGGTATAGCAACCAAAACAATATGGTACTGGCATAAAAACAGACACTTGGATCAGTGGAACAGAATAGAGAACCCAGAATTCAATCCACATACTTACTGCCAACTGACTTTCTACAAGGGCACCAAGAACATACACTGGGGAATGACTGCCTCTTCAATAAATGGTGCTGGGAAAACTCAACATCCATATGTATAGGAATGAAACCAGACCCTCACCTCTCACCGTTTAACAAAATCAACTCAACATAGATTAAAGGCTTAAATATAAGACCTGAAAGTATAAAACTACTGAAAGCAAATATAGGAGAAACATTTCAGGAAATAGTATTGGGCAAAGATTTTATGAGTAAGACCTCAAAAGCATAGGTAACAAAAGAAAAAATAAACAAATGAGATTAAATCAAACTAAAAAGAAAAAGAAACAATAGCAAAAAGAAAGCCTACAGAATGGGAGAAAGTATTTGCAAACTACGCATCCAACAAGGGATTAATATCCAGAATATACAAGGAACACAAACAACTTAACAGTAAAAAAACAAATAACCCAATTAAAAAATGGACAAAGGAGTTAAACAGGCATTCTCAAAGGAAGATATACAAATGGCCAACAGACACATGAAAAAATGCTCAGCATCCCTAAGCATCAGGGAAATGCAGATCAAAACCTCACTGAGATATCTTCTCACCCCAGTTAGACTTACCATTATACAAAAGACACAGAGAATAACAAATGCTGGTGAGGACTCAGAGAAAGGAGAACTCTCCTACACTGTTGGTAGGACTGTAAATTAGCGCAGCCATTACGAGAAACAGTACAGAGTTTCTTCAAACAACTACAGATAGAACTGCCGTATGATCCAGCAGTTCCACTGCTGGGTATATACATAAAGGGATGGAAATCATCATGTCAAAGGGATACCTGCAGCCCCATGTCTATTACAGCTCTATTTACAATAGCCAAGAGTTGGAACCAAACTAAATATGCATTGCCGAATGACTGGATAAGAAAAATGTGGTGTATATACACAGTGGAATGCTACTGTGCCATATAAAAAAGAATGAAATCCTACAATTCACAGAAACATGGATGAACTTAGAGAAAATCATTTTATGTGAAATAAGCCAGGCATGGAAAGAGAAATACCACAAGTCCTCACTCATAAGTGGGAGCTAAAAAAAAGAAAAAAATGAATAAATTAAAAAATAAATTAATAAAAAGTACAACAATCATAATAATTCTTTGAACTTTCAAAAGGAAAGAACAGATATGAGGCTACCAGAGGTGGGAAAGGGGGAGGGAGAGAAGGTAATGAGAAATTGGTAAAGGGCCACAAAAAATGATTACATCATGTAATGTTGAATATACTAATTATCCTGATTTGAGCATAACATATTGCACACAGGTATTGATGTTCAACACTGTATCCCACAGATATGTACAATCAACTATGTTTCAATAAATAAAAAATAAAAGTAAATTTTAAAAAACTTAGTGAAGCTTTAAACAATGCCTTTTCTAAATTCCTTCAAATAAAAAGCTATATTTTGTCAAAGAGAGAGAGAGAGAGAGAGAAGGAAATTGAGTTTTAATAGACTAAGAAACAGTGATCTAGAAGAATGTGCCATTCTTTCATTCTACCATCTTGATTTTTTCCGTACTTTCAGGCACTGAAGTACCAGCTTTGTCATTTTTCAAAAACTTGAATCATTTCAAAAGCTTTTACGAAGAGTTTCAATAAACCATTTCATAATAATATTATTGGAATAAGGTGTAAAAAGAAAGAAAAAATAAATACAATAGCTGTGAACTCTTCTGTGGTTGATATAAGACAAGAATTGTTTTATAGTACCCTGGAGAGCCAGGGTAAGTTAAGACCAGATAATGGGTTTTACTATTCCTGCAATGGTCCCATGAAGGGATTCAGGAAGTATGTGAACTTGGATGAGAAAAAAAAAAAAAAATGCGTCTTTACTTTTTTCTAACTTCTAATTGAAATTTAGCATTTCTTCCAGTTGTCACTATAGGTAAAAAATCACAATAACATGGCAGTACCTGTGATCTTGTTGTCAATAAACGTTACAGATATTTTTATATCACATTATAATTGTTTCATATATCTTGAACGACCATTTACACTCATCACAACTTCAAAAATACTATAGTTACTGAACCTGTCACTAGTTTATATTTAATATCTCAATAAAGCAGTCATATATATTGCTACATCACAAATTTATTCTTAAAATGATTTTACTCTTTCAGTATAATTGGTTTCCTGTTAATTCTATGTACTTTTTAAATGAGTTTAAAGTCTTTATTCTGAGCAGGAATCCATAGCCTTCACCAGGCACCAGAGCCCAGAGCATATGAAAGGTTCAAAACTCTGTGGTAGGAGAAAGCACAACCTGTCCGTAGAAGAAAAATCTTTTCTCTAACACTAAATAATAAAGTGTAAAGCAAACAAATAAACAAAAACACAATGGGCATCTATCTGCAATAGGAAAGGTATTGAGGGACATATTGAAAAATATCTTTGACAAAAATGTACAAAGAAGAATCTTTAATTAATAATCAGTGAAAACCAAAGGCAAAATTTAGAGAAAAACTTGGTGAATTTATGACTGAGTGAACTTGGTGGCAAGAACAAACTAGCGTGGAACAGGTGTAGTTTCTGGCAATTTTACTTTGCGTATTGATAGAATTTGGAAAATGTAAAGGGATTAATAGATAACATAATATGTAATAATCAGAAAAGATATGGCCATGTCTTCTGGTACATAAATAGGGAAAGGAATGCTGGAATGAAAGTACCTACAGAGGAGGATGAAAGAGGTGTTCTAGCCTCTGAAAGAAGATGTCTAGACTGGGCATACAGAAAGGGAGAGAGAAAAAGGTGGTGATTTCAGTGAAAAGATGTAAATTCCTCTCCTTCTGGAGAAACTGGTGACAACTCAATGATCTGGGAGCAGACTTGAAAGTAGAGAACAGGCTGGTGAACTTATGCTGCAGAAATCACCTAGAAAACCTTGAGAGGCTGAAAATTCCTGGAAATGGAAAATTGCAGGGATCATTAACTAAATCATCCAGAAAATGGCACTGAATATAGGGATAGTGGTAAGAGAGCAGTTCTGCTGGGCTGGGTCAGATGGAGTGTTCTCTGCCTGCTTCCAGGAGGTGGTGCTCACTAAACCAAAGTTTGGCCTAGCAAAGAAGTGAGCACTCAGCCCCACTGAAGATGCATGGTATGGGCTGAAGAAAGCATATGTGGTACATGCCATGGAAATTAGCACTTCTGTGTCCCGAGCAGAGACAAATCTTCCTCTGGTTTTATTTGCCAGTTCAGGAGAGAAACATTCCATTGGTGGTGGTGGGTAGGATAAATAAGCAGGAAATGAAGGCTAGATTTGCCCAAGAATTCTGTGTTTATATGCAGTCTTCACACAGTTAGCTTCGGTAAATATTAGTGTTGGATGCCTAATAGTTATAACTGCTAACTTTTATTGAGTACTTACTATTGATTTAGATTTCTTTCCTAAGAATTTAATATTTACTACTTACTTCAATCCTCGAATTAACTCTGTGCAGTAGTTACTATTATTATCCCATTTAACAAGACAGCATTTTATGTTAATTCAGGAGTTGCAGTCCCAATTTCAGGAATTTCCAGAAGTATGAGCAAAGATAAATGGTCAACACAGCCCATGTATAAATCAAACTTATATGTAAATCAACTCATACATAAATCAAAATAAATCAGTTGATATGGATATTATTACAATGGCATACCCTTCAAAATACTAGCCTGGGTTCTTACAAATATTTAAGGTACCAGGTGAGTGGCACCCTAATTGGAAAGAGGAATATTGGTGTCTTCAGAGAGAGGGTGATTGGGTGTGATCACTGAGAGCTCTTATCCCACCTTCCCCGGGTTTTGAGAGAAGAGAAAGAATGGATCTAGAGTACACAAAACTTTTCTAGTGTCTCCTTCTCCCAGATGGAAGCATTCTCCTTCTTCTAATAGCATCCAGATTGCCTTGGGGGAACCAACCCAACTTTATTCTATGTGGTTTGGGTGGAACTGTCTGGATTCCCTGGATCCAGGGCTGGAATCTTGACACAAGTCTGCCCGTCGATGATTTCATCTGTCTGTCCAGAGATATAGGTTCAACATAAGCATGACTGAAGATGATCCAAGAGGGTCAGGTGTGGGATATTGCTGGAATGATAAGATTGTGCACTTTTTCCTTCTGAGGTTGTTAAATGATGAGTAGTGAGTCTGAAACAGCCAGCAGCTATTTTTCTATACCTTGGAAGTACCTGTCTGAGCATGAAAACAATAGAAAGGATGTCAAAACCAGGACATGATGAGACACAGATTCCTGGTGATATATCTTATACACTAGCTCCAGCCTGTGCCTGAAACCAGATTGACCTGTAGAATTTTTCACTTATGTGAGTCCATCAATTTCCTTTTCTGTTTTATGCCTTTTCAGCTGTATATAAGTCACTCAATCTTAAAGCATCTTAGGACAGGATCTTAGCCTGTTTTGTATCATGGATGATAACTAGGATGGTGTTAGGTTGAAGGGTAGTGAGCCGATTATTGGTTCTGTGTAGGCATGCAGTACACCTGTAATTGGTTCAGTCATGCCTCATGTGGTGCTTGGCACAGTACAAAAAGGGGCCCTCAGCAAACTGCCTCTGCTCAAGAAAGCATATTCCTGGGCCGGCCCCCCATGGCGCACTTGGGAGAGTGCGGCACTTGGGAGTGCAGTGGCACTCCCGCCGCAGGTTTGGATCCTATATAGGAATGGCCGGTGCGCTCACTGGCTGAGCGTGGTGCGGGCGACACCAAGCCAAGGGTTGTAATCCCCTTACCAGTCACAAAAAGACAAAAAAAAAAAAAAAAAAAAAAAAAGAAAGAAAGCATATTCCTTAAGAAACAGAACTTATCCTGAACAGGTGAAAATAAACAGGTGAAAATATTACCTACCTAGTTAAATGTTGATCCTATTTCTTGGATCTTGTTGAAGGAAAGAGAGACCAGTAATTTGGAGAGGCTCATGAAAGTGTTCTGAAGAAAAGGTCATCCGAAAACAGTGTTTCTATGACACAATGGTGTGTGTGTTATAGAATTGTTATCCTGTCCTCAGTATTGTCTCCTAATTGTATCAAGTATGTTAGTTGTGTTGCTGAAACCAAAAGAAAAGAACTCAAACCAGAAGACACTAGCACTGGTCAAAGAAGATATTGTGGTCTCCATTTATTCATTAATTCACAGGGATGGTCACTGGGACAGAAACTGCTAATTGGTCATCAAAATCCATGTTCTATTCATATTTCTGGGCATTCACATCTTCCCTTGCAGCTAGGTGAGACCATGTGACTGAATTCTAGCTGATGGAATGTGAGTGGAAGCAACATATGTCACTTCAGACCTGGCCCATAAGCACCTCCCGAATGTGCCCCTCCATGTTCTTTTCCCATTCTAGATTGCAGCAATGGAGCTGATTTCCGGGGGGCCTCAGAAGCCATGTGTTGAAGATTTCAGGGCACCCATTAACCAGGGTTACTAAATACTGTGTAAAAAAGGACCATCCCTGTCCACCTGTTTACCGTTTGCTGTGGATGGAATGTTTCCCCAAAATTCATTGGAAACTTAATCTCCACTGTAACAGTGTTAAGAGGGTGAAAAATCCAATTATGGTGTTTCAAAGATGGAGCCTTTTGAAAGGTAATTGGATCCTGAGGACTGTGTCCTCATGAATAGATTAATCCATTGATGGTTTAATGTGTGGTATGGGCATGGTTCTGAAGGCTTTAAAAGGAGAGCAAGTGAGGAAGTTAACTCATCCTCGTCTAGCCATTTGCCATGTGATACTCTGGTTGCCACAGAACTCTGTAAAATTCCCACTAAGAGAAAAGCCCTCAACAGATGTGTTCCCTGCACTGTTGATTTCCCAGCCTCCTAACTGTAAGAGATAAATTCTATTTCTTTATAAATCACCCAGTTTCAAGTATTCTGTAATAAGCAACAGAAACGGATTGATAGAGAAATTTGGTACCAAAAAGCAGGGTGTTTCTTATACCAAATACCTGAAAATGTGGAAGTGGCTTTGGAACTGAGTGATGGGTAGACATTGGAAGAATTTGGAAGAACAGGGGAGAAAAAGCCTAGATGTTGGTGAGGATTTAGAAGATGAGATGACCAGGGAAAATTTGGAACTTCTTAAAGACTGGTTAAATGACGGTGACCAGAATGCTGATAGAAACATGGACAGTAAAGGCTGTACTGAGGAGGTCTCAGATGAAAATGAGGAAGAGTTTATTGGAAACTGGACCAAAAGTCACCTTTCTATGAACTGGCAGAGCTTAGCTGAATTGTGTCCATGCTGGAGGTCTTTACAGAATGCAGAACTTAAGAGTTATGAACCAGGGTATTTGGCAGAAGAAATTTCTAAGCAGCAAAGTATTCAGGAAGCTATACGGATACTTGTGAGCATCTATACTAAGTTATGGCAGCAAAGACATGACATAAAAACAGAATTTATAATTAGAAAGCAGAGGGTAAAAAATTAGAAAACTTTCAGCCTGGCCACATAAAGAGTAAAATAGTATGTTCAGCAGAGAAAACCCAGCAACGTGTTTGCTAAGGAATTTAGTACAGAAAGAAAGAATCATCAAGAGAATGGAAAAAAGACCCCAAAGGTGTTTCAGAGATCTTCAAATTTGCTCTTTCCATCACAGGCCCAGAGGCCTAGGGAGACCAAATGGTTTTAGGGTACAGTCTTGAGATGCCCTCCATGGGCTTGCTGCCCAGTGCCACCTTAGGATTTTGCTCCCAACACCCCAGCTACTCCTGCTGCCCAGCCATAGCTAAATTGGTTCCAGGTGCTGCTGGACCTGCTGCTTTGGAATATACAAGCTAGAAGTTTTGGTGGCGTCCATGTGGTATTAAGTCTGCAGGCTTGCAGAATGCAAGAGCTGTGCCAGAGCCTCCACACTGATTTCAAAAGATGTATGGAAAAGTCTGGGGGCCCAGGAAGAGATCCATCCCAGGGGCCGAGTCATCACAGAAAGCTCTCACTGGAGCAATGCCAAGCAGAAATGTGGAGTTGGAATTACAGAGGAGGACCCCTGCTAGTGCCATGCCTAGTGGAGCCATGAAAGCAGGACTGCCACCAGGACCCCAGAACTGTAGAGCTACCAGCTGCAATTGCCAGCCTGGGATTGCTGAAGCATGGGATGAGCCCAGGAAAGCCATAGGAGTGGGGCTGCCTGAGGACTTGGAGGCCCAACCCCCAAACCAGTGTGCAGAGGATGCTAGATGAGAAGTCAAGGGAGATTATTCCTCAGCTTTGAGGTTTGATGCCTGCCCTGCCGGGTTTCAGACTTGCTTGGGATCTGTTACACCTTTCATCTGGCTCATTTCTCCATTTTGGAATGAGAATTCCTGTCTTATGCCTGCCCCCCCATTGCATCTTGGAAGTAGGTAATTTGTTTGATTTCACAGATGAGAGTTTTGAGCTGAAACAAGTTAAGACTATGGGGATGAAATGCATGTATGTATGTGAAAAGGACATGAGTTTTAGGGGGCCAGGGGAGGAATGCTGTGGATTGAATGCCCTCTCCATCCCCAAACTCATTGGAAATGTAATCTCCGTTGTAACAGTATTGAGGGTAGAAAATCCAATTGAAAGGTGCGGCCTTTTAGAAGTAAGTGGATCCCGAAGACTGTTCCTCTGAGTGGCTTAACCCATTGATGGTTTAATGGGTAGTAATGTGCGTGGTTCTGAAGGCTTTAAAAGGAGAGCTAGTGAGGAAGTTAGTTCTCTCATACTCAGCACATTCTTGCCATGTGATACCCTGCATTGTTGTGGAGAGTCACTACCAAGAAAAAGCCCTCACCACATGTGTTCTCTGGACTTTGGAGTTCCCAAATGGTAAGAATAAATTTTATTTCTTTATGAATTACCCAGTTTCAGGTATTCTGTTATAAGCAACAAAAACAGGATAATACATCCTCCCAATACTGTCAGCCAGGAAAAAGTAAATTTCTACTGTGCTTGAGCTGTTATACATTTTGGGGTCTATTCTTTACAGTGATTACCCTCTGCCATCTAATACATTTACCAAAAACATACTGAGCACCAAATGTGTGGTAAAATATCTCAGGAGTTCTGTGGGAAGAGCTGTAGAGAGTTATAAGCACCTCTGGATTTTCAGAGAGGTTAAAGAAAATAGGGCATGATCCACTCCGTCTATCTTTCTAGCTTGTTTTATCTCTGCATTTCATACACAGTGGCCTCCTTGCAGTTTTAGAATGTGCCACATTTGCTCCTGTCTCTGACCTGTGCATAGGTTTCCTCTGCCTGGAATGTCTTATACTTGCCTCTATCCTATGGGTCTCAACTGAAACTTTACTTCTTAAAAAATGCCTTCATATCCCAGCTACGCCACTCTCAACCTAGGCGCAACTGTACCATCTTTCAGAGCAGGGCTCATTTGCATTTTCTTTAACATTATATGGTTGGTTACTTGGTAATTTATTGGTACAAAGTAAATAGTCAAAAAAGTTTTGCTATAATAACACTCCATAACAACCTCCAAATCTTCGTGGCTCATAAAAAAATTATTTTTTCTTGTCCACAGATCTGGAGGTGAGCTGGGGCAGCTCTGTTTTAGGCTGAGAGTTGGGTTCAGGTCTGCTCCACCTGTCTCTCATTCAAGGATGAGGCTGAGCAAGCAGTGCCTACCTGCAGAAAGCCCTTCTTATGGAGAACAAACTTTTCTTGTGTCACATCCACTAACTTTCCCTGACACACATCTGGCCAAGCCCAAAGTCAGTGGGACAGGGATACATATTCTCTACCTAGTCTACAGAGGTACTGAAAAGCAACAAGGCAACAGGTACGGGTGTGTAACCCTATCAGAAGCAGTGAAGAATGTGGAACAAAATCCAGTCTCCTTCAAAGTTAGAGAAATAAAACAATGACGAGAGGAGAGAAAAATTTCCAAGAAGGAAATCTTCCATAGTAGATACAGAGGGGTCAATAACTATGCTGAGAAAAGGCTGCTGGAACCTGTCAGCAGCTACATAGCATTTAAGAGAGTGTTTCAGCAAAGTGGTGGAGGCACAAACCGGACAGCAACAGGGGTATGGTTGCCAGATTTAACAAAGAAAAATATAGAACACCCAGGTTAATTTGAATTTCAGATAAACAAGTAAAAAAATTACATTTAATTCTAATTATTTGTTATTTATCTGAAATTCAAATTCAACTGGACATTCTGTATTTGATCTGGAAACTCTAAATTGGGGTCATGAATGAGCAGTAGGTGAGGTATGGAGGCAGGGTAGAAAAGACCACTTCTGAAAAGTTTGATGATGAGGAAAGGAGAGGGATAGACTGGAAGCTCGGCATAATTAGGAAGAATTCTGTTAGCAGTGAAGACCTGATCCATGGTACCAGAGATCATCACATGTATACCCATGGCATGTGTGCAGGGGGTAGCATTTCCCATCTTGGGAGCTAATGGCATAAAGGAAAATGTTTCAGCAGTAATTGGACACAGTGACACTCTGTGGTGATTAAAAACAACATGATGATATATGATTAATTTAAATTAATAATCTAAATTACATAAAAAAGAAAATTTTGCATGTTTCAAGCTATAAGTTTAGATTATCCTGAATGACACCAACTCATAAAAATTTCAGTATATCATGGTCATGATATTGATTATTCTTGTTTACAATTAGCTGATGTGAAGACCTGCCTATGTTGTGCTTTCTTGAGAGGTACCTGAAGGGCTCAGGATGCAGATATTATGTAGGCTGTAGGGGCTGTGCAAGGGACTGATGACTTCTGAGCTCCTCTGAAGAGAAGGGGGACCCTGCACACAGTGAAAAGTTGTGGAATCTATTTTGGGAGTAAATAACTTACAAGGAATATGGGATGCTGGGAGGACTGAAAAGCTCTGTGGAGCTGGGATTTAAGCCTCATCGCTTCAAGCCAAAGATGCAGATTTTTGTGACAGCTACCAAATTGAGAGGCACTGCTGTATGAACACTGGGGACAAGGAGTTGGGTAGGAGTACACAAAAGATGATCTTCACTTAGAACCAAAGGATAAGTCTGGGACCTAGCTAAAGAAAACTTTGTTCTATCTCCTTTATTCATACTGTTCCTGAGAGCTGCATATGATGTACTCATAGAGATTGGTAATGCAAATGGTGAATAGTCAGAGGAGGACACAGAGTTAGAGGAGAAAAGGGGGTTCAGGGAATGGAAAGAGTCCACCTGCCTTCTTTCCCTGTTCCTCCCTGCCTGTGGTAATGGCAGAGCACTCAGGCAATATGTGGGAGGCCAAGTTGGCCAGGAACTGCCTTAAGGCAGAAGAATGGATTGTCTTGGGGTCCTTTTCCACCCAGCAGACTCTTCATTCTTTAAGGCCTAGCTCAACAGTCAGTAGTTAGTGGAGGACATAGAATGTTTAGCAGGAAAGACCACTGAGTCAGAGCTTGGTTCCTAGCCTAACTTAGTCACTAACCAGCTGTGGGACCTCTGGCTTGTGCTTAGCTTCTCTAAGCTGCAGATCCTTATATGTAAAATAGGGGTTATAAGAGTACTTACCTCATAGGACTGTTGTGGGAATGAAATGCAATCCCATATCCCTTTGTACACAAGTCAAATATGTTATTGTAATTATTTCTTCATATAGAAAATAAGGTCTTTTTTTTTCATTAAGATGGGGTCTTTTTTTTTTTTTTTTTTCATTTTTATGTTCTAAGCCCTTAAACATGTTTGTTAAGTATAATCAGATCATATATCTTAGGCTGGGATTTCAAGAAATAAGTTGTCAGAGTCAGCAAGAAACCAGGAAGTTAGCAAAACCACTTTTCCTCAGGTTACTTCCTTTCCATCACTGCAGGCCCTGAAAGCCTAACCCTACCGTAGCTTTATCTAATTTGAATAGCAGTTTCTGTTTCTGTCTAGATAAAGAATTCTAAAGCTGTTTCTAGTACCTCCCACTTCAGTGGCAGACTTGTACCAGCCAAGTCACTCAGTTATGTGCTATCTTAATGCACACATATTAAACAGCCTTACTCTGACAGCTTGTTTTAAACTGATCAGTTGTTTCTGTCTTCTATTGACCCAGCCTAACAGATAATCTCATGTCTTGTAGACCAAACAACTGGATGACTTAAGAGTAGAATTCAGTCAACTGTTTTAAAAATTATAAACATCTGATGGTGTCATGTCTCAAATTGCTTTACTGTTGAAAAATTTGATATTGACTTGATGGTGTTCATTTTGCTTTACGAAGGTAAAGCCAGTGTAGTCTGAAAAATTAAGAGCTCTTAGAAAGTTGAGAGTAGATCTCAACATTTATTTTTACTACAATGCAATATGAAATTAGTACTTACCAAGTGTTCTGTGAGTGGTGATAATTATAAAACATGTGAACACACTTTGAGAGAAGAAAAAATAAAAAATTAAATTAAGGTAGCTCTTAATTTCTCTTTTAATATGTTACATTTAGAGACTTTTCATATATTACTTATAGAGATCTATATTTGAAGATATGTTTGTTCCCTAAGATTCTATTGAAGATGATTTAAATAAATGTATTGCTTGTTTTTGTTAAAACAATCCTACAGCAAGGTTCTACAAATTATTCCAGGGTTCAGAAAGAAAAGATGGAAAGAGAAACCAGATACTATGACGAGAGACCCAAGAATCAATATTTTGATATGTCACATAATTTGAAATAATTTGGCAATTAGACAAGAGAGTAGTCTCTTTTATTAGCACATTCAAACAGCATCAGAAAAACAGCTTTCATTTGATTCTTACTGAGATTTATTGTTTTTAATAATGCCAGTTTTCAGAAGTATAGTCATGTGCTCACTTAGACAGGCTGACAAAGTGAAAACTTGCATGTGATGCAAAGTACCCTTTGGGCTGTAGATTAAGACATATATAGTGCAGTGACAAGTCAAGTCAAATGTCCACAGCAGACAGTAAATCCCAGCCTCCCCTTCCCATGGTCTGGATCCCATTTTGCACTATAGAACCCATAATGGAAATCTGGCAAAACATAGAACACAAATGGCTACTCACTGACATGAAAAGTAAATTTTATTAAACATGTTTACATACATGAGTTGGAAGTTCATTTAAAAGCACAGGGGAGTGTTAAGACAAGTGGTCAAAATAGAAAGATACTACCCAATTATAATCAGTTGATTCTTGGCCACTAAGACAGAACGGAATCTAGGAGAAGTGCACCAATGCTTCGGTTCTTCGTGCTCAGCATATTGAGCAATGGTCAATCTGTGCCCTGTGGAATGATGGGCAGATAATTCTGACATGTGTAAATAATAATAAATAATTCACTTGGTGCAGGCAGTATGTCTATGGATTAAAACCTAGTGTGTACACAGTGTCTACATGTGTTACAGCCCCACAGTAGGAATCTACACCAAAATATTTATTAGAAGGAATTTGGTCCGTACTACATCACGATTTCTGGAGGGTAAAAAATAAAGTCTGTCTACAGACATTTCATCCCAGACCCAAAGACTGGGTCTGGCTAAAATCTGCAAAATGTCTATAACAAAAATGGATGGCTTAGATTTCTTGGTTATTTCAGTATAGTAATTAACGAGCAAACTGTACAAGGACATGCAACATACAAGCTGGCCTATGTGGAACTAACATACATTATTAAATAACCTTTTGTTTCTTTTCTTTTTTTCTTTTGTTTTTTTATAAAACGTGCATGCAGCTTTGAACAGTTCCAAGTCATGCTGCTCTATTTGTGTAATCACAAAAGTTGAGTGACTCATAAAAGGAGAAAGAACTTATCGATGCATCTGCAAAGTCTGCAGTTTGTAGCACACATACAGAATGTCACAAGGGAACTTCAAGGCCAAGAAAAACTAAATGAAGAAAATGCAAATTGAAATCTGACTTTGTTTTATTCCCCACCCCCCAAAAGTAAGATACTTTGCATTAAAAAAATCAAGCTTTGTGCTTGCATCAATCTTGAAGAAATGTAAACTAAAATTTGATAAAAACATTAGTTTAGTGCAGAATATTTCAACTGGAATTTCCAGTGGAATATTGAACAGCTCACACCTTGCTCTTTCCAGGGCAGATGGGTATGTCTACACTGAGGCATGGCTGAGAAGCCTGGGCATAGCTGAAAGTGTCTTAGGCTCAAATCCATTCCTAGTCACCATTTTGGGTAGTCAAAAGTATGATTTATACATATGAACATATTTCTCTTTTTGATATCAGGAAGAAAAAGGCATTACAAGGAGTGTTTCCAAAGTACAATTAAGCCATTAGTTTTAGTCCCCAGCATTAGCTGCAGATTGACTTCTTTAAAAGTCTTCCATGCAAAATAATGGAAAACAACTTCATTTTTTATAAAGTAAACAGATATGCTCTTCATTACAAAAAGTGATTCTGTGATTATTTGTTTTGGAAGATAACTTTTTGTCTTTTGGGTTTTCCACACATAAGACTTTGAAGAATTATAAAATGAAAGCCAGTGAAACCCTTCATTGGCCTCACCTTGTCTAGCTGTTAAAACACTTTGGGGAGATGCTACAGAGACTGCTTCAGCCCTTTTTTTTTGGTGCTTTTGGAAAAAGAAAGGAAGGGTCTCTATTAGCATCATGAGGCCTGTCATGACACAGCCAAATAACTAGTGGAAATAACAAATGTGGTGAAAATCAAACAAAATCTCAAGAAAACAAAAACACCACACGAACAAAACACACAAAAGAACAAAACTTCAAACACCACGGAAATAACACTGCTTGTGGTCTATGCAGAAACATGTAAAATACAACTTTTCACAGAGTGAGAGTTTCCAGTTTGTTCAATTTGGGGTGTGTGTGTGTGTGTGTGTGTGTGTGTGTGTGTGTGTGTGTGTGTGTGTGTGTGTGTGTGTGTGTGAATTTGAAGTTTCCTCTTTTTCTATTTGTTAGAAGCATCAGTGACTCTCACTAGCACATTAATTCTTACTGTAATTTGATAGATTACCATGTTCTGTCATATGAAGCCATGTTTTAAACAACTGGGACATATTAGTGAAAAAACTACTACAGGCAAAACACAAGTTGATTGTCTGTCTCCAACAATGCTTTTGATCATGAAATATCTGGTTCAGATTATTATCCTGAAAGGTAGAGTTTTATTGGAATGACTCTAGCATGAGTTCACTAAGATCGAATGCAGGGAGGCCCAGTTGAACTTTCCAGAGATGACTGGGAAGCCCGACGGGTTAGGGGAGTGAGTGTGGGATCCACCAGTGATGACGGTGGGAACAATTTGTACCATCCAATTACCATGCTGGACAGATCAAGTTCTTCCAACAAGATTTGAGCCACACCCATAAAACATTTATGGTCCATTCTGCCATAGTCTCCCCAGACAATCACCTGCAGAGACAGAGAAATGCAACATAACTTAAATTTCTCTCTCTTTCACATTCAAAGGGTCAAAGCTATTGCTCTGTAAATGTGGGCCAATCAGTAAACGAGAGGAGATGAATATGACTAACACTAAGGAGGAGGAGTAGATAAAAAGAATTACTAATATTAAGGTGCTTAGAGACACTTCACAATAATTTTTGTATAGTGTCTACATAAGCCATGTTGAACAAAGAAATATATAAGTTAATTCATATATAAATTCAGCACCTTTCTTGTATAACTACTATCTAGTAAGCAACATGGAGAGCCATGGAGATATAAAAATTAAAATTTGTGCAAAATTTGTTCCTAATACCTTCTGACAGAATAAGGAGAACAAAATGCTCCAACTCAGCATACCATGGAGTGGGTATATGATGGAGTATGTACAAAGTATTCATTTCATTTCTTTTGTATTATGGACTTGTTAGTGAAGGAGCAGGTGGAAAAATAATTGTGAGCTGCAACCTTTTGAGAACCTGCCTGAAAATTTTGATTTGATCAGGTGATTAATAAGTAGTAAGTTTACTGATAACTCCACAATCTGGGTCAAGTCCAATTGTGTTGGACAAGCCTCCCATTACGCATATTCCCAAGTTCCACGAGGGGTCTTCAAAAAGCTCATGGAAAGATTCCTATTATCTTTTAATTCTGTTTCCACAAATTCTTTGAAGTACCCTCATATTTTCTAATCCTTCGGTCATCTGTAAAGATTCTCAGCTGAACTCATTCACCTACTTTACACAATCAGCGCTGGTGAATCTTGCCTTTTCAATTTTCTAAGTACCTTTGCCAAATTACTTAATCTATTTATCCTCAGACATAATCTTTAAGATGGGGATAATGATATTTTTTTGCATGCGATGTTTACAGAGTTTAAAAGACGTAACATATGTAAGCTCCCAGCCATGCATCTGGCACTCAACCAGCTCAAGATGTGCTGGTCCCCGAGCACTTCTCCTTTCCTCTCCCCTCTTCCTTGTTGTATCCTATGTCTGTTACATGTTAATGCTCAATCAACTATTACTAGCATTGTTTGCTTGGATACATCTCTGTCTATCTATCTGTCACCTATCAATAGAGGAGCGGGGAAGGGTTAGAGGAGGATGGAGAGAAGAAAGAAAAGAAGGGAGAGAGAAAAAAAAATTTATTTTCCATTAGATCCACAGGTATTTTTAATGCTATACATATTTGTATTGTAAATTAACCATTTGGTTTTTTTTTTTTTTTTCTACTCGAGGATATCATACTACTTCATCTCTACTTAATTTTATTCTTTGTGTTTGACCACCTCTTCAATGTATGGATAACGTAGACATTACAATGTAAAAAGCCAAACAATCTTTTACTGACCTGAAGAACTTTACCCTGTGGACTTTCGTCAAAAACCAGGGACTGTTGATACAAAGGATCCAGGGTTTTTCGTGCAATTCTTGTCTTCTTCTTGGCTATACAGGCCCCATTTTCCAAAAGATATACTTTGACATACGGAGCTGAACAAAGGTATATTAATATATAAGAAGTTAATCCTTTTTCAGTTGATTTTTATGAGAGAACACCTTATTAGAGAATTAGAGATGCTTACTGAAAGGTTCCCATCGACTATTTAAATAATTTTAAATAACCGTTGCTCCATAAATTCTATTCCTTAAAACCCATATGTTACCACTACTGCCATTTTCCTCATTTGAAGTAAATGTATACAAAGTTATCTTAAGACTTTGACTTACTTAAGTATAGCTGGCATCATAATGCAGGTTTATATTTTAAAACTCACTGTTTCCTTTTTATGATTAGAACTAAATTCTTTTTTCTTTTGAATTTTTAAATGTGCAGAAAGAAAATAACTGAAACAACCTAACAACTGTAACTAAGCTTTTTAAAAATATGGTAATACTGTTCCTAATACTTTGACAGAATAATTGTGCAAAGAAAACCCAGATCCATTTTAATAAAATCAAACACAGAAGAGCTACTTTTAAAAAATCAATCAGATGATGCAAAACAGAGCACATAAATTCAAATGCAGCAATGTTTTGAGTTTTTTGCCTATTTAATATTCTCTTGATCAAACTCAGTAATACTTTTCCTTACCAGGTGTAGATTTGGAACCAGGTTTCTGTGTGAGGCTTCGTGCTCTAATAACTTCAACTTCTAACTGGCCCTTTTTATCCTCCATTCCAATTTGGATATCACCTGTAAGTGGAGGGGAAACAAAATGTTTCTGCGTCTTTGCAGTTAGGTTCAGTTAAAAAAAAAATAGAGGCCCATAACAGACTAACAAACTCCAAATTATTATCTTCATGATTGTGGTAAAACACTAATGTATAGGCCCTGATAGAGTTTGGATGTGTTGTCCCCTCCAAAACTCATGTGGAAATCTGATCCCCAATGTGGCAGTGTTGGAAGCTGTCATGGGGGCGGATCCCTCATGAATGGATTAATGCTCTCCCTGGGGAAGGGGGACCTGAATGAGATCTCGCTCTATTAGTTACAGTGAGAGCTGATTGTTTAAAAGACTTCCCCTGTCTCTCTCTTGCTTCATCTCGCCATGTGATCTGCTTGTACCCACTGGCTGCCTGCTACTTTCCACCATGAGTAGAAGCAGCCTGAGGCCCATGCCAGATGCAGCTGTCCCAGAATCATAAGCCAAATAAATCTCTGTTCTTTATAAATTACCCAGTCTCGGGTGTTCTGTTATAGCATAACACAAAACGGACTAATACAGGCCCCTACCCACACTCCACTCTTCTTTTCCAGCTTCCAAATCAAGTTTTGAAAAGTTTCTCTTATTTTTCTGGTACTAATTCATCTTATGAGATCTGCATATTAATTTATAAATCATTAACTACAGCAACACTGCAGTATTTACATGATTCTTGTACTCTAACAAGGTTTTTAAAAAAATTCTTATCATTACACAATGTAAACATTTTTTTGCCATCCTCGCACAATGATAAAATCACCTAATGATAGATTTCTCAGAATGTATCCCCGTCATCAAGCAATGCATAACTATTTACTTATCAATAGCAAATTGTAATTATCGGTATTTCCATTATTTAGAGAAAACCACCATTAATATTTTGGTGAATATCTTACCAATCTCATAAATACTATTTTATATTTATCTGTCTATCTATCATCAATCATGACCATATGTCATCATTTTTTGACTATATGGACCACGGAATGGACATGTCATTACCTATTTAACCAGTCTCCTGTTGATAAAAATATAGGTTATTTATATTGCTGCCATTATAAATAGCACTATAATGGACAGTTTTGTAAGAATTCTTGCACACTTGGTCAATTATTTCTTGAACATTAAATTCCCAGATTTTTAATTTTCAGATCTAATTGTATGGACATTAAAAAATTCTATGCATACTGCCAACCATCCTTCAGAAAGGTTGTACCAGTTTGTACTATCACTGGAAATATTTGTATTCTCATTTCCCACACTAATATTAATATTATCAATATGTCTAATTTTTGCCAATATGATGGTTAAAAAGTTATGAGTTTTTCTTTCTTTAATTATTAGGAAGGCTTATATACCCCTTGTATAGTTTGACATAGAATTAAGATTTGCAACTAGAATGAGATGGAGAGAGTTCTCTACTTTTTATCTTTATAAGTGTTTGTTTTTCATAATTTACATGTCTTTTGGGTTCATATTTGTTAGAACTCATGTATAAAACCATTTTGGCCTATTCTATGCCATTTTTTTTGTGGTAGAATATTAAATACTAATGGTTATAGTTCTGTTCAGGTTTTCTCTACTTTCTATTCTCAAATTCTTTTTGGTAGGTTATATTTCTTAAAATTATACATCTCATATAAATTTCCAAATTTCAAGCATTTTTATAAGTGGTATCATTTAGCAACTCCTTCGCTCAAGATTTTCTTAGATGTCCATCCAAGCTGATGTATAGAGATGTAACTCATTTGCTTTAATTTCTGTATAATATTCTATTTTGTGAATATGTTATATTTTATTAATCTAATCTCCAATTGCGGGTCTTTTTCCTGCCTATTTTGGACTGTTAACAATGAATGCTGTGGACTGTTAACAATGAATGCTGTCAAGAATTTCTTTAGGATACATAACTAGAACTGCTATTGCTGGGTCATAGCACAGATACATTCTCATCTTTATTAGATACTACTATATTACCCCAATTGGTGACTGTACCAAGTTAAACTTCTAATAGCAGTGTATAAGGATGCATATTTCTGAAACCTCTGTCCCTTCATTACTGAAAGATTTAAAAATTTTTGCCCAATCTAATATGTGTATATACACACAAACAAATGCACACAAACACATATTTGTGCATTTTGTAGAAACTCTATCAGATTAAGTCAGCTCCATTCTATTCCTAGTTTGCTAAGAGATTTCTAAGTCATAAATTAGTACTTAATTTTATCAAACATTTCTTCCACATGTATTAAGATGGTCATTTTTTATTAGATTAATGTGGTGAATTATATTGTTTTTCAAATATTAAACCAACCAAGCATTTATTTGTGAAAAAAATTTCAATTTTGTTGTGATATTATTATTTTTAATACTGCTGGGTTTGTTTTGCTTAGGGTTCATAGGAACTTTTGAAAGTGTCTTGATGTTTATTTTCAGTTTTTGCAATTTCTCAACCATTATATTTTTTAAGGTGGCTACTGCCCTATGCTCTCTCTTTCTCTGTTCTGGTACTCTAATTGTGATTTTATCACAATTAGACTTCACGTTTTCCCCTCCCTTAACTTCTATATCCATATTTTCTATTCTTCTGTGTCTCTAACTAATTCTGGATACTTTCTTATCGCTCATCCTCCAGTTAACCAATTTTCTCCCCAATTCTGTTTAAACTCCCCAGTTCTGATAATTCATCCACTGAATTCTTAAATTTGGTTATATTTTTCAATTCTAGAATTTCTATTGGGTTATTTTTAATGGTTCTAATATTGTTTTTTTCATTTGCAGAGAAATTTTTAATTTTTTTATGTTTTACTTTTTTATTGAAACAATTGCTTACACATATTTCTGGGATACAGAGTTGACTATCAATACTTGTGTACAATATGTGATGGTCAAATCAGGATAATTAGCGTATTCATTATTGCAAAACATAATCATTCTTTGTGTCCATTCTGATAAAATTCTCAATCTTGCTTTATATGTCCTTGAACTACGTAAGCATAATTATTTTTAGTCTAAATATTTAACTCCAATATCTGGAGTTACTTTGGCTTTGTTTCTATTATCTGTTGTTTCTGCTTTTCTTTGCTAGGTAATCTTTTTCTTCCTCATGTTTTGAGATGATGTCCTAAAATTTGATTAAGATGTGTTTTTTTCTTTCTTTGTTTTGTACATATTGTTCAGATCACCACTCAGTGTGCTCTTTCAGTCTCTCAGATTTCATGTTTTTCTTAAATGGTTGACACATCATTATTTTTTCCCCCTAAAATAGTCTCTCTATTCTCTCTTTAGGCTCCAATTAGAATTAGTTTGAGCTTTTCAATTTATTCTTCCTACATCTCAAGTTCTCCTCTGTATTTAAAAAATATTTTAAAATTTTTAAGTAGGCTGTATTCTTGGTGATTTTTTGTGGTCCTCCTTTCATTTCATTCATTCTTTTTCAGCTTTGTTCAGTATACTATTTAGCTCATCCACCAAGTTTTAAATTTTAATCACTATAGTTTTCATTCTCCAACTTTTTTTCTTAAAAATATATGCTTTTTAAAATAACCCCCTTATGATTTTTCTGTGGATTACTTATTATACTTTGTCTCTGAAGATGTAAATTATAATTATTCCTAAGTTATTTTTAGTTAGTAGAATCATCTCCATTTTCTCAGGTGTGAATTCCCTTTATTTGCCAGTTAGTTGATTGACTTTGTTGCTCTAGACTTTCTCATTAGTTTTATAATTCTGTTTTAGACCTCAGCTCCTATAGGTCTTTTTCCCTTTTAATAAAAAAAAATATTAAATCACATACACAAAGCTTAAAGAATCAAAGTGTTCTATAAGATTTGTTGTTAGAATAATTAACTGACTCCCAACCCCTCTCTCAACTTCTTGCCTTCCAGTCACTGCTTTTGAAATTTTCAATATTTTTATCTGATTTTTTAATTTTTTTGGCATTTGCCTATTACTAAGCATTGTACGTATATTTTCTTTTTTCTCAGTTTTGGATACTATTATTGACTTCCAATTTTGATCTCTCACTGCCTTCATACCCCTATTGTATACCTGACAATTTCTGTCATCCCATTCTCCCAACATTCATAGTTATATTATTAAGATTACATAACCTTATAGCTGTGTGAACTGGACTACTATGATTACTTCTCATTTCTTGAACAGATCTGCCTTTTCACTGCACTTGATACGTGTCTTTTTATAAAATCTTTGCTAACATTTTTATGCACATATCACTAATTCAAACCCTTACTGTCTCCTGGTTGTCTACTTCTTCCATAAAATCAAACACATTAGGCACTCTACAGATTTTATTTTATGAAATCTGACATGCTACAATTTATACAAATTGCTGTCAAATTCTGCTGTGGCTGTTATCTTTCAATCTTCCTTTGCTATCATCCTGGATATCCCAAACATCTCTCTTTTGTGAGGAAGCATTTATTTGCTGGATCTCATCTTTCTCTTTTTCTAGTTCACAATTTAAAAAATTCACGTAGTTCATTTTATTGAAATAAATCCTCCAAAATTTTTCTGAGCAATGTTGAATGTGAAGAAAGTTTTTGAGACTTTGCTCGTCTGAGTATGTATTTATTCTAGCATTAAACTTACTTGATAACTTGGCTGGCCATTGTACTCTATGTTGAAAATCAGCTATTACTCAGAATTTTGAAGGTGATGTTAGCCTTATTAGTGAAGAGCCAGTGAGGATCTGATTTTTGATAGTTTTATATAGAATTATTTTTCCTCACAGGAAACTTGTATGATTTTCTATCAGCTTCCAGTGCTGTGAAATTCCATGATGATATGCCTCTGTGTTAGTCCATTTTCACCCATTTGGCTGGGCACTCCATGGGTCCTTTCAAACTAGAATCTCACAGCCTCTAGGGAAGCATATGTTGCAAACACTACACATAATTTTCTGAATTTGTCATCTTTTAACTTCATTTAGGGTAAATTTTGCTAGTAAAAGTTTTTAATATTTCT
The DNA here is from genome assembly GCF_027409185.1 of Cynocephalus volans. Classification (NCBI taxonomy): domain Eukaryota; kingdom Metazoa; phylum Chordata; class Mammalia; order Dermoptera; family Cynocephalidae; genus Cynocephalus; species Cynocephalus volans. The sequence continues at coordinate 77,056,289 of NC_084464.1, forward strand.
TGCTTTGGTTTGATCCTTTAGAAGTTGTTTTTCACTCTAAGATTACAGAAACATTAACTTGAGTGTTTTCCAGAAAGACACTTTTTTTTTTTTTTTTTGTCATTTTTTCGTGACCGGCACTCAGCCAGTGAGTGCACCGGTCATTTCTACGTAGGATCCGAACCCGCTGCGGGAGCGTCGCTGCGCTCCCAGCGCAGGACTCTACCGAGTGCGCCACGGGCTCGGCCCAGAAAGACACTTTTTAGTGTCTTTCTCCATCCTCCTTTTCTTTTCTACAGTTAAGTCTAAAATACTGTTTTGTAAATTGTGAAGAAGGTAAACAATTTCATTAATTTTTTTCACATGATTATGCCAACATCCTTTACTAAATAGTCCATTTTCCCCTCATGCTGTGAAATTCCACCCTTATCATACATTTGGATCTCCTGTGGAACTCTGTCTTAGCAGGATTTTCTGGTAATTCAAAGATTTACGACTAATTTTATTTCATTTTTGTATAGTGTCTCAAATTAGAAAAATGCACTACAAATTAGAACATTCATTTGCAACCAGCAATATGCTAGCTAACAGGTTGCTTCTCATTTGTATTATTACCATGCTATTTTAAATGACTTTGCCAACCATAAAACATCAGTTTTCCTGTAGATAAAAATGATTCTTACCCATTGCAGGGGTGGCCAGGGTTTGGCGGCCAACAAGCTGGGCTGGTCCCAGTCCATCAAGAAAATCACTGAATTGACTGTCAGCTCCTAGTCGCACTCCAGGAAATATTAGGCTATTAGCAAAAGGACAAACCCCCCAAAGCAAAACATTAGATCTCCTAGAATTCTTTTCTTTAGTTTCCATGTTACTACTTCTGATTCTAAAACAGAAACACTACTTAGACAATCTGTTGCCCTTTGAGCCAAGCATATGAGGCTCAAAACTGATAAAGATCTAAACTCTCAATTTAACACCTGATGCTCTACTCAGGAGGGCTGAGTTAAGTTTTTAATATACTAAGTGCTCTGGACACTTACAAAACAAAATCCAAATCCCTACATAAATGTACTGCTGACATAAAATATAAGATGCAAATTTTATACCATAAACCTTACACAGATAATTGCTTATGAAATTAAGTAACATTAATTCTAAATTTTTTAGAAAGCGGCTAAAAATTTCTTGAACAAATATTATAGCACAGTACAAGTTCTCATTCACAAATAAAACATGTTTAATTTATTCATCTTCGAATGAATTAAATGTTCAAATTACCTAAGATTTTAATTTAGTCTAACTGGAAATTAATTGGTTAAAATTTATCTATTTCTTACTACAGTATGAATCTCTGAAAGCCCAAGAATGTAACCTGCACAAGAGTGGTGACTGTCCTCTTCTTGTTTATTGATGTAATTGTCTATGGGTAATGAGAACCGTGCTTGTTAATTAGTTGCCATTCAATAAGTATTTTTTGAATGAGCATATTTCTATAGGGATTTATTGTTTCCACTGTGTTTTCACATATATTATTTCCTTACAACCAAGGGAATTAGACAGGACACACATTATTATCCCATCCAGAGACTACCAAAACAAATCTGTGAGAGATTAAGTGGCGGAGAGATTATCCCTGGTGGAGACAAATTTTTAACTGATTTGTTACTTTCTGTATCAGAAAATAATTTCTCCATTCTTTCATTTGCACATTGTTTTATACTACTTAATCAAATATTGATATTTTGCCAGCAAGTTTATCCCCATAACTGCTACACCTGCTGATTTTTGTTCTTAACTATAATTTACTGGGAGCACACGGAGCATACATTAACAATCATTTGACCAAATAAATAGGGGCCAACTAGTTTCGGGAATGGGAAAGATATCATAAACATTAACTTGGCATAATTTTATTTTATTTTCTAAACAAAATAGAAAAAAGTAAAAGAAAAGAAATAATGAATATTAGGTTGTATATGAGTGATTTGAATAATTATGGAAAATTTGTACATGGTCAATCTTCATGTAACTCACTGCACCATAGTAATTACATATTTGTAAGATCCACTACCTCAATAAAAGTTCAGTTCTAGCAGAAAAAATTTCAAGCATAGGACAATGCAGGTTTTGTGCAAGATTTATACGAAATCGTAAAAAAAAAAAAAAACCAAGTAAACAAAACAAAAAAACTATTTATATATTTTCAGAATTAATTAAAACTCTTTAATCCGAAAAATAATGAGGAGAAATAGATGCTGGATATTTTTTCTAAGGTAAAAATAAGTCAGCAATGTTTTATTTTATTTTATTTTTTATTTTTTTATTTTTTCTTCTTGAACTTCTTTTCTTTTTTTTTTTTTTAATTTTATTTTGTCGATATACATTGTGGCTGATTATTGCTCCCCATCACCAAAACCTCCCTCCCTTCTCCCTCCCCCCTCCCCCCAACAATCTCCTTTCTGTTTGCTTGTCGTATCAACCAGCAATGTTTTAAAAACAAGAAAGTGTGAGTTCCTTACATCTATGAGAACGTTACACTTACAACTTACATCCCAAAAGTTTTGAGAAAGGTAGGAAAATGGGAGATCAGTTCCTCACTTCTAAATTTTTTTAACTCTGAATTTATTTATTGTGTTATTTTCATAGCAAAGTACTCTAGGTAAGATAAATATATGATAGTTTTCATATTTGATGTTAACAGTTATCTCTCTATCATTTGAGCTAAATGCCAAAACTTGTACACAAATGTTCACAGCACCATAATTCATAATAGACAAAAAGGTGAAATAACCCATGTTCACCATCAGAATGGATTTAAAAAAATTGCAGTATATGCATACAATGGAATATCATTCAGCCATAAAAAGGAATAAAGTACTAATACATGCTGTAACAATGGATATACCTTGAAAACACTATGCTGAGTGAAAGAAGCCATACACAAAAGGCTACATAATGTGTGATTCCATTCATATGAAATATCCAGAATAGGAAAATGCAAAGTTAATGGTTGCCAAGGGCTATGAGTAGAGGGTAACAGGAAATGACTATTAATAGGCATGGGGTTTATGTTAGAGGTGATGAAAATATCCTAGAATTAGATAGTGGTGATGATTATATAACCTTGTGAATATACTGAAAACCAATGAACTGGATACTTTAAAGTGATAAATTTTATGGTTTGTGAATTATACCTCAATTAAAAAAAGAACATATATTTACAAATGTGTAAAGAAAAAGTAGCAGTTTAAATGGATGTATAAGGACCACATTTATAAATTTAATGATGCATTATTTGTAGTTATCCTCACTTGTAAATTTTAATTCAGATTTTGGTGACAGGGCCAGACTATGAGTTTCTCATATGAAAGAATCCACTAAATGTAGCACTTCTACACTGTATGTCCAGCAAAGGACTATTCTGAGCTTTACTAGATGATGGAAATCAGTTTATTCATGTTAACTCAGCATTTCCTCACCCCTCTGAAAGGTATGAGTGACCAGGCACAGATGTGTGTTCATGTGTCAGGCTGGTTTAAAACAGATGATTAAAATTCTGGTTAAATAAAAAAGTTGCACAGTAACCCTTGGTGGCTTTGTTATATTACCGATTACTACACAATCTACATAGACGTGCTGATATCACTTACTTTCCCTCGGAGCTGTAACTGTTGATGCTGCCATCAGTAGATTCTCGGCTTGGTTGTCTGACCATCTTCCTCATTTCAGCTGCCATTCCTGTTTCTGTGCTTCTCTGTATAGTACTTTTTAACTTCTTGTGGCCCGACTCTGACAGGAGAGAGTAAAAGAAACTAAGCTTTATTTAGACAGTTTTCACCTGAACATAAATTGACTCTGCAAATACAATAATTTTGCACATAATTAAAATTTTAATCAGAAAAATAGTGATCTAAGAGAATAACCTGCTCAATTAAATCTCTTTGCCGAAGTGTGCTTTGGCCAAGAGGGGTAGCAGTGGAAGGTGTACCACGGCCCAGTTCCAGAGACTGCCTGAATCTCAATGAAAGAAAATGAACTTGTATCAATGCTGCTGACAACTTCAACGAAAATTTGGATTTGGTACTAAACTGTTATGTGGAAAGATAATGTTGAATAATAGGTTTCTCCTAATCTAGAATTCCCCAAATGTGTGGGAATAGACCTGAAGGAATTGGTCATATCCTTCAAGGAAGAGGCACTTGCAACCAAGCATGAAAAAAAGCACAGTTTGGTATCATCACACATCAGCAATGCTCATGAAGAGAAACAGTAGTTTATTTGATGATTTTTAGCAATACTTTAACATACAGGATCTCACTGAGATGGCATGTAGTTTCTGTAGGTAGGCATAACAGGCACTATCCTAATTCCAAGGCTGCACAGCTATCTCATGGCCTTTGGAGTCAGCTGCATGACTTCCAATTGGCAGTTTGGGGGTGTGCACCTCTACTTGCATTGTGAATTGTACTGGCTGATTACTTTAATTTCAGTTCTTGATGAACTCTTACTTTAGAGCAACTTCCTTGAGCCCCTTTGAAATGTGCTAACCAGCATTCTATGCATAGCATGAAAGTCAAATTCTAAAACATTTAGTTGATTATATGTGTGAGCAGCATCAATAGGTTAGGCAAGCTGTTAGACTTTTTTTCATCTACACATTCCATCTGCATTTCTGGTTTTCTTTCTATTTTTGTATATTATCATTTAATACCCATTAATAATATATAAAAAAGCTCTCTATATAAATACATACATAACTACATATACATACCTAAACTTTTCAATCCTCACAAAACCTCTGTAAACTGGTGCCTAAATACACTGTTAGGAAAGGCTGCATTTTTTCTTGTTTTTGGTCAACGTAACCCTTTTGCAAATTGTCCAATCAAAGACACGATAGGTTATGCCATATAGACTCAGTGCTGATACTTCCCATACATTCTTTTAATAGGTTAGATTTTACTATTTTTATTCTTAACCTTTTATTGTTATTTTTGTTTATGAAGGTGATATATGTATATTGTAAAATATTCAAATACTACATAAATAGCAAATGTTGAATACCCCCTATAATTTCACCCCTCAAAGATGATGATGGTTAATAATTTGGGAGCTGTTTTTATCTTTGTGCTTCTGCATGCTTTTGAAGAGTTCATGTTTTACATGATTCTTCACTTTTATACATGAATCTTCTGTTATCCACTCTATTTTTCCTCCTTTCTCACTGGTTGCTTTTCTCCAGTCTCCTGTACTGAAACCTCCTCCTCTTCCGGATTTTTAGATATAGGAGAGACATAAGCTCAGCCCTTGGATGCTGTAATTTTTTTCTACACTTACTTCCTTGGTGATCTCAGCTCTGGCTTTAAAGCCATTAATTGCCTCCCAGATATATATATATATATATATCCAGTCCTAACCTTCTTCCTAAATTGCAGTGTCATTAATCAAGTTGCCTATAAGGTCCATTTAAACGTCTAATAAATATTTCAGCATTAACATATCCAAAACAGAGCTCTTCAAGTTCTACCTCGATCACACTACCACCACCTACTGCCAAATCCTCCTCCCTCAGAAAATGGGGCCTCCATTCATTCAGTTGCTCAGGCCCAACCCTTGTAATCATCCTTGATTCCTCTTTCACACACACCCCACATCCAATCCATCAGCTAGTTCTCTTGGATTTACCTTCAAAGTATATCCCAAATCTGATCACTCTTCCTCCTCTCCACTGCCCCAGACCTAATTCAAGCCACTGTCATCACTCAACAAGACCACTGCAGTACCACCAAACTGGTCTCACTGCTTCTATTCTTTACCTCCTCAGAATATTCTCCACACAACAGCCACGGTGATTCTTTAAAAATGTAAACCTGAATATGTCACTTCCTTGCTCAAGATCTTATAATGGTTCATCATTAAAATGGTATGCTGCCAGGATGAATCTGGCTGTCACATCATGGACATGAGGAGTGATAATTAGCTTTGTATCTCATCAATATTCATAATAAAAAATAAACTAAAAGAAAAAACTTCAAAGATTCTTAAGATTTATTCTAGTACTAAACTCACAGAATTCTACAGAAGAGAAGAGAATGAAGAGGCCAAATAAAGTAGCTTAACTTTACGATAAAAAAAATTAAAAGAAAATCCAAAATCATTATCAAAGTCCATAAAATGCCATTTATCTGGCCCTGGGATACCAATCAGATCTCACCTTCTATCCCTCATTCCATATGATCATTGCTCTCCAGTCCCACTGTCCCCCTTGCATTTCCTTGACCACTCCAAGCATGCTGTTTCGGAGTCCTTTTTACTTACTGTCTGTCCCTTCTGATTTTCTTTGCCTTGATCCCTCACTTTATTCAGATCTCTGTTCCAATGTCACCTCCTCAGAGAGGTTTTCTCTGACCCTCATCACTCTCTATTACCTTGCTATGCTTTACCTTTCTTCATAGCACTGCTTCATCTGTCACGAAACCTTCATCTATTTGCTGGTTGTCTGTTTCCCAATTAGAATTTAATTTCTAAAAGGGCAGGGGCATTGTGAGTATTGCTCACTGTTATCCCTAGTATCTAGAACCAGTGGCATAAACTTGATAATGGGATTACACTACCCATACTAATGTGCAATTTTCTCATTCCATTTAATATAACACAAACATGTATGTATTTATGCTTTTTAGTGACTGCACTGTTCCACTGCATGGCTATGCAGTTTCATATTAAATCATCTTTTTATTGATGGTCATTTGGATGTTTCCAGTTATTATGAGAGTTTTTATAGAATAAATTCCTAGAAGTTGAAATGCTAGTGAAAATGCAGGAATCTAATCTTAATAGCTACTTCTAAATTGCCTTTTAGAAACATTGTAGCAATCTACACTCCTACCGACATTCATATAGATGTTCTCATTTCCCCACCTAAGGCTCAGAAATTCTCTACCTCTGTCTTGCTCACCTGACTTGTCATTGTATAATGTGTATACTCACAGAAGGCAGGGACTTCATTTACGGCCATTTTGAATACAGTTTAGTTTGGTTTTGGTGTTAATTCACTTATATACTATGCTTCCTTCTTAGAAGCAGTTTATTTATTAAGTAATAGAGCAACATTTCATTCATGCCCACATATTGGCTAGATTCCACTTGTGGAAGAGGGGCAAACCCCATGGGTATATTACCAAAGTACTGAGCCACGTAGATTTATAAGTGTTTACCCAAGGCAGTATGAGGCAATAAAGCCAGGGTCAAACACCAATTCTTACTGAAAATAATGAGGATCATAGCTAAAGAAATTAAGGCAAATTTTAAATCTAAATGGTGAGGTGATGCTGGAAACCAGAGGAGAAACAGTTATGAGAGTCAGCAGTATGAAGGTTCAGTTTCAAGTGTGAGTTCATTCAGTTTTTCATCCATCCATCCATCCATCCATCTATCCATCCATCCAACATATACTGTCTGAGTACCTACTATGTGTCACACATTGATCTAGGTGCTGTGGATATACTGATTAATGACAAATTTCCTGCTATCATGCAGCTAACATTCTGGTTGTGTGTAGATAAGAAAGGCAATAAACAAATAAAGATATAATATGGCTAGTAACAAGTACTATTGAAAAGAAATTAGGCAGGATAAGGGGAACAGAAAGTAACAGGGGTAGAGTGGCAATGGTTTTATTTTAAAAGGTTCTCATTAAGCAGGGATATGAGTAAGGGAAGGCATAAGCCATGAGGGGAGAAGGAAGCAGCACATGGTGGGACTGGTCCTGGTGACTGAGGTGGGGAGCCTGTGAGTAAGGGTGGTCAGGAGGGCTGTCTTGACAGTAGAACACAGCTTTCCAGGCTTCCTCTCCAGTCTTTCCAACGTCATGTGGACAGAGATCACACGGCTCTGTGCCTCGCTGGCACTCAGATAACAGTAGAGTGTAGACTGTCACTACCTGATTTCTCTTGCATTTCCTAACACAGGTTTCACATGGTTGTCGTTCATTGCATTTTACTTCAATGAATGCAAAGAAAAACTTTAAAAATAAATAATCTTCGTTAATGTATTTGTATTTTTTAATTGGGATATCGAGTTTTCTTAAAGAAGGGTATATCTATAGGGTGTCTCAAAAGTTTTAGAGTAGTTCTAAACCTTAATAGCTTCCAAAGTGTAAATGCTGCACACTTTGAAAAAAAACATCATTTGAGAGGTTAACTTTCTTTTACACTTAATTAATTTTGTGAATTTGAATAACACATTTTCATTTTTAAAGTTTTGGTTTTAGTCCTTCTGATTGAGGATGGTAGATGGACTAATCCCCAGCTATTGTCTTTTCATATTAATAAATATTCAATGAAAAGAGCTTTGATGCACTAAGCAATATAAAGGCCCAGGTAGAAGCTGAGTAAACAGTTTCAGCTTTGAATTTGTCTTATTTCAATTCATAAGGGCTCTAATATTAATTTGGAATGTGAGGGTTGGAATAAACATTATTTTATAGATGAGAAAACCGTAAATTTGAAGAAATATAATCCACATAGCAAATTTGTTTAGCACTTACTCTGGGCCAAGTCTTCTCTAGATGCTGATGATAGAGCCATTAACACAACAGACAAAAATCCCTGCCCTAATGGAGCTTACATTCTAGTGGATATAATGACCAGCTCAACATTGCACTAGTTAGCAGCAAAAACTGTATTAGAAATTTCATTTTCTGAATCTCAGTCTTGTGATCATTCCATTACACTACAGTTTAGGAAAACACAGTGTGGTCTTATTTATTTTGCAAATAAAACAATGGTTTAGCTACACAGATATTTTCACATACACGTGCATATGGGCTTACAAGTTCATTTGTAAAACTCTGTCAAAATCACATACATTTTTAAAAGCACAAATGTATAGATTATCTGCATCTATCTCTCTACATATGCTGTAATTATAACATAAATGTTACATATATGTAATATTTTTAATATCAATATAATGTATTAACATATATGAAATATTAGAAAATATTGTTTTTTAAGAATACCAACATGTTAATAATTATTTAACACCCATTGAAGAATCCTCTTAAAGACATGAAGCCTACTACCAAATTATGACATGGAACCTCTGATTTAAAAACACTGTCCCACATATTCTACAAAGAACAAAAAAATTAGAAAACTAGTGTATTTTAATATTCTCTAGCCACAAAAATCTAAAAAGTTAGTAAGATCCATAATGTTTGGGGGCAGCATTTTACCCATAAGAGCAAACTTTCTCTCAAAGAATGTTCCAAAAGGTATCATATTTACATATGAACTCATGCTCTCTTTGCCTATTGAGAGACATATGTCATATTTAGAAACACTATTTATTGACTTATTAATTCATTCTGTAAATGCTCATTAAACAGCAAAAACTTAGAGTAATATAATAGGCATTGTTCTAGGTGTTAGAGATACAACAGTAATAAGGCAGGATAGGGCAGACAATAAACATGTATGTATGAGTCAGGACCCTGAGGAATAGGTCAGGGCTGCAAATAGAGAGGGAGACAGATAAATAGATAGAACATATTGGCATGTAGATGCAATTAAAATCTATCATGCTAAATACTATCTCCTAGGGAGGAAATATAGATGGATACAAAAAGAATAAACAGACTGGAGCCTGGCATGTTCCCATATTTAGAGGCCCAGAAGAAAATCAAGACTGTTAAGGAGGCAGAAAAGGAGGACCCTTTAATGTAGAGCGAAAAACAGGTAAGTGTGATGGTGCAGAAATCAGAAGAAAGTGTTTCAAGAAATGAAAAAAAAAAAAAGTATTTATTACTACTTTTAATTTTAGTAAGAGAAAGACTTAGAAGCAACCACAGTGCTTGGCTCCATAGAGATCACTGACTTTGAGAGGAGTAGATTCAGCAAGTAGCAGGGTTAGGAGCCAGAGAGAAGTGGCCAGTCAGAAGAGAGAATGAAAGGTGAGCGATAGAGACAGCTCTTATGAGTATTTTGAAAAGGTCTGCTGTGATTGAGAGTTAGTTTCTAGGAGTCACATAAGGAGAGGTTGTCTATTTTTTAAGATATGTGATAGAAGAGTTTGTTTCTATGTAGATGGGAATGATTTAATGGACAGGGCAATACACAACATTATTAGGTTTAATAATATTGGTCGGAGAGGTGAATAAAGATAGATAACGTCAGATAAATTATCTTCTCATGAAAGCTGTCTCTAATGCCAAAATGACTACTGAATTCTAACAGTTAACTGGAAAAATCAGTAAAAGAATATCACCTAATTGATCAAACAATTTGGGTTCAAAAAGTAAATGCAATAGTGGCCTATTAACTCATAAAGACACAGCATAGAGTAACTGTAACCTTCCGGTTACCCTAAAGTAACAACTGGGATCAGTGATAAAATTTATCTTTTTATGTGTATGATGACAAAATTCAGTTATTTTTTTAAAAAAAATCTTATGGTTAATATGATATGCTTTGTTCACTTTGTCCTACAGTTGCTTATTCAACAAACTATTTCCTGAGTGCTCTGTGCCCCAATACTGTAGAAGTAAGCGTGAAAAGAAAAGAAGCCCTGACCATAACCATCTCATGGCTTAGGAAAGACAGACAAGTGACAGCCTAATTGTGATGCAGTATAAGTTCTATACAGTGGGTTTAATTTCCATGTTTGTGACTTTACGTACGTATCTCATGTAAATTCAGTAATACGGAGAGAGGAAGAGAAGGGAAGAGACAGAACAACTCCAACAGTGAGTGTGGGTCTGCTGCTTGCAGTGCCCCTTAATGAGCAAGTAACCTGGAGAGATCCTGAGGTAAGTGATGCAAATCCTCTCCTCCCTTCTTCTGTTTGACTTCCTAAAGATAATTCTGGTGTTTATGATGATTTCTAAAATAAGCTGCCTAAAAGCAAGTCAATGGCTTTAACTGGTGTTCAAACAAAATAGCAGCAATATAGTCAAACTGTGTAAGGTCTGATAGTATTGGACTTACTGAGAGACTACAGATTGGTGTCCAAGAGATTTTCAAAGGAAAATTTAACTTTGTGTGGATGGCGAAGGGATGGGGGTGCTATATAGTTGTATTTCAGATCAGGGACAGCCACATACTTAAAGGTCCTAAAATGAGGAAGTGTATGGCCCCTTGGGAGAACTATATTTCCTGAGTGACCAGAGTTACTTTAATGCTGAGAGAAGATAGTGAGATGTGAAGCCAGAGAAGCAGGATCGGGGGGTATCACACAGGGTCTTTGATCTAATGCTCTCAAGGCTCACAATTACTTATCATTTGGGCTGTTATTGTACAGTTATTAATGCTTCTCTTAATGATCTCAAGGTCTCAGTCTTCTCAATATCAGTATTATCCATATAAAATTGTATGTACTTTGTATTATATATAATATGATATAGCAGTATTGTCATACATCTCTAACAATCATTCTTTAAAAGAAAATATCCAGCAGTTCTCCTTTGTTGATGTCACTTGCTTCCAATGTTGTGGGAACCATGTAGTGAGAAATTTTTATTAGATAGTCTGCTCTAATAGTACTACAATTTTCTTTAGTCTTTAAACATATAAGCGAAAATGTTCCTTTAGTCTAGTGCCAAGGTTTTTGAATATATTTCATCCCAAGCCAGAGAAGTACAACTTGTAGAAATTTCATAGGTCTGATGATTATTTTTAGAACATTGCATGAAGGTTCTTTAACTTTTATGGTTTTCCTCACTTTCTCTCACTTATTCTTCACGTTAATCCTACAAGCCATAACGTCCACTATTTTCATTTAGTCTTCTCATTTTTCAAAGACATTTATAATGAAAGAAATACAGTGGTCAATTAGCTAAAAACAGTATCATCCATAATATTTTTGTGAGATGGATAGAATAAATTCCCTTGATGACATTTTCCTTCAAGAGAATACTTCAAATCTTTTCCAGTGATATACTTATTCTCTTTCATTCAACTCTCACAACCCGTAAAAGATAAAATGTTTTTTTTGCTGCCACATACTTTGTTCTCTACAGACAGTACTTGAGAAAAGGGATTCACCAGTAATGAACACTGACGTTTGCTTATTTATTTTTTCTTGGCTCTTCTGTGGCTAATAGCTATTCTCTTGCAAGAAACCTGGTATTGTTATGAGCGACTAGAATGCTTTCCTGTCATATATGCTCAGATCACTCAATCACACTTATCTTTTTAGCAAAACTCTGGCTAATATGACATTTGTTTTTCCTTTTGCCCAGCTGGTGAAAATGTAAGCAGTAACAAGTTGAAGATGGCCTTTTATATATTTTAAATAATCTGCATATTAAACTTACTTAATAAGACTGCCAAGAAATATTTAAGTAAAGAGGTTTATAGTCACTGAAACATACCACCTGTACTGTATCTTGTTTTGACCAAAGCCAGGTCAGGGAGAAGGAAACATTCAAATGCTCAACTCCCACTCTTGTAAATTGATTTCACAGCCTCAATGTTTCCAAAGATTTTCTAGTGTTAGGAGCTGAATTTTGTACCCCCAAAACACATATGTTGAAGCCCTAACCACTGAACCCCAGAATGTGACAATACTTGCAGACAGGGCCTTTAAAGAGGTGATTAAGTTGAGTTGAGTCTGTTAGGGTGGGCCCTAATCCAATCTGAATGGTGTCCTTATAAGAGGAGGAGATTAGGACTCAGAGAGAGAGAGAAGGGTGTATGTACACATATATGGAGGTACCACATAAGAAAGAGGCAGCGAGAGGGCGGCAATATGTAAGCCAAAAAGAGAGGCCTCAGAGGAAGCCAAACCTGCTGGCACCTTGGTCATGAACTTCCAGCCTCCAGAATGGAGAGAAAATAAATCTGTTGTTTTAGCCACCCAGTCTGTGGTACTTTGTTATGGCATCCCTAGCAGACTAATACATCTAGGGAATAAATATTATTATTTTTAATAGTCTAAAGTTCTCCTCTTACATAATAAGTGTGATGATTAAAATACAACTTAAAGCATATGGGGATATATAATCACCTAAATGGTCTGAAGATGAGATTAAGCCCCAAATGCTAGGATGGACTTATTTTTCAGGTTGCCTTAATTTAAAAGTGGCCTGAAGTATTACATGGGTATACCTAAATCATTTATTAACAACTCTGACAATTAGAAAATAAGGCCTCTGATTTCATTTATATCACATTTAGTTCAAATTTGTTTTCTTCCCCCTCCTTTCATCTAAGTTAATACCTCAGATGAAGCTGGATATCAATTAAGTATAAACCTAGAATATCTCCTTACTATCTACCAAAATGACTGTAAAAATAAAGCAATATTTGAGGCCAAAACTCAGAAAGAAGCAAATGTTTTATTGTATATTTCACATATTTAAAAAAAAATTTATTTGAACTCGAGGTTTTAGGGAATCTTTTTGCCTATCCAATATCAATGGGCAGCCTAATATTCCAAGTGGTAGCTGAATAGGACATGGCTTGAGGGGTAACTCTGGAATCTGAATGTTTAGATTCAAGTACCAGCTCCACCACTTAACAGTTCTGTGGCTGCAGGGAGCTTAATTAGCCTTTCTATGCCTCACTTGCCTCATCTAAGAAATGGAGGGATCAAAAGACTTGGCTTATAGGGTTATTTTGAGTATTAAATGAAATAACTCATGTAAAACACTCAGGACAGTCCGTAGCACCTATTTAAAGTCATCTATTGTTAACAATAAGATTTCAAAGTATTTAGTAGATTAGATCTTCAAGTAGAATGATGCCAATCTCCCTTTATTCAAAGCACATCTCTCTGGGTCTTACATTTAACTCAAAATGCTATTTAGAATGCAGTACAATTAAGTTGTAACATGTGACAGAGACTACTTGTGCCTCCCATATCCATTCTTGCCCCCTTCTCTTAGTGGTAGAATTTTCCCCATCCTCCCATTTAATTACTGAACACATTTCTCTTCCCCTCTTCACTCCTGATGGCATGGGAAACATGATGGTGGGAGCTGCAGAGGCTACTTTGGGCCTCAGATATGAGCACTTGTTGAAGCCAGCAGAGCCTGGGCCCTTGACATGATGGAATCACCACAACAGCCCCAGACTGGACTGCCAATTTGCACTATTATGCGAGAGTATTTATTAAGCCATTATATCTGTGGGTGTCTTGTTACAGCAGCCTATCCTACATCATTGTAGATAGTATTGTGAACAAAACTCAGTGCCGAAGTTTTAAATAAAAAAGTAGTTTTGCAAAAGAGTACTCTCAATTGTTTAACTTTAGATAGGATATTTTTATTAAATTAGTCCTCCATAGTTTCATATTTGGAAGAATAAGGCTCCTCTTCTAACAACAGAGTTAATGGAAATTTTTCTTCCCTATGAAGTCTCAGAGAATGGAAGATTAGAGGGGAAGATTCTAGCAACAAATAATGTTCATTAAATATCCTCACTGTATAAGGTATAATCTAGGGTACAATAATCAGAGTTGTCCTTTCCTAGTAGTTTAATATTATGAAACAAACATGCATACATAAAATTCATAATTATTGTGTGGAAATGACTACACTGCAGAAGTTATAGATATAAGAGAGAGTTTTAGATCACAAAGAAAATGAGTAAGATTTTTTTTTCTATACTCTATAAAACAAAGTAGGTTCTTTGTTTCTCATCATATTTTTTGAAATAAACAGAATGAATTTTCACCAAAACTGGGATAGTCTGATTTAAAATATAAGTTACGTGGTATGTGTGAAATTCTTTTGAGGAGACCCAGCAGGGCAACTTGAAGAGATAGGTAGCAACTCTTGACAGAACCTGAAACAGGAGTACAACTATCTAGGAGAGATACGGAATATGTAATTAGTCACTATAGATGGAGCCTCACCCTGAAATTCAAAGTCATGGCATCAGGCACTCTAAAGGGTGATGAGGGGTAACTGGACACTTCTTACTTGAGGAATTCCATGTAGCTTGAACCAGCAGCAGAGCAGGAATTTATTTATTCGATGAGGGCTTATGCTTTTCTCAGTCCATAGTGGAGAGGCAGATGGCAAGTGTAAGTGTATGTCTGTATGGGGGGAGGGAGGAAAACACTTAGAGCAACTTACAAGACAACTACTGAAAGGTAGGAATAAATACCGTCAGTATAAAGTAGTTAAATGCCACAAGGACAAAATAAAATGTATTTGATGATTTCCTAAAGGCAAAGTTCATATAAAGAAGAATTTGTGATTCTCTCCCATCTTTTTAGTTATACACATTTATCCTATCAGCATTGGCCATGATTTCCTAACAAGCTGGATGGATACAGAAGCTTTTATATTAAATAAAACTTCAAAATATCAAATTACAAAATTAATTAATTAATTAGTAGACAGTTAATAAGAATATGTTATATTCAAGGCACTAAGAAAAGGTTATCTTAGTACTGTCCTTGAAGCCGTTTGGGGCCCCATACTGCCCGCACGTTAAAGGGCCCTGCTCTGCCCTCACCTCTTCATGTAACATGTAGCCTTCCCTTCCCTATGGACCAAGAGGGGGCCATGAGGATGTTTCTACCCAAAGTACATGCCCACCAAGGGTCCATGTTCCCTTCTGAAATAGGGATCCCTGGGATAATAGAATTTTCCACCTAAATGGCCACAAATCCACATCCAGGGCTGGCCCAGGTGTCCTTCTGGTTCCATCCTTCTGAGGATGGGCAGCACCACCAGTGTGCATACTCTGAAGGCCAGGTGGGTATGGACAGAGCTTGAAAATGTGTGCAAGGCCACACAAAGTGCAGGATGGAGGGAATAGAAGGGGGTGGGATACAGATCTCAGCAGGAGACGGGGTAAGCCAGGCACAAGCATAGAACACTGAGCAGTTGGAGAATTCTGAACGGCAGCTTGATCTCTCTGGTCATTACAAAGATATTTTTGTCAAGGTAAGAGAATAAAAGATCTTTTATTCAGCATTTTGTTAGCTTGGATTATATCTTTGAAAAAACATATAGCATGTGGGCTTCCATTTATTGCCCAGGGCCTTGACAAGCCTAGAATCTCTCACGTGTAAAACTATCCCATGCTTCATAATACAATGAATCCTTTGTTTTGATCTACTTGAAGGAATTATCATTAGAATAGATCTGCTGGGCATGTTTGTTTGGAGTTTTGGTCAGATCCAAAAATCTTATGATAAATTTTGATAATAAATCCTGTTCTCTTTTATAAAGTTTTTCCTCCTATCAGTTCGGAAAAGTTGGGGGCCTATGAGGAAAGGAGGGAATGTGTAAAAGTAACAGTTCTATTGGGTGTGTGTATCTCTGAAGGTTCAGCCTTCACTCTGTCTCTGGGGGTTATCCTCTGCGCAGGAACACTGGGGACTGCGAAACCTATAGACACAGACAGAATATTCTTCATAGAAGCAAGATGCTTCACAAAAGCAGGGCAGCAGAGAGAGTTTTGGTGTAGCAAACACACTTCACAGAATAAAACCAGGATGTGGCAGCACATATTATAATGACTGTTTTACGATCCTTACATAATTGGGTGAGTATTTCTCTACATATTTTTAATAGACTGTGATAACATTGTTTGCTGAGATATAATTTAAGCAGTGATTCCAAAGAAAACTGGGGTACTGGGGTCAGCCCTTTAAAAAGTAGAAAATTGAAAATCACTCTTTTTTTTTTAACTACAGAATTTTCAGGAAAAAGAGAAAGTAAAATCAGTTGCATTAACAACTCTTTTCTCTTGTATTTATAAAACCAAGAGGTAAGAAGTACAGGTGGTCACAGAGACATATTGACCATGGCTAACTTTTTTTTTAAAAATCCAGTTTCCATTTTATTAATAGGGACATTCAAAATTTTGTTGGCAGATAGGATATTTCAAAGATTACAAACATGTTCACTGGCATACTTCCAGGGAGCAAGCCAGCAAATATGCCAGAGATCCCATACAGGCTGTATCTTAGTTATAAAACAACCCAAGCTTAATGCCCCCATTCTACCCAAACCTTACCACACTACCTCCAGAGATCTGCATACAACCCTAGGAGATTTTGTGTCATTGTAGAAGCAGCAAATTCAACTGGTAAAAGTAATAACAACTCAAGGTGGCTGCTCTCTCCCAAAATATTATCATCTGGAAATGTTTCACTCTCATTTGTTATATTATTGGAGGTTTATTTGGATTTAGGATTACCAAGTACATTTGGTTGGTACAAGATGTTCAGCAACTTAATTTCTAACACCCAACTGACAAACTTATTCAAAAGGAATGTGAATTAACAATAAAAAAAATCTATTTTCTTAGTGATCAGAAAGGTAATCTATGGTTTAAGAGGAGGAAAAAGGTATCAAGATTATTAAGGAGGTATAAAAGGAATTAAGTTAGTAAATTCAGGAGAAATTTTGCAAAACCTAAGAGGATAGTTGAGAATGAATTAATTAGAAAGACAGAGAGAGAAGCAGAAATATCAAATTTTATGAGGCAAAAAGATCACAAGAGTGAGGGAGGCCCTGTCAATAAAATGTAATTCTGACTGGCCAGTCCTTTTAAACCAAAATGCTCCAACTACTTCATTTCAAGCTGGCACTCAGATCAAACCCTTCCTCAGAGTATGAATATTAAAGAAGCAAACTGTGCTAACTTGAGGCCTGAATGCACAGGTCTTGATAGTAATTTGGGTTGTGTGCCACTGATAAAGAAGGATTTCATGACTGGTAAGAATATAACTTATGCATAAAAGAGTTAATTTGAGCTGGTGTGAGATTTGGGAAACTGAAGGCCATTTGTTCTCCACTGACTGTGGTTAGAAAAAGGGTTAAATAACAAAGCATAAAATTGCATATCCAAAGACCAAAAGAAAACCCTTAGGAAATAAAAAGAAAACATCTGGTGGTGACAACTGGTACAAAAGAATATTAAAAATATTAGGTCTTTAATTTTCATTTCATTACTCATCTCTTGAAAATTAGGTGAACAAGAACTTGAAATATTCAATACAATAACCTAAAAAGTATGCTGGTGAGGGGAAAATCTGGTTTACTGAACTCCAGAATGGCAGTTACCTATACCTTAGGGAATTAACTGAATTATTTCAAGCACAATATTTAATGATTCTGTGAGACAACAACGAATGTGCCTAAGCAGTTGTGTAAGAATTTATTGAGTGAAAATGCTAACAAAATGGGGGAGAGGAACGACGCACATATTATTGATGCTAATTAGGCATCCTTAGCAAAGTCAATTACTTTCCGCCTCTCTTTTTTCCAGATTTTGCTTATTTCTCTCACGGCACTGTCCTAACTTGCTGTAAACAATGACAAGCCTAATAGCTTGAGGAGTCAGAGATGCATTCAATGTTAACCACACAAAAATGTTTGATCCTGGTTTTGCTACATTTTAACAAGCAGGAACAAATGAACTTGCCAAGGTTGCGGAGTACGATAAATCTCTTCCAGAAGGAAAACACTATCATATGTGCTAAAAACTAACCTGACACTTTTTCATTACAGCAGATGTACATTTATAAGAATACTAAATACTTTCTTTTAGTTAATGTAGTTTGAGGCTCATGCAGTATTAAAGCAGTACTAAACATTGAGCTGAAAACCCTGAAATGCAAATAAGTGGGTTAAAATGATTCATTTTAGAACAGGACAGATTTGAAACGTAGCACCGTAAGTTTAAAAATAAGTGACTGCACCCCAAATCTTTGTTTAAAGAACCCAAGTTGCAGTAAGGTTAAAATAAACCCTTAGCTGCAGTCACATAGCTCCTTACTGACACAGTGATAATTAGAGCCTGAATCTTTCTACTCCCGTCTCTGGCCTTTACTGTAAATAAAACCTCAATTTTCATTTTGTTAAAAAAATAAAAAAGAAGAAGAATCTCATTATAGAATCAGTGGACTGTGTCCTTTATTCCCGGGATTGTTTGTTTCAGAAAGAACACACATTGTCACACTCCATTGTTCACACTTTAACAGACCAAGTCCAACCTCCAGTAATTTCAGCATCTCTCTGCTTCAATAAATTAAATAAACAGTTATGTAACAGGTGGTGCAACCTGGCTGCAGCCATATATAGTGTCCCCACAATGAATAGGAACCCAATCACTGAAGATTAGACACAGTCCAGATAAACAGCTATTAGTTCTGTTGTCCTTAAGAGACAGGGAGATTTTGTCTGCAAACTTAATTCTGAAGTACTATATAGTTAAAGGCTCTCAGTAATGCTTCTTGAAATTGCTCTTAAAAAAGTACAAAAGGAAGAAAAGTACTGTATGTCCCTAGTACCCTAAATTTTTGGTAAGTTGATTTCAGCTGTATTTCTCTACAAATTAAGTTCATGTTTTTTCTAAAGAAAATAAGCAGCCAAGTTCTAGAGCATTTTTATGGATTTGAAAGCTTCATCTACCATTGTCTAAGTTAAACATAAAATACTTTAAAAAATGGAACCCTGGGAGGCATAGTTGAAAAGAATCATCTCAGGAATACATTAAGCAATTCTGATGAGAAATGTCTAATTCTGTAAAAGTTAAATAGCATAAAAACATAGACCAGCAATTTCAATTGTAGAATGAAACATTTCTCTTTAACCATTAAATTTTCCAGTTAAGGGCACTGCAATACAATATTGGTATGGAAAGTCATTATTGCCAACATACATATATGGCCTGTCCAACAGAGACTGTGAGGTCTTATCCAGCAATTTTAAACAGGCTTCCAGAACCACAGGGCTCAGAATCCTTGGCCCAGATAGTTTAGCTTCTTGTTTTGGAACAGTTGTTAATATTACTGCCCTAATTCTCACACTTCACATCCTGACCTCCTGTGGGCCCAAATCAATCTAGACTGTCCCCTGGTTAGACTGCAACCCATAATATAATAATTGTATTCATACAGAATTTCACTGTTTGCAAAATATTTTAAGCTTGTTGATGAGGAAACCAAGGAGAAAAGAGGGTTACATGATTTGCCAAGATCACAGACATAGTAAATGGAAGAACCAGTACTCAAATGCAGGGGTTTTAGCTTCAAGTTACCAAATGCTTTGCACTGCATTAGGTACTTAGCAGATAAACAGTAAGGGGCTCATCTATCTACACACTAATTGGTCCTGCTTATTGCCTTTGACTGCTCCCTGAACACTGGCCAATATTTCAGGATGTGACCTCAACAGATTACATTTATCTTTTCTTAACTCTGGCCTTCCACCTTTCTGGAGTCTTTGGGAGAGAGTGCAGTCAACTGTTGCAGATATACTTATCACACTTCAAATATATATACAAATAAAAATGAAACTGTCAATTCAAATATGGATGAGTTTCAGGTCTTCATTAAAGTTGTCATAATAGTGCTCTATTGGGAGGAAAAACAAGATGAGTATTTGCTTTATGCATCTTAGCATTTGCAGAACATGTTTCTTCAGGAGAATGCTGTTATTTGAATATTTTAATAAAAGTTTACCATAATAATAATATCTATGAGTCTTTTTCTAGGACACACATTTTCACTTAGTAGTACTTGTAATCAACACTAGGAATGCATATGGCTGGGAGGAAAACACACAGAGGTGAAATATCAATTGCACAAATGGCACAAGAACCACCCATAGCAGATCCTTCAGGTCACACACACACACACACACACACAAAAAAAAAAAAAAAAAAAAAAAGAAAGAAAAGAAAAAAAAGAAAAGGAAGAAAAGAAAAAGGAAAAGAATAACAGCTTAGATTGTCATAATCACTTTAAATGCTTTTGATCAAAGTTAAGTTGACAAATATAGTTTAAAATTTCAAGATTTTCATACACACATAAACCTCATCTTTTTAGGAGAAGGCACATTTTCTCTCACATCCATTTGTTTTTCATTTTCTTGGCAAGACAAATTTCTCCCATCCTTCCTTCCTTCCAACTAAATCCTTATCTACCCCCAAACTCTCCTACTCCTTTTCTGATTTAGGAGAATGGTATCTCTCCTCCTCCTTTGCAGCATTCCTATCATACACTTCCCCTCCTTTTCTTCTCTACCTTATTCTCTTTTAACTTTACTCTTTAAACTCCAGAACTCCCCAAAGTTCTCCTTCCACAAGTTGCTTATAAATACATATATGTCTACCTTCTATATACTATCTGCTTTCTCATATGCATGCATAAATATTCATACCTTCATTTCCCAAACATACATAAATAGGTATAATATTAATACTTAAAATTAAAAGGAGCTTACAACCTGGCAAGGAAGGAAACTGTAAGCGATTCTATTTCAGTAGGGTCAGAAGTATAAAATATACCTAAGTGAGTGATGGGATATAGGGCCAAGTTAGCATCTCTGCTGGGGCGAGTTAAAGAACTTCCCATGGAGAAGAAGGTGCTTGGGCTATATCTTGAAAGTCAAACAAAAATCTGCTACACAGATGAGGAAGAGAAAGGGCATTCAAGACTGTGGGGGTAAGGGTCCTGGGCAAAAATTCTCCATTTAGTAATCATAACAATGTACCTCCAATTCCTTATTATCTACTATGTCTTGAAATACTTGCAATATGGAGTCGTTCTTACCTATCTTATTTAAATTGTACTTTTAAAGTTCACAGTAAAAGCTACTGGCCTTTTCTCAAGGCAAATTCTGTTTGGGTCTCTGGCAGCAAGATCCCCAAACACAGGAAGCAAGCAGGGGAAACACCAGCAATGTTCCCTGTCCCATTGGACATCTTGGAAGACCAGTAAGAAAGTATGGCAAAGACAGAAACAAAGCATAAGAGCTAAAACTATATGCTTTTGTGGTTCTTTGTTCTTTAATCTTTTTTTTCCTTTATCTTTTAGTTATCTCTTCTTTTTCTTCTGCCCCGTAAAAATGGTTTACTCTCAAGAATTCATCTTTGATGCAGAAGTTTGACAACCTTCTCTGAGGATCTCCTTAAATCGACTATACGGATATCATCACTATGTGGATAACTCCCATGATGGTCTCCCCAATCTCAGTAACTTTCCTGAGTTTTAATTCTGAATTTCCAATAGATTTCTGTCCATTTCCACCTAGAAATCGTAACAGCATCTCAAAAGTTTACAGCACTCTCTGGTTTTCTGCTGTGTCAACTTGGCTAAGCGAGTCCTGTTATTCAATCAAACACAAATCTAGGTTTTGCTGTGAAGGTATTCTGTAGATGTGATTAGAGTACATAATCAGTTGACTTTAAATAAGGGAGGTTATTTAGATAATCTGGATGGGCTTGATTCATTCAGTTGCAAGCCCTTAAGAGCAGAGTTGAGGCTTCCCTGATGATGAAGAAATTCCGCCTCTTGCCTGCAGCTTCAGCCAGTCCTGGGAGGTCCAGCCTACCCTTCCCTTGTGAATTGCTCCATGGATTTCAGACTTGCCTAGCCAGCTCCCACAATCAGTTAAGTGCATTCCTTATAGTAAGTCTCTTAATATACATCTCCTTCAGATTCTGCTTCTTTGGTTGAACCACGACAGATAAGAGATTTAGAGACCCAAACTGGCCTCTTATTAATTTCCCATTTCTGTTATGGGTACTGCTATTTTTCCACTATCAAAACATGATTGTTATTCTTATGGTCTTATCTTCTCTACTTATTTCTTCCTTCTCATTTCAATTAGTCTCCCCCTATTAAGATTCTTGTCATTTAAATTGTCTTTGTACAATCATGACAGGTTAATTTTCATAGAGATGGCATGTTGGTACTGGCTCTCCCACAGTCTGGCAGGTCATTTACAGTGCTTACATGTTTAATTTCCACCTACCTTGCCATATTTGCCTTTCCCTATTCCCTAGCAACAACCCTCTGCTCCAGCGAAGCTAGTTATATCCTCTTCCCTCCTAATGAGTTGACATATTCTGCCTTCAAGATTTTCCTTATGCCATCCAACCTACCTGAAATGCTCTTTCTGTCTTTTTCCTACCAATCCTTTAAGACCACCTCAAAACATCTTCTTACAACCTAGACTGACAAGCATAATCTGTAGTGATACTGATCTTTAAACTCCTATATTGATTATTTCCCTATAAATGATTGGTAATTGACTATAAACTACTTTATGAAAACACCTTAGATTAATGTGATATGCTTCTAAAAAAAACTTTTCACTTATACATAACTTTTTGTCTGAATATATATGCTTCTATATTCTCTCCCCTCAGCACTCTCCTGTCAGAGTGCTTTGTGAAGAGTGGTGCTTAGAAAATGTTTACTGAGTGAGTTAGTAACTGAATTTTAATAACTAAAATTCAGAACATTAACTGTATATATCTCTTCATAGAAGCCCAAAGTGGTTCCTATTAATTGGTCAAGTAAAAAAAAATTCCAGACAAAAATGGTTCTGTATTATTGGTCTTATACCAAGTCTAAAGTGTGAGGGAGAAGAGAAGAACATTTTAACTTAGGTAGAGAAATAATTTCTTGTTATAAATAATAAGCACAGATAAAAAGTAAGAGGACATTTCACTCAGTTTGTTAAGCATGAAGATGGCATAAAACCAAAGAGATGTTTAAGATTCTTTTTCAGACAAATGACTGAAACTAAATTGGGAATTAGGGGAGGGAAAGTTATAAATCACCAGTGTATTACAACCATCATAAATATATTTATGCCTTTATTTCACGGATAAGCCCTGCTTCTGAAGTTAAATGTTAAATGTTAAATAAAACCAAAAATTAGGAATTAATTCCATACAATATTAATCAGAATATAAACTAAAAATATAAATAAAATATGCAGAAGACTCTTCTTTGATAATTTATAAAACCCTTCATATGCAAAAGTGTCCTCCATCAGATTTTGATTTAGAGTCCTTTCAGAAAGAAGCAAGAAAGGAAGTTACTGATAAATATTGATGTTACCCCACAGATTACATGTTTAGTCTGTGTTTATAACTGTTTTTGAATATATATATTTAACATTGTCCTTTTCCAGAGGGTTCTCAGAATGGCTTTGGCAAAAACTCCAGTAATGACAATAGTAGACTTTCAATTTCAGCCAGACTGTTTGTGACATCAGCATGCAAAGGAATAAGAAAATGAATTAAGAAAAAAATTATCAGATTACACTTCTCATAAATTATCTAAAGGCACAAAATTAATCTATTTTTAAAAATCTCAGATAATTAACATATATTCTTCCTTATGATCTGAAAAGTTATATTTCTCTGGCTCTTGCCTGAACATAACAAAATAAAAGGCAAACATTTTGAAGCCTAAATAGAAAATGTGATTTGTAATTTCAAAAATGCAAAGTTAACATACTTCTGAATTTCCCAAATAACTGTCTATATAAAGCATTTACATTTAATTGTATGTGAAAGAGCTATATTGTATGTAATACAGTAGGCACAATTTTAAATAGAAATAAAATTGCTTTAAAGAAAAATATAACTGTAATAACATTAAGATGTAGATTTTGGTACTAACCAGGTTAAGCATTGCTCAACTTCAACCCAGTTTTGCAATCCTGTAAGTTGAGCGCAGTTAATCCTATTTGGATATTACAATTTTATAAACATACCTACAGTTGCAAGATCCTTCTATAAGTACTTTGTCCACCACATAACAATTTTTACATTTTTTTTCATTTTCATTCAATTATTGGTAACTTAGGTATAATACTACCTTTATTTGAAAACTGATACACATCACTAAAAGCTTCGGACAAATACAGAAATTTGGTTTTTGTTTTTAGCTTTATGCAAAGTTATAAATTAACACACTTACATATGTGGATTATAGACTTACCTTGTTTATCTTGCAAAAATTAAGAATCAGCGTTAAATTGTTCTCAGGGGAAAACTGAATGCCACAGAAGCTTGGACCTGGCTTAAATAACTTGTGCTGTCTCTGTGTGGATTATCTACTGGAGCTCTCTGAGAAGTCTTTTCTCTTCTGTCTCCCTCCCTCTCCTCCCCTCTCTTTCCTCCCCTCCGTCTCGCTCCCCCTCTCTTTCTCACACACACACACAGTATGATTAAATTGCTTCTGTCAAGAGTAGTTTTTTCTACAGCTTATTATACTATAAGACCATGAAGTGAAAATCACTAAGCAAATTCACCATTTATCACCTCATAAATCTGAAGACTGCTAAATAGTCCCAATTTGAAAACTGCTATGTAGTCACAAAATTTTAAACAAACTATAACGAAGACACATTTAAACAATATGAAGTAAAAATATGTTGCTTACTTTATTAAATACCATATAGCTTCTCCAATTATGTAAGAAATATCAGAGAAGTAAAGTCCAGGGATAATACATGATTTCCAGCATAAACCTGTTTTTAAAGGGTTTTTACATGGGCAAGAGGAAGGTTCCATATCAATGTCATGCACTGTACCCACTTGGCACGTCTGATACTTGTTTAATACACTTAAGCTGTCAAAATGATCACTTCCAAGATGCTCTTATTAAACATTGAGGTTTCTGCTGCTTTCCCTGTGCCCTGTCACATCCCCACCCCTCCTGCCAGGAGACAAACACTAGAGCATCAGACGTAGTAAAGCACAGAAAAAACGATTACAACTTCTGCTGAGCACTTTCTACATACCATGTCCTAAGCTCGGTGCTTTCCACACACTTCGATAGCCTCATCACAGTTCTCTGGTATTGGTACTGCTAGATTTTACAAGAATAGGAACCGAAGCCAGAGAGTTAAGTAGTAGTAGGTGGCAAAACCACCCACCACCAGCAAAAACAAAACCCACCAAAAAAAAGCAAATCACCAAACAAAAGCAAATCTTAAAACCCTTCCCCTCTAAAATCTATGTAAGCTCTTCAAACTCTTTTCATGATCCTGTGTTAAGGGAGGGAAAATGGCAGCAACAGAACCATCTTACCATAACAGCATTTTTCCCAATGACTCGTCCTCACTTTCATAATGGCACTGAGGAATTAAAAAGATCAGCATCCAGGGTGTTCTGTTTTTTCCTCTTCCTCCCTCTAGGGCTGTGTCAACAGCATGAATGGGTAAAAGGCAGTGGAGTGATGGTATTTCCTGGTTAATTCAGGACAGTTCTGGTTTATGCCTACTGTTCTGGAATATTATTAATAGTGTCCCCCTTTTGCTCAACATATTCCTGTTTGAATGATAAATTATATAGCCAACATATAAATGAAGGGTAGAGCAATACAAGTAAAACTAAACCTGCCTCAAAACAGTTGCAAGTAATATTTTGGAATTTCAATTAGACTTATTAAAATTGAAATGGCAAGGGATGGAATCTACGTAAATAAAAAATTTTGCCTTGTGGTGCCTTGACAAACAATGTATCTGTCTCTTGGGACTTGGAGTATTTATCTGGGTTTACTGAAGGCAGCCATATCCGTGTGGAATGACATGATGGATCACCCTGGACAAAGATGGAATATCAACAAGGCTGAAGTCCTGCTAGAGGACCCTAGTAGAGAATAGAAGGCACAGAGAGGAGGTAAAAGAATGGCCTCCACATACACGTACAGTAAATTTGGGCAAATGAGGAAAAGTGGAAATAATTCACAGAACTCAAGGCAAGGCAGAGAGCACCTTTGTTCTATAGAGCCCCCCACTGGTTGGGCATCTTGGTGCAGATCCCAAATAGCACAGCTCTTAGGTGGAGATGCTGGGTAGAATGCTACAGGAGCAGAGCTGTTGGTGCCCTGGCCACATTCCCTTGGCACTCATCATTCCTGTATGCAAGGATGCTGTCTTACTGCAAGTACTTGCAAGTCTGCTGAGGGCTCCTTCCAGTTGCTGTAGTCAGTTGGGCCCATGTAGAAAGCAGGCTTGAAGTGCCAGGAAGTTCATGACTCTGCAAGCAGTCTTCAGCCAATGGCAGATGGGAGTCATTGGAGAAATGCTACAGCTTCCTCATAGAACCCCAATTGCCTGAAGCAGTAATCTGATAACTAATACACTTTATGTTGACTTCCTTTACTTGTCTTATTTTCCCACAACCCATGCTGGTGCTTCCCTGGGATCACCTCTCAAGTAAACTACTTGCACTCAAATCTTTGCTTCAGGGTCTGTTTTTAGGGGAGCCCAACCAACACAGTTGCCAATGTTAAGCTTACTGTACTTTGTAAAACAGGAGAGCTATGTAGTTTGGCCAATATTTGGTAGGTGTAGAAAAGCTTTTGTTAGTCAATTGATTAATATTTTACTAAGACTAGAATGACACAAATTTTACCTGACAAACTATAAAAGACTAACATTTCACAGGTAGCATATGGGGAATGCACATACAGTAGAGCCTCCTTCAGATATTCATTCTCTATGGAGTGATAATTTTTATATGGCTCTCCATCCTGACTACATTTAAAGGTATAATTACACCTTTATTGACAGAGAAACGTACCCCAATGATACATTTCCTTGTCATAATGCAGCAAACAGGTAGAAACTATAACAGAAGGGGTACCACGCTATTACAAAAGGAGTGTGATACAGTTAAAGGTATGCAAAATCATACAAAAAAACATACATTATGTCACTGGCAATATTAGGGCAGAAAAATAGGAGAGCCACAATAGAGTTTTATTACTAGGAGTAGGGAAGGGGGTTGGCTTATTGACAGGTTTGAAAGGGCAGAAGGAATGGCCCGGAGTGGAGGAGGGGCTGATGCCAGCAGACTGGTCTAGAGAAAAAGCATGTTCGATGGAAGGTGGTAAGGAAGGCACCCGGTACCCCATGATCAGCAAGTCTTAGAATGAGTGTTAAGCCCACAGAAACGGGAGGGTGTGTGGGGTGAGGGTGCCTTTCCTCCCCACACCACCACCAAGCACTAAATCAGATAACCTTTAAAATCAGCTAAGGAAGACCTGGTGTGATTTGAGAAGCAGCTTTCCAACTCTCCAGTCATCCTCTTAACTGGTTTGTTGGTGCCTGAAATACCTGTATTTAGGGAAACTGTGTTTACTATACAATTAGAAATAACATGCAAACACCTGGTCAAAGAACAGTACAAATGAGTCACAGCATAAAAGCAACTAATCAGGTATGCTTTCCACCTCTTTTGTATGTCTTCAATAGTGCTTAATGAATACCATTTTTTAAAAGGGTGTCATTGTCAATGAAAAGGCATACATACCAGAATCCTTTTGAGGAAAAGGTAGTTAAAAACTCAAGTTTTTATATTTCAACGCCAAATACTTCTCTTCATCCTATCTCATTTCCTTGCATCCTCTGTCACGTTCTTCTCCTGCCCCAGCCTTATTCTCTAAAGCAAACAGGAAAAGCTTTAAATCTGCTCATCAGACCATTCCACATCTTTGCTCAAAACTCTTCAGTGTCATCCTACTGCATTTAGGATGAACCAAAATCTTAAACATGATCAGAAGGCCTTACTGGACCTAGTCCTGACTTGTTCTCAAGAATATTCTTCCACTAATCTCTTCCTTTTCCCCTATAGTCTGCCATTCTGACTTTCTTTTACTTCCTCAAAATTAGTACGAGCTTTCCCGTCACAGGTCTTTGTTCATAATACAGTAGTCCACCTTATCTGTGGTTTTGGTTACCCATGGTACAGAATAAGATATTTTGAGAAAGAGACCACATTCACATAACTTTTACTGTACTACATTGTTATAATTGTTCTATTTTCTTATTAGTCATTGTTGTTAATCTCTTACTGTGCCTAATTTATATATTCAACTTTATCACAGGTGTGTACGTACAGGAAAAATATAGTATGCATAGGGTTTGGTACTATCCACAGTTTCAGGCATCTACTTGGGGTCTTAGAATATATCCCCTGCAGATAAGCGCAGACTTCTGTATTCCTTTTGCATGAGATCATCTCCTTTCCCCTGCACTACTCCTCTCTAGCTCACTCCACCTTATCCCTCAGGTCCTGGAGTAGACCTCACTGCCACTAGTCTAGGTTGGGTCCCCTTGTCGGACTCTCCTAGGGCCCTTCAATTCATAACATTTAATGTGCTTGAGATCACCATCCTATGCCTGTCTTTTTGTTATACTCTAAGAGTCATGAGGGTAAGGACCATGACTATCTTGCTTATTACTGTATTCTTCAAGCCCAGCATAGTGTCTGGCACATATCAGATTTTTAATAAATATATTTTGAATGAATGAATGAGCAGGAACTTGATCCAAGGGCTTCTGGCCTCAAATTCCACATTCTTTGTGTTATATCTCTCAGAACACAAGGAATTAGACAACTGAGCTGATGAAGAAAATGATATAAAGATGAATGAAGAGTTAATTAGAAGCCAAACTTTGAAGATGCCATTTTGACAAGTCTTCTACCTATTTATTTTTAATTAGTCAAAAGTTATGGAAGTGTTGAATGAAGTATTTTTATCATGCAGTTGTTTTATTTGATGTATGGGCATATTAAAAAATTGGGGATAAAATTAGTTTGGATTAAGTGGAATATATTTATGCAGTTTGCTTTTTTTTAAGTCTGTATTTTGTTGTTTTTTTCTCATTGTCAATAAGTATTCATTTTAGTGTCTAATTCTGTATTTATAATTTCATTTGTTCATTTTTGTAAAGAGGGCTTTTCATAAACTTCAGACTCTACAAAACTTAGATCCATCTGTGATAAGTAAAATAATGATCCCCAAAGATATTCACACCTTAATCTCTATAACCTGTGAGTGTGCTATGCTATGTTACATGGCAAGGGGAATTATGCTTGCAGATCGAATTAAATTTGCTGATAAGGTGACTCAAAAATGAGATTATTCTGGATTATCTGGGTGGGGGGCAGTACAATCACAAAGGTCCTTATAAGAGGATGAAAGAGACAGAAGAGTCAGTGTGATGTGATGTGAGAAAGACACAGCCATTGCTGGCTTTGAAGATGTTCGAAGGCTGTTAGCCAGGGCAGGTGGGCCCCCAGAGCCTGGGAGGACAAGATAATGGATTCTCCCCTAGAGCATCCACAAGGAACACAGCCTTGATGACACCTGGATCCACTTTAGACTTCTGACCTTTGGAACTGTAAGGTAATAAATTTCTGTTGATTTAACTCACTAAATTTGTGCTAATTTATTACAATAGCAATAAGAAACTAATAAACTGACCCTACCAAGAGATTACTCAAAAAGTTATCACCTTATAAAAGGGATGTCTTAGTCTGTTTTCTGTTGCTGTAACAGAATACCACAGACTGGGTAATTTATAAAGAAGAGAAGCTTATCTGGTTCATAGTTCTGGAGCCTGGGGAGTCCAAGAGCATGGCACTGGCATCTGGCAAGGGTCACCTGCTACATCACAACATGGAGGAGGGTTTCACATGGCGACAGCAAGACAGCCTGAGAGAAAAGCCACTCCTACCATCACTCCCATGATAGTGACATTCATCCATTCATAAAGGCAGAGACCTCATTCATTCATGAGGGCAGAGGGATTAAATTTTCAACACATGAACTTTTGGGGGACACATTCAAACCATAGCAAGGAACCTCCCTAAAATTCTCTTCTATTTATAAGATGATTTCATGATCCAAATCTTGTGAATATTATAGGTTTCTAAAAATTTTGAAAAAAACTACCATTTAAACAAAAGACTTCTAAGGCTAGAAAACATACTACTATAAACATATTATGTTCACACCTAGAGTCATTTGTAACTAGAATCCATTCAGTCAAATATTTATTAAGTACCTGAGAGGAGTACCTATACACAAAAATAAAACACTGTCTTTATCCTTATCTTGTTTAGATATTTGTACTATATATATGTGAGTATATATAGTAAAATATATAGTATATGTGTGTATATAGTATATGTTATATATACACATACATATATATGCACATATATGTTTTTCCACTCTCTTAATACCCTACACAAATCTACATTTAAATCCAAACACTAGCACCAATATGATTTTGGTAAGTTGTTTAAGTTTCCTCTTATATAAGATGAAAATTGCTCAGTTTGCTGGGAGGAATGGAAATGACATATGTACAGGTCCCAGGACAGGATCTGATCACCCAAAAGGCCAACAGCTATCACATTAACATATTTGGAATTTATAGATTTATACATGGAATAATGTTTCACTGCAGACCCTCTGCACTTTCTCACAAATAAGGATTCTGACATTTCCATATATGTATGAAAGCAGTTGCTAATAGGATGACTGTTTTACATAAAGACAGTGCTCTGGTCGAAGGTATGTGATAATATATAACATAAATTAATCTTATACAAATGGGAGCTTGAAATTAGCATTAAATATGATTATTGAGAGGGTATTTATTGTCTATTATTTGACACAAAAATGTTAGAAGAAGCTAGATGCTACGTGTTGGTTTTCAAAGTATAGTGAAAGGAGGTACGAAACTTAGGAGAGTCACTTTATGTGTAAGCAGGAACTAATAATCTTCTGCTTGGGAATTTGGGATGGCTATAAAATTTGAATTTGGAGTGTGAACAAAACTGATTTGTAAATTGTTCTGTTTCAGACCAGTCACTCCAATGAGGCAAACAAACTTAACTGATAAATTTTATACAACCTGAGTTAGAAATTTATGAAAACTATTATACATTAAGTCTCTACATAAAGGTTCACATAGTTGAAATGATACAAGATGCTTCCAGAAAAGTAAAACAAATATTTTATATGTTGTTATTTTCATAATTTTTAACAATAATTCTTCAGATATGAACTCATGAAAAAAAGTTAAAAACATAATAACATGTATTTGAATCCAACCTTGGGAAGTATTTTGACTCTGTTATTTATGTATTATTAGTATTACTTCTTTCACATAAACCTTGAAGGAAAATTCTTCTCAACTGGACAGGGAACCATTGCTATTTTACACATTAGTGAAAAGAAATGTATGTCAAATATAAGAGTCAATTAATTTCCTTGTTCTAGGGAAATTTTCATAATTCCATGAGCACTAAATGTTAATGTAATGGGTTTTGCTATTTATGTTATGGCATGAAATGCTCAGTATTAACGAGGGCCACAGAAGATATTCCTAACCACCTCTGTGATATTTGGGAAGGTCACTCTCTGGAAAAGAAGGTAAACTGTTTCCGAATGATGTAATAAAGTGGAGAGGAAGCTTATATAACACAGATGAATGGGTGGTGAGAAAGAGCCTTTGGTGGCTTTTCTGAGCTTTAGATGTCTCTTCTGCTCTGATATTCATGGCTGAGGCTCTGTTATGCAGTCAGTGTGTTATCCGAAGACTTACTGTGAATTTAGGTAGCACACAGGTAATTAGCTGGAGTCTGATGTGCTAGAAGATTAATGTCCCTTAAACTTCCCCACATCCATCCTTTCCTTCTGTCCCAACACAGTGCAAAAGCTGTTTCTCCTCTTCTTGGAAGTAATCCTTTATTGCCTTCTCTAGGGCCAGGCTCTGTTGATTACATTTTCTTCCCATCTTTTTAGCTTAACATCTTCCTTTCATTAGAATATAAGCATTTCAAAACTCATACTCTCCTTCTGTGTTCCTATCTCAGTGAATAACGTTTAAATAAATTTCTTCTTCCTCTGTCCCCAAACTATGTCTAGTGAGTTTAATATTTTATAAACATGAAATTTCTCTTGAATATATCAAAGCAGTCTTTGCTAAAGTAACAGAGTCTGTTTATGAGAAAAATTGGAGTGTTGAACAAATCTCTTCTATGAACTACATCATTTGTTTTCCAGTTGATCACTAAACTATTTTTAAGATTAAAAAAAAATCCTATATAGTAAAGTCTGTATTATGTAATAAAAGATCTGCTATGATGCTGAAAAAAAAAGAAAAGAAATTCTGGAATCTCAGCAGCCACCTGTAAATATTTCTTCCAGTTCTCAAACTTATAGCTTCACTTTACATTAGAAAAAGACTCACTGAAATGTTTTAGAGCTAATGATCTTCATACCAGATTGTAAAGATTTCTCCATCACTTTCATTAATTCACCTTGCCTCTTGGACATAGTCTTCAATTATATTTTGTTGAATTATATTTTATGATGCCTATGCTTCTTATCTTGATATCAGTACTATTTTTTTCTTTCTGTTCTTCACTCACTTCTATGAAGGGGGCAAAAAAAAAAAAAAAAAAAAAAAACACAACAAACCCATGTAATTGAACAAAGCCAGCAATTGTTTGGTACTCTACTGTGCTTAAAATGAACTGTTTTCTAATAGGCAGCAGCTATGTTTTAGCAAAATCAATGTATAATGTGTGAAAGTTAGGGATGCTTAAAAGTGAAACAAAAGGAGTTGAGAATATCCTTAAATAAAAACTTTTAATGGTTTGTTTTTTTAACTTATCAATCTCTATAAATAATCAGACCTAATTATTTTTGTATTTATAAAAAAACTAAAAAGCTAAGTGATACTTTTAGCATATTGATTGTCAATTACTAATTTCAGAAAAGTGGGATTATGACTAAGATATAGTTACTTGCAAATTTGGTTCCAAGTTTATAGAAATGCTAAATGTTGAATATTACATATATGTAAAAATCAAGTAAAGAAAGTTTTAATTAAAGTCATTGTTGGGCAAAAGAAGTTATAGAACCATAGACTGTAGAGCTTGGACGTATTAAGACCTTGTATAACTCAATCCTACTAACTTGCTGCTGAGAAAACTAAGGTTGAAAAGGTGAAAAAAAAATGTTGAAGTCACACAGCTGGTGTCTGGCAGACAGAGGCCTAAAACCCATGCCTATTGACTGTCTGTACACTACATATTCTAATACAGGTGAACATATATACTTACAGAACAATCCCAAAAGTATATTGTTTATACTTTAAAATATTCTACCCATAAAGTACTCCTATTGCAGCACAGAGGGGGCTGGTGTAATTCTCCTTGTATGTTGTACACTTCTGAGCAGCAGAGCTGGTCCTTGGATGGCTGCTCTGCAGGATGCCCTCAGTCTTCTGCAAGAACATTTCAGCTCAAGGTGCTGGTCCCACTTGCCTTCTGACTGAGCCTTCTTGAGGATTAAACATCAAAGCAACCTGGAACCTGAAGGCTAAAGAGCAGCCTTTCCTCTGGAGGATCCATGGGAAAAAAATCTTCATTCATGAACTCTGCATGAGTTACTGCATTAGTTTGGACAGTCAGATTTTGGTGCTAAGTGAAAAGTTTGGTATCTCTGTTGTCCAGTTAGCTGTGCCTTACTCCATAGTCACAGACTGCACTGAAAAATCTCTGCTGTTTCACCCACATTGTATATATGCCTGGCCTTAAAATTCTGGGATATGTTCATGGGGGGAATTAAGCAGCGTTTCAGAAGATATTTGAAGATAAAGGATAAACACAATTTAGAGAATGCTCTTCTGTACTTCCTGAAATATTTTGGAGAATTTTATAGTAAAATAAACATGAGTTTATGATAAGCGGAAGGCTAAAGTCCCATGATTTTTAAGATAAAATTCAAGACTTAAAAGAATCATCCTCTTTTATCTACTGCTTCAGGCTATGCCCCCAGTCCTTCTGGGGATATGCACTACTTTCCTTTGCCATTAGAGGCCCTTCAGTGGAAGAGTCTGAGAAGCATGGCACACTTTACCTATCTCGGCAGTACATTTGCAAATTTTAGAAAAGTAAACCATAGAATTTCAAGTCTTCTTGGAGCTTAGCGATTTGCAGTTAGAGTAGTTCTTATTTCATGCATTCTGTAGATAGGAAACAATTATGTTCTGAAGATAGCATTAAGGTCTGGAGTCAGTACAAAGTACACATATCTTAGAGATTGTTGCGTCAACCAACTAGTTATAGAATGTTAACCTAGCTTTGAGGTATCACAGGACAGCTTAATGAACTATGCTGGGATCCCATTCCAGATTATGTGGAACAATAATAATATCCAATCTCTTTCATAGCTTTTAGACATTGTCTAAGCCAAAGAACTAACACCAGGAGTCATTATAGTATGATACAGACATCAAAAGTTTGTTCTATCAGAAAATCTGATATTATGCTCATTATGACTCAATTTTTTTGTTGGAGGAGGAGGAAGGAATAATGGATATGAATCACTGATATAGAACTGGAAATATAAGAAAACTATAAACAGAGAGCCCAAAGATTCACTTAACCATAGCAATGGACTACAGAGAAACCACAGATGGGAGACATTTATTATATAGCTATTAAAAATGTCATGCAATCTAGGAGGTAGGAATATCAAGTGTCTCTTGCCGTAGCTGACTCTAATCTGAGAAAATAACTGCTGAACAATTTATCATGGTGAAAAATTAATTGCTAATTACAAGGGTGTTTTCAGCTATCTTCATGCACACTAAAGAATAATAATACAATTAGGCTCTTGCAAATAAAAGAAACAATCTTTTAAAAGAATTTTTTTAAAAAGGACAATAATTTTAAAAACTAAACAATATTTTCAAGACCACATATATTATTATGCCATTATTTTCTGGGTTATTTTTTGCTTTAGTGTATGTTCACCTATATTTTCCTGTTTTGAGAAGTTAAGGTTTAGTAATGATATAGTTATCAAGTAAATCTTCTATGATAAACTAATTTTTAAAAAAGGAGTTTGATAATTTGTAACACAAAGAAATTTACATATAAATACTGATTATGTAAACTTTATAGACAACATAAAGTCCATTATAGATTGACTAGAAAATAATTGTATGTCCCCGTACCCTCATATTTGTATTTTTTCAAAAATTATAAAGTAACACAACTATTGTTTAAAATAAAAACAAGATTTTAGCCAAGTATAAAAAATAAAAGGATTTGTTCTTCTTCCCATTTTGTTTACCTTATTGGTTGTTGGTACTTTGGGTGCACAATTATAACACATAATAGTTCCACCCCAACCCCAATGTGGCTATATATGTCTATTACGTCTATGAACTTTCCTCACATGTTAAGTTTTTGAACATGCCACTGAGCACAAAAAGAATGAATTTTCAAAAAAAAATAAGTGAAAACCAACACTGGCAGCTAGGTTCTATGTACAAAATAGCAGCAGGGAAGACCTCAGATAGTGTCTGAATTTACTTTTGGGCCTAGACTTGTGTAATGTAACACATCTGAGAAAGTTCAAAGAACTGAGGAGGTTGCCAAGTACTTTGGGCTACGTGTTTTATGGGTGTACAAATATAAGGTGAATAAAACTAAACATATCCATCAAAATCTTTATTTTCTAGATAGCGAAAGAATACTAGGAAAAATTATAAATAAGTCATATCTCCTATAGATAAAACAAGCAATGGCAACTATTTCACTTATAAAAACTGACACTGAGCATGGGATATAGAGCTCATAAACAAAATGTAAGGCTTAAAGGAGGAGCTAGCTGGAAGATGTGTTCCTGGGCGTTCACTAACAGTGGTCATCTCTGGGAGGGAGTACACACGTACACACACACACACACACACACACACACACACACACACACACACAAATAAACAAAATATAAGTAATATCCAGTATTAGATTGTATGACACATTTTACTTTTCTGTTAAAGAAGTGCTATGAAGTAATTACAATTATTTTAACTGCAGGAAATACTTAAGAGTTAGATGGAAAATGGGCTTAGCATCAAAATTTAACAAAATAGGTTTCTAATTTAAAAAATGGCACCAGAGTTTTCCTCAGTAAGAAAAATGTCTCCATTAAGAGGCAAAATAATTTAATAGCTGAGAGAACAGACCTGTTAGCCAAACAGCCTGCGTTCAAATACTCTGCCGAATACCAGTTACTTAATCTTTGTACCTAAATTTCCTCACTGATAAGCAGAATAGATGATAATGGAACCTACCTGATAGGCCTGTTTTAAAGATTAAATAAATTAATATTGATAAAACAACTTGGAAGAGTAAATGATATATAAATGTACGGGTCTGTTATTTGTAGACAAAGACAAGAGAGACAGCAATATATTGTGTGCTTTGGGACATAACCACTTCCCAGTTACCAGCTTTCCTTCAATCCCCCCACTGCCAACAGAGTTTTCATCAAAGTCTATTAAACTCATGAATTTTGGGCATGAGAAAGTTTTTTGTTTGGTTTGGTTCTAAAAAGCAAAAAATGTCTAAGCTTCATGCGGTCTTTGTGGTATGGAACAGAGGAAGTTGGGCCCCAAGAGTAAGAAGAGGCCAGAAATATTTAAAACTCAAGAATAAATAGAAATCTTGTGGCCAGTTCTGGAATCTGACAGGCTTTGAAACTGGCATCAAGAGGCTCCCAGATTACACTGACAGTGCACAAATTTTACAGTAACCTAAGCACCTGTATTTTCAGACTCTAGAAAATAAACTCTCAAATGATTTAATTAATTATAATGAAATATATTTAAAGTGTGTGAGAGGCAGTTAGTGATTCACACCCTTCCATGGTATGGAATTAACATAAGTGGCTGATAAGCCAGAGATCATATTTCCCAGCCTCCACCAGTCACATCTAGGCATGGCCTGTGTGATGCACCGTCACTAATAGGACCTTAACAGAAAGGATGTACGGCACTTCTAGAACAAAGGCTTTTAAGAATCAGATGTACTTTCTCCATTCTCCTTTTGTTCTTCTGCAATATGGATTCAGATGACAAAAAGGCACACAATATAAAGAGCCAGGGTACCTGAACCACTCACTGCACAGAGAGTTAATTGTCAACCATGAGCACATGCCTCAAATTGTTAAATGAACAAAAAATAGAATTTTACTGAACTTGAGCTTTCATACATTTTAGGGTCATTTTATAGCGGCTAGAATTATGTTAATTAACACATAAAATTAGTTGAGGATGGCAGCATGGTATGATGTCTAAGAATATAAATTCTAGCATTCAAATACTGTACTGGATCTACCAGTTACTGGCTATGTGACTCTACACAAATTATCTCATCTTTCTGAGCTTGATTTTCCTTTTCTAAAAATTGGTGATAATAATGGTACCTGTTTTAAAGTGCTAGAATTGTACCAGTCTGGCTTATTGTAAGTACCCAATAAACCCACCCTTTATTGATATCTACAATTATGCTTCAGCTTGTAGATAAATGAATGTTAAATAAGCAGAACAAATGAATCCAGTTTTCTGAGTATACAGAGGCATTGCTCAAGATATGAATGACTTGCTTAGAGCACTGTCTCATCTTCTCCCCAACACAAATGACTTGTTCTTGGCCGAGCACTGTTTGGTGACCATTGTGGATAGCTGTCTGATACTCTCTTATGTTCACATTACCTTCTTCCATAGAAGCATTAGTCTCTTGGTGTCTTACTACAACATGGACAACATGGACCAAAGGGAATCTCTCACATGTCTACACACAGTCTTTCAACTCTCTTCTTCCTTCACTTCCCTTTTCCATCCTTCCTATTTATCCCAGGAAGATCTTTTCTTCTTTTGATAATACCCTCAGTACTCAGAAAGTGGTGACATAATGTCGAGAAAAACCAGAACCATTCGGAGTATCACTACTTTGAGAGAAGACTGTACAATTTGAAATATGATCTTTTCTTTGTATACTCCCTTCCCCACAGAAAAACCTACTGGAATTTACTAATCTCACAAACACCCAACAAACTTATTTTTATTAAATGAACAAGAAATAAAATCCTATTGTGTTTGAGGCTTTGCACATTTTAAGACAGAACTAGCTGACCTAGCCCATCAGATTGTCGAGGGGGGGGGCAGGTTGTCGATTCAGACAGCTGGTATACAGCATCACTTTCTGGGCCAACTTTAATGACACGCCCCACTCAGAGCACAGACTCTGTAGCCCAACTGCTGGGTTCAAATGCCAGCTCTGACTTTACTATCTGAACTTGGGCAAGTCACTTAACCTCTCTCTGTTTCGGTTTCCTGATAAGTAAAATGGAACTAATAAAATGAAGCATATCATTGAATTAAGAATAAATAGAGGTGTGTTTCAGCTTAGTCTAGAGGTATAAAATTATGTATATATACATTTTAGAATTTTCTCCCTGTAAAGGAAAATGAAATACAAATTAAATATTTTTCTAGTTATACAAACTTCTATAAGAAATGACAAAATGCTAATAATTGACACTGGATACTCTGGATATTCATAGATAATTATACACTTAACTAGCATGTAATAGCACTTTAAACATCCTCAGGCCATGAAGTATAGTGGTTAAATACTGAGGCTCTGTGCACAGCAAAGATTCAAATTCTCCCTTTGCCACATACTAACTGTATGACCTTGGTCATATGATTTAACTTCTCTCAGTTTCTATTTTTCTCTTCAAAAATCCAGAAACAATTACTTTATGATGTCAGAGTCTCTTGCAGTAGCAATCTAACAGGGTTGTTGAGAGGTTAAACGAGAAAACGCACACCATGCACTTCACATAGAACCAGTCACACAATATGGGCTGAACGAGTATTAAAGTAAACAAATTCCTTGTCTTCCACTTACAGTAATCCTTGTTTTAGTTTTATACCTAAAACATGCTTGTTTGAAAGACATATCTAAAGGTTATATAAACGGTTAATGGCTAAATGCATTTCTGAGCTTTGTGACTCTGTGGTTTGCCAGCTTGTCAGCTCTTCCTGTGTGGGTGAGAGACTGTCTTGCTCTCTAGCTCACATTGCAGGAAATCCCTTAATCATATCCCCCATCTCTGTGACCCAGTTTTGCCTACCTGGTGAAGCCCCCTACCCAAAGCCCCTTACCTACCTTTAACCACCTGGTAAAGACCCCAATTTGGGTGACTCTGCCTGGATACAGACAGAGCCAAAGGAAACCTTGCTCGCTTGCTCAAGAAAGGTATATAACTCCAATTCCCCTTCATTCTGGGCCCAGGTTGTTGGAATGTGAGTTCACCTGGGACTGCGAGTATAATAAATCATCTGCCTTCTCCATTTCTCCGAGTGTCTATGATTTCCTTGGTGACTTTTTTCCGTAACAGTATTAGCCACTCTTAGCTATTGTTAGCCACTTGATAAATATCTGTGGAGTGAGTGAAATAAATGTTTGGCTTCACACAAAATATTACTGCCAGTGATGAGTGGGAATAAAAGCAGCAGCCACTTAGTTTTGATAGAAATAATTACTGGTTTGGGGCACTAATGACCTAAAGATTTAATGGTGGGAAAAAAAGGTAAATCTAAAAACAGAAATAATGACTTTTCTTATACATTGGGGAAGAGCATAGGACATAAATTAGAATGAATAAGACAAATACTATATTATATACTACTAAAAATAGATTCCTTAAAAATCAGAATTTCAGGTGCCATTATGCAAAATTTGAAGTACTTGTGCTCCTTTAAAATTGCATTTAATTCTCACAATTATTTTCTGGATGGGAAGAAAGAAATTTATTAAGAATGTATCAAAGTTTATGTAAAGTTTGAAGAATAAAGAACAGATATTTACATTATATTTAACTTTAAAAGTCAATTTTTTCAGGAAGTCTTCCTCAGTTAATGCATTCTTAATCTTTCCTAATCTGATCAGTTTCTTATTTAAAAGCTTTCAATAATGTTGCACTCCTGAGATGGTGAGCATGAAAAGGCTTTATAAACTGTAAAGTTCTATAAAAAGAGGATAGCTTTTTGTCTATTTACACACTGCTTAGTAAATGAGCTTGTGAAGAACTCCAGGGCAAGGAAAATGCTTTCTATTTCTCATGTCGCATGAAGAGTATTCGGTGCTGAGTTCTAAAGGGCATAAGCTCCTCTCACATGCTTAGCTAAAGGGTATACAATGAGTGACAGCTATAAAAATATAAAAGCAGAATAAAAGAATAAACAACTGGCATTATTTTTTAAGCCACTCACAGAGTAAAAAGATGTGTGCTTAATTGTGCTATCTGGGCCAGTGAATCTAGGACATGCTGATTATGAAGAAAAAGGCACAGGCAGAGGTCTCAAGAACACAAGCTTCTGCCTCCAGTGCCATCAGCAGAAGGAAACCAATAGAGATCAAGTTATTACAGAGCCACTTTGATTCAGGTGCTCTCACTGAGGGACCCATCACTCAGGCTGCACACCCCTTGGAAATTAAAAATCAATACTTGGAATTGCACATAGACAAAATACAAGCATTTCCAGAAAAAGACATGTTTTATTATCCTGGTCAATGCATTTACTATAACATCAAAAATATCTGAATTTGGTCTTTTTTCCCCTCATTCTTTTTCTGTGTACAAAAATTAGATTAGATTTTTAAAATTAATTACACGATTTAGGAATGTGATAATTTTCCCCACAATATTATACTGCTTTTCAGTCTTTGCTTTAAGAGAGACAATAAAGAATGATCCATAGACAGAATTATTATTAAGCATTGTCAAAAACCAAAGAACTGAACTGAGAGTAAATTTTTCCTACTCCGATCTTGCTCTTCACTTCAATCTTCTCAATAAGTCTTTAATGTATATGCCAAATAGTAGGTTTTCTTCACTGACTTGCTGATGATCACAGAATCCTACAATGCTCTATAAATAATCTCTATAAAATTTTATGTAGTCTTTTGTTAAAATGACATCCTCTGGTTCTTTGTTTTTCCTTTTTAAAA
Organism: Cynocephalus volans; assembly: GCF_027409185.1. NCBI lineage: Eukaryota > Metazoa > Chordata > Mammalia > Dermoptera > Cynocephalidae > Cynocephalus > Cynocephalus volans. Next base: position 77,097,676 of record NC_084464.1, read on the forward strand.
ACAATTGGATAATATAGCTTTGGTCAATTTCCTGAGGTAGAAACTGAAAATAGGAATTGGCATTTTTAGCATCAAGATCAATCACCTAGAGTTGATTAACTATCTCTTGGCTTTATTTTTCCTGTGGATTTCTAATCAATATCCTTTCCTTTCAAGAACCTTTCCTCATTAGAAGCTTTGCATCTATTTTCAGTTTCCATAATGCAGATAGACAGATTAAAGATTCTTACAGTTTCAAATTGAGAGTGATAAAAATATTAAATTGAGATGCTAATTGATTTTTATATTTCCCAATTAATACACTTCTACTTCATTACATCACCAGATAATAGCAAAGTGTTTCAACACAACTATATCTCTTTACAAATGTAAACTGGTTTAGTTATTAGATATAATTTTTAATCTTTTTTATTTGGAATTTTCCTAAGTATGATTGTTTACTATTTGATGACTTGTCAGAAGCTTTACAGTTTCAGTATAAGAGCAAAAGAAATGTGGTATTTCCAGTTATAAAAAAATCTTAGGGTAGTGAGTTTTAATCTGGAACATTGAATATTTTTATCTCCTTGTAGTCGTAGAACATAAAGAAAGTCTGTTGAGCTTCACTAAAACTATGACTAATCATTGTGTGGATCACATTCTTTTGTTATAAAAACAAATTCTTACCATGTAAATGATTTTGTAATAAGTATCACAATGTACTGGCCTTATATCAGTTTATTTCCCAAATAAGAATTCATTAGTTTATTTGAAAAGCAGTTATGGTAGATACTTTATCCAAGATATCTTATCTCTATCCCCCAACAACTGATAGATTTCAAAAAAAAAAAAAAAAATTTGAACATTTTTGCATTTCTTACTATTTTATTTAGGTTAATAGGCAGACCTTTATTAAATAAATATGTAAAAGGAAAGGATGTTGGAAACTTTAATATCTTTATTAACTAATCATTCCTCACAAATGGAAAATTTTAACTTTCAGTAATTTTTACATAAATGTTACTTTATTTGACTTTTACTGTAATGGTAAAGTAGTCACCATCAGCAACAATTAGTGAATCTTAAAATGGTAATTATCTACTGTTGATTATAGAAGGGTTAATACTTAAAAGCAAAAAGGTGAAATTAACCAGCACAATGTATCCAGATCAATTTTAGTTGTTTTTGAAGTGATATATAAGCAAAGGACAGAAAGAAAGGTAAAGGAGGTAGAAAAATAACAGACAAATTATTATCTGATTACTTGTTAAACATAAAAAAAGACTGATTTCCTAGAGATAACAAAACCCAACATAGAAGAAAAATTGCCTTTAAAATTTACCCTCTAAGAACAGCATGTTACAATGTTAAATGAAATAAAAAATGTTACTTGCGTAAATGAGGATGTGTTAAAATTGGTCATGTGCTTAAAAATAATCAGACACATTTCTTGTTACATCTTCAGCCACCTGAAATATTTTATGACATCCATTCTCTTGATCACATGCCTAATAATTATCTTAGTAGAGTTAAAGACAATTATCACCATATGTAATTATCTGAGTACTCGGTATTGTGCTCTGAAGACACTTAATGCATTTAGTTTCCCTTCTTCCTGCAAATCCTGAAATAAAATTAATTATAAAAATTAATTTCACTTTAACCAGTATTTTTTTCTGCCAACCAATCTAAAAGTATATCTACATCTTAGCCAAACTCAAAATTTATAGTGCAGAGCAAGGAAAAGAACAAAAATAGAACAGCTGGAGTATGTTTGAAAATACTAATCCTTATTAGGACATCTCTTCAGAAGATGAGTTACTATAGCTAAATTGAAACTCTATTAACAGTAGTGAATTCCCAAGCCAGACAGCAACAGTAAATAAAAGAACCCATGCTTACATTCATTTGATGGTTTTGCAGACTTGAGAATCATTTCTGGCACCATGATTTCGAATTGAGGAAACAAAGAACATGAAACATTACATTCCTCAGATTGTTTTTCTTGTGCCATTAAATGAATCAAATAAATGAGGCAATGGGACACAGATAAGGAATTTATATTTCAGCAAGATTTTGATCCACAGTAACTTTTGGGGGGCCCAAATCCTTTGTAAGAATTTTTGGCTTCCTTTGCTAATAATTAGCAGAGTCAAGAAAACGTATCTAAGGTAGTCAGAGACTACCCTAGCCTTCCTTCCCTGCAGCTATAAACTTGTTTTTGCAAACAAAAAGGCAGAGAGTCTTCATAAAGTAGTACTAGACTTAAAATATAGAGATTATTTTGGTAAACTGTATTGGGTAGAAGGAAAAAAAATAAGTCCTAGGGCAAATGTAAGACATTCATTTTCCCAAAGTAAATAAGGCATGATCTCCAGGCAGGTGCTTATCTGATTTATTTTATGACTTGCTTTACCTGTGTGACTTTTGAAAAAAAACTGGAAAAAAATTAGCAGTAGAAAATTTAATGTTTTGGACATTTTCTTGGCATAATTGTTGTCTAAGGACAATGAGAATTTTAAAATAATGCCTTGAATTCACAGTAAATTAGCTTACTTTAACACTTCCCTTTAGGTGTAAGTGGGTTATGGTTATAGTTTTATCATTGTACAAATATCTTCTTTTCTTGGCAGTGGAACACGGGCAATTTTGTTAGTTTCTATCTATGATTTTATCTTGAGAAGTTAGTGATATGCCTTCGAAATTCATAAACTCTTATTAACCTATTTTGAAGTCAAACATCCACATATCGACCTAAAACTTCTTAGAATACTTATATTTTTGTCTACATAATCTTGCTGAATAATGAAGTCTATAATTTTTAACTCCACTGGAGACCTCCTTAAATGCTTTGTTCCCTTGATTATAATGAATTATTTAATTTCATAGATAAATTGCCAAAGCAAAAAAAAAAAAAAAAAGTCCTTTTAAAACCATATTCAGAATAAGAATAAAAAAGGAATTTGCTCATTGCCTTGGGAAGAGGAAGTATTAATAGACGAGCAAGAGGGGTTAGAAAGAGTCAAACTAAACATCAAATGTCAGCCCAACCCAGATAAACTTCTAAAATGAGTTTAGGAATCTAGGCCTAACCAGATTTGTATCCCACACTCTTAAAGAATGTGACCACATGACCTCAAACAATTTTATGGTGAACTCAGAAATGCTGACAAGGACACTACAGGTGACAAAGGCAGGAATGATAGCCTTGAAAGACAAAAGAATAGCTAATGTGAACTAGATAACTGCAAGGGTGGCCTTAATCCCTGGCAAATGTCTTTTAAAGTTACTTTTCAGATGATTTGCATTATCCAGACTCAGCTGGAACTCTAGAGCTGCTCAGCAGTACTTTTATTTGTACCAATTATTTCTTACAATATTCCTCATCCTGTAACCTCACTCTCTCCATTTGCTCTCACCTCATTCACGGAGAAGATCAAGGGCCTCTGACTCAAGCTCCTTCAACTTTCAATATTCCCATTGCAATATTCCTGTGTATTTCAACTATTTCATCTTTCCTATCAAACTCAAGGGAAAAAAATCATCCTTCCTTCTCTCCAAGAATGAAGTATTGTCCTTGAATTATCTACTTTGTTTTCTGGAACACAGCACCATTAATTAAAATTCTTTCTGTTGTGTTTTTCTTTTTGGCCAGGGTCTTAATTAATTAATTAATTAATTACATTTATTTATTTATTTAAACTTATTTATTATTGGCACATAGTTGAGTGTACCTATCTGTGAGGTACAGCATTGAATATCAATACCTGTGTGCAATATGTGGTGATCAAATCAGGATAATTAGTATATTCATTATACAGTGTAATCGATTTTCGTGGCCCTTTAACTAATTCATCCCTTTCACCTTCCCCCTCTCCCACCTCTGATAACCTCAGTTCTGTTTTCTTCTCTTAAAAGTTCAACGTATTATTGTTATGGTTGTATCATTCTTTCTTTTTTTATTTATTGAAACAGAAGGAGAAATATTGGATGTCCTTGCTTATATGTGGGAGCTAATAATAAATAAATAAATAAACAAATAAGTAAATGCATGTCTCTATTTTTCCATCTAGAAGCGTTCTTTACATACTTCATCCTGGAAAACTGCTCAGATCCCCTTTATTCTCTCTCTCTCTCTCTCTCTCTCTCTCTCACACACACACACACACACACACACACACACACACACACACACCCCTTAGTTACTCCCTATACTCCCTCAATTAGAGTCTGGTACATGAAAAATGCGTAATACATGTTGTCAGAATGAAAGAAAGAGGACTGCTCACACTTGATCCCCTTCCTTCCTAAAGCTAAGCTTCCAAAAGAGAAGCACAGTAATTGCCTCTATTTATCCATCTTTCTAGCCCCAGCCCCACCAGTTCGAACAGCCTTTAGGGATGGTGGGGACAGCCTCACCCTATCCCATTGTAGACACCTAGCCCCTTTCCCTTGGGCTCCTACCCATAGCTCCTCCCACCCATGACAAGAGGCCCATCCCAAATTCAATTGCGGCAGGGAGGGGGGCGAATTAAAGTGGAGGTGGATGAGGTGGAAGAGATGAAGGCTAGAGAGAGGAAGATGAAATGAATGACAAAATGGAGAGTGTAACAGGCTCTAGCTATGATGAATCCTGTCCTATGCTGGAGGCACACTCTAGCCTCACCTCTTCCTCACTAATCTATCCAAACTTAAGGTCAGGAATAACCATTCAGTCCCTAAATTCAATGGTCTATTCTTATTCCCTAGCCTGTGTGAGCTTTCCATAGGATTGACCAATCTCTCTGAAATTCTCACCTCCCTTGGGACTCTGTTTCTCCTGGTCTGTGGTCACTCATTCTTTTTTTGAATCCTGCCTGCAACCCTTCTCCATCTTCTCCTTTCCTCCCTCATCAGTTGTTCCTTAGTGTGTGATTTCACCTTGTCTTCTGATGAGTCCACCTCACTCTTTCCATTTCCAATGCTACTTCTGTAATCTTACTTCGCCTACTTGTCTCCACCTAACCTCATTTCTTCCATGTGCTCTTCTTCACTCATCTTCTGCACCTGCTTTGAGCTTTAGCTTCCAGGAGTGCAGCAGTCTTTCCTCTGCTGTCTTGATTAAAAGTTTCCCATTAAATAGTGAGCAAAGTCCCTTAAAGGGCTTTTAAGGCCAGACCCCAACCTTTTTTCCTGAACATATTTCCCAATACAGCCCTCCACATACTTTGCTCTAGCCAATCTGTGTTCTTGGGCTTGGATAATTCATTGAGATATACATTTGTGTTTTCCTACCAGTATTTTTCCTTCCCTTTTCCACAAAGTTATGAGTCTTTTGATAATTTCCAAAAAATTATTTTATGCTTCCTTGCCTTGAGGATTTTTGCAGGAAAACAGAGACAGCCAGAAGGCAGTGATTCCAGTCTTTTGTAAATAGCTAAACTCTAAACTAGATGATGCTAACTGTGCAAGATCAGGAGAGAGGGAGAAGGCTTTGCAGGGAATCTAGACCAGGAGTCGGTTGGAGCCTGTAAAGACCTAGGCCCTGCTCCACACACTCTGTTATAACACAAAAAGAGAGGAAGAATATGCCAGGAGCTTAATGTGACTGAAAGATCTTTTTTTTACATAGGTTCAGTTTCTTCTATTCAGAGAGAATGTGGATCATTTTCATGTCATTGGAATTTTTCTTTTCATCCATGTCCATGTGAAATATTTTTCTTTACAAATATATACCTATTTTTAAATTTATTTTATTTTTTAAAGGAATTTACTTATTTTTAGTTGAAACATTGTGCACATTTATGTGGTATAGTTATATTTCAAAACATGTATAAAGTGTGTGATGATAATTATATACCTATTATTTTGCTCATGGAAGTAGCCCCCAAATCTTGTGCTTGCAGCATGCTGACAGTAAAGTAAGAGAGAGCTCTGTATAGAAATTCAGAGGCAAAACAAACAAACAAACAAAAAACCTCGTGAATGCTGAAAAAATAGGGGACAACTGATAGAGTTAGGGGGTTTTCAGCAGGGTCTTGAAGGGAAATATTTTGACAAGGGATAAAAATTTTAAGGCTGAAGAAATATTGGAAAGGTACAGAATATCTTTTATTAAAGAAGTACAGGAATGATTTTTAGTACATTCTTAGTACATCATATTGGACTGTTAATTGTCTGAAAATTGTAAAAGTCCTGGCACATTTTCCACAGAGTGTAAACACTAGAATCCTGACAATATTTAGAGAAAAAAAAAGTAACAAAGTATCCTCAGCTGTTAATGATATAGTAAATAATAATCATATGAAATGTCAGAACATAATTACCAATTCTGCATGTACCCTCATACTGGAAGACTTAGATCCTTAACAAACTAGTATTTCCATTTCTGTTGGTAACTACATAAAAGCATTAGTTTTTGTAATGTTTGGCATTTTACTTTTCATTTTCTTATTTGGTTGTTTGGTTCATATTTATTTCAAATATAAAAAATTTCCTTCCACTGGGGATGATACTATTTTTGAAATACCCACTGTGCCTTGTATAGTACTACAGATATAGTTACTCAATAAACTAATCTCTAGCTTATAAAGCTGACGACATTTTACATTTATAGATGTTTTCTTCACAAAAGCTAAAAGTTCTAATCAGAAACCATAGTCTTGGTTGTACAGAGCTTATTCAATTTAAGATCTGTCCTGAGATGACCTTTTCCTTGTATTGAGGAAGGGTATCCATTAGAATTGAAGAGATCTTTCATATACTTTTAGGATCTACACAGATTTTTCTCATATCCCAGGGGAGTAAGCACTCACCATTTTCAACATTTAATTATGTACGGTTCCCTCTGCCTTGGAAAGTCTTTCCTTGTGTCATCTTCTTGATTTATGTTTTTGTGCTTAAGCCTCCCCTCTTCAAGAAATCCTCTCAAAACTACCTGAAACAGTGAATCGCATCTTTTTCTGTGCTCCCTCTGTACCACTCTGACACTTGTATAACTGCCCTTTCTGAACTAGAATGTTTACACATGATTTGCCCTATTAATTGGTGATATCATTGAGGGCAGGGACAGTATCTCATTTATTGCTTTATCCTTGGCTCTTAGCCCAGTGCTTGACATGGTGCCTATCATTCACAAACTACATAGATGTTCAATAAATGTTTGTTGAACCTCATTTCTAGCTCTTTTTAGCAAAGGAGTTAATCCCATGGTCTCTGGCACCGGGCAGCCTGGTATAAATTTGGGTCCAATCACTTAGTGTGGGACCCTGGGCAAGTTACCTAATTCCTCTATGTCTTAGTTTCTTCAACTTCAAAATAAGAATAATAATAATAGCATTACATAAGTTTGTTCTGACCAATGAAGGAGTGAAATTATACATACACGCTCATACATGTATATAACTTAGGAGTGCACGGAAAAATCTCTAGAAATGTAGATATATTATTAGCTTTATTCACTTAGACACATTGTGGAGTATACATAAAGCAAATGTATTTCACAGGGCCTGGTTTTCCAAAGCCTTGATGTTTCAGGTTTAGCCTAGCTTCTTAAAAGCACATATAAAATGTTACCCTTGAAAAAGACAGGAAATTTTTCCCCGGGCTAGTCTCTGTTGTATGATAAAGCATTGAAGCACAGCAAGATTGGTGGCTCAAAGGACAGACAGGTTACTGATTGATATGTAAAGATACTGGGAAATTGCAGTAAGGAGAGAGAATGTTTGCTAAGATCAAGCTTTTGTTGGTGCATCGACTTAACTTCTTGCAAATTGCATTATGGAATGTCACCTTGCTTTTTTACTGAATGTTACCAGCTTCTATTGTTAAACTTGTTAAACTATACTTAGCAAAAACTCCACCTATGTTCTCTTCCTGTAACTTCCTGGTCTGGAGAATAAATGCGGGAAGAGAACCCCAATGAGGGGTTAATTTCCCAAATGAAAGAATACCTTTCTTTTGAGGGTTCTGGGAGATTAATTCCTTCAAGGCTTCTCACTGCTCAGAAGAAATGGGCTTTGAGTAATCCTTTGTGACTCCGTCACCCAGGGGAAGAGGGGTGACAAATCGGTGGGAAGCAAAGCAACAACACATGACTAGTTGTCATTATTGTGACTTTTATTACCATAATTACAAGAGTGAATTTAGAGACGATTCTTTACGGATTTGTGGACTGTACCCAATAATGCCTTCATTTATAAGTGAGGATGGGATTACTACTGGTGGATGTCATATAGGTAGTATACGAGTATACGAGTGAGGGGTCAAACCCTCACACTACACAGGCTGGGCCTCTAAACCACCATAGACTAAAATATTGTTCACATTCTAAAACCCAGCTCTAAGATGACCTAGAGCTCCATCCAATTTAAAAATATTCCTGCCTCAGAGGCTTTTTTTAAATTTCTCTTTCCTTTACTATGTCACGCTCTTTCAATCTAATTTAGCTACTGTTTGCTGAATAGGTTTTTACCTATGTGCTTGATTGTTTGAAGTCATTTACTAGCAGCAGCACCTAGACTCTTCCTTTGGAAACCTTCCTGTTCATACCACTCTCCTAGCTAAAAAATATATTTAAAAAAGTTATTACTACTTTCACTATAGATAAAAAAAAGTGTGGTAGAGATGATTTTTAAAAATTAATATTATTTTTAACTGAAATATCCTGTAAGAATAAATATATATAAAGAACATAGTAAATGAAATATATATCATATATAATAATAGTAACAGCATAGTAAATTATATATATATATTCTATATATAATCATGCTCTTCAGTTTGTTGAAATAAATTTTACTTGATTTCGAACAAAGATCAAATATGTATACTCCTTTCATCACACTTGTATCTATAAAAACAAAAACATAAGAATGATATGCTTAAAAGACATTTTCAAAAGAGCTAGTTAAACTTTACTTCTAAGTGTTTCATGTTTTCTCAGTTATGGGTCCTCTCTAATGGCAGAAAAAAGAGAACCACTAGCCCAGGGTGTCTTCAGGTGGGTCTCAAAGAGGCTCATTACAAGGGAAGCCCTTAATTAAATATTTTTTACATTAAACATAAGTTCTATTCTATAGACTGTCCAGCTTGTTTTAATATACAAGTAATACTATTTGCCTCCTCCAAATCTTTGATCAATTAACACTATTAGAATATTCGCAATAATTATCCATTCACCTGGAGAGCCCCCTTAAATGCCTTACTAGTTGGGGATTAAAGGTTTTATTTCATGAAAAAAGATATTCAAATCAATTATACTACTGTTTATTAAAATTACATAAATACTAAATTGTTTTCTGAGGTTATGAAGCTGAAGAAGAAAGAGTTTAGGGAAAATTTTTAAAAGACTATGGATTTGTAACTATAAGAACTGTGGTATTACTGAAATGAAGAGCTGGAAATTAAGAGATGTGGGAATACCAAGCTTATTTAAAGTAGGATATCTAAGAGGATCTCTCTTTTGGGAAATTTAAATTAAGGAATATTTCTTGGGTGAGGAGGAATCTGGAAATACAGATTTGATGGTCATATGCAGGAAATGAAGCAATAAAAAAATGAGATTTCTTAAAATAAGAAATACAGTTCCTATGCAAAATTATTATTTTGATGAAACTCTACAGAAGACACAAAATATAATCACTGCTGTAGAAAAAAAAATCACAGGAGGATATAAGAGGGAGAAAACTCAGCCTATGCACTAAAACAAAGAGGAGTTATTATTGAGGGTAATCAACATTTGTCACTTGCCTTAGAAAAATCAAAAAGAATTAAAACCTACGGACAGGTGTCAAAAGAAAGGTAAAAGTATAATGTAGAAAGAGAAACATAAAAATTTGCACCTGGAAAGTTCACAGGGGGACATCCGGTTCAACTCACCATTATATAAGCAAACTGAGTCCAAGAGAGAAGTCAGTGTTCATTCATTGTGTCATTTTGGGATAGATCTATTTTGCTATCTTGGCTTTATAAGCCAATGTCCTTTTTGTACCCATACATTGCAACCTAATCTCTGAAAGTAGGGTATTCCATGGAAGCTTTTAACAATGTAACTTCTGGGAAGGTAGATATTATTTGAAAGTCAACACATGACCACACCAGGATAAACTTTAAACTAATAAAGCAAAGAATCTGAGTGTTTCAATAACAATCATTTGAATCTATTGCCCACAAAGATGCACCAGAAGTACAGTTTCTATGCAAAATTATTACTGTGTTTTATTTTAAGAAAATTATTCTAGTCAACTAGTGAATCACAGAGCAGGGATGGAAAGAGAGGGAGACAGAGATACAGAGAGACAGACTGTGGAAAATTGGGGGAAGAAGATAAGCCATCTCCTAAAACTACAGCCTCTCCCATAGGAAACACTGGTTTCCTTAAATGACATCAAAGAACATTTCCCTTTCATCTAAGTAATAAAGTATTTTGAAGTCTGGCAATCAATGTCTTCTCCATACCCCACACTATAAAGTATAAACATCAAGACCAATAACTGAGAAGCACCACTACCACCAAAAAAAAAAAAAAAAAAAAAAAAGACAAATGAGAAATGCCTCTTACTCCTACTCTAAAGAAACCTGACCCTAAGGAAGACAAATGACTTCCCTTTGCAACAAACAGCAGAACAGCACTTCTTACCAGGATGGCAAAGTGGCAGATCTATCACAGGGATGCTGGCTAATCTAGGTTCATTCTACTCCAATGATTTTAAGACAAACCTCTGTTTAGATAAACAGCTGTATGCACTAGTTCAATTTCTGAATGGATCAAAATTTCCTACTTCTAATTTATTTGTCAATATATCCAGTAGAATGCATAATTTCAAATAGGTACTTTCCAGAATGCTTAGTGAGCTATACAAAGGTTTTTATGAAAGCTTTTCAGTATAAGTAAATTTTGTGACAAGGCTCTTGCTGTTGAAGAACAGGAAATGCAACCAAAGGTTGTAAGACGAGAAACAGGTACTGACAATTTAAATTGGTTCAATATTTAACTTACCTTTGGTTTTATATAGTATTGAGCACAGTAATGAGTTATCTAAAATGTCTGATCAAATATTATGTAATTTTAAGCACTGTTTTTTTATATTTTACAATACAAAAATAGCCACTCTCCCTTCTGTGTTTGCTTTTTTTATACACTGTATACCTTTAGGACATGAAGCTTTCAAGATTTATAAGCAGTGGAAAATATTTAAAGCACAAATTTGTATTAAAGCATTTTTCTTTTCATGAATCCATTGACCCATTTTTCTAAAGTAAAGAGCACTACTGGATTTTTACTTACATTGAAGCAATAACAATACAGTTCAAGTATTATATTCATACTGTACCTGAAAGACTGTATTTCAAGTTGCACAACTGACCTTTTCTATAAAAAATATAGACATAGCCTAAATTATAAGTAATTGAATTATGGAACATTTTGAAAAGGAGAATCCTGTTGCTTTTCTTGTGTATAAATCAATTTAGATCTTTGATACTTCTTTGCATTTCCTTACATATTTGTGAACATAGCCTTAATTTTTTTTTAACTTAAAGGAAAATATCTAACCGCTTTACAGATTAACAAACAATACCTTGTTAAGAGAGCTGCACAGAAAAAAAAATCATACATTTAACAGATTTTCAGAAACAGAAAAATAAACTTTCTTTGCAAAGGAGAACCAAATACATACTACGATCCTATCACAAGCCATAGCATGAAGATCAACTTTTGCCTCTTCAGCAAGAACTTGAGATGTTTGAGTTGAGTTTGCTACACTCACCTGTCTGGCTAAGTTGAGATGTGCTTCTGCTCCTTCGCGACACTATGGCAACCACTTTGGCACTTAGGCTGGATCTCCGTTTTTTTCCACCTGCTCCAACTGTACCCACAGCTGTGTCGGACTGGCTGCCGTCATTATGCTCCAGTGTGTACATCTCTCCACTCACACTGGTGCTCTTCGTAATGGCTCTTCCTGAAGTCCCCATCCGTCTGCCTTGCATTTTGGGGGTAAATGAACTATATTTACAAAGTAAAAACATACGCATCCATAAATTACAGGTCAGCATAATTGAAACTCTTAATCTAATCTATTTTGAAACAATCCAGGCACATTTTTAGGGGAAAATGCCACCTGAGAAGTAGTCCTACAGCTTCAAATACTTTAAGATCCACATCACCACCCCTGAAATATTTACTAGACATAGGTTAAATCAGTGCAATTTCAACACAGAGTAATCTATAGACTTTAAAAAAATAATAACGCAACCAATGCTATCCACAGGGAAGTAAATGTTTTGTAAATAGTTACTATTACTTTCGGAGAAAAACTGAAAACATTAAAATCAACAAGAAAAGTTCATGTACATTCCCCAGAGAAAAATATTGTAAAAAAACTGATACACTTTGAATTTGTCACATGACAAGTTTTAAGAAATGAACACAGTATTTGTTCTAATTTCCCTTTGGGATACCAATACATCTTTTGTTATCTGAGGCTTCATGAGTCTAGAAAAGACTTCCAAGGAGGCAAAAAAAATTGCTTTAGAATCTTTAGAATGTTTCCCTTCCTTCTTCCCTACCCTCATGCTCAGTCTGCTGCACACAAACTTTTCATCTCATTTTCCTCTTTCAGTGCTTCAAACATGCATGCCGTAGGCTGAGACTTTCCTACTTTGTTCTTTTCTATCTAACCTTACTATCTAAACTTACTTGTCTATGTTCACAGATTGTACTAGTTAATCTGAATAGTTTACCTGAATAGATCCATTCTCCCCCAAATGAATACATTATTGTCAAGAATTTTAAGCACCATGGAAGGTAGGTAGGAAAAAAAAATACTTTCTATTAGCCAAAGTAAATGTATGTCTGTGAGTTGAGGAGAGGTAGGGCAGGCAAGTGAGGAGCACAGGTGCTAGGAATCTTAGTCTTTTAAATCTTTACATTGCATATGCATCTGTATTATATTCATCTAGGCTGGCCCTTTTTGGTCCAATGAAGACTTGGTGTGATATTTCTGAAATGACCCTTTCAATTTTATGTTTCCTTAAAAAATTTGCAAACATTGACTTATATGACCCTTACCACAATCTTGCTCTTCCTCATTTTCTATTTTTTGTTACGAACTACAAAATGCACATTAGCTAATATAGTATCTTTTAACAGGAATGACATATAATACATGAGTCAGAATAAATCCTAATATGATTACAAATGATAAAATAGGAAGTCTTGGGATTACATAACATGTTCTTGGTTACATTTATGAGTATTTAAATTGAAAGAGAACTTGGTATAAGGTAAATTCAGGAAGGTGGGGAAGTCAAAATTGAGATCTCTATTTGATGGGAATAATTCGAAATTTTTAATTCTTACTTGCTTTACTTGAATTGGTCTATATCAAAATTCCAATAATATTAAGATATCTTACTCTTTCAATTTATTCCAAACCAGCTTTTCATTAACTCAAAGTTTGAAAAGTTATTTGCAAATCTGATAATTTTGCTATGCATTCTATGCAGTTATTTTTCAAAACATTAATGAGAATATTACATATGAACAGTCCAAAACTGATTCCTGTGGGATTTCTATTCTCAACTCCAATGGACTTAATCTCCTGATAAATATTACAGTCAATTTTTCCTGTGTCCTCACAAATTTACTTCATAGTATTATTTAAGTCTGACACCCTCCTTAAGTCTACTTTTATTACCTGCTTTTTCTACTACTTTACTTGCAGAATTCTGTTGTAGGATCTGCAGAATGTGAGGATTTAGTCATAATGTCCGTCTTCAATCGAACACCCACAACTGAGAAATTGGTGTTTTGTTTTCTTCATTTCACATCAATCCTTTTGGCGCACCCCCCACAGTGGTTGTTGAAAACTATCTTCTGTTGACTTTATTTTTAACTTTATAGTAAAGTATGGACTAATTAATATGAACCTTTTCTCTCCCCATTATTTCCATAAAAATGGAATTATATCACAGCTCTCAATTTGCATTTTAAAAATCACCCCACAAAAAATACTATTTTGAAATTCTAGACAATGTTCTTTAGGTTATAGTGAAGTTTAAACATGCGGGAAAATGTCTTCTATCATATTCCTATCATGAAAATTTATTTAAGATGAACTGGGAAGATTCAAAACATTTTTCATGGACATTTCATTATAGCAATGAAAAGTTCTACAATATTGACAAATAAAAGTTCTGAAAAAACAGGGAAGTCTGTATATTAAGTGTTAAATTTTGAGGGGGGTTGAGTTAAGAAGTTATATTAAAAATTATTTTGTCAATACATAATATGGTATGATTTTTCCTCAAAAAATGGAATATTTGTTTTGATGCTTAAAAGCACTCCTACATGATATGAGGACATGCATAGCTTCCTAAAGAATCTAGAATACCATAATGTTCAATGAGAACATGATAAGGCATTTTCAATTCTTCTGTTTAGCTAATTGAGCAAGGAGATTTGGGGAATCTGATCAAATTAATGTAATCAATCCAAAGACCACTAGTTTAGCATCATTATGCCTTCCGCCACCACCACCCTCTGCCATATGATAGCCTTTTATTTGTTCTGCTTCTGTTGTCTGAAAAACTATTCCTAGAATTTTGTGTGACTGAATCATTTAAGATGTATCTTAAGACTTTCTGCTTTATAAAGCTTCTCAGGGTCTCTGTAGCATCATGACTATGGTCTCCTGGCCCTTTGTTTTCTATTTTGTACTGGTTATATTCAGATTCTGGTATTTTATATCAGCACACACCTTATGCATCACTAAATTTCCTACAGCACCATTTCCATTGCTGAATGAGTGGACTTATGAGAAGGAAGTAAAAAAATGTGATGAGTATACAAATAGACTGTGATATAAACCACCTTTAAAAATCAATCAAAATAACCCATACCTTTCTTCTTTGATTCCCATTCTCCCTCCAGCTACTGACTTTTTGTTGAAAAACCTCCTCAAGGAGTTCTGTGTACATCTTCTCCTCCTATTCTCTTCTTAACTAATCTGAATCAGACTTTATCCCTACCAATTCACTAAAACTGCCTTTTTTCAAATTCACCAATGACTCCACATAGCAAAATCCTGTCACTTCTCAGTCTTTATCCTTCTGACCACTCAATATGTCATGCATTTGACAAAGCATTTGATTTTCATGGTCTTGAAATAATTTATCCTCATAGATTTTCCAAAATTGTGCCTCAATGACAGGATCCTGATCCTCTTTCATCATTAAATATTGGAGTTCTTCAGTGCCCAGCTATTTGATCTATATTCTTCCATATGAAACTAACTTCATAGATGGTTCACCTTGTCCCAAGCTTTACATACTATCTATATGTTGCAGATGCCTATTGTTTTTCTCCACTTTGTATTCAGTCCTGAACTCCACATTTATATATCTAGCTATCAACTGACATCCCTGCTTGGATATGTCTAATAAGGATCTCAAACACAAAGTGGTCAACCCAACAACAACAACAACAAAAAACACCTGCTTCCTCTCTAATCTTCCATATCACATTAAAGACATCCATTCATCCAACTGCTCAGGGTAATCATTGCTTTGGAGAAAGAAAAAAAATATTCAAACTTAGAACTAAGAACCCCCAACCCCTGAAAGGGCTCTCTTACCTTTCAATGCCATGCATGAGCATTACCCACCAAGCCCACCCAAAGGTTATTAGATTCTCTATGGAAATGCAAAAATTTTGACTTACTATTTACTCTTAAAATTATGGTCTAAACATTTTATAACTCTGTAAAACTAGATGCTAATTTTAAAAAAACTGATGAGAGGCAAATGATTACTACCTAGTAGAGAGGATAACCCTATAGATAATGATTTTATCAACTTAGAGCACATTATCCAGTTTTGATCTAATTTAGTAATCTTGTTCCCGTTTTCCTTTTCTTCTCAATGACTATATATGTATATATAAGTACATTAGTTTCTTGGATCATCTTTGGAACCAGTTGTCATCCTGTTGGTTTTCTCACTGATGAGTTAATTAAAACTTAAGCATTTGCTATCTGTTTTTTTGATAATTATGTTTGATTTTGAGAATTATGTTTTGATAATGTTGGAAGTCTCACCAAAGTAGCTCAAATGGACTCCCTACTTTAGCCTATTAAGCTGTGTTGTCCAAGCAGGGGACCCCATGGACTCTAAGCCCAAGGATGCCTTGCCTTTGCCTACAGGTTTACTCTCAAGAGGCAACAGAACAGTCTTCTGATTCTGTTTTCTTTTTTATGACTCTTTTTTTTATATATATCTATATGTTTTTTGTTTGTTTGTTTCTGGTTCTGGTTCTTGCAAATTTTTGCTTTGCTTGTGACTAATAATACATTTCCAACAAGAATAGGGAATCCATTTGCAGATGAAATCCGTTGGATGGCAGACATCAGAGACATATTGAAAACTGGGTGACAGATGACAGAAAATCTGGTTTGTTAGCCTTTTTACATGTCTGTTTATTTGTACGCTACTAAAAGCTCACATTACTGAGAAAAATGTTTGTGATCACTAATAGAACAGCCCTTTAAAGTCTGGGCTTAGGTTTCCATGTTAATTTTGGCTCTGTGGCTGGGTGGTAAAATTTAAGATGCTAGATCTCTGTACTAATAATGGTCTTTTCAACTGGTGATGAAAATCTCTTACTTTGTGTGAACCAGAGTGATAGCTGTCCAAGCAGACAGATATTAGGTCCTAAGAAATAGTAAATTTAATAGTGTTCCCATTCTGATTCATCTACAGAGATTAATAAATACTTACATAATTTTAATATAGAGAACTAAAGAATCCCCAAAGAAGAAAGAAACTGGACTTCTAATACTTAGAATATTATGGCCTTTTAAGAAAAATCCTTTCTTAAGAAATTGCTAATTTGGAAGAATTTTAATATAAGAATTTAAAATCTGCAATCAAAGTGAATCCTTGGAGATATCAAAATAATTTGATAATTTTGGCTTAACAACAGCTTTATGAAAACCACAATGGAATTCCCCATCATACGCACTAGGATGGCTATAATCAAAAAAAGACGATAACAAGTGTTGACAATATGGAGAAATTGGAAACTTCAACATTACTGATAGGAATGTTAAATGATGCAGGCTCTTTGGAAAACAGTTTGACAGTTTATTTAAACATAAATATAGTTACTTAGAGTTACCATGTGACGCAGTTTGGTCTTTTCCAGTTTGGATGCCCTTTATTTCTTTTTCTTGCCTGACTGCTCTGGCTAATACTTCCAATACTATGTTCAAAAGGAATGGTGAGAGTGGAGATCCTTGTCTTGTTCCTGTTCTTAAAGGAAAAGCTTTCAGTTTTGCACCATTCAGGATGATGTTGATGGTGGGTTTGTCACATATGGCTTTTACTGTGTTGAGATATTTTCTTTCTATACCTAATTTGTTGAGGGTCTTTATCTTGAAGGGATGCTGAATTTTGTCAAATGCTTTTTCTAAGTCTATTGAGATAACCATATTTTTTTGCCCTTGCTTTTGTTGATGGGATGTATCACATTTATTGATTTGCATAAGTTGAACCATCCTTGCATCCTGACATGAATCCCACTTGATCATGGTGTATAACCTTTTTGACGTGCTGTTGTATTCTGTTTGCTAATATCTTTTTGAAGATTTTTGTGTCTAGGTTCAACAAGGATATTGGCTTGTAGTTTTCTTTTTTTGTTGTGTCTTTGTCTGGTATTGGTATAAGGGTGATCTTGGCCTCAGAATGAATTTGGAAGAATGGTCTGTTTCAATTTTTTGAAGCAGTTTGAGAAAGAATGCTGTTAATTCCTTTTTAAAGATTTGGTAGATTCAGTGGTGAAGCCATCTGGTCCTGGGCTTTTCTTTGTTGGGAGACTGCTGATTACAGCTTTAATCTCATTTCTTGTTATTGGTCTGTTCAGGTTTTATATTTCTTCTTGGTTTGGTCTCGGTAGCTTGTATGTGTCCAGAAATTTATCCATTTCCTCCAGGTTTTTGAACTTTCTGGTGTATAGCTGGTCATAATAGTGTCAAATGATTCTTTGTATTTCTGTGATATCAGTTGTAATGTCTCCTTTTTCATTTCATATATTTGTTATTTGGGTCTTCTCTCTTCTTTTTTAGTCAGTCTGGCCAATTGCTTGTCTATTTGGTTTATTTTCTCAAAAAAACAATTTTTGTTTCATTAATTTTTTGTATCATTATTTTGGTCTCTATTTCATTTAGTTCTGCTCTGATCTTAACTATTTATTAACATCTACTAGTTTGGGGATTACATCGTTCTCATTTTTCAAGTTCTTTGACATTTAAATTTAGGTTGTTTATCTGAAGTCTGCTGTAGACTGGACACCCCCCTCCCCTTAATGAAGCTTCATCCCCACTGTTAACTGTTGAGGGAGGTTAATCCTAATAATAGGATTACCATAAGGTAATCGAAAGGTAGAGCCTTAAAGAGATGATTAGATTCTAGGACCATGCCCTAGTGAATGGATTAAAAATGGTAGTCAGGGGAGTGGTTCTGAGTGCTTTAAAAGTAGAGAACAAGTTAGTCTGTCTCTGCTCTCTCTGCTTCTACCATCTTTCAGTGTAAGACCTCTGGGTTGCTGTTGCCACCACCAGATGGACTTTGGACTTCCCAGCATCAGAAACTGTAAGCGATAATTTAAAAAAAATTTTTTTTTCTTTATAAATCATCTAGTTCCAGGTATTTTATTATAAGTAACAGAAATGGACCAATAGAAAGTCTTTCTATTTTTTTGGATGTAAGCACTTAGTGCAATAAACTTCCCTCTTAGTACTGCTTGTGCAGTATCCCACAGGTTTTGGTAAGTTTTAAGTGTATTTTCATTAGTTTCAAGGAATTTTTTGATGTCCTGCTTTATTTCATCTTTGACTCACTGGTCGTTCAGGAGCACGTTATTTAATTTCCATGAATTTGTGTAGTTTCCACAGTTCTGTTTGTTGTGAATTTCTATATTTTCATTGTGATCTGAAAATATACTTGATATGATTTCAATATTTTTAAATTTGTTCAGACTTAATTTGTGACCTAACATGTGGTCTATCTTGGAGAATAATCTGTGTGTTGACAAGAAGAATGTATTTTCCATTGCTGTTGGATGAAATGTTCTGTATATGTCTGTCAAGTCCATTTGATCTAAGGTGGTGCTTAAATCCAGAATTTCTCTTTCTCCAGAATCACTCTCATAAAGAGAATAGCATGTTAAAGTCCCCAACTTTGTAAACCCCAACTATTACTGTGTTGGGGTCTATTTTTCCCCTTAGTTCCAATAACAGTTGCTTTATATTTCTGGGTGCTCTTATGTTGAGTATATATATATATATATTTATGACTGTTATATTTTCTTGCTTCATAGATCCAATTATCTTTATATAATGTCCATCTTTGTCTCTTTTTATAGTTCTTGTTTTGAAGTCTATTTTATCTGATATGAGTATGGCAATTTCTGCTTGTTTTTGGTTTCTATTTGCATGAAATATCTTTTTTCCATCCCTTCACTATTAGTCTATGTGTGTCATTACTGGTGAAGTGAATTTCTTGCAGGCAACATAAGAGTTGGGTCAAGTTTTTTAATACATTCAGCCAGTATATATCTTTTAAGTGGGGAATTTAGTCCTTTAACATTCAGGGTTGTTATTGAAAGGTATTGCTTTATTCCTGCCATTTTGTTAATTTCTTTATGGTTGTTTTGTATTTCTTATGTTTCTTTCTTTCCCTTTTGTTGTTTATCTTTGCTGTTGGATGATTTTTGAAGAGATAAAATAATATTCTTTCTCTTTCTCATTTGCATATCTGTTCCATTAGTAGTTTTTATTCTCTCTCATGTATTTATGGTGACCTATGACATGATCCTATACATAGAAAAACCTAAAACCTCTACTAGAAAACTCCCAGAGCTGATAAATAAATTCAGTAAAGTTTCAGGATGCGAAACCAATACACAAAAATCAATAGCATCACTAAAAACAAACAAGAAGAAAAAGAAATCAAGAAAGCAAACCCATTACAATAGCTACCAAAAGAATAAAAATTTGGGAATAAATTTAACCAAAAAGATGAAAGATGTCTACAATGAGAACTACAAAATTTGTGGAAATAAATTAAAGAGGACATCAAAAGACGGAAAGACATTCCTTGTTCATGGATTGGAAGAATTAATGTGAAATGCCCATACTACCCAAAGCAATCTACAAATTCAATGCAATCCCCATCAAAATATCAATGACATTCTTCACAGAAAGAAAAAAAAAATCCTAACATTCATATGGAATAGCAAAAGACCCTAAATAGCAAAAGCAATCCAGAAGAACAAAATAAATAAATAAGTAAATAAATAAATAAGAAAAAGCCAGAGGCATTATACTACTTGACTTCAAATTGTACTACACAGCTGTAGTAACCAAAACAGCATGATACTGGCATAAAAACAGACACACAGACCAATGGAATAGAATAGAAAACCAAGAAATCAACCTACATACTTACAGCCAACTGATCTTTCACAAGGGCACCAAGAACATACATTTGGGAAAAGACAATATCTTCAATATACGGTGCTGGGAAAACTGGATATCCATGTGTAGAAGAATAAAACTGACCCATACCTCTTGCCATATACCAAAACCAACTCAAAATGGATTAAAGACCTAAGTATAAGATCTGAAACTATAACACTCCCAGAAGAAAACATAAGGAAACATTTCAGGACACAAGACTGGGCAAAGACTCTATGAATAAGATCCCAAAAGCAGAAGCAACAAAAGAAAAAATAAATGGCAATTATATCAAACTAAAAAGCTTCTGTACAGCAAAAGAAACAATCAACAAAGTGAAAAAACAACCTATTGAATGGGAGAAAATATTTGCAAAACATATATCTGACAAGGGATTAATATCCAGAATATGCGAGGAACTCAAACAACTTCACAATAAAAAAAATTAATCCAATTAAAAAATGAGCAAAGCAGCTAAATAGACATCATTCAAAGGAAGACATTGAAAAAAATGTTCAACATCACTAATCATCAGGAAAATGCAAATCAAAATCACACCGAGATATGATTCCACCCCAGCTGGACAGGTTATTATGAAAAAGACCGAGAATAACATATGTTGGTGAGGATGTGAAGAAAAAGGAACTCTTCTACAGTGTTGGTGGGATTGTAAATTAGTACAGTCATTATGGAAAACAGTATGGAGGTCTCTAAAACAACTACAGCTCTCTGCCATACAATCCAGCAATCCCACTTCTGATTACGTACCCAAAGGTATGGAAATCATCATGTCAAAGGGATACCTACACTCCCATGTTCATCTCAGCTCTATTTATAATAGCCAAGATACGGAACCAACCTAAATGTCCATCAGTGGACAACTGAATAAGAAAAATGTGGTATATACACCATGGAATACTATTCTGCCATAAAAAAGAATGAAATTCTGACATTCACAGCAACATGGATGAGCTTGGAGACAATTATGTTAAGTGAAATAAGCCAGGCACAGAAAGAGAAATACTGCATATCGACACTCATAAGTAAAACTAAGAAACAAGAAAAGAAAGAAAGACCATAATAAAACATTGAACTTTCTGGAGAGAACAGACATATACTTACTACAGGTGGGAAAGGGGAAGATGGAGGGGGAATAGGGAGTAAATGGGTAAGGGACACAAAAAAGTAATTATGATTTGTAATGATGAACATTCTAATAATATTTATTCAATCATCACATACTGACAGTCTACTCTGTACACCATAAATATGTATAATAAAAACAGTAAAAATTAAACAAACAAAAAATCAAAAGTTAGACACAGAGTTACCATATGGCTTGGCAATTAACTTAGTTGTATATTCAGAGAACTGAAAACATATATCCACACACTTACATATAAATATTTATGTTAACATTATTTATAACAGTTAAAAAGTGGAAACCATTCAAATGCATATCAACTGATGAATGGAGAAACAAAATATGGTATATCCATACAATGGGATATTATCAAGCATTAAAAAGGAATAGAATACTGATGTTATAATGTTCATGAAGTTGAAAACATTACACTACATGAAAGAAGACATACAAAACTTCTACATATCGTATGATTCCATTTAAATGAAATGTCTAATAGTTCAGTCATCAAATCCATAAAAACAGAATGTAGATGAGTTGTTGTCAGGGCTAGAGGAGAGGGAATCAGGAATGACTACTAAAGGATGAAGGTTTCTTTTGAGGGATGATAAAGTTCTGGAACGAGATAGTGGCAATGGTTGTACAACTTTGTGAATATATTAAAAACTACTGAATTGTACACTTTAAAAAAGTGAATTTTATGGTATGTGAATTATATCTCAATTTAAAAAAAAAAGAGTTTTATGTCTTCTCCCAGATTTTATAAGGGTGGTATGAAAGCACAAAATTTTGTTTTGGTTTTTAAGACTTTGGTTTTCTCATGAACAGACTAGTTAATCTGAAATTCCTAAACTTCCTATACTGGTTTTAGTTAATGCATAAGCTAACATTTCTTCAATGATGTATAAGATTATGAAAAATATAAAATGATATAATAACTAAATTGAAGTATAATTCTGGAAAAAACCCCTCTGTATTAATATTAAATTTAATTAATGAATAAAACAATCTTTGGATATACGGACAATTTCTAAGTTAGGATTAAAAAAGAATCTTGGTTAAAGACTAATGAAAATATATACACATGGATGCAAATTTAAAATGCCTCTAATTTTTATAGGTTATAGAGGGGCTTTACCTTTGGGTGATGTTAAGGTTCATCTTCATTTTTACAACTTTAAGAAAATGTCTAAGGGATACTGTGGTTATAGGGTGTTTTTTAAGGTACTGTGTAACTTGCTGGGTTGCTAAACTGCCACATTATGCTCATTATCTACCTTCAAGTTTTCTCCAAGAAGTAGGAGCTTAGATTAAAAGTTGTAATTGTTATAGTTGGTTGATTCTAAACTAGAAATAACAGTGGCAAAGATATATGAATATATATTTGAGATAATAGGTGCGTTTTTATTTTCAAAGGAAAAGGCAGAAATTGTCTCTTACAGTAAAATATCTGGAATATGAAAGAAGGTAGTAAAAGAAAGACTTGGGTGGATACATTAAAGTACAGAAAGTTTCAGGAAAAGTGAATTATTACACTGGTTTATTGTAGCTATAAATAATAAGTCTGAAGAGCAAGAAAATTATAACTTTGACAAACTAGCTGCATTTGATGGAGGACTTCCTAGTATAATAAAAAAGGTCTATGAATCTTTCATTGACAAATATTATACTAAGGCAAAATTAGAATTTGGTTCCCTAGGCTGGCTGGTTAGCTCAGTTGTTTAGAGTGAAGCCCTATAACAATAAATTCACAAGTTTGGATCCCTGTACTGTTCAGCCACCAAAATAAATAAATAAATAAATAAATAAATAAATAAAAATTTAAAAAATGAAAAGAATTTGGTTTTCTGTTAGAATTCCTAATTGATCTTACAGTATTTTGCTGAGAACAAATTTCATCAGGAATGACAAGACAATTATTAAGGGACAAGAGTAAAACCAGCACTTACAAAGCTTGAACATGAAACTGGCCTGGTATTTCTTCTATGGCTTATGGGATCTTGGAAATATAGATAGTAAAGAACATCAGACCCTGAACTTTATCAGAATTTGGGGGACCTAATACTAATAGGTGCTGGAATAATTATATTTGGTAGAAATAATTATATAGGTGGTAGAAAATCTATACACATTCAATCAAATCAAAGATGCCACTAGTATTGACACTTTATTATCTTATGTAATTTTTAAGAAAGAAAAAATGCTGTTAATTAAACTTTGACATGCCGTCAATTGTACAAATATGTACTGCTTTCATAGATGGTAAGATACAAACTAGTAATGTGATTCCTAGAACCAATTATAGTAATAGTCAATTGAGAAACTTATTTTAAACAAGAATTTTTT
Organism: Cynocephalus volans; assembly: GCF_027409185.1. Taxonomy (NCBI): domain Eukaryota; kingdom Metazoa; phylum Chordata; class Mammalia; order Dermoptera; family Cynocephalidae; genus Cynocephalus; species Cynocephalus volans. The sequence goes on from NC_084464.1 coordinate 77,121,637, forward strand.
TAAAAAGTTTGATAAAATTAAATCAAGACATCATGAGCACATTTTCCCTATCACCGACTATAAAGACCTCTGTTATCTATAGATACAGAAGTGATGAATCATAGAAGATGATCAAACTTGCACCCTTAGTTCCCAGATTTTGGCTCATTATTCTGTCATAAAGTAGTTGGCACAAAATTTAGGAATAGGATGAAAAGATATAGGCCTAAATTATCATCCCCTGAGAAAGTTAGAATGCTTTCAGGAAAGACATGAGGAGAAATTTAAAGATGGTTCTTACTCTTAAATTAATGACAAACAGCTTAAAAACAATTATAATCAATTTATAAGTATTCAACCCACCAAAGGAACCTAGAGGTCTACCATGACCCCATTGTAATCTAAAAACCCTTAAAATAACATAGACATAATAATACACATATAAGGCTGTAATACACATAAGTTCACAATTCTGTTTACAAAAATGTTAGAAATTAAATAACACAAATTATTTGAATCCTACACTTAAGGTTGGATCAATACACCAATTCCTAATCAAAAATGGTAGACATGAACAGGAATTTGCTGTTCAATATTAAGAGGCCATCCCCAGGCATCTATCTCATAATTTCCAGTGGCTATAATAAAGAGACTGATGTGTGATAATCAAGAAGGCATCAAATACCTCCTAAAGGTAGAGCTATTTTGACAATAAGCTCAGTTAGAACTGAGGAGTGCACTCAAATTAGATCATTATTTATATTCAATCCCTTCAAGTAGGCCAGACTTTCAGAAGTAATGACCTCTGTGTAATTTTCAATTTCACTCCCTCATACATGTGTATTTTGATGAGGCTATAAGTAGTCTTCAGTACTCAGGTCTTATATACGTTTTGTTAGTTCATTTCTAGGTCTTAGATTTACTTCTCGGTATTTCATGTTTCTTATTATATTATATTAATGGCATTTAAAAAATTTCATTTCCTAAGGTTTGTACATAAAAATACAATTGCTTTTCATATACTGACCTTATATCCAGTAACTTGGCTAAATTCACTTATTAATTCTAATCATTGTTTTGTAGATTCTTTGGGGTTTTCCACATGCACAATCATATAAATTGTGAACAAGGACAGTTTTAATTCATTTCCAATCTTTATAGCTTTTATTTATTCATTTTATCTTGCTATGGTGTCATACTGCCATGTCCAACGCTGGCTAGAACCCTCTGAATAATGTTTAATAGAAGGTATGAGAGTGACCTCAATTAACTCTGAAGGAAAGTGTTTCGTATATAAAGAGTGTGTTATTTATTTTAGATAATCTTTATCATGTTAAGAAAGTTCTTTTCTTAGTTTGCTAAGATTTTAAAAAATCATATTGTGTGTTGAATTTTATCAAATGCTTTTTTCTTTATTTATTGAGATAAACATGATTTCTTTTATTATCTAATGAATTACACAGAAAGAACGTTAAAGGCATCTTGTATATATGGAACAAAAACAAAAATGGTCATAACATATTCATTCTCTCTCACTTGTGCTCTCTATCTATCTATCTATTATTTCTATGATTTCTCTCTACCTATAATCTCTATCATCTCTATCTATCATCTATTGATTTATCTCAATTCAATTATGCTGAAATTTTGTTTGGAGCTTCTTTGTCTATTTTAATGAGAAATTTTGGCCTGTTTTTCCTGTCTTGTAATGTCCTTACCAAATTTATCAGGGATAGACTGGCCTCACAAAAAAGAGTTTGGAAGTTTTTCTCCATTTGATTCTCTGGAAAAATTTGTGTACTACTGAAAGCATTTATTCCATAAATATTTTGAATAATTTATCAGTGAATCTACCTGGGTTAGGAGTTTTCTTTGTGGGAAGGTTTAAAACAATTATAGAATCTTTTTTAAAAAAAATAAAAATAGTACTCTCTAGATTTCTTATTTATTTTTATGTCATTTTCAGTAAATTGTGCTTTTAAAGAAATTTGTATATTTCATCTAAGTCAGAGTGCGGAAATTTTTTTTGTAAAGAGCCAGACAATAGATATTTTAAGCTTTGTGGGCCATACTGCCTCTGTTGCAACTACTCAACTTTTCTGTTATGGTGGGAAAACAGCCACAGACAATATATGAGCAACTGGGCATAGATGTGTTCCAATAAGCCTTTATTCTCAAAAATAGGCAGTGGATCAGATTTAGCCTGTTGGCCATAGTTTCCTCACCCTGATCTGAGTTGTAAAACTTATTGACATAAAGGTGTCCATAATATCATTTAGGTATCGGTGTAACCTGTATTGATATCTTCCTTTCTCATTCTATAATACTGATAATTTGTATTTAGTCCACTTACTTTTGATGCAACTACTTATATAGCTAGAGGTAAGTGTACCACTTGCTGTTTATTTTTAATCATCCTATCATCCCATCCCATCCATGTTTGTTCTTTTACTTTCTCCTTTTTGCCTAACTAAATTAGGTATTTTTATTTTTCCACTGTTTCTCACTATTAGCATCTGAGTTGTCCTTTCTTTTGTTATTCTATTACTGACTACCCTAAAGATTAAAGTATGTACTTTGACTTACTAAAATATTCCTTAAATTACAATATTTTTAACCACTTTCAGGCTAATGCAAGAACTGTACAAGAGCTTAATTACATTTACTCCCTCTCACCTTTCATAGAGACATTTTACATATTTTTACCTCTACATATATGTTTTAACTACCACAAGATGTTTTTATTGTTATCATTAACTCTTTCTAGTGTTCTTTAGTCTTTTCTCAAGTTTAGTATTTCCCACTGAAGACATTTTTCTTCAACATAAATAATTCCATTAGTATTTTTTTGTTGTGTAGGTCTGTTGATGATGAATTCTTAGTTGTTTTATCTATCTATCCATTCATTTATTTATTTTCTAAAAGGTATTTTGCTGGGTAATATTTACTAAGCATAAAACTGTAGTCTGAAAGTTTCTGGGTTTTTTTTTTTTCTTTCAGTATTCTTTTTTATTTTTTGGTCATTTCATTGATTTGGTGCTTCAAAAGATTTGTTGAAATTTCACCCAAAGTCTTATACTTGGTTCCCTGAAGATAATATCTTTTTTTTCCTCTGAGATTCTTTTCTGAAATGTTTTTTCTTTAGATTTCTGTGCTTTTATTATGATATTGCTGGATTATTTTTCCTCTTCATATATTGTGGAGTTTGTAAAGTTTTTGGATTTGTAATTTAATGTCTTTTATCAGTTCTGGAAAATTCTCAGCCAGTATCTTAGCATTCAAGTACTTCTTCTGCCATTTCCTCTTCTTTTGGGACTCCATGTATATGTACATTGGACCATGTTCCTCATGGCTCTTATATTCTCCTCCAATTTCTCCCTTTCTTTTCTTTCTGTGCATTGATTTATATACTTTCTACTGACGGGCTCACTAATCCTGTTTTGCTGTTTCTAATATGCCATTAAACCCACTTATTAATTTTTTTGTATACTTTTAGTTTTAGAATTATCATTTAATTTTTATATCTCTGATGAACACATCTATCCTCCTTTGGATTCCTGAGCATATTAATCATGGATATTTTAAAGCCCCTATTCGATAACTCTTTTGTTAGATTTTAGTCTGTCCTTTTTTTCTTTTGTAATTGACTCACAGATTTTTATTAGATGCCAAAAATTGTGGATGAAAACCTGTAGAGGCTCTGGATGATATTATTTTCCTCCAAAAAGGGCAAAATTTTCTTTTGGTTGGCCAATTTCCTGTAAGAGATGTGTTTAAAGCTTAGCGCCATTACACATACGGTGCAACATTTATTCCCACAGTTTGGCCCTTCTGAGATTTGCACAGAAAACCAAAGGTGTTTATTGAGCCCCTCTAACTCTGGGGAACTTGAAGTCCAATCTAAGTCTCCCCAGCACCAGGCAGCTGTCAGAATCTATGCTTGGCTCTTCAGCCTTGCAGCTACCACTCTTTGTTTGGTTTCTTGGAATCTTTCCTTGTGCATACACAGCTCACAAGTCAACAAATTAGGGAAATCTCTAGCAAATTTTGAAGCCTTCCATCTACAATTCCCAACTTCTCTGTCAGTTTCTAAATTGTGACATCTATTTCTTCAGCCTAGTAAAATCACTGCATTCTGCTTAGGCTCTATTATTCCATACCACCAAATTGCAAAGTCTTCTCAGAGGAAACTGGTCAACTTAGCACTTATCTTGTGTTCTTCCCTTCTTTCAAAGATTTGAGCTCCTCAAATTTCTGCCTGCTTTGTTGTTCTCAAATGCCATTAACAGTTTTTTGTTATTGTTTGTTCTTGTTTAGCTTCTGTAGTTTTGTATTTGGGAAAGTTAGTTTGATACAAGCTATGTGGTCATGCCTGGAACTGTGACGGTGTTATATTATTGCCTACTTTTGAGTAAGGGTAGAATTATTCAGATCAGTCATGCTGCTATCAAAATCCTCATAAGGTTAGTAATGAAGACATATGTATTATGATTGCACTATAGCAATTTATTTCTTTGCAAACTCCACTAAATAGCTTCCCCATATTATCCCTATATCAGTTCCCTAATACCCAGCTTCTGCCACAGAATGGCAGATCTGTGATGCTCCACTTGAGTTGATATCATATGCTACTCTGAGTGTTCTAGGGCTAAAACTTTCCTAGTTCTCACAAGTTCTAGATGGGAATCTCTGTTGGGCTTTTTAAGACTGTGACATTTATTTTAGGGAACCATACATTCTATTTAACAGCTGAATAAGTCAGCATCCACTCTTGGCATTTCCCCTCATTTTGGTTTAGATTTCACTGAATTTCAAATCTGTTTTCTATAGTTTATGATTTAGGAATGTGATTGTCCCCTGGTTTTATGTTAGATGAAGTTTTTAGTCTTTTTCTTACAAAATTAGAGAGGAGTAAAAACACCTGGTCTCTGTAATCTTAAATCTGCAATCATTAGGTCTATTTGGGAAGTAAAATCAATAGGAACTAATGACTCATTTTAACATGCATTCTCAGTGGGAACGATATTGCCCCCAAAGGGTGATAACTGGTTCTTGGTGGGAGGAGAAATAACAAAAAAATTTAGACAATACAATGGTTTGTGGTCCTCCATAGGGTCACAGTATATAAACACAGTGTATCTGTAGTATTAAAATTTCATGTGGGAATGGAAATTAGAAAAAGAACACCTAAAAGGTTCCTTAAGGGGCTGATGATAAAATAAAGATCAGAAACACTGAACTAGAAGGAAAACTGGGAAGAGTTAAAAATTAGGGTGGCTTCCAGTTTTTAATTTGGGATCTGGGTGGAAAATGAAGCGGAAATAACATAATTATTCTGTTCAAATAGTAAACAATCAGATATTGTTTTTAATATTTTTTCTAAGAAATGTTGCTTAGGGATCTTAACGACTACAAACAGCCAGATAAAAATATACATCCTCACGTATTTCCAATCTATTATAAATGCAATTTCATGTGTGTATGTGTGTGTGCGTGTGTATATCTGTGTGTAAAAATACGTAGACACACAGTTCAACAAAAGCTGGTGTACAATATTCAGTGAATACCAAAACATGTGAAAATAATCTTTTACATAATGTATGATATGAATCATAAAATTGTATAAATGAGTCACAAATGATGATGTCATAAATTGAAGATGAACACATATTTTCTTGATATATCTGGTTTAGTTTACAAAGAAACAAAGAAGACAACTAATTATTTTGGGTGATTCAGATAATTTTGAAAATATTTCCCCTAATTATAGGAAATTAGCATAAGGTCTTCCTGAGGATCCTTCAAGATTTATGCTTTCTTGATTTACCACGCTGTGTACATAACTCTATATTCAATTAGCAAACATTAATTAATCCATACTTTGTTATAATGTCTATGCTTTAAGGCAGACTAGTTTAAATCAAGGTAACATGTTAAACTGAGTAAAGAAACATAGCTCTAAATGATGATTGTCTAAATAAATAAAAATGGTAAAGTAAAAAACACTTTTAAATTGTTAGCATAGTACTTTAAGTTTAACAGATACCAAGAGTAGTATGAAGACTGCTAGTTGTGCAAGCTGAAGCAGTGACCTCGGAAATAAAACATATTCCTCTACACAATCTATTTCGTGTTATTTAAAGCTAAAATGCTAAAAAAGCAATAACAAGTATTTCATATACCTCATATATCAAGTGTATAATTAATTAATAAACAAAATATACAGTAGGAAAACAGACCAACTAAGACCAATATTGACCAGTTTGCAAGTTTTCTTTTCCTTTGAAATTAAGATTTTTTTCTTAGTGTACTATACTGAAGACTCACTACATATTTTACAGTACTTCAGCCAAATTAGGTTGCTTTCTAAATTCAAAAATAGTTAATAACTTAAGAATTAAAACCAGATCTCACAGTTTAACTTTTTCCATGGAAATCACAGCACCAGAACTTATTGTGTCACACATTTTGGTTAACCATGTTTCTAAAGCAGAAGTAACTCCCTTCCTTTTTTTTTTTTTTTTTTTTTTTTGTCGTTTTTTCGTGACCGGCCCTCAGCCAGTGAGTGCACTGGTCAGTCCTATATAGGATCCGAACCCGCGGCGGGAGCGTTGCTGCGCTCCCAGTGCAGCACTCTACCAAGTGCGCCACGGGCTCGGCCCAACTCCCTTCCTTTCTAAAAATAAGCTATTTCACAGACTTTCTCTATACAAAACAAATATTAGCAGAAGTTCTTTAGTTGAAGGTGCTGGAGTCCTGCAGTCTAAGTATTCACCTCATACTTTAGTAGACAGTTTTCTTTTTCCTGTATATGAGGCAGTTCTTGGAGACAATAAGGTTCAGAGCACTTATACACTACATGCCTAACTTTGAAAACCTTCACTCCAATAAAACTGAGCTCCTTAAGAGTCAATGCCAACACTTAAATTCATCCAGCTCACCATAAAACTCAGTTAAATGGGAAAATTAAATACTAGGAATCAAAATCCAAATTCTGAAAAGTATTGTGCCATCCTTCATGATAAACATCTGGCCAGTAAGTCATTCAAGAATGACTTTTAAAAGTCTAAAGCAACTCATCTAATACTTTATATCATGTATGCAAGTAATTCAGTTATAATTATATAGCATAATGCTAAACTTCCAAAGCATTCTGATTTCTATTTCATTTCCAAAGCATTCTGGTTCTATTTCATTTTATTCTGACACACATAATATTATTATTACATATATATTAAGATTCACTTAAAACCATAGAGCTAGGGATTGTGTCTCTTATGTTTTGAACCAGATAGTATCAAGTATATTACCTGCACATAATGACACCCAATAGATGATTGGTGAATGAGTGCATGAATGAATGCATGACTAAATAGAGAAATAAAACAAGGTATACGGAAAATGTGCACTTGCTGAAGCTCTCAATATTGGTTAGTAACAGTACCAAGCCATAGCTGACTGAACCAAAGATGGACATCTGAGTCAAAAACAGTCTCTAAGAGCAGGATGGTGGCCCTCACATTGTCCTGGAATGGGAATTCTGATGGCAGCATGTTCTTTGTTCAATGATCACTAAATACTCCCCTAATCTCAGGCTGACCCCATTCTTCCCCCTTAAATCCCAACATCCTCTGAGTCTCCAGAATCTTGTCCTCAGTTTGGGCTGTACCTACTGTGTTATCTCTCATTTTAGTTCTTCATTCTCTGGTTTCCATTCTTCCTCATAACACAATTGGTCCTGTCACTGCTGGAGCTCCCTTCTTTCCTGGGAATTTTCCAGTCCTCAACTCCTTTCACCTTCTTCCTCTATGTCTCTGATTGCTATTTTCTCAAGCACCTTAGATCTCACTTCCGTGTCAAGACCCAATTGTCTTTATCCTGCCCTAGTATTTGCTCTCTAAATTGGGAAAACATATTTAAAGCCATAATTCTGACTTTTCATGCCTACATGTTTTTCCTTATTAATTTCCTTTTAAATGTTACCCTCTTTAAATGAGTAAATTTTTTAAAAAATCGAGGAAAGAGTAATATCAAATATAAGCTTCTATTTCTGGCAATGTGGTAGATTACATATTCTGAATAATCCTTTCACTACCAAATGCCCAGAAATGATGGGGAAATTACACCAAGTACCTATTAAAATACACACGTGAGCTCAGAAGAAAGAAAGACATATCTCCTTAGCCAAAAGACCAAAAGGGAACTGAAAACAGGCTCATAAATGTATGACGAATGTCTTGGGAAGTTTTAAGATGAGAAAGTTAGAGACTTGGGTCCAGGTACAGTAAAGAGTTAGAACTAAAATCCCTGAACGTATTGAAATATAACTCTGTACCTCAAAAATATGTACAATCAATTCATTTCAATTAAAAATAAATACATTTCTTAAAAAAAAACCCTGCATGAACCAAGACCCTAAAGAACAACAAGGAAAAACGGTGTATCTCAGTCTGAGCCCTAACAGACCTTCACAGGTGGCATTTCTAACATAGATTTCTCAAGAAGAAGGAAAATAATCCCAAAATGAGGGCTTAAGATGCGTGAAAAATGGTTGGCAAAGAAACTAGAAAATATGTGGGTCCATATAAAGCATTTAAAAGAAAAATAAAATTCAATTATGGGAGAAAGAAACCAACCTATAATTAAAACATTGGACAAAAAATATGTAAATGGTGGAGAGAGTAGCAGAGTTGAAGTGTATGAGAGTCATTTTTTTTTCCCCTAGAAGGAAGTAGAGGTAATTATTATGATTAGATTTACTACTTAAGTAAATACATACACTTGAGACACTAAATTAGCCAGTAAAAATCATAGAAATAGTATAATTTCTGAGTAATGGAGAGGAGAAATGAAATAAAAATAATTCAATTAAAAAATAATCAGGAAAAATGAAAAAACAGATCAATAAGAAAAAATTGAAAGCATAAAATAAGATAGTAGAAATAATTATAAATATATCAGAAATCAAAATAAATCCAAATAGATAAAGTAGCCAGTTAAATGATAGAGATTGTGAGGTTGGAAGAAAAAAATTTAAATTCAGTTATATGCTGTTTACAAGAGATAAAACTAATACATACAGTCACAGAAAGATTGACATAAAAGGATGCTGATAGACTGAACACTAAAAAATACTTGTGTTCTCTTATAAGACAAAATAGACTTAAAAGCAAAAAGTATTATTAGGGATAATGAGATTTACTATTCATTGATTAGAGGATTAAATCACCAGGAAGATAAAAGAATTCTGAAATCAAACTTGACTAAATAATCTCATATAAAGAAAAAATGGACAGAATGATAAAGCTGACAAATCTTCATCATAGTTGGATATATTTTAACTGAGATTTTCTGAGTAAATACATAATCAAATAGGCAAAATATTAGTAAGGCAAGAGAACTTCTAAACAGTGTGGATAATAAGCTTCATGTATGGGATACACAGATAACTCTATAATTAATATTAAGAAATATACATTCTTCTCAAGACCATGTGTAATATTTACAAAAAATGTCCAAAAAGTAAGCCATAAATCAAACTTCAAAAGCTTCAGGTAATCAGTACTAAACAAAACACAGTCTGACCATAATGCCATTAAGGCAGTTAAGTTAAAAATAAATAACAAAAAGTTATCAACAATACTTCATACCTTTGTGAAGCTGAAGACTTACTTCTAAACAATTAATGAATAAAAAAGAAATAAAAATGTGATGAAATTTAAATATACTTAAAACTATACAAAGATGAACATATTATAAACCTAATTTGGTAGGATACAGATAAAGAAGTACTTCAAGAAAAAATGTTAGAGCTAAATTATAATATTAGAAAAAAAAGAATAACTAATTTCATTCCTATAAAAGAACAACTTGCAGAAAATATAAGGAAAAAGGATACTATTTGTGACAGCATCAAAAATATATGGTATATATAACTATATCTAACAACAGCTATGCCTACCCATACTTTTAGAGAAAAATTTAAAACTTCACTAAGATATTAAAGAAAACAAAAAATAATGAAGATATATATGATGTTGGAATACTCAATCTTCTAAAGATTCCAATTCCCCAAATCAATTTATACATTTAAAATTGTTCCAAACCAAGTTTGGTTTTGTTTTCTGTAGAACTTAAGGAACTTATTCTAAATTAATATGTACAACAAAAGATAAAAACAGCTATGACACTCCTGATAAGAATAAGAATGAGATTAGGAGACTTGCCCTATTACAGTATTTATTATGTGTTATATCAGTAAGCTATATTAATTATGACAGTGTGGTATGGGTACAGGAATAGACATTCGATCCATGAAATGTAGGCCAGAAATGGATTTCGGGTTTGTAAAGACTTGACAAAGACAGGGCTAGCACTTAGATCAGTGGGAGATTGGGCCTGACCTCGGGAGATGAGATTGGGTGGGGGAGGTCAAAGGGATTCAGCTATAATGGTAATATTTGACATTTTAAGTTTGGTGGTAGGTACATGAGCATTTATTATTATTTATACTTTTTATGTATCTTAAATAGTGCAGTATAAATAACAAAAAAAAGTTTAGGTTAAATGAAGGAAAGGAAAGAGTTTTGGAGGTAGGCTGGCAGGCTCTCAATTCTGGCTGTATCACTTACTGGCCATGTAAATTCAACACGTTGCTTCACCTTTGTCTTTATTTGTAAAGTGAGATTACTAATAATTGCATGACAGGGCTGTTCAGCAATAACGATATCGCATGTAAACTACCTATCAGTATACCTTGTAAATATAAAAAAATCCTTAATAAATCACAATATTTAAAATGTATTTAAAATATAATGATATAGGTATTACATAGTTACGGCAAAAATTATGAAAGTGACATAAAATAGGTGAAGTTTGGGAAGCACTGGTTCAGAGCTAAACTGAAAAGTTTACTGCTACTTATCATGACTTATAAATGTATTCTATCATTATAACTGAATAGCCTTGTTAAACTTTAACCATGAACCTGAATAAACAGACTTGTAAAACCTATGTAGATGTTAGTTACTAAAAAAATAAAGAAATAAGAAACAGCAGTATGTGGAGAATAATCCTTCTTTACAGTGTAAGCTATGAGAACAGGGAGTATTTAGAGCTGAAGAGACTGAAACCCTTGTCCCACACATCAGTGAGACATACCATTTTGATGTTTTTATCTGAATGTCATTTTGTTCTGTCCCCACCCGCCCCCATTCCAAACCATCCTCTCTCAGATTTTTACCACAGGGTTAATGCTAGAAGCAAAATAAATCTTTGTGTGTGTGTGTGTGTGTGTGTGTGTGTGTGTGTGTGTGTGTGTCTACATGTGTGCATATGTGCCTGTGGAGGGAGAAGAATGCATATGAAAGGATAACTAGGCTCTGAATGTCAGAAGAGAAGACTTGTCCCTTCCCATATCCCATTTTTTCCTCTCTTCTCCTAATTATTCTAAGAAGATCAAATGTGTACTACATATGGAGAATCACTGACAAAAAGTACAGTATTACAGGAAAAGTACCTACTCACATGTTAGCTTATGGGGAAACTGGTTTAGCTATTAGATTTAGTGCCTAAATTTACATAATCCACTTATATAAAATAAACTCTCAGTTCATATGTGTCTTAGACTACAGAAAAGGGAAAGAAATCTTACAACAGAGAAGTGCCAAGGGGAAATTAATTTCTCATTAAGAAATTTATTTGTCCTGTTTTTAAGTCTACTCCTCTTAAACTACCTTAACTAAATAAGAAATATCACATGAATCAAGGAAGTAAGGAATCCTCTCTTTTTTGCTTCTTGTCATGATATAGTTATAATTGCTGTTGATCTGTTAAGTTGGCTTTTCCCTACAAAGTAACACTGAGGATATACACTAACATGTAGTTTCCTCCCATGCTCTTTGTATAAATTTGCAGCAGCTTGTTGTTGAGCAGTCTATTATTTGTTTCTAAAAAATTCTAAAAAAATTATGTAACCAATATTTTCCTGAAGATGATTTTTTAAAGAATCCTATTCTCTTGAAATTTCAAGAGAATGAAAGTGAACCCACAAGTTATTCTATGTGATTGGTTAGTAATATAAATTTTATTAACTAGTAATACTCTATAGTGCAGGACTCTACAGAGAATATAAATAAAAATTACTTCAATACTTATGTTTTTTTCTAGTATATTTTTTTAGTGATTAAAAGTGAAAAAGTCCTTGGTTAAGTACTATTTATCAATTTTTTTACTAAACTCAATAGGCTTTGAAACATAATAGTTTATTAATATTTCAGTAATGACCAACCATTATGGGACTAAAGAAGAGGTGGGAAAACTACAGCCTACAGGGAAAATATAGCCTGCTGCCTGTTTCTTGGGAAAAAAAATATACACACGTACATATGTGTATGTATACAGGGATATATATACAGGAATAAGAGCCATGCTCATTTGCATAGCCTTCACACTACAATGACATTGTTGAGTAGTTTCAACAGACACTGTCCTGCAACAGACACTGATAGCAGATATATTTACTATTGTTCCTTTACAGAAGAAACTTTCTGACACTGGACTAAAGGAAACTCTGTGGATTTAATCATATTAGAAGAAACTCCTGCAAAAGTGACTCTGAGCAATCTCTAAATTTATAACTATGCATATAAGTTATATCTGATAGTAGACAGTACCAAATATTCTGTTGGTGTTACTACAAAGTAGTAACTCAACCCATGCAGTTATTTTAATGAGATGTTCCTGCTATTTGACCTAAATTGTATTCTAGATAGAATATTGAGAAAGCTAGTCACATTTTTACACCAAGGGTAAACATCCGGTTTATGTAAACAGTATTGCCAACTCACCTGATTCTACCCCTGGGGCGCTCAGATTGCTCTGACATAAAGCTTGTGCTGCTGAGGCGTGAGGCACTGCTGGTTCGGGAAATGGCAGACACATCACTGACATCACTATCTGATGATTTGGCAGAGACGTTATCACAGCTTCTGTACTGATCTTTATGTATGTTATACTAAAGATTAAAAACAAGAAAGTGTGAGCTCCATCATCAGATTGTGCAAAAAAGAAACATAGATGGTGATGTTAATGACTACGAGGCCCACAACAAATAAAAGTGTATGTTTGTAAAGGTTGGTGTGGAATCTAAAATAATACCAACACTAACATATTACATGATTTCCAAAATAAAAATCTTACATCTTTTGAATGGTAAGAAATGGCTTGTGAAGACTGAATCATAAATTAAACACAAAAATTAAATGCTTGAATGGAAAATTCATTGAAGTATTTGTACATACTTAAAACCTCAAAATGGTATTGTTCATTTTTTTCTAATACATCAGTTTTTATTTTCTTGCTTTTGTCTTCATCTTTGCCTATTTTGTCCACCTCCAACTCTATTCAAGGCATAAACTAATTTTACCTGTCTATACTTGTTGATTCTTTCCAAACTATTCAATTTACCTACATACTCTCCATATTCTAAGCTATCATACTCTGTCTTTCAAGTGTCTTCAAAAAACATATTTCTTCAAAAAAAGGGCTGATATTAGAACTGAGCATCTGTGCCAAAGTGGAGTAAAGCTACAGAGGCACTGAATGGGCTTCACCTTTCTTTCTATTATGGTTTCATTAGACATTTTCAGTTTTAAATTATTAATTGTATCAGAAGTAAAACATGGGATTCCTATTAAAATTTCAATATATGTTATATCTTATATTTAAATGTGTCTTTAAATTTTTCTTTGATATTCACTCCCTAAAAATGTAGAAATCATCAGAGATTAAAACATGCAAAGTTGTCAGAGCAATTAATTTACTCTTCTTTCTACTTCACTGTCTTACTGCAATAGACCACACAGTGAGTAGCTTATGTGTTATACGTTATTTATATATGTATTATAATTATATTAAATAGTAAGGTTATATAACTATATATAATGGTAAGATACCTAATATATAAGTGGGTAAGATACTCTAACTTCTTTTATATAAAATAAAAGAACACACAACTAAACATTTCGGCATTTAAGTTTCTTCCCAAGTAATTTAATTTTCGATTTATGAGTAATAAAGGTATGAAAATATCAAATGTTTGCTAAACCTGTAGAGAAAGTCATCCATCTTCTGATGCTCCATATCAGAGGAGTTTTTATGAATCCAAACTGTCTTGCTAAAATATAATAAATAAGCTGATACTAAAACCTTCCCTATGTACCAAAAAATGTATGACAATAATATTTTTTTAAATCCTAGATAAAGGAATCATATTTATTAAATAATCTCTCATACGAGAATAGTTTAGACCTAAAATATTTACATGTTAGTTTCAATTCTCCATCTCTCATGTGTATGTATTGGTCAAAGAATTTTACATCAGGCATGAAAACAATTTACCAATTTATAGAATATTTATAAAATTATTTTTCCAAATAATTTTTCACAATTGTGATTAATCTTTGAAAGCCATGTGATAAATTATAATCCGAAGGAAATTTATGCATGTTATTATGTCCAGAATTAAGCTGTTTACACTAAGATAAAAAATTAATATGACTTAAGATAATGTTTAAAAAGCAATGTGATAATATATACTCTAGTAGTAAATTTTATCATATTTGATACCATGGTTCTGACTGATGTGATTCACCTCAATCAGAAGTGTTTTTAACTTGCAGAGTAATGTGGTAAAAACTTATTATGCTCATAGAGTAGAACCTGAATGTAACACTCTGCTGGGTACAAACAGAACTCCTACATTACTAGTTTTTAAATTATTGTGCTAAAAGAGATATACTACGTAAGTACTATAATGTTTCCAAAGGTATTAGAACGATTGCTTGTCCATGAAAAACTATGAAATAATTGGGATCTAATACCCTAAGAATTTATTCAGCTGTAAAAGTTTCCAGCACTGTGTTAACACCCAGAAGAAATGTTCCTCTTATTTGATAATTGACAATATTAAGCAGTGCAGACTACAGCGTAAATATACATGAGTGTACGTAGAAATGTCTCCAACTAAAGAAATCTCCCTTTTTCTATAAGTCATCTGTTTCTCAACTTTGCTATTACAGCAAAAAGACAAAATGAGTTATTTAAAAATAATGGTATGTCATAATAAATACTTCTATAATCGCCTAAAGAACAATCTATCATTCTGACAGAAGATCACAGTTTTCTTTAGTTATTTGAAATAATGAAAGACTTTTGTATTCATTTTTTACTACTACATTTACATTTTTCTAAAATATGTTAGTTTAATCACTGACTTTTCATCAAGCATGATTTACTAAATTTCCCATTTAACAATTTAATATTTTAATGCAAATACATTAATTATAACTTGAAGAATATAATATCATCTGGGGGAAATTTATACCAATCATACAGCACGGAAATAAAGTCACTGATGTTAGAGGAGGCTCTAATTATAGGGCTTCTATTTTTAGAAGTAAGTGATAATAAACAGTCCACAGCTACCTATGAAACCCATCCCATCAATCTTGGTTACTGTTCCTGGGTTACAGAAACATAAGCACTCCTTAAAATGTGAGTGCCTAAATGTGAACTCACCCTCCAGTTATGAATTTCATCCCATCTGTAAGGCATGCAACTCTGTATAACATCAATGAAAAAATAGCATGGTAAACACATTTCAAGCATACCTAAGCAGTTGCTGGTTTTTTTTTTTTTTTTTTCTTTTTTACAAAAGTAAGATTAGTGCTAATTCCTTACTCAGGATGGGTCATTTAAGAGGTATCAGGTTTCAAAAAGCATCTCGGGAATTATATTTGCCTGATAACTTTTTGCCCTGAGAAAAACTACTACTGGTGTTTGGTTAAATTTTGAAAATGGTTTACTAATTTCTAACTTGGCAGAAGTTTCAACTAAGATGTATTGCTTCAACCAAAATGTTAAATGGATTAAGACACTAAAGAAGAGACAGCAAAAAAATAAAGTTCAAAATTTAATTTAGACTACATTTATGACAATATTGGCCCTCAATTACAGCAATGAAAATAAATTTTTGTAAAATAAATTATAAAATACTTGATATAAAAGAGCAGAAAACAAAAATGATAATTTCTCAAGTAAATGAGAAAGATTCGAATTAACTGAAATAGTCACCAGAAATTATTAAAAAATTCTATTGTAAGCATTAGTCCATAATATGAATATTAGAGTTGTGGAGAGTATGTATGTTTACTTGACATATAAAACAAAAATAAAAAGTAAGCTAATCATTTGTATTTTATCTTACGAATTTTTCCTACCTTATATTTTTACAAGTATCAATTTCTGCAATAAGAGCAATAGTAATATATTTGAGAGTATATTTTTCAAACTATTCAAATGCAATGAAAAACAAAAAGGATGCCTGTGCAAAGCAGGGAGAAAAGACAGAACATACTCATTGTATGTAAATTAAAAGTGATATGAGAACCTTTGAATCAAGCTGAAATAACACACGGATTTCAACAGTACAAGAAGTAGAACCAAGTGGTACTTAAGTCATAAATCAGTGTTCTAAGCATCATAACTCCATAGAGAGGATTTACTAATTTTAATAAATCTCCTTTTGAGCTTCAGTTTTCATAATTGTGGTAAATAAGTAAGCTGGAGTAAAAGATGATTTTTGAGATATTTCCAGGTTCAAAATTGAGATAAGCCAGGGAAGTCATAATCTGCCAGACAAGATAAGCTTACTTTTATTTTGACTATAAGTATTAGTGATGGTTTAGATTTCTGGGCACTTGGTTTTGTTGATTTTTTTGATCAACTGATTAATGATTACAGTTCTAAGTTCAGAATGGTCCAGAAAGGCTTTCAGTATTTACCTCAGTCTTGCTTCCTATACTGGCCCTCCCTCCCCTTGCTGTTCTGTTTGACCTCATCCTTTAACATAATGCTAATAAATCGATAAGTCATTTTCAGAGTTAATGAAGCATTTCCAGCTTACTGAATTCAAATAACTGCATTCAACTATGGAGAAAAAAACCAAAACTAAATTACCCTGCCTTCTAATTCTTACTGCATTTGTAGTAAAAAAAAAAACAAAAAACAAAAATGATGATGATATCCACAAAGAAAGCAGACAAGTAAACTGATGAGGTGATAATACTATAAAGAATAAGCTGCAGAGAAGGTATACAAAATCAGCAACTCTACGGAATAAAACATCAAGATATTTTGCTTACCAAATTTTTTTTTGCTTTACTCATTTTACTTTTTAAAAATTTGTTTCAGACTCTTTGGGAGTTAGGCATCGCTGAATCATAGTGACCTGCATTGTCTCTGTTGGAAACCCTTCTGCATCTAACCTGAGGCATAAATGATAGACTATACCTATCGCACATGATAGTATGGTAGTCTGGGTGATAAGTTATATTGCATAACCACCTCCATTTTTTGAATTAGTCACAGACTATCTGGCTGTATATAATGACTTAAAAATAAGTAGGTTTGTCTAGGTCCATATTTCAACCTAACTATTGATTTAGTGAGTTTTTATAGATTTACTTTTAGTTTAGTATAAGCCTCAAAACTCCACATTTATTTTGATTTCTAAAAGACCATTAACTCCAAAAAGGCTTCTTGAAATCAATTATAACAAAGGTTGACCTGTAATGGCTGCTGCTACCTTTGCAGTATTCTTAAAAAAGGTTTTTAAATAAACCAGATAATATATAGAAAATTACTGCAGGAAGTATATAATTTTGTGTTACTTTAATTAAAATTATTAGATGTTAGTTAGTGGTTTATAAACTCCTTAGCGCTTCCTTAGAAAATAATATTGAAATATATATTAAATGCTATTGGCACTTGAAATTGTGAGAATTTCAGCTTCTAAGAGTTTGAATTCAGTTATTTTTCTTACTAAAGACAGATAAATAAGAAATCTCACAACACATGATTTTTGTTGTTATTCACTAACACATCTCAATAGTCAGTATAAACCCAAATAATATTTAAGACTATAAATATATATCTTAATGTTTAAATTCAATATTTAAATAATATTCAAGCAACAAAATGGCTTCATATTTATATCTTGCTTATTTATGTGAATTTGACTCATGACAACTGATCATTAAGTGACTTTAATATCACATATTTAACATACTTTCTTTTTAGAACAAATATTAAACCCAAGTTAATAAATAATATTGCAGTAGTTATATCTCGTGAAAATATCAAGAGGAGAGAGATTTTTTTCAGACTTTGGTAGAAATTATAATGCAAAACTATCATTTAATGATAAATTCTCATACAGCTCAGTGCTTGCTAATCCTGCCTGGTATACACACTATACATTTCTAAGAGGGAAAGCATTGATTGTATACTGCTAATTTTACCTTGGAATATTGCTCGCGATCAAGTTCTTGACTAGAACCAGACCCTGTTGTCTGCTTAAATCGATGCACTTTCATTTTCATCTGTCTTGTTCGCTCCTCCACTACTAAGCTTGCTGCAAAAACACACAATGGAAGCCTATTAAAACACAGGAAGCATCTTTTAGGAACTGATGGTTTAAGATTTCAATGCTTTTGAAATGACTTCAATTAAATGAAATTTAGAAATAACACACAATTATTAAATTAAACAAAATGCAGAATATACAATACTAGCAACTGTTAATTTAAAGATGAACATGATTCAAATTACACAGAATGGGAAACACAAATGTTGGTAACAAATAGGTATCATATTTTTTCATCTGATATGAAATATTTTCAATTCTTTTTTATAAATGATTACATGAAACCAAATTCAATTGTGAAAATATGTTCTCAATTTAATCAATTGATTGTTGCATGTACATATATAGAGAAAAAAATACGCATACTTAACACATCACACATATATGCACATGCTTATATGAAGGCACACATCCACCTAGCATCCTCATCTAACAGAAGTCACCTAAAAATTATTTTAATTGATAAGCATCGACTTTTTTGAGGCATTCTTATTAAATCATTAATTTCTACCAGTAGCTTCTCATATCAGTCCTAAAAATGGACTTACTAAGAAAAAAGATTAGCTTTGTTTCTGATGACTATGTCTGAACCACGCATATGAAATGAGATATACAATTTTTAGCTCTTTAATTTATAATATTTAAAGAAATGTATTCCACTTACGGCTTTATTAATCTCCTAAGTAGTAGGTGAAACTGTTTAGAGGGTAAGAATTGCAACCTTCAATAAAGTATGAATTATTTTAAAACAGAATCCATCATTGACAACCTAGCTTCAAAACCCTGCCTTTAATTTTTGCATTTTCACAAATAGAGAAGGAAAAAAGAGCTGAGTATAGCTGTGTGCAGAATAAACTATTGAAAAGTCTATACCAGTATGAGACTTAAGTTTACTTTTTACAACTTATCTGTTGCCAATTTCTCAGACTACTCAACCTCTGCAACAAGTACTGAGATTTAAGTTTTATGTGTGTATTTACCAGAGTACTTGTAAAAGTTCATGGAAAAATAGAATTAAAAGATAATATGAATCTTTCCATGAACTTGAGGATCCCCTTGCCCTCATGCGTATATGTATTTTTGCTTTTGGTAACCGACGCATTGGGGCTTCTGCCAAAGGGCCCCAATGCTTTAACAGTTAATGGAAATGTAGATGTATCTGACTGACTTGGCTGCTGATTTCATTTCTCACAAGGAGCTTGTAAATGTATTCGCTGATTAATTTTTCCATTGCAATGATTAAATGTGGCTTACTATCATTTATTTAAAATTCTGAGGGCTGACCCCGTGGCGCACTCGGGAGAGTGCGGCGCTGGAGTGCAGCGGCGCTCCTGCGGCGGGTTCGGATCCTATATGGGGATGGCCGGTGCGCTCACTGGCTGAGCATGGTGTGAACGACACCACGCCAAGGGTTGTGATCCCCTTACCGGTCACAAGAAAAAAAAAAAAAAAAAAAATTCTGACACCCACTTTAAAAATTATGTAAATATGTACCTTTTACTGTGTGCCGAAGTACAGGCTAATAGCCCAATAGATAAATATATAAAGTTTGGAATTTGTAGCTAAGTGCTTTAATCATATTTTAAGCACCAAATTATTAAATATTTCACACTTTGCTAAACTCACTAAATTAAATAGACAATCTCAATCCTTAACATCACAGGTATGTGAATTAAACAATGACACACACTTGCTTTGAAAATGTTGACTTCAGAGACAATAAATGGTGACTGTTATTACAATCAGAGGATGGTTCAATGGAAAGCTTGAGAAAAGTAGTTCAGAAATTTACTGATTACTTGACAACATATAAGGAGTCAAAAGGAGTATTATAAAGCAAAATGCTATGTGTGAGTAATTAGGAACTGAGACAAAGTTATTGAATGATGTGAGTTATATTTATAGAAAGCCATATGCAATATAGAAAATGTGAAAATATCTGCTCTCTGCCTTCTGCCTATGGCACGAGTACCTCTGGGTAAATGATCAGTCATTTGCTTTGAGCTTTGAGGAAGTCCAATGAACTGTAATCAGTTGTACTCTGTAATTAAAGTTGAAAGCAATTCAAAGCAATCTCAACTTGTAATAAAAACAGATTTAAATGACATTAGTTTAACTATTCTCACCAAATTATATTTTTATTTTAAAAAAGTTTTGACATTGATAGTCCATAGCTTTGTAAGCTTCACTTTTAGTATCACATAATTCTTAGGGTGGATGGTTAGACACAGATGATTATTTCCCAAGCACTACTGGCCTGAAGCAGTCTGAAACAGTTCCAATAATTGAACCTTGCCAGGACAACATCTCAATTTCACTAAATGGAATTACTTAGTTTATGATATGGCTACATTCAAATCTTTATTTTACAAAACTCAGCACTAAATCCTAAGAAGACAGTGGTAAGCTAACCAAAATGAATCTTTAAATGGTTTTAAATGACTTCACTTTTACCTTCTAAAATGATTAGTCTACTATATTTATTTCTAAATAAGTTAAAGTTGACATTTCACTTTGTCAAAGTCTCCAAATTAATATTATGACTCAAAATCATGAGTGGACCCGCTTGACTTGCCAACAAAAATGCTGTGTCTATGCTATCCTCATTGCTTGCTCTCAGATTCCAAGAACAGAAGAAAAATGCAAATAGTTTTTCATTTACTTGCTCATATAAAAAAGTCAGATGATTGTACAAAATTGTACACATTTTTGGAGTATTTCTCACTATTTCCCAATTATATATATATATTCCTGCATATTCTAAAATAATTGTTTATACAAGTTATTATGTTTCAGTAAATATTTTTTCATAAATATGGAAGAACCTTCAGTGTGAATGTGGAAGTTCTTTAATTTTGCTAAAGATTTTTTTGTTTGTTTTGCATTTAGTTTTTCAGGTGTATACTGTGGAATAAAATATTATCTCTGGACTGTAGGTGTGTTAAGTTAAAAATTAAGATAAATTTATATAGTAAAATAGAATATTTATCATAAATTTGAACCAGAAGACATGATTCCATCAGTTTACGTGATTTATACAGATAATAATGGTAATGATTAAAAGTTAATTGGATCTTTGAAAAGTGACTCTCTCCCACGTATCTCACGATAAGCAAAATCAAGTACAGCCCAGACAGCTCAAATATCTTATTTTGAAAAGAATAATTACTGATCATTATTTAAATTTTTAATATTATTTTAACCATTTTAACCCCAATAGAAAAATTAAAATATAAAGTAAAACATTTTCTAATACTCCCATAAATCCTAGCATTACATTCACATTTTAGAAACATTCCGAATGTTGGTAACATTGTAAAAATCATTAAAATGCCAGTTGCTATTCCATGATAGAAAAATTAAATAATATGCAATTTGGGGGGTTTTATTTTTAAAGATTTCATAATTGCCACATGGCAGAGAGTTAAGTAATCCTTCTCATTTTCTATAAAAAATACAATTATCATCTAGTTTCATTTAGTCTATTAATAAAAATTTAGCTTATATATAGTACAATGAAAAGATAAGAATTTTTACTATAGAATGTGTTCTAGCTATAATTATAAATAGTATGATAGTATATTAAACAATTATTTCCCCTTGCCCCTAAGATGTAATTAACATTGCAATTTTGTAAAAAATTTTTTTGAGGAGGTTGAAGGGTTGAAAGTTTTCACTATAAGCTTTGAGCTGAATGATGTGTTTTATGTTGAACAGATTGTGCTTTATAAAAAGCACATATTAATTTACTAAAAATATTAATTGAACAAGATCCATTTTATTTAGGTGAACTTTATTCAGTACATAATGTTCTTTGTTAAATATGGTGTTTTTATCAGATGAGTTTACATATGTCAAAAATCAACTCAACATTACAATTAAGAAAGTATAACAACTGTAACTTATTTTTAGGAGTTAAATTAAAACCATACTGGTAAAATAATTTCTTCTAAAACTCAATATGAAAAATTCTGATTGGAGGGAGCAGGGTAAGAAAAGTGAATATAATTTACAAAGTACTGTAATTTATTATAATTTTCTAAAATAAAGTACTAGAAGATAGTATTAAAATTAAAGACTCATTAAAATAATTACTTCTCTTTTCATGTCACATAGTTTGCCAAGAATTTCTTAATCTAATGTTATGGAATATCATTGATGAATCTATGAACAAGCTGAAATTACTGGCAAATTTTGTGTTTGTACCTATGTGCCCTTTTCCAGATCTATCCCTTTCATAATGTTATTAAAAATGCCTATGACAAAAAAAATTTTAAAAGCATAAGAATCCTTAATAAATCTTCCCTAACCTAACCTTATTTTAAAATTTCTATATATTACATCCTCCAGAAAGAATGTGATTTTCTGGGAAACCTGATTTACTAGATATTTGAAAGTTGCTTAGAAATATTGTAAATATTACAGTCATGTGTAACTTAGAGCTATTATTATCTAAACATTAAACCTGTGTAAATATATTTAAATCATTATTTGTGAATTTACACTTATATAAAAAGGAATTTGGTCTGATTTAAAAATTCCTTAAATCTTTCACATTGTTCTCTGTGCTTCTAGAAAATAACATGAATCTGAAATTTCAAATGTTTGTATTTACAGGCCAAAAATAATCTATATTAATATATTCTTGAATCTTCCAAAACTTTTCAAGTATTATAGGTAAAATATGACTATAAAAGAGAATAAAAATAATAAAAATTTCTGTATTATTAAATATGTTAAGGTAAAAAAGATTATAAGCATTCCATTTTTTAACAAGTTTAGCTAACAGGCAATAAGTTTACATGTGTCAAAGGTGATACATGATAACATCTGGACAGGATAATTAAGTCTGTCTGGTTAGCTATGATGTGCTACCATATTTTATGAACAGAAAAATCAGCACCTCTGCTTCCTTTCTGTATAGGAATACAATGAGAGTTCAGCGACAGTGGCCCCATACCCTTGCTCCAGTGCATCGCTCAGGAAGGGCAATGATAAATGACCGCATATCTGGAAGTTGTCAGGTAGAATGAAATATATGAATGAAATACCTACAGTACCTCAGTTATTGACAGCAGTGAAAAAATTCCTTCTTTGAAGCATTTTATTTTAAGAAATAACTTCAGGAATAGAGCAACTCAAATACAAGAAACAATATCATATGAAATATAGATTAAAAAGTAATAAAAGATGAGAAAGAGTTAGCTAACTCTGTCATCAATATAAACTATAGAAAGACTAAATAAGATGACAATTAAATCTATAAACTAGATCTTAAAATATCCTATCAAGAAAGGTGGTTTGATATTTCACTTAACATAATTTTCTCTCCAAGTTCAACCATGATATTTGAAAATTTTAGAGGAGTAGGAATTGTTAACATGGACAATCATCCTCCATACCTCTGGAAGCAATGTGGCAAAATAGTAAGAACCTCAGAATAGGAATGACTAATCATAGATTGCAGTCCTAGATCCATTGCCATTTATCAGTTCATCTACGTTCCCTCAGTCAGTTTCTGATATATCCCTCCATTACAGAGTTGTTCTTTGCAAAATAAAATATTTATTTCCAGCTGTTTTAGTCTCTTATTCTATATTTCTTTATACGGTATTGTTAAAGTATTTTTAAAATGTTTTCACATTTGTGGAAGTGGAAAACTACAATGACTTTCTCTCTTGCTCTATAACCTAATTTCCAACATTTTTGAATTTTCCAATTTACCAAAACTGTAGGTGTTAAAGGAAAAAAGTTCCCTTGTTTTTCACAGCATATAGAAATGCTTAAGTTCTGAGGCATTTTCCTGGAATACAATGCATTTCAATTTGCAAGTGTAGAAATGTTCTAACTTGTTTCCCTTATGCTCCTGTATAATTCTCTTGGATGTTAATAATTATGCTATAATAATATAAACAATAAAAGATAACATCCATCCAGCAAATAACACATGTTAAGTAAAATACCATATCGCTTAAAGGCCTTTTAAAGAAAATAACCTATGTTTGGTATAGATATTTAAAATGGAACACTGGCATATGTGAAAGAGATAATTTGTATAATCACTCAAACCTCACTTGAGCCAAAATTTCAGGACCATCTCTTGTTTTAGCATGTTTATTTCCACTGAACTATCTAAAACAAAGCTGAAGATTTCCAACCCTAGACATCACTTTTCACTGTCAAAATTGCCAAGCCCCAGAGCAACACTGAAAATACTAGTCATTGACAGACAAGAAAGTCAGGCTCCTGATGAAAGATTCTGTCATTTACCTTGCTCTTTTGCGTTAAGCAGGTTAAAAAGCTTTTAAAAACATATTAGGTTTTTGAAGAGGAAGCACTGTCTTCCTTAAGGGGAACTTTGAATACAACCTTCACAAAGAGCAGCTCATGTAATTAAGGCTTCTTTGGAGGATAACAAAACCAACCACGGAAGGGTCATGTTGTTTGTCCCAAGTGATCTGTAATATGTTTATCCATAATTTTCATTATTCCAATAACACTAATGGCAACAGAATCTATCTAGAAAGTCTTGATGTGGCATAGCTTTGCTAAATTTAAATTTGAATTTTGACAATTTCTTCCTATGTTTCACAGTATTTGGGGGACACATTCAACTTTAGACAAAATACATCAAAGAACCTGTCAGTCAGACATCTGCCTGCCTTCTATTTTCTTCTGCACATTTCCCACAAAGCTCATGAAGAAAGGGGTAATGATGTACTCCCTCAACTGGGTATCTCTTGCAAGTTGAGTCTTGGTTGATATGTGTTAAACCCTTTGAAGTTTTAAAAGCCTATGATACTATGATTCACATTTGAATCAGCAGAATGGGAAAATAGGGTCAAAACAGTAACTTATAAATTATTCTATTTGGGCTGCTTCACCCACTGGGTCCCCAACGTTTAAAGAGAAAGCTAGAATGACAACTATATTTATAGGTTTGTGGCAAAAAAAGAAATGGATAAATTAGGCCCTTTTACTAATGGAACTCTAAATACAAAGATACTTCAAAAAAATTTGTGGAAAAATAGAATTAAAAGATAATCCAAATCTCTTTCCATGAACTTTTTGAAGACCCCTTATATCTCTGAAATTACTCATTAATATTCATAATAAGAATTCCGGAGAAGCAATGCCTTTGAAGATCATAAAACCTTAACATACGATAACAGGATATAATTAATCTGGCCCCAAATGCATCTACTCATTAATAATAAAAATGTAAATAAAATTGAAACTCTTTGCTACTTAGTAACAGTTAAAATAATATTTATTCTGTAAAGTACACAAATTAGTTTACTTATTTTAGCAAAAGTCAAGTACATAATCTGTTCCTATAATATATGTCACATCCATAGTACACTATTAAAACAAGTGTTCAAATATCATTTATACAATAACTAATATAACAGAAAATTAATAAAATTAATGTTTTTCACTTTTTTATATAAATTGCACCTAATTAAGGTTAATGCTCATAGCTCCATAAAAAAATAAATTTTGCATAACTTAGCATTTAAACTGTTCTTGCAAACATTTGAAGAAAAAAGTACAGGTGATTTATTTGAGAATTTATTATAGAAACCTGGTACTTAAAACAGTTTACTAAAGACAACCCTTAAATAGCCCCTATGATCTGATTACAATAATTACTACATATTTTATTAGTGAAATAGAAAAGCAAAAAAAAAACAAAATGCTATTTACTCTTTTTTCCTGTTCAAACAATTTAATTACTTGATCTCTAATTGCCTTTCATTCCCCATGTGTAAAAATTACATATTTTGTATGATAAAGGAAATTTATATATGTAGAAAAGAGTATGTTTTGTCATGATTCAAAATTGCTTTCAAATCCAAAAAGTTAATGCAGTTAAGAAATACAATCTAAAGGCATATAAATTAGATATTTATTATGACAATAACAGTTTTTTCTCACCTTGAAGTCATTTAATTTCTGGTTCAGTTTTGATCTTCTTATATCATTATTTCGATGCCCCCAAACTACATTCATGGGCTCTTTAAAACTGTCCAAGAAATGTAGCAGAGAGGGAAAAATTGGCTTACTTTTAGAATGAATAATTTAAAATAGGCCTATAAAGCAGTTTGTGAAGCCTAAAGTGATATGGTCTCTCAGCTTTCGACACAAAAGATGGAGTTAAAAGGTAAATAAAATAGTATGAACATTTATACTTCCTGGTTAATCTTTCAACACTGGCTTCATTTTCTCATGTTGTATGGTGATTTGAGGGGCAAGCCAGGTACAGATTTAGCTGAGTGAGGATAAATTGGGCAATCAGGGGAAGACAGGAAAACTAAGTAGACTTTGTCAAGATCTTGGTGTTGTGAGTGTGGATGTTAACAGCCATGTGGAGCAGGGGAGAGAACATGGGCAGTATAATCAAAATCTGGTTCTGCTTTACAGTGGTGTTGTTATCTTAGGCATTCCATTTAACTCCTTTGACTCTCTCTAGAACAGGAGTAATAAAATCTTCTTGCAGTTGTCCACGTGTTAATATAAATTACGGGGTTATGGGTGCACCATAGATACTTGATAAATGCTGTTTGAATGTTGGACAGTCTGTAGAGCAAAGTGTTTAAGAACAAGGTCTTTGGCGGGAAGCTTGTGTCTACTTCCCAATTATACTACTTACGAAATGAATTACTGATAATGGGCCAAGTTTTTAATCTTTCTGAGCTTTAGTATTCCCAGTTGGAAAATGAGAATATTAGTAGTTATGTCTTAGGCTGCTGTGAAAATATGCAATAAATGTATAATACTCTTAGTCGAGTCACTCATATATAGGAAGTGCTAATAAATTCTATCTACCATTAATAATATTACTAGTATTTTATACTCTTCTTTATATGGCTTTACAAACATATGCTGGAAAATTACTAGACTGGTCCCCTAGAGTTAGGGTGACCAACTGTCCCAGTTTGCCCAGAACTGTCCTGTTTTTAGCACTGAAAGCCTCACATCTTGGGAAACTGGGACCATTGGTTGTCCAACAAGTACATATACAGTTCATCAAAAACAAACCCTGACTAATGAGCCCCTTAACCTATCTGGTCAGCTGGGAATGACATGTCTCAATCCTCAGTTATCCAAGGAGCACTCACAATAACCTGAATTCTCCAATATGATAGATCCCAGAAATAAAAGGGACTTCAGCTCACAGCAGTAGGCTTTCTGTGCTGTAAAGTTTTTCTTTCTTTTGGGATATGCAAGCCTAAAATTTGACTTTAAAGAAATTTCTTGAATGAGCTTCCATCCTTTCTGGGCTTTGAGAGCCACATTTGGTAACTGAACCATGCTATCTTAAATCCCAAAGGAGAAGTCCAGCATCCTCTGTTGCTCTATGCCTTGCTGGAGGCATTTTGGAATATGGCTCTTTGGTTGTTTCTAGTTAAGTGGTCTATTCTATGAGGAATTTTTATATCCCCTCTCCAAGAAAGACTTAGAAAGGTGACAACACCTCTCACCAGGACAGACTGACCTTATAAAAACATAACAGTTTCACAAGCTCTGGAGAGACGTCATAAAATAATGTACACATACTTTACTTAGATTTTAGGTTATACCACTGAGGGATTTTGTTTGGTTTTGATTAGCTAAGTATAGCTTTTGGCTAGTAGAAATATCTATGGAAGAGCTCTAAATGAATAATTATTGTATTTTTCTTTCTTTTGGATACATGAATTAGGCCACAGCCCAATTTTAATATAAAATTCTAATGTTTTTATCACACTAAAATTTATCTAGCAAATCCAACTAAATTCTTCTGAATCTAAGTATAAATGCATTGGCCATTTTTATACTAGTGAATCTAAACTGTGTTTCTGATACTTGAAATAAAAACGCAGGATGGCTAGAAATCTATGCAAAATCTAGGGACCAAAACACCTTGAACTCATTGAATAATATTTTATTTTTTATCAATATCTATTTATTGCCTAGTATATCAGATACTATACCAGAATATGTATATTCTGTATACATATGTATATGTGCCTGAATATAAATATAATTATATTTTTATAAATTCAGACTAAAATAAGTAATTTAATATTATCTCCCATTTTCTCTTAGTAATGGTAAGATAACACATACCTAAATATTAAAAGTTAGGAATAACATATTTGGAACTTGTGCTTTTTAAAATAGGACATACCAAAGTGTAGTGGAAGGAGGTCAAATGTGAGAGACCTGTGTTTGTAGTCTACTATCGATCAGCAGTGCAAATGGGCAAATCTCTTAATCTCTCTGAATTTGAGTTTCCTTATTCATAAATCAGGGATGATGCCATTCTTAGGACTAGCTTTGAGGATTATTATGGGCAAAAAATTAACTCAATTATTAATCCACTTACAAATATAAAGTAAATGTACTTTTATTAAACTATATATCACTAAATAATTTTTAAGTATTATTAATAGCATTATTAGATTAAGCTGAAAACTCATGTTCAAATACTTAATTATCAGGCCAACAGGAACACTGTTGAAATGGAGTTGGCAGCACGTGAGTGTGGGGTGAAAGCCTGCAATCTACTTGAAACTTAAGTGCAAAATCCAAAAATAAAATGCGATCCAAAAGACAATGAGAAGGAGGTCAGCAATGTGCCAATATTGCAGGCTGAATGGTTTTCCTTTCCTACGTCTCTTAGGAAGACAGAATTAATGGGTATCACAACAATATCTAGGCCAAGAGGAGTAACATTTAGGCAGCTATTTCTCAGATGAAGTATTACAATTGGGCCAGAACACCGCAAAGGGTACAGCTATCTGGAAGGTAAGACGCAGAGATTTTCTACTCCTCTGCCCCAGATACTACCCCAAACACAAGGTAAAAATTAAATCCTTTATCTGTTAGAGCAGGACAATGAAATCTAACAGACAAAAATAAATAAATGTTATTATTTTCCAAAGAGAATTGTTTTCTACTTGTTAATGTAGATAAGTAAATTTTGAAGTGAAAATATTCTTAATTTTAAAATAATATTTTCCTCTTTGATGTACACTGCACATAATATGAAAGAATTAATACCAAATGCCCTTCAAAATCATTTCAGGGAAGTAACTGTCAAATAATTTTGTTCATTGTTCCAATAGATACAGTTATATAACTCTTGTATACTACAAAAGTAACAATATTAAATGGTTAAAAGTTACATTAATATTTACCTTTTGTGGAAGAGTTATATTTTTCTTGTTCTTCAATGAATTAAATGCACATAATGATGGAAACAAAAGAAAGAAATCAGCAAATTTATAGTTAGACATGGAAATGTGAATTGACACAATGGCATGAATAATAAAAATGCGTAACATATAATGTGATATGATAAACTGCAGTGACAAATCATGAGGAAGTCTCAAATATGGTACCAAAATTAATCAAGGAAAGAATGAATACAGCAATTTACAGTTTTAAAATGAAATAAAACCATTGGGATATTAATACGCTTGGCATTTGAAAAGTATACTCTGTTGTATTTTTTCTTGTCTTTTAAGAATTGTATAATATTTCAGCCCCAATTTTACTAAAACATTTTAACTTAAATCCATTGTGATTTTATTGTAAATGTATTTAAAAGCATACTTGATATTTATCACAAAAATCTTTGTCATTTCAAATGATAGCATTTCAGATGACTTAAAATTTCATATGATAAATAAAAAAATAAATTCCATTTTTTACTAAATAGCAGGCATTTTCTTTGGTACATTTTCCACATGGAAAAAAATATATTTTAATTTAAGTAATCCTTTCTACCTTCTCAAATTAATTATATTAAAATACCCCAAAGTGAAATTACTTGTATTTTAGAGACTATATTTCTTAGAAACATTTCTTAAAGCCTTATATCTACTTCCTTGTTGGTATACTATTTACTGAGAAATAATGGCCTATCCAGATATTCCTGAAGGTGAATATCATTAGAGTTTGAGATAGTAGCTTTAATAATAGAACACATAAAACATAACCGGCACACCACTAAGTGTTAACATATAAATGGTCTTTAAATACATCTTTTAAAAACATCCAATTGAGCACACATACAAAAAATTACTTGGTTGGTTTCAGAAAACCATGCATTTTTATACAACTAATTATGTTGTATTCAGCCTCACTCTGAGTAAGGGATACACTGGAGTAGAATATTAAATGACAACCAGAGAAATTTTGTAAGTCTTTGCTCTCAATTTTCATATACCATTTCTTTCCTAATTATAAGGTACTTTTTCAATTACTTTACCTCAAAATCTGTATTGTACTCACATCTTTGTCCTTTCCCTAAATCTACTGTAACAAAATCAGATTCCATGTAGCATTCCCAATTTTTAAAAGAAACTTTAAAATACCTTTAAAAATTAAGTAAACATGTCTTTTAAAATGGTATGTTAGCCTTTAAAATAACAGATATTGCTTTTAAGTTACAAAGAGAGAGTAATAAATCTGATTTACAAAAAACAAAAAACAAAAAACAAACCCAAAGCATACATCCAGTCAAACAATCAAGTTGTCCCACATACATCCTAAAAACAATAATGTAAATAACAATATCCAGAAACTGTGTATGAATACAATTATTTGATAAGCCCATCAGGAGCTGTATCACTATCCAAGAATTTAGACCATTTGAAATACTTGCTCTTACCAATCAGCTGTTTACAAACTCAATCATTAAAACAACACAACAAAACACCCTTTGTTAAAATTAAAAAAAAAAAAAAAAAGAATGGAAGAAGTCAAAGCAGTAGAGGCTTAATCAATTGCAAATAAACTGCAGTCAGAATTAATCTTCATAGAAGACAGAACTGAAGTTTAACAAATAATATTATAAAAAGACATAATTGTATAGCCTTAAGAACAACAATGAAATTAATCTTAAATAGAACATGCTAAATCCTATCTAGCTCATGGATCAAATTAAAAATTTATTTTTAAAAAAATATTTTAGGACAAATAATTCTGCCACTTGAATTATTGAAATAGATCCATAGTAAGGCGGTGGCAGACAATTATCGTCATTTAACAAAAGCCCCAAAGTACACATTAACATCATAAAGTACACCAGATCTATTTTATTTATAGAAGGACACTTAGATATAACAATACATGCATGTTGTCACATTTTAAAAAGCTGTGTCTATATAACCCTTAAAATCATATATTTCAGAACCCTCAAACAGCCAAAAGTATTTATAGTGTATTTGTGACATTAAGTACCAAAATAAGCCCATCAATGTCATTATCAGTCATTCCCTTCTTTCTACCTTAATTCAATCCTTACAAATTGATGATTTCTCTGAAAGACAACTGTGAATATGAATATCATGAACAGTAACATTGATATTAACAATAAAACATAAACTTTTAAGAAAACAAAATCCCAACATACAATCCAAACAATTTCATAGAAGCAATTCTTATTTCTACAGAAATAATATACATATAATTTCACTATGTGAGAGTTACATCCAGTACCCATATATACTTTAGAACCCATAGAGTGTTTTACTTGCAACTGGAGGAAATGCAAAGAATTTTAGGAGCACATGACTTTTTGAATATCAATCTTTAGCAAAATAAGGCCAGTAACACTGAGTTTGTAGTTGTTATACACCAAAATTTGAAGTTCTTTTAGTTGTGCAACAGGAGAACATGAATATATAATTTAAATAAACACCAACTTTTATTTTTAAAAAGTAAATTTTAAAGCAATTTCACCTGGGTTATTGCTAAATAGAGTTTTAATAACATTAATTGTGAATAATCTTCTCAAAATGTTCCCAGAAAAGAGAAAAGAAAGTTTGTTAAACATATGAATTGATAATTCAATGAATTAATTAGTATTTTAGAAAAGAAAGTCAGAGTTTAACAAAGCATCATATTTTCTAATTAACTAAATGAATACCCCTATAGCAACCATGAAAACTAAAGCATGAAATATCAACAAGATGTATGATTTTAAAAAATAAAAATCCAGAGTTATTGTACCAGTATTATTCTATAATTAAGTTGATAACTATTAAAAATCTACACTAATTGTCTATAATCAAGTATTCTGCCTGGCAAACTATATCACCTCAGTCTTTGATACACTGTATTTATTTTCTCAGATATTTAACATTTCTGTGATACATTCAGTAAAGTACTTCAATCAAGTGAGAAAAACTTGTACCCATCCCCTCAATATAGAATGAAATGCAAGTTTACAATGGCAACAAGCATCACTGTTGAAAAAATATTCAAAATGTTAGCTTTTCAGTTGTTTCAAAGGAAGGAAGATTTTCAAAATGTTTTAAATAAGTCCATTTTATACTACACTCCAAATTAGAAATTTTTTCAGCAAATTGCTTAACAAATCCCTGATAAGAAATATGTGATAACAAATATTGATAAGAAATCTTTTCACCTACTGAGAAACAGAATAGCACTTTGGGTCACATGAAGAATACCATGTAGTTTAATGCAATATTTAAATCATCTATCTTAGGTAGAGAATTTAGTTTCTATTATCAGATCTCCCTCTCATACACTCTTTCTTTCTCTTCAGGAAAATAAAACAATGTATAGATGCTTAAAATAAGGGTATTTTGAGCAACACGAACTGTTGGAAAAGACGCTAAAATATGTGCCCTCAGCAATTTTTTCATCATAAAACTTATAAAGGATATTACCAATCAAGTTAAAATAAAAAAAAAACTGGTAAATCATTCAATATGATCAAATATTTAATTTTTAAAAAATGTTTTAAAAATTAGGTTAAGACTTCCCTCAACACATAAAATACCATATTGTACTGAGGTTTTATTTTCTTCCTATGTTCCGTTTTAAAAAAGGTGTTTCTAGGCCTCCATCAGTTCTGTCACATGACCATCTAAAATTCATTCATTCACTCACTCACCAAAAACTGAGTATATGTCATGAACCACAATAACTAGGTACTGGAGATAAAATCCTAAGAAACTTAAATACTTAGGATTCAGCATACCACATATAATCAAAACATTAGTCATTTAATAAAAGAGGAGGCTCTCAAATCCAAGATTTTTTGGACAATGATCTCTCTTTATCGGATACCTTGTTCTATACTGCCACTTCTCACTGGCACTTGTGGGAGCTGTCTTCCCCTGCGACTGCTGAACGATGTGTCTGCTGGAGGAGACTGGGTTGGACTTCCCTGCCGGTGTATTCTGTGGGCAAAAAACAGAGCGGGGGATGAAATGATGAAATTCCAGTTATGGCCTGACAAAAATCTTTTCCTTCTTCATGTTATTATTAAAACAGACATAAACCCCCTAACTGGGCCACTGGAAGCAAAATCAAATACTTTTTAAAATAACATGTGCAAAAGGAATATTACAAAAAGGGGCTAAACGAGACAGGGCAATGACCGTCAAACAGTCCTGCATAATGAATTCTTGAACTGTGCAGAATCCCATTCACTTCTTTCTATTAACTTTCTATGATGTTGTGCTTTCTGGGTAAGTTATTTTTGGAAGTGCTGAAATAAATATATCTAATTACAGCCTTTGGACCTTAAAAATATCAATAAATTAGTTAAGAAAGGCTGCTGCCTAAATTGTTACTATTAAATTGATATATACTCTAGAATTATTTATAACTGATACGAATAATTCTAGCTGCAAACTTTTATAAGTTACCACTCACTTGTACTTTATCTTTAAATAGGAAAAACCTTGAAAGATACTCAAAATAACCGCAGGACATACGCTATAAAATATATGGTTAAAGGACTGAAATTACAAATGAAAATTTGAGAAGCGTGCAGGTATATACCTACTGCCCAGGATTAAGGTGGACTCCACCCACAGCTATTCAAACATTTTTTTAAAAAGCTTTAAAACACTCTAAGACTTTGCTGAACACATACGAGAGGTTATTTTTTATTCCTCTTACACTTTTTAAATCAAATACACATTTAACTCCAGGTAATTTATTGTAAAGAATTTCACATAATTAAAATATTATATATGAATATGCCACAAACAGATGAAAGGACATAACACAGCCAAATTTAATTTTCAATGATGGCTAATTGGCAGGAACTGCAGAATACCACCAGCACAGTGAAGATAGATGCAAGTAGTAGAGGATGTGGGAGAGGTTTAAATATCACAAAAAAGGATTAAAAATCATGGTGTCATAATGAGTGAAAACTTCGAGTGCTCAGGAAGGTACAACACCACATCAACACCTGGAGGCAGGACATGAATGCTGGGCTGGACACTGAATAGCAACCTTGTCAGAAGCGGAGAAGGTGGCGCCGACCCTCCAGGGGCAAGGTGGTGCATAGAACACAGTGTTCTGACACTAGAGTGCTCACTCGACCTTGAGCGAGTGGGATGTTTTCCCCTAATGACTGGCTGATCAGTTGCTCTTGGGGCTGCGTGTCCCCTTCTAGAAAGACATGGTGGGAGAACCCTAAAACATTAGGGCCAAAAAAGATCTTCAGTCAGCAGAATCACATTAACTTTGATACCAACACATCTGTCCAAGGAAAACCTGGTTACTCTTACAAGACAGTGATTTTTAAAGAACCAGAAGACAACTCATCACACAATTATCAAAATGGAATTCAAATCAAACTGACAGGTTATTACTGCAAATGTGAATTCCGTGTGGTTTTAAAAAGGCTAATCTAGGTTGCTCTAATATAATAAACTCTTGTTAGTTCCACAGGGTCAGAGACCTCTGTTTCTTGCTTCTTGTGGAGCTCTATCTCTGGTGTCTAGAATGTAGCTGCATAGAAAGCAAGAGCTCAATAAAGATATGTTGACTGAATGAGTGAATGTAATTAGAACGAGGACAAGGATACTTCACGTACTTGCCTTCAAGAGGAAATACTGTAGAACCCTGTGTATATTTTTACAATGTTCATAATGTTAATCTGCGATAAGCAAGTCTATGCTAAATAGAAAAAAAAAGGATGCCTTTTAAGTTTAATTTTAGCAGGCCCCCAAATTAATTAATAAGATGGAGAATGCTTCATTAATTATACAGCTAGTTAGATACAAATGACTGGTACATGTATAAAAACGTTTTCTCTCAGAATAATAATATCTGAAAATAAGTCCATATACTGATAATTATCTTAATATGGTGTTTAAAATTATTATGAAGCAAATTTCTGAACTAAGAATTAAAAACTGTTGTTTACATATACTTGTTTAAAACAAATACATGCTTTGCCTTTTTCATTATTTTTGGTATGTACTTTAAGTAATACGCATGATTAAAATACCTACTGTGTAATGACAGAAGGAATGAAGTAACAACTCATCCCTTAAAGCAATGCTGTAAAATTCACTTATTAAATGATTTAAAATGCATGAGAATAAAGAATACATTACTGATTGCCAAAAGTACATTAGTGAGTGCTTTATTTAACTTGAATTCAGACTGACAATTTTTTTTTAAATAAAATTATTTTCACAAATATACTGATTTTGATTCTAGATACACCCTCCATCTCAGAACAATAAAATGGGAAAGTCAAGTTGTATAGAACAAAAAGGTACAGCTCAGGTCTTTAATAAAGGTGCATTTTATCTTCTGGAGCTATGGATTAATGCTTTGTCAGATCTTAATCCAAACCTTGAAACCTGGACTGTCACCTCAATTTCCAAATTAAAATAAAAAGGAACTGACAATATTCTACATATTTAAACTGTCTACTCATTCTGAATTGACTTTTCACATTAACTCAACTATATAGAATTAATTTATACGGGATGGATTACATGAGCCAATCAGAAAGAATGAGCTTTACCTATTATTCTTTAAAAGCCATTATCATGAGATAAACTTCTAGCAATCCTTGTTTGAAATACACTTTTAAAATGTGACTTGAAAACTGAATCATACAGTTTTACCCTAGTACTGAGAAATTTCACAAATACTGCAATTTCACTAAAACTTTGATTCATTCCTTAATGCAATTCATAAGCACTAAAAGAACAATTTGAGCGTTACTTGAAATGTGAATAATTAAGTGGACTTTATGTGGTACCAAACTAAATGGTAAAAGTATAAAAAGCTATTTCAGGGGCAAATAAAGAGCTTACTGGGTCAACATTTTAGAGCTCGAGAATACGTGACTTGGTGTTTTCTCCCAAGCCGTGAGGCTTGCAGTGCCTGAAAAAAGCCTGTAGTGTTTGAGGTTAATCATTTAGCACAAGATATTTTTTCTTTGATATGAACTAAAAGTACCTCAATAAAGAAACCAATGTGTAACAAGCCACCAACCAATTTGTCACCAGCCAATTGGTGTAGGAAGAATGAAAGCACAGACCAAAGGAGAAGCATAGAAAACCACCTAGCCTGAGGAAGAGAGAGGAATGTGGTAGCAAGGCTGAATTACAGGAGGGGAAATGGGGAAGAGAGAAAATGTAGAACTTGAGAGAAGAGCAAGGTTTTGCAGAGAGGTAATGGATCGAAATATAGTTTGTTTTAGGCAAGAAGAAAGGAGAATTAATCAAGAAAGTCTGAGGTACAGCAGTGTAAAGGTGAGAAAATCCAGGCTGTTGAACCTTTATCTTTTCAAATAAATGGGATGTGCTAAGAATGTAAGGAGATAAGAAGAATGAAAAAGATTGAGAGCAACCATGTTAAAGAATGAAACAGGGGGTGAATAATGAATAAGTAAAATAATAGTAACAAATATTCTTTACTGAGCATCAATACAAGGCCATCAATACACACCAGGCACTGAGTCTATGCGTGCATGCGTGCATATGCATGCATGTATATATGTATGTATGTGTGTATATGTGTAATAAAAGAATCCTGAGTGGACTAAAAAGAATACGACTTTGAGGAAAACTTTCAATCATGACCAAATAATTGAAATTGTGTGTGTGGGGGAGAAGGTGCTAGGAATGATGTTTGAAGAATGAAAACTTGTCTAAGGAAATTAAAACATTTACAATGATAGTAAAGAAACTGCAGGTACCTGAGCTGAGATTAAAGAATGTGAAAACAGAAACATACTGGTATTGTTTCATTACAGGCTATCTATCTATCTGTCTGTCTGTCTGTCTGTCTGTCTGTCTACGTACCTACCTACCTACCTACCTATCTATCTGCTGGAACTCTGTGCTGCATTTTCTTCCTCAGCATCTAACTCCTTTTTCTACTCAACACTTTTTTCAGTTCCCTGGATCCTTATTCTATTGTAAATTAAGTTCCTTAGATAGTTAATATCTCCACGGACCATTAGCCAGGAGTAAATTTCACCTCCCTTTTACCCACACCCATTGTCATGTCTCATACCTACTCATTTTGCGGAACTCAACTCAGTGGTAATATCCTCTGGGAAGTGTTCCTTTTTTTGCTGCTCCCTATTTTGTTCCTTGAATTTAGCACATAGGTTTGCACATATTTGTTAATTGAACGAATCACTAAATTATACAGATTCTATCTCTACCAAACCTATTGTGATAGCCTTGCTGGTATCTTGCATCTATCCTTGAATCTTTCAATTCACCTTCTAAAACGTTGTCAAAGTGATCTATAATTATGTTTTTCTTGTTTGTTTAAGATAATTTATTACATATATATGTGGGGCACAAAGTTGACTTTCAATAGTTGTATGCAATGGGTGATGGTCAGGTCAAGACAATTAGCTTATTCATAATTACAATATGTAATCATTCTTTGTGTCTATTAACCAATTTCTTGTTAATCCCCCCGCCCCCTCCCTTTTTCCACCTCTAGTAACCACAGTTCTTCTGTCTCCTAAAAGTTCAACATATCATTGTCATTGTTGTTTCTTTCTTTCTCTCTCTCTCTGTTGTTTATTTGCTTATTTATGGATTCAGCTCCCACTTAATGAATGAGAACATGCAGTATTTCTCTTTCTGCACCTGGGTTGTTTCATTTAGGATAATTTTCTCCAGGTTCATCCATGGTGTTGCAAATAGCAGAATTTCATTCTCTTTTATGGCTGAGTAGTATTCCTTTGCATATATATATATATGTATATATGTGTGCGTGTATATATATATATATACACCATATTTTCCTTATTCAGTCATCCATTGATGGACATTTAGGTTGGTTCCATAGCCTATAATTTTGGAACTCAAAACTGATCATCTGCCTCCTGTATTTAAAGCACATTAATGGCTCATGGCTGAATAGAAAAACTGAAATTCTTTAGCATGGCATTAACATGGTGTTAATGTTATTCATTTAACCTCTCAGGATTTTTATAATTTTATTTTCAGCCCTCTTTCCCATTCTCTGAATCCTATTCATCCCAAACTCAAGAAGGTATTTCAAGTGTCAGTGTTTTTTCACATTGTGCCCTCTCATGGAATACTCTACTCTTCACATCTACCTTTATTTATCTGGGATTAGCTCAAGTGACATTTGCTTATAAAACACTTCCTAATTTCAAGTTTACCTGAATCTAATCTAAAATGATAATCTTAGATTATCAATTTGCAGAAAAAATATTTTTTCAAGATGGCATTATTCAGATAAATAACAGACACTCAAAATATCTGCATATTCCAGATATTATATCCATTGGTAACATTTAAAATTATCTCAGAATCAAAATATTAATGTCCAAATATGTATGAGGGGGTCTTCAAAAAGTTCATGGAAAGATTAATATTCTCCTTAATTCCATTTTCCATGAACTTTTTGAAGTACCATCATATACAGGAATGAATGTAGATTTAATCCTCACTACTGACCAGAATGATCCCTAACACAAATACATGAGATTTTTTGTAAACCCTATGATTAAAGGTCTGCCTTCAAATGACCGTTATTTCTTCAATAATACCATTCCTATATAGGGGTAAGTTTATTTAAATCAATGTCTTTAAATATAGCAATGTGTTTAAGAACTGATCATGTACAATGTGAGTGAGGGTACTCCTGAATATATTAGTAAAATGGAAGACGGCAGCACAGCACAACACCAAGCCTACCTTTCTGCATCAGAGGCAGTGCCTTTCCTAGTCTGTTTTTGGATGCTAGATCTTTCAGACTTTCTGGAGTGCCTGTGGAATGAAATGTTAAAGAAATACAAAATATATGAGGAATAAAACTACATTAGTATCATATCATGATAAAAGAAACAGAAATGAAAAATGACAACTATCTTACCTAAATGCTTTTGTCAGTCAGTACTTTTCAAAATAAAAAAAATTAAAATTAAAATAAGAACTGATGCTGTCTGTGTGGATGACACAAGTTGTCCAACAGGAGACACAAGAAGCTGACATTTTATTAGTCTTGACAGGTATGCATACAGCAATGATCTAATATGGACCCTTGCTGTGCAACTTGCATCCCCTGATGATTAAACAAATTCAATGGTGAAACGTAATGATGATAAATGAGATGATGGCTTAGGTGCTGAAAGAATACAGAGGGGTGAAGTGCCCTCTACTTTTACAAGTTGAAACTGGGGGCTACAAAGGCTTTTTGCTGCCCCCTTCCCCTGCCAAAATTATAAAGAAAAATACTATAGTGAAAGATGTTTGACATAAGTGAAAGTATTTAAGTCAACTATTAAAATTATTTTTAAGTTGTCATAAAGATGCTTTTCTAATCATGTAGCATTTTAAAAAGCTAATCATGTAACAAATCAAAGAATTAACAAAATCCCCAATGTACTCTACTTTCCAAAATTATATATGTACACTGAACATTTGGAACTTGAAATGCATTTTGCCATAGAAATAATGTTAATATACACAGCTTACTTCCCCAAGGCAGCTTACATGTGTTTATACAGCATAAAATGCACAGATATACTCACATATTTGAAATAAATAATGTAAAATATTGTGGTCAAGCACCACATAAAAAACGTAGAGAAACCATAAGAATGTGTATTTTTATATTGATTATTGAATCTCTACCATTTATGCTTATTTTTCTTTCTTGTTATCCCTTCCAAGAACATTGAGAAAGGTTGGCTTTACTTTTTAATGTCATACATCCTAATTAAGTGTCCAGTATATGTCAAGCCCTGCTCGGCATTAGAAACACCCATCAAAGTACAATGTCTGCCTTCACAGGTTATACAGATTCCTGGGGCTGCTCATCTCTCCTCCTCTCTTCCGCTTTTGCCAGAAACTGGGTTCCTACTATCTTGCCCCTCGAATTCAAGGTTTCAGCTGTGTGTTCTTCAGCCCCGTTACTGTGACATCCCATTTCTGAGATGAAAAAAGGGAAGAAATAGAAGAGGGAGACATCTCTCACTTACTAGTTGGAAAAGAGGGTAGTTGGTATATTGAAGGATAATTTTATGTCAGGCACTCACTGAGGGAGGTATGGACTTATCTAAACTCCATGAAACCTTTAAGAAGATTCCATCTCCATTTTACATATGAGGAAATAGGCTCAGGGCAAGGCCACTCAGTCAGAAAACAGCAAAGTTGGGATTAGAATGTAAGTTGTCTTGCTCTCAAGCTGTTTCTGCCATATACTGTCTAGCA
Source organism: Cynocephalus volans (assembly GCF_027409185.1). Classification (NCBI taxonomy): domain Eukaryota; kingdom Metazoa; phylum Chordata; class Mammalia; order Dermoptera; family Cynocephalidae; genus Cynocephalus; species Cynocephalus volans. The sequence continues at coordinate 77,162,602 of NC_084464.1, forward strand.
AAGAGAGTGGAGGCAGTAGGTTCTGACATAAGCCCAGAAACCATGAAATCTGGCACAAGCCTGAGAAAGCACTAAGGGAAGAATCTCTCTCTAACATTCAGGTACTTATTTTCTTTATTGCTTCTATGGTCAGGACAGGGGTTTGAGGGGTGGTCAGAGAGTAAAGAAGTACATAGCACATGCCTGAAATAAATAGGACATGGTGTTATGGCTGTTGAGAAGGGAAGCTTGTTCCTGTAACACAGGGAAGGAAGGCATAAGCACAGTGGAAAGAGGTGAAGAAAGGGGAGCAGAGAGGCAAGGTAAGCAATCTGCAGGCCCAGCAGGTATCTGAGCTCAAAATAAAAAGCAATGTATCACTATGGGAAATTCACGCTTGGTCTTAAGGGTGCTCAGGACAACTGCCTAGGAGAGCAAATGCTCCTTTTCTCATTTTCAGCACAGATAAGAGTACAGAGTTTAAGGAAGACCTACAAAAATTCATTGTTATTAAGGGTTTTCAGTCACTCAGACATTCATTCAACAAATACTGTTGAGCATGTATATGTGCTCAGCAACATTTTAAGTGCTTGGAATATGCCTGTGAACAAAACAAAGATCTCTACTTTCCAGCAATTAACATTTTACTGGTGGAAGACTATATAATAAACAACAAAGAGAATCTCAAACAAGTGCATTATATAGTATGGGAGAAGGGGATAAATGATAATAACAAAAAAGTAAACCAGGCAAGAAGATACAGAAGTGTGGGGATGGAGTGGGAGTTAGAGGGAGGTGCAGACTTCAATTTATTTATTTATTTATTTTCGGCAACTGGCAGGTAAGGGTATCCAAACCCTTGACCTTGGTGTTAGAACCACACCCTAACCAAGTGAGCTAACTGGCCAGCCCACATTTTAATTATAAGTAATAAAGTCAGGGAAGGATTAATTGAGATAGTGATGTTTTAGAAAAGGCTAAAGGGCTAAAGGGTGAGGGGTGAGGGAGTTAGCCATGTATATATCTATGGAAAGAGTATCCCAGGCAAAGAAAACAGCAAGTACCTAGGAATGGTACATTCAAGGAACAGAAAGGAGGCCAGTACAGTAGGAATTCAGAGAGATGAGACAGATGAGAAGAGTTTGAGGGAGAGTGCAGAGAGGCTGTGTAGAATTTGGTGTGCTTTTCTACCTCTGCGCAATAAAAGGGTTATAGGCATGTTTTAGAACTTGCCTGTGTTTCTTCCTATCCCATCTTCCATCAATTTTTCTAGACTCAACTGAGATTTCACTTCCTCTGTGAAACTTTCAAACTCTTCCTCCTCTTCTCACCTCCTAAAACTTAATGGATTCACACACTAGATTGATTATCACAATAATTGATGATGACGATGACAATGATGATAATACTCATAATATTAACATTTCCTAAGAACTTTCTCTGTGCTAACATGATCACTTTATCTGCATCATGTCATCTAATTTTCTTGCCAATCCAAAGAGGTAGGTACTATTCTTTTATCCTTTTCATAATAAGTATATCAAGGTTTAAAGACATTAAATAATTTGCTCTAGCTCACACAGTCATTAAATGTCAAGCCAGGATGTGAACTGAGAGTCCATAATCTCGATAACAGTAATCGCATTGCATCTCTGGTATAAATGACACTGGAGCATAGTGTCTAGAAGTATGGAATCTAGAGTCAAACTGGGTTTAATCTCAGCTCTTTTTCCAGTTAGTTGGGTGATTTCAACAAGTTTCTTAGCCTCTCTGCTCCGCAGTCATTTTCCACCTACAAAATGCAATAATAATACCACCACCCCACAGGTTTGCCAATTTTAACCATTTCAATATTACTTAATATTTTTATTGCAGTATTTGTAGTTCTTGTAGTATTACATAGAAGTAGGATTTATAGTAGTTTCAGCATCACTTAGGACTAGCAAGTGGTTAAGTGCTATAAAAGTATTACTTGAAGGCAAAGACTCTTTTTCAGCTATAAAAGTATAAATTCAGAGGCAGCGCTCCATAGCTGCATGATAAATATTCATGCAGAGGTTCATAATCTAACCTTTTGTTTTGTTTTCAATCTTCGTGTTAAGAGTGCCCTTTTTTTCCTCTTCAAATAACAGTGAAACTTACTTTCACAGAAGATTCCTGTAAAGATTCCTACAAAGAATAAGCCTGGATAATTCTTCTAACTACTTAAAAGAATTCACAAATTGAGTTAAAATGATACACACTTAATTGTAATAATCTAGTGTAAAAAAAGAACAGATAATAGAAAATTCTAACATCTTTTCTATTTCAAATCCTCAATATAGCTATAAATATTGTATATTTTAACATAGCTATTTCCCAGAATAAATAGAGGCTTAATATATGTAAGATGGGAAAGGTTAGAAAAATCCATTTTGTATTGATTTGCTATTGAAACTATTTATCATGCAATCTCAAAATGAATCACAGTGAAATTACCTACCTTCTGCCTTACACTACTCTAAGTTCCTTGTGGTCAGGAACTGTGTCTGTTTGGGTTATCACTGTAACATCAACACCTAGCACGTGGTAGATGCTCAATAAATATTTGTTGATTGGATGGTTAAAAAATAATATTTTAAATATTATCATAAAATTTGAGAGCCTAAAAATTACAATGAGCAAAAAACTACCTAAGGCTACAAAATCCAGTTTACAGCATTATTTTGGGGGCTTCATCAAAAATAAAAACCATAAATAAAAATGCCCTCTGGTTTACTGCCTAAAGCATAATGAACTGTCAGTCATTATCATGGGCCTAGTGTGTTTTATCATGATGCAACAAGGAAGCAAGACTGAAATTTAGAGTCTTATGGAACATTAGAATTCAGCTAGTACATCTACAACTAGCTAAATTTACAGATGAGAAAATTGAGCCCAGAAAAGTTTTACACTAACTTTCTATATATGTGGCAACCGTTATGAATTCTGGAAGTGAAAAAGTATGTGATTTGTTTATTCCAGAAATATTGTCAATGGAGAAAGAACATTCATTCACTTTAAATCAAAAGAAACAATTTGATATTCTTGGTCAAGAAATCTTATACACAAGTAGCTGCTATCCAGGTAACAGGTATGGGAAATTATACAAAAATGGTTCTTTGCAAAAGAAATTAGAGCTACTTTGGCAGAACAGCTCAGGAATCAGTCTTAAAAAAGTGGGATATTTTACTTATTTTAATTATTTAAAGTCCTGAAGATAGGGTTATTTTATCAAATATTTTTAGTATTTGAGTTATATACTAATAAATATATGTGTGTGTGTGTGTGTGTGTGTGTGTATACATGTAAAACTATTCTCAATTCAAATGGTGGGGGTCAGTAACTTCAAGCTAATGAAGTGTTAAAATACATCTCAAAATGCACCCAATAAGAATATCGGATTTTCTTGAATGAAGTGTTTACCAAATAGTTTAAAGTTCAATTAGATAATAATAATTTACACTGGCCTTTTATACTTAAGGGTTATAAACTCAGAACCTTAATGCTCCAGGAGCATAATAAAACACATTTCTTTTCTAAATGGCTACTCACAAATTAGCTATAACTAGATCTAAGTTTTATTAAGATTCATAGAACTATATACAAATAGGTTCATAAAAATTAATTTTTATGTATTAAAATAATGACACTTACAAAGAGATATTCTGTTATTGGAATGATGATTTTTATAAGTCAACATTTTTAAGAATTAAACAGCAAGAAAATTTTCACTATAATTTTAAAGTCAGAAACATTCCCTGGGATTCCAAATTTATGTATTTTTTCAACATTGTTTTAAATGTCCTACAACTTCTAAAAAATATTTCTAGATCTAGATAAACCTACCTCCATGTTAATTCCAAATAATTGTATGGTACCACTTGAGATAACACCAAGAATGCTTACTTTTGAAATTAGATTACAGAGAAATGATTTATTAAAAAATGTGTACATGCTTGTCTGTGCACACATTCATGCTGTGGGAAATAAGAGGGCAACTAAATGCTTTTGAACTCATTTAAACTTACTAGAGAACTCTCTAGAACAAAACTTTACTTTTTGTATTACAATGTTATTTTCAAAATAATCAAATATGGCCTTGATACAAACCATCCAAAGACTAATTGTATAAACTGTCATTGATTTTAGGAAATTTTCCTGGCCACCAGTGTCCTAGGACAAAAGTCACCTAATGTCCAAATCCTTCCTGTATTCTCTATATTCAAATGTGATGCCATGTTCACTTCTTTTAGAAATTTGTAGAAATTTCTGAATAAGTAAATGAAATTGATGAGAGGTAAAATGTAAGTTTTCATTAAGTTCAGCCATGTAGTTGATATGGTTACCTATGAATTTAGCATTAGTTGATGTAGAAATTTCTCTTCACTTTTACAGGCACATATTATTCCTATATTTTAATTATAGTTTATTGTAAGCAATTTCCTATTCTCTATAGTAATAAATCATTGTATCAATCCATTTAAAATGTATTTCTTTTGGTTGAATATAGAACTTATTTACAAATAAGTCATCAAAAAAAGCAAAATATATATTTAAAATTATGTATTTAATAAGTTTCATTTAATAATCTTATATAAAAGGATCATTTCTGCTCCTAAAATTTATCCTTACAGTTACATACACAATTTAGGAAATCAAATAACAATTAATATACCATTAAATGAAGCTAATGATATTCATGTACATAAGAACTGAACCTAGGGCCGAGCCCGTGGCACACTCGGGAGAGTGCGGCGCTGGGAGCTCCCGCCGCGGGTTCGGATCCTATATAGGAATGGCTGGTGCACTCACTGGCTGAGTGTCGGTCACGAAAAAGACAAAAAGAGAAAAAAAAAAAAAAAAAAAAAAAAAAACCTGAACCTATTATTTGTATTTCCATTTTGCTTCATCAATGCCCAGATCAACTTAAATTTATATTCAATACAAAGACCAACATATTTAATTGTTCTATGCTTAGTCATTACATAAGATGGAATACACTATTTTATTTGGAATAAATTCAAAGGCTTTCTAGAATTATCGTTTCCGGAAGAAAATTTTAAGTTCCTTGACAGCCCAGATTTGTCTCCCTTAATCACTGTTGTGACTATAACCATCAGAATAGTGTATACAGTAGGGGTACGATTAAGTATTTACTGAATGAATGAGTAGCAATACAGATGTAGATTTTTACTTAATTCATAGTTATTTTAATTCTTACTTGAAAAGACTTTAAATTTGTTATAATTTTTAAATTGAAATTCTAGTCTCAGAAATTCTATCCTAGAAATCAGACAGCAGCAGCAGAAATTAATTTTAAATTCCAAATATATAACCATACATCATATTAAGAAGTAAATGTTTAGATATTAAAACATGCCAAAATATTCCTGAAACTGTCATAAAATTCAGTTTGTGATCTTTTCCAACATTTGTAGAGTTACATTAATTCTTTCTTAGCAACAGTATTTAGTTTTTCTTTTAAATTGAAATCCAGAAGATATCATAATTGTTTATGAATACAGAAATTATACCATTCATAACTAAGGTTATAATTATTCTCCTATATACACATATACCTAAAAAAAAGAACCTGCATGCTCATATGACTAGTTGTTCTATGTCTGAGATACTGCATCTCCTTATCTACTTAATATTATCAATGTGTTGGCAGAATTTCTGCTTACACCAGAAGAGAAGCACCTTGAACACCCAAAAATCTTTTGTGACAAGACAGGAAAAAACATTTAAAGATAAGGACTACATATAACAAAAAACATAAAATAAAAGAATTGGACTAACTGCAAACTGAGAAGAATAACAAAGCAATGGAAAATATACGAGTACTGTGGCACTTCTGATACATCAGCATGAAGTGGATTCAAGGCACTGATGCTATTTTTAAAAACCTACCTTGTGACTGACCTTAGCCCTTGACAATATTTTGTTTAGAAACACAATATTCATTAAATATATAAGAGCCAGGTGGTCTACTTTAAACCAAACATTTTTAAACCTAAACTTCACCATTAACAAGCTTACACAGCAACAAAACAAGACAGTTGAGATAAAACCATCAGCCAATATAACAAAGAATAGGCTTTGTGATAAATTTTAATATACTCTAAAGCACCTGAGAATTTTCACCTATTCACAGGTAAACAAACACACTATTTAAGTATGTTTCCAGAAATTCAAAATACTGAAACAAATGCTCATCAAATAGAACTTTCACTACATTCTGACTTTACTGTATTTCAAAACTATGACATTTGCATGCTACCTTCACTTCAGTAAATATTCTGAGGTGCTTTATTAGAGTTGGATGCACTTATTGATGGAATCACAACATATTTGTTTCTGGCTCCTGAAAAGAAGCATGTCATAACCAACATTTATCTTGCTTATCCTTCACGTGGTGGCCTACAAGCCTCTAGGAGCCACTTGTCTGTGAGGAGGAGTTGACTAGTACCTGTCATTCTCCGGAGATGCATGCTGGATTTGAATCCTGGGGCTAGGAGGTCGTCTCCTATCTAGGGAGGGGGACCATTTACCCCTGTTTGCCCAGTGAACAAGACAGGAAAAAACAGGACATTTAGTAACTCCTAAAATAAAAGAACATATGGAACAACAGGACTGGAAAAGCACCCCAAAAAAGCAAAGCATAGATTCTTTGCTCCGTAATTAAATCTTCACTTTTACTTAAAAAGATAAATAAAATCCATAACTTTAGAAGTGAACAAAGGAACTATTTGGGAAGATGTTTGGAATCTATTATGTGTAATTTTGTTCTTTTAAAATGTGCTTTGGTATGTATAAATATCTATACACGTATAAATATAAAAATAACTTTAAGTTTTAAAATATGAATCCTTAAGAATCTGGCTTATGTTTGAATAAAATAGGCTTAATAAATTACCAATGCTCATTTGATACCAGGCCTTGAAATACTGGGTAGAGTGGCAAAGGTAGGGTGTGTGAATTTAATACAAACCAGGAACACAGTTAAGTAGAAGTAATAAAAATGCTCTTTAGTGCAGAAACAATGACATGAAGAAATAATTCATGGGAAGGCTACCCATGAAACCTTAACGAGTTTTCTTGTCAAAACTGCAGGGCTAATTACTAAAATTTAAAAATTGTGAGTAAAAAAACATTGATGAATAAAAGAAACAGATAAATGAAATTACTTTAAAAAATTCTGCTAGTCTTTATTTGCAAAAGTATCTCTCAATTGGTCACACAGTCGCTTTTTATTTCAACATTTACAATATTTTTCATGTGATTAACAGTTAAACAGTAGTTTGAAACCTTGTTCACTCTTTTGTTAAGCTATTTTCAGATCCTGTCTGTATATAACCACAAATCACAAACATCTAGTTGAAAACTGAAGAGGCAATAAGGGACTGACCAGGTCATATTTAGAAATTTTAACATGTTAGACATGAGGATTTTTGCAGGATAATTTCTCTGGATATTGGCTTTCTCAGATGCAAAAAGGGATAACTAGATGGTCTTAATTAGGACTCATTTAGGTATAGGATTTTATAATTATCCAAAGGATAACATTTCCCCAAAAAAGTCATCTTTCTTGTCATTATAATTTGGTTTCCTGGATTTATTAGATCATCTGCACAAAAGCAGCAAAGGGCTGCCACCATGTAACCAGGATATCGGCGGTCAGCAGCAGGTATTCAATTCTGAAAGCCTTTTGGATGCCTTTGTTTAATCAGCCTTGGATTGACAAGCTGGGCATGATTCAAGCAGGGCTTTGAGGAAGCCATGAAGCAAGTAAAGACAATCAGTAGTGGAATTTGGGCAGAAGAGAAAACTTTGTGTCTCACACTCTTGAATGTGTTACATATTTGTAAAATAAAAACACTTTGCATTAATTTTAAATTATTTAATTATTTTAACTTCTTTAAATGCTGGTTAATCCGACCTGAATACTTTAAAATGTTTCTTTTCACTCTACTGTCTTTTGTTCCATAAAGAAAAATATTTCCAAATTAATTGAAAAACAATTATAACTACAGTGTCTTCTACACTGAGTCATAACCAGTTGTTAAATATTATGGTGTTATGTGAAGACCCAAAAAGTGAGTTAATATTTTTATGTGGAGTAATAAGTAATAGTAACTTGACAGGATTATGAATAACCTTGCTTCCTGAGGCAAAATTCCAGTCCTTGTGTTTATTTAAACATAAAAGTAAAGAAAAAGGTAAAGAAAAATGGTATAATTATGAAACATGCCATGAAAGCCATGAAGAAGAAAGGTGTACATTTAGAAACAAGCAATTGTGAATGCAAGCTATTAAAAGGTAATTTTTGAACAAATATTTGGCAAAATACATATATATCTGTATACTCAAGGTCCTTCTGAATATGCTGATATGTAGTACCAATATAAGGAACCTGTTAGTTTTTTCCTTCATATACTGCACATAATGAGAGCAGAATCAATTTATATACAAATTTTTGTTCTAAGAATAGACATTACTTAAGTTCTAATATCATATATGTGTAAATTTTAAATATACTAAGCACATTTTACGTGTTTTTAAAATGTGTGCAACTTCTTTCTCTTTTTCTCCTGTCACACGGAAGGACCAAAATTGTAATCTTTATCCCTTCCCTCAACGCCAGTTATTGGGAGAGACACACAACTTCAACTTCAACTTCTATTTTCATATTACATGCTACTATGGCAGTCTAGGTGGGAGATCTTAATCATAAAGTTGAACTACAGCAGCCCTTTCTTGATTTCTCTTTCTAAAACTTTGGTTGGTTACATTTTAGTAAATTATTAGTACTTTAATATCAGGTATTCTAAATTTATTAATTCAGGAACTTCTATCTGTTCGGAGCCCACTCCTTTCATTGTGTTCTGAAGAGAAGAAAGTTCAGTCTGATGGCCAAGGAAGTATAGTGGATTTTTGTTTTGTTTTGGTTTGGTTTTTTTGACAACTGCCTCCATTATACATAGCACAGAATAAATAATAAATACTTGTGAATATTTAAGTAGATAAAAAGGATATGAAACTATAGGCTTTGTGGTAATCCAGGTAAGAAATAATGAGAACTTTAACTAAGAAAATAACAGTGATGATAGATATGAGAGAAGCCATTGATAGGCCTCAGTAAGCAGTCAAATGATTCTTATGTTATGGCATTTCCGCCCCTAGCGTTTACAAACCTTAAAGCAAATGTGTGTGTTTAAATGTGTAATAAATACACATGCTTGCATATATACACATATTTTAATGGTGCATATCCTTTGGCAGAATATGGATAAGCAGCTTAATTATCTAAAAGAAAAAGTATATGGAAATGTAAATCTTTCATTCCATAAATAGTACAAATCAAAAATATTTCTGAGGTATTATAACATTAGAAGACAAACCAAATGAGATAACTGATTATACAAGTATGCATTTTTATTGTCTATTTTCATTATTTATTTTAGTCCTTTTAAAACATTTTCCACAATATTATTTTGAACTAAATTTCACTTATTTTAACTAATATACTTTGAAACAAAATTTATAATATTTACTTTGATTCAATTTACAGTTGTTGATTTTTTTTTTTTTAATTTTATTTTGTCGATATACATTGTGGCTGATTATTTCTCCCCATCACCAAAATCTCCCTCCCCCCTCCCTCCCCCCTCAACAATGTCCCTTCTGTTTGCCTGTCGTATCAACCTCGAGTAATTGTGGTTGTTATATCTTCTTCCCCGCCCTCCCCCCGGTTTTGTGTGTGTGTGTGTGTGTGTGTGTGTGTGTGTGTGTGAATTTATTTATTAATTTTTAGCTCCCACCAATAAGTGAGAACATGTGGTATTTCTCTTTCTGTGCAGTTGTTGATTTTTAGGTAGGAACCTCCTTTCCTTTAGGCCTCATGTTTCCACGTGGAAGGAAATTCATTCAAGTAAGCCCTTTCTTCATTCCATCCCAAGGGAGGAGGAGTAAATTGCACGTGAAGTGACTTTATGTTAAAGAATCAGGCACAAGTGACTTTGTCATTTCCAAAGTCCTCTTTCCAAATCAGGCTGCCTGCAAACAGCAAACACCACAACAAACAAACCTGCAAAGCAGCGATGAGATACAAGGCCTGACCTTGTAACAGAAGCCTCTGCGGTTCAGTGAATCTGGCTGATACTAGGGTTAGTTATTGTCAAGCTTACAGACATAATGCCACAGCTTCCAAATTTGTCCATCATATTTGTTCATCATATTCAGGGCGATAATTAGATCTTCCAACTTTCTAGTTCCTGGGTCTAGCTCACAATTAGACCCAAATTTGGGAGTGGAAAATAGGGGGTGTTTTTTAAGCCCCCAAAATTTCAAAATTGAGCATTTACTAAGTAAGAAATAATAATGCTGTCACTAGAGATGGAAAAGACAAATAGGATATGATCCCTACCCTCAAGAAGTGTACAATAAGTGGAAGAAACAAGCGCACTACTAAGTGATATGCAATGGATCTTAATAAAAGTATACAAAATTATGTGGACTCAGAAAAGAAAGTAAATAATTCTGACTAGCAAAAGAAAGAAAGTGTCTCTGTTTATGTGGGGGGATGAGGATGGTGGAAAGGGTTAAAAAAAGTTTTATAAAAGATAGAGCAATTAATCTGCAGTTTTGAAGAATGAGTAAAATTTTCAAGCAGACAACAAAGGAAGAAGGATATTTTAATTTTAATGGAAAAAAGTGGGATATAAAGTCATAAAGACTATTATTACTAGAGCTTATGAGAAAATCGATGGGGGCAGCATTGACACTGGAACTGAAGAAGGGCTATAATCAAGGTGAGAGATCTGTTTTGGAGGAACAGATAGGATTTACTGACTCACAGAATGTGAAAGAGGAGGAGGAGGAGAGTATTTCCACATTATGTGGCTGGTTATATGTCAAAGCCATAAAATAAGAGGAAAATTTAGAAACAGGAAGTATACTGCTGTAAAGGGATGGAAGGGGAGATAATGAAGTTGATTTAGACATTTTGATATACTCAGTGCCTGGCAACCATTTAGAAATGTGCGCCTGGTACTGAGGAAAGGAGGTATGACCTGGCCAATCACAGAGGACAATTGTCTTCATATGTATTAGAGTGGGAGCCTTTGATAGAAATATAATTTAACGGACAGACAGAATGGGTTGGGCAAAAGAGGAAAACTGTGGGTTGAGCTAGGGAATACTTATCTTTACGGGGTAGGGGAAGAAAAGAAGCCCACATAGGAGACTGTGTTATAACAGAGGCATAAGAAAACTTATGGAGGTACTTAAGAGAGCAGAGATTCCAGTGACAGGGTAGTTAACGTAAAATGTTGCAAAATGCTGTTGAACAATTAGGGAGCCAGTGTAATAATCCCAGAGGAATTTCAGCATAGTGATAAAGCACTGGGAAGGAGTAGAGTCAGGTTGCAGGACTTACTGGAAGGTAAAAAATGGAGGCAGTAAATACAGACTACACTTTCCCAAGCCTTCTTAAGGCTATGATTGCTATGAAAGGTCAAGAATGGAGAAAAAGCATCCAAGAAAATTTACTGTTCTACAGTGGCTCTAAGAATCAATGCCTTTGAACACTTAAAGCAATAAATTGTTTTAAAACCTGGGAAAGGAAAGGTTAATAACAGCCTGAAACTCACTCCTTCCCAATCCGAGAAGCAAGGGGAATCTCTTATTACCTAAGAGATTATCTCTCAGTGTAAATAAACCCAAAATTTCTTGACTTATGAGGCATGACTGAATTGGGGTAATTCACTGACTTGCGGTAATCCATAAGCATTTTTTCCTATTTGCATAATCAACAGAATATAAAATGGAGGCTCCTAAACTAAACAGTGATTTTACGTGCATTACTCAAAACTCATCTGTTAACCTGGGCCAAACCATCTAACAAGGGAGAGGAGGTAAATCTGATGGTTTCCAACTCCTTTAGGAAAAGAATGCTGGTCCTTTATCTTTTGAATCATTAAGTAAAGTATGGTATAGGGTCTGAGTACGGAGTATGCTTTGACAACTTCATCGTTTATGTTAACACAAAATTTAATTTGTTTAAAAACGTAGTGAAAATATTTCAGCAGATGACATTAAATTGGTTGGAACAGCATACAAATGTTAGAAGGTTAGAATCATCAAATCATTTCACCTTCATAAGGATGTGGAAACATGATACTATCTTAAAAATATGAAACTAAGTTTTAAAAAGTTTTTCTCTAACATTTTATCCATGCATAATTAGGCATTAATATAATAAAGTTTATGGGCAGTTATATAAATTATGCAGCCTGGAAAACCCTTTAAGCCTCCCTCTTCCTACTCTCTGCATATTCTGCTTGGGGACTTCAGATGCATTCTCCAAAGAGAACAAAGTTACCACTTTTGATATTGTTATGTTCTGCTTCAAAGGTGCTTATAGGTGTGTGCACAAAAGGATATTTGCAGTCCCTATTCTCCAAACTAATAAGCATCTACAACTTCTGTAATTTACTTAATGAAAATTTATCTCACTTTATTTTCTTCTTGGTAACAAAATGACCCCACAAAATTAAGGATTATTGATAACAGTAATCCATATCTCCTTGATCTTTTTAATGGAAAAAAAATTTATTCATTATAGAATGAATGTTTAATCATATTTTTTTCTTCTATTTAAAGTAAGTATACTCACTTGGATTTCACAACAACCTGTGTAATAACTGTGGTGAGGTTATACAAGGGTACTTCAAAAAGTCTGTGGAAAAACTGAATTAAAAGGTAATACTAATCTTTCCATGAACTTTTTGCAGATCCTTCATAAGTCTACAGGTTGGCTTGTATTAAGGGTAGTATCTGAGAGATTAAAGTCATCAACATACAGATATGTGAAATCTGTGGCTTCAGAGTCACAAGGGAACAGATAGGCTTCATTATAAGAATAGACCTGTTCTGTCCAATACAGTAGCCATAAGCCACATGAAGCTATTGGGCACTGGAATGTGGCTAGTCCAAATTGAGATGTGCTGTTAAGGTACAAAATACACTTAATACATATGACTTACTATGAAAAAGTGAGTGCAAAATATCTAATAGTTTTTATATTAATGACATGTTAAAATGATAATATTTTGGATATATTGGGTTAAAGTATTAAAATTAATTTCATCTTTTTAATATGGCTACTACAAAATTTAAAAGTACACATGTGCCTTACATTATACTTCTATCAGACAGCACTGATCTAGATGACATTAAAAATGTTAGGATGGTGTTATAGTCAGAAGATTCGGCTGACTTGGGCAATTCTATCCGTGTTTTAATACTAACTAGAAACATATAAGGAAATAATAACAACTAAAAATTTTTAAAAATTATTTCTATTCTTTTAATTATTTTTGTAGGGTGACATATGATAAAAGAGAATAATAAAACAATTTCAACTGTGATTTTAGAAGAGTCTATAGTCATTTCAACTAAAATTTCTGTTACAAATGTAAAAAAAAAAATCCAAAATCCAAAATATAAATTAAATTTCATTTGTTTCTATTACAAATATAAAAGAATACAAAATAAAAATGTAGAGTTTTAGTAGAATCTTACAAAGACACTAAAAAAAGGGTATGTACCCCTGTACCTATTGTTCAATTCCAGAAATTAATATCTCATCAATAAATGAAACAGACTAGAAAGATTGCTAAAGAAAAGCTTTAAGCAGCCTCTGAAGAAGTGGGCTATGTTAGTACAACTAAATATTTTTCTTCAGGATTTGTAAAAAGGTAGTATGCGAATTTCTTCTTAATGACTTTGAATTAAAAAGAGATAGCAATTATAACCAAGACTATCAATTATAACTAAGCTTACTGGAATAGAAAGTTCCCTCACAATAGAGAAAATAGATGCTTACAATTAGGAGACAGTGTAACACATAATCATTGAATGCATTTGAACAAAATCAGAATTACTTATTAATCAATTAAAATTTTCAAGCAAAATTAAGTGCGCATATATATATATTATGTGTATTTATGTTGTAAGGCATCAGGAAATCTATGATTAACATACTATTTTTTTGTTTTCAAATATAATTTAATGCAAAACATGACCTATATATATCAAAGAGTAGGCTGATTAAAATATGAATACAGATGCACAAAGGAAGTATTCTATTTAAACTGAATTCCTATTTGAGTTTATGGAAGACTGTATTTAAGCCTATCAATACTACTTATCAATAAAACTCACAGGAAAGTGATCTTCCCCTTTGGATAACTCACTAGACCTTATAACGTTATCAGCATACTGAAGATTCCCTGGGTATAAATAAAAAAACTGAATAGCAACAAAAGGAGCAGCAGCCAGAAGCAGTTACAAATTACATCACACCATTTGCAACAACATTCATAGAAATATGTGTATGTGTACCTTTGGGGTTATCCACATACTCATATCTCTACATAGACATGTATAATAAGGGAGGGGGAAATGTAGACAGTTAGCAAAGTGAACGTGAATGAATAAACTTGTGAGACTCACATGAAACAAACAAAAGTATTGGAAAAAATAAAAACCCACTAGTACAAATGACAAGAAATTAAGAAAGTCTTTATTTTATACCTTTCTCGTTCTGGTGAATGCAAACTAGTATCTGGTCTCAAGCAGTTGGTACTAGCACTCCTAGCCCTGTCAAGGGAGGGCTGCAGTTCACTAGTGCCAGTGCATTGCATCCAGTGGTAGAAGAGAAAGACAAAGAAAACAAAGAAAGGAAGACCATGTTAGAGAGTAAAGCATAAAGTAATGTCCCCTTTACATAAAATGTAGAATCACTGTGATTCAGTTCATAAGGGTGTGAGAGAGCTGACAGGATGACAGTGCATAATTTTGTTTAGAAAATGAAACTAAACAAAGATTATGCTTAAGTTTCTTTGCATATTTTTTTAAAAGGGTCTCAGACTGAAAAATGAGAATAAATCACACCTACTTATGAAAAAACTGGATACAGGAAGCACTAAAACAAAATGCCTAAAACTCCATTACCAAGAAACATATGCCACACCAAAACAAAATGAAGGACATCAGAGGAGAAATAATTGTACAACTCAGCTTTTTTGGTTCACAACACTAGACAAGGGAATTAGAAGATATCACTTCCAGATATTCTTACCTAACCATTATTTCATCAGTAAATCTCAATACTCTTGAGTTAAAGCATTCATGACGAAGGGAAATGTCCTGTCTAGTCACCAAGTTGGTCTTAGTATGTACAGGCAGAACTGAGCTTCACAAATTAAAATTATCCAAAAATAAAATAAAATTAATTATCAAAATTAAAATCAACTAGTAATACAACAAATAAACAACAAAAAATCCCAGAATTCTGATATTTGAGTTAGTGGATTACATTTAGAGTTATTCTAGAATTAATAAGTTTTGTACCTAAAAAGATTTTTAGATATCATTAATTTAATTTTTCTCATGGTATAATTAATTTCAAAAGGAAATGTTAATGCTTCATGAGAATGTAAATTTTCTATTTTTTACTAGGCAAGGGATTAGGGATTTGTTAATAACTGGGACTCACTGTTATGTCGCTTACCTGTAAATATTCCAGTGAGAACCATTCTGTAATAAAGGCATCTTGGGTGGTAATGTTTTATAGTGCCTAACAAGATGTCTGGAACATGGCAACACAAACATGCAGGAAACAGAAAAATATATATGAAGCAAATTTTGCTAGGATATTAGTAGAGTAAGAGGGCCAAACAGCTATCCAGCTAGATCTTTTGTGTTTTTTCTTAGAAGAACCTCAATAATTACTTGAAGGCAGGAATAGAATTATTTAAATATGAAATCATAGATATCTGACTCCATAATTAAGATAAATACTCAAAGTTATAATTTAATTACTTTAATTAGAAAAAATACCTGCTAACCAAACTGTAAATCACTATTAATCAATATTTAAATTTACTATTTAATCCCTGATTTAACATTATGCCTCCTTCTATGAAGTAAACAACTTATAGCTACAACTACAAATCAAGTAATTTATGTGACTGGGAGTTAAAATATGACTAAAAGAGTTAATATAACAAAGAGTTGACCAGCATTATAGAGACAAGGTTGGTCATGGTCCTGGATTGCAGTAAGGAAAAGAAAGAGCAAAAGGCCAAAAAGTGATTGCAGAAGAGCAAGTTCTTTCTATTTATCAGCTTCTGAATTCAAATCTAACCACAAGTAAAATTCACCATTTGAAATTGGGTGAGATGGGCATTAGATGCAAACCAGAATATAAATTTTGAATTGGCAGAAAATGGCAGAAACAAGGGCCAACTTTACCCAAATTCCTTTAAAATCTATGAGGGCTTCTAGAATGTCTGTGCCATGAAGGGCAAATTCTGTCCAGTAAATTAATTAATTTTTGATAACTTAATAATGTTCTACAAGTTTAATTACTGATTATGAAAATCATCACCCATTTCAGTTACATTAAAGTATAATAAACACGGAAGAGAATAAACATTTACTGAGGACATACTGAACATAAAACATCCTACTGGTTTAATTATGTTTATACTAATGGTCAAATAAAAGGAAATCCCTTAAAGCTTCAGTTTAAAATACACTACAGTATCATTTTCAAGAACAAATTGAAGACAAATTTTACTAAAACCAAGGATTCAGGCTGCTTTATAGACAATAGCATCTTCTTTTTGACCTCTAGCCTTGGGCAAATTCCTTTAGTAACAGGTTGCTGTATAACTTTTGTAAGCAATTGCTTCAAAAGTGATTTTTTTCAGGACCATTCTAACAGGGATCAACACAGAAAGGGAAACAGAATGGAAAACAGCATGAAATTTACAGTCTGATTGGCTAGGTTCCTGCCTTGGTTTTGCCACTTATTGGCTGTGACCTGAATTAATCAGGTCAAGTCCTTAAGCCTGTTTCTACATCTATGAAATGGGAGAAATAACATCTACCTAACAGGGGTTCTGTAAGAAATAAATGAGATAACATGTATAAAGAAGTATCTAGGACATAGCAAGGCAGCTACAGCATATTCTATTTACTGCCACTTCCTCAGGACATGTTTTATTAAAAAACGGTTTGATGATTAAATTATTTGGAGGGATGGATTAAATGACATAAGACAGATTTCTTTAGTTCATGACTTTAATACATTGTGCATATTAAATCTCCAGGGAGGGACTTTAATTTGAAAGTTTCCAAAATCTATTAGACTCACAAACTCTTTTATTGGTGGAACGTCTCATAGGACTAATTGTTATAACATATTTTTGGAAAAACTAGTTTAGTGGGAAAATGCCAAATACACCTGATTTTGAATTCTTGCTCTGTTATTTATCAAATTAAACTTTCTTAGTATTTTTCCTCATCTGTAAAGTGAGAATAATAACATTCATGTAATATAATTACTGTTAGAAAATTGATTAAAGTACATTAAATACTTAGTACTGTGCTTAGTACTCAATAAAGTTATTTTCCTTATGTTTACTGAAGAGTAGTAAATACTCAGATTTTATTTTTAAAAGTCCTAAGTGAATGTGATATTATGTATTTTGAAAGCTTTGATTAAGATTTCAGCCATAGGTAGTTATATTAGTAATAAATTTCTGTAATTTATCTGAAACCAAACTACATCGATATATCCTATTTATTTATATCCTAGTTATTTATACGTACACATCTGGATATATATTTTATTCAGATGTAAGTAAAATGCTTATATAAATACATAAATATTAACACAGAAGAGATTACATATATATATAAATATATAAGTATATATTTAATATATAAGTAATATATAAATATAAATATTACTTATATTTGAACTCATGTTTTCTCTTTCTCCATACTTTCAGCATTACACATTAGGGAATAGAAGAAAGAGAAATTTTGAAAATTCGGGAATAAAATTATAGTTGTTACAATTATAGTTGTAATTTTATTTTTTTATTTATTTTTTGTCTTTTTGTGACTGGCTGTACCGCGCTCAGCCAGCGAGCGCACCAGCCATCCTTATGTAGGATCCGAACCCACGGCTGGAGCACTGCTGCGCTCCCAGCGCCGCACTCTCCTGAGTGCGCCACAGGGTCGGCCCTATAGTTGTAATTTTAAAAAGTGAGACAATTACTGCTACCATAAAAAATATCAGGAAGAAAGAGGAAAGAGAAGACAGTGAGACATGTTTTAGATATACATATATGGCTAGCTATGCTTCCACTTCTCATGTTATTGTAACAGTATCAGAAACAGGAGTTGATCTGCCTCAGCTAAACATTCATCTATTGTTAAATTATATAATTATTTTCCCAAATCAGGAAATACAAAGTTAACATACTGATTCTATCTATTAAACAGGATATATGGAGTTCAGAATTACTAGCAAAGCATCAATCTTAAGGATAAGATTGTATGAAATGATACAACTAGTAGTATATCATATTTTTCATATCCTGATATTTCACCTTTACAAGTACAAAATAAGGGAAAGAAAAATATATGTTTAATTATTCTACTTAGACTACTGGTATGAGTATCCTAGAAATACTCACACACTGTGTGGCAGAACACACCAGGTATCTTAATAAATATAAAGAGTTTGTACGTGTGTGTGTCTTTTTTTTCTTTAACAGTTGTAGTCACATCAAAAGACTATGAGGAAACTTCCAGATTTAGTAAACAAACCATTCCTATCAACAAACTATTTGTCAGGAAGAAGAACTAATAATAAGCCTGGTAAGTTAGGCATTATAAAACATCTGAATTGATTTTTATAATATTTATGATTTCATATTTTTTCCTTAGTTAGCAAGCAAAACTAATATTTCCTCATTTTTCTTGTGTCACTCCAAGTAAACATGGCAGTAACTGCAAGTAGAATAATTTTAGACATAAAAGTTAAAACAATTCTTATTAGCCCAATCACGTTTGCATTATTGAGCAGAGCCACATGTTTCATCTGGACACAATGAATCCTGCATTTGTCTTTGTATCCCAAGTACGCACTTATACCTCTTTCCTCCTCTCTCTTCTTACTAGCTAAAATATTTGAAAGAGTTCATGTGTTGGTTTTTTTCATTGACTTACTACTTCTACTATTTCATATTAACAACAAATATTTACAAACTTTTCTATGAGTAATCTGTAAGAAGTTTTACTGTGAATATGAAATTCAAGATGTAATGAAATTAACATAAAGCATCAGATTCTAAGCTCCAATTCAGAGGCAAATATTACATTACTTTTTCCTCATCTCTAAAGGTGTATCATATTGTTACATGACTATGGGAAAGTTTGTATTGCAGCATTTCTGAACTGAGCAGGGAGGGGTTGGGAAGTTAACAAGTCAAATATTCTCACTCTTTATCAAGAAGGAAGCTGAAGCTCAGCAATTAAAAATGAACTGGTAAACATTTTATTAAAAGCAAACAAAATATGAACAATAGACTCCAAAAGGAAATAAAAAAGGCTAAAACAGCAAAACTACAATAATGAAAACAATTACACTGCCATGCAAAAAAGATCAGACCTCTTGTGACTAGACAGGTATGTGTATGGGGAGATGGAGGTGCTCAGTGTGAGCATTTAGAATTTTAATCGCAGAAGCTGGTTCCTCAGTTTTAGTGATGTGAAAACAGTTCCACAGAAGCTCATCAGTTTCTGAATTTTGAATAGAGAGCAAAAGAATCTGCTTGGATCAGAATTAAAATATATTTGGAAAGTTTTCCATAACCCCCACATAAAACAAAACAAATTTTGAATCCTTGGGATATTTATTTTACCTATTGTAATAATACCACTAAGGGAGAGACGAAAGAATAGTCGAATGGAAAGAAACTCATCACACACAGTCACCATTACCAAATCCCTGTATTTACCTGGTTGTATGTAGGCATTCTGCACTTCGTCCTCGTTTTGCTCTGGGCAGCATAAGAAGCTCACTGCACAGACAGGATGGGTGGTGAGTGAAACAGATAAATTATGAGGCATTAAATGATGTGGGTTATGCCAATGGTATGCCAATGAAAACACGAAAAAGGAAGAACCAGATCGTCTGCACTAGCATATTAGCTTGAGAGGTTAAACAAAAATAAACATGACAGCATTTCAAAAATTTAAACAATAAAGTACAAACATTATGGTCAAACTCCTAGCTATTGCTGATTTGCTATTGTATTTTGCAATAATTTTACAAAATATTCAAACAAAGCAAAAATAAACCTTCCCCAAATAAGATATAGAAATCTATTTCCAATTACAGACACTTGAATACTTAAAAAATACTATAAATTTGGCCTTTTTGATACTAATGGGAACCCTAAAAGCTTTTATTTCTTTTTAGCAACTTAAAGCATGATAGTTTTCTTGGTGTTTATAGCTACTGAAAATGCTATATCATATTATGTTTCTGTTTAACCTACTAAGAATATACTTGATTAGCATTTTTTTAATTTTAAAAGGAATACTTTTTCTATATCCAAATTAATTTCACTATATTGATTGCCCTGGTCAAACAGCCCTTTATTTTCCCTCCTTGCCTAAATTCACAGTGGCCCAAATGAATGTTGACAAAGTGGCCCTCACTCAACTCAATTTAAGCCAAGCAGTCTGGAATCCTATTCCTCAGAGCGGATCCCAGTCCCAGTACCCTTTGTGACTCCACTCTTGAAGGACCTGGCACTACTTCCCACAGTAGGATGACACTTAGGTAGGTAAGAAGCTCTACTTGGGTCCTTTGTCCTCGACTCAATGGCAAAATATCATTCAGCACCACTATCATTTCCCTACTACACACTGAAATTTTCTCCACATCAAAAAGCCAGAAGAGAATATTTAACAAGGTGAGTATTAGTTAACCTTAAATCAGATCCTGAGCTTGTGGTCAGGCTAATTGTACAGGTATATGGTTACTCTAAGAAGAAGGTTTGTGGGCATGTAGAATAGTAGATTTGTAATGTAGATTTATAGTAACTGTTTCCACGAAATATTTGTTCATAAATTAATGCAGAACTGAACTCAAATGCATAGTGATATAAGAAAGAATCCACCTCAATATTTTGCATTTTATAGCTATTTTATGGAAAGACATTTAATAAAAAAAATTATTATTGAAGTTCTCACAAAAACTCTGCAATACTGTCTTTCAGATGACCCATATCCAAAATGTTTTTAATTACAAAAAAATATAATTTTATAATTACATAAATGGCATCCCAAACACTGACACACAAAAATAAAATACTTGAAAACTGCTTACACAGGCTCCCTTCTATAATTTAGGTCAGTATCTAAGTCAACAATAAGTTATACCTTTCAAACTGGCTAAAGATAAACTTCGATTTTGTAAAACAATGCATATAACAATACAATCTTAGCTAAATATTTCTTAGAGTTGCATTTCTATTAGAATATCTTAACAATTGTTCCTTGAGAGAAGTTCAGTTTTGAGAGATGAAATACTTTTACTCTCTAATATACTGTGCCACGATATCTGTGTATATTAAAATAGAACAAAGAAAAATTCATAATGTTGAGCTCATCATTTGGACAAGTACCTGTCTTGTTCCAATAAATATTGACTATCCACATCTCTGGATCTACGATCAACTGGACTTCGGGAGGCATCATGGTGTCTGGTTGGAGAACGTGACCTTCTTGTTGGATGAATTTCATCTAAACTCCTAAAATGATTACAAGCATTCATATGTGTCAGTGTATTATCTTCCCAAAAGAGGTAGAGACATTAAGGGGAAGGAATAAATAGTAACTTGTAAATAACTGACATGACTTGAAAAGTGTTGGCATCACAACCAAAACCTATTTTATCAGTGAGTTAAGAGTATTTATTCCCAATGGGCATTTTGCCTATGCTGCTGTTCTTAAATCTTCTTTTGCACCTCTATCAAAAAAGGACCCCAATTTTCATCTGCATATTTAATTGCAATTCAGAAGTATATTTCAGAATAATATGAAAGAGATCACTATATTATCTGTTTTACCCACTTTTGCAAGCATTTAAAGTGCTTCGAAGAGACAATCCTAAATCTCTTAAAAATACATTCTCTTATCCTTATCCTCTTTGTCACTTCTTTCTACAGTTCTGATTCACTGTCATACAATTTCTCCTAATAGGTTAGTAGGAAATTGGTAAAGAGTCACCAAAAATGATTATATTGTTTAATGTTGAATATACTAATTATCCTGATTTAAGCATCACATATTTTACACAAGTACTGATATATATTCAACACAGTACCCCACGGATATGTACAATCATGTTTCAAAAAAAAAAATTCATTACCATCTATATTCAGAAAAACAAAACAAAACACACACACACACACAGTTTCTCCTAACAGCAGAGAAAACTAGCAACAGAATACAAGACAGTTATTCAAAAACTATGCTTGGGACACAGTATTTTGCCACTCCCTGTGGAATTTCTTGAGATTAAAGAACACAGGTTGGGTAAAAAATTAAAAAAGCATTTTGCCTAAAATGACTCTGCAAAAAATAACTTGATTGACGAAACCATTATTTCACTTCAGTTAGAATCTTGTGTCAATTTACACTGGATTGTAATAAAAAAGCAGTGTAAGGGACACTGAGCCCATTTCAAAGCCTACCTCTGTAATGGCACATTTGGTAAACGTGAACGCGGCCTTCCCTGATCATCGCCGCGATGAGGAGATACCGATCGTGAGCGGTGGTGAGTTGTTCTTTGCTGTTCTGGCACAGTTAATGTTGTAGATTTACTTTCTCTAGCACAAGACCTATAACCTACTGGCAAGAGTACACAGACAAAAAATTAAGTCAGTATTCTACAATGCAAACATTAACATGGGGCTATCAAATTGTATTAAAGCAGCCATTGACCTATTAAGATTAAATGTCATGCAATCAGTATTATTAGCTTTATCTTCAAAAATATTAAGTACTCATACACGGAATGTAACACATACATGCATAAGAACATGGTACAGGTAGGCTCAAAGGTACCATGAAGATAGTGAATGTGAATATGACAGGTGATATTTCACACATGATGAGTTGGGATACTATTTTAATTTAAAGAATGAATGAGTTAGTGACCTTTATACAATACAAATCAAACATCTGACAGTGAACTATAGTTAATATACAATCGATGCTTAGAAATTTGGTGTCTCTTCAAATTTAAATAAATTCTTTATTTGAATTTTTCTTCTAAAGGATGAATTATTATAGTTGAACTGCAGATGATCTTGCTAATAAGAAAATGAAAATGATAATATACCAATTTTAACTAACAAAGAAGAGAGCAGATCTTATCTATTATAAATAATAGTTATGAATTTTGCAAACCACAGATATACTGCAATTTCCAAATGTAAATAGTGTATGAGAGGAGATGACTATGGAAAAAATGCAGAGAAAATTAACCCTTCCAAAGAACCAATCATCAAATCTACTCTAGACTTCTGAAACTATTCCATAATTATGAATTACTAGTGTAATTAAGTTAATACAGTTACTATAATTGCAATTAAAAATAATTTTAACAGCCATTTCTCCCTTGAAGTAAAAAAAGAAAAAAATTTATCTCTGATTTGGTTAGAATGAAGCAGCAATCTCTAATCCATAACAGTTTAGAGTTTAAAATTTTTTTCACATGAGTTATTGCTTTCCATTATTATAAGGAAAAGAAAAAAATTGTGTGGCCAAAGGAAAAAAAATTATATTTACAACTACATAAAATGTACATGAACCTTGAAAACATTAAATTTAACTGGGCAGCTCAAACTCTCATTCACTTATTACTTGATGACTACCGTGTTATTTTTAAAATATGCCATGAAACATCATTATTCCCCAGCAGTTTATTTGTTGTGGGTGCATGATTTCATGACTAAATTTAAAGTATGTGGAAGGTCTTTAGACATTCATAAAGTGCAATTTGACAATATTGAGACCAAAGAAGCTCAACCATTTTGTCACTCTGTAAAAACATCAGTTTAATGACCAAAAATAATAACCATAAATGATATAATTTATAAATTTATATACTTTTAGTCTGTTATCAATTAATAGTAATTAAGCTCTAGAGTTTTGTGTAAAAATAGTTGTTTTTCAGATGTACAAATTCTATAATTAAGTCTTGAAAGAGACCAACTAAATTAACATGTAGTTAATATACTTCATCATAGCTCATTATTAAAAAATGGTGGTTGTTTCTGAAGAAAATTAATCCAAGGTTTTAATTACCAAAATATTTTAAATTATCATTTGGTATCAATTATAGAACAATTATGGACGGGCAATATTGAATTGGGAGCACCATTTTAAGATTCCAATGAATATTTAAGACATATATACACATTTTATATGAAATAAATTTTAGAGAGTTTTGGAATTTTGTGTTAAACATGTGTATTTAATTTTTTCTTGACTTCTATTTTATAAAGAAATTAATGCCTCTTTTATCCTATTATCAAGAAGGGAGTTTAGGGAAACAAGTGATATCCTAAAACTTTTTATATATTAACAACTTTTAGTGTAACTTTTTCTAGAATTCGCTAGAAAGTTCCAAATTTATAAAGATAGTATACTTTTATAAGATATTATATTTATAAAGATAGTATAAAGGCAGTTTCATGAATAATATTTTGGTAAATCAAAGTCATTACGAATGTCATTTATATGCTGTAATACTCAAAGTTTAACTTTTGACTCTATTAAATGATCTCAGATAAACATGCATTTATAGTTCTTTGCTTTGTATAATAATTTACTTTTCTTCATGTTATGTTTAACTTATTCTGTATAACATGTACTCCACCTTTGAGAAGCCAGGAACTGCTATTTCACACTCATCTCAATGCTTTAGTTGCCTCACAGTTAGAGATTAGAGATTTTTTTTCCATTTTCTGAATTTGCAATAATGCTCTGAAAAGTTGAGGATGCCAGACGACTTGCCTCAGATGAGGGCATTATGTATATAGTTATTTTATTACTCGTAAGCAGCTAAAATTATTTATTTTAAATAACAATAAGGCTATAACTGTAAAGTTAATAAAATGCAGCTCTGGCAGTCTCAATTTGAGTTTTCAGAACCTGCTCTATTTCCCTAAGCATGTCTAACAAAAGCAAAGAGTTCTGTATCCTAGAAAAGCCACAGTATTAAAAAGCTTAAGATTTAGCTGTGGTAGAACATTTTGAATTAAGTTTTTAAACTTCTTCAGGGCACACACAACCAGGAACTTTACTAAGTGCATTAAACATATGTAGAACTGGCATCCACATCAAAACAAATTGTCTCTTCATGCTGGGCACTAGAAATAAAAAAACAAATTTGTAACCAACCTCTAAAAGTATATGAGAATGCACTGTGGTTGTTTAACTTATCCCCTCACTTTATTTCAACTTCTTGCCCTTATTTTACCAATGCCTCATCTTTCTTCTTTATTTCAAATGTATTGTATATAACTGTATGACTTGCTATATTATATTTGCCACATATTTATATCTTTAGAAGCCACCATATATCCATATATTGGATCAATGAAGAATGTGTCAGAAAATGTAAATGAACAGTATGATCCCATTTATTAATTTATGAAGACCTTTGAAACATAAATTATTATTTATTGGTTATGTAAGTTACTACTTCCATTCTATTAGAAGTTTGGCTCACTACATTTTTAGTGCTAAATAAAAATTAACAATACTATTGAAGGAGCAATTGGACACTGCTCTGTATGATAAATAGATTACATATGTTTACAAACACAATGAGGGTTATGGTATATTTCAGTATAGAATGTAGTTTAGAATGTAGTTTAGAATTCAGTGTGCTTTGGTGTTGCCCAAGCACTAATTCCATCTTTACTGGATCCCATTACTCTCATTTTGACTTCTCAAAAGCCATTATCCATGTAAATCTCTCAGAGAAAGAGAAAGAAACTCATCATTTTAGTATTTATTTCATTGGCCATTTATTCATTCATTCATTATTCGCTGTCCTGCCTCATCATAAAAAATATAAAAGTTCAGGAGAATAAAATGGGGGAACAACCCACAGAAGTAAATTCTATTTAGATAAGTTCATAACGACGACATTAAGGCTGATTAAGGCAAATATGAAATGCTATCCAGTTACCCACTATTCAAAATTCTTACTGATACTGGTATCAGAGATTAAAATTTAAGTATATAGATGTACATGGGAATAGATTTATGTTATATAAATAACAATATTTGCTACTTTTATAGTGATTAAATACTATATTTTCTCTGAACTATAAGGAGCAAATGAAATCTGATTTTAAAGAACTTTCCATAATTCTCTAATTTTAATAAAGTTGTATGTATCTCTCCAAATTGTGAACTTAGTCACTTGTGTGAAACCTATTGTTTTTACCAAAATCACTGCCTTCAAATTAAGTACATGCCCATCTGAGAAATCAAATAAATTATAAGAACATACGTGAATACTGTCCTAAAAAAACTGCCTTTAATAATTCAAATTTATATGTGCCAAGATTGTCTCTTTAATTTCTTATATGAATATTTAATTCCCCTTCATTAGTAAATCAAAGAAGTAGTATAGGATTAGTGCCAAGAAAGAATGCCTTTACTACTTAAATTTACACATTTCCCTGATAAAAGTCAGACGAAAAACATAGATTTGAACGGTACAAAATCACAAAGATTTGACTAACTTATACAATGACAAAAAAGATGTTGACTTCAAATGAGTATCAAATCTTTCTAAAGCATTTTCTCATTTTAAAACATACACACACATTCTAGGTATAATCAGTGATAAACACATCACAAAAGCATTAAAGTTTACAGCCATGCCACATGCAATTTAAAATCCTGCCATGCACTTTCTCAGTATATTCCATGGAAGGCTACATTATTTTCAGAAATGGAGGAAGAAAAATCATAGAAATAAAATATAGAACATAGGAGAATGAAATTCTTATTTACTAAAATTAACCATATCCTTTCAAAATGAAATTTATCTTTTCACTTATGCTCAGAGCATTGTGAAATAATGATTTGTTTCACCTTGCTAGCCATGCTTCCAAGGGAGAACCTGACTAAATTAAATAAGTGGGGATGCTAATTAATAAATAGTAGTCCATTTTAAACTGTTGTAACAATCTGAAACACAGTCACCATGGAATAACATAAAACTGATTTCTCTGTGCTATCTCCAGAATTCAGTAACCCAAAGAACTCTGGAAGTTGACAGTGAAGACAAGCAAAGCAGCACAGTGAAGCAGAGCCATGCTCTTCACCCACGCACCTGGAGGAACTACTCCAATACCATCATCAACCTCATAATCTGAGATGTCACTATCACTGATTCGCTGAGATCCTGTACAACAGTAAGGCAAAGAGATACCTCTGTGTCTGGTTGGCTTATGAAAGGTAAAGAACATGTTCAAATTCTTTTACAAAGCTAATTACATTACTACTCAATTCCTTTGAATAAGAATAATACAAAGTAAACACTGAGCTGATTTTTAAAGGAATGATTATTCTCTAAGGATAATGTTTTTTCAGTATTTCCTTCTTATAACATTACACTGAAGACATACAGAAACAAGGGGAATTTATAGAATAAGATTTTGACTTTTCAAATTATTCTTAATTAAAATATTATACTGAAAGCCTATAGAAAATCATACACAGTACAGTTTTCTTCTACATAATTAAGTGCCCTCCTCTGCATTCCAGAGAGGTTGGGGCTGAGTGGAAAGGTTCAAAGAAACCTTTCTTAGCTGGAGCTCTCTTGAGCTCATATCATTGGGGCACTTTATAAAATATTTATGTTTGGCTTCCAAAATTAGCCATTAGACTGCATTAAATACTAATTTTGAGGAAATAATTGATCAGGGAAGCACTAACATGAAATATTGAATTATATGAGAAAAAGAATTTGGTTCCAGATTACCAAAATGAGTCTTCTAAGTTTCAGTTGTTAAATTAGAGATTTGGTCATAATTCAAAAATTACTGGATATGTACAGAAAAACTAGTTTTTCTTAATTATCAGATAAATAACAATAAACATACTTTCCATTGTTTTTTTAAAAAATATTTCTTATAAATAGTAACACTGAAAGTGCCCATGAACTATAAAGTTATTAAGACCTTACAAGGAGCAACCCATCAATAATGATGGAAATTATTCTATCAACCAGTCAACAACTCTATCAGTCCTGTGTAAGAATTGTGATTCAGTTTTTCAACTTTCAGCTCTGGAATTACTCTACTACGTTATCTGCAATGTGAAAATGTAGAAAATAGTTCTGCTGGGTCTATTTATATAGATGAACAATTTCCAATATTTTGATAGCTAATAAAACATTTGAAAAAATATCTTGAATATTAATTTCTAATTAGATCACTACAACATAATTACTTTCTGATAACTAAAAAGACCTTAACCTACTTTGTAGCTTTTTGCTAGAGCTTTCTCCATGAATGTGTCGCCTTGGCATGAAAGGTGATGGCTGAGGCAGAGGTAGTGAAGATTCATCATGTGTCTGAAGTTTATACCAATGTGGTTCATCATCTAAAAGTGCTGTCTCCAATTCTATGAGGATCTGAAAGGGCAATTCTCAAATTAAATCATTTACCAAAATGTGATGTAAAAGCAATCATAATTCATACATATCAGAAACACTTCATTGAGTATTTCACTTGAATCTTTACAATATACATCACCTCTCCAAGAAATTCACTTTCTTCTTCTTGCACTCTTGGTTGATCCCACACAGTTATTTCTAACATTCGTTCTCTAAAATCTCTACGATGTACATGTGAATAGACAAAAGTTTGATTCCATTTTGGTTCTAGTACTTTCTTTACTGTTTTGGTCCTCCTTTTACTTTTATCACTGAAAAATAAGTATGTTTTGTAAATGAAAAAGCAAAAACAAATATATGCTGCCATCTACGGTAGTTACATGTAATAATGCCACTGGTATTTTTACTATTTTTAATTTATAACTAACAAAAGTCTAAAAAGACTGGAGTTTAATAATATTCTAATTTCAATTACAGTGTAAAGAGTAGTTATAATTATAGGCATACACATACAAAGGCACATTCTAAATGATGTTTTGCGATCAAATACTAATATTTGTATATAAAAGCTAACGGACATTTTTAAAATTGGCAGATTATTATTAAACAAACACAAGGCTTGAGGGATTTTTTTTCAGAAATACTGTAGTTTATTCCCTCAGAGAGAATTATCTATTATATTTTAAAAATATATCCCAGAAGAGGAAATTCTACCTTTTCTATTGGTATGGATTTTAGCATATTTTTTTCTAGAATTATTCACTACCTTCTATCTGGAAGAAAATACATTTTTACATAGGGATTCCTGGGACGCCCATCTACTCTAGGGGGTAGATCTGTTGCTTGCAGGACATTTACAATCAGCTGGTGTCCCACTTTATCATACCACAGCTTCACCTAGGAGCAATGCAGAAAGGAATTATTATTTGTAAAAATCATGAGATATTACGATTTTATATAAAATAATATCAAAATTATATTTGAAGAAAGAAATTTTGAATTGCAATATAAGGGATTTGCAAATATTATTTCTGAAAAGAACACCAAATTGAAAGCATAACCATTTAGAACTTGACTTTTGGAGCACTTTGTAAACATGACTTACAACTGGCAGGCCTACAGTGTTAATTTATACTCTTTTATATTACGTCATAAATATAAAATTAATGATAAAATTGTTTTTAAAACTAAGGAAGAGGGGAATATTAAAATCAATTTCCTTGTTTTTAAATGATAAACAGGAGTGTTTGGTGTCTTAATGACTACAGTGTAGCTAAAATGTGTTTTCTAGTGTCACAGGTAGTTGAAATAAAACAGGAGTTTCAGTATTAGGAACACAATATACAAGGAATTAGAAGAGATCTGGAAACATGTTTTTTGTGGACCTATTTTATACCAGGCACTGCTAAGTGTTTTCTGGAATTTTTCTCTTTCAAATTTTATAACCAATCTATTACAGGCTAATTGTCATGAGAGAAGGGGAAAAACACAAAGGAGGCTCAATACATAAATGATACCTTCAAACTACATGAAGGCAAAATGATATTTCTACTAAGACTTCATGACAGTTAGACTAAAGAAAAATGAAAAAATAGCACACTGAAATACTATTGTAAAACTCATAATAATCAGAACGTTAGCAGTGCTGGCATTGGTAATGAATGACACATTAAACTAACAACATTAACTTTAATTTTTTTTCCTTTAATTTAGAAGTTATTTTATGATTGAATAAGAAATATTAGAATATGTTGTTAAAGGGTATATGTTGGAACATTTTTAAGAGTCACTATAACAAAATAAGCTAACAACATGGTTTTTCACAGTAAGGGGTAGATTAATTCAAACCTGGATCTGTATGAATCTCTCTCTCTGGTTCCCAATTAATACCAGAGATGTATTTTTTATAAAACCAAAATGGATTTTCATCCGCTTTTAAAAATGTAAGTGGATGGTATCAGAGATTCACACACACACACTGAAAGAAAAAGACATCAGGGCAGACAAAATAAATACAAGGGACTATACAAAGATATTTAAAATACTAAAAATAGAGGTTAAAACCAAAAAAGCTTTTGAAAATAACAGTAAACTTACATTTTTCTTCCTTGTCTCATTAAAAAACAAGAGAAGAACAGCAAAGATAGACTATAGAAATTCACATACTACGAAAGGAGTAAAAGATCAACTGTTTGTAAAATATTTTGAAGGAAGACTTTCTTTTAGTTATTAATGCAAATATCCCATTTTCTAACATAGTCTAGACAGATGTGGCTCTTCATAATAGTTAATCATAGTTTCTTTACTCCAGCTTTCCCCAGATCACATAATAAGGCAAAAAGTGAGGAAAACAGTAGCTTTTTCAGAGTGCTATGAAGAGTTTTTACCAAATTTCTTAAGAAGTTAAAAAGAATATATTAAATTTAAGTTTCTCAGGCTCCAGGCTCATCAGGTTGTTAAGCAAATAGTAAATGACTTTTTAAGATTATTATGTGCAAACAATTATTTAGTTAGAAACTTTTATATAACACACCAAAAATAATGGATAGTTTATTTACTTGTCACCATTTATCAACTAACATTCAGGGCATCTGGCAAATTGTAGGCACTCAATAAATATTTCTGAATGCATATATGAACAACAGAATAAGTGAAGAAACATGAAAAACTGATGAAGTATATTATGGTGTCAAATGACTATGTATTTATTTTAGGCTTCGAGGAAAGCCAGACATTTCTAAAGATAGATTAGTTTTAAAGATAGACTCAAACAGTAAGCAAATACTAATCGTCTCCAACATGTAAAAAAAACACATACAGAAAGTTGCCCTGGTAAGACTTGTGGGGCATCCTTTAGAGCTCCAGGACTTGTTGGAGAAATAACAGAAATGGAAGGCCTTTCCATCTTCTGAGATTCAAAGGAACTTGAACCTAAAATAAGAAAAAAAAAATTTTAATAATATTTAAGTGCAGTGAATAAGTCTTTTTTATAAAATGTTAAATGTATCTGTTATTTGTATAAAACTATAATTAATACCATTGATAATAGCATCAATGTTTTTTCCCCCTTGAGCCCTTTTTAATTTTTAAAAAGTTAAAATTATGTTTTTTAAATTCAAAATATTTTAACATTTATTTGCACATATTTGTGAGGTACAGTATGTTGTTTCAATACATGCATAAACTGCACAGTGGTTCATTTCGGGTAGGTAGCACAGTTTTGCTCCCATCAGTTCACCATTTTTCCTCTCCCTCATCTCCGTCCTCCCTGCCTCTGGAAATGATTCTACTCTCTACTTCTATGAGAACCACATTTTTTTTTTAAGTTCCACATATGAATAGGTGTATATTTTTTTGCGATTGACTTCATTCTTTAGTTAATCGCCTATTTTAAAAGATATTTAAAATGACATAACAAACTGTTGTGTTTATTTGCTTCAATTTGAAAGTACTGATATTCTACATTTCTGGGGGGCATTGTACTGCACAGGATCTTTCATATTCACGTATGGGTAAAGGCTTCATGCTTCAGTGGTAAGGAAGATGGCACCTATTATGTTAACTATCTTAGCTACTGAATCATCTATTGCAAACTGTCTTTACTCAGAAATTAAAATGAATGCATAAGTAATTTATGAGCCACATCTAAGCCTAGATTTCATAATTACCAATAAACCTGAATAATCCAGTATCACAATAAATTTTTATATATAGCAAATAGAATTATTGCTGGTATATTAATTGAGTTCTGTGAGGGTCCTGTTATATTGCAGAAGGGTATTACCAGTAAAGATTTTTGTATAACAGAAAAATAATAAAAAAAAGAAAAATCTTAAAGTAGAACTTCTTTGGGTTTCCAACAATTGCCATGGTTGCCAACTTCTAGTATCAATGCAGACATCCTTAGTATAGTAATATCAGTTCATTTATATCAAATAACTAAAGAAAATGGTAAATCTTTACTCTTCAATTTAGTTCAATACATTTCATAATAACAAAGAAATCTTATACTCACTGGACTCCAGTGGAGGATGGGAGCTCTCAGGAATCCGGGGAATGTCACTAAAAGAAACAGCGTATGGTGAAAATCCCATTAGCTAAAATACCCTGCCTGAAGCAATCACAGCCCATTTTATTTCAGTGATGTAAAAAATCCTTTTGGGTCTTTACAGGTGTGGAAATGGACAGGAGTTACTATTAAGGCAACTATTAATGTGCATGAATGTCAAACACCACATAAAAAAAACTGCAATAAAAGTTTTTATATATTTAATAGCAAACACTTTAACATGACAACATCGAACTAATATTGTGGCTAAAATCACCACAATATTTTTACTACCAAAACAGCAGGTTTTGGAAATAAAAAATGTTAAAGGTAATATTTTACTTCAGTTCTAGAAAATCAAAGTGACACAAATTTTACAAATCAGTAATACGCTTTACAAACACATCTGAAAGAGTTTACTGAATGAAAGGGATGGAAACATCTCTTGATAACAAAAGATATGGTGAATATCATGGGCAAAGTTAATAAAATGAAAAGGATGGATTGCTTTGTAAATTAAAAATGGTTAAAGCTTGCAACAGAAAAGCCAAAATATTTTATATATGTGAATACATAATACATATACACATATATAGCCTTCATAGAGATTCATATCTCTATACTGAAGTTAACTAAATATATGGCTATTTAATATGGATAGAAAGTGACTTGTGAGAATACCCATTCCTGCCACACTCACAAATTACTCTGAAGAAGTATTTAATATAACCTCTGCTTAATCCACTATCCACTGTGACCTTAAGAACACTGGACCACCTTGGTTTGGATATTGTACTGCATAGGACTAATTTACCTCTCTCATTTTCCAAAGATATTTTAGCATCAATTTAAGGAGATTAACAATATGCAAGTATTAACATGACATATTAAAGCAGACTGGAGTTAGCTACAACTAGCAGAATTATTTCTAACCACTTACCTTGAGACCTAATTTCACTTTGATTTTCTTTTCAATTTTGAGGGAAATGAAAAAACTTCTTTTCTCTGATTGTTTTCTTGACTTCTCATTTTGACTATTTTTGTGCAAGGTAATTCTCATAAACACCTACTATTTATACTTCTAACAAATGACATATCACATGCTGTGTATTTTATAAAATATATTTTATTAAATATTTTGTATAACTAACAATTTATATAAAGTAAATCATTTATATGAGTTTATAATTAAGAGACATACCTATGACCCAAGAAACCAACTATTTATCTTCTGTGATTTTTTTCTAAATTCATCTAAGCAAATAAAAATAAATTACAAAAAATCCAGGTACAATCTTTTTTTTAGATAGTATAATACAACTTGTGTGAAAATCAGCCTCATATGAAAATTAGAATTTGGGACTCTAATACCAGGTATGGGCTTTGGATTTTATGTATCTGTGAAAGAAGGATGGTGAGGAAATTGTTAAAAAAATTTACAGTAGTTTTGAATGGAAATTATTTAATGTTAAATAATCATTATTTAATGTTAATTGCTTCAGTAATACCTTCAGGCATGAATTTCCACCTGACATTTACACAGGCCTTTTTAATTAGCTCTACTCTCAAGTTAGGTGATAGATCCTATAATTGTCATTTTAATTACAATTATAAACATAAGGGTGAAGAACATCGTATTTGGTGGGTTCACAAAAGTGGTCAGTACCTCAAGATGGCTAATGCCTCTTAGACTGTACTGGTCAATGTGCATGTAACTTGTATTTGGAAGGATTCCTGAAATCACTATGCCACTATATTATGAATAAATATTTGCTTTCTGTTTTAAAATAATTATAGTTGTTTAACACATAAAAATAATTATTAAAACATAGCCAAAATTATCATTTTGGGATCCTAATAATGTATTAACTAGAAAGTTGATGCCAGCTTTGATTTTTATGCAAGGATAATCTTTATATTCCATACTTCTTTGAATTGTGTAATCCATGGTAGTTTAGGGTTTGGCTCTACAGATGACTATTTTTTAAGTAAATTTTCAAAAAAAAGTAAAATATGTTATTCCAGTCTACTTTAATTGTCTGTTACTGTTTTAAGTCAGCATGAATCAGTGATATTTTAGCTGATTACTTTTAAACCACTATATATGTGAAAGTACTTGGTGATGTGCATAATACCTGATTTTAAATTTTATTTTTTATACTTTTGATTCATTTTCCAATTTACTTACCTCTTTTCCAGCCTCATATTTACCTCAGCACTAGAACATAGGTCATGTAAAACTAGCATAAATTATAGTGTTGTTATTTTAAAAATCTACATGGAAATTCATAATATTTTTGCAAATGTCTTCAATATTTACCCTTAATAATCATCACTTAAAACTGGGTATAAGCTTGCTTTTTTATTTTAGAGTTTTATATATTAATATTATTCTTTGATAGATAATCATACATCTTCATTTCTTTGAGAATTAGTATAATTATATTTTCCTATATGTTTTTCATTGACATATATTCATGAAGACAACAAAAATTTAAGGTTTGCACTTTTTCAATCTATAAAGTCTTGAATTAATGGCTCTACAATATCTTGGAGAATAAGACAAAAAAAAGAATTATTTCCAAGAACACATTCAAACATTAAGCCAACTATAATGAGACAGTTCAAAATGCCTTGCAAAAATTACACGTTAGCAACATAAATATTTATTCTGGATTTTGTGGGTTTACCAGAAAAAGCTAACAATTTGGGGAACTCTATACACAGATATATCATAATGGCTGTAGATAATTAAATTATGCTGGAAACTGAGGTTTTAAAAATATGCCAATTATTATGAACAGTTAAGATGTTAAAATATCTAATACTTCTTGCTTGATTTTAAATAAAAGTTGGAACTACCCCATGTGTAAAGATACAAAGAAAATATTCTATACTTAGTTTAATAATAAAAAGTTCATGTAGATATATGAAATCATTCATATTTTAAATATCACAAGAAGATGAATTTGCTAGTGGCTCCCTTAAAAGAAATACTACTCATAAAATTAGAATTGCTAAAAATAAACAGTTCTGCCATTAAAAGAAAATATTTGTACTTTATATTTCACTTGTGAAAAATACATATCAATACTTTTTGATATTACAATTGTTATACTGTGGAGCTTCTAAAATATGGTGAAGATTCAGTATTCCAGTTTAAAAATTAAGAAATTTTGAAAATCTAAAATGTATGCCCATAATTGATGGAAAAACTATCCATGTTAATATGTACTGTATGAATGTATAAACTGCTTTGTAAAACCCTGCTAATACATGTAATTTACTAAACTTAAGAAGTAAGTTTTTTTAGCCTTACCCAATAGGCCTTGAAACAATAATTTCAACTTGAGGTTCTGATTTTGATTCTAAAATAATGTTGTAAACTTCTTCATTTGTAGCTCCCGGCAGGGGTTTACCATTCCATTCTAGAACTTCATCCCCTTGAATTTAAAAAAAAGGGTATTTTTTTACCTTATATATTTTGTTTATTTTTCTTATCTTTTCTCTTTTTTAACAAAGAAATGCAAAAC
This sequence comes from Cynocephalus volans, assembly GCF_027409185.1. Lineage (NCBI taxonomy): Eukaryota > Metazoa > Chordata > Mammalia > Dermoptera > Cynocephalidae > Cynocephalus > Cynocephalus volans. Next base: position 77,198,777 of record NC_084464.1, read on the forward strand.
ATATACAAATAGTTTAATTGTCTAGGCTCTCCTCTCAAAAGCAAATTGATTGCCATATAATGTCAGCTAAATGGTTCTTCTAAACACTTTTTTCTCCTATTTTTCTTTTATTACCCCCAGAATATTACTGGCCACTGGAAACAGTACAATACAAAACTATTTTTATATTTTGAGATATACCAGAAATAATATAAAAATAATCTCATGCTATGGGATGGAATTAGCACAGCCTATTTGGAAACATTAAAAAATAATAATTAGCAGCATGCCCTCCATATAATAAGTGTAGGTGGTTCTATATGTGAAAGATTCTTATTAAACTGTGCATAAATCTTGTTTTATTTTTGATAAAAACAGCAATTAACATTTGTTAGCATGAATTTTCCAATTATAAGTCAAGCTTCATTGTCTCCACCAGATGCATAACAGAATAAAAATGCATGAAAGGATTTGAATTCACACCCGTAGGGTAACGCAGGTGGTTATGGCAAAGTTACAAAGCAAGCAGATGTAAAACTGTTGCATGACAGTTAACCCACTTCCAGATGTTCAAAACACACATATTCTATGCATTATATATATCATGGACATTAAAGTATAAATTGAAAATATGTTAAAATAATAAAAACATAGTACTTAGTATGTTAAAATATTCTAAGATTAATCAACGGAAGAAGTATGATGCTGTATTAAAAAATACGGGCTAATAACTTACAGTTGTTATTTTAACTAGAGTTTTCTCTCTAGATCATTTAGAAAAAATTATTTATTTTCATATTTAGAGATGGTTTAGGTCCCAAATGGTTCTCTGCCTGGGACGCTTCAATTCATAATGGTAGGCTCAACTGAAATATCACAGCCTAAATAACACATTAAGGTGTCTTAATTTTTTGATGTTTATGTCTAATTTGTTGTTCTTGGTTGTCTAGACATTTTAGTAGCTAAGTAAATATGAGGAGAACTAACGAATCAATATCATCATTACACATTTTAAAGAGAGGTGTAAACATGAAATCTTTTAGCTTTTAGCTAGGTCTTTTTTTACAAAAGTAGAAAAAAATTGTATTACTAAGATTATTTTGTGGGGCCGGCCTATGGCTCACTTGGGAGAGTGTGGTGCGATAACACCAAGTCCATGGGTTCAGATCCCTATATAGGGATGGCCAGTTAGCTCACTTGGGAGAGCATGGTGTTGACAACACCAAGTCAAGGGTTAAGATCCCCTTACCGGTCACCTTTAAAAAAAAAAAAAGATTATTTTAAAGCAATTCACTTTTTCCAGGTGTACGCTTACTCAAAAATAAAAAGTAAATATGTGAAAAACACAAGACGCTGCTTTGCTTTTGGTAAAACTGGTTATTACCAATACTTAAATGACTTCTAATAGGGTGCCCTAAGCAGTTACCCAGAACAGGCAATAAATATACTTCACTGTCAAAAAATAATAATAATAAATTTAAAATATATCAGGAGTGCTTTCAAATTTTTTTGACCAAGAAAAGAAATAAAGTTTACATCATGGCTCAGTATACATATATAACATGAATATATGTATGTGTATGTACATATACATACATACATGCATATATATATATGTACTGGAAAATATTTTATTAATACTTACCCTGATATTTCCTACTCTATTATGTTCTATTTCAATACTTTCACTTCATTTTTTAAAATGATGAATGCAAACCATTAAATTGATTTTACTACCCAGTAATGAGTTGCAGCCAGCATTTTGCAAAAGCACTACATTATAAAATTATCCTCTTTATAGACAGCAACCTGGAAGCATAACTTTTAACATCAAATCAACTAACACATCTGTTTGTTTATATGTATGTCCATAACTCCTAAACCAGAAGGCAGTCTCTTTAACATAATTTACAGATGAATAACCTCTTAAGGCAGGGATATAGATAATAAGGGAACAAAGATGAAAATGATGTTTTCTCTGTCTTTAAATTTGGTGTTGGATAAATAATATAGAAACAAATAACTTTCATAAAATACATTATATGCAATGATAGGAGTTCATTTGAGAAGCAGAAGTAGAACCAGGTGGTGACAGGGAGGTAGTAATTAGTCATTGCTCTAGGTGAGATATCAGAAGCCACTTTAAAATTAAGGAAACTTTACATGACTTTTGAAAGATGGAAAGAACTTCAACAGGCAGAGCAGAAGAGCAGCCAGGTAGATAAGAGACACTGACAACACCTTGTAGGGGACAACACCTTGTAGGTGGAAAACAGCTTGCCGGGGACTTAAAGGTAGACTGACACTGCAGGAGGGCAGAAAGTGTTAGGAGAGGACAAAGTTACAGAGCTCTGCCTTGAACAAATGATGACCAGGAGGCACTGAAGGATCTTAATAATAAGGAGATTGTCAGTGTCAATTTTGTGTTCTATATGGTTAAATCCAGTAACAGTGCAGGGCATAAACTTGAAAGGGAGCAGGACTGGAGAAAGCTATGACAAAATTAAATAAGATCACAAAAGTGAGTAAATGTCACACTGATAACAAAATCAGCACTGTAGTCTTATAGGCCAATGATATTTATATGCAAATAGAAGGAAAACCAGTTCCTAAATTATAATGTTTATCAAATAAAATATATGTTTGAGTCTACAAAAACACTTTACTTTCCTCAAACATATAAATTGCTTCAAGTGAAAAGTATACTTGTCTATTTCATAATTATTTAAGCTGAGTTTTTAACATTTCAGATTTAAGCTTCTCAGGCCCTTGGCTCATGTGGGTGCTAAAGAAAGAAATTAATCACTAAGGAGTATTTTATATAGAAAAACCCCTTCTCTGACTTCTTAAGAACCCTTCTATTAAAATATAAGAACAAAATTTTTAAAAAATTATGTTTATAACCTGATCTGCCAATTTCGGATTTTGTAGATATAGTTATCTTTAGATTAGCCAACAAGTAATTCTCATACTTTCTGAGGCTTTCTTTTGAGTCAGTAGACAAACGAAGATGCAGTTCATTGGCATAGTTACCCCTGATTGAGTACTGAATCATAATCTACTGAATCATTACTGGTCTGTGATAAGAAACAATAGTGTATCATACCTCTATACATCTTCAAACCCAATCCCTGATTAGGGTTTTCTCCCTATAAAACATCTATCTACCAAGTCCCTATCAAAGAAAAAAAACCTGAAAATGATTTTGTACTGATATTCTGGTCATCAATTACATTTAAGTCTTTAAGAGTCCTAGGATATTTTTCTAAAGTTCTCAAGAACTACAGTCTTAAGGTTTAAAAATTGAATAGCCTGGAAATGTTCTCTTTCTATATGTTATGGGTTATTAATCCTCAATTCTACTGCTCAGTCAACTCCGTTTTCTTTACAATTGTCTGGCACATGGACAAGCAGACACTCTAACCCAAATATTTCTACTAAAGTCTGAAATAAAGTCAACTGAAAGAAATACGTTAATATGATTTTAACTAAAATGAAAAGTAAACTAGATTTTAAAATGTGTTGCTATTGAATATATTATACATTTGAGTACAGTAAATAATTTTACAGTGTCATGTTAAGGTTATAGAGCAACATAAACAGATTTCCAAACCAAGACATAGCACATCTGCATGTAGACAATATATGTCACATTTAAATTAACAAATATTTTATTACATAATCTGTATAAGAAATGTGATTATGAATATATTTTATAAAAAACACTCCTCCTGAATAAGTGTTTTGGGATCACTGTGAAAAACTTTTGTAATTACTGTAATTTAAAATATGAACAAGAGAATTAATATGGAATATTTTTTCACAAAGATAAATTATTTTAGATCTGAGGTTTTATAGCAATATTATAAAGCCATCTACTAAATTGAGTAATCCTTCAGTATTTTACATCTATTTATTTTTAAATAAATAAAAAAGATTCCTACTCTTAATTGACTTACACATACAAGGTATATAACTAATCCAAAATTGAGACCATCAACTTATGCACAAATAATACATTGTTTAAATGTTAAAAAAGAGACTTTACCTGCTCTTAGGTGTCCAACTACATCGGCCAGGCTACCCTTCTTTACTTTGGTGATGAATGCACCAAGCCGTCCTAAGTCAGTCATTTTTCCTCCAACAACCTGGATAATTACAAATTTATATAAGTTCCAAGGCTCATATTTAAACATAATTTTATTAGCATGAGGAATTAATTCTACATTTTAATGATGTATTTAGAATTGAGTGTGGAGGCATTAATGAAGTGAAATACAGTTTTGATTAAAGGAGCTGGCGTATGGTTTTGAGAAGAAAACATTTCATTACATTAAGATAACAATGTGTCCTAAGGAAGTTTATGCATTGATATCTTACATTGACCTAACAATAAAAGGGCACCATGAACAATGTATATACTTAGAAGATAGGTGCCAGGTCTCACCTACTAATAGACTATCAAACAGCAAGTGTTCGACACTGTTTACATTTGGGTACATTTTTATTTATCATCCAAATTAATGCCTCCCATTTGAGTGAATATTTCTACATTAAGCTGATGCCTCATTCTCATATTAGATCTTGATTTTTTTTTTTTATATTTGTAGTACAGTGTAGGTCTACGACCATAAAGACTAGAGATTCAAGCCAAGAACAGGCCACTTTTGGGAAGCAATTCACTATGGTGCAAAGCATAATATCCTGTGTATCTCTGAAAACTGACCATCTGAATGACCTCCTCATCTGAAATGTATATTTATGCCCATCTGACTCTTAAAGTCTGAGTTATATTACTAGATATTTAACACTTTCACCAGACTTCAACTAAAATTAACTACATCCGAAAATGTTCTAGATTTAATTTTTCCCAATGCAGACTCAAATATACATAATTAAAAGTGAGGGATTCTATCGAAGGTTGAGTGAGGTTGATCAACAGTTCTTAGAGACATATCCATTAGTAGAGGTGATCAGAATTATCTCTTAGCAAGAGTAACTAATGATAATAGTCAATCAGATAGCATTATTAAGTACATTTAACTGAACATTTTCATTGGATGATCAGTTAGCTGTTTTGAAGAGGTCAATTTACACACAATCTCTTCATAAATAATAGTTTAAAGCAAGATCTTTAAATGTTTCTTTAAGCTTCTGAAAGCAAATAAAACCATGTGATTTAAGACACATACACCTGCACAAACATAATACAAGATATATATCTACATGTATATGTGTGTGAGTATACATATATACTTTTCTACAATAAAGAATAATCTTTCATAATCTATAAGTTTCTCATTACATCTGTTAGAAAAAAATCAATATTTTAAAAATATACATTTTTATTCTTTTGGTATTAAAAAATACTACAATAATTCAGAAACAATCTCTTTAGTAATGTTTTATGTTGCTGGTTAAGAGGTAACAAAGGTCATCATTATCTAACTTTACTATTTTCAATTAAAATCTTTTTAATGTAAAAATCTCCTTGAACTTTATACTCAGAAAAAATACTTTAGTCTTATATTTTATTACATTTTCCTAACACATCTGTATGCTATATTAATAAAATGAGTTTAAAATATTAAACCAGATAAAAATACTACACATAAGACATCAATATGTTAAGAAGATGTATTCACTAGAGAACTTTTATTTTGGAGATGAAAGAAAAATATTTAAAAATTATTGTCAAAAACTTTGTTGTATGTAATCCATACTGTAATCCACCCTTTAAGAAACATTTTTAAACAGCATACTTACTTTCAGACCCAGTAATGCACCAGATTCTTTGGGCATGGTTGTTCTCTTGTTAAGAATAACACGTCCAATTAATCGGTCTCCCTCCTTAGACGGTTGCCACGTTACAGGATGCTATTAAAACATGAACAAAGTTTAAAAAGTAAACAACTTGCTTTTTTTTTTTTTTTTACTACAGACACAATTATTGACTGTAGCATGATGCGATTTCCTCAGTTAAAAGACACTCTAGAGGAAACTTTTTATTCTGGTGGACTTGGTTTATAACAATTTTCATTCAGAGTTATATTTTCTTTGCAGTAGACAGTTACTACATTAAATGGTTCTAAAAGTACTTAGCAACTAAGTATATCTCTTAAAAATGGCACTAAAATGAAATTAAAAGAAATTTAAAAGTATATCTGCATAATATAAAGAAAACTGATTCTGTATTTTTGAGTTGTTAATGCCAATGCCCTTAACTAAATAATATCTCAATCTCATTTACATATAGTCATTATTTAATAATTGCTTTTTGCTTAATTTAAAATTTGTTATAATTAGTGATAACTAAGTGCTTTTTACTTCAAAACTGTACTGTCTTAAGTAAAATCAATATTTGCTCTAAGAAAATGTGTAATGGAGCAGAGTAAGTTTACTATCTATCACATATCAGACAAAAGACAATGGACAGCACACATATTCCCTCAACTCCAAATACTCTCTTTCTAGAAAGCTTACCGAACTAATAGGTGATGTTTCCCGGCTGTGCCACGTGGCAGGATCCAACCAGTAATAATCCAAGTCACCTGCACAGGAGGAGAAGAATGAAAAGTGCAACAATGTTACAGTGAAGAACGCATCACTTTAAGCATTACTTCTTCAATATATAAATTAAAAGGTTATGAATATTATCATTTTGAGTGTGTGTAGCCCAGAATAATACACACCTATGTTACAAAGTTGTGACTTGAATCACTGGAATGACTGTGTGTTACAAATGCACTTCATACAGTGGAAGGGCTACCTTTTTCTCCCATAAATCAGCCTGGAAACACTTACATAGAGAAAGTATAGGAAAGAACAGGGTTAATCCTCCCCTATTACCCTCAAAAGACTATCCATACCAAGCCACAGTCTGCCATCTAGTGATGCTGCCTAAAATTTTATTAACTAAACTAAGTATTAAAATTTAGTGTCTCCCTTTCTACTCTTCTGAACTATATCTTAACTTTCAAAATTATTCTCCAGTCTTATCTTACTTCATCAACTGAAAAACAATACATATACTTTTAGAACATAGTGGATGAGTAAATAAAAATTTCAAGAACAACTTTTAGCAAAAGAAGCATACAAATGACAAAGTATTCAATTTTACTAAATCTATAAAATGACTTTTAAAGCCCTAACTTTGTAACCAGGAATTTATGAACTTTTACTTTTGGGGTTTTTTGTCTTTAATATATAAGTTTTTTCTTTTTCTTTTTCTTTTTTTGCCAAAGAAAGGATCTGAGAGAAAAAAATTTAATGTAAAGTAGCAGTGCTATCAGTATTTGCATAAAATAAAATGCCAGAGGAAAAGTGGGTAACCTATGGGAGAACAGCTTATTAAGGAAGCAGAGGAATAAATAACTTCTTAAATTTTAAATATCAGATTAACTAAATGAAAAGTTTCTCTCCATGGATTTTGAAAGAGAAAAAAACTACAGTGAGTAAACATGCTGGTTAACAGTGTGATATGTAGCTAACTGCTGGGAAAATATGCATGGCTGATACCTGTGAAGGTCATAAGTAACGAATTTTGTGTAGATAACAGGCATGGAAGATATAGGCAACATGAAAAATAGTGATAGGAAATCATTTTTCAAATGTTTAAAATGTTCAGGCATAAAAAGTCCATGCGCTTCAATTTATCAGTAGCTGCTTCCCTTTCCCTTTTACATGTCTTAAAGATTGAATGCAAATATCACATACACGACAATACTGAAATGTTCTTCAACTATGTCAAGGTGACAGTAGTATATTCTATGCAGGGGTTAATATTAGAAACTGCATTAGCAAAAACTATATTCTGTTAAAATTTACTTCACATGGAGTCCATATCTCTCTCAAAATCACATACATTAAAATGCATACATGGCTTGGTACCAAAGATGATAGATTTTTAAACTTCTTCTGAATGACGTCAGCTAATGTAATATAAGGAAGGTGCAAACTGAGTTTTTTACTTTTATATTTACAGTTTGTAAAACTTCACGTGCTTAGTTTTAAAGTCACTCTGTCCAAGTATTATGACAAAATTAAAATTGCCACTAATACAAATGTTATTATTCAAAAGATGATTATTGCAATTTGTAAAACTTTCTCCCTAAAATTTCATATACCTAGAAATAAGCCCTGATGACTTCCTATATGATGATTCATTTTGAAATACTATAATAAATTAATAGAACCACAGAGATATTTGCAAAGAGGAGGATTGTATTTCTCTGAAGAAGGAAAATTAGCCATTAAATGAAAGCTGTGTTAAGAAGTCTTTGAGGTTAAAAAAATGGCAAAAATTCATCATATTTTAAAGACTTCAAGAAAACAGCAATTCATTATATCCCTTAATAACTTGAATTAGTTTTCAAAAACTGTACTCCTTGGGATCTTTCTCTGGCTTATACCTCAACTCCTCTTATGGTTGTTCAACTCTATGTTTCACTCTCTTGTCCTAAGGGAGATCTAGATATACATATTCGGTAAATATTTTCTGTACAAAAAAGTGTTCCTTACATGTAAAGAACCAAACACTGATGTTTCTGGTAAAATTCAGTGATGATACTCAGTAGACTTAAAACACTGCTTTCAAGCAGTGGTATTCCATCATCTTTAAGTTTTGTCAGGTAATGATCTTGAATGAAAAGTCTAATTTAATCGGTTGGTATTGGAGATACACACACACACACACACACACACACACACACACACACACACACACACACACACACACACAGTTTGCCAGGTGACTCCAATGTGCAGCCAGTACTAATTTTTACATTATCCTGTGGTAATACAGAAAATACAGGCTTTACAGCTTAAGAATTTTTTTTTTTTTTTTTTTTTTTTTTTGCCAATTTTGGTCACCCATAGTATTGCAGGTATCTACTAAATATTGCTAACAAATGTAAATGTAAAAAGACATATTCAGTATCTTAGCAAACAATAGTATTTTTATATATTTTAGTATATAATTACACCTCCTTCAGATTATGAACAGTTTCTAAAGTTTTCTTATCACTAATTTCATTATCACCCACTAAAATACAATATTTTTGCTTAAAGACTTAAAAAAATAAATTCTAAAGTCTAAATATGTAGTTTTAAACTAAATTTATTTCTTCTATCACATAATTGCTAATTTTGAAAAATATTACTGAACTTTTAAGTACTCCAATTTATCTTTGTAACTCATATTTCCCTACTACTAATGGAACAAATAACATTCAAAAATACTTGTTCTTAAAATATTTAGAATCCAGTAGTTCATTAATAGAAAACATTTTCTTTGATTATTTTTCTAATAGATGATTAAAGTTATTGACTGTCAGGTTGCACAGCTGCGAAAATGATAAATTCATGGCATTTGCTTGTAAAATTGATAAAAATCATCTTGGTTCTAATATTCAATTGAACTATAAAGGAACTAATTTACTGCTATCACTAATTTAGAATCAGGAAATATATCAATTGCTTGAGTCTACTGGAATGTCTCAAGTTCATAACAAGCCAAGTTCAAAGAAGTGCTATAATTTGAGCATTATTTTTGTAAAAAAATTTAAGAGCCTTTTTTCCTATCCCTGTGAAAAAGTAGGTTAATTACTTAGTAATCACACAACTTTCAACACACAAATGAAATTCAGTTAAATAATGAGTATTTTGTAAAGAGAACTAGCTTTTCCTGAACCCAGGTCATTACGATTAAAGTATGTAACAACACATAAATATACATCTCTGTAATTTAAAATTTTTTATCTTAATGATATCTATGATGCCTAGTATCAAAGCACAATGGATTCCAATTAGGCCAATCAATGTCAATGGAACAGAAATACCTCCAAAATAATATAGAGGCATGATTGAGTATGTATGAGTATATTAAAACTGTAAGAAAACCGTACCTCTAATTTCATCAATTAAATATCTATTTAAACAATTTACATGGCAGCTATATTTGGCCAAGTGAAGTGTGTACCTAAGTGCAGGTAAGTAAAGGAAAGAATATCTATACTAAAGCCTTGAAGTGTTAGAAAATTCAAACTTCTTGTCCATCTCCAGAAATAGAACATATTTTTAACATCATCATAATGAATGGTAATAAAAGATAGCATCAAATCAATTCTAAGATCAACTCAGAATAACTGCACAATAATTCCTAATACATATCCACAAAAAATAAACTGTTCTTCCTACATAGAATGGATAATTGTCATTCAAAAAAATGAAAATTTCACAGGCCAAAAATGAGAAGAATCATACCTTCCCAGATATTTCCTAAACCTCTTAAATTTTTTCCCCTTTTATTTTTTTAGTCCTCTACAGCAGAATATCTGTTGGAACTAAATAAAATCAGATGAATCCTAAGCTATTTTGTTATCACAGCACATACACAAATTAAAAATATGTTTGGACATAATATGTTTATTTTATGTTTGTATACAGTGCATAAATAAAAGTCAACTCAGTTCTGAGAATGGGTTTTTAAATTGAGACTAGGTAAGGTATTTTTAACACCAAGTATCATGGTCAGCACATATGAGTTAAATATAGTTTTGTTATACTGTGTTAAAAATATATATTTTTTAATTCATTTTAATATTTTACAGGGACATTTACATGAGAAAGTCTCTTTGTAGACAGGAATTAAAATTCGAAGTCTAAGAACTGAGATAAAATCTTAACTCTGGATTAATATAATAAAAATACCACATAGAAATAGTTTCCTCATATGTTATGTCTAAGACAGTTCTATGCCTGCAAAGGGAAAGTGTGCTTCCTCCCTCCCCAAAATTATATATAACAGTGGGGCTAACTTTGGAATAAATCAGCAATAATTTGCTATACAGCAAAGTTCTTTAATTTTCTTTTTTTTCCTGACTGGTAAGGGGATCGCATCCCTCAGCACGGTGTGGTCTGCACCACGCTCAGCCAGTGAGCGCACCAGCCATCCCCATATAGGATCTGAACCCGCGGCTTCTCCCAAGTGAGCCACGGGGCTGGCCCTACAGCAAAGTTCTAAAAAGCCTAATTTTACTTAAGATAATCAGCAGTCAGGCATACAAAACAAATGTTATTTAATAAGACTTACTATCTAGGTATTAAAATAAAATGGGAAGATATACCTGTTAAATTTAATTATTAGTCAAAAAATCTGTGAATTATTAAAGTTTATTTTATAAATGAATACCATGCTACCATTGAAAAATCAGTAAATTGTCAGTCACTATCAAATTATTGTCATTCATGATTGAATTAATTCAATCTAAGTTCCTAGTATAGTAAAAATATTGATCTTCAAATATTTTTTGATGATTTCATTCAAAATCCATGTCAATGTTCACTACTCAAACATATCTGAAGGCAAATACTGTATAAAATTAGGTAACTGAAATTTGTGTCCTTTGAGCTCAAGGCTGAAGGCAGAGCTACAGGCCTCTTTAAAACATTGGTCTTCGGCAAGGACTTCTTCAACAATTCTAAGTAACTTAAAATCCAATTTTTAGTTTTGGCCTAAGACAAAAAAATAAACAAAAAGTGGTGTTCTTTAGAAGAACTGTATTCTTTCTAGCCATTAGAATTGTTTTCTAAATTCATGTTAGAAATTTCACTTTGAAAGGTAGCTATGCTCACCACTAAAGGTGTTCAACACGACTACCCATCAGAGAAATGCAAATCAAAACTACAATGAGATATCACCTCATAACTGTTAGGATGCCTGTTATCAAAAAAACCCAAGAGATTAGTGTTGGCAAGAAATTGAAAACTTTGTACACTGTTGATGGGAATGTAAATTGGTGCAGTCACTGTGAAAAACAGTATGGAGTTTCCTTAAAAAATTAAAAAATAGAACAACCATATGATCCAGCAATACCACTGGTGGGTATATATCTAAAGAAATTGAAATCAGGATCTTGAAGATATATCTGCACTCCCATGTTCACTATAGCCAAGATGTGGAAACAATCTAAATGTCCACTGACAGATAAATGAATAAAGAAAATGTGCTATATACATACAATAGAATATTATTCAGTCTTAAAAAGGAAAGAAATCCTGCCATTTGCAACAGCATGAATGAATCTGGAGCACATTATGTTAAGCAAAGTAAGCCAGATATAGAAAGACAGATACTACTTACATGAGGAATCTAAAATAATTAAACACATGGAAACAGAGTAGAATGGTGGTTGCCAGGAGTTACGAGGAGGGAGAAATCAGGAGATATCAGTCAAAAGGTATAAAGTTTCAGTTATACAAGATGAATAAATACTAGTCATTTACCATACAGAATAGTGTCTAGAGTGAACAATACTGTACAGAAAACTTAAACATCTAAGACATCTAAGGTAAATTTTATGTTGTGTTTTTATCACACAAAAAAGAAAATAGTAATAAAAAAGAGGGCAGGAGGAAACTTTTAGAAGTGATGGATAATGGTTTCACGGGGATATACATATCTCAGAACTCATTAAGTTGTAAACAATAAATATATACAGTTTTCTTTATGTCAAATATTCCTCAATAAAGTGGTTTAAAAAAGAAAGAAATTGCCCTTTTAAAATTCCCCTTTGTTCATAATGCACTTTGCTTCTATCATAGAACCAAGAACACCATTCTCTCTCTTTCTGGTACAGAAATTTGATGATTCATGTAAATTGAACTTTTACTTATTAAGATGATTCAAGTAAATGCATCAATTATTATTTATTAAGTTAATGGCATCTCAAAGATGTTTGTATTCAGAAATTACACTCAATAGAACTTCTAAAGCTGAAATACTTCTAAAGAGTGATTAAATATTTGCTTGGGGTATATGGTGCACCTCTATGTTTTATAATTTTAGAGCACAGGAAAGGAGTCTTAGCAGCTGATACAGTAAAGGGGAATTTCATTAACATATTTGGTAGCGGTAGTACTTTTCTGGTGTATGTATTGCTTGGTGTATTCGAGAGCTAATTTTTGGGCTGCCAAGACCACCAGCACACAATTCTACAAAGCACTTATATGGAAAACTCAGAATCAAAATTCTGGCTGAACTGTGACCTCAGTCATTCAGGTAATCCCTCAACTCTGGAGATAATTCCTATAGCATCCCACTGTTCTTTCAAAAGTAGAATGAGATCATGTACACAAAACTGCTTTAGAAACCACAACACCACAAAAATGCAAATTGTCAGAGTATAAAAATATATACCAAAAGGCATTTCCAATTATAATAAGTATTTTTGGCAATTCTAATAGCATGTACAAATTTTAAAAAGATATTTTTTCCTGCCCCATGGTTTACTTATTTCAAACCTTTAATAATCACACAGAAACTAAATATATTTTAATTTCTCTATTAACATTATAATTATGTTATTTCCTATAAAACTTACAGAAAGAAGCTTTATGTAGTAAAAAAAGCATTGTACTCAGAGTTGCAGACTTTTGACTAGTCCTAAATCTGCCATATTAGGTGCATTATCTTGATAATATCTCTTCATCTCTATAATCCTTGTCCTCCTCTACAAATAAGTATAATTCTACTTTCCTCACAAAAGTTTCATGAGGATTAAATGAGATACATCAGCTTTGTGAATTGTAAAGGACTTTAGAAATAGAGTTTAATGAGTAATTAACTACACAATTGAGATTAAGAATATGAAATCACAGTATTAGAGATCAGATTTACAGTTAAACAGCTATCCTAACTAAAACATATGTAATATCAGTAATTTTTGCAAAATATGGTTTGAAATAGGCTTAGAAAAATGTTAAAGTCCCTCTGTTTATAAAAGTTATTAATTCACCTGATTATACAAAGATATCAATGAAAATGTTTCCTTGAAACCAGCTTGTATTATACCTTAAAAATTATTCAGTACAGACATTATTTGTGGAATATATTTTACTATTTATATTCTAATAGACTATAAGCTTCCTAACTTCCTGAGATCCCTTCTTTTAGTTTACATTCCTAGCAAAATTATCTAAACGATAACAAGATTGATAGTCTTAAGGAAACAACTACTAGAAGTTTAAATATGTATTAGGGTCACTGTAGATGATGTGGCTTTGAGAAAGCACAGAAAACACTGTGGATTTACTTTAAAAAGGCTAACAGACATTAAGAAACTAAAAGGTATTTAAGATAGTAAATATTAGTCCTTAGTTTAATTTTTCCTACTTTTAAAAGTTAAATAAATTTACATAAATTTAGATTTTTGAGACTACATGAAGCTTCAGGATCCAAAAATACTCCCAAAACACCATAATGCTCAGTGACATCCTATCCATTACCTCTGCATTGACATGATGCTATAGGACTCAAAAAAAGTTCATAAATTAAAAATCCCCAAAGCTTTGAACAACCATACCCCCCCACACAACTTTGTACTTAGGATTATAAAATAACAATGTTCATGGTCTTCAGGAAATCTAGACCATATTATGCTATCTGTTTTAAATGACAAATAAAAATGTATCTGAAGAAAAGTCTCCAAGGTCATTGGTGATGGGACAAAAAGCTTTCCACATATAATAATTTGGAAGGGAATAAATTTCATGTGTAAATATGGCCTAAGGCCTAATAATAAAAATTTCTCCCCCAGAATCTAAAAATGAAATATTCAGTCACCCTGGATAACAGATCACAAAATTGACAATCTTAGGGAAACTTTTTTTTTTTTCCAACATAATGACTTCATGAATAAGAATTTGGGAAGTGCTGTACACAGGTGGGAAATATTTTACTGCAACTTTCCAACTGACCAGGCTTCCACATTGACACTGAGTATTCCATTCACGAGGGAGAACAGGTTGTCACGTGCAAAGCCTCGGAATAACCAGCCAGGAAACCCTGTGGAAAAAACCAGGGTTTATTTGTTTTCATTGTTTGGGGACTGGATGTTAACCACAGGCTTAAGAAATTGTAGTGCTGGGTAAGTTCACAGTAGAAACATTATAAGAATGCACTCTAGATATAATATCTTTGATAGAGAAAAATGTTAGTCTTTATCCAGACCTAGGCAACACTAATAAAACAGCAATTGACTTGCAATAATATTCTGAATGTCAAATCAATTTCTATCTCCCTCTACATCCCCCAAACAAGTAAATGAAAAATATGGAGATCAATACATTATCATGGTTTTAGTGATATAAATAATAATAATCAAATGATAATAAAGATGAATTTTAAGGGTATACAGAACAAAATGGAAGTGCTCATGAGGAACTGATACTGCTTATTATTTAAAAATATATTACTAAACTATAAAAAAGTAGAAAATAAGTTCACACTCTAGTAAACATTTTTGGTAATATAAACAGATGATTTGAAATCAGAGTTCTCTCAAAGAAAGTAACTGTAAATATTGTTTATATTTTTTATTTTTTTGTTTTAATTTTTTCTGTTTGTCTTCGTTTTTATTTTGACTATGCAAACAAATAATTTATAGATATACTAAAGGACTTTCTAAGTTGGAAATTCCTTGACTAGCAGTAGGAAATCACTACGCACAGAAGTCTGGAGAACGTTTTATTTTATGCCTCTGCATTGTTCTTGAGAAAAATCCAAAGTTTCTATATTCATAAACCTTCAAAATTACTGCCACAGGAAACTAGGTTGTAAAACATTGCAAAGTCACTGGTCTAAATCTCTATCGCAGTCCAAAAGTAGTCAAGTTTTATAAAGGCATGTCATTTTAACTGTATTCAAACTTCATATGACAGAAGTAAATAGTTTAATATAAAGCATTAAAGGAAACAGGGGTAAAAACACAATTCTCACAGATATATAGAGCTGTATATACATTTCTTATTATAATATAGCAAACTAAATTAAGGTTGGCCAAAGACTAACCTGCTGACTCAAGAAGTCAATTATCTTCTAGAGTTCCCAAATATTCAAGATTTGGATAAATGGGTCTAAAACTACATTCCCAATAATTTCCAAATATCTTCATTGTAGATTAAATTTTTGCAATGAAAACTGTTACTTTTAAAATCAGCACATTGGTTTCTTGGCTTTGTCAAAGGTGCTCTCTTGAGAAGAATAAGATGGCCTTCTACTCAGGAATGCAAGATAGTCCTATCTCCACCTTCTCATCTGGCAAAAACCAATGTCACAAAATCTGAGCTCCTAGACTTTATTCCTAGAAAAATCCACTAGGCCCTTGTTCATAATTTTATAGTCACAATCATAATGGAGTTTCTCTGGTATCCAACCCCACAGGACAACTGAAGATGCACACTGTAAAAGAGCAAAAGAGTTGGTATAGACAAGAACATTGAGAGCAACAAGAATGCACAAGAGATGGGACAAGGAAACTGATTCAAACAAAAATACATAAAAACAAATCAAATAAATTGATTAAGGGTCTACCTGCCCTCAACACTGCGATACTGTAAGTAGCACTATGAACACAGCTGGATTAAAGGTCAACACATTGGTATTAAAACAATATCCATTTGGCAAAAAACAAAAAAAAAATTATGGTGTGTAAACTTTTATGAAAACAGGGATGCAATTCTCTTTGCAGCCTTTGTGATTTTTAAAAAAGATAGATAAATGTATAATTCTGATGAGAAATACTTTAGCTAAAATAATATAAATAAATACTAACAATAACAACAAGCAGGTTGACAAATATTTAACACATCAGAAACTCAGTTATCCATAAGAAGAACTGAAGCAAGTTTTTATATTTCTAAAATTAAGTCATGACTAATCAATACAACAAAAACCAGAAACATATAGCAACTATTAGTACCTGATGAATAGTGCCTCAGATTCATCATGTACTAAATATTAAACACACTGTAAATATTGATTCTTATTTTATCCCTTCACATGTTCTAATTCCTGACATTTTTTGAATGTAGCACAAAAATGGGAAATACAGGGTTAAGTGCTTTTTGTATAACGTCCTACACACAGAGTAGGTGAATGGTTTCCTAAAGATTCTTAACCAAAATTACTGTCTCTTAAGAGCAAAGCAAGTGAACAAAACTATCTTCTAGAGGATTATGCAACTGAATTAAATTGTGAAATTAAGAGATATTTGGTGAAAAAATGAAATTGCATACTGTTAGCAATGATACCTAAAATATTCAGTTACATTAAATTTGAAAATAAAAATTACTCTTTGAAAGATTTAATAAATGATTAAGTTGAATATTATTTCAGTAATGTCAAAAATAATCCTTTTTTCATATACTTTTTCTAATTCGAATCTTATAAATCCATAACAAACCTTTCCCAATTGAAATATAGAGTGATGTCACTCAGAGACAGTAAATATCTTTAACTCATTTCTCCTAGTAACAATGAGCACATTTAACATTGATCTAATAATTCTACCAGTGTTAAGAATGTAAAATCATTATACTGCACCTTATTTCCATATGAACCAATCCAAATTTTAGCTAAAATAGCTTACCAATCACAGAAAGATTGAGCTAAAGCAATTTGAAGCCATGAGAAAAATACCAAATTATTATAGTGATTATAATAGTTCCTACATTAAGAAAAAATATCATAGTTTAACTTAATCTTTCACAAAATACACATTTATTTTATATATACTATAAATCAAACTAAAGGCTGGCCTCCCTTTTAAAATGAAAGAGCCAGTCAATAGCACCTCCTAAACTCAACTTCAGACTGTATTATTTACTCTTTAGGTATAAAATGTTTATTATTCATTTTTGAAATATATTTGTAAAGAACATGGATTAAGATCATTGTTGCAATTGCATTCTAATGGCTAAATACTCAGTTTTCAAATGAGAAATTCAATATTACTCTAGCATGGCAATTTGCATTATTTACTGTTGAAAGAGATAAAAATGCAGAAAAACAACATCTTGCTAGCCTTCATGCCTTTATAATTTCAATTGTTACTGAGAATTTCTACAGTTCTATTTGTCTTTTAAAGTGATGTACTAATAGTTTTGATGACAAAAAATATCAAACACACACACACACACACACACACACACACACACACCCACCCACCCACCCACCCACCCACCCACCCACCCCAGATCTTTGGGCCTACCACAATCTTGGTTTGATGTAATCACCACTGCATCACATTTTAGATCAAACATCCAGATGTGTATGTAGTTCACAAGCATGAAAACCATACCAACTGCAATTTAGCTTTGTTAAACCAGCCAGGGCAAATGTGGAGAATAAAGATTGTATGTTCAAAGACACTGTATAGCAAACTCAAAAGGGTTAGCTTCAAGCAAAAACTTCAAAAAGATTCTTCTCCTCATTGCAAACCATATGTTTCTCACCAATCCTCTAAAGGGTCTTTAATACTAAGTAGAGATTCGGGGGGCTCTTACTTTGGGTTCGATTTTTCCATCACTTTCATATCCTCATTGAATAGCTCTGATTACCGTAACATCTCGCAGACTACAATAAACTACCACATACAGATCTCTATGAATGTCTGATCTAAACATAACTAACCACTAAGTCAGGGAGTGAATGTATACGTCAAAGAAGCCTACTGTCAAAATAACGTTAATTTCTGAAAAGCCATTCTGAACAGAAACAAGCCCTAGCCAGCCCTTCATGTACAGATGAGATAATGCTAATCCATATAAGTTACAGACCTTTTTTCGTTCAGAAAGCACTCTATGTTATGTTTGAATTTTCAGTCATTTATCATCCCTTGATTATACCAATGTATCTAACAATCATTTGATTATCTTTTGGAGATTTAAGCTTTAAGTGGAATTTTTGACTATGATGTAAAATGACATAGCTCATGAAAATATCAATTTTTAAAGCAAGAGCATTTTGAGACTGGTCTTGGGTCTGCTCACTAGCCATAGATGAGAAATGGCTTACCTTCATGAAGGTAGGACTTTTTCTAGCACTGAATATCAAGTACTTCATTGTTGTGACCTTTAAGGTAAGGATTATAACCTGAATTGTGTGAGCCCTTTTACATGGTCCATAATTAAATTTAGGGGATCCACACATTCTTTAAAATTGTAGGTAAAATTTTGTGAACATAAGTATGAGGGTACTTTAAAAAGCTCACGGAAACATTTGAATTACTTTTTAAATCTATTTTTCCATGAACTTTTTGAAGTACCCTTATATTTTTCTGCCAAGAATCCACTGCTTCCTTTATTTCTCTGAAGTGCCCATGATCTCTCTCCAAATGAAGGACAAATGGTTAATGGGCCTGGATGAATGAGTGACCCAGACTGGGATATTACTATATTGGCTCGGTGCTTTACCTTTATCTCCCAGAATTAATGTCTCTTGCAAGTCCTCAGTCTCAGCAATATGCTTTCATTAAGATTCCTATTTAAGCCAGGCACTTAGGAAATCAAGAAACCATACTCAGAGAAAATGAGCTTAGTGAGTATACACAAAGAGCAAGGGAATTCACCTCAGAAAGCACTTTCATGAGCTATAAAGACTCTAACTAATTATTTTTTAAAAAGCCTTTAATATAGAATAGGCAAAAGAAATACTATATACAGATGTGCTAATATCACTTCCCTGAAGAGTATTTTAGTTTCAAAGATGTATGATAAAAAGTAAAATACAGAAAAATAATAACAAACTTTATATAATCTGAATATGTTATTAGAAAACATAATCCTGAAGTAAAGGTAAAAATTTGAAATGGATATAAAAATTGTTCTATTTGGACCTACTTAGAAGTTAACAAGCTTCACGGGCTAAGTATTCTGTAGAAAGGAAAAAAATCTTCAAAACTATTAATAAATCTAAACTATATGACAGATGTTATACTACTGAAAACATGTTTGTTAGAGTCCACCAGCTATTACAATCAATCTGCCTTCTTTGCTGAAGTCAGCTTTGAAATTTGTTCATGTTCACAGTTCATCACAATAAGAATTTTTCTCTTTCTAAATTGTTCAGGAAAAAAAAATTTACCTCACAAGTTTTTAAAATTCATATAACTCTTATAAAACCTTTGAAACAACCAATTTAAATTAGCTAGGCATTCAAAAATTTTGGTTACATTTCTGTAAGTAACTGACCAACTTACTATATGATAATGACAATTCCCTTCTTAGGCAAAAGATGGCCTACTTGAAGCAGTTTATTAAAAATATAAACTCATTTCACTAGCCTGTAACTTATAGTTATGATGATAAGTATTGAAACGTTTTCTTGACTAATAATATTATCATATTATAAAATTATTACTAATTCTTTCATTTACTTCTCTACTTTTATAAATTGACATGCTTCTTCCCAATCTCTCAGCCTTAGAAATTGAGAATGGTAAGTATTCCTTTTGTTTATTAAAAGTACTTGTGGGAAAGTATAGGTGAGAATATATACTTGCTTTTCATCATTTCCCCATGCACTTATAAATAACAGTGCCACATAAACTCAAAAAGTTGGAAGAGACCTGAGCAGATAACCTTCTATAAAATGGAGAATCGCTTTACTAATAAAGTTACTGCCCTCCTAAGTCTATATGTAGATACTATCAATCAGACTGGTTCCTCTCAGCTAGACAGGAAAATCGATCACATTGTTTTTCTTTCATGTCTCATGTGCATATGTGTGGGAGCATGAACCATCATTGCCTCAGCCTTCCTCTCGTAACGGTGAGTGTCCATCATTAATAAGACCCAGTAAGTACGACCATGAATACAAGTTTCATGATCTCTATCAAATCCTTCTCTTCTTACTAAAGAACATATTTAATTAGTCTAGACTCATGAAAGTTAACTAGCATTTGATAGGCAGCAATCTGATTCATACTTTTTAGAGTGGGAAGTGACTGGTTCTTCTCCAGTTGCTTCTAATCCTTCGGATTTTGAGCTTGCCCTCACTAGTAAGTGGACCTCTTGAAAGTCATTTGCTGGGAAGAGAAGGCAAAAGCTGTCTTTAGCTGCCCTCAGCAGTACCCGCTGAACCTGAGAGGAGGCAAGGGAGCCAGCAGGAGTGCTCCTGTCCCTGGCAGGCTTTCAGGGAGCTCCAGTGGCTCTCTGCATCCAGGCCCTCATCTGGCTGCAGCATAACATGTGACGCGTCGCGTCTTCTCCTTCCCAAGGAGCACAGTCTAACAGCAGGCACCCTTAGGACACCTCAAACTTGCTCAGCGCATATTTGGCAAAATAGTTACAATGGAGTCAAGAGATTTATGAGCTTAATTTAAAAGAGCCATAATCTCCCTTTCAAAAGGCTCAGCTGCTAAAACACTACAAATAAAAGGGGGAGGGAGCTCCACTTCCCCCTGTATTAAGAAAACTGCATACCTTTAAAGATTTAATAATAGTGTCTTTTCCTACATGGTAATCATCATCAGGTAAGCACCTGAAAACTGTTATGCCACTCCCACTGAGAATAACAGGAGAGTCTTTTTCCAAACTGACAGAATAAAACAAGGGCCAGAAGGGGTTAGTTACTCTTTCACCCAAGGTCACACACCCAAATCTCTGACCCAAAAGACTACACTTCCCTTTCCTCCTTTGTGTCTGGGCTCTCTGCTTCCCCTATCTGAACAATCTTCTTTTAGTTCACAGCTTAACATCACACAACAACACAGATATTTCCATGGATGTGCTCTGTAATCAGGACTGCCAATTAAGAAAAACCAGGCCTTGGCAGCCTTTGTTTAAACACGCAAAAAGAACATTTTTATATAAATTTATATCATTCTATTTTTAAGAAGATTAAGCTCTGAAGCCTTCTAATTTTATCAAAATTCAGTAAATGGAGAAAAACTGTCTTTGATCAATCAGAGAAGGAAAATATATACTTTCTGAATTAGTTGTATATTATACATACATAGATCAAGTTGAGAGTTAAATATAATACTAAAATGTATACAATTTAATGTGCATTTCAGATATACATTTAAAACATGAAAATAACATCATATAATGCAACTAGACAATCATCATTGCATTCTAAAATAATATATTTATGTAATTTCCATGTTCAAAGCAAAATATTCCATATTTTCTAATAGAATCTAAATGAAGCATTTTAATATCTTGCTTTTTTGTATAATTAAAAATAAATTCCATTAATTTTACATTTATTCATATTAATATTACAGTTTAGTTTACCTGTTCCTGAGTACAACGTAATGAAGTAGGAGAAACTGCAGAAACCCAGCAAATATAACAGCAGCATCGGAGTGGTTAAACAAATGCTACTGGCATCAAATCACTAAATTCTAGTCTAGCAATGGCAGCAAATCCACAATAAAAAAAAAAATCCACCAAAATACAGAATCATAAATGAAATTCCTTGTGGTCCTTGCATTCTAAATCCAAACTAAAAAAGCCTTCAGTGTTCAACATTATACAACGGTGACATTACACAAGGCCATAAGTGCTGCTGTCATCAAAACAGATCTCTGCAGTGTACAGATTCTCATTGATTACAGCATTTATCTACAGTGCTCTGTGCTATACTTAAGTGGTCTCCATTGTAGCAAACACTAAAACTCTGCTAGCTCCACAATTAATCATTTCTTAAAACAAGACACAGAAGCTGCTACCTTCCTGCAGCCAGAGAGACAAAACGCTTAAAGCTTGCCCTGGAGAAAAGACTCAGGCAGATGCTCAGGAGCTTCTCCTGTTATTCCCTCAGTGACACTTCACTGCAATATACATGGGCTAAGAAGACAAAGTTGAACAGACCCTTTCTGACTTGTGGACCACAGAAAACTCACCTGAAATGATTTAGTCCCATTATCAATCACTGGCAATGGCCCTGCCAAGCCCTTTGTAACAGATCATTTCCTCTGCAGTCTCCCTAACCGAGTACTCTCACTCAGTCCAATGACAACAACTGGCACCAGGAAGCATAAACCAGGAATACACGAATGACTGTTGGGAACACGGGCAGAAGTGCTTCTTCAGGCTGTTCCGGGATGGCCAGCCCAATGCTAATGGTGGCTCATCTCCAGAGGACAAAAGGACAACATCAAATAGGTTTTGCCAGGGAGTTGGGGGAGGGAGGGTGGAGTGGAGGCTCATATTTCAGATGTTTTAAAGATGTGTGTCTTTGATAATTGTAGACTTAATTTATACTACAATAGATTTTTCTCACTGAGAAATAGAATGATTATCTTCTCATTAGGTCACCTACCTAATTTTATCCACCCCATATCTTAAATTACAGAACAAAAGCAACATTAACAATAAAATTAGTTGATTTGAAATTATGTTACTCCTCCAATTACATTTTTACTGTGGTATGTCACTCAGTTTCCAGAAGTAGCAATGAACAATCACACACTTCTCTAATCCACGAGGGATTATTTACTGAAAAGTAGAGGCAGACTGCTTCTAGTTTGTTTTAGAAAATGAAATGGTCAAATGATAATAGAGGGAGAATAAGGAACATCCTTCATTTTATTTAAAATAAATGCACTGTGCTTAAATTATATGTACTTGTCAAACATAATTACCTTATAAGGAAAAAAATTAATACTAAACCATGGATCATCTCACCATCACTAAAGCAATTGCAAAACAGCCTCAAACTAATTTGAACATTTTTTCTCCTCTTTAAAGAACATATTTTTAGTCTCCATTTGTAATCTCTTTTTTCCTTCCCCAAACTTCCAAGTGTGCTCTAAACTTGCTTCAGTCAAAAACTGGCCAAACTGTTGCTGGGAAAAGAGAAAGGGAAATAATCATTAACTGAATGCGTATTATGTGCCAAATATTGTGTTAAGTCTATTAATTTCATTTAATTAATTTATTTGTCATAAGTATATGACAAAATCAATATTACTTATTCCATATTATAGCTGAGGCTCAAAAAAGCTAATTATCTTGCCTAAGATCACATGGTTTATAAGTAGCAGAGTTGAGACTTAAACTTGGCTTCGTCTAATTTGAAAAGCCATGCATGAGCTTTTTACTACACCATGTAAGTTAAGAGCTACTGCAATTATTTTGGTGGATTATCTCAAAGTTATGCCAATTTTTGTTAAAGTACTCGTAACTTGTTAGTATGGAAAACTATGGTGGTACAGGAGAGGCCTCCAATCACATACTTCAGTTATTCACATTTGGAGCTGGTAAGAACTTTCCAGAACAGCTAATGGGACTTATGCTTGCTGAACTTAAGTTTCTTTCATTGTGGCACTGTCATTAGGGAGGAATAGGAATGGAATGGTTTAGGGACAGACTTGCTGGCCCAGCAAGGATACTGAAGAGAACCAATGGGAGGAGGGTCAAAATATTCAACAACCAATTTTTCATTTCCCCTGACTGAAACTGCTACATACAGGTAGGCACAAGTCAACTGAATTAAAACACTTTAGTACAATACAGGTGGCTACCATTGTACCTGAGTTTGAGGTTTTTTTTTTTTATATATATATTTCACTTTTTTTTTTTCTTATTAATCACCTGGTATGGGGTTATTTAAAATTATAAAATCATTGTGAATCCTAGCAATCTAATATTTATCCTCAATCCATCTCATGAATTTATATTAATTTAGTATAATTACCTTGAGTTCCTAAAGTGCCTCAATATAGAGAAATTTATCAAATGGTAACAAATTATATTTCTAACAGAAAATACTTGGTAAAGCAAGCAGGGTCCCTGAAATGGAATTCACAGCTTTCAAAATTACAGAAAGAAAATGGAGAATCAATATTAGAAAAGGTTAATGTTGACCTTATTCTAAAATATCCTTTCATTCATTTCTGGGTACCACACATTTTGAGATCTCATGCACAGTAAGAGTTATTCACCGAAGCCACTGTCTATGTACAAGTAGGAAAAACAATCCTTCTATTTTCATTTTATCAATTCAGAAATTTATGTTAACAATATTTACTTCACTAAAACATTTCTACAACTCTGTCCATCTTCAGCCACAAATATTCCTCTGGACTGTATACTTCACAGCCTCACACTCAGATGTGATTCCACAGACACTCCAAAGACCAGCAGACTGATTTCCCTTAGGAGGGAACACATAAAACCAAACATCAATTGCAATTTTGAGCTTGCTTCACATATACTATTTAACCTTATGGTATTGTGGTCCAAGCCCAGGCCTGTGTTTGTGGAAAGGTTTCAGCTTTCACAAGAACCCAGGACCCATTATTTTGAAAAAGTGACACTAATTTCCTATTTTTGAATTGAATTGATTTTCCACTAACGATGATTCCAACTTATATATTTCTCATTCTTTGTATTAGCATAAGATGGTAAAACTTGGAACACACAGATTAAAAAACAAAACCCATGCACAAGTAAGCAACTTGCTATTGTTTTTTTTCTTATTTTGACTTTCTAATCTTTAGATCTTTCTTGACTTGGCTATTACACAAGAATATAAAACATAAATATAATTAATCATCTTACAATATACAGGGCTACATTGTAAATCCTATACTCTCATTTTCAGAGAAACAGATTAAAGATAAAGTTGGTAACTGCAAACTTTTGCTCTGTCAAGAACATGGAACAAAATTACTATGCACCTGACACACAGAGAATGGGAATATTTAGACTAGAAAAATAGATACAAAGGGAACGTTAAATATAGATTTGGGTACAACTGAAAAAGAAAAAAGAAAAAACTGAAGCAGGATTACCATCCCCAAACTCATAGTTTGCCGCTTACCAGCACCTGCTTGTTGGGCCTTGAATGTTCCCTCTTCAGAATCAATAGACCTCACTTCTTTCCACCCTTCTGAAGAAACAGGTATCCCAGGTGCACACATGACAGCAACCTTGCAAAGAAATCCAGCCTGGGAATTTTCAGCCTTGCTGTTTAAACCACTCTCTGCTGCTCAAGATTTTATCTAAGAAGAGTATGAAGTGCCTCCTCCATCACTCTGCTTATATCATTGAACGACAGGAGCAGCAAATGGAAATTGAAGGAAAACATTGGTGTGAGCATAAGAAAGTCTCTTTGCATGATTGACTCAGGTCATTGCAAGCACTGTGCAGGTACCCAAAGGACTGCTTGGATAAAATCCTGCACACAAGCTTCGGTGGGCCTGGTGGTGTGGAGACTGGTAGCATTTACTGAGGAGAAGCATATTGGCATCTCTGTTGGGTTTTAACCAGATCCACAGGATTCAGGAAATAAGCTCTCTGCCAGATGACACTGTGCTCCTAGCCATTCCTTCTGTTTACTTATCGTCCAAATTACTCTAACTAGTGTCCTTTCTCCTGCTGTGAGCTTATTTGTGGAGAGGGCTAAATAAAGCATTTTTATGACAACAAAATGGCCATCAGCCCATAGGATGACTTCTTAAAACATAACTCTTGTGCTTCGGTTCAGTACTATTAAAATCAATTAAATGAGAGCATCTCCTATCATTACATCTTCGATTTGTGAAGAAAAACCTTCTTTTTGTTTATTCCTGAAGAAATACTTAAAATTAGGCTGTATTTATACCTATTATATATTCTTTATACAGCATTCTCCCCCATTACATGAACATTTTAAAGCAGGTTCCCTCTTCCTATCACTGTATTTTCCTAGCAGAGGCAAATACTTTTTCATGTATATTGCTCTGGGAGTTTTTCCTACGATATGTGACATGGTACAACATTTCCAGAATATGAAGAGTTGTACCTTCTGATAGATAGGATGCATATTCCCACTTTATGGAAAAGAAGGAATTACATTTTATATTTTTTCCCTACCATAACTGTAGTCTATTTCACTTAAACAAACAGGTACATGCACTCTTAATTTTAGCATGTTTTTCTACAGGTAATTATTACTTTTTTGAATTTTAATACAGAGAATGTTGTAAATAGAAAAAATAATGCAGTGGCCTTGCATCTGTATGCATTCTATACTTCCTAAAGCATATTCACATGCTTCAAAATAAATCTGAGAGGTAACCAAAATGGATAGCATTAACAAAAGAATCAACCTTTTATAGAAACAGACATGGAATATATATCAAGACTGTCATGCTGGAAACTGAATTCCTCTGAATTCCTAAGTCACTAACCTAAGGCCTCTATTTCACCAAACTTTTATTTTCAAATTAAATCTCATTACTAACATGATAGCCAGAAAGTACAGATGAAATTTATTACAATCAAAAGCTAGTATTTTTAATGTTGAAATATTAATAACATACAATATTTTAGAAATTCATTCCTTCCTCCATAGCCCTAGTAATTACATATGCAAAATAAATCTAGCTTTCAAGTCATGAATCTCCTGCATATAAACTTTGAAATAATAATCAATACTGTATTGATTTCCTAAGCTCTATATACCACCAGCATATTAAGGAAAGCAGCACTGAAGTACTGCATAGCAAATATATATATATATATAATATTATATATATATAAATATATATTATTTTCTAACTCTCCCTAAGTACTTTCAAAAGTTGAAAAACATCTCTACTCATCTATAGCTGACTTGCTTATGTAATAGCCTCTGCTGTTCACAATCATATCTTATTTTTTAAAAAGTGTACTTCCATGTATAGAAATATACCAAGAAATTTTAAATAATGAAGATGTCTAGATAATATACCCTTAATGGGATGTAGATCCAGCATCTGAATTCTTTATGGGTCTACAGAATGATGACTGCCCAGGTGGAAATAACACATTGCTATTCTATAGACAGGCTGTATCTGCTTTGTGACCCCTGCTGTATTGTATTAATGTTTTGACACTTAAAAATCCAGAACAGGACAAACACTGGGCAGAAAAGGGTAAATATATTCTTTTTTAATATGCACATGTATAAACCACAGATCCTTTTAGTGATACCAAGATTCTTAATCTTTACAAGCAGTAGTAGAACACAATATTTATGAAACATTATGGCATAAAGACAAGTTCAGGTTCAAGGCACCTCCTCTGAGACGTTTTCACTGACTAAACCGAATGCACATGAATCTTTTCATTGTTTTGCACTTCCCTTTAGGTCTTCAAAGGAAAGTCCTACATCGAAATTCATTCTCTTATTCTTTGCAAATTTCACTGATCCCTGCATGCATGCATTCATAATTTCTTTCATTTAACCAAAATTCTGAACATTGACTATACAGTAAGCACTGGAGTAAAGAGAAGAAATATCTTAAACCGGGTCTATGCCTATATGCTACCAGCTGAGTTCCTTCATGAGACTCTAGTATAGCTCTGCCTTGCCTTGACCTCAAAACACCAGTTTATGAAGAGGTTGGATGGTTTAGAATAAAAGGGTTCCTAACCATGTGCGTTCAATTCTACTCTTTTCTAGAATAATCACAATGTACATTACAATTAAAGATGATGAGAAGTCCTGCATTAGGGGCATTTTTAGCCAAAGTTAGCATTGGCCGAACTTATTTGAGTATAAACACTTATTTTTGGCAATACTTACTAAACCTATTATTGCTTTGCAGAAATATTAGTTGGAGAAATTCTTTCATTATTCATACTGTTTATTCTGATTTGTTAAGATATCCTAAGGAACAAAAAGGGAGGAAAGTATTGGATTCCATTCTATAGATTCAGAGTTGATGTTCAGGACCTTGCTGTTCCTTTGGGTAGTTTCTATAATAATAGTCACTGTTCCATGGCCTGCTCTATAACTGGGATATCTGCAATTCTTCTGCCACAAAGCATCAGCTCAGCTATCTCCTTCCTGACCCATATGGATATGCTTTTGTACCAAGGTCTTTCACTTATTAAATTCTACATAATTGTACTAAGGCAACTGATGTGAAAGATTCTACGCTACAATAAAATAAATCAACATAAAACAAAAAAGAGTGGTCTAACTTACATATTCCAGGAAATTTTAATCGTATATATCTAGACAAAATAAATCAATATTCATAATACAATTTTGTGAAGTAACAACAGCATGAAAGAAGGCAAGGTTAGTTCTGAAGACGAGAGGGTGAATACAATGTTAGGATTTGGGGAATTAATATATTTAGTTTAATTTTTTCCAGGATTGAGAGCTTCTTTCATACTTTCAATTTCCTGAGTCAAATAACTTACTTATCCTGTAACAGGAGTTAAGGTTTCCCAGAAGGGTGCTTTGGACACTAAAAGTAGCTCTGGCTATAAAATGCCCATGCTGGAAAAGTTTAAAAGGTAAAAAAGACTCAGAAGTATTTGATGCTATCAAGGAGGGGTTCTGGATCCCAAAGCACTATGAAATTCAAATGAACTTACAAGTGTGGGAATTATTGTTTGCAAGATGTACTAAGGATACCATTTACAATATAAATGAATATAAGCACCCTATGAATGCACCTATTCTTTGTTTTATAGTGTGTTGGAGGACAAGCATGTTTAAAAGGGATCTTTAAGGGGAATTGGTCAGTACAACTTGTGTTGATCTGTGTTGCCTCCTAAGTACTCTGACCCAACCAGATGTGGAAATTGAGACAATACTGGGTACAGAACAAAAGGGGTGGGTACCAAAATGTCAGAGAGTGGCAGGATACCGCCCAGGGTCATGTAGGGAACATTTCAGGAAAGATATTTTTAGGAGATAATGGGAAAAGATGACTTGGGTATGAGATCAAGAAAGATAAGAGTGCTGTTTATTTTATAAATCTGACTCACATAAGACAAGTTGTCTTCAATTTATGCCTTTTGACTGATCCTACATTTTCCTGATAGAAGACCTAGAACAATTTGAAATTGAAAGCCTTTCATGGTGATAAGATATTTAAAGGATAATCAGAAGTTGACCATTTCAGCCTAAAGTTGGGCACAAATGCTTTAGCCATTACTATTACACTTTGTAAAAGATAGAAAACATGTCAGAAGAAAAAGGAATCCAATTGACAAAGTCAAAATATTGGTCCCCTGACCAGCATTTCTAAGCATTTGCCTGTTCTTTGTAATGTAAGTAATTGATTCTCCAGGTATGGGAAGGGTTTTGAGCTTAAGATAGATAGGAAAGGTATTATAGAATGAGGTATCACTGACTAAGGACCAAACATAATGTTAATTTCTTGGTTTGGGATTACACTACAATGTAGGCAATATAAATTTAGTCTACAAAATCCACCAAAGGAACAGTCAGAATGAGATTTCAATTTCTTACAAGAGACATTGTTTTTACATCCACGGTTCTGACAGAAACCGGTTACTCACTCATCTGAACTGTGTGAAGTTTTATATTCATCCTCCTTTCATTATGGAGGAAGCATTGAGGGTCCTGGCCTTATACAAAGACATCAGTTCCAATTCCCCACCTCTTTGTGAGGGCAAAACTCTCATGGCCCTGTGTGATTTAAAATTCCAAGCCCCTAGACCTTCCAAGTCTTGATTCATCTAGAGGTTTTGCTGAAGTATCACCCCACATACTAATGGATCTGGTTTTTCTCATTTCAATTCTGGCACTTGGGGATTTCTCTTTCATGCAAACTCAGCTATGACTTTTTTTTTTTTTCTTTGGTTATCTTTATCCATCATTTATAGGTTTTTGCAGTGGAATCTGGTTTTGTTTATTATTTCCTTAGCTTAGGCAGTCACGTTATTGTAAACTGAAAGTAGTTTCAAATGTGTCCTGGTTAGCTTTTTCCCTTTGATATGCTGGCAGTTTTAATCTGATTTGTAAATTTGAAAACCATTAAAGGAACATTCATTATTTATTTATCTTTATGGGACAATTCAAGTAATGCTATCTGGAATAACGGTGGTTTCATTTATGACCCTGTTGCAGAAATACCTAGCTTTCTAGGTACTGTCATGGGCATGAACTATTTGTGCACTAAGAAAACAACAAATTAAAAAAGCTAAGCAGAAATGCTGGGCAAAATATGACAAGACTTCAAACAGCAAGTTATTAAAGGAAGCTTATAGTCAAGTAGAGGTTGAAGATTATTTACATAATGTACAAGCTAAGTAATTAAATGTTACACAGAAACCTGTGGTTTCACTTCATTATTTCTACACACGATTTTCCTTTTATATTTATTTTTATTCATTTGTGATCCTTTTAATTACACAAAACAAATCAGAACTAATAATTTCCTGGAATATAAGATTCAATAAGTTCTACTTCAAATAAGCTTTCCAACCAAACCACACAAAAGGCCAGTACTTTCTCTGGTTTATACTACACCTTAAGCACCAGAGTTCTGCTGGTTTGTTTACTCCTCCCTCAATTAATTTTTTAAAATTTCATCTTAAAAAATGATGTATGAGCTTCTGGTCAAGATATAAGTATACATATATACTCCCTCCTCTACTCTAAACACAATAAAATACTTATTTCAAAAAAAAGTCATACTACAAAGCATGAATAAGACAAATGTAGCACTGAAATCTAGAGAAAGGCAGCAGTGGCAGTGGCCCACTGAAAGGTATACCAGTTGTAGTGGATTAAATTATGTCCCCCCCAAATTCCCTGAAGCTTGAATTGTGTCTCCCAGGTTTTATGTATTAGAAACTTAGCCCCCACTGTGACTGTTAAGAAGGTGGGAGATCCTATTACGGCAATTGAAAGGTGGAGTCCTGAAGAGGTGATTGGAGTGTAGGACCATGCAGTAGTGAATGGATTAAAAATGGTGGTCAGGGGTATGGTTCTGAGGGATTTAAAAGAAGAGGAGAGTCTGCCTTTTGCTCTCTCTGCTTCCACCATCTTGAAATGTGAGAACCCTGAGTCACTGTCACCACCACCAGATGAACTTTGGACTTCCCAGCCTCAGAAACTTTAAGCAATAAATTTTGGTTTTTCTTGTAAAATACCCAGTTTCATGTATTTTGTTATAAGCAACACAAACAGACTAAAACTCCAGGTCTGGATAGAAGCAGCTGGAGCTGCAACACCCTGTCCTGCTGGGAGAGATGAAGTCAGTCTCTACCTAAAGTGCCTCCAGTTAACTGGGCTGAAAGCAACTCCAGTCAGTCTCTCAAAAAAGCAGCTTGAAAAGTGCTGCACCCCTGTTACTTAGGGACAAAATATAGGAAACTGTGGAGGAGAAAAAGGCTATGCTATATAGCCAAATAGAATATCATTCCAGAAATAATGATAAACTAAAGGCATTTTACTACCCTTAGACTCTCACTAAAAGAATTAATAAAGGATATGCCTTAACAAGAAGAAAAATGAAACAGGAAAGGAAAATGAGATTTAAGAAGTAATGCTGAACAATGAAATCGGTAAAACATGTTAAACATGTTAGTAAATCTAAATAAGTATTAACTATAATAATAATAATAATATTAACATCTATTTACATGAACATTTAAAAACAAGCTGAACCTAAAATTCTAGATAACAATACATAGAGGATAGAATGGAAGACAGTAAATTTTACAGGAAAGTCTTCTTTCATAGAGATAATGATTTAATTTTAGATTTTGCTAAAACACTGTAGAATTAAGTATTGCAATGAAAAGGTAAGGTTTGTATTAAAAGACAGAAAAGGAATGTATAATGCCCATATCTCTACAAAAGAAATGAAAAGGCACAGAAAACAACTTGATGGATTTATTAGAAGGCATGAAAGGAGAAAAAGTAAAGTCAAGAAATAAACTGGTAAATAGAAAACCTGAATTAAGTGATTACAAGAGAATATGTTCATGGTAGGCGTTTAAAAATACAAAGAAGATAAAAGAAAAACTAACGAATCCATGTTATCTTACCATCCAAATATAAGTATACACAACGCTTTGATGTACATCCTACCAGTTCCTTCTCTATGCACATATGTATTTTTCAAAAACATACCATATAGTATACACACAAGTAGCAATGCCTTTTTCTCAACTATCATAAATATGTTTTTGTCATTAAATATAAGAATACATAACAGGATTTTTATGGCTACACAGTATTCCTTCAATCAGTGCCTTTTAGCCAGGATCCTATTGTTGGAAAGTAAGCCAGCTTTTTTACATTATAAACACTACTATAACAAGAAATATGTACCCATATTGTATTAG
The DNA here is from genome assembly GCF_027409185.1 of Cynocephalus volans. NCBI lineage: Eukaryota > Metazoa > Chordata > Mammalia > Dermoptera > Cynocephalidae > Cynocephalus > Cynocephalus volans. Next base: position 77,231,636 of record NC_084464.1, read on the forward strand.
TCCACTTCTGTTGCTTATAACAAAATACATAGAACTCAATAATTTGTAAAGAAAAAGAAATTTACTGCTTACAGTTTCTGAGGCTGGGAAGTCCGAAGTCCAGGGAACACAGGTGATGAAGGTCGTGGTGGTAGTGACAGTGATGACAGGGTATCACACTGCAAAAATGGTGGAGGAGAGAAAGCAGAGACAGACAGACTCTCCTCTCTTCTTTTAAAGTCCTCAGAATCATGCCCCTGACCACCATTTTTAATCCATTCACTATGGCATGGTCCTACAATTTAATCACCTCTTCAAGGCTCCACCTTCCAATTACCATAATAGTATTTCCCACTGTCTTAACAGTTATAGTGGGGGCCAAGTTTATAATACATAAAACTCTGGGGACACAATTCAAGCTTGAGTTTTGGGGGAACATAATTCAATTCATAATACACATATCTAGCATAAAGTATTTCTTCTGCAAAGATACTCTGAGATGTAATCACATTTATAAACTAAACACAAACAAGATAGTCAGAGGTGAGGATACTAGCTATTAAATAAATTTGACACTTTACTAATTATTTGGGCTACAAACAAGTTCTTACTTGGTTTCATTTCCTAACATCAGGCTTGATTAAGTTTCAGCAATTCTCATCACTAGTCTAGCTCCCCAATTCATTGTGAACTACAAGGTCATTGATTCCTAATTTAACTCAAGGTTTCCCAAAGGTCCTTAATCTCTAACCTAACTCATGGTTTCCCAAAGAAATGGTTCTCTCCGCAGCCCCTAAACCTAATTGACAGTTACTATTATTTAGGGGAATTATGTCAACTAAATTTTCAGCTTCTTTCTGATCACTCAGCTACCAGTCAGTTCTCCCTAAATGTTTTTGTTTTTTACTATTATTGATGTCACTGATTTTGCTTGCTTTCTTTCTTAAATCTAATGGCAAATCTCTCCTGTAATTCATGCTGTAGCTTCTTCTACGGATAATTATTTTTTTTCTTTTTTATTAAATATACCCTAAGTTAATATCTACTGGTAGGAATATTATGGTTCCCTCTTTATAGTTCAAAGAATTTATTAATGTTTAAATTACTAAAAGAAACAGAATTCTGAGAACAGAGAAATAGGCTATAATTACACAAGAAACAAAGTAAATAACTTTTCGTCATCCAGTGAAGAGGTACTTATTAACTGAAGCACTTTTTCCCAAATGCATGGCCATTAAATCAAAAAACTTAAGGGTTGTACCAAGAATTAGAAGACAGTAAAAATTACTCTTCTTCAAACTCAATTATCATCAATAATATTTTTGTATATATCTTTTCTCCCTACTCAAGTATATAATTTTAGTTTTTTACTTTTATATTACTGCTACAAATTGAAAGGAAACATTCAACAGTGTAAAACTTAATCCAACAACTATATTTCTATATATTTAACTGTAAACTATCACTTTAGTAAGTATAAAACAGGATATAAATGTAGAAACACGACTTCTCTACTTAAGCTTACAATCAATTTCCCTTAGGCAAAGACAAAAACATACAAACATCAAAAATAAAATTAGATAGTCTAAGAGAACAATTGAGGAGGAAGAGAAATTTGGCCTTAGTTTTAAATCATGGCTAGAGATGGAAGGTACTTAAAAAAGGCAGAACACTGTCAAATAGTGGAGAAAGAAAAGTGTATGGTAAGTAAACGAGTGGGAAAAATAGTAATCAGTCAGGAAGAACAGATAAGGTGAGTTTGTGATGAAAAGTTGAAGTTACACTGTGAAGACTGAGGTTTTGGGACTTCCTTCTGTATGAAATAATGAGCCAATCTGTAGGAATTTTACCACCAAGCCAAACGGTACTAGGACAGTAGCAATGACTACATTTGTGTGTATATATATATATATATATATATATATATATATATATATATATAATCCTCTAGACTCTGAAAAGAACTTTCTCATTTATTATCTCAAAGTAGTTATAACTTTCAGTTTCTGTTCCAAATACGTGTAAAGTCACTCTTCTGTTCCTCAATTCTTACCTCATTTGTGGGCTCCCAAGCACTACAATGCTATCCTGGGCAGAATTCACATCTCCTAGTCAGTCAGAAAATAAATTCAAAATACCTGGATTGAAGTTATAAAATACACCTGGATACATACAACACTTTATTTTATCCCCCAAAGATAAACTGAGTCATTTTGGTTACTTTTTCCAATCAAACGCATTCTCAAATAAATATGCAACTTATTTATGGAAAGCTCACATTATGATACAAAATTAAAATTTTCATGGAAGAAACAGCACTTCATAATTTATAAAGGGTCAGGTTTGAGATGTGGAAACATCCTTGAAGACTGGAATTACCAGCAGTAATCCTAAAACAAACAAACAAACAAACAAACAAACAAAAAAACAGTAACAATAGGTTGGCCCCAACCCAGAACAATAATCGGAATCTCTAGGCTTGGGCCTAAACATTGCTATCTTTTCTTAAAAGCTCCTTATGTGATTATAATGTAGACTGAACTCATCTTATAGTTCTCACTTTAGTTATACATTAAAATAAATTGTAGCACTGTTCCACATTGACTAAATCATAATTGCTTTTGGTGCTGACCTGACACTTAATTTTTAAAAGGGGATTTTAAAGTGCATCCAAAGATGAGGATCACTCATCTAATCCAACCTTCTCATTCTGTTGCCCAAGGTAACCCAATTATTGACAGAACTAGAATTAAAACTTGTTTCCTTGACCTGTAATCCCCAAACTCTTTTCCTCCTACAGGTTTGTAAGCTTACTGATCCCTGAATACAGTGTGGATCCCTCATCTCTCATTGGTCACGCCAATTTCCCTAACTAAAATGATACTCCGGTTCTTCCTATCCAAATTCTATCCCAGTTCCAACATGATACCTTGGCACTCCAGCTTCCTTCCTAGTTCCTGTAATATGTATTCTCTATATGTGCTATTAATTTCTATTCTCATAGAAATAATTCTTGCTAAGCACTTGCTGTGTATCAGGTATAAGACACACAGAGCCATATATACATTATCTCATTTAATCTTTACAGCTACTCCATGGGGTAAGTACAATCATTATTTCCAGTTTCTAAAAAGATGGAACTTGAGGTTTAGAGAGATTAGGTAACATGACCAAGGTGTTTAGTCTCTGGCTATTCCTAAAACAATTTGTATCCTCACGGTCTTGGATATCAAATTCTATTCATAAAATAACTACTCGATAAGATTTTTGATGATCCTGTGTTCTTCACAGATGAATAACAATGAAGAGAAGTGTCAAACATAAGTACAAAGGTACTTCAAAATATTCATGGAATAAGAGAATTGAAAGATAGTATGAATCTTTCCACAAATGTTTTGAAGTACCGTTGTATTTATCATGTTGTATACAAACGATGTACAGGCCTTGGTCACCTTCCTCCTAGGAATACTACTGTGATGGGTTGAATTGTGTCCCCCTCTGAACTCACTTGTTGTCCTAATCCATAGTACCTCACAAGGTAACTGTCTTTGGAGATAAGATCTTTAAAGAGGCAATTATATTAAAATGAAGACATTAGGGAGGCCCCTAATACTGGTGTCTTCATAAGAAGAGGAAATTTGGACACAGATATTCATTGAGAGATCATCTGAAGACACAGGGAGAGAGGCCTGGAACAGATCCTTTATTAGCCAGGGAGAGAGGCGTGGAACAGACCCTTCCCTCACGTCCCTCAGAAGGAACCAACCCTGCCAACACCTTCATCTTAGACTTCTAGTCTCCAGAACTATGAGAAAATAAATTTCTATGGTTTAGACCACCCAGTTTGCAATACCCTGTTACAGAAGCCCTAGGAAATTAATACAATTATTATATCATCTGGTACTTGCAGCCTGAGAAGAGTTTAATGGAAATAAATTAGATCTGCCCTTTGGGATTGAACAGGTGCTTTTAAAGAAAACCCAACCAAAGAAGTTCAGCTCAACATAGAACGAAACATGGAAAGAAGATGGCTACAGGGGCTACAGGCATAAGTATTAAATACGGAAGGGCAGTAAGAATCAGTGACACCCCACAATGAAGAAGAATGATATGGAAGGCAATATCTGATTTCCAATATGGTAGCTGGCATCAGTGAAGTCAGTGTCCAGGGATCCGGCTTCTAGTTCCTGGACAGGAATTAGTGAGGGCAATCAAAGCTTTAGTTCTAGAAGAACTTCAGCAACAGAACAGGACTCAGTCACAAGGATCCAGGGATGTAGATCTAATAACCAGAACTAGGCACAAATCTGGGTCCTGGTCTCAGGAATACATTAGAAGCTAGGTTGCTCGGTTGGGCCCAGACCACAGACAGAACAAGTAGCAGGATTGACAAAATGCTGGTCCTCAGAGAGTTTGGCTGGAGCTGGGGACAAAGTGAATTCCAAGCTCTCCCAGCTGCAAAAAGAAAAGGACTTCAAGGGCAGGAAATCAGGTAGATCTTAACATCCATCATGTTTCCTTCTCTGTTCACTACTATATGAAAGGAGAGATTTTTGTTTGCTTCTGAAATCTTTCCCAGGTCCGAGATTCTGTTATTCTATTAAATTGAACCAAAAGTAAGGACAACCTTTTCATTCATTGGATAAAATGGGTCAAAAACTCTGCAGTATGATTCTGCATTTTAAAAGGATACTGAAGAACAACTCACTGAGATAAAATAGGTGACATAGAAATCTTCAATATCAAATCATTTTCTAAATGAACTTTGAAGCATATATATTTCCCCTTAAAATGACCTTTAGTTACTCATCTTTTAATACACTCTATACTAAAATTATAAGCATATATTACATGTAAAATTCATGTAATTATTTTTGAAAATGTAGCCAAGATGTTAATTTAGATTTTCCTATTTTAAGAATAGAAATTTCTTTTAGTTGCAACTAAATGACTAATATTTTAAGCTATGAACTAATCTGGAAGATATATTATTGGGTATAATCATGTTAGATTTACAGACTTAATTTCCTTCCTTTTATAGAACTTCTGCTTAGTCATAACTCTTATTTTAGAATCAAGGAGATTTTTCAGTCATTTATGTATTATGCAGAAATTGAAACTAGAAATCCAGCCTCTCACCATAATGATTTCCAACTTTTTCTTAACACATATTCTTAGAAATTAGAAATCAGCTTCTTACCTTTGACCACACACTCACACATACACACAGCTTTACTTGGGTTCTCTCAATCTCTTCCCCAGATTTAAATTGTACATATGATTAAAACGGCTAATGTCCATTCCATAGCTACTGAAAGAAGAAATTAGTTCTCAGATTTTACTTTCTCTATCTATGGCATTTACACTGAAGCATCTAACACCCAAAAGCACGTGTCTCTCTTTTAGTAGTTGAGAGGGAGAATTAAATTTATCTTTCCCTCAACAATGTCAGATAGTAGTCTCTCTTCTCTTTTACGCCTATTCTCATTCCTGTCCTTTGTAATACCAAGGAAAATCAGGACAGGTAAAATTGTTGGGTATTACTGAGAAATGTCAACCTGCCCAGCTGTCTAATGCTGTCTTAAAGCAATCTCTTCCCTCTGCTTAAATTAACAGGGCAAATTAAAGAGAGACTAGAGAAAGTACTTGGTTGAAGGTTAAGAAGTGAAGGAAGAGGTTTCCAGAAGTGTGTTCATAAGCCTGTGTGGAAAGAAGCTAAAGGAGAAGCACATAAAAGGGAAAAGCACAAAAGAAATGAGGCGGGCTCTTTTAAGAGAGCTACTTACTAAGCACAGGAACTTATTCTAATCAGTAAGTGCCTGTCATATAGCAGTGATTCAATAAAAGATTAATGTATAAAGACTAATAAAAGAGAGATTAATGTAAAAAGAGAAGCCAATGCTGTTACAGTTGCATGTGGACCCATTGCTGTCTTGAGGTTCTGATAAAATGCCAGTTATGGGAGGTCCCAGAAGATACCAAAATTGGTTACATGCAATTAATAAAAGGACATCAAATAGAATTTTTTTGTGTTTTCCTATTTTAATGGATATCAAAATAATGCATGCATATGGTAAAGATTAAATAAATTTCCCCTCACGTCCCTTCTGCCACACAATCAAGTCCACTTCCTAATCTTGTTTTTAAATGTTTATTTTCTTAGTTCTAATGGAAGATACTCTAATTTTTAAATAATTTGCCTCTATATGTTGACTGCTTTATTTACCTATTGGATTCTAATTTTAAGATGTTATCTACAGTTAAAACTGGTTAAAGAGGAGAAATTAGCTCCCTTTACATTGTTTTGCTTTCAAAAGCCAATCGTTTTTTTAAAAATTATTGGTTATGAATATTCATGAGATACAAAGCTGATTGTCACCCATCATGCCCATAATGTGAGGGCCAGATTCATACTGGCAGCATACCCATTATTTCTATTTATACAATTCTATATTTAAATACACTTAGTTGTCTATTTCTCATTCTAAAATTTGAACAGGATCTTTCAACTCGGACATTTTAGATGAGAGTCTTGATGTGCTTACCTATTACTCCACTTCTCCCCTCTCTAAAGCCCTTCAGCTCCCATAAACTATCAGTTTTAGCTTTATTTTGACATGGACACAATATTTATATTCAATTTGTAAACATATATAAATATTTAATGTAACAGGGGTTTATTCTAAAATTGAAAACCAATAAGCAGCCTCTACAACATTATCACATGAAAATGTTACAGAACCAAGTAAAAACCAATAATGCGCAAGGGTAAAATTTCTTCTTCTACAGATGCTCTATCAGAGTTCCTGTTCACTCAGGGAAAATGCACCAGAGTGAATTTTTCAATGGGCTGTATCAGTTGTTGAAAATCATTTTATGTTTTTGTTTGTTTCATATTTGGGCCATAATTTTCTCTAACAGTTTAATTTTTTCTCAATTTTTAATTGTTCCTTTTTATTACTGAAAGAAGACACAACTTTACTAAGTCAACGATGTCCAGTAACTCATTAGTCATAGGATATTTCTTGGAATCCATGACATTCTTCCCGATAAAAATATTTTTTTTGGTGCCTCCTAGAAATGATCTCCAGTTTTAATTTGTACAGACTGCTTTCTGCACACAATGTCATTCAGGGATTACTTTGCATTCAATTCCTGGGTTAGCTCCACTATTTCTTATTTCTTATTTGTCTCTTCTTGATTATTATTCCCAGTTTTCTTGAATGCATATATCCTTAAATAACTTTCTCAGAAGGAGATTGAAAAGTAGGTTTTCTGAGAACTTGAAGTTGATTGATGGTTTTGTTGTGTATGGAATTGTAGTTTCAAAATGATTTTTCTCAGAACTTCGAAGGCACTGATAAATGAGAAGTGTAAAGGCAGCTCAACTCTTATTTTTTGTATATGACATGGATTATTTTTTAACCTCCAAAAGCTTATGGATTTTCCCCTTTTTCCTTGGCATCTTTAATGACATTAAGTTTCCTCTTCTATTTCACAATTATGATCTCTATACTCATTCTCTGGGCATCCCCAGGATTGTGTGGGCTTCCTTATGGGTCAGTTTCATGTTTGCCTCTTTCTGGACCCAAAGGAGTTCATAGGCTTTACATTAGCTTTTACTTTAAGGTTGAAGATCAGATTATTTTACTTTCTGCCTAGGAGAGTTGTCTGGATACCTGCAGGAAAGTCTATGATCTTGAGTACAGCCCAATAGTTTTGTATTTTGTCCAAGTACCTCTGTCCAAGAGTTTCAATACTATGGTTCTTGGTACCCAGAGCTTTCCTTTTTTTGTGAGCTAGGTTATTAATTCTAATATGTCAAAAAATATTTTATACAGAATATCTGTGTGTTTTGGGGGAAGAAGTTGCTGTGGGGAGAGGGGTCAGGCATTTCAGAATGTACTAAATTTGGGCGAGCTATGTAGCATTTCAATGTTTTTTAGGCATTATTTCACTCTTGAATTATCTGTTATTTCCAAGGTCAATGTGTCTTGTTTTATCTTGGTCTTCTATAGTTCATTCTGCTGGTGTCCTTCATATCTAGTGGACTTTGTTATTCACTCACATTTAAGACTGAGCTCTGGGTAAATTGTGTGTAGCTGGTGAGAATTCCCATGTAGATATTTTTAACTAGGCTGCTCTAGTGGACACTAAGTTTGTCTCTGACATTTGTGAATGAACAGTGTGAGCTGATAGACTTCACTTTATGATGAATAAGGTGTGTAGCTCAACCTCAGGATGGTAAGAGTAGGAGTCTCATACTGGGGAAGCACCTACTCCAGTATCTCTCATTTTCACTAAAGTAGTTCATTGAATTTCTTCTTGATTTTTACCTGGAAATTAAATGTTGGGCCTTCATTGTGTGTAAAAGTATAAAAAGGAGGAGGGGATGGTAAAAAGAGTGAAGAAGAAAGTGTGTTACAGTTGTTCTGTCAACAAATACTGAATGAATCTGTCAACTGGAAGCTCCCTTTCTCACTTCCAGCTCCACTGAATCTGATGTCTCTGAGCAAGATGCATGATGGCAGATAGCCTTGCCCTCTACCATCACACCCTCTTGCCTACTTGGCAAGCTCTTATGTCCAAAAGCAGGCTACTCTCCTCTTTCCATCTTCTATAAATAACCCATCTGCTCATAGTTTACCTCCTTTTCTCCTTACTTTTATGAGTATTTTATTGGGATCTCACAGAGCAAGAAAAACATGCTTAGATTTGACTGTCATTTGAAAAGAAAGCCTTTCAAGATATAACTGTTTTAAGGTTACAGTTTTTTACATGTCTGTAGCCAAATTCTTAGCACAGAGCCTGATTTTATCTTAGGGCATTCTGTCTCTATGTAAAGTCTTAAGTTAGAGTTCTCTGGTTAGCCAACTGAAAATGTCAAGAAGGCAAAAACCATGTCTGCCTCTTTTTCTATCCATCTATGTAACTATCATCTATGTATCTATATGTCTATCTATGTAAATGGGTATATTTCTTTGATCACTGTATCTTGAGAACCTAGCAGAGTGTACCTGCAATGTAGTAGGTTACTTCAGGTACTTATCAAACAAATTAATACATAAATAAATGAACGTTGGCCAAATTTTTGAATTGCAAACTCTCTTAAGGTTATAAGAAAAAACACTAGGCTTATCAAAAGGATATAAAATGAATTTTCTGCTCTCAAGAAAGAAAAGTAAGTCAACTACTGGTTAGAATTGTAAGTACTGTGTGAGCAGTAGTCATTGTACTGCTGGATCCCAGAGGATGTTTCCAATACTTTTAGTTTAGGAACTAAAGAATTATATAAAGCATTGCACGAATAAGTTACATTTAAAGAACTGATTACTCAATTTTTGCAAGGGTTCCCAATTCTTATTCCTGATTCCCCAATGATTAAGTTGTCAGGTACCCAAACTTAACTGTCAATTGTTCATATTGCCCACAACCTACCCCTGGTCCCCTGATACCGTCTTTGACTTTAGGGGGAAAATTCACACCTGTCATTCAGGGTCCTCAATCTTACTTTTCAACTACACATTGGTTAATTCCCTTACATTTATACTTTCTTAGACTAATCCAAATACATGTCCTAAAAGGACTGCTAAACAATGCCAGCAGTAACACTTACAAACCAACCAGTTAGCCCTTGTTATACAGGTTGACCTCTGAAACCATTCACAAAGTGCTTTAAAAGTTCAATGGCATAAGTGATGTGGGTGGTATTTCCTCAGTTTACTCAAAGTTAGGAAGAGAACAGAATGAAGGAAACATTCTATCCACTGCCAGGCTGTTGTTCTTCCAACCTCTTCTGGCTTAGGACCTAGACGTTAATCTCCTTATACATATAAATGGCTTACTCGTTTGGATCAAGTCAGCAATGTTTCTGTTTCTTTCCAGAACTGGCATCATCTCCTTCTCTCTTCCACACTGGCATCATCTTAGTGTCTTTCTTTACTCCTGGGCCTCTTCACTCAATCCCTTAGAGGCACAAATCTTCACTAGACCTACCCCCAATGGATTATACTATACATTTCCTTTAAATTCAATTGCTATCTCATAAGCAAGATTTAGTTCACTGTTTTCTGCTATTTTTCTGTACAAAGAGATTTATATTAGTTAATATTTATAAGCTAAGAGATACCCAGTTTTTCCCATTTGGCAATAGCAATACAAACAGCATTCACTTTCAGAACATGTAGTCCTTGATCTCAATTTTCAGATAAACCCACTAGATAGAGATCACTGTTAATCTCTGAGTGTGTCTGTGTGTGTGTGTATGTGTGTAAATGTAATTAAACTATATGTAAAAGATTATATTAAGTAGAAAGGCTATGTTGTCTTTCAGATGCCATTTTGCCCAGGTTATCATTTTTCTGTGTTGGAATAGTTGAACACATAGTAAAATTATATCAATATATCAGGGAGAAATGTCCCTTTGAGGCATTTATTAAATTGTATTTTATTGTACAATTACTCTTTACTGTTTTCTTCTTCCAACGGAACACAAGATGCATAAGGAAAGGGAGCACATTTATCTTGTTTTAACCTCAGTACATCCACAGAAAGAGCTAAATACATATTCGCTAATAAATATAAGAACCAACTCAGCATAAGAGTAAAATAAAAATAATAATATCAATGACAAGAATTGTACACATATATTAAGTAGGTACCTTATGCCAGGTAACTAAATGTTTAATTTATATGTGTGTGTAACCAATAAACTGAACAAGCAAATGCCTGTGATAATCAAAGTTCAACTTTAATTTTTGTCTCCCACTGCCCCTTTAAATTTTATTCCATGGTAATAATCTTCCCTTGACCCTGAAACTCACAACATGGCATTCATTCTCTTTTAAGAAATCTCTTTGCATATTATCCTTTCCAGTCTCACCTCGTTAGGGCCTATACGATATACATTGATGCAGGTGATTATCTCCCTACTCATTACAATATTAGAAATCTATGCTATAGACACCACTTGCAAAATAAGACAGGAAGAATACTATTTAGCACCCTATTATAAAACGCTCAACAATTTTATGAGGTAGATACCCTTATCTCCATTGTGCCAATAAGAAAATGGAGACTTATGGAGGTTAAGTAACTTGTGCAGTGTCACAGGATACTGCAGATTACCATGGCTGGTTCCCAAGATCACTCTTAGTAGGCAATGGTGGGGTTTGGTAATAAAGTTTTTAATAGCTATTACAGATGGTGGCATTTCCAATTAAGTCTGAAACAGAAAATTGTCTATGCCACATTAATAAAAGCAATGTTCTTTATATTAATGTTACATTTTGTAAACATTGAGTTGGAATTGGTTAAAATATAAGAGGACAACTAGTTTGACCAGAGTATATTCAAGAAATTGGTTTGAGAATAAGGTTAATTTTAAGAGAAGACAGGATTGTCTGTATCAGATAAATACATATATGATGTTTCTGTGTTCCCAGATAAAGATATTTAACACAAACCTCAGAGATGTATACATCCCAAGTGGTGACCAAAGTCTCCAGAAGGGGAGACAGAGTGCAAAGACAATAAACTCCTCACATCACATCAGCTCCATCCTCTAATTACCCATGCTACTAATCAGGTTTTCTTTCATTATCTGGTACTACTATAAATAATTTTGGAATTCGATTTTGTCTGATTCCATGCCTATTGTGATTTATAAGACATACTCAGTAAGACCTTATGTAGAGCCTTTTCTATAAGGAATGGGAAAATATAAATAACCATCCCCATCAAAAGTTATATGCATACCAATTAAGCACATCTTTTTACTTTTTTACTTAACACTTACTTTATTACTTCAGGGGAAAACATATATGTCCAGAAAACAATATTGAGGCATTAAAGGCAGTGAAGAGAATCTACTCATCATCTGACCTTTTAAAAGCCCACCAAAGAAGTCATCAGAAGGTGAGCTGAAAGAATCAAACTATTCCATATACATATACATTCCAAAGACACCTATTTCAAGTTGGGTTGCAGTAATAATAAAAACAGAATGATCTTTCTTAATTGTTCCTATATCTAAATAGTAAGGCATTCTCTGGGCATACATGTAAGGGGGGGGCATGTGTGAATGCAGTTTGGAGATAGAAGATAAGGAGGCAAAGGGATTTTTAAATAAAATTTGTAATATTTAGTATATAATTTAGCAATTATAAAGCAAGCCAAAAAAACTGTAAAAATAGTCCCCCAAAATACAAATTTCATTAAGAAACACCCAAGGACGCCAACACTACCACAAGGATGATGATCACCACCATCAAATTTAGAACTGGGCCAGATTAAATCCGAATGAATAGCAGCAAAATGAGGAGAATCTTCAAAATAAGCATGTAATTTTAATATTAAATTGGAGTACTTTTCTAGACCAGCACTATCTAATAGAATCTTTTGTGATGATTGATCCTGAGCACTCAAAATGTGGCTAATGCAAGTGAATAACTGAGTTTTTAAGTTTATTTATTTTTAATTAATTTAAATTTAAGTAGCTCCATGTAGCTATGTTATTATTTATTGTACTGTGGAGATTTACAGAGAAAAAGTCAGCCTCTCACCTAATGTTCAAAAACTTTTGGAATGTGAACTTCACACCCCAAACTTACTACCCAAAATACAATATATAACACCTAGTGTGACATAATATTTGTGAAGTATTTTCTTCCGAAGTTGTTCGAAATTTGAAAAATGCCACCTTTGTGACTGTAATATTACATCACTGAGGTTTTTTTGTGTTATTTTGTTTGCTTTTAATGTACATTTTCCCTTAATAGGCACAGTTTTCATTTTCTAGAAAAGACGCTATTTTTCCTAAATAAGTCCACCCCAAAATAATAACTTAAAACATTAAGACTGCATTTTCCAGAATGACAGGAATCAAAGTCTCTGCTTGTGGTTATGTTTTCAAATCACACACACACACACACACACACACACACACACACACACACACACACACACACACACACACACACACACCTAAAACCTTCCACAGGCTGCAACGCTGTGAGCCTTCCAAGCCACACACACACACACACACACACACACACACACACACACACACACACACCTCGCTGTCTGTGAGCCTTCCAAGCCACACACACACACACACACACACACACACACACACACACCTCTTCCACAGGCTGCAACGCTGTCTGTGAGCCTTCCAAGCCACACACACACACACACACACACACACACACACACACACACACACCTTCCACAGGCTGCAACGCTGTCTGTGAGCCTTCCAAGCCACACACACACACACACACACACACACACACACACACACCTTCCACTGGCTGCAACGCTGTCTGTGAGCCTTCCAAGCCCCCCCCCACACACACACACCTTCCACAGGCTGCAACGCTGTCTGTGAGCCTTCCAAGCCCCCCCCCCACACACACACCTTCCACAGGCTGCAACGCTGTCTGTGGGCCTTCCAAGCCTCACTTCTAACCTGGAAAACACGCCCCTCCGTGTCCAGCACACACGCACCCCCGAGCCTGACACACACCCCTGCACACCGGGCGGCCACGCGCGCTAAGGCCGGCAAAGGTCCCAGCGCGCGGCCGGCACCGCCCCCTTACCTTTCTCGCTGACGCTTTCGCTCTCGAGCTCCACGTCCTCGCAGCTGGTGTACTCGGGCGTCGACACGCCCTCCTCCTCCGAGCTGCTCACCGACATCTGCCGCTTCTTGCCGCCCCTCTTGGACCGGTGCGGCTTGGGCGGAGACGGCCGCACTGACTCGGACTGGTCGGAGCTCAGAGAGTCGTTCCGCAGCATGGTCTCCACCTTCTCGCGCTTGGCCTTCCGCATGAGGACGGCCGAGCTGGGGTCCAGGCGGCTCTGCTTCCTGAGGGGCTCCTGGCCTTTGAGCTCCGGGGCTTCTGCGGGGACCGGCCCATGTCTGGGCGCCGGCGGGCTGTGGTTCGTTAGCGGCTTGGCGCCCGGCGCCCTGGCCTCCGCAGTCCTCTCGGCCGAGTAGGCCCGCGGCGAGTCCGGCGGCGAGGCCCTGGTGGCGGCCGGCGCGCGCTTGCCGGTCTTGCTCTCGGGCAGCGCGGCGCCCGCCTCGGTGCGCGGGAGCGCCACGTCGCTGTGGCGCCGCTCGTGCCTGGCGCGGGACACCCGGGCGTGCATGCGCATCTGCTGCTCCTCCGGCGGCGGTTTCACCGGGTACCGCGCCAGGTTCGGGTCGCTGCGGTACCTGGTCTGGTATTCCTCCTCTTTCCTTTGCTTCTCATCATCCGCCGCTTTGCCCTCCTCTCGTTTTTCCGGCAGGTCGGGGTAGTCCTGTGACCGCCCTTTCTCCAGTCTTCGGCTTTCCCGCCTTTCTTTCCGCTCGCGTTCTTCGGCGGCCGCCTCCCCGGGCTGCACCGCGCTCTTTGGCGCGCGTTTCCTTTCGCCCCTCAGGGCTCCTTTTCCATTCTGCTCCGAAAGCCCTGGAGTCTTCTTCCTGTGGTGTACAAAAGGACGTCAAGACGAACAGCGATTTATAAAATTTAAAGACCAGACCTAAGAAACATTTTTTCCTCACATTCCTGTCCTAAATCATTTCAAATAATTAGTTATAATTTGATGTGCAATTAAAAAATCAAGATTATAAAGAACCACATTAAACCTGTATAGCGGATTAGCTTTTTAAATACGGCTCCTTCCCATCGCAATATTTCAGAGACTTAAAAACTTGGTTTCACATTTTGAATTCTTTGTGAAGTAACCAGATCAACAAAAACTATTAGTAAATTAATTCATTATATGAACAAATTTTATGCTAACCTCTGCTTGTGACTCAGACTTAAAAATGTTTTAGATAAAAATAATATAGATAATACTAAAAGGAGCAAAAGGTAATATATACATATCACTTCAAAATTATATTCTTGATATATATTTGGATAATACACATTGACAATCTTTTACTATAACTGAATTTTTTAAAGAAATGTGAATACAGGTATGTCCACTTCAGAAATCAAATCTAATAGCACTTCTTCAGTAGTAGAACAAAAGTAATTTTAACTTGGTCATGTGCATCCGAACACTTTTTATGGACTTAGGAAAAACATGGCTGAACCATAACTGATTTTTTTCCTCATGCAAAAATAATAGAAATAGTGATTTTTTTGAAATTGTTATTCATCCTTCCTCCCTTCCTCCTCTCTCCCTCATTTCAGAATATGGTCCAAAAGAAGAAAACAGTTTTGAGTTCTACTTTTCTCTCCACACCGTTGAAGGCACTGATGAAGATAACAGTAAAGGAAAAGGGTTCGACCATTTGAATCTTGAGTCTCACTTGTCCCTTTCAGTCCTTCTTTGTACACTGGAGTGCACCTGATTTGGGGAAGTTCCAGCAACTATACCAGAAGTTACAAAAAATGGGTGCCTTAGATGTTCTGGCACTATATGATATAATGTGCAATTAAATTGAAGGCAACCTAACGCTCCATTTCAGTCCACAGAGAGGGAGCTCCAGAGGTGACATGATTTGATTGGAAGTCCAAAGCAGACATCATGAGCAAAAAGTGAGGGGGGAAAAATACGAGATAGGAAAAAGTGGAGAAATTTCTATTGTGGATTACCAAAGTAGTAGTTGCTAAGATATGTTGTAGCGTGGTTTTGCGGAAAGGGTAGTGGTGGTAGAGAGAAAGGTAAAGGGTTTGAAATAGCACAGGAAAACAAAACAGAAGCATAACGAGCCCTACTTGAGGAATTTAGGTCATACTGGCCCATTGAAGGGAAAGAAGTTTGGATTTGAAGGTGGAACCGCGAGGGTGGTGTTACAATTTTACAGTGTAAGGGAACTAATATGAACATTCATTAATCATCATCAAATATATTTTTCCTAAGAATGTGATGATTGTACTGCAGAAATTTAGTAGCTCGCTAAAGCACAGTTGCTCTTATTAGAGGTTTATATTAAATCAATTTACTTTTCTTGAACTGCTTATAATAATGCTTACCTTACAGAGTTCATGTGAGGATTAGAGATACCATCTGTGAAGATGCTTTATGAAAGAGTAGTGTATTATGCAAATGGATGTTCTTCAGTCTTTCTGATTTTTTGCTTCACTAATTGTACATTTTCTGACCTCTACCTTTAATTGTTCTGTTTCCACTAGCTCCTTATCAATGTACAAAATATGATCAATAATTCTTCAGTAATTTAAAACAGACTGTCATTCTTTCAATTTTGTTTCTCCCTGAAGTTGTTCAACCCCTTTCCTCCACCCACCTCTTTTCTTCTGCTCCTACACTCCCAATTCCTCATTACTTTCTTATGTATTTACGTCATCAGTAAATGTTATTTGCCTCTATCAATCTACTTTGTATTTCATCTAAATGTCAAAACAAAAAGTGTCTATTCAGTCCTCATTTTCAAAATTTTGGTAGTTTTTCACCATATGTCAAAAACAGAACTCTTTTTCTTTAGAAACTTTACAGCTCCAAATTCTCTATTTTATTTAAAGATATCATCTTCTGACCAATCCCAAACTGCACCTTCAATATTTTTGTCTCTTTTTCACCCAAAACAGTTTGTCACCAAATGCTATTAATTCTACCTTCACTGAGCTATCTCTGGTGTCCTTTCTATCTTCT
Source organism: Cynocephalus volans (assembly GCF_027409185.1). NCBI lineage: Eukaryota > Metazoa > Chordata > Mammalia > Dermoptera > Cynocephalidae > Cynocephalus > Cynocephalus volans. The sequence goes on from NC_084464.1 coordinate 77,248,226, forward strand.
CTTCAAATAGTTTAGGTACACTCATTCTCTTTTTGTGACATTCTCTTTTACCTCCCTTATGACTCCTGGATATTGTACAAAGCTTAATTCAGAAGCCACTTCCTCTTTCCTGGGGCTCCCAAAGTACTATATGTACTTTATGGCTTGGATCAAATCAGCATCTTGGTTAATTTGCCTAGGTGTCTACTTTCTCTAGAATATTGTGTCATCTCTTCCCTAGAATCAGCGAGAAAAGGATCCATGTCCTAATTATCATTATACCCTCTGGTTCCTGGCTTATAGTAAATACACAGTGACTACTGGCTTGAAGAATCACTACATTCATTGAATGCCTACCATGTGCCAGCTTGTGAACACATGTTCTCCTTTAATACCTGCCATAACCCTGTAAGGTGGGTTGTTACCACTTACTGTGGCAGAACCAGGATTGGAATCCAGACTTGCTTAACTTTGAAGTCCCTGATCTGATTGTATGCGCTTTGTTTGAAAAGGGGATCAAAAGCCTTCGTTGGAGCCTGCTTTCCCACCCAGTGGAATATATAAAGGATTACACAGACAAAAGCAACCAAGCCTATCCAGGTCCTAGCAACAGTTAGGTTCCCCAAACTATGAGCCTCACAAAGGCAAAGACTACGTCTTCCTTGTTAACACTATTTCCTAGTGCATAACATAGTGTCTGGACATAAATACATATTTTGAATAAGTGAATAAATCAACTGAAGTAAAGTATTTAATCATATTAGCCCCTGCTTAGATTTTCAATGTCTTTCCATTATGCCTAGGATGAAATTTATAAAATGCAACCTGTCCCCTCACTACCTCACCAGTCACCTATCTCCCACTCTCCCTTTGCTACTTGCACTCTAGCCAGTGGGTATTCTTTAGGAAGTCCTTCCACTGGACTTGTTCCTTTCAGCTGCATCCCTGAGCTGATACCTGGAACATCCATCTCACCCTTCTCCTGGTTAATTCCTAGTCACTCTTCAGAGCTCAGCATAAAATAAATAAAGAAGGCTTCTCTGATGTACCCACACACCCTCCAGTACATCAGATTACACCATCATACTTTCTCATAGCATACTTTTAATTAAAGAACTACTTCTATAAATGAAAAATGATCTAAGAGCTTTTCTGAGTTCCAGATTGGAAGTTAGTGTAGCTCAGTCTGGTGACTTAGCTAATGTTTACGTCCAACACATGATATGAAAGAAAACCTTCTCAACAAAGATCTCCTATGGAATGATACATTCTAGAGATAACAGAGCACCTCAGGCCTGTTGTTGCCTTCCATGTGGGGCCTGAGAAGTACTAGTTCTACATGTTTCTCTTAATAGAAATTAAATTCTTGAAAATGGGTTTGCTTTCAAAACAGGATCTTGCCTTTTGGTTACCAGGTTAATGAACTATTACCTCTCTCTCGGAGGTTCACTTCTAGACCTGGATGAAGCCTGCTTCTGTTCGGGCCCCATGGCTTGCTGTGAGGGTTCAGCCCCTTTGCTCCTGTCTGGTGGTGCACCTGGAGGAGCAGCACTGTCCTGGGAGGAGGCAGCTGCTGTGCTCAGGGGTGTCTGAGACCGCGATCGCTCTTGGAGTCGTGCTTTCTTTTCTCTTGGTACCTCAGAACCAGCACCTGTAGCTGTGTCACTCAGGGTTCCATCCTGACTTGGCTGTTGAGGGCCACTTCCAAAGAACCATGCTCCAGATTTGGTTAAGATTTCTTGTTGCTTTCGGCATAAATTGCATACCCACATAACCTATTTGAAGAAGAGAGAGCAACATAAATTTTCTATAATTTATTTCCAATACCTTAAAACATCTTTAGGTAAAAAAAGAATAATCTTTATCTTCATATTTATCCTTGCAAATTTCTTGTGAATATGGTCGGTCCTTACACAAGTCACCATCACATATATGAATCCCTGGACTGAGACCCATCTGAAACCAGAATGCCTCTAGGCAAATAGTGTAGAGCTTTTTCTCAGAATTGTTAATTTGATGGTTCTGAGCTTCCTCTTACCATGTATCTGTTATATTTTGTATGACTGACTTTGTAGTTTCATTTAAACTATCTGTGAAAATGTTCTACTGGGGTAATGAACTAACTAGAAAAATGTAAGGAGCTATAGAATCAATATTTATGTACATAAACCTCAGTATCTCAAAGGATTTAGAGGATGTCTGTCTTCTAAAAAATCATCTATTATTAAAGTCAATATTAAAAGTATTTATATGCAATAAACAAACAAAAAGGGAGGCAGAAAAGAAAAGGCCAAGATCAAAATGTATTACTATTAATTGAAGTTAAATTTTACAAGTGATTTAATTTCTAACTTATTCAAAAAGTTACAACTAGTGAGTAGATAAAAACAGCATTGGTACTTTAAGCAATATTTTTAAAATACTGTTTATTCATTTAAGTGAGTAGTAATTGATTTATTTTGTCTATTTTTAACATTTAGGAAAAATATTTTTTAATTCCATATTTTTCCTATGTCTTATTTCCTTATGCAACCACAACGTTTTATAATTTGTATTTTAAAATTAATTATGTGTGGTCAATCTATCCTCAAACTTGGAAACAAAGTTAACTATAGAAATGTTAAAATATTTAAAACCTCTCAATCTCTACTTTTAGTTATATAAATTACTCATATCACAAACATACCAGTAAAAAAGAAATTGCTTATAGAATTTATAAAATAAACAAAAATATATTAGATTACAGTAGGATATTGTCATACGTTTCAATGCAATTCATACCAAACAATTCAAATATGCACTAAAATGAGTCAAATTCCAAGAAGCAACACAGTCATGTATATTTAAGAGTCTCTTTTTGAACTTAGTATTAAGTACTATGTTTGCCTAGAGCTATAGATAATCCAAGAGTGAGGTAGGGAGACTTTCTTAACAGATTTTTTTTTTAAAAAGAGGATAAGGCACAACTTTGTCTACAAAAAAAAAAAAATGCTATTTATTTAAAAAACACACACGCACACACTCCTAGAGATTGCACTGTGCAGGATTATACCTTGATTAAATATCCTGGGATGTGTTTCAAACTAATCTAAACTAAAGCAGGTCTGTGCAATAACTTATCTTAACAATTCACAGATATTAAGCAATCAAATACAAACCCAAATGCAAGATTATTGTTATGTAATATGGCTTCTGAAACTCCATTCATCGGAAAAATGAAGAACTATTAAGAATTTTGTTCTGACCTTTTTCTCTAACTATTTTAAATTCTGTCTTTTCTACTTAATGAATCCTTAAGCAATATAATAGATCATTTTTACCCAGAGGAAAAAAATTTACGACACTTTTCACTATATATGTACAGAGAATTCCATGTATAAAACCATAAGTTTGGCAGGAAAAAAAGTATTCAGATGGAAAAGTGCTTTACACTTGCTTTCACATGAAATGTGTACAGAACAAGACACACAGAGCAAAAGCAATGTGCCTTAGATTTATTCTTGATGCTACTACTATGGTGATTCATCACAATGAGGTTCAGAAGTCTTATAGTAACACAAATGGCTTGCTTATAAGAATCAATCTGAGATATTTAGTATTATAACATAAAGAATAAATGTAACCATGAAGATTAAAAAATCAAAAGATACTGTAATCATATTTTTATTTTATATTATTAAAGACAAATTTACAATTGATTTTCATTTCATACAGTACTTTCAAAAAATTTATTATGCTACCATTTTGAAAAACATGAAAATGAAGACTGGAGATAGTTAATCTTACAGTTGCTGCATTTTCTAATTACTTTTCCTCATTTTCATTTCTCTATTCAGTGAAGCATTTACTCCAGTGGAAACTGGGGAAAAAATTATCAAGGTAATATTTCAATTTTTTTGACAAAAGTAGATGAGATAGTAGAAAACAGTAGATAACAGAGGAGATGAGAATGAGTGTGTTCTCTCTGGTTCTTGTTGCAGTGTGTGTGTGGGCGCGCGCGCGCGCGCGCATGCATGTGCGTGCATTTCTCCAAATCTTTTGTTGTTCTTGTTTTTTCTATTTCAAAGGTTGTGTTTTTCCCTTTGCAAGTTCATAAAATATGTGGATTTATGAAAAACAAAAATATGATATAGAATTTTTTTTAATCAGTAAAGCACTCCCACTTCCACTGTCCCACTACTGGCATTTTGGTTTAATTTTATATGTAAATCTAAGAAACTGGGATTTTACTGTAATTTTATATTCTATTTATTTATTTAGTATTATAGTATAAGTATTTCCATGTGATTCTATTTCTAAAACACTTTAATATCTACAAAATATTCTATAATGAGGGCACATCATTCACCTAACCCTTAAGCTGCTTACAATATTTTACAAAACGCTGCAATAAAAAAATTGCATTGATCAAACTGTTTTAATACTTAAGGTCTTTTTTAAAGAATATATTAGAAAAAATCAAATTGTTACGTAAAGTTTTAGAACATATTTAATGCTGCTCTGCTATAATCACTTCATGGTAATAATTAGGGTTCTTCATATATTTTTCAAAATTGCTTCCCAAATTGTAACCGAGCCCTGACAATATCAGTTACACATTTTAAAATGTAATAATTTAATAATGCCTTCAAATACTGTACTTTCAAAAATTTTTCAAATTTAAAATATCATAGCAAGATCTCATTTTAGTAACAGTAAATAAAGTTAGAGTTATAAGTCCGACAACAAAAAAAGGAATCCCAACAAATTTCTAGAAATTTCTGAGTGTATGGAAAAGGGTGTTAAGTGAAACAAAATGCAGAAAGCTATAATTTAAAGTACAGATGAAGATGGGTTTAACCAAGAAGGGAGCTAATCTTCTCAGTAGAACCCATGAGAAGCCCCAGATTAGAAATGACAGATACTCTGGCAGGATAGAAGTCAGAAATGGAATTAAAAACAGGAGACTATTTAAAGTCCTTCATTTACAAAAAGCAAAACATGCGGAATGACCACTTTACCACAAATCTGAGGCAGAGAGTTGTTGTTGACCTGCAACGAACCCTCCTCTTTCTGACAGGTAGATTTTCTCCATCCTAATGGCCAGCTCCCCAGTTGTATACTCAAAAACACTTCCCATATGTGCACACACAAAGACACACTGAGAAATCCCCATCACCCATTTTAACGCCTTATTTTTGTTTTTTACCCTGGTTATCAAGGACAACTAAACTACCAAAAGAAAAACTACAACATTAAAGAGAAAACCTAAAATAAACATAAAGAAGAATTGATCTTGGAAGAGTAGAGATAATTCCAAGAATAGGAAAGAAACCTCAGAATAATCTCTAATTCACATTCAGATGCCATAACAAAAAGGACTTTTGAAAATTAAAGGTAATATTGTCACAATTATCATGTTGAAGCGATACCTGTACTCCCATGTTTACAATAGCCAAGACATGAGACCAACCTAAATGTCCGTCAACAGATGACTGGATAAGGAAAATGTGGTATATATATAGCATGGAATACTACTCTGCCATAAAAAAGAATGAAATTCTGCCATTCACAACAACATGGATGAGCTTGGAGAAACTTATGTTGAGTGAAATAAGCAAAGCACAAAGGGATAAATACCACATGTACTCACTCATAAGTGGGATCTAAAAGAGAAAGAAGGAACGAAGGAAAGACTACAGTGGTGTGCTGGACTTGCAGAGGGAGAGAACATACCTAGGGATACAAAGTGGGGTGGGAGAAAGGGGTATGGGGAGGGAGGTCGAGGATTAATTGGTTGAGGGACACAGGGTATAGTTGCAATTTGTGGTAATGGTCATGCTGCCAGTATTGATCTGGGTGCCACATCTTGGGCACGAATGGTGATGGTCAGCTTTGTACTCCATGGATATTCATAACTAATAAAAAAAATACAATGACTGTAGAAAGAAACCACCAAGACACAGAATCATTATAAAATTTTAACACACCAAAGATAAAGAGAATATCCTAAAAGCTTCCAGAAAGAAAGAATCAGGTCCTAGACAAAGGAATAAGAAGTAGAATGGTATCAGACTTCCCATCAGCAATACTGGATGTTTAAAGACAAGGGAGAAACATCTTCAATGTTCTTAGGGAAAACTATGGGGGGCCTTCAATTCTATATACAATAGTACTTTAAAAAGTTTGTGGAAAAATAGAATTAAAGGATAATAAGAATCTTTTTATGAATGTTTTGAAGTACCCTCATAGGCAACCCATCAATCAAGTGTAAAGGGAATATATTTTCAGAATTTGGAAGAACATGGAAAATTTAGCACTCACATATTCTCCTTAGCAATACAAAGTCTACCAAGAAAGAGGAAGAAATGAAATCCAAGAAGCAAATGGTCTTTTGTAGAAGAATAAAAGTTAAGGAAAGCCTCAGAATGAACAGCCCTCTTCTGCAAACCTGAAGAGAAACGTGGAGCAGAAGCATGGAGGCTCTAGAAATGAAGATTCCCAGGAGTGAAAATCAAATAAACCAGAAGACAACAGCTACAGCAAAAAAGGGAATATGATCAACTGAGTAGTGCAATTTAGAACATAAAACAAAATAGATCAAAAACTTAATAGGATAAAGGAATTCAGTTAAAGGGAGGACCTATTTGCATTTGAAGCTATGAACATTCTTCATCAAGTGGAACAGTGGTCATGATACTGGACCCACAGAATATGAAGCATAATGTTGTTTATATTTATAAGCATAAAAATAGAAACACTACTTGTCTCTATGTTGAATAATAAGATGTTATTTTAAGTTGCAGAAGTGACCCACAGTGATAATAAAATAGTGATTGGGGGTAGAAGGACAGAAGGTTACCTAAGTGAACCTTATCCTTATCTGTAATAGAAGTAGTCTATCAGCTGTGAAGAGTTTATTAAACACAAACATAAACGCTTAACAGTGCTTTTTTTTTCAATTGGTGCATAATTGATTATACATATTTGTGGGGTACTAAGTTGGCTATCAATACTTGTGTACAATGTGTGATGGTCAAATCAGGATAGTTAGCTTATTCATCATTGCAATATGTAATCATTCTTTGTGTCCATTAACCAATTTCTCATTAACCCCTCTCTCCCTCCTCCTTCACACTTCTGGTAAACACAGTTCTGTTCTCTCCTCATGAAAGCTCAATGTATTATTGTGATTGTTGTTTCTTTCTTTTTAAAAAAATTTTTTGGATATCATCTTTTATTTGTGCTTTTCTTTTTTCATTATTTTTATTTATACATATGTATGGGGTACAGAGTTGACTATCAATATTTGTATACAGTATGTGATGATCAAATCGATATTATTAGCATGGTCGTCATTACAAATCGTAATTACTTTTTGTGTTCCTTACCCAATTATATTTTTCTTTCACAGATATTAGTGATATTTTCCATAGTGCCTATTCCACTTATGCACACATTTTTAGCCCTCCACTTACTGAGTTCTTTGAGTATTTAGAATTCATGACCACCCCCTATTTTATTTCTAAAATTAAGTGACAATTTTCGTTTCTGGTCTTATTCTGACTTTATCACCTCTTCTCATATTCCTGGCTAAAATCTTCCTTGACTCTCTTATTAAATGTTAATGTTACACACAGCTCCACTCTTGCTCCTTTACATTTCTTAATCCAGTAGGCTCCATGAGAGATGTAAACAGCATCTCCAAACATTTTGATCACAACCTCTTCTGGAAAAATAGTTTTGAGAAGGCTTATACAATAAATGAATATTTGTCTAATAAATTATACTCATGCCTACTAGATTAACAAAGTATTTGCATTATAAAACATGCAAAGTAGAAATTAAAATGAATGAGATAAAAATATACATAGAATTTTAATTTTATTTTGTAACCAAGTAGATTATATTGTGCTATAAACTGCTGACTCTGAAATTTTAAAATATCCAAATCCATATCCTCTTGTCTACTACATGTTGCTACTTGAATGTCACACAGGAGTCTCAAATTTAAAATTTAAAAAGCAGAAGTGATCATGCTTCCCACAAAGCATGCTTTTTTTGCCTTGTATTGTTTATCTCAGTTAATGGTACAACCATCTATACAGTAACATAGCCATTAATCTAAGATTGAAACTAGCCTATCACTAACCCTTCATCAGGTCTTCTTAATTCTGATTCCTGAATATCATAACTTGAATATACTCCCTCATGTTTATCCCCATTGTACTGCCTTATGTGAGGACATCAACTCTTTCTACCAGGATTTCTATAACTGATATCCTAACTGATTTTCTTGCCTCTTTTATTGCCCCTGCAATAAACCTCCATAACCATTTCCAGATCTGTCACAATTTAAAATGTCCAAAATCACTTCGTATATTTAAGATAGGATTAAAACACTTTTGTTTAGGACTCTTGGTGCTTTCCAACTTTTCCAAACTCATCAACAGCTATTTCTCACGTATACTCCGTATTTCAGTTGTCTCAACATTGTACCAGTCCCAGAATTTGTCCCAGATGTATAGCTATTTTACCTTCTGTAGTTGCACCTCATGTCCAAATGGGTTATATACATTTCATAACATTTTCATTTTTCATATCTGATATAATACTTCATATACTAATTGATGATATAAAATTATCCTATGGATATTATCCCCCAAAGAAAAGCTACAAAACTGTTGGGTTTACTTGTTCAATATAGTATTCCTAAAGTTTGGTATCTTATTTTTCTACTTTTGCTGGCCTCTCTCCCTAATTTTAATAATGAGCTAAAAATGAAAGTATTATTTGTTTATATTGTGTAATCACATAGGGATATCAAACACTGTAATATACTAATACTCAGAAATGGGCGTATATAGAAAATTTTTAGTCTTTGTCCAAATGCTAAGCTACACATGTGCAGGGCGAGGCCTGGCAGTGAATAAAAAGCTTTTTTATTCCCTGGCAGGGAATAAAAAGGTGAACAAACAATTCAGAATATTTATTCTTTTAAGTCAAATGGAATATTCACCTAGATAGACTATTGGCTGACCATTTTAAAAAATTAAAATACAATAACCAAAACAAGGAAATAGCCTAATTTCTTAAATTAAGTGATACACATCTAGATATGCCAAGGTCAAAGAAAAAATTGTAAGAGGAATTAAAATGTGTTTTAATCTGTACATTAAAAATTCAACATATCTAAATTTGTGAGATACAGCTAAAGTGCTTCTTAGAGAGCAAATTATAACTTTAAACTCCATCATATGAGAAACAATTATAAAAACAATGATCTAATATTCCACCTTAAGAAGAAAAATAAAATTAATACAAAATAGAGTAAAAAAGAAAATAATAAGGATGAAGATGATAGTGAAAATCAATGAAATATAAATTAAAAAATCAAGATAACCTAAAGAAAATCAAAGAAACCAGGAATTTAGCTCTTTTAAGGGATTAATACAATTGATGAAAATCCCACTAGACTTATCAAGAAAAATAAGAGGAAATATAATTACCCAATGAGGGGACATCACTGCAGATTCTAGATTCATTGAAAGGACAAATAATGGAATACTGTGAACAATTTTATGCTAATAAATTCAATAGCATGAATTAAATAGAGAAATTCTTCAAAAACTCTGATTATCAAAACTTACACAAGAAGAAACGGAAAACCTGAATAGGTTTACCACTATCAAAGAAGTTGAATTCATAATTAATAGCCAACTTAGAATGAAAATACCAGAACCACATAGCTTCACTGGCAAATTCCTTAAAACATATTTAAAGAATAAATGGTATCAATCTTCCATAAACTTTTTGATTTAAAAATAGGAAGAGGTCAGTTTATCCCCGATACTGAAGTCCTGATACCAGAAGCCCTGTTATAAAAGAATAAAAATAAAAATAGAATTGAAAACCAATATATCTCAAAAACAAAGAAGCAAAAAACCTTTAAGAAAAAAAATTGCAATCTAAATCCAGTACTATATAACTATATAAAAATACTATTACACCATAACAAAGTAAGATTTATCCTAACAATGCTATATACATATACATACAAATGTGTGTATGTGGGTATGGAATACATGCACATATATATATATATATATATATACACACACACACACACATTTATATATTTGACAAAATCCAACACCCTTTAATGGGAAAATGCTCAGCAAACTAGAAATAGAAAAACATTTCAGAACACTTCCTCAATCTTATATAGGACATCTTCAAAAAAGCCTACCACTAATACTACACTTAATGATAAAAGCCAAAAATGCTTTCTACCTAAGATCTGAAACATGGCAAGGATATCTGCTCTCAACACCTTTACATACCATTTTAATAGAGATGGGGAAAAGACAGCCTCTTCAATAAATGATGCTGGGAAAACTGGACATCTATGTATAGAAGAATGAAACTAGACCCATACCTCTTGCCATATTAAAAAATCAACTCAAAATGGATTAAAGACTTAAATAAAAGACCTGAAACTTTAAAAATCCTAGAAGAAAACATAGAGGAAACACTTCAAGATTTAGGACTGGGCAAAGACTTTATGAGTAAGACCCCAAAAGCACACACAACAGAAGAAAAAATAAACAAATGGGATTATATCAAACTAAAAAGCTGCACAGCAAAGAAAGCAATCAACAGAGTGAAATGACAACTTACAGAATGGGAGAAAATACTTGCAAACTATGCATCTGACAAGGGATTAATATCCAGAATATACAAGGAACTCAAACTACTTAACATTGAAAAAACAAGTAACATGATTAAAAAATGGGCAAAGGAGCTGAAACAGACATTTCTCAAAGGAGGATGTACAAATGGCCAACAGATACATGAAAAAAGTACACAACATGACTAATCATTAGGAAATACAAATATAAATCAAAACTATATTGAGATATCATTTCACCCTATTTAGACTGGCTATTATTAAAAATGCAGAGAATAACAAATGCTGACGAGGATGTGGAGAAATGGGAACCCTCCCACACTGTTGGTGGGACTGTAAATTAGTGCAGCCATTATGGGAAACAGTTTGGAGATTCCTCAATCAACTACAGTATACAATCCAGCAGTCCCATTGGTGGGCATATACCCAAAAGAATGGAAAGCATCATATCAAAGGGATACCTGCACCCCCATGAGATTTATTTACATTCGCCAAGAGCTGGAACCAACCTAAAGTTCCATTGATTGATGACTGAATAAAGAAAATCTGGTACATATAGACAATGGAATACTACTCAGACATAAAAAAGAATGAAATTCTGCCATCTGAAGCAACAAGGATGAGCTTGGAGGAAATTATGTTAAGTGAAGTAAGCCAGGCTCAGAAAGAGAAATACCACATGTCTTCACTCATGAGAGGGAGCTAAAAAATAAACAAATAAAAAAGAAAGAAAGATACAACAATCATAATAACATGTTGAACTTTCAAAAGGAGAGAACAGAACTGTGGCTACTAGAGGTAGGAAAGGGGGGAAGGAGGATTACTGAGAAGTCGGCAAAGGGTCACAAAGAATGATTACTTTTTTTTGGCTTTTGCAAAACTGTGTATTATTCCATCTTTATGAATGTACAAGGGGACTTCAAAGAGTTCATGGAGAAATGGAATTATAGATACAAATAAAAAATATAATTTTTTTCTCAACATAAGCTCCATCAAGCTCAAGACACTTTTATAAGTGATGATACCATTTAGTCTATTCCTAAAAAACTGAGGATCCTGGGAATTTTACCATGTCAAAGCAGTTTATTTTTAACATTATTAACTGAAGAAAAGTGGGTGCCCTTTAAAGATTTTTAAGATCAGGAAACAAAAAGAAGTCAGAAGGAGCCAAATCAGGACTGTAAGGCTGATGCCTAATGATTTCCCACTGAAACTCTCACAAAATTGGCCTTGTTTGATAAGAAGAATAAAAGAGCATTGTCATGGTGAAAGACTCTCTGGTAAAGCTTTTCTGGGCATTTTTCTGCTAAAGTTTTGGCTAATATTCTCAAAACACTCTCATAATAAGCAGATGTTATTGTTCTTTGGCCCTCCAGAAAGTCAACAACCAAAATGCCTTGAGCATCCCCAAAACCACTCCCAGTCTTGACCAGTCTGCTTTTTCTTGACTGGACCACTCCCAGCTCTTGGTAGCCATTGCTTTGATTGTGCTTTGTCTTCAGGATTGTACTAGTAAAGCCATATTTCTTCTCTGAAGAAATGCTTCAGGATCTTGATCCCACTTATTTACATTTCCCATTGAATGCTCTGCTCTTGTCTGCAGCTGACCTGGGTGCAACAATTTTGGTACCCATTGAACAGGAAGTTTGCTCAACAGTAATTTTTCAGCCAAAATTGTGTAAGGTGAACTGACTGAAATGTATATGGTGCTGGATATTGTTTCTGCTGCTAATCATTGGCCTTCTTATATTAGGGCACAGACAAGAATAATTTTTTCCTTGAGTGTTGCTGTGGATGGCCTGCTGCTGGGGGCTTCATCTTCAACATCATCTCATCCTTTCTTAAAGTGATTTACCCATTTGTAAACTGCTGATTTCTTCAGGGCATTGGCCCTGTAAACTTTTTATAAAGCATCAGTGATTTCACCATTTTTTTCACCTAAGCTTCACCATAAATGTGATCTTTGTTCTTGCTTCAATTTTAGCAGAATTCATGTTGCTCTGATAGGGGCTCTTTTCAAACTGATGTCTTATCCTTCTTAGTGCCTTAAACTAGATCCTCTTCAGACATGTTATAACAAGTTAGTATGAGTTTATTTTGGTGCAAAATTTTGCATCATTCATAAGAATGATTACATTTGTAATGATGAAAATACTAATTATCATGATTTCATCATCACATGTTGTATGCAGGTATTGTTATTTAACTCTGTACCTAACAAATATGTATAATAAATTACACTTCAATAAAAAAGAAATAAAATTTATAAAGATTGGAAAGAAAAAGTGAATATATTTTTATTTGCAGAAGTTATAATGTATACAGAAAATCACAAAGCTACAAAACATTACTGGGACTAATAAGTGAGTTTATCAACTAGTAGCAAACCAGGTCAATATACAAATTTAATTTTATTTCCATAAACTAGTAGCAAGCAATTGCAGAATTAATTTTTTAAACACCATTTATAAAGAAATAAAAAACTAAAATGCTTAAGGGTAAATTTAACAAAATATTTGGAAGTGTTCTACACTAACATTTACAAAATATTACTGAGAAAGTTCATGAAGAGAGCAATGGACTGGACTCAGTCCTCCCAAAATTCATATGTCGAAGCCCTAACCCCCAATGTAGCTGAATTGAGAAATAGGCCTATAAGGAGGTAATTAAGGTTAAATGAGGTCATAAGAGTGGGGCCCTGATCCAATAGGATTAGTGTCCTTATAAAAACAGATTTCAAGGATCTCTCTCTCTCTATCTATCTCTCTCTGTCTCTCTCTCTCCATGCAAGCATAGAGGAAAGACCATGTGAGGACAGAGCAAGAAGGTGGCTAACTTCAGGCCAGTAATAGAGCCCCATAAGAAACCAACCCTGCTAGCCCCTTAATTTTGGCATTCCCAGCCTCCAGAACTGTGAGAAAATAAATTTATGTTGTGTAAGTGCTGAGTTTGTGGTATTTTGTTAAGGTAGCCCAAGCAGACTAACACAAAGATTAAAATAAATGCAGACATATACCATAGTCAATGATTGGAAAACTCTGTACTGTTAAGATGTCAATTCTTCCAAATAAGAGATACCAGTAGGAGACCAGAGGTTAGGAGAGAAAAATTTGTGTATTTCTTCCCTCTGTGTTACTGGTAGTTATGACAATAATTTCATCCCCGTCTCCATGGTTTCCCTTGGGTGGCCTCCACATTACATTGTTCACCCATGGCCCTGGTAGCATTATTTTTCTCCCTACCTCTCTGGACTTATGTGTGTTCATGGCTTTCCAGCTTCAAACTGGTTCAAGCCCTTATATATTTTGGATATTAACCCCTTATCAGATACATGGTTTGCAAATATTTTCTTCCATTCTGTAGAAAGCCTTCTCATTTTGTTGGTGTTTACCTTTGCTATGAAAAACATTTTTAGTTTTGTGTAATCCAACTTGTCTATTTTTGTTTTTGTTGCCTGTGCTGATGGTATCATATCCAAAAAAATCATTGCCAATACCAATGTCATGGAGCTTTTATCTTCTATGTTTTCTTCTGGGAATTTTACTGTTTACTGTTTCAAGTCATACTTTTAAGTCATTAGTCCATTTGGAGTTGATCTTTGTGTATGGTATAAAATAAGAACCCAATTTTGCTTTTTTAATGTTGCATGTGTATAACCCAGTTTTCCCAACACCATCTATTGAAGAGACTATCGTTTCTCCATTGCATTTTCTTGGCATCTTTGTCAAAGATCAATTGGCTGTCAATTCTTGCACTTAATTCTTGGCTCTATTCTGCTCCATTACCTATGTGTCTGTTGTTATGCCAGTACTACAGGGTCTTGATTACTATACCTTTCTAATGTAAATTTAAATCAGGAAGTATGATGCCTCCAGCTTTGTCCTCCTTGCTGAAAATCTTTCTGGCTATTCATGATCTATTGTGGTTCCATTAGAATTTTGAGATTGTTTTTCCTATTTTTGTAAAAAATACGATTGGAATTTTGATAGGTATTGCATTGAACCTGCAGATCATTTTGGGTACTATGGACATTATGACCATATTAATTCTTCCAATTCATGAGCATGAAATATATTTCAGTTTACTTGTGTCTTCTTCAATTTCTTTCATCAATGTTTTGTAGGTTTTAGTTCACAGATTTTTCACCTTTTTGGTTAAATTTATCCTTAAGTATTTTATTCTTTTTAATGTGATTATGAATGGGATGCTTTTTAAAATTTCTTTTCTGGATTGTTTGTTGTTAGTGTGTAGGAACACACCAATTTTTGTATGTTGATTTTGTATCCTGTAACTTTAGTAAATTCACTTATTAAGTCTAATAGCCTTTTAGTGAGGTCATTAACATTTTCTATATTATAAGATCATGCCATCTGAAAACAGAAATAACTGTACTTATTCCTTTCTGATTTGTTTGCATTTTTTCTTTCTTTTCCCTAATTGCTTTGGCTAGGACTTCTAGTACTGTATAGAATAGAAATGGTCAGACTGGGCATCATTATCTTCTTCCTGATCTTAGAGGAAAAGTTTCACCTTTTTATCACTGAATATGATGCTAGCTGAGGGCTTGTCATATATGGCCTATATCGTGTTGAGGTACAGTCCTTCTATATCTAATTTGCTGAGAGTTTTTAATTATGAAAGGATATTTAATATTGACAAAAGCTTTTTCTGCATAAATTGAGATGATCATATAATTTTTTCCTTCATTCTGCTAATATGGTATATCACAATTGTTGATTGATAATGAATCGTTGAGAATTTTTGCATCAATGTTCATCAGGAATACTGGCCTGCAATTTTGTTTTTTTTTATAGTGTTCTTATCTGGCTTTGGTATCAGAGTAATGCTTGCTTTGTAAAATGAGTTTGGAAGTGTTCTCTCCTCCTCATTTTTTTGAAGAATTTGAGAAAGATTGGTGTCAATTCTTTTTTTAAATGTTTGGTAGAATTCACCAGTGAAACCATCTGGTCCTGGGGTTTCTTTGCTGGGAAACATAGGTGTTGACTACTGATTTGATCTCCTTACTTGTTACTGGTCTGTTCAGATTTTCTATTTCTTCATAACTCAGTCTTGGTAGGCTGTGTGTTTCTAGACATTTATCCATTTTTTCTAGTTTATCCAATTTGTTGGCATTCATAACACTCTCTTATGATCCTTTGTATTTCTGTAGTAACAGTTGTAATGTCTCCTCTTTCATTTCTGATTTGATTTATTTGAGTCTTCTCTCTTGTTTTCCTGTTCTTATCTAGATATAAGTTTGTCAATTTGTGTTATCTTTTCAAAAAAATAAATAAATAAACTCAGTGTCATTGATCTTTTATAGTCCCTAATTTATTTCTGCTCTGATCTTTATTTCCTTCCTTCTACTAAGTTTGGGCTTAGTTTGCTATTCTTTTTCTAGTTCTTTGAGGTGTAAAATTGGGTTGCTTATTTTATGTTTTTCTTGATATAAGTGCTTACTGCTACAAACTTCCTTCTTAGGAGTATTTCTGCTGCATCCCATAACTCGTATGTTGGTCTCCATTTTGTTTGTGTGAAGATATATTTTGATATCCTTTTTGATTTCTTCTTTGACCCATTTATTGTTCAGAAATATGTTGTTTAATTTCCACTTATTTGTTAATTTTCCAGTTTTCCTCCTGTTATTTATTTCTGGTTTCATATCATTGTGCTTGGAAAAAATGCTTGATATGATTTTATTCTTAAATTTTTTATGACTTGTTTTGTGGTCTAACATATGCTGTAAATTGAGAAATGTTCTGTGTGCACTTGAGAAGAATGTGTCTGAAGCTGATGGATGAAATGTTTTGTATATGCCTGTTAGGTCCATTTAGTCTAAAGTGTGTTTCAAGTCCGATCTTTTCTTATTGATTTTCTGTCTGAATAATCTATTGTTGAAAGTGGGGTTCCTTGGATTGAATGTGCCCCCAAAGGTTGACCCCCACTATGACAATGTTGAGAGGGTAGGAAATGCTATTATGATAATGGAAAGGTGGAACCTTGAAGAGGTGATTGGATTGTGAGGACCATACCCTTGTGAATGGACTGATCCATTCTTAGAATAATAGGAGTAGTTATGCTGGCTTTAAAAAGAGAGTGAATGAGAAGGTTTGTCTCTCTCTCTCTCTGCTCTGCCATTTTATGCTATGTGAGACCCCTGCATTGCTATAAAGCCACCACCAAGAAAACCCTCACCAAATGTGTTTGGACTTTGGGCTTCCCAGCTTCTGAGACTATAAACAATAAATTTCATTTTCTCTATAAATCACTCAGTTTTATGCATTTATGTTATAAGCAATAGTAAAGGACTAATACACGGAGTATTGAAGTCCCCGACTAATATTGTATAGCTGTTTATTTCTCTCTTCATATTTGTTAATATTTGCTTTATATTTTTAGATTTGTGATGTTGGATGTGTATATATTTGCAATTGTTATCTTCTCTTGAAGAACTGAACAATTTATTATTCTATAATGACTTCATCTCATTACAGTTTTTGACTTACAGTCTTTTTGTTTGATATAAATATAGCTATCCCTGCTCTCTTCTGGTTTCCAATTGCATATAATATCTTTTCCCATTTCTTCACTTTCAGTCTCTGCATGTCCTTTAATCTGAAGTGAATCTGTTGTGGTCAACATATAGTTGGGTTCTTTTTTTTGTTTTATAAATCTACTCAGCTACTCTATATCTTTTGATGGGAGGATTTAATCCGTTTATATTCAAGGTAATTACTGATAGGTAAGAACTTAGTAGTGCCATTTTGTTCATTTTTTTCTGGCTGTTTTGTAGATACTTTGTTCCTCTTTTCTCTCTCTTGCTGTCTTCCTTTGCATTTCGGCTATTTTCTGTAGTGGTATGTTTTGATACCTTTCTTTTTTTCTTTTGTGTATTTGCTATAGGTTTTTGCTTTGTGGTTACCATGATGGTTATGTAGAACATCTTATAGTTATGAGTCTATTTTAAACTGGCAACAGCTTAACTTAAACCACATACAAAACAACACATTTACTCTTCTCCATTTTATGTTTTGAGATCAGAATTTACATCTATTTATATTGTTTATCCATTATTATATTATTTATCCACATTATTGTAGCTATATTGATTTTTTAATATTTTTAAAAACCTTCATAATGGAGTTATAATTGACTTACACACCACCTTTATAGTATTGGATTATTCTAAATTTGACTATACACTTACCTTTACCAGTGAGTTTTATACTTTCATATATTTTCATGTTGCTAATAAGCATCCATTCATTTCAGCTTGAGCAATTTGATTTAGCATTCTTATAAAGTAGATCTAGTGGTGATGAACTCTTTTAGCTTTGTCTTTTTTTGGAGAGTCTTTATGTCTCCATTTCTGAAGAACAGCTTTACAAGGTATGGTATTCTCAGTTGGAGTTTTTTTTTCCTTTCTGCACTTTGAATATATTATCCCACTTTTCTGGTCATCAGCTTCCTGCTGAGAAATCTGCTGATGGCCTTATAGAGGTTCCCTTGTGTGTTATGAGCCTCTTTTATCCTGCTGCCTTCAAAATTCTCTGTCTTTGATTTTTGATAATTTGATTATAATGTGCCCTGGTGAAGTTTTCTTTGGGTTGAACCATTTGGGGGACTTTTTAGCTTCATGTACCTGGATGCTCATATGTGTCCTTGACTTGGGAAAGTTTTCAACCATCATGTCTTTAAATAAGCTTTCTGTCTCTTTCTCTTCTCCTTCTGGAAATCCTATGATGAAAATGTTAGCTCAATTCATGGTGTCCCTTAAAACTCATAGCCTTTTTATTGGTTTTTTTTTTTCTTTTTTCTCCTCTGACTAGATAATTTCAAATTACCTGTCTTCCAGTTCCAGTTCACAGAATCTTTCTTCTACTTTATCAAGCCTGCTGTTGATGGTCTCTATCATATTTTATTTAACTTGTAGTATTCTTCGACTCCAGAATTTTTTTATTCTTTTTTATGATTTATATCTCTTTATCAAACTTTTAGTTTTGTGTTTTATATATATATATATATATATATATATATATATATATATATATATATATATATATATATATATATATATATATATTCTGATTTCATTGAATTGTATATCTGTGTTCTCTTGTAGACCACTGAGTTTCTTTAGAACATATATTTTGAGTTCTTTGTCAGGCAATTCATATATCTCCATACCTTTGGGGTTGATTACAGGAATATTATTGTGTTCAGTTGATGGTATCATGTTTCCTTGATTTTTTATGTTCCTTTAAGTCTTTAATTGCTGTCTTCAAATTTGAAAGAGTCACCTACAGTGTTTACTGACTGACTGGCTTCAGGAGAGAAACACCTTAATCAATCAGCCCAGCTAGGAATTCTGAGGCTCTCTCAGATCTTTTCTTTGAATGTGCTCACTCCACACCTCTTGTTCCTCTCGTTGGTGGTGGTGGAGTTTCTTAAGATTGTATGCCTTCTTTCCAACCTGTAAAGTCAAGCCAGATGCTATTTGTTTTCCACAGGGCAGTGCCCTGAAATGCTCAACTTTGTGTATCTTCTCTCAATTCTTGAGAACTAACCCAGTTGTCTTTGCAAGACACTTGGACTTCCTATCTGCAGGGGAAATCATGGGGATACATTTTGGGTGCCCACAGGCCAGTTTGGGGGGATTTGCAGGTGAGGTGTCCCAAGCAGCTCATAGCCAGGCTTTCTGAAGTCCATGGAGTGGTTGGTAGGACCTGTGGCTTCTCTTGTCTCTTTCCAGCATCTCCCAACCACTCTGCTGTGCTGATAATCTCATTAATCTGGATGAGGCAAGAAGGAAGTGGAACTCTTGGGCAGCATCATGCACACTGGGGGAGCCAGAAGCTGCTGCACAACAATTTTTATTTTCTCCTGTAGGAGAAACTGTGGGCCAAGGAATCTCTCTTGGCACTGATTTGTGCCACCTTGGGAAAAGTGTGATGCAAGTAAAGTAAAACTGTTCTTTTTACCTTCTTTGATGTGTCTATTCTTGTACTTCTGGCTTCAACAGTGTGCTGGAACTTGTTCAGTGGACTCTATGACTCCCACAGAGATGCTCTCATCTACAGGTAGTTATCAGAATTGATACTTCTGCAGAGGGATGATGGTAGAAAGCTCCTATTCACCTATCTTGCTAATGTCAATAACTCAATTCACCAGTTTCCTTCTCTTTTGTTAAGTTATCATAGCATATTATTGATACATATTTGCCTTCACATTAGCCTCTAGCTTTTTTGCTGTTTCCATTGTTTTTGTTGGTATCATCTCTATTAAACTGCAATTTTTTGAAAGGGGTCTTTTTTTTTCATCCTATATAGAAAACACCATATGCTCTATGCATAACTGATGCTCAGTAAATTTCTGTTGAATTGTTTGCTCCTTTGCATTTTACAATTGTATGATCAATCCATCCATCAGTCAGTTGTCAGTAAGCATAGCAACATGCTGTTTTTTAGGAGGAACCCAAAACCTCAAGCAAAGGAGAAAAAGAGAAACATTTTGCTTTCTGCAACACATGTAACTCTTTCCACATGTAATTATCCTCATAGTGTGCAAATGTATAGTTCTTTTACATACAGCTATTCCACACATCCATATAAATTATATATATGTTTTCTTTCCAAGAACCAAGTAGTCTGCTAAGCAGAGATAATTCACCTCACATAACAGCAAAATATTATAAAGCAATATAATCACTTGCATTTTCAAGTTTATAATTAATTCTGTGCTTTTATTGGGTGAAAGACTTATGTTTTGAAGAGTGTATTTTTTACACCTAGTGAACATGAAAACAAATTCTGTCCTTTCGTGCCTTGTACATTTCAAACTTTGAATATTAAAATACATTAAAGAGAGGCCACAGCTGTGCCCTTCAGATGGAGTTACTTGGATACAGCAGGGGAGAAAGCGCCTTGGTGGCCCCCAGGACAGCAAGACCACTAATAGGGTTCCCGTGGACCCATGCAGGAGCAAGGAGCCAGACAGCTGAAAGAAGGGAGCCATTCAGAGGCCGGTGAGTCATTGCAAGGGACCAGTGCAGGGCCTGTCCCATGGGAAGTGTTTGGAGCATGGGTGGTGGGGGAGATGGGCCCAGTAGGAGAACACTATGACACAGCAAGGACAGCCAATCCACCCCCTAATCAGCACAGGACCACTCAAAGGAGACTGGTCGGGAATACAGAATTGCATGGGGTGCAGTTTGATGAAAAATCTCAGGCCCAGATCAGAGTTTCTACACAACTCAGGTGCACCCAGTCTCTGGAGAGCCACAAGTAACTATAAGTTTTACCATTTAACCCTGAGCTGCACAAAAAGCCTTCCCTAGGGAAATAGCAGCAAAGCAGCAATTTAGCTCAACAACATAGCATAAGTACTGGTTCCCACAGGAAGTTATCCATTTTAGAGGTAAGCAAAGGACAAAAAATTGGTTCCAGCCCAGGCACACCACCAGTGCCTTGGGGCCTACCCAGGGGACATGAGGCATGGAGCCAGAGACTGGGCACTCCCCACGACCAGGCACACTGCCAGCACAAAGGAGCATGCCAAAAACATCACCTCCATGTGGGTGGCCCACCATAGCCACCACTATAACCATGGCTGCTGTGAAAGCAGCTAGATGCCACAGCCATCACACAGATGGTCCGCCGGTCACTGGAGTGCATTGACACAGGAGAGTCACCAGCAGAATAAGACAAGAAGAGGATGTCTCTCTCCACGAAATCCATTTCAGAATGATAGAAGAAGTATCTGCTCTATGATAATATTGGGGGGCCTGATCACACCTCTCAGCATTGGATAGATCATCTAGGCAACAAATCAACAGAATAACCATTATTCTTTCAGAAGGAGAGAAGAAATCTAGAGTAATTAGAGGGGGGATGGGGGAGGGAGATGGGGATGGGGAGAAATTGGACAAGGGGCATAAAGAATAATTACGATTTGTAACAGTAAAAAAAAAATAAAATAAAGAGCTCATCTTCGAAAAAAAATTTAAAAACTTCCTGTAGCATGACAACCACCTGTACAAACATAAATGCAACTGTTTATTTTACTCATCAGATTTTCCAAAATAACATATTTAAGGAAATACCATTATAGATTGGCAGGCCATACCTATAATCCTTAGTGATCTCCTATCAAAATATTAATACCAAATTAAACAACTGGTCAATCTAATTAGGTTAGCTTCTCCTAGCCCCTACTCAGAATCTTTCGTAAGTTTACTCCAGAGCATTCTCCCTTGGTGTGGCAAGTAAATAAACCCAATTTTGGCTGTAAGTGTATTGGGGGTAGTTTTATATGATTATTTATATAATGAAATAATGTAGGTTCTGATTTTCTTGCATAATTTATTGTAATAAATTTATAAATTGGTTTTATACCCCAGTATTTTTAGAACTAATAGAGATTAAAAAGTGGTCATGTAAAATTTTATTTATTTTGTATTATATTTTGTTATGAGAAAAATATGCCATTGTGGTTCTCGCAAACTTAGAGAGTTGTGGAAGTATTAGGATATAGTTCTTTCAAATGTCAAGGGTCTAGTATACAAGGACAAATGTCCTTATTGGTCGCTTCAGGAATCAACACATATCCTGATATAGATCTAGAATTTAGAGATAAAAATTCAGTGAGTCTAACTCCCTTATTTTGAAGATAAGTAAATTGATTCATAGGGGTCATGAATTGCCCAAGGTCTCATGATGCAATTAGTTAGGAGATATTTTGGGGTGATGGGGGAAGATGGGGGGATATATATATCTTGGCTCCTAATTTAAGGTTCCACTAGTGTCAGACTTACCATGAATGCTGTGATAATATCAAGCACACACAAGCACACATGCACACATACACGGTAGATATGTACTGCACAAGAATATTAGGAAAATCTGCAGTATAAACACAAAGTTGGTTATACAACTGAGAACAAAACCATATAAAGATTCCCTTAAAGATATCAGAAAAGCATGCAGATAATTTCATGGAGGGAAGCATAGCATAGTGGCCAAGAACCACCTCTGTCACAGTTGTTTCAATCCTGGACAAGCTACCCAACTGCTCTGTGCCTTAGATTCCTTGTCTGTAATATAGGCATACTAATGTTACCTTCTCCACTGGTATGTTGTGAGGGTTAAATGAATTGACATTTGCCAAGTACATAGAATAATGCCTGGCACATAGTAAGTGCTATAAAAATGTTGGTTAAGAAAATAAATATTGTCTCCAAACAAAGAAGCCCAGGACCAGATGGCTTTATTGCTGAATTCTACCAAACTTTTAAAGAAGAACTATTACTAATACTTATCAAACTTTTTCAAAAGTCAGAGTGGAAGGAATTCTTTCTAATTCATTCTACGAGGCTAGAATTATCCTGATACTAAAACTAGAAAAGGACACAACAAAAAAGAAAACTACAGGTCGATATCCCTGATAAATGTAGATGAAAAAATCCTCAAAAAAAATACTAGTAAACTGAATCCATAAATACATCAAAAAGATTATACAACAAGATCAAGTGGGATTTATATCAGGGGTGATAGTGTGACATATGCAAATCAATAAGCATGATTCACTGTATTGACAGAATGAAATAAAAGTTCCATATTATCATCTTGATAGATGCAGAAAAAGCAAGTGAAAAAATTCGACAGTTATTCAAAATAAAAACTCTCATCTAACAAGGTATAGAAGAAAAGTGTCTTAACACAATAAAGGCCATATATATCAAACCCATAGCTAAGATCATACAGAACTGAGAAAAGCTGAAAGCTCTCCTCCTAAGAATTGGAATGAGAAAAGAGTGCCCACTCTTACTACACTTATTCAACATAGTACTAGAAGTCCGAGCAAGAGCAATTCAGCAAGAGAACCAAATAAAGGGCATAAAATTGGAAAGGAGGAAATCAAATTGTCCCCATTTGCAGATGACATGATTTTATATAGAGAGAAACCTATAGATTATATAGACTATATAGAGATGAAACCAAAAATCTTTCAGACATTACAAACAAATTCAATAAAGTTGCAGGATACAAAATCTATGCAAAAAAAGCAGAAGCATTTTTATACACTAACAATAAAATAGTCAAAAAAGAAATTGAGAAAGTAATCCCATGCTAAACACCCTGTATGATCTTTGCACACAGTATAAATGTACCCAAATATCATATTGTACTCCGTAAATATATACAATTATCAATGATTCAATGAAGAAAAAATCAATGAGAAAAAAATTAGTAGATTAGAAGTTACCAGAAATGGGGGGGGAGGGGGGAAAGGAAAGAATAACAATGAGAAGTCATTGCTTAATGGGTACAGAGTTTATGTTTAGGATGAAGAAAAATATTTGGAAATAGAGGTTGTGGTTATACATCATCATGAATGTAATTAATTCCATGCAATTGTATGTTTAAAAATGTTTAAAATGGAAATTATGTTATATATGCTTTACCACTATAAAAGAAAGGGAAGGGAAAAAAGTGATCCTATGTATAACAGCTACCAAAAACTAAAACAAACAAACAACCCCCCCAAAAAAACAGGGATAAATTTAACCAAGTAGGTGAGAGATCTTTACAAGGAAACTATAAATTGCTGATTAATGAAATTACAGAAGACACCAAAAATTGGAAAGACATACCATGTTCTCACAGATTGGAAGAATCAATATTGTTAAAATGATCAAACTCAAAGCTATGTGCAGATTCATGCAATTCCTATCAAATTACCAATGACATACTTCACAGAAACAATAATAATAAAAAAGAACAATCCAAACATTTACATGGAACAACAAAAGACCTTGAATAGCCAAAGCAATCCTGATCAAATGAACAAAGTGGGAAGCATTACAGTCCTTGAGTTCAAAATATATTGCAAAGATACAGTGATCAAAACAGAAAGGTACTGGCATAAACACAGACACATAAACCAATGGGACAGAATAGAGAATCCAGAAATAAATCCACATATCTACATCCAACTAACTTTCAACAAACGTGCCAAGAACAAATATTGGGGAAAAGACACTCTCTTCAATAAATGGCACAAGGAAAACTGGATATCCATATGCAGAAGACTAAAAAACTAGACCCCCATCTCTCATCATACACAAAAAATCAACTAAGAATGGATTAAAGACTTAAATGTAAGACTCAAAATTATGAAACTTCTAGAAGAAAACACAAGAGAAATGCTTCAGGGTATCACACTGTGCAAAGATTTTGTGAATAAGACCTCAAAAGCACGGGCAACAAAAGCAAAAATAAACAAATGGGATTATATCAAACTAAAAAGCTTCTGCACAGCAAAGGAAACAGCGAAGAGACAATCTGCAGAATGGGAGAAAATATTTGCTTATTATTCATCTGACAAGGGATTATTATGCAAAATATACAAGGAACTCAACTCACTAGCAACGAAATCCCAAATAATTAGATTTTATAAATGGGAAAATGAGCTGAATTTGGGTAATGGTCACAAAGAATGATTACAATTTGTAATGATGAATGTGTTCATAATACTGATTTGATCATCATATGTTGTACACAAATACTGATAGTCAACTTGTACCATATAAACATGTATAATCAATTATGTTTCAAGTGTAAAATTTAAAAAAAATGGACATTCCTCAAAAGAAGATATACAAATGGTCAGGAGGTATATGAGAAAATGCTCAACATCACTAATCATTAGGGAAATGCAAATCCCAATGAGATATCACACCACAGTTGGAGTACCTATTATAAAAAAGACTGAAAATAACAAATGCTGGTGAGGATGTGGAGAAAGGCAAACTCTTAGACATTGTTGGTGGGAATGTAAATTAGTACAACAATTATTGAAAACATTGTGGAGGTTTCTCAAAAAACTGCTTATAGAACTACCATACAATCCAGCAATCCTACTACTGGGATTGAGGGAATACCTGCATTCCCGTGTTTATTGCAGCTCTATTTACAATAGCCAAGATATGAAACCAACCTATGTGTCCATCAATGAATGACTGGATAAAGAAGATGTTGTATATATGCACAATGGAATACTATTCATTAAAAAAAAAATGGCATTCTGTCATTCACAGCAATATGGATGAGCCTTGGAGAAAATTATGTTAGTGGATCATGTTAGTAGAACTGATATGTGGAAGCTAAAAAATTGATCTCACAGAAGTTGAGAGTAGAGTAGTAGTTACTAGAGACTAGTAAGCGTAGGGAAGTAGAGTGGATAGGAAGAATGTGGTTAGTGGATGCACAATCGCAGCTAGAAGGGAAGAAAGAGTAAGTCCCAGTGTTCTACAGCACTGTAGGGAGACTACAGTTAAGAGCAATTTACCATGCATTTTCAAATAGCTAGTAGAAAGGATTTTGAATGTTCCCAACACAAAGAAATGACGAATGTTTGAGGTGATGGATATGCTAATTACCTTGGTTTGACCATGGTACATTACACACATGTACCCAAATATCACAATGTACCCCATCAATATATACAATTATTATGTGTCAATTAAGAAAAATTAAATTTAATAAAATGGAAAAATTTATAAAAATAAAAACAAAAAGGATATGAAAAATGTAAAAAAAGAAAAAGAAAATGAAATATGGGGTTTAAAAATAAGCATTTCCCATCTAACCCATGCTATCCTTCCTTGAGTTAAAAATCCTACCTTATATATAAAACAGCATTATTATTCCAGGAAAAAAGAAGAGAAAAGAGGGCTGGGAGGTGGGCAGAGAGAGAGAAAGATAAAAGGAGAGGGGAGGAGAGGAGATATTGCTCTTCTTGGATACAGCAGAAGAGAGAATTAGAGACCATAGCCCATATTGCAGTGGCAAAGATTAACATCTAATAAGAGGAAGAAGTTATTGACTTATGAGATGCCAAATACAGCTCAGATCATCAGGACAGCAAGTTTTTCTTGCCCATACAGAGTATTATCAGTGTATTAATAAGAGCGGGTTGTGAAGGAGTTCATAAAAATCAGAAAACCTTTCAAGACCTCTTCTTTTTAATTTTTAAACTCTATCACATCTTTAGATTTCTATCCCAATTCAGCTGCTTACCCTTTCCATTAAAATAGGATATATGCCCCTCTAACTTTAAGATTTTAAGTGCTTTTGGAAACCTTAGACAGAAATGATTTTCAACTGCATTTATGACTGTCACCAAGGCCCACATAAATGAAATCTAACAATAATTCTGTGTAATTCCTAAAGATTAAAATGCAGAAAAGGGCTTCCAATGGCGACAATACCATCTGGATTCTGTGGCCCTTCACCTTCACCTTAAGATGCCCTTAATTTGAGGAAAATAGCATGGATGGAAGCCTGAGAAGTTAAAAGGAAAGGAAACAAATAGTCAGACTTGGGAATGAGACATATGGATAGTCATGAGCAAACAGAAAGAACAGGCAATTATGATCTCACATTTTTGTTTAGTTCCTACAAAAACTAGGTTATGAAATTAGATCATCTGTAAAGTAAACATTTCTGGCTATGTTAGCTTAGAGAGTTCTACACAATAAAATATGTTTATGATTAGTGAGAGTCACTAATGGGAGTCAAATATTCTTTAATATTTTTACTCAGAAACATGAGAAAAAGTCTTCATGTAACATTTCATAAAGACAGGAAGCATAACTTTGGAGTTACCATCTCACACTCTTACACTACATAGAAAAGAGGTAAGTAGACTTTACTCCTTTTATTTTCTTCTCTGACAGAGTCTGTATTAGCTACTTTTCTAAAACTCAGAATTATTGATGCATTGATGAGAGGTAATTCTGAGTTATAAACCTTTGTGAAAATAAATATGGCTTTAAAGTAGACTATCTTATTAATGACCAACTGCTTGAATAACACTGAATAGATACATGTAATGAATAGTTGTCATTTTTGGTTGTTGCCATGTATTAAATAGGTTTAGGTAATGATTTTCTGTGTCAGCAATGTTGGCCTGCATCAGCTACTGTAATGGAAGGCGCTTGAAAGCCAGGAATTAATCCCCAAGAAGCTGCGGCCCAGGACATGTTTCCTCTCAGTTATATCTGACTTTCCCTTTCTTCACTTTTCCCTATCTGTTCACTCTGTTTCCAGAATCAATATGCTACCCTTTCTTTAATTGCCAAAAGCTATGGATAGCTTACAGCTTTCATTCCAGAAATAGAGCTTTATGTAGTAATGAATGATTTGTTATTAAAATATCATACTTCTAGCAGAAAAGATGTACAAGTATGATAATACAGAAGAGGTATATAATGTGTTTGAAAATTAATATTGTCCTTTTTGTCATGATCTGGAGCTATCCTTTGCTCAAACTGGAATTTGATCTTCATAGACAGCACTGAATGTCAACTGATCATCTATATAGCATGATGGGATGGAAGGAAGGACAGCTGGCTGGTTTATCACTGAGTTTTCATCTGAACATCTTCCTCCCCCTGCCCTCAGAGTCATAACCCATGACCACAGAAGCTGCGAAACTCTGCACACCTTCTCCATTTCTATATTCCATCGTTGACAGCTTCTTGACTCCATCCCTCCCTTCACCAAGATCTCCTGCTCTCTCAAACTGCCCACTCCTCCCAAATACCAGGGCCATATGGTTGAGACTTTGTAAACCCAGTATTTTGCTTGGGATCCCTTTATGATGCAAGCTTTTATGAATTAGTTAAAACTGATTATCTTTCCCCCCAAAACTATGCACTTAATTTCCAATTTTGATATGCCATATTCATCGAAATAGAAACAAGATAACTCCATATCCCAGTTTTCTAAAACGTAGTTCTTCCTGTAAGAAACCACTGCTAACCATATATCTAAAAAGAAATTATATAACTTCTTTGCCCATAGTCTTGAGATAAACATCATATTCAAGAAAATTTTATGACTAGCCTACATGTTAGAAACAAATGGAAACAGCTTTCAATTTAAATGAAAAAAAAAAGGAAATATAGAAACACCAACCACACACATCACAACTAACACATTACAACTAACCTAAATATGGTCATCAAAGAACTTGCAAAAATAGCCTGCTTAATAAAACTGCATCATGCAGGAATCCATTTGCATAAATTTCTCTATTTCTAATAAATTAATATCAGCTAGTTTTCAGTATGTGCTTCATATACTAGGTAAAATTTTGATCCCTCCCTAACTCCATATGTGTTATTGCTGGTGGTGATGTTTACCAAAAATGTAATCTATTGTCAAGGTTTTATAAAGTTTTTGTAAAGTATTCTCCTGATGTTTATTTCACCCCTGCTAATATAATCCTTCCTTTACAGTGCTGTTTAGTTACTGTGGAACTGATATCATAACATAGCAGAAACACCTGTCATTACAAGATGAGTCCTGCTTAATTTTAAGCTGGAGTTAACCTCATTTCTATATACATAATAGAAAATGTTATTTGACAGCAATTTTACACTGAGAGAAGTCTGCAACCACCAATTTCAAAAAAAGCTATCTTATTCTTGTTATTATACAATTATTATATATCATACATGATCTGGGAGTGTGTTCTGATAGATTTTAGAAACAATATATGAATAATTGTCTAATTTTCTCAGGAAATGGAAAGAGGTCATATTATTGGCAAGGAATTTACTGTCTAAAAGACATGCTGTTTATTTTTAATGCTCTACTACTTTCTGTCAGAGTATCACTTTAAAATAACAAAATGCCTCATATTTTGTTCTAAGAATAAAGAATGTGTTTTCACTTAAAATTATACTGTAAGGGAAAAACAGTCTTTGGAATAAGGCATAACTAATTTACTGCTTCATGAAATACAGTAAGTCGATTTACCTTTCTAGGCATATGTTTCCTCCCGTACACGGTGAGGATATTAAAGTTTAACTAGATGTTTTTTCAGCTGAAAGAGATAACTTAATGTTAAGTAGCTAGCACAGTGTTTGATATTTAGAGGGAGACTGAATCAAACCAATTTCCACTCACATTCAGTTTACAAATTTTAAGATAGTGATCTTTTATATGACATCATAAAATTTTTAAAAGACCTGCTAACAATTGAGACAAATGCAGAATGTCAATTTTAATAATTGTTTAAAAGCATGATATAAAATATTTTATAAAAAGAGCACAAATTATAGATATTTTTATTACCAGAATGTTAGAACTTGAAGGAAGCTAATAGCCTACCTAACGGTACATCTGTCATTTCCCAAGGAAGGAAACTACATTTAGATAACTTGCCCACAGTGACAGTATACATTTGATTAACAGCTCAGCTAAGGTGAGAACAGACCACTTTAACCCAAGTCTAGTGACATCATTTTTATCACCCCCTTCCTTTATACTAACACCAGTCTATGCACATTAAATTCTGAAAAACATTTTTTAAAAATATAACACCAAGAATTTTTTCACTATCCTTAAATACCTACAGAAAAATTTCAAATTTCAGTATTTACTCTTTCATGAGTTACTTATTTTGTTTGGTAAAGTTGAAGTAACTTTATAAAATGTCAAAATGTGAGGAAAACTTAATTAGGATACTCTTTATTCCTCTTCATTTGAAGGAAAATTTTTTTATTTTTTATTATTATTTTTTATTTTATCAAAGTACAATGTAGTTGATTTTCATGTCCTTTTACCGATTCCTCCCTCCCCCACCCATCAACATTATATCTGTTCACTTGTCTTAACAAGTTCAAGGAATTGTGATTGTGTCTTCTTCCCTGCCCCCCATTTGTTTGTGTATTTATTTATTTATTTTTAGCTCTCACAAATAAGTGAGAACACGTGGTATTTCTCTTTCTGTGCCTGACTTGTTTCACTTAATATAATTTTTTCTAAGTCCATCCCTGTTGCTGGGAATGGTAGTATTTCATTCTTTTTTATAGGAGAGTAGTATACCATTGTGTAGATGTACCACAGTTTCCTTATCCACTCATCTGATGATGGACATTTGGCCTGGTTCCAACTCTTGGCTATTGTAAACAGTGCTGCAATAAACACTGGAATACAGATATCCCTTTGACATGATGATTCCCATTCCTCTGGGTATATTCCCAGCAGTGGAATAGCCGCGTCATATGATAGATCTATCTGTAATTGTTTGAGGAAACTCCAAACCATTTTATTTTTTATTATATTACTTGTGGGGTACAAAGTTGACTATCAATAGTTATGTACAATGTGTGATGATTAAATCAGGATAGTTAGCTTATTCATCATTACAATACATAATCATTCTTTATGTCGGTTAACCAATTGCTCATCAACCCTCTTCCTTCTCCCCTTCCCCTCCCCCTTTCCACCTCTAGTAACCACAATTCTGTTCTCTCCTTCTAAAAGTTCAATGTATTATGGTGACTGTTGTTTCTTTCTCTCTCTTTTTATTGCTTATTTGTTTATTTATGAATTCAGCTCCCACTTACGAGTGAGGACATGTGATATTTCTCTTTCTGTTCCTGGGTTGTTTCACTCAGCATAATTTTCTCCAAGCTGATCCATGTTGCTGTGAATGGCAGAATTTAATTCTTTTTTTATGGCTGAGTAGTATTCCACTGTGTATATATACCACATTGTCCTTATCCAGTCATTCATCAATGGACATTTAGGTTGGTTCCACAGCCTGGTTATTGTAAATAAAGATGCAATAGAAAGTAAAGAGAACACTAAAAGAAGAAAAGACATTCCTTTTTCATAGATTGGAAGAATCAATGTAGTAAAAATGTCCATACTACCCAAAGCCATCTACAGATTCAGTGTGATCTTCACCAAAATACCAATGACATTTGTCACAGAAATAGAAAAAACAATCCTAATATTTATACAGAACAACAAAAGATCCTGAATAACCAAAGCAACTCTGAGCAAAAAGTAAATAAAACAAAATTAAGCAAGGGGCATTACACTTCCTGACTTCAAAGTATATCACAAAGATGTAGTAACCAAACAGCATGGTACTGGCATAAAAACAGACATACAGACCAATGGAACAGAATAGAGAACCCAGAAATCAACCCACGAGTTTGCAGCCAGCTGATCTTTGACAACGGCACCAAGAACATTCAATGGGGAAAGGAGACCCTCTTCAATAAATGGTGATGGGAAAACTAGATACCATATGTAGAAGATTGAAATTGGATTTGTACCTCTCACCGTATACCAAAATCAACTCAAAACAATTTAAAGACTTAAATATAAGACCTGAAACTTTAAAATTCCTTGAAGAAAACATAGGGGAAGCACTTCAGGATGTATGACTGGTGAAAGATGTTATGAATATGACCCCAAAAGCACAGACAACAAAAGAAAAAATAAATAAATGGGATTATATTGAACTAAAAAGCTTCTGTACAGCAAAGGAAATAATTAACAGAGTGAAAAGACAACTTACAAAATGGGAGAAAATATTTGCAAACTATGCATCCAATAAGGGATTAATATCCAGAATATAGAAGGAGCTCAAACAACTTTACAATAAAAAAAAAATCATCCTATTAACAAATGGGAAAACAAGCTGAATAGACATTTCTTAAAGGAGAAAGGACATAAAAATGACCCACTGGTACATGAAAAATGCTCAACATTACTAATCATCAGGGAAATACAAATCAAAACCACTTTGAGATATCATTCACTCCAGTTAGACTGGGGTGTAATCAAAAAGAGAATAACAAATGCTAGGAAGGATGAGGGAAAAGCGGAACTCTTCTACACTGTTAGTGGGACTGCAAATTAGTACAGCCTTTATGGAGAATAGTATGGAAGTTTCTTTAAACAACTACAGATAGAACTACCATACAATCCAGCAATTCTTCTACATCATGTCGAAGGGATACCTACACTCCCATGAAGGAAATTTTAAACACCAAGCACACTGGCCACCATTTAACACTGTCATTTTTAGAAAAAATGTAATTTTTTAATGAGATCTTTGCCTCAAATTGAAGTGTCTAATTTACCAAGTGTAACAATAATGAATTCTAAGTTCTACTAGTTTGGACTTAAATACAAAAAATTTAAACCTTTCTTGGTGGGGGGGGGGAGGAGAAGATCAGGAAAATTAATAGCACAGAAAGTCCTTTTGGAGCTATTTCCTATAAAAAGCATGTTGATGGCCACCACACCCTCTATCACTCGTACAGGGGTGAAATTAGCATTTTTATTTATATCACCCCAGACATTTATTCATAGACCACATCACTTCTCGGTGAATCTTTATCCAAACTCCATAGCTGTGTTTTTAGATGGCTAACTTTATAGATCTGTTTGATATAGTCTGTTAAAGTCTCTATTCATGAAAGCATTAGTGAGAAACTATCTATTCCTACAGGATGTGTGGAAAGGTCTACTGAAATATTGTCAGCAATAGTGGAATCCACACCCACCCTAAAATACACGAAATGTATAATCTATTGCTCATCAATTGGGTGAATTAGTAAATTACCACATTCTGTCTGCCATCCTGAAGAAGTAGAGAGAACATCACCACACTAAGAAAAACTTTCTCCTTCCTTCATGGCTTGTTCCCAACTTTCTTTTCTAGGCTCTTAGGAAAACTATGCACTTTTACTGAAAAGAATCTCTGCGCATCAATATGACAATAGGAAAACAGTTATACTTGAGTATATATTATATAAATGTTGATACCTCTTAAAGACAGAAACACGAATATGAACTAAGATAATCGCTAATCCTTGATAACCTGAAGATGGGAAATGAACTCTAGATGTCTTCATTCCTAGCCTGAATACCTCTAGGCTATGAGTCCTATAGCAACCACATATATAATAGGAATCTGCTTTCTCATTGGAGAAATGAGGGTGCCTTTTCTCATAAACTCAAACAAATTAAAAATAACCATAATAAGGAAACTAAGGCATTAAGTTTTAAATGTAATAATCACACCAGGTGAAAATACTTAACCATAATGTATCATACTATAAAATGGAAATATTTCCTGCCAAGCAAAATGTTAAAGTATTCTTAAAAAAATTCTAAATGTGGTGAAATACCTTAGAATGATTAGATATCTGGATGTCCTCACTACACATTTCTCTGTCTCTGTTTAACTGTGTTAACTACATAATTTCTGATTTTCAATTTTATTACTACTAGGCAAATAGGGTTATACATAAACTAGGACAATACCGTTTCTTGCTAGTAATTATAAACTTGAGAAGTACTGCAAAAAGAAGAAAAAAAATTTTAGAGAAAAGTTGATAGTTTAAGTGATTTTTAAAAAATCAAATAGTCACAATAAAATAGTCTTTACTGCTTATTATAAATCACTGATGAGAATAGTTTCCTAACTGATATAGCTCCACTTAGTCAGAAATTAGTTGCCCACAAGAATGAGGAACTTTTTTCTTTTAGGGTAGTAGAAATAAGGGAGGCTGTTCCCTGTCTGTTTGTACCAAAGCTTCAGTTATCCCACAAAGTTAAACAAAAGGAATTAACTTGCTGTTTCCTTTATGACCATTCATGTAATATCTTAAAACAACCTTCAAACTTCTTACCTTATCTAAAATAAAGGACTTTAATTTATTTTAAGCTGGAAATTGCTTAGATAATTTGGAAGAATGTAACTAAAAACATGCTTCCTGGATTAATTCAGAAAAGTAAGAAACTGATTTGCATTTGATCTGTGATTTTTCAATAACTTAAAACAGCAGTGCATGCATTAGGAAAACATATTCTTTTGAAAAAATCCTAAAAATAAAGAATTACATATAAAAAAATCTGAAATTTTCCTTTCATACAAAATCTGATAACTACAGTCACATGCAGCTTAGACGATTTTGTCCTTGTACAAACATCACAGAGTGTACTTACACAAACCTAGATGGCATAGCCTACTACACACCTATGCTATACAATATAGCCATTATAATCTTACGGGACGACCATCGTACATGTGATCTGCCATTGACTGAAACATCATTATGCAGTGCATGACTGTATTTTAATCTAGTACATTCATTTAACATTCAACACATATTATTCAGTGCCCATTATGTACCAGGTACTGATCAGGCCCTAAGGAAACAAGTCACCATTATTGCAAAGCTTGTATTCTAGTGGAAAGAAGCACACAATAATTAGATACACAGATAATATATACTGTACAATGTAAGGTAGTGCTATAAGAAATGTAAATAGGAATCAAAGGCCAGGGTGAGCAGGAGCAGTGGGTAGAGAATGCTCTTTTAATAGGAGTTTTTAAGAAGGATGTTTCTGATGAGGTGGAAAGGGAGCAGAGACCCAAACCATGGGTCAGACTGATGTAAGAAGGAAGAGTCA
Source organism: Cynocephalus volans (assembly GCF_027409185.1). Lineage (NCBI taxonomy): Eukaryota > Metazoa > Chordata > Mammalia > Dermoptera > Cynocephalidae > Cynocephalus > Cynocephalus volans. Next base: position 77,283,170 of record NC_084464.1, read on the forward strand.
TTCTAGGAATGGTAACTGCAAGTGTAAAGGCCCTACTTGGTGTGCTTGTGAACAGCAAAGAGGTCAGTGTGTAGAGCTGACTATGTGAAGGGAATTGTGTGAAAGGGTGAGATCAAGTTGGGAGAGGGGTGGTGGAGAAGATGTCAGCTCTTGTAGGGCCTTTTAGGTCCTGGTAAAGCCTAGACTCTCCCTATATGTATTCTTCCAACATTATAATATGTATCATATATATGTATGTAAGTGTACATGTATGTGCATAAATATTTTTTTTTGTGTGTGTGTGTGTGTATGAGGGTACTTCAAACAGTTCGTGGAAAGATAGAATTAAAAAACAGTATGAATCTTCCTGTGAAGTTTTTGAAGTACCTTCATACACACACACACACACACACACACACACACACACACACACACACACACACACACACACACACACACACACACACAGTGGTGTGTATAACTATCTATATCTGCATACGTATGTGTTTATACTGTGTAGATAGATAGATAGATAGATAGATAGATAGATAGATAGATAGATAGATAGATACACACACATGCACAGTTACGTGTGTGTGCATAGGAGCTTTTATTAATATATTACAAAAGACACCATTGCTTATGTACAATTCCTTCAGAATTTAAAAATATAAAAGTAGAATTTCTTATGGTAAACCCTTTTGAAATGTACATAAATGCTAACACATGAGAATGGCCATTTTTCAAAACCCCCAACAAAATTGGGTGTTATTAGTTTTCTGAAGTTTTGCCAATCTGATAGTGAAAATGGTATTTCATTGCTCATTATAGTTGATTTTCCTTAATGTAGTTCTTTGCTTTCTGTAATGTGTCTAATGTGAATTTCCTGTTTATATTTTTCTGTTGAGTTATTCTTTTTTTAAGAGTGCTTATTTGGTTGTTTTTGTTTTGCCTCCCTTGCTCACATCCAAATCCTCTGATTTTAACCAGTGTCAACAACCAGATGTGTATCCCTTCTCAGCTTTTTCCTTGTTCATACAAACATATACAAATCTATTTCCATATATATATAATTGTTTGCTTTTTGCTTATCTGAACAGTCCTGACAAGGCAAAGTAATAGAGACAGAAAGTGGATTATTGGTTTCCCTGAACTGGGGGGCTTGGGGAGGTTGGGGAGGGGCAATGAGGATTAATTGTAAATGGGCATGAGAGATCTTATTGGGGGGACTAAAATGTTCTAAAACTGATTTATGGTGATGGTTGTGTCACTTAGTAAAGTTACTAGGAAACATTAAATTGTACATTTGAATGGGATGAATTTTACAGATACATTATATCTTAAACTTTTAAAATATATATATCTACACATTACTCAGCAACTTCCTTTTTTCAAATAGCAATATATCATCAATATTCCTACAAGTTATTAGATGCAGTCTCAAAATCTACCTTTTTTTGTACATACCATACACACATACATACACAGTTGGTCCTCAATTTTTAATGTTTTGACCTGATTTTTCAACTTAATGTGAAAGCTATATGCATTTAGTGAAAACCGTACTTTGAATACCCACACAACCATTCTGTTTTTCCATTTCAGTACAGTGTTCAATAAATTGTACGAGATATTCAACACCTTATTATCAAATAAGCTTTGTGTTAGATGATTTTTCCCAGCTTTAGGCTAATGTAATTGTTTTGAGCATGTTTAAGGTAGGGTAGGTTAAGCTATGATATTTGGTAGGTTAGGTGTATTAAATGCATTTCGACTTAATTGATATTTTCAACTTATGATGGGTTTATTGAGACATAACCTCATCATAAGTTGAGGAGTGTTTCTACACACACAGACTCACATACGATTTTGCATTATTAAGATTATATACAATTAATTTTTGCACACAACTTTGCATTTTAATTTTAGCACAGAAAAGCAAAACCAGAAAACTCTAAAAGCAAACAAAATCAATAAACAATACATAGATTGGGAATATATATATATGTATTTGCATTTAGTTTGGCAGATAAAATGCCAATATATTTTAGTATATAGGGTACTTACAAATGGACAAGAAAAAGACAACCAATAGAAAAATGAACAAAGTTTATAAGTAAATAATTCTCAGAAAATCTAACCCAAATGGCTCAAAACATATGAAAAAATGCATATACTTAACAAAAGTCAAAGAAATGCAAATAATTAAATTAATAATAAAATGTTAACGTATGTGCATTATGCTGACAGGAACCAAAAAAGCACTAACATTCATTACTGGCGGATATGTTAGGAATGTGTACTCTCAAATATTGCTAAGTTATTAAAATGTTTTTGAGAAGCAGTTTGGAAAAACCTATTTTTAAAAAATTTATCCCTTATGTGTAAAATAATACCAAGGACATATGCACAGAATATTTACTGTAGTGTTGCTCTTAGTGTAAAAAAACCTTTAAAAAATAAGAATGTTGAATAAATTATGGCATATACATATTGGATTTTGCAAATATATTTCATATTTAGCCACCTTACTAAATTTCTCATTTAGCATAAAATCTTATAGACATTAAAAAAGCATATCGTTACCTTTTTCTTTGCATTTTTATACTAGTTATTTTATTTTCTTGTCTGATTATATTAACCATCCAAGACTAAGTTACACTGTAATCAGTATCTCAAATCCTGATTTTTTTATTGATATGGTTTTAGTGTTTCATCTACAAGAATGATAATTGCTGTTAGTTTCTGGTAAATGTTCCTGTTCATATTTAGGAGGCTTTATTATATTCTTAGTTTTCTTACTGTTTCATTAAAAATAGCTGTCAATTTTATCAAATGTTTTTCAAGCATCTATTGATTTGCTTATGTGATTTTCTCCTTTCTTGTTTGATACATTGAATTATGCTGTTAGATTTCCTGATATTAAACCACTCTTACATTCCTATAGTAAATGATAACCAGATCATTTTGTTGCACTAAATCTTGGAGTGATTATGTCAGAAAGGGTGTGTAAAAAGTAAACTTTCTGAATATTTTTATGTCCAAGAATGTGTTAATTTTGTACTCACAGTAAGACACAGAGTTTTAGGTTCTGAATGTTTTTGTTTGTTTGTTTGTTTCAGAACATTGAAGATATTTCTCAATTAACTTCTAACATTCTATCGGTGATAAATCAGATGACAATCTGATTTTCATATCTTTGTATGTAAACTTTTTCCTTTTTTCCCCCTGAATCTTTTTAGTGTTTTTTTGTTCATATTAGGAGTAATAAAATTTTAGCAACAACGTGTCTGTGTGTAAGTCTTTTTCAATAATTGGGCTTAACAATATAGGAATATTTCTCTCTATTTTTGTATTCATGTCTTCCATCTTCTCTTTAGTCATCTTCAGGAGCTTCCATTAATTGGAGTTAGACTTCCTTGATTAAGTATCTATGACCATCTTTTCTAACAAACTTTCTTATTTATCCTTTTCTCTCCATCCAGTGAAAACATCATCCGTTTATCTTACAGATCACTGATTCAGTCATCAGGCCTGTCTGCTCTATTCATTGGTTCTATTAACTTTTAAACAATTCCTAATTCATCCTTATCCCCTCATTGCCTCTTTTCTCAGCAAGGGCAACTGTTTTTATCAGATGTACACAAATCTCTGAGTTATCTCAAATCTCACAAAATCATATCTGTTCATTCTGAGGTGTATTTCTTCTGCCAGTATGCAGGTCATAAGGTTACTTCCTAAAGGTCCTATCTTCTAAATAGGGGTCACTGTGGGTTTGGTGCAAATGGGTGAGTGCATTGGTTGACTAGCTTTCTTTTCCCCTCTTGAGCATATAACGATGTGGAGAATGGCAATGACCACCCATCCCTACCCAAACACACAAAAACATTTCTCAGTTTTTCACTTATCAAAACAAAGTTGGCTGTTCTCTGATGGCAGAATACACTAGTAAATTTCCCTCTGATGTAGTGGCTTTACTTCTTTCCTTCTCATATTTATGTCAGTTTTGTTTACCAAGTGCTATGGGTTAAATGTGCCCCCCAAATGTTTATGCATTGGAAACCTGACCCCCATAAGAGCATTAAGGGGGTGGGAAAACAATTACGGTATTTGAAAGGTGAGGCCTGTAAGAGGTTATTCGATTGTGAGGACTGTGTCCTTGCGAATGAACTGATCCATTCATAGAATAGTGGGCATGGTTCTGATGGCTTTATAATCAGAGCAAGTGAAAAGGTTAGTTTTGTTTCTCAGCCCATTCTCATCATGTGACACCTATGTCCCTACGAGAACCTGTAGAGAGTTCTCAATAAGAAGAAGGCTCTCACCAGATGCACCCCCTGGACCATGTACATCCCAGCTTCCAAAACTGTGAGAAATAAATTTCATTTCTTTATAAATTACCTAGTTTCAGGTATTCTGTTATAAGCAACAAAAATGGATGAATATACCAAGTTACTTCAGGCTATCTGATTCCCTCTAAGACCTGGACACCGTACTAAGCACCGTCCTCAAGTAAATAATTAAATTTTCTTATAGTACAGTCCACAAGTCCCCAAGCATTACAGTGTTAGCCTGGAACTTGAGTCAAATATGTCGCTGCCTTTTCTTAAGCATACATGCAGAGGAGTAGTGCTGGCAGGGCGGGTGAACTCAAATGTCCTTGACATTATGCATGATGTTCTTGACTAATTATACTGATAGTTTCCTCTTTTTAATATTTATACTGACTATCACTAAGCATAATAATTAACTCTCTAGCTTTTATCTTTGTAGTAATTTTCTTTTGTTTGTGTTTTGGGATGGCACATTGTTTACTTTTGTTAATTAACTCTTTTGGACTGTCCACCTTTGAGGAGTACCTAAAAAGTTATGGTCTGCTAATGACATCTTTTCTTACATTCTAGCTCTATTCTGAATTTGTTTGTGTTTTTATTTTTTTCTATTTTTTTAAAAGAAATTTGGGGTGGGTGGGGAGGTGTTTGTATGTGCGTTCTGTTCAATATCTTGATCCAGTTTTCTGCATTATATATTTGTTATTATCATTTTAATAAAATTTTGCACTTGAACTAAATAAACTCAAACTAAATGTCACTATTGAAAGCATTCCTGACCCTTATTGCCTTCATTTATTTATGTTTGTGTACCCATTAAGTGTGTTATCCTTGAGACTAGAGACAATGTCAGGATTTAGTTTTTTCTTTTTTAGAACCTAAATACTGAAGATTAAATGATACAATTTTATTATCATTATCAAATGTGACAGTAAAATATATAATGAATAGATGAGACTACCTTTTATTAGAAATTTATAATGTGCATAACATTAAGTGTGTTGTAAATGCTAGTAATCATACCCAAAACACTGAGAGTAGGGAATATTAACCCCCTCTATGGATGAGAAACTGAGACTCAGTATAGTCAAGTACATCATCCTATTTCACAAAACTCGTGGGTAGAGAAGCCAGATTTTAATTTTGTTACACTTCTTGGCTCACAGTCTTAACTATGATATTATTAATATCCAGGAAAATACAGAAGAACATAGTTAAGACTCTGAGCTTAGAGGTTGGTTAATGGACACAAAATTATAGCTAGATGGGAAAAATCAATTCTCTTGGTGTACGGTGAAGCTAAGCAATTAATAATTAATAATCACTAGTTATTATATAATTAATAATAATTTACTGTACATTAACAAATGGCTAGAAGAGAGGAAATCAAAAGTTCACATCACAAAGAAATAATTAAGTTTTGCAATGATGAATATGCTAATTATCCTGATTTGATTATCACATATTCTATACATGTATTGAAATATAACTCTGTACTCCATAAATATGTATGATCAATGTGTTCCAATAAAAGTTTTTTTAAAAAATTAAAGCATGCTAAAGTCTCAAATTTCCAAAACTGCAGGCCAATATCCTTGATAAATGCAGATGCAAAAATCCTCAGCAAAATACTAGCTAACAGAATACAGCAACACATACACAAAATTATATATCATGATCAAGTGGGATTCATCCCAGGGATGCAAGCTTAGTTCAACATACACAAATCAATAAATGTGATACACCACATTAATAAAAGCAAGGACAAAAAACACATGATCATCTCTATTGACGCTGAAAAAGCATTTGGCAAAATTCAACGTTCTTTCATGATAAAGACTCTCTACAAGTTAGGTATAGATGGAAAGTATCTCAACACAATTAAAGCCATATATGATAAACCCACTGCTAACATCATTTTGAATGGGGAAAAGCTTTCTTTAAGAACAGGAGCTAGACAAGGATGCCCACTCTCACCACTCCTATTCAACATAGTGTTGGAAGTACTAACCAGAGCAATCAGAGAAGAGAAGGAAATAAAGGGCATCCAGATTGGAAAAGATGAAGTCAAACTGTCCCTGTTTGCAGATGATATGATCCTATACACTGAACAGCCTAAAGCCTCTAAAAAAAACCCTTCTAAAGTTGATAAATGATTTCAGCAAAGTTTCAGGATACAAAATCAACACACCAAATTCAATAGCATTTCTGTACTCCAACAGTGAACATGCAGAAAAAGAAATTAAGAAAGCTATCCCATTTACAATAGCCACCAAAAAAAAAAAAAGTTAACCAAGGATATGAAAATCTCTACAATGAGAACTACAAACCACTGTTGAGAGAAATTAAGGAGGACACAAAGAAGATGGAAAGATATCCCATGCTCTTGGATTGGAAGAATGAACATTGTGAAAATGTCCATATTACCTAAAATGATCTACAGATTCAATGCAATCCCCATCAAAATTCCAATGATATTTATCTCAGAAATGCAAAACACTATGCAGACATTTACACGGAATAAAAAAAGACCACACATAACCAAAGCAACCCTGAGCAAAAAAAAATAAAGCTGGAGGCATAACACTGCCTGACTTTAAACAATATTACAAAGCTATAATAATCAAAACAGCATGGTACTGGCATAAAAACAGACACACAGATTAATGGAATAGAATAGAACCCAGAAATCAACCCATACACCTACAGTCATCTGATATTTGACAAAGACGGCAAGTCCACACACTGGGGAAGAGACTACCTCTTCAACAAATGGTTCTGGGAAAACTGGATATTCATGTGTAGGAGAATGAAACTAGACCCATACCTCTCACCATATACCAAAATCAACTCAAAATGGATTAAAGAATTAAATATACATCCTGAAACAATAAAACTACTTGAAGAAAACATAGGGGAAACACTCCAGGAAGTAGGAGTGGGTACAGACTTCATGAATAGGACCCCCAAAGCACAGGCAACTAATGGTAAAATAAACAAATGGGATTATATAAAACTAAAAGCTTCTGCATAGCAAAAGAAACAATCAACAGAGTGAAAAGACAGCCAACACAGTGGGAAAAAATATTTGATTAATATACATCAGACAAAGGATTAATAACCAGAATATACAAGGAACTCAAACAACTTTACAGCAAAAACCCAAATAACCCAGTTAAAAAATGGGCAAAGGAGCTGAATAGGCATTTCTCAAAGGAAGATATACGAATGGCCAACAGACACATGAAAAAATGCTCAACCTTACTCAGCATCCGGGAAATGCAAATCAAGACCATTTTGAGATACCATCTCACTCCAGTCAAGATGGCTAATATCCAAAAGACTGAACATGATACGTGCTGGAGAGGTTGTGGAGAAAAAGGAACTCTCGTACACTGTTGATGGGACTGCAAAATGGTGCAGCCTTTATGGAAAATGCTATGGACGTTCCTCAAACAATTACAGATAGGTCTACCATATGACCCAGCTATTCCACTGCTGGGAATATACCCAGAGGAATGGAAATTATCATGTTGAAGGGATACCTGTACTCCAATGTTTATTACAGCACTCTTTACAATAGCTAAGAGTTGGAACCAGGCCAAATGTCCATCATCAGATGAGTTGATAAGGAAACTGGCACATCTACACAATGGAATACTACTCTGCTATAAAGAAGAATGAAATACTACCATTTGCAACAACATGGATGGACTTAGAGAAAATTGTATTATTGAAATAAGTCAAGCACAGAAAGAGAGATACCACATGTTCTCACTTATCTGTGGGAGCTAAAAATAAATAAATAAACACACAAACAAACATGGGGGAAGAAGATACAATAATCAAAACACTTCCTTGAATTTTTAAAGACAAGTGAACAGATATGATGTGGGTGGGGGGAAGAGGGAGGGAGGAAGAGGAATGGATAAAGAGTCATGAAAATAGACTACAATGTATATTGAGAAGTTAAAAAAACAAACAAACAAAATCAAATTTCCAACCCAAAATGAATCTACATAAGCTAATGATATAAAGCTATGTGCAATATTGAGAATGTGGGGTAAATTAAAATCTACATATATATGTATACATATATCACAAGAAAAATTCATAATATTAAAATATTTATTTTTCTTTGTAAAGGTAGGGATTAAACATTAAAAGTAAAACTAGAAATAACCAGAACCATCATGAATAAATTATATTGGACTACTAAAGGTTTATGCTTTGAGCTTCATTTGTTTTGTTTTGCTAAGCTCTTTTTTAATTTTGCCATTTAGGATACAAATCTTTCCAAAACATACAACACACCTGCAGAATTACCTTAAAAGGAAGATACTGAAAATGACCAGTAAAATCATAACAATTGCCATTTATTGAACGCATAATATATGCAAGGCACTGTATGTATACTATTGATCATTCTTATAGTGACCCCCCAAAATAGATATTACTAACTCCACTATGCAAATCAGAAAACTGAGGGACTAAGTGTTCAAATAGTTTGCTAAAATTTTCCAGCTAATAGATATGCAGCCAGTATCTGAGGCCATATTGCACCCTCTTTAACTATCTGTCATGCCCTTGGAGGGCAGCAAAAGAGAGACTTGGATATCTATTATGTGCTAGGTATCATGCTAAGGGAATAGCATTATTTGCTCCATGTAGGGAAGCAGTTGCTATGACCACTCTGCAGACAAGAAAATTAACTGCAGAAAACTTACTGCTATCCGCAGCCAGAAAGTAGAGGAGGTGAGATTTGAAACTACACCATTTGACTCCAAATTCCATGTTCTTTTCTCTCCCTAGAGCTGTCACTGTGAGGAGCAGATACATTTGCTCATACTGCAACCACTGAGAACTGTAAATAGTCAAGTCCAAATGGTAACTGCAAGCCAGCTGGACTGTGCATGTCATAGACTCAGACTGCTGTATGTTTTAATTCTTGTATCTGTTTTTCCAGTTTTGGCTGTCCTTTGGAGCAGCAATATGCTTCTCATCCAAGGCACATGCTGAACTGGAGCAGTGTCTCTTTTTTTCCTCTAATGCAATTTTACAAACTTGAAGATTAACAATAAAACCGAGCTTTTAAGATCTATGAATAAACTAAGAGTAAACTAGGCTCTTTTATAAATTAGTAGTATGAATTTAACTGTTTGGACATGGTCAGATTATTTGTAAAATTCCATGTTGTCTTTTAATTACTTCCTGTTTCTTCTCTGCTTTTCAGAAGGTGAAGTTAAAAAGGCTGAGTTTTAGATAAACAGATAAATAACATTTCATTTATCCAGAACTCATTTTACCACATTACTAAACTACACTCTCTTTAGGATATAATATGATACACAATAATGTTTGTTAGTGGAGCTTGGATCAGTGCTATTCCAGGTGTGTCCATTTGTCCAGTATAGGCATCAACTGAAAGATCATTAGAAATGCAAATTTCGTGGCCCCATTCCAAACCTACTGATTTAAAATTTCTGTAAGTGGGACCAAGAAATCTGCATTTAAACAAGTCCCTCAAATGATCTGTATGCACTGGCATAGAGTTTAAAGTGACCAGATTTGAGTAAAAGCATTTCCAAGTGAAGCATGGAGCAAGTCAAGCATGACCTTGAGCAATTGCACTATGACTCAACTTTCTCATCTGTCACATGGAGATAATAGTAAGATTGTCTTGATGATTAAATAAAATATATGGATGCACAATACACAAACACAACTGAGAACATTGACTGAAACAATATTATGTGCTCAATAAATATTAGTCCAAAAATGCCTGCCTCCATAGTTGGTGATATTTTCAAATTATGTTTGGCAATATAACTCTAATTATGATATTATTAACAATAAGTGCCACTAATTACTAATTTGGTCACATTTAGGTCATCATCCTCCTATTTTATCTTTAAGGAGAAACTGCTTCAATTTCACTCTGCTCAGTATATGAGGATTCTAACTCCCTTGATGTTGGAGAATGAAGATTGGTGAACTCCTTGCTAATCACAACTTGTATTATCAACAAATGTAGGGAATAGTTCTCTCTCCACTAAAAGAAAGCAAGAGTCAAAAAGATATATTAAGAACATCAGAGGTAATTAATCAATGTGTGCGAAACCAAATCGATCAATTCCTTCCTAGAATACCCTCTCATTTTAATTTCACATTTTCTGAACTGTCAAATTTCTTTGAAATAACACTCTGCAACATTCGTATTTTGGGGATTCTTAAAAGTTTTTTTACAAATTATTTTGCCAGTTTCCTTGTTTCAAAAAGAAATATCTAGTCTTCTTTTTACCGATTATTGTAGATTTATAAATATTCTTTTCCAGTGCCTTAGCATATTTTACTCAAGGGTTATCAAAATGTCAGTCCTTTGACCTTTTATAACTTCCCCAAATAGGCTTTGGGACTGAATTTTGCCCCTACAAGATAAATGGCTATCATATATGTGTCCCAAAATATGCTTAAAACAATGTGTTTTTTGTGGAAGGTTAAATAATAACTAAAATAATAAAAGCATTAAGCTAAAACATGTATGGTAACAGAATCATGTTGATGCTGCTATAATCGAATTTAAGAATAAAACTGCATAATATCGCCAAAACACATGTCTCTAAGGAGATTATCCATCATTATGACCTACTTTCATAATACTTGATATTTTACTTTAAAAATGGATGCATAATATACACAATTTATGCTTAACTGCACAGCAGTAGCACTGATAAAATATTGACCTAGAAATAATCAAACCTCAGTGTGGAAGAATAAATATATGAATAAGGTAAAATAAAATAAAGTTGGTATACAAAATAATAAATTCAGAAAAAAGTAGCTGGGAATGGTTTATACTACATAAAAGTAAATATTGTTCAAGTGTATTAAATAATGAAGTTTCTGAAATAGTCACCTAGCCAGAGAGTTTGGACTAACACAAATAGTCGGTATACACCAAGATAAAAATAATTTCAACTTCATGCAAGATAAAAAAGAAAATAAACAATTTTTTTTCCAGAATAACTGAAACAAAATATTTTATAATTTCTAATAACTAAAATCAATTGGTTAAAATGATTTTTAATTCTTTCTAATTATTTTTCAAGATCCAAAATGATCTCAGTCTGAAATAATGTGGGTAGAAAAGAAAACTTGTAAAAAAGAAATCATAGAAAATCATACATTAAAATATGTGAAGAGAAATCATAAGCAAAAAATGATCTAGTTTTGCAGTGTGAAGTTTCAGGCCACATTTTGCTCATTACAATTCATGGATGCTTCTTGAGACTATTTGGTCAGGCAGCCCTAAAGTAACTGGTTGGATGCAGTTACCATTTTACTATAGACATTACAAACTAACAAAACTGAACTGTCCATTTTCATTTAGCAGTTTGCAATGAGTAAAATAAATACGGTTTAATCAATTTTAAAAGAAAAGAATCACATAGGGGCTCAACTCCATTAAATGAGCAGTACTGGTCAAAGTTCATCAAATTCTTTCTGTTTTACTTAGAACCCAAGTCATATGCAAGAAAACATGAATTAAAAAACCCTTACACTTGTAAAATGTAATTTTGCAATACAAGAACTTTCTTCTTATTTTTATTGGTTCAATATCTGAGAAGTAGGTAATGGGTAATAACATCATTCACATTTTTGCAAGTAAGAAAACTTAGTCCAGAAAAGCTTTGACTTGTTTTTCTAGGGGGCTATGGGTTGAATATTTATTCACTCCAAAGCTCATGTTGGAATGTTGATCCCAAATGTGGCAGTGTTGTGAGGTGAGGCCTTTAGGAGGTGATTGGATCACGAAGACTATGCAGTTTAGAATAGATCAATTCATTCATGGAGTAATGAGTTAATGGTTTAATAGCTTATCACGGGTGTGGACTAGTGGCTTTATTAGAAGAGCAAGTGAACATGTTAACTAGTGCTCTTCCCCCTCCACACCATGTGACACCCTGAGTCACCATAGGACTCTGAAGGGACTCCCCTCAAGAAGAAGAACCTCACCAGATGTTCCCTCTGGACCTTGGACTTCCCAGCCTTCAAAACTGTCCATTTTTTATAAATTACCCAGTTTCAGGTATTCTGTTATGAGCAACAGAAAACTGACTAATACACAGATCATAGGACTGAAACTCAGACAAAGATAACCCAACTCCTAGTGTGTCACTGTTACCATCACCCCAAACATAGCCACCTCTTACATCCAATGAAGGTCATTTGCTCTATTACACAGTGAAACTTATAGGCCATTAGTAAACACAGATTCACATGCTGCTAAGGTAGTTATGGAATAGTGTGATGCTTCACAGATAATACTGTCTTATGACACATCAATGTAAATGGTTCTTTAACCACATGTGAACTTGCCATCGGTGTTTAATTTTTTGAAGATCATTTTATAACAAGACAGGGAAAAAGTCACAGGCTCCCTGGAGTCGAGAAAGATGAATAGAGAATAATAAAAACAATTTTGAAGAGCACAATTTCAAACGTGTTGAAACATCTATAAAAATTTTCAAAGGCAGCAATGAAATGTGAGCAATAATTATGCTATGTTTTAGGCTCTAATGAGTTAACTTAATTGATTAATATGTTCTGTAAATATTGCATGAAATGTGGGAATGTTAAAGATACAATATTATACTCACAAAGGAAGTTAAGATCTCAATAATGTTTATAGTGCTAAGGCTAAAAAACAAAAAAATACTTCCACAAAAAAAATTTTTGGCAGGTAATAGAATCTGGTCAGTTAAGTTCATTTCAAAATATTTAAGGAGTAAATGCAGTGATGGTGGTGTGGTGGAAAAGTAATTTAAGATATTAATCTGTTAGACATCAATCGTGAGATTTTTAAAGCCTTATTCAAATAAGGTCAACTAGTCTTACTTCTTTGTCTTAGACTTGTAAAATAAGAAGTACATTGTGATTTTTTTTTTTCTTTTGCAGCTGGCCAGTACAGGGATTGAACCCTGGACCTTGGTGTTGTCAGCACCACACTCTAACTTAACCACATAGTGAATTTTATGAGAGGAATCCTGGAAGATTCCCGAGTCTTGAAGAAGCTGAAGGTGAATAGTAGAGACTCATTCATGGCTATACGGCAATGCCCTTGGCAGGTGATAAATCTTCAGGGGGATGGCTGTATCATGGGTGTAGGGAGGCTGTGTATGGGTTAAACACAAATTCAGAAAGGAGAAAAGAAAAGAAAAGAAAAGGAAAAGAGAAAATTCTCCCTGTGGAAAGTAAGCAAAGAGATTCCTCTTCCCGTGCTTTTCTTTCTCCCTAGCACTGAAATATATGTAAATCTTTTTAAAAACTAGGTAAGCCTCTTGCCAGCTTGAAGACCCAGTATTGTCTTTCTCAAGGACCTGGAGCCATCTCCTTGCAATGCAATACTCAAGGAAGACAGCGCCCCTATCTCTGCTTGGGCGAGAGGATAGGAGACTAACTTCCTTAGGCATCTCGTCATAAGGATAGGAGAAGCTTATTTTCCCTTTGGATAAAGCCAATTAGCTAACACAGATAGTCACCTCAATTACCAGGTGAATTTAGGATGAACTGTGTGTTACAAATGGTGATGTCAAGTGCTTGTACTTAAGGACTAGTTACTGTTTATCTTGAGAAGCTGTATGGACTAGGTTGCATCCACTTGTTTATATGTAGTATAAGGATAAGATTTGTCTTATACAATTCCCAAACAAAAAATAAAGAAATTATGGATTTATATTCTGTCATTAAGTATTATTCCTGCTAACCATATTCTATACTTCTGAAATATGTGTAAACATGCACATTTATATCTGTATCACAATTTAGAAAAAAATATTTTAATGATAATATTGTTGAGGCTTTCTGTGAATGCAAAAAAAAATTGGCTTCAAAAGAAAACGTCTTAATACAAGAAATAAAGGATATGAAAGATCCTATAGCAGTGGCTATAGGAACTTTCTGCTTTGCATACTGTAAACTAAGTCACATTAACCCTAGAGGTGAGAGAGAAGTATGAGATTATATATTTTCTATAGCCAGTTTATGTATTAGAATTAATTACAGACTTTTAGCTCCCTGAAATAAAAATAAATAGCACCTGCAAAAAGCCATAAAAATCAGAAAAAGATACGGTAACATATTGCAGAATATTATTATTTCAGCATATAATATTCTATTTACTCAGATATTTTCTAATGCATTAACCAAAAATGTAAGTGAGGAAAAATTCTTTCAGATCATTGACAAGGCTAAATAAAGACAATTCTGAATATATGTAACAAATTTAATCACTTTGTAAACTCATCAACTTGACACTATGCATTTAATTGACTTATAAGGATGGCAAAAATATTATATACATTACGTATTTGGGTCACAGAATTCTAAAAACATGCTCTTTCTAATAAAAGAGTGAATTGAAATAATAGATGAAATCAGTTTCTAATACTGCCATACTTTGCCAATATATTTTTTTATTGAAACAATTGATTGTACAAATCTGTGGTGTACAGTGTTGAATATCAATAACTGTGTGCAATATGTAATGCTCAAATCAGGATAATTAGTATATTCAACCTTACATATTGTAATCATTTTTTGGTGGTCCTTTACCAATTTCTCACTAACCCTCTCCTTCCCCCTTTCTGACCTCTGTTGCCTTCAGTTCGGTTCTCTCCTTTTTAAATTTCAGTGCATCTCTTCACTATTAGTCTGCATGTGTCTGTACACGTGGGGTTAGTCTCTTGAAGACAGAAAATAGTTGGGTGTATCTTTTTAGTGCAATCAGTCAGTGTGTGTCTTGAGTGGAGAATTTAATCTGTTTACATCTAGGGTTGTTACTGAAAGGTGTTGTTTTGCTCCTGGTATTTTATCCATTTTTGTTTGGAAGTTTTTAATATATTTTGTTCCTCTTTTCCCCTTTTATTATTTGTGGTTGATGTTTGTTGGTTTTTTGAGGTGGTAAGATGTAGTTTCTTTCTCTTTCTCATTTGCATTTTTGTCCCACCAGTGGATTTTGTTCTTTCTTGTATATTTGTGGTAGTGATAATCATTTTTCAGATTCCATATGCAGGACTCCCTGAGGATTTCTTGCAGGGCTGGTCCTGTGGTGGTGAACTCCCACAGTTTTTGTTTGTTTGGGAAATACACCATTTCTCCCTCATTTCTGAAGATTAGCCTTGCTGGATACAGATTTCTTAGCTGGCAGTTTTTTTTAAATTTTAATACTTTGAATATATCATCACATTCTCTTCTGACTTGTAGAGTTTCAATTGGGAAGTCTGCTGTTGGTCTGATGGGGACTCCCTATAGGTGACTTTGATGTCTTTCTGTTGCTATTTTTAAGATTCTTTGTCTCTGAGTTTTGCCACTATAATGTGTCTCAGAGAGGACCTTTTTGGATTGAATCTGTTTGGGGAATTTAGAGCCTCCTGAATCTAAAGGTCCATGTCTCTCCCTATACTTGGGAAGTTTTCTGCCATTATTTCATTGAATAGATTTTAAATATCTTTTCATTTCTCCTCCCTTTCTGGAATACCCATGATTTAGATTTTTATATGGTTAAAGTTTTCTGCTAGCTCTCTTAGATTTCCTTCATTTAAAAAAATTCTATTGGCTATTGTGAAAAGTCCATCTTCAAGACCAGAAATTCTTTCTTTGTTTTCTCTAACCTGCTGCTTAAGCTCTTTGTTCTGTTTTATTTCATTGAATGAATCCTTCAGTTCTAGGAGTTCTGTTACATTCTTTTTTAAGGTGTTAATCTCTTTGTACATTTTCTCTTCCGTATTCTGGATTACACTTTCTCATTTCATTGTGTTATCTAAATGAGTCTTCTTGTATCTCATTGAGTTTCGTTGTTACTTGGAATTCCTTTTTAGTCATTTCAAAGGTTTTCTTGCTCTATTGGGTCTGGTACTTGAGAACTACTGTATTCCTTTGGTGGTGTCATATTTTCTTATTTTTTCATATTTCTAGTATCTCTGCATTGATGTCTGTTTATCTGGTACAGCAGTTGCTTTTTCTATTACTCTGGAGTGGGCTTAGAAGAGAGAGACTTCCTCATGTAGATGTGTTTTGTATTGACCATTGAATAGGTTGCTTTAGTATTGGTTCCAGTTAGATGCAGTAGCATAGTCTCCATGTGGGTACTTCAGCCATATTCATTATTGGAGTTGTGTGTGTATGCCTCTGTGGCCTAGGCACTGGGGCACTTAGTGATTTCTTGCTGAGGTTGGTGATTCTGTGTTGGTTTGTCAGGGGTGTGGGTGAGCTCTCAAGTTCTTGGGAGAAGTACCTGGGTCCCCTGTTGCTCTTTGGGTGGGGTAGATGATCCTGGGTGTGCTTGCTGGAACCCTGGCTAGTTTCCTGGAACCCTGTTGTGTACACTGGGGTGTATTGGAGCTCCCCAGTTTGAATGATGACCTTAGGTGGGGTTTATCTTTCCTCTTTCTTACAGACAGAGGCTCCTTCTGAGTCCTTCTTCACTCAGTTGGGGGATAGGTTGGTGGTGATTGGGAATTTTCTTCCTTACTCTATTTGGGCATCCTGGTTTCTGTACTCTCAGGGGTTTCCATGTGTCTCCCTGAAGGCAGTCATGTGGGCTGCACACATACCTCTCACATGCCAGGTATGCTACTGTGTGTGGCAGTGTAATTCCTTCTGTGGGTTGGGCCACTGGGTTGTGGGTCTGTGCTCATTCATCTCTTTTCCTGGGCTCTGATGGTGACTCTCCTTTGGCAATGCAGTCGAGTGGTCTGTGGGCTGCCTGCACAGTGGTTGTGGCTGCTGCTGTGGTGGCGAGCCTCCCTTGCAGCAGAAGTGGCTGTGGTGGACCAACCATGTGGCAGTGGTGTCTGTAGCAGTGGTGGGGGCTGCCTATGGCTGCAAGGTCCCCAGGCCCACTTCCTGCTGTCTCAATAATGTTTTATTTTATGTATAAGAAAACTCAAGTGCCTGTAAATACTTAGGTCAGTTTATATTTGGACATGGTTAAACAGAAAAGCTTGTGGGTTCTCTTTTTATTCTGCTCAATATCTTCTAGACCCTTGTGTGGAAAGAAGTGGACCAAACATCCCTCTCATACTGTATAATCTGAATAGAGTGGAGAAGAAAAAGCCAGGGGTCATAGCTTTGATGAGAGACCTCCATACAGTTGCTAAAGAAAGTTCTAATGATTTTCCTTTAGTAAAGAGATACGCTAAAATATAAAATTATATTTTAGAGTTTCAAACATTGGAATTTCAAAAAAACTTAACTGAGGAAAGAAAAGTATAGAGAAGTTACATTCATTCATTCAATTATTCAAAGCTCACTGAGTGCTGACTATATTTGAGCATTACAGTAAATACTGAGCAAAGCACCAAGAAAAATTAAACACGGTAAAAATATCCAAACAATTATAGCAAAGTAAAGAAATCAAAACATGTTTACAAATAAAATGTGGTATTTAATATTTCCTTTAAAATCTGTTATAAGCAGTAAGACTTTTCATAACAAGAATTTATCTTGAAAGAAATTAACCAAATGATCTTATTTGAAAAGTCATGAGCTCTGAGGCAGGTGCCCTGAATTTTCAACCATATCCTGTCAACATTTTGATGTATAGAAAATCACTAAAATTCTCTGTCCTCACTGCTCATCTCTATGTTAAAGAATCTTGCCTGTAATAACTAACATGACCACAGTGTGGAATAAAATTCCATGAAATAATGCATGTTGGAAACTACTTTGGAAAACATTTAAAATACAATACACTAACTCAAAAACAAACTGTAAAAGTAAATTTTTGGTTCACTTATATTTACTAAATTGTGCCAAATCAAATTCTAACTCCCTCATTTTCTCGAACCATCTCAATATCTTACTTCACTATTGAGAATGTAGCTACAGTTCAGCAATGTGTTTACATAATCCAAACTTTTTTCTTTTTAAAATAATTTCAATATACATTAGAGAACAATTACTTAAGGTGTTCATTTGATATTGAACACCACAATAATTTATAAATTATTCCGATTATTAAAAAATGAACATACTATAGAATACATTATTTGTGTCTGTATATGTGTTTTAGAGCAGAGTGAAGTGATAAAAAGAGCATTTTTTAATATAGCACTAACCACTAATTAAAAGTTATTTCAAAATTTTTCTTTGATATATTAATATCATTTGCATATTGACTGTGTATTTTTCCATTACTGTAATTAGGATCCAAACTTATTACTGGATTTCAATAATGGGTTGGTCAACCCAGTGAGAACCGGCAGTGTCAAGAATTCAAGGGGAAAAAATTACATGGAGTTATATAAAAATGGAAATAAAAGTACTGAAGTGATCTCTGAAAATATTCACCAAAAAAGTATTTTTTATTCTTTTTTGCTGACTATTCTAGAATTAAAAGAACTTTAAAAATTATCCATATAAAATGTCATCATAAAAACTAAACATTAGTTAATTGGAGGAGGGTTGTTTTATTCTATTTAATGTCTTACATTATTTATCCAAAAGTTCAACTTTATCAAAGTTCTAGATTTTACCTTAAATGAGATGAGAAGCCACTGGAGAGTTTTGAGCTAAGATGAGCCATGTTTGCTCCAACACAAAAAAGTGATTGTTACATTAAAACCATCGCTGTAGCTGAGTTTAGTGTTTGGGAGTGTTGGTGGGGGGGGGGGGCAGAAGTTGGAAAGGAAAGACCACACAGAGTTCATTGCAGTAATTCAGCCTAGATGATGTCTTGGACCAGGTTGGCAAAAGTGGAGGTGATGAGAAGGGGTTGTGTGGACATATTTTGCAGACAGAGCCAACAGGATCTTCTGATGAACTGGATATGAGAGAGAGAGAAGGATAGATAGATAGATAGATAGATAGATAGATAGATAGATAGATAGATAGATAGATAGACAGACAGGTAGATAGAGGAGAGGTCAGGAGGATTCCAAGGCTTTTTGTTTAAACAACTTGAATAATGGAGTTGTCATTTACTGCAGTGAAGACGACTTACCTGCTGGTTTGAAGGGTAAAAATAGGAGTTGGGTTTGTACATGTGAAACTTGAGGCACTTATTAAACACTTGCTGATACATTTGCCAGGCTGAGGCCAACCTGCTAGTCTCCTCCCTGTTTACTAGGACAATTAGAAAACTGTTACTGATACTTGGAAGTTCAGAGGCATCTGTAGTGCTTGGAAACAAGTGTGATCCACGGAACAACTGAAGGAAAAGAATCCTCAATTCCCCGATGATGCTGAGGACACAGTCAAAGGAAAGCAGGAGAGTGCTGGAGCGAGTGACACAGAGTGAACGAGAAGATCCAGGAAATCCTGCCCGGAATTCCCTCCTTCCTGTAGCATCATTCCTGCACCTTTCAGGAAAATCAATTTGTACTCATAGAAAATAAAAGCTTTCTTCTTTGCCTAAAACTAAAATTTTGAAAAAGGATCCTCGAATTTCAAAGATGAACAGATAGATGAAAATTACATTTTAAAAAAAGAGGAACTTTTCTAAGGGATCAGAGCAAATGTTTCTGTAAGAAACAGCCATATTAAATAGTATCCCAGGAAGTTGAGGGAAAACTTAGAAAAAAAAGAAAACCTTCAATTTATATTTTTAAGAATTTTTGAGAAGACATTTCTTCCATGAAAAGATGACAATATGGTATTTAAAAAGTTTGCTTTTAGATGATTCGAAATTCACCTGGAAGAATAATCATGTAAGGATAGCTTCGAGATTTTGAAAAATATTTGTAATGCAAGGGCATGCAAGTGATGAGAAAAAATATGAGAAAGGTACAGGAAATTCAATATACATATAATAGAAAGGAGAGGGCAAAGTACACAGGTGAAAAACAATGATCAAAAAATTGGCCAACTTATTTAGCTGAAGAAAGACATATGCCTTTACATCAAATGAACACACAAAGAACTAAGCAACATTGATAAGACACTGACAATTAGCTGTGTCTTTGTATAATTTTTTATTTTATCTTGAGGACAAAGAAACTTTAAAGACATCCAAATTGGACTCATCAAAATTACTTTTCTTTTTAAAGAACAGTTGTGAGGTAGAAACACAAGATGTGTTAATGATATAATTTATTTTAGACAATTCCTATTATCTTTTCTACACCATATCCAATAATTCATCTCAATATCCCATCTTTTATTCTTCACCAAAAACTGAAAATAAAGCAAAGATAGAGAAAAAGTAGAGTCAGGCATATACAGGGGAAAATGAGACATACTTACTTGTAGTTAACCCACAATAAACAGCAGGAGGATAGTCTTTTAGTCCTTCAATCTCACAGAGATTTTTTAAAAGAAAAATAAGAGAACTTATTACTCTGGTAGTAATAGTGATGAAAGACAAGTCAATTGACAGTGTTGATGTGATTCCTAAAATAGTTCAGTGGTGATGGTGTGATCTAAGAATTACAATAAACAAAACTAATCTGGGCCAACATCAGCAAATGCTAAGTCTGTTGTGGAATGTCTGATATAAATTGCTCAGATATTAGGCATTGTAATCTATTGTTTTAGAAAGACATGTCTAATAAACATTAGTTAGTTTCCAAGAATGAATAGCTGCAGCTACTGATATTACCATTTAATACACATATAAAATGAAAGAATTGAAAAGAACCTACTTCTTCTCATTTAATTAACATTTACCCAACAAATATGAATTGGGTACATATTATGTGTCAAGCAATGTATTCATCATTGAGTATTCAAGGATGTACTTATTCTTTCCATACCTGCAAGAAACTCACAAATCAGAGTGGCATATGTTATAATGAGGAAGTGTATAAGTTGCAGAAAGAGCCATCTCTGCCTGGAACACTCAGGGAGCACCCCACATGGGAGATGGCATTTGAGTTGCTCTTGGCCTTTCGTAAACAGCTCTTCATCAGTTAGAAAATTTGACCAAAGATATTTTGACATTGACAGAAACTAAAGGTATGAAAGTACAAAGGAAAAGATATATTCAGGGGAGTTAGTAGTTATTGTTAGCTGGCAACTTAATACAATCTGTTTTTGATGCATAAATCTCCTTTATAAGAACCCCTCCCCAATTGTCCTCTGATATCTAATAAAATTTTAGGTATCTCTAGCAACTGTAAATTTTAAGGAGAACTAAAATACATAGATTTCAGAAGATATACTCTTATGAGAAACAATCATACATTAGTCTGACATACAAATTAACGAATAATTGTAATAAGTAATAAAAGTTTGTATCCATTTATGAAAGCAAAAAACAGCAACAAACAGAACAGGGAACATATGTCAGATAATATGAGTAAAACAAGAAATATTTGTGATTATGTATCTCAACCACTGACCTGAGGCTTGACTTACTGCCCTTCCTGAAAACCCACTGTGATACTGTCCACCAAGCACATCTTTTCCTTGTGATTATCATAACTAGTTTAGATTGTACTGAGAAACATTATAATCATACTCTTGACTCAGTGACTGACATTGTTGGTTTTCTGTGTTTCTATTTTTTTTAAAAGACACAGACATTTTCAGATTTCCTAGAACTAACTGAATAGTCACAAGGCACAATATTTTCTCCATGGAAGATTTAGTGTTTTACTGTTATCCACATAATTTGCTGCAACAGTATTTTATTGGTCAATAAAAACACTTGATTGATTTCATAAAATTAAGTCTTTTACAACACAGATGTTCATAAATTAAATGCACAAAATTATTTTTCCATCATTATAATATAATTTAAATGGAGGGTATTTTTTGTTATTGTTTTGCTTTGTTTTGTTCTTGGTGGCTGGCCAGTATGGGGATCTAAACTCTTGAATGGAATATTGAAAACCAAATAATTGTTGTTGAAGGTTATGTATGAAAAAACTATTGCATATACATATCACACAGCAACAAAGTAAACTGTCCGATGATTAAACTTAATTATTAAATGCCATAGTGAGGAGATATTCACATATAAATCAAGGACTTAAGATTTAGATACCTAACTTCAACTAATGGCAAGAAGATTCAGATATATTTTTAAAAGTTTTTTGAATATTTGGAAAACTACTCTAATAAATTGAGAAGATATTTTACAATGTTTTAAAAATATCTCCAGACTACTCTAATAAATAGAATATGAGGAATGATCATGGTCTAGTAGACTTGTGGCTTATAAGCAAATGGGCACAAGATGCTATTGGCACTAAAAGGTTTGGGTAGGAATTTTAACTAAATTATCAGACAGTTGTCATCCTACACACTATGAAGGAGTTTTAGTGAATTCTATTCTATAATATAACATTCCATAAAAATTATTATATAGCAATACAGCAATATATTTATTTTATACATATACATACATAGACACACTTTTAAACTGAATTTATTAAATAATAAGCTTGTGTTAAAAAGGGTTTGTTATATACATTTTATATCAACCATTGAACCTAACGTAGCCATGATTAAATGAATGAATTCAGTCCCTAAATAAATGAATGAATGAGTGCATGTTTACCCAGGGAAAAAATTTGCTTTTAACTATCATAATTAGTTCTTCATGATTACATTGTGTAGTGTTGAATATATTAATTATCCTGATTTGAGCATCACATATTGCACACAGGTTTCGATATTCAACGTGGTATCCCACAGATACATACAAAATTTAGCTTAATGATTGTGAGCAATTGATTTCTCTTGAATACTGAATAAGTTTAAAATTAAACTGAACAGAAAGAGAGCACCTTGGCAAGCATCATCATCAATAAATTGCATTTATTTGAAAGATTGAGACAATAATTTTGAAAGAAAAATAATTATATATAAGACTCCTGTTGGGATAAAAACTTACAAGTGAATAAATAAATGAATAAAAAATAAGTAAATGAATTAATAAATGAATGGAAGAATTAACATAGAACTATAAAGAGTCTATTTGAGTAGCTCCTCTAGAAGGGTGATGTAAGGAGCTCTGCAGACTACTCCCCAGCAAAACAGTCATAACTTATGGAAGTTATTCTTTTAAAGCAGCATTTAAAGTCTCTGAAATTGTCCAAAGGAAATGTAGAAGATGGAGAAACATTTACTCAAGAAACTCTACTAAATTTCTGTAAGAATAGCAAGTCTGTGGCAACTGAGCCACACTACCTTCCTTTTTTCTTCCCTTCTACCTCAACAAGATGGAAGTTCTATTTTAGGTGGGTACAGCCAAGAACAAGGGCTCTCTCCCTCCACAGTTTCCATTTGAGAGCTACAGTATATGCCACAGAGAGAAAGGCTACCAACATTTCTCATCCTCACTTCCAGCTCCTTGTTGCAGAGCTCTATTACAGGCAAATGCAGTTGAATGGTCAGAGCTCCCTTCCTCCACCCATCTACCACTTGTAGCATTGGCACTCTACTTCAGGTGTGGCAGGGCAAGATTATTGGACTCTTATTGTATTCACCCCAGCTGGTTTGTAGGGTGGAGGTTCTATGCCAAGAAAAGCAAGCAAAGAAGACCAGGGGTTACTGATTCTATTCAGTGCCCTACCAATAAAGTAGGGTTGTCTATCTGCTGTTCCTACCCCCAGCTCCAGACACTGGTGGAGATGTTTTGACTGGGAGGATGTGAAGGTCATAAGAACAGAAAGCTCTGTAGCATTCCCTAAGTAGACTGACTTTATTTAGAACAGAGGTTGGGAAAATTCAAGCATAGCAGCACAGTCAGAAACAATGGATATACAGATTCAATGCAATCAAATACATCAAAATAACAATGACATTCTTCACAGAAAAAAAAAAACCAATACAAACACTCATATAGAACAACAAAAGACTCTGAATACCCAAAGCAATCTTGAGAAAAAATAATAATAATAATAAACCCAGAGGCATTACACTACCTGACTTCAAATTATACTACAAAGCTACAGTAACCAAAACAGCATGATACTGGCATAAAAATAGATACTCAGACCAATGGAACAGAATAGAGAACTCAGAAATCAACCCATGCACTTACAGTTAACTGATCTTCAACAAAGGCAACAAGAACATACATTGAGGAAAAGACTGCCTATTCATTAAACGGTTCTGGGAAAACCAGTCATCATATGTAGAAGAATGAAACTAGACCCATACCTCTCACCATATACCAAAATTAACTCAAAATGGATTAAAGAATTAAATATGCATTCTGAAACAATAAAACTCCTTAAAGAAAACATGGGGGAAACACTCCAGGAAGAAGGAGTGGGTACAGACTTCAAAAATATGTCCCCCAAAGCACAGGCAACTATTACAGTTAATAAAGTGAAAGGACAATCTAGAGAATGGGAGAAAATATTTGCAAACTATGCATCCAACAAGGGATTAATATACAGAATATACAAGGAGCTCAAACAACTTAACAGTAAAAAAGCAAGTAACCTGATTATAAAATGGTTAGGAACTGAATAGGCATTTCTCAAAGGAAGATATATAAATGGCCAAGAGAAACATGAAAAAATGCTCAACATCACAAGGAATGGGAATGGGGATCATTGTCCAGATTTGTTACAATAGCTGAAAACTATCCAACTTTGATGAAAAACATTAATGTGCACATCTAAGAAACACAATGAACACAAAGAGATCCATACCCAGACACATACACGTAACAGTAAATTTTGAATGACAAAGACAGAGAAATTTTTAAAAGCAGCGTGAGAAAATTGATTCATTATGTAAAAGAAAACCCTAATAAGATTAACAGCTGACTTCTTATCAAAAACAATTAAGCACAGAAAGCAGGAGGATGATATACACAATGTGCTGAAAGAAAAAAACAAAATAAACTTTCAACTGAGAATCTTATATCCAGGAAAGCTATCTTTCAAAAATGAAAGTAAAATAAAGACTTCCCAAGATAAACAAAAGCTGACAGAATTCATTACTAAAAGACCCACCTTAAAGAAATACTAAAAGAAATTCTCGAGGTTGAAAGTGACACCAGACAGTAATATAAATTCACATGAAAAAAAAAAAAAACAGAGAATACTGCTAAAGAAAATTTCATAGGTTAGTATAAAGTATAATTTTATATTGGCCTTCCTTTGCTCTCTTAAATGACTTTTTTAAATTGTATAAAACAATAGTCACATAATAGCATTGTTGAGCCTGTAACATATAGAAATAAAATACCGTTTTGACAATAACAGCACAAAGCAAGTAGGGAAAGCAGTGTTGGAGTAATGAAACAACGCAAGACACTAACTCAAATCCATAGGGAGAATTAAAGAGAACCAAAAGTAGTAAACATAAGTGTTAATAAAACAGATCTGAAAAATATATACTTGCTCTCATTTCTTCTCTCAGTTTCTTTAAAAGACATAAAATTATACAAATTAATAATTATAACAATGTATTGTTGGGTTTGTAACATATGCAGACATAGTACATATAAGAATAATAGCACAAAGAAGGGGGAAGGCAGAATAGAGTTATACAGAATTAACATCTCTCTCTCTCACTGGAATTAAGATAGTGTACATGTGAAGTAGATTTTGATAAGTTAAGATGTATATTGAAAATGCTAAAGGTATTAAGAAAATAACTCAGAAAATATAGTGAAAAAATCACTGAAATAACTAAATTATGACTACAAAATACTCATTTAATGCAAAAGAAATCAGTAAAAGAAGAATAAAGGAACAAAAAATAAGATAAAAACAAAAAGTAAAATAGGATACAAATAAAATTATGTTAATAATAACATTAAATATAAA
Organism: Cynocephalus volans; assembly: GCF_027409185.1. Classification (NCBI taxonomy): domain Eukaryota; kingdom Metazoa; phylum Chordata; class Mammalia; order Dermoptera; family Cynocephalidae; genus Cynocephalus; species Cynocephalus volans. Next base: position 77,309,217 of record NC_084464.1, read on the forward strand.
TGTATTAAAGGATCAAATCAAAAGGCAGAGATTGTCAGACTGAATAAAAACAAAAATGAAAACAAAAAAACAAGACCCAAGTGTATACTATCTATAGGAGACCCACTTTGTATTCAAAAATAACAATAGGATTAAATTAAAAGTATGGAAAAAAGACATACTATCTAAACAGCAACCATAGAGAGCTGAAATGATTATATTAACATCTGACCAAATAGGCTTGTGAGTATAATACATTCCCCACTAATATCAACAATGATAGGGAAGCAATCTGCTAATGAAATCTGCTGACACACATCAAGGATATATTGAAAGTTGGGTGGCAGTTGACAGAAAATCTGGTTGTTAGTTTTTGTGTCTGTTTGAATACTACTAAAAGCTCATATCACTAGAGAAAATATCTTGTATACCATGAAAAAAAATAGCTTTTATACTATGGGCATAAGTGCCTGTTAATTTTGGACCTATGGTTGAGAAGTAAAACTGAAGCTGCTAGTTCTCTTTGTGTGTTTGAAAAATAGTCTTTTCAATTGGTGATAAAAAAAATCTCTTATTGTGTTTGCACCCAGGAATAGTTAATTTAGACAGGTAGTAGATTATAAGTTATCTTAAATCTCAGAGTTCCTGTTCTGATTGACTTATATAGATGAATGAGTACTTGTACAGTTCTAATTTAGGAAAATAGAGAATCCCCAGAGAAGGAAAATAACTGAACTTCTAATACTCTGAATATGCTAGCAGCCAAATAAAAATCCTTTCTTAAGAAATGGCTACCTAAGAAGCATTTTTGTGTAAGAATATAAACCCACACAAAGTGAATCACTGGAGATATCAAATTAATTTGATAATTTTGGATTAAAAATAGCTTTATGAAAACCACAAGGAGATACTACTTTACTTCACATGCAACATGATGACTATTAATAAAAAAGACAGACAATAACAAGCTCTGACAAAAATGTGGAGAAATTGGAACCCTCATTTATTGCTGCTTGGGAAAAGTTTGGAAGTTCCTCAAAATATTAAACATAGAGTTATCATACGACACAGCAATCTTTGGTGTGTGAACAAGAGATTTGACAATTTATGTTCACAAAAAATCAGGAAGTTGTTCCTTAGTTTAGTCTTTAGCTTTGTGAAAGCTGTTCCTTTCATAGCGATTTCTTTATACTAGAAAAGGCTAATCTACATCCTGGTGTAGCTCCCTTATCCCTACCATAGATTCTTATTTAAAATTTAGTTGCAAACTTATACTGTCCAGAAACAGATTTTATAATTGTATTAAAATATGACATGGGGGAAGGAAACAAAACCAAGACTAACCTCCTAATGATTATTGAATATTGGCAAACATTTTTCTAACAGTAATGCTAAATGGAGATTAAAATTCCTTGAAAAACAGTTAAGCAAAATTTGAAAACGGATTTGTAATAAAAATTCAAAGCTTTCTGAATTATGTCACATAAAAATTTTCACAACTTGATGTTTTATTTCTTTCTAGGATAAGCACAGCAAAACCAGATGAGATACCTTGAGAAATCTAATCAACCAAACTGCCTAATGAAAGTTCTCTTGACACATCCTAACATTTCCTTATTCATATTTATCTATATGTATAAACTATTCTATATAGGCTCATATTATCTTTCTGGGAAGAATCTCTAAGAGAAGTTCTGTCAGAGAAATCCATCAAAGCATCTAGAAAAAAAAAAGAACAAATAAAAGTAGGTCTAAGCAAACTCTTATAATCATTTTTTCAAGAGATTAAAGGTTGTAAATTATGATCATATGCATTATCATGCCATGGACTAAATATAGATAGATAACTCTGAGAAGATTTTTCATAAAAGAATAAATATTTAATGCAATCATGCAAATCATTTTTAAAATGGTATGATTCTACTGACTTGCTTGCTTTTATCTAATCTAAAAAATCCAAAACCATCACTTTGGTATTTAAGAGCAGAGTCTTTGTGGGTGAAGTTTTTTATGCTAAGAATCAATTGCCCCACAGATAACAATTATAAAGCCAGTTTCTCTCTATTGGTACTGTCCCATCCTACCCAATCCCCACCTTTTATAAGCTTTTTATATAAAAATATATTTGATACATCAACATATCAATTGGCATTATTTTTAAAAACAATCATCAATGAAAAGTTATGAGGAGCCAGTTTAAAAACACGTGAATCTACAAACAGAGTGCCTCATTAATTGTTACCTTGATATAAAAAAGTACTTTTTACATATGATATTTAACAATTTTTTTATATTTTTGGTGGCTGGCCGGCATGGGGACCTGAACCCATAGACCTTAATGCTACAAGGCTGTGCTCGATTCAACTGAGCTAACCAGCCAGCCCCTACACATGACATTTAAAAAGTAGGTATGCACAGGTTTCACATTTTGAGAGAATAAGAACGTGGTAGCATTCTATTTTTCAGAGTAGTACTAACATTTGTTATGAAATAACCTTAATTTATAAAACCTGACACTTTTTCGTGAAAATATAGGTAAATAGAAATATAGCAAGTTCATGTTTAGTTGTTATAAGTCAATCCTCCCAACTAAAAAAAAAAAAACCTGATGAAAATGTATGTGAAAAATCCGAAAGGAATTTAATTTGTAGGATTCAATTCAGCTGGCTTAGCAATAGCGAAGTGTTAATGTTATCAAGGAAGCTATCTCAATTCAATCCTCTGCTACCAAATAGAAAGTAAAACAAAGATAAAAGCAATGTAAACAGCCTCTGGGGAATTCTACAGTATTCCTATATATTTAGGCTTAGAAGAGTAAAGTAAAAAAATATAATTTTATCAATGAGAGTATGCATCTGCATGAAATAATTTCCTATTATAAACTATTATACATGCCCTTTGCAAAATGATTCTTTATGACAGCTATTTTCTTCATAAGCATGTAAACAATTTGTCAAGTTATTATTAGATGTGATTTGGGCTAAAGGTGAATTTTTAAAATAAAATACTGCTGGGCTGAAAAAATATTGTAATTAATAACTTTTGCTGAACTTAATAAAGAAGATATTATATATCGGCTATCTTTAGGTCTTCATATCACATACTCTAATTTAATCACATTTATTCACCAATCTAACAGACCAAGTAGAATTCATGATTACTATGTTGGTTAACATAAAGACTGCTTTTAGAAAAGTTTTATTCGCTTCTATTCTTCTTCTCTTTCCACCCATAACAAGAGACACACACAAGCATGCACACACACCTGTAAATTATAATTTCTTTACCCAAAATAAAAGAGCTCACAGGAATAGGGAAAGGACTGGCAATCAAGTACTTTGTTTTAATACTTGGTTATTCTCTTTAACATTACTAAAGCAAAATCTAGCTTTAGTTTCCTGGGACCAGAGATGTAATTCATTGAACTGCCGCAATAGGCTAAAAAGGTTTTTAAAGAAATTATGACTGGGTACTTAAGAATGAAGCGGTAGATATATGCATTCTAATCAAAGTAAAGAAAATGACTAAAAAAGATTGTAATTGACAGGTCTTTCTACTCTATTCTTAGTGTGAGAACCAGAAAATCAACCTGAATTCTCTTTACAAAGTCAGTAATCATAAGCACAAATAACCTACCATTGTGGGAAGTGCTGTGAAAGAAGCAATGTCTGGCCAGCCCTACAGGAATAGCTGAAGTGTTCCCCCCAAGTCTGCATACCACCAGCATTCTTATTTACTTACACTTTTATTCTTTAAAGGAATTTAAATTGTTTATATTTCAAATGTAGACCCATACAATGTAACAATATTCATGAAACCACAGGTGTGATATTCTAGTTATATTTTCTAATACAGTACATTATTGCATTAAAATAATATCCCCTAAAATTGTTCCACATACCACCAATCGTATAGGCAAAACATTTAGTGAAAACAGACTACCTTACATCATTTTTCAAACTGATTTCTTTTTCATAGAAAAAATGGATGAACACATACTAGCATCAAGCTTAAAAACACAGACTGTTAATGTTCATTAAATGTTCAATTTAATGTCATACTTGCTAATTATGCACTGCACTACATCATTTAAGCTTTAAGAAATTTGAACAAAGGCAGCTAAGTTGATATATTGAACCTGAAATACTCATTGCCTCAGTCTCATATTGGGAGATTTACTGAGTTGTGAGGAAGTTGTTAAGTTACACCAAAAGAAGGAGTATAGTATGTATATGAAGGAGAGGCTGACTGAAGGTTCCACTTGAATCCTGTCTTCCCAGGTACAAGCAGCCTGTGTGGTATGTACAGCTGATAAGACTCAAGAGTGACCCCCCTAAGGAGTTATTTCTATGTGTGAGGGAGAAGAAAAGGGCAAAATGCGGTTCAATATGACAACTCTGCTACTTGTGTTCTATATTAAAATAATTACATTTTGAGCTCTTGATTTAAATTTGATCCATTCTCTCTAAGTCAGTACATTCCATTCCTTCTGCAATAAAATTTCAAATCACCTACCTATGCATCTGAGTGCTGAGCAAAGTGGAGCCCATTAGAGTTTATTGTTCCTGAAGGCAGATGAAATAATCATCAAAACCCTACAAGCTAAGGCAAGTGAGCTCATGATATAAATTATATTAAAATTTCACTGTCCTCATGAACTCAAACTACCCAGACTTTACCTACTAATATAAAATTCTATAATGCTCCTAGACGCTCATCTTATTTTTTTTAATGAGAACTGGGAATGAGCTCTTCTGAGCATATAATTTCTTTGTGAAACATAGTGATTGACAATACTAGGTGCAATATTCACTTAATAAAGTTCACAACAATATAGTAATAAATGATGGAAAAGAAAACATGAATTCTAACCACTTTGTCCTCCTTTGGGAAAGCGTCCAAGGAAGCAGAGTAGAGAGAGAAAAAAAGAATAGAAAAACAAAAATCAGCCAGATATTAATAAATTGTTTTTAAGAACACAATTATGTGTTCCTTCATAGTGTTAAAACACAGATTTTTGAAAAGTAAATGTTTACTCTTCCTAAGAAATAGCTAGTGTTCAATTCTTCATTGAAAATGCACACATATGGGTCCTTCTATACGTTAGATACAAACTTGGGCACAATAATACCCTAAATTTTTGGAATTTGGATCAGTAAATCAACATTTAATATATTTTTCAGAAAGAAAGGTTAATTTACTACCACACGGTCTACCTATAATTGAAAAGAAATATTTTATTAAAATGCATAAAATTGTATGAATAATTTTACTAAATTACTGTTAAAATATTTATAGTCACAATTGGGAAACATCTAATAATGGAAAATGTTTGTAATAAATAAAAGTGAGTAGAGAAATATGTTAACTACTTTAGCCATAAAGTATTCCACAAGAAATATTTTTTAGTAATATACATTTCAACATTTGTTATAGGAAAAACCAGTTTTATACAATTATTTTGTCTTATGCCAAAGGTGAAATATTTAAGTTGTGCTTTCTTTTCTTTTGTTCCTTTAATTATTTTTTTCCAAAAATGAATAGGTTTAGTAAAGATGGATGAACTACAAGAGGCCTGAGTTTCTTTCCAAAGCGTAAGCACCTCCTAGCTCGATTTTCTTTAACCACCCTCTCCTTTTTAAAACCTGAGTTTGACCCTGATGATTTCAATATATCAATAGTTAACTGTATTGCTATTGGCTTGCCTCAGACCTATAATAGGAAGTTAAAAGCACTGGACAGCTATGGGTGCTTGGCCAGCACTAACACTCAGCTGATTTATACCTTTGCCAGCACCTTTCAGGGCTCTTCCACATGAATTGTTAAATGTTACCTCCAGGTCTCATCTATGAGAATTCAGTGCAAAATAGTGTATTTGAGAACACTAAAAAAGGGGAAATTAACAAATAGACCTCTGTACTTCCTTTGTGCCAGACACCATCCTAGTACCCAAGCTTGTTCTGGAAAGACTTTAAGGTGGCATGTGAGGGTTGACTATAACAAATCACTTTCAGGAGGGACAAAGAGAACTTATGTGGTCATATATGAAACCTAAAGAAAGATTAAATATGCATACCATAAAAATCTAGATTTTAATTATTTATTTAATTCTCATAACAATCATACAAGCCAATTACTACCCAGTTTCAAAAATAAACCGTTAGTCAGAGCAGTTAACTGTTTTCCCAAAGTCACAGAGATAATAATAGTCTCACCCTAAAGTATAAGATATCTATTATACTCAGTGCCTTAATTCCATTGGAAGAGATTTCAGAATATCCTACTTATAACTCGAATAGGCTACCAAAGAATAAGATGTTGATTGGGAGGTTTGTTTTCATTTTAACTGTGATTTTCCAAATTAGGAAACTATCAAGAGTGCTTAAAGCTTTCATGGTATTTTTAAATATGACTTTGTATTATATTGAATTCTCTACATAAACAGATAATATGAGTTTTTTTTATTAAAGAAACACTGGGAATTCTTTAGCTACATGGTAATTGTAACTGTTCTATATTACACTGCAGATCTATGTCAAAGAAAACTCACCCAGATTTCCCTAGAAATAATTCTCCTATACTAACGTAGGGAGTATGATAGAGTACAACATTAAAAGTGTACTCTAAATTAAATATTTATTAGAATTAGTCTGGTATTTCATAAATCATAATATTGGGTCCTGCTATCTTTAAGCTTCAAAAATTGCATATGTTTAAAGTACTGGCCTAACAGAGGAGCAGCTCTTATTTAAGCCAAATAAGGAAAGTGCATCAGGTGAGAATACAGTCATCCCTGGTATCCATGGAAGATTCGTTCCAGGACCTCCCTCGGATACCAAAATCCATGGAAGTTCAAGTCCCCAATATAAAATGTTCTAGTATTTGCATATAACCTGTGCACATTTCCCCATATTCGCTAAATCATTTCTAGATTACTTATAATCCCTAATACTGTCTAAACTCTATGAAATAGTTGTTACACTGTATTGTTTAGCGAATCATGACAAGAAAAAAAAGTCTGTACATGTTCAGTGCAGACACAATTTTAGAAAAAATATTTTTGATACCCAGTTGGTTGAATCCTCGCATGCGGAGCCCTGGGGTATGAAGGGCTGACTGTAGATAGAGAAGAAAACAAGACGTGCAAACCTCAAAATCAAAAAAAGTGTATTTTGACATGCTTTTTAAGTATCCCAATGATTCTCATGAGATGAACTTGGCACTCTATTTCTTTAACATGGTAGTAAATGTGAAATTGCTGTCACAGAGGCTAATCACTGTTTAGTATATTATCCCGGATTAAATTTAGTGACACAATTTACCCTACATCTTACGTTCATTCAATCCGAAAACGAATGTAGCTGAAACTAAAAGTAGTTAACTGTTTTTTACAAGAAGAATTTGTTAGAACAACTTTCAAGAGTTTTATAATTCACGCTGGTACTAAATCTACATTTACTGCATTCTTCAGAAAATAAATTCGCTTTCACAGGTAATCTACTGTTGGTTTTGAGTAGGAATAATTTATTAAGATACACACATATGGAAAATATCTCTTAACGAAGTAATTTCACCACTATTGCACTACTATGCGCCTTATGAAAAACACGAACTGAACGAGGGGCACATGAATGTGCACGTTCATGCAGCGTCTGCTTTCTAACATGCACGCTTTTTCTCATGCTCGGGAGGCGTAACGGTTTCTAGCCACACTCACGTTGTTCGACCTCAGAGACACGCGGCCTCCGCAGCGGGCGCAGAACTTGGTGCGGCAATAGGAGCAGAGATGGCCGCACCCATCCGCAAACTTTGTTTTATGACAGATTCCACAAGTCGGGGCATCGTCTTTGTGCTCGCCCTGGTAACGCCGCGCTTCTTCCCCTATTTTTCTCACTTGTTCCTTATAGCTTTCAAACTGTTGATGCAATCTCCTGGACAAAAGAGAAAATGGTAGCAAACTAAGTAAACATGGAAGACAAAAACAAAAACAAGCAAACCAAACATTTTTTTCCTAACAGAATGGAAGTGTAGCTATTTGAACTAAAGCAAAACATACAGAGCTATTATTAGCATGTATTCCACTAGTCCCAGTTTCACTAACTAGCACTGACTGTGTACTAGGGTACTTCAGATAGAATTAAAGATAGGAATCTTTCCATGAACACTTTGAAGTACCCTCACGTAAGTAAAATTTATATAAACACTGTTTGTCCCCATCAGTGGAATTTGTGTATCCACTCCATGCATCTGCTTGTATGTTTAAAGTGGTTTTCAAAACATTTCAGCTGGGAACTCGACACTTTACAAGTATACCCATGTGTGCATGTAACTGAAGCAAAAGTTACACAAAGTATTTAGCCTAACTATATACGGTGTACTCTGATATTTTCTACCCTATTCCACGTTTTGTACTGAATACAATTCAAAAATAAGTTTGTCACAGTAAACTGATTCCATGACCCACTATTTAGACATGATACATACTTTGAAAAATACCATTTTAAACTACATTGTTAGTCAATGTGTCTTCCACAAGATGTCTCTCTTCATCCCCATTCCTGGAGACTACTTATCTATTTGGCATCAAATATCTGATTTAATACAGTACACAAAATGTTAGCTAATACATTTTGTTTGAGCTTGCAAGTCCTTCCATGCCGCATTAAAAGTTCTAAACCATACCTTGCAAGTCTTCGGAATTTTACACACACCAATTTTTCTTGATCTCAGTCAGGTTATATAAGGGTTGCTACCATTCTTTATTGATACCTATTGCTGGTGGGACGACCAAAGTTGTTGAGGCAAATCATTTCTCATAAGAGTACTCACATTTAATATGTTTCAAGTCTCCTCCCCTCTCCATCAGTTCAAATCCCTCAATCTTAAATTGCCACAAATAGAATGGTTTGCTGTTCTGAATAGAGCACTATGACATCCAGTGATTCCTCATCTTAGTTTTGCAAATGAGAACCAAGAGAGTTGTCCTAAGTCTAGCCAATCATCATTGGCTGTTTCTCCAAAAGAGAAACTCCTGGGAAATGGCTGATCAAATTCATCTGTGTATCTGAGCTAGTATGTTGGATTCGAATATTCCCTAGGACAGAGATTACACAGATGCTATTGTTAATTCAGGCAGTTAGCTTGATGTTCTCCGTCTAAGATAACTGTAGGGAACTGGTACTCCCTGGAAACAGAATCAAGTAAGTTATGTCCAAGTACTGTTGTGTTTGAGGTACTGGGATTTCATTATGTTTTCCTTTTAACATCTAACAACTCTTCAGTAGAACCTTAGTGATTAATTTTTAAATTCTCAAATCATTTTCCTGCTTTGCCAATTGACATTTTTTCTATTCCCATAATTAAAGCAAACATACGTGCACTAGCACATAACGTAATTTAGGGTCTGAAACCCTTCCCAATTTAAAGGCAGCTTATTTTGGTCCATAGAGGAATATATGTGATATTTTATTTAATGAATGCAAGAATATCTGGTTAATTTATTGAAGAGTTATTTGACGCATTAAATTTTTTATAGCTTAAATACCATTAATCTAGGGTCAACTGGCAGAAAACAACTGTGGATATCTATTATTCCAAAAGTTATTATACAAAATAGCATTGGAAATCTTATAGTTTCTATTGAAGAAAATAATCATAGAGAAATGGGAGCAAGGGAATATCTCCAATCAAAGAAACAGAAATAAACTCTAAGCAGAGAGGGAGAACATGAATAAATATTTATTGTGAAGATCACCAAACTAAATCTATTTAAGGAAATATAAGTGAGAAGTAAAAAGTTAGCCTAAGGAAAAAGCTTCCCTATAAACTTATCCTATAATACAAAACATAATTTAGTACGCGTGTTGGCAAACTTTTCGGTAGAAGGCCAGATTTTAAATACTTTAGTCTTGTGGGCCATACAGTCTCTGTTGCAACAACTCAGCTCTACTGTGGCAGCAGAAAAGTAGCCATAGATAATATGTAATACATAAATGAATGAGTATGAATATGTTCCAATAATACTTTACTTACAAAAATAGATGGCAGGCCAGATTTGGTCCATGGACCAGTTTGTCAACTCCTAATTTAGTGTATGCTTTATGCTAAGATATAATGGTTTGAAAACCAAAGACCCTTTGTATTTGTAAATTCAAATGTAAAGGAGTTTTATATGTTTTATAGGGCCCAATCAAAAGAGCATCTACTTCAGGAAAACTTTGTACAATATACACATGCAGGGCACTGACCACTGAGATAAAACCTTACTCTACTGCAATCTCATTGCATTTCATTTGGCCACTCATAGATCACTTAATTTTTTTTTTTTTTAACCATATACTATTACTACTTTTGTACATGACACCTCTCTTCTATCAGACAGTAAATAGTTTTAGAAATGCACAGTTTAGCAAATACTATTACATATACCTCCTTAGCAGTAGCTAATACATATTTGCTGAATTCAAAGTTTATATATATACATATATTTTTTCTTAGTCCATTTTGAGAAAACAAATTTATAAACAAGTTCATATTGAGGACAAAATATCCTGAAAAATTCTAATTACACAAAACACTAAAAATTCTCCATAAAATATTTAAAAGAATAAATCTTAATGCATGTTTGAGCTGGAGAAAAATTATGTGAAATCCTCAAAGGACAAAAATGAAATAGGACCAGTAATCTGGAAAAGTAATAGAGCTCTGAAGCAGACAGCTGCCCTGGGGACATGTAGTGAGGCTCTGTGGCCATGAGCTTCGGTTATGACTCTTGTACAGTGAACTAAAATAAAATTTTGGTTAGGTAGACACCAAAAATAATTGAAATAGAGTATATAATATTCAAACCAGTAGTGGGAAAAACAAGGAATGAGAGAAAAGTCAATCCAAAAAAAGATAAGAATTAAAATAAATATTTAAACACAGACAAAGCAGAACAATTAGAAATTACAGCATAAGATAGTAGAAACAATCTAACATATCAGGAATCACAAGTGTAATGGATTATAAAATCATCATTAAAAGACAAAGATCATTACGTTAGATTTATAGAAGCCAGCTAAATAAGGTTTAGAAGAGATATAGTTAAAATATAAAGACACAGAATGTTTAAAATAAAAATACAAAAATGATAACAAAAGGGAAAGATTAATAAACAAACAAAACCTGCTGTAGTATTTAAGTCAAAAGGCCTTACTAAAGATAAAGAAGTTAACATACTATTAAAAAGTATTCATTTCATGTTGCCAGTGACAATTCTAAATTTGACTGCAAATAACATATAAAGAAAAAACTATAAAAATACTAGGATAAATAGAAAAATCCACCTTCACAGTAGGATATTTTTATACACCTCTCTCTGTAATTGACAGATCAAACAGATCAAAAATTAATAATGATGGAGGATATTTGAACAACACAATTAAGTTTAATTAGATTAAACTAACTTAAGCTTTTGAGTTCTCTCTATGTCTCTCTCTCTCTATATATATACATATATGCATAATACATAATTTTTATGCATGTATAAAACTTTTCAAATCTTTTCCAAACCTCTAGGCCTCAAAAATACTGGAGATGTTATATTTCTTAAGCTGAGTGGGAGAGTAGTACATCATGTATATTTTTTTCTTTTTCTTTACATTTTACATATATTATATATAATATTCTCTTATATGTATGAAATAGTTCTACTAAAAAGAAAGAAAAAAATCAATTCTACCTCATCAAATATCATTAAATAACAAATGAGCACGATATGGAACTAAAAGAGGATCGTGTTTAACAGCATTGAAATCTACAAAATTGGCTATCAATGCCATTTAATTAAGAAAAAATGATACCACCCAATAACTTTGTGAAGTACATAATATTATTATTCCCATTTTATTGGTTAGAAAACCAATTTTTGTCTGGGGCTTTGCTTTTACTTCCTACTTGAATATGTCATTCTAAATCCACATACTTTAGATCTTATACTGAGCTCACATAGAGAATGAAAATAAATACGATTCAACTGGCAAATTAAAGTGTTTCTGGAATCATGAAGGTGTTAATTACCAGTAATATCAACTTTTTATCATAGCTAATTGATGGTACATGAAGAAAAGCTGACTACGGAAAAGCAAAAGCTATGCTGATGAACTCATGCCATGAAACTTCTATAGATCTTTTACTCCTGCTCAATAATACTTCCATTCATATTTCAACTCCTCCATAGTATTTATTCCCAAACTTTTTCTCAAATTGACTTCAAGCCACTGTATCCTCTTGAAAGACTCAGAATACTATTTTGATGATTTGTGGTCCCAGTGTAGGTTTCCTAAGTGCTCCTACATCTTAGACTGCAGGTAGCAATAGTTCCTTCTCCAGTAAACCACGATAAGTGCTTTGTTGGTAAGATGAGGTTTCTGGATTGAGGAGGTATGAGGGTGAGGTCTTTAGTTTCTTACCTTCTCCATGGGAGATCTCAGAGTTCCTATGGAAAACAGCCACCAAGGACAGTGTTCTCCCCAGAGGGATACAACTAAGTGTCCAGGGGCAACTGTTCTCCAAGTGCTTCACCCAAAAGCTCAAGAAGCTGTTCACACAGACATGTCTCCAAACACCGCCAGAACTCACATCCTCCTGGGTGCTGGCCCTTGGTGGCCTGTACCCATCTGTACCTCCTCTCACCGGGTCAGAAGTTCCTTCCTGGTTTCAGCAGTAGGCTGTGTTTATGCTACTGGTTTGGACATCCCAGCAGGGAGTAGAATGAGAGAAAGAAAATCATGCTGCTACTCTAGAACTCTCTCATGTCTTCAAATCTCTTTCTTCCTGGGTTTCCCCCTTATTCTGCACCGAAAGAAAAGGTCCAACTCAGATCCCTGTTAACCTATCCAACTTATTTCTGAGTATGCTTCTTTTTACCAGCAGACATTATAGAAGGGAGGGGGGAGGGGAGGGAGCGAGAGCATTCATTACTCCCACTTCCTCAAAATCTACCTACTCCACAACCTGCAATGCTCTACTGTATTCCCTTCACATTAGTCCGATATCTCACACTGTTGAGATGCTGTCCTCGTAATAAAATCTGTCTTCGGAACCGAGATACTGGTAGTGAAACCATAAACAGAAAACTTATTTTTTGTATCTGATGTTTTAATGCTTTAATCCATATCAAATATGTGACAATGCTCTATTATGAATAATAAATGGAATACATATTTTATTACGTTATTCAGTAAACGTGGTGCTACAAATGTAAAATTTTTTCATAAAATTTATTTGTACACTTCAATTTTAGATTAACAATATATTATTGATTAGTGAGATTGACAAAAATTTATGATCACAAATCACAGATTTAAATTATTTAGATTGAAAATGGAGAGTGTTATAAAATATGCAATGCTATCAAAAGAAAAGCATTGATATTTAAACTTGGATTTTCTCCCTGGATATAATTTTTTTCCATTGTGTCAATATATAATAATCATTGCATTGTTTAAATAACTGTGCACTCATTCAAGAAATTCTAAGATTCTACTTGTAAACAAGTTGTTTGAGTGATTAATGATAGATACTTTAAGGAAATAAAGATGAATGCCTAAAAAGTTAAATATTTTGTAAATGTCTGAAAAGCAAAATATCATCCTATGAATACAAAATAAACAATTTAAGTAGGAAATTATTGATGATATTCTTACCAAATAATAAGTATTTGTTGAACACACTATAAATAAGATGCATAGTAAGATGCTGAGCACAGCATCTCACTCATTTCTATTTTGTGTTTTAACTTCTTTCATCCCCAGAATGCCAGAAGGTAGAAGAAAATTCCACTCTTCTTCCTGGCTTTCCTTTTTAAGGTCTAGACACCGAGAGCTGGATTTTCCCAGAAGAGGAAGGGATGGGAGCTAGTGCTTTGAAGTTTCAGAAGCAGATCGTGAAGGAAGACTTTCCCCAAGATGAAGAGAGCGGCAGAGACCAGGTAGTTGGATGGAGCCCCCTAAAATGGAGGATAGCTTCTGGGATGTGTATACCATGGTGGGAGGACATGGGTACATGGAAACAAGAATGGCCTATGTCTCCCATCTCATCCTTAGCACAGAATACATACATGGGCACTACCATGTGTTCCCTTCACCAACCTTGGCTCATGGGCACCATCAAGGGCTCAGGAAGTTAGTGACATGGAGATTAAAGACAGGAGAGCTCTTCTGAGAATGCTGAACTAGTTAACAGCCTCCTAAAGATGTGGAAGATGTCCAGTAGAGACCCCTGATAATGACTGAAATTCAATGTTTTGCTAGCCTGATAAGTTGAAGCCTTTTACTTGCAAAATTTTGACAATCACACTCTATTGTTGAACTTAAATTCACATTAATCTCAACTGTAAAGCACAGTTTTTGACTTCAAGATATGAGCAGTCTAGGAAGTAAGTTATATGTAAATATAAATTAGGAGTTTATAGCAACAAATACCAAGTGACAAGGAAGGGCAGTAAGTCATGTATAGTTGTGCAGTTAAAAAACTGTTTCTTTTCCCCATAACACATCATTCTCTTTTTAGTGAAACTGTCTCTATGATTCCACCCAGTAAAATTTCATTGCATTTCAGTGATTGACTAAATTTTTTTAAATGATGTTTGAAAATAATGGTCCCTTATATCAGAGTTGAGTTGAAAATAACAAACATCACAGTTTTGGGGGCAAAAAGATCAGGGAATTTTGTGGTATAAAATTGTTGGAAGGAGAATGGGAGTGGGGTCTTGGCTCTATTTCCAGGAATGCTCCCACCCCCACACAAAACCACAAACTAGCTATTCAAAGTTCTTCTAACAGAAAGCTCCGGAATCAGAAATCGACTGTCCGAATGATTGGCGTTAGTATCCCACCACCTCAGCCAGCTGAGGTGCCCTGATCTGGAAGCTACCACCAGAGCCACACAGAGCCTACTAAAGAGTTTCCAGGAAAATGATGCCCAGTATGCTGCTATGGCTCTCCACATAACTCAGTTTTATTTCATGTCTCATGTGAGTACATCTGACTGGTGGAACCTAAATCACATCTAGGATTCTAGCTGCAAGAGTCTGTGAAATGTACCTTTTGGATTTCTGGCTTCTTCATGAGATTCCCTAAAAAGATTTTGGAACAGATGTTCTAAGAGTCAGTCTTCCACTTAACTTATAAACCTCTGATGTTTGTCAAATTGCTAAATTCCTTCCACTGTAGCCTACGTGAGAAATATCTGAGTCTAAGATATCCCATTCATTTTCTCTCTATCTCTCTCTATTTTTCTCCCTTCCAAAGACATATTTTATTATGAGGACAGCATCTTGACAGTGTGAGAATAATGTAAGGGGAATACAAATTGAGAAAAGAGCATTAAGATTGGTTTTTAAGAGAGCAATTTAACAGAGCATTGCAGGTTGTGGAGTAGGTAGATTTTAAGGAAGTGGCAGTAACGAATGCTGTTTCTCCCTGCCTTCCTTTCCTTTCCTTTCTTTCCTCCCTCCCTCCTCCCTCCTTCCCTCCCTTTCTTCTTTTTTTCTTCTTTATACACAAAGCACACTCTACTATGGGAAGCATTTTGTCTCCACCAGGAAGTTTTTTGACAGATTCAGTCACCTAAGAAAGTTACATATACATATATGTACTTGTGTCTGTCCAGTCCATTTCACCTAGTAAAAAAGCTGCAAGGACAGCAAATCAAGGTAAAACTCAGACTCAGATACAAGACACATACACAATCAAGCAAACGACAAAAAATTTTCTTTCCGTAGTGATTTGATGCATAGCACAAATCCAACACGTGTGATGAAGACCCTCATTATTATTAGCTGGGATTATTTCATCAGCTAACTAGGTTTCTTGCCAACGGGTTTCCTCACTCTTGTTCATCTTTCATACTGCCTGAATGATCTTTCCAATAAATAGGACCAATTATGTCAATCTACTGCTAAAATGTCATCTCTGATGTAGTCCAATTCCTCATCCTGTGGTACAAAGTTACCACTTATCTATCAGCATCTCTCACATACATTTCATATATCACACTACAGTCAGACTAAACTTTCTCCCTAATTATCAAACATAGGTAGGATATCAATTCAGCAAACATATATTAAGCTCCACCTGCACAACAGGCACTGCTTGAGGCTCTAGGGATACAAAGAAAATATCATAAGATACCAGCTGTTAGTTATTGTATTACTTTATTTAAGGCTTTTTGATGAATATCATAAAATGGTCCCTTTCTTTTGTACATGAGGATTATCCTCCCACATTAGGCATTTTTTTCTTTCAAGGCTAATATAATTTGATCATGAAAATAAAACTTGATTTATTTTAACAAAATGTAAACTTCTGGGCTCTGTTCACAAAATTAAGGAAGGCTTATATTAGTTTTCTTTTGTTGCTTAGAGGAACAATTAGTCTTAGTTAAAACATGTTAATTGTATTTTTGTAAGATGTTCATAATATATTGTACATATATTCCCATTTTAAATACAAGTTGTTTACAGGTTTCAGGCAAACAATATCCTTCAAAAGAAACTGATTGTGATTGCAAATGTATGTAACTCAGGTGAAATCACTTTGACAGCAGTGTATTTTCCCTTCATCCTTGAACTTACTTTTGTAGCTTGAACCCTTACCAAGTGTTACTTAAACTTTCACTTATCAGTAATTTGCTAATTTAAATTTACTTAGGTTAACTTTTTACTTAACACTGACCGTAGGAATATAGTACCTGCATGCTATTCTCTTTCTGAGCACGGTGGCTCTCTTTTGAAAGAAGTTTGATTTATTCTACCCTTTGACTTTGTTGTCTGCTACAACCCTTGTGAATTATTCCTGAAATTTAAGAAATCTGGCTGTGCAAGCTTGAAACCAAGGCCTCCCACTTCTTTGCGAGTACTTGAGGTATCTTTTGGGCATCATTTAAATACTATTCTCAGAGTGAGACAAGATAAAGGAAAGATTCCAAAACCCAGTGTTAAATGTAAATATTTTAAAAAATATAGACATAGGAGGAACTCAGAAGATTAATGGGCACAATTTCCTCATTTTTATAAATGAGAAAACTTAGGGCCATGCTTTAAGTGGCTCATATAAAGTTGGAAAAATGGCTTGTAATAATTAGGTCCTCTATTTCCAACTTTCCACTACACCATCCTATCTGCAGAATATTCATTTTCATTATGGCTAAAGGTATGAAAAGATCGCTTTGAGAGGGTTGTTTCTTTGGTATTCTTAAATTTAGTATGAATCAAAATGATCTAAAGGAGCCTGTTAAAATGCAAATTCCTGGACAACCCTACAGAGCTCTGATTAGTAGATTTGAGAAAAATTCCAGGAATCTACCTTTTTAGCAGTCAATCCCAGAGATCCTGGTGCAGATTATCCAGAAACCACCATGTGGTAGAGATTCCATACAATAAGGATAAACATAAAATAAATGGATTTTTTTCATACATCTTTCAACTCACTTCATAAAAATAACCTTCATCACAGAATTACATTTTAAGCATAAATGCAAAAATTTGGGCACCGCCAGTATGAAAATATGCTGAGAATTTTAAAATATTATGTTATATATATTTTAACCTGATACTCATCACTGCTTAATCTCACCATTTTATGAAACACAGATTTTGCATATTAGTATATATAAGTTTAAGAAACGATCATAGTGTTTTGTGTACAGCTTAAACATACATTGTTTCAGAGATATTGTTTTAAACATTTCAGTAATTCAGAAATTTACTCCAGATATTATTGAGTAATTTTAAAAAATGACTACAGTTTAAAAAATTATTTTTCAGTTTGTATCTAAGAACATTTGGTCTTTAGTTTACAAGTATACTTTTTACTTATTGCAAATGTCCAGCAGATGGCACTAAAGATTTTTATTTTTACATTTAATTCTTCAATAGTGATTTAAACTATTTTTCTTTAAAACATCTAGGGTGTTAAAGAAAATCAGTACAATCGGTAGGGGGTGTAACTTATTAGAAAAATGTGTTTTCAGATGTGGCTGATAAAGAACAAAAGAAATTTATAAAATGTAATTTCTGCTCTTTTGTGGAGGACTCTCATTCTACCTTTTAAAAAATTATCTATTAAGGATTTTGTTGTATGTTTTTCTATTGCTGGTGCTTTTTGGTCCTCCATTTAGCACTGTTAAAAATGTAGTTCATTCAATCAGCATCCCACAGTGTTCAGAAAGCACTGAGAGATGACACTTAGGAAAAATAAGAGCATAACTGATGATTAGCTATTAATGTTTTATAGCCTTTTACCTCAGTCAAGCATTTATTTTTAATTCCATTTTCAATTTACCATAGGAAGCTACTCGTGAGTAAGCATTAAATGAAGACATCTCAGGACGCAGAGGCCCACTGGCATTCATGTACATTTTTGCTCTACTCTATCTCCCAAGAAATACCTTCACTGTGCTCCTGAATGTTGTGAGGCACTGCATGTGTAGACACTTTGTGTATTGCGTCCTAGAAATATCATTTCTAGATTATGGAACAATATCATTGCTTTCTTAATACTGGAGATGTATCAGAGGTCTGAAACTGAAAACCTAGCATAAGAAGAGGTCATTTTAATATTTTGATGAACATGTTATCTCATTCACAGTACAATTCAAGAGAAGAAAATCAAATAAATTGATGAGAAAACATGAAGTAGGGTATTAACTAGGAATAAAATTTTTAAAAGAAATGTTAATTTTTCAGAAAGCAATCTTAACAGGTAATGTTGGGTCCATCTATATGATAGACACGTAACTGATCAATATTAAATAGGTCTAGCCATGCCCCGGAACCTGCACCAATTTGAGCCTAGCAGCGGCAGCAGTGGCAGCAGCGCGGTATGGCACTGCTAGAGGCAGACCCCCCTCTTGGACTGGGGTTGGGGGTTGAACAACAGCTCACAGGGTCTGTCCCACCAAGGTGCACCAAGCAGAACCACATGGCACTAGGGGCTCATTCTACGACCACAGATTCTGGAACAGGAACCAAAGTGGTTAAACATAACCACCACCACAACTACCTACTGTCAAGCAAAGACAATTCACCTCCACAGTAGCAACCAGGGCCACTCCACAGCCAACTTCAGTGTAATTGGAGAAGCAAATCTTCTACCAAATGACCAAACATCAATGAAAAAATACTAGAAATACAAACAATCAAGAAGAAGTGACACCATCAAAAGAATACAGTAATGTTCCAAAATCAGACCCCATGGAACAGGGAATCCTTGAAATGTCTGAAAAAGAATTTCAAGCAATAATCTTAAGAAAATTTGAAGAAATAAAGGAAGACTCAATTAGAGAACACAATGAAACAAGAAAAAATATACAGAAGATGAAGGAGGAAATCTACAAAGAGATTAATAACTTAAACAAGAGGGTAGCAGAACTTCTAGAAATGAAAGATTGACTCAATGAAATAAAAAGCACAACTGAGAACTTGAGCAGCAGGGTAGAGCAAGCAGAAAAAAGAATTTCAGAGCTTGAAGACGGTTTTTTTGAAATAAGTCAGGCAGACCAAAAAAAAAAAAAAAAAAAAAAGGAAAAAGAATTAAAAATAATGAGGAAAATCTAAGAGAGACAGCAGACAACCCCAAGCACTCTAACATCTGAATTGTGGGTATTCCTGAAAGGGAGGAGAAAGGAAAAGGTATTGAAAACCTACTCAAGGAAATAGTAACAGAAAACTTCCCAGGTGTAGGGTGAGATACAGACCTTCAGATCCAGGAAGTTCAAAGGTCCCCAAACAGATTCAACCCAAAAAGATCCTCCCCAAGACACATTATAGTTAAATTCGAAAAGCTCAAAGACAAAGAGAGAATTCTACAAGCAGCAAGAGAAAAGCATCAGGTCACTTACAGAGGAACTCCCATAAAACTAACAGCAGACTTCTCAACTGAAACCCTACAAGCCATAAGAAAATGGAATGTGTATTCAGAATACTAAAAGAAAAAAATTTCCAGCCAAGAATTCTTCACCCCACAAGGCTCTCCTTCAGAAATGAGGGAGAAATAGTATATTTCCTAGACAAACAAAAGTTGTGGGAGTTCACCACCACATGACCAGCCCTGCAAGAAATTCTCAAGGGAGTCATTCATCTGGAATCTGATTAATGGTGACCACTATCACAAATACACAAGAGCAAAACCCACAGTTAAAAATGCCAGCAAGAAAGAGAAAGAAGTTAAATCATCCCACCTTAAATTTGCAGCTAACATTGAAGAAGAAAAATGAAAAGGGAAATAATGATCAAAAGATATTTAAACCATCTAAACAAGAAGCAATTAAATGACAGGAATTAAGCAACACTTGTCAATAACTACTCTAAATGTGAATGGACTAAACTCCCCATTCAAAAGACACAGACTAACTGACTAGATTAAAAAGCTAGACCCAAGTATATGCTGTCTTCAAGAGACCCACCTCACATGTAGAGACACACATAAACTAAAAGTGAAAGGATGGAAAAAGATATACCATGCAAATGGAAACCAAAAACGAGCAGGAGCAGCCATTCTTATATCAGACAAAATAGACTTTAAACCAAAATACATAAAAAAGACAAAGAAGGCCACTATATAATGATAAAGGGATCTATCCAGCTAGAAGACATAACAATCATAAACATGTATGCACCCAATACTGGAGCACCCAGATATACAAAGCAAAGACTCTTAGACCTTAAAGAAAGAAATAAGACCTAATACATTAACAGTGGGTGGTCTGAACACCCCTCTCTCAGTATGAGACAAGTCTTCCAGGCAATAAGTCAACAAACAGACACAGGATTTAATCTACACCCTAGACCAACTGGATTTGGCAGATGTATACAGAACATTTCACCCAACAGCTTAGGAATACCCTTTCTTCTCATCAGCTTATGGTACATTCTCCAGGATAAACCACATATTAGGTCACAAATCTAGTCTTAGCTAATTTAAAAAAATCAAAATCATTCCAAATATCTTTTCAGACCACAATGGACTAAAATTGGAAATAAACAATAAGCAAAATGCTGGAAGCTACACAAATACATGGAAACTAAATAATAGGCTCCTGAATGACCTATGGGTCCAAGAAGAAATTAAACAGGAAATCAAAAAATTTCTAGAAACTAATGAAAATATAGATACATTGTACAAAAACCTGTGGGATATGGCAAAAGCAGTACTAAGAGGCAAATTTATTGCAATAAATGCTTATATCAAAAGAATGGAAACACTTCACATAAACTACCTAACACTATACCTCAAAGAACTTGAAAACCAACAACAATCCAAGAAATGGAAAGAAATGGAAAGAAATAATTAAGATCAGAACAGAACCAAATGAAATAGAGACCCCCAAAACAATAGAAAAGATTAACAAAACAAAAAGTCGGTTTTTTGAGAAGATAAATCAAATAGACATACCATTAGCTAGGTTAACAAAAAAAAAAAAAAAAAGAAGAGAGAAGACCCAAATAACAAAAATCAGAAGTGAAAAGGGAGACATTACAAGTGACACCACAGAAATACAAAGAATTATTAGAGACTATTATAAACAACTGTATGACAACAAACACAAAAATCTGGAAGATATGGATAAGTTTCTAGACACATACAAACTATTAAGAATGAACCAAGAAGAGATAGAAAACCTGAACAGACCAATAACAAGCAAGGAGATTGAAGTGGTGGTTAGCAATCTTCCAACAAAATAAAAGCTCGGGTCCAGATGGTTTTACAGCTGAATTCTATCAAACTTTTAAAGAGGAGTTAATATCAATTCTCCTCAAACTATTCCAAACAATTGAATCAGACGCTACTCTCCAAACTCATTCTATGAGGCCAACATAACTCTGATACCAAAACCAGATAAAGACACAACAAAAAAAGAAAATTACAGGCCAATATCTTTGATTAACCTAGATGCTAAAATCCTCAACAGAATATTAGCAATCAGAATACAGCAGCATATTAAAAAAAATATACACTATGATGAAGTGGGATTCAATCCAGGGATGCAAGGATGATTCAACATATGAAAGTCAATAAATGTGACACATCACATCAACAAAATCAAGGACAAAGACCATATGATTATCTCAATAGATGTTGAAAAAGCATTTGACAAAATGCAGCATAACTTCACGATAAAGACTCTCAACAAATTAGGTATAGAAGGAAAATATCTCAACACAGTAAAAGCCATTTATGACAAGCCAGTATCATTCTGGGGAAAAATTGAAGACCTTTTCTTTAAGAGCAGGAACAAGACAAGGATGCCCACTCTCACCACTTCTACTTAACATAGTACTAGAGGTACTAGCAAGAGCAATCAGGCAAGAGAAAGAAATAAAGATAATCCAGATTGGAAAGATGATGTCAAACTTTCTCTATTTGCAGATGACATGATAATATATATAGAAAAACCTAAAGACTCTATCAAAAAACTCCTAGAGCTACTCAATAACTTCAGTAATGTTGCAGGATACAAAATAAATGCCCCCAAATCAGTAGCATTTATATACTCAAATAATGAATTTACAGAAAGAGAAATAAAGAAAGTAAGCCCATTTATGATTGCCACAAAAAAATAAGATACTTAGGGATCAATTTAACCAAGAAGGTGAAAGACCTCTACAATGAGAACTACAAACCACTTCTGAAAGAAATTAAATAAGACACAAAATCATGGAAAGATATTTCATGCTCTTGAGTTGGAAGAATTAACATTGTGAAAATGTCAATACTACCCAAAGCAATCTACAGATTCAATGCAGTCCCCATCAAAATTCCAATGACATTTTTCACAGAAATGGAAAAAACAATCTTACCTTTCATATGGAAAAACAAAAGACCCCAAATAGCCAAAGAAATCCTGAGCAAATAAATAAATAAATAAAGCTGGAGGCATAACATTACCTGACTTCAAATTATACTACAAAGCTACTGTAACCAAAACAGCATGGTACTGGTATAAAAATAGACATTCAGACCAGTGGAGTAGAAATGAGAACCCAGATGTCACCCCTCAGGCTTATAGCCATCTAATATTGGATAAAGGCAACAAAAATCTACACTGGGGAAAAGAGGGCCTCTTCAACAACTGGTGCTGGGAAAACTGGATATCCATATGCAGAAGAATGAAACTAGATATGCATCTCTCACTATACACTAAAATCAACTCAAAATGGATTAAAGGCTTAAGTATAAGACCTGAAACTGTAAAATTACTAAGGGAAAATATAGGTGAAACACTTCAGCAACTAGGTCTGGGCACAGGCTTTATGAACATGAGCCCAAAAGCACAAGCAGCAAGAGAAAAAATAAACAAATGGGACTATATCAAACTGAAAAGTTTCTGCACAGCAAAGGAAAGACACAATAGAGTAAAAATACAACCCACAGAGTGGGAGAAAATTTTTGCCAACTATGCATCTGACAAGGGATTAATATCCAGAATATACATACAACGCAAGCAATTATACAGTAAAAAAACAAATGGCCCAATGAAAAAATGGGCAAAGGAGCTAAATAGACATTTTTCAAAGGAAGACATACAGATGGCCAACAGATACATGAAAAAATGCTCAACATCACTAGTCATCAGGGAAATGCAAATTAAAACTACATTGAGATACTGCCTCACCTCAGTTAGACTGGCCATAATCAAAAAGACAGCGAATAACAAAAGCTGGTGAGGGTGTGGAGAGAAGGGAGCACTCCTACACTGTTAGTGGGACTGTAAATTAGTACAACCACTATGGAAAACAGTACAGAGGTTTCTCAAACAACTACAGATAGATCTTCCATACAATCCAGCAATCTTCTTCTGGGTATATACCCAGAAGAATGGAAATCATCATGTCAAAGGGATACGTGCACTCCCATGTTCATCGCAGCTCTATTTACAATAGCCAAGATTTGGAACCAACCTAAATGTCCATCGATGGGTGATTGGATAAGGAAACTGTGGTGTATATATATATATACATACATATATATATATACATATATATATATACACACACACACACACTACTCTGCCATATATATATGTGTATGCCATATACACTACTCTGGTGTATAAATATATATATATATAATACTACTCTGCCATAAAAAAGAATGGAATACTCTTGTTTGCAACAACATGGATGAACCTTGAGAAATTTATGTTCAGTGAAATAAGCAAAACACAGAGGGATAAATACCACATGTGCTCACTCATATGTGGGAGCTAAGAGAGAAAGTAGGGAAGGAAAGAAAGACCAGAGTAGTGCAGTGGTCTTACAGAGGGAGGGAACATTCCTAGGGCTGCAAAGCAGAAAGGTAGGGAGATGGGGAGGGGGAGGGTGGTTGGGGGAAAATTGGGTGGGGACACTGGGTTTATACCTGGTATAAAGCAATTTCTGGTAATTCATATCTCATGAATATTCATAATAATAATTTAAAAAACATTAAATAGGTCTAATTACATTCCATTTAAATTTTTCTAGAATCCGTCATTTGATCATGCTAATGTACCTAATACATGAAGAGCAAACTCCACGCGTTGCCAACTTAGAAGATGGTGGTGTCTACACATATGATCAAACCAAAGTATTAAATAACCAATTCATGCCTTTATCTTCTGGAATGCAGAAAAAACACACTGAAAACTTACTTTTCCTGTATTCTTGACTATTTTCACAAGACATGTAGGGAGGGGAAAAAAATAAGCCAACTTCACAACTGGACACTTCTTGGAAGAGATTAAATGTTAATAGTTTAGGCATAAGTCTGAGGCTGTCCTGCTCAGAATCAAATCTAGTTCTACCTATTTCTTAGCTTCATGAATTATTTAAATCTCTGTTCCTCAGTTTCTTTATTTATAAACTGATGATAATAATAGCAACTTCATAGGATTATTGGGAAGATTAATTGAGATAATCAATGTAAAGTGCTTTGCACATGGTAAAAGCTCAATAAATATTAGCTATTATTATTATATACATATATAGATAATACATGAGGGAGGAAAGTATTTTGCTTTTAAGTTTCTGAGTACACTTAGCTGATAACTTTGGGAAGCAGCTATGACTGGCAGGATTTCCTGGCACATGGGTATTAATGAGTGACTCAGACGATCTATCAATAGACCGCTGGTAATGGGCAAAAAGGTCATCAAACCCACAAGTATAATTTGCTTTGTGGAAAGTCCAGGAGATACTACTGGGTGAACACACATAGTTTTGTCTGAAAATTTTTTTAGCATTTTTATGTTCATTGCTAATTCACAACAAACAGAAAAAAGAGAAAAGATTCTAAAATCTGATATTCAAAAAAATATTATCATTATGCTATTTTGAACTTAGAAATGTAAGTTGCCTGAATCACTAGTATTCCCAATGGTCTAAAACAGTGGGTGAATGAATGGTATACAGAAACCTCCTAACATGTTGAAGACTTGTTTCCCTTTCACTTTTAGTGACCGATATATTTACACGTATTAAATGTATCCTACCTATGAGTGAGTGCTACGGATCAAATGTGTCCCCGAAAGGTTCATGTACTGGAAACTTAATCCCAACTATAACAGCATTAAGAAGGTGAGAAGTCCTATTATGGTAATTGCAAGTTGGGGCCTTTAAAAGATGATTAGATTGTGAAGTCTATGCCCTTGTGAATGGATTATCCATTCATGTAGTAATGGGCATGGTTCTGGTGGATTAAAAGGAGGACAAGTGAAGAGGTCAGCTCTCTGCTGCTCAGCCATTCACCACATGGTACCCTGCATCATCACGAAGACTCATCACCAAGAACGAGGCCCTCACCAGATGTGTTCCCTGGACTTTGGAATTCCCAGCCTTGGAAACTGTAAGAAATAAATTTCATTTTTTCATAAATCACCCAGTTTCAGGTATTCTGTTATAAGCAACAAAAAGAGACTAATGCAGTGAGTTAGCCAAGCTTTGTCACTTTTTCTTCTTTTGGATGATAAACTATGATCCAGGATGTAGTGGTTAAGGAGACTCTTTCAACATTACTTGGACAAAGAACCCCTACCTTACATTTCTAATATTTGGTCAGAATAACTTTAAAATGTCAATGGTCCCATAAACCTCTTTAAACTGCTTTGTTTCCCAGAAATCACAGAGCCATAAGAGGGTAAATAAGAAGTGCAACATCCCCTGATTTGCAGACTAATAACTCTCTGTGTCTCTGGACAAACTCTTCTGCTGGTCAGGTTTATGCTTACCCATTCCTGTCACCAGGCTCTCTACCTGGCCACCTGCAGCATTTCTGTCTTGTCCGGTCAGAGGTTCTGTATCACCCACTCATCTCTAGTGAGAGGATAATGAAGACATTTGAACCCTACTGTGGTTGCAGAAGGGACATGTATTAACTGCCTCTTGCCCTCCCAGAAGTGAGTGCACAGTGTATTTTTTTAGTTTTGGATTTAATCTACGTATGTGCCAAAATTTGAGAAGAGAACAGAACCCAGTGGTTCTGGTACTAAATTTCCTGGGTTCAAAACTTTCCTGAGGGGTTGGCTGGTTAGCTCAGTTGGTTAGAGTGCAGTGTTAAAATGCCAAGGTCAAGGGTTTGGATCCCTGAACCAACCAGCTACCTAAATAGATAGATGGATGGATGGATGGATGGATGGATGGATGAATAAAATTTTTTAAAAAATTTAAAAACTTTCTTGGGCTCTTCCTCTCATTAGCCTCGTGACCTGGCAAATTATTTAACACTCTAAGTCCCTAATTCTTCATCTGTAAAATGGGGAAAATAATGCCCACCTACAACCATGTGAGGATGAAAATAGCTAATATACACAAATCACTTAGGAGATGTTAGATGATTAGTAAGTACTAAGTATAATATTGGCTCTTTTTTTAACGTATAAGGAAAATAGTGACCAAAAATCAGATGAAGCATCTATTTTTGTCCTGTGACATGTAACATTATTTAATGGATTGAAATATATAAGTAGGATACAGGACTATGAAATAAATTACATATAACTGAGTTCATAGTTTTAAAGAAGCACTATCGAATAGCCTACTTTTAAAGCCTAAATTGAATATCTGAGGAATAAGAAATTTATTCCATAAAGGCTTCCTCTTTTCTATTTCTGAAAGCAGAGAAATACAAGCTTCCTGGATTTTACTTGCACAGTTTACTGAATTAGTCAGCCATCATTAGGTAGAGTATTTTCTAAACCATTCTGGAGTGCTTTTCAAGACAAGTGACAAGATGTAATTTCCTTTCCATTATATTTGCTAATGGTGACATCTGTTTTCATCCTTTAATTAAAATACATTGTTAATATGCATTTAAGACCTAACCATCATATAAATAATATAATAGGTGTTGTAAATAACTTAAGTTCTTTTATACCCATGAAAGGGAGGTCACAAAGGGAGATCAAATAACTCAAATTTTACTGCTAAGGTAAAAGATAAAATTCCAGAGAGCATCAGCAGAATTTTTGATTTATACAAATGTATATGTAATCTATATCTGTCCCATGTGACCCAGAACGCTTACCACTATTTAATCAACTCCAGACAACCTCTTCCACCCTCACCAACCACTGCCTGGGAATAATCAAGTCTATTTTTAAAACTTACCATCTTATTATGTTACGGTACTAAAAATGTGTCATAATCAGTTTTCCCTAATCATGGTGTACACAGAGCTAGGAATAGTCCATTTTACCTTTCATAATATTGCACTATCTATGAAAATCTTTGAATAATATCAAGGTACTTTGAACTAAAATCTTACAGTTTTATCACTGCAATGATCCAATTAAATCAAGCTTGATCTACTTCCAACTCAACAATCAGATCAATTTTGCAGCAATTAGTAAAAAAAAAACAAAAAAAACTCTTTGTTATACTTTACTTATGAGCAACACCATATTTTATATATTTTTTTAGTTATTTCTCTTGAGAATTTTATTAATCCCCTCTGATGTATAATCTTAACCCTAAAATCTAGCTCCTGTTCTCTCTTACCCTACTCAGTAACCCCTGCATCAAGTCCCATAGAACAAGCAATCAGTAAATGTTTAGTTTAATTGAACTGGAAGTTATTCGATGGAGTGGCTCAGGAAAAACAACTTGTCTATCCTAAGGAGAAATCTACTCTTCCTATGTCTTACATTTTACTGCCCTTTGCCCATCTTAGGGTTAAACTTAGGAGCATATTTAAAATATTGTAGCTATACAAGATGAAATTCATACTTCACCATCATCTGAAGACTTTGAATGCTAAGTAGTGTTAGTATTGCTACTGATTTCCCTGATTTTTAAAGTATACATGGGGTAGTCAGGGAAGACTTTACTGAAATGGTGAAATCTGAGCAAAGACCTAAAGGGGGTGAGGGAGCAAGTCATGGAGAGCATGACTTGGCAGAGGAAACAGCAAGTGTGATGGCCCTGATATAGGAACCTACCTGGTGAGCCAGCAGCAAAGCAATTAGGCCAGTGTGGTTGGAGGGGACTGAGAAAGGACAGAGGAGGAAGGGCGGGGGAAGGCAGGTGATGAACGTCTCAGTTCATCATAAGGATTTGGCTTTTTCTCTGGGTGAATGGGAAGCCACTGGAAGAGTCTGAGTGAAGAAATCAGATAAAAGGACGTATATTTTCTTAGGATCCTTGTGGCCCCTATGTTTGTAATAGCAGAGGGCTAGGATGGAAGCAGAGACACCAGTCAGGAGGGCTGGCAATAGCCCAGGTTGGAGATATGGCAGTTTGGACCAGATGTTGAAATTGTGATGGTGGAGATGGGAAAAATTGTTCAGAACTTCTTCTTTTGGTCTTGCTTTAACCCTTCCCAGAGCCTGTGTAGGTAGGCATATATTTTATGTTCATGACTGTAACATATTTTTACTAAAAAATCCTGATTCTTAGGGTGTGTTTTCTATTTCATCTTCTCTCATCATTAAATATAATTATTGCCAAATCACACCAGGAGAAGAGTGTTCAACTTTGTCATGCTGAGTGATACCAAAGAAAATTGTCTCTTATGATCAGAAGGGGATGCAGAACAATGATACATCATTTCACCATTTAATGACACCCAAATTTATTTGAAATTCTGATGGCATCATGAATAAAGTACCTGCCTGGCATCTACCCAACTTCTAAAACCTTGCAATTACTGCAGCATGAAGGTAGATCTAGACTGATACACTGAACTGTTTTAAAATGACCAGAAATGCCATTGATTTTGTATCTTCTATTAATATTGCATAGGCATTTTGAATGCATAGTAATACGATGTATGGGAATCTTATGTTAATAGTGTTCCTTTAGCCTCCTTTTTTTCCTCTTCTTGTTCCAGTGCCAAGCCCCAGTGGTCACAACTTGGGAGTCCATGGTACAAATCAAAGTAGAGATGATATTAAATGGTTACTAGAATGCAGATCCTATGAGGAAACAAAAACAGAGCTAATTCATAGGGGTTTTTTAAAAATAATTTTTTCTGTTTGTTTCGTAAGTAGGTTCCATCTTCCCTTAAGATAAACAAACCTAAACTGTGATGTTGTGATATAGTTAACTTCCTCAAATATATTAAATGCTTTATTATGCATTATGTGTGTGTGTCTGTGTATATATATTTTATATATATCTATTAAGCTTTGTGAGATGATCCAGGATATTGCAGATCCACAAGGTCTTCATTTTAATATGAGTTCTCATTGTGCAATGCTATAAATATAGATATGGAAGGAAAGCGTGGGAAATTGGTTCAGATGCCAAGAAAATGCTCCTTTGAATAAAGGAGTATTGGTTTTTGTTTTTGCTTTTTTTTTCTCCTAAGTCTAGGAGAAAGCTTCTACCTAACAGAGCAAATAGGTAGTGGCCTAAAGAAAGGCCTGTGATAGCAAACTGTCTCAACTCCCTACATGGGCACTAGTGAATCTGAATGAAAGCCTCTGGCCCATCATATTAGGGGTACCCAGGTCTCAGATGGCAGTAGCAGGGAAGCAACAGGGCCTCTGCACAGTGAGCTTCAGGCGTGGCTGCTACAGCCACCACCAGTTTAGTAAGGATAGTCATCCTTGCCAACATAACAAGATTTTCACAGTAAAAAGACAATCTGCATGGGAGACGATACATGAGATACTGGGGAACAGGACTGGGAAGAAAGAAAATAATGAAGACTCAGTGTAACTACAGGCAAAGAGAGAGGTAACATTTCATATTAATTACTCACATCTAAAACCTGGTGTGTACAGTATGTCTCCTGCCTAAAAATAGTGTAAACAGCCTGGCTAGGAGCACCGCTAATTTGTCACTGTGCACATCCTGCTGCTCACCTTTCTATAGTATCTATGTGAAAGACATTTTAAAGCCTACCTTAACCACATCATCCAAGCATCACCAGGTGATCAGATTGCAGGCTTCATTCAGAAATACCCTCAGCTCCCAGGTGCATGGATTATTATAGTTTTAACAGATTGCTTTTAAGACACAGAGGTTTCTGGGTTTTGTTTTAGCTTTGAATACCATCACAGTATACAGAAACGCAAAGGCATCAGGCGAAGTGGATTGTTTTATAAATTCTAGAAAAGTTTGCTATCATTAAAGGTGAATCCTTTCACTCCTGAATTAATGAAGGACCAGAGGAAAAGTGTTTCATCCAAGGCCTGTGGTCAGCATACCCCGAGCAACCGCATTACCATCAAATAAAAGCCAGGGTTTGAATTAAGGCTCTGCCAGAGACTTGCTAAGTGATTATGGACAAGTGATCTGGTCTGTCTGAGCTTTATTTTCCTCATCTGTAAATTAAGGATAATGACTATTACCTCTTAGTATTGTAGAGATTGTTGGTGCAACATCTGACACAGACAGACTTGATGCTCAGTAAATCTCAGTTTTCTCTCACCACTTTCCCCTTTCAGAAGAGTACAGTTTGCTCATTTCAAGTTCCTACAGAAAAGGGTAGGAGAGTGCAATGGAAAGACCACTAAAGTAAGAAGAACTGGGTTTGAATCATGGTTTTGCCATTCATGTACTGAAGAACTTTATACATAGCCCTTTAGCACCTCTGAACTGGGCTTCTTTATCTCTATAACAGCGATAAAATTGGACCACTTAGAGTCATCATACATTAATTCATAAGTTTAACAAATAATGATTGAGCATCTACTACATGCCAATTGCTGTTTGAGGCACTAGTGATATAAACATGAACAAAACTAAGTCTTTGTTCATGGGAAACTGGTATTCACCTAAGAGAGGCAGATATTAAAACACATTAACAAAGAACATATAATGGAGATGTATCTAAGAGCTATGAAGACAAAAGAGGCTAAAGGACAGAAAGTAACTGGCAGGAGGTGGGTTCTGGCTAAATAGGTTAATCAGGAAAGCCCTAGCAGGGAGAGGAATTCCTAGAGAAGCTCTCCTTTTGCCTGTCTGGGGAAGAGGTTTCCAGTCAGAGAGAGGAGCCAGTGCAAAGGATGGGCAGGAAAGAGCTTAGGTCAGCGTAGACAGGGCAGACTGGGGGAGGGATTGGAGACAAGGTCACAGTCAAATAATGTCAGAAAGGCCTTGAGAACACTGGAGGGGACTTTAGATTTTCTCCTAAGGGGAATGAGAGGTTGCTACAGGATGTTGAGTGACAAACTGATATGGTTTATTTAGTATTTTGATAATTTTTATGATGTAGTAATATGTGCAGTAATATGATAACTTTTATGATGTAGTAATATATGTGGTCATTTCAAGTCTTTACACACATAAAGGAGAATACTTTTTTTTTTTTAAGGAATATAGTGATGTTTGCTTTACGGGTCAAAGAAACTACCTGAATACAGTGATATTCATAGTCTTTATACAGCTAACATGAGGAAGCACTGTAGAGCAGAGAAACCACTTACACAGATGAAGGCAGAGCTGAGCAAAACCCAGGCCACTCACTAGGCAGCGTAGAATACTGGGTTCTGTGATTGAGGAGGAAAGCCACTCCTTTTTGACAGTCATTTGACCGAGGGACCAGAGTTAACATGCTTTCCTTTGTGAAATTTAATAAGGCATTTTTGACAGTGAAAAGCAATCAGATACTCAGTATTAAATTTCATGTAAAAAAAAATGGTTGAGAAGTCAGTTTGATATCTAGCTATAGAGATCAAAATCCATCATTTGGCGTGAGAAGTATTTTTATCTCTACTGAGTTTTTGGCTTGTATTTTGAATTCATCTCAGTGGAAAATTGATGTTGCATTCAGTGTTTTCTCTTTATTCTACTAAGCAATGAATCTCAGTATTAACCTTCAAGTATGTGTTCTGATTTTGTTGAAATAAGTGTTCAGCTCTGGCAAGGATATGATTTGCATTTTATTTGTATGAAGAGCCAATACTGATTCGCACAACGAATGACAAGAGCTAAGACACAAAGGATGAAATTTCCAGTTTAAATTATGCAGGTGGTAAAAAACAAAACCCAAACCAAAAAAAAAAAAATGTAATATATATATATATATAATGGAATGGATGTCAAAAATACAAATGCTGCTCAAGAAGGAGCACAGGTTTAAAAAGGCACTGCTGAGTATGTTATGTCATTTTCTTCATAGGGCTCTAAAGACCCTTCTGAAAGCCCCCAAAGATATTTCTCTATTGATTTTGCCCTCTCAAAGTTTGCAAAACAATAAATGTTGTTTCACATTTCTTGGGGGACCATGGAATAACAAAAAAATGTGTTTGGTTTCCATTTGGGTGGGCATGAGGCCTCTGTTTTGCTCACTGATATATCCCAAGATGCTAGAACGATGCAGAAGTTTAGTAAGTATTTGTTGAATAAATATTAGTGAGCTTTTTAATGTGGAAGATGATGATCCAAGAAATTTCCAGTAATTTATCTTCTGGCTGAATCACCCAGGAATTAAGCTACTGTATACAGGTATTGACACAGGGCTGGGAGCTCCTTGAAGGCAGGAATATATTTTATTCATCTTTGCAACCCCATCCCTGCCTTGCTTTGCACTATGGCTTCCCATAGTAGGTGCTCCTTTGGTGTTGGATGAATAATGGATGATGTTGTTCTAGCATGCATTTTTTCTCCCCACCATGCATATCTTCTCTCCCTAATATTTGCTCATGCTGGTCTCATCACCTGGAACCCCTGTGTCTTTTCACCGCCTACCCAAATTCTAACCAATCTTCAAAGCTCTGTTCAGAACACACCTCCTTTCTGAGGTCTTCACTGAACCTCTTTGAATGACTATAGAATTTCAGTCTATATATCATTCATCCTCATGTTTTATGTGTTTATGTCTTGTTTGCAAAATTCCTTTGTCTCTACCAAGCCATATCATGGATTCCCTTTGTATCTCTCACAGTTAGAACCAAAAAAATGCTCTTCAAATAGTCACAGCTCAATGAATATTAAAATGTGTGCATAATATTACAGAATTACTCTCTGAGACAACCAATGTTGAGGGGGATCTTAGGTGTAATTTTATGTACATTCCCTTCTGATCCTCCAGTCCCATCGACAACATCCTGATGCAGAGTTCTTCCAGGCTCTGGCCACACCTTCCAGAAAGATGCAGGAATCACTTTGTGAGGCAAATAATTCCATCTGTAGAATAACCTGAGTGAGTATTTTTATATTGAACCTAAAAATGCCTGTGCTCTCTATCTCCATAAATGGTTTTACCCTTTTGGCTCCCTCAGAATAAACCTAACCCTTTTTCCATATGACATTTATCCAAATATTTGAAGACTGCTATCAGGTATGTCCTCTCCAAGTCTTCTTTTCCTCAGGCTAAGTCATTTATTATTTGGCATGATTTTGTATCTCTTCACCATCTTAAAAGCTCCCCCTGAAAATGTTTCGTATAGCTATTCCATTATGAAAGTAGGACACCCCAAACTGAATCAATTATTTAGGTATAGTCTTCTCATTCCTTATTTTATATGCTATACTTCTATTTATAGGTCCATATCACATTAAATTTTTGTTGCTCATACTCATACAATTGACATCTATCTGACTGTCAGCTCCTATCTCATTTTTATATTTCCAAGAGCTCAATTACTCATAATTGTGTGGTTACTTTATTTAGGCCAACATATAGGACCTTACTATCTTACCCGATACATTTTATTTTGCTAGATTTGGCCCATCTCTCTATAGTGACATGGATCTTTGGGATTGTGAATATCTCATCTAACTTAATATTCCTTCCAGGTTCATATCATGTGAAAATGTAATGAATATTCTCTTCTCATCACAGAGGTAGGCAAACTTTTTCTGTAAAGAGCAAGATAGTAAATATTTCAGGCTTTGCAGGCCATCTAGTCTCTGTCTTGACTATTCAACTTTGCCACTGTAGTGGAAAAACAACCATGGACAATACAAAAACACGAGGGCAGCTGCGTCCCAATAAAACTTATTTGTACACACTGAAATTTAAATTTCATGTAATTTTCATGTTACAAAGTATTATTCTTCTTTTGATTTTCCTCAACCATTTAAGAATGTAAAAGCCACTCATACCTCAAAAGCTGTACAAAAGCAGGTGGCGGGCTGGATTTGACCCACAGGCCATAGTTTGCTGACTCGTAATCTCAATGACTACTGAAAGTGATGTGAACGCCAGGGCCTTTGTCAAAGCTCCTTGGCACGCACCAAGAAATCTCCTTCCAGGTCAGTCCTTCATAACTAGAGCTTAGCAATAAAATTGACTGAGAAACATTTAAAAATATAAAATCTGGGGATCAACCCCCACAAAAATCTGGTTCGGTGGTTTAGGAGAAAGGCTCAAGGATGTGTATCTTGAGAACACTTTCTAATGTTTCTCACGTACAGCACAAATTCTAAAACTGGATTTTGTTGTTGTTAACAAGAATTTTTGAATTTCCTTTGAAGAGGACTTTTACTGATTCTATGACTAAGTACTGAAAATATAACAGTGAGCAAGATAGGCACAGTGATAGACTTCAACACAGAGCTAGATTTACCAGAATCACTTATTACAATGCCTTTCCCTCAATTGACTGTAAGCTCCTTAGGGCTGATAACATTGTATCATTCATAATCAAAGATCAATAAGTGCTAATGAATGTAATGGTATTAAAAATAACTCATATGTGTTTCCATTTTATATATTTTAAAATGTCAGATTGCAACTTATTGTATAAAACAATGAAAGATTGTGTCTGTATGTGAATTTTTGCACACTAGCTTGTTCACCATTATATTCTCAGTATCTAGAATCTGGCCTGGCACATACTAGTTATTCAAGAATGTTAATTAGGCAAATTAATTAATAATGTAAGAGAATTATATAAGAGGTGATAGAAGAGAAAATGAGGTTATGATAAGCAGAAGGAATATGTCAAATTAAATTATATTGAAACTTTTGATAATATGATTAAAGTACGGTACATATTTTCCAGAAAGCTACAATTCATATAGTTATTCTGAGCACAGTATCTGCACTCCTACTTTGCTCCAACACACACAAATGAAACTAAATTAAATCAACCACGGCTCAAAAAGCAAAAGCTAGAAAGACTGAATGGATAGGATGGGTCTTGACTGCTCTACTGGTCTAAGATAAACTTTTCAACAGTGTGCCTCAGTTCACTAGTGAAAAATGAAAATCCTGAGATTGGCCTCATACTCAAAGACACTGTGAGAATAAAAGAGAAGGCTTCTTCTCTCAGGAGTGTCAGAGAGAATGAAGGTTTTGAGCAGCAATGTACAGATCATAGGGTGGGCTGTATTAATGCCTGTGCTCAAGAAACAAAGTGTTGGTTTCATATTCAAAAGAAATAAACAAATGAGTCATTTTGAGAAATCCTGAAACATGTATTTTTCATTTTATCTTTGCCACAGCACTAATCTGCAGAGTTAAAGCTTCCTCAAGTAATTTTAATCTGATTTTTATCACAAGCACTGTTTAGTTTGCCCTTATAGAATCAACAAACCACCAGAGACCTCTATTAGAGAAGTTGTCCAGTGAGCTATGGTTTCGAGCTGCCTGACTGTTCAGGGCCTCCAGCTGCCTGTCCCCTTTGCATGGCCACAATAGAAGCTGCTGCTATTCCAAATCCCTCCACCACAGCAGCGTTAACAGCAGCCAAACACTTAGGTGCCACTGATCTCAGAGCAGTAAAATCAGCAGCAGGAAAAATTAGGTCCAGCTTCCCATTTCTCCCCTAACTCAGTACAGTATTAAATTCAGGCTTCCCCAGCGTGACAATATTGCATTCACTTCCTTAGCTACTACAACCATTGTTAGCCTCCACTGTACTTTATTAATTGCATTACTCTCAGACACCTCACCATCTACCGTAGTCTTGACTACTCTATTTGGCATTATTTCTGGAGCTTGCTTCTTTTCTCTGCATGCTTCAGTTCAGTTCCTTTCAGCACTCCCCTCGGTCCATGTCACCTCATAAATTTTCACGGCCATTGCCTCCTCTGTTCATCATTGATGATACTGTTGCAATTCTGGCCATCTCCTTCAGTCTTCTCATTTCCTTGAACTGTTTCTCTCTTGTTTACTGCCCCCACCCCTCCACTTCTCCCAGCATTAGTGCTATCTGCCTTCTCCTCCACACCTGTTTTCTGCCCTTGAGGACAACTGAGCAGATCCACAATTTGTGGCTAATAATAAAGGAAAGATTTAGCTACCAGTGCTTAAGCATGGTGAATTTTTGTGAGCAAAATGGTTTGAAATTGGCTTGCATAACAACCACCCATACCATGGAAACTGAAAATTAATTAAAAAGCTACAAAGATTGAAAGATAAAGAATTGAGGCTGGTTTCTTGGCAGTGATTTGGAAGGCAGATGGAGCATGATAGAATAACACTGGGTTTTAGAACATGTCTGGTTCTAGAACAGTCGTCCCTTGGTATAGGAGTGGGGATTGGTTCCAGGACCCTCCCACCGAATACAAAAACCCAAGGATGCTCAAGTCCCTTATAGATCGCCCTCTGTATCCACGGGTTCTGCACTGCGGTTGGTTGAATCCATGGATGGGGATCCCGCAGATACAGGGCCAACTGTATGTATATTAGATACCACAGATTCAGAAATGGTCCCCTGTCCTCAGGGATGTTTTATATTCTTTCAGGCATAAACGTTATGTAGTAAAAGAAGAAGAGGCATTTGTCCAGCATTGATATCAGCCAAATCAACTCTATCAAGAGTGGTGTCCTTTCATTTAAATTGCCTTCTATTGAATAATTACTGAACATAGAAACAAGAGTTTGGGCCAATTCTGAACTTTTAATGATTATGTGATTCGGAGTAAGTTATCTATTTTTCTAACCTCTCAGTTACCCTATCCATGAAATGGAAACATTGACCTTACAGATTTTTATGAA
Organism: Cynocephalus volans; assembly: GCF_027409185.1. Lineage (NCBI taxonomy): Eukaryota > Metazoa > Chordata > Mammalia > Dermoptera > Cynocephalidae > Cynocephalus > Cynocephalus volans. The sequence goes on from NC_084464.1 coordinate 77,346,554, forward strand.
AAATATATAAATAAATTTTGAAAAATGCTTGACCCACATTAAGGGAAAATTTAACAGGCTCTGATTTTCTAATGTATACCATTAGTAAAGGGTATAGTGATAACAGCTAACATTGATGAGGACACAGTACACTCCAGGAGGTATGTTAAATGCTTCCTATTCATTAATTCAGCTTTTCAACAAATCTATATCAAAAATCTACCATGTACCAGGTGCTGTTGTAGGAAACGGAGATATGATGTTAAATAAGACAAAGTCCCTAAACTCCAGGGGTCTACATTCTACATGCGGAGAAAACACATAAACAAATAAACATACCACACAACAAATAATAGATGTATGGTCACTGTTATGGTAAAAGATTGGAGAGCAACTAAGGTTGTAAAAGGGTTATTTTATTTTATTTTATTATTTTTTTTTAAAGATGTGCCCTTATTTTATTTCTCCAAATTGTAAAATACCATCCCCCCTTCCAACACTTGGAACGTGTTTTACAACTCTGCTTTTTTGTTGTTGCTAGTTTATAACAGAGGACTTGCATTTTATGGCAAGTGAAATTCTGTTTCATAGGCTAATCATGATTTAGTAATGTGGTCTACATGTTTATTATTTTTAAATTTATTTTTAATTAATTAATTAATTTATTTTTATGTTTCACCTTTTTATTTATTTTTTAATTTAATTTTATTTTGTCAATATACAATGTGGTTGATTATTGTGGCCCATTACCGAAACCTCCCTCCCTCTTCCTCTCCCCCCCTCCCTCCCAACAACCTCATATCTGTTTGCTTGTCCTATCACTAAAAAGGCCTGACCCAGCCCCTCTGTGAGGAAGTTAAATTGAACAAAGGTGCAAATAGGGTAAGGCAGCAATTCATGCGAATATTTAAGGGAGAATATTCTAGGTAGAGGAATAGCAAGTACAAAGGCACTAAGGCAGAAATGAGCTTGGTGTAACTGAGTAACAGCAAGAAGGCTGGCAGGGTGGTATCTGCATGAGCAAGGCAGGTTATGCTGAATATGTGGCCAGGGGGCAGATGCTGTAGGGTTGTATTGTCAATGAAAAATTGCATGGATTTTGTTCTTAGTGGCATGGGACTTGACTGGAGTATTTTAATCAGGGGAGAGACATGATCTAATTGACAAAGATGTACAGGATCACTCTGGCTGCTTCTAGGAGGAACAAAATCTGTAGAAAGTTGAGAGTGGAGGTGGGGAGAACAGATAGCAATTGCCCTGGTGAAGAGGATAGTGGCTAGGAATAAAATGATAAGCAGGAAGATATTGAAAATGGTCAGATTAAGGACTTATTCTGCATGTAGAGCTCACAGAATTTACAAATGGATTGACTGCACGTCAAGAATGAAAGAGAAGATTCAAGGGTGCCTTGTAAGTTTTTAACACCAGCTACTGGGCAAATTACAGAGATTAGAAGAGTTTATTTGAGCCAGAACATTCAAGAGTAGGGTCTAGAGCATGTTAGATTTGAGATACCTTCTAGATATCTGAATAAAGATATTGAATAAGCAGTTATTTATGAATATATAAGCCTCAGGAAAGTGGTTTAGAGTACAGATACATACATAAGTCTTGTTTAATTCTCACATTGTTTTAAGATAAGGGAGCTATTATCATCTCCATTTTACAGAGGAGAACACAAGCTTGGAGAAATTAAATAACTGGCTTATGAGCACAAAAAAAGATTATATCACATTTTCCTTATCCAATCATCCATTAATGGACACTTTGGTTGGTTCTATATCTTGGCTATTGTAAACAAAGCTGCAATGAACATGGGAGTGCAGGTATCCCTTCGACATGATGATTTCCACTCCTCTTGTTATATACCCAGAAGTGGGATTGCTGGATCATATGGAAGATCTATCTGTAGTTGTTTGAGGAACCTCCATACTGTTTTCCATTGTACTAATTTACAGTTCTACCAACTGTGCAGGAGTGTTCCCTTCTCGACACACCTTTGCCAGCATTTGTTATTCACTGTCCTTTTGATTATAGCCAGTCTAACCGGGGTGAGGTGGTATCTCAATGTAGTTTTAATTTGCATTTCCCTGATGACTAGTGATGTTGAGCATTTTTCCATGTACCTATTGGCCATTTGTATGTCTTCCTTTGAAAAATGTCTATTCAGCTCCTTTGCCCATTTTTTAGGAATACTACTCTGCCATAAAAAAGAGTGAAATTCTTCCAATTGCAACAACATGGATGAGCCTGGAGAAACTTATGTTGAGTGAAATAAGCAAAGCACAGAGGGATAAATACCACATGTGCTCACTCATAAGTGGGAGCTAAGAGAGAAAGAAGGAAGGAAAGAAAGTCCACAGTGGTGTGTTGGACTTGCAGAGGGAGAGAACATACCTTGGGATACAAAGTGGAGTAGCAGGGGAAGGAGCTGTGGGAGGGAGGTGAGGGATAATTGGGTGGGGGACATGGGGTACAAACAATTTGTGGTAAGGTGCATGCTGCCAGTATGGTCTGGCCTTCACATCTTGGGCAGGAGGGGTGACAATCAGCTTTGTATTTCACGAGTATTCATAACCAATAAAAAAAAAAGATTATAAAGAAAATACTAAGGAGAATCTTTATAAATGCTCAACTAAAATCTGGGTTAGCTATGGCGAGGTTGCGGAAAAAAAGGAACTCTCATACACTGTTGGTGGGACTGCAAAATGGTGCAGCCTCTATGGAAAATGGTATGGAGGTTCCTCAAACAATTGCAGATAGATCTACCATACGACCCAGCTATCTCACTGTTGGAAATATACCCAGAGGAATGGAAATCATCAAGTCGAAGGTATACCTGTTCCCCAACGTTCATCGCAGCACTCTTTACAATAGCCAAGAGTTGGAACCAGCCCAAATGTCCATCATCAGATGAGTGGATACGGAAAATGTGGTACATCTACACAATAGAATACTACTCAGCTATAAAAACGAATGAAATACTGCCATTTGCAACAACATGGATGGACCTCGAGAGAATTATATTAAGTGAAACAAGTCAGGCACAGAAAGAGAAATACCACATGTTCTCACTTATTGGTGGGAGCTAAAAATTAATAAATAAATTCTCACACACACACACACACACACACACACACATACACAAAACCTTCACACACACACACACACACACACACACACAAAACCGGGGGGGGGGGGAGAAGATATAACAACCACAATTACTCGAAGTTGATACGACAAGCAAACAGAGAGGACATTGTTGGGGGGGGGGAGGGAGAAGGGAGGGAGGTTTTGGTGATGGGGAGCAATAATCAGCCACAATGTATATCGACAAAATAAGATTAAAAATAAATAAATAAATAAATAAATAAAAAATAAAAAAAAATTCTGGGTTAGCTGAGGGGCTAAATCTAAGTAGAGTCAATAGGAAAAATCTGAAAATGCATGATGTCAGAACAAACTTGGATATTGACTAAGATTCAAGCACAGCATTAATTACAACACTGAATGATGTCAAAAAAGAAGATTCTATTTTCACAGTCAGTGAAATGCAAGTCATAGAGATATGGATATCTATCTATGGACATATATCTGTGACTCGAAATATCTACTTGCATTTATATATATATATATATATATATATAAATTTATATTTATATATAAATAGCTCCAATTTGCCAAAGATCTACCTGGAAAGCAATGAAGAAAATTAAAGAAGCCAAATATTTTCATCTTGGCTATCTTCAGATTTAAAGAGAACATTGAAATCTATAAATATGTTAGATGATAATGAATCATTTATGACACTTGTGTAATCTCTCAACTGCACCTAAATATCTCAAGAAAGGAGGTTGTCTAAATTCTTAGTGTAACCTCAGTTTCTCCATACTCTTCACCTGCATATATGAGGGTACTTCAAAAAGTTCATGGAAAAATAAAATTAGAAGATAATACAAATCTTTCCATGAACTTTTTGGAGACTTCTCATGTGTGTAACCACCCTAGAGAATGAGTTGAATGGAATGGAAAAGTCGCTTGTACATGTTTGTAATCTTGGGGTATTTCCACGCAATATAAATTCAATTAGATTATCAATATCCAACATTCCCTTTCCTCAGCCTCCCATATTTCTCTCTCAACATAATTTCTGATTCCTATTCAGCAAGTGATTATTTATCAGCCATTATAAATGTAGCCTGTCTGATTAAAAACATAGTTTGTAGGTTCAGATAGCCTGAATTTGAATCTCAGCTCCACCATGTGCTATGTGGCCGAGGGCAGGTCACAGAACCTCTCTGTTCCTTATGAAAACTCTTATCTATAAAACGGAGATAATAATGGAATCTTTCTCACCAGGTTACTATGAGCATTAATTGAGATAATACAGGTAAAATCTTTGGTACAGTACTTCACATTAGGTAAGGGATCAATAATGTTTCCTGTTATTCTGATTATTTTTTATTACTTTTACATGTACTTAGAATTCCATGTGTCTCTTGTCTCCTTTTCTTTAGGAGGAGAGGAAGAAACAATTAACAAACAAAAAGATAAAAATTTCTAAAAAATAATAATACAAACAGTAGACACTTAAAAAAAATTTTTTTGACAAATGTTTTGCAATTTCTATTAGTAAAATTGGGCATCATTAGTTAATCTTTCATATATCTCTTCAGTACATCTCAATGAGATATTATGATTAACATTTCATGTAATAATTCCTTCTCCAATTTACTGGTAATCCTGAGTAAAGATGAGAAACAAGCTTCAGCAAGAGTTTGGTACTCATTAGGCCACACAAAATCACTCTCAGGCTTGGGTTTGGTGTAAGACCTGCTCAGCTCCATATGGCTCTCTCTCATCCATGTTAATCCACAGAAGACTTCCCCAGATCTTTCACCAGGGCATGTCCTCTAAGCACAGATAATTGATAACTGAACATATCACCATAAGTCAGATTAACAATATAAACAGATATTTTAAACAGGACTTCAAATAAATACCTTCATACCATTGCTTTCTCCTATAAACTGAAAATGAGTAATGATATTTTTTTAAAGAGGTGACTGTAGTATTAGATGACATATACCATGCCTATGTTACAGAAAATATATGTCTACAAAAGGCATACACCAGCACAAAGAGGAACATAACGCAGGCATTGACTATCCAAACCACATTCCCAAACCAAATTCATCTTTTTAACTTTCTTTCAAACAGAACCTCACACCTGTATTTATACAAGACACCCGTAGGTGGTCTGTCAGAGCCCAGCCTGCCCTGATCACATCTTAAACCACTCTCAGATGCTGAAAAAAAGGGTTTTTTTAAACTTCATCATCACAGGGATGAAAAACAAAGTCTAGCTCCTTTATTCGCCAGATGAAGCCCAGAGAGGCTAAATCACTTGATCACGATGAATACCCAGCCCTGACAGGACCACAGTGTCATAGCCTTGCATTCACTGCTTCCTATCACGTGGGCTTGTCTCCTTTCCTTCATAGAAACCAACCAACTTCCTTCCTTCCTTGCTTCTTTGCTTCCTTCCTCACCCTTACTCTTTCTCTCTCCTTTTCTCTCTCTCCCTTCCTTCCTCTCTCCCTCCCTGCATGCCCCTCTCTCTTTCTATCTCTCCACCTTACTTTCTTCTTTCAGCGAACTTACCAACCTCTTCTTACATTCCCAGAACCATTTCCTGGCTACAGTGGTGACAAGACAAACACCTGGGGAGCCCTTGCTCTCTCAGTTTTCCACCTAGAGAGTAGTAGGAACATTTAACAGGCTACTTAAAAGAGTGTGATATGTGCCATCAAGGGGCATTACAGGGTCCCTAATGAAGCAAGCAAGAAAGAGAGACAGAAAGAAATGTAAGGTAGTCACATGGGAGAAAACCCCAGGTAGACATCTGCTTGATGAATGAATAGTAAAAAACTAAGAGAAGAAAATGAGGAAGAGAGTGTCCTGGGGAGAGGAACCAGCCTGTGCAAAGGCCAAGAATGGAAAGAAACCCAGGATGGCCTAGCTGGAGTCAAAGATGGTAGGAGTTTTTCCTCAGGATGAATTATCCCTTGAGTCTCATCCATACCCAATTGAGAGGAAATTTAGATGAGATTTTGGGGTTAGAGTTGATGCTGAAATGGGTGAAGACTTTTGGAGTTGTTGGGATAGAGCGAATGTATTTTGCATGGAAGAAGGACATGAATTTTGGGGGGGCAGAAAGCAGAGTGTTATGGGATAAATTATGCCCCTTAAAAATCTGTATGTTGAAGTCCTAACTCCAGTACCTCAAAATGTGACCATATTTGGAGACAGGGTTTTTACAGAGGTAAGTAAATTAAAATGAAGTCATTAGGTTGGCCTCTAATCCAATTTGACTCCTTCTAAGAGGAGATTAGGACACAACACTTAAAAGAGGCAAAGAGGGAGATGATGTGAGGAGAGAGGGAAAAGACAATGATCTCGAGCCAAGGAGAGAGACCTCAAAAGGAACCAATCCTGCCATACCTGATCCTGGACTTCTAGCTTCCAGAACTGTGAAAAAATAAATTTCTGTTGTTTAAGCCACCCAGTCTGTAGTACTTTGTTATGGAACCTAATTTTTACATATAAAACTAACACACACTAAAACAGAGATGATATCTGAGAAACAAGCAGAGGCCAAATCATTAAAAATCACATTAAGAAATGTGGACTTTCACCTAGAGCAAAGTTGAGTCCCCTGCCTGGAACGAGACATCACGGTTGTTGGAAGGTGCCTCCTCTGATATCTAAAACACAGAGTGCTTCCTGTTTTATCCAGTCTTTAGTTCTTGTCACCTCCTTGGTTAGTTTCTCACAAGCTGACAACTTTGTCGGTTCCTTCAGGGTATGGAGAAAGCCCAGCCCAAGTCCTGTTCTGCTTAAAACCCCTGGTCCAGTTTTAACTCACTTCGTATTTCCTTAGCACAGTTTGGGTTACAGGCTTTTTCACTTATCTTTTGGGTATTGCTGCAGATGCTGTTGGTGTCCCTCCCACATTTCCTTCCTCTCCTTCAGCAGGGGCCACAATTTCGGATTCCCATAACTTGCATTTCTCTGCCTGAGGGCTTTCTCTGACTACTGAAGCCTGCTTTGCCTGAAATACAGAGCAGTTTATGAAGCAGGGAGTAATACTTCCTCCCCGTGACTGGTAGAGGTTTAAAAATATATACTGCTGCTCCCCTGTCCCATTGAGTGGGATAAGTCTGAGGCTTGTTTTCACCCTTGGCCCCAGTGTTTCTTTACTGGAATTAAGTTCATCCTTTGTCTTCTTTCTCTTACCCATTGTATGGGTTGAATTAATTGTGTCCCCTAAAAAAGATATGTTAGAGTCCTAACCCCCAGTACCTCAGAATGTTACTTTATTTGGAAATAGTCTTTATGGAGTAATCAAGTTAAAATTAGATTAGAGTGAGCCCTAATCCATTATGACTTATAAAAAGGGGAAATCTGGCCACAGAGACAGACATGTACAGAGGGAAGATAACATGAGACGCAGGACCAAACTGATGCATCTACCAGCTAAGCAACCCGAGGCCACCAGAAGCATGTGGAAAGTGGCACGGTACAGTCCTTTCTCTAGTGCCTTCCAAAGAAGCATGTCCCCACCAGCATCTTAATTTCTGTCTTTGGCCTCCAGCACTGTGCCACAATAAACTTCTGTTGCTTAAGCCACCCAGTTTTTGGTACATTGTTAAGGCAGTCCTAGGAAAACAATATACCTGTCTTCTCGCTTTAGCATTCCCCTGCTGGTGGCTTCATTACTCTCAAATAAACTATTTGTGCTAGAATTTTTATCTCAGGGTCTTCTTAACTAAAATGCATTTTTGTAGATTTTGAGATCTTTCAGGACAAATATTGAACATTCTGCTGTTTCTAGTCCTTCTGATAACTAGCAAAATATTTTCCATGTAGTCAGTACTTAACAAAGGTTTGGAAAGGAAGAAGGAGGGAGAAAAGGAAAAGGCTGTTAGGATCTGAGTAGTTTGTTGCATGTAAACACAAATAAATGAAAAAATTGTCTAGACCAAATGGGTGTGACCACTGTTTGGAAGACTAGTTGATAGCTGTGTCACAAGAACGGAATAGTTGTACTCAGTTGCCTCATTACTCCTTGTCTTCTTTTAATAAAATAAAATATATTAAGAAATGAACAGAAAAAAACTGAGTCTGTTGAAAATTCTCCGGACAGTTTCAAAGTATCCTATTAGATACCATGTTGTAGGCTGCTCCTCCTTTGCAAGAGTCCACGGAGAGATTTAAAGTGCCAACATAAAATTGTTTCTTCTCTTCTTCAAGTAAAGGTCAAGCTCGTTACCCCTATAGCTCTTGCTGACATAGCTGTGCTGAGTAATTACATTTATGCATATTGCGATGAATATATTTATGGGAATACAATTGTTTCTGTCTTTAAAAACAATTAAAGATTCCCGCTAGGGGAAAAATAAAAATGTTAATGTATGGTAAATCTTTTCTAGAATTACTGGTAACAGATTTAAAATATTAAAAGAAAAAATACTTCTACTTGAACTTTATGAATGTGTAAATTGACCAGCTTCCGCAGCACTTTTCATTTTGCAGTCAACTGTGCTCTCTCAGAGGCTGAACCAGGCTGAAAGGGAAACTAGAGGAAGGCCCAGGAGCAAAGGGCAGCCGCCATGCCTCTCCCTCCACCACCACCTTATCTAAACGCAGATATGGGCTTTGGAAGAAAAAGAAGCAGTCAGAAAAGGACCAGAAGTCAGAAATGCAGTAATGCACAGCAACTAAGTGAAAGCTTAGCACATGAGACAAACCAGAGCGGCCTACCAGCAGACACAAAAGAGGCTGTCAACCCATACTTTATATGCAACATATTCTCAATGTAAGCACAGGCTTCTGAGTTAGTAGCAATGAGCAATGACTAGCCTAATAAACTTTGTAACCTAAAGAAGTACTTTAAACATTTTGTCGTAAAATCTTTAAAGACTTTTATGAGCAACAATATTCCCAGTCAAGCTTCACATTTAACTCTGTTAAGCTAAAATTTAACACCACATTATAGCTTTGAAGTATGTTTTTTAACAATTTGTGTGTGATACTATTATAATTTCAATAAAGATATATCACAGGTATTCCTTCTGAATTATTTTAATAGGTGAGAGCTATTAAGAACCAAGGTATATCATCGTAATTACAGATAAAAAAAGATGATTAAACAGGAAGGTCAAATATTTGATTACACAAAAGACTCCAGAGTTTCAAATAATCACATACTTCATAAAAATCAATATTTTAAATACACACATCTATCCTCTACCTAATTAAAAAGCAAATATAAATATCAACATCTGTGTCTCAGAAGACGTTAGTCACATAAAGTATACTGGAACAAAAAAGAAATTTTTCTTACTCAATAAATAATTATTGAGTGGCAGATAAGTATAAAGACTTGTGCCAAGTATACGTGGGATTCAAACTGAACAAGATTTAGACCCTACCCAGTAGTTGAGATAAGCCTTGGTCACACATAATTTCAACATAAAGGCATATATATTCAGTCATTTGAAGGTCAGACAAATCAGTTTTATGAGTCCAGAGGCAGAGGAGAAAAGAATCCCTACCATCTTTGCTGTTCAGGGAAGATATAACTGAGATTCGACCTTTTATCTGGACCTAAAACAAGGGCTTTGCTATTCATACATGTATATAGATGGGAAGGAATTAGGAGGGAGAAGAAAGCATTAGACAGTGAATGCACAAACTGCGATTAAGTAACAAGTACTCACTTGACAAGAACAATGGTGCCTAGTGGTGGATAATAGAAAATAAGGTAGGAAAAACCAGGCAGAGGCCAGAGTGGGAAGGCCTTGTAGACCAGGTCACAGTCAATGAGGAACTGTGGAAAGTTCACAGAAGTGGGGATAGGGCACGTTTACCGTGATACACTTGGAAGATAATCTGAAGGAATAGTAAGGGTCTAGATCATGAGCTGCAAACTCAAGTGCTTCTCAAGGCCAGGAAGATATTGTGAAAAACAGCCTTACTGAAGATCTACTCATTTCTATCTAGCCCATGCAAAATTTGGCAGGTAAAATTCTGCCAAATATTCCAGTTATTACAAAAAAGCTGCAAATCCAGATTTTAATGTAAACTTTTCTAATTCGTAAACATCAAGTAATTTAAGAGGAACTTTTTATTGATTGTTTCATTGATTGATGATTAAAAGCTGAATTCAGTTCATGGGCTGCCAGTTTTCAACAGGATCACCACCAAGTACTTTAGCATGATGATTTCAGCATAAATTAATAAGGCCTCAATTTGGATAGTCCCATTATTGTATGTTTAATCATTCTTTCTTACAGCTTAATCAATCAACAAATTAGCTTATAATATATAGGAGTTAAGTGTAAACCAATATGATTTAGAAGGTATTTATACCTGGTAGAAGCATGTCACAGTTATATAAAATTATAAAATATACAGTTTTCATTAAAAAAAAACTAATGGAACCACGTCACAGTTATATATATAATTTATTTACCATATACACTGCTCCCAATGAAATCATGAATTAAAAATTAGAATAATAATAAGAATAATAATAAAAGAATAGTAATACTTTTTTCTTAAGAATAAAGTATAGTTAGTAGGTGTGTAGTTCTGAATGAAGTTTCCTTTACTATCACTATTAATATACTAAAATGATTGATTAAATTAATAGCTTTATTTAAATCCTTTAAACAGTCAGGAGGATGTTTTTTTCCCACAGCTAATTTTGATAATACAAATGTTTTCAATACTTATATAGATAAAGAGGTCAACTGGTATTAGTTTAATAAATATTTTCAGACCAAGGTCACTGTTTCCATAGACTATGTGAAGCAGAATGATCTTCCTGGAACTCTATGTTTATGTTAAGTTTTTTATAGGGTATTCTTACAGAATTAGGGATGCCTTTGGCAAGAAATAAGGTGAAGGAGGACTTCTCCAGATGGATGCACAGTTCTGTTGTCAATAGTCCAAAAAAGAGGTCTTTGGGGAGGAACAAGAACCTGGAAGGAGAGACCAAAGCAGGAAGGAGAGGAAACGCCAGTTTCTCTCTGGGCTTTCATCTTCTCTGCCTGGATTTCTAGGAGCACAAACACATCTGAAAGTGCTCCTGCAAGGCACGGGAGGCACAAGATGGGCTCATTCAAGTGGAGAAATGTGGAGAACCTGGCAGGCAGCTCAGCCCCAGAGGGACTTCCAAAGTGGAGATGGGTAAACTCTATTCTGTAAACCAGGTAATCAGGACACTTGTCACTTCTCATGTATTATCCTTCTGTAATTTCTGAGCCTTTTGTAAAATTTTGTTTAAATGATAAAGATGGGGGTCAACTCTAAAGATAAGACTCATGCAGGAAAGTCTGTTGTCGCAATGCTTCTCTGAGGGTTTAAAGGGTATGAGTGAAAAATTCCAAAAAGGAAGGTGACTCCTGGGAATAATGGTCAAGGTCAGAAAGTCATGCTATGAAGCCTTTTCTCTTTATAAATTTTACAAGAACATCATCAGATTTTTTTATTTTTAGGAGGACTAGTAGGTTTCCCTAACAACTTAGCATCCAACTTCAGGGGAATTAAATAAGTACCTCATGAATCCATGAGATTGTTGAAAATATTTCATTTTCTAGGCACCCATGCAACTGTGTCTATACTAAGCAGACAAGCCTCTGCATGGGTGAAAATGCAAGTGTGGTCGTCAACGGCCACAATAATTGCTCCTGTCACTGGTGTCTAAAACAAATGACTACTTTTATCTAAGGTTGCCATGTTCCCAGTTTACCTGGGACTGTCTCTGTTGATGATTCTTGTCAAGAGTGTACCAATTTGGACAGTAAATTACAGAATCACAGAACCTTTAACTAATAGACATGGTTATCTCTGTGACACCACATGTCAAAGAGTCTGAGCCCAAATTTACTGCATCCAAACACGTCTGATGATGCTCCTCCAGCTAGATAGTATTTGAAGCAATCGTCTTGGCATGATAGTGTCCATTCTCCTATATTTGACTTGTATTTTGGTTATATGGTTAGAGATGCAGAAAGCAGTGAATTCAGACCATGTTGTCTCAGCACCAAATAAACTCCATCAGTTTCAAGGGCTATACCTGAATTTGTATGATTGAAAATATCTTCTTAAGTATAGCTTTAGAAAAATATGTGAAGATTACTTTGCATGCTTTTGTTATTGTTAGAAGAGGTAAATGTAGGTTACAAATTGTATTTTCTTTGTTTGGGCTGCCATGAAACTGAGAATAATTTTAGAATTGAGTTGTACAAATCAGCTTTTCTCAGGTATACACTTTAATATTTACTCTGTATAGTTTAGATAATCTATTTACCTATTTATCCTTAATTTTCTTATTTTCTGTTATGTTTAACTTAACTTCAACTCCTTTTGTAAATGTAAAAATGCTAAATAAATATTAAAATTAATTAAAATAACCTTCCATTCTAAAAATAATTATCATTTGTGATTAGAAGACAAATGTTAGAACTCATAAGGCGGGCACAGTAGAATTAAGTAAGCATGGTCAGTCAGACTTTAGAGTTTACGATCTACAATCTTCACAGTCCACCATGCTTATCCTCCACAGAAATGTAAGTGATGAATGTTTTCTAATTTCAATCGATGAAGAAGAGTGAAAACAGGAGACCGATGGGTATTTATCCCAGGAAGTGAGCTTGTGGGTACAAAAAGGCAGAAGTGAAAATTTCCAGGGTTCCCTTGGGTACTCTAGTCCCTACTTTTCACTGTAACTCTGTTCCTTCTACATCCTTACCCCTGGAATTCTGAAAGATAACCTAGTATCACTTAAGTAACCCAGATTGGGAACATTGGAAACTTTCTTTTTCTTTATTATGGAAAACATGCTACTACACACATGGGCTACTGAGGCAGCAGGTTCTTAACTGGTCACCCAGCAAGCTAGAGGATCTCCACATGGTTTTAATGTTATGAGGATCACACTGTCATCTTGAGGGAAATAGAACCAACATTTCATTTGAGAAAATGTAGATGTTTTGTAGAGGAATTTGACACAGTTTTAGTCACTTGAAACAACTATGTGTACCACTATCTTACCAATAAATAGCTTTAGAATTCTGGGATATATACTATAGATTGTGACATTTTAGCAAAGCATAATATATCATGAAGAGTACACAAAAATTATTCATTTTCCCCTTGCTTGTATTTGCCACTAATACGTAAGCATCATTTTTGTAAACTTCTATGGTCATCTAATAAATCTGCTGTTGATCACCTAGATTGAAAAACAGATAAATGGCCACTACATTACACAATACTTTGTAAAATTAAACATTTCTGTGGTTAATTAGACCACAGAGAGTGAGTAAACTAATTATAATTTGATTCTATAAGCTTTTTATTTAAACAGAAAATAAATTTAAATTTTCTGGGATCTTATCATCCCTGGGGTCAGTAACTGTCACCGTCTTGTAGCTGACACCATGCTGTAATGAGGTGTCACAGCATTATGACTTGGAATTCTCACCCTCATAGGAGTGTTCACAGGTTTGTCCTCTACAGTGCACAGCCTCAGGTATCAGGATCCTGCTTACACAAACAATGACCAGGCCATCATATCTTACCAGCCTTGAAAGGCAGTGGTTAGGAGTACCGACCCTGTCACCAGACGACCCAGATTTAAATTCTAGCTCTGCCACTTACTAGCTGCATGACCTTGGACAAGTTACTTAACTTTTTGGGGCCTCAGTTTCAAATGAGTTGGAATAGTACCTTAAAACACACAGCAAGCTTTGAATATCACTAGATGGATGATGTCAAGTTCTTCCTTCTCTCCCCACCCATCACAAAACAGAACACGACCTTGAGAGAAGAAAGTTTGAGAAACGTTGAGAAAAGGAACCTAAAATCTCCAGGGCCAAGTTTAAAGCAGGTCCTATTCTTCATACCATCACAGGCAAAGAAGCTAACCCAGTTTCTGGAGTCAGATAATGAAGAAGAGGGAGGCAACTTTTGGGACAGTATTGAGTTGACATAGTGGTGGTTCTCTCTTCACCCTCCTTTCTTTTTCACATTCCCTTTCTACAAGATGAGTGAAGCTGATAATTCCGTCCACCCACCTGGGGACTGGTGATGTCCTCTTATTTCAAAAGTGTACATGATGCCACTGAAGCTGAGAAAGGGGACGTAGAAAGAGTGCCGGCAGGCAGTATTCCCACCGTTTGGAAAGGAAAGGCATCTAGAAGGAGGAGAAAACAGGCTTTCCTGGATGTCCTGCACTGGAGTGCTGTACAGGTGCAGGTTCCCATAGAGCCTTCTGAAAGCGTGCCATAGAAGCCCTGTGAGTAGGCCAGCGTTTGGACACTCACCCCACAAAGGGAACAGAGGGCTGGTGAGTGTGAGTCAGAGAAGCACTGATGACTCACTGAGGGAGGTCAGACACCCGATGCCACATGAGGGTGGCCTTTCTTCTCTCATACCTCTGAGCCCGGAGGCCAATCAGGGAGGAGGGAGGCGAGGCTGTGAGAGCAGACCACGTCCCACACCCCAAAGCCACGCCCTCCACTGCAGGTCTGGCCACCGGGCCCTGTCCTGAGAGGGGTGGATAGCAAAATGTGGAAGGAAAGAATTTAGAGTCAAATGTAAGACTGAAATATTAAAGAGGATGGAAAACTCACTCCTAACACCAGTTTATTCTTACTAAGTGAAGTGACTGAAAAGTGACAGAATTGGATCAAGATGGCTTTAAGAGAGATGGAGTCACAGCAGGAGAGTCTTGCTGAGCCTGAAGGAGGCAGCTTTTACTGAAAACACAGGAATAATTTGATGTCTAGTCCTCCTAAGTTGAGACTTCTCAATCAAAACAGTTTCTTAAAAAACAGATATTATAATCTCTGATACATTTAACTAACACTGCACAAAACTGTGCTCAGGATTTGTCTCTCGGCAGAACCATGGGAAGTTTGCAAACTCTTTATCCGTATTTAACCTTTTAGCCTCTTATAAGTAATTTTCCTTTACCACAACTGATTCTCTAAGTTTTGGGAAGGAGAGTCATTGGATTCATTTTAATTTCTCTGACGGTGCCTTTTGCGTGGATTCTTCAATTTGTACTTAAAAAGGTAACTTGGCTCAAATAACAAGAAAATTGTCACAAGAGTAATATATATCTACACACTATGCATGGAGTTTAAGCTTGTATCTATGTTTTAAATAGTGCTTTCTCTGAAAAAAAAAAAAAGAAATCTGTAGAAGTACTAGAATAAACTGCTAAAAATAGACAGCAAGGTTCAATAATGAAAGCTCTAAGAAATATACTGCACTTACGTTTTCCTTAATTACCCTTTAATATTTCCTTTAACATTAGCCTTAATATGTCTCCCCAAACAAAGGCCATATTTGGGCAGAAATTCTACCCAAAGTCCTTTTAGGTTTTGGGAATGAGGCAAGAACATAGTTTTTTTTTGTTTTTTTTTTTTTATGTGTTTGCTGACCTACTGTACCTCAGTCAGTATCATGCAAATCAAAGCAATTTGGGGGACTGTTTCTTCCTTGCTGTTTAAATGAAGCAATGACATTCATTCCTCCCACTTGCTGACTTTCTGGTACTACACTTTACATTATTAGAATGCCCACTGTCTTACTACTGTTGAACTTGATTGTATACAAAATAAAGTTCAATTAAAGGCTGCAACCTGTGATTCTTCTGTAATAAAAAGTCCTCAGTCCTTTCTGCCTTTGTGCCAAAATTCAGAGGGGGTGAGTTCGCGCTTATAGGCTCTGAACTCCTAAGGCTGTTTCCTACTGGGTCAGCAAACACATAAGGAGAAAAAATTTGTTCCGCCCGGAGCAAGACAGCAGCTTCCTGAATCTTGTTTCCTTTGTGGGCGCAGTCTGCCAGGATTTGAATACTCTTGTTCATTTGATCCATTCCCTTGGTTCTGGATCCCTGTACTTGGCCCTTCATCTTGCTCTCTGGCACCGGCTCCTCCTGAACCTTCCGTGGCAGCCTGGACTATGCTGAGCCCACCCCTGTGGCCCTGCTTCCAGCCATGCCCCGGGGCCTGTGGAAAAGCAGCACTCCATCTGCTCCTCTACGTCCAGGCTCCCATCTTGGCCCAGTCTCTGCCCACAGCCCTGCATTTTCTTCCTTGTCTCACCTGCCAACACCCTGGATCCCCCCTACCAGGAGGGCAGGATGGTGACAGCAGGTCAAGGGCTAAAAGCCAATACAAGTCGGGGCTTATTCAGACTGCAGTTGGTCCCTTCCTCAAATACTTGAAATCCACTGGGATTCAAGGAGTTTCACCTCAGGTATGAGTCATAAATTTGCTCTCTATTCTCAATCTGTTTCTCATGATTAAAGTTTTAAAGGTAAGAAAATAACTTTGATACGATAATAACCTTTTTCGTGAACATTTTTACATTTAATCCTGTTTCCCATCAGGCTGTTGACGAAACACTTCATCCTCCGGGCCCAGCTCCTTTGTTAAGGTACTATTATTACCCACTGCTGTAAATGCAGGCCCATTCTTTCTCCGACTTTTTTCCCCCCCTATTTTGTTTTCCACGTTCTATAGACATAACCAAATAAAATCTATCATGTAAGTCTTGAGAAAGCAACATTTAGGCCACATTTTGCTGAAAGTCCCTGATAAATGAAAAAGCATTAACTGTCAACTTTAACAGACAATATGCTGCAGGCTCCGTGCTCAGGGGAACGCTATGGCACTAGGCAGAAATGAGCAGGGCTGTGATGGCCCCAGCAAAGGCTGAGCCTTGAGAGGAAAGAAAGCACTCAGACACCAGTGGAGCCGGTTATTTAAAAATGGCTCATTGGAAAATCCTTTCACTTTTGAGCTCCATTGCCCACCTACTTAAAAACATCACCATACCTAACAGCATGCATACATTTTTGCCAGTGTAGATGGATCATCACAGTTTGGGTGTCTGACAAATATGTTATTTTAACCAAAGGGCGACACACAAAAGCTTAACGGACCATCTTTCCCTAACCTCGAGTATCAAAACACACATCCTGAGAGAAAAATTCAGGTTACGTTCAAGTTCAACATAAAGATATATAATTTCTTTCTTTCCTGGAATCTCTTTGATCCAAACAATATTTTTTTTAAAAGGAGTATAATTTCATTAATGTAATACAGTGATATTTCAGTAATATAGACTTTACATAACTCTTCACTTCAAACTAAGAATTCCTTGTAAGTTTAAGTCTGAATTTTACCCTAATGCAAAAGAATATTAAAAGATTTCAGGAGTAAGGCAAATTTTTTTTTTTTAAAGAATTTTTTTTTTTTTTTGTCTTTTTGTGACCGGTCGCAACCCTTGGTGTGGTTTCGCCCGCACCGGGCTCAGCGCGGCGGGAGCACCGCTGCGCTCCCAAGTGCTGCACTCTCCCGAGTGCGCCACGGTGCTGGCCCCTTAAAGAATGTTTTTAATTAAAGGAATATACTACATTACCCACAATACTTCATTTCTCCTCCCTATTTTCCTGGTTTCTGAAACTAGAATTTGTACCACTGATACCATAATACAAATCAATTTTTTCTTCAGCCTGTGTTTTTCTATTTTACCCCCAATTTCCTAGGCCCTCACAACTGACTGACTAGTATTTGAAAAGAGAATATTACGAAACAGAAAATTTAATGAAGTTTCTATTTTAAAATTTGAGGTGGCTTCTTCATGTTCTTTCCAGACCCTTTCAACCAAGCAAAAGCCTGAGATAATTAGCAGCATAAAAGGTGGAAGAGGGAGTTGTCTGCCCACAGTGCCCTGAATAATGCTTCAGAGGCCTTCATAGCATCTGTGAATCATGGCTGTCATAGGAGACCCATTGTCTTCAAAGTGATAAAGGTATCACTAACAATCAAAAATATCATTCTGTTCTGTAAAAGGAGGCAGAGCTGAAGTAGTTCTTTTTCAGGTAGATATATTGCCGTGGGTCCTCTGGATGCTGCTTGGTAACTGCAACCAAGAATCAAAACATTCCTGTCAGAACTACCCTCCCTTTTTAACAATAAATAATAGTTGTAATTTATAATGATTAGAATAGTTATAATTTTAACTGCCACTTTTGAGTCTTCACAGTGCACTAACTGGTTAACTTCCCTTAAGACATATAGGTCAATTCTGCTTTCAAGAACGGAATTTGACTCTGAGGTCTGGAGCAAGGGATTAGAATTCAAGCTGACCAGGATGGGTATAAATCTACAGTAAGTGAAAGCAGCTGTATTAAATAAAAATGGCAAAAATCCAGATCAAGACACAATGTGTTTTCTAAGTAATTTCATGTTTTTATAGTGTTGCTTTTCTCTTCTTCTTTTTTAAAAATACATGCTTATATCTCTAGCATTCTAATTTTGCTTCTGAAAAGCAGGTTCATCGTTTCCATCAAGGCAAGCAGAACTCTAATTTACAAGTGACATCCAGTGTGTTTATGCATGATTCCACTGGTGAAGTCTTTCACACTCACTGTTACAGGCATGGCTACAATCCCATTACCATCTGGTTTCATCCCCTACCACTGTCCTCCTCACTTCCTCCTTTCCAACTATGCTGGCCCCCTTGCTATTCCTAGTACTCACTTGAAATGCCCTTGCCTCAGGGATCTCCACTTGCTGTTCCAGCTGCCCGAAACCCTCTTCTACATACCTATTTGGCTCATTCTCTGATCCTCTTCAAGTCTTTGCTCGAATGTTACTTTCTCATTAAGGCTTGTCCCAACACCCTATTTGAACACATAAACACAAGCACATCCTCCCCTTTGGGACTCCTGATCCCAATTCCCTGCTCCTTTCCTGGCCATTTATCACCTAATATTAATGTGTGATTTGCTAATTTGTTTTGTTTATTTTCTATACTTTATTCTGTTTATTTTCCAATAGATTGCAAGTTCCATGAGGGAGGAATTTTTGTTTGTTTTGTTTGGTCTGTGTCCCAAACACCTAGAAAAGTGTCAATCACTCAACAAATAATTGTTCAATGGATAAGCTGCTAATAGTAGCAATGGGTTTGAATTCACCACTACTTGCCTACTAGTTGGGATAATGGAAATTGGAAGCAAATCAAAATTAATTGCCTAATAAACCCAAAGATTTTGGCTAACAGTCCTAAGTAGTATTCAAATGATTTATTCAGTCATAAACCACATAAAGAGCACAGAATCAATAAAGACATCTTGAATAGGAAGATGATATCAAAAGCCACCTACCCCAACAATGTATTAATACTAACTTGTTTCTTTTGGAAGCCTAGTGTAAGTTTTGTCAAAACAAAAATTTCAGAGTCTGTTCCTCCTCTAATTTATTCCCTTACACATTGCCAACTAGGCCAAAATAGCTGTGCAGACTAGCCCCCACAGCTTATAGATCTAGTAGGTAAATATTTTGAAAGCTGTTTTTTTTTTTTTGTGTGTGTGTGTGTGTGTGTGTGTGTGTGTGTGTTGTTATTCCATTAGATTCCTTTCTTTCATATATTATGCTCACATTTTAAAATTTGTGATTACAAGGTGTTTTGTTCAGGCAGATTATTAAACTGCTTAAGGCTAATGAAAATTAAAATAAGGTAGCTCAGCAATGTTTAATGTGATCATCATTTCTAGAATTACTCCAGCACAGACTCCCTCTTCTGCAGTATTTAACAGCCTTCAAAGTAATTGTGAAACTGAAAATTCCATGGTTTGCATTTAGATTTAATTTGGAATTGTTGAGTGTCACAATAGTGCTTCTCAGAAATAACGCTCTAGTAAGTAGTTATATCTGATGAGCTTATTCAAAGAATCTCAAAACTGCAATAGGGAGCACACATAGAAAATCAATTCCTGCAATGTGGAGGGTCACACAAAAAAGCAATGAGCAGCTAAAACTAGAAACCTGGAGTTGCTTTATAAAATTTCTACTATTTCTTAACACAGGTCACAGTAAATTATAAAACATTTCATTTTAGGCTATATAAAAAACAGATGCTTTTGGCAATTGCATGTAATAATCTTCCTGCAATAAACAAAGGTATCTGAATAACTCACTTAATAAATAGTATTTACTTCCCTGAATCATTTGACTTCAAAATTTATTTCCTAAATATAAAACAGAAAGCAGTCTTTTGGGTACTTTATTTGTATTATCTCAGTTTTTTAAAATATCTTTTTCATGCAAAGACTCAAGTCACAGGAGGACAGCAGAACACTATAGCTTAGAGTTAAAGAACAGAGAAGTATAAATATAGTAGCAGAAAATGCTAAAATGGTCTGAAATACATATTTTATATGGTCTATTGGCCTAAAACAATGTTTATGACAAATATTCTACAAAAGTAAAATATGTCCCCTCAGAATTTCATGTTTGCAAAGATAAAATCTAAAATTTCTCAATATGAATTTTCAAAGGCATAATTTGCCACCTGTGTAAGACCCCGATTCATAGCAAATAACTTTGCCTTGTTCTATAAAAACAATAGGGACCTTTGAATAGGATTCCCCTTAGTCTTCTGTCTTGTTTGTGAATGAATTCATCCTCGTCCTTCTCTACAGCCTCAGTAGGTAATACCTGTCATCTAATTAAGGCTAATCCCTCTAAATGAGCTTAGATCTGGGTCCCTACCACATTCTCAGAAATCCTAGCTCATCAGCCATCCTCCTTCTTCTCTGTTTTTTCAAACTTCTGCAGGACCGTTGACTCTAGCATGAAACATGGTCAAGGTTCTTCCATGCAAACACCCTCCTCCGACAATAAACCCTCCACCCTATGGAATTCTCGACTTACTCCCTGTTTCACACACAAAGAAAGATGGAGATGAGCATCAGGCAGCACCTTCCAAACAGACCTAATAGTTGTGTAAACACAGAACTGGAAACTAAGGTTAATTCTCACCCATGCTGATCCCAGGAATTCAGCAACTTCCTGAGAGTTCAAAAGAGATACGTGACCACTGAATCAGCCACTATTGCTCCAATAACTATATCACTTATGTGTGGACCAGAATATCTCATTTTGCTTCCAAATTAGTAGTGGTTGTTTTTTGTGAAAAGAAAATTATGTCTTTAAAATGATTCCAAAGACATACACAGTATAAAGGAAAATTTCTATTTTCCAAACATTAAAAATAAATGTATTTCAAAAATACCAAAACTGAATTTGAAACAAAATTAAATCAAAGAGATTTTATTAAAACAACAACAACAACAACAACAAAAACGAAATAAATAATATAAAGACCCAGATGGGGGAGAGGGAGAACAAAGAATGTGGATGGAAATTTCGAAATAGAAACATTGCGAGTGGCCAATAAACATTTGGAAAATATTCATATTTATTAGTAGTGAAAGAAATTCAAATAAAAACAACAGAAAAGAACCACTTGTTACCTACAAAGGTAAAACAGATTTAAACATACAATGTCCTATGAAGCTGTGGAAATAGTCTCTCTCACATACGTGAAAATTGGCATAGACTTTCAGGTGGACACTTGTCAATATATAGCAAAAGCTTTAATGTTTTACAATTTATTGGAATTTATTTTAACAAAATAGCACTGTAGCTTATTTTATAATTGTGAAATACTGAAAGTATTTTAAATAGCTTACAACATATTTTGTCCATAAGACAAAATATTATGAATTTCCCATACCATTAAAGTTAAATAAAAATTATTTTCCTCAGATCTTAGCCCCTTAAATTTTAAGATTATGAATATGCTTTGAGATCTCCCAAAGGAAGCTAGAGTTCTGCCTTTTTTGTTGTCTTTTTTTGGTCAGGTTGATTGAATGAAATTTAATGTAATATAATACAGTTTATCATTTTTTAGTGCAGAATTTAATGCATTTTTACAATCAAGATATAGAACATTATCACAATCTTTACAAGTACCCTTATGACCCTTTGCAGTCAATCCCCTCTCTCTCTTTCCCAGACTCCATCAATAGTTACTACTGTTTTCTGACCTTATCATTTATGCCTTTTCCTAGAATTTCATATGAATAGAACCCTACAGAATGTAGTCTTTTGAGTCTGGCTTCTTTTACTTAGCATCATATTTTTGACATTCATCCATGTTGTTGTATGTATCAGTATTTTGTTCCTTTTCATTGCTGAGTGGTAGTTCATTTTATGGATATACTACAATTTGTTTATTCATTCACAGCTGACAGACATTTGAGTTGTTTCTAGAGTTTGGCTATTACAAATAAAACTGTTAGGAACATTTGCATGTAGGTCTTTGTGTGGATCTGAGTTTTTACTTCTCCTGGATAAATATTTAAGGGTTTGATTTCTGGGTAGTATATTAAGTACATATTTAACTTAACAAGAAATTGCCAAACTGTGTTTCAATGTGGCTTGCCATTTTACTTTCCAATCACCAACGTATATGAATTCCAATTGCACCAAGTCTTTGTCCATACTCTTTATTGTCTGCTTTTTAAAGTTCAGCCACTTTAGTTGGTATGAGGTATATCACTGTGGTTTGGATTTGCATTTCCCTGATGACTAACGATGCTGCACACCTTTTCATGTGCTTATTTGCCATTATCTTCTTTCCTCTGTTCAAAGACCAAAATAGAACAGAAGTGTCCACAGAACAATGTTTTGTCTATTTTAGAGGGTTGTTTGCCTTCTTACCATTTAGTTATTTTTGGTGTGTATTTTTATTAGAAATGTGCTTTACAATTTTTTTTCTACAAGTCTGTGATTTGAAGTTATTTTCTGAACAGTGTCTTTCAAAGAACAGTTTTAATTTTGATGGGATCCCATTGACCAATTTTTTCCTTTCATGTGTTACACTTTTGTGTCTATTCCAAGAAATCTTTGCCTAATAAAAAGTCAAAAATATTTCCTTCTATATTTCCTTCTAATAATTTTCTAGTTTTAGCTTTTCCACTTAGGTTCATAATCCATTTTGTGTTCATTTCCGTGTATTATGTGAAGTAAAGGTGTAAATTCTCTTTTTGTTTTATATATGAATATCCAGTTGTTTCTGTACTATTTGTTGAATTTCTTTGACACCTTTGTAAAGTTTTTTATACTACTTTAATAACAAAACTATTTTTGAGCATTTGTTAATATTTCATAGAAATATGAGTACAGACCATTTTTGGTAAATGCTTTTACAAAAGATTATTTAATACTATATTAAAATGTAATGACACATTGTTAAAGGAAAATAAAGCTGGAAAAGCAAAAGGATATGTACACAGCTGTAGTATATGTACCAAAATAAATACACAGAGGTTATTAGGATTGATCATATTATGGGTAATTGTAATTTTAATTTTCTTTCATATATTAAGTTGAACTTTCCTTTATTAATATACATATAAACTACAATACAAATTTTGAAATTTTATTCATTACAATTTTTTATTTAATACTTCCTCAGAGTTACATCTTTATTTAAGCTATAAGTAGAAGGAATAATTTCATCAGTGAATACAGTTAGGATGTAGTAAGTCAGACAGAAAAGGGAAAAAAGTTCCACTTAATAGTACTTTACCATTTGCTAAAAGCAACAGCAGATTATATTTGACCATTTCATGGTTAAATGTTCTCAAAGGAACAGACTCAAAATTTTAAAGTTAAACCAAATGTTCCCAATAGAACACATCCTTTAAAAGAAAAGAAGAAAGCCATTGAATGATTTAGGCATAAAATTTCATCATGCAGTCACATCCTGTTTTAATGTCAATCTAGTTTTTACCTCCTCCCTTCGCACTCACACGGGTCATCAGGAACTTTCTGTTAGTACCATATAGTAGACACAAAACATCAAAGGATAATGGTTAGATTTTTTTAAAAGGTTTTTTCCTTGATTTTAAGATCTCTAGAGGGATAAAAATGACAGCTACTAGCACCTTTTATAAAATCACTTCCTTTTCTCTCTCTTCTATTATGAGAGAGAGTTTTGGCAGGACGGAACTTGCCTTTTCAGGAATGTCTCCTCTGCATTCACAGTATCAGTGATGTAAGTCCTCTTGCAAGTGTGTGCGCGTGTGTTCTGTGACTATGGCATTACACACCACAGATCCTAAGATAAATTCAAACATGGCAAAAATTATAATTAGTACCAAGTGGGTGTAGTGTAAGAGCTAAAAAAGCAAAGTAGAAGTTGAAATTCATATTCACATCCGATCAGGTGTTGTCTGAAGCTAGCTCTCGGGTGATTTCTGATTGTTAAAATTATATTTCTTTTGAGTATTTTGAATATTAAAAGAATATTGCTTCTTCTACTTACTAATCTCACAGAATATCATTTTGACCAAGCATTTTGGGTGGTCATTTTATATCTTACTCAAATAACTCTTGGATAAATCCTGAGAATGCACTTCTAAGTATTTTACTATGTTCTGTATTTTAAGAGCATAATGTGAAAGACTTTTATAATGTGAAAGACTTTATAATTTCATTAGGAATATTCCTAGAGACAGACTAGATTAGACTGATATTATTTGTAATCCCTAAGTACAGTATGTCAACCTCAACAGAAGAAAAAGGAAGAAAAGGAATGCAGCATTCAGAGAAAGCACAGGAGTGTTTCTATAGCATTGTTAGTAATTTGGAAAAATTGGAGATACCATAAGTGTCCGTTCATACATAATTATTGAAATAAATTATGGCACATCTGTATAATGAAATACTCTCCAAATATTAAATATAATGTGGTAAGAATATTTATTGACATAAAATGTGTTATGGATAAGATTTGATTATACGTAAATAGCAAGATTAGGAGTAATTTTTTATAATTTTCTTTTACTTATCTAGAGCTTTAAAAAAAACGTCCTTGCATGTAACATCAGTAGAAACCCATGGAAATCTTAAGGCACAACGATTGTAATGATACTTCTGTAAAAATATGTTGCTATAGTTTTTCTCCATAAGAGGGCAGTTCCTGATTAGCAGGGTTTCTTATCTAAACTGTGGGGAATGTGCAGCAGAGACCTCTTTAGATTATTTTCATACTCTTTAGTTTATATAGTATCTGATCTGGGTTGATAAGGTGAGAGTTTAGTAAATTTCTGATGAAACTAATGACAAAATCATACATGTTTCCTTCTTAAAATATGCTCATTTAGAAAAGATGTGTTCATGACCAAGAAATATTTAACTATAGGAAGACAAATATATTATAAAGTGTGACTTGGGCTCCCCAGGTACAAGTGCTGTAACTAAATTTTCCAATCACGGGTAGTATTCATAATGGTTTAGAGCTAAACTTTGGGGTTAGTAAGCCTTGGTATGAACCCTTACTCTACCATTTTTCAATTTTGTTTATTTGGTTATTTGTTTATTTGATTAAAATTATTTAATCTTGTTAAGTCTCAGTTTTCTTATCTGTTAAATAGTGATGATTAAAGTACCTACCCCTATGGGGCTGTCGTGAAGACGAAATGGTGAAACACAAGGAAGATGTGTGTTTTGTGCCTGCATAGTCCTCAGCGTGTGTTCAGTACGTAATAAATGAACAAAAATGTTAGGAATCCACACTTCCTGATAACTCATGCATTTATGATAGTTATTTTTTGCCCAATGAATACTTGGATGTGTGAAGGGGTAACTGGTTTTGGTAGGGGGCATGTCTTATTAGATGAGAAAGAGTAATAGTAGCAGCAATATATTTAAAAAGTGTTAGTAAAACAGACATCGCACACATAGAAAGTTTCATCAAGCCATAAGGTTGAGCAACCACCTGACAAAGAAAAGAATTGGATCTCATTTCTCTGACTTTTTAATAGATAAGCATTCTCCCTTCATTTTACATCATTAAGATAAAATCCATTAATTTTGATACCATTTGGAATATACATCCAGATGGCTTTTTAGAATTTTACATTACACTACTTTCTTATAAAGCCATATAATTTTTCAAAACCTCTCTGAATTATCCAAACATAAAAACAAGCCTAGGAAGATTTGCTGGCATCTGTACATAAAAAAAGGGAATTAATGTAAAAGTTACAAAACGGCATTGGTTGACTTTGGCAGCTGTAGTCAGGTTTCTCTGCATGGGCTAGAATGCATTGCTCTGTCTTGTCAGTAAGTATGATTCCAATTAGACAGACAGACAGGAAGAACAAACCGCAGTTTGTTGTTTTTTCAAAATTGAAAAATTATGTGCATAAAGCCCATCTGGAGCTAAAGCATGCGCTGAGGTGCACACACACACATGCACATATGTGTACACAAAAGTATCTAAGCAAGAAGTCAGTCAGTATATTCCAGAAAGTGTATTAGAGGCCAATCCGTATTGTCTATAAGATGAACAGGACAATGAAGAGGCACCTAAAATGATCATCAGATAACAAATAGGCTTTAGGGGTGGGTGGGGAAGAGTTAAGAGGTGTTTTTTAAAAAAATTAATGTTATTATTAATGAAACAAATCCTATCTTTTCAACACATAAAAGGATTTTCTAACATTAAAGGTAAAATTTAGATTAATAATTTGATTGGGAGAATTATGAGCAAGCAAAAGTAAGGTGAAACAATATAATGATCTTTTACTTAACAATCCACTATGTATTAAATTCATTTTAGCTTCCCAATGTTTTATAAGTGGTCAGGTGCAGTGTACAGCACTGATGCTATTTTACATGGTAGATTCTGTAGCTTGCTGAGACACCTCATCTCAAAAATACCTACATACTTGATAAAATAGTAATGATAATATATGAAAGAGTTCAGACCTCATTTTCAAAGTGTTACCTGTGTCCTTCAAATATACTAGCCAAAAGCCCTAAATTCTAGTTCAAAAAATTGTCTAACTGATTTCATGCTTAACTCTAAAGGCTTCACTAGTGTTTCTCATCTATAAAATGTAAGTATTGGCCTGGAAGCTAGGATTCAAAATCTAGACAGGCATCTCTAAACATCATATTATTGTCATGTTGTCTAGGAAAGTCTGTGACTACTATTTATTAAGTCATGTTATTGCTCTCACTTAGCTCCAAATAACAGATGGTTGGAAACTGTAATGGGACACCAGGGTCTATCTTCACTAGTCTTCCAACAGAATAATCATGCAAAAGGGAAAACGAGGCATGAGAAAAGAATTCAAATTATAGAACTGTAGATATAACCTAGTTCTACTCTTAATTGTGCAAATGAAAAAACTAGTCCATAGGTACTAAGCACCTTTTAACCTATTTCATGAAGACTGTCAGTAGCAAATACAAAATACTATTTTAAAATATTTCTTGTGTTAGTAATGAAATCAATGTGCTATAAGCAATACTAACTCACAGTCTCTGTGAGTATAAAGTTACCACTCATGGCTTATATTTTTACTTATAAAAAAAAAGAGTCAAAAAAAGTTAGGGGAAGTATGATTCCTCTTCCTTATTAGTGGGTTCATTAAGCCTTTCTACCATAGAGTGCTTTACTAGTTATACTAGTTTTTTAAAGTACTGTGAATGCTTTGAACTATTGTACTGATATTAAATGTCTATTTGACACAATACACATTGGGTTCAAACTTCATTTGGGCTATTAAAATTAATCTATTGGTATTTCTGCATATAAATTTTAGAATGCAAAGTAATAACTCTGCTCAATTCACAGAACCAGGTAGAGTGTCTGATACAGAATATATTGTCCCCAAACTCATTTAGATGCTGGATCACTGAAGGTCCTGGTGCCTGGGAAGCAGGGGCACTTTGGAGGCGCTTAGTGAAGGGTATCTTTTTCCGAGTGGCAGGAAAGTGTTTCAGTATTTTAACAATATGGCTCATGAAATAAAGCCATCATCCATGCCTAAATATCAAGGATCATTTGAAACCCACTAAAATGTCAACATACTTTCATCAATTCATTTACAGTTTCTTCATACTGTCAAAATTAGTGTCACGTAAAAAGGAAGATCCACTTTAGAAAAAAATAACATATTCTTTCTGAATTTGTAATATTATGAGAAATGTACCTTCTAGTTTTTGCTTTTCATTGCTGAAAAATATGTAAGAATCTTAAAATTGATTTCTATAATATTTGACATCAATGATGACAGTATAATTTTTATTAACAGACATTATTTAAAATAGATATGTTGCTAACTCGCACTTCTGAAAAATTCTGGTATTTCTTCTTATCAGAAAGCATAATGAACAGTGGTTTCTGGGAAAGAAATGATTACAAACAAAAGAGCATTCAAAAATGCTAAAGAACATTCAAAATGTTGAAGCTGTTAGGAAACGTCATATTAAGATCATTTTCATGTTGAATTCTCAGTGAAATGCTATTTTTAATTTTTTCAGAATATTATTGCCAATTAAAAGAAAAAATGATTTCAAGTTATAAAATGTAAATATATTAAGAGACTCTGAAGAGAGAGATACTTTAAAACAACCATTGCATAAGAATGCTCTTAAAGCTGAGCCAGCTCCAGGCAATAGGAAAACACCTCATTATGGTAACTTGAAGAAATCCCAACAAAAACTACGTCAGAGCCCTCTAAACTTTATTCCCAGGAGGTTCTTGCAAAGCCCAGAACAGCGAGAGATGCCCTAGTTATTTCCAAAGTACCTGCAGTATGAACACTGTTCCTTGGTCTGTCTGTTACAACACTGCTTTCACCACACTGCTGTTGATGTGCTATTTAACTGATCTGGATTCTTTTCCCTTTCATAGCCCTGACTAATAAATGTTTAAGTAAACACTTGTTTTAAAACCCCATTTTTCCAATTTCAATGTGAACTTATAAATGTACAGTATTTAAAACCTAACACATCTATTTACATTTGAACTTATACATTTAAGGTGTTTAAGCCCTATCGTGTCTTTAAACTGACATGAGCATTTGAAGGATATTCTTATCTTTAAACATTACACAGAATTCTGAAAAACTGCTTTCTCAAAGGCTTTGAATACTGTCTTTTTTTATGGTTCTGATGTGACAGTATTTACAAATGACTGCAGATTAATAAAAGCCTGCTTGGAAAAGAGACTATTCATTTTTGGAAATATCTTTGTAACATCATTGTGGGTACTGTGTCTGGGTTTTACATAGCACTATTGTTTAACCTTTCTTACTGAAGATC
Source organism: Cynocephalus volans (assembly GCF_027409185.1). Lineage (NCBI taxonomy): Eukaryota > Metazoa > Chordata > Mammalia > Dermoptera > Cynocephalidae > Cynocephalus > Cynocephalus volans. The sequence goes on from NC_084464.1 coordinate 77,375,602, forward strand.
TCTATATTTGCTTATCTGTTCAACAAAGAACTGAATCAAAACCTTTATTCTCCCATATCCCAAAGCAGGCTGAGATCATGTTGGTTACATCAATAACCAAAAAAGATCTTTCATGGTGCATGTCAAAGTGTCCAGATTTCTTAAGAGACGAGCAACTCTAGGAGCAGTTTAGGACAAATATGCCACATGATACCAAGTGCTAAAGGTAACCAGCTGGTGATGTAGTTCCAATCAACACACAAAAACAGCTTCAATTCATTTGAGGCAATCTATGCCTCTCAAATCAACCAAAAACAGAAAACAGTAAGTGAAAATTGTTTACTGTCTGAGAAAATAAAAACATAAAAAGGCCTACTATAAACAGCCAAAGCACTGCCTCAAACAAACACACACCAAAAATAAATAAATAAATAAATAAATAAATAAATAAATAAGCCGAAAAAACGCACAGCAACAAAAAACAAAATCTAAAGGGGCACGAGGAAACTTAGGAAACTTCTGAAGATATTGGATGCGTCTATCACCTTGATTGTGGTGATGTTTTCACAGGTATATGCATAAGTCCAAACTCATCAAATTGTGTACATTAAACATATTCAGTTTTTGTATATCAATTATACCTCAACAAAGCTGTTTAAAAAAGAAACCTCAAGCCATCATTTAGGTTTTATTGATGTTGTGGATTAATGCCCCCCGAAAATTCACTGAAGCTTGACTTCCATTGTAACAGTGTTAAGAGGGGGGAAAATCCAATTATGGTATTTGAAAGGTGGGGCTTTTACGAGTGATTGGAGCATGAGGACTGTGCCTTCATGAATGGATTAATCTATTCATGGAATAATGGGTTAATGGGCTATCAAGGAGTGGTTCTGATGGTTTTATAAGGAGAGCAAGTGAGCTCATTAACTCCCTTGCTCATGCTATGCTCCCCATGTGATACTCTGGTTGCTCTGAGACTCCACACAGTGTCACCACCAAGAAAAAGGCCCTCACCAGATGTGCTCCCCGGACCTTGGACTTCCCAGCCTCCCATACTGTAAGAAATAAATTTCATTTTGTTACAGATTACCCAGTTTCAGGTACCCTGTTATAAGCGACAGAAAATGACCTAGTATGGTTAACAAACTGCAAATCAGTTACTGTTCTTGTTTGTCTTTAACGCTTTATACTCTTTTCCTAAAACTTCACAGAATGACAAACGGAAATGCTGTGCCTTAGAATATCAAAAGCCCTGGATTACATTTCTCGTTATGAGAATACCAAAGTGTTTTTAGAATACCAATCTCCTTTTTTTCTGCCTGTCTATACACACCCCCAAATGCCACCAAATCCTGACAGTCACTTCCTTCTCCCAATGCCACCTGCTCCCCAAACACCCACCCACAAGCTGCTAAAATCCTCCTGTCACCTCAGCCACATGCCAACATAGAATGCTGCCTGCCACCCTCACCCCCCAAACTGCCTTTGGAATATGGAAGCAAATATACATACATAACTCACATCAAAAAAGGGCTTATAATGGCAATGGCAAAGGGTTCTTGGGTGGATAGCTGGAAGACCTTCATCATAATATGTACAAGCCACAACTGTTGTTTCTGGTATGGATGTGATACTTAGAGACGCTGGTTGCTATAAGAAAGTTCATGCTAAAATCTATTTATTTATCTAAAATAGCAAAGTGGAGGTTATACCTTCCTCTACTGCATTAGGCATTCCCATGTTACCCACTTCCATTGCCAGCTTGAGAACATTTTTTTTATATGTGTGATGCCTTTAACAGCTCTACTGTAGATGGTTTCAGCTTGTTTTAACCTAAAAAAACACAATGCTTTTTGAAGAATATATCTAGATACTACCCCATTCTTTAAAAAACTATTTACCTACTCTATGCCCTGTACAGTGAGAATATAGTGCTGAAGATGTGGTTTATGCTAATATGGAGATTATAATTTGCTTGAAAGTCTAGCTATTAGGTTTTAACATTTTCCAAGATTTTATTGAATTTTTTTTTAGTGCCAGACTTACAGAACTGAGGTAAGAACTAGATCTGTTTATTTTGCAGGCTTTTGTACAAGTTTAGAACAGAGATCTCGAGATCAGAACTATACTTACTTCTCTTTGTATCTCCAATATCTAGCATAGTCCTTGGTCATGAATGAATGAATAAATGAAGTGCAGGATGCACAAATAAACATACAGATGTGTGAACAAATGAATAGGTAGGATTTTCCACAAGAGACATGCCTGATATTACTGCACACCAGGAAAATGTTTCCTTTCTCTATTGTTCCATTTAATTCCTCTTTATCTACAACTTTTGGAAAATTAATGGACTCCTATATAAATCCGAGCTCTTAATTTGACAGAAAGTAATAGGTCTTCTACATATCAACTCGGGAATTCATAGTCTGAAACTACTTCTGATGCTCCTACATGGACTCACAGAAGACCAGGACACACAATCCGTCACTCTTTGCCATGCTATGCTAAAAGACCCACATGAAGGAAATTGACCTGGAACATGCTGTCATAAACTGTTATCAGAATTTTGTGAATTTGAGTATTTCAGGGACAAAAATGCAGCTCTTCTGTTTTTTCAGGGTATTATAACGGGGTTGAAACCACCAACTAACAGTATAACAGTTGTCTACTTCTTTAGTCAAATTTAAAGGAGGTGAAGTCTTGCTTTATTTGAAAAAAAAAAGACCTATCTTAATCCTACTCAAATGTATTACTTGGTCTTTTCTACCTAAAAGTATTAGTGAGATATATATATATATAGTCAGTTTCCCTGCGTCTTTTTGGGAATTTAATATAATGCAGCCACCAAATTGGGAAACGTATCCCAAATTTTACTGGTTATGTACCTCTAACTGGAATTATCAAAACTGAAGTGGGGAGCTACTCTTTCTCTTCTTCCCATAAGTGAGTAATTGAGTCCCTTGCGAAGTTGCTAAAGGAAGCTGAAGCTTAAGATGACTTTTTTTTTAATCTCTAAAAGGATTGCACAACCTCACAAATTCAAATACTAATTTCTCACAGTGAGCACATTTTTCTAATTGATGTTAAAAAGATGAGAAAAAAATTGGGGCTGAATCTCACATACAGTATCACTGAAAGTAACAGGAGAAGAATTTGGATATTTGTTTTGGTTGGTAAAATTGAAGAAGGAGTGTCCACTGCCTTTTAACAATCATTGAAGCAAGAACTTATAAAACACTGAATATTATGCCCTTGAATCCTCCATAAAATCACTAAAATCTATATCTAAATTACAGTTTTTTTAGGACATTATTAATCACATTTACTCTGACAAAAATTGGGAAATTATCAACCCTCACCATTTTTAGGTATCCAATGTATTAATAATACCGAGAAGAGTAACAAGATGAAAATAGGTAACTCTTGACTAAACACTTACCAGTGTCAGGTATTGGTAGAAATTCTTTAGAGGTCTTCACGAATTGTTAACGCAGTCATTAATGTAGATACCACTACCACAATCCCTTTTTACAGATAAAGACGTTGAGGCACAGAGAGGTTACTTAGCCAAAGTAACATAGCCAGACGGTTGTAAGACAAGGATTTAAACTAAGCAGTATGGCTCATGGCTCTTAACAAAAGCCATGGATGATTGGGTGAGTACCAATCAGTGCTATGGGAAATTTCTAGTTATGGTCCATAATGTTTAAGCCAATGCATTTAAAAAAGTTATTGCATTCAATTAGTTTCCTCTTTTTAATTATCTAACAATTATGTATCTTAATTGCCTTACAGAAGAGAAAGCACACACCCTTGTATTTACATAGCTGTACAGCATCAACCTAAGAGCTGGAAGACTTGAGATCAGTCTCAGCTTATTAACTTGTTAATAAGTCACTTAATATCGAAAGCTGTGGCTCAGTTCCTTAAGCTTTACTATTCCTTGGAGCTCGAAATTCCTAGAATTTCTGTAGTCTCTTGATATTTGTTCTATTTCCTTGATAATGACTCAGATAATAAAAAAGCAATTCCATAGTTTTACAGTTTCCTAGTTTAAAAGGAGTGTTTTTAAAGCCTGAGTATGAAGCATTGCACCTGTTCCAGGAAAAAGTAATCTCTGAGAGCTGCCGAAAACATTGCCACAGTTGCTCAGTCTGAGAAATACTGGTTCAAAAAATTCAGGTCTTGTACTATGAAAATGTCTTTCAATTGTCAATCATCTCTGCAAAAGAGAAGTTTAGTCTTACTTACTAATAAATGGGATTGCCAGATTTAGCAAATAAATGTAGAAGACACCAGTTAAATTTGAATTTCAGATAAACAAAAAATAACTTTTTAGTATGTCCTATTGAGGAACGTAAGTTTTTAGGATAAGTATACACCATATTAAAATTTTTAGGGGCATATTAAAAATTATTCATTTTTTACCTGAAATTTAAACTTAATTGGGTATCTGTATTTTATCTGGCAACTTTATTATTAAATGAAGCATTCATTTGAGGTGAAAACACAAAACCCAAAGAAAATAATTAGAATTTATGAACCACTGTACGCATCTGAGAAATGCTGACCTAAGGTACCATTTTATTTTCCTCATTCCTTAGACATTTGTGCCCAGCTACCCAACACCAAATTAACATTTATATAGGAAAAGACTAAATTGTGTTTCTGGCTACTATTCAAACATGCTATAGGCACTAAAATCTTTCAAAAAACATTTTTCAATAAACCAACCCTCATAGAACTGCTGTTTTTTAATCTTCTGATGGATTTTCTTTAATGACTATTATACTAGTAGAAAGAAAGTGTCCATTCAAAACAACAATAACAAGAGCATTTGGCAATTTTGGAGGTAAGAGATGACCAACGGAATTTGTTATTGAAAAGAGACACATGATGTGATAAGGTCAAAAGCACCTAAATGTAGACATAAATGACAGGAATCTGGCTCTTATAATTACATATAATTAATTTAAAAATATTACATGCCCAGGGTAGGGCAAGCAATAGCAGAAGCTTATTTGATGAAATATGAGCAAAGTGTCCATGAGAAGCCCCACTCTGTCATGAAAGTCAGTATGCTAGAACACACACCTTGTCAAGAGGACTTTAATTTGGATGGTTAGAGAACAGAAGGTAACAAGGCAGCAGTGACCTAAAAAAGCTGTGATCTAAGGTGAACAGGAAATGAAAAGATGAATCCTGGAAAAAGCAACAGCCGGTTACCAAGAAACAGGAGGACTAGGCAAGCCTGGAATATTCATTTTCTTCTTCACTTCCTGGAAAATGTCCACTTATCTTTTAGGACCCAATTCCAGTGTCCCTCCTCTGGAAATCTTTCTTAGACTTTTATTATTCCATCTGCACAAATCCCTGTAGGCCTGGTTAGTTGTTTCTTCCTTAGAACTCCATAGCACTTTTTATATACCCTATAGTGCTCCCACACAGCTAGTGTCTTCTTAGGTTGAGTTAGGTGTCTTCTTGTCTGTTTTCCCCTATAAGGCAAAACAATCTGCAAATAGAAGTTGTGACACTCATGAGCATTCTCTAGACCCTTCTGAATGAATGCATGAGAATGTAAGAGGTCATGTGAGACGCAGGATAGAAATAATCAGACACACGGATCACAGAATTTATATACAAGATCTTTTATTCAGATACCACTCTTCTATGCTCTACTGCTTCTCATTATGAATTCATTTTATGGGTTTTATTTTTAAAAATTCCACCTTTCTTCTTAAGGAACCGGGGTGAAATTTGATTGAAATGGAATAAAGCATTTCTGTTTACAGAGGATTTATATAAATAGCACTTCTCTTAAATAAACCCTCATGAATAAATATATATCCGTGATGCTCCAGGTGTATCCTGTGTTCTCTTCCTAGACACCATTTCCAGCTAAAATGAGAGTCCAGCACTCTCAGACAAGCCAGACTCTAAACCCATACAGATTGTGATAATGTGAGTACTGCAGAGAGTGCTAGAAAGTTAAGGTTTATTTGAAAAGTCTGGATATTCTCACATGAGACAACTGAGGATAATCATGAGTAAGTCATAGACTATTTCTAAATGGCAAAAAGTCAGTTCTTTGCTGTATTTTTAGTCCTCCCTTTTCCTCCGTTTTTTTTTTTCTGTTTAATTCAGATTGATTTGTTATTTCTAAGACCACACAGAAATGCCCTCAAACATATGCATATTTCCATGAACACACACCACTACCTACACGCATCCATCTTTCACACACACACACGCATTCACCTTTGCTTCTGTTGTTCTCCAGACTCTGGTTCCTTCTCATTTCCTCTCCTCCAATATGCATGCATCATTGGTCTCCAATATGATCATTTACAAGAAGACTTCCTTGGATATATTCCTCATTGCTTTCTCTTAAGGCCAATAACTTTGACTATATTATCAAACATTTGCTTATGTTTTTTTTAATTTTATATATGCTTACTTATTCTTTCTAGCTCTATTATGTTAGCTTCAAAGGCAAAGGCTTTCTCTTTTACTGTGCTTTTTCTTCCCCTTAATAATACAGAATATATTGCTGTGCATCTAATAAATACTCAAGTAATAGGAATCTTAGTAATAAATGACTAAATTGAAATAAATAGGTGCTAAAGTTTAAGGATTTCAGGATTTCCCTACAAATGCATCACACTGACAGTCAGAGAAGCTTTTACGTCCGCCCAGCAATAACCACCACATGCCTCAGAAGCTGGACCATAATGCTGTAGATGCGTTTTTATTGTTTCCTGAGGGGTTACCCATCTGAAGCTTTTCCCTATCCAATTATTTCTTCCAGAATTTATTTTAGATCAATTCAATAGAATCTGAATTCTACAACTACTTTTCCATATTGAGAAACATTTTCTATATTTTTAATCCCAGTTACAAGAATAGCACTTCCTTATTTGGACTCACTGGCAAATTATACTCGCAGATAGATAAACTGCTATTCTAGGCCATAAATAAAAATACTTCATTGGGTAGATGAGTTGGGAAATAAAGAATAGGGTAGGGGCACTGACAGAAGTATTATTTAATCATTTATATACTGATAAATATATACAGGAAGTGGTGGAACTAAAATTCCCACACTTCCACCAGACATAAAATAGGAGGTGATATCTCTCCTTTTAGCAATTCTTTTAATGTAGCCTCAAGCTGTCATCTTATAGTCCATTCTTATTACTATCTATGGCCATCTGTGTAATCTTTGGTCACATGGAAACTATCACAAGTAACCTAAAGGTTTGCAAAGGAAAGTCCATAATCACAGGGTATAATGTTGCCAAAATTGCCATGCCATGTGTTGTATTTATTCTACTTAATTGTTTTATTCCAACAAGATCTCAAAGGCTCACATGAGATTCATTAGAAAGGGGACAGTAGATAAATAATAGAACCCAATTAAACATCCACAGAAAATATGTCAACTGTTTCTGTGCTCTTCACTTTGTATGCCCTCTTTACAGCAAGAGAACAGCCAGACAAAAAGAGTTTGAACTAAATCTCCTTTCTTTGATCTGGGATCTATTTTGGTGAAAACAAGAATAGATTACAGAGGTTAGCAATTGAAAGTAGTATCTCTTAAATTTTGCTTTTGCAGCTATATGATGTAATGGTGTTTAAAAAGATCACATGGATTTTGGATTCAAAAATTTCTTTACATCATTTGAGATGTTAAGAAAAGGGAATAAATCGTATTAAAAATTCCACTTAAAATTGAATCAAATTCTAATAATTTGACTCAATCAAATTTGTAATAATTCAAATTTAATTGGGTACTATATCTTTTAAAAGTCCTAATATTTTATGATTATACAAATGGACAAGTACCTGGCAGATTATACCAAAAGTCTATGAAAAAAGTCATTATAATTTACAAATATTAACATAACACATATAGCTTCCATCATGTTTTCATACATTAGTTTCAAACATCCATTATGTTAGTACTGACAGTATAACACCTAAAGTAAAATTAAAAAGAAATAAGCATATTCTGCTGAAATTGTAGGCAAGGTTTCTGTAGTAACTAATACAGGAAAAATTTTTTCTGGATCAAGTGAAAGAATGTTAGTAACCAATAACCACACCAAAGTGTGGTCCAAAGACCAACAGCATCGCATTACCTGAAGCTAGTTAGAAAAGCAGAATCCTGGGCACCATCATACACTACTGAGTCAAAATCTGCATTTTAACAAGAGCCCCAGATGATCTGTATGCACATTAAAGATTGAAAAGCATGAGTTTATCTCGAAATTAAAAAATCATATCAAAGACATGGTCTGGACCTGAATGAACTTCTGACATTGACATATTTTCCTTTACTACTGTGAGGTATCTCAAGTCTGAGTCCTTACCTGCATGTGTTCTGTCAGGGACAGATCATATTATCTACATCTTTCTCTACACACAGCTTGCCCTTCTCCAAAACATACCAGTTCTAGGCCCCATTCACTCACATTTTCTCTTTTTACATGACAATGTTAAGTGTTATATCTGTCTGCTTTGGCTAAGTATGACATCACTCAACAGATTTAATGGGGTAACTTATACTAGCTACATCTTCTGAACTACTTAATATCTTAAATTTGGAATGGATGAAATGCTGGGAGCTAGAGTGTTGGGACAGATGTTTTGATATCCCTCTATCCCCTACCTTCACATCACCATTTTAAAGCTTTTGGTGCTGCCTTGCATACTGTCTTGGTCTTTTTGGTCTGCTATAACAAAATATCTTATACTGGATAATTTATAAACAGCAAACATTTATTTCTTACCGTTCTAGAGGATGGGAAGTTCAAGATTAAGGCACCAGCAGATTCAGTGTCTGGTGAGGGCCCCGTTCCTCAAAGAGGAACATCTTCTTGCTCTGTCATCGCATGGTGGCAGGGCAGTGGAAGTTTCAGCCTCTTTTACAAGGCCATTAATCTCATTCCTGAGGGCCTTACCCTCACGGCTTAATTACCTCCTAATGGGCCCTACCTCTAATATTATCTATCACATTGGCAATTAAGTTTTAACACATGAATTAATTATCTCCCAACATCCCCACCTCTAACACTATCACAGTGGCAGTTAAGTTTTAACATATGAATTTTGGGGGACACATTCAGACCACAGCACATGAGAACTATTATTTATAACTTAACATAAAATCTACATGGAAACCTATTTATCCAACTCATAAAAATCACAGAAGTGTTTTCATATTTTTTCCTTCATTTGAACAAAATGATTTCTGCATTTGACCAAAAGCTTAATAGATTTATTGAGACTCTTGTGTGTGAAACGCAGAAACAGAGGTGCCAGGATCAAGCCACATTATAGGCAAGAATAAAGTTAAAAAAAAAATCCATCTTTGGATTTTGCTTATTGAAGGAAAACTCTTTAAACTGCAATAAAAACTTTTATCTCAGATGTGAGAAGACCAAAATCTCACAATTCTGTTGTCTATTTTCTTTAATATCACAATAGCACATTTCTGACCCTAAGTAAAACCAGTCTACAATTGATTTTTTAGAATCTAACAGGAGGATGGGTACGCAGAAGGTGCACAATGAATGAATATTTATTGAATCTCCATTTTAACATAGACTCTTCTTTCAGCATCCAGATGACTTGAAGAGTCTGTTTGGTAAAAGAAATAAGTAATACAAGTACTTCTGAGTACTTTTAATCCCTACAATATTTTGAGAAATACCCCATTTTAATATAAGCAAATTCAGCTAAAATAACTAAAAGATATCCATTCCTTCTTTTTTTCTTTTTACAAGAGGATTTGGCAGAAAGGTGTGTTGACTCATCACCAATGTGAAAATGCAGAGGCTGAGAAAGGGAGCATTTCATTTCTCATCATGTTGAAAATGTTATTGATTTAGGACAAGACTGTCAAATATTACTCAGCTTCCATTGTTGGCTTATCTGGCAAATTGTAGATTCACAAATTACATAGGAAATTCCATATCACAAAAATATATTTTCAACTTTCTAGGGTAGGTAGAGATGTTATGATAAAACATTTAAAAGAAATCTTTGCATAGTGCAGTTATAGCAACCAAATAATTATATAGTTTTCTTAGGTTAATATGCTTAATAATTTGATAATCATAGCTAAATGTTTATTTCTTATTAAGTGTCCTTTTAGAAACATTACAATAAAAATATTATAGCCAAATATTTAAAAATTGCACTGTACTACATGTTTTCATTTGCTAAATTTATATTGCATGACTAGATAAGATCAATTATTGTTGACTACTTGGCTAAATCAAATAATCACTATACTTAACACATCCAGCCAGAATCCAGAATACATTTCTCTACATTTTGTAACAGTCTGATAGCCTATACAACCTGGTGCATATTGGTTTGATTATTTCACTTTTTCTTTAATCTGAATTCTGAAGATAATTAATTTTGCATATTGTTCTTAGTGAGCAAAGACAAATATACATGGAAATTAAAACTGATATGTCTGGTACATTTAATGCCTCAACAGCACAGCAAGAGAAAAAAATCAAGACCACTATGAGGGGTCTTCAAAAAATTCATGGAAAGATTTGTGTTATCTTTTTTTTTTTTTTTTTTTTTTTTAATTCAGTTGGTTATTTTTTTTTTTTTTATTTTTTTTTTAAATTTTATTTTGTCGATATACATTGTAGCTGATTAATGCTCCCCATCACCAAAACCTCCCTCCCTTCTCCCTCCCTGTGTTATCTTTTAATTCTATTTTTCCATGAACTTTTTGAAGTATTCTTGTATTATTGATGCTATCATGAACATCTATGAGATAAGCATCTCAAAATGAAAATTGTGCAAAGTTAATCTTATAATCCTTGAGTTTCAAATATCTTCTCTACTCTCATTTAAAAATGCACAAAAATTGAAGTAGTTGTTATTGCGTTAGTTAGAGCATGGGATATAGTCTTATGTGATAACCTTATGATAGTAAGGAGCTATCTATGAAAAATGCTGAGACCAAGGAAATTTCTTGTGACTTTATCAATAAGGAGAGAGGAAAGTGTAAGTTCCTAATTGCAGAATGTTCTTTTAGTTCATTTCTTAGATTTTGATAGAGAAATGAGACAGTCCCTAAAAAAAGAGAATATTTACATTAGATTGTTACCAACAAATAACACTGCTTTGATTTATATTATTTTTCTTTCTCTGAGGGCATTCCCAAGAGGTCTCTGTTATATGCATGATATTGGTCTTTAAGCGTTTTGGTGGTAGAAATACGATCAAATTGATCATTTTGTATAGCTCATCCTTGTGGTTGCCTCTTCAGAAAGGCAAAGACTGTTTGCTCCAACCACAGGGCCACATGACCTATTTGGCAATTCACATCTTCCCGGCTAATGAACCACAAGGCCTCCTGGGCTCAGATTCTGGGTTCATCCATTTCTAATGTAAAATAGATTTCATGTGGAAGCCAATAAACCAGAGAATGTCAATTTGGTCTTAGAATGCATAGAAAATTAAGAAGTCACATTTTACAATAAAAAAATGCTGCCTATTCAAATAAATTGGCCAAATGATAGTCTAATTGAAATGTGATATAAGTAACCTATCAAACTCCATTATTCTACCTATACTGAAATGTGTTTTAAATCATTCATCTGACTTTAAGGACAGGGACTATGGCATATTTACTTTTGCATACTCCAAGTATCTGGAGAATAGTATAAACTTGATAAATGTTAAAAAAATGGTTGTTACATACCAAATTGAATATTTCACTGGCAAGTCCTGTGATACACCCTACCAGCTTCAACCCCCAAAACCCCTACAACAGCATCCTGAAAGCATCTAGTATATAAACAATTTCTGTAGCTATAAACATTTGAGTGCTTTAATTTCAATAGAAGAAAACAAATCTATGAAGGCTATTGTTTTTAAAAAAATCATAACATAGTCTCCCATTTAAAGCCTTCTTGGATGGAAAATTAAGAGACAATTCCAATCCAAAGTGAGCCAGGTCTTTAAGATGTCATATGGGGCAAGATCGTTAACCTTTATGTATCTGTGGACATGTTTTTACAAATGTAGCAAAACTAGAGGGGACTGAATCATCTACTCTATCATGTTAGCTGCAACATTAATTAGAAATGGATCTGGAATACCTTGGAGTTAAAATAAAACAGCCTCAGTACTTAGTACAGGATCACACACAGCAGGTACTCAACAGCAGCACAGTAAAAGAATGGTTATTAATCTAACTGGTTTTACTTTTAGAAAAGAATCCTTGTGTAAAAAAAAAAAAGCTATTATAAGAATGTTGTTGCCATTGTTACTACTGCTGATAATGATAATGATAAATGCCATTTACTATTTATTCAGTGCTTACCCATGTCAGGCACCATTCTAGAAACCTTATATAAAACTATCTCATTTCATGTTGACAACAGCCACATAGCATATGCATTGTTGTCATCAGATAAGGAAAATGAGAATGTGAGATTATATATCTTTGCACAAGTTTATTTAAATGTTAGCAGTCATGATGGTCACTTTTTAAGAAACTAAAGTTTTTTGAGCATTTACTATGTGCTAGGCACTCTTCGAAGGGTTTACATGTATTCACTCATCTAAACATGACAAGAATACTATTAGAAAAATGATATCACCCTCATTTTACAGATGAGGAAATGAGAGGCATGGAGAAGGCTTGTAAATTGCCCAATGTCACACCATTAATAAGGGGCAGAGCTGGGATTAAAACTAACACAATAGTAGTGGTCCAGAGCCCCCCTCTTTACTGCTGTGTTGTGTTGCCTCTGATGGCAAGTTCTGAAGAAGAAAGTGTAACTGACCAAGGACCCTGTTTTGAGCACTCTGAAAAATGCATCATGGCTTGCATGGAGACTATGCCTTCCACGGGCTGCTCCCAGCCAATTGCTGAGCAAGGCAGGGATATCGAAACAAGGCTACTTGTTCCTAGGAAAAAAAAGAGACTCATCTGATCTCACCACCATGACTGGCTTAAAAGCACTGTGACAGCTTTGATGAACCTTCCTTAGACGGCACAGTAATCTAGGACATTTCTGCCCAAACTTCCCCAATCCCTGGTGAGAAAGGAGAATCTTCCTGTCCCTCCTAGGCAACCTAAGGAGAATAGAAAGCCTGAAAGAAAAGCTGGGAAACTTGAGGACCCTCTGCATTATGGTTGACAGAATGCATTTAGAATTTGGGGTTAGTTCACCACTTCAAATGGGACAGAAGAGCAAGAACCTTCAAGAGGACTCACCCCCTCCAAGATCTCAGTGAGCAGAGTTGGCAGCCACCCTTGTAGAGCCAGTAAGTCCCATAACAGCAAGGCCTGGTGAATAAGCAGACAGATCCCAGTGTTTGGAGAAGCAAGAGAGCAGCAGGTTTCTGTTAGCATGGTGAAGGGGAGAAGAAAATGTCTGTTTGTCTACCCACTCTTTTTATCACTGATTATAAGAAAGGAAATTTGAAACCGATGGTCTTATTTTATGATTGGGTTTTGTTCACAAAGAATCCTTCATGACTTTTGGTTTTTAGGATTTTTAAATTTGATCCTCAACTCAGCCCAGTGAATAAACACTACTGAGAGTTTGGGAGTTTTTTTAGTTTTTTGTTTTTTACATGATGAGATGTTAAGAGGTCAAGCACCCCTGAGACTCTCATTTCTTATGGAATGATGCGTAAGTTGAGTCAGAACCCCGTCTCAGAGTCTGGGCATTTTACTTCCACTCTCTTTTTCAGTCTAAGCCATCTCCCCCAACTTGCTTCACCAAAGCTCTCTTTGGGAGAACCCAGAAGTAGCACACTAAATGGGACAGTAGTCCTTTGTCATGTGTTATTGTTCCTTGAGCACTTCATGGAAAGAGGATTCCAGCATTCTGGAGTTCTCTAGCCACACACCATCAAACACCATTGAAATGTCAAGTGTATGCTGAGTAATCAAGGCAGAGCAGGAGTTGACCAATAAGTAGAGGCTGGAAGGAGAGTGGGTGGGCCCCAGCAGGTGGTAAAGCCCCTGAGGCAGGAAGGACTTTGGCACAAGAAAGCAGCAGAAGGAAGGCGGGAGCTGCTGGAACATAGTGCAGAAGAGGTTGAGTGGACCTAGGGCTTGGGTTTAGAGCATGACTACCCAAAAAATTGGAGATTTTTTCCCCAAAGACACCACCGACAGGGTTTAAGCAGAGAAAACTTAATTTTGGTATTTTAAGGGTTTACTCTGGCTATTGTGTAGATTATTTGAAAAGAATTTTGCAATGCAGAAATTTTATTACATTCAGTGCCTCCAATGAAGGCAAGAGAAATGGTCTGCTGCAGGTGCAATTTGTATCACAGAATGTTGTCACTCTGTTATTAGTAGTAATTATTAATTAATACTAATTGATTGCTATATTATATAAATAAGGGTAAGAACTATGTACAACACTAACTTTGGGACATTATTCCAAACAAGTATATTACTGTTATGTTCAAGTAAGAAAACAAACTGAGAGGATGAGTGACTTGTTGTGGAAGTGAAAAAGCCGGGATTTGAACCTTAGTTTTCTGTCTCCAAAGCCTAAGCTCTTGATAATTTTGTTACACAAGTTCTTAGAATTATAGAAGGTCTGGTATTGCTCAGCACAGTGATAAACAGTAAATGGGAGAACAAACCCAAACAAGACATGCTCCTACCTTCGAGGATCTTATAAGACAGTGGGGAGCACCACAGGAAGGCCAAGGACCTATATATGCAAATTCACACGCCTTTGTGAGGGAAAAAACTACAATAAACTAGATTGTAGTTTAAATAAAACTATTAATTTATATGAGATCCCTCTATAGATTGCAGTCAACTCTTCACTACTGTGTTGGTACTATAATGATAAAATCCCACCACTCTAAACCCCCTGCAAAGACATAGTACCTGCGCTCTCTCCCACAGAGCCAAGATTCAGTACAGAAACCAAGGAGAACAAGAAAGGGAAGATATATTTAACTAATTTTCCATTTTTTTCAGTCATTATTAAGGTGAAATAATTTTCCAGAATATTAGATCTATAGCCATTCAAATTACATTATAAAATCCAAAATATAAATTAACACTTTGATTAGTCCCTGTTTTGTATTACCTATATCACAGATTCCCTCAAATAAAAAATGTAAAAGAGTTTACTATAATAACCACCATAACACATGCACAGATCTTTACATGTAACAAAATAATGTCATGTTTTTCCCCTTTTTATTTTTTTTATCTGGTCCACACTTTAGCACTGGCCAAGTGAACACAGCAAATATTCGTGACCTTGTTTGCTGCCTAAGGTTTGTATTGACTGCAATCTATAAATGAATCTCAATTGTAATAATAGTTTTATACTTTCAAAAACTTTTAAATTAAAGGCAAGAATACTTTTCTGAGAGCACATATATACCTGCACAAACTCCTATAAATCTGGCTCCACCTAGAATTTATATAAATATCTAATATCCCATTGGCTCAAAAAGTTTTCATACATCAAACATGAATTAATGCAATGAACAGATTTTTCAGTGTGAAATTATAATAAGAGCCATAAAGCTTGCACTTCTCTTACCAGACCTGAATGATGCATCCACACAGGAAATGAATCTCACTGCCTCCTCTTAGTCACGGTCTTATCTAATCAGACAGGTCATCTAAAGAACCAGTGAAGGCCTTACCTAGTGGCCATGACTGTTAATTCCATTTCTGTATATTTTCAATCATCCATGAAAATATATAGCAGCATTGTCTAAAATGCAGCACATAATTTGTTGAAATTACAAATTATCCTTTCTTGGGGAGATTATCTGCCTAATCAAACAACAGTCTCTATATTGCAAAACCAAATGGCCAATTACCAGTCTTAATCTGCTCACTGTCTTCATTGAGATACCCTTCACTTGGATTCCAGGATACTACAATCTCTGGGTTTCCTGCTCCTATCCCCAGCCTCTAAATGAAGAAATGTCCCAAGGCTCACACCTGGATCACTGCTGTTTCTCCCAGTGCTTTGTAATCTTACTTTGTAATCTTACCCAGCTCATGGCTCAAATGCCATCTGTGTACTAACAACTCTTAGAATATATTTCCAGCTCAAATGTATCCCTAAACTCTAGGTTTGTATATATAAATGTCTATTCTACATCTCCATGTATGATGTCTAACAGGCATCTCAGACTTATCTTGTCTAAAGTTGAACTCCTGATATTCTACTCCCACCCCCAACACACATGCACACACAGAATCCATCCCTTTAAAAAAGTCTTCCCCATTTCAGTAAATGGAAAGTCCATTTTCAATATTAGTTTAAGTCAAAAAAACTTTTTCATTTTTTGACTCTTTTTTATTATACCCCATATTTTATGTGTCAGGACATCCTCTCACTACTTCCAAGCATATCTAGAATCCAACAAATACTAAAATGTAGGCTGCTACTGTCCTTATCAAAGTCATTGCCTCTCACCTGTATTACCGCAATACCCCCAAATGACTGGTGTGTACCCTTCTACCCTTGCACCCCTATGGGCTATGCTGCATACAAGCTAGAGTCACCTGGTTAAAATGCACCTCAGATCATGTCTCTTTTCTGGCTAAACTGCAATGTCTCTACACTTTACTCAGATCAAAATTCAAAGTCCTTTCATCGGTTGACAACGATCTGCCATTTTGGAACCTCTTTGGCCTCATCTCTTGCTACTTACATCTCCTGGCTCTGCTGCAGGCACACTGATCTCCCCAGCATTCCTTGACTATCCAGGCACAGTTCTATCCTGTGGACGTTGCACTCGCTGGCCCCTCTCCCTAGCATAGCGCACACACAGTTCTTTCAGGTCTTTACTGAAATGTCACTTTCTTTCTTATTTAAGTCCTTTCCTGGGCACCCGATATATAATTACAACACCTCCTAGCCACACTTCCAGCCTCTCTTCTCTTTTTATTTTCGTTTTATTTTTCTCCATAAGCAATTTTTTAAAACATTTAAACAATATATATTTTGTCTATTTATTATGACTCTTCTCCAGTAGAATATAAGCAACAGGAGATCATGGATTTTATCTTTCTCCCGCACTACTGCATCCCCAGAATCAAGAACACTTTCTGACACATAGTAAATGCTTCTAAGTATTTTTTTTAATATGCAAGTAAATAAATAAATGCCACCATTGTGATGTACAGTGCACATTTGCCATGCTAATTTTTTTTTTTACCTTACTCTATTTTTAATGTCAGTGTTCCATTTTGTGCATTATTATTGTTTATTTAAAATAACAGGATTTGGCTCTTTCACATCCAATTGAAAAGATGGAACAAATCACATCTAGAGAGACACCGTGTGCCATCTCAAGTAGGAAAGTGCAGTTTTAGCCAACCACCATAATCATGATTGTGTACCACTCAAACACAGAGACCAAATTATTACTACCACCACTGCTCTGACTGGCAATGTATCTCAGCCTTAATGTGCTCCCATCAGAATGAAATTAAGTGTTAATAATTGAATTAAAATATTTGAATATTAACACAGAGCAGGGCTAAAAATGGGTAACAGATACTAACAGAAAGGGATGGCAGCCTGCTGTGTTACATCAGTCACGGTGAGTGCATGTTGTCTCTGCTCCTGCCTATCACACAGGCCACCAGTACTACAACCTCAAGGGTGTGTAGGCATATGTACTTTCTCAAAAGGCAATCTTTTAAAGATTTAATGAACTCAACACAATCTAAAAAATTAAATATTTTAGTTATGTTCATGAACACATTAATATTTCCTCACTAGAGCAAAAATAATCAGGACTCCCATTATATAACAATTATCAGGGTCCATGTCATTAGCATATACAACTGACTGTTAAGAATGCTTTATTTTTTCCATTATAAGCATTTGAGAAGGATTTTAATTATCATCCACATCATAGCATCATATACTTTGTGTTCACAGAAAGGTACAACTGATGCCTCTTCAAAATATCATGGATCATTCTTCTCTCAAATATAGTTAAAATAGTGTTACAGAGAGAAGTGCTTCTACAGTAAGACAGTAAGGGCCTCCAAGAATCCTGTTATCCATAAAAGAAAAGAGAACAGGAGCAAAATTTGTCAAAGTCAAGTTTTTGAGAACTCTTGAAATTAACCACAAGCTTGCAACAATCCAAGGAGCAATTATTCAAGAAAAATGATTGAATCTTGATACGAACAATACGGTTTACATCATTCTCATTTGCTCTGTTCCCATTCCTCTCTTCTTAGCTCTACATTAGACTACAAAACCAGCTGCCCCAAAACCAAACTATCTGTGAAAACCAGGAGCTTAGAATCTAGTTTGTAGAAAAACTAGAAAAACAAAAGCAGATAAATCAAAGCAAGCAGAAGGTAGGAAATAATAAGGACAAGGGTGAAAACAAATAAAGTGGAGAACAGACAAACAACATTACCCTGACACCAAAAGCAAAGACATGACTTAAAAAAGAAACTACAGACCTACCCTTATGAATATATGTGCAAAAATTAGCAACAAATTACTAGCAAACTGAATCAAGCAAAAAAAAATATTTATATACACAATGAACAAGTGTAATTTATCACAGGAATGCAAGGTTAGTTTAACATCTGAAAGTCAAATAATGTAATACTAATAAAATAAATGTAATGTAATATCAATAAAAGACAAAAACCATATGGTCATCTCAAAAATGCAGATAAAATATTTGTCAAAATCCAGAACCTCTCATGATAAAAGCACTCAATAAACTAGAATTAGAAGGGAATTTCCTCAATCTGATAAAAATCATTCACAGAAAACCCATGGCTGACATCATACTCAGTGGAAAAAGACTGAGTTATTCTTCTCAAGACATGAACAAGACCAGGATGTCTGCACTTACCACTTTTATTCAAAATTTTAACAAAGAAACTAGCCTGGGAAATTAGGCAAGAAAAAGAAATAAAAGACATCCAGAAAGGATGAAAAGGAATACAAAAAACTATTTCTGTTTATAGATGACATGATCTCTAAAGAGAGAATTCTAAGGAAGACACAAAAGACTTATTAGAATAAGCCAGCTCAGCAAGGGTGCAGGATATAAGGTGTGGAGAAACTGAAAACCTCATTCATTGCCTGTGGGACTATAACATGGTGTAGCCACTTTGGAAAATAGCTTGCCAGTTCCACAGAATGTTAAACATAGAATTACCATGTGATGATTTATGTAGCCAAAAAATTAAAAACTGTTTATATAGCCACACAAAAACTTGTACATGAATGTTCATAGCAACATTCTTCATAATAGCCAAGAAGTGAAAACAACCCAAATGCCCATCAACTGATGCATGGATAAACAAAAGCGGTACATCTATATAATGAAATATTATCCAGTAATAAAAATGAATGAAATAATGATATGCTGCAACAAGGATGAGCCTTGAAAAATTATGCTAAGTGAAAGAGGCCAGTCACAAAAGACCACACAATGTATAATTCCATTTATCATGCTAAAATATCCAGATTCAGCAAATCCATAAAGACAGAAAGTAGATTATTGGCTGCCAGAGACTGAGTGTAGGTATATATGGGGAGTGATTACTAATAGGTACGGGTTTTCTTTTGCAGGTGATGAAAATGTTCGGCAATTACATATTGGTGATGGTTGTACAACTCTGTGAGTGAACTAAAAACCAATGAACTATACACTGTGAAAGGATGAATTTTATAGTATGTAGATTATATATCAATAAAGCTGTTATTGAAAAACAATAATACTGGGTCTGGGCTTTACTGAATCTAATATTTGAAATGAAGGAAAAACTGAGCCAAGAAGAAAAATGATACACCTAGGCTTATAGATGTTATTGCTCTCTCCTTAGACAAATTGCTTCCCTCTCTTCTGGATTCTCAGGGTACTCAGTCCATACTTTTACATAACAATCACATTATATTGTCATATGTTCCCATGTCTGTCTTTCCCATCACTTGTAAGGGTCATATATTCCATCTTATTCTATCTACATAGCCATGGCATTTAGCACAAGTTACATACACAATGGACATTCAATAGATAGTTGGTGAATAAATGGATTCGGTCAGAATAAAATATTAAAGTAAAAACATTTTTAATTATAAGTACTGTATTTATTATGAGATAATATTTATAAATTAAGTTGCTGTTTTTTCTCAGGCAAAGACCAGTGTTCAAAGTTTTATTAGCTGTCTCCAGATAGATATAAGTAACACTGGAGTTATTTTCTAGGCACTCTCTAAATAGACCTACTTGGCCCAATATATGTGTTTTGGCACACATATATGTGATTGGCACACCAATATATGAATAGATTGATATAGTTACAGTGCTTGAAGGGACTTTATGAGTCATTAGGATAAAATCCACCATAGTAATGTTTAAGAAACCAAGAACTAAAATAGTGGTTTGCACAACATCACCTACATAGGCACAGAGAGAGGCATAATTTAAATGCAGGTGTCCTGATTCTCAACCCAGTTCTGCCTTTGTGAAACATTCCCTAAGACCAAATAACCCTGGGATACATGTTTTCATAAAATTTATGCTCTCAACATACAATTTAACCCAAATACCTCTAATTGCCTTATTTATTGCCTTAGCCAATAACATCAGAAATATAACAGAGTGTTCTTTTCTAAGACATAATTTGGATCATGTGACTCCCTTGCTTAAAAGGTTTCAAAGGCCATCACATTCCAGATACAATCCAGATTCTTTATCAATGCCAAGGAGATTTATTATAACCTTGCTTGTATATTCTCCAGCCTCACCTTGCAGCACTATTCCTTTTAACCACCCTCAGGTCCTCCAGGTACTAGCACACATCGAACTCTCTTCCATGCCTCAGCTTGCTTCTTTTTCCAAAAGGCTCTACCTCTGTTGTTTCTTTTAAATGGCTAGTTATTAATCCTTCAAGTCTCAGCTTTAATGTTATCTTCTCAAATATGTGCTACTTGAAAACTCTCACTCAGTTGCAATGGGCTGGATATTTGTGCCCTCCCAGAATTCATATTTTGAAATCCTAACCTCTAATGTGATGGTATTAGGAGGTAAGGCCTTTGAGAAGTAATTAGGTCATCAGGGTGGAGCTCTCACAAATGGGATTAGTGCTCTTATAAGAAGAGACACAAAAGAACTTGCCACCTCTCTCTGCTCTCAGCCATGTGAGGACCCAGAAAGAAAACAGCTGTCTGTAAACCAGGAAGAGAGACCACACCAGAACCCAACCACGCTGATCTTAGACTTTTAGAACTGTGAGAATAAGTTTCTGTAGTTTATTAACCACCCAGCCCACGGTACTTTGTTATAGCAACCTGAACTGACTACAACATCTTTTACTATCTTTCCATTTACTGTATCTTGTGCTATCTTCATAGAACAAAATTTCCTTAAATTTCTCATTTACTTGTTTCCCTAATTATATTTTTGCCTCCCTCTAAATCTACATGTCCCACATCAGCAGAGACCAAATCTATCTAATTCCCTACCTTATCCCTAGTATGAAGCTCAGAGTAGCCATTCAGTAAATTTTTCTTAGATGAATAATAAGTAAATGTTATTAAAAAGATCCTTCTTCCTCAGTACAACAGGCCCTGAATTCCAGAGGTACATGTAACAGAAACAGGTAATAGAGGACACTAACGCGTCTTTTTTTCTGTACCTGATGATGGTTCTAGTCTACTTACTTGCCTGAATTTAAGGAAAGGCAGATAAAGTTCTCAAATGGTAAATGATTTTTTTTTAAAGCTAGAAGAAATAAACTGTCTCCCAGCAACTGATTAATCAGCAAGAACTTACTAATTAGCTGTGTATTAGTTCCTAAGGGGTAGAGAAAAGAAAGATTACCTGTGGCACCATCCCTCAAATTGCTTAAAATCTAATTGAAGAAAAAGAACAACCATTGTGGATAATTAATTAAAAGCACAAGGCTATATATAGTAAGTAGATATATCTAATTAATATTAGAACACTTTTGTTGGAGACATACATTTGGGATATAATCATACAGCAGTGGTAATTTAGGCAGAAAGCCCAGGTGAATTCTCATCACACACACACACACACACACACACACACACACACACACACACACACATCCACAAGCAAAATGTTATATCTGATAACTTTAGTAGGCTCAAAATTAGGAGTCAGTGGAAACAGAAAAAAAATGGTCAGGGAGATGGATGAACTATGTCATTCATTCACTCACTCATTTATTCATCCACTCAGGCAAGTAGGCAGGTATTGCGTGAAGTCCTGGAGAGTAAGACAGCCATGACCACTGTTGTATGGAACCTTCAATCTGATGCCACAGAATATAGGAACAGAGAAATTTTCTAGAAAAAAAGTTTAGATAAGGTTGCCAATGTTGCAGAAATATTAAGAACTGAAGAAAGCAAAAGGTCATAAGATCTGACAATGAAGAGATCACGAAGCACATCAGGGTGTGGATGAAATAATTCCCTCCACACCCGCCCCACCACACAGTAACCTCCATAATCAGCTTAAAAGTTATTTTGAGTCTCCCCTCATCTCTGCCCCTACTTCAGGCACTGAGTTGTGAAAACTCTGTTATGATCTGCCCACCCTGTAAGCTGACTGCTGTGGAGGAAAGATAAAAGTGGACATTTCACTGGGGGCTAGAAAGCACACCTGTGAAGTGAGGAGACTAGCGGCTTCAGGTTCCTCTATGAGCAGGGACAATTGCTCCACCGGGTCTTTGTTCCTTTATGAGGTTTCAGTTAGTCATTTTACTTTTACTGGATGAAAGAGTAAACAGCACTCCAGGTGAGTTCTGTTTTTTTCCTGTCTGCCTGACTTTCAACTGCTTCATCTGCTAACCACTCTTATCCTACCCAATCCTATTTTTGTGGCATCCTGCCTGACTCTGCCTGGGCTACCTGTTCATACAGCCCTGTGGGTTCTGCAGGCATTCCTAGTGATCTTCTTTCTGAATACACAAGCTTTTTGCCTTTGCTCAGTGAAATCTGACCCTGTCCCTGCCACCTCCTCAGGCAGCCACGCAGCTTCCCTGCCTGAGATGATGCGGCTTCTGTGAGCGCTGCGGCAGCTTCTGCACGCTCCCGCCCCATGCAGCTTTGGTCTTTTGTTCTCACCAGTCCCACTGAGGTATTTTTAAACATTTTATCTTTAGGACGCTATGTTTAATCTTTTTTTAAATTTCCCCTTCCCAGACTTCGAGGGTATTGTTGCCACATCTGACCACAAAGGAGCCACGGGTGCTGTATCCCTCAATATTATATACATTTTAGAACTTTTCTGTCATTGCTGATAACATTATTTTTTCCCCCTGTTGGAGTCTTAGTGACACCTGCTGTCAGTATGGAGTTAAAATAACTTTTAAAAAGTCCTGCTACTTCCTATTTCTTGACATTTTTTTTTCTTTGTGTTCTTAAACCTACTATGATTTGTACCTTTTTTACATGTAGTAACTGAGACAGCATTTAGCAGCAAGATGGACTGCTGAGGGTCGGAAACAGGGGAGCTATCTCTAGTTTTGGGGTCTCTCGCTGACTCAGTAGCAAACTTTAACAAATTTCTCCCTTACCAGGTTTTTAGTTTTAACATTTAAATAATTTTTAATCATTTGAACAGCTTACATCGTAGGGATATGAAGATAATAAAATGAGGGTTTTTGAGCTCTTTTGAGGATGTCCATGTCCTCATTTTCATCATCCATTCATTCATTTATTTATTTTGTGGAATTTTCTGCACCACAATTTGAGCACAATAAGATCCTTTCACTACCCAAAAGACCAGAGGGGTGTCCCTGGTTACTAATATTCATGAAATCTTAAGGGATACAAATTCATTATAATTTGGCCCTAGAAAACTATTTATACTGGTGTAGACAACCATAATGTCTAATTTGTATCCAAATACACAATAGAAATGAGCATTAGATTAGTCGAGGTTTTAGGCTATACTCATCCATGATAATAAACATTTCCCTTTTTCTCCTATTCTTCTTTATTGAACTCACTATTTAGCAAAACTTTGTTGCTTATTGATACAATAATATTAGGTACTATTCCTGCCCTCAAGAACAGCATATTTTAGTGCTTTGGGGGAGTGAGTAGGGAGAGGAGAAAAATAGGCATCAATAACAACATATATTAATATAATAAGCTCTAAAATGGCATCATGAGCCAAGTACTATGGATCGTTAGAAACATAATTCGTATTATGGGGATGAGATTATGTTTAAACTGCATTCTAATGTTTAAACTGTGCTTTTCCATATATGGAAGACTGGAAAATGTATTTCATGACAAGAGAAGAGCAAAGTAAAATGTCTAGATGTGCAGGAAAGCATGATGCTTAAGACTGGAAAAGCACAACAGGGCTGTGGAATGAAACTGGAGTGACAGAAGGCCTGGAAATGTAGTGTGTGATCACACTGTGAAGGGTCTTGCATGGCATGCTAGGAAGATCAAGTTTCCTCCATTAGGCTCACTCTGAGATTTCCAGCTTCAGAGAATAAGTGAAATTGATGACCCTAATTGAACTGGGAAATACAGTGACTAGAAGCAGAGTATATGAGTTTTGTGTAGGTGTTTTAAACTTAAGACGACTGAATAATATACAGATAGCAATATTCTGTTGATAGACTATATAATATAATGTGTTTGTCTGTGTGCCTGTATGTGTGTACAACATAGTGATAGTTGAAAAACATCTAGGAAGTGTGTAGAAGAGTGTTGACAGAAGGAGACTTTGAAGGAAGGATCATTGAGGAGGATCTGGGTAGATTAATATTTGTAAAATTAGTGAGAGGAGAGTATTTTATAAAGGAGAGAACTATCAACAATGCCAAATTCCCAAAGCTGAGAAAGAAGTATAATGATGAAAACAAAACAATTAGATTTGGCAATTGGAAATATATTTGTGGCCAGAGCAGGCAGGTTTCAATGTAGTGGCAAGAGCAGTGGTCAAACTATAGTAGCTTTAGAATTAAGTAGCTCCTTCCTTTGCTGAGGTATAGTGGTAAAGAGAAAGAGGAAGGTAGAGCAGCAGTGTAAGTGGGGTGCGTTAGGAGACTTGTTTGCTTGTCTGTTTGCAGAGGGGATTATTTAAGATAGGCAAAGATTAAGTGTGACTATGTGTTGTAGAAAAGAAGACTGTAGAGAAGAGAAACTTAAAATAAAAGAATGTAGTAGCAATCATTATACCAAGTCTCAGAGGTGATGAACTTTTTAGCCATTGGTTTTCCAAACTATATTTACCTAGTGTTATAAGTATCTTCTAGATATGCTTGATGAATACATTTAGATAGCTTGAAAGTTTGCTGTATCTTGAACTCAATCATGGAAAATAAATTATCTATAGGAGAAAGTTTGGATTATTATTTAAAACAACATTATAAGGACTTTTGCTTTACTTATGAATCAGGACATTTTTGCACTTGATTTATTAGATTTACTGATATATAAGATTTATGATAATAATATGTCATATCATATATTGATATCCAAGAAAGATAGGGTAAACTGCAAGCTTACACTGCCCTCTCTCCACCTCCTGATCCATTCTCAAAAACTGATGGAAATAAAAAGAACAAATTAGAGAGACGAAAAGTTTATCAATGCTAAAAATAAAGAACATCAAGTGAATTTCTCAAATTTTGAGAAATATCTATTACAGAGTATTTCAATCCATATTGTAATAAGATGGTGGAAGTTGACACTCAACTATCCTTCTTCAGAACAGTAAAATGACAAAGGAAATGGAGGAAATTCTAAAAAAATGAACAACACTCAATTATGAGAAAGGCTGAGAGCATGAGCTGACTACAAAAGATAAAAACACTACACTAAAAACATCTTATCCCATCATTGACAAACAATAGTGGTAGGGCTGGCAGAAAATTCAGACAGTCCTGCTCACTGCATGTTACACTAGTAAATATCAACATTTTACTAACATTAATTTAAAAGAGGTATATATTAAGTGTTATTAAGGGTGGACAATTTTCTGAAGTTACCAAAAATCTATGCTTCCTTTCCTCAAAATGCCAGGCTTAGATTATTTCACGCTATCACAATGTTTATACACTATTAAAACTATACAACAAGGTTACAGTTCTTGTGAATTTATCTTATAGAACCAACATAATCCTGATAGGAAAACTTGACAAAGGCAGAGCAGAATACATAATTTATAGAACAAAAGACACTCATATCATATCCGTATCTTGGTCTGATACCTTTTTGTCCATCTCACCAACTAATAGCCTATGCCACATGTATTGGTAGCATGGTAGGTAGAATTCCCATTCAAGTCAGGAGCAAAACAGAGATAATCATCATCATTGTTATTTAGCATTTTTCTGGGAATCCTTTCCGATGTATTTCAATAAAGAAATGAAACTTAAAAATCTAAAAATTAGAAAAGAGAAGTTAAAGTTACTGACATTTGGCATGACTGTTTACTTTTGAAGAATAACAAATAAAAATAAAATTGCATATTAAAACTAAATTTTGATCAGGTGAGCAGTTGTAATACATAGAAAAATTAAGAGTACGTACAGTCAGCAAAAAATACTGTAAAAAGGATCCTATTAAAAAGTAGAAAAAAGACCACAAAAACACTCTAACTTAAATTGTAAAGAACCTATATATATATACACACACACACTACAGAAAACCATAAAAAACTATATAACATACAAAAATAAATGAGAATAAGTAGAATGTTATCCTTGATCTGGGATTAGAAGATGATATTTAAAGAGGCAAATTCATTTATAAATTTAGCATTAATCTAAAAATGGGAGAGTATCTGGAATCTGACAGAATTATTCTAAAGCTCATCCTGGAAAAATAAATATAGAGTAGTCAGAATATATTTGAAACAGTAGAAAAATAAGGAGCTATGTGCTTTTTTCAGTTTGAAAGTATATTTTAAAGCTACAGCAATTAATGTGGTACAAGCAGAAAATAGACCTGAAAAGAGACTCTAGAAGTTACCAAAATACAGAGAGATATGTGATAAATGTGGAACTCCAAATCAAAGGGGATATGAATTTACATATCAAAAATTTATTGAGCAATGACCACTTATCAAGCATCATTCTAGACATTAAGGAGGAAGCAGGAAAGAGATTAAAGTTCCCTGTCCTCTTGGAGTTTACACTCTAATGGAGGAGACAAGACAAAAGCAAACAGATACACAACTTAGTGGAAGTAGTGATGTGTGGCATGAAGCACAGCAATGAGACAGGAAGGAAGGCTGCTGCTCTAGACGAAGGCACCAGGAAAGCTCCTTCCGAGGACGGGACCTACAAAGAAAACTGGAGTGAAGGGGACGGCCACCAATCCATGCATCCAGGGGATAGCAAACAAGTGGTCAGAACACTGAAACCTAATATACAACAAATATTCTAAATTTAAAAGACAAAAATATTAAAGATCCACGCAATGTAGGTGAATGTTGCTAACTCATGATGTACTTGAAGAACATTGTAAGCATAACACCAAACTGAAAAAGGGGACCCGGAGACCAAGAGATTCCCCTCTGAGAGCAGCCTTTCTAAACTGTGTCAGTAATCACTAAAGACTTCAGATGGGATATTTTTCACCAGTAATTCTGGATATAAAGAAATGGCATCTTCTTGTAATTCCTATACATTTTTATCTTATTCCACCATTAAAAGTTTCTATGAAGACCAAGCTACTCGTTTTTTCCTGGAATAGAGTGGCACGGTACTAACCACAGAGAAAGGTTTTAAAACAAAGCCACTTAGATATGTTTTACCTGTTTTGACTTTCTCTCCTTTGATTTCATATTTGAAAAATTTTGAGTTTCCAAAATAATTGCCTATATTAGGCAGCTTCTCTTATAAGAACATGCATATTAGTAAGGATTCTTGCTGCCCATAATCATTCTGAAATTTCCCTTTTCTCTTTTCACCACTCCACATAGAAAACACACCTTGGTTTCTGTAATGAGATAAAATTATTTTCATGTTTGCTGTTCTTATGCAATAACACCTCCTTCAAAACACCTCATTCCTTAAATTGTTTTTTAAGTTTTGTGATGATTTTAACATTCCAGCCTAATTGTTTAGGCTTTAGAGAAGAAATTAATAAAAGGGACAACCATTTAAAGCACATGAGCTTTGTTCGCATTCATTAAATATTTTAAATGGCTATTTTATTTTATGGCTTTTGCATTCCTTTTGAATTTTAGCTGGCGTGCTTTTTATAACTAGGAATTTAAATCTCTCTTTAAAGAAAGCTTGCTGCAGAGAAGTATCATCTAGCTTACAAATATATTATCCTTATTTTTATTTTAAAACAAAAATGAAGCTAAATTTGAAAACTCATGTCAAGGCTTAATCATTTAAGGGGCATGTTATGGAAATCTTCATTAACATGAAAAAGTATATTTTATCTCTTTTCTAAAATTGTATGTAAGTGAACTTTGTCTCACTTCAAAAGTAATTAATTTACTTCAATATTATATATTCTGTGCAGAGCAGCCATTGAGAAGTGCTTCAAACAAAATGTTGTTATTGCTCTAAGGTAAAAGTGATTTTTCAAAACAAATTTAAAATTCCAATAAAACCACAGTCATGAAAATTAATCTAACATTCCATATGCAAACTTTAACGTTATGATTATGAGCAGTTACTACATTTGATTAGTTATTACCTATAAGACCTATACATTAATTTTATTATTAATTTGACCTTTGTATTATTAATCAAATACAATGCAATTTTAATTGGCAGATTATAAAGGAGCTTTGTAGCAATACCCTTTTTTTCTCTGAGAATTGCACCTCCAACAACATGATGGATCTCCAAGATTGTTTTGCCCATTTTATTTCATCTTAATCCCCTCAGAGGTTTGTGCCAGGGTGGGCCCCTGTTTTGTACCTCACATACCCTTTGTACAAGGACACCAGACATCAGCCAAGTGATCAGTGGCACCAAGGCTGGGAGGTATTACGGGATCATGGATGAGTTTGTCATTTTCTGCCATCTATATGAACAATACAAAGAAAACACATACACTGAAAAAGAAAAGAATAAAGCACAGATTATGAAAGAGAGCTTCAGGTTCTGATTGTACCTCTGGAGCTATCCCTAAATCCCTCCATTAAATTCTCTTTTCTTAAACCATTCTGAGTTTGATTCTGCTAGCTTTCATTTTAAAAACATAAATTGAAAGTATAGAGCTTAAAGGTATAAAATATAAACACTTAGCATTAGTCGGTAGACAGGTTTTAATATTTTAAATATGGTTTTAAACTTAGATATAGATGCTATTTATAGACAATCCAATTACATAAAAATGGGATTGGATTTAATATCATAGTATATATTAAAAACAAAATTTTAGGTTTGAAGGTGCTATAGCCCTAATGTTTGAGTCTCTCCAAAGTTCATATGTTGAAGTCTGAATCCCCTGTTTGCAATCAATATTTGGAGATGAAATCTCTAAGGAAATAATTAAGGTTAAATGAGGTCATAAGGGTAGGGGCCCGAATCTAAAGAATTAGTGTCCTTATAAGAAGAGACACCAGAGAGGTCCAGCTCCCTTTTTCCTTGCACACACATCAAGGAACCAAGAGAAGGCCACATGAGGACATAGCAAGATGGCAGCCATCTCCAAGCCAGGAGAAGAGCCCTCACCAGAAACTGAATATGCTAGCACCCTGACCTTGAACTTCCAGCCTCCAGAACTGTGAAAAAATATATTTATGTTGTTTGAGCTACTCAATGTATGGTATTTTGCTATGGCAGCCCAAGCTGACTAATATAGAAGGGATCATCTAGAACATACCCAGTAAACACACACACATATACACACACCATATTACAGATGAAAAAATTGGAAACCAGAGACAGAGAAGCTTCCCTAAGTTTATCCTATGTCACCATAAGAGTGGACACCCCACCATAAGAGGGGTTTATAATTTAATACTCATCCTCAGGAATACAAAGAAAATGTAGTCTGAGGTAGAAATGGTTAGGAACTATGAATTTGGAAATTCAATTTGGAAACAGTCACTTCCAAGTGATTTTCTTTTAGTCTTCAACAGTGCTTTTTAGATACAAGCTCAGTCTTTCAAAGTTCTGCCTCATCTCCCCTCTCTTTAATCAAAATACCTTTTTAATCAATAATTCCTCAGTGGACTTCCCCTAGATCACATGTCTTTT
Source organism: Cynocephalus volans (assembly GCF_027409185.1). Lineage (NCBI taxonomy): Eukaryota > Metazoa > Chordata > Mammalia > Dermoptera > Cynocephalidae > Cynocephalus > Cynocephalus volans. The sequence continues at coordinate 77,405,792 of NC_084464.1, forward strand.
CTTCCCAGAGAACCATGGCTCAGCCTTCATGAAGCATTAAATGTGTACTACGAAGGCAATTCTATGATCCTAGCCTATTTCTTGATATGTTAATGTATCTAGCGTAATTCAGAAAATATATTTCTTTCTAACAAAGGCTATATTTACAAATCATTTCTTTGCTGTGAGATGCAAAAGCAGAACGATGACCATTTTTCCTAGGCAGTATACCCACATTTTCTTTCCCAGTGCACTAAGTATCATGGTTCAGATTTGGAGACAGAAACATGCAAGACAACAAACATAATTTAGGGGAGAAATTATAATAAGGCATTTAAATATGTTTACAATCCAATCTCCATTCCACTGGTAAAACTATAACTGCTGCTTCCAGTTTTACTTTCCTTTATTATAAAGAATAGTTGGTGATATTGACAAGTCCTTTTGGGTGGTTATGATGGCATGGTGGAGCATTACAAGGTAGCTAAGTTCAAAAAATACCATTTGGATAGGCTCAGGAATGGAGTAAGACTCTGAGCAAATGAGGGTATTTGTTAAGCCCATCTCCTGGGCAATTAAAAAAATGTGATTAGGACATGACAAAATATCCCCATGATATTGTCAAAATGATTTGTCTAAAGAGTGCTGTTAAAATGTTTTATATCAATATCACATTGTGTCTTATATTTTTATGCTTCTTGAAGGCAGGTATTTTTTATCAGCACATTTATCATTCCAATGCCTATTATCTGGTAGTTCCACTTCCATTATTGGAACTGTTGATTTACAACAGTTGGCCTACCAACATACGGTAATATAAACAAGCAAAGAGGGTTTCTACTACATTTATTTACTGGAAATATCTTTTCTATTTTTTTCTAATAAAATGTTTTGCGAAATCTCAAATGATTTTGGTTTATCTTTCTGAAGATCAATTGTAATGTAGTAACACTCAGTTCCCCACATAAATCCTCCATATTGAAAATGACAAGGGAGATGAAAATAAACAAAAGTAGCTACAGGAATTCCCACTACTATCTTCCACATGCTGTCCTCACAAAACAAACTGTAACCATCAATGGCTGTTCTCCACTCTCACTGACTTAGGGTTTAATGCTCTTGAACTGTAGTCACTTGGAGGTCTGTTTTTAGAAAATAAGCCACTTCTAAAAAATCACAATAAAAACATTGACTATCAAAATTTCTTGAACATTGTTCATTCAGTCAATGACAAAGTTAAAAAAAAACTTCAATTTGTGGGCATTCAATGGAAAGAAAAATATATCATGTGCATACCTGAGCCATAATTTCTGAAAGAATTGTAATTTTAAAAATTATGAAGAAATATTGTCCCCAGAAACACTATATGAAAGTTTAGATAGAATACCCTATGTACCAAACTGTACACACTTTATAATTTGAAAATAATTATAACCCTGGAAAAGAGTGACAACTGTTTATATAGGTTTAACTTGAAACTTATACAAAGTTTTCACTGTTCAGAAGCTACAAATGGACATGGTTAGCTGGTTTTTGGTTGTTTTGTCCTTATGTACCAAAGACAGGAAGAAGACTGAGGCCTTTTACTCCATGACTGATTTCTACCCTGGAAGTCTTCCCATTTAAAAAGTACTCAACAGGAAGTCAAGATGCCAATCACACCAAAATAGCAATGCTCCTCTTCATGTTTCTATTCAGCATGTCATGAACTTTGGGCATAAGAACAAACAGACATCAACATGGATTCTACTTGGAGCTTTACCTCTCCTCATAATGTTGAAAACAAAACAAGCCATTTAAATAAAGCCACAGAACAGGCAAGCCTTGAGAGGCCTTATGGCAAGTTAATATTTGAGACTTGTAGGCAAAATAGTCTTATTTCCTCTTTGTTAAAATGTTGGCAACTGAGTCTCAAAAACCTCTCTTGACACCATTTCTGGTGTTGTAACTACCTGAACACTGAGAAATAGCTTTACCTATAACAAATCAACATCTCAACTGATTTTATTAAATCCAATTTCTCCATAACTGTCTTCTGTGTGTTTACATAAGAAGAATCTGATTAAAATGCACTTGCTCATTTAAATTCCAATTAGCAGTCCACTAAGAAAATAAAATGTGATTACGTGAAAACAACAAAAAAGACTGAAGCACATGCTCTGGATGTGCCTTGGTTGTCACATATAGCATTCAGGGCACAAACTGGCACCAATATCTCTACTACAGAATCTGCAAGCACCTCTTCCAGTGAGAGAAACCACCAAGTTTCACCCTGGGTACCACTGGACAGGTATTCTAATCTGACCTCTCTGAACCTCAGTCATTACTTCTCAAGCAAGGAGGATGGATGGGATGATTCTTCAAAACTCTTTTAGTTCTAAAACCCTGGCTTCCCTATTTTATATAATTTTAACGGTTAACATATGTTTGTATGTGTTTTGGTGTCTAGAAGTAATTTCTGCGTTCTGTAAATTCTCATCACAATTTATTTGTACCTTCCACTTGATCTATGAGTTCCTTAAACTAGAGTACTTTATTTGTCCCTCTTTAATGTAACATTTAATAGGCTTTAGTTTTCATTGGAGTATTAGACTGAAACTCTGCTACTAAACAGAATATCCTTGAAGGCAGGGATTGAGTCTCATATCCTTCACAATATTTAGCCTAGTCATTTGTGCACAGCATGTACTTATGTTCAATGAGTAATAAATGTTAAATAAAGTACACTCCACATTGAGAATATTCATTGAATATATAGTAATTTGTGTGACCTAAAAAAATACAAAGGATCTGGGTTTTAAGATATACTACTAAAAAAGATATGGTCAAGTAGATGACCAAGTAAACAGCATACCATTGGACATTTTTAAAAACACATTCAGATGTTTTGGGGAAATTGACAAAATGCTGTTAAAAATTTAGTTATTTTTTAAATTAAAAAGACAAATGACTCATATCGTCTTGAGGCAATCTCAAAAATAGAATCTGAAATTTAAAGGAAGTCACTTATAAATATAAAGTAGTTATTATATTCCTTTTATTATGGCTTGGAGAAAAGAGTCCTAGATCAAAGAAATAGAATACACTTGAGGCTGGTAATTTTTACCTTGTAAAAAACCCATTGTTCTTTTTTTTGTATTCATTTTGGTACTTTAAATATTGTTTAAGACCAAAACCTAATATACAGAGATATAGGTGAAAGCATTCTTATAGGTAGATTCTTAGATATAGATTCTTACAGTTGATATGCATTCTCAGATATGACAGCATTCTGTAATTATCTTAATTATTTTAAAATACAGTTCAGGAAACCGTATAAGACTATGGTCTGATATTATTAATAGGTGATATCATTTTAGAATACCACTACCAAACTTGGAATAAAATCCAGAACTTACTGTGCTTTGCATGAGTTGGCCTAAACCTACCTGCTCCTCCAACCTCACCTCAGGCCACTCTGACCCTCACTCAAAATGCTCCAGTCATCTCAGGCTGAAGGACATGTTTCTTCTCATCCAAGAGCTTGCTGCCTCTCCTGCCAGTAACACCCATTTCCCAGCTTTTCACAGACTGCTTCTTATTTTTCAACTTCGGGGTCTCTCACAGAGGCCATCTCTGATTTCTGTGTTAAAGAAGGTCCCTCTGGTATTCTCTGTTATAGCATCTCTTCATTTAATTCCCACCTCCCATCACAATCTCTAATTATTTTATATATTTATTTATATATATTTACATATATATATATATTTATACAGGTTTATCTGAGTGTCACTCTCACTAGAATATAATTCCATGATAGGAAGGGCCTTATCTCTCTAGTTCAATGGTACTTAGTACAGTGCCCAGTATGCAGCAGAAGCTCAACATATGTCTGTCAAATTAATGAATCAATGATTCATTAATTCAACAAATGCAATCAAGAACATGTAGCTTATAAATTCTTATCCATTTGGAATAAGTTGATTGTAATTGTTTTTCAGCATTTTATTTGTAATTAAATTTTCCAATACTATAAGATAAAGCAAATTAAGAATAAAATGCGACTTCACCTTAAAAGAAACTATGCTGTTGAAGAAAAACAATTCACTGCAGGTAATGCCAAGTGAATGAAGCCTCACCCATGCACATAAATGGGTTGTAAATAAGCTGCATGTATCATTGTTTCAGTGGTCTAAAGGATAGGGTAGATGTGAGGGAAGATTTCTGGCATTTATTGAACATCATAACGATGACAATAATAGTTACCAAATATTGAGCCCCTGGTACTGTACTAGAGAAGCATTATTTTTAATTTCAATTACTTTAATTACAAAAATAATACATGCTTCATATAGTAACTCAAGCAAAAGCAGTGTTCAAGTATAATAGCCCCCTCCTCTTCTGCTCAGTCCTATTTGTATAACGAACCACTACTGACAATGGTATGTGTACACTTCCACACTTCTACCATTGTTTATACACACCCTTAGGTACTGGGCTTTCATTGAGCTGCTTACAAACTGGTGTTGGCAATCTAGTTGTTCAGAGTCAGATTACATTTATTAGGCTGTGCTTGTGCTTTACAAGTTGTTTAATAATTGTTGAATAATTTGAATCAGTTCTGCATAGGCACAGATATATGACAATATTGTTGTGTTAGCAACTGGTCCCCATATGCAAATGGTAACATAGAAATTACTGTATTCACTTGAATTTTATTATTGATATGTTTTCTAATAACAAATATAATAATAATACCAATAGCAGTAGTAGTGGCTAATCTTTATTAAAAGTTTTCTGTGGGCTGGTCACAGTGCTATAGTTTAATGATTTATTCTATAGCTTGATTATTAATTCTAAGTAGGTTCACCCTCTGCATAGATTAAGACATTTGTTTCTTTCCAACAGTGGAAAAAGATAAAAAGAATTCCATAGTAGGGCAGTACCACAGTTATTTTCCTATTGGTAGACATCAGGTTGTCTCAATTTATTACAGTAAATATGCTTGTATATATAGTTACATATTGTCACATTATTTCTGTTCAAAATATTCCCAGAAATAGCATTACTAGGTCAATGAGCATCCAAAGTTTAATTCTAAAAAAAAATTTCTAAGTAAAGGATATGATATATATGAATTCAGGTCTAACAGACTCCAAAGAACTTGGATAGGCAAATCAGAAATTGGGTGGAATTTTGAGTGAAAGGAGTAAGACAGACAAAGACATGGCAGCAGGAAACAACATGATATGCCCATGTGGCAATCAAGGATTCAGACTCAGTAAAGCTGGTGGTGCAATGTGGGGGTAATTAGATTTTAAGAGAGGGGTTACTGAAGGCAGGCTTGCATGGTTCTTGATGGCAACTGGCAGAATTTAGACTTGCTGCTATAGGAAGCAAAGAAACATTTATAACTATTATTGTAGCATTTGCAATAATGGAACAAATGATTAAGCATCTTTTTAGAATTGAAAGGAAAAAAAAAAAGCCCAGTGCTCTGCTGACCCACACATATTTGAGCATGATGTTCTCTTCTAGACCATATGGACTTTGGCAGTCCTAGTTTCCTCAGAAACTCCTTGAGTAACAAACTAGAACAACTCTCACTGTTCAAATGCAAATGCTTTCTCATCAACTCAAAATTGCTCTGATTATCAAGTTGGAGTAATATAACAGCAAAGCCCTCTAAGGACACAAACAATGACACACCACAGGAAACTTCTTATTCTCAGCCCTTTGTTCTCTTTTCACAGACTGAAGCCAGAGAGGCTGCTTGGCAAACAACTTTGAACCCCTATCTATCTTTATTTTCCTTTCTGTCTGAATATCTTTATTTTCAGCCCTACCAGACCCTTGTGGTGTGATAATCATAACCTAGTCAACCAGTAGGTCCAAGTAATATCGTTTCTTACCAGAGCACGGAAGGTCAAGCCTCCAAATCTCTGTGGTGCTTGATATCTACTATGAATCAAATGTTTGTACCCCCCAAATTCATCTGTTGAAGTATAATCCCCAATGTGATGGTATTGGGAGGTAGGGCCTTTGGAAGGTAATTAGGTCATGAGGGTGGGGCTCTCACAAATGGGATTAATACCATTCTGACAAGAGACACAAGGGAGCTTTCTTCCTCTATCACTGCTCTCTGCCATTGAGGATGCAGCAAGAAGTCACCATCTATAAACCAGAAAGAGGGCCCTCGGAAGAACCCAACCATGCTGGCACCCTGATCTCAGATTTCCAGCCTCCAGAAGTGTGAGAAATAAATGTTTGCTTTTTAAGTCACCTAGTCTATATTACTCAAATTTTTGTTATTGCAGCCCAAACTGATGAAGATGACATTTTACAGAAGCCCCTCAGTTTGTGTAACATCAGTTCTAACTTAACAATTGTTCCATCAGAAAAAATGTGGAGCTTGAAGCAGAGCAAGATAATCCATCACCTCAACTGTACACAAAATCTAACCTTTTTCTCTTTTACTATTTTTACTTCTTCTGTCCATCCTGTAAATATTAATGTTCTCTATGGCCCATCATTTACCTTCTCTAAATACTTAGTAGATGATACCATCGACTCCCAGACTATCAGCATCATCTTTGAGCTGAGGACCCCAAATTCCAGACCCAAATTCTCTTCAGAGTTCCAGACCCACAGTTATGATTCCCTACTGGACATTTTAACTGAGTTGAAAGTACCCTCATTCAGCAGCACCCTTGCATGACTGTTTATGGTTGTCGTCTTTGCTAATTGATTGGTATCTCATTCTAATTGTCAATGCCCATACTGTACACATGGCTAAATATTTGTCATATCACACCTGATCACAGCACATCAAACTTAGTATGTCCCAAACTGAACTCCTCAATTATTTTTACTTCTCCTAATCTGCTACACATCTTTTACCTCTCTCAGTTAATGACACCAACATCAACTCTACTGCCCAAATAAGAAACTTCAGAGTCATTTCTATCTTCTCCTCATTCAACATCTACATCCAGTGATCATCTCTCACTGTTTTCTCTAAAGATTTTTGTTCATATCCATGCTCTTCTCCCCATTGCAAGGCACTATCAATTCCTTAGTTCCCTCACTGTCATCACACATCTGGCCTATTGTCTTAGCACCCTATTTGGTTGCAACAATTCTACCATCTCCACTTTCTAAACCATTTCCCCTTGCATGGAAAATTACCTTTATAAAACACAAATCTTATAATGTCTTTTCAAATTCCACAAACATTTTTTCCTGATTTCACTCAACAGAAACATTTAAGAATGGTACAGTTATATGAGGAATAAGATAGGAAAAAAGTTCAGATATTATTAAAACAAACAAACTTTCTACTATGAAACATTATCTGTGTTACACACTATAAATAATATGCAAACAAAAACAAAAACAAAAACAAAATACTATCTCTCTACTAGGAAGATAAAACATTAAAAAAAATAACCAAAGTAGTTAAGGTTGCCAGATAAAATATAAGACATTCGGTTAATTTGAGTTTCTGATATATGATAAATAGTTTTTTAGTATAAGTATGCACAAATATTAAATGAAACATAAATTTACTAAAAAGAAAAAATAATTGTTAATCTGAAATTTAAATTTAACTGAGGATCTGGCATTTTTATTTGCTAAATCTACCAACCCTATGTAACATATACTAAAGTAAAGGTATTCAAATTATAGAACTACTACAAAGGAGAGAGATTAACTCTGGGAGTCCTCAGAAATCTTTGGAAAGGAATGATACCACCTAAAGTGATTAAGAGGAGTTTATTGGTTAGATACTGTCTGTGTGTTTAAGTGTATGTGTGCGCATGTGTGTGTGTGTGTCCATGCATATACGTGTGTGTGTCAGACAGTCTGAAGGCCATTCTAAGCAGAGGAAAGAGCATTTGTAAAGGCAAGAAAGAGAGAATCAACAGATATGTTTGTAGTAGTGTGCTGATAAATGCTTAACAACTGTTTCTCAAGGGAAAAAAAAGAAAAGAAGGAAAGAAAGAAAAAAGAAAAAAGAGATATCTGTACTCCCATGTTTGTTACAGCACAATTTGCAATAGCCAAGATATGAAGTCAACCTAAATGCCCAACAATGGATGAATGGATTTAAAAACATGTTGTATATATACACAATGGAATAGCATTAAGCATAAAAAAGAATGAAATCCTTTCATTTGTGGCAACATGGATGAACTTGGAGGTTATTATGTTAAGTGAAGTATGTCAGGCACAGAAAAACAAATACCACAAGATCCCATTCATATGTGGCACCTAGAAAAAAGAAAGTTGATACTATGGATACAGATAGTAGAACAATGGTTACCAAGGACTGGGGAGGGGAGGGAGAAAGAGAAAACACGAAGATGCTGGCCAATGGGAAGAAAATTACAATTAGGAGGAATAAGTTCTGGAGTTCTATTGCGCAGTAGGGTGACTATGTTAAGTTTTGTATATTACATAATAGCTAGAGGAGAAGCTTTTTAATGTTTTTGCCAAAAAGAAATGATAAATGCATTAGGTGATGGATACATTAACTATCCTGACCAGATCATTATACAACATATGTATGTATCAAAACATCATATTATACCCCATAACCATGTACATTGCAATGTGCCAATTAAAATAAAGAAAAGAAAAAAAAAGAGAGAAGTGCTGATTGCTGATTTATAAGGTTTCCCAATTTCCATGATATAATACTCCCACCAGGGCAGATTTTAAACAATAAATGTGATGTCACTTTAACATGAAGGGGGTAGGTTGGCTGGTTAGCTTAGTTGGTTAAAAAAAAATGGTGTTATATCACTAAGGTCAAGGGTTCAGATCCCCTTACCAGCCAGCTACAAAACAAAACAAAACAAAACAAAACAAAACAAAACAAAACAAAACAAAACAAAACAAAACAAAACAAAAACCCATGAAAGTGGTAAAAAAAAAAAAAAAAAAAAAAGGGGGCAGCATAGTATTTCCACAACGCAGATACAATGGATGTACATAACTCAAGTACACAGTGACATGTGGCAAAATAATTAGGAAGTAGTGAATTTTGAGTATTTACTGACTTTATTTTAATATAATTTATCTAATTATGTTTGTATAACTAAATTTTTAATAATAGCTCTGTTTAAACAACCAGCTTGCAAAATTTTTGAAAATTTAACAGTTGACTCTCTCGAGCTGGTTGAGTTGTCTCGTGCACACCACTGTTGGTGAACTACAAGTCTGCATTGGTGGAGTATAAGGTGCTTTGTGATGGCTGGAGTGTGGATGAATAGGGCAAAGGAGGGTGTTGGGCTTCCCTTTTCTACAACTCCCATCAGCTTATATATGGATAGATAGATAAATAGATTGATGGTAGATGGATAGAGAGTGATGATGATAAATAGATACATAATAGACAAAGAGATAAATGAGTAGGTATATAGATAAATAAGATACAGATAGATAGAAAGACATGAAGGTTTACCACCTTAACTTTTAGTACTCAACTTACTGTGCAATAAAATAAAAAGAGCAATTGGAATCAGAAGTCTGAGTAATAACTCCATCACTTACTATTACTCAGTTTGAGTATCAGTTTTCTCAAAGCAAAAACATATAATATAATAATGCCTTCTCTCTGGGGAGAAAATAACCTGAGGTTTAATGTGGCAAGGGCATGCAAGCCACAAATTGCCAGATAAAAATCCTAGTTAGTATCACTGTGGTTCTCACATCTTTGCAGGAGCTTGAACATTTGCTGATGCTGTACAAGGTGGAGATACACCGTTATTTCTTAGGGTGTAGCTCCAGCAGTACAGTTTTTCTTTATTTTTTCCTTCCTCTTCCTTCAAAGATCATCTTCTTAACATTGGGTTTGAGTCCCTCTGGGCATGTCCACAACCTTTACCTTCCATTTCCCTTTCAATGTCTTACTCTATTTCATGCAAGATTTACTTAGTATTTCAGAACAGAGTAATGTTTCTTAAGCCCTTTTGCCTTATTCTCAGGCTGAGATATAAACATATTATAGAAATGTAACATTAGATTAAAAACACAGTCTCCTTGTCTCTAAAACATTCTGGCTATTGCTGTTGAAATAATCAACTATAGTGATTTACAATCAATCAATCAGTCAATAGGTAAAAATTAACATCTTTTATGAGCTGTGACATGTTACTAAAAGCATGAAGAAACTTGGGAGGAAGACATAATAGAAATTAATAAAGATAAGGAAATACCATAAAATCCAGACACTGGATTTTAGCCTTAACCAGACAGGCAAGAGCAAACCAAAATACATTTTTGAATCAGACAGTAATATGATGAAAATGGGATTTAGGAAAGAATATTTTAAAAGTATACACAAAATGGTTTGCTATGTAAGTAGATTCTTCATATTAGTACTTAAAATTTACTTCCCCCCAAGTTTTGTTTAATTGGTAGCCATAAAATTTGTGTAGAAAAAAGCATAAATCAGTCCCTTTGGTCCACATCTGAACATTCAGTACAGTCTGAGAAGAAAACACAAAGTACATGGCAAATGGTCATTTTTCTGGTTGTATCTTCTGTAATTTCAGACTTTTGGTAACTATGCCAATGATTTATTTACTTTAACAGGGAATTTACTAGATTGGCTATACAATTTGAAATTTTCTCCCAAGAAAAAAACAATTACCTCTCTTTGCCAACATCGAAAAAAAAAAAAAGAAGAAAATCAAGCAAGTTCATGTCAATAACAACAAAAGCTCTGAGTTCTGATTATACAATACAGGCTGGGATGTTCCCTGTATAACTTCATCTCTAAAATTAATATTTAAATCAGAGATACAGAAACAGAGTGAGAGAGCAAGAGCCTGAGCACACTGTAGGCACTTTCATTTTGGTAGTCTCACTTAAGAACTACTGACCCTCTTCTACATAAATTGGGAAAATAATAGAGAACTGCAATAGAGCTCATAAACTCGCAACAGGTCTAAGACACACATGAACAGGAGATGGAGCACGATGTGTCTCTAGGTAAGACAGGGATGATCAAACTCACAGAGGAAGAAATTCTGGGGCAGTTAGTCAGGTAAGTTTTGGAGGAAATTGCATTTGAGCAGACTTGAACCATAGAGGTAGGATTATAACTGGTGGAGAAGGTAGGTGAATGAGGATATTAGGGGCAAAAGATCAGGGTGGAAAAAGGAGTGGAGGACATCTGCAATAAGTAGGGAATAACATAGTTTTGCAAAACACATGAGCGGAGAAGGCATTGTGGGAGATAAGACAGCCAGGCGCTGGACAGTGCAGGGTTTGTGATTTATGCATGGACTACTGGGCTTGAAGGCCACTGAAAGGGCAGCTGTTTTGACCAAAGCTGGGTGGGATGAATTAGAGTGGCAAAATAATAGGATGCCAAAAGCCTGATTACATATCCAACGCATGCAGTAAGGAGAGCCTGAAATTTGAGGATGGCAGTGAGGAATAACAGAAAGAACAGATGCGAGAGACGATTCAGAATTAGATCTGACAGGACATAGGGACCGATTATACTTAGGGAGCAGAAGGAAGTGAGGAGTTGAAAATGACGCAGGGGTTTCCCATCTGGGCAACTGAGAGAATGGAAATATCATAAATAGAAGAGAGAAGGTGAAAAACAATGCATGTATGACTGTGCTTGTGTTGCTGGGGCTGGGGTATGATGTGGAAGGAAGTACTGAGCTCAGTTGTGTTTTACTCAGACCAAATAACATAATATTTGAGTACCCTTATGTGTAAGGTAGTATTTTGGGGGCTGTAGAGAATACAGTGGTACATGAGATCTCACTTCGTTAAAAGTAAAATATTAAATGCTTTCTAATATTAATTGCAAAAAAAAAAAAACCCACTAAATTTTATGTTTATAGATATGGACACACATACACACACACTGAGATGTCACTCAAAGTCACACTTTTTCCAATCCTGAACATTGAGAAATGTTTATGTGAATAAATATGGCTCAAGACTATCACCTGAGGTATCGTAGTAAATGGCAATGTATTATAGTAAATGACTTTGCAAAGGACCAGCCCAAGTATTTTAACACTTTTAGTGCTTCAAAGGATAACAGAAGGTAGAAATAGCTCTTTAGGATTGCAGGAAAACGCAGTTAGGAAAATCAAAGTGACAAAATGAAAGAGGCTTTTGTTCTCCTCCCTGATACTCTATATTTTCTACTCCTTGATGTTTATCAGCTCAGTTTGCCATTATCCATAAGAAAGATAACAGAATACATCTTGGAATCATTTGTCAATTGGCACTCATTATTCAAAGCAAACTAAACTATTTTGAACTATGGTCTGAATCAAAAGAAAACAATATATATGAAGTGCTGATGGTATAGCATAGTACATTGAAGACCTTCGTACAATATAGCCTCTTTCTTCAAGAGGTGAACACTATAGGTGAATTTTCTTTTCTTCTTTTTTTTTTTGAAAATCAACTAAGGCAACCAGAGAAAACATTTTCCAAGGCAACACACCATTCACTGCCAAATGACTAGTGCTCTTTAAAAGTACTGTGGGATTAAAGATTAATGATTTCTGCAAGCAAAACAAATAAGAACCTGCTTATTTTTCAAAGAAGAAAATTTAGATTAAAAAAAAAATCATGATAGCAATTTCATGCATTCTCTATCAAATTTTACCTTCTCCATGAATTTGTTCCAACATGGGGTGGAATGCCACAAAGAGTGTGACTTACCCACTGATTATATATTATGCCCACCATACTAGGATGAATTGTTTGAGTCAAAATCCTATGACATTCTTGTCTTCTAACCCATCTAGGGCCTAGTCCAAGACTGAGCAGGGCCCTCAATGAATCTTGACTTGGATACTCCAAATGAATTACCAGTAGTGACTACTTCTGAGGAAGTCTGGAGCTTGGGCCCTGGAATTAGACTGCCTGGCTTCACTATTAGTGGATATATTAGAGTACTTCAAAAAGTTCATGGAAAAATAGAATTAAAGGATAATATGAATCTTTCCATGATCTTTTTGTGCATGGGCAAGTAATTCATTTCTCTGTGCATCAATTTCCTCATATGTAAAATGAAGATAGTAATGGTACTTTATAAAGTTTTATGAGGGTAAAATGCAAAAAAGACGAACTGCCTAAAACAGAATAGTATGTAATTGCAGTTATCGTTTTTACCAGAGTTGATAGGGAAACATCAAAGAGCTAAGACCAATCTTCTGCTTTAATTTAATGCATAACTTAGGCTGGTGAGAGGTTCTGAAAATTTAAATATGTGCCCTTTTCCTTTTTGAAGCTCCATATAGAATGGTTCTCTCCACTGTGTCAGAGCCTTGTTCCCTATGGATTTCTCTAAGGAATCAGAAAAGAAGTATATATTTTAGGGAATGTAATTCCTATGTGCCTTTTCTATATCTTTATTTTAAAATTAATTAATTTATCTTAATTGACACATTGTATTTGTACATGCTTATGGGGTACAATCTGATGTTTGGATACATATATATGTTGTATAATAATAGAGTCCAACGCTCATGCATTTATTATTTTTTTGTGGCAAGAGCATTCAAAAACCTTTATTCTAGCTATTAATTAATATACAATACTTTACTGTTCACTATAGTCACCCTACTGTGCAACAGAACACCAGAACTTATTCCTCCTATCTTATTGTAATTTTGTACCCATTCCATTTCCTTATTTTTTAAGTTAAACTTCCTAACATAATTCCCAGACTCAAATTCACAGAAAATTTTTTGTCTTTCCTCTTCTTTGTTCCCTTCCGAACTGCATTCACTTGTCACCAAGACCTGCTAGTTTCTCCTTCCAGATGTCTCTCTCATCCATTTTTTTTGTAACCACTGCCATTATTCTTACTATTATAAAACATGCCTGGTCTATTTTAATCATCTACTAATTGGTCTCTTTCTATCCAGAAATGCCCTGTTCTCATCCATCACATAATTCTGACAAATTCATTATCCTGAAACATTCCTTTCAGCTGGATAGCTCCATCTTCAGATACTTTCATGCCCTCCCTCAGAATAAAAACAAGTTTCTTGAGGCTGGACTTCAAGCACATTCATAAAATGGCCTCAACTCCTTTTATAGGTTTATATTCCCCTGCTCTTTTGCCAAATATGTTCCTCAAATCAGACTATGTACTCAGCACCCCCTTTGCCTCACTGCTGCATTCTCACTTCTGAGCTTTTACCCACATCATTTTCCTACCCTGGGATGTTCTAATCTCTTCTTTTTATCATGTTGCAGTTCATTATTAAAAGAAAGCTAAAATCTTTCTTTTTTCCCTATAGCTTTCCTTGAATCCAGACCACCCCAGCCACAGTTATACAGTAGTCTCCCCTTATGTATGGGGGATAAATTTCAAGGCCCCAGTGGATGCCTGAAACCAAGGGTGGAACCAAATCCTATATATAGGATGGTTTTTTTCTATACATAGATACCTATTATAAAGTTTAATTGATAAACTAGGCACAATAAGAGAATAACAAAAATATTAAAACAGTTATAACAACATATTGTAATAAAAGTTATGTGAATGTGGTCTCTCTCTCTCTCTTTCAAAATACTGTAGTAATTTCAGGCAGCAGTTGGCTACAAGTAACTGAAACTGAGGATAATAAGTGAAAGTGTGGTATATTCCCCCTTGAGGAAACTCCACATACCTTTTTAAAGTAATTCACTTGACTTTTGTCACTTACTTGTATTGTAAGGTATCTTTTATACCTATCTAGCCACCAACTTATCCATTCATCTGTCCATCCATTGATTTCTCATCTTCCACAATTAAATTATAAATTACTTGAGGGCAGATCTTAAACCTTATGTTCTTTTGGGTGATGACAATCCCCCATTCTCTAATTTAGCATAGTACTTGAGACATAGACTGTGCTCCATAAATATTTTTAAAATAATTAGAGAAAAGTATCAGATGGTATATATAATTAAGCGCTAAAAACATGATAAAAGCATTACTGGTTCTAACAAGTTTTTCTGACCTCCAGTTTTGAGTTAGATGCCATTTCTCTGTGTTTTCATGGCAATCTGTAAGCTCTTTCATAGCCTTATCATCACACTATGTTATAATTATCTGTCTACTGTCTTTCCACTCAACTAAGCTACATCTTAATTGCTTTATAAGTGTCTAATATTTGTTAAATGAATGAATAAAAATGAATGAATAAATGTCAAAATATATTCTACATATATGGTTCATTTGAAAAAGATGGAAATCAACCTTACTAGGAGTTAAATGAAACTTAAAAGGTCTGCTTCAGCATGTCATCCCCTACATTTGTCTACCCAATGACCTCAATTATACACAACTAGTAATGCTATCTAAAATCATTGAAGATAGCTAAGACACATTCACAATGTTCAATATTTGTTATATGCATAATAGATGAGTGCATTCATTTATCTACCATTATCATTTTTCACTAAATAAACATTAATTCACTGCATACTTTGCCCAAGGTCCTGGGCATGATCTTTTCCTTTTATTTGATAACTTCCTTCTAATATCAGTGCAGAAATAGCCAGTGGGTGCAGATTCTCCTTTGGCTATAAGCTTCCCGTTTTTGCACAACAACCATCTATTTGCTTGGCACAGGCAAACTGTTCTCATCCTGGACAAATGACTCTGAAGAAGAACAGAGGAAACAGCAGTGATTCACAGAGTAACCAGGCTGGGCCCTGAGGCACAGCAAGTTTCTCATAATCATATTGCCAATATTTATTTCCCTTTGCATTCTCTGTACATGCATTTCAAAAGAGAGGTCCAATTCAGCCATATTCACATTAATTTTAATTTATGGAATTATCACTCATCCCAGATCATCTTCATTTTCAATGAGCACATCAGTGGTACAAATCAGTGATTCTAAATCAGGAGAGTAAGTCAGAATCACTTGGGGAAATTTTCCAAATACGTGCTTCCTGGCCTCCCTGTTCATGCACAGTGGGGAGCATTTGATATGTGATGGGGCATGTGAGGTGGGATGTGTCCTTTTTACACCACTCCTCTTAAAAGGAAACAGAGATGTTTCCTATGTTTTGATGGATTTGCAAAAAAAACATTTTCAAATTTTGCCAGTATGAGCACATTGTAAAGCTTGGTAAATATTTGTTAAATGGATGGAATGATGAATAATGTAGAGATTGTTCACAGCCACATTAGTAGAATATTTGAGTAATATTTATATAGTTCTTTCTCGAGTACACAACTCGTTATCTCATTTCATCCTCAAAAACTTCCAGTGAGATGACTAGCAATAACTTTCTTCCTGTTTTTCAGATAAGAAAACCAAGATTTAGAAAGGTAAAACAACTAGGCCAAAGTCACTCAGCAAGTTGGTGCCAAGAAAGGACTAAAAATGCATGCTTCTAACTCCTAAAGCTAGGGTTTCTCCACTATCCCATGGAAAATTGCAAAATTCTTCTCCTTGATTATAATGCAGATCATCTGCATATTTTGAATCCATCCTGTATTCTAGACCTGGATCCAACCTGTCCTGATGAGTGACTATGGGAAAGTCACTAATATGGTCCATGCTTCATCTTCCACATGCAGGTCAAGTGCACACATTATCAAATATCAGTTGTTGCCCATCATGTGGCTTTATGTAAAGTTGGCATTAAATAACTCAATCAAAATCTCCTTGGGCTTGAACAATCTTAATTTCCTTAGGACATCTTTTAAAAAATAGTTGTTTGTTCCTGTGGACAAATACAATTTTGTCTAAGATTGGGTGAGGAGAGCTGTCAGGATGGAAAACCACTGAGCTGGTTACTTGGGGCTGGCCCTAGTCTTAATGTAAAAGTAACCTTTAGGCTTTCAGATAGAATCAACAAGATAATAAAGAATAGAATTCAAAGCAGACACTCTGTACAGGAGGGAAAACATGCATTTGGCTCAAATATTCTCTATTCACAAACACAGAGAGTATACAAGAGGCAAAGCTCTGTAATGGCAGGGTCACCGACATAGGAACTGCTCAGAGCATCATTAACAGAGGACCCAATTCAGTCAACAAGGGATAATTGGTGAAAGTAATTAATGATTAGTCAAGTTCCACAAAATATAACTGTTACATATAAAACTACTGCAGCTCAACTCTTACAGAACTAACTTTTTTAATACCTAAGAAATTGAAGGCACCTTCTCCTCTGAGCATTAAGGAAGAGTTATAAACACAATATTATCATTAAAATAGTTACATCAGAAAGGGGGCCTTGCAAGGCTTTGTAAACTGGCGTAGAATGATTTACATAAACCAGCGAATCATATAAAGAGAACAAAGATTACAAGAGCCATGCTTTTTTAAAAAAAATTCTGTCACTTCCTAATTATAACCATGAATTGAAGACGTTAGTGTTCCTGGTATTCTGTGTTTTCAAGTTATTGGCTGCACTGACTTTATTCCAAAAAGCAAAAACATTTTTTTTTAGTCAGACCTTTTATTTTTTCTAATATCATTAGAAAATTGATATTGATACCTACTAACAATGGGAACAGAACTAAAAGATATGACATTGAATATCTCTTATTGTATATGAAAAAACATTTCTAACTAAACAAAAAAAAAACTCATCACAATTCTGATGTAAACATATGGCTAAAAATAGTACAAAGAAGGCTTGTCTCTGGAAAAATATCTTCATTCATGACGGAATACAAGTCTAAAAGATCCTGCACATATGAACTACGTTTATTTTTGACTGGGTTTTAACAATAAATGAGATTTTTTTAAAAGGAGCAATATCTTTATCTAGCATATATTTTTTAATACTTATTTCCCCTAAAGTAACCAAATGCCTACAAAATTATTAAATATTCTGTTCCAACAGAATATCAAAGTGAAAGAAAATCACAAAAACCAAACTGATTTAAAATGGAAAAATCGAATCATGTTTCAATTTATACTCAAATTTTCTTTTCATAATTTTTTACCTTTAATACAAATATACCTAAAGTAATAAAATTGAGATTTCTTGAACTTTCACTGATATATGCGTATATTAGGATACGTTTGTGTGCATAATAGGATGCCTAAGACTTTTTGAGAAAATATGTAGATGTACAGTACACATTCAATGAACAGTGGGCCTACTAAGCTTGTTAGAGGTTGCACACATGATTTGGCACCTCCTCCTCTCAGTGCCCAGCAGAAGTTACTCTTCTCTTTTGGTACTTCCAAAACTTCACAATTCAATCTCACTTGCTCAATCTCTAATGCCACCACCAAAGTCCAAATCACCATTATGTTTTGCCTCAACCACTACAACTGTCACCTAAAAGTTTCCTTATCTTCTTCGAACCCATTTGCTATACTACACTGGATCATGATTTTCCCTTCTTTGAAGTGCTTTAAGGTCTTCCAGTACAAATCTTACATAAAATTCAAAGACCTCTGAGACGGAACCCTTGCTTCTCTCATCCAGTGACCTCCTCCTCACTTACTTTTTCTGGCCTTCATTTAGTTCCCCAAACATGCTATGCTGTTTTCCATATTAGGACTGCTGCACATACCATCCTCTCTGCCTGGAATTCCCTCCCTCTGGCATCTCACAGGCTGACTTTTCATCTCTCAAGTCTCCTTTGATGTCACCTTCTTCCAGAGCCTTCCTTGAGCGCACTCTCTAAACAGCTTTCCTAGTGTGGTTCTCTGTCACTGTACTTAGTTTAGACCCTTGTTAAAAATGACTACTTTTAACATCCCTATTTGTTTATATTCTCTCCTCCCATACTCTAGGCTCTACACGGACAAGGACTCTGCTTTGTTTATCATAATACCAACTGCCGGGTACTGTGCTCTGCACACAGTGCAAACTAAATATTTGTTGAATGGAGCACAAACAGGTCAACTCACTGCAATAAAAGCAGTGAATTGCTTCTCCTATTGCATACTTTTCAACCAGGTGAATAAATTCACTCCCTTCCCTTCATGCTAACTTCTCATCCAAAGCTGATTTAACAGGTTCGCACTAAAGGGGTGGACCACATCTGTGATGAGATCAAAATTCAGGAGAATTTGGAAAAGTCTGAGTAGAAAAGTTGAATAATTTCAGGAGGAGAGAAGAACACACAGGAGGAGCAGAGGGGCGAGATCCCCAAAAACAGGAAAAGGGGAGCTAGATTCTTACAGAGTCTCTCCCAGACTTTTGGGAGGAATCATTGTATTCATGATGCGGGTGCATCTGAGGTGGTGATGGTCTGCCAGCAGGTTATCCATCCTTCTGTGTTACTCCTGACACTTGTGCCATCCACTACTGCACCAAGACATAGCTTGGTGAGTAATAGGCCACACAACCTGAAGGTCATGTGTGGTATGCAGAGCTTAAAGGGATAGTGATGTAATGATAAGAGCTTCTGTCCAACTCTTTGTAATATCAGACATACTTTTGTCTAATCTATTATCTGATGTAAGATATAATTGTGATATTAGATATGTGTTTTTAAATGAGAAATCATATTTTCAAGTATAAATATATATATTTCCCAAACTGTTATGGGAGAAGTATATACAAATATAAACACACATGCACACAAACACACACAAACACTTGTATTTCCCAGAGTTATATTTTCAGTGTTCAAGGTTGACTATTTTAAAATTAGGTTAAATGTAAGCTACCATATTTACATGATTAAATTCATTCTGGTCCCACATATGTTGGTCCTCAGAAGGCCCTGCATTATGAATAAGTTTTCACAAAAGCTGTGATTGCCAGAAAAAGCCATGCCCTTGAGAACTGAAAAAGTATGCTTATTAAAAGAAAAATGAGGATGGCAGCCTTCCTGTCAATTCAAGGCTGACTCATCTGAAGCTGTAAAGAAGGGAAAGGAAGAGTATATGTGCGACACACATGCCCATGTCAAAAGCCTCAACATAGTTGGTACCCCAAGATGATGCAGTCAAGGATATAAAATATCACTGTGCAGAAAGGTGATTTCTAGAAAAGAGGAAGTAGAGAGGACAAAGCCAGAATAGCCAAGCAAAATCCTGAGACCAAATAACTTGCTTTTTACCTGAAACCTAAATTTGTTTTTAGATAAATGAACAAAATTGATAATTAATTAGAAGACCTACAAACAACTGAGGAAAAAAACAAGATAAAGATAAGTACAAAAAGCAGCATGTCAAAACCAAGTTATCAATATTTCTAGAGGTAATTAGAGAAACTCAAACCAAAGAATCTCTCAACAATATTAGAGAACTTGTATCTATAAGATCTTGTAGGTACTTTCTTTCTGATCAGCTCTTTACACTGAACCCATACTCTGGAGTTACACTGGTAATTTTTATATGATGAAATTTGTCATAATGCAAACACATGCATGCATACACACACACACACACACACGCACACACACAGGTAACTTTATTTCTAGTAATTAGAAATCAAAGTGGTGTCAATAACCCCAAATTATGAATGGTACAAGAGTTACAAAGAAATAACTTTTGAATGTGACTTTTTCTGAAGATGTGGAATTTCATAAAGTATGCTTACCAGAACACACATGCACATTCATACAGAATCACAATGTTCAAATAAGACAGAACTTAATAAAGCAACTTCCCACAAAGAAAAACCGACAGCTCCACTAGTGAATTCAATGAAACATTTAAAGAAAAATTTACAGTAATCATTCACAAACTCTCCCTAAATAGAATAGCAGGGAACACTTCCAAATTCATTCTATGAGGTCTGTATTACCCTGATACCAAAACCAGACAAAGACATCACAAAAAAAGAAAACTACACAGTAATATTCCTTTTAAATATATACTCAAAAATCATCAGTAGTTCTATCAACTGAATAACCAGGTAGAATTTATTCCAGGAATACATGATCAGAGCAACATATAAAAATCAATCAATGTAACACATCATATTAACAGAATAAAGGGCAACTTTCACATGATAATCTCAATAGATGCAGAAAAAGCATTTAAAAATATCCAGCACCCTTTCATGATATGAACACTCAACAAACTAGATATGGAAGAAAACTTCCAAATCTAACAAATCACATCTACTAAAATCTCACAAATATCATCATATTTAATGGGGAAAGACTGAAAATCTTCTCCACAGAAGAAGCAAAACAAGAAATGTCTGCTGTTGCCACTTCTCTACAACATCACACTGGAGGTTCTGGCCTATGCAATTAGCCAAGAAAAAGAAATGAAAGGCATCAAAATTGTAAAGAAATAAGAAAAACTCTCTGTTTGCAGATGACATCATCTTATATATTGAAAATCCGAAGGAATCCACACAAAAAAATAGAGCTAATAGAGTAGTTTTGCAAGGTTGCATGATACAAGACCAATATGCAAAGTGAACTACATTTCTATATACTAGCAATGATTTCTTAGATATAAACAATCACAAAATGAATTTAAGGAAACAATTCCATTTATAATAGTACCAAACATCATAAGATATTTAGCAATAAATTTAACAAAAGAAGTGCAAAATTGAAAATACAAAGCATCATTGACTGAAATTAAAAGACCTAAATAATAGAAACATTGTTATTGTCAAAAAAGAACCATGCCTTTCAAATCTGAAAAAGTAAGACTATTAAAACAAAACTGTGAATAGTATCATCCCTGTCAATTCAAAGCTAACTCATTTAAAGCTGGAAGAATTGAAAAAGAAGGGTGTGTGTGACACACATGTCCACATCAAATCCAAGTTCATGTACTGGAATATTTAGTATTGCTAAAATGAAAATACTCCAAAAACTTATCTACAGATTCAGTGCAATCCTTTTCAAAATTCAAGATAGCTTTTGTTTAAAAATTAACCAGTTGATTGCACAATTCATATAAAAATGAAAGGAACCCAGAATAGTCAAAACAATCTTGAAACAAAGAAAAACCAGTTGGAAGACTCACACTTCCTGATTTCACAATTTACAACAATTATAAAGATTGTGTGGCACTGGCATAAGAATAGACATATAGATGAACAGAACAGAATTGAGACTCCAGAAATAAACCTGTACATATATAGTCAACTGGTTGTTGACAACTGTACATCCACATATAAAAGAATAAAGTTGTATGCCTACCTCACACCATATATAAAAATTAACTCAAAATGAATCAAAGACCTAAATGTAACAGCTAAAAATGTAAAACTCTTAGAAAAATCCTTAGGGGTAAATCTTAATGACTTTGGACATGATAATAATTTCTTAGATATAACACCAAAACCACAAGTAGCCAAAGAAAACAATAGATCAATTGGATTTCATCACAATTCTAAACTTGTGCTTCAAATGCACTATCAAGAAAACGAAAAGACTACCCACCAAATGGGATAAAATGTTGCAAATCATTTATCTGACAAGGATCTAGTATCTATTATATGTAAAGAACTCTTACAACTCAACAATAAAAAACAAATACCCCAACTAAAAATGGACAAAATATTTTGATATAAATTTCTCTAAAGAAAATATAAAAATATCCAATAAGCACATGAAAACATACTCAACATCATTATTCACTAGGAAAATACAAATCAAAACCACAATAAGACACTACTTCACACCCACTAGAATGGCCATTATATGAGAGACAGACAATAAAAATCATTCTCAAGAACTTAGAGAAATTGGAATTCTCTCACATTGCTGGTAGAAATGTAAAATGGTGCAGCTACTTTGAAATACAGTTTGGCAGTTCTTCAAACATACAGTTGTTATATGACCCAGCAATTTCATTCATAGGTATATACCCAAGAAAATTAAGAACATACATCCACAAAAAACCTTGTACCTAAATTCTAATAGCTGCTTTTTTTATTATAGCCCATAAGTAGAAACATTCCAAATGTCCATTAACTGATGAATGGATAAATAAAATGTGATATACCCATACAATGGAATATCATTTGGCAATAAAGAATAAAGTACTGATACATGTTATGACATGAGTGAATTTTGAAAACATTATTCTAATGAAAAAAAAAACAAACATAATAGACACATAAGATTCCGTTTACATAAAATGTTCAAAATAGACAAACCCACGGAGACATAAAGTAGATTAGTGGTTTCTAGGGTCTGGGTTTTGAGGGAAATAGGGTAATGACAGCTAAAGGGTGTGGGGCTTCTTCATTCTGGTGATGAAAATATTATGCAATTACATAGTGATGATGGTTGCACAACTTTTTGAAAACCACTAAATTGTACACTTTAAAAATATGAATTGTATGGTATGTGCATTGTGTCTCAATTTTAAAAAAGCAGCCAATCACCAACAAAAACAAAAGAGAAAATAAAACAGAACTTGACTAGGATTCATGGCATCTCTGGATTGAATTTATTCCCGATAATGTCACCTTTCACAGAAATACAAACATTATTTGACTAAGCATGGTTTTCCTTGGCTATCTTATTCTCTTTCTTGATCTTCACCTTCAATTTCCAACTTTACCAGTCCTAGTGTGACCGACCATCCCCATTTGCCCTGGACCAAGGGAAATTCCCAGGATATGGCACTTTCAGTGCTAAAACATAGAAAGTCCCAGGAAAATCAGGACAAGTTTGCTTTTGCATGACCCTGCATAATTTACTTAAGTCCTCTGCTCTTGGTTTAAGTGCTGGTGATACCCTCTATACTGCGTTTACATTCTTTCCTTCTAACTCTACAACTTCTCCTTGTGCTATTTCATTTGTCTTAATGGTTTTTATTATAAAAAATTGCACACAAATGAGTATATATTGTCTATGTCTGTCCTGAGTTTGAGATACAATAGCCATCTGTTTTCCAGATATTTCAATTGGATACCTCTTTGTCTGCAAATATTCAAGTGTAATGCTGACTCTAAACCTGCTTTAGCACCTAAATTAACTGTCTTCTAGATTTTATCACAACAATTTAATCACTTGAGCTAAAATGAGTTCTCTCTTCTTTTCTTTGGTTTATTATCATATCTAATGAATCACTATACTCTAATTATACTACCTGTGAAATCTTAAATCTCCCCTGCATCCTCTCTCTCCTACCTATTTTCACTAACATGTGACTGAGAGTGATGAGTAGCCACATGTTTCTCAGACTTTTGAAATCCATGATAACTTTGAAAAACACAGAAATTCCATCATGTTATGTCAAATTTCAAAATAAAATACAGTATTAAAAGTAAAATCAGCTATCCACAATTAACAATAATTTATTGTATGTTCTCAAATGGGAAGAGAGGAGCTCAAAAATTCTCATCACAAAGATATTACAAATTTTTGCAATGATGCGTACCTTGATTGGACCATCACATATTGTATACATGTACTGAAATATAACTTTGTACTCCACACATATGTACAATCAATATGTGTGAATTAAAAATAAATAAATAAAATAAAAGTAAAACCAAAGACAAGGCACAAGGAGTTGCTCAGTTTCTCCAATTTAAATAACTGTCCTACTCTTTAGAAATTCTGATGTAGCACTTCCTGCCTTCTTTCTTTTTCTCTCCTTCATACATAGTCACCCACACACATGAACACCCACCTTCCCAGAAAACCATATACACATATACACACACACACATACTATAGTGAATTCCTATTATCTTATGTTACCTTGACATCCATTTTGAACATAAATTTAACTTTCTCATACCAGAAACAGGGCTTAGTCACCCTGACACAGTTTCCAGTTCTCTGTCTCCTCCCAGTTTCTCATGGTGGTCGATTCAGATATCTACCTTATACAACTGCCTGCTGGTGACCACCTCCCTATGAAACCTACTTGACTTGACCCACTGTCCCCTACACCTTGCATGGACTGCCCAGATAAGCTGCAATGACCACCTCTCAGTCAGCATGACTCTGTGGAGCTCATGCCTTCTTGTTTTAAGCCCACCAATTAGAACCCACTGAGAGAAACCTGCTTGGGTAATGCACCAGATACCAATAAAGGCTTTGGGGCCATGATTCCTTTACCCACTCTCTCTTTTGTTTGCCACCCACTGGTTGAGTATGCATGTCATGCATGTCCTAGATGGCTCCCCACTTTCCATTAGCACTGCAAAGCATGCGGACCTCTTCTCTCTGGGATCTGTGAGTAATACACTACTTCTGCTATTGCATGTGCTTTGTTGTGTTGCCTCCTCTGCATCTCACCTGACTAACATACCCAAACCTAATTCTTCTCCTGGTCAGGGCTATCCTAGCGAGTGGCTATCTGGGTAGAAATAAACTGGACATAGGTCAGATGAGGGCTGCAGGTGTGTCTGCCAGTATGAATAAGTTTTTCCTGTGAGAGGGATACTTGGTCACAGGTCAGACACCTAGGTATTAGGCTGTCCACCAGGATAAAATAACTATCCCATGAGAGGCACACAGTAAACATCCATGACCATCTCTCCTGGAGCCCCATTAGGGCAGAGGTAGAGTTTATAGCCACTCTCCAGAGAGACCTCAAGACCAAATTAGAGAAAAACATAACACATATTTACAGGCTCCAGCAATGAACAAACGCTTTAAATTGCCCTGGCACAACATAATGTTTTGAGCCTCAGGGCAATTGTTCTCTCGTTCCGGTAGACTGTACTCCAGATTTGCCTACCTACTAAACTACTCATTGTTCAAAATCCATATTAACTATTGCAGGTTCTATAAACCCTTCCCTGACCACACCAATCGCAAACAGAATAAATCACTTTTATAATTTATTTGACTATGTAATGGTCCACTCTCTTCCAACTTGAGAGGAAACCATTAAGACAGGAATTCTCTCTCATTTATCTGTAGAATAGCAAGCATAAGGCTCAATTTATTGAATTCCACTACTGTTTTGATATATTTATTACCTTGATTAAGTGATGATGACTCAAGCAACATGCTTAAAATATGGCTGTGGCATTTTAATAATAATCTAGATAGAATATTTGGATAGTTTATATACATAGTTATCAAAAATATAAAGTATACTGACATGTGTATCCTTCAATCTAGACTTGCATAACAGAATGTACCGAGCAACACAAATACAATCATCCTGCTTCCTCTCTCTACTCTCTACTCAGTCAAGCTTTTAGAAAAAGTCATGTACATTCACCATCTTCTTTTCCTGACTTCTCATTTCCTCCTCAAGCCTGTAGAAATACAGCATTTCCACCCACTTATATATTGAAACTGCTACAACAAATGCCACCAAAGATTTCTATATGAAAAAAGCAAAGGATACTTTTAATCCCTTAAGGTATTTCTTGATTTTCTGCTGCATTTGACACTGTTGGGTATTCCCCTAGAATCCCTTTACTACCTTGGCTTCTGGTTCTCATGTTTGTTTAACTATTTTTTTTTCAGCTGCACGGAGGATCCTTTTCCTTTATCTGTTTTTTAAGCATTGGTTTTACCTAGGGCTCTCTCTGTTATTGTTTTCTGTGTATCCTTTGGTGATATTATCTACTTCTTCAGAAAACTGAGTGCTTCAGGTTCATAGACCCAACTGTCTGTTGAATCTATACCTGTGTATAACTTCTAGGTACCACGAAGTCACTATGTCAAAATCTGAACTCACCACTACCCACCTACCTTTAGACCTGGTTCATATTAATTCAACTTCTCAGTTAGCTGCCCTTAATCACCAAGCCATGAATATGGTAGTCCCCCAAACTCTTTCCGTACACACTATATTCAATTGACAATCCAGCACTGCCCATTTATTTCTAACTCAGCTCTTGAAATGTCTCCTTCACGTACCCTCTATTATTCCTCTAAGTCAAGACCTTACCATTTCTCCATGGACTATTGCAATAGTCTATTTATTGATTTACTTGTCTCCAATTTTGCCCATATCACATTCAAACTCCATTTTCCCCACTTCTGCCAGAGTACTACATATTTTATACACACACACACACACACACACACACACACACACACACACACACACACACACATATGAAATGCAAATATGACTATACCATTCTCCTAATTAAAACCCATTAGGGCAATCCTTATAACTAAATGTAATGTTTATTATGTTTTATATTTTGATCCAGTTACCATACACTGAAACCTAAGCTCTGTCCTAAAATACTAACCTGGGATGCACTCTTACATTTTCTATTTTCTTCTATTCCATTCAAAATCAAGGAGAAAAAAAAAAAGTCTGGTCACCAGCCTCTTGATTTTCATGCCCACTAATAGGTCATGATTTACAAATTTAAAAACACTAAACTACAAGCTAAAGCCCATCCTCAATCACTCCCTCCCAATTTATTTTTGCCCTTTCCATATTAACCTAGAAAGGCATTATGTGGATATGGAGAGCTCAATTCACAAACCCCACTCTCTACAGGAAATCAGTAGAAATAAGGAATAAATGCAGACTTTAAATTCTTCAGGCCACCTGCTGAGAAGTTCACTGTTTTAATCAGAAAATTATAGAGTTAGCAAAGAGATTGTCAGACAGGAGGATCCAAAGAGGCCACGGTTGCTTCTGCTTGGCCACTGCACTCAGAGGAGCCAGCAGGAAAGTCCTGCTAGGTACAATGTAAGCCACAGATGATTTCCACAACTACAAGCCAGTGGAAAATAAAAACGAAATAAGGAAAATAATAGTCTATAGTTTTGATGGGGAGGATGACAATTGCCATATCATATCTAATAATGTCCATCTTAGAATGATCTTTGGAATGAGTGGGACCAATTAAAATGGAACCCCAATATGTGAAATAAAACAGATTTTAAAATCAATGTTAATTCCTCAAAGAACTTTCCCAGAAATTGTTGAAATCCTAATATAAGTAAAATGATTTATAATTCCTAGAACATAAGATGGAGAGTAAGACCATATAGTTTACTATGAATTATCCAAAAAAAAGTATCATCGGAGGAAAAGGCTTTAGAGTAAGAACATTTATAGGGAAAAAAAAAAAAGGACAACATCAAAAGAGTTTCAAGTTTGTATTTTTTTTCATAATTTTTTTCATTTTTACTATGGTTAAATCAAAACTATTTTTATTCCTTGAAAAATACTGACTAAATATAGAAGATGATATTCAAGGGTACATATTAGATAAAATCTATACTGCACCTGTTGAGCCACCTGAAATTTATTTGCCAAAATTTTATATCCTAAAACATAAATTATTTTAAATTTTTTGTTATTGTATAAAATATACAAAATACAAGCATTTCAGTGACAAAATGAAAGGGAAAGCAGGGAGTGCAGAAGAAATCAAATAAGTAAACTCTGAGCTTCAAACACAGATTTTGACAAGATAAAATATACAAAGCTTTAAAATTCTGCAGAGTAGTATAATATATTCAATCCTATGAACAGAATTATGCTCCTGGTAAGAAAAATTAAATTTTATTTTATTTTATTTCAATCTTTGCCAATGCTAATAAAAGGTTGCCATAGTAAAATAATTACAAAAATATAGTTTTCTTCTCATAGCCTTTTTACTATCTCATCACTCTATTTTGTTTTATTCAAAGAATTCTCAGAGAGCTAAAGAAAACTACAGAAAATCAATCTGAGGACACATTTCTTCAAAGGCTTTTGCTATAAAGCTTGGAAGGAGGTATTTCCCCAGTAGTAACTGCTTGACTATAATAGTTATGCTAAGGATATTGCCACTGCTGAGCTATTTTTAAAAAATGTTTAATTTTTCTTACCAGGGACATATTTCTATTCCGAAGATTGAATATATCATGCTACTCTGCAAAATTGTGAAGCTTGTTAAATTTATCTCATCAAAATCCACAACTGAAACTCATAGTTTACTTATTTGATTTCTTCTCAACTCCCTGCTTTTCCTACTCTGTTAGGTTGTCTATTACCTTTAAATAACATAGTGTGAAGGTTGGTAATGGACTACCTACGCATTCCCTTATTTACACACTTTGGCCTCTACTCAGCACCCTATCTGTATCTTGCTTCCCCACTTCTCGAAAGTCTTATGCTCCAAATCCATAAAACAAATCACGAAACAGAACTGCTGCCACTCTAGAGTCCTAAAAAATTTGTCCCTTTCTTCTAATTAGTTTGAACCTTTCAACATGGTTTTAGAAACATCAGTTGACAAAGATACTCTATCTGGAGTTCCGGATCCCAAATAAATTTATCTAATTCAATAGTAGCCTTTTTACTATAGATACACCAGAGTGGCCAGAGTATCTACTCTCACATGCAATGTGAATTAATACATCTGTGACCAGTGATTTGTAAGAGACGACATTTTCAGTCAAGAAAACCAATGCCATACTCACGGTGAAGGTTGGTGGGGCTGGTTTTCAGCATTTCTTGGTGTTTTGCAGGCAGCAGGCTTCGCCAAGTCCCTGACAACACACCTGGGGCGCATGATAGACAGCACAACGCACTATTAATTATAAAAAGGATAGAACACATCTGGATATTAAACACCGTACTGAAAACACAATCTAAGGGAAAGTCTTTGCAAGCCCCTACAATATTAACCTTGGGGCACAGGAAAAGCCCCTAGAGTTGGAAGTCTTTGACTCAGGCTTTCAAAAGTTCAATTACACCCAAACAAAGTCTGTGCTAGCCTCTGTATTTGATTTCCTTTTAGCATCAATAAAATGATTGTCAGCAGCTTTCCCCATAGCAGAAAAGATACAGAAAGCTTTGGCCTCACACATCTAAAAGCTTAAAAATAGGAACAGCTGCTGTACTGGTATGTTAAAAATTGAGGAAGATTTTCTGTGGCTTTGGCTATTTTACTAAAAGGTGTGGACTTTTGTTTCACACTACTAATCACCACATAGGACTTTGAGATCTGAGAGGTCTCAAGACATCCCCCACGTTCAAAAGTCCATGCTAAGAGAGGAGGAAGAGATGGAAGGAAATATGTGTGTGTGTGTGCGTGTGTAAAATAAGAAGAAAAGATATCTGCAAAATGTGAAAAGCATAGTAAAAGGCCTTTGTGCCTTAAGTCTTCTATCACAGAATAAATAAATGCAGAGGGTAGACAGTACAGCAAAGCTCCAAAGGCCTGCAGGAGGAGATATTCTTACTCTCATGTAAACAAGGTTAACAGAGCTTTGGAGAGATTCACTGGTAGAAATCAGAAAACACCTCTATTTAAGGCTATATTTGAATGGCTCAGATATTTCTTCTTAAAAGCTTTAAAACCAACACAACTTTGAATAGAGGAGCCTTAATTATAAACTGAGACCCCACATCTTAGACTTTGCTCAATGTAAACACCCCTTAGGACCCAGGACCCTCAAACATTAATCTGATTCTTAAGAACTTCCATGGAGGCCTCTTGGAGATAGACTATACTGCTCATATTTAAGGCCAGTCATATTATTCTAGAAGTGGATCGCTGGTTAGACAGTGGAGGATAAACTGTTTTTCCAGAGCTAAGAGCTGCATAGCAAAATTCTCCACTTCTGAAAGAAATGATACAGGGAAACGTGGACACAATGCACAGAAACGTGCACACACACACACACACACTGCTCATTCCAAACAAAGTCAAGTGAGACTTAGAAATCAATATGCAACGTGACAAGAAAAGAAAACAGTGCCATTTCAAAGCCTCAGCACACCTTCCTCCTGGGATAAAAATAAAGAGTTGTGGCATTTGCCAAAAGCTGATGCTAAATTCTCAGTGGATTGGTCAAGAGATACGAGTCAAAAACATCCACAGGAACCACAAAACCTTATATTCTTTTTCCAGTTTCATGGGACAAGGCCAACATGCATCATTGTTAAGAGAACATTCAGGAAGGCAGTTGTTAGGGAGAAGTAATATACTAAGATTTCTGAGCTCTGAAATTTTAATCTAAGTTACACAAGGTACAATGCTCAGTAAGTTAAGTTTTATAGCACTGGAAAATCTTTAGCAATTCTCACTCAAGTAAAAGTAGCATATGCAACATATTCAATCTACATGCACTGATTTGTGAAAATATCTGAAATATCACCAACTTAGAAAAAAATTTGAATAATTATATCTATGAGAAATCTTGGTTTCTCACTCTTTTTACCCGCATCCCAGGTGTTCATACAAAGCTTTGAAATAAAAGAAATCCACCACTTAGAGTTCTTCTTAAATGTGCTTTGAAGTGACAATTTTCTAACAAATGTAGAGTATTAGCCAGCATTAGGGGTAGGTTTCTAGGCAAAGCATTTTTTTTTATGACTATAAGGCCATGCCTTTGTAAGAAAACTCTCATCTAATACCCACTCAGTGGTTTTGGTTTGAAATTACAATAGTTGACATACTGCTTCTGTCTGCACCATGCTACAAAATCTTTCTGCTAAAAATTTAATTTAAATTTGTGAACTTTAAAGTTTTATTGAATAATGAAAATAAAGTAAATCAGTCTTCAACGAGAATATATTTAGAATTAATTTAAATATAATGAAAAAAAAAGGAGAACGACACGTTTTCCACACTAACATATATCCTGACCACTGAACACATATTCAGGACTGAATATGTGTTCTGTGGCTAACTATCGAATCTGAGTTTTGAGGGGGAAAAACTGTTTCAGATTGTTAATTATTTAACCAATTTGGGGGGATTCTAAGCCATGGTAACATATAATCCTACATTATCTAATTTGCTTTCTATTTTTTAGCTGAAATTTCTTCTAGATAAAGAAAAAAAATACCCTGTGCTGAGAAAAAGACACATGAAAAATATATTATACTCATAAGATTTTTGTTAGCCTGTGCGGATTAACATTTCTTTAAAATTATAGTTGAATTGTGTCACAGTTTGGAGGGATAAACCATAATAGTTTTGACAGTTTAGCTCCAGCAATTTCCATGATCTCCCATGCATTAGGATTACTATAGTATAGACGTCTCCTACTTTAAGAAACACAACAATGACATTTCAGGATGTTGCAACTCTTAAGGGTCTGTCTCTGTATATGATTCACTCCTTCAGCTGAGCATAAGGAGACCACAAATGCTGCCATAGGCTAACTTCCCAGAATTACCATGGTTTGGGGGACTAGGAGTTCAAGGGGTTTGACCTCTTGTTCTTTGCAATGTCTTTAATTACTCAACGATTGATCAGACAAAGACTCTTACAGTCTTCTAACTGCATGCGAGCATTTCCTAGTCACTCAAGTACCACTGAAGATTTATGCAAATAAGACATTCTGCAACCAACTCAGGGGCCTGTTTCTCCTGACTCTGCCCTCAGCACTGCTGGGTTTTATGAATGACTGCAATCAATGCGATGAATGGCTGCCAACTGCCCACTCAGCCACGTCCACTCTTCAGTGCATGTACTCATGGGAGAAACTCACATTGCCACCAGCCTGCAGATGAGGCTATGGTAAGGCTTTCTCTCTCCAAACAGGAACTAAACGTGCTTCCAGATACTTAGAGTATGTGAATTAAAAATTCTAAATGCTGTCAAGAAACACAATTTACATAATTACTTTCTCCTTTTTGGCTTTCTATTTGGGTGCCTGCAATCATTATCCCCTACCCATCTCCCCCTCCCCCAAAAAAACCACCACCACTATTTTATAAGACTTTATCTGAATTTGAAGTTTGAATTGTTTTATCTTTCATGACTCAAATCAGGAAGCTAGTTAGTGTGCACTAAGCTGCCAAATAGTAGACTATGGCATGTTTACATTTCTGTTCCTAATCTTACGTTTTTCTAATTCTCTTATTATCAATGGAGACAACAATTAGATCCAAACAGTTCTGGGGAAATAAGTGTGTTTGTACCTGCTTCCCAAGTGTTATTGTACTAGCACACATTTGTCCTAAGAGGCCTTAGGGGCAGTTAAAACAATACACGGTTGAGGAAATAAAACATTTTAAAAATACACAATCTTCTGATTTGCTGATCACTGATCAAAAATACATAGAAACAGGGAGCACTGACAAGAAGAGACTTCAGAGGCTCTTTAGCTTTCCACCTTTCCTTCTAAGCCTCCCATTCAGTGTTTCAAGCCATTTTTCAACATGGAATTAGCCAAAAATTACCCAAAATATATGCAAAATTCTTATCTCCGGCTTGATCCTCTCTTCTTAACTCCAGAGTCAGACATGCAACTACCTCCTAAATAGTTTCACTTGGGTATCTAATAGGCCTCTTAAAATCAACAGGCCCCAAATGGTACTCTGTCTTTTCCCCTGAATCTGACCCTCCAGCAGCCGTCTCCAACTTGGCTCATTGTAAATACGTTTCTCCAGCTGTTCAGGCCAAAAACTTTAGACTTGGCTCCTTTTTTTCTCTCACACCTGGTGTCTCATGTACCAGATTGGCTACATTTTCAAGATACGTCCAGAATCTGATCATTTATCAACTTTTTCACTATTGCCACCCTGTCCCAAGCCAATATCGTCTTTTATTTGAATTCCTGCCATAGACTTTTAACTGGCTGCCCAGCATTTACCCTTGCTCTCCTCCTAGAGTCTGTGCTCACACAACAGCCAGAGTGACTCATTTGAAAGAAAAATCAGATCACAACACCTCTGCTCAAGATCCTGTAATGATTCCCCATTTTACTCTCAATGAAATGCCAGAGTCCTTAGGATATCATCTGGCTTTCCATTACTCTCCAAGTTTATTTCCTGCTGTTCCCCACCACCACCCCTTTCTTGCCTTGGGGTCTTTGCACAGGCCTTTCTTTCTGCCTGTAATGCTCTTCCCCTTACTAAACCCCTTATCTCTTTCAAGTCTTTGCTCAAATGTCAGTTTTTGATGGTTTCTGCCCTAACCATTCTACTTACTGCTACAGTCTGATGTCCCCCATCACACCCACATATTTCCAAATGCCCCTTTCTTTGCTCTATTTACTGAAATTTATTGTATCTCACTGTTGCAATATTTCTACACAAAAGCAGGGATATTTGTCTATTTGATTCACTGACATATGTCAAGAACTTAGAACAGGGCCTGACGTAAAATAGTCACTCATAACCTATCTGTTAAGTGAATGAGATAAAAAAGAATAAAAAGCTATAGATTTCAAGCTCCAGTAGCTAATTTAACATGATAAAACAAAGTGATTTAGAATAGATTCTAGGCAACACTTTTTTGTGAGGTTATAGCATGTTTCTATAAAATATTTATAAAATATAAATTAATTTCTGACCAACAAGTCTTATGATTTGAATAACTCCACTAAATTTGTTTTTATATGGCTTGACTACGCTTCATTTTCTTTTTGAACAAGAAATGTTCAGAAAATAAGCATATGATTTATTTAGCAGAAAGACTCTTTAATGTCAAATTACTGTTTTGAACCAGCTAGATACTAATTAACACGTAGTATACTAATATTTTATGAAATAAAACTTTAAGATAATTGTATATGAGAAAATTCCTTAATAATAAAGAGAGAAAATTAATCTCTTTTTCTTCTGATTTTTCTAAACACAATAGGAAAATAAGTAAAACTTCTATTCATTTAACACCTTCTATTCATATACCAAAACATACAAAGCGTATCTCATTTAACCTTCACACCACCCTGCAAGGGAATATGACTGTCCTACTTGACAGATGAAGAAACTGTGGATCTAAGATATTAAATTATTTCTACAATAATAAATGGCAAACGTTGATACTTTAAGAAGCTAGGATTTAAGTCAAGGTTGGTTTGGTATTAAAGCTAATGTCCTTTCCACTATACTCAAAAGATGAATCAAAACTGATAAAAATCAATTGTGAAGTTACAAAGTCCAGTATCCTCAGATATGAGGGTACTTCAAAAAGTTCATGGAAAGATTCCTGTTATCTTTCAATTCTCTTTTTTCAAACTTTTTGAAGTACCCTCATATGTTTCAATACCATTGGTTTCATGATGTAGATACATTGTTGAAAGTATTCAAATAATCCTATATTTAACTCACAATGTTCTTTAAGCATTATCATAGTAACAAAAGAGCATCTTCTGCAAATATAACAGCAGAACAATGGTGACAGCAGGATATTGAGTTGGCTAAACTAGAAATGACCTTAAGACCAATAGGAATACTGTAGTACCACAGAATATAAAATGCAATTATCTGGTATACAGAAAGGGTTAAATCAAGAAAGCTGAAAAGACAAAAGATTCATTTGCAATACAAATAGAGTGCAATTGATAAAAATCTTTTCAAATATATTTTTCAAAGGAGGTTTTCAGAAGTGATCTCATTTCTATTCACAAATTCTGAAAGAGGAAAAGTTGAAAATATTCCAAAATTCATTTTATGTAAAAAATTACATATTCATGTTAATTTAATAGTGAACAAACGGGTATGATGACTGTTACCCATAAGATGAAGATAGAACTGTGAAAATTCTACACCAGAAGGAAAAGTGCATGTTGGAATTCTGAAAAGCCAGATGTACTAATCACAAATCATCAGGGCCTGTTATACCTCTGATGTGCATTCCGGGAACCCTCAGAAGCTACATCAGAGTAATTTTTATTTTTAAAAAAGTATGGAAGACAGGTGAAGTAGAGCCCCAATTATAAGAAACGAGAAGCCAGCTGGCCATTTCTCACGGTGAATGATGAGGGCTGCTGACCTTCCCCTGAAGAGGCTAGGAAGTTATTCCCCAAATCAGACAAAGGCTAGGATTCTAAAACAAAAGGTGATAACAAGATAAAGATCCACTACAGAGATTAATGGAAGATTTTAAATTTTGGAAAAACAAATTTTTCAAAGACTGATAAGAAAAGAAAATAATAGGTAAGGAGTCAAGTACCTGGCCTCCTGGATTATTCAAACCTATCCTGCTTATCATTGTTTAGGTCTCCAGAATGCTAACAGGCTTGATTCTACAAGATCCTAATATTGCTTCCAAGATTTCAGGAACATGTCCAATCAACCTCTTTTTACCCAAGCTACTATTTTCTGTTAACACAATCAGTTTCTTTCTCCATTCACCAATTCTTGAAATAATATACTTAACTATGGATTTATATTTGCTATAATCCTCTGTGTACATTTTTCTACTTACTAACCTGCATTCATTCTTCAAAAGCCACCTGCTGCCTGCAACACACACACAATTTTAGAACACCTAGAGTTCCAGAAATTTTCTTCCACTAAATCTGCAAGGGAGAAACTCTGTTCATTCCATAAGGAAAAAATAAAAACCTATCCAGTAAGAAATAAGGAATCTCCAAAAGAGGAAGCAGAGGGAGCCATCAAATAAGATGAGGACTGAAATCATGTTTTGGATTCTCCAAGAGTAGAAAGAGATGGAGCTCAAGTGGAATTGCAGTGGGTGGATGAGAAAAAGGGTGATGTGAAAAGGGAGCTAGAGAACATAGACAATTACTGCAAATGTAGACAAAAGCTGAATTTAGAAAAGAGGGACTGATGAAGGGAAAACGGTCTTTTTGATATTTATGGGCACAATTCTAGGTGAGGGAATTAGCCATGAGAAAGGAAAGAGTTAAAGGTACTGGGGAGAGAGGAGGTGAGGGGAGGGGAAAGGAGGGAAAGGAAATTAGAAGCAAGGGGAGGGTAAGGGAAGGAGGAGAAAAGAAGAGTTTAGTGAGGAAACAGGTTGCTGAGGAGGTGGACAGGGAGGACATGAACTAAACAGGTAGGGGATTATTTCCCAAAATGTCACCTTTCCTTCGAACATAACTGCCATCTCCATTTTCCCCCAAAATGATTCTTTCAGGATAATGCTTCATGAGATTCATTTTGGAAAGGATTTGGAGAGTGAAAATCATCTCTTCACCTCAGCTCATATTTCAAACTCAGCTTCTAGAGGCAGAAATGTGGGCTCAAAACTTCTTCCCAA
The DNA here is from genome assembly GCF_027409185.1 of Cynocephalus volans. Taxonomy (NCBI): domain Eukaryota; kingdom Metazoa; phylum Chordata; class Mammalia; order Dermoptera; family Cynocephalidae; genus Cynocephalus; species Cynocephalus volans. The sequence goes on from NC_084464.1 coordinate 77,442,497, forward strand.
CCCCTGCCTGTGCCAGAGGTGTGGAGGGTGAAATGTCTGAGGGAGCTCTCTGTTCCCAACTGACATCCACTAACAGTCATGCTTTCACTAGTGTGTAGGGTCACCATGATTTAAGAGCAGGAAGAAGCTGGTAGTTTCCTCTTTTGCTTGTTGGGGCAAGCAAGGAAAGAAACTTCTATTCAATTCTTGAGTATCCAGCTTCCCTGCAGTAAGCACCCTGGGCAGGCCTAGGTGGAACAGACTCTTCCAGGCTTCTAATTCTTTCTCTCTTTCTCACTAACCCATGTCTATTTGAACTATTTAGGTTAACACATTTGAAGCCTGCTCAGAAGACTTAGTCTTTTATATTTAGAGTGAGTTTTTAAAAAACAAAAACAAAAACAAAACCTTACTTGAGAATGACAATCCATCGTAATTAGGGAGAACATCAGAAAAACTAAAAGGACATCTAATTTTCTCTAGCAATGGAGGAAACATGGTCTGAATCAGCAGATTCAGATTTATTCCTCTGGCATCCATGACAGATGGTGTTTCTGTGTGGAACATGTCACTATGGGCTCCAGTTGCACAGATCTAAGTCCCATCCATTTATTTTCCACTAAGGAAAACATATTGGTCTAAAAGTGAGAATGATCGTGATATGAGAATAATCTTGGAACTAGCACAGGTTATCTTAAAGATAGAATTGTCTATAGCCCTTAATACTTCCATTTCTATTAATAAAGAGTTCCAACACCCCTCACAGCTAGTTTATGTGCCTTACAGCTCAACCACTAGTCTAAACTGCTGGCTTTGTCTCAAGGTGGGTAAGTGTGGTTTCTTCATTTTAAGACACAATCACTGATTTGAATGAGTGAGATGTGAGATGGTTTAGGTGGCAATAACACCAAGTTAAAGAGGAATATTAACACTCTCAAGAAGAGGCATATAACTAAAACTGGTCTTCATTAATTTGAAAAAAGCAATTCAGCAAAATATAAATCAATTTAGATATAAAAACTAACAACAACAAAACAGAAAAATAACAGTTAATAATGTCAGCTAAAATTTCTTAGTGCCTACAGTGGGCCTGGAGCTGTGCTACAAATCCCACATGCCTTTCGTCATGTCATCTGGTCATATGTCATATATTGTGCTTGGTGCTTTGTGAGGCAAAAAACTGATAATGCTATTAAAGTTACAAATTTATTTGTGAAATAGCACAATTTCTTCTTAAAAGCACAATTCATCACTTGAAAACCACACGATACCTCTGAAGCATTTTGTTTTAAGTAAACAAATGATTTCTTTCAAGTTTCAGTAAGAGCCACACAATTATAATTGAATATTTCAAGTTGTAAGCACTGGCCTTTACTTCACATCTCCTTGCCACATTTCAGTGTTATACGAGAGTAAGGTATTTGTCAGATAATGGTTGTCTACAGTCTAAATGTTCAGGGTAAAAGATGAAATTTAGTAGTAGAAGAGAAACGGATGGTATTTGTAAATATAATTGCCAGAGCTATTTTACAACTAACAAGTTTTCTGCTTTTTTTTGTATCGGAAAATCACAGCTCTTTGAATAATGATTTTAGGGTAGGTCTATGTATCTAAGTATGCCTTTTCTCCACAAAGCATCCATTCTTCTCCCTCATCTGGGAGCCAGACAGCTAAATAAATATCTACCGAGAGGTCCATAATGGTTCCTTGGTGGGATTTAAGTGGACTTTAAATAGAGAAAATGGGAAAATGAAACTTGGAAAAGTATTAATGAAATATTTCAGGCATTACTTTCAATTAATTGAAACTATTTTCTCAACTGATTCACCTGCCTAAAAAGTTACAGACACTGAAGTCAAGCAGATATGAGAATGTGCGGTACGTGGACTACTGTGTATAAATATTAAAGTGCCATATAAGAAATATAGACTATTCATTTTCTATGGTAAATAAATATTTCTTTATTTTGTCAAGAGGCCACAATGCCTCTTTTACCTAAAATATGACAGAATGAAACCAATTTGACAATTCAATGGCAACTTTAATATACTGCTATGACCTATCACTTTCTCTAACAACCAAAATATCGTCAAATCCTCTGGCTATTCCTTTGAAAGACATCTTCAAATTTCTTATTTACATCTGCTACTTCCAAATCCATTTTCTCTCTTAAATGAACAGCTTGAGTGTCTTCCTCAAGCTTTATTTTCTGCTATCAGAGATTCTACAAAAGTCCCATTCCCCACCAGATTAAGTGCATACACAGCTATCTCATTCCCAGGTACTTCACCTTGATTCTCTCACCTCACTCACTAATTGTTTCCCTCATTTGCTAAATCTCTTCCTCCTCATTTCTAACATAGCCCATTTCCCAAGTCAGGTAAACCTATTCCACATTTTTAGAACATTATTTTGTCACTTTCATCTCCATTTCATATCCCATTTTCCTTACTTGTGTGACCTTTCTTCCTCTTCTTTAATTTTCAACTTAAATTTTCTCCTTTCTGAATTCAACTCAAATGTATTGAACTCCAGGAAGACTTCCAGGCTAAGGACTCACATTAATCTTTCACCAGCATCTTCTAAAAACATAGTTTCTTATATGGGCATGAGAGACTTTATTTAATAGTAGTAGCCCCAGTACTGGGAAGCAGTTCAAGAACTGTCTACTTTGGAAATAGGACATGAATTGGTAATATGTTCCAAGGACCCATTAGGATGACCTGATGATTATAACATCTTTATGAATCATTGCATCGTGGTTGGGTATAAACAACAAACAAATACTTACAGGACACCTGCTTGGTGCCACGTACCATGCCAAATATAATCCCAACCTGAAAGCAAGTAAGTCTATTCATCAATAGGAGTATCAGTAATGATAACGTACATTTATTAAGCACTTATGATACAATAGGGACTCCCTTACAATCTTTATATGCATTAACTCATTTGATCCTCGCAACAAATCCATGTAGTAAGCAGGCTAAATAACAACTACTTGACAGAGGATTACAAAGTCCTGTTCTGGATAAGTTAACATAGTATTAGCTCCACAAGCTGAACTCTATTTTACTACTATACAATTTTATTTCCTTGAAGATGCTTAAATTAATTTTTGATTAAAAAATTCATTATCTTCAAATACAGGTAAAAACAACAAGATCAAGTGTAGGAATCTAGAATTAATAATAAGTGCTGTCTCTTTTCCCCCTAAAATGTTAAATAGAAAGTATATTTATTGTGTGGAATAAAATTCTAGTGTATTATACTTTTAATACATATGTACACTGTCATGTCACTGTGTTCTCCAGGGTGATAACATAATTTTAATTATATTATCACACATAACTAATGTTCAGCTTGTTCTTCAGCATCACGTTCAGAGTTCCAGCTAGTCCCAGCATTTACTGTGCATATACTTCTTACTTATAGATCCATGTATATAAAAAAAATTAGAGGTTTTCAAACTCTAAGACTGAAATTTGTCACTCCTTCTATCAAAGTCATTAACTTCTACAGCATTCACGCTTCTACCAAAGGCAAACCTAAAGCCACAGAGAATTCACCAGCCTCGAGATAGCTAATTCTACGGTTAAAGATTTCTGATTATGGGAATATTCTTTTTAAATGTTTATTGAAATCTGCCCTTGAAAAGCTTACAGGACAAGTTTGCTGCCTTTCTAAAAGACAATCTCTGCATATATTTGAATTCAGTGGTCCTTTATCCTCTCTCCACTTCTTTTCTCACCAGTTTCTCAATTCTCTCTTACTAGGCATGTATTCCAGATACCTAACTACTTTAGATGCATTTCTTTCAGTTAATAATTCACTTAAGTTTGACAGCCAGTCATAGAAAAAGGCCAAATGACAGAAGTGTTGTTCAGGGGAAATTAACCATTAGTGGCTTCCAAACCTGGTCACTCATCAGAATTTTCTAAAGAGGTTTTTAAAGGGAAGACTTGGGCGACAGCCCAGACCTACTACAGAGCTGGGGTTTGGTCTCAGGAATTTTCATATTATTAGCTCTCCTGGGTGATTCTAATGTGTTCAGGCAGGTGTTTGGGAACTGCTGATGGAGAATGAGCCATTCATTCACTCCACTAGATAGTATGAATCCTTCCTTTGGAGGCTACCACAAGAATTCTCCATAATTTGAACCGCATTATCATAGTCTCTCATAAAATAGCTTTCCTTGAACTGCATTTTAATGTTATGTCCTCAGCTTTTATGACAGGTCGATACAAGAAATAGCTGTATGAAGCTGTATGAAGTTTCTGCCTTTACTGTAAAGTAATGGTGAGGTCACTGACTGTTACATCATTTTGAACCCTTTCTATAAAACCTCATATTAGTTTTTTTTTTTTCTTCAAAATTGAGCAATAAGAAAAATGTCACTCATCTTCTATTAAAAATCATTATGATTTCTTTTGGTCATGGATCTAAGGAAGCTTGGAGAAAAACAGTTTATCTAACAACTCTGTTGACACAGTAAGCATATTAATAATCTTATTTTTTTCGTGGTCATAAGTTTCAATTTCTACTTACTAATGTTTTATGTGAAATTCTTTTGAGAAAAGCAAAGTAGAATCATAGTAAGAGAGAAAGAAAAAATGGTTAAAGCCCTACAATGCAAAAATCTTAAGAATTTTTATACCTTACAAGAAAAAAATTAAAAGACTCCATTTCTCTTAGGTTTGGTAAATCTAATCTGCCTTGTAGAGCTTATCCTGGAACCTACTAGATACATATTTAATGATAATTATTATGATGACATCTTGCTAAAGTTGAAATGTTATACACAATTAGCATTTCTGAAAGAATGTGTCATGGAAACATTCCGTAGGAATTAAATGTGTTATCACACTGAAAGAAAGTGGTTTCCTGGTGAAATAAGTTAAGGAAACATTAAATTAAACAAGTTGAGCAGGGTTTTTACTGCATAACTTTTCGGAATCTTAAAAATGTTTGCGTTTGTTGTTCACCTGTAAAACAGAACTGTAATATGTAGGATTTTCCAAAGAATAGTACTCAATTTGAGAAAAAAATGACATGCCATTTAGTAATTGCACACATGAGAAATATGCATAATCCAGGGGATATGAGCAATTCGTGGTAAGTTTTCCCAAATGATACTAAAAAGCAAATATGGCATTTTACTTCAGTGGGAAATACTGTCAATTGACCAACATCTTGGTCTTTAAGTATTACCACATTTACCTAAATATGTGCAACCGCCTCACATTTTGATCCACCAAATAAATACATCACCCAGCTCTTAGAAAGTTCATCTTCCAAGTAAGACAATACAGTTTTAGGAGTACATATTTTTCTTCATTCTTATTTATCAATTTCACAGAGAGATGACAAACACAAGCTACTCAATAAATTCTTTTATGTCTAAGCATTCAATATAAACTCAGCAAAGAAGCAGATTTTGACCTAAACTAACAATTCTTTGTGCAATTCAAACAATTCTTTTGTTTGTTTTTACACAATAGTAAACAATGTACTTACATAAACTATGAGAGAATTAAACAAAGAGGCATAGTGAATACTAATGTACTTTGCAATTTCTAAATTAGATATGTGGAAATAAAAATGTAATCATTGCAGTAGGTAGACTATATATGTCATGCTAATAGTAGAGTGGAAATATTACAAACTCAACATTTCTCCTGTTCATACATACTTTTCATACACATATTTTTCAGGCAAATAACTGTGTATCTTCTTTTGCTTTTAGAAAAATTTCAAGGGACAATGAAAATTTTTTTCTAAAACTACATAATTACCTTATTTAAAAACTTTACTATTTTTTTCTCCTATTATAAAATTAAGTGGCAAATCAACCAAAAAATGGGAACACTGACAAGAAAAGATAATGTGACACTGTCTTCCTCTATTCAGATCACCCATATTTTTATTGCTATGTAATTAAAGATGACCCTCTTACATAGGAAATACAATCATACATCGCTTAACAAGGGGATACCTTCTGAGAAATGCATCATTAGGCAATTTCATCAATGTGTGAACATCATAGAGTGTACTTACATGCCATATAGCCTACTATACATATAGGCTATATGGTATAGTCTGTGGCTCAAACCTGGCTATAAACATGTACAGCAAGTTACTGTACTGAATATTGTAGGCAATTGTAACACAATAGTAAGTAGTTGTATATCTAAACATATCTAAACATAGAAAAGGTACAGTAAAATAATGGTATTATAATCTTATAGGACTACTGTCATATATTCACTCAGTCCTTGACCAAAATGTCATTATGTAATATTTTAGTTTTGATACTAAGTAGTTAAGGATTACTGATCTCTAATGAACAATAAAAATTTAAATGCTGAATTACATCAAAAAATTTTTAAATTCCATCAAAAGACACTATTAAAATTATAAATATGCAATCAATCAAAAGCTGACAGAAAATATTTGCATTATATATCTTACATATACATTACATATAGATAGGTACATGTGTACACACATATATGCATTACACATATGTACATATACAGGACTTGTATCCAGAATATATAAAGAATTCTTATAAATCAATAATAAAAAGCACCCTATCCTATGACCCAGAAATCAATTCCTAGGCCTTTACCCAAGAGAAATTGAAACATAGGTTTACAAAATGATTTGTATAAGAATGTTTATAGTAGTCTCATTCATAATAGCCTAAAACTGGAAACAACTCAGGTGTTCATAAATAGAAGAAGTGATTGAAAAGAGTCACAGTATAGTCATACAATAGAATGTATACTAATACATTCATTGACATAGATGAATCTCAAAAACACTTTTTGAGCAAAAAAAACAAGACACAAGTGTCCTTACTGTATAATTCAATGTTTATAAAGTCCAAGAAGAGGCAAAAAGTAATGAATGGTGACAAAAATGAAAAAGTAGTTGCCTCTAGGTCAGAAAGGGGGTATTGTGGGGTGGGAATGGCATGTTTTAAATCTTCAGTTGTTGTAACACAGGTGTAGGCAACTGTCAAAGCTCATCAGCCTGAGGACTTTAGATTTGTACATTTTATTGTATATAAGTTATATGTCAATAAAAAGTGAAAGATTACTTATGGCTTAAAGAAAGAAGGCAAACTCATAATTTAAGGATATGTCATCTTTCATGCAAGTAGAATATAATTTAATGTGTTTTAGAAAACAATCATTGCAATAAACAAGTATGGAAGTCAAACAACTAATACACTTTTTCAAAGCATACAATTTATTCCTCTGTACCTCTTTGGAATCAGAAGGATAAATATAAACATAGTTAAAGCTATGAAACTGTTTTATGTAGGAAGATTTTTCATCAAGACGAATTATTACATATACATGAAAATCTTAAAGGAACTTTTAAAGTAGAGTTCAAGAAAGGGACAAACCATGTTACTATATTTTAAAAAGCATTACCTGTTATAAATTATATGCAGATTATTTAAATGGTAAATTTGTATCCAGTATTTCTCAGAGAACATTATTTGAGAATTGTACTAGCAATTATTGCTAGGAAAATCCTAAAATTTATATTTCGAAAGACTCAACCTACCCTCTATGTAGAAATAAAAATGTCATGCCATATACCTTATGATAAGGCAAAAGACATTTATTTTTTAATAAATCCTGAGCATTAGTTGCTGTTTCCAAAAGCAACACTTCGTACCAAAGGTTTTTAAAAATTATTTTTATTAGAAACATATTGAAAATGGCAAAAATAATGAGGGTCACATCTAATCCTAATATTTTAAAAATTATGCAAATAAAGGAGAGTTATCATCACTATATTTCAAATCTCTTTAATCTACTTCCTCTATAGGCATAGTTTGAGACTCTAAAGGCAATATTGTAAAAAGCAACACTCATAACTTTAGCCTGTTCAATTGGGAAGAAACATGAGGATAGCCTCAGAGCTGTAATGCTGAGTCTTTATTAGAGCTGCTGCAGCTCAGTGGTCTCAATAGAAGAGCAGGTGCATTTGCTTTGGCTTATCTTCCTCACAGAAAACTCAGCTCTCAATGGTTTGAGAATCCTGGAGAGTCAGCTGGAAGTCACTAAATTAAGCTATTTCAATGTATCTTTATTCTAAGAGGTAAACGTGTTTTTATATTTAGGAAAGAAACTAATTTTGAAAGAGAAAAGAATAGTGTTAATGGGAGAATATGAAATAATGGAAAAAGTAATGAGAAATAAGTCGGAATGTTAACATGCCTTCACAGACAATTTACATCAGCGGATCTACTTCTCCACGCTTACATTAATTTTCTCCCTCTGTGGCTGATTAAATTATTGTTCAAAACTATTCACTATTTCTCAGCCCCACTCCACTGCCCCACTTCTTTGTTATCAGGTTTAGCTACGCCATTTGCTTTAGTCTCATGGTAGACAAAGTGTACTTTCCACCCCTTGATTTGGGGCTTGGCAATGTGACTTGCTTTGGACACTGGGATGTTAGCAGACGTTATACAAGAAACGGCTTAAAATGTGCTCCTGCATTTGAGCTTTCCCTCTTGAACTGCCATTACCATGAGACAAACCCAAGACACATGGAGCAAATCTGGACACAATCAGCAGCCTGAAGCCACAGCTTTGCCAAGTCCAGTGTAGGTCACTTCTGCCAAGCCAACCTGAAGAAGTGTGAGTAAGCCTAGCTGAGATCAGCAGGGACACACCAGCCGTCCTACAGTCACTTGAGAAATAAACACTATGCCCTGAGATTAGTATGGATGATTTCTCCTCTCTCCTCCAGAATCGGTGCTTGGCCCTGTGGGGGATATCTATGTATACAGTCTTGAGATAGACCTTTATTCTAACTGTAGCAGGTCCAAACTCTGCCTAGCATGTTCTCACGATGTTCAAATTACAGTTTTCCTGGTATTCCCTACAAGGCACCTACCCCAGGCCTATTATCTGAGGATAGGACACCACCTTCCTCCATCAACTACTCACCCCATCCATCATGAATTCCCAAGGTCCTCACACATTTCCCTAAGTTAGAAGAAGTGAATTCACAATAATGCCAATGAGAATGATCAAAATCTCCATGAAGGTGAGGACTTTGTTCGTTTTATTCACTTGTAGTTCCTAGAAAATTGTCTGGCACATAATAGTTGCTCAATATATTTGTTGAATAAATGAACAAATGTACTGGAACTTTCTAAAATACAGACAATGACTATATCTTACAGGGGCCTTGAACATATTCACCCAGAAAATAGAGTTACTAGAGAATTGGGGTATGGGTTGGGATGGGGGGGACAATGGAAGAAAAACTGCAGGTCCACAAGGCTTTTCCTGGAGTTTCATAAAACCACATGGGTTTCCCACCAAGTCCACATAATAGTATGTAGCACTGTACATCATCACCACTGTACTTCATAAGTCAGGGTCAGGACCACCCATGATGAAACTGTCACAGGGCCACCCATCTGGACCTGTCTGTTAACACTCCCTCTGATCTCATCCACGAGCCCTGGGTGGAGAAAATGACAACCACACACCCAAATCCAACTGCCCAATTATCTTTCTAGGGAGCAAGAATACTGTCTCATAAAGGCAGTGTGGTAGAGTAGCAGTGCGAGGAGTCAAAAGATGAGAGTCCAAAGCTCTGTTTGCCACTTGACTAACTAGAAAATTTTAGGTTAACAACTTTCTGTACCTCATGATCATCAAACACAGTGGCACAATAATGTATTTTTCAACTCTGTCTGGGACGGTTCTTAGTAGCAAATGAACGACTGGGCATAAAACGTATTGGGGACACTCGAGCATCATGAAATTATAAGTATTGTTTTTAAAAAGTAGTCTTCTACCCCACTTGAAGTATTACCCTGGAAATAGAGGCACACCCAAATTGTTTGCTGAACGTAAGAGTGTACTTGAACGAATGTCATCGTCATTATTAGTACGGTGATGATGAATGATGTCAGCAGTGGGTGGTTCTGAGAGCAAGAAAACAAAACAAAACAAAATAAAACCTCCTGTAATAAAGAGCTAACCAACTGAAGTTAAAATAGGACTTGAGTAGAAAAAAAAAGATAAGGAAAACAGTCTCCATTTACCATGTTATCAATCCTCTAAAGGAAGCATAATCTAAACATAATCCCTCACAGATGAGGATAGGGAACAAAGCATAAAAACAGCATCTTAACCTCCACATATGCCTATTTTGATTTCTCATGTCTTCCAATCTTATCACAGTCACCTAACCAATAGCATATTTGATTTTTGCATGCTGATTTTAAGAAAGAATTTAAATGTCAAGTTTTACAGCTACTTACAGTATGATTCCGCATTTTGAATGTTATCTTAACTTAGTACACTGGCTTTCTTTGAAAAGGCAGTCCAATAAAATATGTAAACATGAAAAACATGCATGCATAAAAGACATGCTTCAGGCATTCTTCCTTTCAAGTTTTTCTTCTTTTCTTTTAAGAGGAAGTTTGTGTTATTTCATCACTATGGATAAAAATGCATCAGACTATGGCACTTAAAAACTAGCTATAAAGGGAGAAGCTGCCTCAGTAGGAAAAAAAATGTTTCTGGAAGGAAGCTTACATAGCAAGTTATTTTTAAAATAGATCCTGAAATGTTTGGACAAATCTTAGCTTCCAAACACACATACACAAATGGTGGAAGGGACTTCCAAAATTATTCTAAAAAATTTGCAACTGCAGGTTTTTTAAGGGGTTATTATTTTTTTTAATTCACATTTTGACTTAGTTCACCAAATCCTGATGATAGGCTCAAATGTGCAAGTCTCTGCTGTTAGGGAGACTGTTCAATATCCAGGTTCTTGGTTTTGTTCTTTCTAAAATTTATTTTCTGGATTGAAATTCTTGACTAGTATCTGGTGTTCTTCCTACCTAAAGGTTTCCATTAAACTGCTCCTTCAACTGATTTTTTTAAATTATGGTTCAATCAACATACAACAAAATTCACCCATTTAAAGTGTATAGTTAGACATACTTTGACAAGTGTATAAGGTCTCATAACCGCCCTCACAATCAAAATATAAACATTTTTATCATCCAAAAATGTTCTCCAAGCTCCTTGTAGTCAATCCCTCCCCCTTTCCCCATAGACCCCATGACAATCACTGGTGTCTTTTTTTAATCTCTGTAATGTTGCTCTCTGTAATGTCAAATAAATGGAATCATCCAATATGCAGGTTTTTGTGTCTAACTTCTTTCACTTACATAGTTTCTTGAGATGTATCTGTGCTGTTGCACGTATTAGTGGTTGATTTTTGGTTTTGTCTTTCATGGCTGAGTGGTGCTCCACCTTGTGGATTTACCACAATTTGTGGATTCATTTGCCAAACGATGGCCATTTTATTGAATCCAGTTCTTTCCTATTATGCATAAAACTGCTATGAATATTGAGGACAGGTCTTTGCAGAAGTATATATTTTCATTTCTCCTGGGTAAATATCTAGGAGTGGAACTGTTGGGTCATATGGCAAGTGTATGTTAGTTTTATAAGAAACTGCCAAACTGTTCTGCAAAGTGGCTGCAACATTTTACAGTCCTTCCAGCAGTAAAGGAGAATTCCAGCTACTCTGTCCATAACTGTTAGGTGGAAACCTTATACTTGATCAACGTATGTAATATCACATGATGGCCTGACAACGCACGGCCATTTAAGTTGAACATTTATGGAGATTATGAGCTTCACTAGCTCATGTCATTCTTCCTGAATCTCTGTAAAGAGAGTGTCCTTATCATCATTTTTCAGATGAGAAAACTGAAACTTAGAAACAAATGACAAATTTGAAATGTTATTTGAGTCCACTGACACGTGTAGGGCACAAGTTGTGATTGCCTATAAAAATATCTTTAACAATACATGGCAAACAGAACGTACAGTTGTTCTCTCTCACTTTTTTCTCCTGATCTTTGGAGAAAGAAGAAGAGAAGATAATTATATGACTAAAAGGCTTTTCCTGTTAACTTACTATGCCCAGACTCAAGGATCTAAGGAAGTGATGTTCCCAAGTAAGTGTACATCCTAATGTAGGGTACTGAAATCAAAGCTGCAAATCATATTCAATCTGCCATTCCTATTCCAGAATACTGTGAACCTACGTTAAGACATTGCATTGAAAGGCATAAAATACACTCATAAGCACTTAGATAGACAAATCATCATACTGCAAAAAGGAATTCAGCAGAGTCTGAAATGCACTTGTCTATTCAGCAGGGACAAGGCAGCCTTTACATATGAGGGGTGTACTTGAGGCCCTGCTAATTGTCCGTTGCCTCTGCTTTGCAGGCCTAAATTAGTTCGCCCTCACTCTATTTATAGGTTTGATGAGTAAACTTAGATTCTTAATGTATAAAGACAAAAAACATAAGGAGATACGATTTGGCCAGGTCAGCCAAATTCCAGAATCTCTACCATCCCCAGGACATCTCTGCTTTGACAGCCCAGAGGAGTTTCCAGCCTGCAGTGTTCTTTCCTCCTTCACCTCTAGGTCAGCTCTGCCCATCTCTCCTGCCCAACCTTTTCTCATCTCCATCAATGAAATTATTACAGCCTGTATAATATTATCAGCAATAATTATAAAACTCAAATTTTTCACATTCATTATGTGTCAAGCACTTTGTTAACAGCATTAAAAATATTAGATCGTTCAATCGTAACAGCATCCTTATGTGGTTGGCCTTACTGTCTCCAGTTTACAGAGAGGTAACTGAGTTTTAGAAAGCCATGCAGCATGGCAAGCTGGCAAGGCTACCAAGTCAGGCTTCAGACCCAGGCAGTCTTACTCCAGAGGCTGTGCTCTGTACCTCCTCACTGTACTGTGCTAAAGAGCTCTGGATCTGATCCAAGTGGCTGTTGTGGGTATAAATATGTGACCCAAGAGTCAGGGATTTTTGTCATTCTGCAAATTTGTCTTGCCTCCTTCTGTTCCTTATCTTGGAATGCTTCTCTGAATCTTTTTTTTCTGCCTGAGGATCCTTTAAATTTCCTTCAAGGCCAAATTCTAGTGTTACTTCTTGAATCCTTCCCAAACTCATGTAGAAGTTTTGTTTTCTGTGTTCCTGTGGTCTCTGGCATCTCTAGCTGGCACCTGCTGGGTGACTTTATAATAACTTGCTTTTAAGACTGTCTCCTTCATTAAACTATGAGATCCCCGACAGACAAAACTTAATCTCATTTATCTTACTGTATTATTCCAAATCAGCTAAGTTATGCTACAAGACAAATAGCACCTAAATCTTAGTGGTGTAATTACCATAGATTTATTTCCCACTCATTTTACAAGCTCATCTCAGGTAGGCCGAAGCTCTGCTCCATACTGTTCTCATCCCAGAAGGGTCCACCATGACAATCATCAAGAATTGCCAGAGCACATGGAGGGAAAGGTGGCAAATTGACCAATGGCTCCTACATGCCTATACTCAGAAGTATTCAATGTCATTTCTCTTCATTTTTGTTTGCCAAAGCAAGTTGCATGGCCATGCCTAACTCAAGAGAGTGGATTAGTATAATCCTAGCAAGTGCCCAGCAGAAGGAAAACCAAAAAATATCTGATGAACAACACTAATGATTAGATCATTTGAAATCCTCAGGATTTAGTAATACATATAAGGCCTATTTGATGAATGCTGAATTAAAGACCTAATAGGATATTTTTAACCTATGATGTATAAAAAAATACAAATTGTGACCATTTGTTGATAATATTGATTTCAAGAGATGTTTCATAAATTCCATCTCATTATTTACTATAGTATCCTGAATACATTTATTTATCCATCTTGAATATATTCACTTATAATTCTTCAACAAGTATTTAATGAGAGGATACTTTGTGGAGATTTGTGTGCTAGGTACTATATAGAGGGTTAACATCTTGTGATATGTTCTGCTAAGAGGATGGCTATGACCTCTGGACATAGTGAGAAGAGACACATGGTGCCAGTACCCATGCAGGACATGCTGCACACAGTATTTCTCAAGATGATAACACCAGGTGTGGGAGACTGCTGCATCCTTGAACTCAAGGGATTATGCAGTGTAGTCTATTCAAATAAAATTTCAGGAGTTCTGCCCCTGGGGCTCCCCCTCCTTTATCCCTGCTCACTTACTTTCCCCAAAGCTTTCATAATAAATATCTGTTGGACTTTGGCTTTTGGCCTTCACTAGCTTAGTGAATAGTCACTCCTAGTCCCTCAGTCACAACTGCCATTGTCTCCGAGTAGTTCATTAGTGTCTCTGCTTCAACCTTTGTCACAGTACTAGTTAGGCTAAAACTAGTTATAAAATATAAAGCCTGTCTACTAAGAAATTTAGACTGTTTATACAGATTTATGTACTATGGGTACATATAATGCATTCATTTATAACATATATGTGTGCTGTGGATTGGATATCCCCTCAAAGCTCATTGATACTTAATTCCCACTGTGACAGTGTTAAGAAGGTCAAAAATCCTATTATGGTACTTCAATGGTGGAGTTTTGAAGAGGTGGTTAGATTGTGAGGACCATGCCCTACTGAATGGATTAATCGATTGATGGTTAAATGGTGGTCATGGGCATGGTTCTGATGGCTTTAAAAGGAGAGCATATGAGAACTCAATCTCTCTGCTTCTGCCATTTCTCCATGTGACCCTGTGTTGCTGTAAAGTTACCATCAAGAACAAGGCCCTTTCCAGATGTATTCCTTGGACTTTGGACTTCCCAGTCTCCAAAACTGTAAGAAATGTATTTTATATCTCTGTAAATTACCAAGTTTCAGGTAGTTCTGTTATAAGCAAGAGAAATGAACTAATACAATGTGTATGAATGTGTGAGTATGTGTTTTTAATTTTATTTTCAACTGACAAGAAAAAATTGTATATATTTATAGTACACGATACAATGTTTTAATATATGTATATATTGTGGAATGGCTAAATCAACCTATTTAACATATGCATTACCTCACATGCTTATTTTTTTGTGGGGAGAACACTTAAAATATTCTTAGCAATTTTCCAGTGCATTATATATTGTTACTGACTATAGTCAACATGTGGTACAATAGATCTCTTGAACTACTGCTTCTGTCTAACTGAAATTTTGTGTCTTTTGGCCAATCTTCCTACCACCCAGCCTCTGGTAACCAACATTTTACCCTGTTTCTACAAGTTCAACTTTTTATGCTACACATATTAGTAAATTTATGTGGTATTTATTTTTCTGTGCCTAGCTTATTTCACTTAGCATAATGTGCTCCAGGTTCATCCACATTTTCAAAAATGAAAGAATTACCTCCCTTTTAAGTCTCAATAGAACTCTTATTCCATTGTTTTTATATACCACATTTTCTGTATCCATTCATCTGTTGATGAAAACTTGGGTTGATTCCCTATCTCAACTATTGTGAATAGTGCTTCAGTGAACATGACAGTGCAGATATCTCTTTGACATACTGACTTTATACTCTTCAGGTATACACCTAGTAGTAGCATTGCTAGATTTTATGGTAGGCCTATTTTCCATCTTTTGAGGAACCTCCCTAGTGTTTTCCATAATGGCTATACTAATTACATTCCTACCAACAGGGAACAAGGGTTCCTTTTTCTCCACATCCTTGCTAACACTCATTATCTTTCATTTTTCTGATAATAGTCATTCTAGTAGGTGTGAGGTGATACCTCATTGTGGTTTTAAATTGCATTTCCGTGATGATTAGTGATGTTGAGTATTTTTTCATTTACCTATTAGCCACCTGTATGTCTTCTTTTAAGATATGTTTATTTAAGTCCTGTGACCATTTTAAAATCAGTTATTTTCTTGCTATTTAGTTGTTTGAGTTTCTTATATATTTTTGATACTAACCGCTTGTATCAGTCCATTTCTGTTGCTTATAAAAAAAATACCTGGAACTAGGTAATTTGTAAAAAAAGGATATTTATTGCTTACAGTTTCTGAGGCTGAGAAGTCCAAAGTCCAGGGAACACATCTGGTGAAGGCCTTCCTTTGTGGTGGCTTCAGCAACACACGGCATCATATTGCGAGATGTTGGAAGCAGAGAGAGAGAATAACCTCCTCATTCATTTTCTTCTTAAAGCCACCAAAACCATTATTCAAGAATGGATCAATCCATTCATGAGGGTGCAGTCCTCACAATCCAATCACGTATCCAAGGCCACACCTTTCAATTATCATAATAGGATTTCCCACCCTCTTAACAGTCAGTTGGGATCAAGCTTCTAATACATAAAACTTGGGGGACACAATTCAATCCATATCACCCTTTCTCAAATGTATGCTTTGCAAATATGTTCTCCCATACTGTATGTTATCTCTTCACTCTGTAAGTTATTTCCTTGGCTGTGAAGAAACTTTTCAGTTTGATGTAACCCCATTTGTCTGTTTTTGCTTTTGTTGCTTGTGCTTCTGGGGTCATATCCAAAAAATCTTTGCTCAGACCAATGTCATGGAGCTTTTCCTCTAAGTTTTCTTCTACTAGTTCTACAGTTTCAGGTTTTATGTTTAAGTGTTTAATCTGTTTTCAGTTAATTTTTTGTATACGATGTGAGATGAAGGTCTAATTTCATTCTTCTGCATGTAAATATCCAGTTTTCCCAGCACCATTTATTGAAGAGACTGTCCTTTCTCCATTGTGTGTTCTTGGCACCTTTGTCAAAGATCAACTCACTATAAAAATGTTGATTTATTTCTGACCTCTCTTTTCTGTTTAATTGGTCTCTGTGTGTGTTTTTATGCCAGTACCATGCTGTTTTGATTACTATAGCTTTGTAGTAGATTTTCAAGTCAAGTAGTGTGATGGCTCTGTCTTTATTTGTTTTGCTTCAGATTGCTTTGCCTATTGTTGCCTTGTGGTTTCATACAAATTTTAGGATTTTTTTTTCTATTTCTTTGAAAAATGTCATTGAAATTTTGCTAAAATTGTATTGAACCTGCAGAAAACTTTGGGTAGCATGAACATTATAAAAATATTAACTCTTCTAATCCATGAACATGAGATATATTTCTATTTATTTTTATCTTCTTTAATTTCCTTCATCGGTGTTAGATAGTTTTCAGTGTACATATTTCTCACCTCTTTGGTTAAATTTATTCCTAAGAAAAAAATAAAAATTAAAAAAAAAAATTTATTCCTAAGTATTTCATTATCTTTATTTTTTGTAGCTATTATAAATGGGATTGTTTTCTTGATTTCTTTTCTGGGTAGTCTGTTATTAGTGTATAGAAATGCTACTGATTTTTTTATGTTGATTTTGTATCCTACAACTTTACTAAATTTGTTTATTAGTTCTAACATTTTTTTTGGTGGGGTCTTTAGGGTTTTCTATGTATAAGATCATATCATCTACAGACAGAAACAATTTAACTTATTTCTTTCTGATTTGGATGCCTTTTACTTTTTTCTCTTGCCTAATTGCTCTAGCAAGAGCTTCCAGTACTATGTTGAATAGAAGTGGTGAGAGTGGGTATCATTGTCTTGTTCCTGCTCTTAAGGAAAAGCTTTCAACTTCTCACCATTGAGAGTGATGTTAGCTGTGGGCTTAGAGTGTATAGTCTTTATTGTGTGGAGATACATTTTTTATATCTAATTTGTTGAGAGTTTTTAATCATAAAAGGGTGTTGAATTTTGTTGAATGCCTTTTCTGTATCTATTGGAGTGATGATAAGGTTTTTGTCCTTCATTCTGTTAAGGTCTTGTATCATATTTATTGATTTACATGTTAAACCATCCTTGAACACCAGAGATAAATCTCACTTTATTATGATGAATGATTCTTTTACTGCATTGTTAAATTCAGTTTGCTAGTATTTTGTTGAGGATTTCTGCATCTATGCTCATTAAGGACTTTGGCCTGTGATTTTCTTTACTTGTGGTGTCTTTATCTGGCTCTGGTATTGTAGTAATTCTGGCTTCCTAAAATAAGTTTAGAAGTTTTCCTTCCTCTTTAATTTTTTGAAAGAGTTTGAGAAAAATTGGTATTAGTTCTTTAAATATTTGGTAGAATTGAGCAGTGAAACCATCAGGTTCTGGGCTTTTCTTTGATGGGAGACTTTTTATTACCGATTTAATCTCTATACTCATTATTGGTCTGTTTAGATTTCTATTTCTTTATGATTTAGTTTTGGTAGGATGCTGTGCTGGGCATCTTTTGTTTGCCCTTGAGATCCAAAGTTTACCCTGTAAGTGTCGAGGAATTTACCCATTTTTTCTAGATTAATCAATTTGTTGGCATATGATTATTCATAGCAGTCTCTTATGATCATTTGTACTTTCAAGGTATCAGTTGTAATGTCTCTTCCTTCATTTATGATTTCATTTATTTGAGTCTTCTCTCTTTTTTTCTTAGTGTAGACAGAGGTTTGTCAATTCTGTTTAGTTTTTCAAGAAACCAACTTAGTTTTGATCTCTTCTATTGCTTTTCTGGTCTCTACTTCTGGTCTCATCTATTTCTGCTCTGGTCTTTATTATTTCCTTCCTTCTACTAACTTCTGGCTTAGTTTGTTCTTTTAAGAATTTATGTGTTTAGCTGAGGTGGAAAAGGTGGCCACTGGGCCTCAGGCAGCCGGGAAACTTGTGGACCTTCCTCTGGCCATCTCTTAAGGGAGGACTGCTGCTGCTGGCCGGTCGTGGGGGCTCAACGCCACTTTGCCCCCGGCAGGAGAGGCTGCCTCATTTACAGGCAACAGCTTTGAAGTGTGGAGCAGGAAAAGAACTGATTCTTAGCTGCAAAAGCGAGTCTTGAAACAGGGAACACGGCGCCAGGGCTGCTGTGGATGCAGCCAGGATCCCGGAGGCTGGGGCCGCACTGAAGGCGGCCAGCTGCCCTATTCAGGATTCGAGGTTTCAGGCCGGCATTAAAGAAGATTCCTGGGAGCGCCCGAGCGGCGCCGCAACTGAACAGCCCGAGGCGGCAGCGCCGAGAACACGGAAGGCAACAAACCAGAGACAGAGCGAGTGCCCGACCTGGCACAGCACTGTGAGTGATCCCTGGCACAGCTCTGTTCGGGGGGTGGATGCCCACGCGGCTCCCGCCTGCACCACCAGGCCACTCACTGCCCCGGTGCTGCCTCCTTTTTCCCAGGTGCAGGCAGCTCCGCCCTGCTCGGCCATCACTGAGCCCATTTGCTTGGCCTGGCGCGGGGCTTTCCGGACCCTGCGGGCCGGCCTCCTCTCCCACTCCCTCCGCGGTTCTCTGGCAGGGCTGGGGGTGTGGGGCGTCCCGACCAGTGTTGGGAGGGCTAGGAAGTATGGGCGGGCCGACTGTCACTCCACCACACCCTGGACTCCGGCCCCAGTAAACTTCCTGTTACTGGGAGGCAGATACCATCTCTGCGACCACCAGTTTGGAAAAAAGCCTAACGAATTTCTGGTTGGGAATAGTGTGGTAGGAGAGTTCCCAGGTCCACTTGAACCTGCCGGAGAGCAGGCTGCAGGCGGGCACTAGACTCGGTTTATACCGGGGGGATACAAAGGTGAACAAGACCCGAGAAAGATCTACACAGTGCTACAAAGGCACCCAGAGAGACCGGTCGTCTGTGCCTAGCAGAAACCTGGTAGACTTCCTGGGCGAGGCGGTGCTGAGCAGGGTCTTGAAAGCCCAGCTGATAGACGAGGGGTGCAGAAGACACACCCCAGCCCAGCACAGTGTGCACAGAGGGGGGAGACATGTGGCCAGGGAGGCGGAGACTCGACAGAAACCACACACCCGGTGGGGTCGCCACTGCACGATCTAACAGCCTGGGCCAGAGCACACGGAACGGGGAGAAGTCCTGTACAGAAAGTGAAAGCTCAACAGAGATCACACACCCTGTGGTACGTGATCCACCAGCCCAGCAGAGTACAAGCTGACCAGAAAGGTGGATCCCCGGAGAAGCCCAAGACCTGAGGCAACCACACATACAAGACACTAGAGGCCAACTGAGCAGTCACGGCGGGAGCCATACCAAATTGGCAACCACAGCAACATCCTAGTTAGTCATTAGTCTCAAACCGGTGGACTGTGAAACCCCCTGCCACAATGAATAAACACCAAAAAAAAGACACCAGAAATACAAAAAATCAAGAAAGTACACCACCAAAAGTTAATAAATCTCATACTCTAGATCCTATAGAACAAGAAGCCCTTGAAATAACTGACAAGGAATTTCGAGTGATAATTCTAAGGAAACTGAATGAGATACAAGAAAACTCAGCTAGACATCATGATGAAATGAGGAAAAGTATACAGGATCTGAAAGAGGAAATATACAAGGAAATCAATGTCCTGAAGAAAAATGTAGCAGAACTTGCTGAACTGAAGAAGTTATTCAGCGAAATAAAAAACACAACGGAGAGTTTAACCAGCAGGCTTGTCGAAGTTGAAGAGAGAACCTCTGAACTTGAAGATGGGCTGTTTGAAATAACACAAGCAGACAAAAAGAAAGAAAAAAGAATCAAGGACATGGAAGAAAATCTGAGAGAGATATCAGACAACCTCAAGCGCTCAAATATCTGAGTCATGGGTATTCCAGAAGGGGAGGAAAATGGAGAATCCATTGAAAACATATTCAACAAAATAGTGGCAGAAAACTTCCCAGGTATAGGAAAAATCACAGATCTTCAGATCCAGGAAGCTCAACGATCTCCAAACGTATTAAACCCAAAAAGGCCTTCTCCAAGACATGTCATAGTCAAATTGGCAAAACTCAGAGACAAAGAGAGAATCTTAAAAGCTGCAAGAGAGAAGCGTCAAATCACCTATTAGGGAGCCCCAATCAGGTTAACATCAGACTTTTCATCACAAACCCTAAAAGCTAGAAAGGAATGGGATGATATTTTCAAAATACTAAAAGACAAAGATTGCCAGCCAAGAATACTCTACCCTGCAAGGCTATCCTTCCGAAATGAGGGGCAAATAGTATATTTCTCAGACAAACAAAAACTGCGGGAGTTCACTACCACAAGACCACCCTTACAAGAAATCCTCAAGGGAGTACTGGGTTTGGTTCCTGAAAAATAACTACCACTGCCATAAAAACCTAAGAAAAATCTAAACCCACTAGTACAATAAAAATGGCATTCATGAAGAGAAAACAAGCTAACAAAAACACTATCTACAACCTAAGGAACCAACAAACAAAGAAACCAAACAGTAAATCAGAAAGCAAGGAACAAAAGACACCTAAGACAACCAAACAACCAATAAAATGCTAGGAATAAATCAACACCTTTCAATAACAACTCTTAATGTTAAAGGCTTAAATTCCCCAAACAAAAGACACAGACTGGCTGACTGGATCAAAAAGCAGGACCCAACTATATGCTGCCTACAAGAGACCCACCTCACCCATAAAGATTCACACAGACTAAGAGTGAAAGGATGGAAAAAGATTTACCATGCAAACAGAAAAGAAAAACGAGCTGGAGTGGCTATTCTTATATCTGACAAAATAGACTTTAAACTAAAAACCATAAAAAGAGACAATGAGGGACACTACTTAATGATAAAAGGACTGATCCATCAAGAAGACATAACAATCATAAATATGTATGCACCCAATGTTGGAGCAGCCAGATTTATAAAACAAACTCTATTAGACCTAAAGAAGGAAATAGACACTAATACCATAATAGCAGGGGACCTGAACACTCCACTGTCATTATTAGACAGATCATCTAGGCAAAGAATCAGTAGAGAAACACAAGATCTAAACAAGACTCTAGACCAATTGGAATTGGCAGATATCTACAGAACATTCCACCCAACAACCTCAGAATATTCATTCTTCTCATTAGCACATGGATCATTCTCCAGGATAGATCACATATTAGGTCACAAATCAAGTCTCAATAAATTCAAAAAAATTGGAATTATCCCATGTATCTTCTCAGACCACAATGGATTAAAACTAGAAATTAATAACAAACAAAACTCTGGAAACTATACAAACACATGGAAATTAAACAGCATTCTACTTAATGACATATGGGTCCAAGAAGAAATCAAGCAGGAAATCAAAAAGTTTATTGAAACTAATGAAAACAATGATACATCATACCAAAACCTGTGGGATACTGCAAAAGCAGTATTGAGGGGAAAATTTATTGCATTAAATGCTCACTTCAGAAGAATGGAAAGATGGCAAGTGAACAACCTAACACTTCACCTTAAAGAACTAGAAAAACAAGAACAATCCAATCCTAAAGTTAGCAGACGGAAAGAAATCATTAAGATCTGAGCAGAACTGAATGAAATTGAAAACCAAAAAACAATTCAAAAGATCAACGAATCAAAAAGTTGGTTTTTTGAAAAGATAAATAAAATTGACAAACCATTAGCATGGCTAACAAAAAAAAGAAGAGAGAAGACTCAAATAACAAAAATTAGAAATGAAAAAGGCGATATTACAACTGATTCATCTGAAATACAAGGAATCATTCGAGACTACTATAAACAACTATACGCCAACAAATTTGAAAATCTGGAGGAAATGGATAAATTTCTGGACACACACAAGCTCCCAAAACTGAACCGTGAAGACGTAGAAAATTTGAACAGACCAATAACAATAAAGGAGATTGAAGCTGTTATCAGAAGGCTCCCAACAAAGAAAAGCCCAGGACCAGATGGATTCACAGCAGAATTTTACCAAACATTCAAAGAGGAATTGACACCGATTCTTTACAAACTATTCCAAAAGATTGAAACGGACGCAAATCTCCCAAACTCATTCTATGAAGCAAATATCATCCTGATACCAAAACCAGGTAAAGATATAACCAAAAAAGAAAACTACAGGCCGATATCCTTGATGAATATAGATGCAAAAATCCTCACTAAAATACTAGCAAACAGAATACAGCAACACATACGAAAAATTATTCATCACGATCAAGTGGGATTCATCCCAGGGATGCAAGGTTGGTTCAACATACGCAAATCAATAAATGTGATACACCATATTAATAAACTCAAACACAAGGACCATATGATCATCTCTATAGATGCTGAAAAAGCATTTGATAAAGTTCAGCACTCATTCATGACAAAGACCCTCTATAAGTTAGGTATAGAGGGAAAGTATCTCAACATAATTAAAGCCATATATGCCAAACCCACTGCCAATATCATCCTGAATGGGGAAAAGCTGAAAGCTTTTCCTTTAAGAACAGGCACTGGACAAGGATGCCCACTCTCACCACTCCTATTCAACATAGTGTTGGAAGTACTAGCCAGAGCAATCAGAGAAGAGAAGGAAATAAAGGGCATCCAGATTGGAAAAGATGAAGTCAAACTGTCCCTGTTTGCAGATGACATGATCCTATATATCGAACAGCCTAAAACCTCTACAAAAAAACTGTTGGAATTGATAAATGATTTCAGCACAGTAGCAGGATACAAAATCAACACACAAAAATCAGTAGCATTTCTTTTCTCCAATAGTGAACATGCAGAGAAATCAAGAAAGCCTGCCCATTTACAATAGCCACCAGAAAAATAAAATACTTAGGAATTGAGTTAACCAAGGAGGTGAAAAATCTCTATAATGAGAACTACAAACCACTGCTGAGAGAAATTAGAGAGGATACAAGAAGATGGAAAGATATTCCATGCTCTTGGATTGGAAGAATCAACATAGTGAAAATGTCCATACTACCCAAAGTGATATACAAATTCAATGCAATCCCCATCAAAATTCCAAAGACATTTTTCTCAGAAATGGAAAAAACTATTCAGACATTTATATGGAACAATAAAAGACCACGAATAGCCAAAGCAATGCTCAGCAAAAAAAATAAAGCTGGAGGCATAACACTACCTGACTTTAAGCTATACTACAAAGCTATAATAACCAAAACAGTATGGTACTGGCATAAAAACAGACACACTGACCAATGGAATAGAATAGAGAATGCAGAAATCAACCCACACACTTACTGCCATCTGATCTTTGACAAAGGCACCAAGCCTATTCACTGGGGAAGGGACTGCCTCTTCAGCAAGTGGTGCTGGGATAACTGGATATCGATATGCAGGAGAATGAAACTAGATCCATACCTCTCACCGTATACTAAAATCAACTCAAAATGGATTAAGGATTTAAATATACACCCTGAGACAATAAAACTTCTTAAAGAAAACATAGGGGAAACACTTCAGGAAATAGGACTGGGCACAGACTTCATGAATACGACCCCAAAAGCACGGGCAACCAAAGGAAAAATAAACAAATGGGATTATATCAAACTAAAAAGCTTCTGCACAGCAAAAGAAACAATTAAAAGAGTTAAAAGACAACCAACAGAGTGGGAGAAAATATTTGCAAAATATACATCTGACAAAGGATTAATATCCAGAATATATAAGGAACTCAAACAACTTTACAAGAAGAAAACAAGCAACCCAATTAAAAAATGGGCAAAAGAGCTAAGTAGGCATTTCTCTAAGGAAGATATCCAAATGGCCAAAAGACATATGAAAAAATGGTCAACATCACTCAGCATCCGGGAAATGCAAATCAAAACCACACTGAGATACCATCTAACCCCAGTTAGGATGGCTAAAATCCAAAAGACTATGAACGATAAATGCTGGCGAGGCTGCGGAGAAAAAGGAACTCTCATACATTGTTGGTGGGACTGCAAAATGGTGCAGCCTCTATGGAAAATGGTATGGAGGTTCCTTAAAGAATTGCAAATAGATCTACCATACGACCCAGCCATCCCACTGCTGGGAATATACCCAGAGGAATGGAAATCATCAAGTCGAAGGTATACCTGTTCCCCAATGTTCATCGCAGCACTCTTTACAATAGCCAAGAGTTGGAACCAGCCCAAATGCCCATCATCAGATGAGTGGATACGGAAAATGTGGTACATCTACACAATGGAATACTACTCAGCTATAAAAACGAATGAAATACTGCCATTTGCAACAACATGGATGGACCTTGAGAGAATTATATTAAGTGAAACGAGTCAGGCACAGAAAGAGAAATACCACATGTTCTCACTTATTGGTGGGAGCTAAAAATTAATATATAAATTCACACACACCCATACACACACACACACACAAACCGGGAGGGGGGGAGGAGATATAACAACCACAATTATTTGAAGTTGATACAACAAGCAAACAGAAAGGACATTGTTGAGGGGGAGGGGGGGAGGGAGAAGGGAGGGAGGTTTTGGTGATGGGGAGCAATAATCAGCTACAATGTATATCGACAAAATAAAATTAAAAAAAAAAACAAATTCAAAATTTAAAGGTGAAATCTGAGGGTACAATGTAATCTCTAAATAGCTCAAGGTGTAAATGAAAATTAATCATTTACATCTCAATGACAAATATTTTTTTTCTTTTAATAAAAAGTCAGTACTATTTCAGGAGTAGCTACAGCATGGGAGAACATGGACAAGTAACCTAGACAGTATCTTGACTCAAATACTTGTCATATTTCTTTTTTGACTCAAATTGTGGACTCACATCTGATCTAAATACACATGGTTATCCCTTTTAGTATGCATTTTTCACTTTTAATACATAAGTCTTTAAATACCTATGGTTAGCTTTAATTACATAAATTTACATGTAATATTTGTGAATATTTATCATTTGAAAGCAGTGCTCTAAGTTAGTGCAAGCATGTTTAGATAAATTGTCCATGGATAGCTATTAACATTTAGAGATTCAGAAAAATTACACTTAATTAGCATCTAAATTCTATATTTGGTACTCTGTTCTTATTCTTAATTACAGGCTATTTTTTTTTTCCTTTGGTCACTTTTGATGTCTCCATACTGGTAATATGGTATAAACAGGAATATCAGGTAATTTCTGATAACATAGCAACAGACTATATACATTGAAGAAAAAAAAAAAAACTCTCCAGGATTCCAGAAAAGCTACCTATACCTGTTTGTTGCTTGACAAATGTTACAACTAGATGCAGCATAAAACTGTAGCTATAACACATACACAAAATATGTTGCAGAAAAATAAAGTATTTTACTACACAAGTTTGATACTTTAACATCCAAAATAAAAAATTCCAATTGCCAGAATGTATGTACAATGTATATAAACTAAGGAAAGTTACATCTATTAAAAATATTTAACAAAATTTACAGTGACCAGTGTTCAGTGTCATTTACAGCCTCCTCATGAAGTCTAGTCAAGGTAGTATTTTGGGGGGTGGGGGACATGAGATACAATCGCAATTTGTGGTAATGTGCATGCTGCCAGTATGGATCCGGCCTTCACATCTTGTGCACAAGGGCTGACAACCAGCTTCATCTCTTATGAATATTCATAATCAATAATTTTTAAAAAGTTTATTTTTACTCCTCACATTAATGACAGAACAATAAACAGAATTAGTATCCTATCTGACTCGGCTTTGAGCAAATGTGGAGTTACCTGTGCTTGCCTTATACACAGAGAGTAGATGATTGCTATGTGCTATGATTAAGGCCATGGCAAGGAACACTACCAAGACTGGTATAACAATATAAACTGTTCTCAGTCTCTACCCTGGTACCATGGTGGTGCATACTGTCATTCCTCAGCATTCTAAAGGATAGTCCCAGAGAGCCCACAAGGAAAAGAAAAAAAGATAACTTGACAAATCAGTGCCCACACATAAATCTACCAAGAATTTGTTTTTTCAAAGGTAAGTTGTTAACTGGCAGAAAGAATAGTCTTGTAGAACTGCCATCACACTTAGGAGAGTAGTGACGGGAAGTGGCTGAATTTCGTGCATGGACCTGGGACCGCTGTTACAGATCAGGAAGACTGGGCTTGCCTCAGATTGGGGCAGAACATGGTCAAAAGCTATGAAGCATGAAATTTGACAGACAATAATATAATGTTCTCTAAAAACCAAGCAGACAGTTCAACCCAAGTTTTAAATAGAAGAAGCTAGCAGAAAACAGCAATTAGGTATGTGACAAATGGATTCAAAACAGATATAACAGTATAGAGGAAAAGTCTCAGACCCAAGGGCAGGAGATACTGTGGAGACAAGTGCTGACTTCTGTGCAGCAAGAAACAGAGGAAGGCATGAGAGAGCTAAAAGAGGACATAAGAAGAAAAAAGAAAACAAGCAAATCAGACCAAAGCAAAAAGTAAAAAATAAAATCAGTCCTTTTTCCCGAGCCTGAGGATGTCACCTTAAATTTAGAAGTCTGTAGTCTATAACCTACAGACAGACTACACAAATGCTCTGTAATAAAACCACTAGGTAATGTTTTGAAATGTTTCCAGGCAAACTCTGGTTTATAACATTCTCCCCCTTATAGATTCATAATAATAGTAGTTACTATTATTTACTGGGAATCTACTATGCACCAGACTCATGGTCTCATTTAATGAATAAAACGCTACTGTTAAAAATGGTCAGAAAACAATTGAGAAAAAGTAGAAAAAAGGGAAACATACAAACTCCTCAAATATAAAGATTTATGCAAAATAATTTCCTAAAAATATTAAGTTTAACCTGATAAGCAATTATCAGATTACTAATAATTGATTGAATGTTCCTATTTGCAAGGCACCTTGTTACATCAATCAGCAAAAACAAGGCACAAGTAAAGACATGTAAATAAAATGTAGAATGTGCAATAATAATGAAATAATATTCGCAATACACTGTTATGCAAAAAAAGCAAGTGATAATAAACATTACATTACATTTTTGTAAAAAAAATATAATGAAGAAGATGGGGAAGATAAATATCTAACAAAATGCAAAGAATAGTTATCTATGGGTAGTGGGTAAGTCTTTTCTCTCTCTTGGTTTAGGTGCAATGTTTTTCTACAATAAACATTACATTCATAATTAGAAAAAAACAATTTATTCATAAAAAGCATAATTGGGCAATTATATAGGTTTATTTAGTAAGTACTAAATCTGCCCTGGTGGGGAGAAAAAAAAATACATCAATATATTACGGTATAAGGTAGGAAGAATTAGATTTGTCACAATCATAGACCTAACCAAGCCAGTTCTCCGAAATTTACTAAGCTTTAGATAGGTATCTTCCTGACTATGAGTTTCTGGCCTCCCTTTTCTCAAAGCATTTACTTTAGAAAGCTTGCAACTGGAAATTCTATCTCTGCTCCTTTGAGATGTAAATCTTCCAGCCTCTTACCAATTTTACAACCCAGAAATGTTTCAAGAACCTGGGAGCCATCCCTTTCAAATGTAGTCATCAAGGAAGATTGGAAGATAGGAAGATAGGAATCTGCCCTATCTTCAGTCTCTGTGATGTGGGAGGGTGGGAGCCTAACATTCATAAACACCAATTAGCAAACACAGATGGCCCAGTCTCATTGACCAACCTCCCTTTGAAGTCTTCCAATAATTTTCACTAGTTCAACCAGCATTTAAAAATCCTCCTGCCTTTTGTTTTAGCGGAATTCCTTTTAATCTCTTTCCTCTCTTGCAAGTAGTCTTGAATACTACAATGGTCTTGAATAAAGTCTTCCTTGCCTGATTAACTCTATCCAGTGTAATTTTCCTTTTACAGACCAAACTTAATTTGGGGGCTAGTTCACTTTTTAGCACTTTCTTTGGTCCAATCCATGAGGTTGGGGTAGTTCAGCAGACTTGGATCTTGTCAATCAACCTCTCTTCTCCCCATCTCTCTCCATACAGCCAGACTGATACAGTATGTTCCCAAGTTTTAGATTCTTACAGGGAGTTTAGATTATTGCTAGACTCTGCGTGCCAACCTTGAATTTACCAGAGTTCCTAGTGAGGTATTGACAATGCTCCCAGCTGGTAGTAAAGTCATATTTTGCTTCATCTTTGGATGGATGCTCCCATAGAAACGCTTGTAAAAGGAGCAGGGAAAACAAAGGTATGGACGTGATTGGAAAGGGGAATTCCAGCATCTCAGTTGTAATGCCATCCCATAGCCCCAAACACCACTGTAATTCCTATTAATAATGGTAGTTATAACTTGGGTGCTTATTAAGAAACAGACACCATCCTTCATGCTAATTGACTCATTTAATGCTCAAAGCAACATAGTGAGGTGACTATGGTAATTATCATTCAAATAAGGAAACTAAAAATCAGAGAAATTTATTAACTTGCCCAAGTTCACACAGATACTTAATAGCAGACAGTATATTTAACCCTAAGCCCAGTAGTTCCATTTGCCATTATGAGGTTATTTTAAACTGAGTTGTTTATTTCAGAAGGCCAAATGGTAGTGAGTGTTATTAACCAGTCCGTGTCAGTTTGGCTTTGAAAAGTGCTTGCCTCCCCCAAGCCTAGGTAGGTAAGCTGCAACACAGCAGCCAAGAGTTACAAAGGCTAACAGGAAAACACCCACCATCAGCTGGTGAGGACAAAGAGGTAAGCTAGAGACCGAGCCTCTTCTCAGGCTCCCAGATCCCCAAGTTCAACAGCAGAAATGTACAGTGCCAGAAAACTAACAGTTCAGTCTCCTCGACCGTAAGCTACTGGGCCACACCGCTGCTCAGCTGAGACTTAAGAGAACTGAAAAAAGGCTTAGGGAGTGACTTCTAATTCTGCTGTCCACACAGTATTTCCTCTTCAGCAAAGGTGGGCTCCTGGGGACTTCCTATTCTGAGGTCATCTTAACAAATGGACATAAAATTCAATGGAAGAATAGCCACTAGGAGGTATGTTATGCCCCATTGCCAAAGACACTATTTCGGAACTTCTCTAATCTACCAGATAATTCTTTAAATTCAGCTGTTCATGAGCTTAATTCCAACTACAAAAATCTAGGGCGAGTTCCATGGAGGAAGCTCTACTTTCTTTCTTAAGATAATTCTGCTCATTGTTCTAATTTACTATTTTCAAAGGGAGGAATTGAACTGAACATCCTGCTTTGTGTGGGTGTTTTATTGCCTTCCTTGTTGATTATTTTTGCTTTAGGTGGTGCAGGTAGGCAGCTGGTTAACTAAACCACAGGTGCAGAATTCTTCCACCAATACTTTGCAGTTATCAGTCCTTTATAATTTCCTTTCTTTCAAGCTTGGGATTGTTTTCTATTGGAGCCCAAAGGACACAGTCACTGGGACTTCTCAGTGTTTCCTTTCTGAGATGTGAACTGGAGAAGTAACCTGGTCAGACTCCATCAAAAGCAACCTTGATTAATTTTTCAATAGTTCATACTTTTAGTTGTGATTCCTTGATGCTCACAATGAAGAATTACTTCAAGAAAATTTCTATGTCTGTAATAATTAAGCAGGAAGGACAGAAATCATGAGAAGGAGATTTCAAAGGTGTGTTCATAGTTGGAATCTACTTTAAACTTTAGAATCATGGCTTTGACAGGACAGGAGAAAGTCCAACCAGTTCCTGCAGCCCCAGGTCACAACTTGTGCTTGTTCACATTTTTAACAGCATGTCTGGCTGAGTCTCAGTCCAGACAGGATGGATATAGCAATAAACTGGGAGAGGGGCAAAAAGCAAATGAGCCAGAGGGAAAACATGTGTGTTCTGACTAGCTCTTCTCTCTTTCCAGCAAGAGCAAGCCGTTTTGCTCCTTTAGTTTACCCAGCTACATAACCAGATCAATGGGTATTTCAATAGGAAAATCCTATGCTTTTAAAAATAATTTTTCCAGAGATTAACAATGTGATTATACATTTTTCTTGATTTTCTTCTTATCAAAATGAAGGCAGTGCATATTTGAAAATATACGGTATTAGAAAAAATAAGCCACAGCTCTTAAATCAGGTAAGATTGTGCTCTAACGTATTACTAAGTGGCACATATATTATCTTTTCTTGTTTACAGAATAAGATATAGGGTTGATGGAAAGGAAATCAGTTTGATTAATCAATCCATGTGACTTCATAAAATATTCAACTCTCATCTCTATTTGAATTCAAGAGTTTTCAGTATAATATCAAACAGTATTTATTTAAGTGAAAGGAAAGGGTTAATCCCTTAGCTTAATCTCTTGTCTCACTCAGAACTGCGAGAAAAACTCTCAGGAAACCAACCCATCTGACTACCTGCAGCTTCTTTCTGTATACTCTTTTTTCCCACTGTAACTGCATTTACTATACTTCATACTTTTATCCAACATGCTTACTTTATCACTGGTTTCAATGTTAGCAATAGTTTAATTTTACAGAGCTTTAATTTTGAGTTCTATGTCACCCCTTTTGTTAAAGGCAAACACGCATGCACACACACAAACACACATTAATTCTGATAGAAAAGTTGGTTTTCCTACAAATACAATTCAATGCCACTGTGATTAAGCATAATAATGGCAGAGTTTTTCTGAGCTCCAGTAAATGGACAGGTATGCCAGTAAAACATTGCCATGCTTGGGATGTTTAAATTAAACAGCTGGAATCTGGTGTCATTTGACAGTTATTCATAGGACTCAGAGTCGAGGATCAAAAGTCTGCATTAATTTTTTTTTCTCTTCAGTTAGCCAGCACTGACATAATCCAACTAAAATCAACTCTCCCTCTTTCGCACAGTGACTAATCTATAAATCTCAGTAATGCTACCAATGCCCACCCACAATTAGTGTGATTAGTGAACTACTATATTTATCTCAAAAGATAAGCCTATGGTAACTAAAGATAATTGTTAAGTAAAAAATATTGTACAATGTCAACGTTACAGCCTAAAAACAAACATATAACAGCACCATGAGTTTTTAAAGTAGCAAGCAGGGTAATCATCTAGGGAAGGTGAGTGAGTACAGTAGGGTATTTTTAGGTAGATAATTGTAATACTTGAAAGCTGACAAACTGTGATTCATAACAACCTATATTCAGGGTTAATATGTTCCATTTTCAACTCTGGCTTTTATGTTAGGCACCAATAGTTTTCAAACCATTCTGACTATAAACTTGAAAGCAGAGACAACCAGTTTTGTGTTTTAACTTATTTGCTGAAGCAAATACCAGAGATAACACTGGGTAAAGTTGATATAAAATTGCTCTAGGGAACTCTAGGAATTTTATTTTAACTGCTTGAACTAAGCACACACTGATGCTCACCCTTTTACTCCCACGACCCCGATATTCTGTACAAAGTTGAGAGAGAACTTAAAACAGTACTGGTTATGGAAACTTGAGGAGGTGGGAGAATTCTCCAGGCACTAACTCAAATATATTTTTACTTGCCATCATCAAAAGTACATATTTCTTTTAAATGTCCAGTAAAGCCCAGAAAATAAGGTTTGGGTTGAACTTTCTTTTGAAGACTGTTTTTATAAAATTAGTAAATAATTAAAAGATATATTAAAGAGTTCTTAAGATTTGAAATTGTTTCCAATAACTAGTAATTTGATGGTAGTACCTCTAGAATCACTGTATTGGAATGGAAATCTGATTGGGAGATAGACCTATGGAACTGTTTAGAAGCTAAATTATTATTTTTTTGTTTGTTTGTTTTGTTTTGTTTTGTTTTGTTATATTTCTTTTTTTTTAAAAATTTTATTTTGTCGATATACATTGTGGCTGATTATTGCTCCCCATCACCAAAACCTCCCTCCCTTCTCCCTCCCCCCCTCCCCCCCAACAATGTCCTTTCTGTTTGCTTGTCGTATCATCTTCAAGTAATTCTTCTCACCCTCCGGTTTTGTGTGTGTGTGTGTGTGTGTGTGTGTGTGTGTGAATTTATATATTAATTTTTAGCTCCCTCCAATAAGTGAGAACATGTGGTATTTCTCTTTCTGTGCCTGACTTGTTTCACTTAATATAATTCTCTCAAGGTCCATCCATGTTGTTGCAAATGGCAGTATTTCATTCGTTTTTATAGCTGAGTAGTATTCCATTGTGTAGATGTACCACATTTTCCGTATCCACTCATCCGATGATGGGCATTTGGGCTGGTTCCAACTCTTGGCTATTGTAAAGAGTGCTGCGATAAACATTGGGAAACAGGTATACCTTCGACTTGATGATTTCCATTCCTCTGGGTATATACCCAACAGTGGGATAGCTGGGTCGTATGGTAGATCTATCTGCAATTGTTTGAGGAACCTCCATACCCCAGTTAGGATGGCTAAAATCCAAAAGACTATGAACGATAAATGCTGGCGAGGCTGCAGAGAAAAAGGAACTCTCATACATTGTTGGTGGGACTGCAAAATGGTGCAGCCTCTATGGAAGCTAAATTATTTTTAATCCAATTTTGTTTACTGATGATTGAGGAAGAGCAGACAGACATTATTTAGGGGAAACAAGGCTGCTGAAATCCTCTCCCACAAAGCACCCCTTCTCCCTGCCACTGGTACATGGTCTTAAAAAGTTCAAAGGGAAATCATTTATCAGTCAAAAAAATCCATTTCATTTTCCAATGTAATGCAGATAGTCAAATACAAACATGTATGTTTCTCCACAATAACTGA
The DNA here is from genome assembly GCF_027409185.1 of Cynocephalus volans. Lineage (NCBI taxonomy): Eukaryota > Metazoa > Chordata > Mammalia > Dermoptera > Cynocephalidae > Cynocephalus > Cynocephalus volans. Next base: position 77,475,841 of record NC_084464.1, read on the forward strand.
ATACTTTGTCAGATAACTGCAATTAACATTCATTGAACAAATGTTATAGAGCGTCCACGTGCCAGGCACCATGTGTGGCTCTAGGATACAAAGATTGATGACTCAAAGCAGATCAGAGTCAACTGGGGAGAAAAGGTAAGGAAACATATGGGAAAACAGTGAGATTATTACTGCAGAGGTGAAAACAGACCTACTGAGGTACATAAGAGGATATCTCATGTAGAAGTGGAGTCAGAGAAAGTTCCACAGTGGAGACCAGCCCCAGAAATTTGTCAACTGTTTCACAATTTTTTTGCCTTTTACCCCTTACTGTTCTATCCTCTTTCTCTCCATCCTGCACCCTACTCCCCACTATCCCATTCTTTATAAGTATTTGAAGTTCTGATGATATATATGCCTTTGACAGTACACATCACTAGAAGTATGTGTCACTAGAATGTAAATTCCATGAGGGCAGGGACTATTGTCAATGTGGGTGATTGCTATATCCTCCAATGCTTAGAACAGTGCCTGGCACATAAAAAGTGCTAGACAAATATTTGTTGAAAAAAGGAATATTAGGAGCCCAACAAAGAATCTTTATATTATGTTCTCTTCCTCTATCTTTTTTTTATAATTTCATTTGAACATGTCACTTCTATAAGAGTTTCTTTCCCAAAATTAACATACTTCTCAATTTCACTCAATAAAATTTTATTCTGGGATCTTCTCACAAATAAATGTTAAAAAATAAAAATCCATGGAATGTTGTAGAACATTTGAATGTTAAAATATGTATCCTAGAATTAAACTCACCAGTTACCCCTAATGGTGAATTCATTATTATTATAAGATGACAGGTTATTTAATTTGCCTGTGAATGGCTATCCTTAAATTCCTTTACAGGTAGGAAAGCCTACTTATTGCAAAATAAGGTTATGCTTCTTTGGGTCAATTCTTAAGATATTCCTGTCAGACTTTCTTTATGTCCCTTTTATATTTAATAAGCATATGTAAATTAGAGTTTTGACATAAATGCCCTGTATTTAAGTCAGTATTTCTCCTGGGGTCTTACATGACCCTTTTAAATGCAAGCATAGTAACCTTTTGATGAAATTATTCAGGGCTTCCTATTTTTAAACTGGAGAGAATCAAGTTCCTTAGGGTCAACGTATTTGAGTTTGGTATTTTGAACAGGAATTATACATGAACACATGAAACTATGATTACAAAAACCTACCACAAGAGTCGAAAATATTAGTGTTAACAATAAGTAATTTAATTATATAGGAATTTATTTCTATTTTATCAGCTTCATAATAAAAAAAAGGGTCAATATGTCGCCAATCTTTGCTTTATGTATTTAGCAGATTCTGGTTTTTGTGCTTATACTGGTTCTGCTTTTAATCCGTTCTGACTTTTCCAGTCCTGACCTTTACCTTAACATAATCTAAATATACAAGATATCTTCAATTTTGGGCTGTGCTAATATCATTTCCATTTGCAAATCTTCAGGCAGCCTTAGGGTATAGAAGAGGATAATTTTGATTTTCAGGATGAAAAAGAAATTCTGAGTTTGCTAAAGAAAAGGTAGACCATAGAGAACAAATACTTGGGCCTGATTCACTCAAAAATCAGTAAAATATAACATGGAGGATCAGTACACAAGGAATCAAGGAGCCTGAATTCTTGTCACGGTTCATAACTATCTAAGTAACTACCTGCTGGGCTTCAGAGTTTTATCTATAAAACAGGATAATGGACTGACTCATTTCTAGGGTCTTTCTACCAAGCAATATAATTCTAATTCTATGAAATGTTTAGATTTTCCAAATTTGCAGACTATTATACCAAAAATGATACCAAGTTTCGTTGGGTTTTAGGTTTTATTATAAAAATACTGTTAATCATAAGTTTGCTATGTTCATTTGTAAAATACTCTAAGATGATGTGTCGGCCCTGTGGCTCACTTGGGTGAGTGCGGTGCTGTTAGCACCGAGGCCACGGGTTCGGATCCCATATGGGGATGGCCAGTGCTGCTCACTGGTTGAGCGTGGTGCAGACCACATTGTGCTGAGGGTTGCAATCCCCTTACTGGTCAAAAAAAAAAAAAATACTCTGAGATTAAAAATATATTTAAATAGTCTTGAAATATATCTCTAAATAGTAATTAGAACTTTTCTTAATGGCATCACTTAGCATTACTAAAATGCCACTCCTCTGTCCTCTTCTCAGCTGGCACAGAGCGAGAAATAGTATTATTAGAAATGCAGGACTGGCCAGCTATCTCAAGTAGTTAGAGTGCAGAGTTACAACACCAAGGTCAAGGTTTTGGATCCCCATACCGGCCAGCTGCCCTCCAAAAAAAGAAATGCAAATACTACAAAGTAATTAAGTATAGACATTTCAATAGGCTAACTAGTTTGTTTCCTTGTATTAAGACAATTACTTTTAACAAACCAGTATTGCCCTTAAATTCTGTTTCAAAATGGCCACTTGAAACCACAAATGCTGTATCCCTTCCTCTATAACAGAAGATATTCTTAGTCTGGCTTACATGGAACACTGATAATGATTAAAAAGTAATACAAGGACAACTGAAGATGTTCATAATAAAAAAAGATAAACTGGAAAATAAAAATTTAACTGCATAAAAGTGGCCTTGTTTTTGTGGGAAAAGAGGTCACATGTAAGATTATAAAAATAAGCTCATTTCATCATTGCATTTTTTCTTTTTTTTTTTTTGTCATTTTTTCATGACCGGCACTCAGCCAGTGAGTGCACCGGTCAGTCCTATATAGGATCGGAACCCGCGGCGGGAGCGTCGCCGCGCTCCCAGCGCAGCACTCTACCAAGTGCGCCACGGGCTTGGCATCATTGCATTTTTTCTGATGACAAATTTGAAACTGTTTTGGAAGTATGCACATAAAAGTATAAGAAATAAGTGCAGGGAATAAATGATTTATTGAAGATAACAATTAAATACTTTCCTTTTTTAAACAATCTTCATGTGTTTACATCTTTCTTCCTATGCACTCAGGACTACTATTTCTGAATTTACACAGGGAAGTCAACTCTATCTTAATCTGATAATATTTGTCAGCATCTGAATAATGTTATTGACCGTTAAAATATTACTCATTATTTCCTCAAATGCACAAATAAAAATTTACAAAAATAGGCTGAAATATTCCATTATTTCTCTGACAATCAGAATAGATATTTTACAGAGTCCTGGAGCACATTAGAATCATTCTTATTCTTGTACCATGCCAGTCCCATTAATTTTCATCTGAGCTGTTAAACATGATAACTTTCATATCTTTAGTTGTCTCAACTGATCTTTTAGAATATTTTCTTATAATTTAGGGTTTTCAAAACATCCTTCCAGTGCTCAACTGATCCAAATCTTTTAGATTCTGTCTTCATCCATCCCAAATCATCTTCTTTCTGATTAAAATGAACTTACATGGGAACCAAGTCTCCTTTGACTTATATCTTGCTTAAATACAAGACAGGCTTTTCAAAAAAGTACATAATAATCTGCCTTACTTAAAAATGTACTCACTAACTTGTAAAATAAAATGTATTTTTCCCTAAAAATCTTTATTATTTGTTATCATTTTGTCACACTTTCCCCCATTTGTATATAATGCAAAGTCACCTTTCCCCCAACTTTTTTCCTACATAAAATCCATATTTTAAGTGAATTATAGTTTGACATTTCTCCAGATAAAATGCAGTTTGTTATTAATCTGGCATGCAAAAGTTTCAAAAGAAGGAAAACAAAAGCAAACAGTCGCATGCTGTCACCTCTATTCTCTGATTGCCTTTCACTGTCCTTTGAAGTACCAATCCATGAAGCCAATGTTGCTAAAGTGCCAACGAGGTCAGCACTACACCTGACTCTTAGGCACACAGCATGAATTGAAACAACCTGACACCCTGCTCTCATGGAGAATACCCTCTACCAGGGGAGAGAAACACGAATTGAAGAGTAATGCAAATAAATAGTAAATATAAATGCAACCCAGGCAAGTGCTATGAAGGAGAGGTCCCACCAGCCACTATAGCGGGTAACAGAATCAAACCTGTGCACAGAAAGATGCTGCAATTTCTCCCTCTACTTCCATTAATCAAATTAAGCCTGAAAATGGAGACTTTCAGCCTCTTACAAAAAATTAGCATTAGTTTTTCATTTACAGTAAATTCTTAATGACAGACCAACTTATTAGAATTTTTATTTCAGAATGTTTCTTGCTTCCTCGCTATTTTTCTCCAGGAAACATCTCATTTCAAACAAGGTACTTTTGAATCCATAATTTTCAACACTGGCTACACACTGGAATCATCTGGAAAGCTTTAGTAAGCCCAGTTCCCACCCCCTAGAGATTCTAATTTACTTTGTGAAGGCTGGGAATCAAGATTTAAAAAATCTAATAAGCAGCCGAGACTGAGAAGTGCAGCTCTATTCAGTGCTTTCTAGAAATTCAAGGACTTGATGAAGGAAAAAAGTCTATAAGCTGGTTTATAGTACATATGTGCTGTGGATTCGAAGTCCCTCCAAACTCACTGAGGCAGTGTTAAGAGGTAGGGAAATTCTACCATGATAGTCGAAAGGTGGGGCCTTACAAAGATGATTAGATTGTGAGGACCATGCCCTACTGAATGGATTAATCCATTAATGGTTTAATGGTAGTCCTTGACATGGTCCTGAGGGCTTTAAAAGGAGAGCCAGTGAGGTGGTTAGCTCTCCCTTTATTTCTGCAGTTTCGCCGTGTGATACCCTGCATTGCTGTAGAGTTAACACCAAGAATAAGGCCCTCACCAGATGTGTTTCCTTGACTTTGGACTTCCCAGACCCCAAAACTTTAAGCAGTAAATACTGTTTCTTTACAAATTACCCAGTTTCAGGTATTTCTGTTATTAGCAAGAAACAGACTAATACAATATGATAAGTTAATAAATAATATATAGTTACAAATGTTATTCATGGGTGAATTTTTAGTTTTAGTTTTTTCTACTACTTAACTTTCCATAACTCAGTAATTCATATTGATTTTAACATACCCTCCATAGGATAATCAGATCAAAGTTGGAGAAAATCAATTCAAATTTAATAGCTGTAGAGGATATATGTAGAAAGACAGTCTGTAAATATTTCAAATAATGAAAAGGAGAAGCTATCAATAGAGGATTGGTTAAATAAACATGGTTACATGAAAATCGCGGGATAGTATTAAAAATAATGTCATTGTATATATCCTGAGTGAAAAGATGATCAGGATAAATTTAAATGAAAAAAGTCTTCAGAACAGTTTGAATAAAATGATTCCTCTGTTGTAACTATACCCATAAATTTGTTTATATATGCAAAGAATGTCTGCAATCATCACATACATTTCTGCAGAATGTGGTTGGAGAAGGGGAAGAGTTTCACTTTTTATTCATACACTCACATATTACTCAGCTGTTTAAAAGAATGAGCACGCATTCCTTTATTTGAAAAACTTAGAATTCTGATTTCTGCAATTCCTGCAAAGCACACTAACTTTCTAGCTTATAAAGACTATGAAGACTCTTCCATGACTTCAACTATAAAACAGCTGTAGTGTTTTGTAAAAGACCATGTACTTTCAGAAGTAAAATTAGCCAAGAGGCAATTTATAAATGAATTCTGCTTACTTGGTAAGTTAATTTTACTTTTCAAATGCTATAAGTGGTCTCTAATTTTTATTTTACTCTTTGAGGTTTTATGATAGTGATGCCAATACCTTCCTCTTTTTTTGAAGGGATGATAAAGTTCAAAAAATAAAAGCTAACCCACTGTGGATTGAATGTCCCCTCAAAACTCTCTGAAGCTTGACCCCCATTGTAAGAGTGCTAAGAGGGTGGAAAATCCAATTATGTATTTGAAAGGTGGGGCCTTTAAGTGGTGATCACACTGTGCTCTTATGAATGGATTGATCCATCCACAGGAGTAGTGGGCGTGGTTCTGATGGTTTTATATGGAGAGCAAGTGAGGAGGTTAGCTCTCTTGCCCAGGCCATACTTTCGCCATGTAATATCCTGTGTTGCTATAGAGTCACCACCAAGAGGAAGGTCCTCACCAGATGGGCCCCATGGACTGTAGATTTCCCAGCCTCCGAAACTGTAAGAAATAAATTTCATTTCTTTATAAATCACATAGTTTCAGGCATTCAGTTATAAGCAACAGAAACAGACTAATACATAACCATTACTTGGAATGTGATCAGAATGTCAGAAAGTGTAGATTTCTTTAGCAATTAAACAATATCTTTCAGTATCGTTTGATAATGTATTTTTCCACTATGTAATCAAAGAAAAACTCTACCAGATAGTCACACACTCAAGTTCACAGTCATGTACTCCATACTGCATGCCCTTAAGAATTTCAATGAATTTTGTCTAATCAGTCAATTAATAACATCTGCCTTCATTCAGCCAAAACTAGCCTTTCAATTCTAATTCACTGTGACTCTTTGTTCATCGCAGGCTACACTAATACATATTAAATACTGTTTGAGTTTATTACGTTATGCAGTTAGCTGTAATAATTTTACAAACCATTGCACAAAACTGGGCAGTAACAAGTAAGAAATGTGAATCAGTTGGGTCTAAATACTTTAAATGTCTTTATCCTTCAAAGTAACTCTATTAGGTTTACATATATGTGGCTATGCTCTGTCAGTTTAAAACAGAAGGTTGCAGAAGGTAAAGGCAGTACACAAGCACTGACGAATCTTTTTGTCATCTCCCCAATTCTCTATCTCACAGTAAAAATGGTGGAGGAAAACCATTAATTGCTATTTATTCATTTTAAAATTTCCTCTGTCTTCTTTCTCCACCTCTACTCAGTTCAGATAAGTTCATCTTGGAATGACAGTATTTTTGAATGGCAATATGGCAATGTGAAAACAGCACTGGCTTTTCATCTAAACATAGTGAGGATAGTTCTTGATTTGCCACTTTTTAGTTGTATGAACTCCATTCAGTTTCTAATATTTAAAATGAATTTAATAATACCTACACATCCTTGTATATCACACACCTAGCACAATGCCTGTGATCTGCGATGGTCTAGGTCTTTAATTAATATTATATCCTGCTTTAGTGAAGCGATACAATGAAATGTATCTATGTACTAAAAATTCAAATCATGATTAATGTAAAAGTCACCAGGCTGATGTTAACTTAAGTGGAAGTGTCTGGGTTGCTATTTTATCTTGAATTCTAAAAAGGTTTAATTGTTAACTTAGTTGAGGGCTATCCACTATACCCTTGAAGTGACAGCAATATTTGGTCTTTGCTGATAAAATGAGAAAATGGTTTGGCTTTGTTTGTACAATGTTTAGCAGAGATTGATGTGGACATCTAAAGATTCCATCAGCTTTGCACATGTGACTTTATAGTTGTATTTTTAACATGTGCTATGTCCTTTCATACTTGATAATATTGGATCTATAAATTTGTGCCTACATTATTAATGTGAAACTGAGATGGAAGATATTTTTATAGATACATATGAAAAAGTCCTCTAGAGGAAAAATATATTTTGATTTTAACAATCCAAAGTTCATGTCTAAATTGACAAGATTAATTGGACAAGTGTACCAGTTTTCCACCCAACTGATTAAACATATAAAAGAATCTACCGTTGCTATAAAAAATCACCAGAAACAACAGCATTAAATTCAAAGAAAAAAGAGTGTATTTAATTTGGGGAGTAACAGTTGGAATAGGGAAAGAGGTGGGTTTCTTGAGTGCAGGAATGTTCTGTTTCTTGAGGTGCTTGCTGGTTATAAGGGTGTAGTCACCCTTGAAAATTCATCAAGCTAACCATTTATGATATGTAAGCTTTTCTTTTTGTGTATTATACTTCAGTAAAAATAAGAGGGCCTTCAAAACATTCATGTAGGGATTCACATCATCTTTTGATTGTTCTGCCATAAACTTTGTGAAGTACCCATGAATATATGGTAGGGTACTTTGTGAAGTACCCAACAAGCAACACGGCTGGACAAAGTCATAATCACTTCGGCTAACGCTAACCCTTAGTTTTGAATGTTTTTACAAAGTCTGAACTTCACCTTGGTGTCTAAACTTTTCTCTATTTGCTCAGATTAGATTATATAGTAATCCAGTCATTAATGTAAACAGTTGGACCATTCTATGCCTTTGCATTACTCACAAATCCTGTTCTAGGACATTGTAATTTATAATATCAACCAGCATTGTTATTAATACTTCATCTAAGTCATTTTTACATACCACATCAAACAAATATTCTAACTTAATCTCACAGCAATTGTCTATTAAATTATTTCTCAATTGCATTTATACTTAATTACTTGCTTTGTAGCCCTTTAACAATTATTTCTCCCATCAGTTTCCCCCCACAATTCCTTATTCAAACAAACAGGAAGGAAAATAACACTTAATTTATCATACGCTGGACCTTCTTCTGATTTTTTTTTCTCACAAACACTATGAAATCTTATTATTCCCATTTTACAAATAGTAAGTGGAGCTCTGACATAGGCATTATCACACTGATTTCACTATTTTGCAGTAAGGGAAGCAGAGCAAGGGTAGATGAATTCAGGCAGAGGCACATTTAATTGTTCAAACTGACAAATCCAATTGTTAAAAGGTGTTATAATCTCAAAATGAAAGATGACAGAGAAAACTCAAAAGAGGAATTAGCAGACTTCTCAAATTATTCCCAATTAACCCATTAGCATTATATATTCCATTTTTGATAAGCAATTATTCATATATTGATATGTACACTCAAGTATATTCATTAACCACCTACTAGGTGCTAGGCACTTCCAATGCCAAGACATTGCACAGTTCTGGCCACTAAGAAGCTCAGACTCTGTTACAGAACATTCTTGAAAAGGAGGAAAAGTAACATCTTAAAATAAAAGTAGTGTGCTATTGGTGAGGGCAACACTCTCAAAAGATTTCTAGCAATATTTTCTTGTGTATAAAACAAATATAAAGGAAGAGGAAAATGCAAAGACATGAACAAACCTTTAAATTTTATTGACTTGTGATAATCAGCTCACAAGCTTCAAGTCCCTAAATTCCTTTATAAGAACTAGCCTGAGAATAAATCCCTGCAGATGATATTACCATACTGGTTACTGGGTCAGCAAGGCCTGTTTCCCCTGGAGGCAAAGATAGAAACTTGGCTTTCTTTACAATGGATGTCCTTTCAGTCCCAGTCTACCAAATGTTTTGTAGAGAGCTGAGGACATGCTAAGTGTTTGGCACTCTTCATCATGTTACAAGCCCTAACCTAGTTCCCAACTACCAAATACCAAGATGGCAGAATTTATCCAACAGTAAAAGAAAACTACTTCAAGTAGGAAACATGCAAATGCTTAACAGAACAAAACTACAACCCAACCAAAAATTTAGCTGAAAGTGAGAAGGAAAAAGAATACAATGGCAAAAAAAAAAAAGGCAGTTTGGGAAGGTCTTTCAGGGAGAATATATACAAATGATAGGCTAATTACTGAAACTGAGGAGAAGAGTAGAATCAGTGCACTTTTCTATGCAGAAAAAGCATCAAGATATATCTAGGTAGTGTGATTCCTCAAACACCATTTCAAGTATTCACAGAGAGAGGTACGGTACTCAGAAGCATGCACTATTCATAGAACCTGCCCTTGACCATTACTGGCAGGGCTGTCCTTACCACATGGGGGAGATGACAAAACAACACATGCCCCTCCCCATTTAGTATGGCTTGAGGAGATTGGGAAAGACTGTGCCCCCATCTTACCACCTTGTACCCTGAGGAAGATCATCACCACAATGGACAGTTGTGGGATCTGAAATTCCAACATTAGAATTCTAACTCCTTTGAATTATAAAAAGCATGTTGCATAATTTTTATTAGTTATTGGGTATTAGTGCCATTGCATAAATTTATCACATACTAGCCTATTAAGGATGACTAGAAGTTGAACCTTAGAATAGTGGTGAACAGTTCAGAGACTGTTTTAAATATGGCACACTAATTGTGGAGACTGTGTAGGGCATTACAAGCAAAGCGGGAGTGCTTTGAGATGTGGAAAAGTAGAGTGGAAGTTGAGAGAGGGCAGAGAGGCCCAGAGAGTGAAGGGAGAAAAGCCCACAATGTCAATTTCACTTGTCTCACAATTTATCCCAGGGGCAGCTCTTGGTTGCCAGCAAGTAAACACCAGTATTTTTTCAAGCTATTATTTTTGTGGAACAGGTACTGCATATTAGTCATATTCCCATATTTCACTTTATTTAATTCTCCATGGAGTAGACGTCACTACTCCTATTAGATTCAAGAAGAAATTAAGGCTGAGAGAATTAAGATGACTTATCCAAGGTCACAAATCCAGCAGGTAGCAGACTCACAATTGGAATCCAAGTCTCTTGACTGTGACTCCATTTATGTTTTCACCAAAGTTCAAATGTTTCCTCCCATAGCAATGACCTAGTCCAACCTCCTCCTTCCCACCACTCTTGCTCCTCTTTTCCCTCTTCCTCTTCCTCCTCCTATTTTATACCTGCCTTCTTTCAAAAAGTATTGCAGAAATATTATTCAGCCATAAAAAGGAATGATATTTTGATATAAGCTACAACATGGATACACCTTGAAAACATTATGCTTAATGAATAAGCCAGAAACAGAAAGACAAATATCATATAATTTCATTTATATGAGCCACCTAAAATAGGCAAATTCATAGAGATAGAAAGTAGAACAGAGGTTACTAGGGGATGGGAAGAGGAAGAAGAGCAAATTAATGTTTAATGGACACAGAGTTTTTGTTGAGGATAAAGATATAGATATAATTGGGCATAGATAGTGATGATGGTTACATAACATTGTGAATGTATTTAATGCTATTGAATTGTACATTTATGAATGATTAAAATGATAATATTATGTTATATATTTTATCACAATAAAAATGATTTGAGGAAGAACAGAGAAATGCGTACAACAGTATTATGTATATGTGAAAACTGGAACCAAGTGAAAATAAGAATAGAAAAGCAGACTGAAATCGAGGAGGTATACATGATGTTTGCCATTGGGTTCTGCAGAGTGGTTAAAGGTAAGATGCAAATTTTATTCTGATTTTCTTGGCAGCCCAAACAAAAATTGACAATGTCCATAAAATAACAACCATAACGATTGCTTGGGATAAGTACTGGTAAAGAAACCAGAAAAAAATATCACCAGAGAGTCTCATAAAGGAAACACTGTGGGATATGGTAGCCAGTTTTCTCCACTGTATTTGCATAATAAAGACCAAAACAGGCTTCTTTTGGTTGCTATTTGTATAAAATGACAATTTTTTACATTTGTGTTTCCCACTAGAGAAAGTGCAATATATACGTAAATTTAGATTTTGAACAATTCAATACTTGGGTAGGATAAAAGCCTTCAGTAATTTGCCACCTCATTTTTATAAGACATTTTGGATCCAATGCTTACTAATGCAATAAAGTTCTTTTTTAATTTTTATTTTTATTGATTACAATATTCATGGGGCACAGAGCTGTCATATGGGCAAAATGCAAGTCAGTGAACATGATGCTACCGGAGGTCTGTGTTCATGAATCACTAAGCTCAGGAAGACTCATACCAGTCAACCACGCAAAGGTACTTAAAATAATCTGAAACTTTTAATACTCGCACTGGAAAATAGGAGTTTGAAACTTTAACAACGCTTTGACAAAAAAGTGGCTGAAGAATGGACCATATTGAAGATCAGAGTTTTGGTTAACAACCTCACTAGCTTCCATGAGACCAGAAGGAGGCATGCCTGACTCAGCTGCACAGATTCTATTCAGGACTTCCACCAGGATGGCTTTGCTTTTTGTTAATTTTTTGTTAATGTAAATTATAAACACAAATCATCACCCCCTAAGCTAAAATATGTCCCAGGAAGAGCAAATAAGTTTGTTTGTTTGTTTAGTTAGAACAACTTTTCTGTTTGGTTAATTATTGGTTTTTGGTTAATAGACAGTGGGCACCTATCTCCTTCTGGTTTTAAGTTCTTAGCAAAGAAAAACATGAATTCATAAATATGAATTAACATTTTATATGAAAAGACCAAATACAAATACAAAATTGCAGTCAATTTCATTGTGTAAACAGGCTCACTTGGTGTTGACTATTTCAGCTATAGATCTAAAAGTCAACTGCAGAAAGCAGGTGACTTGAAGATTTTATTCAATATTACTCTTTATTCTCAGAACAATAAGACCTCACTTATATATAAACAACTGTGGAATAAGTAAGTTGTCATAAATGAAATTTTCATGAACTAAAAGTTACCTACATAAGCCTCAAGAGTTTATTCATTTAACTGGGTTGAAAAATTGTTTTTTTCATTTCATGTGCCACTGGATTTTTTTTCTTTTTTTTTTTTTGGTCTTTTTTTTAAAAATAAACTTTTTATTTTTGAATAACTTTAGATTTACATAAAAATTGCAAAGATTGTGATGAGAGTTTTCATTATCTTTCACCCAGTCTCCCTTAATGATACATCTTACATGGTGTATTATACTAAGAAATTGACTCTGGTGTATGACTACTAACTAAACTACAGACTTTATTTGGATTTCGTCAGTTTTCCCATGCTCTTTTTACTGTTCTGGGATCCAGTTCAGGATACTACATTGCATTTAGTGTCACTGATTTGTTTTTTCTCCCTATCTTCCCTCGCTCCCTCCTTTTTTCAGTTAAATCCTTCCTGGATCAGACTCTCATCCCTCAAATTTGTTTAATAGTTCCTTAGAACATTCCCTTAATGTATTGCATCAGCTCTTCCTGCTTATCAAAAGACTAAAATAAACAGCAGGTCAACAAGACTAGACAAGGAAAACATAAAATTCATTTGACAACTGAGGGTTTAGTGTCACTGATTTCTAAACCAAGTACTTTTAATGTGAATTAATCTTAAAGATTCATGTTTCAATATTATAAGCATCAATTATACCATAATTTACTGATTCCTTCAGGGTTTGTTGAAATGAGTTGTACCCTTTGAATCTTATACTAACTAGCCCTAGACAGCAATAAATTAGTGTGCACTCTCATGTTTATGGAGTTTTTACTGTCTGTTTCCTCCCCTGGTTGTAAAATATCACTGTCATCTTGGTCATAGAGTTGAAGCTGTTGTTGTTGCTGTCATTAACGTTGTTTTGCTATCTTCCATTAATTGTGATTTCTTAGTTACAAAATCCAACAGCATATTTTCAATTCCTGTTCTTAATCTCTTTGGAGATTAAATAGCCCTTTCATTCTTTAAAAGATATGTTTTTTTCTCTTTGATTCAATCACGTGACAATTTCCTGAGCTTGCTCTCTGGCTGCATTTCTCTATCCCTAATCTGCCGCAATCTCTGGCTACTCCTCATTCTTCTCTCATAATATAAATGTGCCACCAGATTCCATCATTAACATTGTTTACTTCTCTCTTATACCCACCCTTTCCTTGGCATTCTTACCCAGTCTCATGACTTCCACAATCAGCAGTGCACTGGTGATTCCTAAGTGCCAGTCTTAAGTTTCAAACTGCCTGATGGGTAACTCTACCTGGACGCTAGCTGGCATCTCAAACTCAGTATGCCAAAACTAAACTGATAATCCTCCCACCATACTTGGCCCTTTTCTTCCTATGTCCTCTATTTATATTTATGATATCACGTTCCTTCAGTCCAGCCAAGATTAAAACCTTGTCATTTTCTTGACTTTCCTCTCTCCTTTCCTTCATACCACATTCAATCAGTTGCCAACATTTATTGACTGAATCATTATTGGATTTCATTAATTTGTTCCCACCTATCCTACCTAATGCCACTATCACTATAAGCACCAACCACAGTGGGCACTTATTACTTGTAAAACAAATATAAAATACCCACTGCTTGTGCTATTTTAATACCTCCTAATTTGCCTCTTTTCCCAGAACCTTCCTCCTCCATCCACTGGACACTGGGCTGCATAATTTCTCTACCTGAAGCCCACATCTGACCATGTCATTTTTTTGCTCAAAAACTTTCAGTGTGCCTTAATGTCTTGCTCCACTCCTTGTTGCCTAAGAATGAAAGCCTTTTGTGTGGCATTAGAATCCTTCTATCTGGCCTAAATCAGTCTCTCCAGCCCTACCTTTTTCATTGCCTTTGCATGCTGAGACCCAAAATGGACTTCTCGCTGTTTCCCTGTAATTCCTTACTTCCAAGTCTTTGCTTACACTTTTTCCTGTTGTTTAGTTCTCTCTTTCCCATCCCTGTGCTCAAATCCCATCCAGCCTCAAAGTCCACTAAAAGAAGCTTCTTCCAGGAAATACGTTCCCTGGATCCCCATCTGGAAGTAAACTCTTCAGCTAAACCCCCTTTGGGTTTTAGCTACACCTCTGTTTTGTGCATCACATTTTACCCTGCTTTTAAATTATTCGGGCAGGGTTCTCAACTCCCCTACAAAATGACTTCAAACTCCTTAAGATGACTGTCTGATGCATCTTTCAATTTCCTAAGGTGCCTGAATACTGTAGGTGCCAAACTCTCTTCTCCCTAGCAAAGTCCCTTAAAAAGTTTAAAGCTCATGCCACAAAACTGTATAGCCACTAACTTCCTTGTTGATTATTGGAAACAAACCCCTATTCACTAAAGATTTTTGCAGTGGCTTACTGTCTTTCTCTCCATCACCACTCATGTCTCCAGTCTTGGTAATTTCAATGTAGATGATTCATATGACCACTGGACTCTTAGGTGCTCAACCTCTCTTTCCTATGACCTAGTCCACTACTGCAACTTAGCCACCACCTGCCACGATCACCTTCTGTACCTTGCTATTACCAATTCTCAGCTTTAACCATTCCACCTTCTCTACTTTCTCTTCTGCTCACTCACTCTAGAAACCTCTCTTCACAATTCTTCAGCACAGAAGTAACTACAACTCATTGACTCTATCCCCTCATCCACTTAGATTTCATGGACCATGATTCACTATAATCACAGTGTGACAGACACTCTCTGTGCATTTGCCCTGTTATTGTCTGTTTTTACTCACTTGGAAAAACTCCAACCCTGGTTTAATCCAACTCCCCACTTATCCCATGCCTATAAGCAAAGAGTTGAACATGACTGAAGAAAATCACACATCCATGCTAACTAAATTCAAATGCAACTTACGATCTCAACCCTCAAATAAATCCTCAGTATTGCTGGCAACTCTACATATTTTTCTGGTAAATTCATTCACTCACTCTCTGAAACAACTGTTTCACATTTTCTCCTTTCTCTTCTAACACCCCTCCTTCTAATAGTTCTCAACTGATCATATATTTCTGAAAATCGAAGCAACCAAAAGAGAACTTCAACATCTTCCCATAATTTTCATATCTACTACCTCTGGATCTGCACCTATTCAATCTACTTCTTCTCAGTTACAGTACCTAAACTGTCCTTGCTCATATCTAGGGCCTACTTCTCCTTTCTGCCCACAAAGACTTTGATCCTATATTTATCCCCTCTCTCTTGTACACCATCAAGAATTTATCTTTTAAACCCTTAATTTTCTCATTCTCAATAGCTAATAAACTTGTGATTATATCTCCCTTTAACAAAGAAAAACTTAATACCACATCTCCTCCAAATAATACCCCATATTTCTGGCTGCTTTATATCAAAATTTTTCAAGCAAGTTATCCATCTTTGTAGTTTCCCATTCTCTCTCGAAACTACTTCAAGTATGTTTTTGTCTTCACCATTCTAAGGAGCCAGCTTTTTAAAAAAATAATATAAAACATGTATTTGAATTTGGCCAATTATTAAAGGATAGAAATTGATGGGTTTTTTTAATTGGTTATGAATATTCATGGGATACAGAGCTGACTGTTCCCACTGTGCCCAAGATGTGATGGCCAGATCCATACTGGCAGCACACCCATTACCACAAATTGCGATTAAACCCCATGTTCCCCACCCAATTATCCCTGACTTCCTTTCTCACCCCCTGTTTCCCCCACCCCACTCTGTATCCCTAGGTATGTTCTCTTCCTCTGCAAGTCCAACGCACCACTGTGGTCTTTCTTTCCTTCCTTCTTTCTCTCTTAGCTCCCACTTATGAGTGAGGACATGTGGTATCTACCCCTCTGTGCTTTGCTTATTTCACTCAACATAAGTTTCTCCAAGCTCACACATGTTGTTGTGAATGGCAGAATTTCATTCTTTTTTATGGCAGAGTAGTATTCCATGGTGTATACATACCACATTTTCCTTATCCAGTCATTCATCAATGGACATTTAGGTTGGTTCCATATCTTGGCTATTGTGAACAGAGCTGCGATGAACATGGGAGTGCAGGTATCCCTTTGACATGATGATTTCCATTCCTTTTGGTATATACCCAGAAGTGTGATTGCTGGATCATACAAAAGATCTATCTGTAGTTGTTTGAGAAACCTCCATACTGTTTTCTCTAGTGGCTTTACTAATTTATAGTCCTACCAACAGTGTAGGAGCATTTCCTTCTCTCCACATCCTTACCAACATTTGTTAATCTCTGTCTTTTTGATTATAGCCAGTTTAACTGGGGTGAGGTGATATCTCAGTGTAGTTTTAATTTGCATTTCCCTGATAACTAGTGATGATGAGCATTTTTCATGTACCTGTTGGAGCCAGCGCTTGACAAGGGTACTAGTGACCTCCACACTGTCTAACCCAACTAGCGACTCTCATTATTACTTCATCACCCACAAGCATTTGGCAGGATTTTTTTCACTCTCCCATTCTTAAAAGTGTTTCTTCACTTGGTTTTCAGGACTCCACTCTTTCCTGGACTTCTTCTATCTCACTCTTTACCGCTTTTCTGTCTCCTTTACTGTCTTTTCCCCCTTTACTCCATATAAAATCTAGCAATCCCACAGCTCAATCTTCAACTCTTCTCCCTTTTCCATCTTCCTTGGTCTTAGTGATTAAATCCAAGATCTACAGCTTTCTAAAATAGCTACAATCTGACCACTCAAAATTTATATCCCCAGCCCAAATACTTCCCTGAACTCCCATCTTGAATATTCAACTACCTGCTCTGTGTCTCCTTATGTATCTAATCATCATCTCAAAGTTATCATGCCCCAACATGAGCTCATGGTCCAGTTGGACTTCTCCTCCAAGTACTCACCATCACAGCAAATGGCATCTCAATCATCGGGGTGCTCAGACCCTAAGTTTGAATTATTCTTGACTCCTTTCTTTTATTCACACCAAATCAAACCTGTAAGAAAATCCTATCAGCTCCACCTTTGAAATATAACTTGTACTCCAAATTTACTCAGCAGCCCATCCTCACTAATGCTTTAGTTCAAGCTATAATTATCTCTCACCTAAATTTCTGCAGTAGACTGCTGAATGGTCTGTTCAGCTCTATGCTGGTCCCTTCATAGTATATTCTTCACACAGAATCCCGTTACTCCCCTGATCCAGCCCTCTACTGGTTTTTCATTATTTAGAATATAAGCAATCCATGCTCATAATTTTGTCCCAACAGGCTCTACACACCCCCCATCCCCCCCTTTCTCCAGTCTCTATCCTAGTCCTTTCTCTCTGGCTCATGAACTTCCATGACATAGACTTACATGCTACTCTGAACATGTAAGCACTCTGCTACTTCACACTGTTTTCCATAGCTGTTCTCCCCGCTTGGCATTTTCTCTCACAAGATATTAGCATGTTTTATCTCTCCACTTCGAGTTTCTGCTCAAATTACTCCCTCCACAGGGAGGGCTTTCCTGACCATCCTATCTAGAGTAGCCTCCCTTATCTTCCCCTACTCCTTTACCTTGCTCCCCTGCATTTACATGTTTACTTGATATAATGTTTAATGATAGCAAATGTTTACATAGTATTTATGTACCAGGCACTATAAGCATTTTACATGTATTAACTAATTCAACCAGAGAACAGCCCTTCAAAGTAAATCATTTTATTATTCTCACTTTACATATAGAGAAACTGAAGCACAGAGATGTTAAAAATTTGTTAAAGTCACACAGTAGGTAGCAGAATGATAATGTAAGTCTTTACTCAAACACTGGAATATAAGTGCCTCCAATTCTACCATTCTAAGTATTTGCTTCACCAGAATGTAAGCACCATGAGGGTGGGAAATTTGGTTGTCATTATTGCAATATCCCCTGAACTATAGGCACTCAGGAAGTATTGGATGGATAAATAAAAGAAGTATCTGCCTCTGGTTGACCCACTTTTCCATCCTAATAGGCAATAACTAATTAACAAAATTAATGACATCAAGGACTAGACAAGTTAGAATAAATAGGCTCAGAGTGAAACTACAAAGGATTTGCCTATGAATAAAATACTTAAGATAAAATTTGCTAACTGAGTAGCATCCCTTTTAGATTGTCAGGACATTTTTACATTTTTACAAAATGTATTCTTGGTTCCTCATTATTCTAGAAATAAATGATCGCTACATTAGCAAATTAATAATATACTCAGAAATCTAGAGCAATAATAATTTTATAAGGGTATTTTTAAATCAGCTTAAAATTACTCAAAGATAGGGTGAATTCTTAGAAATAAAAATACCAGTTGGTTCAGGTGACTCATTAACCACTGGAAGAAGAACACAGAGTAAATTTTTAAAAGGAATACAAAAAAGTAAAATTTCATTACTGCTCACTGGGACAAAGGGGTTCACTATGGAATCTGTTAGAAAATGCTCTGTAATCTTGGAAACAGCTTATAAACACTCCCTCAAACACTCTAATCCATGAAATGACTTTTTGAATGCTATTTACTCTGGTTGGCTATTGCTAGAAACAACTTCACTGTCAGGTTGTAAAACTATCCCTGGAGCTCATTCCAAATTTACCAAGCACTAACCCACAGAACTCTGAAACCCTTTGCATTAGAAGTGAGGAATTTCTATTCTGCTTCCTAAATATACCATTTTTCTCACCACTAATCTTTCTTCACACCCATTTTTGTTTATGTAATTTATCAAACAATTTAGAGTGATCACTGTGTTTGGCACTATTTTAAGTGATTTATAAATGTTAACTCATGTAATCCTCCAAACAATCCTGTGAGAAGAGGAAACTGAGGCACGGAGGAGTTAAGTGACTTGCCTGACTGCTGGTTCTTCTGCATTCTCAGTAACTATACTCTGTTCTCATATGTGAGGGAGAGGAAACAAAATCTATGGAGCAAAGGACACTGAGTTTTCTTGAGTGAAACAGATTCACACATGTTTGAATATAAGGTATGTGAACAATTGGAAAATAGCTTGGACCACCTACACAGAGCAAACATACTCCATGATGCTGGCCTTTTACATTCAGAACTGTTATTTAAAGAGAGGCAGATGACCTCATATGCCACTAGACTGATTTCTCCTGGAGCAGACCGAATGTAGTTGGAGGGAAAGTAGAGGCAAAGATTTTTTCAAAAACCTGGTGTGACACAATTGGGAAAAGATAGATAACAAAATCTAGAAAGGAAAAAAAAAATTGTGTACACGAATATCATTAGTCCACATGTAAACAGAAAAGTTGTCAACATGGATGTGGACAGGGGTCAGAGGGATCAGAAAATACCAAATAATCCACACATATAAGAACAGGAGGCCTTGGGTTTGTATGCATGATTGGGGGAAATTTTTGCCTCTTGGAAATTGGTGTCATCATTATAAAAAGCAAGTTCCTCAAGCAGGATTAAATCAAAGTAGTACATATGCTGTTATACTTAAACTCACTCAGACAACAAAGATTTGCTGAGTGCCCACTGTATTTAGGGTACTCTGGTAGGGATGGTGATGTGGGAAGTACAAAGGTTATCAACTTAGGATGACCCTGACCCGCATGCAGGCCCCAAATCTGTAGCATGTTTTACATTTTCTAATATTAGATTTGTTTGGATTTAAGAGGCTAGCAATCAGAGTCCATCTCTCCCTAAAGAGTTAAGTCTGCTCCCTAAAGGGCAAATAATAAATATGGTGCCCTGGATAGATCTCAAAGCTCTTTGATGAAATTAGATAGAGACTACAATAATTTCCCACTTGGTGTTGGTAGTTTTATAGAGCGAGAAGTCTGTATTTTATAATCAATAAATATTAACTAGCATGGTTATAGAAACATATCTAAATTAAACACAAATTCTAAAATATTTAAATTACTCTAAATACAAACATCCAAGAACAATTCGGTACATTATTAGAATTTGATATTTATTCTTACCTTAGTTTCATCTTCAGTTTTGAGAGCTAATTCACCCTAAACTTTTACTTATGATTAGAAATGTCTCACTGTATTCTTTGCTTTAAAATCTCTGGCCAGGTTTTGATTAAAAAAAAAAAGAAAAAGAAAAAAAGATCCCTGTATCCACTCTTAAATTTTTGTGAGCAAAGAGATCTCTAACTTTCTGTTTGTCAGAAGAAATGTCTGCTTTGGCATTCAAAGTTCCCTCTTATAAGCTTCCAAATATTTGCAACTGGTAAAAAAATGAAAAACATTGTTCAGTACAGAAGTATAATCCACCTGGTACATGGCAAGCCCTGGGATTTGTATTTTCCTAGTCCCAAAGTAATATAAAAGTCACTCTTACTGATGAAGGGAAAAATACATGTTGCACATTCATCCTGATACAGGAAAAGCAGATGGCAGTCATCCAGAGAACCATAAAATTGGACTCTGCTTCCTGAAATGGGCACCACAGACTGACAGCAGTCAGTCAGCCAGCCTTATTCCCCACTCTGTCCAGCATCATACCTCCTCTTTGGAATGAGTTGGCGAGTAGAGCTACAGATCATCTCTTTAGCTATCATAAGGTCACTTTCTACCACACTTGAGTTGTAGAGAAAGGAAGTATCCCTCTCACCCTGACTCCAGGTGTGTAAACTTATTTTTTGCCATGCAAGTTCTCCAGAGTTCAGGAGAGCAGCATGCTGGGATTAGGTTCAGGGCTCAGTGGAAGGCCCAGAATTTCACAGATGGGGAAAGGACTCCTACATCCTAAATACCAGAAACCACATGACACAGACCCATATGTCAAAATCCTTCCTATAAATTCTCTTTTCTTTACTTTTTCTCCTTTACTCCTTAAAGGGAGATCTTGAGTCATTCTAAGCTCCTATGAATAGTCCCTTAGCAACCATTTAAAATAGGATTAGATGCAACTGTTTTCTATTTAAGTGTATTACATTATAAAAATCCCAGTTTAGACAAAGAAAGACAGGGGTGGAGGGGCAAGGATATGGAATCTATTTCTCAAACATATTTTTGTAGATTACAAAAGTTATAAAAAGATAAACTGATTTCCCCAAAACAACATTATGATCTACAAAAATCCTTTTTTTTGTTTGTTTGTCAAAACATATTTGTGGTCCTCCAACCAGCCACCTCTTTAAGCCTCTCTCCTTAGCATACATGTCAATTTGTCCATTTGTCTATGGATTGATGAGCCAAGCCTAACTATCTCCAGGAACATTTTATAATAAGACCCTTGTTTAAAATATTTTGTAATATAAAATTATATTACTAATCTTTTAAATGACAAAATATTTTGCATATTTCAAATAAGTATAAGTTTTAAATAAAAACACAATATAGAGTTCAGAAACTTTGCACTATATTAAGATATTAGCACATAGAAGATTTAGCAATCAGATCAAAGAAGCATTCAAAAGTTGAATAAAGAAAAATTGAGTCTGAGTCCATTTCCTTCAGAAAGTTTAAACCATATCTGATTGCAGTCAATTGTTTTCAGAACAAAGGATGGTGTGTGAAATTTAAGAAGCTTGCATGAAGCCCATTTGTCACATTTGTTTTTACCTAGGATTTTGAAATACAGGTATTTGTCTTTTGTTTGCAAAATAATACTGAAACATCAAATCCTTCTTTCCCATGCCACTGGGTTCATAGTAGACAGCAAATATTTTTCTCCTTTAAAATTCTATTTATTTTACTAATAGATTTTTCTGTTGGGCAATATGACTCAGTACCTGATATATAACACTTAATAAATATTTGTTCAACTAAATTGAATGTTTAAGCTTTTGTTCATGTCTATGGTCTAATATTTGCCAAACGTTTTATCTGGACCTCTTGAGCACCTATTTTACCAGTAAAGAGGTGCTCAACATTTTATGTATCATCGTTTTATGTTTGTTTGATTGGAGCAACAATAAAACAAGAAATAAAAAAATCCGGCACAGGGAGGAATCATGAAAAATGAAGAACTAATCTGGGTATCAGAGATTTGTTTTCAAATTTTTCAGTAACAAAGAACATTTGTACTAACTAACACCAACAGGTCTCCTGTTGTGTTACCTACAACAACAGGAGACCTGTCCTTGCCTCTCTGAAACACATTCTTGTATTCTTTTCTGATGTAACTTTGCAGACTACAGAAAACGCAAGGTTGAGTCCCAGTTTTTAAGCTTACTTCTTCATCTTCAGATTTCTTCTGTACCTAATTCCAAATTCTGACTCAACTGACTAGCTGTAGTATATAATTCTGAAGATTTAATAAAAATCTTATAGCCATGGAGAGCAGCAAAAATTTGGAATGGCATGCAATAATTTTGACATTGTTGAGGGGAGAGGATTTCCTTTCCTCCTTTCAGTAGAAGTGCCATTGAAAGGAGGAGTCCACTCCCAGTGATTTTTAATGGAGATGCAACAAGGTCAAATTAAAGGGATATCAAAGGTAAGAGAAATAGCAAGGCTAAATTCAAATGGAAGTCCCATAACGACCTGAAATATGTGTTCCTTGCTACATAATGATTCACCTTGGCTAGACAGTGTCTTACACTTTGAAAAGCATCAACAAATTTTTGACAAATAAGAGCCCTTGAATACTTCACCTTTAGACTTATGCATGTTAAAGAAACAAAGATTTCTAAATTTTTGCATGTTTCAAAGCTATGGTGAATGAGAATTAGTGGGAACAAGTCTAGCCTATTTTTGTAGAAGTGATCCATATAGAAGAGAGAAATCTTTAATGATGAATGTTTATATTTTCAGTGCTAAATCTACCAAGAGCTAGAGTGTGGGGATCTAAGGAAAGCTTCTGTCCTTTGCTGTGGCCAACTGACCACAGGACAGTACATTTGCATCACACAAGAACTTAACCATATGCATACGACACAGATGGATAAGAAAATCATTTAACTAACGGGCAGGAGTCCATTGACCATTCCAATTCTCTCCATAAGCATTTACCCTAAGTGAGCACGAGAATCTTCCGCCCAAAGGACTTCTCAGTTACTGTATGGTTCTCATCCACAGAAGACCTCTCAAAGTTGGGTGAGACTGTGGTATTCAATGAATTCAATGACACATAGACACATTTTTTATCAACATCGCCCTTAAAACATAAGCCAACTATGTAATCTGGTGCTCAACAGAACTGCATCATTTAATGCTGAAGGGTAAGCTGCCCATGTGGGACATAATTGAGAGATGGTGTTTGCCTTCAGTGTGGCTCCTTCCAAAGGGGGTTTCTAAGGTAATTTCAACAAATTTCACCTTCTTCCTGCCCTGCCTTTAGAATCGAGTGCCTAAATGAGACTTTACTCCTGCATAATCTTTGCGCTGCCAGAGCTTTAGCAGAAAATTCTCACCCTGATCTCCTTATATCCCCCTGTAATGTAGTCTCCCTCCTGGAGCCAGATTGGTGAATCTCATGCCACCTTCTGGAGCTGCTAGCTCTGCCCAGGCTCTTCTTCACTGTTTACTAGACCAAGGAGAGTAAATAATTAATTAATCTTTGGCTCAGGGTAAATTCTTAAATTATCAGGACATATTTTACATACCTTCCCTGGAATATTCAAATTCACTTAGAAATAACCCCAACTAGCTTCCTTTGTTCCCTGTGTCTGCACACCATCAAAGACACAGAGCATAACATGTAAAGTTACTCCAAAAACAACATTGTGGGTGCCACACATCACCAAAAACATATATGAAGTACCTCTTAAAACAATGGTGGAATACAGCAGATACAGAACGCAGTGAAGGGAGTAGGTGCTTCAACAAGACCAAGAAAGTGAGCAGGAAAGAATAAATTCAAGTCATAAAATTTGGTCAATATTTCATAGTGGTAGTAGCAGGCATTTAGTTGCATTTTACCAACATGGCCCTAATCGGTATAAATCCTTCACTTCACAATCTTAAAAATTTGCTTAAAAAACACCCCAAAACTCTAAAAGCCTAGGAAAATTTCATGTCATTGATAATTGTGAATTATTGATACAAAATATGAGACTTCATGTCCAAGTTATAAAATTATAATATTCTAAGAGATTGGTAAACATAATGTGACCCGGTGTGTATTCATGGAGTGGACATTGCACCCCAACAGGCCACCATTGATTGTGCCAGACCTGTTGTCAGCCCAGGGATCCCATAGCCAGCATATTGACTGAAATATGTCCAGTCCAAGAATTCACAATATTTCACTGTACTCCAAAACTTCCAGAGTCAGACAAATACACCGAAACCTTTGTTTTATTTTGTTCGCCTTCCTTCTAAAATAGTGTATTTTAAAAATGAAGAATGTTCATATTTTTGCTTAAACCTTGAACTGTCAGCTTATCTAACATTCTGTCAAGTGGTCAGTTATTTTTAATTTTCTCCTGACCAGGAAAAAGTATGTGCAGAGGTATACCTTTTTGTCTCTGATTTTCTGAGGCTTCCAGATAGCCTTACTACTGGAAAATTCTTCCCCATGCCTAAATTAACTCTCCCCTGCTGCTTTTTAGATCTCTAAACAGAGACCTAGATAGTCATGCTGAAATCCTCTGACCATCCAGCTTACAGCAAATAATCAGTGTTTAGAAAGAGGTGGGTTGACTTCCCATCCAGGCTGCTTTTATGTTCTGTGAGAGGAGGGCGGACAGCCTACCATCAGCAATACAGGGAGTGCCAGGAAGTACATTTTGGAGTCCAAATTGCACTTAATCAAAGGCGGAGTCTATATTAATTTTTTTCTGATCCAAATAGTATAAATTTTATTATCAGCATTACCAATAATTACAAACCACTTCAGATAAATTAAAAACTAGCTCTGACATGTACATAAAAATTAGAGCTTCCTGAAAATGTAATAAGCTCGGCAGTAACTTACAGAATCACAGAATTGTTGTTAATTTTAGTGTACCTCTGTATTTCCTAATGCAAGCCAGAGCCAAAACATAATTTTAATTAAGCAATTAATTAATTAAAATGAATGAAACATTCTTGAAAACTCAGATGCCCTAGAGGGTTAGATTAGAGAAAGTGGAATCAAGACTGGAATCCAGAAACTCCTCAGCTAACTTGTGATTTGGATGTCAGTCTGCCCCACATATTTCACAAACTCAGCGTCAACTCTTTGTGTATGTCAAAACGCGTGTTATGAAAGCTATGCTACTAAACGCACTTGGTGGTACTTATCACTTAATGCTGGTAAAAGAAAATTCCAGAAACATATTTAAAAATTTTAAGTATGAAATAAGCTTCAAAGACAGTAGGATCAAAATATTGGTATATGGGGAAATCAAATAAGTGGAGATTAAATGATTTTTAACTTTCTCATTTTACCCTCTAATCATCTCTTATGGGATTAAATACATACTCTTTGCAAAACAAACATTTTACTCATTGACTTTGGCTCTGGGTCTTAATTTTCTAAACAAAAATATATGGTAGTAGGAGAAACACTGTAAAAATGTTAATTACCAGATGAAAAGGTTCATTTAGGCTTGAACAAAACATATTGTAACATCACGCTGAAGGGAAAATAATAGGGGTGCTCAAACTTTACCAATGACTGTGCAGCCAACGCAGCATCCTCTTCCTTTCTAAACATGCTGTTCTGCCTCATCCACGGTTTCTGTTTTGTCTGTGACTCCTCAGAGCCTACAAGTAAATTAAATACCTACATGCAGCCACCCATATAAAGTTAGAGAAGTTGACTCACTCTGAGAGGCCAACTCTCCTGCAAGGAGAGGAAGTGCTTGGAAGTAGTGCCTACCTCCCATTTCTCCAGAAGGTCTCCCTTCCAGCTCCCTGAGGGGAATGGCAGAGAGTTGGATATACCAAGCAGCGGAGAGGCCAAGGGCCAAACAAGAAAAATCACTCTTCTTTGGATATGCCTGGCATTATAGAGCAAGGGATGCTTCCTTTCTCTCTTCTGGGAAAATTCCCCACTGAGGCTCTCATATTTCTGTCTCCTGTAATGAAGAGGAGTAGAGAGCAAGGAAGGGAAGAAAGAAGATAAAGTGCCTAAGGTTCTGTACAAATTACCCACTAATTCTTCCTTAAAGAAATAAAAACAGAAACTAAAATACAAATGGTACCCTTTTGGGAGGTTTGGAGAGGAACACCAGTCCCATTTGAGCCAAGGGTCCAAAAGGGTAAATGGAAACATAGCACCTGCCTTTCACATCACCAAGTCCTCTTATAACCATGTGTGTGAAAGATTCAGAAATGCCTGATACAATAAAGGTAAATATGTCAGCTCCTTAATTTCAAATTTGAAGGAAAAACAATTAAAGACTAATTCTCAGAGTTAGACTGTTTTCTTATAAGTCATTGCCAGCTTAAGTATAAAGAAAATTCTGGATGGAATTTTATCTTTTAGAAAATTTTTATTAAATGTGATGGAAAGTATATCCAAGTTGCCAGAGTTTCACCAATGAAACACAGGTTCTTCTTCTGTGTGCTTGATTTTCTCATAATTTAAAAGGAGGAAATTTGAAAATGTGTATTGTATTATAGAAGTATACATGCTGTGAACTGGGAGTGATGATTAGATGTTTTTATTATATCTTTTTTTTTAGTATTTTTATTACACCTTTGATCTCAGCAAAGGTGCAGAGTTGTGATGTATATGTCTTTTTAAAATATTGGAAAATTATCTTCATCACTCCTAATTTTGTATGAAAATATCAGCATTGTCAACTGTTCCCCAGTATATGTCCACATTTAAACATTATTTTTGAAGAAACCTTTTCACATTTCATTCAGCACTTATTTTGAGTATTTTCTCAGGAATGCTATTGTCTAAGTGTAAAAATCTGTTGATTTTTTTTTATAAGACATTTCTGTACAAAGAGTTTGAGTATTCCTAGTTGGAGATATTCCTCCATGCTACCAACCCAAGATAGTGTATTCTTTTCTATTGAATACAGACCATATGAATTATGTGTGTAAATCCCCACTCATTCATCTGAGATTATAAACTGAAGACGTGAGCCAAAATGTTTCCTTAGTAAAACAACAAATGTGAAAAATTAAATCTGTAAGTATAAGGCAGGGTAAGTCTATTCCAAAGTGCTGCTAAAATAGGATTTATTACCCTAGTTTGAAAGAAAACACCCAACTTCTTCTGTGTCTTCCCAAAGCTCAGGTAACTACATTGTACTAAAATCACTACAATGAATAATAGTATTCTGGCTTAGCATAATGTAAAACCCAATGCTTCAATTGTGATTCAAAATTCCTTTCTATAGCGTCAACACAGCAAGAACTGTACTTTTGAGCTGGAACAGTGCTCACACAGTATAGATGCACCTATCTCTATACTCAAAGATCTGAATACTGGGTGCACAGTACTATTTAAATTCACACTATTATAAAAGAATCATTATTATAGCCCAAAGTTTTAATGCTGCCTATGCTTGAAGAGCTGTGCCAAGTGCATTACATAACCACTGTTATCTCGTTTGCTCCTCTTTTCACCCATCTCCCTTTCACAGATAAGACAACTAAGGGGTGGGAGGGGGGCAAATGACTTAATCCAGATCACAAAGTAAGTGAGGTTGTCCTGGATCCAAACACAGGCCTCTTTAATTCTGAAACCCATACACTCAGGTACTCCCTTCCCTGCATCCCATAATAATTACTAGTATTACTAGTGGTGAGAGTTTACATTAAAGAAACTTTTATTACCTGCATTTTAGTATCTAGTTGTCATAACAGTTAAGTTTGTTTCACAGTTCCATGGAACATTTACTACTCATGCTGGGTAACCCTGAAGTGTAGACACATCCTAGATAATCATTTCCATGTGAGGTTTTTCTAGATGTCTTCAGAATATTCTCAGCTAACAATCTTATTGTCACTTCAGGCAGGACTGAGAGTTAGGGAAATGGGTTCTACATCTTATGCCAATGCTGGGAAATCACTGGAGCTCTCTGGGACACTGCAGAGTGTAGGCTGTAGGAGGGCAGGGACTCTATCCATACAGTCTAAATTAGGACCTGCCACATAGCAGGTGCTTGGAAATATTGGTTAAATGGATGAATGAACCTCCATGGCTATAAAAGGAGGGTGCTGGAATAGAAGATCAATTTCAGATATTTCTTTTTGCTGCAGAACTCATTTTTTCTCCCAAATCACAAAGTACAAAACAGATGTAGGTGGAGAGCTGGGATGGATGCAGCAGGACAGAGTCTAGATGCCTAGAACCTGCGTCCATGCCTTCTTGTCTAGTCAAACTTACTCCAACACTCTGAAAAAACTGCACCAGATACCATGTGGAAACCACTGAATCTGGATGCTAAAGCCTCTTCTAATTCAAATTCCATGTATCTGAATGTTGATTTCTATCTTCAACAAGTTAATTCTTTTTATATTAAGGAAAGTAGACTAGCTCCTTTTTTGGAAACAGGCAGCTTAATTAATAAAATATTTACTTGTAAATGTTTCTACCTTAAATTTCTGAAGTTAGTGCTCACCAAATATCCCATGTGCTCTCCTACTTTTCCCGTCCTCTCTGGTAGTTGCCTGTCCCTGGACAATGGCCCACGAGTAGTAGTGATGGATGTTAATTCTACCTCCTCCATCCCTCTCTTCCCCAGCTGTGGTCATGTTTTCCAGGGATCACTGCTTCAAGATGGAAGAGGGCCACCTGACCCACACTGAACTGTGCAAGCGAGAAATAAAATTTTATCACGTTAGGCCACTAAGATTTGGAAGTTGCTTGTGTTAATTTTTCTGACAAAAGCATACTTTTAATTTGCTGGGAATATTTAGACTGAAATACTGAATGGATCTTCTAAAACGTACTGCTCTATTTTCCCATATAAGCAGGAGTCCTCAGAGTTAAGTGCTAACAGAAGGCACACACACCCAGGGTAAGGATTGTTTAGGGAATAATGGTCTAAATGGGAGGAGGGGATTTTCCAAAGACCATATGCTGTAGCTGCCACAAAACTTATGTTACCAAATTAAAATCCCATTACTGCATATCTTCAATACTGTTTGAAGTTCTGAGTAGATTGCCTTATTCACAAAAAAAAAAAAAAAAAAAAAAAAAAATGGTGGAAAGAAATCTTATAGAGCTAAAGCTTTCGTGAAAGCAAAGCTTTCAAATGAAATGTCCCAAGTGAAGTCACTATCCTCCACAATTCTTATTCATTGCTTCCCAGGTATTTGCAAGTGTTGTATAGATAGATTTGTAATTTAAGCTTTGGATGATGTTGTCAATCCCCCAAAGAGGCCTAAAATCAGAGCATTCTTACCAATTGATTTAAATACTCCATTTTGTTAATAAATATTAGGTTTACCATCATCCTATTAGTTAGTTGACTTCATATTTAACCTGTGACTTCCTTTAATTTTTAGCCAGTTAAGAAATATTAGCTTTCCAAAATTTGATATCTTGATTTTCAGCTAAAGTCATTGAGCAGGTGCTGTGCTAAGCTGTCCAGATGCCCCTTTCAAGACTGAGGGTCTTATTCCTATAGATTCCGGATGCTCTTAGCAGCCAGACCTCACTTCAAAATCATCCTCTGCTAAAGAGAGCCACCTCTCCCAATGGCAGGTCCCATCCCTTAGGTGGCCTGAGTCCAATGACTGGTCATGTAAGACTATTCCAACCAGTTTCAGAACTCACAAGGGACTGACTAAGACCTTACTGTACCTGCACTGTAGCCCAAGCCTTCTCACTTTCCATCCCATGGGCTTCCCTTCCCACACAGGTGTTGATCCTGAAAGCACTCCCTAAACTTCCTGCACAATAATCGCCATCCCAGAGTCTGCTTCTGGGGAGCCTGACCTGCAGAAATCCAAATTACTCTGCAAGCATGAGGTAGGAAACCAGTCAAATTAGTGTGGTCAGAGCTTTTCCTATCACATTTTCGGTACCAGATTGTCCCTCATGATAAAGGATCTGAAGCAAATCATGTCATTCTTTATTCTGTATCCCCAAATGCTTTCAAGTTAAAATAAACAAGGGTATACTGAGAGAGGGGACAGAAACATGAATGTACATGGAAAAGAGGAAGGATAATTTACCGTGGTGACAGAGTGCTAATTTAGGAAAATTTCATATGCATTTGTGTATGTGTACATATATACATACATGTGCAAGAATATGTGCTGATTCAGTTGCTCATATCCTCTTTCTGAACATGAAAACTCAAGACAGTCTAATTCTAATGCAGACTTAATAAGAATGCAGACTTAGTCAAATTCTAATGTGCAGCACAAAGAAAGTCCTAATCAGGGCTCTCTTGGTTGGAAGAAACAGAAACCTACTCTAACTAACTCAGATGAAGATCACATAGGAGTGTTCAGCCAGGCCTCACAATGACTCCACCTGTGAGGTCAGGATCAAAGACTCTCCTTTTGGTGTCTCATGGACCAAAAGGCCTCTCTTATCTGCATATCTTGGTCAGTCTCTCCCTCTCTGTTGACTCATCTTGCACATGACCCAACATGGCTTCATATCTAGATCGGCAAACATGACTTCATCTCTAAATCAACTGTTTCTCGGGTATACCCACTTTCCCGCTGTCTATATATTCAACTATTTCAAACTTTCTTCTCATCCTCAAATCTTCACTCCTCTCACTCTCAGAGGATGAACCAACTCCTACTTCACAGAAAAAATAGAAACAAGCAGACAAAATGTCCTTTATCACTCTGGTCACAAACTTACACTCTTTCTCTTCTATTCAAACCGTCTTCCTTACTGCATTTGTTTCAATGACTTTTAAACATTTAAAATTTTATTCCATTTAAATTCCCTGCAAAATTCCGCACTGGATTTTTCATCCCATTCCAGATGTCTCTCCATGCCTCTCTTCTGTTTCTTAGTCAAACTTCTTGAAAGATCTCCCCAAACTAACGATATGTATTTATCCACCTTCCTTCCACTCTATCTATTTCAAGTTCTAGTTCTAGCTCCATTACTTCATAGAAAAAGTGTTTTCTGAAGTCACTGGTAATCCCCTTGTTACTGAATCCAATAGCTCGCTCTCAGTTCTCATCATACTAGGTGTCTCAGCAGAATTCCTTTTTTAAAAAATTAATTCAAGCATAATTTACATACAGTGAAATGCACAGGTATTAAGTATAGAGTTTAACCAGTTTTGACAAGTACATACACATGTACAATACACATTTCTATCAAAATACAGAATATTTCTATCCCTCTAGAAAGTTGGCACCTGCCTCTTTCCTGCCAATCCCTTACCTCTGCCACCACCAAAGAGCCCACCAATCTGATTTCTACCACCATAGACTAGCTTTGCCTATTCTGGAGCTTCATATAAATGGAATCATACAGTGTACATTATTTGTGTCTGCTTTTTTTATTCAGCATGATGTTTTTGAGATTCATCCATGTTGCCTAAGGATTAGTTGAGTCCTGTTTATTGATGAGTAGCACATAATTCATTGTATGAATAGTCTATAATCTTTAAATCCATTCTTCTGCTGATGGCTGATGGACACCTGAGCTATGCCCAGTTTAGGACCATTATGAATAAGGCTGCCAGAGTTTTTGTGAATGCATGATTTCACTTTTCTTGTATAAATATCTAGGAATGGAATTGCTAGGTCATGGTGTAAATGCATGCTTAAATCTTTAAGAAACTGGCAAAATAAAGTGGTTGTACTGTATTACACTCCCACAAACAATATTTAAGAATTCTAATTACTCATCATCTTCTCTAACATTTGATGTTTCCAGTCTTTTTTATTTTAGTTCACGTAGTGAGTGTGCCTTATCCTCCTTGAAATACTTTCGTCCCTTTTATTTGGTGAAACAAGGCTCTCCTGGTTTTTATTTTATCTCTCTTTCCATTTTTTCTTTAATGTCTTTGAGGGGTTTTTGTCCTGGTCTATATACATATATATTCTGGGCTTTCATCTAATCTGTTCTTAATACTGTAACCAGAATGATCTTTTTAAAATACTAATACGATCATATCTCTCTTCAAAACCTTTTGGTTCTTCAAATGAAGATAAAACTCTACAACATGACCTAGAAGGCCCTATGGTGTCTGGCTTCTGATGCTTCTCCAGGTTCCTCTCAAGCCACACCCCTAGAGGCTTTCTCCTGGCTGACCTCCTCCTCTTCCACAACGCTAGCTTTCTTCCAGTTCTTCAGACTCACCATCCTGCCTCCTGTCAGTGGCCCTCTATTCTTTCTGCCTAGCAGGTTCTTTATCCCTGTGTGCCTAGCTAACTCCTACTCATCCTCAGGTCTTAGCCCAATCTTTACTATCATTCCATGGGGAGCTATTCCTGGACAGCCCAATCTTATTCAAAATTCCTGGTTTTTATTATTTTATCAAAATATTATATATTGCCTTGTGCTGCATTTATCATAGATTTTAATTTTACCTTGCTGATTATTTAAACAAAATGCACCTTCTCCTATAAAAGGCAGGGAACAGATGATTCTGTTATTTCTAGCACAATCCCTGGTATATCATAAGTGCTCAATCCATTTCTGTTTCAAGAACAAATGAGCGGGGATCATTCATTTTCTTTAGCTCTCTGATTATTTCTTATTTTAAATTTGAAAGAGAATCTCATTAGTCTTCAGACAGTCAGTGAATCACCTCGCCTTGAATCGAGTGTCAACCATTAGTCCAATTAGTCACGGCCTGGATAGGATCATATGAATATAGGGCTGCAGAGTGGCCTCTAGGGCAAAATCTACAGAAAGCACTGTGGGTACAGAAGGTAACACCGTGTCTAGATCATGCAAGTTCTGTAAATGAGATGAAATTAACCTCCTTAAAACAGACTTTATAGAAAGAATGTGTTAAGTCTTCAGGTGTATGGGTGTGAGAGAGTATACGTGTGGATAAACAGGTGCAATATAAGTTTGCAGATATAAGTTCATGCATGTATATGTGAGTAGTCATTCCCTTCCCATCTCACTGATTCTTTCCTTGGATCCTTGACCAACAGTCTAGTTGAAGTCAAATCATCAAATGAGAAGGAAAGAATAAAAGTCCTTTTCCCCCCAATGAATAAAACCAAATGACTTATCTAAGTGAAAAAACAAAACATTATTATTATAATGTTTACATAATTCAAAATCATAGTAGGAAAAGCTATTTGGGATCATAAGTAAATTATCGCATATTGAAAATGTAACTTTCAGAAATGTATTAAAAACTAAAAGTAAAATTATCACATTTAAGAAATATGTGAACCGCTTAAATGTAATTGCAACAAATATTATTGCAAAGGGAATCTTTAAATAAAATATTTCTTAATCTCTGGCAATGATCCACTTACTTTATGTAATAGTCAATATAACCAAATTCAAAATCAACAAAGTAATTAGAAGTTCCTTCAAAGTTTTCCATAACAGGATATAATCTTAAAGAGTAAATCAAACCATAATTGGAAAAAAAATTACTTGCTCGAATTTGCTGGTATTTAAAAATGCAACCATGGGGAGAGAGTGACATTTTTATAAAATTATCATGATGATCATGACGAATATTAAAATAGAATCTCTACAATTTTCGCTCTTACCAAAATTTTAAAACCCAAAATAAATGAGACTGCTTGTTTCAGTATCCCTTTATTTCCAATACCAGGATGTAAAATATATCCATTTTTTTCCCAGAAAAGAAGGGTCAGGAAAGAGGACTTAAGCTCCAATATAATACAATACACCAATAGCTAAAGAAGATAAATCTGCTAAACAGTGTGGAATATAAAAGGAAAAGCCATTTGGTTACTTGACTTTTGTTTTCATCTCTTTCTACCAATACACTGATAATCTTTCTGTCCTGGATAGAAGCTCTCAATGTGGATATATGAAAGGTCTTCAAAAAGTTCATGGAAAGATTTGCATTATTTTTTAATTCTATTTTTCCACGAACTTTTCAAAGTACTCTAGCATACTACCTTATATTTAAAGAAGCCTGATACATTGATTTATACATATTTTAGATACTTCAACAGTGTGCATAATTTTTCCAAAATGTAAACCACATAAATTGAAAACAAAACACTAGCCACCCTATTACTGAATTTTCTGTTGCATTGTTCAGAGTTGTGTTTAAATGACAAGAACAATAATGTGGCACACAATGCTTGTGCACCAATAACAAACAACAACTTTAAAATATATTCTTGAGATTAAGAATACTCTCCAAATATTGATCAATAATACTTGAAGTAAAGAAATGTAAGTCGGGAAATGACCAAATAGACTATATAAGGTCCAGGAAAACAGCAAGAAAATTCCATCAATAACTACTACTCTACTTCCACTTTGAATATGCATAGTACTTATGAGAGTCTATTAAAAGAAGCTCAATAGTGTAAGACATTTATGTGATAGTACAGATATGGTAATTGGTTTTAAATTCACATTTCTTCTCTACATAAACATGATAGCATCTTCCAGACAATAATTACCTGGTATAATGATGAGTAATATAAAAATATATACTATATAATATGTAAATCATTAGCATATTATTATCTTCTATAGTACATAAAGATATGTTTCATTCATTGCTTCTTTAAAATAGCTAATATTCTAATGAAATGCATTAATTACTTACAAATCACATGAAATTATTATCTTTAACACTACCTTATTTTACCATCTAAACTTCAGAGGAATTATCAAAATATTATAATTGCATGAAATTATTTTCTATAATATTACCTTATTTTACTATCTAAACTTCAGAGGAATTATCAAAATATTACATTCTAAAATCTATTTAAATAAATTCTCACACATTAAAGATGTCTTCTCTAAACTGCAGGCTGCTCTTTGCAAGGCCCAAAGGAGAATTTTCCTAAAGAGAGTCCTGTATGCAGTTGCAATTCATAACTACTATTATTTGAAAAATGCTTTGAAATGTTAAATTCAGCTTTGCCATAAAAAGTAGTATTCCACTGAGATTCCATAAAAGATAATACCTCATTCTCAGCAAAAGCATTCCCATTCACCAAATAATGATTTGGAAGATTCTATGTCTACAATTTGTTTGCATTACTTATTGATAAAATATATTTTAAGACTATTAATTGTTTGATTTTCTGAAAATTTAAATGAATAATGTGGGGGAGGGAAAGCAAGACTAAAAAGAGGACAACAATATAATTATCATCCAGGCTGAAACTCAAAATTGAGAGAAAGGGTACTTATCCTTAATGACAGCAGGAAATTGCCAAGAGATAAGCACAAGGCAACATGTACAGTCACCTTCCTTTTAAACAACTCTACTTTGTCTTTAAATAAACATTCATATGTACAGGAAGTTTTCACAAGACAGCAACAGAAGAAGGAAAATCTAAAGTAAATTCTGCAGTATATTCCTCTCTTGCTGTCCACAGAAAGTTGACCTAGGTTAAAATAAGTGTACATAAACCTGATGTAAGAGTATGAGAATATACATACTGAAAACCTAAGGCATCCAGTACAGAAACTTAAAAAATTCTTAAACACATACAACTTACTACATCACTCAACAGTAAACTGACATGAAAAAGAAAGTACTACTTGACAAGTAAATGGCCCCTTATTCAGCTAATTATGAAAATAAATTATTTATTAAACCTAGTGACACTAAAATCATCAGTCCGTTTCTCCAAATGTTTTTCTTGTAAGAGATAAGGAAATTACTCTAAGCTAATTTATCTATTCATTTTTGAATTAGGGTTGCTTTTTAGCTATTTCAAACTTTATCACATTGCCCACATTGCTTTTTGTGCTAAAAAAACATTTATGAGCTATTTAATGAGAAAGAAAACTATAAAGAAGGTAAATACAACACCGGATCAAGCTCCGGACTCATTTTACCCTTTAACTCCCTGCCAGATTCGCACACCGGGAGCTGCAACCCTGGCCACACTGCACTGCTTGCACGATACCATGGATGCATGCAAGCACCCTAGCAGCTTCAAACACCACAGGAAAAGACGATCTTGGGATTCCTCTAGAGTTTTAAAGAGTGACGATAATAATGGCACCTATCTTTGGTGCAGCAATTTGAAGTTTAAAGATGCCTCCAATATCATGTCAAAACCTCATAAATTAGAAGGCCGGGCCGTATAAAGTCCACTTCACACATAAAGAAACAGACACTTGGATGGGTTAAATTGTCAATGTTCACACCTGTGGAGAGTTACTGTGTGAAGACCAGAACGTAGTCCCCTATTCTATCTGATTACCTGATGCTCATCTCCCTTCTGATCATGGCGCTTTTACGATGGTAGGAACTAAGCCAACTCTGGGCTATAAGCAGAGGACTGTCTTTTTCTTCTACCTAGACAGCTTACTGCCTGACCCAATTCTAATGCCTGAAACAACGGTCTTATTGTTGACTTCAATATCATATGATACTTTGGTAGCAATAGCCTACCTAATAAATAAAATTCAAAACAATAGTGGGAGAAAAGACAACCTCTTGGCGGAGGAGAATGATGGGAAAATGCTAAGGAATTAGGGAACCCAGTGAACTAAGGAGCGAACAGATAAGGCACACCTCAGGCACTACAGGGTTAGAGAGTCACTTGTGGCCAGAACTAGACAGGAGCACTCAGGAAAGGGTGGAAAATGCCGCCAGCTGTAAGAAGTTCTTCTCTTGCTCCTTTGAAATTTTGTTCTCTGAACTCTAGGATCGAATGTCATGAGTAAAATGTCAGGAAGGTACCTAGCTAGTTCTGGGAATTTAACCAATATTAGAAAACTAATAAGTATTGACAGACTGGACTTCTCACCAAGAGGTGAGCATGCCGTGAATACGATTTGTAAAGCAGCCAGCCCAATGCCAGATGCACGGAAGATACACAATACACATGTGTCTGCTGCCCCAGGAGATGAAGAAAACTAACCATAATTCCCTCAGCTTGATGTACTTTTTAAAAGAACACTAAAGATTTGGAGTCATTGTACATGGGTTGTGGGTTCTATCACACTAGTTGCGATGTGCCTCAGTTAAAATTACTTCAACTCCCAGGACCAACTCTAAAATACTCAACTCATACCACAGGATCAAATGAAAAACTTGTTTAAAAATAGCAAATAGTTCATTAAGACAAATGAAACGCAGTACAATTGACTTTATAATCCACAGTACAGCAACCTCATCCATCTACTTATTATAGGGGCGGGAGAATAACAATATGATTTCAGGAATTTGTATTTGATATCTTTCCAGGAAGCTCACTATACAGGTTTACACAAATTGAATGTCACCCCCCTTTAACAAGTTCAGCAAATAACACCCCCAAGATATAGTGTTTCTGTTATTCAAGTCAGCAGTAGTGCACATAACCCACACTGGTTTCCGTATTCTCTTTTTAATTTAGTAATCTATTTACCTAAATGATGGTGTCTCTCCCACTTGTGATTCAGAAGAAATGGATCCAAATTAAAAGAAAATCAAGACAGGTGGACAAAAATGTGAACTAACAGCTATGTCTCTTTCCATTCTCTTTGATAACTCCTCACATCTTTCATTTCTTTCAGTTTTTAGGCTTCCTTTTTCTATATTTTCTCTGTGAGCATTTGGGAACTCAGTACTGGCATGCACATTTACTGAAATAGGTTTTGGTTGAGAGTGGAAACCTCCAACACAGTTCAGGGTCAGCCTTCCCTAAGTTAACCCTATCCACTAATGGCGTGAAGGAGACTAGATTCTGAGTGCAACAGTAAGTTTTCTTCTCCAATCTTTTCTGCCTAATACAGCACCTTGAAACAGGTAGGCACCTACTCATGTTTTAACCTCTTTTGCCTTTTACTACTTGCCTTTTTCCTTTTCCTTCTCACCCATTCCTGCCTCAGCAATATGACAGACTATTTGGGGGTGTAAGATATGAAAATCTTTGCAAACCCCAGTGAAAATAGGATACATGATACCTGCATACA
The DNA here is from genome assembly GCF_027409185.1 of Cynocephalus volans. NCBI lineage: Eukaryota > Metazoa > Chordata > Mammalia > Dermoptera > Cynocephalidae > Cynocephalus > Cynocephalus volans. The sequence continues at coordinate 77,514,006 of NC_084464.1, forward strand.
TAGGTAGTCTGTCCTCACCCCTCTCCCGTTTCCCCAGTCTACTTTTCCTTATTTTTCCAGTTGCTAATTGGGGTCTCTCAAAAGGAGCCATATGGATACATTTCAGGTCACAATATTACACTTGTATAGAGGGAGAAAAAAGGGGAGGAAAGCTGAAGTTACAGGAATTCTTCTCCTGCTTTCTGTCTCCTCTCCAAGAAGGAGGTAGCTATTACGGACGATTTAAAAGTGAATGCCAGGCTCCCGGTTAAGGAGAGGGGAGAAGCTCAAAGTCAATACACTTTATAAAGCAATTCATATCATGGGCTGCAGGATTTCTAAGAAAAATAAAAACTCATACTATCCCAATTTAATCTTCTTGCCAATGTTTACATAGTAAGTGGCAGAACTAGATCTAGAACATAAAAGTGTTGGGATGCTTGTATCCAAAGTTAATGATCTTTCCACTAGGTATACCATGATGCTTTTTATTATCTTTGAACTGAAGACAATTACCTTTCCTTCAACCCATAGGAACCCTCTATCAACAAGTACAGGAGAAGCTCCAGGCCCTCTTATGATCAGCAGCTGATCTGGATCAGCCTAATCTTTTGCCAAACCACTTCTCTGAAACTGAGGAAAAAACAGAAGTTCATTTAAGGAAAAGATAAATGAAATAGAAGTGGCTCCTTAGTAGAAAGATAGTGTAGTGTGTGGGGAAATACTTGGACATAGACTAAAAGGTCTAGGTTTGAATCCTGGTTGGACCATATTATGTGAGTCAGCTTACTATATTACTAAAACCCTCTGAGTTTAGGGTGAGGATTTGAAAATCATATTACCTGACTTACCTTCTCCACAGGCTGTTGTCAGAATCCAAATATTCATACATATATTAAACTTGAGCAAAGTTCAACTATTTGCCATTAGACTAAATGACTACTTATAATAATGGCTGGCATGAGGTAAATGCTCAATAACTGTTAGCTATTTTTATTCTATTACGGTTCTCAATTCCCATCCTCAAACCATCCCTTTAACTCTCTACTTCTATTTTTTTCTCTTCTCTTACTATTCTGAAGCTCCTTTCTCTATGAAGCTTTTATAAAAAAGGAATAAAATTTTAGATCTAATGAGATCTTCTCTGATTTAGGTCCCAGATAATTCAGTTTTCAGCCCATGTAATATATTGGCTCATGATGTCTAGTGACAGTTACCTGAAGGAGTATTCATTGAGGAAGTTAGGTTTCAGAAAGCCTCCAGATCACACACAAACACATGTGTGTGAGCACAGATTCACACACACACACTCTCACACCCAAAACTCTATAGAGATTAAGAAATGACCACTAATTTGTAGGTAATTAAGTCAATCTTTAAATATAATTTGCAGGAGTCAACTGCTTCTAGTTATACAGCAATGGCATTTAAAATTAGTGCACTTTGCCAACAAAATGAATTATTTTTATGATAAAGTACTTTTAATTTCAGATAAAATTTTTCTAAAATCTTGAGGTGAAAGTAGCTCATTTTTTCCATTTATACATACTTAAAGACATTATCAAAACCAAATTCAAGTAGTAATTTATAATCAAGCTTGATGAAAGTATACAAATATATTTGAAGTGATATTTTGTAATACAGCTTTGACATAATCATCCATCAATTTTCTGCCTTCTCTCTATTAATGCCTATTTTTACTCATTGTGAAGACAGAGCACACGCACAGTAGGTAGCTCACAGTGATGGTTCTGCAGTGATAACAAAGGTGGATTTTAAATCCAATTGCTCTGTTACCAAAACTTTAGCTTTGTGGGGCCTTTTGTGAAAGAAATTTCTCAGATATGTGATATTATGGACCAAGTGTTACCACAAAAACTTTCCTCTGATTTAACAAACATTTCAAAGCCCTGTGAAAAGCATCCTGTTTTCCAATCTATTTTAAAGCAAAGTTTAGAAAAGGCCACCACCTATAACAATGTGTCATTAAGCCCCTTTATATATGTGTCATTTGAATACTACCTATAATCCCCAGTTTTTACGATATAAAGTGCCCCCTAGAAAAAAAGTACAGTAGTGTTCCACTAACTGCAGGCAATGTGACATGCTTACATGGCAGCAAACTGGAATTCCCAAACACTTACCAATCTGCCACTGCACAAAAGGCCAAGACATTAGCAGAGGAGGCTGATTGATAAAGTTAATGCAGAGGCCCAGGATTATAGAGGGCTGTTGTATAACAGCATTACACACTGCGATATTTTGTGAATCCGTGCAATAAAGGACAACTATTCGCAAGCAAGTGGAAAGCAGTCACAGGAAAAGCAGTATAAAAAAAAATGTGTTAGACATGAGCAGTTGGACAGTGCTTCTAATTTTTATTTGTATAAGCCCCTACAATCTTATAATTTCTATCCTTTCACAGTTGGCAGGTTTAGGATTTTGTCTTAAAACTCACCCACTCCCATTTAAAATCCCTCCCTCTCCACCACGCTGGAAACAGCCAATGAAGAGGCGTGATGGCCACTACTTGCACTATGCCCTCCCCTTCCTATCTGGACTCTGTCAAGCAGCAGCCCATATTTTCCACTAGCTGCTGGAGGCCTCCATCCACCTGCTGTCTGTAGTGAACACTGAAAGGAACAGCAGCAAACCTATAAATCCCAACCGACACAAAAGGTGTCCAGGCCAGGTGGCAGGGGCTACAACCTGTGAGGACAGACGGACTGACAACCAGACAGACAGACAGCAGCACCATCAGACACCATCCATTACTTCCAGTCTCAGAAGAGGGGAAGTCTGCAGCACCAGGATGTCATTCTTCCACTAGGGACAGGCAGCAGATTAACGAAGCTTCTGCCTCCCTCAAGCCAGCAGGCTTAAAGTATTTGTTTTTTGGATGAGAAGGAACAGGGGATTCAGAAACCTGCTGCTCTTTACAGAACCAGGCCAGCTCTGGCCCTTTTCTGAGCCTACAGTGAAAGGGCAGTAATGACTGGATTTCTACTATTTTGCTATGACCCCGATACCCACATCTCTCCCTCAATATCCTCCTCCCCCCTCTGGGTGGCAGTTGCATTGGTTGGGGACCCATCGTCTGTGAATGCAGCCTCCCTCCACTCCTCTCCTGTGAGACACTGCTGCACTGAGAGGAAGCGGAAGAAAGCTTCCGTGGCAGCATCTTCTCTTCAGGAGACAATCCTGGAGGGTGGGGGAGAGGCCATGCTGGGTGTGCTCTGTCCCCGGGTGTCACCCCTGCTAACCTCCCTACCCCTTCTTTGCTATCAGTCAACTCCGGATGCAACAGGTTCCCTTTGACTCTTCATGCCAATCCCCTGCCCCTGGATACATCTTCTAGTCTAAGCAGGGGACACCAAGGAATTATTCCCAGTCAGGGTCTCTAAATACCCCCACCCCAGTGTGGAAAACTTTTCTGAATACATGAAGACTTCCCAAGGTAAGGCAGGGCTGAAATCCCTTCAGCTCCACTCTACGGGTGATGCTAGGGAGCAAGCAAAGCCTGGTCTCTACGCTAGGACCTCCTAAGCAGTTTTGTCTGAGGCCAGCATCGGCACAGACAGTGTCACACACTTCTGCACCACCAGCAACAAGCCCCATCCCCTCCCCACTCCCAGGAAAATGGGGCACAGGACAGAGATCTCTTGAAGGATTGATGTGCTCTCAAGGGAGGATGTGTGCAAATGTCCAGTCCATTATTGGACTGCTTCCTCCAGGAACTCAGCAGGCCCCAGAGGTCTCTTGGAAACCAGTAAAGAGGAACCTCTGATTTATTCAGGCCAGAGTCCCCACCAGCTTCTCCCATGATTAAAAACTTTTGTATTGCCAGTGGTACTATCTATGGGTAAGAAAATTTGTCTTCACTCAGGTATTCTGTGTAGAAGACTGTGAATACAAGGTTAAAGAGAAGCTGGGAAGGCAGGTTACCAAAGATGGCAACTGCCCAAATAAAGACCCAATCTTGATCTGTGAGATGAATGAGTACCAAAATGAACACTAAAAATCAGCAGTTTTATTATATAAATACTGGCACCCCGCACTGGGGTAACCCCAACCTGCCGAACAACTCCTAGAAGAGAAGAGGAGCTGTCCTCAGCACCTCTGCACCCCACCTCCCCTTCCTTCTCCTCATCCCCCGCCCCTCACCTGCTCCTAACCTGCCCAGGGCCCTTCCACTTGGGTGGGATCAGCTCCTCTCCGCTTCTGCATATCCCACCACCAGGGTGGCCCCCGTCCACCCAATCCTCCCGGGCACCCCAGTCTCCAGCCCTCCTCCCTCGGTTCCCCGGTTCCCGGCTCTGTGGCATCCCCTCCTTCCTCCTGTGCCCCTAACCTCGTCCCCGCTCCAGCCCGGCTCCCCTGGCCCCGAGGCGGGCGCCTTCGCCCGCACCCAGCACCCTCGGCCGCCCCTCCCCCACCCTCGCCGAGGAGAGCGGGCGAGTGAGTGGCGAACGGACGTTCGGAGGCGCGGATGGCGCGGCTGGGCGGCTTACTTGAGCATGGCTTCTTCTTTTTCCTCCTCTTCCTTCTGCCGGTCCATCACTGCCATGATAATGTTCCTCTCCTCCTCGGTCAGGTGGCTCAGGTCGGGCAGCTCTTGCATCGGGGGAGGCACCGTGGGTGGGCGAGGACCGCGGGGCCCCACGGCCGAGGACATTGTCGTGGCCTGCCGCCCCTGCGCTCGCTCGCCCGCTCGCTCTCCGCTTTCGGATTCACGCCCAGCAGCTGCGCCCCTGTCCCCTCACAGCGGAGCCCCCCCGGCGGCGGCGGCGGCGGAGCCCGGCAGAGCGAGGACCCAGTCTTTCATGGTTGTCTGCCTCCACCCAGCCCCGGATGCTGCCTTTGTCTGGGTGGCCCTAGCGAGGCTCGGGGCCGCCCGGCCGCCTCCCGCAGCCCAGCCTCGGCCGGCGGGGGCGGGCAGGCGGAGGCGCGGCGGGCGCGGCGAGGGGGCGAGGGCTCGCGCCAGGCTCCGCCGATCCGGGCGTCTCCGGCTGGGCGCGCGGGGCGGGGCCGCGGCCGGGGCTGGGGTGGCCTCCGCCGCCGCCGAAGCTGCTCCCGGGCTCGGCTGCCTCCAGTTTGGGGCTGCGGAGGGAGAGGGAGAGTTGGGGTGTCAGTTAGGCGGAGTCTCGGAGGCTTCGCTCCCGGGCGACGCTGCTGCTCTCGCAGACACAGCTGCCAGCCACGCAGTCCCTCCCGGAGCCGCTCCGCCCACGGGCACCCACCCGCCCACTCCCCAGGTCCCAGCCACGCGGGCCCCAGCCGCTCCCCCGCGCTCGCCGGCGCGCGCGCCACATGGCCCTACCCCCAGGGACCCCTCACCCTGAGTCATCCTCTCTCCCGGTCCCTCGGCTCTGTCATCTTCCCCAGCCTGTTTTTCCGAAGATTGCATTGATCATCATCATCCTCACTACCATCTTCATCGCAGAGCGTTAATAGTATCTGAGCGCCCACAGTGTTCTGAACAGCAGGACGGAACACCCTCTAGACGCATTTTTTTCTTCCGGCCACCATGTCTTTCTCATTTACTAGTCAAATGTTCACAGCCACAACAATGTGATTTTTAAGCACATACACCCCTCCAACAGCCTGGATTTTCTGGGTACGTTGTAATCTTCAATGCAGTGTGTTTCTTGACCCATCCTCACTAGGACTGTGCTGCACTCTATCCTAATTTTCCCTCAAGACGCCCCACAACATGGTAACTCTTTAATTTGTTATTTGGGGCTCTGGGTAGCTCCATCGCATCATGTACCTGGACTTCTTTGGTGCTTACAAATGGATTATCTGCTGTAATTCCTCTAATGACGCGCACTATCATCCTGTACTCACTTCTTAGCCTCTGCAGGTACTTCTTAAGAAACACCGATCCCAGATAAGAAAAACATCCAACCGTATCCTATTGAATTTCAGAAGCTTCTGCTCAATGCCTGACCCGACGATAGGCATTAAGGATGAGCTTCTCCTGCTGATAAAGGCAAAAATAAACCGACGATCTTTTCAAAATAGATAATGTTATCGGCTTTAAAACCTGGAGACTGAATTTTGTCAATATAATTATAAAAAAAATCAATAAAGAGAACGTTCTAATTGAACGACAATTTCCTAGTGAGGATCTGTTGGAAATGATGTTGATAGAACTGCTATTATTTTATCTCCTGGGGAATTCTTTCTATAGTTCCAGAAGGGAGTTAGCACTCATTTTTTTTTTTTTCCTCCAAGCCTAACTTTGTTAATGGAGAAGATGACAATGAAATTTTTTGAATCCTAAAATCTGCAAGTTCAAGGAAATTACAAGTTTAATTGATTTCCCATTAAATGCAGAAGTTGCTTCTACATGGACACATTTGCTAGAATACTCTCAGTAATGGAAGGCTCACTACCTCTTAATTCCATTGCTATGTCTAAAGCTCTCTCTCTCTCTCTCTCTTTTTTTTTTTTTTTTTTTGTGGCCGGTAAGGGGATCGCAACCCTTGGCTTGGTGTTGCCCGCACTGAGCTCAGCCAGTGAGGCCGCAGCCATCCTTATATAGGATCCGAACCCGCGGCAGCGGCGCACTCAGCGCCTGCTGCACTCCCAGCGCCACACTCACCCGAGTGAGCCACAGGGTTGGCCCCTAAAGCTCTCTTCTAACTGAAAATCTGTCAACTATTGGAGACTGCTATTACGTCATCTTCAACTTTTCCAGAAGTAACTGTGTAGCCTCATTTCAAACCCTGATCATTCTGGTCACTCACCTATGATCACATTCAAACTTTTTCACTAGCCTTCCAGAACAGGTATCAAGACTATATGTAACCAAAAGTAGTGCCTGGCACTTAGTAAGTGCTAGATAATGCTTTATAATCATTATTTTTATTTGCATGACTTAACATTGGTCTAACCTTTTTGAGCCATGTCCCTCGGAACATGTCACTAAAATAAAGATGTTGTCCACGAAAATTTCCAGTTATTTTTCATAAGCACTGCTGCCTAGCCAGCTTTTCTGTTGCCTCTAATTAAGCAATTGATGAAAACACTCTAATCAGCATCTTTTCTTCATTTTTAAAAAATTACACTTGTTTCCCTCAGTCCAACATATATTCAAGGGGAAAAAATAAAAGTTAGAATTCTGGCTCTACATGTGACTTCACGATCTCAGCCAAATCACTTCACCTTTCAAAACCTCTGTTTCTTCATCTGTAAAATGGGGATAAAGATATTTATCTTAAAATAGAAGTATTAAATAAGACATAATTGACTCATCTATCTATGTGCTTAACAGTTTGTAGTTCACTTTTTCTTATGTCTTGCTCTCTCCAAGAGATGTATTAGGCCATCTCTCTACTACTAATGCACAGAGGAGAGTGGAAATGTAGATGACATATATTCATTCTATCAGATTCCTGTCTCTCTGCTAGTCAATGTGGAAATGCAATGATGCAACAGACAAAGGCCTTGTCCTCAAGAGGCTTACAATTAAGTAGGTTCTCATGACATTCTTCTAAAATACAAATAAAGGAATTGCAAAGCCTCAGTAGGTATTAGAACTAAGTGAATTAAAGCTTTTAAAGGCAAGGACCTAATGAATAATTAACAGTGGTGCTTTAATTTACTCTGTCTGCCATAACAGAATACCAGAGACAGGGTGACTTAAATAATAGCAGTTTATTTTTTCTCAGTTCTGTATGCTCGAAATCCAAGATCAAGGTGTCCGTAGGTTTGATTTCTCCTGAGGCCTCTCTCCTAGGTTTGTAGATAGCCATGCCAAATTCTTGCTGCATGCACTTTTCTTTGTGCACATGCAACCCTGGTGTCTCTCCCTCTATTTATAAGGACACCACTCCTATTGGATTAGGGCCCCACATTTATAACCTCATTTAACCTTAATTACTTTTTTAGTTATGACCCTGTCTCCAAATACAGTCACATTCTAAGGTACTGGAAGTTAGGGTTTCAACATATGAATTTGGGGAGGAACAAAATTCAGTCTATAACAGGTGGCTTCTACTTATTAGTATTACTTTGGGAAACGGTGATTGATCTATATTATCTGGATAACAATGAAAAGAAGTCTGTTTCTCAATCAATTTTATGTTCATAGCTATTTCCCCGGGATCCATACATATATTTAAAGTCAGTGAGTGAATAAATGAGTAAATGAGTGAAGGAGTTGGCCAATAATTTAGTAGATTCCTTGGTGCAGCCCATCAGTGTCTCCCCTTTGGTCAAAAATCTCATTCATTATGGAGGGGTCCAAAATCCATTTCTAAAACCCAAGAGAAATGTCTTTACAAATTACCACCAGAAAAGCAGAGCATATCTGCACTTAGATAAGCAAGCAAACACCCAAAGTAGGTGTACCAAAGTGTGTGGCACATATGACTAGTTCCTGAAGATATCTTCAGAAAATGTTCAGTGAACTTGGAAAACTGTGCACAATACCTCTCTCCTACAACTTCACAAGCAAACAAACAAAAAAATGCTAAGAAGCAATTATTTATTGTAGTAAAGAAATCTGTTTTACTTCACTTGACCTGGCATTTCCCAAATGTATTGGACCATAGAACTATGTTCTACCCTGATGGGGGAAACATGCTTCAACAAAGCTTTGGGAAAAAAAACCGGACTTAAAAGCCTAGCATCTAAAGATGTTATGTAGAGAAACATGAAATGTCTGATGTGATTCTCCTGCTCAACCAATAATACCTGTAGAAAGACGTTTTAAAGTTCTATTCATAAGATATGTATCAAATGACCTTATGGTCAACACTACCATTATATTTAGGATACTAATCAGAAACTTAGCTCCTAAAAGATAATTTTTTAGCTCTCCTTTCCACTGATACTCTCAAGTCATCATTTCTCAACTCAAAAACTGGACATCGCTTGTATTAGTCTGTTTCCTGTTACTTAATAACAGAATACCTGAAACTGGGTAATTTATAAAGAAATGAAATTTATTTCTTACAGTTTGGGAGGCTTTGAAGTCCACAGTCCAGGGCGCACATCTGGTTAGGGCCTTATTCTTGGTGAGAACTCCCTACAGAATCCTGTGGCAATCCAGGGTATCACAAGGTGAGAATGGCATGAGCAAGCACTCTCTAATATTCTCACTTGCTCTCCTTATGAAGCCATCAGTGTCCTTCCTGTGACAGCCCACTAAAACATTAACCCATTACTCCATGAATGGATTAATCCATTCATGAGAGCATAGTCCTCGTGATCCAATCACCTCTTAAAGGTCCCACCTTTCAAATATCATAATCATTTTTCCCACCCTGTTAACACTATTACAATGATGGTCAAGTTTTAATGAGTTTGGGAGAGGGGGGCATTCAACACACAACCCCACTGTAAACTATTAATTTAACTTAATAGCTGAGATTATTACTTCAAAGTGGAAAATCACTGAAGTGGTGTCAGGTTCAAATCTTCACACTTCTATTTGATAGTTTTAGTGGGTTGAATACCATCCCCCCAAAATTCAAGTCTACCAAGAAACTCAGAATGTGGATTTATTTGGAAAGGGTCTTTACATATGAAATTAGTTAATATGAGTTCATAGTGGACTAGGGTGGATCCTAAGCCCAATGACTGATGTCCCCATTAAAGGAGAAGACACACAGACACACAGGGAAGAAGGCCACATGTCAAGACAGAGAGAAACATAGAAAAAAAGGTCATGTGAAAATAGAGGCAGAGAGTGAGGTTACGCTACCACAAGCCAAGAAGAGCCGGATACACCAGAAGCTAGAAGAAGCAAGGAATTATTTGCCTCTAGAAACTTCAGAGAGAGCATGACCCTGCTGTCATGCTGATGTTGAACTTCTAGCCTCCAAAATAAATATCTTTTGTTTTAAGCCACAAAGTTTGTGGTACTTTGTTATGGTAGCCCTAGGAAACTAATACAACAACTATGTAAGTTTGAATGAATTAGAAAACTTCCCTGAGCCTTATTTTGCTTGCCTATAAAATAGAAATAACAAAAAAACTTCCAGGGTTTTAGTAAGAATAAAAGATTATGAATGTGTGCATAGTGCCTGGCACATAGAAGGAACTCAATTCGTTTATTGTCTCAGTTTGCATTTACTGAGCACCTGCTTTGTGCTAGGTGCTGAGGATATGGTAGAGAACAAAGCCTTTATGGTAAGGGCCCTAGAGAAGATTGACAGATGATGAGCCAAATATAGCCAAATGCCTGGTACTTTTTGTAAATAAAGTTTTATTGGAACACAGCCACACTCATTGTTTTGTGTATTATCATATAAGTACCGCGCGCTAACCGATTGCGCCACTGGAGCTTCGTTTTGTGTATTATCTATAGCTGATTTTATGCTACAATGATAGAGTTGAGCAGATGCAACAGAGACGATATGTCACACAAAGCCCAAAATATTTACTATCTGTCTCTTTGCAAAAAAAAAGGCTCTCCACCCTTCCTCTAGATGCTCACAATGCAGTTGGAGAACACAGGACTGAATGAATAATCACATGAGAACAGTTAGTGTATGATAGTTACCCAGAAAATAACTCGCCAGATATAATAGAAAGTAACTGGGAAGATAGGTAGTCATGGAAGTCCTAAGAAGGAGTCCTGTAGTAGAGATTTGATGGATAAGAAGGAACTAGGCTAGAAGAGCTCAGTGCCAAGTGTTGCAAATGGAGGAAAGTGCTAGAGACAAGGTCTTGAGTTAGAAAAAGGCAGTGTCTGGAAAAATAGAAAGTAGGAGAACGAGGCAGTATCACTGTGAGGGGAGGAGAAAATGGTGGGATATGAGCTCATTGCAGGGGCTAGTCACCCAGGACAAGAAGTGCTATTTTATTCTTGTGCAAAGGGAAGCCACTGGAGAGATTAAGCAGGGAGGTAAATAATATGCTTTATGTTTTTGAAAAGATTACTCTGCCTGTGGATGGCAGGAGAATGGGTGGCAGCAAGTGAGAATAGAAACAGGAAGTCTGGTTAGGAGAAATTAAAGCGGCCTGGACTGGTGTGGTGTAGTGTTAGTGTAGAAAAATGAACACCTTTAAGATGTGCTTTGCGAGTAGGACCTAGAGACCTGTTGACAGGTGAGATGTGGGGTGTGAGGAAAAGATCAGTTATGATTCCTATTTTGGTCTAAGAAGTAAGTCGGTCTGGGATGGTTCTATGTACTGAGATAGGGAAGTTTTGTGTGTGTCAGGGGGAGGGACAGATGGTGATGTAAGGACATCAAAAGGCTTTTATCATCATTGTTGTCATTGTCACATCATCATCAAAACTCCCAAAAAGAGAAATATATTTTAATTTACTTGCTAATTGATCTCTCTAACCAAAATGGTTTTTTCTAAAGTTTACAAAAAATGATGGTTTTTTCTTTTGAAGATTACTTCCATCAAAAATTGGCCTGAAGGCTGCAGGGGCCTTTGTTGCTCCCTTGACAATGAGAAAAGTGAAGATTCCATTAGTGTATAATCAACAGAAGTTTGCTTAGGCATGCACATTTATGTAAGAGGTAAGGACAACGTACTAGTTAACTTCTACTCTAAGGAACAAGCAAGTAGCAGGTTTGTGGTTCCAAGATTCTGTACTCATGTTATAATTATTTGTTTTTAATTTCTAGAAAATTTGGAAATAAAATATTTTAGAATATTTTCAACACCTGTTGAGATTCAGTCTTGGCTAATCAATAAACTCTAACCTAGAGTTTTGACTTGTTAATGTCACATCTGCGTATATACATTTCACCACATTTTCATGAGTGCCACCATAACCTTTTACACAAAAACGGTTTATATATGAGGTGATCATATGTTCTGAATTGTCCAGGACCATCTGAGCTTGTACCCATTGTACTGGCATTATTATCACGAGCATCTCCTTTCAATTAAAAGCGTTTGGATGATAAATTATATGGCCACCCTATTTATACACAGTTATAGTAATTTGCAAAAATATAGTCTTTCTGGCTTCAAATAACATTTGCTCTCAAGAGATTTCACTGAGAGTATTTGGCTGAAATTGGATATCAGATTTTTGGCTCCAATTCAGCCAAATACCTATATTAATCTCATTTTTGGTAAGGTTCCACTATTGTCATTTATTTCATGAGGAATTCAATGTGTTGGAATGTTTTTGTCCTAGAAGAAGTAACATCATCCTGTTCTCTTGTGGTTCATGCCAGCCTTGGACTTTCTTCCAAGCGATTAATATTCTTACTTATTCCCTCTTTGAGTTATTCCCTTTCAATATTTGTCTCCTGATTCAGAATTAGGGTTCATGGCCTCTTTTGCATTCTTCTGAGGCTGATTACCTTCCGTATTAGTCAAACTTAGAATGCTTAACTGGCAATGTTTTAGAATAATTTTTCCACATTCTGTTCTCTTCTAATGTTCCCTCCTTGCATTGGGTAACTTCTTGTACGTTCTTCAGTTTTGATTTTATGTGATATGATATGAAGAGTCTTCATCTTAGATGCCTTAGGATTTACTGGCTTCATTCTTCTGAGAGCGTGTTCAGAGAGTTTATGCTGGGTGGACTGAAATGTAAAACTGTCAATGTCATTTCCCTAGTTCATTTGTGTGAGTGAGATCCTACGCTATTTATAACAGATATCTGTCTTAAAAAGTATGACAAATTCAATTGACTTTAAGAGAAATGTTACTTTTACCTACCCACAAAGGTAAAAACATTCCAAGTGGAAAATAGATTTGGATAATAATTTCTAAGACTAGATTATTTCATAAACACTAAAATTTTTAATAAGTTGGAAATACCTTCACTAGATTTAGTGTTTATTAATTATATTTTTATTAAAATAATATTTTATTTAAACAGAGATTTAAATAAGCACACTTTCCTAGAATACTCTGATTTAAGCACCTGAGACTGGTTCCTGGGAAGTTCTTTTGCCTATTTTCCTCTTTTCCACTCCCAAATTTGAGATAGGCAATCCAACCCTACACAGGCCAGCCTTAGATAAGATGCTCACTTTCACGCATAGTGACACAACCTTGCAGGCAATGGGATAGAAGAATACAAGGACTTGGTTCCTTATTCCAGCACTAATCAGCCCTACAGATTGAGCAAGTCACTTAATCTCCCTGAGTTTGAACTTCCTTATCTGTAAAATAGGGACAATTATATCTCCTTTAAATATTCCCAGCATTTGCATAATAGTAATAACACAGAGCCTGTTCTGTGTTTCTGGCCTGTATAACACGTTCTGCATGCATTATCATACTCTCTTCTAACAATGGGTATGCACTAGTAATATCACTTTGGGCATTACTTAGCATGACCAGTGTAGATCATTGTCCTTCATTTTTCTAAGTCCCACAGGATCAGGAAACAGGCCAAGTATTTCCCTTGATCTCCCAAGTGAAGCTTCCAGATTATTTTCCTTCCAACTTGTAAAGTTTCTCCTACTGTACTCCTTCCATCTAGGATTGTTCTGCCACCTTCCTGATCACTCACTCTCATTTACCAAAGACTAGCTGACGGTCTTCCTTTCCACCCCAACATCTGCTGTCATGGGACATATCTTCAACATCTTCATGGATGATCCATCCAATAATTTGACCTCTGCTTATCTCAGTCTTCTCAAATCCACTCTATCCAATATGCATTTTCATGGTTCCTCTTTATGAATACCCCCAAACCGTACCATTCCTAAAACTCGCTAATTCAAACCTTCCCTCATTGACTACAACTACCATGACTACTTCAACTCTGACAAATTGGACACTCAAAATACATTGATACCTTTTTTTCCCTGTTTTTGTCTGATTATAGTTTTACTTATCTTCATATTTAGCTGATATCTCATAATAGTTTCATAAGTAATATAGGAGTCCGATTTCTCCCCATCCATGTGGTTATCTACCTCAAGTATGTTTGGAAAGAAAAGCAAGCAGAGCATGCCGTGTTGTGGACTCTCTCAGTCTGACTACCTGCTTCCTGCCACTCCTTTGGGCATCTTTATCTTCTCTCTGTCAGGGCCAATTGCACATTTTCCTCAAGATCACCTGGAGCTCAGAGATTACAGACCCTCAGAATAATGGTTTACAATGCTTCAGAACCATTATAGTGAGGGAGTAGGTAAGGTAGGGCAGTTTCTACCTGGTCCTGACTCTTATTTCTCCCCACCTCCATCACAGATAGTTAGATGAGTATCTCAGACTTTATCAAGGTGGGTGTTTTAGTCCATATGAGATTCTATAACAAAATACCATAGACTGGGGAGCTAATAAACAACAGAAATTTATTTCTCACAGTTCTGGAGGCTGTGAAGTCCAAGATCAAGGTGAAGGCAGATTTGGTGTTTGGTGAAGGCCATTGTCTCGTTTGTAGAAGGCATCTTCTCACTGCATCCTAACATGGCAGAAGAGGCAAAAACAAGCTTCCCTGGGCCTCTTTTAAAAGGGCACTAATCCTAATTACAAGGCCAGAGCTCTCATGACCCAATCACCTTCTAAAAACCTTACCTCTTAATATCATCACATTGGGGATTAGGTTTCAACATATGAATTTTGGGAGGCTACAAACATTCAGAGCATAGTAATGGGTACATCAGACTTGATCAAAAAGGTAGATTGGACCAAAGAAAGTTACAAAATATAAGAAAAAGAATTTAAATGTAATGCTATATAGGACTATTTTAGTTGAAGGAAAATCCATCCAGCAGTTAAATTCTTACCAGTTATTTCCTCATGAGAGTATCTATTTCCAAAGGTGTTCTCTTACCATTGGGTCCACTTCTCTCTGCTTCTTCCCTTCAAAATTTAGTAGTTTAAAGCTGCACTTATCTTTCTAACAACTGAATTTTTACCTACCAATATTCATCTGTGGCCACTCTACACTCAGCCCCTCAACTTTGTTTGTCCCTAGGGATCCAGGTAGATAGACATTGACATGCTTTGCAGATTTAAGTAATAATATGTAAAACCTTATTGTCCCCCAGTTAAAGGTACTGGAAATCCAGGGTGCTAGAGAAAGTAATAAATCTAAAACTATTCATCAACAATGCACATGCATGAGCACACACCCACATATAGATGTCCAGTTTAACAAAACATATTGGTGCTAAGAAAGGGTGCTGGACTAACAGACTGGTTGTCTGGATTCTGGTTCCAACTATGATGGTGCAGTCTTGAACAATTTACTTAATATTTCTAGGCCCCAGTTTCCTACTGTAAAATCAAGGATTCCACTAGTATTCTTTAAGAGTCTAGTTATCTCTAACATAAAATTCAAAGAGGTAGTAAACAATGTATGGCAGTCAGTATTTAACAAATAGTTGAAGAAAATTTTTTGTGAAATAAGATTAGATCTTAAGGGGATTATTCTGAATGAAAAAAGATAAGTCCAAAGAGTTACCTGCTGCAAGAGGACTTCAAAAAGTTCATGGAAAAATGGAATTAAAAGAAAAAAATAAAAATATAGATGTTATTTCTCAACATAAGCTCCAGTAAACTTAAGACATTTTGTAAGCAATGATACCAGCCATTTAGTCCATCCCTAAAAAAACTGAGGGTCCTACGAATTTAACCATGTGAATGCAGCCTTTTTCACATCATAAATCGAAGAAAAATGGCTGCCCTTTGAAGATTTTTTTTAAGTTAGGAAACAAAAATAAGTCAGAAGGAGCAAAATCAGGACTGTAAGGTGGATGCCTAATGATTTCCCATCAAAACTCTCACAAAATTGCCCTTGTTTGATGAAATGAAAGAGCAGGGACATTGTCATGGTAGAGAAGGACTTTCTGGTGAAGCTTTCCCAGGTGTTTTTCCTAAAGCTTTGGCTGACTTTCTCAAAACACTCTCATAATAAGCAGGTGTTGTCGCTCTTTGTCCCTCCAGAAAATCAACAAGAAAAATACCTTGAGCATCCCAAAAAACTGTTGCCATGACCTTTGCTTTTGTCTGACCCACTTTTGCTTTGACTGGACCACTTCTACCTCCTGGTAGCCATGGCTTTGATTGTGCTTTGTCTTCAAGATTTTACTGGCAAAGCCTGTTTCATTTCCTGTTACAATTCTTTGAAGAAGTGCTTCAGAATCATGACATTTCTTATTTAAAATTTCCATGGAAAGTTCTGCTCTTGTCTGCAGCAAATCTGAGTGCAACAATTTTTGCACCCACTGAGCAGAAAGTTCGCTTAACTGTAATTTTTCAGACAGAATTGTGTAAGCTGAGCCAATTGAGATGTCCGTTGTGTTGGCTATTGTTTCTGCCATTAACTGTCAGTCCCCTTCTACTAGGGCACAAACAAAATTAATTTCTTTCTTTGTAAATCAACGTGGATGGTGTGCCACTGCAGGCTTTATTTTCAATATCATCTCAATCCTTCTTACAACGAGTTATCTATTTGTAAACTGCTGATTTCTTTAGGGCATTGTCCCCATAAACTTTTCATAAAACATCAACTATTTCATCTTTCTTCCACCCAAGATTCACCATAAATCTGATGTTTTTCTTGCTTCAATTTTAGCAGAATTCATGTTGCTCTGATAGGGGCTCTTTTCAAACTTACATCTTATCCTTCTTAGTGCTTCAAACTAGATCCTGTTCAGACATGTTATAACAAGTTAGTACTAGTTTATTTTGGTGCTAAAAAAAAATGCAATCCCTGCATAGTTTTTCATAATACACATTTTCCCCTCATATGTGTTTCCATTTATATCACATTCTCAAAATGATAAAATTATAGAGATGGAGAACAGATTAGTGGTTGCCGGGGGACCAGGATGAGGTATTAAAATGGGTGTGACTATAAAGGTGTAGCATGAGGTGGTTTCTTTGTGCTAATAAGAGAGTTCTGTATCTTGGTGGTGATTACCTGAATCTGTACATGGTATATAATTTCATAGTACTATACTCCCACACCCCACACTCCCACACTTACAAATGTATGTTTAAAAAATGGTGAAATGGAATAGGCCTAGTTTACAGTATTGTACAAGTGGCAGTTTCCTGATTTTGATATTTGACTACAGTTTTATAAGATGTTAACATTGAGGAAAACTGAGTGATGGTACAGAGGACTCTGTCTACTATGCAGTCTTCTGGGAGTCTACAAATATTTCAAAATAAAAGCTAAAAAGAGCTGATGATAACATTTATCTTATTTTTTTCTTATCTCAAATTGTGCTCTCACCAACATCAATTTCACCTTTATAAATCTATGACTTTGGGGATGACCCCAGTTTCAGGGTCAGGACTTGGTTGCCTAAGCCAAGCTGCGAACTTTCCATGGTGCATAGCATTGCCGTGGCATCAGAGACTGATTCAGGAGTTGACATGTGGTTCTTAATAGATCCACAAATTTTATGGAGTTAGTGTTGAAAATAGTACAATATTTTATGCTATATTGGAACACATTTCATCTATATAATGTTTAAGCTATGTATTTTATCCCTTCTCTGTTATAGTATTCTAACATATGCAGTGAGTATAGTCTGAAGATAATGACCTACTTAAACATAAAGATGAGCACAATAAAATCATGGAATTACAGAGCCATGAGATCTCTGGTCTCATTAAGTCCTTAGGAATCCTAATATCCGTGACAGCAATATGATTCCCATTTTCTTCAAGACATAAGTTCCTGTATATTTTCTTCAATTCACAAACTTAACCTTATATTTTTCAATAGTGTCTACTTCAGAGATCTTGAATGCAGGACTCTTGAATATTTCTAATGGGTTCTATACTGTAGTGGATGTTATCATTTTTCACTGAGATCTCCCTTCAGAGTTGAGGTACTTATTGCCCCTGATGCCAAGAGTTTGGCTGATTACACATCAAAACTGTGTCCTGAGATTGAGAAAGCTACCTTACCTTATATTACCTCCCAAGAGAAAGCCCTCATTCAATGACTGGTCAGTGCTGCAGGAGTACAAAGATCCAGCCTCTTTATTTGGTAGAAAGAGAGGGCCATACTAACTTTAGAGCTTCCTGTATAAATGGTGGAGTTCATCATTACAACGTGTGACAGTTAAGTTTCTCCCTACCCAATCTATCCTTCCTTGGTCCCTCACAGGTGTTCTCAAAAGTATGCCACAATAAACCTCCTACATGCCAATCAGAGTTATAGAACCTGTTTCCCTGGGAAACTGATCTGCAATAGTTGCTACCAGAAGTGGTCCATGGAAGTAAACTCAAAAATGAGATTATGGAGCTGAATCACCCGCTGGCCTACTGGCAAAGAAGAGCCCATCACTACTAGTAGGTAGAGTACGTATAGACCTTGCCACTCAACTACAATGCAATTGTTAAAACTTTTATTATTAGTGAGCTGGGATGGGACACCAATGGACAGGACTATACTTATAAGTGCAATATCCAAGGCATTTAAGAGAAATAGAAGAAGTATAATTATGCAGACTATGGAATTGAACAGCTGCTGCTGGGCTCAAAAAAATTATGCATTGGAAGAAGACATTGAATGGCTTAGGATAATTAATTACCAATTAAAGTCTAAGTGTAAAAGTCAAGGGGCCTATCTGGCATGTGCTATGATTTGAATGTGTTTTCGATATGATGGTATTAAGAGGTGGGGCTTTTAATAGGTGATTAGGCCTTGAGGGCTTCTCCCTTGTTAATGGGATTAAGGCCTTTATTAAAGAGGCTTCAGGCAGCATCCAGTTAATTTGCCCTTCTGCATGCCTTCCACCTTGTAAGAACACAGCATTCACGCCCTCCGGAGGATGCAGAAACAAAGCGCCATCTTGGAAGCAGACAGCAGCCCTCACCAGACAACTTAACCTGCCTGTGCCTTGATCTTAAATTCCCCAGCCTCCAGAACTGTGAGAAAAAAAAAATCTGTTCATTATCAATTACCCAGTCTCAAGTATTTTGTTATAGCAGTACAAAACAGACAAAGACAACAACATATAGGGATAATCTCATTTCCTTCAGCTGGAAAACAGAAAAAAGATGTGGTTCAGACCCACAATTTAATTATAGGAATAGCAAAACTCTATAGGTGGTTAAATTCTCAACTTCAGCAAGTCTGCTGCATCAAGATCAGGGCTGGAATTGAGCTTGGCACCCTGAGACATGGGATGAGAACATCTGTATCTGTGCACCGAGAAAGACTGAACTCTGAGCTAGATTACCTCGAACTCTCTGAGCCGAAGTGGGCTACTGTTTTGTATTAAAATCTAGGGCTTCCCTTTATTTGACGACAGATGTGGTATCCTCCATAAGATGTTACCTCACCTCTCTTCCTGGCCACTAGACCAATAATAACTAGGATTAAGTAACAATATAACCCAGCCATGGTAGGGCCGGGCCTGCTGAAAGAGGGAAGGGACTGTACCATGAAAGAACTATAGGACCTAGCCAACATGTACCAGTAGGAGCTGACAGTACACATGGAATGGGATCCTGAGTGTGCTGGATCAAGCAGAAGTAGATATATAGTTGGATAATGGAGAATTTAACAATATAGGTATGAAACACTTCCTCATGAGACAAGATGCAACACCCTGGCCAGGATTCTGGGAGATAATGCTGACACATGCTTGGGATGGCTCTCGGAAACATCAAGAAAGTGACAGAGCACAATAAGTGAATGAGAAATTCCAGAACTACTGGGGCAGATAATGAGATAAGGAATCAAAAGACTCAGAGAAAGGAACGTGCTAGACCATAAGTTCATGAAAGAAGAATAAAACCATAAAAACCAGCATCAAACATCTGAACAAGAGCCTAGAGGACATTCCATTTATCAAAACAACAAGGAATAAGCTTGTGAAAAGGGCACAGGCATCATTAAAAAGCTCAATGGTGGCTACCTTCCTGAAGCCAGAGCTGAAGTTAAGAGATGCTGTTGTAGGACTAGGCTCTGTGACAGAAATGGGGATGATAGGATCCCAAAATTATAGAGGCCAGGTGGATATAGTTATCATAAGAAGTTGGAGGGGTGGCAGCTTATGGAGATGGCTAATCACTCCATCTATACAAATATACAAAATAAGGGCATTCTTCCATCAATATAATTAAAAGAAATCAAGGATAGATAATGAAAGGGCTGAGGAAATCTTCCCTGGTAAAAATCAGAATCTCTCTTGCCCAGTTTTCAGACCTGAGTGAGTTGTCAGATTCGGAATCCACTGATTGAAAAATTCTACACCCCCAGGCGTAAAGACTCTATAAAACCATGGGACCTGTACAATGGTAAGGATTCCCCAAAATGGCCTAGACTAATATTCTTGGGTAACCATGTACTAACTCTGGAGTTTTTGAGAACCATTAAATACAGGGTTTAAGTTGAAATTGATAATCAGGGAAAGTACCATAATGACCTCCTTTATAGAGTAGAGGCATATAAAGTCATGATTTAAAAAATTAAGTCCTGACACAGGTCTAAATTATATTCCTTCCACTAGGCCTTCCAGTCATTCCAATTGATTATTTCCTTGATCTCTGAGTATATAATTAAAATACACATCATTGGTAGTTGGCAGAATCCTCAACTGGTTCCTTGGCCAATGAGGTAAGAGCTATTTTAGTGGAGAAGGGCAGGTACAAACTTCTTCAACAGTGCCCCACTAAACCCAGATAGTTAAAACAAGATTGCATACTGAGGATGAATGGCAGGGAATATTGCTACCCATAAAGATCTAAAGGATATGGCGTGGATTTTCCCCCTCACACACTCATTTAATTCAATAATATGGCCTCTACAAACACCAGAAAAATCATGGAGAATGACAATGGTCTTCTTCAAACTAAACCAAGTTGTAGCCCCAATTCTAGCTGTTTTGTCAAATGTGGTATCTTTCCTAGGACAAATTAATATGGCTTTGAGTTCATTATATGTGGACACTGATCTGCTGAATGCATTCTATTCTAGCACCATGATGAAAGAGTCCCAGAAGCAGTTTACATTCAAATGGAATGAACTAACCTCTCTCACAGTGGATTTCAAAGGGACGTCGATTGTCTAGCCATCCCATAGAACATCACATCCATCCACCACGTTGATAACATCATGCTAAACAAGCTGAATGGGCAGGAAATGGCAAATACATTGGAATCCATGGTACGACGCATATGCTTCAGAGTGTGAAATATAAACCAAATCCTTCTAAGATGCAGAGACTTGACATATTAGTGATGTTTTTAGGTGTCCAGTGGTCTGGATCATGCTAGGACATTCCAATCCATGTAAAGGGCAAATTATCACATCTAACGTTTCCCAAAACTGATAGACCTCTTTAGGTACTGAAAGCAACATGTTCCACACTTGGAAATATTGCTTCAACCTATATTCAAAGGTACTTTAAAAAGCTCTTGGAAAAAGGTTATATGAATCTTTCCATGAACTTTTTGAAGACCCCTTTTGCTAGATGACATAAAAAGCATTAAATCAATAATTAATTACAATTATTAAAAGTACTATGAAAGTGAGGTAATACACAGGAATCTAACTTTCCTTGTGTTTTAATACTTCTCTTCAAGTGAGTAGAAAGTAGCTGGGCAAAATGATGGGACAGAGAGGACATCTGGAAAAGTTTTCATGTGAGAAGAATTTTAGAACATTTGAAGAACTGAAATAACGCTAGTTTATCTAGATCAGCACTGTCCAATAGAACTTCCTGCCTTAATGGACATGCTCTCTCTATACACTTACCAATACAGTAGCTACTAGCCATATGTGATTATTAAGTGCTTGAAATGTGACTACTGCAACAGAGGAACTAAATTTTTAATTTTCATTAATTTCATTAATTTTTACTAAATTTAAATAGTCACATGTGACAATAGACTACTGTATTGGACATCAAAGAAATAGATATAGAACATTACCATCATTGCAGAAAGTTCTATTAAACATTGCTTCTGTACAGAATGCTGAATGTGAGATGAGACTAGAGGGATAGGTAAGGCCAGATCATGCAAGGACTTATACGTAACATGAAGAATTCTGACCCTTCTAATAAGGGGAAGTGAAATCACAGAAGAGTTGTAGGCAGGAATGACAGTCAGATTGCATTGTACAGAGATTACTTTAACCCCACATAACCAGTGGTTTGACAGCAGAAGTTAGTGGACAAGTACATGGATTTAAAAAATGTGTAATATGTTAAATGAAGCAGACTTAGGCAACAAGAAACAGCATGGGCTTATGTATTTATCAAAGAATTGACTATACTTGGATAATGTATAAGTTTTTTGTCTTTGGCCACAGTGTTTGGCTGAATTGACAATTTCTGAGATGACTTTGTTTCTCTGCGATTTACAATTACTAGGATTGAGACTCATCAAACTTTACTACAATCCTTAAATAATTTTTATAATTACTGATCCCCCATTTTTTATTTATGAGGCTTGGCTCAACCTCTTGAGTTTCTGCAATGAGTTGTGCAGATGAAATTGACCAACCTCCACAACTTGTCTGACTGCATTCAGGAAAAGGAAGTAAAACAAATTTTCAGAAACAAACCTGGGTTTAGTTATGGTTTCTTCTGACCTATGGCCTCCTGTATTTGCTTCAGCAGTCCTATTTGTCTGGCTTAGCCTGGGGTCTCTCCTAAGCCTTGGATTTGTACTTATTCCCTGGATCATGAGCAATGGCCTGGTATTTGCCTCTAGCCTCCAGGTGCATTCTCTGTCTAGGTGACCTAATTAGCATATTCCTATATTCCAGACTAAAGCTTCCAATTTTGCATGCCTCCATTTTTACTCTATGATCCGCAATTTTCCAAAACCCAAACTATTAGAGCTTCTCTCCTTTTAACATCCATCTGGGGCCTCTCTCTTTTTCCCTTCTCTCTTTCTTTCCTCTCTCCCTCAATCTCCCCTTTTTCTCACTTTTTGTCTCAAATTTAAATATTTTTCTAATTACTTACTTGAATTACAAGTAATGCCACTATCTCCTAATATAAGACTTAACTGCTGAGATATCAGAACCTACCATGGATATCTTTTAGAATAAATATATCCTCATAAGCTGAATCATATATAAATTACAAAAATATTTTGTAGAATATTTACTTATATGAAGAAAAATTCTCAGTTTGCCCAGACTAAAAAACCTACATATCATTTTCTTGGTAATATTTTTGGACCCAACGATGAAAAATATAGTAGAATTTATTCAATGTTTCCAAGAAAGAAACTGACTTATACTGTTTTCTTTCATATATTTGTAAAAACAGAGTAGCCTTGTTTTTCTCAGACAAGGAGATAAATCTTCCCTGTATGATCCAGACATTTTCTAGGAACTAGAAAGAAATTTATATTTTAATACCCAGGGTAGGGGGAGGATCGAAATAATTTTTTCCTTTTTCTTTTTGATCATTCTCACAAGGACTTGATCAAAGCAAAATCATATGTTGAACTTCAAATGATAATAAATGTGACCATTTTAACAAAGGCCAAGTTAGAATGAAACAAATACCCTGTCCTGGTCCAACTTGTTCAAGAGGAGAAGTTGGGGTAATACATAAAGGTGCTGCTTATACTTTACCTGCGACATATATCAATAGTCTCTGACTTGATTTCATTAATATGTATCGAGACCTGTGTTGTCACTGGGCAGGTAATGCATGGAGGTAGTCTATGCAAAGATTAAAAACTACTTGGGGACTTTCAGTTTCAGTCTGACATGTAACGAATTTGCAAGTTGTCACTCCCATTGTCACAAGAAAAAAAACAGAATAAATTGATAATTATGTACTTTTCTTACATTCATCAGAGAACTGAGATCACAGGGAAAACCACCACCCTATAGTTTGGAGAGACAGGTAAATACAGAAAATCACAGCCCACATCAGCTTATTGACAACGGAACCACTGGAGCTAGTAACTGGTAGGAATGCTTAAATGGTAATTTTGACAAATTGCTGGAGGCTGAGTGTGGACTAGTGTGAGAATGAGAAACTTCTGGAGGCTGCAGTCTTAGAAGGACCCCTGCATTTCGTCAATTTTACCTCTATGAAGCCCACTAGGTTCTCACAGTGAGGAGCCAAAAAAATCCTCTCATGACTCTGAAAGGGCAAGAAGTAAAGTAACCATTTTGAAATACACCCAGAGCATTCTTCATTACAAAAGGCAACTCTCCAGGAGAAGACTTTACCATAGGCTTATGCCACCTAGGGAGAAAGGTATTTATCCAACTCTAGAACCCTTTGGCCTCACAATCTCCCATCTAAGGGGAGAGAAAAAGTTTAAGAAACACTTGTGAGGGGTCACAGCTTAGGGAAACAGGCCTGATGAAAGACTGAGATTTAATCATAAGATTATAGAGCACTCTTACTCCTCCTCCATAATTTGTTACCAAATCAACAGAGTTCCAGTATAATAAGAATAGATTGCAGCTGCAAGAGCTGCAAACACATACACTAGTTAAGGAGGTGTTCCTAGGAAAGCTCAAAGACAGAAAGGGAAATAAAAATGCAGACCCTAGAGGAATTCAAAGTCCCTGGAACCTACAGCCACAGCACACACTAGACAGAACTAGCACAACTCCTAACCAGATAAACAGAAACCTCACACCAGTGGCTCTTTTCCTCAGTTCCCATTACCCAATATGTCATGTCTGGTTCTTAATGAAAAGTTGCAAAGCATGCTGAAAGGCAAGAAAAAACACAGTCAGAGGAGACAAAGCCAGCAGTAGAACCATACTCAGATATGACACAGACTTTGGAATTATCAACAGGGAATTAAAAATAGCTGTTACTAATATGTTAACAGCTATAATGACAATAGTAGACAACATGCAAGAACAAGGGAGTAGCATAAGGAGAGAGATGAAAACTCTAAGAAAAAATCAAAAGGAAACCCTAGAAATCAACGACACCATAACAGAAATGAAGAATGCCTTTAATAGTCTCATCAGTAGACTAGACAGGGCTAAGAAAAGAACTAGTGAATTTACAGATATGTCAATAGAAAATTCTCAAAGTGAAATGCAAAGATAAAAAACAATGGGGAAATATCTGAATATCAAGAACTGTGGGACAATTTCAGAAGGTAACACATGCATAAATACTAGAAGGGGAAGAGAGAGTAGAACAGAAGAAATGCTTGAAGTAACAATGGCCGAACCCTTTCCAAAATTAATGACAAATGTCAAACTACAGCTCCAAGAGGCTCAGAGAACACCAAGCAGGGTAAATAACGACAGTAATACTACACTTGGATATATCATATTTAAACTGTGAAAAATCAAAGATGAACAAGGGTAAGAATCATAGCAAGACTTTTCATTAGAAAACATGTAAGAGTGGAATGAAATATTTAAAGTGTTGAAAGAGAAAAGCCACCAAGCTCGAACTTTATATCCAGCAAAATTATCTTTCAAAAGTAAAGGAGAAATAAAGATTTTCTCAAACAAACACTGAGGGAATTCTTTGTCATGAACTTGTTCTGCATGAAATGTTAAAAGAAGTTCCTCAAAAAGAAGGAAAATGACATATCAGAAACTTGGATCTACCTAAACAAATGAAAAGGATCGGAAAAAGAATAATGAAGCTAAAATGAAAATTTTTTAATTTTTATTATTTTTAGTTGACCTAAAATATAACTGTTCAAAATAACAATAGTAGCCATGTATTTGATCACTATAGTTTATGGATAAATGAAATGAATAATAACAACGTTCTAAGGGATGGGAGGGAGGAACTGGGAATACTCTATAGCAAGGAACTTGCAAATAACAAATAGCTCTGAAGTGACAGAGTTGAACATGGACATGGATTAGTTGCAAGTGTATATTACAAACTCTAGGGCAACCACTTAAAAATTGAAAAAAAGTATAATTATTATTGTAAGAAAGAAGAGACAATGGAGTCATGTAAAATGTTTAATTAAAGTTAGAGAAGGCAAAAAAAGAGGGGAAGAGAAAAAGCAACAAAAACCAAGTGCAACAAACAGAAAACAGTTACAAACATGGTAGCTATTAATATAACTATCAATAATCATTTTAAATGTGAATAGTCTTAATACACCAATTAAAGGGCAGAAATCATCAGGGTAGGTAAAAACAAAACAAAACACCCAAGTATATGTTGTTTGTAAGAAACCCACTTTAAATATACAGTCACATAGGTTAAAAGTAAAGGTATTGAGAAAGATACACCATGCTAATATGTTGAACTTTTAGAAAACTAAAGGTGGAAAGGGGGAGGAGGAGGGGAGAGGGAGGGGGCTAATGAGGAATTGGTCAATGGACACAAAGAATGACTGTGTATTGTAATGATGAATAAGCTAACTATGCTGATCTAACCACCACACATTCTACGTAATTACTGACAATCAACATTGTACCCCACATTATTATTATTATGTATAATAAAAAAAGAAAGAAAAGAAAACTGGAATAACTATATCAATTTCAAACAAAGTATACTTCAGAACAAGGAAAATTATCAGGGAAAAAGAGGGGCATTAAAAACTGATAAAGGGGTCAATTCTCCAAAAAGCCATAAAAATTCTTAACCTATATGAACATTATCAAAATACATGAGAGAGAAAAAAAAAACTGATAGAATTTCAAGGAGAAAAAATCATAGACTTCAATATCCTTTCTTCAGTAATTATAAAACAAGGATGCAGAATGTCAATAAGGACACAATTGATCTAAACAGAACTATAATCAGCTTGATTAAATTGGTGTTTATAGACTGCTCCACCCAACAACAGCAGAATACAAATTCTTCTCAGGCTCATATGGAATATAGACTAATATGAACCACATTTGGGGGCATAAAACACATCTTAATAAATTTGAGTAAATAGAAATCATACAAAAAATGTTCTCAGACAATGATGCAATTAAATAAGAAATCAATAACATACTCATATATTAGAAAAGAATGAGGCTCTAAAATCAATATTCTAAGCTTCCACCTTAGGAAACTAAAGAAAGAAGAGCAATTTAAGCCTAAAGCAAGCAGAATGAAAGATATAAAAATGAGAGCAAAAATCAATAAAACAGGAAAGAGTAGAGAGAATCAAGGAGCCCAGAAGGAAAGCAAGTCCATGGTAGAGCGTTGGACTTGCACAGGGAGAGGACATACCTTGAGATACAATGGGGAGTGGGGAGGAAGGGGGATGGGGAGGGAAGGGGGATAATTGGGTGGGGGACATGGGGTACAAGCCCAATTTGTGGTAAGGTGCATGCTGCCAGTACGGATCTGGCCTTCACATCTTGGGCACGAGGGGTGACAATTAACTTTGTATCTCATGAATATACATAATCAATAAAAACAAAAAACTAGTTCTTTGAAAAGATCAGTAAAATTGATAAAGTGCCATCCATGCTATTCAAAAATAAGAGGGGGGGGGTTAAAAATTGTTAATATCAGAAATGAAAGAGCAGTCATCACTACTGCTTCTATGAACATTAAGAGGATAATGAATAAATATAAATAACTCTATGCTCACAAAATGATAATATAAATGAAATGAATCAATTCCTTGAAAGTCATAAACTGCCAAAACTTAGGAGAAATAGATAATAGGAATAGGCCAAAATCTATTAAGCAAATTGAGTAAGTAACCTTTCAAAAAAGAAAGCACCAGGCCCAAATGGTTGTTCTGGTGAATTCTACCAGACATTTAAGGAAGATGTGCTATCAATTCTTCACAATCTGTTCCAGAAAATAGAAGCCAAGGGAATATTTCTTGAATGTGAAGCCAGCATTACCCTAATACCAAAACTAGACAAAGTCATTACAAGAAAAGAGCAATATCTCTTAGGAATATAGATGCAAAGATCCCCAGGAAAATAGTAGGTAATCAAATTCAATAATGTACAAAAATAATAATACCAAGCTGATAAATATTCAAATATCAAATAATGTAATCTATGATATCAATGGGGTAAAGAAGAAAAATAATATACACTTTTCAATTAATGCAAAAAAGCATTTTATATGTTTTTGGCATTTAGACAACATCAAGGCATAATCCATGAAAAAATATTAATAAGTTGGACTTTTAAAGAATGCCATGCTAAAAACTCTCAGCAAACTAAGAATATAAGGGAACTTCCTCAACTTGATAAATAACATCTACAAAAAACCTATAGCTAATGTTATAATTAATGGTGAGAAGCAGGATGCTTTCCTTCCCCTAACATGGGGAATAAGGCAAGGATATTCCCTCTTAACATTTCTATTCAATATCATCCTGGAAGTCCTAGCTAGTGAAGTAAGGCTAGAAAATAAAATAAAATGCATATAGTTTAGGAAGTAAGGAATAAAACTTTCTTTGTTCACAAATGCTATTATTATCAATGTAGAGAATGTCAAAGAATAAACAAGAAACTCTAAGAAATAATAAAAAGAATACCATTTACAAAGGCACCCCCCAAAAGAGAAATGCTTGAGTATGAATGTAACAAAATACGTACAGGCTCTGTATACAGAAAACCACAAAACATTGATGAAATAAATCAAATAAGATCTAAATAGAGAGATATTTCTATCCATGGGTAGGAAGACTCAATATTGTTAAGAAATTAATTCTTCCCAAATTTATCAGTATATTTAACTCCATTCCAACCAAATATCCCACTAGCTGCTTTGTAGATACCCACAAACTGATTCTAAAGTTTACATGAAAAGATAAAAGACCTAAAATAGACAAAACATTGCTGAAAAGAAGAGTAAAGATGGAGGAATCATACGACCTAAATTCAGGACTTACTATAAATCTCCAGTAATCGATGCAGCATGGGATTGGCAAAAAATATAGAGACATAAACAAAGGAACAAAGTATAGAGCCCAGAAACAGACCCACACAACCACAGTCAATTAATCTGTGACAAAGGAGCAAATACAATTCAATGGAGAAAGTATAGTCTTTTAAACAAATAGTGTTGGAACAGGTGGGCATCCACATGCAAAAAAATATAAATCTGGACATCAACTTTACACTTTTCACAGATATTAACTCAAAGTGAGTCATAAATTTAAACACACAATGCACAACAATAAAACTTCTAGAATAACACATAAGAAAACGACTCGTAACTTTGGGCTTTATGATGAGTTTCTGGGTAACATCAAAAGCATAATTGAATAAAAAAATGGTATTAAACTTTTTAAAATTAAAACATTTTTCTCTGTTAAAGACACTGCTAAGAGGATGAAAAGATAAGCTACAGACTGATAAAAAAATATTTGCAAAACACATATCTGACTGTATTGGACTTGTATCCGAAACATGCAAAAAAACTGTTGAAACTCAATAATAAGAAAACAAACATCCCAATTAAAAATAGGCAAAAGATTTGAACAGACACCTCAGTAAATACATGCAGATGACAAAGTATATCACATATATACTTTATCATTAGGGAATTGCAAATTAAAACAACAATGAGATATATACTACACAGCTATTAGGAAAGCTAAAATTCCAAAAAAAAAAAAAAAACCCTGAAAATGCTGGTGAGAATGCAGAGCAACAGGAATAATCATTCACTGCTGATGAAAATACAAAATGGTGCAGCAAGTTTGTCGGCACCACACTCAGCCAGTGAGCGAACCAGCCATCCGTATATGGGATCCGAACCCGGGGCCTTGGTGTTATCAGCACCGCACTCTACCGAGTGAGCCACGGGCCGGCCCTGGTGGTGCAGCAAGTTTGGAAGACAGTTTTGCCAGTTTCTTACAGAGCTAAACATAGTTTTACTTTATGATCCAGCAATTGCTCTTCTAGATGTTTACCCAATTCAGTTGAAAACTTATGTCCATACAAAACCTGCATATGAGTATGTATGGCAACTTTATTCATAATCACCAAAAACTGGAAACAGGATAATCAAAATGTAGTACATCCATACAATGGAACACTCTTCAGCAATAAAATGAAGTAAGCTATCAAGCCATGAAAAGACATAGCTGAACTTTAAATGTGTATTACTAAGTGAAAAAGAAAACAGTTTGAAAAGGCTACATATTATATAATTATAATTATGACATTGTGTAAAGGCAAAACTATACAGACAGTAAAAGATCAGTGGTTGCCAGTGGGAAGGAGGACGACTGAGTAGGTGAAGCACAGGGAAATTTTTAGTGGAATGAAACTATTCTGGATGGTTCTGTAATGGTGAAGACATGACATAATGTATCTTTGATAACCTGTAGAGCTGTAGAATATAGAGTGAAACTTAATGCATACTAATTTAAAAAATTATTTACAAGGTTGAGGGAAGGTCCTAGGAAGGAAAGTAGATTGTGATAAGAGAATCTAACTATATCACAAATGTATGCAACAACCTCACTGAAGACAATGTGGTAAAGATTCTGGTGCAATTCAACAAGGGATTAATATCCATAATATACAAGCAACTCAAACAATTACACAGTAAAAAACCATATAACCCAATTAAAAAATGGGCACAAAAGTTGAATAGACAATTTTCAAAGGAAGACATACAAATGACCAACCAGTACATGAAAAAATGCTCAACATCACTAGTCATCAGGGAAATGCAAATTAAAACTGCATTGAGATACCACCTCACCCCAGTTAGACTGGCTATAATCAAAAAGACGGTGAATAACAAATGCTAGCAAGGGTTTGGAGAGAAAGGAACACTCCTGCACTTTTGGTGAGACTGTAAATTAGTACAACCACTATGGAAAACAGTATGTAGTTTTCTCAAACAACTACAGGTAGATCTTCCATACAATCCAGCAATCCCACTTCTGGGTACATAACCAGAGGAATGGAAAACTTCATGTCGAAGGGATGCCAGCACTCCCGTGTTCATCACAGCTCTATTTACAATAGCCAAGACATGGAACCAACCTAAATGTCCATTGATGGATGATTTGATAAGGAAACTGTGGTATATATACACCATGGAATACTACTCTGCCATAAAAAAGAATGAAATTCTCCTAATTGAAACAACATGGATGAGCTTGGAGGAACTTATGTTGAGTAAAATAAGCAAAGCAGAGAGGAATAAATACGCATGTACTCACTCATAAGTGGGAGCTAAGAGAGAAAGAAGGAAGGAAAGAAAGACCACAGTGGTGCGTTGAACTTGCAGAGGGAGAGAACATACCTTGTGATACCAAGTGGAGTAGGGAGGAAAGGGGCAGGGAGAGGGCGGTTGGGGATTATTGGGTGGGGGACACAGGGTACAAATGCAACTTGTGGTAATGGGCATGCTGCCAGTATGGATCTGGCCTTCACTTCTTGGGCATGAGGGGTGACAATCAACTCTGTATCTTATGAATATTCATAACCAATAAAAAAATGAGTGAAGTCTGTAAGATTAAAAGCAAAAAGAGCTACACATAAGCACTGTCCTCTAGTTGATAAAATTATTTCCTATGGGGGTAAAGTAAATAATTCTAAAACTGCTATACACGTGTTCTGGAATTGAACAATTCAGTAATTGAATGGCAGAATATGAGAACCAGGTTTCTCACCTTTGGAGAAAGAGTTTATAAATAAGCAAGGGGAGGAGGCTAGAATAATCCATGTGGTAATGGATTAGAGTTGGACGACTCATGTTTAGTGTAATAAAGATAAAAATGGTAACATAAAAGTATTTATACATATGTGTATATTAATATCTATATACAGGCTAGTATACACACATATAGTTTTTTGGTCTGTCAGCTGAAAGGGACTACAACAAATGACTCCTAAGTAGCAATGAGTACACAGTAGCAGTGATCACACCTAGCACCCAAGTCTTGGCCTCTAATACTATTCTGTAATAAAAGGAAATAAGAATCTGTGGGGGAATGGCTGATTCTAGGACTTGGCAAGAAATATATAAGATGAAACTGGAGCATCTTGTATTGACAGAAAATAAAGTGCTCAAAAACAACTACAACAAAAGCTCACTCTGATAGGGATATGTACAAGGGATATCATAACCCCCTGAAAGAGCTTCTAATCGTGAAAGTTGGAATAATTTGAGGATTATATAAATAAACTAGTATGAGATTTGTCTTAGTCAGCTTGGCCTGCCATAATAAAATACCATAGACCAAGTGGCTTAAACAGCAGTTATTTATTTCTCACAGTTCCGGAGGCTGGGAAGTCTAAGATCAAGGTGCCAGTAAATTTGTTTCCTGGTAACGACCCTCTCCTGGCTTGCAGGCCACTTTTTGCTTTGTGCTCAATTGGTGGAGACAGAGGGAGCTCTGCTCTTTTCTTCCTCTTCTTATAAGACCATGAATCCCATTACTGGGGGAGGGGGACACCCTCACGACCTCACCTAAACTTAATTACCTCCCTCTGGCCCCTTCTCCAAACCCTATCACGTTGGGAGTTAGAGCTTAAACAAGTGAGTTTGGGGTAGGAGGGGACACAATCATTAAGTGCATAATAGGATTACAACCTAACGTACAGAATAAAATAGCCATGAGTCCATTCTGATATAAATAAATGTTTTAATAAATAAACAAATAGGGGAGAAAAGAAAATCTCCCATGCAGACAAATTTTAAATAATTTGTGTTAAGTACCTCACCCTCAAGGAGGAGAAGCATAACTTTTTAAGCATCAGCTGAATGTGGTAATTTCTTTTCAAAGACTACAGTATGGAAAGAGGAAAAAAAGAATAACTTTACAGTGGAGAAACCTGACAAATATTACCTTAGCCAGATGGTCGAGGTCAGCATCGACAATGATAAATCATGTTGATAGTACGAGGGCACTTCAAAAAGTTCATGGAAAAGTAATAAAAGATTACATAATAGCTAGAGCAGAGGCTTTTCAATGTTTTAGCCACAAAAAAATGATGAATGCATGAGGTGATTGATACATTAACTACTTTGACCCGATTATTATACAACACACATGTATATATATATCAAAACATCAGATTGTACCCCATAAAGTATGTACAACTACAATGTGTAAGTTAAAATTTTTTAAAAATCATCATGTAAACCTGTTTCATTTCTCTTGAGAGCAATAGACATCCTATGATATACAATCTAATTTAATAATGAAAAACGTAATATTCTTCTATACAAAACCTAATATAATGTATTTTACATCACATAATTAAGTAAATAAAATAGAAATGACAAAATCCTTTAAAAAAAAGATAGTACAAATCTTTCTGTAAACATTTTTTTTTTTCTCTGACCGGTAAGGGGATCACAGCCCTCGGCACGGTGTGGTCTGCACCACACTCAGCCAGTGAGCACACCAGCCATCCCAATATAGGATCCGAACCCACGGTCTCAGCACTACCAGCTCCGCACTCTCCCGAGTGAGCCACGGGGCCGGCCCTTTCTGTGAACTTTTGAGGTACTCTTGTGTCTTCCTTGATATGATGTGATGAAATGACACCTCACCTCTGTGTTCTTCTCCCCTCAAATCCATGATCCCTGTTTAGTTATGAGAAAAACATTAAATTCAAGTAAAGGGGCATTATACAATACACCTTACCAGTACCCCCTCAGAACTGTCTAAGTCATCAAAAGCAAAGTCTGAGAAACTGTGATAGTCAAGAGGAGCCTAAGAAGACATGACAAATGAATGAAATGTGGTACCCTGGACGGGATCTTGGAAAAGAAAAAAGACAATAAAGGAAAAACTAGAAAAAATCTGAATAAACTGTGGACTTTAGTTAATGATAACATATCAATATCAGTTCTTTTCACCAAATCAAGTCATTAGACCAGTACATTTTTCTTTGAAAGTGTATTCATGTGGTTCATCTTTTTTGTATGAAGTCATTGTATAAAATGATTTGCTATCATATATGTGACAGTGAGGATATACACCACTGTAGCAAATGAGTTAAAATCTAAATGCATGATATAAGACCATGTGAAGTAATAAAATAAAAGAAATAAAATATAAGTAATATGAGAAAATGCAGGAATATTTTAGTGGAAAAAACTTATTCACAGATAAATAATTTTTCATTTGTTTATGGAGCAAATAAATTTTTTTCATAAAGTTTTTCTATAATTATAACTATATAATCATACAGAAAAGGAAAAACATCAAGTTATTGTTAATTCCATTAAGTAAACTCTAGAAGTGTGTTTAAAATAATCACACTTTATTTAAAGCTCCTGAAGTAAGTGGTTGCATAGCTGAGCAGGATGGAATACCTGTGTGTGCAGCTTTTATTTATCACAGCAAATCTGCAAAGAAGTGAAGCCAAACGTCAGCAAGTCTGTGAACTCCACAGTTTGTCTTTAGGGTCACCAATTTCCAGGCGCCTCCTGATTTCTAATTTGTCTCTAGTTATATCACAAATCACTTGTCAGGTACTAGGTGATTTTCAGAGATTATGATGATGGTGGTAGTGATGACCATAATGACTACCGTTTCTGACGGCTGTCTAAAAACCAGAAACTGTGCTTCATTCAATCTTTTTTAGAAACTCCATGAGGTAGGAGTTTCCTCATTTTTCAGATGAAGGCACTAAAGTTTAAACATGTATGTCACTTGCTTACCATGACATAGCTGGTATGTCAATTGCTTACCAAGACAAGCAATAAGCAAAACTAGATCCATCTGATATCAATTTCAATCACATATGAAAAGGCAGAGTAAACACATACTTATAGAACCAAGGGACACTTAAGTTATATTTTAGGTAAGCTCCATCTTGAAGGTAAATAGAATTAACCACTTGGGGTCATTTGTGTGTGTTTGGGTATGGGAGGGGTAGAACAGAGAGACATGGGATGGTCAAGTGTCAGAGCTTTCTGAGGACAAGCCAAGCCCCAGCCTGGGTATGGCTGCTGGAGGCCTGTTCCCAACACCTCTTCCAGAAGCTGGCTTAACTCAGGATGGCCCAGCACCTTCGCTCCTCCCTCACATTTTCCTACCTAAAGTGGGCTGAACACCACACCCTTATTGTAAGACTCTAAATATTAGCTTACTATTGCTACTGTAACAAATTACTAAAAATTTAGTGGCTTAAAACAACAAACACGCATCTGCTTCTTTTCACATCTCCTTCTCTCACTGTCTCCTTCTCCTCTTCTAGGAACCTTTATGATTACATCAGTTTATCCATATAATCCAGGATAATCTCCCCATCTCAAGATCCTAAACTTAATCACATCTGTCAAGCTCCTTTTAAAACTAAAGTGTGTACACTTTGGGGGACATTATTTGCCTACCACACTTACCTAAGTTGTATTCTTAGTTTTTGATTTTGGAAACCTTTGACATTTAGTAATATTTTCAAAAACCATCCCTTCCCTTCAGACATATTAGGATACATCCTGGGCCATCCTACTGTTTCCCTACTCTTGGTTATGAGGTTTTAGTCAACATAAGTTTTCATTTGAGTGCTCTTGATTGATAACTTTTTAAAAGATGACTTCTCTGAAAAAATATGTCTGTGTCTCTTGATGTATTACCCTGGAAAATTAAATCTATGGCTAATCACCCACAAAGTAATATCAGTTAGGTTTAAGTTACAAGTCAAACAAATATGTTTTACCCTTTGATCAATCATCGTTAGATCTAACATGACCATATTATCACTGAAATACTCATCTAGGAAAAAAGAATGCAAGAAGAAATTGTGTGTATCCCAACCGAGAAGAACAGAGAAATTATTAGGCCCTAAATTGCATCTAGATATTAAAATAAAGGTCGCAAACTGCACATCCTGGTGTGTAAGAGGCATGTGGGCACTCAGCCAAGACCTGCCATCAACTCTACACACTGTATAATGAGACACATAAGAAGTTTCTTAGTCAAATCATTGGAAGAAGTGTACGTGCTCATGATCAGTGATTGGTAGCTTTAAAAGTCCAAGGTGGAGTGAAGTACTGATGCATGTTACAGCATGAGTGACCCTCAGATGTATTATGCTTCATGAAAGAAGGCAGACACAAAAGAACACACATTGTATTATTCCACTTATATGAAATGTCCAGAAAGGCAAATCTATAGAGATGGAAAGTAAATTAGTGTTGGCTTAGGGCTGGGGCAGGGGTGGGTGAAAATGGGGAGTGACTATAAATGGGCACTTTTTGGAGTGATTGGAATGTTCTAATATTAGACTGTGGTGATGGTCGTACAGCTCTGTAAATATACAGTCATTGAATTATATACTTAAAATAGGTGAAGTTTATAATTTGTAAATTATACCTCAATAATATAGCTGTTAATAAAAAAAGTCCAAAGTTTTGTTTGTCCAACCAACATTTATTTCTATATACATTGCATTTAAAATAATTATATAATTATGCTTGGTGTAAGGTATTTTATAACAGAGAATAGTTATAAGCAGCTTATGTGTTCAACAATAGGTATTATTTAAATAAATTATGGTAGAGTCATGTGATGAATTTTGTGCATGTAGAAGATGATAAAATCATGTCTAGACTAATGAAATGAGAAAATGTTCATGATATACACCAAATGAAAAAATAAGAAACCAAATCTCTATGCTTTATGTCCCTAAGTTTTTTTTTTTTTTTTTTTTTTTTTTGTCTTTTTCGTGACCCGTAAGGGGATCGCAACCCTTGCCTTGGTGTCGCCCGCACCGCGCTCAGCCAGTGAGCGCACCGGCCATTCCTATATAGGATCCGAACCCGCGGTGGGAGCATCGCTGAGCTCCCAGCGCTGCACTCTCCCCAGTGCTCCACGGGGTTGGCCCCCTAAGTTTTTAAATGATGTAATTATGACACATATGTCTTCACACACAGTGTATGTTGTTAACCCCTCCTACTATTCCTATTGCTCCTTTCATTGATTTGGGCATTAGGAAGGGTCTGTTGCAGTGACTGTTACAATTGTTCTAATTCTGAACCACTGACATTGGCTCTCTAGAAAAAAACACCCTGCCATTTCCTAGTACAAAATCTTCTGTGCAGCATCGGCAGTAAATAGAACAGACAAAATTATGTGAATTTTTAATTGCTGGGGTGATCGGCACTGGTTAAAACAAACCACCTGGAGAAACAAATGTGTTGTGCCATATCCAAAAGTTCTCTTTCGTGCAGGCCTAGTTAAATCAGGTTATACATAATGTAAAACCTTCCCCCAAGATCTCATACTCTGACTTTAGCAGACTCCTCCCTGCCAGCCAGCCAAGGTATTGTCTGCTTCCACTGTTTATTTCACTTGCAAGTGTTTTGTTTGTTTTTATTTTCTAATTAAACATATGCCTAATTAAAAATATAAGATACTAGCCCTATTGCTGGAGTCACAGGGAGTGGGGCATGCATATTTTAGTGTTTACAGACACTTTACTCAATTCAAAGTATGTTCTTGGTCTCCTCTCTCCTTGTTTGTCTCTTCACAAGTGCTCGTTAACCTGTACATTTCTTCCATAAATTTACTAACTTATCTCATGTTATTTCTGCCAATTAACTTTCATAGCATACCCTCCTCCATGCATCTCATTAATAGTGCCCTTCCAACCTATCTGCACAAAGATTTCTAGAAGTAAATTTAAAATTTTAATAGTGGTTACCTCTAGATGGTAGGGTAAGAGATTTTTATTTTTTCTTTATACTCTTTTGCATATGCCAAATAAATTTTTCATATTTTACACCTTCTAAAACTATGTTTTGCATTTATAATCTAAAATGGAATGCCAATTCATTTCTCACGCATATTTCTTTTGCTTCTTAACATTCAAAAAAAATCTGCAATCAATAATGGTCTAGTGCAGACTTTTTTAATGTTGGCACTATTAACATTTTGGGCTGTATGATTCTTTGTTGTAGGAAATGTCCTGTGCATTGTGAGATATTTGGTAGCATTCCTGGTCATTACCCACTAAATTCCAGTAGCACCCTCCACCTATGACAAAAAATGTCTCTAGACATTGCCAAATATCCCAAGGTGGTGGGGGAGGGCGGGTAGGGAGAAAAATCACCCTGGATGATAACCACTGTTCTAGTGGTTTCTGCTATGTCCCTTCTACACAATTTCCATTGTATATCTTTGTCTCTTTAGTTTTCCCAGGGATACAGAATGTGGAATCCTGGCCTCCCTTGCAAGCAATTGTCTTGTGGGCCCCATGCCATTTTCCTCTGGAGACCTAAGAACCTGCAAACAACTGTCTGGGTAAACACTTAGAGCACAGGAGACTTTCATAATCTCCAGGTGTCTCCTATGCCTTCTCCCAGCTCATTTATTCACCAAACTTGGTTTAAGATGAGTATTAAATCACAATGATAATTTCAACAATCAATGAGAAATGAGGTTCTTGTTGCAAATAACAATTCACCACACATAACTGTGAACGGTTTTGATATGTACACTCATTCATGTCACCTGCTATATATTGTACTTTTCCTTAAAACTAGTTTATGTGTCACTGGATTCTTTTTCAGAACAATTTTTCCAATCGTTTTTCACAGTGAAAATTTTACCTTAAGTTTCTAACTGCATTATGGACTTCAGGGCATTTGACAGAGAACTTCCCTCTGTTATTTGAACAATGATTAATAAAAATATTTGTTTTTCTTCCAAGTGTAAATAACTGGTTTGTGTACTCAGACATGTGAATCATAAAAAATAAAATGCTTATAAATTTATATTTGGCAGTTTTAAAACTCAATTGCTTGCTAAATCAATAATCGCAGTACATCTGTAATAATCATTGCATAATGATCCACCAAAAAAATCTGTCTTCAAGTTATGCACTGATTTAAAAAATACTTTCATGATCCAATAGTACAAATGTTAGGCTAAATTCACTTCCTTCGTAAATACTGAAATACCAGATGCTTTTTATAACTAAACAAAAGCATAAAACTTGAATAATTTATCACATGAGGTACCTAATTTTCATCATTATGTTTGGGTTCTGCAGAATGG
Organism: Cynocephalus volans; assembly: GCF_027409185.1. Lineage (NCBI taxonomy): Eukaryota > Metazoa > Chordata > Mammalia > Dermoptera > Cynocephalidae > Cynocephalus > Cynocephalus volans. The sequence goes on from NC_084464.1 coordinate 77,552,718, forward strand.
TAATCATGACTTCAGATGTAGTATTCTCTCTGCCCTACTCATTCTTCCTCCTCATCTCTGCCTGACAAAAATCCGTTTTCTCTTCAAAATTCAGATTTATCGCTCCTCTGCCTTTGTGAAATTCTCCTTGACTGTGTGGGATAGAGTTAATGGTTCCCCTGATGTTCTTACAGCTTTTTCATCTGCTGTAATTCCTGTTACATTGTATTTTCATCACTGCTTCCCATGTTGCTTTTCCCCGTCTGAACTTATAGTGTGTCAGAGGATGGAGATCCTTAATAGTTTCATTCTTTAATAAGCATTTATTAAATACACCTAAATTGTACAGACACCATACTAATGCCTATAGATATGGGGGGAAAAGTTTCCAGTTATAAGTTGCTTACCATCCAAGGAGGAGACAATGCAAGGAGAATTCCATGATGCTAGTTGAACACAGGGCCTATGGAAACATATAGGTTGAGTATCTCTTCCTCCAAACAGGAATTCAGGAGAGGGTTACTGAAAGAAGTAGCAGCTAAATTGAGTTTAGACAAATAAAGAGGCATCTGCACTGGAGGGAGACTGATTAGTAAGAAAGGTTGGATGGGATCAGGGAAAAGCGTTAGGGACAGGTGTTTTAGGGATGAAGTGCTGGATGCGGGGAGATGTACTGGTGGTCTTGAACCTCTCTGCTTCATCTGTGCCTCTTGATTACTTATATCCTTGAAATTATTAGTGAGCTTTATAAGGAATAAGAGCTCTGATTAATGTGAGTTTGGTTTGACAATGTGACCCTCTGTGTTATTCGACATGGAATAAAAGCAGATAATAACTGGTCTGGAAATAGAGATTTAGTGCATGCTGAAAGGGGAGAGGTGGACATTGAGGAAGTTTTTATTTGATAAAAGAGGTGGTAGAGATAATATCTTGAGAGTAATTCATGAGGGGAGAAGAGCAAAGTTGTATAATAACCACTGGAGATGACAAGGGATATGGACAAGGATTCTAGGAAAGCCAGGCTGAAGTTAAAGATCGTGAGTGTCTGGCACCCCCCCCAATCTACATTGGTGTGAGTATTTTCTCCAACAGTACCAGGCAGCCTGGGTACAGGAGCAGAAAAGATAGAAGATTGCGGTGCTCCAAGGCTGGAGGTGTTCTATGTCAGTGTAGTATATCTTTTTTCTGTAAAGATAAGGGGCAAGAAAGTTATGCATATTGACAAACAATTATTAAAAACCAAAGGCCAATTTATTCTTTGCCCCCACTCCCCACCTGTTGGGTTAGGGCTCAGAGACCCTTCAAACTGATTGTACAGACTGGGTCACTAGACCCCTCACATGGCAGGCTGGGTCACCAGACCCCTCACATACAGGTCGATGAGCTAGGTAATTGGGAAAGATCCCAGGAGCCATTGGCAGATGACATGAGCCCAGTCCTCGGCTTCCTCCAGCAGCAGTGGCGGTGGCCTCCCAGAAGGTCCCAGGGGCCCTGGCAGCAACAGCTTGCAGCAACAACTTGCAGCAACAACCTCCAGCAGCAGTAGCAGCCTCCACATGGTCCCCCTCCCAGCGCATCCTGAGGACGAGAGGCAGGAACTGTTGATCAGAGCCACGCATCCTTTATACTTAAGTCTGATAACCCAGGACACCTGGATGTGAGTCAGACAACCCAGGAACACTTGGGTGCATATGTGCAATTACATTAGACAATAACCAAGGAACACGTGGGTGCACATGCATATTTACATCAAATGCTCAAAAGATTCTGAACATCTGAAGGACCCTCACCATTTACCCTAACTTTCCCTACACCACCCCACCCCATCCATTAGTACAAAATACATATAGACACAGGTGGCTGCTTATGGGAAACCAATTCTATCCCTAATATAAAGAGGAGAGAATAGCAGGATGCCCACAAGAATGATGCATCATCTCTCAGAATGTAATAGAATATTAGCCAATGACCTTCTGCATTGAAAGGAGACAATGGAGACTTTTAGAGTCATTTATAAGCATGGTGATCTCCTGTAAATAATAAATGCATTTCCAAAAAGTCAGGAGCAAGCTAAAGTTTTATCAAGAAAATCTTTTAATTCGTCAGAGATGTCTACTGTTGAAAACAGTCCTGTTTGAATATTTAAGCCAGGTGTTAGCAAACTTTTTATGTAAAGATCCAGACAGTAAGTATTTTAAGCTTTGCAGACCATATGGTTTTTGCTGCTACAACTCAGTTCTGCCCTTGTATCAGAAAAGCAGCCAGAGACAAAAGGTAAAAAAGTGCATATGACTGTGTTCCAATAAAGCTTTATTTACAAAACCAGGTAGTCTGCAGGTGATAGTTTACCAATCTGCTATCTAGGCTAAGGTTTTATTTCATTTTTTTTTTCTGTAAAATAAGCAGTCACACTTTAATTTACTATTGTATAAATCTTTATTTTCATGTTGCATACTTAAATTAAGACCTTTATTTTTAAGCAATGTATTTCTCCAAATAGGTCTAAAATTAAAAGACAGAGATGGCATGATTCAGTAACACATAATGAACAAAGATGTTTATAGTTAATTTATCATTAGCAAAATGCTTTTTGGAATCCCTAAAATTATATCTGGAAGGCTTATACCATAATAATTAGCAGAACTACTGAATTTGAAATGACTAGTTTTCCAGATGGAATACTTCTTCTTGGATCTTTGGAGAAATGTTTTATGGAAGCAGCAGATTTACAGATAGGCAGAGCATCATTCCCCAAATTTTTAGGGAAATGGGCCTTAGCATATGATGACAGCTTGAATATGCTCTTCTTTCAGAAGAAAGTGGAAATTATTATGCCTTAAAGTTAATTACCCTAGCTTTTGTATTTGATGTGGGAATAATTTAAACAGCAGTTTAGTAATAGTTGCTACAGTTTTTTAAAAATTCATGTTTATTAGCATGCTTTATCTTGATTTATTCCATGATATTTTATAGTCACAGCAAGAGTAATCAAAAGTTGAGGAAACAGAGGGGCTTATTCCTTAAAGTGGATAGCAAACCTCCAGTCCTGGAGAGCTTTGTGCTAAAGGTAGATGTGAGCTCCTCAAGGAGTCTCCTATTAAAGCCGATGAGAGTCACAGAGCCCTGGAAGCAAAAACGTAGCCACCTGGGACTATAGCCATCATCAGCTTAGAAGAGGGTGGAGGCAGGGAAGAAACTCCTTGGGGAAGGCTTTCAGAGGCAATATTCTCAGAAGAATCAGTACCAATTCTCAAATGTCTAAACACATGCCCCAAAGTGCTAGTTGGGAAGTTAGTTGTTTTAAGACACCCACTCAGAATGACTCTGATGTCAAACTATTGACCATGACTTTTTTCACCATGTGATTTAATGTATTAAAATAATTTTCATATTTCATATATGTACTGAACTTTTAATCTCAATTATAGTCTTTTTTCTCACATACTATACCTGTGAAACAGAGTGGGCATACAATCATTCCTTAAAAAGAGAAGAGAGATGAAGAGAAACTAAGACCATACCTTATATGACAGCTGTGTTTTCCCTTTTTTGTATCTTAGCCCTTTATTTATTTTATATAGTGATATACACAATGTAGTCATGCTGGTTCAAAAAATACTATCATGAGATCATCATGCAGGAACATGAGCAGCTATTACAAAGCACTACTTGAAATTTTGAACTGGGCCTATTGGTCTGACAACTGCACAATGTTTATTTCCCTATCACTATATAACTGCTAATATTGCTGTATACAGAGTGATCACAAAGGATTCATTGCTTTAAAATGTTTCAAACCTTTCAGTTTTAAGAAGTGGAAAACTCTAAAGAAAGCATTAGTATGACCATTTGCAGGGAGATGAGGGGTGAGTCAATTATAAGCAACTAGAAGATTAGGATAGACTTGTTGCAGGAGAAACCTTGACTTACTTCCATGGAACAGCAAGGGGAGAGGAGGCTGGTGGGGGTGGAGTGGTAGGAATCTGATTCTTTAAAAGCAAACCACATGTCACAGCTGATGAGGCAAACTTGGTCATGGGATAAAGATGATTGTATAAGAGCCTGATTGGACTTATTTTAGAGATTGAGATGAATAACGTTAACTACTGAGAAAGATGAGCATTCCAATTTTAAGAAGAACTACAGGATGGTTTTAAAGTATTGATAAAAGTTTACAAACTGAAATAAAGTGATGTAAACTTCAGCTTTCTACCTTCTACAACAAACTCAACTCCTTTTGAAAAGAAATTGTTACTCCTAGAAATACACAAATTACCTCAACTAACTCTACATAAAAGAGAAAATCTCATAGAAAACCCAATTTAGAGATGGGCAAAGGAGAGGCTTTAGTTTTTGGTCCAGAATGTAAGGAGCTTGGAAGTCATCATTCCATCCTAACAAAAGTCAAGCTAAACAAATTAAAAAATCAACCACTCTTCTTAAAATGTATCAGAAGAGTGAAGTAACATGGCAATCCACTGCTCCCAAAATTGGATAAAAGTAGTCCTTCAGAGAGGAGGAAACTGTTATAAGTCAGAAACTCAGATCTACATTAAAAAATATATATATATCAGAAAAAAATGTGAAAGTAAAATAAACACTTTCATTTTTTTCTCAGTCGATCTTGCAGATAGCAGTTTGTTCAAAATAGTAAAGCAACAATGTGTCCAATTGTATATGATTATGTATATATATATGTATATCTTGTGTGTTTATAAATATATGTTAATGCATACTCATTTATAAGTGAAATAAATGACAACAATGATAGATGAGACAAAAGAAGAAATTAAGATTATTTTGTTATCATAAGGTACTTCATTACCAATAAAGTGGCATAGTGGTATTTTAAAGTGGACTTGAATTAGTTGTAAATGTGTATATTGTAAGTTCTAGGACAACTATTAAAAATATTTTAGAAAGTATAACTAATATGCTAAGAAAGGAAAGAAAAGAAAATCATATGAAATGCTCAATTAAAACCACAAAAGTCAGAAAAAAACAATACAAAAATAGAAACAAGGGCTTGATACTTGAATAGAAAACAGGAACATAAAGGGTAGATAATTTCACTATGTCAATAATCACTTTAAATATTAATGGTTAAATACACCAATTGAAAGACAGATTGTATCAAAAGGCAAGAACCAACTATATGTTGTCTACAAAAAACCCACTTTAAGTATAAAGATACATATAGATTAAAAGCAAATGAATGGAGAAAGATATACCATACTAACACTAATCAAAAGAAAGCAAGAGTTGCTATATTAATTTCTTCAGAGTGACATTACAAAATGATAACGGGGTCCATACTCCAAGAAGACATAACAATTCTGAGGCAAAAACTGATATAGTTTCAAGGAGAAATAGATGAATCTACAATTACTTTTGGAGACTTCAATATGCTCTATCAGAAATAGATGGATCCAACAAGCAGAAAATCATTAATGACATAGTGAACTCAACCGAACCATTAATAAACTGGTTCATCCAACAACAGATTACATATCCTTCTCAAACCCACATGGATCATTTACCGAGATAGATCATGTTCTGGTCCTTAAAACATACCTTAACAACTTTAAGAGAATAGAAATAATGCAATGTCTGTTCTCAGAACACAATGGAATTAAACTCCACATCAATAAAAGAAAGAGTTTTTTAAAAATCCCCAAATAAGTGGAGATTAAAAACACACTTCTAAATAATACATGGCTCAAGGAAGAAATCTCAAGAGAAATTAAAAACTATTTTGAATTAAATGAAAATGAAAACCAAACTTAAAATTTGTGGGATGCAGTAAAAGCAGTGCATAGAAGGAAACTTATAGCATTGAATACATATATTGGAAAAGAAGAGAGATCTTAGGAAATTAGAAAAAGGAGAGAAAATTAAACACAAGCTAAAGAAGAAAAAAAAAGATAATAAAAATTAGAGCAGAAATCAATGAAATTGAAAACAGGAAATCAATAGAGAAAATCAACTAAATTAAAGACTAGTTCTTTGAAAAGATGAATGAAATTGATGAATCTTTAGCCAGGCTAACTAAGAAAAAAAGGAGAGAAGATGTGAATTACTAATATCAGAAATGAAAGAGGGAACATGACTATAGATCTCATGGGCATTAAAAGGGTAATAAAGAAATATTGTGAACAACTCTATGGCAACAAATTTGATAACCTAAATAAAACAGAGCAGTTCCTTGAAAGACACAATCTGCCAAAACTCATACAAAAAGAAACAGACAATTTGAATAGGCCTGTATCCAGTAAAGAAATTTAATCAATAATTAATAACCTTCTAAAACAGAAAATACCAAGACCAGATGGGTTCACGGGCAAATTCTACCAAACCTTTAAGAAAGGAATTACATGAATTCTCTACAATTTCTTCTAGAAGACAGAGCAAAGGGAACAGTTTCTAACTCTTTCTATGAGGTCAGCATTACCTAAATAGTAAATCCAGACAAAGACATTAGAAGGAAACAAAAGAAAACAAAACTACAGATCAATATCTCTAGTGAACTTAGATGCAAAGATCCTCATTAAAATATTAGGAAATCAAATCCAATAACGTATAAAAAAATTAAACACCATGACCAAGTGGGATTTATGTCAGGTATTCAAGGCTAGTCCAACATTCAAAAATCATTTAATGTAATCCATCACATCAACAAGCTAAAAAAGAAAAATTACATTATTATATTAATGGGTACAGAAAAAGCATTTGACCACATTCAACACCCTTTCATGATAAAAATTCTCAGCAAACTAGGAATAAAGGGAAACTTCCTCAGCTCAATAAAGAGCACCCACAAAAACTCTACAGCTAACGTCATACTTAATGGTGAGAAACTACGAGCTTTCCCACTAAGATCAGGAACGAGACAAGGATGTTTCCTCTCACAATTCCTTTTTAATATCATACTGAAAGTCCTATCTGATGCAATAAAACAAGAAAAGGAAATAAAAGAAGTACAGATGAGAAAGAAAAAAATAAAACTCTTCACAAAAAACATGATGGTTTATGTACAAAGTCCAAAATAATTACCAAAATAAATAAATAAATAAATTTCTGGGAACTAATTAGCAATTATAGCTAGACTGCAGGATACAAGATGAATATACAAAAATTAGTTGCTTTCCTATATACCAGCAGTGGACAAGTGGAATTTGAAATTGAAAACACAATATCATTTGCATTAGTATCTCCAAAAATGAAATACTTAGGTATAAATCTGATATGTACGAGATCTATATGAGAAAAACTACAAAACTCTGATGAAACAAATCAAAGAAGAACTAAATGAATGAAGATATATTTCATGTTCATGAATAGGAAGACTCAGTATCAAGATGTCAATTCTTCCTGATTTAACCTATAGATTAAATGCAATCTCAATCAAATTCCCAGCAAGTTATTTTATGTGTATTGATAAACTGATTCTAAAGTATGTGAAGAGGGAAGACACACAGAATAACCAACATTTGAAGGAGAAGAAGTTGTAGGACTGACACTACCCAACTTCAACACTTACTGTAGAGCTATAGTAATCACAACAGTGAGGTACTGGTGAAAGAATACACAAACAGGTCAATGGAACAGCCCAGAAATATGCCCACATAAATGTCTGATCTTTGGCAAAGGAGCAAAGGCAATACAGTGGAACCTTTCAACAAATGGTTCTGGAACAACTGAACATCCACATGCACACACACACAAAAAGATCTAGACACAAGCCTTATACCCTTTCCAAAAATTAACTCAACATGGATCACGGGCCTAAATACAAAATGCAAAACTATAAAACCCCTAATAAAATAGGAGAAAACCTCAATGACCTTGTGTATGATAGTGACATCAAAGGCACAAACCATGAAAGAAAGAATTAATTATCTAGACTTTATCAAAAATAAAAACTTCTGCTTTACAAAAGATAGATTCTTACTGTCAACAGAATGAGAAGACAAGCCACAGACTGGGAGCAAGTATTTGCAAAACACATGTGTAAAAACTGCTATCCAGAATATACAAAGAACTCTTAAAACTCAACAATAAGAAAATGAACAACCCAAATAAACAATGGGCAAAAGACCTAAATAGACACCGCATCAAAGAAGAAACATAGATGACAAATAAACATATGAAAAGATGCTCAACATCAATGTCATTAGGGAGTTGCAGCTATGAGATACCACTACACATCTGCCAGTATTGCCAAAATCCAAAACACTAACACCACCAAATGCTGGGAAGGAGGTAGAGCAATGGGGACTCTTGTTTCTGGTGGGAATGCAAAATGATACAGCCACTTTGGAAGGCTGTTTGTCAATTTCTTACAAAACTAAACATACTCTTACTATATGATTCAGCAATTGTGCTCCTTGGTATTTAACAAATGAGTTGAAGACTTATGTCCACATAAAAACCAGAATGTGAATGTTAACAGGAGATTTTTCCTAAATGCCAAAACTTGGAAGCAGCTAAAATGTCCTTCAATGGGTGAAGGGATAAATAATTTGGTATATTCAGACAATGGAATATTATTCGACACTAAAAGGAAATGAGATACCAGTTACTGAGATGGAGAAAAGCTTTAAGTGAAAAAGTTCTGGGGGAATGATCAGGATTTAAATTTTGGACGTTTGAGTGTGAGATACTTATTAGATATTCAGGTGGCAATGTTGAACAGGCAGTTGGGTACATATGTATTTAGAGTTCCAGAGAAAGATTTATGCCAAATATATAAATGTATGAGTTGCAGGCTTATGGATTTAGATTCAAAAGACCAGATGAGATCACCAAGGGACTATTGTAGATAGAAGAGAAGAGGACCAAGGATTGAAACTTTTGGTGTTGCATCTATTCCAGGGTTAATGAATTTCCAGCACCCTACATGAGAAATTATCATGATGAGTAATTTCTTTATTTTACTTACCCTCGAAAGGTGTCTTCTCAGACAAATTTGTGTCAATCACTCAGTTTGCCAGATAGCAGAGGTTAAATGACAAGAGGAAACTCATGCACACTACATCAACAAGCACTGATTTCTCAGACATAGGGTTCCAAGAACCCCGCCTTCAAAACTAATAAAGGCACAGAGACTGAGTTTTAGGCCTTTGAAAGAAGCACTGGTGCAAACAGCAACTCACAACATAATTTTTGTAGGCCACGCTGCCCTTTCCCTTACTCCTCTGCCTTTCCTGAGTGCCTGGGTGCTAGATCCTGTATTGACTTGTATATAGCTTTTATCTAATGCTGAAAGCTAAAATTAGTCCATTTCACTAATGCACATCTATGGAATGTTTGCTGGGAGAAAACTTTCTAAGGATGGCCAAATTTTTCACTTTTTAACAAATAATTTCAGAATAATATTTCAATCATGAAATTTTAGTGTTTGATGAAAAGTTAAAATTAAGTCCAACCTTTTTTTTTTTTTTTTTCAATTTGAGACAGAGGTAGTTTTCTGATTCAGGATTATTATTTTAGTTGCTGAGATATAAAAGATGGATGAAAAGTATTTGCTTTTTTCTGTTCTTTTAATATTATACCCTTTAGACAGTTTAGTAATTTTATAAGTTGTTTAGACTTTGAAAATATGGTTTGAGTTTTTTTTCTTTTCAGCAACTACATTCATACTTATTGTATAAATAAAACTAACAGACAAAATTTTAAATTGCATATGTAAAACACTGAAGACTTTCACTTACTATATTCTCCAAAATAAAGTAGTAGTATGATTAAAAATAGGTTCTGGAATCTCAAATTATTATAATTATACCCAACAAAGCTTTTAAGAAGTAGAACTCAGGAAATTTCTTTCTGTACTCAGTTACTTTAATGGACGTGTGAGGTTTGTTGTGATTGAATGTGATACTGGTACTGGTTATACAAGCATTTTTTTAAAAAAAAACTTTAAAGAAGGCTGTAACTTAATGAGCGATTTGTCAAATATGGTTTTAACACACAAAAAAGAATGCTTTAGGGTCATTAAGAGTGAAGTAGATGACTATTAATGGCAAAATGTGGTGCTCGTTTTCCAATAAAACTTTATTTATAGTCACAAATTTGAATTTTATGTAATTTTCAAGTGTCATAAAATATTCTTATTCTTTTGATTTTTTCCAATCATTTAAACATGTAAAAAACATTCTTAGTTCACCAGCCATACAAAAATGCGTGGCGGGCTGGATTTGGTCTGCAGTTCTGATTTTGCTTAACCTTATTCCAAATATTGAACCTTGAGACTTGGACAAATGTCTTTATTTTGTACATCCTTCACCAATTCCTTTTCCAGCCACAATCTGAGTCCCTGGATTGGCCTGAACCAGATTCACTGATTCTTGACAAGGAAGCACCAATGTGTGTCGTCACGAGCATTGTTCCCTTCTAAAAAGCAATCCCTTAATATAGGCAAACTTAATTAGAAGAATAAGCCAAAAAAAAAAAAAAAAAAGGAGCAATGCTCTCAGTCTACCTGTCAGTATGAGCTCATGCTAAAAGCAGCAAATTGGTAATTTTTAGGCCCAAAGTTAATTTCTGTCTATGCTATATGATTGTGTTTTGAAAAATTTTAATGCAGTATTTTATTTCAGTTAGACTTCATTTTAGTCCACTATTCCCATTTATTATGTTTTTCTAATTTTCTCATTTTGACACTTAACATGATAACCACTGTCCTAATTCTGCTGCATTCAGATGTGTTAAGCATGATATGTTTATATTCAATTAAGTTGTTGATGAAATACTACATAGGGCATAGCCAAAGGAGTTTCCTGAACCCTCTAATCAAGACCGTAAATCAACTTCACAACTTATTTCTGTTTGTCCACAATGTATTTATTAGAAACTTTGTCTAATGCCTAAAATACACTATATTTTTAGTATTTTTAAAATAAAATAAAGTTAATTTAATTGATAGACTTATTCTTTAAAAATTTATGTTTCTAGTGAACTCCTTTGTATCAGTTGTTGCTAGCCATATGCCTAACAAACAATTGTAGAATTTTACTGAGAATTTATGTTAAACCCACATTATTTCCAGCCAGAATCTACTGTCTTTCTGAATTTTGAAAATAAAAAGTCCGTTCATCTCTTGGATTCTGCCACCTCTTCCTTGATCCAAGCTCCATATAACAAGTACCATTGATTACATAATCATATCTTCAAATATTTTCAGTACTTTCGAATGAAATTCATCATGGTCTGCAAACTTGAACTCTTTTAAAGCAGCTAGGTGTATTTTTTTAAAAATAAAAATCATCAGATACAACCCATAATTATTCTTGATCTGCCTGTAATTCTCAATGTTCCTTCTTGGTCTCCAGTCAGACCACCTCTTCCCTTTCTAGTTTATATTTACAATACCTAGAGTCACTAGAATACTGCCTCTTCCATTTCCTAGACTTCAGAATTTAGGTCAGAATCTTTAAAGTTTCAATAGTTTAACTTTTCTCCCCTTCACAGGTCATGTCAAATGTAATATAAAATCCATAAAGAAAAATTTCTTGTTTTGGTAAAATTACAATAATTTCATTAAAACTGTACTCACTGTGAGGAACATAGGGTGGATGGATCTCTTCTTCATCTGTATGGACTCCACGAGAATCTCTCTGAATCCCACAATAAGAAAACATAACTTCTGGTAAGTTTTAAGTTCAAAATGTTGACATGCACCACTCCCTCCCCCCCACCCCCCCAACATCAGCCTTTCTGCTTCTGGGCTACTGTGAGCATCTGAAGTTCCTGATCTGTGTCCTGACAGACTGTGTCTCAAGGAAGTGACCTGAATAGAAACAGGAAACCTTGCCTGTTTAAACTAACCTCAGTCAGTGCAGTCTCAAAGATTTTTTGTGGGAGTTTAAATCCATGCTCTTTGAGATGGGATCCCAACTCTTTTTTTCTTAATTTACTCTAGGTATTGTAAATATATCATGTAAGAGTAGCTTTTCAAATACTTGCTACATGTATCAGGCCTAAAAACTATCCATATTACATTTATTTAACTTATTGTCTCTAATACTTCTACTTCCAACCCTTTATCCACCCTCTTTTTCCAAAAGCACATCACTTTAGTAGGTTTAAACCACCATATTATTCCTTGAAATGCATTCCAATCTCATTGATGTGTTAGTTTCCATTAGTCTTGCAGTCCTTCGTCCTTCACTCATTATGAACTGACCACGGAAAACACAGCTCCTGGGTAGTATAGTTTCAGTCCTATATCAACAGGTGGACTTAATTATGATCATCTTACTTACACAGAAGCCACTCTTATACTCTATCTACTTACCCCCTTTCTTTTTTCTTACCGAAATCAACTATATTATATATCCAACTAAGTTTTTGTAGATCACCTGTTAGTGCATTAGAATGTGAGCACAGTGAAGGCAAGGTCTTCTCTTATTCACTGTACTATCTCCAGTGCATAGATTACAGCCCAGCACATAGTGAGCACTAAAAAGATCACTGTTTGATAAACAAGTGACTAACCTGAACAAAGGAAGCTGAAATTGGCCTTTTGTGCTGAGTAAATGTTTCCCATCACATAGTCTCGGTTTTAAATGTTCTCTTTCAGACTATCCCAGGAGTACTGAAGTATAGTAATGGACTTCTAAATTCCTGGCCAACTCAGTTCCTCACCAAGCATTTACTTCTGGACTCTCACTTTAATCAATCTGGATCCTGCCAGGAAAGCATACACTGAAACAATGCCCTCCACGGCATCCTCAGAACAGTGAAGCCTTAAAAGTCCTCAGGTATGTCAGCATGGGCTTATAGGATAAAGTGCTATATCCGTAATAAGTTGTTCTTTATGAGTTAGTTAAAAGTATGCTGCCTGAAAGGTTCTCTACTTAAAAAGCAAGCAGAATTCTGCCTCCACTTAAGATACAGAAAGCATCAGGAAAATATTGCTCCCATCCTAGTAATTAAAAATTTAGATAAACTTCAAACTTGTCATTTTTTAAATTACCATCATAGCTTTATTGAGACTAAGTTTTTAAAAATTTTTATCTGTACATATTTGTGGGATACACAAATAATGTGTTATTAATATGTTATTTCAATACATGCATACACTGTACATTGATTCACTTATTCTAGATAGCATAGCTTTGTACCCATTAATACACATTGCACCTCTCCCCACCTCCCTTGCCCCCCTAGCGTCTAGTAACCATCTCTCTACGTCTATGAGAATCACTTTTTTTTTAGATTCCACATGAGTGGTATCACGTGGCACTTCCCTTTCTGTGCCTGGCTTACTTCACTTAACGTGATGGTTTCTAGTTCCATCCATGCTGCTGCAAATGACAGGATTTAATTTGTTTTTATAGCTGAATAGTATTTCATTACATGTATATAGCACAGTTTTTATGCATTCATTCATTGATGGGCTCTTAAGTTGATTCCATCTCTTAGCTATTGTGAATAGTGTGGCAATGAATATGACAGTGCAGGTATCTCTTCAATATATTGATTTCATTTCCTTTGAGTATACACCCAATAGTGGGATTGCTGGGTCATAATGTAGTTCAATTTTTAGTTCTCTGAGGAACTTCCATACTGTTTTCCATAATGACTGCACCAATTGACATTCCCACAACAATGCAGGATAGACCTCTTTTCTCCACATTCTTGCAAGCATTTGTTATTTTCTGCCTTGTTTGGTAATAACTGTTCTAACTAGAGTAAGGTGATATCTCAGTGTAGTTTTAATTTGCATTTCTCTGACGATGAGTAATGTTGAGCATTTTTTCATGGGCCTGTTGCCCATTTTTTATGTCTTCTTTTGAAAAATGTCTGTTCAGGTACTTTGCCTATTTTTTTAGTTGGGTTATTTATTTATTTATTTTATTTTTTTGCTGTTGAGTTATTTAAGTTCCTTATATGTCCTGGGTATTAGTCCCTTGTCTGATGTGTAGTTTGCAAATACTCTCTCCCATTCTGTAGGTTGTCTCTTCACATTGTGGATTCTGTCCTTTGCTGTGCAAAAGTTTTTTAGTTTGATGTAGTCCCATTTGTTTACTTTTGTTTTAATTGCCTGAGCCTTTCCAGTCTCGTTCAAAAAAGCACTACCACTCCCTTTTTGTGCAGCATTTCTCCTATATTTTTCTCTAGTTGTTTTGTAGTTTGGGGGTCTTAAATTTAGGTATTTAATCCATTTTGAGTTGATTTTTGTGCATGGTGAAAGATAGGAGTCTAGTTTCAATTTTCTGAAGGTGGATATCCAATTTCCCCAGCACCATTTATTGAAGAGGCTGTCCTTTCCTCAGTGTATATTTTTGGCACCTTTGTTGAAAATTAGTTGGCTGTAAATGCATGGGTTTATTTCTGGGCTCTTTATTCTGTTCCACTGATCGATGTGTCTGTTTTTATGCCATGCTGTTTTGGTTACTATAGCTTTATAGTATATTTTGAAGTCAGGTAGTGTGATGTCTCCAACTTTGTTCTTTTAGTTTAAGATTGCTTTGTTGTACAGGATCTTTTGTGGTTCCATGCAATTTTTAAGATTTTATTTTTCAATTTCTGTGAAGAATGTCATTGGTATTTTGATAGGATTGCATTGAATCTGCAGATTGCTTTGGATAATATGGACATTTTGATGATATTAACTCTTCTAACCCATGAGCAGGGAATATTTTTCCATTTATTTGGGTCCTTTTCAATATCTTTCACCAGAGTTTCATAGTTTTCCTTGTAGAGGTCTTTCACCTCCTTGGTTAAATTTACTCATAGGTATTTCAATTTTTTGATAGCTTTTGTGAATGGGACTACTTTCTTGAATTCTTCTTCACATATTTTGTTATCTGTGTATAGGAATGCTATAGATTTTTGTGTGTTATTTTTTAATCCTGCCAATAAACTAAACTGGTTTATTAGTTCTAATAATTTTTGTATGTATAGGATCATGTCCTCTACAAATAGAACCTTTGAATTCCTTCTTTTTGATTTGGATGCCCTTTATTGCTTTCTCTTGCCTTATTGCGCAGGCTAAAACTTCTAGTATTATGCTGAATAACAGTGAGGAAAATGAACATCTTTGTCTTATCACAGATCTGACAGAAAAATCCTTCAGTTTTTGTCCATTCAGTATAATCTTAGCTGTGTGTTGGTCATATATGGATTGCCTTTACTGTGTTAAGGTACATTTCCTCTATACCTAATTTGTTGAATGCTTTTATCATGAAGCAGTGTTGGATTTCATCAAATGTTTTTTCTGCATCTATTGAAATGATCATTTTTTTCCCCTTGATTCTGTTGATGTGATGTATCACATTTACTGATTTTTGTAGTGATCATGAGCCATCCTTGCATCTCTGAGACGAATCCCACATGATCATGGTGAATAATCTTTTTAATGTACTGCTGGATTCTGCTTGCTAGTATTTTGTTGAGTATTTTTGCATCTATGTTCACTGGGGATATTGGTTTGTAGTTTTCTCTTTGTGTTGTGTCTTTTTCCAGTTTTTGTATGAGGGCCTCATAGAATGGGTTTGAAAGTATTGCCTCCTCTTCAACTTTTTGGAAGAGTTTGGGAGCAATTGGTATTAGTTCTTCTTTATATGTTTGGTAGAATTTTGCAGTGAAGCCATCAGGTCCTAGAGTTGTCTTTGTTGAGAGAATTTTTATTACTGCTTCAATCTCATTATTCATTATTGGTTTGTTTAGGTTTTCGAGTTCTTCATGATTCAACTTTGGTAAGTTATATGTGTTCAGGAATTTACCCATTTCTTTTAAGTTTTCCAGTTTGTTAGCATACAGTTCTTTGTAATAGTCTGTTATGATCCTTTGTGCTTCTGTGGTGTCAGTTGTAATGTTCCTTTTTCATTTATTTTTCCTTACTACCTTTTCTGGTTTTTTAAAATTCATTTATTTAAGATTTTATATTGAATAATTCCTTTCTCCTACTTTCCTGTAGATTATTTTCTATTTTTCTAATTTCTTAATTTAAACAATTCATACGTTTGTTTTAAAGCTTTATGTTATACATCTTTAAGAATGTAAATTTGCCTGTTTGGTTTATGTGGATGTCATAGGTTTTTATGTTAAGTGCCTTCCTCTCTTAAATTTTCAATTAACCTGTAATTTTAGTTTTGATTATTTGTTTCCAAAGGCTTTTTTCTGTAGGAGAGGTTTTCTTTTTATTGTTTGCTGTTGTCTTATAGATTATTGTCTACAAAGTATATTACATTTAATAAAAATATTAATTATTAGATTGAACCATATGAAATTACTGATATTCTACTACTTTTAATCTATAAAAATGACTATTTCATATGTGTCAACCTAATGTGTGATCCGTCTGGGGGACTGTTTTATGGACATAATAGAAAAATATTTTGAGTATAGGTACACACACACATATACATGTATTTACAGAAATAAAATTGAGCTTACTGAATCTCCAAATGCCTATGTTTTGTTTTCTTTTTTTAAATTCTGAAAAAGATGAAGTAAAATCTAATACCATAATTTTGTTTGTAAATTTTTAGTTCTCTATGTAGTTCTACAAGAATTTACTTTATTTATTAAACCACCATGATGTTACATAAAATATTAGTATCTGTTTTACAATGTTGTGAGATTCTTAATAATTACATAGATTAAATGAACCATTTTGTGGATGTCATTTATTCTCTTTACTCAGCCACTTGCTACGTGCTAAATGAACTCATGTACAAAGCGGCTGTGAAGGCAGTAATAGAAGCTATGCATGGGCTTAACAACAGGGACTCCCCCTCACCGAGTGTGATATAGCTACCACTATTACTAAGTGCCCAACCTACCAACATCAGAAGCCAATATTGAGTCTCCAATAATTCATCACACCCAGGGGGGACCAGTTGTCCCCTGGTCACCGTACTGTACCCAGTTTATTATATTGGATCCCTTTCATTATAGAAAAGACAGCAATTTATTTTCAGAGCAATAGACACATGTTCCAGATACAAATTTGTCTTCCCTGGCTACCTCTTTCCTCTGCTAACACCACCATTCATGGACTTTCAAAATGCCCTCTTCACTGTTTTCATATTCCACATAACTTTGTTTCCACTTAAGGGACTCATTTCACCACAAGAAAAGTATAGAAATTGAGCTAATGCTCCTGAATTTCAGTGGTCTTACCATTTATTCCACTTCTCAGAAATCGCTGGTCCAGCAAAATGATGGAATGAGCCACAGAAGACTCGGTTATGCTGCCATCTCAAAAATTACAGTTTGCAGAATTGATGTGCTCAGCCACAGAACAGGATATCTTCTGAGATCCAACAACCCACGTAAAGTTGCTCCTCAATAGCCAGAATAGACACATCCAGGAATCAAGAGTAGATGTATTATTACTCCTAATATTCCACCCGCCGAGGTTTTGCCTCCTGTTTTTGCATTCTTGGTCTCTGTTGGTTGAGAGGGTTTTGTTTCTAGTGAAGAAACACTTCCAACAACAAATACAAAAGAAATATTCCAGCAAATTGGAAATAAACAGAAATATAAGACAGCATAATAACATCTTCTGGATGTATATTTTGGGCAATGGAGCAATTTCACATAAGGAAAATTTCAGCCTGCTAAGTTTATTTATTCCCTTAAATGTTAATAATTTTGGTTAGTGGTAGGCAAAGTATAACCTGTGGGCAAAATCTAGCCTCTCTACCTGTTTCTGTAAGGCCCGTAACACCTCACATAGAGCTAGCACCACGAGCTACAGGCAAAGCCAGGGAGTTCCTCTGCCCCTGTTCCTCCTTCGCTCCAGTGCCTTCCCGCCCAGCCAGCAGCCTGCCTGCCAACTTCCCACGGGGACACCAAGCAGTGGACTCTCAGTCTAGGGGCCTGCAACTCAGCCAGACAACTTGTCTCCCGCCAACTGCCAAAGTGCAGATGGCTGGGCTCTCCACTGAGAGAGAAAGGAATGTTTTCAGATAAATTGCTAACTTAATTATGTAATTTGATACATTATAATTTATATAAAAAAGTTAGTCAACACATACAGCTGAAAAGTTAAGTTAAATGTTAATAGCTTTTTAACTTTTCATTTAGAGTTTAGCTCAAAATTTGTACTTAACTCTGTACGTTTTGTGTATGAAGCACAAAACAATATATAGTATATAAAAAGATAAACAGTGTATCTATGGTAATAAAATTTGATAGATGGGTGAGTAGGAAAAAATGTCTAAAAAGTCTCCTTAGAGGGGCAATAATAAAAATCCGGTTGAGAAACCCAGCCTTGAGGCAACTATTCAACAGCAAAGCTCCACAGAAATCAGTAGATAGGGCTTTCCCCTTGACTCGTCAGATGTTTCCTATCTCAAAGCTGAAAATTTGCTAAATAAGCCCCAGGTATTCTTGAACTACAGAGGTTTGGGCACCTAAATTAGAAAAGAAAGACTGTCTAAGATTAATATATATGCCCTCACTTTGATTTTGAAAAATTTTGAATTTTCATCTCAAACTGCCAGAGCTAGACATATTAGTGTCATGAAGTTCTGCTGAGTTTAATTCTATATTGCACAGGTTCTTCATTTTCTTTAGGATTTGGTATTCATGCTATCCCACTCATCTTATAGGCAGATTCACATGACGCATGCTGAATTCTTTTTCCATTCAAAATTACCCAACTCAAAATCAACCTGAATATAGTTAACACAGCCTCTTATTTAAGTCTGCCCCTTCAAAATAACATTGGCATTATGGATCTCATTATTAATTGCTTCCCTATATTGAAACTTTTTCAAAAAATTCAAAATTGGTTTTTAGTGGTCTAGGTAGTCAGGTTGACAAACAGCGAAAAGAAAACAGAATTTTGGTTGTCCTTGTAAGAGGACAATAGAGAATAGGGTAAAGTTTGTGAATTATATGTGTGTTCTGGGAGACGAGAAGTATCATCAGTACATTTAGTGTCCAGTTACATGAGCTTGGTTACACTGACTCAGGCATCCATGGCTTTTAGACAGTTATTTTCTCTCCAAGTCATCTGTGTGTTGTTTTGGTTTTTTAAGTTGCTTCCAAATTTCTTGTTTCACTCTGGAGATTAAAATTGAAGAAGTCCGACTCCTAGGTAAATGGGTATATCAGTGCAAGTAATCACTTGCTAAACTGAATCTTATGGACTAGAAAGTTTATAGCACTTTAGAGTAGAGAATGTTCAATGAAGACTTCTTGTGGGAGGTGAAACTTTAGCTCAGTCTTGAACAAGATGCATGATTTTGGATGAGGGGGAGGAAAGCTCAGCATTCCAGGAGAAAGGTACGATATGAACAAAGGCAGAAGGGGAGAAGCCAGCAAATCCCGCCTGGTGGACACTAAATAGCCTGGGCTGCATGTAGGGAGGTTTTATTTCAGAAAGTAATAATATGAAACAGAAATGCCAAGATGGACAGAGTATGCAGGCCTTGAATTCTTGTTAATTCTTTGCTGTTCATCTCTTACTTGATTCTACAAGTCCATCACAACAGAAGGTATTTTTTAACTCTCTTTTTGTTTTCCTCTACTAACTCGTGATATTTCCTTTCTTTTTGTCATGCTTCTCAACATCCTGACATCTGATGATATAAGATTTATACTAATCGTTCCTCTTTCATCTACCAGTCTATATTATTTTTTTTCTATTTTCTCCCTTTAAGTCTCTACTTTTATTTATTTTTATTTTTTTAATTTTATTTATTTATTTATTTATTTTTTCTGGGTGATTTTGGTATAATTCCCTTATAATATTTTTTTTAATTTTATTTTGTCGATATACATTGTAGCTGATTATTGCTCCCCATCACCAAAACCTCCCTCCCTTCTCCCTCCCCCCCTCCCCCCCAACAATGTCCTTTCTGTTTGCTTGTCGTATCAACTTCAAATAATTGTGGTTGTTATATCTTCTTCCCCCCGCCCCCGGTTTGTGTGTGTGTGTGTGTGTGTGTGTGTGAATTTATATATTAATTTTTAGCTCCCTCCAATAAGTGAGAACATGTGGTATTTCTCTTTCTGTGCCTGACTTGTTTCACTTAATATAATTCTCTCAAGGTCCATCCATGTTGTTGCAAATGGCAGTATTTCATTCGTTTTTATAGCTGAGTAGTATTCCATTGTGTAGATGTACCACATTTTCCGTATCCACTCATCTGATGATGGGCATTTGGGCTGGTTCCAACTCTTGGCTATTGTAAAGAGTGCTGCGATGAACATTGGGGAACAGGTATACCTTCGACTTGATGATTTCCATTCCTCTGGGTATATTCCCAACAGTGGGATGGCTGGGTCGTATGGTAGATCTATTTGCAATTGTTTAAGGAACCTCCATACCATTTAGCACCGCACTCTACCGAGTGAGCCACGGGCCGGCCCCTAAGTCTCTACTTTTAACTAGATAATAAACAACATGAAAATATAAATTAAGAAACTTAAAGCACTAGAAATTGAGGAGTATGGAGAACATTCTCTGTAGAGGCAATTGCTTTTCACAGGCCCTGAAGTGAGAGGTGGCAAAGATACTTGTCAGGAACCAAAAGGCCAGAGTGGCTAGAGTGCAGAGAGCAAAGAAAGAAATGTGAAAGGAGACAGAAGCTTGGGCCATACCTGGCAGGTGCTACTAAGGTATTTGCCTTTAGGAAGAAAGCAATGACAAGTCATTGAAAGGACAGTTTAAATAGGAGTTTGGGGAAGAGTTGAGAGTTCTTTGGTTTTTGGAGGGAAGAATTCCTCTGGCCACAAAGTGGGAATGGATTGGGGGGACTTAGGGCAAGTGTGGGTGGCTGGTTCAGAGAGGCCGAGGTGGTCCGAGGAAGAAAGTGTGACAACTTGGACTAAGACTGCAGTGAAGAGATGGAGAGAACCAAATAGATTGAGAGATGGCTGGATGATAAAGCAACTCTCAGAGGAGTGTAAATGTTCATGGGCTTGATTCTTCCTGAGGGTACTTCTATCGTATAAAACACATTTTAAAAACATGAATTTTGAATTTCTTATTGGTAGATGGGTTTTATAGGCTGGGGTGTCTAGTCTACCCATAGCTTGCCCATGCAGCCAGTTCAAGTTTGCCTAACAAGGGTACCTTTTCTTTTTAAATACCATTTTCCAAGTGTAGGGATCATTAAAAAAAAAAAGAAAGAAAAATTATTAAGTATTGAGAAGAAACAAACTAATACTTATGAACTATCTCTAAAGCATAAAGCATACTGGTCTGATGGACATTCCTGAATTCACAACCCAATATCAAAAAAGAAAATTATTTCCTTTGACATTCAGTTATGCCCCTTTCTGATTCCATCTCTTTTCCTTTTTTCTCTTCTCTCTGAGGAAAACAACTCTCCTGAAGCTGTGCTTGTATTTCACTACTTTGCTTTATACTTTTACCATATAACTGTTTATCCGTAATAGTATACTGTTTAGTTGTATATGTTTGTTTAATTTTTTATAATATAGTATTTATTATTCTCTGTGTTGCTGTGTTAGTTCAATATTATATTCCTCAGATTTGTCAATATTACTGCATGTAGCTATAACTCATTAATCTTAATTACTCTGTAGAATTTTATTATATAAATATGTCACAATTTATCCGTTTTACTTTAAATGTCATTTATGTTGTTTACACCTTTTTAAAATTTAATGATTTAATACAGAAAGTGCTTCTATGAGGATTTCTGCACCTGTTTTCAGTCTCAGTAATTTCTGTATTATAGAAAGCTAGGACTAGAACTGTTGTGTTATATGGTATGTCCATTTTCAACTATGGTATACATGACAAATTGTGTTCCAAAGTGGTTTTACCAAGCTATACTCACACCTGTAATATATAAGTACGTAAGTATTCTAAACCAGAGCATCATATTCTCTTCAATACTTAATATTTTTTATTCTATGTATTTTCTCTGTTGCATGTTTATTTCTTATTACATTAATGTCTGCTCTGGTGTGTATTATTTTCTTCCTTCTACTTGCTTTTGATTTATTATATTGTTCTTTACTAACTTATGATAGACATTTAGTTAATTCATTTACATCATTTCTTCATTTCTAATGTATGGAATATAAATGTCTCTCTAAATGCTACTTTAGCTGGATACCACAAATATGACTATTTAGTAGTTCTATTGTCACTTTGATCTACATATTTCTTAATTTTTATTAAGAATTATTCTTTGATTTATGAGTTATTTAAAAGTTTGTTTCTTAGTATCATACATATGGAGTTTTTAAAGTTATATTTATCTTATTTATTACTATATAATTGTGTTATGATCAGAGAACAGTCTGTAAGACATCAATTCTTTGAAACTTGTTCTGACTTGCTTTGGAGCATAGTCAAGTGGAAAGTTCTTCTAAATATTCTATGTGTGCTCAAATGGGGTGTGTATTATGCAGTTGATAGAATCTAAAATTTTCTTTCTCTCTCTCTATTTGTTTATTAATTCTCTCTTTAATTCAGCTAAACATATCTATTGAATGTTTAATCTCAATGTTCATATTTTCCATAGCTAAAAGTTTGTCTTTATTCAAATATCCTTAGACACTTTAATAGTCTATCTTTTTCTTTCAAATATTTTTGATTATTTTATTCACTTATTTAAATTTATTATATGTATTTTTTATATTTGGGTTTTAAAATATTAAGATTTTGCAAGTTTATACTGATGTGTAAGGTCTTCTGTTTGCTCTTGCTCATGTTTCCTTTTTTCTTTTCTCTTTTATATTTTTATTGTGAGTTCATCTTTTTTGTATCTTTATCCGAGAGAATACTATAAGGCCTTACTTTAAATGACTTGCCCCAGAAAGACTTAGCACTCACTTCTACCAATTGCTTAGAAGTACTATCAACCAAGAATGGTTTAAAGCAGAATTGACTTTGTTTTTAAACTCTGCAAGAAATGTGAATTTCCTCAATCTTAAGCAAAGAACACTTCATGGTTACAAATCAAAGGAGAGCTTTTTACTCCATTTAATGCCAAGACATGCAACAGGTCATTTTTCTTGTAGTTTATAACAAGAATTATTTCTACTTCACTCTAACACAGAGGCCCTTTGGAGTCCCAGATTTTTGTGAAGGTGTCTACAAGGACACTTGCCTCATTATTCAGTTTCTGGGCTTTGCCTCTAAGTCCTGTGATCCACAGGCCATAAAAACCAAATCTTAAATTTAACCCCTTTTATTGCCCCGTTTACCAATATGACTATCAATAAATATGAGTTCCCTTGTTTCCCCCTCTTGTAACATGTTTTAAGTTTTATTGTTACTGTTGTTTTCTGGAATTTTCTTCCTCTTAACTCAGAGTTCAGTAAGTGATTGGTTTTTTGTAACTGTACACTCAACCTGCCAGTATCCATTATTTCAAATGAGTGAGCTTAATAAGTATAGGTCCTATTGTTAGTATGTCTGAAAAGACTTTTCACCGAAAGTTTAAGCAATGCCAATTTATACTTTTCAGGAATATGCTCAGTATGGCATATTTAGGACTGCAAATTCGTCAAACCACAGTAATTTGACTCTACTTCACTAGTATTCAGAAAAGTACTTTTTGTCAAATATATCACATCATTTCTACCTAATTACTTTGTATAAAATTATGGTATCATGCTATTACAAATAAATATACACATTTTTCACAGCAGCCTCTGAATAAATGGGAGCTTTTATTATTTCTCTTCTGCATTTGCTTTACACTTTCTTTTCTTATGCAATATTTATACTATTTAATAAAAATCTAGCCCATAAAATATGTGCGCATATATACACATATTTTCAGAAAGTTCCACTGTTTTAAAAGTATGAGCAAAAAAAAAATTAAATGAAAAGCAATGTTATAGCAAAAGCAACTGTGGTTACTGAGTGAAAGCATGACAAAAAGAATGGTAAAGTAAGAAAATAAATCATCACAAAGAAGTATGGCTCAAAAGGTAACATCTTGCAGCTTTAGGGTCCTTCCAGGATTATGTTCACATAACGTGACAAGTGTTTGGATCAGACTGTCCAACAATCTACTCGCTTTTTCTGACCTAAATGTAATTTGAAGGCTCCCACAAGAGCAATGAGATTGAATGCAATTTTTTTAAAGCTGACTATCCAGTCATCCTAGTCACATACATGTTGGAAATGACAAGTGAATCAGGCTTACATAAAATGCTATCATCAACTACAAAAAAAGAATTGGAATAGTAGTCACATGATATTTTTCTCGTCTTTCTCCCCATTGTAAATGATGCATTAGCCAGGCCTTCTTTTGCCTGAGACATTAGGAGACACTGAAATTCAAGATCTAAGTTGATACACCACAGATTCTATTCCCAATAAAATGGGTTATATGGAGCGTTATACACATACCCATGTGTGAATTACTAGCATCATAATAGCACACTATAACTTGTATATTGCTTTATAAATAAAAAGTATTTTCATATATAACACCACATTTTGGTTTCATCTATACAAAACTCTGTTGAATAGGGAGGAATAGCATTATTATCTTC
This sequence comes from Cynocephalus volans, assembly GCF_027409185.1. NCBI lineage: Eukaryota > Metazoa > Chordata > Mammalia > Dermoptera > Cynocephalidae > Cynocephalus > Cynocephalus volans. The sequence goes on from NC_084464.1 coordinate 77,577,153, forward strand.
TTTTGTACAAATTAGAAAACTGAGTCACAGGAGCAATACATAAAGGTCTCAAGGTCTGACAGCTAATAAGTGGAAGCAAAAAAAGAATACTATTTTTGCTTGGGTATGTTCAAACTTGAACATTCTGGGGGTCCAGCAACATGTGAGAATATCAGAGCAGAGGCAGAAACCAGGGCTGAGGGAAAGGGATAAGCTGGGGAACTGACCTCTAAAAGGACGCAACTGTCTTGTAACAAATTCTGGAAGTGGTTATTAGAATATCCAATTAGATAGGTAGCCATGAATCTGGTTAATTGATGACATTTAAGAGTCAGATCTACAGCAACCACAGTTCTGAGTTGTGTGTTATGTAGCTGAGATCCAGACAAAGAAGAAGAGGTATGGAAAACCAGCTTATAGAAAAGTTTAAGGAAACGTATGTAGTCCCCAGATAAACAAACTGCAAATTTATAGTTGTTCCTGGTCTGTAAAGATTCTGTGTTAATTGGAAAGATGGGCAAGTGATGAATCAGAGCAGACAGAATCTGAGTATTACTGCCTGATAGCAATCAGGAGATGCTGTGACACTGGGACTGCACACGGATAAGAGGTTCACTGGTGTGTTAGATTCCACTTTTAATTGGTTAAATGAAAGGAAGAGTTGGTTGGGAGAAGAATGTGATTCTGGATGATCTTTTCTCAAACCTGGAGGAGTGGCTTAATTCCAGCTGTTAACTGGGCATCTCTCATCCCCTCCCCGACGTAAGATCACGATTTAAAGAGTGTGATGTTGATGAAAGATCTTCTCTGCCCTGCAGTTCATCTACAGTTAATCTGGTGCTCCATAATTACAAAAAGTATTCTGGATTTTACTATGCATGAAATGAATGTCACAGGATTGAGATTCAAGAAGAGTTTTATATATTTTGGCACAGTGAAATTATTTTTCAGAGAAATAGACTTCCTGAATCAGATGGGTGATTTTTTTTTCAGGCATGAAGTTTGCTGTTTTATACCTTGATGTTTTTACTCATTAAAGAGGTCATTAGGTGAAATCTAAAGAAAGAGTGCTTCATCTTAAAAGTTAGAAATTGAAATACTGGAGAAGAAATTGAAATCCAACTGCTAGAAGTGTTTAGCAGAATAAAAGGGTGGAACATAGTTATTTCCTAAATGCTATGTATTTTCAATACTAATGCATATGAACATAATAATCACAGGACTATTGAAGTGGTATAATCTTTGCGGTCAAATTCATGAGCAGAGAGCATTCTTTTGGAAGTCCTGGGCCATAATGGGAATCTGTGTGAGGGCTTGCCAGCCTAAGTCCTTGCAACCCTTATGGAAAGGTAGAATGGACACGGGGATCATTTTTCCAATTACAAAAGCTAAAGAAGGAGAACTTAAGAAATAATGGTATACACCATAGTTTAAAGTACTGCTGGGAAGATACAAAAAAGGCCTACTGGATTTTTCAATTGCAAAGTCATTTCTAGCATGACTGTGTAATTTATTTCCAAACTGGGACATTTTTGAGATTGAATCAGAACGCTATTCTTCATTATGATGAGAAAACAGGTGTACACTGGGACTGTCCCTGGCACCCCTGAAATATAGTCACTCGAGGCATTCATGATCTTTGCCAGTACAAGATTCAGATGGTGGATTTAGAGGAATTATGGGCTAATAACAATGACAGTACTTAGCATACAGTAAGTACTGAGTATTATCATTTCTAAGTACATTACCCAAAGTCTCTCATTTAATCTTCACAACAATTTTATGAGTTAAATGCACTCATTATAACCATTTTAAAAATGAAGACATTATAGCACATAAAAATTAAAGAACTTAACAGAGAGCCAGGAAGTGAGATAACCAGGATTAGAACCTGCTCTGTCTGGCTTCAGAGCCCATATTTCTAACTGCTATGCAACATGCTGCCTAAGAGCCCTGAGTTGTAGAGAGATGTGTTGAAGCGGAAGGCAATGGAGGAATAAGATGATATCCTATTATGTTACTCCTTTTGTTACCTTTTTTATTTTTAGAGAATGAGAAGAAAGGAATAGAGTGGTACCTAGAGGATCCTTAACTTTAAGAGAAGAATATGGGGAGACAAGCATCTTTATATGCCAAGGCTAAGGATCCAGAAAAGAGGTAAAGTTATCAAATATAAGGGAGAAAAGGAGCAAGGAACCATTTGCACTGATCTCCTGCATGACTTAGACCAAGTGCTGAGACGGGAGAGTTCTTCATCAAAAGGATGATTTTACATATGCCCTATTGCTACATATTCCCAATGGAGAAACACTGTCAGTAAATTCATTACTTAAGATCATGGTTACATTTGTATTATAAAGTGTTTTGTTTATAGAACATGCTTGTTAAATGAATAAGCTAAAATTAACTTTATGAATTGTCAATAAGCATTTAGGTTTTAGGGATTGTTTTTTCTTTTTCTTTTATACTTGTTAATTAAAAGAAAATTCTCTTTTATAATAGGGTCACATAAAATAATATCACTAAGTATTCTTCTAACAGATAAAGAGTTTATAAAATACAGTCAAATATATTAAAAACTTATGTATATACCCATACACAAAACTAAAATTTTAAATATGTATTAAAGGTACTTTGCATTTCAAAATTATCCAATGACTCAATAATTTTTCCCCATTGCATTTAAGACATGTTCTATTTATTTAAAAAATTATTTACATACAAATTTTAAGCAATTTGCTTAATTCTCAGTTAACAATAATAGACAAAATATACCTAATAGAGAAATTCATTCATTTGTACATTCCTTCAACAAATATTTATTTAATGGCTACTGAGTTCTGTCCTGTAGGGACACAGCAGTGAATCAAACAGGACACATCCCTGCTCTTCTGGAACTAATATGCTAGCAGGCAATTAGAAAAGGTAATAAAATTGGTAGAGTCTCAAATATACATCTGTACCATGTAGTATTTATTTAGTCAAACCTAGCCAAGGAGAAGACTTTTCGATGAGATGACCCACATACACGTACACAAGGAGAGGCCAGAACCCCATTCCGTGTTGCCTGGAAAGTCTCCTCTGCCGTCCAGACATTCTCCACGTTCTAACAGCTGAATGAATAACTGAGTAGCTATTAGCATCTCATGTAATTAGACTTAAAAATTAGTGCATGAAGAGTTGTGGCTTTAAAGAATTACAACTGGTGTTTTAGAATATATCTAATTTTATTTCTTGGCTCAAAAAATTGAAGAGTTGGTTTAGTCAGACTCAATAAGATCTTAGGGCTATAAAGCAGAATAGTACTGAAAAGAAACAACAAAGTCAGCGAACTCCATGTGACTTTCTCCATAGAGTGATGTGGGTAGAGATCCAGCAACTTCCCATCTCTCCATCCTGTTCACCAGCCACCCTGCTTTATTTCCAGCCTCCCATTCCTGTACCTTCAAGCATCCCAAGCTGCTTTTCAAAGTTTGAGGATTCTGCTTCTTTTGTCAGTTTCTCTGTTTTCACCTCTTAGCCTGCTCACTTTCTATAAATTCTCTCATTGTTTACCAAGACCACTACTACATGATTGGCACTTTTTTGAAATGTACATGTTTCAAATGCTGGAAAGTAACTCATTGTACATCTGGTTCCGGGCCCTCACTTTGTCTTTAAGTGTTCCTATTAATTTTTTTTCTTATATTTAGTTTATCCATCTGAAGGATTTATTTCAGGGGCTCTATTTAGAAACCTTAAAAATTCAGGAAGTCATTGTAATCCATGCCTATGTTGTTTTGATTTAAGGATTATAAATAAGTCCTAATATCTAGAGAAACAGTTAGTGTCAAGATATGACTTTAAGGTAGGTAAAGCAGGTACAGATAAGATAAGCTTTAAAATAAGTTGAGTTGGTTCATGTTAACTTTATGGAATGGGATCACTTTACTGCTTGGCTCAGAGTTACCATCCTTGGTCGTGGCTGACCGCATAGTGCTAATCTGCAGGATGCATAGAGAAGAAATTCAGTGATGTCCCTACAACTCTCCTTTCAATCCCTGTGTACCTTCTTTTGCTTCTGGAAAACCTTTAGATCATATATGGTGGACATAGATGGCCCATGCATGATGATGGTGGTGGTCACCTCAAGGGCAGTTTGTAGCCTACTAATTTACCTGTAGAGAACATGAAATGCCAGGTATGAAATGCTAGTGACTATGGATGAGCCACCTTGATTTTCTCTGGATACTAAATGGACCTTATTATTTTTTGGTCTGTCTGAGCTGATGTTGAATGAATGACAGGAATAGTGAGTTCCTTCAAAGATTGGGATTCTCTGTCACAGTGAACTCCTCACAATGGATTTTAAGAGTTTCTTTTTAAGTCCGTTCTGTTCAGTATCATAATATTAGAAGCCATGGGGCAAATGAGCCACAGTTTCTCCAAAACAGATGAAGAGAATATGAGCGTTTTACATATACTTTGTCAACAAGTCAATTAATAGAGTTGCATAGGTAATTATTTTTCTATTGTAAACATTTTTGGGGGTAAGGACCATGCCTTACATCTTTCTGTAACTGTTTATTTTCTTATCCTATACTTAGAACCATGTTTTACACAAATTATGTTTTCAGTATGCATTTGTTGAATAAATCATGGCTTCAGAAAACATTCTGGAGCCTTTCGATAGTGACATTTTAGAACACTGAGCTCCTGCTTTGGATAACAAATTATTCAGTTTTTCACCTACTGGTTCTTCGCCTTTCTGAAGTCAAAATGAAAAAGACTACCTTTTTTTCCAATCAATTCCCATTTTCAAATTTTTACCACAATTTAACATGTAAATTTCACTTGACAGTTGGTTCTGGTTTTATATCCTGTTCATTGCAAGCTCTCTAAAAGGTGATATCCAAAAATATAAAATTCAATAAAAGAATGTGTGAAAAATAAATGCCACTTGATTTCAGTATTTACTTTGTGATGAATTCTCACTTCATATTTCTTGAAGCAGATTCCCATTTTCTAAGTGTTGCATTCCCAAAATAAACATGTAAACAACTAAATGAAGATGACAGATGTGCATGCAGCCTGAGAGTTGGAGAAACCTGAAAAAGTGGATGTTATAGTTCAGACATGAAGGATGCAGTCTTGAGTGCCTACAAGCAAGTGTTACTTCAAGACACTTATTTCTAATGCAAGTATTTTCTTACATTATAGTTTTGCATACATGGATTCCCTTAAAATTCAGACTTATCATAAATATGGTAAAATAAATGGGAACTTTGAATGTCTCTAGGTAAAAAACACAAAGGATAACTTTCAGCCATTTAAGACACATATGCCATGTAGAAAAACAAAACAAAGCACAACTGTGTGTGTACACGCACAAAAACACACATTCAAGCTGTGCCTTTACCAAAGAAAGAAAAAGAAAAGCTATTTCTGGGATGTATCAGGACAAGTCTATGCAGAAATATGCAGTTGCACACTCAAACCCCTCCATCCCTCCATTTCATCTACTGGCTACTTTCTCTTCCATCCTCTGGCTAAACAGAGTGCCAGCCTCAAGATCTTACACTAAAATTGCCCTCCTCAACTACTGCCCTATACATCAAAATTACTTTCTGTCCTATTCCACCCAAAATATATGGTAAAAACCTTCAAACGAATGGCCAGGGTGGGGGCGGGAGTCGGAATAGGGAAAGAGGCAGCTGATGGACTGACGACACTAGTACATACATTTAAGTTTTTCATAACTTTCTAGAGCACTCACTCCAGACCTCATAATTGTCCACACTTTATATTATCATGTAGAAAAAACAATCTGAAATAAAAAGCATGTGTAATAGCACCTAGAAGAATGGCTGCTGTACAGTAGACATTGAACAAATATTTGTTGAATGAGTAAATATCTGTGGAGTAAGTAAACAAAAAGCATATCCAAATGGAAAGGGAAATGCCTTAATGTGAGTGACCCAGAATGATGGTGTTAGCAGAAATAATGAAGCTCTAATTCTCAAGTTCTCAACACTTGGCACATCTATTTCAAGTATACCTCTCTTTTAGATGCAAATGTTTCTCAGATTTGTGACAAATGTCACTAGCATTTCATGTGAACATATTAAGTCCTTTAATCTTTGATGGAAAGCTTAATATTCCAAAATTTGGGAACTTTACGTAATTTTAGAAATTATGTTGGTTAAATTCCCCATTTTATAGATAAGTAAACTGAGACCTAAGTTCTCAGTGCTACTTAGAGGTAGGAATAAGATTAGCATGCAAATCCTAAGCAACAGTCTAGAAATTTTTTAATACTACTATAGGTCAACATGAAAACATGGAGTTCACAATTGGAGGATGTAGTTTAAGTAAAAAGAAGTACAACGATGAGATTCTGGAACTCACCAAGGACATTTTATCACCTACTAAGTTTTGTTCAAGATTTGCACTGCAAACACAAGTCCAGTTTTTAATTGGCAGTGAATCCAATTTATCAAAGTTGGGAGTAAATTAATGCAATAGTGATTTTAAATCTATGAATGGCCAGCAGGGAAGAAAAGATGTTTAACCCTAAAGAATTATAGTCCCTTTGGCTAAACAAATTATACCATACTGTGACCACTAGATGATTTACCTATAAGGTCAGTCTTATGCTTTCAGCACTTACAAACATTGAAACATTGAAATCTGTCCAAATGCTCCCTTCATATTGGATACTCACATGTAGCTTCATCCTCTCATTTTATAAAAAAATGAAGACCTCAGACCTTAAGATAAACTGAAAGTTCTAGCCAAGGGCCATAAGTTCTATTCTCTCAGTCTTTCTTAATACTTTTTACAATCTTCAGCTCATCATAGACGCTCAAAAATAGTTGGGCGAATGAACACGGGTAGCAATGAAAAAGTCAGAAGGATGGTTGTTGAAAGCTGCCCCCTGCCTGTCAGAACTTCCATAAAGAGACAGCAGTCAGCTCTTTAATCATCCGCACCAACTCTGGACTGGAATCAGACGTTGACCACCGGCTCTCTGAGAAAATGTATGATGTTCTGCCTACAATTTGATAACACCAACAGACCCCAGTGCTAAAACACAAAAGCCATAAATACCTCTTGGCTCAGTGTTTCCAAAGGTGTCGGTGGTCTAACAGTGTATAGCCTGCTTCCATCTATTTTTCATATTGAGTTCCCAAGAGTTTATTTAAACAACGGGTCTGTAGCAAAAAAAAAACCCTAAAAATAAAGGTAAAAAGTGTTAGTATGGCTTCTGACCAATAAACATCATTAAAAAGAAAATATATAAATATGATAAAAATCAAACTCACCTATCACATGCCTCCTTATGAATATGAACTTGACTGTTGCCAAGAAAGATGTTGATAGTCAGATTGCTTTAGCGAAGAGCCTTGCTGAGTCATACTTGCCCCGGCAAAGCAAAACACTTTATTTAAATAACTGTTTTCATAAATAGATAAATCAGGACAAAATATGTTTTTGATTGGAGTACATAAACACACATATGAGTTACACTTTTAAAATTTGTACACCAGTATTAAAATTAGTTTGTTAGTGAGAAAGTTGACTTTGTTACAACTTACTAAAAATAAAATCTTAACTTGTAAAAAAAAGTATCACATGTAGAAATCAAGGCCATGCCATTCTTGACTGCTGTCCAGCATCTTTTAAATTACAAAGCTATACTCATTTTTAAAAAGGTGAAAGGTAAGAAAAGGATATAAAATTAAGAAAAGGATTGTGTAAAACTATTTAAAAATTACATAATGCAGAGACTCCTAAGGAGATTTTATGTCAAAATTATCATCTATGCAAATACTGTTCTATGAATCAGAGAGCTATCTGACTGAAATGTCCAAATACAAGGGTAAAGGGAAATAACCAGAGAGACAAATCACATCAATCATTTACAAAGCATAACTTGGAGCTACGACTACCTGCTATAAAAATATACTGCAAGCCATAATGGTATACCAGAAAGCAAGTGTGTAGAAGCAAAGACCAAGTCTTCCTATCATTTAAAAGCAAACTTTAAAAATAAATGACTCAGGACTTTCGCTTCCAGTCAAGATAGAGTATAAATGACTGGATATACCCTTGCATATGAAGTGGCCCAAGACCAGACAAAATACCTAAAGAGCAGTTTTCAAAATATAAAACATCAGGTAACAAAGAACAATGTTCCCCGAGAAATGGAGGTGAGCCCTTTCATTCCCTCAGCTCACTTCCTTGAGAGAGTTTCCAGGATGCAGTTAAGAGAGGGTTAACCCAGGTGGAGACAGACAGACTTTCTGTGTTGAAGAGATGAAGCTGAGAGACTAGGAAGGCTGGCACAGCTAGAGTATGCAGGAGTCACAGAAACGAGGGAACTGCACACAGAGGGAACACTGGAGATCTGCAGAGGGCCCCCTCAAGTATTCGGCTGAGCTCTGACCAACACATATGTGTAAGAAAACTACCTGACTTTGGGAAAAGAATTGGAACAGGACGTGGTGCACACACAGGGCTGAGAATAGTACCTGCTCTCACCAGCAGACTGGAAAACCTCATCATTCTCAGGGCATTGAATATAGTATTTAAAAGGATCGTAAACAGTAGTGGAGAATAATTAGCCCTAGACTAACCACTGAAATGTTTACATCTGAAGATGTTACAAACATAACATGAAAAGAACCAACTGTTTGCAATAACTTAACTGTATCCAGGACAAAACTTAGAAATATTTACATGTATACAAAAATTATTCCACCAAGGCAGAATTCACAACATCTGTCATCCAATCAAAAGTTAGGAGGCATACAAAGAAACAGGAAAACAAAACCCTCATAATTATATAAAACATAACTCACAATGATGAGGGGAAAATTCAATCAATTGAAACTGACTCAGACTGATAGCTAAAAGAACACTTTATAGGTTGCCTGTGGTTTTCTCCATGGTCGGAATTAGGTGATAAGTGTGCCAAGCCATCCCTGCAAGAAGAATAAAAGATCATTTAGATTTGAGATGTGTATTCCTGCAGGTGGAAACATGTGAAAGACCTCCTGCTCAGTGGGCTCAGAGTTTTTTCTGCAGCAATAAGTCATTAGCATTAAGTTTCAATGAGAATTTCAGAGGTTGGAAATGATTCTGAAAAATTGAGAAAGTAATAGTTATTTAAGATTTCCAGACTGCGATAGGGTTGGGAACCATGAATTTTTATTGGAAACAAACCACACAGTTGTGCACATTTAATTAAATTATTTAACAGCTTGTGTATAAAAGCAGAAAAGACAGAGATTGTATTGATTTAGTCTTAGGGATTGGCAGGGTAAGTATGGTGGAATTGCCAATTTTTATATGAATATGGAAATGACATCAGAAATTTATGGAAAGTTTGGAGGAGCAGTGGGGGGAAGGGAGTTGGGTGGAGAGTGGATATGAGTAATGAGCTAAGTTGTGGGGAAGAGCTTCACACAGTTGGTGGTGGACCCACACACTCACTGACTCTACTTCACTCCCTCTGGTTTTCTTCCAGAGTCACTGCAATCTGGCTTCTCTTTTACACTGAGCTGTTCCAACTGCTTTACCAAGATAAATGATGCCCTTTTTATTGAAGAAGCCCTTATCTTCTCAGCCCTTGTCTTCCCAGACCTTGCAAAATCCAGGTCCCTCTCCCAAGCCTGAGACCCACATAAAAAAATTCATTAAAAATATTTTCCTTAGGGCCAGCCCCGTGGCTCACTCGGGAGAGTATGGCGCTCATACCTCCGAGGCCGCGGGTTCGGATCCTATATAGGGATGGCCGGTGTGCTCACTGGCTGAGCGTGGTGCAGACAACACCAAGCCGAGGTTTGCGATCCCCTTACCGGTCCAAAAAAAAAAAAAAAAAAGTTTTCCTTGGATGTTTGAGAGGTACCTCAAACTCTCCAAAACTTTGCCTGCCAAACCTGACCATTCTCCAGGGACTTTAATCTCAGGAAATAGTACCACTAGTTTACCTGGGCACCCACGGCTGAAACTTGGGAGATCGTTCCTCACCCTGCACATTCAGCCAATCTCTAATTCCTGTCAGGTATACCTTCTAAGTATCCTTTAATCCCATCCTGTTCAGGCTTTAAATTGATTGGCTTCTCTTTAGCAATGGATACTGTTGACAATTCCCCTTAAAAGGAACTTCTTAGCTGACCCTCATAGCATAATACTTCACTGGTTTCCTCTTTTCCTCCTGACAGCTCTTCAGTTCCTTTTTGAGAATCCTTTTCCTATTCACTTATCAAATGTTGATTCCTAGGCCATCTCGTCTTCTCATTTTTGCACATACTCTGGCTACTCATTAACCCCCATATCTTTTATTACAATTTATGTTCTCAAGTCTGTATTTAAAAGTCTTGTTGACTTCCTGAGCTTCAAACTCTAACAGCCTGCTGGTCATATTGGACTCATCATAGGCCCTGGAAACTTAGTTTCTCCAAAATTGATATCATTATTTTATTCTCCAAATCTGCTTCTTTTGCAACAGTCATCATTACTACCATCTCTTTCTTACCATTCTCCTACAACTTCTTAATTGGTCTCCTTGCCTCTAGTTTTTCCATACTGCAGCCAGAATTATTTCCCCATCATACAAATTCGATCTTGTCCCTACCCTCCTTAATGAGGCAATGGTGGCCCCATTGCACTTAGATTAAAATCCCAAATACTTAACATGACTTAGAAGGCTATTCATGACTACCCCTACAATCCTCTCCAATATCACCTCTCTCCATGCTCTGCACCAACTCACTGACCCACTTTCAATTACTGACTCTCTTTCATCTCTCTGTCATACCTTTCTCTCTCTTTGCCTTATTTCCTTCTTATTCTCCTCAGCCTCTTGCATAGGGCATGGCACATTGTAGGGCATAAAGGCACATACTGCATTTGGTTGAATGAATAGGTGCCTGAATGCTGAACATCTTAGTTCATAATGAGTTCATTCTGAGAGACAATTCTAGATGAACTAGGCAGGTTGCACACATCTCTTTATTTCTGCTCAAAAATAAATATCCTCTAAAATGTCAGTAGAATTATATATGGGGTATAAACCTGCAATGAACAGAAAATGAGAGCATCAGCAGATGAGAGACTTTAACCCATTTTTAGAAGACAAAAAGCAGGCTGTGAAGAGGCAAGTGACACAAAAGAGCAGAGAAATTTGAACTTGAATGCATATAGAAGGGGTATGACAAGAAGAAAGCAGAGATGCTCAGAGAACCCCAGATTGTCTCAGAATTTCCACAGGCGTGTAGCCTGTGAAAGGCAGAGACTGACCATGGAGATGGAAACAAGAGAATCACACTTCTGCCCAGGGAACAATTATATCTCCAGGTCCTTACCATTGCTTCAGTCAGATTTCTGTCCCAGCCCCCTGGAAGCATGGAGATTTATATCTTCTTGTTCGGAAAAATTGAACCAGAGAGAAGTGGATCCAGGGACAGTAGAAGAGCACAGTCGGGGGTATAGATCAACAAATAGAGGAATTAATTTAAAATAGGCATACAAGAAGGTGAAATCTCCTCCTACTTACCTTCTTCTACTCAGCTCCCCCAACACTTGCAGCCAGGCTTATTTTATTAAGCATCAAATGGTGGCAGGGAAGAGGGCACTTCTCAGGCTTCCGTTTGACTATGTCACAGTGAAGTCCAACAACCAACAAGCCGTATCATGCATATGGTGCTTCCAATCAGCTTTTTAATGCCTCGCTCTAAAAGGAACTGGGAAACAAGAATCTCCTTATATTTGTGGAAAGCCAGAGATCAAAACTTGCAAACAAGGGAAGCAAAAATGTACCGAGATTAAACAGGAGCAATGGAAGGTACGATGGAAATCTTTTCACTTTAAGGCTATGAAACACTATTCCATCTATGGAACAAGAATAAGATGCCACAAAAAGAGAATGATGAAATCACAAGAAAGCCTCTTGGAAATAAAATCATTTAGGATAAACAAGTTTTTACCGTATTAACAACATAGAAAATCTCAGGGATTTAACACAAGTTTATTTCTGGCTTGTGTAGTCTATTGTTCGTATAGGTGAATCTCCAACACAGGTGTTCCCTATATGGAGGCTTGGTGTCTCTACTAGGCTGCTCCAAACTTTTGAAACCCTTATTTCCATATAAGCTTCAGGGTCCACCATGCAAAGGAAAAAGAACATGGAGAATCACATAGCAGCTCTTATATATTTACCTCAAAGTTCCCATATTTCATTGACCAAAGCAAGTCACATGGCTTTTTTGAAGTACAAGGACACAGGAATTATAATCATTTCACATGTTCAGGAAGGGGAGGAGAGCCCAAAATTTCAATGAACTTTTGTAATACTTGTATCACCCCTGAAATTTGATTGAGACAACTCCCAGAAAATAGAACAAAAAGACAAAGAGATGAGAGAAAGAAGAGGAAATACAAGAAAATGTGAGGATAATCTGGAAGTTTCAGTGTCCAGCTAAAAGGATACCCAAGAAACAGAAACAGAGATGTTTAAAAAAAATTAATAATAGCACAAAACATTTCCTGAACCTGAAAGAGGTGAATCAATCAATTAAAGTGGTCTACCAAAGCCAAGCACAATAAATGGGCAAAAACAAACAAACAAACAAAAAAACACACCAAGGCACAGTGTCATGAATTTCACAACAGCAGGAATATAGAGATAATCTTTAAAATCAAAATTTCACACTGTACCCCACAAATATGTGCCATTATTACATGTCAATTAAAAAGTTTAAAAAATTTCCAGAGTGAAAAAACCTAGATTTTATAAAAAGGAATAAAGATTAGAATGACATCAGCATCCACCCTGAGATACAGAAGGTGATAGACTAATGTTTGCAAAATTGTGAGTCAAATAATTTTCACCCTAGATTTCAATATACTATTATTAAAATAACTATTAATTAAATAATGTGGAAGTAGAATAAAAACATTTGCAGATTTGCAATGCCTCAAAATTTTATCTCCCAAGCATCCCTTCTAAGGAAGCAATTCAAGAGTGTTAGCTAAAAAATGAGGAAGTTAACCAAGAAAGAGGAAGACATAGGATCCAGGTATCAGGAGCTCCATGCAGACTAGAGGCAAAGGGAATTCTATGGATCCTGGTGTAGGGAAGTTTTAGGATGACAGCAGTGAGCAGGTCCAGACAGCCATCAATCTGTGCTGAACTGAAGGTCACAGACCTCCAGGATGGAAGTCTCCAGAAAGATGTAAAGATGGAACAGGAGACTGTATGGCATGTTACATTGAGAAGTTGTTAGTGAGGTGCAGAAAGAATTAGTGGTCTTCACAAAGAAAACTAATCAAATGACAAAACAAGGGTAAGTATTAACTCCTGAATTATCAACAATTGTACAAGAAAAGAAATTAAAGAGCAGTATTTGGCTCAGAAAAAGAATATTTACATAATCGTAATAACTAAATACAGATTACTGATTTACCCTTACTGGGCAAGTAAGTGTCAGTAAAGGGAAGAGGCTGTGTTACAGAATTAAATCCTCACCTGTCTTCAAATAAAAAGGTCATGGCTAAACTTCACTAATTATTAAATAGTGGAATAAGAACACTAGTTAAAAACATGATAGCAGATGCCAGAGAAACAGGTAAAAGAGTTGAATGTGATTCCGAGGATCAAAACTAGGGGATACAGTGCAGGAGCAGCTTAAGACAGTCATGTAGAACACACTGACTTTTTAAGATTTAGGTAGGTATTATTTTGGCAAACATTCTTTTATTAAAAAATTTGGGAAAAGTTATTGAAAAAAGAATAGAGGGGAAAATGTGATACTTAGAACTAACAGTAGAAATGATAATGAATTCTTCACAACAGCAGCACTAATATCTAGTACTAAATTACTGAGACCCTCTGCAAGAGGGAATTTCCATTGGGATTTCCCACTTGCTTTGGCAACTTCTAATGTCTCGTCTGGACAGAAACTTCACTGAACCCTATGAAAGTGCTGAGTACCTTAGCAAGGTCAGAAGCATGTGTGGCAAGGGCAGTCCACATTCTGAGAAGAGAAAGGGAATTAGGGACCTCCCAGAACAAATCAAGAGCTCCAGAAGGCCTGTAGCTCAAAGGAATGAGAAATCGGATTAAAATTTCTTCTTTGAGTGGGTTAACCTCTCAGCCATCACACTTCACTGTCACCTGCTGTAATAGGATCACACTAGGTGAGATCAGCCCTTTGAGTGGGAGTTGTGTGTGAGAGAGGAGGAGGGAAAGAGGGAGGGAAGGAAGAGGCAATTTCTCTGGGACAGATTCCTATTCTCAGATAAGCTGCCTCTTTTTAACTATGCTCAGTTATTTCTTTTTTTCATTTCAAATATCTACTCCAGGGCATTCAGGGATACTGAGAATTTTCTTTATGGGTACCCACTGATATTTGATACAGAATTTTAATATATTACAATTGATAAATCAAAGAGCCCACTAGTCAGACCCTCCCAAAATACTTACTCTGAGCAGGTTCTGACAATTTTTGCTCTTCTGAGTAAATAGGAACAAAGATGCTTGACGGGTTTCTCTGTTGCACATATGAAATCCTCACAAGCAGTCTGAGCAACAAGATCAGAATAGAAGTCTGCCGGGGACTGGGGTTTATCAGTATCTCACTGAAACCCACATCATAGTCCTAAACATGTGCCCATGGAGAAACAAGATTTGGTACCAATGATTCTGCTTCATAAGCAACCTAACTGGAGATAGAGGGTTACCACAAAGATCTTTTTTATAATGATGCAAAGTAATGACAAAGCAGGTCATGAGAGTAAGGGCACAGTCAGGAGCTTTAGCTTCAGGATAACCGATATTGTTAACAATGTCCCTTTGGAGATGGAATATATTTTTAAAAGGGAATATTTTTGAACATGCAATACACTTCTCTCTCTTCTTTTAGAGTTGCCTGTGTGGAGAGGAGGCCTTACAGAGATGACTGTACCAGAGGCAGCCCCTAACTGTCCCCGGAAGGCACAGAAAGGTGGTGGAAGCTGTGGCCTGCTTCAGATTGTCGCTGTCACCCTGCAATTACAGCACATGCCCTTCCTTACAGCCTGCTCCATACCCTTCCCATTGAAGTTCTGAGTAAACTTATCACATCTAGGTGTTAATGACAAATTTTATTGTCACCTCACTCAGGAATAGAGTGTTTAGTTTAGGACAAGGGAGAAAGCCAAGGAATGACTGCATTTTCTGCCCTGATTTATGGGAGGGTTGTTTTGGGTCAGAAGGTCCTGCCCTTCCCATCGAATCTGAGTTTTATATTTGCAAATTCTGACAATGCACACAAAGGTGGTCACAAAATTTACTACTTTGGTACTTACCTTAGAGTAGCTATTTAAAATAATTTTAAAATTTAAATTTAACAGAAATCATTATCTTTGAAAAGTTATGAAGAGTTCTTGAAGGGGAAGGGTAATAAAGTCTTTTTGCATCAACTCAAACAGGATTTCTTGAAGAATTAAGTTTAGGATTTAGAATAAAGTTTAGACACAAGAGCCAAACTGTCTGAAGGAGCAAGGAGAGACAAGTCTAGGTGTAGGAAATATTTTGAGCCAAAATTCAGAAGCAGGATAGGTGACCCATGTAATATAACTGCTATATAATACTCAGGGCCAGCGTTTTACAACCTCAAAGAACATGTCATAAATACTGATGATTAGGCAGCAAGAGCAGCCCCAAGTGGCCTCTTCAAGGTCTGTGTAACTTCAGATCTCCCTCTTTCCTCACTTTCAGCCTCGCCCATTCAATTTATAGGCAGCAATAAGTCATTACTCACCACCTTCCACCCCAAAGTAAATGGCCCTATGACCTTCCTAGGGGTGGAAATTGGAATCAGAGATTTGAATTTAAAAACAACAGAATTAAGTACATTTTCATGTTGTGTGTTGGGTCGATAGCTTTATGCTATTTAAATAGATCTACAGACTTGCAAACAGATCCTGGCACATGCCCCAAAATAAAAAAGCACATGATTAACTCATGAAATTCTAGTCTTTAGCAAAAGGTAAAAACAAAATAGATCTCGTGGTTGTTCATGGATGAATATGCAATAAAAATGAATGATTTGATCATCCTACAAGTGGCATTGAGAGAAGATCTTTAATATATGCAATATGGGATTTTATGAAGAGGATCATAAAAATCAGACTTCAAATTTTTAAAAAAAGACTACAAATCAGCATGGAGTAAAACGTGTAATGTATATCTGGAAACTTCTCTAATGACCTTTAGGACTAAAGGTAAGAGTTGGGTAAAAATAAAATTAAAAGAAATTGTAATTTCTATTTTCCTTTCTAAAATGAACACAAGCTCTTTGCACCTAGGTGTACTAACTTGCCGCTGCAGTCAGCTCTGCCTCGTAGACAAAGCCGGTGAAGTAGCAAGCTATCGGCCCTCTCTGCCAGTGGCAGTGCCCTGGAAACAAAGGCTGATCCACAAAGCTGGCCAGGTCATTTAAAATATTCACTCTTTCAAAAAAGACACACACAAAGACTGTTTTATAGTTTTGTATATTTTTGTACACAGCAATATATTTAAACCTGACTAATTTTTTTCTGATATGATGAATTGTCAGCAATAGCCATCATGTTAAAGCAAAATACAATTCTCCCTGTGTCAGAAAAAAATTAAATTATTTGGCCTTTTGCTTTCCTTTTTCATTTCAAGAACTTTAGGAGTTCACAGAATGGCAGTGTATTCGTTTTGTTACGCAAAATTGAATCCGTGAAATACATACCTATGGACCTTTTCTTGAAGTCAGATTTATACTGGCTGCTAAGTACAGAAGTTTCCTATTCCCTTAAAGGAGAGAATGGAAAAGTTCTAGTTATAGAGAAAAGACCATTCAATTTAGTTTAAGACCTGAATTCATCTTTCCCTTCCTTCCTTCCTTCCTTCCTTCCTTCCTTCCTTCCTTCCTTCCTTCCTTCCTTCCTTCCTTCCTTCCTTCCTTCCTTCTTTCTTTCTTTCCTTCTTTCTTTCTCAGTGCCCACTTATGAGTGAGGTCATGCAGTATTTCTCTTTCTGTGTCTACCAGAGATGGGGGAAGGAGGGAGGGTCTGGAGAATGATTGGTTCGGTAAGGAGCATAAAGAATAATTACAATTTGTAATAATGAATATGCTAATAAAAAAATTATAAGTTGATTTACAAGAAAAAAACAAGCAACCCAATTAAAAAATGGGCAAAAGAGCTCAGTAGGCATTTCTCTAAGGAAGATATACAAATGGCCAACAGACATATGAAAAAATGCTCAACATCACTCAGCATCCGGGAAATGCAAATCAAAACCACACTGAGATACCATCTAACCCCAGTTAGGATGGCTAAAATCCAAAAGACTCTGAACGATAAATGCTAGCGAGGTTGTGGAGAAAAAGGAACTCTCATACATTGTTGGTGGGACTGCAAAATGGTGCAGCCTCTATGGAAAATGGTATGGAGGTTCCTCAAACAATTGCAGATAGATCTACCATGTGACCCAGCTATCCCACTGCTGGGAATATACCCAGAGGAATGGAAATCATCAAGTTGAAGGTATACCTGTTCCCCAATGTTCATTGCAGCACTCTTTACAGTAGCCAAGAGTTGGAACCAGCCCAAATGTCCATCATCGGATGAGTGGATACGGAAAATGTGGTACATCTACACAATGGAATACTACTCAGCTATAAAAACGAATGAAATACTGCCATTTGCGACAACATGGATGGACCTTGAGAGAATTATATTAAGTGAAAAAAGTCAGGCACAGAAAGAGAAATACCACATGTTCTCACTTATTGGAGGGAGCTAAAAATTA
Organism: Cynocephalus volans; assembly: GCF_027409185.1. Taxonomy (NCBI): domain Eukaryota; kingdom Metazoa; phylum Chordata; class Mammalia; order Dermoptera; family Cynocephalidae; genus Cynocephalus; species Cynocephalus volans. Next base: position 77,594,944 of record NC_084464.1, read on the forward strand.
AAATATAAACACACACACACACACACACACACACACACACACACACACACACACACACACACAAACCGGGGGGGGGGGGGGAAGAAGATAGAACAACCAGAATTACTTGAAGTTGATACGACAAGCAAACAGAAAGGACATTGTTGGGGGGGAGGGAGGAGAGGGAGGAGGGAGGAAGGTTTTGGTAAGGGGCAACAATAATCAACCACAATGTATATCGACAAAATAAAAGTTAAAAAAAAAAAAAGTACCATATGGTATGTGAATTATATCTCAATAAAGCTGTTATGAAAAAATGAAGAAAAAAAAATTATAAGTTGAAAATTAAAGACCTGAATTCAGAGTTTTAAAACTAGGGGAGATCTTAGAGATCATTTGGTGTCACCCCATATTTTACAAATAAGAAAACTGAAAATTCTGAGAGAGTAAAGTGAGAAAGATGGAGCTAGAAACCTGCCACTGTGTTCAGTTCTGTCCGTAAAAAAAAGTTTCCCTGGACCAGTCCATTACCTACCTTAGATACCTAGCTGTAGACAGAGATGGAAGGGATTAGATTCACATGCTGTAAGGCTGAGACACAGCAATTTGTGTATTGTGTAACATACCAGGGTATAAAAGAAGATGAGGAGAAATGCTCAATTCAAAGGGAACTGAATTCCAATTAAACAACACCAGTATCAACAATAAACCCATGTACTGGCCATTCCTCCGAACCAGTCCCCACCAGCCAGTGAACATACAATATATTACAGGCCATGCAACTTTCTGGAGCTGCAGAGCCTCACCAAGATTTTGCAAGACACCTTTAAGATCTATACATATGGCTGTTTCCAGTTAGGAAAAATGATGCTGTGCTATGACACACACCTTTCTCAGGTTTACCTTGTTTCATCATTCTTTACAGCTCCTTATGTTTTTCTTTTAAAAGTAACATATAAACAAAAGAGCAGTAAACTCACCAGTATGCTGTTAAAAGTGAAAACCACACAAGCAAGGCTTTACTGACCTTCTACTCAGTGACAGATGTTGTATAAAATACAAGTATGTTCTGCACATACGATCTCAATAAATTTTCACAACAGCTGTGTAAAGTGGGCTTATTATGGTGTTTTAGGGATGAATAAGCTAATTCTCAGAATGTAGAATGACTTCCTCAAATTCATCCACCTCAAAAGTGGAAAAGTCAATTTTCAAACTCAGATCACTTTTTTAGTTCAATGATTTCTCACTAAAACATAACTTTTTTTCTAATAAGAGCAGATGGATAATATACCTGTAGAAACCTATCTTGTATAATGAATTAAGGTCTCTAGTCTTGTTTGCTTCCACGTTACTGGACATAAATACAAGGTTTAAATTAGGAGATCAAAAGTACTGGTATCTGTAGGTTTTTCAAATGTCATGATGAATGACACAGCTTTAATATTTTATTACGTGGCAGAAGGCACACCTACATACAGCTTTATGTGATGCATTAGTTTCTGAAGTTGTACACAATTGCTTTTGTGATATCTTAAGAAATATTCTTCTATGAATGATTTTAGTGATTCAGTTTCCTTCCTAATTGTTGACATGAAGGATTCTGACTAGGAAACTTGAGGATTCAGTGAGGAAGTGAAATGTGAGTAGAGATTTAAAGGATGTTTAATTGCTTATAGTTTCAAACCTATTACATTATGTTTTCTGTCTTTTTCCCCAGGTAAAGCTTTGTAAACTGGAATTTTGTAAAGATGAAAACAAAAAAAATCCCACCTTTGGTGGAATCAAATAATACATTATTTACAATACCAATGTTTTAAATACATCTTTCATAAATGAAATTAGTATTTTCCATCCTGAAAATCTGAATCATTGCATGCTTGTTCTTCATAAGAATGTAGAGCACATCTGTATTATTGTGGACTTTGAATACAAATAGAACACTCAGATGAAGAATGAGACCCTGAAGTGAAGTATGTTTTCTTCTGTACCAAAACTATACACCAAATCTGAAGGTGGCCTCCATCAGGCTTATGCTAGGATTTTTTTTTTCTCCCTTCACTCCCAGATCTCTTTGTCTTGATGTTTCTGAAACCAGGGTGGTAACTCAATTCTGACTGCTGGTTGCATTCTTTGAATGACAGACAATTGGATTTGAGGAATCTTGACCTTGGCCTGTTCCTAGATTCATTAAATCAATCAGGAAGGTACTTCCCTGCTATGGTTTGAATGTGTCCCCCAAAGTTCATGTGTTGGAAACTTGATCCTCGATGTGGCAGTATTAGGAGATGGGGCCTAATGAAAAGTATTTGGATCATGGGGCACCACCCTCATGAATGGATTAATATCATTAACAGGGCATGGGTGAGCTCTTTTGCCCATGTGATGCCTTCCACATGTTAGAACACAGCGAGAAGGCCCACACCAGATGTTAGCAACTTGGTTTTGGACTTCTGAGCCCCTGGAACAGGGAAGAAATGAATTTCTGTTCTTTATAAATTACCCACTTTCATTTCTTCATTCTGTTATAGCAGCACAAAATGGACTAAGACAATCTCTTTCCCTAATTGCCCCGATTGGGGGCTATCACATCTCTAATACTAGAAGCAGTTGGGCAAAGCTTTTCACATTTTCTTCATTATTTGAAATAGTTATTGTGTTATGAATATGATATAGAGTATAATAGGTGTTCAATGAAAACTAGTTACATTTTTTTTTCAGAAACTTGGTGTTTGATTATTTATACAATAACCACTCTGGTCAGCATGGTTATTATTTTGGCATTTAATTAAATTATTTTCCAAATATGTTTATTGAATAACTACTGGGGAAAATTTTTAAAAATGTGCTTCATTAAACACAGAAGAGAGGAGTACACATAGACATGAAAATACATAGGACATAAACTCTAACTTCAAAGAGTTTAAAGTTTGGGAAGGGTTACAGCTGTAAAAACAAATCAATCACATTTCAAAATTAAATAAAAAATGATAAAAGAAGTGGAATCAGAATGTCATGAGTAGGCAGATGACAATGTAGTTAATTTAGGGGTTTATAGAATGTTTAATCAAGGAAGTGGCATTTGAGTTCAAACTCTGAGAATGAAAATCATTTAACAACAAGGTGTGAAGATGTTGAAATTTATTGTATATCAGATTCCGTGAGGGGTCATTGGGACTGAGCAGAGGGCTTTGGGGGCTGTAGTACACAATATGTCAGAATTGAATGTCACCTCTGTGCCGACTCTTTCAGGCACAAAGCAACCAGAATGAATGGCCTGCTTTGTGGGCTATATAGTACATCAGGGAGTATCTATTACATTGAACCAAGTTCTGTCCTTTTTTGGGCACACCATATATTGCAAACACTAGTAGAACAGGGTTGTAATCCAGGAGCTCCCACAGGACTGCTTGCTCCCTTTTTAAAAGTGCAGGCTTTCCTAATGGACAAGGAAATCAGAAGTTTTGGTCGCAGTCTTTGGCCTAGGATCTCTATAGAACATCTTTGCCAGACTGGCAGATCTTCCTATGCATGCTGGCTCTCCTGTGGGTGCTCCCCAGCATGGCCTGTTGACCCCCATGTGGAGCCCTGGTACATTTGCTAATCAACTCCCACTCCTCCCTGCCATGAATAGACACCCGGGAAGGAATGGGTCAGAAAATATCCCCTTCTTGCCACCATATTCCTTTGATCTCCTCCGTTAGATTAATACTCCAACTTGCACAAGCACACCCAAATTGTTTTACTGAAGGGGTAAAGGAATTTTACAAATAAATTTTAACGTAAGAAAAAATGGGGTTAAAGCTCTAGTTACTGTGGAATTTCCCTTAAATCTCAGTCTAAACCATTTGGAATACTGGTGAGAGAACCCTTTGGAGAGATTGGGAAAGGTGCTTACAAAATGATATCTTAGTCCCCAGCTCAATGACAGCCTCTATATTTGATTATTTGTCATTTTTAGCACCCTATCTCCTCAGTGATAATCTTAAAATGAAACAAATAATAATATTAGTCAGAAGATAAATGCAGACTGTGAAAAAATTTTATTGAGCTTCATTGTGTCAGTAAAAAGAAGTGCAAATAAAATTTATATTATAGTACAAAAAAGAGAAATATGGAAAATTAACATTTTTAACTACATGAACATGTATTTTTTGACAAAAATCTCTATTTACATATTGTCTGTCACAGTTATGAGTAACATTACAAGTTAACACAAATAACAAATACAAAGTAAAGCAATTTTGAAAAAAATTTTATTTTACTTTAATTTTTACTTATTTTTATTTTTATTTATCAATATACAACGTAATTGATTTTTGTGTTTAAAGATATTATTTAAAGTTAGTAAAGTATTTCCTGAGTAAACTAAAATCTTTACTTGCCAAACAAAAACACTATGCTTTGCAGTTTGTGCCTGTCTCATTGTTTTAAATTTTAAGCGCAAATAAAAACTCCAAGTGGTTACATGAATGACAGAATTGAAGTAACTTGTATTCTTTTCCTTTGTTGTTATGATAACTGTGCTATATTGTTTATTTTGAATCTACTATTTAAATGCAGGAATATGTAGTACCACAGTGGTTGGAAACACAAACCATACCTGAAGTGAGTTCCAACTATTCTAAACTGTTATGAAGTTATTCCCAAAACTGAATCAATGTAGCTGAGTCTATGTCTGTCAGGGGCATGTCCTTATAGAATGCAATGTTTGCTGAAGGATAAGTAATAATAATATGCTAATTTGAAGCCTACTGTATATTATTGATATTGTAAAAGAACTGCAGCCATTATTTAGAACTCAGACCAACAAAATATTCTTTACAAGGATATTTTATCATTGACACTGCTTAGAATTGTCAGTGTCTGATAATAATAAAAAACTGACTTTTGATCAGTTTTATCATTGTTTTAAAATTTTCTACAACAAACACTCCTCCTTATAGTCTGCACCCAGGGCAAACAGTCCATATTGCCACCACCCTGTCTAAATGGCTACCGAAGCTTGCGGAAATTTGTATGTTCTCTTGAACTGCTTGGAGCAGAACGCAGGGATATTGGGAGAACTTGAGATATGCACCCTGGAATATTGAGACTACATGTGTAGATAGAGACTGTGTCTGCTTTTCACCTGGGATGTCAAGTGGATGCCACAGCACTTAAATGGACTCAAGCCACTTGGAATGATCCCACCTAGCAAAACATTTGTTAAGGAGAAAGGACCCCAGGAGAAGAGGTCAAGATGTGCTACTGGAGGCAGGAGACCAGGCAACCAGCCAGAGAGAACGTCCCCCATATTGGAGAATGCAGTTGTGGAGGATCCCAGAAGGGATCTCTAGAGAGATGCCCAATGGAAGAACCCATATTTGTTCACCTGCCATGAAATGCCAGTCCCCAAGAGGGAATCACAAGATGCATTGGCTAAATAAAAAGACATTAGTCGTTTCCTTCTCCTTTCTCTTCCTTGCTGCCCCTTGTCCCTGGAACTGAGAAGCCAGAGAAATAGGATAGTACATAGGAGAGAAAGAGGTGAAAGATGAAGGTTCAGATTACAGCCCACCCCCCTCCATATTACTGTTCTCCAATCCCTGAATCAAACCTGGGCTCTACAAAGGTATACTTTTAGAAAGGATTTCAACTAGGCTGGAATTTTGCTAAAAATGGATCTTTTTTTTTATACCTGAAAGTGACCTAAAATTATGACATTAGCCAAGTGCTGAGAGATCAGACAGAACCTATTTCAAAGCAAGAAAAATCAACTGTGTACTGCTGAGCTCAGCCCATCAACAAACTGTTTACAGTATAATTCTGTCCATAAACTACACTAGTCTGTCAGCGGTATAGGAGCCTGACAAGACTCTTTGCTCCCCCCACACCATTATCCATCTTTGACTTTTATTCGTAAGGTTTGCAGATAGACAACGTGTTTCTGCTTCAAGCACTAGACCTCTGCACCACTAACAAATCCTCTTTCATTTTCACCTGGATGTTGAACTTCCAGCTCTCTTATGATCAGATTTGGGAGGCAGATAGCTCTGCAGTACTCTAGCTCTGTGCTCACCTCCTTAATTAGTCTGAAATCTTCAGGTCCCATGGAAAATGCCCTTTGGAGACGGAAGAGGAGAAATGTTGTTCTTTTCTCTCCTTTTTCTCTTCCTACTGTCCTCCTTTCCCTCTTCACCCCACACACATGGCTTCAAGTGGGAAGAGTCACTTGAGGTTCCCTTTGTGATCTGTTCCCCTCATCAGTCCTCTCTAGGGGCTTCTGTCCCATCAGGTTGCTGCTGCTAAGCAGTAAGGTTGCTTTCTCCTCCCTGCTCCCTAACGCTTTGCTTAAGCTCCCCTTAGTAATTCCCTTTCCTGCTTTGGCGACACCTGAAGTGTTTTCAATTATCTCAAGGATTATCATCTAATTCTCAAAAAAATTCTCTAAGCCAAATCAAATTTTAAATCACTTTAATTTAATTTAAATAACAAATCTATGGATTTATGCTTTGCAGCATTTTAATGGGCATAGTATTCCGCTAAAACAGTTTGAGAGATGTTATGACACAAGTGTGGATACTGATTTGTTTATATCGTTGTTTCTTCCTAATTAAAAATTTTAAAAAGCTCAAAATATCTGATGAGCACATTCAAATGTTCCCCTTCCAGGAATGGGTCTGGAAGATGTTCTCAGTGCTGCAGAGATGAGTGATAGCTGAGTGAAGATAGAATGGAGCCAGAAAAGAGGAGGGAAGGATAAATAAACCTTTGCTAAATCATGTGAACTGTTTATGATTTACGTATAAATTTGCTGCCCCATAACTTTTTAAATTTAGCACTTTATAATTATGAGGTGTTGTTCTAAGGACTTTGTGTAAATCATTTTATTTAATATGTACAACAGCCTTATGACGAACATACAATTATCATCTTTACAGATGATAATTACTTTACAGAAGAGGAAACTGAGGCTTAGAATAGTCATCCAAGGAACAGTTCAAGGCATGCAAACAATTCCAAATCCTCCTCCTCCATACTCAGTACTTACCCTAAAGACTTTCCCATGATATGCCATTTTTTTTTTCTTTAACAACAAAGTGAAAATATTTCTGGTGAGCCCGTCTTCTTAGTGGGGGTTGGGGAACATTGTGTAGCTTAGCACATTCTGTATATCAGGAACTGTAACTCAGCTATCCAGTAGCTAAGCAAGTGTGCTGGAGCCAGCTCATGCTAGCTTGTGTGAGTCTATTGTTAAATTTTCAGGACATTTCTGAGCCAGCTGATAAACATTACCATTATTAAAAACTAAATTATACAGACTTACATTAAAAATGAATTCTGTTAAAAACATAGATTACAAATCTTAAAAACCCAACACTCTCTAATTATTTTAGTACATTTTCTATAAATTATGCTCTTGAGGTTGTTTGCATTTTATGTATTCATGTAGTGGAAACACTATAAAATTATAAAATGGTGTCTTGCTGTGCTCCTCTTCCCAACTCCATGTTCAGTGACATTACACAGGGAGTTTCGAATTGGCCATTGGACGAGTCTTTGCACCATGGAAATCAGCCATACTACAAATCATACTATTTAGTATATACTTGATATACTATTTAGTTGATTGTTTAGATCTAGATCTAAGATAGTGATGCCACTGGTATAAATTAAATGTAAAAGTGTTGAGTGCTGCTACAGGCTTCCCTTAACCTAATTTTCATTAAAACAGGAAACACCTGACCATTTCTTGCTTCTGTATGTCAATATTATATTTTGAGTAGGGTGAAACATTAAGAAACATTCTTCCAGCATTCAAAAACTATTATTGGGTTCAGCAGAGTCACTCATGTCATTAACAAATGAGTGAGATTCTAGCTGAGTCTTCATTATTAAATTTTTGTCTTACTCATTAACACAAATAAAATTGCCAACAAACATTTATGTCAGAACTACACTTATTAAAAAATGATGGTGGATTTGTAAAGAAAGAGCAAGTCATAAGGAACTTCCTATGGCTGCTTAAAATTTGCAGCAGAGAATATTTCATCTCTTATTATTTGTAAATTGTCTATATAAAGGTTTATAATAAACTTGAATGGGTACAAATATGCAAACATTTTCCCCATAGAGCCAGTTGTTAAATATTTACCAGCACAGCACTGGAATGAGTATTATTATCTACATTTTACAGATTAGGAGGCTGGCTCACAAATCATAGTTACTTGCCCAAGGTTAGACCATCAGTAAATGCTAGAGATATGAATGATGAGTACTCAGAACTCCCTAACTGAAACACATACATACTCTTTTCATCAGTATTCTGACTTAGGATTGTCATTTGTATTTGTTATGGTTGTGGAGCACTAAGATCAATAAAACAAATGTATTTCAAAGGGCCTAGCCTCCAAAGCCCTGTAGTTTCAGGTATAACCTAACTTTTAAAAATTACATAGGGAAATGTGAAATGTGCAAAAGACAGGAAACTTTCCCCAGGCGAAAGTCTCTGATGTAGATAAAGAATTGTAACACAGCAAAGTTGCAGGCTCAAAGACAGACATCTTTGGTGGAGGTTATTCTAAAGTTGCTTTATTGTTACATAAAAATACTGAGGAAACTGCTGAAGGAAAAGAAAATATTTGCTAAGAACAAGCTTTTGTTGGTGGATCAACTTAACCTTTTGCAAATTGCATTATGGAATGTCACTTTGTTATTTCACTGATGTTACCAGCTTCTATTGTTAAACTATACTTAGCCATAACTACACCTATGTTCCTTTTCTGTAACTTTCTGGCCTGGAGAATAAATACTGAGAAAGAACCCCAGTCCAGTGTTAATTTTCCAAGGAGGAATACCTCTCTTTTGAAGGTTCCTGGAAATTAACCCCGCGGCTTCTCACTGTTCAGAAGAAATGGGCTTTGAATAATCCTTTTTGCATCTCTGTTACCCCATGTGAGGCAAAGCAACAACGGTGACTTTGCCTTCACTTTTAGGTTTGGATTTACAAGACCAGTTAGAATTGCATGGCCTCTCTCCACCTCCAGATTTCAGGTGTTCAACTTTGGGTGAAAGGCAATCACCACCTCGCACATGGGGGTTTAGCTCCTTGACTGTCCTTTTGTGCCCTGTCCCCACCATCGCCATCAGGAGAGGAGAGAATCAAATGACTGTGGGAAAAGAGAACAGGTGTTGAAATAAAGAGGGATTGATGTTCAAATCTTCATTTGGCTACTATCTATCACGTGATTTTAAGGTTCAGTTTGCTGCCTTTTAGGATTGCTGTCTTAGACATCACATGTGAAAGCCCTTGATATACATCCAGGTACAGATAAGAGGAGCCACAAATTCAGATGCATCCAGGGACCAACGAAGTAAAAGAATGAAGCTGACATAATATCAGGTAACAGAAAAAGTTGACATGCACATAAAAGAGTACAAATATGTGTATGTATAGTTAAAAACAATAATGAACTAAACATCTGTGGACTTTATACCTTCTTCTTTTTGGCCAAGATGAAGAAAAAGGGACCAGATTTGCACCCCTGCATGAAACAACCACACACACAAAATGATAAAATACATGAAAAATCGATTTTCAAAAAAACTGGACATCAGGAAATGAAGAACTGTAATCCATGAGAGACAGGAAATGAAAGAGATAAGACTTAAACTTGTCCCAGCATCCCATTTAAGAGAGTTTCTGGGTCACAGCACAAGGGGGAAGGCAGGAAAAGCTGGGAGTACTCCCTGGGTTGGGAAGACAGAGCTGAAACTCTGGGAGTCCAAGGCAGCTAGAGTTCAAAGGAAAAATATAAAGAAGACCCAAATAAATGGAGAAATATACCATATTCATTGATTGGAAAATCTAAAATAGAGATGTCAATACCAATTCACCACCACCAGAATGACTATAAAAAGAAAAACAGGAAAGATTGATAATAATTTTGGAAAAATATTTGGCAATATCCACAAAATGCATGCCCTGTTATACAGCAATTGCATTCCTAGATATACATTTAACTAAAATGCATGCATGTATTCACTAGAAGATGTGTCTAGGAATGTTCTAGGCATTATTCATAACAGCCCCCAAACTCAAAACTACTCACAAGCCTATCAACAGTGGAACATACAAATAAATTTGAGTACATTTCCACAATGGAATACTAAACAGCAATGAAAATGAAACTTCTAAAACTACGTGCTATAAAATGAATAAATTTCATATGGAGAAGACTGAGTGATAAAAGTAAGTCACAGAAGAAAACAGAATATATGATTTAATTTCTTTTCATATATATACAAAATTAGTACATGTGGTTACTTGGTGGATAAGTGACAAGAAAGGAACATAAGAAAATTCCTCTTATTGCACACCAGGGTGACTATAGTCCACAGTAATACGTATTTCAAAATAACTGAGTAAATTTCAAATGTTTCACCATGAAAAAATGATAGGTAAGTGAGGTGATAGATCTGTTAATTAGCTTGATTCAATCATACCACATTGTAAACATAAATCGAAACATCACATTGTACCACATAAATGTATATAATTATGATTTGTCAATTAAAAAAAAATGGAAATTTCTCGGGATCCTGACTGTTCTGGTTTGATCTCGGTATGGTTACATGAGTGCTTTCACTTTGTGAAAATCCATAAAACTGTACACTTTAAACATATGCACATTTCTATATGTATGTTATACTTAAATAAAAAGTTTTAAAAATATTTGACATCCAAAGTATAAGCTGCATACTACTCTGTAGAAAATGCTACATATCTAAAGTTCTAAAACTAGGAAACATTTCATAACTAGAGAACAAAAATAAGTAAGGCTAACATAGTCTTCTAAATAGCATATTTTAAATTAATTGCTAGTGTGGTTGCTACATTGACAAATACAATTTCACAAACCTACTTCTGTATTTTGACAGCCAGTTGTCTCCTTTCAAAATTGCTTCTTTTCTAAATATAAACCTATAGACACTTACTGTAGAGAATTCCAGAAAGTGCAGAAAGGTAAAGAGAAGATTATAGAAATCACTTGTACTAAATACAATATTACAGCATATACTCTTTCAAGTGTGTGTATGTGTGTTACAAAATTGTCTATATTTGTAAATACATATAGTTCTGGTCTTTTCTCCAAATATTGGACATTGTATTCTGTTTTCTGTGCTGCGTTTTTACACTATTATGATGTGTGTATTTAATACACACATTATGATATGTGTATTTAAATGTAATTTTAAAACCTTCCTGAACACAATTTGAATGGGTCTATAATAATCTATCATATGAAAGTGTTAAATTTTAGTTATCCATTTATTGTTTGGGAGCATTAATTTGCCTCCAAGTGTTTTGTTATCATAAGGAACATTACAGTGAACATCTTTGCACATAAATCTTTATTAATACTATTTACTTACATTAAATTTATCCAAGAAAAATCATTAAGGTAAAATACATGACTTTTCCATATATTCAAAAAATATGTATCACAAAATTATTTCTGAAGAATTGGGTCCAGTATGAAATCTCAGGAACTGTGTATGAGAATGGTAGTTTCCCTGAACCCTTGCCAAAAATGGGCATTTTTGCTTTTGTCATTTTTGATATTTGCGATAATTATTTGATGCATGAAATAGTATCTCACTGTTTTAATTTTTCTTGGTTATTAATTAAAATGCATATATTTTTGTGGTTATTAGTCATTTGTGTTTCTTCTTTTAAGCATTCTGTACAAGGGTAGGCTAAACTGCTATAACAAATGGTTACAAAGTTTATTTATAATATAACAATGTTTATTTATCACCTTGTCCAGTAGTTGTTAAGTTGGCAGATAGGCACATGCCGATTGAGAGACCCAGGCTCCTGTTCTTTTGTGGTTCTGCCACACCCTAAAGACTTATTGTTGAGGCTGGGTCATGCCACACAGGCTTCAACAGGCAGAACTGGAAGGAGAGTGGGGAGTGGGGACAATCACTCTCTGAAAAGCCCTGGCCTGGAAGCAGCATAGATTTCTGTTCCTATTCCACTGGAGAGAACTTAGATTTGTGACCATCACAGAGGCTGGGAATGAGTCTAGCCATGTGCCAGGCTGCAATTCTGTTACTACTGGAGAAAGGGATTTTGTTGGACAGCTGACAGTCTCTGCCTTGATGTTCTTTGCTCACGTTAACTAGAAGATACAATGAGTTTCTGCTACCAATTCTTTATATACAAATTACAAAAACTATGCTAAATATGTTACAATTATGTTTTCCAATTTACCATGTTTTTGTCTTTGAATTGTAATAATACACAGAACTCTTTACTACTTATTTAAAAATAATTTCCTTTGTGTTTTTGCACTGCTTTTATATGTAGAATTTAATTTCCCACTTCAAGATCAGTAAAATAAATTTCCATATTGTCTTTCTTTTTTCCTTATAGTTTTATTTCTTCCATTTAACATTTTAATACCTCAAGAATTCATTTTGTTAAACAGCATTGTGAGGAGTGATCATTTAGATATATACATATTTTCCAAGCATAGTTTATTGAATAATTCTTCTTCCAAATATTTTGTGATACCACATTATCATACACTAATTTCCTATTTCATATATGCCTTGTCTATTTCTGGGCTATCTAGCCTGCTTTCTTTGAGTCACTAACTCTTCTTTCAGAACCAAATGTTTCCAATTAATGTAACTTTTTATTTTTATATCTGGTAGGACATTTCCCACTTGACAATTTTTTTCCAAAATTTTGTGGCGGTTTTTGCCAAACTAAACTTGAAATTACCTTCTAAGTTTCCAAAATGTATCTATCTATCACCTATCATTGAGATTCTTATTAAAGTGCTTTGAACATGTAAATTAATTGGAGAAGAACATTAAAATATTCAGTCTCTCCAACTGAGAAAGATAGTATGTCTTTCATTTATTTGAAGATTTAGTCTTTTTTAAAAAAAATGTTTTTTCTTTAATTTTGTATGTAAGGAAGCTCTCTTGTTGCGTATAGCAAGAGTTAATAGCCACAAGTAGCTAATAAAACTATAAACATTTACTGAGCACCTAGGATGTTTTTGGTACTGTGGTGGTTGTTGGAATTACAAAAAAATGAAAAAATATAGCCACTGTCTTAAAAGGATAATAATATTAGATATAAATACATTATTATTATATGACAACTATAGAATCACATTTAAAAGATGCATTTAGAAACACTTTTGTATAATATCTTTTTATAAACTTTCCTTCCCATTTCTATGCATACAAACTAGTCCATTCAGCAAGCACTTTGGAGTGTCTCCAGGAGACTTAGTGTTACTTTGATGGTCAGTAGAAGCATGCAGCCTCTGCCCCAGATCAGGGCATCCACAGCAATGCAAACTCCTTTGTAAATGGTACAAATAGCTCAACGTTTGATAATTCCAGATCTTCCCATTATAAATGTCAGCTGGTAAAAGTTGAATAACTCAAATGAAGAGAGAAGTTAGAAGTGGTAATTACTCTTCAGATACACTGTTTAATCTGTTTTGTTCTTAACCTCCACAGTTTTTTTTCAATTATTTTTATCTGAGTTTTTGAATGAATCATTTTTTAGATCTTTGTCTTATCCAATCATTTTTCTCTTTCCCATAATAAGTGCTGATTTTCTCCTTTTTGATAAACTTGATAAACTATGTTAGAGAAAATGAAAACAAATATCTAAAAATAGTGTGAGTCTGTATTAAAAAATAAAGTGGGGCGGGGGGACCAAAACAGGTGTGTGCAGAGCCTCTTGCTGCGTGGCCCCACCCTCAGCCTGCTGAGAAGCACTTGACCTTGCTCACATGTGCTGACCCTTGCCCAGGAAGGAGGGAGTTTCATTTCATTCTCACTTGCATTGCTCAGGCTTCACATCTGAAAACGTGTCTGAGAAGATGTGATTAGGTGCAGTCTCAAGAAACTGAGTTGCCTCCTTTATGAGATTCCCTTAATCGTGAGCTTTTTTCAGAACACGTATTGACAGACATTGGTCATTTCCATAAGTTGTCTCTAAAATGTTGCTTATAGCACCAAATAGCTAAAGCTAATTATTTTATTCAAGAGGCTTGCCTGGTTAGAACCAGTATAGTTAAAAGCAACACTTCTACGGTCAAAAATCAACAAAAATATATCTACACTTTAAAAGGGCATAGTATTATTCACAGATTTTATTTGGAATTATTCTTCAAATATTTTTTCTTCCTAAGATACTGGAAATAATTTTCAAGAGATTCAGTTTAAAAAGACAGTTTCTGCTCCTTAATCGATCTCTGATCTACAGCCCTGACTCCCAACCTGAAACCAGGTGGGTCCTCAGTAAAAATGGAATTGCATTTGATTAAGCCCAGTAGTCTCAGTCTCTCAATCTAGAGTTTTCCCTTACAGTTGAAAGTTAACTCTGAAAACCAGACAATAAGGAATCCTTTTTCACCTGATCTCATTTAAGTTCTTTTTAAATTTTTAATAATCATAGTAGAATTCTAGTCCAAGTTATAATTTTCAGAATTTTAATATAATACACTCTCAATCTAGTAATACTTATATGATTATAAAAACTCTTCAGATCATACATTCTCTAGAGTCTGTGGCATTAGTACAGTCTCTTTAGCACCTGTCATGGTACATTTAGAGTTTCCTCCAGGGAAAATATGTAGATGTTTCCTGTTTCCTACTCTGTCTGCCTAAGAACATGCCAATGCATAACGATGATGTTAGTACCTGTGAGATAGGCATCAGCTCTAAAAGAATTAGTACCCAGGGAAAGGGAGTCTCTGAATGAGTTGTAATGAGATCATGAACAATAAATTAGAATAAAGGGAAGCAAATAAACAAAAACCTTCTGTAATAACCCATAGGTGAGAAAGTGTGATGAACTAAATTTAATAGATTTTCCTCTTTAAATGTTCAGATTTGGAAGGGAGTAATCCAAAATGGAAAAAAATATATAAATAAGTGAGATATAAAGCAAGTCAGATTTATGCTATAATTCATATTTCAGATTTGAGACACATGTTAAGACATGGAATAACACATGTGTCCTCTTAGTGGGTTTAAAGGACTGGGACAAGACAAAGGTCAGGGTGCAGTAGCACAGCCTCCTCCAAGCCAGCTTGCAGCTACTTCACCTTTTTTGCCACAACTCATTCCTAACTTCTGTCCTCTGCCTCTCACTCAGCTTCCTCATGGCATTTCCTGTTTAACCACTCACATTAAATCCTAGCTGCATACTTTCCAACAAGCCACTGTCTTTGTTATGAACCATTTCTAACACTTGCCCATTCTTTATTTCTCGCACGGCTCTTGAATGTCTATGGTTTTGTCCTGACATGTTCTTTGTCACCATGGCAACACATAGATGACCCAAGCATGATGCAGATAACATTTAAAGACTAAAGCATTTTGTATATAATTCCATCTAAGAAAGCAAGAGAGCCTCTATCCCTTTTTTGAAATCACCTACTTTCCTTTGCACTTTTAACAGGTTAATTTATCTTCAAAATACTTTCAACAGAATCATATTATGTGTTAAGTGAGATTTTACCCTACTTGCAAGGTAACAAGTTATCATAATACAGTTTCATGGATGCTGGCAGAAAACATGGGACTCCCAGGTCAGAAATAAAGGACGTCATTACTCACTGTAAGAGCAGTAGCCAGAATATCAGCATTTATGACAATTTCCTGAGCCCCAGTTCCTACAGTGTGATGTGAAGATTGAGTGATGTTTGCAATGAGTTGTGTTACAGAAGAAAACTCCAACATCGGGAAACTTTAATATTTTATAATTGACAGTTAGCATATCTGCCATTTGCCCTGGAGGAAGAGATCTTTATTATACTAAATAGTAAACAAATCAGCCCTTTAATCTAGAGAAAAACACTATCTCTATCTTCCAAGACTATTCTCAATACAAACATTCTCAAAAAGATAGTCTAGAACAAAGGCAGTTAATGCCTCCACTCACAAGACAGTCATAAATATGAGAAAGCCATTAAAAATTGTCTGCTAACAGTAATGCCAAGACTATAACAGATGGAAGAGGTCTGCATGGGGTGAATGCAATAATGATAGCCAGCAATCCTAACTAAGGTCAGTGATAAATGCTCTTTTCTGAAAGCAAAATGAAACAAAACGTTTGTTACTCTAATTTTACATTTGCTCCAACTACAGGTGCGTTTAAATAATGTATGTATAATATTCAAATTAGCACTTTTTATTATTTATTCTTAAATAAAAATTGTATGTACATCAGAGTGAATTTAGAGAACTTCTAGTTATACAGTGAGTCTCCCAACACACAGGGACTCAGTCATATGTGTTCCTTTTAAGAGTAAGTTTCAACAGTTCAAAATAACTCAAGCTTGCTTTGGGTGTAGTTTGTATTTCCAACTCACGAAGAATGGAGTATTTCTACATTGAAACAATTAAAAGCACAATGATCATAATGACAAAGAAAGAGAATTTGAGTTACTTCAATTCTGCCAATCTTTGTGACTATTTGGAGTCTTTAATTGTGTTTAAAATTTTTTTCAATTGCAGAGACTTTTGAAAGTTGCTATAATTAATCCTGGAAAACCAAACATGTTGAAATTTCTGGAATTCATTATAAAATGAGATTTTTACAAATCCTGTCAAGTGTATCCTTATGTTTAAAACTTTGCTAAAATTTGGAGTATCTATTGTTTCATGAAAATAATATTTTTTAAATTTAACATTTATAAACAGTGTTCTTTAATGAAGTGTAAGTGAAGATTGATTGACAAATCTATCTTTACTGTCTGTTCAACATGTACACAGAAAAAAAATCAATTGTCACAAAATCATTGACAAATTTGTAAAGCAGAAGTCTTGAAACAAACAGTAATTTCATTATTCATTACTGTGACCAGCCAGTATGTAGGTACAAATTTTCCCCATTTTTCAAAAAATTTATTACTGTAGTTGAACAGTATTAAGCCATTACTCTTTCCCTTTCTTGTATTTATAATTATTTTATTTTTAATTAAAAATTATACTGGCAAAATTAAAGTTAAAAATAAGAAAATCTTCACTGTATGCATTTCTTTTCTGAACTTTAACATTATTTGTTTCATTGTATGATTATTACTGAATGTAGTTTTGTTGCATAGAAGAAAGGGATGATTTAAAAAAAAAAACTATCTTCTCTGGGTGTCAAATGTGCTAGGTGTGGTGCCACCAACGAGTCAGCAGAGATTGTTAAGAACCACTTGTCAAAGTAAGTAGAACTGAGTCTTAAGTCTTAACAAAATTGAAAGTGACTGAAAATGATAGGATTGGCTGGGATTTTTG
Source organism: Cynocephalus volans (assembly GCF_027409185.1). Lineage (NCBI taxonomy): Eukaryota > Metazoa > Chordata > Mammalia > Dermoptera > Cynocephalidae > Cynocephalus > Cynocephalus volans. Next base: position 77,612,239 of record NC_084464.1, read on the forward strand.
TTAAGAGAGCCACTCTCCAGAAGAAAAGAGGACTTCTGCAGCATGCAGATGGTATAGCTATTGGAATGACCAAACTGTTTCGTTATCATACCTCAATAAGTCAGGGCTCCTCAGTATGTTGTTACTTTCTGCTTCCTTGTTCCAGCTGTCATGTAAGAATCCTTAAATTGATCTTTCCCTAGAAAGTTAGTTATATCATCACCAAGTTAGTTATATCATTTTCCAAGTCCATTTCTTTTGCTTATAACAAAATACTTGGAACTGGGTGATTTATAAAGAAAATGAAATTTATTGCTTACAGTTTCTGAAGCTGGGAAATCCAAAGTCCTTCTGTTGGTGGTGACAGTGACCCAGGGATCTCACAGTGCAAGATGGTGGAAGCAGAGAAAGCAGGGAGAGAGAGAAAGATTCTCCTCTCTTTTCTTTTAAAGCCCTCAGGACCACACCCCTGACCACTCTTTTTAATCCATTCACTACTGCATGGTCCTACAATCTAATCCCCTCTTCAAGGCCCCACCTTTCAATTACCATAATAGGATCTCCCACCCTTCTAACAGTCACAGTGGGAGCCAAGTTTCTAATATGTAAAACTTGAGGGACACAATTCAAGCTTCAGTGAGTTTTGAGGGGACATAATGCAATCCACTACATGTGTTGTATATATTTTATTATTAAAAACCTTATTTGACTTAATTGTCACAATTTCAAGATTCAATTATTATACCCATTTTATAGCTCAAACCATTTCATCAAGCATCATCCTGAGAATCTGAACCAGAAATAATGCTTTTCTAAAGAGCCTCAGAAAAATATGCACTATAGCTTCTCATCACACACTAAAATAGCCGAGGAGGAATTCACTAAATTAGAGAATATGTAAACATCTAATAGGTAAATGAACATATAACTGGTATATTATCTGCCTTCACAGGACTTATATTTATTGTTAGAAAGATATTACTACAGAGGAAGTGAAATTGCACTTATTATATAAATAGGTAAATTGTATCTATTGTTCCATGAATCAGATTTAGAGAGAAAAAACAAGATCACACATAGACTAGATTTTTTTCTCCAATCTATTTCCCTAAGTATGATGTTTTATGCAATCTTTAGCTTAAAGATATTTTTATTGTTTCTTTTGTTACATATAAATTCATTAAATATTATTTATACCAACTAAATGTTCATAAATATGACAGTTTTAGGACCTTCATAAATAAATTTAGTAATTATCTTATATCAAATTTAATGAAGCATTGTAATTGTCATATCTTTATTGTAGCATGAAATCTAGTTCAACAGGGTGAGGCTGAGGGGGTGGGTTGATTTGCTGCCTTTTCCATCTCTCTTTGATGAAAATGAAAATACAAATATTTTTCTTCATATGACTTAGAATTGCAAAGGAAGACCCAAAATACCTGAAAATATTGACAGATCCTAAATCTCTTAATCTGAATGAGAAGAGAACATTAACAGTTCAATATGTCTTTTCAATAGACAGAAAAATAGATTAGTAAAGAAAGAGTGGTTTCAAATATTTTTCTACTGGATTTCTCTGGTGTTTTATTTTTAATTACATCACTTAAACTAGAAATAATGGTAAAAATAAACCAAGAATTCAAGAGAAATGAAAATGATCTGAAAACTTAAAATGAGAGAAAACCCTACTAGAACTCTTCAGTAAGCAAAGAATAGCTCTCTCTAGTATATAAGTGGGGTCTTAAAGATAATCTCTATTTTGTAAGAAATGCATCACAGTGTTTTAAAGCCCCTTCTTGCCCCTCTTTCTAATGATATAAGCAATATTAAGAGAGAAATAGATCCGTAATCAGTCTTGGGGCTAGACATTCATCAATCCTGCATTTGCCAGGCATCTCCCGCAACCTTTTGAGAGGTTCTAAACTATCAGGCAAAGATGCAATTCTCCAAAAGAACTAAACAGGAGAGGAGAAATATGACCATTCTCTCACCTTCATTAATGCCTGTGCTGACCAAGTCCCTGTTAGGATGTTCCAATAGACTGACGTACTTAGAAGCACCCTTTCTCTCTGGGACACAAACATCCAAAACACACACACACATACACGCACACACACACATGCACAGGACTGATAGGAAGGAAGAAAAAAAGTTTGCTAGAGCCACAAAAGTTCAGACTGGAGAAAGAATACAAGACTCAAGGTAATTGGTAGATAGTCTCTAAACCATCTCTCTAGATCACCTTGAAATACAATTGCCAGGAGTGTTTGTTATGGACTAACTCGTGTTTCACCCAAAAGTCTTATTTAGGGTGAGAAAAAAGCCCTAATTCCCAGCACCTCAGAATATGACTATGTTTGAGATATTCACAGAGGTAATTAAGTTAAAATGAGATCATTAGTGTGGGTCCTAATTTGATATGACTGGTGTTCTTATAAGAAGAGATTAGGATACAGATATGTACATAGGAGAGACCATGTGAAGACCCAAGAAAGAGATGGCCATGTACAAGCCAAGAGGAGAGGGATCAGAAGAAACCAACACTACCAACAGCTTGATCTCAAACCTCTAGCCTCCAGAATTGTGAGAAAATTGATTTTTGTCATTAAGCCACTCAGGCAGTGGTACTATGTTATGGCAACCCTAGCAAACTAATACAAGTGTCCATGAACTCCATTCGAGGTCCAGGCTTCATTCATTCTTTCATTCAGCAAATGTTTTTGGTGAACTGACATACACTGTGCTAATTTTTGGGTGACACAGATTAATGTGATAACAAGCTCTTCAATATCACTTCCTTTCTAAATTGTCAAGGGGAAAGCACGATGCCACTCTACCTGTGAAAAACCCAGGACTCTGCTTACAAATGACCAGTTTCCCCAGAACACTGGTTTCTCTCTCCTCTGTGTTCCGGAGCTTCTTCCCTTAATCCCTTATTATCCATAACCACAAGCATCAACCCTACAAGCTTTCTGATCTTTAAATAAACATCTGAACAGATGTTCATCTCACTAATAAACAAGGAAATGCAACTGAAAAAATATATGACAATGCGATGTGATTTTTTAGTCCTTCAGATTTTCATACTTGGAAGTTACAAGTTATTTTTGAATTATTTTCAGAAGTATTTTCAAAGTATGTCAGTGTGATACTAGTGTTCCTTGAGATATTATAAATGACGCACAAAGAATGAGCAACTTTATTTTGCAAACTCAGGGTTAAACTAAGAAAGCAGGTATTTTACTGCACTACTTCTTGGGATCCTTAATCTTCTGATGGTCTTCAAGAATCTCTCGAGCAGCAGTTATCAGTGCTAGTTACACATTAAAATAACCCAGGGATTTTTTAAAAAATTACAATGCCTGGGTCTGACCTCCAGCAGTTCTGATTCAATTGATATGAGGTGCAGCACAAGCATCAGAATTTTTATAGCCTCCTTATATTTCTTTAATGTGCAGCCAAGTTAAGAACCTCTACACTCTACATAAGGAATGAGATAGAGGATGTAGCATTTCCTGAAAGTAATTAACCGTAAAGGTTTTTTGTTTTTGTTTTGTTGCTGTTGACTTCTTTACCAATCACCTACCAGCAGCTCTTATAACACCATTATTTTGCATAACATGGGTTAGAGAAAGGTCTTCTCTGGTTTGGAGAGGAGAATATTGCCATTTCAGCAGTTGATGACACTCTGTCTAGTGGTCCCCAATGGATGCCACTTCTGTCACACTTAGACCTGTCAGATACATCTAATATCTAATACATCTAACATCTAATATTGTTGATAATGGGATTCTGACAGATTGATTATAATCCCTGGTACAGATGAATGTCTAAAGTATTCTAACATTCAAAATCTGCAGATAGTGCAGGAGTTTTATTGCTCAAGAGATCAACACGCTTGAGCATAAATCTATTACACTACTATAAAAGAGAGATTGGATTGATAGAGGCTTCCCCTGACCAGTGCAGCTCAAAGATACAAGGTCACAGAAATAGTAAGAAGTGGTCATTCCATGACTTGCCTCTCTAATAAAGTCACTGGAATTAAAGATCCTTCTTATCCCCATTCCCTCATCCAATGTTCCAGACAGACCCCTAAAGAATGAGCACTTATAAATTCTGCTAAATAAACCCTTTAAGCACAAGCTCATTCCCTTGAGTCTTGCAAGCCCCAGTCTACTGTGAGCACAAAAAGAGGGTGACACCTCTCTGTTCTTTTATGCTGTGGAAAGAAACGTCTCCAGTCCTATCTACAGATACCGAACCTTCTCTTCCATCAATCTTTCTCATTTCTGTTAATGTTGCCAACATCCACTCAATTGCTCAGGGAAAAAATCATCCTCGACTTCCCTCTCTTTAACTTCAACATTCAATCTATCACCAAGAGCTCTGCTCTGAAACATAACTGAAGTGAGTCACATTCTCATTTTCTCCACCACTAAAGCTTTAATCCATGCCACCTTCTTCTCTCATCTGGACCACTGATCCTCTCTCATATTATCCACTTTGCCTCTAGGCTTTCACCCTGCCACCTCCCCTGCCCATTACCTACATAGCAGCCATTCATTTTTTTCTCCTTCCACTTAATACATATTTGCTTGGTGTGTACTATGTGATAATAATAGGAACTCTTCTAGGTCCTGGAAATACAGTAATGACTAAAACAAGGAAAAAACTCCTGTCCTAGAGGAGTTTACATTCTAGCAGGTGAGCTAGTAGGTAAGTAGCATAAACTATACATTAATGACAAGTGTAAGAAGAAAAAATAATGCAAAATACAGGGGATACAGAATGTTGGAAAAGATAGAGTTGAGGGTGAAATTTTAGATAGGGTCTCAGGGAGATTCCTTTTATTAAGGTGACCAGCGTTATCTTTCTGAGGGATAATTCACATCATACCACTCCTCTGCTTAAAATCTTCTCTTGGCATTCACTGAAAATAAAATCAAGCCAAACACCTCAATCATGGTCTACAAGGCTCCTCATACTCTGGCCACCGCCTGCTGCTCTAACATCCTCTCATACCCTCATTCTCTGCGCTCCAGCCAAACTAACCTTCTCCTAGTATTCAAACACAACTAACTTTTTCCTACCTTCATCTCATCATTCAGGTTTTCATGTAAATTTCAGCTCTTCAGATTAGATAATTTTCCCCATTTATCATCAACTATTCGATTTCACAGCACATATCACTTTCTGAAATTATTTTATTAGTTTACATGCTTATTATCCATATCCCCCTTATTATTAAAAACAATTGTAAGCTCTGTGAAATAAGTGACCTCCACAGATCGAGTTCTCCAGGAGACAGACTATGAAACCCTGAGATTTGTGTGTTTATTGGGAAGTGTTCTTTGAAACAGCTGTGAGGAATCAAGGGAAGCAAGATTTGGCAGAGAGAAATTTGGAACTGTGGTGCAGTCACAAAAGCAATCTAAGCTGATCCTTTGAATAGCAATGAAGTCGGGTTAGCTATTCACCGATGTCTCAGATAAAGGCAAGTGGATCAGAACTGCCTATCTCTACATCATTGAATATAGGCAATATAACCAGGGAGACGATATAACCTTGGATGAAGCCAAGAGCAGTTCTCAAAAAGGGGTACATGTGCGAAGCGTCAGCAGCCATCAGTCCCAGAAACTTAGGGGAATGAGTTCCTCCATCCAAAAGGGGAACCAGATGGTGCAATCCTGCAGTACTCAAATCCATTGTTTCATATACTGTGATTACTCCATCTGAGAGCAGGTCTTCTAGAATTCTGATAGGTCTTTTCCTGAAGAATAGCAGTTTATAAAAGGAAAAGTTAGTACAAAAAGCTAAAATCCCTACCATCGGCTCAGTCTCAGAGCTACAACTGATACTCATCATTTACCTTCTTTACTACCCATTCCAGGTTCTATTCTACTTTGGCTAGTACCCCTGTGGGTCTACATGGCTTATCTGCTGGGGTCATGCAGATACCTCACCCTTGAGGGTCTGTGCCCTTAATCAATATGCCCTTCTGAGGCTCTGGCTGTTGAATATTTCTATTTATTACCCAAACTGGCCAGGGCTTTACCAAGAGCTTCCCTAGTAAATTACCTGAGTGTCAAATATATCGTATCTTCTTCCCATTGTGAAACATCAGTCCTATTTTATCCTCATAATCAAGATCTATTACACCCAACATGATTCCAACTCCTTTCCTTGACTGTTAATTGTTGGCATGAGGAAACTGAAGATACTGGGCAGCAGTCATAGCTTAAAGTTTAAATAGATTCTTACTGAGTTCTGTAGTAGAAGTATTCCTCCTGTGAGTATCAAACTTCTATGTCTTAAGTGCCCACAATTAAAGGGGTAGGAGGCACAAATTCCCCAACTTGATTATGGGAGTGAAGGCAAGTAAGAACAATTCTAGTTCCACCCCTTGGAACCCAGACCCATGCATTCTACCCACTGGAGACACAGCACCATAAAATGTTCAATGATTTAGTGTGTATACTCCATCTTGGGAAATGGAGCCCCATTTTTTCAGGCTATGGTAACCAAGCTAGAATTTCACCCACACCTCCAGAAGCCATCACTCTGCCAGTGCAGAAGTTTCTACATGGTGCAGTATGTGATAGAACCAATGGATCCCACAGTCATTTATCGCTGACTAGCCCCCTTTGTCATAAGTTGGGTCCTGTGGTCCCATGCAATGTTAGGCAGTTTCCCATATTTTTGGATTGAACGCAGTAAGCTTGCGTAGTGGTGCTGTCTGAGACCTGAAGGCAGGAAAGTCAGTTATTTTATATATCCATCAATCTTAGTCAAGATGAATTGTCATCTATAGGAGGGATAGAAGGGATTCGATGTAATCAACTATTCCACTAAGTGGTTGGCTGGTATCCTCAAGGGATGATGCCATATCAGGAGCTCAGTGATGGTCAGTGTTGGTGCAAACTGAACATTTGGCAGCTGCAATAGTTATGTCAGTTTTAGTGATTGAGAGTTTGTCTTTGTTTGTCCTGCTAAGCAAAATATTCTAGACTGGGTAATTCTTAAAGAAGAGAAATTTATTTCTTACAGTTCTAGAGTCTGGGAAGTTCAAGATCAAGATGCCAGCATTAGTGTCTGGTTGGGGATGCTCTCTGCTTCCAAGATGGCACCTTGTTGTAGTGTCCTCACAAAGTGAAAGTTGGAAGGGCAAGAAAATGCTCCCTTCAACCTTGAGCCCTTTTATGAGGATGTTAACTCCAGTCACCTCCGAAAGGCCACACCTCCTAACACTGTTGCATTGGGGATTAAGCTTCAACATGAATTTTAGAGGGAAAACTATCATTCAAACCATAACAAGGTCCATACAGTTGGACAGCCCTTATCCTTGCATAATGCCCTCTTCATGCTCTTATTGTGCCAAAACTTGGGTAACTGTAACAGAGATGTATAATGACAACTGGCTGAGTCATTCTTTACCTTAGGAGATTAAGTGTCTCTGGTGTTTGTTAATGTGTGATGGGAAGATCGTCATACTTTGTACCCTCTTACCTTGTTTATGCCCAATAAGAAACACAATACTTCTGTGTAATGAATTATTGCTGCAAGGCCCAGCCAACCTTATAGAACCAAGCTTGTCATGAGCAGTTATGGCCACATGGTCACTATGAAATCCAGCATTCAGGGTCTAGAGCCAGTAACAGAAATATATTTCTCACCTTTGACACCATGCTACACGGATAAGCTGCTAATAGTCTCAATAGCATTCTCCACAAATATATCAGTTCCCACAAACATAGAATAAAATTTTACTTAGCAGTAGTCAAATAGCCTGCTGATAAATAAATTGAGAGAATTCAAGGTTTAACATGTTCAGAACCTTCTAAACACCTAAGCATTGATTCAGCCTTTTTGTAATCCTTTATTAAGTGTGATGTTGAGAGTAACATAAGCCAATTTTGAACATAAAAATTAATATTACCCAAATGATCTCACTCTGTTCAAGAAAAAAAATTGCTTCCTAACAATCTGACAACACATTGCTGAATTAAATGTGGCATCTCCCTGGCATGTTTGCCAGTTTTTAAATCACAAACCAGAACAAACTGGAATTTAAAGCAACATAATACAAATCAGAAAAGAGTCCCACATCCTTCTGATTTCTAACCTGTAAAAAGAAACTAAATAGATGTTGGCATTTACATAAAGCTTAATTGGACTTTTAATTTTCTTCTAAACATCAAATATGTTAAATCTAAGAACGAGGATCAGAGTTAATGCTTCTTAATCCAGTGCAAATTGTTCATAAAGATGCTGAGGTACAGAAGTAGTTCTATAGATGGAAAATGCCCCAACTTCCTCTTTGGAGGTTCAGAATTTCTTCAAAATAATTGCGTCAGTCATCTTAAAGATTATTTCCCTGCTTATTGTTTATGTGAAGAAATTTTCCTTCATTTCATAATGAATTTTGCACCAATCTTGAATTGAGAATAAGCTTCTTAATACTATTGGCACTTTGTTGATTGTATCTATTTATCAATATGAAATTGGAGATGAAGCAAATAGTTAATTGGTGGATTTAAACAAGGAGCCCAGCTCAGAATAATTCCATTGCTTCTGAATGCTCTCCTACTTGGCTCTGTCTCCTGTTTCCTGTTATCTAGTGATACATTTTGCTATGTTTGTAAATGGTGCTAAAGTGACATTAAAAAGGTGAAATATTTAAATGAGATGGCCTTTCACAAAAAATGACACTCATCTAAGAACAGACAACAGAGAGAAGATTTAGAGAGAACTCCATCATCCCACAATTTCAATGATCATCTCATTAGATCTTTATTTTCTACCTATTTTGACTTTCTTCTTGCCCACTCCTGGATTTAATCACTCCCTGTGGGTTCCCACCACAATCTCAGCAACTGTGCATTTAAGCTTTTTTATCTCAGCTCTGAGATTAGAGGACAATCTTAGCTCACAGAGGTAACCCAGGTCAGTCACAGCTGCAATTCCCGTGCCAACCCAATGGTAGGATCCAGTCTTAAAAATACCCCTCAGCACAAAGAGAATTGCAACATTATTTCTCTAGGCTTTTAAAAAAATTTCTGTAGAGTGAAAGGCATGATATTGGTTAAAACAGGTCACTTGAAGCATGTCTCTTGTGGAAAGGGGTGTATTTTTGCAGCCCCATTTCAAAGTTAATGATAAAAAAAAAGCTAGCGATGTGCAAAGATAACAGTGGGGTTTGTGTTCTGCACAATAAAAACAAGATGAATACAAATTTAGGTTCTTGCCATGTCATTAGCCAAGCCCCAGTTGCTCCTAGATATTGTAGCACATATGGTCTGTGAGATCACCCACAGTTTTGGGGCCCCCTATTAGATGACCATATGGACTGGCTGGAGTCCCAGGGAGCCAGAGGGCTATGCAGACATGCCATTGCCCAGCATTGCAGAGTGCCTTTGCTTTGTGCATTTACCAAGGTATATTTTCCCAAATTACAGTTTTTTAAACCTATAATTTGATATATTTTTTAACATTTTGATTTTCAAATTACATTGAAGCTCTTTTCCTTGACTAAACCCAATATCATTTCTTTGAATGGAAACAATAATACATAGTCAATTAATACTAAAATAAAATTTTATAATTTAACAGATTTAAAGATTTTTAGGCTTGATCAAATTGTGATGTTTCCCTTTATTTAAGTGTTCAATTAAGTATTCTTTGTAAAATTTTCATTTTAATTATTATTGAACTATTAAAAGATCCAAATGCACGTTACTCAAATATTTTATTTTTAGTCTTTATACCTATGAAATTATATATTATATATTATATAAAGCTATATATTATATAGAAGTGTATATTATAAAAGGGGTATGCATATGTGTGTGTCTATTTATCTATGTATCTATGAATATCTATCTATATTCTGAGCTTCTAGGGGAAGAAATAAGTAAAATGATTTGAGTGTACTATGTGTCAGGTCTAGTTTTGTACTTTTTAATATATTATCTCATTTAATTCCTACAAGACAGAAGAATTAAACATGGGACAATAAGAATTCAGAAAGGTTAAACTGTATTTCAATCTATATTTAGATTTGCTCCTTCATCCTTCAAATTATGTATGAGGCTCTATAATATATTATAAATGTTATAGTAGTCGAATTGATCTTCAAACAGGTGCAATTACTAGGCAAAATAGAAGAGTGAAAAGAGCATCATTTAAATCAGGTCAGACCTGGGCTCTAATCTTGCTGTGCCATCTCGAGCAGATTACTTAATATTTCTCATCTGAAAAATAGCCATGTTAATATCCACTTGATAGGGTTGTCCTGAAGATTAATTCAAATCATTTATGTAAAGCACTTTACCCATGATAAGGACCCACCTAGTAAGTATCTGCTCCTTTCCTCTTATCAGTTGTAACATTTGGCAATTTCCCTGTGCTCTTGGAAAGTCAGTTTTCCCCAAATATGGGGATAATTTCTATCCTTTGAGTGATGGTGAGAATTTAAAGATATTATATGTGTGAATTAAATTTAATATACAATCAATTATTATATTTGCTGCTGCATAGTATTGGAACAAGCATTTCTAACTAGGAACCTACATTATTGATTAAAAGTCATTATTACTGTGGATTTCTGGAGTGAATTGAAAGCAATCATTACCTGCCTATCCTGACTCTCAAAATAAGTGTCCTCAAGTTGGTTTATACTCGACATGGAATGACAAATTTCAGAGGACTGAAGCAGAGTGATGCTCTCCTATCTGTAACACTTTTTGATTAAAGAACTGCAAGCACATTGCTCCAAGTGGCTATTAAGAGAGGCCTTGCCCTGCACTAATACTGCCTGATCAGTGACAGGTTGACACCAGACCTTTCTGCCCCCAGATTCTGGCAAACAACTGTTGCTCTCGTAATTAAGTTTGCAGAATTCAATTACAATTTGGATATGCAGACAGAAGTAACATTTTCATCCATATATGATTTCATAGTCTTCAGAAGTTTTCACCTACTGGTTGTCAAGTTCAGTCATGAAGTCTCAGGGGATCATGTCTCTTATTCAATGGCCTGCTGCTTGCCCCCCTTCGCAGCTGGTGGAATTTGTGACTGGTGACATATGCATGTGGTCTTGGCTTGGTCAGAGTTGGGTGAAGCTCCTTGGCTGATTGGATCCCTTCTCAACTCTTACTGCCTAAAGGCCTCTGAGTCTGCACACTTCCTCTATTCAGTGTCCTGGCCAGGTCATTTATCTTCAGCCTCTTTTGCCATGAGGGCCCTATGGCTGGTTCTCTAAAGCTCAACTCAGCATCTATGCCCCATGGTAACCCTGGGTAGTTTGTGACAACTAAAATGATTCATGCCTTTAATTGCTCGCTGAGCCTTCAAGTGGACATTGCCATGTCCCAGGTTATTCAGGGGAAGCGAAAGAAAGTACCTCTTTCCAGAGCCCAAAACTAGGATTGCAGGCAAGAGAGCCTTCCCCATCCCTACCACCTATCATGAGACCCTTATTTATCAACCCTTTGTGAGTTAAGCACATAGAAAGGAAAACCCTGACATAACACATCTGATTAGCTCTCTCTCTCCTTGTGCCTTTCCGCTTGGGCCATAATCCCCAGGCACTGGAAAGAGCCCCCATTTCCACTTACTTTCCCTACATCAAATCCTTCTGTCTGTCTCTAAAGCCAATTTAAACCCTTGATATACTAAATGGGAACTACAGGAACTTGGAAAATCCTCTTTTAGAAAAATAACATGGCTTGAAAGGATATTGTTGAGAGTCCAAAGCTACGTATTACTTATGTCTTTCTCTTTACATTCATCTTGTAACAGTCTTAATTCTCTACCGTAATTTCTCCCCAAAGATGGCTCTGGGTAATTAGGGTGACATTCACAGTTATAAAAACAGAGTAGAAAAGATAGATTAAACATTGTTTTTAGATATTACCCCTAGTAAACACAGTAGACCTTGATTTAATGAGGAGAGAGCCAGGGAGCCTTGTTCGTTTTTATTATTTTAATCTGGAAGGCCTAGCAAGGTTGGTGAACAGAAGAAACTATAAAGAAATGCATTAATATTAGATATCATTTCTTTTCCTATTACAAAATAGAATTCAGCATTTACTCCAGAAACGCTCTCAAGCATCTACTGTGATACTGGCACTGCACTATCTGTTGGTAATACAGATACGCAAGACCCTGCCCACCTATTCAAAGGAATTACAACTTATTGGGAGCAGGGCGGGGGGAAGCAGCACAAATGCAATGGATACAAGAGCTCTTGTAGAATTCTTAAGTCAGTGTCATGTGAAGCATAGCATGGGAGCACATAGTGCATTGTCTTAACTTCCGTGTTCTCTCCTACCCTTACTAAAGTGCTTTAAATTCGGTTCTGTTGAATTCATTTGAATGCTCCCAAGTGTGACCAAGCCAAGAAAGAAATTTCTCAGAATTAAATAACAGATTACTAAAAGCATCTCTTACCATTTCTAAGATTTTGAGGTTCTGTCCAAGAAATATGAACCATATTTTCTTATCTTTCCTCTTTATAGGACTATATTAATGAAGTACCTCCTACTCTATTTAAAACATCCAAATAAATCACTTTCAATGAGTATATATTTAATATGTTCACAGCTACCTTTCTAAAATTTTTAGACTATAATGTTATGTTTTTGCTTGCCTTCTGCTAACCACACTTGAAGAAAAGGAGGCAGCGGAATCAAGAAATACTTACCTAGCATAAAAGTTTAAATGAATCATGAATCAGGAGGGTCTCAGGAATCTGATTCACAGCAAGAAGAATCCACTTTCCAACCAGAAATTGGTGAGCTTGTCATGTGCTATTAAAATCACACACATATTATTGAAACAAATAGAAATCTATTGCTCCCCAGTTCTTTTCTATTAGAAAAAGTTTTATAAAACTAAGGCACGTTCTTGCAAATTTTTAGCCTCAGAGTCACAAGAGTATTCCAAAATAAGAAATTTGCTTAGGATTCCATTTGTTTTCACACTTCCCTAATTAAAAACCTGTCCATGTACTGCAGCTAAATTTAGATGACAAACACTAGTCAGGGGTATTTTCAAGTTTTAATTTTCAGTTTGAGGCTTTTGAATTTCAGTCTTGATGTGGGGGAAAGTTCTCTGGGGGCTTTACAGCACATGATTGCAGAACATTTTCCTTTCTTCTGTCAGGGAGGATGAAAACAATAGGCCACGGCCGGTTCATGTGCAGTGGTAAGTTAATGCTGCAAATCTTCTGACTCCCAAATCTTCTGATGCAGAGATTTCATAAGGAATAAAAATGAATCAAAATTGGCAGAACACAAAGTACATAATCACAGAACCTAGGCGGCTCCAGAGGCATGTGGCACTTCATAAAGAAGTGTCATGAGAGTGTTGGCATTTCACACCATTGCTCCTCTGAGAGGGAAAACGAGTAAGACCAAAGGAATCACATTGGACTGAAAGCAGATGACAAACCTTTGCATCTGAACATACACAAGTATAAACAAATATGCTTTTCCTTAAAGCTATTAAGTGAATTTGGAATCTGATAACTGGCAACTTAAAGCAAGAAAAAATAGTTAACTTGTTACTGGCTGAATTTCACTTTCCTGAGGTTTTTATCTCTGTGCCACAGACTGTAGCACTTTAGTAATTCAGCTTCTCAAACACCCCATCTACTTTTTATACATAAGCGTTAAATTCCCCTTAAATATTTTATTGAATTGTTTTGATAATTAGGTGTGGTCTTAAATATGATTGAATGTGTCCACAATTTTTCTCACATAGATTTTTTTTAAAGATTTTATTTTTCATAATTTCTTAATATAGTATATTTAGCAATAACTAAATATGGGATGTTCAAAATTAGGAAAGGAAGCTATGCCCCAAGGATTGTCTCATATATGTCACCCTCCCAAAGGAATTAGATCACCTGTTATGAAATAAACAAAAAAGGCAAAAAATGTTACTACTATACCTGGGTGATTGGATGTGATGAGTCTATGAAATGGTTGGCCAAATCTCAAAATGATTTGAGAAGTCTAATTCTTTATTATACATTTACTTGTTAGTTCAACATTATCAAAAGTAAAGGTTCTACTGTTCCTTTTAGCATTTTTGCATCCTCGTTCTCAAATTACAAACAATAATATGGAGTCGGACAGATACAGCCATTTGTCCAATCACCTAAAAATCAAGGACAGGGGAAGCTTGAGATTAAATTATCTGCCTCCTCAGGCCACTCTGGCATTCACTTCTGTAACTGTCACTTCCTCTCACAGGCTATGTGGGGGAATCTCTCCACTTCTAGGCATGACTCTGGAGATTCCACAGTTTCTCTTCCCCTCATCTCTGATGTCATCCCCAATGCCTCCAGTGTGTGACAGAAGAATATGAGTCACCCAGCAGGTCCTGAATGGAAACCAAAGTCACAAAAATCACAGGGACTGGAAAGAGCATAGATTGGGAGAAGCGTCAGGGAGAAACATTCACATTTTTTGTCCTTAGGGCTCATTCTTTCCTAGGGGAGTTAATAACACAAAATTACTATCATGTGAATCATGGAAAGAGTAGGTAGACTTGCTTTTGAAACTCAGCTTTGGCGCAGACCAACTAACTGAACTTTAACAAACCAATTGGTCTTTCTGGTTTTCCTTTTCCTTTTCCATATAGTGTATAGATAAAAATCACTGTTCCCTCGAGCTCACTGGATTTATAATCAGATACAATAAGCTTACATGGACGTTCAAGCATTTTATATGTGGAAAGTCCTGGTAGAGGTCCTTAACTTGAGATCTGGACCCCGTTGCCATGCAGGGGATTTCCCTGTAATAGGCAAGGCTGCTGAAAGAAGCAAGTTCAAGATCAGAAGACTGCTAAATAAAATACCATCAGCACAAAGTGGGGAAAGACAATCATAAAGTGCCTGAGAAATGGCCCACCTTACTTAGGAGGGATGTTTTTATTTAACTCAAGAAAGGGTAATAAGTTTCTAGAATTAAAGCATTCTGTTCCTCAACACTGGTGAAAGAATTACCAAATGCTTGTCCTTTGGCTTTATTTTTTTGTGAGCTTCATACAGATCACTAATTTCTAGGTAGCAAATCACCAACCAGATCTTCTGATTAATACCTATGATCCAGTTACTACCAGTTACCATTGGTACTACTCATCTGATACTTAACACTAGTCACATAGTCCAATACTGTAGCTGATAATCGTTTCATCATAATTGTTGAACTGAAACCCCTCTACCTGAAAACATATTCTGGTCTTTTAAATGGAAACTTGGAAGACGTCACCACCACTGTCTAGCAGGATGAGTTCCTTTCACAAAAGGGTAATCTCACCCATGATTATCTCCAATTTCAGAGTCATCTTTTCCTGTCTTTGTTCCCACCTTACTGTGTCCAAATGTACTGATTATGAAGGACGAAAGTGTTCTGTCTTCAGACTAACTGAAATGCGAGACTGGCTGAGAGTCACACAACTTTTGCTACTGTCCAGGACAAAGACACATATGACAGGTGCTGTTAATAAAGCTCATGAGAGGGAGGCCAAGCCCTAAATCCTCGACTATAGGAAATGTAGAAGACATGAAAAGTTTGAGGTGCACAGCACATTAATTACTAAGCTTCTGCATGGATATAGACTGAATGTTTATGTTCCTCCAAAATTCACATGTTGAAATCTAATCCTCAATATGATGGTATTTGGAGGCGGGGACCTTGGGAAGTGATTAGGTCATGGAGGCAGAGCCTTCATAAATGGGATTAGTGCCCTTATAAAGGACACCCAAGAGAGTTCGCTTCTGCCACATGAGGACACAGGGAGAAGATGCTGTCTACAAACCAGGAAGCAGGCCCTCTCCAGACATGAATCTACCAACGCCTTGATCTTGGACTTCTGAGCCTCCAGAACTGTGAGAAATAAAGTTCTGGTGTTTATAAGCCACACAGCTTATGGTATTAAGCCCAAGCTGACTAAAACATGAATGTACCGGCAGTTAAGTCCTCTTGCAGACCAAAAACCTGCATGGCCATCAGCAGGGTCCTCTTAACAGCAGCACTTCAGGTACTACATTGCCATCGGCAAGTTTATCTCACAATTCTCACCCAGTACCCCCTCTCCATCAAGTCTCACCATCAGGGGCACCTCTTGGGATATGGGAGGAGGGGAGCATTCAGCTCCAGTAACATTCCTGGAGGCTCTGCAGTTCTCTGTGGATTCACATAGAACTAGGGAAATGGAATGGTTATGATGCAATTTTCAGCACTTCTCTCCAGTCTCGATATGGTGTTTCGTCTTCCCACAATGGCTCCTCTCTGCTTATGTAATTGTTAAAGACCAGCTGAAGCCTTATCTCCTCCCTACACAATCTACGGAACCCCAATTGGGCTCTTTCCTCAAATCCTGCAGCATATGTGCCTATCTCCTAATTTAGGCCATAATTTCACTGTCTTGAAACTTCCTCAAATTATCCGTATGCATCCCCAACTAGACCAAAATAATTTAATGCAACATAATCTAATCCAGAGTCTCTCTGCTGCAATACTGTTGATATTCTGAACTATATAATTCTTTGCTGTGGGGGGCTGTCCTATGCATTGTAGGATGTGTAGCAGCATTCTTGGTCTCTACCAATTAGATGCCAGTAGCAACACCAGTCCTGACCATCAAAAATGCTTCCAGACATTGTCAAATATTTCCTGAGGAACAAAATTGCTCTTGGTTGAGAACCAGTGATCCACTCTGATGTTGAATTTTTTTTTTAATATATTTGTTATAAAAAGTAAATTTAAGTATGAAACTTGATTTCATCTACTATAATTTTTGTAATGAAATAGTACAGTCTGGTCAGTTGCACATATCTGCAGATGACTACAACATTTGGAGGCCTAGAGTCTCTGGGAAGGACACAAGAGGGCTGAGCCCAAATCCCTGAAATATATTGAGGTTCATCCTTTAAATCTTCTCTTGGTCGGAGGACCCTAATGGTAAGAAAGCCCAGCTAGAGATGATAAATGCCTTCTTAAAATCTGGAATGGATGCTGATCGGCTGGGCTAAAGCTGCTTTGGCTTGAAAAATCAGATGAAGCCTTTGGAACTGTTGGTGACACAGCCTGTCCTGGATGTTACTACTGCTGGTCCCAGGGAATTCTGCTCCCTTGGCACTCTGCCCTCAGCTCCTGCTGCTGTCGTGTAGATACATCCCTCCTGCTCTTCACATGCTCTATTTAAGAGTACAGCCTTGGCCTCCGTCAGCCAGTAATATGGTCTTTACTGTGACCTGGAGCTGAAGAGGAGGTAGTCCTCAGTTACTGCTGTGCTGCTGGGCTCAGGTGGCTCAGCTCTTCAGCTATACGTTCCAGAATTGAATCCCAATACAACTCAATACTGACTTAGATGGTGTGATGAGCTGGCTAATGGCTGAGGCCCAGAAAACTTGTTAGATCTTTTGTGGCGACCACATGTCCCTGGTAGATCATTAAGGTCAGAGTCAGTGGGCTATTTATTTTATCCCACTCATGAGCTCCAGGCTCTTGGAGGCCCAGAATTTCTTTCCAGATTCTATTCATAGTACCCTTCTGTCTGGACACTTAAAACTAAAGATATATCTGTTCATTCCTATTCCTGAACACCCTTAAGAAAGTAGGTCGGCTTGCTTTAATTGTAAAGCATCTTGTGAGTCTTTGTAAAAGAAGCCAAGTAAGTGCTTGTTGTTGTTAGGGTAATTATTTCCTAAAGAATGCACACACTTTGACTTTGCCAGCCAAATCATTCCACGAGACATGTAATTTAAAACACCATTTTATCTTATTTGTTGAAATTAAGTTACAGGAAGACAGCTTAATATAACTACTTCTTTAAAGCAGGCTGGAAAAGACAGACCAGAGCTTTTACATAAAATTCCCATAAATGAAAATTTGCTCTACGATACTTTAATTTTCCTTTCAAATTATTGTTGCCATATTAAAACAGATGCACACCTGAATGTAGAATGCTGAGTAATGACAGACAGCACACTTATACTTCTTTTAATGTGTTTCATTCATTTATTTGTTAATGATGCCATTGTCTACTCATAATAGAGAAAATAGTTATCAAAACTAGACTTGGAAAAAAGTGCTTCCCCAACTTGAGCTTTACCATATATTTTCGCTGGTTTTTTCTACGTAATCAGATATGTCCAAGTCAGGAATCACATGGAGCATTTCTCCAGAATGGCCAATTTCAGCTCCATGTGGCCCATTTTAAGTAAATTGCTTCCAACAAAGAGTGGACCAGGTGTTATACTTCATGACATTAGGAGTCTCCTTAATGAACAATGCAGGGGGAAAAAAAGGAAAAACAAAAGGAAGAATGTATTGCTTAGCTTGTCACAAATTATCTGGAGCAAGTTGCTGCCTAGATAATAATACAACAAGTAATTAAAAAGAGCAGTTAACAGCTCTTAATCTTATGGGAAATTTTAGTCTAGCAGACAATTGTGGAAAGAAAAGGACTTTTTTAGTTACTGATTAAGATTTCTTTTGGTCTTAGAGGTTTCTTAGGGTTCTGTATAGCCCAGCTTCTTTGTGCTCAGTCTCATTCATTTTTCTGATGATGGGATTTCCTGATGATCAGGGTATACTACCCCAAAACATTTAAAGCTGAAGGAATTTGAGGCAACCCCAGCAGGCAAGTCACTCTCATCTTCCTCCCCCCTTCTCCCCTCAAGGTCTTACCACTTAGGAAGGATTTTCTGACCTTTCCCTGAAGTAAACCCTCTCGTGAGAGGTGTCTTCCCTTTACCTACGGGAAAGGAACATCTTTATCTCTAAAGAAGAGGGGACATATAAAGGAATCAGAAAAAAATAGGCTTTGCTAAGTTTCCCCTAGTTCATTACCATTGGATCATACCCCCTTTGTCCTATCATATTCCTCCACAAATGTCCACTCCTCATCAAACCTTCTATGAAACATACTCACGATTAACTATTGTTTTGGTCTTCATTTCCTTTTGAAGGTTCCCATGTTATGGAAAGATTACGTTAAATAAATCTGTGTGCTTTTCTCTTCTTAATCTGTCTTTTGTTATAGGAGCCTTAGCCATGAACCTGGGATGGGTGAAGGAAAGATATGTTTCCTCCTCTACACTGACAAGTCAGTTCCTGTCAATTGCTCCTGCATGCTGCTTCCATTGTGCTGATAGAAAGTGATCAGCAGGAGTGTGGCTGGGTTGAAAGAAGCTCTTTTTAAACCCCAGTACTCTTGGGTTAATTTCCACCATGAGCCTGTCCCAGCCAGCAGGAAGGAATCTCAAATGGAGGAATTGAGACTATTTTATAATCATCCAGGCTTAGAGGGAAAGCAAAAAATTTGGGGCCATTTCATAAATAGCCTCTTGTTTGGAGAGGTCATGGGCAAAATAAAAGCAATATGATCATGGTTCACCAGAAGGCTCAATAACCAACATTTTAGGTCTTTGTCATTGAGGAGCGAAAGGACACAGATTTGTGGTTTTTCTATTTAGTTAATGGGTATCAGCAAAGGTGATTACTTTTCACCTAATATAACTTCTTTTACAAAAAAACTACAATGTGCTACAGTTTATGGTGTTTATGTGCCAGAATCTACGCTAACGGCTTTAAGTATATTAAAACTAAGAGCTGTGTTAAAAGAGTTTTCCCTAGAGCTGCTAGGTAAAATACAGAATGGCCAGTTAAATTTTAAGTTCAAATGAACAGTTAACACTTTTTATATGAGTATATACCGAATCTTGCCTGGGATGTACTAATACAAAAAAGAAAAACAATCACACAACATTGTCTATCTAAAATTCACATTTAACTGAGCATTCTATATTTTTATTTGCTGACAAATAAAAATATTTTATTTTATCTGACAACCCTAAGTCTTGGACCTATAAGTTAAATTAAAAATGTGGTAGAATTGGGTCCACAGCCTTTCAGAGACAGAAACCAGACTTTTTCAGTACACAGATATTAAATCCATAGCTCGATTATGTTAACCAAGTTCATATTTATTTACAGTAAAAAAAAAAAACAACAGGTTGCTAAGTACTTAGGTTAGTATCATAGGCCCATACAATCTCTATAAACACATCTATGCCACATGGTGGTCAGGTAAAATTGGTTTTCAGACACAAGAAGCTCATTGGAATGCATGATGTTTTATGGTTTAGGAATAAAACAGGCTGAGGTATTAATCCCACAGTTGGGAGCTTGGCAATGAGAACTTAATATTTTAAAAATCTGCTAGCTCAAATTCCCTGTTTCCTGAAAGTGCCCAGATGGGTTCTGCTAATATCTGTCTCTGTGACTCTTTTTTCTGAGCTCCCATGGGTTGTCTAACCCCCTATCTCAGAGTGACACATCCTTCCGTTAGCTGTATTAATAGCTCCAGTCATGTTACGTCAACTCCTGCTGCTAGAAGAAGAGACTGTTTTTATCTATTATGTGATGGTTTTGAAGTTTAACTCTCAAAAGGCAATCTTATTTCTTTTACTTCTAAGTTCTTAGAGAACATCTCACTGTATTCCTCATATATTTACTGTACTTACTAGATAGAATTACTATAATACTATTCTTTTTGTGCTAAGCTAAGTGTTTATCTGTATAATTTCACTTAATATTCTTTAAAATCTTGGGAGGTAGACAGAAGGTATATAGCAGCAGAACAAGTGTCTAAATCTAGGTCTCTCTGATCAGAATCTACTATATCACTATAGCACTAACTCCCACTTTTAAGTAAAATGTTCACTGTGGATTAATATGTAAAAAAACAAAAAAATAAAATAAAGATAAAACAAAGCTGGATGAATCCAGCTTCTCTTATGGCTGAAACACTATAGAAGACATAAATAAACCATGGCTAATCACCACCACGATACTGTAAAGAAATGAGCAAAGGCACTGGAATAATAAAGGCCTGGATTAGAATCCCACCTCCATCACTGTGGTGGGGTAGAGGGCAGGGAGATCAATTTAAGCATTGTAATGGACTGAATTATGTCCCCCTACAGTTCATGTTGATGTCCTAACCCTCATTACTTCAGAATGTGACTGTATTTTGGAGATAGAGACTTTAAAGAGGTACTTAAGTTAAAATTAGGTCATTCATGTGGGTCCTAATCTAATGACTGGTGTCCTTATAAGAAGGGGAAATTAGGACTACCTACAACTTAAAGAAGTACCTCAGTAGAAACAAACCCTGCCAACATCTTAACCTCAGACTTTTACCCTCCAGAAGGGTGAGAAAACAAATTTCTGTTGTTTAAGCCACCCAGTCTGTGGTGCCTTGTTATGGCAGCCCTAGCAAACTAATATAAACATATTTCCTAACGGCTTTGATCTTGGCTTTTCATTTTAAAAAGATATAATCCCCATGGGTTTGATGTGATCATTAAATAATTAAGTGCCTGGCATGACGCTGTAAAAAATGAAGTAGCAGAATGAACTTAAGAACTATCTCTTTCACTTAGGTGCACAACATGAAATAGCATATCCATTAATTATCCTTGGCAAATTCATTAAGGATCTGTTAGGTGCAAATACCCAAATCAATACCACATTCCCAATGTTTCTCTGCTGGTTGAGAATGGGAAGGTAGTATCTGTTATTCCCAGTTGGTGCTTTATACCCTGTATTTTGTTGATTCTGCAACGCACATTTTAAAGTAAACTTTTTATGTTAGAACAGTCTTAGATTTACAGAAAAATTGCGAAGCTGGCACAGAGATTTCCCATAGCCCCCAAACTCAGTTCTGCCTATTATTAACATCTTACATTAGCATGGTACATTTGTTAAAATTAATAATTAACAATGATGCATAATTAAACAAAGTCCATACTTTATTCAGACTTCCTTACTTTTTCCCTAATGTCATTTTTTTTTTTCCTCCAGGATCCCATACAGCATTCCGTATTATACTTAGTCATTACGTTTCTTTAGGGTCCTCTTGGTTGTGTTAGTTTCTCAGACTTTTCTTGTTTATAATGACCTTGAGAGTTTTGAGGAGTAATGGTCAGGTATATTGTAAGATGCCATTCTATTTGGATTTGCTGATGTTTTTCTCATGATTATACTAAAGAAGTGGGTTTTGGGGAGGACTGCCACAGAGGTAAAGTGACATTTTTATCATTCCATATTAGGGTACATGCTATCAATGTGACTTATCACTGTTAATATTGACCTTGATCACGTGGCTGATGTAGCGTTTATCAGGTTTCTCCACTGCAAAGTTGTTCTTTTTTTTTTTTTTTTCACCCCTCTCCATGCAGCACTTTTGGAAAGAAGTTCCTATGCACAACTCACAGTTAAGGAGTGGAGAGTTACGTTCTACATACAGTACTTGGAATTTTCCTGCATGGCAGATTTATCTATTTTTCCCCATCTATTTATTCAATCATTTATATCAGCATGGACTCATGGATATTTATTTTAAACTTTGGGCTATAATGCAACATTTTATTTTGTTGTTCAAATTTTTCTGGCTTTGGCCATTGGAAGCTCTTTCAGTTGCATCATTGTGTTTTTTTGTTGTTGTTGCTGTTGTTGTTCCTGTTTTTTGAGGTTTTTTGTTCTTTTTTTTTCTGAGCAGTATTTGTCATTCCCAATTGGTGCTTTGCATTACTGTATTTTGTTCATTCTATAATGCACATTCTTTTCATCTCTGAAATTGGTATAACCAATAATATCCTATAATTATAACTGGTAGTGGTTGTTTTTCTTCCTTAGTCATAAGTAAAATAATAATACATCTTCCATTCAATTGCATCTTGGATTCAATGAAAGACAGAAACTGCTAAGCAATAAAAAACAATTTTCCAAGATTGTGTTTTTAATTCTTAGCACTCTTGTCCTGTCAAACTTTGAAATTTTACAGAGATCATGTTTTTCAGAGGTTGTCATTGTTTTGGTATTTTCTGTTTGCTATAGATGCATTGCTTTTTCTCTCTGTTGATCATTTGAACACATAGGCATTGATATGGTTAAACAAAGAATTTGTGTTTCAGTTGCAAGAATATCAGCAATGGTCATTTTCTTGTTCTTTTGTCTAATTCTATAACTTAGCTGTTCTTAGCTTCCTAACATCAATTTTAAGGCCATTCATTGAGAGGCAAAACTATATAGGATTGAAACAATAATAAATGGGACATATTTTATAATCCTGGTCCCTTCCATTTTGGTCATAATTTGAGTGTGGATGGAAGAGATTTCAATTTATTTATAGTAGAATTTTATTTCATATCACTGATAAACATGAAGATGCATCATACTATCCAGCTTGATAACTGAACTCAGTTACTTTAAATCCCTATAGTCACTTATTAATACATTTATTGAGCAGTATATGTATTCTGTCCTTGGCTCATAGGTTTCTGTGTTTGAGCCTTAAGAAGCCACTGTAAACTCTACTAGTATTTAGAAATTGTCTAGGAAATATTTATTTAACTACATTTCATAATGAATAGCATATTTTTATGTTTTCTCTGAAAATTGTATAAAATGTCAAATGGGTAAAAATTTGACTAGTCATTTCAGTCTTTCTTGACTAGCTTCCCAGAGAAAAGTTTTACAAGATTAGGTAAACTGGATTTTGCAATACCAATTAACTTTTCAGTATCTCTAGCAAGTAAAATACCAATCTTGACATCATATATAAGAAATCAAGGCTTAGAGAGTGAGTATAATTTAGTGGCAAACCAGTAATCAACATGTCCAGCTCTCATACACTAATGAAACCTTCATAAACCATAGCATATGCTGATATTCTATTTACTCACCAGCAGTGTCAAGGTAACTTAGCATATGAGCAACAAATAAATCACCCAGCATATCTGATGCTTTTAAAATGGCAAAGACAATGTATACTTTTCCATAGTATTAATGTTTGCCATCAAACATGTTTAGAAACTCTTCTGATAGAATCTAGTGGCTACTGAAGGGTTATCCTTCAAACATTCATAATAAAAGTGTACTAAAACTGAAATCTTTATGAAAAAGACCCCATCAATATTCAATCATATTATGCCTTTACAAAAATACAATCTGATAAAGGAAAACAAAATTTAATCTACTGCAATGATTAGATCTTTTTATTGAGAAACAAAGGACTTTTTTAGTATTTAAATAGCATATTAAATTTCCAAAGCACTTTGTATTCATTAATTATTCTTTTAAAAACCCAACAAGAGAGACAGCTTGGACAATTATCGATAATGCTAGCTGGTTCCAAATCTAGGGATAAAAAGCATGAATGAAGGTAATTTGGCTGATGTGAGGAATGATGAGATCTACAAAATACACACCCAAAAGGAGAACAGTCTCTTATTATTACCAATTTTTCTGCCATATTACAGTCTCTAATATGGCACTCTCCAAAATATATTTCTATGAGAAGTCTACTTTTTAAGTTATGTTTCTCAATTACCACACAGTATATGGAAATTTCAGTCAATCCCATACCCTCAAACATTTAACTAATCATTCTGCAGAATATGTATGGTACCGAATTGATTTCAATAATAGAGGTAGAAATCAATGTTACCCAAAGAGTGTAGACAGAGCTTTAGGTTATTTTCTTTTAATGATTTTAGCTGGCTTGATTGCATTTTGTATGTGATATTGATTGAGATCGATGTTACTCTAATACCATGTACAGAGTCTTGAGATGTTTGTTATGATTACACCTGTCCGATTCTATTGTTTGCGTGCTGTACTGATTGACAGAATCCCACAGAACAATGAGATATGTTAAAGTTTGTAAGAGATTTTGAAAACCAAAGATTAGTGTGAGTTTACATTTTTATTACCGTAGGTCTCAAATCACTTTTTATTTTGTTTGCTTAAGGAAGTCTTAAAAATAAAAAACAAACCTGAGACTGTTTTTATAAATAATGTATACTTCTAGAGCAAAATCTGGATTAATTATTCAGCACAACTATTTATATCTAATCTCCACTCTCTGTATGTATTTAAGATAGTACATTTTAAAATTGCTCTAATAAGCCTTTTGGTAATAAAGAACAAGTTATTATTAGATGAAGGCATATTTTCTGTGAGTATTTGTATTCCTGTCTTTGGAGGAACATGCTTTAAATTAGTGAAGAGTACAGATAATAGAATCCTGTACACAGATAATAATTTACTTGATATAGAAAGTGAATGTTCCCTAACAAATCCCATTTCACCATATATCTTATCATTATTACCTGCTAGATTTGCTGTCTGGATGAACCACTGGAGGCATTAGGTAGATTTAAAACTGTCCTGTGCCTAAGAATCACCTAGGATGCTTGTTAAAAAAAAAATTAGATTCAAGAGAAAAACGGTATAGCCACTCTGGAAAACAATACAGCAATTTCTTATAAAGTTAGACATACACTTTCCATCTGACCTAGCAATTCCACTCGTAGGCATTTACGCTGGGGAAATGAAGCTTATGTTCTCACAAAAACCTTTACACAAGTGTATACAAAAGCTTTATCCATAATTGCCTACACCTGGAACAATAAAATGTCCTGTAATGGGTGAATGGATAAACCAACCCTACTTACCCACACAGTGGCATACTACTCAGCAAATAAAAGGTGGCATTATGAGGAGATAAAGAAGCCAGTCTCAAAATGTAACAGAAAGTGTGTTTTATTTATTTATATTCTTGACAAAAACAAAACTACTGTAATAGAGAACGTATCAGTGGTTGCAGGGGTTAGGGTAGGGATGTGATTACAAAGGGACAGCATGAGAGACAAATTGCAGGTGATGGAACTGTTCTGTATACTGATTACGGTGGTTGTTACATGAATCTGTATATGTGTTAAACTTCACAGAACTTTCCTCCCCAAAAAATCAATATTAGTACATATTAAAAAATAAAATTCAGAGTTCTTACCCTCAAAGTATTTGATTCAGAGGCCTGAGGTGGGGCCTAAGACTGAAAGTTTGAAGATGGGAATATAGAATCGTGCCAATTAATAGCTGTGTGACTTTGGGTACTGTTATGGATTGAATGATGACAACCCCTTTCCCTGCCCCCCAAATACATGTGTGAGAGAGTCCTAATCCCCGGTAACTCAGAATGTAACTTTATTTGAAGATTAGATCTCTACAGAGGCAATCAAGTTAAAATGTGTATTCATTAGGTTGAGTTTTAATCCAATATGATGGGTATTCTTTTAATAGGGGGAAAATTGGGGCTGACATGTACATAGGGAGAACTCATGTGAATATAATGGCAGAGATTAAGTTGAAGCATCTACAAGCTAAGGAATGCCAAAGATTGCCAGCAAACTGCCAAAGCTAGGACAAAGGCATGGAACAGGTTCTCCCTCACATCTCATAGAAGAAACCGATCCTGAGGACAACCTGATTTCAGAAATCGAGCCTCCATAACTGTGAGACCATAACCTTCTGTTGTTTAAACCGCCCAGTTTGTGGTACTTTATCGTTGCAGCCCTACGACACAAAGGCACTTCACTTAAACTCTGTGACCTCCAGTTCCTCATTTATAAAATGGAGAAAACAACTTTTGCACCCACCTCACAAGAAATTATTGAAATCAAGTGAGATAATACCTGTGCATTAGATAAAAACTAAGTTGAGAAATCACATATGTGAATGATTTAAGCAATATAAGAACATATTTCTCTCTCCCATAGCAAAAATACACTGAGTAGGCAGGCCCAGACTTGTGTGGTTTTTAAATTATCAGGGACCAAACCTTCTTCCAGTTTGTTGTTCTTGCATCCTTAGAGCATGAAACGTGTCCTCATACTCACAATATGGATGCTAAGCTTCAGCGAATGCATCATAGTCCCATACAAAAGGGGAAAGGCAAATAGCAAATGGAACGAGAGTAAAAGGAGAAAGCAAGTGAAATTCCTATTCTTCAAAAAAACCTTCCCAAGCCCCACCCAGTAACTTCCAATTACATCTTTTTTTTTTTTTTTTTTTTTTTTTAAATTTGGTTAAGACTGACTTATCTGCAAGGGATTCTGAGTAGTTTGCTTTAGCTGGTAAGATTGAACCCAACAAAATCATACTTTTCTTAGTAAAGAAAGAGAGAATGCATATTAGAAAGGAAATTAACTGTCTCTGTTACAGTATGTAAAGTAGTTCACATTCTACAATTGAAATACAGTATTATTAAGTTATTCCCTTCACTGTGTTCCTTTAGAAACATATCTCTAATTATAACAGTAAAGATATTCACATCTGAGGACATCTTTTCAATGTCAAATGCCATGCTTACTCTCTAAATCAGTCGCTCTCAAGTTTTTTGGTCTCAAGACTCCTTTACACTGTTGGACATTATTGAAGACCCTGAAGAGCTTTTGTTTATGTACATTATATCTATTGAAACGTGTAACATATTAGAGATTAAATTATTAGATTAAACACTAATATATATCACAGTAAAAGAAATTAAAACTGAGGGGCTTCACATACATACTTGTTAATTCATTTAAAAATAATAATAAACTGATTGCATATGAATATAGATAGCTTATTTTTTATAAAAAATAAAAAATACATAGTGAGAAGAGTTGCATTGTTTTACATTTTTTGCTAATCTCTTTCACGCCTAGCTTAATGAAACTGGATTCTCAAAACTGATCCTTCATTCAATCTGTCATTAATATGTTGTTTTGGTTAAAGTATGTGAAGAAAATCTGACTTCACACAGATATGTGATCAGGGAGGGAAGGAGAATTTTAAGAACCTTTTCAAATAACCATGGATCTCTTTCACTGATACTACAGCAAAAGTTAACAGGTAGTCATTTCTTTAAAATTACTTGTAATGTAGAATATGAAACCATAACAATTAACTTTCTCGATCACATTAAAACCAACAGGTCTACCTTTCACTCTGAATGGATCTTTGACTCATGTAAGATTTTGACCTCACAGAACCCCTAAAAGAGTCTTGGGGTACCCAGACCACACTTTGAGAATGATTGCTTTAAATAAATCATTGGGATTATCTATTTTGAAGTTTGGGTTGCTATAATTTTTCAATTAATAGAATTGTAGACAGGGAAAAAGTCTGAATCAGTCAACCAGTCTCCTCATTTTATAGATGACAATACGGGCATAAAGAGGCTTTATCCGGATTGCACCAGCAGTTCATTCATTCATTCAAGTATTTACCAAGCACCAATACATGCAGTGCTGGGAACAAAAACTAATTCCTCACTCAGTGCTCTTTCTACATACTGCATGTGCTCTACTATCTGCTAATCAGACCTCATATGTAACTTTTGCATTTATTAGTACTTTCTTACTTTCCTTCCTTGTGTTGGAGCTTTTATTACAAAGTCAGCTAAATTGGTGCCTTAAGACAAAATTTACAGCATTTGTTGTCCATAAATTGACAGTAAAAAAAAATATATATATATATATATATATATATATATATATATGCGCCATAGAAACTTCTTTGTGAAATTGGATATCAGGACTTGGGAGACTGAGGCACACATTTACTTTTCATTGAATATCCATGTGCTTCTCCTGATTTCCCAGGTACCATGAAGTTAGGGAATCTACGTTACTGCCCTATGGGCAGACATGACAAGTGTCACTTTTAAACCAAAGCATTTAAAAGCTGATGTACTAGAGTGATTCAGGTCTCTCTTCCCTTGCCTAGGCATACATGAATTCATCAAAATGAGGTATTGAGTCACACTTTGGAACAAATCTGGATTTTTGACTTAATGCATATAGGAATCCTATTTAGAAAGGTTGAAAACTTTGAATGAAAAATAACTTTTGCTGTGTTTAGCCACTGAGAATTTATTTATTACTACAGCATAGCCTAGCCTTTCCTGACTAATTTAAGAACAGAATTAAGATGATTAATTCAACATGATTAGAAGTAATCAAGTGTATTGTTTAATTAAATGTCTTGAGCCTGATAACAGTTCTAATTCCCAGTATAACTGCTTTCTGTTTTCTTCTGGGAGGAAGAAGGAAAGAAGATGAGTCATAAACCAGAAGATTTTACCTTCTATAATGAATGAGGTGAAGAGACAGTAACCCCCACATAGTCTTAAAAAACAAACAAACAGGAAATGTACTAAAAGCAGGTATGTTCATAAAAACACAGACTTTGTTTAAAATTCTTGCTTCACTTTATAAAAATATAAGAATTCTAAATTTTAGTTTACTATCCCAAATTCATGATAAGGATGAGATATTAATCGTACTAGGAACAAAACAAAACAAACAATAAGCAAAACCTGCTGGTTAGCATCGGAGCCATAGCTTCTCATGAAATTTTGTCTGTCATCATCTAACAAAGGAAAAAACTAACTCTGTGTTGTTTTTGTGAAAGAGGAGTTAGTATTATTTGGGTTTTGAATCCTAGCTGAATGAAAAGAACATTGAGACAACCATTGTTCATTGATTGCATACGTTTTTACTCACAAGGGAATCCTGAGGGTATTGAAGTCATCCAAATCTTTCAGTCTGAGTTACTGAAATGTGTTCTATTTTGAGTCCTTCTGGGCAAAATTTAAATAATAGTCAAAATTAGAAGTTTCTATATATTAGTTTTTATAGCCCCCTGCTATGGGTCAAGTGTATCCCCCAAAAGTTCATGTATTGGAAACTTGACCCCCATTGCAACAGTGTTAAGAATGTGGGAAATTCAATTAAGGCAATTAAAGGTGGGGCCTTTGAGATGTGATTAGATTGTGAGGACTGTGCCCTCATGAATGGATTGATCCATTCATAGAGTAATGGATGTGATTCCGATGGTTTTATAAAGAGAACAAGTAAGAAGGTTAGCTCTCTTTTGATCAGCCCATTCTTGCCATATACCCCTTGTCGCTATAGAGTCACCATCAAAGAACAAGGTCCTCGCCAGATGCACCCTCTGGATGTGGACTTCCTAGCCTCTGAACTGTAAGAAATAAATTTTATTTCTTTATAAATTACCCTGTTTCAGGTATTCTGTTATAAGCAACAGAAATGGACTAACAAACTGCCATAATAAATTACCACAAATTTAGTAGCTTAAAAACAGGACGAATTTAGTATCTTATAGTTCTAAAGTTCAGAAGTCTGCCATAGGTTTCACTGTACTAACATCAAGATATATGCAGGCCTCATTCCTTTTTGGAGGCTCTAGAGGAGAATCAATTTCTTTGCCTTTTTAGAGTCTAGAAGCTGCCCATATTCCTTGGCCTGCACCCATCTTTAAAGCCAGCAAAGTTGAGTCTCTCTGACCCTTCTTTTGTGGTCACATCTCCCTTTGACCACAGTTGGGAAAGCTTCCCTGCTTTTAAGGATTCATGTGTTTAGACTGGATCCACCTCGATACCCCAGAATAAATCTTTCCATTTCAAGGTCCTTGACTTCAATCACATTTAAAAAGTTCCTTTTTCCATATAAGGTTACATATTCACAAGTTCTAGGAAACAGGACATGGACATCCACAGGGTGAGGGAGAGGGCATTCTGCCTACCACATCTTATAAAGAACCTGCTGCACTGAAAGAAGCACTTCCCCTGAAACATGGAGACCTCTCTCTAGACACGCTGCTCACTTCAGGTGAAATGAGGGCAAATATTCAACTCTTCTAATATAGGTAATAACTCAGCTGGGTGAAGGTAGAAAATTGGACAGCATAATTTCATGTGGGTTCCTTCTTGCTACAAAATCTGTGATCATATCATTTTAATATGTGGACCCAAATCTACATTTGGGAGAAAATGTATATACATAACATTTAATCATTTATCTATTTCCCTGTTAAGTTTCCCAATACCTCCTTCTTCTATTTGATTAATTTTCTAAGTTGCCCCCTATAAGCAATACCACTTATCAAACTCAGCGTTCCCATGTTCCTTTCCCTTGGGGTAATACCCTGTATCAGGTGAGAGGTGGCAATGATAAATTAAACAAATGAATTTAGCTAATAGCTTAACAAGCATGTTTGTATTGTGCCTTAATTATATAAAAAGAGGACCTCCAGGAGTGACCTGGGTCATAGGCATTCTAACAGAATGGCCACCACATTACCTAGTTTAACATGTCACTGATGGATTCTTCAGATCTCACCAGTTGCTATGCGGAAACTTGGCTCCAAGTGGTGTTAGGAATAACATTTATTTAACAAATGTTGAAGTCAGACCTAAGTTTAAATTCCTTCTCTTCTACTTACCAATTATATTTTGAACAAATTCTCTGACCCTCAACTGCATCATCTGTAATAATGTCTAATTCACAGGGCTGTTGTAAAGGTTAAGTGAGGGTTAAGTATATAGGGTGGTTAGAATCACACCTGGCATAAAAGTACATTCAATAAATAATGATTATTGTAGATATTTTTATTGCTCCTGTTTTACTATATTGGCCAAACTTCCCAGTGGACTGATGCACTCAAGTCTCTCAATTCTTCCGTGTTCATTCACCAAGAATTCATTGAGCATCTATTTGTGCAAGGCACTCGGGATACAAAAGGGAGCGAAATGAAGAACCTTCCTTAGGGGAGCTTTCATCCTAGGGAGAGTAGATAGACAAAACCAAAACAAACAAAAAGCAACAGGTACACACAAACATTTCAAATTGTAGTAAGTGCTGTGATAGAAACAAATAGGGTGATGTGACCATGAGTAGTCGGGTGGGGCAGAGAGGAGGCACAGGATGGTCAGGGAGGATCCAGCCAGGGAGATGACATTTCAGCTGCCACCCACAAGGTAAATCTGAGCCACGAAAATGAACAGTAAATGTAAACAAGCCAAGACAGGACAGAGCATGGTGTGTTTGAGAAACAGGAGTCTTAGGTGATCAGAGCGTGGTATGCGATGGGGAAAGTGATATGAGGTGCCGCTGAAGAAGGAGGCAGGGGCCAGATTAATCAGGCTTTGGGGCCTTGAGTGAATACTAAGGATTTTACTCTAAGAGCAACAAGGAAACATTTTACCGTAGGATACAAGGATGACACATTTTATATACATTTTTTAAAAATGACAGCTGCAAAGGGAATAGATTTGGGTATAGAAGGTAAGGAGAAGATGAGTTGGCAAGAGTGGAGTCTGAGAGACTAGGTGTTTCTGCACTCCTGAGGAAAGATTATGGAGGTTAAACAGAATGAGAGGAGTGGCTGACACATTAAAGATGCATATTTGTCATAGAACAAGATTTGCATTACATTGGAAAGGTGAGGTGAAATTTTTCCTCAGAGAACTTTTGAGGATGCTTCCTAGGTTTGGAGCTCAAGTTCATGGGTGAACGGTGGTGGAATTTACTCCATTAGATAAGAAAGAATATGAGAGAAATAGGTTTGGAGAATGTTTGGAAAATAGGAATCCAGAATTCCATTTTGGACTTATTTTTGAGCTGTCTTTTAGACCTCATAACAACATGGTCAGGGGGTCGGTCATAGAAGTTTTCTGAGTGGGGATGACAATCAATGCCCCCCCAAGTCTGTGTGCCTGCCTTTTTGTGTGCCAGTAGCATCCTGGGCATACATCTGCGTGGTCTGTCACCCTGTTCTGTGATGACTACATCTGTTACTCAGGCCCCATTAGTCTGAGTGAGCTCCTTGAGGACATCTTTATATCTCTAGGCAGGACTCAATGCCCAGCCTAAAGTAATAGCCCCTAAATGCTCTCTGGATAAATGAATGTATTGGTGCTGTGCATTTTAGTTTATCACTTCTGAATCTGAGGATTCCATTCTCTATTAGAAAAGTGTCTTTTCTTAAGATAACTAGGGTCTTCTCCAATGTCCCCAGTAATTTATTTAGTATTGATTGTTTCCTTCTTTTCATATATATATACAGTCAATGTTACCACCAATTTTGTCAACCAATCTAAAATTTTAATCTGATAATGGGTAGAAAAACTATTTCCCTGTGGCCCAGGAAGGAGATGATTGAAGAGAGTGCAGTGCAGGGAAAAGACCCCAGAAATGGAAATTCTCCACTTGGTTCACGCAACTGGACAGGATGCTGTGCTTCTTTGGGTTGGGAAATATGGTCCTTATGGTGGAGAGATAGGAATGACAAGTACACTGAACAGTCTTAAAGAGTTTCCATGGTATACTCCTCTGAACATTAAGCAGGGATGAAGCTGCTTGAAATAAGGAATTCATCATAAAATCAGGGTGGAAAACCCTGACTCCGTGCAACCCCTCTTATGGAAATTCACAATGCCTATTAAAGGCTCTTGGAAGTCTCCACGATGCTTGTTTAACTTTGATTGACACAGAATTCCCCAGATTTATTTAATCTCACAATACTTTTCATTTTTAATGACACTTTTTATAATGCCTTAAAACTAGTGTTTTTGGAACACGCATAGCTGTCACAATAGCGTCAGTGATTGAAGAAAAGACAGATCCAGGCCAAGAATATATATACTTTAATGTAAGTAAAGGATATAATAGATATAACCTCAGAACGGAGACCCAGCAACACTACCTTCACAGCCATACAGAGAGCCAGGTGCCCGTGATTCCTCCCGATGGGAAGGAGCATTCCATTAAGCTCCTGAGAGCTCCTCCACTCTTCTGCACTCTCTTCTGCTCCATGCCTGCTTGCTTCCTAGGGACGTACATGCAGCTCAGTCCTGAAGGTTCAGTACCCAGGTGTGCATCTTTTCTGTCATACCTGAGGCCTATGCTTGCAGTCCAGACACTGTCGTCAGATCAATATCCCCCAGTATTAACTCAGCAGGTTCATCTTTCTTTGTCATTGTGGACATTTCTTACACCTCAGCCAGAGTGGTGCTATGCTCGCCACTAATACTTCAGTAACTACTTCAATTACTCAATAAGAGGATGGTACTGTTCTAATTAAACAAACAGAAGTAGTCTACTTTCCTTTAAATTAGATGACCTAACTCCTCCTTTCATCTGTGAGAAATCCGGCTCCTATTAAGTTGACTTATATGGATGTATATGATCTTCTCTGGCAACTTATATCATTTTAGTCCTTTTGAGCAGCCTTATGAACTCATGACCTTCCCTAAACTTGATTGGTTCAAATTAACTGTATTCATTGTTTTCCTTTGGCCACTCAAATGGTAAGTATTAGGAAACTAGCAGCATTCTTTTCCTGTTTTCTCTTTTCTAACACTGCCACACAGATATCCCTCTATCCCTACAAAATCTTCTTTCTTTCTTCTAATAAGACGTCGCAGCTCATCTGGGCTTTTCTTGTCCCGAGACAGAATCACATCCTCTCTGAGTCTTGATTTTTTTTTTTTTTTTTTTTTTTTTTTTTTTTAGTGGACAATGATATTCTAGACCTAAATATTCAGCTAGAGGTAAATAAGTACATATGCAATTGATAAGTGGGGCAGGGAGGGAGGGGCTGTCAGCACTGTCACAACAAAGCACAGAAGTAACCATGTTCTTGAAAGGTCATGAGTCATGTTGATGCTTGTAATTGATATCTATCTCTCGTTATTCAGTTTTCGCATATTCACAAAAATATGTATGGTATATACCTGGGATATAAACAATATGTTCCTTTTAAGCAATAGAACATTCTTGTATCTTAAAATCTTCCCATGTGAGCTTTTCTGATCTCAGCCCACTCCCTCCCCCAGCATCTGAGATATTTACTATCATAAGTTTGTGTTTATCATCTCTCTACTTTTTAAAAATAGTTTACAACATATCCCTAGAAATGTATCCCTAAAAAGCACACCTTTTCACTTTATCTATTTAGAAACTTTATATATATTCTCCTGCAGCTTGACTTTTGTTCAGTGTTATTCTTTAGATTGATCCGTATTGACACATGCAGCTGACGGTCATTCATTTTCATCACTATAGAGATTTGCTATTGTCTGATAAAATAGTTTACTTATTCCCTGAGGAATGGAAATTTGGGTTTGTTACCGATATTCTATTCTTACAAATGTTGCTGTTAGGAATATTGTTGTACTTATCTCTGAGTATACATATCTAATAGTTTCTTTTGGGTATTTATCTCAAAATGGAATTTCTACAATAAAAATATATGCCCATTTCAAACTTTTTTGCATAGAATCAAATGCTTTAGAATATATTTTAAAATTTTACATTCTTACTGGCAAGGTATAGGGTATCCACTTGCTTCCTATTTCTGGCACAACTTATCCATTTCTACCATTTTTGCTAACTAGGTAAATATGAAATGATGTTTTGTGTTTTTTTTAAATACACTTTTCTAAGTATTGGTGAAAGTGATGCTTATTAACAACTCAGCTTTCCTCTTCTGTGAGTCTTGGTTTTTCATAGGCCAAGTGCTTTAATTTGTTCTTAACTCTTCAAGAAGGGCTTTGCTCTTCTATGTGAATTTTAGATTCAGCTAGTCAAGTTCCACTGCAGTGACTTGGGATTTTGAATGGAATTGTACTGGAGCTCAACCTGAGAAGAATGGTTACATTTTATAACAGTGTGTCTTTTATCCATAACCATATGTCTCCATTTGTCAAATCTTTCAGTAAAATATAAAATTTATAATTTTCTTCATAAATGCCTTGATGGTAAAGTTGGATTATTTCTAGGCACTTAGCATTTTTTTTTTATTGTATGGTTTTATAAATTACATTTTTTTTTGTATTTAGAAATGCAACTGGTCTTAAGATTTTGTAGACAGGAACATTATTAAGTCATCTCAATATTCTTAATATGTTGCCATTTGGTTTTTTACACAGACAATTTTTTAAATTTGTTTTTTTAATTGAAACTTAATTTATTACACTTATTTATGGGGTACAGAGTTGACTATCAATATTTGTATACAATATGTAATGATCAAGTCAATATTATTAGCATGTTCATTATTACAAATCGTAATTATTCTTTGTCTCCTTTACCCAATTTTTCCCTAAGTCCCTTCCCCTCCCCATTTCCCACCTCTAGTAACCACAGGTCTGTCCTCTCCTGAAAGTTCAACGTATTATTGTGGTCTTTCTTTCCTTCTTTCTTTCTTAACTAATTGTATTAGCTCTACAAATAATTATGATTTTATTTCTTCCTTCCTAATCCTTTTACTTTTATTTCATGCCTTATTTCACTAGCCAGAACAATCAATTCAATGTTGAATAAAAGTGGTGATCGCATTCTTTTATTGTTCCTAATCTAAAATGGAATACTTTAAACAATTCTTTATTAATTTGACGTGTCTGTAGATTTATTCAGAGGTACAATTTACCTGGCCATGGAAGCTCCTTTATGCATGAAAAGACAATTAAAAATAAAAGGATATTAAAATGGCCCATAAATATATGAAAAGATGCTCAACCACACTCATGATTAGAGAAATGAAAAATAAAACATTTTTTATCTATTAGATCTATGAATATTAAAAAATATGACAACTAATCTGTGGTGAGGCCACTGAGAAACAGGCACTGCCACATACTGCTGGTAAGAATGCAAATCTGTGTAACCCTTTTTGAGGGGAATCCGGAAATACCAACAATACTCTAAATACACATCTTTTGACCCAGCTATCCTACTTCTAGGAATTTAGCCTGAAGGTACACCTCCAACAATACAAAAATACACATGCAGCACTGTTTGAAATGGAAAATTATTAGTAGCAACTTAAATATCCATATAAATGAGAATGAATGAGTTAGCTATAGGATATCCACAGAATGTAGTTCTATAAAGTTGTAAAAACATGAAATAATCTCTATGAATGAATATAGATTTATTGCCCAGATATATTGTTAAATGAAAAAGTAAAGTGCAAAAGATTATTTAATGTATACTACCTGTCATATAAAAAGAAAGAGAAATAAGAAAAAAATTTCTAAGTATCTGTTTATTTGTGGGGAAAAAAAACCCAGGAAAGATAAACCGGAAACTAGTGAGATTGATTACTCTGGCAGACTGATAATGGCTCCCAAAGATTTATTCAGACATTAATCCCCTAAACCATTGAATATTACCTTATTTGGGAAAAAGGCCTTTGTAGATGTGATTAAGAATGTTGAGGTAGACAATTTACTGTATAATTTCAAATAGCTAATAGAAAAGATTTCAAATGTCCCCAACCTGGAAAAAAAAAGATGAATGTTTGAGTTGATGGTTATGCTAATTCCTCTGATTTGATCATGACACATAATTCACATGTACCCAAATATCACAATGTACTCCATAAATATATACAATTATTATGTGTCAATTAAGAAAAAATAAATGTAATAAAATGTATAAGAAAATAATGTTGAGGTGGGGAGATTATCCTGGATTATGTGGGTGGGCCCTAAATACAATCATAAGGGTTCTTCTAAGAAAGAGTCAGAAAGATGTTTCACCCAGATACACAGAGGACAAAGTGATGTGAAGACAGAGGCAGAGACTGGAGTGACGTGGCTCTAAGCTGAGGAACTCTGCCAGGCAGCCACCAGAAGCTGGAAGAAGCAAAGGACTGATCCTCATTTGGAACCTGTGGAAGGAAAGTATTCTTGCTGATACCTTGATTTCAGACTTCTGGCCTCCAAAGGTGTGAGAGAATGTTGGTGTTATTTTAAACCATGATGGTTGTGGTCATTTCTCATAGCAACCCCAGGAAATTTATGCAGTTACCTACAGAGCAGGTAGTGTGGAAAGAGTGGGAGAAGGGAAATGGAGTAGAAGGGGCGAATGGCAGTGACATTTCTGTAAGCACCTTTTTCTAAAACTCTGACTTTTTGAAACATGGTAATGCTTCACAGACTCAAAAAACAAATATATCATTAAAATCAAGCAGGATACAGTAGGAACCCCCATGGAATATGCACAGTTACAAATGAATCTAACTGCATTACAAACGAGTAACATAATCACACCGAAAGGGTGAAAAGAGAAGAACTGACCTAAGTAACGTTGGAAAAGAGTATGAGTATTTGACAACATATTCTAAGATTAAATCCAAAAATAACCATATACAAATATTGTGCTCTACTTAGTAAACTTGTCTTTCACAGGGGTATGAATTAGCAATTCTGAGACTAATTTATGGGGGTACCAGTGTTGAATAATAAGTAAATACATGTGGGTAATGAGAGCCAGGTTTCTCATTGTCAAGAAAAGGAGTTTACAGATAAGGAAAGAGTGAGGCTAGAACAATTCTGTGATGGGACTGGAAATCAATGGCATCAGCGTAAACCCATGATTTTTAATATACATTTGAATACACATTTATAAGTAGACACATGCATGTATATACATAAATATTTATTAATATGTGTGAACAGTCATACTTCATAGTTCAGTTTGTTGATGGAGGACTAAAAGCAATAACATCCTAGTGGCAATGAGCACATCTAGCACTCAGATCTTCATTTCTAAGTATTATTCTCCAAAAGAACTAGAGCTCCTTTAGAGAAATGGCTCATGATGGTGCTGAACACAGAAAGTACAAGATGAGCCTGGAACATCTTTTCAGTTCAGAAAACAAGAAAGTGCTCCAAAAAATGGTAGGTACATTTCAAAATAAGAGCCAACCTGAAGTAGCTCCCGATGGCCAAAACTAGGACAATTTGAGCAATAAAAGGTATAATTAATATAAGATAACCCACAGAGTAAAACAAACTTTCATAAGCCCATACTGAATACAAGTAAATAAATACTAAATAAAGGGGGGGAGAGATGGAAAATCTTCCACAAAGGAGAATTTCACTTATTAAATACAGAAACAGTCTTAGAACTAGAAGATCTTGGAAAGTAAGAAATACCACAGTAATAAGTTTTTGCAGTCAACTATCAGCAATGGTTATTCAAATTAGTGCGCAAAAGTGTGATGAGAAACAGGATATTTATATAATCAAAAAGAAATTTATTTAGACAGGGGAAAATGGTATCTTTACACTAGAAAAAACTTAGCAGACACTATCTTAACCAGCTGGTTAAAGAGAACATCCCCATTAAGGGGACATATCAGCATTACAAGCTTCTTAATGTGATGTATAGAGATTACACACCACTTCTGTGCTATTCTTGCTAAAAATGCAAAACCTGAGTTTAATCATTGGGAATCACAAAACAAATCTAAATTAAGTAACATTCTACAAAATTACTGGCCAGTTCAGTACTCTTCAAAAGTATCAAAATTATTAAAGACAAAAAAAAAGTGAAAAATTGTCTCATTAAAAATGACAAAGGAGATATGACAATGAAATCAATGTCTGATACTGGATTAAATTCTGGTTCAGAAAAAGTAAGTTAGTGGGACAATTGCTGAAATTTGAACAAGGTCTGTGATGACTTAATAGCAAGGTCTGCAGATGAACTGATTACACTGGGGTTTGATTGTTATACTCTGGTTATACAGGAATTTTTTTGTACTAAATTAAAATTTAAAAGTTAAAAGTTCTAATTTTTTATTTGCTAATAATTTTATTAAAATAGTGAATATTAAATTTTATCCAATTATTTCCCTGCTTTTACCATGATAACTTTTTTTTATCAATTAATATGGCAATATTGATTATTTTATTTTTCTGGTGTTAAGAAGTTGACCTTATGGAAGTAGATAGAATTGTGGTTATTAGAGGCTGGAAAGCGGAGGAGGGTAGGGGGACAGGGAGAAGCTGGTTAACAGATACAAAATTACAGTTAGGAAAAATAAGTTTTAGTAGTCTATAGTAGTGTTTGGTATCTTTAAATAATAATAATTTATTGTATGTTCTCAAATGACTAGAAGAGAGGAGCTCAAATGCTCTCATCATAAAGAAATGATACATTTTTACTGAGATGAATATCCTAATTACCCTGATTTGATCATCACATATTGTATATATGTATTAAAATATAACGCTGTACCTCAGTAAAATTTACAATCAATAAAATGTCGAGGCGGCAGCGCCAAGAACACGGAAGGCAACAAACCAGAGACAGAGCGAGCGCCCGACCTGGCACAGCACTGTGAGTGATCTCTGGCACAGCTCTGTTCGGGGGGTGGATGCCCATGCGGCTCCCGCCTGCACCTCCAGTGCTGCCTCCATTTTCCCAGGTGCGGGCAGCTCCGCCCTGCTCGGCCATCACTGAGCCCATTTGCTTGGCCTGGCGCAGGGCTTTCCGGACCCTGTGGGCCGGCCTCCTCTCCCACTCCCTCCGCGGTTCTCTGGCAGGGCTGGGGGTGTGGGGCGTCCCGACCAGTTTTGGGAGGGCTAGGAAGTATGGGCGGGCCGACTGTCACTCCACCACACCCTGGACTCCGCCCTGGTAAACTTCCTGTTACTGGGAGGCAGATACCATCTCTGCGACCACCAGTTTGGAAAAAAGCCTAACGAATTTCTGGTTGGGAATAGTGTGGTAGGAGAGTTCCCAGGTCCGCTTGAACCTGCCGGAGAGCAGGCTGCAGGCGGGCACTAGACTCGGTTTATACCGGGGGGATACAAAGGTGAACAAGACCCGAGAAAGATCTACACAGTGCTACAAAGGCACCCAGAGAGACCGGTCGTCTGTGCCTAGCAGAAACCTGGTAGACTTCCTGGGCGAGGCGGTGCTGAGCAGGGTCTTGAAGGCCCAGCTGATAGACGAGGGTTGCAGAAGACACGCCCCAGCCCAGCACATTGTGCACAGAGGGGGAGACGTGCGGCCAGGGAGGCGGAGACTCGACAGAAACCACACACCCGGTGGGGTCGCCACTGCACGATCTAACAGCCTGGGCCAGAGCACACGGAACGGGGAGAAGTCCTGTACAGAAAGTGAAAGCTCAACAGAGATCACACACCCTGTGGTACGTGATCCACCAGCCCAGCAGAGTACAAGCTGACCAGAAAGGTGGATCCCCGGAGAAGCCCAAGACCCGAGGCAACCACACACACAAGACACTAGAGGCCAACTGAGCAGTCACGGCGGGAGCCATACCAAATTGGCAACCACAGCAACATCCTAGTTAGTCATTAGTCTCAAACCGGTGGACTGTGAAACCCCCTGCCACAATGAATAAACACCAAAAAAAAGACACCAGAAATACAAAAAATCAAGAAAGTACACCACCAAAAGTTAATAAATCTCATACTCTAGATCCTATAGAACAAGAAGCCCTTGAAATAACTGACAAGGAATTTCGAGTGATAATTCTAAGGAAACTGAATGAGATACAAGAAAACACAGCTAGACATCATGATGAAATGAGGAAAAGTATACAGGATCTGAAAGAGGAAATATACAAGGAAATCAATGTCCTGAAAAAAAATGTAGCAGAACTTGCTGAACTGAAGAAGTTATTCAGCGAAATAAAAAACACAACAGAGAGTTTAACCAGCAGGCTTGTCGAAGTTGAAGAGAGAACCTCTGAACTTGAAGATGGGCTGTTTGAAATAACACAAGCAGACAAAAAGAAAGAAAAAAGAATCAAGGACATGGAAGAAAATCTGAGAGAGATATCAGACAACCTCAAGCGCTCAAATATCCGAGTCATGGGTATTCCAGAAGGGGAGGAAAATGGAGATTCCATTGAAAACATATTCAACAAAATAGTGGCAGAAAACTTCCCAGGTATAGGAAAAATCACAGATCTTCAGATCCAGGAAGCTCAACGATCTCCAAACGTATTCAACCCAAAAAGGCCTTCTCCAAGACATGTCATAGTCAAATTGGCAAAACTCAGAGACAAAGAGAGAATCTTAAAAGCTGCAAGAGAGAAGCGTCAAATCACCTATAAGGGAGCCCCAATCAGGTTAACATCAGACTTTTCATCACAAACCCTAAACGCTAGAAAGGAATGGGATGATATTTTCAAAATATTAAAAGACAAAGATTGCCAGCCAAGAATACTCTACCCTGCAAGTCTATCCTTCCGAAATGAAGGGCAAATAGTATATTTCTCAGACAAACAAAAACTGCGGGAGTTCACTACCACAAGACCACCCTTACAAGAAATCCTCAAGGGAGTACTGGGTTTGGTTCCTGAAAAATAACTACCACTGCCATAAAAACCTAAGAAAAATCTAAACCCGCTAGTACAATAAAAATGGCATTCATGAAGAGAAAACAAGCTAACAAAAACACTATCTACAACCTAAGGAACCAACAAACACAGAAACCAAACAGTAAATCAGAAAGCAAGGAACAAAAGACACCTAAGACAACCAAACAACCAATAAAATGATAGGAATAAATCAACACCTTTCAATAACAACTCTTAATGTTAAAGGCTTAAATTCCCCAATTAAAAGACACAGACTGGCTGACTGGATCAAAAAGCAGGACCCAACTATATGCTGCCTACAAGAGACCCACCTCACCCATAAAGATTCACACAGACTAAGAGTGAAAGGATGGAAAAAGATTTACCATGCAAACAGAAAAGAAAAACGAGCTGGAGTGGCTATTCTTATATCTGACAAAATAGACTTTAAACTAAAAACCATAAAAAGAGACAATGAGGGACACTACTTAATGATAAAAGGTCTGATCCATCAAGAAGACATAACAATCATAAATATGTACGCACCCAATGTTGGAGCAGCCAGATTTATAAAACAAACTCTATTAGACCTAAAGAAGGAAATAGACACTAATACCATAATAGCAGGGGACCTGAACACTCCACTGTCAATATTAGACAGATCATCTAGGCAAAGAATCAGTAGAGAAACACAAGATCTAAACAAGACTCTAGACCAATTGGAATTGGCAGATATCTACAGAACATTCCACCCAACAACCTCAGAATATTCATTCTTCTCATCAGCACATGGATCATTCTCCAGGATAGATCACATATTAGGTCACAAATTAAGTCTCCATAAATTCAAAAAAATTGGAATTATCCCATGTATCTTCTCAGACCACAATGGATTAAAACTAGAAATTAATAACAAACAAAACTCTGGAAACTATACAAACACATGGAAATTAAACAGCATTCTACTTAATGACATATGGGTCCAAGAAGAAATCAAGCAGGAAATCAAAAAGTTTATTGAAACTAATGAAAACAATGATACATCATACCAAAACCTGTGGGATACTGCAAAAGCAGTATTGAGGGGAAAATTTATTGCATTAAATGCTCACTTCAGAAGAATGGAAAGATGGCAAGTGAACAACCTAACACTTCACCTTAAAGAACTAGAAAAACAAGAACAATCCAATCCTAAAGTTAGCAGACGGAAAGAAATCATTAAGATCAGAGCAGAACTGAATGAAATTGAAAACCAAAAAACAATTCAAAAGATCAACGAATCAAAAAGTTGGTTTTTTGAAAAGATAAATAAAATTGACAAACCATTAGCATGGCTAACAAAAAAAAGAAGAGAGAAGACTCAAATAACAAAAATTAGAAATGAAAAAGGCGATATTACAACTGATTCATCTGAAATACAAGGAATCATTCGAGACTACTATAAACAACTATACGCCAACAAATTTGAAAATCTGGAGGAAATGGATAAATTTCTGGACACACACAAGCTCCCAAAACTGAACCGTGAAGACGTAGAAAATTTGAACAGACCAATAACAATAAAGGAGATTGAAGCTGTTATCAGAAGGCTCCCAACAAAGAAAAGCCCAGGACCAGATGGATTCACAGCAGAATTTTACCAAACATTCAAAGAGGAATTGACACCGATTCTTCACAAACTATTCCAAAAGATTGAAACGGA
The DNA here is from genome assembly GCF_027409185.1 of Cynocephalus volans. Classification (NCBI taxonomy): domain Eukaryota; kingdom Metazoa; phylum Chordata; class Mammalia; order Dermoptera; family Cynocephalidae; genus Cynocephalus; species Cynocephalus volans. The sequence continues at coordinate 77,655,769 of NC_084464.1, forward strand.
CACAAATCTCCCAAACTCATTCTATGAAGCAAACATCATCCTGATACCAAAACCAGGTAAAGATATAACCAAAAAAGAAAACTACAGGCCGATATCCTTGATGAATATAGATGCAAAAATCCTCACTAAAATACTAGCAAACAGAATACAGCAACACATACGAAAAATTATTCATCACGATCAAGTGGGATTCATCCCAGGGATGCAAGGTTGGTTCAACATACGCAAATCAATAAATGTGATACACCATATTAATAAACACAAGGACCATATGATCATCTCTATAGATGCTGAAAAAGCATTTGATAAAGTTCAGCACTCATTCATGACAAAGACCCTCTATAAGTTAGGTATAGAGGGAAAGTATCTCAACATAATTAAAGCCATATATGACAGACCCACTGCCAATATCATCCTGAATGGGGAAAAGCTGAAAGCTTTTCCTTTAAGAACAGGCACTAGACAAGGATGCCCACTCTCACCACTCCTATTCAACATAGTGTTGGAAGTACTAGCCAGAGCAATCAGAGAAGAGAAGGAAATAAAGGGCATCCAGATTGGAAAAGATGAAGTCAAACTGTCCCTGTTTGCAGATGACATGATCCTATATATCGAACAGCCTAAAACCTCTACAAAAAAACTGTTGGAATTGATAAATGATTTCAGCACAGTAGCAGGATACAAAATCAACACACAAAAATCAGTAGCATTTCTTTTCTCCAATAGTGAACATGCAGAAGGAGAAATCAAGAAAGCCTGCCCATTTACAATAGCCACCAAAAAAATAAAATACTTAGGAATAGAGTTAACCAAGGAGGTGAAAAATCTCTATAATGAGAACTACAAACCACTGCTGAGAGAAATTAGAGAGGATACAAGAAGATGGAAAGATATTCCATGCTCTTGGATTGGAAGAATCAACATAGTGAAAATGTCCATACTACCCAAAGTGATATACAAATTCAATGCAATCCCCATCAAAATTCCAAAGACATTTTTCTCAGAAATGGAAAAAACTATTCAGACATTTATATGGAACAATAGAAGACCACGAATAGACAAAGCAATGCTCAGCAAAAAAAATAAAGCTGGAGGCATAACACTACCTGACTTTAAGCTATACTACAAAGCAATAATAACCAAAACAGTATGGTACTGGCATAAAAACAGACACACTGACCAATGGAATAGAATAGAGAATCCAGAAATCAACCCACACACTTACTGCCATCTGATCTTTGACAAAGGCACCAAGCCTATTCACTGGGGAAGGGACTGCCTCTTCAGCAAGTGTTGCTGGGATAACTGGATATCGATATGCAGGAGAATGAAACTAGATCCATACCTCTCACCGTATACTAAAATCAACTCAAAATGGATTAAGGATTTAAATATACACCCTGAGACAATAAAACTTCTTAAAGAAAACATAGGGGAAACACTTCAGGAAATAGGACTGGGCACAGACTTCATGAATACGACCCCAAAAGCACGGGCAACCAAAGGAAAAATAAACAAATGGGATTATATCAAACTAAAAAGCTTCTGCACAGCAAAAGAAACAATTAAAAGAGTTAAAAGACAACCAACAGAGTGGGAGAAAATATTTGCAAAATATACATCTGACAAAGGATTAATATCCAGAATATATAAGGAACTCAAACAACTTTACAAGAAGAAAACAAGCAACCCAATTAAAAAATGGGCAAAAGAGCTAAGTAGGCATTTCTCTAAGGAAGATATCCAAATGGCCAATAGACATATGAAAAAATGCTCAACATCACTCAGCATCCGGGAAATGCAAATCAAAACCACATTGAGATACCATCTAACCCCAGTTAGGATGGCTAAAATCCAAAAGACTATGAACGATAAATGCTGGCGAGGCTGCGGAGCAAAAGGAACTCTCATACATTGTTGGTGGGACTGCAAAATGGTGCAGCCTCTATGGAAAATGGTATGGAGGTTCCTTAAACAATTGCAAATAGATCTACCATACGACCCAGCCATCCCACTGTTGGGAATATACCCAGAGGAATGGAAATCATCAAGTCGAAGGTATACCTGTTCCCCAATGTTCATCGCAGCACTCTTTACAATAGCCAAGAGTTGGAACCAGCCCAAATGCCCATCATCAGATGAGTGGATACGGAAAATGTGGTACATCTACACAATGGAATACTACTCAGCTATAAAAACGCATGAAATACTGCCATTTGCAACAACATGGATGGACCTCGAGAGAATTATATTAAGTGAAACAAGTCAGGCACAGAAAGAGAAATACCACATGTTCTCACTTATTGGAGGGAGCTAAAAATTAATATATAAGTTCACACACACACATACACACATACACACACAAACCGGGGTGGGGGGAAGAAGATATAACAACCACAATTATTTGAAGTTGATACAACAAACAAACAGAAAGGACATGGTTGGGGGGGAGGGGGGGAGCGAGAAGGGAGGGAGGTTTTGGTGATGGGGAGCATTAATCAGCTACAATGTATATCGACAAAATAAAATTTAAAAAAAAATAAAATAAAATAAAATAAAATAAATAAATAAATAAATAAATAAATAAATAAATAAATAAATAAATAAATAAATAAAAAAGAAAATTCATTTGTAATAGCAAAGATTATTGTTGCAAGGAGTATTAGTTTCCACCCAATATCTGTTCTCTTTTTATCCTTATTAATATAACACCCAATATTTATGGTGGCCCAGAATAATAATTACAATTGCAGGTAGGTGTAGTTATGGGAATAGGTTCTGGCCAATGATAAGTTAGTGAACATATTTTGTGATGGCTTTTGGAAATCTTCCTTAAAAGAGAGTTACTGAATGTTCTTTACTATTTTCTTACTTATTTCTTCCTTTAAGCCATGAAGACAAAAAAGATATGATGTACTGGAAAGAGTCTGATTCCATAAGGTCTTCACAAATAAAGCCACTATGCTGACCTAAAGATCTTGCTCTGAACTTCTATGTGAGACAGAGTTGAAATTCTGTATTTATTAAGCCACTGTTATCTGGAATTTCCCTGTTACTGTCATTTAAAACTAATCTTATGTCACAAAATCAAGAAGACCAAAGAATGGCTCTTTGAAAAGTAATATTTGTAATTCTGTAGAAGATTTACTCCTCTCTTTCAAAAAAAAAAAGAAAGAAAAATAAAGAGAATAAAAGAAGACTTAAATCTCCTGGCATTAAAAACATAAAACCCCCCACCAAAATTTGAAAAATTATATCAATAAATTTGATAATGTAGATGAAATTCTTGCAATTCTATTATTTATCAAATTGACTTAAGAAAAGGTAGAAAACTTGAATAGTCATATAACCATTAAGGAAATTTCATCAGTACTAAGAAACCTCATAAAACAAACAAACAAACAAAAACATCTGAACTGTTTTATTAGTAAGTTCTACAAAATATTTAAGTTATAGAATATTGGTCAATTTTTGCTAGGTTATGCTATGCACAAACAATATCAAAGTGGTATTGTCTTACACAGCATATATGTATGTCTTGCTTATATTGTTATTTTATTTTTCTTGCTGCAACCTTGCTGTACCTCTTCTCTAGGTACGTATTGGGATCACGTCTTTTACATGTGTCTTCTAATCCTGGGACTTAGACTGAAGGAACTGCCTGTATCCTGGATATGCCCTTCTTACCATAAAAGACACACAGAGGCAAGAAAGACTCTGCATAACCATCCAATTGCATTATGGCTTCTGCTTGGATGTTGCATATATCACATTAACCTGAGAAGTCACATGGCCAAGTCCAACATCAGTGGGTCAGAAAGTATACTGCTTCTAGAAAGTATAGAGTTTGGGAGAAGAGGCATTTGTGAAAATAAACAATAAAACAATAAAGTACATACAGTAAATCATAATCTTTAAACAAACGAATATAAAGAAGAATGAAAGCCCTCTAACTTATTTTATGAAGATATTACAAAATTGAAACTGAAAAACAAGCAGGAGTAGTACAAACAGAAATATAACAGCCAATCTCACTCATTAATACAGATACAAAAATTCCCAAAAGGCAACAAACCAATCCAGTAATGTCTGAAAAAGTAATATTTTATGACGAAGTTCTTTTATTCCAAGAGCGTATTTTTTTAAAAAATTTTATTTGACATTTTATTTATTTATTTTTTTTTATTTTTTTTTTATTTTATTTTGTCGATATACATTGTAGCTGATTAATGCTCCCCATCACCAAAACCTCCCTCCCTTCTCCCTCCAACCCTCCCCCCCAACAATGTCCTTTCTGTTTGTTTGTTGTATCAACTTCAAATAATTGTGGTTGTTATATCTTCTTCCCCCCCCCGCCCCAGTTTGTGTGTGTGTGTGTGTATGTGTGTGTGTGAACTTATATATTAATTTTTAGCTCCCTCCAATAAGTGAGAACATGTGGTATTTCTCTTTCTGTGCCTGACTTGTTTCACTTAATATAATTCTCTCGAGGTCCATCCATGTTGTTGCAAATGGCAGTATTTCATGCGTTTTTATAGCTGAGTAGTATTCCATTGTGTAGATGTACCACATTTTCCGTATCCACTCATCTGATGATGGGCATTTGGGCTGGTTCCAACTCTTGGCTATTGTAAAGAGTGCTGCGATGAACATTGGGGAACAGGTATACCTTCGACTTGATGATTTCCATTCCTCTGGGTATATTCCCAACAGTGGGATGGCTGGGTCGTATGGTAGATCTATTTGCAATTGTTTAAGGAACCTCCATACCATTTTCCATAGAGGCTGCACCATTTTGCAGTCCCACCAACAATGTATGAGAGTTCCTTTTGCTCCGCAGCCTCGCCAGCATTTATCGTTCATAGTCTTTTGGATTTTAGCCATCCTAACTGGGGTTAGATGGTATCTCAATGTGGTTTTGATTTGCATTTCCCGGATGCTGAGTGATGTTGAGCATTTTTTCATATGTCTATTGGCCATTTGTATATCTTCCTTAGAGAAATGCCTACTTAGCTCTTTTGCCCATTTTTTAATTGGGTTGCTTGTTTTCTTCTTGTAAAGTTGTTTGAGTTCCTTATATATTCTGGATATTAATCCTTTGTCAGATGTATATTTTGCAAATATTTTCTCCCACTCTGTTGGTTGTCTTTTAACTCTTTTAATTGTTTCTTTTGCTGTGCAGAAGCTTTTTAGTTTGATATAATCCCATTTGTTTATTTTTCCTTTGGTTGCCCGTGCTTTTGGGGTCGTATTCATGAAGTCTGTGCCCAGTCCTATTTCCTGAAGTGTTTCCCCTATGTTTTCTTTAAGAAGTTTTATTGTCTCAGGGTGTATATTTAAATCCTTAATCCATTTTGAGTTGATTTTAGTATACGGTGAGAGGTATGGATCTAGTTTCATTCTCCTGCATATCGATATCCAGTTATCCCAGCACCACTTGCTGAAGAGGCAGTCCCTTCCCCAGTGAATAGGCTTGGTGCCTTTGTCAAAGATCAGATGGCAGTAAGTGTGTGGGTTGATTTCTGGATTCTCTATTCTATTCCATTGGTCAGTGTGTCTGTTTTTATGCCAGTACCATACTGTTTTGGTTATTATTGCTTTGTAGTATAGCTTAAAGTCAGGTAGTGTTATGCCTCCAGCTTTATTTTTTTTGCTGAGCATTGCTTTGTCTATTCGTGGTCTTCTATTGTTCCATATAAATGTCTGAATAGTTTTTTCCATTTCTGAGAAAAATGTCTTTGGAATTTTGATGGGGATTGCATTGAATTTGTATATCACTTTGGGTAGTATGGACATTTTCACTATGTTGATTCTTCCAATCCAAGAGCATGGAATATCTTTCCATCTTCTTGTATCCTCTCTAATTTCTCTCAGCAGTGGTTTGTAGTTCTCATTATAGAGATTTTTCACCTCCTTGGTTAACTCTATTCCTAAGTATTTTATTTTTTTGGTGGCTATTGTAAATGGGCAGGCTTTCTTGATTTCTCCTTCTGCATGTTCACTATTGGAGAAAAGAAATGCTACTGATTTTTGTGTGTTGATTTTGTATCCTGCTACTGTGCTGAAATCATTTATCAATTCCAACAGTTTTTTTGTAGAGGTTTTAGGCTGTTCGATATATAGGATCATGTCATCTGCAAACAGGGACAGTTTGATTTCATCTTTTCCAATCTGGATGCCCTTTATTTCCTTCTCTTCTCTGATTGCTCTGGCTAGTACTTCCAACACTATGTTGAATAGGAGTGGTGAGAGTGGGCATCCTTGTCTAGTGCCTGTTCTTAAAGGAAAAGCTTTCAGCTTTTCCCCATTCAGGATGATATTGGCAGTGGGTCTGTCATATATGGCTTTAATTATGTTGAGATACTTTCCCTCTATACCTAACTTATAGAGGGTCTTTGTCATGAATGAGTGCTGAACTTTATCAAATGCTTTTTCAGCATCTATAGAGATGATCATATGGTCCTTGTGTTTGAGTTTATTAATATGGTGTATCACATTTATTGATTTGCGTATGTTGAACCAACCTTGCATCCCTGGGATGAATCCCACTTGATCGTGATGAATAATTTTTCGTATGTGTTGCTGTATTCTGTTTGCTAGTATTTTAGTGAGGATTTTTGCATCTATATTCATCAAGGATATCGGCCTGTAGTTTTCTTTTTTGGTTATATCTTTACCTGGTTTTGGTATCAGGATGATGTTTGCTTCATAGAATGAGTTTGGGAGATTTGCGTCCGTTTCAATCTTTTGGAATAGTTTGTAAAGAATCGGTGTCAATTCCTGTTTGAATGTTTGGTAAAATTCTGCTGTGAATCCATCTGGTCCTGGGCTTTTCTTTGTTGGGAGCCTTCTGATAACAGCTTCAATCTCCTTTATTGTTATTGGTCTGTTCAAATTTTCTACGTCTTCACGGTTCAGTTTTGGGAGCTTGTGTGTGTCCAGAAATTTATCCATTTCCTCCAGATTTTCAAATTTGTTGGCGTATAGTTGTTTATAGTAGTCTCGAATGATTCCTTGTATTTCAGATGAATCAGTTGTAATATCGCCTTTTTCATTTCTAATTTTTGTTATTTGAGTCTTCTCTCTTCTTTTTTTTGTTAGCCATGCTAATGGTTTGTCAATTTTATTTATCTTTTCAAAAAACCAACTTTTTGATTCGTTGATCTTTTGAATTGTTTTTTGGTTTTCAATTTCATTCAGTTCTGCTCTGATCTTAATGATTTCTTTCCGTCTGCTAACTTTAGGATTGGATTGTTCTTGTTTTTCTAGTTCTTTAAGGTGAAGTGTTAGGTTGTTCACTTGCCATCTTTCCATTCTTCTGAAGTGAGCATTTAATGCAATAAATTTTCCCCTCAATACTGCTTTTGCAGTATCCCACAGGTTTTGGTATGATGTATCATTGTTTTCATTAGTTTCAATAAACTTTTTGATTTCCTGCTTGATTTCTTCTTGGACCCATATGTCATTAAGTAGAATGCTGTTTAATTTCCATGTGTTTGTATAGTTTCCAGAGTTTTGTTTGTTATTAATTTCTAGTTTTAATCCATTGTGGTCTGAGAAGATACATGGGATAATTCCAATTTTTTTGAATTTATTGAGACTTGATTTGTGACCTAATATGTGATCTATCCTGGAGAATGATCCATGTGCTGATGAGAAGAATGAATATTCTGAGGTTGTTGGGTGGAATGTTCTGTAGATATTTGCCAATTCCAATTGGTCTAGAGTCTTGTTTAGATCTTGTGTTTCTCTACTGATTCTTTGTCTAGATGATCTGTCTAATATTGACAGTGGAGTGTTCAGGTCCCCTGCTATTATGGTATTAGTGTCTATTTCCTTCTTTAGGTCTAATAGAGTTTGTTTTATAAATCTGGCTGCTCCAACATTGGGTGCGTACATATTTATGATTGTTATGTCTTCTTGATGGATCAGACCTTTTATCATTAAGTAGTGTCCCTCATTGTCTCTTTTTATGGTTTTTAGTTTAAAGTCTATTTTGTCAGATATAAGAATAGCCACTCCAGCTCGTTTTTCTTTTCTGTTTGCATGGTAAATCTTTTTCCATCCTTTCACTCTTAGTCTGTGTGAATCTTTATGGGTGAGGTGGGTCTCTTGTAGGCAGCATATAGTTGGGTCCTGCTTTTTGATCCAGTCAGCCAGTCTGTGTCTTTTAATTGGGGAATTTAAGCCTTTAACATTAAGAGTTGTTATTGAAAGGTGTTGATTTATTCCTATCATTTTATTGGTTGTTTGGTTGTCTTAGGTGTCTTTTGTTCCTTGCTTTCTGATTTACTGTTTGGTTTCTATGTTTGTTGGTTCCTTAGGTTGTAGATAGTGTTTTTGTTAGCTTGTTTTCTCTTCATGAATGCCATTTTTATTGTACTAGCGGGTTTAGATTTTTCTTAGGTTTTTATGGCAGTGGTAGTTATTTTTCAGGAACCAAACCCAGTACTCCCTTGAGGATTTCTTGTAGGGGTGGTGTTGTGGTAGTGAACTCCCGCAGTTTTTGTTTGTCTGAGACATATACTATTTGCCCCTCATTTCGGAAGGATAGCCTTGCAGGGTAGAGTATTCTTGGCTGGCAATCTTTGTCTTTTAGTATTTTGAAAATATCATCCCATTCCTTTCTAGCTTTTAGGGTTTGTGATGAAAAGTCTGATGTTAACCTGATTGGGGCTCCCTTATAGGTGATTTGACGCTTCTCTCTTGCAGCTTTTAAGATTCTCTCTTTGTCTCTGAGTTTTGCCAATTTGACTATGACATGTCTTGGAGAAGGCCTTTTTGGGTTGAATACGTTTGGAGATCGTTGACCTTCCTGGATCTGAAGATCTGTGATTTTTCCTATACCTGGGAAGTTTTCTGCCACTATTTTGTTGAATATGTTTTCAAAGGAATCTCCATTTTCCTCCCCTTCTCGAATACCCATGACTCGGATATTTGAGCGCTTGAGGTTGTCTGATATCTCTCTCAGATTTTCTTCCATGTCCTTGATTCTTTTTTCTTTCTTTTTGTCTGCTTGTGTTATTTCAAACAGCCCATCTTCAAGTTCAGAGGTTCTCTCTTCAACTTCGACAAGCCTGCTTTTTAAACTCTCCGTTGTGTTTTTTATTTCGCTGAATAATTTCTTCAGTTCAGCAAGTTCTGCTACATTTTTTTTTCAGGACATTGATTTCCTTGTATATTTCCTCTTTCAGATCCTGTATACTTTTCCTCATTTCATCATGATGTCTAGCTGAGTTTTCTTGTATCTCATTCAGTTTCCTTAGAATTATCACTCGAAATTCCTTGTCAGTTATTTCAAGGGCTTCTTGTTCTATAGGATCTAGAGTATGAGATTTATTAACTTTTGGTGGTGTACTTTCTTGATTTTTTGTATTTCTGGTGTCTTTTTTTTGGTGTTTATTCATTGTGGCAGGGGGTTTCACAGTCCACCGGTTTGAGACTAATGACTAACTAGGATGTTGCTGTGGTTGCCAATTTGGTATGGCTCCCGCCGTGACTGCTCAGTTGGCCTCTAGTGTCTTGTGTGTGTGGTTGCCTCGGGTCTTGGGCTTCTCCGGGGATCCACCTTTCTGGTCAGCTTGTACTCTGCTGGGCTGGTGGATCACGTACCACAGGGTGTGTGATCTCTGTTGAGCTTTCACTTTCTGTACAGGACTTCTCCCCGTTCCGTGTGCTCTGGCCCAGGCTGTTAGATCGTGCAGTGGCGACCCCACCGGGTGTGTGGTTTCTGTCGAGTCTCCGCCTCCCTGGCCGCACGTCTCCCCCCTCTGTGCACACTGTGCTGGGCTGGGGCGTGTCTTCTGCAACCCTCGTCTATCAGCTGGGCCTTCAAGACCCTGCTCAGCACCGCCTCGCCCAGGAAGTCTACCAGGTTTCTGCTAGGCACAGACGACCGGTCTCTCTGGGTGCCTTTGTAGCACTGTGTAGATCTTTCTCGGGTCTTGTTCACCTTTGTATCCCCCCGGTATAAACCGAGTCTAGTGCCCGCCTGCAGCCTGCTCTCCGGCAGGTTCAAGCGGACCTGGGAACTCTCCTACCACACTATTCCCAACCAGAAATTCGTTAGGCTTTTTTCCAAACTGGTGGTCGCAGAGATGGTATCTGCCTCCCAGTAACAGGAAGTTTACCGGGCCGGAGTCCAGGGTGTGGTGGAGTGACAGTCGGCCCGCCCGTACTTCCTAGCCCTCCCAAAACTGGTCGGACGCCCCACACCCCCAGCCCTGCCAGAGAACCGCGGAGGGAGTGGGAGAGGAGGTCGGCCCGCAGGGTCCGGAAAGCCCCGCGCCAGGCCAAGCAAATGGGCTCAGTGATGGCCGAGCAGGGCGGAGCTGCCCGCACCTGGGAAAATGGAGGCAGCACCGTGGCAGTGAGTGGCCTGGTGGTGCAGGCGGGAGCCGCGTGGGCATTCACCCCCCGAACAGAGCTGTGCCAGGGATCACTCACAGTGCTGTGCCAGGTCGGGCGCTCGCTCTGTCTCTGGTTTGTTGCCTTCCGTGTTCTCGGCACTGCCGCCTCTGGCTGTTCAGTCGCGGCGCCGCTCGGGCGCTCCCAGGAATCTTCTTTAATGCCGGCCTGAAACCTCGAATCCTGAATAGGGCAGCTGGCCGCCTTCAGTGCGGCCCCAGCCTCCGGGATCCTGGCTGCATCCACAGCAGCCCTGGCGCCGTGTTCCCTGTTTCAAGACTCACTTTTGCAGCTAAGAATCAGTTCTTTTCCTGCTCCACACTTCAAAGCTGTTGCCTGTAAATGAGGCAGCCTCTCCTGCCGGGGGCAAAGTGGCGTTGAGCCCCCACGACCGGCCAGCAGCAGCAGTCCTCCCTTAAGAGATGGCCAGAGGAAGGTCCACAAGTTTCCCGGCTGCCTGAGGCCCAGTGGCCACCTTTTCCACCTCAGCTACTCCGCGCCAGCCGCCGCAGCCGCCGCCATCTTGAAACTCTACAAATGAATTTTCTAATTCTGCTTTCATTATCTTTTCATTATCTTTTCTTCTACAAAAATTGAAGTTATTCTTGTTTCTCACTTCATTAGCTGTAAAAGCAGCTAATATGCAGAAGGGGAGAAGGAGGTTGGTACAAGTTTTTTTGTGTGTCTTATAGTTTAAAAATATGTGATTACTCTTCTAATTTGTTTTCTCAATTAGATGTAAAAATAGAATAAATGTTAGCTCTCCAGCACCCAAATTCATCCTTTTTTTTTCCTTCCACATATTGTAATATAATTTATTGTGTGCAGGAAAAAAGACTAGTCATCTTAAGAGCTTTTATTTTTATTTTTCTATTTTTCTGCATTTTCTAACTTTTTTTCAATAAAAATCTGTTGCATTTTAATCAAGAAAAAATATTTAACCAAATATAATGAGAATCAGAGACAACGAAAATGTTTTATAAAAATTTAACAACAGTAATAACCACCTCCCAATATAGAAAAAACAAAAAACAAACAAAACGATCAAGCCAATCAAATAAACTTGAAAAATATATTAGAAAGACAAAAAACAATTAATTGATAAATACTAGAAAGTTGTCATGATGAGCTTCAAATAAAAATATATCCAATTTAAAATTCAAAATATCATGATTCATTAATTAGAAAAGAAAATAAAAGTAGTGATGATATTGCTGATTGCAAAAGACACCAAATCATGTCAAATTCTCTAATGTGTTCCTATTGCTTCCTGATTATGCTGAATTATGCCAAATATCTCCTGTAGCAAGAAACCAGTCACACTGGTTTATTGGACGTCTACAGTCACAGCCAAATCAATATTTCTCAGTCACATTGCTAACAGAAACAATGGTGATTAACAGCCACCAAAGTGAGTCTCCTCATCATTGTATTTACTCAGACATAAAATTAGCAAATCCCATTTACCCAAGTCATTACTACACACTCACCCAACACTAGTCAATGGCCATCTCCTATTTTTCCTATATGAGGCACTGCATCTCCTAAGTCAGAATTCCATTTCCTAAAGTACAATATATCCTTTGTCATTATCGATGCTTTTTTAAGAATTTTTTTTGGTTTGGTTTTTTGGCAGTTGTCTGGTACAGGGTTCAAACCCTGGACCTTGGTGTTATCAGCACCATACTTTAACCAACTGAGCTAACCAGACGGCCCTACTGACAAATTTAAACATTTGGCCTTATAACCTGCAAAACACTCTGGGAACTGCACCAAGGAAGTTCTGAGAATTTATAAACAGACAATGTGTTTTCTGAGGAAATCAAACAGTAACTAACTGTTAGAAAAGTAAAGAGAGACAAACCTGGAAATTATAAAACATGCAAATTTTAATTTTATATCTTAGAAAATACTGGGAGAACACTATCAAAAGTAATTTGTGAAAGAAAATATTGTAAAGATTATCTTAATTTCATATATGACAGATTGTAGAGTATTGACAGAAAAATTATTTCTCAGTACATTAGGCCAATTAGACATGTATGCCTTGACTTTTTAATTTTTTCATGTAAATGTACAAAGTAGAAAAATATATTCTTACTAACACCATTGCTCATGGCTTCTGCCTAGTATTACTGTGTCACTCTGGGTCTTTTCAGCACCTGCTTCTACTGCTAACATCCTCAACTGTCTCTGTATGTCTCATTTAAACTTCCCAAGATAATCTGGGGGTCTGTTGGCCTCAAAGCCCCTTGTCCAGCCTATTACTGTACTTTTCTTGCATCAACATCCACATCCAATTTATCACCTGTGATCACAGCTGAGGTCATGCAGTACCAGTCAGGCAACTTATGATTCAGGGGCTGTCTAGGGATGTTTCCCTCATCAGGAAATGTGCAAATTTCCTTAAATGGAAATTGTGAGCATGGCAGCCATTCTGAGGCCAATTTTGCCTATATGGTTGTGTGACTGAACTGTAGGACAATATTCCTTAAAGGACAAATCATTTAAGGTAAGGTCCAATCGAGTTGGCAGTTCCCCTGTACGGACATCCTCATAAATTGTCATGACTCACTTTAGATAAAGGAACACCTGTTATTCTGACCTCTAGCATTTGGGGTATATGTGTTGAGAAGAGAAATTTCCAGGGAATTTCATCAGAGGGTAATAAGTGCTTTCTTTTTCTTTTCCGCGATAGATATATAGATAGATAGACAGATTTTTTTACTCTCAGAATTTGTTAATAAAAAGTGTTCTTAACATCCATGTTTTCCCCCTCTGCAGTGTTGGAATGGTTTGTGGAAGAGACAGGCCTAGTACAGATGAAACAGGCTGAACTTCTCTTTCAATTATCCTCTAGATCTGGAACGGTAAATATATTTTATATCCTAGTCTGCAACAGTTGATTGGTAGTGATTGTCTAAAGTCCTGAGTGGAGAAGAATTCTGAGGCCTCACCCAGGCTCAGTGGGCAGAAGGGTGATAACTGTTTAGCAAGGAACAAAAGGAAAGAGCAGCAGATCACGCGTTTGACTGCCACCCCTGATTTAGATGCTTTGAAAGGGAGAGCAGTAAACTAATCAGAGAACACTGGACTTCAAGTCAGATTTTGTCTGAATGTTGGCTTCGCAACATTTATTTATTTTTTTATATTTTATTTTTAAAATATTAAAAATATTTTATTTTAATAAAATATTTCTGAAATTTAGACTTTTAAAAATATCTCATGAGCAGCTACTGTGCATCAGGCATGGTTTTATGAAATGGTAATAAAATGCTGAGCAAAAAACAGACATGAAAAACACCCTGTTTTATAGATGAGAAAAATGTTAACCAAATAATCATAAAAATAAGTATACATTACAATTGAGGATGACTATTAGGAAGGAGAGGTACCAGATGTCATAAAAGTTTATACTGAGATGATCTAGCCACTTACTATCAGTATGACCTCGGACAAATTACTTAACTTCCCTGAGCCACTATAAAATGGGGGCTAAAAATATGTCATAGGGATTTATAAAAATTAACTGACAATATGCCACTATGTGTAATATGTATAAATATATAATTTATATTATTATACCAATAAACACATAATTTATAGAACGTAATAGTTGGCCAGTTTGCTCAGTCGGTTAGAGCAAGGTGTTAGTAACACCAACGTCAAGGGTTCAGGTCCCTTGGTCCCCTTACCTGTAGCTACCAAAAAACAGGGGGGATATAGAATATACACATGTCCATTGAAATATTCTATTTAATAATCATACATGAAGCGATATATTAGTTGCTGTGGATAAATGAGGACATATTATTTTGTCTGTTGTATATACGATATATATTCTGCATTTTCCCACAATCTATGTTAGAAGTACAGGTGGACAAAGAGAATTGGTATAATGCCAGGAAACATAGGACTTTCACCAAGAAAAGGGAAGAATAATCAATGCTAATAATCACACAAAATAGCTAGGTGGAAAGAGGGTCTAAGCGTGTGTTGCCAGAATGTAGACTAGCCAAAGTATCAAGGGGAAAGAAAATATGATGCATTTAATCTCCTTCCTCCTGGAAGATAAACGTTTTGTTTGACTCTGCAGTTAGAAGGACATGATTAAGACACACTGATAAGGAAAACAGTAAACTAAGATGGGGAAGTCTGGCAATCAGGACTAGTTAACTGGAGGGGCACAATGGGAAAGCAATGGGACAGAAGTTAAAGGAAGGGGTAAGTAGAGACCCTCCTCATAATCCTGGGCAGTCTTGACCATGAGAGGACAAACTTTGGAGGCAGATATCACAGGTTCTTATCTCAATTTTGCTGATAACTAGTTGTGTAATCTTGGGGAAGTTATTAATCTCTCTGTGCCTAAGTTTTCTCATCTGTAAAATGGGAAACATAATAATACTTACCTCATTGAGTTAAATAAAATACAATTTAGATACTTAGAACAGTGCTTGGAACATAGTAAGTACTATACAAGTACGTATGTTACCTATTGTTATTATTATTATCAACATATTTATAGACTCCCTTAGATGAAAGCAACACGATGGTAATAAAAGGTGTTCTTCAGTGAGAAATCTAACCTGCTTCTACTTGTGATTTCTAGTCACCGATTAAAACCAAAATTATATCAGTATGAATGTTTTCAACTGCAAGTAATAGCATACCTAGTTAACCATGGCTTAATCAATGAAGACGTTTAATTGTCTTATATATAAGAAGAAGACTGGTGGTAAGGGGTTAGAGATTTGGTGCAGGGGCTCATCAATATCATCAAAGACCAAGGCCCTTACAATTCTTTTCTGTCATCCTCCTTATTGGTTTTTTTATTCATGACCAATAGATGGCTGCTACAGCTACAAACATAGTATCTGGCAAAGAGGAGGGGGATTTTCATTGCTGAAACCTAAACAGGTTGCCATTCTATACAAAGTTGGAATTCTGTTAAAAAGGAAAAAGGGGATATGACTGCTGGGCAAGCAGCTAACAAAGTCTAGCACAACCTTTATAATGTTCTGACTTGTATTTTTGAAGGAAAATATATAACTACCTGTATCAGGTTGAAAGAATGTATTTAAATGCAAAGATCATAAGGAATCTGGATGGAAAAAGACAGAAAAGCTGTCAGTGCTTTGGGCAAGTTTTTCACAGTGAATTTTAAGTGTAATTGTGTGCATGAAAACATAAATTTATTTTCAGAAATGCAAATGAAGCACCTGGAATAACTGAAAATAATACAGCTGGGTTTCTTACATTATCTCTCCCAATCATATGTATTATCTGAATTCTCAAAAATGTTTTGAACTGATATCTAAACTCAACTTTTTCTAGGTTCTCCTCTAAAAAACTGCTTGCTCTCCTTTCACTACCTCCTTGCACAGAAAAGAGCATCTACTCTCTGGAAAGAGTAGATAACACTTGCTGTCTGCACTTTTGCTGTGGCAGTTCTCTCTGGAACACTCTTCAGCAAGGCCCTTGTCACCATTGCTCCACCTAATCTCCTCTTGTTGAGATCACCAATCATCCCCATGCTGCCAAATGCAATGGTTACTCAATATCAGACACAGGTCATCACGACTACCATGAAACACTTTCTCCACCCCCTAACACACTGGCTGTTCCTGCTAGTCCTCCTTTACTGGCTCCTCCTTACTTCCCCAACTTTCAAATGTTGAAGAGACTCCTTAGTATCCTGCAAGGATCAGTCCTTTGGACCTCTTCTCTTCTTCAAACACACACTCTCTCTAGATGGTGCATCCAGTCCTGTTGTTTTAAATACCATCTTTAATGCCAAACACCCCCAAATTAAATCTCCACTGAAGACTTTTCACCTGAACTCTCAAGTCACGTATACCCAATAGGCATCTCAGATTAACATACCCAAAACTATACTCCTGACCACCCCCCCCACAAACTTGTTCTTTTTATGGATGGTCCCTAGGTCAGTATTTGATTCTATGTTTCACCCTGTTGCTCAGGCCCTGAACTTTTCCTTGACTCACTCCTCTTTCTCTATTACCCCTTAACAATCGATCGGCAAACACTGTAGGCCCTATATTCAAAACATATCTCCACTATGACCGCTTCTTATTACCTTTATTCTTCCATTCTACTCCAAGCCCCCATTACCCAGTATTTGTCTTATTACTATAACTGCTTCCACCTTTACCCCTATAATCTGGTCTCCACATAGGAGTCAAAACAATCTTTTTAAATATGTCAGATCATTTCACTCTTCTGCTCAAAATTCTCCCTCCAAATAAATAGCTTCTGATCTCCATCCAAGTAAATCCCAAGCCCCTACAGTAGTCTTTACTGCCTTATGTAATACAACCCTACATCTTCTCTGATCCCTCCCGTCCTCTGACTCCTCCCTCTGGAATCCCCTCCAAGCTCCTCTTCTTTCACCATACACCTTGTTCACTGCATTTCATCTACTCTGGCCTCCTTGTGCCCTGTATACTCTGAACATGCTTCTATTCCCTCTGGCTGTCGTGTCCTTCCATTTCTCTTTTCATGCATGTTCCTCTTCAAATACCATCAGAGAGGTCTTCCCTAACCACCCATCCCTCTTTATTCTGCTTGGCTTTTCTCCATCGTTCTTATAAACAACTGACATATATACTTGCTTATTGTTTGTGTCTTCCCACCAAAATGTCTGCAGCACAAGATGAGGGACTGGGCCTGTTTTGTTCACAGCTGTACTCAGGAACGGTGTCTGGCTCCTGGCAGGTATTCAGTCAATATGTGTCGACGGTGAGTGAATCAATGAATGTCTGTTTGCTGAGTAACCACTTTATTATTTTTTTTATTCTATTTGCTGAGTAACCACTTTATTATTTTTTTATTCTATATAAATCTCATAGAGTTTTTGAGACTTTTCACTACTGTAAATTAATATTTTCAATGTTTCTTTCAAGCCGGTAATGAGAGAAACATTTTGTGTTTTATTACATATATATATATAATGTATATTTTAAAGTATAAAGCTTACTGTGTTAATTCCTTACCGTTTGTGTTATGTTTTTACCAACATTATGTTTCATGTATTAATATCGTCTGTAAACTGATCTGTTGATGTTTTATTTTATTTTATTTTTTTATCTTTTTCGTGACCGGCACTCAGCCAGTGAGTGCACCGGCCAGTCCTATATAGGATCTGAACTCACGGCGGGAGCATCGCTGCGCTCCCAGCCCCGCACTCTCCCGAGTGCGCCACGGGCTCGGCCCTGATGTTTTATTTTTTAAAAAACTCATACTGAAATCACAATGCTTTGAATTAGATCATCTTTGCTATTTGAGGGCCATTTTCCTGTAGCCCAAT
The DNA here is from genome assembly GCF_027409185.1 of Cynocephalus volans. Lineage (NCBI taxonomy): Eukaryota > Metazoa > Chordata > Mammalia > Dermoptera > Cynocephalidae > Cynocephalus > Cynocephalus volans. The sequence continues at coordinate 77,673,503 of NC_084464.1, forward strand.
ATATATATATTTTTTGTTTGACACAGATATTTTTATTTACTTATTTATTTATTTACTATTTATTTATTCATTCATTTATTCATTTATTTATTTATTTATTTTAACTTCTCAATGTACATTGTAGTTGATTTTCGTGACCCTTTACCCGTTCCTCTTTCCCCTCTCCCTTTCTCTTCTCCCCTGCTATATCATATCCGTTCATTTGTCTTAAGAAGTTCAAGGAATTGTTGTGATTGTTGTGTCTTCTTCCCCCACCCCCATCCTTTGTTAATCTGTTTATTTATTCATTTTGGACTTAGAGAAAATTATATTAAGTGAAACAAGTCAGGCACAGAAAGAGAAATACCAATATTTTAATAATGTAATGGAAATCATCCCAAGATCAAATGCTGTGATTTTTCTGAATATACCAATTAACACCTTGAAAGCACAAGGCACTTCTTATTTCTATTAGGCCTGACACTATTATATAAGTTGTTCCTGTTAAATGTAAAATATTTTGATGAACTTGTTTTAGCACATTCTCATTAATATTGTAGCCTTTTAAAAAATGTTGATAGTTTAAAAACACACATAAACACACACAGTAATGTCTAAATATATTCATTAAGAGATGTCTTTAGAAAATGATGGAAAAATAATTGCAGACAAAGCTTTTGTTTTCCATGTGTTAGTAATTTCTCACATATACTAATAAAAATTACCTAAGTTAATTGAATAGTTGTCTTTCATATCCTCTCCTCTCCCACCTCTTCAATACCTTCTGCCTGGCTTGACTCTGCTTTCCAATAAGAATCTTCTCTTCGATCACAACTGGATGAATACACGTAGCCCTACAAAATGTCTGTATTTCTACTTATGGAATGCACTCCCCATACACTGTGGTCCCCTCTCTCCTTCTCACTCTGCCCCATTCCTCTTCTCTTCTTCCTTTAACCCGTCAGCTTCCACATTCTTACTCTTACCCAAATTTAGTGACTACATTCTCTGCTGGTTGTCTTATCACATCTCATTATTGCTTGGAAATAATATAATAATGATGTCTTCTTTTCTTGGTTTCTAATCTTTGTTATTTTCCTTACTTTGTCTAAGGGGACATCATCTAATCTCACTTAAACTATCATCTGCATAGTGAATAATCACAACAATTTTGATCTCAATATCTAACTGATTTCATCGCAGTGATTAATGATAAACTCAAATTCAGCATCACTGAAAAGATTAAGGAAATCAATTTTTCCATTTAAATCTTCTCTACTCTCATTTTTCTGATCTGCATTACTCATTCCCTTCTTCTATACTTCCCCAACATACCACTCTGTTGTAATTTTCTCCTTTCGTCTTTGTCTTCAAAATTATCAGTTTGTAAATAAGAGTTATGAACAACTGCTTATAAATAGCAGTTTCTTTTAAATTGGTTAATTTTTAGTTATAAATTGCACTGCTGGCTTCAAATAAAAACATAAAATTATTTGGAAGAACATAACTGCAAATAAAAAATCATGCAATTATAGGGGAAATATCAGTCTTAAATAATAACACTACCAAGATAGATCAAGCTAAAATAAATTTTTAAAATCTTATTGATATAGTTTTTCCTTAGCTCTAAAATCTATGCTTTTCTTTCATCTTGTTAACAGAAACTGTTTTTCATATAAACTTTCACAATTACCTGCTATCCACTAGGTTTTAACACTTGTTCACTAATCCCTCTCAGTTGCACAGTGTTTAGAATTTGAAATCCATATTTGTACCCTTAAAAGTGTAGAACTTCTTATTAGCACTGGAAGGGAAACATCATAATTCTCCATACGTAGGTGAGCACATGAGGATTCAGAAAGGTTGATTTTGTTTATGTCATATAGCATGGAAGGGATATCAGAGCCAGAACAGGTGTCCCAACCTCTGGACAGGTGCTAGCTTTGACCATCCCACAGATGTCTCTAGAGTAGAAAATTCCTAAAAATAAACACAAAAGCATTCTTTTGATCACTCAGGGATTAGATGTTCTACAGTGACAGAGCAAATAAACATATCATATATTTTGTTTCTCTCCTAAGATATATGTGTGAGTGTATAGGTATAAAGCGGCACTTTGCCTTATGGGTATGTGATTTGAGTCTGCCCCCTCAAGTGTTTAGTGGCCTAATCTTTATATTTCTGGAGAGAGACAATGTTTGGAGATCCCAGAATTCAGATTGCAATTCTTATTTCAATCAAATAATCAGGTTAAATTCTGTACGTCTAACATAGAATAAAACAGATAAGCTGAAGTACCTTTGGCTTGTTATTTACCTCCCTGGACCTCAATTTTCTCATCTAATAAAATGAAGGAAATCAATTCATTCATAATAATAATATAATGGTAATAATAAAACTTATAATGAATTGAGTACTTACTTTAAACCAAGCATAATGCTACATCTTTACATTCATTATCCCATTTAACATTCACAAAAATCCTTTGAGGAGGAGACTATTAGTATCTCAGAGAAAGAATTAAGTAGCTTTCTAAAGTGACAGGGCTGATGAGTGGCAGAGTGAATTTTGGACCTTGGCCAGTTCTGTCCTAAGCTCTGTACTCGTAAGTCTCCGGCTGTGAAGCCTCTCCGCCACCTCCTTGATTTTTAAGGTCCCCTACAGCAAGAATGTTTCATTCTTTTTTTTTTTTTTCCATTAAACAAACATGAAATTATTTCCTGTTTTCTCATTACCCACTGAAATATTCAGAACTTGTTTTCTTAATTATGAAATCAATATTTGCTGTTTAAGTTAAAAAACTAGTTAGGGGAGCAAGAAGTGGAAAGTCACTGGAAGTTCTTAAATTGATGCTGGATGCTGCTAAATTAAGAAATCTCATCATTCAGGGAGAATGTTGTTAATGAAATTTCAATTAAAGCAACATCACATATTTCTATCAACTGCAACAACAGCAACAAAAAATTCTAATAGCTTCTTTCTCATTTAGAACATTTACATCTGAAAAACATTTCAACTATAGATGTTTGTAAGATTGAAAGTTCTGGATTTCTCAACATAAGTATTTTTTATTTTTATTTTATTTTAACATTTAATATTTGTGAGGTACAGTGTGTTACCACAAATACACATATTTATTATTATGTTCAATTAAAGAATATTAATATTAGATTAAATATTTTAATCTTAAAGATATCACAAATCAATAAACCATATAGAACATTTTGATATGATGTTTAAATTGAAAGAAAACTTCATTTACAAGAGTATTGCGATTGTTATTTTTCCTGCTGCAACTGATCACATTCGTCCTTTGTTTCTAAATAACTAAAATGAAATTCAGAAAGCCACTAATTCTAGACTTAACTCTGAAGTCATTTCTTATTCTGAATGCAATTTTTATTTTCATATGCTTTTATTTGTATACTATAAAAATTTTGCTATTAAGGAAAGAGAAATATATTTTTAAAAAATTTGGTCTGTCTACTGTGCAAATATATGTTAGAGAGTCAAGGGAAACAGTAAATAAATGCAAAATAATCTAAATTGATACATATCAGAATTTGGATTGTGGGGATTATTTTGAAATTTTAGAGCATAAAAGAATCAGGCAGTTCATCCTAGAATTAGCAGCTCTTTGAATCTCATTTTTAGTCATTTAGAAACAAAGGACTAATGAGATATTCATTCTGGTTACTATTATCTTTGTGTCAATTGCAACAGGAAAAATAACAATCCCAAATACTTTTGAAAACAAAGTTTTCTTTCAAGTTAAACATCATATTGTCAGTTTGCAAATCAAGAAAGTAAAAAGTAGTAAAAATATTGACCAAATCTATCAGTTAATAATTTAGAGATTAAATTCATTTCCACAATGGCTTCTGAAGAACTCCTTTTGTGTTGGTACTTAAGGATAATCTTCAATACTAAACAGAAATAATTTGTCCCACAAAATACGAATTGGCCTTAATTTATGTACCCATGTCACACACTTCAACCTACTGCAAAGTGCTCCTAACATCAGCAGGCCAAGAAAGTAACATAGTTGCTTATAACAAATGTTACTCATGTTTAAGAGATACTTGAAAGATATTTTTCCGATTATCTGGATCTTCAACAGCTTCCTATTATGGCCAAAGCCCCATCCATTAGGTTCTCAAGTCATTATCATTAACTTAGGCCTACCTCCAAATCTCTATCTGGTTTCCTTCTTTTGAGTAAGTCTTAGACCACTTATGAGTCCCAGAAATCTTCGGCTGCTTTCACTCAAGGCTCAAACTAGATGTAGACCTGAGAAAGGTCCTTTCCCTTCCTTCTGGGAACTACTCAATTTCTTTTTCCCTTTGTCAGGATCTGAAAGTCCTAACCCAAGTCATATCTACAGGGAAGTTTCACCCACATACCCCGGAACCTTCATAAAAGGATAGTTCTCAGGAAAAGATTCATAGCAGAAAAGATGGTGGAAAGGAGATGTGTGTTACCACTAGAAGAAGGAATGGTGCACGGGGACTTTGGAGGCTCAGGAGGTGAGAATTTTAAGCAGTGGCACCCGGTAGAAGCAACGGTTTGTCATGGACCCTGAGTGAGCAGGCTGGGAAAGCATCAATAGCAACAGCCTCAGTCCAGAAATATTTTGAAAAGGATTTCCCAGGGAAGAAATGTGAAAAAAAAAAAAAAAAAATGAGTAACTATAGGAGATGGTGGATATGTCAATTTGCTTCACTATAGCAATTATTTCACTGTGTATATTTATCCCCAAACAGCATGTTGTATATCCTAAATACACACAATAAAATTTATAAAAACTTTAAAAGGGAAAATTCAAAGCGGGAAGCAAGACTTATACAAACTGAAGGGATATCAGAAGATGAGGCAGAAGAGACAGGAATATCAGGAACAAGAGCTTCAAACAGATCTTTGTAGTTGAGAAAGGAAAAGACTCAACAGAAATGATAGACTCAAGTAAAGACTTCTTTTGAAGGACTTTCTTAGTCTTCTCTTCCATCTTTTTCATATAACTCCAATCCTATTTTTCACAAGTTTAATTTTTAACAGGAAATAAGTTTGGATTCCAAATGTGAAGGTGTTTCTACATCTGGAATAAGGTGAATTTTGTCCTTGAAATATTATGTTCTGTTTAGTATAATCAAAGACTGAATAAAACCTTCTTTTGAAAGGAAGCCACAGTAAGAGTCTTTTCTTCCTTCACAAAAGGGAATTCATTCCACAAGTCTTGATTCATTAAAATAGATTGAAATTGTATCTACTTTGTCTCTGTTGACCTTCATCTTTGAATGAGGCTTCATAAGCTCTTATAATAATTTCTCCAGAGATTTTTGGTGTCAGTTGCAATTTCCAGGAATTAATAAGAGGAAAAAAAAAAAAAAAGAAGAAGAAGAGAGTGAATATTTTGAGAGAATAAGAAACAGAAAATTGAAAAAGCCCTATTTCCTTTCATTTCAGGATTTCATTGTACAATGGAATGAGCACTGAATGAAAACCAGAATTGAGGTTGAAGTCCCAGGTCTGAGACTTTCTAGCTGCTTGACCCCAGGCAAGTCACTTAAGCTTTCTGAGCCTCAGCTTCCTCATCTGGGGAATGAAGTTGATGAGGCTTGCCAATTCAAAAAATTAGTAACATACAAAGTGTTAATAAACACATAAAATATTCAACTTAATTGGTAATCAAGCAAATAAAATTAAAATATCAATAGAATTACTATTGATTTCTCCAAATACCCAGTGCTGGTGAAAGCTAAATGAGACAGGAACTTTCACTCTCTATTAAAAACAAAATCACAGTATGTACCAGGAAAATTAAAAATGCTCTTGGAATTTGATTCAGAAAATGTCTTTCTAGGACTCTATCTCAATGAAATCATTTGAAAAACACAAACTGCACTTTATTCACAAAGATAGTTAGCAGTGAAAAGTTGGAATCTTTCTAAATATTTGGAGAAAATCCAAAAATAAAACTGACCAGAAGGTGTACACAAAAAAGCAATCTTAAAATACAATATATGTATATCAATAAGTATGTGTGTGGTTTAGAAAGCAGTTTGAACCTATCTCAGCGTCCTCATCAGCTGCAGAATATAAAATGAGCTTATATTTCTTTTACACTCCAATTATAACTCCAGTCCCCACCAGTGTATTCGTCAAAAGTTTGGCTCACAGAGTTCCTAGCGGAGGTTCTGGGAGTTTCTGAGGTCACTGGCCCCCATACATGCTCCAGGTGATCACCTCAGCAATTCTCAGGCTCTCTGCTCATAGCCACTTGGTTCCCTTGGCTGCAGATGTCCTTCCACTGAACAAGTGACCTGACTGAAGTGCCCTTCTGGCCCTGTGGAGGAGGACTTCCTCCTCTGTCTCCCCAGCACAGCTGAGAAGATCTGTGATGTGTCTGTCTCTATGAGAGTGTGGGGGTAAGGGACGCACAGCCCAGAAGGCAGCTGATTACTGCTGCTGCTAGATGTGGCCAAGCTGAGGGTCACAATCCCAGCCTTAAGGATCTACCAGGCCCCCAACAGGTTTAGACAGAGTAGAGAAAGCCTCACTGCAAAAGGTGATGATATTCTGTTCTGAGAACCTCATCCTCCCACACTGATAATCAGAATAAAGATGGGACTTTTATGATGCAACTAACACAAAGCTGCTTGGAGACTGAGGGTGACTGGAGAGGAATCAAGTGTCCTGGGTTCCAGAATGCTTCTCTAACATGTGACTTTTGTCTGCACCTGGCTGCCATTGCTGATTTCAAGATGACAAGCGCTGTACACAAAATGAGTGTGCACAAAGTATACCTTTCTCTATTTTTCAGAAATCAACTAAATTTATATTTTGACACCACCTTCCACCTTTTTCTTGAGGTTTCTTCTGTGTTCACACAGAGGAACAAGTTTGCACATTGATAAGATCTGAGGCAAAGGGAGTGCAAGGGACCCAGATCCCCACCTGTTATTTCACACAATTAGCCACAGAGCTATCTCTTATTTCTCTCTGCAAGTTCCACATGGACCCAGCATCAACCTCAACTACTTTTTCTAAACTGTCAAGCATAAAGGATTCATTCTGTTCCCCCATCATGTTGGAGAACTAGAAACTTCATGAGGCCATCTAGGGTATTGACTTCCTAGACACATCATACAAACTGTTTCCTTCCACATCCCCAGGGATCTACAAAGGAATCAACTAAGAAAAGGAGCCATAAGTTTCCCATTGTTTTAGACTCCACTAACCTGTCAGGGAGTTCTGTTCCTACACACACCCCTGGGGAGGGAGGGGACAAGACACCCATCTCACAAGCAGCTTCCTGGTACATAAGAACACTTACTTCCCCTCCCAAGTGACTCCTCTCCTTAGTCAAAGGAAGACAATCTTTTCCCTAAATTTGGAAACAGGAAGACTAGAAGAGACTCATCATATTTTTCTTTCAAATCTATTGTTTGCTTTCCTTACTCCTTTCTATTACTCGCAAGGCCTGAGCTCTCGAAACTTAAAAGCCAGGAATCACTCCTCCTCTGCTCCTTTGTGGCAACACACCCTTTCCCTAAAGCAATGAGTCCAGAATAACCTCTCACCTTGAATTGTGGATAGAGGAACAAAGGGGGACAGGAAATGCCAGGGGGAAACTGGTTAAAATTTGGTTAATATTTCAGAAACATAATCCCACCTAAACCAATTACTCTAGTTCTCTCTTTCTAAGTAATGAAATACACGATAGATCATGGGGTCAAGAATTGCTGTCTTCTACCTGCTTATCATAAACACATATACTCACCCACACACACAAGCACATACATACATACAATTAAAATGCCAAAAGCACATGGGAAATATTTTTGTATCACACATAAGATATGAATGTTAACATTTATCAAGATATATATATATATCAAGATGATATATATTTCAATATTTGTTATAACTCAGTAAAAAGAAAGTAGCGAATTGGCAAGGGAGACAAAGTAGCAATGTACATACAAAAGAAACAATACAAATGGCATATATATATATATATATATATGCATACAAAAATATTAACAGTAAATAGAGATAAAATCTCTGAGGGACATTACTAGGGACACAGCTTTTGAGGCCCCACCCCTGGTATACTGATGCAGAATTTCGAAGAAGTTTAGGTATCTGCATTTTCAGTTAAGTGCCCAAAAATATTTCTAGAGCCTACTAAAGTTTTGGTCCCACTGGTATTGAGGAAATTGTACTTCCTCAGGGATATTAGAGTCTGACTAACTCTGTATGAAAAATGATCCTAGCCAGGAAGCTAAACTCTAAATTCTCTAAAGTAGGAATCAAAATACTGCCAGAAAGCAAAAATCACACCAGCCATCAACACTGGCAATAACAGCAAAATGCCAGCCACATCTTGAGATGGTATCTTACTGATAGGACATATTCTTCTCTACCCATTATCTTGTATCCAAGATTTCAATGTATTCTCCTATACTAGATGTCCTATAACCTACTTACAGCACAATTTTTCTTTAACCTTTTTTTAAATAAAAATTTCACTGCTACTATTCAGTTTTAAATATTTACATGCCTACTTATTCTCCTTATCTGAGAAGATTTTTTTGCCTCAACTTGAAAAGGAGAAATAATCAGTTACTGGTTTTCAGGTCTTCAGGCTTTATATACAATACCTTGATTAATGTACAGAATTTATTTGCTAGCACATAAAATATAGTAGCTGCCTAAATGAACAAACGTTTCACATGAAACCCAAACATGAATATGTGCTTGGTAGTCTTGTTTCTAGGTGATATCTAGATGCACTCAAAGTGGGTAACACTAGGATGATGTTCTATACATAAATGTGGGTCAAACAGAGTCTAAACCAAATTCTCTGCAAATTGATATATTTAAAGTGGCCTGCTCAATGGTGGTAATTACACTTGCATTTATTAACCAAATATAAACAAGATATGTTATAAAAGGAAAGGAAAATAAGAAACAGTTCTACGATCATAAGATTCCATTTATAACACTGCCATCACCTCTTGACAGAAATATTTTGTTGGCTTCATTTGGGGGCAGATTTCTTTTTTATTTTGTCTTTTTGTGACTGGTAAGGGGATCTCAACCCTTGGCGTGGTTTTGCCTGCGCCGCGCTCAGCCAGTGAGCGCACTGGCCATTCCTATATAGGATCCGAACCGTGGCGGGAGCGCCGCTGACGCTCCCAAGCACTGCACTCTCCCGAGTGCGCCACGAGGCCGGCCCATGGGGGCAGATTTCTTTGATCTCCACCCTGACCCATTCCAAAATTTGGATGCCAACCTCTATAACTAGTATATTAATGCCAATGTTTGTTAACAGACCAGAAAAGAAAAAATAATCACATTCTAGCAACTTATATACATTCTGTATTATAACAGCTTTTGTCCCTAAATCATAATTGGAAAGCCTTTATAAAAGTTTGTAGGAAAGTTCTGGTTTGGAAGATAATAGAATAAGCAGGTGTACTGTTTAGTATCTTTCCAAACATGCTCTGCATCCAAGTAATACTCACTTCTTTTCCCATACTTAAATGATACCTTTAAAAATTCCTGTATTATTGCACAGGTTGTGTTGTGTCATAATTGTCTGTTTAGATGTCTGTCTCAGCATCTCAATCATGAGCAACTTGAGGAAGCCATCTATGTCACTATTGCACCTAGCATAGTACATGCTTAATAGATGTCAGCTGAGTAAATGAGTAATTCCATAACCAAGGAAAAATAAAGCCATGCTTATAGTTTCATGTCTGTATAAAAATGATGCAACAAACCATCTTGTTCAATGGGTAAGATGGACAGTGTCAACGGCGTATGTTAATTCTCATCACATACAGAATTCAGTTAACATTTTAGTGCAAGATCCACATGGTGTGGGTTCTAATTAAACTTTACCAGTTGATTTGCTTTTCCATTTGTAGATGCTGAAGACATTCTGCATAAAGTCTTTTAGAGGTGCCTGTCATGCGGCTGACTCTGGTGCAGACTCTATTGAAGACAACTTTAAAATACACCTACTATAAAGAAACCTCTTCCATCAAAAATTGCAGCAAGAAATGTAGATTATTCCTAAAGATTTTTTCAGTAGGTTTTACTGAAGATTTTAAGAGAGATGGTTAAGTGCACACTCCACAGTAATCAATTTAATTAAAATTATGTGTTATATATGTTCCTCCCCAAATCCCTCTTCTGGCACAGTACTATTCAGGACTCCTATCACTCTTTCTAACTTTCCACCAGCTCAATGACTTCACCCTCTCCCAGTGGTTTCTTCTGGAGGCCTTGCACACACACCTTCCCTGTCATAAGCACAGCCTAGTGCCAGTCTTCACTTAGCCAGTTTCTCTTGGACCAGACCCAGCAGACAGGTCATTTTATAAGTAAATAAAAATACCACCATCTTCTGTTGTCTAAAATCTCTCATGAAGTAGCAATTAGTCAAAATAAAACTGATAACAGGTAGAAAGTATTTGGAGATTCTAAGTAAAAAAATATTTATTAAAACTTAGAATAAACCTTCAACAAATTCTGAATATTCAAAAAGTGATGAACATCTGTTATTTAGGAACTTTGGTCAATTCTAGTACTCCTATTATTCTTGTCCCAAATTTATAAGATTCTTTAAGACCTTTTATCATAGGCTATGAAATAGGTAGCATCACAGAATTGTAGGTAGCAACACCACAAGAGATGTGGGACATTTTTCATTTAATTGGTTTATTCAATTCAACTGCATTCTTGAATGCAGTGCTAGGTGTTGCTATGGGTCAATTATATCCCCCAAAAGTTCACATGTTGGAACTTAATCTCCATTGTAACAGTGGGAAATCCTATTATGGTAATTGAAAGGTGGGCCCTGTAAGAGGTTATTAGATAGTGAGGACTGTACCCTCATGAATGGATTAATCCACTAATGGTTTCATGGGTGGTCATGGGCATGGTTCTGATGGCTTTATAAGCAGAGAAAGTGAGCAAGTTAGCTCTCTCTTGCTAAACTTATTCTCTCCATGTGGACCCTGAGTTGCTGTGGAATGTCACCACCAGGAAAAAGGCCCTCATCAGATGTGTTCCCTAGACTTTCGACTTCCCACCCTCTCAAACTGTAAGAAATAAATTTTGTTTCTTCATAAATTACCCAATTTCAGGTATTCCATTATAAGTGACAGAAATGTACTAATACAGGTGTGAACAAATGTGATCCAATATTCACAGACAGTAATCTTGAGTGGTGAAAATGTAAGTGTCTATCTTATTATCCCTTGTATTTGTTCTTATTTTTAAATTTTCTTTTGAAAATTTTTTATTTTCTTGACCATTTCCGGTTGAAATATCCCTTCCAGCTATTGTTTTCTTCTGTGTTTTCTTTTATGTCATGCAGTAACATTCTTCTCATTTATGCTGACTCTTCTTTCTCTGACACTCTTGGGTAAATCCCTCCTTCTTCCTCTGCCCCTCATTTTTAAGCAGTTCTCCAGTCCAGTCCTTGGACAGTCCCCCTGATGGGAAATCCCAGGAAAAGAATGCCATCTCCAGGAGCCAGGTGCCTGGGGAGGTGAGCAGAGCTGGAAGGCAGGAGAAGAGCACAGAAAGCAGTTTAGTCATATACCTACAGCTGGATCCCTAACACATTTGTGCTCACCTAAAAAGATGCTCTGATCAAAGCTGGGGAAAATAATTGACACAGACGGAAATGTCTGTTATCAAGAATTATTAAAGCATGAAGCATTAGGAGATAGGCACACAAGAAAGAAAACCAGAAATCATGATATGGCAAGCTTCAGTAGAACAATCCTCAATTACTACAGAAGTGATCTCTCTAAGTGCACCTTGAATCTTGGAAGCAAACGACTGCAGAAACCCTAGATGCCCAAGCACTTACATGGAATTAGAGCCATCTACCCACCCAACTTGGCAGAAGTAAATCTGAGAAGAACACTCTATGACAGTAAGTTTTGTATAGCCTATCAGCACATCTTTATTTGAGGAGAATCTATTATTACCTCAGAAATAAAATGTATAAAGCAAGTAAATATCTTTAAATTGAAAACATACACTAATGATAGTTTCCCAATAACATTTTATAAATACTGCTGATGGAAATTACCTGTTTCTTTTGTCAAAACTGGCAAAGCAAAAATTTCTAAGTTAAACAGGCAAGGAAGACTTTTTTCAAGATTACTGCAATAGGAGAGAGAGAGACTAGAATGCAGTCTGAACTCAACTCTTTTGAAAAGGGAGCTGGAGAGTCTTTAAGAGTTGGTGAGAGGGTGGAAATTGTAGGCCATACGTGTTTGCTAATTGACCTTACCCAAAGAAGAAGAAAACCTTCTCCTATCTTTATGATAGAAAGTATTTTTACAGCTTGGATCAAAGTGACATGGAACTTAGGCTCCCAGCCTCCCACCAGTACTGGGAGATATTTGAAATCTGATAGTCACTTGCACTAGCTTCCTCGATGATTTTGTTTCAAAAGGATGGCTCCCAGGTCCTTAAGAAAGATATTCCTGGGTTGCAAAACCGGCAAGAGGTTGGGAGAAGATTACATACATTTCAAAGGATCAGAGAAAGAATTTATGATTACAAGTTTTGTAAAGTACATACTCTAAGAAAAGACAGATCAGGGACCTGTAGTTGGGAAGAAGAATGTCTAATACTTAGCCAAGCTGAGGGGAACTTGAAGGCCATCTTGGTCACAATACTCCTAGGGTTTCTTTGATTCTCACTGTTCAAAAAAGATAATTCATGTGCTGTTTAAAAGAAGGGTAATTAGAGAAATGCCAACCCGACAGCAATGCCTCCTCTTAATAAAAACTTATAAGATCATTGTCAATAAAATCCCATTTGGAATTCATTTCCTTTGAGTTACTTAAAAAGGAACATGTTTGTTTTTAAAAGAACTACTTAATCTCCAACAATATGCAAAAACCTTACAATGACATCCCTTATGATTTTAAAACATTCCTTTGGTAACAGTGTTGATTAGTGCTGAAAAAGAATTTAATTGTATTACATAACTTTGTATAAGCAAATAATTTTTATTTAGATATGTCTTCATTCAGTGGTTCAGGTATTCTTAAAATACCTGAAATAAACATTCAATTTGGATCAGTGAATATTCCATTTCCTCCTTCCTCAGGCTACTGTTACCTTTCAACAAATATTTTAAATTCCTGTTATAGCCAAAGAATAATACTTCATGATTTAGTAGGAAAAATAGGGGAATAAGACAAATCTTTGCTCTTAAACTCACACACTACTAAAAATATATTACTAAAGTCACCAAGTAGCTCTAATACAAGACCATTTAAATTAGTGCCATAAATGACTGTGAGTTGCTGTGGCATTACCAAAACAGGAAAGATCAAATCATACTAAGTGAGCCTCTTTCAGTTTGCACGTATCTTGGCCAAGTATTAAAAGGATGCAAGTAACATAAGCTCCCCTCAATTTCTTTCAACAAAAAAGGGAGGTATTAGCAACCATAAATTTATCTCATGGAACCCATGGCCAGCCTTCAGAAGCAAATGGATCCAGAAAGTGGATAATAAAGAACCCAAAATTACTCTCTGTCTCTCTGGAGTGTCATGGTCTCTTATTTCTGCATTTCTCCTTTTAATTTTTCTCTTTTTCTGAAAAATTGCTTTTTCTACTTAGGCATGCACAAGGCCAAGCATAACTGACCATACCTTAATGTACATCGCTTCTCAGTCAAGAGCTAATAGAGAATGACCCATCATTTCAGGGTCCCAAATCCCAATACCCTGAAGAGAGTAAATTGAAGAGAGTATTTAGGCCTAAGTTGCCCAAGCTTAGTCCAAACTTGTGTTATTGTGCTACAATAAGAAATATATATTTGATCTCTATCCCTGGTTCCTGAGACAGAGCTCCTAAAACCCTTGTAGATAAGGGTGCTAAGAGAATCTTTTGTTATAATATTTGGTCTTCCGCCCAGGTTTCTAACACAGAGCTCCTAAGACCCCTGTAATTTCTTGAGATGGAGCATCTGACACAGAGCTCTTAAATGCCTTGGAATTTCCTGAGTGACAGGAGCATCAGGATGAGGGCTGGTTGCTAGGAGAACCAACCATGAAATTAAAGGGTCGGAGCTTTCAGCCCCATGCCCAGACCTCCAGGGAGGGAAGAAGTACTGAAAATTCAGTTGATCATTAGTGGCCAATGATGTAATCAATCATGCCTATGTAATGAAGCCTCCATAAAAAACTAGGAAAGAGAAATGTCACATGTTCTCACTCATAACTGGGTGCAAAGAAGGAAGGAAGGAAGGAAGGAAGGAAGGAAGGAAGGAAGGAAGGAAGGAAGGAAAGAAAGAAAGACCATTACAATTTCATTGGACTTTTGGAAGGAAAAGACAAACCTAAGGTTACTGGAGATGGGGGGAGGGAAAGAGGGGGTTTGGGGAGGGACAGGTTGGGTAAAGGGCGTAAAGAAAAAATCATGACTTGTAATAATGAATATGCTAATAAAAAAAACAACCCCAAAAGGAGGCCCCCAACCAACTGCAACCAGGCCATAATCATAAGCCAGCCAAGACCCTCCCAACCATAACAACAATTTAGAATGTACGTATTAGCCACGTGTGTTTCTTTGGATGTGCAACTTATCTACTCACGTCCTTCACCAAGTTTCTGCTTAGATTTTTTCAATTCATTGTTAACTGTTCTTTTTGCATTGAGGATGTTAATCTTTGTGTGTTACACTTGTTCCTTATCAATTGACTTTAACATTAATTTAGGATGTTTTGCCTTTGTTTCTATGTTGAGAAAATAATTTTCTATATTTTGCCTTTGTTTCTATGTTGAGAAAATAATTTTCTATCTAAATATTAAATTTAAATAAGTAAATAAATAAGAAAAGGAAAAAATCCCAAAGGACAGGATTTGGGGAGATTTGGTATCACTAAATACACGGAGGTGCCCAGAGGGTGGTGCAGCCAGGGATAGCACGGAAGCTTCACACCACTTCCCACATACTTGCCTTATGCATCTCTTCATCTGACTCTTAACATTTGCAACATCCTTTTAAATAACTGGGTAATGGTAAGTTAATATTTCCCTCAGTTCTTTGAGCCATTCTACCAAATCAATAGAACCCTAGGAGGAAGTAATAGAACCCCAATGTATAGCCAGTGAGAAGTGGGATTGACATCTGAAGTGAAGGGTAGTCTTGTAAGATGGAGACTTTAACCTGTGGGATCTGACTCTAAATCCAGGTAGATAGTGTCAGGATTGAGTTATATTGTAAGACAACCAGGTGAGGTCTACTTGAGAACTTCTTGGTGAATAGAGAACGCCCCCTCCCCCGACGTCTGGTGTTAGAAGTGTTGCACTGAGTGGTGAATGTGAGAGTAGGAAAAACATTTTGGTTGGGTTTTTCTCTTTTTTTCCTCCCCTTTTTCAAAGAAAACTAACTAGAGGTTAAGCCCGTTGAGATACAGTGAGGCCCACCACTAACTACACTGGGGTGAAGAATTTCCAGACAAGGGAAAGATAAGTTAGGACATTAACCTAAAGTATATCTATGACAACAAATTAGATGTTACCGAGAAGAAATTACTAGCTTTCATCAATAAACATACTCTGCAGAGTTACATTTTAGCAGGGATTAGCTTCTAAGATCAGCACACATTGCAAAACTAAGTAAAAACAAAGTATAGAAACTTGCCAAACACCTCCTCACCCAGTTGATCAAGATCAGCATCAACAGAGAAAAGTCATGCTGACAGTATGTACCCTTAATCTGATGTACTAAGAATGGTAGTTTACCTTTGTGGTCTTCCTCCCCAAAACACACTGTCGGGGGTCTAAGAAAGTGATTTTGTTTATGTAACCTTGCAGCTGGAATGTGCTTATTTGTAGAGAGCCCCTGAGAGTTGGTCTAGTGGTCAATCAGTTGTTTGCATCTTCAGATTCTGTAACCCTGTGGCCTACCTGTTTTGGAGAAGCTGCCTGCTAAAAATTTACAAAGTTCCCCTAACTGCACTTCCTGCTTCTGTACAGCTGCTTGATTAAGCCCCCAGTCTGTGTGACCCTGCTTGGAGACAGGCAGGGCCAATGAAAAGCCTGCCTGCCTGCTCAAGAAGAGTATAAAACCACAACTCTCCCTGCATTCAGGGTCCCAGGATTTTGGAACGTGAGTTTACCTTGGTCTCACTAACATAAACTTCCTGGCTCTCCAACCTTCCAAGTATCTGAAGTTTTCCTTGCCAAGTTCTTTCCGTAACAACATCAGCCCAGTCTAATCGTGAGAAAAACATCAGCAAATCCGAATAGAGGGGCATCTTACAATATACCTGACCGGTAATTCTCAAAATTGTTAAGGTCATCAAAAACAAGAAAAAGTCTGAGAAACTGTCACAGCCCAGGGGAGCCTAAGGAGACATGACAAATAAATGAAACGTGATGTCCTGGACAGGATCCCGAAACAGAAAAAGGACATTAGGTAAGAACTAAGGAAATCTGAATCAAAGTATGTACTTTTAAAAATAATCATGTATTAATATTGGTTCATTAATTGTAACAAGTGTACCATACTAATGTTAAGAACTTAATAAGAGGGAAAACTGAATGTAAGATATATGAGAATTTTCTGTACCATTTTTGCAATTTTTCTGTAAATCTAAAACTGTTCTACAATATAAAGTTTATTTTTTTAAAAAATTGGCCAGAATAACATATCTCCCTTTCATCATTAGGAATTGGATAATCGTTGTAAAGACGTCGGGATGGCTCACTTGAACGGCATGGGTCTGCAGAGCAGATACAACAATTACCCAGATCTCTACCTTATGCTGAAGCGGCAAGGGAAGAAGAGAAATGCAATCCCCAAATTATGGCATTTTGATAGATTGTCACCACTTGTGACTCACCAAAGAGGTAACACATGTCTTCTTCATGGGGAAGGGTGAATAAAGGGTGAGGCTGGGAGCCAGGCCAGTTAATGTAGTGGAGGCCGCTGCACATGTGTGCAGGTGTAAGAGGAGAACCGCGCAGGTCTCCCTGCGCTTTGCCTGTTGGTACAAGATTGGGGAGGAAGGGGACAGGAGGAAGACCTCTCAGACTGACTCACAGACCCGGCAGAATTAATCCAGAAGTCCCCTGAACTTTTATCTTCTCCCAGAGTTTTGACTCCTTACAATTGAGGAAGACACAGAATATTTTCTTGAAATTTTTTCAGAAAGTCTATATTATAGTACTATTCTTCTCAAATTTTAAAAAAATGTAAAACCAGTTCTACCAATGATAAACAAACAAACAAAACAAAACAAAACAAAAAAACAGATGAGATAAAGGATAAGGCTGCCCAGAGCTGGCTCGTCTACTTTGTTTGCTGGTTATAGAACAAACGTTTTAGTTTTTTTCTTTACAAATTTTAAAACGTTGGAAGGAAAGACTAAAAAGAAAGTACATGTTATTCAGTGAGGAAGAGCTGTGCAACACTGATCTAGATGCCTGGTTCTTTCTGATTCATTGGGTATATTTTAAAGGTCCTGAGGATTCCTGTCATGGAAAAACGTGTTCCACTTAACCCAGCCTTTTCCAGTGTTTTTGAACTAAGAATCCACTTTTTGTGGTTATCTCATAGTGATCAGTGGCGGTAAGAGACACTCGGAAAGTTACCCTAGATCAAAAGTTGTAAGAAAATTAGAGTTTGGTCATGGCTGTAAATCAATGAGCATATATATTTTACTCTGCAGATAATTCCCAATAAATTAATAGGAATTGGGCCTCACTAACCACTCTGTATGTCCCTATTAAAATTTCCCGGACTGGGTTTGCAACAACCAGCAGAGAAAGCAGGAGCTTTCTCTCTATTAGAAACTCTCTTCCTTAAAAGGAGGAAGATTTGTGCTAGTTGTGTGTGTGTACACATGTGTGTGTTTGATTGTCTATGACCCTAAAGATTCTGGGAATGTTTGCTCTTTTGGTTTATCTGTGTCATTGTTTCTCCCAACTATTTACTTATCATTTGTTTTTAACTGTCTGCCTCTGCTGGTCCATTCTGCTTCTTTTCCAGCAATGCCAGATGCTAGAAATACTAATAATGCCCTATCCCTGCTCTCTATACCTTCTCATGACTAACCAGGCAAATTTCCTCCTTTATAAATTTTATGGGAGTTCTAAAGCTATGGGTCTTAAAGTATCCATATATATTGCCACTTATCATTCATTCAATTGACAAATCTTTCTTGAGGACCTACTATATCTCAAGCACTGTTTCAGGTACTTGAGCTATGGTGATGAATCAAAGTCCATGTCCTCATGGAGCTTACACTATAATGTGGAAGACAGATATATAAGTAAGCAAATAATGTGTCAGGAGGCATACAATGCCATGTAAAAACTGAAACAAGGTAAAGGGGATAGAAATTAATAAGAAGGATGCCATTTTATATAGTGATGCCTAGAAAGACACATCAATAAAGTGACATTTGAACAGAGACCTGAAGGCAGTAAAGGAGCTGGCCATGCAAAAACTGTGGGTAAAAGTGTTCCAGTGGCAAGGTACAGCCCATGCAAAGGCCCTCGGGTGAGAGGGTGCTTGGCATATTCTGGGAACAGCAGAGGCAGCCAGTGTAGCTGAAGCAATGGAATAAGTAAGGGGTATGGGTGGGTGATGGCGGCAGAAAGCTTGGTAAAGGAGCAAAGTCTGCATCATGTTGAGTTTTTCATCCATGGTAAAAACTTTAAATTTTACTTTAATTCAAATTGAAAAGCCATTTTAAAAACTATTTTTAAAACATTACACTGGGATTATACTAATACCCAAATTTCTCTGATTTAACTATTTTTCTTTTGCATAAAAATACCCCAATACAATAATATGCAAAGTTACAACAACACAAAAATACTCATCAAAATTAAATTCTGAAGACTTCTCTCTCCAGTTTAATATTCTTCTTTAATCTTAGTAGCACCAAAATGGTGCTTTTTCCATGTTTTGTGATATTTTGCCATAGCTTCTAACTGAACAAATGAGTACATATTTTTATCTTCAGGGACTTTGAACTATGCAACTTCTAGCTAATTTATATATTTATTTGTATACTTTTTGATTAACCATTCATATAGGGTCTGTCCCTTCTCTTAGATTTTTATTTCAGCCTTCAAATCCTCAAATACTTGGGTTTATACTGCCTAACCTCCTCAGGTTTCTTCTTTACTGGAATTCTTATGCAGCAAGATTCTCTCTCCTTTACAATAGTCCATCTCTTCACTGTATTATCCTGTATCTTTAATTCTTCATTGTCCTTCACTAACTTAATTTATGAAAAAAATCCACAGTATTTCAAAGGAATCTTTTCCCATCAACCAAGGTTGTTCACCAGCCAAGAAACCCTTGGGGAAAACCAAGTTACCTACTAAATCTTGATGACTGGAGAGATCTAGAATTTGCTTCATTCTGTTGGGCAGCATATAAATGTAGCAATAATATTTTCTATCCCAAATTTATTACCAATTATGGGCATATCAGATATTTTATTTTGGAATGTGCTGCATATCAGTTTACAGAAAAGGGATTCTAAAGCCTGCCAGCAAATTCCTTCTTTGTGTCACTTGACAATGAGGCACTAAACACAATTATGACACATGGATATGTCTCAAGATTATAAGCCATAGCTTTATATGGAAACTGAGAATTTCAAAAGTTAAAAGAGGTGAAATTAACCAATCTTGAAATGATTTAAAAATAAATAGTTGCTTAAATTTTCAACCAAAATTTGCACGTAATTTTGATCCAGGAAGGACCATATGAATAATCTTGATCTGTGACCTTAAGTTAAAGGAACTCATCTGTTATCAGCACCAATTCAAAGTAGCACAACAGACCCATTTTTTTTTTGTCAAAACAAACAAGCCCAAATTGCTTATTTAAAAAATATGGGATTTCTAGTCTCTCTTTGAATAGTTCTTATAGTTCAATTTATTAATTAGTAATAAAGTTGCATAAAATATATATATGGTAATTCTCAAACATATATATAGCATGTATATATGTATACACACACATACATACACACATGCACATGTGGAGTCTTTAAAATATTCATGGAAAATGCATATTATGAAAAAATTATTTATGGATTTCAAAATGTTTGTGCACCAACATGAAGTTGTACTAACTTTTTTTAACATGTCTGAACTGGATCTATTTGAGGCACTAAGAAGGATAAGTCATCAGTTTGAATTACCTTGACCAAATTGTTTATCATTAGTGTTGAACCGGAGAGAAACTACATTAATATATCACCACCTATCTCCTTTTGAGATAGTTACAGGCAGATCTATGCCATCACGTTTGGCTATTTCCAAATCTCACCTTGTTAAAAGACAAATACTTCAACACTGCAAAGAGTTAATCTACTAAAGTAAATCATAACAACCAGCTCATACGAAATACCTTTTACAAAGAGCTTCCAGGAGATGATGACACACTACAGCACATACAACTGGGAGACTTTGCACACACAAAACATTTTTTTCTTCAAGAATTCTTTGAAGCCTCAGAGGGACAGACCATATCATGTGCTGTTGACTAATTCTTGTGCCGCTTAATTTCAGGAAACAGATTTCTAGATCCGTATTTCACACCTTAAGAAAGCACTCAAACCTGCCTGGACATAAATTTTAACTGAAGGTTTTACCCTGTGACTCACCAAATTCTCAAAGTGATTGTGTGATATGACTTAGTGGGAACTTTTTGCAGAAGCAATTTTGCTTTGGGACATATATTAAGTTTGTTTTGTTTTGTTTTGTTTTGTTTTTTGCTGTTTAACTATCGGAGAAGGTTTTCACTATATTTTAACAGTCAACAATAAAAATGCTACTAAAATTGAAGCAAGAACAAACATCAAGATGATGGTGAAGCTTGGATGGAAGAATGGTAAAATCATTGATGCTATATGAAAAGATTATGAGGACAATGCCCTAAAGAAATCAGCAGATTACAAATGGATAACTCATTTTAAGAAGAAATGAGACAAGGTTGAAGATGAGACCCACAGCAGCAGACCGTCCACATCAATTTGTGAGGACGAAATTAATCTCACTCCTGCCCTAATAGAAGAGGACCAATGATTAAAAGCAGAAACAACAGCCAACAAAATAGACATATCAATTGGTTCAACTTACTGAATTCTAACGGAAAATTAAAATTGAGCAAAATTTCTGCTCCTTGGGTACCAAAACTATTGCACCCAATTCAGCAGCAGACAAGAGCAGAGCCTTCCATAGAAATTTTAAACAAATGGGATCAAGATCCTGAAGAGCTTCTTCAATGATGTGTAACAGGAGATGAAACATGGTTTTACCAGAATGATCTTGAAGATAAAGGACAACCAAATCCATGAC
This sequence comes from Cynocephalus volans, assembly GCF_027409185.1. Lineage (NCBI taxonomy): Eukaryota > Metazoa > Chordata > Mammalia > Dermoptera > Cynocephalidae > Cynocephalus > Cynocephalus volans. Next base: position 77,694,865 of record NC_084464.1, read on the forward strand.
TATCTAGAGGTGGAAGTAGTCCCGTCAAAGCAGAAGTGGACTGGTCAAGAGCAAAGATCATGGCAACAGTTCTTTGGGAATCTCAAGGCATTTTGCTTGTTGACTTTCTGGAAGACCAAAGAATAATAACATATGCTTATTATGAGAGTATTTTGAGAAAGTTAGCCAAAGTTTTAGCAGAGGAACACCCAGCAAAGCTTTACCAAAGAGTCTTTCTCCACCATGACAATGTTCCTGCTCTTTCCTCGCGTCAAATGAGGGCATCTTTGTGAGAGTTTCCATTGGAAATCATTAGGCATCTGCCTTACATTCCTATTTGGCTCCTTCTGCCTTCTTTTTGTTTTGTAATATTAAAAAATATTTAAAGGGCACTCATTTTTCTTCAGTTAATAATGGAAAAAATACTGCATTGATGTGGTAAAATTCCCAGGACCCTCAGGTCTTTATAGATGGACTAAATGGCTGGTATTATTGCTTATAAAAGTGTCTTGAACTCGGTGAAGCTTATAGTGGGAAATAAAGTTTATATTTTTATTTTTATCTTTTAATTTCATTTTCCACAAATTTTTGAAGTCCTTTGTGTGTGTATGCATATGTGTATATATACCTTCAAGGGCCTTTTTTAGTCTATCCACTCCTTATCCTCTTAATACTGTGTTTTGTTTTTGTTTTTGTTTTTCAAGTAGATATTAAATCATTTACGTTGAAAGACAGGGGATATTAATATTATCTAAAGGAATCTCAATGTATGGCTAACAGGAGCTTAAAAGGGGATCATGAGGAAAACATAGCAATACGGTTCTTTCATTCATTCATTTGTTCAGAGACACTTGAGTGCCTATCCTTCACTGGTGCTCTGATAGGCACAATGGAGGGTGGAAAAAACAATGTGGTCTGGGCCTCAATTAATATATCGGTAATGAAAAAGATCAGGTTTACATAATAACTAGTGTATTAGTCCTTTTCTGTTGCTTATAACAAAATACAGGGAATTCGGCAATTTATAAAGAAAACAAAATTTATTGCTTATGGTTTTGGAGGCTAGGAAGTGTAAAGTCCAGGGAACACATCTGGTAAGGGTCTTGGTAGTGACTTCAGTGACAGCAAGTTATCACATCGTGAAAATGGTGGAGCAGAGAGAGCAGAGAGAGTGAAAGACAGATTCTCCTCTCTCTTATTTTAAGGCCCTCAGAACCATGCCCCAACCACCATTTTTAATCCATTCACTACTGCATGGTCCTACAATCTAATCACCTCTTAAAGGCACCACCTTTCAATTACCATAAAGGATTTCCCACCCTCCTAACAGTCTCACTGGGGGCTAAATTTTTAATACATAAAACTTGGGGACACAATTCAAGCTTCAGTGAGTTTTGAGGGAACATAATTTAATCCACTACAACTAGATACAAAGAAGGACATGAAAAGTATAGTGAGTGACAACCAAAACATCTGGGACTTAAAGGGAGGTAGAGATCACCTCCACTTGCAAAGGTTCTAGAGACTGCTTGTAAACAAAAAAGTGGAGATAATGAGCATAGGTAAGTTAGTAATTACCTAAATGGGCTGAAAGAAATGTAGAGTGACAGTGAACAAAACTGATTCTCTGGATCCTGTCAGAATCTTATTAAAAGTGTATGAGGTGAAATGTGATAGGGAGCCCACAGCTAAAAGAAACCTTGTGGATGTGGCTGTGATTTGCAAATCAATCATTCTGACAATCTGATCAGTTTGATCCTTAAGACTTTTACATTAGTTTTGCTTAGCCATTTTATGTTATAGATTGGCATTTTTTTTTTTTTAAATTTTTAAAGAAGCTATGTATCTCTAATTTATGCAATCTGTGTGTGTGAAAAATTTTGAAATATTCAGATTGCTCAGTCATGGCTGGTTGCTCAGTCATGGCTACTGCTATGAGTCAAATGTGTCCCCTAAAAGTTCATGTGTTGAAAATTTGATCTGCACCATAACAATGCTAAGAGGGTGGGAAATTCAATTATGATATTTGAAAGGTGCCTTTGGGAGGTGATTGGACTGTGAGAACTGTGCCCTCATGAAAGGATTAATCCATTTGTGGAGTAACGAATTATCACAGGTGTGGACTGGTGGTTTAATAAGGAGCACGTAAGAGAGCTTGTGCAAATATCATGCTTGCCATGTGATATGTGATATGTTCACCACAGGACTCTGAAGAGGCTTCCACCCAGAAGAAGGCCCTCGTTAGATGCGCCCCCAGGACCATGGACTTCCCAGCCTCCAAAACTGTAAGGAGTAAATTTTGTGTGTGTGTCTATTTTTGATGACCGGTAAGGGGAGTCATCCGCACAGCGCTCAGCCAGTGAGTACACCAGCCATTCCTATATAGGATCCGAACCCGCGGCGGGAGCCTCCCAAGCGCTGCACTCTCCCGGGTGCGCCACGGGGGCCGGCCCTGTAAGAAGTAAATTTAATTTATTTGTAAATTACCCAGTTTCAGGTATCCTGTTATAAGTGACAGAAATGGACTAATATAGCTACAAAACAAAGAGCATCAAATCTACGGTTCTGAGATAAAATATTCAGCTCAAAATTTAAAAGCCTAGTTAATATTTAACAAAACTTACATAATAATAGTGATGATAATGAATGTGACTCACTATAACCATTAGAGTTGTATAAAAATTAAATTAATGATGGCTTTAAACATGGATGATCGTCTCAAGGGAAGAAGATTAGTTTTTGTGTGACCATATGCTGCAAATCCAGAATAGAGTTTGAGAACATCAAGAGGCACCATGACATCAGAGGCAAAAATTCCTCTTGCATTTGACTCAGTTATCAGACACTCAGGGATTCTCTACTGTCTAAGGGTAACCCCCGCCCCCCTCTCTCAGCATGGGGTACAAGGCCCTGCACACTTGTGGCCCTGCCTACTTTTCTAGTATCCATCTCACCGTCGAAGAGAAGTCTGCTTTAACAAGGTTCTTGCTTCCTAAACTTGCTCTTCCTAAAAAACACTGGGGGCCTTCCCTTATCTTGACTTTGGCTGCCCGTAATATAGACCCCTTTCTACATCTCTGGGTGGAGTAAGGCCTTCAAGGCCCAACTAAAATATTGCTTCTTTCATGAAGTAACAGTTTCAGCTACTTTACAGCCTTAAACTTGACTAGACATCGTCCAACACATTCAACAATTCACAGGGGTATTTGGAAGAGTGTGTACAACAAGCCAAAGCAAGGGATACAAAGAGGACTCAACTACAAGGTGTACTGGGGCCCCACGAAAAGAGAAACCAAATCCACCCCTCCCACTAGCTCAGTGTGTGTATGGAAGAGGTGGAGGTTTGGAGGGCGAGGAACAAGGGTGCGGAGTGTAGCAAATTCAGATTTGGTTTCCACAGACATCAATATGTTTTTCCATGTTTGCTTATCCTTGTTTTGTTTTAAAAATGTGAGGATCTTATACAAGTATAAACAAGATGTTCCAAATTCATAATGCTTTTCACTTTACTATAAAATATTAGAAATGAAAAATCAGTAGCAATTGTTTGATAAATATAAGTAGATCTTGGTATTATTTAATGTTTCTTTATGTATTTTCATGTTTCTGTATAATTTAGATAATTCGATTATCTAATTCGACAACCCATGCCTTTTCTCTAATGTGGAGAGATCAGATATGGAGAAGGGTCTATACTCAAGGCAGCTCATGTTAGATATATCCAGCCGCAACTAGCCTTTATATTAATATATAGTTTCAGGCAAATATTCTTAATTGGACAATTTTCAAAAGTACTAGATGACTAGTTTATTATTATTATTTTAATTAAACCTTTAGTGAGATATAAGTCACATAAAATAAATTCACCCCTTTAAATTATATAATTTAATGGTTTTTAGTATATTCACAGAGTTGTACAACCATCAGAACTTGTAATTCCAGAGCGTTTTCATCACCCCAAAATGAACTCTATATCAATTAGAATTCCCTCCCATTCTTCACTCCTCTCAGCCCCTGACAATCACTAATCTACTTTCTGTCTCTATGAATTTGCCTATTCTGGATATTAAATATAAAAGTAACTGTACAATATGTGGCTTTTTATATCTGCCTCCTTTTACTTAGCATTATATTTTCATGGTTTATCCATGGTGTAAATTCTATCAGTACTTCATTCCTTTTTATGGCCAAATAATATTCTACTATATAGATATACCATGTTTACTTATTCTTTCATCAGGTATGGATATGTGAACCGTTTTTTACATTTGGCTTTCATGGATAATGCTACTATGAATATGAAAACTTGCATACATATTTTGCATGGGTGTATGTTTTCAATTCTCTTTAGTATTTCTGTAGGAGTAGAATTGCTGGGTCATATGGTAACTCTGTTGCATTTTTGAGAAACTGCCCAATTGTTTTCCAAAGTGACTCCACCATTTTACATTTTCACCAGCAATGTATGAGGGTTCCAATTTCTCCACATATTTGTTCATACTTGTTTATGTCCATCTTTTTTATAATAGCCATCATAGAGGGTGTGAAGTGTTATCTCATTGTGGTTTTAATTTGCTTTTCCCTAATAACCAATGGTGTTAACAATCATTTCATGTGTTTGTTGGCTATTTGTGTGTCTTCTTTGGAGAAGCATCTATTTAAACCTTTTCCATATTTTTTGTTGGGTTATTAAATTTTTTAACTTTGAATTGTATGAGTTCCTTATATATTCTGGATGCCAGTTGCTCATCAGATATAAGATTTGCCAAAATTTTCTCCCATTCTGTGGGTTAACTTTTCAATTATTTGAATCACAAATGTTTTAATTTTGATTAAGCCTGATATATCATTGTTTTTCCTTTTGTGCTATTGGTGTGCTATTGGTGTTATATCTATAAACCATTGCCTAATCCAAGGTCATAAAGATTTAGTCTTATGTTTCTGGTTTGAGCTCTTACATTTAGGGCTATGATCAATTTTAAGTTAAATTTTGTGTATAATGTAAGATATGCATCTACCTGCACATGCATATCCAGTTGTCCTAGCACCATTTGTTGAAAGGACTATTCTTTCCCCATTGAATTGTTTTGGCACCCTTGTTGAAAATCAATTGACCATACATATAAGGGTTTATTTGTAGACTCAATTCTATTTCCTTGATCTATGTTTCTCTCTTTATGCTAGAACTACATACTTGATTACTGCATCTTTGTAGTAAATTCTGAAATGTGAATTGTGAGTCCTTCAACTTTGTTCTTTTTCAAGATTGTTCCAAGTATTCTGGGTCCTTTGCATCTCTATATGGATTTTTAAAGTTACAAACAAAACTTAGAAGCTTTTTGAACATTCTTTGATTATTCTTTAGATGATCATACTATCTGAAATTGAGGAATATTAGTCCATTTCTGTTGCTTATAACAAAATATCTGGAACTAGGTAATTTATAAAGAAAATGAAATTTATTACTTACAGTTTCAGAGGCTGGGAAGTCCAACATCAAGGGAACACATCTGGGAGGGTCTTCCTTGGTGGTAGCTTTACAGAAATGCAGGGGTCTTACATGGCAGAAAATGGTGGAGCAAAGAAAGAAAGAGTAACTCTCATGTGCTGTCTTTTAAAAGCCTTCAGAAGCACACTCATGACCACTATTATTGATCTATTCACTATGGTATGGTCCTACAATCTAATCACCTCTTCACGGCCCCACCTTTTGATCACCATAATAGGATTTCCTACCCTCTTAACATTGTTACAATGGGGACGAAGCCTCCAACACATTAAACTTTGGGAGACAATTCAATCCACTAAGTGAGGACAGTCTTATTTCTTCCTTTCTGCTTGGTGTATATTTTATTTTCTTGCCTTATTTCACAGGCTAGAATTTCCAGCATTATGTTGAATGACTTTGGTAGAGTCAATCAATATCTTTCCTTTCTTCTGATCTTGGAGGGAAGTCATGCAGCCTTTCACCATTAAATATAATGTTAGCTGTAGATTTTTTTAAGGATGTTCTTTATCAAGATGAGGAAGTTCCCTGTATTAGTCTGTTTTGCGTTGTTATAACAGAAATACTTGAGACTGGGTAATTTAAGGAAAAGAGGTTTATTTGGCTTACGATTCTGAGACAGTTGCATCTGGCATGGGCCTCAGACTGCTTCTACTAATGGCAGAAAGCAGCAGGCAGCCAGCAGGTACAAGCAGATCACATGGCAAGAGGAAGCAAGAGAGAGAGAGGAGGTGCCAGGGTGTTTTTAAACAACCGGCTCTCATGGGAATTAATAGAGTGAGAACTCACTCATTAAGCCCCCTACCCATGGGGAGAGCATTAATCTATTCATGAGGGATCTGCCCCTATGACTCAGTTTCCAACACTGCCACACTGAGTATCAAATTTCCACGTGAGTTTTGGAGGGGACAACACATCCAAACTCCATCATTCCCCTTTATGCCTGTTTTTCTGAGAATTTTGTCATGAACGTCTGTTGAATTTTGTAAAATGCTTTTAGTACATTGACTGATACAATCACACTTTTCTTCTTAAGCCTGATAAAAGGATGGATTACATTGACAGGTTGGTTCTTGAATGTTGAATCAGTTTTGCATCCCTGAAATAAATTCCACTTGCTTATGGTACATAGTTCTTAATACATATTATATTATTAATAGTATATTACCAAATTCTATTTGTTAATATTATAAGAATTTTCACCTCTCTATTAATGAGAGTATTGGTCTATAGGTTTCTTTTTTTGGTACTAGTTTTGATATCAGGGTAATACTACCTTCACAGCATGAGTTGGAATTATTCCCTTCTCTTCTACTTTCGGGAACAGAGTAAGTAGGATAGGTATTACTTTTCTTCAAATGCATAGTAGAATTCATCAATGAATCCATCTTGTGCTGTAGAGTTCTCTATTGGGATTATTCAAATTATGAATTCTATTTCTTTAATATCATAAAATTATTATTTTTAATAATTTATTATTTTATTCTATATATTAATTAAATTGTATTTTTTTTAAATTTAACTTTATTTTTTAACTTTAAAACAAGAAAGTTACTTATCTGAGCCCTTGGCTACCATCTTCTTTCTAGTAGACGTGGCGCCCTACAGTTTCCAGTGTTCTTGGCCTCTGATTTGTCTAGTTGTTCATTCTGCTTCCTTCTGAAAGTCCTGAGAATCTAGGTCTCTACCTTCACCTCCCTGTGAGTACAGCCAGAGTTCTCCCATCTAATGATTTATTTTACCCCAAAGTACCACTCCCTCACTAGAATGTCTCCTGTCTTCAGAAGGCATCCTCTTATTCTGAAGAGGAAATGTTAGCAGGTGTCAGCTCTGCATCTCTTGGCTGGCTTCATGTTTTTTGTCAAATACCTTTTCCATTTGTTTTCTACAAAGAAGGGGAGTTCTGACTAAAATGTATCTAAGATTTTTTCCCCTAGCTTTAAAATTATGTTATTTCATGTTTCAAAATACAAAATACCTTGACTTTAGGGTCAACACCTCTCATTCCATAATGGTCATTAATAACCCAAGCTAGAAATCTTTCAGTTTTATTTTTTCTCTCCTTTTTATACTCTTTATCAAATTTGTCAAACTTACATTCCAACCACCTTTGAAAATGCTCACTGGTCTCCTCCGTGAGGTTGAAAACATTATTTAATTTTTTTCCACTTTTCAATTTTCCTTTTCTTTTTCTTTTTTTCTCTGTCAACAATGCCTTTCTGTCTGCTGTCCAAATTTCATTCATCTAAAGTCCAATAGCACTGCACTCTACCATACAAATATATGTGTTATTTAAATATATACATACATTGTATGCAAATTTGCCACCTTAAAAAAACATACATTTTTGTTAGGGGAACTCCCATGCTTTTAATGTCTTTATTTTAATTGCTCTTGGATGGTTGGGCATATATATAATTTTAATATCCTCAGCATGAGAAATGTGATTTTCAAATTAGTCAAAAGGCAGTAAAACGCAAGTCAATCAAACTGGCTAATAGTATCCTCAGGTTAAAAAAAAAGTGTGTAATAAGAGACAGGTATTCCTAGGTGGTTTTGTAGCTCACTCTGAAAGCAAATCCAAATGACAGCATTCCAAAATTGTTATGCTATGGCACTATCAACAGACTTAATGGAGAGTTTGCTAAAGTGACCCTTTCAGTAACAATACTCTTTTTAATAAATAAATCATGTTTTGCATTTTAATCACTCCTTTCTGCCACATATTATTCAAAACTTATTTATATGTTTTATATGTTATCTTCTCAAAATCAAAGATTGTAAGCTTTCCGAGGCCAGAATTTCTTCCTCACATGTTTATATCCTTCACAATGCATAACACCTTTATTCTAGATGAGGTAGCCATCATGGCCTCACTGACAGAAGTCAATACAATGCATTCAGTGCTTTATCATACAATTCAAGATTCAGAGAGACTGTCTTCATATTGAAAATGACTCGATTTTGTTACGAGATTTACATAATGATTTTGCATTATAAGAGCTAAAGTCCCCAAAGGACAAAGCCAAAAGCAATTTTTAAAAAAGAATAAAATGGTAAACTGCATTTGCAGAATTGCTTTTGGACATTGAAATGTATATGAAATGAATTAATGGAAAATATTGAAGTGATAAGTTTAATATTATGGTCCCAAGAGATATTATAACTTAAAAACTAATCAATTTAGATTATTCAGTTTAGTTATTATTTTCATTTCAGGGAAATTCCTGAATCATTAAACTTAGTAATTTCTATAGCTGCTGTGGGTCTCTGATTACATTGCTCATGTAATGAAACAGCAAAAAGATTACCACATTAAAAGTTCCCAAGGGAGGAAAAGGCTAAAATATTCATCTTTTCAAATTTCAAAAGTTTAACCAGGATTATCTATCTTAGGTAGGCTTAATGAAGTTTCATCATGTAATTAAATTCACATATAGAGCATGGAGATTTTTAGTATCTTATTTTTTAAAATATAGCCATAGATAGCTTCATGATATTTAAAAATGAGGTTTTTATGGACACAAGATTCAAAATAAGCATTTATAGAGACAAAGCATTTGTTCTTGAAGTTCAAGGAAAAAGCTGAAAATATAACTGTGTAATAAATGGGTGCTTTCCTAATCTTTCTGTATTTATGCTCTGTTCTCTTTCAGCAAGTGAAATTATATATCAGGAGTTTTTTTCTGAGTTGTCAGTCACTCCATGAAACCCCTCCTACAGGATAGGGTTCCTCTCCCTTAATAAACCTTTTTGAACTGGAATATACTTCAGAACCGCCTAGGAACTGACTTCAGGCAGAAGCTGACACTATCAAAGCATTTCTTATGTAAACCATACATTTTTCAGCTTGGTTAAGTGGGGGATTGATTTCTGTGTATCCAAAAGGTGACGTGATTTTCTAGGTGGTAGGGTGAGGGTACCATGCAGTTTGCAAAAGCATGTCTAATAATATGTTGTTACGGGTGAAAAATAAATAACATGAAACTTGTAATGCAAACTGCAGAAAAGTTCAACTCTATAAAGTCTTTTTAGCCCAGTGTGGCAATGGTTTATAAAATGTTCACAAACTCGTGCTAAGCCATCTAAAAATAAATTATTTAACTCTAGTAAAGGTTGCTTGTTCTTTGACCATACTGAACAACTCTATTCTTTTTGTTTGTTTTTTGAACTCTCAAATGTGAAACACTTGTACAAATAGTCCATATATATTTGGGTTAGTCTGTTAACAATTGAAAATTATTCTGTAAACAAAAAATAAATGTACAATACTCCACTCCTTTCTGCTCTGAGTTATGCTGCTTTATTTTGAAAGAGGGATCTTTAAAGTACTTTTTTAGAGAAAAGTACTTTGTGAGACATGTGCATGAATGGACTCTCCATGAATGTGTAAGAAACACTCACTCTGCTCCTACCATGATCACTACTCTGGGAGTCTATACTACGTTCCATTTGCTAACCACAGTGCCTATGCTAAGATGTGCACTCAAAACCCAGACTTCCTCTCTGAGTCCAATCGTATAGTTCAGCTACTTCTATCTAACATTTATGTATGAAATATACAGTGTACCTGTAATTTTTATGTATATTTCCTTTAGAAAATTTCTTATTTTGTGTGTGTTTCTATACTTTAATTTAATTTAATTTTTTAAATTTTATTTTGTCGATATACATTGTGATTGATTATTGTTGCCCCTTACCAAAACCTCCCTCCCTCCTCCTTCTCATCCCTCCCCCCCAACAATGTCCTTTCTGTTTGCTTGTTGTATCAACTTTAAGTAATTGTTGTTGTTATATCTTCTTCCCCGCCACCCCCAGTTTTTTTTGTGTGTGTGTGTGTGTGTGTGTGTGTGTGTGAATTTACATATTAATTTTTAGCTCCCACCAATAAGTGAGAACATGTGGTATTACTCTTTCTGTACCTGACTTGTTTCACTTAATATAATTCTCTCAAGGTCCATCCTGTTGTTGCAAATGGCAGTATTTCATTCGTTTTTATAGCTGAGTAGTATTCCATTGTGTAGATGTACCACATTTTCCGTATCCACTCATCTGATGATGGACATTTGGGCTGGTTCCAACTCTTGGCTATTGTAAAGAGTGCTGCGATGAACATTGGGGAACAATGATATACCTTCGACTTGATGATTTCCATTCCTCTGGGTATATTCCCAACAGTGGGATAGCTGGGTCGTATGGTAGATCTATCTGCAGTTGTTTGAGGAACTTCCATACCATTTTCCATAGAGGCTGCACCATTTTGCAGTCCCACCAACAATGTATGAGAGTTCCTTTTTCTCCGCAGCCTCGCCAGCATTTATCGTTCAGAGTCTTTTGGATTTTAGCCATCCTAACTGGGGTTAGATGGTATCTCAGTGTGGTTTTGATTTGCATTTCCCAAATGCTGAGTGATGTTGAGCATTTTTTCATATGTCTATTGGCCATTTGTAAATCTTCCTTAGAGAAATGCCTGCTTAGCTCTTTTGCCGATTTTTTAATTGGGTTGCTTGTTTTTTTCTTGTAAAGTTGTTTGAGTTCCTTATATATTCTGGATATTAATCCTTTGTCAGATGTATATTTTGCAAATATTTTCTCCCACTCTGTTGGTTGTCTTTTAACTCTGTTAATTGTTTCTTTTGTTGTGCCGAAGCTTTTTAGTTTGATATAATCCCATTTGTTTATTTTTCCTTTGGTTGCCCGTGCTTTTCGGGTTGTATTCATGAAGTCTGTGTCCAGTCCTATTTCCTGAAGTGTTTCTCCTATGTTTTCTTTAAGAAGTTTTATTGTTTCAGGGTGTATATTTAATTCCTTAATCCATTTTGAGTTGATTTTAGTATATGGTGAGAGGTATGGGTCTAGTTTCATTCTCCTGCATATGGATATCCAGTTATCCCAGCACCATTTGCTGAAGAGGCAGTCCCTTCCCCAGTGAATAGGCTTGGTGCCTTTGTCAAAGATCAGATGGCAGTAAGTGTGTGGGTTGATTTCTGGATTCTCTATTCTATTCCATTGATCAGTGTGTCTGTTTTTATGCCAGTACCATACTGTTTTGGTTAATATAGCTTTTTAGTATAGCTTAAAGTCGGGTAGTGTTATGCCTCCAGCTTTATTTTTTTTGCTCAGCATTGCTTTGGCTATGCATGGTCTTTTATTACTCCATATAAATGTCTGGATAGTTCTTTCCATTTCTGAGAAAAATGTCTTTGGAATTTTGATGGGGATTGCATTGAATTTGTATATGACTTTGGGTAGTATGGACATTTTCACTATGTTGATTCTTCCAATCCAAGAGCATTGGATATCTTTCCATTTTCTTGTATTCTCTTTAATTTCTCTCAGCAGTGGTTTGTAGTTCTCATTATAGAGATTTTTCACCTCCTTGGTTAACTCAATTCCTAAGTATTTTATTTTTTTGGTGGCTATTGTAAATTGGCAGGCTTTCTTGATTTCTCGTTCTGCATGTTCACTATTGAAGAAAAGAAATGCTACTGATTTTTATGTGTTGATTTTGTATCCTGCTACTGTGCTGAAATCATTTATCAATTCCAAGAGTTTTCTTGTGGAGGTTTTAGGCTATTCAATATATAGGATCATGTCATGTGCAAACAGGGACAGTTTGACTTCATCTTTTCCAATCTGGATGCCCTTTATTTCCTTCTCTTCTCTGATTGCTCTGGCTAATACTTCCAACACTATGTTGAATAGGAGTGGTGAGAGTGGGCATCCTTGTCTAGTTCCTGTTCTTAAAGGAAAAGCTTTCAGCTTTTCCCCATTCAGGATGATATTGGCAGTGGGTTTGGCATATATGGCTTTAATTATGTTGAGATACTTTCCCTCTATACCTAACTTATAGAGGGTCTTTGTCATGAATGAGTGCTGAATTTTATCAAATGCTTTTTCAGCATCTAAAGAGATGATCATATGGTCCTTGTGTTTGAGTTTATTAATATGATGTATCACATTTATTGATTTGCGTATGTTGAACCAACCTTGCATCCCTGGAATGAATCCCACTTGATCATGGTGAATAGTTTTTCGTATGTGTTGCTGTATTCTGTTTGCTAGTATTTTAGTGAGGATTTTTGCATCTATATTCATCAAGGATATCGGCCTGTAGTTTTCTTTTTTGGTTTTATCTTTACCTGGTTTTGGTATCAGGATGATGTTTGGTTCATAGAATGAGTTTGGGAGAATTGCATCTGTTTCAATCTTTTGGAATAGTTTGTAAAGAATCGGTGTCAATCCCTCTTTGAATGTTCAGAAAACGTCTGCTGTGAATCCATCTGGTCATGGGCTTTTCTTTGTTGGGAGCCTTCTGATAACAGCTTCAATCTCCTTTATTGTTATTGGTCTGTTCAAATTTTCTACGTCTTCATGGTTCAGTTTTGGGAGCTTGTGTGTGTCCAGAAATTTATCCATTTCCTCCAAATTTTCAAATTTGTTGGCGTATAGTTGTTTATAGTAGTCTCGAATGATTTCTTGTATTTCAGATGAATCAGTTGTGATATTGCCTTTTTCATTTCTAATTTTTGTTATTTGAGTCTTCTCTCTTCTTTTTTTTGTTAGTCATGCTAATGGTTTGTCAATTTTATTTATCTTTTCAAAAAACCAACTTTTTGATTCATTGATCTTTTGTATTGTTTTCTGGGTTTCAATTTCATTCAGTTCTGCTCTGATCTAAATAATTTCTTTCTGTCTGCTAACTTTAGGTTTGGATTGTTCTTGTTTCTCTAGTTCTTTAAGGTGAAGTGTTAGGTTGTTTACTTGCCATCTTTCCATTCTTCTGAGGTGAACATTTAATGCAATAAATTTCCCCCTTAACACTGCTTTTGGGGCCGGCCCTGTGGTGCACTCGGGAGAATGCAGCACTGGGAGTGCAGCACTGCTCCCACCGCGGGTTCGGATCCTATATAACGATGGCCGATGCGCTCACTGGCTGAGCGCGGTGCGGCCGGTCACAAAAATGACAAAAAAAGAAAAAAAAAATACTGCTTTTGCAGGATCCCACAGGTTTTGGTATGATGTATCATTATTTTCATTAGTTTCAATAAATGTTTTGATTTCCTGCTTGATTTCTTCTTGGACCCATATGTCATTAAGTAGAATGCTGTTTAATTTCCACGTGTTTGTATAGGTTCCAGAGTTTCGTTTGTTATTAATTTCTAGTTTTAATCCACTGTGGTCTGAGAAAATACGTGGGATAATTCCAATATTTGTGAATTTATTGAGACTTAATTTGTGACCTAATATGTGATCTATCCTGGAGAATGATCCATGTGCTGATGAGAAGAATGAATATTCTGAGGTTGTTGGGTGGAATGTTCTGTAGATATCTGCCAATTCCATTGGTCTAGAGTATTTTTTAGATCTTGTGTTTCTCTACTGATTCTTTGCCTAGATGATCTGTCTAACATTGACAGTGGGGTGTGCAGGTCCACTGCTATTATGGTATTAGTGTCTATTTCCTTCTTTAGGTCTAATAGAGTTTGCTTTATAAATCTGGCCGCTCCAACATTGGGTGCGTACATATTTATGATTGTTATGTCTTCTTGATGCATCAGTCCTTTTATCATTAAGTAGTGTCCCTCATTGTCTCTTTTTATGGTTTTTAGTTTAAAGTCTATTTTGTCAAATATAAGAATAGCTGGTCCAGCTCGTTTTTCTTTTCTGTTTGCATGGTAAATCTTTTTCCATCCTTTCACTCTTAGTCTATGTGAATCTTTAAGGGTGAGGTGGGTCTCTTGTAGGCAGCATATAGTTGGATCCTCCTTTTTAATCCAGTCAGCCAGTCTGTGTCTTTTGATTGGGGAATTTAAGCCTTTTACATTAAGAGTTGTTATTGAAAGGTGTTGATTTATTCCTAGCATTTTATTGGTTGTTTGGTTGTCTTAGGTGTCTTTTGTTCCTTGCTTTCTGATTTACTGTTTGGTTTCTGTGTTTGTTGGTTCCTTAGGTTGTAGATAGCATTTTTGTTTGCTTGTTTTCTCTTCATGAATGCCATTTTTATTATACTAGTGGGTATTGATTTTTCTTGGGTTTTTATGGCAGTGGTAGTTATTTTTCAGGAACCAAACCCAGTACTCCCTTGAGGATTTCTTGTAAGGGTGGTCATGTGGTAGTGAACTCCCGCAGTTTTTGTTTGTCTGAGAAATATACTATTTGCCCTTCATTTCGGAAGGATAGCCTTGCAGGGTAGAGTATTCTTGACTGGCAATCTTTGTCTTTTAGTATTTTGAATATATCATCCCATTCCTTTCTAGCTTTTAGGGTTTGTGATGAAAAGTCTGATGTTAGGCTGATTGGGGCTCCCTTATAGGTGATTTGATGCTTCTCTCTTGCAGCTTTTAAGATTCTCTCTTTGTCTCTGAGTTTTGCCAATTTGACTATAACATGTCTTGGAGAAGGCCTTTTTGGGTTGAATATGTTTGGAGATTGTTGAGCTTCCTGGATCTGAAGATATGTGATTTTTCCTATACCTGGGAAGTTTTCTGCCACTATTTTGTTGAATATGTTTTCAATTCAATCTCCATTTTCCTCCCCTTCTGGAATACCCATGACTTGGATATTTGAGTGCTTAAGGTTGTCTGATATCTCTCTCAGATTTTCTTAAATATCTTTGATTCTTTTTTCTTTCTTTCTTTCTTTTTTTTTTTTTTTTTGTCTGCTTGTGTTATTTCAAACAGCCCATCTTCCAGTTCAGAGGTTCCCTCTTCAACTTCGACAAGCCTGCTGTAACCAGGCTCTCCATTGTGTTTTTTATTTCGCTGAATAACTTCTTCAGTTCAGCAAGTTCTGCTACATTTTTTTTCAGGACATTGATTTCCTTGTACATTTCCTCTTTCAGGTCCTGTATACTTTTCCTCGTTTCATCATGATGTCTAGCTGAGTTTTCTTGTATCTCATTCAGTTTCCTTAGAATTATCACTCGAAATTCCTTGTCAGTCATTTCAAGGGCTTCTTGTTCTATAGGATCTAGAGTTTGAGATTTATTAACTTTTGGTGGTGTACTTTCTTGATTTTTTGTATTTCTGGTATCTTTTTTTTGATGTTTATTCATTGTGGCAGGGGGTTTCACAGTCCACCGGTTTGAGACTCTTGACTAACTAAGATGTTGCTGGGGTTGCCAATTTGGTATGGCTACCTCCATGAGTGCCCAGTTGGCCTCTAGTGCCTTGTGTGTGTGGTTGACTCGGGTCTTGGGCCTCTCTGGGGAGCCACCTCTCTGGTCAGCTTGGACTCTGTTGGGCTGCTGGATCACGGGGCTGTACCGCAGGGTGTGTGGTCTCTGCTGAGCTTCTACTTCCCATGCAGGACTTCTCCCTGTTCCTTGCGCTCTGGCCCAGGCTGCTGGATCACGCACTGGTGGCCCTACAGGGTTTGTGGTTTCTGTCGAGTCTCCGCCTCCTTAGCCAGACGTCTCCCCACTCTGTGCGCACTAGGCTGGGCTGCTGGATCTTGCAGTGGCGGCCCTGCAGGGTGAGAAAATTTCTTTTATAAAGTATTCTCATTAACTCTGCGAGGCATGCATTACTTCCAACTATCGTCTGAATGTCTGTGTCCTCCCCAAGATTCCTATGTCGAAACCTTGTCCAGCAATGAAACAATGTCACCACAGTGTACTTCGAAATTCCTCCCTTTCCAGTGGTTCAAAAGTACCACATCAGATGACTGGCTCCCTCCAGGATTCAAAGAAGGCTTGACATCTCTTTCCTCGAGAGAGCACATACCAAGGGTCCTGGCCTGAGTTTGAGCCTAATAAGTGGCCTTCATTCTAGGATTCAAGCAAGTCTATCTGTGCCAGAGGACTGATGGAACAAGAACTGTCATTTGGACAGAGGCACAGAAAAAGCCAATGGATAATGACTCAGACCTTTTCCTCACTTCAAAAATTCTACTCATCTTTCAAATCTCAGTTCATACCTGTACTTTTTAAATCACTTAAACTAATCCTATGACAAGACACAAGACTATTGCCCATGAATAAGACATTTGTATTATTTACTTGCTAATTTCAAGCTCATCCAAACTTTTTCATTAAATCAACCTTATTTTTTACTCCTTCTCTCATTCCACATAGGCCAAAAATATAGAGAAAAATATATCTGAAGCCAAACTAATCCACATTGATTTAAAATATTTGTATCATATGAAGATGTATGTTAAGCATATATTCAAGTTTCACTATTTAACTCCTCTGGAGGAGTTAAATAATGAAATGATAAGGATATTCACTCCTCGCATCTAGTATCAAATTAAAAATCAAGTTTACAGACTGACTCGGGTCTTTATGTTACACAACACCACTGTATATGATAAATTTGGCATACAGTACATGTTTTACATTACTTGAAGCAAATTCTTGTTTCAAAAATTTTAGCTTATAACCTTATCTATTTAAGCCTCATTTTTTTTAGATAAACAGTATTTTTAGTTACCTTGGAGAAATATGACTCCAAGAAAACTTTGCTATAGAAGTTCAATAAATTCTTGAAATTGAACTGATTCTAAATTAATTATATGTTTTCAGGAAAAGTGGTAATCCAGAAGTCTTTTAACTAAGGAAGATAAGAGTCTAGAAATTGTCAGAAAAAGCCTGACTCAAACTTTGCCTGATTCTTTGAATTTTGTATTTATTAACTGCCTAATATGTGCTACTAGGCAAAACACGTTCCCAAGGAGTCCACAGTATAGCTGGAGAGAATTCAGGTAAACAAAATCACATCTCAGCATGATGCGTGGTGAGAGCAGTCAGGATTGAATGCTAGAACCACAGAGAAACAACACACAATTTGGCCTCATGAGAGCAAAGGAGGATGATTAGGCAGGGAGTCCTTCTGAGAGTGGGTAACTTAAGCGATTGAGTTTTGGGAAAGAGAAGTGAATGAAGAGTGAATTGAGTGAGGGAGGAGGTTACTGCCAGAAACAACAGCAGGTACAGTGACTTAGTGACACGGACAAGGAAACTTGCTCAAGACACTCCAGATAATCCAGTGTGGGTAGAATAAGAGGGGATGGTCATTCGCCAAGTAAACAGATATGATGTTGATGGGGGGAAGGGAGGAGGGGGAAAGAGGAATTGGTAAAGGGACATGAAAATCAACTACAATTGTATATTGATAAATTAAAATTTAAAAAATTAAAAATATAAAAAGCCCAACTTATTAAAAAAAAAGAATAAGAGGGGATGGAGAAAATGGGGAGTAGTGAAAAGCGAGAACTTACTTTACAGCTTTAAAGAGTTTGAAATTAATATTAAAGGTGGTGGGACATCACTGCAGGCTTGTAAATGGAGTGCATGATCTAATTTGTACAGTGAAGAGTGCCCTGAATGCTTGTCAGTGTGGACTGGGAGAGAAGGGAGGAGTCAGAGCCAGGGGCTGATGGGGAGCAGAGCAGTTCAGGTCCTTGCTGTGAAGTTCTAATAGTCGGCTTTAAGTATAACGCCTTTCCTTCATGTTAAAGAGTCTCTAGCTAAATTTAAATACCTTATTTCTTTCCCAATGTAATATATTTGGCTGCCATTCTCCTTACCCCAAACCACTGCTTTCTGTGCTTCCTTCTGCTAATAAAAATTGTGGGAAACTATGTCTTGGGATGAAGAGCCTAAGTCATGGCCTCAATCAGGCAGTCTTGAATCAAAGCTTGGCTTTGGCAGCTTTGGCTGCGTGGCCTTGGGGATTCCCTCAAACTCTCTGAGCCTCCATTTTCCCACTTTAAAAATAGAGACCAAAATAGCTATCTAGCAGCATTTTGAGAATATCAGATTATTTATGTAAAGGCTCTAGCACAGAGTAAGCCGTCAGTGAGCTGTATACATATTTATTACTAAAGATGCAATGGCATGAGCAAATTTTCTACTTTCCAGTGCCTTTTTAAAGACAAGCAGACACTGGCAGGAGCTGGGGCCAGGGACTCTCCTGTCACACTGATTCTGGGTTATTAGTGCTTCCCAGGAGCAAAGCAGCTGAGCTGCTCTAGAAACCTATGCAAAATAGTCTTGGTTTTAACTATGTAATCAACCTGACAGGGCCAAGGCTGAAATTAATGTGAACGCCGTGGTCAGGTGGCCTTGGGGATTGTGGAGTACAATTAACCTGCCCACTTCCATTCCCAGAAGCTTCACAGAGAGGTAGTTGCCACGTCACTGGCTGAATTTGGTTCTGATTATTAATTCTAAACAGGATTTGTCCTCCCTAAGTGTGGTCCTGATCAGTGCCACTTCCAGAGATCAGAGGAAACTAAGTGAGGACTGCCTAAAGGCCGATTGCCCCTGCAAACCTTCATAAATGTCAACTGATGCAAGAGAGCAAAGTAGTTTAGAAAGGGAATTAGCCCTTTCCTCCTATTTTCATATAAATATAATGATGAAACCCACCCATTTCTGATGTAATGAGGACATAATCCACAGTCTAACCAGAAAAACCTGGGTAGAGAGCAAATGGGGGAAGTTTATCACCAACAATGCAGCACAATGGCTTTGGGCAGAAGGTATGGAATCAGAGAAGGAGGACTTCTACATAACTGGCTTCCAATTCACATTCATTTAGTACCGTTTCTTCTTTCCATTTCCAAAAGCAGGAAAATCAGAAAAATCCTTCCCTTCGTAGCTACAGCTGGCATTTGTGCAGTGATCATTAGTTGAACATGTTGGCAGTGGAAAACAGCTTTCAGAACTGGCTGTTACTTGTGCCAAAAGCAAATAGGAATAGAAACAGTAACACCAATGTCATTATTACTGTACCAAGAGTCAGCTAGCTATTCTGTGCCTACAGCCTTCATAAGTGGTGCCTAGTATCCTTATCTTGCCTGACCTCTCAGCACCATTTGTGTATGTGAGGTTGGAGAGCAGAGGAGGGTGAGGTGGGATGCAAAAAACTGTCACTGAGTTTGAGCAGCCAGCTTGACTTTGCAGCCCACGACTATCTCTTCCCAAGGTGTTTAATTGCAGGAAAAGCTTGAAAATTAAGCCCATTTTAATCCAAGTATTAATTAATAGAAAATTTCCAGAAAGCAATTTAGAGAATTTGGCCATATTTATCAATAGTCTTCTAAAAAATGTCACGAAAGTATATTTGATCCAGAATATAATTTCTAAGACTATACAATAAAGTAATAATTTTAAATGCACACAAAGATTTTTAAGTACAAAAATGTATATGATAATAATATTTATAATAAAAAAGAATAAAGTGTTAGTTGAATAAATTGTCATTAATCCATATAGAATATATTCAGCTATTAAAAGGGATTATAGAACTTTAAATGACATGAGAAAAATACTTATTGTTTAAACTTACTCCTTTTATCATTCCAAAGAAAAGAGTTCCACTCAAGTTATTTTGGGTAAGGGGAAATTTTTTCATAAGGATGCACATGGAGTGAAACTAGCAAGGAATCAGGAATTAGAGTGCTATGGGTTGAATGTTGTCTCCTTTAAAGCTCATGTTGGAATTTAATTCCCAATATGGTATTTGAAAGGTGGGATTTTTAAGAGGTGATTAGATAGTAAGGACTATGCCTTCATAAATAAGATTAATCCATTCATGGATTAACAGGTTAATGGTTTAATGAGTTATCAAGGAATAGACTGGGGCTTTACGAAGAGAGTAAGTGAACATA
This sequence comes from Cynocephalus volans, assembly GCF_027409185.1. NCBI lineage: Eukaryota > Metazoa > Chordata > Mammalia > Dermoptera > Cynocephalidae > Cynocephalus > Cynocephalus volans. The sequence continues at coordinate 77,714,969 of NC_084464.1, forward strand.
TAAATGCTTTTCTGCATCCTTGCCATTTGATACTCTGCACTGCCACAGGACTCTGTAGAGGGTTTCACCCAGAAAAGGGCCCTCAACAGATACACCCCTGGGATCTTAGACTTTTTCAAGCTCCCAAACTGTAAGAAATAAATTTCATTTTCTTATAAATTACCTAGTTTCAGGTATTCTTCCAAAAGTATAAAATACCTAGAAATAAATTTAACCAAAGAAGTGAAAGATCTCTACAATGAGAACTACAAAACACTGCTGAAAGAAATTGAAGAGGAGACCAAAAAATTGAAAGACATTCATGTTCATAGATTGGAAGAATTAATATTGTGAAGATGTCCATACTTCCCAAAGCAATCTACAGATTCAATGCAATCCCCATCAAAATACAATAATGTGCTTCACAGAAATAGAAAAAACAACCCTAAAATTCATATGGAACAACAAAAGACCCTAAATAGACAAAGCAATCCTGAGCAAAATAAATAAAACCAGAGGTATTTCACTATCTGACTTCAAACTATACTACAAAGATATAGCAACCAAAACAGTATGGTACTGGCATGAAAACAGACACATGGACCAATGGAACAAAATAGAGATCCCAGAAATCAACCCACAGACTTCCAGCCAACTGATCTTTGACAAAGGCACCAAGAACATACATTGGAGAAAAGACAGCCTCTTCAATAAATGATGTTGGGAAAACCAGATATCCATGTGTAGAAGAATGAAACTAGACCCATACCTCTCACTGTATACCAAAATCAACAAAAAATGGATTAAAGACTTAAGTATAAGACCTGAAACTATAAATATTCCAGAAGGAAATCTAGGGGAAACACTTCAGGATGTAGGACTGGACAAGACTTTCTGAACAAGACCCCAAAAGCACAAGCAACAAAAGAAAAAAAAAACGGGATTATATCAAACTGAAAAGCTTGTGCACAGCAAAGAAAATAATCAACAGAGTGAAAAGACAACTGACAGAATGTGAGAAAATATTTGCAAACTATACATCTGACACAGGATTTAATATCTGGGATATACAAGGAAGTCAAACAACTTAGAAAAAAAATCCAATTAAAAAATGGACAAAGGCGATGAATAGACATTTTTTAAAGGAAGACATACAAATGGCCAGCAGGTACATGAAAAAAATGCTCAACATCACTAAGCATCATGGAAATGCAAATCAATACTACACTGAGATATCATCTCATCCCAACTAGACTGGTTATTAACAAAAAGACAGAGAACAACAAATACTGGCAAGGATGGAGAGAAAAGAGAATTCATCTACACAGTTGGTGGGACTGTAAACTAGTACCGACATTATGGAAAACATTATGGAGGATTCTCAGACATCTGCAGAGAGAACTACCATATGATCCAGCAATCCCACTTCTAGGTGTATACCCACAGGAATGGAAATCATCATGTTGAAGGCATATCTGCACTCCCATATTTATTGTGGCACTATTTACAACAGCCAAGATATGGAATGAACCTAAATGTCCATCAGTGGATGACTGGATAAGGAAAATGTGGTATATATACACAATGGAATATGGCTCAACTGTAAAAGGAATGAAATTCTGCAATTGGCAGCAACATGGATGAATTTGGAGAAAATTATGTTAAGTAAAATAAGCCAGGTACAGAAGGAGAAATATCATATATCCTCATTCATAAGTGGTAGCTAAGAAATAAATGGAAGGAAGGAAGGAAGGAAGGAAGGAAGGAAGGAAGGAAGGAAGGAAGGAAGGAAGGAAGGAAGGAAGGAAGGAAGGACCACAATAAAACGTTGAACTTTCAGGAGGAGAGAACAGACCTATTGTTACTAGAGGTGGAAAAGAGGGAGGGGGAGGGGATTAGATATTTGGGTAAGGGACGCTGAATAATTATGATTTGTAATAATGAATGAGCTAGTAATATTGATTTGATCATCACATACTGTACGTAAATACTGATAGTCAACTCTGTACCCAATTAATATGTATAATTAATTATGTTTCAATTAAAAAATAATACCCCAGAAAAAGAAAACAACAACAACGAAAACCAAAAAGCAACAGAAAACAGACTAATACGTGGAGTAACTTTTGGAAGCTGCTAATCTGTCCACTCCCTGAGTCTCTGCTTTTTCTCCTATTATTTCTGTTATTTCTGTTTTTGCCAGTAGGAAGACTGAAGCATATCCCCACATGTTTCCAGAGATGGCTGTTTGTCATTGCCCTTCAGCCTGGGTTAAGTAGAGAGCAGCTTCCTTCTGAAGGGCCTATGGGGAGGCAGGCACACTGATAGTAATGTTAAAATAAGTAAAGCAGGATTAAAAACCACGTTTATAGTATTATCATTCTCTCAGTCATTCATGCAATCATTCAACATGTATGCATTGACCACTCACCATGAGACTGCAACATGGGCACACACAGCCCCTGCCCTCACAGAGATTGTAGTTTAGACAAGAATAAAGGCAATTAAAATCTGTGCGTGTGGCACTGCAATATACATGTACCTAAAAGGGATCCCAACTTGAACTTGGAGGAATGTCAGGAGAGTATGTCCAATTAGTTTGTTTTCAAGAAAATAATTTAGAATGATGAGAATTTGAATCTTTATATTTTCAAGGGGTTATATCAAATGGTGTAGCTTGAGGGGTAAAAAAGTAAGAAGAGTTTTGTAAGCCACAACAGCACTTGTTAGTCTTTGGGGTGGCAATGGATACATATGGTAAGTCTGAGCAGAGGAGAGAGGCGATCAAATTTGCAGTTTATAAATACTCATATCTGCAATATAAAGAATGTATTAGCTGATGGGCAGCTTGGAGTCAGGGAGACCAATGGGAGGTGACTGCATTAGTAATATCAGCGAAGACAAAGTAGCCTGTACTAGGGATCGTACAGTGGAGGGAGAGCAAATGAGATGATCCTGGAAGATATTTAGGATCAACTGAACTTGGAGAATGATAATTAGTGTGGGATGAGTGAGGGAAAGTGGTCAAGGATAAAGTCCAGATTTATAGTTTCGTGTAATTAACTGAAATTGAAAACAGAGAAGCAAGTGAGGGAAAGATAATGAGTTCAATTTTAAACACATTGAGTGTGTAGTGCTAATGGGACATCCAGGGGTGATGCCCAGGAGGCAACTAGATTTACACATTTGAAATTCAGGAAGGGGTCAGAGCTGTTGGAGACAGGGTTTGATATATCATGAGCATATAAACCATACTTCAAATAATGAGTGTGCATGGAAGAGTCTGGGCATTAAATTATAATTTTTTTAATTATAATCTTTATAATTAAAAAGTGAAAAAAGAAAGATACCTCAAAGTGCAAACATGCCTAAAGGACAAGCAAAGGAAGAGAAACCCACGCAGGAAGGAGACTTAGAAATAGCTGTCAAACAGGTAGGGAAATAATTTGGCATAGTGCAGTGTCACTGAAGTCAAAAAGAGAGAGCATCAGGATAAAAGAGTGACTTGGTGATAAAAATCTATAAGACATACCACATTGATAAGTTCAAAGGAGCAAAATTATATAATCATATCGACAGATGATGAAAAAGAGTTGATAGAACCCAACATATATTTTAAAGGCAAGTGCTTCTTTAACATAAAAATACATATGTATATATGCATATGTGTGTATGTGTGTGTGTGTGTGTATTACACAAGTGTGTGTATGTCTGTTGGGAGTCCCCAAGGCCACTCCAGTTTTAACAGTTCACTAGGATAACTCACAGGACTCAGCATATAATTGTACATCTCACAGCTATGATTTATTGCAGTGAAAGGATATGAAGTAAAACCAACAAAGGAAAAAGTGCATGGGTGAATTCCAGAGGAAAACAGGCACAAGCTTCCAAGAGTCCTCATCCAGTGGAGTCACACACGATGAGCTTAATTTTTCCAGAAATGACTTATAACAACATGAGTGAAATGTCTACCAGGAATGCTTATTAGGGACTCAGTGCTCAGGGTTTTTATTGGTAGCTGGTCATATAGGCACATGTTTTATATAGAGTTTTCTAAGACCTCAGAAGGAAAGAAGATGTTCCACATAAACCATACTGTTGGCATAAATAGTTTGGGCACAGTAAGCCATTCATAACATGGAATGGTGGAAAGCTTCTTGTAATCCAAATTCCTAGCTGCCAGCCAAAGGCCAGGCATTTCTAAGTATAGCAGTCTCAAGATTGCTGTGTTAACCCCTCTCTCTCTCTCTCTCTCTCTCTCTCTATATATATATATATATATATATATATATTTGATTTATATCTATATAGAGAGATATATTTGATTTATATCTGTATCTATATATAAATCAGACATATAAAAATGAAAAACTCAGGATGATAATTCGACACATATTAGAAAATCAGGAGAGATAAGGAGGAGCCTTGAAGAGGTGACTGGATTGTAGGACCATGCAGTAGTGAATGGATTAAAAATGATGGTCAGGGGTGTGGTTCTGAGGGCTTTAAAAGAAAAGAAAAAAGAGTCTCTCTGCTTCTGCTGTTTCTGCCCCCCCATTTTTGCAAAGTGTTATCCTGCTATTGCCACCACCAATGCTTTCACCATCTGCACCATCTGTTTTCCCTGGACTTTGGACTTCCCAGCCTCAGAAACGGAAAGCAATAAATTTCATTTTTCTTTATAAATTACTCAGTTCTGTGTATTTTGTTATATGCAACAGAAACAGACTAATAGAGAGAGTAAGGTGTCTTGATGACTGCTGAGTTTCTGAATTGCACAACTGTATAAATGAGGACACCATCTATGTGAGACAAAAAACGCTGAAATAGGGTACAACTCAAATAGCATAAATTCAGAACTCAAAACCTTTTTTCTCAAAACTATTACTTTAACACGAATTTCAATAGTCTATTTTAAAACTCAGAAAATGAGGAATGATTTTTTAATTCTCTTCATTCTTTTACTCTCTTGAGACACAGGCTAACATTGTCTGGCTGTGTTAAAGGACAATAAAACAATTACCAGAATTAAAAATACATTTTAAGTGTATTAAAATACTATGTCAAATATAAAGCTTTTATTTAGTGAAATTATAAGCAGATATCTAACTACACCCTCCTCTGGAGAAGCACACTGAGAGTTAATAAGATAGAAGGTTTTAGTTTTCTCTTGAGTATCATTGGAATGTTTTGCATGAATCTGTATTTCTGGTATAGTAAAAAGGGGGGAAAAGATCAAAAGTCATTTTGGAAAAAATAAAGATTGCTTTTATTTAAAATAGAAAAGGAAGACAAGGAGGAACTGTCAAATAGTAATCAAATGCTGGTCAGAAGTCAAGAAAGGTAAAGGCTAGAAAGTGCCTGTCACATTTAGGAACAGAGTGGTCATCACTGACTTTGTGGAGGTCAGATTATGGGAGCCTGGAAGCACCTGGACAACAATAGCCTGAAATGACACATGATGAAGTTGAGACTTAATAAGTATTTTGATGAATTGACTAACAAGTGAAATAAGAGACAAGTGGTGGCTAAAGAGGAATGTGAAGTCTAGGAATTTGTTATTGTTTAATTTTAATAAAAGATGTATGCATGTTTAACTGCTAATAAAGAGGCTATCAACAGATTATAGAAATTTAAATGAAAAAAAATTATTAAGTAATTTTTAAATACTACAATAAAATAAACCAAAATAAAAAATATATTTTTATGTCTGAATTTTGGCATCTGTAGCAATTTTAAAGCCCTTATTAGAATTATAGGTCCCGTTTGACAAAGGCCCCAAGAACATTCATTGGGGAAAAGACTGCCTCTTCAATAAGTGGTGCTGGGAAAACTGGACATCCACTTGTAGAAGAATGAAACTTGATCTGTACATTTCACCATATATCAAAATCAACTCAAAATGGATTAGAGACCTAAATATAAGGCCTGAAATTTTAAAACTTCTGGAAGAAAACATGGGGGGAGTGCTCCAGGGTTTAGGACTAGGCACTGACTTTACGAATAATACCCCGAAAGCACAGGCAACAAAAGAAAAAAATAAACAAATGGGATTATATCAAACTAAAAAGCTTCTGCACAGCAAAAGAAACAATCAATAGAGTGAAAAGACATCCTACAGAATGGGAGAAAACATTTGCAAAATATGCATCTGACAAAGATTAATATCCAGAATATACAAAGAGTTCCAACAACTTCACAGCAAAAAACCAAATAATCCAATTAAAATATGGGCAAAGGAGCTGAATAGACATTTGTCGAAGGAAGACATACAAATGGCCAATGGATATATGAAAAAGTGCTCAACATCACTAATCATCAGGGAAATGCAAATCAAAACTACTTTGAGATATCACTTCACCCCAATCAGACTGACTATTATAAAAAAGATAGAGAATAACAAATACTGGCGAGGATGTGGAAAGAGAAGAACCCTCCTGCACTGTTGGTGGGACTGTAAATTAGTACAGCCATTATGATGAACAGTATGGAGGTTCCTTAAACAACTACAGATAGTACTTACATATGACCCAGCAGTTCCACTCTTAGGAATATATCCAGAGGATTGGAAATCATCAGGTCAAAGAGATACATGCACTCCCATGTTTTTTGCAGCTCTATTTACAATAGCCAGGTGATGGAACCAACCTAAATGTCCATCGATGGATGACTAGATAAGGAAATTGTGGTACATATACACAATGGAATACTACTCAGCCAAAAAAGAATGAAATTCTACCATTTGCAGCAACGTGGATGATCCTGGAGAAAATTACCCTAAGTGAAAAAACCCAGGTACAGAAAGAGAAATACCATATGTTCTCACTCATAACTGAGAGCTGAATCCATAAATAAACAAATGAACAATAAAGAGAGACAGAGAGAAAGAAACAACAATCATAGTAATACATTGAACTTTTAGAAAACTAGAGTTGGAAAAGGGGAGGGTAGGGTGAGGGAGGGGGGTCTAATGAGGAATTGGTCAGCAGACACAAAAAATGATTGCATATTGTAATGATGAATAAGCTAACTATCCTGATCTAACCATCACACATTGTACACAATTATTGACAATCAACGTACCCCACATGGATGTATAAAAAAAAAATTAAAATTAAAAAATAAAAAAGAAGAATTATGGGAGTTTCTAGAATTTATTCTAATGAACAAAGATTTATTTTATATTCAGAAAAATAAGGGCAGTCAACTTCATTTTACAAAAGAAACAAAAGAATGCTGGTCACCAGAGTACGATCCTATGCATATGAGCTGAGAGTCTGGAATGTAAAAGATTTGTACAATGCTCCGTCCTAACTTGTCCTTTCCACCCAGGAGCATGATTGCTGTAAGAATGTCATACTGAATGAAGCTAGAGAGCTAAAAGTCTTTAAAATAATGTTTAAATGGAAGGTAAATATTAAAATATAATGAAGATTTCCAGTTCATCCTATCTATATGGAGTAGTATATGTCTCTGCTTATAATACCTTAAAAACCCTGAACAAAATGTATAAAACAAACATGAAAAGCCTCTAAAATGTGAAACAAAAAAGGCAACTTTCTTAGAGACTTTGAGACTGAAGGAATGATCTGGCAATTTTTTTTTTTTTTCTTTCTGCCTCCTATACATCCCAGCTTGGGCACTAGAGAATTTCACAAGCCAAAGAGGAGAGTAAGTGCAGACAAAAACAAAAACAAATAAAACAAAACAAAATAAAAATAAGCCTGGTCTGTTTAGCCAAAGGACTTGGAAAGGGGTATCCATGTATGACTTAACCTTTTAAAAAACACTAGATACACTCTAGAAGAAAACTATGCCCCCCCCCCACAAACTTTATCATCCACGGCAGCTAAAACAAAGACTTTGTGAACAGAGAGTGATACCACAACCCAGCAGTAGCCACATGGTGCCCACTCCTGGATTGTAGGGCTCCCATGCAGGCTATGTGTCAGTGGGCTGACTGCTGTCCCAGCCTGCTATCATGACCTAAATACAAGAAAAAAATGACTCATCATACCAAGAACCAGTAAAATCTCAGGTTAAATGAGAAAAAGCAATCAACAGACACAATGCCAAGATGGCACAGATATTGAAGTAATATGGCCAGGATGTGAAAGCAGCTATCATTAATAGAATGCTTCAAAGAGCCATTATGAACACTCTTGACACAAATGAAAACATAGAAATTCTCAGCAAAGAAATGGAAAATATAAGAAAAAACCCATGGAAATTTTAGAACAGAAAATACAATAGCAAAAAGAAAAAGAAAATATTTCACTTTTAATATTGGCGGAATAGCTGGTGTTGGCCAATACTCCTGCCAAGAACAATTAGAAAAGTTTGACTAAAATACAAAAACTCTATTTGTAATTATCAATGAGATACCAAAGGAGACTGGACCTGAGAAACAGAATTCCAGAGGAAAGAGAAACACATTGAGGTGAATATTATATTCTGTAGAACTTTTCCGCTTGAGATATTTGCTGATTTTTAAGCTGAAAAAGAAAAAGCAGAAAAAGATTGCCAACAGATAGGAACTTGAGATGAGTTTTTGGCAGTCTTCCAAGGCTGGGAAGGCAAAACAGGGAGTTCAGGGCTATCAAGGCAGGCCAGACTTGCAGAGAAATTAATCCAGACAGAAACAAAACACGTTAAGGGGAGTCCAATACACTGCATCACATTTCCAGTGAAGAAATGTGCTATCTTTTAAGCATCACAGGAGCTCAAGACAAAAATGCTAAGCAGAAGGCTGTGTCTAATAGTCTGAAAAGATGAGCAGAGCTCTTGGAAAAATCATAAAGCTAGACTGAGAAAAAAAATGGAGTCCAGAGCTTATCAAAAAAGAAGGATCCTGATAAACACCAAAGATTTTCAGGTAAAAGCCAGAAAGGACAGTATCATAGGAGTAAGAATAAATGGGAAATGCAGCAGATCTCACAAAACTGAATTAATTCCAGTCCAGGTTTCGGTACTCTAACAGCCTGTGAGAAAGCAAAGTAAATTCTCTTTGGAGAGATGAAACAGTAATCAAAGCCCCAAAATATCTCTAATATTTATCAAACATGTTACTCAACCTTCAATAAAGTACTTTTAGAAAACAAGACAAAGTGATCAAAAGCCAAGAGAAGAGAAAGGTGATCTATTTTTCATCAATATCAGGTGATCAAGATATTAAAATTATCACATAAGGAATTTAAATAATAGTAATTAAAATCTATAAAAAATCATAAAAAAGTTAATCAAATGCAAAATGCAACAACTGGTTTTTAGGAACAAATAATGGCAGATTAGATACAGCAGAAGAGAGGAATAGCAAACTGCAAGCAGGTCAATAGAAAATATACAGATTAAAGCAAAGTAAAAAGTATGGAAAATAAAAAAAAACTACATGAGTTAAATGTGGAACATAGTGAAAATTTCTAAGATATGTACAATTGTAGTGCCAAAAGGACAGGAGACAGAAAATAATGGCAGATGCTATATAAAAAGAGGTAATGACCAAAAATTTTCCAAAATGATGAAAGACATCAAGCTACAGATTCAAGAATCTCAACAAATCTGTAGAAGTATAAATTTTAAAAAAAAACAAATCACACATAGGTGAATCATATTTGTATGGCTGAATGTCAAAGACAAAATAATCTTTAAATCAGCCAAATAAAAATGGCATATTCTCTTCAGCCAGATTCAAATTTAGCTAATATCATATTCAATGGTGAAAAATTGAAATCTTTTCTTATAAGATCAGAAATGAAACAAGGGTGCCCACTCTCACCACTTCTATTCAGCATAGAACTGGAAGTCCTAGCCAGAGCAACTAGGCAAGAAAAAGAAATAAAATGCATCCAAATAGAAAAGAAAAAGGTGAAATTGTCTTTCCTGATAACATGATCTTATTAAAGAAGATTATTAGAAAAGCCTATACACTACACCAAAAAACTGTTAGAATTAATAAACAAATTCAGTGAAATCAGGATAGGATACAAAATCAACATTAAAAAGTAGCATCTTTATACACTAGCAATGAACTACCTGAAAAAGAAATTAAGGAAACAATCTCATTCATAATAGTACTAAAAAACAAAACAGAACAAAAAATACTTGAGTAAATTTAACTAAAGAGATGAAAGACCTATATACTGCAAAATATAAAAAATGTGTGAAAGATATTAAAGATGACACAAATGGAAAGATAAATGGAAAGATACCCCAAGTTCATGGACTGAAAAAACATCACTAATTATCAGGGAAATGCAAATTCAAACCATGATGAGATATCGCCTCACACTGTTACGATGGCTACTATCAAAAAGATGAAAGATAACAAGTGCTGGTGAAAGGATGGAGAAAAGGGAACCCTTGTACACTATTGATAAGAATTTAAAATAATACAGCCATTATGGAAAATGGTACAGAAGTTCCTCCAAAAACTAACGTTAAGATATATGATCCAGCAATCCCATTTCTGAGTATATATCTAGTATGGTTTGATTGTGTCCTCCAAATTTCATGTGTTGGAAACTTGATCCCTAATACAGAGGTGTTAAGAGGTGGGACCTTTAAGAGGTATTAAGGTCATGAGGGCTCTTCCCTCATTAATGAATTAATGCTGTTATTATGGGAGTGGGTTCCTTATAAAAGAATGATTTGGGCCCTCTGTTGTCCCTCTCCCTCTCTGTCTTTCTTGCCCTTTTTTTTGCCCTTCTGCCATGGGGTGATGAAGCAAGAAGGCCTTCACAAGATCCCAGCACCTTGATCATGGACTTCCCATCCTCTAGAACTGAAAGAAATAAATTTCTGCTCATTATAAATTACCCAGTCTGTGGGATTTTGTTGTAGGAGCACAAAATGGACTGAGGCAGAAATTTAGTACTGAGAAGTGGGACTATTTCTATAATAAATACCTGAAAATGTGAAAGCATCTTTGGAACAGGGTAATGAGTAGAGGCTAGAAGAATTTGGAGGAACAATCTAGAAAAAGCCTAGACTGTTGTGAATGAAGCATTAAGGACAATTCTGGTGAGAACTCAGAAGAAGAGAAGAGCTCTGGGGAAAGTCTGAATCTTCTTAAAGATTACATAAGTCATTGTGACCAGAATGCTTGTAGAAATACGGTCAGTAAAAGCCATTCTGATGAGGTCTTAGACAGAAACAATTAATATTTTATTGGAAACTGGAGTAAAGGCCATCCTTTCTACATACTGCCAAATAAGTGGGCTAAATTGTATCCGTGCCCAAGGACTTTATGGAAGTCAGAATTTAAGAGCAAGAAACTAGGATATTTGGCAGAAAAAATTTCCATGTGAAGTATTCAAGGAGCTTCATGGCTTCTTTTAACTGCATACGGTAAAATGAGAGAAGAGAAATGATTTAAAGACAGAATTTATAATTAGAAGGGAAGCAGAATAGAAAGATTTAGAAAATTCTCAGCCTGGCCATGTGAAGAGTGAAAAGATGTGTTTAGGAGAACAAACCAATGGTGTGGCCAAGAGACTGTTTGCTAAAGAGATTAGTATGAGTAAAAGGGAACCAGGTACTATTCACCAGAACAATGGGAGAATGTCCCTGAAGGCATTTAGAGATCTTCAAGGCTGCCCCTCCCATCACAGACTCAGAGCCGGGCCTTGAGAACAAGTGTTTTCAGAGAGGTACCTGCAGGATCTCAGCATTTTCTGCCCGGCTCTGCCCTGCCTTGAGTCTCTGCTTCCAATATCCTAGCACAGTACCCCTCAGCTGTGGTTCAAGTTGGCTCAAGTGCAGCTGCTCCAGAGGGTACAAGCAGTAAGACTTGGCAGCATCCATGGGGTGCTAACTCTGCAGGAATACAGAGTAGGCAGGTTATGGCAATCTTCAGCTAAATCTCAAAGGATGTATGGAGCCACCTGGGGGTTCAGGCTGAAACCTGATGCAGGGACAGAGCCACCATAGAGAGTTCCCATAGGGCAATGCCCAGTGGCAATGTGGGGTCAAAGCTGCTACAGAGAGTCCCTGCTAGGCTTAGTAGAGCCATGAGGGTGGGGTCACCTCTGAGACCCCAGAACTGTAGAGCTACCAGTGTGCAACTCCAACCCGGGGGAGCAAACAGGCATGAGACTTTAACCCATGACAGCTGCTGCAAGGGCTGAACCCTGCAAGGCCACGGGGCCCAAACTTTACCCCAGTGTGCCCAGAAGGTGGCACCTGAAGTCAAAGATTATTCTGGAGTCTTAAGATTTAATGTTGTTTACCCTGTTGACTTTTGTACTTACTTGTGACCAGTTACCCTCTTCTTCTTGCCTCTTTCTCCCTTTGGAATGGAAGTGTCTATCCTATGCCTGTCCCACCATTGTATTTTATAAGTAATAACCTGTTTTGATTTCTCAGGCTCATAGCTGGAGTTGAATTTGCCTCAGGGTAAATCATGCTTTGAGTCTCACCCATGTCTTATGAGACTTGGACTTTGGACTTTTGAGTTGATGTAGGAATTAGTTGAGAGTTTTGGGGCTATTGGAACAGAATGAATGTATTTTTCATGTGAAAAGGAAATAAATTGGGGGGGATAAGGGAAGAATGCTATGGTTTGAATGTGTCCCCCAAAGTTCACACGCTGTGTTGGGAGATAGAACCTTTAAGAGGTGTTTGAGTCATGAGGGCTCGGCCCTTATGAATGGGTTAATGCTGCTTCCACAAGAGTAAGTTTCTTATAAAAGGATGAGTTCAGCCCTTCTCTCTCTCTCTCTCTCTCTCTCTTTCTCTCTCTCCCCATCCCCCTTCTGCCATGGGATTACACAACAAAAAGGCCCTCAACAGATGCTGCCACCTTCATCTTGGACTTCCCAGCTTCTAGAGCTGTGAGAAATAAATTTCTGTTCATTACAAATTACCCACTCTGTAGGATTCTGTTATAGCAGTAAAAAATGGTCTAAGACAATATGCAAAGGAATTGAAATGAGTATGTTGAAGAGATATCTGCACTCCCATGTTTATTGTAGCATTATTCACAATAGCCAAAATAGGGAATCAACTTAAATGTCCATCAACAAATGAATGAATAATGAGAATTTGGTATATATACACAATGGAATGCTATTCAGCCATAAAAATATAATAAAATCCTGATATTTGCAACAGCATGAATAAACCTGGAAGTATAATTTCATTGTACTAAGTGAAATAAGTCAGTCACAGAAAGACAAATACCATATGATCACACTTATATGTAGAATCTGTAAAAGATGGACTCAAAATAGAGAGTAGAATGATGATTATTAGAGTCTGAGGGAGGTGGGTGGATGGAGAAAAGGGAGGTGTTGGTGAAAAAGTACAAAGTTTCAGTTAGGCAGTAAGATAGGAGTTAGTTTTAGCTAGAAGTAAGTTTTAGTGATCTGTGAAGTATGGTGACTGTAACTAATAATAAAGTATATTTCAAAATTGCTGAAAGAGTAGATTTTAAATTTCCTCAGGACAAAAAAATGATAAATATGTGAGGTGATGAATATGTTAATTAGCTTGATTTAATCATTCTGTAATGTAAACATATATCACAATATCACATTGTACCCCATAAATATATGCAATTATTATTTGTCAATTAAAAATAAAATAGAATTCAAAAATTAAAAAAAATAAACTTAGAATTTATCTTAAGATATTTATAACAGTGCCTTCAATATTTGCTTTTTTCTCAATTTGGGTAAACATACCAAAATTATATTTACCAAAAATGACCATATGTTTGAGCCATGGGACACGTTTCAAAAAAATATCAAAGAATTGACATCTTGCACAGTATGCCTGCTGGTACCATTTTTATTTGACATTACACTTGAGGTCCTGATCAGTGCAATAAGGTTAGGAAATAAAATTAAAACCCAAAGAATTTGAAAAATATGTCTTTATTAATCCCAGACAATTTTGTATACACAGAAAATTCAAAAGCATCTACAAACTATTATAATTAATACGTGAATTTAGCAACAAAATCATTTATATCTCTATGTAAAAGCATCATTTTAGAAAATAAAATTAAACAAACAAGATAATGTGAACATACAAAATTAACTGATCAAAGAGAAAGAAGAGATGAAAGTAAAATATTATAATTAGATATTGAATAAAAAGAGTAAAATGTGATCTGTGAACAAAAGTGAATACACAGAAAAAAATTTTATTCATTTTTAATAAAATAAGAATATCATCAGCAAAACAAAAACAAATAAAAGGGTAGAAAAAGAAGCAGTTAAATTCTGCTAAGGACTAACGCCACTTGCTTGCTTTTAGTATGTTTTCTATACCTTTTAGCCCCTATTGTATTCTTATTTTCTTCAACTTTCTTTTATTTCATAGTATGTTATTCTGCTTCCAACTCTTTTTTCATTGGTTTTACCCTTTTAAACTCTCAATTTAAACTTTATTTAATTTTTCTGTTGTCTTAAAATGTATGCAAACATTTTATCCCACATCATAGTAGATTCATATTTATTATATAATATTACATAACAAATATTTATTCTATAAATTAATGATTCTGTAATTTAATTAATGTTTAACCCCTTCCCTCCCAAAGCAAAGTTGATACTGTACTAGATTTTCTCTGAAACCTCAAAAGCCCAGGAGATATGTATGCCTGAATCTGCAGAATTTAACCTCACAGGAGCATTTTGAAAGTTGGTTGGAAGATGTGGAAACCAAAGGATGATGGAATTTGATAAGACAAGTCTGATGACAATAGTCAAGTTGAGATGCCCTTTATCTGAATGCTTCTTCCAGAAAAGAGATGAGCCTGCAGACAATTCCTGGACACAATAAAGCACACCAAGCGCCAAAAGGGAGGATGTTGCTGGGGATAGGATGATATTGTATCAGATAAGGTTCTGGGCCTCGTGAGGATAAAAGACAGTGAGGACTCCAGGCTTTTTACCTTCTTTAGCACTGGTCATGTCATGTGTGTTCTTAACCCTTCCACTGCTGTCCCTTTGATAAAGTCTTCCAAACTCATGTACTCTTTCATCCTAGACACTTCCTCCCTGTCTCTGACTCTCCACATCTTTCGATAATATCTTGCCATGCTGTTAATGCTGTTATCCTGGTGTTTGCATTTTCAGGGGGCTTGAACTATTGCAATCATTGTTCCACTCACCATACATCCGAGAAGATATGTGCTTGGCAGTTATTGATCATATGATGAGGCCAGTATAGTGAGTGACAATCAGATACCAGGGAAGGCAGCTGGATAAAGCAATGTATTACAGAGTACACAAAGGTGAAATGATTATGTTCCTTATTAAGGAATGAAGAAAGTGGAATCACTCAGTGAGAATATGAAATGTACCACACTCTTTCATGTAGGTTGGTGTTACCTACTTGTACAATCAACATTTCTCTCTATATATCTTCTGTGTAGGCTGCATGGAGAAATACAAAAATATTATTGTTATATTCCTGAATATATTCAAGTAATTTATTAGTGAAACATATGAAAATAAAAATGCATGTGTGATTATAGAAAGTTTGATTTTTTTATTTTATAATGTATTTTCTTACAAGATCACTAGAGGTCACATAAGAAGGCACTTTTTAAAAAGCTTTTCTCTGGAGTCATTGTACTATGGTCTATTTTTTTGATACAGGAAATGAAAGTTTTCAAAATGAAAACAAGCTTGATGTTCTGCAACTCACAGACCATCACAGAGTGTTCTAGAAAGTGTGTCATTTCCTTTTTTAACCTTTTTTTGATAGTTAATCAATTTCCTCCATCTTATAAATGTCACACAAACATGATCTTGACCAAAGAACATACACAGAGAAAAAACAGATATTTATATAAAATTCATTTCCATGTTCAAATGTGGACATTTCTTAAAAGCAAATAAAGGCAGTCCAGAACACTTAATTTCGTAAATTTTTGAAATTTCTATTTTTGATTTGTATTTAACTATTATCTGGGGGAGGAGCTCTAAAAGCCCAATGACAATTAATCCTAACAAAGAATGACTACATCAACAATAACAATCTTAAACTCATCTCACTTTCAGTGCTCATGAGAAATAAAGAAAAATTTTTTAAAAGAAACTCATACACGAGTTATTTGCATGTAATGATTGTAGAATCCAAAATACAAAGAGCTAAAGAAACCTTAGGACAACCCCTAAGCCAAATAACTTTCCATTTAAATAGAGAAATTTGACTGTATTAGGAAATTGTGATAATTTTTTGAGGCACAGAAGTTTGTTGTATTCAGGAGATAATTCACCACAGAGAGCAGTAATGATCAAAAGTCTTAGTAACCTTTTACATTTCCCTCTCCTAACTCTTAAATTTCTGTGTCAACACTTTCAAATTTTATTTACTGTTTAAATTTTCCCTCTTCTTAGCTGTAATTCCAGTCCAAAGCTGCAGATTTAAGACCACTCCTCCCACTTTAGATCTAGACTTCTACAAAGAGCAGGTTTCAGAAAATAATCACTGCAAAAATCCAACTAGTACCCTTTTTGTCCTCTTTGGACAACTGAATCTCAGAATTTAATTAACTGGAACTGCCATGATTAATAAATCTTTGACTATACCAACTAGTACTAATCCTTCTTTTAAATTTTTCAACAAAATTGAAAAGGTATATAAGTGTTGGTGGGGCAAACTCACTTTATTGCACTGTATCATAATTGACCAATGTGAAAGAAGTTTGTCCCTTTCATACCTCACAAAGCGCACATTAACTCTGAGACATCCCATAATACCTGACTCAGTAGTTTTGGAGTACAATCCAGGGATATTTATTCAATAAGTTCTTCAGTGATTCTGATGTCCAACAAAGTTTAAGAACAATTAAAACAGATAGAATGGCTGGATATAGCAGAATTTTTAAAATATCCGTTTTGAATGAATCGGTCTTTTTCTTCAAGAAAAATCTTCTACCTGCTTTTTCCTTTTAAGAAGTAACTTCAGATAAGTTATTGCTTGAGACCTCTGACTCTTCATAGAACAAGCAAAGGGAGAACTTCCTTGAAACTCTGTTATATTCTAAGATTTTAGTATTGTTCATAGCTTGATGGGCAATGTAGACCTACAATTATCCTTGCTGTAAAACTTGGAGAAAAAAAATCACCATTTTTTCTTCTTTTGGACTATTTTCAAGAATATCACTTTTTATGATAGAATAAATATTATCATTCAGAAAGATGATTAATACCATCTGCAGAAATTCAGTCTTAGCCCTTAAAGCTTGAGAATGATCTTTCTTCCTGCCTAGTTGTCTGAGCCCTGGAAACACTGATCAATAGAAAACAATTTATCATCCCAAATATAGTAGTACAATTTCATTGTAGGATTTTAAATCCAAAATATATCTATAGTCATCGATTTATGTATGAACAATATAAAAATATCAACTACTACTGGTCCTCAGATTTTAAAGCATTGACAGGATTCTTAATCCTCTGTTGTTTGGGGATGCTAGAACTCTGTTTCATGAACAGAAATCCATTCAGATAAAAACCTTCGGTCATGTGGTCCAAATGTCTAGATGCTACACAAACTTAGTATATCCTCATCTGTCAACCTTGATCACTCACTGTCTCATATCATAGGCTCCCAGCATCTTTCTTGTCATTTCCCCTTTGCTGGTTATTGTTAGAAACACCTTTTTTTAAAAATCATCTTTACTATATTAAGCACTTAAGGCCTCTTTTCAATGATGTTACTGTGGAATACTTTTTTTTTTCTCGTTGTTTGATGACTTGCTTACCCTTACTCCATAAATTGGAAATGCATGCCAAGAATCTAATGTTTCAAAATCTTCAGACACTATTCATGTAAACAAACTATAATACATGAGAAAATTGAATTGTGCTCTATTTCTGAAAGGTTTGTTGTTATTCATTTGTTTCCTTTATATATGAATATATGATTTAGATTGGTTTTTGCTTCTTACTCTAAAGATAATTAAATAAAATACCTCCGTCTTCTATTTTTGAAATCTCTTTTCCACCCAATAGCCAGGGTCACCTGTCTGAATGCAGATATTATCATGAGACTCTCTTTACTGATTCCCCCATTGTGTAACTATAGCATTAAGTCTGAACTCCTGGACATAATGACATACAAGACCCTTCATATCTTGGTCATATTTGTCTTCAGTCATAATTATGCTTCAGCAAGACATATACTTGATTATAGTCAAATCACACACACACACACACACACACACACACACACACACACACACACACAGTCTTGCCTCTCCATCTACATTCTACAGTTATGTTAGTCCCAGTGTCTGAAATGTTCTTCAACCTATAAGACTCAGCTCAGATCAACCTCTAAAAAAGTCTTTCGTGGTCCCACACCCAGAATGAATTAGATGATTCATCTTAGTGCTCCTATCACACTGTGTCTGTATTCTGTCAACGTACTGAATGTTATTGTGTTCCCATTTTCTGTGAATACATTTTCGTGCCCACCATGAGTGCCCACCATCCCCTTAAGAACAGGGATTCCCCCTCATTTATCTTTCTGTCTCCTGGCTGGTATCAGCAGGTGCTCATAAACGTTTGTTGAATAGATGAAAGAATAAATAAATGAATAAATAAAAATTTGGTCAGTTAATATCATAGCCTTTAGGAAAAAAACATGCTTAAAATAGAAATAGGTGCCCCTGTTGGCAAACAGGCACATAAGTTTAATAGTCAAAGTATGTAAAGGCAAGATTTGTTTCTTATAATTATATAAAACTTTTTGTAAGACTGTTTTGTTAATTAATAATGATGGAGTTTGGATGTATTGTCCTTCCAGAATTCATATGGAAACTTGATCCCCAGTGTGGCAGTTTGAGACACGGCATCGGGAGGATCCCTCATGAATGGATTAATGCTCTCCGTAGGTGGGGGGATTAATGAGTGAGTTCTTACTCTATTATTTCCCACAAGAGCTGGTTGTTTAAAATACCCTGGCACCTCCCCCCTCCTTGCTTTCTCTTGCCATGTGATCTGCTTGTACCTGCCAGCTGCCTACTGCTTTCTTCCATGAGTAGAAGC
The DNA here is from genome assembly GCF_027409185.1 of Cynocephalus volans. Classification (NCBI taxonomy): domain Eukaryota; kingdom Metazoa; phylum Chordata; class Mammalia; order Dermoptera; family Cynocephalidae; genus Cynocephalus; species Cynocephalus volans. Next base: position 77,733,958 of record NC_084464.1, read on the forward strand.
TGCCTGAGGCCCACACCAGATGCAGCTGTCCCAGAATTGTGAGCCAAATAAACCTCTGTTCTTTATAAATTACCCTGTCTCAGGTATTCTGTTATAGCAACACAAAATGGACTAATACAAATAATTATTTTATTTTTATCCATTTTTCATTTTTAAAAGCTCAATTATAAAATAATGAATAAAATATTCCTCCCCTTTTTTAGTGATAGCATAGAAGGGTGATAGAGTATGTAGTGTGTGGGATTAATGTTGAAAGACCTGGCCAATGTCTCATCTTTTCATGTGTTATCTGTGAATTTGGTTAAGCCTCTTAACTCCTCAAAGTCTTGATTCTTTTGTGTCAAATGGTCATGATAATACACATTCAAACTACTCAAGATATTTCAATGCAGATCAAATGCTGTCGTTATGTGAGAATATCAATAAGATGTGTTTTTTTTTCATTTCTAAATAAATATCTTGATTTTTATGTGGCCCAGTCTCAGCATGGACTTAACATTTAGAGAAACAGTCCAACAACCAAAGTAACTAAAGATTTATTAAAACTATTATTTATGTTCTTCATTGAATGTGAATTTGTAATCTACTTGTTAAAATTCCCTCTTTTGCTTCCATTCTTCTTGTACTTTGTTTGTCTTTTTATCCCATATCTGTTCTAAAGCTTCTCTCCTCACACTTCATTTTTAACTCTCCAAAAACTCTTACTCTTACCCAGCCAGTGCAAGCTTTTACTTCACTTCCCATTTGCTCCATTGATGTCTTTTTTCAAAGGGGCAGGAAAAAATGCATACATTTGCAGTTTATGTTACTGTTTGTATGTGTAATCCTCAGAGCTCTAGAGAAGATGCACATCCACGCCCACAAAAAGATTATAGTCTCTGTACTTCCACTATTACAACCTTGATCATACTTCATTGTCATATCCTACTTCTTAGTACAGGGGGCAAGCATAGGCACCCCTCTTGCTGATTGAATCGTTCACTCATTCTATGCTTTTAGACAATAGCTCTGTGCCAGATATTATGCTAGCAATGGAAATTCTGGCCTCTACTTATGTTTTGTAATGATGAACATGCTAATTATCCTGATTTGATCATCACACATTGTGCACAGGTATTGATATTCAACTCTGCACCTCACAAATATGCTTCATCAATTAAAAAAAGAACAGGTGGCAAAAATATATATATATAGTGAAAGAAAGATACATGAAAATAACATGTTACTCTCTGATAAGTAAAACGATTCAATCAGTTAAGCTTTATTTTCTTCTTTTGTGCTAGCCACTGTGCAAAGATCTATGGATATAGTGACAAACCGTATAGGCACTGAAGATACATACTTAATACAAGGAACATGTTGGGTGGAGACACAGTCTAGGAAACCAGGCAGGCATCCCTGAAAAAATGATCTTTAAGCTTTTATCTGAAGGATGACTAGGATTTTGCCAGGCCTGAGGCAAGGCATGTGTGGAAGCCTAGAGGCCAGATACAATGGGCACATAGTAACAGCTGAGAAAACTTTATTATGGAAGCCTTTACTGACAGTAGGATGAGGGATAGACTGGAGAGGTATGCAGGCACTGGCCATGGGAGGCCTGATAAAACCAACAGTGTTGAACTTTATCTTAAAGGCAATGGGAAATCACTGAAGAGATTCAAACAGATCAGACTTGAATTTTTGGAATTTCATCATCCTCATTCAGGACAGACCACAGACTACTTTGAAGCCTGGGGTGTCAGTAAATACTCACAGATGATGACTTCACTGGCCTAGGTAAAGAAAGTACCTAGGGTAATGGTCATCAAGATGGAAGAAATTTATATACGGAATTTAGCAGATAGAATTAATAGTACTTAAAACTGATTGGATGGAAGATATTGGGGAGCAAGTAAGCTTTTTAGCTTGGTGAAGAAGAGCTGGTAATTGAGATAAGGACACTGAAGGAGAAGCAAATTGGGAGGGAAAGATGGTGAATTCAATTCAAGATGTTCAAGACATCCAGGCAAAGACATCAAATAAGTACTTAATGTACTTTTGTAAAGCTCAGGGGTAAGGGTTAGATGATGCTTGAGGAGTAATCAAGGAAGTGAAGAGTCCAGCAACTGAAGGTGCCCACTGGGCTTAGTAATACATAGGCCATTGATCTTAGTGAGAGTGCCTGAAAGGAGGGGAGTGTGGGGAACAAGGAATGGAGTGAGGATGAAGGAGACTCTCAGTAACACTAGCTTGTGTAATAGATCAACCACAGAATACTATGTAAATTAATACACTGAACTTTCAGTACACCAGACTCATTCGACTGTGAAGGGAAAATGAAAGTTCAGTGTATTATTAATCTACATAGTATTCTAGGGTTGATCTGAGTCCAAGCAGTGACATGGGGACACAGGCTCCTCCCACCTTGTGATGCCACCACCTTCAATAAATGGTCTTCAGAGTGAGAAGGGCAAGAGAGAGTTTTGCATGTCAGAGCCTTTTATGAAGCAAACACAGAAATAACATTTATTTCTTCCATCCATATGCAATTGGCTAGACTCAAAATGGTCCCCCTCGACTGTGAAAAATCTGGGAAGTCATTTAGGCAGCACCCATGAAGGAAAGAAGGCTGAAAGTTGGTGAGCATTAGCATTCACATTCACCTGCACAGCAAGCAACCAGCTTTGGTGACACAGGAGCAGGAAGAGGAGGAGACAGGAATTCTAGGACATTTCTGAAGAAGGCGGTATTCAACATAAGCCTTGAAGAACAGTTCACTAGGAAATTGGGGATGGCATTCGGGCCTCAAAAACAGTATATATCAGGGGCATTTCTTATCACACGTATATTGAGATATCATAAGACAGTCGCAGTGAGAGGTGCAGTCGGAAGTGCAAGAGGAGCCCTGTTCTCATAAGTATGAAGAAAAGTTACTCTTCAAAATAGCTGTCAGTATTTCATCTCAAGGGTATTCCCAGACAAATTAGCAATCAATCTTTAAGATATGCTCTAGGTGCAAACAATACGATTTTTTTTGAAAAAGCAAACTTTGTATATTTTATTTTGTTAGTTTCTTCTCCTTTCACAATGCTTAGTACGTTCTGCTGCATATAAGGAACTGACCATATTCACTCATCTGACACATAGAAATACTACTCACAGACTTCCTCTTTAAAATTTGTTTACTTGCTTGCTTTGTTTTTTATTTTTGTCCTCCCCTAGCTTTATTCTTTAATTTTCAATAAGAATATTGGAAAGTTTATGTAGGAGTCTTAGAAAACTTTGTTGCCACTTTCTTATCAAAATTCCATAAAAAATAGGATCTTTCTAAAATGTAAGTTTCTATTGCAACTTTCTTTTTATATTTTTCCGAAATAATTAAAATTTTTGAGAAGATGAACCTAAAAACGGCACACCAGGACAATGTTTCTTGTTTCATTAGGAAGCGACTACAACAAAATGTGATCTGCAACATTATTAGGGATAATTAGCAGTGTAATTATTCCAGAAAATTTTGGTTTTAAATTGTCACTTCACTGCACATGTCATTCAAATACCTGCCAATCTCTTTCCAAAGATGTCAAAATTAATGGCAAAAATAATTCTTGATTAATTGATTTTAGAAGTTGTATGCTTCAAAATTAACATGTAATCCAGTATGTGCTATAATATTATTTACGGATTTTATGTATTCCAACTATTTCCAGAAGACACTGAATTAATTGCAATTAAAAACTATTAACTATATATTAGTAAAATATTTTTCCACGTTTTATATTGTATGACTTTGAGATCATAGAAACTTAGATTTTAATATTCTTGATTCCACAATAAAAGGTAAAATAAATTTTGATTCTAATAGAATCAGTAGGTGACTTTCAAATGCAATACACACACACACACACACACACACACACACACACACACAAAATAATTAAGAGCATTCTCCAGGAGAAGAAAACTTTTTAAAAAAGGACTTCCTGAAATGAAAGAATTGCAACAATAGACAAAAATTTACCAAGGCAAACAAAATTCCGAACTATCACACACATAAGAATCTCAATTATTCTGTTAATGTTTCCATGATACTTGAGAATCCACATTCCTAACGTTCCCTGAACCCTCCACAGAGACAGAAAGTCTATACTGTCTCACGTTGTAGATCTACTTATACCAAAAATCCAGAGGAAACTCAAAAATTCAGCAATAATTCCAAATATTCTGCCACTTGTTATGAAGACATTGCCAAAGAAGAAAGTGCCACCTAGTGAATTACCTAAGGAATCTTTTCTACCAGTCACTGATTTGATATCCCTTTATGGGACATCTACTCTGAGCTATTGACTGGGCACACACCTCTCTCAAGCCATTCATACTAATATTTTAGCTCTCTGAAATTCTCTCGCTAGCCTTTTCACTGCCCTGTGCTCTCACACCTGGTGTCCCATGTCTGGAATGTCCATGCTCCCTTTTCACACCTACTAAAATTCTACTCACTCTTCAAGGCACAGTTCAAATGGCACCTCCTCACAAAGACTTTTGCAATTGTCCCTCTCCCCAGCCAGAGGTACCTTCTGTGGGTTTCATGCTTCTACCACATCATCTGTTATCTGCCTCTCTCGTATGTGTGTGTGTACGTGTGTGTCACATATCATTCTGTTACTATATTTTTATGTCTGTGTACTCCATTCAACTATATTTTAAGGGCAGAAACAATCTCTGCCATGTGGTAAATACTCAATTATTTCTTGTTGCGTGAACCAAAGGACCAATAAAAAAGATCATTTTCCTTTTGTAGTGTTACTAACCATTACCCTCCTAAGCAATCTAGATTCTAGAATATGCTTTGACAGTATCAAAGACATTGACAATTATTTCCATTGTTAACTCTGTAGTGTATTGAATTATGTCCCCCAAAACTCACTGGAACTTGAATCATGTTCCTCAAGTTTTATGTATTAGAAACTTAGCCTCCACTGTGACTGTTAAGATGGTGGGAAATCCTATTATAGTAATTGAAAGGTGGAACCTTAAAGAGGTGATTGGATTGTAGGACTGTGCAGTAATGAATGGACTAAAAATTGTGGTCAGGGGCATGGTTCTGAGGGCTTTAAAAGAGGAAACTGTCTTTCTCTTGCTGCTCTCTCTCTGCTTCCACCGTCTTGCAATGTGAAACTCCTGGGCCACTGTTGCCACGACCAGATGGACTTTGGACTTCCCAGCCTCAGAAACTGTAAGCAATAAATTTCGTTTTCTTATAAATTACCCAGTCCCATGTATTTTGTTATAAGCAACAAAAACAGACTAATACAATCTCTAAATTGGTAGTTGTTGGTTAAGTGATTCTCTAAAAAGATGTTTATCCCCTATAAACTTTTTTACTTCTAGACAAAAATGCAGTAGCAACTAAAGGACTCAAAGTATCAACTTTCAGTTAATTTATAAAACTAAAAACAGACTCACAAGTTATTCAATGAATGTTTATGAATGAATTAGTAAAGTGATGATAAGAAGTCTATGGATGTAAGGAGCTACTTTAGAAAGACAGGTGTCCAGAAGATAATCGTTAATAAACCTAGAGAAACCCTGTTGAGAAGTTCTGTATTCACTGTCCTGCAAATGGGCCATACAAACTCCCACCCCTCCTCACCTCAAAGTTATGTCACAGCATATAGAAAATCCGGGGTAAAAAGCAGAAACCAAGAGGTGAAGTGAACCAAAAAGAGCATAACAAAACAAGGTGTAGGGAGCTCCAGGTGGGAAGCTGGGATCCAAGAGCTCACAGAGGATCCACAGGCGGGGGACCAGGGCTTGATCTACGGTGAGAGCAGGAAGTGGTGAGAAGAATGACGCAGGATCCTGAAATGGAAATGAGGCAGTGGGAGGGAAATTCAAATAGGCAGGTAGCAGGATTAGGAGCTCAGATGAGAAGACAAGCGCATTCTTAACCTGAATTGGGCAAAAAAATTAGATAATAGGCGGAAGTCACCAGCAAAAAGAAAACAGTTTAATACCATCCCAAAGGCCACATCAAGGAAGAGGATGTCTCATTTTTAGAGTATCCTGAGCAAAGAGGAAGGCAAGTGTGACAATCCTGTACTAGTGTTTTCTCAGACTCCACTGTATAAAGTTTTAAAATCTCAATGTCCAGTTGCACCCCATACCAACTAACTCAGAATCTCTGTGGTTGGAACCTGGGCTTCAGAACTTTTCTAAGGCACCCCACGTAATTATAATGGCCAGCCAGGGTTGAGGACCACTGCTCTAGTGTGACAGCCAAGCAGAAAATTCCTGTGCCTTCTCTGAAGGAAACCAAACTCTGAGGCTGATAACCAATCGGCTTCCTCCAGGCCGTGGACCAGAAGAAGATTGATTCAGCCAGAAGGTTCAAAATCATGTTGAAAGTACCAGGATCAGGCAGAGGAGGCTGCAGAGATGGTGAGAGATCTAATGCAGAAGAACCAGAGCAAGAGTAGATGCAGAACAGAAGAGGCCTGGCTTGCGGCCTTTCTGCAAACAGCAAGGCACAGCTTGGCTTAGAACTAGGAGACAGATTCAGTGTAGGATCTTGGAAATGCACCAGAGAGTAAAACAAGGCATCAATGCAGACATTACTTTAAAAATAATAATTATTATGTGCTATGTATTTTCTGTGCCTTCACTAGTTCTTGATGAAAATCAAATCCATAGCTGGAAGATCTCTCTGTTTCTGTTATTTGTTTATTTTAGACCTCTGAGTGGAAGAATGGAGGATTTATCCTATAGTGATAGGATGAAAAGCCTAGAGGAGAGAGCATCTTAATGAAAGAAAAAATTTCATTCCTCATGAAATATAAAACTTTAATTTCTCCAGGTTCATATTTGGGTAGCTGAAGGGCTATTTGAAGAAACTTTTGAATTAGAAAAAACTAAAATAATTTAAATGATTATGAAATTTCAAATATTTAAATGAAATTTTAATTTAATCCATTAAACATGGGTTTGAGATTTATTTTAATACATAAATATTTATAATTAATTTTACCTATAGTATTTTTCATATTATCAAGCATGACTCATTTTGAGTATGAAAACTCTTTTGAAAAATAAATGAATAAACAATTTCCATTAAACAAAATAAGTATGCATACCAGGTTATAAAAATAAAGTGATAATACATCATCTTCCAAAATAGACTGTGGCATTCTCAGTCAAAACAGCTATAAATTCACAAGCACATATGGGTAATATCCCGGCATGAGCTGCTCTCTCCCTTTAATAGTTTTTTGCATTTACTTAAATATTAGTATTTTGGGAATCTCCAGTTAAACATCCATTTTTTTCTGGGTCAGGAAAATAAAAGATCAGCAGTATCTCTAACACAAGAGCAAAACGTGATAATAAAATCCCATTCGACTATATCACAATGAGAAGAAATTATCTGCAAATTCACACAATGACGTGGATGACCATCACAAACATAATATGCCCCAAGGAAGGCATACCGTATAAGCCCATCTATCAGAAAAACAGGCAAAACTTCTTTATGCTGTTGAATGTCAGGACAGTGTTTAGCCCTGATAGTGGGAACTAGTGGGGCTTAGGGGTGTTGGCAATGTTCTATTTCTTGATCTGGGTCCTGATTATCTGAGTGTGGTCAGTTTGTGAAAATTCAATGTGGTATACACTTCTGATAGGCACATGCCTTTCTGTACGTACATGATGCTTTGTTAAAATGTGATTTTTAAAACTCACAGTAGACATGCCTCCATGTGCCTATTTTTTTAAGATAATGGATTAAATCAGAAAGAGTACAGAAGAGTGATTACCGTCTTGCATTTGGAGTCTGGTGGCCTGTGTTTGAGCCCTGCCTCTGCAAATTACCATCTTTGGGGCCTTAGGAAATGACCTAACTGCTCCAGAACTCAAACAGTTCATTGGTAGAAGGTGGATTGCAAAAGCTCCACCTCAGGGAGTTTTGGGGAAGCATAAATCAGGAGATGATTGAAAAAGAGTGCAGTTTCCAGAACACAGCTCAATAAATGTGAGCTACTGCTCCACAGTACATTTCTTTCACTTACAGAGAACATTAACATATTTCCTAAGGTCTACTAGATTTGTAATAGTGGGTATCTTTTCTTGGTTTCTATCCCTATCTCCTCAACTCTAATATAAACTCAGTAAAGACAAGGAGGAGCCTGAATGTGGAGGTGGAGAGTTCAGATGACTAAAGGTGTGAGACATGTAGCTGAATGTGTGAGTCAGCCAGGTGACAGTAGTGAGGGTGTCCTGGGTCTGAATCACACCCACCTAGAGGCATTCAAATTTAATGGAAATATATGTAAACACTGACATCCAGCCAGACCCCTCTGTAGGAAAGATTAAGCCCTGGGTTTCTGGCCCCTACCTTCGAGAGGATACTACATCACAGGCATTGCAGTCAGGTAAGTCCCAATTCCTTTCTAGCAGTTTCACCTAGGGCAGGTCATTCTACCTTTATAAGCCTCATTTTCTTCATTTGTAAAATGGAGATTCTAATATCTCACATGCTGCATTGTGAGGATTACATGGAATTGCTCTACACATGCCTGGCACGTAGTTATAGTAGCTAGGAAATAATAGTGCTTTTTTAAATCTCTCAGCCCTTGATTGATGAGTGGCACTAAGAGAGGGTCAGAAGGCTAAAATAATACTAAAAACATTCCTGTGATTTGCTTGGCTGGTTGATTGATCAAGCAATAATGTACTGCAGTCTGTGTATTACAAAAATGATAAGCATGTTTTTAACTTAATTCCTAATGAATTGCTGACTACAGGCTGTATATATGATTTTTTTTTTGACATATAATTTTGATGTATTCTGCTAAGATCCATGATTAAGTTTCATTAATGAGTTCATATTTGTTAATGATTTCACCCTTTGTCTTAGAGAACGCAAAAACTTGAAACCCCTGGCTTGTACTCTACTAGGTGACCTTGGGTTCCCTGGACTCTATTAATTCAATTTGAACAGTACTAAACGAATATATGCATGCATGCTGAAGTTATAAGTGGTATTAAATCTCAGTTCTTTATGTAAAAAGTCTTGGTGTATCGTATTTGGGATTGTTCTTAAATGAGTAGATAATAGCTGCTCTTGCCACATGGGGAAAAAATGTGTAACTACGTGTGATGATGGATATGTTAATTTGTACCACTATGATAACCATTTTATTATCTACATGGATCTTATAACATCATGTTGTATACCTTAAATACATACAATAAAAATTATTTTTTAAAAAGGAGCAGGGAGAAGAGTCTTGGCATCAAATGAAGGGAATGTTATGCGTAGCACTAGCACAAGGCAGACTTGACTTGACCAAGTGCCATGTTTTGAGTGCATAGGCCTCTGGGAGAGCACAAGAAAGGCAATGAAGTTGTCATGTAGCATGTGTGAAGAGAATAAAATACATGGAAAAGAGAACTTCGAAGGAATCTCTCTCTATATAGGAGGCAGGGAAAGAAAGATGACCAAGAAAGAAGAAATAAAAGAGCGAACTCAAAAATAGGAAGAAAGTATGAAAAATAATTCATTCTTTGAAAGTCAATGAAAAAGGAAAACTCTAAGAACTGTGGCACAGTGTCTTCAGACACTGCAGCGGATGGTGAGGATAGAAAGCGGACCGTGAGACTGGCTGACTTGTTATTCGGATCACTAGTAACCTTTTCCAGAGCAGACTCTGTAGAACACTGAAAAAGAAAGGGAACGTGCAGGGGCTAAGGAAGAAAGGGAAGTGAGTGAGTGACACTGTGTGTTTTTTTCTTTTGAGAAGTTAGATTGTCACAGAGGAGAGAGGAAGGTGTAGAATGGTCAGAGGAAGAGAGCAAGGGAGATGGTGGCTGTACAGGTCATGTGAGGGAACATTTAATGTGTCCTACACATAAGCCTGGAGAAGTGCTGAGGTGAGGTGCATGGAAGGGGAAAGCAGATACTGGGTCAGATTGTGTCTGGAAAAATCTCCCTGGCCATAATGGGGAGAGTTACTGAAATTTTGTTCTGTTTTTGGTTTCTGGTTTAGGTTTATTATTTATTTTTTACATAATATCCCTTCAGAAGTTGTGAAGAGAAATCGGTGTGGTAAGAGAGTGATTGAGACTGGAATAAAACAAAAGAGAAGAGACAATCAAAGGATATGACATCAGACCACAAGACAGGGAACTACTTCTGCTGAAGCAAGAGTCAACAGAGAGAGGAGCAAACTTAGAGGAATGTGTGTGTGTGTGTGTGTGTGTGTGTGTGTGTGTGTGTTATCTTTTGTGTAAAAGAAAGAAATCCAGGAATGGGTGATTTTTATCCACTGGTAAGGTAAAAGCACAAGTGACCTTTTCAGAGACAGAGCAGGAGTGGATCTTTAAGGGGACTGCAAAGGCTGGGGAGAGTCATTGTGAGCAAAGGATGCTGCAGTGAGTTAGGGAGAAGAATCAACTCGCACTGTGCAATGTTTTACATCCAACTCTGATGGGCACTGCTTTGCAGTGGAAGAGAGAGTGGGCACAGTTCCTTCTGCGCCATTTGACAGCAATGTTTACCAGCAGGGAACTGGGGAAACAAATGGTGGGGATGGAGTGCATGTAAGCGCAGTGTTAAATGAGGGAGTCAGCCAAGCAGCCAAAACCAGCCTCCTGTTGGGAACAGGAAGCATCACCATGAAGACCTAGTAAAAGGCATGTATAGTAGCCATGGATCTCCAAAATCCAGCCTTTGACATGGGGTAGTTTTAAAGGATAAGGAGATATTTGAAGATACTAATCAATTAGCAAGTAAAAGTGAACTTTTGTTTTTTGGGGTTTTTTTAGTTTTTTGGTTTGTTAGTTTTTTTAGAAACGTGAGTCTTCCTAGAGTAGAGAAGCCTAGGACAAACACTATATTATAGGCAAAAATAAAGCAGTGAAAGAGGATAATGAACCCGGGAGTAGAATTGAGGAGCAGGGACTGTTTTATATATAGTATGTTGGTCACAGAAGCCCTCACTGATAAAGTGACATTTGAAAAGATACCAAAATAAAGGTACAGGTCATGAAGTCAGCCGGAGGAAGAGTGTTACAGGGAAAGGGAATCAGCAAGTACAAAGGCCTCTGGTGACAGGGTGCTTGGTGTTCAAGGAGTAGCAGAGGCCAGTGTTGCTGAAACAGAATGAAGGGGGGAAAGCAAAAGGAGATGAGACCACAAAAGGGACCCAGAGCATGTGAATGCAGAAAGCTTCATAAAGAAACTTTCTCCTCTGCAGAAAGCCATTGGAGAGGCTTGGAGTACAGGAGTGACAGACAGTATCTAATGTATGTTTTAAAATGATCTCTCTGGCATAAGGTTATTATCACCACGGTGATTCAAGCACAGGCTAAGTTAACAGTCATCGGGTCATAGTATAAGGCTCTTTTCTTAAACTAAGTAGACTTTTAAAAATAAATGCATAGTCTTTGTTCCCAAATCTTAGAGATTCTCATCAGTAGGTCTGAAGTGCATCCCAGGAGTCTATATCCTCATTTTTTATTTTATTTTTTAAAATTTTTAGTCCCCTAATGTGATCTGTGGCCTATAATTTGGGAACTCCTCTTATAACAAAACATTGCATTAAAATATCTTCACTGCCTTTGTTACAACTATAATTAATCTGGACTTTTGGCAACTAACTTGTTTTAAGAGTACGAAAATGCTAAGGTTTACAGGTTTCAGCAAAATCGACAAAAGTATTCTTTGTATATCTTATTATTATTTGCAAATTGCATGCTGTACATCCTTTATATCAGTAAAATGTATAATAACTATTTTTTTAAAATCTCTGACTGCTTTGTGAAGATCAGATGAGGAGTGCATGTGTGTCTGTGTGTCTGTGTGTTGGGGTGGGAGGAGCAAGGGCAAAAGCAAGAAGCCACGTGAGAATATTAGATGCACTAATTAGGTTACTTTACTAATCCAGATGGGAAGTTATAATGGTGAAAGGGTCAAAGTGGTCAGCTTGTAGCTATTTTTTGGAGGTAGAGCTAAAACGATTTATCAATGGATTAAATGTGGGGTGTGATGAAACAGGAGTCAAGGAAAACTCTAAGGTTCTTGGCCTGAGTAACTGGAAGAAGGAGTGTCATTTGCTACGATGAGAAGCACTGGAGGAGAAGCAGGTTTCAAGGTCGAAAAACCAGAATCAAGGGTTGGGTTTTGACCAGGTATTGTTTGAGATTTTGTTAGACATCCAAGTGTAGAAGCTGGTTATATATGCATTTGGATACATAAATCTGGAATTTAAAAAAAAGACTTGTGGACTGGAGATATACAATTAGAAGCCATTGGCATACAGATGTTGTCCTAAGCCAGGGTAGTGGGTGAGATGGACTAGGGTTCAAGGATAGATAGGAAAGAAAAGAAGCACAAGAAAGGAGTCATGAGGCCCCACAGCACTGGAAGCTGGGGAGATGGGAAGGAACTAGCCCTGGGGTCTGAGAACAGAGGTAAGAGGAGCACTGAGAAAGTGTGTCAGAAGGCAAGTGAAGAAAATGTTTCAAGGAGGAGGGTTTGATCAGCTCTGTCAGATACTGCTAAGAGGTCAAGGACGTGGATGACTAAGAATTGAGCATTGCGTTTAGCAATGCAGAGGTCAGTAGTGGCCTCAACAAGAGCTATTCCTGTGGAGGGGTGGAAAAGGTCAAGAGAGTTTGCTGTTGCTTTTCTTTAAAATGGGAGATAGTACAAAAATACTGGCTGGATTATGAAAATAATTCAGTAAAAAAGAAAAAAATAGATTGTTCAGGAAAAAGATATGTCCTTGAAGAGGGCAAAGATAGACTCTTTTGCACAAATGGGAAATTGGCCTTTAATAGAAGCAAGGACAACCCTTTCTGTAACAGGAGGTAAGCAGAGTGTATAGACGCAGAGGATGATAGGTCTGCAGTGTAGAGGATCTGAGCAGTTTCTTTTGATGGCTTCTATTTTCTATGTGAAGAAAGAACTAAAGTTAATAACTGATAATATGGAGTGGAGAAGGAAAGTCGGAGGGTTTAGGAGAGAGAAAATATTACCAGCACTGCAGGTACAGATGCTGTTAGCAAAATTCAAATATTCAGACTTTTAGAATAAGGTGCATCTAATATTCTTACGTTTTACAAAGTGAACTTTCTGGTTCTATTTATGACATGTTTATATATTGTTTTGTTTTTAACATTTTTGTTTGTAAGTACATATGTTGCATGGTTAGAGCCGGCAAAAGGAAAGCTGAAAATACAGAAGACAGGTAAACTGATAGAGCGGGGCCCTAAAGGGAATAAGAGGACGTGGGATTTAGAACACAAGGACATGGATCAGTCTCAGATGTGAGGGAAGGGGGCTAAAGAAAGGCATAATTGCAGACCTGAGTATGGGAAGGGTTTCAGTCTTGATCGAAACACTTTTCTTAGGTGAGATAACTACAGCTAAGAATGATGAAGGCCATGAGGGCAGACTAGGCAACTTAAAGAGAAAAATTTGGGTTTGGAAAAGCAGCTATAGGGAATGGGAGCATGTGCTGAACAAGGGTGTTCCAAGGATTGCCAACTGCCATTGAGTATCCAGGTGAGCTTGGTTAGAATACCTATCTTGGGGTCAATAGCCCATATGATTTTATGATTTTCTCTAGCATTTCCATGAAGCTAAAAGATAAATGCCTATTTTTATGGAAGCCAGATCCCTTCCTAAACAAGAAGCACCAGGAGAAGAAAATGTAGGCTGGCTTTCTAATATAAATGTAACACTTATGTAATATTAAATACACATTCATTGACTCATTCATTCAACAAAAGGTTACTGAGTGTCTTCTACATGCTGTGAGCAAAATACCAGAGCCTGCGGCCTAACAGGAACAAGATATTAATCAAATTAGCACCCAAATAAATGGAAAATTGCAATAATCAGTCCACAGGAAAGGAAAGAAGGAAGGAACTATAACAGCATATAATAGTGATTTTTTTTCCATGGCAGAAGAAACTGAGAAAGCTTCCCAGAGGGAGGAAGTTAAAGATTGAGCAAAGATCTGAAGACTGAGTAGGAGTTCTTTAGAGGAAAGGGGTGAGGGAATTGTACCCTGGGCAGAGAAAACAACATATGCATGAACATTGAGGTGGGCAAGAGGGAAGCACAGCAAGTCCCATGTGCTGACAGCCAGCAAGAGGAAGAGCAGAGTTAGATAATAAAGATAAACAGACAGGCCTTGAGGGCCATGCTAAGTGTATTCCCTTTATCTTTAGAGCAAAAGATTACATTGAACTTATCAGCAGGAGCATCTAGAGATGGAATTTTCACTTCCCAAAGACCATCTTGGGTGGGGGGTAGAAGTTTGAGGGTTCTGTGGGAGCCCCTACAAGAGATGATGGAGTTGGGATTGGTGGGAAAGGGGGGCAGGGGTGATGGGGACAAAGGAATGAATGGATGTAAGAGATAATTGGGAGTTAAAACTGATAGAGCCCTGTGGTGGATTGAATAAATGGTGTGAGGGAGAGGGAGGGGAAAACATAATCCCCTCCTTGGTTTTTGGCTTGTTTGATAGGCTACTTGCTACATCTTTGGGGATTATGGAGAAGGACCACGAGTTCAGTTTTTGTTATATTCAAGTTGTCACTAAGTAGAAACCCTTACATAATTTAGTTGGCATTAAAATAATTAGAATCAATCAATTTGTTTATCATGCTAAATATAACCTCTAACATTTGATTCAAATATTATATACATCTGTTTTCATATTTTCCCTTTTCTATCATTGTTCATGGAATATATTAGGCAATACTCTTATCTGCAGAGAGACTTTGAGGTATGACAACATGCTTTCTATTACAGAACTAGAAGTTAACACCATTTAATGGGTTAAGAAATTTCAGAGGAAAGAATTCAGGGGCAATATATGTAGAAAAACACTAAATTAGCTGTCTGGAGTCCTAAGCAGCTAAGCAGTTAACTAGCTCTCTGACTTCAGGCCAATTACTTAACCTCTCTAAACCTGATTTTATTCATTTTTGAAAGCAAGATACCAAGAGAATAACTGGGTTGAACTATGATCTCTCCAGAGTATCTTCTAGCCATAAAGCTTAAAGGAATTATTTGAGAACATAAAGCTACACAGTAAATAGCTGAAGTTTATATTCTTTATTCTTAGATTTCTGAGTTACTATGTGAGGGCAAAGTTCTTTTCCCAAGATAAATAGAAAAAAAAAAATAAAAAGAAGAAAGAAACAGGTCCTAAAGTGAAGGGCTTAAAATAAAGGCAACAAAAATCAAGATATATGGGCAAAAGGAGAAAAAAAATGTGATAATTTATGTTTTATCAAAAACCTTATTATTGAAGAAAGGAGTTATATATACTAAAAAAAGGCTAAGAACAAATCCACTAAATAAAAGTAGAAGGGAAGAGAAGAAATAAAAAAAAGTAGAAGGATAATAACAATCAGCTATCAACAACAACAACAAAAACACCTGTAGTTCATTAGCACCTGATATGATGTATTAGGAAAAAACAAGACTTTCCTGAGTCTTGCTATTATAAATTGGAATGTCAGCAAGAGCCAATGGCAGCTAATGCCTGTGTACAGAAGCAGGCAAGACAGCAACACCCAGGGTCCTAGGCAGGAGCCAAGGACAGCCATCTCCTCTGTCCAGAAGCATGCAAGAGAGCATGCCACAGACACCACTTTTGTGTGGGTAGCCACCCAAAGCCACAGCCATAGCCATGGCTGATGCAAAAGTGCCTTGACAGCACAACAGTAGCCACAGCCACCCTGAAGATGGCCTGCCAGACATTCAACTTCATTGACACAAGTAGAGTCATCAGTGGAGACCAGAAAAAGAAGAGGATCTCTCTCTGCTCAAAGCTCACTCCAGAGTGGTAGAAGAAGCAACTGCTCTACCAGATGACGAGACATCAACATAGAGATACTAGGAATATGAAAACCCAAGAAAATCTATCACACCACCAAAAGAATATAGTAATTCTCAAATACCAGGCCCTATAGAGCAGGAAACCCTTGAGATGACTGAAACAGAATTCCAAGCAACAATGTTAAGGAAACTCACTGAGACAGGAGAGGATTCAGTTAGACAATCCAAGATATGAAGGCGGAAATTTACAAAGACTTTATTTTATTTTATTTTATTTTTTTTGTGACCAGTAAGGGGATCGGAACCCTTGGCTTGGTGTTGCCCGCACTGTGCTCAGCCAGTGAGCGCACCGGCCATCCCTATATAGGATCCGAACCTGCAGCCTCGGCGCTCCCAGTGCCGCACTCTCCCAAGTGAGCCATGGGGTCAGCCCTACAAAGACTTTAATATCTTAAAAAAGAATGTAGTAGAACTCATGGAACGGAGTCACTCAGCAAAATAAAAAACACAACAGATAGCTTAAACAGCAGGCTAGAATAAACAGAAAAAAGAATTTCTGATCTTGAAGGTAGTCTTTTTGAAATAACCCAGGCAGGAAATAAAAATTTTTTAAAAATTAAGAAAATCTAAGAGAAGTACAACCTCAAACGCACAAACATTTAAGTCATGGTGTTTCGGGGGGGGGGGGGAGTGGAGAAAGGAAAAGGCATGGAAAACCTATTCAACAAAATAATAGCAGAAAACTTACCAGGTATAGGGAGAGACACAGACCCTCAGATCCAGAGGCTCAAAGATCTTCAACAGGTTCAACCCAAAAATATCTTCTCCATGACACATTATAGGCGAACTTGCTAAGCTCAAAGACAAAGAGAGAATCTTAAAAGAAGCGAGAGCAAAGTGTCAAGTCACCTATAAGGGAGCCCCTACCAGACTAACAGCAGACTATTCAACAGAAACTCTACAGGCCAGAAGAAAATGGGATAATATATTCAAAACACTAAAGAAAAAAACTGCCAGCCAAGAATGCTATACCCATCAAGGCTATCCTTCAGAAATGAGCAAAAAATAGTGTGTTTTCCAGACAAATAAAAATTGCAGGAGTTCACTACCACGCAACCAGCCCTATAAGAAATCCTCAAGGAGGTTCTGCATTTGGAATCTGAAAAACGATAATCACTACCACAAATACACCAGAAAGAACAAAACCCACTGGTAGAACAAAAATGCAAATGAGCAAGAGAAAGAAACTAAATCTTACCACCACAAAAATCATAATGACAATGTAATAATGCCCCTGCTTTATTTCTGATTTTGGTTATTTGGTCTTCTCTCTTCTTGGCCAGTCTAGATAAAGGCTTGCAAATTTTGTTGATCTTTTTAAAGAATCAACTTTGGTTTTATTGTTTTTCTCTATTGATTTTTAATTCCTTCTTTCATATATTTCTGTTATAATCTTTGTTATTTCCTACTTACATTTGCTTTTGGTTTAGTTTGCTCTTCTTTTTCTATTTTAAGGTAGAATTTTACATTACTGATGAGATTTTTCTTATTTCTAATATAGGTGTCTACAAATATAAATTTTCCTCTAAGCACTACATGAGTTCTGCATCCTATAAATTTTGATATGTTGTGCTTTGATTTTTATCTAAAAGTACTCTCTAATTTCCCTGTCAGTTTTCTTTGTACCCACTGTTTATTTAGGAGAGTGTTGTTTAATTTCCACACACTTGTGAACTTTCTAAATTTCCTTCTGTTATTGTGGTCAGAGAACATATTTCCTATTTTTTTCTATGATCTTAATCATAAAAAAATTTAATTTAATTTAATAAAAAATCTTTTTAATAAATAAATCTGAATGTCTTTACAACTTTTATTATTTCTTTTTCCTGATTATTAAAATAATGTACATTTTTTAATGTGAAAATGTAACAAAATGTAAAAAAAACCTCATAATTTCACCCAATCTAGAGATTAAAATTTTATTATATTTCTTTTACATTTTTACCTTTTTGGGTATCAATAATTTTTATAAATACCTGTAAAAGATTGGAATGATACACAGCATATACAATTCTGTGTATCACTCTCAATATTTTAAATCTTTATATTAAACATTTATATTTCCTGTTTTTGGGGAAATTATTTTTTATATACTTTGCATGCTTAGTAAGTAATTATATAGTATTACATAATTTATTAAACTAATATCCTATGTTTGGGACTTTAGGATTTCTAATTTTCACTATTATGAATAGTATAATATAATAAAAATGTTTAAACACATATTCATTTGCCTCTCTAATTAGGTAAAGCCAGATATTGTATCAATAACATGAAGCACTTTAACATTTTTATACATATTTTTATTTTTTCAACTATTGTGTCAATTTAACTTATTTTACCAAAATACAATAGCAAACTTATTTAAGGGGAAACAAACTTATGTAAAAAGAAATTTTAATTAAAAGAATACTATGAAGAAAGAATCAGAGGAAAAAATTCAAAGATGGAAAGAGACACTCTTTAAGACTGAAGCTAATGTTTTCTATTCAGGTCTGTAGTGCATACATGCTATTTTGTCTTCCCAGAATTTGTTTTCTCTGCCCTAGTGACAGAACTTTCTCTTTGGTTGCTTCCCCTTCCCCACTCTCAGATCTCATGTTTTGGGGAATGACCACAGCCCCAACTCCAGGGAGTACCACCAAAGCATTGCACAGCCTGCCTATGTGACTGTCTGGGATGGGCCTGTGGCATAGCTGGACTGACTGAAGGTTTTAATGAAACCTTTGCAAGAATTATTGGGAAAGAAGTTTTTCTCTTTCATCAGAATAGAGCTCAGTCAACAATTAAATAAACACAGCTAAGAACAGAACAGAGAGAGAAAGAGAGAGAGAGAGAGATCTAAATGAGCTGCCTGAGTCTGTGGGTTGGTCCAGCCTCCCTTGTTTTTCTCAGCTACAACATTCATCTTGTTACATTGCCCAGACACACAAACGCAAATCCCACTCTGGAAACCCTAAAGAATACTTTTTAAAACATCTTTATTTGATTTACCTTAAAAGCCCAGGGATTTTACATAGTACATCATGAAGAGAACTTTCCAAAAAAACTACTGTATTAGTCTGTTTCTATTGCTTATAACAAAATTACATGGAACTGGCTACTACATAAAGAAAACAAAATTTATTGCTTACAGTTTTAGAGGCTATGAAGTCCAAAGTCCAAGAAACACTTCTGGCGAGGGTCTTGATGGTGGTGACAGTGATGCGGGGTATCACATTGTGCAATGGCAAAGTAGAGGGAGTGAGCAGAAACAGAGACAGACTCTTCATGCTCCCCTTTTAAGGTTCTCTAAACCATATCCATCACCACCATTTTTAATTCACTTACTACAGTGTGGTCCTATAATCTATAATTTCTATATAATCTATAATCACTACATAATCTATAATCTCTTCAAGGCTCCACCTTTCAATTACTATAATAGGATTTCCCACCCTTTTAACAGAGTGGGGGCCAAGTTTCTAATACATAAAACTTGGGGGACACAATTCAAGCGTCAGGAAGTTTTGGGGGACATAAGTCAATACACTACAACCACTTTAGATACTTGTCTCCTTAAAACCTCTCACTCTAGGCGGCTACAAAAAGTCTCTCTGCTTCTCCCAGTCCCTTTAATGCCTATCTGCTCCCTCTTCAGCTCTGCTCCTCCACTTGTCCACTCTCCTTGGGACCCTCCCTTCTATGCTCAGCCCCGCATATGGAATCTGGTCCACCTTGCTGAGGGTCTTCCCTTTCAGGAACAGCTCTCTGAAATTCTGATGAAGAACTTTTCCACTTTGTGACTGTTAGCTAAGAAACTATTAGTTAAAGATCCAACTTCCTTGGTAGACTGGAAGCTCCATGTGAACCAGAATTTGTTTATTCATTACTCTATCCACTGTCTAACATGGAACAGAGTACATAGTTAAACCCAATAAATATTTGCTGAATGAATGTCTAGACTTTCCTAGCACGCAGTGGATGAGGAGCTGTGAAGGAGTGTGGCCAGGATGGAATCGGAGAAGGATGGTGGGTGGGCAAAGAAAAGGAAGGCAAGGGACAGAGAGCAAGTATTAGAAAACAGAAACAGCATCCTTCAGTCAAGCCAGAGAAATTCTATTTTCTGAGCCGTCCCTTTCTCATCGTCCTGGAGATCCATTCATCAGTTGCCCTGTGAAAAGTGACAGGACAAAGAAATCTTCCAGGTTTTCAGATATAAGTAGCCACTCTCTGACATGCTTCCAGGGTCATGCCCAACCTCTCAGTGATTATATCCCATAAAAAGGGATATTTGCAGATGTTAAAGAGAACATCCTGATTGATATTTTCCATCTGAAGTCATAGGAATTGAAGAGCTTTGAAATAGACAGCACTTTAGAGAGAAAGAGGGCAGATTCCAAAGCATTTGTGGGTCAACAGCGAATAATCATGGCTCTGTCCTTTACTGAGGAGATTCTCAGTTTTTCTTGTTAGAAAACATACGCAGGAAGAGTCAGTGATATTCAATGGCATCTAAACATCAGAAAGAAAAAAAACGTAGGGAATACTGTATGTAGGGTATTTCATTTTCTAGAAGACAGTGTTTAGTTTTTGTTTTCTTTTTTAGCTGCTGCAAGGAGACACACTTGCGTTTTGACATTCAGTTTGGCAGATATAATCATCTGAATTTAGATTTCAGCCAATCCAACTTAATTTGTATCTTAAAAGTCCTAAACTTGGCTTAGAAAAAGTCATCGCTCCTGGCAGATCCCAAAATAATAAAGAAAAACATGTGTGGGAGGAAAGATAGCCACCAATAAGTTTTTTAAAAAATCATACCTCTTCTTTAGCACCAGCAGCAGTAAGAAATGGAACTAAATGACTTGTCAGAAATATATGGAATTGTATCTAGTTTGGGGGCAGGTAGGGCACGTGACCTGACATTCTCAGCTGTCCACATTCTAGAATTAATTAGTAGTAATTATCCTGAATTTAATATATATCTTTTAACCAATGTTCCTATGTAAGGAACTCGTTTGTTTCCCTCTTTCACAACTACTGTACATGTTCCTACTGCTCAAACAGTGCCTATTATTATATTCAAAATTAACCTCATTTAATTAAATGAATATTAAAAACACTTCTACTTAAATTGGAGTAAAGGTGAGGTGATGTAAGAGGAGGAAAAGGGGGAAAGCTATGGAATATAGGAGGACGTCTTCTACAGCATATCAGTTTAACACACACAGAAATAACGGTTATATTTGAACCTTTGTAGGAATTTTGTGGTTAAATCTCTACAGAATGTGGCCAATAGACTGGTCCATGTGATCACTGACCCACAATTCTTCCCAGACATTCTACTGACTCATGCAAGTTCTCAGAAATTCAGGCACGTTCTCTAAAGCTTAACCAGCCTCAGACATTAGTGTCCGAAAGCACCTGCCTGATGGTGTAGGGAAAATATTTCATTGGGATGTGTTACATTGTGTCATGGCTAGCTCCACCTCATGCATGAGTTTGCATTAGGGTAGGCCTGCCAGCTACATCAAACAGCTGGTTATAATGTGTAATAGTGAAAAGAGTAAGTGATTCCCAAATTAAGTTCACATAGCATGACTATTACTACAAAACCTAAGAAAATCACTTTGGTAAGTGATATGCCCATGGAATAACTAACTATCGGAAAAACATTCCTGTGTTTCATTAACTGACCTAAAGGAGTACTGTAACATGGCACATTAGGGATCTAAATCGGTAAAAGTCCATCACAGTGGTCTGAATGGTGGTCCCCAAGAAAGTATGTCTACATTCTAATCCCCAGAACCAGTGAATACTAACTTACTTGGAAAAAGGGTCTTTGCAGACATAACTAAGTTAAGGATCTTGAGATGAGGAGATCATTTTAGATTATCCAGGTGGGCCCTAAATCCAATGGCAAATGTCCTTATAAGAGACACAAAGAGAAGAAGACATGTACACATAGGAGAAGGTGATATGATGACAGAGGCAGTGATGCAGGCCCAGGAACGGGGGCAGCCACCAGAATCTGGGAGAGGCAGAGAACAACTCTCCCAGAGCCCCCAGAAGGAACACAGCTCTGCTGCATCTTGAACTTCTGGCCTCCAGAAATGTGAGAGAACAAATCCCCGTTGTTTTAAGACACCCAGTTTGTAGTGATTTGTTATGGCGGCCCTAGGAAACTAATACAGCCATCTAGATTATTCTATATTCGAAACTTGTATAGAAAATGAATTATAGCTATAGAGAAATCCTAGACTGGTCCTTAGGATAGATGGGTTCTTCTACAATTCCCACCCAGGATTAACTGTGACCTTCAGTCAGAATCTTAGCCTTTCTGTTCATCAATTTCATCATGTGGAGTTGAACTAGGTGATCTTAAAACTTCCTTCCAGCTCTAAAATCTACATTTTTGGTGGGCAAAAGAGCTAAGTAGGCATTTCTCTAAGGAAGATATACAAATGGCCAACAGACATATGAAAAAATGCTCAACATCACTCAGCATCCGGGAAATGCAAATCAAAACCACACTGAGATACCATCTAACCCCGGTTAGGATGGCTAAAATCCAAAAGACTATGAACGATAAATGCTGGCGAGGTTGCGGAGAAAAAGGAACTCTCATACATTGTTGGTGGGACTGGAAAATGGTGCAGCCTCTATGGAAAATGGTATGGCGGTTCCTTAAACAATTGCAGATAGATCTACCATATGACCCAGCTATCCCACTGCTGGGAATATACCCAGAGGAATGGAAATCATCAAGTCGAAGGTATACCTGTTCCCCAGTGTTCATTGCAGCACTCTTTACAATAGCCAAGAGTTGGAACCAGCCCAAATGTCCATCATCAGATGAGTGGATACGGAAAATGTGGTACATCTACACAATGGAATACTACTCAGCTATAAAAACGAATGAAATACTGCCATTTGCAACAACATGGATGGACCTTGAGAGAATTATATTAAGTCAAACGAGTCAGGCACAGAAAGAGAAATACCACATGTTCTCACTTATTGGTGGGAGCTGAAAATTAATATATAAATTCACACACACACACACACACACACACACACACACACACACACACACAAAAAAACCGAGGGGGGGGGGTGAAGAAGATATAACAACTACAATTACTTGAAGTTGATACGACAAGCAAACAGAAAGGACATTGTTGGGGGGGAGGGAGGAGAGGGAGGAGGGAGGGAGGTTTTGGTAAGGGGCAACAATAATCAACCACAATGTATATCGACAAAATAAAGTTTAAAAAAAAATCTACATTTTTGGTAATAAGTGACAGTGTAGCAAACTGGAGGAGAAATACAGCTAGGATTGTGTAAACACACAGTCACACCCACACACAGGCCCTTCAGTACACACACACACACACACACTAACAAGCAAACTACAGAGTTTTATCAGAAGGAAAGAGGGAAGAAGGAACAAGAGTATTTACAATTGCTATCATTTATTGTGCCAAATGTTGTTTCACATAATCATCATAATAAACTTGCTATAGCAGGCTGAGTCCAATCAAGAGATAGGAGCCACACAATGGGCTAAACAAAGGAAGTTTAATATAAAGAATAATTAAAGTATTATAAAAGAGAAACTATAAGATAAGAGGAAACTCTATATTGTACCCCAGGGCAGATGGAGAGTACTTAGAAAAGAATATTTGAAGAGGGTCAGACCTTGTTGGAGAAAATGTTCAGCCACTGGACAATAGAAAAGTTTGGCCAGGCTAAAACTGGTCCTGATTTGCTGGGGCAGAGGCCTTCAGAGTGCAAGGAATGTAGACAAGCTTGCAGAAGGAATGACTACCTGCTATGTCATGCTCTGAGCCATCATGGCTAGGTACAGACTGCACAGACTCTGGTTCCATGCAGAAAGAGCTGTGGAAAAGGCATAGCCAGGCCAAGGCTGCAAGATCATAAAGAGAAACTGCATTCTGGGCCTGTGGCTGGGGCACCCACAGTGCCCATTTCCCTGGCCCACACCAGAAACTGCAGGAAACCTCTTCCTTCCCAATGTCCTCCCAACACCCTCTACAAAGAAAACTAAACATCATGCACAATTTAAATGACAAATGCTTAAAGAAATTCCACCATAGAGCCTATAATGAAGGGTACATTTGGAACTGAGAGGTAATAAATTGATAACTGACACACTGACAAAGTAACTATTATCTATAATCACACATGGGCACACCAATGCTTGGATACATGAATATGGCCACTAAATGACAAAGCCAGAATGATGTCCAGGTCCATCAGTCATCCATAATTCCTGAAACTAGGTTCTATCCACAACCCAAGAGCACTATATGTGGATGGCTCTATACTTTGAGTTCATTATGATCATTTAGTAAAACTTCATCTGATTAGAATTTTTCGTTTCTCTTTTTGTTAAGAAAAAGAAACAATGACAAGGCATTCCCTAAGCTTTCCAACTTTCCCTTCAACACCCAACTGTGTTAAACATCTCCCTTTTCTTTGTTTAATGGTCCCCTCCTCTTTGTAAATGCATTTGTGGATTTATTCTAAGCATTCGTCATGCTATAGTGTAATTACCTGTGTGTTCTTCAGCTGTGGAGACTGGGCCTTCCTCCTTCAGCTTTGCAGATGCAGGATGTAGGTCAGTGCCCTGATGTACAATAGATGCTTAATGAAAGGGTGTTGTACTGAGCCGGAGAGAACAAGTTCACACCAGGGATTTCTTCAAATAAGTCATTTCTGGCATATAACTGTGGGTGAAGACTATCTGAGGATCAAGCAGTTATATGGCACACACCAATCAGTTCCACAGAGTCCTTTATGGCATACAAGGTCATGCAAAGCACCAGGGAGTGAATTTCCAAAACCATGTCCTGGAGGAAGGCCCAACATATCTGGAAGGGTTAGTTCAAACAAGAACTTTCATCAAGGGCAAGGTGGCAAGTGTCAAAAGAAAAACTGGGAGTACCTAGTTTAAGGATTTGAAATCTTACAACCTGAGAGCTAATACAGGGGAATGTTGTAAGCAGGTTAGAGAAGGGAGGTCTGATTAATTCCCAGGATGACATGCCTCTGACATCTTTTAATACCCGCCCCCCCCCCCCAGCATATGTTTGTGGAGTTACACTGAGTGGAGATAAGGGTCAGGAATGGTACATTCAGCACGTTTTTCCAACATGATAATGATCTGCTTGGCTCTCTCCCTCTGAGGACTCACACTGGTGTCAAGAGTTATTTACATGTTTAGGTTCAACCCCACTTAAAACGAAGCACATCAGATCCACAGCCACAGGCAAGCAGCTGGGGGAAACCGCATCCTCCGCCCTGTAGCAAGCACCTCTTTAATCAAGCCACTTCCTGATATTACCAGGTATTGCTACTCTTGCTTTGATCTAGCCTCCCTATTCTCACTCCCCCAGTTCCTTGGAGGATAGTGACTTTGCTCGATCCTCCCTACTCCATCTTCTTCAGGGACTAAAGCTCTAATTTCCATGTATTTTCCCAGGTTACCTACACCCACATCTCCCAAAATTCATATTCTTCCTGGATCTGGAACATTTTTCTATTTGCTGCCAGATCTTCCTTTCCATCTGTAAGTTGTTTGTTGCCTCCTGTTGGGTTCTTGGTTGTTACGTTCCCATTAGCCTCCATCTTTCCTACCAGCTTTCCTGGAAACTTCCGTTGACTATATGCCAGCCCTGATCCAAGAATACATCTGTGTCCAGTTTTCTAGATGCAGAATATCTTTTATCTGAATAAAGTATTGACAATTGAACCCCAGTAAAACTGCATTGGCCACATCTACAGTACTAAGAAGTAATTATTGATGTTCAACACTTTGATCTGGAAGTACTACTAGAATCATAGATATATGAGAAATACTATATTACATCAAATTTTCTCTATTTACCAGAAAAATAAATAAAATATTATTAGAAAGATTTTCAACACAAGGCATAAAACAAGATGTATCAAATTAATACTAATTTAACCAAAAATCAGATTAATCATAATTCCCATTACACCCAAACATTTTATTGTCAACTGTAAGTTATAACACCATTCAAAACAAAGTATGCATTATATACATGTATATATGACTGTTTGGGTCCCAAACGTAGTTAATAGACTTCCACAACTTATGGTCTTGAAATTCATTTTTGGCGGCTCATTCCTCTTCAGAAAAATTTGATGTGTGGAACAACAGAATTTTGGAACATCAATTTTTGCTGTGAAGAGACATAATGAGAATCTGGAAGAGATCCATGTTCTGCTCACAGGGCTTACAGAACATCTTCTAAATGAGTACAGATTCTGTTTTGAGCACAAATACGTTTATCATAATGTATTGTAAACATGAGAATTTTTCAAAATTTTATTTTAATTTTTGACATATCTGAAATCTAAATGATTGGACTTTCACTTTCAACCAATACAGGTAACTGGGAACCAGATTTACTCTCCATCTTCAGACAACTAAAAAATCAGTCTAAACATATGGAACTACAGTTTTGGACATCAAAAAACAGACATTGCAAAAAAGTGATCTTTGAGAGATGGAAAACAAACTAGACCCTAGGAAATCCCCAGCCTGCAGCCTTCAGGGTTTCCAGGCCACAGTGCCAGAGTTTGATGGTCTTCCCCAGCTGGGGAGACATGGTTGAGGATTCAAAGAGGCAAAGGTAGAATGTGAAGCACACAATACTGGGTAAGAGAGAGTTACACAGAGAGGGGAGACTTACACAGAGGCAAGAGAGTTGCACAGAGGATGAGAGGTACACAGAAAGAGAAAGGTCCAGAGATTGGCAGAGGGTTTCAGTGTGGTATAGATGAGCACCTGTGCATTAGGAAACCACCTGAGGAGGGAAAGAGCCACCAGAAAAGAGCAGCCAGAACAATCTCCAGAGCTCACACAGGCCTGCAAAGAGTTCATATTCTCACCATCAAGACGAGGCTAAAACCTCATAATACATATACTGCATTAGGCAGAGTATTCAGAGGAGTAGTGCCTTAATAGTGAGGAATACTTACCCCTACACTTAAAAGCTACTCTGGCCTTACCTAACAAAGCTTAAAAGTGTCAAACTGTTTCCAAGTAACTTAACTACAACCCAGAACAAAGCTCAAGAATATTTAAAAGAAAATAAAAATACCAGCACTGAACAACTTAAAATTCATATCTGGCATCCAATCAAAATTATAGGTATACAAGGAAGTGGGAAAATATAACCCATAATGAAAGAAAAAATAAATCAATAGAAATAGCCTCCCCAAATGGCATAGATGATAGAATTAGTAGAAAAAGAACATTAAAACAGTTATTGTAACTATATTCCATATGGTCAAAATCTGAATAACTTAATTATTCTTGGCAATAATACTGCTCATTGAGTTTTAAGGTCTGGCTATATATAAACCAAAAGCATGCTTATTTTGTTGTTCTTGCTTCAGTAAATTTTAGAAATTGTTGCAACTATGTATTTCAGTGATTGTTTTTCCTTTAACAAGGATATGTTTTTCTGTATTGGGTAGACTAGGAAGTTAGTGAACCATTTCTGTCTGCTGAATTCAAAACAAAAATTTTATTGCTGCTCGGACTTATTTCTCTACTTATTTCATTGATTTATGGAACTACCAATGTCAGAGTACATCGAAATCTTTGAAAAAATTAAAAGCATGAATCATTCAGAACAGCCAGTGGTATAGTGGGATTTAGTTATGAACCAAGGTGTAAATGGAAGAAGAAAAGAGAAAGCCAGGCATCAGGTCATACTCCCATACTTAGTAGACAGGAAACATGGTCATGGTCATGGTGTGTGTTAATGAAAATGGAGGCACATCCTGAATCACATCCAATGAGCCTTGAGGTTAAGTAGGATGCGTGTTTAAGCAACAAATCACAACCACTCCAGACATCTAGGATATTATTCATTTTCTTTCCTGGCTCACAAAAATAACCTTCCCCCAGGTGGCCAAATTCCTCAAACCTCTTAAAGTACCCCACAAATGGGGCGCAGTCTAGTTCCTTCAGCTAAATCAGAAACAGCTCACAGGGAAAACAGGTAGCGCTGGAGGGAATGGGGACTATGCTGTTTGACTTTTCCATATCCAAAGCATCTGTTGGTAGCAGAGCCAAAAAATACAGAGAGAAATAAGGAAGTGGTGATCATTTTTATCACTGACTTGTCCTCACTTTTATCTGCTTCTCCCCACTGATTTCATGAGCTCATCCCAAGTCACTCTATGTACCTTTGATAAGCTACTTATCCCTACATGCCACTTTCATCATGTCACTCAGAGAGCTAAAATGGTCTTCTGTCACCTTAAGGCAGCAGGTCGGAATTTGTGTTTCTTATAATTTAGACTGAAATATTCGGCCTGATTCTCCCAACAGAAGTAGCCTAGACTCAGTTCTCATGCTTTCTAAGTACCAGTTCCTGGTTCCACTATTCCTTGGCTGTGTGACCTTAGGCACCAAGCCCCAGCTTCCTCATCTGTAAAATGAGGATAAAAAATACTGCTACACCCTTAACAGGTTTTTGGTTAAGGAGGAAATGAAATTATTTATGTAGGACACAGCATTGTAAGCACTTTATAAATGATAGCTATTTTTACCTATTCAAATGTATTTACCTGTATTTCAGAATAGGAGTATTTCCCCTCCCAATAGGGCTGCTTATTAAAGCCTGCTCTTAAACACCTCATTCCCATTTCTGCTTTTTTCCATATTTTTCCTTTTCTAAATAACATCTGTGCCACCTATTGATTAATCTACCCATTCTTTAAGATTCATCACAAGTCCCACCTGAATTATTAAACCTTCTCAACTACTCTAAATCTTTGTTATAACTCTGTTTTGAAAGTCACAAGCAATTGTATTCTCTGGTAAAATACTTTTATATACTAATTTTTAATAAATATATACTTGATATTTTTTCATGCATTATACCTTGTTTCCCCAACAATAATCTGAGATCCTTGACTGGGAACTATATATTTTACAGACGTTTCTTTGTTCCATATGGAAGATATTACAACACTCAATACAGTAAATCATGATTGATTTATTGATCAAATGTAAGACAAAATTCAAAAGACATGGAAAATATTTAAAGAGCTTATATGATAAGAGATTGACTTCAAGGCATTGAAGAGATCAAGGTATTAATGTGGCCTGGGTGACATACCAAAGATGAAAGAATCAAGGAATGAAAACAGAGTACACTTGGGGTTTCGTTTCTCTTCTGCTTCTCAAGTTTGAAAATGAAGTGTAGTAACTTTCACATAGTATTTTGGTTTTTATCTTTCAGCTTTAATCCTAATGCTCTCTGCTTATCATGTTTAAGCAGATCTTTCATCGCCTGGTGATGAAAAATATATTTAAAGTATTTTTGAATGAAAGTATATTTAAAGTTGTTAGTAGGCAGTTAGCTACAAAATAAATAAATTTAAGCATCTAAATTGAGAGAGAAGGTAAAGAAAAACTGTCCTTTGAAATCTAACAAAAATCAACAGATGATGAATATCAACATGGCAGAAGTAATTTATAATGAGAAAGGATTTGTAATTTTTGTTAAGAAAGGAACCCACCACATCCAGTCAAGAGGACCACAGTGTTTAATACAACATATATAATTATGGTTCTGGTGTTAGAGAAAGCTGTATCCAAGTTAATCATATTTTAATATAATAGTCTGAAATAAGAATATTTTAAAACAAATCCATGATCTCACTGATTCTAAAATTAGGGAGCCAAAAAGCAATAAATTATCAGATTTTATTCAGTTGTCTTCAGAAGAGGATGCTTCTTCTAGCCCTCAAGGAATAATGTGTGTCATTAAGGTTGAGACATTCGTAAGCTGAAGGAGTAGAGCACACACTAATCTAGATTGTTGGAAATGTCCCCCAAAATGTCTATGACCTTTGTTCAATTTTGATGCTGGCCAATCAACATTCTGATCTCTAATTTAATTTCTTAAATGGGTTTGACCAACAGAGTAGAGATTAAAGGCGCTATTAACATATGGTCAGTTGGCTACTGTGCACGACCTGAAGTTCTATGCATATTCACAATATGATATCTGGTTGAAAATCAGCATCTTACGAATCTGGTTATTATGTGTCAACACTGAGATTTGGCTCACATGTGGGAGAAATAATAAAATTTGTGTCTTCAACTTCTGAGATTGAGTCCAGTCCCAAAAACTAGAGTGACCCATTAGTAACTCCAGCAATGCTAAATATATGATTTACCTTGTTCTTCGAATCACAATGATGATTAATTCTCTCTGCCAGGAATACCTTTTCCTCCTCATGACCTGATTGATTTATACTCACCAACTCCAGTCAGCTCTCTGTGACCTATCTGCCCAGCCTCACACACACTGCTGGATTAGGGACTCTTATCTGGTACTCCTTAGACATATTATTGCTACTGCATCTGCACAATGATCCATTTATTGGTGTCTTAACTTATTCATCTTTAAGTTCTTAGCACTTTTTATGGTGCTTAAGACCCAGGAAACCCTCAATACATGTTGATAAAAAAGTGCTTTGTTAATTTATTACACTAGGAGACAAAAGTCTTTCTAGGCAAGAAATTTTAAAGATATTTGAATTAAATTTTCCATTAGAGCTTAACTTTCATATCATTTTTATAAAATGACAATTCTGAATATGGTGATTCTTGTGTCAGCAAATAGTTATATTTCCCAGTAAATATATATATTTTTTAAACACATATTTTATATGACACTTATATAGTACTTTTGATACACCAAGAACTGTTCTAAGCGTTTTATAAATAT
This sequence comes from Cynocephalus volans, assembly GCF_027409185.1. Taxonomy (NCBI): domain Eukaryota; kingdom Metazoa; phylum Chordata; class Mammalia; order Dermoptera; family Cynocephalidae; genus Cynocephalus; species Cynocephalus volans. The sequence continues at coordinate 77,764,639 of NC_084464.1, forward strand.
TAACTTGAATTATCCTCATATCAAACCTATATAAAAGGTGATATCACTACCCCCAGCTCCATTTGGGGAAATGGAGATACAGAAAAGTTATGTAACTTGGCCAAGATTCCTCAGCTTGTGAGGGGAAGAACCAAGACTTGAACCCAGGCACCCAGCTCAGAGCCCAATGCCTCCCCTGCAGGCCTAATGGATAAGTAGTCTTCATCCACAAAATGAATGGGCATATTTGTGCAAAGGAGCCTTGATGTATAAGTCATTCTCTCCCTTTCTCCCTTGTCTAGCCTTCTTAAACAGATGTCTTTTAAACCTCACATGTTAGACAAGTATTTTATTGAATTACTTTCCTCTAAGGAGCCTGGGCTATTTTACAAAAAGAAAAAAACAAAAAACAAAAGCAAGATCTCAATAATCCTCACAAAATCTATTGAAGAATATACATGTTAAGAAAAGAAAATATTTTTAAATGAATATTAGCTAAATTCTTACACCCTTAGGACAAGACTAAATAATGATTTCATTCTGCCCTGAGATGGGGGTGAAAGGGGGGAGATGCTCTGGTGAGTCTTGGAAAGGAAGCGAAAGGATCTTAGGGCTCTATGTGAAAACCTTCTATTTCCATTTTGTTGAAGTTCAAATCCTGCGATGACAAACTGCAGCTGACCTTAACCTTCTCCAGTGTATAGGGAGACATATGCTCATAGAAATCAGAAATCAAATAAATTAGGCTCTCTCTTCAGCTCAACACTTTAAATTGCAGCTGGAAGAAACCACTATAGACTAGTCAGCCCCCAAGAAACCTTTCTACAGAGCATCTTTGCCAAAAGGAGCTGGGCTTCTTTGCTGCCATTGCAACTGAGTCATAAGGAAGAACAGTAAAAAGAAAGCTGCCAGGACTAATTGAAAACTGTGTAATAAAAGGAATGTTACCAATTAAATTGCTATGTTCTTAGAAGTATCAACAGAGGTCAAAGACAAGATGTTTTTCCACTTTTTAGAAAACTGATCAGGAAAACTCCTCAGGAGATTGACTTGGAAAACTGTGTCTTTAGCAAGCAAATGTGTAAGGAGCAAATTGCACGCCCAAATAGGCCCTTGTTTTGCTTATTGGAAAATAAGAAAATTCTTATTACAAAAGAAAAGAAGATTGGGAGGAAATCCCGCTTTGCACAGTTACAGTAGTAGGAACCGGATTTACCCTCCAACCTGGAACAACACCCCCCATCCAAAAGAAAGGCAAAATATACAAAACAATGGTTTTCATGATCCTCAATTTAGGCAATAAAATACAGTGACCATTGAGAGATAGGAAGTAAATGAGATAAGCCTCCTGAGTGCCAGTTTATGGCCTTGAGAGAAATTCCAGGTCCTGGGGCAGGGAGGGAGAAACCAAGTGGATTCAAGCCAATTCCCTGAGCTGGGGAGACCAAGGCAGTTAGAATTGTCACGAGAGTGCTTCCTGGAAAGCAGAGAAATACACCCACAGAGAATTCTAGATATTTTCAAAGTGTCCCTGCATTAGTCCGTTTTGTGTTGCTGTAACAGAATACCTGAGACTGGGTAATTTATAAAGAACAGAGGTTTATTTGGCTTACGATTCTGGGACAGCTATGTCTGGCATGGGCCTCAGGCTGCTTCTACTCATGGTGGAAAGCAGCAGACAGGTATGAGCAGATCACGTGGCGAGAGGAAGCAAGAGAGAAAGGAGGTGCCTGGGTCTTTTAAACAATCAACTCTTGTGGGAACTAATAGAGGGAGATCTCACTCAGGCCCCCTGCCCCCAGAGAGAACATTAACTCGTTTATGAGGGATCCACCCCCATAACTTAAACAGCCACACTGGGGATCAAATTTCCACATGAGTTCTGGGAGGACAATACATCCAAACTCCATCAGTCCCCTATAGTATTGCTGAGTACTGTTTACAGCATGAACTACTCTGGGCCAGAGAGACAGCTATGCAAAAGGATTAGAGGTTCATGTGGCTCACATCAGACCAAAAATTATGTTTGTTCACACCAGGCAGACTGGAAGGTCTCATAATTGACAGGGCATTGTGTAGAGTACTCAGAAGGGTCTTAATTCAGCAGTGGAGGAAAATTAGCCCTAAACTAAATATGCTCTGGTCCCACCTATTAAATCTAAAAAGCAAGGCCCAAGGGGATCAAACTGTTTCCAAGTAAATTAACTGCACCACCAAATAAATCCGAATATTATTTATAGAATACAAAAATATGCAGCAACCAACAAGATAAAATTCATAATGCTTGAAACCTGTAATGACTGATCATGCAAATAATTACTAATCATTCAAAGAAGGAAGTAAATAGGACCCATGATGAAAAGAAAAATCAATCTATCACAATTGATCCAAAACTGATACAGATGTTAAAATGTTCAGATAACATTATAGAGGTCATTATATTTTATATATTTAAAAGTCAATTAGAAACATAGACAACATAAAAAAATGCAGAGCAAACTTCTAGAGAAGAAAACTGTTATATATGAGATGAAAAATTTGCAATGGGATGGTGTTATGGCAGATTAAACATTGAAGAAGAAAAGATTAGTTATCTTGAAGGCATGGCCATAGAAATTAACTTATTAAAATAAATTAAAATAACTTTATTAAAATAAAACACAGACAAAAAAACATTTTTAAAAAATGATCTGAGCATCAGCGATTTGTGGTAGAACATTAATCAAATTCCCTGAATGGGAGGAAATCAGAGCGGAAAAAAAGTATTTGAAGAAATAATGGCCAAAATTTTTCAAATTTGATGGAAGCTATAAACCCACATTTCCAAGAAGCTCCATCAAATTCAAGCACAACAAATGAAGAAAACTACATCATAGCACATCACAATCAAATTGCTCAAAGCCAGAGATAAAAGAAAAAGTTTAAAAGTAGCCAGAGGATAAAGACACAGACACACTATATACAGGACAGAAAATGTAAGAATGACGTCAACTTCACATCAGAAATAATGCAAGCAAGAAGGCGATGTATAGCAACATCTTTAAAACACTGAAAGACAAAAAAAAAAAAAAAAAAAAAAGAATTCTATACTCAGAATTCAAATAGAAACAAAATAAAGTCCTTTTTAGATCTACAAGCACTAAAAGAATTCACCATCTACAGGACATCACTACAAGAAATGTTAAAGTCCTTGATGAACATGGAAGATGATGCCAGGTGGAAATATGAATGGGTGATCTAAACAGAGAGAAGAGCACCCGACATGGTAACTACAAATATATACGTGAACCGTTACTTCTAATCCTTCTGGATAGTTCTTTCTCTGGCCTGGAGTGTTTCTTCACATTCAGGCACTAAACACTACTCAGCTGAATACCCTTTAAAAATATCGAGAATTCTCTCTCTGTCTCTCTGCATTTCTCTGCTTTCCAGAAAGCACGCTCTTGTGAGAATTCTAACTGCCACGGTCTCCGCAGCTTAGGAAGTTAACTTGAATCCACTTGGTTTCTCCCTTCCTGTTCCATGCCCTGGGACTACCCTCCAGGCAGCAAACTGGGGCAATCATAAAGCTCACTTTATTTATTTCCTATGTCTCAATTGTCCCTCTATTTCGCTGCCTGAGGAGTGGTATTTTGAAAATCACTGTTATGCATATTTTGTCTTTCTTTTGTTGTTGCTCCAGGTTGAAGAGTAAATCTGGTCTCTACTACTGTGAATTTGCAAAGCTGAAGTCTCAGCCCAATCTTCTTTTGTAATGGAAATTTCCTTATTTTCCTATAGACTAAATAAGACCTTATTTGGACATACAACTTGCTCCTTACACATTTGCTTGCTAAAGACAAAGTTTTCAGGTTATTCTCCTAAGGAGTCTACCTGATCAATTTCCTAAATACCTCACAACTGTGTAAAAACTAACTCAAAACAGATCATAGGCATAAATTTAAAATGTGCAATTATAAAACTTCTCAAAGAAAACATGAAGAATCTTTGATACCTAGGATTAGGCAAAGATTGACTAAATATAGTCCCAAAAGCCAAATTCCTAAAACTTAAATTAATGAATTAGACTTCATCAAAATTAAAAACTGCTCTTCCAAAAACCCTGCTAAGAAAATTAAAAGATAAGCCACAGACTTGGAAAGAATATTTTTCAAATTATATGTCTGATAAAGAACATGTATTCAAAATATATAAAGAAGTTCTACAACTCAATAATAATAAGGCAAAAAAAAAAAACAAATTAAAATATAGGCAAAAGATCTGAATAAATATTTTGCCAAAGAAAATATCGAAGTAAGCATTTGAATAGGTGTTTGGTATCATTAGTCATTAGGGAAATAATTTTAAAAGACTGACAGTGCTGAGTGTTGGCAAAGATGTGGAGAAACTGGGATCCTCTTGCATTGCTGTTAGGAATGCAAAATGATATAGCTATAAAGCTACTTTGGAAAACAGTAGGCACTTTCTCAAAACACTGAACATAAATTTACTGTATTTTCCCATAATTCTAATTCAAGGTGTCTACTTATTCAAGATAATTAAAACTTATTCTCACACAATCATCACTCCCACATAGCATCATTATTCATAATAGCTGAAAAGTGGAAACAGTCCAAATGTCCATCCAGTGGTGAATGTATCAACAAATGTGTATATTCATACTATAGAATACTATGCAGGAATAAAAAGGAATGACATACTGATACATAGTACAACATGGGTGATACTCAAAAACATTATGCTGGGCCGGCCAGTTAGCTCAGTTGGTTAGAGCACGATGTTATAACACCAAGGTCAAGCCCCCAAGGTCAGCTGCCAAAAAAAAACCACCAAAAAACATTATGCTAACAGGAAGAAGTCACATTGTAAAGGCTACAGATTGTATGATTCCATTTATCTGGAATTTCCAATAACAGCAAATCTATAAAAACGGTAAGCAAGTCAGTGGTTCCCTGGGACTAGAGTTTGGAAGAAGGAGTGGTTGCAAATGTGTTTGAGGGATATTTTGGGGGTGGTGGGAAGTTCTAAAACTGGATTTGGATGATGGATGCACAATTCTATAAATTTACTAAAAGCCGTTTAATTGTCACAAAGTGGAAATGTTATCATAACTCAATAATGCTGTTAGAAAAGAATATAGTAATATACATTCTTATTTTTTCTCTAGTTACCTTAAATAAACTAAGAAAGATAAACATGAGTCTAGATTTAATAATTTTTTTTTTCAAAAGTAATGAGATTTTCTCAAGAGATAAACAATCTAAGGTTTTCTTTTTAGTTTAGGGAGATATAGAAACCATTGTTTTTTTTCTAGAAAAAAAACTGTAAGTAAGGAAAAAGTTTGCAAGACAATCGCTAATCTTCAGCAATTATGCATCAATATATATTTGTTAAATTATTCAGAGAGCTATTACAATCCTATAATATAGACAGATAAAATATCTTTTGTTCATTTCAGAGGTGAAGAAACTTAAACCAGTGTTAAGTTAAAGGATCTGTCAAAAGTCATGGGATCTCAAACTGGAAGAAAATTTTGGGTCTCCTTATAATGGCTATTCACTGGTGTTTGAATTCCCCTCTACAACTCTTCCAAGAGCTTGTCAAATCTCTGCTGGAACACCCTTTATGCCAGAGAACTTGTTATCCTCAAGAGGAAAAGTTTCCATCTTTGCAAAGTACAGACAACTGCAAAGACCAAATGTGGACTCTGTAGATTCCATCCACAATATGAAACTAATTGGTAGAAAGAGTTCTATACCAGTATCCAGATAGTCTGGCTTCCACAAGTTCACATACATTCACTATACAGGTATTGTATAGGAAATATGTCAGTTGACACAATCTGGATCGTAGAGTCCCAGTTCTCCATTAGATACAAGTTTCTTGAGAGTAGGGACAGGGTTCATCATATTCACCATTGTATGTCTAGAGCCCATCACTGTGCCTGACAATGTAGCACTCAGTCAATAATTCTGAAGCAAACATATTTTTGTAATACGAAACAAGCATATGTAAATCACCTGAACAATTTCCCAACATCTCTATTCCATAAACATATTTACTTTATGCTGTTTTTCACAGAGATGAATATCCCTTCTTCTTTTATATGACATATAAACAAAATGTGGGTAAGCATTAGAGTAGGTAAGTCCGAGACTAAGTAATAGAATTAATGATTTTATTGATGTAACTAAAAATGAGTCTGAAACTTGCCACATGGTGTAAAGTGAACTTTGTTTATAATCACATTTATTACTAGAAAATAATTCATGACACTGTTTATCACCATGCTTAGAATCCAAATTATCAGAAGGTCTAAATCATGAGAAATTCTATTGTGTACTGCATGGTGATAACAGTAGTTACAATAATAATAGACATGTGCTCCTGAGTGTGCTGTCTGAATTACTAAATAATAGCTACTACTGTTACATATAGAGAAACAACATGTTGCAATAATTCAAACTAAAAACAACAACAGCAATACAATTTTAGAAGTCAACAGACCTACATCCATGTCTGGCTCATATTAGCTGTGGTCAACTCATGCAATGACTTCACTTTGCAATTCCAGCAATATATGCATCAGAAGGTAGTTGTGAAGCTCAAACAAGACAGTGGATATGAAAGTGGCTGGGAAACTCTGAAATGCCAAACAAAAGTGAAAGAGAAGCATTGTATTAAATTACTGGAAAATTGATTATCCACGCTTATTAGTCCATATAAGATCATTCTTTGAGAATCAAAATATTCAGTTCCCTGTGAAATAGCAAGTTTGTTCTATTTTTTCATGCTATCACTTTTACAAATGGCTGTCATTACTCAGTGTGACAAAGCCCAGGCCTTAAATACTAGAATGAGTACCTCATACCAATAAAGTACAGGGCATTCTTTGCTTGTCATAATCACTTAAGAAAAAATATTTATTTGAAGAGATGCTCTCAGACATCCTTAAATTATCATGTAAGAGAAAATTAATTCTACGGCAAGTTTTACAAATTCTCTATGTCTTTATTTTTTTATTTAAAATTTAGCATGCATGTCTCCTCTAATTGGTAGTTCTTAAATTTTTTTTTTCAATTCTGGGACATCATTGGTAATCTGATGTAGGTGAGAAAATCTGTATCTAATAAAGAGTACATATGCACATGCATTTGAAATTCTTATAATATCAATAGATTCACAGACCTTGTACAGCCTAACAACTGATCCACAGACCCCAGGTTAAGAAACTATTTTAAATTTGTATGAAAATTTTTAAACAACACAATTAAATGCTATAGAATAAAGTAAGTCCTTTTTTCCCTTTTTTGATTGCTTAAACTACAGCTCTCTATACTTGCAAATTTGTAGCTTTTATTCTGACTGTAATGTTCTGTCTAGCAAACAAACACAGTCATTATTCAATATGAGATAGCATTTGTAAATAGTAATGAGGTGGAAAATTAATAAAATGTGACTGAAAATTATAAATTATTTAACATTACTTCAAAATTCTCTTAGTGAATAATTGCTGTAGGGTGGGGATGAGGGAGTCTTTATGAAAGCCCTTCACCTTTTGCAAAAGTATACCTGGAGCTCAAAATAGTCACACAATTGTTTCAAGAACTTAGGCCAAAGCCTTCTTCCCATTTCTTTGGAAATTAGCAATGCTACTGGTTCCAAATAGTCTGCACAATTCCTGTATATTGTGTGATGTGTTATAAATTAAATCTGGTAAGTATATTTATGAATGTATCTGTGGACCCCAGGCCCTCTTTACCAGGCCCCAGCAAGAATTTTACTCTTCTACAATAGTGCTGATTAAAATCTTGCCTACAGACAACCAAATTCAGTATGCACTGGCACTGGGGTTTTTTCCATGAATGTAAAACCATAATTTTAATAGAAAAAATGTTTTAATTCTCAACTATTTCTATACAAATATAATTACCAGCATAATTGAGACCTTTCCCAGGAATAATCATGTATAAAGCCTCATACCTGTTTGTTTTTGCTTCTTGTTTCTGGAAAAAATGCCATATGGAAAACAGATTCTTTATCTGAATCAATCTCTTTTATAATTCTATTCAGCTAAAATATCTCATAGTTAACTACAATCAGATTTTTTCTTCATTTGGAAAGAGCTTTTACACATGACCCACTAGGAAAATCCATTTTGAGCTTAAAATTGATATCCGCTTATGTTATAACAGATTGTGTAATCACTGGATCTAAAACACTCAGCAGTCTGCCTACATTTAGGAGGCAAGTATTCATATCCCACAGGCAGACTTGTTGTAGATTTTTCTAAGGAATCAGTCCTCATTTCCATCCTTCACCTTTCCTTAAAAAAAAAAAAAATTCTTTCCAGAAATTAAACTTGACCAAAACTTTCTATCAGACAACCGCATGACAAATTACATTCTGTTTTAATTCTAAAGCATTAGCCAGTAATGCAAAATCTGGTGTCATGGGAAGTACTCTGCTTTCTGTGTTTAAAAAAGCCTTCAGTTTTTAGTGAAAATAAAGAAAAAGTTGAATCAAGAATTTGGCAGCCAAGGAGATTTGACATCCAAATATTTTAGAAATATTTTAACTTGTAGTAAAAACATATTCTCTCTCATTGACCCCATCACCACCCCATTCCCTGATGCCAAATAAGCAGTTTTGATACTATTTTGAAACCTGCTTAGAAAGAGAGATTTAGCCTTAAGAGCAAGAAGCAGCATTCTCCAAATGGAGGAGTATCTCTTTCCTCAGGCCACAAATTAAGACACCAAGCTAAATCTGGAAAGTGTATACGAGATATGCTTTGGTACAATTAAGGAAACAGAAAGTCGCAGAAGGGCTCATGCCCCACCTGGTGTTTAAGTAGCCAGTTGTAAAAACCCAGCTAGCCCTAGAAAAATGTCAAGAAAGGCCTTTTTAATACCATTCTTTCATTCCTTTCATCTAGTTGGCTTTGCCTTCCCTCCTTCATGAAAACCCAGCATCATTAGATCCGCTGTGCCCACATCACTACAAAATCTGCACAACAAATGCCAACACATGTCTGTGAAGGGGGTGAGCAGGTCTGCCTTGTTTTCATCCCTGGACTTCAGCACCCGACCTTACACATCAGATATTCTCAGTTAATCCTGGCTGAAGGAGTTGATGGATGTCAACTGACGACAACTTATTCATCCTCCCAAGGGCTTTTGTGATTTAACAAGTACCAGAGCCTCAAACTGAGGTAATATACTAGAAGGTGGCTTTTAATGACCAGTCAGCCTGATGGGAAAAGCATGAGTCCCAGGAGACCACCAAAGGCCCAAAGATCACTCCATGTCACACACATTTAGGACGGTTCTGTCTTGTCAGAATAGGTGTCATCTGCATGTATTCTATTCCTTAGTTAAGGACCAAAACACTGGTCCTACCCCTATTTAATCCCTCTCTAGTGTGGTGGAGCCTAAAGGCCATTTGGAAGTAGATGGTGGACATCGAGGAGGAGAGAGCAGTCTGGGAGTTCCTGCCGGGAAGTTTGTGGGCTCCTTTCTTCACCAGTGGGCACCTAAAGAACACAAGAGACCTAGGCTCTGTGTTCCTTCTGCTTCCTCCATTAATTGAGGATCCAGATCTAAACATCGATGAATAAAGCTGATTAACATTTTTGAGCACTTAGTATGAGCCCTGCCTTGTTGTAAATCCTTTTCATTCATCCTAAAATCTAAGAGCAAGTTTCACTATGACCTCCCCTCCCTTATTTGATGAATGAACCATGCCCAAAGTAACACAGCTTGTAGGAAGCAGAGCCGGTAAAAAATAAAAGAAATGATAGGTATTGATAGCTCATGTTGTGTCAAGGCTTTATATGCAATATCTCGTTTACTTCTCGCCACAACCCTATGAAAGAGGTAGCGTTATTATTGCCATTATACAAGTGTAGAAAATAGGCTTGAAGTGGTTTTGTAACTTGTTCAAATTTATCCAGCTAGTAAGTGACAGGGCGAATTTGAACCCAAGGATGTAGGTTTCCAATTCCAATATGTTCATGGCAAGGGGGGAAAAACACTTCAAAATCTTTAAAAATTTCAAACAGATTTCTGGAGATGGGACAGGAGAAGGCAGAACATCCATGTACTCTCTGCTCCGGGAAGCCTGGCAAAGCATCCGGCTTGAGCACAGGTCCTGGCTGCGGATAAGGGAGGAGTGGGTCAAACCCTATAACCAGCCGGAGAAGTAACAGTGGGCACTGAACAGTGAAGAGACACTAGGTGCAGGTTAATCCTCACAGGAAGCGCCTTGGAATCCCAAAGTGCCTGGAAGGGGAGCTTCTAAGATGGGCAGGCAGTGGGACACCTTCAGCTCATCTCTTTCAGGAAGAGGCCGGTGGAGCTGGAGACTCCAAGCCCTTCCTTCCAATATCTTAACCTGGCCCTCCATCTTCTACTTGTGTGCAATGTTCATCTCTGGCCACACTCCACTTAGGCTTTGCTCTCTGGCAGCAAAGGGCACTAGTTATTATATTTCAGCATTTTGTATCATCAGTACTATTATTTTGCTAATTGCTGAATTGATAGAGCACTGCACCAAATCAAATTAGAAACTTTGGCACGGATATGCTCCCATCTCCAATTGTTACATAGTTTTAAAGTATTATCCATTAATCCCCAGAGAAACTGGGATGGGGGAGGAGGAGAACACATCTCCCTTTAGGAAAGGTGTGTGCTGTGCACCTTATTTCTAACCCTCAGCAATTTTCACATAATCGTGACTCACAGAGGTGATGAGGAAATTATGTTAATTAACAAGGTTAAAATTCCCTAGCTATGCTCCTAGTGTAATTAATGCTGTATACTGCTGAGGGGGGGAATGCTAAATGATAAGCAATATTTTACACTGCATGGTAATTATTATATTTTTGACAGTATGTCAAACATACCAATACTAGAAATGGGGGTGCCCCAAATGCCTTCAAACAGCCAGCAGTGTTTGGAGGGTTTTAAAGCCCCACAGAAATGATTGTTGTGGGTTTGAAATAGAAAATTACTGAATCGTAATAATCAACCGGAGGGGCCTGTGCTGGGCTCCTAGAGGTAGGGTTAGACTTCTGCGGAACTGTACTCAGATGGCGAGCGGGGACCACCCTGCATCTGACGCCGCTCCGCCTTTCAGTGTTTGGGGAGGAGGGCGCTCGCAGCCCCACCCTGGGGATCCGCCCGGTCCCGGGTTCCCGCAGTCTGCAGGCACAAGATGGAAATCCATTCCACTGGGGATCTCTCCGGAGCCTTGTCCCTTTTGTCCCTCCTGCCCCTGGGCCGCCGCCCCTTGCTGCTTTCCCCGCAGCCCCCTGGAATGCGGCGGGCCCGGGCTGAGCAGGCCGGGGAGAGCCGGGCGGGGCCGCGCTGGCGCGGAGGTGGGCCCCGGGGTGCAGCGTCCGCCCTCCGCGCGCTGGGAGGAGCGGGCGAGCAGCCGGCCTGGGGTCCCGGTCGTCAGGCTGCAGGGCATAGAGCGCAGAGAGGGCCCGCCCGGCCGCGGGTTGGCGGGTGCTTGAGGTGCTGTGTGCGTGGTCGCCGTGGTGTAGCGACGGCCGCCTGCTGCCGAAAGAGGCGCCGCCAGAGTTCCATTCGTTTCTTTCCTTTTTGTTTTTCGCTGTTGTCTTAAACCACCTATTATGTACGAAAATTAATTTCGATCATCACTAGGAATGAGAGGAAGTAACTTGACGGTATAATGGGTTTGAACATATGCGATGATCCCTAATACTTACATGCCTTACGTTATTATTTTCTGGCACTTCGAGCACAGTACTAACGATCCAGACTTATTGCAGGCATATCTCATTTTATTGCCCCTCCTTTATTGTGCTTTGCAGATAATTGCGTTTTTTACAAATTGAAGGTTTGTGGCAACCCTGCATCTAGCAAGTCTATCAACGCCTTTTTTCCACTAGCACGTGCTCACTTCATATCTGTGTCACATTTTGGAAATTCTCATAATATTTAAAACTTTTTCATGATTATTATATATATTATGGTGATTGTGATCAGTAATCTTTAATGTTACTATTGTAATTGTTGTGGGGCGCTGCAAACCACGCCCATGTAAGAGGGTGAACCGGGCCCAGATAAGAGGGCAAACTTATGAATAAACGTTCTACAGATATGGTGGGAATAGCAAGAGCACTAGAGTGAGAAGTGGAGCCTGAAGATGTGGCTGAATTGTTACAATTTCATCATCAAACTTTAACAGAGGAGGAGTTGATTCTTATGGATAAGCAAAAAAAGCGGTTTATTGAGATGGAATCTATTCCTGGTAATGATGCTCTGGACGTTGTCTAAGTGACAGTAAAGGATTTAGAATATTACATAAACTTAATTTATAGGGAGTGTCAGGGTTTGAGAGCATTGACTTCAACTTGGAAAAAAGTTCTACTGTGGGTTATCAAACAGCATCACAGGCTACAGAGAAATCTTTTGTGAAAGGAAAAGTCAATCAAAGTGGGAAATTTCACTGCTGTCTTGTATTAAGAAATTGCCACAGCAACTCCATCCTTCAGCAACCACCACCCTGATCAGTCAGCAGCCATCAACACAGAGGCAAAACCTTCCATCAGCAAAAATGTTACAACTCACAGAAGGCTTAGATGATCTTCAGCATTCTTTAGCAATAAAGTATTTTAATTAAGATATGTACATTTATTTTTAGACATAATGCTATTGGACATCTAATAGACTACAGTACAGTGTAAACATAACTTTTATATGTATGGGGAAACCAAAATAAATTGTGTGACTTGCTTTATTGCAATGTTCTCTTTAAGTGGTCTGGAACTGAACCCGCAGTATCTCCAAGATATGCCTGTATATGAAAATGCTCCATATTCAAAAACAAACACACAACACACAAATTGCGCAAAAAATCTTAAAAGTATGATTGTTATCAAAAGGAGGCAAGAAGAAATCCATGGAAATGGGAGATTATGTTTTCTTCTAATAGCTTTACAGTTTCAGATCTTACATTTAAGTCTTTAGCCCATTTTAGAGTTGATTTTTGCATATAGTGTGAGATGAGGGTCTAATTTCATGCTTCTGCAGGTGGATATTCAGCTTTCCTGACACCATTTACTGACGAGATTGCTGTTGTATAGTATGGTAGCTATAGTTAATAGCAATGGATTATGTACTGAAAATTGCCAAGAGAGTAGATTTTGTGTTCTCACTATAAATATATATGTGGGTTAATACATATGTTAACTAGCTCGATTTAGCCATTTTACAATTTATACATATTTCAAAGCTGGAGGAAAATGAAGGAGAACACATGTTAAAGATGGAGGCACTCTTGCTCTCCAGAATTTAGACTGTGTCAGCAGAAATGCAAATAGACTGGGTCAGCAAGAATTCGCAAGACTTAACAGCAAACCACAGACTTCCTACTGAGTTACCTAGGAGATGGGGAGGTATAGGAGAGGCTTACCGCCGGCTAAAACATACATAATACATGGCCTGTAGACAATAAAGTTGCTTTGTGTGTGTACTAAGTACCAGAAACTTGTGTCTGGTTTCTGGCTGCCCACCTCCCTATGAGGTAGCCCCTAGATCAAGGCGTACCCTGAGCAACTCACCTCTCTGCACTCTCTTGGCAGGGCTACATGTGGCCCTGGTCCCTGGGGGACTCCTGGCAGAGGCTACGTGTAGTTCTGGCTCCTGAGACCCCCAGGACCAAGAGAAATGTGCACAAAGCATCATGTTATACACTATAAATATAAACTTTTGTCAGTTTAAATAAATTTTTAAAATAAAAAAATATTTACAACAAACAAAAAGAAATGGGAGGTTATGTAATGAAGCAGTTTGCAATGCAGAAATGTTTCTAAAACTCTCTCAGAATTCCTGCATGGTTTGTTTAGAATCCAGACTGTCCAGAGTAGGTGTTTTCATGTGATCAGCCACTCTTGGGGCTTGAGAATCAAGCCTGTAATCAAGACCACTGAGCTGACTAGCAGCTTCACAAGAGACTGTTGACAGAAGACTAGGCATGAATAGAAGATGGACTCTCCCTGCCTTTCAATACTGAAAGTACACTTCATGAGATTATTTCTCCTAACATGAAACTTTTTTATTATTAATTTTAAGAGGAAAGTTTTTTGTGGAGCTGAGCACCAGAATAACTCTAGTTTATGCCAAAACTATACTGATTCCATTAAAATGGACACCATAATTTCAAGCACTAATAAGAGTTGATATACTAGTTGGAATACTAGATGATAAGCAGTTCCTTTCACGATTGCTATGTACCATGGCTGTGCACGGGGCTCCTTCAGCTTTTTCCTGGCTATTTCTACTGTTAAACACTATGTTCACAAAGAAGCATACAGATAATACATGTCATTTACGTAATAGAGCATTTAATACTAGAAAAAAGTTAAGATTGAAAGAATGCAAACGAAGCAAGTCAGAGTATTCTGAGAAGAAAACTTAAGTCAACAGACGGCAATGGGACAGCTGTGAGGACAACCCTTTGGAGCTCTGTTTTGCGGTGTCAGCAGGGAGCGAAGCCTACAAAATCTCAATCAGTCCTTGCATCAGCAGAGAAATGCCTCATAATTTGAAGTAGGGATATAAATTAAACTCTTCCACAAGTTGAATTTTCTGCATGTGGATAGGAATATCTCAAGATTAGCCATATCATCGACTTCTAAATGGTGTGTTCTGTTGTGGGGTTATAGGAGTCAGGTCTCCATTAAGAGCCATCTCTATAACTTTGAACTGGTTCCTTCTTGATGCCTCAGATTCCCCTCTTGAAACTGGAAAGGAGAATAGAAGGTTCCCTGGGCCCATCCACACAGAAAATTCTATCATTCTACAAGAATGCACAGGAGCAGTAGAAATCTGTCATAGAAGCCTCATAAGATGGATGGCGGACCAGGTAGTGAACAAGAGCCAGGCCCGGAAAAAAGTGGAGGATAGAAAGTTTTGAGAAGGGCTGTGTTTAAGGCATGCAGTAGAGTCAGCATGAGCCACAAATAAGAGAAGTTTGCATGAGACAATAAGACAACCATGCTTTCATCATATGCATTCAGCACATTTATTAAGTGCCTCCTCACTTGCCCAGGTGCTTGGAACACACAGTAGGATAAAAGCAGAGGGATTACCTGCTCCCACCTTTCTTACAGTGCAATGGACAAAGAGAAGCAAACGGGAAGCAGATTCACCAAAGTGCAAACAATGTGGCTATCACTAGGTGATAAATCATGGGTAATAGTTATGATTTTCTGATTTGTTCTCTGTGTTTTATAAGTTTTCTACAAT
Source organism: Cynocephalus volans (assembly GCF_027409185.1). Classification (NCBI taxonomy): domain Eukaryota; kingdom Metazoa; phylum Chordata; class Mammalia; order Dermoptera; family Cynocephalidae; genus Cynocephalus; species Cynocephalus volans. The sequence goes on from NC_084464.1 coordinate 77,779,896, forward strand.
GAGTGTATTGTTTTTATAACAAAAATATATTTTAAAAAGCTACGTAAATATCACACTTTCCATTTATCAAGTGGTTTTATACAATTACTTTATGAGAGAGAACACTTCTCAATAGATGAGCTACCTGAGGGGCAGGTTAACTGGCTTATTAAGGTCACAGAACTGTAGTGAAAAACTGGAAGAATGACAGAGAGGCATGCACATTACATCTTACCAAAGGATGGTTTTTTCTTTCTTTCTCATTTTTTTTTTTATTTGCAGGAGAGCTACAATTAAAATGTAAGTCTTCTAAGTCTCTAGATCTGGGCCCTTTTCATCACCTGATAGTGTCTGCTAATAACTTCAATATGCACTCTTCAGGATCGAGGTTAAACACTGCAATATATTCAGTCATAAAACAGGAAAGGCAAGAAATGTATATAAGAAAAACATTTTCAAAATGTTTGTCTTATTCTCTTGCTTTTACTCTCCTCTTTATAAATTATCTCTTCCTTTTCATTTATTTTTTATTTCTGTTAAGAACATATCCTTAAATAGTATATGAAAAAAAAATAAAGGGAAAACAATCACATATTCTTGCTGTATTAAAATGACTATATTGATAATGTGGTATAATTTCTTTTACCTTTTCCTCTGGAGTTAAAGGTTTTTAAAAGACATGATTATAATTATGCTGTATACCCAATTATAAGTTTTTGGTGGATTTCTGCTGTAATTATCCAAGTAGTTATTAAAAATTTGGCCAACAATAAGGGAACAGCTCCAAGTTAAAAGGTAATGAATAGATCAGATAAGCAATCTCAGATCAATATCTCCTTAAGTGTGTGCCATAAAACTTTAGACCCATAAAATGCTTATTTTTAAAAAAAAAAAGGTTAGTTGTTAAATAAGTTTAGGGAACATTTCATATTCTCATCCCATTTCAGAAATTCACAACACACGTTACACAAATCTCTGAGAGAAGCAGTGTATAAGAAAAACTTTTTAAAACTTCGTTTAGCTCAATATTTCATAAACTTATTTTTACATAGAATTTTTAAAAATATTTTACACTTTTTAGTGGTCTGTGGAATAGGAACAAACTTTGGGATACACTGCATTAGCTTCCACTCCAGAGTTATTTCCAGGGCTGGATTTTGAAAGGACGATATTATTAGACACAGCTACTCTTGCCCTGCAGTATCTGATTGGGAAGGACATGGGAAGCCAAAGAGCTTCCCAATCAGCTAGATCAGAAATGGGAGGGGAAGTGGGGACATCTAGATCTTTGTACATTTGGAAACTACATCCTAGAATGTAGCATGCAGGGATCCCAATGTCTTTGAAGTCTTTGCTTAACATAACATTTCAAGGTTCTTCATTTTTCCTGTTACAGATGTCAGCCAATGAAAGAAGCCTGGAGAAATCACTAGTGGAAGATGAACATTGGCATTATTTCATAATTTTTGTTTTCTTCTTGTACATTTCTTTCTTAGCCTTGAAGATGTAAAACTGTCCTTTGTTTGTTTCACCCTACCCTATTGAAGTACATAAGTATATATTGATCCTACAATTGGAATAACGACTTCTCAGATTCTTCCTTTCCTCTTTTCTTCCCACCCTCTCACTCATTCACTCAATAATTTATTTGGGGGCACCTACTCCATGCTCAGTAGGTAATCACCCAAGACATGGTTTACGCCCTGGAGAAGCCCACAACCTAGTTATGGAGACTCACCCATTCAGTAGTTACTAACTCTCATCAAGACCATTGTGTTAGGTCTTCTGCCTCCAAGCCTCGGTATTCCAGTTCGTCTTCTCATCTTTCCATACTTAGCCATTCAAAACCCAAATCTGGTCATGTCACCCTCTGGCCTAAAGTCAAGTAATGGCTGCCCAATGTATGTATATTCATATATGCTGAACTACGTGAAATAAAGAATATTCGGCTGATTTTGACCTAAAAGATGGCTATTTCATGTGGTTCAACATAACAAGGTGAAGTTCCCATTTTTCTATTTGTTGGTTGCCACATTATGTAAAAACCTTCAGAAGGAACTTTTCTAAATCTGGAAGACATGTTAGGTATGATCAGACTTAAAATGTAGACTATGAGGCATGCATAGAATTCACTTAATGAGCCCCAAGTCAAAAGCTATAAGGCATACTGTCCTGTCACACACAGCAATTCAAAGCTAGATGTTTCTCACACAGCCAACTCTATGTGGTTTGCTCCAGGGTGAAGGGCAGCATCATTTCCTTCTACGGTACCCATAACACTAAAAATTTCCTACGTTTTCCACCTTTTTGTTCATGTCCTACTTCCTCATTGGGTTACTGTGAAATTCAAAATAAATAAATAAAGTAGGTGAATGATTATGTCTGGTATGAAAATGGGCCCGATGAATTCTCACTTTTTTCCCAAAACCCTTCATTTATAACCCTATGGGAAGTAACCTCTCCCTCTCTGCTGTTCTCCTAGCATTTCCTTTGTACCTCTAATGAAGCACTTATCAGGGTCTGTCTTGAGTTATAATTATTTATGAAAGTGTCTGGTTCCTACGCTGGATTGTGAGACCCTTCTCATATGGATCATATTTCATTCATTGTGTCTCACCCACACTGGGCAGGGGGCCTTGCACTGTGAGAGCACCTTGCCCAGCCTAAAGCACAATCAACATGATGATGATTTGCATCCAGAATATTCTGAATTATATTGCACTCTGTCAGTGAGGGTCATTACCATTCTTCTCCTAGAACAACATTTATGAAGTTAGAAGTTAGGAAATTCTCCTTTCAATGAAAAAGTGAGCCTGGATGGCAGAAATGTAGAGCCCAGATGTATATTTTTATTGTTCTCCCTGGTACAATTCCACTTTCCTAAAGATGGAATTGTCTTTTTTGTCTTAGTCACAGTGTAAACAAATACAAGTCACCTTTCCTAATGAGACATTTCCTCTTTCATGGTTTCTCAGACAAAGGCCATTATCTAAGTAACTGGGACAGTGAAGAGTAAGGAAGTATTCAAGCAAGGAAGTATTAAAGTATTCTATGACTCCTTTTTCAGTGTTTTGGGAATTCAAAGCTACTCTCTGTAGCAAACTATGGAAGGCCATTCCTCTGAATGACCTCAGCACTCACTTAGCTCGAGCCTTCTCTTCACACCTAAGTAAAATAAAATCCAGCAAAGTAAAGACACATGCTTAAAAATCATGTGGTGAGAGGAAACACCTCTGTTCTGAGATGGAATTTAGGTCAGACTAAATGGAAAGTAAGGGGTCAATTCAAGATGGTTTTAGAAGCTTCTAATATTAGGCATCATACCTTTCTAATCCCAAGGGTTATCTTATCCTTGCTGTAAAAACTCATAGAAGAAGAAGCTGGAACAAACAGGGGAGTAAAACAGTAGCTGTAAATGCTTCTGCAGGAAATGCCGCCCTGGGGGTTTCCAGGCAGCTGGGGAGGCCTAAAACTGAAAAGACTGCTATGGAGAAGATCACACTGAAATTCAAGTTTTGAGAGCATCATATGCTCCGTTAGGCCTTAGAGAAGATGATCTTTATTTTCCTATAGGAACGTGCAGCTAATAGGACCAATTGCAAGATGCCAAGCCACCTTAATTGTATCTGATATAGAGCCAGGGATGCTACTGATATGAGAACACTTACTTTATCTCCTTCCTCTTCATCATACACATTTGCTATTTGCTTATAGAGTTAGCTATGCTGATTCTGTGGGATTAGGCTCCTTTTGTCTTCTTATTCTGCTCTCTCAAAGGTGGCTTTCATCTCATGGACCATGATGGATACTCTAGCTCCCACCATGATGTCCACATTCCAGCCAGCAGGACAGGACAAGAGAAAGGGGAATGCATCCTCATTTCCTTTAAAAGTATGATCCAGACATTTCCCCACATTATTTCCACTCATATGCAATTGCCCAGAACCTAGTCAATGGCCACACCTACTTTCAAGAAATTCCATATGACTCGCTAAAACCCCCATTACTATAGCAAAAGGGGAGAACAGACATTGGAGGGAAACCCAGTAATCTCTGCCACACCAACAATGTACAGTTGTGCAGACTAAGTGAATTATACATGTAAAGCATTTAAAACAGTGAATAATATGTAGGAAACCAATGATGATTGTTAGTCGTTAAAATAATAATACTAATAGTTAATTATTATGTTTGTGTCTTCTCCACGTTTTTGGACTATATGTTTGTGGACAGTGAGATCATCAGAAATATTTAGATCTCTTAACTTAATAATAACTAATTATTTATTAGTATAGGATGCATGGTAATTTTTTAAAACTAAAATAAGTGAAAGTAAAATAATTGCCTATTTAACCTTTTAATTATAAACAGCTGTGTAATTATAATAGCACCAGTTTTGAGCAGTATAATCTTTTTGTGTTATTTTTAGGAAATCTCTATGTATACGTCAAGGTATTAACTAGGGAAATTAGAAAACGGGGGAATTCAGAAAAATCAATGTTTGCTTTTGCATATGAGCCCTCATGTGTGAAAGGAACTGAATTTCTTAACAAAAGGAGTTGACAATTACAGAGCTCTTTCTTTTTTACAAAAGAACAAAGGATTTAATTTGTAGGCCTAGCACCTCTCTACTCCAGAACACACCCAACAGAGTTCACAAACACCTATGGATAATTCTGGGAGAATAAGAAGACCCTCCTAATGTAATTATGAAAACAAAAGTAAAATTAATGAAGGTAATCTTTTCAAAACAGCAAGTGGCAAAATTTCGGCCACATCGGTTGTACAGGAAGAAGAGGTTTTTCTCATATAAGAACTCTTTAGGTTTTTAAGATCCTATCACTAGATCTTTAGGACAGTGCAAAAGCTGACTTTTCTACCCAATGGATGAATTTATATCTTTTATACTGTTTGTCACCATGGAACTTTATGAGAGTCTTGGAGACTTAGGTAAAACAGGGTACTGGTTTTGGAGCCAGAATATATGGGTTTAAATCCTAACTTTACTTACTGGTTGTACGACTTTGAAAAAGTTACTTAACCTTTGTGTGCATTATTAGATTTGTCACCTGAAAATAAAAATGATAATAGTACTATACCATAGAGTAATCATGATGATTAATTAGAATAATATGCATAAAGTTTTTAGAGCAGAAGCATTGGTTATTTCATTATTAATATTACCCAAGTCTTTTGAAAGTTTTACAGCATTGCAAACATTAACCCCTTGCTTTTGCACATCTTTACCAATCACAAAACTCTTCCATATCCACTCATTTAATCTTCACTACAGTTCTCAATTAGGGTTGATATCCCCATTTTAAACGCAAGAAAACTGAGGCTCCAGGACAGGAAATAACTTGCCTAAGGTCGCTGACCCACCGAACCATAAAGCTGGGGCTCGAGTCCGTGACTGGGTGCTCTTCCGAATCAGCTTCCCTCTATCTTAATCGGACTGACCCTCGTGATGATGATACCCGAGCCTTAGGAAATGCGGTCCAGGCGGTTCCTCCTGCGGAGGTGCTCATGAGCTGTGCCACGTGACCGTTCCCTCCGGGACACCCCTGCTCGGTCCAGGACAGCACATAACTTGAGAGCAGTGCGAAAGCTGTTTCCTCGCAGAGATGACAGCCACTTTCTATTCCAATCGGATTTTCTGTTTTGGAAATGTGTACCCTCCTAGACGTGACGGTTGATACTGGGAAGAGGCTCATAATCTTTATCCCTCCCCACCTCAATCCCTTAACATGGGCTATTTAATTAATAATGAAAACACCATTTTATGGCTGCCCTTGAGTCCTACCTACACAGAAATTTTAAAGATGCCACTGAAAGGAGACTTGAGTAGTTCCTACTAAGAACGGAAGCTGCAAAGCATATGAGGGGAGCCCAGAGGTGCCCAGGTGAGGGCATGTCTTTCCTGAAGACTGCCCAGTGGGAGTGCAGCGGCTGCTGGGTAGCACCAGCGGCAGCCGTGGGAGGACAGTGAATTTCTGAATCAGGTTAAATGGAAATGAAAATCTTCCTTTTAGGGTCAAAAAGTTAACCTAGTTCCAGTTTCTAACTCAGTGTTTGATCCTGCCTGTTTGAAACACATGACTCTCTTTTAAGCTCCACAGGGTCTCCCTTGTTATTACATGAGTGGCTCAAGGTAATTTGACGGAGTCTCCGTTTCTTGCAACAAAAAGACTAAAGAGATACGTAAAATAGCCATAAAGACCTATGTTAGGACTTAGAAACAAAAGCACCCTCTATTTTACATATTAAACTATGTGGACTGAGACACAGAGGGGCTGGGCTGATCTGCAATGACAGAGAACGAGACAGAGGCACAGACAGAATAGGAAAAAGAGGCAGGGAGGCAGAATCCTGTATTTCAGCTCTTTCTTCCCTTGAGTTTTCTGAGATACCCAGTGGCCTTATAACAAATTCAGGTTTTTTGGTTTAAGCTAGTTCACGTCAGATTTCTGTAGTTTACTACTCAAAAGAGACCTAATACCTGTATTTCTCATCCCATCAGGCTGTGGGGAATTTGACTGGATTCATTCGGTATGTGCAATCTAAATATGAACACAATTTATTTGTCCCAAAATGGGCTATCTGAGAAGTCTAAGAAAGGATTAGGTTACACTGAAAATCCCAAACTTAACTGTAACTTGGTTTTGAAAAGATACTCATGTATCCAGTGACATTCAACCAGTGTGACATAATTGTTGGTAGACAACTATCCATGAACAACGTGATGTTACTGAGAAAAAGAGCACAGGAACCTGGGTTGAAAGATAATTGAACAGCAACCTTAAAGATGGAGACCTCCAGACAGCTCTAGAGATTTAACTCCCCAGAGCGTCTTCTTTACATTCCAGAGTGGTGAAAGTGGTGAAGCTTACATTTACATTCCAGAAAAAAGGAATCTATACCTCCATCTCTATCATCTCTCTATATCTATCTTTCTCTCCCCAGGAAAGAGGATGGGCAGACATGCTAGCTGCCCTGTGTAAGTTTTGAATTTTGCAATGTGGTGTTCTTCTCTTGTTCTACCTGGGCAGGTACATTTGGCTATCACAGAGCTGCTACATGGGTCATGAGGAACTGACACAAGATGCTCTGTGAGGAAATGAGATCTATTTCCTGATCCAGCCAGATGTCTGGTGATTGTGTGTGTGTGTGTGTGTGTGTGTGTGTGTGTGTGTGTGTGTGTGTGTGTGTGTGTGTGTGTGTGTGGTGGGTGAGTGTACATGGTGGTACTTCAAAAAATTAGTGAAAAAATAGGACTCAAAGATAACACAAACCTTTTCATGAACTTTTTGAAGCACCCTCATATGTATATATGTGGCAGGCTAATTACATGCACTGTTGCAGGCCAATTGTTAGATTTCAAGTACAGTCATTTCTCAAATTTTGCCTGCTTTCAGACTTAACACTACATCTCAGATTGCCCGAGATAGTCCTAGTTTACACCTGTTACCCAGAATAATTAATAAACCTCCTTTCACTTGCAAAAGCATCCTTGTTTAAAAGGTAATTTATATGGTCGCCCAACATATAACCCATATAATCTCAAGAGTTATCTTCAGGAAAGTACAATATTACCTGATTCTTTGAAGTTTTTGACATTTGGTGATCCATCCATTTAACTTTCCAATTCAGGTTCTCTGGTTAAAATAGTGAAATTGTTCCTTGAAACTTTCTCCTCCCTATTCCTCTAAAACTTGGTGCCAGTGTTGAAACACACATCACCTACTGCTTTGTTTTATATCATATTAGGTTTTGTTTCATATCATTAGGTACCCCTTTTGACCCCTATACCTGCCTGCAATATTTTTCTTTATTTATGTGTCCACTGACATTCCTACTGTGGAGTTAAACAAATGAATGATATATCTCTTTGATAAGGTAAATGGTTATCTCCAAAATTAACTGCTTAATGATTCAGGTTGTTTCAGGTTTACTAACAGTATGGTTTACCTATGCCAATGTTGTACAGCAATAACCCTCATCTTGCAATTTAAACAAGTTAGATATTGGTTTTCCTTCACAAATGGAAGATTGAGACACAACATTAAATCATTCATCCCAGGTTAGTGGTAAAAGGGAAAACAAAATATAGTTACTAGAATTCCTGTTCAGCATTCTGTGCTCACTATGACTCCACGTTTCTACTTTATGTGTTTGCTTTATGGACATTTCTGTGTGGTTATATTTCATTCATTATGAGACATGTCTGTAATATATTGTGCTGCCTTCGGTTGGATAACACAGCATGAATAATACTTCATTCTTAAGGATCACGTTTTGTTTACAGAAGATAGGAGAAATAAGGCAGAAAGAAATAGAGCTAAAAAAGTAGAAGGAGGCATGACAGATGGGGAGTTGGTAAACTTCATCATAAGCTAGAAAAAAACAAGAGTAAATATATCATGATTGATATTGATAAGATAGATAGATAGATAGATAGATAGATAGATAGATAGATAGATGATAGATAGATAGGTAGGTAGATAGATAGATAGGTAGGTAGATAGATAAATAGATAGGTAGATAGATAGATAGATAGATAGATAGATAGATAGATAGATAGATAGATAGATAGATAGATGGATAGATAGATAGATAGATAGATATAGATAGTTCCAGAATTAAAAGTTTTGTTCAAACCTAGAATGGGAATGTATTTAATTAAGTAAAAACTTTCTTACCACTGAAAGAGAGTATATGTCATCCTCAAATTTAAAAACTAAGGTATATTAAAGTGAATTTAATTTAATTTAAATTACAAAATTTTCTACAACTGGAAGAGCTTAATTCACCCCAAATTACAAAAATAATTTGATCCCTTTGTCATTCACTCTCAAACAAAATGTGAGAGAGGATTCTGTGGGAAAAAGGTGACGAATATTCACAGAGTCTATTTAAGGGGAATGCGAAGCACAGGTGCCGAACAAGTAGAGAAAGCCATGTTGAATGTATTCCCCATGTAGTCTGAAAGAAAATGAGCATTTAGTGATCTAGCCCATCCCCTTATTCTACAGAAGCCGGAATGACGGAGGAGGTTGAGATTCAGAGCTAGAATTAGAAGTCGGGTGGCCTGATGTTCACTGCAATGCCACACCAACTCCACTGTGATGCAGGGTAAAGTGTCCCTTTAGAGTGTTCCACCTAAAGGAAGGAAGAGAAGAGGAGAAGAGGGAAGGAGGACTTGGGGTGGGGAAGAAAGAGAGAGAGAGAGTGAGAGAGAGAAGGGAGAGAGAGAAGGGAGAGAGAGACATCACCTATATTCATTGTAATGAATCTGTCAAGATTGTTTGGTCCTGATACCTGAATTCAAATTCAGACAGTCAGAATAAAAGAACCCAGACTTTCAAACTCTTATGCAAAACTACCTCCCTCAACATAGTTAATAATATTAATAAATAATCTATATATTGCTTTTAGTCTGTCAAGTTCATGTAATTATATAATATTAGTTTGATACAATGTATATTCACTGGCCTATTGGAGTTGGAAATATAGCCCTTCCATGATATACTTGGATCCGTAAGACTATGGGATAGAAGTAGGATGGGAGGGGTTTCTGGTAAGCTTCCTGCCCTCTTCCCGGAGACATGGGGAAAACTATTCTGTGCAAAGTGCCTTAGGCTCTTGGGAGGACAGCTTCCGTAACAATATAAATTTATAATTGTTTTGGACAATGAATAAGGAAAACGAATTTTAGTTGCACTAGTAACAAATACAATTATGAATTTTGAGAGTAAAAGTCTGAACTCTAATTCCTCCTATGTCAGTTTTGGATATTACAAAATAAAATCCAAATTAAAAATGTTGCACTGTAGCAATCTTGTTTGCCCTGCACTAGTGATGTGCAGAACTTTCCTCTCACTGTAAAACAGAAATCCTGTAACCAGTAAGCACCAGTGTTAACAGGCCCCCGCTGTAATTTTTAAAACGCAGGAAAAAAGGGAGAAAAGAAAATCCAAACTGCAGCCCTAGGCTGGCAGTCGGCAGCTCAACAATTCTGCACTTTAACCAGCCTCAAATACTAAATATTTAGGCTCAGGGGATCTCTGACACTTAGTCCCAGCTGTAATATTGGATTAGCAGTCAGGAAAAATAACTTTCTACCTCAGAAGCAAAACCAAAGTAACAATCATTAAACAATGTGATCAACTGAATGTTATTAACTTCAAGCTATGTTTCAAATAAAGGTGTTCATGTTCCCTTTGTCTCAAATGGTCAGTAATTGAAGTCACCATTTAATATAGTTTGTCTAGTAATCATTAAAAAATCCAAGAATGAGAAAGCCTAATAAACTATATAAACATATTTTATTGATGCTCAGTATTTTATGTAACTCTATGTGTACATCCAAATATTCCTCATTAATCCAGACAACACAATTTAGAAGTGGGTTAATATAGATACTGAATATTTTTTAAACTGTTCAGATACAAGATTTCTGTTATGATTAGTGATGCAGCATTTAAATGAGCTGAGTACCAAAAGAAAAAGAGGAAGAGGCTCAATGTCTTAGAAATCATTTTAGGTTGGATTTTCATAACTGGATTACCATTTTCAAATTAAAGTGTTAATTGTAGGGTGTGTTAAAATTCACTGGATGGGAAAGTATTTGGGAGGCAGAATGGCATGGCTGTTAAATTGAACCTAATGGGGGTTTGAATCTTAGCTCTACCACTTACCTGGCTGGGTAAGTTATGTTTAGTGAAATGCTGACTTTAATGAACAAATACTTGCAATTCGTGATCTCATTTATATGAGGAATCTAATAGAACTTATAGAAACTTGAACTTATAGAAACAAAGAATAGAATGGTGGTTGCCCAGGGCTGCAGAGGTGGGGAGTGGGGAGGAAAGGGGAGATATTGGTTAAAATGTACAAAGTTTGGTAGACAGAAGGAATAAGTTCTGGAGATCTATTGCACAGCATGATGACTATAGTTCATAATAATGTATTGTATACTTGAAAATTGCTGAGAGATTAGATCTTAAATGTTCTCACTACAAAAAAAATGATAAGTATGTGAGACGACGAGTATGTTAGTGTGATTTAATCATTTCACAATGTGTACATGTATCAAAACATCATGCTGTACATTGTAAATACATGCAATTTTTATTTCTCAATTTTATCTTAATAAAGCTGAGGAAAAACTATTTGCAATTGGGTCTGCTCTTGAAAATCTCAACTATATGGTCACCATGTACCTGTTTTTACTCAGACTCAGGTAGACACTAATTCATTAAATGACAGAAAGTAAATCATCCCTGACACTGAGATATTGATTCCACAAGTAAGCTCCACCACTGGCTCACAGCCGTCCTAAGAGAAGGCTGCCTGTGGAGTAGAAAAGCAGGATTTGGAGCCCATAAAGGCCTGGAAAACTAATGCAATTTAGGCAAGTCATTTGAACATCTCAGAGTTTCATTGTCCTTCATTAGTAAAAGGAAGATAATACCAACTCATAGATTCAATTAAATTAAATAATGCCTTATTAAATGGTAACTTTTATTAATAGACAAGGTAATAATATTAACATATTTTAAAAACAAACATTTAGTCTAAGAGAAAATATTTTAATAGTAGCCTTCAGAATATATCTAGAATATTGAAATTTAAATAATCATTTTTTTAGCTGAAAGCAACATCACCTGTTGACCCACTCTGGGATCATTTAATGGTTGCTAAATAAGCTACATTACTCTTAATCTTTGCAGGTCCAAACTCGAAAAGTAAATAATCTGCCCAAAATCACATAGCTAGATTATATCCTAGGTGTCTTGATTCCCAGTCAATGATCCTTCTGCTGTAATAGTGGCTTTTACTCTTCCTCCTTATTGTCCTCTTTATTTTTTCTAATAGCAGAATCATTCTTAAAAATGAAGAGTGCTGTGCTGGGAGCGCGGCGATGCTCCCGCTGCGGGTTCGGATCCTATATAGGAATGACCGGTGCACTCACTGGCTGAGTGCCGGTCACGAAAAAACGACAAAAAAAAAAAAAAAAAAATGAAATCTTACCTGGAATCACAATACTGAGTAAAGTGAGAAAGTGGGAAGGGATCATTTGCCCTGCAGTAATGCTCCTGCCTCCAACAACTTCACACCCTTGATATCTTTTTGGAGAACCTTAAGGGTCTATGAAATACAGATTGAAAAGTGTTGTGTTCTAGACTGTTGCACTGTTTCTAAACAGACCATTTGGGAACAGAGGTTAAAGAATTTAATGTTCTTCATATTTGAAAGTAATAAATCTGTTTGGACATTATACCATATTTCACAAGGCTTCTTTTACTACAAATTATTGAAGGAATTCAGATACAAGTATTAAACTTCATTATAAGGCCTTTTCTTCATGGAGCTTATGTGATAAAACGTGTTCTTATAACTAATTTAGAAGTGTGTGCACTTTCTCATGTGACTTTCTAGCCCCCTTAATATCTTTTATGCCATATTTTGTTTCTCCTAAAAAATGTCAATTAGAACATCATATGTATGTAGCCCGCACACACACACACACACACGAGGGGTCTTCAAACAGTTGACAGTAAGATTTGTAATATCTTTTAGTTTCATTTTTCTAAGAACTTTTTGAAGTACCCTATACATATATATATATATGTGTGTGTGTGCCTAGTACACTTAGGCTAGTACTAAGCCTTTTACATTTATTTTCTCACTTGATTCTCACACAACATTAATGTACCTAGGCCTCAAATGTCCATGGATAAGAATGAGACCACATCAGTCCTAATATCCAATCTTGTTTGCTCTGTTTCTCACCTGCAGAGTGTAGAATCCTGGTCTCTTGAAAACCTCCTCTCATGGACTTCTGGATGTAGAGTATAAACCACATATGTTTATGAACCCACCTGAGTGATCACCTATCATTGGCCCCTCCACCTGCACCAGTGTTGCCTCCTCTCTGGGAGCCCCTCGATGCCTCTTCCTCCCTGACCTCTGTCATTTGTAGCATGAAGGGAGTGAGAAGGAAACCACTACAGCTCCACTGAGAAATGCTCTGGGAGAACCAACAGCACAGTTGGTGGGAACCTAAGGTGTTACTAAGCACAAGAGAGCACCTTCTGTTCTCAGGAAAACTTTTTCATCTCACAGAGGTGCACACATGTCCACAGAGCCGGCAGGTCAGGCCTGTTACTCATCAGTTCCTATGCTCTAGCCAGAATGACTAGTGTCCTCAGAAGGCCTTACTGCTGAATAAATTAGACTCTGCACATCACACTTCTTCTCTTTGAGAGTTTTCACAGCTTCCAGAGTCACATCCCCCAAACTACCTTGTGTCATCACACTTTGCCCAGGCTAGCTAAAAATCTCTTTATGTCTGAATCTTGGTTGTGAATAAAGTTCGAGATTTTTTTGCTACTTACATTTGTACTTCCCGGAAGTTTCCTCAGACCAAAGATAACTCAGGATACCCAAATAGATACTTAGAAAAAAATGGAGTATTACCTAACCCCTGCTAAACCTGAGTCTCAGTGAATAACCTAGAAAACAGCTCTATTAACCCCAGGAGTCAGGCATTATCATCCCCATTTTACAGAAAATAGAGGCTCAAAGTAGTGAAGTTACTTATGAAGCCAACAGTTAGTAAATGACAGTGCTGAGATCTGAAGCCGAGTAGCTGTGACTGGAAAGCTCCTGATGTTTTCACTCTCTCTCCCCTCAGTATTGACTGTGGCTAACTTGCTCTAGGTGACAAGTGGAGCACACTTACTATTTAATGATGGTGCCTGCGCATCTGGGATTTAGACCTCATATCATGGTTCTAGCAACAATTTTGCAAGGTATGTTTTACCATGCCCATTTACTTAGGAGGACTATCTTAGATCCGGCTCCCCAGAATTAGACCCTGAAATGAGGATCCTTGTGCGAGTGATTAAGGAAGTACTCTCCCCAAAATAGGAAAGGGGGTGTGGGGAGGGAAGCAGGGCCGGGGACAGGAAGAAGCCACATTTGTGCAGAATTTCGAGATCCTGAGTCCTGAAATCTTGTAAGGCAGGAGACCTCAGCAATAGAAGGCAAGACTCTTTCTCACTCCCACACCTGTCAGTCATCTGCTAAGGACCATGAAGTGTAAGGTGGGGGTTGGTTATGAAAACAAACTAGCAAGCCCTTAGAAGACAGGGTAAGGGCCCACCAACACAGTACAAAAGGGCTGCCAGAGTTGTGCTTTTCACAAATATTCAGCCTGTAGCATTTTGTAACATCGAGTTTTAAGAGTTCTTTATATAATCTGAATCCAAGTCTTTTATGAGATTTGCAAATACTTTCTTCAACTCTGTACTTTTCATTCTCTTAACACTATCTTTGAAAAAGCAGAAATTTTAAATTTTGATAGAGTCTAATTTATCATTGTTATGGTGTATTATCTGAGAAATCTGCGCCTACCCCAAAGTAGCAAAGATTTTCTTCTATGCTTACTTCTTTAAGTTGCATAGTTGTGGTTTTACATTTAGTTCTATAATCCATTTTGAATAAATTTTTGCGTATGTTATGAGGTATGAATGGAAGTTCATTTTTTGGTATATAGATATACAATTTTTTTCAGTACCATTTGGTGAAAAGAATATCCTTTCTCAATTGAATCGCCTTTTCACCTTTGTCAAAAATTCTTTGTCCATAGATGTGTGGATATATTTCTGGGTTCTCTATTGTTTTTTCACTATTCTATTTCCCTCTCTTTATGCCAACACCACACTGTCTTGATTACTATGGCTTTATAAGCAAACTTGAAGACAGGTAATTTTAGTTTCCACTTCCTGCATTTTCGAAGTTGTTTGATCTATTTCTCAACCTTTTGCATTTCAATATGAATTTTGGAACCAGTTTTTCAATTTCTGAAAACAAAACAAAAACCCTTCTGGCATTTTTATTGAGATTGAATTGAACTTATAACTCAATTGGGGAGAATTGACACCTTAATACTAAATCTTTGGACTCATGGAACATTATGTTTTTCCAGTTATTTAGGCCTTGAATTTCTCTCGGCTATATTTTGTATGTTTTATAGTTTTTGGTGTATGGGTCTTGGGCATCATTCGTCAGATTTATCCCCAGTTATTAAATATTTTGGTGTTATTTTAAATGATATTGTTTATTTCTAATTTCAGATTGTTTATTTCTAGAATACAAAAATGCAATTGATTTTTTTAAAAAATTGATTGTGTGTCATGCAACCCTACTAAAAGCACTTATTAGTCCTACTAATTTTTTTGCAGATTCCATTTGTCAGTTTTTGCTTTACATATTCTGGAGCTCTTAATAAGTGCATAAACATTTTATTGTTAAGTTCTCTTGATCAGTTGATCTTCTATCATTATGAAATAACCTTCTTTATCCATGGATATATTTATCCACAGATTTCAGAGCATTTGTTGCATCTGTCACTCTGAAATCTAGTTTGTCTGATATTAATCTATCCAGTCCAGCTTTCTTTTGATTAGTGTTCACATGGTACATGTATTTTTTATGCTTTTATTTTTAATGTATTTGTGTCTTTATATTGAAAGTGTGTTTTTTTGTAGGCAGAAGAGTTGGGTCTTGGTTTGTTATCCAACCTGACAAACTCTGATATAATCAAAGTACTTAGATAATATATATTAAATGCAGGTATTAATATGGTTAGGTTTAAATCTTTCATCTTACTTCTTTTCTTTTTTCTTCTTTTTTTGCTTACTTGAACATTTTAAATGATTCCATTGCATCTTCTTTGTTGGCTTATTAGATCTAACTCTTTTATTATTAGACCTAACTCTTTTTTTTTTATCATTTAAGTGGTGGTTGCGGTATTTATGTATATATCTTTAGCTTATCATAGTCTACTTTCAAATACAAATATTTGAAATATATATATATTTCTTAGTATGAGAACCTTACAATAGTGTACTTCTATTTCTTCCATCCCTGCTTTTATGCTATTATTGTGATACATTTTACATTTGCATATGCTATTAACTCCACACAACAGTCAATTATTTTTTAGAGAGATTTTTACAATTAAAAAAAAATTTCATATGCTTACCCATGTAGCTATCATTTTCAATATTTGCTGTTTCTTTGCGTAAATTCCTTGTTTCTTTATGGTATCCTCCCTCTGCCTAAAGGATTATTATTTTTTTTAATTTCCTGTACTGCAGATCTGCCAATGAACATGTTCAGCTTTTTTTATGTCTTAAATTTTTTTTTCGCTTAGGTTTTTAAAAATATTTTCACTAGTTATAGAATTTTGCATTCATTTTTTTTCTCTCTTAATACTTAACAACGTCTTCTCACTTGCAGTGTTTATAAAAATAAAACTGTTATCCTTATTTTTGGTCTCATTATGCTATGTCTCTTTTTTTTTCTGGCTAATAGTAAGACTTTCTCTTATTAGTACTTTTAGCAATTTGATAATGATGTGCCTTCATATAATTTTCTTCCTGATTTTTGTGCTTGCAATTTATTGAACTTCTTGACTATGTGGGTTTATAGTTTTCATTAAATTTGAAACAATTTTTTACTATTGAAAAATTGAAAATCAATTTTTACTATTATTTACTCAATTTTTTTTTTACTTCCTCTCTCTTCAGGGATTCCAATTCATACAGAGGTCACTTAATATTTCCCTACAAGGCATCAATGCTCTGTTCTTTTTTCTTTGATTCTCTTTTCTCTCTGTGTTTCACTTTGGATAATTTCTTTTGCTTTGACTTCAAGTTTATTGTTTCCTTATGCAATGTCTAATCTGTCATTAGTCCCATCCAGTGTGCTTTTCGTCTCATGCTTTATAGTGTTCATCTCTAGAAACTTGATTTGGGCCTTTTTTATATCTTTCATGTGTCATCTTAACTTTTTGATCATATGAAATACAACCATCGTAGTTGTTTGATGTCCTCCTTTGCTATTCTATTGTCTATCAGTTTTTGATCAGTCTCGATTGATTATTCTCATTATGGATCATAATTTCCTGCTTCTTTGTAAGCATTGTAATTTTTATTGGATGCCAGACATTGTGAGAGTTACCTTGTTGAGTGCTGGCTATTTCTGTATTGCTATAAACATTCTTGGCTTTTGTTCCAGGATTAAGTTAAGTTACTTGCAAACAGTCTGACTATTTCAGATCTTGCTTTTAAGATTTGTTAGAGCACTGCTCAGTCTGAAGCTAATTATTCCCTATAACTGAATAAAGACCATGTGTACTCTACCCAATGTTCTACTAATTATGAAATTTTTCAGTCTAGTAGGTAGAAACTGGCACTATTCTTGTGATTTTCAGGTACTGTTACCTTTATTCCTTTCAGGAAGTTTGCTCACTTAAATATACCTATCAGAACTTCCCTGAATACCCAAGGGGTATTTCCTGCAGATCTTCTGAGTTCTTTCTCTGTACAGACCTCTCCCATCCAGTATTCTCTTCAACAAACTCTAATAATCTTGCTCTTCTAGACTCTTATCTCTGTCTTCTCAACCCAGGAGGTTCACCAAGTGCTGCCTGGGTTCGCCTCCCTGAGTCACAACCTGAAAACACTCTCTACTATGAGGCAGTTATCTGGCTCACCTTGTTCATTTTTTGGCATCCCAGGGATTACTGTACTTCATTGCCTGATGTCCAGTGTCTTGAAAACCATTGTTTCACATATTTTATACAAATTTTTGTTTGTTTCAGGCCAGAGTATAAATCCACTCCCTCTTATTACGTCTTGTTTGAAAGTATAACTTCCTCCTGATTTTTTAAAATTATAAATATGGCTACTTTGGACATATAGAAGTCAAGAAGAAAATTGCCAAATAGAAAGACAAACCTCAATAATGTGCCACTTTGGAGGATCCAGGGTCAATACAAAAACAAAGGGAACTGGGGAGAACAGGAGGAGATAGCACATCATAAAAGGTTCTGAATCCACACAGCACAAAGGTTTTCCCTTTTTAAAACATTCCATTCCACAGCGCTGGCAGCGTTGCCTGGCACAGTACATGTTATGTAAGGCTGACCTGCCTTAAAATGCATAAACCAACCTTTATTTAGAATTAAGTTCTGATCCTTTGGCCTTTATGAATTCTTAGCTTCAGAATGTCAAAAGGCTTCAAAAGTTTAATCAGAATGATGTCATTCCTTCCCATAGTCAAATTCTGCACAGCACCTTTTAATAGTGACTATGATTATTACACCTGTTTTAACTCATTAACTCTCTTATATTTCTTTTTTATTTTTATTTATTTATTTATTTTGTTTGGCGCCTGGCCAGTACTGAACCCTTGACCTTGATGTTAGCAGCACCATGCTTTCCCAAGTAAGCTAACTGGCCATCCCCTTACTTTATCATATCTCTTATAAAAATATAAATTGAGGAAACTTAAAAGTGATTATACATTGACTAAATGTACTACGTCACATCTAAACAAGTATTGTCCTGCAACACCTAAACCATCAATCAAATGATTTTGAAATTGATCTCGGAAAAAGTATTTGAGCCTACAAGAAAATCTGTTCAATTACTCACCCTTTATTTTCTGCCCACACTCTGCTCCTGCTCAGTTTTGTCCTAAATTTTGTGCTGTGAAGCTTGAGCAAATGAACTCATGGAAGAGGCTGCTGGTATTCACTACAAAGGGCTGTGCCAGGCAGATGCAGAGGCAATAAAATCTCAGTCAACTGGGGCACTGAAGCCCATCAAAAGTTAAGATGACTCAAATAGTGTATGCTCTGGTTTCTAATGTAGTGACATCAGTTGATGACATGTGAATAAATTCCTGAACACCATGCATATGAATCATTGAACTGGAGTGGCAAGAAGTTAAGGAATTACCATACACAATAGAATTCAGAGAACACAGAGCACTAAAAACTAAATACCAGAGGTTTTACTCAGACCTTTGCAGCTGAACAGTGACAATCAAGTTTCAAATGAATTCCACCTAAGATAAAAATAGCAGTTATTAAGGGCTTATATAAAGTATCTGGCACTGTGTTCACCACTTGACACATATACATCACTTGAACCTCACAGCAATTATGCAAGAGTCATGCTGTTATCCACATTTCACAGATGAGAAAACTGAGGCACTAATTATGTGGCAGAACCATTATTTCAATCCAGGCACAATTCAAAAGTCTTTTTCTTCTCTTTTATTGGTTTATTTTTAATACATAGTAGATGCACAGGGTACAGAGTGAAAAGTTATAAAATGACATAAAAACAGATAAATAAATAAATTTTTTAAAAAGCTTTCCTACTATTTCTATCCCTGGACACACAGTTCTTCTCCCAAATGACAATGATGTTATTAGTTTATGTAAACTTCTAGAGATATATTACCAGCTATAATAGTGGACTTGTCTATTTCTCCTTTCAGTTCTATTAGTTTTTTGCCTCATATATTTTGACTGTTGGTAGGTTCATAAAAGTTTAGGATTATTATTATCTTCTTAGAGAATGGATTCCCATATCATTATGCAATTCTACTTTTTATCCGTAATAATCTTCCTTTTTCTGAAATCTACTTTGTATATTAATGTAACTCTTCCAGCTTTCTTTTTATTAATGCTGGCATGGTATACTTTCCTCCATTTTACTTTTAACTTATCTGACTCTTTACTTTCGAAATAGGTTTCTTGTAGACCACATAGACCCCAAAGCTTGTTTTTTTATCCACTCTGACAATCTTTGTCTTTTATTTGGTGTATTTAGATCACTCACATTTGAAGTGACTATTAAAAAATAGAACTAATATATATAATCTTTATAACTTTTTCTATTTATTGCATTGGTTTTTAGTTTGTTTGTTTCTTTTCTTCCCCCACTGCTATGGACTGAGCCCTGGCGCCACCCCACCCACCCCCTGCCCCATTCATATGTTGAAGCCCTAACTGCTAATGTGATGGTATTTGGAGATGGGGCATTTGGAAAATAATTAGGGTTACATGAGGCCATGAGAGTGAGGCCCTCATCATGGGATCAGTGCCCTTCTAAGAAGCAACACCATGGAGCTTGTTCTCTCTCTTTCTCTGCCATATGAGGATACAGTGAGAAGGCGGCCACCTGCAAGCCGGGAATACAACCTTCACCAAAACCTGATCCTGCTGGCCTGATCTCAGACTCCCAGCCTCCAGAACTATAAGAAAATAAATTTCTGTTGTTTAAGTCTCACAGTTTATAGTATATTTGTATGGCAGCCCAAGCTTACTAAGACATCCACTTTTTATGCCTTCTTCTAATTGAAGTGAGTAGCATTTCACAATGATTCCTCTACCCTCCCTTACCATGGGTTGATTTTTCCTGGATTTTCACATGAGTATCTGTTGGGGTTCCTGACGGTAAAGTCCATGAAAGTGTGGGGCCCTCCTAAGAATGCAGTTTTGATGAGTTTCTCACTTTTACACTAAACCCCACTCAGCTTCTAGCAATTACTCAAAATTTCCTTTTCGGTATTCCTGCCAGAGACTTCCATTTCAGGTAAGCAGATCTCGGCTGTAACTCTCTGGATGAAGGTATTGATACAAATTTGGGGGGAAAGTTGGTTTACCCTGCCACTTTAATTCTCTTATGGGTCCAAGGAAAGTTATTGTTTTCAGTTGCTCAACTTTTTTTAAGGATAAGAGCGATGACTTCCAAGCTCCTTACAGGTCAGAGCTAAAAACCAGACGTTTCTCTCAGTCAATTGTTTTTAAAGATAATTTCTCCTCAGAGAGACAATGAGCAAGTGTTTTAATAAAGAGAAATTCTTACCTTTCTGTTGACTAGAGCAGTAGAATGGGCATCGAATTTACCTAAGAGCTATACACATTGTTTTAAAATATGATAAAAAGGAAAGTTAATAGGATTTAGCTCTTTATATCATTTAAGGTTGGATTTTCATTTGCCACAGATTCTTTGTACTAATTACATGTTTTGGTACAAGCTCTGAGAAAGCATTAAAATTCAAGAAGGCTATGTTATACAATTTGACTCATATTCTTAAGGGTTTTTTTGGAAAAGAAAATGCATATGTTTAATTTGATAAATGCTGCAAATAGTCTTAAATTGATTCTACCTGTTTTCTTGACCATAATTTCCCTTGAGTATGCATCCTGCTATCGATTTGGTATCAAAATATTTTTGTTCTAAAAATAATGCAATTCTGTAATGTATGAAAGAGGAACTATCCATACGTTTTATAGAAATGTTTATGAATCTAATCAGTCTTAGTTTTTATCCATGGACCCCCATAATGAGAGATCATACTAATGACTATGGGCAGGGACAAAAGAGAGTATCCAAACAATTGAGGTAACAATAAAGCATCTTCTGGGAGTTTTTATTTTCTCATTTTAGGTGACAACTCAGATTTTTTAGAGTAAGTAGAATTATTAACAACAGAAGGCAACATCCATGAAAGCTACAACACTGACATAGTTCATGAGAGTTTTGCACAATTATCAAGTTCCATTCATAAACGTAGATTTGTGATACCTCTTGCTTAAAACATATAGTTGGGGGCCGAGCCCATGGTGCACTCGGGAGAGTGCGGCGCTGGGAGCGCGGTGACGCTTCCGCCGCGGGTTCGGATCCTATATAGGAATGGCCAGTGCACTCACTGGCTGAGTGCCGGTCACGAAAAAGACAAAACAAAAAAACAAAACAAAAAAACATATAGTTGGAAAAGATCTCATTCCTGACAAGCTGTAACAATTCTTCCTCTTAAGAACACTTTTCGAGTAAACTATTTAGTTGAATATAGCATATTATTTCACTTATATATTGCTGATTAACTAACCACCCTAAAATAGTGACTTAAACCACAGCATGTATTATTTCTTAAGATCTTGTGGGTTTACTGGTGGATTCTTCTACTGGTCTGGTCTGAGCTTACTCAATGTGGCTGCATTCAGCTGGTGGGAACCTGAGCATGGGCTTGGTTCGATAGCTGGGATTGCTGGGCCAATCTCTCCATGTGATCTTCCATCCCAGACTCTTGTCATGTCATGGCGGTCGAGAGGGAGCATTGCAAGAGAGCAAGCATTAATGGATAAGCTCTTACTGGGACTCTGCTTGCTTTGTGTTTGCTAATGTCCCATTAGCCCAGAATTCAAACTGACGATCTGAGCCAAATGGGAAGGGAATATATAAATGGCAGGATACTGGGATGCTTGATTCACTGGGGCCATTATTATAAAAATCAATCTTAGTCCTTCTTTTGGCCCCATGAATTCACATCTCTTCCACATGCAAAATACACCGATCCTCTCCCAAGACCCCAAAGTTTCATTCTATCACTGCATAAGGCTTAAAGTTCAGGATCTAGTAATCTGCATGAGGTCTTTGTGCAAATGAGCCTTTTTAGATGAAATTTCTCAAATGCAGCACTTTGGGAGCAGCTCTTAAACCATGGATCTGTGAACTAATTAATTAAGTTATTTTCACCCCATACATTCAATATACATTGATAAGGCAGGGCAAAGATAACTTCAACCAGACACATTCCAAAGAAAGAACAGAAGCACATAGCAGTCACAGATCGAAAACAATTATGCAACCCCACCAGGCACATGTTGTCAGGACCCATAATGTTCCTTCATAGAGACCAATTCTGTTTCTTACCAGTGATTCTCTAATCCCTATTTCCCTCAGCTTCATCTTTGATTTTTAGCCACTTTAATATGACATGCATTTGTCCGAATTTGGTAGTGCTTCTTGAGTCTTCACCTTTGGAGAATTTACCATAGTCATATCTGTAGATATTCCTTCTACCTCATCCACTCCCTTCTCTCCTTTCTAAGACATTAATTGATTTGTTTTTTAAGACTTGTGATTTCCACATGAACCCCATTAACAATAATAGAGCTGGAGCAAGCACATTCAGTTGAGCTGAGATGTAGTGGAATATCTAGAACTTGTTCCAGGTGAGCCTGTAGGTGAGATAGAAGGTTGAATTACTCTTGGGTAATGAGTAATGCTATTTTGTGGCCAGAGAGAAAAAAATGGATACCAAACAAAAAGGAAAGCCCTTTACTGGAGGGAAAAAAAGATGGGGGTGGGGAGGGAAGGAAGGAGACAGGTGTGAAGGTGCGTGGGGGTGGGGAATATTGCACAGAACCTGGGTTATGAAAAATATGAGCACTTCTCCTATTCAATCCGGCATCCTTAATCCAGACAATTCTTTCCAGACATTCTAGTTCAGCATAGTATCTTATCGTCCAGTTGTTATCACTACCCAACTAGAGTGGAAAAAAAAAGAAAAGATGAATAAAGAAGTAATGCAGATGTGGAACTTATATTCCCTGTCTCCTACTTTATCAATTTTCAATAATTTAGCACAGGAAAGCTTGCATGGGATTTTCCCAATCACAGCTACTCTAAAACACATGTCCCAAGAATGTGCTAGATTTACTGCACAGTCTTATATCCCCACTAAGTATAACTTAATGAGAATTTTTGTTGGTAAAGGAGTGGAGTGAATTTGCTACAAGCCAGCTATTGATACTTCCCAAGCAGACACTCTCTGCTTCTTAAAAGATGATGAGGCAAACCAGTATCTTGTAGAAGCCAGATCTGGAAGAAGAATAAATTGACTCTTTCCTTCACTCAAGGAGTTCTCTTGCATTCACCTGAAAAATAAGACTGTCTTAGCACAAAGAAAATATTAAAGTTCAATGCTTTAAGGCAAGTCAAGTAGACAAATGAGCGATAAACAAACAAACAAAAAAAACAACTCTTGAAATCTGGTATAGCAAAAAAATGCACTGCACTTAGACCCAAAAACCCATCCCAAGTGTTTCACTTGCTGGCTTCGTAACCTTTTACAAAATATTTAAACACACTGAACCTTAATTTTTTACAACTTTAAAACAGGGAGGGAGATGCATGCAAACTGTACCTCTATTACTATTTTGTTAGGAGGATAAAATAAGATAAAGCACATGAAAGCACTTTGTATATCCTTGAGCACTGTGCAAATGTAAGATGTTATTTATGTAGTGACACTAGGAGAAAAAATAAAAGATTAATTCAAGGCCATATTGTATGGTTGTGAAAACTCTGTACTTTAAGATATTCAGTTGTTCTTAAGGATCCTCATTGCCATAGGAATGAACATTTAATCAGTCACTTGGGGGGGGGGATAAAAAATAAAAAACACCCAGAAGAACTTTATCTAAGAAAAGCTGATAAAACAGAGCCATGCCATGTTTTCTTCAGCATCCTCCCACCCTTCCTGGATGCATACTTTGCATACTTAGAGTTTTAGGCCATTGAAATATATATATATATATTTTGAACGGAAATGATGCAACAGACATAAATGACGTTATTGTGGTTGGTAAAAATCTAGCTTCAGGGGCAGTATCTGCAGTTAAATGTGCAGCTAACCCAGTAAAGGCTGGCTCGCTCTGTTATAGAAAAGGCATGCTGAATCTGCATGTGAGCAAAGAACATTCTCTCCCTTAGGACTTTATCACTTCTGCCGATATACCTCACTGGTTTTATCTTTTGGATGGAATCTTTAAAACAGGAGAAAAATAGAAAATCATTGGCATAAGGTTAGAAAATGTGGAGGCTACCATAAAAGAAATTTGATTTTGTAGCTATTTCACATTACTGCAAATGTAGGCATGAAGCAGAGACACAAAACTTTCTTGCTTACTTAGCAATGTCCTATTTTCCTTAGCTATTCTTAAAGACTGAGTAAGAACACCTCTTTATGTCATGTTCCTTCCTGATTCTAAAAATAGTGGGCAAAAATAATGTGATAGTGAGAATATACAAATAACTACCGTTTACTGAGCATCTACTCCAGACCAGGCAGTGTATATACATTGTCTTATTACATTATTACTCTTTGGGGGCATTCCAGGTAGATATCATAATTCTCACTTACAGATAAGAAAACCAAGTCTCATAATAATTTGATCAGATAACACAACTAGTAAGTGGCAAAGTGGCACACACACACACACACAAAAGAACTCCTTATGGAATGATACTCTATTTGCAAGGAAAATCTGTTTAAGCAGGTAACAGGGTATTTGGGGAATGATAAACTTCTTTATTTAATTTTTCTGATAACTGAATAATAATCATGAAATCTGTTGTTATACCTATTGACGCTGAATATCTGCTCACAATGTCCACTTTTCTACCCTTTTAGGTAATGGATGCAGCCAGTTTAAAATCTTTTGGAATAAAGACAAGGACTGAGAGGGATGAAAGAAAGAGAAGAAAAGAGGGATGGAGAGAAGAGAAAAAAAGGAGAAACTAAAACATAATTGACTTTCCTTTACTATTCCAGAGCTTCAGGTCACTATTGTATATATGACTTCTAGTTGTAATTGAATAAGATGCAGGACACTGAGGTGATTCTATAATGGAACATTATTTTATTAGTCAGAACTCTTTTCATTGCAAGAGAAAGAAAACCCAAATCAAACCAGCATTTTAAAACAAAGAGAGGGGAGGGAAATGTATTTGGTTCATGTAATTGGAAGTCTACGGAAAGAGACTAGCTTTTTGTCTACAGCCAGACGTGGAAGTTGAAATAACATCATCTTCCTTTGCTGTGCTCCCTTAGTCTTACTTTCCTCAGGGGCAGCTTCATTCCCAGACAGGTCTGTTCATGTATCAGAGAAGATGTCCACCTGCACCTCCAACCTTATGTCCTCCTCACAACAAGCATTCCAGAGTAAAGGCCACATCCCTCATTCCACAATATCTGTATCAGTCCACCAAATGGATGCTATCTTTACTTGGATTGAATACTCAAAATTGGACCAATCCTTATGCCCAGGAGGGGAGAATACTCTGATTGGCCGGCTCATGTCATCTTCCCCCATGTGGGAAAAGAAGAACCATGTGGTCGACATCCTCATGCTCCTGTCCAAAAGCAGGGATGTAGGGCAGGGAAAAAGAAGCAGCAGATAACTACTGAAATTGCCTAGATATTTTCCCTTTTATCTAAGAGTATCCTTTGACATTTGCCTCTTTTCTTCACAAAGCAGACTGTGCAAAAATAAAACAATTGGAAAAGAACTGCTGCTAGTTATATTGAGATTAGTCAAAGTTCCAACTGGATTTCTTTTTCTCTTGTAGCCTCCTAGAGAGAAGACAAGGGACCTTTAGTTATACTGACACTGGGGCCTGGGGTGAGGAGGGAGGGTGAGAGGGAATCTTCCTGTCTCCTTGACCCTGCCTCCTCACTTGAATGCACCACTGGGCACCAGTAGTTTTCTCATCTGTTCAAAATGTGCAAAGAAAAGAATTGACTGTGGAAACAAAGCAATCACCAATATGCTAATAACTATATTTACCAAACCAAAAACCTGGACAAAAGTTTTGACAAAAAAGTTTGTTATTTCTAGGTGTTGGAAAGCTAGTATGAATACAACATAGGAAATTGTAGGAAATTTGTGTCAATAGTTTATGGATACTAATATATTGGCAGTTTATAGGGTCCCAGGAAATATGCCCCCTCCTTAAAAACTAGGATCTAAGGTGACTCTCAGCAGAAAACAGACATACCCAAATCACTTTAAAGATACTTGCTCCAGGTATGCCAGGATTGACTGTTGTGTATTCAAAGATTCTTCTCTACATAAATGAAGAATTTGTCAAGAAGGTACTGATCAGCTATGGAAGCAAAATTAGAAATAAAAACTTTGTCACTATTCATCTAAGGAGTCTCTGAGTAAGAGGGTTCTTCAACAGAGAATTGGACTTGTCGGATTTTCTATTATTGAGATGATGATCATACAGTAGAAAGATCATGGGCTTCATAGTCGGATAAACCTTTCATTCATTTGTAATTATTTATTTAGCACCTACTCGGGGCCAAATACTTTTTCTAGACACTTAGGATGTGTCAGTGAACGAAACAAAGACCCCTGCTCTATGTAACAGATAGACAAGCATTAAACATTACAAGTAAATCATATACTATGTTAGAAACCAAATGAGTACTATGAAAAAATGAAAATATGAAACAAAATATAAGGGATTAGGAGGTCTCTGGAGGAAGGGTAGGATGTAGAATTAATTTGAATGTTCAAGGAGTTTTCGTTGAGAACTGATATTTGAGAAATGGCCTGAAGGTGGTAAGGGAGTTTATAAGTGGATATCTAGGGGACAGCAGTCCATGCAGGGGACTCACTAGAGCAACAGCCTGAAAATAGGAATAGCCCTGGGTGTTTGAGGAATTTCCAGGAGGCCAAGATGGGAGCAGTTGAGTGAAGACAGAGGAAAGCAGTAGATATAAGGTCACAAGAAGAGATCACTGTAGGCCACTGTAAGAAGGACCACATCAATTCAAGTGCGAGATGAAGATGGCAGGATCTAGGGTGGTAGTAATGAAGGGGGTAAAAAGTCATATGCTGGCTATATTATGAAGACGGAGAAAACAAGATTTCTTGAAAGATTAGATGTGGAGTGTGAGAGACAGCTGTCAAGAATGACAGGCTTTTTGCCTGAAAACCTGTATCCACCCCTTACTAGCCAGGTCATTTTTGGTATATACTTTACCTCTCAGTTTCCTCCTTGGTAAAATGGGGCTCAGATGGTACCAACCACACAGAACGTTTGTGAAGCTATTAAATGAGATACTGTTTGCAAAGCATCTCATGCATGGTAAACATCAAACAAGTGGTCATTATAAGCCACTTCCTTTTTGTGACTCCCACTCGTCAAGCCAACCTTAGAACACGCCTTAGCCTCCTATCATGTTTACTTCAGAGAAAGACTGCAGCAGCCAGAAAACACAAGATTCTAGTAATCTAATCAACTTGGCAGCTACTGTTTTCATTGTAAATGTGTTGTTATTCCAGTTCTGTGCTTAAGTCTTTCTGAGCCCTTGTATTCCCAGTACAACCCTGAGACATCACTCAGTTCTTGGTGGTCTGACGAGTCTGAGCAGGGGGGCTTACACCTGTAATGTAGAATATTCCCCCAAAAGTTGGCCACTTCAGAAGCCCTTGTAGTGGACAATTAGTCTCTTGGAAATTTCCTCACTTTACTAAGAGTTTTTCTTTAATTGAATTACAGTAAACATCTAAAATTGGGGCTTCAATAGACATTTTGGGGAGTTTATCAACTGTATTTCTTTAATTCCAGTGATCTAGATGACATTGTGCTCTGTAGGCAAAAATCTGAGGGAATTTGATTTTTTTCAAGGACATTTATTTTATCAAAGAAGAACATTTGATTATATTACATTTATATTATATTACATTTATATTATATTATATTATATTATATTATATTATATTATATTATATTATATTATATTATATTATATTATATTATATTATATTATATTATATTATATTATATTATATTATATTATATTATATTATATTATATTATATTATATATCATATCATATTTTATTATATCAATGAGTCCCTACCATGCAATAGGCACTGTAATAGATGTTTTACACTGTGTAACCTCATTTAGCCTTTGACACAATCCTTCAAGGACTCTTAGTTCAGCCAGACAGGTGGGGTCCAGATCCCAGCGCCTGCACATGGTTTGTAAGCAACAGAGACCCTGTGAAGCCAGGTTTCTCTACTACCTCAGTCCATGTTTTAGTTACTGTTATTTCTATTTGTTTGCTTGTATGGTGGAGAGGCAAGGGGATTGTTTCACTTTGTTTTGCTTTGCTTTGTCTTGCATTTACTACTACACAATTGATGGATCTTGTTTACTTTTAACTATTTTATTTACTTTTTTTTTTCTTTTTGTTTACTAACCTGCTTTTGCCTTCAACCAGACTTCAGAGCCCTGGGAATGGGAAGGATACTGGAAGTAGCAGCAATTCCCAAAATATATTCTGCAGAGCTCTGGGTTTATAAGTGGCTATCTCAAAACTGGTTCCTTTGCCAGATAAAGTCTTACAGTAAGGAAAACATTTTTAACCTTGTTTAATCTAGTAATTTCCAAAATTATTTGACCATACAGCTCTTTTATTGGAAAGTAACTATTAACATCCTGAGATTAGTTCTGAGGAGCAAACTGTGAGAACGAGGCTGGGGAGATTAGGATCAAGAAAGTCACTTGCCTGCTTTCTCACAGGAATGAAAGGTTAAAGGTTTTCCTATGAAAATAAGCTTATTGAAATAGTGAAGAAACAGGAAGAATCTCCTTGTTACTCAATTCAAGCTGCTGAAAACCTTTGCAATCCAAGGCAGAAAAGTTAGTAATGATGCTGTTTGTCAGGTTGACAGATCAAGCATTAAAGTTGGAATCTGAATTAAAAAGCTCGTGCAGAACACAGGGCAGATTCAGGAATGTGCCTTGAAACCCTGTCACACAGATCCGTTCCGCAGCACGGTGTATGTGCCCTTCCAATGCCACCTCCACAGATTCCCTAGCCCTGTAGGAACCACGTTCCACGTTCAGATAAATGAGTAACAAGAAATAAACTCACACCCGAAAAAACAGGGAGCCCAAGGAAGCCAACTTCCCAAACCACTTCTCACCAACCCTACCAACAACAGTGAAAATTACAACAGTGGGCGGAGCTTCTCTGCCTGTGACCCCGCCCCCAGCCCCACCCAGATCTGAGGACTTGCTGTGAACGCAGGGCCGGTTACTGATGACGGCGCATTATGTGCCTTCTGGTAGCCTTATTTCCCCAGTGTTGAAATTATATAATTGGATTAAATCAATCAACTTATTGATGTAATTTAATGATTAGATTAGTTAATATCTGGGATGGTTTTTGTGCTTTGTAAGCAACAGTTAACATCATTTTTATTTTGTTTTATGTCCAATTTATTAAACTGATACATAATTACCAAAACTATAAAAATTAGATTTCTTTAAAAAGTTAAACATTGATTAAAGTCTTAATTAAAATCTCTTAAAATGATTAAACAATAATTTTAAGCCTACTTTGACTAACGCTTTTGAATATTTTTAAACTCCAAAACAACAAACAAAATGTGTACAAAAACAGTGAGTATAAAATTTATTTCCACACTTACACCGACTTTGTAAAAATTAAGACCCTGGGTTTATTTTTCTCTCAGTATTTCTTTATTATTTTATATCTTTCTCATTATTGTTTGCAAACCTCCTTTTGTTATAACATTTTTTTAAAACCTAGCCTGCTTCCCCATACCATCTCAGGTTAGTTGAGGTTCCAGGATTTGGGTAACCAACTAACTGCTTTTTGGCTGGGGCGAAGAGTCTGGTTGCTTCTCCCAAAGTGAATCACAGGTGAACTACTATTCATCTGTCTGAGTTGTTTGTTTTGCTTTTTATAGTTAAACTTTATATTTTAGATCACTAAGATTTTTAACCTTATGCTTTCACCTAGGTTTTTTGCAATCTGACATCTCACCTCTTATGTATTTTTTAAAATCTTGTATCACAAGTGTTTTATAACTTATCTTATCATGCTGTGTAGACCTTTTCTGTTAGCATTATCAGACATAGGCTTTGTTATATTGTATTATTAGGGGCACTGTTGAAGTTTTATCTCCTAGAAAATAAGGCATAGAGCTTGCCCAGTTATTGATTCCTGTATGCTTTGCTAGTTAACTCATTATCTTAACACCCCAGTGTTAATTCCTTTTGACTTGTTTATTGTGCAACCCACCCCTTCTGATACATGTGGGACCCAGTTGGACATGTGGTGTTCAGTGTAGCCACTGGCACCAGAAGTTCTTGGTCCAGTTCCTATATTTCCCAATCTACTTGGCTCACTCACTTCCTACTTAGAATAAAAGAAGTGCATATGTATACTTTATAAATATAAATTTGATAACAAAACCAAGATATCTCTATATAAACTTTCTCTAATTAAAAAAACAATAAAATGACATGTACCATTATATTTCCTTTTTTTCTATTAGAAATTTTGTGCCTTTTATGTTGACTTGTCTTGAATTTTCAAGGATTAAAAAACACTTATTTTCATTCATTTTAATAAAATTTTCAAAACTTGGTCAAAAGGAATCTTGTTAAACTGCCCTTTTTATTTCTTATCACTACCAACAACACGTTTGACAAGATTCCTTCCTTTTCAGCAACAGTAAGATGTTCTTTGCTTATTTTGAATTTTCCATTGCCAAAGATATGGAATCAGCTACTTCCCTGAGAACCCTGGTGTTTCTCTGTGTAGGTTCAGCATCTCAGCAGTGGGCAAATACCCTTTTGTTTCTCTTGGCCATTTTTCATATGGAAGTGGAAAAGATATTCTTCAGAGCCTGAGTTTACTTTGATTTTTCCGTGACACCATTAATTGTTGTTCCCTACATTTCCTGAAGATTATGACTTCGAACCAAATAGACACACCCCGTATTTTTAACCCCCTGAGAAGTTATTGTCTATCAAATTGTGTCTCACTATAGTTAGAGGTCTTCTACCTGGGCCAGACTCACATGTCCTCCTTCATGACTAAAGTTGCTTGGGTCCCCCAGTGCCAAGACCCCTCCCTGACCCTTTCTTTGCCATCTAATTGCTTTCTATCCATAGTATTGTTGTGAAATGGATGTCCCCTCAAACTTGTTGAGGCTTGGTCCCCACTGTGACAGTGTTAAGAGGGTGGAAAATCCTATTGTGGTAGTTGAAAGGTGGGGCCTTGAAGAGGTGATTGGATTGTGAGAACTGTACCCTCATGAATAGATTGATCCACTTTTGGAACAATGGGAGTGGTTCTGGGGGCTTTAAAAATGAGGACATTAGCTCTCTCTCTCTGCCATTTCGCCATGTGATAACCTGCATCACTATAGAGTTACCATCAAGGAAAGGCTTTCACCAGATGTGCTCCCTGGACTTTGGACTTTCCGGCCTCCAAAACTGTAAGTGATAAATATTGTTTCTTTACAAATTACCCAGTTTCAGATATTTCTGTTATAAGCAACAAAAACAGACTAATGCAGCATCTGTTCAAAGTCTGAAATTTCTAAACTTTTTATTGCTTCTACTCTCTGAGCAATGAAAAAGTCCTCATGACAATTGAAGAATTTTCAGAAATTCTGCTTTTAAGCAGAATTATATTTCTGGCCAATAATTACATTTGCATCTCTCTTTTTCCTCTGTAAGTAAAATTTCCTTATCAGTGAAATGCCTGCTTATGAATTAGACACAAGTTACAAGGCTTTGGAGAAGTGCTGTGGGAGGGATTGGGTCCACTCCTCCCAGACCTTGAGCAGCATTTCTGAAAGTGGACCCACAGGCAAGCCACTTAGAAAATGGAAATCTTGGAAGGCAGCAGCTCTTCTTCTCTTAGTATTTCCTCAGAGCACTTCATTCCCTGAAGGGAATACTCTTTTTTTTTTGGCCATAGTAAGAGGCACTTAGTCCTTTGGCTAACCTTAGCCATTTGCCATTTCCTTCAGTAAGTTACTAGGGTAGAACTATCTCCTTCTCTGAGGTGTCCTTTGCTGTTCAGTGCCATCCAAGCATCTCCTGGAACAAACAGCCTGGAGATATTAATATTATTTCTTATTATTGACATTATCAAGCATATATCACAAATTGAGCACTAGTGCGACATATTATCTCAATTCTAATAACCTCTGCAGTAATATTATTTATATTCCATTTCTCCAGATGAGAAAAAATGGACATAGATAGCTGAATTAACCCAATTTGGAAGTGTTAGTACAGAATTAGAACTCACAGGTTTACCCGAGTCTATATGAGGATACTTCAAAATGTTCATGGAAAAATGAAATTAAAAGATAATTCACATCTTCCCATGAACACTTTGAAGACCCCTCATATTCTTAGTCATTAGCTCTTCTCTCTTGTTCCTTTTCATCCTTTCTCATACCCTAAATTCACATATAGAGAATGAGCTCCCCAAACAGATTTTATATTCCATTAGCCTGATCAGAGCATAATTCAATTTAGATACAGTCCTAGTAACAGCAACTATTCCTTATTTTCATATTGTAATTCACAGTAGCCTAGAGACCACATGCTGTCTCTAAACTATGCCCATTAAGTTTATGTAACATCAAACACTCAACTTCCCCTCTTCTCCTACAACTTCCCTTCTGGCCTCTCATCAGTGAAATCAATTATAGCCTCATGTTCTTGCCTTTCACATATTGTCAAATTCATTCTCACACTACATGCTTAGGCTAATTGTGTGAATTCCATTCCCCTGAGTTACTGACTTTGAAAGGTTGCTGAGCTCTGTCACCACCTGGCCACCAACATGCATACAATCTTCCTAAGATGATACCTTGGCCTCATTTAGTATTAACCCTTTTCTGCTACTCTGGGGATATCTTCTTTCCTCAGCTCCAATTTTAATTTTCAGCAGCAACTACATGTTCAAATTTGGCACCAATGCTCATTTGGTCAGAGTATGTGGCAGAAAAAAAAAATGAAGCTGTAACATTGAGACTATGTATATATGTGAATCAACTTCTTGGAAGACAGGTATTTATTATGCACAAAAAGTGGGAAGAGAAAACAAAGGTACAGCAGAAATCAACATTAGATAGATAGAGAGATAGTTAGATGTAGATATACAGTATATGGATAGGTACATACATATGTATATTCATATATATAAGTGTAAATATGTGTTTTCTTCAAAACATCATAAGTTCTCATGAATATCACATTTTTAGAAGCATATGATGATTTTTAAACATTCCAATTTTTATAAATAACTTTAGTATTTCAACGTTACCAACGTTACCTCTTACTAGATCTTCCTCATAGGAAGATCCATACTGACCCTATACCAATAGCGTTATTCAGAACTTGGAGAGGACTCAGTCTGAGCCCTCAAACACACAAACTTACATTCTCTTGGACCTCGTCCCTCAACATTTTGAAATTTTCTCTGTACAGGTATTCAATAGACCTTCATAATAGACACCTTGAGAGTTTTTTGTATCTCATTTCTGTTTCTCTCCTAATGTGTGCTTTATTTTCTTATGTAGAACATCAGTATTGATTACCATGATCATGAGTAGTGAACTATCAAAGAATGCCTTCTAGGTAGGGTGACAGTGGAAAATGTGATAATATCAGGATTCATTGCATTTCTGAAACAATACTGGCTCCATCTGGTGGCCAAAGTAATAATTACTGGTTAATTGCATTTGTGTTTATGACTACTAATAAACTATGATTTCCTGAACTGGAAATGTCCAACTAGGTGCAAATATTGAATAATTTAGAACATAAATGTAGTGTCAAGAATGTTACCACTTCTACCTATGATTAGCTTCTTCCACAGAGTATACGATTAATAAATTCTTGTTTAAATTTAAATTTAAAAAGAGGAAAACATCCGTTATAGAAAAATTAGGTAATTCCTCAACTATCTTCTGAGAAAAATTTGTATTCATTTAAAAATATATTTATTTGTCTATTTTGAAAGAACAGCAACAAAATCTATTTCTATTTTTAATCAAGGCAATATAGTTAGTCTCAATTTATTATTTAATATATATTGCCAATTAAAATGTAAAACTCAGCATAAATTATTTAGTGATTAAAAGAAATCCATGGGATTAGTACTTTATTATCATGTATTCCTATCCTTTGAACTAAGAAACTAAAACTCAATGAGTAGACTGTTCTATTCTCATAGGGAGCAAAAACCCACTTTGTGTTTATTTAGTACAAGAGTTCTTAATTGGGGTTCTGTGAAAATTTTGAAATTTCAAGCTAAACTTTTTGTGTTTCTGCCTATTCTAGAAGATGAAAGCCTCAATTTTCTTTGAATTCTCAAAGGCATTTCCGGTACCTTAATCGTTTATGAAGCTTTGTGTACTAATCACACAGGTGGGTTCAATTTATGAAGATTCATCATTTTATGCACTTAAGGTATGCTTATATTATATTTGAAAAAACATTTTTAGAAGTTCAAAAACCATTATTTTCATATTTCCAAATTTAAATATATAATAATAATTAAGACTACCTCATGCAGAAGTAAATATATGGTAAAGGTTATTAAAACCTTTTTTAATTTTTAATTTTTATTTTTTTAATATAATTTTCTATATATACATGTGGGGTACAAAGTTCATTTTCAGTGATTTTGTAAAATGTGTGGTGGTTAGATCAGTATAGTTAGCTTATTCAGCATTAAAATACGCAATCATTCTTTGTGTCTGTTAACCAATTCCTTCTTAGCCCCCCTCTTTCCCCCTCCCCTCCCCTTTTCCACCTCTAGTAACCACGGTTCTTTTCTCTCTAAAAGTTCAACACATTACTGTGACTGTTTGCTGTTTCTTCCTTTCTCTCTCTCTCTCTTTATTGTTTATTTGTTTATTTATGGACTCAGCTTCTAGTTATGAATGAGACTATGTGGTATTTCTTTTTCTGCACCTGGATTGTTTCACTTAGGATAATTTTCTGCAGGCTCATCCATGTTGCTGTGAATGGTAGAATTTCATTCATTTTTATGGCTGAGTAGGATTACATTGTGTATATGTACTACATTTTCATTATACCACATCGATGGACATTTAGGTTGGTTCCATCCCCTGGCTGTTGTGAATAGAGTTGCAATAAACATGGGAGTGCAGGCATCCCTTTGACATGATGATCTCCCGTCCTCTGGATATATCCCTAGTAGTGGGATTGCTGGGTCATATGGAAGTTCTATCTGTAGTTGTCTGAGGAACCTCCATACTGTTCTCCATAATGGCTGTGCTAATTTACAGTCCCACCGACAGTGCAGAAGTGTTCCTTTTTCTCCACATCCTTGTCAGCATTTGTTATTCTCTGTCTTTTTTATAATAGCCAGTCTGACTGGAGTGAGCCGAACATTGCTTGGAATTCTTTTTCAGACATTTCAAGGGTTTCTTGTAGATTGGGATCTTGTATTTGAGAGTTATTGCATTCCTTTGGGGGTGTCACAGTTTCTTGCTTTTTTTTCATATTTCTAGTAACCTTACATTAATGTTTGGTCATGTGGTGGAGCAGTTGCTTCTTCAGTTACTCAAGTGTCTTTTGAGGAGAGAGAATCTCTCCTGCAGATTTTTTTATGTTGCCTGTTGGGTGGGATGTTTTAGTTTTGATTCCAGGTAGACTCTATAGTTCCAGAAGTTTCAGGAATACTTAGGTGTTCCGGGTAGAGGCAGCAGTCTGGGGGACACTGGCAGGTGTGGTGCAACAGAGGGTGACAGGGGCCACATGGAGTGGGGCTCCTGGTATTATGGCCTAGAAATGCTGGGCTCCTGTGGTGGGAGCTGTCAGGAGTGGAGCTCTGGTGGCTGTGGCCTGGTGGTGAGAGATTTCTGTCACTTAAGCACATGGGGTGAGACTAATGAGGGTGCGGCTAGGTAGTGCTCTTGTGGCAGCTTCCTAGTGGCTAAAGGATTCCATGGTGGAGAACACGTGGGGTGGCACTCTGGAGGCTGTTGCCAGGAGGCTCGATGCATGGAGGGGAGGAGGCTTCTGGGGCTGCTTTCCAGCAGTTCAAGTCTCCTAGGGCAGGAGACATAAGGGCCAAGGCTCACAGGGCTGGTGCTGAGCCTCTGTGGCCTCTCACGGAGAAAGCTGTGAGAAGCAGGGCTCCTGGGGCTGGTGCAGGACTGTTCGGGCTTCTCCTGGTGAAAGCTGTGAGGGATGAAGCTCTCAGAGCTGGTGCCGGGTTTCTGAGGCCTCTCACATCATGAGCCATAGGAGGCAGGGCTCCCAGGGCTGGTGCTGGGCTGCTGAGGCCTCCCCTGGTGAGAGTTGTGACGGCTGGGGTTCCTTGGGCTGGTGCCAGGCTGCTGAGGTCTCTCCTGGAGAGGGCCATGAGAGGCAGGGCTCCTAGGCTGGTGTAGAGGCACTCAAGTCTCTACCAGCAAGGCCTGCAAGGCGAGGGGCTCTCAGGGCTGGTGTAGAGAATCTCAAGTTACTCCCAGTGAAAACCACGAGGGGCAGGACTCCTGGGGCCAGGGCCAGGCTTCTGCGGCCTCTCCTGGTGAAAGCCTTGAGGGGCAGTACTCCTGGTGCTATTGCAGGGGTGCTGAAACCTCTCCCTGTGAGAGCCTCAGAGAGCGGGGCTCCTGGGGCTGGTGTGCAGGAGCTCAAGTCACTCCCAGTGGGAGTTGCGAGGGCGGGGCTGCTAAGGCTGCTGCTCCTAGTGGCTGCTCTGGACGCTGTGGCCGGAGGGCACCGCACACCGGTGCTGGGGGCTGCACAGCGGCTGTGGCTGGATCTGACTGGCCTGCAGTTCCAGCGGCTGGGGCTGCAGCTGTAGGTGGTGTGAGCCATGCAGTGGTGCACACCAATGACTACTGCAGGGACCAGGAGGAACACCCACAGGGGAAGATGGATCACTGCCCTGGGGCCAGACAGTGGCGAAGGGCAAACTCCCCAGGTGGTGAGGGCCGTGAGGGCAAGCTGGGGCAGAAGCAATCCGGGATTACCACTGGGAAGTGTTCCAGCTGAGTAGACTTTTCTTGTCTCAAAGAAGAATTTCTCCTGTGCTGATTTCTGCTGTCCACTCCCTGCTCTGGATCTCTTCTGCGGGAAAACTGCAGCTGGGCACCTCTAGTCCACCATCTTGACCCCCTCCTTATATTAAAACCTTTTGAGAATCAGTTTCTCTGGTGGCCAAGTGTAAATAATTTCTTCTGGGATGTTAGAAAAAACAAAAACAAAAACAACTACTCTATAAAATAAGAATTGCCTGAAACTCAATCCCTGCCTCTGAAATCCACCCAGGCTGCTTCTCACTAATTCTTCCTCCACAGCTGGTCAAGTGATGCTTAGAATCATTGATACACTCACTGCCTGAAGAATGGAATTACATGTCTTTTCTCACTATCTCCACAAGAAAAGAAAAGAAACTTCAGAAAATAAAAAAAAAAAAAATGGAGGGTATGCACATTTTGGATAATATTATAGCACCAAAGTCAAAATAGAGCGTTGCAGTGCCTCTTTTCTGGTTATCCATTTGTTGCCTCTCATTTCCAAATGCGCCTTGTTTTCCTGCTTTTTCAAAAATGAATCCGGGCCCTTTAAATATTTTTCCTTTGTCGGCTGGCCCTGAAGCTTTGTGAGTAGAAGGTATTAGAGAGACATTGTAGGAGAAAAAGAGTTTTGCTTCCTGGTTCCAGGGTGCTTACTCCACTGGTTCCTGCTGCGTTCATGCCTTTTCCAGCACCAGGCTCCTAAGGTATTCACAGCATCTCCTGTGTCCTGTTTCTGCAGTACATAATAGCAGCACTCAGCAGCCAGCAGCTCCTTCCAACAACCCTCCCCTCCTCCTGCCTTCTGGTTTTGTGGTAGAGTGCTTCCAACTCCTGTAGCATTTGTGACATCTCCAGTGTCCAGTTCCTGCTGTGCCTGGGGTCAGTGGCTTCCAACACCCAGCAACCAGCTTCTTCCCCCATTGTTCCCCTATGTGGTTTTGTTGTGGCATTCCTCCTGGAGATAGCTTCCCATGAACAGCTTTCTCTGGCTCTCTAAAGGGTGGTGGATGGTAAGCAGGTTATGCCCACATGGCACCACAGCGACTCTGTCATCCAGTGAGCCAGGGAAATGATCCTTCCCAACAAAATCTGGATTTTAGAACAGGGCCTCTTTATCTCAGCCCTAGGGCAGTGACTCCTTATACAGATGTTTCTATATTCTTCAGAGTTTTTTTTTTTTTTTTCCCATTCTTACTACCATTGTACTCTAATCTCCCGTTCTGTTAATAATTCTTTATATTAAGCTTACCTATTCAACTTACTGTGTGGTCGTTCCTTCCTGATTAGACCCAGACTGATATAGCCTCTTTTTTTCACTCAGCTAGGATGAGCAAAGGACTCTGTTACGAACGTGAGAAGAATAATAACTAGATTGCATTAATTCTATAGAATAGTCGGTCTGGTTACACACAGTTGTGTGACTTGCTAATTTTTTTTACAAGGATTTAAAATATGTAAAGAGTAGAAACTAACCTTTAATTGACAGGATTTATGTAAATAGTACTGATTTGTGTATGTGTAATTTACAGAAACTGTTAATCAGATATTTGTACAATGAAGCTATCACAAAAAGGTGTAAAGACCGCAACTATAGAATATTTTGAGAATTCTTATTTGACTAGTCAAATATGGTTCTTTTCACTTAAGGATCTAGAAACGACTTAACAATAAAGAGTGAACATCATACTAGGGATGGTAAGGTTGGGTTATTGTGGTGGTCATTTTCCATAGGCAAACCAGACTCTCCCACTCTCAACCTGTTGCTAGTGTGGGTTTGACCTAATTTAGAATTTCCATCCTTCTCCACCCCCTTCAAGCCAAACTCCAGTAATAGAAATATGACAGACCTGGCTAATCAGCTTCTCCATCCTCTGACCTTGATGAACAAATGAAACAAATCTACTGAGCAAGAGTCTGTGAAATTTTGTTAGAATTTTTGGGAAAGAGAAGGTCTCCTTTTGCTGGGGTTACTGAGTTGCAAGGTTGTAAGCCTGGATCTTCTAGTCATTATTTTTGCCAGTGAATGGGAGAAACCCATCTGATAAAGAGGAAACACAGTAAAGCAGAATCAAAAGATATGAAAAAAGAGAATCCTGATGACATCATTTGGTGACTTGGACCTGGCCTCTAACTGCAGATATCTTAAATTTTCAGAAACTTGAAATAATAAATGTCCTAAGTCAGTCTGACTTTGATTCTGTCACTTGTGGTCAATATAGTTCTGACTGCTGCAGTTGTTTGTCCAACCAAGGCCCATAGGTCATTGGCCTAAGTAATTCATTGTTTCCTAGGTCAAAGTCCAGGAGTCCAGGAGTGACGTTCAGTCAGGTATGTTCTAAGCACTTACTGTGAATGCAGCACTCTGTGCTAAAGAATGAACATTTGAATGATCAAGTCTGAAGTGTTTCAGTGATTTGTTTATGTCACTACTACTCTCTGATGTTCAGTAACAAAGCTACACTGCCTTAGCCATCTTTCTTAGAATGTTTGGAAGAAATACTAGGAAAAGTGACCAAATAGTATTTTCCACTGCACTTTTTTTGCAATCTCTGACTTACTGTTTCTCACTCTTTTATCAGCTAATGACGGTAATGATATCGAGATTGAAATAAACAGCAAAAATTGAGCTTTGATTTCAGACAGATCAAAAACATGAAGTGTAGCTGACTGAAGGTTGACGTCTTCTGCTCCTCTGTCTCCCTAGCAGCAGCATTAGCACGCTGCCTGCACTAAACTGTCTCATGTCACCTAATATGATTGATTAAGGGATATATTTTGAAATTTCACCACTGTCTTTGTTTTTATTTTTTTATTTTCTAGACTGCTTGTCACATGCCCCAGATTTGTGAGAGGTTTGTAGAAAATATAAAAGCATATTTTAAAAGAAACACAATGTGTGACATAATGACAAAAGCCAGAAAATTGTGTGTTCCGACGGACGTGCCACTCTTCCCTCAGGTCCCTGCTTTGTTTTCTTCAGCTGAGAGAGTGACAGACTGAAGGTCCTGGTGTTTGTCAGTTTATGTCACAACCATGATATTTAAACACAGGTCTCTTTGTAGTTATTTTCTTCCATCCAAAATCTTTTTGGAAATGTGCCAAATATACATTTACTCAAACAAATACAAAGGTCAACTTTTGTCCCCTGCCTTTCTATTCAAAGCAAAATATTGCTTATTACAATCCATTACTAATGTTAGTTTTATAGTTCAATATGTTTTTAGGTGTTGGAATTTTCTTCTATATGCCTATTTCTATGTGTCATAACTTTTTTCTCTTTTTTTGTTCTTTTGTACTTAAAATTCAAAACTCAGTGCAGATCTTTTTTAATACTCTATAATTCATTTTTTCCCTATGAATGCTTTCTTAGAGGGAAATGTGCTTACAGTAGTAGTTGTATGGCAATCTTGGATTAAATTAATGCTATTTGTTACATACTGCCATCTTCTAAATATCATTTTTTTTTTTTTTTTTTTACCAGTAAGGGGATCTCAACCCTCGGCATGGTGTCGTCTGCACCACGCTCAGCCAGTAAGCGCACTGGTCATCCCTATATAGGATCCGAACCTGTGACCTCAACGCTACCAGCGCCGCACTCTCCCGAGTGAGCCACGGGGCCGGCCCAAATATCATTTTAAATAAATTTATCAAAAGATAGATTCCTATAAAATTATTCTAGAATGCTACCAATTCATGTTGAAAGGTACTGTATGTTAGCAGTAAACTGTCAGCTTTAAGAAGTACAGGGTTTCTAAATGATCTAATAATAAAACAATATGTTTTTGGTGTTGTTTAGTGGCACTTTGTCCTAGAAGTTAAAATTTACTCTTTTTTTTTTTAAATAAACACTAGATGTTATAAATCTAGAAACCATTCTTCCAATATTCTAAAATAAAGTAACTAAATACCATTCAAAAGTGCACATAATAAATCTAACCTGTCCCATTTTCTTCACTAATCAAAAGATCACTTTGTTCACGGATCAGGTGTGGTCACTCTTGCTAAGGACGTTAAGATTTCTGTAATTCCTAAGGGTATGCTATAGACTCAATGAGTGTTTACCCCCAGAAAAGTGTAAAAGGAAATTTAAGTA
Source organism: Cynocephalus volans (assembly GCF_027409185.1). Taxonomy (NCBI): domain Eukaryota; kingdom Metazoa; phylum Chordata; class Mammalia; order Dermoptera; family Cynocephalidae; genus Cynocephalus; species Cynocephalus volans. Next base: position 77,821,340 of record NC_084464.1, read on the forward strand.
ATATTTTCAACCACTGAAAGCTAAAATATATTGAAAATAGTTAAAAATATAAATTTTTAACAAAACTAAGTTATGGTTGTTCTACAGTTAATTACACATTATTATTTAAATCATGTTCAGTTTAATTTACATGTTTTCTACTGCTAAAAGGATTTGAAGTGTTAATAAAATATATATCACTAAAATTATCAGGATAAGATAAAATTAACCAAATAAAGAGATATTAAGATAATTGTACCAAAAATAACACAACAACAAAAAAGACTAAGAAGAGCTAGTATAAATTTTGCAAAATAAGGCAAAAAAAGAAGCATAATACATTATATAATGATCATCTAACATAAAGAAATGTAATAATTCAGCAGAAGAGACAAACATTTTCCAAGCACTAGTTTCTAAAATTTGATTGTTTCAAAGTTTATAGATGGAAAAATTAAGCATATTACTTTTAAATATACAAGTTTTTCAAAAATACCAAAAATCTATCATATGAATAGCTTTCAGTTATTAACTATTGATGAGAGCCAAGAAACAAATGTTAAATCTTCCTGTTGTAAAAAAATGTTTATGAGGCACTAAAGTCTATTTTTTGGTAAATGGCTTCAATTGACATGTAGGTCATACACAGAAAGTATCAAAATTAAATGGTTTGTAGTTCAGTGGTTTTCAAACTGTTCTGGGCTGAGTTCTAGAAATTCTGTTCTGGGACCTCCATGATTAGCTGGTCAAATGCCATAGAAGTCCCCATTCTCACCACCCTCCCTATTTTAACAAAAGCAGCTCCACTTTTATACATTTTAGCCGGCTGCATGAGATTTCATTTAAGGCACAGTTTCCCAAGCTAAAAATAGTAGGTCATTCAGATTCATAAAGGTATCCTTTATGCAGCATATTTTTTCATCATCACTGAGTTCTTACAACTACCCTAAGACAAAGTCTTGTTACATCTATTTTACTGACAAGAGAAAACTAGGACTCAAGGCATCTTGTGAGTGGAGAAGAGGTCAGGTTCCTGAAAGACCAGGAAGCTGGGATTTTGAAATCATCAAGGAGTTTTATGGGAGCAGGTTCTGAAGGTTGTCAGTCATCCAGGAGTCTTAAATAAAGGAAGGGAGTGACCCTGAGGTTGGTCAATGACTGCCGCAGAACGGATGGTAGGATCTAATAGGAAATTCCATCTTAGAGATTTTTAGGGAAGAGAAAGAGTCTGGAAGCAACAATTACGAGCAAGGAGGATATTTATTCCCCTCCCAGAGCAGGGGCTTGAGGGGTATGGAAAGAACCATGACCTCAGGGGAGAACCAAATATCAGTTAGAACAACATTAAGGGAACATTCAGAAAAGGGGACACGGATTTGTGTTGATGACTAACCAAGAGTTCCAGAGCGTGTGGTGGAAGGGTTCTAGATATTGAGGGGAGGAAGAAGATGGAATCAGAAAAGGAAGGCACAGACCCACAGGAACTTCCAGTGGTAGTTGACATAAAGAGGAATATGGGGAAGGGTAAGATTTTTCTTGATGGTCCTATCAAAGCTGTGAGTATTAGGAGGAGAGGAGAAGGGTCTTGAAGGAGAGCCCAGATAATTAGGGCCTCCCCTTGACCCCTGCTAATCAAGTAATGAAGTCTATAGAGGGATGGATTTGCACTGAGTACCGGATTCACCACTAAATTCTGCCAATGGAGCACAAAGCCCACAGAGGGGCAGTCTCACCCCACATGTAGAGGAGGCTCCCATTTGACCCTTTCTAGTAGAGGTATGGAAGCTAGAAGAGAGTGGCCTTTCTCTTCAAATCACGAGTATTTCCTCTTGACATCTGCTAGTGCAAACAGTTCTTGAAATTACAAGTTGCAGATCAAGGTGGCAAGAGAGACTCTCTCTCAGTCCGATTTTGAAAATTCCCTGAAAGCAGATTCTGATTGGTCCAATTGAGTCTTGGTCTAATTATCTGTGACCAGGGCCTGTATCATTCTGTTGTATAAAATGAACACTAAGAGCCTTGAGTATAATGCAAGGGAGACAGATAAGGGAGTCTTTATGTGTTGGGCAGACACTTCAATAGGTGCCCACTAGGGGTGTGATCAAAAAGAGAGCTTAAAAAGAATTTTAGGTGTCAAGGCTGGTGTCTGTCAACAATAGGGGATAGAAATAGGTAATGTTAATGGAAAAATTGGCATACACGTATGCCCAACTTTTTGTCTGCTTAGGTTCTCTCTCTTCCACACCCTCCAGGAGGATATATTCTCCTACACTGGAGAGCATGCATTTAAGCAGCTCTGGCACTTGTCCTTCTGGCCTCTGGTGAACATTTCCTGTTATGGAAAGCTTGAAGGTAGTCCAGTCCATTGTTAAACCAGCTTAGTTGTTTTAGGTTATCTTGCATTCTCAATGGGGATGATACTGCCTCCTAACAGGGAGAAAATTGGTTCTTAGCAGGAAGCCAAAAGCATCTTATTCTTTTTGTATACATATATGTGCATAAACATATACATAGGCAGTATACCTGTAGTGTTAAAATTTCATTGTGGTAGGAGGTTGGGCAGTGCTTAGGGAAAAAATGTCTTCTAAGTCTCCTTAGTGAAAAATGGTTGGAAATACCGTTAAGTATTAATCTGAAGTTATCAAATTCCAGTGGCTTAAAAGAACAACATTTATATTGCTGCAAGTGTTTCACAGGGAGCAAGGGATGTGATGGTAGTGGTTTCAGGGGTGTCTGCTCACACAGTTACTCTTGCACTCAGGCTGACAAGGCTACACAATTCTGTGGCTGGTGCCATTATGGGACGCTTCCTCTATGAGGAGGAGAGCGACTGGAGGGCAACTCATGGGCATTTACTGTCTCAGCCTGGAAGTCACACCCATCTCTCCTGTTTACACTTCATTGTCCAGAACAGGACATCTAAATTCAAGAGGACTCGAAAACATAGGAAATGTAGAAAAGCAAGTGAATATTTGGTGGGCATGACAATGTCTGCCACAGAGGTCTTGTACTGAGCTGAAAGCCACCTCTGTAACAATCTACAGTCATCCATGTTTTGCACCTTTGAGCAACACATTGTCATCTTATAACCTTTTCTACAAAACAGAAAATTCATTCTCCCTAAACTTCTTTCACCATCTTTGACATGAGAAAATTACCAATACATTTATTGAACCATTCATCCTCCTCTAGACTCTGTGCAATTTGTCCATGACCATTTAAAGTATCCAACAGGAACAAAGTCCTTAGTGGGGACACATGGGACAGCAGCCAGAGCTCCAGACTGGGGAGGCCAGCAGAGTCCCAGCTTCACCAATAACAACTGGGACCTTGGGGAAAGTCCCCCCACTCCCCACCTGGCTCTTGTATTTCAAAGAAAGCTATTCAAATAAGTGCTTACATTTCTGTGTAATGTTAAGGTATTTATGATTCTCCAAATTTCTATGTGGAGTAGAGAGAATGATAGGATTGTGTTTCCCCAGATCTAAGTATAAATTCATCAGTGTAGTCTAATTGTTTTTTTCTTTGCCAAATCGTTCTATGTGCTGATACTAAGCTGTGGTCAGCCAAAACCCTAGCTATTTTTACATATTCTGCAGCAAAGCAAGACAGTCTCTGTGTTTCATCAAGGATTAGTAACTGATAAATAAAACTTTATTAGTGTTTTATCTACATAAAGCACTTCTAATAATAGGCTTTCTTATTTGCTTGTTTGCTCCCTTGTTTAAAATTAGTTGAAAATGAGGATAGCAAAAGTAATGGCTAAAAGTTATAGTTTAACTTTTTTTAAAGATATTAGTTACCTAAGAATTGAGCTATGGTTTTGGTGTTTTGTTTTAAGTGACCATGCCTTCTTGGAGCTACAGATGCTTGCCCCAAGCACAATAGCTAAGCAAATAGGTAAAAAGCACGTGGCTGGGATTTGCAGCATCTTTTATTCTCAAGACAGTGTCTTAAATTTCCTCTCAATTTCAGTGACAATAATGATTGTATTCCCTGTCTCTTTTATTATCCTTTCCTCACATCAAAATTCACCTTCTTATTTCCTCGATCAAAAAAATGCATAAGTGCAAAAGGCACTTTGTAACTATGAAAAATAAACTTTACAAATAAAAATTTCCTCATACAATAAAGTTTCTTTACCTCCTATTTGGTCTTCAGGGAAGAGAGAGAGAGAGAGAAGCAAGACAAGCATCAAAAGACTTGCAGCGGCAAGCAATAGAATTTGCATGGACCCATAGATGAATCTCAGAAAAGAACCCATGGAAAGAGAGAATCTTCAACTTTGTCTAAAAGAAAGAAGGGCCGACCCCGTGGCTCACTCGCCGCGGAGCTGGGAGTGCCGAGGCCACAGGTTCAGATCCTATATAGGGATGGCTGGTGCGCTCACTGGCCAAGCGCCACATGGGCGACACCAAGCCAAGGGTTGCGATCCCCTTACCAGTCACAAAAAAAAAATATATATATATATATATATATATATATATTATTTGCAAAAGTGTGCTGAATGGGGAAATTTTTCCGCATTTGGGGTCTAGTAAGAACAAAGGTAAAGTAGAATAAGAAGCTGCATAACTAAAGGGAAACTTTGCCTGAAACCCAGAGTTTGTGCTGAGAGGAATGACAGATATGGTTAGAAAGAAGGATTGAGTCATGTTGTTCTGGAAACAGAGTTTGGACTAGGCATTGAAGAGCCACGAAAGACTTCTGTGGAGAGAAGTGACAGGATGAAAGTCAAGTTTTATGGTAGGTATTGTTACAGCAGTTTCTAAGATGGGTTTTGGTACAGATACAATGACAATAGAGTGGAATTAGAAAACAAATGTAGTAATCTAGGCTGATATGACAAGAGCCTGGACATGGGGGTAGATGGCAGGAGTGGGGATAAAAAGAAATATAAGCTATAAAAAAGGTTACCAAAAAAGGAATACAAGTCAACTTCATTAACAGACTGCAAGTGGGAGAATAATAGAAAAGAGACTTCTAGTCAATATGGCAGAATAAGATGCCAAGAAGAATACTCCCTTTCCATTTTAATCACTGAAAATATACCACAACCACAAAATTAAATCCATAGCTGAGCTGAACTAAAAGTCAGAAAGGTAATAAGGAGGTGAATCTGAAGGCCTAACAAAAGAATTAGGATGGATGTGAACACTTGCCTTAGGGAGCTCACTGGGAGCTGGAACTGAACTCTTGATAAACAGCCTAGAATCAAGAAAAGCTGCCCTGTATGTGAAACACATATAAGAAAACCTGCACTTACCAAACCCTGGAAAGCAGCTTGCCAACATCACAAGCCATGAGTAATAAATGTTTATCTGTGAGGAATAAGAGAATCAGGCCTGTGCCACACACTTTTGCAGGTTGAATTAAAACAACCCATATGATACAGAAACGCCTTTCTGAGATATTAACTTAAAAACTATCTGGGATCAGTAAAAATCCCTAAGTACCCTGCAGAAGCAAACACAAATCACTCTTGAAGGCTTCTCATACAACCTATGGCAGAAATTATAAGTTACACAGTGAAACGGATCACTATGTGAATGGGCCCATTGGAGGAACAGTGAGAATTTGTGAAATAGATGACAACAGATAAAAAAAGAGGCAGAGTCAACAATGATTAGACAATCAAACTTAAATGACTTAAAAAGTGGCTAAAAATTTTATAGAAACATTCTTCATCTGTCTTGTACCAGGGAAATAGACCTCGAAGCAACCAAGGCTGCTGGACAGTGAGAAGGAAACCTGAGAAAGAGGAGAGCCAGAGAAGCAAAACTGAAACATCTGTGCTTAAATTCAGCCCAAGCCTCTGGCTGATCTCTGAACTCATGGGACAAACTCAAAAGTAACTTGCAACCAGAAGTGAAATGACATCTGAGCTGTCAAGCACCGCAGACATGAAAGTGTGTGATTTGAGCCTAGCCAAGTCACTTGCTTACTAAAGCAAAAACTTCAACACTCTTTGAAGCTGTATGACGAATCTAGAGTCTACGCAACATAATATTCATAATGTCCATGATTCAATCCAAAATTATTTAACAAAGATTCAAGAAAGTGTGACCCATTGCAGAGGACAAATACAACAAAGAAATGTCAACTCTGCGATGACCAAGGGTTAAAATTATCAGTAAGGACTGCAAAGCAGCTGTCATAAGTCTGCTCCATGAGGTAAAGGAAAATATGCTCATAAATAAGAATTTACTTAAAAATCTTAGTAGCCAAATGTAAATAATAGAATAAAGAGTCAGTGAACTTGAAGATAGATCAATAAAAATCACTCAATTAGAAAAAGGAGGAAGAAGAGGAGAAAGATGAGGAGGAAGGGAGAAAGAGAGATTACACTGAACAAGAACAGATCTTCAGAGAACTGTGGGGCAATTTCGAAAGGTCTATATACGGGTAGCTGGAGTTCCAGAGAGGAGACATTCTTAAATGCAAAATACAAAATATTTGTAGATATAATGCCTGGAAGCATTAAAATTTAGTAAAAAACCATAAATTTGTGTATTTAAGATTCTCGGTCAACTCCAAACAGGATTAGTCAGAAGAAAACCATTAAAAACATTATGGTCCAACTGCTGAAAACCAGAGATAACAAGAATATCTTTTAAATGCCCAGAAAAAAAGGGGGGGGGGCACATTCCATACTGGAAAAGAATGATTCAAATGGCCACACCACATACTTCTTATTAGAAACCATGGAAACCAAAAAACAATAAAACAATGTCCTTAATGTGCTGAAAGAAAATAAACTGTTGATCCAGAATTCTAAATCCAGCAAGAATGAAGGTGAAATAAAGATATTTTAAGATTTTAAAACAAACAAAAACTCTAAGGGAACTTATTAACTGCTAGATCTGTACTAAAAGAAATACTAAAGGAAGTCCATCAGGATGAAGAAAAATGATACCAGAAAAATTAAAAAATAAACTTCAAGGCAAAAAAATACTCCTAAACATAAAAAAGGAACATTTTAGAATAAAAAAGCTTCATTAACATTAATAAGACATAACAATTATAAATGCACATGTGTCTAGTAACAGAAGCTCAAAATACGTGAAGCAAAAATTGATAGGATTAGAGGAATAAATAGATATACAATTATAAAAGGGAAATTTTACATCCGTGTCCAAACAGTTGATAGAAAATGTAGACTAAAAAATCAGTAAAGACATAGAGGACCCAAAAATCCTCTACCACATGGATCTAATTGATATTATTCAATGCTATATTCAGAAAATCTCTCCATGAGAGAGAGAGAATAGTATATATTCTATTATCTCATTTATATAAAATGCAAATAAATCTGTAGTGAGTGACTGAAAACAAATCAGTGGTTGCCTGGGGAAGCGGGTAGAGGGAATAACAGAATGTGAAGGGGCATGAGGTATCTTTTGAGGGTGATGCAGGTTTGCTGTATGTTTATTGTAATGGTGGTTTCATGTGTGTATATAACTCAAAACTCACTGAGCTGTGCACTTAAATGGTTGGAGTTTGTTGCATGTAAAATATTCCTCTTATGGAGTTGATCAGAAAAATAAATAAATTGAATACCTTGAATTTGAAAAGAGCATGAGTGTATTATCTCATTTTACTAAAATTTTAAAATTTATTCTTCTATTTTTTTATTCATGGAGAGATTTCCTGAGTAATATTCCTCAAATGTTTATGATTGTGGTTTTGAGGAGGTGAAGGTTGGGGGTGAGATATCTTTTAAAACTTTTCTATATTGCTTAGATTTATTGTTATAATGGCTGTTATATTAGTCCATTTTTGTTGCTTAAACAGAATACCTGAGACTGGATAATTTATAAAGAAAAATGAAATTTATTGCTTACAGTTTCTGAGGATGGAAAGTCCAAAGTCCATCTGGTGGTGGTGACAGTGACCCAGGGTCTCACATTGCAAGATGGTGGAAGTAGAGAGAGCAGAGAGAGAGACAGACAGACTCTCTTCCTCTTTCAAAACCCTCAGAACCACACCCCTGACCACCATTTTTAATCCATTCACTACTGCATGGTTCTACAATACAACCACCTCTCCTAGGCTCCACCTTTCAATTACCATAGTAGAATATCCCACCCTCTTAACAGTCACAGTGGGGCCTAAGTTTCTAATACATAAAACTTGGGGAACACAATTCAAGCTTCAGGGAGTTTTGGGAGTGCATAATCCAATCCACTACAGCCATCTATCATTTTTACGAAATCAACAAAATAATTTTCAAAAATGCATTGCTAACAAGGAAATTAAAACAATTTGGGAAAACACTTCTTTTATAAGGTTGACAGAAAATAGGCGCTATACATATATATATAAAAAACATGATTGTGGGGCATATTAGAAAAGGGGAAGAGTTTTCACAAAACAGAAACATCTGTAAATATGTGAAAAATGGTCGTGAAGAAACCGTGTGCTTTTTCCTCACAGATGCCTGAACTTTCTTTTCCTGTAGCAGCAAATTGACCTGTGAAACAAATTCATGCCAACACGCAAATAAGTACAAAGATTTTCCATTAACCCCTCTTAAATTTCCTCTTCACTGAAGCCAAGGAGATTCAATGTCTTCTTCCAAAGAAGGGGCAATAATGTCACAAAATAGATAATGTGGGGATATAAAATATATGAATTAGGGACTCAATAGATATAACTTTAGTAAATGAATGAATAGATGAATGAAGACAAAATAGCTTTCCAGCTTTACTTAAATTATACTCCATCCATAATTGCATATTCCCTCAGGGTATATAACTGGCCCACTTTTCAAGTCCTTTAAATTCATGATAATTTAGTTACAAGATCAGTTTCTCAAATGATAGAAAGGTCATATATAAAGCAAATCATTATACCATAGATGAGATTTTATACCTCGGTGCATACCATGTTACCTGTGCACATACAGAGGCACATACAACTCTATAACCATAAGTCAGAAATCCCGAATACGATTCTGTCTCTCAGCAGCAGTTCCTGGAACTGAATTATAATATCCAGCAGTATAACTAGGCTGCCATGAAATTCATTATGCCCCAGGTATGATTTGCCTTTTGTAGTGTCCTAATCATCCCCATTTCAGGTTTTATTATTTTATACGTGCAACAAAAATATAAATCATTGATAGGGAATATAAAGCCTGACATCCAATAAAAGCAGAAAAATTTGATGAAATTTTTTAATATTATGCATATAAATAATGTCATAAATATCATACAGATATTTAAGTAAATGAGGTTCCTTAACTACATTATTTCAGTTTTATCTAAGAACTGGCCACTCTTTAAAGGCCCTCTAGGTATTTGTAAGTTTTTCCAAAATAACCTGTTTTTGTGATATTATTTTTGGCCAAAACTTGAAACAGTTGGTGTTGTTGCCATTAGCAACAAAAATCATACATAACTAAGCAGTATACCTAAGACAAATGGTAGCAAAATGATGGGCCACACTCATGACCCAGGAATCCTCATTTAAGTTTCAAAGCTGTGAAGACCGTGACAATTTTAGGCCACATCATGGCTGCTATAGGGATTTAATTATAAAATCTCATAGAATATATCTATCTTCAAGAGAGAAGAAAAAAATTTATGTTTATGAATTGTCATATTATTGAGAGATTTTTGGTTGCATTACTAGGAAGTTAAAAAAAAAAACAAACTGATGCAGGGTCCTACTCTCAGAAATTCTGATTTAATTGGAATGAGACTTGCCTAAGCGTTAGTATTTTTTAAAAACTCTCAGATGTTTCTAATATGAAACCAGACAGAACTACTGAGCTGGAATATCCTGAAATCTTCCTGTCCAACACCTGAGTGACTTTTCTGGCACAGATAATAAGGAAATCTGCTTTTTCTAACAATTGCAAGTATACGTAATTTTACCTTTATCCTCAGGTACATGTTTAGCTGGCAAGAAGAAACAGTGACTCAAGATTGGGGATAAACTACAAAATTCTATGAGTACTGTAAAGTGAGAAAGTCAATTAAAAGTTTAAGAAATCAAGTTTTTCCTCACAAAGACCACAAAGAAATTATTTGACATATATATCATTCATATTTGACCTAAAAAACCTAAACTTCAATATTTTAAATTGTAAAATGAAAAGTATGTTCCTGAAAAGCAAAGTATGTGTGCACGTGTATACGTGTGTATGTATATATATAAATGATAAAAATGTGTGTATATATTGTCTGAAATGTGCTACCGACAAGAAATAATATCCTTAGCTTTTCGAAAAGTAAAGTTTTATTTTCAAGTTTATTTATATTTATATTTATAAGTAACATAACAATAATGGATGCACATGAAATAAAAGTTTTCAAATAACCTAAAACTATTATAATACATTTTATTATTATCAAATTTTTCAAACATTAATTAATGTCCAAAGAATAACTTTTGAAATGTAACCACTACCTGGACTTAACATATTTTTTAAATTAATAAACTATTTTTAGAGCAGTTTTAGGTTCACAAAATTGAGCAGAAAGAAAAGAGTTTCCTTATACATCTGTCCCCACATGGACAGCCTCCACCGCCATCAACATCCAGCACCAGAGTGGTGAGTTTGTTACCATAGACGAACCTACATTGGTACATCATTATCACTCAGAGTCCATAGTTTACATCAGGGGGTCACTCTTGGTGTTGTGCCTTCTTAACATATTATTTTGACATATTTGCTTAACTTTTTTTTCGAAAATAAAATATTAACACAAAGAAATGACAAATATTTGAGGGGATGGATATGCTAATTACCCTGATATGATCATTGCATGCTATATATATGTGTGTGTGTGTGTATATACATACACACACACACACATAAACAACTGTCACATTGTTCCCCAGAAATATATACCATTATCATGTGGGAAAAAAAAATTTTTAATAAATAAAATTTATATATGCGATTAAATCCCTTTTGTACCTCCACACTCCCTTCTTTTTGCATGCACATGCGTGCTCCCATGAACACATACAGCTGCCCATTGCCCTCACAATCTTTGTAGAGGTAAATAACATTTTAAGGTTGGTGGATGTCCTTTCACTCCATACCTTAAAAAATAATTTTACAGCATATGCATGTATAGTAGAGTAGATTATGATTTCTTGAACTTTCTCAACTAAATGGGTTTAAAGTTGACATAAAAGAAATCATACTATATATAGAATTTTGTAACTTGCTTTTTTTCACCTGACATATTTTTATAGTAAATCCACGCCAAAAAATGTAAATCTAATTTGTTTATTTAAACTGCCATACAATATTCTATTTCTGACTATATCAAGATTTATTGTTTTTTCTACTGATGGGTATTTAAGTCGTTTGCTCTTTTTTGCATTTATAAACAATCCCAAAATAATATATACTCCTTTGCATATGTATGTTCATGTGCCAGGATTTTATTAGGTTATATACATCAGGGAGTATACACATCTTTATTTTTTCTGGGTATTGGCAAACTGTTCTTTAATGTGTTTATATCAATCTATACTATTACCAACAATTTGCATTGTTAAACTTTTGATTTTGGTCTTTCTGATAGTTTGAAAAATGACTCTTATTTTAATTTGCATTTCTCTGATGACAAATTAAGCTAAGTATCCATTCAATTGATTCTAGACATTCAGGCTTCTTCTTCCAAGAACTGCCCTGTTAACCTCTGTTCTTTTTTCCATTGAGTTTTAAATCTTTTTCTCATTGATTGTAGGAGTGTAGGAGTTCTCCATGTACTTTGATCACTAATCTTGTATCTCTTGCATGTATTCCAAATATCTTTCCTAGCTGATGGATTATTTTTAACTTTGTGCATAGTGTCTAATGTCACACAAATTTTTAATTTTAGTATATCGTACTTACCAATTTTTCCTTTGTGATTTATGCTCTGCATTGAGGCTTATTTCTGTAGAATAGAAGTATAATTATTTGGTAAAAAATAATGTAAAAATTTTGAACCTCTTGATATAGTGTTTAATTGTTTTTGTTAACTAATGCATCCACCACCAATGCATGAAAGTAACTGATTTACCATGTTCTCCTGATGGCTACTCTTATGGGTCAACTTGTCTAGGCCATGGTAGCCAGGTGTTTGGTCAGGCACAACTGAATGTTGCTGTGGAGGTATTTTTTACATGACATTAACATGAAATTTAAAGCAGATTACCCTCCATAATGTGGGTGAGCTTTACTCAGTCACTTACAGGTCTTCAGAAAAAGATTGACCTCTCCCAAGGAAGATGTTATGCCAGCAGACTACCTTCAGACTGGGACTGCAATGTCAGCTGTTCCCTGGGTCTTTAGACTGCCAGCCTATCCTGAAGATTTCAAACCTGACAGCCTCCACCATCACACTGAGCCAATTCCTTAAAATAAATCTCTCTATATATACACACATTCTATTGGTTCCATTTCTTTGGAGAACCCTGACTAATATGGTTCTGTTACTCAGTTTTTGATTTCTGTGGAAGTTAGATGAATGACACAACCCAATGTCACCCGTAGTTAATATGAAATGTCACGCTTTCTGATTCCAGTTTTTCTATTAGAATCATGTTTTAATTTAAAGTATAGCATTCACTTCCTTCTACTCTTTTAACCATCATGCTGGTCTTTACTTTGAGTTGGTTGACATTTCATTTGGACAGACTTCTTATAAAACTATGTTCCTCTTCATAAAGATTTTGTACTTTAAAAGTTCATTTCTACCCATCAGATTTCTTCATATTGCTCTGAATTGTCAAATCATTGACATATACAATCAATTTGCTGTAGTACATCTATGCTTTCAAATTTTCCAGTAAGCTAATGGTGGTATTTAAATAAAACAATACCTTATAAGAGAAAAAACAGCTTCTAAGTATTTAATTTAAAGTGTCTGTTTGAATATAACTCAAAGAAAAATTTTTACATCACTGTTATTTTAAGGTTTAGAAAATATTTCCGCAAAAAAGTATTTTAAAAAGCAGTTTTTATAACCTTTTTATATGGCCATATCTATGAGTATGTGTAAAACAAAATCATTTCCCGATCTATATAAACTATTTTCCATTTTAATTTGATGCTTTCTTTAAAATGTAGTTTGAAAAGTATAATGAACTTTCAGTAAACAATCTTGTGGACTGAAAATGGGAAACTTGCCATTGTTCCCATTTCCACAGTAACCAAATCAGCTTTATTCACATTCTACACCAGTAGCCTCTGCCATTCATGGGACAAAATAATTGCTGATAGCAACAGAAATATTTTAAAGCTACCCTCCTCTTTTTATTCACATCTATTCAGCATTTGAATGAATTTTTATTTTGTTTTAGAAAGTGTGCTTAACTGTATATTAAGTAGTTGGGGTCTGTGTGTGTGATGACGGAGAGAACAGCTGACATAGAGTACATCATAGGACTGTAACATAATACAGTTGCAGTGACCCATGCTGGTTTTTCCCTTGTGGGATAAGGTGTAATAGAACTCTATTAGTTTTCTAAGCATAAACAGTACACATAGTTGTGTGCCTTATCATTTTCAAATCATGATGTGTTATTGTTAGAAATGCATGCTGGCATTAAAAATAGGTACTTTAATTCCTAAGATTCTTTACAGGACTTGATTGTATTACAGTGAAAACTGCCTTTTGATTTTAACATTTATCAGAACCATATTTTCTATGTGGAAAGAATGTTATTTCCTTAGTGAGGCCTTCCCTTCCCACCCTTAGCAATGCAACTCCTCCCCACATCCCTCTATCATATGCCCTATTTCATCTTCTTCATAACACTCATTGAACCTTGAAATTATTTTATTAATTAATTTATTCTATCACTTCCTCTATATTAGTTATCAATTGCTGAATGTAAATTATCAAAAACTTACTAGCTAAAACAACAATAAGCATTTATTATCTCATACAGTTTTTGTGAGTTAGGAATTTGGAAATAGCTTAGCTGGGTTGTTGTGGCTCGGGGTCTCACGTGAGGTTGCAGTTAGGTGTCTGCCAGAGCTGCAGTCATCTGAAGGCTTGACTGTGCCTGGAAAATCTGACTTTAAGGTGGCTGGAATACATGGTTGGCAAGTTTGTGCTGGCTAATCAATAGAGGTCTCAATTCCTCACCACAGGGACTTCTCCAGAAGGCTGCTGGATTCCCCAAGAGCAAGTGATCCAAGGGAAAGCAAAACAGAAACCACAATATGTTTTATAATCTAGCCTTGGAGGTAACACACAGTCATTCCAGCAATATTCTACTGGTTACACAGGTTATACCTATTCAGTGTGGGACTAGACAAGGGCATAAATACCAGGAGGGAGAAATCATCAGGGGGTCATCCTGGATTTTGGCTACCCTGCCCTGGAAATTACAGACTCCATCCTGTTTGAAAATATCCTGACTGACCAGGAAAGTACCTGACACCCAACAAATATTTGATTGATTGATTAACTGGTTAGTGGCAGATTTGCATCTCAGTTTCTGAGTTTGTGTTCCTGCATGTATATGTATAAAAATACTAACTGGAAATCAGAGGAACTGATCTCCTTCCTAGTTTTGTCCCTACTTAATTACGTGCCCTCTTATAAGTCACATAACCTGCATAACCTTCAATAGCTTCATCTATGAAATAGGTATAATATCTATCCTGACTCACTCACATACTTGTTATAAACACTGTGTAATAGAAACTTAGTTCAACTGGGGTTCAGGACAGCAGGTTCTAGATTCAAATCTTGTGGTTTTTAAGTTGTATTTCATTAGTCTTAACTCTCCATTTTTTCATTGACAAAACAAATAGGTTAAATTAGATCATCTATAATGTTCTTCCAGCCCTAAGATTCTGCAGCCTCTACAGCTAAAGCAACAAATGACATGATGTAATCTGAAGGCACTTTAAGAAATAGTATTGCGTGGTTTAGCTACAAAACATTATTATTGCCAAAAAAGTCACAATACAAGTCAACCTGTCATTAAAGCAGCTATAATGTGTTCCATTGAAGAGATGAGGCAGGCCAGCAGGATAACGCCGAACATTGTGAGGAAGGGTCCAGAGGACAAGTCAAGGTGGAATTGGCATTTACTGGCAAACCAGACTTCAATCAATCATACGTTGCTATCACTTCACAGGCCCCACTTCAGCTGGCTAAATAAAACCTTTCCAGTGGCCTTCAGGGCTTCTGATTTGAGGGCCCAGAGAATTCAAGAAAGTGTTAGGAAAACTTTTTCACCAAGGCCCAAGAGAGCACCCTGGTACTTTTCTATACATGAAAGAAAAATAGCCCCAACTACAGGTCAGCCTTGATTTGTGCAAACTATAGATTCACACTTAATTTGGAATTCTGTCAGCCTCCCTCAGTCCCCGCATGTACTCACAGACTTCAGTCAAGAACAACTCCCCTGTCCCCCACCCCAAATTGTAAGAAATCTTCAAAGGCCACCAAATCACTAAATGCAAAAGACTCTTGCTAACACTCCTAGCTCATAAGATTTCATCTAAAATTCTCTCTAGTTTTGTTCAAAAACGTACCAAAAGTCAGTAAGAAAGGAGGCAATAACACCTATCATATTTGCACTTCGGTCATATTTGCTTCTTCAGCACCATTTTGAAAACTAAGATTTGTTAAGTTTTGTAAAAACAATTTTAGAATTTGGCATAGAGACAGTTCAACTTTGAAATCTCTTACTAATTGCTTTTCTCACTAATAGCAGCTCCAGCTTTGGAAATTATAACTCACATATCCTTACAGTAGACAATTCAATTAGCAGCCTTTAGATAGATAGAAAGATAGATTAGATAGATAGATAAAAGTAAACGCCTAAAGGAATTTTAATTTTTGTATTTTATAAGAACACCACATCTCCCATGCTTCTAAGAACTCAGAAACATCTTTCATTTATGTTTAGAATAAAATCTGCGATGTAAAATTCTGAACAATGATGTAACTGATATATTTGAACAAACATCTGCAGGGCTAGACAAAGTGTCATTGATTTGTTTGTGGAACTAGACCATTTGAAGTAGAGTATTAGGATCTCGGGGGCTTATTTGTCAGCACTCATACCAGTTGTAGCTCGTTATAATAAGCTTAAAACATTCCAGCATATTAACACAGCTCTGGGTGTAGGACCCAAAAATATTAGGATTCAAAGCAATACGAAACAATGCTACCAATTGCACTGAATTACGCATCTTAAATTTTTGATGCTTAATCCCTCAAAGCCACCTTGAACCATGTGCTGAAGCCACCAAGAGTGTTGAACAAAAAAAAAAAACCCTGAAGGGATTAAGGAGTAATTTCTGCTAGAGAAAAACACATTCTCTCAGCTGTTCTGGTTTCTGTGAGGAGGGATTTTCCCTTAACACCCCTGCCCTGTTTCCATCCCTTTACTCCCTTTTCCCTGAGGGTAGAGCAATTTATCAGATTGGGAATTTAAGAGCAAATTGGGCCTTTTCAGCCAGTAAATGCCAATTCCATTCTCCATCATCTTAGAGAGAGAGAGGCCAGCTGCTCCTTCATTCTTTTATTTTACCTGGCAGCCCCTTTCCACCCCTACCCCTGCCCTGAGCTGGAGAGACCCACCTGTCTCCACTATTACAAATAGAGTGAGTAGGTCTCTCTGAGGGCCAGTTAGCAGGACTATATGTCTCTCACACAGCACAAACTTTAACTTTACCAATAGTTTGGGTTATCATGTGTCAATTTTTATCTTACTTCTCAAGACCCCAAGTATCCAACAAACCAATTAACAAAAATGTCTCGGCAAGTTTCCACACACCTTTATCCCCCCAAACCAAGCCCACACTTGCAGCTGTATATCAGGTTTCAAGAAATATACATGCTAAGGAAGTAGTCAAGGTTGAGACTTAAGAAAACGTTCTTGATACCATGTTGAATAAAAACTGCATTGTGTCCATATTTTCTATTTTTTCAAATTCAGAAGTATTTTTATTGACTTTTATAAGGATTTTTTCAGGTTTTAGTTAGTTCTTTCCCTACTGAAATATTTCATTGTATTTTCAAATAGATAGGGGTCTTGAGCAGAGATCTCTTGCCTAGAGCACAACCACAGCAATTTTCTATAAAATAAATAACTCATTTCTATAATTACTTGAATTTAGATTATTAAATGGAACCTAAGAAATGAGGTGAAAAATTTAATTGGCCCAGGAGCCAATTTAGAAAAAAAAGTATGCATATATAGCAAAATAGTTATTTTATAACCAGCAAATGCAATATCTACAACCATGTATTTATTTATTTTATCCAGTCACCATGGGGGGAACTATCCTGCTAGTCTTTCCTCCTTATCTGTGTTTCTTATGCTTCTTCACTCTACACCTTGTTCTACGCTTTGAAATAAAAAAGTTCCACTTCCCCAGTAACAGCCACTGCTAGGGACTGACAATGAGTTAGACAGAAATTGGCCTGAGATTATGCAAATCTCTGAGGGCTTCCTCAATCAAGCACATGTAAGTCCACAAGAATACTACTGTTCGACTTTAATATTTTTTACATTCCTGCAGTCAGATTGGTATCTACGTCATGAAGCTCAGAGAATCACATATACCTCACTGAGGTGGACTGCTCATTGCTATTATACTGAAATGAAAAGAAAACCCTCATTTTCTGAAGGAAATCTTTATATCACAAATTGCTTAAGTGCTTCAGTCAATATTAATGTCTAAATTTATTAATGATTCTACATTTTTAGCCTGTACTTAGTACACAGGCTAGTTAGGAATGTTCAATTTCTTTCAGTGTCTATACATCGTGAATCCCTTGAGTGTGTTGAGTGTGTGCGCTTGTGTGAGCAATAGTTGTGAACTGTGGATGCTCTAATTCACGCTCAGCTTGGATGCCTGAATCAGAGCCTTTCAGCTTCCTCCACAGTCCACCTGGGCATCTAAATTGACTTTCTCAGGCTTTACTTGTGAGTCATGAGAGACTCTTTTGCTTTCAACGCACTTCTGCTTTTTGAGTTCCTCAGATAACTTGATTCATTCCTTAAAAGCCCAAGACAGCTATCTTTTTCTTAATTTTTTAGGATATAACAAGGAAGGGCGACAGATCTACAACTTCGTTTAATATTTTTCCTCTGAAACTACTTAAGGATTTTGAAATTACAACATAGGCCAAGAAGAAATCTTTAACATTATTTATTTCAAGGGGAAATGAACAGGATGTGGCAGGACCCACCATAAAATGAAATGAGAGAAAGAGGAAATGGAAGATCCTCCCTGGATTAAGCAGTGAAAGTAGAAATGAGGTGATGAAGACCTTTCATCAGACAGTTAAATGGTTTTAAATTTAGTTGGGCTATAAGTAAAAACATGAAGTTCTTTTAAAGCAGTTATCCATTTGGCTCACTGTGCCAAGATTTTCATTTCTTTCCTTTTATGATTAGTATTTGTTATGAAAGGGACATTAAAACAACATTAGAGGAATTTCTAAACATGGAAAACACTGTTTACCATTACCCTAACACTGAACATTTGGGTCATATCCCTGAACCATCCTCTTCCACCCTCAGACCTGATTAGGTGCCCTGTTTAAAGCTCCCTATGTTTGTTTTCACAAGTTTAGCTCAGGAGAACATGAATATTTTACACTATGCCCATAATCTAGCATAGTGAGTGACACATAGTAGGCTTTCAATAAATATTCATGAATAAAGATAAATGAATGAATAAATATCTCCCTTAATTATTCATCCTTGAAACTCACACATGCTCAGGTCTCAACAGTTTGCAGATACAAATGATATAAACATTTAAACCATTAAACTGAATTTCACTAGCTCTAAGCCCTCACCTGCTCATGCAGGAGCTCCTGGTCGCTAAAAAGTGCCTCCTAAATAGTTAAATTCCCGAGATTCTCCCTGGTCTCTGCTGATCCAAAGAGCAGCTTTCTGTCAATCATACCAGTACCAAGGTTCTCAATGCCTTGTGGAAGAAGAAAAATAGCTCCTTCCTCTGTCCCTCCCCACTTTGATATACTCAGTTATAAGTGCCCCACAGCAACAGCACTTGGGCTCTGAAATGTTGCAAAGCTTAACGGGCACATTGTCCCCTTGCTCTCCATGGTAAGCACGTGCTGGCAGATATGAGCCAATGGATTAGCCCCATCTGAATCAATCAATTCAAACAGACACTAGAGGGAAAGTGGTGTCTTCTAGCCTCAATTCCTGCTTTTACACCTATGTGTGTAGGAAACTGGTCCGGTCTTGATGGAGACATAAATGATATGTTGGGGTTTTTTAGTGTTTTTGGTTTTTATCTATCAATGTATGTAAACATAATCTGCAGAATTTCCTTTTTCAATTCCTTATTACTATCTCTGGAAGATCCTGTAGCTGTCAGGTCCCTTTCAGGTATTATTAGAATAGTCTCATTTAGTTCTCATTTTAAATTCTGCTCTCGAGCTGGCCAGACAGCTCAGTTAGTTAGAGTGCAGTATTATAACACCAAGGTCAAGGGTTCAGATACCCTTACTGCCCAGCTACCCCCCAAATAATCTACTCTCATATGTCCTCTTCTCCACAGCTCAGGCTTAATCTTTGGCCTGTGTGATGCATATTTCTTAAGAGGCATGGTCTGCTTTTGTACCCCTCTCACATCCTTCTTCCTGTCACGTGGGAAGAAGAAATAAGAAAAGCGGCAGGGGACTGACATAGCTGGCTGCCTCATGATAGGGGAAGGAAACCCTAGAATCTATTCCTTGAGATCCATTAGGATGTATGAGGGTCTCTGCACAGATGCTATACATGATTTCTTAGCGGTGCACTTCAGCTTCACCATGACCCCTCCCTTGCTGAGGAACTCTTCAGAGAGGATCGACCACATCTCCCTTTTGGCTACATAATGGATCTGTGCTTCCTAACCCTCTCTCAGTGGAGTCTCACCTTGCCTGACCAGCAGCTTGTTGGGCAACTCCATATCTTCTGCTTCTTCCTGTAGTTTTTATGCACCTACTTGTAGAACCAGGGGAACTCCTAAAGTCTTTGTGTGGACCCCTGATGGATTGTGAGCTTGTCCCTATGTCCTTCCCACATATCCTACACTAGGATTGCCACACACTCCACTGACTCAGCTGCTCTAGTGAGGCCCTGCCTTATGAAGTCATCAGGTGAGAAATAAGCACCAGTCTTTGTGTTCACATTTGGCCCTTAACTCCAGGATACACACATACATCAAGATCTCCCTCACCTTCTGTCTCAGGGCACATGTCAGGGTGACTCTGCTAGTTCTGCAGCTCAGTAAGCATTTAGTCATGAGTGAGATGCCTGCTGTCCCCTTCTTGAAATTCAGTTTCCTCTTCAAACCTCTCTCCCTCTTCCCTTCTTAGAAGGAGAGCTAGCTGTCTATGAAAATGCATGCTCCCCTGTCATAGTGTCTCTGGAAGATCATGACCCAATCGATGACACTGTTTCCCAGCTTCACTGGCCTGCAGGTGGGACCACAAGACTTGGTCTCACCATGGAATATAAGTGGAGGTGGCATATCGCCTCCAAGCCCAGGCTTTCAAGAAGCTGTTGACTTTGACTTCTCCCTACTCTTCCCCACTCTGGCAGTTGGATGCAAAGGACTTTGATGCCCTGGGGGATGGTCTGGATACGGCAGGCAGGCGCTTTGGTTCCTAAATGACTCCATGGAGGAAAACCACCTTCTCATCAGTCCCACACATGGACTGTGGTTTTAAGCCTGTTCTTCATTCTGTTACAGTATGTGGAAGCACCCTAACTAGTATCTAACACTTCTGTGAGAAAAGGCAAAGAAGAGTTTTGAGATGGTAGCTGGTAGATTACAAGGCCGGTTCTGGACTTACCAGGCAAAATCTCTAAATAAGTTCTCGAGATGTCTAGATCCAATTGTTGGATATTTTCTTTAAAATAGTGGTCATGAACTGCTCTTTATTTCCTCAGCTTTGAGTCCTACTTATTATTATCAACACAGTCATTATCACCACCTCACAGCTAAACTTTGCATGCCAGAAATCGCTCTGATCACGTTATATGTATTAACTCATTTAATCCTCACAACCACATTTTATACTTGAAGAAGCCAAAGCACAAAGAAGTTTATGGAATCTGCCAAAGGTAATATATCAGAAAGTGGGGCAACTGGGATTCAAACCCAGGCAGTCTTGTTCTAAAGCCCACGTTTTTATCGACTGAAGTGTATAGTCTCCAACTTCAAAGGACTCTCACAGGTTTCAGGACTTTGTGAAAAGTCCTATTCAACATCTTTTCTATGCACATCATTATGTGGCTGTATAATTCATGTTTCCCTAGATCACATGTAGTAAACATACACATTAAAGATATAGTGGTAAACAATGAGTTTTCTTCCATTTAATTCAGGAAACTTATGCTTCTGAATGGCTATTATATTCCTCTCTCCTGCCTGGTTGCATCTGTTCTAACCACAGCTTGAGTCTCTGCATTAGATTTGATTCCGGCCTCACTTCTACACCAATCCCACCCCCACCCAAACTTCCATCAGTGCCTCTGCACCAACACCAAGCTTGTATATCACGGCACTCTCCTTTCTACGTGGTGAACTTCCCCATGGCAACATGCAGCCCCTGTGCCCTCTCATGGCACACATTTATTGGAAGTATCAGTGACTGGGACCAGCCATGAGCTTCAGCATGCCCAACTATTGCCTCTCAGGGAAAGCTAGTCCAGGTTCCATGGAAAGAGAATCCCCAACAGCATCCCCTCCCGAATCAGTACATCTGAAAAATAAAGAATATTTTGGTCAAACTGAATTCAAAGAAGCTACATAGCTAAAGTTCTTGGTCTGAAACTGTGGCTATGATTTTAACCTTAAAGTTAGGAAACCCTGTGCTCTGCTCTTTCTTTTGTCATTATATCATGCTAATCTTCCATGTATCAACACTGTCTTTCTAGTTTTTATTCTAATAGTCTCACAAGACTATATTACACAGTTAGAAAATAATAGAGTTATTCTTTTATTGATGAACATTTAGGATTGTTTTTTGCTGTAAACTCAGTTTATTTTCACTAAGGAAAGAAATCACTACCACGGTATCTTCAAAAAGACAAACTATTGAAATATAATAATCCTGGCTCTCTAGAAAGAAAAAACTACCTTTATGAAGTAATAATTTCCTACAGGATGTCAGAATACCAGCAAGTGGCTTCTGGCCGAGATACTCTAGCTGAGTCTATAAAACTATGTGCGGTGAATTAAACATTACCTATTTGTTAATAATAAACTTATGAACAAGATTTTTCAAACTCTGCTCACTCTAGGAATTCTGGGCCCTCTGAAAAGGCCAATAATTGTGGAAATTGCTTAGTAATTCAAGAATTCCTAGACTTTTCAGCATACTATGATATTTGATTACTAACCTTAACTTTGGCAAAGAAGGTAGTGATGATTTTTGTACTCCGTTGCTATTACCATTCCGCGGAAGTGTTTATGTTGAATGATGGAGAATCAATGGTGACAGGAGTCACTGAGTGCAAAGAAGCATGGCCCCTGGGTCCAAGGCTGGAGTCTGAAGGCCTTAGGTGACTGCAGAGAAGGGAGAAGACACTGCATCTTCATGGACCACATTTTGAAAACAGTGCAGCAGAGATCCAAAAGTCATAGCTTGAAAAGCCATGCTGAGGGCAAAGTCCAATGTGAAAGGCAAGGGTGAAGGTGGAAGAACATGTGATGCGGGCAGAATTCCAAAGAATGGAAAGTTAGGGCATAATGTTTAGAGCAGGTATAAGAAATAGTGTTAAGCAGGTGCTGCCACTTAAAAGGGTGATGGCCTGGCACTCTATTAACAAGTATAATTACAGGACAATGATAATCTATTTACATAACAATAACATGAGGGTGATAGGAGATCTGAAAATGTTTTCGAATGGTCAAAAATAAAATGTTTCATCAACTCTGAAATGCTATCTTGTGTAAAACATATCAGAATGTTAGAGGTTTAAAATGTGGAATGAGGTGCAATTTAGACTCTAAGAAATATGATAAAGTGAATTCTCTTGGATGTAATTTATAATGCTGCTTATTTTATTATACCCTGATTCTTTGAAAATATAAAAACGTGTAATACATTTGGCAGCTATGTACTCATTCCACAGATTATTTAATAAATCTCTGCAGTTAAACCCACTACATAATAATCTCTAAAGATGGAAAATTAAATGGTCACATAGACCACGTTTTCCTAAACTGAAATTGTTCTATAGTCCCTAAAAATATCATGTATATTGTTATCTAAGTCAGGATAGGCTAGACCACAGTGACCATGAATTGACTCTCAACTGTCAGTAGCATAACCCAATAAAGATTTCCTTTGAGCTCACATCAGTCAGATGCTTATCAGGAAACCTTCCTCTGTCGTGGAGCTACACCACCTGCAGCACGGAGCCTCGCAGGCTACCGCAGCAGGGAAGTGATGGAGCAGGCAGACTGAGGCATAAGCAGCCTTAGCCTGAATCCGTGTCTATCCCTTCTGCTCATAGTCATTGGTGAAATCTTCAGCTAGGCCACTGAACTGCAAGGGAAGCTGGGGACTGGCAGGAATCAGAATGGGCACTTTTGAACACTGTCTCTGAGATAGGAATAGTTAATCAAAAGGCTTTATTTGGACAGAAATCCTTCTAAACACCATGCATGTTTTCTTAGAAGCGATCAATCTGTGAAGAAGTCAACTGATTCTGTAATTGACAACTATGCTTCAATGTTTGCCCACCTTGATGTATCTTTCGGGAAATAAGTAGCATCTTCTAGCTTAATATTTATAAATGGCATACTTCTCTGTAAAATATCGAATACAATTTATTTAAAATAATTTAACTGGGCATAAAAATTACTTTTAAAGTATTGGGGACAATATATTTAGAACTGTATAGCAATGGCTATGCACAAGCTCACTGTTAGATCTCAAGCTTTAAAAATTTAAGCATAGGGTTTCAAGATGGCGGCAGCTGCGGCGGCTGGCGCGGAGTAGCTGAGGTGGAAAAAGTGGCCACTGGGCCTCAGGCAGCCGGGAAACTTGTGGACCTTCCTCTGGCCATCTCTTAAGGGAGGACTGCTGCTGCTGGCCGGTCGTGGGGGCTCAACGCCACTTTACCCCCGGCAGGAGAGGCTGCCTCATTTACAGGCAACAGCTTTGAAGTGTGGAGCAGGAAAAGAACTGATTCTTAGCTGCAAAAGTGAGTCTTGAAACAGGGAACACGGCGCCAGGGCTGCTGTGGATGCAGCCAGGATCCCGGAGGCTGGGGCCGCACTGAAGGCGGCCAGCTGCCCTATCCAGGATTCGAGGTTTCAGGCCGGCATTAAAGAAGACTCCTGGGAGCGCCCGAGCGGCGCCGCGACTGAACAGCCCGAGGCGGCAGCGCCGAGAACACGGAAGGCAACAAACCAGAGACAGAGCGAGCGCCCGACCTGGCACAGCACTGTGAGTGATCCCTGGCACAGCTCTGTTCGGGGGGTGGATGCCCACGCGGCTCCCCGCCTGCACCACCAGGCCACTTACTGCCCCGGTGCTGCCTCCATTTTCCCAGGTGCGGGCAGCTCCGCCCTGCTCGGCCATCACTGAGCCCATTTGCTTGGCCTGGCGCGGGGCTTTCCGGACCCTGCGGGCCGACCTCCTCTCCCATTCCCTCCACGGTTCTCTGGCAGGGCTGGGGGTGTGGGGCGTCCCGACCAGTTTTGGGAGGGCTAGGAAGTACGGGCCGACTGTCACTCCACCACACCCTGGACTCCAGCCCCGGTAAACTTCCTGTTACTGGGAGGCAGATACCATCTCTGCGACCACCAGTTTGGAAAAAAGCCTAACGAATTTCTGGTTGGGAATAGTGTGGTAGGAGAGTTCCCAGGTCCGCTTGAACCTGCCGGAGAGCAGGCTGCAGGCGGGCACTAGACTCGGTTTATACCGGGGGGATACAAAGGTGAACAAGACCCGAGAAAGATCTACACAGTGCTACAAAGGCACCCAGAGAGACCGGTCGTCTGTGCCTAGCAGAAACCTGGTAGACTTCCTGGGCGAGGCGGTGCTGAGCAGGGTCTTGAAGGCCCAGCTGATAGACGAGGGGTGCAGAAGACACGCCCCAACCCAGCACAGTGTGCACAGAGGGGGGAGACGTGCGGCCAGGGAGGCGGAGACTCGACAGAAACCATACACCCGGTGGGGTCGCCACTGCACGATCTAACAGCCTGGGCCAGAGCACACGGAACGGGGAGAAGTCCTGTACAGAAAGTGAAAGCTCAACAGAGATCACACACCCTGTGGTACGTGATCCACCAGCCCAGCAGAGTACAAGCTGACCAGAAAGGTGGATCCCCGGAGAAGCCCAAGACCCGAGGCAACCACACACACAAGACACTAGAGGCCAACTGAGCAGTCACGGCGGGAGCCATACCAAATTGGCAACCACAGCAACATCCTAGTTAGTCATTAGTCTTAAACCGGTGGACTGTGAAACCCCCTGCCACAATGAATAAACACCAAAAAAAAGACACCAGAAATACAAAAAATCAAGAAAGTACACCACCAAAAGTTAATAAATCTCATACTCTAGATCCTATAGAACAAGAAGCCCTTGAAATAACTGACAAGGAATTTCGAGTGATAATTCTAAGGAAACTGAATGAGATACAAGAAAACTCAGCTAGACATCATGATGAAATGAGGAAAAGTATACAGGATCTGAAAGAGGAAATATACAAGGAAATCAATGTCCTGAAAAAAAATGTAGCAGAACTTGCTGAACTGAAGAAGTTATTCAGCGAAATAAAAAACACAACGGAGAGTTTAACCAGCAGGCTTGTCGAAGTTGAAGAGAGAACCTCTGAACTTGAAGATGGGCTGTTTGAAATAACACAAGCAGACAAAAAGAAAGAAAAAAGAATCAAGGACATGGAAGAAAATCTGAGAGAGATATCAGACAACCTCAAGCGCTCAAATATCCGAGTCATGGGTATTCCAGAAGGGGAGGAAAATGGAGATTCCATTGAAAACATATTCAACAAAATAGTGGCAGAAAACTTCCCAGGTATAGGAAAAATCACAGATCTTCAGATCCAGGAAGCTCAACGATCTCCAAACGTATTCAACCCAAAAAGGCCTTCTCCAAGACATGTCATAGTCAAATTGGCAAAACTCAGAGACAAAGAGAGAATCTTAAAAGCTGCAAGAGAGAAGCGTCAAATCACCTATAAGGGAGCCCCAATCAGGTTAACATCAGACTTTTCATCACAAACCCTAAAAGCTAGAAAGGAATGGGATGATATTTTCAAAATACTAAAAGACAAAGATTGCCAGCCAAGAATACTCTACCCTGCAAGGCTATCCTTCCGAAATGAGGGGCAAATAGTATATTTCTCAGACAAACAAAAAACTGCGGGAGTTCACTACCACAAGACCACCCTTACAAGAAATCCTCAAGGGAGTACTGGGTTTGGTTCCTGAAAAATAACTACCACTGCCATAAAAACCTAAGAAAAATCTAAACCCGCTAGTACAATAAAAATGGCATTCATGAAGAGAAAACAAGCTAACAAAAACACTATCTACAACCTAAGGAACCAACAAACAAAGAAACCAAACAGTAAATCAGAAAGCAAGGAACAAAAGACACCTAAGACAACCAAACAACCAATAAAATGCTAGGAATAAATCAACACCTTTCAATAACAACTCTTAATGTTAAAGGCTTAAATTCCCCAATTAAAAGACACAGACTGGCTGACTGGATCAAAAAGCAGGACCCAACTATATGCTGCCTACAAGAGACCCACCTCACCCATAAAGATTCACACAGACTAAGAGTGAAAGGATGGAAAAAGATTTACCATGCAAACAGAAAAGAAAAACGAGCTGGAGTGGCTATTCTTATATCTGACAAAATAGACTTTAAACTAAAAACCATAAAAAGAGACAATGAGGGACACTACTTAATGATAAAAGGACTGATCCATCAAGAAGACATAACAATCATAAATATGTACGCACCCAATGTTGGAGCAGCCAGATTTATAAAACAAACTCTATTAGACCTAAAGAAGGAAATAGACACTAATACCATAATAGCAGGGGACCTGAACACTCCACTGTCAATATTAGACAGATCATCTAGGCAAAGAATCAGTAGAGAAACACAAGATCTAACCAAGACTCTAGACCAATTGGAATTGGCAGATATCTACAGAACATTCCACCCAACAACCTCAGAATATTCATTCTTCTCATCAGCACATGGATCATTCTCCAAGATAGATCACA
Organism: Cynocephalus volans; assembly: GCF_027409185.1. Lineage (NCBI taxonomy): Eukaryota > Metazoa > Chordata > Mammalia > Dermoptera > Cynocephalidae > Cynocephalus > Cynocephalus volans. The sequence continues at coordinate 77,848,561 of NC_084464.1, forward strand.
TATTAGGTCACAAATCAAGTCTCAATAAATTCAAAAAAATTGCAATTATCCCATGTATCTTCTCAGACCACAATGGATTAAAACTAGAAATTAATAACAAACAAAACTCTGGAAACTATACAAACACATGGAAATTAAACAGCATTCTACTTAATGACATATGGGTCCAAGAAGAAATCAAGCAGGAAATCAAAAAGTTTATTGAAACTAATGAAAACAATGATACATCATACCAAAACCTGTGGGATACTGCAAAAGCAGTATTGAGGGGAAAATTTATTGCATTAAATGCTCACTTCAGAAGAATGGAAAGATGGCAAGTGAACAACCTAACACTTCACCTTAAAGAACTAGAAAAACAAGAACAATCCAATCCTAAAGTTAGCAGACGGAAAGAAATCATTAAGATCAGAGCAGAACTGAATGAAATTGAAAACCAAAAAACAATTCAAAAGATCAGCGAATCAAAAAGTTGGTTTTTTGAAAAGATAAATAAAATTGACAAACCATTAGCATGGCTAACAAAAAAAAGAAGAGAGAAGACTCAAATAACAAAAATTAGAAATGAAAAAGGCGATATTACAACTGATTCATCTGAAATACAAGGAATCATTCGAGACTACTATAAACAACTATACGCCAACAAATTTGAAAATCTGGAGGAAATGGATAAATTTCTGGACACACACAAGCTCCCAAAACTGAACCGTGAAGACGTAGAAAATTTGAACAGACCAATAACAATAAAGGAGATTGAAGCTGTTATCAGAAGGCTCCCAACAAAGAAAAGCCCAGGACCAGATGGATTCACAGCAGAATTTTACCAAACATTCAAAGAGGAATTGACACCGATTCTTTACAAACTATTCCAAAAGATTGAAACGGACGCAAATCTCCCAAACTCATTCTATGAAGCAAACATCATCCTGATACCAAAACCAGGTAAAGATATAACCAAAAAAGAAAACTACAGGCCGATATCCTTGATGAATATAGATGCAAAAATCCTCACTAAAATACTAGCAAACAGAATACAGCAACACATACGAAAAATTATTCATCACGATCAAGTGGGATTCATCCCAGGGATGCAAGGTTGGTTCAACATACGCAAATCAATAAATGTGATACACCATATTAATAAACTCAAACACAAGGACCATATGATCATCTCTATAGATGCTGAAAAAGCATTTGATAAAGTTCAGCACTCATTCATGACAAAGACCCTCTATAAGTTAGGTATAGAGGGAAAGTATCTCAACATAATTAAAGCCATATATGACAAACCCACTGCCAATATCATCCTGAATGGGGAGAAGCTGAAAGCTTTTCCTTTAAGAACAGGCACTAGACAAGGATGCCCACTCTCACCACTCCTATTCAACATAGTGTTGGAAGTACTAGCCAGAGCAATCAGAGAAGAGAAGGAAATAAAGGGCATCCAGATTGGAAAAGATGAAGTCAAACTGTCCCTGTTTGCAGATGACATGATCCTATATATCGAACAGCCTAAAACCTCTACAAAAAAACTGTTGGAATTGATAAATGATTTCAGCACAGTAGCAGGATACAAAATCAACACACAAAAATCAGTAGCATTTCTTTTCTCCAATAGTGAACATGCAGAAGGAGAAATCAAGAAAGCCTGCCCATTTACAATAGCCACCAAAAAAATAAAATACTTAGGAATTGAGTTAACCAAGGAGGTGAAAAATCTCTATAATGAGAACTACAAACCACTGCTGAGAGAAATTAGAGAGGATACAAGAAGATGGAAAGATATTCCATGCTCTTGGATTGGAAGAATCAACATAGTGAAAATGTCCATACTACCCAAAGTGATATACAAATTCAATGCAATCCCCATCAAAATTCCAAAGACATTTTTCTCAGAAATGGAAAAAACTATTCAGACATTTATATGGAACAATAAAAGACCACGAATAGCCAAAGCAATGCTCAGCAAAAAAAATAAAGCTGGAGGCATAACACTACCTGACTTTAAGCTATACTACAAAGCTATAATAACCAAAACAGTATGGTACTGGCATAAAAACAGACACACTGACCAATGGAATAGAATAGAGAATCCAGAAATCAACCCTCACACTTACTGCCATCTGATCTTTGACAAAGGCACCAAGCCTATTCACTGGGGAAGGGACTGCCTCTTCAGCAAGTGGTGCTGGGATAACTGGATATCGATATGCAGGAGAATGAAACTAGATCCATACCTCTCACCGTATACTAAAATCAACTCAAAATGGATTAAGGATTTAAATATACACCATGAGACAATAAAACTTCTTAAAGAAAACATAGGGGAAACACTTCAGGAAATAGGACTGGGCACAGACTTCATGAATACGACCCCAAAAGCACGGGCAACCAAAGGAAAAATAAACAAATGGGATTATATCAAACTAAAAAGCTTCTGCACAGCAAAAGAAACAATTAAAAGAGTTAAAAGACAACCAACAGAGTGGGAGAAAATATTTGCAAAATATACATCTGACAAAGGATTAATATCCAGAATATATAAGGAACTCAAACAACTTTACAAGAAGAAAACAAGCAACCCAATTAAAAAATGGGCAAAAGAGCTAAGTAGGCATTTCTCTAAGGAAGATATCCAAATGGCCAACAGACATATGAAAAAATGCTCAACATCACTCAGCATCCGGGAAATGCAAATCAAAACCACATTGAGATACCATCTAACCCCAGTTAGGATGGCTAAAATCCAAAAGACTATGAACGATAAATGCTGGCGAGGCTGCGGAGAAAAAGGAACTCTCATACATTGTTGGTGGGACTGCAAAATGGTGCAGCCTCTATGGAAAATGGTATGGAGGTTCCTTAAACAATTGCAAATAGATCTACCATACGACCCAGCCATCCCACTGTTGGGAATATACTCAGAGGAATGGAAATCATCAAGTCGAAGGTATACCTGTTCCCCAATGTTCATCGCAGCACTCTTTACAATAGCCAAGAGTTGGAACCAGCCCAAATGCCCATCATCAGATGAGTGGATACGGAAAATGTGGTACATCTACACAATGGAATACTACTCAGCTATAAAAACGAATGAAATACTGCCATTTGCAACAACATGGATGGACCTCGAGAGAATTATATTAAGTGAAACAAGTCAGGCACAGAAAGAGAAATACCACATGTTCTCACTTATTGGTGGGAGCTAAAAATTAATATATAAATTCACACACACACATACACACATACACACACAAACCGGGGGGGGGGGGGGAAGAAGATATAACAACCACAATTATTTGAAGTTGATACAACAAGCAAACAGAAAGGACATTGTTGGGGGGGAGGGGGGAGGGAGAAGGGAGGGAGGTTTTGGTGATGGGGAGCATTAATCAGCTACAATGTATATCAACAAAATAAAATTAAAAAAAAAAAAAAAAAAATTTAAGCATAAAGCACACCAAACAATGGTAACTATGACCAGCCACTACATCCACAGGCCCAGAGGGGGCCACCTGTGTGACCTGGAGTGAGTGGTATGGTGCAGGGTCATTTGAAAGAGCAAGGCAAGCCTCCCCCTGGAGATGTGGGACAGGGCAGCTCTAAGTGGAAACCTGGAAAAATATTCATTTTAATCTTGATTGAAAAACATTATCTGCCTTGCAACTGTAATTAGGACTCTCAAGTAGGGAGCAACTGTGAAGTAAAATTAGAGAGGATTTTTGTCTGAAACATTTTGTTTGAGATGAAGTGAAAATGAACTAATAAAAGAATTTAGCTGCAGGCCTGAAAATGTGAGTTAGCATAGAAATAAATGAAAAAAGGAAGCACAGGCCGCAGTGTGTTGGAACAAGGCCAGGAAAATGGAGAGTTTCACAGGAGAGAACTATTAGAAATTCTGAGGCTTCACCACAAGAGGAGCAGGAGGGTCAGAAGCTTCCCCACTCCTAAATTGCTTCAACTACTTTTCATTACACTCTCTCGAGTCTAGTTATAAAGTGACGTTACTAATTTTTAACAAACACGCCAAAATTTATGCACCCAAATGAATGTTGTTTCAGTTGGAGTGGTCATCTTGAGAGGCTGTGGGTTATGATATGATCATTGTCCAAATATTTTGGGGAACTCCTCTTTTGGAATTACCTTCAAAGTCAGCATCACATTCTTTTGAGTTGTGACAAATCAGTCTCCTAAAAGGAAGAATCTGATATAAAGCCACCAAATGTCATTTGAAGTTAAGCTTATTGCCTAAGGCAAATTATTGAGCTAGTTAAAACCACTTCAAATTTTAAGATATGCGTAAGGACATGTAACTTTAATAGTGAATATGATTTTACTTTGCCCTACACAGTTCTGAAAGATACTTTGCTAAACTGTCATAAGCACTGTGATACACATGTGTTTATGAACTAGTAGTTTAATTTTTGCTGGAAGAATTCCAAAATTGAGATTGCTAAATAAAAGTATATGGTGTTTTAAACTGTAATAGTCATTGCTAGATTAATCTCTGAAAAGGTCTGAGCAACTCATATTCTCAGGGGCTATGTAGAGGGCCCACTTCACTAGTGTTGGATGGTGTTACCTTTTTTAAAAAATGTATGCTTATTTGATAGGCGAAAAATTCCATCTAATTTTTGTAGACTTTGCATTTTCCTGACTCACTAGTGGGGAAGAAAATGTTCATTGTCCATTTTCTTCTATTTGCAACTTGTCTTTTTTTTTTTTTTGGTAACCATTTGTGTATTAGGAATGTAACTTGTTTTCTGTCTTTTCATGGCATTCTAATTGTTTATATTTTCCTCAATTCATTGTTTTGTATAAGGTATGTATTTAAATACATACACACACACACACACACACACACACACACCCATTCATTTATTCTGTCTAGAAGTCCAATGCGCTATCCATTGCAACACAGAGCCATGTCACATTCATTTTTTCTAACATAGTTAAATTAACTGTATTTTCTTTCTAAGCTTCCTATTTACCTTAAGGTCTCTCCTTTGACCAAAATTGTACTATGTATATATTTTTTTTAATTTAATTTCTACATTTTGTTCATATTAAAATTTTATTTAAAGACAGGTTTAAGGAGAAATGCTTAGAAGATAATCAGCCTTTTAAAATCCAGTAGTTTCTACCACCTCTTTATGTTATTTCACCCTTGCAGATCATTCCATTTTCATCAAAATATCTCTCCAAAGTGTTTCCATTAACCTATTTGGAAATAGTAAACCACTTTTAACATAGTGAATACTAAATTGTCTTGACTTTCTTCCAATTATTTAAAATAAATTTACTTCAACAAGCACTCAGTGGCTATTGTTGTCTACTGTGTATCAAATTTGGGGGGAAACACTGGCTGAGATACAGATAGGGGTATTATGTGACAGAGAGTTTCTCACAGGGAACTTCTCAAGTCCATAGACATTATTCCTTAGACCGAAGCTCTACAGAGTTTACAGAGTTAAGTTTTATATTAAGGGACCAATTTTTCATACACTAGTCATCATTTAAAATGTGTGTGGGGGGTGGTTCTTCCTTTTTATTTTTTATTTTGTTTTATTTTATTTTATTTTATTTATTTATTTTTTTTGTCCTCTTGTGAAAACAAAACAAAACAAAATCTAATGATCGCTTCCTCCCTTCCCCACCCAATCCCCGGTCATCTGTGGTTTAGAGGAAGGAAGTGTTTAGGGAGAAATCAGTTTCCTAAAGTTTTTACAACCAAAAGACTTAGGGAATTGGATTTTTCTTTTGCTAGAATAACAACTGCAAACGGATATTTATATAAAGAGTTAGGTCAAACCTAAGAACTTAAGAGTTTATTTTTAGATTTCTTCTTGGCCAAGGGGGAAATATGGTAAATGAACCTTATGTTCTTAAATGGGCATGCAGTTGAACTCAAAAATATTTCAGAAATCTGACAGAAGGCACTTAAGAACTTCAGCTTCCGTAGGCATTATTGCAAGCTCCCAAACAATAACAGCATTACTGAGTTTTTTCTTCCTTTTTCTTTTTCAAACTTACTTTCAGTTTTAGTACTTATGGCCTCTATATTTTTGAAAATAACAAAACAAAAAGAGTAATTATGTAAACATAGGGGATACAAAAAGAAAGTCCAGTGACTTCAGCTGAGCAGCTGTTAGAATTGTGCTCTCCAGTGTGAAAGCCACTAGCCCTATGTGGCTATTGAACACTTGAAGTGTGGCTAGTCCAATTTAAGACGTGCAGAAGTGTTAAAACAGACTAGATTCAAAAATGAAGTATGAAAAACAGAATATAAAATCTCGTTAAAAATTTTATATCTATTATATATTGAAATATAATACTTGAGACATAATTGGTGAAATAAAATACATTATTACATTTAATTGCACCTGTTTCCTTTCTCTTTTTTAAATGTGACTACAAGAAAATTTGCAATTTCATATGTGGATCACAAAATCTTTCTACTGTACAGCAGTGTTGTGGAGCATTGGAATTAAGAGCTGTTCTCTGAAGTAAACCTATATGGATTCAAAGCCTGGCTACCAATAACACCAGCTGGGTGGCCTGGGGCAAGTTATGTAGGCAATCTGTGCTTCAAGTTTCTTATGTGTAAATTGTAAATGATAAAATTTTCCCTATTCCTAGAGCTGTTTGAGCACTGTGTACGGAGCCCAGCACATAGCAAAAGTTCCCTAGGAGTTGGTTCTGTTTTCTTTACTTCAGAATCCAGAAGAGCGAGAGCATTTTTCTGCATGAGAGCAGCTCTCAAAAGAAAAAGGGGGAAAAAAATTAAAATCAGGAATTTGCTGAAGTGATGCTTTCCCTACCCTTCTTCCTTACCCTATTGCAGCCAATTTATTGCATTGAAAAGAAATCAAACCATCCTTTTAAAATGGAATATTTTCAAGATTTGTAGATTTCCTATTAGGTATTTTTTACACTCCATAGCTGGGCCCAGGTCTCTGAGGAGGCCAAGGCAATTAGACAAAACTGCAGATTGGTTTTCTATTGGTACATTTCATAAAGAATAAATGGATGTGGTACTGGATCTAAGAAACAAATAAGAGAATGTACCTGATGCCCCTGACATCACAGGAGCTGGTCTGAAAAAAATAATAATAGCTACTTCTGTTGAGCTTTTGTTACCTAATGAAGAATACTCCTGAGTGCTTTACATGCTTTGTCTCATTTAAGTTCACAACAATTCATTAAAACAGTTATCATTATTTTCTTCTTTTTATGGTGAAATGTTATCTCAAAGAGGTTAAGTAATCACCAGAAGTCACATAGTCAGTGACAGGACAGGAATTAGGTCTAATCCAGGTCTGGACATATATCACTAGGGATTCTTATTTCTCAGACAACTATCAATAGGTCTGCATAGCACAGATTACAGTCCTGCAGAGTGAAGGAAATGCTCTCATCCTATAGCAAGGATGCTACCTAAGTGAAAAAGAAATAGTTATTAGGATCATCACATTGTTTCTGATAGAACATGGCTTCAGAAATTAAGTTGTTTTCATAATTTCTTGTAGTTCACTCAGTGTGATGCTTTTGAGATAAAGTCCACATTTCATTTATCTCTATTTCATAGTATGCAGTACAAACAAAACTGAGCACACAGTTATTGCTTATTTAATGATTGCTGAATGAATAAGCATATGAGTATGTGTGTCACTAGCCTTTCCCAACCAGGACAAATCATCTGAACCATGGAGCACAAAAATGTTTTGAGTGATTATTTGTTCAGTTCTCCCAAGTACGTACATAGCAAATACCATCCTAGATCCACAGGAGAGAAGTTAATTCATTACATACAATGGATCCCTTAAAACAACAGGGTTTAATTCCCTCTTAGAATCCTATACAGAACCATACTTAGACTAATCCATGGTCTTTGAGGGCTACTTTGACTTTAGTCAGAGGTGCCAAACTGCAGCCTGGGCCAAATCTGGCTCATACCCAGTTTTTATAAGGCGTCTGAGCAAAGAAAGCTTTTACATTTTTAAAGGTTTATTTAAAAAAAAAATACAAAAAAGAATATGCAACAGAGACCATATATGGCCTGCAGTGACTAAACTACTTACCCTCTGACTCTTTACAGAAAAAGTTTGACCTCTGCTTTAGGTCATAGTAGCTATATATCCAGGTGAAGTGGCGTTAACCTATCTGATAATATTTGAGGAGTCCTCTAAGATCTATGGTTTCTAAATTCTTTCCTAACAAGCTCTCTTTAGATGTAATAATCTTACTTGTTTTCATTTGTACATTGGGCATCAGAACGACAGCCTGACAAGCTTTGTTCCCCACCAAAGGCCCCTCTCAAGTGGCGTGGCATAGGAAGTGGTACCCTAGACTTTGAAATGAGTTCCAATTTCAGCTTTATTAGGTGTTGCTTATTAGGTGAGAAAGTTGGGCATGTCAGAGTTTATTTCCTCATTCACTGGTCATTTGTACAGCAGACTCCTATCAATAATGCTTCTCAGTACACACCAGGTGTATTGGTTATCTATTGCTGTGTAACAAATGACCCCAAAATGTAGTTGTTTATTTTTTTTTATTTTTTTTTTTATTTTTTTTTTTATTTTTATTTTTTTAAAATTTTATTTTGTCGATATACATTGTGGCTGATTATTGCTCCCCATCACCAAAACCTCCCTCCTTTCTCCCTCCCCCCTCCCCCCCCAACAATGTCCTTTCTGTTTGCTTGTCGTATCAACTTCAAATAATTGTGGTTGTTATATCTTCTCCCCCCCCCCCCCGGTTTGTGTGTGTGTGTGTGTGTGTGTGTGTGTGTGTGAATTTATATATTAATTTTTAGCTCCCACCAATAAGTGAGAACATGTGGTATTTCTCTTTCTGTGCCTGACTTGTTTCACTTAATATAATTCTCTCAAGGTCCATCCATGTTGTTGCAAATGGCAGTATTTCATTCGTTTTTATAGCTGAGTAGTATTCCATTGTGTAGATGTACCACATTTTCCGTATCCACTCATCCGATGATGGGCATTTGGGCTGGTTCCAACTCTTGGCTATTGTAAAGAGTGCTGCGATAAACATTGGGAAACAGGTATACCTTCGACTTGATGATTTCCATTCCTCTGGGTATATACCCAACAGTGGGATAGCTGGATCGTATGGTAGATCTATCTGCAATTGTTTGAGGAACCTCCATACCATTTTCCATAGAGGCTGCACCATTTTGCAGTCCCACCAACAATGTATGAGAGTTCCTTTTTCTCCGCAGCCTCGCCAGCATTTATCGTTCATAGTCTTTTGGATTTTAGCCATCCTAACTGGGGTTAGATGGTATCTCAGTGTGGTTTTGATTTGCATTTCCCGGATGCTGAGTGATGTTGAGCATTTTTTCATATGTCTGTTGGCCATTTGTATATCTTCCTTAGAGAAATGCCTACTTAGCTCTTTTGCCCATTTTTTAATCGGGTTGTTTGTTTTCTTCTTGTACAGTTGTTTGAGTTCCTTATATATTCTGGATATTAATCCTTTGTGAGATGTATATTTTGCAAATATTTTCTCCCACTCTGTTGGTTGTCTTTTAACTCTTTTAATTGTTTCTTTTGCTGTGCAGAAGCTTTTTAGTTTGATATAATCCCATTTGTTTATTTTTCCTTTGGTTGCCCGTGCTTTTGGGGTCGTATTCATGAAGTCTGTGCCCAGTCCTATTTCCTGAAGTGTTTCTCCTATGTTTTCTTTAAGAAGTTTTATTGTTTCAGGGTGTATATTTAAATCCTTAATCCATTTTGAGTTGATTTTAGTATACGGCGAGAGGTATGGATCTAGTTTCATTCTCCTGCATATGGATATCCAGTTATCCCAGCACCATTTGCTGAAGAGGCAGTCCCTTCGCCACTGAATAGGCTTGGTGCCTTTGTCAAAGATCAGCTGACAGTAAGTGTGTGGGTTGATTTCTGGATTCTCTATTCTATTCCATTGGTCAGTGTGTCTGTTTTTATGCCAGTACCATACTGTTTTGGTTATTATAGCTTTGTAGTATAGCTTAAAGTCAGGTAGTGTTATGCCTCCAGCTTTATTTTTTTTTGCTCAGCATTGCTTTGGCTATGCGTGGTCTTTTATTGTTCCATATAAATGTCTGGATAGTTTTTTCCATTTCTGAGAAAAATGTCTTTGGAATTTTGATGGGGATTGCATTGAATTTGTATATCACTTTGGGTAGTATGGACATTTTCACTATGTTGATTCTTCCAATCCAAGAGCATGGGATATCTTTCCATCTTCTTGTATCCTCTCTAATTTCTCTCAGCAGTGGTTTGTAGTTCTCATTATAGAGATTTTTCACCTCCTTGGTTAACTCAATTCCTAAGTATTTTATTTTTTTGGTGGCTATTGTAAATGGGCAGGCTTTCTTGATTTCTCGTTCTGCCTGTTGACTATTGGAGAAAAGAAACGCAAATCTCCCAAACTCATTCTATGAAGCAAACATCATCCTGATACCAAAACCAGGTAAAGATATAACCAAAAAAGAAAACTACAGGCCAATATCCTTGATGAATATAGATGCAAAAATCCTCACTAAATTACTAGCAAACAGAATACAGCAACACATACGGAAAATTATTCATCACGATCAAGTGGGATTCATCCCAGGGATGCAAGGTTGGTTCAACATACGCAAATCAATAAATGTGATACACCATATTAATAAACTCAAACACAAGGACCATATGATCATCTCTATAGATGCTGAAAAAGCATTTGATAAAGTTCAGCACTCATTCATGACAAAGACCCTCTATAAGTTAGGTATAGAGGGAAAGTATCTCAACATAATTAAAGCCATATATGCCAAACCCACAGCCAATATCATCCTGAATGGGGAAAAGCTGAAAGCTTTTCCTTTAAGAACAGGAACTAGACAAGGATGCCCACTCTCACCACTCTTATTCAACATAGTGTTGGAAGTACTAGCCAGAGCAATCAGAGAAGAGAAGGAAATAAAGGGCATCCAGATTGGAAAAGATGAAGTCAAACTGTCCCTGTTTGCAGATGACATGATCCTATATATCGAACAGCCTAAAACCTCTACAAAAAAACTCTTGGAATTGATAAATGATTTCAGCACAGTAGCAGGATACAAAATCAACACACAAAATGTAGTTGTTTAAAAAAAGCATATATTATCTCACAATTTTGTGGCTCAGGAATCCGGGCATGGCTTAGCTTAGTCATCTAGTTCACAGTCTTTCCCAGGATATAATCAAAGTGTCAGCTGAGTCTGCAGTCATCGAAAGGTTGAACTGCAATAAGATCTGATTCCAAGCTCATTCACCAGTTGTTAGAAGGCTTCAGATCCTTGGCAGCTGTTGGATCTGCCACATGAGCTTTCCATAGGGTAACTCACAACATCACAGCTGGTTTTATCAAAGTGAGCAAGAGAAAGCAAAAGAATGCCAGCAAGACAGATGTCACAGCCTTTTGTAAACTAATTTCATAAGTGATATCCCATCACCTTTGTTGTATTCTAGTCATTAGAAACAAATTACTAAGTCCAGCCCACTCTCAAGGAAAGGAGATTACACAAGGATACGAATATCAGGAGGTGGAGATCATTGGGAGACACATTAGAAGGCTGCTTGCTTCACTGTGATTGTCATGGGGTAGGGAATACATAGGGAAAAACAGACTGGCATGGTAGGACCAGAGAAAATGTAAAACCCATCTGGAGCATAACAACATCCCAAGAAGGACACGTGTTGAACGTCACAGATCTGCAATAAAACAGAAGTGAACACATTCCCTCATTTTGTGACTTATAAACTAGATATCCTCGGAAAAGCTATTTGATGTTTCTGGATCTCTGTTCAACCATAAAATGGAGATAATAAAGCCTACCTTGCAGAGTAGATGTAAAGATTAAGTTAGATATCATATAGAAAGCACCCAGCACATGGCATATGGTATATGGTCAATAACAATTGTTATTATTTTCCTTCTTATATAATAGTCAATCAAACTAGTAGTCAATAATTTAAAATTACATAGCTCTTCACAAAGATATTGACGTCCAGAGACGATGTGTTAGTTAAAACAGTTTACGATAAAAACAATATTTTACATTAGCTTAGCACTTTGCACTTAAAGTGTTTTCACAAGCATTACCTTACTTGATCCTCACAAACTGTGTGAGGGTAGTTTTGCACTCATCTAGACTCCTATTTATAAAGTAGAAAAACTAAGAACTTTAAAGTTTAAATGAATTATCCAGGATTACACAATAAATCAGGATGAGGATCTCTGAGAAGATATGGAAGGGATCAGGGGTGCCTGGTGGTGGTAGGATCTACAACATGCTGAAACCAGAAGTGCCAGTGAGGCAGGCGGCTGCATGGTCAAGAATCCAGAGGGTTACACACCCCGAAGGATGGAGCAAACCCATGAGTGAACAGCCAGGAAAGCAAGTGGCAGTGAGAGCTTGCCCAAACCAGAACTCAGGGCAAATATGTTACAGGGGGAAAAAGTGCACTCAGAGAATAACCACTTTGCAAATGCAGAAGAACAAGACAGGGGAATTGCCAGCAAGCCTGATTTTCAAAATTTTGATCAAGTCAATTTCTTTCATTAAATTTATTGAGAACTATAAAAAAATTAGACAAGCAGTCAGGACCCTGGCAATTACGGGAGAACGTATGAAGCAGGTGGAGGTGAGCGGGGAAGAGATTGGGAATGGCACTGACAATCAAGGTCATGCTGCGCTGAGAACTTTGAATTAAGTAAATACAGCAACAATATCCTCATGTTGTATCTGTAATTTAATGGTTCACCTCCCCATCTTCATCTGCTCCCCATGTGCATAATAGAGTGAATCATATAACAGCCCCAACCTGGGGACTTTGTGGGCATTATATACAACACTCAAGATACATTTTGACAGGACATTTCATAGTTCTACAAGCTGTGCAGTCTAGAAAGAGTGTTTTCATGGAATTGTCATCCACAAATTGTCTTTTAAAAATAAGATACTGCCAACCTATATGCTGAAACACAAACTTATTCCTATCTTTAGGGGCTTGACCTCAGCAATATGCCAACTTGGTAGAATACCTTTGCAATCCTATATAAAATATTAAAATATATTTTATATATTTAAAAATATTAAAAGTAACCAATTTCTTCTCTGTGAGATATATACACTATAATGTGATTTGATGCCATAACCTAAGTTACATGAGAAAAAAATATGTAGTTTTCTTAGGGTATAAGAACAAGAAAAATGAGTAAGACTGTGTTTTCCTCAAAGCCTTTGTGAAAGAGAGATGAGATATGAACACACAAATACACGCACACACTTTTTATTTTAAGGTGCAGTCACTGCTCCTAAATTGCCCCGAATCTAGAGAAGAAACTCGTAAATTACCATCCCAATAATGAATGTAAATGTGTTAGAGGGGAGGGTGCCTAGAGGAATTAAGAACAAAGGGGACTTCTGAGCATAGGAAAGATTCAAGTAGAGCTTTGAGAGACTAGCAAAGGTTAAGGAAGGAACTGGGACATACAATCAGCTCCATGGCTGGGGCCCTAGTGTGTGCTGAAGGGCATTGTCTTAGACCATTGGGGATGCTATAACACAATACCATAAACTGCGTAGCTTATAAACAACAGAAATGTATTTCTCACAATTTTGGATGCTGGGAAGTCCAAGAGCAAGGCACTGGCAAATTCAGTGTGTGGTGAAGGCTCACTTTCTGGTTCATAGATGATGCCATCTCACTGTGACCTCATATGGTGGAAGGAGCAGACAAGCTCCCTCAGACCTCTTTTATAAGGGCACTAATCCTATTCATGAGGCCCCACCCTCATGACCTAATCATCTCCCAAAGACACCAACTCTTCATAGCATCACCTCAGGGTTTAGTATTTCAACATATGAATTGGGGGGGAGGGGCACTCAGACCAGAGCAGACATTAACATATTGGTCTGGAGAGGTTAAACCTTGAGGAACTAAGGAGTCAGAATTCTTTCCTGATGGCAACCTAGTTCCATACAGACTAATTTTAAGTAAGGAAATGACAAGCTCAGATTCGTATTTTAGAAATATCACATGGAGTCAGATACAAGGATGGAATAACAGGGGAAAAGATTTTCAGCAAAATAATTTATTCCTAGAGAAGGTTTTGAGGAAAGGCTGTATCTAATCTAAAGAATCTAATTTTATGCACATTTTCCCACTGTTTGCTTTATACCTGAGTCTATTTTTAACCCATTGTTAGTGATTCCCATTACAGGCACATCTATTTTAAACTAGAAACTACTTTAATTGGTACCTTGGATTATAAGTTCTTTTCAGAATGTGGAGTATCGTGATTAACTTCACTTATTCACTAACTTCCAAAAGACACACTGCAACTGGGTTTGACGATCACTGTACGTTTTTGTCATTATAGTTGAATCTATGTTCTATTTCAGATGACTGAAAAATAGTGTGTCTTTATGGAAACAATGAGCAATGGAAGAACTTTTTACCATTTGTTAGTGTCATCTGCCAGTTTGCTTGGCAGTGCATGACAATAAATATCTTTGTTGCTTTATGGAAATGACAAATTTAAATATGACTTCACTTTAAAATGCATTTAGAAGTGAATGAGGTACATATTATACATATCACAGGTACAATAAAGCATAAAAGAATTTCACCTGACTTTTACACAGCTGTTTTGACTTCTTTACTAGTAAGAAAGAAAAGGTATGGAAATTACCAAATGACCCATGGCAGACAACTGACACTCATAAAGTTTAATATGTAATTCTATGGCATTATGGGATGGAGTGGTTGGTTTTGTGTGTATAGAGGGAGAAATAGTGGCACTATGTCCAGAAATCAAAAACTATCATGGACCCATGATTTATGCCACAATGATTCTAAATTTTTGTTTTTCCTCCAATTTTTTTTAATTTCCAGAACTAAATACCAATTATTGAGAGTTGATGCTGTGTAGTAATTATTAGTGCTGTTCACTAAAAATGTTGGGTTCTCTTCTCAAGCATTTGATAAGGCTGTAGTTTCCTGTCTCCTTTAAGTTAAAAGCACCCATTTGAGTCACTTTGATCAATGAACTATTTTAAAAAGTAAGGTGTCATATCTAATAAAAGGTTTTAAGAGGCAACGCTGTCTTATCCCTCTGGCATAGCACATGGACATGCTCATAATGGTGGCTCTCCATCAGTCGGGGTCCCTGAATGACTACCAAAGACTCATTGTAGACCTGGCTGTACATGTAGCATAAGCAAGAAACAAATGTGTATTCTTATTGCAACAAAATGCCTGGCTTGAGTAACACAGAAACAGTACCCAGACACGAGTGCTACCATAGCAAGTAAGCCTAGAATACATAGCAGTGGCTAAGGGCTGGGCAGTGGACATCAAGCGAACTACCACTGGAGACTAGAATGATGGTGATCCGTGTAATGTAGTAGCAAAACACTTGGTAAAACTCTTGCCTGTGATAACATGGAAGGCAGAAAATGTAGCTCTAGAGAAAAAAGATTGGAAAATAGTGTTAGTGATACCTGTTGATTACAATTGGCTATATTTGACATGGCACCACAGAGAGAGATGATCTCAGAAACAATCAGGTAGTTTGCAAACATCAATAAAAGAAAATAGGAAGTGTCCAGAAATTTGGTAACCTGCAGAACTATTAGAGAAAGTAACTTTATCTCTCCAACAGATAAAAGATCAAACTAAAAGCTCTGAGGCAAAGGCTAACTGGAATACTGCCTTGTGACAAGGGTCATATCAAGGGTGTTATGGGCTGAACTGTGCCTCCCCTCAAAATTCAGATGTTGAAGTACAGACCTCATACCTCAGAATGTAACACTATTTGGAGATATGGCCTTTAAAAGGGTGATTAAGTTAAAATGAAGCTAATCCAACATGACTAGCCTACTTATAAGAAGAGAGAGAGAAACACCAGGTGTGAGGATTAACTTTATGTGCCAACTTGAATGGGCCACAGGATGACCAGATTGAACATTGTTTCTGGGTGTATCTGTAAGGGTGGTTTGGGGTGGATTAGCCCTTGAATTGATGGACTCAGCAAAGTTGATTGTCCTGCCCAGTGTGGTAGGACATCATCCAATCTGTTGAAGGCCTGAATAGAACTAAAGGCAGAGGAAGGAAGAATTCATCCCTTTTTTCCTGCCTCACTGCTTGAGTTGGGACATCTCATCTCGTTTTCTGCCCCGGGACTGGGATTTACATCATCAGCTCCCTTGATTCTCAGGCCATTGGATTCAGACTGAATTACACCACCAGCTTTCCTGGGTTTCCAGCCTGCAGATGGCAGATCATGGGACTTCGCTTCCATAGTCAAGTGAGTCAATTCCCCACAATACACACACACACACACACACACACACACACACACACACACACACACACAGAGAGAGAGAGAGAGAGAGAGATTTCCTATTGGTTCTGCTTCTCTGGAGAACCCTAATACTCATACACCAAAGACACATTAACAAAGAAAAGCATGTGAGGACACAGCAAGAAGGTAGCCATCTGCAAGCTAAGGAGAGAGGCCACAAGAGAAACCAAACCTTCTGACACCTCAGTCTTGAACTTCAAGCCTCCAGAACTGTGAGAAAATAAATTTCTGTTGTCTGCACCATCCAGTCTGAGGTATGTTGTTATGGCAGCCCTAAAATACTGATACAAAGGAATGGCCATCACACCACTGAATAAAATGTTTCAGCAAAAACCAACAAATGTCTTCAATTTGACCAGATATTGCAAAGCTCAAATTTCTCACAATTAAATCAAGTGGAAGAGAGAGGCATAGGAACAAAAAAGCACAGAAATATAACAAATCTAGGAAATATGTCAAGATAAGGACTTTGGGTGGCTACTGATACCTGTAACTGTTTGAATCAAATAGGTAACAAATGTATTAGTTTGGAAGGAAGCAAATGGCACATGCAAATTATCTAACTGAAGGGAATGCAATAAAGAGGCAGTTTACAGAAGCATGTCAGAATTAAGGTACCAATTAGTAATGATGAGGTAATTAGGAACTAGCAACCACAGGAAACTTTATCACTCCTAGGCCTAAAGGACAAAGGGACAGCTCTATGTGTCAGGATTTGGCGAGTTCTGGAGCCATGGAAGAAAGGCCTCCAAACAGGAGCTGGGACCATGGAGCAAGGCAGCCACTGCAAGGATTGCGACAAGGTTGGGGATGGGAGCTTAGGGGTAGGGATAAATACTCTAGCCACTCTCTCTTAAATGCTGCCCTTCAACTTCCTACCTGTGCCATGCATTCATCAAACCAACAGATATCCAGAGGGTAAGCTAGCCTGGATAACACAGCTCCTATGGTGCAGAATAAGGCAGAAAAGGGAATATTTTTGATGGGGCCAACAGAGAATAACCAAGACAGAAACTTTCTAAATCTTTATGAAAGACATACTAGCAAGGATACAAGCTTTGACTGCAGAGGTGACTATTTGAGACTTAAAATGACTCTGGGGCCCCCAGTCTGCTGTAAGTAAGAAGTAGGAAAGCTACTCATCACTCCCTAATTGAAGAATTTGGGCCTAATCAAGCAATATTTCCCATCATCTAGAGACTGTCACTTCTGCCGAGTAGGTTCTTATAATTTCTATGGATCCATGATTACCTTGTGTCTCCCTTTCTTCCCTATTCTGAATGGGAGTGTTTATTGCAGTTATAGTGTTCTTGCTTTACCATTGTATATAGGAGGTATAAGGGGCAGATTACTTGTCTTTATAATTCATAGATCTCTGGATCATAAGAAACCGCCATGGACCTGCATGATACTGTAACTGGATGGCACTTCACTGTTTTCAACCTCAAGTGGTGGGAGGGACAAATAATAGGGGAAGCCTTTCAAATGACAGGCAGGACCAGATTGTACAAGGTCTTATAAGTGAGGGTAAAGAGTCTGGGATTTATTCTAAACACAACAGGACGCTACTAGAGAATTTTTAGCACAAGAGTGATGTAGTCTTATTAAATTGTAAAAAGCTCATCCTAACTGACAAGTGGAGAACGAATTAAAAGGGGGAAGTATGGAAGCTGCTGGCTGATTGGAAATGCACTGCAGCTGCCCAGCGGAGAGGTCCTGGTGGTGGAGAGAGGGCTGATTCAGGATGTTTCACAGTGGGTGTGACACATCTTACTGATAAACTGGATCAAGACTAACTCTAAGATTTTGGCTTCAGCACCTGGGTGGAGGTTGGTGCCATTGAACTAAGCTGGGCTAAATGTCAGCTAAGATGCTTTGATAACATTTGCATTTAATAGTGGCCTTTAATGCCTTAACTCAGGACCATGAGTACTTGGGGAATCACAGAAGTAGTGGGGGAAATATTTCTGAGATGCTGTTGGGATAGTACCTCTTAAAAAAGAAAGAAAGAGAGAGAGGGGAGAGAGAGAGAGAGAGAGAGAAAGGAAGGAAGGAAGGAAGGGAGGGAGGAAGGAAGGAGAAAAGAAAGGAAGGAAGGAGGGAAGGAAGGAAGAAGGGGGGAGGAAGGGAGGGAGGGAGGGCAGGAGGAGAGAAGGAAGGAAGAGAAAAGAAGGGGAAGGGAAAGGGAGGGGAGGGAAGAGAAATCCTGGTTTCCCTTTAATGCTCAATCCAAATATGGCTTACATGACCCTTACCTTGATATCTTTGGAGCATCTCTTTGACAGAGCCTGAACATCTAAACATAATTTTACTGTAGGAAATAGATATAGGGAATAACATGAAACTAGATATTCTAGTTTAACAAAACATAACTTTTTCTTAACTTGCTGTCCACCACAGGATCCCTTTTAAATTCCTAGTCTGTCCCCAAGAGGTGGGGATAGTAGGGTGATGGAAGTTACTGTCATCTCAGCACATCCACTACCCAAACACCCCAGCCAAGCCCTTTGCTCTCATCTAGCCTAGTGCCCAAACAGTCCCTCTTTTTCTTGCACAAGGCTTCCCCTTTCCCTACTCAGAGGACTGTGGTGTCTGCCTCTTGAAATTCAAAAGAATCCCAAGAGCTGCAGATGCGCTCGCTGAGGCAGGAAGGGATGGGGTCCTTTCCTTCCTTTCGGCATCTCACATCATTATGTCAAAGCCTTTCTCTTTATAGGCATCTACTGGCTAGGAGCTCAGTGTCTGGGGAGAGATCACCAGTTTTCAAATCTTAGCCCTGCTGCTTACTAGATGAGTGAACTTAAGCATTTATATAAACTTTCTGAGTCTCAGTTCTTCATATGAAGATCAGGATTAATAATTGTACTAACTTCACAGGGCTGTTGTGATGATTAAATGAGATTACATATGTAAAATGCTAACCCCAGTACTGGGTACTTAGAAAATTAGCATTATACATTAGCTATTTCTATTATTATTATTATTATTATTATTGTTATCACCACAACCACCACCACCATCATCATCATTGTCATGCCAGTCCTTATTAAAACCAAAACACACTGTAGTGTTTGCAAATTTTTATTATGTCAACCCAGAAATAGAGTACTTTAGTAAAATTTCTGATGATCATTAATCAATTAATAAAAAAGTATCTTCCTGTATTTCCTCTGTTAATCTAAAAATATATCCTTTTCTTATATACTAAAAATAAAAATTAAATCCATGATTTCTAAAGAAATGCATTTTAAATGTTTAAGGTGCCCACTTGATATTAACTCTATTGTTTGTTGGTATAAAGTTTCCCTAGTGCTCAGCTAACACTATGCCTTCAGCATTATTATAACTAAGAGTTGCCTCTTTCACAGTTGCCACCATGTAAAATCAAATGAACACTCTTCTGTTATAAGTTCACTATAGAGTAATTGTTTGTAGATTGCTCTTAATAACAGTGCTGTTTTGTTCTGAACCTATGATTCATGAACAAGTGTGAAAATGAAAAGGCAGAAGATGAACTGTAAATCTTGGTGCTGGGAGAGAGAACCACGCTGTTCAAACAGATAGACCCCAGACATCTCAGAATTGTGATCTTCTGGATCCTAACCATTATTCTCAGCAGCAGGAAGAATTAAAAATAGTTGGATTTCTACAATGGATAAAGAGGTAGTTTACACAACATCTTTCTATTCGGATCAAAAATAGAAATATAGATAAAAATAAAAAAACCATCAAATAGTAAAGATCGCATTGAGCCAATACAGCCACTTCAGAGTTCAGCCGTATTTGCAATAAGGCCCATCGGGGGACTCAGTCATTCTAAAATAGCCCTTCATTTACTCATTTTTCTCCTTAAAAGACAGAAAATAAAACAAAACAGAGAAGACAAGTTATATAATCTACACATTGGAAGCCTAACCATTTCTATTTCTTATTGCAGTTCGGAGTGGAAAGGAACACTAAGTCCTAGAACATGGTAATTCATCTCCTGTTTCTTTGTCCGCAGCTACAAGTGGGAGATAGTTCAGAGCCATTGCCAATCAGAAAATACAACAAAGCAGTATTAGCTTCTCATTTGTTTACTGGCAGATCACAGGCCACTTCCCTACGATTCTCAGACATCCTGTTAGGTCTTACAGGCTCCATCCAGGCATAGAATACTTCAGAAAAAGAAAGGGCATTCGAAAAGACTCCTGTTTTTGTTCTGTGAACATGTCATAGTTGAGTTAAGTTTTTAAAATATTCTCCACCCTTGTTTGTTTCTTAATGCAGTACCAAGATGTAATTTGTATGGAAGCCAAAACTAGAGACATGCTGAATATGTGAATACCAAGGAAGTGGTTTCCTTAGCAATAACAGGCATGTGAAAGTCAAAACTTCCTTTCCTTCTCATGTGACCTTTTTTCAAAGCAATTCAGATAGAGGACAATGCAATTGAATTCCAAGCACCCACAGTGTTCATGAATTGCTAAGCAATGATTCACCAAGCACCCTAATTATTCTAGACTGCTTGAGCATTTTATTAGTGAAATTGCTTTGTTTTTAAAATTTCCTTCTCACTCTGCACATCAGTTTTCCTTGTTCCTACAGGCCACTTTTCCACCACACTGAGAAAACAGAGGTATACAGAGCATTCCTAAATAGTGATTAATTTAAGGAATTTAGAATATCAGAATGTTAGAAATGGAACATTGCATACAATATTCATAACTACTTCCTCCCTTTGGGTACACTAGATACTGGATACATATAGAAATGTTTGTTTGATAGTTAAAGTGCATTATTTACTCAAAATAAATAATATAATTTAATTTTGAAAGAACTCCAACTATATTTTAGAAACACTGAAGTTTCCATTCATTCCAATTATTGATTTAACTGACACACTCAACCTAAAAAACAAAAACAAACAAACAAACAAAAAAACCTGACACATTAGGCTTACAAACTGCCAGTTCCACGTAATTCTCAAAGTTAAATGGTGGTAACTTCTTTAACAATATATTAGCAAGCCTGGACTTTAAAGTGGCATGTTCTTTTGCCTTTAATTAAATTTCAGTGTTCTTGAGGAACATAGGCAAGGCTCTCTAATAAATTCTTTATTTCTTTTCATAGTCTGTAAATTGCGAATCTCAAAATTGCTAACATTACTCAACTTCTCGCCATCAAAATTCTGGGAAGTGATTCAGCAGTGAGTGTTGCATAGTAGTTGCTCAATAAACATTAGCTTTTCTTCTTTCCTCTACCTGTATCTTCATTCTGATATCTTACAGTCAATTTATTCTGACCTGCTCCAAGTTTCATGGCTCTCCTGGATTCAGAAGTGAACCAACACAGAGCTGTCATATTCCAGTGGGCCCCAACCATTATCTTACTTGCTAGTAAATACAGGGTAAATCCTAATAAAAGTATAAGAATCTTCAGCGTACTCGTGCTCTGACCACTTTCTACAGTGTTTGTGAGATTGCTTAACAAAGACAGTCTGAGCTGCCCAAGCAAGCAGGGTAATTTTCCATGCCCTCAGACAAAGACAGTAGAGATAGAACATTTGCAATGTTCTCATTTGCCCTGCACATACTGCACTCTGCCAGGGAGAGAGGTCAGGCTTTGGGGAGGTTATTTCTCAACCTGGACATGTGTCCCACAGTGTGTCTATACTGAGTACCCTTAGGGAAAGCTGTTTCTCATTTTTAGTGCCATCAATTTTATGAGCATCTCCTCCCTTTTCTAACCAAGGCTGGATCTGGAAGGTGGGCACTATTCCACACTGCTGATTTGACTAGTCCTGCTGCAGCTAGAGCCAAAGTCGCTAGGAAAGTACTTGATCATCTTTTGGAGGAGAATAGTCAGGATAAGACAGTGGGAAAATATTACAGAGTTATAAGTAATTGCTTGCCAAAATATTTTTAGTGTTTATTTTTGGTTGACTTAGCTGGTCAGAGAAACGTGACTCCAGGAGTTAGGAGTGACCTTGACTAAGTCGCTTTTTCTTCCAGGCATTAAAAAGTTGAATTAAATCACAGGTTTCAAACTATGTTCCATGGAACTTTGGAGTTCTGTTATGCTGGGGGCAGGGGCAGTTGATAAAAGAGACACCTAGCAGGTGGGATTCTAGGCATCTGGGCTCAGAGACAGTTGGTTTCTATCTGTTTTTATATACTGATTGAATTTGTTTAAAGTGTCCTTTGGTGAAAAAGAAAAAAAAGAAAATTAAAGATATAGCCTACATGTTTAATTTTTAATTTTCTTTGAGACTTGACATTCTAGAACTGTACAAGTACATACTTATAGATTGTAATTCATAAAAGAACAGGCTTAGCAAATACAAAACAACAAAAACATGAACAATAAACTCTGTTTCATGGCCAAAGACTATTCTAATCTTAGCCAAAACCTCATAAATGTCTATTTTTGTCCAGGGGGTATTGAGAAAGATATTACAGATTATTCAAGGTAAATAGGCAGCAATTAGTAGAAGGAAACAACAAAAAAAGACAGCACAAGCATGAGGTTAACATGCTTGTAAAGCAGTATGGTTCTACCTCTAACTCAAGGGAAACAGTCCCTAATATTAGCAATGCATTTTGGGCTATCTCATGAACACTTACTTATTTTAATAATTTCTTTTGACCTTTGCAAATGTCGTAGGCACTGTTGGGTGTGCAAAGTGAAGGTCTTAAAAGTAAATAATACTTTGTCTGCATCATCAGACGATGTTAGAAAGAATCAAAGCCACAGAAGGATGGAGGCAATCGCCTTTCTAGCCATGCAGTGGTTCTGCCAGTAATAGCTGGAGTCACTCTCTCTGCACAGCATATTTTCTAAGAGGTGAATTGTATTATACCTGTTCCCCATTATCCAGTGTCTTCAGAAAAGGCTGGAAGTAAGGCAGCCAGTCTTTCTGGCATGGTTTTACCCCTATTAAAAAGGCTATTGTTGAACTGTTCAATTTGGGATGCTGTGATTGTTAGCACATTCAGCAAGCTGTGATTACAGTAATTACAGACCTGTGAAGGTCAAATTGACAAAACTGAATATAAACTGGAACTGAATATAAACGGGGACAACTTACTGCACTGGTTCTTTCTACACTCTTCAGTTTGTTTTTTGTTTTTTGTTTTTTTCCCCTGTTGTTGTTATTGTAAGAGTTGCCAAGTGGTGAATCTGTAATAAAAAATAAAAACGAAAGTCATCAATTTCACAATTTGGCTTTGACTACTTAGAATCACTATTCAAGGAACTGAAGAGAATGCAACATTGTATTTTCAGGTCCAGGTATATTTTTGGCTCCATTACCTTCTTCCCTAGTCATGGTCTTGTATTTGTGTGATGCACCCAGTCATTTTTTTAAAGCATGTCATAAGTCTCCAATGTTTAGGAGTAGAGTGTGACACTAAATACAGAACGAACAGATAATTTTTTTTTTGTTTGGAATATTTAGCATAAACTGTTCTCATATAAAGAGAACAGACAAAATTGTATGAAAATAAATGAAATGGTCTTCCTATAACTGCCTGGCCAAAGGCCAGAATAAAATTTCTTCTCAGGTACACTAAAAACAAACTCGTTATTATTTTTCTTTGTCCTTATTATTGGCTTCAAGCTATAGTTTAAATAATGATTAAGCAAAAATAGAGTCTATTGTCATGTATACCATGTGAAGGAGTGGGGAAGGGTAGAAAATAAATAAATATAAATCCTATCTACACAACAGATAATGCTGTTTGTGTAGTACCAGGAAAAAGTTTGGGGTCAGGGCAAAAGCTGTGTCTGAATGAAGCCAAAATAGCAGAGGCAGATGGAAATTAATCAATTCACAAAATCCAGATGTTTCATCTACCGAGAGCCAACCATCTGAATTTTGGCTGCCTGAAATTTTCATATTGCATCCAGATGTTAGCTTTCAGGTAGATATAGCCACAATCTCACAATATGTGATTTCATTATGATTTACTATATTCAAATTTTTAAGTGTTCTCTGGCTTATGACAAGAATAAGGATAGGAAAGTACAAGCTATTTTTCATGTTTTAGTAGACATGACACTGTTAAAGGATAATTTTTTTAAGGATAGAATGACTCTCATACAAACATAAAATGAATGCATGTCACAGATTTTAACTCATCAATTAATGAGAAAAACAGTAAAATGTTACAACTGGTTCAAAGAAGATTCCCAAGAACCATACATCATATAGATATGTGTATATGTGTGTGTGTATATATATGCACATTTTAGCAAATACAATTAATTTTTATTTCTAAGGGCAGAAGTCATTTTTATTATCAGTTTTCTGCAACTCTCGGACTTGTAAAATAGCTCAAAGACAATGGAAGGCAGAAATAACTCACAAAAGTGCGCTACATAGGGCATTTGCAAATCTTTTGTATTCCTATTTCAAAGTTCTTCACAATGTTTTATGACTTTGTTTACTAAACTAAAATTATTTAGGTATACAAACAGTTATGAACTCTCATGGTATTTTTACTTAATATCATGTGACTTATCTCGTGCTTGAACACTCTTAATTATATAATTGATTCTTGCATATGTCTCACCTCACAGACTATGTTACACTTCCTTGTGTTAATTATTTCCTATTCATTTTGTTGATAAGGGAGAGATTTCACTGTAGGGTTATGGGGATGGCCAAAACATAACACTTGACCCTGGACAGATAGATCAACAGCAGTTTATTAATCACATATAATCACAGCCCAGGGGAGGAGGACACCAGGGCCACATGAGGCCTGCACTCAGGAGCACAGTGAACAACCAGGACTATGGGAGGCAGGCTTTGTAGTATCAATAGGACTGGGTGCCCCCTGGTTCCTATAGAAGTATATGAGTGACTCAAGTGAATACCTCCACAGGCTGGTAAGAAACAAACCTGCTATTCAGGGATAAGCAGAAACTTCTCCCTGTCTGTTTGATAAGAAGTGTTGTTTGACCAGGTGGACCTTATCCACAGGAGCTGAATGGGGTGGGAAACTTGTGGTTAGGCCATTTGAGGTCCCCCCAATTTTTCCAGCTGTCAAGGCAGCACATGATACTGAGCCTCAATCTTAGACTTTACGCCACATTTCTTGAGAGCAGCAACTGCATTTATCCATTGAAACAATTTGGTGAGCTCCTGCTATGTGTCAGGTACTGTTCGAGGCTTCTGGGCATGCAGGAATGAAAAAAATAAATAAATAAAGATCTTTGCCTAACATTCTAGGGAGAGTCAACAAACAAAAGAGAAAAATAGTTGGTATGACAGACAGTAATAAGGGCAATGAAGAAGTTTTGAGCAGGGGATGGAGAAAGAAGTGAAGAATAATGGAGGTGGATTGCTGAGTTGAAATTTTAAACATGGTACAAGGGAGGCATCACTAAGAAGATGACATTTGAGACAGGACCTGAAGGAATGATCCCTGAGGCAATCTGGTGAAAGAGGTTGGAGATGGCGAGACCAGCAAGTGTCATAGTCCTGCAGCAGAAGTGTGTCCTCACGCTCAAGGAAAGCAAGGAGTTTAGTATGGCTAAAGTGACGGTAAGCTACAGGAAAAGCAGAAAGAGATGCGGTCCCTTTCAGATACATACAGGGGCTGAAACACAAATTGTTCAGGGCTCTTTAGCCTTTGATTTTTACTGAAAGATATGGAATCTACTGAAGGGATTTAGACAGAAGAATGGCCCATCATTTGACTAATTTTTCTCTTTCATCTCTCAGAGAGCCTAGGAAAATATTTAGCATATAAAGGCTCATCAATATACTGCAGTTGCTTGCAATGCTTGCAATTAGATGTAGGTGCCTTCCTACTTAAAAAATATGCTCACTGCAGAGAAATGGGCATTCAGAAAATTCAGCTTATACGCAGTTGAGTTTTTGAGGCAATACCCATTTCTTCATTGATCGGGCCTGGTTCTCTGACACAGAAAACATGGCAGGAGGGAGAGAAACCAGCACACTTACATACAGTGCAGCATACTGCCCATGCAAATCTAGGATTTCCTGCAGCCCTCTACCATAAGACAAGGAACATTTGAACTTTAATATATTAAACACATTTCAACTAATTTTTCTTCTGCACAAATTTTGTTTACATAATAGAAATACATTTCAAGTTGTATAGTATTTATAAATTTATATTAGGATGAACTCAAAAATTTTCTTTGTGTGGACAAATTCACATATAAAAAAAGCATGTTATAAACTCTGAGATCAGAAACTTGACTATATATTGTGCAATTTGACAGACAGGACTCATAACTTAGTTTGGTCATGCCTTTCCTGAGTAACTGTAGATCTATCACTGACATAATTACCCATTCTTCATTTCCCACCATCTTGGTCACAAATCTATGGTTTTACCATTAGCATTTAGAGAGAGTGGTATGTATAATACAATAAAGAGTTATGGAAAGGGAATCACTTCATCTGCTGCAGGAATGTGTTATTCTGAACACTGAAGCTGATTCTGTTTGGTTTTAACAAGGTATCATCTCCAAATCTTATATTATTTTGGAAATATTAAACTACAGTGAGGGAGTCCCAGTAATGTGGTAAGAGGAGAAAGTTATCTGACACAATTAGGCCAGGGTTCACATGGATCCTTTGTCACATACTTCACTCCAGACACATCTGGAAATTCTCCCCCCACACCCCTAACTTTGTCTGCCTGGAAAACACCACTCATTATCAGGACTCAACTCAAACATGACCTACTCCACGAAACATGTTCTTCCTCTGCTCATCTCTTCATCCTACCCAGAATTAACAATGCATTCATTGGACCCTAAAAACATTTTTATTACTGACTCTATGCACTTATAAGTCTGTTTCTCCTATTAGACTGGAAGCAATTTAAGGGCACCATCCGGACTTTAATACTCTTTTTATCCTGAACATCCAGCATGATGCCTGGCGCATGTAGGATTTACTAAGTATTGTCGATAGTACAATCTTGTCACACTCACAAGATACAACATGACACCAAGTGAGAAGGACACCTAGTCCAGCTCTGTTTTTTCTTAGAAGCAGCACCATTACATAACAGCTACCACTCGTGGCAGCTGAGTTTGGCATATAAAGAGAAATAGGATGACTATTCTTTAAATAATTCTCTGTTTTGGCATTATGTTATAAGGTCTTTATTTAATAGGTATATTCTCATCTTCTCTTCAGCAGCAGCAGCAGCAGCAGCATTTTTTTTTAATCCCATTATGTGAAAGGGGAGGTGCCTTTGAAACTGGATCCAAAGATTTTCTAACTTTCAGAGGCTTTAAGGGCTGAGGTAATATTTGTCT
Organism: Cynocephalus volans; assembly: GCF_027409185.1. Lineage (NCBI taxonomy): Eukaryota > Metazoa > Chordata > Mammalia > Dermoptera > Cynocephalidae > Cynocephalus > Cynocephalus volans. The sequence goes on from NC_084464.1 coordinate 77,876,251, forward strand.
TTGGTGCAGACTTTTGCTTTGTGTGAGAGAGAGACCACTCTGCTGGGCCTTTTTTTAAGTCATGCACATGTAGTGAATTTACTTAACCACTGTTCTTAGAGAAGCCCTGACTGGTGAAACATCCAAATGCCCACACTTCTGAATGGGATTTACACATACCATATTCTGTTTTTTAAAAAAGCAACAGTTTTCTTCTTGGAGGGAAGCATGACATTGCTGGGACCATTATAATATTCAATTACGTTTTTTGCTTCCTTTTATAGGCCGAGATATAGGGGGTGGGTTTCTGTGTTCTAGGAGGAAAGGATCTAAGAAAGATACTATGGACCAGGGTTGAGGACCATATTGTGGCAACTGTCAGTGGCCAGAGGAAGGAGAGACCAAAGGGGTTCTTTGAAAAATAGTACAGACACTGACAGTGATAGTTTAAGTGGTTTTCCATTTCGTACCATAAATCTCTTCTCATATGCTGCAAGTCTTCATTTAGTTTGCCAAACACAATAGGTTTGTGTTTGAGAAACAGATGGATGGTGGTAGCAGCCTGGAAAAGAGTAACGAGATAGTTGGTAAGGCATGGCCTTTGAGCAGTGGTCCCTGGCAACAAGTGACACGTGGAAGCAAGAAAAACTTGATGCAGCATTTAGACACACTCACTAGGGATGCTCCGAAATCATGGGGAGCAGCCCTGGACTTCCTACAGTCAGACAGGCTGGGAACTCCATTTGCCTATCAAAAGAGAAGGGAAGCCTTGGAAACTGGAGAAAGGAGAGGGACTTCGGTGACAACACATGGCTTTTTTTCTGAAGAAGTTTAAGGTAAGACTAAAATAGGTATACTTTACAATATGTATAGTATTGTAAAAATACTATACAAAACCCCCCTGCTGTGAAGCAAAGGGTTTCAAGTTAGTGTTCCATAGTTACCTTCATGTCTACTTCTTAGGTTGGAAAGTCCTGCGAGGCCCACAGGTGCCTCAGGAGAGCCGAATATCTAATCAGAAGAGAAGGCAAACAAGGAAGGAGGGAGACACAGAAGGAGGAACCCAGGGCGGGGACACAGGCGGAAACGGGAGAGTTAGCCCGGGTGGTGAGAGAACTCTCCAGGGCGCTCTCAGCGGCTTGCATTAAGAACAGGTGATTGTTATTACAAGGAACAGGTAGCAGGCTCTGGCACTGACAGATCAGGACGGTCCAACACACCCATCCGAGCGGACAGGGCAGTGAGCAGCCAGTCGGGCCGCAGGAGCACGCTGGCAGAATGTCACCGGGAGTGCCTCAGGCACCCACGTCCCTGGCGTCCCTGCCAACCAGCCTGGATGCAATCGCTCCGATCTTTGGGACTGCCTAAAAGCGAAAAGCACCCTGCCTGGGGCGAAGAGTTTTTCCGAAGGTGGATTTGTGCATGGTTGATAAGGAATCTACCATTTTGGTCAGCCTCCTTCGTTCATGTGCCCTTTTATCTCTTCCCCTTTTTTGCTAGACCCATAAGCTGTTTTCCTTCCCTTCTACTTTTCCAGTGTGTTCTGCAACACGCACACAGCTCTTTGGAATTCTGTGGGTGGCAGGGGTTTTCTCCTCCATTTCATGTGCTCAGTGACGTGGAAAGAGAAGTATGAACTCTGACACTTGCTTTTTGCGAACGTTTTGATGAAAGGACAAGTGACAGTCACAAATCTTAAAACAGGTGGCGGGGAAGATGTGGAAGACACCTGATTTGTTACCAGCAGCAACTCCTTTCTCAGATCATCCCAAAATGCTGACATGTGCCCAACAGCCCAATTTGGAGAGATTCCCATTTTATTCAAGCCCCAGATGGGATAGCTAGGAATGGTTCATTGGATAAATACCCACTCTTCCCTCTTCTAAGCCCTAGATCTGTCCCTCTTGCCCCCTAGTCATCTTTGCTATTTCTCTCGTTCATTAAATTCCTTTGAAGTTGTGGATTATTTTTTCTGTCTTTGTAAATTCCTTCTGGCTAGTGGACTTCAGAAGTGCAAGTGCTTTAAAACTTTCCCTCCTCTTTTGAATTAATACTGTACTCCACAATTTTTTCTCTCCGTTTTGGGGGGCCAACTACTGTGTTGTTTTACATTACATTTTCATTTCAGAACTGTTTGAGAATGGAACTCATGCCATGCACGTGAATATTTTGCCTCCTCTTAGCTGATTTAATCAGCATGGATACCATTATTCATGCAATTGCATGAATAATTTATTTCACTGTTGTAAAAGTTTAATAAAAGTTTTCTTGTCTTTATCAAATTCCATGTTGCTCTTTGTTCATTTTATAGCAGCAACATTATCAGACTGTAAAACAGTTCATATGAAAAAGCAATGAATGGCATGGACTTCATTGGGGCTCTTGTGTTATTTTTTATTGCCATTTTATCTATGATTAAATAAGATTATACATGGAGAAAAGACAGTAGCTCTAAAGATCTAAGCACAACTAGCACTAACCAGTCTGTGCTGCTGTGGATTAGAAAAATTTGGAACCACATTATTACAACTGGGATGCCCAGCCTTATTTGTAGTATCCAACAGAACATATGGTTCTTGTCCATGCACATGTGTACGTATATGTGTGGCTCTTCTGCCCACTGTGTAATTTATATTAGTGACCACTTCCTAATTCAGGATGACTGCTATTTCTTACCTAAATAGATGCGCTAGGAATAAATAATATTTGTTCACAGTTAATTTTTCTAGTAAAGCCCCAAATTAGCCAGTGAAATTACTCTATAGATTGAAAGTATCTTAATAACATTTACGTGTCTTCCTTTAATGCTAGAGTGGCAAATCTGATAAACAAGCTCCAGCAGCATTTATATCTACATGTTAGTAAAAAAGTCACATTATAATCACATGATAGATGCTGAAATTACAAACATGCTCTTTTCAAGTAGTCAGGTGCTAAATGCTTGAAAGTTAGAAATTCATTAAAGATGGCTATGAAAAATTCAAGAAGACAGTTGTCTGATTTTCTCAAAAAGGAAGGCAAATTTAAAATAATTACAGAGTGAAAATGGTGGGTCATAGTCCAGAAAATGCTCATTGGCTGACACAGGTCCATAATCTCTTATCTTAAACTCTTGGAGCCAGATGCGGTTTAGAAATCAGAATGTGGGCAATTTAGAGAGGAGCTATATATCTGTGCATGTGTGTGTATATGTGTTTGTAAATATATAAATACACATATAATGTAACATCATCATCCAGGGGGGCCTTGAATAGCACCCTATAATAAAATGTTTAATATTTCCTCAGCAAAATTATGAATGTTCATTCTATGTTCATTCTATGTGACTATAAATACTTTCGTGTCAGTTCTGTTCAGGTTTTGTTGTCAAATAAGCTCAGATCAGGTCAAGTTTTTCTGCTTATTAACCACTTTAGCTTTTTCAGATTATGGATTTGTACCTACATATCAATAAACATTTTTGACCTCCTGCCATGGTCTGTATACTGTAATAGATGCTGTGCCTAAAAACAAATGTAACAAGGCCCCTTCTCCCAAGGAGCATGCAGTCTAGTTGATGAGACATTTAAGCAAACCAAAGTTTACATGTTTGCACTGGGTACTAAAGAAAACATAAAAGAAGAGTCTCGAGATGAGGCTGGGGAATTGGAGAAAGTTCCTAGAGAAGTTGCCATATCTAATCTTATAGGAAATATTTTTCATGAATGAGCATATGTGTACATATTTTTAACATTTCCAGACGAATTCTATTTCTATGCTTACTTCAGAAACCAAGCTATAAACACAGTATACAATTCTAAATGGTCAAAATCCCCTATGAGTAAAGGGAAAATTTTACTTAATTATGCTAAAACATGGAACAATTTCAAGATTTCAGTGGCTTACAAAAGAGGTTTATTTCTTGCTCTTTTCTCTGGGATACAGGCTTTAGGATCAACCCTTACCCAGGACTTTGCTGCTCTACAGTTGGAGGAAGAAAATAATGGCAGAAACATGCAGTGGCTCTCAATGCATCTGCCCAGAGCTGGCACATGTCATTGTGACTCACTTTTCATTGGCCAGAGCAAGGTGCATGGCAAAACCCGATATAAGGGAAGCGTAGTCTTCCCACATGAATGGCCTGTGGTAACGCCTGATGAAAAGACAGCAAATTTTGACGTTAATACAGTCTTCCACAACTAGCTTCTTCATTCTGTGGTCCACATTCTTCATTGACTAGGTGCCCTGTCTCCTCTGAGTGTAGTCTCTCCATATTGAAAAAAATGGTAAATCAGTCCCTCAGTTAGTGAGAAGGCTGTTCCTCTTAAATGAGAAATGTATTGCATGTAGAGAAAATGGGAGTTTGGCATAATAGAGGTTGGTGAATACACTAAAGAGTACAAGAATTAGGAGCGTAAGAAGACATATTGGTAAACAAAAAAACAATTGAGCCCTCAGTGATGGGCAGAAAGATCTATCACTATTAGGTCATAGGTTAACAACAAAAACAACAAATGAAGAAAGAGGTTCAACCATATCTGGAATCATATTTTAAGCTATTTCAATAACTTAACTGAAAAATAAAATATTCCTGCAATAACAATTTAATATATTTTCTTTAAGAAATAAAATGCACTGTTACATTAGATGAATACACTGTGATCATTTAGAAAAAAGCTGAGAAATTTATATACATATGTGATAAGCTAGAAATATGTTTCCAATCAATCATGTGTCCTCTTGATAAGAAGCACAAAACAAAATGCAAGGATAAAATAGGGGATTAATTATCTATTCACAAAATCAACACACAATAATTTAAAGTAATGGCATTTTGTCTGTAAAATATGCAGTGATCCTTTGAAGAAATAGGAGCACATTTACAGAAGAAGATAAAACTAGTAAATATATTGTGCTCTCTTTCTTTCTCTCTCTCTCTTTCTCTCTTAAACACCACAATGTACAATGTCTTGTTTTGGTTTTCATATGTTCACAGAATTATAAGAAATTGTAGAGGTCTCAGAAAAAAGGCAGAAAAAGTCATTAGTGGTATAAATGTATGTGAGTATATAAAATATTATGTATAATATACACATATATATTTAATTAAAAGGTTATTAATTCTGAGGTTATATAAAAAGATTATTTTCACATATTTATGACAAAGGGCATCTATCAGTTATAATTTTTTTTAAATTTTGCTTCAAGACAAAACAAAAGAAATGGATTTTAGTTGAATCAAAAGAGTTAAGATTTTGAAAAAGCATTGGTCATATTCATATGTATTTGGTTATAATAATTTCCCAAAATAATTACTTTAATATTATCTAAAATTAAGTATTTTTATAATTCAATTTATGTGATTGTGATTAGGTAACAGATATCTGTTTATTAGTACAAGATGAACGATATCAATTCTGGTCCCTGTTTTCAAACATCAAAAATCACTCAGGTTAATTAAAGCAGAAAAGGAATTTATTACAAAGATATGAATCCTTCTGATTAGAATGTATAAAATCATGAGATATTGCTCCCACTCTAACAAAATAAAATTATGGTTTTGTTATTGGGTATACGTGTGTGTGTGTGTGTCTGTGTGTGTGTGTACATATAAGATTGCTGAAGACAAAAACAAAATTTAAATAAATTAAATTCCAGAAAGAGAAGAACCCTTTCTATAAAAGAAACCCAAATCCATGGAAATATAAGGAGTAGGAATAAACCCACTATAGACAGAGATAAGGAGAAGCTAAGCCAAGATCTTAATAAACTTTTAATAGCCACATGTGGCTGGCCTGATGGATGAGAATTCCAAGAAGGTCCTTTGAAAGGGTGCTTCCACACCCTCACCAATATTATCCTTCAGGTTCTTTAATGAACACATGTAGTAGCCTGCTGAAGAATGGGAGCACAGCAGGAAGACACAGAGAGACAACTGAGTGCACAACAGTGGTACTGTAAGACCAGGGAAAGGGAAAGAATGTAGAGAGAGATTTGCTCCAAGGTGAATCAAGTGCATAACACCTGAAAGCTGGAGGCACAAATGCAGAGCTGAGAAATATCACCCCTAAGTCACCCAGGGCCTTTACCTCAGTGCAAGACAGTAGCATACCAAAAACTAAGGGCAGAACACTAAAGGCAAAATAGATCTCATAAGGCTGACAATCAGAAGCAGTGCTGAGGAGCCAGAAGACCACTACAGAAACCAAAAATCTGGGTGGCATAGAAAGATAGCCACTGGGATGTAAAATACAAAAACATCTCTAGAATTATACTGGTGCTTATATAAACTAGTCACAATGTCTCATAAAACATTTGAAACCTATGGAGAACTAACAGATCTAACAAAAGCTACCACAAACTTCAAATCCACCTCAACCATAGATTAGATTGCTTCAGCTTCAGCATTTGTAGCCTGTCACAGGCATGGGCAATCCTTTTTCTTGAGTAAATAACATTTACAGTTTTTTTACACATAATATATGGCATAAAATAAAAAATTTTGTGGTATGGAAATAAGCAGGGTAATGTGACCCATAATCCATACAATAAATAGTCTATAGAAGTAGGCACAAATGTGACCAAAATGTTAGAATTAGCGAATAAAAAATCTAACATAAATATGTTAAATATGGGTTTTTTTTTTAAAGAAAAACTAATGGAAAAGGCAGTCAACATGTGGGAACAGATGGGAAATTCATTTTAGTAGTGTACTGGAAACATAAAAGCAAAGGGAAATTCTAGGATTTAAAAATACAATAGCATAAATAATAAGCATAAATTAGGAATTTATTCAGTCTGTTCTACAGCAGCCTAGGAAAAGTAAAAGAAAGAATCAGTGACTTGAGACAAATTAATTGAAATTATCCAAACTAAAATGAAAAGATAAAAAAACATTTTTTTAAGAACTAAGAAAAGCATCCAAAATCTGTGGGACAGTATCAAATGGTCAAATGTACATGTATGGAATTCCAAGAATTAGAGCACAAAGAAAATGGAGACAAAGAAATATTTGAAGAGACTGGCCAAGAAGTGTTGTCTAAAATTGATGAAAGATATCAACCCATAGATCCAAAACAAAAGAAATGTTGAGAACTTCAAGAAGGATAAATACAAAGTCAAACTTCTGAAACCAAAGATAAAGAAATCTTAAAAGCAGCCACACACACACACACACACACACAACATCATTCAAGGGAAAAAAGAAATAATAATTAGGGCAGACTTCTCGTCAGAAGCAATGGAAGCCACCTGACAATGATGTGACATCTTTAAAATGCTGAAGGAAAAAAGAAAATTGTCAATTTAGAATTCTATACCACAAGAAAATATTCTTCCCAAATTAAGGTAAAATAAAAATATTTTAAGACAGATAAAACTTGAGAGACTTTGGCTCTAGCAGAAATGCACTTAAAGAAATGTTGAATAGTTTTTTGAATGAACCAGACAATATCCAGTAAAAAATACATTACACAACTCAGGTCACATGGTCATCTGGTGTTCCATATTCAGATGCACAGTTTCTGCGAAGTATCTTGAGCAAACCAAGAGCATTTTTCAAAAGAAGAATCATGTACTAATGAAGAGGTTATGACTTCTTCTCAGACTCTCTGTTGTGATTTGTTTACTAGAGCTTACCACAAGCTACATATCTCATCCTGATCTGCCATAAACAATTAAAGCATCATTGCATTCATTGTTAAGAGTTAAATAGTGGAGTTGCTTGTAATGAAGACAGAACTAACTGAAGACTCTTTTCCTTGCTCTGGAAAATATTTCTTGCAAAGACATCTTAAAATATATCATGAAAATTATAGGTGAAGCAAATAAAATATGTATGAGTTATAGCATACTCTCAAATAATATAGTAATTCATTTAATAAACATCCTATTCTGGTAATTTATTGCTAAGTGCCAAACTGCCCTAAAATTTAGTGGTTTAAAACAGAAATAGTCATTTATTTTACTCACAAATCTGCAATTTTTACAGGGCATGACAGGGGCAGCTCATTTTTGTTCCACATACTGTCAGCTGGAGTAGCTTAACGAGGGCTAAATAATGCACTTCCAAGATGATTTAGTCACATAACTGGCAAGTTGGTGATAGCTATTGGCTGAGGACTTACTTAAGGTAGCTGATTGGGGGCCCCAGTTTCTCTCACATGGGCCTCACCATTGGGCTGCTTGGATTTTCTCACAGCGTGGTAGCTCAGTTCTAAGAGCAAAAATTCCTAAAATACGGGACATGGAAGCTGCCAATCTCTTAAAGCATTGTCCAAGAAACTGTCACAGAGTCACTTCCACTGCTTTTTATTGCTCAAAACAGTCACCAACTCCTCCCAACCCCAGATTCAAGAGACAGGACAAAGATTTTCCTTTTAATAGGAGAAATGTCAAAATCTGTGTTCATCTTTAATCTACCACATATCCTTTACCCCTTTACGTTTTCATAGAATTTGATAGTTTACAAAACACTTTCTTATTCATTTCTTATTTGATCTTCATAACTACCATTCACATAGAAAGAGTAGAAATATTTAACCCCAGTTTACACAAGAAACTGAGGTTCAGAGACATTAAATGGCTATCTCAGTTTATCCTATGAAGTCAGAACTCGACACTAAGTTTTGAAATACCACATCTAGGTTTGTTATCATCTTCATTACAATGTGCAAAATATTTTTATTTCAGGCTCAGTATGCACAAGGAACTCTAAATCTCTATTTTTTTATGGATAATGGATTTGTCATCCAATCCCAGAATCACGTCTCTCCAAAATTTGATAAGAATGCCTCAATCATGGAAGGGTCTGATAACACCCATATCACAAACCATCTCACCTTGTGTGATAGGTTTTGGGTGTGCCTGTTCAACCTGTTACAAATACACCAAATCCTCCTTTTTTTAAAGATGAATTTCAAATGTGGCCTCTGTAACCAAACCTCTTATAACTACCTTAGCTGGAGGTTCTGTATCTTTCCTCTGGATTAATTCCCTGAATCATTTGTTGCTCTACCACTCTTGGCATTCATCATACACTGTTTCATACGATGTATTTGAGAACACATTGCCTCCAAAAATTAAGATCCTGGAGGGCAGAGGCTTTGAGACAGCGACTCATATTTCTTTTTCTTTGCCTACAGGGCCCAGCATGGTAGTTTACATGGCAACTGCTCAATAAATGTCTGTTAGAAAAAAATAGATAATTTCAAAAGAATGTGGTGCAAATTGTTTACATAGTGTTAAAACTCTTTTTTAGTAGTTCTAAAATAATCTTTCTCAAGTTTCACTAGGCAAATCTTGTTCTTGATTGTCTAAGGATGTAGTAAATCATACAGCATATTAATCCCAATGATAACTTTCAACTTTTTTTACTTTATTTAAATCCCATTTCAGTTTTTGAGACTAAGTTTAAGTAATTAAATAAGCAGCTATTGCATAGAAACAAATCACCAAGAAACCATCCAAATAAATAAAACATGTCTTTATTTTGCCTTAATAGAAATAAAATTAAAATTTCATTACCTAAATGTAGCTTGTTTTTAGTTTTAGAAAAACTCATGAGTTGATTATGTGGAATTAACTTTTAGGGATATAAGGCAACTTTTTCTGCTTTCCTCTCACATACATAAATTAGAGCTATAAAAAATTACGTTTTTAAGCTAAAAACGCCTTCTTAAAAAATTTGCTGGGAAAATGGGTACAGGATGGCATGTACCATTCAGCATTTTAGTTAAAATAACACTAATTATACTAACAGTAAACAACTAGATCTTAGTGGTGTAATATTTATTTCTCACTCATCTAACAGTTCAATATGGGTGTTTCTAGTCAGGTAGTTATTCAGGGAATCCACCTCCTTCCACTTTGTGGTTCTTCAACCTATGACTCTCAGGGTACATCCAGAAGTCAAGAATAGAACAAAGAAAGTTATATAAGGAAATCAAACTCAATCTCAAAAAAAATAAGTTTTTACTTCTTTTGTCTCCTTGGCCATTAAGCAGTAAACTAACAGCTGGACATTAACCACTAGAGCTCTAAAATGAAAGACTTTGTACACAATGAAAAACTATTAGTGAATATTACTGGTAGCATAGATCAGAGTTAGTTTACTCTTTGTCCATATAATTGTCTCTGTCACTTTGCCTTGACAAAAAACTTACAGTTCTACTAAATAACTGATTTTATTTTTCATCTGTCATTATCAGAGGCAGAAATAAGATTCTCTGTTGAAATCAATTACATATCATTTTCTATGAAAATAGTTCTTTTCTGCTGAATTAAAGATTTATTTGAATAACTCTATTTAAAGCCTACTGGCTTTTTTATCATTTTTTAATTCAAAATATTTAAACTTTTACCTGTACATATTTGTGGGGCACAGTATGTTGTTTCAATATGTGCACATGCTGCACAATGATTCGGTTAGGGTAGATAGCATAGTTTTATACCCATTAGTCCACCACTGTTCCTCCTCCACCAGGGCACCGCCCTCCCTCTGACAATCATTATTCTACTCGCTACTTCTGTAAGAACCACATTTTTTTTTCATATTCCACATACAAGTGATACCATGCAATGTTTGTCTTTCTGTGCCTGACTTACTTCACTTAACATGATGATTTCCAGTGCTAATGACAAGGCATCTTTTTTTTTTTTTTAAGCTGGGCAGTATTCCATTTTGTATACGTATCTGAACACTGTAGGATAAGACCTACGGTTTTCAAAATATGATCGATCCCATGAGAAAAGTAACTTTGAATTCACTTTGTTTCATACTGGCCCTCACAGTGTTTTATCACAGTCACTCAGGTAAGTTCATTTAGACTCAATGCTTATTATTTTAAGTACAAAGTAAATAGATACCACTATATGGTCCAATAAAACATACATTGAGTTTTTTTCAGTCAGAGTAGTTGTCCCGCGCAGCTCTCTCGCCAGCAAGAAAGACGCGGTACACACAGGATCCTTCTGCAGTAAAGCTTTAATGCAACTTGAGAGGCAGTGCACAAGCTACTAGGGCGGAGACCCCGAACAACGAAAACCCATCCCCTTATATAGCATTCAGTCCCTCGCTTAGGACGTGTCCTTCCCTGATTGGCGTGGCGCCATCAGCCCAGATGACGCCACGGGAGAGGAAGAGATCGGAGGTAGGGGAATTCCCAGCGCGCGCTCTAGTCTAGTGACTTGTCGGAAGTCAGCGCCATGTTGTAATGGCGGTTACAGCATAGTGTGGGCGGCTCCCCACACCTCCCCCTTCTTTATTATAAAGAGGCTGGTACAAGCTTAATGGCCACAAAATTGTTTCACCAGCAGTCCTGTCTTAGGTCGACCCGTCTCAGACTATGACCTTACCCGTCACAGGTTAACCCTATCGCCACCGGGCACCATGTCTTAGGTCGGTACACGTCTGGGGGAAGTTGCCCGTCTCGGGATCTACTGGAGTGGACTTTGAAAGATGAGGCCAATACGAGCAAGGGCGAACTCCGCTGATCAACTTTCAGGGAGGCCAGCCAAAGGAAGAAAAACAAAAAAAGGGGGAGTTGGTAAAATTTATTTCCTGAGCATGGATAGCCAAATATCGGGATTGGCTCCCTGCTCTAGAGCTACAAGCGCTTGGGCTATAACCACCTTGTCTCTCCGTATCTGGGTTGTCAATCTGCAGACCAACCATAGTAAGAGCACAATTCCACCACAAAGAAGCATGCCAACCCCAATTACTCCCGCCCACTCCTTGAAGTGGGACACGGCGGCTCCAATCCAGGAGGACAGTCCATCAGCGAAGGAGGCATCCACTCTTGTTGAATTCACGGACACAATGGCAGAACGTAGCTGGTCCATCAGTGCATCAAAGTCTCCTGTCCAATTTCCTGAAAGATACTGAGACAACTGATTAGACAGCGTAGCATTCCAGCATTGTGCATAGAAACAGGTATCATTGTTGCAAGCAATTTGACTCTCCTCCACCGTTATATTGACTAGAATAAACACAAAGGGGGGATAAAGGCAGACTGGTGTTGGCGGCACAGACACATTTTTCCCAGACTCTATGATGGACACAGAGGATTCAAAGATGTCAGAAGTATTGAATTTAAAGGTAGCATTCCCCCAACTTCCCCCCTTAACAAAGGCAAACGGGGAAAGATCCGTGCAACTACCATTCACCCCACACAACAACCATACATCAAATGGGTTGGTATGGGTCGCCATCAAGGGATTTTGATATGTCCAATTGTAGCCTGGAGAGGTCTCATTATACATAGTACCCATATAAGGTGAAAAGGTAAATTTATCTTTTCTTGCCCACCCCGTCTTTTTAGACTGGCAGCCCGTCCAGGGCGGGGTGTCCCCTGCTACTCTGGATCCCAAGCAATATGGGGCCCATTTTGCTTGTGAGGGAACGCTACTGCTGTTCCCCTTTGGCTCGAAGGCGGGCCAAATTCCTGATATCCAGGTGGCATTGGCTGAGGCTGACTGTGTTGGGAAATCAAACCATGCTGCAGTTTGGTTATACAGTTTTATACAAGGAGCCTCGTCTGTAGATCGGTTAGAAACGATCAAAAAACATAGGCTGCCATCAAGAGTAAAATTCCTATTCCCCCCAATACTAGCTATCTCCTCATCCATAGGTAAATAAGGCAAATCTAAGGTTCTATTGGTACTAAAAAATCGAGGGAACAATTTTGCATCATGGTGAATTGGCATCGGTAGAGGGAACACCGACAGGATTCCCCAGCGTGGTTCCCCCGTCGCAAACAAGGTCAGGGTCAATATCAACAGGATCAGGGGGGGCTCCCATCTCTCTGGTCTTGTCATCCTGTGTCGGTCCCAGAATTGTCCTGGTAAGTCTTTCTGGAACCCAGAAGGGGTTTTCTTCTTCCTGTGGAAAAACACAAACAGCTCCCCTGGATCTTATCAAGATAGGATCCGGTCCTCTCCATTGTCCCGTTAAAACATCCTTCCACTTTACCAGTTCTTTAGGTCGGTCAGGATCTGAACAATGACGATCAGCGGCCGCATGGCCGTGTGCATCAAGATTTAGGAAGTTAAGGGTAAAGAGCGCCATAGAAACAGCGACTCTCGGGACTGGGGGCAATGACTCCTCAAGTCCCCCTTTTTGTTTTATGAGGTAGGATTTGAGCGTGCGGTGAGCACGCTCCACAATGCCTTGTCCTTGAGGATTATAAGGCAAACCAGTCAAGTGGGTCACATTCATTTGATGACAAAACTGTTTAAACTTTTGAGAAGTGTAGGCCGGTCCATTATCTGTTTTTAGCACCCTGGGCTTGCCCCAAGCGCTCCATGCCTCCAGACAATGTTGGATAACATGTGAGGCTTTCTCTCCTGTTAATGGAGTAGCAAAAAGAACACCTGAACATGTGTCTACCGAGACATGCAGATTCTGAAGCCTCCCAAAGGAGGGGACATGTGTCACATCCATCTGCCAAACTTGCAGTGGCTGGATCCCACGTGGATTAATGCCAACATGCGGGGTGGGCAGAAACTGACAACAATTTTGACATTGAGTAACAATCTCCCTAGCCTCTTTTCTGGTTAAGGCAAATCGACGGCGTAAAGTTTCGGCCGTCACATGAAATTTTGAATGAAAATTTGTGGCTGCATCTAGCCTGGATGATAGGGCAACCGCAACCATTCTAGTAGCCCGATCTGCTAGCTCATTTCCCTGAGTCATCGGACCAGGCAGGCCCGAATGAGCTCTAATATGTGTTATAAACACAGGGAATTTTCTGTTGAGAAGAATGTGTTGAATTTGTTGAAAAATTCGGGCAGGCTTGCTGGAGGGCTTAATTAATCCCGCCACCTCAAGAATCTTAACTGCATTAACCACATAGGAGGAATCTGATACAATATTAATCGGGCCTGGGAAGGTGATAAGGACCTCGAGCACCACTAAGCACTCTACAACTTGAGGTGATTTTTCATTATACTGTTTAGAAAAAGCCTCATTATTAACCACATAGGCACCTACGCCCGTCTTTGATCCATCTGTATACACTACAGTCCCATTCGCAAGTGGTTCTTGAGACACTATGCGTGGGAACACAATAGGTTGATTCAAGGCAAACTGTAAAATCGGATGTCGTGGATAATGATTGTCAATCAGCCCAGCAAAGGAAGTGACCAACACCGCCCAGTCGTTAGAAGTGGCAGCTAACACTTGGACCTGATTCATTGTATAAGGCACTATTAAAATTTTGGGTTCCCTTCCAAAATGGGTAAGGGCTACCTTCAACCCACGGAGTGCAAGCTGAGCAATTGCATCTGGGAACCAAGAGATAACTTTGGCTGGCGACACATTGGGATGAACCCATAGCAAGGGTCCATCTTGCCACAAAACTGCAGTGGGCAATTGAAATGTTTTAAAAATGCATAAATCAAAGGGCTTGGCATCATCTATGCGCTGTAATTGAGCATTTTGTAAGGCACTCTCAACAATTTGTAAGGCTTGAATAGCTGCTGGAGTCAAACTCCTCGGAGAGGAAATATGTGGATCCCCCTCCAGGACATCAAATAAAGGTTTTAACTCAGCAGAAGGGATCTTTAAAAATGGCCGCAGCCAATTTATATCTCCCAATAATTTTTGAAAATCATTTAAGGTATGCAAATTATCCCTACGGATTTCCAGCTTCTGAGGAACTATTTTATCAGGGTAGATGACCGTTCCTAGAAACGAGCCAATCTCCGCAAACTGAACCTTTTCTGTGGCAACTTGAAGCCCCCAGCATCCTAAAGTCTTAAAAAGAAGGGGATATGCGGCCTGTAAAACTTCTAAATCCTTATGACACATTAAAAGATCATCCATATAGTGGATTAGAATCAAAGTCGGGAATTGTTTCCTAATGGGTTCAAGTGCCAACTGAACATATAATTGACACATAGTGGGGCTGTTGGCCATGCCTTGTGGCAAAACTCTCCATTGAAATCTTCTATCAGGTTCCAAATGATTAGTGGCTGGCAGAGTAAATGCGAACCTCTGTCTATCTTTTGGACACAAGGGAATGGAAAAGAAACAATCCTTAATATCTATAATTATTGTTCTCCATGACTTTGGCAAGGCGGAGAGTAAGGGCAAACCTCGTTGTACTGAACCAAACAGGCGCATTTGCGAATTAATGGCTCGCAAGTCATGGAGGAGTCTCCACTTCCCTGATTTTTTCTTGATGACAAAAACAGGGGTATTCCAGGGGGAGACAGAAGGCTCTAGATGACCGAGCCGTAATTGTTCCTCCACCAATCTCGTGGCAGCTTCCAGTTTTTCAGAGGACAGAGGCCATTGAGGAACCCACACCGCCTCCTCTGTAAGCCACGGTATGGGCATCGAGCCCTCAATGGCCCCTAGGAAAAACCCAAGCCCTGTCTGCCGGGATTACCGGAGGGGGAAATCGGCTCGGTCCTGCCTTGTTCTCTGCGTCCCAAGCCTCCTCCCTGCTTATAACCCATGTTTTGCATCATCTGTTGGGCCTGTGGGGAATATTCATTTGACAATACAAAGCCCATGTTTTGCAAAACATCTCTTCCCCAGAGATTAACTGGGAGAGGCAATACATAGGGGGTAAACCGTCCCTTTTGTCCTTCTGGCGTCTCCCAAGACAAGGCGGTAGAACTGATTATGGGGCTGGATCGATATCCGAGGCCTTGTAAAGTATGTGAAGATGCTGTGGTGGGCCAGGACCGTGGCCACCAGAAAGAGGACACGATACTCTTGTCAGCCCCCGTATCTAGGATGCCCTCAAATTCTTTCCCGTTTACTTTTAGCTTTAATTTAGGCCTATCTTTGAGGGAGAGAACCAGATAAGCAGAGTCTGTTCCAGAGGAGCCCATCTTCCCCCTATCAATCCCGGGGGGAGTATCATCAGGGAGAAGGACAAGCTGTGCAATTCTGTCTCCCTCACTTATGGAAAAAACCCCCTCTGGACATGAGCACAAGACTTGAACCTCAGAGTGGTCATTGTCGACCACACCTGGATGAACAGCTAAACCTTTTAAGGTAAGTGAGCCTCTGCCAAGTATGAGGCCCATTGTCCCAGTTGGCAAAGGATCAATAGGTTGAACGGGGACCGGCTGAATGCCCATATGGGACATTAATAAGAAGTCGGAGGAGGCGTGCAGGTCCATTCTTGTGTGTCTTCTGACTGGACTTTCTCCCCTTTCCCCTGGCCTCTGTCCACCTTGTTCCCATACTTTTGAGGGCCCTGAGAACGTGGGCCCACCCTCACGTTTTTTGAATCCATCTTGTGTTGGTCCTCAGGTGGCGGGAGGAGTCGCCCCTTGATGTCCCTGACGGAGCGGCACTGACTAGCTTTATGATACCCCTTGCTACAACGGGAGCAAAGGGACACCCTGTCCTTATCTGGGGCGGGACAATCTTTCTTTAAATGTCCCACCTGGCCGCACTTGAAGCAGGTTCTCCTGTTCATCCCCTGCCTCAATGGTCTCTGTGACTGTAGGATGGCGGCAGCCAGCCCTGCATTGGTAAGGGGACCTCCAAGTTCTCGGCATGCTCTGAGCCAATCCTGTAACCCTTTATTTTTTCTCGGGGCTATAGCTGCTCGACATTCTTGTGTAGCCTGTTCAAAAATAAGTTGTTCAACAAGAGGTGCAGCTTGGTCAGGGTCTCCAAAAATACGCCCTGCTGCCTCTGTCATGCGAGCTACAAAATCTGAAAATGGTTCTTGAGGTCCCTGGATAATTTTTGTGAGCTGCCCAGAGGCTTCCCCTTTCTTGGGGAGCGTCTTCCAAGCCTTGATGGCAGTGCTAGAAATTTGAACATAAGCACCCCATGGGAAGGCTGTCTGATCAGCGGCAAATTGGCCCTGGCCTGTTAACATATCAAAAGTCCAAGTCCGCTGCTCAGGGGTCAACGCGACAGCGTTTGCCCTGGCTTGAGCCTGTGCCGCCTCATGCCATAGCGCCTTCCATTCCATGTATTGGCCCATTGTAGGAAGGGCAGCTTTAGCCAGCATTTGCCAATCCGCAGGTGTCATGGCGGCGCCGGCAAATCTTTCTAACATTACTACAGTGAAATTGGCATTTACCCCATACTTTCTAACTGCCTCGGCAAGATCTTTGATTTGGCTGTACTCAACAGGGGCATGGATTCGCCCTCCGCCTTCCACCTCAAAAACTGGGAAGGCGGCTTGCACCTTTCTCCTCACTTTATCAGGAAGAAAAGAAAGAGGATTGGAGCGCCCCTCATAGGGAGGAGGTGGAGGTGCTGAAGGCGCAGCTCATGCGGGAGCCATTGGGGGCGGTCGCTTCTCCTGCTTCCTAAAGGGCCTCCTCCACCCATCGGGGTGATACCTTTCCTCCTCATATCTAGCGGCTTCCTCCTCTAGATCTGATTCCTCACTAGAGTCGAGGGAGTCAGAGTCTGATTCCCCTATGTTCAAGGCCTCTAAATCCTCCACAGGGTAAGGGCCCCCCCTTTTCTTTTGAACCTCACTCGGGTTATAAATCACTCCCTCGTCTGCGGACTTACCGGGAGGTCCTTTTTCCGTTTTCACTCCCTTGTCGGTAGACTCACCGGGAGGGTCCTTTTCCTTGTAGGAGACGTCTCTCCTCTTGCGGGTACCCATCCTCTCACTTCGCTCAGATTCTGACATGCTGTCCTGAACTTCCTCTAAAGTATTTTGTCCCTCCGTCACCACCAGCCTACAGCCCTCATCTTCTAAGCAGTTCTTAACAAACTTCCATATTGTCTTGGTGCCCTGTCTCAGGTCCCCTTCGAGATATTTGCGATCGAGGTCTCTGCCCAGTTTGTTCCAGGAGGTCAGGGTTAGGGAGCCAGAACAAGCATACCATGGAGCTACCCGGTCGACCTCTTTCACAAAATTCTTAAGGACGCAGTTCCCCACCTTAATTCCACGTTGACTCAGTACTGCATCCAAAGCAGAAATAGTGGACTGTGTGGATCCCATAATGCCCCTTTATCTACAGGGGGAACTTAATTTACTGGAGAGGCACCGCGGCTTATCGTAACACAAACCGCTTCTTTCACAGAAGTGACGGGTCCAATCCCAAGCTGGGGACAAGCATACCTTTCTGAGCTTACCTCCCTGCAGTTCTGAATCCTCCTCGTTGCCAAGGGGTCTCCGAGGGTGCTGAAGATGACACAAGTTCCCGGGTTTCGGCACCAGATGTCCCGCGCAGCTCTCTCGCCAGCAAGAAAGACGCGGTACACACAGG
Source organism: Cynocephalus volans (assembly GCF_027409185.1). Classification (NCBI taxonomy): domain Eukaryota; kingdom Metazoa; phylum Chordata; class Mammalia; order Dermoptera; family Cynocephalidae; genus Cynocephalus; species Cynocephalus volans. The sequence goes on from NC_084464.1 coordinate 77,894,416, forward strand.
ATCCTTCTGCAGTAAAGCTTTAATGCAACTTGAGAGGCAGTGCACAAGCTACTAGGGCGGAGACCCCGAACAACGAAAACCCATCCCCTTATATAGCATTCAGTCCCTCGCTTAGGACGTGTCCTTCCCTGATTGGCGTGGCGCCATCAGCCCAGATGACGCCACGGGAGAGGAAGAGATCGGAGGTAGGGGAATTCCCAGCGCGCGCTCTAGTCTAGTGACTTGTCGGAAGTCAGCGCCATGTTGTAATGGCGGTTACAGCATAGTGTGGGCGGCTCCCCACAAGTAGTGCCATAAGTTTATGCTCTGATGCACCCCTCTGCTCCAAACACATGTCAATAATATGTATTATCTTTTTTTTTTTTTTGAAAGAAAGCCAAAAAATAAGACCTAGAGTTTAAAATGTGAGAAACTATTTTGTGGTTCAGAAACAGCAAAAATATGAAGAGATGAGCAGGAATAAGCTACAGGCCTGGTGGGTTCCTAGTTTAGAGGAAGACAACATCGAGTAGGTGCTTGCTCCAAAACAGTATCAGAGATTTGAACCAGGAATGGAATGAAGCTGGTAGCTCTGGTGGGTCTATCCTCTTCTCCGATGAAAAGAGGCTCAGAACATACTACTATGTTATATAGTAGTATGTAGTATGTAATTATAACATACTAACCACTACCAATAGCTAAGGGTTACACAAGCTGTTAAGTCTAGGGAGGCTGAAGGAGGAAAGTCTTGTGAATAGACAACTGCTCCCCTGGTTTGATGGCTGGATCCACAAGAGTCCCACAGTCACGAAGAGGGAAAGCCTCCTCAACCTAAACTGCTATTGTAAGACTAATTTCTGTCCTGTAGTACTGGGTCCTGATGGCAGTAAGTACAAAATGACTAGATGGGAGGCAAGACACAGGGAGAGAGAAAAAAAGAAGAAAAATACTTAAACAAAAACCCTTCTACTCAAATGAGTCTATAATCCGAAGTCCTAAAATACACTAAGAAACACAATTCTAACAAAGACAGCCCTCCAGGTGAAATTAATGTTTTTTTTTTTTTTTTTTTTTTTTTTTTTTTTACTGCTGAATTCTACCAAATCTTTATTTATTTTTTTTTATTTTTTTTTTATTTTTTTTTATTTTTATTTTTTTTATTTTTTATTTTTTATTTATTTATTTATTTATTTTTAAATTTTATTTTGTCGATATACATTGTAGCTGATTAATGCTCCCCATCACCAAAACCTCCCTCCCTTCTCCCTCCCCCCCCTCCCCCCCAACAATGTCCTTTTTGTTTGTTTGTTGTATCAACTTCAAATAATTGTGGTTGTTATATCTTCTTCCTCCCCGCCCCCCGGTTTGTGTGTGTATGTGTGTATGTGTGTGTGTGAATTTATATATTAATTTTTAGCTCCCTCCAATAAGTGAGAACATGTGGTATTTCTCTTTCTGTGCCTGACTTGTTTCACTTAATATAATTCTCTCAAGGTCCATCCATGTTGTTGCAAATGGCAGTATTTCATTCGTTTTTATAGCTGAGTAGTATTCCATTGTGTAGATGTACCACATTTTCCGTATCCACTCATCTGATGATGGGCATTTGGGCTGGTTCCAACTCTTGGCTATTGTAAAGAGTGCTGCGATGAACATTGGGGAACAGGTATACCTTCGACTTGATGATTTCCATTCCTCTGGGTATATTCCCAACAGTGGGATGGCTGGGTCGTATGGTAGATCTATTTGCAATTGTTTAAGGAACCTCCATACCATTTTCCATAGAGGCTGCACCATTTTGCAGTCCCACCAACAATGTATGAGAGTTCCTTTTTCTCCGCAGCCTCGCCAGCATTTATCGTTCAGAGTCTTTTGGATCTTAGCCATCCTAACTGGGGTTAGATGGTATCTCAATGTGGTTTTGATTTGCATTTCCCGGATGCTGAGTGATGTTGAGCATTTTTTCATATGTCTGTTGGCCATTTGTATATCTTCCTTAGAGAAATGCCTACTTAGCTCTTTTGCCCATTTTTTAATTGGGTTGCTTGTTTTCTTCTTGTAAAGTTGTTTAAGTTCCTTATATATTCTGGATATTAATCCTTTGTCAGATGTATATTTTGCAAATATTTTCTCCCACTCTGTTGGTTGTCTTTTAACTCTTTTAATTGTTTCTTTTGCTGTGCAGAAGCTTTTTAGTTTGATATAATCCCATTTGTTTATTTTTCCTTTGGTTGCCCGTGCTTTTGGGGTCGTATTCATGAAGTCTGTGCCCAGTCCTATTTCCTGAAGTGTTTCCCCTATGTTTTCTTTAAGAAGTTTTATTGTCTCAGGGTGTATATTTAAATCCTTAATCCATTTTGAGTTGATTTTAGTATACAGTGAGAGCTATGGATCTAGTTTCATTCTCCTGCATATCGATATCCAGTTATCCCAGCACCACTTGCTGAAGAGGCAGTCCCTTCCCCAGTGAATAGGTTTGGTGCCTTTGTCAAAGATCAGATGGCAGTAAGTGTGTGGGTTGATTTCTGGATTCTCTATTCTATTCCATTGGTCAGTGTGTCTGTTTTTATGCCAGTACCATACTGTTTTGGTTATTATAGCTTTGTAGTATAGCTTAAAGTCAGGTAGTGTTATGCCTCCAGCTTTATTTTTTTTGCTGAGCATTGCTTTGGCTATTCGTGGTCTTTTATTGTTCCATATAAATGTCTGAATAGTTTTTTCCATTTCTGAGAAAAATGTCTTTGGAATTTTGATGGGGATTGCATTGAATTTGTATATCACTTTGGGTAGTATGGACATTTTCACTATGTTGATTCTTCCAATCCAAGAGCATGGGATATCTTTCCATCTTCTTGTATCCTCTCTAATTTCTCTCAGCAGTGGTTTGTAGTTCTCATTATAGAGATTTTTCACCTCCTTGGTTAACTCAGTTCCTAAGTATTTTATTTTTTTGGTGGCTATTGTAAATGGGCAGGCTTTCTTGATTTCTCCTTCTGCATGTTCACTATTGGAGAAAAGAAATGCTACTGATTTTTGTGTGTTGATTTTGTATCCTGCTACTGTGCTGAAATCATTTATCAATTCCAACAGTTTTTTTGTAGAGGTTTTAGGCTGTTCGATATATAGGATCATGTCATCTGCAAACAGGGACAGTTTGACTTCATCTTTTCCAATCTGGATGCCCTTTATTTCCTTCTCTTCTCTGATTGCTCTGGCTAGTACTTCCAACACTATGTTGAATAGGAGTGGTGAGAGTGGGCATCCTTGTCTAGTGCCTGTTCTTAAAGGAAAAGCTTTCAGCTTTTCCCCATTCAGGATGATATTGGCAGTGGGTTTGTCATATATGGCTTTAATTATGTTGAGATACTTTCCCTCTATACCTAACTTATAGAGGGTCTTTGTCATGAATGAGTGCTGAACTTTATCAAATGCTTTTTCAGCATCTATAGAGATGATCATATGGTCCTTGTGTTTGAGTTTATTAATATGGTGTATCACATTTATTGATTTGCGTATGTTGAACCAACCTTGCATCCCTGGGATGAATCCCACTTGATCGTGATGAATAATTTTTCGTATGTGTTGCTGTATTCTGTTTGCTAGTATTTTAGTGAGGATTTTTGCATCTATATTCATCAAGGATATCGGCCTGTAGTTTTCTTTTTTGGTTATATCTTTACCTGGTTTTGGTATCAGGATGATGTTTGCTTCATAGAATGAGTTTGGGAGATTTGCGTCCGTTTCAATCTTTTGGAATAGTTTGTAAAGAATCGGTGTCAATTCCTCTTTGAATGTTTGGTAAAATTCTGCTGTGAATCCATCTGGTCCTGGGCTTTTCTTTGTTGGGAGCCTTCTGATAACAGCTTCAATCTCCGTTATTGTTATTGGTCTGTTCAGATTTTCTACGTCTTCACGGTTCAGTTTTGGGAGCTTGTGTGTGTCCAGAAATTTATCCATTTCCTCCAGATTTTCAAATTTGTTGGCGTACAGTTGTTTATAGTAGTCTCGAATGATTCCTTGTATTTCAGATGAATCAGTTGTAATATCGCCTTTTTCATTTCTAATTTTTGTTATTTGAGTCTTCTCTCTTCTTTTTTTTGTTAGCCATGCTAATGGTTTGTCAATTTTATTTATCTTTTCAAAAAACCAACTTTTTGATTCGTTGATCTTTTGAATTGTTTTTTGGTTTTCAATTTCATTCAGTTCTGCTCTGGTCTTAATGATTTCTTTCCGTCTGCTAACTTTAGGATTGGATTGTTCTTGTTTTTCTAGTTCTTTAAGGTGAAGTGTTAGGTTGTTCACTTGCCATCTTTCCATTCTTCTGAAGTGAGCATTTAATGCAATAAATTTTCCCCTCAATACTGCTTTTGCAGTATCCCACAGGTTTTGGTATGATGTATCATTGTTTTCATTAGTTTCAATAAACTTTTTGATTTCCTGCTTGATTTCTTCTTGGACCCATATGTCATTAAGTAGAATGCTGTTTAATTTCCATGTGTTTGTATAGTTTCCAGAGTTTTGTTTGTTATTAATTTCTAGTTTTAATCCATTGTGGTCTGAGAAGATACATGGGATAATTCCAATTTTTTTGAATTTATTGAGACTTGATTTGTGACCTAATATGTGATCTATCCTGGAGAATGATCCATGTGCTGATGAGAAGAATGAATATTCTGAGGTTGTTGGGTGGAATGTTCTGTAGATATCTGCCAATTCCAATTGGTCTAGAGTCTTGTTTAGATCTTGTGTTTCTCTACTGATTCTTTGCCTAGATGATCTGTCTAATATTGACAGTGGAGTGTTCAGGTCCCCTGCTATTATGGTATTAGTGTCTATTTCCTTCTTTAGGTCTAATAGAGTTTGTTTTATAAATCTGGCTGCTCCAACATTGGGTGCGTACATATTTATGATTGTTATGTCTTCTTGATGGATCAGTCCTTTTCTCATTAAGTAGTGTCCCTCATTGTCTCTTTTTATGGTTTTTAGTTTAAAGTCTATTTTGTCAGATATAAGAATAGCCACTCCAGCTCGTTTTTCTTTTCTGTTTGCATGGTAAATCTTTTTCCATCCTTTCACTCTTAGTCTGTGTGAATCTTTATGGGTGAGGTGGGTCTCTTGTAGGCAGCATATAGTTGGGTCCTGTTTTTTGATCCAGTCAGCCAGTCTGTGTCTTTTAATTGGGGAATTTAAGCCTTTAACATTAAGAGTTGTTATTGAAAGGTGTTGATTTATTCCTAGCATTTTATTAGTTGTTTGGTTGTCTTAGGTGTCTTTTGTTCCTTGCTTTCTGATTTACTGTTTGTTTTCTGTGTTTGTTGGTTCCTTAGGTTGTAGATAGTGTTTTTGTTAGCTTGTTTTCTCTTCATGAATGCCATTTTTATTGTACTAGCGGGTTTAGATTTTTCTTAGGTTTTTATGGCAGTGGTAGTTATTTTTCAGGAACCAAACCCAGTACTCCCTTGAGGATTTCTTGTAAGGGTGGTCTTGTGGTAGTGAACTCCCGCAGTTTTTGTTTGTCTGAGAAATATACTATTTGCCCCTCATTTCGGAAGGATAGCCTTGCAGGGTAGAGTATTCTTGGCTGGCAATCTTTGTCTTTTAGTATTTTGAAAATATCATCCCATTCCTTTCTAGCTTTTAGGGTTTGTGATGAAAAGTCTGATGTTAACCTGATTGGGGCTCCCTTATAGGTGATTTGACGCTTCTCTCTTGCAGCTTTTAAGATTCTCTCTTTGTCTCTGAGTTTTGCCAATTTGACTATGACATGTCTTGGAGAAGGCCTTTTTGGGTTGAATACGTTTGGAGATCGTTGAGCTTCCTGGATCTGAAGATCTGTGATTTTTCCTATACCTGGGAAGTTTTCTGCCACTATTTTTTTGAATATGTTTTCAATGGAATCTCCATTTTCTTCCCCTTCTGGAATACCCATGACTCGGATATTTGAGCGCTTGAGGTTGTCTGATATCTCTCTCAGATTTTCTTCCATGTCCTTGATTCTTTTTTCTTTCTTTTTGTCTGCTTGTGTTATTTCAAACAGCCCATCTTCAAGTTCAGAGGTTCTCTCTTCAACTTCGACAAGCCTGCTGGTTAAACTCTCCGTTGTGTTTTTTATTTCGCTGAATAACTTCTTCAGTTCAGCAAGTTCTGCTACATTTTTTTTCAGGACATTGATTTCCTTGTATATTTCCTCTTTCAGATCCTGTATACTTTTCCTCATTTCATCATGATGTCTAGCTGAGTTTTCTTGTATCTCATTCAGTTTCCTTAGAATTATCACTCGAAATTCCTTGTCAGTTATTTCAAGGGCTTCTTGTTCTATAGGATCTAGAGTATGAGATTTATTAACTTTTGGTGGTGTACTTTCTTGATTTTTTGTATTTCTGGTGTCTTTTTTTTGGTGTTTATTCATTGTTGCAGGGGGTTTCACAGTCCACCGGTTTAAGACTAATGACTAACTAGGATGTTGCTGTGGTTGCCAATTTGGTATGGCTCCCGCCGTGACTGCTCAGTTGGCCTCTAGTGTCTTGTGTGTGTGGTTGCCTCGGGTCTTGGGCTTCTCCGGGGATCCACCTTTCTGGTCAGCTTGTACTCTGCTGGGCTGGTGGATCACGTACCACAGGGTGTGTGATCTCTGTTGAGCTTTCACTTTCTGTACAGGACTTCTCCCCTTTCCGTGTGCTCTGGCCCAGGCTGTTAGATCGTGCAGTGGCGACCCCACCGGGTGTGTGGTTTCTGTCGAGACTCCGCCTCCCTGGCCGCACGTCTCCGAAATTAATGTTGTAGATCAGTCTCAAAAATACTATTTTTAAAAGTATGTTTAAAATGATCAAAATTTTAAAATGAAGGCCATTATTTGTTTAAAGCAGGGGAATGCAATCTTTTTTTTTGTAAAGTGCCATGTAATAAATATTGCTTGCTTTGCTGACTGTGCAGTCTCTTTTGCAGCTACTCAACTGTGCTGTTATTGCGAGAAAGCATACATAAATGAATGTGCATGGCTGTGGTTCAATAAAACTTTATTTATAGAAACTAGCAGTGAGCCAGATATGGACCATGGGCATGGGCCATAGTGTGCAGAATCCTGATGTAAAGAAACATGAAATTATGATACAAAGAAAGGCAGAAATGTAATAGAAATTGGAGTTATGAAAAAGAAAAAAACAATTTGAAATCTCGAAATAAAAAATATGGTCATGGCCACTGATGAAAACATAGTCAAAAAGAGAAATAATAATAAACTGTTGTTTTTTTTTTTTAAAGCAAAGAGATTCACATAGTTGAAGGCCATTAAGATTTTTGTTGATTTGGGTAGAAAATAAAAATATTACATAGCTTTAGACTTGGTTAGGAAAATAAATATAGTTAAATAGGTATGCTTAAAACATATTTAAGAATAATCATTAAAAGAATAAGAATATTCAGAGTTTCATCCCTGTGCCAGCCAATACCAAAAAAATAAAATAGAATAATAAAAAATAAAAATAATAAGAATTCATTTTATACCTCCCATCCCAGCAGAGGGAGATAAAAGTATAGAGACAATAGGACCATATACAAATATCCTTTTCTCTCTAGACACAAATAGCATTGCACTTTCCTGACCATTCGAATTTAGATGTGACCAAGTAACTTCTTTTGGTCAAGGTGGGTAAAACTGGACTGTGTCACTTCTAGATGGGAGCTTTAAGAGCTAGTGGGTATTTGGCATATTCTCTTTTTTTGGCTTTCTTATGGAAGTGTGTTTTGACATGGAGCCTTCATCAGTTTGAGTTCCTGAGTGTCCAAATAAGCCCACCCACAATGATCATGCAGAATAAGTGAGAAACAACTTTGATTTGAAGCTACTGAAAGTTGGGCTTTGTTATTCCAGTATCCCAAGCTTTTCATGACTGTCAGGCTTTAAGCAGTCAAATTAAAAACATGAAAGAAGAAAACTAAAGGTAAAGAAAAAGACTGGCAAAGAGAAAATAGTACAATGATAAGACTAAACATATCATTAAAGACAATAAAGATAAGTAGGTTAAACTCAACCATCAAAAGAAAGATTTGTCAGATTGAATTAAAACTTTCTTAAAAACACACTTTAAAATTGACACATACACAGTGTGTTGGTTTAGGTTCTCCAAGAAGCAGAACCAAGACATCATTAGATGTGTAAGAAATTTATTGGAGGACATGCTCTTGAAGATGAAAGTGGAAGGGGGTGGGAGGGAAGGGAGCCTTCAGACTGCCACACAGGTCTGACCCCTGAGAAGGGCAGGGGGAAGGAAGGATTGAGGTGGAAGAGTCCCGGGCTGCAGTGTAGTTCCAAGACAGGTTTTTGACTCTTTAATCAGGACCCCTTAAGTCAAAGTCACCTGACTGGGAAGTGCAACTTGTCACAGCAATGGGCCTGCAATAGTTCTCCCAATGTGCTTAGTCACTGCCTGGGAGTAGCCTGTGGGAAGTGTGGCCTCAGCATGGTGGCCTCAGAGTGGTGGATCCAGAAGAACAGTAGTTGGGGCACTTAGTAGGTTGTGCTCCCTGAGCAGGAGATATGAGCCACACATTTTCATGGCTACTGCAAACAGAAAGTTATAAAGAAAGGGATGGGAAAATTCTACCAAGAAAAACCTAAACAAAAGAAAGTAATATAAGAATGTTGATATCAAACGAAATAGTTAAAGGATAAAAACATTTACAGGAATAAAAAACTAATTAATAAAGAAACCTCGTATTGGCTTTGCACTGTGACAATTTTGCTAAGCTGGAACCAGGCTTTCCAGAATTCCCTTTCCTGTATGTTCCAGATTATGGTTGGCCTCAACCAAAATTTGCATGAAATTTGGAAGGCAGAAGTTAAGTAATAGCCACTTTTGTGCTCTGCAGCTCAGCTGTTGCAGCACCTGGGGCAGCAGCTGGGCCCAGATCTCCTCTGACCCTGCTGAATCTCCTCCCATAGCTTCTCTAACTTCGGCGCCAGCATGTGCAACCCTGTGGCGAAGAGCACCAGCTTCTCTTACAGGTAACCTACTCATCAAAAACGAAAGCCTGAAGGCCGTGAGACAGACAGGAGTTCCAGTGTGTCTTCTGGCTTTCCATCTTGTCCTTGCAGTTTCTGGTTTATCCTTGTTCTCCCCCTGTCATGTTCATTTTCCTTCCTGACCATTGGCCCTGCTGCCTTCAGGCCCAGCACCAGACAAGAAGCAGCACAGTTTAACCAGAATACATAATTGCATATGGTCCAATCCCTATAACGAATCCCATCTCCAACATTACTCACAGTGGTTCTGATTCTCTGATCACACCCTGATACAGAAAAATTATCAAAGACAACAGGACAATTATGAAAGATAACAGTGAGAAACTCACCAAATCACAATCACGGTATAAGAATCCTTGTGTCTTTCATTAGAAACTTTTATTAGAAACTGAGGGATTGAGTAGACAAAAAATTAGTATACATATAAAATATATATTGTATATAAGTCAAATATATAATCAATATTTTTGATAGTGTTATGTATTTTATGGATTTATTAATTATGTCTTTATATATTTACTAATTTTTTTCTCAATATATATGTTGAATCCAGAAAACAGAAAAAGAAATTTTCAGTACATAAGGAACAATATTTTTCACAAAGTAGGCTTCAATAAACTGTAAAGAAATTATACTATACAGAGCATGTTTTCTGATAATTATAAATTATCAATAAAAAACAGTAAAATGTATATGTATAAGTAGAAACTAAAAACTTCTAAGTAATCCTTGGATCAAAGAGGAAACAACAAAAGAAATTACAAAATATTTAGCATAAATTTTCTACATACTATATATAAAAATATGTGCAATAAAGCTAATGTATATTTTGGGGGAAAGTTTGTAAACTTAAATGTATGTAGTGAAACAAAACAAAATGAAAACAAATTTTTAAATATTCAGTGTTTTCCACTCAAAAAAGAACAACAAAAAAAGCAAAGTAAACCTCAAGAAAATAATGAAAATAGGAGTAAAAAAAAAAAAATGTAAACCTAAGAAGTAATATACCCAGAAAACCAGCTAGAACCTCTGGAAATACTATTCAAGAAACAAAGAATGGTTATATAATACACAATATTAGAAATTGAAAGAGGACTAATTACCTATATTAAAAAGATTCTAAAAAGTCATGATATATTAGAAACAATTTTTGGCAAATAAATTCTACAACTTTGATCTTTGATGAAATGGATGATATTTAGAAAAATATAAATTACTAAGGAAAATTCAATATGAAATGGAGAACCACAATACAGCAAAGAACCTTAAATCATATTAGTGAGATTGTTGTTGGAGCCCACAAAAAAGTCGAGTCCCAGATCACTTTAGCAGTAATCTTGACTCCAAGAAAAAAATCTATTGTTTTATGTAAACTGTTGCAGAAAGCCATAAGAACAATACCAACAAATCAACAATCAATACCAGGCAAGGAATATACAAGAAAGTATTGACCAATCTCACTTACAAACATAGATACAAAAACACTAAATAAAATACAAGCAAATGTAATTAAGCAGTCTATCAAAAATAAATATATCACAAGCAAGAAACGTTTACCCCAGCTGCCAAGATGGTTCAACATCATAAAATCTAATAGTTATAACAAGAGTAACAAGTAAAGGAAAGAAATAATATAAACCTCTAAGTAGATGCTGAAAACATACACAATTTTTTAAAATTATATTTATAATAAATAGTTTTAGTTAACTCAGAAGAAAAGGCTGGTTCCTTAGCCTGATAAAGAATATCTATAAAAACCTAAAGCAAGCATTGTCCTTAACTGTGAAACTTTGGAGACACTACTTTAAATCAGAAACAAGATAAAGGTGACTACTATCATGATTTTATTCAACATTTTTTTGGAAGTCTTAGCTATTGCAATAAGTAAAAGAAATAAAACATGCAAGTATTAAAAAGAAAGATATGGCTATGTTTATTTGCAGATGACATGAATGCATGGAAAATTTATAGAAATGTACAAATGATTTTAAATACAAAGAAGTCAAGAAAGTTTGTTGGTTATGAGATCAGCATACCAAATAAATAGCAATTCGATACATTATAAATAACCACTAAGAAAATATAAAAGAAAGCAAGATTCCATCCATAACAGCATCAAAACCTATAGATACTAGGGTTCTAACAAAATATGGATAGGGAGACTCAAGAATATGAAGTAAGTAACAATTTCCCTGAAAATTATATATAAATTCAACATGATTACAGTCAAACACCAACACATTTTTAAGGAATTGACATAGTTAACCTAAAATTCATATGGAAAATTAAAAGGCCAGGAATAGCCACGATAATTCTGAAGATAAGCATTAAATGGGGACTTGTCCTGTTATGGGAAGATTCAAAATTAATTCTTTCAGTAACTTGTTCTGCCTTTAAAATACTACCTGCTTATTGCATCAGACTTACTGTTAATCAACTGCTCACACTCCCTGCTTTTGTAAACATGCTTGCTTATTGCAATAGATACTGAACTAGCCACATGGATGCTGAGAAAACAAAACTTACAGAACCTGGAAGAGTCCACTTATATAAACCCTGTAAGACCTAAACTTGGGGCTCATGTCTTTGAGTGCTAGTTCATCTGGGCCCACTGGTGTAATAAAATACCTGACTCTCCAACCCTCTGAGTGATGACTTCTTCTCTGTCGAGTCTGTTCTGTAACACTATCAAACAGCACTTTCTATATTTATAATAATTAAAACAGTGGTGTATTAGCCCAAAGATGGACAAATTGACAAAAGGTACAAAATACAGAGGTTAGAAATAGACTAAGACATCTCATAAAGTGTTGTATAACAGAAGTGTCATTACAAATTAGTTGTGATATATGAATTATCTAATAAGTAGCACAGCAACAATTTGTTTTCCTCATGGAGGAAAAAATCAGATGTCTATCCTTAATATACAGAAAGATTAATTTCAAGTTTATTAAATACCTAAAAGTGAAAACTAAAATTTTTAGAAGAAAAACTGTAAAAAAAAAAAAAAAAAAAAAAAAAAAGGAAAGAACATTTCTAGGAATTACTATGAGGTAGGGGCGGATTGCTTAAATGAGATTCAATGAGCCAAAACTCCTAAAAGAAAAGATTGACAAACATGACAACATTAAAATTAAAAGCATAAGCCTTATTTGTGTCCAAAAATATCAAGAACAAAATGAAAAAGTGAGACATAGACTGGAACACAAAATTTGCAAAGGCTCTGAGTTCACGTACACTTTTTAAAAACTTAAAATCCTATTGAATTCATGTAAAAGATACATTGTCGTTCTTCCACTGTTGAAAGCATTTTTATAGTTAATTCCATTTTACCTGGAATTAACTCTTGTCACTTCTGAAGTATTTAGTAAATCAAATGAAATATAATGCTCCAGACTTAGCCCTTACATTAACAATAATGTGTAGTGAATCAGTGACAACTTGTGAGCTCTGTTCCAAGCCATAATTAAGTGGAAAGAGAACTCTCATGTAAGTTCAGTATGTGTTCTATGAACTCTGGTCTTGAGTGATGTCCTTAGGCCCAAGATCCACTTCATCAGGAGTGTACTTTTCCGTTACTTTTTCTCTCCTAACTCTGCTCCTTAATTATTTAGCAAAGACAGTTTTTCCAGGACAGTAGTAAAGAGTTCTTTAAATTAACTGGGGAATGGTAGTGTTGGGAACACGGGGAGTCTAAATTAATAGCACTGTTACATTCTCAATTCTAGTACCATATGGTTAAAATAAGCTGAAGGGAAAAGCAGCATATGGTTTATTTCTCTCCCTAGAAATTTCGATTTAGTATTAACATACTTGGAAGCAATCTGAAATGGAGAGTTAGTGTTTGAAGGAGCCTGAGAGAAGTTGTTCTATCAAATTCCATTGACAATAAAAGTGCAAAAGGGATCTCATCAAGTGCCCCCTGCCCCCCGCTGTCATCATAGGAATAAACACGGTGTCAGAGAAACTGGGGCATGGAGACAAGGGAATCCTTCAGAGTGGAGTGATTCCTAGCACCCGGTGACATTTACACAGGAAGAGGTAAGTGAAAAGAATCATCAACAACATTTCTAAACTTCCTCTGTGCTGCAATTACAATCTGAGTCACAATGAAATGACTACATTCAGTTAAGTGGTAACAAGAATAAACCATGTTCTCTCCGATTCAGGATATGCTCTCTCTAGCATTTCTTTTGCTTGCCTACTTAATTACAGCACCTGTATGCTTTTGATACCAATACAAAGTTTTAGATTAAGATAGAGGTAGGAAAATTTGCTATTTATGTGTATGTCTATGTGTGTGTGTTCATTCATCTGAAATTCATCTGACTGTCTCTAGAGACAGTGCTGTACAGTAGAAACTAAACAGGTTTTGCAAGCAGAGGGACATACTCTGAATCCTACCTCTTCCACTTATGTACTGTATCCTGGACAAGTTATTTAATTAATCTCAGTTTTCTCATCTGTGAAATAGAAATTGTAATACCTACCAGAGAGTAATTATAAGAATTAAGGATTGCTTAAATGTGTAAGGTATGTGGCACAAAATAATCATTTTCTCTAATGGGTAGGGTAAGCTAATAGTAGGCTGTCAATTTTTCAGTATTCTTACAGGTCTTTCAAATCTCTTTCGGAAATGCTAGTTTGTAAAAGAATTGAAATGTGTCTGCAAGTAGATATTTAATCTCCTGAAAGAAAATTCCTTAAAATATGATTAGCTACTTCCTTCACATCATACTTAAAGTTTTTGCTTATCATAGCTAAAATTGATTGAAGCCATAAAATCGGCTTACATGTTTTATATATGAATTTTTTTCTTTGACATATATACATCTATCAAAAAGAACATATAACTGTACTTCACAAAGACCTTCTGAGTCTTGCGAAATATTGAGCATATTCTTAATTGAAAATCTAGAATCAAGAGAATAATGAATTCTGAGCTTAACTTTCTGAAGATTTAATCTAAGATGCATACACAATAGATTAAAATATAAGATCATCAACAGGCTGAAAGGCTTTATTTTATAGAAACTCATTTTTTTATTCACTTATTTATTTATTTATTCATTCATTCAGTCAAGAAATAGTTATCAAGAGCCAACCAGATTTTAATTACTGCTGTACTTGGTCAATAGACAAGTGGTTCACAAGCCAGGGTTCTTCCATCCATATCATTCCACCACCAAACTGCCTTCCTCCATTTAAGCCTCTTCTGAATTACCAATTTCTCCATGAAGTTGAACTTCTATTCAAAACTAGTAAAATGTTTTTGACACCCCTTTATCTAATGACACACCACTTTGGAATCTTTGAAGTCATGCCTTCATAGACACACACTTTCTTGAACAAATTAGTAAGTTATATAACTACCAAAATAACTCACCAACCTATTCAATATTTTCTAGGCATGTGTTATTTGTATTAATAGCAATGGCATTTTTAAAAAAGAAACAAACTGTTAACTTACTTATTATAAAACAAACAATGCTGCCAAGTGAAATTTATTTAGTTTTTTTGTATGTGTGATAATAAGTAACTCCTTAGCTGTATTTATTTATCTGTGAAAGGTAATAGCAATTGTAAAAAGACAGAATGGCTACTGACAATACAGGAATTGATATGCTTGCTAAAAGGCCCCTAACGCAGCAAGAACAGTCAGTTGCAGGAAGAAAGAGATTTAACCATGAGCACTGGGAGATGGATATGAAGGTGTTGAATAAGGATAATGGAATGAAGCAGAAGAAAATCGTGTTGGTATGACACATTCTCTGGTGCCATTAAACACCTTGAACTTTGGGAGAATTAAAACATTCAAAGGCAGTAAAAGTGATACAAATTTTAGATAACCACAAAGAGTGAAAGAAAACTCACCTATAGGTTTTGATGTGATGCAGCAGCCAAAAGCCCTGCATCTATCAGTCTCTTACTAAGCACTGAACAGACAGAATTGAGGTATTGAAGTCTTAGTTGGGTAGGCTCTTTCACCACATAAATTCCTTTCATTCTTTAAAATTATAAAGATTAAATTGATGAGGCTAAAACAGTCTGTCTACTTGGGATAATAACAATAATAACACGACACCAGCTCTCCAAAGGCCTAAAGCATCACCTTGCTGATGTCTTTCTTGGTAGTAAAGATAGTTCTAAAGTGTTTGCTGGAATTTGACATTTGGAGCTTAGAACTCATAATTCCTCAGCTCCAGTGATATAATGGTGGAGAATAATGTATTCACATTTTCAATTTAATAAGTGCTTATATGTTGAATGATGGGAGTATGTAGAGGTGGTTTAGGCTCCCAGACCAGCCACTCAGTTTTGTTAACCTATCATGTCCCTAAATATAGAGTACAACTATACTGATGCAATATAGAGACTACCTCACATGCTGTCTGTTACAACAATAGCTCTTGGGAAGATGTTTCAGGGCAATGTTTTATCTATACATGTGCATTTTTTCATATGCTATGCACACCACACACATATATATGTGCACACACACACATATTTATACTGTCACTCACACACATTAATAGTTAGCTTAAGTTGGTTATTAGGATCAAGTTCACCAGCCCTTATGGGGCATAAGCATCTTTGGTCATAATTCCATGAACTGTTTCTAAGGAGTTCCCATTTTTATGTCTTTTGATACAAAACACAGTGGTAGAAGGCAATTTTCCCTTCTGAATAGATATTGTCTATGCTCCTTTGCTGCTTTCTTTTTTTAGACAGTTTAGATAATCTATTCAAACTGATGTTATGTCACAGCTACCATGTCTCAGAGGAATGCCCTCTCTGTTTATCAGGGGGAACCATGTGGTCCCTGAGGATGTCTTCTCAGTTGCTGTCTGCCTCTTGTGAGGCAGCTCAATGGTGGAGCAGCTCTAAAAACACCTCTCTGGAAGAATGTTCTTTGCTAAGCTGTTCAGTACAAATCCTTCTTTGGTTGGTTCTAATATCTGACAGGTCCCCATCTTCACACCCCAAAGATTTACTGATTATCTTTCTAATTGCCTTCCTCAACATATTAATCTGTGACCATTTACTAATTCATTATTACAATAGGCTCTACTTTGATTTTACTATTACATAACTTTTTTACACTTTTTATTGAAGTGTAAAATTCACACAAAAAGTACACATATTGTAAACATACCATAACTTTACGAATTTTCACAGAATGAACATATATGTAACCAACACCCAGATGAAGAAGCAGAATATTACCAGCACCCCAGAAGCCTCCCTTTACACAAGGATAACAATTATCCTGACTTCTAACAGCACAGATTAGTTTTTCCTGTTCTTGTACTTTATATAAATGAAATCATACAGTATGTATCATTTTGTATGCCTGGCTTTTTTCACCCAATGTGTTTTTGAAATTCATCCATATTGTCCCAAGTACTATAAATTTCATTGCTGTATGGCATGCTATTGTGTGAATATACAATTGTTTTTCCATTCAGCTGTTAGGAGCCCTTGGGTAGTTTCAGTGTGGGGCTACTATGAGAGTATGCTGTGAACATTCTAGTGCATGCATTTGGTGACTGCACATTCACACTTCTGTTGGAGAGAAATTGTTGAGTCATATGAAATGTGTATGGTCAGTTTTTATTACCTTTGCTTTTCAGGCTGCTATAAAATTACAATGAACTACATAAAACTACCTCATAAAACAGGGTTTCTTAGGATATAATGTGTTCACATTTTCAATTTAATATGTGCCTATGTGTTATAGGCTACATACTAGCCTGTATTCTCGGTACTTTGTAAGTATTTATTTATTTTATAACCCTCTTGACCATTTTATGAGGTAGATAGCACAGCTAGCAAGTGGTAGAACCAGAATTTGAATCAAGCAGGCTGGCACTAAAGTCTGAGATTGACTTGTAAACATATTTCTAGTAGGCACTGGTAAATATTCAATAAATATTAGTTCCCTTCATATTTTGACTCTTGGGCACACAAGGGTGTTTGCTGTCATGGGGGTTAGAGCTGTGGTGCCCAGGGTGTCTCCCTGAGTGTGAAACTCCCAAATATTTCTCCGTCATGGGACCCCATATTTTTATTTCCTTGGATCCTGATAACTGGCTTGTTTTTTTCCCTTTCCTCAGAAACTATCCAAACTTTCTGAGGAGGTCTTCTCCTCTCCCTACCCACTAAGAAACAGAACTGTTTTACAGTTTCTCCCTGCATTTCTACAGCTTTTAGAAATTTCTATGCCAAAAGGATCGGGAGACATGTATATGCTTCCTTCTGAAGCTAACATTCCCCTCTTTGCCTTCCCTCTGGGGCCCACCCACAATTGTTTCCCCTTCTCAGGGAAAGATAAGAAGTACAAAGGTATATTCTCCTGGTATTTTTGATTTTTTAATTCATACTACAAGTTTATTTAGCACTTCCTATGGCCCAGAAGTGCTGGGCTTTGTGATAAATATAAAATAAAATAAGAAAGAACAAATGATCTTAAAAAGTATAAAGTCTAGCAGAAGAAATGGGTAGGGTTTCACTTAAAAGATATGGTATAAGAAGCATATGTGAAGAAGGAATGAGATTTAAAAGGTTTAACATCTATCAAGGCATAAGCAATGACAATCAGATTGTATGTCATGTGTGGCCAATGGCAGGGTGGTAGCAATGTGTAGCTCTGCATACCAGCCAGAGTTTCCAAGGGATGAGACTAGATAAAAAGCTGACCATGAAACACTTCAAATGCCAAGTGACACGCCTTGGCTTTATTCTCTAGGCCTACAGAGCCAGAGAGCAGTTTTGAGTATGGTTATGATACTGTAGAGTTATTTTGGGGACTGTTTGTCAGCCTTTAGCCTACTGGCAACCCAAAGCCACAGAATAAAAAGATTGTTCTTTCCTATTCTTGTAACTTTATTTTTCAACAACCTATGACCCACCCACTGTCTTATAATTTTTTCGCCTACTACAGCTTGCTCCATGAAGACCAGATCTGGTTAGCTGTGTTTGGCATTTGGGATATTGCAGAGCTGTCATCCCCAAGAAGCAGATAGCCAGCTGAGCTTTTGACTTGTGTGTGCCAAAGAACAACTGAAATAAAAAGCTCACAAGGGGATGCACAATCTGACTGGAATTTCCCTCTGCCAGCTGGCTACTCTGACAGTTGTGCTTCTTTTCATGTTTCCCACTTTTGAGGCTGCTAAGTAAGCCAAAGAAGCAAAGGTTAAACTGGGGGCTGGGCAAATCCCAGTGGAGAGAAACAAATGAAAGAATGTGGAAAGATGTTGCAAAGAGACACATCTTTTGAATTAATCTCCATAAGCATGTCCCCTTTAGCACTATTAATTTTTATTATATTTGTCCTTTTGAAAAAGGGTCTGTTCATTTCTCCCATGTGAACTGAGCACTGTTTCATCCACCAAGCATTAGTTGGCTAAATTTATCAGCTTGCCTTACAAAACAGCGTTGAAAAATCCCTTGGCTCTCTATTAGCAGGGAGGATTGCATGGTGGGAAGTATGTGGGCACTGGCGTTAGATGGCCTTTGTGTGACTTCTGGCTCCACAATACACTGCTGTGAGGTCTTGGGAGGGTTTTGTATCATCATTTTTCTCATTTGTAAATTGAAGATAATAATGTTAACTACCCCATTTGGAGTACTGAGGATTAAATGAGTTACAGTGTACGTAGAAAAGAACCTGACATACAGTAAGCACTCAAAAAATGTGAATTGTTTCTGTTATTATTATTATTGTTGTTAATATTACCCTGCATATTTTTATGTCTCTATTTCTCAATAGGAAGGAATAGATACCCTTTTGTTAATAAAGTCTAACTATGAGCCACAAACTACTAATGATACATCCTACTAATGATCTTTCCAAAGCATAAATCACTAAAAATATGCTAAACTTTTAGAAATGTAATAGGAAGTCAGAGATTTTGTATATTTTTTCCTCTAAAATGACAGGTCTTCTTTAAGCCCTCTTTCTAATTTTCTGGACAAGCTAGGCTGCTATGAATGAAAACCGTAAATATTTTTCCAATCGTAAAGAGATATCTTAAGATCATTAAAATACTTGCTAGCTTACTGAATGAAAATATTTAACCAATGTTGATTATTCCTAAAACAATAAATGTGAGGGTGTCCCACATGACCGAACAGGTAACTCTTTCTTCTGATTACTCCTCAAGGTTTACTTGCAAAGGTGTGCTTTGCAGAGAGAACAATCTTCTCAGAGGGAGAAGCACTGGTCAGGGAACTATTTGCATTTCACAAATAGCTATAAATACCTATTATAAAAGGAAGTATGCTCAGATGCTAAGAAAGGGGGAAAAACTGTCTACCCAGAAATCATGTGACTTGTATTACATGGTTGATTTTGCTGTTGGTCATTTGTAAGATGAGAATGATTTAAATTTTTCTTACAATGAGCCTAAGATATTAAAATAGATTAAAAACAGAACAAAACTGTGAAGTGCTTTGAGTTCCACGAAGCAACCTAGGATTGATACCAGAGAACATATCATGCACAACGACAGATGGCACTCTTTGTTAATTTCAGTAAGATCTGCATGATCAGCTAATTATTGTGTTATTTTATAAGAAAGTAGGTCAGCAGGAAGAACCAAGTGCAAAAAAAAAAAAAAAAAAAAAAGCATGTGTGTGATGATCAGTTCTTTGAATTATTCATCTTCATCATTGATTGCTTAATTGAGTAATATGGATACAAAATTCCAGAGTGCTCTCCAGAATTTGAGACATTAGGGCAACAGCAAGGTTCTCTGGTTTGGAAAGAACCATCTGAGATACCCAAAGCGTTCTATTTTAAAGGGGAACCTAGCTAGCAGCCCCTGTGAAACTTTTCCAACCTTCTCACTCAAATTTATTTAAAACTAAAGAAAAAGGTAATGATGCAATGAAAAGAAACTAAGCCTCTCAGTCAAACCTGGGCTAGAATTTAGATCTCCAGGAATGTTAAACAATTGGGCAGAGAGAGGAGGAGCTCTGAAAACAGGGCATGCTGAGAATTTCAGTTTTTCATGTACTGCAACTTTCTAGATGGACAGAAAGTCAGGAATTGAGGGTCTTCTTCTTAGGAAGAAGACTCCATCATAAGCAGTAGAACTGTAAACTAGAACACATGGCTTTAATTGAGCTAAAAGCTGGTACATTAGCCTAACAGTACCCCCAGTGAAAAATAATCATGCCAAGATGTGCTGATACACAAAACTCAACCCAGGAGTTACAGATAATCTCAAGAAAAAGAAACACAAACAATTGCAGTAGATGTGATCATGAAAGATGTCCCAGAAGGAGAAAAAATAAAAACTTTATATGAATTGCACCACTGAAAGAGTTGAGTAGTAAAACCAAAAATGCTCATCATATTCAAGACAAAAATCTATGGAAAAAATGAAATACAACTTTGTTGAGTTATGTTCTAGAAAAAAAAACAGAATTCAATGATTTAAAAAGTTTATTTTAAGCATCCAGGAAAGAAAAGAATTAATGATAGCTAATAAAATTGAAGCACATGTTATAATCAGACTTTATTCTCCACAAACAAAATCATAGAAAACAATGCAGCAACATTTCTTAGGGAAAGAATTGTGAGGGTAAAAGTTTCAAGAACTGTGTTCCCCGAGAACTTGACCTTCAGATACAAAAGGAAACAGAAAAGATATTCTCAGGTTTGCAAGAGCTCAGAAAATAAACTATCCATGTGTGGTTCCTAAACAGGTTAAAGTTGTGCTCTTATTGACCAAGAGATGAATCCTGATGAAGACCTCAAGCAGAAGAAGTCATCAAAATCAGTTGAACAGAAAGGTAAATCTCAATAATTATTGCTGATTTGGTTACAAAACAGAATGCAAACATAAGGTAAAATATTACTTTAATATCAGTTATCTGGGCCTAAAATGATAGATTATATTAAGGGAAGCACAGAAGTGTGGGAAAGACAAAGCATAGAAGGAAACTGAGATAATGTTATCATTTTATATGAAGGAAGCCAAAATCTACCTTTTCTTTTATAATCCTGATCATTAAAAAATATGAGTTAAAGCACAATTTTGAAAATCCTAAAGGTAATCTTTAATACAATTAAAAACCAAATTCTTATCTTTTAAAATACTAGAGTGTAAAAGCTTGTAAGCCATATGCAATATTACCAAGAAACATGAGAAAAATCACCAATCAAGGTAAAAGAAATATGAGTAAATATATTAGTTATAATAATAGTTGTGAATAATTTAAAACTCCTCAATAAAATTAGGCAAAAATAATTTAGATCCAATTTAAAAACATCAAATTACATGATTCTTTTAAGAGAGATTCTAAAACAGAAATTATGTAGACAAGTTAAAAATAAAAGAATGGATAAATATACATGAAACATTTACAAAAAAATACTAATTTAAGAAAAGGCAAAAAGATATTAATTGTATAAATGCCTTCCTAAATAGTCATTTAGGAGAGAAAAGTTAAAGATAAAATCACAAGTTTGTTTTAAAATAATGAAAATAGGACCATGATATATCAAACTTTATGAAATATGTCTAAAGGCAAATATGTGGCCTGAAATATTTTTTGTTCTAACTAAAAAAGAACAAAAACTTGATTTTAACTTCAAGAAGTTAAAATAGAAACAATGAGAGAATCTAAACAAAATAAAAGGAAGGAAATATTTGAAATAAATATTCAAATTAATGCATGAGAAGATGGAAAAATAGTCAAATTGACAAATAAACTATAGTACTTAATTCCTAAAGAACAAGAACAAACAAACAACAATACAAAAGGGCTAACATATCTAATCAATAAAAAAGAGT
The DNA here is from genome assembly GCF_027409185.1 of Cynocephalus volans. Taxonomy (NCBI): domain Eukaryota; kingdom Metazoa; phylum Chordata; class Mammalia; order Dermoptera; family Cynocephalidae; genus Cynocephalus; species Cynocephalus volans. The sequence continues at coordinate 77,916,223 of NC_084464.1, forward strand.
GAACAAATAAATACAATTAGAAATAAGAAAGAACATATCTTAAAAAGGATTTAGTAACAGATGTAGAGATCATTTTAAAATATAATTTTAAAAATATTTGCATACATATATTAGCTTAAGAAATTTGAAAATCATAATAATGAGAATTCAAAGATGATGAAGGAAAAAGTTGTTAGCCAAACCTGAAAAGACCAATATATACTGAAGAATTGAAGTTGAAAAAGTTTTCAGTTACTACCTTCAAGACAACTTCAGGGTCAAGAATTTATCAATGAGTATTTTTCAGCTTTCAAGAAATTCATCTTGAAACTCACTTCATGAAGCGAGGATGACTCTCAGAGCAAAACCTAAAAACAACTAAAGTGTATGCAAATTTTGAATAAAATATTGGCATATTTAATTCAGGCATATTAAAATAATAATTTACCCTAAATATTTAATGATTATCCTAAGAATTCATGCACATAGATCTTAATGAATACATCACACCAAGAGTTTACAAAGTAAACATAAGCATCTCAATCAATCTGGAAAATAATGTGATAAAATTAAACTTTTGTGTTTTAAAACTTGCTTAATAAGCTCAGAATAAAATGCTAATCTATTGACATAATAAAGAATATTTATTTATCTTTAACATATAGCCATCATATTATATGACAATACACAAGAGGCATCAGAAACAAGTCAGGAATATTTAAAGACACTACCACTCTCATTTCCACCTGTTCTAAATGTGGTAGCCAAAAAAAAAAAAAAACAGGAACAGGTGTATTTGTTAATTAAAAAAAAAAAAAAACTGCCAGATATATAGATACATTATTTTCAAATAATATGATTGTTCACATAAGTCATTTAAAGGAACCAACAGTATTGGATCTAATAGTTCAGTAAAGTGATCAATGCAAAATAAATACACAAAAATCAATCCTATTGCTAATAATAACATCCAATCAAAATATAATGAAAAATATATCATTTACAATAATAACCAAAATATCACAACATGAAAGAACAAGAATAATTTGTAAAAGAATTGTGTGGGACTGATAAAATGAAGAGGTTGTGAGAGGAATAAAATACTTTTCAGGAAAAGAACATACTTGTGGCTGAATGAGGAGAAAATAGGTATAATATAATCCATCAAAACCCCATTATATATCCTTGGAGTATGGGTGTGATAGAAAGAGTATATTTTCAAAGCAATTCTAAGGTTTATTTAAGGAATAGATGAGATAAACTAAAAACAAAAAATGTGAAAGCTTAATAGGGAAACCTTGCTCTAGTGAAATGTAAAAATAGATACAACGATGGTATAGTATAAATAGATCACAAGCTAACTCCAGTACATTAAAAAAAAAAATGACAAAAATGAAAAAGCTCCATGTGAGATAAAGGTTACAACACAAATGAGTAAAAACATAAAAGACAATCATTAATGATGTGAGACAATTGAACAAATTAAAATAAAATAGTTACTTCCTCACTTTGTACTATAAAAGAAAATAAACTGTAGAATGTTTAAATATTTTAATGTTAAAAACTAAAACCACACACACACACACACACACACACACACACACGCACACACCCCTAGAAAAAAAATGTGGGTATTTATCAGATATCAGCATGGAAAAATGATTTCTAACTATGAAAGTATTGGAAGAAATGCCAAAAAAAATAGCATAAATTTGACTACAGAGAATAAAATTTAAAATTTCCCTACAACAAGAAAGAGCATCAAAAACTGAAAAGAAATTTCTATCATCATAAAAAAATAAAGATAATTTTAAAAGCATACAACTGGGGAAAATGTTTGACATAGATTTATGACAAAAGTATAATATAGTTAATATATAAAGAGCTCATGGAAATCTTAAAACCTAAACATAAATATTGGTGATGAATATGAGTAGATACTTCACAGAAGATAAAAGGAAGGAAGGAAAGAAGGAAGCAAAAATGGAATGGAGGAAGGGAAATGGGAGGAGTAGGGAAAGGTTAGGCAAAAAGAAGAAATACTAAACATGAGAGAAAAGGTTAAATTACTCAATTTCAAATGTTTTTGTTTTAAGGACTATATTTTTCACTTACTAAATTAGTCAAACTTAGTTCCAAAGCCCAGTATTGTTGAATGAGAAATTAGAAACTGGAACAACTTTTCTGGAAAGCAAGTTTGGCAATCTATATCAAGAATTAATGTCTTTCCATACATTAGCTCTACTTTTAAACAGTTATCTTAAAGAAATAATTATGGAACATTTGAGGGCAGGAACATTCATTGCCACATAACATCTGCATTTAGTGTTAATCACCTGAGACATCAAAAGAACACCAACATTAGTTGGGACATATGTCACAAGTAATTTGTTACTACTAATATTGAGAGTGCCAGTCTTTGAACATCATTCAATAAATTAGGGTAGAGTCAAGGCTATCTGTAATGCTATGCTTACTCATATTACAGTGCAGTTTATGACTGGGAAAGGAATGAACAGAGCAATGGCAAATAAATTCCCAAGTTGGAATTTCCATAAACCAGAGCCTTTCATCTCTGTGTGTGTATCAGTGGAATGCAAAACTTTCAAGAAATTAGTCATGGGCTTGTGAAAATTGTACATCTATGTGTGCTATAGAAGAGAAAAAAAACAGAACCACTTGTAGAATTGAGTTTGGTGCAGCAATTTAAAACACATGATGTGCCACGTGTTTATACTTCAATTTGAAATTTATACTTCGATTTGGAAGAAGTTTAGTGAGATGGCTAAACGTTCACAGTATGGTGGAGCCAGAAGGTAGGAGTCAGTGCACAGTGACCCCTGTTTTATGGAAGAACTGGAAGGAAGTTCTTGACCTGTGCTGGAAGTTGTGGTCTCTGGGGATATTTTTTATTTTTAGACTTTTTTGAATTTTCTAAATTTTAAGTAGTGAGCAGATATTATTTTCATGATTAGAAATTATTAACAAAAAGTATTGTAAAATTATTCAGAAGTATAGAAAGTTAAAGTGATCCTGTAATCCTCTTTCCCTCCTGATCCCTACACCAATTAAAACATATAATAAATATATACAGAAGGGGATTTATGCCTTTCTGATTAACCTCATAGAATCAATCCTATCACATACTAAATAGAAAGCCTCTCTGAAAGCATAAAGTAACTTGGTCCTCAGCGTGTCCTTATCTAACCTGCCAAAGACAAGTTTGTGGCTCTTTAAGTATTACACTTTTAATTAAAAATTAAAACAAAATAAAATCATGAAATATCATTCCATCCTTCATGAAAACTTACCCTGTTCTTTGAGGAAAAGATTATTAAAGGACAAATAGTATACTTTAGTTGGCCGTCTTCATTCTTATTTGTAAGGAACCATCTTAATGCTCTCTCTAGAGAGAAAAAACAAAAAAAGGATGCAATGATCTTCATTGAAATTCATGCACTAACCACCAGAAGGCATATTTAGAAACGCCTGGAAAAATGCTTCAGAGTTGTGAGGTTAAAACAATAAGACATGCTGCCCACCTTCCTGTTGTTTTCCTAACCCAGGCATTTTCTTAAGAGATCACAGGTTTCACACTTGGATGGTGGGGAAAAAGACTTCTTCTTCCCGGTGCACATGCATCTTGTCCCAGAATTGCCTTTCTAATAATTCAAGCTTCTGAAGGGCACATAAGACATTGTAATAAGTGTATTTCGTGTTTTCATTTATTTCTTGGGAGAATAGCAGTCATTATTAATGTATGTTCTTGACAGATCATTGGATTCACATTCCCAACAGTTTCAAATTACGAGCTAAAATATTCTTTTGAGGAATGTTTTAAAAAAAAGAAAAGAAAAAAAAAAAGTCATTCTCAACTAACTTGCTGAAGCACATTTGTTTTCCTAGGGATCTTACTGTTCCAATTCTGTTTTCTCAAACAGTGTGAATAGCTACCTTAAGTTTCTTAATTTCTAAATATTAAATCACAAAAATGTACTAGAAATATTTCTACTTTGACAGGAGGAAAACGAAATTTCTGTTTTCCATTGCTTGAAATAAAATATGAATAAGGGTTGTTTACTTTAGTTTTAAAGTTGGTAGTGCTATTTCATTTCTCTCCAAATAATTATCTAAAGCACGTTTCTCAGCCTAGGCACTATTGACATTTTGGGCTTAATAATTCTTTGCTGCTGTCCTGTGCATTTTAGGATGAAAGCAGCATCCTTGGCCTCTCCCCATTAGATGCCAGTAGCGCTCCTCTTCCCCCAGGTGTGACATCCATAAATGTCTCCAGACATTGCCAAATGTCCCCTGGGGGTCAAAATCTCCCCCAGTTGAGAATCGTGCTCTAAATTATATCACTCAAGGAGTGCCACATACTTATTACCTATCTTTTTTATCTACTGCAAAATCCTCAAAAAGTAAGCATTCCTGTCTTTCAAAAGTTGGAACTACCTGCTTGTTACATTACTTTACTTGTCCTTAAATATTCTACCTAGAATGAGCTAATAAGCCACTAAGATTTTCCATATCCTTCAAAAGAAAATTAACAACTGGCCAAGACAATTTAACTTAGATGTTAGAGATAACTGAAATTTATTTTACTTCTCTTTACATTACGAGGGTACTTCAAAAAATTCATGGAAAAATAAATTTGAAAGATAATATGAATTTTGCCAAGAATTTTTTAAGTATCTTCGTATTTCCTTTTATTCACTTGGTTATGAAAATCATCTAACTTATTTTATCACAATGAATATTCAAACGTTTGGCTCAAAAGTCAAAGAAATAGATTTTTAATATGAAATAGGTAATTTAATATAATTCATCTAATGCATACACTTTATTTATAAACTTTATAACTAATGTAGCAATGGAGGAGGGAAAATTTTTCCATCAGTTATATACCTTCTAAAGATGTTTTTATGATTTTTTTGTAAAGAGTTTATTGGAAACATTTCAGAAATACAGAAAAGTATGTAGATTATCACAATCCTATTACATAGAGATAATCAAAGTTAACGTTTAGGTGTTACTTTGTCTAAATTTTATTTCATTCATATAAATATATCCTATACGATATCCTTAACAGATCACAATTTATACCCCATCCTGTATAAATTAAGTATAATGTTTGCTGGATGACACATTAAGAGCAAAATTTGCAATGATAAATATACTTAGCTTTCACAAACAATTATTTTTTACATCAATAAAGTACATGATGTTGGGTTATCTATACATCGTTCTACTTTTCAGCAATAATCTCCACATACTTCAATTTTCCTGCTTCTCTAACGACATGCTTTAGCAGTAACAGAGAAAGGAAATTCAAAAGTAATTAGGGCTTGTGTTTTTTTGGTTTTTGTTTTCATTCTTTTCTGTGTCATCTAGATATAGATGTCCAAAGGCCTACCAATTTTTCTGAGAATTCCAGGGGAAGAAAGAGAGGAGCTTATGTTTTTATGGTCACCTTTTATTTACCTCTGCTCCACATGAATCCACTAAAACTAAACAAAACAAACAAATAACAATCCAAAAAATCTCATACAAGACTATTTATATTTAGAAGATTTCACTGAAAAGTTGTTGTTCAACCTCAGAAATTCTCTCTCCATGTCTCTTTATCCCCATATTCAGGAAGTCTTCATGAACTGTTTCCTTCTTTGTAGTTCACAACCTCACACCATCTTCTTGCTTCTCTACCCCTTCTCCTCTCTCAGGACCAAGGGAAATTCCTCTCTCTTTCTACATGCAGCTCTTTAACCACCGTTTTGGTTGCCTGCATCCCTTTTAGGGCAATGGCGACCCCTGAGAGAGTCAGAGTACCAAGTTCTCGATTATTGTAGGAATTACAGCCAGACGGACCCTGGTAATCATCTAGTTTAATCCTGCAATCCAAAACAGAAATTGAGAAAACCATCAGACAATTCTAATTTACTATTTATTAACCACAGTTCAAAGCATGGATCAAAGTAGTAGAATGAACACTTGGGAGTAACTAGGGGACCTGGGGACTTGAGGACCTGAGGACTTGGAGCCATGGACCCAACCTTGTCTAACTGGGTTAATTATCTCATGATCACCATACCTTTTTTCCATTATCTATAAAATGGGACTAGAACCTATTCTAATAAGAACATTGGCGACCAACATAAAGGTCATACGAAGCATGTTCACACAAATTAGCTGCGTCCATTTTCATAACAATACAGAGAGAGACAGATGCAACATCTATAATTATTATCATCCTCGTTTAAAGGCCCAGAGGAATTAGTGGCCTGGTTGAGTCCCATTGAAGTAGCGGAGCTTAAACATGTCTTTGAATCCAAATACTATACCAAGTGCCTCCTCATCATCTTGAGGAAAAGTTATGAGAATCTAATGACATTGCATATGTGAAGGTGCTTTCCAAATAATAAAAAAAAGAATGAAAAACAAACAGTTATTAATGCTGTATTTATTTTCAAATAACTTTGCAAAGACGTTATCTACATGAGAATGAGTTGCTCAGCGTTCAGGTAGTTTCCACAAATATTGTCTCCAAATGGCACAGTACATTATTAGACAGAACTTTACATATTAAGATTAAACATCATACTCTGACTGTAGTTTTTCAGTTCTATCATGCTTCTTTAATTATTCTGGACTTTCTTTTTAGAGCTATCTTGCTGGTCAACTGGCAGTGATCCAAATATTTATTCAGCCTACTCTCTTACCTCCCCACCCCGCCCCCACCACCCACCTGCCACCTCCACATCCCTTTTCTTCTGCCGTGGTTTCTGGTAATGATATTTTTCCTTGCCTATGAATGCTTACAACACAGCCTGCAAGTCCGGCAGACTGATTTTCCTCTTATTCAAGATGAACTGATTCTAATAGACCACCTGGAGCGTTTCACAGTGGGCCCAATATTCTCCTTCACTTGCACAGAAAATTAACAATGAATTATATCTGAAAATCTGGAGCCACAAAAGCTTAAAAAATGTCAATTCCTCAAATCGTCTACGTTCCAGATTTCTAATTTCTTTTGTAACTTTCCACGGAATCTTCTCCATAATTTTCATTCATTTCTCAAGCTATGAAGCTTACAATTGAACACATTTTCTATTGAGTTTTCCTGTGTGCTGAGTCAAACAGTTTCAAATGATACAATTACTTCATCAAAAAACAAATAGGAATTTAACAAGCACTCTCCCCATATCCAATCTGCCCTAGAATCTGTGGGATCCAAAGGCACAGTTGTTCTCAAGCATAAAAAAGATAATATACTATGTCATGAATTGCTTGTGAAATACATAACATAGTTTCACTATATATCCATTATATTTACCTTCTTAAAACCACCATATATATTCTATAAATAAAGTTTGTATTTCAGCACAGTGAGGTCCTAACCCTATTTTATCCTGCACTAAATACTTCACAGTTGTGGTTTCCTAACATACATTGATATCCTACATTTATTTTTTAATAAATTCATGCTAAGACTTTTTTCTGCAATATTGAAATTTTTCATCAAAACAATATTCACACTTTGTAAAAAAAAAAAAAATCAAATAAGACCACAACCCTTCTCATACCCATTTGCAACAACCTCTCCCCTCACCCCCCCAAAGGCAAAGTCTTTCAACCATTTCTGCTATTCATTTCTGCTTGTAGAAAACTAAAGAATAAACGTATTGTTTTAAAAATATATAAAGCTTAAATAATGAAATAACTAATATATTCCTATATTTGTTATTTATTTATTTAACTGCTTGACCCTCAGCTATTTAAAATGAGGCTTAGTTCTCTTAACTGTAGTCCTTCTCTCCTCAGTTCTTAATTTTGATAATTATATTATTATTTTCAGTTTTATTGATTGTAATTTAGAAATATGTATTTACATTTCTTTTCCTTGTCCATTAAATTTTAGCCAGTTTCTTGCTACCCTGCAGTGTGGTGTTAGACTGTTAGTGTCTCTACCCATCACTCTACTTTGGCTCATTTCTTTCATCTTCCACCTTCTGTCAGCTAGCTGTACCTTTACTTTTTCAAGGTTCTAGAAATTTTAATCACGTGAGCTAATAAATGTGCTTGTATATTTAAGTCATGTTGAGTTGAGGTTCCTCTCACTTGTGACTGAAACCCTACTGACTCCACACAGAGAGTCTCCCACGTGATGATCCGCTGGCCTGGAAGTACGATGCTACCATCTACTTGTGTAAACAACTGTATTTTAAAAGGATGTATGATATTTTTAACCTGTAACTTCTAGTTAATTAAAATGTATCTCATAAAACACACAAAAAAACATAAAATGACATTCTGCAACAATTCTAAGACAATATTTTACTCAGTAGCCTTTTTTAAAGAACTTAAATTTTGAAAAACAAGGGTAATAAAATTTCTCAGCCCAGTACCTCTACTTTTTTCTGCCTCTCTGAAAAAGGTTTTCAGATGTCATACCTGGCGAATCGGATTCCTATTCCCCTATGAAGGAAAACCACAAAAATAACCTTCATATTGTTCTCGCTACACATTCTGGTTATGCTCAGCTCATCATATCCAGGTGCTGTAGTTTCAATGTCTCCCCAAGCTCACGTTGGAACTTAAACCCCAGTATGGTGGTGGAAGATGAGGCTTTAAGAGGCGACTGGATCACGAGGACTATGCCCTCCTGAACAGACTGATCCATTCATGAAGCAATGGGTTGATGGTTTAATGGGTGTCATGGGCATGGTCTGCTGGCTCTATAAGGAGAGTGAGTGAGAAGTGAGCTCTCACTCTTTCCATTCTCTGGCCATGTGACACCCTGGTTGCTACGGGACCCTGTAGAGCGTTCCCAGCCAGAAGAAAGCCCTCATCAGATGTGCTTTCTGGACCATGAACTTCTCAGCTTCCCAAACTGTAAGAAATAAATTCTATTTCTTTATAAATTACCCAGTTTCAGGTATTATGGTATAAGCAACAGAAATGGACTAATACATAATATGCCAGTGTTTATGTATGGCTCAAAATATGTTATTCATACATTTATATTTCATTTCACCTCAGAAAGTATTTTAGACAGCTCAAATAAAATGCATACATACAAATAAAAGCTAATAATTTATAGATGAAAATAATAAACCAAGACAAGGTAAAGATTATGTGTATTAAAAAATCACAGAGAAGCAAGCCATGATTCCTTGCTAAATTGAAATATAAATTTGGTCCTGAGCTTCCTGATAGTTGAAATAAAAAGAAGTTACAATGATTTTATTTTAGGAAAAACAAAATCTCTCCTAATACTTCAAAAGAAATGTTCTTGAGGGACTGTGACTCAAGATAAAATGGGAAAGGGAGTCAGAGAGTGCCCATCACCAGTGCTTTCTGAAATTTTGTCTCTGTTCCTCCCCATGCATATAAAAAATTCTTGTCATAAATATATCACACAATGAGAAAACTGCATGGTTGGATTCAACAAATTAGAAAAATGTAAGTTTTGTAAAAGGAGAATTAAAGGGATGTGATGTTGTGATGCATAAAAGCATTTTCCTTCATACGTCAGAAATGAAGAAAGACAGACCTAATTATTTTTTATTCTCTCTACATTGATATTATTTTATTATTCCTACTAACATCATTGTCAGCTGGATGAACTGGATTCAGTGAATTGGAGAGAAGTCATGTGGAAGTCTAATTTGTTCAAGACACAGAAATCCAGAGGCATTTCAACTACCAGAATCCAGAAGATATAAATCCACTTTTTTGTTGTACTTACTGATAAAGCAATCTTAAAATAACAGTATCTTAAATTTAAAAACACAGAGAAAATAATGTTGTGATTAGCATATTACCATAGATCACATGAAGCAACTTATAAAAGATTTTGTCTATGTACTAACAAAAACACCTTACAAATGCTAAAACTCTCCCCAAAGTCACAGTTTCTATAGTAAACATTTAAATATGTGTTAAAACTGATAACTCTCTAAAACAGCTACAGCTCTCCTGTCCCATATTGGACAACTGATGAGGAAATCACTGACGAAAAACTTTAAAAATATAACTTAGTGAATGAAACATCACCACAGTGGAGTCATGAATATTACCCAGACAAATGATAAAATATTCATTCCCTGTAATAAATGGGTGTGGACTTGCTGACTACCAGAAAATTGCCAAACACTGGTTTTGACTTAAATATACTTAAAAACTCATGTATATCGATTCATATAGATCAATTCTTCCACAATTTTCACTTGGAAAGTGAAATATGTGCAGTTAATTAGTTGAAAATAACAACTGTTGGTTCAATTAAATTCAGCCAATTTCATATTCTAGTGTTACCATATGTACATTTGTGTGAAGTAATAATTAAACTTATGTACAAGATTGCATATTTTGGAGCAAAGTAAACAAATTACATTATGACACATGGAAATATATCTAAAAATACACATATACTTTCACCTTTGAAAATTAAGCACAAAAGTCATAAGTGAATCCCTAATAAATGCCTGCAAAATTTTAAATTCAGTACTTGATTACGTGAGTATAAATTTGACCCAGCCATTAACAACTTCTGTGTTAAACTATGCACAATAGCAGACACAGGATACATTATTTACATGCATACATTGAAATTTGCATAGGTTTTTAAATATTATAACAGAAAAATATTAAATCAAATATTATGACTCATCTTTTTTTTGAGAAATATATTAAGAGTAGTCAGTAGCAAACAAAATGTCTCAAATTTTTCCCATACAGAATTATTTCCTAAGTGTTTTTATCTTCTCTCTTAATACCTTCTCAATGAAAAAAGAGAAGGGGGGGGAAGGAAAGAAAAAAAACCGGATAAGTACTTCTGTGCTCTAGAATCAGGAGGCAGGAGTTTCATTCACATCTATTTTGAGGGAAAAAATAACAGGCTCAAAGAATATTTCAAGTTGAAAAATGTACAGTCAGAGGAAATATTAACTGGCTGCTAGTGGGCAACTATCTTGACACTCACCTGTAGAAAAGCAGAAAATACTATTACTTCATTTAAGACTGCTTTGCACTTGGCACAGTATCTTAGAGAAAACAAAGTGCTTGACAAACACTGTCTTGGCTGGATCTCACAGCATCCCAAGGAAGCAGGCACAGACTCTTGTAAAAGAGCTAGTGATTAAGAGACTGGCTCGAGGTCAATCAAGAACAAAACTTAGTCTTGGGGGTCATGCTCTCACCTGAAACTGATGTGATAAGGTGTGATGAGTTTCAATTATGAAAGCAAAGTAGTAATATAGCCATTTTTTTCTCGTTTGATATCTCTTCTCTCTTTTTCTTCTTTTGGTTCATTGTACAGATTATCCTTTAAAAAAAGAAATTTGGCCATCAAAATAACTTATGCACACAGCACATGTCACATGTGTACAAAAATACTTAGATGCAAAGTTTACTGCTAGAAGAAATACACTGAGCATGACAACTACTTGAAGTTCACATAAGTGTAATTTTACTTTTAAATATGCAAATATGTGTTACTAAATACTGTTTTCATTATGGTATAGCCCACTTTCAATATAGAACTCAATAAAGTTTATAAAATTCATATGAACAACAACAGATGAGTAATCCAATTCAAATCAAATAAACAAATAACTATAGAGTACCTATTTGCAGGATACTGTGATGGAGAAGCTGCAGTCGTTTTTAGCCAGGGCTTTACTCCAGTCCTTTCTCGACAGATAGAATACATAGGTAGATATGTATAGATAGATAGCCTACATGTATATCACCTATATCTATATTCTTCTATGCAGGTACTTCATCCAACCTCCACTGGAGATACCTTGAGTGACTTTATTATAGAAGTTCACAATAAAGATGATTTACATACAGAACTCACATATTTCTATTCTTGAAAGCGATTTTCTTTCAGAAAGAAAAAAAAATGACAGTGCCACTGGCAGTCTGTGTTTTGGAGCAGAATAGAAACTAACTTGTTTCAGAAACCTGGTGTTTTGGCAAATTTCTTAAGAATAAAAATACTCAGGACTGTGAATGTACCAACCTGAGCGTTGCCTGGTTAGGCACTTTAAAGCAATGTTCTAAAAGGAAAGGCCTCAGCTTGAACAGTTAATAGTGCTACAACGTGTTTGTGCAGCTGTCTTTCACATAAAAACTTTCGCCAGAAAAGGCGTTTAAGTTGAGGGTAGGGATTTAGATGACCTACAAAAGTAGTGCGTCCAGTGATCTCATTTTCGTCAACTCATTATAATAATAGTAATTTAAGCACCCCATCTCCCTCGACGGACTCCCACTTTGCCATACAGCTCTTGCCGGACTTGACCTGCCAGGATCGGGGTCCCACCGCTGAACTCCGAGCGGTTTGTTGCTAGTGGATCAGGGCGGGTGTGTTGCCGGAGTCCCGTCCTATTGGCTACACCTCGGGGACTGGCCGGGCTTTCCGACACTTGATTGGACGAAACTGCCCTCTGTAGGCCGAGATCATTGGAGGGCGTTGGAGCCAGGGGGCGGAGCGGGTTCCCCAGGATTCTTGACCGAGCGCGCTCGTCCTCGGAGCCGGGCACGGGGCGCAGGACCGGAGCTGCGCGAGTGGCCGCGAAGGGAGGGTCTCCGCGCCGACGGGGTGTCGGGGGTGGGGGGCAGTGCGGGTCTGGGGTTGATTGCCGGCCGCGTCTCCCGGAGACAGTCCCGGCTTTCCCCCGGGGGTGGCCGCTCCGAGACAGCATCTGTCAACGATCTTCTTCTCTTCTCCAGCCGGGCCGGGCGCCACCGGCGGCGGCCGAGGGAACGCGGGACCCGGCGTGGTGAGCCCATTAGCTGTCAGGAGAGCGGCGAAGCGGCCCGAGGGCGGCGAGAGACACACAAAGAACGCGGTGGGCGGCGACGGCGAAGGGGGGTGGCCAATTCGGGACGGCAACTCCGTGCCGCCCCCGCTCGTGCCACCGCTGTCCTGGCTTGGTCCGCGACCGCGGAGACAATGCGGCCGGGCTCGGCCCCGCGCTCCGTCGGCTCCAACTTGACCGTCTCCCGGCTTGCCCAGCCCCCTCCCGGGGAAGGGGCGCCCCCTCGCTCCCACGGCCGGCGAGGGAAGTGGGTGCGCCGCCGCTGAGCCGGGCAACTTGCGAGCCGGGAAAAGTTTGCGGCGCCTCCGCGGGGCGGCGCGGCCCGGCCCGCCCCTCGCGTCCGCGGTCACCGCCGGTGACTTTCTCGAGTCGTCGTCCGCCGGGGCCAAGGCGTGGCCGGCGGGGAGTGCGGGAGGGCCGGAGTCCGTCCGAGGGCTCCCACGGCCTGGGCTGCGGGTGAGTCGGCTTTGGGCGCAGTGGGGTAGCTGAGCTTGGGGAGAAGGCGCGGACAGAGCCTTTAATACTTTTTGGAGCAGGCGGGGAGAACAAATGAAAGTGCGGTAGCTTGAGAGGCACTGACGTGCCACTGACTTGTGAACCGTATCCGTGGGAACCCTTCATGGGCCGGGACTCCCGGGGGCCTGGCAGGGGGGCTGGAAAGGTTTAGAAGGTCGCGGACCAGCCCGGCCTGTAACTGGTTCTGCTTGACCTTGGACAAGTGACTTTACCGCTTAGATCTCATTGTTTGTGATATATGGGGCTGCAGCTACGTGATCTATGGTGTCTTCCAGTTTTTAAAATAACGTCTTTGAGATTTTGTGGCGCACTAGTTATGAAGCTGTGGGTCAGGATATATTTACATGCGCCGGGATTCACCTTTCAGCCTACTCAGAAGTAACTTTTAAGCCTGATGTTTTAAAATACTAATAGGTGAAGGTTTTCTTTAGTGAAAAGTAAATGACTCATTGCTTATTTTACGATTCTTAAGACTGGTCCACTTTGCTGCAGCATTTTGAGTCCTAGGGTCCAGGCTGGGACAGAGAGCCAAGCCCGAGGCTGAAGTAGCAGGTGCACCCAGAGTTCTGGATTCAGTTTAAGGGTAGAACAAGACATTTATTATGCACGGGAGAGAGTAAACAGGGCAGGTGTTTTTCGTTTTATTTTCTGTATTGCTTCTTTCTGCTGAAAACTTTTGCCGGGTTGGGGGTGGGGCACTGGGAGAAGGAGCTCTTCTGACAAAGAAGGAAAAGAAGATGTCACTTATAACCAAAGTGAAAAACTAATATAAATCTTCCTTACAGGAAGAGTAACACATAATGCAAGTACATCTTGATCTAATTTTAATGAAGGATTGAAAATAGCTACTGTGTTCAGTATCACTGACGCCAAGACAGCTCACTTACATAATCTTTGGGATGTGTTAGTGGCATGAATAATTTTGCTAAATAATTAATGTTAATGGTTCGGTCTGACAATGGTATTAAAATATTGTCATCTCTGTGTTGCAGAACAGTGGTGTGTTATCTTTTGGTTATCATAACCTGCGTTTTTTTCATGAAAAGTAAACATTTTCCGTAACCAAAGTTCTCTTAAATATTGCATGTATACTTGGTCAGTAGTGTATACAGGAGAAATTATTTTGTTCTCTGAGTGATAAAGTCCTCCAGTTTTCTCACCATTTCATGAGAGTGCCTTTTAGATGTCAGGTGCTCCACTGGACATTTTCTCTTCTCATGGAAGAAAATATTTTTATAGCAACAAAAGTTGAACTTACTTTTTTTATTTGAACATCCGTTATTATAAGTAAATAACAAATACTTGCTAAATAAAATACACTGTGCTCAGATAATAATAATTAAAATTCCATCTTGCCCATTTTTAAAGAGAATTATTATTATGCTTTTAGTGGACAGAAAGAAGGTATCAAAGAAAAAACTGGTAGAAAAACTGAGTTTAGTGCCAACATTTATCCTGAAAGTACATGCCTTAAAATAGGGATATGCATTTGGAAAGAGACAAAGACAATGGATAGGATTTCTAGGAGAAAGACAGCAATATTGATTTAACATAATACATTTTTATGACCTAGTTTTGTTTGACGAACAGGAACCTTTGGAAAGGTATGTTTCTTAAATAATCAGTAGCTGTTGGCATTGTGATTGAATGTTTAATTAAATGGCCTAATCATAACCGTAATATTTCACTTGAGTGCTGTCTGATTTTTAAACTTAGCATGAAATAAAGTAAAATAGAAATAAAAATTTAAAAATAGTATGAAATAAACCTTTCAGTTCAGTTGCATAGAAGTGTAACTTTTGAAATCAACTATATCAGCAGTGAAAAAAATTATCTCCAGTCTTACACTAAATAATTTTAAGCACCAGAAATAGTCTTGCCAGGAGGGTCTTCACTCTAGACAGGTACTGTGAGTAGGAGAGAACCAATGTGGACTACAGTAAAATATGCTGTTATTCCCAAGGGGCCTGTGTGTAATAGTCTATTTGGTGATATCAGGAAAATACTAAGGCCTCAATATTTGCAAACCTGGAAACCTCCAGAACTGACCACTCAACCTAGAACCTAGTATTGATATTTGAACAAGCTGTCTTTAGGCTATATGCTCTCCATGCGGATTTGGTGGTTGGGCGTAAGAGGTTAGAATAGTGTATTTCATTGTAGTCCTAGACCACCTGTATCAGAATCACCTGTAGTACTTGCAAAACTTCACATTCCTGGGTGCCTCCCACTCTTACAGAATCAGAATGTCTGTGAGCAAAACCTAGAATCTGTATTCTTAACAAGCATATTTCAAAATGAAAGTTAATCAGACTGAGAATTAGTTCTAAGAATTAGTGTTAGAGTTGTCTTGCCAACGTTGTGATGGCAAGTGTTGCTTTCTTCTAGGAATATTAAAAAAGCTCCCTAGATTCTCACTGCTCTGATCACTCCTTACAGCAGAAGACCTGTTGACCTTATCTCTTAGTTGAGCCCTTTGGCCAGGGAGGCCCTAATGAACCACTTCTGCAGGCAAACCGAGGTACCTCCTGCAAGCAGAGTTAAGGCTGCTTTGGAGCACAAGACCCAACAGACCACGGTTCACAGACCCCTCCTATTAGTGGAATACTTCCACTATCCTCCCCAGCCTGTTGATGATTTGTGTGAGTGGCAATTCCTGTCTCTTCCCCCTCTTCAAGTAGGGAGACAAGGTTCCAAGCAAATGATTGGGAATAGACCATATGGTATAGAAGGCCTGAGAGAGAACCAAACATGAATGCTGTATGGAGAGCTGTCGCCTCAACACGCTTTAACACTTAACATTTCAAGATTTTGGTCCTAAATCTGCTAATGTGGCAAGCAAGTGTGTGGCTAAACCCAGGACCCCTGACTTCTATTATCAAAACTTTCATCTACAAACTCGTATAATGGTTCCAATATTCTCTGTAGGCATAAAGTCCCTGACACATAAGTGAGGTTTTTCATGTTTATTAAATAAAAAATGGAAAGAGTTTAGGAGAGATTTAAAGCATAGGCTGAGGAGTTTGCAGACCTAATTCCAATCCTAGCTTGGCCATTTACTGCCTTGATGGCCTTGAGCTGTGTCCTTGACTCTCTAAGCTTCAGTCCTTTCTTTGAAAATGAGGATAATAGTACCTGCCTCATAGGAGATGTTTGGAAATTATGTAAGATTACAAATTAAAATACAGCTAATAATTCACACAGTACATACTATATGTAGCTTTTAATTAATTATAGTAACTTTTCCAAATTTCTTTTTTAGCACTGTAGAGTTGCTGTAGAAGAAGGAAAAGAAGAAGACAACACCGGAGGAGATAAGTAATGCTAGACACAATGGAAGGTCACACTACTAAATAGTAATTGTTGAAGAGGGAGAGGAGAAGTATGTGGACTGCAGTGCCAGCTAATAACTTGGGTTTCATCATATATCTGTCTGGCTCAGGTGCTGTCTCCTCTGCCCTCCTCACCATTTGTATCACTTTATTTAGCACTTAATTATATACTTTCTTGACATACTTTAAGAAACACTGATTATGTGGTCTGACTCAAAGTTTTAGTCTTTTGGATTTTAGTATCACTGATCCTCAGCCTTGCAGGGGTTTAAGGATGACACCTGTTTCTCCCATTGGGATCTAGCTTTTAGAATTGTTATGGGGAAGAGATTTCTTTCTATGATTCTGTAGGAATAGATGCGGAATTCAATTCTAGAGACACTTTTTCAGAGAAATGTATGCCACCAAGACATGGGGACATGGTCTGAGAGGCCCCTGCCCCTAGACTTTTAACACTACCTTTGCTTTCTAGAACTATTTATGCTTGTTAAAGCACTTTCTCTCTCATCAGCTCACTTGTTCCTTACAACAGTCCTATAAAGTATTACTAATATTACTAGACAGACTCCTATGAAGCACCTCAAAGCTTTCTGTCTCCCCACTTCCATTTTCCCTTGCACACCTATCGCTAGGCTAGTCTAGGCTAGTCTTTGCTTTCATCAAGTCAGTTTTTAAAAACAAAATCTTTTAATCTATTAGTTCCCACATCAAATTGACTCTCTCCTGCCTGCTTTATAAGGTGTCCTTAAAACCAGAGTTCCATCCTACTATAAACACTGTCTCTCCATAGTTCCAGGCACATGGCAAACTCACTACTTTGCATTGGCCCATATTGCTTCCCTCATTAGTGATGCCTCCTCTGGAACTACCCAGATTCTCTTCATTCTTCAATTTCCAACTCTTCCTTGGAGCCTTTCCAGATTATTAACATCTTAAGGATGCTGCTTTCCTTCGAATTCTTATGGTAGCTACAGCTATTTGGTCACTTATAACCTGGTCTTAAAGTCCTAATGAGAAAAAAGAAAAAGTATATGATGGATTTGATATAGAGAAGAAAGCACTGGACTTGAGTCGGTCTTAATACTTCTAAGGAGCTATGTGAGCCTACACAGGTTGCTCTACCTTTCTGGATCTATGCCTCCTGGTCTGTGAATGGAGAGGATTGGGTCAGATGATCTTGATGGTCCCTTCTCATTCTGAGATTCTAGGACAACTTGGTGTTGCTTACCTGGGATAGGATTGGGGCTCTTAGTATGGAAATGTCAGTTATGGGTACTCAGTGCCTTCAGGACTTGTTTTATTCCTGAGATTTCTAATGCTAACCTTGGCAATTTTCAAATGCCATGTACCTTTTCTGGCAAACTAGTTAACCACAAGAATTCAGGGACGGTTAGTGGGGTACAGATTAGGTATCAGGATGACATGTATTAAGGACAATAAAGCATTATTCTTGGGAATGACTTCCTATGGTAGAATAAATAAGGTCGGCTGCTTTACCAGTCTTAGGCATCTATGATTTACTTTGCATTTTATTTTCATTGGATAGTGTTATATAATAATAGTTATATTTGATGTTTTCTTTTTAGTCATAACTTGGAAAACATTAACATAGTCAAAACTCTAGGGTAAATCTATAGTAATATGGTTGTAGACATGTTATAAGTCTGCATATATATGTAAATATATCACATGCACATTACGTTTAAACTAAGAGGAATACCCCTGAATTATGAAGTGCTATTATACATTGACTGGACTTAAGAATATCTCTTTAAAGTGTGTTGACATTTCATTGACCTTTGAAAGTTCATTCTGTTAATCATACTCAGAGTGCTAAAGCTATGGTTGACTGCTCTGATGTTTTTACATTCAGTCGTGCTTAGCATATAAATTCTTCAGTGTAATTGCTACTTATTTAGCAGGTTTCCTTTCTTCTCTGAAAATGTGAGTTGTACTTGTGTTTTTGTCTTTTTTTTTTTTTAAGTTTGCTTCAGGCTGAGTAGAGTTTGAATTGAAATGCTTTCCTGTCATTAGTTATATGGGTTGTCGCTTCTTAATATAGAAGAGATGGAAATTTCTTGCTTAAATAAAGTCCTGTACTTTTCTTCTTCAGAAGTTAGAATTCTTTAAGTTACAATGCTAAAATTTAGACAAGCTTAATACTTCAAAACTCTATATTTTTTAACATAATAAACTTTTGGAAATCTGTCAGTTCCATTTATGGAGATTAAAACTACCAGTGTTAATACTTTTTATTAAAGAAGGATTCAAAGAATCTGTTTTCATAAAAATTCTTGAATTGCCTGAGTGGAACTTTATTTTATTGTAAACAAATTCTTTGTTAAAAAAAAAAAATTGGGCTGACCCCGTGGCTCACTCTGGAGAGTGCGGCGCTGGTAGCGCCAAGGCCACGGGTTTGGATCCTATGTATGGATGGCCGGTGCACTCACTGGCTGAGCATAGTGTGGACCACACCCTGCCGAGGGTTGAGGTCCCCTTACCGGTCAGAAAAACATAAACAAAAAACAAACAAAAAAATTAAAAGTTAAATGTTTTTCTTTTTTAAATCTTAACATTTTATTAATGTCACCTAGAGAACATCTTTTGAAATGTTTAAACATTTCTGGGTCTTAAATTTATTAAATCATTCTATGGAAGTACTTTTTAATATGGTTAGCTGTCTTACAGGTTTCTAAATTGAGATTTCTAATGGCCAGGTAAAAGTAGCTAAACTTTTTGCTAAATTTTCATTGAAAAATAAAAACATATAATACTAGTTTTTGGCAATTTATCTTTGAGACTTCAGACATGTTTTTGGAACATTTGTACCTTAAAAATAATTATTAAATGGGGAAATTAATTAATATGTAGACCAGTGTTCATTTTCAAGAGGTAGTCTTACACTTTGCAAATAGGTAGCTTGATATTTGAAATGTAGTCTGCTCTGTGTTTTGATCTCATTTACCATTTACCACATTACAAGCATGGTAGATAGTCCCATTGTCATAAACCTTGTATTTTCTCATCATCATCTCCCTCAGTATTGTCCTATCTTTTTTCTTCTGTCTTTTTCTCTTGTTATAGCTGTCCTTTTCATTTCATTATAGCCCTACCTCCTTTTCTCTTAAGCATTTAACTTCATACTCTGTCCTTTTTCAGAATATACAGTAAAACATCTTAAATAATATTATCTAAATAAAACCTAAAAAAGGCAAATGACTGCAGTGCTGAATAGTCAGATACAAGATGTCCTAGACTAAATGTAAACTCTCACACTTCCATTTTGTAAGCTGTGATTTCAGCAGATAAATAGATGTATTTCGTCCTTAATAATTAGTTCCTCAAGACCAGGACTGACTAAATACAGAACTTTAAGATAAAGCCTGGTTCCTTAGGAAATCTTTCTCAATTCTTGGTAATTCTCCTGGGGCTGATGATACATTGACAAAATCAGTATATTCACTATTCTTTTCTGTTTGAAATCTGCTTTTCCATTATAAAGAGCTCAATGATAAAGAGCTCATTGTCATAGAATCTGGATGTACATATTCACAGATTATTTTATTTTCATGTTATTTAACAAATTCTCATACTTTGATGTCCCAAACACTGTCTTAAATACTTTATAACTACTAGTTTATTTAATCTTTTTAACTCTATAGTTAAGAATTACCTTCATTTTACAATTGAGAAAACAAAGGTACAGAGCTTTATTTTATGGTAGGGCCTTAAGTGAGGGGAGACTGATAGGTGTAGGCAGAGTAGATAACTTAATAGTAGTTTTAAAAAGCAATGAAAAGATGTGCTAGAGTTGTGGCAAGATAAGTCTACTTAGAAAGAATCCACACTCAGCTGGGCCCAGGTTTGAAGAGCAATATGTTCTGCTTCTCAATTTTAATTAAGCCTTTGGGCTCTAGAGGTAAAGGGTAAACTTTTCAGGAGACACTCATCAGGTTTCAGCTGCCTCTTTGGCCTGGTGAGGTGGGCTCTACAGGCTCCTGTGATTCTCATGAGGCTGCTTATCTTTGCTCTTAGCGTTTCTTGGCTGGCTGTTTGGCCTTTGGAGGGTTTAACTTCTCTCTCAGCTGGAAGCTTGAGCGTTCCACTTTTTCCCCAACCTTCACCCTAGCCCACTTCATCTCCCTCCTTGCCGTTTTTGTATTCCTTTGAATAATTAAATTTAATAGTGTTTGTGTATGTGTATTGTATGGAATTTAGAGGTTGATGTTAAGCAACAAACTTAAAGGACAAAACTATCTTTTCTGTTGTAATTGGGGATGAAAGCAGATGGGAGAGCAGCTAAAAGAAAGGAAAGTGACATCATGGAACAGAAGAGATATATTGAAGGGGGAAAGGATAGTAGAAAAATGAGGGGAGAGAATTACTAATTTGCCTTACACCCACCCTTCCTCCCCAACTTCACAGTAACTGGCATTGTCATTCTGTTTTGCCTGACATGGGCTTCACCAGGGAGTTATGTGTTGTGGGAGTGGAAAACTTCTCCCTTTTGGGTTTTGAAAGTTGGGTGTGCTGCTTTAAGATGCCACTGGTAACTAAGTAATATTTGTTTATACTGGATATTTTTCTCTGTAGCCTTTGTGGGTGGGGCTTATAATACAAACAATACTCTTAGCAGAACTGCAGGTACTCCATTGCTGTGTTTATTTTATTACTTAAAAAACTGCCAGAGCCCTAGGACTTCTGAGCACACTTAGAAAATACCAGAGGCAATTGTAAGAATAGTTTCAGAACGAAAGGAAAAATAAGAAGAAATGTTAAGACTTGCATGTTTTAGAATACTAACCAATGTGGTGGATTTTTAAAAAATTAATGTTCCAAAGACTCTAGTTAGAGTGGTTCATTTCATCAATTAGAATTTTTTTAAAGCGAGTGTAAAGTATTCTTTTATATAAGTCCTCTTTTCTTGATAGATAATCTAGGTAAAATAAAATAGTGGCACTTTTGTTCCATAGAATGTAAAACTAAGGTTAGAGTAAGAATTCTTATGGGAATTTAGGAGTTTTTGGATGTTCCTCACATCATCTGCAATGACTTTTCTTGGTCAGATCACAGTTCTCAAAGCATTCCCCACTGATTTATGATTGTATTGAGACCGAATAATTGAAATTGTTACTCTTAAGAAAATCCAAGATAGATGATCAATCTTAAACTTTCTGACAATTCATTTTATGGTCCCCTGAAGACTCTCTTTTTTTCCTGCTCTCCGTAGAAAGGTAGATTATTCATTAGCATTTATGAAGAACACTCAATTTAAATAAAATGTTGAGCTAGTCTAAATGGTAAAAGTGTTGATTTGAAGAAATTTATTTCTAAGTAGTTCATTTCCCAGGTAGAGAAGCATGATATTACCAGGTTTGGTTAGATCCCCATCTGTGAAATAAAGTAAACTGAATATTTTTTTCTTGATAATGGATGGCAATAATATGCTGTTCCAACATTAGAGGACTCACTAATAAATTACCCTTAGGGAATGAAAAGAAAGGGAAAAAGGTAGCTTTTCTTTCTTATTTGTTCCTTTTTCATTTATCCTTTTTCCCCACTTGTGCATCCTTTCCTATAATTAGGGAAATATTATTTTTCTCCACTATTCTCCCCAGTTTGTGCATCCAAGATTGGCACCACACCACGTTTTTCTGGAGGCAGGCAGAAATGGAACCTGGGCCTGGAAGCTAGTGGAAACCACCTTGTGCTTTCTCAGACTCTTTCTCACCAGGGGCAAAAGGAGCAAAACAGAAGTTGGTGGTCTGTTGCTGTTTCATCTGTGGCTGCCCTGTTTGGTTGACCTGATCTTTTTAACCTCCATTCTTAATGCTTAACTCTATAAATGAAATTAGGGCCAGTCACACTGTATTTCCATCATCAGCTATCCCTAGTGGTTCAAATTTAGCACAAACCTGCTGTGAGTACATATTAATTAGGTGAATACAGTAGAATGCAATCATAACATTAGTTTTTTTAATAACTATTCTTTGAATAGAAGTATGATTTTTATCTTATGATTTTACAGTTATTTTGTTGAAAATCTAGAAAATCCTTACATGAGCAGCAACTATGAGCTGCTGATAGACCAAAACAGTTTAAGTCAAATCTTAACTTGCAGTAAAACTGACGAAAGTGTCTTTGATTTAGAGGTACAGTGGACTTTTTCAAGTTAAGTTGCCCATTCTCTAATGGAATGTTGTAGAGATCTTGCAACCTGATTTAAAGGGTGAACTCTGACTACGATTTTTTGTCCCTATTTTCTGTATGCTGTGTCACCATTTGCCTTAGGTATAAGGTAAATGAGCCTCTTTCCTTTTGCTGCTTTCAACCCTTGTGCTCATGCCAAACAATATTGGAGACAATTAAGTTCTTCTGTAGAATGCTTTATAAGTCAGCTACTAAGTAAACTCCCAAACTGTTTTGTAGTCCTGCTATTTTTAAAAATGTATGTGTGTGGGAAGTGATGTTGAATGAATTCAGAGTAATTGGTCGTTCTTGTATTAAGAAAAATCACACTAGTTAAGAGAAGTCTGCTTCTTGATTTATCCATGTTTAATTTTAAAAAAAATTCTAACCCTCCCTCATTTCAGTTCCCACTCTACCTCATAAATTCAAGCAATGAAGGAATTAGAGTCATTGGATTTTATAGCTGGAAGGATTTTAGAGAGAATCTGATTAACCCTCTTATTATAATTGATGAAATTGATGTCCATTGTGGTCAAATGAGATCATGGTACTTGTTTAAAAGCCCAAATAACGTTTGAGTTTGTTTCCATTAGTAGATACTGTGCTGTTCCATCTGTCCTAACATGGTCAAAATCAGAAGGGTAATAATTAGGAAAAATAACTGATATGTGTGGTACTTTCTTGTATGTACCTCAGTCATCTCCCAAAGAGCTCTATGAGGTATAGGTATAGCAGTTTTCATTCACAGAGAAAACAGTCTCTTTTTTTTTTTTTTTTTATGAAATCCTTATTCCTCAAAACTACATTTTAAATGTACTGTACCTCACAAATATGTACAAATAAATGTTAAAATATTTTTGAATAATTAAAGAAACCCAACAAACTACATTTTACACCCACTCAAATTTCCAGCTTGTATTGCCAGACAGCAAAAGGCTAATCTTCTGTGTTGTTTCCCAGGAGGGCAAGAGGACAGCTTTATGGATGCCCAGGGCATGGAGCTGGACCTCCTAGACTTGTTCTAAAAGTCATCCCAAGTTTCTTGGCCAGCAGAACAAGGGCAGCTGAGTTTGAAATGCTTAGATGGGAAAGTGCTTTTCTTCATTCCCATTGATAACTCCTGAGCCAGGTGCTGTAAACGAGAGATTTGTGCAGTAGCTTAGGACGGAAGACGGACAGTTGCTGGGAAGTTCAGGACCGGGGCAGGCACTGGGGCTGCCTGACTAGCCTATATTTAGGGCAGATGCCTCTTTCTACTCCTTAGAAGAAAAAAGGGCCACTTGATCACAGACCCAAGTCAGTGTGCCCAGACAGAGCCACATTTCTGAGGCCTGACCGACTGGGGATCGGATGAGGCATTGGCTATAGTTTACATCATGTGGCCATCATAACTTTCCTGGGTTCTAAATCAGCACAGGTGGAGAACACCATGTCTTTCATAGGCAGCTCCATGTCCATGCTGCTTTCCATCAAACACAGCCATAATGACTGAGATCTGATAGTACAGAGAGGGTTTTACCAGATTCTGGGGATGCCAAGATGAATGAAACACCATCCTTGACTTCAAGGGGCTTACAATCTAGTGGCCCAGATAGATGTGAAAGGTACTCACACTCATACTAATGGAATGACAGAAGTAAATCGTAACTAAATGCCAGGAAACAAAAAAGAAAGAAGGAAAAGGCTTATAGTGAGCCCACCAGTTTGCAAAGTGCTTTCACATAAATATGTCTACTTAGCAAAGTAAACGTAGGGTACCATTAGCAGTACGGGGCTGCTGAGCTCAGCCAGCCAGGCTGTTACATGTTTGAGGTGTAGTTACTGTTTCCACAGCATCAGCCCAACCTTCCTTCCATGTCTCTCCTCTGGACCAAGTTTCAAGCCCCACCTTGTTTGACTGACTGATCATGCTGACTGATCAATCCTAGGTGTGCCCAAAGACCATCCTTGGGTGTTGGGTCGAGATGTAGTGTCTGCTGAGAAAACAGTCTCAGTGAGGGTAAGAAACCTGTCCAGGCTAGTCATCTGTCAAAACTGCCCAGTACTCCATGTCTTCCCACCTTGCAGAAACATCAGCTGGTCTCAAGACAATTGTCAGACCACAGGATGGGAAATCACATTTTCATACCAAAGCTCTGGTTTTAAACTTGGATCAATTATTAACTTCTGTTACTATGTCATTGCTTTTTAAAGGGAAAAAAGTACTTTTTAAAGAGCTGTGACTCTTAAATTTTTCCAAAGAAAGATGCTCAATAATTGTAAATAAGATGTATTTTTAAGAATCTCCTCATCAACATTTAAAAAATTCAGCCAGTATATACTGAGCATCTACTGTATGCAAGGAACATTATGCGGTGCTACAGTAGATACAGTAGTGATTGAGACAGATTCATGGCCTTCAGGGAAGAGGTTTATGCAGTCTTTTCTCTTTTCAAAGATTTACCTAGATAGGGAACTGTTCATAAGAAATATCTTGGTAGGTCTGTATTACTCTTGAGATTTGAAAGGTATTATTTCCTATGTCTGAAGTGGGTCAATTAAAAAAATACATTTCTATTGAAGTATTCACATTAAAGAAAATTTGTAAATTACCAAAAAGTAGAAAGAAAAAAATAATTAATTTTTAGCATGGTAATAATTGCATCATACATACAATTTTTTTCTTGGCTTTTCTTTAACTTGATGGGATATCTTATGTTCTGTGTCATTGCATAGCTTTGTAAACATGTTTTAATGATTACTTAATTTCAGAATGAGTCAGTTTGTAAGTATATTAGTAATCTGGTCTTTTTATGGCAATTATTGTAATTTCACACAAAGTGATTAATAAGAGACTCTAAACTAACCTTGGCTTTAGAAATCCTTTCTAAAATTAAAAATAAAATAATGAATTCAGTATTAGATTACAATACTTTCTAACCTTTTTTCTAAGAGCACTAAAATCACTTAACTTGCTTAAAACATTGATAAAAAAAACTCAACTATGTACATTTGACTTAAATTAGAAATTGATATTTTTTAATTGTGAAATTTATAAATGAAATATGTATTTTTTAAAATGTAGTTTCCGTTGCAGAATTGTGTTCCTCTAAAATACTTTTTCTCATTATTTTGAAGGTATAGTAAAAATCATGCTGAATTTTTGTTGTTCGTGGAATTTAATCTAATAGCTTTGACTTTTAAAAAAGGCTATTTGAATTCTGAATTCCTCCACATGATCGTTTCAATGAAATTCATCTTCAAATCACCAAGTGTCCCTTTAGAAATAAGATGCTTTATTTCAATAGGACTGGGACATATTTCTTGGAGAGGTTCTCCTTGTGAGGAGACTAATGGAGCAGGAGCCCCTGAGGAGGGAAGAGCTGAGACAACAGGTGGTCTGAGGGAGGAGACTGGGAACTGCTGACAGCCTGGTGCCTGAGGGGAGGCAGGGAGGAGTTGGGAGGAAAGTCCCTTATTAGCCTGGAGGCTGGGATGCCCTGACCCTCTGGAATCCCCCCTCCCTAGTGAGAATGCCAGCCAAAGTAGAAGAGGAGGGGCTCCTTGTAGATGGGAGTGAGGGGGAGAAAGTAGTGCAATAACCAAAAAGCTTTCTGATAAATTTTGAGAGCACCTGTGTGGGGAACCCTAGCTTATATAGTACATCAGTATTATCTTAAAGGAGAGTTTGGTAAGTGAATAAATATATAATGAATGAGTGAGTGACTGAATAAATTGCTTTTAACACCAAAGGATCTGGATATTTGCTTCTACTCTTAAAAGTTTTCGTTAACTTTTTATGCCTAGTTTACAAAAAAAAACCCACAATTTTTATTGAACTATTATTAACTATTTATTCCAACTCATACTCTCTCCTACTCCACAAGTGATTTAGAAAAGTTTACAATAAACAAAACTCCAGAATAGGAAAGCGAGTGATGGATGTGATTTCATTTCTCCGTGCCTGGTGTCCTCATCTGTGTGATGGTGATGATCCTAGCACCTTTATCTTGCTGTGTCAGGGATAAAATGAAATGATGCATAGACATTGCTTGGCATACAACAAATACTTAGTTTAGGTTGTATTAAAATTAAGGCTATAAATAAGAGTGCACACACTTAGTACCTTAATTGTCAATTTATTTTCACTACCATTTTATTAGAGAATGCTAATTGAGCCGTTACTTATATGCATTTCTAGAGGAGAAGAGATTTACTCTTTATAATTCTGTGAGCTCTATACTGTACAAGATAAGGCTTTTCTTCTTAGAATTGAGGTCCTTAGCAATCTTTCATGTGTATATAATCCATAGGATCGTGTTCTCAGTAAATTCCTACAGCCTTCATTCATTTCCACAAGGCAAAGACCAGGCAGGTCTGTATTTGTATTAATTACAAGGAAAGGTTCATTATTATCATCTTTAGCAAGCAATATAGTGAGAATTAGAAACTCTTGAATTGAGTTTAAAACTGTTGACTACAAAGTGTAAATGAATGAATCGGAGGTGAAGATTAATTTTAAAGGGCAGAATTTTGTCTATACATTTATGTCACTTCCATTTCAGATCAGTTCTATGTATGCTTTCTACACAAGGAAGCAGAGACCACGTGTGTTTCTTGTCTGCCCTGGACCATAAGCCCTCAGAGAGGTGGAGGGAAGCAGGATGCAGAACCTGGGCACTGGGTCCTGTGCTGACGTGGAACACTACATTCCTAGAGTGTCACTGCAAACACTCAGAGGCCAGAGGGCATGAAGAGTTATATGGCCAGGGGAGGAGAAAGATGGAGGCAGATATAGAAGCATCATTCTTTAGGTGGACAGGGTCACCTACATGCACCTTTGCATTTCTGTGGTCAGAGGAGAGTTCTAGGATGGATGGATAGAGGGAGCAGTGGTTAACTTACGCCACCGGCTACTAAGTGCCTAAAATCTTACTATTCAAGTATAGGTCATTCAATTTAAAGATTCTGATAATTTTTAAATCCAGGGAATTGGGTATGTGAGTGGAGGGAGGGTTGGGGAGCTTGGGCAGCTGTAATATTTTAAGCTGTTCTTAGTTATGCATAACTTAGGGGAAAATGAATGATTTATAAAGTCAGTTAAGAAGGTTCAAGATTGAATGGTTTAGGATAGCTAAGAGAAATTTTTAAACATCTGGAATTTGTCCTAAACTCTCCATCAGCAAAAGGAATTAATCCTTCAAACAGTTAAAACAAGACTGATCGTGGGGAAAATTATAGAACTTGGCCAGGATACAAGACATCCAGAGCTGCACTTTTGGGTGGGAAGACTTTTAGGAACCTTGTCTAACAGAACTAATGTAGCCGAATTTCTTACAGTTTTGAACTACATAAGTTATTTTTTGTGAGCATTTCCAAGGTTATATTAGACAAATCAGGGTCTGATGTCTTGATCATAATTGGATCTTTAATCTTCATATTTTAATTCATGATTTTTTAATGGATTTACTAGTCACATTTCTCAAGTATTGGCAAGATTTTTTCAATCTTGAGCAAACTTATTTAGTACAGTCCTTCTAGATCAGTGGTTTTCTGCCAGGAAAAATCATTTGATAGCTTTTGCAAAATTCACATACCCAGCAGCCTCCCCATCTACTGAATAAATTGCAGAGTGCATGGGGAAAGAGGAGATGCAGGTATGTGGGGTTAGAAGAAGCTATGGTGATAATTCTGTTGCCATGCTCTCACTTTGAGAATCGCTGTTCCTTGTGGGACCTATACTGCACAGTAACCAAAAAACAAGCAAATGGTTTTGTGTTTTTCCCTGAAATATTTATTTATTTTTGATTATACATATTTATGGAGTATAGAATTGACTATCAGTATTTGTGTATTTGTGCTGATCAAATCAACATTATTGCAAGCAAATAGTTTAAACAACTAAACAACGCTGAGTCTCACTTAAACTGCCA
Organism: Cynocephalus volans; assembly: GCF_027409185.1. Lineage (NCBI taxonomy): Eukaryota > Metazoa > Chordata > Mammalia > Dermoptera > Cynocephalidae > Cynocephalus > Cynocephalus volans. The sequence goes on from NC_084464.1 coordinate 77,944,978, forward strand.
AAATTGGTTAGCATCTTATTGGAATAAATTTGCTTTAGCTTTCACATAGATTTCATCTAGCTCATGTCTTGCTAAAAAAGAAGCCTGTACATACAGGAAGTAAAGCACTATACTGATGCTTGCTAAATGCCCTTCCATTTATGAGCTCTTATAACTAAGATCTTATGATGGTCTTTTATGCTTTGTTTGGAGAATTTTTTTTTATGTTTAATTGAAAAGTTCTGAGCAAAAGGCTGGCTTTCCAAAGTTGTGCTAAGGTTGTGCTCTTCCACATGTTCACTGAATTATTTATTATTTCAGGTTGTTTGCTTAGTATGGACTCATCACTATTTTTAATTTTTAATTTAAAGTTAATATTTAAAAGTGGTGAGATTCCAAGGCAAGTAGGGGATCTGTCACTTGAGAAAACTTTATGGGAGTAAAAATACTTGCTTTTTGTAAACAATCAGTGATATACGATGTCTTCACAGGGTGTAAGCCTTGGCATTTATCTGTCTTAATTAAAGAGTACCCTCCCTGTCTATTCCTAGCTAATTTAGAAGTGGGTGTCTTGGTGAGAAGTTCACAAGGTTGGTAGCTGTAGCTGAGTTTGGTGGATTGACCCAAGCTCTAGTCAGCAGTGGTATATGAATGCCAAGTACTAAGAATTTCTGGAATGTAGAATTGCACAGCACTGATAAAGTTTGCTTTGTTCCCTTATGTGACTTGACCCATTGAGAAAATGTGGTTCCCTAGGAAGTTTTAATAGTTCAAAGTCCTTAGTAAATGAAGAAAAAGGCCACAACATAATTCAGCTTGTTTTCACCTGCTGCCTCAAAGATTAACTTTCTTAACGTTAATGGGATACAGTTACCATTTGCTTTGAAAAAGTAATTTATGGAGCTCTTCACGTTTGTTAGTTTCAGAACATGATGCTGTGTGTGGATTTTGTTTTTGTTTAGGGTTTGGTATCACTAACTACTAAGACTTCTGCAATTTAAGAACCTTATGGTAACTTCAGCTAAAAACAAATCTCAGGGAAAGGCACACCCACTTTTTTGTATCAACTTAATCTTTCACTAGACTCAAAGGGTTTTGAATTACTTCAAGGAAAGTAGTGACAGAGCTTAACCTTCAGTTTTCCTCGTTTATTTTTATAAGAGAATGGAAGTGGAATTCAAAACATTCAAATTCGGAGTTAATGTGCGTCAGTTAATGGGTTGCAAGTGATAGGTTCTGTGTTTTTCCAGTGGAAAACTTTGATCCACAAACTGATATATATACCTCATTATTCCATTCTGGTTTTCTCCTGATCGTTGTTTATTCTTTCAAAAATCAGCTGACTGTACAAGTCCTCTCTGGGAGATTTCAGAACAAAAGTGATCTATAAAAGCAGCAAGTAAGTCTTTTTTTTTTTCTTTCAGAGTTTATAACTTTTCAAATAGACCTTTTTTATTTTCATTGATAATCTAAGTTCACTTAACTGGAATATTTAATATTAAATGTGCACTTTATTCTGTTAAGATAATTTAGTTTCTGTGTTTGGTTACTTTTGCCCAAAGAAAGATTTTAATTACGTAATGCATTTTGGAGTCATGTTAAGTAACCTGGTCACTTGCCTGTTTGTTTCTTATGGTCTGCAGAAATGAATAAAAGCAATTTGCATATGTTGTGCTAGTAAATCACAAAATTTTATAGAAACCTGGTAGATGAATAATAGACATTCATGAAGCTTTTTGTTTTGAATTTGAGATGTGTTCTAGAATATTTCTTTTTGAATGAGGTTTTAGTAATTTACAAATTAGAGACACCTGCTGGACCCTTCAGGTTAACCAGACAGAAAGCTAAAGAAGGTATATTGCTGTTGACAGTGAGCGACTGTAAACATCCTCGACTGGAAGCTGTGCAGCCGCAGATGGGCTTTCAGTCGGATGTTTGCAGCTGCCTACTGCCTCGGACTTCAAGGAGCTACTTTAGGAGCAATTATCTTGTTTACTAAAACTAAATCTCTTGCTTTTTCTTTGATTCATTTTTACAAAGCTTGGGGTGAAATGGTGTAAATTAAATAACTTTAAAACCTTCTCTGTACATTTTTAGAGGGCTTTCGCAGGGCAGGAGAAGTGCTCTGTATGTGTGTAGAATTTGCAATTTCAAAACAAAATAAAAAGTATTTCTGAGAGAAGTAAGGAAATGTATTATAGTACCTTTGTTCTTTTAAGAGAAAAAAAAGTACTAGGATAATACTTCATAAATCATTTTTAAAAGTGTTTCTTTGTTTATGTTTATCTGTAATTTCAAAATAGATTTTTTTTGTTTATATTTATCTGTAATTTCAACATAGATTTTTTTAGAGCCATTCACAAAAATTTCAATTAATGAAATCTAAGTCTTTGAACAGAAAAAAAAAAAAAGACCAAGAGTTAATTCACTTTCACATTACTTGGATTAAACCGCTTTTATTTCCTTGTAGGTTCAGTCTTTAAGTAATAAAGTAGCAGCTTTCAACTTAATGAAGTGTCTAAAATAAACTAATATTGACCCAACTGGCTCATGTTTGAAAACTATATTTGTTCTTGTTTTAGCTAATCAGAATAGTATTTTAGGCATTTGTTGATACTGTCTTTATTCAACTGAACTGTTAACTTTGCTTTATGCAGTAATTCATCATATCTCTTAAAAATAATAAATGCATCAAATATTTAGATGCAATTTAAAGCAATTAAGATTGAGAATCCTGTTGTGGATCCTATGAAGGATCTAATTTTTATTCTGTCTTTTTTATAAATCTGTGTTTTGCTTATGGCAGGTTTGTTTAATATAAGTATTTAGTGACTTAAATAGTAGAAAAGAGACACCTTAGAAAGATAGGAAAGCAGAATCTTTTGTCCTCTAAAACACAGTATTTTCTAGACATGTAGTATCTTCATTAATGTAGACATTATAGCTTCTGTTCCTATTTAATTTAGTAACCATTGATGATGTTGATAAAAACATTGATGATATTGATTGAAACATTGTGATCATACTACTGTATAAAAGGGTGGGCATTCTAATAGCTGGGATGGAGAAAGGTATGTATAGAAGTACCTTTAAGTTTCCCTCATACATAAAGCCAACAAGTGAAATACCTCAATTAGTCATGCTAGGCCTTGAGAGGTTAGTTCACTGCCATGGAAATGCCCGGGGGGAAGGGAAGAGTGGGGAATGGCACTCTGCCCGGCCCTGGGGTCTGGAACTGAGAATGTGGCCTGTTTTAATAAGTAAACTGAAAACAGACCAACTAACTCAGCTGTGTCCCAGGGAACGTAACCCTATTTCTTAGGTAAATGTCTATAGGTTTGGAGAAATGGGTAAACTTTTCCTAATTCTTTGACCTTCACTTTCTTTAGGTACTCCTCTTGTGATGTTTCACATTCCCTTCCTCACCTCACTGCCCTCTAAATTTTCCATTTTCTACTTCTATTTGGTTATTTCCTTTATGTGAATAATTAGTTATTGGAATTTTTTTAATTTGTAAAGATAACATTCATAAATATTCTTAAACCAACAAATGGAAAACTCCATAAGCCATTCTGAGTAGTTTTGAAGTTACTACCTATTGTTTATTATGTCTAGTGCCCCACATTTCCACAGTAACAATCTAAAATGCTATTTTAAAATTATATCAACAGTATGGTATGCTCTTTATAGTAGAAATGAGATCTAAGTGCAATTTTTAAAATTTATCTTACCAAAAAATCTAACTTTTAAAATTTACAGCATTACATTTCTACAACTATGTGGACAAGGTTATCATGCACTTAAATAGTATAAATTAATATTTAAAATAAACTAGAAAGTCTTCATCACTAATTGCTTTCATGTGGTATTTTCTTAATATAATTTTTAAAATTTCACATTCATATCAGTATAATAAGATATCATGTGTGACCTAAAACATAACATTTCCTAAAATGGACTGCAGTAGGTCAGTTACTGAGAATAAAACACTGTCAAAATGTGTGCTAGATAAATGTAACCTGAGAGTTGCTGTAAAGTTAGTAATGAAAAATAGCACCACACTGAGTAATCATCATAACTGTTATATGCTTCGTTTTTATTTACGATTTGCCAGCATAGAAATTGGCATATCCTTGAAAAGGAGATTTCTAAAGGAAGTGTGAGAGTTTCTAAAAGTGGCAGTGGTGATTCATTTAAATGATACTTTTTCCAACCTTAAAACTGATGAACCTTCCCTCCATTTTGTAGGGACGCTATCTATAAATATCACACACGTGTGAAGCCTCTCCTCTGCTAAAATCTACTGTGAAACCGTCTCTGCCCAGATTGCTGTCAGAATTGCCTTATTTCCCTTCCACTAAAAATTGAGCTAAATATTATCGTTTGGGGGTGGAAGTCTTTCCTGAGTGGTGTCAGTTTTGGGTGGCTTAGTAATACTAATTCGAAGTTACCAGTTGTTTTTCTGTGTCAGAAGAGTAACAGGAAGTTAATTATTTCTCTTAATTTTTGTAGTGACTTGCTGAAATCTTAAAGTTGGTTCTTAGTGAACCATCTTAACAGTCTCACTAAAATAATAGAGAAGACTTTCTTCATGTGGTACTATGGTACCATATCAGAATAAGTATTCTAAATAGATATGGAAGATATATTTCATGGTGTGTACTATCATTGTTTGGGTGCACTGCCAAGCAGATATAGAACTAAGCTGTTAAATCATTTGAGGTTGAGTTTTTTATGATTGTTATTTTTCTCTTCATTTTTGCTCCTCTTAATGGCAAAAAAACAGTAAAAATAATTTTAAAAATCTTATCCTCTGCATACGCTTATGATTAGACATAACAGTCTATGAATGAAATATTCTTTAATAGGCTTCTTCAGTTGTTACGCACAAACAAGTATCTCTTGCCAATACACACTCTGTAAATCTGTAATGTGAATGTCGTGGGCAACTTAATGTTGCTAAGTGATACTTAATCTGCTTTTTCTAATTTGTATATCTAATTATTATACAAGCTTAATGATGCAGTGCTTTGAGAGTAGAGGCTTTTTGATGCAAATTAAAACAAAGTAGATTGGGGATTAATTTAGCACAAATGCTAAATGTGAACTTACTGTCCCCACAGGCATCTGTGCCCTGCATGGTTAGAGAAATTAATGAATTAATTCCATCAGGTACCTTCCCAACTCTGGGTGACATCAGAATCTCTTCACAGCTCTCATTTCAAAAATGATACCATGAGATCTCAGGATGTGAGATACCTTACTGGAAAGTGTGTTGGAAAACATAAAAATGTTGTACAGTGTGATCATGTAGCATAAGCTTGTTATTCTCAATATGCTTCTTTGCAGGGCCTGACTATCATTGCTGAATTTTGGATTTGGTGTTTTTTAGCTAAAGAGTTAACCTCCAGAAAAGAGCAAATGCTTACACCAATAGTCTGTAAATGAAGAAGAATTTATGTAAAAGCCAAAGAAATGCATGTACTTAAATATACAAATAAATGTCTCAATGCCATAAAACAGTAGTACTTGCAATCATGATTCCCACAGTCAGTAGAATTGTATTTATTTGCAGGATGTGTGATCTTAATGCAATAGAAACATTTTCGTCCTATTTAAATAAAGATTTATTTGCATTTAGTGTAACCATGCTGAAGTAAGACAATTGGTAAAAGTTGTAAACTCCATGTTCAATTTTGAGTATTCATGTTTTTGCATATAATATATCTAAGTGCATATTAAAGAAGTGATTCTGCTAAATTCCTTCCTCTTTAATTATCAAGTTAGATTAAAATTATCTTTGGAATGATAATCTTTAAACTATGGAATGCCCATCTAGAAAATTTAATTTTTAAACATTTGTTCTTTTTCATGTTTTTAGTGGTTTTCTTGGCCATAGCAGATATAAAGATGTCTTCCCCGAATTCTCATTCTACTCTTTTATCCAAGAAGATCTGTATTTTACTTCAAATAAGTTCTGACAGTCAGTTATTGAGTAAGAAATTAAGAAATTTGCAGAATTTGTACACAGAAAGAATAATGTTCAACTGTATCCTGAAGCAATCATCTAACCTTTCTACACTTTAGCTTTAGATTCTAGGGTGATGATTGATTTCTTATAACTTGATCCTAGATCTCTGAGTGATTAAAAATAAATCATCATAAGTTATTAGAAATTCTACAAATTTAAGGCCATATTAAAAGCATAAATTCAGATTATCAAAATGTAATTTACTGAAATGTGATTAATCTGTTATTTTTGTATAGAATAGAATATTCAGGTTGTTGGTACAAATTTAATTCTTATTAAATATGTGTGATATGCTAATAGCTAAGTAAAGCCACCTTAAAAAATCATTCAGTTTACTACCTGAGACAACAGTAGGACTAGGGCTGGAGAAGTTAGGCTTATGTTTAAGTTAGAAAACAAGCTCTCAGGGGCTGATATGAATAGTCCCATCCCTGAATCTCAAGACATGGTAGCTCACTTTTCCTTAAAGAAATTTAAAAGTCTTAGAGGTGACTAACACCTTTCTAACACTACTGATAATTTCTAGGTGAGAGAAGAATAGGAAAGTACCAATGAGGGCAGAAGGATTTTTTTTTTTTCTTGTGAAGAATGATTAATCTGTATCTTAGATTAAGATGTTACTTAAGAACTAAAGTGCATAAATGCTGTACTGTCCATCTTTTAGAGCCTCCCCTACAGAGGTCTTTGTGGTCTGGCTCATGCCCCGTCTTCTGTCCCCCAGCTTTCTAACCTCAAGCCACACTGACTTGCAGTTCTTCAAATAACCTTATTCTATTCCTTCATGTCCCAAAGCCTTTGTCTTAGCTCTTCCCTCTGCATAGACTAAATGCTTGCTCTTATTTTTACTCACCTCTACCCCCAGACACGTACACCGCATGCACGCACAGATACATGCATGTACACTCAAATTTTAGGTGTCAGTCTAAATGTCATTTTCTCAGGGGAAGAATCTCCTTATTTCCTTCTCTTAATGCTATGGGCTCCTTCTTTGTCCTAGACAGGAATCGTAAGAAACAGCCTACAGTGTAAAATTCTGAGAGGAAAAGCATTCTAAGCAGAGAGAATAGCAAGTACAAATGACCAGAAGTTGGATCAAGCTAAAATTATGAAGTATTCTGGTACAGAGTGATCAAGACAGGGTTAGAGAGGTAAGCAAAAGCCAGGTAATATAGAGCCTTGTAGGTCATACTGGTGAATATAAAATTTATTAATAGGCATTGGATTAGTATTTGTTATTATGAAATGTTCTTTGAATTTTGAATTTAGTTTAATTAAATGATAGGACCTCGGTCATAGTTGCTGACCCTATCAGAATGTAACATTTTATAAACAGGGTAAATAACAGCTCGCTTCACTAAATGCTTGCTTGTATGTAGAATAGTGAGTGTTAGAGGTTGAAGGATACAAAGTTGAAAAAGCCTTCATTTCTGTGATTGCTAATAAGGGTGGAATGATACGATGTTATGTGGACCAGAAACCCAGGACTACCTGAATCCCACCTAAGACCAGCTACCCCTCCCTAAAACGGTCCAACAGGACGTACATGCTAAGAAGAGGCAAAGCAAACAGAATAACATCATCACTAAGTAGGGCATTTGCTGCAACCCCAATATAGAATGTAATGACTCAGGCTGGAATCACTTCACACTCCCTTAAGCCTAGAGCTCCATATTGGGCAGTTCCATCTATGAGAGATATTGAAAGAGAGTATCGGAGAAGATGAAAGAAAGAAAATTGGGACCTGTCCCAGGGATACCTTACCACTTCTTTTGGAAGGAAGAACATCTACAAGGAAGTCTATGCAAATGGGAGAAAGACCATGTCCATGTGTTATTGAACCTTCAGCTCAGCCAAGACCCATCATAGCAGTACTCCTCCTCTGTGTGTGTGCTTGGGAGGGGGGGAAGTTGGGGAGTGGAGAAGGGGTGGAAAAAGGGAGGAGGGCAAGAAAAGGTGCTAATATGCACCTGTACTCCCCCTGGATTCCAATACTCACCACCAAATAATTTTCCCTGAGTTGGATTAGTTGAGGTATTCTAAAGTAAGTAATAATGGTGCATGATGTCCTAAGTAGTGGTAGTAATAATGAAATTCTGGATGACATTTATTGAGTGTGTGGTATGTGCCAGGCACTGTTCCAGGTGTTCTTCTTGCATTAGTCCAATTTAATATTCACAATAGTGCCTGTCATAATTTTATATTGACAGGTGCCATCATAATTTTATAGATGAGGAAACTGAAGCATGAAAAGGCTGAGTGACTTGCTCTAGGTCCCTCAGTAAGTGGCAGATGACCTAAAGTAAAGAATAAAAAGTGCTGCAGGTCACATAAAAAAGAACATCAATTTAAACTGGAAGAGTTGTGGAAGGCATTTGAGGTATACTTTACTTAGTTTGAGGACATGAAGAAATACAAGGTATGTTTAGAGAGAAGTGTTTGAGTGCAAGAAGGATGTGTGCCTGGAGAGAGTGTCTGGGCTGGCTGGAGTGCTGCCTCATTGGCCTCTCTGCAGGTAAGAAGTAGCCTGGAAGCAGTACAGTCAGAAACTGCTGGAATATTATGGAGGTTTTGGAAATGTGCAGAAATATCTCTCTAAGCTTATGGCAAGCTACACTTTTAAATAGTGTTAATTATAGGTTAAAGTTATTATGCAGACGTGTTTTGCTTCCCTTGAAAGCTGGAAAACAAGGAACAGCTCTTGCTGCATCTGTAAATAGGCTGCTGTTTTTCTTTCTTTTTGTAGTTGTAAAGAATCATTCATGCCAGTATAGTTAATGAGCTTCAGCAGCTGTTAAATGAAATTATATATTCTGTTCAACTAAGGCGTTCTAATGCTCCCATTGTCTTCCAGCCATATTGATGTCTTCTCTAGCACCAGGATACTCCTAGATCTTAGTCTAGGAGATTCTGGGGTCTGGGTCAGACTGGGCCTGCAGAGGGAAAGGCTATTTTGGCAAAGGTAGCCATAATAGGATGTTATTTTTCTGTATCACAGCTGCCCTCTTTTGTAAGGACTGTGAGGAATGCTAAAGGGAAACCATTCACAATTTTATAAAACGATTTTTTTAAAGCAAAATTATTATCCATTAAATTATACACAGGCACTAACTTTTAATCTTCCAAGTGGAGAACAACCAACTTCATAGATAGCTGGGGCTGAAGGAATTGAATAAGACTTAATTCTTCTCTTCCTTCAAGATGTTTGTTACACATCTGTCACTCTTGGAACTTCCTGGTCAGGTCTTGTATTACAAGTTTGAAGATTTTTCAGTCTCCCTATGTATTATTGTTGTGAGTTCAGACTTTTAATGTTGAGTCTTCCTCAACTATTTTTCTGAGATGATTGATTTCTTCTACTACACTCTAAAAAGATGCCAACTGCCTATGTGCCACCAAAAAGTCACTCCTCGTTCTGGTGCCACCAGGCTGCACTCTTGGTCTCTGATATGCAGAATGCTGACCTCTCCTCGTGCTCGGTGGTAGCTGCCCTTTGCTGTGGTGGTAGGTGACCTAGATACTATTCAGTGGAAAGGAAGTAACTCCAGACTGGGACTGAGTGCACAGGTCTCTGTCATTGTCCGGGAGTTATGAAACTGCTTCTGTGCTCCCTCATGCACAGAATGCCCCTTTCTCCAAACACCTATTTCTTGCCCTGCCTACTTTAAAAGAATATTTAGTAACATTTCCACCATATATTTACCAAAGGAAAAAAATATTAGCTTGGCATTATTTGATTATCTGCAACATAAGAAAACAGATCTATGGCTTCTGGGTTACCATAAATAACTACTAAAAGGAAAATCCTGGTGAAATGTTAATTAACCAATTAAATGACATCTAAGAGTGAAACATAAGAGAACCAGAGAATAAGCACAGGAAATAAAGATGTGTATGAGTAGATGTACACAGATGTAGGTGCAGCTTCATATTCTTACACTTTCTGTTCCTTTGCATCCCTGGCTCCTATATGGACCTCCCATAGATGGCCAGTTGTTCATTATTTGTGAATTTGAGCTGTTTGCCCAGTAGGCGTTACATTATTCTAATTGTGTTATTCTGATGATCAGTTACATCTATCTGCCATTTAGACAATAGTAATGCCTACATGCTCTTATAATTTCTTGACATTTACTTCTCTTCACTTTTGAAAAGGAAATTAATTTCAATGAAGAGTGATGAGGAAAACATCCTTGAGGAGTAAAACACCATTTAATAAAAAGGAAACCATGGGAGCTTCCCTGTCTTAGTCTCTGTTTATATTACTAAGGAGATGTTGAAAACAGTCTGGAGGCTCTTCTATATACTATAGCTAGACCATAACTATCTGATGAACACATAGGTCACTTCTGAAATATTGCTTAATAACACGTTTTCAAATACTCTGCTGCCATTCCTGCCAATTTAATCTCTGAACTAACAAGAGTCTTTTTTCTGCTTCACAGATCTTCTCAGAGATATGTAATAAATGGTATATATTCAAGGATTGCTGCAGTAATAGCATTTATGTAGCCTGGCTAGAAACATTCGCTCTCTTAACAGTGGGCATTAAGATGAAGACTGTCCCTGGCATTGTGCAGCACAGCAGGAACGTTGGCCTGCTGACTAAACAAATATGATTGCCAGAGTGAATTATTAAATTCCAACTGGCCTCTCTTTCTGGAGAATTTCACTCCTTTTTCTCCCACACAGCTTCCTACTTTTTATTAGATGAACAGTTTTCAACTCTTGCAAATAATTGCTGTATTTTGCTAGTCATTACTATAGCAGTTTCCCACTGTTTATATTTTAAAACCAGCACTTGGATAAGTCCCGTTGAAGCAGAACAAATAACTGTGTGTGTGCATCTGTGCAAATATTTATCTAAAGTTGCGTTATTAAAAGCCCCAGTGAACCTTTGGTCTAACTGGTGTACCTTGTATCACCTCTGAGGCAATTACATCATCAAACTACTGTTACTTTACTAAACATGGGTGACTTCATTTCAGTATTTCCTTTGAGGACTATTTGGGAGACTCCCTTCCAATAGAGGAAGTGGGTTGATGAGGGCCAGTGTTCTCATTCCGGATCCTTCACATGTCCGAAAAGCTGCATCCTTTGTAGAAAATAGATCTGTACGTGTGCCAAAGTATAACCCTGATGTTCGTCAGCGTAGCGGGAAGAGGTGACATATTCCTTGTCTGTTTCAGCAGTAATCTTCCCATTTGGCAGGAGTTAGAGAGGAAGTATTTAACAATGGGATTTTATAAAATTCAATGTAGTAAAGAATTTTTTATATTTGAATGGATCTAAGGAAGTTTTCTTTTTCTCCCTGATAAGTGAAGCATGTTTGAGGGTAATGGTATGTGTGGATTTGTTCAGAGGATTTGGCTGTTTTATTGGACCTTGTGGAATAATTATTTTTCCATTTTATCATTTCCATGAAAGGCAGTCCTCAGAAGAAAAAGTTGTAGTCTCTTAACTTCATACTGATCTTAAGTATTTTGCTTAAGGGGAATTAGTGAGAAAATAACAATCTCTCAGGAAGGTTTAAAATGGTGGTTTTATTTAAGAACCAGAGTTCTTTTAATATCTCCAACCATGCCAGAAACTCTGAAGTTATTTTCTTTCACACATGCACTGTAAGACCTGGTATTTTTAAAAGGTTCAAACACAAATAGCTTTATGTTGAAAATAAAAGTTGCACAAAGTGGGGGAAAAGATGTTGTCATCATCCCCTGTTTGCTTCCAGCCATGTGAGGTCTCCCAGGGAGCTGTTGAAGACTCGGGTTTCTTGGGTCTAGCACAGCCCTCAGTGTCAAATGATTGGTCAGCAGTTACTATAGAAAACTAGAGGACATCTGCTGAGGAACAAAAGTAGACCCACCTCCTCTAAGATCTCTAGGTTTACAGGTCAAGGATACAAGAATGGTTTAGGTCTTAGTTAGCCAGTGACCCATACACCATAACACAGAGCAGAAGTTACCCTTCTGTGTTTAAAGTGCTTCAGCGTCTGCTAGGAAAAATGAGAAAGGAAAAATAATACCACCAATATACTTTTTAATTTATTATGTAGTCTACTTAGATTTTCTTTCTGGTCTTTAGAAAAAGTAACTTTAAGGAGATTTACTTGGTACACGATCATCCTAACATTATAAACTCTCTTCTTGGTAGGAGCATTATACTTGTTCCACATCCCTATCAAATGGCAGACTCACCAGTTGGTCATCCAGATAAGGTGTGGATATCTTCTGTGTCAGGGAACTCATTACCAACACATTTTGCACATATAAAATTCATCCATTCACTTGATAGATATTTATTGAGCTCTTGCTTATATAAAGATGGAAAAGGACAATGCAACCTCTTATGTCAAGGAGTTGGCAATCTAAAAGAAGATAAAAACACGGAAACATGAGAGAAGCTATGGTAGAGGTGCTATTGAGAGTTTTAGGAGAAGGGGTGGTGTACAGAGAAAGCCTATTGAGCTTAGTGTGAGAATCAGGGAACAATTCAAAAAAACAGTTGAACATATTGAAAGACAAGCATATCCTGAGCAAATGGATCAGTGGAGCAGACACTCCAGACAGCTGAAGAGCATGTGTAGAGGCAGAAGTGTGGAGGGCAGAGCCTGCTCAGTAAAAGCTCCTGACAGATTGTGCTGACTACATCAGTGTGAGAAGACAACCATGGACAGAATCGGGGGATGCCACATTTAAAAGTGGACAGAGGAAGATGCCTCAAAAGCAGCCTCCAGAGGAGGAGGAGGAAAATGTGGCTACAAGCATGAAGGGAGGAGAGAAGTCAACAGTATCAATAGCTGCAAAGAGATGAAGGAATTAGCTTTGATCAGAAGGAGGGGCATCTTTCCTGTGAAGAAGAAAGGACGGGTGGATGTTGAGGTACAGTAATGAGTGTGACAGAATATACTTTATGAAATAGGAAGTGAGATAGGTCATGCCTGAAGGGGATGAAAGTAGGGAAGAGATGGAGGTTCGGAAAAGCTGCTGTGAGTGTAGAAAAGAAAGCTGGCTGTGGAAGATACTCTGTGCCTCACTGAGAGCCAGCTGAGATTAGAAGCCACAGAATTGGGGTGCATCTATCCACTTCATGGCATGATTTTTTATAGCATTAAGTTAGAAGTCCAAATATAGGCACAAAAAAGGGAGAATATTATGCACTGGAAACCCCAACTGAGAAAGAAATGGCCATTGTTTTGGTGTGCAGTGCACCATAGTTGTAAAGAGTAACATGATGCTGGTATTTTGGCAAATTACACTTGCCTTATCTAAAATCAGCAGCTTCCCCACCACCACCCCACCACCCATCCTCCTATCAGTCCTCCAATGTCTGGTTGTGCCATGACCTCAAAATACCCAAAACTCACAAATCTGGCTTGGCCCTATAAAGAGTTTGGTATGAATATCTCCTTTCTCTGAACTCTTGTGCTTATTTCCCTCTTTTCTCAAGCACTAGAGATTGACCTGTACTCATCAGCACTTAACTGTGTACGGTGGTAACTGATTTATTTGACCCCATTCAGGAACGAACTAATCCCCATAAATGGATTTTCCAGATAACTGAATTATATCTCATTGGAAATGAAAACAACTAAGTGAACAGCACAATTTCTGAAATATATTTCTGTTACTTGGTTTCCCTAAAGAAAGTAATGGACCTTATTTATAGCAGGTTCTTGATGACTTTGGGCTGTTAGAAATACCAGCTAATGGACTATGCCTGTTGTGTGCATTGAAGCTTCTTTTTGGGTTTTGGTTTGGGGCTTTGAGGGTTTAGAGGGGTCATTTCCTTGGTAGTTGAGACTGTCAAATTCTAACTGCTAATCTTTCTATGACTAAGTGGTGCCTTAAAAGCAGGGGTTATGCCTGATACTTCTCTATCCCCCACAGCACCTAGAACAATGCCAATAGCAGCTCTATAAATACTTGGTTGATTTCTAAAGATAGCACAATTCCCTTAATTTTGGCTAAAATCACATTAGCTTTTTTTGGCAATCATCAGTGTTACTCAGGTTGGGCTTAGTGTCAATTAAAACTCCATCCTTTTTCACATGAATTGCTCTTTTGCCCCAGTTGGTATTTATTTGGCCCATTTCCTGAATTTTAATAGGTATTTACACTTATCCCTAAGGCTTCACAAGAACTGCTGCTATGTCACCTTTCCCTCTATAGCAAATTTCTTAGAAATGCTGCCTAATTGTTAAGTTAGAGTTGGCCCATTATGCTAATCTGTCAAAAGTCCTTTTGGGTTCTGATTCACTTATCCAACATAATTACTAACTTTCTTAAATTTTGTGTCAAATTGAGAGAGCCTTTATTCTCTAGTTTAATTGAAGATATTAATAAAGATTAAAATTAAAATGTTGCGTACAAAATGTCCAAGCAAGAACAGAGCCACAAGGGCTGACTCAGCCCTGTCTTCCAGGTTGATATCTGTCAATCATCGGTTCCTTTAGGGCACATTTGTTTGGCAGTTGTGAATCTCCCTAACTGTATTAGGATTCAGACTAAATTTCTACACAAGGATATCTTGAGAGACTTGTTCAAATATACTTTGCCTAACACATTTTCTCTGTTCATCTAGTAATCATATAAAAAAGAGAGGAAATAAAAATTAACACCCACATTGTATAAATATCTACCTGCTTTCTCTCTCCCAGATCTATCTCAGAAAAGATAAAAAATACCTGGTAATCCAAGACAGGATTTCAAACATTTGTTTATTCATTTAATGAATATTTATTAAGCTGTTACTCTGAACCAGACCCCATGGTAGGAGTTGAAGATACAACTGTGGACGAGTCAGACATTGTCCCTGCCCTCCCTAGAAAATGTTCATTATTGCCTGGCTTTCAAAGAGGCTGAAGGGTGGAGTGAGAGTGTAAAGCAGCTGTCATAAGTGGTAGACAGACCAGAGCTGGGAAATAGCATGTGCAGAAGTGGAAGCTTTTCAAGTTACTGAGATTGTAAAATCAAATATGGTGCCAAGGTCTAGATAGACTGGGAAAGTAGTTGAACTATGTGACAAACCCTAAGAAACTGAAATTTGGAGCAGCTTGTTTTCTAAAACATTTAGTATTAATTGACATTTTATGCCAGTAATTCAAGAGTATACTAGCTATAGGTTTCACACACTCTGGTTAACATGTTATAAAAATGGCTGAAGTAAATGTCTTTGAACTTACGACTGCCAAATAAGAATTTTGATTCTTCTGCCACAGGGGGAAATAAAACCTAGCAGAACAATGAGTCAATTTTTTACTACATTGCCTAAGTCTAATGTTCTTTAGACAGTTTTCAGAGAATTGCTTATGCAACATCCATCTTTCCCACTGTTTCTCCAGAGGGCTCATGTTAATCATTTTCTGAAAGTCCTTCTTTGTTTAGGTGTATGCTACACCTGGGCTAATTCTTGTGCTGACTTTTAAATTAATCATATCCCATGCACAGATCTCAAAAGAACTGTAGGTGAAGAGTCAAGATAATCAGCCCAAGATCCCTATTTATCCCTAACTGGTTTCCTTTTCCCCTTCCCCAATGCAGCTTATTCCTGAGTCTAAAGTTTAATAGCCCCACTAGGAAAGATTGGGGAATATTCCCTTGGAGCTTGCTCCCTGTGGGAGCATACTTTTAGGTAAGGTACCCAGCTTCCCTTCCACCCTCCAGGGATCCTATCGGCCAGAATGTTTGTGCTCAAACTCAGAAGCTACATGTGGGACCTTTCCAGTTGGCCAAAGGGAAAGAAATGTTTCCTTTTCTCACTATTACTATATTCTTCCCCGCTTCCTTTATATGTTTTTCTGCTGGTCTCTTTACTTCTCATGCTTTTTTCAAACTCCCGTTTCTCTGTATAGTAGCTTCTTGTACAAAAGTATGTTCACTTAGGTGTGGAAACTTGCCTAAGTGGAATTAAGCAGATACATGATGCCAGATATACATGTATTACTCACACTCACCCCCTTGCTTCATTTAGTTTCCTGGTCAAATATCACTTTAGTAAGAAAGGCCTTACCTGACCCCCGCCTCCATCTAAAATAGCTCTCCCTCCCAACTAATCACTTTACCTGGTATACTTTCCCTTAGAGTATCTATAACCACCTGTCAAATTATATGTTAATTTCTTAATTGATTGTATTTGTCTCTTCATGAACACCATGATATGAGGGACTCAGTGTTGCATTCCTGTAGCCTAGAACAGTGCATGGTACATAATAAACCCTTAAATTTTCTTAAACAAAGAAGCACCTTTCAAATTTTGACATTAAGAAATGTTTATCTAAATAAGAGAGTTTCCATTGTCATCATCTCTATTTTAAAGCTAAGTATATACTGAAGTTCATAGCTTGCCCAGGGTTACACAAGTATTAGTGGAGCCAAGATTCAAACTCACATTTCCTGACTCTATTCATACAACCCTGTAAAATGTCTCAAACGAAAAAATAAATATTATAAATATTTATCGGCATGTCTTTATAGAGAAAGCATAATGAACATTAAAGGGCAATGCATTAAACTTTACCACAAGCAACACCTTATTGGAATGTGTCAACTCCTAATCAGAATGAACAAGACAAGGATATCAAACCTAATCGAAGCTTATAGTTAATCTGAAAGTTGCATACCAATAATACCAGTTTCTCTCCACGAACTTCTAATATCAAACAATTAAGAAAAAGAAACGGCCAATTTGATTTTATTTTTCTTTTTTTGGCCTAATTCTAAGGTGATTGCTCATTCCTCATGATTTAGCTAGTGTTGCCTCATTTTCCTCTCCTTTGGGTAGAGAGGAAAGATGGTGGGAAACACATCTTTCAAATTCATAAATTTTGTTCCTTTCAACCCCACAGATATCTCTTGCTGCTCTAGAGACCCTTGGGCACTGGTGATTAGACAAATAGATTTGGAGCCAGTCAAGTTTTTGTTTAGGCATTTGACTTTTTCTTGCTTCCCTTGCAAACTCCTCAGCATTCACATGGGTTGGAAAAGAAATGTACAGTCCTCACTTGAATTTTCAGATGATAGGATTTTAGCTTTTTTCAAAGTTTTTTTTGGTGGGGAGGAGATAGAGTGGACTGGGCTAGAAATATTGCTTTTGCAAAGGTAACAAGATAACATGTCCTTTTATCATACGACTTTTTTTCATAAGTTTATGTTTTTCAATTGAAGCAAACTTTCGATTTTAATATAATGAAAATCTGTGATAAAGTTAATTAGTGTATATAAACACAGTCTGAAAGACTTATTAATTACCAACTGAAACAAGGTACCAAAATATTTTAATACTAATTTGTTGTAAAAATTTCAGCACAGTTTTCTTCTTTGTTCAGTTCTCCTGGGTTCTGTTTTTCATCAAAAGAAAACATTCTGTCATGTTAATATACAATAGCCAAAAAAAAAAAAAAATGCACAGGGATACCACCCTCAGTGCTGCTGTAAAGAAATCATTGTCAGAAATTTTCTTAAGAAGTAAGGAGTCCCCTATTCAGGTTTCACTGAATATAATCAGCCACCTGAGAAATTTTTACATTTTTGCTGTTATTTTATAAGCCCAATTATTGTGCGCTGAGCAAATTATTTGGTCTACCTAAAAAGAGCATTACATCATGTTTCTAAGTCTCATCGTTAGGAGGTTAGGGCTATCCTGTCCTTTTTATTAAAAACTATTCAGAGAGAAAATAGAAACTAAAAAGTCCCAAAGAAATATTATTCATAATCCTACATTTAAACCCAAATATTTTAGTGTTTGCCTACTACCTTCCAATGCCTGCCCATTTTTCTACAGATGCAATCATGTGGTATGTTGAAAATAGTAGTATACTTTTTAAAAACCATTATACTATCTACAGATATCATATTAATCACTTAAATAACTGCATTTTGTTGACATACCACATTGTAGCAAATTACTGTTTAAATTGTTTTCATTTTGATGACTAATATTCCTATATAGTTTTTATAGGTCTATCACTTTATTTCGTTATTAAAAATTACCGTAAACAATATACAGTCAAAAGCAGATTTTTTTTTAGCTTCACACAAACCTAATAGATTTACTGTAGTCTTGCCCCTACTGTGTATATTATCTGCTTAAATGTTGGCAATTTAGCAGTTGAAAAATGCTAACTCAAAAAATTCAATGACTTGAATTTTTTAATTACAAAAAAGTAATACTATCTATATTTCATTACTTGAATTTCTTCTTTTCAGAGTTACATTCTCATAGGTCTGGAAGCAGGCATTCTTGATTCCATTGTTGCCTGTTGAAACATTGATAGACAGGATTGATAAAGAAATTGCAAGATCCCCAGGGAATTAACTTTAAATTTTGTGTAGTGCTCCATGAATTTGTAAGAGGCTATAAATTATCCCTGTACATCTGTGCCTTCCATAGTTTTCTGATATCAACCAATATTAATATTAAGCTTTTAGAACCAAAGTGTACTTCCATTCACTCATACATTTTCTGTTTTGGGTGTGCATGTTCACACAGATGCTGGAAAAAGTAAACTTGAGGTCAGATCTAACTTTTGTGATTTTTAGTAAGTTGAAGCCTCAGTTTCTCATCTGTATGGGGTTATTTGTAGCATTATTATAATTAGCACTTAGCACAGTTCTTGGAACATAAAAAGCACTAAAAAATGTTAGCTATTATTATGAAAGTCTGATTAATCATGTTAATCCAGAATTTTTATAAAATATGGCTTACTCGGACAATTCAATGGAAGAACTACCTTTGCATTTAATAAACGCACATTAATTGTTTAGGGAAATTTTAAGTGTTAACATTAATTGATGGCATCACAGCTGTAAACATGTTGTACCGGATGTGTTTCCTGAAGAAGATCTAAGTGATAAAAGCATGTTGTCATTATCACAAAATGCATGTAATGCCTAACTACATGGATGATTGTGCAGTTGATGGTATTATATAGTAAGCATGATAGCTTCCCATTATGACCTTATAACCTAAAGGCAGCACAGTGACAAGTTAGAAACAGTTGCTGTGTCTTTCACAAGTTGACAATGGATAAATAAGTTGTAGGAGACTCCACGTAATAAGAAGCAAGCTATTGTAATGGAAAACAAGCTAAACATAAGCAAAAGGAAATATAGGAGCCATTGTAGAACAGAGATTAAACAGCGTATCTCTTAAAGATAGCATGAAAGTTGGGTCCAGCTTTTTTATGCAGTGTGGCCCAACATGCCCTTAGATGAGAATGTTTAGTCCAGTTAAATTTACTATAATTAGTAATGTGGTTGAATTTAGGTCTGCCACATTGCTGTTTGTTTTCTATTTCTCATGTATTGCTTTTTCTTCATTCCTTCCTTTCCTGCTTTCTTTTGTGTTAAACATTTTCTTAGTATGCCATTTTAATTCTGTCAGCTTTTTTAAATCTATGTTTCTTTGCATTGTTCATATAATGGTATTACAGGGATCACAACGTGCTTCTTTAATTTAGCACAGTCAACATAAAATTATTACTGAATTAACTTTGGTAAAAAAATTAAAAACATGTTAAATATATATTATATATACTATATATAAAATTATATACTGTATATAAAATTATATACTATATAACTTATATATATACTATATACTATACTAATATATATATACTCTATAGTGTGTATATATATATATATACTATATACAGAAAATTATAACTATATATAATATATGTGTAAAATATATATATATTTACGGTCATGTGCTGCATAACAACATTTTGGTCAGTGATAAAACACATATACTATGGTGGTCCCATAAGATTATAATGGAGCTGAAGAAATCCCTTTTCTATGTTTAGCAATGTTTTGATAAACAAATGCTTACCATTGTGTTACAGTTGCCTACGTTATTCAGTACAGGAACATGCTGTACAGGTTTATAGCCTAGGAACAATAAGGTATATCATATAGCCTCAGTGTGTAGTAGGCTACACCATCAAGTTTTGTGTAAGTACAGTCTATGATGTTCACACAATGATGAAATTGCCTAATCAAACATTTCTCAGAACAATCCTCACCATTAAGTGATGTATGACTATATGAACCTTAAAGCACTATAGTTACATTTACCTCTCATCCATGCTTTGTGCTATTATTGCCATATACTCAGATATTATATCTATATATTTAAAACCCAGAATGCAGTGTTTCAAGTTTTGTTTTAAGCAGTGATGTGCCTTCAAGAAATTGAAAGAAGAAAAGTATAAAAATTATGTTAAGATACATTAATAGTTATTAAAATAAATTGTCTCTAAAATAAATCTTATAATTATTATTATTATTTTATTAGTTATTAGAATTTCCATCTCTTATTTTTTAATCACTTTAAGAGATGAACCCAATACTGAGTAGGAAACAAGAAAAGTGCTGGGTGGTCAGCTGGACTCACTCACTTGCTCCCTGATCATATCGGTCTCAGTCACATGACAACTCACCGTAATTATAGGGTTTTAGGTTTGCCCAACAAAAGGCAAAATTGAAAATATGAAATCCTTGACCTCCAAAGATCTACTTACTACACTTTAAATCATTTAGTATTCATTATCTTAATTACTATTTATAATTCAAAACAATTTACGCTTGCGACTTTTCACATCTATTCAGAATGGGCAGTTTAGTAACTATGACAATATAAATTACTGACAGAGAAAGCCTTGTAAGACAGTACTCATTTGCTTATAATGTGGAGTCCTTGCGTTTCTTTCCAATTGAATAGAAAAACAACCAATGGTAATTTGGGTTATAGTGACACCTGGTGGTACTGCTTTTTTCTAGAATAACTTTATTTGATCCTATTTGGTCTAGAACATTTTTTTATATGGAATCATTTTATCAACTAGGATGTGCCTTAATAGGCCTCTCCCTTCCCGGCCCCACAACCCTTTCTGTAGAAGAGGTACTTGGGCCAGAAGCACTGATGAAGAGAACAGCCAGGGTTTCTTACATTTCCACCTGTGATTTGAGAAAAAGATTTGTGCCCTATGTACTGGAGAAAATTAATTAAGGCAAGAAGAATAAAGACATTGTTATATGGTAAAATTGGTAATTTTTTATTAATACTAATTTATACTAATAGTATATTATAAAGTACTTCTAAGGATGTGAACTTATTGAGACCATGCCTGGCATACCCCTAAGATACATAGATTACTTTATCGTGTTGTAAAAGCTGAGGCTCACAGAGAATTATAGAGAGTACCCAAAGACACAAAGTTAATCAGTTTGATTAAATCTCAGGGAAGCCAGAATTCCAAGTGAACTCTATCTCTAATGTGGAGAAAAAGAATTTAAATTTAAATGCTACAATGTAATTTTCAAATTTGTGCATATGTTGCATGACTACGTTCTCTTTCTAAAAAATTAATATTGCCAGCAAGGTTGAAATCTTTGGTACCCAGTCTTAGACCCCTCTTCTTTTCCCCAATGGTAACTACCACTACCAGTCTGGTGTGTAGTTTCCAGATACTCCTCCCCCCACCCCCACTTTGTATTAAATATAAAGATTGGTGGTTGCTTTCTTGCTTGTGTGTTTGATACATAATAGATAGTATTTGGCCAAAGTAGCTTTATACTGGTAAAACCTCTTAATTAAAAGAATTAGCCTCATCAAAATCTGAAGTCATACCACTATTATAACAATTTGATTTGATTTGATAGCAATGTCAGTTACTTATAAGTTTATTCCAGTATGCCTGTAGAAAATATTCAACATTTAACTAAAATATTGGCAGGACTAGGTTAAATTAAAAAGCAATGATTAGCTTGTACAGATTAATTTAAGTTTTCTAATGAATGTTGCAATTCTGCAACATTGTCCAGAATACCTTTTCTGTCAAAATGTCACACTCCCATTACCATGGCTGAAGCCAAAATTAGCTAACTTTTAAACATAAGGCCCACAATTATTTATTGTGGCCAAAAGTATCAGAACGCTTTGTAGCTTATAACCTTGCTCACAGAATATATGAAGAAAGGACTCCAGAAATTGCCTATAAGAAAATTTCATTTAAATCTATTTTTTTCGTCACTTGAATTGAAAATCCACATATATGCTCATTCAAACACTTAGTCCCCATAATGTTTTTTAAACATCCTTGAAATTTGGATACTTAAAAGGAAACCAATTACACTGATAAGCAGTAAAAAATATATATGAATTAATCATAACAAAAGTTACCTTCTTTTCTTCTGGGCACAATAAATGAAATAGTAAGTGTAAAAAAAAATAGTGGAATTAAGAGCCCAGCGAATTTCTAAGGAAAGTATAATTTAATAGATTGCATCAGACTGACTGGTCTTCTTACTTTTTAAAAAA
Source organism: Cynocephalus volans (assembly GCF_027409185.1). Classification (NCBI taxonomy): domain Eukaryota; kingdom Metazoa; phylum Chordata; class Mammalia; order Dermoptera; family Cynocephalidae; genus Cynocephalus; species Cynocephalus volans. The sequence continues at coordinate 77,967,311 of NC_084464.1, forward strand.
AATCTACTCTCAGCGTCCACACAAAGATGGCACAAACTACTTTTTTCGGGGGGCCATGAACTTCTAGCTATTTCCTCACACTATAGAACTTGCTATATTTTAGAGTTAGGTTGATTTGAGCTACGGTAAGGTCTTGAGACAGAATCACATCAAACACAGATTCAGAGCACAGCACTTTGGGGTCAGGGAACAGAGAACTTTCCCTTGGGATGAACATGAGAAGGTTAATAAACTAGGGAGTGGACTTTCTCAGATCAAAGGATATTTTCATAAAACCATGGAACTGTCAAGTTCTGTAAATCTCTATGAATTTTATGAACATATTCTGTACTTTTATCTACTTAAAGGCCACGTTATTGTTGATTATCCATATATTGTAACACTGTAGTGAGGTATTCTATACTTGACTTTTTCCTTTAGGATCCAGGGTAAATAAAAACAAATTAGAGTAAGAACCTTTAAAGTAAGTGAATGAAGGAATCTTAAAGTAGAATACATACTATTATATTTTCATTGTAATTTCTTCATAGTTGTTCCTTGGAAATTTCCATATAGTTCATTATTCCTTGAGGGTATGTTTATTGCATTGTGGGTTTGGATTTTGATTTTCATGTGTATGTGTTGAGAGGGTGGGGATGTGGTGATGAGTCCCTATTAAATATTTATGTTATACACTAGGCAAAATGAAAGCAGAATGGAAGGTGAAATGCCAAATATTAGACAAAGCTAGGAGAGGAAGCAGGTGGCAAAGTAGCTTATGGAGATTTACCCATAGAATAAGATGAGAAGTAGGGAATTTTCCTTTCAGCTTGAAAATCCAACAGTGGTAAGAGAACTGGAGCCCAACTTTAAGAATTGTAACACCCATGACTGGGCAGGGAATGGGCATCTGAAAATCCTGGTACAGAAGATATATTAAGCTTCAAAAATATGTAGAAGATATATTAAGTTCCAGTGAATCATTCATGGATACTATAAACGTGCTACATTTTATCTTAAAAATGAGAGTTGGAGAAAGCTGCTGTGTATCTTGAAAGCTGATATGTATTACTGCAGAGTTTTTTTTAAATCAGATAACAGATTAAAAGATTTTTTTGAATACGGAATGTACCAAATGAAGTCAGATATAATATACATTTAAAATAATTATTCATGTTCATTTAGAACTAAAAATGACTAAATGCTAGTTTATCAGAGATTGGTTTTATGTGACTAAAATGCCTAATGAATCAGAAGCCCTACTGAAGCAAAAAAAAGTAGATTTTTATATTTCAACAAAAACCTTTCACACTTGGAGTGGTAAAAATCATCATTTTATGTTACTAAAATTATTTTAATAACTCTAGTAAGGGTGTGGTTCTTTTCAGCTGGAACATTTTAAACTCTTAAATGATTATTCAATGTCCAGAACTAACTATTAGGGCCATTTCCTTTCATTCTTGTCCATTTTTAAACTGTTTACATGGATTTCTTCTCTGCATTTACTATGTACCCTGATTTTCCTTTGCTCGGAATCAATCACAAAAATAAAATTTAAAAATCATGCTGCTTTCGTGAAAGGTGAACTTTCCAAGAGCTACGGCTACCGTTTAAAGAAAGATTGCTTGTGATACAGTAATTTCTCTTCTTAGCCATGAGTTCCTTAAGAAAGTAAAGCAACCTAACCGTGAATTATTGGGAAATTTTAAAACAAATTTTCAGAAACTGGTAAATATTATTTAAAGATTAAAAAACTAAATGATCATCTTCAAATTGTTAACAACTCATCAGGTGGTAGATGGCATAATGCATTAATTTATTCATTCATCGAACTTTTACTGAGACCTTCCTTAAGTGCCAATCAAATGCTATGTGCTGTGAATTTTTTAAATGAAATGAAATTAAGTGAAATGAAACATGGTGTTTCTTTCCTAGAGACTTGGTGTTACAAAGAGATAGGTAAATAAATAATTGTAATAAAGTATAAATTCTGTGATAGAGAAGGATCCAGAGTAGAGTGGTAGTGAAAGGTCAGATGAACAATTCTTCCCCATATTGGGAGAGAGGTGCAGGTATTAGGGATGGCAATAACCAGACGAAGTTTCAGAAGAGAGAATACAGAGGCCAACTGGTTAGCTCAGGTGGTTAGAGCATGGCGTTATAACACCAAGGTTAAAGGTTCAGATCTCTGCACCAGTCAGCCACCAAAAAGGAAAAAGAATACAGTTGGCCCTTTGTATCCGTGGGTTCTGCATTCATGGATTCAACCGCCATGGACAAAAATATAGTAAAAAAAAATAAATCACATGTATTGAACATGTACAGACATTTTTTTCTTGCCATTATTCCCTAAACAATATACTGTAACAACTATTTACATAATATTTACATTGCATTAGGTATTATAATTCATCTAGAGATGATCTTGAGTAAACTGGAGGATGTGAGTATGTTATATGCAAATACTACACCATTTTGTAACAGGAACTTGAGCATCCCTGGGTTTTGGTATCCACAGGGAGTCCTGGAACCAATCTCCCATGGATACCAAGTAACAACTACTTGATTTGGAATTTGAAGACTGGGCATTTGCCAACTAGAAGGGTGAGCAGAAGTACAGAAACTGCAAACTAAAGAACAGGCTTGTATGATATAGTCCTTCAAAATACCTTCATTCCTTTAGTTATGACAGAATTCAGTATTCAATAAACATGGTTCATAAACTTTCCAGCCCAGACCCATTAAAGTTATTATTGGCACTCCTCAGAGCTCTTTCCTTCATCACCTCTCTTCTTACTCATTATCTCCTGCATGAAAGGCCTTGGCACTAAAGCCAGACTTGGGAATCGCCTATGACTTCTCTGTCTCATCAGTCCCCCTCCCCTGAACTACTCACTCACTGAGTTCTGCTGTGCTTTTTATCTTCTAATTTCTCATATGTGTTTACTCTCTGTTACTACCTCTTCCCTAATTAAGGCTCCCATGCTCTCCCTTTACACTACTGCAACAATTTTTTTCCTATTTTTCTTACCTGCAGCCTTATAGCTAGAGTAGATTCTCTAAAGTACACGTGGTCATGCCACTTGCCTGTTTACAGGCTTTCATTGGCCTCTGTAGTTTGGAGATGATGCCTAGCATATACGTACCCTCATCCTCTCCCTCCATGCCTGTCTCTCTAGCCTCACCTCCCCCTACCCTTCACTCATCTTCAGCTCCAACTCTGCTGAATTCTTGAAGGTCTCAGCATATATTATCTTTATTTTTCCTTTTCCATCTGTATGACTGTTCTTTCTGGTACACTTTAACGAACTATAGAAATGATCCCTGAAAGTATAGTCTTTCTGGTACACTTTAAGCTACACTATCCCCTTCCCTGCCCACCCCTTCCGAATCCCCATTTAGCACCATCTGCACCTAGCTAATTTTATTCAATCTTCAAGACTCAGCCTGGCTATCAGCCATCTCAGGAGTGTCTATTGACTCACCATAACATTTGTCACACTTACAACAATAGTTTATGTGTCTGTCTTGCAGATTAGGCTGTGTCTTGAGGGAAAGGATGATACCATTCATTTTGCAGCACCCCTAAATTAAAACATTACTGGTATATGGCAGGCACTCACAAGTGTTTGTTGAATGAATGAGTGAAATGAATAAATGAATAATGTCCTGTAACAGTTTGGAATCATAAGCTACTTTGGTTTACAATGTGGTGTTCTCTTGTCATGTAGGGTAGTTACAGAACAACCTATAGTATTCTGACAATAGTATTTTAGTATTATAGTACTGATGACTTTCTTCTCCACCTAAGTATTTTATGCACCACAGATCAATTTAGCAAATGAAGTCCAAGAACAACTTGAATAAGTCATTCTTAGAAAAGGACTTTAGCAATCAACTAACTCCATTCGTGTGTGTGCGTCTAATTAGAGATTTACTTCCTCCCAAATATGAGATTTTAAAAATTTCAGCTTTCTGTTAGCAATTTGCAGTCTACATTTTTATACATGTAATTTTGTCGTAATATATTTACTTTTTACTCATTTGATTGAATTTATGACTACAGAGCCCATAATTAAGGTAACTAACTTTCAGTAATTAAACTGTTGGATGGTCTTCTGTCTGCAGACACAGTTCAGCCATTGTTCTCAGTTCTGTGCAGGAGAGAGCTGGAACTAAGTCGCTTAGCTCAGACAGTGAGAAGCTGGATTTCATTCTTCCCACATTCAGAAAGGAAATGTGTGCCATTTAAGGAAGGAGGTGGTGAATCTTTTGAGACCATTTTGGGAAAGCAGAGAATATTAAGAATCCAGAGGTAACCAAATTCACAAGTATTCAAGGCCAAAGCTGGAGACCCCAGGAAAATCCTAGGATGTACAGAACAGTAAAAGAACAAGAACTGAGCATGCAGCAAGAAAGTAAGCATCTTGTGGCCTTCCTATTCACCCTTCCAGCCTCAGTTGTAAAAGAGCCATCGTTTAGTCTCAAGAGTACTTTTCTGATCTTTTCCTGTAACACATTATGGTATCTTGCAATGGTGCTGGATATCCTGAGGCTTGGGCTGCTGGTTGCCACCCCTACACTAGAGAGTACTGAGTGACAGATACTGTAAACATCCTACACTCTCAGCTGTGGAAAGTAAGAAAGCTGGGAGAAGGCTGTTTACTCTCTCTGCCTTGGAAAGCAACTAAAGAGAAAGAAATTTGGAGTATTTTTATATGTCTTATGATAGATCTTATTGAGTGTTTACTTATGAGGTCAACTCTAAAAGGAGAAGGAGTGAATTGACTAAGTGATGCTAAGAAATGTACAATTATTTGCAAGATCAGTTATCTTTGAACTGTCTCACATTGTTTAAAAAGAAAAAAACAGATTACTATGTACTAAAGAGATGAAAGTTCTGATAACTGGTATGAGGCTACATTTTGTGGATTGTTGTAGCCTGGTCTATAAAAGCAACAAACATCAAATGCTTGCACATAAAGCCAGACAATTCTCTACAAACCTGAATAGCATTTTTTCACTGAGTTTAGCTTTTTTTGAAACGAAAGTTCTAGTTTCCTGGGATTTGCTATTTTAGCAGAGATCAGAGGCAGTTTGGAGCCCCATGCTTAATGAGCAGTAATGATAAACAGTGTGAACAAGGCCTGCTATTTAAAACCAGAATATAGTTACACATTTCAAGAAAAGGTAGGATTGTGGTGGGGAGTGTTGGTGGGGGATGTCATGCAAAAAGAAAATTTTAAGAAAGATCTACAGAACTGATTTCTATGTTCAACCCAACCTTAACCAAAGAAACCATACTACTCATTTCTTCTTCTGTGTAAATCATTTAAATCAAAGATTTATTGAGCATGTAATCTAGAATTTGACTTACCCAAAATTTGAGTCCATCTCTTATTTTTTTCTAATCATTATTAAATAAGCCTTCTTTTCAAAGAGAATATTTAAGTAATAAAGTATACTCTTAAATAGCAAGCCCTTAAGAGGTTAAGATAATTAACTTAATGCCTGCTTTAAAATTAAATAAATCTGGACACAATTACTTGCATATATAGTCTTGGCATATCAGCATATACCAGTCATTTAAACTAAAAGACACTCTACTACTTAAAAATATTAGAGGAACTTGTAATTTCACCTCCTCACTGAGTGTAGAGTCCAAGACAATAGGACTTGTTGTTTCATACCTAACAGAAACTGTGTATAAATGCAAGACTCCAGCATGTGATTTCAAGGAAATATTTGAACAAGCTTGCCTTGCAGCAGGGGTAGACACTGTTGAAGTGCTTGCTGAGCAACTCCAGCTTGGTTAAGTATTAACCTTTATAGATTTTGCCTACGGGCTTAAGGAAGCCCTCTTTGAGACAGTGCTCTGCAGTCTTCTCAAAGAAATAATCATTGCGGATTTTTGAAATTTTGCTTTCTGCCAAAAGATGTGGATTATATGGGAAAGGGCAAAAGCAGTTTGAAGTTGAAGGAGAGGGATGACTTGTGTGCCCTGTCTTAGCTTTTTAGTTATTCTGCTGAAATTAAAAGAGGGGAGGGGACATTCAGATATCCTAGATCTAAATTGATATTAACTTTCAGTCATGAATGTAGGTATCTCAGAGCTTATTGAAATATGTGCTGAAATTCATTCCATCAATATGGAATCTTCAATTCCAAGAAATATTTATTGATCACTTACCATGTGCCAGTTCTAGGCACAGGGGATATGGCAGAGAACAGAAACAAAACCCTTATTCTCGGGGAACTTACAAATAAATGTATAATGTGTCAGGATATAAACGTCTTGTTCGTTCTGTATATCTATGCAAAATACCTAATTTTATTCAGTGGTATTATTGCTTTCTTCATTCTTTCAAAACCGAATTAATTTAAATATTCTAGAACATTTATTTCATTGTCTATGAAATACTTCTAGGCATAAACCGATGTAATATTGTTATCCTTTTTATTTAGCATTATTCTTCAAGATATGTTGTCATTACTAGCCTGTTTTGTGACATAGGTAAGTAGTATTAATAAACATTCTTGAGAGGTCACTGTTATGTGTATATATTTGCTAAGAAGACATTGCTAAGCAGCTGTATAATATAAAAAATTATGGTTGTTTATACTCATATATTGTATAAGTTACATATACTCAAATTATCATTGCAGATAGTACAGTAAACTTTATTAATTTGAGCCTTGCTCTGTTCAAATTTATAGCTCTCTAGATACTGATAAGGATGATTTATCTTTGCATTATATTTGTATATTTGTTGCTAAGCAAATGCTATATATAAAAACTTTAAAAGAACAAACTATTTTTAAATATAAACATGATTTATATTTGAAAAAAACATAAGCTTTAATTGACAATGCTTTGTAGGCCTAATTGTGTCATTAAAAACTGAATAGAAATACGTGTCATATACTTTATTCATTTATGAATTCATGGTCTCTTTATCCCTATTTGTTTAAATTGGGATATAAAGTCTTTATAATATATGTCTTACGTCTACAGGTGATCTATTTCTATAAAACTACTCTGGCTTAGATGTCTCTTGATTTAAATATAGCTCAGGCCAGTTAGCATAGTTGGTTAGAGTGTGGTGATATAACACCAAGGTCAAGGGTTTGGATCTCCATACCGGCCAGCCACTAAATATAGTTCTGCTCCTCTTGATTTTAAAACCACAAGGAGAAGGTTATTTATCAGAACACTGGTTTTCAGATGTTATTTTGGCTAACTCTATCATTGAACAGGTATGTGGTTAATACATAAAAACCAGTTGCATGTCTGTATATCAGCAGCAAATAAATAAAAATGAAATTTTTAAAAAGATAATACTTATAATATCATCCAAACCTATCAAATACCACAAGGATAAATCTAACAGAAGACATGTAAGACCTCTACACTGTAAACTAAATATTACAAGATAAATTAAAGACCTAAATAAGTGGAGAGATATACCATATTCATGGTGAACAGGGCTCAATATTGTTAAGTGGCTAATTCTCCCCATGTTGATCTGTGGATTCAGTGCAGTCCCATCCAAAATGTAAGTACTTGTGTGTGTGTCTGTCTGTCTGCCTGGAAACTGATAAGCTGATTCTAAATTTTGTAACTCAAACAAGAAAGAATAGCCAAGGTAATCTGGAAGAAAAGATGGAGAAATTACCCTACAACATATCAAGATCTCTTATAAAGTTATAGTAATTATGAGAGTGTGGCATTGACATAACAACAGATGGATATGCAATAGATAAATAGAATAGGGACACCATTATGATAAAAATGACACCAAAGTGCACTGAGGACCGGATGGTCTATGGATCTAAATATGAAAGATAAACAACAAAGCTTCTAGGAAAGAAAATACAGAACATCTTTATGACCTTGGAGTGGGCAAGATTCTCTTTAAAAACTCACAAGACAACACCAACCAGAAAGGAGAAAAATGATAATTGGAATTATAATATCAAGAACTTCTATTCATCAAAAGACATAATTAAGAAAAATGAAAAGGTAAAGTATAGAGGAGAAAATATTAGCAACACATATAGCAAACAACTTATATCCAGAATATATAAAGAATTCCTGTAAATTAACAAAAGACAGGCAACTCGGTAGAAAAATTTGTAAAGACTTGAATGGATAATTCACAAAAGATATGCAAATTATCAATTAAGATAAAAAATTGCTCCTCAACCCCATTAGTTATCGAGCAAATGCAAATTAAAATCACAGCTCAATGCCACCACATCTACTGGGAATGGGTAAATTAAGAGCACCAAAGAAAAAAAATCTGGTATTGGCAAGGATGTAGAGCATTAGTTGGTATGACCACTTTAGAAAACTGTGGTCTCTACTTACGCTGAACATATTCATATCCTATATCCCAGTTGTTCCTACCCCACAGAAATTTGTACAGTGTTTTCCAAAAGAAATTAGTAAGAACGTTCATAGCAGCACTATTTCTAATAGCCCCAAATCAGAAACTATCCAAATGCCAATCAACAGTAGGGTTTGTAAGTAAACTGGTATGTTCATCCAACAGAATACTGTACAGCACTGAGAATGAAGAGTCCATAACTTTACATGAAATTATGAGTGAGTCTCACAAACATAAAGTTGAACAAAACAAGCCAGACACTAAAGGGCATACTTCCTGCTTCTATTTACATTAGTTTGAAAAACTAGCAAAGCTAATCTATATATGTATGGTGATGGTGACAGAAGTCAGGATGTGGTCATGTTGCAGGGTAGAAACTAATGACTGGAAGTGGACATGAGGGACAGGACTTCTGGGGTGTTGGTGACGTGTCACCAATCTTTGTCAGTACTGTTTACACAGGTATCACTTCATGAAAAGTCCTCAACATGAAATTCACTTGTGCACTTTTCTGATCATGTGCTAATAAAAAGTTTCAAAAATTAAATATAAAAAATAAAGCTATATCGTTTGATCTTAAATCGGGCACATAGAATTCTTATTCAAGTAGTCACTAAGATAAATTCTTTCTCCCAAATCATCTTTATTTTCAAACATATCAACAGCACATATCTTGAGGAACATTCTCTGAAACTGGCAGAAAAGATTACACCATCCATGGGTTTACATAGCAAAGTGACTTTTAAATAAATGTGCTCTTTTCTTCAAGATACTATCTTATTTCTCAGAACACCACTTCTCTGGAAAGCTCACTGACCAATCCAATCCCCACTTTGCAACAGGTAACCAAATTACTGAAAGATCAGAAGAAAAGACTGATTTTGAAAGGGATTTAGCTGTTGCCATGTTTCTGAATTGCTTACACGTGTTTCAGGGAAGGAGGTTGGGACATGGTTCACTGGATTACCCAGGGTTACACAGGCCATCAGTAGCCACGGGAGGACTGAAGGAGGCACTGCTACCTTCTGACTCTGTGATGCCTCAAACTGTTTCCTTAGGTAACCCAGGATTGGGTTGGAAAAATAAAAGCCCTCTACCATCATGTTAAGATTTTGAACTAAAGCTTTTCTCGAAGTCAAGAATTTGAATAGATTGTACATTTAGCATACTTATTTTTAATTTCTAGAATGGTTATTGTAATTTTTTGTTTTTTCTTTGAATGAAAGAATGTTTTGTAGTTAAAATTGTCTTTTAAAATTTCCTTTTATTAAAGATAAAAAGTCTTCAACTTCAAACACCAGCTTGGACTGAAAAACCTTTTTATATTCAAACAAAATTGACCTTTTGGCTTTTTCACCACATCAGGTCACATGTGCTAACCAGCCCCTCTTACTGCTTCTCATCTGGGGACAGTGTAGTCCCCCAGGGGTGTTTGGAAAGGTGTGCAGGCATTTTTGATTGCCACAATAACTGAGGATGCCACTTCTATGAGGCTCCAGACAGTCCGACTCAACAGGAAATAGTTGTGACCAAAATAACGTTAGTGATCTCACCAAGATACATACACATTCTGAAAGATATTCTACTTTTAGGAACATCTGAGCTATACACGCTTTCAAGTCTTCAGTTTAACACATCTCTGTAGGGTACTATCTGGGAGTCTGCAGGTCTGAAAGAAACGTGATGCTCTGGGTGATCATATAAATAATCATAATTACAGAGTAAAAATTACCTCCCCACTGACTAGAAAAATGATCTGTGACTTTAGAGTGACTCCAAACATTCTGTAATATTGAGTTCATCAAAATCTTTCTCACCAAAAAGCCGAGAATGGCCTTAAAGTGCTTTCTTTTTGGCTCAGAGAGAAAAATATTTCTTGTTTTTCCTACCCTCCAAGTTTTATGGGGTAAACCAATTATTTCTGTAGTTAGGTAATGCACATTACTTGATAATCTGACAATATCCAGGACTTCACCATATACTTTAGTAACTAGAAATCAATGAATATATAGTTTTACTAAAAATCTTTCAATACTAGACTTAGATGCTTTAAAAAAAAAAAGTCTTTAAAACAAACTTTGAATTTTAAAAGTTTTAGTGTTGTTGCCAGCCCAGCCACGTGCGTGTGCAGAAGAGGCCAGTTCTCTGCCTGCCTTTCCTGTAGCTCTGATTAGATCTTGTTAGTTACAGCACAGTCACTGCAGTTCCGCTTGGCTGATGCATCACAAAATTGGATAGCAGTGGCAAACAGACAGATATTCCCCACCCTCAGGAAGCTTGTAGTTTTGTGAGGAATGCACCTGCTGTGCTTATTGCTAAACATATGCTTCAGTGAACCTTTTAAAATACTATGTAATCTACTCCAGCTCACTCAGTGGAGTCTGATTAAACTTTTATTGACTTTTTTTTCATAGGTATTCAATAAGTTGCTGCTTGGCAACAGTAAGCCTGACTCCTATTATGGCAATAAACATCATCATGATAACCACCAGGCATCACTGAGGATTTGCTGCATTCCAGAAGCCACACCAGGGGCCAAGAGCAAATACTTAGTATCCTTACTATTTGCCAGGTACTGTTCTAAACATTTTGCTTATATTAACTGATTCAGTCCTCACAAGTGAATAATAGACACAAATATTATTTTTCAGATGAGGAATCTGAGATGGAGAGATTAAGAAAGTACCCAAGGTTATGCTAACAAGCCTTGGAACTGGAATCCCAACCGAGGCAGTGTGGCACCAGAGATCTGCTCCTAACCATGCAGTGACATGTGCAACTATCCTCTAGTTCCGTATGATTATCCCAATTTTCCAGGGGAGGAAACTGAAGTTGGAAGTGTTAAGAAAATGCGGTAGTCACTGCAGTTACTTACAGACATTCCAGTTATATTCCAGTTCTCTTCTCCTTCAGGCACATGAGGAGATTGTACTCCACATTTTCTGAGGGTAGGTATGGCTGCGGGACTTGCCTTTGTCAACAAAATGTGAATAGAAGTGCCAGGGAAGCATTAAGAGCCTGTATATGATTTACTGTGTGACCTTCCTCCTTTGTTGGAGTAACACTTGTCAGGATGGAGCCTTTGTCACTCTGGATCCTTGACTATATCAGACAGCGCATGCTTCTGCTGACTGGCACTGGGCATGCAGATGAAGTGGTAAACTCCTGAGATTTGGGACAGGGATGGGGGAAGGAGAGTGTTTGTAATGATAACATAATCTAGCCTAAACCTAACAATTTTCCTGAATAACTTGCCCAAATTGCTATAGCTTGTTGGCGCCAGGTGTGTGTCTAGAATCCAGGTCTCTCTGATTATACAGTTCATGGGTTTTTTCATTTATTACCTCTCTTTTAGTATTGTAAGGCCTGCAAGAACCCAAACTTAGTTCTTTTGCTTGCCTTTTAATTTTATGATAGTAATGAAAGTGCTTAAAAATTTCAATGTGATGTCTATCAAGATTAAGAACATGCAAAAGAAAAATATCTGTCATTCATTGGCCCATGTGTTTGGTTTCTGGAGTTTAATATCATAATCTGCACCTTCTTGATAAGTTTTCTGGCTTTCTTAATTCTGAGATTAAAGTTCTAGCAAAAGACTGTCAGCAATAATGTTAACTAGAGAATGCTAATTTGTCCTAAGCATTACTCAAATTTCTGATGGTGCTTATAGATTTCATGGTGCAAGCTGGTATGAGACTTCCTTTAGATTAATTTTCACTCACTCAAACATTCTGTAAAGTAATCCAAACACCAAATTACCCATGTTCTCATGTTTAAATTCAGAATTGTGGGGATTTCCAAATCCACCAGCTCAGCACTCTCAACAATTTAGCTGTAAAGCACTGACTACCATGACAATGAACAGTAGAGAACACATGAAATTCTGAACTTCTTTCCTGAGGATGATCTTCCTGCAACCTAAATGAATAGAAGAAGTAAAGCTTCTTTCTGTCACGTCACATGGGCAGCACAGGCTCCCTGATTGTCAGACCCAGGCTCTTTCTGCTCCACCTTTTGCATTATTTGAGATACTAAATGACTTACGGGACAATAGGTGTTCATGTAATTTTGAAAAGACGAAAAGAAGGCTGTATCTCCTTAACTAGCAGGACTAACTTTTTAAAGAGTTGGGGTTTTCCCTTTCTATTACTTGCTGAAAATAGATGGTTTGGTTACTTTAACTCTGTACGGTTACTTTATTCATTTAATCATAAAATTTCTAACCCTTCATTCAACAACTCTTAAACACTTTTGTTTGTGTATTTGTTTATAATCCTGCCTCATTCCAGAAATTACTAGAGGCAATTACTATGTGTATGTTTAATCTTGGCAAATAACTGTTAAATGATACTTTTGTGCAATGAACTATACAATGAATAGATTGTACAGTTCTGGGGTTTCTTAGTTCTTATTTTGAAATAATTATAGATTTATAGGAAGTTTCAAAATGAGTATGGAGATATCCTATGGACATTTCACCCAATTTCCTCCAATAGTTATATTTTACAAAGTTGTAGTACAGTGTCAAGACCAGGAAACTGATACTGTGTGTGTGTGTGTAGTTCTATACCATTTTATTACATGCATAGATTCATGTAACCACCACTACGATTAATGTACAGACTATATCCACCTGTATCTTTCCACCACAAAGATCTCCCTCTTTATGGTCACAACCACTCCCCTTCCCTCCACCATCCCTAATTCTTGGCAACCACTAATCTGTTCATCTTTATAACTTTTTCATTTTAAGAACATTCTATAAAGCAGTGTTTTTTAATAGATAAATTTTTAAGGTTATTTCCCATGTGTTAATTACAAATTAGAGCATTAGAAATTTTACAGATCTCAAACATATAGTTGTGTTTAATATGAGGTTATTATTTATATTAAACAGTGATGATTAGTATACAAATTTGCTTTGGGATATCATTTTTCCTGTAATCTAAACACATCAAACTTTTTTATATTTTATAAGACTTTGTGATGACTTAAACAGCACCAGCATTTTCTGTTGCTAATAGCAACTAGTAAATAAAGCTTACATAAAACTTACACTGCTGTGCAAGTGTGGCTCTTCTAACAGGCCCTGTGTTTGATCTAAGACCTACTTAACTACAGAAAGTCTTTGGGTTTTTTGTTGTTGTGTTGTTGTTCTGGGAGTGGAGATTTGATGTAAATTCAAATATGACAAGTTTCAATATAAAAAAAAATCTTGAACTTCTGTTTGGAAAAACATGGTAGTTCACTGTATTGAGCTTATATGGATGTGAATTATGTAGGAGAATTTTACAGCTGATGAATTCCTATAAAATATATTTATTGCTGTCTTAATTAGAAGTAATCTTTTTATGCCTCACTATAAGTGATAAGTCCCCCATGTTCAGTGAATAAAACTGATTAGGTCACAGTCTATTGTTAGGAACATACAAGCAGCCAACTGACAAATGGATTGTCATCCTGCCTAAGGAGAAAAAAAAATACTAAGTTAAAATTGAAATGCCAATACATAGTGAGAAAGAGCTAATAAAAAGCATGTGATGTTATGTACACTGGTGATGCTCAAAATAAATGAAACAATGGAGCCTATTGAAATATACATGTGTGGATTTTATTCTTTGAGAAATGGACTAGGTAGGGGTAAAAAAAAACAGAAAGAATGAAGACAGTCTATTGAAAGAAAAGATTATTTGACCCATTTATCTGAAATCAAAACTAAAACTCCTGTTTTATATCCTCAAATGTTTGGCTACATTTTCAGGTAGGTGTGCAGTAATAAATATCAAATGGCTAAATAAGATGGTTTATATTCTACTCATGGCTTGTCACATATTTTATAAAGTACAGCTTTAAGAATCATCAACTTAGAGGGAGGATTTGAGTGGCTAGCAACAAGCCTGTTTTCAATTCTGTCCTACACCACGTTTTTATTTTGCACTAAGACAAAGACATTGTTGTAGTTATTTTTTTTTTTTTAAGTGAAGCAAGAAGGCAGTGCTACAATAGATGAATCAAGGTCCAAGTAAAATATCAGGAGGCCTAAAGGATGGGAAGGATTGAATACAGTGAAATTGAATTGGTATAAATGTGGAAGTCTAGCCTTTGGAGTTAGACAGCTAACTGCACAAAGACATCATGGGGGACATGTGACTTGTCATACTCACATGTGGACAAAGACTTGGAACTTTTCCTAACCACTATCTATGTGGCTCACAGAGTGACATGATGATCAAAAAAAAAAAAAAAACTAATGCAATCTATATGATATATATGATATAATTCTGAGACATATATATGGAGTAGGACAACAAATTGTCCTGCTCTATTTTATGTTGGTCAGATTTTCCAAGTGGTTCTGTGTTCATTACTGTACAATAGAGATATAAGTAAAATAGGACTTGTCTAAAACTATGTGGCCTTACGACATGGTTGGGGGGAGGGGGGGAGGGAGAAGGGAGGGAGGTTTTGGTGATGGGGAGCATTAATCAGCTACAATGTATATCGACAAAATAAAATTAAAAAAAAAAAAAAGAACTTAATAAAAATAAAAATTTTCTTCTTTTTCCTGCATTAAAAAAAAAAATAAAAAAAAAAAATAAAAAATAAAACTATGTGGCCTTTTGATGAAGGGGCTCAAAAATGTAACATTAAAGACTAGGGTGTCTTGCTGTCTTCCAATAATGAAGGAGTAAAGTGAAGGTAGGGGCTTAGCCTTGAACTTTGTTTTTCCCAACCCAAAATGCATGACTTGGACCAGAGTCAAAGATACATGGGAACAGAATACACACACAACATAAGAAAGACCTTTATAGCTGTATTTAGAGAATCTGAGTGTGTATTAACAGCTGTGATCTGAGCAATGGAAACATTATGGTCCCTTCATTCCTGAGATCTTATTAAATGTGTATCAGCAAATCCCAGGTGTACCACTTACCAACTTCTTGGTTATCAATTAACTTCTCTGGGCCTCAGTTTCCTCCTGTTCAATGGATTGAAGGGTGACAGCAACTTTATAAAGCTGTTAGAAAGATTAAATGAGGTTGAAGAATAATAGCAGTAGCCTGATTCCAAATTCCCCCCTTACATTCCCAAGATAATCATAAGATCCACAAGAACAATTGAAACTAGACTTATGACTTAAGCATTGTTACCAGATGGAAAATGCTTCAACCTTCAAGTCACTGATAAGGAAAGAAAGAAATTCCAGTAAAGCTTCTAATATGTGCAAGCCATGCCAGCAGACTTGTGGGTGTGAAGTGGGGTGGGGAGGGAAGCTGAAATGACTCCTTGAAGAAGAGCAGAGGGGAACAGAGGGATTAGATTAAGCACTGACAGCATCACCTTCTATGGAGGAAGTGAAACAACATACACAGAAATGTCCAATTCAAGTTGGAATTTTGTTGTTCATGGCCCTGATTACAGAGAAGAGGCTTGAAAGTGTGCAGGGCCTGAAGAGGCAGCCTGTGAGAAGCAGGGCGTCTGGGAGAGGAATATAAAGAAAGAGAGAAAGTCCTACCCCTTGGACACAGGTGGCAGAAGGAAAGAAGTAAAATTAAAAAATTAAGATCTTGCTGATTAAGATTGGCTGATTGTTTCAATGTCAATATCATAGTTGTGATATTTAACTACAGGTTTGGAAGGTGCTACCATTAAGGGAAACTGCAAAAAAGAGTACATGGGATCTCTTTGTATTATTTCTTAGAAACTATATTATTTAGAAATTTATATTTAGGGGTAAAAGAAAATGATTGCCATAAAACTCAGTCTAGTGGTTGAGAAGGAGGATGTCAGTGGGAAAAAGTAAGGTGGAGGTGTTTCTTGACCTTCAAGATAGCTACACTTCTGTTTACTTTAAAATAATTCATTAAACTGTCCGTTTATATTTTAAGAATAACTTTACAAGAAAAGGTGTTGACCTGCAGGCCATAGTTTGTTGACCCGTTTTAGGATACATAAAAAACATCATGGTAGGTTACATAAAGTAGAAGTATTAAAATAAAAACTGACTTGACTACAATATAATAAAACTGTAAGTTAAAAGTGAAAACAAAACAAAACGAAGATGCTTTACCTGGAAATTAAAAGATCTTGTGTTAAATAATTCTTGGGTGAAAGGGGGAATAAAACAAAATTACTGGATTTCTGAAAATAGTGATAATGAAAACATTACATATTAGAAATCATGGGATACTTTTAACACAATGATTACAGAATAATTTATTTCCCTGCATCAGTAAAAATTAATGAGTAAAAATAAATGAATTAAATTCCCAAAGTGCTAAACAAAGAACAAAATAAGTAAATCAAATGAAAATACAAGGAAGAAATTATTAAAGATAAAAGCAGAAATTAATGAAGTTGAGAACAGAAAAGCAGTAGGTCAGATTAATTAAAATTCTTGTTTTTGAGAAAATAAACAAAAATAGACAAACCACTAGATAGTTTAATGAATAAAAGGGGGAGAAATCACCAACACACAAAATAAAAAAACACGTGGAAATAATAATGATAAAAAGGAAAATTTTTAAAGTCATAAATACTCTTGCATACTCTTATGCGAATTCGTAAACCTAGAGGAAATAAGTAATTTCTTAGACAAATATTCTGTACTAAAACTGACCCCAGTAGAGATAGTAAACTTAGATCAATTTATATATAACTAGAAAAAACTGTCTAGCTGCCCCACGTAATAGCACCAAGCCCAAATGATCATGCAAGAGAATTTTAACAAACCTTTAGAGACCAGACTATCCCAGTGCTACAAAAATTGTCTCAGACTATAAGAAATCAAGTATAACTTTCAACTTATTCTTATGAAACAGGTATAACCTTGATATCAAAACCTGATAAAGACAGTACAAAAAATTGCAGACCAATAACGCTTATGGAGATTGATGCAAATATCTTTAATGAAATACTAGAGAACAGACTCTGACAACACATTAAGAAAATACACCATAATCAAATAAGGTGCATCCTAGGAATGTGAAGGTGGTTGATATTAGAAAGTAAATTAGTATAATTTACCATTTTAATAAGCCTATGGAAAAAAATGATATGATTTTCTTTATAGGTGCTGAAAATTGACTTTGGCAAAATCCAATACCCATTCCTAGGAAAAACTTTTAGAATAATAGTAGGGAATAGCCATTTCCCTGCTTGAGAAACACTAGAGGCATTCCCACTGAGGATAGGATGCCCACTATCTCCACTGGCATCTGGCATTGTCTGGAGGTAATAGTCAATGCCGTTAAACTAGAGAAAACAACCAGGGGTGGAAGAGTAGGAAAATAAGAAATAAATCTCTCTGTGTCTGCAGATGACATGATAGTATACATGGAAAATCCTAGAGAATCAGTGATAAAATGAACTCAAACAATTTTAAAAATTTAAAAGATGGCAGGATGTAAAATTAGCACGTAAAAATCAGTAGCATTCATGTACACAAAAACCAGTTAAAAGATATGATAAATGCAAAAAAAGAAAAGTGGTAACTAGTAGTAACAAAAAAGATAAGATATTTAGGAACAAATTTCACAAGAAATGCTCAGAACCTATGGGAAGAAAACCATAAAATGCTTACGTCAGAAACAAAAATAGGCTTGAAAAAATGGAAAGACATCTCTTATTCTTTATTAGCACATCTCAGCATCATCAAGACATTAGTTCTCCCCAAGTTAATTTACAATCTGGTCCCAATAAAAATTCCAGTAGGGTTGTGTTTTTTTTATAGAGCTTGATAAGTTGAAAGAATGAAAACAGCTCAACCTGCCATTGCTGTATTTGAAGATGAAAGAAGGGGAGGGTTGCACTAGTCAAGGAATAAGAGCAGATTCTAGAAGCCGAGAACACCCCTCAGCCAGCAAGGAAATGAGAACCTCAGTCCTACCACCATGTGCAACTGAGTTCCAGCTGCAAACTGTTAAGACCATGGAAGTTGATTCCTCCTCAGAACCTCCAAAAATGAACACAGCCCTGATGACACCTTGATTTCAGCCTTGTGAAACTAGAGCACAGACCCAAGCCAAAGGGACATCAGACCTACAGAAACATACAAATACAACATGAAGAAAACTACAAACTCATGTTCCAAGTGTAAAATGAAATGAATAAATGTGGTATGTTCTGGACAAATAGTTGATTAAATTACACTAAAGTTTATCTATTTTTCAAAAAAAGAATAGGTGATACTAGTCAAGGAGGTTTTGAAAGAAGTATATTGAAGGAGACTTGCCTCACATAGATATTAAGAAGTTTTTCAAAGCCACAGTAATTAAAATGGAATAGCATAGTCTCAAGAATAGACACATTAATAGAAAAGAAATAGAAAAGAGAGTCTACATATAAAGTTTGGTATATGATAAAGATCATTATAAACCAATAGGTAAAAATTAAATTGTTCAATAAATAATACTAGGACAGTTGGTTAACTACTAGAGAAAGAATAGATCTTTACCTTATACTGTATTGCAAAATAAATTGTAGCTGGATTAAAGAGTTAAATATTTTTGAAAGGCCAAATAGGTGAATATTTATGTGATCTGAAGATGGGGAAAAACCTTCCAAGCATTAGAGCAATTTTTAAAAATCTACATGATAAAGGACCCATATAAATAAAGATAATTAAAACCTTACAGATCAAAATATGTCAAACAATATATGAAAACAAATAATTTGGAGAAACATCTGAAAACTTACAATAGAGAGGATTAGTAGTCATAATATGTGAGACAGTCTTACATAATAAAGACAGACTTTAATAGACAAATGGAAAAATATATGAAAGGATAATTTACAAAAGAAGACATTCAAATAGCTATAAGTTTCAACACTAAGAATAATCTTAGAAAATTTCTAAAATGAAAGTTCTCTAACATTGAGGGTAATCTCTTCTGATGAATAGTTAAGACTTCATGAAATAGTCTATTGTCTTGTCACAGCCGCATAAAATTGATGAGAATCTAAGTTGATGTGATACATCTTTTGAGCTGCATGTTTTTAAAGCTCTGGACTATGTCAATGGACTATAAAATTATATTGAACAACTATTCTATGTGGTTATCCTTGAGAATACAAAATGTTCTTCCAGAATTATTGGAGAAACTGGCTCTATTTTTATGAAAGTGTATGGGGAAAATAAATTTTAATATGCTAATTTATGCCACAAACAGAAAATTTACTAAGTCAAAGACAGCTGACAAACTGGGAAAAAAATCATCACAACTTATATCACAGATGAAGAGTTAAATTCTTAATTTATTGGGAACTTTCTAAAACTGAAGGGAAAAGACAGAAATCCTATAGAAAAATAGGCAGAGACTTGAACAAATAATTCAAAAAGAAATATGAAAATGGCCCTTAATCGTGGAAAAATGTGTAATTTCATTCATATTTTAAAACATGCTAATTAAAACTACAATGAAGTTCCATTTTTCACCCACTAAATTGACGAAAGTTCAAAAGCTTCACAATATTCTGTTGGTGAGACAGTGGAGAAATGGGTAACGCCATATATTGCTGATGGATATGCAAAATGCTATGGCCCTTATTAGGTAATCTCTCACCAACTATGTATAATTAAACCTCAACACAAATCCCTCTATGAATTTATCCTGAACATCTGTCTCCATCAATATGAAAATACATATGCACAAAATTATATAGAAAGTATTATTTGTAATTGTCAAGCATAGGAGATTGGTTGAATAACTATGGTACATACACAAAAGGGAGTACTTAAAAGGGCTTGACTTCTCAGGGTAGGTCCTCAGACACTGCTGGGAGAGGAGGCGGGAGATAGGGAACGTGGCTCTGCCTCCCATGTCCGTCACCTTTTACAGGGCATGTCAGAGACCTTTGAGACACTACACAACCTGGTACACAAAGGTGTCAAGGTGGTGATGGACATCCCGTATGAGCTGTGGGATGAGACCTCTGCAGAGGTGGCTGACCTCAAGAAGCAGGTACAGCAGGCTAGCAGTTAGCTCAGTTGGTTAGAGAGCAGCCTTATAACCCCAACGTCACGGGTTCAGATCCCTGTACTGGCCAGCCACCGAAGGGAAGCAGGTGCAGGCCCTTTCAGCGGAGGCTGCTGTGCCCAGTGAGGGGCTGGAGGGATTGAGTCTGTGCTAAGAAGGGCCACCAAGAGCTGGGTGACTTTGATCAAGTCATCTCGTCTTTCTGGCTTCAGTTTCCGTAGGTGAATCACAGCCACCTGCCTGTCTTGTGGTGGGTCAGGAGACTTGGCTGAGCTCCTCTAGGAGCGAGCCAGGAGCTAGGGTGCTGCCAGTATGGTCTGGTATGATTAACGGTGCGACGTGCTGGTAGAAGAGTTCAAGGAGACCATCGAGGACGGGGCAGGAACCAGCAGGAGGAGGACCTGACTGAATTCCTCTGTGCCAACCATGTGCTGAAGGGAAAGGACGCCAATGAGTCTGACGGGAGGGAGAAGGAAGGGCGGGTTGGCTCCTGATGATTTTATTGTTTGCTCTCCCTCAGGGGTGGCGGTAGGAGAGGACAGAAAAGAAGCAGAGGGCAGGTAAGAGGCACCAAGAGCAGCTGCAGAACAACATGCAGATAAGGCAGATGCCCCCAGAGGGGCCCGGGGGCCATAGTGAGGCGGGAGGTAGCGATGCTGATGCAGCCACCAACTCTAGTTGCTACTCCCAGGGGCTCCCCAGTTAGAGCTCCTCACCCAGCAAACTGGTTTGAGGCACCTGTGTTGAGGGTGTCTCTCCTCTTCACCCCAGGTTGCCTGGCAGAGCAGTGCTCTGGCAAGAAGGGGGACACAGCCACCCTGGGAGGGAAGAAGTCCAAGAAGAGCAGCAAGGACAAGGCATCAGGTGGCCAGAGCAGCAGCAGCAAGCAGAAGAAGGAGTTCCATGGCCTTGAGGGAGACCCCAGCCCTGAGGAAGACAAGGGCATCCAGAAGGCGTCCCTGCTTACACACAGTCCCCCTGATGAGCTTTGAGCCTAACCCAGTGTCCCCTGTATGAGACCCCTGATCTCAAAGCTGAAGAGTCCAGGGCCTGGCTCTGGTGGGCACAGGTGGCTTTCCCAGCTTCAGGGCCTCCCGACCTCGCCTGTGCCCTCTTCCCACCAAGGAAAGCCACAAGCTCCAGGAAGAATTCAGAGCAGCCATGGGCGGCCAGTGCCAGCCTTTTCCCTCTGCCAAGCATTTCTCTCCTGACACAGGCTTGGGGCAGCCCATGCCCTTTCAGGATTGCGAGAACTCCAGTGTGAACTCAGGAGGGGCAGGTGTCAGAGCTGGGCACCAGGACTGGAGCCCTGCCGGAGCCCGTGAGGAGGGCATGCCCGGCCTTCACTCCTCCCCTCACTCCTGCCCCCACGGAGAAGCAAGACCACAGGCCCCACAGCTCCCCCTCTCTGCCCACCCCACCTATGAACACCTTGCACTCTGCCAGGCCCTCCTCCAGGGCTCACAGAGTAAAAGCCTTTTGGCCTTTTGGTTCTGATTTCTGAGTCCTCTTCAGTTCTTAGTAAGGTGCCCGGAGGCTCCTGTTGCTCTTTCCTGCCCGTCACCTTCCAGCCTTGGGGACTGAGGATGGGGAGGCTGTGCTCCCATCTTCCCACTGTTGAGGCTGAACCTACCAACTCTTGGGAAGACCACGTCCAAGGAGGGCCCAGGGTTGTTTTGGGGTGAGGTTAGGTGTGGGCATGGGGTGAAGCCCAGAGCAGTGCCCTTAGTCTCTGTGAGTTCCCAGGCCCTGCCCACTGTGTTCCCAGGCCCAGATGCTCACTCGTGCTCTGGGCACCTGGCTGCCCTCATTCCCTCCCTCTCCTCCCCCAGGACCTTCCCACTTGTATGAAGTGTTTACTAGTTACCCCCTAGCTCCTGTCCCTCCCTCCTGCCCACCTCCATCTGGCCCTGCCTATTGGTCTTGAGCCTTGTTCCCTGATGACCACGCTTGTCACTCTGCCCTTCCTAGCTGTTGTATCTGGATCTCAGAGGGAGGACACCCCAGTCCCTCTACACAACATTACACCATGTTGCCTGGGGCCAGGGAGGAACAGGAAGACTGGCCTCTAGGGAGAAGGGGTGGGAGGTGCCTGAACCTCAGAATGTCCTGAGGGCAGTTGGTAGCAACAGTGATGACAGTGACGTGTATTCATAGTGCTTTAACTTTCACCCTTCTGAGGCACTTGCGTGGTGGGTGCTGTTAGCTCTGTTTTGCAGAAGAGAAACTAGGCTCGAGTCACATGGCATGCCCAGGGTCCTATTGTTAAGAAGCGAGTGGTGCAGCTGGGACTCGGACTCTGGTTTTCAGATTCCAAGTCCGTGGTATTTCCTCTCTCCACAGCTGCTGGGCCTTTCCACCAACACTTGGCACTGACAGTGTAACTCATATTGAACTGGTTTGGTTTGTTGGCCTTAACCCACCACCAGCACAAGACTCTTTTAAGGGGAGAATAGGAAGCAGCTGTTGCTTCTTGGAAGGAGAGAATGTGGAGGATCCTGTCAGAGCTGTGCCCACACCAGGTGCCCTGGGAGCTCCACAGTGAGACCCTCCTCACACCTTTCTGGGCTAGGCCCAGTGGGCAGGAGGAGACACACTGCTGAAGGCTCCGTGGGTCTAGGGCAGAGACTCTGGGGTCCACACTCCTGGAAGTGAGGAGCCTGCTCCTAGCCTGGGCTCAGCCTCTCTTCCCCTCCCCAGGTTAGGGCAGCCAAGGCCAGAGAGGGGAGCGCAGTGGAAGCTTTTTCTCTTCTGCCTGTTGAGGCTTAAAACGGGTCCTTGGGCTCCTTAAAGCATGCAGGACCGATGTTCCCCCTGTGAAAGGAGCCAGTAGTGAGACTCCAATATAGAATTGGGTCCTCTCCTGGGCTTTGTTCTGAGCATAGGAGATGCCTGGGGGTGGGGTAGGGGACTGGGACCCAGGACTGGGGATTTGTAGCCACCTGGACTATCTAGGATTTGGTGGGCAGTCTCTTATTGTCCCATTCTATCACCAACCCCCCAGCACTTCAGTGCCTGTCTTACCTCTGTCCCTAGGACTTCATTGATTTTTAAAGTACGATGAGGCAAAGATCTGTCCCCTTACTGGAGTGTTGGCCCAGTGGTATAATCCAAAGCCCAGACCTGAGGACCAGCAGCACTGTGACTGCTTTGTTCTCTGACCTGTGGCCCTACATGATGAGCCCCTCTCTGTCCCCCAAAGGCCACGTTTATTGCTCACTCACTAGCTCTCCACCAGCTCACCCCTGCAGGCAGTGTCTCCTAGCCCAGTCCAAAAAAGGCAGAAGGCAGGACCTGGCTTTCTAGGTTTTTCTTTTCATCTCCCCACCACACATATAAGCCTTTTTGGGGTTTTTGTTTGTTTTGTTTTGTTTGAGGCTGGCTAGTGTGGGGATCTGAACCCTTGCTCTTCAAGCCTTTTTGAACTTTAAGGTTGCCGCCACTTTCCCACACCCCTTCCCATCCGTAAAGTTAAGGGACTGCCTGAGCTCAAATTAACCTGATTTCAGTCCCCTTATATGAAACCCTATTAGAACAGAATTTCCTAAACTCATGAGAGTCACCTGGAATGCTTGTTAAATATACAGATGTCTGGGCCGACCTCAGACCTGCTGGTGTGGGACCTAGGAGTGTGCATACTTAACAAGCATCCCTCATGGTTCTTAAGATGAGGCCAACTGGAACCCACTTCACCAAGTGAAAACTAGGGTGTTACTGTAAGAGAGGGCAGGACTTCAATGAAGTCACACTGGGTCAGGGTCTTGTCAAGATCTGCACAATAAATACTCTGGAAAAGTGCAGCAGCTTTGAACCAAATAATAAGAGGGTTTTTAGCTCTCAAGAGGGGCAGTACCTGTGATTGGCATTAAATTCAAATCTAGATAACTGCATGAAATGGAAACCCAAGAACAGGATGTAAACAGCCAAAGAACTTTCAGAAACACGATTGTCAGACCCCGGCATGGATTCATCTCTCTGTTGGAGGTTTCTGTGAGCCGGAACTGCAGGGGTTGGTGGACAAACCACAAAGCCAGTTTATTAGGTTCAGTGATTAAAAGATGCACTGGCCCTGATACTGAAATCTCAGGGGTTGACACAAAGGTGGCTACATCAGGGCCTCTGCGTTCATTCTAAAAGACAGCTCCTAGAAGGCAGGAGTCCTGTTCTTATTTCAAAGTTCCTAGGTGGTATTTCCATACAACACCTTTGTGTAAGTTTTGCTAAAATGAGATAACTGGATACCTGCCAGAAAATTACAATAAATATAGAAACCCATGAAGTTGGTGATATGAATGGCAGCCCCTTAAGGGTGGAGCCTCATGCTGTCCAAATGTTCACAGCAGCCTGCATCACTATAGTTCCCAAGCATGAATAAAACTCCCCTCCTGTTTTGATCTTAAAAGAAAGCCCATTTTTCATGACAGATATATGGTCCAAGCCTAGCTGATTTATGGAAGGACTCTGTACAAATCCAAGGGGAAAAGCCAGCAAAAACTCTCCTTGAACATCCCTCATGGCCCAGTTTACTCCATTTCACTGGAATAAGAGTAGTAGCGACTATTTTTTGAGTGTTTACTATATGGCAAGTACCCATAGGTGTCTTACCTGATTAACTCTAATTTTTACAGCAACTCAGTGGGGCTGTAATCTCCATGAGGAAAGGGATTTTTAAAAACATTTTATTTATGATACACATTCAGAAAAATGCACATATAAGTGTGCAGCTTGGACTGGAGTTTGGGATTTGACATCCATCCTCTAAAAAATGAATTTCTACCCATTCTGAATCAAAGCAGAAAAGCCAGGATGTCTCACATTTGTAGGTACTATATTTAACTCATGATTCCAGGACTTTTCTTTTTGGCTGGGGGGTTAGCAGGGGCAGCTGGCCAGTACGGGGATCAGAACCCACCACCTTGGTGTTGTAAGGCTGTGCTCTAAAACTGCACTAACTGGCCAGTTCTTTTTTCCCCTTTCCCTCCCCCGCACAATTCCAGGATTTTAATGTGCACTGAAATAGGGTTGCTTTCGAGTTTGGCCACTTGCAGCCGCCTACCCAAGCTGAAGTCTTTTTACAAACGTCACACATTTGGGGATGAAGAATTTAGTCTTTTCAGCCAATGCCAAATAATGTGTTCATTATTCATCTATTCTTATTTTCAGTTAAGTCAAGCTATAAGTTGATTTACATTCTGTGGCTTTTTCTTCCATGGCCCACAGCCTCAGATTTGGGTTATCTAAAATTTACAGAGACTAAGGCAGTTTCAGTATATTTCAGTGGACAGAGGACATGGACGGTTTAGAGATATGGGATGCCAATTATCTGGTAAGTTTGGGTACAAATTAAAGAAAATTAAAACAATTCAAGGGGCTGGCTGGTTAGCTCAGTTGGTTAAACTGAGCATGCTGCTGATAACACCAAAGACACCAAAGACATAGGTTGAATCCAGCCAGCCTTCAAAAAAAAAAAAGATTCGATGAAATATTCTACCTAATGAATAACATCTTCATGTAGAGAAGAGTTGAAACAAACATTTGTTTTTGGTGACAGCATCAATAAATAGAAAATTTTCATTTAGAAAAAGATTTGATCATAATCATCTAGGTGTTCACTCTTGAAAAATTGTAGCAGCATTTTATTTTGGGGGGAGGTTAAAACAACAGAAATCTATTCTCTCACGGTTGTGAAGTCTAGAATCTGACATTGAGTTAGTCGCGGGCAATCCTTGATATTCTTGCACTGCAGCCGCCTAACTCCAGTCTCTGCTTGTGTCATCCACGGCCTTCTTCCCTCTCTATGTCTGAGGTGTTCTCCTCTCTGTCTCTGTAACAGCATGCTAGATGTCCAGAAAGTGGGGATTAGGGACCGGCTGGTTAGTTCATTTGGTTAGAGTACAGCCTTGTAACACCAAGGTCATAAGTTTGGATCCCCAAATTGGCCATCTGCCAAATAAAAAAGAAAAGAAAGAAAATGGGGATTAGCTCAGTTGGTTAGAGTGCAGTGTTGTAACAGCAAGGTCAAGGATTGGTTAGAGTGTGGTGTTAACACCAAGGTCAAGGGTTTGGATCCATACCAGCCTGCCGCCGAAAAACAAAACCAGAAAAACTATATGCAACATACCCATTCAATGTAGCCATTAATTTTTTTCTTTCTCATATTTAAAGCTTTTATCAATGTACCCATGAAGAAGGCTAAGCAATTTTTGGTCAAAAGAAGAAGATATCCTTTTGGTAGTTAAAAGCGAAAAATAAAATCACTGGAATATCTTAAACCTTTAAAGAAAAAAAAGGTAACAGAAAGAAAAGAGTCCATGAAATTTCATGTGCACTGTGATCTTGACGTTTTAAAAAATGGCTCTGGATGAGAAATGCATAATTATTGACTTAGGAACAAAAATGTTGTCTTTGAAATGGAAAGTACATTTAGATCCTATAATTTTTTTAATCCAAATTTACTACTAGCATTCATATTATTTTTAAAAATTATACTATGTTTTGTGGGTAAAATTTTATGTTTCTCAAAAATCTTTAGTATCATCTCCATACTGGCCAGCTGCCCCCCCAAAAAACATTCTTAAGAATCAATAGTTAAATAAAAACCAAATATTTCAATCAATTTCCATATAAGAATGAAGAGTGTGGCCTTTAAACCTCTAAATACAATACTTTTTTTGTTTGTTTTGTATTTGGTAGCAGCCAGTACAGGGGTTGAACCACGCTCTAACCAACTGAGCTAACTGGCCAGTCCTGATTTAGGATAAAATAAATATCAAGTTTGTTTTAAGTAAAAAATGGCATTTTTCTACCCAAGGAAGGAACTACCTTTCTTGGAGATGCCTCATACGTAGAAAAGAAAAAAGAAAAGCTGACTCCATAGAGAGTGGTGGTTACATATTAATGGCTTGCTGCAAGGACACAGCACAATAGCACACAGATTTCTGCCCACAACTGAAAGGATAATTCTTTTAACATGAGCTTTTTTTTTTTTTTAAAGTCTAGGTGTGGCGGAGTGAATTTCCCCAAGAATATTCTGATAAAAGGATGACTCTGGGTCGATTTGCAATTCTTCAAGACAGTGGCTCTGTAAGCCTGTTGCCACACCTGGCTGCAGGGTCAGTGTGAGCACCAGGCCCCATGACTTGGGTATAGACAGGCCCATGTGAGGCAGTCCATGAGCTAAAAATAAAAATTAAGAATGATTATATCATCTTTGGGGTTCCTCCAGCTCTGAGATTCTATAGGCAATAAAAGTGTTAGAGGAGGGGAGGCTCCTTAATCTAAATTCCAGGACTCCTCCTTTCTGAAGCCAGAACAAAGACAGGTGGGGAAGGCTGTTCTCCACGTCTCGTGCTTTGCTGGGTGGCATCCTCCTGAATCTACCTCAGTCCAGAGTCTTACCATGCCACAGAAGTCTGGGAAACTGCTCTGGGGAGGAAAGGATGTACACTAACCAAACCAAGTGACCAATTTATGAAGTGACAATGAGCAATATAAGGGCAAGGGCACCAAGAACGCCCACTCCTGACCCTGGACTTTCCTCCCAGTGGGCACCTCTTTAGAAGGGTGCTCGGTGGGCCAGGAATTGGAAGGAAGGACCAGACTTGGGAGGCTCAGGGAAAAGCCTGATGCATCCCGCTCAGGAGAGAGGCACACCTCTTGCCCCTGGCCTTGGACGGACAGAGCAACATTATCCCCAGAGACTCCCCATGTCCTTCCTTCCCCCACTGACTAGGACCCCCTTCAGCTGAGTGTTCCTTCTTTAGATATGCTGATCCCTTCTTTCCTGCCTGGGGACAGTCCAGTCCTTCCCGCCTGGGCACTCGGCTCTATGTGGATTTTGAAGTTTTCTTCCCTTTTTTTCCAATTTGGGTAGGGATGGAGTGGACAATCTCACTGCTACCCCCTCTCCCGGCCCCTCCCGGGTCCTCCTGGCGACCCGTGTTAAGTGGACAGAGGGCTTGGAGGGTCAAAGTGTCCTTTTCCGCCTTGAGATTGCACAGGGGGCTGGGTCCTCAGGCCGCCAAGAAGGGCCCAGTCCAGGAACGCGAAGCAGCGCTCTCCGGGCGGCTGGAGCAGCTGCAGGCGCCAGGCCAAGAGCCCAGCAGGGACGTGTCTCTGCGCTCACCTGCCATTGGCCAGGTGGGGCCAACCGCCCGCTAGTAGCAACCGCGCTGCAAGTGCGGAGCCGGTGGCTGCAGAGCCAGGCGCGGCGCAGGGTGGACGACAGCGTGTATCCGACCTGCTCCCTGGGGGTGGCGGCCCAAGGGCTCCCGGACAAGTACGCCGACGAGGAGGCGGCGGCATGTGGCAGCTCTACATCGGGGACACCTTCAGCCGCACATCGAGTACAAGGCGTGGCTGCTCGGGCTGCTGCCCCAGCAGGGCTGCTGGCGGGTGCTTGACATAGCCTGTAGCACCGGGTGAGCTTGGAGGAGGGCCAGGGAGATGGAAATGCTGGATTGGATTTACTATATGCAAGCTGCTTAGTAAAGGGTGTATTTTCCAGATCCCCTTAAAATTAAAAGTAAGGGGGTCTGGCACACTCCCTTTACTAAAGCATTAAGAATTGCGTTGGTGAGGGCCACCAGCCTCCTTCACCTGCTTGATAACTGTCTTCTGTAGACTAGAGATGCTGGTGGGGGGTGCTGGATGAATCCATGGAACTGGATTCCCTGATCTCAATGAGAATAATGGCATCCTAGGGGTACCTGATGGTGGAAAGGCCAAGTGGTGGTGCTTCACAATCAAAAGCAAGGTAAAGCACAGGGAGAGAATAGTCATTGGGTGGACAAGAATAGTCACTGGGGACAAGGGTCAGCCTCTTTCCCCGCCTTACCCCTCCCCCTCAGGGCTTGTTCAATGGACCTATGTACAAAGTGGCCATGGTGGCAGGGATGGAAGCTGTGCTTTGACTCAATAATACAGTCAAAGCATCCCCGTCCCTTCCCTTCCCCTTTCCTTTCCTTTTCCCCTTCCCTTCCCTTCCTTTCTTCTTGGCTCAAGTATCACCTTCTAAAGCACTTTTCCTGACCCCCACCCCTCCTAGAATGATCCCCTTCTTTTCCAGGACCCCACTCTCTGCGTCCACATACACACACTCGAGCACACAGGCATGTGCTCAGACCCAGCATCTCTTACACTCTGAGTCCCCTTCCTGTCTGTCTCCCCACTTCACTGCTGAGAGCATCCCTTTTAGTCTTGTCCCCAGACCCAATTCCTGACACAAAACAGAGACCAATGATGGATTGAATGAAAGAATGAATGAACATTTTAAGGCCTGCATAATATTTCATCATGTCGATGCACCATAGTTTATTTAGCTATTTCCTTAGCATAAAGCATTTAGGTGACTTTTACTTTATTGTAAATAACATGGTAAGATTTTCATTGGATAAGTGGAAAGTGCCC
This sequence comes from Cynocephalus volans, assembly GCF_027409185.1. Classification (NCBI taxonomy): domain Eukaryota; kingdom Metazoa; phylum Chordata; class Mammalia; order Dermoptera; family Cynocephalidae; genus Cynocephalus; species Cynocephalus volans. Next base: position 77,997,066 of record NC_084464.1, read on the forward strand.
CGTCAGTATTTCTGGAAAAACTTCTATTTGACATCTCAGTACACACACACACGCTGGCCCCGACTCACCCCTCTGGTTACAGTCTTCTAATTGGATATGTCAGATTTACAACTGATAGTTATTTGGTCATATCAGCGGTCTTCTCTAATATGCAGTTACTTTTCCTTTACGTTCTTGTTCACATCCTATGCTTTTTCACATCCTCATAGCTTAACAGCTTCTACCTGCACATATGACAAAAGGGACGGAGGGGATGAGGCAGAGTGCGGGGCTGCCCCGCGCCGAGCTCTCAGGCGGGCGCTCACACTCGATTTAATTCTCCCAACGACCTTCCCGGAGATCCTCGGGGAGCGGCAGGCCCGTGGGCGCTTCTCTGCAGCCACCTCCCGCGGCGCCCCTTGCGCGCTCCAGCGTCTTCAGCGGTGTGACTGAGTTTTTCTGAGCCGCGGTTTCTCAGCTGTAAACCGGGGATGACAGCACCTGACGGGGTGGCTGTGAGCACTAAAGGCGGCGTCCGTGCACGCGCCCGAGCCCCAGCAGGGGGACAGCGACCGGCAGGCTCCGTCCCAGGGGAAGAGGCGTCCCCGGGCACGGCGTCTTCAGGACCAGCGGGGCTGTGGGGTCGGGGGAGCCTCCAGGGCTCCTGGAAGGAGGGAACCCACGGGAGGAGGAGGCGAGGAAAGCCTCCAGGATGACCCAGGGCCGGGGAGGCTACGGCCGAGGGCGGCGGGGCCAAGGCGGGGGTAGGAGTCTCCTGCCTTCCCTTCCCGGGAAGGTCCTGAAACCTGAAAGGGGGGCGGGAGGAGGCTCTTGCCCCATCAGGAACGTGGGGACGGAGCCCGGGCCAGCACGTCCCCGGGCTGGAGGGCGGGAGAGTCGTTATAAAAACCTGGCCCCCTCCCCTCCAGGCGGGAACCCGCCACCGCTGCCCGCACCTGGGCGCCGCAGCCGTGGCCGCTGGGGTCCCTCAGGACGGTCAGGAGGGTGCAATCACCGTGATTATTAAAACAACCATCCAGAGGTAACGGCTGAGGCTGGCACCAGCATGAAGAAGCCGAGGAGCCAGGAAGAAATAAACCCGCCTGTATAACAGAATTAACATGTCATAAGGAACGTTTCGCAAACATTGGGGTCAGGAAGGATTACTCAATAAATAATCTCGGGATAATTGATTAGCTCTTTGGAAAAAAAAAAAAAATATATATATATATATATATATATATATATAATTAAGATGCACGTCTTCTACCATACACCAAAATTAATTCCTGGTAGCGTTAATGTGGGGAGGAGATGGGATTAAATCACACAGCGCAAGAAGACGATAAAAGAGATAATATATCAGTTCTCTAGAGGGGGCAGGACTTTGTATGTTTAAAGGGGATGAATAAATTCTAGTAGGAAAGATCGATTGTTGGTTCATACAAAACAAAACTATGGGGTAAAAAAAATGAAAAAGTAGTCAATAGGGCTGGCCCAGGTTAGCTCAGTCGATTAGAAGGCGGAGTCATAACACAAAGGTTAAGGGTTCAGATCTCCCTACCAGCCAGCCACCCCCGTTTTGGGGAGTTAATTTATTTGTAAATAAATATACCAACCCTTTGTATTTGAGAAAAGGCTCCAGCAATTGCAGTAGACAAAGGCTTGTATCTTTAATATGTGAAAGCTTCAATAAAATTAGTAAGACTCTAAGACTATAAGAGAGCAATATACAATGTGGTGAAGGAAACGTCTAAATAGAGAAATGTAATCAGAAAAATGAGGTACCATTTTTATTTTTGACTGATTAAACTAAGACTTTTTTTTTTTAAGGAATGCCAAATGCTGGTGGGGATGAGGTGAGCCTTTCATTCATTTTGGTGGCACATAGATTAGTATAAAAGATATGTATCAGAGAACATTAAAATACAAAGGCCTTAGATGCTCAACATCTAAATAATCATTAGGGAAATAAAAATCAAAACCACAATGGAATACCACTTCATACACATTAGGATGCCCGATATAAAAACAAAAAAACAAACAAAAACCAGTCACATGCATTGGTGAGGTTGTGGAGAAATTGGAGACCTTGTGCACTCCTGGTAGGAATGTAAAATGGTGCAGCTGCTGTGGAAAACTGTATGGTGCTTCCTCAAAAAATTAGAAAGGGAATTACCATAGGATCCAGCAATTCCACTTCTGGGTATATCCACAAAAGAATTGAAAGCAAGATCTCAAAGATATATCTGTACATTCATGTTTATAACAGCATTATTCACAGTAGCTAAAATGTGGAGGAAGAAAAAATAAAACAAAACAAAATCAAAAAAACCATGGAGGAAGCAACCCAATTGTCCATCGAAGGATGAATAGATAAGCCAAATGTGGTGTATACAATGGAATTTTTTTTTCTTTTGGCAGTATGGGAAGGTATGGGGATCTGAACCCTTGACCTTGATGTTAGAACACCTTGCTGTAACCAACTGAGCTACCTGTCACCTCTCCTGGGGTGACAGTTATGAAAAGGATTACTTGAAGCCCATTTCTTCAGAGCAGTGAGAGGCCCGAAAGGGTTAATCTCAGGAGAAATTCCTTCATGAGAGAAGAATTCCTAGGAGTAATCCCAAATCAGGTTTTCTTTCAATTTTTATTGTCCAGGCAAGAAAGTTACGGAAAAGAACACAGGTGGTTAATCAGTCACAGTAGGAGTCAAAAAACTAAGCTATGTGAAATACAAAACGAAACAATGAGATAATCATCATGGCAACGCTTAGTTCCCTAAGAAACTCAAAGAAACAGCTGAAGACGAGATGAGGAACATCCCCCAACCATTAACCTTGAAGATTTTAGCTCACATAATTTCCCATCATTAGATTTAGCTGCACCAAGGATGACTGCCCTTAGAGCAAGCACTTTTGCTGTGTTACAATTTTTTTTATCTACCACAGAGATTTTAGTCCTGTGAAAGTTTTCTGTTTTTTCCCAAACTTAGCATTTCTATGTGTATACTAAAAAGTTAGGCTATTCCTTAAACTACAGGGCTTTGACTCTGCTAAAAACTAAGGGCTGTGGCCCTACTAACCTAAAGGTTAAGGCCCTGTGAAATACATGTGTTTTATTAATGTTAGTATCCTCCACAGCTAACCAGCCAACCTACAATGGGATATTATTCAGCCTTAAAAAGGAAGTAAATTCAGACACATGTTACATACAACATGGATGAATCTTGAGGACACTATGCTTGGTGAAATAAGCCAGTCACAAAAAAGATAAATACTGTATGACTCCATTTTAATGAGGAAGTCAAATTTATGGATTCATAAGGTAGAATGGTGGTTACCAGGGGCTGGGGGGAGGAGGAGTTAGTGTTTAATGGGTACAGACTTTCACTTTTGAAAGATGAAAAGAGTTCTGGAGATGGATGGTTGTACAACAATGTAATGTACTTAATGCCACTGAAATGTACATTTAAAAATGGTTAAGATGATACATTTTATGTTAAGTGTATTTTACTAAAATTAAAACTTTGAAAAGTTGAACAAAAGACAACAAAAAAAAAATTACAAAGGCCTTTAAGATGATAATTTTAAGAAAATAAGTGTAAATTTGGAAAAGACTTTATGAACAAAGATATCCATTGCTCCAAACTGGAAAACACAAATGCCTAACGATAAAAGAATGGCTAAATAAAGTATAGTACATCTATAGTTTTATTTTTTAATAATGTTTATTTTCCTTAGTTTTAAAACAATACAAGTTCATTGTAGAAAATATGATAAACAATTACAAACCTAGAAATAAAAACTATCCAAAATCCTAACATGTAGAAAGATAATCACTGTTAACATTTGGTCTGCTTCCTTTCAGGAATATTTATATATAAGAGTACTTCAAAAAGTTCATGGAAAAATGGAATTAAAGGATAATACAAATCTTTCCATAAACTTTTTGAAGGCCCATCATATTTCTTGTACAAAATTGGGTATATATTTTCTGTTTAGATTTGTATCCTGTTTGCTTAAACTTTCTGTTGTATATAACAATCCATATACATGTAAAAAGAGAGAACTTTTATTGACTTTTTACTATGTATAAAGAACTGTGCTAAACCCTTTTCATGAGTTATGTTATTTAAATATCATAGAGGCTGGTTGGTTAAAGCATGGTGTTACAACACAAAGATCAAGGGTTCAGATCCCCTTACCAGCCAGTCACACACATACACACAAAATCTAAGACCCTTTTAAGATATTATCATCCCCATTTACGGATGAGGAAATTGAGGACTAAGGAAGTAAGTAATTTGCTGAAAGTCACATTAACTACTAAATGATGTGTAGTCCCTGACTACAGGATTGAAATGTTCTGGCTTCACAACCCTTGCTCTGAACCAAAGTATTCTACATCCCATGGCATTAAACGTTCTTTGAAAGAATGATTTTAAAAGCTGCTGCATAATATCCACTAATATAAATACATCAAACCTTAACTCATTTAACCCTTCTCCTATCACTGAACAACTAGTTTGTTTCAATGTCTTGCTTTTTATTTTTGTTTATTTTTTGACTGCTGGCCAGTAGTGCCACACTCTAACCAACTGAGCTAACTGGCCAGCCCCTAAAATATAATACTTTAAAGGGTATATACCTTCATTAGGTAAAAGAGTTACTCTTCATTAGGGTATATTCCTGGATGTGAAATTTTAAGGTCAAAATAGCTAAAATGTAATGGAGTCACTGAAAATGATATTTATAAAAAGTTTATTTTAAAAAGTGGGTTTGTAAAAACATGGCAAGTTTTCTGGGCAACTTTTTGCCTGTAATTAGGCAAGCCATCAGGAAACAGTTCAGACCCTGACTCTGCCACCTGCTAGCTGTGTGGCCTGTGGTTCGCTCAATCTCTCTGAGCCTCATTTGCCTTACCTGAGAAATGAAACTCACAATGGTTGGGTGGGTCAAATGAGCACTAGCTCCTGACATATCACTAGTGCTCTGTGTCCCATGGATGGTAGTTGCCCTCTAGTGGGCCAATGACTGGGAAAAAGCTTTGCAGACTATCAAGTGCTCTTCAGATGGGAAGGAGAATAGGCATCCAGCTCCAAGTATTGGAGTGGCAGCCTGAGTTCCCTGGCTCTTGAGAGAGGACAGGGTTTGGGGGTAGGGTAGGGGTGGGAGGGACCCCTCATCCCAGGAAATGGCTCTGTGGTGGAGCAGCTGAGGTGCAGCTGGGTTTGTGGCCTGGGAGGCAGGCTTGTGGGTGGGTGCCTCCTCCCCCAGCCCACACCTCAGGTCTGCAGCTGGGTCCTGCCTCCTTTCGGGTGGGCCATGGCTGAGACATGGCTGCTGCTTCTCCTTGCCCTTGGGTGTCCAGCCCTGCCTACAGATGAGCCCCCTCTTTGCATCCCTTTCTGTCCCCCATTAGTCTTCCAAAGGCTATCTCCACACTCTGGGCTGCTCTAGGTTTGGGTGGGATGCAAGGAGGCAGGACAAGAGCCATTTATGGGCCCTGGGGGAGGGTCTTACCAGAAGCCCATTGTTCCCTTTCCATTGTACTCTACCTCCTAACCCGCAAGTCCTCCCACCCTGGGTTCCCTAATGTTGGTAGGGAAGGCAGTGCCTCTTGGAGGTATAGAGAAATGAAAGAAAACTGGATGGGCATCCATAGAAGCTGGGGGTTAGGGTAGCCAGTGCTGTGTTACGTGACATGGAGTGAGGTGACATGGGCAACATTGTGAAGTCCTGTCCTATCCTTCCTGCCCTTAGGGTGCCTTATTCCAACAGGGCTCAGGGTGTCTCAAGTGCACTTCCAGCTCTGCATTATCAGTGGGATCAGGAGAGTTCCCAAGGCCTTGATGATGTTCCAGAGTATTTTCCCCCAGCCCTTCAAAGATCAAGGCTGGAGCCAAAGGACTCATGTCTTGAGAGTAGAATCCCTGCTTCATCTAAAAGCATGTGCGGCTGGCACTTAGCTCAATTGGTTAGAGCACAGCCTTATAACACCAAGGTCATGGGTTTGGATTCCCATACTGGCAAGCTGCCAAGAAATAAGATACTAAAGCTTAAAAAAAAAACAAGGATGTGCATGTTTGCATGTGTGTGGTGGGAGATGGTCCTTAACCTTTGAGTCAGGGAGTCACCTTGATCTAAAACTGAAACTGGCCCCCAGTATGTCATAGACACTCCCTCACTAGGGACATAAACCACACCCATGTGAAGCAGAAAGAGTCCATGGCAGGAGGCCGGAGCTCTGGGAAGGAAGCAGCAGGGTGAGGAGGGACAATCCTGGCAAGCTTCATGGAGTAGGTGGAAGCAGAACTCAGCTCGGGAGAGTATCTGTGCAACTGAGAAGGCCCAGGAGGTTGAGGGTCCTGGAGCTCACTCCCAGCCTTCTCTACTCTCTTTATTTGCAATGCCTTATTAATATTAATATAAATAATAATACTAATACTTATATGCCAGGGTATTTTACATTTACGATCTTTACTCCTCAGAACAATTTTACTGGGCTGGTGTTATTAACCCTGTTATATCGATGGAACAATTGAGACTCAGTATGTAAAGTGGACAAGTCAGGCATCAAAACCAACTCTGTCTGAGGCCACACCTAGACGTGGTTCACTGTGTGGCAAAATCTTAGTCATTCTTCAAAGTGAGGTGGTCTATGCAGAGACCTGAGTTCAAATCCTGACTGGGCAATGTAGCATCCATGTGTTCTGAGACCAGTTACTTGAGCGCCAAGAAATCTTTCCTGAGTGCTCTTCACCCCTACCTCCCCACAAGATTCTTTAGCATTCTTCTCCTCACTTGGGCATTTCTATAGCCTGGCTACACTTTCACTCATGGTATGAATTTGTAGGTTTTAACATTTAAGATTTTATTTATATGAAAAAATATCCACATATCAAAATACGCAAATATCAAGAATAACATTTTCTTACATACAAATGAGTCACCTTTACTGAAAAGAATAAGATTGAGGAAAATCAGGACTATTCTGGAAAATATAGGACAAATGTTTGCAGTACCCATATGACTTGATTTTTTAAATTATGAAATAATAGGCTGGCCAGTTAGCTCAGTTGGCAAGAGTGTGGTGTTATATAACACTAAGGTCAGAATTCGGATACCCATACCGGCCAGGCACTGAGAGAGAGAAAAAAAAAAAGAAATAATAACCTATACTTTAAATAGGTGAATTATATGGTATATAAATCATGTCTCTAAAAAGCTGTTAAAAAACAAACAAAAATCTGCAGACCTACAGAAAAGAACTGGGAATAACACAACAAACACCCATGCATGGTTTACCCAGATTAACAGACGTTTAACATTTTGCCATATTTGAATCAGATCTTTCTTCAAAGAAACAGAAAGTTACAGATATATTTGAAGTCCCCTTTGATCTCATTCCAAGTCCTATGTCCTTCCCTTTCCTCCCCAGAGGTAACCACTCTCCTGAGGCTGGCACAACATGATACAGTATTATAATTATTTGTTTATTCATCTGCTGTCTCTCTTATGGCACTGAGTTCCTTGAGGGCAGGGACAATGTCTTACTCAGTGTTGTATCCCCAGTGTCTGGCACAGAAAGGGGCTCAGATATGATAGACAGGTGGACAGAAGGAGGGATGGATAGATGAATGGACAGACATACAGGTAGAAGGTAGAAAGAATAGATGGAGGGTAGATGGATGATGAACGAAAGTGATGGAGTCTCCTCCAAAACTCATGTGGAAATTTGATCTCCAAGGTGGCAGCGTTGGAAACTGATTGAGTCATGGGGGTGGATCCCTCATGAATGGATTAATGCTTTCCCTGGGGGAGGGGGGGAGTAATGAGTGAGTTCTCACTCTATTAGTTCCCGTGAGAGCTTGTTGTATATAGGACACTGGCACCTCCTCTCTCTCTTGCTTCCTCTCACCATGTGATCTTCCTGTACCCGCTGCCGGCTGCCTTGCCGCCTGCCCCTTTTCCGCCATGAGTAGAAGCAGCCTGAGGCCTGTGCCACCATGCAGCTGTCCCAGAATCATAAGCCAAATAAACCTCTCTTCTTTATAAATTACCCAGTCTCAGGTAATTCTGTTATAGCAACACAAAACGGACTAAAACAGAAATGATGAATGAATATATGGGCAAATGAAAGGATGGATGGAGGGAGGGAAGACAGGGTGGTTAGCTGGGTAGATGCAAGGAGGAAGGATGGATGAGTGGGTAGAAGGATAGGTAGATGGATGGTGATGGTGGAAGGCTATATGGAAAGAGAGAAACCCAGAGCTGTATCCTACAATGAGATGCTGGCCTGGGAGGGCACACTCTTGACTAGCCCCTACAGGCACAAGCTCTCTTGCGGGTGTGGATGGCCGCCGTTCTCTTCTCTGGCCCCACTAATCACGCTGCTGGTGGATGGGAACCAGCGGACACTGGTGGTCTGCCTGGTCCTCAATGCTGCACCCCCTGGCTTTGATGGCCATATCTGGTTCTCAGCTGGCAATGGCAGTGCACTGGACGCCTTCACGTATGGCCCTTCCCCAGCAACGGACAGCACTTGGACTAGCTTGGCCCAGCTCTCCCTGCCCTCTGAAGAGCTGGCAACCTGGGAGCCCTTGGTCTGCCACACTGGGCCTGGGGGCCACAGCTGGAGCACACGGTCCCTACAGCTGTCAGGTGGGGATGGAGCCTGGGCCCCTGTGCATGCTCCCTGTCCCTTTCCACACACCCTGGAACCAGGCTGTGGCGGGAGGGAGGGTTGGTTCCAGGCCATGAGGGCATGAAGTGTGTCCAAGTGCAGACCGTCCAGGTGAGGTGATGCCTGGGCTCAGGGCAGAGTGGCCTCAGGGTCATGAATCCTGGGATTTGCAACTGTGATATCTCATTCAAGTCCAGGCTCTGCTCCATGACTTCCAAGAGATAAAAATGCTTCCTCCTTCCTAGGGTTAATTATATATATATATATATACACACACACACACACACACATATACATATGATATATATGTGTGTGTATAATATAAATATATAAAATAATATATAAATAAAAATATTTATATTTATACATATCAATAAAAATATATTTATACAATTATACATATTAATATATGGATATATCACGCTGTATATATGAAACCCTATAAGGACCAAACAATAATTAAATAATAAATGGCTATCACTTATTGAGTGTTTACGTTGCACCAAGCACTGTTCCAAACACTTTATATTTATAAGGTAGGTCATATTATCCCCCCATTTACAGGCACAGGGAGGTTGTTAATGTTTAGTCAGCTGTTACTTATTATTTCTGAACTGATGATTTACTTCCTGTATCTGGATTAACTCAGTTTTTTCATCTTCCAAATGGGGATGTTTGCTGAATAAATGCCCTGCTTTCCAAGGAATGCTGCTAAGCGGATCTGTTCCTTGTCTGGAAGTGCCAAGGCACCTGGGCCTCCCTGGGGGCATGCAGCAGGGAATGGTGGAGAGTGAGGGAGATCAGGGCTCCTCAGAGGACTTACAGCAAATGGGCTCAGGGCTTCTAAAGTCTGGCTCCTTGTCGATTTATCCAATGTGTCCTGAAAGCCACCCTGTGCCAGGGCCCGGGCATAGCACTGGGGATGTGGGACGCAGCAGCCTGTTCCTGCTCTCCAGAGTGCACAGCCTGTCCCAAAGGACTCACTCCTTTCTCCTTGGCTAGCAGGAAAGGCTTCCACAGTCAGGAGCCTCTCAGTGGTGAGCACTTGGAAGTGGGGGTTGGGATGGGCTGGAAATAAGAGATTAGGGACCAGGATCTTGGGCCTGAAGGGTGGGGCATTCAGCTGTGACCTGATGGGTCCCACCAAAGGGGTTGGCGGGTGTTTCATGAAGAGGCTGCCTTGCTAAGTTGGGGCACTGGCTAGCCTGGGCCTCAATCTACCCTAGGCTGAGATGGGGGCAGATCCTCTGACCCCAACCTAATTCCTGGACGTCAGTTGAGAAACACAGGTGAGAGGGTCCTTGAAGCGCTCCTGGGCAGCCCAGGTGGATGGTCTCAGCATTAGAGCCTCTGTCAGCGGGAGAAAGAGCACTGGACCGAGTGTCCTGAAGTCGGGTTCCGGTCCAGCTGCGCTTCCTGCCCAAAGAGAAAAATTGGAGCTGGTTACTCTCCTCTGCATTCACTGCTAACTCTCGCCTGGCCTACCCCGCCCCCTGATATTGGGGAATAAAATAAAATGAAGGCGAGTAAGGTACTTGTTATTACTAGCAAGACCTGAGGTGAGACACCAGAAAGGACTTTCCCTGGAGGCGAGGACGGAGTTGGAGGACGAGACCCTGCTCCTCTGGTGATATTCTCCTCTGGGTGTGGCCGAGGGCTCCTCCCGGCCCCTCCTCGCGCAGGGACTCCGCGCCAGGCCCTGCGGCTGGGGGCGCTGCGGCGGCGGCTGCTCTTCCAGCTGCTGCTCTTCCAGCTGCTGCTCTTCCAGCTGCTGCTCTTCCAGCTGCTGCTCTTCCAGCTGCTGCTCTTCCAGCTGCTGCTCTTCCAGCTGCTGCTCTTCCAGCTGCTGCTCTGCGACGTGCTCCTGACCTGTAGCCGCCTCCCGCACACGGAGCCTCGGCTCCCACCGACCGCAGGTGGCCGCGGCGACGGAGGGACGACAGGCCGCCGGCTGTACAGCCGCTGTCCGGGTCAGGAGCCCAATCTGGGAGTTGGGGACATTCTCTACCGACCGAGCCTGGATTCCTGCCTCAAGTCTGGGAGCCCTTTTGTGTATCACGTGCCTCCTCCTGCGCACGGAGCTTCCTGGGGACCGGGCTCTGCCTCCCCCTGAGGCTGAGGCTTTCTGAGGAAAAACTCTGCGTCTGTCCCATCACACTGGGAGCAGGTCCAGGGTGGTGATCCGCCCAGGCACTGGGGTATCTGAGGTGCAGATAACTGGAAACAACTAAAGGAGAACTTAAGATATTTTAATTCGTGTCTGCCCGGGAGGAGGGAATTTGGCAGAGTTAGAGGAAGCAGGGACCTGGGAAGTCTCCCCGGAGGAAAAGGGCTTCCTGAGAGTGAGAACCTGGGAACCGCAGGCAGAGTGGGGCTGGTGGCTGGGGAGGAAGCCGGCCCAACCTTACTTCCTTCCCCCACAGCCAGGCACTGGGCAAGGCGCCCTCTCTGTTTCCTCACCTGGACAACCTCTGTAGGTGGTCAGGATAGGGAGACAGGAACCCAGGAAGGTGGGTGCTGGGCCTGAAGTCCTGTACAGATTCTCCACAAGTGAACGGGGCCAGGAAATAGGATCACGTCCAATGCCAAGATCCCGAGGTGTTAATTCTAAACTTACACGTTATTAATCAATTAAGGGTCATGATTCATTTGACAAATGTTCATTCAGCATCAACTCTGAGTCAGGAACTAAAGAGGTTTGTATTTTTTTTTTTTTTGGTTTTGTTTTTGTATTAGTCTGTTTCTGTTGCTTATAACAAAATACACAGAACTGGGTATTTTATAAAGAAAACAAAACTTATTACTTACAGTTCAGAGGCTGGAAATACAAATCCAGGGAACACAGCTGGTGAAGGTCTTCTTTGGTGGTGACTTCAGCGACGGTAGGGTATCACATTGCAAAAATGTCACAGCAGAGTAGAGAGAGACAGTTCCTCATGCACTCTCTTTTTAAAGCCCTCAGAACCATGCTTATGACCATCATTATTAATCCACTCACTACCTCATGGTCCTACAATCTAATCACCTCTTCAAGTCCCCACCTTTCAATTATCATCATAGGATTTCCCACCTTCTTAACAGTCACAGTGGGGCCAAGTTTCTACTACATAAAACTTGGGGGACACAATTCAAGCTTCAGTGAGTTTTGAGGGGACATAATTCAATCCACTACAGTTTTTTTTCCTAAAGAGGATTCTTGCACTGCTAGAGTTTGAGGCTCTGACAATGGAGTATCATCCTATGTGTCCTGTTTCTCCAGAGCTGGTAGGAAATCCAGCCTTTCCTGAGGGTTCCTTTCCCGTAATCACCTCAAGAATGTCTAGGTACTCTCTTGCGATTCCAGGTGTCCCCTGGGCACCACAGGACAGTAAGTTGGATAAATGGCACTACCTTACTCTTCCTTCCCTCAAGGTGGGGGTGGGGAACTATGCCCCAACATCCTCCCACACACGGTGTCAATGACACCCCAGCTTCCCTGAGCCTGTGTTGTTCTCAGCTGCTGTTGAAACTCTCACTGCCTTTTCCACTGCTCATCTCTTACCACCCTGTAAGGAGATTCTCCCACCTCTTTTTGGGATTCTTCAGGTAGGAGGTCCTACAGCTTCAGGGGATGAATCTCTTCACAATCCCCACAGGGCCTCCTCCTTCCCTTACACACAGACCAAGGGACATATGGGCTGGATCCAGGGAGGGGTCCAACAATAGGCTGAGACTTTCTCCAGCCACTGTCCTTTCCCAGGTCTCAGCCCAGATGCTGAGCCCAGGCCTCCTGCCAGATTATTTCTCACCTCCGGAAATGTCCTCTTTTGTCCATTCCAGAAGCACGACTTCCCTCAGCTTCAACTCCTCTGCCCATCTTGCCCCAGTTCCTCAACCCTGCCCTGCCCCAGCCTCTCTGTTGCTTTGTCCCGCACAGATTTGTCACCCCACTTCTCCTGGGTGATAGCCGCAAAGGATTACTCAAAGTCCATCTCTTCCAAGCAGTGAGAAGCCTCAAATTGGTTAACTTCCCCAGAACCCTCTAGTGAGAGACATCCCTTCCTTGGGAAATTAACCCCAAATTGGGGTTCTCTTCCTGCATTTATTCTCCAGACCAGGAAGTTACAGGAAGAGAACATAGGTGGGGTTATAGTTTAACAACATAGGCTGGTAACTTTCAGCAAAACAAGTCAGATGACATTCCAGTAAGGCAATTAAGTGGTCCTATCAACAAACCTTGATCTTAGCAAACATTCCTTCTTCTTCTTCTCTTTTTTTTGGACTGGTAAGGTGATGCAACCCTCCACATGGTGCAGTCAGCACAATGCTCAGCCAGTGAGCACACCAGCCATCCCTATACAGGATCCGAACCCACAGCCTTGGCACTCCCAGTGCCACAGTCTCCCAAGTGAGCCACAGGGCTGGCCCCAAACATTCCTTCTTACAGCAATTTCTCAGTATCTTTACATAACAATCAGTAACTAGTCTGCCCTTGAGCCAGCAACCTTACTGTGCCACAAATCTTTATCTTACAACAGAGACTTTATAGCCTGAGGAAAATTTCCAGTCCTCTCAAAAGGTCAATATTTGAAACTGCAAGGCTTTGGAAAACCAGGCCCTGTGAAGTACATTTGCTTTAAGAATCCTCTACACTTCTCAATCCCCCCTTTGGCTGGCTTCATGTTATTTCCCAGGAGGGCTTCTGGGCCTAGGTAAATCAAGGGCCATGGCCAGACTCTGAGCCTCTCCAAGTCTTATGAAGCCTAGAGCACATGGAGGAACTCAGGAAGGGGTGTCCTGATCCTGTATACTGTGGAATTCCACATACCACACTCTGCCTATCCAATGTGCCTTATTAACAACACAATTGTTTTGAGCAAGAAGCTAAGGTCAGAAAATGACAACTCAAAGGCCTGAGCCTCAGTTCTTTGAAATCTTCATCAAATGGCATAAATATCCAACCTTCTAGGAAGGAAACAAGGAACTGAGGAACAGAGCTTTATAGGCAAAAATGCAATTTGCCGACAACTTTCCAGAGAAGCAGCCATAGGACACTGTGCTCAGGGGCAACCTGAAGCAGCCCCGAAGACCCAGAGAGTCCTCCTCTTCATGACATGGCAGATGTGGGTCTTACTGAGTATTTCTTTGTTCCAGGAACCCTTTGCTGCTCAGGAGGTGGAAGGGATATACAAATACTCATCAGCCAAATTCCTGCTTTCTGGGAGCTCAGAATCCAAAGAATAGGGCAGTAAAAGGTACTGAAATTACATACTAAAAAGAAAATTAATGTCTGAACTTTTACACTCTGCTTGATAAGCTTTAATTCCATCCCAACAACAGGCAAGCCTAGCCCAGCAGCTAGGAGGATCACTTTGTCATCATACAAATAGAAACAGGTTCAGAGAAGATTATTTGTTTTTGGTTCTCATTAGGAGAAATCTAGGGTTACTGGGCACTAAGAAAATTTGAAGCCTGGGGACTGTTTGAGTCATTCTGCTCTTACTCTAAGCACCTCCTAGAATGACTGGCAATAATAACACCACCAGTAATAATAATACAACTTAAAAGCAGGTGCTCAGTTCTTGCGGCAGGACGACAACTCCAGGATGGAACTGACATTCAGGGAGGTGGCAAAGCCCCCACCAGGGCTTCCTCAGGTCTTCCAGGACCAGCGAGCCGAGCAGCTCTGTTGGGAAAATGGAACAATTTGGTCAGGCTCCCCTTGCCTCTGAGCCGTTCAGGGTTGTTCAGTAAGCATTGTGTTTGTGGGTGGAGTAAGTGCACCTGCAACTCTGCAGCGTTGGCTGGTTTTTTACTGCTCGGGGACCTGCCCTGCGCGGCCATGTTTTTCCAGACCTGCAGCTTCCAAGGACCTTGTGGCCGGTTGCCTAGCTTACAGACCTGCATGAAGGGGTCTGGTGACCCAGCCTGGCATGTGAAGGGTTTGTGACCCAGTCTGTGAATGGGCTTGAGGGGTCTGTGGGCTCCAGACCCAGCCCTAACTCAACCATCGGCCCAGTCGGTGCAGGATTACCGGCAGGTAAAAGAGCCAAGACAACTAGCGTGGTCGCCTAGCTTTACAATTGGCGTCTTGAACAGGATTAAGAGCTGGACAATTGGCGCTGAGCAGGATTGAGACATTAGCCTTAGCCTCAGCCTCGCAGTCGCCAGACACGCGCTCACTCAGACCCAGACCGGCTTCGCCTCTCCGGGTCCTGCTCCTCCACCTCTCCCAGGGCCTCCGCTAGCGGGTGGGACAAGATGTTGCCCTAGGTCGGCCGAGGCCACCATCCGCCCTCTTATAGGTCAAGGCCGAAAACAGGTCGTCCTCCCATTCGCTAGAGGGCCACCCCGAGAAAGCCATCGGCTGCGTCGTCCGCGGGCCTCCGTCTGCTTTGAGGGCAGGCCGAGGCGGCAGGAGGGGCGGGAGGGCCCGGGGAAGCTGCTTAACGCGGCCGCGGGAGGGAGCACGTCCGCTCCGCTCCGGTCGGCCTAGCCCGACCATGGAGTCGTTACCTGAGCCCGCATCCCGCTGTCTTCTGCTCCTCCCCTCGCTGCTGCTGCTGCTGCTGCTCCCGCCCCCGGGGCTGGGCCCGAGCCGAGGAGAACGACTGGGTTGGGCGGCCCGGCGCATCCTGCCGGGGGCGGGGTGTCCTGGGCTCTGGAGCGAGTTATTTGGTTCATTGAACCTATAGAGCGCTTGGCACTGTGCTGGGCGCTGGGGACCCCGCGGTGGGCGAGGGATCCGATCTCGGTGCACGTGGAGCTAGCCCAGGGTCGTAGATGCCTCGATGCCGTGGTAGGGGAGGTGCGGGGCTTTGGGGCCGGTGAGTAGCATCTCCTCTCGCCCGGAGGTGGAGGAAGGCTGTGTGTAGAGGGGAGACAGGAAAAGCTTCATAGAGGAAGCCTGCCTGAAGAGTAGTTAGGAGTTCGGCAGGTGAAGAGAAGCGGAAAGAGGGGCCCTCTCAGGAAACTACAGACGCAGAGGCCTGCAGGCTGAGAAGCAAAGGGCGGGTTTGAGGAACCGGAAAGGTCCGTATGACTCGTCTTGGAGGAAGGAGGACCTGGGACTCTCCTTTGTGTCCTCACCACAACATAACCTGTGTAGCTGTTGCTTGAATCGGTTTTCAGTGCCTTTTCCTTTCTCTTCCCCTTCCAGAACACCCATGATTTGGATGTTGGTGCACTTAAGGTTGTCTGCTACCTCTCTTATTCTCCATTTTTAAAAAATTCTTTTTTTCTTTCTTTCTTTTTTTTTTTTTTTTTTTTCTTTTTGTCTGCCTGGCTTATTTTGAAAAAATTGGTAGGGAACCCAGTATGGGTTCTAGCCTGTGCCTTCTCCCTCACTTCTTTGAGTGGACAGTCAGAGGGTAATGATGCTTTCCTTTCACTCTTCTCTAGTCCTAACTGATATCCTTTGGGAGTTTTGCTTCCTCTTCTCTTTGTTTCCTATCTTATTCTGATACCAAAGAGCCCCTACTGTTTTTCTTATTATTTTCATTTTTGGTTTCCAATTGTGTGGTAAATCTTTTTCCATCCCTTCACTATTAGTCTGTGTGTGTCTTTACAGATGAGGTGAGTCTCCCGAAGACAGCATATAATTAGGTTTAGCTCTTAATCCCATCAGCTAGTTTGTGTCTTTTGAGTGGGGAATTTAATCCATTTACATTTGGGGTTGTTATTGAAGGGCATTGTCCTACTCCTGGCATTTTATCAATTTTGTTTGGATGTTTTAAGTATCTTTTGTTCCTTTCTTCCCCTTTTATTGTTTGTCTTCAGTGTTTCTTGGTTTTTGTAGGGGGTAAAATGTAGTTTCTTTCTCTTTCTCATTTGCATTTTTGTTCTACCAGTGGGTTTTATTCTTTCTTCTATATTCGTGGTAGTGATCACCATTTTTCTGATTCCAGATGCAGGACTCATTTGAGGATTTTTTGCAGGGCTGGTCGTGTGGTGGTGAACTCCTGCATTTTTTGTTTGTCTGGGAAATACACTATTTCTCCCTCATTTCTGAAGGATAGCCTTGCTGGGTATAGTATTCTTGGCTGGCAAGATTTTTTTTTCCCCTTCAGTATTTTTAATATATCACCCCATTCGCTTCTGGCCTATAGAGTTTCTGTTGAGAAGACTGCTGTTAGTCTGATGGGTACTCCCTTATATGTGACTTGACACTTTTCTCTTTCTGTTTTAAGATTCTGTCTTTGTCTTTGAACTTTGCCAGACTGACTTTAATGTGTCATGAAGAGGACTTTTTGGATTAAATATTTTGGGGAACTTTGTCTCTCCCTATGCCTAGGAAGTTTTCCATTATTATTTGATTGAATAGGTTTTCAATACCTTTCCCTTTCTCTTTCCCTTCCAGAATGCCCATGTTTTGGATGTTTGTGCACTTACGGTTGTCTGCTAGCTCTCTTAGATTTTCTCCATTTTTTAAAAAGTCTTTTTTTTTTTTTTCTTTCTTTCTTTCTTTCTTCTTTTTGTCTGCCTGGCTTATTTTGAAAAACCATCTTCAAGATCAGAAGTTTTTTCTTCTCCTTACTCTAACCTGCTGTTTAAGCTCTCAGTTGTGTTTTGTATTTCATTGAATGAATCCTTCAATTCCAGGAGTTCTGCTACATTCTTTTCTAAAGTATTAATCTCTTTGTTAATTTTCTCTGTCGTATCTTGGATATTTTTTCTCATTTCATTATGCTGTCTGAGTATTCTTGTATCTCATTGAGTTTCCTTAACATTGTTGCTTGGAGTTCCTTTTTAATCATTTCAAGGGTTCACAACTCTATGGGGTCTGGTACTTGAGAATTACTGTATTACTTTGGTGGGTGTCATATTTTCTTTTTTTCATATTTCTAATATCTCTCTGTTAATAACTGGTCATCTAGTAGAGCAGTTGCTTCTATTACTCTGGAGTGGGCTTTGAAGAGAGAAACTACCTCCTGTAGATGGGTTTTATATCAACTATTGAATATGGTGTTTTGGTATTGGTTTTGGGTAGACACAATAGTGTAGTGTCTGTGTGGCTACTTTGATTGTATTCAGTGTTGAAGTTGGGTGTGAGTGCCTTTGTGGCCTAGGCACTGGGGCACTTAGTAATTCCTTGCTGAGGTTAGTGACCCTTTCTTTGTTGGTTCATTGAGGATGTGGGTGAGCTCTTGGATTCTTGGGAGAAGCACCTGGGTGCCCCGTCACTCTTTGGCTTGGGTTGGTGTCCTGGGTGGGCTTATTGGTACCACAGCTTGTGTCTTGTGACCCTGATAGGTGCACTGGGGTATACTGGAGTTCCTTAGTTTGAATAGGTGACCCTGGGTGCTGTTTCTCTTTCCTCTTTCCTGTAGGCAGAGGCTCCTTCTGGGTCCTCACTTCCCCTAGTTGGGTGATTGAGAATTTTCTTTTTTATTCTATTCAGGTATCCTGGGTTTCTGCACTCTCAGAAGATTCTGTGTGTGTCTCTCCCACATCAAGGCAGTAACATGGATTGCACACATACCTCCCAACTCCAGGTGTGCTACTGTGTATTAAAGTGTAGTTCCCCCAGTGCGTTGGGCCACTGGGTTGTGGGTCTGCAGTCACTCACTTCTTTCCCCAGGCTCCACTGGTGACTCTCCTTGTGTCAATTCAGTTGAGTGGTCAGCAGGCCACTTGCACAGTGGCTCTTGCTATGGTAGCAAGCTTCCCTTGTGGCAACAGTGGCTGTGGCAGTAGCTGTAGCAGACCACCTGCACAGAAGCAGTGTCGGTGGCAGTGACGGGAGCTGCCCACAGCTCCTCAATCTCCTTTTGATAAACACAAAAATTTTACCTCTCGCTCCCAAACAGCTTCAGTTATACTATACATATAGCTATATATAGCTATTCCTTTAGTTGTAATCAAAGTAAACTCTATGCTTTTTTGTTGCCCCCCCAGCCAACATTTTCTTGCATGCTATTCTCTAGTTTGCATTAAAAAAAAAAAAAGACTTTTGTTTTATGTTACTTCGGCTTTTTTTTTTTTAACTCTAATTTTATTATCTTATCAAAGATGCTGTTTTGGTTTTTCAAACTATGTATACCAATGTGGAGATTTCTACACTGGAAGTGTAATAATCAAGCTCATTATAAATGCAAGTATAACCAATATGAAGTGCTCTATGATATCAAGATCTAAAAAAACTCCTATTTAATTTTTTTCTGAATTATTGCAACAGTATAAATTTTAAATTATACGTTAATTTAAACTATAAATCCACCATCACTATTTCTAGCAGTTAGCCTTTGGAAGCCCTTTCTTCAGGAATTTCTTGTTCTGAAAGCAGCTACTGTCTGAAGTTGAAGTCTCTTCCAATCTGTTCTTTTGTAAATGTGTAAACCCCTTGATGATATAAAGCAAACTGTGCATATCAGAGCAGGAGGGGGAGGGGATTTGAGATCTAGAAGGGAAACGGGGAAATTTCTAGAAACAGTGCGGAGATAAACAGCAACTTGCCCTTGATCAGTGAGGATTCTGGCCCCATTCCATGGCAGAGCAATAGCTCAGCAGTGGTCAGACTATACACCAAAGGCAAAAAACCCATGGTCAGTAGTAGTTCAATTTCCCTAGAACTGAGTTTTTCAAAACTTCATTATAGGTGAGTAAGGTATAAATAAAATTGTTTTTAAGAGGCTGCTTCCTATATTGTAAAACAATTTCCACTTACTCTCCTTCTCTCTTCCCCAATTCAATCATCTCCTATATGTCTCCTACCCCAGGCTTTCTAGCCTTTTCATTCTTCCCTGAAGAGGAGAATACAGATCCTCCCCTACCTTCTCTGCCAAGGACCCACCTGCTGCACACTCACCTGAACCCTCCTAACACAACCCTACAGGTAGCTGAGACCAGTGCTCCTCAAACTTTAATGCTGCAACAGTTCTCCTTGGGGTCTTGTTAAAATACAGATTCAATTTTGGAGGTCTTTGATGGGGCTTCAGCTTATGCATTTCTCACAAACTTCCAGGCAGGACCTACTATGTAATTTGGGAGGTCCACTAAGAAATAAAAATTTGGGGGTCCCTTGTTAAAAAACTCAAGAACTTCAAGATGGCAAGAGCAGAGCATTAAGCCAAGAGCAGTCTCCTAAACACGAGGCCTTGTGTGACTGCACAGACCTCAGGCCTGCAAAGCCAGCCCTGCTCCGAGGTGCTGCAGGGGTTGGCAGAGCTCACTTTGAATAGAAACATGTGAGTGCCCAGACCTGGAGAACACATCCATGTGGTTGACCATACTTTCTAGGGGCTTGCTATCTACTAAGATCAGTGCCCAGGTAAAAACCAGTCATGATTTTTCAGCCATTTGGATTTCTGATTCATTTCATTAAAATAGATAAGTTGATACTCCTAGAGTGATGTTCTAGGAACTCATTTCTTTTCCTTTGGAACACTCTTGACAAGGGCTTTCCAAATTATGTTCTGAAGAACTAAAGAACATTCCTTGAGCTTGTCCCTAGATAGTTGTGGAAGAGATAGAAGGCAGGACATGCAGGCAGGTCCCAGAACCTTCCCTCTTAGATGGAGACTAAGAGATTCTTTTAATATAATAGTGACCTCACACCAAATATGACTCTGTGCTATACAAATTCTCTTTCCTAGGGTATTAGGCTATCAGAACTCCCGCTGTTAGAGAGTAACAAACCATCAAACAAAAGTTCCATCTCTTTAGTGTTAGGTGGCCTCTCAGTTCCAAAGGTAACAGGAAGCCCTGTAGCCAACCAGGAATTAGCTAGCCTCCTGAAACCCTGACCCTCTGCATCCTTCCACCACACATGCCTGCCTGTAGGCTACCATTCCAACATGAGGTGGGTAAGAACTAAGAAAAAAATTGGAAATTCAAAATAGTATATTTAGTTGCATGTTTTCACCTCCCAGGAGACTGTGTAATATTTGTGAATTTACACTGCGTCATTAACAGGAAAACAGTAGTTGTATTATATGGTTCTTCTCAATATTCAGTTTCAAAAGAAATCTCACTCTGCCACACTAGCTAAATGCCCAAAGCACAAAATTATAAACAAGGCTTTCAGTTTCCAGTCAGGGGCCTCAATCCTTGCCCTCTGTTGGAGAGAGCTAGCACCTTAGAAAACGCATGGGTGTGGTGGTTCATCTGAGCCACTAGATGGCAGCAGCGCTTCACAGCTCAAGGAAGACGCTAAAGGCAGAGGGACCTTCTGAGGGGGCAACACTACGGCGCAAGCCTTAGTGAGGAAGCGTAAGACTAGGACCGACTAAACCTTAAGGCTAAGGACAAAACTTCTGGAGAAATACTTTTTCGTGGTATAAAAGGACCTGTTTCAGAATATAAATATTTCTTAATTATAAACATGCCCAAATCTTTTTCTCCTTTGTCACCATCAAGAATTCGTCAAGAGGTTTTATGTTGTTGAATGAGTTCTGAGTTTTGACTCACCTTCCTTGAGATCACAGCAAGTTCATTTTCAGTGTGTCCTGTCAGAGAGTATCATTTCCATTTATCTCACAGTAAGTTGCCCTATCCGTGGGACCAATGTCAAGGCACTCACCTCAGTCACCTCAGAGATTTGTCAAGCATCTGGGACCGACAGAGGAGAGGCGTCAGCAGCCCTGAAGGAACTGCATGAAGGCTGGACAACTTTTAACCATTGGAAGGTTTATAGGGGTTGTATGCTACTTTCCTAAGGCTGCCACAACAAATGACCACAAAGTTGGTAGCTTAAAACAACAAAAAATTTTTAATTTACAGTTCTGAGTCCAGAAATCTGAAAACAAGGTGTAAGCAGGGCCACATTCTCTGCAAAGGCTGCAGGGGAGAACCTTCCTTCCCGTTTCCAGCTCCTGGTGCCTCCTGGCCCTGCTAGGTTTGTGGCATCACTCCAATCTCAGCCTCTTCTTCATATGCCTTCCTTCCCTGTGCCCCCTCTCTTCTTCTTTTTCATCTCTTATAAGGACACTCATTATTGGATTTAGGTCCCATCCTAAGTCAGTCTGATCTCATCTCGAGATCCTTATCTTAGTTATATCTGCAAAGACCCTATTTTTAAATAAAGTCATATTCTGATATGCCAGTGAACTTTTATTTTGGGGTGGGGGATTTCATTGAACCCACTACATGTTGCAGACATCTCTGTAATTATACTCGCCAGCATTGTGGAATGGAAATCAATCTGGACAGAAGCTAGTAAATATCAGACCAAAGCAGCAAAGTTCACTTGACTAGGAATGTTGGGGTTTCTGGAGATGCATCATTGGTAAACCCTTTTCTCTCAGAGATGTCTCTGTGAACTCTTCTGTGATTCCATGAAACAACTTCCCAGTAACATGAACCCACTTGGGTTTAGAACATTTCAATTATGCATGTGTTATTAGTAATAGTCATTTATATACAATAATAATAATACTGTAATTTATATACAAATACTATAATAATGATAAACATACTGTAATAATGACCAAAATATTCTTTTTTTGGTCATTTTTGCAACTGGCCGCACCACGCTCAGCCAGTGAGCACACTGGCCATCCTTATATAGGATCCGAACCCGCGGCGGGAGCACTGCTGCGCTCCCAGTGCTGCACTCTCCCGAGTGCGCCACAGGGTCAGGCCTATGACCAAAATATTCTAATTTGGATTAGTCTTTTGTGGTGAACAGGTATGAGCAATTGGATCTGGAAATCTCACTAGCTATCGTTGGACAGAAAAATCAGGATAATATTACCTACCCTGCTTGCCTAAGAGAAATGTATAAGACAGTGCTTTAAAATATAAAAAATCCTACAAGAATGGAAGGTGCACTTTTCTTTCTCATCCACTTCGGTGGCATGAACAGGCACGTGTGTGAGTCCTTGGATACAGACACAGAGCCCGAGCCTTGCTCCTCAAAGTCCAGTTCTCTAACCAGCAGCATCAGCACCATCTGGGAGCTTGTCAGAAACGCAGACACTCAGGTCCCACCCCAGACCAACTGAATCAGAATCTGCTGTTTAACAAAATCCCCAGGTGATTCTTACAGACACTAGGGCTTGAGAAGCCCAGCTCTAAACCATCTCTGTTTGGTAAGTTTTATTTACTAAAATGGGGGTCCTCAATATTTTTCTTGTTATTAGGATCTCCATTAGAATCCCCCAGATCTGAGCAGTGGTTGGCACAGTGAGAAAAGAGGAAGCACTTTTACCCCATATGGGGCCCCTCATAGTGACAATACCCAGCAAGCCAGGTTATGAACCGCAGTGGCAGCTCCTGACTTGGACTTCAGTCAGGTTCAGCTTTGATGACTATGGAGGATCCACAGGGCTGCACTGATTGGGGAACTGCACAATATTCTGTGATCTTGGCTCTGGCCTTTTAGTACAGCATTTTCACAGGCAACTGAAGGAGTAACTACAAGGGAGTACCAGGAACATAGCTCTAAAAAAAAGGAAAGAAAAAAAAAGACAAGGAGGACAAAAGAGCCTATTGGAGAACCTTTGAATTTTCTCACTCCTGATTCCTCATAGGAACAATGTGAATAGTGACAATGTTCTTCTCAATGAGGTAAAACCCATGCTGTGAAAGCTGTCCTGCTTTTGATGTCCAGATGAAAAGTGCTCTACAAGTACAGAACGATGGCAGCTGGGTTGGCATTTGCGCATGAGAGAGTCTCTGGGGTGGTCTCTTACCACGTAAACGCAGAAAGCGCCTGACAATGCCCAGGGTTTCACATGGTGCGCTGTGGGCTGGCGAGCTCTCTGGCTGGGCCTTGGTTGCCAAGGAAACCGCTGCAGCAGAGATTGGAGCTGTCTGGGTTCTTTGTTGATTGGTGGAGTTGAGAGCAGAATATCTCACATGAAAGCATGTATTTTCAGTGACCAGGGCAAAAGCAAATGATGGCCACTAGATAGGACTGTGACCATTTTCTCCAACAAAGCTCATTTGGATAGAAACTCTTGGCAATGAGGGAAGTAGTCTTCTCTGGAGCAACAAATAGGACTTCGATACTCAAGCCAGAACTTACGTTTCTGTGGGGAGCCGTTGTCTTAGCTGGGCATAGAAGTCTCACCATTCCTCTTGTAGGCAAACCTGGGGATGCAATGACAAGGTCAGCCTCAGGTAGCATCCTTGCCTTGTCTTGGCTCACTGATCATTAAGGACCTAGGAGAAGGGCTGTCTTGCCATCTTCTCCTCTTGGAAGGGATGCAGGATTTGGATGTGCCATTGATTTGTCTTGCTCACTGCACATCCGTGAGCTTTCCTTGTCTGCCCCCAGATAGAATTAGTTGTTTCTCTGTGCTCTCATAGTACAATGTGTAGGCCTTTATTATCAGTCTACTGCAATCAGTCTACTGCAATTGGGGGTATCTACTCCTTATATCAGTTAAGTAATTTCCTTGAGCCAAAGATTATGTTTATTTCTCCTTTGCAAGTGGCTGGCACAGTATCTGACATAGCAGATCCTCAATAATTATTTGAGCGAATTGACCTCCCTTAGTGGAGGCTGAGAGAAGGTAGAGCAGACACAATAATGAGATTTTCAGAAAATTTCAGTGAAGCAGAAACAACATAACCACCAGATTGAGGATCTACCCATTGCCCACAGGTTATATAGCTATTGCACCCAATTTCCATATGCCCTCCAATTCTGTAAGGTAGGTGGTATATACTTATCGAAAAAGAAACTGAACTCCAGAAATGTTAAGTAAATGACTTAGACAGGTATCACAACTATCGATCGCTGAGCTAGTATTTGCAGCCAAGTCTATCTGACGCAAAGCAATGTTCTTAGCCATTATGCCAGACTATCTCAGGGCTTTGTGATACATCATGCAGAGCCTTGCATATGGCTCTGAGTGTGAGTGACATAAACCTCTTGTGACAGCGTAACTGTGCTCGATGAGAGTCATGAGGTAAGATATCAGGTTGGGTGAGATTCACCTGGGACCTATTGATGCGTGCGTAATGATGCCAGCACAGTAACATAGACAAGACGCATTGGGGGTCAAAACCAAGCTCCAACAATCACTAGCTTTGCAGCCTTTTGCAAGTAACTTAAACACTTTGTTCTTCAGATCCCTCAATACCAAATTAGGATAAATAATATTACTTTTCTAAAAGGAAAAGTTGCAAGAATTAAATTAGACAAATGTGCTTAGTGCAATTCCTAACATGTAGTAAGAGCTTAATGAATTATCATCTTTATTAATGCCATCATGCTAATTACAGATTTTTTTATATATACAAGTCTTCCCTTTAAAGACTTAAGGAGCTGCTCAAATTTAAGCATCACTTGAGTATCATTCCAAAATTGCCCTTCCTTTAAAAGCTTAGAGAAGATAAAAAGGTGTTACCCGAGAGAAGAGAAAGGATTCTGTCTGGTCAGTTGATATTCCGATCACAACCTGCCAACAAATCATTGTGGGACTTGCATAAGTCATTCGACATCTTTTCCACATCTGTGAAAGAATCTAGTTAAAGTGAATAATTTCACTTTACTATTGGAAGGGCTTTGAAAACTGCAAAGTACCATACAGAGGCTCTTATTAATCTGTTCTTTAACTAAAATTTGCAAAAACATTTCAGTTTTTTTTTCCCTATTTGGTGTGGACAGGTTGAAGTACCTTTGGGTCTCCTCAACTATCCACTGCCCTCATTAGCTTATCAGGGGTCAAGAGGGGGGAGAAGCATGTATTTTTTTTCTGTGAAACTCATAAACAAATAACTTTTTAAGAACATAGTCTGCACTTTATATTTCTTTGTGGCTTCTCTAGTTTTGTAACTTCATTGTCACACACTAATTCATGTGCCCATAAATAGAAGACTTTCTATGGCCAGGAGAAGCTGTCTACAATAAATATTATATCTCAGAAAGCATGTTTTGCTGGTTACTCCACAACCAGTAGTTGCTGGAGGCCGTGGTTAGAGCCAGTCAACAGGTGCACTGAGGAGTGGGAGCCTCCTAGTTACCCATTTGTAGTATTTGCCAGCAAGCCTCTCTATCCTCACATGAGCTGCCCTGGTCCTTATTGTTTAAGAAGTGCCCAGGGCTGATCAACAGTTCTCTGCCCATTAATGTTCCTCTGGCTGTCATAAGACCATGGTCTTATAGACGCCACTGTCAATGTTCATTTTAATTGGACATCTTGGTAACATCCACAGAACACAACCTAACTTCTCCATTCCAGTGATGGCCTCCTGATAGCTCCTTGGCAGCCACAGTTCCAGAAATTGCCAACTTTCATCCTCTAGAAATTATGCAATTGAATTTGCTTTGCTCCCAAATGTTCTTTAGCTGATGGGATCTGTGTAAATAGAGATATTTCAGCTCAATATTCATTTATTTCTCTCAGTAATGCAACCTTTACCTTTGCAGTTATCCGATTATTAAGATTACAACCCTGCTTGAGAGTCCTGCTGCTTTTCCATAGACAATTCCAGAAAGGCTGCAGTTAGAGGTGGTACAGTTTGAATGTGCTCAGCACACCCAGGCTGTCTGTCTAGATTTGAACGAAACAGGCTCATCTTGGCTTAGTAAAATAAGTCATAAACAGAGACAGAAATGCAGTGAAAGCATTATATTTAGCATTGCATATGCTGAGGTCAAAATCAGCCTTCTAAAATAACAGTGCCAGAAATCCAGTTTAAGTCTTCAAATGTGGTTAAATTCTAAAATATGAAAGCTGGAAGGAACTACTCATTTTACAGAGGAAATAACTAAGCCTAGAAAGGTAAAGTGACCTTTTCAGCTCCTAGATGGTGGGAGAACCAGGACTGGAACCCAGTTATCATTAAGCCCAGTACCAGCCCCACTAGTGCTTTGGTTCTGTTTGTACTTTAGGGTGAATAGATGGTTCAAACTGTTCACAGACATAGTCTCATTTGATTGACATGCATGTTGTATTGATTTCTATATAATGATCTACTAAGTGAAATGGAAGCATCCTGAACTGATTTATAATTCCCCCACTTCTGCCTCTGGAGTTCACTCCTCAACTGGAAAGATCTCAATTTGGACCCGTTCCAGAAATGTCAGAATGCCAGAAGTCACATATCTGCATACACAGAGGTGGCTTTGCTCCTTTGTCCTCCCTCAATCCAGGCTCAGGAATCCAGAGTGATCTGAGTAGGCTCAGGAAGAATTATTCAGTGACAGATACACAAAGGAAACAAGGCCCTTGAAAAAAACACATGAGAGAGATTAGTTTTAGAATTGATTCTGTTGCTTATTCCTGGCTTTTGCTGACATTCAGAGGGATTAGGACAGAATGAAGGAAGAATGACTAACACGGCAGCCTACTCTCCTCTCAGTGGGCAGCTCCTGTGGGTCTCTGCACTGCAAGGAGGGTGGGAGAGTAGGTGCGAGGGGAAAAGAATGGCTGGGGAAAGAGCCCAGCCAGCAGAGCTGCCCATCCCGGGCTGACGGTGGTCAGAAGATCTGGATTCCTACCCAGGCCCCACCACAAGCTTGGGCAAGTCATTCATACCCTCAAAACCCCTCTCCTCAGCTAGCAGATGAGAGAGTTGAATCATATCAGTGGTATTAAACTTATTATTACTGTTATTATTTGCAAAACCAAGTGGTTTTCTTTAGAGGAAATCAGAAGATCAATATGTGAGGGAGGTTTATTTGGTGGCTTTTTTTTTTTTTTAAGTGATTTGGTGGTTGGGTGGTGAAAGTGCTCTGGCTGCAGGCCATCCCCTGCCCAGGTTTCTGGAGCAGTCCTTGCACACTCTATTAAGCAGAGTCTGAAAGCAGAGGGCTGGTCTCTAAGGGTCTCTCATTTCTCACATTATTTTCACTTCCATGCCAATCTGTCCTTTGTGCCAAGTACCTACTAACACATCGTCAGGAGGGTGACAGGCATCCAGATGGCTCACCTCATGCTCTGATCCCCAGAGTCAAAGTGAACATTGCCATCCAGATGGCACTGAACAGAAGAACCCCCTGCCAACCCCACAGTGGAGGGGTTTAAGAGGTTGAAGGCTAATGGCTGAAGAACTTAAGAAGTTTTTTATATCCATAAAATACCTTGAAATTTCTGAACAACAATTTGGTAAATGCAAGATATGAGCTATATGTTAATTGACATAAAGATCCTTTTACTAATAAGAATGATGTCAAATGGGCACATTTCTCAGTTTCCTCTCTTGTCGTTAAGAGTAACTGGACTGTTACCAGGTCCTGCAGTTTCTGTTTGGATAAGAACATTTATCTGTTGGGATAAGTGGTGGGTTTTGTCTTGTTTTTCTGTATTTGTGTGAAGAAAGTTGGGTTTTGTATCACGATTTAATGCAACAATGATTTTTCTGGGTAGTAATAGGTAAAGTAGTAAGAGGTAGCTTTTCCCCAACACCCATTGATGTCTTTGTCTTTCAGTCTTTGAAATCACTTGAGTCTAGTAATTTGTAGATATAAATTAGGAGTCATTTTCTGTAATATCCCATGTCTCTCTATCAGTGTTGTATACCTATAATGTTTGTTGTTTATCACCCAAAATATGCCTTTTATTGATTTCTATGAGGGTTTTCCAAAACAACCAACAGCAACACTTTGTAATGTATTTGCATTTTTTCCTGAAATGTCATGAGTAGCATTGCCTTAAAATGATTGCAAATGCAAGAAGAGCTAAGTGTGAATTAATTCCCTGTTGTTTTAGAATTTTGGCTGAGGAAGGGTGTTAATTATCTGTGCTTTCTAAAAGAAGATGCCAAAGCATCTAGGCAAAACTCACTAAGGGGTAATCCAAAACACAGTTTGGTCACCTTTAACCCAACACTCTTCATCTAGAGTATTTACAAAAAGGTGAAATTGCCTGTGGGAAAATTGAGAGTGAAGACTTTCTCTGAGGAGATTGCCAGAGTGCAAAGTATCACTTTTTCCAGGTAAGAAAAGAGGGCTGGTTTTCCCCACAACAAGTTAGGCAAGGTGAGCTTCCAGAGAGCCACTCACGGGAGAGCAGGCACCTGCCGAGATGGGGGAGACTAACTACCCTAGGATGTTTGCAAGCTGCAGGAATCTGCAGGCCCCATAGCCTTCCAGTTCCTACTGATAACGTCAGGGTTAGCTGGAGCATGGGGACAAAAGGTCTAGTATCCACTCCTACCTGAGGAAGTCTTAGGGAAGGCAGTCGCAGATTCCCTCAAGGCAGCAAGAACAGACAGTACTCACGGTGTGAGGAAGCTTTACTCTTGTTACGAATCTCCCTTGAGCCAGTGGATACATAAAAAATAACTGGTCTTGAGTCATGTTGACAAAGACTCTACCTCCTTCCAGGGGCGAGGCATCTTTGGCAGAAAGAAGAAAGAGGCACAAGGCTAGAGGGGATGGAGGTGAAGGTAGGGTGGTTGTCAGTGGCCAACCACAGATCGCAGTACTTCGCTTAGGAATTAGGGCTGCAGGAAGTGCCAAGTGAAAGGGTTCAGAAAGTCTGTGTGAATCAGGTAAGTGCCCCCAAACTCAGCATTTGGTCCCCTCCCACACCCAGGAGGGCAAACAGTGCTAGACTAAAACCTTCTCAGTCCCTTCCTTCCCTTCCCAGCTTCAGTACAGCCCTGGAACAGCCAGAAGTGACATGGAGGGAGGAGGAGTTGAGAAATGTAAGGAAATGGAAAAACAACTGATCACTGATCATGTCCCCCATCTCTACTGCAGATTTCTGAGCCTGAATTAGGCCCACAATGGTAAAGAATGAGAAGCTAAATTGGATGAGAGGTTGAAGTTTTAATATTAGACTGAACTGGACTTTTCAAAAACTTATGAAGATTTCCAAACATACCTAAATAGAATAGTATAACAAACATCCATGTCCTTATCACCCGGCATAAATGGTTATCATCTATGCATCGCCTGTCCACACCTTTCTAACATATGCAGGTGAAGCAAAACCGCACTTGACTATTTTGATACCCAGATGTAATGACTCCATGTTGATGTTTGGCCCCTGGCAGCTTTCAAGCCCACTGCTTCCCTTTGCCCTTTTTGCCCCGCACAGAAGCCAGTAAGAAAGCCTGGGGTGCTCTCTCTTGTGGTTGTACACATACCATAGGTTTTCCAGTGTCTTTCAGGTATTAATAAATAGACTTATTTTTAGTGTTTTGTGGTTGTCTGGTTAACTCCTCACTTATTATTGGTTTGGGTATTGATACTGACACACGTGTACCCAGAGGCTATGAGAAGGCTTATTACTCTCATGATGGAACTTTCTGAGGAGAGCACGGCAGGCATCCAAGCCATTCTGAAGTGACTTGAGCCAAGTGAGGAATGGGTGGTTTTGGTTTTTATAGCAGTTGAGGGGTGGGGCATGGGTGAGTTTCATGCAGCTCATAGAGTCCATCTCTCCCAGGCATCACAACCTCCTGGCTGTCCTAGTCCTGGCTGGGGCAGTATACGGACAAAGAGAGGAAAGTTGCTACAGATAGGGGTTCCATCCAGCAGGACAATGCTGTGCCAGAACGCAAAGGCCAGCGGTGGTGTGGCACTTTCCCCAGTGTCAGCCTTCACTGGGAACACTGGATATACATCATAAATTATAGCTCTTCATAGATGAGTTTCTAGGAATACTTTTATTCCCTATTTTCATTACTTGTTTCTCCCTGCTGGTAAGTTCTAGAGGCCCTAACTGGCCCATTGGAGACTTAATTCAGCAAATCATCCACCAACCATGTCAAAGATCTACCTCTGGCTTCTGGATATTCACCTGAATAAACTCATTGTTTTCAATTCCAGAACTTTGGGACTGGCTCATACCCTGAGGTCCTCCTAGGTTTTGAACAGAATACCATAAAATCTAGCAGGGAAAATTGCTTCTTCTCTCTAGATTTTTTCAAGAATGAGTCCAATATACCAATGATATCATAGAGCCTAAATCTCTCATTCTTCAAAGCAGTTTCCTTTGGGAATTTATCACTTCTCAACTACTAAGTGCCCATTGTGACAGTGGTGTGCTGAAGCCAGTTTGCAGGAACCGATGGTTCACATCTCTCCCCATGAGGTTTTGTAGTTATAACAAGATTTTTAAAGCTGATAACAACTTAGCTTTGATCATGTACAAAATCTCAACACTTTTGCTACCCTTATGTTTTATGTTTTTGATGTCACAGTTTACACTTTTTAATAAGCAGCCCCTAAATTACTGTGACTATAGTTATTTTTAATAGTTTTGTTTTTTCAAGCTATCCATGTGAGTTGGGAAGGATATGGATACGCAGATTCATAAAGCCCAAGAGAGCTTTGTATAGAGATATAAGTGGTTTACGCACCACCATTACAGTATTAAAGTATTCTGAATTTGACTGTATATTACCTTTATCTTTGAGTTTTTACTTTTATATGTTTTCATGTTATTAATTAGCATTTCAACTTGAAGAACTCCTTTTAGCATTTCTTGTAAGGCAGGTGTGGTGGTGATGAACTTCTTCAGCTTTTGTTTGTCTGGGGATGTCTTTATCTTGCTTTCATTCCTGAAGGACAGCTTTGCTGGGTGTATTATTCTTGGTTGGCAGTTTTGTTCTTTCAGCACTTTGAATATATCATCTCTTTTACCTCTTGGCTTTCAATTTGTTTTTGTTGAGAAGTTCACTGGTAACCTTACAGGGTTTCCTTATATGTCTTTTTTCTCTTGCTGCTTTCAAAATTCTCTCTTTGGCTTTTGACAATTTGTTTATAATGTGCCTTGAGAATTCTTCTTTGGGTTGATCTTGCTAAGGTCTTTGGGGCTTTATGAATCTGCATATCCATATCCCTCCCAACTTACATGTATAGCTTGAAATCAACCATGGTGTGAGTACTTACACCACCAAAATTGGAAAATGCAACAAATCAGGGAATTTTATACCAGAGAACCAGTTGTTAAAAACTTACCAGCATACCATGAGTTAAGGTAGAATGGAGAGAAGAAGTAAATGAAACTTTGGAGATTTTACCTAAACATGGCAAAAGTGTATAACTTTTAAAGTGGAATGATTTGTTTTTCAACTCTCTTTCCTTACATCTCACTTATCTACTGCCTTGCTCTCTCTATATATGAGAACAAAATTACGCACTGCAATGTACCACTGTAATTCCAGGTTTGATGCACTCTATGAGGCAGTGTGGCATCTGATTTAAGAGGCTGGGCTCTGAAGTCAGAATTCTGGCTCTGCCACTTTCTAATTATTTGACCATGAGAAATTTCATTAAGCCTGAAAATTTGTTTTCTTATCAGCAAATGTGGGTAATAACAGCCCTTATTTTTATGGAGTTATAATGAGAAATAAATAAGATAATTCCTGGCATATGGTGGGCACCCATCAGATATTTTTTAAGTAAATTTTGTATGCATGCTTGTAAAAGCATTGTTTCAATGTCTGGCATAAACCAAGTGCTTCATAAGTGTTAAATAATGTAAAATTAATTACAGTAGCCTAGAATTACCATCAGTATTAATTTATTGACTTTCTTAAACCTTTTCACATATACACCAGTCTCTCAAAATGGTATAAGTCTCATTTTTGTAAATCTGACTAGTCACTGTCAGATGAAATGATACACATTATTTCATCTCAGACGAAAGTCCATTTACTGTTCAGACAAGCTGGAGGAGAAGGAGAGGCTAGACTGAGGATGGCAGACAAGAGTTGGTGCACCCACATGTGACAGCTTGCGGATTCTGGGCGTGCTGTAGCATATTCTCAAATAATATTCATCAACCATCCCTCTGTGCCTACTGCTTTATATATTTTGACCGCATAACCTTTGAGCATGCTCATCGTAACATTTATTTTTATATTTATTTGTTTTAATTTATCTGAATAATCCATTAGCTACTTTAGTCCCTACAATGTCCAGTTATCAAAGAGATTTAAAAAATAAATTTAATAAAAGATTTAACTAAAGAATACAACTCAGCTTAAAATTGCATCATTTTAAATTTAAGTATCCATATATTTCTTTGAGTATCTGTCTTATCTGGTATTTGGGTAGATTTATGCCTCCTTGTAAAACTCACTGGAGAGATTAATGGTAGCAATAACAGTTACAGGAAATAGAGACAATAACAACCATTTGCTTTGGCCAAAAAGAAAGAAAAATAGAAGCAAATTGCAAATTTAACACACTGGTAGTCAGCTCTTGGAAGAATCTGTGCTTTGGTTTACAAGGGAGTATATAACAGCTTATAAATCACATCTAGGACAGAGAGAACTTTCATAAGGAAAAGTAACCAGAATTAATGGAGGTCTATACAGAATTCTTCTCTGTTGATTCCCCCACAACCACCTCCACTTCTGGTTTCTTCTCCATTCCCTGAAAATTGGTACAAGTTGAAGTGTCAGCAAATGAATTACATGAGCATTTAACAGCCCATTCTGCAAGGAGATGTAAGTTAGGTAGGCCAGGTCATCTCCTCACTGTGTTCCTCCCTCCTCTTTAGCAGGCCTTTGGGAAACTATAGCTCAAGTAATAAGTATGTACTGAATGGATGCTCAAAATTTTCTCAGGATGGCCACTACAAAAATATGAAATATGGTGCCTTTTCCCCAAAGTTCACAATCTACATAGAGAATAAACTTAGACACATGCCACAATACTAAGCAATATTAAACTGTATCTACTTAAGCACTAGGTATACACAATTCACCTATTAGTGGAATAATTCAGATGGGAGAGAAATTACTGAGACTATAGGCCATCACAGTTGAGAGCATTGAATTGGACCATGAGGAAGGAGTAGTATTTGGATATTCCAGGAAAGCAGAGGACTTCAGAATGGGGTAGGCAGAAGTCCAGTGGGAAGGCCAGTGGGGTTCATGGAAGGCACTAAGGACGAGCTGTTTTACCTCAATCTAGTCCTTAGCATGGACATATTTTGCACAATAGCTGCAAATGTCTTTATGGGGTACATGTCTCATTTCCTCAGTAGCTAGATGATCTCTTTTACTTTATACTGAAATCCCAAGTTATTGATTTTTCTTGTGACTTCTATGCACTTAGTACAACCTGGTTATATCACGTTTAAATCATTGTTACTTCTGCTAGGTGTAGGTTGTCAGCAGACACAGGTCAAGCTGGAAATCTGCTTTAGCAAATTTGCTATGTCAAAATGTACCCATAATTCTCTATTTACTACCCAGGTAGTAGAAAACTAAATAATCAGAAATCTTTTACCTTTTATATAATAGAGTTGTGATAAACATTATGATTGCTTCATTTTAATGTATTTATTTTTAATAAATTTATTAGTCAAATCATATAACTACCAGTCTTCACTGAAATATCCATAAAGGTAACAATGTGTTCTGCCAAAACCGGATTCACAGTTGGTAGGTATAAAGATGCTAAAATACAAGAGTACATCCTACTGGGTTCTTAAAACCACTTTTCCTTTTCATCATCAAATCTAGCACATGATTTTCACAAGATAAGAGTGACTCGAGTTTTCTATTTGCAACCTCACAGGAACATTAAAATGGTGATTATAATGACCATAATAAAGCTGAGAATATTGATTTAAGCCAAAAAATAAAAATAAAAAAACCTCAAAAACAAGAATGGTTGGCCTGGACAGACGATAGCTAAAAAATAAATAAATAAAAATAAAATAAAATAAACTTTCACAGGTAAATGGAATTTTAATACCAAAAGCTTCGGGAAAACTTTGTTTTATTTTACCATCACTGTTCAGTTAACAGATGGTAATTAAAGAAATGAGTAGAAATCTAGGGGCATATCAAAGTGTTAACATTTAAAAAGTTTAAAGGCCATCCAAAGTTTTTGTGCTTGCCAAATTTACACTTTAATTAACCGCTGCTCGACATATTTTGTTCCTTGGTTCCCTCATCTCGTACTCACACTCGTATGTACTCAGACTGACTCACAAAGCTCATCCTTGACCAATCTCTCAAACTCTTAAACAGCAGATGTCCCACATCCAAACAGCTATTATCTTTGTTTTTAAATCATTCATGGGATATTTGGACCTTATCTTTAGCCATCCCAGCAATGATTATGAACAAGGCCCAGTAACAGTGAAGATCTTCTGTGTCTAGAAGCTAAATTAGTGGGATTCAGTGCCAAGGGTCCCATTTTTTATGCAGCCATTGCTAGTGTGTCTCCCTTGTGTCCTTAAGCTGCCATACCAGTGCTCATGTCCCCCATGCTAATGCCACAGGTTCTTGCATTCATGCCATCACCATACTGACATGGACAGAGGTTTTCTTCCATCTGTGTTGTTAACCCTGTAGCTCCAAATGAGAGAGACACCACTTTCAGTTTCTAACACCTCTAGTGTTGTAACTGCCTCCTTTTACCATGTTTCAGTTTATAGGGTTATGGTATATTCTTCTGTCAGGGTGTATCTCATCCTGGAAGCTGTCTGAGAGCTTAGAAGGTCACCATGATTCCCCAACCTTTTTAAGGGTCTCCTGTGTTCTGTCATCCCCCATCACAGGATGGTGCCTCCAGAAGCACAGGGCCTCCTTGGCCAGACCTGCCCTTAGAGTCTCTGCCACCAGCAAGCTTACAGTTTAATAGGACAAGAGGCAAGTAAACCAATACTTATACTGCTTATAAAACCAGTACTTATACATTGTAAACACTTATAGAAGTAAATAGCATGAAGCAGAAGGGAAGAAGGTGCTAATTGTGCCTAAGCATGTCAGAAGAGGGGAATGAGGGGAATGCAAGGGAGAGGAGGCACACAATACCAAGAAGAGATGGAGGTGGGGCAAAGCTGGCAGCAGGAAGCACACAAAAGATTCCGTAGTCACAAGTGACGAGGCTGGAGTGCCCACTATATGCAGAAACATATTGGGAGATAACACTAGGAAGGAAGAAGAACCCATATTTTGAACCTTCTTCAATGCTTAGCTATGAAATTTGGGTATTATACACCAGGCAATGGAGTCTTCTGGAATAACTTAAGAAGAGTAGCAAGACCAATCTTGTATTCCAGAAAGATAACTCCAAAGGTATTGTAAAAAACCGTAGAGTGAAATTTAAGGATGTTTTGGTTTCAAGTGACAGGAGCAAAAGAAGGCAAATTAACAACAACAACAACAAAAGGAATGTGTTGCAAGGTGTTGAGTCATCTCACTTCATTGAGGGAATTGTTAAATAAGACTATGGACAGAACCGGGGAGCCACAGGAGTCGTGGACAGTCTACCTAAAGTGATGCCATTCATTTATGTCAGTTCTACCAACTCTCGGTCACTCTGTCCCTTCCTTATAAGAATTAATAATTCAGATTTCTAGGGAGAAGAATCTGATTGGCTCAGCTTGAATCAATCATTTATGTTTAGGAGATGGGTTAGCTAACAGAGACATGGCCATTAAGGGTCCTGTCTTTTGGAGCTCTTAGTGACTTGCTATGAGCAGCCACCTACCAAACAGTTAGAAAGCAATTGTTCTATACTAAGATGGGACAGTCAACATTAAGGGGGGAAGTATAGAATATATTCTACATATATTTGTTAGTCTGAAGCAGAATAATTTGGTAAATAATTGGATATGGGAAACAAATAAAGTAAACTAGAATGGCTCTCTAACATAAACGACAGTGTAATGGCATTACTAGTCATTAATATAGAAAACAAGAAAGAGAAAGTTTGAAGAAGGAGAAGATTAGGTCCATTTCACATCTTTTGAATTTGAAATGCCTGATGCCTGTGCAACATGCCTAGGAGAAGATACTCAATGAAGAGTAGACATCTGATTTAGAAGCTCAAGAGAGACACCAACCCTGGATGGCATTAGTGTGATTGTATCCCTGGAAGCCATAGATGTGGACGCTGTCACCCATGGAGACCATAAATCAGAGGAGAAGCAAACCTGGGAGTTGTGTTACACAGTGACTCATGACATGAGGAGGGCAAGTAAGAAAAAGGAGAGAAAGGTGTTACTGTATTTGTTATTTAGAAAATTATTGGTGACAATCTGAGCAAAGGGATGGCATAGTGTGACAGAGAGATGGTGGCACAGGGCTGCATGTTAACAAATTAGAGGTGAGAAAGTAGAATTACTGCATATAGAATGGCATTATTCTTTTAAGAAATTTGTCCAAGGACTGAGAGAGTAGATTATGTTACATTGATTTGTTTTTGTATCTGGTGACAAAGGCAATATATAAAAATTTTGGTAAATATAGAAAATCATATAAAGCATAGATTTCATACTTTAATTATAGCTCAGAAGAAATGGACATGAGCCTATTTACTAGTGGAAGAGGAGACATTTATAAAAAAACTAAAAGAGAAAAGAATTGATGGCAAATCTTTGAAGAAACCAGTAGTATTTGTGAGGCATTAGTTTTAGAAAGAAAGAAAACAGTTTTTCCCGTGAAAGAAGAAGGAAGGAAGAAGGAAGCTGAAGGACTGTGTTAGTTTCTTTTCATAAGGAAATAGCAGACAAGACCATCTGCCAAGAAGGATGGGGTGGGGGACTTGAGTTAAAGTGAGGTGAGTTGAAGAGGATGGTAGGCAGTGGAAAGTGATCTTTCCAGGAACAAGGAATTCAAAGCAACAGGAAAGGCTCAGCTGATATTGCAACTTATACCTTTGTACAAACTCCAATGTGAAAAGTTTTGAGCCTTTTCCTGATCTTTACCAGGCTTCCCAAGTCTTCATGCAGGAGGATTAAAGGTACATAGATGGTTACTGCAGAACTGTGGCTTCACATATCAAGCAGGACAGAAGCACAGGTTTGCAAGATTCTGAGTCATTAGGAAAGACTAGCTGAAATGCTTGGACCTCGTATCTGAACTGTACAGGGAAGAAGACAAGCCAGTAGGGAATCGATCAATTGAGATTAAAGAGGGCAATCAAAGACCTAGTTAATCAAAGACCTCAGTTAATCAAAGAGCAAAGACATAGATTTAATAAATATATTTTTATTTAAAAAATAAAATAAAGAGCAGATTTAATTAAAGTAAATGAGAGCGTGGAGGAAGAGGAGGATTTGGTTGTAGAAGAGAATATCAAAGTTATTGTTTTTAATTTAACATTTCAGAGAAAATAATATTGATTAAAAGCAAGATAAAGATAATTTGATTTAAAATGATTATGAAACTGAGCTTTATCTATGAGATGGATTATTTCCTTTGGAAATTAAATTCCTTCTAGGTTATGGCAGAAGTTGAGGGAGAGATGATAACTGAGCCAGATATTAAAATCCTCACAATGTGAGCAGCAGTGACAGGAGCAAGAACTGTGCATGATTGCATCGTTTATGACCAGAGGGTGGTAACACTGCACAATAGGATCCCAGAAGTAATTCTTTGATTTTTAGAGAAATTTGGGAAAGCAATGATCCAAAAGTGGCAATTGAGAATAACATGAATGTCTTCAGAATGCTTTTAATTCTATGGGAATGGGAAAAGAAGAACACTAAAATTAAAATGCCCTATTAATAAATATAATATTATCAAATACACTAGTTTTTATAACTCAGGGTATTCTTTTTTTTTTTTTTTTTTTTTTTTTGCCTTTAGAAAGGATACCTTAGCAAGATGTTTCATTTTTTTAAAGGTAGGTTTAACATGTGGAAAATATAATAAGTATATAAAGCAAGTCCTTAAATTTAAATATGAGGCTAATGGAAGATCTGCTACCTTGTGGGGGAACAGACCTATTTGGTGCTGAAATAGGGAGTTGCCACCTAAGAATACTGTACATTTCCAAATAATCAGAAGTAAGATTATAAAAATAATAAAGGAATGACTTCCAGAACCTATACAAGTGGAAGATTTTTTCTCCATCAAGTCACTGTTTCAGTGGCTAGTCCCTGTCACATGTTTAGGAGATGCAATTTAAGCTGGGGGAAAGAATAAAATGCCAGTCTACTGAGAGTCACAGCCACTGAATACCCATAGCTCCAAACAGAACTTTGCTGGCATCTGTTTTCAGTTACAGAACGATTAACTAATGTTTATATTTATGGATGGCTACGTTTCATAATGAAATGTTCAAAATATTGGTAAATATTTTGATAAATTTTCAAAGTGTTAGGGAGTTGCTTTTTAGGAAAAAAAATCTTTTAAATGGAAAATAATACACCAAAATGTTAACAGAGATTATCTCTGAGAGGTGGAATTACAGGTGCTGTTTTCAATAGCTTCCAAATTCTCTACAATGAACATCTATAAAGTTTCTGGAGGTCATTCCTTCACTTCCTTTGATTATTAACAACCTCTAATGCTAAATGTACAGTATTCCCTTTGTAATCACAGGAAAGCAATAACTGCTACTAAAATAAATAATAAAAATAAAAGATAAATTATATATGTAGAAAATTTTTCCTGGGTCGATAGATTGATTGTTGTAATACCAGCCAAGGTTTACCCTAACCTTAAGGTGTTTGTAATACACTTATGGAAAAGAAAAATACAAATACATCACTACATTGTCTTAATACGATTTAGATTTTCTTATGTCATTTTGAGAAAAATCATATACTCATTATAGAAAATTTTAAAAATACAGAAATGAGAAACATTTTTAATATTTGGGTTTTTTTTAATTTAAAGATTGAAGTAGGTAAAGAAAAGTTCATGGTTAGGTAATTGGTTCCTTCCTAGCTCATTATTCAAGGCCCCATTCATCTCTCCTTCTCTCTCCGGACTAATTCAACTTGCTCCCATCTCCCAGTGACCTGAACTCCTACAGTACTAAATATATCACTTAATTTAGTACTTAAGAATTTTGTGATTTTAAAGATAAAGGGTACAAAGTTGCAAATATAGGAGCAGTAAGTTATTCAATTGCACAGAGGGGTGAATATGATTAACAATATTGTATTGTATATTTCAAAATAGCTAGAAGAGCATTTTGAATCTTTTCGCCACAAAGAAATGATAAATGTATGAGGTGATAAATATGCTAAATACTGTGATTTGATTTTTGTACAATGTACACATGTATCAAAATATGATATTGTACTCCATAACTGTGTACAATTATGTTAATTAAAAACAAAAAAGTTATTATCACTTTTAAAAGCCAAGAAAAAGGAAGAAAATATTCAGCTTCCTTACTTGTCAAATGGAAAAAAAATAAATGATTAATAAACTCATATTTTTCAAAATACACACACATGAACACAGTAACAAGGCACTCTGTTCTTCTTGCCAGTCGGCCAGACAGAGCGCCTCTCATCATCTGCTTCCAGCCATGGATTCTGACCATTATTTTTGAAACTCCCTCTGAGTTAAAAATGGCCTGCAGTGTGAGTCTTCCAAAGGCTCTATTGAACACCTGCCCTTGAGAAGCTAACATTTTCAGGGTTACCTCACTAAAGAACTGGTAAGAGGATCCTTTTGAGAGTAGCCTGAGGACATGCCACTCTTTGTGCCCAGAGATTAGTTACATTAAGACATCAAGACAGAGATCAGCTCTGCAACTTTGACTGTCAGCACCAGTCAGAACATTTCAAGAGCTTGCTCAGAGAGTAGCCTATTTATAGGATGGAATCACTCTTTCTAGGGGATTCGCTGAAATACTTTTCTTTGCTCTGGGTCACCAAAGTGGTAATTCTGCGTAGTCATACTTTTAACAATTTGGCTTAAAAGTTGATAGTTGTTGTTGTTGTTTTGTTTGGTTTTTCCCTTGAAGAGGAAAGAGTGCCTTGTTACTGTGTACACATGTATGTGTGATTTTATACAGGAAAGCAAGGATTTGTTAAGCTTTTTTAAGTGATCTTTAAAATCACTTTCAAAGTAGCAAGCCCTCATTTCTGGGCAGGTGCTCAGGTATTTGATTTTGGTGATCCATGTAATGGGCATGAAGGAGAACTGAAAAAAGCTTTGAAAGTCTAGGTTAGTCTAGATTAGAACTGAAGAACAGCATTTGGTGGAGAGTTTAAGAGATCAAGAAAGATGGTAGGAGGTACTTGTCCTAAAATGGACTGAGTTGGAGACAGTGTTGGAGAACAGAAAAGAGAAATTTCCCAACAGCACATGTGCCTGATTATATCATTGGAGAGAGATGGAGAAAGAGATTTTGAAGTTATTTTCTGTGTGATATGAACATATACTTTTGTTTTCACAGTGGATTGAGCCATTGCAATAAAAATTTAAATTGCTTTTCAGTTTTCCTGGATTTTAGATTTGTGTTCCTTTGGCTGCAACAGCATGTTGACATTGGCTTAAAGGCTGCCTGGTTTGGTACAGGTGATACCAAACCAACTGGGAAAGCTCTTCCATTAATCTAAAACACTAAACAATAGAGAAGCTGTCATCCTACAGATAATGACTCTGACTGCACTTCTACTGAGAAGCAACTTCCCAACCAGGAATTTCACCAAGCGTGGATTTCTGGGGCAGATGCAATGGTAGAAAAGTCCTAAGCAAACATAACAGATAACAGAGGGGTGGAGGCATCCTACCGGAAGGAAACAGGGGAGAATGCTTCGGCCCAGCCACATCAGCAAATGAGTGTTATACTGAAGCTGAAGAACTCTGTCTGAGGGAGAAGACTTATGGATGGACAACTGAAAGTTGGGGGGAGGCGCAGGCTTTCTGGGAAGTGACCAGGTTTTATTTTGGTACAGTAAGTTCCACTCCTTAATTGTATTTAATTAATCTTGATTCTCTCCTGCTGTCCTGTTGGCATCTTTCAATATGAACAGATAGTTAATTCCACCATTTATGTGTCTTTGTCTTTGTGAAAAGTAGCTACTTTCTCTCATCTTTCTTACTACTGAACCACTCAAGTCACAGTTGACATTGTCAAGTGCTTTTCTTCCATGGCCCTGAGCTATGCGTTCAGTAACTTCCCAGTAAGTGCCCATCCCTACAACCCAACTCACCTCTCTGCTTGCTCATTTTCCCCACCAATATCTCGTACCCAAAAGAAACCTGTAGATTTTTCCCAAAGGGTAATTATTGGCATTCTGACCCCAAACGAAGAGTGGGTTCTTTCATTTCTCCAGATAAGTTATATAAAGTGCTTTTTAAAACTTCACCAACAAGGTTACACTTCTGTTTTTTTCTAGAAGATATATTGCTCTGATAAGAGTCCTTGTGGAATTATCAAAGGCCACTACTAGCAAGAAGAGCATTTGGACAAAAGACCCTTCTTAAGGACCTCAGCACTTTCTAACAGAGTGAAAATGAAAGAAATATTTCTAAAGAAGGGATAAAATCAAATGGAAGTCATCCCAAAAGAGCACCATATGTCCCACAAGATGTGTGGGTGGGGAAGATTCACGTGCTGAGGGAAATTCACAGATTCTAGAAATCAAAAATAAACCCCCCCCCCACAAAGTAGGTCATCCCTCATAACCAAATTCTAAGATCAAATTTCTCATCTCATACTTCTAATTTCGTTTACCTCTGTTGACATGAATGTGGTCTTCTAAAAGTGAATTGAATTCTCACCTCAATGTGATTCATATTTATGGTATAGCTAAATGGCTACGTCTTAAGTGTGATGTTGGGGAGCATATGCTACTTAGTTACAACATCATTTTCTGATTTAAAAAGAAAGAGAGGCATACATTTGAATTCACGTTGGAAGCATATGTACACAAAATTACTATCTTTTACAATGGCTAGCTAGCATTGTCATAAAAGTTGGAAGTAGTTTCAGAAGTAAAAAAGAATTTTTGTGGCTTCCTTCAGGGCAACATTTCTCAACCTTGCTACTATTGGCATTTGGGGCTAGGTCATTTTTAAAAAATAAAAGTTATTTTTTAGAGTAGTTTAAAAATTGAGCAGGGCCGAGCCCGTGGCGCACTCGGTAGAGTGCTGCGCTGGGAGCGCGGCGACGCTCCCGCCACGGGTTCGGATCCTATATAGGAATGACCGGTGCACTCACTGGCTGAGTGCCGGTCACGAAAAAACGAAAAAAAAAAAAAAAATTGAGCAGAAAGTACAGAGGTTTCCCATATACCACTGCACCTGGTAATTCTCCTTTGTAGGGAGCTGTCTTGTGCATTGTGAGGTATTTAGCAGCATCCCTGGCCTCTGTCCACTAGATGCCAGTAGCATCCCTCAGTTGTGACAACCAAAAATGTCACCAGACATTGCCAAGTGTCTCCTGGTGGTCAAAGTTACCCCTGGTTGAAAATCATTGTTTTAGGGTCTTACTCCTATTGGAAAGAAAGAAGCTAAATTCTCTCTTTGAAAGTTTCTTAGGGGTATCATTTTTGTACCCTGCATGGCTAAAACAGCAGAACCTAGCGGGATATTTTATGAGTATTTAATTTCTTCAGCTATAAACACTACAAATTCATTATAAACATTTGAGAAAGATAAACCCATTGCAGGAGGGGGGAAAGGGATTGGGGGTGGAATCCAGAGATGTTCCTTAAGAAATATTCACATGGTAGTAACCCAGGGTCTATCTCCAGCCCTACATGTCCAGCTTACTGTATTTCAAATAATAATAATAATTATTATTATTATTTTTGTCTTTTTTTCGTGACCGGTACTCAGCCAGTGAGTGCACCGGCCATTCCCATATAGGATCCGAACCCGCGGCGGGAGCGTCGCTGCACTCCCAGCGCCGCACTCTCCCAAGTGCGCCA
The DNA here is from genome assembly GCF_027409185.1 of Cynocephalus volans. NCBI lineage: Eukaryota > Metazoa > Chordata > Mammalia > Dermoptera > Cynocephalidae > Cynocephalus > Cynocephalus volans. Next base: position 78,040,157 of record NC_084464.1, read on the forward strand.
CGGGCTCAGCCCTCAAATAATTATTAAATAATTGATCAGTCTCAGAGTTTCAATTCACAGGAACAAAGCTCACAAGATATTATTAAATAGAACAATCATGATAATTTGTTTATTTTCAGTGAGAAACATCATGATGAAAAGGACCAAAATCCATAGTGGCTTTATCTGCAGTTTCCTCTAGTAGTTTAACTACGTGGGAACTAAATTGCAGGAGGGTGCTTTGTGAGTGTGAATCAAACCAGAGGAAGGAGTACTTGTGATCTGATAGTTTAAGGGGCATCAGGATTTGCTGGGCCTGATATGCCCATCTCCACATTGGGACCCTTACCCCTACTTTGTGCAGCTGTGGGCAGTCACGTCTGATTAGTACTCTCTCAAGTTAATGAGCCAAAGTAACTTGGAGTGGGAGTCCACTCTCAGAGATTCTGATCTAGTAGGACTGAAGTGGGGCCCAGTTATCAACATTTTTAACAGGCATCCCAGGAGCTTGTGAAACACTGGCCTTCGGGTTTCTTTGTATCTGCCTTCCCCCCTTTGCTTGCATGGGGCTCTGACTAATCCTGCTCTGCTCAGCACAGTCTCTCTGACATGTTAACACTCAGAGGTTGCAGTAAAGCCTGCCAGCCTGGAAAACTGTGTCTCTGTAGGTAACGCTGGATGTATTGGCATTGATTTCCACTCAATCAAAATGTCAGCATATCCCTTATTTTCTTACTGGGAATAGAAGGCAGAAGGTAGGGACACTACAGCATCAATCCCATGTGACGCCCTCAAGTACTAAAAAGATGTTTTTCATAAAATATTGTTGAAGTTAATTAGCTGGAGGAGAGGACGTTCCTCTCTTTTAAGCAGACTGAGACTTTTTTGTTCTTGGTTTTAGGTTATTGATTTTAGTGAAATTACCAAACGGGAGAGCAGAATATTACATACTGAGTAATAGGCATCCCCACTTCTCTCCCAGGCCCCCAATTACTAAACTAAATGTCCTGTTTTTCATATTATAAGCCCATCTGTCCTTTCATTCTGTAAACATTTATTGAGTGTTTATTATGGAGCAGCTGTGATTTTTGAGTTTTTGAGACATAAAATCTCTGCTCTGGGGCACAGAGTTGTAGGACTGGGACTCAGGAGGGAGCAGTGAAATAAACAAAGGATGTTCTGAGTGCAAAGAGTAGACAGAATTTAACTTTAATAGGGTCAGGTGTGGTGCTGGGGTAGATGGGGGCAGTCAGGGCTTCTCAGAGGAGGTTACACCTGAACTGGGTGGGTGAGGAGGAGCCCATCAGGCAGAACAAGGAAGAGGTGACTTTCAAAGGTATGAGACGGATGTGCTAAGACAGAGTGGGGTGAGAGAGCCCGGTGCCTTCTGAGATCTCTCAGTTACTGGTTTGGCTGGAGTGTTGGGTACGTACGGAGATGTGGGATGTCCTGGGAGATGAACAGGAGCCACTCCATGAAGGGCCTTGTACAAATTGCTGAGGACTTTTGGCTTTGTGAATCAGTGTGGAAATGAGTCCTTAGATGCTTTTAAGCAAGGGAAATGACATAAGCAGGTTTATGTTTAACAGAAATCATCCCATAGCAGAGTGGAAGTTTCCGGGAGTCAGAGACCAAGCAGAGGCTGAAAGTTTGGCATGAGGAAGAAGTGTGAAGAGGATAAGGCTCAGGATTCTCAAGCAGCATTGAACATCTAGCTGCGGTTTTAAAACTTTCATGCTTTAAACAATCCATTTGCTTTAAGGGCTTTTTCTGGCAGCGCTCAGAGGTCAGTTGCATAGCAGAGAAAAAGGGCTGTTGAATTAATTCACAGTTGTTATGTGTAATATTTTTAGATCAAGGAGGTGAAAATCTGTAGATTTGAACAAGAGATGTAGTGGAAGAAAATGATGGACAGAGAGGAAGGAGAAGGGTCATAAAATAATATAAGGAGAGAGAGGATATGATAGAAAGTAGAATATTGAAGATTAATCTGAAAGAGGCAGAACAATCCCAGGCAATGGCTCAGTACTGTGTATGACCTCGGTAGGAAATCCCAGCAACAGATGGAATTTCAAGTATCTTCCTAGTCCACTCTTCACCTGCTTTCTCTTACCCTTGAAACCACAGTGAACAGGATGATGAACCCTGTGTCCATATTGATGATACTGGGTGGCACCATTGACAAATTGGACTGATCAATTTCTCACTCCTGGGGATCTGAAATCAGAGTACTAGCCATTCTGTTTTGCTTGAACTCTGGTGCCATGGAACATCATCACTTTTGTCATGTGCTTAATTCAATAGAAAAAGCTGATCAAGAGAGAGACAAGAGAGAGCACGCAAACATACAGAGAGAAACGGGAATAAGAACGCTTATGTTCACAAGAGAGAAAATCAATTTCTCCCAGTGGCTTACCAGTTCTCAGTCCATTTCCTGGGGTGTTCTTCCTGTAATTGGTTTACCTGTACTGGTTCTTTATCATATAGTTTTGTAGGAAAAATCCTCACTCACACACATAAATGAAGCAGCTCATATCTAAGCAACTTTATTCAACTATCAGGTTGTTTAAATTTTACCATTCAATAATAGTGAACATCTGTGAAGAGGCAGAGAAAAAGTACTCTCGTAATCATTGAAAAAGGAATAAGTATGGGCATCAGTTTTTTGAAGGGCAATTTGGCAATGGCTGTAAACATTCCATATATGCATTCCTTTTGACACAGAGATTCCATATTACATCTTCTCAAAAGTAAACAAAATTTTGTATGTATAATATAATATAATTCTATCCATTGCAATATTGTTTGTACTAGCAAAAATACTGGAAACATGGTACATATCCACAAATGGATGACTGGTTAGTTACATTATGATACGTATATACACATATACAATGAAATACTTGTATGATACAGTCTTCCAATGGAATGAGATAGATCTGTATTTGCTAAAATAAGTATTTCTAAGAAATACTATTGAATGAAAAGGCAAGGTACCAAAGAGTATGTGTTCTATAATTCCATTTGTGGACACTTTATAAGTATATACTTATATATGCAGATATACTCAATGTTTTCTGACTGTATGCACAACAAATTGCTTACAATGATTAATCTGGGGATAACTTGAGTGAATTGTGAGATGGAGAAGAAAGGAAACTTTTTTCTTTTAATTCTATGCCTCCTTTCTGTATCGTTAAATTTTATTTTATTTTATTTAGTATGTCCATATGTTACTTTGGTTTAAAGAATAAAATAAACCAGCTTTCAGGAGCAGTTCTAATGTGGGTCATTTATACCAGGGTTACTCAAAGTACTGGTCCATGACAAAATCAGGTGCCTATGTCAGAAGGTAAATCAACACGTTGTTTCCTGTAGCAAATAGTCCTCCTATGAAAAAAAAATGTCAGCAGAACTAAACAGTGTGCTTAATGATACAGCTGATTTACATTCCAGGGCAAGATATTTATCCCTCACTGGTCAGCAACAAACAGTTCTCATGTGGTTTTCAGATCACACTTTGAATAACACTGATTTATACTTTAATATGATTTTAGGATAAATTCTCACTTCTCTCAAGTGTACTTGTATGTTAAGGCTCCTTCCCTGCTTTCAAGAATAATAAATTTTAGGAATATGGTTGCTGTTTTCTTGAGCAGATTTTTTTTCTTAATGTCCTTGGTCCACACAGGCACTCAGGGACCCAGACTGAGAGAGGCTCTGCTATATTTAATAAGTGGCTTTAAGGGTCGCACTGTGTTTCAGCATTGGCAAGAAGTAGGATAGTGTCCCACCTAGATGCAAGGGGGCCTGGGATGGTCAGTTCCTTGCTAGACAGCTCCTCCCTAGCAACAATTTCACACTACAGAATGGGAGATAATCTTTTGCCTATCTCTGTCACAGCAATCTATATTATCTGCTCAGGCACTGGAATGGAAAACAATAGAAATCAAATGTACTCTTCTCAAATCACCATTGATCAGACCCCTATTAAAGGTTATAATTCTGACCATTAACTTTAAATATATCTTTTTATATGCAATGGTGAAATGCCTTCTTTAACAAACTATGAATGGCAATCAATATTATAATATATTCTAAAGTATATTTAACTTGAGAAAACAGGGCAGTATGGTTACTAGCTGATGATTTAATACAATGTGGTAACCTAACCTACTGGCCTATTGTCGTAGACATATTTTTTGGTTGCCTCCCCAGCCTACTCAGAGAATAGCCTACCCATCAAGCAGATGAACCCTGGAAACCTTATTTAAATCCCATAACCCAATCAGTTATGTTTCAATAAGTAAATAAGTAAAATCCCATAACCCAGACTTTTGCCATTGCCCAAAGTGAACCTAAACAGTCTGAGACAAATAGAGAAACAAAAGCTAGTTAGTTTCTACTGGGCTCCTGACCAGGAAATGATGTAGGGGTGGGCTAGTGCAGCCGTGTTGGCCATGTGCACATAGGGAAAAAAGTCAATCATCAATCCATCGATCAGCAAAGAGAGGAGAATAAAAGTGACCCACAGAGAGAAGCAGAAATAAGAAACTATGGGGCCCCAGAGAGTGAGATTCACTGAGAAAGTGGTGTCTACATCCTGAAGCATTTCCTGTTCTTGATTCTAGTCCCTCAAGGTCTCCTTGTACTCTTTAGATCCTGATGATTAAGTACTCACTTTGTTTTTTATCTAATAAGTTGATTTGAGTATATTTCTGTTATTTGCAAATAGACAACTGTTTATCATTCATTCCTTCCAAAGTTTTGCTTCTGCAAATCACACTGTGAAGGAAAATCTTCATTAGGCCCATAGAATTCAGATATCTACAACTTCTTTTAGTTAGGACCTCTAAATCTATTTTTTTGAGCAATTAATACAGAGGTCTCTGCTTCCATGTTTTGCTCATGTAGACTCATCTCTTGCAAGAATAGTTGTGAGGAAGGCATAAAGCATTTGGTAATTCTGCTTTTAAAAATATACTTTCTACTTAAGTTGTCATCTCAAGTACCACTAGTAGCCTCACCTTGCACTTTGCACCCTGGCTTTGTGCAAGACATACTAAACTTTAAAATGCATGAGCTCATCTAACCTGCACTAAATTTTTTCATCTTGTGACTCTTCACCAATCATAGATTCACAATAAAAAGTCCTCCAAGCTTTTGCTTGAATGATAGCCAGATTCAAACTGCTGATTTTGATCTTGAAGTCATAACACCAAACATCTTTCCTCCTTAGGCCTGCATTTGTAAGGGAGCAAAATTGTGTGAAGAGCAATAACCTTAATTCGGTCCTTGTCAAGGATCAATTCTTTTATGAGTCTAAAGTACTGGGAATATTTTTCTTTAACCTACTTGCTTAACCAGATGAGGATAGTCCTAAGTGATTTCACTGAAGGTTCATCCAATGATCAAAAAGAACATTAGTTTCGTGACTTTATAATATAGACAAACTCTCTTGGTAAATAAGGTTTTCTCCCAATTTTACTAAACAGAGATCTTTGCTCTTTTTCTACTCTGAAATTCTGGCGAGCCCTCCTTCCAGCCTGAGGGATTCAGAGACAGAAGCTTTGAACTGTAGGTCCAGGCTGAAGTCAGATCCTCAAGTAAGTCTGAGAAAAGGGCCCCATCAGGAAATTTGATTGGCTTCTCTTCTGGTTCCTAGACTGAGATTAAGGTGTTAATGTGAGAATTTGGAAATGAGCCGAGCCTCGTTAGAAAGGGAATTCTAAGTCAGCATTATAAAAAGATGTGCTCAATTTATATTAATCCTTCCCAGATTTTTCCATTTCTCCCCATTCGTGAAAATTATGGTGTTTAAATGTCTTTTCTAAGAGAACTTTTGCCTTGGAAGAAGTTAAGAATTGGAGAAAATCAGAGGTTTCTGGGTAAGGCAAGATCCAGAAGATATCAGTCATACTTCAGCCAATTGCTCATTCATTTTCATGTTGCAGTAAGGTCACGGTTGCTCAATGTTCTCAGTGTTCTTACCTTAGGTAAAAAAAAAAAAAAAAAAAAAATTCAGTTGCCTGAAATACTCATCAGCCAAGGAGAAAGAGATCCTTATTTTCTCAGTGGGCTTTAATATGAATCCATAAAATCTAGCCTGTTTCTATGGTTTCCCTCCTGTTCCCATCTCTTGCTTCTCTGTCTCTCTGTCTCTTATGGATTAACAGATACAAAGTTATAGGTAGATAGGAAGAGTAAATTCTGGTGTTTTAGGCTGACTACAGCTAATAATATTATATTGTATATTTCTAAATAGCTAAAAAAGAGAATTTTAAATGTAATCACCACAAAGAAAAGATAAAATGTTTAGGTGATGGATATGCTATCTACCCTAAGTGAATCATTGTACAATATATGCATGTATTGAAACAATGCATTGTACCCCACAAATATGTACAATTCAAAATTATAAAAAAGGAATCAGTGCAATTTTCTCTTCTTTTTCTTTCTTATACCTGCAGGCCCGCAGCCACGTATAGATAGTTAACCTGAATATCTAATTAATTTATTCTAATGAAGGCTTTAATTGGAGACCATCATTTACTTTTAATCTCATTCTAAGTGACATTGATTCTCAATTTCTAACTTTCTCTTCTTCTAAAGGCAGTCTTCCAGGTCTCTAGTCCTTCATATGTTATTGCTCTGTGTAACAGCCTGTTTTAAGAGTTTTAGACTCTTTGAGTAAAATTTCTTATTAACCACTTAAATGTGTCATACTGTGCTTAATAAGTGATTGTTTTCTATCTTATATACACATATTTTTGAAAAACAAACAACATCCTAACCATTTCTGATTTAATATTTTTAGAGGATTTGCACGATGACAATCTCTAGGAGAGATTTGGGTTCACACTCCCAGCCTCAGGCTGAACAGGAAAGCCATTCACATTAACTTTTCTGTTAACTCCTGTTTTGGAGTGGTAGTGGTGGTTGTTTCAATTTCTCTGGGTCTAGTTTCTTCATCATGGAAGCCAATGATATTTGATTATCTACCTCATAATGTTCCTTCCAACTCCAAAATTCTCACCACCTTAATAGTAAACCAGTGGTTTTTCCTTGTTACAAACATCTTTAGAATGCACATGCAGAGAACTAAACAAGAATATGTGCAAAGATTTTGATTTATTATCAATTAATTTCTCTGAGCACCAGTTTTCACGTAGGTAGAATGAGATGTTTTTTAGACCCAGTTAGAACCTATGATGCTGCTGCTACGTATACATATGATAGATTCTTACTGCCATTTCAATTTAGGAATATTTTTTCAGTCCAAATGAATTTATATTTTTTGTTGTGAGAAACCAAAATCTCTAGAACCCCAGTGTCTTTCCTGGCTATAATTAAACTTTGAGCCAAATTCATTGTCCAAATGTTGTAACATGCCGAATGCCAGGGCTGAGAAAAGCATCTATTTCCTTTTAGATGGTTTTTGTTTTCTATTCTCCTCAAATGCCTTACTTGGAGAGTTTTCATTTGTAGTTGTGAGCAGAATACAAGGCTTAAATTCAATTCACAGTACAATCTTTAATTCCATGCTAACAAATTTTCAGGTTCTGGGTTACAAATTAATCCACTCACTTGTAGTTGTTCACCTCCCAGTCTGCTGGCAGAAGCTGTGAGTAAAGATTTATTCTCCCCTCTAGGCATCTCTATCCCAAAACTAAGGAGCTGTTTTGAGGCATTGGAGTTGCAGAAGATGTTCCCATAGAGGCCACCCATGGGGAGCCAAAGTGGACAAACTATCCAGAGACTATAGCAGTTTATGCAAGAATCACCTGCTCACCTGCGCTCAAATGGAACTTCTTTGTGTCAGCAGATCCTTTAGATTTCCCAGGCCTGCAGAGTTTCCAATCTTCTATGCCCCTGGGGACGTCCCTGGTGCTGGGAAATATGTTCTTATACTGATAACTGCAGCTACTTGGTTCCTATCTACATTAACGGCCTTCTTTGTGGGCCCAAGGATTTTGGTATTTTTTCATTAAGTCAAAGCAGCCATGTGCAAGGCTAATAGTGCCCTCAAGATGTGCAGTGCACAGACTACAACTGTAAACAGCTGCCTTATACAGTGTTCCCCATAATCTGGTTCAGAAGAGCTCTTTTTGGTTTCCACTTGTAGCTTTGATCAGTCCCAGCACTATTCAGACTCAATGAATGTTCAGAAATTTAGTTCTAATTGGGGAAACTCCTGATGTCTTTCAAAATCACACAACAGATAATATTCACTAAAAATGATAACCACTTCCCTTTTGAACTACCACTTTCCTATATCCAGAACAAATTCAGTAACAGGGATGACAAAAAATGTGATGGGCTACGAAAATAGAGATTAGTAGGCTTAAATAAATTCAAGAGTATATTCAATTACTGACTTTTTTTAAAAAAAAGTCTTTTTCATTAAGTGCTAAAAAGGTTAATGGGTTTTAATTTTACCTAGAGAAATTTAGTTTAGCTTAGACTTCCAGTTAAGCAATAAAAAAGCCTCCAAGAAAGATGTAGGAATGTCAGTCTAAATATTCCTTAAGGAGCAAATGAGATCTAAAAAGTTTTTAAATAGGTATGTGTGTTACCTCCAGGCCTGATATCAAGGGCTAAACTTTCAGCTACAAATAATCTTTGCCCAGTCAGATTTTTAAAATGCTTATATTCATTTATTTATCTATTTTTATTTGCTGTATTCCTGTTTTTTGAGAAAGGGACACATTATCAAAGAGATCATACTGACACTTTTCAGACGAAGTTCTGGGACTGGGACACATTCATTTTACTGCCCGATCACATCAAAATATAAAAATTATTGAATGCTGTTTAAAACAAACATGAGGGTCTTAAACAACTACAAACATTTAATTTCCCCTGTTTACCATTCTTTTTAAATCCAGAATAGGAAAAGTGCATGATTTAGAAAGAATCTCAATAGTAAAAGTTAGAGCAAAAAAAATTTTTCAACTGACTTCTGAGTTATACACTACTTCTAAGCTACTTTCCTTAGAAAATAAAAAGCTCATGACTTTATGTGAATACGCAAGGGTACTTCAAAAAGTTCATGGAAAAATAGAATTAAAAGATAATACGAATCTTTTTATGAACATTTGGAAGACTGAATAAATGAGACCCACAACCTCTGATTTGAAAGTAGTTTATGGAAAGCCTGAATTGGAAAAAGGGGATGAACAACTCCATTATTTCTGAGGTTTGCTTGAGAATCTCATAGCAATGTTGTTCCCCATATGTAAATTTTATAGCAACCCCAAACCTGAATAGTGTCCAACCTTCTGTACTCCAAAGGATTGGAAAATTCATTTGCTCTCTGAGGAATTTCCCTACCCTCCCCACAAACCAGCAAACTGACTACCTGAAGACCAGCATTCAGCATTCCATCTTACCTGAGTTTGTCCCTCTCTCTCTACCCTTCCATCTGCTTTCAGTGCCTGACCTGATTGTAACTTCTTGTTTATCACCTCACTTCCAAATAAGAATGCAACTCCAGGAAGGCATGAATTTTTTACTGTTTTGTCCATTGCTCTAATCCCAGCATTTAGAAAAGTACAGGATACATAGAAGTCACTCAATAAATACTTTTCAAATAAATGAATAAATAAATTTTGGCAAATTTCACTAGTGAGATGTCCCTCGTTCAACTTTATTATACATCTAGGAAGAATCAGAATGCTGGCTGAAGTGATTCCGTTTTTATGGCAGTCTGAGTTATTAAATAAATGCCAACGAACACTTAAAAGTAAATTTTATTATTTAAAATATCTTTTTGTTTTCTTATGTGCTTGATAGTGCTTTGCTTTTTGTTGCCTTTTTCCCACTAATTATTTGTCGAGGCACTAATTGAAAAATCTGAATCATTAATATTAAAATTTAAATTCATTTAAAGAAAATATTTGATTCCTCTTATCTGCTTAGCAATAACAGGCAGTCCATCACCAAACCGAGGCATTCTGCAAAATTAAGCTGTGAATGTTCAATGAATATTTTTCCATAGGATACTAAACAGCATTTTGTAAAGGGCAAACTTCCATTAAAAACTGGCAAGGTAGAACCTCTGATTCTTATTTTAATGAGTATGATGAACATCCCTTCCTTAATTGGTATTTATTTGGGATGAAGTTTAATTTTATTCAATTTTAATTATCATGTATTATATTTAAAAACATAATTTTATAGTGAAACAGGATAAACATACCTGAGTACCTATAACATAAATTAGCAATTTATTGAAATATAAAGCAAAAAAAAAAAAAATCTCTATAAATCCCACTCGGAGCAAAAAATATATACTACTAAAAATCCTAGAAATTCCTCTCTGTGCCTTCCCTGTCCTTCCAAGCCCCAGTGGGAACCACTATCCTGAATATTATTATAATTATAATTATAATTATTTCCTTGGTATATATTCCTAAGCAATTAGTTTAATTTTGCATGTTTTTGAACTTTTTATAAAGGGAATTATGCCATATGTATTCTGTCGTGTTCTTTTCTCAACATTATTCCTTTAAGATTCATTAATACTGTTGTGTGGATATGTAATTGAATCTGTAATTTACACAATGGAAAATATACAGCATTCTACTTTTGATGGTTATACAGATTGTTTTTGGTTTTGGTCTATTACCAAGAGTGCTGCTATGGATAATCTTGAACAAGTATCTTATTGTACATAAGGATGAGTTTCTGTAGGATTTATATCTGGGAATAAAATTGCCGATCATGGATTTTTAGTAATGTAATCAGCTCTTAAACATTTGTCCAAATGTTTTTTCCAGTTTATACTTCCACCAGCAGTGGGAAAGTATTCCTATTTGCTCTCCATCCTAGGATTATGAGACTTCTTAAAATTTGCCAATATATTAGGTGTACAGTAGTATCTCTTTGTGGTTTTTACTTGTATTTCCCTGATGGCTAATGAGATAGAGCACAACTTTATGTTTATTGGACACTTGAATTTCCTCTTTTGTGAAATGACTTGTGCTCATTTTTCTTTGTTTGTTTTTAATTGATTCTGGGTCAATATATTCTACATGTGCACCTGTAGCCAATTACATGTGTTGCACGTATGTTTGCCCTTTGTACATTGCTTTTCAATGGTGTCTTTTTTGGTGAAAAATGTTCTTAATTTTATGAGGTTAAATTTATCAACCTTTTTCTTTAAGGTCAGTGGTTTTTGTGAAAATATCTCTTAACTCTGAGTTTATGAAGCTATGGTTCTTTATTACTTTGTAAAGGTGTTATAGTTTTGATTACATTTAGGTCTATGACATACCTACAATTTATTTTTGTAAATGACGTGAGTTAAGGAGTTCAATTTTCCCTCACATACACCCAATTGTTACAACACCATTTATTGAAAATGTCATTATTTCCAACTGCTCTGGGTGCCACTTTTGTCATAAATCAGATGACCATATGTTTATGGGTCTGTTTCTAGGCTCTTCATTATATTCCATTGTTCATTTATCTATCCTTATGACAATTCCATACTTTCTTAATTGCTATAAATTGCTTAGTTCTTACTTGCTAGAACCAGGGGCAGATGTAGGCATTAAGGAGCACAAATCTTATACAATTTTACACTCTTCTATAAGAAAAAAATGAATAGTGATGAATCTAAAGTTAAGTACACAAGTGAATGATAAAATAAACCACAACAAATTATAAATTATAAGAGATGATAAATACTATAAATATCATGAAATCCAGACAAATAACATATTTTATCAATTGTTCTTTAATACACCTAAGAGTTTTTCTCTATAGTTTTCAATTACATATTCCTTGATGGCCTTTTGATTTGATGATAATTTTGTAATACCATTTTCTACAGAGAAAAAGAAAAGAAAATTTAGTCTTTCTTGTAGCACAGCTCATCACAAATTTTTTTGTATTTTGTGAGTTTAGAAAAGTTTTGTTCAGTTTCTCAACTCATCATTGTTAAAGATACAAATAATTTAGAATTTCTGTCAAATTTGGAAAAACATCCACCAAAATTTTTCATATCTTAGCAATATATTCACCATTTGTATACTGCTACAAATTTGTGCCCTACAAGCACCAGAATTCTGATAATTTCTACTTTGTGTGGTTCTCATTTAAAAAATTATGGTGATCTTCTTGTGTATGTTGCATTGTCAAGTATATTTCTGAAACATGAGAACTTCCATTTTGACTTAAGTACCAATGGAAATGAATTCTTCACTTATTATTTGACATGTCTGAAGACTGGAAGCCTTTTCCACGGAGCAGCTTCTGGCCCCCCTTTTTCCGTCTTGTTTCTCCTCCACCACCCACACACATCTGGTGCCAGGTATCATAAGACACATTCATGTGGTGCTATAGCCTCTGATCCTATGGCTTTGGGTCACAACACTGGTGAGTTAGCACAGGAGGCTTGGGAGTATTCTTGGAAGCCCTTCTTACAACTGAAGGCTACCAATAAAGTAACTAAATATGAAAGTGACTGAGAGCCACATAAACATGCCACATAAACATGCCATAAATATTAATATTATATTAATATTAAATATATTCCCAACTCAATCTCTCCCCATCCAAATTCCTCAAATGTGCACAGCCCTTCAAATATCTGCCAACATAATTTGATGCCTGATGGAGGTGGATTTAAAGACAAAAGACACAGCAGCCTTAATGCTAAATGTCTTATTTAACACATTTTACAAAAACATGTAATTATGTGATTACTGTGTTAGGGCATCTTCCAGAGTCCTGAAAGGGGACAATACAATCTCCATTTAAATCTGCCTCTAACTAGAACTTTATAATCCTCCCACTTCGCTGTTTTTCTTCAAGAGTGTCTGTGTTACTCTTGGCACTCTGAATTTCCATGTACTTTGTATTGAATCTATAAATCAGTGTTGGGAAAACTGACTTCTTTATATTATTAAGTTCTCCAATCCATTTACATAGTATATATCTCAATTTATTATAGTCTTTTTAAATTTATCTTATGAAATTTGCATAAATTTCTACAAAGAGGTATGAGACATCTGTTCTTAATCTTATTAATATTCTGGATATTTTTATTAGTATATAGTATGTCTATTTAATTTTTCAAAATTTGTTGCTGGCAGAGAAATATAGTCATATGCATTTAGTAATTTTGCTAAATTATATTAAAACAAAATATTTACCTGTAGATTCCATCATTTTTTCTTTAAAAATTATACAACTTATGGGCCGAGCCTGTGGCGCACTCGGTAGAGTGCTGCGCTGGGAGCGCGGCGACGCCCTCACCGCAGGTTCGGATCCTATATAGGAATGACCGGTGCACTCACTGGCTGAGGGCCAGTCACGAAAAAATGACAAAAAAAAAATTATACAACTTATTAAAAATAGCATTTCCTTTCTGATTCTTATAACTTACATTTCTTTTTTCATGCTTATTGCAATTACAAAGATCCTGAGTACCCAGGTGAAAGGAAGTGGTGATAATGGAATCCTTGGTTTCTATCTCAAAATATACCATTAAGTACAATGTTTCCTGTAGAACTTTTTGTAGATACTCTTATTCCAACTTGACAAACATTTTTTCCTTATTTTTAAAGCTTTTAATCATGAATGACTGGATGGTGAATTTTGTCAAATGCTTTTTCTGTAATTGTCGAAATAATATTATAATTGTCCTCTTCTAATGTCTTAATATGAAAAATTGTATTGATTAACATTTTAATGTCAAAATAATCTTCAGTTCCTGGGATTAACTCAATTTAGTCACATATATATTGCTGTATTTCTTTGCCAGTTTTTTTAAAAGGATTTTTTGCCATCTGTGCTCATTGGTGAGATTGGCCTATAAAATTTTGCTTCCCTTGTTCGAGTATCAATGTTATGTTATACTCATAAAATGGTGTGAGGAGTCTATACTCTTTTTCCACTACTTGGAAGGTTTTTGGTAAGATTTTATTTTGTTTGTTTAATGTTTGGAAGACCTCACAGACAAAGCTATTTGAGCTTGGAGTTTTCTTTGTGGGAAGGTTTTTGATGGCTATTTCTTTAATAGCTATAGATAAATTATTCAGGCTTTGTCTTCTTGGGTCACTTTTGGTAGGTTATATTGATTTTCTTATCTTTTAAGAGGATCAACTTTTCCTCCTTTGGTTTTCACTATTGTATGGTTTGTTTCTATTTCATGGATTTCTGCTCTTACCTTTATTTTCTCCTTTTACTTTCCTTGGTTTAATTTGCTCTTTTGTCTACAACTTTTGAGAAGATTGCTTATTTCACCTATTTTCAACATTTCTTATTTTCTAATAAATGTATTCTAAATAAAAATGTACTCAAATATTTGCAAACAATACATTTGATATGGGGTTAATATCCAAAATATATAAGAAACTCAAACAACTCAATAGCAAGAAAAAGAATAACCCAATAAAAAGATGACCAGAAAATCTGAAAAGATATTTTTTAAGAGAAGACATAAGTGGGCAGCAGGTATATGAAAAAATGCTCAACTTCACTAATCATCAGATAAATGCAAAACAAAACCATGATGAGATATCACCTCACACCTGTTAGAAAGGCTATTATCAAAAAGATAAAAGACAAGTGCTGGCCAGGATGTAGAGAACAGGGACACTTGCACACCGTTAGTAGAAATGTAAATGAGTACAGCAATTAAAAACAGTATGGAGGTTCCTCAAAAAATTAAAAATTGAGCTATCATGTTATACAGCAATTCCACTACTGGATATATATTCAAAGAAAATGAAATAAGCATTTCGAAGAGATGTCTGCAGTTTGATGTTCGTTGTAGTGTTATTCACAGTAGCCAAGAGGTGGAAGCAACCTAAATGTCTACCTATGGATGAACAGATAAAGAAAATGTGGTATCGATACACAATGGAACACTATTCCACCTTGAAAAAGAAAGAAATACTGTCATTTCTGACAACAGAGATGAACCTGGAGGACATTATGTTAAGTGAAATAAGCCAGGCACAGAAGGATAAATACCACATTATCTCACTTATATGTGGAATCTAAAAATGTTGAACTCATAGAAGAGAGTGGAATGGTGGTTAGCAGGGACTGGGGTGGGGGGGAGGAAGATGTTGGCCAAAGGATACAAAGTTTCAGTTAAATAGGAGGAATAAGTTCAAGAGATCTATTGACAACACGGTAACTATAGTTAATAACAATGTATTGTATTTTTGAAAATCACTAAGAGTAGACTTTAAGTGTTCTCACCACAAAAAATAAGTATGTGAGGTAATATACCTGCTAATTAGCTCGATTTAGTCGTTCCACAATGTACACATATTTCAAAACATGTTGTACACACAAAAAATAGAATAAAAGAAAAATATATTTTAAAAATGTCCTCTAAGTAATGATTTAGCAGCATATCATAAATTATGAAATGTTATATTTTTATCATCCAATTTGAAATACTGTTGAATCATTCGACTTCTTTGAGCCATCTACTATTTATACGGTTATTTCTTAATTTCCCAAAATGTGAATATTTCCTAGTTTTATGTTTGTTTCCCATTTCTAACGTAATTGCTTTGTGAACAGAAAACTTAGCGTGCAATATTTCAGTCCTTTAAACATATTGAGCCATGCTTTATGGCCAATATACGATCAAATTTTCTGAATATCAGTATACATTTGAAAAGACTGAATCTTATCCTTAGTTGTATGGATGAAAAAGAAGAAATAAATACATCCTGATGCCATGTAATACTATCGAAGAAAAAAAGTTTTTACCCAAACACTTGGAAATCTCTCGCTATCGCGGTCTGTGTTGCAAGAGTCTCCCCCGCCCCCGCCCCCCCAAACCCATTTATCCCAGCAACCCGTGTGGATGACAAAGCCACATTCATCTTTCAGAGTAAATAGCAATCAGCCCCAGAGAGGAGACTTTCAAATAAAGGCCAATATGTGTTGATATTGATAGTGACCCATAAATCTCAGTTTCTTTGGGAGAGAATAGTGGGTGGCATTTTAATTCTAAGCCATCTCATGGGAAGAAGAGAGAGTGACCCCAGCTGAGGACCTCAGTGGATCATCCATGGAAACACAACCTGCGAGCCCGGAGGTGAGCACCACCTGACGGCCTCCGGCATGTTGCACAGCGCTCCCTCCATTACCCAGAGGAGGAGCGTGCCGGCCGGGCCACGGGGACGCTGAGCCCGGGGTGCGCGGATAGGCTTCTGAGCGCTGATCTAGAAAGGACGAAGGGCTGGGATCTCTCCAGCGTGATTAATCGCTCCCTCTCCCTGGGAAGCCCAGGCAGAGCGCTCACAGCCCCTCGCGTGCGCTGGGCACGTGGGAACCTGCCAAGCCTGTGACGAGGTCTCCTTTGCTGCTCTTCTCGGCAGCAATTTTCTCATCATGCATGGCTAGTCCCAAGCCTGGTCTTTGTCCTCCAGGGGATGCAAGAGACCTTTCTTCCCTTCATCAGTTTGCTGTGTCTGAGTGCAGATAACTCGCTCCTCCTCCCTGTTCTGCCATTTGAAGAAGGCATATTAGTTATCACTTATTTACTACTTGCCAGACAACCTAGGTGTTCTTGCAAACATTATCTCATTTAATTCTTATTAACTGTATGACTTTGGGCTGGTCACTTGAACTTTTTAAGCCTTTTTTAAAAAATTGAAACATAATTGTACATATCTGTGAGGTACAGTGCTGCATATCAATACCTGTGTGCAATGTGTGATGCTTAAATCAGGATAATTAGTATATCCTAGAGGCTTTTAAAGCAGCTGTTGGTGAGATGGAAAAGAAAGATCCAGTTGTGTGTGCACATAGTTTTTTCAACTTTGCTCAGCTGAGAGGCTCACAGCCATGTGGTTATGTCCAATTTTTGTTTTATTTTTTTCCCATGAGCCAAGAGACAGCATATTTTTAGAATTTAAAATGTCAGTAAATAAGCTATGCATCTGGGGGGAAAAAGTTTACTGTTAGTAACTCACACCAACTAATCTATAATAAATAACTAAATTCGATGCTGTTCCTCAGAAAGGCATCTCAAAGAGTAATACATGAGATCACCATTTTTTAGAATCTGGCATTCATTTTTAGTTTAACACTGTTGCAAATAGAGCCAGTTTTACTTTCTGCCTAACATTCTAAGAATCTTTCACAGGAAAAGTCAATTTATTTTGTACTAGTTACATACCTAAAACACAGTGATGTCAAAACAGTGGGAGTGCCATAACACAAAAAACCCAAGAAAATGAGACTACCCCTCCCTGCAAGACTGAATTTTCAGTGAATTTAGGTAATTAGAAAGGCGTAAGACAAGTTCATATGACACTCATTGATATCCAGGCAGCCCAAGGTATAGTGATGTAACAAATCTTCTTTTGAACCTTGTTTTGAGTTGTCTGAGTTGAGGTAGGACTCCCCGAAGGCTGTGGCTCCATTTTTTATGATATTTTTTATTATTTTGAATAAAAGAACCTGAACAGTACGTGCTGTGGCTGGTGGTAGTAATTGAGCAGTGGAGAAAAATAGGCTGAGTAGAAATGACTATTTCTATCCCTTCCTGTTGTGTCTGTGTGACCTTGAACAAGGGACTTAACCCCTGTAGCCTCAGTTTCTTCTTTTGTGAAATTAGAAAATGCTGTTGAGATTTACATGTAAGTATTCCTGTACGTGACCGTATAACATACTCGGCACATTGTATCTGTACAACACTTTGAAGATTTGATTATTTCTATGATTATTAGATTAGTATTAGCTTCAAGAGAAAGCCAAACCTGTAACACAGGGGAGGGAGTTACCGGCACTAGGAGGCAAAAAGATCAAGGCTTTTAAATACAGCCAAGTGTCTCCTTATGGCTGTTTCCCAAAAGCAGCAATTTCCATTTAAACCTTTGGAAAGACAACAAGGTGAAGTGCTTTTCAGATGACAAGGTCCACTCCAAGACACAGGGGGCTTTTACATGGAAAATAACTGAATAATCAAAACAATATCCAAAGCCTCCTGTCAGATGTTATCCTTTTGTACTGTGATTCATTTTACTTCAGGTACAGACATCTCAATGTCATTGTGTGGTCTGGTTCCTTTTAGATATCCTTTCAGATGGAAAGAAAAATGATTTTTTAGGCTCTCTCAGACAAGAAAGGCAGAATGCAACTAATTTATTTATGATTCTGTTTTTTTTCAACTCGGTAAGTGTATTTTTTTTTTTTTTTGAGCTTTGCTCCAGAAAAATAAAATCATGGCTCTCTACAAGAAGGACTTGAGAAGAGAGTACTTTCTGAACGCCATGAAATAATTCATTGTGTTACTTAGGGCAAGCCACTTTAGTTGTCTCTCTCTGACATTCTACCATAGACAAAATTCATTGTAATAATACGTTTTTTTGTTAGGAAAAATAAAAGACAGAAAAAAGACAAAGTTAATACAGTAATAATAGTAGCTGTATTTACTGATCACTACCTACAAGCCAAGTACTATTCCAAGAGCTTCAAATGTAATTAATAATGTTTAAACCTCATAACAATCCTATATGGAAGCTTCTAGAATTATCCCCATTTTCAGATGAGGAGCTGGAGGACAGGGAAGTTAAATAACTTGCCAAAAGTCACAGGACTACTAAGTGGTATATTCAAACCCAAGTGGTCTGTCTCGAGTCCACAAAAGTATACCCTGTTGCTTTTCCGGGTAAATGACAGATGTAAGTTCTCATCCCAATACCAGACATTTTGTGGTCAACAGAGATGCAAAACGTTTAACACAGGAATTACTCTACCAAGAATTTTGTTTCTTTGTTTGTTTGTTTTAAAGTAAGATATGTTCCTCATGTCTCAGGTAAAGATGGGTATATGGTTGCCTTTCTCTTATGACAAGAAAACCTGGTTCTCTGCACTCATCACATAAAGATGTGCATACTCCTAATGATCGTTCTGCAATAACCAATGTGGTTCACCCTTTGAGCTCTAAGGCTATGTGGTATATGCCTTCTCTTAAGCTTTTTTCTGGAAGTCTTGGTTCAGACTGAATTGCCCACATCTCAGCATTCCACACCCACAAAGTTAGAAGCTCCACAAAGCTGGTTCCAACTGTGCTCGTAATATTCTTGCAGTAACCTCCCCTCCCCGCAACTCACGTATTGCTCGAGGTTGTTTTACTCAGTTGAGCACAAAGCACAATTATTCACAACAAGCCTGCCAAGGCAGGGAAGAACTGAAATTGATGCTACCTCACTTGTGTTTCTCTTTCTGTTCCATCTCACATTCTGCTATCGGAGTAATTTCTCTTGAGTATCAGGCAGCTTTATTGATTTCCATTTTTCTATCACAGAAAATGAATGCATCACCTCCCTCCCAGACCTCCTTGATCTGGTTGTGTCCTGAAATTCAACCTTGCCTTCGCATCTCTAGCTGGGCTGGACCACTCTGTATCACAGTTATAGGCCCTCTTTTCAAACGTTTTGCCTTGCTTTACTCAATTTTTCAATAAATATTTCTTGAGCACCTACTATGTACCAGGTGTAGAGTAAGACACTTGTCAAGAGTGATTTCCTGTCTCTGTCTGTCAATTCTCACCCATATTCCACCCACCCTCCCAATCCATTCTTTTTTTTTTTTAAAACTACTTTAATATCATACTTTTATTTACTTTTAGTTAAACTTCTTTAAAATTTTAAAATGTAATATTGTAGAAGAGATATAGCAAGAGCATATAAAAACATGTAACAATTACGAATCAGCAGAAAATAATTCTTCAGTCAGTTCTTGGTCTAGCAGTTATTGCTAATTTCTGATTAAAACACCACTAACCAGCTCATACAATGATATTAAAGAAATCCTTTCTCCCATTCTTTCTGTTAACACTACTTGGACATTTCCACAACTCATTATTCCTTATTAATTTAATTCTGTCTCCTCAATTAGGTAATAACTGTTTATAGGCTTTAGACCTCTGTATCCTTCATCACACCGAGTAGATGCTAAGTGAACAAAAAAAACTTATTAATAAAGGAACTTTAATCCCACTAAGGTCTCCAACCTTTGCTTAGAAAGTGATGATTCATTGTTAGGAAACTGATGAGTTATAGTTACCGTCTGTGCAGATGTAAGTGGGGAACATGGAGTCACTTTTGCTTTTTAAAAACGTATGGTGTTGACATGTGTCTGAGGACAGCGGGGGTGGGACACAGGGTGAGGGAAGAAACGTACTTTTATCTTACACAACCTGGACCAAGTCCCTTGGCTTGCTACCTTAGTATCTTCCTACCAATACAAAACTTTTTGACATATTGTGGTTCCCATTTTTCTGCATTTTCTAAGCATAGTTTTGAGTATTCTTTCTGTGAGAGCTAGGAATTAACCCAGCTCTCTGACCCCTGCCTTATGCTGTGAGATCATACTTTCTAAAATTCTTATTTTATGCTGGCACAATCCTAGCACTGTACACACAGTGTTTTCTACATTTATTTTGCACTTTCTCTAGCCATTTCCAACATATTACCATACCGTGTATACTTCAGCTTACTCATTTAATCAAAAGCTCACTTTGTTCATTTTACTTTGTAATTCAATTCTTAACGCATCTCTTGCAGCACAATTGTTATGAATTTTCAATTTATTTTTATATCTATTTTTATAGCTGCCACTTCTACAGTGTGGCAAGCTTTTTTTCCTTAACTTTAAAAACATCATTTCTGAAAGAAAGCTGTTCTGAAATCTGGCTTTTTCAGCAAACTGAACACCCACACGATGAAGAAAGAATGACAGAAGTTAGGGGTAGAAAAGATGCTTAAGGTCACCTTGCCTATTTCTTTTCAGGAAATACAAAGAGGTTTGCGCAATAATGTTCTAGTTTATAGAACTCGTCGTTTTAAGCTTAGAAAATGTTGTTGACCCCCATTATATGTCCTCTTATTATGGGTTTTGCTAAAACCTTACGAGCTTTGCTAATAGTTCATGTTTTCTTAGAAATCAGTTTGTATCTATATGGCAGAATGTATGTCTGATTGATTCCAAATTTATTTTTGTCTTTTGAGAGATAATAATAACTTTCTTTTACCTATCTTCTTTTTTTCCCGGTCTTTAGAAGTAGTGTTCTCCCTATCGATTGCTTCATAATGAACCAGCTCAAAACCTAACAATGAAAACTGACAGCTGTCCTTTGTTTTTATTTCTCATTGTTTGGCAGGAAGACTAGGCTCCTCGAGGCAGTTCTTGTGCAGGGGCCCTCTCGCAGCTGCAGTCAGATGGTGGTGGCTGTTGGAGTCATCTTAAGGGTTTTCTCACACACATCGGCTGTGTGATGAAACCTCAGCCACAGCTGCCAGCCAGAACTCCTCAATATGGCTTTTCTAGGTGTCCTGGGCTTCCCTCACAAAGTGGTGGCTTGATCCCAAGGGCAAATATCCCAAAATAGAGGTGGGAAAAAGTATTGCCCTGTATGACCTAGCCTCAGAAGTTACATAGCATTTCTTTCACCAAAGAGTCACAAGGGCCACCCAGGTATAAGTGGGATGGGGGTGGGGGTCAAAGACGAGGAGTAGGGGAGGTGGGAAAATAGACCCCACTCTGGATGAGGGGAATGGCAAGGTTACATTGTCAGAACTTGTAGGAAAAGAGGTATTGTTCCTGCCATCTTTGGAAAATACAACCTTCCACAAGTAGTTGCATAATCAACTACTTATTATCTGTGATGGACAGGGAATTAAAGATTTCAGTTTAGATACCATTTTCAACCTCTTTTCACACCAAACCATACACAGGTGCTACTAATTGATCTAGCAAAGTGCACAGCTCTTCACTTTTCTTATTTTGTCTTAATGCTTCCTGATCATTTCCTTTAAGTTAAATATAATCAGCTAAAAAGAAGAGGAAGGAAAAGACCTGCTAATTCATTATCTGTACACCTTATCTTAAATAATGGGCTCTAATCATATCCTTCACTGAGTCTGGGATGTTTCACTGATAGGTAACTGAACTGAGCATCAGATGACTTTTCTGGGCTTTCAGTATGGTAAAATTGTCCCCAAGTTCTCTTTTAGCTCTAATGTTCTAGAATTCTGACTCTCATATTTGCAGGTCTGAAACTCTATTTTCATCTGCTAAATAAACATCATTACCAGAACCACCAGATAATTATACTAATGAATGTGCATATGTTTATTTTTCTATTTTGAACCCCATGGAAAACCATGAAATGAATTCGTATCACATGCTTCCTCTTCACAAATGAGATAAAAGGATTACGTTGGACTTGAGTTCATCCAAATTACACATATTATTTTTCCTTTCCTTTTTATCCTAGAATAGTCCATTAAGCCTCAGAAGTTTTCCTATGAAAGTAATAATAGTGCTCAGACAATGTGTCCTCAATGGACTTATTGATAATGTCTTTCTCTGTCAAACATGAATCTGTGGTAACATGATGAAATGAAAACTCCAGATTCTGTCAAAAATATGGAACTCACTTGGGAAACTAGTTGTTAGTATATGGGACTTTCACGACACAGCACTAACACTGTGGATTGATAAAGAAACATGAAACTCAAATCTCCAAAACAAACACTAAAGCTGTCTAAACCAATGTCCAGCAGAGGTGACAAAGCAGTGGTCAACATTGGTCCCTAGTGTCATTCATTAGTAATATTTCTTTCTTTGGCTCAGTCACTCTAAATAAAATATTTGGTTAAGTATAAAGAAAATCTCCTCATTCTTTATCAACTATAATTTTGAGTTTAATTCATACTTTTTAGCATCTCCTAAAAGCTTTTCTGTCCTCCCAATCAAGTGATTTTGCCCACTTCACTGTTTTACTTCATTCCACAACTTTCTCTCTCCCATTTCTGACTTTGAAATCAACACATCCATTCCCCATCTTTTATCCAATACACTATCCTCTCTAACAAGTTTTTTCTGATTTTATTCCTATATCTGAATCCAATTTACGATCCCAGATCAAATCCTCTGGGAATGCCTCTGCTTATAGGTACTAGTATGACTCTACTTATGAGTCCATGTATTGACATATATACTAGATATTGAGGAGATACTGCTTATCTTCCCTATCTTTACTCGTCATCTTTTGGTAGTTTTAGCATCAGTCTTGACTATGCCTTTGAACTGACTTGTGGGAGCCAAGCCAAGAATGGCCGAGGAGCTTTTCTGCCCTAGGCCTCCAGAAGCTGTTGGTCAAAGCCAAGTGCACTGTTGGGGTGCCACAAGAAGGCAATAAGAACACAGGCTATGTAGTCTCTCCTCCTTTGAACCACCATGACTCATGCCTCCTGTGGGAGACAGTCAAAGGATTTGCTGGCATTTCTCTCCATGCCTCATGTGTCAGCATTCCTTGTAAGCACAACATTTCTAAAGGCAGCTTGAGACTTAGGGGACAAAAGTGACCCACACTAAAAATGCCACTGTGCTCATAACAGCCTGTCATCCAAATCAGCATTTGGAAAGTGGTTGGACCCAACCCCCTATCAGTGAATCCTGTTTTCTTAACGATCTCATCCAGAAATATCCGGCCAAGGAAAGGAGGAAAAGGAACGTGGATGCTCTGACTCTAGCAATATGCCACATTCTGTATAGGAAGGCCACCTACCAGAACAGCCAAATGCTGCACGGTGTCTTGCTGCAGAAGGTAATTTAGATGCCTGTACATACCACTACAGCCCTAACGCTGCTTTTTCCTTTGCTGGCAAAAAAACACTTACTGAGCAGCCCATTTGGGAAAACACAGAGTTCCTTCTCTGCTTACTTAACTTAGAGCAAAACAGCTACAGTATTTCAAACATACTGGAAAAAAAAGACTGAAAAATTATAAAAATCAGCATTGTTCTTAGGCTTTCCTTTTCCCATACCCCAATAAGACTCTTTTTTTAAATGATCAATTAGGATACATAGACATAACTGCACTAAAAATTTTTTCTTAGAATGTAAAGAGAATACTCATAGTGTGAGAATATTTTACCATAAAGAAAAGAAACATATATAATTTTCTGGGGAGCATGGTTAAAATAAAAACAAGGGACAAAAATTAGAGGGAATATATATATACATAGCCTACACTGACTCTAATTTTAAAAAAAAGTAAAATCAAAAACACATTGGAATAGGCTAATAGGTCTGGCTGATATATTTCTTTATCTTATCTATAGATGCCCAATGGCAGGGAAATAGAAATGAAAAGGAGCTTTGAGGATTAGCTATATTTTTGATCACCATCTCTGTCATGCAAAACAAAACACAGCATTGCCAACAGGTTTGTCTCTGTGTGTGTGTGTCTGTCTCTGTCTGCGTCTGTGTGTGAGTATGCACATGTTTGTCGGGGTGAGTTGGGGGTAGAATTTTAAAATGATTGAAATTGAGTTGAAATTCTAATGTATCTGATGGGACCAGAATTTCAAAAAA
Source organism: Cynocephalus volans (assembly GCF_027409185.1). NCBI lineage: Eukaryota > Metazoa > Chordata > Mammalia > Dermoptera > Cynocephalidae > Cynocephalus > Cynocephalus volans. The sequence goes on from NC_084464.1 coordinate 78,064,508, forward strand.
CAAATATGGTATTGAGGGTGGGGAATTAGGCTGTTGGCATAATCTCCTTGGCAACTCTGGGGTGTTTATAGCAGAAGGGTATACTGGGCAGTCCACCATGTCTAACTTAAGCTGTGAACTAAATAGATGCCTTGTTCCTCAGAAGTACAGGTCTGGATTGAGGTCGCCGATGAAGACTGGCCATGCTAATGACTGAACCCCCACTCCTTCATGCATAGACTCGAGCACACACACCATTATGTTTGCAGGTGGTATGGGGTAGAGTATAAATGCACATATCACAATTAGTCATTACACCACTTCTCTTCCTAGCACTAAGAACACTTTTGCAAATTTTAAGTAGGGTATAATGTGTATTTTTCAAATGTCAGGAATGCCAAAGTTTGTATTCTTGGATGGTTCTGTATATTTCTGTTTTTAAGAAAAAAAAAGCTTCAAACCAATGGATGTCTCAATAGCCTGTCTCAGTATGGGAGATGGAAAGCTACTTATATAAGCAATTACTCTGAAATGAGAATTCTGGTCTCTTATAATTCAAATTAAATTTGACAAAATTTTATTAAATAGAACTTATTAAATAACTGTATGTTCTGGCCTATGTCTACAAAATGATGTCATATCAATTTTTAAGACCCAAATGTCCTCTTTTATGAAAGTACAATGTCAGCCTCTTCAGAGAGTTCCATAGTCAATGATTAGAGTCTCCAAAAGGAGGCTGGGCATGAAACCAAAACTAGGGTGTCAGCTGCAGTCCATAGTCAATGTCTTTTATCCTGTTCTTCAGCTCCAGCTCCTGTTTGTCCATTATCTTTGGCTATGAATTTCCATGGAGACCCACGGTTGTCGGTGACTGCCCATTGTGAGAACAGCACTGTAAGCATCACAGTGGTGACTCTCCGAGTTTCCAAAGCTGCCAGTCTTTGGATTGTCAGAGTATCTGTTCTCTGATGAGTTGTGGAGAAAGATGTGCTCTCCCCTGTCTCTCTTCCCCACCATCTCAGACTTAGCTCCTTCAGAAGTAGCTTCTCCCCAATGCAATTTGTTTCCTTCCAATGAAAATCTTTTTCTGCTCAGAGCCAGAAAGTCATTGCAATCTCTATTTCAGCTGTGGGTTTTCCCTTACCTATGCCTAACCAAAACAAAGCAACTCCACCTCACCAGCCCTACACTCACACACATACATATCACAGATACACAAGATTGCAATCTTTTACCTAAAACATCTGAAGCAAAAGCGATTTCTCGGCCTCTAGTTTTTTCACATAGAAAATAACTGGAAGTTTTGAAATTACAGGTCCCCCCTTCCCATTTTTACCATCCAGCTCCATCAAGGTTCCTTGTTTAATTAAAGTTTCTTCAAGGTATCATGTACCACTTCTCTCCTCAGCAGTTTCAGATAACACATGGTGTTGAATAAGCACCTAAATCCTGCAGTGATGACAGTGGATTCCGAAATGATGGATCCTTCCACACTCTAGAAATCATGGCCCTTTGCACTAAGGTATGCGAAGCATCACACTATGGAAACACCAGTCCTCCATGGGCTCATAGCCCAGAAGAAAGAGGAGATTCATGTGTAAACAATTCAATTCCAAGGCAATATGTGAATAACATGGCTATCTGAGGGAAGAAGAACGTAACTTTGAGTTTTTAAGAAGAATTCTCAGGAGAGTTGAGTTTGACTTGAGCCTTGAAAGAGAAATAATGTGTCTATTGGCAGCTATGAAGGGAAGGGCACTGCCAGCAGCCCTGAGGTAACCAGGTGGATCAAAAGCATGGGGCAGTGGGATGGAGAGTGAGTTTCTGGAAGAGCGAGTTTATAAGTGTGAAAGGATGGTAAGGAAGAGACATTGTGAAAATTAAAGGTGATTAATTGTGATAATCAAATTATTGAGACACGAGCAACTGGCTAAGATGTCTGAACTTTATCTTCGTTTAAGTGATTGAATGTTGAATTTTTGGAACAGAGGAATAATATGATCAGACTTGGGTTTTAAGTAAAATATAAACCTATGAGTTAAAAAAAAATAACCTTAAATTGAAAACTTTAAAGTAGAGAAGACGGGAGGGGAGAAATGTATAATTGTTTATTCCAATATTGAAAGCAAGTGGTACATATCAGAGACACACAGCCCCTCTGCGATTGCCACAGGATGCCCAGCAATAATGCCTATTAACAGGAAATGTGTTCTCACCCCTGCTTAGCTCAAGTTCAAATACCAATTTCTTCGCTTCTTGGGAACAAGCAAAGATGAGTGTTGTGTTGTGTGGATTACATGAGGCTAAATAAACCACATCTAGAAACAAACTGCCTTGTTTTAAGGAATCTGCTTTCTCCAAATGGTCTCACTGTTTATATAATAACAATCATGAATTGTGCTTGTATGATGCAGTATGGACTTGTTTTTAGATATATTATCTTGAACCACATTGCAGCAGTCTGGAAATATTTTCAAAACTGTGATCCCTTGGAATCCTTGGAATCTAGAAATATGCCTCTTGGCCATGAACTGTGAGACTGGCTGAAAATTGCAAATGAAATGCATATTATTATTCACAGGAACAATTAGGCTAATCATGCTGTAATCAAGCTATCAATCTTGTATGGAGCTCCCTCTCCCTGATGTCCTCATTATATGGCTAAGCCAGAAGAAAGATGCCATCAGTAAAATGAAGAATCCCTTTCTCTAAAATCAAAATCTTTAGACGTGAGGATGCAGGAAGACAGAAGTAGCTAATTTATTGACAGAGAAAACTTTCCCTCCTCACTGAATTATCAGGGCTGTACATCACTTCAGAAAGTTTAATTCCAAAACCTCTTCTCCACAATAAAGCCACTGGTTGTAATCCATCAATGTTGCCTAACAATCAATTCAATCAATGCACACTCAGCATTTATATAGCTCAAGAAGTTGAAAGTATTAAAAGTAATTTCTTGATATTCTGCTGTTAGTCCTTGGGGGTTTATTGGTGATCTTACAGCTTTTCATAGCAAATGAACCTTTCTCCATATAGCTACAGTGTCGTTGCACTAGTGCCTTTGAACAGCACAGGCTTCGTCTCATTGGAGAAACTTGTTTATAACAGGGGTCAGCAAACTACAGCCCGTGGCCTGCTGCCTATTTAGGGAAGGCCTGTGAGCTAAGAATGGTTTTTACCTTTTTAAGTGGTTGGAAAAATATTTTTTTAAATAATATTTTGTGACATGAAAATAATATGGAATTCAAATTTTGGTGTTCATAAATAAAGTCACTCTCATTCATTTATGCAGCTGCTTTTGAGCTATAATAGCAGAGCTGAGTTGTTGGAGCAGAGACTATATGATACACAAAGGCAAAAATATTTACCATCTGGCCCTTTACAGAAAAAGTTTGCTGAACTCTGATTTACAGTATTTCTGGAACAAGAAATCAAGAACCACTTTGCTTTTTCTAAAGCCAAGGCATTTTTTTTAAAAAATTATGTTTATCTAACAAAGAGCAAAAGTTTCCTTTAGCAAGGTTTCAGTTTGTGTGCTGGTAATGCCAGAATTCTTACATGGGTACCTGGAAGTATGTGATTTTGAATTATGCGGAAAAATATGGGTAAGTAAAATAATACATGAAAGAACACAGTGTGGGCCTGAAATCCCTGCAAGGCTTGAGAAAATATACTGAGTTACAGAATGTGTGCCTGTTTGCGTTTCTTTCTGGCAGGCGTGTAAAACTGAACTATTTATAGTGAGTCAGGCAATGGATAAATGTGTGTTAGCAAAAGAACTACCTTAGAAAATAATGGCAACAGCTCTTTGCAGGGAGAGGGGGCAGAGAAAAGGCTACCTCAAATGAACCAGAACAGAAAAAAAAAATCAAAGAAAAAGGACATAATTCATATTTCAAAACATGTGAGGGCATGGCTAATGCCCCAACTTGAAAACACTTTGCTTTAAGCAGCTCTGATGACCATATTAGCCACAGAATTTTACTGTTTCAGTCTAATCTCATACCTTAAATCCATTCCAACACACATGACTAGTATTTTTCAAGGCATTTCTCGGACAGATCTATGATATTTTCATTCAAACAATGATCAACTAACAATTATAGCTAGCAATCATAGCTCAATTTACAGCACCCATGGTATAAAGAAAAGAGGAGGAAGAAACAACCTTTTGAGGTGTCTGCTTTTATTCGTTATTCCCTGCAGATCAAGACAACAGAACCAATCTAGATGGTTTTAGGCTTCCACAGCAGCTTGCGGTATTTACTGGCATCACAGCACAAATCAAATGAGCAAATAAAACTGCCGCTGCTGTGAAAAGAGACTCAGAGCTCGGAGAGAGCCATTTGCAGTCTCCCAACATGATGCAGAGCTTGGGCTTCTATAGCCCTGCAGACAAACCAATTTAAGCATATTTTAATATACATCACTAGGATTCTTTTTTTTTTTTTCTTTTTAAGTCAAATGACCTGTTCTGTACATCAGGACTCAGACCCCCAGATGTCTGAGCAATGCCTCTGTGTGGTACAGCTAGCAGTAAAGAATCAGAACACGCTGCTTCCAGGGACAACTGTTGCTTTGGGGCCAGCATCACATTATTGCTTTGCTTCCTCAGCACAGCCATTGGCTGTTTCACTGCCTTAGCTGTGGCTCTATCTGGTTTTGATTGGATTGCCCTAATTTATTGCTTCAGTTCATTGAATTTGAGCAGCTGCTCCAAAATTCACTCAGAGTTTTTTTGCTATCTTTCATCCTTGCCTACAGCTCTTTATTTCCCAAGAACTGAACAAAAAAAAAGAGAAAAATATCTTTCTTTTGATAAAACAAACTGTTTGTAACTAACTGGATCGGTTTAATCTGATAGACGTCAATCTCACATCTACACTTTCCCTGTGTTGATTCTGAGGTCTTGCTCTAGCATTCACAGTAGTTTCCGGTAATTGAACAACCAACATACTATACTTTTATCTGCTAGTTAGATTTTCTTCAAGTGTAACCCCTCAAAGTCTTAATTTTCCACACACATTAAGAGCATTCTTAATGTGAGTTACAGCCCTCACTTAAAGTCATTATTTCACCGTGTGAGCCACTAACATTTTTAGTGATATAAGAAAAATTGACAATTACCACCTAAAATGTAACAAAGATGAGAAAAAAAGCAATAACAGGAGATGAAATAAGTCCTAGAATTTGGCAATTAATGAAAAGCACTGAGAACATCATTTGTGTCTGACATAAAAGTAGTGAGTCTAGTGAACAGAAAGGAAGGTTCTGTATCTATCCAGAGTATCATACGAAATGTGAAAGTATAGAGTGTTAGATGGTATATCAATTTCATTTTAGAAATACTTATCAACAGAGTAGCGATAAAAAATATTAACCCTCATTCTTGTGCATTGTAAATGCTAAAATAACACCTTATCTAAAATCTACAATTTTAGCGAAATGTTCAATAATGTGCTGATGGCTACAAATTAAATTATCTCTGTTTCTAAAAAGAGTAAACACAAGAAAGCGAAAGAGAGCCATTCCAAGTTTCTCCCACTAATCAACTGGAAAGTGGCAGATGGTGCAGGTAAGTGACTGTTCAGGTAACTGTTATTCAATGTATGGTGCATGTTAAGCAGGGGTTTAAAACCATTACAGCCAACTGGTAAGCAAGAGCACACAGATTTGGAATAAAGGGGCTGGTGTGATTTTGGACAAGTCACTTGAATTTCCCAGATTTGGGTTTCTTTAATTTTAAAAGCAGAGATAGAAATATCGGCCCCCACAGAGTTTAAGGAAATGAGATAAATACAAGGTGTTTAAATGAGATCAATTTGTAAACTGAGGAGCAACTATGTAAAAGTGATTTTGGTTAGACAGACATTGTGTCTGATGCCGATGCTACTGATATTAGTAATAGTTCTTGTTTCTCCAGTACCTGCTGTATACCAGGCCCTCTGCTAAGGGCTTGCAGTACATTTCTTCTAATATTTATGACAACCCTGAAAAGTTAGGTCTTGTTATTACTACTCTAACTTCAGGACATGTTTTCTAGAACTTAGTTTCTACCTGTTACACATACATAGCTTCTTGGCCACTGTGTTGTAGATGAAGGCCTAAATACTGGACTGTCTCGTACTCATCCTTCAAAAACTGGCTTGAACATCACCCATAACCTCTAGACTGGGCCTTTCCTAAACCCCATCCTCTTTGCTTCTTTAGTGGTAATCCCTAACTTCTGTGAGAGTTTAGACAATATCACAGATAAATAAGGTAAAATACATAAGGACTTGGGAAGGGAAGGAGAAAGATTTACATATATAATTTTACATATATGGCAAAATAGAAATGATTAGGGAGAAAAGAATCAAAGATGAATTAGAATTATGTCTCTGGAATTGAAAGATATTAATGATGTTACCTGTTAAGGGTGAAAAATTGTCCTTTTAGAAATTTATCTCTTGCACTGTATTTTCTACTTGTTTTAGAATTGTGGAAGTGCTTTGTTCGATACTTTGCAGACCTAATTCTGTAATTTTCTAGGGGAAAGAGACATCTTGATGAATGACAGTTGAGGGATATAATGCCTTGCAACAAACACCAGGTAATTAGTTGTCCCTTTGGCTGGGGTGCCAAAGCAAGGTTGAGGACACAGCTCCCAGGCCTTGCTCTGCTCACGTGGGAGAAGTTGATACTCGCTCAGGGTGCCCACCTGAGTCCCCACCTCATGCTATAGGCTTTTGTTACAGAATGAAAGAGAAGCATATTGTGCTTTAGATTAAAACCCTTGCTTTTTACAAAGAATATTAAATTGTCAGTCTTCAAAGAAGCATAATGTGATTTGTGGGGAAAACAGTAAAGTTGTGAATGAGAAATGAATCCTAAAACAGGTGTTCTTATTCTCACAAAGGTAAATTACAAAGAAATTTCTCAGCACAGTTCTGTTAAGACTAAATATTGCCACAACTGATATCAAGCTGCCATGCAAATAAGCAGGGACCCGTTATGACATTCACGGACCTTAGCCACTTTTGCCTTTATGGGCCCCTTCCTCCATTAAAAAAAATATTAAAAAATTAAAATTGTATTTTATTACTGTGTTAGTAGTGAGATGAATACATTATTATATATTAGAACCTTTTATTTGACCTAAAAGTTCATTTTCTCTTTTGATTTAGTAATAGAAACATTTTCATGGACTCGTGAAAGTACGGTAGGTACGTCAAAGTCCATGAAAATGTTTTTATGCCTACTGGTTAAGTTGGTCCTGATATAATTTTCTTTTTTAATGATGAGTTTCTATAACTATGTTCATACATTAGGATGGTCTCTAGATTTTGTTTTAATTAAGCTGCTTTTATCACATTTTGACATCATTACCTTGATAAAAAAAAAATAGGGAATTTTCCTCCCATGCTAAAAATGTTGTAGGGATCATCTTTTCTTCGAATTAAAACCTATCTACCTGTAAAATTGTTTAAGCCCAATTGTTTGAGAAAGAAAGAACAATTTTTTTCTATTTTTTTGTTGTTACTAGTCTATTCCATGCTTCTTCTTCTATGTAAGCCAATTTTCCTAGAAAAGTTATCCATGTTAGTAATGTCTTAACATTTATTAGCTGGATTTATATATTATATGCTCTTAAAATTTTTATCTGCTCTCAGTCTGTGATTGTCTAATGCTTCTCATTCTTAATGTTCTTATGGCTTTCATTATTTTTTTCTTCATTTGCTGTGCCAGAGAGTTGGCTATTTTAAACATCCTTCCTACTGAGATCTTTGAGGTTTCTTAATCAAAACTACCATTATGCTTTTTCCTAATTTTTTATTTCTGCTTTTATCTTTATTTTCTCTTTCCTCCCACTTTCCTTTGCTTTTATAAAAAAGTTTCTTGGATTAAATGCTTAGATCATTTATTTTTATTCTTATAATTTAATAATGAAGTCATTTAAATGATACATTTTCTTCTGATTATAGCTTTGGCTACATGTTATGAATTTCTGTATGTAGTATTCTCTTTGGTAATTTCTAAAAAGTTTTTGCCATTTTAACTTCCTCACAATCCAATAATTGTTTAGGGGAATTATTTTTTTTTAATTCCAGCTGGTTGTTCTTGTTGTAGTTAAATCTTTTTTAAAAATAAATTTTCATTTCACCTCATTGTGCTAAAAAAGAACTGTACCTTTCCTGCTTTGGAATTTAATATGATATTCTTTCTGGGATAAGAGTTTTAAAATGTTCTAGAGACACTGGAAAATAAGGTGCATCCTCTGTGGTAAAAGTCCAATATAGATCTTTTAAATCTACTTTATTAATTGCACTATTTCACTTCTATAGCTCTTAAATGTTTATTTTTTGTCACACTAATTAGTCGAAGATTAAGGGAAATGTATTAGAATCTCTCCAGTTCCATATTTTTGTAAATGTTTCCTTTTAATTAGTAGTTTCTTTTCTTTATGTATCTCAATGTGATGCAGTTAGGTCATTAATGTTTATTAAAATTATATCTACATAACGATTTGGACTCTTTGTCAAGATAACACAATCGCTGTAGTCCCAAGGTTAACAATCTTATCCCACATTATTATTTTGTCTGATGTTAACTGTTGCTTTCCTGTTTTCTCTTTATTTACCTGCTATCCTTTACATTATTTATTTATTTATTTGGTGTATTTCATATGTTCAGCCTATTGGTGGATATATGTTTTGATTCAATATGAGTGGTTTCATTTTGTTTCTTTCTTTAATATGAATATTTAACCCATTTATATTTTTCTTAAAATAAATATTGAATCTTCTTTCTGTCATTTGTTCTAAACTATTTATATTGTTTTTGTTTCGTTTTTCTTGTTAGAGAATTCTTTATCTTTTTTTGATATACTTTTTTTGTTTCTTTATTTTAATCTTTCCTACAATTTAAAAAGCTATATACTCAATTTTTCATTTAACTGATATTTAACCTTGCATTTTATAAAAGCAGCTTTAAGCTCTTTTTCTCTAATTACTAGACATGAAAACAAAACGAAAGCTTTTGAATCCTCCATACTTGAAACGAATATGTTTAAAACATTTTTTATTTCTCCTCCCTACATCGTGAATTTTCAGTCTTTATTAATGTAATTATTTCAAATGTGTATTACTGACATTTTTATTACTTTATTTTATTGAGTATTTTTACATTAAAATGCATTCTCTTTAGCATTTACGTTTAGTTTTATAGCTAAGAACAGAAAGATTTCCTGTTTTTTCTCTCTCTTTTTTCTATATCTTTACAGATTTGGCAGTGGATGGGAGGAGATGTTCATAGCCAATTTGTATGGTCTACGCATTTCCCAGTGCTGCACTGGCAGTCGGTATCAGGTCTTGGTTGGTTTGCTTTGGAAAACTACTTCTACCACTCAAATTAAATGCCTCTGACAGAGCTGATCATGTAGGTATTTTTTGCCCATTCATGTTGGATAAGCATAAGTCATAACATCCTAATTTCCTGGGTTCTATTATTGGTTTAAGTTTTGGCCATGTGACCTAATGACAGCCAAACAGAACACTTTGCTGGGACTTTTATATGTGATTCTCATGAGAAAGAAGTCCTTTCTTTCTTCTTGGATCAGATGCTATAAGGATGTGACTTAATGGTCCCTGTTTATAGAAGAGCCTGAGATAATGAGACAAGTTTAACAAGAGAAGCTGAAATTAGAGATGGAGAGAAAAAGAGAAGGAGTCCTAAAAGTATCATCTAAGTCCCCAGAGAGAGAGAGAGAGAGAGAAATGCCTAAAACCAGCTTCCCCTCTTTCCTTACATCACATGAGCTATTAAACTCCTTTAGTTAAACATTTTATTATGCTAGCTAAATATGTTGTTATCTTGTTCATTTTTCCATTACAAATGCTTAGTGTAGTCCAGGCTTGCACATAACAGATATTTAATAGGTGTTTGTTCATACAGTAGGTGTTGTTAATCTCACAGCTTCTACTTTGTAGTTCCATATCTCTTTCCTATCTCAAAGCTCCAGTACCCAACAATTCATCTATTTTCTTCATTTTTCCTTATATTTCCAAACCACGACTATTTGGATTCACCACTGGAAGTATGGCCAAAGATGGTGGTTCTCCTGGTAAATTCACTACTATAAAAGTTTATGGGGATTAAATAAGGGGAAAAAATTATATATCTAGGGCCAGTTCAACATTTGCCCCCATCTGATGTCTGGTATCTATTCTATTCTTCTTTTCACCTATATCTTGCACAACCCCAACTTGAAAAGATTAAGAAATGTTCTGGTGTAACTCCTGCCATGGGCCTTGGAGGCTGTTGGAAGCCACATGAGCAGAGTGACAAGTCCCAGGTACAGTCCTGACTCTTCTATCAACTTATTGTGTGACTTGCACAGGTCATTATACCTTGGGGGATTTTCAGTTTCCTCACTTGAAAAATTAGCGTTTTGGTCAGATGATTTCTAACATTTTTTCTACCTCTGACATACTATGATTTCATGAATCTTTACATTCAAAGATGTTTCATCAAAATGAATTTGGCTGTGTGACAATTAGAAGACTACAGTATTCCTTGTATTTGCAAATATGACTTAATTTTGACATTCCATTTAAAAATATTTAGCACATGTTCTTTCAACATGTGCCTCTGAAGGACTGTGTAATTTGTGCATCCTCAGCACCACACTCTCCCGAGTGAGCCACGGGCCGGCCCTAATTTGTGCATCCTAACTTAAATACGTTTACAGATATTATGTTTGGGGTGAAATTTAAAATGTTGTTCAAATGACTAAGAATAACTTTTTTATATTATAGTAAAGGAATATTGATTAGAAAAGAAATTTTCTTTTCCCGTAGACCTCCATAGACCTCCATTTTAAAGTAAAAGATTAGGCCTCAAGAAAAATAACACTCAGTAAATTGACAAGAATACTTTTGGTAGATAAGATGTTAAAATGGTGGGCAAGGGACACATCAGACTAGAAATTATAATATCAAGAATATTTTCATTGTGCTTTGTAGATTTCAAGTTTCGCTCTCCACTGTTGTAAGTACCACTGTGCCCTGAGAATTTCTCTAATCTCAGAAACCAGAACCATTTTTCCCCTTCTTTTGATTGTAATTGAAGAGTGAGTAATGAAGAAAAAGATAAAAAGAAGAAAATATTTGTGCATGTGTAATGTCCCAGGCATTTTCTTATCAATCATCTCATTTAATCTTCCCACAATCCTACTGTACATATTATTGTATAATGAAAAAAACTGATGCTCAGAAAAGGTAGCAGGCTAACCAATTACAAAGCAAGAATTGAACTCCAGGTGTATTTGACTTTATTGTATATAACATATGATAATATTCTAGAAGGAAATGTTAAAGGATTTTTTCCTTGTAATTAATTGGGAAAAGTGAACAGTTTGTTACCTGCTTTAAAGAACATTTAAGAAAAATACGAGTTTCAAAACTACAAATTGATTTTCGTTTCTGTTATTTTTTGTTTTACTCATAGTAATAACAATAGCTACCATTTATCTAGCACTTACTGACAGCCAAGCATGGTACAAAATAGTATATTGCGTATGATCTCATTTAATCCTTATACAAACCGTGTGCAATAAGAAACATTATCTCCATTTTAAGACTTTGAGACGCTGTCATTTAATCTGCCCAAGGTGCAGGTTAGTAAGTGGGAAAGATGGAATCTGAACTCAGATCTGTCTTACTCAGTGGTCCAAGCATAACCACTGCATTATAATGTTGACCTCAGTCTTCTCCTCTATAACATTAGGAGGTGGAACCAGAGCATTTTAAAGATTCCTTCCTTATTCCATGGCCAGAGGCAATTCTCAAATGTACAAGGACCAAACTCTCTAGGCTTATACCACCTTGACTTTATTTTCATTAAAAAATAAGACATGGCCAGCAATCTCTAGACTTGATCCTTATATTGAGTTTTGATTTTGGAAGTACCATTGGTTTCACGCTGCCTGTGAAATAAATATTAATAGAGTTCCCAACTTACTCGTACAAGTTGACCTCCTGTGCACATTTAGAAATTAGTGTGAATGTAATGGTTTCTGAAAGAGGAAACTTTTAAAATGATTACTTCTTCAAAGGCAGAATAAAAACAGCAGAACCTACATAAAATGCATAGAATTCCCCCCATATATAAAAATTTGAAGAGGAAGTAGAACAGTCCTCATCTATTTTTATTTATTTATTGACACATATTAATTGTACCTATTTATGGGGTAAAGAGTTATTGTTTAATATGTGTATACAATGTGTGATGATCAAATCAGGGTAATTAGCATATCCATCATCAACAAAATTTATCATTTATTTTTTATTTATTATTATTATATTTATCATTACAAATCATAGCTATTCCCCATGTCCTCCATCCAACCTATCACTCCCCAATCTCCCTTCTTCCCTCCCCACCATCTCTAGAATCCTTACCTTTGTTCTCTCCTTCTGAAAGTTCAACTTATTATTGTGGTCTTTTCTTTCTTTCTTTCTTGCTGCATGCTTGCTTTCATCTTTCTTGCTATCTATCTTTCTATTTTTCTTTCCTTCTTTCTTAGCACCTGGTTATGAATGAGAACATGTGGTATTTTTCTTTCTGTGTCTGGCTTATTTCACTTAACATAATTTTCTCTAGACTCATCCATGCTGCTGCAAATGGCAGAATTTCTTTCTTTTTTATGGCTGAGTAGTATTCCATTGTGTATATATACCACATTTTCCTTATCTAGTCATCCATTGATAGACGTTTATGTTGGTTCCATATTTTGGCTATTGTAAATAGAGCTGCAATGAACCTGGGACTGCAGGTATCCCTTCAACATGATGATTTCCATTCCTTTGGATATATACCCAGTAGTGGGATTGCTGGATCGTATGGTAGTTCTATCTGTAGTTGTTTGAGAAACTTCCATACTGTTTTCCATAATGGCTGTACTAATTTACAGTCCTGCAACAGAGTAGAAGAGTTTCCCGTTCCCCACATCCTCACCAACATTTGTTATTCTAGGTCTTTTTAATAATGGCCAGACTAACTGGGGTGAAATGATATCTCAATGTGGTTTTGATTTACATTTCCTTGATGATTAGTGATGCTGAGCATTTTTTTCATGTACCTGTTGCCCAATTGTATGTCTTCCTTTGAAAAATGTCTATTCATCTCCTTTGCCCATTTTTTAAATTGGATTCTTTAGTTTTTTACTGTATAGTTGTTTGAGTTCCTTATATATTCTGGATATTAATCCCTTGTTGGATGTAGGTTTGCAGCTATTTTCTCCCATTCCATAGGTTGTCTTTCTGCTCTGTTGATTGTTTCATTTGCTTACAGAAGCTTTTTAGTTTAATACTTGCCAAAGAAATAAAATACCTAGGAATCACTTTAACCAAGGGGGTGAAAGATCTCCACAATGGGAACTACAAAACACCATTGAAAGAGATTAAAGAGGACATAAAAAGTTGTAAAGACATTCCATGCTCTTGGATTAAAAGAATTAACATTGTGAAAATATGCATTCTACCCAAAGCTCTCTACAGATTCAATACAATCCCCATCAAAATACCAATTACATTCTCCTCAGAAATAGAAAAAATGATCTTAACATTCAAATGGAAAAACAAAAGACCCTGAATAGCCAAAGCAATACTGAGCAAAATATAAATAAATAAGGCTGGAGGCATAATGCTTCCCAACTTCAAATTATATTACAAAGCTATTGTAACCAAAACAGCACAGTACTGGCATAAAAACAGACACTTGGATCAATGGAACAGAATAGAAAACCCAGGAATCAACCCACATACTTACAGCCAACTTATCTTTGACAAAGGCAACAAGAACATACATTGGGGAAAAGACTGCCTCTTCAAAAAATGGCACTGGGAAAATTGGACATCCATATGCAGAAGAATGAAACTGGAACTGTACCTCTCACCATGTACCAAAATCAACTCAAAATGGATTAAAGACTTATATATAAGATACAAACCATAAAATTACTAAAAGAAAACATAGAGGATACCCTCCAGGAAGTAGGACTGGGCAAAGGCTTTATGAATAAGACTCCAAAATCACAAGCAACAAAAGAAAAATAAATAAATGGTATTATATCATTTTGTTGTAATAAGATTTTGAACTCCTCTCTTCTAGCCACTTGGTTGGAGGTAGAAATCACAAACTATACTTTTACATGTTTCCTCTTGTACTTTCTTTTTACAAATTGCAAAATAAATACACAGGAGCATTGTACATTTATGCACAATGTGCACACATCATCCGTCTTAAGATATAGAATATTAGCAGCACCTTGAATTCCCTGTGTGCCTCTCTCAGATCACATCCCACAACTATCCTCCTGAGTCAACCTCTAAACTGATTTTTCTATTAATCTTTGTCTTGCTTTTCCTTATAGTTTTGCCATTTGTGTATACACCAACAATGTAATGTTTAGTTTTGCCTGTTTTCAAACTTAACTAGAATAATCATATTCTATGCATTCTTCTATGACTTGCTGTTTTCATTCCCCATTATTCTTTTAAGATTCATCTATGTAGAATGTGTAGCTGTTGGTATTTTGTCAGTGATAATAATGTGGTACTAATATAGTGCAATTTATTTATCCATTCTACTGTTAACTGAATTGTAGGTTATTTCTGTTTTATTTGCTGTTACAAATTATAAACATCCAATTCCCGTAGCATTTTATACTCAGGAGAGGAATTGCTGGGTCTTTGGGTGTGCACATTTCAATTGTATTAAGCCAGATTGGTTTAATCAATAGTTTTTTTTTTAATTAATTAATCATTACAAATATTTAAAATTCTAGAGTGTGAAAGAAGGTATAGAAAGAAGGTTGAGTTTTAAAACCTGAATTCCTGACTACAAATTAAGCATAATAAAAGAATACTGTGGACCAAAGGAGAGGTGTAAATCATTTGCATGCTTTTATATAGACCCTCACCTGACTCAGAGATCGCAGGAGATCTGGCTGAGTAGATAAGTTAACTCTTCTTGCCACCAGAGTAGTTAGCATTAGTGTTCTAACTCCATTTACATGCTAATTCGTTTACTCGGGGCTCCTGCTTCCTACTGTCTTCCATTTGTCTTAAAGGAGATGAGCCTTTTTTTGGGTAAACTACCTTGAAAAAAAATACTGTGTCAAGTTATCTCAAATGGCTTTAACCAGGATATTAGAATAAGTCCACTAGAATAGAACACTATCCTGAGTCAGACTACTGAAATAAGGAGAAATGGTAAGTTCATAAGAATTATAAGAAAATCAGCATAGAATAAATGAAGAATGCTGAAGATAGGAACAGGAGGCCATTCTGTCCTAGAAAAATAATTTATAAGATAAGCAAGATGAGCAGGTCTCCTTTCTTTTCTATTAATATTCATATATGTATGTTATTTCAGCCCCAGGAAGATGACCCGCCTTCTGTGAATTCTATATCAATGAATGTTGGCTTACAAACCAGGAGCGCCAGAGTAAGAATCTATATTGACTTTGCCTCACCTATCCTTCTCCCCCAGGCCTCATCCTTCCTCCTCCCCACTCCATCTAACATTTCCATCTCTTTCAGTTCAGTCATCATCAATCCCAAGAACAAGTCTCTACTCAGGCTCTTAATGAAACTCCGTGATAATCAGAGTGCAGAAGGGAAAATATCTCAGAAATGTCTTGGTAATTGACATCCTAAGGAATATATGAATATACGTATGTATATTCGCACTCGTTTACCTGCTGGTAATCCCGCCAACTGGGCCAATTGTTGAGCTAGGGCTGGGTCTGGTACTCACAGACCCCTCAAGCCTGTTGTCCAGACTGGTTCACAAACCCTTCACACACCAGGCTGGGTCCCCAGACCCATTACCCACAAATCTATGAGCTAAGTAACAGGCAAACGGGTCCTTGGAAGCCATGGGTTGGAAAGCATGGCTGCGCAGAGCAGAGGCCGCTGCCCAAGGCAGTAGTCAGCCAAGGTGGCGGCTCCACGCATGTGCACCAACTCCACCCACACACAGCCTTGCACAAAGAATGCTGCACCAACGCCAACCAGCCCTGAGGCGAGAGGGGCCTGATTAAATTATTCTATTTTCCCAACACATATGTATGCACACATATCTTTCTAGATGTATTTTATAAAAATCCAAACCACTAGAAGGATGGGAGGATATTAAGAAAAATTTGTCTGGAGAGAAGATCTTCCAGGTCTCTCTGAGACAGAGCCTTAAAGTATTAAACAGAATACTTAACATTTTACTTGAACGTCTTATTTGTAAACAGATAAATTAGGCAACGCCATTATTCAACAGGATTTCTCACATTGCAAAAGAAATGTAAGTTTCCCTTTATTGCATCTTTGTGAACTTTTATAAATTACTAAATACTCAATAGGGAGAGGATCAAAAAGCTTTGTTGATTAAATATGAATCTGAAGATAAGATGAAGTAAAACTTTAATAGTCCATTTATTGTCCAGGTTTTGAAAAATTCAGAATTTTTTTTTTAATTTTCCAATTCTATTATTTTCTCAAAACATACAATTTCTTCCAGACTAAAAAGTAATTATTAGCAGCCCTGAATATGCATGTGAGTGCATTTATTTTCTTTTCATTTAAGCAAAACTTCCTTGAGTGGAAGAGAATGATCTTTTTAAATACCATAAAAATGATACCCCCTCCATAAGACTCAATTTTACAATTGAACTCTTCAAATGAAAATAGAAATAAAAATAGTGATTCCCCACATGGTTAAGACTCAGCATAAGAATTTGTCATGCTAACCCCCCTCAGAGAACTGTTATGGAAAATAAACAAACTGACATCTGACAGAGTTTTTATGTAAAAACAAAATATAAATGACAGTATTTTCATTACTGCTAATAATGAAAATATTGGTGTCTAAATATTTATACTCTGGAAAAACATGAGATGAGAGCTTGATTGATTTTTTTAAGTAAGGGAAAAAATAAAATGTGCTAATAACTGAAATAGATTTTTATATTTATAGAACAATTGACATCTAATGTCCTCTATGGGCTTTCATCTTCTCACCTAGTGATGCTTAAGAAAGAAAGCTAAATTGGAAAAAAACTGAAAGAAATATACCAAGGGAAACAATGAATTTAATAACAATTCTAAATCAGATCATCCACAAGATCCCTACCTGCCCCTCCCCATTTCATTTGTCATTGAATAAATAACATGCTTGAGAGAGTTTGTGTAAATAGTATCTTGGCACCAGGGAAAGTTAAGATTAGAACTAATTCCTGGAATAGGTCCTGACAGCCTCACTGAACTGAACAATTCTTTGGTGTGAGTTGAAGCACGAGAGATTCTGTGCAGTACAGTTTATCCTCTGTATCTGCTGTGTTTACAGACGTGAAAATATAGACACTGTGGTGCACATACAGATGGACAACCATTCGAGAACATCTAAATTTGTGCCCTAGTAACACATTATTCTTGCTTTTGCCCTTCAGTGGAAACTCTTCTCTTCCTATATGGACACAAAATGTCACAATGCAAAGACAGGCTAGTGAGAGTGTGTTTGCCTCTTGCTGTTTGGAGAATCAAGGTGGCCCCAGTGGAAGTGTTTGGTGTCCCTGGCAAGGCTTACCTGCTAATAAACAGGGGACATCTACCAGGTCAGACTCCTTGTAGGAGTCTGGACCTTATCTTAGACCTAGAGGAGTGTATCTATTCAGAAAAACAATTTCCTTCAGAGCAGAAAGTTCCCAGACAGTAATTATTTCTCAGTTTAAAAGGATGATTGAAACCCATCTTTCCCTTCGAACATTTGCACATTACTTCCATATTGCAACCAGATCACCTAAGCTACCAGATGCCTACCTAGATACAATTCATTTGTCGTCTTTCATCTACTAGATTAAATTCATTCATAGTCTTTTATCTACTAGACTAAATTTGTTTTCTTCCCCAAAGCAAGAAGGTGCATCTTGTGGCATGTTCAAATTTTGTTTATATTTTAAATATATATTGTCAACTAGCTCATTGTAGATTTGATTAGGCATAATACATACCAAGACTAGCGATGCTTTACCTCTACTTTCTGAAAAAGCATGAACAGGCAAGCATCAAACCATTCCTAATTCTCCTTGGCTTTTGAGATGTTTAGATTTCAGTTTAGACTGCTTTAAAGCAAACATGGAGATTCATGGCATTGCAATTTAGAATTTGTCTAAATACAATGTTAAATTGTGCCATCTTCAAGTCTAAAGGTGAAAACAAGCCATTTGGTCAAGCTGACTACACTAAAGTAGAAAATTCTCTAATTTATGATTGATTCGTGTTGTACAGTCCAATAACTCTCATGAAGTGGTTAAAGCACTCACTTTGTTTCTTAGAAAAATGATTCCCAAAGAAGCCATTCTTAAAATTATAAATATTTGCCAAACTGAGAATATGGTCTTCGAGTCCACCCAGGAGTGCTAAAAAAAGAAAAAAAAAAGTAAAAATAAAAATTAAAACCAAATATCAAAGGTATACTGAATTAATGAATATTTTTAAGTTTGCATGGTATAAATTCAGCTCCTTCTACAAACTCCTGAAAGCACCTGTATTAGTACTCTGAGTTACATGTGACAGAGGACCAAATCAAATAGAATCACTCAAGAATAAATAAATAAAAAGGAAGTCAGTGGTTCATATAATCAAAAAAGTCGAGGGAGTGGGGATGGTTTCAGATGTGGCTTGATACAGAGGTCAGTGGACATCACTAAGACCCTTCCTCTGGGCTGATGCCTCATGTGGCTTCTTCTTTCATGGAAGCAAGATGCCTGCAGTCCCTGAAGCCTCACATCCTTCCAACCTCAAGTCTAATGGAAAGAGGACCTACCTCTGTCTCAATATTCCCAACTGAAAGCTCCATTATATATGATTGGCTCTGATTGTGTCACTTGCCTATCCCTCAATCAATTACTATGACTGGATTATAAAAGAATATAATACACTATTAGACTTGGGCCTTAGTCTTACATTCCACCCCCTGAAGCTGGGGATGAAGGCCCATCCGGAGTAAAGGAAAGACAGTGGGGAAGAAGGGAACACAAATCACAATGTTCAGTATTCCACCTTCCAGGAACCCTTTACCATCAGGTCATCAGACACAACCTCATCTATTATTGTTCCTTATATATCAAGTATGTTAAAAAAAAAAGTCATAGATGGAGGTATAACTTAATAGATCTAATAAGGCATACTCAATAATACAATAAATTATTAATAAAATTATTAACTATATTGAACACAGTACAGACTACTCCTTAAATGCATCTTTCATATTGACATGCATAAATACTTACAATTCAGAACTCAAATTTTATTTTATTCAGTTTGAGGATGAGGATAATATTAGGATAATTTATAATTGCATTTAGGTAAGTAAGCAAAGTCATTAAACTTTTCCCTCCCTGCCACGATAGCATTATATGATACTGCTTTAATTTCTTTCATTAAAGATCCAACAGGAAGAGCAAAGATAGATTAAGAACAATATGATCTACAAAGAATAGAGAATACAGTGAAAAAAGCATATAGCTGGGTGCAAACACTCCAAGTAGTACATAAAAAAGGCTATCATATTTAATATCAAATTAAGTACTAATTTTTTATGATTGAAAAGGACTATAAAAATCATTTATTCCTAAAATGTCCTAATAAAGGTATTTTCTCAGTACGCCATTTGTCACCATTTTCAGGATAGCCAGGAAGGCATATTCACATTCGCACATCTCTGTGAAACAGATTCATTTGGGGCTGGTTCTATTAAGAACTCTATGCTGGTCCAAGCAGGCACAACTGCACCTCGACTCAGCTCACTGCTTCCCAGGTCCTTCATTCATTCCAAGTGTCATTGAGCTCATTGAGCCCCTGCATGTTCCTAGCACTGTGCTAGGTGCCAGATAGAATGACGAACAAGATTGAAGTAATCCCCAACCACATGGTGTTTCCAGTCCAGTGAGGTCAACAGACATTAATCATGTTTTATACAAATACATTCATCAGTAAAAACCGTAATTACATAGTTTTATAAAGGAAAATTTCAGTGCCCCTTATATTGTCTCAGAGCCTGTCTGGCCCAGTGCAGAGGTTTAGCGAAGTTGCCTTTGAGGTGACCAGAAGGGACAGATGGAAGGCTGGGCAGCAGCACACACTGACAGCGTGGAGAGTCACCCACCTGGAACGCAGAGAGCAAGACCAGGGAGTTACCAGGGGGCCAGGTCATGCAGGCCATGTAGACTGTAAGGATTTCAGTCTTTACCCCAAAGTTTATCTTACAATTTATCTTAAAATATCCTTTAGCAAAGGATGACATAATCAAATTTGTGTTTGAAAAATCGCTCCGGCTGGTGTATATAGAACAAACAATGAGGCTGGTATAAAACTGGTGTGAGAACAGTTAGGAAGCTAGTGTAATGGTCTGAGTGAGAAAGGGTGATATGATGGTGGCTTGTCCTAGAGAGGCACTATTGGAAAGGAAAGATTTGACGGATTTGAGAGAGAGCTTGACAATAAAATTTAAATGACACATTGGTTCTCACCTAGTTTTAAAATCAATTGAATGCCAGCAAGTTTTCTTTTTTTCCAGCGTACTTTCTGTGAGGTCCCATATCCTGCTTCAGTCTTCCTAATGAGACTCAATAAAGACTGCCATTCATTTCTTTATTTACTCAGTCCTTTATTTTTCATGATACGTAAATACCTGGAGGAACAATGGTGCCCATACTGTATAGCTTTCTGGTTATTGCAAATGCCTTTTGACAGCCTGAATTTCCAATCTTGTAAATTCAAGTCTCTTTGCTCTTTACTGAACTCACAGATACTTTTGAAATGTAGAAAGATGCAACAATCCAGGGTGCCTGTGCTTATTGTAGGTCATCTTCTCTTATTCTAAAGCAGTGATTCCCAAATCACTGATGCGACTTCTGAGCCTTTAACCTTCCTGTATAGCTGTTCACATTCATTCAGTTAGCAAATATTTTTGAGAGTATGATTCTGTCCCAGCCCCTATTAAATACTTCCATAGTATGGTCCTCCAACAACTCAAGTTTACCTATCTGAAATTAATAGTCAGACCTCCCCACATCTATCCTTTACCTGTATTCACTATTTGAGTCAAGGTTAACATAATGCACTTACTTTAGCTAGACAGCCTGTTGCTTTACTCAATGCCTGCCCCGATCTCTCCCTGCCCTCAGGACCCAGTCACAAGTCCTGCTGCCCTTCCTCTTAGACCTCTTTCAGATCCATCCCTTTTTCTTCCTTCTTGTTCAGGGCCTCAGTTCACACTCTTGTCATCTCTAGTATAATAAGCTCACATTAGATTTCCCTTCCTCTAATTGGACCTTCCTGGACAATCCATGCTTCCAATCTAAGCCATATATCAGGAAGACCAATCTAATCGTGTCTCTTCTGTGCCTGAAAATCTCAAGGAGGAGGATGTTTCCTTACTGCCTTTACAATAAAATTCTAGCACCTCAGTATAGCAAACAGGACCCTTAGCAATGTGCTCTCACCCTTCAGCTGTGCTATAACACCGCCTCCCCCAGCCATGAACTCTGGTTGCAAATGCCTTCTTGTTCAGTGGCTCCATAATGTGTTACTGTCTATGGACTTGCTCTTCTTTCTGCTTCCCTCTGTCATGACTGTTCACCTTAAAGATTCAGCTCTCATATTATTTCTCTGCCCAGGATTTTTGGTGTCAAGTCCCCATGTCCCCCTGCCACTGCACTTTGTACATCTGTGTATAGGGACCCTCAGATCCATGTCTTGCAGTCATTTGTTTATTTCTCACTCAACCAGTCCTTCTGGAGCACACGTTATATTTTTATCCCCCAACCTACACAGAGATGACATGTAATAAATATTAAACATTTATTGAATTAGTACTGATAATTATAGTAACACTTAAAAATAGTTAACACTTAATATGTGCTAAGTGTTTGTAGCAAGTTTGAGAGAAATACACACACACAAAGAAAATAGAATTAAAGCTAATGAGAAAATGAATAGGTAGATGTAAAAAACTCACCATGGGACTCCTCAAATGGAGAAAATTTCAAGTATTATTTTGCACAACCAATAATAAAAATCCATTTATATCACAAACTCTCCACCATCTAATCATACGAACTAATAAAATAAAACTTTTTTAAAAATAGTGCTCAACCTTGCTACAAATAATGTCTTTTGATATTTTTTTCTACAACTATTTTGTTTCTTAAATGTTGACTGTAAACCACTAACTTATTTTATGACTCAGTTTGGGAAACATCCCATTTGACTTATACAGGTTTTCATTCACACAATTGTAGTAAATAAGTAAGCATGTATGTGAAAAATAAATAAGCAATTTTGCTAATTTTTAGGGTTACTCAAAACTCATCAATTTCCTAAATATGTGATCCATGCTGCCAACACCACAGTTTTTCTAATAATAACAAATAGCTTATCATCATTTTTGACATATTTCACAAACATTGAAATCATTGGAAGCAGGCTGAGTGACCTTGAAGCACATTTGCAGTCACTGAATTAGCCGGTGCCCATTTTCAGTCTTCTATATTGAGTGTAAACATTGAATCCGATTTTCTACTGTAAAAGAGCTAAAACTCCCTGATGGTGCTGTATTTCTATTAGGTGTGCTTTCTTTATTTCTTTTGAGATAAAATACTTTGGTGTAAAATAAAATTATGGGATAGTTTTCTTGAAGCTAGTGATAGGAATCAATTCAACATATATATGAAAAATCATTCCAGATTATTCCTTTTCTTTCCTATTTATGCACAACCCTATCACTGTGAATAAATCACCTATGGCTCTCCTTCAACCATGATGTTTGGCAAGGAAACTTGCTGTTTTTTCTTTAATCTTGAGAAGCACATATATGCCAACTTTTAGTTGCTTTATGAAAAATAATAAATATTACACTTCATATATGAGCATTTCAGTGCTCAGTAAAGGAGGGACTGTCCACTGTTTTCCTAAGTGAAAGAACAAAAAATTCAGGGTGATAAAAAGATTTTGCCAGTGTTTTGCTATGGAAACATTTATCTCTTTTAAAAAATCTGTTACAGGAACTATACCAGAAATAAGGATATTTATCATGATATATGCCTTCACGACTAAAGTTGTGAATACTTTAAATTGAGATTTTGAAAAAGGACACATATAAATGTTTTGTTTTTAAATAATTCATTTTTCAAATCAAGATTTAAGCTGTGTTGAAAAATTTGTCAAAATTAAATTTCTATCCCTACCCTCCAGCTAAGTATAGTAGCACAGCTGCCATGAATCCTAAATTTGAATATACAACATGTATAAATGGGACATAGGATGCCATTTCTCAAATAGGATATGGGGTCCTCTTTACATGTTCCAGTGCCATGAATTTAGTAGTGATACTAAACTGAAAGCTCAAGAATGGAGTATAGAAGAAGGAGGCTCTGAAATATCCATATTTATATAGATATTTTTCTAAATGTATTTGATGAATTGGAGAATTGAATGAATTAGAAAATAGAAAATGTCCAAACTATTTATTGAAAAGTTTCTATATTGGCTTGTGAACTAAAACAAAAACAAAAACCAAGCAAGGATGTTTTTGCATAGGAGGACAGCCCCACACAGGGTGCGAGAGAACGAGCAGGTGAGCAGGGTGTGCACAGGGGGTTGGGGGTTTGGGATCTGCAGGGGGGGCCATCCAAGGATGTTAGTGCCTGACGTGAGGGTGACATGTAGGTTGGTACTACAGTGGGGGATGTAGGGGACTTTTCAGGGGACAATAGTGACAATGGCCTGGCAATTGGTGTCAGAGCCTGAGCAGAGTAAGGTGGTCATCAGTTCAGTGAGACAGTTTGCTTTACTTGGTCTACCCATTCAAATGTTACTCTCATCCAGAAACACCCTCATGGACACACCCAGAATAATGTTTGACCAAATATCTGAGTTGCCCCAGTCCTAGTCAAGTTGACACACAAAATTAACCATCACAATGTATGTGCTTGTGTGTCTATGTTTAAAACTACTCAGATCTTGGTTATAAAATACTATTCCCCTGTAAATGGAATTAGGGCTTATTGGAGAAATGACTGAATCCAAGGCCGGGCAGGGAAAATACAAGATGAGCCCAGAATATTTTTTTGTGCCATAAAGAGTGCTCGAAGGCACACAGGAACGAGCTTGAAGAGGCTCTCACTGGCCAAATCCAGGACACTGTGGACATCAAAATAAATAATAATAGCAATAGATTGTAACATCACATAAAATAAGAATTCATAAGCCCATACTCATTTAAGTTAATTAATTAATTAAAAGTTTGATGACAGATGGGATATTTACATAATTCCAAAATAATCTCAAAGTACATATCCACTAAATATGTATTAATTACAAAGGGAAAAATATTAACTGACCAGTAGAGAATCCTGGCAGACACCATTTTAAATAGGAGACCAATATCAACATTACGGTAATGGGACAAATCAGATGATGTACTAGCTGGTAGAATGCAACGAGACAAATGCAATATCACTTCTATGTTATTCCTACAAGAAATAAAATGCATGTCCTGAACCTAATGTGAGAAAACACAAGACAAACTCATATTGAAAGACATTTTTATTTATAGCTGACTTTTATCTTCAGAAGTATCAAGTTCATGAAGTCAAGTAAAGATTGAGGATTTATTCCAAACTGAAGGAGAATAGAGAGATGTGGCTAGTAAATGTAACATTTAATTCTGAACTGAATCCTTTTGCTATAAAGAACATTATTTGAATAATTGATAAAATGTAAATGGAATCTGAGATTCCATGGAAGTAACATTTTATATTAATTTTCTGATGATAGTTTGTAGTAATGTAAGGTAATGTCTGCACTGATAAGAAATACTCACTAAAGTACTTGGGGTTGGTGGGACATTACATCATCATCTTACTATCAAATTAAGAGGAGAAAAGCTCTTTGTTCTGTTTTTGCAACTTTTTTCCATGTTTGAAATTGTTTCTACATATAAATATATATTACATTGCCAAAATAATAAACTATCCATATACATGGATAGTTTATTGTATATATATATATTATATAAATATATGGATAGTTTATTATATTGGCAATTAGACATATCGCTTGTTCCTTTAATAACACAGCTGTGTTAGAAGATTTTGAATGTTCTCACCACAAAGAAAGTTAAATGTTTAAGGTGATGGATATCCGAATTACCCTGACCTGATCATTACACAACGTATACATGTATCGATACATCACACTGTTCTCCATAACTATGTACAACTATTACGTCAATCAAAAATAAAATAAAACTTATAAAAGAAAAAAAAAGAATACAGCTTTTTTTGCTCTATCCTCTTAACTCTTATATCTGTTATTTTAGTGTGAAATAGCAGCAATGACTGTAACCCTCATCTTAAAAATGACTAATTATGATTTTTTTAATTTAAAAAAATTATTTGGTTTGAATTTATCTTATGCAAAAAACCTTAGCAAGTTGTGGTACTTGAATATACCTAGTCATAGGGAGAACATTCCCATGTTTCCTCCTTGGATAAGTCTGTTTGGTAGAAACTTTCCCTATGTGATAAACACTCCCCACCACTTCCATAAAACTGCGTTAAACATGATCACCTATCTCTTTTATGGCAATTGAACTCTGAGGACACTGGCTAGTCCTTTCTTGATGTCCCTGCAACATTAGATACTCTTAGCCTCTTCCTCCTCCAATCTCTCATTCCATCTGACTTTGTGAGAAGCCCTCCTCCCCGACCCCATCTTCCCAGGAACTCCTTCTTAGCGGTATTCATAGACTCTTTCCCCTCTGGTTGCTCCTAAAATATGGATGTTCCTCTGGGTTCTGTTCTCATGTCTTATCTCATCCCCCTTTACACACTTTTCCTGAGTTATCTCTTCAAAGTCTTTTTTTTTTTTTTTTTTTTTTTGTCTTTTTGTGACCGGTAAGGGGATCACAACCCTTGGTGTGGTTTCGCCCACACCGCGCTCAGCCAGTGAGTGCATTGGCCATTCCTATATAGGATCCGAACCCGCGGCTGGGAGCGCCGCTGTGCTCTCAAGCGCTGCACTCTCCCGAGTGTGCCATGGGGCCGGCCCTCTTCAAAGTCTTGATTGTCACCCATGTGCTGAGTCCTCAAATCTCTACCGCAGCCGACGTCACTCCTGAGCACAGACCTGAACAGCCCACTGCCTAATAAGCACGTACACACTTCTACCTCAGGGGCGTCTCAACGTGAATAAGTACAAAATTGAATTCATCAACAAACCCTATCCTCCCTCAAATCCTCTCTACTAGGCTTGCTCCTCTTTTTTATACCCCTCTCAGTACACAGTATCACCATCTGCCTAGTGGCCAAACAGCCAACAAGATCTTTTTGAACTTCTTTATTACCAAGTCCATATAGTCCATTTTCTCCTCTCCCACTGTCTTAATTCAGGCCACCGTTATCTCTTCTCTGGGTGACAGCCCCATCGTTGGTGTCCTGGGCACAACTTTTGCCTCTCTCCAATCTGTCTTCGTGGTGATACCAGGGCAAACATGCTAATCATGCCATGAAAATAATCTGGTCAAAATATTGTGTTGTCTTCCCTTGGCCTATGGGCAAAAATGCAAACTTCTTGGTAAATTGTGCATAATCCTTCACAATCTTGCCACTCCTCATTTTTCTGGCTTTATCTCTTCTCCCTCCATCTCATTGATACCAAGCTTCTTGCAGTTCCATGACAAAGTCATACTTTATCTAGCTTCCAGGCTGGAACACACTTCAGGCCCTATTTCCTTTCTCTTTCTTCACCTGGTTAACTGTTAACTGTCAGCGTAACTAAGAGGTATCATATTTTCCCAGGAGCCTGTTTTAGTCTGCTTCTGTTTGTGTCTTTCACAAGAGTTGCCTTTCAACTACCTCTCTCTCATTCTGCATTTAGTTGGAATGTTGACCAAAGTGCAGACATTTATCCCTGTTAAGTTTCATCTTACTATATTTGGCCCATCATTTCAGCCTGTCAAGATCTTTTAGAATCTTAATTCTGGCATGCAATCTATTCACTATCCCTGCCAACTTCATGTCAAATGCGACTTGTTTAAGTATGTTCTCTATCCTTATATAAGACACCGAAAATGGCTAATAGGCATGTGCAGTTTTTTTACAGGATTCCAAGAGCTAAAAAGAAGATAAAATTACCAAATGAGACATCTAAGGACAAATATCTTTAGGTTGGGAGCGAAGGTCTCATGTTCAGGCATGTGTCTCTCATTTCTCTTGGTAATTCCCTTACTACTTATTTTGAGGTATGAGTTGTGGTGAAGACATGAGACCCAAAATGGGGGGGTCCCTTAAAAATATTTTAATGTGGCAAGGCCAAAGTTAGGATAAGACAAGTGAGAGGCCAAAGACAGGAAATTTAAGGAGGCACTCACTCTCAGGGTCTTGCAAGAGCAGGGTGGCATTTGCAGACTCTGGGAGTGACTGCCTCCTTAAAGTTTGCTCCCTAGCTTCTCACTTGCTCCATCCTAGTCTAGGT
The DNA here is from genome assembly GCF_027409185.1 of Cynocephalus volans. NCBI lineage: Eukaryota > Metazoa > Chordata > Mammalia > Dermoptera > Cynocephalidae > Cynocephalus > Cynocephalus volans. Next base: position 78,092,062 of record NC_084464.1, read on the forward strand.
TCCATAGTGTGAAGGAATATTTAACTTATAGAATGTGTCTTTGTCATATTATCACCTTCCTCACTGCTAATAGAAACTCCACAGTTATATTTGAGCCATGCTTGAATTTGTCCTCAGTTCATTTTCTAGTGATCAAGATCAGAATTACTAGGGGAGTTCCAAGGATCAGAATTAGTGAGGGGATTTCCAAGCATCAGACATAAGAAATAGGATTAACCCATTTTTTAATTTAAAAACATAACTAAAATACCATTTTTGTTATTCAATACATTTTGCAATGCTCTGTGCCAGCCACTTTATTTGCTCTGCTTTCCCCTGTTCCTAGCAGTTTGGTCTACCAATACCATGACCCTTAGGTATGCCAAGTTAAAAACCTATTTTGGCTCAGTTAGGAGGTGTATTGGGGTCCTTGGGGTGACCCTGTGTGGGTACATACAATTAACTTGCTCTGTCAAGACCAGCTCAGCCACATTTTCTGGGGGTCTGTGTTGCTACTCTGCATCTAAATCTCTCTTCCCCAGGACTGATGCCTAAGTGATCATGTATCCCCAAGCCACAACACTTTTCTCTTTCTCTTTCCTCATGCCTATCGCTATTATACTCAGTGCTGCTGAGTGCTTGTGGCGGTTGTATTCTCTGTTACAAAATTATGTGTTACTTTGCCTACACTGTTTTTATATAGCTGTTTATCTAGTTGAATACACACAAATTCTAACTCATTTGCTTTTCAAATAGTAGGTATTTCATAGTCATTTGATGAATGGATGAATGATCTAATGAGAATGAGCAGTAAGAACTAGGTATCCAACACTCCAGAAGCCATGATCTAATTAACTGAAATGCTAATCTACTATATCTTGTGTAAACACTTGGGAACCAGGCAGATGGCAACTGTGGTATCTGGGCGATATACAGCTACTCCTCACCAGCTATAAGCACTGTTTTTACTTAGCATTCTAGTTGGCAAAATCATAACTAACAAGTTCAAAGTCTAGTGAATAAAGGGGATTCTGAGAGAAATAACAAAAATGCTACCATGCATGCATGCACATGTACACACAGGCACCTGAGTGTGCACACACACACGCACGACACACACACACACACACACACACACACACACACACACACACACAGTTAATATAAATTCTAAAGGGCAGCCATTTCCAGAACTAGACATGTTATTTGCCACTGTTGCTTGCTCCAGTATCACCCTCTTCATTGTTCAAAAACAATTAGCTGAGGTAGATTTCCAATCAGCCTAAGTTTATGTGAATCAAATTGTATTTCTCCTCAACATTTTAAAATTTGATCCAACTAGATTAAAACTTAATGGTTTTATTTTTATATTTTCATATTCTCTTGTGATGTTTTCACAAGTCCTAATTGCTCTTTCGGTAACCATATTTTAAAACATTACCAGAAATTACAATAGGCACTAGGAATATAGCAGTAAAAACATACATAATCCCTACCTTGATGGACTTTGTAAGCTAGAGGGACAGAATTAACCTGTGTTTGGTTAAAGATGCATGATACCTCATCTCTAAGCAAATACCTGCATTAAAATTTTATGAATCCACTATTTAGAAAAAGAAGAAGAAATGGGTCATAAACAGATGAGAGATTTTAGTAAATTTATGGAGTATATAAAAGAGGCAGGAAAGTGGTAACTGGTGAATTAGTTCAGAGGAAATCTCCACCCTAGAATACAGAAAGGTTTATTGTTTAAATTCATCAGTAATAAATCTAGGAAATACTTGGGACTACAATATGCTAGATTCAATTGAGGGAAAAGTTAGACTTGAGACTAAAGAGAGGAGGGATAGTAGAAACTCCATATTTGGAGCAGTTGACTCCCCCACACACATATACCCTCCCAACCTCCAAGAGAAGCACACTGGAAAGCAGGCTCTGTCTGCTGGGCAGGAGAAGACCTCTCTAAAGAAGTTGAAAAGTCCTGGAGAAAATAACATTTAAAGTTTCCCCAGCATAAGAAACTTAAATATAGAGTTCCCTCAGTCTCCCCCAGCCTATTATTCTAAAGAAAAGCTTGCCTGTCAATTAGCACTGTCCACATATATGGAGATCCCAAACCATTTTATTTTAAACAGCTTATTTATTTAAAAAAAAAAAAAAAGAAAGAAAGAAAGAAAAAAGTCAAGGTGCACCAGAAACATGCAGAAAGTCTTTAATATGAAAGAGTAACCAAAATAGACTAGCATAAAAAACAACTTCAAAAAAGCAAAAGAAAACAATAAACTATGTCTAAGTGTTATCCTGAGAGACTCATGAAGAAATTGTATCCACAAAACAAGAATAGGAAGTTACAAAAAGACTAGAGAATTAAAAGAAGTTCTTCCATATGAAATATGTTGCTACAAAAAAAAATGTCATCAATGGATTAAAAGATGAGTAATCTCTCAGAACACATGGCAAAATGAAAAACAACAACAAAAAAAGGGACTGAAGATGTGACAGAAAACATTAGAAGCTTAGAGAAACAAGCCAGAAGACTCAAACATCTGATTAGTAGGATAAACTATCTAAAGACCAAGAGTATATAAAAATAGACAAGAGAAACTATCAAATAACTAGTGGAAGGTAAATCTACAGAGTGAAGAGATTCAAGTCTCCAGATTGAAAGTGGCTACTGAATATCAAGAACAATTAATTAAAATAGGCCACATTTGAATTCCTCAATTTTGAAACTTTGGAGAACCAAATACATAGACAAGGCTTTAAAATCTTCCAGAGAGGAAAAGTCACAACATATACAAATGAGAAAGAATTCCAAGCAGGAATATTTTTTTGGTTTTTGTTTTTATTAATAACAGTGGCTACTGGATTATAATGAAGTAATGTCATGCGAGTTTTGAGAAAGCATTATTTTTGGCCAACAGACTGTATGCAGAAGTTGTATCAGGTAAGTCTATAGAATAAAAAAAATTCAGACATATGAGAAATCAGAAAATAACCTTCCCCCGGTTTCAAGATGGCGGCGGCTGCGGCGGCTGGCGCGGAGTAGCTGAGGTGGAAAAGGTGGCCACTGGGCCTCAGGCAGCCGGGAAACTTGTGGACCTTCCTCTGGCCATCTCTTAAGGGAGGACTGCTGCTGCTGGCCGGTCGTGGGGGCTCAACGCCACTTTGCCCCCGGCAGGAGAGGCTGCCTCATTTACAGGCAACAGCTTTGAAGTGTGGAGCAGGAAAAGAACTGATTCTTAGCTGCAAAAGTGAGTCTTGAAACAGGGAACACGGCGCCAGGGCTGCTGTGGATGCAGCCAGGATCCCGGAGGCTGGGGCCGCACTGAAGGCGGCCAGCTGCCCTATTCAAGATTCGAGGTTTCAGGCCGGCATTAAAGAAGACTCCTGGGAGCGCCCGAGCGGCGCCGCGACTGAACAGCCCGAGGCGGCAGCGCCGAGAACACGGAAGGCAACAAACCAGAGACAGAGCGAGCGCCCGACCTGGCACAGCACTGTGAGTGATCCCTGGCACAGCTCTGTTCGGGGGGTGGTTGCCCACGCGGCTCCCCGACTGCACCACCAGGCCACTCACTGCCCCGGTGCTGCCTCCATTTTCCCAGGTGCGGGCAGCTCCGCCCTGCTCGGCCATCACTGAGCCCATTTGCTTGGCCTGGCACGGGGCTTTCCGGACCCTGCGGGCCGGCTTCCTCTCCCACTCCCTCCACGGTTCTCTGGCAGGGCTGGGGGTGTGGGGCGTCCCGACCAGTTTTGGGAGGGCTAGGAAGTACGGGCGGGCCGACTGTCACTCCACCACACCCTGGACTCCGGCCCCGGTAAACTTCCTGTTACTGGGAGGCAGATACCATCTCTGCGACCACCAGTTTGGAAAAAAGCCTAACGAATTTCTGGTTGGGAATAGTGTGGTAGGAGAGTTCCCAGGTCCGCTTGAACCTGCCGGAGAGCAGGCTGCAGGCGGGCACTAGACTCGGTTTATACCGGGGGGATACAAAGGTGAACAAGACCCGAGAAAGATCTACACAGTGTTACAAAGGCACCCAGAGAGACCGGTCGTCTGTGCCTAGCAGAAACCTGGTAGACTTCCTGGGCGAGGCGGTGCTGAGCAGGGTCTTGAAGGCCCAGCTGATAGACGAGGGGTGCAGAAGACACGCCCCAACCCAGCACAGTGTGCACAGAGGGGGGAGACGTGCGGCCAGGGAGGCGGAGACTCGACAGAAACCACACACCCGGTGGGGTCGCCACTGCACGATCTAACAGCCTGGGCCAGAGCACACGGAACGGGGAGAAGTCCTGTACAGAAAGTGAAAGCTCAACAGAGATCACACACCCTGTGGTACGTGATCCACCAGCCCAGCAGAGTACAAGCTGACCAGAAAGGTGGATCCCCAGAGAAGCCCAAGACCCGAGGCAACCACACACACAAGACACTAGAGGCCAACTGAGCAGTCACGGCGGGAGCCATACCAAATTGGCAACAACAGCAACATCCTAGTTAGTCATTAGTCTTAAACCGGTGGACTGTGAAACCCCCTGCCACAATGAATAAACACCAAAAAAAAGACACCAGAAATACAAAAAATCAAGAAAGTACACCACCAAAAGTTAATAAATCTCATACTCTAGATCCTATAGAACAAGAAGCCCTTGAAATAACTGACAAGGAATTTCGAGTGATAATTCTAAAGAAACTGAATGAGATACAAGAAAACTCAGCTAGACATCATGATGAAATGAGGAAAAGTATACAGGATCTGAAAGAGGAAATATACAAGGAAATCAATGTCCTGAAAAAAAATGTAGCAGAACTTGCTGAACTGAAGAAGTTATTCAGCGAAATAAAAAACACAATGGAGAGTTTAACCAGCAGGCTTGTCGAAGTTGAAGAGAGAACCTCTGAACTTGAAGATGGGCTGTTTGAAATAACACAAGCAGACAAAAAGAAAGAAAAAAGAATCAAGAACATGGAAGAAAATCTGAGAGAGATATCAGACAACCTCAAGCGCTCAAATATCCGAGTCATGGGTATTCCAGAAGGGGAGGAAAATGGAGATTCCATTGAAAACATATTCAACAAAATAGTGGCAGAAAACTTCCCAGGTATAGGAAAAATCACAGATCTTCAGATCCAGGAAGCTCAACGATCTCCAAACGTATTCAACCCAAAAAGGCCTTCTCCAAGACATGTCATAGTCAAATTGGCAAAACTCAGAGACAAAGAGAGAATCTTAAAAGCTGCAAGAGAGAAGCGTCAAATCACCTATAAGGGAGCCCCAATCAGGTTAACATCAGACTTTTCATCACAAACCCTAAAAGCTAGAAAGGAATGGGATGATATTTTCAAAATACTAAAAGACAAAGATTGCCAACCAAGAATACTCTACCCTGCAAGGCTATCCTTCCGAAATGAGGGGCAAATAGTATATTTCTCAGACAAACAAAAACTGCGGGAGTTCACTACCACAAGACCACCCTTACAAGAAATCCTCAAGGGAGTACTGGGTTTGGTTCCTGAAAAATAACTACCACTGCCATAAAAACCTAAGAAAAATCTAAACCCGCTAGTACAATAAAAATGGCATTCATGAAGAGAAAACAAGCTAACAAAAACACTATCTACAACCTAAGGAACCAACAAACAAAGAAACCAAACAGTAAATCAGAAAGCAAGGAACAAAAGACACCTAAGACAACCAAACAACCAATAAAATGCTAGGAATAAATCAACACCTTTCAATAACAACTCTTAATGTTAAAGGCTTAAATTCCCCAATTAAAAGACACAGACTGGCTGACTGGATCAAAAAGCAGGACCCAACTATATGCTGCCTACAAGAGACCCACCTCACCCATAAAGATTCACACAGACTAAGAGTGAAAGGATGGAAAAAGATTTACCATGCAAACAGAAAAGAAAAACGAGCTGGAGTGGCTATTCTTATATCTGACAAAATAGACTTTAAACTAAAAACCATAAAAAGAGACAATGAGGGACACTACTTAATGATAAAAGGACTGATCCATCAAGAAGACATAACAATCATAAATATGTACGCACCCAACGTTGGAGCAGCCAGATTTATAAAACAAACTCTATTAGACCTAAAGAAGGAAATAGACACTAATACCATAATAGCAGGGGACCTGAACACTCCACTGTCAATATTAGACAGATCATCTAGGCAAAGAATCAGTAGAGAAACACAAGATCTAAACAAGACTCTAGACCAATTGGAATTGGCAGATATCTACAGAACATTCCACCCAACAACCTCAGAATATTCATTCTTCTCATCAGCACATGGATCATTCTCCAAGATAGATCACATATTAGGTCACAAATCAAGTCTCAATAAATTCAAAAAAATTGGAATTATCCCATGTATCTTCTCAGACCACAATGGATTAAAACTAGAAATTAATAACAAGCGAAACTCTGGAAACTATACAAACACATGGAAATTAAACAGCATTCTACTTAATGACATATGGGTCCAAGAAGAAATCAAGCAGGAAATCAAAAAGTTTATTGAAACTAATGAAAACAATGATACATCATACCAAAACCTGTGGGATACTGCAAAAGCAGTATTGAGGGGAAAATTTATTGCATTAAATGCTCACTTCAGAAGAATGGAAAGATGGCAAGTGAACAACCTAACACTTCACCTTAAAGAACTAGAAAAACAAGAACAATCCAATCCTAAAGTTAGCAGACGGAGAGAAATCATTAAGATCAGAGCAGAACTAAATGAAATTGAAAACCAAAAAACAATTCAAAAGATCAACGAATCAAAAAGTTGGTTTTTTGAAAAGATAAATAAAATTGACAAACCATTAGCATGGCTAACAAAAAAAAGAAGAGAGAAGACTCAAATAACAAAAATTAGAAATGAAAAAGGTGATATTACAACTGATTCATCTGAAATACAAGGAATCATTCGAGACTACTATAAACAACTATACGCCAAGAAATTTGAAAATCTGGAGGAAATGGATAAATTTCTGGACACACACAAGCTCCCAAAACTGAACCGTGAAGACGTAGAAAATTTGAACAGACCAATAACAATAAAGGAGATTGAAGCTGTTATTAGAAGGCTCCCAACAAAGAAAAGCCCAGGACCAGATGGATTCACAGCAGAATTTTACCAAACATTCAAAGAGGAATTGACACCGATTCTTTACAAACTATTCCAAAAGATTGAAATGGACGCAAATCTCCCAAACTCATTCTATGAAGCAAACATCATCCTGATACCAAAACCAGGTAAAGATATAACCAAAAAAGAAAACTACAGGCCGATATCCTTGATGAATATAGATGCAAAAATCCTCACTAAAATACTAGCAAACAGAATACAGCAACACATACGAAAAATTATTCATCACGATCAAGTGGGATTCATCCCAGGGATGCAAGGTTGGTTCAACATACGCAAATCAATAAATGTGATACACCATATTAATAAACTCAAACACAAGGACCATATGATCATCTCTATAGATGCTGAAAAAGCATTTGATAAAGTTCAGCACTCATTCATGACAAAGACCCTCTATAAGTTAGGTATAGAGGGAAAGTATCTCAACATAATTAAAGCCATATATGCCAAACCCACTGCCAATATCATCCTGAATGGGGAAAAGCTGAAAGCTTTTCCTTTAAGAACAGGAACTAGACAAGGATGCCCACTCTCACCACTCCTATTCAACATAGTGTTGGAAGTACTAGCCAGAGCAATCAGAGAAGAGAAGGAAATAAAGGGCATCCAGATTGGAAAAGATGAAGTCAAACTGTCCCTGTTTGCAGATGACATGATCCTATATATCGAACAGCCTAAAACCTCTACAAAAAAACTCTTGGAATTGATAAATGATTTCAGCACAGTAGCAGGATACAAAATCAACACACAAAAATCAGTAGCATTTCTTTTCTCCAATAGTGAACATGCAGAAGGAGAAATCAAGAAAGCCTGCCCATTTACAATAGCCACCAAAAAAATAAAATACTTAGGAATTGAGTTAACCAAGGAGGTGAAAAATCTCTATAATGAGAACTACAAACCACTGCTGAGAGAAATTAGAGAGGACACAAGAAGATGGAAAGATATTCCATGCTCTTGGATTGGAAGAATCAACATAGTGAAAATGTCCATACTACCCAAAGTGATATACAAATTCAATGCAATCCCCATCAAAATTCCAAAGACATTTTTCTCAGAAATGGAAAAAACTATTCAGACATTTATATGGAACAATAAAAGACCACGCATAGCCAAAGCAATGCTCAGCAAAAAAAATAAAGCTGGAGGCATAACACTACCTGACTTTAAGCTATACTACAAAGCTATAATAACCAAAACAGTATGGTACTGGCATAAAAACAGACACACTGACCAATGGAATAGAATAGAGAATCCAGAAATCAACCCACACACTTACTGCCATCTGATCTTTGACAAAGGCACCAAGCCTATTCACTGGGGAAGGGACTGCCTCTTCAGCAAGTGGTGCTGGGATAACTGGATATCGATATGTAGGAGAATGAAACTAGATCCATACCTCTCACCGTATACTAAAATCAACTCAAAATGGATTAAGGATTTAAATATACACCCTGAGACAATAAAACTTCTTAAAGAAAACATAGGGGAAACACTTCAGGAAATAGGACTGGGCACAGACTTCATGAATACGATCCCAAAAGCACGGGCAACCAAAGGAAAAATAAACAAATGGGATTATATCAAACTAAAAAGCTTCTGCACAGCAAAAGAAACAATTAAAAGAGTTAAAAGACAACCAACAGAGTGGGAGAAAATATTTGCAAAATATACATCTGACAAAGGATTAATATCCAGAATATATAAGGAACTCAAACAACTTTACAAGAAGAAAACAAGCAACCCAATTAAAAAATGGGCAAAAGAGCTAAGTAGGCATTTCTCTAAGGAAGATATCCAAATGGCCAACAGACATATGAAAAAATGCTCAACATCACTCAGCATCCGGGAAATGCAAATCAAAACCACATTGAGATACCATCTAACCCCAGTTAGGATGGCTAAAATCCAAAAGACTATGAACGATAAATGCTGGCGAGGCTGCGGAGAAAAAGGAACTCTCATACATTGTTGGTGGGACTGCAAAATGGTGCAGCCTCTATGGAAAATGGTATGGAGGTTCCTTAAACAATTGCGGATAGATCTACCATACGACCCAGCCATCCCACTGTTGGGAATATACCCAGAGGAATGGAAATCATCAAGTCGAAGGTATACCTGTTCCCCAATGTTTATCGCAGCACTCTTTACAATAGCCAAGAGTTGGAACCAGCCCAAATGCCCATCATCAGATGAGTGGATACGGAAAATGTGGTACATCTACACAATGGAATACTACTCAGCTATAAAAACGAATGAAATACTGCCATTTGCAACAACATGGATGGACCTCGAGAGAATTATATTAAGTGAAACAAGTCAGGCACAGAAAGAGAAATACCACATGTTCTCACTTATTGGTGGGAGCTAAAAATTAATATATAAATTCACACACACACATACACACATACACACACAAACCGGGGGGGGGGAAGAAGATATAACAACCACAATTATTTGAAGTTGATACAACAAACAAACAGAAAGGACATGGTTGGGGGGGAGGGGGGGAGGGAGAAGGGAGGGAGGTTTTGGTGATGGGGAGCATTAATCAGCTACAATGTATATCGACAAAATAAAATTAAAAAATAAAAATAAAAAAATAAAAAAAAAGAAAAAAAAAAAAGAAAATAACCTTCCCAAACTGGCAGGTGAAGGGAAGTCTCCAGATACCAGCTGTGCATCAGGTTTTGAGAACAAGTGCAGACAGAAGCAGAAGGATGGAGGATCAGAGGATCAACATGTATGAACACAACAATTAAAATATCCAACCATGTGGAATGGTTAAATAAATCATAGCTCATTCATAGAGCCTGATAAATGTCACATGAGATTCTTTGTTGACATGTTCATAACATCTTAATAAAAATGGATTATAGGATTGTAATTTGCCAGTAAGTATAGTGAATAAATATGTGTGTATGTATGCTATATCTATCAATGCCTTTTCATGCATGAAAAAATTCTAGAAGATTGTACACTGAAATTTAAATATTAATCAAATTTTTCTCTGAAGTTGCAAGTGCTATTTTTTACCCCGAGCCCCACCCCCATGAACATATATTATTTTTATGATAAAGATACAAAGAAACATTTGGTGGTGGTTGTTTGATTTATCTTTAAGAATCCTACACACACTGCCTCCACTTTCTCATTTTTAAAAATTTACTCCTAAATCTCTGCAATCTGATTTCTGAAAACTAGACCACAAAGAGTTTTTATAAAAATCACTCTTCAGCAAGGTCACAAATGACTTTCTAGAAACACTGTTCTCATTATTATTGAAACCTCTCATGCCATTTGGTATTATTAATTACTCTCGTCTTTCTTAAATTCTCTCTTCTTTTGGCTTCCTTGACCCCACATACTTCTAGCTTCCTTCTTTCCTACCACTCTGTATCCTTCCTCCTTTCTTAGCTGTGCTCTTCTGTCTCACCCATTTGGTGTTTGTGCTGCCAGCACTCTGCCCTTGGCCTTTGGCTATTCTCTCCACTACTTTCCTGGGAAACTCCACACATTCCCCCATGAATTGCGCGACCTACTGTATACGTGCTGTGGACTCTGTCATCTATATTTCCAGTTCAGATTTCTCTTGTGGTCTTGAAAGCTTGATGTCAAATTCCAGCCAAATATGTCCACTTGAATGTGTAAAACTGGGTTTATTATCTTGCTTCTTGCCTCCATGGAGACCTAATTATTCTGTATTTTCTATCTCAGTTTTACATACCTGTTTCCCAACTAGGAATCTCCATTGGGATTTCTTGCTCTGACTTTCTACACGAGTTCAGTATAACAAGGTCACTCCTTATTTCCTTCTCACCTTTTCTATTGCCATTGCTTTTCTGTAGATCTTTCAATCACCTTTCACCTACAGTGATGCAATAACCTTTGTGATCACCCAGCCTCTAGTCTTGTCCAACTCGTCATGCACCCCGCTTCCATCCCAAGTCACACAGCTGCTAGAGTGATCTTCCTAAAACACAAACCTTCCCGTTCATTCTCCTGCTCGTAAGCATTTACCATTTCCCAACTGCCTTCAATAAAAACTTTCATTAGAGGCTTTGTGGTTCGATCCTTTCTCTCCAGTGAAGACTCGTAATTTTCCCCATTGCTTCCTAGAGCCTAGATTTCTCTGTGAACACTTTTCCTGTACCAGAAAAGACCTTCTTTCCCATGCCTTCTCTGCCTGCCTCTTCTTACTCATCCTTCTGGAATAAGCTTCCTCAAGGAAGTCTTCCAGGATCCCTTCAGTTTATAATTTTGCTTATTTATAAATTTCTTCCACAAGACTGTGAAGTCTTCATGGAAGGACCTACATTTTTCCTTGCTATTAAATTCAATATTATGAAATTGCTATTTTTAGGCTTAAAAATGGTCTGGTAATGTATTAACAATTTCATGTAATTGAACTTGATATGTCCCAGAACTTATCATAAATGCCTGGAACTTAATGAAGGTTGGATGATGTATTACTGAAAGAACAAATAGACTTTACCAAAAAGGGGGAGTGAGCAGAGGAGGGAATTGGACTTGACTTCAGAGTTTGAGATTTATATACATAGTATAGGAATAACAAATAGGCCTCATTATTATAGTATGAGATCAAATATTTAGTATTTTATGATCAGAAACTAAACTGTCAGCATTTAAATCAGTGAAGTATGTTAAATTACTCCAGCTATACTATTGTTTTTGAAGCTTAGTCACAAAAGCACTCTAACACAAGAAGGAAATCATTAGTTGTAATATGGGACACATTAAAAATAAAACAAAAAATGCATTGAAGCTCTTAATATCTAAATTATAGAGTGCTTTTTTTTCACATGATCTATACAGAGATAACTTTTTTATATGGAAGAGAGAAACAAATTTGCTATTGAATATTCTGTTTTCTGCCTCCCTGTGGTTAATTTTCAGCTAACAGTACGTGGTAAAACCAAACACTTTTTTCGGTCATTTTTGGCTTGCATGGATGTTTAAAAGAAGACTACCCACTGAATTGAGAGTGAAAAAAATATCGATTGAACATGGTGAAATTGATTGGACCTCTTAGTGTTTTACATGTTTGTTTCTACTAACTTTCAAGTGGGTTGACTGATTTTGGTGAAATCTCCTGCTCTTCAATTTTAAGTATCAAGATTAAGGCCAATCTTAGGAGAAATTTTCCAATATGCAAGGTTCATCTTCAGGAAACTCCTAACCTTCAGATGAGATTAGAACATTTCTTCAGCAAAATCACGAAGTGGATCCAATTTGCCCCAGAGAGCCTCATATCTTTATCTTCTCTGTTTTCCCTTTCCACAATGTCCCTTTTCTTTCCATTATGAGATAAGATGCATTTCTAATCAGAAATCAAAAGGTCTTACTCCTGACATAAAAAGCGCAAGCATCAATGATAATAGAAAGATGCATTTATGGAGGCAGGCAGGCAGACTTTCCCACTACCCCCAAAACATTTCAAGTTCCATCTTTCTCTGTACAATATAGTGTCGTATTACTTGTGAAAGGAAACTTATTTAAACCTTATGAACTTCTATTTTGTCACCCCAAAATGGATTAAAATACTACCTACCTTGTAAACGTATGGAGTATGTAAACAATTGCTTGTACAAGAGTACTTCAAAAAGTTTGTGGAGAAACAAAAGATAATATGAATCATTCCATGAATTTGCTGAAGTACCCTCTTATATTTCATAGCAGAGTGCCCAACATATAGTTAATACTTGATAGGGCCAGCCCCGTGGCTCACTCGGGAGAGTGCGGCACTGGTAGCGCTGAGACCGTGGGTTCGGATCCTGTAGAAGGATGGCCGGTGCGCTCACTGGCTGAGCGTGGTGCAGACAACACCATGCCGAGGGTTGCGATCCCCTTACCAGTCCAAAAAAAAAAAAAAAAAAAAAACTTGATAACTGTTAGCTATTGATGTTATCTTTCCCTAAACAGATGATGTCTTCCTTACCAGTTAAAATTAGAAACAAAGCTTCCAACCTAAACTTTACTAAAGATCTTTTTAAAGAAGCATTTTATTTTGAAACAATTAATACAGGAAGTTGCAAAAATCGTGTAGGGTGATCCTGTGTACTCCTCATCCAGATTCCCCCAAATGTAATACATTGCATAACTATAGTACAACATTAAATCCACAGAATAGACACTGGTAAAATCCACAGAAAGTATTCAGTTTTTGCCAGGTTTGCATGCATTTATGTGTACATGAATGTACATGTGTGTGCACATGTGTGTAGATCTATGGAATTTTATCACATATATAGATCTGTGTAATCACCATAACAATCAAAATACAGACTGTTCCACTACAAGACTCCCTCATGCTACCCTCTCTAGCCACACCCTCCCCACCTCCTTTGTCTACTGCCAACCCCCCACAAGCACAAATCTGTGCTCCATTTCTATTCAAGGATGTTATATAAATGGAATAACACAATATGTAACCTTTGGAGATTGACTTTTTATACTCAGCATAATTCCCTTGAGATACATTCAAGTTGTTGAATGTATCAACACGTGTATGTGACATGGAGATTACACAGTTATTGTAACTATTTGTTAGGACAGTTGAGTTGCTTCAAGGTTTTGGATACTACAAACACATGAAACTGCTCTGAACATTTGTTTATAGGTTTCTATGTCACCATAACTTTTCATTTCTCTAGTATAAGTGTTCAAGAGTGCAATTATTGCATCATAAAGTATATGCAAGTTTAGTTTTGTAAGGAACTGCCAAACTATTTCCCAAAGTAGCTGTATCATTTTCTTTTCCACCAGCAGTGTACAGGTGCTCCTCAACTTATGATGGGGTTGCATCCCAATTAACCTATCATAAGTTGAAAATATTATGTAGAAAGTCCATATGCACTTAATACCCTAAGAGTCCCATTTTTTTAGTCAAAACATCATAAGTCAAACCATTGTAAGCCACGGACCATCTGTATGAGCAATCAGTTTCTCTGCATACTCACCAGCATTTGGTGTTATCACTACATTTTAGTTTAGCCATTCTGATAGGTTTGTAGTGATTTTATCCATTTGATGTCTTCAGGGACTGAAGTGATATTCCCTGTTTTATTCATTATATTGGTAATTTGTGTCCTCTCTCTTTTATTTTTATTTGTCTGCCTTGCTAGAGGATTGTTAATTTTGTTGTTCCTTTCAAAGAATTTGCTTTATGTTTTACTGATTTATTCTATTGTTTTTCTGCTTTTAATTTCTTGGAATGTATGCTTCATTTTTATTATTTCCTCTTTATGCTTTGATATGGGTTAAACGTGTTCCTCAAACTTTCACATATTACAAACTTAATTCCCACTGCAATAGTGTTAAGAAGGTAGAAAATCCTATCAAGGCAATTAAAAGCTGGGATCTTTAAGAGTTGATTAGATTGTAAGGACTGTATCCTCCTGAATGGATTAATCCCTTCATAGAGTAATGGGCGTAGTTCTGATGGCTTTAAAAGGAAAGCAACTGAGAAGCTTAGTTTTCTCCTGCTCAAGCCATTTGCCATGTGACACCCTATGTTGCTGTGAAGAGTCATCACCCAACAACAAGGACCTCACCAGATGTCTTCCCTGGACTTTGGACTTCCCAGCCTCCAAAAATGTAGGAATAAATTTTCTTTCTTTATAAATTACTCAGTTCCAGTTATTTTGTTATAAGCGGCAGAGACAAAATAAAACATACTTCCTTTTTGTTTATTTAGCACTTTTTTCTTAGTTTCTTAATATGGGAGCTTAGATTATTAATTTGAGACTTTTCTTCTTTTCTAATATAAGCATTTAGTACCAGAAATTTCCCTCTAAGAACTGTTTTAGTTGCATCTCACAAGCTTTTTTTTTTTCATTTTCATTCAGTTGAATGTTGTTTTATTCCCTTTAGGACTTAATAATTTATTTGCCGCAGTAATTATTTAGAAATGCATTGCTTAGTTGTCCAGGGTTTTGAAATTTTCCTGATATATTTGTTATTGATTTCTATTTTTATTCCATTGTGATCAGAGAACACATTTTGTATGATTTCAATTCTTTTAAACTTGTTGAAGTTTGTTTTATGTCTCATGCTATGATGCATCATGGTAGGGGTTCTGTGGGCTCTTGAAGGAATGTAAACTGTGGGTTGTTGAGTGGAGTGTTTTAAGGATCTTTTCTTGCTATGGGGTGGGTGGGAGAGTTCAGGCTCCCCACTAGGCTTCTACTGATACCACCCTGCCTGACTTGGAGGGGAAGTAATGTCTCATTACTGCTCTTGACATGGCCTCCACTGACACCATAAGGTTGGGGTGGGATAAGGGCTTCTTCGCTTTGGGAGGGAATAAAAATTCTACCTTACCACTTTATCTTCACCTATTGTACGCCAGTGCTAAATGGGGCAACTTTTTGTAGCCTCCCAATGCTAGAAATTTAGGCTCTCCATTCTGCCTTTTCTATCAAGAGTGTGGTGACAGCCACAATTTTGGCTGGTATAGGGAGGGATATTATTTGTCTAAAAGCTTTGCTCTTGCTAGGCTGACCCTTTTATGTCCTTTGACTAATAAGAACAGGCTTTTCTTAGAATTTTTTTTTCCTTTTGGTTTGGATCCTTTTTTTTTTTTTTTTTTTTTTTTGTCCACGTCCCTACTTCTCCACCACATAGTGAGGGGTGTGAAGCAAAAAGAAAATCCAGGGAACTCATCACAGTGTCATATCTCAGGCCCCATAGTGCTTGGCTAGTCTGCTTTCTTCCCTCCACTTTTCTTCCAATGTTTGTTCAATATATAACGTCCAGGATGTTTAACTTTATTTAGCAAGAGGAATAGGAGGAAGTGCCTCTACTTCATTTCATCCCCAGAACTGGACCATAATTCTCTCATTACAGTTGTTAAATTGCATTTGCCTAATTGTTAATGATGTAGCACATCTTTTATGTACTTATTTTCCATCTTCACATCCTCTTTGGTGAAACATCTAGTCATGTCTTTTACCCATTTTCTAATTGTATTATTAGTTTGTTTTTTCTACTGTTGAATTTAGAGAGTTCTTTGTATTTTCTAGATCCACATATTTTTTTTCAGATATGTGGTTTGCAAATATTTGCTCCCAGTGTGTAGCTTGACTTCTTATTCTCTTAAGAGAGTCTTTCACAGAGCAAAAGTTTTAAATTTTGATGGAAGTTATTTTTTTTAACAGCTTTGAATATCCAGACTATTAAAGAGACCTTCTACAAAGATGTCTTAATTAAACCCGTGGCAGAGAGAATTGTTAGAGACGTTTATCAGTGGCCTAAGTGAGAAGGCTCTGGACTTAAAATAGTAATTAAGAGATCACTTCCCTAAAAGAGAGTATGGGCCCAGGCACAGGTTAGCTGGGACATACACGATTTACTAAATGTGGCCTTCAGCAAATTACCTAACTTCTTTGGATTCAATTTCTTCATCTCTGAAGGAAGGATAATAATTGTAGCTACCATAGAGCATTATTATAAACTGGAATATTAAAATATTTAAAGCACTTTTGAGGAGTTCTTGGCACATAGTAAATACTTTTAAAATGTTAGCTGCTATTATTACAGTTTTTGTCATTATCACCATCATCATCATCATTATCGTCATCACTTCTAAGCATAATAATTAGTGGTAGACTGTGGAGCTTCGGTCTCAAGGAACCACAGATGGTACTTCTTTTGTCTAAACATTCTCTTTGGCAATAATTTTATTTCCTTCACTCTTGTTTATAGTCTGTAGAGACTGAAAAAACCAGGTAACCCTTGCTGATAAATAAGACTTCACATATTGCAGACAACTCTTATGTTATTTGTATAGTCTTCTCACCTAAACAATATTTCATAGCTTCTGTTTTCTGAACTTTAAATCATACTTGACGTTTTTGTCCTTTTTGTTAAAAACTTTTGCTAATTGTATCATAATATCAAATAAATAAAAGTCATAATTATCATAGCTGAAAACTTGGAATATAAGAAAAGTGGAGAAAAAGAAAAGTTCCTTATAATCCCACCACTTAAATTCTAAAAATACTTTAATAAATTTCCTCTAGGCTAAGTACTTTTCAAAGTTTTTGGCCCCTAATCAAAATTATAGCCTAAGTTTTTATTTTATTTTTTAGAACATAAGCATTTCTCCTGTTATTAAAAATAATTTATCAAGATATTTTTAATAGTAGCATAATATTCCTTAGTGAAGAAATAAACTAAAGACACAAACAGTTTAATACTTTTTGTACACACACATGCACCTACATATATATAATGTTCCAAAGGAATGGTATCAATTCTTATACTGAAAATGAAAATAAAGATGAAAAATATTTAGCATTTTAATTAGAAGATAATTTATAAGTGGCATAGTTGAATATATTTCCCTATGATTATTAACCAGTTATATTTACTTTTTTGTGAATTGTTTCTTTCTGTTTCTATTTGGATCCTTGTGGCCTTTGAATAGGAATTTTATGGAACAAAGATATTGAACTTTTATCAGGGTCATGTGTACAGGTATGCATGTTGTGCCCTGAACTAGGGAACCCAGCAGAGAAGGTAAGTGGGGACTTAAATCCAACTCATTAATGTATGCACCTGTAGGGCTGTGCCCACCAGATGAGATGTGTTTTTCTCAATTGCACAAAGGTATATCTTTGAATATACACAATTATGTA
Source organism: Cynocephalus volans (assembly GCF_027409185.1). NCBI lineage: Eukaryota > Metazoa > Chordata > Mammalia > Dermoptera > Cynocephalidae > Cynocephalus > Cynocephalus volans. The sequence continues at coordinate 78,109,868 of NC_084464.1, forward strand.
TTGATTTTTCCCATTCTAATTTTATACCTTTGTTTTAAATCTTAAAAGTTCTTCCCCTCCCAAGATATTTGATAATCAATAACTCTAAAATATTCAAAACTTCTTTATTTTCTCCACAAGTAAATCTTTAATTTATCTGGGTTATTATGATGTGGTAGTAGATACTATAAACAAAATTTCTTCTTAAGTCAATAGCCAGTTGTTCCTGAGCTACTTAAAAAGTAAGCTATTCTTTCCTTGCCCATTTTAATTCTTTTAATATTATTTTTTAAAATATGTCACACACTTCAGCAAGGAACTACTGAGTGTCCCAGCACTTAGACCATGGATGCACTCACAGACAACTCTGATGTTTAATATGTTCATAGTAACCACACAGAGACTACACCAAAGTATCTACTGGAATCAAAACTAAAGCATCATACCAAATGGTCAATATAAAACACATTTACAGGAAGGAGTCTCTCTCAGAAGTCACTCCTGAATAGTAGAAGAAACAACTACTCAACCAGATGCCCAGCCATCAACATAGGGATACTAGAAATACAAATAACAAACAAACAAACAAACATGACACCACAAAAGGAAAACAGTAATTCTTCAGTAACAGACCCCAAACAACACAAAACCTATAAAATATATGAAAAGGAATTTCAAGCAACAATCTTAAGGAAATTAAATGAGATATAAGAAAAACATCAGATAGATGATGTAATGAAATGAAAAAAAAAATCTAGGATCTGAAGGAGGACCTTTATAAAGAAATAGATAAAAAAAATGTAGCAGAACTCTTAAAACTGAAACTTTATTCAATGAAATAAAAAATACAACTGAGAACTTAAGCGACAGGCTAGAATAAGCAGAAAAAAGAATTTCTGACATTGAAAACAGACCTTTTGAAATAACCCAGGTGGAAAAAAAGAAAGAGAAAAAAGAATTTTTAAAAATGAAGAAAACCTATGAAACCTATGAGAGAAATCAAACAATCTTAAGCATACTAACATCCACATTTTGGGAGTTCCAGAAGGGGAGGAGAAAGGAAAAGACATTAAAAACCTATTCAACAAAATAATAGCAGAAAAATTCCCAGGTACTGAGAGAAATATGGACTTCCAGTACCAAAAGACTCAAAGATCCCCAATCAGATTCAATCTAAAAAGGTCCTCAACAAAATACATTGTAGTCAAACTGTCAAAACTCAAAGAAAATGAGAGTCCTAAAAACAGCAAACAAAAAGCATCAAGTCACCTATAAGTGAGTAAACATCAGAATGACAATAGATTTTCTAGCAGAAACGTTATATGCCAGGAGACAACAGGATGGTATATTCAAAGTACTAAAAGAAAAAAACTGCCAACCAAGAATATTATACCCAGCAAGGCTATCTTTCAGAAATGAAGGGGAAATAGTGTATTTCCCAGACAAAAACTGTGGGAGTTCATCACCACAAGACCAGCCCTTACAAGAAGTTCTCAAGGGAGTCCTGCTTCTGGAATCCAAAAAAACAACAATCATCACCAGAAATACACATGAAAGAACAAAAACCACTAGTACAGCAAATGTGTAGGGGTGAAAGAGAAAGAAACTACATTACCACTTCAAAAAACCAACAAACAATGAAGACAAACAATAAAAGGAAAAGAAAGGAGCAAAAGATATTTACAACAACCATAAAAAAACTATGAAATACCAGTAATAAGACAATACTTTTCAATAGCAACCCTCAATGTAAATGGATTGAATTTTCTACTCAAAAGATACAGACAGGTTGAATGGATGAAAACACTAGACCCAACTATATGCTGCCTAAAAGGAACTCACCTTGCCTGCAAAACCTCACACAGACTAATACTGAAGGGATGAAAAAAGATATACCACACAAATGGAAACAAAAACTGAGCAGTAGCTATGCCTCTACTGGATAAAATAGACTTTGAACCAAAACTACAAAAAGAGACAAAAAGGTCATTATATAATGATAAAAGAATCAATGCAGCAAAAAGATACAGCAATCATGAACATATAACATATAAACATATAAATCACGTACATCTCCAACATCAGAGCACCCAGATATACAAAGCAAACACTATTAGACCTAAAGAGAGAGATAGACCCCAGTATACTAATAGTTGGGGACCTCAACACCCCTCTCTCAGCATTGGACAGATCATCTAGGCAACAAATAAACAGAGAAGCACATGTCCTAAACGACACTTTAGACCAATTGGACCTGGCAGATACACACAAAACATTTCACCCAACAGCTAGAGAATAAATATTCTTCTCGACATCACAAGAAATGTTCTCCAACATAGACCACATGTTAGGTCAGAAATCAAGTCTCATTAAGTTTTCAAAAATCAAAATCATTTCAAGAATCTTTTCAGAACATGATGGATGAAAACTAGAAATTAATAACAAGTGAAACTCTGGAAACTATATAACTACATGGAAATTAAACAATATGCTCCTGGACAACGTATAGGTCAAGAAGAAATTAAATAGGAAATCAAAAAAGTTCTTCCAACTAATGTAAATAAAGACACATCATACCAAAACCTATGGAATACTGCAAAAGCAGTACTAAAAGGAAAGTTTATTGCAATAAATGTTTACATCAAAAGAATAGAAAGATTTCAAATAAGCAACCTAATGTTATACCTCAAAGAACTAGAAAAACAAGAGTGATCCAATCCCAAAATTAGTAGAAGAAAGGAAATAATTAAGATCAGAGAAGAACTAAATGAAATAGAGACCCTAAAAACAATGCAAAAGATCAATGAAACAAAAAGTTGTTAATTTTGAGAAGATAAAAAAAGTATATAAACCATTTGCTAGACTAACTAAAAAAAAAAGAGGGCGAGAGAAGACCCAAATAAAAATTGGAAATGAAAAAAGTGACATTACAAACAACACCACAGAAATACAAAGAGTCATTTAGAGAATAGTATAAACAACGACTGTGCTAACAAATTTTAAAACCTGGAGAAAATAAATAAATTTCTGGACACATACAAACTACCTAAATGGAACCAGGAAGAAATAGAAAATCTGAACAGACCAATAATGAGCAATAAGATTGAAGCAGTAATCAGCAGTCTCCGAACAAGGAAAACTCAGGACCAGATTGCCTCACTGCTGAATTCTACCAAGCTTTTGAGGAAGAAATAATACCAATCCTTTTCAAACTATTCCAAAAATTGAAACAGAGCCCATTCTCTCAAATTCATTCTATGAGGCCAGCATCACCCTGATATCAAAATCAGACAAAGATACAACAAAAAAGAAAACTACAGTCCAATACCCTTGATAAATATAGGTGCAAAAAGCCTCAACAAAATACTAGCATACAGTATACAACAGCACAACAAAAACACTATACAGGATGATCAAGTGGGATTCATCCCAGGGATGCAAGGATGGTTCAACATACACAAATCAATAAGCATAACACAGAATATCAACAAAATCAAGGACAAAAACCATATGATCATTTCAATTGATGCAGATAAAGCATTTGATGAAATTCAACATCCTTCACAATAAAGACTCTCAACAAATTAGGTAAAGAAGGAAAGCATCTCAACACAATAAAAGTCATATATGACAAACCCACTGCTGGTATCATTCTGAATGGGGAAAAGCTGAAAAGTTTTCCTTTAAGAACAAGAATAAAACAAGCATGTCCACACTCACCACTCCTTTATCAGAGCAATCAGGCCAGAGAAAGAAATAAAGAGCATAGAAATTGGAAAAAGATGAAGTAAAATTGTCCCTGTTTGTAGATGACCTGATCTTATATGTAGAAAAACCTAAAGAGTCTACCAAAACACTCTTAAAGCTGATAAATTCAGTAAAGTTGTGGGTTATGAAATCAGTAGGATTTTTAAGCTCCAACAATGAACTGGTAGAAAAAGATATCAAGTAAGCAAGCCCATTTATAATAGCTACCGAAAAAAATAAAATAAAATATCTAGGAATATATTTAACCAAGGAGGTGAAAGATCTCTACAATGAGAACTGCAAAACACTGTTGAAAGAAATTAAAAAGGACACAAAAAGATGGAAAGACATTCCATGTTCATGGACAGGAAGAAATAATGATGTGAAAATGTCCATACTACCCAAAGAGATCTACATATTTAATGTAATCCCCATCAAAATACCAATGCCATTCTTCATAGAAATGTAAAAATATCTTAAAATTTATTTGTAACAACAACAACAACAACAAAAAAAAAAACCCAAGGCAAAGTAATCCTAAGCAAAAAGAATGAAACTGGAGGCATTACATTACCTGGCTTTAAATTATACTACAAAGCTATTGTAACCCAAACAGCGTGGTACTGGCATAAAAACAGATACACAGTACAGTGGAATAGATTTCCTAGAAGTCAATCCACAGTCTTATAGTCAGCTGATCTTCAACAAAGGCACCAGGAACATACATTGGGGAAAGGACAGCCTCTTCAATAAATGGTGCTGGGGAAACTGGATGTCCATGTGTAGTAAAATGAAACTAGACCTATACCTCTTGTCATATACCAAAATCAACTCAAAATGGATTAAAGACTTAACTATAAGACCTGAAACTATAAAACTCCTAAAAGAAAACATAGGGGAAACATTTCAGGGCATAGCACTGGGCAAAGACTTTATGAAGCAGGCCTCAACTGCATAGGCAACAAAAGAAAAAATAAACAAATGGGATTATGCCAAACTAAAAAGCTTCTGCACAGCAAAGGAAATAATCAACAGAGTGAAAAGACAACCTACAGAATGGGAGAAAATATTTATAAAGTATACATACAAAAAGGGATTAATGTCCAGAATATAGAAGGAACTCAATTTAACAGTAAAAAGAAAACAAAAAAACAACAAATAATCCAATTCAAAAATAGGCAAAGGAGCTGAATTGACATTTCTCAGGAGAGTGGATGTTCCTCAGGAGAAGCTGAACAATACCAGAGAAAAGACCTACAGATCCAAACATCCCAGAATCCCTATCAAAAAGATTCCTGGTCTACGGTCCCACCGTACACAGAGACCTTCCAGTTAGCTCTCTTTCTGACATAACAAACATCTGCCACAAAAGGTGTCAAATTCCTAAAACCCAAAAGGTCTGTCTCATCTCTCTCTCTCATTGTTGAGCTTGACTGTCTCTGAGGAAACATGTCCACCCTCCCTGGATTAAGAAGGGAAACCCTTCCGTACCTAAGTGATAGTTCTAAGAAAGTCACTAGTCCCAAGGGACTTACCAGCACAAAGTGCAGCAGACCAGCTCATGCTAAAGTAGTGAAAAACAAAACCCACATTCAATCTTCCCCAGGTAGTAAGTTACTTTCATCTTTGGCTGCACTGCCTGCTACATACATTTTTCACAATGAGTTTAATCAAAGATTTTATTTTGAAGTAAATCTCTGAATGTGAACAAGTTGTCCTGGCAATAGGCTTTTATCTTCCTAAAAGCTGGTCACCAAAAAAATATTGTGTGTCCATGTATGCTGAGAAGTGAACTAGGTGCTAGGCGACTATGATTTACAGCAGCTAGAAAATATTTATGAAGAAGAATATAAAATTCCCACATCCTTTTATTTGTACTTTCCTTAGATTCTTGAGAAAGTTACAGTGGCAGTTATGAAGAAGAAGCTATTAGCAACCAGAACATTCTGAAATATGACTTCTCAGAGGAATTGATTATGAATAGTCTTTAAGTTAGAGTGACATTCTGTACATTTCAGATACATCCTAAAACCAAAGCTTCTCTTGCACTCTACATACAAGAGATCTTACTATCACTTCACTCACCTAAGCAATCATACTTCAGGAGAACCAGACAAGCTTTGGACTAAAATATATTCCTCTTGGAAGGGAACCTTGAAAGACTATGATGAGACAGTTCTATCTCCTGGCTAAAGTGTTTTTCAGATCCTGGAATGATTTCCTATTATTTCATTTTGTTCCTCACTGAGTATTTCTCACTTACTCAGTTGTCATAATTCCCAAAGAGTGCTTATTTTTTCTTCAGCGTTTGGTTTTTCTTCCGTTGTCAGAAACAAATAGCGCTCCCACAGTTGTGTCCTCCTTTTCTGCGAGCGTAGAGAGTTCTAAAATTGTTTCATTGTGCCAGGTGGTGAGGTCTTTTCAACCTCTAATGAAATGCTATTCATAGAAATTAAGCTATTGTCACAAAATGTATACTATCCAGACTCTTTCCTCACTTGTAAATTAACTTCATTCTTATGATGCACCTTTCAAAACTCTGTTTTGAGTTGAGCATAGCTGCAAAGAGTCAAATAATGTTTGGATGGTATAGGAAGAGCCCAACACTCTGGCACAGAAAACTGCAGTTTTTCAAATGTTAAAACATCTACATGTATTTAAGAGAAATATAATTGTGCATTGCAAACACCAAAGAAAAGCTTATTTATGCATAGGGATTATGGTCACTAACTAGATCAAAGTTGGGAAAGGAATGATCACATGAACAAGTTACACAAAAGGGACATTTACTCTTTCTCTTTAAAAGGCATCTAGCGATTACCTATTTTCCAGAATTTCCCCTTGAGTAAGCACAGAAATTCATGATGCGAGGGCTTAAACATTCCCCAGATGTAACCACATCCCTGAAAACTGATCTTTCATCCAACTTCTAAGCACTTCTCATGACAAAAAATACTATAACCAAAGATTGACTTTTTCCTTGGATTTCTGGCTTTCCCATAATTATTCAGTGGCTTTAAATATAAATACATCAGATAACTGCTGCTCTATCCAGGAAGCTGCCCCCACATTATTTGTAATCATTCCTCATAGTGAACCAATATCTTTCTCCTTAAACTTGGGCCCATAGATTCTATCTTTGCCTTTTTAGCCACACAGAAGAAATCTAATCCATCATCTGTGTAAGACCACCGTATTAAAAGACCACCCATCATTTGCCCTCCCTCAAGTCTTCATTCTATAAGTTAAACATCCCATTCTCCAGCCATGTGATATGGTTTCTAGACCACTAGATATTCCAAACACCACCCTCTGGACACCCTTCAGGAATCTCAACTATCACTGAACAGATGATCCTGGAGAGGTCTAATCAACATAAAATCCAGGAAGACTATTTAGACACTTTCTGTAAACCTAGCATAAACCACAGGAGCTTTCTTGAGGGACATGTCTGCTCCTTATTCACTGAGTTCAAAATCAGCTAAGCCAAATGTCTTCTACCCTAGAATTTTAAAATTGACTTTTGAACCCAAACACGTAACTTGGTATTTAGACCTCCTACATTTCTTTATTATATTTATCCCAGCATTCTAGCTTTTTAGTTATTTTTTATTTCTGTTTCTTTACTCAACACACTAATTATTCTTTCTAATTTTTTAAATTTCTGACTTTGATTGATATGCCACAATATATTTTTCTAAGTCCGTATATTTAAGCTGTTGAATAGAACAAGATGAAAGAGAATCTTCTGGCATGTCTCTACAAAAATCTACTTAAATTGATATCAATCCAATGATCTTTCCCATTCTCTTTTGGGCATGGCCACTTTGGCACGGCCACTTCATCCCGACCTTCAGAAGTAACCACCCTTCCCTTCTGTCTCCTTTAACAAATGGAGGAAATAGAAAAATTAACACTTTACACCAAGTTTTAAATACACACCATCATTTCCGCAAGGTACTCAAAGCCATGCTGACCTACATAATGGTGATATAACTGAGATTGCTGCTATTTGTGAGTAGCAAGGTGAATACATTTAAGGGTACTTTTTGGTCCAGGACCCTTTGCACAGCATGTCCTGTACATATATCATCCCAGCTGGCCTCTGCTCTGTACAAGAAAACAAATGCTAGGTGGGTTTGACTGTAACCCAAATTTCTGTATGGCCTAAGAGGGTAAAGCTGAATCAATGGGCTCATATTTTAGGGAGAAAGATACTGGCTTGCTATGAGGAACAATTATGGATAATGCAAAGGCAACCTCTTGGGTGGGGACAGCAGCTGTATAATGTGTTAATACTTAAAGGCACTGAGTTATTCCAGGGAAGAGAGACAAAGTATAGTCTCAATGCATTTCATTTCTGTATTGTATCACTGCTACCATCAACCTTATGTCCAAGAAAATGAATGGATATCCTCATCTCAACCACCTTCTTTTCACCATGGTATCTAACCCAAATCTCTCAACACCAGGCACTGCCTTATACTCCAGACCTTTCTTTTCCCCCCTACACATCCAAATGGAGAGCGTACAGCCCATGTTTGATATTTTCTTAAAAGATGAGTATTTTACTAAGCCACCTTTAAATATGCATTTGAATTAAAGTATTAGTGTTGACAATTAAAGTGTCAACACACCAATTAATATTTGCATTTTAACAAAGGCTGTCAATGTCCTTAACCAAAGAAGTAGATATTGAGGGTTTAAACATCCAGAATCCTTTACATCATGTCAATAAAATAGCCATGTTCATCCACTCACATGCACAGCCAGCCCTGAACCCACAACCATCCCTGTAGGCCACTCCTCCAAAGTAGAATTGATCACTGCCTTTACCTTTACATATTAATGACCAGCCCTGTTAACCTTCCTAAGATAGAATTAAATAAATTATTTTATTTTAAAACCTGGCCTGTTAGTAAAGAGCTTTTACCCCAAAGTAAAATGTTCATGTATATTTAAACCATTCTAGTTGAGAACATAATGTCAGAAAAACTTTAAAAACAATACCCAAGAATAAATTATCCACAAAAATAATAATAACAGCAACGGTGTAACTAAGGCATTGTAGCAACTGGCCCCGAATGTCAGCTTTCATTATAGAAGATCTCAGACACTGCCACTGAAGCTGTATCTCATCTTCATTTTAAAATGTAATCAAATTGTTAAACTGTCATAACAACATCTGTTTCCAAATAACTACCAGATCTTGAACATTTTATGATACTTCTTACCTAATTTAATTGAGATTAAACTAATTCATATATATGTAAACATATGAGCATATGTATATTTTGGGATTGCTTAATAGAAATCTCAGTAAGACCTTTGCTAGTCTCTAAAAATTTTATGACAATCTTAGCAAGTTTACAATGAAAGAGCTTATTTTCGAGGATTTGCAAGTGATTCGTTAAAAAAAATCATTAAAAATGTATAGCATCATAAGGCAATAAAGATTTAGAAGGTGTCGTGGATTGAATGCCCCCAAAACTCACTGAAGCTTGATCCACATTGTAAGTTTTAAGAGGACGAGAAATGAGACTATGGCAGTATTGAAAGGTGGGGACTTCAAAATGTGATTGGATCATGATGACTATGTCATGATGACTATGAATACATTAATCCATTCATGGGGTAATGGGTGAAAGCTTTAGTGGATTGTCATGGGAGTGGCACTCGTGGCTTCTAAAACAGCAAGTGAGCACATTAAGGAGCTCTTGCCATACTTGCCATATGATACCCTAGATTGCCATAGGACTCTGTGGACTCTCTCCCACTGAGAAAAAGGCCCTCAATTTGCCCCCTGGACTGTGAACTTCCCAACCTCCAAAACTATAAGAAATAAGTTTTATTTCTTTATAAATTACCCAGTTTTAGGTATTCTGCTATTAGCAACAGAAAACTAATACAGAAGGGATTTTGAAAAGTCATCTTAAACCTTTAACTCTGTAGGCTTAAGCCATAGCTAAACTCAGAGAGATGAGTAGACATTCTTTTGTGTGGAGACTTATAGTACAGATTTCATAACCAAGAGCTTCCATGGTGTGCCATCATCCCTGTTATTTAATAAACAAAAATCAAAAGCAAACAACAACAACAACAACAACAACAACAAAAACCCAAAAACCAAAATCACCTCTAGTCACTGACTGAGAATATCACAACTTACTTTCTAAAACTCCTCTTTGTGGTTGTCCCAGTGTTGGTGGAGAAAGAACGGCTCCCCTCTATCCTATTGCATAATGTAGTTGGGAACCTCTTCTTAGGTTATCGTGAACTGTCATTTTCTCAAACTCTAATTCTGTAGGGATACCAAAGAGAGGTAAAGAGGTTTTTGCAACTTTTATGCTCCCAAAATTTTGTTTGCAGAAGCGAAAGTAAGTTTGTTGGTGGAGGCTCAATAAGTCTCAGGTTAACCACTGACTATGTCTGACAGTGACATTACTGACATTCACCTCCACAGCCACTCTAAATTGGTTACTCTTCCCCTCGTGGAAGGGAGGCAGATAATAACAAGGATTCTGGAATCAGATGCTGTGGGTTCACATTACTAACTGTTTACAATACTGGTTAACTGGAAAGTCGTGTAAATTTTTAGGTTTCTTCTTCCTCATTCTCGAAATGGAGATGATAATAAAGTTGGTATGAAGAATTAATAATAAGATATGTGAGACTTAGCCAGTCCCGAATATGTGTAAGAACTTCATAAAGTTTAGTTTCTTCATCATCATCATCATCATATTCATCATTTAGTTAAGTAACTTACAGAATAAGGTTTCAACTATACTCTCTGACTCCAAACCCCAGGCCTTTTCCCCGACAATGCTGCCTCCATTACACATAACCATGAACTGCACAAGACAATGACAAAAGATACAGTAAGTCAAGCATCACTGAAGAACCCTTAAGCTAGTAAGTGAGAAGCACCATTGATCAAGAATCAATATGGTCTAGTTAAGTGATTCTACTGTAATGTTGCCAATTCATCATTTAATCAACCACACAGACAACCTAAAATCTCTTAAAAATGTGATTTCTTACCTGACTTTCACAATAACTTGTGTGTCTGAACATAGGATCAGATAAATTAAGTGTCTGCTCAGATGACCGAGCTGATAAATAAGAACCTGGAGTCTCCATCTCAGTTCTCCAAACTCAGGTCTCCAGCTTCAAACCACCTGCTATCTTCATTTTTAAGCTAGCAATCATTTGCTTGAAGCTTGACTTTACTTTTAATGTATCCACAGTGTTTTGTACATGGTGGGTTGATACTGTTCAGTGAAATGGGTTTATTATGTTTTTCAAAGGAAGCCAGCATATATGTAGAACGTTATTGATTTTTATGCTAGCCATGAGTTTTTAGCAGGTCCTAAATTGACTCTAACAAAATTGGCCTTACTGTTGATCACAATGGATTTGGCTGATAATCTACCAGATATGCAGCACCAGCGTCATTTTAGTTAGCATCCCATACTACTGCAGTCTTGGCCTGGACTGTGAATTTCCTAAATAGCCATTATTTGGCTGTATGCCTTTCAATATACTTAGCTGAGTCTAAACCATTATGATCAATCGTTTTGCTTTGCTGCCTTTAGCAATCTGTGTTTACAGTATTATGCCACCCTCAGGAATTTTTTATTACAAGAAACTTGCCTATATAAAGATTCTGTAAACCTAGTAAAGATAGATTTTGGTACAAAGTCATATTATCTTAGAGACATATGTAAGAGCATTCACAAGTGCATTTATTAATATTTGATGCTCTTAAAAAAACAGAGTGAGGGGGGTAAGCATCTGTGGTGAGATGAACATATGTGGCAAGTTTGTTCATTGCTTGTTTGAGACTGTTGATCTGTCAATATATACTGGGTAACTACTCAACTTGTAAGTGTTAAATCTGAGGGATCTGCTTAGAGAAGAGGCCCAGTAAAGCAGAATAAGTTAGTATCCAATAATAGAGACTTCTAAAATGTATGGAGAAAGATATTCCCAAGGTAGTTTGCAGTTACCCTTGTTCAACCATGGAAGAAACCATGGATATAAATTGATTTAGTCAACACTTAAGAATCAGCAACAAAGACGTGAGGTTATAGATGATGTTATCATTTTTTTCTGACAAGTCCTTCCTGATAAAGTTTGATGCTGGTCTCCAAATATTCTGTGCACTGTGATCAGTTTTGTGAAGAAACAGGAAAAGCTGTAAGAGTGCTTTAGGAGCAGAATGAAAAAGATACAGAAGCAAATATTAAAAAGCCATTTGGAGCTCTTGTTGGGACAGGAAAAGTAGATGTGAATGTATTTAATATCATCTTCATTTAACGGAATGGTGATATTATAACTAGCATGAGGTGTGTATGTCCTGAGAAAGTCTGCATTCTGACTATGAGATGACCAAAAGTTTGGTTTCAAATCTAGATACAAACACACACCAACAAAAACCTCATCTCCCAAAAGGATTAAGATATAAAACTTCACTGTATATCTAGATATTTTTAGAAAAACTGCACTCTTTAGCAGCACTGTTGGAATGGCTGTGATTTTAAGCTTTACGTATTCACCCAAAATGTTACTCGTGCAAATGTAATTATTCTAATAGAATATGTGGCTACCTTTCAAGATACACTGTTAAACTAGTTACTCGTTAAAACCTTTATTGGTTCTTTCTTCTTCACAAGTGGAAGGCAGTTGGAAGTCTATCACTGCCAAATGGAATGGGGAATATATGCCCAGGCTGGGTAATGCTACTCTGACATCAAGGGATGGAAAAAGTTTCCAGAAGACTCTAAAGGTAGAGCAAAGTGCTCACTCTCCAATCATTACTACTTATTTTGTCTTTTTGATATGGATTTTATAGAGGACAGCATATGTAAGCAACATTTCCAAGATTACCAGCCCTATGTGAGGAGTGACAGTAATGCCACACCAACAGCACTGATCAGTGTTGTGTCATCCCTCCCTCACTTGTACAGTCTGTGGTGGTGCACAACGGTGACCTACCTTGCTGTTGACCCTGCTAACCTCTCTTGCTACAATCATAGCTGGGAAAGCTTCCCACCTCTGCTCCTAGCCTTTGTGGCTTCTTTCCTCTCCATCAGTACTATCTCCCCCTCTTACAGTGGCCAAAATGAGCAGTACTGAGGGACCCATCCTGAGTCTCTAGCCCAAGGCTCTGCCACTCCCTTGTGTCTCCCCCATCTCCACATGTCAGACTGCTGGTACCTGGTTACATGAATGCCAGGCTAGGTTCCTCAGGTGACATTCAGCTTGTTCTTGTTTCCCTGTCTGGGCCACTGGGCTGGGGAGGACTTGGATATCGCCCTGAGGCTGCCTCACTAAGGGGCTGCTTCTCCTTGACATTGCTCCAACGTGAATTTGTACCCTTCGGAGATTCACACAAAATTCCTCCTCTCACATTTTAGGGGCTGTGCCTCCTCTCCACTGGAGGCAGCTAGGAGGAACTCTTCTTCAAAACTGACCTCAAAGTTTGAAATGGCTGGTTCTGTTCATGCTTCTACCTGGAGTTATTTCCATTACCTTATGATTTCCTTCTGCAGCGCATCAGCATCCTAATCCTAATTGTTCTATGTCTTTTGAACTCATTTTTTAATTAGGGGAGTGAAGAAAAGTGGCGTTGATTAATATTGGCAAATAAGAGGAAGGGAGTGAGAAATGAGAAAGAGGAGGCTCAGTGACCCCTTCTTTAGAATTAACAACCAAAGCTCCACAGCCAAGCACAGAAATCCTGGCTCATGTCTGTCTGGGCCTCAAAACCCATGCCTCCCCTCTACTCCAGTGTTCTACTGTGTCACTCAGACTTCCTCCAGAAGCTATGCTGCAGAACATTTTCTTTATTTTATGTGTGAAGCACTCTTGATCTTTCAGAAGTTTCCAGTTGGTATCCTGTGAATTATTTGCTTTGCCCACAAGGTTGCTTAGTAATCTGAGCTTTAATGCTTTTAGAAAAAGAAGTGTCATCAGGTTTAATGTCTCCGCCGTTCCCTATTGCAGTCCACTTTGCTGGCTTCACTTGTTTGCATAATCTGGTTTCAGATTCATATAGGCTATGTACATTCCATGGAAATCACAATTGCCTTTTTCACTGCAGAGCCACTAGCATGCTAGCATAGTGACCGTCACGTAAGGGACACTCAAAAAACACCAGAGGGATAAAAAAAAATTATTTATTTGAAAAAATGTGTCTGAGGGTGAAGGAGATATAAAAATATAACACATAAAATTGGTTGCAGCAGTAAACTATGCTAAGATCTGACTACTCAGAAATATACACAGAAGACACCTAGACACCTAAGATTAACATGTTATCTCCAGCACGGAAACATTCCTGAGCTTCACTTCATTCCTGAAATTTATTTAGTCCCTCCCTGAACATCATTATGTTGAGCCCTATCCTGGCTCAGTTACGTGTCTCGTTCCTGTGCACTCAGTACCCTGCTCCTAAGGCTTATAGTACATGGTATGTACAATAGCAGCTTGCTTACTTATCTGACTCCTTCACTAGCTCTACACTTCTTGAGGATGGGGGTTCTGTTCCTATTCATAGCTGTAGCACCCAATGCTTAATTGGCTAATACCGAGTAGACTCCCAATTAATATTTTAAGAGATGAAATAAATGACTGATTGGCTCAAAGTCTTTCAGGGTTTTAGCCCCATTTTATTTTCTTGCCATTTATATTTTATATTGGGAGAGATCAGTTGTAATCACATCCAAATAAAATTTTTAAGGAACATAAGTCTATATTTTTTTCTAATAGTTTGAAATTCTCTGTGTCACTTTGGAAACCATGAGAGGTAGAGTTAAGGGTATATGTGTGAAAAGGAAGGAGGAGGCAGGAAAAAGAACTGGCTTCAGCAGAGGAATTGAAGTTGTATTTTCTAGACTGTAGTTTGTCTCCCAGGCTAACGTCTCAGCTTCTGCTCTGTGAGATGTGAGGGTCCGTCAAGTGAGAGACAAAACACAGAACCCCCTCCTTCAATGACAGCCTGTACCATTCCTCAAGAAGCATCACCCAGGACAAGAGCTGGATAAGATGACTCCCTCACTCTGAGTATTTCTTTGCAGATTTTAGCTATGCATGTTCTGGAAGAAGAAACTTTTTACTCCTCAGTGGACTTACCAAAAAAATGGTTAAATAGAAGTAGATTTTTTTTAAACTCTGACTTTTTCCACTACTTTATCAGCTTTTTCTTTTGATTATCTGGTTGGAATCCAAGATGTCCCCTTGAGCTTAAAGACCATCTTTGAAAAAAGGCTGACATCCCATGCCGAAAGCCCTAAAGACTCTGCTGCTCGAAGCTGAGCCAAATGTTAGACTAAAGTTTCTCCCAAGAGAGATATCAGGGCAGACACAAAGATAGCTCAGGGGACTTGCCGAAATAATGTTGTCATCTTTTCTTACTAAGTAAGAAAATCTGGGCATTGAATTGCAAAGCCTTTAATAAGACCAGAGGAGGATTGACAAAATGATAGAAAAAATGAGAATTCTGCAATGTTCTAACTGCAACACGATGAAGATGTAATTAAAAGCAGAGGCTGTGGAAATGGAGGGACACTATTGAAGAGACATCTGGATGTGGGACTAAATTGCTTTCACTGACCACTAACTCAGGTCTTCATTATCTGTCTACTGCCAGTTTATGAACCCAAAGATCCATATGGTTCAGTAAGTGCTCTGATCAAAGAAAGCTCAAAACAGCAAGCACAGATTTCTTTAATTTCGATTTTACTCACATTTTTCTAAAACCATGAAGAGGGTGCAGGTACATAGAATTCAAATAGCATATTTAGATCCCACGTTCCTCCTGCCCTCTTCCCTCACCCCTGCTGCACTGCTCCAGTATCTTTTCCCAGATTTCCCAAAGCCTGTTCCTGCACCCCTCTTTTCCCAGCCCTGGCCTGCCTCTTGACCTTCGCGACCCTCTACTTTTCTTCCTAGCTCTCTGGTTCTCTCCCTATTCTCTTTGTTTTTCATCACATGATTCCAAAAACCTAGTTGGACAACTTCAGGTCCTTTCTCAAAGAGTGGAGGAAAGAAAATAACTGATGGGCAAAGCCAAAACCTACATTTGTAGGTAGATTGAAAAAGCAAAGGCTGAATTCAGAAATTTTGTCCTAACAAACTAACCAATCTCCCTACCTTCAGTCTCCTCAAGATTAGGTTGTCCAGAATGAAAAAAGGTGGTAGGAGAGAGGCACAAACAGGTGATTACTCAGATGGCCAGTGTAACCAGTGGATGACACTGATAACTGATCTAAGTGTGGGCAAGAATTCTCCAGTTTTCACCTTGACCTAAGAACTACTAAAATTTACTGCAGTTCTTCCCTGTCTTTGAGAATGAGCTTGCATGTTGTCTTTAGTAACCATTACATTTCTCACTGTGGCTATACAGACAAGCTTTTTTGATATAGTTTTTAACATCATCATGTAAGCTACCTATAGATTCTCTGAATCCAGCATTGGATTTTCAATGCTTGAATTGTTAGTAAGAGTGCAGACTGAGTGCACTTAATAATATTGGGTATCTTTCTTCCTATATCTGCATAGTGATACAATTATCTATACCTTTGATTGGGTGTTGTGTATATTTGTGTGTTCCTAATCAGCATAAAAAACCTGTAAATGTTTGCCTCAAAGGTTTGCGATGATCACAGAAAATTTTATTTTTATTTTTATTTTTTATTTTATTTTATTTATTTTATTTTATTATTTTTTTTAAATTTTATTTTGTCAATATACATTGTGGCTGATTATTGCTCCCCATCACCAAAACCTCCCTCCCTTCTCCCTCCCCCCCCCAACAATGTCCTTTCTGTTTGCTTGTGCTTGTCATATCAACTTCAAGTAATTGTGGTTGTTATATCTTCTTCCCCCCCCCCCCGGTTTTGTGTGTGTGTGTGTGTGTGTGTCAGTTAGGATGGCTAAAATCCAAAAGACTATGAACGATAAATGCTGGCGAGGTTGCGGAGAAAAAGGAACTCTCATACATTGTTGGTGGGACTGCAAAATGGTGCAGCCTCTATGGAAAATGGTATGGAAGTTCCTCAAACAACTGCAGATAGATCTACCATACGACCCAGCTATCCCACTGTTGGGAATATACCCAGAGGAATGGAAATCATCAAGTCGAAGGTATATCATTGTTCCCCAATGTTCATCGCAGCACTCTTTACAATAGCCAAGAGTTGGAACCAGCCCAAATGCCCATCATCAGATGAGTGGATACGGAAAATGTGGTACGTCTACACAATGGAATACTACTCAGCTATAAAAACGAATGAAATACTGCCATTTGCAACAACAGGATGGACCTTGAGAGAATTATATTAAGTGAAACAAGTCAGGTACAGAAAGAGAAATACCACATGTTCTCACTTATTGGTGGGAGCTAAAAATTAATATATAGATCACAGAAAATTTTTGAGTTGATTATCTCTCCTTTGAAAGCAACACATTTGAACATTACTAAGACCAAGTATTGTTGTTCAGCATGGCAGATTTGAAGGTTTTGACAACTCTTCATCACTTCTAATGTCAAATGAAAGTCTATGCATATACTTATACAGCTCATCCTCCCTACTTCTGAAACTGTTATTGGGTTTTCCAAAGGCTGCAGAAAGTTTCTGCATGACCACCATAGTTTATCACTAAAGTCCTGGCATGTTTGCTAATAAGACATGAGTTGTTTCAGTGATTTTTATATTTTCAATATTATCTTCTCTTCTATGAGGAAAACATCTTCCCTTTGTGATGGTGTTTAAAATTTATGCTGTCCTCAACTTAACAATTTCAGGCCTAGATGTCAGAGCTGGTTTGGGCATAATGATTACCTTAGACATTGAATCCTACCTTTTGTACACAGGGCTCTGTCATTAATTAACCACAAACTTCCATTTAGCCTCCTATGTGTAGTTTATTTGTGATAAACTTACCTTAAATCAAATTTTGGACATTCATTGATTTCATGAAGGCAAATAATACTAAGTTATCTCTTTTTATAATTTTGGAGTAACATGTACTCAATTGCAGAAAACAGGAAACTAAAAAAATCACATTAGTGAAAACAGTCATTCTTAATAACAGCAAGTGTTTAAATAATGCTTATTACATATCAGGAATGTTTTTGGCATTATACATTTACTAACCTAACCCTCAAAATAACCTCTAGGAAACAGGTAGAGGCATGCTGCTATAATATAATATATGTTCTTTAAAAAAACCAAAAACTCTTGCTTGGCAGAATTACACACAAAAAATAACAAGGTTTATTGGAAAAACAGAGTTAGGACAGTCAGGACCTCTGTACCACAGCACTATGTACCATAACACTAAGAGAAACAACAATTGGTACCTTCAGAGACAATTTCGACTGCCAGTTCAGGCAGTTCAGAGTGCTGGAAGCTTTTCAGGAGTGGCTTGTAAGGCACTGGCAGTGCAGATGGGCATGAAGGGCTGAGATAGTAGAGCGGCATTTAAGGTAGACATGGGAGGAAGTGTAACCTGCCAGGAGCCAGAAACAATGCAAAACTGAAAGTGTGCCAACAAAGTCAACTGGGTCTGGGATTTTTTTTGTAAGAAGTTTTTTGATTACTAATTTAATTTTTCTTTTTACTTGTTATAGGCTTATTCACATTTTTTATTTCTTTTGAGTCAGTGATAGTTTATGTCTTTCCAGGAATTTGTCCATTTCACTGAGTATATATAATTTACTGGCACTTAATTGTTTGTAGTATAATGTTCACTCATAATCCCTTTTATTTCTGGAGATTAGCAGTGCTGTCCCCTATTTCATTCCTGATTTTATAATTTAATCTTCTCTCTCTCTCTTTTGTTTTTCTGTCATCCTAGCTAAAGGTGTGTTACTTTTGTTAATCTTTTCAAGGAACCAAGTTTTGTTTCATTGATTTTGTCTGTTTTTCATCTTTCTGTCTTATTTATTTTTCCTCCCATCTTTATTATTTTCTTTCTTCTGTTTGCTTTGGTTTATTTTGTTCTTTGTCTACTTTTTTTTAGAGAGAAAATGATTAATTTCTTTCTTCCTTTTAATATGCACATTTACAGCTATAAATTTACCTATGCACACTGCTTTTGCTATATCTTATAAGTTTTGGTATGTTGTGTTTTCATTTTCATTCATCTCAAACTATTTTCCAATTTCCCCACTGATTTCTTCTTTGGCCCAATGGCTATTTAGGAGTGTGTTGCTTGCTTTCTAAATATTTGTTTACTTCTAAAATTTTCTCCTGTTAGTGATTTCTAATTTCATTCTTTTGTAATCAGAGAATATACTTTGCATGATTTACATATTTTTTAATTAATTGAGACTTGTAATCTTACTTATGGTTTATTCTGCAGAATATTCCATGTGCCCTTCATAAAAATATGTATTTGCTATTGATGAGTGTTCTGTAGCTGTTTGCTAGATCTAATTGGACAATGCTGTCCAAGTCTTCTATTTCCTTGATGACCTACTGTCTAGTTGTTTGATTCATTATTGATAGTGGGGTATTAATCTTCAGCCAAGATGGCTGAATTCTCAATTTCTCCTTTCAATTATGTCAGTTTATGTCCTATGTATTTTGGCACTTCGTTGTTAGGTGCATATATACCTATAATTGTCATATCTTCTTGATGGGTTGACACTTATAGTTATAAATATCCTTCTTCATTTTTAGTAACCAATTTTTCCTTAAAGTATATTTATCTGATATTAGTATAGCTATTCCAGTTCTCTTTTGGTTACTGTTTGCATTGTATGTCTTTTCTATCCTTCTACGTTCAACCCATTTGTGCCTTTGATTTTGATACATGAAAAATATGTCTATATGTAGACAGCATATAGTTGAATCATGTTTTTTAAATCCATTTACCAGTATCTATCTTTTAACTGAAGTGTTTAATCATTTACATTTAATGTGATTTTCTATATGTCTTATGTCCTTTGGGTTCTGCTTTTGTTATGAATTTTGGGGGACTCATTTGTTACTAAGAAATTGCAAATTAAAACAACAATAAGATTGCACTATATACCTATGAGAATGGCTGATACCCCAAAACCTGACAATAGCAATTCCTGGAGAAGATGTGGAGCAACAGGAGCTCTCATTCATTGCTGTTAGGAATTCAAAATGATAAAGCCATTTCGAAAGACAGTTTGGAAATTTTTTACAAAGCTAAATGTAGTCTTACCATACGAACAAGCAGTCGTGTTCCTAGATTTTTACATAAGACTTGAAAACATGTCCACATAAAACCTTGCATGCAAATATTTAGGGCAGCTTTATTCATAGCTGCCAAAAACTGGAAGCAACCAAGATGTTCTTCAACAGGTGAACAGAAAAACTATGGTATAGCCATACAATGTAATGTTATTCAGATACTTTTAAAAATAACTTTGTGAAATTGAAGTCACAAAAAGACATGAATAAGTCTTAAATGCACATTGCTAAGTGAAGAAATCAGTCTGAGAAGTCTACATACTATATGGTTCCAACTATATGATATGACATTATGAAAAAAAAATTATATTGATGGTAAAATATCAGTGGTTTCCAGGAGCTCACTGAAAGAAGAGTTTAATAGGTTAAGCACAGAGGATTTTTTAGGGTGGTGAAACTATTCTGTATAAAATTGTAATGGTGCATACAAGACACCATGCATTTGTCAAAACATGAAAAGTGAATCTTAATGTATGCAAATTTTTAAAAAATTCAGAGATTGGGGATCCTATGATATTTATGCAATCTAATTATTTTAAAAATATATGAAACAATCCTACTGAAAGAGTGGGGAAAGGGAGAAAGGTGTCGACCTAAGTAACTCTGGAAATGAGTGGTGTCTGCAAGACTAAAGACAAAGGAAACTGTGCATGGGCAATTTACTTGAGTTTATAAGGTCATTTCCCATGGGAGTATGGGTTAACAATTCTGATACCACTGTGCATGTATATAGGAATTGAACAATTAAGTAAATAGATGGTGGATGGTGGAAGCAAGGTTTCTCACTATTGGAATGAAAGGTTATAGATAAGCAAGATTAAAAAGGCTAGAGTGGTCCATGTAGTAAAGGATTAGAGTTGGAGATAGTATTAATTCATGTTTAGCTTAATGTACACACAAATGGTTTCATATAAAAATACTTATAAGTGTTCATACACTGGTTAATGTACACATACCTTTCCTTGCACTCTCAGCTAAAATGGCCGAGAAACAATACCACCCCAGTAACAACCACGCCTTGAACTCAGACCTTAGATTGTATTACCAGCCTCCAATAAAGGAAATCAGGGCTCCATGGAGAAATAACTGACTCTAGGACTGGGGCAGAGAATGTACCAGAAAATCCTGAAGTATCTTATGATGGCAGAATGTTAGAAAATAGTCCAAAAAATTCCACAGTAATGGAGATGTAGTGGGTTGAATCATGATCCTCCCCTCCACAAATTCACGTCAACCAAGAACCTCAAAATGTGACCTTTTTTGGAAATAGGTTTTTCAGATCTAGAAATAATTAATATGAGGTCATACTCGAATAAGGTGCGCCCTAAGTCCAATAACTGGTGTCCTTATAAGAAGAAATGACACACAGAAACACAGGTAGGAGAATGCCATGTGAAAGTGAAGACAGAGACTGGAGTAAAGTCTAGAAGCCAAATAATGCTAAGGATTTCCAGCAACCATCAGAAGCTGGAAGAGACAAGGAATATTTCAGAGGGAACATGGCTATACCAGCACCTTGATTCCAGACTTCTTTGTTGCAGCAGCTCTAAGAAACTTAACACAGAAGGCATGTCAGAGGGGCACAGCCTACTGGAAGAGGTCCCAATGGCCGAAACTGAAAAAGAAAAATGAGCAAGAAAATAGATAAATTAGTATTATAACTGAAAGTATAAAATACATATGTATTAATATGAATAAATGACTGAATAAATGAATATATAAGGATAAGAGACAGATATCCCATACAGACCAGTCCCAAATAATTTTTGTAGATACTGCATTTTCAAGGAGCTGGAGCATAACTCTCTACTCTGTAAATGTGGGATATGCGCATTGATTTTATTCCTAACGGTACAGTATGGAAGTGTAGGGGTGGGTGCAAATTTACAGCAGAGAAAATGGACAAACAACACTTTACTCAGGTGATCAAGTACAACATCAACAATTTTATGCTGATAGGACCTTTGATAATGATGAAAATGACATTTTACCTTTGTAATCTTCCTCCCAAGAATACATAACTCTAGTTTAATCATGAAGAAAACATCATTTAAATCCCAATTGAGGGACATTCTAAACAATACCGATCAGTACTCCTCAAAACTTTCAAGGTCATCAAAAACAAGGAAAGTCTGAGAGACAGTCATAGCCAAAAGAACCCTAAGAAGACGAAATGATTAAATGTAATTTGGTATCATGGATGATATATTGAAACAGAAAAAGGACATTAGGTAGAAACTAAGGAATCTGAATAAAGTATGAAGTTTAGTTAATAATGTATCAATATGGTTAAATAATCTTAACAAATGTTTTATACTTATGTAAGATGCTAATAATAAGGGAAACTGGGGTGCAAGGTATGTAGGAACTCTATGTAGTATCTTCATAATTTTTCTGTAAATCTAAAACTGCTCTAAATTTTAAAATCTATTTTAAAAATTCAGAGTGAAAAATTTAAAAAGTATAATAAAAAAATTAATTTACAAAATAAAATAAAATGGCAGATTAAAGCCCTAATATATCAATAATTGCATTAAATGTAAACAGTATAAATACACCATTGAAAGAGAAAAATTAACAAAGTGGATTAACAAATATGATCCAAATATATGCTTTCAAGAAACTTACTTTGAATATAATAATACATACAGATTAAAAATAAAACAATAGAAAAATTTGTACCATGCAAATATTAATCAAAAGAAAGCAGGAGTATCTAAAGTAATATCAGATAAAGTAGACTTTAGAGAAAAGAACATTACCAAAGACAGAAAGGACATTATGTGATATTAAAGGCTCAATCCACCAAGAAGACATAACAATCCTAAATGTGCACACAAACAACAGAGCTGAAAAACATATGAAACAAATTGTGATGGAACTGAAATGAAAAATACATAAATTTATGATTATAGATGGAGACTTCAACACACCTCAACAATTGATAATGCAACTAGATATAAAGTCAGCAAGGATACAAAAGAACTAAAACAAAACAAAACAAAACAAAATTAAGAGAATCAAATAGACATTTACAGAACTCTCCACCCAAAACAGCAAGTACAAATTCATTTCAACTGGTCAAGATAGATTATATTCTGGGCCATAAAACAAAACTGAATGAATTTTAAAAATTGAAATCTTATAGGGTAAGCTTTCTGACCACTATGGAATTAAACTAGAAATCAATAACAGAAAGATAATGGGAAAATTCAAACACTTGAAAACTAAACAGAAGACTTCTAAATAATCTGTAGGTCAAAAAAAGGAAACCTCAAGAGAAGCAAAAATATATGCATTTAACTGAATGAAAAAGAAAATAGAACATAGCAAAATTTGTGGGATGCAGCTAAAGCAGTTTTGAGAGGGACATCTATAGCCCTAAAATACATACATTAGAGAAAAGGACAGTCTCAAATTAATAACCTAAATACCCACATCAATAATTTAGAAAAATAAGAGCAAAATAATCCCAAAGCAAGGAGAAAGAAAGAAATAATAAAGGTAAGATAAAGAAATCAATGAAATTGCAAACAAAAATGTAGAGAAAAATCAAAGAAACAGAAATCCAATTGATTGAAAAAATAGTTAAATTCTGGATTGTAAACAGAGCCCTTTATATCTGGTCCTTTTAATATGTCGCCACCATTTTTTTGTTTGTTTTTTGCCAGTTTGTTGCTTTTTGCTGAAATAAGATGTTCTAAGCTCATCTAGTTTTTTTCTGCCCCAATCCTAGAATAAGCCTTTTCTCCAAGTAACATTGAATCCTTTGGGGAATAATGATATTTACAAACCAATGTCAGAGCTTATTGTTATAGATATGCTTATCATTACTGATGTGCTATTGCTTCTAGACCATCTCAACAGGCAGAGCTTAAGAATGTGTGTGTTTGTGTGTGTGCATGTGTAAAATTAATTCACTGTGATTACTCCAATTTCAATCCAATACCCCAGGGACCTTATAGTGTTTTCACACTCATTTATAAATACCTTCTCCAACAGTGATAAGCCTGGCTCCTATTATTCCTCAAATATTTACTGATTTGCACAAGCATAGAATGCAAAGAAAGCTCAGAATTGTTAATCCTTAATTCTGCAAAAAAAGGAAAACTGTTAATAACAGGGATTTTTAAATATGAAAATGTATTTATTTTTGCCTTCATTTTTAAGGGTTTTTTTTTTTTACTTGAATATAGAAATATAGGTTGACAGGTTTTTTTCTTTCAGACATTGAAGAAGTCTCGTTTTCTTTTCTACAAAATTGTTTCTGAGAAGAATGCTGTCACTTGAACCTCTGTTGTACTATGTCATGTCATTATTTCTGAGTGCTTTTAAGATTTTCTCCTTATCGTTGGTTTTCAGTCATTTTACTGTGATATGCAGAGGTGACATTTTCTTTGTATTCATAATGCTGAGAGTGCAATGAGATTCTTAAATCTGAAAATTTATATTTTCAACAAGCACAGAATATTTTTATTCATTTAAAAAAAATTTTTTCTGCTTTATTATCATCTTCTTTAGAGACTCTAATTGTATATACATTAAGACTACATCATATTGTTCCATAGGTCATTAAGGCTGTTCACTTTTTTTCTTACCATTTTCTCTTTGTTTTCCAGGTTAGATCATTTCCATTTCTCTAAGCACAGATTACTGACCCTTACTTCTGCCATCTCCAATCTGTTTTTAAGTCCAACAGTGAATTATTTATTTTAGATATTATGCTTTTAATTTCTAGAATTTCCATTTGGTCCTCTTTTTGTTGTTGTTGTTGTTCCCAATTATTCACTATGACTCTATTTTCTTTTTAGTTTTTGAAAATGTCTACTATAACTTCTTTGAAGTTCTCATCTACTGAATGTCACATCTGCATCATATGGGAGCCTGTGTCTATTGCCTGATTTCTACCTTGACTAGGAGCCACATTTTCATATTTCTTTACCTACGTAGTACTTTCTAAATTTTATACTGAATATCGTGGTCCATCATAGAGGCTGAATTCTGTTATTGGCTTCTGAGGAGTGTTAATTTTTGTTTTATCAGTGAGTTTACTCAGCTGGACTCAAACTACAAGGTCTGTTTTCTTTGCAGTTGACAGCAGCTGAAATCTCAGCTCAGTTCTCTCAGCCTTCCAGCTTTTTAAGCTCTTTGTAATCTGCCTCATGCTTGCACAATTCAGAGTTCAACCAAAGATTTAGATATATATATATTTTTGTAGATTGTTGGTGCTTCCACTCTGTGAATTTCTCCTTTTCGATATGTCCCCCTAACTCTGCAGTCATGATGGCAATACTAAACTTTATCCTTTGACTCCTCTAGCCAGTATGACAGTGATTTTATGTTCCAGTTCTAGCTTCCTGGCACTGCAGTCTGGAAAAAAAAAGCCATCTAAATAGAAATCTTTCTCAATTTTCTTTTTTTCAAAAGTGATTTCCCTCAAGTTTCTGCCTTCTTTTATCCTGCTCCCATGCCTTCAATTAATTTTTTGTTTGTTTGTTTGTTTTGTTTCTTTTTTTAAGGAAGTATTTTGCTTTCAAAAAGGAAGAACGGAACTGAGGCCTCCAAAGGTGGGAAAAGGGGAGTGGGGGTGGGGGAGGTTAGTGAGAAATTGGTAAAGGATCCCCCAAAATGATTACATGATGTAATGTTGAACATACTAATTATCTTGATTTCAGCATCACATATTGCACACAGGCATTGACATTCAATGCTGTACCCCACACATATGTACAATCAATTATATTTCAATAAAAAAAGAAGTATTTTGTATAGGATGTATAATTGTGATTTGCAGCAGGGTCAGACCACATCAAGCTAATCTACCATTACTAGTACCTCTGCTCACTCATTTTTGATGGGCTCTTAATGAGCCATTTTTACTTCTTTAAACATATACAAACTTGTACATTTTTCACCTAATCATTCTGATTCTTGAATATTGTACAGGTCCATTATTTCTTCTTTCTCTTGTGTTGGCTTTTTTCTTTATCTATTTGTGATTTTTTTTTTTAATTATGGGCTCATATTTGTTGGTATTTTTTTTTTATACTTTAATGTTTGCATTTAATGCTCTTTCCAAGAGAGATTCAGTTTACTTTTGTTTTACTTTTGGTTTGTTTGTTTTTGTTAAACACGGAAGAAAGTCTCCAATTCAGGATTGCTTTAAAACAAATTCTTACTTTTTTGGAAGAAATAGGTAAGAATCTGGCCTCAAATCCGTATGGGAAGTATTCCCCCTCCATCCAGACCCAAATCTGTGGGAGGCAAGTTTCTTTATGTGGTTCACCCTTTAAGCTTGAGTGTTGCCCTTCAGGGGTTCTGGTTTTGTAATAGGGTGTTTAGTATAAATTCCTTTTTTATAAGGCATTATTTCCTAAATTCACCCCCCTCCTACCTCCAGCACCATGTGTGGGGTTCATTTCTAGGTCACTGAGGATTGAAAATGCTCAAAGAAGCCATGGGTTCAGCAATTGCTTACTTGACTAGGTTTCTGCCTTGCCATTATTTTTGACTTTTGACTTTTTCCTTACTTTCTGGCTAGTTCAGTTGGTCATTTAGAAGGACATATTTTTTAGCAAGCATTTTAAGTGTTGGATAGCTGAAAAGTTTTTCAGGATGTCTAATACACAATGTTGTCAGAAAGAGAAATTCTTTATTCTAGCTGTAAGTGATTGTTACTTTTGAGCTCTTTATTTACATTTAATCCAAGTGTTGACAATGTTGTGGGAAAAACAATTTATTGTACTTATTGGAAAGGGCCTTTAGGGATTTTTTTCAGTCTAGCAGCTCACTCATTATTTGTAGCAGAAATTTGCACTACGGATGATACATTTCTATAGTGTCCCAGGCTGATGCTGGGTCATAAATCCCTTTCTGAAGTGATAAAATGCGTTTATCACCTATGATCATGCTACTGACTTTCTTGGAATTATGTTAGTGATACTACTTATCTATAAAAATGGATGAATTAAAACCAGTAAAGGGGTAAATTGTGTCTATCTCAAGAGCACTTCTGTTAACTAAGAATTTACAGATTCAGAGAGAGTTACGACCAGAAGAGCGTGGTTCTACTACTTCACTTAAATGAAAGAAAATTTGAATTATCATCTAATTCACTCATTCCTCTCAAGCAAAATGACAATGAAATCACTTTTAATAGATGAGAATGTATTCTATTTAAAGGTTTCTAAAGAAAACCACACTTTTACAAATTTGGTTGTTATATTTATCATTTTTGACCTTAAATAAGCTTCTTTTACACATAGCCTCAATCCCTATCCTTGCTATAGCCTCTTAATTACTCAGTCATCTTCTGAGCTACCTGAAGAAATGACAAAGACGTTTGTAAATATTTAGAAAAGAAGTGACAATAATTTCTTTTCTGTTTTTGGTCAGAAAGCAATCAAAATCACTGCCACTTGCAGAGGTAGGAATGGCACATCTTATGTTATTTGCCACTGACACAGAGGTTATTGTGGCAAAACCATCACTCTGCCCCACCTGGCCTTACACATTTTAAACTAGCTTACTGAAATGTCTCTGAGGAAAAAAAAAAAAAAGATAACCATGAAAATCCAGCATTTTTTTATCCTCTAAATAAAAAAAGCATTCTTTTATTTCTAAATTATTTCTAATTTTTTTCTAAAGCATTCTTTTATTTCTCCAAGTTGTTATGTTTAATGCATACAGTACTATCAAATAAATCTTCAGTTCTTCACTATGCAAGTTGATCATTATTCTTTTCATCTCTTCTCATAAATCTAATTTTCTTATTCTTTAATAATTTTAGTGGCTTTTCTCTGAAACTCCTCAAGACTATGCTCCTTTCAAGATGAATCAGCATTATTATCCCTTCCAATTTATAATTCCCAAAATATCATTCATACTCATATCTAAAATGTACTCTGCATGGAAATATTCCAGTCGATACAGATTGATGTAGCTATAATTTTTAGTTCTAGGCTCACTTATAGATTATAAATGTTCCTGTGTTGAGAGCAATAAACGAAAGGTTTCTGACACCTGGAGCCTTTCAGTTTAAGACAATAGTGAAGTGAACAGAGTCACAGGTTGAATGATAGAATTTTAGAGCCAATAGATACATGTGTGTAATTTTTCTAAATTATGTCATATCCTTTTTGTAGTAAAATAGATATAAGATGAACATTACCATTTTAACTCTTTTAAGAGTACCATTAAATGGCATTCAGTACATTCATAATGTTGTGCAATCATCACCACTGTATAGTTCCAGAACATTTTTATCACCCCAAAAGGAAACCCGGTACCTGTTAAGCAGTCATTCCCCATTTCTCCCTTCCCTCAGCTCCTGACTACCAATAATCTGCTTTCTTTTGATATGAATTTGCCTTTTCTGAGTATTTTATTTAAATAGAATTATAGCATATGTGTTCTTTTGTGTCTGACTTCTTTCACTCAGAATAATGTTTTCAAGGTCAATCCATGTTGCATCCTGCATCAGTACTTCATTCCTTTTATGACTGAATAATATTCCATTGTATGGATATACTACATTTTGTTTACCAATTCATTAGTTAATGGAGATTTGGATTGTTTCCACATTTTGGCTATTGTGAATGGTACTGCTATAAATATTCTTGTATAAGTTTTTTTTTTTTTTTTTTTTTTTTTGACTATATGTCCACATGTTTTAAATTCTTTGGGGTATAAATCTAAGAACAGAATTGCTGGGTCATATGGCAATTATGTGTTTAACTTACTGAGTAACTGCCAAACTCTTCGATGAAAGCTGCACCATTTTACGTCCCCACCAGCAACGTGTAAGAGTTCCAATTTCCCCACATACTCATCAACACTTGTTATTTTCTTCTTTTTAAAATTATAGCCTCTTAGGGGGTGTAAAGTGGTATCTCATTGTGGTTTGGATTTGCATTTCCCTAATGATAAATGACACCGAACATCTTTTCATGTTCTTGTTGGCTATTTGTATCTTCCTTGGAGAAATGTTTATTTAAGTCCTTTGTCCATTTTTTAATTGGGTTGTTTGTCCTTTTGTTGAGTTATAAGAGTTTTGTATACATACTGGACACTAGACTCTTATCAGATATATGATTTGCAAACATTTTCTTTCAAACTGGGAATTACTGTGAATTATCTCTTGATAGTATACTACTGTGAAGCACAAAAGGTTTTAATTTTGATGGTCTAATTTATCCAGTTTCTTTGTTGTCAATCTCATGCTTTTTATCATATTTAAGCATTCATTGCCAAATTCAA
This sequence comes from Cynocephalus volans, assembly GCF_027409185.1. Taxonomy (NCBI): domain Eukaryota; kingdom Metazoa; phylum Chordata; class Mammalia; order Dermoptera; family Cynocephalidae; genus Cynocephalus; species Cynocephalus volans. The sequence continues at coordinate 78,139,087 of NC_084464.1, forward strand.
TATCATGAAGATTTACCTCTATGTTTTTTTCTAAGAGTTTTACAGTTTTAGATCATACTTGTAGATTTTTGATCCATTTTGAGGTAATTTTTTATAATTCTTTACTGAAAATTATAGCCTGATTTTAGGTAATGCAGCATCAGAGAAGATGTATTACAAATTTACAGGACAGACTTAGCCTAAAGCGAAAAGAATTTACATGTATTAAACCAAAGAATTATATCACACAGTTTTGCAAAGATTATTTTAGAAGCATAGCTACTTGAGAACAAACTAGAAATTGACCAAAGTACTCAATCTTAAAAACAAATAAGTCCATCCAGAGAGACAAGGAAACTGATGGGGATTATCTTCTGACCTCAGGAAAGAAGTGTCATGCTTATTTTTCACTAATACCATGTACTGCAGGGAGTAGACAGTTTTGTTTATCAAAAAGAAGATATTTGTATTATAATAGTACTGGTAGAAACTAAGAAGATTAGTACTATAAAAATCATTTTACCTGCAACTCTCTTCAACACACCTTTTATCACAGTACTTTTCACCTTCTGGGCACAGAGATTAGAGATAAACATCATTTCCTAGCACCCTAGAGAGCTGAGACCTGTGCTACACAATTCTTTAAAAAGGGCTTAAACTCACCTAAAACCTGAAGTCAATTACTATAAAAATATCTGAGCTATATATTGCCACAAATCTCTAAGAGCATTATTGGCTTATAAAAAGGCATAAACTAGTATGCTTTGCATTGTCCATCTTAATCTTGAAGGAATTGCTGACTTAATTAAAACAAAACTTTTTAGAACAAGACTCAAATCATCTATATAAAGAAATATATTTTGTAACCCCTAAGGATGCCATATTAACTGTCTTTAACATACCATAAGAATGTCAATTAATGTCATATTAAATCTAAGATAAACATATTAAACTCTTGTTGGCTTGAAACATTTCATTAGATGGTTTTGGATGTGTTTCCTCTGGAGATTTTTCTGGTAATTATTAAAGAAGAGTTTTGCCTCTGAAGTTGAATCTTTTCCTTACATGTCTATACTGCCCTCCAATCATCTACGTGTGATAAAGTTTCAGCTGGAAATCACAGGTGATAAAATTGGCATAGAAGCTGGCTGAGGCAAGCCCCATACTGACACCTACAGCATTAGAAACACGATACCTTAACCAAGTGGCAACTGACAGTAGTTACATGTGAATGTTATTTTTATGTTTGAATGTTATTCAGACCTATTTTGAAAACCTCAGGTTAATTGGCAATTTAGTGGCTCAAAATTGCTCATAATCACAATATAAATTGGTCACAAATTTGCAAAAAGTAATTTCCACTGGGCTCTGATGTTATAAATGTACATATTTCCATGAACTTTATTTTTGTTTGTTTATGCCTTTGTTTTACAACTCTGAAAACAACAGAAAACTCTAAGTGCATTGTTCTGTGTTCAGCTCTCTGCATGAAGCCTTCATTTCACTCTGCCTGACCTCTTGTCTTCATCAGGCTTCATCTGACAAGGAGAATAACAGCAAATCTGGCTGAGGAGAGTCTTACAGAAGTTAAGAAAACATCAACAAAATTGTAACACTGTAGACGCAGAGCCAGCCAGCATGCAGAGTTTAAAATGTACACTAGCCCCCAGATGATGTGATAATCACCTGTTTGGTAGAGAAAGAAAGCTAACTGATATAAATTCCCCTCCACATAGATGTAGAAATCAGAAACCTCAAGAGACTTTTTAAAAGCACATACTTGCTGATGATTTAGTAAGCGTAGCAGTGAATTTGAGAAAGAGGGGGTGAGATAAAAAAGGAAAATAGAAGCTCTGAAATAAAATGTTACAGAATATTGTATATGTTACCAGCATTGCTCATCAAATTCAGTGTGATGAGGGGATTACAATGATACCCAGGACAATTATGAGAGGGTGAATTTAATAGGATCAAGTGAGTTGTACAAAACTCACAAGGAATAATCTTGAGATCCTGTGAAAGGCTAACTAGCATTACTGGATCTTCCGTCCTGGCCTGTGGGAACCAGAAATGAGTTGAATGTTTTGAGCAAAGGCATACGCATCCAATTCTTGCAAACAATATTAGGTTTTATAAACAGAAACTATAACTATAAATACCATGGTCTGGGAACAGATATCTTGTAACATATCCATTTTTTCAGCTATATTAGCACTGAAAATAATGAGCAATAAAAATTGAGAGCTAGACAGAACCTTAGTGATGTTTTAAATTTTCACACTCTGGGTTACAGATGAAAAAACCAAGATTCAAACTGACTTGTAAACATTTCGAGCCAAATTTATATATACACACACAACACACATATATATACACATATTCACACCCACACATATATGTGGAAACCTTGCCCCGGAAGTGCCTCTTCTTTAATGAGTATAGCTTTTTTCACTTCGATAATTAAGCTCAGCACAAAAGCATAAACATCACTCTTTTCACAAATACAGCACATATGTTATACCTATGTGTTAGCACATATGTAATAGAGCAAAAGAGTCAAATCTGTGCAAAAGTGCATTAAAAATTATATGAAAGGACACACACAAAACCAATAACACTACGAACCCCAAAGGAGGTGAAGGAAGAATTAGGGTGATGGACAAAAACAATTTCATCCTCATTTAATGTTTTTTTTTTTAATTTTGTTTTTTAATTGACGCATAACTGATTATACATATTTATGGAGTACAGAGTTGACTATCAGTATTTGTGTACACTATGTGATGATCAAATCAATATTATTAGCATGTTCATCATTACAAATCATGATTATTTTTTGTGTCCCTTACCCAATTACTCCCTACCCCCACTCCCCATCCCCCTTTCCCAAATCTAGTAACCATAGGTCTGCTCTCTCCTCATAAGTGGGGAGAAAGAATAGAGAAAGAGAAAGACTACAATAATGCTTTAATTTTGGACGAAGAAAATGCCTTCGTGTACTAGATGTGTAAATAAAAAATTAATTTGAGAAATAGTATTTCAGAAGATACAGAAGTTAATGTTACCATATTTACACATCCTTTTTTCTTTCTCAGGTTTATATTTTCAAAAATGTTTAAGACAAAGAACACGGTATTGTCATCTCCCCAATACTAGTTGTATTATCTCAAGATTTAAACGGATAGCTTTTTGTGATTAAGCACAGTCAGGGTCGGTTCTTTTCTCCTCCATTTTTTTATCATAACCTCATGTGTATTTTTTCTATCTAACAGGGATCCAGTCTCATCTATCGATGCCAGCCTCTGATGCAGTCATGTTTACCAAATTTGGAGCTAGTATTTATCTACTTTTACATTTTAATAATTTTGATATTCTGAACACATTGTAAATAACTTTTAAATATGTAAAGGAACAGAAAACACTACAAATACAATTCACTAACTTTATTTCTTTATATGATATTGTGGGAAAAATAGATAATTTAGTCAGGCTCCCTGGGCTCAGGTCTGGTTGGGGGTCAAGCAGCACATTTCTTGTAAACAAGTTGTGTGGGTGGAATTAGTGTGCATGTGCACCTATGTATCTTTTTAGTTTTGTTGCTATTGTGTGTTCTTGAGTTCCTGAAGCAGAGCTGGCCCGCAGAGCTTGGGTCTAACAATAGAGCATGTTTACTCTGCTGGCAGCTGCTCAGTTTTTCTTTGGACTTTGCTGGTAGCAGTTGAATTTCTAAGTTTCTCCTTTGGACTGTTTAGCTCCTCGATGTGTGTGTGCTGAATAAAGACTATTCCTACTTCAGCCAAGGCTCCAAGGAATTTTTTGCCAGTTACCTAGTTCAAAGACCTGCGTGTGAAGGGTTTGTGAATGGGTTCAAGGGGTCTGTGAGCTACAGACCCAGCCCTAGCTCTACAGATACATTTTATTTCCATTATTCCTGGATATCATATTCTGATTTAATGTGCACAGGCATGTAATAGAAGCAAAGTTTTAGACCTGGAAAGAACCTTTGAAATCTTCCAATTCCTCTTCTTTAGATGAGAAATCAAGAACCAAAAGATGAAGTCACTGACTTAAAGATGCTCAGCAAGTTAGTAATGATTTCAGGTGGGACAAATGTGCCAATTAACATATGTAAATGTGTTTTCTTTTATGTAATCAGTTAAGTAAAATGAGGGTGAGAGGTGGCCATCACAAGAGTTAAATGTAAAGCTTGCCTCTAATCTGCAGATAGAGTAGTATCAGAACAAATGGACTCTTGCCAATTCCCCAATCACTAATTTTGTAAACTTTCTATTTTTTGCCCACCTTCTGTGATTAAATCAAACCTATGAAGTCCTACTGTGTAATTCTCCTTCAACTTGTGTTGAAAAGTGCATTTCCTTTTGCAATCTGATGTACAACTGAAGAATTCAAACTGCTAATAAACAGCATGGATTCCTAGGTTGAAAAGCAGACCATCTGTGCACCAAACACCTGGGTGTAAAGAATGAAGCCTCTCATTACTGTTTCAAAACGTGGATATAAATTGGAGTGCCCTGGAATATTGTCAGACAATACATTTGAAGGTGCTAATAAACTAAACACTTCACACAGTGCCCTGCAGATGTTGCTTCAACTTCTCTTCAATTTTTCTTCATTCTTTTATATGTAGGATTGCAAGATTTAACAAGTAAAAGTACAAGATGTCCAGTTAAATTCGAATTTCAGATAAATTTAAATTTCAGAAGTTTTTAGTATGTGTGTGTCTCATGCAATATTTGGGACACACTTATACTAAAAAAATTATCTGTTATTTATCTCAAATTCAAATTTAAATGAGCATCCTGTATTTTATCTGACAAATCTATTTATATGAAATCCATCTATCTCTGTAGATAATCTGGCCTTTCCTATGAGTTAATATATGATTTTTGCACATTTGGAGGAGAGAGATATTCAATGAGTGACCATCTTATAACCTTTATCTCAAAACCTGACATGGACATTTGTCTGACTTGTACTGGGTAATCACCTATCCGGCTAATATTTTCTTAAAGGGCCATATAGCAAATATTTTAGGCTTTGCAGGTCATACGGTTTCCATAGCAACTACTCAACTCTTCCTTTGTAGTGTGAAAACAGCCACAGGCCATACGTAAATAAACAAGAGTGGCTGTATTCCAATAAAATTTTATTTACAAAATAGGTGTCAGGCTGGATTTGGCCCAAAGGTTTCAGTTTTCCAACCCATGTACAATTGAACTGGCATTTAAATGATATTCCAATGACATTCATTTTAACTTATAGAAAAATCTGTCCAACATATTGGACATACCAGAACATCCAAAAATCATAAAAGGTTGTTAAGGGAAATGGAAATCAAGTTTTCGCACAAGTACTCTGCTATATCCCTCTGCTATTAAAGGGAAATAAGAATGAACATAGGATCATTTGGATTTAAAACACTAATTGGAACTAATTAAATTTAGCAGATTGTACTATTACATAGTTCATAATAAAGAGAGTCACTGTCATTTAGCCAAATTATAACTGTTTTAAAAAATAATGAAAATATTTAAAATTAAAAATGGTGGTGGGGGCTGGCAATTCAAAGATGGAAAATTTAACAAGAAAAATCACACTGAAGAAAGCAAGTAGAAAAGTATCTTGTTACACGAGCACAGCTGAAAGGCAGACAATATCAGGATATGGCTGGTAGGATAAATAGAGGCAAGTCTTGAGAAGTTTCCATGACTCATTGCTGAGTTGCAGTAACCAGAGAGGCACAGAGACCGATTCAAAATGGATACAGGAAAAGTGAATGTGACATGCAAGAAGAAGGGCAGAAAGAGACAAGGACCAAGAAAGGATGAAATGGAGGGATGTCTCAGAGAGAGATACCTTCCTTGGCAAGAGATACCTTCCTTGGCGAGACATGTGGAAAACAGGGACACAGAGATTGGTTTTGTCTATGATCGCTTGCCAGCAAATACTTGTTTACAATACAAGGGTTAAATCAAAGATAACGGGTAGACCTGGTGATGACAGAAAAGCCCTTTTATAGAAAGCATGTTTTGCTGTCCTTGAGGTTTAGTCTGGGAGGAAGGATTCAAGCATAAATTTAAAATCAATCGTGCATGTGACAGCCAACGATGCGTTTCAGATAATCCACTGGAACAAATGTTTCACTGCTAAATTTGAGACACGGATAAAGAGATGCAAAAGCAAATTGAGCAGAAAAAAATCACTTTATTAAATAAATTTCTTTTTTCCTTTTCATCAACGTTAAAGCCAGAATAAACCTGACACAACATTAACTGCGGAAATGACTGAAATGAAGTAAAGAGGCTATTGTCATTGAATAGATATCCCCATGGTAATAGGAGCAGACAGTGTACACTGAAGAGTGGGAAGAATAAATGAATAATGAATAAACTCAATATGTATTCTGAAAGCTCAGAATCAATCTGATGGTTCTCAGGATGTGCCAAAAGAAATACACAGAAGTCACGATATCAGAAATGACCAACATTCTAGCTTCTCTAGAATGTTGCTCATTTGCGAGACAAAATTCTTCCCAAGCTAGAATGCAAATTTAGAAGAAATAACCCAAGATAGCTTTAACTACTGCCTTGTTACTATCATAAAAACAATAACTGAACTACTCAACAGGAGAACTTATACACTGTGATCAAAATAATTTTTAAAAATCCCCAGCTACTGTGTGATTTTTTTTAGCATTTGTCATACTAAAATACATAAGAAAGTCTTTATTCTGATGAAGTCACTAAATAGCATCAAAGGGAAATTTTATCTTGCTAGAGGCATAATAACTAAACTTTACCGAACACTTCTTAAGTGTCAGGCATGGTGGTAGGTGCTTTGGTATAAGTTTTACAACGTCTGGGAAGAAAGTATTATTAATATCTCTACTTTCATATGGAAAAAAATGAGGCTCAGAAAGGTTAAGTAACTTGTTAAGGAAAACAAGGAAGCAGTGGCAGTGCAGAGATCCTACCACAGGCTGCCTCGCCCCAACGCCTGGGTCTTGATCACAGCTCTATACTACAAGGTTTTCTGTATGCCCAGACTGAAATATTTGGTCACTCAACACCCAAGGCGACAGCCAGTGTGGCCCTCATTAATTGGTGTTGGTTGCACCTGGGTTCTGTGGGGTTTCACATTCTGGGTGGCAAACAACACCCCTCTCTCCACTCACAGTACTGATTCCTGACTAGGAAGGTGATCCGACGGTGTTGTCTACCACTACACTTGTTTCCAGAGCTGATTCTGTTGATCTTATTGGCCAGGCAGGTGTATCTTTTCTCACTCTCTCCAGTCTGTTGGCAGCCCTCCAGAGGCCTAGTCTTTGGTCGTGAATATTCATAGAAGGCATTCCAGTTTCCTAACTGAATTAATCATAGTACAATAACCACTTAGACAACTTCTATTCAAAGTATGGTCCTCAAAATGGCAGAGCAGAAACTCCTGTGAGCTTGCTAGAAAAGGCAGCTTCTGAGGCCCTATCCCAGACTTCCTATATCAACATATATGGAGGGGAGGCCCAGAAATTTGCATTTTACCAAGATACCAAGGTGAGTTAGAAACCCATCAAACTTTGAGAAACACCAACTTAGGGGACTTCCTCTGGCCATCACTTTTCTTCACATTTAGAAGATTTATGGCTCTGTATCTGGGGAGTTTTCCAGGACCCACAATCATTTCTTTGGGTAGCCCCAGGCAGCCACTCTGAATCTCAGTTGACTAGAGATTCCCTGCTAGGGACTGTAGATGTTGGTTGTATTCATACTTGAAAATGTCTCTTCTTCATAGAATCCTAAATTGTATGTTTTTCTTAGAGGCCTAGTTCTCAGATTCCCAAAGAAATCAGTGACACAAAAAAAGTCACTCTGGGATCAGATCTGTCACAGCTCCAGGCTGCTCCTTGGCTTTAGTGTGCTTCACTGCATAAAAGAGCTCAAAGTCGAGACTTAAAAAAGCCACATAGAATTCAGTTCAATGTGAGATGTTGGAAACTATGGCAGCTGAAAATGAAAACTGTGGCAAATTTGTGACAGACAAACACCACCTCTGCCTTCCATTCCTTCACTTTATTCCTGGCTGCCTCAGCAATCACCTTTTCCTGAATGTTTATTTAATATTCAAAAGATTAATTTTGATTAAGTGTCTGGTGCCAGAGTCCTATCCTGCCAAACAAGGAGTTTACCGTCTACTTGAAGGGATGCCATGAATGCATAAATTATGCAAAGATAATATAAGTAAAACAAGAAGTTGCAAACAAAATCACCAATTATTTGCATTACAAGATGGATGGAAGTTTTATCTAAACAGAACCTGGTCTTCTTATTCGTGAGCAGGCCCCAGCAAATGATCCATCATCAAAAAAGAAAACTAAGCTTGAGTTCCAGTCATTCAGAACCAGGGATCCTCAGTGCAGATTGCAAACAAATCAGATGGTTAAAATCTCAGTGTTTCAAAAGTGGTTAGTGCAGATTTCCTTTAACTTTAAAATTAATTTTCTTCCTTTTTTTCATCTTGTACTAAAGATTTACTCCTACCTGTCTCCACATCTCACTTCCCCCTTGTCTGTCTCTGTATCCATCACCCTATCCTTGAAGTTTTTGCATCTCTCTCCTTGTGATCACACAACTTATTTTTGATTGTGCTGAAGTTTCTTTAGGAGGTTTCGATCTGGAGTCTCATCACCCAGAATTTAAATTCATTCTGCATCCTGGACAAAGCAATAATGAGACTTGGAGAGACAGACATGATGTGAAGGCAGATGTCAAACAATAGTGGGTTAAGGAAACACAGATGTAGAGAGGGGACTAAACTCAAGTAGGACAGAAATGAATCAGCAAAGACAAATAGAAAGCTAGCAAATTAGGGAGAATAAAGATCCTGAAAACTGGGCCACAGGACTTTGCAAGATCTAGATGAAAGGACCTCAATTATCATGGTCTGAGTATCTACACTTTATCACCTATATTTTATGGTCAACATAATCAATTATAAATAAATAGCATAATTATTCTTCAGCTCTGAATGTACATGTCTATACCTTCAGATGAAATGGTCAAAATCACTGTTTTATCAAAATTTGAGTTTATTTTCTAATACTTGATTAACAACAGCAAAATTACTGCAGAGACTGCACGTAAATTTTCAAAAAGCAAAAGAAGTACTTTGGCAAGTGGGTAGTATAGGATAAATGGTCCATAATATAGTTTTCAGAAGCATCTCTGAATCTAATGGTTGAACCAAATAAGCAGCTTGTCAAGAGCACTGCCAGTTGGTCTTCTAAGAGGAACCAGCCATGTAAGTCTCCATTTGGTTCTCATGGGTATCCACTATCATTTGAGCACCTGGTAAACACTTCTCGTGTCTACCTCATACTTGAAAAATGAATTATACAAGCAAACACGTCTAAATATATTGTTTAGGAATACTTATATATGTGATAATAGTATTTTTTTTAAAGGAAGGAGATGCTGAACATATCATTCAGGATAAAAGGAAGGCAGTGAAATGAAATAAGGAAAAGCATAATGGTATTGATGGTGTTCTAGTTCTTAAATTGGGTGATGGGTGTGCATTTTATTGCTAGCAATCATAATTTATATCTTGCATGTTTAATATGCACAAAATATTACATAATAAAATTAAACAAATCATCCAAAGATGTATTATAATCTGTAGAATGCCAATTCAGAAAATCTTCCAGAATTATGAAAATTCATATGTTTGAACACTAATTATATAGGGGATTAAAGAAGGCTTACGCCTTGAAATATTTTTCTAATTGGTTTGAAAGCAGAGCAGGCATTATTCTGCCAAAAAAGTCAAGCAAAGCACACCTGGCCCTTCTGTTTCTCGGCTGTTCATAAATGTAAGAATGACAATTTTGCCTTTTTTCCAAAAATAATTAATAACCAAATTTTACCAAAGAATTGTAAGTTTTAGGTAAGGGCTGAGATGCATTTCAAAACGGAATGTTTTTCCTAAGTATTAGGGTATTATGTATTTTAGTTGGGATAAATGTCTATAAATTCCACCGGGGGTTGAAGAAGGAAACAAAATAAAATATCTACTATATTTTTGTTTTAATTTCTTGATTTTTAAAAGTTAGTTTTATGAAAATGATCAGAAATAATAAAGACATGTTGAATTGATGCTTTATCAGTACAGTTGAAACTACCTTAGAATATGGATATAAACAAGGTCTATAAATGGAGATTGGGCAACAATTAGGTAAATTTAGAAATTAAACGTATCACAAATTGTATGACAAGCTACAATGGTGGACCACACCCAACAAAATATATTTAATAGGACTATAGGTTTAAAAACACCTAGGTTTAAAAACTGTAGTTAGAATATATGTGTGAACAAAAAAACCTTGCTAAAAGTGAATTTGATCTCTGTCTGCATTAATAGAAGTAGAATAACCAGGAGGAGTGACGTGATTATTCTCTACTCTGAATTAGTCAGCCCCCAATCAGGAAATTTTGTGTTCATTTCTGCATGCCATATCTTAAAAGAGACGTTGAAGAAAACAACCAGAATAATGTGTTGCCTTGAATTAACATCAGATATGGAATAATGAATATCAAAACCAAAGAAGAGAATAGATGGCAAAGAAGGGAAGATGAAAGCTCAACCATGTATATAGTTACTTTAGGAACTCTCATGAGAGTGAGGAATTAATTTGATATGCACATTATTGTCTTTGAGGGTGAAGATATATCCAAAGGAAGGAAGAATTACCTAACAATTATCCTTCCCTGGAGATAAAGGGAATGCTATAAAGAAGACTCAAATATTTGACACAGGGTCATGTTAGATTAACTTTAAGATTACTTTCAAATGTAAATGTGTGTGTATGTGAGTGTGTATGCATGTAATTTTCAATTTATGAATTTTTCCCAACTAATACAATTATTTAAGATTTAAAAAAATTTATCGTTCCAATAAAATTTTGACTTAAACCAGAACATGAAGGCAAAGAAAACCAGAGTCGAGAGAGTCTAGAGAAACTGACACTGAGAAAAAAATTAAACCAAAGAAGTATCAAATATGGTGACCAAGATGGCCTTAATGTTCTTCTCAGCTTGACTAAACTTTAGGATGGCTTTTTCCTGAATCTAGGCCCTGACCTTCTATTTTTTAGAGCATTTACTTTAGAAAACTTCCAATTGTGAATCTTCCCCTGCCCCTTTGAGATGTATATTTTCTCCCAGCCTCTTGCCAGTTTTACAACCCAGGAATATATTTCTCAAGGACCTGGGAATCATCCCATTAGAAGGTAATTCTCAAGGAGAATAGTGCCCCTATCTCTCAGTGTTGGAAGTAGGAAAGAAACCTAACTTCTTTGGACATCAACTAGCAAACACAGAAGGAATCTAACTTCCTTGGACACCAATTAGCAAACACAGATGGCCTAACACAGAAGAGAACCTTTGCAAATTCAGGAATAAATAACTTAATGTGCTCAACACATCTCATTGATCAATCTCCCCCTGACATCCTCCAGTACTTTTTTACTAACTCATCCCAGCACTTTAAAACTCTTCTGCCTTTTGTTTTAGCAGAGTTCAAACTGAGGTCTCTCTCTCTTATTGCAATAGCCTTGAATAAAATCTTCCTTGCCTGTCTAACTTTCTCCAGTGCAACTTTATGCTTTGACAGTGGTACCCAAAGTAAGGCCCAAGGGTAGAAAGCCAGGCAAGAAACCAAGGTCTATGGAGGTACCATTGTCCAACAAACAATTCTAAGTGCCTATTAGCAGTCTGTAACGTCAAAGAATATAGCATTTACAGTCTAGTAACACAATAATGCATTGCCACAAATCACTTTAATTCAGCAGTGGCTTGAGAGATCTTATACATTTCTATGAAAAAATCTTAAGTTTCTATGGTTGATGTTAGAAACCAAAGACCCAAGAAACATATCTAAAACTCCAGCAACAATAGGAATAAGGCAAAAAATTTTGACAGTTCATCTAAGGGCAAGAGCCAATTACCAGACATGAGTATTAGCACAGTTGTTGAGTAGATGACATGGAGTATAGCAGCGGAAAGAATTTCAGAGCCTGACTCTCCTCATTCCTTGATTAGTATGGTCACTATAGGGATCTTATATACACAGAGCTATGTTCCAAAGAGCTGGAGGAACCAGTGAGCTGTCTGCTTTAATGACATAAACAGTAGCACCACCAACCAATAATAGATAGTGCCATGCCAAGTGTTTCACATACATGAGGAAGACATTATTATTATCCCCACTTGTCCAGTAAAGAAACTTAGACTCAGGGAAGTCATACAGTTAGCAGAAGGTAAGTCTGACATTTTAACTAAAGCTGTTTCCAAAACTCATATTCTTATCTAATTAATCCACTGATCTTCAGTACTAGTTAAACATTAGAATCACCTGGAGTGCCACTTAAAATATAAATATCTGGGTCCCATACCCAAAGATTCAGATTTAATTGGTTTGGGGTGAGGCCCAGGCATTAGTACAAAACAGTAAAAAATAAAACTAACCCTTCTCAAGGTGACTGTAATAGACAGTCAATGTTGTGAACTATTGCACTAGGCTATTCTGTTTCTCTTCCTGCCAGTTCTGTGGTAGAAATAATAGCATAAATCAATACCAGCAGAGACAAAGCTGGCTTTTCACCTCTTCCTCACCTCTAACTCACCTCAGAAAACAGAAATCTGGCTTCCACACTCACCGTGCAGTCAGACTGCAATGTGCTGAGGCAACCAATTAACTTTTACTTCATTTAATGCTTGATCTACTTAACACTATGATTAGAGGATCATTCTTGAAACTCTTTCCCATTTTGTAAAATATCTTATCTATGGAACTGCTCTGAACTTCCCTCTGGATTTTCTTCCTTGGCTCATCTCTGTAAATTCGGTGTTTCCCAGGGTTCCATCTTCACCCTCTATCTAAGAAAAACAAACCTCACATTCCTAGGTCCAGTCCAGTCTCTCTCCTGGGCCTCAGTTTCACATATCCAGCTGCCTATTTCAAATACCTCCACCGGCTTCATTGCAGACCCAGGGGGTCTGCCCCTTGGGGGCAAAATACGCTGCCTTGAATAAAGACAAATAGTTATATATTCCAATTTTATGATAAATTAATATTCATTAATTTTACTATGTAAGGTAATAGTAATCTGAAGTAAATCAATTTATTAGTTATTTTAAAATTTCATAGCATTATTTTTAACAGTTATGATACTGGTGGCAATAGTGATACTAACAGATAAGCTATTTTCTTTAGTGAAACTTTTTTACAGTTTATTCTAATACTATCACTAGAGTGTTCATCCTAAAATTTTTTATCTTAATATATTAGAAAACAATAATAGCATGGTATTCCATTCTTTACTTTTAGTAGTTTTAAGTAAGGAATAACTTAAAGATATTAAGCACCTGGCTTAAGAATTGAAGTCCAAATTTATTTGAGTTACAAGCCCAGGAGGTGCTTGTTCAATTTAAAGTGATAATTATATGGATGGGTGCGTCATTTCATTTACAAAAAAGTGCAAGTGCTTTGCAATTTATATTAGGACAAAAATCCAATTAGGAGATTTGCAAATGTAGTCATTCCACTACTGAATATATTAACTTTGTCATACTAAAATTATATCCCCAGTGTTAAATTTTTAAATCAATTTCTGTCAATTGTAAGCAATTTTTGCTTACAAGTTAATATGCCTACTGTGCATACTGGATACAATAACATTCAATAGATTTTCCCTTTTTGCCTCATGAGTTTAATATAAAACATCATTTTCACTGTGCTCCACATAAGACTTGCTGAAACTTGCCTATGAACACAGAGACTGTCAAAGATACTTTAATTTTTCATTTCCCATGTCAAGCAAAGCTGTAAACAGAAAACTTTGGGTAAAATTGTTTATGCTCTCATTTGTGATAGAAAATTTTGAGTCAAAAGTTAAAATCTATTGCATTTTTCAATACTAATCTTTTTGTAGATTATGAATAGGAAGAAACATTTGAGTAGTTTCATGAATAATTTGCTGCTAGGAATGTTCTTTAAGGTATTCAGTTAAGTATGAAACAGGTAAGTTAGGGATGGATTTTACCTGTTCTTCCAAAGTGGAAGCACACTCTAATCTGTAAAATAAAAAGCCTCATGATAAATATGACTGACTGATGAGCTCCAGTTGCATTTCTGAGTAATACAGGTAGTTTTAGGAAGAAACCAGAATTAACTATCTTGCACTAGCTCTGGTTAATCCCAGAAGTCAGGCATTTGGACAGTGCCTACCTGGCCTTTCATCATCACCACAGACATTTGCATTGACTCCCAGGGGGTCTGCCAGACACTTATTCTCCTACAGCCCTTGGGTACAGAAATGCCAGTGGAGAAGGAGATGCCCTGGGCTGCTGTCACAACTTATTGCTGCTTACCTAGCAGGAATATTCGGCCCAAATTAATAAGTCTTCCACCTCTATTCCCATCTCACATTTGCCCATCAATGCAATCTGCAGTTATCAACAGTGGAGATAGAGTCCAAACATTAAAAACAGAATAAAATCATTAAATCAATGGAATTTTAAGGGTAAATGCTAGGAGTGTTGGTTCCTATGTATATAGATTAGGATTTTGTAGTCACATGCCAAGGTAATAGAATGTCAGGAGATTATCCTATGGTTCTAACCAAAAGATGTCAGGAGCAATATGCTTTTAGTTTATGAAACTGAATCCTGAGATTGCTACGGTCATAGTCTTCCCTGAGGGGAGAGAGATATTTGGAGACCATCAATTTTTAAAATACTGACAAGTTGAGTGCTCTGAACACAGTCTCTGCATTTTCCCTCTGGGCTAAGCCCTCATCCTCCTGGAAATTAAGGACAAGGTCTCGGTTTCTTTATGTTCTTTACAGCACAATTCTGTACAATGGAGATAGTGTGGAGGCTGAGAACATGAGTGAACGTGGCAGTCAGACAGCATGGATATGAATCCCTGTTATACCACCTATTAACTGAGTAACTTGGATTGCAAGTATTGACATATTTTCTGATGGTTTTTATGCTCTTTAGAAAGTAAGAAGTTGGGAGAAAAGACCTTCCGCCTTAATGACCTAAGTTATAGCTCGCTTTCTCCCAGTGCTGATTATCTTTCTTGACTTTCTAATGACCATATCAGAGGACCTCTCCCACTCCAAGTATATGATTTTGTAAGTCAAAGGTTTGCATGGGCTTGCTTCTTTACTCTCCCTTTACTTCCTTCTAATGTCTTTTCTGTGGAATATATTCAATGGTTTGATCTTATCTCACCTGTAAAACTGTTTCTAACCCTTTCAGAAGAATTTCTTGTTTCCTCCCTAGTGTTCCCACAGAGCACAGTACTTACTTTATTACCTTTGGTTAGTTGTACATGTATCTCTCTCCCTTGATAGCATGTAAGTTCCTTGAGGGTAGATATCATGGCTTGCTTGTCCTTATTAAATTTAACAGTGTAAAAAACAGCTTTAAACATGCTTTGGGAAAACAAATACTGAGAATCTTTTTGGCCAGTTGGCATTGGGAAAGCTGCTAGAGATGGAAAAGTACGGTCAGACATTCTGTTTGATTTTCTCTAGATATGCTGCAGTAAAAATGACACAGCATTTGAGAGCCTTCTTGGAGTATCGCATTAAAGAAGCAGCTTCTGAGTACTGTTTTAGGACCCGTATTTGCTCTTGATATTTTGTTGTTCAAAGACTATGCACAGCAGATTATAGAATATCAGTTGTAACTCATTACATTCTTTCTTTTTTCTCCTTAAAAATAAGAGAAAGATATATTTAGTCTTTAAAGATTATTAACTACTTGAAATTTCAACAAAAATGATAATGTCATTTTTGTTCCATTTCTAAAATTCTCAATATACAAAAATAAGTTAATTCAAAATGTAACAAATATTTCTAAAATGTAAGAAAGATGAAAACTGAATAATATAACCATAGTCATGTGAGGTCAATACCATTAGTGATAGCAATTAGAGTATTAATTCGTACTTGCTGGGTATGGAAAAATATAATAATCTTTAATTATCTTTTGTAAAACTTGTTTTTTAAAAATAATTGGTGATCTTGCCACTTACTGTAATAAATACTTTCTTTACACAAATGGGATCTTTTTGGAGGAAGTTTATTCTACTCTCAAATGTAGCTTTATTTCAATACAGAAACAATGCAAGCAGACTAATAAAAGGTTAATAGTTGAACAAATAGAAGAATTTTGGGAAGCCACTAATTTTTCTATCTTCTCTAATTACAACTTTTATACTAAAATTTAAATGAACCTACAAAGCACATTCTAAATTAAAACGAAAATTGGTTTTGAATATTAACCAAAATAAACCCTAACTGCCAGTATACAACAGAGATGAAGCAAAATGCATCATCCATCATTCTGAACAGTAATGACTTCCAAGTAAACTATGATTTCTGATAAATTTTAGTGGAAATAAAATTTCTGAAGTTTAATTATAAAATTTACTGTGCTTAAAAATAGCTAACCAAGCCTCATGTTGAGAACAGATCAATTTTTTTAAAGTTTTGTTGTTGTTTTGATTGTTTTTATTATTAGCATATTCATTACTACAAATTATGATTTTTCTTTGTGCCCTTTACCCGACCTGTCCCTCCCCAAACCCCCTCCCTCTCCCCACCATCTCTAATAACCTTAAGTTTGTTCTCTCCTTCTGAAAGTTCAATGAATTACTGTGGTTTCTTTCTTGATTTCTTTCTTTCTTTCTTTGTCTTTCTTCTCTCTCTCTCTCTCCTCTTTTGTTCTTTTTTTTCCCCTTCCTTCCTTTCTTTCTTAGCAGTCAGTTATAAGTGAGAACATGTGGTATTTCTCTTTTCTAGTTTGGCTTGTTTCACTTAACATAATTTTCTCCAGACTCATCCATGTTGCTGCAAATGGAAGGATTTCATTCTTTTTCTTTGGTTGAGTAATATTCCATTTTGTATATGTACCACATTTTCTTTATCCACTCATCCATTGATGGACATTTAGGTTATTTCCATATTTGGGCTATTGTAAATACAGCTGCAATGGACATGGGAGTGCAGGTGTCCCTTCAACATGATGATTTCCATTCCTTTGGATATATGCCCAGTAGTAGGGTTGCTGGATCATATGGTAGCTCTATCTGTAGTTGTTTGAGAAACCTCCATACTGTTTTCCATAATTGCTGTGCTAAAAGTTTTATTTATTTCAATTTTAATTCTGTTCTTTAGGGAGAGCTGCTAAAAGACGAAACTTGAAAAGTAAGTTCATTTTGCTTTTCAAAGAATTCAAAAATAACCAATCTGTTGAAATATCTAGAGAATAAATTAATATCTACTTCAGATAAAATATCCTTACCCACCATTTGTGGAACTACAGTTTCTTTCAAAATTATTATGGGTAATTACATAATTATCAATCTAGTTTTTCTTCTCAAAAACAAATACTGACTTTGGGAAATTTAAATAGCACTTTAGTCTAATTGCTATTTGAAAAATTTTATCATGAAGAAATATTCCAAAAAAGCTTATAATATAGTGCTTTTCTACAACATTTCATAAATATAACAGTATGCAAAAAGTGCTATTTGGCAACTTAAAAATATTTAAGAGGAACAAAGAACAAAGGCAGTATCAAATATGGTTGGTATGAATACAACTATATCAGTAATCACTTTAAATGTCAATGATCTAAATATACTAAGTAAACAACAGATATTGTCATAGTGGCTCAAAAAACAAGACCCAACTATATGTTGTCTATAAGAAACCCACATTAAATGTAAAGACACATATAGATTAAAATTAAAGGAATGAAGAAGATACACCATGCTAACACTAATTTTAAAAAGGGGAGGAGTGACTATATTAATTTCAGACACAGCAGAATTCAAAGCATGCAATATCAGGGATAAAGGTGGGTATTACATAATGATAAAAAGATCAATAGTCCAAGAAGACATAACAATCCTTAATGTGTATGCACCTAATAACAGAACATTAAACTATATGAGCCAAAAACTGATGTAAATGCAAGGAGAAAGGGATGAATCACTGCTATAGTTAGAGACTTTAGCACCCCCTCTATCAGAAATGAACAAATCCAGCAAGCAAAAAATCAGTAACTACATAGTTAAACTCAATAGCACCAATAATCAACTGGATATAATTGACTACTTCATCCAAAAACAGCAGATTACACACTCTTCTCAAGCTAACATGGAACATTCACCAAGATAGATCTCATTCTGGGCCATAAAGCACATGTCAACAAATAGTAGAAATCATACAATGTATGCACTCAGACCACAATGGAATTAAACTAGAAATCAATAACAGAAAGATATATGGAAAATCCCAAATATTGGGATATTAAAAAATAAAAAAATGTGTTATTTGATATTCATCAAATAACATATGGGTCAAAGAATAAAACTCAAGATAAAATTAAAAATATTTTGAATAAACAAAGATGAAAATACAACTTATCAAAACTTATGGGATGCAATGCTTGGAGGGAAATTTGTAGCATTATGTGCATATATTAGACAAGAAGAAAGAGCTTAAATCAATATCTAAGATTTTACCCTAGGAAACTAGAAAAAGAAGAGCAAATCAAATCCGAACTTAGGAGAAGAAAAGAAATAATAAAATTAGAACAGAAATTAAAACAGGAAATTAATAGAGAAAATTAACAAAACAAAAAAGATTATTAAAAGATTAATAAAGTCGATAAGCCTCTAGCAAGGCTAACTAAGAACAAAAGAGAAAAGACATAAATTACTGATATCAGAAATGAAACAGGAAACATCATGACACATCCCATAGATATTAGAAGGATCATAAAGGAATATTATGAACAACCCTATGTCCACAAATTTGATAATCTAGATGAAATTAACCAATTCCTTGAAAGACACAGTCTGCCAAAACTCACACTAGAAGAAAGAAACAAACTGAATAGGCCTATATCTAGTAAAGAAACTGAATCAATAATGAATAATCTTCCAAAACAGAAAGCATCAGGCTCAAATGAGCTCACTGGTGAATTCTATCAAACATTTAAGGAAGAAATTATACCGTAAGGAAATTTACCATTAGGAATACTTCCTAATTCATTTCATCAGGCCAACATTACCCTAATACCAGAAACCAGACAAAAACAATACAAGAAAACAAAACTATAGATCAATATCTCTCATCAACATAGATGCAAAAATCCTGAAGAAAATATTAGCAAATTAAAATCAACAATGTATAAAAAGAATTAAACATCACAACCAAGTGAGATTTATCCCAAGTATGCAAGGCTTGTTCAACATTCAGTAATCAATTAATGTGACACATCACATCAACAAGCTAAAAAAGAAAAATCATGTGATCACATCAATAGATGCAGAAAAATCATTTGACAAAATCCAATGCCCATTTATGGTAAAACCTCTCAGTAAACTAGGACTAGAGGAAATGTCCACAATATGATAGAGAACATCTGCACAAAATCCTACAGCTAAGATTATACTTACTGATGGGGAGCTCAAAGCTTTTCCATTAAGATTAGAAACAAGGCAAGATTTTCCCCTCTCACCACTGCTTTTCACCGTTGTACTGGAAGTCTGAGCTGGAACACAATAAGACAGGAAAAGGAAATAAAAAGTATACAGATTGGAAAGGAAGAAATAAAACTGTCTTTGTCACAGATCACATTATTATCTATGTAGAAAATCCAAAAATTCAATTTAAAAAAAGCTACTGGAATTAATAAGTGATTATAGCAAGATTGAAGGATACAGAAGTCAATCACTTGTCTGTATACCAGAAGTGAATGAGTGGAATTTGAAATTAAAAGCACATTATCATTAGGTGTAAATGTAATAAATTATGTACAAGATCTATATAAGAAAAACTACACAATTTCAATGAAAGATATCAAGGAAAAACTAAATAAATGAAGAGATATTCCATGATCATGGATAGAAAGACTCGATATTGACAAGATATTATTTCTTCCCAACTTGATCTGTAGATTCAAAGCAACTCCTATCAAAATCCCAGCAAATTGTTTTTCAGATATTGACAAACTGATTTGAAAGTTTATATGGAAAAGCAAAAGACCCAGAATAGCTGACACACTATTGAAGAAGAAAGTTAGAGTACTGACACTACCCAACTTCAAGACTTTCTATAAAGCTAGAGTAATAAAGAAAGTGTGGTATTTAAAAGAAAAGACAAATAGATCAATAAAACAAAATAGAGATCCCAGAAATAGACCCACACAGATATAGTCAACTGATCTTTGAAAAAGGAGCAAAAGGAATACCATGCAGAAAAGACAGTCCTTTTCACAAATGGTGCTGAAAGAGCTGGAAATCCACACGCAAAAAAAATAATAATAATAGTAATACTAATCTAGACATTGACATTATGTCCTTTACAAAAATTAACTTAAAATGGATCATATACCTAAATGTAAAATACAAAACTATAAAACTAGAAGATAACACAGGAGAAAATCTAGGTGACCTTGGCTTATATAGCAATGATTTTTGAGATACACCACCAAAGGCAGGATCCATGAAAGAAATAATTCATAAGTTATGCTTCACTAAAATTTAAAAACTTCTGCTGTATGAAAGGCAATTTCAAGAGAACAAGAAGACAAGCCACAAACAGAAAATATTTGCAAAATACACATTTGAAAAAGGATTATCATTCAAAATACTAATATACAAAGAACACTTAAAGCTCAACAATAAGAAAACAGATAACCTGATTAAACAATGGGCAAAGCACATGAGCAGACACCTTACCAAAGAAGATATACATATGCTAAATAAGCATGTGAAAACATGTTCAACATTATATGTCATTAGGGAACTGCAAATTAAAACAACAATAAGATACCACTAATACCTATCAGAAGGGCCAAAATCCGAAACACTGACCACACCAAATGCTGACAAGAATGTGGAGAAGCAGGAACTCTGATTATTTGCTGGTAGGGATGCAAGATGGTACAGCCACATTGAAAGAGAGTTTGACAGTTTCTTACAAAACTAAATATACTCTTGCCATAAGATCCAGCAATCGCACTCCTTGTTATTTACTTGAATGAAGTGAAAACTTTTGTCCACACAAAAACCTGCACATGAATATTTTTAGCAGCTTTAGTCATAATTGCTAAATCTTAGAAGCAACTAAGATATCCTTTGGTAGGTGAATGATAAATAATCTGTGCTACATCTCAACAATTGGATATTACTCAGCACTAAAAATAAATAAGTTGTCAAGCCATGAAAAGATGAAAAGACATGGATGAAACTTAAATGTATATTACTAACTGAAAGAAGCCAATCTAAAAAGACTATACACTGTATGACTCCAATTATGTGACATTCTGGAAAAAGGCAAAACTATGAAGACAATAAAAACATTAGTAGTTGCTAGGATTTAGGGGGAGGAATGGATGAATAGGCAGAGCACAGAAGAATTTTAGGGCAGTGAGACTATAACGTATAACACCGCAATGGTGGACACATACCACTATATATTTGTCAAAACCTATACAATGTATAACACCAAGAGTCAACTCTAGGGTATACTAAGGACTTGGGGTGATAATGATATGTCATTGTAGGTTCATTGATAGCACCAAATGTACTATTGTGTTGGGGGCTGTTGAGAGTGGGGGAAGCTATGTGTACGTGGGTACAAGAGGTTTATGGGAATTCTCTGTACTTTCTGTTCATTTTGCTGTGAACCTAAAACTGTCCTTAAAAAATTGTTTGTTTATTTTTTAAAATGTTTAAGTAGTGCTTGTTATTCTCAGTAGACTACTAATTAAGAATTGGAAATGTTATCAAATCAACTGCAGCAAAATTGAAAATTATGGCTTTAATATATTTAAACAAATCTACCACTTATCATATAAGGTACAATAATTTTTTATTCATTTTTCTCTTCCTCTAAAAAGTTTGCAGACTTTCTTATTCATGGACCATTGACAACTGTAAAATTGCTCTCTCGAGTTGCATATCTCAAACTTATTTGATGCCCAAACAATTTTGCAATGATGATGTATTGACAGAACCCCAACAGGAACTCATTAATCTTTGAATGTGTGATATGCCTTAAACATTGAAAATATCACCGTTTTGGGCTAAAGGTATAAAACCAGAAGATGCAACATGAGCAAATAGTCAACATCAATCTTCTAAATCCCAGGTATTGGTGAATGCTGCCTCTGCTTTTGCACGCTGATTAAATGGCATGTGTCTGCTTTCTAGTGTTCCTGGAAATTTTTCTTAAAAGTAGATGCAAGCATAAAAACAATTTTAAAAATGTAAGTATTTCAAACTTTTTCTTACATTAAAAAATGCATCTAAAATTAAAGGTATTGATAATATTTTGCATAGAACCCCTATTAACATCTTGAGACAGAATAAGATATGAAATATTCTGCACTAGATGATTAAGGCCCTTTAGAAAGAAAAAAAAAGAGGAATATTGTATTGACAGACTCTAAGTGAAGCAAACATCCTGGCAAAAATTGATATGATAGGAATGTCAACAGTAGAGTATGCTAAACCATAATGCCGTTTCTTCTCTTTTCCTAAGAAATACTGTTGGAAGTACTACATACTGTATTCCTTCAAAATCTAGTGGTTTCCTGATATATATAAAGATGCTAAGCATGTTAGGGTTGGCAGAAATTATTAAAACCTATTCTTGAAGATGGAGAATCTTCAAGAACTTATGAATATTAAATTCACAAGTTCATACTCCTTGTGTTATAGTTAGATAGTAGGTGGCTGGGGCTCTGAGGAGCTCTAACATGATCAGCCAATGACCTCCTTCATCCTTGTATACAATCACCCTGGAGGGAATATTTTCCACCTAAAGAAGTTGAACAAGAGCTGCTTTATATCTCTACTTTACGGCAGGTGTAATATTCATTTTAATCTGTATTGAATATAAAATTATTTGATTAAAATGTTAAAATAATGACAGTGAAACAGTACAACATGGTTCCATGACTGTTAGTTTTAGAATGTTTGGATGACAGTACCAGAAAGTCAACTGGACCAACACAGAGTACGGTGACCATTTATCATAGAAACAGAACATTATTGCATGATGTAGGTTCACCACAATGTCGCAGGTTTTGTATATCCATGTCCTCTAACAAATTGATTTTCTTCTAATAAAGGTTCGATTGCTGAAAGAAAAGGACTATAAAAGCTATTTTCCCATTGTATAATAAATACATTTCAATACTTATTGCACCTTATGACTTTGATATAAATGTGTGCAAAAAAAGTTTATATAAAAAAGTTTATATAAAAGTTACATGTAGACAAAAACATTGATGTATGTTTGCATAGTGGGTGCAAAAGAAATTAATCTATAATAGAGATTATTTTAGAAAACAGAACACTGACTTAGAAATTTGCTTTATTTTTATTTTCCATTACAGACATCTGGTTAGTTTAGTCTTTTTCTATGGTTTAGTCTCATGTTCTAGGGTAATTTAGCAATCTAATCCTGCAACAAATACCAGTTTGCTAAAAATCACAAGATAGAAAATAAGAGCATAACTGTGACAAAAATTCTATAGCACCCCTTTAGTGGAGCTCCAGAGAAGTAAGTAAAAAAATGAAAGCATGAACAACACATTGTAGAAACAATTAAATATTTGCTTTGCCATCTTTTGTATGAATCACCCCTTTACTCAAAATATAAAAATGACACATATTGTATTTTATGTTCCCAAAGTTAAAACAATTGAATGTTTTTAATCTAAGAATAGAAAAGAAATAGCTGTGATAGCTATTTCAGAAAGCAGCACAATATCCTAATTCTTGGAAGAGCCTCAACATGGCGTTACTGTATCGACATTTTCATTTGAACACTGGAAACTCTTCTCTCAGTGGAAAATACAGTGTGTGAAACTTGCAGTTTCCGCTGTATAACCTATCTTGGAAGGGCCGTATTCACTAACTGTATCTCGTTTTCCAGGCAATTTTTTGACCCTGTAAAGCAATTAAGGAAGACCTCTTCTTGGCTGCTTTGCTAAATGTTCTTAGTGCCATCTGCTGCATGCTTCCAGCTACTGTAGGGGGAACTACTCTAGTTAACAGGAGTTTATGAAACTCGAAAGAGTTGACATCATATTTATCAATATACAACTTACATGTGGGAAAAAAAACACTATTATAGCATTCTGACATAAAAAGCACTTTTGAAACTATCTTAGAAATAGTTAATAGTGATGAGTAGGCTTGAGATTCTTACATTAAATATATACCTTTAATGTACTGCATTTCCTCTATTTCAAATGTCTATGTGTAATAATTTCATCTGATAAGTGATTTGGCATCAGCTTCAGCTCTTCTAAAGTGATCCTATTATTATCTTTCAGCTTGCTCTTTAGACCAGTGATAAATCTATTGTATTTGGAAGCAGCAAAAATAATTTAATGGCACTAATAATAAGGTTTATTAGGAGATATTCTTTTTTTTAATTAAAGAGGTTTTTTTATTTATAAAAGCTAAAAAGAAAAACTTAAAGCCACATATAGAAAGACTTAAAAACCAGATGAATTCATTATTCTGAAAAATATTTCCAAAGATGAAATTTGATACGTAAATGCTATCTAAGTGGAGAGAAAAGACTGCTTGTGATTATTTGGAAGAATAAGGAAACCGGTATCCAAGTATGCAACCCTATGACTTCTTAACCAACAGCACCATTTGGAGATACAGTCTGTAACTCTTCTGAACACCAGTGCAGATCCTATTACTCAATCCCTTTGATCACTTCCTTACTTAAGATTTCTTTTCCTGATATAGCTTTTATTACTGTAAGACCTGGGATGTGTTAAGATGGTTGGCAGTTATGACCAAGCTCTTGTATCTATTTTGTTTCTAATTTGTCCACTTGTTCTAATTCTGAGGGTCCTAAAGTTCCTTAAGATTCAGGAAATATGTGGCCTCGAGTAACTCCATTGTTCAGTGGATGCAGATCCAGTTCTCACCTCATCTGGTGTGTGGTTCTTTGGATCAATTGCAAGGGGTTTGGTAATTTCAACTAGATTTTCTCACTTGCTGTAGTAAGCATGATTAAACATGCTCTTATGAGATAATTATGTAGTTTAATCCTTAACAGTTTGGTTTATTGTCTAAAATATGTGGGTATAAAATGCCCAAAGAGGATTGTCCCAGTCTTTATCTACTAGCTATCTACCAGCAACGGTTAGTTTTTCTTCTTGTTTCAGGAATTATACCTCTCTTTCACTCTGTCTACAGACCATTCTCATCTGGCAGTTAATTAAAATATTCAAAAAATCCTATTCCCTGTAGTGTTTTAAGATCACAGCTTTCCAAAAACTATACGAACCATTTCGTCAATATTGGAAATGAAGCAGATTGTGTAGTAATGCAAAAGGTGTTTAATTATGTATAAAAGAAATTATACTTGCAAAATTATTTTAAAAATAGAAGTATTAGAGTAAAAGACTACAAGGACAAATATGATCAAAAGTCCTACAAGCTAATAACAAATAAATTGGAAAAAAAAAAAAAGATTGTCAGGACTCTTGAAATAAGGTATCAGTCAATCTTGCTACAAGCCAGTTGATTATAGTTGATAAAAAGCTTTTGCATGATCTCACTTATATATGGAATCTAAAAAAGTTGAACTTGTAAAAGTAGAGAACAGAATGATGGTTACCAGAAGCTAGATGGTGAGAGGGGGCAGAGGGAAGTGCAGGGAAAGAGTGGGGAGTTGTTGGACAAAGGTACAAAGTTTCAGAGAGACAAGAGAAATAAATTTCGAGATATATTGCACATCAGGATGACTACAGTCCATAATAACGTATTAATACTTAGAAATAAACAAGAAAGTAAATTTTAAATGTCTCACCATAAAAATGATAGATAAACAAGGTGATGGATGTGTTAATCAGTTTAATTTAATCATTTCATTTTGTATACATGTATCAAAGTATCAGATTGTATCCCATAAATGTATTCAATTATGATTTGTCAACTAAAAATATTACATTTTTTAAAAGCCTCCCTAATCACCATGAAAATAAATTAGTACTTAGATTTTCTTTTTTAGTCACTAAGAATAAATGTAATTTTGCATACGACCGAGATAAAAGTTCACAGTGTATATAACACAAGTCTTAAGTGCACTTTGTTCCAAGAATTCTTTATTAGGAAAAGAGCACTTCTTTTCCTAGAATGCTTAGAATATCTACTCTATTTCTTTCTAAGACTCTCCTATTTAGTACTAGTACATAAAACTATTAGATAGCTATTGTATTCTGTCCTAAATCTTCCTTTTTCATGTACCATCCAACACCCAAATTTTTGTGCTCTCCTGGTGCCTCTTCTCCTAGATTCACGTAATCTGATAAACCTGTGACTTGATGTGTTTTCCCTTCATGGGAGACTACGGACAGAGTAAGACTGCATTTACAGAGTAAACCTGACACCACTATGTGATAGACACTTTGCTTACCCTTACCTATGTTATGACTGCAAAATATATATTGCACATACTATTCATTCAGGTCTTTTTACTTGACATTATTTAACCTATAATTGCTCATGAGAAAGTAGTGATGACACTGATGATTGAACCCAAGTTCATCTGGCTCCAAAACATACTCCTTTTACAGAGAACTACACTTACAAATATGAAGAGAGCTATATAAAAAAAAAAATGGGTCATGTCCAATATAGCTCATGAATTCCTGTCAGTGACCTCGCCTATTCTGTTCAGAGACTCGATCAAGAATAAAAAGCCAACATTTAAACTCATTTTCACCTCCAGTTTAATTCTTTAAAGCTATCCTTTAACTCAATCACCTGCCTTTTATACTAACATATTTAACATGTAGTCTAGATTATTGTATATGCTATCCAGAAACTTTTTTTTTGTTATCTTTTTCTAGGCTCCATCTTACACTAATTCAGTCCTTCTCTCCTGCTCCTCCTCCTGTTCCCTTTCAGACATCTTCCACCACACCAACCCCTCTTTCCAATTTCCTTTCTACCTTTCACAAGAGGGTTCTTAAAACATTCCAAAGGAAAAGACAGAAAAGGCCTTGAAAGGCCAGTCAAACAAGTGAGGAGAATACAAGATAAAAATTTTTCAGGAATAGGTTGGGATAATCAAACAAAAATTCAGGATTAACTGTGATCGAAGAATGGAGTTGGGAATTTGTAGGTAATAGTGGCTGACAAAACAAAAAGGCTCTTGAAAAACAACACGAGGTGTACAGAAACAAATTGTTTCTGAGAGAACCTTTTTTAGTGTTTTATCAAGCATGAAATGTCTAATCTCTATCATCAGAAAAGTGGAAAGGCATTCTTACGGTACTCTTGGATTCATGCTTTGTTTAATACTTAAAATTTAAAATTCAGTTCTGTCCCACAAGAGCACACACCCCACTATATCCTGAGGATTTGCAGAAATGAGTCTTTAGCCTTTAGGAGATAGGTGGGTAATCTTCTCAAACTCCTCTGCAAACCTCAAAGTCCTCTGTGAGTCTCTGCATATTTTTAAAATGTATTTATTACAGACAATATTACTTTAAGATGGCATAGTTGCTTTGGTTTCCATTACAATTCATTTTTCTACTTGTAATTTTACTCTATTACAATTTGTTGTTGAATAAATGGGATCAGATTGATCTTCATGGTATAAGAAGCAGTATAGTATAGGAAAATATTTGGTTTTGTTACATTATAGCACTAAGCAATCCAATATAACCACTTAAAGTTTAGTATTAAAAAGACACCTATAATCAGCCTTTCAAAATTACTAATTGATGTGCTTAAAATATAAGAATTCTTCCAGTATGAACATGGCTATGAAAATCAACATTTTCCCTTCTCCTACCGGAAAACATAGAAATGCAACAAGAATAATCAAAACAAAACCTGTAATCTACATTTTTAGTGAAACAGGAGAAGAGTTTATTCCAGACTCAAAATATATGTAAAGCTGCCTAAAATATTAAAACAAAACAACAACAACAAAAAAAACCCCACATTTTACCGTACTACCAGTAGTGTATGAGAGTTCTAGTTCCTCCACAACCTTATCAACACTTGGTATGGTCAGTCTCTTTAATTTAAGCCATTCATATAGATGTGCAGTTATATTTTGCTGTGATTTAATTTATTTTGACCTAATGCCAGTGATGTTGAGCATCTTTTCATGTCTTTAGCTGAATATATTTGGTGAAGTGTCTATTAAAAGATTCAGTGTCTTTTGTTAGTATGAAAATGTTTTAGTGACATACCTATGCATCTTTTTAATCAAATTATATAAAACAAATTTAAATTAAACACTGAATGAATTTCAAAAAAGCAAAAAGATTCTGCCTATTTTAAAAGTGGTTATTTTTTCTATTATTGTGTTTTGTGACTTCACCACTTATTATTGTATGTGCGTGCATTTGTTTAGTTTAATACAATTTTATTACATATGTAAATTTGTGTGTCCATTGTCCCAGTCGACATAAAGAATAGTTCCAATACCTCATTCCTCTCCCTGCTGCAGCCTCCTGGACCTAGTGGGGAAAACTACAAAAATCAATTCCTACCCATATTCTTTTGGCTCTTCTCAGTCTATGCTTCACGTCTCTTAGCATGTCTTTTGCATTTTCCATCTTTTTATCCATTCATTCTGCATTCTGAAAAATATATTCTAACCTGTTTTCCAGCTCACTAATTTTCTTTATAGCTGTTTCTAGTAAGTTGTTAAATCTTTCCACTGAGTTTTTAATTTTAGTTATAGTTTTAAGATGACAAGATTGATTTGATTTTTTTCTTTTTTTTTAGAATGTTATTTTTTATTTCTTATCATCACTGCTTTGTATGTTTTATACATTTTTAAAATTTATTTTTTGAATTAAAACATAATTGATTATACATATTGATGGTCAACTCTGATTGGATTTTTTAAAAAAATCTATCACTTTTTTATTATTTTCTGTCTCATAAGCTTGTTTTAAAAAATATTTTAGCTTGTAAGCTTAAGTTGTTTTATAATATATGTCTGTTAATTTCAACATCTGAATTTTTTATGGTTCTCTTTCTATTGTCTATTTTCAAGCAAGGGCTTTTTTATTTCTAGTTCATCCTCACTCTGAGGGTATAGATCTTTCCAGATTCTGAAGTTGATCAGACACTGAGTTTTGAAGTCTGTCCCCTTTCCCCAGAAGGCTGCCAAACCACAGGTCAATTCCACAGCTATTTCTAACAATAGGCAAATATCCTCTGGGGAAAAGCAGCTCTGAATCTTTAGTTTTTCCTATATTTTGGTCAGGTAATTCCTCACTATCTTGTTAGTTCATTTATGCTTAAAAAAATTTTTGAAACATTTTATCCAGCTTATTTAGTTGTCATTTCAGGATGCTGAGGACCCAGAAAATATCATTTTACATTCTTTGAAAGTTTGAGTCATGTAAAATAGTAGCAATTTGAAATTATACACACACACACACACACACACACACACTTGTGGGAGTAGAAAATTTGGAAGAATTTTATCAAAGGTATCCATACCATAATACTCTGTAAGATCAGCCACACAACCATGTAGTCTGTGTTTTGTTATTTACTTTTCAGGTTAAAAAAAAAAGATGTACAGATTGCCAAAACTTCTTGGCACAAACACAATTAAAACACAGAAAGGAGCATGCGGGTGAAGGAGAACAGATTTATTTTCAATATTAATCACACGTTCGTTTACTACTGAACGTTTCTGAGGCAGTTGAATTTAAAATAATTTGGCATTTATTTTTTCCTTAGTTTTAAAAACTGTGCTTTCAAATTAGCTAAAAGGTAAAATAACTGGTACTGTTACATTCAGTGTGATTTCAATAGCCTGCTGAGCTCTGGAAAAGTCACTAAAAGGAGTCTATGAAGGTGAGAGAGTAAGAGGGGAATCTTACACAAGAAAGCTCATGCCTTGACCTACAATTAATTCAAGGCAGATCTCTACAAGGCAGCCACAACTTCACAAAGCAATAGCTAAGCAGATCTTAAATGTGGCTCCTTGGTCAGCAATTAAACCTTCATCAAAGAGTTATAGATTATAAGCTCCTAGAAGAAGGGAACAATTAAGATAACACTCATAAGGAAAAACCAAGGGGAAGAAATCCCAGGAGTATATATTGGATAAAGATGTTGCTATCTAATATCCTGTAAAATAAAACAGCGATGTTTTTTTTTTTTTTCGTAATGCTGACTGAAAAATAGTAAGATATTTTCACATAAAAAGGATTATTATTTGAATTAACACAAAAAATAGCTGTGGAATAGCTGTAAGTAAACCCCATTTAGCATTGTCTATAAGTAAATTCCATTTAATCTTAATTAAAATACCCACAGACAGCAAGTTCATTCACGTCAAGCTGTGCTTTATCTTCAGGGTATTTTAACCAGCACTTACAGCAATCTTAAGTTCAAGAACAGTAAAGATTTGTGAGCTGTGGTTATTCCTGTGGTTCACCTCTTCTCCCCTACCAAAAATGGCTTAGGAAGCTCAGAGGGTCTCTACAGTGAAAAAAGATATTTAAAAAATTATTCCAGGGTTGACTTATTCAGAATCAGATCTACTCTAATAGCCCCTGGGATGCCTCATAGGAAATGAGCTATTAAAATCTACGTATCACATTATAAATATGCGTTTTCCCTACAGCACTTATTGAAGATAGTTTTTTCTAATTATTTTCATTAAATATTGAGTAGATACACAAACACAGATAAAATATGTGTAAAGTACAAAACCAGCAATGCAACACTTCAACAAACACACGTTTACCTACAACCCAGTTTAAGAAACTCAGTATTACTGTCACTCTCTAAGTCCGTCTCCTAAATGTCGTTCTCCAACTCCATCCCATCTCCCGGCTCTCACCGCCATTCCAAGTAAACATAATCATATTTTCTGTATCATTCCTTTGTTACCAAATATGTTTTTTAAAATAGTTGCCAAATATGTTTCTATATGCAAACAGGATATTGTTTACTTTATATTAGTAAAATTATCAAGTATAGCAAAATCTTCTTGAATTTGGCTTTTTTGCTGCTGAGATTAATCGACATTTTATGCAGTCATAGTTCATTGATTTTACTACTCCATGGCAGGAAAATCCCACAGTTTATTTATTCTCTCTACTATTGGGTTGTTTCCAGTTTTTTGCTATTAACAAACAGTGCTTCTATAAACATTATTGCACGTTTCCTGTTATCCATGTGCATGTGGTTTTCAGGAATACAGGCAACAGTGGAATTGCTAGGTCATAGGATGGGGGCATTTTTAGCTCAATTGGAAAATGTCAAATATTTTTGAAGCGATGGTTCCATTTTACACTTCCACCAAGAGCACACGCTGGGCTAGTGGCTCCATAAACTAGGTAAAATATGATGTTCTCAGATTTAAAAATTTTTGTCATACTAGTGAATATGAATTCATTTCTCATTATGATCTTAATTTCCATTCTCTGATTCTTAATGAGATTTAGCATTTTATGTATTTTCTGGCTTTCTGTTACTCTCAAGTGAAATGACTCTTCAGGTTTTTCTTTTATGGCCCATTCTATTGGGTTTTTGTGATTTTTAAAAATATATTCTATACTTTAATGCATTGCAATTATCTTCTTCGAAATTTAGTCTGTCTTTTTATTTACTTTATGGGTATTTAGAACACAAGTTCTTTATCTTAATGTGCCCATCGATGCATTTTTTTAGGGGATCTTGATTTTAAAAGCCTTCTCTATACTGTGGGCATAACGATATTCTCTTTCACTACATCAATTGAAAATTATTTTTGTGTTTGTGTTTAGGCTCTGTTTCATTTTATCCCATAATTGTCTCAATACCTTTTTTAAAAAGTCCAAAGTCATCATTAATAGAGTTTATATATGATTCATTCTGTTTCAGAACAATCTTCTATTTTGTAGACTGGCTGAATAACTACAGCTTTATAATCATTCTTTACAATTTATCTCATTAAAATAAGTTTATTTTTTTGAGAGTGTCTTGTCTTTTTTGGGCTCTTTGCTCTTCAATATAAATTCTAGAATCAGTTAGTTTGGCAAGTTCTATAACAGAATAAAACAACTTGTAATAATGAACATCCTAATAATTTTGATTTGGTCATCCCATATTGTACACAAATACTGATAGTCAACACTGTACTCCAAAAATACATATAATCAATTATGTTTCAATAAAAAAAAAAAACTATTCATGAGGGAGCCACCCCATAACCCAAACAAAACAAAAACCCAAGACACAAAGACAAACAAAAAACAAAATTTGTCAGAACTTTTACAACAATTGCATTGAATTTACAGAAATGAAAAGGAAAGCTAATATCTTTATGATACTGTATTCTCCGATTCATAAATAGTGTATGTCTATCCATTTATTTAGGTCTTGGTCTTACTTGATACTCTTCAGCTAAGTTTTATTCTTTTTCCCATTAATGTCTTGAATATTTTTGGTCATTTATTTTTAGCTACTTAATTTTTTTAATGACATGCTAGAGGCTATATTTGATTCCATTTTCTAACACTTTGTTTCTAATGCATAGAAATATAATTGAAGTTTTTCATTGATTCCTGTATCCATCAATCTTGATAAATTTACTCAATGATTCTTTAAATGTTTCTATACTTCAAAAAATCATACCATCTGTGAAAAATATACTTCACTTT
Organism: Cynocephalus volans; assembly: GCF_027409185.1. NCBI lineage: Eukaryota > Metazoa > Chordata > Mammalia > Dermoptera > Cynocephalidae > Cynocephalus > Cynocephalus volans. The sequence continues at coordinate 78,171,849 of NC_084464.1, forward strand.
CCCCGTAAACGTTATAGATCTTTTTTCTTCTCCTGCTGCCCTGACAAAATGCCCAATAAAAGTAGTGATAGCAGGAACTCTTGTCTTTGTCTTATCTTAAAAAGAATGCTTCCGAAATTTTATCACTAGGCATGCTCTGGGGCTTTGAACAATATCTTTAGTTAGGAAGATGTTTTATCTTCAATTTTTACCTTTATAAGAGTTAGAACACAAATGAAAGCTTAATTTTATCAAATCCTTTACCTGCCTCTGTTTAGATGATTATACATTTTTCCCTAATTTGTTAATATGGTGTATTATTGAAACATTTTCTATTAAACCACCTTATATTCCCAAATGATCACACATTTGTAAGGATGTTTATCACTTCTAAACAATGGTGATATTTTCTTTAGAATTTTAACATCTGTGTTCACAAGAAAATTTGGACAATAATTTCCTTACACTGTCCTTTCAGGTTTTGGAATCAAGACAATGAGAGTATCATAAAATGAGCTAGGAATATTTCCTCTATTTCTATACTTTAGAGTGAATGTTTGGTAGAATTTATAGGTAAAGTAAATTTGAGCCTTTTTTAGGAGGGTGCATGGGAGGGTAGACTTTTTTTTAAAGAAATGTTAAGTCTTTATTTGATATTTTTTAATTACAAAAAACAACTTAGGTTTGTGTACCAAATTGTAAAGCAAGACATATATAAAATAAAAAGATAGCTCTTAGCCTCTAATCTACCCTACCAGGAGAAGAGACTTTTAAACTGCTTATTCAGTTTCCTTAGCAATGAAAACCCTATTCAGGTGTTTTTCAGTTTTTTGGGTTTTTTTTGTTTTTTTTTTTTTCCTCTCTGTTTCTTCTTGGCTTAGTTTGATCTACATCTTTATAAAAATTTGCTCATTTTATCTAACATTTTTAATTCATTGGCATAATATTTGAATAATAACAAATTTGAAACTACACAAAATATCTAGTTATGTTCCCCCTGCTTCACTGCTAATATTATTTTTTTAGTTTTTTTTTCCCCCTTGCTCAGCCTTACCAGAGTTTGTCAATTTTGTCATGAATTTTAAATAATTTTTGGCTTTGTTGATTCTCTCTATTGTATGTCTACTTTCTTTTCATTTCATTTCTGGTTCTCTATTATTTCTTGCCTTCTATTTTTAGAGGGTGAATTCAGTTTTTTGTTTAATTTCTTAAAATCGTTCATTTGGAGACTTTTTTATTATCTAATGCAATGATTTAAAGCTCTCTGTTTCCTCCTAAGAGCCACTTTAGCTTCATCATGTAAGTTTAATATGGGGCATTTTCATTATCTTTCAGTTCTAATCTTTGTAATTTTCATTATGTTTTCTTCTTTGACCTATGCGTTTTTAAGAAATGTTTAATTTCCAAAAGTGTAGGTTTTTCTAATCTTTTTGTTAATTACTTCTAACTAAATTTCACTGTAATCAGAGAATATGTTCTATATGATACCAGTCACGTAGAGTTTGGTGAACCTTGCTTTATGTCATAGTATGTGGTTTATTCTATAAAAGTTCTAAGTGTCCATGAAAGAAATGAACGTGTTGCATTTGATCCATTGGGTTAAACTTGTTAATTGTGTTATTCAAATCTCCTATACCCTCACTAATTTTATGTATCTGATCTCTGAGATTACTAGACAAATGTGTTAAAATCTCCACTCTAATGATGTATTTGTCTTTTGTTCCTTTTCATTTGACACATACATACATACAATTTAGAATTCTCAAATCTTCCTAGTAAATTGAATCTTTTATCCACTTTGTAATTTCCCTTTTATCTCTACTGATGTTTTTTGTCTTAAAATATATTTTGTCTGATATTTACATAGTTATACCATTTATTTTTTTGACCATCATTTGCCCAATATAACTGTATTCCACTCTTCCATTTCCTGACTGTATACTGAAGTTTTATTTGGGTCTTTTGGGGGGTTTTGTTTTTTGTTTTCTGGGGTTTTTTTAGTGCATTCTCTTTTTTTGTTGTTGAAACATAATTTATTATATTTGGTTTTTAATCGACTGAAAATTCTTGTCTTTTAACTGGATTGTTAATTATATTTGTATGTTCCTGTAAATAAACTTAGGATATGTAATAATAGTGATATAAAAATTCAGATCAATTTCTCCATACATCAACAAAACACTTTAAAGCTCATATAACAAGCCACCAAAGATTTCTCCATTATATAAAGCATTTAAAACCTAACTTATCAAATTATTTAATGCTTTGCTTAATGAGCATTTTATTGAGTATGCCGTGTCTAGTGTGTTCTGTGAGTATTGGATGCAAACTACTTTGACTTTCCATATTTAATAATAAATATATACTGTTATATAACTAAACAAAAAAATCATATGTTAAATATGGTAAGAATACCATCTAAATTGGACCTAGGTGTTAGTGCCCTACAATTGGCAGAATTCTTACCAATTGGCAGAAACAACCTCTTAGGAAAATAACATTAACAAGAAACAAGACATTATCAGGAAGACAGCTAAGATACTTCTGTAAGAACTGTAAAACCTCTTTCCTGAACATATATACAATTCAATATTTTTGCTGGTGTATATCTGGATATATCATAGTTGGTTTTCATTTTAAATAGTAAATTCTTGGTAAAACATTTTTGCAAGTCATTAATGCAACTACCTAAATATTGAGAGATAATAAGAGAGGAATGTCTCTATTTGGACTTATTTTTACTGTCCTATTTTCGTTTTTTCTATTTGTTCCACCTTATTTGTTTCTTTTTTTATTTTGTTTTGTTTTGTTTTGATTTTTTAAGTATTGATTAGATTTTCTTCTCACTCATGTTTTCCTCCACAGATTTGAAAGTTAAACATTCTATTTTCACTTTTTAATTGGTTATTTTAACATTTTCAGTATTCCTACCTAAAAAATCTGAAAGTACAGCTTTCATTCCTTTAAGCAATGATCTCAATTAAACCTTTAAGTCTGATCACCCCTTTATAAAGTATGGAATTATTAGATATCATATCTTACCCTGCTTTAAACCCAAAATGAGGTGCTGTTTTGTGTATTCAATGTTGTTTATATTTACCCACATATTTACCACTTTCTTTGTCTTTTAATACTGTTTGCATCTTTCATGTGGAATTGACTTTATTTTGCCTGGAAGTACATCCTTTGAATTTTTTTAGGGAGTGATTTTTGACTGCAAACTCTCTCCCTTATTCCCTATCTGTCAATATCTTCATTTTTTTTTTTCATTCTTCAAAGCTATTTTTGCTAAATATATAACTCTAGATTGACAGGTACTTTTTCTCATTATATTAAAAATATTTCACTGTTTTCTGACTTTCATTGTAGTTGCTGAGAAAATTGTCAATCTAAATGTATTTCCTTTCTCTTTGGTAGTTTTCAAGATTTTTCTGTTGGTTATTGCATCCTGTAGTTCGAATGAGAAGAGCTGGGTGTTTGTTTATTTTTATTTATTCTGCTTTAGATTCATGACTTTATAAGTTGATGTTTTTCACCAGATTGGAAAATTTCTCAGTCAATTTCTCAAATACTACCTCTCTCTGATTCTTTCTCTTCTATGTCTAGAACTCTAATTATTTAAATTAGATTAAATTTTTTTACTCTTTTCTACTTATCTCTCCTGTCATTTTTTCTTTTTTTCTCACTATGCTGCATTCTGCTTAAATTCTTCAGGTCTGTTATCTAGATCTGAAGATAATAATCTTCTAATCTTCTCATAGTGTACCTAATCATCTATCAAACCTAATCATTGTTTCTATTTCAATATTTTTTCATTTCTGAAATTTCTATTTTATTCTTTTTCAAGTCTGCTTGTATAATTTTATAGCACTTTATGTATATTTTAGTCCTCCTCTTTTTAAAGTAAATATTTTTAAATGGTAAGTGTAACCATTTTATAGTCTCGCTGATAAATCCAGTATCTAAAAGCTTTGCTAGTTTGATATTTGTTTGAAAGCTCATTCATGTTGCCCTGTTTCCTTGGGTGTTTTTGATTTTGACAATGAGCTACCATTTATTTGTCTGCAAGTATTCCTTCATGCCTGGCTTCAGCCTGAGTAGAGTGTTTACATTTGCTTCTTCTAAGTTCCTGAGGACACTACCAACCTGTGACACCTTTATATTAAAGTACTACTAATAGCCTTTTTGAACTACCCAAGTGATATAAATTCAGTCTTCAAATGTTTGTGTACTGACCTGTTTAGTAGGAAAGCCCCCTCTCCCACAAACCTAATGTCGAGTTTTAAGACAGGTAATTTTTCTTACAATCTTTTTTCTATTAGCCCTTTAATTACATATTTAGCCCTTGGGATCCTGTGCAAGAAGAGTAACTTATCAGACTGCAACTTGAATAGTTTGTCTCCTGGTACTATTTTCCCCCAACGCCAATACCCTATGAAAATTGAATTTTGAGTTTATCTAAATGTTGGCAGATATCTTCAGGGTAATAATTCTACTTACCTGTCAGAATTCTCATTTTCATTAGATCCTGACCTCTGAGGGAGGCTGAATCAGGGTGTATTTTCTTCTACAATGTTAGAAACAGAATGCCAAGAGTGTGTTTCCTTATTACATCAGTTAGTGTATGTTTGGGTGCTTGCATGTGTGTACACACACACATGCATGCATGCGCACGCATATATGTATGTGTGTATAAAGATATCTGCTCTCTACTGTTCATTAAAAAGTAAATAATTATCTGAATTGCATACAATACCTATGTCTGAGGCTAACATTATGATATGCTTGTTTATTTTTAAAGTATTTTCGATCACATATCACTTTCAATTTGGGTTGTTTCAGTTTTAGTTGTATCTGAATCCATGGGAGCCCTTGAAGAAAATCCTCTACATAAGTCTGTGACTCCTAACAGTACCACATAATGATTTCTCTTCATCCTGGAAAAGAGAAGAAATAAAACTCAGATGCTTGTGGCCTGTCCCAGAAGACAGAGACTATGAGATGTCCTCAAATTCCCTGCCTTTTTGTTTACTTGGGTTGTGTTTGCTTGCTTGCTTATCTTTGAAATTACATTTTTTTTGCAATTTATGTTTCTATAAAATAATAGAGATAAACAAGCATATTAGTTTCCCATGTGTGTTTAAATGTCACTATGTGCCTACAATTTCTGTTCCTGGAAAAGCAATAAAAGGTGTCTGAACATATGCCATCTTGACCAGTAGCTCCTTCTGGCTGTGGAAACAGAGCTGTAAGAAATGTGCGGCTCCTCCTGTGCCCACCCCTAATCTCCAAAGTGTCCTCATCAGCTCTGGACTTCACAGAATTTGCACGTTTGAAAAATTTCACTCCAGGCAGAGAGCTGGAAGCAAAGTATGTAATATTTTCATGTTGACAGGTGCTCCATCTGCTAAAGATTAAAGTGTGTGTGAAATTCTTGGCAAATTTCTGGCTCTCAGTATCTGAAATTTTCTCCCCGTTGTGATATATTAAAAATATAGATATAGATAAATTAAAGTATGGTTCAGTTTTAAGAAGGCAGGCAGCTCCATGATCTGCAATCATCTACGGTAGCTCATACTCACCATGATTATTGAAAGATCAATATAACAACAAATTTTGTTCTGCTGGCATCATCCAAAAATAAACCCAGAAATAAAAGGTGTAGTGTTTTCATCTGTTTATCAGTTTTTTGGTAAATAGTCCATTTGTCGTCACAATTTCAAAAGACTGATGACATTGAATATGATTCTTCCCTTGTACCCTGGAGTTCACAATCTGTGGGACTTACACTCTTTTAAGGGGAAAATCATAAGTTTTCTTTCTAACTCTTGGTAGTAGACATTGGTCGTGTTTTCTGACTCGTCAGTCTCTGTTGAGTGTTCTTGCTTTGTTTGAGGAATTCCCAGCTCTGACAGTGCTGGAACACCAAAATAAAGACAGAAAAAATAGAATGTTCCCATTTAAAACTTTGATTCAGAAGTCAGCAACAACAGCATCCACTTGGCTGGTTTTAGGGAGCAGTGCTGGTTAAAAGACTAGCTACCAGCTAAAGGAGATATCATGCTAATTTGGCAATTGCAGTACAATAGGGAAAAGTTCCAGCAAGTACTGGTATTAACTGTAGCATCAATATTATGAGACCAGTTTTGCATGGTTTGGGTCATTGTTCCTAAATGCTTTGCCCTGGGCCTGGTTCACTAGCCATCCTCTCAATAATGTGTAAAACCCAATACTCTCTAAGTAAATTCCTTTTAATTTAATTAAACAGAGCTGACTATTGTTGTTCTCACCTGAGAACAAAGATCGAAACAGAACTTACTGCCAAGAGCACTGTGAGTAACAGAGGACCCAACCATTCACAGCCTGGAAAGCTGATGACCCTTGATTGGTCTTAGTCAGGCCATTGCATGCTAGACCTGGGGTATAGACAATGTGCCAACTCAGGTTGGAATGTTACAGAAAATACTACCAAAAATTCAGAATACTTGTGTTTGGTAGACCTGAACTTTCTGCTCTCAGCAAATTCCTACAAGAAAGAAATGAACTCAGACTAGGGCTAGTTGGCCTACAAACAGGTAAAAGGAAATACTGCTTTTCGAAAGGAGAGGCTCTTCTGTGATTGAAATGCCTATAATAAGTACCTTGAAAGTTTATCAAACCATATTCTTGGGTAACTCAAGTAGACGCAGATATAAGAAGTAGTTGCCAATCAGTAGCTTTAAGACTAGATAGATCTGGCCCACAGTTCTCCCTCAAACAGTTCTAGTAGAAATTCTCAGCCAAATAACATAAGTTGCCTGCTGGCAAAGATTACAGTAAGAACAGTAAGAATATTCATTATTTTGAACTGCCTCAAAGTATTGACCATTAGCCAAAAGACTAGATAGAAGATAGAAAAGCTTCATGTGTTCTGGCATAAGGACTAATGCTGTAAAAAAAAAGATCTCTGCCTGTAGTTACTGGCACAAAATATTAATTGGAAGCTAATAAACTGGCCACAGTAATTATGGCTGACAATGGACTGTGACTGTTCAGTCCTTAATGCAATCCCAACACTCATACTTGCATCCACAGTAATTGGGCTACTAAAGTGAAGCAGCCTTCCAGAAGGACATAAACATGTCCTCCTCTAGGTATAAACATCTCTAGATGTGGTCATGCTAAATTAACTAGAGAAGTAAGATTCTTCCAGAGGCCAGGCTAATGGGCTAACTGGGAAATTACTGTACTGACAGTAATTTTGCTCTTCCTGTCCTCTAATTTACTGTTCTGTTCTTTCCTGTGTTTTCCTTTCTCCTCTTTCCTGAACGGAAAGTTATATTCTACCTTTTCTTGTCTCTAAACTTCTATCTGATGTGTTGAAGGCCAATAAATTTGCTTTTAGGTGTCAAAGTCACTGGACTACGAGGAGCCACATTTAGATCTGATCAAGAAGAATGTACCTCATCCACAAGTCTTCACTTTGACGTAGATTCAGTACATTGATGAGATTTGGGAGATGAGGGGGCTTGGGGAGTGTGCTATGTATGTGAAGAAGAGTTATACAGATGTTGGGTAGTCAAAGGGGTAGACTATTGTAGACATTGCTGGTTGTCTGTCCATTCCCAATTTCTTTTAATTAAATGGATTTTAATTATTTTCAACATATCCAACTGAATTAATTCACTTTTCTTACCCTATTTGCAGTTATGATTGGCCAAGTGGTAGTTCTGGCCAATGAGAAATAGATAAAAATTCCTCAGGAGGACACTCTTTCTGAATAAAAGGCAAAATCTATTTTTTCCTTGAGTTTTCCTGCTTATGCTCACCTGGAAATCAGGCATAATGTCTAGAGATACAGCAGCTGTTGTTATGACCATAAGGGTGAATGACACATGCTAAGAAGGTGGAAGTCAGGGAGGCTTGCCTGATTCCAGACTTCTCTGTGTGAAACAAATAAAAAGCTTAAACCAGTGTTTTAGGGAATTATCTATTTGCATCTGGACTCATTCTTAATAGAAACACTTGTTATGTTAGAATTCAGAACCCTCAGGAACAGAGCATCTGTACCTTACTGTACCTTACTTAACCTGGAGATGCCAGGTCCAACTCAGTCAGGAAGTGACTCTTTTCTTCTCTCCTGTTCTTAAAGCCAGAATGATCAGTGTTTATGAGTCTTTATGTTGTATCCTTTTTTCTTCCCCCAAAAGTGGGTGCTAATAAAATTTCTACATAGACAACCCTCTATTCTTAAGAACATTTTCCGGTTTGGGAGGACATTACGGTTTTGTCATTAATACACCAGTCTCTGGAGTCAGATAGCCATTGTTCAAGTCCTCACTTTCCTGTCACTGCTTGCATGATACTAAGTAATCACTTAAACCTTCTGAGCTTATTTCCACATCTCTAAGTGGGTGGGGAGAGTAATAATACCCACCTCCACAGTTGTTGCAGGATTAAATGCAATTTGACAGGAAAGCATGTGGAGAGTGTACAGTGGTTTTTTTCCATGAAGAGTTAAAATTTTAAATGTGGAATATATTTTAGAATTTCTTCCTTGCTTGAAAGAAATCTAAACTCTATCCCAACTCTAAAATTCAATAGTTCTGTTAAATATATGATGAAGGTTATGTGGTGAGAGTGGGGGAATAAGAATAAAACGTTTTTTAAAAACATAGAATAAGAGGAGGAGACTGAGTTTATTTAAATTCATGTAAATGAATGTTTCTGTATATTTACTCTAATACTTATTTTTGCATTGGCGCTACTAAAAACATGATAATCGATGTGGATGAGCAATATTGTATTTGCCAGTTAACCATGTTTCCTTATAAGGAAAATACTTTTTAAAATAAATAGACAAACATTTCAACATGTTGTGACCTCTAATTTTTTCCCTTATATATATGTATATATATTTAACTCAAAACAAAACTGGAAGGCATCTGTAAGTGTTATTTAACATTTACAGGGTACCTACCAGTTGCAAGGCAGTTTGCATGCATTATATAACTTATTGTAACATTTTATTGGCTTCCATTTTGAAAACGAGAAAATTCAGGAACAAAGAAACTAAACAATGTGCTCAAGTTTATATATATCATAGATTTATTTGGATTTGATCTAATCCAGGTAAAATCTCTGATTTTTCCAGTAAAATTCATAACAAGAAACAATTTAGCATGAGTTTAATCATTTTTATTTAAACCCCCAAATTGGGATATCATTCAAGGAGTATTAAGGAAATAGAAGTACTTTCGTAATTCAAATTTGAGGAGCAGTTTTCTTTTTCTTAAAGAATGACTTTTTTCCCAGAAGAAAGAAACTTAAAGAGCTTAGCAAATTAGTGAAGGTGGAAATAAATGCAATTTTTTGGAGGCTGTATATGTCCATGTGTCTATAACCAAACTGAATATGCATATGTTTACACATAAAAAAGAAATACTAGCTATAGAAAACATATCTTTGATTTAGTAAAGAGAGCTTAAAAACAAGCTTTGCCATAAAAAAATAGGTAAATTTATTCAGTAAGAAAAAGTATCAAGCCACTTCTTTCCTTTCAATATTTTCAAATTCTAACAGATTTCCTTCTAACCCAGAGACCGTTGTTATGCAAGAAAACTGTTAGCTGCTACAGTACACGCATACGTTATCAATAGAAGTAAAAAATATTGTCAGTTTGATATAGCTCTTCTAAGGTTATGATTACCACAAGGAATGTGTGTTTTTATTAAATTTCTCAAAAAAGACTCAGGAACCCACAATGTATTAAAATGACACTCAGACCAAATGTTCATGCTTGACTCACTCATCAAATACCTCTAGTGAAGTGGTGGTGAATAAGCAGCTATAAATCATAGTTATTTTAATTTGCTGATTGTATTTTATTACCATCCCAATCTATAGAGCTCTTGTATAAATTTATATGAAATTAGATATAGTTTGAATAAACCCATGGTGTCATTTGAACAATCTGTCTTCTAATGCAATCAAGAAAAAAATGTCTCAAAAGGGCCCTCAAAACCCTGAACCAACTGGCCGTTCATTTGTTCTCTGGATCTTTTTCTGCCTCTTTCATTTCTGTCTTAGGATAGAGGCAGGAAGATACGTTAATTATTAGGTATAAAGAATACTGATATTATTTTAACCTTCTAGAATATTGCTAAAACAGACATGCTTACTTGCCTTTCAACCCTCCCTGGTATTGTATACGTTAAAAGATTTTCTTTTAAATTGGAAAATGTTCTTCATATGAACATATAGCATCATTTCCAAAATTCTAAATATAGAAACAATGGTATATTGACCAACACATATTACCAAATGAGAGCAAGCAAAACTCTGCACCTCCATACCTTTAAAGACTGACCTAAAGAGTTTGTCTAAAGCAACGTTTCTCAACCTTGGCATTGCTAACATTTTGGGCAGGGCAACTGTTGTGGGGAGCCATCCTGTGCATTGTTAGATGTTTAGCAGCGCCCCTGGCCTCTATCCCCTGGATGCCAGTAGCCATGCCTTCTCCAAACCCTCTGCCCCCCCCCCCCGTCTTCTGCACTGTGCCAACTAAAAAAGTCTCCCAGACATTTCAAATATCCCCTGAGGGGCAAAATCACCACTGTGTAAAGAATTAGCTCTGGATGAATGAATGTTTATAAAACATATTAGTTGGTTTTGGATGATTAAGTTTTAGATAATCTTTCTGACATTCCATGTTACGTATTTAAGCCTGTTCTAAAAAGGTTTCAAAGCTTTTGAAAAATTACAATAAACTACAGACTGCATTAGGTTGGGATAATGTTTGTTTAAAGTTTTGACACAGGGTAGGAACTCAACAAATACTGAATGAATTGATGAATGGATGAATGAATACATTCTCACTAGGAGAATGAGATAGGGGTCTTGTCTAAACTCAGGCATGGTAACTCATGACCCAGCTAACCCCTATACAACTGAAAACTGAGATGCCGACCTTAAAGGCTCAGGCAAAAGCTGGGGAAAGTAGCCCCTGACAGGTATAGGGAGGAAATAGTTGGCTAGGCAGAAGAGTATATTGTTTTGCTGTAGAATTATGCAGTAGGAGGTTATCCAATGTATATAACACAGTGTTCCAGAGGAATGCTGAGCCAAGATGACATTCAGAGGTTCAAGTCGGTTAACAGGCAGGCTTTTGGCATTGTGGACATCATTAAACCAGTAAGAGGATTCAGGTCACCATTTTGGGACACGAGAGTCATGACTTCCGTTCCTGAGAGTGACTGACAAGAACAAAGATGAACATTTTCCATACCAGGGTACTACTCAGACAACAATGAAAGGGAGTTAAGCATAGACTGTGAGTCATTTACCAGAGCTGAGTTGAGGCTGGACCTATAATCTCTCCTTATACTGCTTGAGTAGATTCCTGGTCATTTGTATTCATTGGTGGGTAGTATTTTAAAGCAGTGGATTGCAATTACATTAATACATATGTATGTGTATTTATATATACACACACTAAACAATACACACATGCAATCATACTCTTGGACTTAAAATGCCCAAACACTAGGAGAATAATTTGGAATAAAAATATCATGGAGTAAATGTGTTTGTATGATAAAATCGTATGAAAAAAGTAATGAGAGTTCAGGGACTGATTTATACATTTTTAACAGAAAGAGCCATAAAAGGGATACAAAAATCTCAGTTCTGCCACTTCAAGGGCTTTATGTTGACCACAAACCTTGCTGCTCTAGAACCTCCTTGATAGAAGCATTATCAGGGTATTCGCAGCTGAAGCTTGAGAAATAGCATAGACTACTCTAGGGAGGTCAAGGAAGTTCTGACTATTCCGAATTTTCCTATATGTCCAATAAAAGTCATCCTGATGATGTCCTCCAAAGAATCCTTTTAAAATTCACTCCTTTAAGAATATAGTCCAAGGACTCAAACGTGGGATCCATAAACCCAGGTTTTATGAATTATTTTGAAGTGTCGGTAAACCCCAGAAGTTGTATGCAAAATTATAATTATGCTTTTTTACCTTTTCTAAAATTCCCACCAAATTCTCAAACCTCTGTCATCCAAAAAAACTTGAAAATCATAAATTCACAGATATTTTAGAATGATGAATTCAAGATCTATTACCAGACATCTAAAATGTCACATATACTCTACAGTGAAAGGATTAAATACCTATTGCCATTTAAATACTGCTGTTAAAAACTGAGTAATATCCAAAGCTATATATGTTAAGGTTTAAATTGTTTAGTTGTACTAGTAACTTTTAATAAAATACGCATCCATGAATGCATAGCCTGGTATGTTATCAGATATAGTTGCTTTCATTTGTTTTGAAGCTTCACAAGTAGTCACCTGAAAGTGATAATCTGCAAAATTTCAAGTTTCATTTCTGGGTTATTTGAAGGCATATTCATAAAAACTATTTTTTATGAGTTCATGTTTCTATAATTTTTGTGTGTCTACTAAATTTCAGATAAATGTTAACATTTATGTGAAAATTACAGAAGCTGTTGCAAAAAATTAAAAAGCTATTATTTCAACTCTCAGCCTAAGTCACAAACTGAACCTAAGGTAAACTTTGATATGCACTATGTTAAGGCCCTTACATGAACTACGTCATTTAATCCTCACAAAATCTCTGTGATATGGATTATTATCCCCACTACAAACATGAAAGATTCAGTAACTCAGCCAGGAACCAGGATCCTGGTTTAGTCTGTAAATTTTTTCTGACGACAAATTCTGAGCCTATTGAAAATTTTATTTAAATATTTATTGGTATTTGTTGTTCCACTTTCGATTCTCATCACCCAAAACAGTATTGGATCTTGTGGCCGCCAGCTTCTTCCTCATTTTTAACCTTCCTATTCACATCAGGAAATATTTTCTTCCTTAAAATAATTTTCAACTTTGTCCCTCTTTTTCTCGATAGGGTTCAGTTTCAATTACAAAATAACATGCAAAAGCAAAAGCAAAAACCTTAAAAACACACCACATAATACTCCCTTTGCTTCATTGTCCTAATATTATATCTAAACAAAATTTTACACCGGGGTGGATGTGTTAGTCTATTTCAGTTGCTTATAACAAAGTACACAGAAATGGGTAATTTATAAAGAAAATGAAATTCATTGCTTAGTTTCTTCCAAAGTGCGTCTGGTGGTGGCAAAAGTGACCCAGGGGTCTCCCATTGCAAAATGGTGGAAGCAGAGAGCAGAGAGACCAAGACAGAGAGAAAGACAGACTCTCCTCTTCTTTTAAAGCCCTCAGAACCATGCCTCTGACCATCATTTTTAATCCATTCACTACTGCAGGGTCCTACAATCCAATCACCTCTTCAAGGCTCTATCTTTCAATTACAATAGGATTTCCCACTCTCTTAACAGTCACAGTGGGGGACTAAGTTTCTAATACATAAAACTTGAGGGACACAATTCAAGCTTCAATGAGTTTTCAGGGGACATAATTCAATCCACTACAGTGGACAATGCAACTTGGTTGCAAGCCCACTTTTCCACTGTCTCTTTTTTAGGACACTTGCCTCTTGCTCAAATTAACTTTTTTACTTACAAAATTCCTACACACAGCTCAGTATTTCCTTGTAGCATTTTGATTCTAACCCTTTTCATAATCCAGAGCCTTCTAGTCGGCATGCCACAGAACTCAGGATGGCCAGAACCTCAGGCGCCTCACTTCTGACCATCACTAGCCTCTTCCTTCTGCCCCAGTGGGCCATGAGTCTTGTTGCTTCAAAGCCTGAGTCACGACTCAAAAATGGAAGAAGTACCACTCTCAGTAACCCAACAAATAGGACCATTCTTTAGTTCAGTGGTTTACAAAAATAATTTTAACAGCCTTTCTGCTAATACAATTTTATCCAGAAGCCTAACATATAAAAGAGAAAAACAAATCTCTGGCTGAAACTCCAGCAACTTGGATGACCCCATTCCTGCTAACTCCCAACCTGTCTGAGGGACTACAGGTATCTCCTCTAGCTCTCAACTGTGTGAAAACTGTGCTATTTCTTTTTTCCATATAGTTTCTTCTGGATGATCAAGTCAGTTCCTCAGCCTCTCATTAAAAATAAAATCAAACAAAGATATAATTTAACCAGCATGCATCTCCCTTCTTGGTAAAAACTAAAGATGAAAAATGTGTATTTATTAAAATTTTTTGGGAATGTTAGAAATATGATGTTTTTCATTAAAATGCTATAAAAGTACTGAATAAAATCAGTAGAAGATGTCCAAGTTGTCTAGGACCTCACAATAGACAGTGAAGTCGTAGCGTCAGTCAAAGTTCCAGATCAGTTGTCCAAATGCCAGTGCAGACTCAGCCTCAGGACCTTTGAGAGAGCCTGTAGCAGCCACTCAAGTCTCAGATGAGTTGACCTTGTATTTTTTCTTGATTCTTCCTCAACCCCTAGTCCTCTGCTTGCTACTGCATCTCCTTCCTTCAGAATAATTATCTTCACCCTCTCATCTTCAGATTCTTTCTCTGCCCACTCTGACCTGATTTCTATTTGTACAATTCTGCAAGAAAACAAAAACAGAAATAATGACTTCATCTTGAAATGACTTTTTTTATTGCCAATACCAAAATCCTTACCTTATTTGATCTCCTCCCAGCATTTTCCTACTGAAGCTCCTTTTATGGCTGTTGCAAAAGTGGTCCTCAGTGGTAACTCAGCTTTCTCTGTTTTACTCACCTTCCCTTCTTCCTCCTCCTCCCATCCTCTAAGTGCTCGTGTTCACGAGGTTTGAGTCTTCAGTCCACTTCCTATATAAACTAACCGATATGCTTCGCCAGGTAATCTCATCCCAACCTATTGACTTCATCCTATAAATATAGGTGATGATTCTCAAATTTTGAATCATAGCTCTCTTCTGAGCTTTGGATCCACATATTCAACCACCAACTGGACATCTCCACTAGGTTGTCTCAACAGGCATGTCAAACTTGATACGAAATTGTCCTTAACATCTCTCCCTTCCCCAGACTGCCTCCCCTTCAGTATTTCCTAGTTAGGTGAATGATACCCCATCCACTCAGATACTCATGCCTGAAAACTGGAAGTTAGGCTAAACACCTGTCCATGGATTGGTAGCTCTCACTGACCTCCAACATAGACACTGTATAGTTTTCATCTTTGGGTCCCCAGGCTTAGAACAATGTGTGCCACTGGTAGGTGCTCAATCCATATCAGGAGCTTTTCTGAAAGCAAAAGTAGGAACATATAGTGTTTCTTGCTTAACATTCTTCAGTGGCTCTCTACTCAAGGCAGGGTAAAATCCAAAGTTCTTGCCAAGACCCTTAGCCATAAAGCCTCTGTCTTACTCCTCCTGCCTCTTGCTTGTAGCTACAACTTCAAAAACAACCTGGGTTCCAGTAGAATCCAGACACTTCTCAAAGCATGATCAGCTCTTACAATTTCATATATTCTCAAATGCTTTCTCTTTAAGTGCTCTGCCCTCATGTCTTCACCAAAGTCCAGTTATTCCTCAAGACATAGCTCAGCGATTACATTCTTCAGAAAATCCTCTATGGCTTCCTATTATATTCTGTGCAAACTTCTGTGAACTCATCACCGTGTTATAATTACTTGCTCATTTATTCATCTCCCCTACTAGTCCATGAACATGACAAAAATTAGGCCTGTTTTTCATCTCTGCATCACTCCGGCGTAGCACGGCACCTGGTGATTAATGATTACTTGTTGAAGGAATGAATACATTTTGTGAGCTTCATGAAAGATGCTTTCTCAATCTCCTTTTGAAAAACCATGGTAAAATGTCAGTACCACTAGAGGGCACAGAATTATAACAGAACTTTCCAGTACACTAACTCAAAAGAGAAGTTTTCCTTCTGTCTCAACCTCTTCGCATAGTTTCTAAATATATGGATCGTAAAAAGATCAAATAACTCTATACAAATTACCTTCAGAAAGAAGTATTTAAATAGTTGACTAAAAGGTAGAGGTTAGTGCTGCCATACTAACAAGTCGGAAAAAATGAAATCAGGTAGAGCCAATTAAATAAACAGAGTTTTATGAATAAAACTGAAGAGAGTATTAGAAAAAATATCAAATATAAATACAATTTCAAGATATTGATGCTATGCAACGTGGGACTGTTTTACAACTTTTAATATAGGAAAGTATCTATGTACAGAATGCTTAATTCCATAAGAAAAGTAAGGAAAAGTGAAGCTATTTTTGTTTACAGTAAAAACACCCCCAAATTCTGCTTTAAAAAAACCAGTAGAAACTTTCCAATACTTCTCTTTTGTAAAGAGAAACTTTCACTATTATTAATATACAATAATAGGCTGAGCTTTTTATTTCAAAAGTTGATATAAATTAATAGTTAAAAATCTGGTTTTTGTTTTTGTGTGGTTTTTTGTTTTGCATTAAATACCCCAAAGTTTGAGCATCCTGGCTCTACTACTTAAGTTTCAAAAAATTATCAATTTGTCTACATCTCAGTTTCTTTCCCTATAAATTGGAAATGATTGCAGTGCCTACTTATGAGATCATGGTCAGAATCAAGTGAAATAATTCTTGTAAACCACAGTGCCTAGCACAGAGTAAACACATATTAAATATTTGCTATTCTTTTGCATTGACAATGGTGGTCAGCACAATATTTTAGTAATTCCTAGAATAATGAATTTTGGTAGCTACTGGGATGGCACTAGTAAGATCTTTTGCAGCCCTTCTTCACAATTTCTCTGCTCCCCTACTAGCTTCTCCTTACAGCCACCTACACTCACACCTACATCCTTTCTGCATCCTGGGGCAGAGGCTCTTCTGAGGGGCCATGCCTCATTTGCAGTGTGAGGCCGGCCTGGGATTCCTATTGTGTTTGAACCTTCACACAGCCTGGCCAGGCTCAGATGATGTCTGATAGTATCCTGGGTTCTATGATTAATTTCTGAGAAACATCTTGAGAAGCATATTTCATATCTCTTAGAAATAGTAATTCTTGATTGACAAAAAATGATAGTGCAGTACACTAAACACACATACATTTAAAATAATGAGGGGATAAATACGTTTACTGAATCAATGGTTATTATAAAATACATAAAAATGCAATGTAGTTGCTGTGCTTATTGGTTTGGTTATGGCTCAATAAGAGGAAAATAAAAGCTAAGGAGAAGGGTGATGTAGCTTAAAGTACATTTTATTCAGGAACTGGGAGACTTCGGTTCTATCTCTAGGCCTACAAGGCAAATTGCTGAACCTCGTACAGGTTATTGAACAGCATCCAATCATGGATTTCCATCTCTCCATTAGTAAATTTCCTTTTTTGCTCCGAGGTTTAAGGTTTCCATATGTCACTGCTGCTCTGATGAGCCCAGGAATCTCACATTGGATTAAAGTGCATCCATATCACTGAAGATTGGCACTTATGTCACTTAGTAGTTGATCAAAACTATGAACATGACTTGATGGGAGGGTAAGTTGTGGGAAGGTTGGGGCAAACTGGAAAGTGGGTAGGCATGAAGAAGAAAAGGGGAAAAGTAACGTGGTCACTGACATTTTCTGAAACCAGTCCACATCTGGCTATTCTGCCTCTCTTATGGGCACTGAAAGTCTGTTTTGTGCAACTCTAGCTCATACGTACAATTTTCAATATTACTCTTTATGGGTACCTTTCAGAAAAAAAAAAAAAACAGGATAGAAAAAACAAACAAAAAACACTGAAATAAAATACTTCTAGTAACTAACGTTCAGTTGAAGCCATATCTGTGTAGACTTTAGAGAATGTTTCCAAGGCCATAAATTTCAAGGCAGGGATCTTTGAATGTGCAGAGAATGAATGGTTGAAAGCCAACCCATCTCAAAGGATGGAAAGAGTCAATTAGCACACTAGCAATAAACATTTGCCTTTACCTCTACCTCTTCATAATGTTCTACGGTAATTATTATGTGCAGAATATACACTGTATTGTTTTACTCAATGCTCAATATGCCTACCCTCTCTTCTCATATTTGGGTTTTAGTATTTCAGCAAAAAGAACGAACAAAAGGCAGTTTCCTAGCAACATTTGTATTCAAAGGAACAACAACTACAAAGCTTAATCACAAACACTTTTTTTCTCCCAGGTTAATTCTGGTCTTTTGAGGGAAGTTAGTAGGTAGGGAAGAAAGCAAGGTGCAAACAGAGAATCTCGTAGGAGAGACAGGCACAGCCTCGCTTGCCTTTCCTTTCCTGGCACGGAAGAACAGGATGGTTAGAGCTTGCAGTTAAACCAGTCTTTCCCAATGGTGGTAGACAGAGACATTGATTTAAAAAAAAAAAAAAAAATCGTGTGCGATTTTGTCGATCGTCTGCTGGAGACCTGGACCACCTGGCAGAAGGAACACTGAACTGGGAGGTGAAGTTGCTGGGTTTCTAGCTACCCTCAAACTAACTACCCATGAATACCACTTGGGCTGGTCCCCTCCTCTGGGCTGTGTGTCAAAATGGAAGTTATTCTAGAAGAGATGATCTCAAAAGTCCTTCCCAGCTTTAAACCGCTACCAATCACCGGATCTGATTTTTTTTTTTTTAAAGTCTAATGGCATTTTCTTAATCAACATCAGTTTCAATAGTATTATTGCTGTACCCCCAGGAAAGTGTCACTTGGAAATTAAGCAGGAAATGAGACTTCTCTTCCAGGGAAACGCTTCTCTGTGCCCCGCCTTCCTCAGACTTCCTGCCTGCACAGGGGCCCATACGCGCCAGTGATCTTACCTACTCAGAGGTAGTAGAAGTCTGCAACAAGGAAAACAGCTTGGTTAAGAGGAAGTGGTTTTCATTTTAATGCCTGCAGAAAAGCCAAGATTTTGCAGTTTAAAGCATACACACCAGTCATTTTATGCCTCTAGATCTTTCACCCTGAAAGTCCCTGCACAGGAACTCCATGGGGAGTCTAAATATAGCAACAGCAAACTCCCCCCGCCTTCACTCGGGGTCCCCGCGCAGCTCTAGGATTGGAGAGCTTGCTCCAGGACGCTCTCTGCATCTGCCTCCATAGCAGTGCACGGAGCAATCGCTCTCGCACCTCCACAGCGCGAGGGTGTGAAGTGTATTGGGGGAAAGCGAGAGTGACTCTGGGTGTTGGTGCTTGGCTCACATTCACGTGGCACCGCTGCCAGCTGCACGGAGCTCCGAGCTAGAGCTTGCTGCCCAGGGGCTTGGGGGCAAGGAGGGAGGGAAACAGGGTCCGGCTGGTGACCAGGAGACAGCGAGAGGGTTCACACAAGTAACAGCGATACAATAAAAAAGTTAAAGTAAGGCATTTAAATAGAGCTATTGCCAGAGGCAGAAAGCAGCTGCCGCGGGCGTGGGTGTGTGTATAAGAGGAGATGGTAGAGTATTTATCTCAGAGGGGCGGAGATAGCTGAAATAAGACTTTTGCCTTAGTATTGTTTCAGGTTTAGGGAAAGAAAAAGGCACACGGAATCACCACCTTCCAACTATCTGCTACGGCTTTGTGGTGGAAGCTTGGCTCTCCCTTCACTTTAACTTGGTGATTGTTTTCTTTCATATTTGGGGAGAAAGCCACTCTGATGGAAGGAGTCTCCAAGCCTGGCGTCCTTCCAGTTCCCCCACGCTGAATGTGAAGTTTAACTGCTTATGCTTTATAATACACCGTTTCTGAAGGCCAGAGGGCGCAGCCGGTGGGAACGTAGCCTCCCTCCCTGCCAACGGCGCGGGCTGTGGGCTGCTAGGGTGCCAGAGGTGGTGGGAGACCCAGCCAGTCGTTCCTCGCGACACGTCTCCAACCGTGTAAGTTACAGCATACGGGGGTGGGCTGGGAACCCCGAGAAGCCCGCGTCCTGGACTCCCCACCCTCCTGGAGTCCTCTCCCAGACGCTGGGGCCACCGCCGCCACTGCTGAGACTTCGCAGTTTTATGACTGTCTCGGACTTAAATGGAAATTTCTTGACCGAGGCAATCGGGTTCGTGCTCCCAGGCTTCGCGCCGCTGTCAGGCGGAGCCCTGGGGCAGCTCGCTCACCGCCGAGGAGCCACTTTGGAGTTTTACTCTCTCTCCACGCCCCACTCCTGGGCGCGAAGCATGGCCAGTTACCCGCGGGCCTGCTGTCTGATACTGGGATGGAAAGTCACAGCCCGCAGGCTGGAGTGAGCCGCGGGAAGATGCCCGGTCCCCGCCTCGCGGGCTCGGCAGCTGCGTCCTTCGGTCCTGCCCACTGAACTGCCGAGGACTCACTCCCTGCGCGGGGACCCGAGCGCCATTGCCTGGACCGTCGCCCCGCGCTTACGCTCACGGGCTACCTAGTACCTGGAGGGCACGGCCGGTCTGTTCCCGCTCACACCCCGTGCAGAAGGCTGGCAGGACCCGGCGCGGCGTCCTCAGGGCACCGGGCAGACTTCACCTTCCCGAGGAGAACCAAACCAAACTCGCCTCTCGGAGAGGGGCTTCGGTGGCCCGTCCTCTGCCGGGGGAGGGGGGAGGCGTGGGGAGTGAAGAGAGAAGAAAGGGGGAGCCTGGGGCTGGGTGTGCGCGCGTGGGAGCGCGCCTCGGAGCGCCCCGCACTCCCCCGCTCCAGCCCGGGGCCACTTCGGGAAGGAGGGAGCGGGAGCCGCGGGAATAAGAGGGCGCAAGAGAAGCCCTCTCAAAGTGACGCCCCGCACAGGTCCGGATTTCGAATCGGAAGCTAAAGGCTGCTAGAAATTGGGACTCCTCGGCCTCCTCTGCACACCCCCTCCTTCCCCGCCCCGAGCCCCGGCGGTTCGCTGGCTGCCTGCTTCCCCGCCCCCGGCTCGGAGGTCGCTGGCCGGCGGGCGCCCCGTCGGCCGCCGGCTTCCTCCTTGAGAGCCGCCGGCGCACATGAGGCCGCTGCCCCCGCCGCAGGCGCTGGCGCCCCCCTCGCGGTGCCCGTGGTGATGCCATGCCCCGCCACCACGCGGGAGGAGAGGAGGGCGGCGCCGCCGGGCTCTGGGTGAAGAGCGGCGCGGCAGCGGCGGGCGGGGGGCGCCTGGGCAGCGGCATGAAGGATGTGGAGTCGGGCCGGGGCAGGGTGCTGCTGAACTCGGCGGCCGCCAGGGGCGACGGCCTGCTGCTGCTGGGCACCCGCGCGGCCGCGCTCGGCGGCAGCGGCGGCGGCGGCGGCGGCCTGAGGGAGAGCCGCCGGGGCAAGCAGGGGGCCCGGATGAGCCTGCTGGGGAAGCCGCTCTCCTACACGAGTAGCCAGAGCTGCCGGCGCAACGTCAAGTACCGGCGGGTGCAGAACTACCTGTACAACGTGCTGGAGAGACCCCGCGGCTGGGCGTTCGTCTACCACGCATTCGTGTGAGTACCCGCGCCCACCGCGCGCCCCCCGTCACGCCCGCTCCTGGGGGCCTGGGCACCTGTGCCCCCGGGGGCGTGCTCTGCACCCGCGCCCTGGCCCGGCGCGCGCGCGTGCACGCACACACACACACACACACACACACACACACACACACACACACACACACACACACACGCACCCTGGGGCGCGCACACGTGCTGGCTTTTATTTCTTTGCACGTGTTTGTGGTCTTCCTCCTGGAGCCTTCCGCCTCCCCCATCCCCACCTGTCCCACGTCTACAGCTTGAACCTTCTCAAGGACACCTACTGAACTCCCCGCAGCTTCAGGTCCCCGGGAGAGAGAGCTAGGCACACGCGGGACTTAGGCTGCGCGGATAACTGGGAGCAGATAGGTCTGGAGAAACGTAAACTTCAACCGAGCGGGGCGCCCGGGAGCTGAGAAATGCAGAGGGAAAACATGCGCCCGTGTGAGGCTTGAGAGTATATTGGAGAAATTAGGAGGTGATGGCGGGGTAGGACGGGGTGGAGAGAGGAGACTCGAGGGCTGGGTCCTCAATCCGGGGGGCGGAGCAGGGGAAGCTGCTACTTGTTGTAGAGAGCCGCTAGGCTTTAAGTGCTCCCGGAAACACGCCTCGCCACCACCCCAGCAGCCACCAACGGAAAATCTGCCAGTGCATGCAGCCCTTCCTGCCACCGAGAAGGTGGCCAAGGTCTAGAAGGGGCAAGCGGCCCAGAGAAGCGATGCTCCCGCTCTTCGGCGGGGGCGCAGGAGCGCCGGTCGAGGTGCGACAGCAGAGCGCAAATGGGCCGCCGTGGACAGGGATCAGGCAGTGGGTTACGTCGGAATTTGTGGCGCTGAGTCAAAGTGTGTGTGTGTTAAGGAGGCCCTCGCCATCTAGCAGTGAATGCTTAATGAGAAAATGATTGGAAGCAAATGTTTATTTTTCCCTAAGGAATTTAAAACCTTTCAGTGGCTTTAAAGTTTACTACTGTTTTTCCCACAATGTCCATTCATTCAGTCTCCTGTTAGACTTAGATTTATCTGGACATTTTCAGGTTGTTTCCGTTCCGCCCTAACTCTTTATTTTTTCTTCCTGTTCTCCTTTTTCCTCTTCTCTCTTTCTAGTTCTTTTTTTCCCTCTTCTTTTTTATTTTGAAATGAAATTAAGGGCGTTAGCCTTAGGAAACGGGTAGAGAAAATTGCAGGCACTCATTGATACCTTCCTTGCTTCCTCGTAAAATAAGGTTGAACACACGAACTAGGTTTCTTTAGAAATGAGGTGTGTGTCATCCGTAAACAGCTCTCGTCTGGGATGAAAGACTGGCATCACCACCAGAAACATTTTTTGAAATAACATGGAAGAAGGGGCTGATTTTATAAATATGTGAACCTGGAATTTGACCACATAGTAGTCAGGAAATTGGTGGAGTCTACAATCTGTGAGGCTCTGGTGTCTGGAAAATTTTACAGTCCCAAACTGATGTGAACATGTTGCATTAGGTAGAATATTCCAGCCAACTTTCCATTTTACAGTGTACACAAGGAGAACTTGTATTGCATCATTATTACATCAAAAGGTATAAATTTTATTATTCTCTGATGGAAGACCCCTATTGATTTACGTGTGGTTACTGTAGTAAATGATAGACATAGAGGAACACTACTGATACTTTTCATGTTCATCCATTCTGAGTTGATATATAATTAATCCTATTGCTTAATGAGGCTGATAAATTATTTTGGCCTGTCAGAATATACTACAAAATTTAGTAATAATGATGCTCAGTTTGACAGCAAATATATTCTGTATGGATAATGATTTTTTTTTTTTTACAAGAGTACAAGAGTATGCTCAAAATATTCATGGTTTTGAATTTTCAACATGCTGCCATTTATAGTCTTTTATTCTTGGTAAATTATGTGTTTTATGTATCTTCAGAGAGGGTTAGAGACAACCTTGGTTGGTGCACAAACTTTGTATCTCCTAAGTGGTGTTCTTGAACATGAATGAGAACTAAGTGTTCTTGAACATGCAATGCAACATTTTCTTTTCAGCAGGTTTTATGGGCTTACAGAATTTTTAGATTTTGATAAATGATTATTCAGGAGGTTCAAGTTTGGACACTTTACTTACCAGGCTTTCTGAGTCTAGCTGTGTCTTTAGTGGTAGATAGGAAATAAATTATGTACTTGTCAATACAGTGTAGCCAATGTGATGTCTTACATTATACATTACTTGAGTGAAACTGTAATGCCTCAACAATTAGATAGGGGTGCTAGATCCACAGTAGCACAAAGAGGGAATGGATAGTATCATCTTCTGGGAAGACTGCAACTAGAGCAGATCCTGAGGAAAGAGGCCATCTTTGGCAATTGTTGATTATGGTTCTAAATGAGATTTAGAATAGTTGGACTTTACACATTAAGTTTATAAAGCAAAGTTGCTTTGAGCTGTAAGTGTAACGAGACCATTAATAATACAGGAAATTATAGGAAAACCATTTGTAGGGAGGTGTAACTAACTAATTCCCTGTCAGCCTGGGAATCCCCAAATCTTACTTTAATAACAGTTTTTGCAGCACATTAAGATTCTTGCCAAGAACAAGTGCACTGTGATTAATGAGGTACTTTAGGGATGAATTTACTTGGTCAACCAAGTGTTTCCACTGCCAAGAAACAAGAAAAGTATGTTTGAAGTAATGCTACAAGTAAAGAAAGAGTTCTATTTATTATACAAAAATCATTATTATAATGATATTTTAGTGGCATAAAATGTGATTTCAAAAATATATATTTTAGCCTATTGATAGCATAGCTGGCAAGAGCAAGAGATGACCTACTTCAAATACTTTCTTCCAGTCTTTATAAATTAGTAGAGATTAGATCTGTGTCCTCACTGCTCTTTAGGATTGATCGGGCTGCCGTATTTCCTGTCTTCAGCTGTTCTTCAGTTTACTAGCTGACCTATTCAAATACGAGGTGACATATTTCCTTGAATGTTGTTCATCCCTTTTTAATTTCTCCTATTTTTAGGAAAATTTTAGAAGAATAATAGTGGTACTAAAGGTACACATGATGGGGTTCCATCTATGAATTTTCACTGAGGCAGCAAATGTGGTTCTGAGAAGTTACACAGGAAACAATGTTACAGATAGATGTACTTTGCCTGGCTTAACTAGAAGATAAAGTCCAGTTACTCAAGCTAGAAGCCCTTAACTCATCCTTTTTCTCATACTTCCTCCTGCTGGCCATCCAAACGGTCATTAAATTCTGTTTGTTTGCTTTATAAATATTCTTTCAAATAAAATATTCCTTCTATCCTTTGTTATTTCCTATGTCCCACTCTGTTTCTCGATGCCTCTCCATTGGATGATTTTTAACATTCTTCTGCCTGATTATCTGGCTTCTGTTTTCAGCCTTCTAGCTCTCTGCTCTAACACCATAGTGTTGTTCCTAAAATGCAAGTCTTATCATATCATTCCCTTGCCTAAAATCTTTTCATGACTCTCTATAATGTACTCATTTATTTATTTTATTCATCCATGTATCTATCTATAGATATTTGAGTGTCTAATATGTGCTAATTCCGAAATTAATAAGGCAAAGGCTGCCACGCTCGAGCAGGGAAAAGACTTCAGCATGGGCTGACTACAAGTGTGTGAACAAGTGTGAAACAATGTCGTCAGTGCTTTTATGGAGGTAGGTTACAAATTTGCATGGGAAAACAGAAGGAAGTGGAGGCGATCAGGGCAAAAAGTTCAGACCAGGCTTCAAAGGGAAACTGAGAGGTGAGCTGAGTTTGGACAAATGAGTAGTTAATTTTCAGGTGGGCGAAGCAGGGGAGAATGAGCAATCTTGATAGAGAAAACAGCTTGAGCATAATATGGAATTTTGAATCAGCCCAGTAATTCTAGGTACTTTAAGTATTTACAGGATGAGGACCACTGCAAGAAAGTAGGGTAAAGTGACCTTGGGTAGTCTCAGATGTCAGCCGTAGACTCTGGTCTTTATCCTATAGGCAGTGGTAGTAATTGAAGGGTGATAATCAGGAGAGTGATATAATGAGATACAAACTTTGGAAAGATCTGCCTTTCATCGGTTTGGCAAATAACTTGGAGGGTGCAAAATGGAGTCAGTTTGGCCTGTAAGGAGATGATAGCAATTGTGCGAATTTTCCATTCTTTTATCCATGAATTAATTCCGTGAATGTCTGTTGACTATCTACTGTGTGGACTGCTCTAGAAATCTGAGAGATTGCCTAAAGAACTAAGGCAGTAACTCTGGAGATGAGAAGGAAGAGATTAATAACAGAAATGTTAAGAAGATAGAATTGGTATATTGTTTTTACCAGTCTGATTGCGGTATGAAAAGGATGATTGTAACTTGGGTGATCTGGGGAATAGAAGCAACATTCACTAACATATGGGACAAATGGTGAAGGGCACATGTTCATGGTAATATAATGGGTTTATATTTACACATGTTTCATTTTAGATGTTTTTTGAGTCACTCAGGTAGAGATTATGAGTGGTGGGAACACAGCAGTAAACAGGCACAGTCTCTTTCCAGTGGGTCTCGGATCAACAACCAGAACTATTTCTGGCACATAGAGAGCACTAAATAAAATATTTTTTGAATGAACAAATGCATTTACAAACCTGGAGGTAAATCTAAATGTTTAGATCAGATATTTAGATTTAGAAGCCTGTAGCAGTGTTATGGTAGTTAAAGCACTGACTAGAAAAAATGAGCTAGTCCAGAGAATGCACAGTGCGAGTGAGGACATGGAGGAAGACAGAGTCTGGGGAACACCAACCCCAAGCAGTGGATGGAAGGGTAAGAGCCCACAGAAAAACCCATGGCAGGGCAGCCCAAAGGCTGAGGGAAAAGCCGGGAGACCTTATTTTTATGAAAGCAAAGGAAAATGTGTACAGGAAGGAGTT
The DNA here is from genome assembly GCF_027409185.1 of Cynocephalus volans. Lineage (NCBI taxonomy): Eukaryota > Metazoa > Chordata > Mammalia > Dermoptera > Cynocephalidae > Cynocephalus > Cynocephalus volans. The sequence goes on from NC_084464.1 coordinate 78,198,060, forward strand.
CATGGTCAGCAGTCACCAGTACTACAGAAAGGACTAGAAAAGTTGCATAAGGTTTCAATGAATTGCTCATGGAGGAGACTTTGCTGATGCAGTTTCAATGGAGTGACGAGGGTCATATATATGATTTAATTGGATTGAGGAGTACTTAAGAGTTGGGAAAATGGAAGACTACTCCAGATTCCTTGGAACAGCTTCCAAGACCCTCATGGCTTGGCCTCTGCCCATCTTTCTGGCCTCATCTGCAGCCACTCCTCTCTAACATGTACTGAGAGTGCTGGCCCCTCCGCACTGCTGCATCCTGTGTCTTGCAGCCTGGCTTTTGCTCTGCTGCTCTCTTCATCTCCTCCCACTCTTTGCACTCTGGCTGTCCAGCCCCTAGTGTTTCTCAAAGCACAGTTCAAAGATTGCTTCCTCTTGGGCACGTTCCCAAACAGCTCACTACCCGCTGCCAGGATGAGTTAGGTGCTCCTTGTCTCAGGTTCCATGTCACTCTAAGTATGTCAGTATCATGGTGCTTCCCCCAGTGTGTTGTCAGTGTGGCCTACTTGGTCTGTCTCTCCCATATGAGGTTGAGCTTCCCGTACAAAAAATCTCCTACTTATCTCTGAATCTCAAGTGCCTAGCAAGGTATCTTTTATCTAGTAGGAGAAAAATAGCCTTGCATCTTGTAGACCCTCAGTAAATGCTTGTTTAATGACAAGTACATCATTTTCCTTGGAAGCCTTCCATAGAGGAGTTACACATTGAGCTGAAGGAACTACTGAATCTTTTCAGTTTTCTTAGAAGATACTGATGATTCATTTAAAGGAAGAACGTATGGGGCTGGAAGTAGGAGACCACTGCTTTGCTCCCAGCTGTGCCACTAATTAGCTTTGTGACTTGGAGTAAGTCATTTCACCCTTCCGGATCTCTAAATCTTCATCAATGAAATGAGTGCAACAGTGTGTAATTCAACCAAGATAGTGGGGGATGCGGTGGAGAGTCTAAAATATCATCATAAAAGGGAAGGAGTATTTGGAATAAGAAGCAATCTGATCATTTTTTATTATTTCACTTCCTCATCTCTGAGTTGGAGGGTTAACTCCTAACTAGTCACTTTAATTTCACTCCTCAGTCCCTGAGGTTTATGTGCCACATAGTAGCCAAAGTGATTTTTCTAAAGACTTAAAAGAGCACATCACTCACTTCTCCTCTGTTTGAAGGGAGAATCTGTTTATTGCCTTCCCCCAATTCCTTAAAGACAGGGACTTTCTCCATCTCATTCAGTGTTATATTGCCAGCATGCAGAACAGTGTCTGCCACATAGAAGATGCTGCTTGCATACATGTTGATTTACTTACTGATGCCTCAGATCTCCAAAATCCACTACTGGTTCCCTTTTGGAAGATGGAATTTTATCTATTGGCCACTATTTGTGTCAGATTCAATTAGCACCAATGAATTATTTTATTACTTACATATATATTCTATTCTGAATTGTGTATGTCTATAGAAATAAATGTTTGCATCTTATTTTTGCTCCTGTATTCCTTAAGGTCACTGATTTCTCCTAAGTGTGTGGAGGTCTTATACAAGTTATACTGCCTTAAACTCTGCTAATATAGTAACATAAAATGCTCTATGCCATTCAGATCAATCTGTTCTCAGAAATATAAACAATTCTATATAGTATTTGAAGACCATTAGAAATTTTGAAAAGTGTTAAAATATTAGTATTTGGGAATATTATAGCCTAAAAGAAATAAAACATATGAAAAGAATATTTTTAAATGGAATGAGGTCTTGATACAAGAAACACTATAAACAAGGAAGATAGCCAGCAGCCTTTTGATAATTGCTTGCAAAGATGTAGTGCCAGTTTTAATTTTTAATTGCAAATGGCTATTTTGGCAGATGAAAATGCCAGCAGAGCATGTTTTATCCTAGCCCAGTGGTGTGAAACTACTTGAAGCCCAATTGTTGAACAGCCACAGCTCATAGTTAATTTTAATGATTTGTAGATGTTTCCATTTTAATTTCCTTTTTCTTCAACCGTTTATGAGTAAGTTATTTGAAGTTTTATTTGTTTGCAACCTGGGAGACAGATTGGCCACACAACTGCATTTTTTAAATGATTAATGAAATTCTTTGCAATCAGTTTGTCTGAAGAATGAGTTTTCTAAATATTATTGAAGTCATCAATTCCTGAGCTTAAAAGCAGTTTGAACTTTTCGCATTATATACATTTGTATAATACTAGTGCATATATATTTCATGCACACAAAAATACATCCACAACATAAACACGTACATACACTGTATCCTTTAGCAGAGAATTTGTGTTAGGGCACATATTTATATTTGCCTTCATTTTGCTCCTCCAAAAGTAAAATAGTACACTTAAATAAAATGCAGTTTATAAATTAAAAAATCTTAAATTTACTCTTGACAATATAGTGATTGTCTCATAATTTGAAAGATATTTCAACTTAAGTGTACATGAAGAGGTACACTTTTTACACACTCAGTCTTAGTGATCACTATTCCCAATTATAGAACCTGTGAGATAATTCTAGAATCCCTATTTTTTCTTTAATCAGTGGCAGGCTGATCTTTTGTAATTATAACGTTATAATCCATCTTTTCTCTTCTTTTTTAACAGCCAATTTAGTTTAACATTTAATTAGCAGTCATTACGTGTAACAGATAATATCCTAGATGCTGGTGGTTCAAAAAAGGGGATGATGTGGACTTCAGTTCAAAGACATTCCACTGGGGAATATTATTAGATTTAGATTCAATTATCAACTTTACCTTTATTGATTTGACGACTATAAGCAATTTGCTTGCAATGCCAGTTTCTTAATCTGTAAAATAGGAATTAAATATTGCATTAAGATGTGAAGGTACATATTCACACTTAGAGAGAAAAATAGAGAGAATGTTGTGGAGGGCTGTATTTCTGCATTAAAGGTGTAGGATATTTACCTGTAGAGGTGATGAGCAATCTTTGAGGAAGATGGAAGTTAGGCAAGTGATAGTGTCATTGGATTTCCACTTTAGATTGATCACTCTGCCAGCTATATGACTAATGGCTTGAAGGGGACAAAACTGGAGGTTGGGAATTAGTTTTGAAACAGCTGTTCCAACCCGAGAGATAAAGAGGACTTATCCTGAGGCAATGGTAGTAAGGATAGAGGAAAAAAAATATATAGTAATAGAGTTGCAATGTATTAATGAATGATTGAATGTGGAAGATGAATAAGAGGGACAAATTTATGATTTCAATATTCTTGGCTTGGGTGGTTGGATAAATAGTGGAGCCATTAACTGAGATCAAGAATACAGGTGGAAGCACAGGTTGAGGGGAATGTAGGTATGATAAAATGAGTTTAGCCATGGAAATGCAGAGCTTTCAGTGCCTGTGGAACTTCCAACTATATATTTGCACAGCTTGTGGATGGTGATTTAAAAGACATAAGAATACAGGCCGTAGTTAACAACACAAGGAAAGCAAGCAAAGCGAGAGGACAATTGGTCAAGGATAGAAACCTGTAGAATACCAGCATTTTTAAGGGATGAGCAGAGGAAACAGGGAATGAAATGGAGTAGACAGTAAGATATAAGGAAACACTCGACAAAAAAGATGGCCAGGTGGTTATGGAAACCAAGGGTGTCTAGAGAGCTTCAAAAAATAGTCAGCTATGACATGTAGAGAGTGGTTTAGTCAGATAAAGACCAACGAGTTACCATTAGATCTGGCAGTGTGCAGTTCTTCAGTGATTTTTTGACCTCATCAATGTTAACCTTTGGTGAAGTAGTGATGACAGAAGCCAGACTACTGTTAGCTGAGAAATGAGTCAGAAGTGAGGAGAGGAAACAGCTGATGTGGGCCATGTATTCAGTTAGTTTGGCTGGAATAAAAAGAAATGTATTGGACTCTAGCTAGAAGAAATACAAGACTAAGAGGAAGTTAGGCAAGTGATAGTGTCATTGGGAAAGAAGATCGTTTATCACCAATAATAGTCATTTTAATTATTGATTATGTGCTGGACATTGTTCTAAATGCTTTATACACATTGAGTCTTATAGTCCCAGAATAGCTCTAAGAAATACTACTAGCATTATCATCTCCCTTTAACAGACCAGAATACTGAGGGAGGGAGAGGTTCAATAACCTGTCCAAGGTCAGCCACTGAGTTAATGGCAAAATGAGTCTTTGAACGAAGGCAGGTTGGCTGAGAGCCCAGGATCTTAGCCACTATATCTTGATTGTGAATGGTACCTGTGGGCCTAAGGCTCCTCATACCAGATGGATACAATAATTAGCAAAAACTGCTTTTGGGTCTAGCATAGCTCTTAACAAATATAGTATAGTATATGCACAATAAATATTTGTTGCATAACGAATGATAGTTAAGATACCTTATAATCGAGTTCCCCTGCCTTCAAATTCTAACCAGCTTAAGTTCTAATTTTTCTATAAAGTTTTTCCTGCTATTTCTGGTTTATTTTCTTACCTTTGTTTACCTCCCATGGCTTTTATTATTTGGATTGTGTATTTTAGTCCTTAATTACACTATTACATTGTCTTTTAATTGGATTTTTATCTAATTCTTCACAAATAGCTTGTGAGTGTCTAAAGAAACAAAACCACCCTCTTCTTTTGTATATTCTATGGCATCAAGCCCAGATGCTCATTCTTTATTTTTAATCAAAATTTACCTAGCTTATTGCCACCAGTGGGCCTATTTGAATGTTAACTTTTTTTTCCAAACAGAAATTTCCTTAAGTTCTCCTAGTTTAAATTGTGCAGCAACTTGCATTGATGATCCAATTAAAAATTTTGTAGTACCATTTCTATGAACATTAAATTTCCAATTTATACTTTTATCACAAAATACCTAAGATTAAAAAACAGCAGCAGGTGCTTCGTTTAAGTCTCATCATGACTGAATATAGAATTTGTTTGCTTCATACTGAGTTTATAGGGTTTTCTTTCTCTCTTTAAAATAATAAATATTCTAGCTTTCTTCACACTAGTGTAAATATATTTCATTTACCTTTCATGTTTCTCTCTCTCCTTTCCCACATGTATATTTTTCCTGAACATTTTTTCTTTTCTCTTTCCCATTTGTCCCATCAGTTTGGGGATTTTTTTTGGGGGGGGGGGTTGTTTTGTTTTTTGTTTTTTGTTTTTTCCTCCAGTTAAACTTCTGAACTATTCCTAGTTTTTTTCCCTTCCTCTCTTCCTCACTTGTTCTTCTACCTTTCTGGCTTTCTGGAATTGTGTTTCTCTTCTTCTTCTTCTTTTTTTTTTTTAACTATGTTGTGTTGTATAATTTGATTTCTCTTCTTCTGAAAGCTGTCTGTTCTTAATCAAAACATGCATTGATCCTCTAATTACTCACATGCTCCAAGAGTGTACTGCCTAAATAACTTGGTCTATCTAATTTACATATCGCTCTGCAATAATTAACAGAGGCTTCTAGAAAGATGTGGGGGGTTAGCAGTGCAAGGTGAGAACATTATTTTTCTTGGAGTCTTAGGTTAAAATTTCTTAAAAAATAAGGAGGTGAGGCCTTAAAATTGCCCTGAGGTTTTCTAATATCTATTATTTCTGGAATCTGGGAATACTCTGATATTCAGTGAGTAGTGTTTAAAAGATCATGCTTTCCATTTTAGAAGTTAGCTACTGTAGATAGTTGAGAAATAAATTAGAAATTAATTTTTATTCCAGTTGGAATTATTATAGAAAAAGGCATGTTAAAGTCCAAATATGTTTGTAACATATAGTTAAATGGCAGTTAACTTAAAAATATTTACCACAGAGACTGTTATAGTCATGAGGAGTTTCTTTACTCAGTGAGCCAAGAAATAGATCTGTAATCTGGCATCAGAAAGCTGCACTTTTCCTGCTTGATTGGGTGGTTAAAGCATGGCCTCACAACGCAAGTGTATCATAAGAGTACATAGAAGATAGAAAACCACCTGTATTTTTTCTTAATTGAAAATTTTTCCAAAGCATAGACTTTGTGAAAGCTATTTTCATAACCTTTTGCAGAATGGAAAGGAGTTTAGGGCTCCCGTTGCTCCAAATCTGTTTTCTGTCACACTTGAATGAATCTAGGAGGATTGGATGGGACCGAGGATATGGATTCTCCTCCCTGAGTTTTGAGTCGCTGGACACATTCTCGACTTTCTGATTTGTAAAATTAAGATGTAATTCTTTAATGTTTGTTCAGTCACCTGACCTCTTGTTATGTGTAAGGCCCTGGAGTAGGAACTACAGGCACTTAAGGTAAATAAGACACGACCTATTCCCTCAAGGAATTTTTAGTCTAGAAGGAGATTAGTTTACTATTTACTGAGCTACCAAAACCACCTCTACAAACCGTCTTGGATAAAAGTAAAGGCTGGCCTTTCTTCATCAGCATTTAGCTAGTGCTCCTATAGAAGGGACTTACAGGGTAAACTCCAGGATCGCCATGTACAGAACCACTAATTGCCAGTTCTGGTGACCCCTTGGGAACTGCGGAGCTGGGTGTTCAACTGCCTGTGTAGGTGGGTGTTCTGCTCAGGGCATTCCCACGCAGACCAACACAGGAGTTCCCACTGATCATAGTAATTTCTAAAGAGTAGTAATTAAACTAGTTAAACTAAATGTTCTAGTTAATAAAACATTCTGAGTATGTTTAATTTGCTCCAAAGTATTTTTAAAAATAGAAAAGAAACTGATGCTACTTCATAATGCTTTGTTTGAGGATGTTATTTTTTTTCCTGCCCAAAATGACTTAAGAGCAATAATATAAACCAAAAGGTTGTTGTTTTTTTAAATAGTCATATCAAATGCCTGTTTATATTCAGTGTATACTTTAAGTTTCTGATATTATTAACTTTTTTATTCTAGTACATGAAAGGAAAATATTATACCCAGCCTTCCATGAGACCTAGAATTTACTCATTCATTCATTCATTCATTCATTCATTCACTCATTCATATATGTCCATGGAACACTTTGGAAACACTTCTTTCCATTTGTCCAACTTCATCCAGGCATGTGGGAAATGGCTCTTTTCTTCAACTGGAGAGTGGCACTTCCCAGTGCAGCTAAGTATTAGAAATGTGTGTTCATTGCAATCCCTATGGTACTCTTTATCCATCTCCTTAAGACTACAACCTTAAGCTACAAATGGATTTTTGAACCAGATCAGCAGTCAGGTTAAAGAATTTCCAAGTGAAATTAAATTAGTTTAAAATTTATCATACCAGATGATAAAATCCCATAGTTCTGTTTTGCTCCATCAAATGGAAAAGGCAGAGAAGTTGAATGGCAATACAAATGACTTTGGGTGAACCCATTTAAACCTTGAAAATAGGATCTTGAACCTAAGGAGCATCTACAGAGCATCTACTTTTACTCATGCAGTCCTTGACAATTAGAAGAAATGACACTTTGTTTATGGGCAACAATTTTACCAAGCTTGAACATTCAAATTAGCATCCAAGTATTTTTCTCTAGAAGAAAGCCAGGTACATTCCTTTAGATTCAGATCCACCAAGGGATAAATAGAATAAGATAGATTGGAATCTTCCCAAAGGACCAGCTACCCCATTTACACAGTCCTATTTCAGTTTCACACTGAGATGGTCCTGCAGTTCTTCCAAAGGTATGACAAGAAATACACTAGGAAAGACTATCCGGCCATCATATTTGTGCCAATCACGTTGACTTTTAGACTGTCATTCAGGCCACCAGTTTGGTTTGACCACGCCCATTATTCCCTTCTCTTGGTAGAATGGCCCCAGTCATTCCACTGAAAGTTGAAGTTAGAGTTTCACAGTGTCTCTAGTGGGAAATATTCCCTTACATGGTTCCAAAGCGTTTGCATCTAGTGCTGGACTTGATGAGTTACTTTACAAATTACTATTCCTAAACTAGTTGGGTCATGCTGCCGAGAGCTGTTTTCCAGAGCTCATAGGTATGGAGTTTTATTCCAGGCTTCGGGGCAGGAAGTGGATAATAAAAAAAGTTTATGGATGGCACTAAGTGAGGTAGCCTAGACAACCATAAACAAGAATAGTCAAGAAACTACCACATTGTGCTGGAGAAAACCGAATATTCCTGTAATTCAAGGGTAGATATCATAATTCACAAATGTCATCATACTTTTTCCCTCCAAAAAAGGTGAAAGGCAAATACCTGACTTTTTGTTGCTGGTGGTAGTTCAAATTCCCTTTCCACAATGCAATCTTAATATAGATTTCCAAAGTACATGATAATATATTTAAAAGACCAGTTCACAATAAATCTATTATGTATTTTTATACCTGCTTCAAGAGCCACATGGAAAGTCAGATGGTCCTACAATGATCATCTGAAAGTGGAGCAGCAATGCAGCCAGTCAAGGGCCCGCCCTGGAGTGTTAGCTCTGGGAATGTGGAGGAAGGGAGAACAGGAGAGCGTTCAAAGGGAGAACTGGAGTTCTTAGCCCTCGATTAGCTTCTGCTTGGCAAAAGAGATGAAAGAATCAAAGTTTTCAATGTTTCAAGCAAGAGTGACTGTGACCAAGCAGAAGTTGCTTAAGTCTGTTTTGGACAGAGACAAGATGCACAAGTGGACATGTGGCCTGTTTGGGCTTTGGGAGAGAAAGATAGAGGGTCATCAATGTAGCGGTGATGGATGAAGAAATAATAAAGGTACTGGGAGAAGAGTGTAGGCAGAGAGGTTTAGGAAATTCCAGAATCTGGAGAGACAAGAGGAGAAAGAGGGATATGTGAAAAAGAGAAAAGATAAACTAGGGCAATGCAGCATCCATAGGAGGACACACTCTCAAAAAAGGATCACAGTGGGGTAAAGTACTACAAAGAAGACAAATGAGGATGTGCATTTTAAAAGAGGCCATAATATAGAAAGCTAGGATAAAGGAGGAGGGGTCAGAACCTAGAAGAAAACTCTGCCATTTAGGAGTGGATAGCATTTGTAGCTACCATGTTTTAGGAGTACATCCAATTTCACAGGAAAAAAAATAACGCCCTGGAGGTGGTGGTGGTGGGAGGAGGACCAGAACAATTCAGCAACTAGGTAGGGTGCAGGCACAGCAATCAGGATCTCAAAAGGTACCACCCAGGGTGAGGAGTATACTTGAAGGTATAACTGTATAACTGGAATGGGGACTCCAGGAGAGAGGATGATATTTAGAGAGCCTCCTGTGAAAGCAGAAATGTGGTTGGAAAGCAATCTTGCAGTCCCTAAGAGAGATGCTGATAAGTGCAATGCACTTCTGAAGAGTCTGAGATAAGGCACCAAACAGGGCTTAGAGGGGAGAAGGAGGAGACAGATTAGACTACATAATTGACAAATAAATGAGTGAAGAGAGAGGGAGAATGATAGATCAAGAATCACAGATTAAAGCTAAACTTTTATTTCTCCAAGCAGCTAGAGTTCTGTACAAATATAAAAGCCTTGGAGAGGGCCTTCCCTGAAAGAGGAAAGATTAAAGTAACTGAGAGTAATAAGATTCTGCAAGAAGAGAGGTTGGGATTTATGCTAAATAAAAGTTTGGGCTGAAAAAAGTTTAGGATGGCAACATTGGGAGGTATGATAAGGCTGCATTAAGAGATGACTAAAACGGTATCTTGACGACAGCAAAGGCCCCAGTGGAGTTTTGGCATGACCAGGGAGAGGACTCAGTGTGGGAGATCCTGAGAATTTCTCTAACAGTGGTATGCAGGGGAAATTTTAAAAAGCAGATGGAGCCATAACCCAAGGTTGGCAACTGTGTAGCCAAGGTAAAGAGAATAAGAAATGTTCTAGAAGTCACACACACTGAACATGTGTGACCTTGGGCAAATCACAATCCTCTCTAAGCACCAACCGTCTGATAAGTGTGGAAATAACAAAACAAAGCATTAGAACTCCTTATGTAATTGCTGGTTCAAAAACTGGTAGTTTTTATACTCCCTAGCCAAATATGTAGCCTTTTAGCCTCTTCAGAAGAGGAAATACTGCAACAATAAATAGGTACATGTAAAAAACTTGTTCAATGAATAGATGAGTGAATAAATGAATTAACATAACACTAATTTTATAACAGCATTGTGTTTGGTGCCAATATTATATAGCCAGACATTTCCTGTTGTAGGTACAAGCAGTATGAGCTTGAACAAAAGATTTTTCTCAGAAATTGGGAAACATTTTATAATCTTTTCATTTTTGAATACATGGATAAAAGCACATTCTGGAAGTTTAAGTTGGAAAACAACTTTCGGGGACTACCACTTTGACACTTTTAAGTAATAGGATTATAGACCTGGAAGGATCTTTGGTGACCTACCCTAACGCTATCCTTTTTTTAGATTGGAAAACTGAGACTGCAAAAATGTTAAGTAACTTGCTCTGAATCAAACACTTACTGTTGGAGCCAGCATTGGTGGTCAGGCCTTCCCATTGCCTTTATAGAAATCATTTCAGTGTAGGTCTGCCCCCTGCCTTCACCTTCCTCTAGTGAATGTACTCTACGGTTTTTAAAAAATGAATGCTTACATTCATTTCAAATACTATTGTTTGTCCAACTATTATTATATGAAAGATATTCTATTAACAAGCATTTTAGTAGTGTTTCACTCTATATACTCCATATACTAACAGAGAAAATATTTCTTCCTTTTAGAAACTCCTGATAAGCCAACAAAATATATTAATTTCTATTCCTTTTCTTTCTTCTAAAGAAGTCAATTCTGAAGAAGGGGTTTCTTTTGGAGTTAAAACATATATTTACTTGATCTTTTAAGGCTCTAATAACTGAATAGATCAAGGAAGAAACAAATTTCTATTTAATCCATTCAGCTGCAGCACTGCGGTTTCTTTCCAGATATGAAAATTTTGTTGGAAATATCTCCAGAATTCAAGCAAGTAGGAGTGGGAGAGAGTATGTAAAAATGATACATGACGAATCCAGACTCATCATACATAAACAGACACACACACACACACACACTCTCACACAAATCTGCATGTGCACCACAGTATTTTATTATACTTGTTAAATTCATTAGAGCAAGGAAAAAGTATTCAACCAGAATTTCAAATGAGCTCAAACATCTGTATTTAAATCTGCCATGTTAAAATTAACTTGAATTTGGTCTCTTGGTATTTCTTTTTCTATATCTAATATGCTTTTTATTGTTAACATTATCATTAGAAATAATGTTTTCATTAATGAATTATGTGGTAGCAAAGAATTTGGGTGGTTGTTTAAAATTGTTGGCCTATAATTGGCCATTTTCTGTGTGGGTCATGTGCATGCACTGAGAGGTTGAAGTGCACCATATGTGCTCTTCAGGCGTTTTCTTTTTATCTAGGAAACTTTTAGAAGCAAAAAAGTGACTGGAGGAAATAAAGGGCTCTAATTAATTTTTATGAACAATTCTATGTACCCTACTACTCCTGTGATTTTTGAATACCTACAATATTCTGTCTAATTCGTCACAACCTCCACAATGATGGTACTGATCCAGTGCTACTTGACTCATTACCCAAACACAGCTTGGGGCAGGGGCTGTAAAGAAGGAGAGGCTTGACCCCCTTTGGCACATAGCTATTGCTTTTTACCGTAGGGAAGAGGGTGAGTTTGGCGCTACCAAATAAAGAATGCTCTAAAAAGGCCTCCCTCCCTTCATCATGCAGCAAATCTGTACACAAACACGGAACACTTACCACTGGCCCTCAGATAAAGGGACCCTGCAGTTATTAAGACCCGTCCCTAGCGACCAACGTAAGCGTAATTATTCATTTGTTAAACATCCTCAATGCAGTGCTGCTGTTCAGCCACATTAAAGTCACAGGTCAAATCTATGCCCTATGCCTTAATATCAGTCTGTTAAAAATTTTTGATAGCTCCTAAGACAGCCACAGCTGTTGCATATTTGTTACAGGAGGACAGATTTTTTTTTTTTAATTCAGAGATCTGTGTAGTGTACAAAGACGTAACCACAAGAAGGTTCCCTGAAGCATTGTTTTGTCATTTAAAAAATCCAGAAACAACATAAAACTCTTTCATTAGCAACTAGTTAGGTCAATGATGGCAACATTGTGCAAGGGAAAACTGAATCCTTTGAAAAGAATGAGGTAGATATGCATTACATGGTATGGCATGGCTTCTGCAATGAATTATAAAATGAAAAAAAAAAATCAAGATAGAAAACAGTGTATCCACTTTTGTAAATTAAAAAAAAAATACACACAGTGGATTGTCACTATTTGTGGTAGTGATATTCTATAAGATCACTACGAATACTGAATTCACAAACATTGTTCCTAGTGGAAATACAGTTCAGAGTTAGGCCCTGGGAGACTTTGGTCACAATGTTTTCATCAACTGATTGGTACATAGCCTTGTCTTATGTGTGTTTCTGTTTAAAGACACATTATTAAATATATATTGTCGATTCATTAACATTGAACTCACAGCCAAGAACACTATAACTCATGCCTGAGTGAAGCTTACCTTACCCATATTTTCTCTGTAAGGCACATCACGGTCTTCTTGTGCTTAGGACCACTAAATAGCCTTCAGCGTTGTTCAATGTTAGCTGGAATGTGTGTGATAGGACACTCGGATTTTTGGTTGCTCTGCACTTGTCTGTAAATGACTTCAAAAGCACTGAGAGTGTTGATTTTAGGGTTACAAATCAATTCTGAGTAGGCAAATTGGCTATTATGGAATCCATGAATAATGAGGATCTGCAGTATGCACGCATGCGCGCGCGCACACACACACACACACACACACACACACACACACACTGTATGTGCATGCATATAAGTGGAAAGTTTCTGGAGGGATTAAAAGAAACTGCTTGATGGAAGTTATCATTGGGGAATGGGACTGTGGGGCAGGAATGAGACAAGACCACCTTCTGTTATAACCCTCTCTGTCCTGCATGCTTTTTTTACTGCATATGTCACATATACCTTCTTCTTTTTTTCATTTTCTTTCTTTTTTTTAGTTAAATTTTATTTTTAGCTCAGAAGCAATAATTGCATATATTTATGGGGTACAAGATGGTATTTTAATACACATATACACTATGGATCAGTCGAATCAGAGTAAACAGTGTATCCATCACCTGAAATATTTATTATATACCACCTTATTCTCTTCTCCTCTTCTCCCACCCCACCACCATCACAATTCCCTCAGCAAGCCATGTGCATTTTCTGAGTGGCTTTTGGGACAAGGTTTTATTTGAACCAAATTGAGCATAGTGAATACCCACTGAATCATTCTCTTGGAAAAGTTGGTCTATATTATTTTTTAAATGAAGAGTATTTTACAAATGCTAAGTATGACACTTAGAACACAAGTTCTCAGGGTAAGTTGCATCACACAATGTTACCCTGTCTCCAACATCCCAGGAAGGCCTGGACTTCATGATGCTTTAGGTCTATCAAATACTCTTCCTTAAATTCTTACCACAGGTGGTCAGAATGGAAGCTTTAAAAAGAGGAAATAGCTTTAATATTAATGAGACAATAACAAGTTTGTCATGTGGTATGGAAATTCTCTTCGTGTAGTTGCATGCCGGTTTCTTGTGTGCCTGTACCTCCCGCATATTGGTAGAAGAGGTGGCAGTCCCTGGGTTTGGTCCCCCACTGCCTTTGTGCTGGGCCAATCAGAGTTCTCGCATCCCACCTTCCCCAGGATATCAGACTCAAGAGCATCCACTTCTGGCTTGTCCTCAGCATGCTTGGTTTCTTGGATTATCTTGAAATCTTGCAGTTCATAACCTGTACCTTTAGAAAAGGGGGGAAAGCTTTAATTTTTGTATTATGTTTCCTTCCTTGCATATGACATAGTGTTCTTTTCTTTTATTAAAAGAAAAGCCTGAATAGAAAGTAACTTCTGGACTTCCCGAAAGGCTTTTTTTCTAATTAATGTAGAGATTTTCACTCCCCCCCCCACCGGGTACTTCCTGTGATGTGCTGTACCCCTGGTTAAAAGCAAGCAGAAGCTATGCTGACAATGGGTAAAGCAAAAGATGTATAAGACATGCCCATATCTAATTATAGCTGGGCTACATTAGTATTAATGGTCTCCTATGGACTGTCACACTATGTTCATTGTTAGTCTACAATCTAAAATAATTCAAATTTCTGTATAATTGGATTTCTGACAGCAGTATTCCATCCATCACTCTATCTCTTCTCAAATAATGAGAATACTGTCTTTTAAATATGTTTATGTGCATATACACATATATAATCAAAATGTGTGAAAACACCCCTTTGTTTGAAAAAAAATAATTCACCAGATTGTAAAGAATAACTTTAGCAACAAATGGTGAGTTTATTTTAAGAATAAACTTTGTAAATGTATGGACCTCTAAAAATAAAATGGTAAAATTTCTGAAATGTTTATTTTCTTTACCAAATATGACAGTTACCTAAAAATGGAACAGATTGTAGTTATTGCCGATCTTATATCTGCAAAACTATAAGGGCTTTGGGAAAAAGCATATGGGTACCTGTTAGTCAACATAGTTTACTGTTGCATCTGTACACAGAAGCCTTCAGTAAAACAAAGGGGATCTTTTCTGATCAAAACCTGTGTAAAGCTGATGTGTGGGCCATCAATCCTGGCTTGCTTGAGTTTGAGGATGCCTTCTAGCTGGATCAAGTTCTTCATGATTGGTTTAGTGTCCATTGCTCCACGAGTGTACACTTTAGAGTGATACTGCTGCTTAAGGTCAAGTGCACAGCCTAGGTTCATTGTCCCATTTACAAATTACCATCCAGCCATGGCTGTGAGCTCTAAAATGTGAGTCACCATTACTTTGTACACTTCAGTCACATTGGAAGGAGTTTTTCTTGCTTACTAACCCTATAAAACTCTCAAATGAGTTAGAATCCTCAAATCCACATAACTATAACTCTTCTTTTCCTGTAGGCAGAGCCATGTGCAAAATTAAACCATCATCAGAAGATGCTTTGGTAAGCATAAGCACAGAGCAATCAGACTCTGATCAAATATTGTTGATATAGGGTCCATTATGAATAAAGTTTTATTGTAACACCATCGTGCCCATTCATTTATGTATTGGCTGTGACTGTTCTCACACTACAGCAGCAGAGTTGAGTAGTTGCAACAGTGACCTATGGACCAAAAAGCTGAAAATGTTATCCAGCCTAGGCCAGAACACTATGTTTTCTGTCATGTATCCTTGCCCTTCAGGCAGGTGACTTATGGAGACAATACCATGTGGATAGAAAACTTAAATGTAATATTGACTGCGGTTAAGACATCTCACACTTTATGAAATTAAATAATATTTCCTCTTTCTTTCATTTGTTCAGTCACTCAGTAAATATTGAAGACTTACTAAATGTAGAGAGCTTGTGAAAAATAGCTCAATGTGTGAAAATATGTATGTAACAAGACCCACTCTCAAGGAACGTGCAACAATCAAGCAAGAAAGTTGAGAAAGGTACACTGACAACTGCTATACAGAGAAATTTGTGGTAGTTGAATTTAATTTATATTTATAGAATACTCATTATGTACTGAAGCATAACACCAGGCACCATGGATACTAAGATGGATGAGGCTGAGCCCATGACTTTAGAAGAACAGTAGTGCTGTGCATGAGGAGAACAGAGGACCACCTCCTGCCACCGAGACCAGGGAAGTCATTGTGGGGCATCATGCAAATGGGCACATGAGATATACTTAGAATGGCCATTGCAACATCATTGGTAATAGAAAAAAAAAAAGTCCATAAAAGTGAATAATGGGTAAATAACTGCAGTGTCATCCTAGAGTAAAATACCATAGAGTAATTGAAAGGAATGAACTAGAGCTACATAAATCCATATTGACACATCTCAAACTTAATAATGGGCCAAAAATAAAAGCGCAAAACCATTCTTATAGTGTGAGACAAACTATACAATATTTAAAAGCGTGGAAACCAATCCTTAGATATTGCTTAGATTAGCATATATATTTTTGAATACAAATATACACTTTTTTAATGTTTAGAATTGATAGATACAAGGATAGCTTTTAAATCTGGGGGAAAAGAAGGAAAATGGGATTGAGGAGGAATATGCAGGAGTTTCAACTATATCTGAATATTTTAATTTTAAAAAGTTTTAAGCCTGAAGAAATACACAAAATGGGTAGTGGGTACATGGACATTCATTTTATTATTCTCAGACCTTTCATGTTTGAAATATCTCAGAAGAGAAAGAAAGAAAAGCCTTAGTGTGTTTATATGGAGACACATCCCAAATAAGGGAAACGTGGGTGGCTATACTCAGTTAATCTCCTAAGCTACATGATGTGGATTCAGACCCAGTTTTAGTTCTGAGCTCTCCAGTTTTGTGTACTTAATTATAATAGCCAACTGAGTGAAATTAGCTTTGTTATAGTGTCAAGGTGTCACTTTATGAGGTCACACTAATAAAGGAAGCCTGGAGATGGTTGTGTGTGAACACAGGCTTTGTCCTGCTCACAGGTGTGCAGCTGTGCATATATAGACAGAGCAGAGGGATTCTGAGAACTGAGTGGCAAACATGTCAGGAATCCTGGCCAACAGTGTTGATGCAAATGTTAAGTTTCCAAATGTTTTTGGGTCATAGCCTCTTTCAGAATATAAAAGAAAACAAAACTATGAACCATGCCTGTAAACAAATACGCACACCTGTGTGGTCATACACATATAATTGCATAAACTTTCAGAAGTTCATAGACCATGAGATGTAAAAACCTCGGTTAAGAACCTTGTGTATGTATGGACACGTTGCCTTAAATACATTTGGTCAAATCCTCCAGTGAAGACAACTAATGGTACAGTTTCTGTGAATATGCACAGAACTCTGGAGACAGAGATACAAACTCTATTGTATTAGAGTTTGTGCAACTCAATGAGACTTCATAAATTCATTGATATCCTGTTAACCACCATCAATCTTGGAGCACAAATGACCAAAATTCATAAAATCTGTCCTTGCTCTAATTGTTTTGTAATGGCTCTTGAATGCTTCTTTAAGAATGAAGCTATGAGGCATAGAAAATCCTTCAGCTAGTTTTGTCACCCATGTGCAATCATTTAGGATGGTGTAATCCAGCTGAAGAATTACATATGAAAAAGAAACTCAGTTAGATGACATGCAAATTCTTAGCATCAAATCCCGACCACCAATGCAGAATATGACTAAGGAATGAAATTTTTAGTATAAGGTCACAGGCAACATGAACTTAACACATTTTTATTCACCAAGTGGCAAAAAGAAATGAAATCCCAGAAGCTTGATTCATTAAATAAATATTGCAGTGACTGATATATCCAAATATATTTAATACAGTCTCTCATACCAACTGCTATGTTTTTTTTCTGACATATATTTCTATTCATGATTTAAGTCTTTTATAATATTGAACTCCATTTTCTATTCTTCTAAAATAATATTTATATTGTTATGGTTTGATTGGACAATTAAAATGCACTTACATGAGATACAAACTAAATTTTTTTCTTGTTTTCTTTCTTTTAATTTAATCTGCATTAGATTATTCAACTGGTAATTGTTATTGTAATAATTTACCCTAACTATTTTTTCTCTGAACTGTCTGACTAGCTAAAGTATATAAAAACAGTGACTCATAGACATCTATTTTGAAATAACCAATATAAATAGGTGCAGTCTGGTTATACCACATTTTAAACAACTGCCCAGCCAAATGAAATGCAAAAGGAAAAAAAAAAAAACACTGCAAATACCTTGAAATGTGTGTTTCAAGATGATTTTCAGAATAGGTCCACATTTATATAGCTGTGTAAAAACAAGGAAAAGAAACCAGAAATACCAGAATATTTTCAAACTGGCTTAGCCATCTTGACACTTTACTACTTTTCTTTGCCAGGAGAGTAAATGAGTGGTTTTCCCTCTGGGGAAAAATCCATTTAAAAGAGAAAATATTTTAAATTCTGACCTTTATAGAAGAAGAAGAAAAAAAGAGTAGTTCTTTGAAGGGGGTGTGGGAGGGTGGGATGTATGTTGGGGGAGTGGCACCGTGAAATATATTAGTATATGGTCTTGTTTACTTGTAATTATTTTCTTTCTTTTTTTCATTCATTGCACATGTATGCAGTGAGCATTGGTGATATGAAGATACAAGAAATAGTCCTTGCCTTCAAGCAGTTTCAGTCTTAAGGGAGAAACCTCAGGAAACAATACAGTGTGGGATCACCTTAGAGATGCTGCAAGACTGAAATGTGCAATCACCAACTCCATGGGGTGTGGAGGAGAGAATGGTCAGGGGAGGTCATGCTTACACTGGGTGGATGAAGAATTCAAAGGGTCAGCCTCTTCCAGGAGACAGGTGGGAAGGAGCAGGAAGAGAGGCCAAATGCAGCAGAGAATATTTTGTGAACTGCTTCTGTGAATTATAAATTGTACCTTTTTTGTGGAGGGAAAGTAAGAGGTGAGATGTCTGCCTCGATCTTATACCTTTTGTTCATGTACTCATAATTAAGGTAGCTGCCTCTCATTGTACTATAATCCCCTAATTACCTTTTAATCTGCTATGTGAAGCCCTCAAGAGTAGGAACAGTACTTTATTAGTCTATACCTCTGTGCCTAACATAGGGCCAGGCACCTGGTAGTTACAAAATGAATGCTCTTTTAGTTGAACTAAATGAATGAAAGGATGACTGGATGGCTGGATGGATGAATGGATGGATAGACACTCTGTATTTAGAAAGAAATGTTCTTGGGCTAAGACTGCTTCAGTGGAAAAAACAACATAGGAGAAAAAAATGCAATACATGGGGTGTGGTAGAATGTAAAAATATTTTTACTAGAAATACTCTTGGACTTTATTACAAATTAGAAATTATTTCCTCCTATGCCTGGCCCTTCCAAAAATTCACATTCATGCGTACACTCGTATACTTGTTAAATAGTTGCACTAAAATCTCCTTTGATTTAGAAGGCTATTCTTTCATTGAGATGACAGTTGTTAACTAGAAATGAAAGTCTTCTAATTAAAACACTCTAATTTTGCAATGTGTACCTCCATTATGTAAAAATAAAATGTTTAGTACACTGGAAAAATCTTAATTCTGTTAAACTCTTTAAAATGGTATTACATATCAGAGTACACCTTTAAACTACCAATGGAGGAAAAATAAAATAGCTCTGGAGGCACAAGGAGAGCAAGCAGACAGCTGGAATTTTTGGGAAATGTCTGTGGTATTTGGGTTTATTTTTAAGGGAAAGAAAAATTTTCCATTAAATTTTATAACACAATAACATTTTTAAAACCTATACTCAATAAGAATCTTCATAATGCTGATATAAAACTCAGATTTTATTTTATTCATGAATTACAGATTTTTTTTGATGGGGGTGTATAGGGTAAGAAATGAGCTTTTATAAGCTTCTTCCATCTCCTTTAATTGCCTCCTTCTCCTGTCTCAATGCACACACACACGAACGCTCACATCTTTTTATTTTTATTTTTCATAGGATCAATGTGTAAAAACCACCACACCATATATAAATTAAGAAACACTCCAAAGATTCACTGAAACATGAAAAAAAAAAAGCAAAGAAAATATTCTGCAATGTGTAGGCAACTTTAAAAGTGGTGCTAGAGACAGAAGCAAAAAAAAAAAAAAACAAAAAGTGAGAGAAAGAGGCTTTCTAGCCTGGTGTCTTTTTTAGTTAGATGTTTCAGAAGATGAAGAAGTTTTAATTATGTGCTTCCTTAGCAGAGTGGGATATTAATTCCTCTGAATCATTCTCTCCACCTTTGAATCCCACTCTCATTTTTCTCTCCCTCTTCTTCCCCCCAGCTTTCTCCTCCCCTCTCTTCCTATTCTCTTCCATCCTCTTCCTCCCTTCCCTCCCCTTCCAGCAAAAAAGAGCCACCAAAATTGCTTGGTGCTGATCCCCTAGGACTGAGCGGGATTGAACTGGGGGCCGTTCTCACTTCGTACTGTTTTCAACCTTATCGGACCTGAATATCCTGGAATCCATTAGACTTTTTCTAATTCATATCATCGCCCACCTTTCCCCTCATCCTGATTGGGCGGATTGCTCAGGGGCCTTTGGAAAGGTGGGAGGCAAACTTGCTACTATGGAAAGAGCTGTGTTCCCGTATTCTGTTTCAACCCTGAAGAGGCACACTGTTGTAGCAAGGAAAGAACACCCAGTCCTGGTCAGAAGACAGAGTTCAATTCAGCCTCACAAGTTACCCTGAGTATGATCTTAAACAGGAAAGCTTCAGGTCCCGGTTTCCTTACCTATTAGATGAGAATGGCTAGGGCTGCATCACCGAAGTGTACTGAGCATTATGTGAAATGATATATACGAAAAGCCAGGCACCCAGACCGGTGCCTACCACATTTTCCTTCCCTCTGTGCTGTTGTTTACAACTTTCTGGGCACATTCCCCATTTCAATCGATAAAATTTATTCACAGACAATCACAGGTATTCACAGATTATGAGACCTACAGTAGCAATTGCTTACTGTAGTTTGTTTATTCCACAAGAGTGGTTTTAATTTATTTTTAAAAGAGTGACATCTCCCTTGGGTTTTCATTACAATATGTTTCAGCTGCCACATTTTCTGACTCTTCCATGACTTGAAGCCTTTGTGTTGGTGTTTCGTAACCAACTGCAGGTTGTCAGAATCAGTGGAGCAAGCCACTTACTGCTTGTCTTAGATACACTGAATGATTTTCTCTTCCCCCAGTGCCTGAGTTTTTTGCTTTAAGGATCTTCCTTTGTTTGAATAGATTTTTCATCAGTGTCTGCTTATGTAATTTTATCTCCATTTCTAATTGTGAAATTTGTTTCACAGGTGTGAATTATCTTTAAGTACTATTCAGAGAGGAGAAGATAATAGATGGCACCCAAAAAAGAAAGGCTGAAAAGTGCCTTTTTTTCATTTTTACTGTATTTGAGTGATTTTGATTTTTAGTAAATACATTATTTTATAGTTGTGGTCATTAAAGTTATTTGAAATTACCACACTAATCTCAATCTCTGAATAACATATTTTCCAATATAGCATTTTATTTTGTCAGTGCAAATATGTAATAAATAAAAATTCATTGCTAATTGTAGATATAAAAACAGTTAATTCTCTTTCTAAGGATATTCATTTATCAATTTGAAGTAACATAGTCTTAATATTTTTTCTAGACAACTATTCCCAAATATTTATTAGAGAAACTGTTCTGTTTAGAGAGAACAAATTAAATTATAGGTATTATGTACTTAACTTTGTGACGGAAACTTATACAAACTTAAATGTCAGATAGTTTCATGCAGGAAACTACAATTACATATACTCGTATTCAATAAATATTTGAAAGACTTTTCTTATCTATAAAATACAAATAATAGTAGCATCTTCTCACTGAGTTACTTTTGAAAACCAGTAAAACTAATATGCACAGAACTTGACACAGTCTCAGGCATGTGGTAAGCATTCAGTGAATACAAGATGTTATGATTGCATGCATTCTATAAACATAGCTCAGAATAAGACCCTAGTGACATAATAATAGGAATAATCAATATTTTAGATTGGGGAAAATAGAAAGGAAATTAATAGAAAAGACTTCCTTGTGTTTGAGATCATTTGATATAAGAATAGGAATAGAAGGAAATTGTGGCCCAGGGGGAGGGTACTGCGAGAGTTTAGGGGTTTGACGGAGAAGAGGCAATACCAAGTTGTGTTTAGGATACATTAAATTTAAAGTTATAGAAGGTCATTGTAGTGAAGATGTATGGTAGCTATCTCATAAATTGGACAACGAGTTTTATGTTATTTTTGTTGTTTACTTGGTGTTTCAAGAGATATTTATTGTGGACCGTTATGTATTAGTTACAGTGCATAGGTGAGAAACCTAGGATGGAAAGAGGTAAATTTGTGAGTCAGTTTTCTGAGAGAAAGTTGGGCCTGAAAAACAGTGTGCTAGACATGAAGATTGATCAATGATTACAAACAGGAGAGGAGAAAAGAAGGAAAAAGCCTCCAAGTCAGCAACTTGAGGCTGAGGCCATATCAAGAAAGTGCTATCTCAGGTAAGAAGACAACCTCAAAAAATTGTGGATTTGCAGAAGAATCACTTTTATAGGAACTGAAGAATTTTTTTAGATCTTAGGATCATTCTTGTAAGTTTCAGTGATAGAAAATGAAGAAAAGGTAGATAAATGATTCTTGGCTTAAAACTACCATATTTACACATAAAAATGATTATATATATCTACTTATTCTAGTATGAAATCATTATTTTCATAAAGTAAAGGTATTGAAACAGTTTTTCAAGGAACAATGAAAAAAATGTGTTTTTGCCTAAATTCTAATTAAGTATGCTTGAATATTTGAAAATGCTAGTTCTGCAATTTTCTGCATAATTTGCAATAAGCCAGAAATACTTCCAATAAACAATGCTTACCTTCTTTTGTTGTGTTGTGTAGCCAATATCTTTTAGAGAGAGAGAGAGAGGAAGAAAACAAACAACAACTCTGGATGTTTTGCTTCAGTGGCTGTGTGCAAACAAAAGGGAAAAAAAATTGGGAAAAGGCCTTCAGAATAAACTGGCATGGACTTTAATCTTTATAACCCAACACCAATCACCAAGGAGACCTCAAATGCAGCCTAGTCAATAAAAATGTATTGATCGTCCATTTTTGAGCAGTGTTTTAGGTTCTACAAACCACAAACACAACCTTCAAATGTAAAGAGACAACTGTATAAATAACCATGCCACAAATAGGTATGAAACAAGAATCTTTGTCACTTGACCATTCTTAGCCTTGATTTTATCTCCCTTTCTCCTAATAAAAAGTAAATTTAGTTTTCTTCATTATGACTCCAATAAACATGCTAGACTCAACTTTCTGATATTTATGCTCCATGAGGGTTTCTCCATGACACAAATGCATGCCCACTGTGAGTCCCTTATCCCTGGTTCTGACACTTTTGGCCTGGACCTAATTAATCATTCTTATTGATCATTCCATCTGGGATACATTTGACTCTGTCACAAAGTGCTTCAAGGCATTATAACACAACATCATAAAAGCAATTATTTTATTTTTAACCAAAATCCTGTGCATCGAGGTACATTTTTAAGCCCTGAAAAAATGATAGGGGTGAGGGAAGACCCTGCTTTCCAAAATCAGTTCCAAAAATTTGTTTTAGGCACTACTTAAATACAAGTAATCAAGTCACATGGTTTTTTTCTCTCTCTTTTTTTTATTATTAACATATTCATCATTAAAAATCCTAATTATTCTTTATGCCCTTTACCCAACCTATCAATCCCCAATTCCCTTTCCTCCCTTCCCCCCATCTCTAGTATCCTTAGGTTTGTTCTCTCCTTCTGAAAGTTTGACGTATTTTTGTGGTTTCTCTCTCCCTCTCTCTCCCCCCCCCTCCCCCTCTCTTTCTTTCCTTCTTAGCACCCAGTTATGAGTGAAGACATGTGGCATTTCTCTTTCTGTGTCTGGCTTATTTCACTTAACATACTTTTCTCCAGGCTCATCCAAGTTGATGCAAATGACAGAATTTCATTCTTTTTTATGGCTGAGTATTATTCCATTGCATAAAAACAGACACTCAGATCAATGGAACACAATAGAAAACCTGGGAATCAATCCACATACTTACAGCCAACTGATCTTTAACAAAGGCAATAAGAACGTACATTGAGAAAAAGACTGCTTCTTCAATATATAGCGCTGGGAAAATTGGACATCCATATGCAGAAGAATGAAACTGGACCTGTACCTCTCACCATATACCAGTCATATTTTTTAATTGAGAGAGGTCTTGGTAGAGCAGAACTGAGGTTACCAGAGGTGAGAAAGGGAGAAAGGGAGGGGAGGTTAGCATGAAATTGACAAAGTGCCACAAAAAATGATTACATTGTGTAATGTTGAATATATTAATTATCCTGACTTGGAAACAAAAAATTCTAAAAAAGACAGAGGTCTTAGAAATGTGGTTATGATTTTCAATATTTAAGAGTCACTTACAATTTTTCTCATCTTCTTTCAAAATTTATTCCTTGATTAACTCACCCAGGTGATAAATAGGGCCTTTCTCAATGAAATGGATTTAAGTACAGTAATCACCCCTTATCAGCAGTTTCACTTTCTGTGATTTCAATTACCACGTCACCCATGGTCCGAAAATATTAAATGGAAAATTCCAGAAATAAACAATTTATAAGTTTTAAATTGTGGACTGTTCTGAATAGTATGATGCCATCTTGCATTATTCCCCACCATTTCGCTCTGTCCTGCGCAGGATGACGTGTCACCACATTGGCTGGTGTGTCCACGTTGTATACACTATCCACCCATTTGTCACTTAGTAGCTGTCTCGGTCATCAGCTTGAAAAAACTTGGTATATGTATATAGAGTTTGGTACTATCTGAGGTTTCAAGCATCCACTGGAAGGTCTTGGAATGTATCTGCCTCTGATAAGAGGGAACTAATGTATTACAATGTACTTTCTCAGACCGAAAGAAGTTTTTTGTGTATGTTTTTAAATCTATTTTAACATTTACTTGTACATACTTGTGGGGTACAGTGTGTTATCTCAATAGATGCATATACTGCACGATGGTTCACTTAAGGTAGACAGCATAAATCTGTACCGATTAGTCCACCATTTTTCCTCCCTCTTACTTGCTGTCCCCTCCTGGCCTCTGGTAAGCATTGTTCTACTCTCTACTTCTACGAGAACCACTTTTAAAAATGTTTTGTTTATTTTATTTTTAAAATTTTACTTCTGAAGGTTTTGTATGTCATATACTGGTAGTGCCTAGGAGAAGAAACAGAGTGTTATACACCTAGTGATTCCTAGGAGATGCTCGAGAAGTTTACTCTGAATTGTAGAATGTGCCAAGACCATAAAAATTCCTTCCTCAAATTAAAGCCTTTGCAGATAGAAATTCAGAGCTTATTTCTGAATGATGTTATGGTATAGTCACAGCTTACTCTTATATTTGTCAAACTCTTATAATTGTTATAATTTTATAAGAGAATTTAATGCAGCCTATAAAACATTAGATTTACCTTTGATATTCCCAAATCTATCCATTCTCAGTTGTTATCCTTACCTTGCAACTTCTTCAACCTCACTTTTCTTTGGAAGGTCCTCAGAATCTTATACACTCAGGTCACATTAAGATGTAAACGATCACCAAACTTCTCACAATGTTTGTATTTTAATCCACAACTTAGATTCAAGAGAGTCACTGGTATTGTTTGTGTTCTCAGCATCTGCAGGCCAGGAAGTATGATGGGCAGCCCTAAAAGCTTTCCTGGAAATCCTGAAATTCTTCCTTTTTGTGCTTAGAACATTGGTAAAAACTTGATCTACATTCCAAAATGTCTGTTTTATTTTATTTTTTTATTTTTTTTATTTTTTTAAATTTTATTTTGTCGATATACATTGTGGCTGATTATTGCTCCCCATCACCAAAACCTCCCTCCCTTCTCCCTCCCCCCCTCCCCCCAACAATGTCCTTTCTGTTTGCTTGTCGCAAAATGTCTGTTTTAAATGAACAAGTGCCCAAGTAGGACTCTTTGAAAATAAAGTGGGCTTGTCCTGCAAATTAGATGCATTTATTTTCATCAATTTAAATAGTCCATTATTTTATTTTTAGTGACATGAAGACAGTTCAATTTAAACAATAAGTCTACATGGAACAGCTACAGGGAGCAAAATAAAGCCCATAGAGAAATGTCTTTCATTGTACCCTCCCTCTCCTAGCATGCTTCTTCCATTCTGTATTCTCAATCTTAGAGGTTCCTAGATTTTTTTAGATACATCTGAAAATTCACCACCTTTCGGAAGTCTGTCCTGGACTTCATATACCTCTGTGCACCTTGCCTGAGTGTCTTGTAGATTACACAGGAATTTCTCCCTCAACAATGTTATCTCTCTTTCTAGGCTCCTCTAAGCTCAGGCTTTGTCTTTTTATCTTTATTCCCAGCGCCAGGTGACTGACTGCTGAATGAATAAATGCTAACTTATTAGAGACTATAGCCACATGCCAATTTGATTGCAGGGGAGTTATTTTCATGTTTGAATTTTGCAACTAAGCAAGTGTTCTTTGGATCAGTAGTTGAGATCAGTCCTTCCGTAGTACTGGCCACTTCCTGTATTCTTACCCAATTATATTTCATGATAGGCATTTCTTGGTTTGTGTATTTGTTGATAGTGGTCTCTGACTTTTAAAAGTGTGAGATTTCTAAACATATTTAACAACATCCAGCCAATGCCAAAGTGTGATGTACCTAGAACTTAGCAATTATTCAGATAGTTAAAGTGTGCTTAAAAAACTCTCTATTGAGGGAAAAGTAAGTTTACTTTATGGTTAACTGTACACTTGCGGTCACCTTCTTTCAACTTGCCATCTCATATTTGAGCCTCATTCCTTACAATATAAGTTAGTCAATGGCAACTGCTCTTTTAAATCGTCATCCAGACTTCGCTTCTTTATCCAACTGCCTCTTTGATATCTCCAAGGATGACTGATTGGCATCTCTACCTGAATGTGTACAAAACCAAATGCCTCCATGTCCTCATCTCTTTATTCCAAGGTGCATCTGTGTAAGCATCCCTATCGAGGTGTCTTGCCACTGTGAACTTCATCCTTCAAGCCACTCAGACAAAACCAAACGAAAAACCCAAGCAAAAAGGCAAACAGACCACCCCACTGTCTAAATTTGTTCCTGTTGCTATAACAAAATACCATAGACTGTGTAATTTTTAAATAATAGTAATTTATTTCTGATAGTTCTGGAGGCTAGGAAGTCCAAGATCAAGGTGCCAGCCGATTTGGTGTCTGGTGAGGCCTTGCTGTTTGTTTCCAAGTTGGTGCCTTGTTACTACGTCCTCTGGGGAGACAAATGCTGTGTCCTCACATGCGGGAGGAAGTGGAGGGCAAAAAAAGGTACTAGGTGCTTCCTTTAACCTCATTTATAAGGTCACTAATCCCATTCTTGGGATCCACTCTCATGACTTAATCACCTCTTAAAGGCTCCACCTCTTAATGCCATCACATTGGTAAATAAATATCAACACACAAATTTTGGGGGACATATACAGACTATAACAGCCCCCCAGAAATCAATAATTTTAAATTATCTTGACTCTTCCTTGCAAATGCCATGTCCAGGAGATAAGATAATCCTTCATGATATATCTATAACCTTCTCACTTCTCATCCCTCCCTCCATTCATCCTGGTAGTTACTGCACTGGCTGTCTACATAGTTTTCCTGCTTCCATTCTTGTCCCCTAAGGTCTGTTCTCAACACTAAAGCCAGGGTGAACCGTTAAAAACCTAAATCAGATCATATATTTCTAGTGGCATCACTGAAATGTTATGAACATTATTAATGATAACTTAAGCTAATGTGTGTTGATCACTTACTATGTAGCAGAGCCTATGCTAAAAGCATACAAGCCTATTCTCATTTTATCCTCACCACAGCCCCTGATGATTCCTATCTATGCATGAGAAAACTGAGCAATAGTTAGATGAAATAACTTCCTCAAGATCACTCTGATATTGAGGTGGCAGAGCTATGCTTTAAATTTAAGCAGTCAGATTCTAGAGCATAGACATTAAAAAACTAAGTTCAACTTTCTTTCCTTTCTTTGTAAATTATTTAACCTTGTTAACATGGCATACTGTTATAAACTAGGTCTATTTGATAATCCATGTTTATTAATGAAAAAGCCAACGATAGCATGTACTATATTTTTGAGTGGTAACTTTATGATTAAGTTTCTTAGCATCTTGTTTATGTAAGAAGTAGTTAGCAGTACAGAGTAACCACCAGATATTTTTCTTTACATTGATGATCCTAGGAGTGTTTTTGTCTACTGAAGCTACCACTGTCATGTTTTAATGTTTATCTTGTATGTACTTCAGTTCTACTATTGATGTCTTATTTTGACTTTTCCACCATAATTGTATTTTTAAAATTATTGTTCATTATGGTGAACTTGTTCATTTTTATTTTCAGAAAATTGCATTAATAAATTCTATTTGTCATCAAAACTAGTAAGAACTAAAACAAATGTAGTTGTAGATACAGCAGAATTTTCTTGATTGGGAAGTGATGATATATTTTATCAGACTAATGATGATAGGAACTGAAGTCATTATTACTTATATTGGCATATGATAAAAAGCACTGTTAAAAATGTATAGAAGACTCATTTTTGTGGGTGACAAAGTTTTTAAAATCATCTGTATTTTTCATGAAATTTAAACAAGTATAAATTTCATCCACCACCCAGTTCTAATATATTTCTTTTCCAATATTTCTAAGATATCCATGTCTAAATGACTGTCCAAAGGAAACTCATTATACACTCGTATAGTAAGATTTAACCTTTTTGCCAAGAACTAAGACACTAATATTATTCAATCCTTGTATCCTTAGAAATGTAAAATTCTACATAATTTGTTATTATTTATATATAAATTATAGCAATCATACATTGTGAATTTATTGAATAGAATACAATATAAATTTAACATGTCTTTATATCTTAAAGTATTTCTAAAACTTGATTAGTTTTTCTTTAGTCTTTCCACTCCAGGCCTATCAGCTTATTTAAGCATGATCACTGTTGTGCAATTATATAATCAAAATAACAAAAAGTGAATGCCTGCTTTAAGGTACTGTTCTTAAACTGAGAGTTACTCCTAGAAAAATACTAGTTAACCCATCATTTATAATGTTATCAGATTACTCTAACATTTCCATAGGAATCCGTTTCTTTACATATGTTTTCCATTTATTCAGCTTTACTTTTTATGTACTGACTTAGGCTTGGAAATGTTTTTAATATCGCTCTGTGTTTTCAATGATACACACACCATTGTGGATTACTAGAGTGTTGTAATTAAATGAGCTTTAGAGACATAAAGATTTGGGTTTAAAGGCTGGCCTGTGACTTAACTAGTTTTGTTGGCTTTGTTAGTTGGTCAAGTTGTTTAACCTCCTTATGGTTGTTTTTCATGGGTTCATGTACTCGTATGTAAAGCATTTAGCATACTGCTCAGCACATAATGGGCTATTTTTCTGGATTTATAGAATCTCGACAGACGGTGGAATTTTTCGGGATTTTTAGAATCTCATCATAGCTTCTCCAGATGAAGGATTGGATTGCTTCTAACTTATTTATTTACTTTTAGCTGTCACAGCACCTAAGTGAGAGAGCCACATTCAAAATGAGCACGTGATAGAGGTGTAGTCAGTCTCATGGTTTCCTACACATTCATCTTTTTTCATTTAGTGTTCATTTCATATTTTCTTCTCTCTTCTAAGCTTCTATTTGTCATGATCTTTCTTATTTCTCTCTTTATCTGATGCATAATCGTCACCTATTTAGGAAGGGATCTTTCTTACTACTTCTTTTCCTCTCAGTACATGTACATCCCAAACCTTATTTTCTGCTGCAGCTGAGAAGAAAAAGTTCGATTGCCATGCAGGCACATTTACCTTGTCCACAATTACTGTTTAATATTTTTTAATGATTAGAATGACTAGGCATGAAAAATAGATATATTATAGGAATAAGATGAAAAGTAAATAAAATGTTATATTTTCTTTGTAAAGTAAAATATCTGTAGCTTGTTTCTCTTTTATTCTTTTTAGTCACTCAGAAGTGATGTGATAACTTTTGTCTGGAATGTTTTTATTTATTGAAAAGCAGGTGTGGAGCAGTTACTAGACAGATAGCATTACACTATGCCCATGAGAGACAAAAAAAGAAATTAAAAATTAAACAATGTTTACAAATAATCAAACTGAAGCAAGGAAGTGATCAAAAACTCAGGTTACGTGCTGGGAAAGAACATTTTTTATTTACCTAAAAGAATTTTTTGCTTTTACCTTTAGACATAGACACAGGGCTCATGATGTCATGTAACAAATACAGCATTTGGGGCAGTTTAAGAGCAGACTCACCATCTTTTTAGGAAGATACTTTGTTGTTGTCATTGTTTTGTTTTTGTTTAAACCACCCTAATTATTAGTAAAAGAAAAATAAGGAAGGCTATTTTTGACAGCTAAAACCTACCAATATGATGATTTAGAATAATAATTGCCAAGCGTTCTCTGATCTTGTAAAGGCATAGAAAGTATCAGTGAGTTTTGTGTTGCTCTCTTAAAAACCTTCCAAGATGAGATATTTTAAAGGTCCTCGGAAAACTCATGATTGGCACAATAGTCATTGCCTGATCATTAAAATAGTGTTTCCAAGGAGGCTTAAATTTCACTTCACTAAGATTTGTCAAGGATGTGAAGCATCACATACTGCAATTATAATCATACTTGGTATTTAGCATAATTCACTTCTTAAAGGATATCCTTTCGGGTCAGTAGTTTCAAAATATTTCATCTTTTGCATATGAAAGAGGACACTGAGCTGTGTGGAGGCCTCTCTCTCTGAATCTTCTTATGATTCTTCTATTACTGTTCCCCATTGCCCACCGCATGGCTTCTACTTACCCTCCTGTGGCTGTCCCCTCCTCAGCAGTGGCTGCTGGATGTGCATGGAGGTGGTGTTGACCCCTACACAGGGGAAAGTGTAGGACAGAGGAGTGGGAACAGTTTCAGGGTGGCAAGTCCTTGGCACCTTTAGGACTAGACAACATTGTTGACTTAGGTTTAGGCCCCACTTACCCTGCCCTTTACACTTTAGGCCTAGAAGTATCTATAATCAGCATTATTGGAAGGCCAACCAATACTAACAAAAAATGGCATGATTTCACTAAGGAATCTCACAATTTACCTAGAATCAACTCTTTGTATTTTATTAATTTATTTTTTAATTGACACATATTGATTGTATGTATTTATGGGGTACAGAATTATATTTCAATACATGTATACAATGTGTGATGATCAAATCAGGGTAGTCAGTATATTCGTCATTGCAAAAATTTGCCATTTCTCTGTGCTGAGAGCATTTTATTTCCTTTTTTCTAGCCATTTAAGAACATGCAATAAATTACTGTTAATTATCGATGGCTAGCACCATAATTAATACATCACTAGAACTTATTTTTCCTATCTGGCTATAATTTTGTGTCCATTAACCAACCTCTCACTATCCCCATCCTCACTCCCCTTCCCAGCCTCTAGTAACCACAATTCTATTCTCTACTTCTAAAAGCTCGACTTTTTTTTTTCAGCTTCCACATATGCATGAGAACATACAGTATTTATCTTTCTGTGCCTGACTTATTTCACTTAATACAATGTCTTCCAGGCTTGTCCATGTTACCACAGATGAAAGGATTTCATTACTTTTCATGGCCAAGTAGTATCTCATTGTATATGTATTCCACATTTTCTTTATCTGTTCATCCATCAATGGACACGTAGGTTGATTCCATATCTTGGCTATTGTGAATACTGTTGCAATAAACATGGGGATGAAGATATCTCTTAGATATGCTAATTTCCTTTCTTTGGATGAATACCTAGCAATGGGCAAGCTATATCATATGGTAGTTCTATTTTTAGTTTTTGAGGAATCTCCACACTGTTTTCCATAATTGCTATGCTAATTTACATTTACACCAATAGTATGTAAGAGTTCCCTTTCTCCTCATACTTGCCAGCATTTTTTATTTTTTGTCTTTTTGATAATAGCCATTCTAACTGGGGTCAGATAATATCTCATTATGTTTTTGATTTGTATTTCCCTAATGATTAGTGATATTGAGCATTTTTTCATATAACCTGTTGGCCATTTGTATGTCTTCTCTTGAGAAATGTCTATTCAGTTCATTTGCCTGTTTTAAAATCAGATTTTTTTTTCTGTCGAGTTGTTTAAATTCTTTGTATATTCTGGATATTAATTCCTGTCAAATGAATAGCTTGCAAATATTTTCTCCCATTCTGCTGGTTACGTGTTTGCTCTGTTGATTGTTTCTTTTGGTGTGCAAGAGCTTTTTAGTTTGATGTAATCCCATACGTTTGTTTTGCTTTTGTTGCCTGTGCTTTAGAAGTCTTCTCTATTAGATATTTGCCCAGCACAAAGCTATCTAAAGATTCAATGCAATCCCTATCAAAATACCATTGTCATTCTTCACAGAAATAGAAAAACAATCCTAAAATTCATGTGGAACCACAAAAGACCCAGAATAGCCAAAGCAGTCTGAGCAAAAAGAACAAAGCTGGAGGCATTACACTACCTGACTTCAAAATATACTTCTAAGCTATAGTAATCAAACAGCATGGTAATTGGCATAAAAACAGACGTATTAACCCAGAAATAAATCCAGTTATCTAGAGTCAACTGATCTTCGACAAAGGTGCCAAGAACATACATTGCAGAAAGGAAAACCTCTTCAATAAATGGTGCAGGGAAAACTGAATATCCATATAGAGAAGAAAGAAACTAGAACCTTATCTCTCACCATATACCAAAACCAACTCAAAATGGATTAAAGACTCAAGTATAAGATCAGAAACTACAAAACTCCTAGAAGAAAACATAGGGAAAACAGTCCAAGACATTGGTCTATGCAAAAATTTTCTAGAATCCACTCTTTGGACACCTTTCCTTTGGTTTCACAAGAATAAAAAGCTGACTCATCAGAGGTCAGGCTTACATTATTTTCATTGAGCCCCCAAAGTGGCACACAAAAAAAGTCCTCATGGGTTATCACCCTCCCTGAATGATGCAAAAAGGTCAAGTAAAGGACTGGTCTAATAAGGAAAGTTTCTGTGGAAAATATCGCTATGGGTTTCAATGAACAGTGATACCTGCTATTCAGGTATCCTTCCTTTCCTTTTCTTCTTTTCTCTTTTCTTTTCTATTCTGTTCAATTTGAGAATCTATTTTATTCCACTACAGTGTAATCTCCATGTGAGCAGGTGCTCCATGTCTTTGGTGCTGAACACATTGCCGGGTACATAGGTGAACAGTAAATGTTTGTAGTATAAATAAATACATTTGCTGAGAGTGGTACAATTGCCTTACTCCTTATGCTATTTCTGATCTACACTTGTGTATGTTTTATTGTGCATCACTTCAGATCCTTTTTTTGGAATTGGATGGAAAATAAGGAAGAAGGGAAATGAGATAATAATGGAGACAGGAAAATAGGGAATGGAAGAATAATGTGAAAATGGTCTCTGCAACTCAACTAGTAGACAATTTAACATTTTCCCCTCTTTTATACAAATCTTTTTCTTTTTTTGAATTTTATTCTCAATTGGCACATAATAAAAGTTCATATTTTATTCTCAATTGACACATAAAAGTTCATATTTACAAACAGAGTAATATTTTGATATGTGTATACACTGTGTGATGATCAGATCAAGCTAATTAGTATATCCATCACTGTAAATATTTATATCTTTATGATGAGCACATTTAAATTTCTCTCTCCTAGCTATTTGAAAATATACAATAAATCATTGTTAGGTATAGTCACCTACACTATTATAGAATACTAGAACTTATTCTTCCTATTTAGGTGTAATTTCTGTGGTGGAAAAAAAACCCGACAAATGTTTACATTTTCCAAGGGCATGTATAAAGGCAAATTTACCACAAAGTAAATGCATCTTAAGTTTCATGGTTCCTCACTTGCACAGCCCCTTCCAAGGCTATAAACTTAATTTCCTAATTTCATATTTGTAATTTTCCATTATTTTTTTCTCAAAGAGAGATTTACTTTGGGTTCTAATTTATAGTTAAGTGATAAATTCTACCAGTTTTAGTGTAACACTATTCCAATGTGAAGAAACTCTAGGAAGTAAATTCTGTGATTTGCTGAGTGTATGAGGGTACTTCAAAAAGTTTGTGAAAAGAATTAGGTGATAATACAAATCTTTCCATGAACATTTTGAAGTACCCTCATATAATTTTATCTATAATTCATAATTATTGTACTGAAATTTGGTGAACACTGCGATTACCTACACCAGGGCTGCTCAGGGCTACTTCCTAGCAGGTTGAGCGCTCTGACTCCCACCTCCAGTATCTTTGACCACCTACGGTGTTGGCTGAGACTAAACTAGAGTTCCTAGGAATGAGTAGTCTGAAAATACAATTCCCCCCCAGCCCCCACTGTGATCATAACCACTGCTCAACATTAAGTTTTTAGGATGTCTCACTTCTCTAAAATTAAATAGAATTTTTTAAAAAGTAATGTTCAGATTTTGTTTATAAGTATTAGGATGTAATTCAAGAACAAACCTAAAATTGGCATACTATGTCCAAAACATCACAAATACAAGCTCCCAAATGAGGAAATTAAGGTTTAGAAAAGTGACCTGAGCCTAAAACTTTCCCAAAAAAGTACATTGCTTTTAAAATGCATATTTCACATCTTTTCCAAATTTTATGGCTGGAAATACAAAATGTATTCTGAAAAATAAAGTTTGTGTTAATGAAATACAATTTTAGTAAGTATTATTTGGAAACTTTGAGAGAGGCAGGGAGAATAAACTGAACTCATGAAATGATAGTTAGAGAAAATAATATGATAAGATGTTTGATTTAAGACCATGATTCAAAAGAAGTTTATTGGGATAATGTGAATTAAATAAACAAGAAGAAATAAGACATTATTTAAAACTGTTACTCTCATTATTAAGTGCATTGGTCACTAATCTCATAAATCTCCCTTATTGAATTGCTGAAAACATGAAGTATTTAGCTATATAGATATTTTATCTGGTAAGTAGACAGATTGTGGTGTACCATGTGCCAATATATTTTAGGGCAAAAGTGTTTTTGAGAATAAAAGAGCCTTTTTAAGTATATAGTCAAGTTTTGCTTATAAATTCAGTTCCCCTTTTCATAAGATAATATTATTTATATACTAACTTGTAATAATTTCATATTTCAATTCTAAGTCTGTGGTTTGGGGATAAAATCCATTAGTGTAATATGGTGTTTTAAAATTACCAGAATCTAAGGCTCTATTGTCATCATTTAGATCCACCTAATAATTGCCAGGAATTTCTGGAAAGAGAATAAGTAGCATGCTTGTAAACTGCTAAGTAGCTCTGTGTGGATTATTCACATTGTAGATTGGTCATTATATAAGAAACCACTTTCCAAATCAGGACTCATATGAGGTCATTAGAAGCACACTAACTCTACCTAAAGCATCAAGCTACTTCCTTCCTTGCCGTGTAACTACGTTTTTCATGGATATCCTACCTTTTCAAATTTCCACTTGTTCACCCTCATTGTCTCAAACCATCATGAGCTGACAGTGTAAGGGTGGTTCTAGCATGCCAGAAGTTATGTAACCCATACCCTGTTGTCCTTGGGGTAATATCCCCAGAAGGCCATACCCCTGAAATATTATATTACCAGAGGGCTATTTTCAACCTCATTGAAATTTTCTTCAGTCACTTAATGAACTACATACGAATTTCAGTCATTGTTTGTCTTCTAATCATGAATGAAATTACCCCAAACCTGTCACCCGCCTTACTCACTACTCTTGGCCTCTAATGCCTTCATGTTTGTTTCCATAATCAAAATAGAAGGAAAGAATTCTAAACTAAGAGTTCCATAAATGGGTTCAGCTGTGGAAGTACAATAGGAGTAATTTCACAGTTTCTTTATATGCTTGCACCTTATCTATAAGAGTAGAAGACTTCAATCTTTAAAGAATTGATAAGGTTGTTTCCCCACTTTAAAAAATGTAATTAAATGTCATTCATTTTTCAGAAGTGAGTAACAATAAAGAAATAGAGGCACACGGCATTATATTAAAAAGGAATTTAATGTTATAAAAAATTCTACCTCCAAAATTGTATTAAATTTAGCACTGTATAAAGAGAAAATAGCAAGTGAAATAAACTTATATATTGATTTGTGAGGAAGCTATGACTTATCCCAACATTATGATATGATCAACTCACCAATATCAATGTCATAAAACAGAACCAATTAAAAATGAAGAAGGATTTAATAATTTTTTACCAAATTTAACAGGATGTTAAGCAATTTACTCCTATTTTGAATCAATTTAGATCTGTAAGCATGAATCTCATTTGTCCATCTTTAAAAACTTTCTTAATTTCCTTTTGAATAACTTAACAAATTGAAATTATATAGTGGATAATGTGTAATGAAATAAGTCAAAATACTTACAAAATATACGAGAAGATAATCCAAAATATAGATCTATTCAATGTTATCATGAAGATGTGAGATATGTTAATAATGCGCTAAAGCAAGATTCTCATAATTATTTTATTATGAACATTTATACTTAAAAACTTAAGATGCATTATTGTAAAACTCAGAATAATGTGTACTGAAAAGTCCAATAAGAATCTTATTAGATGTATTTATTATATATTCATCATATTTGGTGAACTAACTCCTAGGGTTCCAACTAAATTTACAATTAATAAGTTATTGTTTCCAACTTCCACAATTATATGTTTCATTGTTTATAAATATGCTGCAATAAACATTTCTAAAACATTGATCATGATCGATTACCAAATAAATCAACAAAACAATTTGAAAAAGAAGCATACTACTATAATATTAGCAAATATTCATTAAGAAATTAATGAAATGCCTTTTTTTTTTTTCCCCTAAGAAATGTCAGAAACAGCTTCTGATAAGG
The DNA here is from genome assembly GCF_027409185.1 of Cynocephalus volans. Taxonomy (NCBI): domain Eukaryota; kingdom Metazoa; phylum Chordata; class Mammalia; order Dermoptera; family Cynocephalidae; genus Cynocephalus; species Cynocephalus volans. The sequence continues at coordinate 78,234,737 of NC_084464.1, forward strand.
AATGTCTGGTACTTGTTATTACTGTTTCCTCACTCTGCCCTCACATCTGTTTTCAATTATCTTTATGACAAACCTTTAGGCTAGCTCAGTTCAAAAACTGGATTTCATCAAGTAAAAGAAGTGGGAAGGGCTTGATCTATCATAGTATGGAAGCCACCAAAGCTGACTTAAGCATGACATCTGTCTTTGCTCTGTATTTGGACATTATTAGGCTTCCTATTATTGTACTGTGTCCTTCAGACTCATATCCTAACTTCACCCTTCATCTCACTATCTAGAGATATTCAGGCCTTTGCCTTTTGTTCCTCTACAAATGACGGCAGTTGATGGCTTTGTTTTGAAAGTTTAAAGTTCAAGGAATAAAAAAAATTGAAAATCACCATTATGTAAACACCACAGAAATAATTATTGATAGCAAGATCTGCCAAAGGATGCTAAAATAAGTGGATAAAAGATGGAGGAGAAGCAGGATATTTGCATAGTCTCAAAGTATCTCTCCCAAGATATTTATTAATTATGAAGGAAAAAATAGTCACTTTGTAGTGGAGAAGCCCAGCAGGCACCACTTGGTAATCTGACTAATGTCAGCAGTAATAAGATACATCAGTATCAAATGATCAAGTTTAATGTCAACAGTAATAATGTACATTATAAGCAGTAAAGAAGACCAAAGCTGCACCATCAATACTCTGCTTAGAAATCTTCTCTGCTAAATATTCAATTTCATCACTCGTAATTTATACTTTCCATGAAATGTTAGAATAAAAGTTAGCCAAGTTCTTTGCCGCTTTATAATAAGGATTACATTTCCTCCAATTTTCCTTAACCTGTTCTTCATTTTCACCTATGACCTCATCAGAATGACCTTTGACATCTATATTTCTAAAAACATTCTGTTTATGATTATTTATGTATTCTCTAAGAAGATGGAAGTTTTCTCTCCGATTCTCTTCTTTTCTTTCTGAGCCCTCACCAGCATTGCCTTTAATGTCTGTATTTGTGCCAGCAGTCCCTTCATGGCAATCTCGGCTTTTTCTAGCATGCACCTGAAAATTCTTCCAGCCTCTACCCATCAATAAGTTCCAAAGCCACTTCAGAACTTTTAAGTATTTTTAAGGTATTCATTACAGAAGTACCCCACTTTTTGGTCCCCAAATCTGTCTTAGTCAGCTTGGGTTGCCGTAACAAAATACCATAGTGGTATTAAACCAGAATAAGTGGCTTAAACAAAATAAATTAATTTTCTTAGAGTTCTGGAGGCTAGAAATCCCAGATTGAGGTGCCAGCCAGTTTGGTTCCTGGCTCTCCTCCTGGATTGTAGACACCACCTTCTTGCCGTGTGCTCACCTGGTGGGGAAAGAAGGTGTGAGATCTCTCATGTCTCTTCTTATAAAGATATGCATCCTATGGGATCAGGATCCTCACCCTTGTGACCTTGTTTAATCTTAATTACCTCCATAAAGGCCCTATCTCCAAATAAAGCCACATTAGAGGTTGCGGATTTAACATATGGATATTGGGGGTACACTAACATTAAGTCCGTAACAGCAGGCAAACTTTACTTTGCAAAGTCGAGTGAGTCACTTGCTGAGGGAGGAAGGAATAGAGTTGCATAGCGAGTCTACAGTGAGGTCTTGTAGGGCTGTGAGGAAAGCTTAGATGTGTCTACTGTGTCAGAATAGCCAGAAGGATTTTTCATGGTTATGTTACCAACATTTGTATAAAGTCTTAGTAATTAGGAATACTCAAGTTTTCATGAACCTTATCCCAAACCACATACCTTTGTGGTTTTTTTGTTTTGTTTTGTTTCGTTTTTTTTACTTAGGTCTTATTTTCCAGAGAGGCAAGATGACGACAGTGAATTTTTTTTCATCATTTAAAATTATGCTGCCTCTGGGGCTTAAATTTTCTAATATTATTTATTCAAGAAATAGAGTCAATTTTATACAGTATGTAGTAATTTTGTCTTTATATGTAACAAAGTATATTAGGATTATCAAAAACTAACCATGACAACAGGCTTCCTTTCAACGTAGTTTATGATGCCAGAGTACATGGGAATACAGATTCTTGGCAGGAAATATTTGTTTGTGGTAACATATATGTGTATATATAAACAAACACAAATGCACATATATATCATCAAAAAAATTTACATGTATGTATACACATATTAACAATTTTTGTAGTAGAAGAAAGACAAAATGACTCACTAAGATCCACTAAAATTATATCATAAACTCAAGTAGGCAGCCTAGTATTTTTACAAGTAAAAGTATAAAAGTTTTGGTGTCAGAAGTCCCAGGTTCTAGTTTAGTCTTTAGCACTTTCTGGCTATACATGCTTTGGAAGGTGACAAACTTCTGAGGTTTTGATTTCTTCATGTGAGAAAAATGGGAGCCGCATCTACTTTAAACGCCATACCTACCCTACAGGTTTGTCAGAATCAGAAGACATCATGCCCAAGAAATAACATTGTAAAGTAATATTTCACTCATTATGTCCTTGCTATAATAGTTATTATTTTCTAATATTATCACTTTCAAGTTTTATCATTAAAGTTTATAGTAAAAGCCTAGAGATATTTACAGTGAAAAAATGATAGGAGTGATAAGAAAACACTGTGAAAAGCTTAAATAATTTGCAGTAATTGTGCATGAAGAAGAGAAGGCCAACCAGTAATCCCAAAGCTGTCTTCAAGCACATTCCAGAGAAAACCATTCCAGAGAGCTGATAATGATGAGCATGAGTTACTTAGGCTAATTAAACAAAATAGCTTTCCAATAGTGAGAGTCACTGCAAAGTAGAATCCCCTTCTGGGTAGGTTGTGGAATCCCATTTTATGACACCAGTTGGCTGGGGACAGTTAACCTCCAGCCTTGCCTGGAGTCAGGGACTCAGACTTCTGAGAGCCAGAGCTCCCTTTCAGCTTTGTGCTCTGTGCTTCCATATAGATCTAAGGTGCTGTGGTAATGGGGTTGCTTTCCTGTAGAAAAAGAAGCAAACAATGGAAAGCCACATGCTGAATACACAACATGACAAGTGTATTTCCTTCCTTGAAAAATAAAATATCCAATTTGGAATATTGGAAACAATTTTACTTGAGTATGGTAAATAATAGAACATACTTCTTTCCAAGGTTATGTTCATTTAAAGTGATTGAGATGGGAAAGAAGACAAAAAGAGGGAGTGGACTAGGAAGAGGGGGGAGGAAGGAAAGGAGCCTGGAGAGGAGAGAGACTCAATCAGGCAATGAGGGTTACCAGTGCAGGAGGAGAGGAGGCGATGGGCAGGTGAGACAGGGACAGAGAACATGGGGTGAGAATATTGTAGGTTTAGGAAAGGGTATTCTACTCTTCATTTTTAAAAATTTTATTTATTTTTTTAATTTATTTTTTGAATTGAAACAGTTGTTTATACATATTTATGGGATACAGAATTGACTCAGTATTTGTGTACAGTATGTGATGAATCAATCAAATCAATTGAATCAATGTTATTAGCATGCTCATCAATATAAATCATAATTATTCTTTGTGTCCCTTACCCAATTACTCTCTAACCCCCCCTTGTGCTCCCCCTTTCCCACCTCTAGTAACTATAAGTTTATTCTCCCCTTCTGAAAGTTCAACATTTTATTGTGGTTGGTCTTTCTTTTTTTTTTGTTTTCTTCCTTCCTTCCTTCCTCTCTCTCTCTCTCTCTCTCTCTCTCTCTCTCTCTCTCTCTCTCTCTCTCTCTCTCTCTCTCCCCCCCCACTTAAGAGTGAGGACATGTAGCATTTCTCTTTCTGTGCCTGGCTTATTTCACTCAACATAAGTTTCTCCAAGCTTATCCATGTTTCTGAAAATGGCAGAATTTCATTCTTTTTTATGGCTGAGTAGTATTGCATTGTGTACATATACCACATTTTCCTTATCCAGTCATTCATCAAACCAGATGTTCCTCACTTTAGATATATGAAGAGGTTAAAATGAATCACCTTTTTGTTTCTAGAATTTCAGCCAGTCTTAGTAAAATATATTACACTAAAAGCATTGACACATTATTTTATTCTAATGAAACATTATTTTATAAGTTACATTTCTATCTTTAAAGACTTAAAGATTGAAACTATACAGTGAATAATAATTGTACTTTCTGGAAGTAGTGAGGGAAGGAAAATCTGTATGTATGCTGCCTATCTGTTTATCTATCTATCAACTATCTGTTTATCTATCTATCATCTATCTACCTATGTCTGTCTGTCTGTTTATCTATCTTCTAGTGTTTTGTTTTATTTTGTTAGGAGAAATTATTTTTCACTTTTCCAAAATCTTGATAATAATTAGAGTTAAATTTCTTAACTAGATCGTTTGGAGAATGGATTTGAGAAATGCTAAATGGAGATCCTTAAGAAGTTTGGGAGTAGGTGTGGCAAATTGACTTTTGATAATCTAAGTAAGGCTTTGCTATCAACTAATTTTGATGTCCTCCTTCATAGAATAGCTCTAGAACTTCTATTGTTTAGTGAGCAAATATGTGGGTGAGCATAACTTCATGGATGCTACTAGATCTCTTACTTTAAGTAATGTTATTACATAAAGATTGTTTTGTAGAAAGTTCTTTGTACTTTTAATTTCTTATTATATAAGGCACGGCAGTTCAGTCATTAAAAAATTCAGTAGATATTTTTTGCTTTGCTCAGGGTTTTGTGGGACAAACAAAACAGACAAAAACAAACAAACGAACAAAAAACCTTCTCTCTTTATCCCTGAAGACATTATGTGTTGGCACCTGGGGACCACTTGATTGTCAAAATTGAGTATCCAACCGTCTTAGGAACACATAAGGCTTAGTCATGAACTTATCTGTTACATTATCAAATTGATTATACTTTCTATCCAAGGACTTTCCAAGAAATTATGAAATTGTTGTCGGTTGTAAATGAAAGTTTAATTCCCAGGGAGAATTAGAGAAAGAGGACTAAGTTGGGTTAACTTATCTTGGAGTGAAAGTAATATTTAAATAAAAACATTTCGCTTTTGTATTCTGTTGTGGAAAGCCAGTCTTTGTCTATGGGCCGCTGATTTCAGTTTTCAGTCATGGCCCTGGTGTCTGCTCCCACTTTGTCGTGAAGTCTTGCTTCTTACACAGACAAACAGCCGCCATCTGAGATTAACCATCAGCGGTTAAGACTGAGTGACTGGACAAGAGCAGGAACCGCCAGTGAGATAATAACTCTGGACTTTCTTGGCATACTTTTCATACCAGCTTTCTGAAGGGATGTGTCACAGTTTTCCAGAATGACTCCCAGTGAAACTCTGCCTTTATCGAATTCATCTCCCCTATGTTACTATAGATTCTTTTAAACTAAACCTTAGTGTTTTATGGTCCTGTAGCCTTATACTATTACTTTTTAGGACGATTTTGCAGTGGTTGATGAGATACGAGCAGTGGCTTAGAAAAATTCATCTATTTTAGAACTGAGGAAATGAATAACTGGACATTTTAGCCTAGTTTTTAGCACATGATCTAGGAATAGGATACCTGTGTTGGAATGTAATAATATATCCAAAAGAATGGAAAATTTTGCCTCCATCTTTTTTCCCTGAATCGTTTAAATATTGTTTTTCTCTGTTATGAAGTGACAGAACAAAAGTCCCATCAAAAAATATTTCACTCTATTATAAATTTTGCTGAGTCAGAATATGCTTAGGGATGATATAGGAGGGACAGTATGTTTCTGTTGTGTGGCAAGTCTAAGAAGAAGCAGTTTGGTATCTGTGTCCCTAGTTTTTGAAGTTAATTTCTGGAATAAAAATCTCAAACTTTCCTAAAGATTTCTGTATGGGAATGATAGAAAACAAAACTCTGGTAATTAGAAAGATATTTTACCATTTATTTCTTTATATTGCAGTTGTGACATTAATTGGCCAGCATTGCTTTTTTAATGCTATCACATTTTTTTATTTGTATCTTATTTTTACTTCTTCCTGTAAATTTGACATTTTCCTTAAAATCTGGGTACAGTTTTTGTTACACTAATTTTATCCTGATTCCTTATAAAAGGCTGCTTTTTTAAAAACCTCTTTATGTGGAGATGAAATCAATGTGTCTATAGATCTTTCATTTTGTTTTCCTTCAATAGCCTGCTGCAGAATAACATAAGACCAACTGTTAGGGGGTCTTGCTGGCCTAAACCCAAAGCAATGTTTTTTGATAACAAGGAGTCCTTAGTTTTTAGATACAATTGCTTTTTTCGGTTAGTACTTTTCTTTTCAACTTTGTTTTTGGTTTGATTTGGGGCTGTGTGTGTATGTATGCCTGTGTTTCCCTAAAAAGCTTTGAATATTTATTTTGAACTCTCCTTGGACTACCAAGTAAAATTAGTTCAGTAATTGTGGTCTCAAATAGTTTTGTCTCCCTAAAAAGTCAGTCAAAACCTGGTTTGCAGGATAAATGCACACAATGCCACACTAGTTTCTGAAGCCCCCGGTACTCTACTCCCTTGCGTGACGCTCCCCATGTGATGCTTCCACGTATGAGTGAATAATCACTGGCTTTTACATCAGATACATCAGTCACTGGAGTGAGAGACTCTGGGCATTTCAGGTGCTGCCAAAAAAACCAGCACCAGACTTTAGGTTTAATATTACCTGAGGAGGTTATCTGCAGGATGATAGTGCAGGAGGGATAGTTCCCAGACAATTTGGGAATCTCAGGAATGCGAATGTTTATAGTAGGATGATGTAATTTTTTTTGTTTGTTTTTTGCTGGGATGTCTTGTGGTAAAGATTACCATCACTGTTTGCCATACCATGAATTTTTCTAAACTACTTAAACTTATCTTGGAATGTTATCCGTGTCTAATGTCACAGAGAGTAAATGCATCTGGCATTAACATTTTACTGATGCTTTCTTTGCTTTTACTAAACCTCATCTTCCAATTGAAGAACTTGCCTATTTTTAATTCTAAATACAATATGTCTAAGAATAAGGTTTTAAGATTTAGGTAAGGTCAAATAAGGTTTAACCTTAGTTTGTGTCTGTGACACCTAGTATACACTACTAAGGAGTTCAACTGAAATTCATTCTGGGCACCAACCATGGTCAAAACATAGTGAGTACCTAAGAATTACTTGTAGAATAGAAGTAATGCTACTGAACTGTAAATCAAATAACACACAAAGTTGAACCAGCAGACTTGTTTGCCTCTTTTTATTTTTTGCTACACTGATGGATACCACATGTCTTTCTTAGGTGATTTTTTGGGGATGGAGCTAGTAATTACTGCCATTATTGTCTACCATACAGCCATGCTCAGATAGCAGCTATCCTGCTTATAATCAAATGAACAAGATATTATGTTTGGCTTTGTTTATGGAAAAAAAAGACATTTTATGAAATTGTGGTTAGAAGCCTATTAGCAAAAAGGATGCATGGTTTCTTGGAATTATAATTTGAATTTTTTGAGAGAAACAGATGAAAAGAATCTCACTGTAGGGCTAAATCGGTTTATGACCTTACTTTTTTAGCTGAAATTCATGAACTCCATGAGAAGTGTTGCTGGAATAAGAAATGATCCTATAAAAGAGCATTAAGCAACACTAAAAAAAAAAAAAGAACAATAATACTAATATTATTTTCGGCTCGCCATATGCCCAGCATCATATTAAGCACTTTAAATGCATTATCACATTCAATTCTTATGACCCTATATCCTCATTTTACAGAAGGAGAGATTGAGGACTGGACAGATCAAGAAACTTTCTCAAGGGCATAAAAGGACAATCAGAATTTGAATCAGATCATCTGAATCCAGGGCTTGTGCTCATAACCACCACCTTGCTGCACATTATTATTCAGTTTTTAAATAAAACCTTACATTAATCGTACTGCAAAATGCATGACATTAAAAAATAAAGAAAAAAGTAGCACTGGTCATATGTGTGCATGTGCATTTTTAATGAAAACGACATTCTTTTTGTTTTTCTAGAAATTTTCATTGCATTAGGTTGCTAGAAGACCAAAACATAAAACTTGGCACTTTCTCAACCAATGTGTATGATGCTCTAGTAAGTGTTTAAGATATCTTTGGAACAACATTTAATTTGCAAGATCTTTTTTTATTAGGGTGCTCAATTAAGTAATTATTTCTTTCCCACTTTGTGTATGTTCCATATTTGATCTTCTGCAGCTTTCAAGACACACAATGTAATTCTTACTTAATCCCATTTTGACTCCACTTCACTCCAAAAACAGAAAGAAAATCAAAAAATGTAAAGCACTTCTTTTATCCTATTGGAAAAGCCAATAAAATGAAAGAATCATCTAAGGCAATTTTTTTTTCAGAATTTAAGATTGGCAGGAAATTTTGTTTATAAAACTATGGAAACTAAGTTGAGATTTACATACAAGGATTTCAGAACTTGTTTTGCTAATGCAGTGTCACTCAGGAAGCCATTGAACCTCACAAAGTAAACTCACAGAGAACGTTTGTTTTGGAAAATGATGATGATGACAGGCAAGAATTTTCTAGGTAGAAAATTTACATATAATTTACATACCATACAATTCGCCCCTTTAAAGTATAAAATTCAGTGGGTTATAGTATATTCGCAGAGTTATACAAACATCACCACTATGTAAGTCAAAAACATTTTTATCACCTTAAAAAAGAAACCCAGGGCCCATAACCAGTCACTCTCCGTCCCCCACCCCCACCACCCCAGCCCTAGGCAACCTGCAATCCACTTTCCATCTCTGTGGATTTGCCTGTTCTGGATGTTTAATATAAATGGAATTATAATATGTGGTTATCTATGCCTTTTCTTTCACTTAATGTTTTCAGGGTGCATCTATGATCTAGCATGGATCAACACTTCATTCCTTTTTACTGCTAAATAATACCCTATTGCATGAATATACCACATTTTATTTACCTATTAATCAGTTGATGGATGTTTGGATCAGTATATTTTGTTCATACTCAAATTCTGAAGAGTGAGAGCAGAAATACAGTCCATGCTAATTTCCAGCTGGAGAACAACAATTAACACTGTTGCCTTCTGTCTCATATTAAACAAAATCACAGCCTGTGAAAAGAAGATACCCTTAGAAAGAAAAACCTTGACTTCTGTTATTCAGACAATGGAAAACCACGTGAATTTTTTTGCTCACTAAAATGCCTAAGCAAGTTAATTTTCCTTCTCCTCACTTTGCCTAACATTTGATACTATAAATTCATTGGCTAGAACCCACCCAAAATTCACATTAACAAAAATGTAAGAGGAAACATCTATCTTCACTGTTGTATACCAAATTAAGTCTGAAAATAATCAATGTAGTGTTATGAAACCAAAAGTATAAATTAGCATTATGTTTCCTCATTGTCTTTGTTGGATTATTCCCAAGTAACCCAAAAGGAAACATAAATTTCAATTTATAGTGAATTTTGTGATCTGATACTTTAAGTGGGTGTTCAGCAAGTGGCAATAGAAGAGCACTAGACTGCAATTACTTACTGCAAATCACAAGCTGCTAGAAATACCACTTACTAATTGTGTACCAAAGAGCTCGAGTAAAAAAGCGTGGACTGGCTATGGAAAGCTTTGCTCATCCTGTTACTTGCCTCTGTAAACCACGATGCATGTTTAGTGACATATGCAATTATCACAGGTCTCCTAGAGAGCACACAGGTCTTTGTGTTTGGGAAATTACAACACTGAGGATGTGAGAAGCAAGCACAAAGGCAAACTGTGTGAGGTTGCTTGTCTGGAACTACTATAACAATACTAATGATGGTGAGAGATAACAGTAGCTGTTATTCGTGCAGTATTTACTATCTGCTGAAAGCTTTGCCATCTACACTTTACTTCTTACTTTCACAGCCCTTCAAGATAAGTTTTATTGCCATTTTATGGGCAAGAAAAGTATGGTCCTGAAGAGTGAAGTGATTTCCCCAGTGTCATCATTCTGTGATCTTAGGACATTCAGGAGAAGATGTGAAAGATTTTTAATAGTATCAACTTGTGAAGTATCCCCTTTGTCTTAGTTGGTTTTCTGTTGCTTATAACAGAATACTTAAAACTACATATTTTATAAAGAAATTAAATTTATTTCTTACAGTTTTGGAAGCTAAGTCCAAGGTTGGGATGGTGCATATGGTGAGGGCCTCCTTGCTAGTGGGGACTCTTTGAAGTGTCCTGAGGTGGCTCAGGCCATCACATGACAAGGCTGAGCTTGTTAATGTGCTAGTTCAGGTCCCCCTTCCTCTTCTTATAAAGCCACCAGTTCCACTCCCATGATAATCCATTAATCCATTAATGCATTCCATCATGAGGGCTTAGCCCTCGTGACCCGATTACCTCCTAAAGGCCCCACCTTACTAATACCATATTGGGTTTTAAGCCTCAACATGAGCTTTGGTGGTGACAAACTTACTCAAACCATAGCACCCTTTAAATGCCTTCAGTGTCTATTTCTGACTTACAGAATCTAGAATCACTCTAAAATATTCTAATTTTCCCTTGAGGCATGTCTAGATGAACCCTGGGCTCACTCCTTCATTGCCTTGGAGGATATAAGGAGTTCTCACTTGAGGGGGAACTGGAAAACTGGAGTTCCACAAGATTTGAGGATTTCCTAGAGCATCAGGAGCTAACCTCCTTGTGAGGTCTTTCAAATCCACTGGCCCAGCTTTCAAGTCTTTGGAGAAAAGAGTCTCAATTTTCTCTGTTCAAAGCCACATCAAAAAATATCCCGTTATATACCTTAATGTCTAGCAATCCCATATATAACATTGAAGGGATTGGACAAATTTGTTCCATATCATCATATTCTTTTGGCCAGCACAGTGTTATTTAAAAAAAAAAAAAAATGCATTGTTTTTAGGAATGAGACACTTGTTCAAGTTCTCCGTAGCCCCCTCCAGTGTCTGTGATGTCACATCCAGCCAACTTCCCTGGTTAACATTCCTGCCTGACCCCTGAAGGCATTTGCTTCTGAAGCCCCTGGAAGTGATAATCTTCTAAATTTCTTCCAACTCCACTGTTCTCTGATTCTCTGACTATTTCCAGTTGACTAAACAGGATTTGCACTTTTTCCCCTTTTGGCCCAGCACTTGGACCTTGCTCCCTCTTGCTTACTTCTTCTACCTTTCCTTCAGTGCCTACACATCCAGCACCTCCACCCAGTCTTGGCTGAGTTCTCTGCCCCAGTCTCTCACGCACAACTTGCTCTCTCTCAGGGCCCCAGCCCCCAAATATGCCTCATGTACTCCCACTTTACTATTCTTATTAAATTGTCTATCTCTGTGAAGAATTATGAAAGTAAGTTGTTTAAACAAATTCACACTGGGAATAGATGACTCCTGTTATCTCTTATTCTACCATTAGGAAGGCGGTGGGGGTGGGATGAGCAGGTGCTTATGAACTCCGATGAGTATGTAATTGGTGGGAGGCCAGAGTGGTGAGGGTGAAGGTATTGTGGAGGGGAAAAACTATTCTGCTTATTTTGTAACACTTCCCAAAGAAAAAGGAGGAGAAAGGAGAGGCTGTGGCCCCCGGCCTCTGGGAGGCTCTGCACTTTCTGTGTTGAAAGGAACTGATTGCTGCCCCTTTAGAGATGTCACTCCCTTCCTCTCTGGAGCATGACCCCCCTCTAAGGACTGCTCTGCTCTCAGCCATTTGTGAATTGGTACCTTAGAGAGCCTACCTTGGCCTAGATGCAGTGGATGGAAGATGCCATGCTCATTCTCTGCATGTTTTATTTGGCTTGCCTTTAATTCTACAACCTGTTCTGCAGGGTGTCTTTATCACAGTTTTATAAGTGGGGAAATTAAGGGTAATTAATTCAAGTTCACACAGATGGTAAGTGTTAAAACCGGTCTTCCGACTAAAGTGTGCCTGAACCCCAAAGCCAAGCCTTTGCTGCCAGACATTCTGAGGCTCTCAGAATCCCCCATTTTCAAACACCTATGGTCAGAGAAGAGGGAAATCTGCACATATGCCCCCCCCCCCCATAGCACACACTGCTGGACTCTTGTTAGGCACATGTACCTTTCCCCTTGCCCAGTGGATCCTCACTATACCTGGTTTAGCTGTCTCTTTAGAGTGCGGATCGTGTAACTGCTTACCAACTTACCTAGTTACGATGAGCAGAGTGATTACGTCAAATGCTCAGATTTACATTGCTGGGAACTTAATTTTATAATTGTTGTTAACAACTAGTTTTCCTTTTACACTTCCACATAAATCATTTTCTGTCCTCATGGAAAATATTACTATGAGAGTATGAGAGAGGCTTTAGTATCTTTATTTTACTGATAATGAAACTGAGACTTAGAGAATGTACTGACCTTCATAGTCAATGCCAACACACAGGTCTTCTGATTCCAAGCCCTATAAGTAAACTCTGTTCATATATGTATGGTTTCATAAGCTACTGTGCTCATAGTATGGTCACCTACTCTCAACAGAGCAGACAATATACCCCCCGTGATTCCCCCAGCCCTCCTGTTCTCTATGACTGTGATCCTGCCAGCCACAGGCACCAAGGCCCTTATCATTAAAAATCCTTCCTCAGTTAGGACCTGGAGCTTTTGTTTGCACTAGCAGAGACCACATCCCACACTCCCCCAACACCAGAGGTTATTGACAGTCATGGTCCTAGCCACTTGCCAATTTTAAGGCACATCTACATAGTAGAGTGAGAGCCTGCATTGACAAAGTATTTTGGTTTCTTTCTGAGGTGTTACCTAACTAGTTTGCCTGGAAAATTCTATCCACTATGACAGACAGTAAAGGTTTCCAAAAAATTTTATCAGTATCTTTTTGGACAGACCTGCCTCTGCTACCCAGGCATTAATATCAGGCTCCCAGACATTGCTCTGTTCTTCCTCTGCATAATTCTTTAAAAACATTTCCATTGGGCTACATTTCTTGGCTACAACATTGTCCCTCCCTCTGTATTGTTTATTTGCATATCAGGCCCAAAACAAACAAGCACAAATAAACACATAGAATGAAAAAGAGAAAAGGGTAATAGAGATGAGGGGTGGGAGTATAGGGGTATGCGTTCTGCAGAATGATTGAATCCAGGCAAACTCTGATTTAGTTTATAAACTCTGTTTTATCTATTTTAGTAACTCACATTTAAAGCCTGGGCTCAAAGAGCTGGGGTCTTAATCCAGTTGTTTCTGTCTGTGGTACACAAAGTCTCTGGCTAATCACTAAGTAGTTTGCTTAGACTACATCCCTCAATCAAGTGAAACACACTGTTTTAAGTTGGAGCTCAGTTTTTAGTTAGCAAAATGGCATGTGCATTTTGACATGTACTGGTTTGGCTCTTTTTCTTTTGAACTGGATATATATTCACATAATACAAAATCAAAAGTGTACTATGGTCAACAGTGGGAAGTCTCCCCCCTCCCCCACTCCTGGCCCCTGACAACCTCTTTCCTTCTCTAGAGACAACCACTGTCCTGGCATTTTTGGTTCCCTTCAGAGATGCCATATGCATTATGAGTATAGATGTAAATTTTTCCTCCTTTCATAAATGCTAGCATATCATACATACTGTATATTGTGCTTAGCTGTTCATATAGTACTGCCTTATTAATTTTTCAGATCACCTAAAATTTGAGGGGGACACAAACATTCAGTCCATACATGACTAGGTCAAAAACAATATGTAAAATTTTGACAGATGTACTGTTGGACCACATTGGATTCTACCCACTCCCATTATAAGAGTAAGCCTTTGAACCTTGCCATCCAAGTGTGCTGTCAAGTTTTTGATGTTCCTAGATAGGTCAAAATGGTAGCACAGTGTAGCTTTAATTTACATTTCTCTTGTTAGCATGTGAGGCTGGAGAACATTTTATATGTTTAGTAGCTATTAGCACTTTCTCTTCTGAGAATAGCTATTCACAGTCTTTGCTCACTTTTCCGTTTGGTCGATGATCTTTTTCTTGTTGTTTTGCACGCGTATACTAAAAATTAGTTCTTTGTCTCTGATAGAAGCTATAAATACTTTTCTCAGTTTGTCGTGTGTCTTTTGGTTTTGGTTAATGTTTTTTTTTTCCCTGCTGAGTTTAAAAATTTTTTTCTTGTAATTGCCTCTTCAGGGTGAGATTACAACATACTTCTCCCATCTTTACTTTTAGAACCTTTATGACTTTATTTTTCACTTTAAATCATTGATACATCTTGCATTATTGTGGTTTATGTTATGAGATAAGGATCCAATTTCCAATTTTCTTGTTTTATTTTATTGCTTTTTTGTTCTTTTAATGATTGTTTCTTTGTTCTATACCTGTTTATTTCTTCAGAAAAAAAATGGGTTAGTTTATCAAATAAGAAAAAAATTCACAAAGTCATAAAAGTGCTAAAATGATATGATTCTATTGATTTTCTATTGATATGTCTATTGATTTTCATTATTATAAGGACAATCTGGCTAAATCAGGTTAAGAATGTGTGTGTGTGTGTGTGCATGCTTATATGAACATTTTAGTGACTAAAATTAGATATATTTTAGACCTATTCTTAATTTATTAGCTAATTGTGTAACTCTTGTATTTAATTTACACTGTCTATAAAGTGCATTTATATAGTGAAGAGGAGTTACCTTGAACAGCCAGGAGTAGCACCAACACCAAGATTCTGTTACAGGATCCAAGGCTGTGTATAAAGCTTTACCAATACTTAAACCAACATTGCTCTCTGCTCTGTTTATCCTGACATTTATTGTCTATAGCACACACTTGAGTGGAATCTCAACTTCCTCCTTGTGTTATTTCTATTGTATTTCTATTCTATTTCTACCTTCCCCAGGAAATCTATGAACTCCTTAGCAGAGACCATGCTTATACTTCTATTTAATCCATTCAGCAACTACGTATCGAGTGTCTACCATATTGCAAGCACTGTACTGAGGACAACAGAGGCAAAGACAGAGATATAGGCCCTGCCTTGAAGGAGCACGTGGTCTAGTTGAGACACAGACAGCGACGTCAACAATGGCAATACGTGTGACAGCCATATTTACAGGGTCCTGAGAAGTTCAGAGGAAGGCCGTCTAATTTGGACTGGGGAGGACATTATGGGAGATTTGAGGAGATAAAAAGTGAAAGTATCTTCTTATATTAGTACTGTAAGTGTTAGACAGATGATGAACATAAAGTAAGTTTAGGAAAGTCCTAAGCAACATTTTACTTCTGTTTATATGGTAGTCATTGTTTCTCAAACTTGTAGAGGGATGCTTCATTTATTTGGCTTTTTCTAAAGATAAGAAATAAAACATTTCCCTAAGAATTGAAAAAAACCAATTTGAGCTCAATCTACAAATTTTTAGCCTTTTTATTGGTCACTTTTTAAAGGTTTTAAATGCATATTATGTAGTTTTCTTAATCTAACTATACTCAGCAGAGTTCACACTTTATTTATTTATTTTAACTTTTATTTTGTCGATATATATTGTGGTTGATTATTGTTGCCCCTTACCAAAACCTCCCTCCCTCTTCCCTCTCCTCCCTCCCCCCAACAATGTCCTTTCTGTTTGCTTGTCGTATCAAGTAATTGTGGTTGTTATGTCTCCCCCCCCCCCCGGGTTTTTTTGTGTGTGTGTGTGCATGTGTGGATTTATATATTAATTTTTAGCTCCCACCAATAAGTGAGAACATGTGGTATTTCTCTTTCTGTGCCTGACTCGTTTCACTTAATATAATTCTCTCAAGGTCCATCCATGTTGTTGCAAATGGCAGTATTTCATTTGTTTTTATAGCTGAGTAGTATTCCATTGTGTAGATGTACCACATTTTCTGTATCCACTCATCCGATGATGGACATTTGGGCTGGTTCCAACTCTTGGCTATTGTAAAGAGTGCTGCAATGAACATTGGGGAACAGGTATACCTTCAACTTGATGATTTCCATTCCTCTGTGTATATTCCCAGCAGTGGGATAGCTGGGTCATATGGTAGATCTATCTGCAATTGTTTGAGGAACCTCCATACCATTTTCCATAGAGGCTGCACCATTTTGCAGTCCCACCAACAATGTATGAGAGTTCCTTTTTCTCCGCAACCTCGCCAGCATTTATCGTTCAGAGTCTTTTGGATTTTAGCCATCCTAACTGGGGTTAGATGGTATCTCAGTGTGGTTTTGATTTTCATTTCCCAGATGCTGAGTGATGTTGAGCATTTTTTCATATGTCTGTTTGCCATTTGTATATCTTCCTTAGAGAAATGCCTACTTAGCTCTTTTGCCCATTTTTTAATTGAGTTGCTTGTTTTTTTCTTGTAAAGTTGATTGAGTTCCTTATATATTCTGGATATTAATCCTTTGTCAGATGTATATTTTGCAAATATTTTCTCCCACTCTGTTCGTTGTCTTTTCACTCTGTTAATTGTTTCTTTTGTTGTGCAGAAGCTTTTTAGTTTGATATAATCCCATTTGTTTATTTTTCTTTTGGTTGCCTGTGCTTTTGGGGTCATATTCATGAAGTCTATGTCCAGTCCTATTTCCTGAAGTGTTTCTCCTATGTTTTCTTTAAGAAGTTTTATTGTTTCAGGGTGTATATTTAAATCCTTAATCCATTTTGAGTTGATTTTAGTATATGGTGAGAGGTATGGGTCTAGTTTCATTCTCCTGCATATGGATATCCAGTTATCCCAGCACCATTTGCTGAAGAGGCAGTCCCTTCCCCAGTGAATAGGCTTGGTGCCTTTGTCAAAGATCAGATGGCAGTAAGTGTGTGGGTTGATTTCTGGATTCTCTATTCTATTCCATTGATCAGTGTGTCTGTTTTTATGCCAGTAACATACTGTTTTAGTTATTATAGCTTTGTAGTATAGCTTAAAGTCAGGTAGTGTTATGCCTTCAGCTTTATTTTTTTTGCTCATCATTGCTTTGGCTATGCGTGGTCTTTTATTATTCCATATAAATGTCTGGATAGTGCTTTCCATTTCTGAGAAAAGTGTCTTTGGAATTTTGATTGGGATTGCATTGAATTTGTATATCACTTTGGGTAGTATGGACATTTTCACTATGTTGATTCTTCCAATCCAAGAGCATGGAATATCTTTCCATCTTCTTGTATCCTCTCTAATTTCTCTCAGCAGTGGTTTGTAGTTCTCATTATAGAGATTTTTCACCTCCTTGGTTAACTCAATTCCTAAGTATTTTATTTTTTTGGTGGCTATTGTAAATGGGCAGGCTTTCTTGATTTCTCATTCTGCATGTTCACTATTGGAGAAAAGAAATGCTACTGATTTTTGTGTGCTGATTTTGTATCCTGCTACTGTGCTGAAATCATTTATCAATTCCAAGAGTTTTTTTGTGGAGGTTTTAGGCTGTTCGATATATAGGATCATGTCATCTGCAAACAGGGACAGTTTGACTTCATCTTTTCCAATCTGGATGCCCTTTATTTCCTTCTCTTCTCTGATTGCTCTGGCTAGTACTTCCAACACTATGTTGAAAAGGAGTGGTGAGAGTGGGCATCCTTGTCTAGTTCCTGTTCTTAAAGGAAAAGCTGTCAGCTTTTCCCCACTCAGGATGATATTGGCAGTGGGTTTGGCATATATGGCTTTAATTATGTTGAGAAACTTTCCCTCTATACCTAACTTACAGAGGGTCTTTGTCATGAGTGAGTGCTGAATTTTATCAAATGCTTTTTCAGCATCTATAGAGATGATCATATGGTCCTTGTGTTTGAGTTTATTAATATGGTGTATCACATTTATTGATTCGCGTATGTTGAACCAACCTTGCATCCCTGGGATGAATCCCACTTGATCGTGGTGAATAACTTTACGTATGTGTTGCTGTATTCTGTTTGCTAGTATTTTAGTGAGGATTTTTGCATCTATATTCATCAAGGATATCGGCCTGTAGTTTTCTTTTTGGTTATATCTTTACCTGGTTTTGGTATCAGGATGATGTTTGCTTCATAGAATGAGTTTGGGA
This sequence comes from Cynocephalus volans, assembly GCF_027409185.1. NCBI lineage: Eukaryota > Metazoa > Chordata > Mammalia > Dermoptera > Cynocephalidae > Cynocephalus > Cynocephalus volans. Next base: position 78,252,689 of record NC_084464.1, read on the forward strand.
GATTTGCGTCTGTTTCAATCTTTTGGAATAGTTTGTAAAGAATCGGTGTCAATTCCTCTTTGAATGTTTGGTAAAATTCTGCTGTGAATCCATCCGGTCCTGGGCTTTTCTTTGTTGGGAGCCTTCTGATAACAGCTTCAATCTCCTTCATTGTTATTGGTCTGTTCAAATTTTCTACGTCTTCATGGTTCAGTTTTGGGAGCTTGTGTGTGTCCAGAAATTTATCCATTTCCTCCAGATTTTCAAATTTGTTGGCGTATAGTTGTTCATAGTAGTCTCGAATGATTCCTTGTATTTCAGATGAATCAGTTGTAATATCACCTTTTTCATTTCTAATTTTTGTTATTTGAATCTTCTCTCTTCTTTTTTTTGTTAGCCATGCTAATGGTTTGTCAATTTTATTTATCTTTTCAAAAACTTTTTGATTCATTGATCTTTTGTATTGTTTTTTGGGTTTCAATTTCATTCAGTTCTGCTCTGGTCTTAATGATTTCTTTCCGTCTGCTAACTTTAGGTTTGGATTGTTCTTGTTTTTCTAGTTCTTTAAGGTGAAGTGTTAGGTTGTTCACTTGCCATCTTTCCATTCTTCTGAGGTGAGCATTTAATGCAATAAATTTCCCCCTTAATACTGCTTTTGCAGTATCCCACAGGTTTTGGTATGATGTATCATTATTTTCATTAGTTTCAATAAATTTTTTTATTTCCTGCTTGATTTCTTCTTGGACCCATATGTCATTAAGCAGAATGCTGTTTAATTTCCATGTGTTTGTATAGTTTCCAGAGTTTTGTTTGTTATTAATTTCTAGTTTTAATCCATTGTGGTCTGAGAAAATACATGGGATAATTCCAGTTTTTTTGAATTTATTGAGACTAGATTTGTGACCTAATATGTGATCTATCCTGGAGAATGATTCATTTGCTGATGAGAAGAATGAATATTCTGAGGTTGTTGGATGGAATGTTCTGTAGATATCTGCCAATTCCAATTGGTCTAGAGTCTTGTTTAGATCTTGTGTTTCTCTACTGATTCTTTGCCTAGATGATCTGTCTAATATTGACAGTGGGGTGTTCAGGTCCCTTGCTATTATGGTATTAGTGTCTATTTCCTTCTTTAGGTCTAATAGAGTTTGTTTTATAAATCTGGCTGCTCCAACATTGGGTGCATACATATTTATGATTGTTATGTCTTCTTGATGGATCAGTCCTTTTATCATTAAGTAGTGTCCCTCATTGTCTCTTTTTATGGCTTTTAGTTTAAAGTCTATTTTGTCAGATATAAGAATAGCTACTCCAGCTCGTTTTTCTTTTCTGTTTGCATGGTAAATCTTTTTCCATCCTTTCACTCTTAGTCTATGTGAATCTTTAGAGTTCACTCTTTATCTGAGGTTTCAGAAATAGCATTCTAACATCTTCTTTTCTGCAGCACAGCATCTTCATGGGCTCTTTAAGACCCCCCACCCCACCCCCCGGGTGACAAGATTCTTGTTTTTTATTAGTATCATACATACCTGTGGGGTACAGCATTGATTTTCAATAATTGTGTAGAATGTGTGGTAGTTAGATCAGCATAGTTAGCTTATTCATCATCACAATGCACAATCATTCTTTGTGTCCGTTGACCAGTTCCTCATTAGCCGCCCTCCCTTCCCTCCTCCCCTCCCCTTTTCTACCTCTAGTTTTCTAAAAGTTCAGTGCTGTGATTATTCTTTCTTTCTTTCTCTCTGTCTCTCTTTATTGTTCATTTGTTTATTTATGAATTCAGTTCGCGGTTCTGAGTGAGAACATGTGGTATTTCTCTTTCTGTACCTGGGTTGTTTCACTTCGAATAATTTTCTCCAGGTTCATCCACTTTGCTGCAAATGGTAGAATTCCATTCTTTTTTATGGCTGAGTAGTATTCCGTTGTGTATATATACCGAAATTTCCTTATCCAGTCATCCATCGATGGACATTTAGGTGGTTCCATTGCCTAGCTGTTGTAAATACAGCTGCAATAATCATGGGAGTGCAGATACCTCCTCAACCTGATGTTTTCCAATCCTCTGAATATATACCCAGGAGTGGGATTGCTGGACCATATGGAAATTCTTTCTGTAGTTGTTTAAGGATCCTCCATACTGTTTTCCATAATGTCTGCACTAATTTACAGTCCCACCAACAGTGCAGGAGGGTTCCTCTCCTCATCCTCGCCAGCATATGTTATTCTGTCTCTTTTTATAATAGCCAGTCTGATGGTGGTGAGGTGATATCTTAAAGTGGTTTCTTCAAGTTCACACTTGTTTTTCTTTCTCCCTCATTGTCTGAGTCTATACTGGGATCCAAGTGTTCACTTCCAGCATTTCTTTATCCCTTTTTCATTTGTTGCTTCATATTGTGTATGGTTTGGGAACATAGATGAAGAAACTGGTCAGGATTATACCTAAAAGGGGAATTTATAGGATCTCTTTGACAGCATAGAATTTCCTCTTACAAATAAATGTATGTGTATTAGTGCCAGAGCATGTGCAGTCACTTTTGACTGTCATCAGCTCTCTTAAAATTATTGCTTATTTCTCAGCAATGTTCAATACAGCTGAGGTTCTGGACAAGTTATCTGGATATAGTGGGGTATGGTCAAGCATAAAAAATGAAATATGGAAGTTTTCCAGAGAGCATTTAATATCATTCTTCATACCCTTTATTAAAATTTCATCATATTTATCTATAGACAATATTTACTATATTTATCCATCTAACTTGTTTGAATGTTCTATAATAATGTAAACTGTCTATGATTGCAAAAAAAGTGAATTTTTAAACATTTCAGTATTTGGCATGTTGTTTTCTCATTGTATCTGAGTTGCCCAAAAATTTAAGCTCATTAGAAACTTATTACCTCTAGAAATATTTCATGTCAAAATAGAGCACATATAAAAGTAAAAACAATACTTTAGAGTGAGAGAACATTATAGTTATAAGAATAATTCAAGAATTTTGACTATTAAAAGTGTCACATTAAGTCATTAAGCATTCTTTGTTCATTCAAAGTTCTTGCAGTGGTGAACTTAATTTACTGATGGTCTATCTACAATTAATTTTGAGGTGTAAAACAAACTTCACAGAGACAGCTTTCTGGAGTCCTCTGGTTAGAATTCAAAAACCGTGCAGCGACTCCCATCGGTCTCCAAATATATGGAGCTCTCTAAGGCAAACAGAATGAATGAGGGTGGGGACAGGGAGGCAGAAACTAAGGGACCTTCAGTCATGAGTCTAATTCCCCTGTGCACAGAGTTGGCCTCGCACAGGAAAATCAAAACAGAAAATCTCTGACAAAAAGAGATGCTCCACAATCTCAGGCGACATCCCTAATTCCTCCGGGCCTCTCATAAGTTGGCCATTTGTCCAAGGGGGACTGGATGAGACAGCATCAACCTGGAGTCAGGGAGCAGCTGGCAGAATGGGTCGGAGCAACATCCTTGCTAATGGAGAGAAAGGCATTTTTGACAAACTCACACTGGAAGATCTCAGTCCCCTTGGAAAGATGTTTCAGAGGTGACACACTTTATAGTAGCTGAAAATTTGTGTTCAATAAAAATTGGAAGACTGTGTACAAGTATACTTGTGCTTGCAGAGTATTAACCAAACAGCAGCTTATCTGAACTCATTACGTTTTTTAAGTTGTTGTGGTCGTAACATTTACATGCATGAAATGCACTACAGTGCAATGACATAACATGCAGTTTTAAAGTAGTTTAGTTATATTTAGTATTTCTAGTTGAAAACAATTATTTTTAAAGCAACCCCAGAAATAAAAGAAAATGAAAAACAAAATGAAACAAAACCAAACAAAACTCCATAAGTTACTCTCCCTCCATTTTCGACCTGCTTCTGATTCTCTGTGTTGGGTTATCACTCTTCTCTTTGCCTTATCTCCCTCACTAAATTGAGTGTTTCGTGAAAGGAAGCCTGTGTCCTATTTAGGGTTGTGGACAGAGCACTAGTAAAATTTTTTGTCATACATTGTTGAATTGAATTGACTTTAACAATGTAAAACGTTGATGGTACCAATTAGTAGGCATCTTCCTATGAAAGATTTACAATGGAAGAGGCAAAGCCTGCAAAGTGTTGACATAAATGACGCTTCTGATGATGTTGATGTCAACATGGGCTCCCCCAACCACGCACAGAACTCTACTATGGGGCAGCCCATGACCCCTGGAATCTGTGGCCAAAAATGCCTAATAGTCTGATATTTTTGATTTCTTAAGTCACAGCAATAGTGGATTCTTTTGCAATTCTTTCCATTCCTCATAGGAAGGATGCTAATGTACATAGTATATATGAAATATCACTTAGAGCGCTATACATAAATTATATATAAATGGACTTTAAAGAGCATAAAAAGAATGAAAATTATATTTATCCCTTTTTTTCCTTACTAGTTTTTTCCTTACCTGATATAATTGTATCAGATAATATTATGTATCAGATAATAATTCAAAAATATCCAGAATCATTAGCTTTTTAATCATTGCATTTATTAGCTTAAACTGATAATAGATGGCAACTTGGCTTTGCTTCAAAGTATAGATTTTTGGAAGCATGAACTCAAATTAAAAATAAGTAAATTCAAAAGGAGTTCCAGAGTACTTGCATAATACATTTGAAAGGAATGTTTATTCGCTTCTCCTATCTCTCTGTTTGCGTTAGACTTGTGTCAATTATGTGGTTCTTCTCCACATCCTCAATAATAAAGAGATTTCAATTTGGAATCTATAGTTCTATTTTTATAAGTATCATTTAGAAACCAATTTATAAGACTAATGGTTTATGAAATATTTGTGAGCAAAACTCCCAATGTCGTTGGAATGATCCAAATGAAAGGGGGTCTTATATTAAGCAATTCGCCTGTTTTAAGATCTGCCTTTTACGATTGCTCTGCAGTTGACCCTTTAGTCCTATTTTGAGTTACCAGATGAAAATAAGGTTTCCCTTCAAGTTGTGGTTGCTAAGGGCAACTGCTACTGACGCCAAAAGATGAATACTCTACCTCCTTAGTATAATGCCTATTTTGTGAGCTAAATAAAGAGCTAAATTGTAGAAGGAAGTCGTATAAATGTGAAATATCTGGAAAGGAATAGAAACAAGAATATTAGAGATGTGGAAATAAGAAAGGAATTTCTATCAGTGTCTTTATTTTTTTTATTATTATTATTTTTTTTTCTTTTTGGTAATTGCCTGGCATTTTGGACAGATGTTCTAATCTCCTAGACACTCTTCATTTCCACCTGTCATAGCTAGAAAATTAACATTCTTCACTGGGGCAAGACTTTCTTTTGTAACATGAATTTATGTCATAAGTTCTTAGTGGATCTTGAAAAAATGGAAGTGAGATTCTGATGGAATTGTATACAGAAATATTTGTCACCTTTTTTAGCTGGGATTTTCAAGCATCAATATACTGTGCCATCACAATTGGTTTATGCTATATGGAAAACTTGTAGTGGATAGGATTGGTTATCTCTAACTACGTTTCAGTAATAAATTGTTTTATGAACATGTTGATTTAATGAGACTTCATATAATGTGTTATAGCAGTGTTCATAATCCCTTTGGCCAAATTGTGCTATTTTAATATAGCCATTACTATGATTTCAAAAACCCTTTTAAAAAAATCTTCTTATTCATTGTATCCTAGGCATTGCTGTTCTTGAAGAGTGATTTCACTAGTCCTTTATTGGTATCTACTCTGTGCCAGGTGTTCAGCCTGTCTACGTGGAGCTCACAGACTGATTGGGAAGATGAACATAAAATCAAGTAATTACAGATAAATATACTATGAGCTGTAATCAAGGAATAAACTAGACGTTATAGGAACACAGAGAAGAACTATGTTCACTGGATAAGTCAGATTTAGCTTGCAGGCTGAGTTGGAGTTTACAGGATGTGTGAGAAACATCTGCCTACGGCAGGGTCCCTTCCTTGATTATTAAGGTTCATGCAACTGATCTGTTGCGTTGCATATCTCTTTCCTCCCTCTCCACTTCTAAAACTAACTTGTTGGTTAAGGAAAATAACTCAGTTAGAGGGAAATTTTTCTTCCTACAGTAGCAATTCCAGAGTATGGGTTCCTCTATATCAGACTCTGCAAATACGTTCTACACAAGTGTAGAATGTTTTTGACATTTTCTAAGATGACGAAGAGGAGAATAAACTCTATAGGCACAGCTAGGAATGAACTCTATAGGCACTGCTGGAAGGCATCAGCTATACATTCGAGACTTCCCAGAACTGTAGACTCCAAATGAGTCCTTTTACCCTGGCAAGAACTTTCATATCAGACTTTATGTCCTGATGCTCTTGATCCTAGAAATATGGTCAATGTAGCAAAGACACAGAGGAATGAAGGAGGTCTGCTGAGGCACTGCTGTGATGTGGTGCGGGGTTTATGTAGAACTGGTTGTTTAAATTGTACCACCATAGGCCAAGACTCCACCTAATCTATTCCAGAGAGGTGAATATTTTAATTGCTTATAGAGAATCCTGATTATGAGCTAATAAGAAGAAGTATTAAAAACTAGCACCCCACTGATTTAATTTGGAGAGAGGTATTTATATAACTGTTTCTAGACTTTTCCTTCGACCCTTTTCAAAACCAGTTATTTCACAATTGGTTCTCAATTTTGAAGTAGAACTGCTGGAATAAAGAGAGAAATCCAGTTTCAGATGTTTTAGTTTCTGAAAGTATTAGAACGCATGTTTCTCTTTTACTTATTCTTTTCACTGGTTTTTGGAGAGCCTTGATTAACTTAAATTTTTAGATTTAATTTCTCCCTTTGGACCGTTACACGTGAATGCCAGCTGCCTTCTGCCAAGCAAAAACTAGGATGGTCCCATTCTAACTGACCCTGTTTTAAACTGCAGGGTCGCTGAGGATGTAGTGAGAAATTATACATTTTTGATTGTGTAAAATATGCGTAATTTTTGTGGTAATTACCATATCCTCTTCCATATTACAAAGTATATAATTTCCATGAAAAGAGTACCTAAGAAATACGCAACATCTGTGCCCCTTAGATGGGACAACCACCCTGTGGCCCTCAGAGAGTCTACATGGGGTTGTGGTCTCTGTAGGTGGCAGGAGGATTTGGTCTGCAGATAAACCAACTGGATGACTGATGGTTTCTGTTATTTTGGTCTGAGGCTTAACATCGTAACAGGTGCATCCTTTCTTTGTGTCTGTCCTTTCTCATAGATTGAGAAATGCAGAAGGGTTGTGTGGAAGAATTAGGAGAAGAAGCTCTGGCCCAGGAAGGAGTCCTGGGTTCTAGTGCTTACTTGGGCCCATACTAACTCTGTAACTGACCACCAACAAGTCAATGAAACTTGCTGAGTCTGAATTTCCCCATCTATAAAATAAAGGTAGTCATGCTGCCCTGACTACCTCATAGAATGTCCACAAGGCTCTGAGGAGGCAACACCCCTTCAAAGCACCTGAAGAAGTGTGTTATTGTCATGATATTTGTATTGCACCTTTCTGTTCTAGGTCAGGTGCTATTGAGATATTTGTACCCATAAGTGATCATTGCTGTAAAACAAAGCGTCATGTGTCTGTACTTCATGACTTCAGTGCCATTTCTAAAGGACATCAGTTTCTATCTAAGCTCAATATTTTCATTTTTAACTTCTCATTATGCTTTTTTAAGCTCACAGAAAAATAAAGAAAATAATAGATCTTCTTGTACTTTCCTCTTATATAAAATGATGCTTCCATTTTGCCACATTTCTTTCAGATTTTCTTATTAAAAGATCCAGTTTACAGATGCTGCTGAGGCCCCAACTCCCCATCCATTCCCCTCTTTTCCTCTCTAAACGTTATCATTATCTTTAAATTGGTATCTGTCAGTCCCACACATGCATGTTTTTGCACTTTTACTACAGGTGATTGTTTCCATAAGCTATATATGTAGTATATACAATTATAATCACATATGTACACAACACTTCTTTTGGGAGGATTTAAACTTCTACTTAAATTGTTTCATTTGAAAATAATGTTTTGGAAGATTTATCCTTATTGATACATGCAGTTTTAGTATATTTTAACTTGAAAAGAGAATGTGGGTTCTCAAATTGCTGGTAGGAGGGTAAATCTGTAAAAATAATTAGTACCGTAATTTGGAAATACCAAGTAAATTTGAGGAAGTATGACCCAGCAATTCCACTTCCCTGTTAATCTTGAGAAACTCGCACATGTGCATAAAGATACATACAAGGTTGTTCACAACAATGGTTTTAATAGTGAAAATGTGGAAGTAATCTAAGAGTCTGTCATTAGTGAAATGGACAAACAGTAGATACTATACAGCAGCTAAAATAGCATTTTAATAAAATAAGATGTGGTAATCTTAAGAAAATTATTAAACCATTAACTAAATATAAATCTAAAAACAATACTTGATAAAACCTAGGTGTGAACAATCTTAAATATTAGATACTTTATAAAGCAAGATATATCGTCTTATATCCCATTTATCATAATTTTTAAATAATTTATTTCTGTTTTAATGAATATATTGGTCTTGTATAAGATAATTACAGGAGAAAAATAAGACTTACATTCTCTTAAGGATTTACTATAATTGCATATTCAAAATCGATGCAAGTTAATAAATAGGCATCAGGCATCTATTTTGCAATTTTATTGTAATGTTTTTATGCAATCTTGGATGGATTTGTACTATCTTAGTGGATGAAATGCTTTAAATTAGTGTCTTGAAGAAAATCTAGCATATTAAAACATGGGTTTAAAAATATATACTAAATATATACTATATATGACACAATATACCAAATTTACTTTTTCAATGCTTGAAGAATACATTTACTATATAAAGAAGAAAGTTACATCCATAGTTTGAAAAGTAGTAATTTTAGCACAAAATATGATTGACACTTCGATACCACATATTAGTGACTGTAGTGACAAACTCTACTGAGGATGCTGATGATCAGGTTACTGCTCACCCTTCCTAAGTCTGATATTTCTTTGCTGTCAGTCGTGGAATCTTTCCTTACTTCTATATCTTCCATGTTTTTCCCTGTGAAGCTTATGTAATATTCTTTTAACTCATTCTGTAAAACTGTTAAGCTGTAAATCAGGTGATCGTTAAAGTCAAGCAGAGTTGAGTTTTGTGATTTCATTCTTCTCAAGAGTCATCGAGTGACCTCTTCCCTGTGAAACAGTATTTCAAAAAGTATTGATTCTGCAGCTCTAATAAATGGTTGTTTTTACCAGTCATTCAGACTGTTCACTTATATGCTGGATCTTACCAATTGCGCATTTTGGGGTTCCATTTGAACTGTGGAAGGAGCAAGTGGGATGCAGGAGAGGAGGCATGGGCCATGTAGATTAATCATAGAGTCAGATAACTCCTGGTGGGTCACAACGGTGTTTATTTCAATGGCTTCTTCTGCTGAAACTTGGAATACAGATTCTAGACTTATTCCTAGAACACTTTTCTTTAAACTATATGCAAAGAAAGCAGCTGAGGATGATAAAACAAACTGTGATTCAAGATGAATTTCAGAATTGGAAAACGTAGAAGAAATTATGACAAAATTCCTTAGGCTTGTATGAAAAATAAACAAAGCTGGCTGGCATGATGAAGAAATATTTGATGCTGAAAGGCCAGAGGATTAAAACACAATAAATAGAGGTTATAAGACATGAATTTAGTTACTGCAGTTTTACATTGATGTTTACACTTTGAATCATTCTATTAGTCAGTGGATCTTACCTGACATGTTGTTTTAATAAAGGTGTTTCTTTTTTCAAAATTTTGGAATATAATTGATGAAAGAATATTTTAATTAGCTTGATTATGATGATTGTTTTACAATGTATGTGTATATCAAAACACCAGGTTGTACATCTTACATATATATAATCTTATTAAAGAGGTTCTTGACAAAACAAAATGCCTTTAAAAAATGTGTCCATTGATGTTAGCAATTGATTTTCACTCAACGTGTACATCAAGTCACTATTTTCAGGATAAAGTTATTCTTTGTTTTAAAACTCAAATATATAAATCACTACTAAAAATGATTGTATTTACATATTTTTTGGTTTTGTTTATGTTACAATTTTTAGAGGATTCTCCAGGCATTATATGACTAGGTTGACAGGTGTTTAAATAAGGAAAGGAGAATAAATGTTCCTCGACAATTTGGAAATAGATTTATGTTTTCTTAAGGATTTATTATAATTGAAAAAGCAGAATAGGGTTAACAATAACACAATGTCATAATTAGAGAGCATATTGATTTCTTATTGAAATTGCCACAAGGAGCCCATTCTAACACTGTTTTGGCTAAAACTTGTAGATGAGGATGGATCTTTGGATGGTGCATGAATGGTCAAAAATCTAAATCAACTATTAGGGCTGAGATAAGGTGGGACTTTTGAAATTTTAGACACAGATGCACTTTTAAGGAGTAGCTTTTGAACAAGGGGAAACGAGAAGGTTTCGCTCTAGTCTTCTTTGTGGTATGAAATACTATTTATCAGGTGACTGTATTCAGGTTCATACTCACAATGACTGAAGATGAGATCAGTGGTTAAAGAACAGACTGTCACTGGAGATTTGCAAATTGCTCCAGTGACCAAAAGGGTTTTCAACAATTCCTTTATTCATGTCAACTGAGTAAGTCTTTGCCTAGCTCTTTTCTTGACCTCTAAAATTAATGATTTAAGTCAATTTTTTTTTTTACAATGAGAGTTACATTATCCTACTTGGCTGCTTATATATCATCAAGTTAATTAGAAGACAGCTAAATCTCCCACTTCATTGTGAGCTCTATACATATTGCAATTGAACAAGTGATGGCCCTATTAATTTCAAGAATTTATAATTTGATGAGTTGAAGTTTTATTTAATATAAGAATCTTTTAACCACATAATTTTTTTCTTAGCCACTTAGTTTGGTTTACGTTGAGATGAAATAACTAATTTGAACATTAGTTAATTTTAAAAATTAGCATAACTTAGATCAGGCTTAAGTACTCTTACTTTGGAGTACTACTCATTATTTACACTGTTGAATTAAACTCCTGTGAGCAAAATAGTTAACATTTATTGAATCTGTGTTTTGGACATCATGCTTCCTAGGCATCACACCTTACTTTTCATGCATAATTAAATGTTCCCTATTTCTGCTTCTTCATCTGTAAAATGACAATGAGAACTAGACCCATGTCAAAGGCTTCTTTGAGTATTAAATGAAATCATTTACATAAAACACTTAAAATAACATAGAGTAAGCATTTATTAGATGCAAGATATTGAGTTCAGCTTTTTTGATAATCAAAACAATCAAATGTTTTGGCATGTTATTATTACGTTTAGGCATTATTATGATTATTCTCCCAATTCTTAAATAAGCAGGTAGCTCATCACACAGCCAGTAACTGACAAAGCTGAGATGTAAACCCAGTTCTGCTTGGTTTCAGGGTCCAGTCCCTTACCTGCATTCAAAGAGATAAGTAGTGATTTTTTTTTCGTTTAACGTATTTCAAATTCCTCAGAAAAATACTGCCATGAATGCCCTTATCATTAACATCACTGTTTAGCTCAGGTCCATTCAACTCTCTTCCATTCAGGTTTTTTGTTTGTTTTTTTTAAGGAAGATTTTTCAGGTTTAGGTGGAGTGTTTACTTTTGGAGCATAATATCCATTTCTGTGGTTCTGAACCACAGAGCCAATAGCTAGGTGTGCCACAAGTAATTTTACTTATAATGGTAAAATAGTCCAATAAAGAACTAAAGTTTACAAATGAGCAGAGACAAGATTGTTCCTAAAAACAATGTCTTTTCCACTCACCTACTATCCTATATGCTTTCTTGAGAGAGAAAGCAAGGGTGAAGTTGCAACGTGTCCTCCAGGAACCTTACACAAAGCACAGACCAGTAATGTGCACAAGCCCAGCAGAGGGTCTTTCATGCCACGCATCACGATGGCCGGGTCAAAAGATTGAGACTGAGCAAACCCACCCCTCAGCTAAATCTCTTCGTAGGTTTTCCTCCTAACTTAACTGATCAGGTAAGAAAAAAGTATTAATATTAGCCTGAATCATCAGATACCCTGTATGTGCAGGAACAAATCAAATTGTCTTCACTCTCCTATCACCTGAGTACACTGCTGTTAACTAAGTTCATTGATGGTATCCACTCATTTTACAGATTCAGCAGCAACAACAGCAACAAAATTTCCAGGTGGAACTTTAATAACAAAAATATGATGGCACTTTTTTTTTTTAGTAGCTTGAGTTTCTACAATGACTCTCTGAGATTAATAAATTGTATTTTGGTGCACTTTGCAGAGAAGGCTATTAGTCAAATACCAGCTCAAGGTAAAAGCACATTTAATTAATGCTTTGTATTCATGAAAATTTAAGAAACAATCAGCCTAAATTTTTTATGTTGCTGTGAAAAGGTTAACTGAAACACATAATATTTAAATCTTTTTGTGCTTTTCAGACCCTCTGAGACAAACTCCATTTGGTTTAACCTCAAAAATACTGTTTTAGATTTTTTTTTGTTTTTATTTCTGTAGAGCAAGTACCAAATATTATGATACCAGTTTTACAAATAAAATGCTGTCAAGGAAGTAAAAACAAATTTGGTAATTTTGTAATTAGTTAGTATTATAAATTCTATAGCTCAGAATTAGTTTGTGCTCCATGCATATGAAAGAAAAAAGTAGAGTATTGTGGACTGGTTTTTGATATGATCAATAAACTCTGTATTACATCACTATAACACCACTGTTACAGAGACTGTTCAACTAAACGTTAAATTTTTTCCACAGCACACACTAGAATTATAGAGTAATTTAAAGCAAATATAAATTATTTTCACGGCTGCTTTTCTTAATTTGTGCATATTATCCTCGAACACTCTTTCAGAGGAAAGTTAACATTCACAAACAAATGATTTCAATGACAATATGTTATGAGGGTAAGACTGAGCAAAGATAAAATACTAAAATCTATGTAGCAATGAGAAGGGCTACTTAGATAAAAGGTAAGAGCCAAATACAATCACCAATTCCTGTGGCTCAAGGGTAATAAATGTGGGTGTTCCTGAGTTATTGGCCAAGCTTAAGGAAACACAGATTTCTTCTTTTTTTGTTCTCTTAAGGGGTATATGAAGAGGTTTAGGAAACAGGTAATTGTTAGCAAGTGATAAAAAAGTATTACATTCCTGGAATGTTGCAATAAATAGCTATGGTTCAAGTAGAGAAAGATGTGTTTTCAAATTTCAAGGAACAAAAACTCCCTTTGTTTTGTTCCATTCTCTGGGGAAATATTTTAAGACTCAGCCCTGAGGACTGTGTAGCATCAGATAAGTTGTGATGTCATTCTCCCATGTCCTCAGCATGTGACCCATTCACACAGAACATTTGGAAACAAACATAGTTTCTAATTGTCAAGTAGTATACACTTCCCTAGACTTCACTGCAATTGAAAAAAAAAAATGTGACTTTACAGTATGATTTCACTTTATAAAGCTATACTTTTGACAGATCCAGGTGAAAAGAAATCATTCATATTTATTGTCATTTCAATTGTTGAGCCTTTTCACTTCCTTAGAACCAGTCTTGATTCCTTTTAAAAATATTTTACTAATCTTTCTCCTCCTCTTCATCCCTGCCATCCCTGACCTACCTCAGGACCTTACTCAACTCTCTCCCATTCAGTCCCCTAACTGGATTGTTCCATTCCATTCCATCTTCTGCACAGCCACAGGAGTGGTCTGTGTAGGATGTATATATGTTGATGCTACCTGCTGTTAGAGCCCTGCAGTAGCTCCTCACAACCAGCAAAGGACAAGCTGTAATCAGGGCAGACTATACTCCTTACAGGCAGGAGCAGCTGTCCCTTCTCCCAGTACTCTATCCTGAGACTTTCAACTCTACTCCAGCAATCCTGAACTTCTTACAGTGTCTTGCCCTTCCCAGCATCCAGCATCTGCCTTTGCCCACACTGCCCCTTAAATTTTCATTTTTCTCTAATTTCTCCTTTTAGACCCAGCTCCCATGTTGTGTCATCCAGACATCGGTTGTATTGCCCTTGTCTGTGAGCCCACATCCTGGGCATATCTCAATTACGGAACTTCCATGCTGTTTTGTAATTATTTAAGTGTCTGCCTCCCCCAGTAAACTGTTAATTTTTGAGGGATAAGAACAATATCATACCAATCCAAAAAAACCAGAAGGGCTGAAAATAGCTACTTAAACCACTTCTTAAAAAATATTTCATTTGGCCAGAACCAAGGTACACGGATGTAAATTCTTGCAAAGAAGCATTTGCAAAGAATCCAGCTCAGTCTATAAAGTAGCAATTCAGGTGGTTTAAATGGATGTCAGCGTTTTTAGGTATTTGTTCATTTGGTCTGATTTTTTAAAAATATTTTTCCATTTACCCAATTCTATTTGTAATACGTGCTTTAATTTTCAGCTAAATTGCAAAAACGTACATGGCCCTGCAAAGGAAGTAATTATCCAGGATGAGGACATTTAATACATTTGCTGTTCCTGTGAAACTGTAAAACTACTCATTCTAAGAGATTTTTATCTTAAAATAAGGTTTTTAAAAGAAGAAAGTTCAATTAATGGTTTACTTGTAGCTGCTTTTAAATACTAATGTTTTGTGCTACATTTTTGTGTGCCTTAAAAAATATGACCAACTCATACTTTTCTGTGAAAATAAAAATGAATCCTAACTTAGTCCTTTCTGAATTCTGATACCTACGCATAACATAAGGTGCTAATTGGGTTTTTAAAATTTTTGTCAATAGGGTTTCTATTCTAGGGTTGAGCATTACATTTTCAGATATGTTTTCATTATCATAATTAGGTTTGGGGGAAGATCACTTCTTATTTTCTTCCTTTCCTATATACCCAATCATAAATATTTAGAGAAATATTTTTCTAATGTTTATAGAATGATTGTGGAATCGTGTTAAATTTATTAAAAAGGCTGTTTACTAAAACCCATAAAGACCAAACTGAAATATTTGCATGTTTATTATTAAAATCTTTAAATAATATATTCATAACATGCATGTTCTGTGTATGTCTTTATAAATTGCCCTATTTTTTCTAATTTCCCAGAAATTACCCAGTGAGAACCTTGCAGGGATGCATGCATAAGATGCTTAGGCAATTCTTTTAGGCAACTTTAATAATGTCTTTCTTTGCTTAGTATGATATATTAAGTATTTTTCAAAAAATTGTCACATATAGATTGAAATATGCCACTAACAATTTTATAATTTGAGGGTCTCCTTCCTAATAAAAAGAGGATATAATATGAGTTTAAAATGTCCATATATCTTGTTTTTGCTTTTTTAAAATGTAATCTTGGTTTTTTGAAAAAAATTGTGAGTGATTATAAAGTTATTTGTATTTATATAAAACATAGTTTCCTCTTTGCTTGGAATTACCATTCTGTAGCTAGAATAAAATGCTATTTGATCTTTATTTACCTTCATCCTATTAGAAATCTCCTGATTTGGTGATACTGTAAAGAACATGCTTTCTCTTTCCCTTTGTCTTCCTCTACCTCATGAAGTTTATTGCATTTAAAAGATGATTATAATGCCACTGCACTAAATGTACAAGTTATTTACAGAGAAGATGTTACAGTTGTAAATTTTATTACATCTCTCCTCAGTTCAGAAATGTAGAGGCACTCCACTGTCTACACAATAGTCTAGCTGGCCCTTCAAGTTATTTTTGACTTGACTCTTGCCTGGTGTCTTTGCTCCAAATAAACTGAACTAATCAGTGTTTTTCCAATGATTTCTGTTTTTTTCTGCCCCTCTCCCTTTGCTCAATCTGCTTCTTCTACCCAGTGTGCTTTCCTTGTGTTTTCAGCCCAAATCTTATGTGGATGAGATTAAGTTGGGAGATTCTGATAAACTTAATATTTGATAACATATCCCCTTAAATACATAGGGAGGTGGTGACATTCTTGATCCTAGCACCCTGGGGTGTCCTTAATAAATACTTCTTCACTTCAGTCTAGATAGTCAAGTTTTGAGGACAGATATTCTGGATCACTGAAATTTACTGCAGGTCTGTCAATCACAAATAAACCTAAACAGCAGAAGGTAAAGCTAGACTATGTCTTCATATTAAATCCATTTACTACTTTTCCCAAGGTTTAATAAGTATGAGTAGGATAGACAGGCTTTGCCAAGATAATTGCCTCTATAGAGTAAGAAATACTAGGTGCTTCTTTGTGGAGACTTTGTGCTTTCCTAAGAGTAGACGTGTTTAAGCAGGTGCAGATTGAAAAATTAAAGCATTTTTGTGTAACTATTCTTAAAAAATATGTCTAACAGGTTTTACTGTCAAAGTATTTTTTAGACAACACAGCCAATAAGATAAATGAAAGTTTGTAAAATGTAATCTCCTGTAGGATTTTGTGGTCTCTTTGAAACATAAGGTAGGGGGAGAAATATCCAAAGCAATTATCAGGCCAATTTTTTAAAAAGTTTTTAACATTTACTTGCACATATTTGTGGGGTACAGTGTCAACTATACCAAAACTTTAACACAAGCGAGCTGTCAGATTTTATGCCTTAATTAAGTAATTACTTCAATCTAGGAGGTAATTGGTTGTATTGTTACAATGCTGAGAGGGTCAAATTCCCTGAAACAAATTATCAAAATAAGAAGTCTAGTATAATAAAAAAATTTTATTCTTATTGGTATTGCTGTCTTACTGAAAAAATGAAAATTTTGTGTGAAAATAAGAGAATGAATAACAATCTATTAAAATGTGGTATTATGTTTGCATAAATAGATTTTCCAGTAAGTATTTGACAAATGTTTGCTGCATGAAGAGTTGGTTAATTTACTTAGGAATTTGGGTTAAATGAGGCAAGAAAAATCAGAAATATTAAACACTATAAAATTAAATTTGGTGAAAATGCCATTCAAAGTGTAATAGTATTTTCTCTTTCTCATGATGAATTATTCCATGGTTCAAAACAGAAGCATGTTATCAGCCACTATAAATCTAGCTATTATCATCTCTTCATTTATTAAAGCAGAACCATCAACATACTCTGAGTAGGAACTGTGACATTTCCTATTTAAAGGTGTTTCCTGTTTAAATTAGGAGATTCTGATAAATTTAATATTTTATAACACCAACATATCTTGTTACATTTGAAGTTTTAATGATGTCTGTTTTAAGGTAAGAATCAAAAATATGTAGTCAGTCATCCATTAGAGATTTCTCTGTGCTTTCTCTTTGTCAGACACCATGGTAGACCACCAAGATGGAGAGATGAATTATAATTATCGGTCCTAAAAGATTTGGAGTACATGGAGAATAAACAGACCTGAAACCGAATAAATACAGTAGAAATAATAAATGTTACTTTGCCCATGGCCTTGTGGTGGGTTCTAAAGTATTTATTATATATATATGTTATATGTATGCATATCTTTCTAACTGAACAATTTGAGTATATATGTGAATATATATATTCATGTTTTTAATCAGTTTATGAATATCAGTTCATAATCATGTTTCTTATTCTTCACATGCCCAAATCACTTCCTAATATTAGATTAAGTAAATGAGAAAGCATATCAACTCCCTTAACCAGTAGGTTATTTATATTAGTCAGTCCCTAACCTGAGAACCTAAATTCGTGTCATAGTGGCCTTGAAAGCATCAGGGTGCCTTCCTAAATATCTAAATTAAAAATAAAGCATAATTTAACTGAAAAGAAGAATGTGACTACTGCAAATGCTCATAAAGAGAACAATACCAAATAGTTTTTACATTAATCCACATCATCAGTGATTATAAAGTGACATCTTTATCTGTTCTCCTCTTGTCAAAAGAATATTTAAAACCACACGTAACAATTTTCAATGCTCATTGATATTCATAAACATGAAGACACCCACACGAACATAACCACTCCACCTGTGTTATACTTAAGATATTTTTAGGGAAAATTTATCACCTTGTGTCTTGGTTTCCATATCAGACACAGAAACGTCTAGCTAACATGGTCATACAAACTATGACTGTGTATGCATGTGTGTACACCATTTAGACATGTGCACCAACTAGGGTTTCCAATGGAGAATGACAAATAGCCACTTCATAAATGATTTACAGATATGCATGCATATTCACAAAGCCACCTGCTTTTTAAAAGTATTCACCGTTTTCATTACTAAATGTGATATTTTGAATCTCACAAATGTTGCCTATCCCACTAGACAACCAGTGTTGATAAATAACCTTTCAAATATCAAGGCAGAAAGCCCTAATTAAATTAATATAAATCAGTAGCAATTTGTCTTAATAATAGAAGTATTCTGTATGTGATCATTGTTGCTTCACTGGCCAGCATTATCCAACTTTTGATATATATGTGTATGTCTATTTTTATTTCAGAATTTTTTAAATAATGGCATAATTATATTTTATACGTAGATTCAGTAGGGAATGAAATAAAATTTATATTTATTAATTAAAATGAGTGATATTGAAAACTGTTTAAAAATAGCCCTTGAGAAAATTATACCTAAGATAAAATGCTTAAATGTTCAATTTATTCTAAGATCCTTGAATCTCCTGGAATTTAAATTATATATTAACCTGATGGTAGTAAATTTAAAACAGAATATAAGCTAAATACTAATGATAATTTTTGTAAACACACGTTTAATCATGCAGCAGACACAGAACTTCTTCATAAAGTCTGAATTGAAAAAATTTTGTTTCTACTAGCTATCCAGAGCAAGTGGACCAGTGTTCAGTGTCTACAGCAGACATTCAGGCACTTGCACAGTCAGCCAGCACATTCAGAATTCTGACCCTGACCTGGCCTTTTACCCAAATTCAGCTCCAAAACTCTAGTTCTTCCCTGTTTAAGATTCAGACCTTCTCCTGCACTTCTGTCCTGTCATTCTTGAAATTGTGGCCCCACATCTGCTGTCCAACTACTGACCTAGGATCTTAGACCACTTTTGAGGAAAGTCACATCACCTCTTCAAGTTCTGCCCAGTTTTTAGAAATCCATCTCCTACTCAACCACATCTCCTATTGTCCCCCCTTAACATCATGTCATATTTCCAAAATAACTGCCTTCTGTAATCTCCTAAAGAATTCTCTTCACCCTTTATTTCATTGGTTTCTCTCACACTCACTTGATCCAGTTCTGCTTTGGGTCTTTGCAAATGAATGTATTTTTCTCTTAATTTTGATTTCTAATATGCATCCAGCTTCGGAGCCCATTCCAAGGAGTGCCTTCCATGAAGTTCCCCCAGGGTTCTCCACTACTCTGGACACACTCCTAATCACTGAAATATATGTTAGCAATATAGGACATCTAGACTCAGTGATAATGTTTTCTGTTGTATTTCAGTGATCTCATCTTTTACCATGGACTCAGTTTGTTAATGGAGGGAGCTTTGTCTTAGTCTTCTTTTGAACCCCACGTAGAACACAAAGAGACATACAAGAATACTTCATAGAGTTTGCAGGAAAATAGGATTAAAAGATAATATGAATATTTCCATGAAATTTTTTGAAGTACCCTCATATCAGGTGCTCAATAAATATTCCTTTATTGTTTAGATTACATATAACATTATGAAAACTATTAGTTGGTGGTTCTCCATCAGGGGTGATTTTGGCTGCCCAGGGGATATTTGACAATGTCTGAAAACACTTTTGGTCATCACAACTGGAAAGAAGGTCCTACTGTCGTCTAATGAATAGAAGCCAAGGATCCTACTAAACCTTCCACAATACACAGGACAGCCCCACAACAGAGAATTTTCCCTAACCCCCAAAAGGTTGGCACTCTTGTCAAGAATGCCAAGGTTAAAAAACCCTGCTTGAATATATGTTACATTTGACTGTGAACAATCAAAGATTTTATATATTTCCTCAAAAGAAAGAACCATCTGACACACAATATATGCAATATCCCTTTTTTTCCCTACTATTTGTGGAAGAGCAAAGAAATACTCCAGAGATAGCAAGAGGGAACTTGAAAATTTAATTCTTTAGGGCCGAGCCCGTGGCGCACTCGGTAGAGTGCGGCGCTGGGAGCGTGGCGACGCTCCCGCTGCGGGTTCGGATCCTATATAGGAATGACCGGTGCACTCACTGGCTGAGTGCTGGTCACGAAAAACGACAAAAAGAAAAAAAAAAAAAAAAGAAAATTTAATTCTTTAAACCACTGTGTGACTACCACACAAGAAAATCATAGATATACTTAGTCTACACAGTATTTGTCAAAATGTAGTAGGGCCACCTTGATCCTTTGATAGTAGCTATCTTTATTCTTCCTGAATTTACTCCTTGATCTGTGTTATTTAGTGGTCTTTATGCTTTCTTATTCATATGACCTCCTGCAATAAGATTTTTGTTTTGTTTTGTTTTGTTAATGTATTTGTTATTTAAATTTTAATTACAGCTAAATAACAAAACACTCATGGATTTAATTTTTTCCAAATAGTTTCTCATATTAAAACATATGTTATATGTAATAAGATATGAAATGGAAGAGAATCAAGGTACAGAAAAGTTTTGGAAAAAAAATTTGAAACGTAAAAGGGGAACTTCTTTTATATATTCCTAAAGACAGGAAATCATTTGGAATTTTACCTTATTGCACAGAAATAAAAATTACATTTGAGCTTATTAAACAATTTTTTTTAAAAATTTTCTCTAGGTGGAAAAGCAAATAAAAATAGCAGTGGTATAGTTCCTCCTTTGGCTCATGTGCTTTTCAACAAGTAATCAGATTCCTACTACATTATTTTGAAAGGGAGAGACAGTTCTCTAAGAATCTGCAAATATTACATGTATGGTTTTTATTTGCTAGGCCTATTTTTTGAGAAATTCCAAAGTAATAAATAATCTAAATATAATATGATTCATTTTTCTTCCTTTTAGGATTCTCTAAAAAGAAAACAGGCATAGAGAACATATCCACTTTTTAATACTTGTTTTGGAGTAGGAGTCTTTCTAAATCTGTGCTTTTATTGCTTAGTTTTTAAGACATTTATTCCAATCCATACAAAACGTCCAAATAATTTGGTCCTGGAATCCCATTCATTGGTGAACTAAAGGACCATCCAAGTAAATAATAATCTGGAATTACACTTACTTGGTCTTTGGAAAGGAAATATTTCTAGAAATAAAAATACTGTTATTCTCTTTCTCATGTAATTTTCGTAGCACTTTGATGGTAGTTTTATGGATCTTAACAGAGATTTGGCTCAGAGAAGTCATGCTTAAACTGAGGGTTACCCCTGCTAAATCAAAATGAATTGTGAAATAGCTATCAATGCTACAACTTCTCTTCATGCTCTGCAAATTGTTTCAAGATGTTCTCTATAAACTTTCACTACTTCTGCTTTTTATTATTATTATTATTATTATTATTATTATTATTCATTCATTCATTCAGCAAATGTTTACTTTAAGAATATACCATGTACCAGCCACTAGGTCTTATGTGCAGAGTGATTGGTGAGCATGAGAGACATTCGTCCTGTAATACAGAGATTATAGTCTAGTGGAGCAAAGAATCAAACAACCATACAAATAAACACACTCATTAATTCATTCAAAAAAACATGTACCGAGTACCTCCTGTGTTCTGAATATTAAACTTGGGGGATACCATGCCTGAACCCACGAAGCTTACATTCTGGTGGGCAAAAAAGACAGTAATAAAATAAACAAATAAATAGATTTTATGATGGCAGGTGGTGCTTGAAGAAAAATAAAGCTATGTAAGGACATAGAAAGTTTGGGGGTTGGGGTATAGTGTTTAGAGACAGTGGTCAGGGAAGGCCTCTTCAGGGATGATATTTGAACAGAGACCCAAATGAAGAGAAGTCTCATCCTGCCATGAGAAGAGAAATACAGGCAGGAACTACCTAGAAATTAGATCAGCAAAAGGAATGGAGTGAATGAGGGGAAGAATGGTAGGGGATGAGGTCAGAGAGATAGGAAGGGGCCAGATCTCCTTCGTGGCAGTGTTACAAATTACAAATTGTGGAAAGTACATTGAAACAAATACAAAATGTTAACAGCAAAGATAGCCGGGAGCCTAACCTAACCTGGGAAATCAGGAGAAACTTCTGTTATGGACTGAACTGTGTTCCCCCATAATTCATATTTGAATTGTGTCCCCCCAAAATTCAAAATTTATTTAACTCCCAATGTAACAACCAGAAAACAGTTAACATAATGGACTAGTAATTCCTTACCTGTCAATAATTACTTTGAATGTAAATAGATTAAATTCTCCAATAAAAAAGGCATAAAGTGGCTCAATAGATTTTCAAAAAAGACCGAACCATGTGCTGACTCTCTTCACCTTAAAAGTGAAGACCCATAATTTGAAAGTGAAAGGATAGAAAAAGATATTGCATACAAATGGAAACAAAAAGAGATCAGAGGTTGCTATACTTATTTCAGACAAAATAGACTTTAGTTCAAAAACTGTAAAGGAGACTAAAAGAGTCATCATATAGTAATAAAGGGGTCAGTTCATTAAGAGGATATAACAGTTGTGAATATACTTGCGTATCCACCCAACATCAGAGCACCTAAATATATTTATATTAATTGACACAGACAGTACTACAATAGTAGTATGGGATTTCAATAACCCACTTTCAATACTGGACAGATCATTCAGACAGGATATTAATAAGGAAACTCTGAACTTGAACTCCACTTTAGACAAAACGGATCTAGGACATATAAAGAGCATTTCACCCAACATAACAGAATACACACTCTTCTCAAGTGCATACAGAAAATTCTCCAGGGTAGATCATATGTTAGGCTGCAAAACAAGTCTTAACAAATATAGGAAGATCAAACTCATATCAAGTATCTTTTCCAATCACAGAGGTATGAAACTAGAAATCAATAATAGGAGGAAAAATGGAAAATTAACAAAAATGTGGAAATTAAACTCCAATGTGACTATATTTAAATATAGGGCCTGAAAAGAAGTAATTATAGCTAAATGAGATCTAAGAGTGTGGCCCTAATCTAATAGGATTGGTGTCCTTAAAAGAAGAGGAACAGACACCAAGGATACATGCACACAGAGAAAAAACCATGTGAGGACACAGAGAGAAGGCAGCCATCTGCAAACTAAGGACAGAGGCCTCAGGAGAAACCAATCCTGCCAACGCCTTGGTCTTGGACTTCTAGCCTTCAGAACTGTGAGAAAACAAATATGTTGTTTAAGTCACCTAGCATGTGGTATTTTGTTATGGCAGGAATAGCTAATAAAGCTTCTCTGAGGAGGAGATCTTTGGGCTGAAAACTGGTAGGATGGATAGGAGTTAACCACTTGAGGAGAAACACAAGGAAACAGTATGTGCAAAGTCTCTACATTGGGAAGGCACTTGCTGTGTTTGAGAATCTGAAAGAAAGCCTGTTGGCTGAAGCTAGAAAGCAAACAGGAGAGCAGTACGTGGAGAGAAGGGGTGGAGGGAAGCCAAATCATACAAGGTTTGGTGGGCTTTGTGGAGGATTTCAGTCCTTATTCTAAAGGGGTTGACACGACAAGATTTGCATTTTTTTTTTTTTTTTTTTTTTTTTTTGTCTTTTTGTGACCGGCCGCACCGCGCTCAGCCAGTGAGTGCATCGGCCATCCTTATATAGGATCCGAACCCATGGTGGGAGCACTGCTGCGCTCCCAGCGCCGCACTCTCCCGAGAGCGCCACGGGGCCGGCCCCAAGATTTGCATTTTTTAAGCATCATCTGACTGTGAAGAATTGGAGTATGGAGAGAATAAGTGCAGGAGACCTCTCCAAAGGTCCCAGAGAGATGAAGTAGCCTAGACTGGGATGGTGGCAGTGGAACTGGATAGAGGTGGATTGATATTTAGGAATGAAGTTAACAGGATAAAGATTACTCCCACATATCTGGGTTTTCAGGTGGAAGGAATTTGATGCCATTCTTGAGGTGGAGAACACTGGATTTATAATTTTACCCACAACCTGACCAGTTCCATTTTGGACATATTGAATTTGAGATGCTTCACCCAAGTGGAGAATCAGTAAGTAGATGAATCTAGAGCTCAGGAAACAGATGG
Organism: Cynocephalus volans; assembly: GCF_027409185.1. Taxonomy (NCBI): domain Eukaryota; kingdom Metazoa; phylum Chordata; class Mammalia; order Dermoptera; family Cynocephalidae; genus Cynocephalus; species Cynocephalus volans. The sequence goes on from NC_084464.1 coordinate 78,276,855, forward strand.
AGACTGGAGATATAAACCTAGGGGTCAAAAGTTTATATATAGTAATCAAAATCTGCTACAGTGTAAGTTCTCTCTAGACAGGGATTTTATCTGTTTTGTTCATTGATGTATCCCAAACGTATGGAAAAGTGTTGACATACAGGAGGCATTCAGTATATATTTGTTGAATGAATGAATGAATGAATGAATACATTACCTATGTAGTAAGTATAACATGGAAAGAGAAGCAGATCTAGAATGAGACCATGAAGAATGCCAACATGTAGCCTGAGTAGAAGAGAATAAGCTTACAGAGAAACAGCAAAGGAATGGTCAGAGAGAGGAAGAAATCAGTACAGTGTAAGGTTTGAGAAGCCAGGGGAAGAGAGTGTTTTGGGAGGAAAAGAGAATCCATCCTCTGAAATGAGTGGCCTGCAGTAGCAAGCCTAGCACATGCATGAACACTTTCCCAGCACATGCATGAACACAGTCTCTAACACATTCCCAGCATGGATGAATATATAATTATATTATCATTCTTTGTATTAAATTATGACCATAATGGCAGTTGGGAAAAAAATGTATTCAACTTGTAGAACACCAACAGCTTTTCTTGACAAGTTCACTTGGAGTATCCTCCCTGGATGAAAGCTCAACCTCATTACGTTACTACCTTCTTTTATTTCTCTCTGTGCTCCCTTGTACTTCTGCATAAGGAAGACTACTAACTTCATGCATAACCATATGATGAGTCATAATTTAGATTTGGATAAACAGTAAAAAATCATTTTATTTCACCACCTGTATAACTTCTTTAAAAAAAGATAGATTGATTAAAAGAAAAAATGATATTCTAGGAAAGACTGTAATTACCCAAGGTTGTGAGTAGTATAACTTGTCTAATTTTCATTATTCTCATACAGATTATCTGCCTTGCAGCATAGCTGTGGGCCCTTCTAGGGACTGTTCCTCACACTCATGAGCATGGTTATCTTATAACTAAATTGAGGTCACAGCTCTCAACTTAGAGATTAAATATACTGACCAGAAAACTCTGCTAGTGCATCACATCTGAATGACCTCTTCCTGGAGACAGATAATCCACTTTACTTTTACATATTGTTATCTGCAGTAGAAAGAATAGGAGAAAAGTCATGAATTAGTCCTTGATTTAAATTTCAACTGTAGATCATAAATATTTAGGGGTTTTTTTATTGGTTATGAATATTCATGAGATACAAAGCTGATTGTCACCCCTTGTGCCCATGATGTGGGGGCCAGATTCATACTGGCTGTATACCCATTATCACAAATTGCATTTGTACCCCATGTCCCCCACCCAACTATCCCCAACTTCTCTCCCCCTCTTCCCTGTCCCCCCACTCCGCTTTGTAGCCCATAGAATGTTCTCTCTCTCTCCAAGTCCAATGCACTACTGTGGTCTTTCTGTCCCCATATGATCCAGCAATCCCACTTCTGGGTATATACCCAGAAGAATGGAAATCATCATGTTGAAGGGATACCTGCACTCCCATGTTCATTGCAGTTCTGTGTACAATAGCCAAGACGTGGAACCAACCTAAATGTCCATCGATGGATGATTGGATAAGGAAACTGTGGTATATGTACACCATGGAATACTACTCTGCCATAAAAAAGAATGAAATACTCCCATTTGCAACAACATGGATGAGCCTGGAGAAATTTATGTTGAGTGAAATAAGCAAAGCACAGAAGGATAAATACCGCATGTGCTCACTCATATGTGGGAGTTAAGAGAGAAAGAAGGAAGGAAGTAAATATTTAGTTTAAGAAATACTTCTCCCTCTCTTTCCCTGCTTTATTTTTCTTGAACACACTTATCCTACTTGAAATCTTATTATATGTTTATTACTTATTTGGTTTTAGGTCAGCTTTCTTTGCAATATAATCTGCATGAGAACAGAAACACTGTCTCTCCTGTTTGCTGCATCTCCAGACCTGAAGCTATGCCTGATATATAGTAGATGCTTGTTAATATATACTGAACAAATAAATGAATAGGTCCTCAAAGTCTGATGGCAGGGGGTAGATATAAAAATGTTGGTTGGGTTTGCATTTTAATCAGAGATGCAATTTCTGATAAAAAGTCACACATTTGAAATCCAAGAAAACATCTTGGCTTGTTAAACGTCTCTAGCTGACTTCTCTTAAGCTCTAACCCCATATTGGATGTTTCCACATGAAAGTCAAAAAGCACTTTGAACTCAAGGGATCCAAAACGCAATTATTTTTCCTTCACCCCACCCCAACCCTCACACCTCTTCCTCCTCAAAGCTTTTCTTATCATTGAGGGACGCATCACCATCCACCTGCTCATTTGAGTCACAAAACTTTTCTCTCCTGTCCTTCAGATGTCCAACCAATTACCAAATTCTTTTAATTCTGTTTCTGCAATGTCTTTTATATCTATCTTCCAAACCACCTGTCTTGGTTTATAGGATGACTTCTCTTTTCCCAACAGTTGCAGTAGCCTCCTAAGGCATTCTGATGCCTTTAGTTTCTCTCTTGTCCAGTTGATATTCCATATTGTCAACCAAGACTTGTTAAAATAAGACAATAATTAATTGATGTGAGTATTTATTAATCGATAAGCAAACATTAGTTAAGTTCCGTTTATGGGTCTGTTCTAGGCTTAAGGAATAAATACTACAAGCCCACACAGGGCTCCTTGTCTGATAGAGGAGCATGGAAACCATACCTGGCTTAGGTCACTGCCTTTCTCAGAAATGATCAAGAACTTCTTGTTAACAGAAGAATAAAACATAACCACTTAAGATGATATTCCCAGACCTTTCTGTGTGGACTCTCTTGCCTTTCTAGCTTCATTCCGGACCATTTCAAAAACCCTCAACACATGGTTACCTGCTGTTTCCAGAGAGGCATGCACTTCCATCCTGCATTTTCATACCGTAAGATATATGCATTTTCATCCCATTTCCCTAACTGGAATGCATTCCCCTTTCTCCTTACACATATACTAAAATCCCATTCATCAGGGAGGCCTAACTCAAATGTCAGCTCACATATCAGCCCTCACCCCCTAACCCAAGCAGAATTAAGCCTTTTCTGTCTGCTCACAAACTCCATTTATTCCTCTGTAAGACCACTGACGTGTGCTGTGGAGTAGATTCTGAGCGCCTTAGAGACGTACGCTCCAGGTGAGTCCATTTTTGGTTGATGTTGTTTAAGGCCTCTTATTACTAAGTCTTAATCCCTACCTAGTTACCTATTTGAGGTATCAAGTTCATATCAACTACTGTATTTCTAAGGAATTAGAATATGCTAATGCTACAATATGCTCTATACATATTTACAAGATGCTCTCTAAAGTGCTAGCTGTGATTGTGCAATGCTACAATAGCTGCCGTGCTCTTTTTCTCTAAGGTTCTTTGTCTTTGATCTGTAGCAGTGGAGGAGTTCTTTACAGACTTTTAGCAGGAAGGCTCATACCCTTCCTGCAGTTCAAAATGGAAATGAATCCTCCACCAAACTGAAACAAAAGCCTTTATAACACGTCCCATGCAATACCACTAAATACTTTGCTTTCCCTTTTCTCTCTGATTTAGCTCAGGAGCAGTTGCTTTTTGCCTCATGCTTAATATTGTGAGGGTAAGAAAAGGACATGAAAATATATTTTTATTGGAAGTATGGATAGTGGTTGCTTCTGGTATTGTTTGATAGCTACTGTGCTTTAACTAATGACCATCTGACTCAAAGAGTTTAATTGTCAAATGATATATGTCAGAACTCCTTCACATATCGGCTAATTTCTGTCAATTTCTAAACTATAACTGCTAATGTCAAGGCAGTTCAAAAATAACGAAAACTTGATTTCCCTTTAATATCCTGAGGATCATACACATGGGCACCAGAGAGTCTGGGCAATAATTCTGATAGATTTTTGCTATCATCGTTAGAATAAACAAATTAATGCTAGAAACAGTTTTCTAACAGGAGATAATAAAGGAAATGGGCAAACAAAAATAAATGTTACAAAGAGGAAAAATACAGTCTTCTACAAGCAAATTAATTGTCTTTTTGTAAACTAGATGGGACTTTTTAAATGTAGGCAAGAGTTTAAAATGATAAAATTTGGCTAAATAATATAGTATTTGTTCCTATGGTTGGTTGTCTCTCTACTGGGGCCAAACTTGATGTTTAAATACGTTTTATTACAAAAAAAAGACCTTGCCAGATTATTTACTAATGAATATTTCTTTAATTGAACTGAGATAAGTGAGAGTGTGATTCATCCCCAAAGTGGCCAATTTCAGACAGGTCATTGCAGGGTGGGTGTGGAAGATTAACTCCAGTCTCGTGCCTGCCTGTGAGATCACTGAAGAACTCACTTGGTGTTTGTAGGACACAGAATGGCCACGTACCTGGGTGCATTCACAGTACAACCACGTTCTTCTAACTTGTCTCAAATGTTCGGGCCAAATCCCTTGGGGATCTGGCTTTCGAGATTTTGGCTTCTAGGCACAGTTACAGAGCACTGTACACTGTAGACTGTCAATAAAAAATGTTTGCCCTTGATTATTAAAAGGCTGTTTTAGCACAGAGTTTCAGACAAGATCCTGAAGCAAAGGGGGAAATAGAGGAATGAGCAGAAGGAGCCAATAGTAAACTTTGCTGAAGTCAGCACCTGCCTTCACATAATAGCCTCCTTGGCCCCTCACTGAACCTAAAAAGGGCGGACGTTGTAGGGGATTGAATTATGTCTCCCCAAAACCCACGGAAGCTTGAATTGTGTCCCCTATGTTTTACGTATTAGAAACTTAGCCCCCACTGTGATTGTTAAGAGGGTGGGAAATCCTGTTATGGTAATTGAAAGGTGGAGCCTTGAAGAGGTGATTGGATTAAAGTAGTGAATGGATTTAAAATCGTGGTCAGGGGTATGGTTCTGAGGGCTTTAAAAGAAGCGAAGAGTCTTTTTTCTCTGTTCTCTCTGCTTCCATCATCTTGCAATGTGAGACCCCTGGGTCACTGTTGCCACCACTAGATGGACTTGGGACTTCACAGCCTCAGAAATTGTGAGCAATAAATTTCGTTTTTCTTTGTAAATCGCCCAGTTTAAAGTATTTTGTTATAAGCACAAAAACGGACTAATACATTCAAGTAATTTACTTCAAAATACAGATGAATCTAAATATTTTTAGAAAGAGAAATAATTTATAAGATAACATTTATAAACTTCTCTAAGTTCATCCATGTTGCGTCCAATGGCAATAATTTATATTAAGTGGAATAAGCCAGGCACAGGAAGAGGAATACCACGTGTCTTCACTTATATGTGGGAACTATAAATAAATAAATAAATAATCACAATAATTTGTTGAACTTTCAAGAGAAGAAAACAGAACTGAGGTTACCAGAGGAAGAGGAATACCACATGTCTTCACTTACATGTGGGAACAAACAAACAAACAAATAAATAAATGAATGAATGAATGATACAATCACAATAATCTGTTGAACTTTCAAGAGAAGAAAACAGAACTGAGGTTACCAGAGGTGGGAAAGAGGGAGAGGGCAGGGGATGGAAGGAATTTGTAAAGGGCCACAAAAATCAATTACATTTAATAATGAAGAGTACATTAATTATCCTGACTTGAACATCACATATTGCACACAGGTATTGATATTCAATGCTGTACCCCACAGATATGTACAATCAACTATGTTACAATTAAAAAATTAATTTTTAAAAAGATAGTGTTTATAAAGTATATTTAAAATGTTTGGTTTTTGTACTATTTTATTTTATGATAGATAACATTCTAATACTATTAAATTCTAATAACATTCTAATACTAACTAGTTTCTTTAAAAAGATAATTATTTCACGCAATTTGAATGCTCTAATATAATCTCAATTTTTCATCTATCTTAAGAAATCTTATACCTAAGTAAAATAATTTTCTTCCATGTTCTATATCAAAATTCAAAAGTTTGTGATTGATGTTCATAGTATAATTACTTTTTATTGTTTCATGTAAAATTGTAAAAACATATTTGAGATAATAATTGAGCACTTATTTCAAGGCCTTAAGAACTCTTGTAGTTTGTTAAGATAACTATAATGAGACAAATATTTGTCTCATAAAACTAGAGTCCACATCTAGAAACATAATATTTATTTATAGCATAGACAAAATAATGCAATGGATTTCTTTTTTTTAAGTTTTGAAAAATAGGTATCTCACACAGAATATTTTAGTTTGTATGATTTACAACAGATTAAAAGATAGCTGATGAGTTCATTTTAGTGTTTTCACACATTAGTTCTCAAACTTAAGACTTTCACGCTCTTTCCATATCCCTTCTGATGCTTTGTTTAATGCAAACACTCTTTACAGCAGATGTGCACCTATTTAAAGAAAATGTAACCATATTTATAACTATGACAATAATTCTATAAATGTCACCTAATATATGAAACATCTTCTCTAAAGGACTCTTAAATTATATTAAAACATCAGGAAGCCTTAATATCTGGGATTTGACATAGACAAATCAGATAACAAACTACATAAGTCTATTTGGAAAAAAGACCTAAAGCTTACAGGAAATGATATAAAGGATTAGTTATATAAGGGGAAAAAATACAAAATTGGATGTAAAGAACAAGACAGATCAAACACAGGTCAAACTTTCCTTTCCCATAGACCTTCTAAGGGACATAGTTTCCATTGTATTTTAAGTTTTAATACATTATATCTGCTTGTGGATTATTCTACTCTATTATTAAAACTAGATGAATAATTTTTAAAGGTCTCCAGAAATGTTCTACATGTGATTTCTTTTGGAAGTAATAAAATAACAATAATGTGACGAAATAAAATTATTCTTATAGGAATGCATCTTTAAAGAGTAAGTATGAAACACTGAGAATCAAGAACATATACATTTAAATTAGACAGTAGTTGATCTTAACCATAGTCACACTAATAAGCTTTCCATTTCCTCCAATAATGTGCTGTTGTTCAAAAATATTCTAAATCTCGTCCTCTGGATTTGCTTTTATAATCAAGTTATGAACCACATAAAAATTTCTTATATGTTATAGTTGCATCTTGTTCTTAACCCAAATGCCGTTGTTCCTCTTGACTATTTATATTATTTACTACAACGGTGCCCAAATGATTTTTCACAGCCCCCCCTCCAAAAAAAATTCATCCCTTGATTTTTTTTAAAAGAACAGGACACAGTTCTGAAGGAAATTAAAAAGCGATTTTGAAATATTTAAATGGTTGTTCATGAGAATGAATGTATAACTTCATAAAGTAACTGTTTCATAAAGGAAAGCAATTATTTGGATGTGTAAGGTATGATATGTGCAGTCACATGTTTTTATCCATTTATTTGTTTATGAATGAGCTACCATAATAGCATGAAAAACTATTTTTAGCATAAAGGAAGCATTTTAAACATTTGTGTTTTTGTCGTAAGGTCATTTGCTTAGTTGAATATTCATTTGGCTTTTGCAGTATAAAAAGCAGTGTGTGAAACCCTGCTTAAAGCTCCTTAAACCTTCCTTAAAGGGCTTCTTCATGGTCTTTAATTATTAGTTTCAGCAGAAGCTTTACTTTTTACAAATTCATCCTGGGCACCACATTTTGAAAAGACTGGATCTATAGCCACAAGATTAAATTTATTTTCACATTCTTATGACAGGGGTAAGACCAAGTCTATTTGAGTGATGTACGCCTGTATATAGTAGGTGTTTAATTACTGTCTGTTGAGTAGATGTTGGATGTTAGACACTCACTTTGTCACATTTAAGTTTCCTGACATTTGAGATCACTGTTCAACTTTGGTGAGACAAGAGAGAAAATTGTGTTCTAACAAAAGTAACCTTTAGAGAATAGATTGCGGGGACTACTTATTCACGAAGTGACATATAAGCCCCTTATTGCACTTTAGCCACTGTTTCCCCAGTGGCATCTCAAATCAGCAATTTAAATTCATTTATGAATTCAATCAACACAATGTTTATTAAACACCTACTACATGCCAAAGAGTGTTCTAGGGATTGGAAAATAGCTATAAACAACACAGAGCTCCCATGGAGTTTGCATTCTAGTGGAGGGAATTATAGTGATTCCAGAAGATATGGTAATTTATTTGTGAGAACTGTTTCTGATTATTGACAGAATGTGAGTAATGATCCCTGTGTAGCAGAATCTCACCGGCATAATTTGATAAGTTTCATAAACTGTGTCACAGCGGAGTGCTGGTTATCCAGTTTGAGCAAATCTAGACAATTTGGATGCCTAATACCTAATGTTCTTTTACCCATATAAATGGCTGGCTTAAGAGGAATGGTTGACCACCCTGGATTTCTGAGGAGTTAGTTACCAAATTGCATATCATGGGAGAATGTTCTTGTATGACACATGGCTTTTAGAAAATAACACATGTGAAATATCAGTATGGGAACACATAATTTTGGTACAATCTTTAATAAAGGCTACAAGCCTTCAGGCTGTCAATCTTAGCATTAACCACATATGTAAAGGGTGATAGGCGGAACATAAATTAAGTCATTAGTTTAGAATCCCTCTCCATGAGTCTGCCTCTAGATTTTTTTTTTTTACCATCCATCTAAACCACAGAAATAAAAATCGAATGAATATTTTTGTTTATGTACTCATGAATGAGTTTCCACAAAAGCATGAAAAATATTCCTAGCACTAAGGAGGCTTTTGAGAATTTTCTTTATTTTTCAAAGGCCATGTGTTTAGTAGAATGTTCACTCCACTTTTACAGGACAGTAGTACCAACAGTAGATGGAATCCTGCCTTGGAATCTTCCCCAGCATGACCTCACATGACTCTTTCTCCCAATCAAATGTCACACTGCCAATCATTAGCTGAATATCCCTAAAAGGGCACGGCTTGCGATTTATATGGGTACCCCCTTCACCCTCCACAGCTACCTCAAAGCATACACAAAGGATTAATGAAGCACCTTTATGTTTTCACAAATAAGAGACTTCTCTTCCTTGCCTAGTATTGCTAAAAATTTGCCTTGAGTGGCTTTCCTGAGAAACTGAGGTTGTCCTGGCAGCCAGCATTTAGTTTTTTTAAAAATTCCTTTAGATACCTGTGATCTTGTAAGAGAATTCCTCTGAGCTGATCTCGAAGAGGGTATGAATAGTTACAAACGTATGCCTGGTCCTTTGCTGGTCTGCACGCTTTGCTTGCCAGTTTTCCATTAGCAGTTGGTGGCATTAAGCAGCAGCTGCCTTCTCTTCGTCTTGCTTTTCACTTGGAGATTCAGGAGCTAAGCCAGGTCTTGAGACTCTTCCCTTCTGCTCCTTCTTATGGTCTTATTTGAAATCTCTTCACATATTTGGGGAACCCAGACAAGGAGGGACTGGAAAAAATGACAGTTTCTCCTCACTTCTCAATATAAATCCAATTTTAGACCTGCTTTTGAATGTGCTTGTATTTTATTAATTGCTCTTTTTGTATTGGAATGTAAAAGTATTCCAGATTTGTTTTCTAAAAATAACTCCTAAGAAATAGTTTAAACATGTTTGTAAAATGCAGTCAATGGAGTAAAAGATATTACTACTAGGATCAGAGGAAGGGGGTATTTATATTTATGTTTATATTCAGCATTTATTTATATACTCATTCAATTACTATTTACTGAGCGTCTCCTATTTGTTAGAATCTGTGGAACAAAAAAGATGAATAAGACATAATTCTGCTTCCTTAGAATACACGGTCTAGATGGGAAAATTGTAACCCTGCCACCAACCAGCAGGAATGTGAGCTCAGATTTTTAGATCCTACCATATCTCGTTTTCTATGGAAAAGTGTTATTCTGTATTCACTCTGAGAAGTATTTGAAGGACTAACACAGTTCAGGTTGAGGTGGACAACAGAGGCAGAGACCTCTCTAGACATTAGGCATCCTTTGCCATGCTGTTCTGCCTGCTACTTCCAAAGACAACTCGACTCAGAAGCCCCTCTCTCACAGGTTCCTCTGAGTGCATTCCAAACTTCTTAAGTAACGATAAAACAACAGATAAAAATTTTAATTCACCAAAGTTCAGCTATATAACAGCAATATTTCATTCAATTATAGAAAAATGAGATGATACAGATATTTTACTGGTAAAAAAAATACCTGGGTACTGAATGCCCTAGCCAAACCATGATTCAAAGCCAGATCTATGTGACTCCAGAGCCCTGCAGTTTTATTTTTTTATTTTTTATTTTATTTTATTTATCTGTTTTTAGAGTGTAATTGCTTTTTATTACTTATTATTATTATTATTATTGATTATACATATTCATGGAGGCACAGCTGACCATCAGCACCTGTGCCCAAGATGTGGTGAGCAAATCAATCCTATCAGCGTGCCACCACCTCAAAGTGCAGTTACTCCCTGTGTCCCCCATCCAACCTCTCCCGAGAGGCCCTATTCCTCTTCCCTCCTCCACCCCAGCAACCCTAGGTCTGTTCTCTCCCTCCAGAAGTCCAATGCACCACTGTGGTCTTTCCTTCCTTCTTTCCTTCTTTCTTAGGTCCCACTTATAAGTGAGGACATGTGGTATTTTTCCCTCTGTGCCAGGTTTATTTAACTTAACATAATCTTCTCCAGACTCATCCATGTTGCTGCAAATGGTGGAATTTCATTCTTTTTTCATGGCTGAGTAGTATTCCATCGTGTGTGTGTGAATGTGTGTGTGTATACACACATTCACACACACACGTACGCACACACAATGGAATAGGGAAAATATTGTGTGTGTGTGTATATATATGTATATATGATATGTGTCTGTATATATGTATATATAGTATATATATATGTATATGTATATATGTATATATGTATATATCTACACACACAATATTTTCCTTATCCAGTCATCTGTTAATGGACATTTAGGTTGATTCCATATCTTGGCTATTGTAAATAGAGCTGTGATGGGGGTGCAGGTATCCCTTCAACATGATGATTTCCGTTCATTTGGGTACATACCCAGAAGTGGGATTGCCAGATCATATGGAAGATCTATCTGTAGTTGTTTGAGGAACCTCCATACTGTTTTCCATAATGGCTGCACTAACTTGCAGTCCCACCAACAGTGTAGAAGAGTTCCCTTTTCTCCACATCCTCACCAGCATTTGAGGATGCTAATAATAGCCAGTCTGACTGGGTAAGGTGATATCTCAAAGTGGTTTTGATTTACATTTCCCTGATGCTTAGTGATGTTGAGCATTGTTTCATGTACCTGTTGGCCATTTGCATGTCATCCTTCAAAAAATGTCTGTTCAGCTCCTTTGCCCATTTTTTAATTGGGTTATTTAGTTTTTTTTACCGTGTACTTGTTTGAGTTCCTTGTATGTTATGGAAATTAATCTCTTGTCAGATGTATAATTTGCAAATATTTTCTCCTGTTCTGTAAGTTTTCTTTTTACTCTATTGAATGTTTTGCTATGCAGATGCTTTTTAGTTTGATGTAATCCCATTTATTTATTTTTTCTTTTGCTGTTTGTGCTTTTGGGGTTTTTTTAAGTTATAAGTTTGGGGCCTCCTGCTTAGAGATCCTTCTCTGTGAAGGTGGCATGTTTTCTTGGTAATGGTGGCCAATGGTCTCTTGTCTTTCTGGCAACTCCCTTGTTTTCTAAAATAATTCCTCAGTGATTGGATAGTGCAGTGTTACTCTCTCCATAAGATGGAGATTATAATACTAAATATATAGGTTTAATGTGACTGTGAAGATTAAATGACTTAATAGTATATAGTGCTTAGAGCAGTACCTGCCCCATAGTTAGGTGACAAGTCAATGAGACACAAAATTTTCAGGTGCCTTTTTCTCCCTTATCATTTGTATCAGCCTCATCAAGTGTAAAGTTTAGAGATGCTCCATGTAGAAGTAAGTTGGTATGGAGGCTGAATCAGAGTAAGGCCTCCACGTGTATGGGCAATCATATGAATTATTGTTCGGCCTATCTCTGGTTATTGTCATAATCAACTATTCAAGCCATGTTGTTTATATTTTAATGTGTTCATGTTTCTGTTTCTGTATCTGTTAACTCCATGAAAGCAAGCATCATACTAATTATAATTAATGATGATGATAGCAAAGTGGTATGGTAAAAGGAACATGGGACTTTGGCAGACTTTTTTTTCAGTCTAGCTTCACAATTTAATTGCCATGTGAAAAGAAAAGAAAATGAGTTTCTTCATTGCAAATAATAATGGTACTCACCTATTAAAACTGATTTCAGGATCAAGATGATAAATTTAAAGTTGTAGCAGAGTGTCTAGCACGGTGAAAGTTGAGTATATGTTAACTGTTACTAATAGTAATTGGCACTCAATTTTCTTTCTACTTCTTGTTATTCTATAATATAAATCTTGATATACCTCTTTCTTTATAGATGGCAGTGAGAAACAGGATGAAGACTATTGGATATACATCTAATATGTGATGTCATGCCTTGCTATCACACTTGTTATAGGATATGAATCCCATAGGATTTTATGGCTTACTGTTGGAGCAATGCTTGCACTACAAAAGTGTGCAGGAAACACATAAGACCTGCCAGCTTCTCTTGCTCCTACTCTCTCTTCCTCCCTCCCACCTTCCCTTCCTTCTTTCCTCCCTCTTTTTCTTTCATCTCAAGGCGACTGTATGAATAGTTTGGTATTTTAAGTACTTTGAATATATTGGATTTTGGAACAATTTTTGCAAAAAAAATTTTTAAATACGTGATTCAAGACATTGCCGTTCATCATCACCTTCCCTTTACAACCCTTCAAGCTATTTTAGTGCACATGAGAGCTCTCTCCTATCACAGCTAATTTGAATTCATTTTTCAAATGAGAATTCATGAACTACTATGCTAAAATTAAGGTCTATTACATTTTCTGCACTTCCTTTGTCTGCTAATGTTGTAATATGATTTTTAAGTAATTAAGTTTCTGTTGATATGCTTTTTCTTATTTCAAAACCCAGGCTTATTTGCAGATCTTTCATCTCTATAGATGTTTATATGTTTTATGTAGATGTTTTCTTTATGGTTGGTTACTTATTTTAGAAAGATTTTGAATTACTCCTTTTTAAAACCATATAAAATAGCTCTATTGACCGAGGAAGTATGATACAAGAATGTTAGGAATGTCTACTTTTGCCATTGAAAGCAAAGGAGGAAAAATCAAGCTAATCCTTATAAGAAAAAGAAAAAGTATACTTGAATGTACTAAACAAATGCCTCAGAATTCACACCTTGTCATTTATTATTTTTAAAGCAAGAAAAGATTACTGCCTCTTCTTTATTCCTTTTGCCTCTTTTATTCAAAAAAGACATAATTCTATAAATAATTTAAAGAATTAAACTTACATGAAAGGCAACTGGGAATTTCTCCTATGATCTGTGGGATAGTCTGTTCTTTGTGTATTCTTTCTAGAACACAAAGGGGCAATCACAGTGTTTGTAGGCTTTCCCTGAGACTGCCTAGTAGCCCAGTGCCTTAGAAAATTGTCCATTTTGCTTTGAGGAGGCATTTTGACTCTGGACTCACACACACATCACAAGCAGATAATATGAGACATGGAGAATTCATTCGACAAAGTATAAAATGTTGGCTCTGTTGAGAAATTTATGCTCCTTGTTTCCTGTTTGGCCTCCATGTGTGAGGCCAACGAGAAGTGAGAGTCAGTGCTGAATGAAGCCCATACTATTTTCCAGTCTTGGTGATGTGTGGCTTTATTCAAGAATAAGCAACAGCTCGTGCTTGTTAAAAATGTCTGTGCTGTCTCACTCTGGGTCTTTCAGTTAAAAAGAGGCATTTGAAGTCAAATAGAAAAGATACTGTTTAACATCACGGACTTCACTGCAGAAATACAAGTTATGTTTTACCTTATAACATGGATGCATTAGAGAAGGGAAACAATATAAACAACTCAACATAATCCTAATAATGTATTGGTTTAACCATGATGAAATTAACAACTCATCTTAAAGAATATGTTAAAAACTAATTTCTTATAAAGTCAGGATGTATTTTTTACTTACAGATTTTTTCCTTTAAATATGGCTCATTCAAAAAAATCCTCTAGTAGAGAACCATGGTGTCTTTTCAAATAGACTTTTTAATGAAGTATCAAATTATAATGTAGTTGGTGACAAAATGACGTTGAGTTATAATCAACTATATGTGTACGTGTATGTGTGTGTATATATATATATTCCAAAAGTCTATAAGCTCTTAATATGTATAACGAAAGTTAAGTAGCTATCATTTTTCCCGTACTTATATAAGTTTCTCCAAAACTGTTTGATCCTATTAATTGCTGATTGATTTTAAAGTTGTATATGTGATGGGGCGTGACTTTTCTTGAATAAGTATAGTAGGAAAACAATAATTTCTGTAAGAATTATTTTTAAAGTTGAACTCATAGAAGTAGACAGTATAATATTGGTTTCCAGAAGCTGGGGAAGTGGGGTGGATGTGGGAAGTCGAGATGTTGACCAAAGTATACAAAATTTCAGTTACACAGAAGGAATACGCTTTAGCGACCTGTCATACAGAACGATGACTATAATAATTAATAATGCATTGTGTATTTCAAAATTGCTAAAAGAAAAGACTTTATTTTATTTTTTATCTTTTTTTATTGAAACATAATTGATTATACATATTTATGGGGTACAGAGTTTACTGTCACTATTAGTATACAATATGTGATGATCACATCAGTATTATTAGCATGTTCTTCATTACAAAATGTAATTATTTTTGTGCTCATTACCCAATTTCTCTCTGACCCTCCTTACCCTTGCCCTCCCCCTTTCCCACCTCTACTAACCATAGATCTGTTCTCTCCTCCTGAAAGTTCAATGTATTATTATGGCATGCCTTCCTCCTTCTTTCCTTCCTTCATCCTACTTATGAGTGAGGACATAATGGTATTTCTCTTTCTGTGCCTGGCTTATTTCACTTAACATAATTTTGTCCAAGCTCATCCATGTTGCTGTGAATGGCAGAATTTCATTCTGTTTTATGGCAGAGTAGTATTCTATTGTGTATATATACAACATTTTCCTTATCCAGTCATCCACTGATGGACATTTAGGTTAGTTCCATATCTTGGCAGTTGTAAATAGAGTTGCAATGAACACGGGAGTGCAGGTATCCCTTCAACATGATGATTTCCATTCCTTTAGATTATGGTAGTTCTAACTATTGTTGTTTGAGGAAGCTCCATATCATTTTATATAATGACTGCTCTAGTTTACAGTCCCACCAACAATGTAGGAGCGTTCTCTTTTCTCTGCATCGTCATCAGCATTTGTTATTCTCAGACTTTTTGATAATAGCCAGCCGAACTGGCATGATATCTCAATATTTGCATTTCCCTGATGCTGAGTGATGTTGAGCATTATTTCATGTGTTCACTGGCCATTTGTTTATCTTCCTTTGATACATGCCTATTCGGCTCCTTTGCCCATTTTATAATTGGGTTATTTGGTTTTATTACTGTTAAGTTGTTTGAGTTCCTTGTATATTCTGGATATTAACCCTTTGTCAGATGCATAGTTTGCAAATATTTTATCCCACTCTTTAGGTTGCTTTTCACTCTGTGAAAAAACAACAGAAACTTTTTAGTTTGATACAATCCCATTTGTTTATTTTTCCTTTTGTTGCCTGTGCTTTGGGGGTCATATTCATAAAATCTTTGCCCATTCCTACTTCCTGAAGTGTTTCCCTATATTTTCTTTTAAGAATTTTCTAGTTTCAGGTCTTACATTTAAGTCTTTAATTGACTTTGAGTTGATTTTGGTACGTGGCAAGATGTATGGGTCTAGTTTCATTTTTCTACACGTGGACATCCATTTTTCCTAGCACCATTTAATGAAGAGGCTGTCCTTTCTTCAATGTATATTCTTGATGCTTTTGACAAAGATCAGTTGGCTATAAGTACATAGGTCCATTTCTGGGTTCTGTTTGTCTGTTTTTATGTCAGTACCATGCTGTTTTGGTTACTATAGCTTTGTAGTATAGTTTGAAGTAAGGTAGTATAATGCCTCTGACTTATTTATTTATTTATTTATTTATTTATTTGCTCAGGATTGCTTTGCTATTCAGGGTCTTTTGTTGTTCCATATGAATTTTAGGATTTTTTTTTTCTATTTCTGTGAAGAATGTCATGTCATTGGTATTTTGATAGGGATTGCACTGCATTCTATTTTGTAGTTAAAGGAAGGAAAGAAGAGTGAGCAATAAAATAAAGAGAGAGGACACAAAAAGCAGGAGCAGAAAGATGAAGCCCTTAAGTTCTGAAGGATGTATATACCAGTAGCTGTCCAGATCACACTTAGTCATGACAGGCAAGAAAGTTATTTCTTTTTGAAATATAAGTCAGTTAACTACTATAACAATTCAATCCTTAAACATGGAAATGTTGTCTTGAAATGGAGCGAATGAAGCCATTAATTTTTAACTGTGCTGAAACATATTCCCTATTTAGCACAGAGAGGTCTCAGTATGGCATGCGATGGGGGCAGGAGAGATGAACAGTGAGCTGTGTTCTGAGTAGTAACATCTCACATACAGTCACTTTTAGCTCATGGGCTAGAAAGTTCTACTTTTCATCCTGATCAAGGTTTATGGAGAAATAAAAAGTGCAGAAAATATCAAGCCCATCTCTGAGGTAATGATTTTTAGTTTGTGTAAGATTTTCATTTCATAATATCTAAACATTATTCTTCATTTTAAATAAAAAATGTTTTCACCTTAAAATTCAATCATGAGGGCTGGCCAGTTAACTCAATTGGTTAGAGTGTGGCATTATAACACCAGAGTTATGGGTTGGATCCCTGTACCAGCCAGCCACCCCCCCAAAAATATTTTAAATTAAATTATGGTATTTATGTACTCAGTGTCTCTACCTCTCAGAGAATATCTCCTATTATTTTCTGAGGGGTAGTCACTTGATTTCACTTCCCTTGTGGATATTTTTGGACTTTTGTAGACATGTACCAAATAGCAATAATTTCCAATTGGCTGTGAAATCAGTTGTAATCAATATCTGGCAACTATTATTTATTCAATAATCTTCAGATTCCTGAATTGGTATATTAGTTAGCTGTTGCCACACTTCATAGTAGATTACCTAAATATGAGGGGCATACAGGAAGCATTTATTTCTTCCCCATAAGATGGTAGGGTTCAGTTTGGGTTTGGCTGATCTAGGCTGCCCTCAGCTGGGCTTAGCTTTAAGTTGCTAATTGGGTCTAGGTCTGCTGCACCTTTCCTTCATCCTCCTTGGACCAAAAACTATGTGAAGCATAGTCTTTTTGTAGCGAAAGGCAGAGTAAATGCATCAAAGCTCAACCCAGCAAGAACATTTTAAAAATTATTTATTTTTAATTGGAAAATAATAATTGTGTATATTTATGAAGTACCATGTGATGTTTTGACCTATGTATACATTGTAGAAAGATTTTTCTTTTTTTATGATGAGAACATTAAAAATCTATTCTTTTAGCAATTTTGAAAAATATACAATATATTGTTATTAGCAGTGGTCACCATGCAGCACAATAGATCACTATAGATCACAATGGATCACTATAATAGATCACAGTAGACCACTCCAGTTTAACTGAAACTTTGTACCCTTTGATCAACATCTTCCTTTTTCCTACCTCTCTCCTTCCCATTTTCCCCCTCCTAGTCTATAGTAACCATCTTTCTATTCTCTGTTTCTATGAGATTGACTTCTATAGATTCCATATATAAGTGAGATCATACAGAATTTATCTTTCTATGCTTGGCCTATTTCACTTAGCATCATGTTTTCCAGTTCCATCTATGTTGTTGCTAATGACAGAATGTCCTTCTTTTTTAAGGCTGAATAGTATTCCATTGGGTATAGATACCACATTTTCTTTATCCTTTTATCCACTGATGGACACTTAGGTTGATTCTATATCTTAACTATTGTGAATAATGCTAAAATGAACATGGGAGTGCAGATATCTCTTTAGCATACTGATTTTGATTCTTTTGGATATATACCCAGAAGTGGGATTGCTAGATCATATGGTAATTCTATTTTTAGTTTTTTGATGAACATCCATATTATTTTCCGAAATGGCTGTACTGATTTACATTACCACAAACAATGTACAAGTGTTCCCTTTTCTCCACATCCTTGCCAGCACTTGTGATCACTGTCTTTTTGCTAATAACTATTCTAACAAGTGTGAGGTAATATCTTGTTGTAGTTTTAATTTGCATTTTTTCTGATAATTCTGCACAGAAAAGGAAACAGTTAACAGAATGAAAAGACAACCCACAGATTGGGAGAAAATATTCGCAAATCATATATAACTGATAAAGGGCTAATATACAAAATATATGAGGAACTCAAATAACTCAATAGCAAGAAAACAGATAATCTGATTAAAAAATGAGCAAAGGATCCGAACATACATTTCTTAAAGTAGAGATACAAATGGCCAACAGATATATGAAAAAGTACTTAGCAAGAACATTTTAGTCTTCTGATCATGTACTTCTCCTCACAATCCTCTTGTCAAAGACAGGCACATGGCCAAGCCTAACATCAGTGAGGAAAGAAAATGTGCTTTGATGCTGGCAAGAGAATCTACAGAGTCACATGGCATATGGCATAGCTATGGGGAAGAGTGGAGAATTGGAAACATAATGAATCTTCTCTGCTCCACTTTCTAGATCAAAATTATTCAGTTGACTTCCACACACAGAATACCTTAGTTCTTACAATCTCCTTTCCAAAAACTTCCTTGAATTATCATTAATCTATGGAATCAGTTTCAAATTCTAGGATCTTATGATTTCTAACAGTTTTAGTTGTAGTTCTTCTTGATCTGGAGACCTATGAATTTAAAAAGACAAGTTATCTAATCCCACCCTTCCTCAACACACATTCACAGCATATGCTCATGGAGTGTTATCTGCTACGTGCCTCTCATTGTCCCTTTTTTTGATAGAGTGTTCATCGTGTTTGTCCTATGAGACTCCATTTAAAAAGGAGGTGATGAGAGGCACATAGCAGTCACTGGTCCATAGCAATTCTGAAACCCTACTGGGCAAATGTTGCCAGGTCTCCGTGCCCTGGGGGAAGAAAACATTCTTTGATGAGGTTCTGATTCTGTTTCATGGGAATTAGCTGGAGAGAAAAGGATTTTGTATCAACTCACCTTGGTGAATGAATTCAGAAGCCATCAGGGTTTTCAAGACAAGCAAAGAAAAAAAATTTTCTTTTATTATTATTATTTTTTTTTTAATAATTTTTTCTTTTCTTTTTTTTCTTTTTGACATTTTCTGTACTTCTTTACTCTTACTACATAATCACATATAATCTCCTACTACATAATCACACAGGTTTCCAGATTTGTAAAGTTATCAGTGATATGATATTTCCTTTTTTATTTTGTTAAAAAGACTTATTTATTTTTTCAATCTAGTGACTTTTAATTTTAATTATGGTGATTCATGTATGTATTCAACAAAACTTTATCTGTTTTAGTTAAAGAAGATATAAATATAAATATCAGGCCTCATGTTGCATATCACTACCCCATCAACACACACACACACACACACACACACACACACACACACACACACACACACGTATCCACTCAAACAACTGTCAGAGCAGAAGGATAGAGGAAGCAAAAAATTTCATTGGAAGGATCTAGAATACAAGTGGTAGGACAATGCCCATAAGGAGGCAGGAGTTGTAGTAGGTGAGGCAGACACAGAACTGGACGCAGCTCAGTAGATAGATCTTAATATAAAAAATGACTTATTTAGATTTTTGCCTAGATAGTATATTTTAATGGCCGAACATCAAAAAATATGCAAAGATATAAAGTGAAGAGTTTATGTCCTGATATATTTCTATTTTTCCTCTTTTTTTACACACTATAGTACACTTAATATATCTTATAATTTTTTCTATATCAGTGCATAAAGAGCTTCCTCATTATCTTTAGAGCTATGTATCATGCCATTTAATGGATATGTCATTATTTATTCAGTCAGTTTATTAATCTGTCCATTAAAGGACAGTTAGTGTGTTTCTTGTTTCTTATGTTTTGCTAGTATAGTAATGTTGTGATGAATAATCTTGTACCTGTATCTTTTCATACGTGGGTGAATATATTTGTAGAAAAAAAATTGAAAGTGGACAATGTGAGTCAAAGAATTCATATGAGGTTTTAATTTTAAAAGAAACTACCAAATTGCTATCAATAGAATTTCTAACGATACTTACCCCCACCAACAATACAGAGAGCGCTTCTGTATCCACAACCTTGCCAACAGTGTTTTAGCAAACTTTTGGAATTTGGACAATTTCCTAAGTGAAAATAAAGTTGCATTTCTTTTATTACAAAGGAGAGAAAACTTTTTCATGTATTTAAGGGCCATTTGTATTTTTTTTTTTTTAACAAATTAACTTCCTTACACTGGGACCATGTTCCATCAGGCCGTTGGCTTTTGTCTTACTGAATTCAATAGAAATGATGAATAAGTATTTTGTACGAGCTGCGTATATGCCCAGGAAATTAATCCTTGTTAATTAAATTGTAAGTATTTTTCATATTATTGACTTTGCTTATAGTTTTTAAAAAAGAAAATAGGGATTCAACTGGCTAACCAGCCGTCTCGACACCCATTTATTGTATAGTCCATCTTTTCTCCACAGATAGAAAACGCTGCTTTTATCATATACAAAAATTCTGTATATTTTGCTGTTTTTTTCTGAACTTTAAATATTTTTCCTTAAATCTACATCTATATTCATGCTATAGTTTCATGTTATTTAAACTACTGAGGCTTTATGATGTTTTATTATGTGGTAGAGCTACTCGTTCCTCATTACTCTTTTTTTTAGCACTTTTCCTGGCTTCTTTTGTTTATTTTTCCATATAAACTTTAGAATGACCTTACTTATTCTGGAAAAAAAAAAGTCTTGATTTTCAGGGTGTTCTTTTACATTTATAAATTTGCTGTGAGAAGATCAATGTCTTTTTGGTTAAGTTTTTCTATCTAAGGACATGTATGCATTTTTATTTGTTCAAGTTGTCTTTTACGTCTTTCAGAAGCATTTAAAAGTCTTCATGTGGTTCATTCATATTTTTCATTAAGTGCTTTTCTGATTTTACTTATGGCTTAGCATACGCAATGCTGAAAAAGGAGGGATTTGATAACAGTCATAATATGGCTCTACCTCCAGTTTCCTGCAGGATTAGAAGAAACAGCCAGATAATATTATAAGAAAGCAGAAGAAAGTTTTAAATGAAAATGAGGGGACAGGTGGGTAGGTACAGCATATTAGACGCTAACTAGCTTTTATCATCCTATCCAACGAAAGTCACCAGGTTTGTCTGGCACACACAGCATGGGCAAAGCATAATGCACATGGAAAGGTCTTGGAAAGCAAAACAGTTGTCATTTAGAAGCAGAAAAGATATGGATCTAAGAATTTTTATCAGTTAGGCTTGGCTGCATATAATAGCTATTTTAAATAACAGCACTTTTAACTTGACAGAGGTTTATTTTTCTCATGTAAACGAGTTCTGGTTATTGGCACTCCAACATTAGTGTGGTAATTCCATAGCATCTGTGATCCAGGCTCCTCATTTCTTTTTCAGCTACTATTGTTAGAGCATGATTTTCATCTGCAAGTCTACCTCCTGGTTCAAGGTAGCTGCCCGTGCTCTCGCCAACATGCACATTTCAGAATGAGGACAAAGGAAGAGGAGTGGGGAAAAACGTGTGTGCTCCAGGCTAAGCCAGTCTTCTACTAATACGTTCTCAGAAGCCCCACTCTTTTTCACTTATCCCACCGTTAACTGTGCAAGAGTCTGTTCCCAGCAATATAGCGATTCCGTTACTAAGCAAGAAGGGCAGAATGGATTTCAGGGAGGCGACTTCCAGTTGCTGCCACAAGGAGTAAATATTCATTCGTTTTCTCCTCAAAGTATGTTGAGAAGAGAGAAGGAAGATGCCAAGAGGGAAATAGAAAAGTAAATAAAAAGAGTACAGTTTGATTATTTTTCATGTTTTAGGATCATTTAAGAAAACCTAGTGCTCACAAAAACCTAAGCTGGAAATCACTACTTTGGTCTTGTAGTTTTTCAGCTCCAAAATGTTTTCAGGAATAATTAAAACACATGTTCTCTTTTTCTTCTATAGAATTGAGGAACCTCAGTAAGTGGTTAAAATATAACCCCCAAAGAGCACAGTTTGTACAGGGGTCCCAAAGATGATGAAGACATTGTGCCTGCCTTGAGTAATGTAAAATCTAGTGTTGGAGGTAAATAGATAAATAAATACTTCTTGTGCAGGGTAATAGGAGATTTGACAGAGGTGAGCACAGAGGGAGGGGAAATACATATGAGAGATACCTGACTAAGCCTGGGTGGGATTGTATTATCAGGAAGGAGAAGGGAGGGGAAAACTGAGCTGAGTCCTGAAGGACCAGTGGTGGAGTCAAGTGTGGATGTATATGTGGGGAGGGGAAGAGGTGGTGGAGGATAGAATTAGTTAGCTAGAGAGAAGAGTTAATGGCAGAGAACCTGCCTAAGAAAACACAGCGTGTGTGAAGTCTTGGAAAGTAAAAGAGAGCACCGTTCATCAAAGGCTTTGCCAGCTTTTACATCCATCTCAGTTGGGAATGACTAAAGAGATGAGAGTGGAAACAAAGCCACTGGGACTAGATCATGAAGGGCTGCAGTGGATTGAATATCCCCTCAATCTCACTGAAGCTTGATTGTGTGCCCCAAGTTTTGTGTGTTAGAAACTTGGCCCCCACTGTGACTGTTGGGAGGGTGGGAAATCCTATTATGGTAATTGTAAGGTGGAGTCTTGAAGAGGTGATTAGAGAGTAGGACCATGCTGTAGTGAATGGATTAAAAATAGTGGTCAGGAGCATGGTTCTGAAGGCTTTTAAAGTAATGCACATGAGAGATTAGTCTCTCTCTGCTCCACCATTTTTGCAGTGTGAAATTCTGCCATCACTGTTGCCACCACCAAGTCTCTCACCAGATGTGTTCCCTGGACTTTGGAACTATAAGTAAAAAAAAGTTGTCTTTTTATAAATCACCCAGTTCCAGGTAGTTTGTTATGTGCAACAGAAATGGACTAATAGAAGGGCCTTTGGGCCAAACCAATTAATTTTCGTATTATCTTTGAGTGCAGGAATTATTGGAGGACTTGAAGGAGGAAAATGATTTGCTCAGATGTGCACTTCAGAAAGATCATTATAAGGGCAAAGTGTGGGTGGTTTGGAGGTCAGCAAGATCCAAGGAAAGGGGTAGTAAAGAGGATCGTTTAATTTAGGCAAGAAATGATAAGGGGCTGAACATCGTAAAGAGTGAGAAGTGACTTACGAGTCTTTCAGAGGGAGGAACCTACAGGACGTGGAGCTGACTGAGTCAGGAAGTGAGGAAACTGGGGTGAACAGAGGAGAGTGTTGCCCTGGTTTCTGTCCTGGATGACTACGTGAAAAGTATTGCTATGCATGGAGATGTCAAAAACAGGAAAGGAAGTATATTTGTAGGGAAAGTAAGATGTGCTGTGTAAGTTTTATGTAAAGTGAGTTAAAGGTGCTAGATGGACATTCACCTGGTACTATAGAGGGTTTGAACTCGGGAAAGGAACTTGTCTGGAGAAATGAATGGAAGGGTTGTTGAAGCCATGCTGTGGCTAAGCCAGGGTGAGTGTGTAGAGTGAAAAGAGGACAGAACTTTGAATAACACTACACTTAGGAAGAAAAGGATGAATGGATAAAGGAGACAGAGAAGAAACCAAAATCAGGTGGAAGTAAAACTAGGCAAGAGTAGTGCTGTAGAAGTTAAGGAAGGCATTTCAAATGCCACAGATATCAAGTAATAACCAACACACTCATTGAACTTAGCCGCAGAAATATCATTGAGGACCAACGCAAGGCAGCTTTGGAGGAAAGGTAGGGGCAAGGAGTGGAGGAGCACTGAGGAGGTAAATACAAAATGCTTTCAAGCAATGATGCTCATTTGATTAGAGAGAAGCAAGACTTTGTATTCATCTTTTTAAGAATGGAAGAATCTTGGGCAAGTGGGGTTTTTTTTCTCTTTATATTTTATTGAAAATAATTGATTATACATATTTGTGGGGTACAAAGTTGACTATCAATAGTTGGGCGAGTTTAAATACTGATGAGAAAGAGCCACACAAAGGTAGGAGACTAAAGGCGATATTGAAGCAGGCATCTGAGAAGTCAGAAGCAAGAGGAACTCAGAGCACATGTGGAAGAATTAACCTTGAAGGGAGGAGAAACAGGTCTCCCAGTGTAAGGGGAGGAAAGGAAACCTGGATAGGTGTGGTTAAGAAGCCTACAGGTGCCTGGATAGGACAGCAAGGACAGCAACTGTCTCAATAGTTTTTCTCACAGGTAATTGAGGACAGAGCTGACTAGGAATAGATTGTGCATCTCCTGCAGCCCCATGAAGCTAGAGACCTCAAATTTGTAGTCCCTGCAGTCCATGTGGCTGTGTCGTTTTCTCCCCTGGTGCTCAGCAGTTCATGTATAAGGTAGCTGAGGTGGACAGTTTGATTTTTCCAGGGTTGAAATTCTCCAAAATGGGTGTGAAGAACAAAGGGACAAGAATGGAAAAGAGACTTATTGGTTCGGGCAATAAAGTTTTTAGATTAGAAAGGGAATGAAGACAAAAGGGGGCTAACTGAGGAGAACTCTGTGGGAAGGGCTTGAGATGAGAGCCTGTTGATGTTACAAAATTAATTATAGTCAAAATAAGGGGAGAGAGCTAGCAGTGTGATTGCAGGGGGATTTTCAATACTATGATTTCTCTCTCAAGTTAAAGACAGAGAAATGGTATTTATTGCTCCAAAGTAAATTAGCCTCATATATGAATAATCAAATATTACCATAAGATGTTTATATTTAAAATGTTTTCTAAAGTGCTTAACACGTAAAAATTTTTTTATCAAGTTCAATAACTTGTGTTTTTTTAAAATGTGGCATTACAATTATAGCCGATTTCACTTGATGCTTGAAACTTTCAGTTGTGCTGTGGTTTAAAATCCCCCTTTTGATACCCAGTTAAGACTAGCCTTTTTATTTACAAGCTATCATTGTATTTCATAGGCATATAACCTTCTATTGCAATAGAGCACAGCAAAACTGGTGGATGATGTTGAATTTACACAACATAGACTGCAATAATTTTAGACACTGTCAGATATTTTTAATAATTTAATTCAAAATTTAAAATTTCCCAGTTTAGGCCCCTTAGTAACTGGGTAACTTCTTCAGAGATAAGTTTTCTCAGCTGTAAAATCAAGGGATTAGATTAGATGCTCACTGAACTCTGATTCCTATGATCCTGTGTTTCAAGCTTATGTTTAATCTCACTTCAGTCTCATGGTAATTCTTCAGTCTCGTGATTCTACCAATCAACTAGCTTTGCACAGTTAAAAATTCTATAACTCAGTCTCTAAACCTCCTACATGGACACAAAAGGAGGACCATTGTTCAGAAGAGGAATCAGGTGACTACATATTAATAGTTTGGTAAATACCCAACAACATGCTGAGGGAAAAAATTTAAGATGCAAGACTCACTGTTGGATAGCTTTGTGATAAAAGAGCTCTTTCTTAGGGAGGCTAAACATGTGATAGCAATTGATGATTATAACCTGTAATTAAACTTAAAATCAACATTATCTGTAGGATAGTTTTCCTGAAAGAATTTAGTTGAAGACACATATGGAGAAGTTTGCATCTTCAGATTTCCAGTGTTTCTCTCAAAATAGGCATTCTTTTTGTTATAGAATGGGGTACAACTCATATTTCCAATAAGTCTTTATACACTAAATAGAGTGTGTTTAACTATCTTTTTATAAAGAATGATCATGCATCTCTAAATAATAAAAGAAAATTTCAGTTTTAAGAAACTTTCATTTATTTTTAAAACTCGAGGTTTTGAATTAGAGTTTCAAGCACTCTACAACTTATTGTAATTCCTTTAGCTTTAGAATTTAGCTTATTATTGGTGACTTTTACTTAGAAGTCTCTTTTTTTTTTTTTTTTTTTTTCTGACCGGCAAGGGGATTAACCCTTGGCATGATGTGGTCCGCATCACGCTCAGCCAGTGAGCGCACCGGCCATCCCTATATAGGATCCGAACCCACGGCCTCAGCACTACCAGCACTGCACTCTCCCGAGTGAGCCACGGGGCCTGCCCTAGATTTCCCTTTTTTAAGCAATCTAAATTATTTTTATTTTTAGGATTTTATTAATGCAGTCTTTTTTGAATGCCTTGAAAAATAAGATAGTTTTTATAGGTTTTCCAATTTGCATGAAGGCGTTATTTATATAATATAGCAAGTAGAAATTTAACATCCTTTTGCTAACATTTTTAAGTCACTTTGAAAAACTACTTAGAATAAAGATTATTTTTGATATATATTTTTTTCTAATTTTTATTTTATTTTATTTTATCAATATACAATGTGGTTGATTTTTGTGTTCCTTTATCAATTCCTCCCTCCTCCCTTTCTCTGCCCCCTCCCTCTCCCCCTCCCACACATCAATATCATATCTGTTCACTTGTCTTAACAAGTTCAAGGAATTTTGATTGTTGTGTTTTTTCCCCACCCCACCCCATTTGTTTGTGTATTTATTTATATATTTTTAGCTCCTACAAATAAGTGAGAACATGTGGTATTTCTCTTTCTGTGCCTGACTTATTTCACTTAATATAATTTTTTCTAAGTCTATCCATGTTGCTGCAAATGGTAGTATTTCATTCTTTTTGATATAGTTTGAAGCTAACTTAAAGAACAACAAACTTTTATAGCAGAATGCTTATACCTAGAGTAGCAATTTCAAAAGCTGATATTTCTGCAATTTTTGTTCCTACTTTTGTTAATGGGTTTTTTTTAATGAAACTCATAATTTAAGATTCACACACACACACACACACAGAGGCACACACACACAGAGTAAAAGATTCCCCAATTCAAATTTTAACATAAGATTTGGAACACTGGCAATTTTTGTCAGAACATATCAAAAGCCCTAAAATATCTCCTTTGACCCTTGAATTCTGTTCCCAGGAATGTATCCCAAGAAAATAATTCAAAAGAAGAAAAATGCTTTCTGTACAAAGAATTTTAGCAGTGTTACTCGTAATATTTAAGAAGGGCAGCAATCCAAATGTCCCTTAATAGCGGCATAATTAAGTAAATTGTGGTATGGTAGTAGTACGGGTTATTATGTAGTTACCTCTCCTGTATTTATGGATTTCACATCTGCAGATTCAACCAACCATGGATCAAAAATATTAAAAATAATAATAATACAACAGTAAAAAATATACAAACAAAAAACAATATAGGGTAACAACTATTTACTAGCATTTACATTGTATTAGGTATTAAAAGTAATCTAGAGATGATGTAAACTATACAGGAGGATGTGCGTAGGTTATATGCAAATACTACACTATTTTATATAAAGGACTTGAGCTTCTGCGGATTTTGGTATCTGCAGGGTCCCCAGCATCAATCGCCCAAGTATATTGATGGACTACTGTATTGACAAAAAAGATGATAAATATAATTACTATGGAGAAATATGAGAAGCTGTTTATGAAGTAATGTTAAGTGAGAAAGTATAGAATTAACATAATATAAATTACATTTACATGTAGATAAAGATTTCAAAGGAAAATTTAAATAGGCAATATGTAAAGGAGACAGGATTATTGTTTTCTTTTTAAAATGTTTTGAATTTGATGTGACAATAAATATAAGTATAAAGTTTTAAAGAATGTCAAGCTGGTTGATAAATAAAAGGGATTTCATTTTAGTAGAAGTAGCAGTAATGGTCATAATTTTAATCATATGTTATTTACTAATAATAAAACATTATAATAAAAGAAGGGAAAAAATTGAGTTCCTACAATAGGTCTTGTCTGTAATCAGACAAGACTAGCACTGCCTCTGACAGGGCATCGACGTACAAAGTAGAAAGGTACGTGGCTGCCTTCCCTGCGGTAAATTTAAAAAGGTTCGCATTCTACAAGCTCCTCATTCTAATTCATGAGAGGTAGTAAGAAACTGGCTTTAAAACTATTTTTGGATTCAAAGGGCTCCTAGAAAATATAGATAATTTCTTTTCTCTTTGAAAGCCACCAGACTGGCTGAAGTTAGAAGCAGCTTCCTGAGGGTGCCTGAGGGAAGGCTTGGGTGGACAGTGGAGGGTGCTTGTCATCCTGATCCATTAGTGGCACTTGATGTTAATTCAGGGCAAGGAGAACGGCGTATTTGTTTTTGTTTGCTTTTGTATCATTTATTTATTTACTTATTTATTTATTGGTGGCTGGTCAATACGGGAGGACCCAAACCCTTGGCCTTGGTGTTACCAGCACCACGCTCTAACCAAGTGAGCTAACTGGCCAGCCCTCCTTTTACATTTAAACCCTAGTCAAACCGCATTCCATATTGACTTTGTTATATTTTTACTGTATCACAATAGTTACAGGTAAGTATTGTTTTATGAACTTGTCTCAGTTTTATTGGGGGGTAGCAGGGAGATGAAGAGGAAGAGAGAGAATGAGAATAGCAATTACTTATGATCTGGGGAAAACAGTTTGAAAAATACTACCTTAGAGGACAAAAACAATGTACTGACAAGAAAGGATGAAAGAGTTGACTTTCCAAGTCCCTCAGATTCAAAATAGCCTCAGGCCCCTGTGCCCTCACCCATCTGGAAGAGAAGTTTGGGGGCTGCTTTCAATTCTCAGAGATTTCATTGAAGAATGTAGATATTCTGGTGTGTAAAATAATTTTATACTTTAAATAAATGACTGCAAATATTTTAAGATATTATATTACATTTTAGGTTCTCAACTCTATCTGTCTAATATTTTTCAATATATCCAAAACAGTATGCTAATAAACTGGTAGGACTTTCAATTCACATATTCCTTGGAATATCTAATTTTTCTTGAATTTTTTCTTTCTTTTCTTGTATTGATTTATTACGTTATTTTCCATAGTTAATTACAAGAACTTGCATGGTAACACAGAAAAAAACATTTTTTTAATTAGGCAACAAAGATGGCATTCAGTAGATGAATGGCTCAATAAACTGTGGACAGACAACAGATATTCCAGACAATGGAATATCATTTGGCGCTAAAGAAAAAAAAAGAGCTATCAAGTCATGAAAAGATATGGAGGAAACTTAAATGCATATTACTCAGTGAAAGAGATCAATTTGATAAGTCTGCATACTATATGATTCCAACTATATGACATTTTTGAAAAGACAAAAACTATGGAGAAGGTTCAAAGTGGTTGCCAGGGGTTGCGGGAGGGAGGGACGAATAGGCAGAGCACAGAGGATTTTTAGAACAGTGAATATACTCTGTATGGTACTATTACAGTAGGTACGTGGCATCATACAATTCTAAAACCCAAAGAATGTACAATACCAAGAGTGAACTTAATGTAAACTTTGGACTTTGGTTGATAATGATATGTCAATGTGGGTTCATTGATTATAACAATGTTTCACTTTGGTGGGGGATCTTGATAGTGGGAAGATTCTACTTATGTAGGGACCGGGATATATGGGAACTCTACACTTTCTGCTCAATTTTGCTGTGAACCTAAAATTGCACAGAAAATAAAGTTTTTTAATTTAAAAAAGAAATTAGAGATTAATGTGAGAATTGTGAAAGGATACGGCTATGGGGAATTATAGGAATCAGTCCTTCATTGGGTGTTTTCATGGAGTAACTGCTGTAAGTCTAATAGTGCTCCATCTGGAGGACTGAAGCCCACCATTTGTGACATGTTATAGGGGGCCCAGGAATAAGACACAAGGAAAAAAATCTTAAATTTTACCACATCCTGTTCTATCAATGGCCTTTGCAGTAACTGCTCATTTTGATTTTACTCTTCTTTGTCTCTATTGCTTCTGAACTTCTTTTATTTCCTAACAGAAACTTTGAGCTATTACCACTTCGCTAAATATCATTTTAAAACCTGTTCTTTCTTAGAAATGATAATATAGACACCACTTTTACAAACACAACATTTAAAGAAAATCATAGTCCCCTAAATAATTTGTTTCTCTATCAGAGAAAGCAACAGAGCTACAGAAGGCACGTTCAGTGAGCCGAGAATTTAGGACTGAGGAACTATTAATTCTCACAGCAGCTCTTTGACTATTTTATGGTCCCAGGAACTGATGTCATTCAGAGCCTGCTTCATACACTATAAATCTGTAAAATGAGAAAATAAAATTAATTCTGTATTTTAAGAGTATTTGCAGCACTATAAATTTAGGCTATTACATTAGTTATCTATTGCTGAGTAACAAATTACCACAAACTTAATGATTCAAAACAACATAAATTTATTATATCACAGTTTCTGTGGCTCAGGAGTCTAAGTAAAACGTATTTGGATTCTCTGCTCAGGGTCTCACTAGGTTGAAATCAAGGAATCAGCCACCAACATACTAATGTCCTTACCAGAGAAATTGTTTTTCCAAATTTTTATTATAGTAATCCCATTGCTTTCTCAATAAGTTTTGATGTCTTTCCTGGGTAGTGACATCTGCAGAGAGCCACTATAATTTTTACAACTATCTTTAGTTTAAAAATATTTATTGAGTATCTCTTATTTGCCAGTTCAAGGCATGGGAAATAAGAGATGAATGAGAGGACTTGATTCCAGGGAATGCATGATCTACTGCTGAAGCAAATAGAGGGAACGATGTTTAAAGAGTCCAAGCCTGAATCATTTTGAGAAGAGGAAGGAAGCTCAGCGTGGTTGCCAGGATCAATTTATCTTGAGAGAAACTTCCTACTAGTGGGTAATTATGAACTCTCTGTGGATGACAGATTTGCCATGGTAAGCTTCTGTATTGGGAGACTATGAAGCAATCTGCAGAGGTCATCTGAGTTGACAAGGGCCATTACAAAACAGTAAGGCCTAAATGTGATTCCCAATGAAAGATCAAGTCCATGCAGCAGTTTTATGACAGTGTTTGTAGAGGATGCTGGGGAGAGATCTCAGGCAAAGGAAATACTTAGGAGATATAGTCATGTTCCACCAGCCCATTAGGGAGATGAAATAATGACTAGAGGATCAAAAGATGGATGAAGACTTTTCCAAGCATAGCTATGCAAATGGATGGAAAGGTTCTAAGAAGAGTGTATGCTGAAAGTGTCAACAAGCTGCTGGTGCCATTTTGTGCCTTGAAGCCTAGGTAGAACCCTAAGAATTTTAGATAAGTCCTGTTAGCTCTTGTTTCTTTGTTCAGCCCTTTCACCTTTCCTTTAATTATAACTCTATTGATGCTGTAATTGAGCATATTTTGGAAGGGATACCTAGGAATTGTTCCAAGATGTTTCATGGTCATGGAGGTCACATTCCAGTGCTTGCAGTATAATGAACCTTGGAGCTGAAGTAACACTATTGGAGAGCTGTCTCCTGGGGAAGGTCTTACAAGTGTGCAGATGACATTGGTCAATTGTAAATTACGGAGGAGAATATCAAATAAGAGTTTATGTGGAGTCATTGATGTCTTGCCCTCTCCCTGAGAGTGGATGACAAGGATGTTCAGGAGAGCTGAATAGTCAATGAGTTGAACCTTAGTTAGCTCGAGCTTGGATATCAGGTTTCCCCAGAAATGAGTTCTCAAAGGGAACTCCATGGTTAAGTTCCCAAAAGTCACATCAGATCACACAATGTTTCTTTTTCTGTGGCCTTTCTAATACTTAAGTGCAGTTTCTGGTGTAGTAGGTTAGAGAGGTATAGGGGGTGAGAATTTGCATTTCTAACAAGTTCCCAAGTGATGCTGATGCTTCTGGTCCATAAACCTCATAAAAGTAGCAAAACATTGGAACATTAGAATAAGGAAGACATACCTTAGATGATATGATTATGGTTTTCATATACTATAAAATAACAAAATAAGAGGAAACTTGAATTGTCCCAGGCAGCTGAAGTGGGAATTAAAGAACTCTTATGGAATGCTTACAGATCTATAAGAATAAAACAAAACTCAAACCAAGAAATACATTTGCCGAAACTAGTCATTGTCTTCTCTAAAGGATGTGTCATGAAAGAACAGAAAATCTGGCAGTTGCTAGAGAAGCAAACAAACCTAACTCCATTATCCCCTAACCCTGAAGGATATTATCTTCTGTTTTAAATTTCAGGGAGACTTAATACCAGCTGGCTAAAGAACTGTGCCACACCCCCACTTCCCACCAGACCCACCTCCTGCCCTGCCATTGATCCTTATACCTCTACTGGCTCTCAACTACTTTCTTACAATAGGGAAGTACCTGAGGGTTTCTTGGCTTGGGGATGAATTCCAGACTTGGTTGTCAAATATTCTAGACTGATTTTTTTTGGGGGGGGAGGGGTAGAATCTCTCTAGGGGTGGAATGATGGTTAGAAGATGGCTTCAGTATCCTTTATTGTGATAGGTCATTTGAATATTTAATGAAATGTAATTCAAGGATCACCAAAGAATTTGTATTTCTCTTAAAACTTACTGTAGTTAAATTTCCTTTGTATAATAGATGCTTTTGTAATGCAATCCTGAAAATAGTTTTTAAAGTTTATAAGTGTTGCAAAAGTTCTACTTGACCTACTCACATAAACAAATCTTCCTTCCCCTGCTCTTCTTTCTATTGCTATTTATATCAGCTGTTCTACAGGAGATCAGCTTTCTTCTCAGTATCTGATATAAATAACCACAGTTCTCTAAGTATGATCTGCTCAAGATTTCCAGGTAGTTCATGAACTGATATCTGGTTATTTATATTCATGATTTGGCAGTGATATGTTTTTGTTACTAATATAGATTAATACTTTTCATATAATATGCAATAAAAGTTGCATCTAACCTCAGTTAAGTTTTGTTTGTTTGTTTTTGTTTTTTTAATTAAAAACTCTGCTGTTCTTAATGAGCAGGTAAGTTGAGTTTGGACACTGCAGGGACATTCAGAAACAAAGAGTAGTGGAGGTCTTTTGAGGCCATCCATGCCCTTGAGTTGGAAGTTTCCCTGAGAGTGAAATCCAGATGCAGAAATGGATATAATGTACTCAATAAAGTGCAGCTGTCTAATTTGCCCTGAACCTGTTCTGACATCTTTCAGAACTAGGGAGTGTGGGATTCTCCTTATTTTCATGTCCCCTACACTGTCACTAAAAGAAAACTGATATATTCCTGCTTTTTTGAGAAAAATATGTTTAAGGATGACATCTCTGTTTAAGGATGACACCAACCAATAACACTGTTAGCTTGAAATTGTCCAGGATAAGGGAAACCCAGTCTAGCTTCTGCACAAAATTCTTCAAAAACCTTTGATCGCTTTAATCATCTTAGATGTATCTTGATCTAAAATGCACTCTTGACTTCAGGTAATGTAGCAGCAGTCATTAAACACTTAGAAGATTTAAAGATCAAAGTATGAAATAGAAGTAGATGTTTAAGTAAATAAAAACATTAATAAATAAGTAAGCTATAGTTTTCCTCTACTGGTAATGAGTCCAAATATTAAATCTAATTAATTAAATCTTTTATAACATAAATAATGCATTAATGCATTTTATTAAATATTTTTCATGATTTTAGTCATTAAAATGTAATCTAATCATGTTAATAGAATTTTAATGGATTTATGCCAACACTACCATGCAGCTTCATAATTTGAATTTTAAAATGAACTTGTAGCAAATACAAATCTATTTTATTTTCATTTTTCATTATACAATATAATGGATAACAACAGAATGTAAGGGCATTTTTTAAAATTCAATTTATTAATGTCCTTGGTAGTCACCATAACAAAATTATGCTACAATAAATATAAGCCCTTTTAAAATCCAAATCCTGTCCTTACTATTAGGACTATGCTTATATTCACTTTATATCTACTGCAAGCTGCTTATAAAGGAAAGAATGTTGGACCTGGATTCAACTTCTGGTTTGTATTCTTATCAGGTCTGTTGACACTGAGCCTTAGCTTTCCCTTTGGTGAACTGGTGACGTTAATCTATAACCTGCCTATTTTATGGAGTAACATTAATTGAAGTGAAAATAAAGTATTGGATGTGATATGAATTTTTGTTATTGTATCTCTTATAATAGACTAAGTTTTGCTGCAGTAACAAAGGAAAACAAAGCCTCAAATCGTAGTGAATATAAGCCTAGTCCATAGGCAGAAGTTTATTTCTCCCTCAAGTTTCATGTCTATAGGAGCTTGGCTCATTGTAATCTCTGTGAAACCCAGGCTAATGGAAACTCTATGTTAGCACATGCTTCCATGATCATCAGGTCAAGGGAAAGATGTTGGCAAATCATGCACTGGCACTTAAAACTTTCTCCCAGAAATGACGCCCCTAATTCTTCTCACATTTCATTGCCCAAAGCAAGTCACGTGGACACACTTAACTTCAGAGCAAGGGGGGAGGTGCAGTTCTACCATGCACCTGGAAGGAGAGGGCAACGGGCATATCTGTGATGAGCTCTCATGATTATCACAGGTTTTTAAATGTGAAACTGTAATTTATTTATCCTGAAAGGAATTTAGTGAAGAAATTATTTTTGCCTTGCAATGGTTGGGAGGACTGTTATGTAACTTTCCACTATGAATTATAGATGTGTGCAGCCAAGATCTGAGAAGGGGAGGTGTTCTGATATGAAATAAACATCAAGATACTTTACTCACAGCATATGCACTATTATGTTCTTAATTTTAGAAACATAAGATGATAGATAGGTAGATGGATGGATGGATAGATAAATAGAGATAAAGATACAGAAATTAAATAGAAAAAATGGTAAGAAAGGCAGAGGAACACAGGCTTACTGATGAATGCTACAGCTACAGAGGGGAAGGCTTTTTGGAAAACGTGAGTTAAAGACTGGATATTGAATGATAGGAAAGACATGGATTTATGGAGAGGAAAGGATGAACTATAATACAGAGAAGTAGAATTCAGCACCGAAATTCTGATTTCCAGGCTACTCTTAATGAGCACATTTATGTTGTTTTTGATAAAATATCGGGACCTTTGAATCTAATGACTCAGCTTTTTTGTGTGTCTGTTTCTCTTGCACTGTGTCTTATTGTTTTGTCATTTAAAACTCCAGCTATGAAAGAACTTTTGGAAACCATATCCATTTCTATGTGCACAATTGCTCTTTAAAACTGAAAAGATCAATTAGGAAATTACTGGCTTCTTTATACTTCTTTTGTCACCTCTGTCTTAGTCTGTTTTCTGTTGCTGTAATAGAATGCCTGAGACTAGATCATTTATAAAGAAAAGGAATTTATTTATTACAGTCCTGGAGGCTGGGCAGTCCAAGGTTGATGGGGCGCATTTGTTGAGGGCCTTCTTGCTACTGGGGACTTTCTGCAGAGACTCAAAGTATCACAGGGCATCACATGGGCTCATGAGAGACAACCAAACTGGCTTTTAAAACAGAACCACTCTTGTGATAACTAACCCACTCCATTGATAATCCATTAATCCATTCATGAGGGCAAAGCCCTCATGACCCTATCGTCTCCCAAAGACCCCACCTCTCAATACTGCATTGTGCCCAAGTTTCCAGCATGTGAACTTTTAGGGGGCACATTCAAACCATACTAAACTGGAATCATTTAATCGCTGAATTGGGCTTTCTATTCTTAGCATTCATTACAATATCAGATCAATAAAAGATTAAATGTTTAAATTATGTGAGTGTATGTAACTTTCACACTCCTTGCAATTTCTAGGAGACAGCCCAAGTCATTCAGGATTGTCATTCGATAATCATAGCAATCAATGCAAGGATCAGTTAGGGTACTTGTAACTTTTCATTCTTTTTCCTAAATTTTGGCCTGTATTTATGGAAATAATTATGCAGCCATGCTTCCTTTAAACTCAGTTTGTATTATGGTTTGAAATTAAAGCAGTTTCTTGAGACAGAAATTAAGGTTGCTGCCGTGATGCTAGTCATAGTGAATTTTTAATCCTTCTTAAAGGAGATATTGTATTGGTTTCCATGGGGTGCTGTAACAAATTATCACAAACTGAGTGACTTAAAACAACAGAATGTGTTCTCTCACAGTTCAGGAGGACAGAAGTCTGAAGTCAAGGTGTGTCAGAAGGCCGTGTTCTCTTTGAAGGCACTAGAGAAGAATCCTTCCTGCCTCTTCCTGGCTTCTGGTGGTTCCCAGCAATCCTTGATGTCTTTTGGCTTGTAGCCACATCACTCCAATCTCTGCCTCTGTCATCACATGATTGTTTTTCCTTTAACTCCTCTGTGTCTCTGACTCCAAATTTCTCTCTACTTATAACGACACTAGTCATTGAATTTAAGGCCCACCATAAACCAATGGGACCTCATCTTAATTATATCTGTGAAGACTCTATTTCCAAAAAAGGTCACAGTCACAGGCACCAGAGGTTAGGAATTCAACACATCTTTTTAGAGGACACAATTCAACCCACAACAATGGCATTATTAAAACTTTTCTCTAACATTGATCATCTACCCCCTCCTTGACATGCCTCCCCTGAACCAGGGCCTGGTACCAAGGTCTTCCTCAACACAGCATTCAGCCAGCCTCCATCAGGCAATGGATGTTAAAAAAGACAAACACTCCTACTTGCTACCTTTCCTATTGACTGTTTTGCTCTCTCCCAGTTTCTACAACACATGACTTTGGTTCAAGAAAGGGTCTTTAAGGAATTACTTCCAGAAAGCTTTGCCAGTTGCTTAGCACCATTTCAATCTGTACACAATATGTACAAACATATTGCTGTTATTTTGATACATTGCACTAGAATGAACTCTGTATTCTATATACACACACATACACAGAGTCATAAAATATTATAAATTTTGTGTAAAGACAAAAGTAGATGCTTTAAAATATTTATTACACTGCCGTTACAGATACCTGTCGTATTTATGCTTTTCTCAAACTAGAAAGAATGAATCTAATACATGTATTACATGTTTCAAATGGTCTTAAATCCTGCTTGCCTACAGTATCAGATTCAGCAAACTGGTCTTGAGACAGCATGTATGTTTATTTGTTTGTATTGCACAGGCCAAGACCAAGAATAGTCTTCCTTTTAGAAACATTCCCAAGGAATCTAGTTCGTACCCAAGCAATAATTGTGATGTATAATTATTTTGCAAATAAACAGTAAAGTTAAAATAAATAAATAAATAAATAAAACTTTTCTCTAATTCTTTGGCATTCTGTTTGCAGGATTCTGTGGAATATTCCCCTCCTAGCACAGAAATATATGGCAGATAATAATTTAATCAAGATCATTGCCCTTGCTTCTGATTGCGTCTTTATTTAGAAGTCTGCATCATTGTTTACTTGCCCTAAGACCTGCTTCCTTGATATCAGCTCTTCTCTTTCTCATGATTTTTTCAGTGTGAGTTGTCAAATCTTTACCTTCTTTCAAAAAGCATTTGGAGGCAGTTCAGATGTACCAGAGTAGACACGCTAGTGATCAAGGGTGACTCACTGTCTCCCCCTCTGTCACGGATCTACTGACAGATACTAATGGTAGCTGTCACTGAACTAAATCTGAAGCTATGGTGAAAGAAAACAAGGTTTGCCCCATTCTTAATGAAGGTACTTAGAATTGTTTTTTCCTCTTGCTCTTCAACAACTATATTGGATATATTTAGCTAAATGCTTTTTTATAGTCTAAGCAAAATCTCAGAGTGCCATCTTTTCTTTCAAAGTAACATTAATATGATTTTAAATATAGGAATAAAGGAAGAAGTTAGAAAATTCCATTAAGGATAATAAATTGAGTCCCAACAGTACCAGACAATAAATTGAGACCCCAAAACACTCTTTTATATTATACTGCATTATTGTGTTAAACTAATATATACCACACATTATATAGTAGTTGCTGAAAGTATTGAAGCTACAGTAGTCCTCCCTTATCTATGGGGGATCCATTCCAAGACCCCCCCCGGGGGATGCCTGAAACCATAGATAGTACCAAACTATGTTTTTTTCCTATACATACATACCTATGATAAAGTTTAATTTATAAACTAGGCACAGTAAGAGATTAACAACAATAATAGTACAATAGAACAATTATAACAATAAACTGTAATAAAAGTTATGTGAATGTGGTCTCTTACTCTCTCAAAATATCTTATTGTACTGTACCTACCCTACTTCTTGTGATGATGGGAGATGATAAAATGCCTCATTTAAAGTGAGGTGAGTGGTGTAGGCGTTGTGATGTAGCATTAGGCTGCTATTGTCCTTCCAACGACACTGCAAAAGGAGGATCATTCACAAGGTCGGTGACTAACCGGTAGGTAGTGTGTCTACAGCATCAGTATGCTGGACACAAGGATGACTCACGTCCGAGGCTGGAGATAGCAGGATAATGCGAGATTTCATCACGCTACTCAGAGTGGTACACAATTTAAAACTCCTGAATTGTTTATTTCTGGAATTTTCCATGTACTATTTTCAGACCACCTTACACCGAGGGTAACCAAAACTGGGTGGAAAGTGAAACCACCAATAAGAGGGGGGTCTGCTGTACTTGATTCTAGCTGGTAGAACTGCAAACCCTTTTCATTATAGTAACAAAAGATGATACATTTACAGTGTAAACCTTGCCTAGAAGGAGACAAGGGTATGGATTTTGAAGCCTCTTAAGGATTATATTATTCTATAATTCTAATTCTCTAGTTCAGGGATTCATAACCTAAGTTCCAGAACTTGGATAGAAAAAAGTATATATCTTTATTTTCACGAACTCTAACTAATATTTGATATCTCCTTCAATTCTGAATGTAAGCCACAAACCACAGTGGTATTGGCAACAATAGAAATCATTGATTAGTTTTAAATGACACCACAGGTATTGAATATATCTCAAATGTAATTTAGACTCATCACTGCATCAAAATTATGTCAGCTACTAGACCTGCTGCTAGACCTTGTTATTTAAAGCATTAATAAAGAATTATTTTAATATTTTGATAACTTTTTCTATATAATTGCTTCGTATTGTAATGTTTTATTTTATTCATTTTAATACAATTATACCAAAAATGTTTCATAAGGCTTCGTGGAACTCCCAGTGTGGCCCATGACACAAAACCAAATGAGAACCTCTGCGCTAATTTTAGTACCTTCTGCTTCATGGTGGCAGGTTAAAAGACAATATCAGATGTTGGCATTAAATTTCTTTTTCAGTCAGCCAATTTATTAATCATCTGAATTTTTTTTTTAACAACACTATAATAGTTAACATTGGGCTAAATGACTGAAGCTACAGGATTATAAAAATAGAAGTATAGCATATAATTCCTGTCCTCAATTTAGTTACATAGCACAAAAATTGTCATTGATTTTATCATATTTTAAAATAATTAC
The DNA here is from genome assembly GCF_027409185.1 of Cynocephalus volans. Lineage (NCBI taxonomy): Eukaryota > Metazoa > Chordata > Mammalia > Dermoptera > Cynocephalidae > Cynocephalus > Cynocephalus volans. The sequence goes on from NC_084464.1 coordinate 78,316,385, forward strand.
TTACATTTGTATAATGCTTTTTAAAACATTCTCAGAATGCTGTCCTACATAAGAACTCATGGGACACCATCAATAAGGTTGTTAAATTGTTGAAGCAAGATTATACCAGGTTTATAAATAAAGAAATGAGTTTGTCTTAAGCAATGAGAGATGGAGCAAGAAAATGGTCAGCTCTTTAGTTCACTGGGACTTTCATTTCACATAGCTGTTTCCTTAGAAAAATCCTACATCATAAAATCCTCAATATAGGGCTGGCTGATTAGCTCAGATGGTTAGAGCGTTGTCTTATAACACCAAGGTCAAAGGTTCGGGTACCCATACAGGCCAGCCACCAAAAAAAAACAAAACAAAACCCTCAGTCTTTTTTAGTATATAATCTATACATTTCCTTAAAGTGTAAGATGGGTTGTTAGGAACAAAGTGGGTTGATTGTGTAAGACATGGATATCTCAGAAAGGGGAAAGAGAAGGAGGGGGGATGATGGTGGGATTGGAAAAGCAGTTGTTGTCCATGAACTTTGGTGTGCTTGATGTACAATCTACTTTTGCTTATTTCAACATTTTCCTAAACGTGAGTACTCACAAAAATTAAGGAAAGAGACAGAATCGAACTGAGATAAACTCAAACTTGTTTCAATATCAGCAGGTTGGTTGTAACCTTCCTGTCAAGGAACTCTAGGTCCTTTTTACTCAAAATGTGTTTCACAGACCAACAGCTTGTTAGAACATTACTTGGCAGCCTGATATCAATGAGAATCTTGAGCCCCACCCCAGACCTACTGAATTACAATCTGCATTTTAACAAAATCCTCGACTGATGAATGAACATTAGAGAAGCACTGATGGCTTTAAATTCAGCCAAAGGAATTGAGAGATGACTGTAAATTCTTACCCCTTGCCGCTTCCATAGCTTGAGTTTCTCACTGCTGTTTCTGTTTTCATCAAGAGATAGGAGGCCCGTATTCATAAAAACGTATTTGATAATTACTTTGAAAATCTCATTAAATCAGGCAATTGTTCCTAAAGGGCTTATAAACAGATTTTCATAATAGAGAGCACAGTGTTTGAGAAAAACCAGCCTCTGTTGGTAGCATAGACTTACCAGGAGAGTTCAGTGAATTTAAGTGGTAAATGTTTAGAGGAAGCAAGAAGGCCCAAGAATTGCATTTAGGCAAATCATAAGTGCATAGTGTGCCAGGGAAAACTAATGTTTTTCCTGCACTGGCTCTGACTTGTTCACACATGAATGTATTTCATTCAGAAAAAAGTAAAGGTTCTAGAATGGCACAGTCTGGTTTTATGAGAAACAGATGTGTCATGGTTCACCCACTCCCTGACCACCTGTGGTTTGCCCATGACTCAACTTTCTCGAATAAAGGGAGTTAACTCTTGGATCCTGAACAAACTCTAAATTACATATTTATTTTCTTCATCCTCATATTTCTCTTCACTGCTCATTGCCATAAAGGAACCTTAGAATTCAGAGAAATTTGAATAAACTACAAAAGGAATTCTCAGTACTACAAAGCATTTTTATTTAAAGGCAGATTCTTGTTCTGGTATTTAGATTGAGGTTCTGTTAAAAGTTCAAACAGAATACCAATTTATCCAGCCAATTAGAAAGAGTGATTTTTGTTTTTATTTTAAAGCCACCTGGTTACGAGGTGTCTTACTGCTTATTTTTTATTTGATAGGAGTTATTCTCATTCAGAAGTGTGCTTTCAGATGCCATTGGTTAGTCACTTAATCCTCAACTACCACTGTTTATGGAATACTGTGGACAAATTAAAACGATTAATATTCTTCAAACTTTAGCTCAGGCAATACCTGTTGTTAAATCTCACTTGATCCACTTCCTCCAACCGCTCACAAGTAGCCAAAAGGAAGGATTTGAACTTCATTACATTTTATTTCTCCTACTATATTCTGCTTTCTATTCCACAGAAAACAGGCAGGGAAATGGTCCAATCATAGATAGGTGGATGGAAAAATACAAGGCACAAATAGCCCACACAGGAATACACGCCTTGAACAGTCACTGACAATATTTTTTTTTAAATTTTTTTTCTATTTATGCAATCAACTTAGGGTTGTTTTTGACATATCATTGACGTATTTGGTTTTTTTCACAGAATCTTTTTTATTTATTTCTTCAAAAGTATTATCTAATTAAAAACAAATATATAAGTTAATGCAGTCTGTCAAGAAAGTGCTTATCATTCATGGGCCAAATTATAATTACAATAACAACACTGTCAAAAGGAAAAACCTTTTAAAACCCATAATTACTTCATTGTTTATAATTTTTAATGGAAATACAAATAACGTGGGATTTAAATTCCATATAACCTTGGTCTGTATATCTCGTTATCTAAATGCTGTCCAAAATAGCACATGGCAAATTTTATGTACTTTCTGTAAGAGGGGAAACTTAAGAGACAAAGAAGCAAATAACCTGGCCATAATGTGTGTCACTGGCAATCCTTGGAAGGGAACTCTCAAGTGCATTTCTTAAAAGAGTGTTTTGTGAATTCAAATGCACTACATCTATCCAGAGTGAAAGAAAGCCCTGGAATGAATAATCTGTGAAATCTGATATGATTAGGTATTAATAATTTGGAAGTAAAGATTTACTAGAAACCGATTTCAATGTCATTTTGAGGTTTAGTTTTCAGGAAAAAAAAATCCTATCTTAAAACAATAGGTCTGAGCTGGCTGATTAGCTCAGTTTTTTAGAGCACTGTGTTCTAACACCAAGGTGGAGGGTTTGGCTCCCCGTACTGGCCAGCTGCCAAAAAAACCCAAAACAGTAGGTTGAAATGCAGAACTACTTACTACTCCGGAAAGATAAGACTCAATAAATTATCAATATACTTTGGGATTTATTAATTTTATAAACAATAAATCCGGATGATGGTAAATTTTGAGCTATGGAAAAAATTTCCAAGCTATAGAAAAGTAATGAGTTTTTTTTTTTAAGACAGTTGATTTTTCGCATGGCCACAATATGATGTTTTTAAAATTTATTTGATGAAAAAAGTCACATACTAACATTTCAGAATGTAAGTTGTTCTGTATGGCCGAATGTGGTGCTATTTAATACACTTAAAATTCTGAATTTGAAATTAAAATTCTCCGAATTAAGTAGATATATAATAAAAATGCCTGATTCAGTGGTCACTCACACTGATTTAGTACATTATAAGCAAAGCTATAATGAAGCTAAAAGACTGTAACTTGCCCAAAATAAATCCTTATACCTGATGATAATATACTTAAAAAGGACTTCTATTGTTCAACCTTTCCACTTACATCTCTTCAACATATTTTTAGTGAGTTTCAACAATTTACATCATTCAAAAAGATACATCTTTTAAGTATGCCAATTGATCAAGGATATTGTTTTGAATGTTTGCTTGGATAGAGCTGGTAGTGGGATGTGAAAAAAAATGGTTCCTACAATTAAGAAGGCTACAATTTAGCTGAAGAGAAAAACCTCTCTAGAATTAGCTTTAATACAAGAAGATTTCTCCAAAGCGGTGGTGGGGAGGGAGAAGCGTGGAGGAGGAGTAAGACATAGCATTTGAATTGGGTCTTAGGGGATAGTCAATGCTTTCAGTAGAAATGTTGAGAGGTAATTTCAGGAAAGGGTACAGTGTGAGCCAAGGCACACTGTAAGTGCAGGGTGAATTTAGGTAATGAATCATCTGGTGTGATTTCGGCTTAGAACAGAAAAAAAGTATTAGACAATATGGGTGAAAACATAGGTCAAAGCCAGATTTGAGAAGGCTTAAATGATGTGCTGTAAAATTAAGACTATTTTTTAGGTGATGGAGCACCAAAAAAAATGTGTTTCTCATCAAATCACATTCACATTGGCTATAAGAAGGAGAATTGTAAATATACATATTTAGAATATGAAATCATCAAATAGTTTGAGCCACTTGAAATTGCCATTTTTGAAAGTCAACAACAGTCAAATATGGGTTTTGAATAGTTCACCCAAATAATTGATACTAGAATCAGAAATGTGTATTTTACCATCGACTTGTTTTATGATTAGACATTCTTGAAATGTAACATAATTTAGATTGAGATAGGCATCACTGTGATTTAGTGCAAAAAGCAATGGATCAATTACAAGTTTTTGACCCCTATTATGTCCTGAGCACACAGTAAAGCACATTACATACCCTTATCCGTTTGTTATTACTACACTCATTTGAAGAATAAATGATGGTCTGAATGTTCCTTTAAATTTCCCCAAATCATCAGCAAATAAATGATGGTGTTTGTATTCAAATCTTTTGCTTTTTGTGTGTTTTAGATTAGTTTGGGGTTTTGGTTTTAGTTTTTGCTATACTCTGCTGCTTCACATTGGGGTTAAGCTGTCTCTGCAGCATGTCCAGCAATCCCCCAGTGATAAATCAAACTTTTGTTGAGCGCCTACCTTGGACAAGACACAGAATCAGATGCTGGGCGTGGAACAGTCACCAAGACAGACATTGTTCTTTTTCTTATGGAGCTTATATTTGAGCTTGGAGACAGATACAAAACTCTAATTACAGACTAATTTCTTCACTAAAATCGTGCTGCGTGCTATGAGATAAAGTGCAAGTGAGTTAAAAGGAGGAACACGGTCCCCAGGGCAGGAAGAATGGCATCAAGCCTTTAAGCGAATGCCTGAAGATGAGTAGGAGTTAACAAGTAATAGAGATGAAAAGATTTGAAGGGAAGAAAATAGTCTAGGTAAAGATTTTTGTTTTCTTTAAGTGAAAACTATATCGCAAGGCAAACAAGCTTAGAAGTAAAACTCGGGGTCTTAGAGAACATAGTTTCCCTCTGGCTCTGCCCCACCTGTTGATATGGGCACTCATCTTCAGATTATTTCTGTGAGTCTCCAGGTTGTATCGCACATGTTCACCACCACAGTGCATTGCACAAAGAGGGTCCCCACATCCATCTGAATTTCCTAAATCCTAACATGTGCACAGTTTAAACTGACAAACTGGAACAGCCAGTACATGTAAAATAGGGAACTAGACTAGATTATTGCAAAGCTCTACTTCTGTCTTAAAAACCTATAATAAAATATTTCTGTTTTGTTTTTCCATCAGCGCAAAAACATTTCTTTGTGACAAGGGCATTTGAGCTCCTGTCTTCTAGCCATTTGAAAACATACAGTAAATTATTGTTAATTATGGATGCATAACACTACTGTAGACTACTAGAGCTTATTTTTCCAATCAAGCTGTGATTTTATATTTGTTAACCAATCTCTCCCTATATCCCCCACCCCCTACCCTTTCCAGCCTCTACTAACCACAATTCCAGTCTCTTGTGTTTCTGGTTTTTTACAGGTGTTGGTGCTATAAAATTGAATATGTGGTGTAATTAGAAACAAGGCAGAGTGAGTGTGTACAGTGACAAATGAAAGGAAGTGAAGGATGGATTGGTCTAAATTCTTCTAGATTCTAGAATGATATTTCTTGAAGAGGCAGGAAAAATTGTTTACTCACTGTCAATATTTGAATGTTATTAATAAATTAGTTAAAATTTAATGCAATTTCTTACTTGCTAAGAAGACTTGATAAGAGGACCTATAAAGTCATGTAAGAAACACCACCATCAAGTATATTTTTATCACCCCCAAATTCCTCCATTCCTCTTCCCACAGTCCTAGTTTTGGGCTGTCACTGATCTGATTTCTGGTTCTGTAGTTCTGCCTTTTCCAGAATATCACATAATTGGAATCATACAGTATACAGCCTTTTGTGACTGGCTTTTTTTGACATATGTTTTTGAGATTAATCCATTTTGTTGCATGTATCATTCTTTTATTCCTTTATATTTTCAAGTTTTATACCATTTTATGGATGTACCATAATTCATTTATTCCCTTCACCAACTAATGGATATTTGGTTTTGGCGATTATGAATAAAACTGCCGTAAACATTCTCAGATAGATCATTGTGTGGGTATTTTACCTAGACAAATATGTAGGCAAGGGAATCCTTGGTTGTATGGTAAATGTATGTTTAACTTTATAAGAAAATACCACTGTTTTCCAACATGGCTGTACCATTTTCCCATTAGCAACGTATGAGAGTTTCAGCTGTTTAGCATCTAGACCAGCACTTGGTAGTCATAGCTTTTAAAATTTTAGCCATATAATGGTATTTTATTGTAGTTTAAATTTGTATTTCTCTATTACATAATGATGGTGAACATCTTTTTATGTTATTTGCCACTCATCTCTCTTCTTAAGTGATATATCTTTTTTAATATTTTACCCATTTTTTAAAAAAATTGGGTTGTTTTGCTTTTTATTACAGAATTATAAGAGATTTTTATAAATTCAGTATGGAGAGGGGTTTTTTGGAGATAAGTGTTTTGCAAATATTTTCTTCAAGTTTATGACTTGCCTTTTAACTTAAGACCTTTTAAAATTGTGTAGATTCTTCGAGATTTCCTACATAGGTCGTCATGTGGTCTGCAAATTAAAAAACAATTTTATTTACTCCTTTCTGATATGTGTAGTTTCTATTTCTCTTTTATACTTTATTGGATTGGCTGGGACCCCACTATGATGCTCAACAGGAATAGGGACAGGAGACAGTCTTTCCTGCATTCCTGGTTTTAGGTAAAAGTGTTCATTCTTTAGATATGATGTTAGATGCAGTTTTGTTTTAGGTACCCTTTTTTCAGGTCGAGAAAGTTCCTTTCTTTTCCAAGTTTGCCAAGGGTTTTTAATCACAAATGGATGCTAAAATTTGTCAAATGCTGTTTCCATATCTATTGAGATGATGGTTTTTATTATTGTAATAGTCATTTTTATTAATATGCTGAATATTGAGCCAACCTTGCATTTCTAGGATAAACTCATTTGGTCACAATGTATTATTTTTTTTCTGTATCATTGGATTTGATTTGCTGAATTTTGTTGTAATTTGAAAACATATTTTCTATCAGTGGCTCTCAATTGAAGAGAATTTTGCTCCCCAAAGGACATTTGACAACCTCTGGAAAAATATTGGTTGTCACATCTGGGGGCTGAAGGGGAGGATTTGCTCCTGGCATCTAATGGGTAGAGGCTAGGGCTATTGCTAAATTCCCTAAATTGCCCAGGAAAGCTCCCTATAACAAAGAATTATCTGGCTCCAATGTCAATAGTACCAAGTTTGAGAAACCCTACTTTTTAATACAGGACTGCAGATCTTTTAAACTTTTTCAGATTTTTTATTTTATGGCCCAGGATATGACTACGTTGGTGAATGTTCAATGTAAACATAAAAAGAAATGTTCATTCTCTTACTGTAGGGAGGAATGTTGTATATGTCAATTAGGTCAAGTTAGCTAATAGTGTCATTCCAATCTTTCATATCATTACTGAATTTTCTGTCCACTTGCTTTAGAATTACTGAGACAAGAGTGTTGAGATCTCCATCTATCACTGTGAATTTGTCACTTTTCCTTTCAGTTCTGTCAGTTTTTGCTTCATTTATTGTGAAGCTATGCTGTAAGGTACATTCTGGTTTTTATAAATTCTTAAAGAATTGACCTCCTTATCATTATGTAATGCCTCTTACTCCTAGTTATAGTTCTTGTTCTGAAATCTGTTTTCTTTGATATGAAAATAGGCACTACAGCTTTCTTTTTATTAGTTCTGTGTGGCATATTTTTTCATTCAGTTTTCGAGATCAAATAGTTCTTGTGTCCCTCTTGAAGGGCTTCCCACTCTTTGGAGTTGAGTTTACTTGGTTTCCTTGCACCTCAGCTCTCTAATGGGCTCAAGGAAAGTTGCAATTTTGTACTTCTGCTGGGTTTTGTTCATTGTTAGAGGGAGCAATGCTCTCTTGTGCCTTTCTACATCCTCTGTCGAAGTGGAACTCCTCTTTTCACCTCTTAAACAAATACAAGTGTTCACTAATTTGGGGTTTGAAGTAGCTCGTGGCATTTTGAGACTCCATTTCACATATCTTTTAAAACAGAGCCTCTATGGCCTTATGTATCTCAATCATTAATTAAGGATTATATGTCACCTGTTAGTAACTTGTGGAGTTTTTGTTTTTAGAGATTAATCATGATCCCAAAGGGTTTGTTTCTACATAAGTATTAAAACCATTTCCCAGTGATTGTGTAAGTGCTGTAAATTCCCTAGCTCAAGGTTGAGTGGTGTTTGGAAGTGATTTACCTAAATTCCTGCTTATTACATTTTACTTGTTTTAATTCTTATAAATGTTATACATAAGATTAATAGCCAACTTATGGAACATATTTTTCATTCACTGTTTATATGTACTAAAATAATTGAAATACACAAACAAGAAAAAGTAAATCTATTAAAAAACAATCATTATTTTTAATTCTTTTGAATCTGGATTTCATACATAAAACAAAATTTGAGGATTCTCTTTCAATTCTTATATATCATTAAATCTGAACTAAGGCAAGTTTCTGCATATTGAAAGCTGCCTTTTAAGTGTATAGAATGTAAATAACATTTCAAGTAATGTTGGTGCCTATGAAATAATTTCACCTTTATTTATGCTAGAATCAAATATTGTGAAGAAATTTAACCTTATACAGTATATGGATTAATATAAAAAGGAACTTGGTAGATTGTAATAGAGCATTCAAATTTGGGTTTTTCATGTAGCATGCTCATTGTTAGACCTTAAAAAAATGTGAATCAGAGCAAATCATAGCAGCAGTGAATGATAAGGCATCGTTTGCCAAGCGAGGCACCCCAGGAAAATGCTATTCACACAACATTGCCTAATCAGTGTGCATTTAAAGCATCTTTTAAGGAAAATATATACATCCTTCATGTACAAGCCTTTATTCTTTTACATTTTATAATTTTCCATCACAAAGAAATTAATAAAATTAGGAAAATAACACTTGATTTAAATCCATTTCTAAGAACAGAAGAAAATTTTTAAAGTTGATTATAAAATTACACACCATATCTATGAGCTGTTTTTAGAACTTGTGGAGTTTATTATTTGAGTCAGAGTGATTCAAGAAGTATTTGTTTGCCAGGCACAGACCGATACTTCAGTGGCTGCAGTAGCATCATCTCTACTTTCGAGTTGCTCCCAGTCTGGTAGGGAGACAGACAGAGCCATCAGTCTCAATGCTGCAAGAGGCTCACTCAGGATTCAGAATGCCCAGAGGTCTCCCAGAAAGCCAGGGAAGGCAAACACTGAGGATGGAGATCACTGGAAGAGGATGGAGCTGCAGGATGAAGATAAAAAATAGTACCCTCTTTTCATCCTCATGATAGTGTTCATGAGATGATGGCTTCAAAGCCAAGCTCTTCTTACTTTCTCTAAGAACATAGAGTTTCACGTGCAGTTCGCTTCCATCTTCCCAGCCCTCAGTTCTCCCAATCAGGATTTGCTGTTCATGAGGATGCACTTTAAAACTATGCTATTGTGGAACAATTATTTTCATTTTTATGGGTCTTTGTTTTAAAGAAATTCTCAGGATTTTAAGAAATTTTAATTAGAATATTTTAGCAATTCCTGTGAAAAGCATAACTTTTATCAAATCTGTAGCCACAAATAACTCAGGGAAAGTTCATGTTAGAATTGAAGGACGAGGTGTAATTTTTTTCCTACCTATATAAAAACTTAAATCAAAGCAGAGTTCAAGACCGTAGAGAGCTGAAGCCTGAGCTGAGAGCCATGATACAGCTAGAAGCCTTTGACACTCTAAGCTGCCAACTAGGAAAAGGGTGATAAGAGGCACACAGATGAGCAACGGAGTAGAAATGAGATTTACAGCAATTGTGATATATTTATTCAGTGCCTATAATAATCTTTGAATGTAGTCATTTATTTAGATTGTGCATTTGTGTTGCACATTTATTTACTTTTTAACTTTTTCATTAGTTTGCCATTGTAAAAAAAAAAAAAAAAATTTATGTCTATAAGAAGAAGGCATGTCAGGCTAGGCCCTGTCCAGAGTTTTTACTAACTTGGTTGACCTAAAGATACAATCAAAGGAATAAAAGTATGTTAGAAAGAAGTGGTCGTTAGCATCACCCAAAGTGGCCAGAAATGTCAACATGAATATTTATGAGAGAATCTGCTGAAACCAGGGGTTTAATAAAAGGGAAAAGGGAGTCTTTGGCTTCCAGGAACTTTTTATTGGACAAACACCTAAAAGCCAAAAGAGAGTCAAAAGTACCACGAGATGCTTCTTATTTCAGATGACCTTGGCTCTCCAGCACAGAACTACTGGGCAGCAATCGGAGTGGCATAAAACACAAAACTATAGGAGATAAATGACTTTCTCATTAAGATTCTGCTTGGGAATGTGAAGAGATAGGGTCTAAACACAAAGACTCTGATCCATAAAGTTTTGGAGCAGTAAGTCTGAGGTCAAAAGACATAAATCCGAGAAAACAAATTTTTTTCTCCAAGATTTTCAGTCTCTTTCTCACTCCAGTTATAAGCAAAAATTATTGTGGTAGAAGAATGATCAATTCAGCTGATCTTGGCTAAGGAGAACCGTATGTAAGTTCAGCTTCATTCAATACAGTCTTCCTCTTTTCACTTTTACTTAGCTCCCCAATGGAATAATGTTTATGCTGTGGAACATTTCGGAATAATTATTTCTAGTAGAGGCATTGCCCAGGTCTTACCTGTACATAAATTGAGGGCTGTTTTCTTGTGGGTAGTTAACCATACCTTCCAGTTTACCTAGTTCTGTCCCAGTTTATGCCCCTTTAATTCTCAAAATATCATGGTTTGAGGGCTGGCCAGTTAGTTCAGTTGGTTAGAGTGCAGCCTTGTAACATCGAGGTCAAGGATTCAAATCCTTGTGCTGGTCAGCTCCCCCTCCCCACCAAAAAATCATGGTTTGGATGAAAATATAAATGGTCACCCTGTTAATGAGCCACTCCTCTAGAGATGGCTCCTCCCCAGGTAAGTAAAGGAATGAAGCTTGGTGTCTGCATGCACACACACGCACTCTCCAGTCTTTTTTTTCAAATTGAAGTGCCTATGAGACTTAACAGTATGGTAAGAAAAGAAGGAAGGAAAGCAGATAAAATGTATAAGAAAGTAAATAAGACAACATTTACTAAAACTGTGAAAGGACAAGGAGGAGCACAGCTGTTACAGCACATTGTATACTGAAACACTCAGCTCTTATGCCCCCAGGATGACACAAATCTCCTCTGAGCAAATAATTTCATAAGGAGAAGAGGCCCATTTCAGATGACAAGCTTTCTCTTCAAAATGAGGGTGTGCAACTATTGGACTTTGTCTGTACTTGGTAACTTTTATTAATAAACCAAGTCCAGTAATTCCTGCTGTACCAAGAAAGGCTCTAGTTGGAAGAGCAGCATTAGCATTCCAGATTTTTGTCTAGGACAGTTTAGCAAGGTCTCCTGGGTAAAGTTTTAAGAGCAATTAGAACTAATTAAAAAGACAGGCTTGTCAGCACCTGAACAATGTGGAAAAAGAGAGCCAGTGACTTGGCTTTTGATTTTGAGCTGCACCCAAGTTAAAGCTGAATACAATTGGTTTTTCAGGAGTGTGTACGTGTGTGTGTGTGTGTGTGTATGTGTGTGTGTGTGTGTAGGGTGTGTGTAGGGTGAGAAGGTTTATAAACAGATACAGTTCAGCTTTGGAATAAAAGTGAAAGGCATTCTTAGTTGCTTTCAAATCCTCTAAAAATAGCCACATGTCTCTGCCAAAGCTAATATAGACAGGATTCCCATGGAAACCCTCTGGGCTAGAAGGGGCACGTATTATTTTTTCACCAGTTATTGGTTAAATGACTCCTACTCATTTTCTTTAATGTAGGACTGTATTTATTGTCAAAACTGATCAACCAAACCCAAAAGGCACCTGCCCATCTGGTCTACTTATCTAAAGGGGAAAAAATACTGTCTGTACTTAATAAAAAATTTTCACAAGCTTTATAGAAAAGAAGAAACATGTGCCACCTTCTTTCATATTCTGTGCTTGTGCTTTTAGTTTTCATAACTAGTTTTTAATTTCTACTTTGAGTTCGTGGTCACAAGATATTATTATATTATAACAGTCACTCTTCATTACAGTTTTTCATTTTCTGGGGTGCTTTTGCTGTATGTATTGTCAATTCTGGGGAACTAAGAAGAATTAAAGGATATAAGATGAGCCTGGAATTTGACAATGTGAAGTGAGCCCTCGGGCAGTCTCGTTTTCTTCACTTTCAGATGAAAGGTAAAATTTCAAAAAATATTGAGACAGAATGAATTAATTTGTCTCTATTTTCTTGGAAAAAAAATACTTTGGGAAAAGTATTTTAACAAAATAATTAGCTGTTATCACTGCCATTTTACAAATATGTAGATAAGAGCTTAAATACTTTTAAAGATTACAAAAAGCAAGAGTACAATAAAATTACAAAAGTATTTTCCACATAAGTTTCAATATTTAAAAATTATGACTAATGTAATGAGTAATTGACATTTTTTAAAAAATTGTAATGATGTGTGTTTTCTAAGCCACATTATAAATAATAATAATAATAAACATATGTACAGGATTCTTAATAACTAACCTACAAAATACTTTCATATAAATCAGATTTAATTATTATAAATATGACTATAAAAAGTTATAAAATAATTTTTATAATTATTTCATGATTATTAAATAATATAAATGTTCTTCATATGTCATTTTATTTCCTCATGTGGTTAACACCATTTAATCTGTAGTTATAGAAGATGTTTTTGTAGTAACTGCAATATGCATATTTTCTTGCTTAGTATTTACATCTTTAAATAATGATTGGGGTGGGGATGCAATACCCTAAAATATTTCAGCTCACCAAATATATCATGGAGTTATATTTTGGGATATCTTATCCCAAATAGGAGTAGTAGCAGCTAGAATCAAACCTTTGATAAGCAGAAGCCCCCAAGATTCCTAGATAGTATCTGGAAGTGTCTAGAGCCAGATAGAGCCAGATCCTGAAAAGGTCTGGTTTTCCTCTCCTGTCATGCTGGCGAAAGGGCATGTGCAGAGAAAGTTGTAGGTCCCACACACAAACCTGCTCATCACTAGAGCTGGGTTAGGGGCGTGTCCAGGAAACATTTTCCTTCTTCTTAGCCCCACCTGCAGGAAACATTCACTATTACCCAGAGGTGACCCCAGTAGAGGGACCCAATCAATCTGAAATATCTAATGGCATTCCACATATGAAGAATTTTTAAGATCACATTAAATGTTTGGGGAGAAATAAAGGATAGGGTATCACAATCAGGAAATAATGCTTTTGTTGCTTTTATTGTTAATTTTACAGATTTTAAATTATTGGCACACAATTTTAGGTTTGTGAGAAAGCACAGGGAGGTGAGACGGAGAGGCACCCTGTAAAAAGCATAGGACATGGAATTACTCAGGTCAGTGTTTGAAACACAGCTTTGTCACCAACTAGCAGGATAACCTTAGAATGCTTTAAAAAAAAAAAAAGTGCTTAATTTGCACCCTCCACACTTTTTGATTGAAGACAACACAGTTAATGATATGAGATCAGATCATTTATTATTTTAATCAGGCATCAGCTATCACAGTGTTCAAACAGTGCCTGGCACTGCAGGATTTTGAAAACATCAGGACCAAAAGGTGGTCTAGTAATGGCCAAAAGTGTGGTACTGTTTTAATCTATCAGAAAGCTAATTTAGAACAAAGTTGGGCAGTGTCTCAGAGGTACTGTAATAAACACAACCTATTGTCCAGATAAGAGGAGGATGACACTGTGTCATGATTAAATGAGTAAGTAATACTATGCATTGTTTGCTGCTGTTTGTATATTACATTCATCCATTTTAGTTAAATGTTCTTTTCATCTGCGAAACTGGCCCCTCATCATATCTAATTTAAACATTTGGTCTCATCTTCCCAAGATATAAAAGCAATTGGGCTAAATATAAAAGTAATAGCACTAAGTCACTTTAGTAATGGTTGTAGTAAACACACACACACACAAACCTGTACAATTATATTGATAAGCTGTTATCCAAATCTGTTTTCATATAACGATGATAAAAATTTGTTCCATAAGTGGTTTTACTTATTATTTATTATTTTAGTTTACAAAAAACAGTGAGCGGTATAATACATCACTTATTTATTATACACATAAAAATTCACTTTTATATAAAGATATATTTTCTTATTTATTTTTCTGAAAATATCCTAGTACCCTTAGCCCTGGATATGTCACTTCCACAGCACATTGAAGAGTATTAACAAACCTCACATTAATTATTTTTTAAACAGTCTTTATAGCCCCACAGGCAGGATGTGTTGGCCTTAAAGGGTTGAGTTATTATAAACACTATCTGGGTAGACATTTGAAAGAAACAGCGTGGGAATTAAAATTACAGGTTCAAGAACCTATTTTTCGTCTTTCTCCCACACGTATACTCATCTCCTGTCATATTATTTCCCAAAAGTTCACAAATTTCCAGTGTTTCTCAGTAAATCCTTCTTTTTAAATAAATGCATGAAGTGTCAGTTACAAGCCATGCCTGGTGCCCTTTATAATCTTGTGTCAAGATTCTTAAAATATAAATTTTTACAATTCTAATATTTTAATACCAAAACAAATTATGTTATCAGTGGAAAGGTGTTCATGTCAAGTCTGAGGCTTTCTATCTTAAAGCAAGTCTCCAGGTAGTGCTTTCTCTGAATTGCGTAGTGTCCTAGTTAAGGTTTGGCAGTAAGGAGAGGGAGAACCTGAAAAGGAGGAAGATACACAGAAGAACGATTTTAATGTTCCATGTTTTCCAAGTAGTCCCCTGAGGGGTAATCAGATGCTATGTGGAAAAAACAAGACGTTTGGGAAAGGAAAAAAAACCTGAATTGAATTCTGGCTTCACCATTTCCTTGTCCTGTATCCTTGGAAAGGATTAATGTCTTTTCACTTTTGTCTCCATGTCAATATGCAACACTAATGAAAACAGTTTTGAGAAGATCCAGAGCTCTCTTTTGTAAAATAACACTGTAAACTCTAAGGAAATGTGCGAGGAAGTATAAGGTCTTATAATCATTATCTTAATGATAGCTACCTAGAAGAGGGGAAAAAAAATCTAAGCCAACTCACTAGAAAGGCTGTATTTGCCATCATCATACTCAGAACACTAAGAAACTATTGTTAATTCGTGATTTTATTAATGAGAAAACAATCTGCTAGCTTAATTGGAAAATTAGACTCAACTAAAAATTGCATTCCTTTGACAAAAGCAAAAATAAAAACACACAAAGTATATGAGACTTTACCAGAATGTATTCCTCTAAACCTCTAGCTATGAATTGGTGTTCAATATGAGACAAGGTAAAAAAAATATAAACAATTTGATGTAACAAATAAATATTCAGCATCTACTATGTGCCAATTACTATGGGAAGTACTATGGATACTGTTTTGAACAAGGAAAGCATAGTCCCTGATCTCATGGTGTTTTTATTCTAGTGGGGGTGGGGGGAAGGTAGATAATCATCGGTAAATAAGAAGAATATCAGATCAAGATAAGGGCTATGCAGAGAACTAAAACAGAGTGATCAGTCAAAGTGACCAGCGGTCTACTTTCCACTGGTGGTCAGGAAAGTCCCCTCTGATGAGGTGATATTTAAGCTAACGTCTCAATGACCAGAAATAAGCCAGCCCTGTGAAGAATGGAATAAACATTCCATGAAGAGGGACCAGTTAGTATGAAAAAAGGTCCTAAGATGGGAGTGAGCTAGAGGTGCTTGAGGATTAGTATGGCTGGGATGTACTGGTCAAGGTGGGAGTGTGGACTAAGATGCTAGGAAATAGGCAGGGGGCAGCTCATATTTTCCTTCCTATACCACAAGTAGAGAGTTTGGATTGTATAACAAGCATGATGAGTTGTCACTGGGGAGTTTCAAGTAGGAGAATGACTTGATTTGATTAGCATATATAAAACATAATGCTGTCTTCTCTATGGAGATTAGATTGTAAGAGGCAAGAGCAGAGACTGGAAGACCTGTTAGGACATTATAGAATTGTTAGGCAAGGTATTATAGTGGCTTGAACTAAGATGGTAGTAATGAAGACTTTCACATCTGTGGTGGGAAGATGGTTAAGAAAAACTAGAGACTGACTGTTAAAAGGCACAGGGTTTCTTTCGGGAGTGATGAAAATGTTCTAAAATGGATTGTAGCGATGCTCGCACAACTCTGAATATACTAACAACCATTAAATTGTACACTTGAAAGGGGCGAATTTATAGGTATATGAATTCTATCTTAATAAGACTATTGCCCCCAAAAAGGAGGAGAAAGACAAAGGAGCAGAGCAGTGAGCAATGAGATGGGAGCAGAACTAGTAAAGTACATTGTCATGGGAGCTAAGAGTGGGTTTCTGGAAAAACAGAATGGTCAACTCGGTGAACCGGCAAAGAGGCTGAATACGAGGAGACCAAAGTATTGACTATTGAGTTTGGCAACCTGGCAGCAATTGGTGGAGAGCCTTCTTGGTGAGGTTGAGGAGGGAGGTCCAGCTGTAATGAATGAAGGACAGAAAAGGAAGGGGGGAAGGGAGGATAACTACTGATAGCTTCTTCAAGAAATTTTGCTTTGAAGGAAAATAGAGAAATGGGACAGGAGCTGGGTTAAACTAGGGTGATTTCTGTTGTTTTTATTTATTCATTTTTCCTTTGTTTTAGGGCAGCTTTGTGTTCTGATGTGGTGGTTCTAGTACAGAAAGAGAAATTGATGCTACCAAAGGGCGATAGAGGGTAATTACCAGAACAAATTCTCTGAGAGAGAAGAAGATCTATAGCCCATGTGGAAAAGGGATGAACCCTGGAGAAGAGCTGGAACATTTTAGCTAATATAATTGGAAGAAGGCAGATCTAGCGAGTACAAGTGAATGAGCCCAATTATCATGTCACAATCCAGTTAATGAGGATTAGTGGGCTTCTTTACAGCTGCCTCATTTTTAAAAAACATTGCTTCTGTGTATGTGTGTGTGTGTGTGTGCATGGGTGTGTGCATGTGTTAAATTTCTTTCAGTTGTAAAACCCGATTTTGGGTTCCCTTTCATTATGTCCAAATCTAGAACCATCCCACATGGTTTATGTTTACACATATTTCACTGTCCACTGTTGGAACCATGTGTCAGGCTTTAGCCAATAATTCTTCGAGTGGAAGAATTTCAACATGTGGAAAAGAATCACTCCCCAAATAGTTAGTCTCCCTATTCCTGGCGCTAGCCTGGAGCCCAAATACTTCCCTTTCCCCAAATACTTCTCTTTTCCTGTTTCCACTCATGCTGTGATCAGAAAAGAATAGACCATCAGTAGAAGAGAACAGAGTTAAATAATTTTAAAGACAAAGAACTATGCCATACTAACACATGAGTAGAGAACAAAGGCATATATTCTTAATTTTGTTCATCTTTTCAAAAGTAATTATGGAATTTTGAGAGTAACATAAAAATAAAATCAGTGATAAAAGTTTAATGATATACACATAATAAAAATCCAACCTTTAAGGTAACGGTTGTGTTTTGGATTGTTCGATGGAATTATTAAGTATCAAAATAAATTTAAGCATTAACCAATGTAAAATCATAGATACATAACAGAATGTAAATAGCGATCTGTATTTTTCAACCAGGAGACTCATCTGGGGAAGCTTTTTAAATAAAATATCAATGCCTAAGCTCTAGCCCAGATCAATTAAATCAGAATTTCTAGAGGGGGTCTTGAGCATTACGTTTTTAAAGCTCTCTAGCTGATTTCAGATGCAGCCCAGGTCGAGAACCATTGGGCTGATCATTGACAATTTTTTGTAGAAGTGCACAGAATTGAATCATGAACTTGTGTTCTGGGCATTGCAAATTGCCTGTTACTGACATGTGGCAGTAAAAAAACAAAACAAAACGAAAAGACTAAAAATGCAATTCTACACCTTCAGAAACTTCTTACTTCATAGCATTGTCTGAAAACAGTTTGTGTAAAGGACAAGAAGTTAAAATGATGGGCTTTTCTCTTGGTTTGTTTCAAGATGAGGAAATAGAATAAAAATTTCAACAGACCTTGGAGATGCAAAGGACTGGACAGCTGTTAACTTGATTGAAGTGGGAAGTCAGCCGGACTATTTAAGAACTATTTTTAGGCACTGTGCTGACAGGTGTTATACCTTCTCTCACACCCTCCTGGAGAGGGCTTGCCTAGAGTAGATCCAAGTTTTAAAACCACATTCAATGAAAGGAGAAGAAGCCGGAAAATCTGTAAACAGAAACAGCTTGGAAGCTCTCTCAATACCATCTCAAGCAACAGGATGTGAAAG
The DNA here is from genome assembly GCF_027409185.1 of Cynocephalus volans. Lineage (NCBI taxonomy): Eukaryota > Metazoa > Chordata > Mammalia > Dermoptera > Cynocephalidae > Cynocephalus > Cynocephalus volans. The sequence goes on from NC_084464.1 coordinate 78,334,717, forward strand.
CTTACAAGGGAGATATGGTTTAAAAATGAATCTTAATGGCTCATTTGGCTGAAACGTCTTTTGAGGAGGAATAAGTTCTAGAAGACATTGGTAGTTATGTCAGGTGAAATCATTTTGTTATCAGTAATAGGAATCATTGAAGCAATGGGAAGAGAGGAAAGAGGAAGAAGATGGGCAGATTCAGCTCTCAGGATGACTGGCCTGTGCCACATGAGATGTCAAAGACCTCCCACCTGTTCTTCTGCCTTTGAATTAAGGACATTAAAGCATCAGTAGATGATTGTGAGAAGTTTCAGTGATGGGTTGACAAGTAAATTTACTTCAGGGATTTGAAAGGAATAAAATATAATGAAATTAAATATTATAATCTTGGAAAAGAATAAAATGCAATGACACTAAATACGATCTGTAGAACAATCAGTTTTCTTTTTAAAAACAGAATTTGTGAGATGATCTGAATTACTTATAAATCAAGAGCATTCAGTATGAAATCAATAATTATATAAAGTAGAAAAGAACCATTATTAATATATATTGGTCAATTTCATTTTCCATATTTTTAGGGTGCTCTATAGCATGTAGACTCAGATCTTACAATTCCTTGTCTATTGTTAAGACTTATTTAGTACTTCCATGCAAATATCATGAAATAAGCTGAAAAGCTAAAAAATAGGTACTTAAGAACTCTTTTGTTCATACAATCATAAATTAATAATATTAGCCCTTAAAGGAGCTTTATCAAAATAAATATACCACTACAGGAAGATTCTTTCATTCATTTATTCATCTACAAGCTTTTACTGCTCACTAATGTGCCAAATGCTGTATCAGGCATTTAGATTTATAGATAAACATGAAATCCTCTTAGCCCTCAAGGGACCTTTGTCTAGAAGTGGGAGGAGGAAGTGGGATTATAATCAAAGAATGGCAGTAAATCCCGTGCACTGAAAGAAGTTCTTGCATGTCTAGAGGAGGAGCAGATAAAGGAGTGGGCAGCCTTCCTGGAAGGGCAGGTGTGGGTGAGAGAGTGAGAAACGGCTTTGCAGTGTGCATGCAGGCTTCAGTGTGGCTGGGAAGAAGGGAATGGGGTGCGGGGACAAGAGCAGAGCTCAAAGGTGAGCAGGCACTCATGGCTCAGACAAGATGGGAAGGTATCCATTTATTCTAACTCAAGAAAATAACAATACATTTTGAGTTGAATTAAGCTTACTTTCCTGAATAAATGACTTGAAGAATGGGAGGATATTTAACCTGTTGAAAACCAAACTATTTTTCAGTAATTTTAAAATGACTTCTACATCCCCACCAAGAGTATGTAAGGGTTCTCTTTTCTCCACCCTCCATGAACACTTATCTCCTGTCCTTTCAGTAATAACCCTCCTAGCAGGTGTGAGGTAATATCTCACTGTGATTTTGATGTGCATTTCCCGGATGATTAGTGATGTTGGACACCTTTTCATATTTAGGTGCTCTTGCCATACACACATTAAAGTGTAACTATGTGAGATGATGGACATATTAAATTACTTGACTGCTGTAACCATTTCACTATGTATAGCAAAACATCATGTTGTACCCCTTAAATATACACAGTTTTAACAATGGTTTCTGTAAATAGGGATTTGTGAATAGAAACTTTTTTCCAAGCCTCATTAAAACAGGACTTCTGTAATTTTGATAACAAATTTATTTAATAGTTCCTACCAGTTAAGAAGCTGGGAAAGTGGATACAGGGGATTAGAGGATGAAATCTATTGATGGGGTATTTATGGATAGGGAATAAGGACTTCAAGAATTCCTTAAACATTATATGCAAAAGAAATGTATTATTGTTTGTTTTTCTGGGGAAATAGCCTATAGTTTTCAACAAATTCTAAAATGGTTCATAACTCCAAAAAGGTTAAGATCTTTTGCCTTAAAATAAAACTTTACATATTTTATGACACAGGCTTTTCACCAATTCAGTATTCTTCTTATTCTGAATTTGTGAAATATATTGTGCTATGAAATTTGGCCCTAAATTAATGAATTCTATGTCTTGAGGTGTATCTTCTCTGATACACTTATATTTTTTTAAATGCTATGTATCTTTTAGAATATTTACTGCAGACAATACATTGATGGAAAACATCATACATAAAATTCCAATGTGGATCTGAACTTATAATCAGCCATTGCTATAGCCTGTCACTGCCTACCTCATAACAAAGTACAGTAGGAAAGTCTTAAAACTAATTGCTGAAATGAATAATAATTAACAAATTTTAGAAAGTGGACAGCAATTTATAACATTTGCTCATAGTTCATTATAAATTGTCAAGTGGTTTTAATACACTGAGTAGTGAAATTTTTTTATTCTGATAAAATAAATGACTTTATAGAAATGAAAATTGCTTCCTTGAAGATATAGGTATTTTGACATTAACATGTGTTAACTTTGCAAAATGGCCATTGCTCACCTGCCTCCCCTCCTCTGTGGTTGTTAGAATTATTTAATGAGATAATATAGGAAAGGTGCATCTAATATGTTATCCCATGCTGACTCAAAACTTCACTAAATCCCACTAGATGTATTGAAGGGGTGTGCAGCATTCCTACTCTGTTTAACCTAGCAATTGTTGCTGGTTGGGTAAGAAGACAATGTTATTTTTAAAACAGATCTCAGTGAATTGCAGCATTCAGAAAAAATGACAGTACAGCCCTCTCTGACTTGAAAACACTCAGAAATGTTCAGGTAGAGCTTTTTCGTAAGAACACTGAAGCTACCAAAAATACCTTGTCTTTACTGAAAGGATAATGTCTGCACACCCTGCACACCTAGCACACCTGAATTGCAATGGTCGCCTTATGGAATTTCAATAGGAAATTTAAAAATTGAAGTAAATTGCCAAAGTCATCTTTTACTTCAAGGTCACAGGTAATCTAGATTTTAGCTTATCAATGTTTAACTTACTAAAACACACAATATTGGATATATTAATAAACAAAAGTAATATTGTATAGAAACTATTCACTAATCTAAATATTTCTAAATTTCAAATTCATATTTAGTTTGAAGCATTCTTTTCATGCCTGAAAAAAATGTATTTTAAAAAATGGAAACCTTTTTTCTATTTCCCCAACAATCAAAATATTTGGCAAAATTGATATCAAACTTTCTAAAAGGCATATAGAAATACAAAGGACCAAGAATAGCCAATGTCTTTCAGTGAATTTATATTACCAAATATAAGACCTATTATAGAATGATAGCATTTAAAACTGTGCAGTATTGGTGTGAGGATAAATAGCAGTAAATCAATGGAACAGAACAGAGAGCTGAGAAACAGACCCACACATACAGGTCACTTTATTTATGACAAAGATGACACTGTGGTGCAATGGAAAAAGGATTTTTTTTTTCCCCAATAAGAGCTGCAAGGTCAATCGGATAGCCTCACAGTAAAAAAATGAATCTTGACTCCCTCATCAGACATACACAAAAATCAATTCTAGATAAATTACAAATCTAAATGCAAAGATTTAAAAAAAACTTCTAGAATAGGGATTGGCAAACTGTTCTTGAAGGGCCAGCTATTAAATATTTTAGGCTTTGCAGATCATGCATTCTGTTGCAACTAGTCAGCTTTCTGCCATGGTAGTGCAAAAGCAAGTCATAAGCAATACATAAGTGAATGAGCCTGTCTGTGCTCCAATTAGACTTTATTTACAAAAACAAATGGCAGGCTTGATTTGGCTTGCAGGCCATAGTTTCCAACCCTTTCCCTTTTCTAGAACATCTTTCCAACCTTGGAGTAAGCAAGATTTCTTAAACACAAAGGGTTGTAACCAAAAAATAGAATTTGATAAGTTAGATGACATTAAAATTTTAAAATCTATGAAAGGATACCTGTACCCCAATGTTTATTGCAGCACTATTTACAATAGCCAAGAGTTAGATCCAGCCCAAATGTCCATCATCACATGAGTGGATATGGAAAATGTGGTACATCTACACAATGGAATTCTACTCTGCGATTAAAAAAAAAATTGAAATACTACTATTCGCAGCAACATGGACGGACTTAGAAAAAATTATAGTAAGTGGAATAAGTCAGTCACAGAAAGAGAAATACCACATGTTCTCACTTATTTGCGGGAGCTAAAAATAAATAAAGAAATATACAAACAAACGGGGGGGGGGGGGGGGGGGGGACAACAATCACAACTCCTTGAACTTGTTAAGACAAGTAAACAGATATGATGTCAATAGGTGGGAGTGGGGAGAGGGAGAGGGAAAGAGGAACTGGTAAAGGGACACAGAAATCAACTACATTGTATACTGATAAATTAAAATGAAAAAAATAAATTAATTAAAAAATGTTTTTAAATCAGTTCATCAAAAGACACTGCTGAGATTGTGAAAAAGCAACCCATAGAGTGGAAGATATTCAAAACACATATATTCAACAAAGGATTCATATTCAGAATATACAAACACACACATCAATAAGAAAAGAAAGACAACCCAATAGAAAAAAAGTGCAAGAAATTTTGAATAAAAGTTTCACAAAACAAATTCCACAAAAGATAATACCCAAATGGCCAATAAACATATGAAAATATTCTTAGCATCATTAGTCATCAGGAAAAATAAAACTTCAGTGATGTACTTCTATGTCATTTTTTCACAAATGACAAAAGTAGATAATTCCAAGTGTTGACAAGGATATAGAACAAATGGAACTCTCATACTCTGCTGGCGAGAGTGTAAACAGATTCAGCTCCTTAGGAAAACTGCATTATATACTTGAGGTGATCATACATATACCTAGGTTCCAACAGTTCCATTCTTTCATCTGAAACAATATTAATGTGTCCATATGTTTACTAAAAAACATATGCCTGAATGTCCACAGTGACACTATTCATATTGTCACAGACTGGAAACTACTCAATGCACATCAATAGATGAAAACATAAATACACGTGGTATGTTCACACTGTGAGTACAGTACTATGCAGCAGTGAGAATGATCCACAACTCCACACATGGAAATGCACTGTGGTATATTCACAATATATGTCACACTACATAGCAATACGAATAATCTACAGCTACGTGCAACAACACAGATGAATGTCTCCCCAACTCCACTTCCCCAAAATATATTGAATTAAAGAAGCCAAGCACCAATGAATAAATATGATAGAATTCCATTTGTATGAAGTTCAAAAACAGGCGTAACTTGATCCATCCTTTCAGAACTGAGGATCATGGTTACACTGGGGTCAAGAGGACAGAGAACCTGGAAGGGAGCAAGCATGAGGAAGGTTCCTGGAGGGCCAATGGTGTTCTGTTTCTTGAATGGGTACTGGTTTCACAGGTTTGTTTAGTTTGTCGTAATTAATTGAGATGTATATTTAGGTGCTCTTTTCTATGTACATTGTACTCTGCTGTAGTTTGCTCCACAGGGGCTTAAATCAGTTGAAGAGAATTAGATTAGCATCAGATATTGAAAGGGATGGTCCTTTACCCTCTGTCCCCATTTCTGCTTTATGTTTATTTCGTTCTCCTTTCACTTCTATTTAATGTAAATTTGGTGTTTTAAAAATAACCCATAATCCATAAGTCCATACCAATATAAATGATCACATAAATTAATAAATGGAGGAGAAGAGACAAATCTCTCCTGCAGAATTCCAAATAATTTATATAGACAGATACTTTGCCCTCAAGGAGGTGGACTAGATCCCCACCTTTTAAGGGTGGGCCTCACACAGTGACTTCCTTCCAAAGAGTATAGTATGGGAAGAAGGGAAAAGAATAACTTTACCATGGGGAAACCTGACAAACACCACTTCAGCCAGGTCATCAGGGTCAACACCATCAGTGATAAGTCATACTGACAGTGCAACCTTGATATGATGTTGAGAATTGCACTTAATGTCTGTGGGCTTCCCTTCAAAAATTCATAATGCCAGTCTAATCATAAGAACATCAGGTTATCCCAAGTTGAGAGACCTTCCACAAAATTGCTGATCAGAACTCCTCAAAACTGTCAAGATCATCAAAAACAAGGAGAGCCTGAGAACCTGTCAGAGCCAAGAATAGTCTAAGGAGACACAACATTTAAATGTAATGTGGTGTCCTGGATAGGATCCAGGAACAGAAAAAGGATACTGGGTAAAAACTAAAGAATAAATATGAACTGGAATATAGACTCTAGTAATAATGTATCAATGTTGGTTCATTAATTGTAATACATTAATTGGTAGGATTACTAATGTAAGATGTTAATACTAGAGGAAACTTGGTACAGGATGTACTGGAACTCTCTGAACTACCTTTGCAACTTTTTTGTAAATCTAAAATTATTCAAAAATTAAGTTTATTTAAAATAAAAAAATAATCCACATGAACCATGCTGGCTGGTTAGCTCGGTCGGTTAAAGCATAGTGCTGATAACCCCAAGGTACAGGGTTTGATCCCTGATACTAGCCGGCTTCCAAAAAAATAATAATAATAATAATCCACATAATAAGCACTGGGTAACACTTAAACTGGGAAACATGGGTCTACAACATCAAGTGACTAACAATAAGAAAATATGAGTACAAGGGTAGGAAACAATGACTGGTTTCATAACCCAACAGCCAGTTATAACGCAGTAATTATTCTCTGCTTTCTTTACAGGTTTAAATGGATTTCTAGTTATTAAACTTTATGAATGTGAATTACTTCTGTTTACTCCAGCACATTAAGGTGGGAGCTTTATGGACTATTACTTACTCAGAGATATTTTAAGTTAAACTCTTTATATATCAGACTTCATGCAGAAAAGCTGAGTGATGAAATAGGGAATGTTTTTGTTAGTAATTACAGACTATTAAAAATTAATTTTCACTCCATTACACTCTTTCAACAAATATAATAGAAACATCACAGAATGTTGGACTAGAAGGGACATTTAAGAGATTAGTTCAGCTTCTTAACTTTATATGAAATAACTGAGTGCCAGAGAATTTGGGACTTGCCCAGGGTCATAATAAATTTGTGGGCAAGCTGGAATTCACTTATTCAGTTGAATGAGCATTTACTGAGTATTTATTATGTTTCAAGCACTGTGATAGGTGCTAGAGATATAAAAACGAGTAAGACTTCGTCCTCCAGGAGGTGGAGGCAGGGGCAAGGAGTGGAAGGAAAATAAATGGATGTGTACAGTACAATGTGGAAGCAAGCCAGTGGATGTGAGTACAGTGTGCCATGAAAATGAAGGAGACCACTGACATAGCTCAGGCATCACTTGAGCCTTTGAAAGATGGGCAGGATTTATTCAGGTAAGCATGCCAGGAACAGATGTTCCAAGCAAAGCTGATCACATGAGCCAAAGGTAGAAGAGGTGATTTAATGTGCTGTAAATAAAACTCTGTGCTGTCTGATGTTACTGCAGAATAGTCTAAGCAGGCAGCAGTGACAGATTAAACCAAAAGTGCTAGATCATGGAGATGGTTTTATACCATTTAATGAGCTGAGTCTTTATCCTGTAAAAACATAGAAGGTTATTGAAAGGTTCTGAATTTAACTTGGTCACTCAGATGGCTTAGCGGAAGATACATTTGAGAAGGGCAAGACTAACTACTGGGAATCCTGTCAAAAAGTTACTATAGTAGTCAAGACAGCTGGTCAGGGGCTGGTTTAGGAAAGTGGTGGTAAATATGGAGAAGAGGCAGATTCATGAAATACTTAAGAAAAATGATTGGTGATAAACTGTATGTGGTAGAGTAAGTGGGGTGGGTGAATGAAGGTTCTGGCCAGAAAGTCTTGAGGGAACCCCTAATCTATACGGCAGGTCTTTGGAACTTAAGATCTCAAGGAGCACACGTTAGCCCTGGTCTCTATTTACATATTTTCCACCTCCACCCCGGGAAGCGACTCTGAATAGCAGCAGGTGAAGCAGTTTTTGAAAAGCATTCAAAAGAAAACAACAAACAGAGTTTTATCTTGTTTTATTCTAGGACAAAAAGTATCTTCTTGCCCTGTATGCACATAATCAAGAGAGACCATGGAGGTGATTCTTTGAAAAGCCTGGAAAATTTGCTACCAAGGCTTTTGTCTTTACTCCTAGGCTACATAGAGCCTGCCCTAAATTTCAAGTATACCCCATAAGGGGCATCACCTCGAATCCCTGCCCTGACACACTCTGTGCTAGGCATCGGTGACTGTGGGTGATTTTGCTGCCTCTAAGAGAGAGAATATGGGAAGAAGATCAAAAGAAAAGGTAATGAATTTACCTTTAAGAACTGCTGAATTTTAAAAAATGCTAAATTTCGTATGCCTGTAAAATTTCTATTCAAATAGCAGTAAGATAATCAACTCTGAAACTCAAGGAAGACAGATCAATTTGAGATTCATAGGTCATGGTAAGGAAAAGACCATGAAAGTGGATGCCATTTCTCAAGGACAGCCTCTAGGATAAGAAGAGAAGTGGAGAGATGGTGCAGGCCAAAGATGCAAGCCACCGGGTCACAGCATTTGGAGTGTAACTCTCCAACAGAACATTTAACAAAAGATGAGCAAGTTGTGGAGATCTATTGCACATCATGGTGACCATTTCATAATTATATACTGTATGTATACTTGCAAGTTTCTAAGAGAGTAAATCTTAAATGTTCTCGCCCCACACACACATACACAAACTGTGGGGGATGGATATTAGGTTGACTGTGGTAATCATTTCACAATATCAAAACATCACATTGTACACTGTAAACATATACAATTTATATTTATCAATTATAATTTAATAAACATGTGAAAATATATATTCTTAATATTCTTATTTGTATTTTATCATTTACAGTATAAATAAAAAGACTCAGTACTTTTCTTAGTGTTATAGACAGCAGAAACTCCTAGTTTGCCTAATTTCTGTGCTTCTCTTGGTCCTTAGTTATTTAACTACTGATTTTCAGCTGGAAATATGGCTGCCTAGAATAAAGACTCTAATTTTTAATTTCTTTTTATGTTAGATATAGCTATGTGACAATGTTTTGGCGACAGATAAATATAAGCAAATGTTGTGTGCAACTTCTGAGAAGTGTCCTGAAAGGAAGTGGATTTATCCTTCTTTTCCCATCGTGTTGAACAGCCATCATGGGTCAGGTGGTGGAACATTCACGATAGGAGAGCAGAACAAGAGACATAAGTAGGAGCCAAAAACTCAGCAAAATAGAAGTCTACCAGAAAAACTAGAAGAGAGTTATATTCCAGAGCAGGGAAGTTTAGATGGCTTTCAGAACAGAATGATCAATTATGTTGAAGACTTCGACAGTTATTTATTTATTTATTCATATTTTTTCTAGTGGGAGATAAGGTAATCTGCTGAGAGTTAAATAGCATCCTAGGAAAGCAGTGAGTATTTGGATGACGACAGAGGAGAGGAAGCAAGGGAATTACTGAGGACAGAAATAAAAAGATTAAACTGAGGATGTTAAGAGTGAGAAACTCTAAATTTGGGGCAGCAACAATCTGCAGATTTGTATGATTTTTTTCAATTGTGCTCAGCTATCAGAATTTTTTAAAGTTTTTATTAAGTACCATTTACCTATATATTACATTATATTTACTTACATATTCTTGGCATTATGCATTGCAAATATTACCTCAACCCCAGTATATAGGTACATTTATTACCCCAATTTACAGGTTAAGTAACTTCTCCAAGGTTGCACAGCTGGTAAAAAGGCAGAGCACAAGTCTGTTCCACTCCAAGCCATATGTTATTAACCATATGGTATATTTTCTCCTAAGGAGCTGGAATTTTAAGTATTGATAAGACATTTTGCCTTGCCTCAGGAAACTCCTAATGCACTAAAGAAGATATACCAATAAATAATCACAAGCAAATGTGAAGGGTTGATATACTCAAAGACTCAGTATTTACCAGATGGACAAGGAGTCTGGGGCATTGCAGACTTGGGGACTATATGTGCAAAATGATGGAGACATGAGAAGACATCACATTTTTGTTCAATGCGCCTGGGGCAAGGAGTGACTGTTAGGTGAGGGATGGGAGACTTCGGGGACATATGGGATAAGATAATAAAAGGCACTGTATCTACTGAGAACTTACTTTGTCTGGTAATCAGCGGGATGACATGCAAGGTTTTAAAGAAGAGTATGACATCAGATTTGAGTTTTGGAAACATGACCCCATCGGTACCAGGCAGGATGAATTATAGAACAGGGAGATTAATAATTATAATAATTATAAGCTGTCACTTGCTCTGAATTAGGCACTATGTAAGTGATTTCATAGATTCAGTGATTTAATCATAGAAACCTTTTGAGGGAAGTATAATTATTCTCAATTTGCGGGCAAGGAAACCAAGGCCCTGACAGCTTAAGTAACTTGCCCAAGGCCACAAAGCTAAAAAGTAGCAGAGGCAGAACCTGAACCCAGGCAGACCGGCTAATGTCGGATCCAGATTAGGAGGCAACTGCAAGAGCCTTGGGTAAAAAATGCTAAGGACCAAGCCCTAAGGCAATAACAATGGAGCAAGAGAAAAAAAAAAGGACCAGCTCAGGTTTCTAGTTCTGAGACCAATGTTCTTTTCATTTTCTTATTTTTCATAGTTTTGTTGTTTATACTGAATGCAGATCTTATGACTATTGTAATGGGTTGAATAGTATTCCCTGCTCCGCCAAATTCACGTGTATGCAGAATCTCAGAATGTGATCTTCTTTGGAAATAGTCTTTGCAGATGTAATTAGTTGATAAGACAAGGTTGTTAAAAGAGAGGACCCTAAAGCTAATGACTAGTGTCCTTGTAAGAAGAGGAGAGAACACACAGAAGAATGTGAAGAGGCAGACAGATTGGAACGATGCAGCCACGAGCCAGAGAATGCCAAGGATTACCAGGACCCACCAGAAGCTAGGAAAAGGCAAGAAAGAATCCATCCCTAGAGTCTTCAGAGGGAGCATGGCCCTGCCAACACCTTGATTTCAGACATTCAGCCTCCAGACTCTGAAAGAATAACTTCCTGTTGTTTTTAGCCACTAACCTTGTGGTAATTTGTTATGATAGCTGTAGGATACTAATATAACACCTTTCTTTATTCAAGTTAAATTTCCAGTTAAAGTTATATTCTCATGTATTTATAATTACATACAAATAAGTGCATGGTTTTTGAGGGAAGAGTCACTCCCAGTTGATGATCTCATGTGCCTGCAGTCTTTATCTTTATTGCATTTCTCTGCTCTGATTCAAGACCGGCAATATCAAGAGCTGTTTGCAAAATGCATGATAAGCCAGTTAAGCAATTGAACATGAAGGGAGTCTTTTCATATCTTACTTGAAACCCTGAGTTTTCACAACATGGAACTGTAGAACTTTAGAGCTATCCAAATAGAATTGACATGTAATGAATAGGAATTAAAATCATTTTAATTTCTACCAAATTAAAGCTGCCCACTCAAAGCCATCAGTCACCGAGACAACCCTACATATGTGCACTCACGGGTGCACACACACACACATTCCCACAGGGCTTTGGGGTACATCCTGATGGTAAAAAGGGAGACTTGGTGATTGGAGCAGTTCTCCACAGAGCATATTCTCCATGCCTGCTACCCTGACCCCATACAATGTGATGCAATTCATGCTTCCCCATGAATAAGAGTATTGTAAGTTGTATGTACATATGGAGGTAAATGATTATTCTGTTCTCCAGAAACACAATACACTGTCACAAAGCATGGACCACTTTCCTTTTAAAATTCACTCCTGCAAGGGTTTTGTGGTTGTTTGGATGAACCAGTGATATTGGGACTCAAGATGCAGGTATTAGGGTCAGTGATGATGAGGTTCTTGACATACAGGTTTCAGCAGAGACATCTCCTCCTCAGAAAGTCCCCTGGTCCCTCTGTGTCACCTAACCCCCGTGTTGCTTTCCCATAACACTTACCTGGTTTTCTTTTTATTAATTTATTCGTTGGTCTGTCTGTCCAGACTCGCAGACTCTTACCTGCCTTATTCACTGCAATATCTACAGAGTCTATAATTGTGCCTGTTGCCAATTAAATGTTTGTTCAATGAATGAGTTGATGAATGCAGCAGTTATACCAGGAACCGTAAGGAGTGAGGACTGAGGGAAAGAAGCAGTAATAGAAGCTACAGGTAGTTGAAGACAGAGGTTCTTTAGTAAAGGAGTGGAAGCAGAGACTGTGGTGAGGACCTAGGGCAAAAATCTTGGGTAGCGTTGGGAACGGTTGGTCTTCAGGGTCTGCAGAGACAAGGGAGGGAGGCGTTCAGAGGACCGTCATGAAGCAGCTATGGGCGGGGGATAACAAGGAAGTCCTAAAGTTGTGTCCTCCGGGCAGCTGTGTAGAGAGGTGGGGGAAGGGCTGTGTAAGCTGAAAATTTCTAAAACTTGCCTATAAAATCTGACAAGTAAATCAGTCTCTCAAAAAAGGGAATCGCCTAATTCCCAAGCACTATTTTCATGGGGCTTTACAATACAAAAACACATTTTGAAATCCTATATTTATGCTTATGTATCTACTCCATGGAAAATGGCATTACAATATAGCAGTGGGTGTGCAGCGCAATAGCATGCTGAAAAAAACTAATTTAGACTTTGAATTTAAGTAACTAAATTAAAAGATGCAAGATACATTCGAGCGAATATTCAGATAAAGTTACCTGGCAATGAGATGTGCCTTTGCCTGTTCTCTCTACATGCGATTCCACATGGCTTTATATAGAAAAAAACAGAGGCCTATTTCACCCAAAATAGCCTAGGTATTTATTGCCAGATGAAGAAATTGCAGAAAGAACGCAGAGGATATCATTGTGTTGAAAGAAAAGTGGAGAACTGTAGCTATATCAATATTACCCAGTGTCACCTAGTTACATTAAAAAGTTCTGAATAAACAGCTCAAGGGGAAAAAGTCATTTTCCTTTTCTGAGTTAATATGTCTCTGTGCTGTTGTCTGGGCTTCTTTTCAATTTTCCTTTGTTGACTTGGCTGTTTTGGGATTGGAGGCTTCTTTTTCTTATCTGCCGGGAAGAATGCTTTTCTGACTAGAGCCTGATGATTTTGCTAAGATGACAAGGCTTGTGTGGGTTCACCACAGAACACAAAAGGCTATGTAGTCTATAAAAAACTAAAATACATCCTAGAGTGCACAAGGACTTACCAAATGGGGAGGTAAGACCAACATTCCAACATCTCTCCTGCCTGTATACCTCTGGTGGCGATTTCACCCTTCCCTTCACCTGTCTGGCCAAGGGTCTGGGCACAGTTCATCAAAGTGCACTGATGGACACTCTTTCCCTTGGGGAGAGCACGGCCAAGATGGCATGGGGAGGGGGAGGTACTGTAGGTGTTACTGGCTGTGGTTCGAAACCACCCCTGCTCCTCAGGGTACTGTGTTTCTTCTATAGGCAGCCTTGCCTGGGAATTCTAAATCTGATGAGGCAAGACCTGATAGGGAGAAGAGAAGGGAGAGAGCAGAGACAGCTGGATGAAAGATGTAATAGAGGCACTGTTTTAGCCCGTTTTGTGTTGCTATAACAGAATACCTGAAACTGGGTAATTTATAAAGAAGAGAGGTTTATTTGGCTTACAATTCTGGGACAGCTGCATTGGGCACGGGCCTCAGGCTGCTTCTACTCATGCTGGAAAGTGGCAGACAGCCGGCGGGTACAAGCAGATCACATGGCAAGAGGAAGCAAGAGAGAGAGAAGATGCCAGGGTCTTTTTAAGCAACGAGCTCTCACTGGAACTAACAGAGTGAGAACTCACTCATTAATCCCCCCGACCCCCAGGGAGAGCATTAATCCATTCCAGAGGGATCTGCCCCCATAACTCAATCAGTTTCCAACACTGCCACATTGGGGATCAAATTTCCACATGAGTTTTGGAGGGGACGACACATCCAAACTCCATCAGGCACGGTCATTGAGAGATTTCCAGGAAGGAAAAAAAAAAGAAAAAGGAAAAAAAACTTTTATTATGATATTGTTATAGATAATAGTGACTGTATAGGCTAAGGTTGTATTCTGTGCAGGGAATAGAAAATTGATCTAACAGTGGCTTCACAAATTCAGGATTTATTTTTTCCTCACAACAAAAAATCTGGAAGAAGTCAGGCCTCCACAGTGTTATCCAGGACTGGGGCTCCGTCTGATCTACCTTCCTCAGTGTGTCATCCTCACATTTGTCCTCTCATGGTGGCAGGATGGCCGCTCCACCTCCAGCCTCACAGCTGCACTCCAGTCAAGTGGCAAAGGGACCAAGGGTCTACCAGCAAGGCTTTGCCTTTTTATGGGAAAAGATTCTCTTCCTGGAATTTCAGCCCATGTCCCTTTGGCCAGAACTGAGTCACGTGGTAACCCTTACCTGCAAGAGAGACTGAGAGCCTGGGGATTTACTCTCCTAGTCTCTGTGGTAGAGACAGCCCCAGAAGAGAGAAAGAGATGGTAGTGGACTTTGAATGGACCACAGTGGGCTTTCAAGGCCAAATTATCAAATACTCAAAGGAAAAGAATAAATCTGAGCACCAAACTACACAAAGCTAAGCCACAGCTAGAATGGTCAAAGGCCATGCAGCTAGAGAGCAACAGCATCAGCCAGTAAAGGTAACGACAACCAAAGGCTATTGACTGATACCAAAGTGCGTTAGTCTCTCTTTGCTGTAATTTGCTACCTTGTATAATGTTTCCACTCTTACACCAATGATGATCAAATACAACAGGAATATTTTAAAATTAATCTAGGCAGTTTTCTCTCCTGGGATGTTGGAGGAGCACATGCCCACCTTAGTCTTCCTGGCACTGTGACTGTGCTCACTTGGTCTGGGGCAAATTTTCTAGCAGCAAAGGCTGGAGACACCATGGAGCTGAGATAGCGACTAGAAAACATGACAGGGCTGGGGAGTTAGAAAAGAACAGAAGCAAGGCAGAATTTATATATTTTTCTCATTTTTTCTTCCTCTTTGGCAGTCGATTAACTCTTAGCCTTCAAGTTCAAGCTTAATCATCACCCCCTCCCTGGAGTCTGTTTGCATCTCATGCCCTCTCCAGTGGTCTAACAGAGTTTTCCCTCTTGTGGGCACCCATCGTACCTGCTGTGTGCCTTTATCAGAGTAACAACCATTCCCACAACAATTACTTAGAATCCACCATGTTCTAAGCTCTGCCATAGCCCTGGATTTAGAGCAGTTCAACTCCTGCTCTAGAGTGCTGCCCAAGAGACGTATCAAGTGAGCCTCATAGGTAATTTTATCTGTTATCCACATCAAACAAGTCAAAAAGAAACAGGTGAAATTAATTTTAATAATATATTTTATTTAAACCAGTATATCCAAAATATTATTATTTTGACATGATTATTATTACATATTTATAAAAATAATTCATGAGGTATCTTCCACTTGTTTAGTCCTACTAAGTCTTCTAAATCCAGTGTGTATTTTATACTCACAGCACATCTCAATTCAGACTAGCTGCATTTTAAATGGTCAGTAGCCACCTGTAGTGAGTGGCTACCATATTAGACAGTGCTGCTCTAGAGCTTCCATACTATAAATAATGATTTATTACAAAACCTGTTAATGATGCCTAATAAATGTGAAGTATTTAGAGTTCATGGCATGTGGTAACAGGGAAAGTAGTCTCATGTGATGAAAGCCAGCTGCCTCCCTAGTCAGCTCCCCAAGTGAAGGCATTTGTCTTAGTGATTTCACCATTTCCCAGAGTCTAGATCTCAGAAACACAGGTTTAGAAACACTTGATTTATTCGAAGTCCTAAAGTTGATTTACTTCAGAATCCTGGCCGCTGGGGACAGAATTCTGAGAGACTGGTATATAAAAATGAGAACCTCTGTCCATTTGCAATGGAACATGTCAGAGGTCTGTGCATGCGTTTGTGTTATCTCCATAGACCAGGGTCTGGCTACCCTGGCCTGTGAGGTAAATCCAACACCCCAACTGATTTTGTGCTGCCACAAACTAAGAATGGATTTTACATTTTTAAATAGTTGAAAGGAACTCAAAAGAATAAAATTTTGTGATAGATAAAAATTGCACAAAATTCAGATTTCATTGTCTATAAATAAAGTTTTATTGGAACACAGCCACACTCATTCAAGTGTTATCCACAGCAGCTTTCATGCTACAATAGCAAAGTTGAGTAGTTGCAACAGAGACCATATGGCCTACAAAACCTAAAATATTTACTATCTGGCCTGTTACAAAAAATGTTTGCCAATCCATGTTGTATATATGAATCAATTGAGGAGCTTTAAAGAAGTATAAATATCCAGCACCACTCCCAACTAATACTGATTTATGTAGTCCCTGGTGAAGCCTAAGTATTAGTATTAAAAAATAAAATAAAATAAAATAAAATAAAATAAAAGATTCTAATACTGTAGCTGATCTACATAGGAATCCAGAGTAACCAGTAGGTTGTGTGGAAAGTACAGACTCAGGACAAAGGGAGTCAGAAAGGTAACATGAGTATCCATCCTCACAGTCTCTGCCTGCCAGTGTATAGGGCACACGGGTCAGCATGCCGGACCACATTCTTCCGAGTCAGTGCTCATCCCTGTCTGTATTCACCTCTGTGACCTTGATGTTCCTATACTTGCAAACCTTGCCAGCTCCTCTGCTGATTGACACATTCTTCCTGTGCATTCACCAGTTAATCCAGCCTTAGCAGCCTGAGGGCCATTCTGTTTCCCTAACATGATTTTGCTTATGTCTGTTCTGAGTCACTATGTGCTGCTTTTATAGCTTTCTCAACACCCATCTGATTTCTCTCTCTCTTTTTTTTTTTTCAAATTATTTCTTGGTTGCCTCAGTCCCTGTGCCTTAGACACATTGCATCCCAATTGTTGCTTTCCTTGAGTGTCTTTGAGTCTTCAGCCTGACATGCATGAGTCACTTAAGTGCTTAAGGATGGGTTCATTGATAAATGGATGAATGAATGAATGGGGAAAATTTAGAAAAAATGAGAGGAATTTTGCAGAATATGTGTTGCAGATATAGTGAATTTAAAATCAGAATGTCCAGATTCAAATCATGACTATGCTACTTTTCCTGGAAAACCCCATGGGAAGATCCCTTTGCCTATCTGAGGACAAGACATTGGATACCTGTAAGATGGGGAGAGTAACACCTCCTTCACAGAACAGGCTGAGGATCACTTACCGAACACATTAGCCCGATCCATAATAGCTCCTTAACAGAAAGTTTCCAACTTACTTCTGCTTTGCACTTAAAAGATCCAGAACTGTTTATAGTTATAAATAGTCTGCAGTCTTTTTTATTAAATTATGCAGATGATAGCAGTATTATAAAAGACGGCTTGGTAAAATATATTTTATTGTTTGAAGATATATTTTATAACAAAAGTTTTAAAATAATTCTAGATAACAAAATTCTATAATTAACCTTGTAGTTAAATACCACGTCTCTAGTAATAGATTTTTTTTCCGTAATAAAAGTATCACATAAGCCTATTCATTTTGTAGGACCTGTTTCTTTATGTATAACTTTTTTTTAAGCTTTTTAAGTTTTGAGGTGGGATATTATTTCATTTGAACCCACATCTCATATTTTATATACTTAGGGAAAACATGGTCTATCCTAAAACAAAATTATTCTTTCCTATTTGTTGGTTGCAGAATAGTTGTAGATTAAGAATCACAAATTTTTGACACTAGCTACATTAGAATCACCCAAGGAGATACTTTTAAATACGAATGCCCTGCCCCACCCCAGACCACAATCTCTGAGGTGGAGCCAGGGCATCCTCTGTTTCCAGTCTTCCAGATGATAACAGTGTGCAGCCAAGGTTAGGAGCCACTGATATATCCCACCGTCTATGTTTAACAGATGACGGGAAATGAGGCCCAGAGCTTAAGTGATTGGTCCAATGCAACTGGAGCTGAAACCCAGCCTTTCCACCCCCAGTCCAGTGTTCCAGACTAATCCTAAACCAAGAGTTTCTTGATGCATACAAAAATTTGACTATATGGAATATTGCTTAAATTAATTTAAATGTATGGGTATAACAAAAATGTCAGTAATAGAATTAAAGTATATATGTTTAATTCATTTTTTAAGTTCAATTAAGCACACTTTATATATCATTAGGCATGGTGACTTTCATCATTAGGTCTGTTTCATGAGGTGGATATTATCATTCCCATTTGAAAAATGAGGAAATTGATACACAAAGAGGTTAATAGACTTGCATTAGATCACAGAGCTGGTGAGTGGCAAAGTGAAGAACCCAAATCTACTTCCACTTTCTTTTCCCTTCCTAAAAATAGAAGTTTATATTTGTACAATTATTTGCCTTTTGTGATTTTTTTCCTGAAAACATTAATATCTCAATTAATTTTAGTCATTAACTTAATTAACTCAATGGCAAA
The DNA here is from genome assembly GCF_027409185.1 of Cynocephalus volans. Lineage (NCBI taxonomy): Eukaryota > Metazoa > Chordata > Mammalia > Dermoptera > Cynocephalidae > Cynocephalus > Cynocephalus volans. The sequence goes on from NC_084464.1 coordinate 78,353,148, forward strand.
TTTTTTTCAATTAAGAAAACTAGAGAAAGTTACATGAAAAGGTGAAAGTGTGAATTTTGCATGATGTACTCTGTAGTTAAAAATCATCTAAGCCATCTCGGTAAGATTTTACGGGACTATTTCTCTGATAAGTTTGGGGGGGTTCATTTTGTTTTGTTTTGCTTTTGGAAGGCTGAATGGAAAGGACCTGTTGGATAGTAGTAGTAAGCAGAGTGTACTTACGTTTCACAAAGGACCATTTTATAACGAACTTGGATGGGTCCCAGTGCAAGAGAATAGAAGAAGGATAGTATTAAGATGAGGGGATCTTGCAGTGTCCAGATAGAATCAAAACTAGTCTCAACTTGTCAAGTAAGTGTTTGACATAACTTGCATGTCTCTCTAGAATTCATTAAAATGTTGATTAAAACATCAACAGTTTCTTAAAGCAGTATCATTAGTTCTTAAAAAGTTATACTTACAAATTTTTTCTGCATTCTTCCTTGACGTCTAGTTCTTTTGCATTCTATAGAATGTCAGTAATCACAAGATGAGCTCCCACAGTAGTGAAAGTGCCTCTGTGTAAATGAAAAGACCAGGGAAGCCACGAACAACATCACGTGAACTAGAATGCAATGAAGGTGAATTTATTGACTAATGCAGCCTGGCTTCACGTTGAGCTACAGACGAAATATAGAAAAACAACATGTATAAATGTTTCTTTATATTTGGGAAAACTAAAGTCGTTTAGAAAGCTATGGAAAGTAAAAGAATAAAGCACAAAGTATTAAACATGCAGATAAAGCACGGAATTTTTCAGTCCAAGGAATTATATTCAATGTTTGTTTATTCAACAAAGGTTTTTTTTGACCATCTTCTATGTGCCAGGAATGGTTCTAGGTTTGGAGTTAAGAGTGGTAAACAAGACAGACAAGGACCTTGCCCTTAAAGGGCTTGCATTGCAGGGGGGGGGGGGATCATCAGAAAAGAGTCAATAAGGCAATTATCAAGATGATTGCAACTTTTTAAGTGCTCTGAAGGAAATGAACAGGGTGTGGTCTTTCAGAGTGACTACTGGTGGGTGAGAATGGCTCCTTCCACAGAGAATCAGGAAGGGCTTCTCAGAAGAGGCAACGTTTGAGGTGAGTTCTGAGGCTAAGAAAGAATCAGCCACAGGATGAGCTAAGGGAGGAGCCTGTTAGGCAAAGAGAGTGGCTTATATAAATGCTCGAGATAGCAGCTTTGACTATGAAAGCAATAGAAAAAAGGTGTGCATACATGTGCGTGCACACACGCACACAATGAAAACAAATGAAAACGTCAGCTAGGCTAGTATCCGGAAATCAGAATGGATAAATTCCCTTGATGTCATATTCTGAGGTGTTCTAACTCTCTTTTCTCCTGCCTCATGCCCTCCCCCATCCAAAACACAAACATGTAACTTGGGAAAAGCTTAAAAATATTGGCTTCCAGAAAGGTGCATCTCTATCTCTAGTTCAGAAGGTCATATCAAATGACTCCTACCGAAGCTTGTCTGGTGGGTGTTTTTTGCAAACTCAGCTACTATTTGGAAAACATTAGTTTCCAAAGGACTAATATGCAGCAAAAGAAGGCTACTATATTTTCATGGAAAGAAAACTAATATAATACACTGTCTAAATTAAATATCCCAGAAAATAAAATTCTTTGGATACCGTTGAGTATAAAACCCTGTTTGAGCTTCATTTCTTAGGCATGGTGGCAAATCAAATTTTCGAGTACATTTATGACTCTATAATTATGGAGATAGCTATTGTTTTATATTCCAAAAATCTTTAAATATTTGTTTCTTTTGTTCTTATTTTAGTGTCTCATAGCCTTCTCTTTTGCCACATCTATTTATTACGTATAACAGATCACTGTTCATGAAACCTCCAAAACGTCATTCTAAATTCATCATTTGCTCAGTTGGTTAGAGCACAGTGTTATAAAATACCAAGGTCAGAGGTTTGGATCCTCCTACCAGCCAGCCACCAAAAAAAAAAAGAAAAAAGAAATTCAGGCTTCTTGGCGTTGTTTCTGCTTTGGTAGTGAAAGATCTTGCCACCGCATTCTCTTGCCTTTTCAAGCACAATAAAACAAACAATGGAAACATCCTCTTGCACCGGTATTTTGAATCAATGTTTTTCTAGGTGTCATAGAAGTAAATCAGCTGTTGAATGAAATAGATCTTTAAATAAGCATGGCCTTTAAAATGGCTATATTCTGGTAATCAAAAAGTCGTGAATCAGAGCATGTCAATATTGGGTCATGTGTTTATCTTAATTTCAATTTTTTTTCAATTGACTTTGAGATGCTGTTACAATTCAACCTGCCTCTGGTGTTTTATGTGCCTTAAAACTTGTTGCTACTGTATAATAACTGGGAGAACGTAGCTGCAGGGTTCCAATTACTCTGGCAAAGGAACCTTATTACATTGTCTCCAACTAAGCATGTAATTAATGTCTCTATTTCAAGGCCATTTCAGCAAATTCAAAACGCAGAGATTATCCATACATATTTAGGGATGCAAAGGAACACTGTGATGTCTTTATTGCAGCAGACAGTAATGCCAGAGGAATTTTTGGAAGAGTATGGAATACTTTATTATGGGTTGCAAATATTTTATTGTAATTAAAGATGTGGTTTAACATATAATTGTCATTCTAAAAAGTCTCAGTGTGAATAGAACTACCCCCTCCTTCCTCCTGGGAGAGTTTTTTAAATAGGTGAGATGTTTTCAGGTGGTCACAATGTCTGGGCAAAGGTCAACAGTAGTAAATATCTGTCTGCAGTGCATGGGGCACTTGCACTTTGAATATTCTATTGGACATTATGTAGGTAAAAAGTCTCTTTACAATCATCTGATCTTAAGCCTAACTCTATTTTGCAAATAAAAAAAATATTTTCACACAATTTTTTAAAAATCACTGAATTTTGCAGGAATGCAACTGCTGTATAAACCAAGAGACAATTGCAGTCAGTTTTGTTTCAGAACTTTACCAAGAGTCCGTCATCATTAAAAAAAAAAAAAAGAAAAAAAAATGCCATTGCTGACGGCACAGCTTGTGGTATTTCAGTCGCCAATAAAACATGCCCATAGTATTATACATTTGCAGAGGTAGCAGTTGCAAGTATTCTGTGTTTAGATGACATCATCCAACAATGTAATTACGTCTTCTAATCAAGTGTAACACGCCCAAACATTTACCTGTTGAAATATATTTTTATTATGAATTACTTTCCTTATGTTTTTCTTTTATATTAGCAGGGCTTCTTTGAATTACATGATTAGGCAAATTATTTTATTTATGAATTTCTTTTCAGCATATTAAAGGAGCATTATAAAGTAGTTATATTTTTAAAGGAGAATTAGGTGAGATAAAGTTAAAAAGAATTCTTCTAAAATGTATCACTCCTCCAAGGAGAAGGGGATGATTTAAGTGTGCACACGTGCACTATACTGCAAAGAGAAAAGACAGGAAAGGAAGTGGGATTGGCCTTGAGTTCACTTCCTATTGTGTGTCAGGCCCTATGCCCAGCCCTTCAAACGCATTATCTCATTTTTTGTGCACAGTGCTGAGAAATGCCCTGTGTGCTTTGAATCTTGTGGTCCCAGAGTGCCACATTCAGAGCTGACAGCTTGACATTTGGAGAGCAGAAAATGAGAGGAAATGAGTAGATGAATATTCTTGACATCGCTGGAATGTTAAAATTATTTAAAATTTCTATTAAATGAGTGGCACTCTCAGAGTCTGATTTATGGTAGTTAATAAAATTTTCACAAAGAAGTATTATCATATAATTTGAAAAAGTCATAGCGGATGCACGCATGAATTCATATGCATAGGAACGTCAGTGCACGTTGTACACGTGTGCTTCCTATTTATAGCTTTTGGGACACATCCTCAAGTGATAAATGAACATTGAAATGCTACACATATGTTTATATCCGCTTTTAGCTATGCGGTTGTTTCAAAAAGTGGTATCTCCACTGAGCCAAATCCCAGGCATTTAGAAAGTACAACAAATTAAAAATGTCTAAATGAACCAAAAACGGAGAGATATGGCAATCCTAAATCTGACACAAAATTATTTTTTGAAAGTCCTGTATGAAAAACAAAATGTATCAGAATTCATTACTAATCCTTCTTCATTAGTTGATTGTAGTTTTTAAAGACTGTCAGGGGAGGACCTTTCTGATAACATAGAAAGGCATTTTTAAGCCCCGAAGATAATTTCACTGTATAACATTTCAGAATTGTCAATTTAAACATATTATAATTTTGGATAAGTGACAGATTGCTCTATTTTTAAAATGTCGACGTAAAGCTAGAGGTTAGCAGTTAATGAAGAGCTTGTGTCTGTGCATCTCATTTTTTACTGAACAGAGTATCACTGTAAAAAGGAATGAGGTAGGAGAGGCTGAGTTCAGAAGAGAGGTGCCTGTGTTGAAAAGATGGCATTTTGCAGCTAAAATTTTGCAATAAAATTGAAAATGACCAGAACTTTAAAAGCTTCTTCCTTAAGTTACCTTTGGTTGTAAAGTTGCAGAAGCCTAAATAAAACTGGTTTAAGCATAAAAGAGGATGTGTTAGGTCACCTAAGTGAAAAGTCCCAGGGTATTACTTGCTTCAGGCATAGCTAAATACAAGGAATCAAATTTCATTTTGTTGGTATGTATCTCTTTTCCATCTCTTTGCTCTGCTTCCTTTGAATTACCTTCACTCTAAAGTAGACTCTCTCGACGAGCTGATGGACAGAAGCCACATGCTGAAATTATCCTTAACCAAGCAGAATGAAACTTCCTTTTCCCAAAAACCAAAAAGAAAAAGAAAAAAAAATGGGTATGTTTTATTGAACCTGTTTGAGTCACATACATGCCCATGAAGCAAATACTGAGGGCTGGGGGCTCGATGATGCCAATTGGCCAGGCCAAAGTATTGTGCCTTCATGGTGGGGATGGGGCAGTGTCAGCTCCACCAGAACCTGAACCAAATGCACCGAGACTAGAGGAGATGAGATTCTATACTCTCCAACTGCTGGTGGCCCAACACGGGAGGGAGCAGCCAGATATTGCGAAAATTGGTTTTACATATATTACAGCTATATAAATTCTAATTTTGTTCATTTTCCTCTTGAGATGCAAGAATACATAGTTCAGGAATGACAGAATTTTAAAGCTGAAAGAGATTTTGTGAATTATGTAGTTGAATACCATGCAAGAAGACATAGTTCAAGAATGACAGAATTTTAAAACAGAAAGAAATCTTGTGAATTATGTGGTTGAACACCATCAATTTAAATATTTTTTGAGAATTCACTTGTCTTTAAATTGAGTTTTGCTAATTGCAAGAGCTGGTTATCTTACAGCAGTGCAAAATTCTTGAGAAGAGTAATATAAAATATGAATCATAATTTTATTAAAAGCAGTGTGTATCACAAAGATATTTTAGGAATAGCTCCTAGACATGAACTACAGGGATTTTTGCCAAAAGTTTACACAAAATTAAAAAATATATCCCGTACTTTTCCCTTTCCAGATATGTCATTTCTAAAGTTTCCATTATTATAGTAACTTCTTACTCAATATAAAATGTTTATTGATTTGGTAATTCTGATTATTTTTCTTCTTTACATTTTTGATTCCTCGGATCATTGTTTCTCCTGATTATTGCGGATAGCCATATTCGGTATGCCCTCCTTGCTAGCAGAAAATAATCATTCTATAAATGTATATATATGTGTGTTCATTTCAGAAAATGTTTACCTTTAAAAGGAATCCAAAATGAGCCCTAATGGACAGTTAGACAGTTAAAGCATCCGGATACCAACAGCTTACACTAAATAGAAGTATTTATGAAATAGAGAAGTACTTATGCTTCTAGTCACCAATAAGTATATTTACTTATTATAAGCAAGTCATTGTTAAATATAATTTATGGAAGCAGGTGTAAAATATTAAATATATTTTGAAGTAATTGCCAAGTGCCTTGTACAGAGGAAGAGAAATTTAACCCCAAACTAATAATCTCCTGTTATTTGTGATTTTGTCGTTGTCAGTTTTGACTCCATGTTTGAAAATTACATGACTATCTATAATACCACTCCCCAGCCCTGATAATGATGTGAAGCAGGTGTCATATTTCAAAGCCAGCCAGGACCACAGGAAACCAAAGAAACCCTTTTGTGTCTGCAACTGGTTACCTCAATTCATTAGAGCTTGTGTTAATGAGGCCAGGGTCAGGGATCTGATCTCTTGGAGTGCCCTAAGTGCCAAACTGCAGACCACAGCACTGTCTCTGTCATTAAGGGGAATAAGACTTGAAGATATGGACAGAGTGATGCAGAACGTCCCCTACCCTATAAGCACATCTACATAGCATGCAGTCCTGTGCTAGTGGCCAGACTCTTCATTGCAGAGGAATTTACATCTTAGAAGGGAATTATTCAGTGATAGGGACATTTGCTGACCCATGAAAGCTTATTTAAGGTTTCAATATAATTAGATGTCTTTGTCATAATAAAGACAGTAATATTAAATTTTGCAAGAAATACTGATTTAAAAAATTCCAAAGGTCAAAAATTGAAATACAAATAGATACTGTAATAGGATTAAAGGGCAAAAAGAGCTAATGATGAGTCTGTTCATTGAATATAATGAGATTATTCTCAGGCAGATGAGTCCTTAGCTTAACAAGAAAATGAGCTATACAGAGCAGAGATGTAATAGTGCAATTTCCATTAACTCTCTGCCTTTATGTTTTGTTGATGTACAGTAATCCCGATTTCTTTTTGGAAAACAAAAATACTCATCATAGTCTCAGCAAAGCTTTATAAAAGTAACTAAATTTTTATTTAATCATAAATGTATCTGTATAAACTAATTTATTAACTATTCCAATTAGTACAGCATATCAAGAAAACTGACAATGACTGAACTATACTATTTTTTGATTTATTGAAATCTTTAGTATAGGGGCTGGCTGGTTAGCTCACTTGGGAGAGCATGGTGCTGGTAACACCACACTCATGGGTTCAGATCCCCGTACTGGACAGCTGCCAAAAAAACCCCACCAAAACCAAAACAAGAACATCTTAAGTATAAATACTGTTTGGTATAGTTACATTGACAAGAATCCCTAATATGCTATCGGAGCTCAGCCAATAAAATTAATGTTATTTTAATAGGTTATTATTGTGATAGTATTTAGTTCAATCGAGGTTTTAATTGTGCGAATAGGATACATTACAAATTTTTAAACTTTATTGGATTTTTATAGAATAGTGACTTATTTATTCCATTAGCAATAATGTAGATTTATGGTGTTAATAAATAACAAAATAAGGACTAAATTTTGGTTAGTATTTTTGGCAGGAGAGAACTCAACATATTAAATCATTAGGATGCAATTCATAATTCGTAAAACTTTCATTAATCTTTATTAGAATTATACCTTCTATGTCTACTATTAATTACAATTAAATATGCCTAGAATACGAATGTCACCATGTGTGAGATGCTAAGCCAGTCACTGTGGGGAAGCAAATAAATATAAAAATTGTTGATCTTCTTAAGGAATTTACAGCCTAGAAGGGATGTAAGATATAAAATACTTAAAATAACAAGGAATAGTCTCATGCATTCTGTGATACCCAGTTAGTGATTTGGAGAGTAAATGCTCTAACAATTCAAAATCAAAGCATGATCGTTATGAGACTTGAGCTAAACCTTAAGAGATGAGTATACTGCATATTGGTAGAATGTGTTTGAAAGTTCACAATATGTTCAGATACTTCTTATCCCAATATTTCCTTAGGTGTAATCACTCTACATCTTTAAAATATCTTAAGCTCATGTTTCAATTTCAAGTACAAGGTTTCAGTTAGGCCCATTGTAATACATAAAATATAATTTATAAATATTTTGGGGATTGGGGCACAGAATGGGATTGATTAAGCCCTCAGTTCATGGCACACTGACATTATTAGTTCAAAGATTGACTTCCATTTTATACATTTAATTTTTTAAATTGTATTTGTTCACCTCATCACCTATTTTTAATACCATTTCCTTCATAGGTAACAATTTGTGTATATTTAATGTAGGACCTTTCAGTCATTTTTAAATTTTTATATGTACTTATATATATATAACATATAATAATGTGTGGGATGTGTTTTTAAATTTAAAAACATTTATTTGTATAAATGACAAAGAATAGTGTATCAGCCAGGATTCTCCAGAGAGACAGAACCTGTAGGATATTAGAGAGAGAGAGAGACAGAGACAGAGAGAGACATAAAGTGAGAGAGGCAGACAGAGAGACAGCGAGAGGCAGAGAAAGACAGAGATTAGTTTCAAGAAGTTGGCTTATGCAATTGTGGGGACTGGCAAGTCTGAAATCTACAGGGCAGGCCAACAGGCTGGAAACTCTCAGGCAGATGCTGATGCTGTAGTCCTGAGGCAGAATTTCTTTTTTTTTTTTTTTTTTTTTTGTCTTTTTCATGACCGGCACTCAGCCAGTGAGTGCACCGGCCAAGCCACCCTCATTATCAAGGTAATCTCTTTTTCTTAAAATCAACTGGTTGTAGATGTTTACCACATCTACAGAATACCTTCACAACAGCACCTAGCTTACTGTTTGGTTAATAACTGGGTACTATGGTTTAGCCAAGTTGACACATAAAAGTAGTCATCACATATGGCTTCTGTTTTACTATACCACTTAAGGAGATTTCCCCCGCCTCATCAAGTGACTTTATTAATTTAGAAGTATATGCATTAGCTTCAGCAAGAAAATACACTTGTGAACTTAATTAAATTGTACCCCCATTTCAACTCATGGAAAAGACAGAATTAGTATTTTCTACAGCCCAGTCTAGTAATATTTTCTTTGAGATCAAACATGGAGGCTCTAGTGTTGGAATGTGGAATGAATATGAGGAAGGCACTGAGACTGGTTATTGGCATAATAGTCCTTAGCTCTGGGAGTGATAACCAGCCTTTAATGAGCATGTTCCATGTGGCAGGGGAAGGGCCAAGAGGATCGTGCCATTCATTCACCTCTCACAGCAGCCTCATAAAACTCTTCCAGATAGTGCAACAGAGGCTTAGATTTGTCAGTCTCCAGATGATGCTGAAGAAGTATCCAGTCTACTTTGAAAAAATATATTTCTAATTTTATTTAATTATCCTTACTGTGTTAAAATATTCTAATTACTTCATTTGGGGGCCATTCAGAATAATTCTGATTGAAGCAGGGGGAAAAAATCTACTCTGATTACCAGCACCTTATCATTGTGCACTTTAGGTCATGTCTCTTAATAACTAGGCTAATAAATAATTATAAAACAAAGACTGCCTTTATTCCTACCCCCATGCCACACTCTGAGTTATAGTTTGAGTTTCAAAGAATAAAGTCACACACTTTTTAGTGAAGTTTTATTTGACCTCTCATCCCTTATACAGCAAAAACAGTGGTAGCAATTTTAGGCCACTCAAGCATTTTATACAACAAAATCATCATTTTCTTATTTAATCTGCTGGTAATATTAACCATTGCCTCAGCTCTGTTCCTCATGCAGGCAAATCAAAACCCAACCTCATATTGTTATTTTAATTTACAAAGAATTTTGTTTGTGTTTGCTATAATCTCATTTTAGTAACAAAGATCAATATAAGACATATTTCTGAAAATGAGCTTTTTGTGTATTTCTGGATCAAAGTTCAGATGCTCAATGACTTATGATCCCAATAAACTCATGATAAATTGAAAATATTGTTAAGTCAAAAATGCATTTAATACCCCAGTAAATTCATCATGAAGTTAGAAAATCATAAAATTAAGTCAAGCCATTATAAGACAGGGATCGTCTGCATTTGATTTAGAAAAAAGCTCAGAGTCCACTTGTCCTACCACTAATTATAAATAGAGCAGAGGCCCAGAACCCAGGCCCCCAACCCCTACCCCAACTGCAGCCCAGTCAGTTACATTGCGTTCTGATCTTATTAGAGCTCAGTCTCATAAAACTTGTTTCTCCTTGTAAACTCTTTCCTCTTATAAACATGAATCTCTGTGTTGAATTTAAGGGATTATAACATGATCACTGTATTATAGTGAATGAGCCTATTTCCTTATGATTGTTCCACAGCTCTATCACTCCCTAGGCTGGACCGATTTTAAAGTTTCTGGAGATAATTAGGGAGCTTTTCGAAGAGATTGCACCAGAACATTTTTTCTGGTCTCTAACAGCAGTACCTGGCTTTTTCCTTGAGGCAACACAGAATCCAGTCTCAGGCCAACCACAATCAATAATTCTCTTGGAAACAGTCTTTCTTCCTACTGTCATACTCTCACTGTCTCCCTGTTTTAAAAGAAACTTCACTTTAGAAGTGAAGTGGGGCATGAAATGTTATCATGTATAGGTTCATTCTCAACATTTTAATTTTTGCAAATAAAAGTCTATGTAATAGACTAAAGAAAAATCTGGGCCAGGAACAGATACTAATGGGGAAGAAGTCAGCACACTGCCTCCTTACTGAGTTCTAAAGCCAGGCCTCCCAAAGTCTGGTGTGGGAATTGCCAAGCATGTACATTTCTCCAAGGACTTGAACTCTCATAGGCTTTTCCAGGAGCTTATGCTTAATGGTTTCTGTTTCCAAAAGTAGAGCTTATACCAGTTAGGTCCACCCAATGTGTCCACACCAGAATATCCCCTACAGGCACAGGATCTGTCCTATAAATTAGTCCCATACCAAGTTTCCCCTCAAAATTCTGGTGCTTTGGCTATGTTGTATAAGTGCTTTAACTGTTTTATATACTTTCAAAAAAAAAAGAGAAGCTATTCCTAATATGTTCACTGGTCATCGTTTCTGAGAAGTATTGATCTACCTGTTGTCATCAGATACTTTTTCTTAATTGATTCTATGACTAAATGCTTAATACCACAATCTTTCTCATCTTTTTTATTTTCTTGAAGTGACTTTTTGGAGACCTCTAAGAAAGGTTCTTCTTTACTGTTAGAAATAATACTTTTGTTTGTGAGAGCCCAGTAATCTTCCTGTGGGTTAACTTTAGTAGCTATAAATAGATGCATCTTAGGAGAGGAATAAAGCATAGGAAATTATAAAACTTAGATACTTGAATGTAAGCAGAAGCATTTATAAGTCATACTTATATGATTTTGCATGTCACTGTTCTGGCTTTTTGAGAAATGCTTTACAGTATCCTTTACCTCATCCTGGTGTCTGAAATCTGCTGAGAGGCAACTGGTGGTAGAGACCTGAGGAAAGTGGCAGGGTGGAAGTAGAGCCCAGAAATATCTTGGATTTGGGCCTTATTTTTTTTTTTTTTGATGGTCTGCCAGAGTTTTCATTTATTAACTTCCACGATGCTGAACAAGTTCCGTGCGCCTAGTGGGAAACTGAAGCTTGCAAAAGTGTTTTCTCCTTTACTTGCTATTGATTGGGCTCCTCATGATACAGCATTAATTTCTTAACTACATTTATGAGCATAAAAGGGGATAGAGGCATCATTCCAGACAATATTGGTAAAGCCACTTGGCACAAGAAATAAAACAGATAAAACCTGCACCCCAGTAGGAAAGGGTCAGTCACCATCTAAGTAATACCCTTAGAAATATGTTTGCTTCTTTACCTGATCTTACTGATTGTAAAGGTAATATGCATTATACATTTATTGGGTAAAATTCAAAAACTAAGAAATGTAGAAAGTAGAAAAGCTGCCAGTAATTCCACTGAGTACCACTACTCTTGATATGTTTCTATATTTTCTTCTGATCTTTTTAGAATGCATGCATTTTGTTTATCTGTGTTATTGAAAATTCTTCACAAAATTTAATGGCTTGGTAATAATATATCATGTGAAATTTCCTTAATGATTAACATTTTGGTTATTTCCAATTTTTCACAATTATAAACTCTTTAATGTTGAACACCTTTGTGCTAAAACCATTGTGTGTGTGTGTGTGTGTGTGTGTGTGTGTGTGTGTGTGTGTGTGTGTGTGTGTGTGTGAGGTTATTTCCTTAAGATAGATTTCTAGAAAAGGAATTACTGGTTTATAAGGCTATCTCCACACATATCATAAAATTGATTTGTCAGAGGTTTGCAGCAATTTATAGTTGCACTATCACAACTCCTTTTACTGATGTCTTAATTACAAAATCTGTCTGTGTAGCAGGCTAGGGATAGGTTTTCAAGTACTAATATAAATGTAAATTTTTTAAAAAAGTATTTATATAAGAGCTCCTTGGTAATGTGAAACTTAGCTCCTGTGCCCTTTCAGAATGACATTACATTAAATATGGAAATGTTAATATTAAAAGAAGCACTAATTAATTGCCAGTTACCATCGATTATCATTAGTGAATTATGTTCATGGATTTAAGCACTCAGAATTTAAAAGAATTTAGTATAGGCTAATGAAAAATAGCTCTCTTTTATCCTGCTTTTTTGTCATTGTTTGTTTCTTTGTTTCATCTTAATGATTGTATGGCTTTTTTAAAGAGCAGTACAGAGTATGTGTCTTTTTTCTTCTTTTTATGTTCATCCATAGATAGTAATCATTTTTCACATGCTGCTTTTTCCCCCTAAATGCTTCAGACTGACTTTGAGGAAGACTTTGTGAGCTCCAGTCCAGTGGTTTATAGTGCAAGGAGCAAAAATGGGACTGGCTTGAGGAAATAGTAGTGGGAACCCAATACTAAAGTTACAGACCAAATAAAATTATAGGAAATATAGAGCACACACTTAAGTTCCTAGTTACAGGTACATTGGCCAAGCATCTTGGAGTCTTGGAATTCTCTGACAAAGTTTTATTTTCACGCAGGCCATTTCAAGAGGACCTCTTGAGGTTGTTTGAGCATTATTATTCTCTGCTTATTGCCTTTGTGTGTTGCTAATTTTGTTTCTTCAGTTTTGGTCTTTAAGGCTTTTGCTGAACTGACCCTAATTCTGTATGGTATCTTTTTGAGAATTAATCATTTCCTTCTTTTTAGTTTTGTTAATTTTCAATTCCATTTTTCCAGTGTATGGGAATAAGATCTACACACAGCTTTACAGCTTGAAAATCTCTTTTCTCCAAGTAATAAACATTCACTCCTTTAAGCAGCCTTTGTCTCTTTCCTTGTTTGTTTTTTTCTTTTGTTTGTCTTTTGTGGCTGGCCATCAAAAAGATCCAAACCATTGACCTTGGTGTTAACAGCATCACACTCTAACCAAGTGAGCTAACTGGCCAGCCCTCTGCTTATTTGTTATATGTATGTATGTCTCATTTCTCATGGACATTTGTCAATGAAAATTCTCTCAGTCTGTGTGGTAAGATGCTTTATTTCAATTATTTATTTATTTGGGCATTTGTTTATTTTTGATATCAGGAAATCCTACATTTCTGTTTTTATGAGTTGAATTATTTAATCAGTCAACAGAACAACACTGAAACAGTGTAGGTTGTGATATCAGTATATCTGGGTTCGAGCACCAGCTACATCGGTACTTGAACGTATAATATTCATACCGTGGGGCTTAGTTCATAGTAAGTACTCAGTAAAAGTTTATTTTTACCTCATCATGTTTGCTTAGTGTTTACTATGTGTATAGAAATATAACAGATATTTCAAAGGTATAATTGATTTATGCAATAGTCTCCTTTACTCTCAAGGGGGTTAAAATCTATTAAGTTATAAATGATAAATTAAATTATCTTTTATTATCAACATCTTTTTGTACTTAGAAATTATTTCTCTATTATCTCCTATCCTGACTAATTTTGAGGTGAAGCTCTGGTTCTCAAAGTTTGGGTGCATTGTAGCCACTAGGAGAGCTTGTCAAATAGATGGCCAGGATACACCCCAAATCTATTGAATAGTGGGGCTCAGCAATTGTGAGGCTCACTAGACTTACAAAGCACTGAGGTAAGTCATTACTGTCTAACATTCTTTTATGGGTTAGCGGAGTAAACATCCAACATCCCATTCCTTGTTCTTTGGCCTTCACCAACGTCAACTTCCTAGAAAAGTAACGTGTAAGATAAGACCTAAAGAATAATAAAGACGTGCTCCATGAAAGAGACTGGGACAGGTTATGGAAAGGGGTTCCAAGCAGAGGAAACTGCAACTGCAAAAGCCTCCAGAACAAGAGAACATGGTCTCTGGGGGGTAACTGAAAGAAGTTCAGTGTGAGTGCTTTATAGGAAAGGAAGGAAGAAGAAGGAAAGAAGTAGTGTTAAATAACTTGGACTTTATTCTGAGAGTATGAAGTTGCCAGAGAAGAGTCAGCAGGTGTGTGGCAGGGAGGGTACAGAAATTGAAGAGGAGAATCAATGGTGGCCTTATCTAGGCTGGCAACAAAGGAAATGGAGAGAAGTGGTGTATCAGTCCGTTTCCGTTACTTATAACAGAACACCTGAAACTGGGTAATTTATAAAGAAATGAAATTTATTTTCTTACAGGTTGGAGGCTGGGAAGTTCAAGGTCCAGGGAACATATCTGGTGAGGGCCTTCTTCTTGGTGGTGACTCTCTACAGTGATTCAGAGTGTCACGTGGCAAGAATGGGCTGAACAAGAGAGAGCTAACCTTCTTTCTTGCTCTCCTTTTAAAGCCATCAGAACCATGCCCATTACCACCCATTAAACCATCAACTCCTTACTCCATCAACGGATCAATCCATTCACAAGGGCATAGTCCTCACAATCTAATCATTTTTTAAAGGCCTCACCTTTCAAATACTGTAGTGGGATCTCCCTCCTTCCTAGCACTGTTACAATGCAGGTCAAGTTCCCAATACATGAACTTTTGGAGGACACATTTGATCCACAGCAAGTGGAGTGATTTGAGAGATCCTTAGGAATATCTAAGGAAGACGTTTTGGAGTATGATTTTGAATATTCTACTGCGAACAACTAAATGCATAGTTAAGACAAGAAACATAAAATAAACATCCACTTTGGAAGTGGGAAAAGTGGAGAGATGCAGCATAAGAAGCAGAGACTGAATTTATTTATTTTTGTTTGTTCTGGAATATTTAGTCAAGGCATCTACAAACAATCAAATCAAAACATGTCTGTTAACCCTTCATTTCACTGTGTGAGGTATACCAGCCACCAAACCCTGTTACCTTTTAATTAACCATAAGTTTTCTTCTATTTCTTATGTTACTCATCCTGATGATCCACTGTATCTATTTAAAATAAATTGATTTAAAGCTAGAAAAATGAAAGGTTGTCTTTATTTGTTATTTCTATATCTTGTGCTCTGGCACTTATAAGGAGCTTTTCCCAAGCCAGGTGATAAATGAAGAATGACTGTAAAAGTGACACCACATTTTTTTGAGTCACATCCATGTTGACTAGGCACAACCTTGCACACTGAAGAGCAAATGTAAAAACGATAATCTGTGTGGGCTGGGCTGGATGCTGACTATGGTTGATGGAAATTTGCACATAGAGCACTTCTCTACTTAATGCCATGGTAAAGGAGCATTTAGTGACAATCTGCCTGGATAAGGAATTACACTGCTTTCTATTTCTTCCCCTTACTCTCACTTTTCTCTAAAGTTCACAGATGTGCCCTTGATGTGGTCCGGGTATTTTTGTGAACTGCTGGAAAATTTCACTCACACACTCATAGTTCCAATGAATACAAAATACCTCTTCCAGAGAACAGTTGCCAATAAGCAGTATTTTTAGAGGCACATGTCACAGTTTCTGTTTGCCTCTGTTGTGACTGTTAATGGGTCTTGAATGATTAAGAAACAGCCTCTGACTACTTCATTATATACTATGGGCAGTAAATGTTTACTACACATTGGGCTCAAGCTAACCTGTCATTAAGCCATGTTCCAGTTAAGTCAATTCCCAGTGTGTAGCTGTTATTCCCTCAAACATGTTTATCATTTCTCTGTATCTGAAAAAGCAGATCGTTCCTTTTGGGTTCCTACCGTTAAATGTCCCCTAACAATGGTATTGTATCATTTATTAATGTTTTCTTGGGGAAGTATGTTAGTTAGCTTTCTGAATTATTTAGTAAACTTTGCCACTCACTGTAGGAGTTTATTCCTATTTCCAGTAATTTTCTCAAATCTGTTGAGTAAAGGAATCCTTTTTAGAAGAACACAGTACATGGATCTAAACACCAGAGCTGATAGAACATTTTGTTGCATAGAATTCATATACTTTGATATTCTGATATGTCACTGAAACTAATTTTTCTCTGGGGATTGAAGAACCAAGATTTCTGGTATCTAATCAGAGTATAATCTATTTTCCTTTCCTGTTGCAAGGGAGTGAAAGTATCAAAATTTCTCACCCTCCAGCTTTGCAGGGAAACTTTCTATTTCTTCTACTCTGTTTGGAAATGAAAAAGGAAATGCTTGCTTTTAAAAACACTCCCAGCTACTATAATATTAATATTAGAAATTATGACTGCAAGCAATTAGAAGGAAAAAGATATTCAGGTGCCATTTTTGGCTTTCTGTAAGCATGGCTATAAAAATGAAGTGCCTCGTTGGGCATGCTTAGTCATTACTTTGGGGTTGAGAATGAAGGCAGAAAAAAGAAAAAACTATCTGAAATGTAAACATGGGTTTTTCATTCTGACATATAGAGTTGACATTATTTTCCACAGCTACAATTATGAAGGATTAGTATCTTTTAATCTATTTTCTAAAACAACATGGTAACATTTTATGCTGGCTAACCGGAAGGTGCTAAGAATATCCTGTGTCTGGTTCTCCTTGGTACAGAGTACTCCCTTGTATAAACTGATGAGGTTCATTTCCATGTGTTTACACAAAGGCAGGAAAATGTCTTCTTGCCTAAAGCTCACGCGTGGCATCATTGCATGTGGCGTTGCTCAAGCAAAGATCTCGTCAGATGGCTCCAAAATGCAGGGACAGCGAGAGTTGCCAGGGTCAGAGCCTGTGTACAAAATAAGCTTCCACGATTGGCATTGAACTTCCATAATTCCCTGTGCTGGGTGTACAGCAAAGGAAAATTTTGTTGATGATAAGTTCTGAAAAGCACACTTCTGGTAAAAATGAAGAATCGTGAAGGCAGATTTTATTCTTTCCTCCTCTTCCCAGAAGAATACTTTGCTTATGCTTCCTGAATTCAAAAGGAAGTCTAATAAATTCTGAATTCTAGGGAATAAATCATGAAAGCTCATTTGAATGTCATCTGCTATATATCCCCTCTTAGGAAAGGATCATAATTTATTTTTCCTATGTTTGTGGATAAATATACTATAAATGATATATGCAAACATCTTTCCTACTAAAAAATAACACTATATTCCACCAGCAGTTTTCTTAAAAGAGACTCCTCACAGAATTAATCTTCTGTACTCCCACAGCTCTATAGCAGTAACAGTGCATCTCATGGTCGACATGTGTTAGAGTTATTTAAGGTTGATTTTGCCCCACTAGATTGGGAGCCTGTGGGTGCTAAGTTCCAAGTGTCACTCATCCTTGGATTCCTAAAACACATAAGCCAGCACTCTACCCATAGTAGGTGCTAAAATTATGTTGATTGAATAAAATCGTGTTGAATAGGAAGCCCCCAGGGAATATAATTTATACTATGCTGAAAAGCGTTTAGTGTCACAATTCATTTAATGGCAAAACCTCTGTGTACTCTGTCATGAACTTACTGCCAAAATTGTGTACACAGGGTACCTTGGAACTGTCATAATAAAAATCAGTGAGAAAGAGCTCAAGAGCCTCTTTGTATGAGGAATGTCACTCCTGGCCAGAATGGAGACAGAGGCTTATTGACTTTGTGTAGAATGGAGCTAGGTTGATTGGACTGGCTTCAAAGGCTAGATTTACTTAGAGGCCATAATAAATGGCATATTAGGTGTACCCAAGCTTCATTGCTAACGGTAAGGAAACATTGCAAAGGTTTTAGGAATAAGTGAGAGCAAATTACAAAATAAGCAGCAAGGCAAGGTTTACCCCGGTCCCTACGGTCATGACAATTACTGGGTCAAGGGAGGGGCATTTCACATTGGAAGCATTTTTTCTTGTAAATGGACTAAAATGCAGAGTTCCCTGGGTTATTTATAATCTATTGAGAATTTATTTATAAGATAGTGTTACAATATTCCAAACAGTCCACTGTTTTGGAAACATTCCAAGCGAGATTGCTTTCCTGGTGAAATCAAGCGTTAGCTTTCGCTTTTTTTTATTCCTTAACTAGAGATGCTGTTTATTCACTCATAAGGAACTACAGTGTTTCATCCACTTGATTTGGCAATTCATTGTATTTGTTTTTATCAGTTACCTGTGACTGAAGGGAATAGTTTGGGAGATACATATTTAAACCAAACAATACTTTTTTAAAATAGGCTTCCTTCCAGAGGCGTGTTTCCAGGATTCTCCCAGCATGAAGGTCTCACCCTGAGAATGTTAGACCAACTGGGGAAACACTGATTTTGAAGGCTGCTCACGTGTAGTTTATTGCTTGGTAATAGTAATAGGAGTTTACAAGGTTTCTTATCAGTTTAGTAGCATGATGCACATATCTGGGAATAGAAAAATTACTGTTTTAGTCCAAATGAACCTCTTCCTCTGCTTCCCACAATTTATAGACATTACTTTATCTTACATCCTCATCATGTACCACCTTTTAAAGTGAAAGCTTTAGTTTAAATTATAGTCATCCCTCCGTATACCCAGGTGGTTGGTTCCAGGACCTCCCTGGAACACCAAAATCTGTAGATGCTCAAGCCCCTTATATTTAATGGCATAGTGTTTGCATATAACCTATTCACATTTTCCTGTATACTCTAAACATCTCTAGATTACTTATAATACATAATCCAATGTAAATGCTATGTAAATAGTTATTATACTGTGTTTGTATTTATTTTTTGCTATATTATGATTTATTTATTTTTTTTCCCCAAATGTTTTTGATCTGCAGATGCATAACCTGTGGATGTGGAGGGCCACTGTACCTTGTTGTAGTCCTTGGATCAGGCATTTAGAAGCAGTTGCTGGGTGATAGATGGGTTATTATGGGCTTGCTGACTGTATTGAACCTCTGGGAACAGGTAGGATCAGAGCAGGAAAAGGGCCAGTCAAGAATGGCCCAGCACAGAGCCAGGCCCAAGGTCACTCACTGATGCACAACACTTCCAGGCAAGGAACAGAATGGAAGGAAAGAAGAGAGGGCAGAAGACAAAGAAGGGTTTCATATTAGAAAAAAGCTGGCTTCCCAGAAGAGGGAGGCAGCACCCTCGTGCCCCGAGACGGTGGCCCTGTCCACCCTAGAAAGAGAGTGCCTGTGGGGAATGTGGACTCTCTGAGAGCAGGACGAATTAGCCGTGTTTCATTTCCATTGTATCCCTCTACTACACTGTGACATGGAGGTCCACTCACCAACCTGCAGTCAGGCTGCCTGGCTTCAAGCCCTCACTCTGTAAGATAGGGGTTATAAAATCTTTACCAACCTCATAGATGCCCATGAAGATTACTTAGGTAACATAAAATACTTTAGCTCACTCCTGTAAAGAGCAATGTCTGACACAGGAGGTTCTCATGTTGGCACTGTCTTGTCTATTGCAGCTCCAAGTGCCCTCCATTAAAGTCTTTAATTTCTGTGTGGCTTTCTTCCACCCCAAGAGCTTGCTGTGGACTTTATTTTCTTATCAAATCCTTTGCAATAAATTAATTTTTAAATTTAAATTCAGTGATTTACTCACGTGGAACACCTAAGTATAGAGGTATGGTCACAGTATTTCCTTTTTTCATCTTGTTCATTGGCAAAGGCACTGGGGACACTACCAATCCAGGCCATAGTGACAATAAAAAGAGCAGCTTTTTCTTGGTTGTTTTTGTGTGCATTTCTTTTAAAGAAGAGTATCCTTATGTAGAGTTTTAAGTAGGAGACAATTTGACAGAATAGAATCCTTATTTAGAATTTTAAGTAGAAAACAATTTGCTGTAATATTTATAATTTTCCATGAATTTTCACATAGAATCTTGTCATCTGAATTCAGAAAACAAAGAGCAAATATCAAGCAGGGGAGTAGATGGGAAAGGGGTGGAGAAGTGAGCCATGGAAAGGAAGTATGGGATTCAATTTTGGATCATCCATTTTAAATCGTATATGAATGTATGATGTTCTGGTGCTTGGTGTTTATTGATGTTTTAGAAGGTGCAAAGAAGAATCAGAGATAGTTTTTACTCTCAAGGAGCCTGTAGAATCAGGTAGGTGATGTACAACATGTACAGGGGGACTTCACAACCCCAGAACCTAACATATATCTGGCACACAGGAACTATGAATTGCTCACTTTTTATTCCCAGAACACAGCAAAATGAGAAAATGCAATAAGAGCTTCAAAATAAAAAATTTTCAGCATCTATTGAGATAATCATATGGTTTTTGTCCTTGAGTTTATTGATGTACATTGAACCATCCTTGCATCCCTGGGATTAATCCCACTTGATCATCATGTATAATTTTTTTGATGTGTTGCTATATTCTGATTCCTAATATTTTATTGAGGATTTTTGCGTCTATGTTCATCAAGGATATTGGCCTGTAATTTTCTTTTTTTGTTGCGTCTTTATCTGGTTTTGGTATCAGAATTATGTTGGCCTCATAGAATGAGTTTGGAAGAATGGCTTCTGTTTCAATTTTTTGGAATAGTTTGAGGAGAATTGGTATTAATTCCTCTTTAAAGTAGAATTCAGCTGTAAAGCCATCTGGTCCTGGGCTTTTCTTTGTTGGAAGATTGTTGATTACTGCTTCAATCTAATTGCTTGTTATTGGTCTGTTCAGGTTTTCTGTCTCTTGGTTCAGTCTGGGTAGTTTGTATGTATCCAGAAACTTATCCATATTTTCCAGGTTTTCATATTTGTTTTTATACAGTTGTTTATAATAGTCTCTAATGATTCTTCACATTTCTGTGGTATTAGTTGTAATGACTCCCTTTTCATTTCTGATTTTTGTTATTTCGGTCTTTTCTTTTCTTTTCTGTGTGTGTGTGTGTGTGTGTGTGTGTGTGTGTGTGTGTGTGTGTGTGTGTGTGTGTGTGTGTGTGTGTGTGTTAACCTAGCTGATGGTTTGTCTATTTTATTTATCCTCTTGAAAAATCAAAAAAAATTCAACATCCCTTCATGATAAAGACTCTCAACAAATTAGGTATAGAAAGAAAGTATCTCAACACAATAAAAGCCATCTATGACAAGCCCACCACCAGTATCATTCTGAGTGGGGAAAAACTGAAGGCTTTTCCGTTAAGAATAGTAGCTAGACAAGGATGACCACTCTCACTACTTCTATTTAACATAGTATTGGGGGTACTAGCCAGAGCAATGAGGCAAGAGAAAGAATAAAGGGAATCCAGATTGGAAAAGATGATGTCAAACTGTTCCTATTTGCAGATGACATGATAATATATAAAGAAAAACCTAAAGACTTTATCAAAAAGCTCCTAGAGCTGGTTAATAATTTCAGTAACATTGCAGCATACAAAAAAAAGCCCCCAAATCAGTTGCATTTATATTCTCCAATAATGAGCTAACAGAAAGAGAAATCAAGAAAGTAAGCCCATTTACAGCAGTCACACACACAAAAAAAAAAGTACCTAGGAATAAATTTAACCAAGGAGGTAAAAGATCTCTATAATGAGAACTACAAACCACTATTAAAAGAAATTAAAGAAGATACAAAAAGATGGGAAGACATTCCATGCCCTTGGATTGGAAGAATTAACATTGTGAAAATGTATATACTATCCAAAGCAATCTACAGATTCAATGTAATCCCCATCAAAATACCAATGATGTTCTTCACAGATATGGAAAAAACAATCTCAACATTCATATGGAACAACAAAAGACCCCGAATAGAAAAAGCAAACCTGAGGGAAAAAAATAAAACTGGAGGCATAACACTACCTGATTTCAAATTATACTACAAAGCTAAAATAACCAAAACAGCATGGTACCAACATAAAAATAGACACTTGGACCAGTGGAGCAGAATAGAGAACCCAGAAATCACCCTTCAGGCTTACAATCATCTGATATTTGACAAAGGGAACAAAAATGTATATTGGGGAAGAGACTGCCTCTTCAATAAGTAGTTCTGGGAAAATTGGATATCCATATGCAGAAGAATGAAACTAGACATGTACCTCTCACCATATACTAATGGATTAAAGACTTAAGCATAAGACCCGAAACTGTAAAATTACTAAGGGAAAATATAGGTGAAATACTTTAGGAACTAGGTCTGGACACAGACGTTTTGAACATGAGCCCAAAAGCACAGGCAACAAAAGAAAAAATAAACAAATGGGACAATATCAAACTAAAGAGCTTCTGCACAGCAAAGGAAACAATCAACAGAGTGAAATGACAACCTACATAGTGGGAGAAAATTTTTGCTAACTATGCATCTGACAAGAGATTAATATCCGTAATATACAAGGAACTCAAGCAATTACACAGTAAAAAAACAAAAAACCCAATTAAAAAATGGGCAAAGGAGTGGAATAGACATTTTTTAAGGGAAGACATACAAATGGCCAACAGGTACATGAAAAAATTCTCAACATCACTAGTCATCAGTGAAATGCAAATGAAAACCACATTGAGATATCATCTTACCCTAGTTAGATTGGATATAATCAAAAAGAGAGAGAACAACAAATGCTGGCAAGGATGTGGAGAGAAGGGTACACTCCTACACTGTTGGTGGGGCTGTAAATTAGTACAACCTCTATGGAAAACAGTATGGAGTTTTCTCAAACAACTACAGATAGATCTTCCATACAAACCAGCAATCCCACTACTGAGTATATACCCAGAGGATTGGAAATCATCGTGTTGAAGGGATACCTGCACTCCCATGTTCATCACAGCTCTGTTCACAATGGCCAAGATATGGGACCAATGTAAATGTCCATTGAAAGATGATTGGATAATGGAAAATTTGGTATATACACACCGTGGAATACTACTCTGCCATAAAAAAGAATGAAATTCTCCCATTTGCAACAATGTGGATTATCTTAGAGAAACTTATGTTGAGTGAAATAAGCAAAGCACAGAGGGATAAATATTGCATGTGCTCACTGATAAATGGGAGCTAAGAGGAAAAGAAGGAAGGAAAGAAGGACCACAGTGGTGTGTTGAACTTGCAGAGGGAGAGAGCATACCTAGGGATACAAAGTGGAGTGGGGGAAAGGAGGATGGGGAGGGAGGGTGGGGATAATTGGGGGGATAATTGGGTGGAGGACATGGGGTATAATCACAATTTATGGTAATGGGCATGCTGTTGGTATGGATCTGGCCATCATATCTTAGGCATGAGTGGTGACAATTTGCTGTGTACCCCATGAATATTCATAGCCAATAAAAAATTAATTAATTAAAAAATAAAAAATAAAAAAAAATTTAAGCATCCTGAGAGAGGTGTAAAGTTCTATGAGGTAAAAAGAAAGGAGAGATTAAGGAGAGACATGGAAGGGCAAGCATTTGAGCCAGGTCTTCAATGATGTGCAGGATATGTGGCTTTTTGGGCAGAGAGGACATGAGCAAAGGAAGGGAGATGAGAAGATTGAGGAACCACTGGAGTCCTTCTGAGCAGTTTAGCTTGCCTAAAAGGAAGCAGTGAGAAATGAGATTGAAAAGTCAGATTAGCTCCAAATCAATCAGGACCCTCAAAGTTAGGCTTAGAAATGTGGGCTTGATTTTATAGGCAATGAGGACCCAAGGAAGACACATGATCAGAGTTAAGTTTCAGGAGAAGGAATCATTAAAATGGATCAGCAAATTTTGAATGATGACTACAGTGGGGGTGCGAGTTGAACTATCTGGCAATGAGTATTAAAATGAGGACATAAGTGCAAGAGTCACTTAGCAGATAAAATTGATATGACTCATTTTGAGCCTCCAAGTGACAGACGATGGTGTCATTAGAAGAGTCCATCAGCCCCCAAAGAAGAGTTGGCTTGACAGGAAAGATGATAAGTTTAACTTGGGACATACTAAGTTGAAGGTGCTGGCAGGACATTCGAAGCTGGAAGTCATGAGAGAGGTTTTCAGTGGAGAGAGCATGCACATACAGAAGATAATTGAAGCTTTGGAATTGACCAAAGAGAAAGTACCTGAGAACAGAGGATTAAGGACATTTCCTTAACGAACATCCCCATTTACAGAGCAAGAGCATACAAAGAGGGAATGACAAGAACTGAGGTGAACACCTCAGAGTGTTGCAGAAGTCACAGCGGGAGAAAGTGTCAGAAAGAGAAACACCAGACAAGAATTTGATGGCTGCAAATAAACATGGAAGCCGAGAAGAAATGCTGAATTTGGTGATGATGAGGAAACTGGTGACCTTTCATGAGTGCGGAGGAGTAGTGAGGGTCAAAGCCATGCGGTAAAAGGTTAGGGAGGGAATATTGGTGGGAAAGTAGAAGCAATGAGCATAGAAGATCTTTTCCAGGATGTTTGATAGTAAAAGGAAAGAGATCTTAGAATTATCTTAATTCTAAGACTCCCTTAAAAGTCACCAACTTCAGTTGGCAATTTAAGGAAACAGTAAAATTAAGTAATTTTGTAAGAACAGGGAGAATTCTACAGGCTTATAAACTGAGAGAAAGTCTCCAGTGCACCAAATGGAAGTCAATTTGAAAAATAATAGTGGGTGATGGGAGATCCCAGAGCAAATGGGAAAATATGGGATCAAAGACATAACTGATGTGTTCCCATTTTATGAAATCCATGTTATGTATCTAGATTATTGTAACAATTAACATGGTCTCCCAAACAACTCAGAATTGACCATGAGGAGAATCCCAGTGTTGGATGAGCCATTGTATTATCCAGCCACCTGGTCGCTCATGGATGTGGCCTGTCTTCCCAAAGATGAATTTATCTTACCTCTCTTTTACTGTTGTCTTTCCATTACCATTGTCTTGGTAATATTGGAGAAGTAGACTGAGTAATCTCTTAGTGAATGATTCCTTAAGATGGAAACGGAAACCAGACTCTCCGTAGTAAGAGAGTCCATTCAGCAAGGAGTAGGGAGAAACAGTCCTCCTAAAACCTGCCTTGCAGATGAAAGACAGGAGCTAGGTGCAAGTATTTCACTGACCTGAGATCTACAAGAAGATTTGGGGTTCAGGGGTTGCTAGGATGTGTTTATTGCCAGTATGAGTAAGAATTGCCTAAAAGTAAAGTGTTGGCCATGAAAAAATGAAAATTTCCACAATAAAGAAAATATATAGAAGAGTTAATCTTGAAAATCACATTCAAAAGCTACAAATTAATGTTGCTATTACTATGAATATTATTATCAGCACTAATAGAAATGGTGAAAACATATCTTCCCACTTGCTACTATATATGGAATTGAGAAATGATAGGGCTAACACTCGATTTATTCTAGTTTAACAGTGATTCAATTCATATGAAAAACTAATCATGGTATGCTCATTTTAAGTACCTTAAACCAAATATTTATTTTAACACACATTATTCAAAATTAGATTTTAAAAATATGAAACAATCGTGATGCTACAGCATAAATACAAAGGCAGCTAAAAATGCAGTGTAAAAGTTGGGTAATGCTTCAGAAACATGTATTAAAATTGAGCATAAGATTGAAAAAGTATTGCTCGGTGCAATCATGGAACCAGAATTAAAGCTGGAATACCTTGAAGTTTCTCCTGATAGCCTCCTGGCTTTAAAATTGAGGAAACTGAGGCCCAAGGTGTATAAGAACCCCATTAAATAAAAAGTTACAGATAAATCAAGTAAAATTTCTTGATTAATAATTAATGATTAAAATAATTGATTCTTATTTTAATTATTTAATTCTTTAGTAAATAATTAATTGTTTTAATAACAGGATTAGGCTTGTGTAATTTCCTGTTTTGCAGTAGTACTTCAGTTGGATACATGAAGAGATTCGATGGCTATGCATGCCATCATTCATGATGGGGTAGAAAAATCTCACTGCTACTGATCCTGTTTCATGATTTGAAAAGCTGAGGAGTTAGCAAGATGTGTACTAGATATAGGAAATTAATATTTATCCAGCAATAAAGTTACTATCAGCATTCTCTATGAATAAAAATAAAGTTAAATCAGCATATCTATGAATAAAAATATTAAGAATTTAAAATGAAATCATGATATTACATAACTTGATTCATATTTTTGCATAATTTAAAGCTCTTTTTTACAAAAACATTACTAAAATCAAAGCTGGTTAGCATTTCTTTTAAGAGTATTCAAAAGTAAGAATTAGGGGCTGCCCCATGGCACACTCGGGAGAGTGCAGCGCTTGGGAGCGTGGCGGCACTCCCGCCGCAGGTTCGGATCCTATATAGGAATGGCCGGTGCACTCACTGGCTGAGCACGGTGCAGATGACACCAAGCCAAGGGTTGCCATCCCTTTACCGGTCACAAAAAGACAAAAAAAAAAAAAAAAAAAAAAAGGAAGAATTAGATAATGTTCCAAAAACAACCCAAGTAAGGAATATCTAATATCCTTGGAAAATACTCTCAAATTCTCAGTAAAAGTGTTTGAGTCCTGAAGTTGGGTCCTCTTGCTCCAGGACTGCTCTCCCTCATATTCCACCTTCCAGTCCAATGCCCCAGGAACACATCGGTAACTAGGCTGGGATGAGCCACCATGCCTCTTTGGCACATCTCACTTACTGGAATAACTTCTCACCTATCACATTTTGCCATCTCGGCTTTGGCCCAATGCCTCTTGAGCTTCTCTGAAGGTGACCTAAGCTCCTTGTTTGTCTGCTTGTTGCAGTAGCACCTGATCCCTACATCCTGAGCAGCCTGTTGACTTGAGAGTAGAGCCTCACACTTGGTTTCTGCTCCTGACCCTTTCTGTGCTTCCTCTCTGGTCTCCTCTGCTGTCATTCCTTCCTCTGCCTGTTGCTTTGCAGATCCCCTTTTCTGACGCTCTTCCAGATGGATATTGCACTACCCCTCCACTTTTCTCACTCTGCACATCTGGAACCATGGAGTCCAATGTACCAGTATAGGTGCATTAGGGGCAGATGCTTCCACTCTCTGCCATTGTAATTGTCTCAGTCTATAATCTTGGGGGAGACACCTGTCAACTCCTCTTGTCACAGTGTGTGGAAGGTTAGGTTGACCAAGTAGAGGACCTCATGGTTCCCATTTGAGAGCCAAAATACTGTGATCATTGACTGGATATTTGGGGAAACTGAGGCACAAAAAGCTTAAGTCACTTGGACAAGCCACCCAGCTAATGAGAATTAGAGCTGGAATTCAAACCCAGAGAGACAGAATCCTCAAGTGTGTGTTCTCAAACTTACCTTGATAATATGAGGATAACCAGATGGGTGGAATATTGAGGAATCTACGAAGAAATCTAGTCCCCCTTTACATGGTACCAGCAGGTGCTTATTTTTCTTTTTTTGTGAGTAAATTGGATAAGTTGTGAGTTTATGTATAAATTCCAAAAAGGAGGTGTTCTTTAGTAAGTAGTTTATTTAAATATCTCATTTTCCTATAGTAGGGGGAATAAAAAATATTAAAAACAGGAAAACAGAGTAGGCGTGGGGGAAAAGTTCAGAGATGACAGTTTTTTGCTCTTTCTGGCATCAAATCAGACAGACTCACAAAAAAGGACAGGTAACCCTTGAGATATCAATAAGATGTATCATTTCCCACTGTCCTGAGGACCTGCTTCTGGTCACCAATAGAGCCTTAGAGCCATGACATAGGTAAATCTTACAAATTTATACTCAAAATAGGAGTATGAAAAATGAAAATTGTCATTTTCCAAATAGCATTTTGTACGTTAATCTTGTGCTTGCTGGTACATTTTATGAGTACGATACATTTATAAATTGTCTCACTGGACTCCTCTGAGCTTCTGGGGAAGAGAAAGCTGAAATACAGATAACGACTATGCATGTTGTGACATGAATGGAAGGGCAGAGAAAGAAAAGTGGCAGATACCCCCAGTGACTGTGTGACTTCAAAGCCTGATGGAACAGCAAACATGATGTGGGGATGTTGAGAAAAAGAGACTGATAAAACTAGGAACTATAAGGGACAGATGCAAGAAATGTATCATGGGTTGCGACTATATTTCATAAATTGCAGTGGAGTATTCACATAGTCACCTAATATTAGTGTTCTCCTAAGAAATTTGAAATCTCTCCGCAAAAGAGACTTTCTACTAAAATTCTTATTCCACACACCCAATCCCTTCCCTAAAGGAAGGGATGAATTAAACCCAGGATGGATCTCTGATGTTCCTTTGGTTATTCCTGGGTTTTAATTCTCTTCTAACATTTGAACACTAGCAGACATTATCCTTTTTTCTGAGTTCACCTGCTGCGTGCATATAAATGAGAGACAAATTTACTTGTCCACCTCCCAAATTGCCTTTCATTGAATTTCACATATTATGTCACTGTGGAAGACATTTTGAGCTAAGAATTCCATCTCACAACTGAAATGCCATAGCAATTGTCCCCTCCTTCTGAACAGTGTTTATTGCAGGGTGACCACTCATGAAGTTTCAAGGGATTTTTTTTTTTTAATTAGAATTTTCTCTACATCTGGTAATTTCTAACATTACTCATCTCTCAAATCATCTGTCCATCTCCTTTGCTTCTACTTTAATTGAAAAATAATTATTTCTTTTCTTTTTTTTTTTTTTTTTTTGGTGACCGGTAAGTGGATCATGACCCTTGGCTTGGTGTCGTCCGCACCGCGCTCAGCCAGTGAGCGCAACGGCCACCCATATATAGGATCCGAACCCGCTGCCTGGGCGCTCCCAGAGATCCCACGGGATCGGCCCAAAACAATTATTTCTTACCTGGACTATTTTACTCCTCTTCTGTTGCATTTCTTGGGGTCTGGGTCCCTTGTACCCTCTCACTTTAGTGCCTTTAGTGTCACTTCCAAAACTGCCCTCATAGAACTCTGTTTAGTGATTTCTAGTTTTTCTCTCCAGGCCCTTTGCTATGCTTCTTATTGCCTATTCAACAAGGAATTCAGTCTTTGCATTCAGGCTCTCATACCACAGCACCTGAGGGCCCAATCTCATCTTTTATGCCTCTTCTCTGCTATTCTTAGAAAGGCTATTAGTTTCTTGGTCAGTCTTTTCTCCCAGAGCCAGAGTTCATAGCTTGCTCTACAGCACTCTTGTTTTCCTTCAGAGGATCCTTGAAAATCTATCTCCTGCATGTACCCTTCCCTAGAGGAAAGAAGAGGCTATCGAATCAACTGGAGGAGACTATCAAATCCCTGAAATGACTGGCTACACATGCAACTCTCTGGCCTCTCCACCCTACAACACTTATTTGAATTTTGTTCTTGGGAAACATTATTATTTCCTGGTCAGCTTCTCCTTGTGTGCATGGTCCTTTGGGTGAATACATTTCTGCAAACTCTTCACTAGACACAAAGGAGGTTTTTAATAAACACTTAGGGATTTGCTGATTGATAAAACCATAGAATGATGTGCTTATTTTCCGTAGAACTTTTTCCAGTCATCTTTCTTTCTGTGATGTCTGTTGAGCTTTGTTCATAAGGATGGTCTGCACCATGGTGACCAGTGGTTCCAGCCACAAACTACTCTCCTGGTGCTAGGAGAATTCTGCAATGAACGTCAACAACCTGCTTCTGTGAAGCGTGCCTTCTTAACCTGCTCATCTGGGAACTTGCAGTTGCTTCTGTTTCTTAAAGAAATTTTATCTTCTGTCTATTACTACTGAGTATCTATCATTTATGGTGAATGAGGCAACAAATTAATTTGTAAACTCTATTAGTTTCCCATTGCTGCTATAACAAATTACCACAAACTTAGTGGCTTAAAACAGCACAGATTTATTATCTGACAGTTCTGGAGTTCAGAAGTCCAAAAATGGGTCTTATGAAGCTAAAATCAAAAGTATAGGCAAAGCTACATTCCTTCGGGAGACTCCAAGAGAGAATCTATGTTCTTCCCTTTTCCAGATTCTAGAGACCACCTGAAATTCCTTGACTCACAACCCACGTCACTCAGACTTCTGCGTCCCTTGTCACATCTGTTTCTCTGTCTCTGACCCTCCTGCCTCCCTTCATAAGGCCATTGGGATCACATTGGGCCTCTGCCTCACCCCGTCACTCAGGATAATCTCCCAATCCCAAGATTCTTAACTTAATCACATCTCAAATCTCATCGTAAGGTAACATATTCACAGGTTCCAGGGATTAGGACGTGGACATATTTGGATGGCCAGAAATTATTCTACCTACCTCACTTGACTTAATGTAAATTTGAATCTGTGTATACTACTTTTCATATTTTGAATTAAAAATAAGCATGTTAATATTCAGATGAAGACAGGAAAATTGTTTTTTTAAGATCACAGCAAGCAGGTGCTTAGTGCTTGATAGAGCATTGTGTTGGAGTTTTTTATGGAAGACTATTTATCACATATTCTTAACATGCAATGGTGATTATATATCAATTTAGTGTTGTTGATTACTTTACATTGATTGTATGTAGCGTTAAAAACAAACAAGATCTAAAACTGCCAGAGTCCATTCAATACATGTATTTATAGGAAACTCTTAGAATTTTCACATGTAAGAATAGGTCAAATTTAATTATGATATTACATCAAATCATATTATATGTGATTATGATTATGAATCATAATCTAATTTCTGAAAAATTCTACCCGCTGACACTTTTTTTTTATTCTGCCTATTCTTTTTTTTCACTGTTAGTATTTGGACATAAACACTTTCCCCTGTAACAACCCTTGAGCCAATAGCAGTTGCAGAAGGGAGTCTTGCATGTTGTTACAGGTGCTGGGGCTCGCTGAGTCCCTGACCCAGGTCTTCCCTGGGTCTACCAAATGCTTCAGAGTTCACTGCATGACCTGCTTCTGTGACACCACAGAGGTTGCACTATATGGTCCAAACCATATCCTAGCTCAAGAGCTCAGAAATGTAGAACATTGGAAAGAAAAAATTGTAATTAACTTTGTGAATCAAGTATACATGGATAGGTTGTGGAAACTGTGAAGACAACACATTCAAATACATTTCATATTGCAAAGTCTAGCCCACTTCAAATAAATTAGTTTGATCTACTTCATCTACTACATGTGTGTCAGGTTACCTTTCCTTCATAGTACACAATATGTAAAATATATGAATGTGTTTTTGTTAGATTCATTTTAATGTTTCCAAGTTATTTCTATTAATACACACCATTTTTTATTTTCTTTCCTTTAATTCTTATTTTCATCCAAGATCACTATATTCCACTGAGAAGAAAATTAAATATTAGAGGTTTGACTTCCATTTTGTTTGAGAAAATTAGTTTCCCTTTTTAAATAAGTACTAATATTTGAAGATTATGAATTATAAGCTAATTGCAAGCTCCCTACACGCTATTTTATAAGCAATTGAGCAATATAAATGCTCTTCAAATTTATCAATTTTTCATCATTAGTAAATTTAATTTATTAACGTAAAATAAGTAAATGTAAAATAAGAGGGGAGTCTGAAATAATGAAGAAAAGTTTTGATTTTTTAAAAGAGAACAAAAATAGTAACTAAATTAGCAAATTGTTTGTTTTTTTATATCAAAATATTCAGTAATGTTGACATGTTATGTGTTTTTAAAAGAAATATTTTTCTCATCAGTTTTCTCCTTTTCACTCAGCAATTATTGATATTTTCTATTTCCTAAGTAATTTAAGAGCCTGTAAAATTAACCTGCCTTTCAACTTACACATTTACTTATTAGAGCAAAGTCAATATCTTTACCCTAGAATTGATCATGTGCTTTGCAGTCTAATGGTAAAAAACAAAATAACCTCAGAAGAACTAAGCTGTGCTGGGCAACAACTGTGATTTTCAGGTAGGGAAGGAAGAGTGTCACTTCACCTGGATATAGTCAGGTACCAGCGATATATATGATTACAAGCCAAGTCTCTCCCACTCTCTCTCTCTCTTGCTCTCTCACCTTTATACTACAGTTAATAACATTTGGATATAGGAATAGTCACTCACTTATTTCTAACACAATTCTGCAATGATAGTGCAGAGAGCTAATGCACAGAGCTTTCATTGTTTCCAAAGCACCTTATAGCCATTCTCTCCTTCGATCCTCACAACCTGGAGAGGTGGGCAAGAGAGGCAGTAATATTCCCATTTTGACACATCAAGAGACCTCTTCAAGCTTCAAAGTCTTTGAACACCTCTGGGTACTGTTGTCATCCATCCATACCAAGCTTGTAATTGCCAGATGAACTTTGCTCTGAGAGCAGGCTAGGCAAAAACAAAAAGCAGCAAAACATGTTTGCCCAGTGCTCCTGTGGTATACGCTGTCCTCTTTTACCTTTTTCCCCTGGTATAATGTTCACCCCTACTTTCAAAAGTTCCATGCCTTCAGACTGTC
Source organism: Cynocephalus volans (assembly GCF_027409185.1). NCBI lineage: Eukaryota > Metazoa > Chordata > Mammalia > Dermoptera > Cynocephalidae > Cynocephalus > Cynocephalus volans. Next base: position 78,385,594 of record NC_084464.1, read on the forward strand.
TTTTTTCCAATCACACTTCAAAAGCTTCTCTGCAAGGAGCATGATACCACCCGCCATCCCCAGCATTCTCTGTTCCCCTTCCCTGCTTTCCTTTTTTCCCATAGTACTTATTACTTTGGATGTACTGCATATCTCATTTATTTATTTAATGTACTTGTTGTCTAGTGCCCCCGCTAGAATGTAAGATCCTTGAGGGTAAGGACTTTTGTTTGTTTTGTACATATCTCCCCAGCAACTAGAATAGTGCCACTGGCACAGGACACAAGGATATGCCAGCATGAGTCACGAGACCAGGCCTACACTAGAGCTGGGGCAGGAGCAGTCAGCTACTGCTCCACTGGGAGGGTTCTGTCCTGTTCGTGGGTGAGGGTGAGAATAGTCTTATAAGCAAGACAAAGACGGTTTGACTTAGAGTACCAGTCTGACCTCTGGTATCAGCCCCTCACAGAAGCTTATGGGACACCTGCTGTGCAACATGTGGAACTTTGAGGGCCTTCCATAGATGAGTTTGGGAGCAGGTCCATGTGTGTGGGGGAGAGGAGCCCCTCAGTCCTTTCCTGGGCCACCTGGAAACAGTTGTTAGGGTCAGTCCTGTTTTTCTACCCACACTGGCATACAAGAGACATTGTATTTGTCTAATGAATAAATGAATGAATGATGAATAATGAATGGATGAAACCAGTTATTTGTATATTAAGGTAACTCAATGTCATGGAATGCGTTATTTTTAATTGTAGAGAGAAAGCCTCAATCAGACAAAAGTCAGTATATATAGGAGGGATATTTGGGGTCAAGGAAGCCAACCCAGTTGTCTAGTCACAGCTGCCTTTCTAGGATCAACCTTAGGTGTGTCAGCAAGCAACCACACTTCCCTGGTTGAAGAGCCACTCTCTGATTCTGGGGCCCTTCCTCCACCACTTCCCTTCATGGAGCCATGGCAAGGAGCTTCTGCTCTGAAGACTGTACTTTGCACATACCAATTCAGGGTTTAAAAGCAAAACTACAGTCTTGCTCAGTGAAGATACCAGTTCAATCTGCTCTAACCATTAAAAATACACATATGCATAGATGACATTAGGAATATCTTAGTTATCACTCATTCTTTCCTGTGAGATTAGTCATTAGATCCCCTGATTGGCCTTGTTAATGCCTTGGGAAAAACCAGATAATTATAATGAGCTAAATTTAGAAAAAACAGTAATTTGTGGATTAGAAATAGTGAAAGTCAGTGTCTCTGCATCAGCCTTTTCACATTGGAAGTTATAAGAAAATTATAAGAAATAATGAATAGAAAATATGGTGTACTTCTAATGGGAAAATGGCTTTTACTTCAGCTCCCTTGTATGCCTTAAATATAATCATGTTTCTGTTTAATATAATCTCCTAAGTGTTCCTGCTATGATCTTAAAATGTTTTAAGTGCTTGTGGTTTTAATACAACCCACAAAATAAATTAATATATATTTAATATGCATATCTGCATAAACATTTGTATATGTAAATATGTATGCATATATATGCAATATAGTCATGGAAAATGAGTTTGATTGTGGTGTGGTCTGCATCAGCTTCTTGCTTGCCAGTTTCTCCTCCCATAGTACCGTGGCTCACCAGAGATGCTCTGATACACTCCCCTCCCAGAGAACCAACATGTGTCCTATTCTGCAGTAGGACCTTCTATGGAGAGGACCTTATCAACTACCTATTGTTTATTTTGATGCATTTCTAAAATCTAAAAAAACCTCAAGACAGCAAAAGAATTTATTTATTTATTTATTTATTTATTTATTTTATTTTTTTTTTTTTTTCCGTGACCGGCGCTCAGCCAGTGAGTGCACCGGTCATCCTTATATAGGATCCGAACCCGCGGTGGCGGGAGCGACGCCGCGCTGCTAGCGCAGCACGCTACCGAGTGCGCCACGGGCTCAGCCCAAGAATTTATTTTTTAAAGTGCAGCAATTTCATGAAGCAATTAGGCAGATGAGAAATATTTTTGGCCCAAGGCATTTTTGTAGCTCACACAATGTAAAGGGCCTCTTTGGTTCTGCTTACAAGTGACTTTATGATAGTATTAAAGATATTAAAGTTATCTTTCTCTTAACTCCTTCACTCATTCATTCATTCAACATATACTGAGTACATTCTATGTGCAAAACACTGTGCTAGGAACTGTAGGAAAGGTTTTAGACTCCTAAGACATGTAAGACACATACCCAAAACTCTACAGTGTGGATTTGCCATATAAATAGTTTAGACAATTCTACAGGTGCCATAGGAGTTCCAGGAGTAAAAATGCTTCTGGCCAAAGATTGAGGGAAGCATTCAGGTAGGAGGTGGCATCTGAACTAGCAATAAGTTGGTTAAATATAGGTAGAAGTTCAGTAAGCAGAGGAGAAGGCAAAGGGAAAACATGATAAAAAGCATACATGTGGGAGAGTGGATAGATGCTTGTGACAATGCAGATTTTCAAATTTACATGAGACAGGTTTCTCTAAGAGAAAGGTGGTAACATGGGAGTAGGATTGGGATTTGGGACAGTCTGGACCGAAGGTGCATATTTGGGAGTTACTCACAGAGAGATGAGAATTGAGATGTGGCAATGGATGGGATGTTTGAAAGAATGAGAAGAAAGGGAATAAATGAGAGCAGAATTTTCCTTGCTTTTACCCAAATTTTAATGACCAACCCTAGTTTTCACTATTCTTCCTATTTTAGATGACTGTACACCAGTAGTTCCCAACTAGGGGTGACTTTGCTAAAAGTGCAGTGGGAGAGGAGGGTGCAATGCCACTGGATCCACTGGGTGGAGACCAGGGAAGCCACTATCCATCCTGTAATGCACAAAACAACCCCCCACCACAAAGAAGTATCTGGGCCAGAATGTCCACAGTGCCAAGCCTGAGAAACCCTGCTCTGTGTTTGCCAAAGGAAAAATCCCTTCAACGTCTCATTTAGTCAAACAAACATAGTCTCCCAGAAGTGCTCATCTTCTGCAAGAACTGAAAAATAGAAATCCCTTCAGAACCATAAAAGCTCTCCTGAAAGCGTCTCCAACTCTTCCCTCACATTTTCCCATAGAAGAAAAACAAAATACTCAACATAGGATTGATAGTTTGGGAACAAATTATTTTCACAGAAACAAGCAAACACTCGTCCTCTTTTTCAAGTAATTCCCACTGAACATGTATATGGTAAAACCACTGGGAAGAGCAAGCTCACACTTGGTCCTGTTTGTTCAGGGTGTTCACAGATGCACATGATAAATGAGCAGCGTGGCCATGTGTGTGGGCAGCCTCAGCCTGCCTTTGAGCCTGTCGCCAGAGGCAGCGTTGATCCACACGGGCCGTGGCCTGCCCGCACTTCATTGTGCTGGTTCCTAGTGTTTCTGCACTTGAAAATAAGATTTTCTTTTTGTAACTTTCCTTAAGAGATGTCTACTTGATTCATTGTGATAAAACTGGAACAACAGGTAAATGTGAAAGAATCAAAATATTCAGGAACCCTTGACAAACCATTTAACTTCTCTGCATGAGAGCAGTTTAGCACAGTGCTTAAGGGAGAGGTTCTGAGCCATTCTGTCCAGATCTGCACATTTGTCACACTCGTTACTAATGTGAATTACCTAACATCTCTTTCTCAATTTCCTCATCTGCAATGTGAGGATGGTAGCATGCCCATCTCACAGGGCTATTGTGAGGTCTGAATGGGGTAAGTACCTGGTATATTAAAAATCAAAGTTACTGTTAGCTTTGACAGTTATGGTGATTGCAATTAATAGGCTAGTTGTAAGAATTAAATGAGAACAGCATCTGGAACATAGCAGGCACTTAAAAAATATTATCTAAGCTACATTCTATCCTTAAAGGCCTAGAAATTACATGATTTTAACATGTGACTATCAGTAAGTTATCAGTTAGAGCTGAAAAACTATGAGAATTTAAATATTCCTCATACCCTAATTGAAAAATTGTTAGCCACACTCTGAAAGGTCTGCAACCATCATAACATTATTCAGCATTGCTTAGCATTTCTCCAAACCAAACTGTTCATATTTTATCATATTTTATGCTTTCAAGTAGCATGTATCACCCTGCATGGATATACTGATTTCTTCCCTTGTGAAGGTACAAAAAAATAATCACTAAATATTGCTTAGGGCCAGCCCGTGGCTCACTAGGGAGAGTGTAGTGCTGATAACACCAAGGCCGCGGGTTCGGATCCTATATAGGGATGGCTGGTTAGCTCACTGGCTGAGCGTGGTGCTGACTAAATATTGCTTAGCATGAAAAAAAGTGGGATGTCATTTTGTAAATACGTGTGTATATCTTCATAGAGCCTCCATACAGAAAATATTGGTAGAGTTTTAATATTCATATAACATTCTAAATAGTGGATTGAAAGAAATTTTTTTGTTTGCTTGGTTTGTTTCTAAATTATCTACATTGGAATTACGTTTCTAAATTAGAAAACAACAAATTTTTAAAATGACAAGTTACTCGTTTTCTTTCAGCATTTATTTTAGACAAACCTGAAAGTTCATCATAGGAAAATAGAAAATAAGTGTGTCTTACTTATATGTTAAAATGCTATATAGAAATAGAAAAGAACTATCTGTATCTGTGAACATCAGTAGATCTCAAAAACATAAAGTTGAATGAAGGAAATAACAAAATAGTGTGTAAAATTATGCTCCTCATGAAAATTTAATAAGAAACATTTCATAAAACTATAAATGGATTGTGGATAGTAGTTGTATCTGGTGAGGAAGGTAGGGGAATAGGCTGGGGAAGAAAAGAAAGACTCCAGCATTATCAGAAATTTTGTAGTTCTTTTATAAAACCAAATGAATATACGAGAAGCAAAATTAACAGAATGTGAACATTTGTGAATTCGGGGGTTGGATACATAAGTGTTTGTTATATTATTCTCTGTACTTTTCTGTATTTGTTAAGCTTTAAAAAGGGGGGGTAGAGAAGAGTGTTTCATTAAATGGGGCTTGAGTGCAGAAAAAAAGAATTGAATCGACTACAAGGTAACTACCCTAAAATTAGGACAATTTACCAAGCCCTGTACTTACTCAAAAGTAATTCTTATTCCCATTCCTGTAAGAGGTTCAGTATTGAACATTATGGATATTCATTTGACTCTGAAGTATGTACCTAAATAGGATAAATGATTTTGGGTTTTTTTGAGCAGAAACTCTAAAGAGAATGTACTGGAAGATGCTTGCAGAATCTAGGAATTGATTTTTATGATTTGAGATACCTGATTGTAGGAAGTCTGACTCTTGCAAAGGGTTTACACAGAACTAAAGCTGCCCCTTGGTAAGAAAGCCAAGACACAATTAAATTCTACCCTATTCGCTCAAGGAAACCTCAGAATTGGCCCTTTGCTGAAACCCTGCCTGACTTGCTTCTTTTAAGTGGAAATTGAATTGTTACACTGCTTGGAAAGCCAAATCAAGGCCTATAATCTTTTCTTAACGTGCATGTGTAATTTCCATTAACACATATCTCAAATAATATTCCAACATCACTATTTTTGTTGTATGGCTCTCAAATAGAATGTGGAAAAATAGCCACGAATGATTTTTCTTCTGATTCCAAGTCCTATTTTCTTCATATCATTTTCCAGCTGCCCCTTCCCCAGAAAAACTTCTGGAATTGAGCCAGTTTTGTTTTCTCTCTAACGCTGATCATAAATTACATAAACTTTTTTATAAAGTCACCATCATATTTTTGTCAACCTCCCTCTTCACTGTGTGTAGTTACCCCAAACTCAGGAATATGTTAAAGTGGTGATTTTTTTTCTTTCCTTTGCAAGCAGGGTACAGCATGAATTTTCTTCAGACACCGTAAACATAGACTTAGATCAAGGATGTTCAATGCACATAATGGTTTCTTTCTTCCCTGTCACCAACCACAGTGGCTATTGTTTATATATTAAAGTACTCTTTCCTGTCAAGCCTAGACGCAGCCTCAGAATCTTTCTCAACATGATACTCTCAGTTAATCAGAATTAATCCCTGAGATGAAACCTGTTTACTCTTGCTACAGATGTATTCCAGAATGTGTGGAATCCCATTATGCTTCACAATCTGGCTAATTCAACATTGCATCAATCATATTGGTTGAGACCCTTTTCTCTCTTTCAGTGTCTAGTAAATAGCTTACCATCAATTCTGTCTAGGAAAGAAAATTGACTAAAATTTTGTGAATCTCAGACCACATAATAAGAAATACATTTTCTCATCAAAATGTTACTATTTTTTTTCAGCATGAACAGAGTAGTTGTATCAACAATGTGTTGTGGTAGTAACAATTTACAATAATACATGGAGTGAATTATTATTATGTTTCAGATACTGCTAAATGTCATACATGTATTTCTTCACTTTATCTTTGCGACAACTCTATGAAGTGGGTATTAAAATGATCCAGACACATAGAGGCTTAGAAAGATTAGATAAGTTGACCAGTAACACCTGAAAGTGAGACTCCAGTTGCAAATCCATGTACCATGCTCTTTAACCACTACACTACACTTAGTGTTGTGTTGGAGCTTGCTTATTATACTGGCTCAAAAGAGGCAAGGATTGCATTTGCAGGAATTTTGCAAACCAGTCATTAAGCATGGATATTATTAAAAATTAAAATATAAAATTAAAATTAAATAACTTGCATTAAAAACAAAGGTAATAAACATTCAAAGCCCATCATTTCCAAATTATTTGCTCCTTTTTATTATTCTAACTCTTCATGTTATTCATGTCTTCATGGTGGAATGACTATATAATAGCGTATTATTACACTTCTCTTCTCAATCCACATTCAGTGATATTACATTGGTAGCTTGAAATCAGCTGTGGTGGGAAATTTATGCCACAAAAATTGGCAAATGCTACAAATCAGAGTTTGGTTTGGTTCGCTTGAGGGCCAGTTGTTAAACATTTACCAGCACACCGCTGACCACACTGGTGTTATTGTTCTTGTTGTTTCTCTTTATTGATTATTTTTGCAGTTGTTTTACCTTCATTGGATTCCTTACTAATAACATAATTTTGTCTGTGAGTTGAGATTTTGGAAAGTGAGAAGAGTGATGAGCTACATTAGATTATCTAGTCAAGCTGTACTAACAAAACAAGCCTGAATTTTAAGAACAGAAATATGTAAAAGATGACAAGTAGGAAAGTAGAGAATGGTGCTTCTGGGCATGAACTGATGGTTTTATTACCCTCAAATAAGTATCTGAAATTTAGATTGAATTTATTAGAGCAGCACTTGAGGAGAATTCGCAGATATAGTGGTGTATATGTCAATTTTACTACAAGCAAAATGATTTATTTTTACAGTCTCCAGCTACCTGTAATGTCTGGAGCACTATCCATACCAGATAACCTGTTGTTTCAATTCTAAAGGAAACTTGTGATGCTTTGAGAACAGGGCCATGCCATTTTTATCCTTATATTTCCATTCTTCGTTCCACCCTGTGTCTTTGGATAATGCATTGCAATTTGTAGATGCTGATAAATAACTGTGGAATTCATCTGGCTGTAAGATTTATAGCTGGCATTCTGTTTATAAATGTAGTATACAACATTGTATTTCCTGCAAGTCTGTTAGAACATGGAACTGAGTATAAAATTTGCATATTTCTGTTCTCACTTAGGATTGCCAAATAATGCTTTAGTTCACTTTTTACATGGGATTGAGTCCAAGTACTTAAACGGGGTTTTTCCTTGGTTAATTTTAACTATTCTATGGCCTTTCAAGAGCAAAGGTTTTAGGTACTTTTCTGAAATATGTATTTGACTAATAGCCCATACAGTGCCTTTGCACAAATTACTAAAACATACCTCTTTTTCCAGACAGTAATTCCATTTGTTTGGAAATTATTTCAATATCCTTGTTTTATTTTTCAAATTTTTTTCTACTAAGATTTTGTATCATTTTATTTATTGCAAGCATGTTTTGTTTGATCACATGGAGTACACATTTTAATAACTGCTTAAAAATACTTGTCTTACAATTCCAAAATTTGGATCATCTTGGGGTTAACATCTGTTGGTTATTTTTCCCTTGAAATTGGGTCATGTTTTCCTGGATCTTTGTCAAACATTTTTGAATTATATCCTGGACATTATAAGTTATGTTGTGGAGACTCTGGACCCTATTATATCACTCTAAAGGGTGTTGATATCTTTGCTTTAGAAGGCAGTTATCTTGGTTAGACTCAAACTGCAAACTGTCTCCCCTACAGTTGGTGGCAGCTTAGATCATCATTCAGATTGCTCTTATTTTATTTTTTATTGTTTTTTAATTTATTTTTATTTTTAATTAACAAATTATAAATGTATATATTTATGGGGTACAATGTGATGTTTTGATATGCAGTCGTACGTCATAATAATGGAGATATGTTCTGAGAAATGCATCTTTAGGCACTCTTGTCAATGTGCAAATATCATAGAGTTGTATTTACACAAACCTAGATGTTATAGCTTACTACACATCTCGGCTATATGGTATAGTCACTGTCATATATATGGTTTGCTGTTGACCAAAAGGTCATTATGTGTTGCATAACTGTACGAGGGTACTTCAAAAAGTTTTTGGGAGAATAGAATTAAAAGATAGTATTAAGCTTTCCATGAACTTTTTGAAGACCCCTCATATGTATACAGAATGGATAAGTTGAGCTAATTAACATATTCACCACCTCACATATTTATCATTTTTTGTGGTGAGAACATTTAAAATTTCCTCTCAGCAATTTTGAAGTGTAATGTACACTGCATTATTAACTGTAGTCACAATGCTGTGCAACAGATCTCAAAACATATTCCTCCTGTCTAGCTGAAACTTTGTGCCCTTTGACCAACATCTCCCCATACTCCGGCCCTCCCAGCCTCTGGTAACCACTGCTTTACTCTCTACTTCTGTGAATTCAACTACTCTAGATTCCACATATAAGTGAGATCATGAGGCATTTATCTTTCTGTGCCTGGCTTATTTCACTGTCCTCCAGGTTCATCCATGTTGTTGCCAATAACAGAATTTTCTTTTTTCTTAAAAGTTGAATAGTATTCTATTGTGTGTGTGTGTGTGTGTGTGTGTGTGTGTGTGTGTATTGCACATTTTCTTTATCCATTCATCCATTGACGGACATAAGTATCTTGACTATTGTGAATAATGCTACAATGAACATGGCATGCAGATATCTCTTTAACATACTGATTTCAAATCCTTTGGATATATGTCCAGAAGTGGGATTCCTAGTTCATATGGTAGTTCTCTTTTTAGTGTTTTGAAGAACCTGCACATGAATTTCAATAACGCTTTCAGAGTGCCCTGCACGTGCATTCTTCATGGGTTAGCAAGAGACTTGGATGGAGTTTATACACAAAATTTGGGGATCCCTTTCTTAGGCTCTCTCCTTTCTGAAGTCCCCTACCGCACTCTCTGGTGGCTTCTTCCTCTGGTTGCTCCAGCGACCCTCAGGGTAAAACTGTGAAAATCTGAAACTCAACCCATGCTTTACTACAAGCATTTACTGCCCTTTAAAATCTTTCTACTTTTGTTTACAGATAGTAGTGGAGTTTTTCTGTATTTAGGCCAGAATTTATAGTTGTTATTTGCAGGAGGTTTGGTTAGGAGCTTACTCTTCTACGCACAAGTGGAAACTCCTATACTGATTTCATAGAACAAAACATGTTGCTGCCATTTGCCAGACCCATTGCAATAATATATAAACCTATGAAGTCTGTGATTCAAGTGGCTCCCTCTACTGTTAGGCAGTGTGCAATCTTCTGCATGCAGCAGCTTTGATGATATATGCATGTGTCACAAGTATACAGTTACTTTGATACAGGCATACCATTAAACTTATGTGTTACTGTTCTACACAAAGTCTAGGGTTATGTTTTACATTCATCCCTGGTCCTCACCTCCACTGAGACACTCACCTAAAGCACCCAGACTTTTGAGAATCAGTCCTGCTTACAAGTAACCACAGAGAGAACTTTTCCATCATGTTCTGAGTTATCCATTGCAATATTTAATATAGAATGGCCAAGAAAGTCTGACTTAAATCTAGCTTACTGCCCAATCACTGCCACCCCTTGCAAATTAAATCCCACACCTCTTTATGTTCTCCCTTTCCAGTTGCACTACATATTGCTTACTAATTATTTTTTGTAAAACTATCACATTTCCCAGTAGTTTTGCAAAAACACTGTTTTGATCATGAACCCCCGACAATGAAGACCAGCTAGGTGACTCTTATTTAACATACTGCATCAAAATATCTACCAAGCTTGAAAGGACCTTCTTAAACTAAATCTATCCTATTCTTCCAATTTTCTTCACTTCTGTATTATGGGCATGCCCCTTCCTTATTCTGTCATAGATAGACCACATCACTCTCTATCCAGACCTTTGTTACAAAATGCTTAGGATATTGAAATGAATACCTCTGGATTTCTACATTGTTTCTTATATTTATTCTTTCCAAAACTATAATTGTTAAAGATTGTAGTGCCATATTTCATTCATGCTGTTTTTATTTACCATAATCCCCTAGATCTTTCTCTGCCAATATTATACCTAATTATTTATTAAAAATCATGTATGCATGAAAATGTCCCTTCTCTCATTTATATATATAAAGCTAATTCAATGATGAGTCCCAGTACTTATTTCTTAAAAGACATGGAACTTGAATGTTCACTTGTGTCAAAAATAGATAATTCTACACTTACTGCAACTATTATAAAACATTTAAGAGATGTTAATATTTAAATCAAATACAGCATAGACTAGGTATACCAAAAAAATATGAAGTTAAATAACTTTTAGAAGATTGTGGATCTTGGTTGTCAAGGGGTCCTTAATTGCTATCATATTGTCTCTTGATTAGTGTACATAATGTATAAAAATAATTTAAATGAAAACTCACTCAAGAATGGAATAAATAAGAACTATTTTAGAATTAGTAAGTGTTATTAACTGGAGAGTCACACACATCATAAAGCAAGGATTCATGACTGGTCAGGCTGAAAAGTTTTCTGGTGGAGAAGCGTCAGTTCTAAGAAAAAGCATTTGGAAGTTGGAAGGATGTGGAAATGAGCATGCCAATCACTGTATTGACATCATCTGTTAAAATGACTTCCAGAAAGAGAGAGAACCATCCTTCTCTCTTAATAAGTCCATTGTCAAGTCTCCACCGTCCATTATACTTTGGCCTCTGTCTTTATATAATAGCTGGAAAGTATTCACTCTGCCTGTAGAGCTAGAGAACAGTAGCAATGATAACGAGAATTGACAACTATGATTCTTTAAATGCACACTGTGTGCCTACCTTGTGCTCATTTATGTGGCCAGACAACCTGTAATGTAGTTATCATAATCCTCATTTTTCAGAAGAGGAACCTCATTCTCAGAGACACTATGTCGTTTACCCAGTGTCACATTGGTGCAAATGGCAGAACTGGGATTATACCTCACATCCTTCTAACTCTCAAGCTTGAGCTTATAACCTCTGCATGACACAGTGCTTTTTGGAGATGAGCTCATCTAATAAGAACATACCTTGTAAACTCTCTCTGGAAAGGTAGGAATCATAGATATGTAAAACCTCGGAAAGTCAGGGAGTGCTATTGAGATGCACGGCATTGTTTCTTATTGTTTGCTCATTTTTCTTTGTTTTTTCTCTCAACACACTTGGTAAATAGATGAGTCATCCTGAAAATGTGCACTTCTCTTCAGTTTATTCATCTCTGGGTCTATTCTGTAATGAAACATATTCTGTAGTAACTGAAGACAGTATAAAAGTAGTAAAATTATGATAAAATTAACATCTGTAATTCTAACTCCAGATATCAATCTGTATTTTCCATTAATATAACTTTCTTCAATGACTAATTATAGTACAAAAACATAGGAATCAACTAATAAACCTGACTCAAGTCTTCACCTTCAAGTATTGCATAAAAGCAAATTATACTGATAGAAATAAAAGTCCTCCATAAAAATCCTACAAAGTACATAATTTTTAAAACTAAAACAAATTTAAAAGTAATCAGTCCTATATAAATGACATCCCTGACCTTTCCCTAAATTACATGAAGATTGTGACATTTCATGGCCACTGGCACAGCTAAATATAAACAGATTATTCTGTGCCGCTCCCTGTGCTTTTGCTGACTGACACAACAATTAAGGAAACAAGTTTCCTTTGTAAATTACAGCTCCATGCAGCTTTGAGCAAGCAGAAAGTGTATGTTAGAAATATTTTTAGCTTGACATGAAACTTTCCAAAGGCTCCTAATTAAGCATTTAAGTCCAAGAAACTGTAATTGCAACTGCCAAAATAACTGGGAAATCATACCTTTGGTGGGATCAATCTTAAACTACAACAATTGTTTGGAAAACCTTATGGAAAGGCTTTATTATTGTTCAACACCCTCTTAAACAGAAGGGTACTTCTAATATTGCCCACTTTATGAGAAATTCGGGTGCACTGTTTATATGCAGAGAGTAAATATAGTGAGTGCATAAACACATACAAGTGGAAAGAATGACTGTAAGCAGTGGTCACTTGTGAATAGAAAATAAACCTCCAGACTCTTGCCCTAGAGAACTCTAAGCAGAGCGTCACACACAGGGGTCAATGTAACATGTTGATTCTCACCGTGAAGTTCCGCTATCAGAAAAACCAGAAGAGGTTAGAACACTGTCTCACTTACAGCTTGGTCCAAAAACTATTTAATCTTCATGGATGTGTCAGAGCTCTGAAATAATAGTGACAAAGTTTTATGCAGAATATTTCTATACAGCTCAGACTTCCACTATTGTTATGTGAAGGAAAAACGCTTTTTATAGTTTAAATGCTAAGAGCTCTCAGATTAAAACATCAGTTGTTTTAATGAGGATGTTCAAGGCTATTAGCATATATGAATTTAAAATAACAGTCATCTAGCTACTGTTGTCATAACAAGTCATGTTATGGTCACTGATGCTGTTACTGAGATAAATCTGTGAATATGTTTAGAGGATTTTATATCCACGCAATTTAAAATAATCAAAACAATGTTGTTTATTTCACTATTATCTTTATTCGAATTGATTTAAGGTATTATTTTTTATGATTCAGTAAAACCCCAAACCAGGAATTTTGGCACACAGAGAGGGGCACAAAATGGGCTGTCGGCATAACAACGTCAACGGCTGACCTTTGTGGCGTACTTACCATGGGTGCCTGGCAGTGCATGCACTAACTCACTGAATCCCCCAACACTATACCATTCTACTCAGATGAAGAGATGGAGGGTCAGAGAGGTTAGGTAACCTGTCCAGTGTGACACAGTACAAAGTGTTATGAGTTGGATTTGTACCTAGCCAGTCTGGCTCCAGAGTCCTTCTATTAACATCAACACAATGTTAGCAGGCAAATCCTTGTTAAATGAATGGATGAATACCACTCCAGCCTAAAGGGAAACATCAAACTACAACAGAACATGGTAATAAAACAATAAGACTTGTTTTTAAACAAAAATATATAATAGATCACATTGGTTTCATATATATGTAGTTTAGGAAGAGGTTCCTGGGGACAATCTCATCTTTCCTAATGGGACTGCCATTTCTCAAAACTGTTGTAGAGTCAGGCTTGGGAACTGACTTTAGAATCAATTTATAAGCTACAGTCTTACACAAGTTAGCCTAATGCTTTTATAGTCCCACCACTTTTTTTTTTTTTTTAACCAAAGGAGATTACTCTGGATGATTAGGTACTTTCCCCACCAAACTTGGCTCTAAATGGCATTTGGCTGTTAAAACAGTCAAATCCACCCTCAAAAAGGGTGAGTACCAAAGTATTCAAAAGGTTCTGTTGCAAAGTATTTAAATTAATTACAAAAATGTTTTGACTAATAAAGGCATTTTTATAAATTATAGTACACTAAGTTGGAAGCTCTGATGAGGATCCTATTCATTAGGATAAGTAAGTTATTTAAAAGGTCCTCAAATGGGCCTCATTCCTTTAAAATCCATGTGTGAAAACCTCTACCTTGCTCTATATTCTGTGTTGTTAGAGAACAGGGGATGGAAGAGAGAGAGAGTAAGAGTAAGCAGGATAGCCACTGATTTTCTTCCCTTGAATGTTGTAAGGCTGGTATCTCTGGAAAAAAATTCTTTCCCTCCTATAGAGTCTTTTAGTGGTGGTGATGATGATAGAAGAGTGATCCACAGCGATTTACTCACAGGAAGAGTAAAGATTTTAATTGAGAATTGACCTTAGGTAAAGCTTAAAAGTCAAAACTTTGTCTTTTGACCAGCAATTCCACTGCTGGGAATATACCCAGAGGAATGGAAATCAAGTCGAAGGGATACCTGTACTCCCATGTTTATTGCAGCTCCATTTACAGTAGCCAAGAGCTGGAACCAGCCCAAATGTCTGTCATCAGATGAGTGGATAAGGAAACTGTGGTACATCTACACAGTGGAATACTACTCTGCTGTAAAAAAAGAACAAAATACTGCCATTCTCAACAACATGGGTGGACTTAGAGAAAATGATATTAAGTGAAACAAGTCAGGCATAGAAAGAGAAATACCACATGTTCTCTCTTATTTGTGGGAGCTAAAAATAAATAAATAAGTAAACACACAAACAAATAAAGGGCGGAGAGGGGAAGAAGACAGAATAACCACAAAAATCAAAAATTCCTTGAACTATTTAAGTCAAGTGAACAGATACGATGTGGGGGGTTGGGGAGGGGGTGGAGAGGAACGGGTAAAGGGGCATGAAAATCAAGTACAATGTATTTTGAGAAGTAAAATTTAAAAAAAACAAAACTTTGTCTTTTGAATCCTTATTAAATCCCCCTCAGCCTCTTTTCCCTCTCCCGATGAACTTGTCCCACCCCCACAGCCCTCCTCCCACCCCTCAGTATTTCAGTTCTTGCTATATTTGCTCTCAGGAAAGTACTAGCTAATGGCAGCTTGCCATTATATTTATGGCCAACCACTTATATTTGCATTATACAAAGAAACTTTCAGAGAAGGAAAAAGCAGCCTGACTGCCTCAAAGGAAAGCCTGTGTCCTCTACACCCTCTTCTCCTCACTGGAGTGTGAATTGATGGAGACTTGTGGACCAAACCGTCTCTGAAATTTAGAAAGGGTATCAGCACATTCCTTAGGGGGGAAAACCAAATAACTTAGAAGTTTAAATTAAACTTGCTGATATAATCAGAATATTATATCACGAGTAGTGCATATCTGAAGAGAAACTTGGAATTCTGGCATTGTATCTGCATCCAGAAAAGCAAGAAAAGGCAACCCCCAATGGAAACCATCCAGTTTCAAAGGAAATACCTGAAACTAGTCTAGCCCTTGTCCTAAAGGAGGCAAGGATACCAGAGCTGTGGTATTTGCTGAGCACTTGAAAGACCAGCAGTGGGTTCCTCATGTCATATCTTCATCATAAACTCTCAGGACAGCCTTTTTCTATTGATAAGGTTTACCACTGACAAGAATGTAACATTGGTAAACATTAACTTTGACTGATGTTGATTCATTAATAGTTGTAACAAATATACTTAGTTAACAAGATTAAAATTAAAAGTTTTCTTGTGCAATTTGGAATGAAGAGAGGGGGATTCTGACCTGGTTTTGTAACTCAAATAACTCTTTATCCATCCTTGAAAGTCTATCTAATGCGAAGGGAAAATGACTAACAGACAACTTATAAAAACCTCATTTCAGCCTTCTGATAGCTGATAGATGAAGTTAAACACATCTATCTGGATTCAGCTCCACTGTGAAACTGCCAAACATGTATTGATTGAAAGGGGAAAAAAAGGAGTAGGCCAATTTAACTGGCCAGATAGCCAACAGAATTTGAAGTTTGAATTATTAAATCTGAGTCTCCCCAAAATAATCGTTAACTATTCAAATAAATGGAAGAGGATTAAAGCAATGACCCAAGATCAATGCTGTTAAAATGCATGGGAAGGTGAAGGCAGATATTTCTGATTCCTTAAAAGACGTCGTTCTTAAGGAGATCTGAGGAATACAGGTGAGTCATAAACTAGTGCCATGAGGCTGCACGCTGGCATGAGAAACATTGTTGGGAGTCAAGACACTAAATGCCCACCAATCAGATTCAGGGGAAAGGGGGCAAAAAGAAAGAGCTGTAAGATCCTAGCACCGAAGTTTTCTGAAGCTGATTTAAAATATTAGTGCTGCTGTAATCAAGTGAAATGATGACCAAGAAACAGCTTTTTGATTTGATAGTGATATCTAGAATCAGTTAACTAGTGGAACTAGATGCACAGTATATAGGCTTGAAAAGTGATGGGTGGCATGAAAATGGAGACACTGAATGTAGAAATCACAGAATTTTACATAAGAAAATTTTTAATTAAGTTATAAAGGGATCTAAAATTCAGCCTGTCCAGAGGAAAACTGACCTGTTTTCATACCCCCCCCTCGCCCAAGTTAAAATGGTTTCTTGGTCTGTGCCCTCTTTAGCCATCTTATTTTACCATGTGAGAAGGATGAGATGATATCTTCAAGTGACATGCAGAGGTGGATACAATTAGATGGATCTGGCTAAAGGCAAGAGCAAACTATATCCTTTTTGCTTATCACTTCAAGGTCACTCTCTACTCACAGGGGGAAGTCAAATATTCTTTTAAGAGTGTATTAGAACCTAGGCAGATTCTACTATTCTAAATATTTAAACAATAATTAATCTTTTTAAAATGCATTCTGGTCAGTCATCTTAAAAGGAACATGACAACAATTATTTTGCTCCTTCTCCTATATCATGTGAGGGATTATGTGAGATTGTGTTGACAGGAGATCTATTTAAGATTTTAAGATTTATTTTTTCAATACGCTTGGTTAGAAGAATCAAACCACCCCAGATGTGCTCTCAAGTAACTTGAATATTTGTGTAAGCCCTTGAAAAAAACAAATCAGGGATCCTACAGGCCCAATAGGCATGGGAAGTGGTGAGGTCTATAGTGGGAATATCTGCTTCAGGAGATTGTGATGTCACAGCAGAGTTTCCTCAGCTATTGAAGAAGATGAATCAGAGCCTCATCCATTCTGCAGTTATATTTCTTCATTGAACATAAATAAAATAGCAAATTAGTTTTATGCATTTGTTTTTGTGAACTTCATGTGTGCTGACTCACAAGGGAGGAACATACTCACTGGACTAAGTGCAGCCATGCTGCTTTTTACGTAGCTGCTTTTACATTTGTGGAGAGAGAGATGTTCTATAAGAGTGTTGCATTGACAGTGGGAGAGTGTTTGAGCCATTGATCCTATCATGTCTTCCCTCCCCAGTCATGAGCTGTCCCCTTCCGTACTCTGTGGTAGATTTATTTATTTATTTATTTGTTATTTACAAATGGCCCCAGAGTCTCCAACTTCTTGGAATTTATAATAAACACTCAGAAATAAATTTTAAGCACTCTAATGTTTAAAAACATTTTTGTGCACCAAACATACTTCTTATCTAAACATATTGTTATACTGAGAATGTTTTTTGAAGATGTCAACTTTTGCTTGTTTTCTTCTTGTAAGCTTAAGCAATTTATGCTTTTTTTAAAGACTAAAAATTTTGTAACATCAGAGTTTTTTTACCTAAGGAAGGAAATATTTAGAAGCATTTATGATTTCTAGGGAGATTTATTGTCAGGTAAGAGATATAAGATTGGCTCTGTCTTAGATCAGCCAATCACAGGAAGAACAGAATTACTATCCAGCCCAAATGAAATTTGAGTCAATGTCTGGACTTTAGTTTGGTTCTAAAGTGGTTAATTTATCTGAAATAGATACGACAGTTGGCACGATGTACAATGACATTTATTTCAGAGTTGCTCGAGGTCTGCTTTCTAAGTAAAGGAGAGTCAGAGCTGTGGTTTCTTAGCATAGGCTCCGATTCAGATCCATTAAATGGTATTTATTGAGAGCCTACTACAGGCACAGCAGAAGCACTCTATCAATTTTATTGTGACTCCTGGCAAACACATCTCCTGTATGACTCTTGCCCCCAACTCTTCTGTGGAAATAATAATCTTTCACGCTTATCTAGTTCCTGGAGATGCTGTGAAAATTGACAAGTGAATGTTTGTGAAGTACGTGAAATCCTCAGATGAAGGTATTATGTAAACATGGAAGAATGCTGCCTTTCCAAGCCACAGCCAGAGCCTGGAGCTTCTCTAACAAGCCAGATTTTCCTGGTTGGTTGCTACTTGCCTGGGGCTGTGTTATTCTGAGATAGCTGGTATACTTTTATTAATATGTACCCCTGACTCATGGCCCAGTGGAAGATAAGGATATGAAGATCAAATTATACTTTACATGAACTCAATGTCTCCTAATCTCTTTCATATCTTTTGAATGGAGTGCCTCAAATTTTCATGATTCATTATACATAAAAGAGGGAGAGAGAGAACTTGCTTCTTGACTAACAGATATCCCTTGTGTTCAGGAAGATTCTTTCAAAGATATTCAAAACGCAAAAGTAATTGATATCTTGAAGTTGGTTCATATATAATTAAAGAAAATAATTTCTAAAGTTCTATTGAATTCCAAAACAATTTGAGAAGTCATTCCATTAAAAAAAGATGTATTATCAGATTAAGGATGATACTGTTATCACCCTTTCAAGTAGTTCAAACATTAGAAAACAATTCACATGACTTTTTTTAATGGACTCACTGAAAATCTTGCCAAAACTTTCTATTATTTGGACTTGTCAACATACATCCAAAATTATTACCCCAGTGACACTTCTTGAAAAATACAATGTTGTGCCTCTTATAGTGTGTGTCAACAGTTAGTGGTATCAATTAGCACTCAGCAGTCATGTGAATGACTCATGAGAGCTCATTTCCAGCTGTTAATCTGGGACCAACTCAACAAAGACTCCTATCATCTAAACAAGTCTGGTTACTGATCCTTCAATTCACAATATGCCATATTTTTCTGGATAAAGCTTTATTTCCATTTGTTTATTAAATACCTAAACTATTATTGTCACTGCTTGTAATTTACTGAAAAGATCATTTTTTTCTCAAGGGTTTGGGTCCCCGGCTGGCTAGCTGCCAAAAAAAAAAAAAAATCACTTTCTGAAGAAATAGGCACGTAGAAGGCAAGATACAAAATCTTATCTAAGGTAGATTACAGGTTATTTATTTCAATTTTTGATATATATTTAATCTATTTGAGTCCCATCAACTTCTCTTGACCCTCTAAAGTCATTTGCATAAAATCTAAGTTATTCTGTAAACATTTAGGGGCAAATTAATACTTTTTTAAATTACCTATACTTGTTAAAGTTAGGAATATTTATGATTAGTTTTATAAAATTATATTTTTCAGGTTTTTTTAATCACTGAATGCTCTTTCCAGAACAAAGCTATATTCATATATGGATTGATACAGATCAATTTCATCGATAGAGAGACAATGTAAATATAAATAGAGATGGAGATATTTCACTATGTGTATAAACACACACACAGTGTTAGTGAATAATAAACCATTGCTTCCATTTCTCATTTTCTTCCAATAAAAATAACTATTTAACAGCAAGTTTCTCTGCAGCCTTCATAATATTTCAAATGAACTCTTTAACAATATTAAAGAGAACTCAAGCAATATTTTCAGCATGAGTAAGTAGGACATGTTTTATCATATTTTTAGAAGCATAAAAGTCTACCTATCCCAGCAGTGTGCTGGAAGTGGCTCACACCAGCTTGTGAGAGTTAGTTGTTGGATTTTTAGGCATTTTGTGAGCCAGTAGTTAAACACATGTGTTACTATATTATTAATTACATAAACTTATAATTAAATAATTACATTAAAAACAAAGGCTCAAAATTCATTACTCCCTAATTATTTTTCTTGTCTGTATTCTTAAAGTTATGTTTTTGTATCTACATGATGGGAATATTACATAATAGTGAGCTACTAGTATCTCTCCCCAAGTTCCCATTCATTGGAAGCTTGAAATCAGCCATGGTGGAAAAGAAATCAGCAAATGCTATAATTAGGGTGTTTTTTTTTCCTGGGTAGTTGGTTATTAAATATCTACTGACGTACCAATGACTTATACTACCTAAACTATTGGGTAAGTATTTAATTTTGTTGATTCTTCGTTATCAGTTTATCCTTCTCCTTCTGATAAACTTTAATCAAAGTGAGAAAAGGACAATATTTTGTATTCCAATCAGCTTTGCATTTCTCTTACTTTCTGTAAAATGTGCTTTGAGATTTTGTGATTCCCAGCCTTTCTAAACTTGAACTTCAGGTAGGATTTCAGACAACACTGAAAATTTCACTTTAAGTGTAGGTTTGCAAATAACTTTTGCAGCCTTCTGTAGGGCAGCCGTGGTTGATAGGCAGTGAGGCTAAACAGCTTGCCCTTGTGCCCAACAATAGGTATGAAGCTCACTTAAAATCCACTGAAATGACGAAGTGGAGCAACCTTGGGGAAGGTGAAGGACTCCCAGTCTAAATATAACTCACCAAAACAATTCATCAGTAGTGCCATTTCCAACAACACCCAAGTCTTTACAGTTTAGTTTCCATTCATTTTTATTTTGTAGCATATTATCATGTTTCTTGTAAACGTGTAGAAAACAGTGTAGTTGGATTATTAATATATACACTGAAACCTTAAAGTAAAGCTATATTTATAACTTACTGCACATCTTCTGGATGGAATCAATTTGTCTTTTCGTGTAAACCACCTCCAATAGGGACCACGACAGACCAAACCAATGCCTGCTTTGTAGTCAGGTGTCTGTGCAATGAGGTTACAATGACCTAATAAATGGAAATACCACAAAAGTGTTCTTTAAAAATTTGTATGTGGCATTACATTCAACATTTAAATTGGGTTTTTAAATGAGTTCTCCTCCTGAAATATAATATAGGTCTTTACAACTTAGTGGAAAAGTATGCTTATCACAACTAGTAAAATTAGAAAAAAGGGGTTAAAGGGTGTATATGTATAAATCATTTATTTACAATCTGGTTGCATTGAATTTTCAAAAGAACCAACCAGTGTTACATATAAAATACTTATAATTACACTTACTTAGGTAACACTAAATATGGGATGATCAAAATACTATCTACAGTAGCAAAACTGTTAGGAGATTAGGTAGCTTTAATTGATGAAAATATTTATTTTTACTATTAATATGTGTTCATTTATGTAAAAAACATTCAATGTTACTATAAAATTCTAGCATCTTTTTTCAAGTAATCCAAAAAAGTTTACAATGTCTATTATTAATTCTTAAAAGAGAGAATAAGTGTGAATATAGGTTAACGAATTCTTTAATTATACTTTAGTCATTTGACGTGTTGTACTTTCTGTTCATTTTTTTATATATCAAAACATGAAGAAATCATATCTAAATGACTTGCTAAAAATTTGGTAACAGACTCTCTCTCTCCCCTTCCTCCTTCCTCTCTGTATCTCTCACTCTTTATACACACACACACACACACACACACACACACACACGCATGCATGCACGCACACGCACACCATGTTACATGGGTGGTCAGAGCAAGATGATTAATTTTATCACGCCAGTTGGGAAGTATCACTTATGATACAATTTTCCTATTGTAGTTACATGGCCTTGTAGAAGAAAAGACATAATTATCATTTTCGGTGTCCCTGCCCTCACTGAGAAAATGGCTCTTGATATTGACATTTTGTTCCATAGATAATGATACTCATCCTTCATTCAGAGAAACAAGAAGTGCTATACATGCACTCACTCATCAATGGCTATTGTTTTATCATCAATTATCATGCATTAGAAAAGAAATAGTACCAAGCCTCACCCAGTGCAAATTATTATGTTCTCACCAAGCCACACCAGTATTAAACATTCAAATTAAGTTCATGCTTTTGATAGAAAGATAAGAAAATATGCCATGGTAGAACGCAATATTTTTTAAAGCCTCATCACTATTAAACATTCAAATTAAGTTTGTGCTTTTGATTGGTAGATAGGAAACTATGCCATGGTAGACCATAATATTTTTTATCAGTTGTAGCATTTTAAACAGGATAAATTATAAGCTTTTGAAATGTAAAAGTTTATTTTTAAGTAACATGAAAATCCTGATTAAAATTAACTAGATGCTGAAAAAATGCTTATCAAGTCTTAGTTATATTACATGCATTATTTTACTAAAATGCTGGGTTAAAAGAAGCTATGATTAAGATAAATAGCAATACAAATGAAGAAAGGTAATCTTTTTTTCTGTCTATATGGACACACACATGCACAAAAACAATTTAAGCAAAAGTAAGCAGTTCTTAATTTTATATTCCACAGCCCATTATATTTGTAGACAAAACTAGAATATAAATATTTCATTCAGTTTGGTCAAGAATTTCCTGTTATTCTGACAAGACACCAAGGAAATGATATTCATATGGCTTAATGTAGTTTGAAAAAGCACTTGTGAAATTTTGGCTAATGTTAGACTAGGGGGAGAAAGCACTATTCTGGAATCCAAGGGCTTGGAAGTAAGTGGTTTATGAGTCAGGAGCATATTAAATTGTAGAAATAATGAGTGCTACCAGCTGAGATATAAAACTCACCATGCAGATTTCACCCTCTGGTATAGATGAGATTTTTAATTAGATTTTAGCTAAAGGCCTATTTTCTGAAAATCTTAACTAAAAATGTTGAATTTGTCAGTATATCTGAGTTTGTCTTAAGACTTAATTAACTAAAAAGTGGAATATAGGATCCTGTATAAAATCATTGTAATTCATATTCATACCTCTCAAAAGAAGCAAAAATGAGGGGTTTTGTTTCCTATGAATTGAGGAAAGAATACGCTCTTACTGTGTAAATTTTGAATGAGCATTTTTAAATATCTTTATTAGGCACAGCTGCATACAAATGGTGTTTCTATTTTGGCTCTGTTTTGTTAATGATTCTGTAGCTTCTGTCATTGACTTTTTTCCTCAACTTCTTCAAGCATTCTGAAAAAAGTTCTTCCGAGAAGTCAACACATATGAAACTGGCTTAGATTACAGCCTTCCTGGCATGTATTTCCTCACTGAATTTTTTTTAATTACAATAGTTTTGAGGTGGACAGTGACAGCATTTGGAGGAGCCTCTTGCATTAAAAAATTCAGAGATTCCCTTTGTGAATTTTAGTCTCTTAGATAAGGCTTTTTTCATAGTTGGAAAATGTATGATTTAAGAGGAATTTAATAATAAAAATAGGCCAATTGTAGTTTTACCAAATCCTTGATAGCAATATATATGTATGTGTGGAAGGGTGTGTGTGTTTGTATGTTTAAATAAAGAAACTTTCTTCATGACAGAGAACTTAGGAAAAAGAAACATGGAATAAGCTGTTATCTTTATATTCTCTCCCCCCATTAAAATCCTCTTAAAAATATTAGCCTAGTGATGAAAATTTGTCAACAATTACAGAACAAGAATATACATCAAATTTGAATATGTGATATTGAATATAACCAATCATTAATCATTTTAAAACTCAGTTAATAATATATAAATGTTGTAAATTAATTAAGTAAATTTGATTGATGAATATTCTTTTGATTCTTGTTCATGCCTTCCTTGAGAGAAACTGACTTCCCAAAGATTTCTCATAGAAACTCTTAACATTAATGTGCCAAACTTACAGGCAGTCTTCACTTTGCACAGTTCCAATATACACAAATTTCAGTTCACAAAGCTTAGCTAAATAACAGCAAGCCCCTACGAGTAAGTTCAAACTTCTGTTACCATCTCATATTAGCTGTGAGTGATTGGGTGAAACAGACTTCGCTGCCAGTTCTTCAGTCCACTCATTGCTGTGTAAATAGCAGATTTGCATCATCAGTGGCGAATCACATCACTTCTTCCAAGGTCATGAGCAACTGGTCACTGCTGATCTGTTATTCAGTTCACCCACAGACAGCAAAGAGTGTAATTTTGTTGTCTCCTTGTCTCCCCTTGGCAAACCATGTGACATCTTACAAAGATAGATAAACCAAGGAAGGACTTGTCCAACAAAAATGAAAATGCAACAAAGAAACAAAAAGCAATAATGCTGAAAGTGAAGTTCAAATAAAACACGAACGGAGTATGGAAGAAACGGCTGATGGTGGGAATGTTTATGCTGCCACCATTCAACAGACTCTAGATGGATGTGCAGCCAGAGGAACTTGGTGAGGGCGAACCCATTGACATACATGAGGAAAGTGGTTATGATGAAGAGGATAACGATGTCCCAGAGAAAGTCATGTCAGCAGAAAAGTTTCACATTAAAGGAACTCTTGGAGGTGTTTCATGCCAGGAAAGTGAAAAGGACAAGATGCTGGAAGGTAATCCAAACTTGGAAGGAGTATGACAATTTTCCAAGCCATAGAGAAGATGCTTGTTCTGTATTATAAGTGTTTCATCATTCACTAGGTGGCCAGGCTATACAGCCAACTTTAAAGAGTAGATAAGTGCCTCTCAGCGAAAAGATCGGTGTGTGATCTGAGGTCGCTGAGAACAGATAACAGGCACACCAGGCTCAGATGGTATAGCATTTACTCACAGCAAGAGAGGAGAGAGAATGTACAAGATCTAGCCCCAGCAATGCAGTGGTCCCCCTTGGCCAGCAGAGTCACTCTGCAGCCAACTTGACCAATATAGCTACACACACCCCACTTCATACTTCAGTAGAAGGACCCGACCCCAACCCCTCCTCCATGGGGTCTGAAATGCAGATAGCTGAGGTCATGCCTGAGAGCCATGGACACACATGCTTAAGCAGAACAAATGGGTATACATCAGGCCCAAAACAGGAATGATATTCCCTCACAAGGCAATAAGTCCAGCACAGGCTGTGAAGGCTCTTTATCTCCCAGTAAGGAAATGTTCCAGGCCCAAAGCTACTCTTATGTGGCTGTGCAGGGGGCAACAAACTGTGCATGACTGTGTTTCCCAACAGGAAGTTATATAACCAGAAGAAAAAAGCAAGCACTATCCAATCTATTACTAATAAGTTTTCTTCATACAAGTAAAAATGTATCCTTAATGTTTCTAACATTTTAAATTACAGTATACTAAACAAATATTCATTCTACTCTTTCTCATTTCTCTATACATTTATAACTGACAATGAGATAGTGTTTAAAGTTTGTATAAAAATTTTTAAAGGTCATGGATCGTAATTTTGTCCATTGATTATTAAGATCACAAAGTTTCACTTTGCAGTCATTTTCATGATCTCACACTACTATGTAAAGACTGCCTGTATTCTTCTAGAATGTTAGCATCTTCTATAGGAAGGACAGTTTTACATTCAAAACAAGTTTACAAGAAGAAGCCTTTGTAATTGCCTCAACACTGACCTTGAAATTCTGTCTTTGGAATTCAACATAAAACTAAAAGATCTTAGAGTGCAAACAAGCTTCTTACTAGTGAAATAATTTGTGTTTATTGCATATTTACAAGTCAGAAAACAATGGTGGCTTTCTCGACCCAGGATACTGGTTTGTGACCTGAAATAATGGGAATTCTGTCGGTATGTGTTACACCATCCAATCTGGTTATTAAGAACTACTTACAGATAGCCCACTATGTATGCAGGAAAGAATACACAAGTACATGGCATAGAGTCCACTCTCAAAGAGTTTGCAGTTCAATTGGAGAATAAAAATATATTCATTGATTTACTCAATAAACATTTCTTGAATGCCTACTATGTGCCAGGCTTTGGGAAAACTCTCAAGATAAATAAAAAAAAATGCACAAAGAACTCTGCCTTGTAGAACTTGCATTCCTCAGCACTGAGTAAGAAAAATGTAGTTAAGTGAAAAATGATGTGGAAAAAAAAAGAACAAATAGTAAGGGCTTAAGGGGTTGGGAGAAGTCACCAAAGAAAGTAGAATTTGAGCTGACTCATAGCTAGTAGAACTATATATAAAGTATACATTAGAATAAAATTATTCCATATTTTACCCATGGCATTTAACTTTAAAATAATCTTATGCTTTGAAAAATTCATTTTTAAATATAGAGAAAAATTTTGCAGGTACTGAGCTATGCTTTAAAATTGTTTGCATATTTCTACTAAAATAGCCGTTGTGAAGTTCTCTGTGCTTATTAAGTGCATGACAGCCATTGAGCAAAGTCACTTCCATTGGCTAAGTTCTTCCCCTTCAAAAGGCATTGTCTATGGTTGATGGCCTTACACCATCCTTTTTCGATATTGACACTCAATTTTTTTCCCAGATGAGAGCAAACTTTTGGCAAAACAGAATGGCATTCCTGGAGAGAAATACCATTGTCCATCCAAACTTGGTGATATTCCTATATTTGCAGAATTTCCTGTCCTCTTTTTCTCCTTTCGGGGGAGAGAAAACATCACAGACCCACATAATATGTATGTATATGTATATGTGAAGCACACAGACACGATCAGTCATAATCTGAAAGCCTAAAATAGCCTTTCTCTTGCCAAAAAAACAGGCTAATCTCTAAGATTTCCAGGTTCTGAAGTTGAAAAATATATTTAGCCATAAAATATATTTACAAAAGAATAATCTTAAAATGTAAATTTGCATTTTTATTTTTTACTACTTCAGTTCCCTTTTCTTACCTGCCTTCAACACCAACAGCCCCCAAACCATGAACTCCTTGGTATAAAAGTAACTTCCTTTCAGATTTTTTCTATCTCCAAGACAAAATTAATGTTTTTTGGCCCATTCTTGGTTATTTCTATTCCATTTATTCATAGATGGGAATTCATTGGAAGAGATATTGAAGTAAAGGCCATAGTGGTGTAGTGCTTGGCACATCGTAGGTATTTAGTAAGTGACAACTGCTTTACTGCACAATTCTTAGCTGACTGAGTCCATTGGGGTGCTCTTGCTTCCAGTAGCAGAGTATCTGGTCAAATTTGACTAAAACAGTAGGATTTTATTTTATCACATAACTGGAAGTTCAAATACAGGGTATATCCAGAATTAGTTCAGTGGCCAGAACTGTGGTTCAGCTTCTCTGTGATTCTCTTGTCCTTCCTCTCATGGTTGCAAGATCGCTGCAGCAGATCCGAGCACCTTGTCCTCACAGAACATCAACAGCAGGAAGGGAGAGGCACTTTCTCTATTTTCTCTTTCTCAGCCTCACTGTAGCTATCCTTTTTTAATCCATGAAGAAATTCTTTCCTGCAAGGCTCTCTAGCATCCTTTCCCCCAAGTTCCATCAGCCAGAATTGGATGGCCTATACATGTCCCGCTGCAAACAGATGGACAGAGCAAGTTCAATTTCTATAGCAGAAGGTGGGATCTGTCAGAAAGAAAGAAGCACGGGAGAATGGATACTGTCTATAACACTGACATAAACATTTTTAACAACTATGAAAATGCGTGATTCCATGAGGCTTTAAGAAATCCCTACTAGAACTATAGTCTGTATTTGAGTAATGACCTTATTATTCATATTTACATTTTTTTCTTAATATCTCTACAGTCATAGAAACTTATTCCAAAAGTTCTCTTTCATTTGCACAATGAGATCAGATGTGCCTATGCTTCTGTCACTTCAAACCCCTTTTTCAGGAAGAAAGGCTGCTTTCCTGTTCCTGACGCATGTAAATTGGGGATTGGGGGTGAGGGTGACAATTCCTTCATTGTGGAACATGTAATATATATTTCTATTTCCTCATCTTCTGAAGGTAGTAACCTTCGAACTGTGATTTTTTTACATCATTGCTCTCCAACCTTTATATTTATATTTTCAGTTTATTACATTTATTTCTTTTTTACTTAATTTTTTTTCATTTTTTTCTTTGAAATCTTCTGGTCCTATATCTTATTTATTTGTCTTTCTTAGAATAGCTTTCTTATATAGAGCATCTCTCTACTAGCTGATCCTTCCTTTCCAAGGTGTTCTCCAGTTCTGTGTCTAGACTGTGGTGGTGGTTACACAAATCTAAACATGTAATAAAATTTCATAAAATTATTATATATAATTTAAAATCATAAATTCAAAAAAGTGTCAAAACAGATGAAATCCAAGAGTGGTCTATAGTTAATTGTATTGTGCCAATGCCAGGTTCTTGGTTTTGGTAAAATACTATAGTTATGTAAGATGTTACCATTGTGGTAAGCTGCGTAAAAGGTACACAGGACTCCACAATACAAGTTTTGCAACTTCTGTGCATCCATCGGTATTTCAAACTAAAAGTTTTCTTAGGGGTGTTCTCTAGTTCCCATCTTTCTTTAGATTAGGTCTGTTACTGCCATATAAATTTAAAAGGTTTATATACTCAAAGAATGTATAAACTTTCTCATTAAAAAATTCCAAGGCTCTTTCCTATGAAAATAAAGTTTTATTGTAATAGAGTCTTATAATAACAATAAACTTTTCCTTTTAACTACATATCCCTCCATAATGCTGTGGGGAAAAAAAAAATTCCCATCAATGACATTAAAAACATCTATTGGTAGAAATTATATTGGTTTTTTAAACATGGGCAACAAAAGTTATTTAATTAACTTTACTCCAATGTGTAGGAATGGTTGACAAACCATTATTTTTCATTTTTAAAAAATTCGATTACATCATACATCACTTTTTTCGATATAAAATTTTTTATCTTTGCTTCCCCTAAAATGCCATCATTCCTCTATTTTTCTCATATTTAAGTCCTATACTAATTTTTTTGTATCTTTGTACCTGCCTCCTCACTTATTCCTGATTTTTCAATACTACTTGTCCATCTCTTTTGTTATTTCTTTATAATTATGTAATCCTGTTGATCAAAAAATCCTCTTTCCTTTTGTTGTCTTGCCTTCAATAAGCAATTATTGACCTTCTTCTGTGTGTAAGATACTGAACAGGACACCAAAGGGAAGACAATTCCCTTTCTTGAAAAGCGAAGGCTCAGTAGAGGGATAAGAGAGACAGGTGCAGTGATGCAAATACAAGTGTTATGAATACACATACGAATGTCATGAAGCTCAGAATGCTAAGTGTCACAAGCCTGGTGACACTTCCCCAACTCTACCTTTATTTTTTCTCCATCTGTCTAATTTTGTCTTCCTCTGAAGTCTACCTGCAAGGGGGAAGAACATAACAAATACCTAATCCTCAAGTTCTGCTTAAACTTTATTCCAATTTGATCATTTCATCAAGACTTTACAAACTGCTGAGTCTTTCTGGGGAGAAAAAGTTTTAGAAGCCATATAATACAGGAATCAGAGTACTGGCTTCATCCTTTACTCAGTGTGTGACTCTGGCTGGCTTAACCTTTTCTAAGCTTCAATTTCCTCATCTGCAAACTAATGGGAGTAATAACATAGAGCCATTCTGAGGATTACATGAGACAGTTCATGGAAAGCACTTAGTACAATAGCAAAAAATTAGTCAACACAGTG
The DNA here is from genome assembly GCF_027409185.1 of Cynocephalus volans. Taxonomy (NCBI): domain Eukaryota; kingdom Metazoa; phylum Chordata; class Mammalia; order Dermoptera; family Cynocephalidae; genus Cynocephalus; species Cynocephalus volans. The sequence goes on from NC_084464.1 coordinate 78,415,048, forward strand.
TATACTATTTTGCACTCCATCTTGAATTACCAGAGTCAGTGACTTTTAGAGAATCAGTTTATTCATTTTCCACTGTCAGAGCTATAATGAAGCAGTAACCTTTTCCCTGAAAAATTCTCTTTGTTCCAGGGATAGTTTCTCCTTCAAAAACATTATTTCATACATTTTGAGGTATGCATTAAGTCCTATGATCTTTATTTCTGTTTTGTATTGGCATTAATGTATTTCTGGATTACTGCTGTTCTTTTATGTTCGTGTGTGTGTGAGTGTGAGTGTTGGGGGGGGGTTGGGGGATAGAGGGAAAAGAAAGCAATCACACTCTACTCCGAGTAGTTTTCTCTGATTGTATTTTTTTGTCCATTTCATAGAGGTTAGTATTTTGATGTGCACAATATTAGAGGTTTATCTGAAGTGTCCTGTGGTATTGGGTTGAGAGCTCACACTTTCAGATAGCAACCTGAGAATTACTATCCAGGCTCCTAAAGTATTCCCAGGCTGATAGGATTAGAAGAGTGGCCACCAGGCAATTTGAAACCCGTTGAGGACGTGACCAGAATGGAGAAGTCCAGCCAAACAGGGAAACAACATGTGCCTCATGAATTTTCTATTTTATTAATAATGACTCAAGAAGAAAACAGGTGGTTGTATCTATGCAGACCAACCAGCAAAATTCCAAACACATAAAATAAACATCAGAGATTTCTTTATGGGGTAATATAAAACACAAATAAATTCCCAGAGGGCGAGTAGCAAAATTGAAATAGAAGGACCAGTGAAGTGTGTGGGGAATTAGAGAATGAGCTGTGAGTGTGGCCCTCTGAGCCCCAGCAGTATATAAGGTGTCCAGAGATGGGATGGCCAAAAAGAATTCACCAGGATATCCCTAATTAAAGGTGTCTAGAAAAAGCTTCCTTTAAAAATCAGTCCAGATTCCTCCTGATCCACTGCAAAAGATCCCCCTCGGTGTGCTTTGGATGTCTTCATCAAAAATCACTTGATTGTAAACAGAAGCAAAAGTAAAGTAACAGAGCTTAAGCTTTGGGTCCCCTCACTTAAGCTTCATGGGTCCTGTTACCAAATTTACTGGCATTGCGAATTCTTCTTCTGAAAGAAGGCTCCCAAAACGGTATACAAAATCTGGATCCACCCCCAGTTATCAAGTACAGAAACTCCTTTAATCCATCTCCAGTAACTCCTCTCTCGTGGGGTCTCTGGCTTCTTGACTCTCCTCCTCTCGCTGTGTCTCCTCCATTTTCCTGCCTTGTGCAAAACAGTTTTCTCAGCCTACTCGTGGCTTCCCAGCCCTACTAAATCTCTGGGCTTCATGTAGTTCTGGCTGGCAGTAGTGCTAGGTGTGGCTCAGCCCCTAATGAACTTTCAATCCAATCCCCTGTGGGCAAGTAACTGACTTCTGTCCTTCTGCCCCAATTCTAAAGTCCTTGGAGAGGGACCTGCCTGTCCAGCTCCAGCCAGTGGTCACCCCTTTCCAATCAGCTGTAGCTGGGCTAATTGGGCAGGGTCCTGTCGTGGGCTGATAGATCTATTTCTTGGGGACTGGGAGGGCAAATTCTTTAAGGAGGAGTGAATGAGCAGGCAATGAATGTCACATCTGCTGTATTTAAAAAGGAAGTTGGCTCAGTGTTTTCAGTCTGCTTAAGATAAACTAATAGCTGAACAGGGAGGGGCCATAGCAAATGACTTTCTTTCTCATTGTGATTCACATAGTGCTCAGAAACCACTGTTTTCCTGCTGTCTTTCTTTCTTTTTTTTTAGCATATTCCAAATCTCTCGCAAATAGCTTTCAAATGACATTTTTTCTAATTCACAGAGCATGTCCTAAACTCATTTTAGTATTTTACCATCACAATCAAGAGGTTCTTCCAGTAACTCCATTGGACTGGGGGGGGAAAAAACCTAGCCAATTTCTTTTATATATCTAACGGTACTACATGCCATTGTCTTTATCTAAGCTGAATATCTTCTCACTGTTATTCAGAAACAGTATTATTTTCTGGAGAACATAGGCTAAAAACTGAAAGCAGACTAATTGGCTCCGTGAAATTATGTGTATAAACATACTCTATGATGTGTAGAAGATGCATTGCTTAGTAAGCAGGTATGCCTTAAATGTGTTGGGAACATAGGAAAGATATGATCCCAGACTTCTAGGAAAAATCAGCCTTTTTCTGATCTCTCTGTTTGTATGCACAGACTGTAAAGCGCTGTAGAGACTACAATTTTTTTAATAATTTATTTTATTTATTGAATCAAAATCAATTATACATATTTTGGGGGTTGAACATGGAGATATGTTGATTAAATCAGTATTTCTAGCATATATATTGTTACAAATCGTAATTATTCTTTATGTCCCTTGTCCAATCTCTCCCCTTCCCCCATTCCCTCCTCCTCCCCCCTCTAATTGCCCTAGATTTCTTCTCTCCTTCTGAAGGAATAATGGTTATTACTCTGTTAACTTGTTGCCTAGATGATCTGTCCAGTGCTGAGGGATGTGATCAGGTCCCCCAGTATTATCACAGAGCAGATAAAAGTTAATCCCTATGAACAAGTTACCTGAAAGCTATACACAAACGGGGTCAAACAAGTCTCTTTCTCAGAAGGTAAGATGTGTTATCCTAACCCATAAATTATACCCACTTTAGAAATAACTATTTCTTTGATCCAATTGCCTTTTCTCAATAATGCATTCCTAAAATTTATGTCTTTAGATTCCTGATTTTGCATACGATTGCACAATATTTTTTCTCATTAAACACAATGCATTTTATTGAAAAGACTCTAGATGACTTAGGGAAAGGAAAATTTAGCAACTAAGAGAGCAAGCTAGACAACCATTCTGAAAACTAATAAAAACCAATTTTTAAAAATAGCTTGTGGTAGGTAAGGGAGAGTAGGTAGACCCAAACAAGACTGGTCAATTTCTACCTGGACAGTGAAGGGTAGGGCATTAGTTTCCTCCAGATGTAGGTATTTCTGTAACAAATATTTCTTTAGAATGTTTTTTTTTAAAAATTGTTAGTGTATTTTATTTATTCAAAAAATAAATGTCTTTACTGTGGTTGAGTATGGGTGACATAAAAAGTTCCACATGAAAATACCAAATATTTAAGTTTAAATATTAAGTTTAAATATATACGCAAATAATTATACGTATTGTGTGTTGGAAGTAAACATAAGTATGAACTTTTTTTTGACCACCGCTTTCTCCTACTGGAAACTAATGGCTCGCTGGTAGGAGCAGTTAGTGTCCCAGTCCATGTCCATCCCCTTCTTACTGGCATTGCAGAGGGACTGCAACCTCTATGTGCAAGTAGCTGAATACCCAAATATCAAAACTGTGTCTAAACCCTATAGCCCGTGTCACAAATTCTTGTACCTCGGCATATCACTCTCCTGTATGCCATATTTCTACTTATGCTTTTCTTATTCCTATGCCCTTTCCCTTGTTCTCTCCACCTGCCTGGGATGCAGCACGCTTGCTGGCCTCGTCAGTGAATGCTACCTCCGATGCTACCTGGCTCTCTATGCTGCTACTTTTTTCTTTTTTCTAATCAGTGAAGTAATAATGGGCCATCAGTACTACTCAGGATACAAAGCCATGTAGTATCCAGAATACTTCAAAATGTTCATGAAAAGATTCATGTTATCTTTTAATTGTATTTTTCCATGAACATTTTGAAGTACCCTCATCTAATAAATTACTAAGAACTATCCTAGCAGCCTTACTAACTTAATGCCAATTCCACAATACCAAACTCTTTCCCCAGAAGCAATGTTTGTTGAGAAAATCTGGGTCACTACATGACCTTAGTTAAGCCGCTTGTCTTTTCTTTAATCTCAGTTTTTATCTGTGTTATTAGCCTGTTTTCTTACAAAATAATCTGATGTTCTCATAAGGTAACATTCATTAAATATTAAAATGTTAGCAGTAGCCAGAGCTTAAGTGAATTTGATTTTATGAGGCCACGCAGAATTATTTGAAAATTCTAGTTTCCGTTAATAATAACATCAATGCATAATTTAATTTCACACATACACACACACACACACACACACAACAGAGGATTTCAAAAGTCTTAGTGCAATTTTAGGCTCAACTAACTTAGAAATATAAACGCTACCAACTTACAAAGAACATCATTTGAAAGTTTAATTACTTGGACTTCTTTCATTTATTTACTTTTGTAAATTTTGAATAATAAAATTTTAGTTTTGATTTTTTTCTTTGTTTCAGATATTTTTTAACTTCAGTCAGAGGGACTGGTATGTATTCCTTGGACATGGAGAAGCTGGAGTTTTAAGAATTACACAGAGCTTTTCACATCCAAGTCAATATTTGAACCTTGTTTAATTAGCAGCTAATAAAGTTTCTGCTATTTGGAGAACCACTCCATGAGAAATAATTCATAGCTTTCATCCAGTAAACACTTGCTGAGAACTTTCTACATTTAGAACCTACATTGTATTAGTTACATTCTTTTATTTAATCCTTACACCACCTTTAGAAGTGGATATCATAACCTTCACCTTATAGGTGAGGAACCTGGAGTCTAGGGTAGTGAAGTAACTTTACCATAATACTTAAACGTTGTATGTGGAAATCTGGACCTGAATCCCAAATCCCCCAGATTTGAATCCAAGTTCTTTCCATGCCATTGTGTTGTCATTCCCGTTTTTGATGTCCTACATATAGACTTTGTGTCATTCAAGTGTGGGTATGTGTGAAAGTCATGAAAATGTCTATTGAAAGGCAGTCGGCCAAAATACAGAAAATTAATAAGCAGAGTACCTCATAGGTATAATCTCCTTCATCCATCATAATTAAAGGAACTAAGTGGAATTATTCACTATAAAACATTGAACCTATCTGAAGGCCATATATGTAATGGTCCTGTCACCACCCTCGTCTCTGTAAGATTCAGTGCATTATCTCTTTGACAGGCTAATCCCTATGCTGAGTTCTTTTGATCATAAGGGATCCTGAACAGGATGTTTTTCCATCTAGAAAACCAGCACTACTGGGATGCCAGCTGGAGACATGTCATGAAAAGTTGGCCCCAATTCCAAAGCCAACAGTGTGTTAAAATTGGGGCATATCATTTACTTGGTTCCTGGCTATGTACTTTACAACTGACAACTGGAGATTACTAATAATGTCTTCTATGCATATATACCTCGCTCCAGGAGGATTCCCAGTCATATCAGTGTGTAGTAGTCATTTCACTCTCTGACTATTGGGTGTTTTTAATTGCCCAGAATCTTTAATATGGGACAATGGGAAGAGAAATACTGTTTTTCTACAGAGAAGGGCAGCTGTACATGTCTCTGTGTATGTCAATGAAAGCTGCACAACACATTAATTTAAAGTGAAAGAATACAAGTTGGTAGTTGTAACCAGCATTGAAACCAAACAAAAATTATCAATTAAAGGTTTAAACCCACTCCTTTAGTCACCCCCTGGAACTGTGTTGCCTGTGTCAACTTATGTGGTAGACAGATAATATCAAACATTTTAGTAAACATAGACTATATCCTGAGAGCTTTACATAATATCATCAATTAATTATTCCCACAGTACTGCAGAATAGCTATTATTAAGCCTGTTTTATAAACAGAAATACTAAAACTCAGAAAATTAGATAACTTGGCCAGATGTCACATGGTACAAAGTGATAGAGTCAGAATTGAAACCATGTCTGTTTTATTCTGGAGTTTCCATGTTTACAACTTTATTATGCCACCTCAAACTTCCCCATCATGCTGCTTCTAGTTCCCTCCAGCCTCTTTGTTTCAGCTGTCTTCCTCTTGGTCCTCCTCCATGAGCAGCTTAGTCTGATCCAAAAAAAGCCAAAAGAGATGATACAGTTTTGTGTTAATAGTTAGACACACAGATCTGACTCCAAACCACACTTTATTCAAACACACTTTAATTCAGTTCAATCCTTGCCATATATCCACATCATTAAACAGTCAATTAATTTAAAAGCATGAAAACAGTTTGTGAACTCAGACTGTGCCATGATCTAACTACACAGCCTAAGGACTTTGAACTTTATGACCTCTGTCATCAACATTCTAATCATGATACAGAGAGGTGTATTAACCAGATGTAGTCTGGGAATGGACTAGTCCCAAGCCTTGATTCCCATACTGGCAGCAGTTGTTGAGAGAGTGGGCCTTGCTGGAATGGGAGGAAATGGATCAGACAGGGCCACATTGCACTCAGTGAGTATTGTGACAGGTGAATCTGCAGCTGTGGCTGGCATCAAGAAGAACTGGGCAAAGGTAACAGACAGGTGGAGCACAGTCATGGGAAAGACAGGAACCAGCCAGCTCTAGAGATACAGCCAAATGAATGGCAGTCTAAGTCAGATGCCTGGTGATTGCAGGGCTCCCACGAGAAGGTGGTGGGCTGAGGGAGTTAAGGAGAGTGAGCCCCCACTTCCTAAGGAAGATAATGAAAACAGAGATTCAAGTATAAGAAACAATGTCCAGAGCCACATTCTGACTAGGATTTAGTCTCCAATATAAGACAAATACCCAATAAGAATTAAAGCAGGGTTTGTGATGAGGCTGAGTCTTTCCAAGGATCAAAGTGGAATTCTTTTTGTCCTCACCATCTTGGGATGTAAACTTGGAGCAGACTGACATTGCAGGTGAGGGTCAAGTGACTTTTACCTGAAGAGCGAGCAGCCTATGAGAACAGGGAACCAGGCAATGTGGAAAATGCAAATATTAGGTTAGCGTTTAGACTAAATGGTCTTTTAGGTACTTTCCAACCCTTAAATATTCTAATACTGTAATGATACATGGACTTTATTTAAGTTTTTCCATTTTTTCCATTTATTTTAGATAAATACCAGCGTGCCTTTTTTCTGTAGGCTTCCTTGCTTGTCTTTCACAAGCATGGCATTTGTAAAGACGAACATTTTGATACAGTCTTTTAGACATTCAGCCTCTTCAAGATGTAAAAATTTTTTAAAATGGAAAGGGATGGTGTTTTCAAGGAGTGAGCAGAGGGATATTCTTCACTCCTGTGCCATCCTCCAGGATGTGCTACACAAGGTGCGTGAGATCCAATGCCAGGATAAGGCTGGATGTGGGTTGCAGCACTACTTGGGGACAGCCCACAATCAGGGGTGTGAAGGTAGGGAAGAGAATGTAGGTGGCTTTTGTACAAAGAATTTGGTATTTTAAGAAGTTGAGAGTTTAATGGTTTGCTCTTTAGGACACATCAAAATGTTCCCTTGCCAAGGTTGCTGCATTGAGAAGTCCATACCATCAGAATGGCCCTATCAAAATTTCACCTGCTCATGATCATACTATGAAGGACAACGATTTCTGAAGTGTTGACATTTTGGTTACAATTCTATTTGACTACTTTTTTAAAAAACATGCCATAATTTGGAATCATGTTATAATTATTACATTGCATAATCAGATACCTAGATTTTTGTTATGACTATAGTGACATCAGGAAAAATAACCCTGCTACTCATATGATGTATTTTCTGTCTCATAACATTTCTGTGCTAATATGTTCTATAAGCTGGGCAAATAATAATAATAATAACAAATTATTTATTTAATTTTTTTAATAATAACTAACTGCACCCAAATATTTAAAGCCATCACTCATTTTTTAAACCAATTTATTGTAAGTCTATTGTCCTGAAAAATAATTATACCACTTCTTTGAATGCCCTTTTATCTAACATGTAACTAGGCAGAAATTTTATACTTAGCGGAAAAAAAACTATACAATATAAAAATAATCCAGTAAGGCAGACTTCTTGTGTATATCTTCATAATGATTATAATTTATACTCTAAGTAATATATAGGCATTTAAAAGCCAAATACTCAATAGAAGAGGACGGTGGTTTGCTTCACTTTTCTCTTGTGTTAATTTTTGCTTTTATGGTTTAACTATTTGAGGGCAATATCTTGAAAGGAACAGGTTTTCTAGCTCTGCGTAGATACCCTGAGAATCCACACACATAGGCCTATGACTGGACCGACTGGTGCTTTACGTACAGTATCAGTGCTTGTCGATTGAGCGTCCTCTCTCCCCAGTCCTAAGCGCTCTGCTCTCTGTGTCTCCATCACCACCATGTGGTTTTGAGAAAAGAACCAGTGTCCCCATTTTACAGACAGAAATCTGCAGCAACTTCTTCATAAATTATTTTTCAGTTTGGAGCAAGAGGTCATTTAAACATGTATCACTGCTATAGTGTGACTTCTAAGTTTTTATTTGATCATGTAATGTATTCTGATTCCAATTCTGTAAAATCTAGTAGGAAATTCTGGGAAATAAATAGTAGTAGATTGCTAGCTTCTTACTTTTTCTGTTATTTCCCACTCTTTCTAATATATTTACATGTTTATGTAATAAATGTTGTGGTGTTATGGCTGCCAACTCCTTCATCATTTAATCTGTTAAATAAACACGTGTGTGTTGGAATCAATCACTAACAAATAACTACTCACTTAAGTTAAAGATTTATTTTCCTTTGAGTGTAATAATTGCCCTATAGTACTAACAAGCAAAATTAAACAAAAATATTCTAAATTATACTTGTCATATTAATCCAAAAAGAATAATATTTAACCTAAATGTAAACTAAAAGCCACCTTGTTAATTCACTAAATACAGAATAATAAAACCCAGAGTAAAACCAAAGAAACTGCCCCAGATTTCAAGTAACAGACTCTGATTCTGTATATAAATTTGTCTTTCCCTCTTTCTCCCTCTCCTCCAAGGATCAGTCCAAGGATAATCTCCACCCAGCAGAATCTGGGATTGGGAAGGCATCATCTGCAACCGCATATTTTTTTCTCAAGCAGATCATTGGCGAGATGAACGTTCATTCTGAGAGTATTCTCTCCTGCCAGGAGGGAAGCTACCCTAGTGAGTAGAAAACAAAACCAAACAAAGAACAACAGCAAAACAAATAAACAAACCTAGGTCTCCAAGGAAGTGTGCAAGCTTCTTGACAGAGTTTTTTTCTTCAGCCTTTGCAACCCCATATGGATTTTCGGTAAATATTTGATGGATACAAGAGTGAATAGGTAAATAAATGGACAAGTGGATAGATGGACAGATGGAAGGATAGATGGAAAAGGAACATATGATAATTTAATAGCCTTACCCAAACCTATAGCTTCTGTTTCACCATGTACCTCTCTCTGTTCCCTTTACTTCCTAAAAGAAGTGCTCTCAGCCTGACTGAGTCATGATCTAATGTGATATGTGTTGTTATTAACCTGTTACTAAAATTGAGCACTTAATTTTTTAAATTTTTTTAAGATAAAATATATTCAGAGTTTTATATTCATTTCAATGATAATGTCATTCTTGCTTATTTGCTTTCCAATATATTTGTCATGAAAGAGGAGGGAGAGCTCCTCTCTAAAAAGTGGTGCAAAGGGTGTATTGCACGTGTGGACATAATCTGTCTTGTGAGTCTCAGCAAAAAAAAAAATGTTGGGAACTACTGCTCTGACATAGCAATAATAGCTGATACTCGCTGCATAAATTTTATGTGCCAGACATTTTTCCAAAAGCTTTACAGATATTATTTCATTTAATCCTCTCAAAAACTCTGTTAGGCAGGTATCATTCTTCCAATTTTATAGCCTAGTGGTGGTTGAGTAACTAGCCCAGGGTCACACAACTAGTAATCAACAGAGTGGGATTTGAACCCAGGCCATGTAGCACCAGAGCCTTTCCTTTGCTGCTTTACAATGAGGAAAATTTTTTATTTTCCAATTTGTGCAAAAATAGGGGGTAATTTACATTCAAAGCAACCCTAGTGTGATAGGGTTCATTACTACCATCCCTTGGGAGTATTCAAATTATGTATTCTATGACCAAAAATGAAAAAAAAAAAAATGCTTGAAATTGGTGTCCATATTTTACATTAAATTAATTTTATATAGAATTATTCATTCATACAGTTATTGGAGAACCTTGTAGATCTACCATATAGTTCTGCTAAAACAGAATCAGAAAGATATGCATGATTTTTTGCTCTAAGAGTCTCCAGAAATGAGAGAGCTCAAATTTTTCTAAGAGAACCACTCAAGCATCTTACACACTTGGAGGAAGAATTCCTTTCTTTTTAGTCTTCACTTTCCTAGAATTAATATATCTTTCATTTTCTTTTTAATCAATGAGATCTAATTTTCATTTTCATTAGATAGTTTATATTCAGATAATTTTCCTATTCATCTTTTCTCTCTGGCATTAATATTACTAAAGCGAAAATAAAATGTAGCAATTGAAGATATTTAAGGTTAATGTTTTTAGTTACATTTACTTATTAAAATTAGTGAAACATGCTCTTCACCTTGGGTAATTTAAGAACAATCATTGTAGTTAATGGTTCTGTGTTACATCTGCCACAAACATGCTGTGCCCTTCGTGAAGAACACCATCGATTTTGCAAAACAACCTCAAACTTCACTAAATGAAGTAGTTCTGCAGGTACATGTACAGTCTGAGTGAGATTTCATTTGACCCCATCAAAAATCTTAATCTTATACAATCCTCCAACCTTTCATGGACAGGAAGAGAACAGAAATGCTTACCTTGTATTTCTGCTTCCAGATATCAAATGTGATTTATTACTAAGGTAGCCATCACAATGGTTTTAACTGGCTTAGAAAAGCCCAGCTGTACTTTCTCCTTAATCATGTTAGCAGCCATTTTAGTATTTAATTACATTTCCAGAGCATCTCAATAGTAGTGTGTTTTAGTACATTAAAAATAATCTAGAAAAACTCCTTTTGTTTTGCTTCCTACACACAAGATGAGCTAAGTTCTCTCAGACGAGAAATATTCCGAGATAGTAATTTAGTAGGCACATGTTTACATTTTGAAATTCTTCCCCTATACGTATATATCTCTTATAAAACTGTAATGAAATTCAGCAAGTATGTTGACAGTATGAATTCAGAAAAGACTTTATAAACCACAACACCCAGTAATATATAGACTCTGAAATGTATCTTCAGATTAAAGCTCCTTATTATACATTATGTAAGTAAATCTAAATTTAACTGGTATTATATTTAATGTTTAAATTATGATTTCCTTTAAGCATTAAAAATCATAGTTTTTACCCCAAATGAGAATGTCTCTCCAAACCTAAAAGGAAAAACATTTTAATAATATCAAAATTATTCATGTTTGGTATATTCAGTGTGGGAAAATAAAGGAATAACATGGTTTTGGTTTTCTGGAAAACACAGTATGAATAATTTTACCAAATTAATTACACAAGCTAGATCCAGTTTTGTTTATTTTTTAGGAAAATTTTATAAAGTGAATTCACTCATCCACCTTGAAGAAAATAAATATGCATTGAATTTCTCAGAATAAATAGGGCAATAAAATTGTAGAAATGGTTGGAAATACAGTTCTGGGACCTCGATGCTCTATCAACATAAATATTTATTGCAAATGATTTCATAATCATACACTGAGATTTTTCAGGGACATTTATTTTCATTTCAATCACTGAAATAATTAAAACTCAAAACAGAAAAGCCAATTCTTTCTCAAGTTTAGTGGGAATAATTTAATGAGAAGAAAGAGTCAACAGGCCTTTGGTCAAATGAATAATAATGGCATAAATAATAATCGTAATCATAATAGCTACCTTTTACTGAGTGCCTGCCACAGCCCACGCACTGTGCTAGGGACCTCACATCATCCTCCTTCCTCACAGCCCACAGAGGTGTGAGTCCTCTCATCCCCATTTTACAGATGCAGAAACTGAGTTTCATACAGTAGTTAAAGGGCAGAACGAGAATTCAGTTCCTAGCCCATGTGCTTCAGTAAGTTATACATTCCCCTAAAGCACTTGTATTTAAAAGTTCACAAAAAAAACATAAAACAATTACTTATGTACAAAATAGACAAATTTTTCAAAAAAGCATGGTAGAGTTTATACTCAGACATTATTTTTCTTTAAGTACCGCTGTGTACATTCTTCCATTAATGTTGCCATTAATGAAAATACTTTGGAAATCTGGTTCTGGAATTGCCTGCAAATCCCACAGCATGTTCCTTTTGATTATCTTCACTGGTGTAAAATCTTTGTCTGGTGAAAATGAATGTCATTTTTAGAAGCAGCCTGACAACATTTAGAACTTTGTTTTAAAGCAGTTAATACAATATTGCTCCAAACTATTTTACAGAAAGTCCATGATAACAACATCATCATAGTGAAGTCAGCCACGGCCGTACAATCCCTTGGCTTTGTTTTATACAGAATCTCTCAGATACATCATGATTCCTCCACCACAATAAATTTAATTGACTATTTTACCCAATAATATGAGTTCTCCATTAATAATGTCTTGATATCACAGGAATAAATTAGCATTCATTTCACTTACATTGTGTCAAGTAAACTCTCCTCCATGTTGGAATTTCCACTGCAAACTTTTATAGTTTATTTCCAGGTTTTATCAGAAATAAAACATTTTATCTCCAGTTCCTATTTTCCACAAATACACATTATGTTGTCCACTTTACTTGAAAGAACACAACAAATGTTAAGTTGTCACTGTGTTTGTTCAGCAGTCATAATGTGTGAGACATCTTGGCAGAAACTTCTTTCATTCTTAAGTTGTTTTATTTTAAGTGAAAATGTTTTGTTGTATAATTTTAATTACTCAGCCATCATCTTCACAGTTAATCTATGTAAATAGTCCAAGTCTACATCCAGTTCACTATTTCTATGGTCTCTTGGGTTTTTCATGTATTTTTATTTGAAACTTTACATTACAAATATATTAATTGAGAAAAATTTAAAATAGAATAGATAGTATAATAATCACCAATGTACCTGCTACCAAAAAACAAATATTAACTTCTTGTTATAATTATTTTAGATTTTTTGACAAGTGAAGTATTTCAGATAAAATTTGATGTTAGTTCACATTTTTATATTTTCATTACTATTTCTATGGTAATACACATATATAATGTATCAAATTGTTTGTGTTACTTTTCTTCCTTTATAAAAATTATATGATATGATATGATATATTATCTTCTGTAACTTACTTTTTTCACCTAACTTAGTCAATTGCATTTTTGATGTCTTGGAGTAGGTAGCTCTTTATACAGAAAAGAATATCTATAGTTAGTTATTTATCTTTAATACTCTGTTTAATAGAATTTTAATTTTATTTTTTTATTATTAGCATGTTCATTATAACAAATCATAATTATTCTTTGTATCCCTTACCCAATTTCTCCCTAACTCCCCTTTCCCTCATCCTTATAGTTTTAATTTTAAAGCCTAGCTTTCCATAAGATTTCAACTTACAAATCCTACTTTTTAAAACTAGAAACTTTGTATAAAAATCAAAATATCAGCTTTCAATTTTTCTTGAATTAATATTCAGTTTGTTTATGCATTTAATAGATTAAAATCCCCAATATATTTGAAAAGATTTGAGGAAAATTTAAGCAAGCTCTCTTAAACATTTTTAACTAAAACCACAAATATGACATATCTGATTCTCACACTTCGAACACCCAGGAAGCAGACTTTCAAATGCTCACAAGAACAACAAAATCTTCCTAAGCACTCAAACACTGCTTATAAATACAATAAATCTAAATAGATAGTTCTGACAAATCAGATTGCCTTAAGCATCTAAACATTGATTAAAAAGATAAGCTGAATCTTTCTAAGTATTCAGTTAAAATCTCAAGTCCTTTATGTCAGATTCCTTTAAGTACCTCTCTTTAAAAAGCAGACGGCACAAATACAGATTAACAAAAATATTACAAATCATTACTACCCTTGCACTAAATGCAAAAGTATTAATACAAAGCATATGTTTCATTTCCTTGACATTTCCATCATATGTCATCATTTGTCATATCATCAAGTGTCAAAATTGTTTGCCACATAAGCAAAATTACCATCTCAAACAGGCTGTCTGGTTAAAGATTAAGTTTACAGATTATAGAATTAGGACCTTAATATGTTTAAAGGTTTGGATTATTAGCCAGATCTGAGACTAAAACACAGGAACGTGAGTGATTATTGGGATGGGATCTTTTTCACAATATGATCTGCTGCTGTGTCAACTGATTTTTTGGAAAGAAATGGTTTCTCACAGCTTAACCCATTGGCATCCCTTAATTGTCATCCTCACTCATTTTCTTTTTAACATCTCAGATACAGCTTTTTTACCACAGCCACCTCCTTAAATTTTGCCATCTGATTTTTCCTAATGGAACTGATGCAGATAAAATACAATGTACTTAACGTAGTTTCAGTTATCATTGGATATCCAGAGATACCTTGATTCTATATAGCTCGTTTGATTGTCTCATTTTGAGTAATATTATAACATCATGGCTTTTGTCAGGATTATTATGTTCTTTTTAGATGTTCCTATTGTCACAACCTTTGGAGGCATTTTTTCCCCTTTATAGTACTGCTCCCAGACATCTTTGAAAGCGTTCTCACTTCCTGGTAATAACTACGTATTTCAAATGCGACTTTATTTTCCCTACCCCATGACAGGGAACTAACTACTCTTCAAGGCATCCTGGCTTTTTACGGAATATAGATGCCAAAATCTGGTCACCAGGGGTGCACGTCAGACTGTTACTCATGAGAACTAAAGATAGACACGGTGACATTTTTCTGGGCTACTTAATAACAGAACTAGGAAAGAAATTTTTTGAAATTCATGTGAACTTCATGAAGTTCATTTTAAATTCAATTTTATTAAGGTCTGCTAAAGTTTTTGTGTTCTAATATTAAAGGTCTTATCTCATTTATTTCCCTTTCAGATTACCATTCTTTCACCACTCTGAATATGCCATTTTATAAGTTGTCATATCAAATTATATGATTAAACTGTGAGAATGTCTAACCTTTATATAATTAGATGTGATTTGCTTAGATCCTGCATTCATCTCAGCTGCAACTGAGTCTTCTCTTTCTTTGCATTAATCATGATTTTACATTCATTTTTTGGATAAACATGCTTTCACAATCTAAATGTTATGCTATGTGACTATTAGAGATAATGCTGTAAATAAATATTCTTGTATATGTCTCTGTCACCATGTGCTAGAGCTTTTCTGGGGTCTAAATCTAGAAGTCTAATTATTAGGTGATGCGTTCTGTTCACTTTTAACTTTACTAGATTTTGACAAATAACCCTTCAAAGTGGGTTGACAATTTGCACTCCCATTGGGAGGATGAGATTTCCAGTTTCCCCTCATTCTCACCAATACTTAATATTGACAGGCATTTTGATTTTTGCCACTTCTGAGAAGGAGAAATGACTCCTCTTCATTGGTTTACTTATCACTGCCTTGATTGCAAGTGACATTGAGCATCTCTTTACATGCTCACTGACACTTTACTTTTAACTTTGTGGTGTCTTTTATTGTAGAGAAGTTGTATGTTTCTATACAGCCAATCTATTAATTTTTTATCATCTTGTGTTTTGTGTCATATATAAAAAATCCTTTCTTGCCGTGATGTAATAAGGATATTTTCCTACATTTTAAAGATATTTTTAAGTTCTTTTTTCACACTTAAGTTTTTAAGTTTATTTTTATGTATGGAATGAAAAAGCAAGTCTAATTCTTTTTGTATTCATTTCCAGAGATGATTGTCCCACTAGCACCTTAGTCCATTTTCCTATATTCTTTGCTGACTTTAAATGCTTCTTCATCATATAGCAAGATCCATATACACTCAAGTAGGATTTTAGGCTCTATATTCTTTTGCACAGGTCTTTTTATCTATCCCTGCACCCGCCAATATTCTTGATTACTATGTATTTATAACATCTGGTAGAGTAACTCTTCCCTCCTTATTTTCTTTTTTCTAATTATCATGTCCAACCTGGGACTTTCACTCTTCTATATAATAATAATTAAATCACTTTGTCAGTCTGACTCCTCACCAAAAAAAAAAAAAGAGAGAAAGAAAGAAAAACCTTTTATGGTTTGCATGGAAATTGACGGTATAGAAGAATTTGAAAGAACTGATATGCAAATAATACTGTGTCTTCCTGTCTTAGTTCACTCAAGTTGCTATAACAAAATGCCACAAACTGGGTGGCTTAAAAACAATAATTTACTTCTCACAGTTTTAGAGACTGAGAAGTCCAAGATCAACACACCAGCAGATTCAGTGTCTGGTGAGTGCCTGCTTTCTGGTTCACAGATGGCACCTTTTTGCTGTGTCCTTACATGGCGGAAGGGGCAAGGAGTCACTCTTGGGCCTCTTTTATAAGGACACTAATCCTTTCATAACCTAATCACCTCTCAAAGGCCCAACCTCCTAGTACCATCACCTTGGGGGTTAGGATTTCAGAATATTAATTTCAGAGAGACACAAACATTCAGACCATAGCACTTACTATCCATGCATTAGTCCTATTTTGCCATTCATTGTGGTCTGTGTATAACAATTAAGGTCACAGACACATGCGTGTCTTTGTTATATTTATGCTTGAGAACCTTAAAGGTTTTGTTGTCACTGTGAATAGTTAATGCCTCTTTTTCTATTTCATTTTCTATGTGGTCATTGCTGCTATATAGAAACACTATTAATTTTTATATTTTGGTCAACTTTTTTCTCTACCTTTTCAAAACTCAATTTCTTGTCTTATTTCTTTGACTAGAAACTTCAGTACAATGTTAAATGGTAGAATTGATAGCTCTCATAGGGCAAATAGCAAGAGCAAAAAAAATAAAAATGAATAATTAGATTGATTCAAAGTTGATTGGGCTGGAAGGAGTTAAAGATGTTAATAAGATTATATTTTAAACTACTGACTCTGGTAATGCAACTGGACAGTGCTATTGCTGATGGCAATGGTGACAACAGCCAACATTTAATGAATGAGTGTTACTACACTTCAAACACTGTGCTAAATATTTTATATTTGTATCATACTTAATCCTTAGGAAAACCATATGAGGAAGGTAACTATTCACTCTCTTAGGGATGAGAAAATGAGTTCTAGAGAAGTTTAGTGACTTGTTCATGGTCATACAATTAGCAATTGATGGATACAGGACACCAATCCAGGCTCTCTCCCTTAGAACCATCAACATCAGGGCATTGGCTAGTTCTTTAGTTCTATGAAGGACAGAAGTAGAGGTAATGGATTTCAACTGCAGCCTAAATGGTTTTAAGCCCATGTTCACTTCTTTCTCAAGTATGTCTTTGATTATTTTCTCTGGAAGTTTTTGAAAACAGGATAAAAACCCATGTTTCTTAGGTTCCACTTAATAGACTATTATTGAACACCAAGAATGTACTAAGCATGATGGGACATTCATCATAGCTAAAACAACATTTTTTCAAAGAGATTTTAGTATCCTGAAGCAGACAAATGAGGATGTGACCAACTATAATGTCAGGCAGAATAAAAGAAGTGCTATAAATAAAAGTAAAAGCAAAATGCCACTTGGGATGAAAGCCAGGGAATAGATTAAATTACCTTTTGAGACTCTTTTCAGTTGGTGATTCTGCAATTCAGTCTACTTTTAGGCTTTTTGATTGACTACTCACTAATATAAAGAAGTGAAAGGATAGAAATGAGTGAATTTCTCTGAAGGCTTCCCCCATGCACTTTATTTTTGTAATGAACAGAATACACACACACACACACACAAAGTATACTTTTCCATTAAGGAATAATTTTATAAAATATATTATTGCTACCTCAAAAACGAAAATATCCCAATTTGGATTTTAAAAGACCAGTGCTATTGCAGATATTTTTAATCTTTGAATTTTAGTCCTGCTGTACAAGGAGAAAGCATCATGTTAAAAGTGGACGTGGGTGGTTCTAAGATTCATTTGCATAATCATTAGTAATGTAGAACAGGGCACAGGCATCAACCAGGAAATACTCTTTTTAAAAGGCCTGAACTTGCACAAGCAATCTTCAGTGAACTTCCTCAAAATACATAAGATGTCATAAAAATAAAGAAAAATTCCCCTAAATGCAGTGGAGTGAAATGAGAAAATCCATCAGTAGGTGATGTGTTCAGAGAAAGCAACACCAACTTTGTATGAAGTAGAGAATTAGATTTAAGTGCTCGGAAATTATGATACTTTTACTTGGCTCATCTGTAACTTTTGGGTATTCATTTTTCTAAAAATAAGTACTTAAAGTTCACTTTCAAGGACTTTGGAGCAATTATGCACATGTATGGGCATATGGCTATTATTCTTTTCTCTTTTTATCAGCACACATCACACACGTTCTAGGGATAGTTAAACTTATTTCTCTGCATTCTGCTGGATTGGTGTTGATTGTGAGAGGTCTTTTTAAGGAAGCAAGGGAATTTTGACAACAGCAGATACATCATTGTAGGAGCTTTATGGTCTTTAATGTTGGAAGCAACTTTTATTTTTTCATGTGGGAAAATAGGTCTATATCCCATTTCATTTTCAACTAGATTTAGATAGAATTTTAATGTGACTAACAAGTTATGACTCATGCCCTTGTTGGTCTGTAATTAATCACAAGCCTAAGATCCGTCAAAAACCCACTCTTCTGTGAGATTTCCAGCAGTTGGGAGCCTTAGACTCACCAGTCTTCCTTCTCTGCCTATAACGTGTGTCAGGTAATCATTGTCTGATGGGAGCTGCTCAAAATAAGAATAGCACCTGTGCTCTGCACTTCTTGAAATGTTTAACAAGATGAATTTTCCTCTTATACTGTTCTTGTCTGTTTACTTATACCACCATTTCTTTCTAGAACAGTTTATGCCTCCTGTTCTCAAATGAACAATGTGTTTTTTCTGGGTATACTGTCTTTGTAAAACAAAGTGAGAAATTATAACATGAAAAACCCTGATAAGACTACTTTTCCTACTGAGCTCATGCTCTATTAAAAATCCCTGAAGCATCCATTGTTGTGTTTTATAGACTCCTCTTGAAAAATGAGAGCCAAAACTTTTTAAAGGGTTTAGGAAAAGAAAGAAAAAGAAAAAAGAGTCCAACATGAAACAAATACACTCGTTCAGAGAGAAGTCATCAGAATAGAGCATTTGCAAGCAACAGTGAGAAAGAACATCAGAAAGGGAGTATAGTGTAATCATAGAGGCCAGGGGGTGCAAGAGAACTGCACAGGAAAGTTCCTGTTTCTACCTGTAGGAAAATTTCATGCTGCAGCTCACCACACAGCAAGCAAGGAGTGAGAATGAGAAGTGACCAGTCAGCTGCATGGGCTACCATGAAAGATAAGGAGATGGAGAAAACAGAGTGCAAAAGGCTGGAACCTAAAATAAAGCAGATTAAGAGGAGTGGGGACACTTAAAATGTCAAAGAAGCACAAGTAAGGCTGAATAAAGTGCAAGTCGTTGATGAAAGGATGTCATTAGTAAAATTAAATGCAACTGTAGATGAACAATTACCAATATCACTGCTTGATGCATATTATGAATTGATACCCTTAGGGGCATATACAATATGTCTTCTTCATTTTCTCAGAACTTATATGATGATATAAACCTCTGCCACATGAAGTGGATGTCCAAAGATTTCACTCAATTAAAAATTCTGATGCATATAAAACAATCTGGGTTTGAATTCTTTTACTGAAAGGTTTCACATCATGATTAGAATAGTGTTCTTGCCCGAAGATACTCACCCCTCAACCCAGGATATAAACTAGAGCCTATGAGTGGGTCCATCCTCAGTGACACCTCCTCACTTTCATTTTGATAAGTTCAAGTGATCTCTGAAACCACATACAGTGTGAGTCTACAGCAACAGGCAAGCATTACAAAAGTTCAATAGGAAGAGATCATTTAAATGTTTTAAAATTAGGACATGGCTAGCTTATAATAGCTATTTTTACACTCTACTCTTGCCACATACAGGTCAATTCTCTCAACCTCAGTGTCCCCGTCTTTAAAATGAAATAACAATAATGGCAAACTTATAGGGTAATTATGAAGATTAGTATGTGTCAATAAGCATTAAGCATTAATCAGAACAACTAGAAATGATTCAACAAACTTTAGCTTTTGTTATTTTTAATTTGTCAGCTTTTTAAGTGCAGGGACTATTTCAATTTAGATCAATGTAGTTGTACATTCAACTAACTAACTCATTGCGTCAGTGCATAGTAAGTAATAGAAACTGTAATATTTCTTGATTGAGTACATTAGTACATGGTAAAAAAAATAGTTCCTTGTTTCAGGATTTGCAAAAGAAAAGTACTAAATGTTATAAAATGCAAAATTTGGAACACTGTAAGAGGCACATATCTTTCTAACGATATGATGGAACAGGTACCCTTAAAATCCCCCTTATAACATCACCTAAAAAATCCATAGCTGAGCTGTGACAAGAAAATAAGGGAGCTCCTCAAAGGCCAGAATTAAGGAGAAATTCTGACTCCAGCACATCTGCCATGTGCTTTGCCAATGTCCAGTGACCTAGAGCTTAGATCACACATGCACAGGAGAAAAGAGGCAGAGTCTGGACTAGCAGGAGTGTCCCAAGTAAAGTAAAAACAGTTTAAACACAATTGACCCATTTAAATAGTAAAATTGAGTGGGGAGCTACCTTACAAAGTGAGAGATTAAAGAAATCAATCTATTTCAACCTTGGCCCTCACTGGAGGGAGGAAAATAATCTCCACTGAGAACTATAAGCCAGTTCTTACATGTGTGGATTCAAGTTCACATTATTTATATTCCCCCAAAAAACTAAGTTCACACCTAACATACCAAAAGAAGATTCTTTCTGTGGTAATACACCATATCCCAGGACTCCAAGGATTCTCACAAATAAATACCCAATGAGCATGAACTAACATGAGTGAGGGTTATCAAAAGGAGCAAATGACAGAATCAAATCATTGAAGACTGAAGTTTCAGAGCATAAAATAGGCAAGTAAAATGTGTTTAAAGAAATAAAAGAGCATTCCACAAATATGACTGAAGAACAAGGGAGCATTAGAGATACCCAGGCATCATATTTGAAAGAATTAATATAAATTCTAGAAATTAGTGTGTGTGCTTGTATGTGTGTAGCAAACATTAGACAGCATTTTAGACATAGCTGAAAAGAGAATTAGTGAAGTAAAATACAGGCATGAAGAAATTACCCAAAATGCAACATAAGAGGGGAAAGGATGGAAAATGTGAAAGAGAGATTAACAGTTACATTTTAAAAGAATTCCAGAAAGAATAAATGATATGGGGAAGAAGAAATATTCCAGAACATGATTGCTGAGAAATTTCCAGAAATGAAGAAAAACACCAATTATCTAATTCAAGCAGCCAAATTTATTACAAAGAGGATTAATAAGAGGAAATTCATACATGTCACAGTCAAACTATAAAACACAGAAAATTCTTATAAAAAGCCAGAGAGAAAAGCAGATAACCTGAGTGATGGAGTTCGGATGTGTTGTCCCCTCCAAAACTCATATGGAAATTTGATCCCCAATGGGCAGTGCTGGAAGCTGTTTGAGTCATGGGGGTGGATCCCTCATGAATGGATTAATGCTCTCCCTGGGGGGATTAATGAGTGAGTTCTCGCTCTGTTAGTTCCCGCAAGAGCTTGTTGTTTAAAGGACTCTGGCACCTCCTCTCTCTCTCTCTCTCTTGCTTCCTCTCTCCATGTGATCCGCTTGTACCCACCAGCTCCCTGCCACTTTCCCCATGAGTAGAAGCAGCCTGGGGCCCGTGCCAGACGCAGCTGTCCCAGAATCATAAACCAAATAAACCTCTTTCCTTTATAAATTACCCAGTCTCAGGTGTTTCTGTTATAGCAACACAAAATGGACTAAAACACTGAGAAAAAATGACAGACTGACAATTGACTTCTCAACAGCAACAATGGAATACTGAAGACAGTGAAATAATTAGTTCTGAAAGTTAAATTACTGACAAGTATAATTGTCTTTCAAGAACAAAGGCAAAATAAATTCATTTTCAGTCATTCCAAAAAGTATATATAAAAAGCTAAAACTACGGAATTTATTACCAAGAAACCTTCACACATGTATTTTCCTAAAAGATGTACTTAAAGAAAAAGGCAAATTATCCCAGAAGGTATGTCTCATCTGAAAGACAAGAAAGAATCGTGTGCATAATTTTGTAAAAGTAAGCAAATAAATGAAAAAAGCTATTAGCATAGTGTTTAAAACTACTGAAAAACAAAAGTTCAAGGAAGAAAGAAAAATATCCTCAAAGGAAGACCTGAGATCAAAGAAAGGAGTAAACACATAGAGAAATGTAAACAAACGTTGACTAAAAATGATTGACAACAATATTTAACTTGTACACTAAATAAAACAACTAAAAATTTGTGCAATAGCTTATCAGTTGTTGATAGTGATGTGATCAGAGTTAACATTGTGAAGATCATTGTGTTATTCCAAAAGAGGGTAAATATATTGATTAAATTTAAACCTTATTTAGTTAAATATGCATATTAGAAATTAGAGTAAACACTAAAATAATAGAATTCAAGAGTACAATTCCAAAACTAGTAGATAGGGAAACTAAGAAGAGAAAAAACTCTTATTAACTCAAAAGGACTGAAAGGAGAAAATTAGAAAAAGCACAAATATACTGCTAACCTAATAAATAAAAACAGACTACATACTCAAATAAAAAGACAAAGATTGACAAAGAATAAATATTTTTTAACTAACTATATTACTTTTCTAAGAAGCCCACTTAAAAATACTCATATAACACACTAATAATAAAAATAAAATTGTGAGAAAATATATACCTCAAAAAATGAACCAGAAGGAAGTTGGTATAGCTATATTAAAATCAGACAAAATAAAATTGAAGAACAAAAAAAAAAATTGGTAGAGATAAACAGTTAGTAAATAAAATAAAATATTAAAAAGTGGTGGAACTACAAGAAGAAATTGACAAATCCAGTATGCTAAGAAGTAGAGGGTAAGTTAATGCGTAGCAGGAAGTTCAAGGAAGTTTTTTCAGAAAAGCTGCTACTTGTGCTGGGACTCAAAGGATCTCAGAAGTTGGCCCGATAAATAGGGTAGAAACAATAAAGGAAGATAAGTGCAAAGACACAGAGAACATAGCATTTTTGGAAAACTGCACATATTTTGATATGATTCTGTGCGCAAAGGGTGAGTATTAATGTGGAGAAAACGAAGAACTAAAGTAGGAGTTTTATACACTTTGTTAGACTATCTTGAAAAAAGTGGAAAATCACTGAAGAATGTTAAGCATATGAGAGTCAGGATCAAATTTTAATTTGAGACCAGTAATTCTGACGAGCATAATGACTTAGAGGGGATCCAGACTGAATCTCTGATGAGTCCTAAATGTTTCTGGTCCCAGAATCGGGGGACAATGAAGCAGTGACAGCAACCACATGACATCAGTCGACATGATGTGTGCCTTTCTGCTCTCTGGAGAGGCCCCGATAATAAGTTTCCTGCTCCACCTAGTCTTAGTGAATACCAATCACTAGGCCAAGTATAAGGATGTCCTGCACTTGGCCAAGTATAAGGATGTCCTACTCTCTGGCCATGTTGCATTCCTGGATAGTCCTTCATTCACCCATCCATTTATTCATTTAATATTTATTGAGCAACCTCTACTTTCAGGCTTGCTTTTATAGGCATGAGGATACAGCAGTGGGAAAAAGAAAAAAAATCTGCCTTCATGGAGCCCACATTCTATGTATGTGTGTGTGTCTTTGCGTGTCTGTGTGTCTATATGTCTACAGAAAGATACAGACAGTAAACATAATCTATAAGTAAATTATACAGGACATTAGAAAATGGTAAATACTATGGAAAAATAAAAGAGGATACGGGAGATGGAGAATGCTTGAGCAAAGAAGAGATTATTATTTTAAATAAGTGATCATGAGGGGCCTTGCTAGGAAGTATCTGAACTAGGACTGGAAGGCAGTGAGGAAGTGAGCCGTGCAAATATTGAAGGAAGAGGATTCCAGGGAGAGGCAAAAGTAAGAGCAAAGACCCTGGCATGTGATTGTGCCTGGTATGTTGAAGAAACATCAAGAAAGTCACAGTGGCTGGAACAGAATGAGGCAGAGGGATAGAACCAGGAGAGGATGTCAGAGATGTCTCTCTGGAGGAGCATCTTAGATAGGCCCTTGGAGCTCTGGAAGCCACTGATAGCTTTGATCAGAGAACTGGTCATCTAACGTGTTTATAGTGTGTTTTAAGAATAGCCTCAGATCTATTCAAGTAAACACTTATCTTACATTCTCCCTCCCCACTACCCCCTCCTTTCTTACCATCTCTGGTTATTGAAGGTATGAAATGAACTAATACCACTAAGGAGAGACCAGGGCCATGCAAGAAAAACAAACTCACCTTTACTGAGCATCTACTATGTCCCAAGCACAATGCTGGAAAGTCTACTCTTTTGTCTCAATCCACCAGCAAAATTGATCTGTCAGGTTTTAGTGGCACAAACAAGTAAGCACTTCACACTTTACAGAAACATCTTAAAGACAATTACAAAACTGTAAGCTACAATTAAAAAAAAAATCCCCAAGCCCTATTAGACATTTGCTAAGGGTGCTCTGGCAGTTTGCATTCCTGTATGCAGAAACATTCATGAACAGGTAGGGCACAAGGCAGAGAGAACTCAGTTCTCTCTGAAAACTGAACAGTGCTGGGAATGTGCCTTGCCTACCAGGAGAGGCTCTACTCACCCTCAGCCAGCAGTCACAGTGCCCCCTTTCCTGGAGGACAAGATCAGCTCTGAAGTTAAGCATTTCTTAACTCTTTAAGCTTTATTGAGGTATAATTGATACAAAAAATTTATGCATATTTAATGTAGACATTTTGATGAGTTTGGACGTACGTACTTGTATACGCCTATGATACCACCACCACGATCAAGATGCTAAGCATATTTATACATGTATAATATCATATTGTTAACTATAGGTGCTTACTTGTCTTGTATAACTGAAACTGTATACAGTGTTGTTCACTTCTGTGGCAACTCCCTGTATTTAAGAGCTCAGGGATGGCAGTTATCAGGCTGCATTGAAACCAGCAGTGGGGTTGAGGTTGTGTGGAGCAGCTGCGACCGTGGGAGGCTGTGTGCCTGGAGGTCATGAACTGAGCCACACTAGCACCATTTAAGTGGGTGGAACACCAGGACACACCAGGATCAAAGCCATCTTGTATTTCAGAAATTAGCATACAAAAACCTTTGTGTCTAACTAAAAGTGAATCAGAGTCCCAGTGACAAGCTTTGCAAACCCCCCACATCACATAAGCAATCATATCAGAAGACTAGAAAGAACGCTGAGCATCAAGATTGATGCCAAACATCTGGCCCTTGTAACGAGAACATGTAGCTCTCCTAAGGGAATTCTAGTTGTTGGAGTGAATAAACTCTATCCTAGTATCTGCAAAACTCCTAAATGATGTTAATAAACCATTGTCCACAATTGTGGAAGAATTTTGGAAAGTGGGAAAGATGCTGTAAGACTAGAGACAGGCAAATACTACTGCTGAGTTTATTATTTCACGGAGTTTCAAGATCCAGCGAGCTTCATATTGATCACAAGCAGTATTTTAGAATGAATTATTTAATAGACAAGCATATGAATCTTTGGAAAAGCAATGTCCTTGGGATCCTGTGGGCTCACCAAGAATAAATCACACCAGACTTACCCAATTTCCTTGTTTGATAGATTTACTAGACCCATAACTCAGGTATTGTGATAGTTAAATCCAGATTTCAGTAAAGCAGTTGACAAAATCAGACATGGAAGTCTTCAGAAAATATTCAGTTATTTAGTTCTACAGTTAACAGTATGTATTAATGGTTAGATGAATATATTCAAAAAGTGTCAATTCATATACCGTAGAGAATTTTCAAGATTTGAATGAGGATGTTTGGATAAAGGACCCTTTATACCTAAATAACCTATTATTCCAAGACTTACCTGATGACTATGCAATCACCATTAGTCATGGCTAAAAAGCCTAGGAAAAGGCGATAAAAGTGACCATGTAATGAAATTGCCTGTTCCCCAAGACCCCCAACATGCTTATATAACTTACAGTTATGTAATGATAAAATAATTTATCCACTGATGTCATAACTCAGCACCCATCTAAGATGCAACCCACCATCTTGTTTAATCCTTACCACAATGAAGACATATATCAACATATACAAAGATTCTAGAGGCTTATTTTTAAAACAGATAAAGTAATCCTTATAATCTAGTGCAACCCTTCTACTCATCCATCCCCCATTCGCCCCAAAATCTGATAATAATCTAGAAGGCAGAAAGGTTTGAATATTCATACATTTGCATACAGGCTTTCAGAGGTTCCCAGATCTGAGGTGATTAATAATTATTGCCATGTTAACAACACTGTGAATACAGAGATTAAGGGTCATTTTTTACCATGTGTAATGGTCAATCTTTCTCACTAGATTTAGAGCCTAATATCCATGTAAGATATTATGCCACCATTCGCATTAGCTATGTAAGGTTACTTCAAAAAGTTCATGGAAAAATAGAATTAAATGATAATGTGAATCTTTCCATGAATTTTTTGAAGACCCCTCATATATACATTATCACAGAATGATGGAAAAAGATCTTCTTCTCCCCGTCAAAAAGAAGCCAATTAACATTTACTGGATGCTTGCTATGTGAAGAACACTGTTATAGGATCTCTAAGTACATTGTTAAGACACTGAGCCTTCCTTCAAGAAGGTCAGACTCACCTCCATCAGCAGCATCCCCTTATGGGCACCTGGAAATTCCCCTCGGTAGGCTCCTGCTACTTTAAGTTATCTTATGGGAGCTAGAACCATGGATGCTGCTGTCACACAACTGGTCTTGTAGGTCTAATATTGATCGAGTTCAATCAGATAAAAAGTTGCAGTGCCTCAATTGCTCAGTCCCTGGGCTTTAAATGAAAGCCCTTAGACATACACAGGGCTTTTAGAAACACTGCTAACTTACATCTGTGGTGAAAGTGTACTCAGATGCCTGTGGTAACAACTTTGCCCTTGACTTAACTACAAGGTACCTCTCTGGCAGATTTGGAGAATTTGAGTAAATGTATCAAACTCTAATGTGCTATGACAGCAGGACTTCCTCTACCAATCTAAGAGTAGAAATGTCTGGGAACTGTTATTTGATGGGAAGCAAAGCTGCTCCAACTAAAAGCAATTTGCAGACTGACACTCATATTACAGCAATTTCTATCATGAGTTTGAACTTCGTGTGGAACTTACTTTTGCAAAAAAAAAAAAAAAAAGGCAGTGTATTTTATACCATGACTTTTCTAGATTTTGAAACAGAACATCAGTAGCAGAAAACAGACTGGCCAGTTAGCTCAGTTGGTTAGAGCATGTTACTGATAACAGCAGGGTCAGGGGTTCGGATTCTCGTACAGGCTAGCTGCCAAACAAGAAAAAAAAAGTCAGAAAATATTTGTTTTCTGAATCTCATCTGCTCAGCATTAAAATATCAGGGATTTTTTTTTTCCTTTTGTTGAAGAAAAGAAAAAGTATAGTGCCCTTAACAAGTTATATTGATTATCAGTCATGATTGCTAAGCTCATAAAATGGAACCATATGAATATAGTCCCTGTAAAGTTATAATGGAAAGGATAGGCATATGGACATCCTGGGAGGAGAGGATGCCACGTTTTTTTCCGTTTGCCTACCCCAGAACTTTCCATATTGAGTAAAATTTTCCATCTTCATGCATCTCCAAAATGAGAACAAAAACTGTAAAACAGCTTTCAGAGCATGGTGCAAGCCTTTGTGAAGAGTAGGGTAGGTAGTCAACCTTTTTGATGCAAGGACTTCTCGGAAGCAGCAGGGGGTCAGTAGAGCACAGGAGAAGTTGGGAAGGGGCCTTAAAAATACTGGAGACTTCTCTGTTCTCAGCTGCCCTGAGGTGAATGCATCAGGTTGCTGTGCTTTTTTTTAAAAAATGCCAATTTCAGATTTTTTGTCTGTTGTTAAATAAGGCTATCAAAAAAGACGAATGGCAGAATGTTTCCTCTAGTTTGTGAGTGTAGCTGTGGATGAAAACCTGGCTGTCCTCAGCAGGAATGGAGTGGGAATCACCAGGAGATTGGAAGAGATACTTTTACAAGGTTGCTGAAAGAAAAATTCAGCACATACTCTTCCCAATCCAATCTGCAATGCAATACTTTAGGAGAGCCAGGTGCTGTATTAGAATTCTCTTGAATAAATACTGTACTGTTTTCTTTTCTGGTAAACACTGACTTTGTGGCTTGTGAGAAAAATGATGACCTCTGTATGTGATTTGTTCTACTGGCTCACCCTCAGTAAGAATGTTCTTTGGAGGAATTTTTTCTCCTGATAAAAGTAATAGATTTATAGATATTTTTTTCTACCCAGTTTTTCTACCCAGGTAGACATTTTCAAGGTTGCTCACTAAGGTTATGAGAAATCCAGGGCCATTCATTCATTTAATAAATTTTAATTAAGCATCTACTATGTGTCAGGCAAAGTACTTGACACAGTCACAATAAAAAATTGTCTGTACTCCAAGCTCCTACTTATTGAAACTGCACCAGGGAGATTTAGTCCTCCCAAGTCATTCCATGACCCTAACCTCACAGCTCCTGTAAATTCTAACTTTGCCATACTGAGGAGATTTTTTCCCTGGCAATCTGTTCCTCTTAATCTAGTTACCAAAGCAGTGATTCTCATCCTTTATGATGGTCTAACCCTACATAATCATTAGATATTGTGAATCACTTCTAAAGTATTACAGAAGTTTGTCCTGTAAATTAAATTGAAAATAATTTGGTTTAGAACTTTATAGTAGCCTTCAGGATAACTAAAAACATTCTCAAATACTAAAATCTAAGTAATCACTCTGCAAAAGAATATCTTTTATGGGTCCCTTTAACATTTGTCACCTCTAATGACTCAAATAAGTCAAAGCAATTATTTTGACACTTGAAATTTTACCTTTAACATTTCCTAGGAAACATAGCTTATACTCACCCCCACTTCTCCCATGGGGCTATAAAGAGGAAGTAATTTGGAAAACAGCCATGAATACACAGAGTTACCCAGTGCCTTGATGTTTTCCCATTTCTCGGCTGGCATTCCACCCAACAGCTGTCACTGTTAGCTTTGTAGGAATTTAGTTCTCTTACAGCAATTTGAGTGGCACTGAGCTTTGACAGAAGGTCATAACATCTTTTTTCTAAATGATATGCAATTTTTTCCAAGAGGTTATGTCTCAAGTTTTTATTCTGAAAGCAAGAAAAGCTGCTAAACAAATTTCTTTGTAAATCACATATTAAGATGAAAATGAATTGCCCTCTAGCTTTTGTCTTGGTTGACAATTATTCTGGGATAAGTTTGATTATTTTTAAGATTCCTCATGGAGACTGTCAGAGCTGTCTGATTAAGTGAAAACTAGCATAAGGAGATTGTATAAAGAATATTGTTCATATAAAATCATTCCTTTTAAAGGCTAAAGAAGAAAATTTGTCTTATGTAAAGGAAATTCAGGCACTTTACATTGGTTGTCTTATTTTGATTACCAAAAATCACATTTTGAATCTTGTATGATAGCTCCCATATTTTAGAGGAGTAATTAATCTCAGAGAGAGTAAATAACATAGTCACACAACTATTGTATGGTCAGACAGGCGTTTGAATTAGATCTTCCTTGGAAACTAAAGCCCAAATTTTAAAGCGATAGTCACAGATTCCTAGTTGTCAGCGGTTTCCTTCTTAAGGAAGAGGAACATGCTGTGGTTATCATGTGGGGATGCCCATGAGAAAGCACACACACACTCACACATGTATGCCTCAGCCCTACACATTCGGATTCAGTAGGTGTAAGCTGGAGCCCCAGGGTCTGCATTTTTAAAAAAGTTCTATGAGCAATTAGGACGCTCATCCCCAGTTGAGGACCACCACACAATATCCTACTTTAACTTCAGCAGGACTGAAATGACTAGAATGCTGAGCATCACATCTGATGTACAATTCAGAAGCGTGCCATTGAGGACAGGATTTTTTTTAATAGGATCTTTTGAAGAGGAAAAAGACAGAGTGCAGTTATATGCGTTGCTTAAGAGAATACAAAACTGAAGAGAACCAGGAACATTAACTGATACTTTGAATTATTCATTACCATGTACAGTATAATTAACTCAATTTACATGTTATTCAACCACTGAGGATATATTTATAACCTACCTATAAAAGGCTTAATGCATTTATTTAATGTTTAACCGTGTATATTAAAACTGTTAGTCTTTTTAAAGGATGGAAAAATACTTTAGAGGCTTTTCTCTTACACCCAAAATAATCTATATTTATTCTCAAGGGTTTATAAAATGTTACAGGTCAGATAGTTTTTATATCTACTCCAGAAAATCTAGTTACTTACTAGAAAATTCAGTGAGATCTTTACTAGGTGAATGGGACAAATTCTAATCTCCAGAGAGTTGGACGTTGCAGAAAAACTTTTTATTTTGAAACAATGTGCTTGAGACTCAAAACTTGATGGTCTCAATATAAACAATAGTTTGAGTTCCAAAAGTTCATTTCTTAACCAGTCTATTAAATTATAACAAGGTTATTTTTGAATTATAATAAAGTACCCAATGACAGTTTGTAGAGGAGGTTACAGTGTAATTGAAATGTCATATAGTTGCCCTGAAAAGCACTTTAAAACAATACTTCTGTAATTATTTAACAGTATTTAAACATTTAAACAATGTCTTTAAATCAAGTATCCATAATGGGTATAAATGCATTGTTGAATATGTCAGACAGAAAGCAAGATTTAACTTTGTATGTGTACTGGATCCTAAAGGTACCTGTAGTGGATTGAATTATGTCACCCCCAAACTCACTGAAGCTTGAATTGTGTTCCCAAGTTTTGTGTGTTAGAAACTTGGCCCCCACTGTGACTGTTAAGAGGGTGGGGAATCCTATTATGGTAATTGAAAGGTGGAGCCTTGAAGAGGCGATTAGATTGTAGGATCATGCCTTACGGAATGGATTAAAAATGGTGGTCGGGGCGTGGTTCTGAGGGGTTTAAAAAAGAGTGAATGAGAAGGTTAGTCTCTCTGTTCTCTCTGCTTCCACCATCTTGCAATGTGAGACCCCTGGGTCACTGTCACCACCACCAGATGGACTTTGGACTTCCTTGCCTCAGAAACTGTGAGCAATAAATTTCATCTTCTTTATAATCACCCAGTTTCAAGTATTTTGTTAAAGGCAACAAAAATGGACTAATACAGCACCCTATATAGATTGTTTACTCAGTAAACTGTATGGATTATGATCTCCATTAAATGTTCAGAGAAAGATTATTGAGTAGAATCACAAAGAAAAACCTAGGTATTTTTAAAAATCCTTTTAAAGTAGTGGTTCTCAAATCTCAATTAAGCAACTGTGGGGCCTGTTTAAAGTGCAGATTCCAGGATGTACTTGGTCAGAAATCTGGGAGTCTATATTTTTATCAAATACAGAATAAGAAGCAGTAAAAATTTGTTCATAACTTGTTTTCCTGGTATAATTTTTCTTGTTGTCCTGGTATAATTTTTAACAACACCCTCTCCACTCTAAGTATACTAGTTTGGATGATAAATTATGGTCAACTAACATTTAGAGTACCCATAATTCCCTAGGTCTTCCAAGTTGTGAAAAAATATGCTCCTAGAATTCTTAGGACTCACCCCAACCCCCACCATAGTCACTGATACCTTCACTAAGTGGTGGTCATGGAGCCATCTCTCAAAAACTCATAGAAAACTCAAGTTTTGTAGAAACCACCCCAAAAAAGTCTCCTTTGAGTCCTCTTCCTGGGCAATCCTCAGAGTCACGTTTTTTTTCCAGTAAGTTCTTAACTACCTATTCTGGTATTACAGTCATCTTAAGAGGTCATTCCAGGCAAAGTGGAAAGCAAGAATAAGAGACCCAGCATAGAAAGCAGAACATATTTGAGTAATTCTGAGAAGGACAGAGCACTTCTCCAGGAGGAGAAGGAGAAGAGGATGAAAGTGCAGATTGGCCCACTTTGGGGCCCAGGAAAATGGGGGAAATAATTGGAATTACACTGCTTCAGTGATAGGAATTATAATTTAGGGGGGTTATGAATATTCATGAGATACAAAGCTGATCATCACCTCTCGGGCCCAAGATGTGAAGGCCAGATTCATGCTGGCAGCATACACATTACCACAAATAGCATTTCTGCTCCTGTCCCCCACCCAATTAACCCCAACCTCCCTCTCCCTCTGCCTTTCCCCCCCACTCCACTTTGTAGCCCAAGGAATGTTCTCTCCCTATGCAAGACCAATGCACTACTGTGGTCTTTCTTTCCTTCCTTCTTTCTCTCTTAGCTCCCACATACGAGTGAGTACATGCAGTATTTATCCCTCTGTGCTTTGCTTATTTCACTCAACATAAATTTCTCCAGGCTTATCCATGTTGTTGCAAATGGGAGAATTTCATTCTTTTTTATGGCAGAGTAGTAGTCCATGGTGTATATATACCATGGTTTCCTTATCCAATCATCCATCGATGGACATTTAGGTGGGCTCCATATCTTGGCTATTGTAAACAGAGCTGCAGTGAATATTGGAGTGCAGCTATCCCTTCAACATGATGATTTCCATTCCTTTGGGTATATACCCAGAAGTGGGATTGATGGATCATATGGAAGATCTATCTGTAGTTGTTTGAGAAACGTCCATACTGTTTTCCATAGTGGTTGTATTACTTTACAGTCCCACCAACAGTGTAGGACATTCCCTTCTCTCCACACCCTCAACAGCATTTGTTATTCACCATCTTTTTTATCATAGCCAGTCTAACTGGAGTGAGGTGGTATCTCAATGTAGTTTTAATTTGCATTTCCCTGATGACTAGTGATGTCAAGCATTTTTTCATGTACATGTTGGCCATTTGTATGTCTTCCTTTGAAAATGTCTATTCAGCTCCTTTGCCCATTTTTTAATTGGGTTATTTGGTTTTTTACTGTATAATTGCTTGAGTTCCTTGTATATTATGAATATTAATCCCTTGATAGGAATTATTCAAAGAAAAATTTCATTTTAAAAAAGCAGTCCAGTCTGAGCTGAAACTGTTGGTTTCCTTTTTCTTGGTTAACTAAGAGAACACATACGAAAATACTTGGTGAACAATAAAGGCTTACAAACCATTATCAAGGTCATTGGGGGCTCAACAAAAATAGAATCAAGAAAAGAGACAGCAAAAGAGAAAGCAAAAAGGAAGAGAGGAAAAACAAAAGGTGAAAGCAAGCTGTGATTCCATCAGGACAGGTGCTGAAAGTGTAAGAAAGTAGAGGACCATAGCCTCGGACAGTCTAAAACTCATGGCTTTGTGTGGAGGTGGGGCAGGAGGAAGGGAAATGTTTCTAAAACTAATTTTAGGATTATATGAACTTCCTAGGAAATATTTTTATCTTATAATTGGTAATTCCTTTATTTTTAAAAAATGGGGCCGTGTCTATCGTGTTTATATTTCCAAAATCCCATCAATCCTGTTTATATTACCCAAACAGAACAAGGTCTGAATATTTTCCTTGAATATTTTGTGCATCTTCAATAATAAATTAACAAGTTCAAGTACCAGTTTGCAATTTAATTTAATCTGAGTGTGAACTACTGAGTATATATCCAAAGGAAATGAAATCAATATATTAAGGAAATATCTGCACTCCCATGTTCATTGCAGCACTATTCACAGCAGCCAAGAAATGGAATCAACCTAAATGTCCATCAATGGATGAATGGATTAAAAAAGAAGGCATATATACAGAATTGACTACTATTCAGCTATAAAAAAAAAAAAAAGAAAGAAAGAAAGAAGGAAATATCTTGTCATTTGCATCAACATGAATGGAACTGGAGACCATAATGTTAAGTGAAATAAGCTGGGCACAGAAAGACAAATTCCACATGATCTTACTCATATGTGGAACCTAAAAAAAAAAAAGTGGTTTTCATAGAAGTAGAGAGTAGAATAATGGTCACCAGAGGCCAGGAGGGGAGAATAGTAGAGGGGAGGCAAAGGGGTAGGTTAACAGGTAGATAGGAAGAATAAGTGCTGACTATAGCTAATATTATAAATAGGTAGAAAAGAAGATCTTGACTGTAACCACCACAAAGAAAAGATACATGTTTAGGTGATGGACATACCATCCACCCAAAGTGAATCATTGTATAATATATGCATGCATTGAAACAACACACTGTATTCCACAAATATGTACAGTTGAATTTTTAAAAAATTTTGAAAATTATGCATTCAAAGTGTGTTTTCTGTTAAAGGATAATGACACATGAAGGAAAATGTCTGTATACATATGCATACATATTATATGCTGAGGTATTATTGAGAAGATAATTTCATGTTCTCATTTTTCATTTACATGTTAACCAACGCATTGTCTCCTGATAATCTCTGTTCTTTTCAAAAGTCATTTTTAATAACCGTATACTATTCCAATTTGTACATGTACCAAAATTTCTCAGCAACCATAATGCTTCCTTGATACATTTAAATTCTTTTTCTCTTAAATACCATTGTGCATAAGGTTTTTCTTTATCTCAGATCATTTACTAAGGATAGATTCACAATAGTATGATGATTATTGGATCAAGCAATATGAGTATTTTTGAGGCACATGATACACATTTCCAAATTACTTTGAAAATAGATTTATACTCTTTACACATATTCTGCAGTGTATAAAATTTAGTCATCACAAGTTTATTTTGATAATAAAAATATTATATTTATTTTTCTTAATTCGCTTTGATTACTAGTTGGGTCAAACATATTTTCCCATAATTTTTTTTTTTCTTTCTTTGTAAGCTTTCTAGTTGTGTTATTGCATATTTACTACTTTGGATTTTTTGAAAAAAAAGATTTGAGGGAGTTTTGTCGTCTATGGCTGTCATCATATTATTGACCACGTTTTTTCCAATTGGATTATAGTGTACCTTTTAGATTTTAGTTTATTCCTTTGCATCACAAAGAAATTTCAAATTTTTGCTACTTTTACTCTGTTATTTTGCACATGCTTTTAAAAGCTCACAATCAAATCGATTTTATATAACTAATCATTTATATTTTTATTTAGAAATTTGGAGTTTTATTATTTACAGCTAGCCTCAATATATATGGAATTTCTTGTTGGTGAATGCTGTGAGACCAACACTTCAGATTATTTTTTTTTTTATAAACAGCTAGCCACTTGTCCTACAACAATTTATTAATCCTTCCCCTCTCCTCTAACTGACACTTTCACTGCAAGTAAAACGGAGCTTTGTGTATATTTCTTTCCAGGCAATCTTCTTTACTTACTGTCTATCTATTCTTATGCATACTATCTTAACTATTGCACTTTATATTTTGATTAAAAATAAATTTTCAAAACAGTTTGTGACAGGTCAGGGTAATTGATTTAACTTCATTTGGAGAAGAAATTCTGACCAATCTTCATCTGCAAAATAGGTTAGTTGAGGATTCCAAACAATCTAGTAAAGACTTTCATAAAAGTGAATTTTAGGTACTTTTTTTTTTTTTGAGAAGGAGGTCACTTAAAAGATGTAATGTTCCAGACCCATATCATTCATAGAATAAAGGCTTAGCAGTGCCTTTCTCTGTTAGTTATTTTTAACCAGCTTTCATGTTGTGACACCAATGGAGATGTAGGCTTTTTATTTTCCTAAGGGATTAGTTCATAACAATGAACCATAATGAGTAATTATCATGACCCTTGAAATGTTAATATGTAGGAACATTGCCACAGTGTTATGTTTAGAAAGATATTCTAAATTGCTTTCTATTTAATCTTTTCAATGGCATATATCTTGAAAATTCTTAGCCTTTGAGTTAGTTCTAAACCTGCCTGAGTGCAGGTCATATTTTACAGCTGGAGGAAGAGGTCATCTGCTCCATCACGTTCACCAGCACAGATGTAGAGTCCCAGTCAGAGATGGGCTCAAATTTATAAAGCCACTAGTTGCTAAGGCAAGATTCCTGAATACCATTTCAAGACTCTTTCAACCCTGACGTCACAAGTTTTGTATCTTTCCATGCTATCGTTTCATTGCTTCACAGAGGCAGAGTCATGGTAGTTTGTCATCAGTCAGGATAGATAATGTGTATTTTCTTGTATTGGAGAATAAAAGTACTACACAGCCCAATTCAAATTAGTAATATTGATAAAAATGCATTAACAAGCAAAGATTTTTCTCTTCCACAAGTGCCTTCACCAAGTATGTGCATTAGCTCAACATTTCTACCATCATGAATTTGCATTTTTGATCTTTATTTTCCCCCAGACATTAAAAAATATGTGAAAGAATATACAGTACTTTATCCACAGGCAGATTTTTCCATATCCATTTAACTGTGTCTCCAGGGAGCATTTATCAACAGAAGCTAAACATATGGACTTTCTAAAATTAAGAAAGCCTTTTTGGAACCTAGAGATTTTTGAATAGGGCTGGATGCAACAAGCCATAGTGAATTATTCAAAAACAGGAGATCAAAGGAACAGAGGAAACAATTTTGTGCTGTAGAAGCAAAGCTTTGTAAATTGATATGTGATGATATTCAGGATCTCTTAATTTGGTGGTCTGGAAGAGAATCAAATGAATTGAAGAAATTCTTATAAATATTTCTGTCTTCTTTTTTTAAAACTAAAGATATCTGCTCGTTTGAATATGCCACCTGTGCTTTACCCCAGTGTTCAAGTTTCTTTTTATAATTTGAGAAAAATACATCTAATTTTATAAATATTCCCCATCATCTGCAATTAAAAATATGTGCCTATAAATTAATTCTTATGAAATTGAATATGTAAAATAGAAAAATTCTAACACAGACCTTACTTTGTGACCACCCTTGTGGTATTTTAAATCCTCAGATATTTTAAAATTAAAACAATAACATTTCAATGGGGACATTTTCAAACAAAGTGTAGAGCTATAGAGGTGTAGTTAGATCTTAAATCACTTGAAAGAAAAATGTAGGTGTAAGGGGAAAAGTTAGAGGTGATAAGATTTAATGGTTGTGAGAAGTAGACAAAAACTGATAGTGTTCTCTAAAGAAAATAGCTTTGGGGTAGACAGAAGAGAAATGAGGTGTGATACTGAGTGAGGTTTTAAAAATAAGGAAAACAGAAATAGTAATAGCAGAGCAAGAACAAGAATTAAAGAGAAGAATGTCAGAGGACAGTATATAAAGAATCCCAAAACTTTTACCTTGATCAATTTGTTGGGAAATTAAAGCACTAAGAGTAAATTTTTCAAGATGAGAATGATGATCTTGGGCCAACATCAGATTGTTTACATTGATGGGGCTAAGGAAAGGTGACACCTGTGATTGCTTAGCAGGAGAAGACAACCAGCCTGCACTGGTGCTCTGGTGAAGAGCTAGGGCCATCATACCGTGATGGGAGTCATGCAGTGCAAGAGGACACTTTCTAGTCTGCCCAGAACTCTTTGCACCATAATGGGAACTGAAAGACTGGAAGAAACAATAAACAAAGATAAGCCAGTAGGGTCATTATGCCCCTAATTGGAGGTTTCTTAGCTTCCTCAATATAGAAGACAGAATTTAAAGCAGGGACACTTAAAAGAATATCTGGGAGGTTTCCAAATGAATAGACTGACTGTGACTAATGCAGAAAAGAAAATGTTTCAAACTTATAATCATAGGCAATTTTATATTAAGTAAGATCAAAGACTTAGGACATCCCTTCAGTAAAAGTAAAATGTGATTATCAGTAAGAACAATCACAGGTTATTCCTTACTGTCAAATGTTACTGAGCTTCGTTAAAGCAAAGTTATACCTTCAATAATAAAATGTAAGAAAATATATAAATCCCTTTATCAAATATAACTCAGGTTTTTTTACTTGAATTGCACAGTACAAACACATTACTGCTACCAGTTTGTGATACATCTAAATTGCAGGAATACTACCTAGCCATATAGTTAATCTGATTGTTACTTATGATACTAAACTCTAGGATTTGTGATGATTTTATTCCTTATTTTTATTTTTATTTTTATTTTTATTTTATTCCATTTCTAAGAAAATGGCTATCAAGTTTTTTAGAGCTGGACAGGACCTATAAGTTGATTTCTTTTAAACTTTTCGTCTTACAGTTGAGAAAATAAAACCATAAAGATTAAATCTGTTTAATGTTACACAGTGACTGAGATCGAGAACAAACTTTCTGCCAATGCATATATGTTTATATTGAATATTACAAGAATTACATTTTTATTACTGTTATCAATGAAGCATTCTCTCACCTATCATTCTTCACCTGATTAGCTATTAATGTGTAGACACTCATAAATTTAAACAAACCCTTTCGCTTATAATAATTCGTATAGAATAGAAAGGATTCTGTGTGTGTATGTGAAGCTGATCTATTATTGTCCCCTGTGTACTAGTCTCCTACTCAGCCTTGTTCGCCTCTTCCCCTGGACCTCTTAATTCTCTTACTCAAATACTCTTGGACTATAAATTTGCTTGCTCTGAGTCTCTGGACAACTTAAACAAGAAGGTGAAAGAGGATAAAAATGAATACAACTAACAATTTGTAAGCATGAGTGTGACTTAGTACTTAATGAGCAGCACTGAAGCAGGCACAGAGATTCATCAGCTTCACATCAGCTGACCACCTCAAGAAGCTGTAGATGGAAGACACACATTGTCTTAAGACATTTGCGAAGAGGCATGGGCGGGAGAGGCCAGAGGAAGGAAGATCACACACAGGGCCCATGACTCCAGGTGGGGCCAAGGTCAGGTTGTGAACAGCTTTGTTAGCTGTACTAAGGAGTTTCAAATTTTATCCCAAGAGCAATGGAAAACCCATATGAAAGATTTAAAGCAGGAAAATGACAAGACCAAATTTATATTTTGGAAAAATCCTTCTGGCTTTAATGTGAGGAGTGGAGAAAGAGTGGTGCAATGGACAGTTTGTGACCACTCAAAATTCTTGTTGAAATCCTAACCCCCAATGTGATGGTAGTAGGAGGTGGGACCTTTTGGAGGTAATTGCATCAATAGGGTGGAGCCCTCGTGAATGAGATTAGTGTCCGTACAAGATAGAGAGCTAGCTGGTCTTTCCACCACGTGAGGATACAATGAGAAGTCAGTCTGCAACCTGGAAGAGGTCCCTCACCAGAACCCCAACATTCTGGCACCCTGATCTTGGACTTTCTCCATAACTGTGAGAAAAAACTTCTGTTGTTAAGCCACCCAGTCTATAGAACTTTGTTCTAGCAGCCCAAACTGACTAAGACAAGTGGGGAGGGACTGAGCAGTAAGTAAGAACAATGCCCAGAATGGTGCCCGGCAAGTACAAGGTGATAGATAAATAGTTGCTGAGCAAGTACATACGGCAGCAGAGAGACCAATTATGATGCTGTTGCAAAAATCCAGGTAGGAGAAGGGGTTACTGGGCCAGCATGGTGGCTATCATTGAGTATGCACTGTGTCCAATGGATTAAGTGTCCAATGCCTGTCTGCAAAACTAAGAGCATCCTATGTATTTATGTGATGTGCTGAATCCAGAGTAAAGAGAAACTTCTCCATTTTG
This sequence comes from Cynocephalus volans, assembly GCF_027409185.1. Taxonomy (NCBI): domain Eukaryota; kingdom Metazoa; phylum Chordata; class Mammalia; order Dermoptera; family Cynocephalidae; genus Cynocephalus; species Cynocephalus volans. The sequence goes on from NC_084464.1 coordinate 78,454,725, forward strand.
TTTGTCAAGATAGAATTTCACTTTTAGCATTTTCCTTTCCTTAAAGATATTGCACTCTTTCACTGCTAAGGTTGCATTACTTCTTAGCTGGCAGTTTTGCTGATGGCTTCTATGTTCTGGAAGGCTCGCCCATTCGTTTTCCACTTCTCTATTTGGCAGTGCACATTTCTGCTCTCATTCTTCACAGCAAGGTTCAAATACATGAGCTTTCTAATTACCAACAACCAAGAGAGAAAGAGATTGGAAAACAAAGATGCAAGAGTAAGCAGGTGCACACCTAGTGAGTTATTGGAGAGTATCTCTCTTAATTCGAGGGCATTATCATTCCAAATGTTGACAGGTTGAGCTTGGTAAGATCCAAAATACTCACCATCACTGACGATAGTTAATTACCTGGAGGGAATTATGTGTGCTGACAACACAGGGCTATGTACACCCAGGTAAATGAAAAAGACTTAATGGGTTATTAGTTCATAACTTTTTTATAATGGGCATTAGTGCATTAGATCCGTTTGCTAAATTTATATATACTTTCACTAGAGAATAAAGCTTTCTGCCTCCTTGTTAATCTAGGGTCCTTCTTGCTTAGTTCAGAGCTGTTTCTGATTCCCAGCAGTGGTGGCTACTGTTTTCCATTCTGGCTGAACTTACCAGAGAGATTTATAGCTTCTTTGATTTGGGTTTAAATTCAAGTTTCTAGACACTTCACCTTGGTAGCCATGGGCAAGTTGTCAAACTTTTCTGAGTCTGACGTTCTTCTCTTACAAGTAATAATCACAATCTCAAGAAGTGCTTGAGGCACTTAATTAGACTGTTTATGTTTCTTAAAAGTCTAGTACAATGTCAGACATGTAAAAAGAATGAACATTCATGGTCACTCTATCAAATGGAAAAGTTCTCCAAAGATATCTTTGTTGTGTTTTAAGCATTAAATGGGCTAAAAATATTTCAAAATAGAAGCTCAGAGGTAACCACACTGGTGTCATTTGAATTTTATATTACTACTTGGAAGATTTCATTAAATTCTTTAAAAATGACACACACTTCTGCAATCTTCATTAGTGATATATATATTAAGCCTAATTTAATTTAGGTAAAAATACTAATTTGAAATGTTTGAAGTAGTAGCTGCAATCTGAAATTCCAGTTGTAGCATTCCACTTTCTATTTTCTCGCCACCAGTAGATTTTAGTTAGATTTTAAGCAATGTCATTGTTGATGCTAAACAATCCTAGAAAACTCTCAAGTTATACAGTTATGGAAATTCAGACCTAAAATAAATCTTCAGGGTCATTGGATCATCATGAGAGTTGAGAGTAATAAGTGGCACCAGGTCAACATAAACAGGTTCCCATTTGTATCCTGGAGACCTCTGGCAGACTTTGAGTCATGGCAAGGGGTGTGTGAGTCCATAGGTCCAGTAAGAATTATCTGTAGAAAATCATTATTATGTATCCCACATATGTGTACAGCTGTTTTTCAAAAGTATACAGATGCTATTGTGATTAGAAAAATCAAAATTCATTCAAAGGCATTACTGAAAATGAGTAGTGTTTTGTTATGTGCTTTCTTGACCAACAGCTGTATAATGTCTATCTTCTCTCATGTGAAACCTTTGGCCATTTCAAACAGTGCAGAGAAAAAGGAATATCTTTTCTTCCCATCTTAGAATCGTGGCTGAGGCCCCCATAAAAAAAGATTAACAAGAGAAAAGCATACAAATTTATTTAATGAGTTTTCAGGACATGGGAGCCTTCATAAGGAAATAAAGACCCAAAGAAACAGGTAAACTAGTGTATTTTTATGCTTAGGTTTGATGAAGAGTAGACAGTCATGAAAATAGATTATTAGAGGACAAAAGGGTACAATCTAATGGGAATAAACTGAGGAACTTTTGTTTGTTCAGATTCTTCTGTGTCTCCAGAGGTAAGGATGCTCTTTTTCTCCGGATATAGCGAGGGCACCTCTGGAGTGAGGGTCTTATGACCTGTTTCAGGGGAGAAGGGTGAGGGAAAGGTGAGTGTGCCTTTCCCGCTTCAGCTGTTTTGTCAAATGCCAAGGTGCCATATTTTGAGAAAGAGTGTCTTGAAGGCCGTCAATGGAGTCCTTGTATTTGAAGGTCAGTGGCTTGGAGTTATTCACATGGGTATAGCAACTTGGAATAGAGAAACTACTGCATGTTCAGGTGCACTTGGAGAGGTTACTAACTTCAGTCTAAGCTGGGGAAGAAAGGAAGGAGGAACTTGATAAAAGAATAATAAAGGTATTAAAGAAAAGCCAAGAAGGAGAAGTGGGCATGTTTCATTGGTGAGGGAAAAGGAAACATGATGGTTTTTAGCCTGCAAATGTATCAATTTATTAAAATTACCAGAAGGGGTGCTTCAGAGGTGGGGTTATCAAGGCTCAACAGAGGGCTGTCTTTCAGAACCAGGCCACCCTTCTGAACTCAGCCCTTTCAGTGCTAATAAGGAGAGGGGGGTGGGGTGGGGAGCCCTGGTCTCATGCTTGGAGGTACCAGCTTCTCACTGGCACAACTGCCAGGCCACAAGGCTCTTTCTTCCCCATTCTAAGTGTGAAAATATAAGTATTAATGTAAAGCACAGTAACAGCAAGTTAAAAAAAAAAAAAAAGGAAGAATAAGAAAGGAAATCTCCCATTGCTATGATAAAAGAAGCATCAGGCCTTAAAGAGCTGAAAGGAAAATCTTGGTGTCTTTAAAAAGGAAAGTGTCCTGTGAAGCTATGTTGAAGGCTGTCTTTCCAACCCTAGGTGCCCCTGGGATAGCCATTGGCCGAGTCCTCACAATCAGGTCTCAGGCCAGGGCCTTGGGCAGTTTTATGTTTATTTACCTAGGAGGGCGGGGGAGCCTTTGGAAGATTGGGAGCTCAGCAGTTCTCCCAGTCAAAGGCAACACGCAAAACTCAGGCCAAAGAAACACCTTAGGATGTCTCTGACTCTGTCTCTTTTCCTCTCTCTATTGAGAATGTCACCTTTTCTATGGCTCTGCATTTTCAAAAAAGATGTGGGGAGAAAGTTAACAAGAATGATACAAGAACCAGAAAATAGAACCTAATAATTTTAAAAAGGTAAAGGGACTGAGGTTATCTAGTCAAGAGAAGAGATGCCAAAAGTAACAACTTAATAACAGCTTTTTAGCAAAAAATGTGTTGCAATAAAAACGCAGATCTATTTTTTTCCCACTGAGGCAAAATAAAGAGAATTAGCCAGAGTCAACAGCAACATATATTTAGATTAGACATAAGGAAGGACTTCTCAGTTATAAGGAATATTTATTCTAATTATAAGAGGTGTATAGCTCGGCTGCTTAAGATACAGTCTGGCTTCAAGGATGTTTTACCTCTTATTTTAAAAAGCTTAAATAGCTAGTGATTCTTTGATCCCAAATAAAAAGATTCATATTTTTTGCTTCTTCAAGAAAAATCACCACAAGGAATCAGAAAAATTGAATAAATGGCTTCCATATAGAATAATTTGCCTAAATTCTCCCCAAAATAAATATTTTTTAAATCTCCCAGAAAGTAGTAGGTTCTGTCCCATGTATTTTAAATTTTAGAAAATGTTGTTTTTTAAAATGAGAAATATATGTGTCTATGCTAAGAACTTGAAGATTTAAAGCATAGCAGACCTTTTTCTGTGTGACAAATGCCTCAGCAGTACACACAAATGCACACACACAGTCACACACCAGTACACTCACTAAATTTTAAGTCTGTTAAAAAATCTCCAACTATTAGAAAAATGACAAGTTCATTCATTGTATATCTGCATTCTTATCTAACCTTGTGTAATTATTGATATAAGATACTATATTTGAAGATTAACACAAAAAAATGAAACTGGCTTGAAATGAACAATCTATGAAATTCAAAGATGTTACTAAAAATCAAAATCAGTACCAAGATTCTCACCTACATGAGAATTTGCAGAGAAATTCAAGTGCAAACATGCAAAATAGAGCCCCACGCGTGAATTTGCCAATTGAATCCCTCCCTAAACTGTGGCTATCAGATGGCTTTCATTTGTATCCTGATAGATAATCTTGGGGAATTAAGACATCACTATAGAATTGGTCTTTTGGAGAAAATTCATTTTTAATGTTAAATTATTAAAAGCCCAAACTCTTCCACACAACTCTAAAAACTACAGTGACATTGAAGAATCATTGGTAGTTTCTATGGCAGCAATTTCTCATTTTATGTCTTTTTCTCAGCCACTTTATTATTTACACAGAATTGGCCATGGATATTAATTCCTAGTACAAAGCAAAAACAATTCAGGTTTCACCCCAAGCATTACATGGTCATAAGCCAATATCTACCAGATATTGTGCTTGCCTTGAAATATTTAAGATGCTGCTGATATTAGCTCATGTTCCTTAGACTTTGCAGGGTAATATGACCACGACAAAATCTAAGTAAGCCAGAGGGGAATAAAACAGAGCGACTGTGTGGATGGTAAATAGGAGGAAGATGACTATGAGATGCCAGCGTGCTCCTCCTTACAAGGAGTTGTGCAGATCCCACTGCTTCCTGAGCACTTCAGAGAGAAGAGCACATTTGTGTTCAGTTTGACAATTCCATCCACGGATCTTAGCAGTAAACCTTCTCAAATCTGAAAGAGAAAACATCAGTTCCACTGAGGCGGATGTGAGTTTTCCCTTTCGTATCTCACCCTTAAGTAAACCCAAAGAGTTTTCTACATAACTACAGTCTTCTGCTTTCATTTATCAAAAAAAAAGGGTTGACCTTAATAATTGTATTAACAATGACATATTAAAGAGCAGATTAAAAGAAGGTTCTAGCTTTATTTCATTTAAACTTGGGAAAAAATGGGAGAAATCTGTAACCTCTCAATACCACCGTTGTCTGATCTGTGGGAACGTAGCTTTTCAGGATGCAGTTGGCCAGCTCTCTTGATCACAGTGGCTGCAAAGGGTTGGGAGAAGTGGGCAGCAGAGTTACTTGAGGCAGGACCTCCCACTGTGCCCTAGAGAAGAGGCATCTGAGAGTGAGTTAACATTCCAAGACACTCTGGGGACTTCCATGGGGATTGGGAAGACCAGGGATCTAGAGGAAGGGCAAGAGGGAAAGTCCCATAAAGCTCCTCAAGGACAGGGTAAGAATCCACACCCCTCTGCTTGCTGGGCCATTTCTGCCTCTGGCAATGATGTTTCCTGATGATAATAATACCTCTAAGATGCATCCTGATGCAACCTGCGGGTGCCTCGTGCTTCCCTGTGAATGTTCATTTCCTTGTCTTCGTCCTGGCCATGGAGGAATCAAGCTTCAGTGTCCTTATGCGTTCACAGGCATGGGTTCCCCATCTTGGAGGAGAAGCTGGGCAACTCAGGAGCCCAGGGCCTGGAGGGAAGAGCTGATGTGGAAAGAAGGTAGGGAGGGGACAGTCCTCAAAATCGCCTCGCACTCATAACTGGAGACACCTCTACTACTGCTTATCTCCCATGACATGTGGTAGAAATAGATTAGACTGAGTAAATCATGAGAAAGCATGAGGCTAGAAAAATAATGCCAATACTTATTTCACCCTGACTTTCCTTTCATGTTGTAAATTTGAAATATTTTTAAAAGAATGAATACAATAAGACTGAGAGACATAGAAAAGCTTTTTTGTTAAACTGGGAACATCAAGGATCTGCAGAGAACTTAATCTGGAACAGATTCTGGGAAGTAAAAGCTCCAGTTTCATAAAGTGTTTGCCCTGGGAAGGAAGGACGCGCGGGAAGCCTGCAGCACAGTCCCTCCTGCCCCTCGCCTCATGTTAATGTTAATGTTTCTGGATCAAGTTACTGTAACCCGGATCAGGACTTCTCCAAGTCAGCACTATTGACATTTGGGCCAAGTGATTCTTTATTGTGGGGCTGTCCTGAGCATTCTAGGTTATTCAGCAGCATCCCCAGCCTCTGCCCACCAGATGCAATAGCACCTACCTGCCCCCCGCCCCCCTGAGTTGTGACAACCAAAACATCTCCAGACACTGCCAAATGTTCCTGGGGAATATGTGGGGGGTTGGGATTAGGGGGTGGGGACAAAACTGTATCCAGTTGTGAACTACTGATTTAGATTAAACTGGGTCCCCTATGTCACTATGCTCTCTCCCCTTCTTGAGGATGCCTACTGCACATCAGCATATTAAAATTTCTCAGAAGTCCTGCTTGACTTTGTTTAAACCCATGCCAAATTTATTTAAGCATGGGACCCTTGTTTCGCACTAACATCTCTCAGTATTCTGTGGAACTCTTTGTCCTAAAAACACTCTTTAATGGTGGTGGCTGCAGCAGTTGGCGCGGAGTAGCTGAGGTGGAAAAGGCGGCCACTGGGCCTTAGGCAGCCGGGAAACTTGTGGACCTTCCTCTTGCCGTCTCTTAAGGGAGGACCGCTGCTGGTGGCCGGTGGTGGGGGCTAACCGCCACTTTGCCCTTGGCAGGAGAGGCTGCCTCATTTACAGGCAACAGCTTTGAAGAATGGAGCAGGAAAAGAACTGTTTCTTAGCCGCAAAAGCGAGTCTCTAAACAGGGAACACGGCGCCGGGGTGCTGTTGACGCTGCCAGGATCCTGGAGGCCAGGGCTGTGCTGAAGGCGGCCAGCTGCCTTATTCAGGATTCAAGGTTTCAGGCTGGCATAAAAGAAGATTCCTGGGAGTGCCCGAGCCATGCCGCGGGACCGAGTGAGCAGCCTGAGATGGCGGCGGCCGAGAATGGAGACGGTAATGACACAGAGGCAGAGAGGGAGCCGCCCGACCCGGCACAGCCCTGTGAGTGACCTCCGGCCCGGCCCTGCTCGGGGGGCAGACGCCCACCCAGCTTCCGCCTGCCCCACCGGGCCACTCACTGGCCCCGGGGCTGCCTCCATTTTCTCAGGTGGTGGCGGCTCTGGCCCGGCTCTGCTAGTCCTGTCCTCCTCGCCTGGCTCAGCTCCTCACTGAGTCTTCCCACTTGCTTGCCCCGGAGCAGGGCTTCCCGGGTTTGCGGGCCGGTCTCCCCTCCCACTCCCTCCGCGGTTCTCTGGCGGGGCTGGTGGCGTGGGGAGTCCGCGGCCAGCGTCGGGAAGGCAAGGAAGTACGGGCTGGGCCGACTGTCACTCCACCGCACCCTGGGCTCCGGCCCCCGGTAAACTTCCTGTTACCGGGAGGCAGATACCATCTCTGTGGCCACCAGTTCAGAAAAATGCCTAACTGATTTCTGGTTAGGAATAGTGTGGTCAGAGAGTTCCCTAGTTCGCTTGAACCTGCTGGAGAGCTGACTGCGGGCGGGCACCAGACTCGGTCCGCGCCGGGGGGGATTCAAAGGTGAACCGTGTGCTGCAGGCTCCTCCCCCGAGGAGCTCACACTCTGATGTGGAAGATAAGACAAGTACACAAATAACTGCGATACCAGGAGGAAGGTGATAGGTCCTGAGAAAGAACTACATGGTGCTACAAAGGCACCCAGAGCGACCAGTCGTCTGCGCCTAGCAGAAACCTGGTAGACTTCCTGGGCGAGGAGGTGCTGAGCAGGGTCTTGAAGGCCCAGCTGATAGACAAGTGCTGCAGAAGATACGTCACAGCCCAGCACAGTGTGCACAGAGCGGGGAGATGTCTGGCTAGGGAGACGGAGACTTGACAGAAACCACACACCCAGTGGGGCCACCATTGCATGATCCAACAGCCCGGGCCAGAGCGCATGGAACAGGGAGAAGTCCTGCACGGGAAGAGGAAGCTCAGCAGAGACCACACACCCTGCGGTACCGCCCCCTGATCCAGCAGCCCAGCAGACTCCAAGCTGACCTGAGAGGTGGCTCCACGGAGAGGCACAAGAACCGAGGCAACCACACACACAAGGCACTAGAGGCCAACTGAGCAGTCACAGAGGTAGCCATACCAAATTGGCAACCACAGCAACATCTTAGTTAGTCAATAGTCTCAAACCAGTGGACTGTGAAACCCCCTGCCACAATGAATAAACATCAAAAAAAAGATACCAGAAATACAAAAAATCAAGAAAGTACACCACCAAAAGTTAATAAATCTCAAACTCTAGATCCTACAGAACAAGAAGCCCTTGAAATGACTGACAAGGAATTTCGAGTGATAATTCTAAGGAAACTGAATGAGATACAAGAAAACTCAGCTAGACATCATGATGAAACGAGGAAAAGTGTACAGGACCTGAAAGAGGAAATGGAAAAGGAAATCAATGTCCTGAAAAAAAATGTAGCAGAACTTGCCAAACTGAAGAAGTTATTCAGCAAAATGAAAAAAACACAACGGAGAGTTTATCCAGCAGGCTTGTCGAAGTTGAAGAGAGAACCTCTGAACTTGAAGATGGGCTGTTTGAAATAACATAAGCAGACAAAAAAAAGAAAAAAGAATCAAAGCAATTGAAGAAAATCTGAGAGAGATATCAGACAACCTTAAGTGCTCAAATATCTGAGTCATGGGTATCCCAGAAGGGGAGGAAAATGGAGATTGCATTGAAAATATATTCAACAAAATAGAGGCAGAAAACTTCCCAGGTATAGGAAAAATCACCGATCTTCAGATCCAGGAAGCTCAACAATCTCCAAACATATTCAACCCAAAAAGGCCCTCTCCAAGACATGTTATAGTCAAATTGGCAAAACTCAGAGACAAGGGCAGACCCCATGGCGCACTCGGGAGAGTGCAGCGCTGGGAGCACAACAGTGCTCCCGCCGCGGGTTCAGATCCTATATAGGGACGGCCGGTGCGCTCACTGGCTGAGTGCGGTAAAACTCAGAGACAAAGAGAGAATCTTAAAAGCTGCAAGAGAGAAGCATCTAATCACCAATAAGGGAGCCCCAATCAGGTTAACATCAGACTTTTCATCACAAACCCTAAAAGCTAGAAAGGAATGGGATGATATTTTCAAAATACTAAAAGACAAAGATTGCCAGACAAGAATACTCTACCCTGCGAGGCTATCCTTCCAAAATGAAGGGCAAATAGTATATTTCTCAGACAAACAAAAACTGCGGGAGTTCACTACCACATGACCACCCTTACAAGAAATCCTCAATGGGGTACTGCGTTTGGTTCCTGAAAAATAACTACCACTGCCATAAAAACCCAAGAAAAATCTAAACCCACTAGTATAATAAAAATGGCATTCATGAAGAGAAAACAAACAAACAAAAACGCTATCTACAACCTAAGGAACCAACAAACACAGAAACCAAACAGTAAAACAGAAAGCAAGGAACAAAAGACACCTAAGACAACCAAACAACAATCAATAAAATGCTAGGAATAAATCAACACCTTTCAATAACAACTCTTAATGTAAAAGGCTTAAATTCCCCAATCAAAAGACACAGACTGGCTGACTGGATTAAAAAGGAGGACCCAACTATATGCTGCCTACGAGAGACCCACCTCACCCATAAAGATTCACACAGAGTAAGAGTGAAAGGATGGAAAAAGATTTACCATGCAAACAGAAAAGAAAAATGAGCTGGAGTGGCTATTCTTATATCTGACAAAATAGACTTTAAACTAAAAACCATAAAAAGAGACAATGAGGGACACTACTTAATGATAAAAGGACTGATCCATCAAGAAGACATAACAATCATAAATATGTATGCACCCAATATTGGAGCAGCCAGATTTATAAAACAAACTCTATTAGACCTAAAGAAGGAAATAGACACTAATACCATAATAGCAGGGGACCTGAACACCCCACTGTCAATATTAGACAGATCATCTAGGCAAAGAATCAGTAGAGAAACACAAGATCTAAACAATACTCTAGACCAATTGGAATTGACAGATATCTACAGAACATTCCATCCAAAAACCTCAGAATATTCATTCTTCTCATCAGCACATGGATCATTCTCCAGGATAGATCACATATTAGGTCACAAATCAAGTCTTAATAAATTCAAAAAAATTGGAATTATCCCATGTATCTTCTCAGACCACAATGGATTAAAACTAGAAATTAATAACAAACGAAACTCTGGAAACTATACAAACACATGGAAATTAAACAGCATTCTACTTAATGACATATGGGTCCAAGAAGAAATCAAGCAGGAAATCAAAAAGTTTATTGAAACTAATGAAAACAATGATACATCATACCAAAACCTGTGGGATACTGCAAAAGCAGTATTGAGGGGAAAATTTATTGCATTAAATGCTCACTTCAGAAGAATGGAAAGATGGCAAGTGAACAACCTAACACTTCACCTTAAAGAACTAGAAAAACAAGAACAATCCAATCCTAAAGTTAGCAGACGGAAAGAAATCATTAAGATCAGAGCAGAACTGAATGAAATTGAAAACCAAAAAACAATTCAAAAGATCAACGAATCAAAAAGTTGGTTTTTTGAAAAGATAAATAAAATTGACAAACCATTAACATGGCTAACAAAAAAAAGAAGAGAGAAGACTCAAATAACAAAAATTAGAAATGAAAAAGGCGATATTACAACTGATTCATCTGAAATACAAGGAATCATTCGAGACTACTACAAACAACTATACGCCAACAAATTTGAAAATCTGGAGGAAATGGATAAATTTCTGCACACACACAAGCTCCCAAAACTGAACCGTGAAGACGTAGAAAATTTGAACAGACCAATAACAATAAAGGAGATTGAAGCTGTTATCAGAAGGCTCCCAACAAAGAAAAGCCCAGGACCAGATGGATTCACAGCAGAATTTTACCAAACATTCAAAGAGGAATTGACACCAATTCTTTACAAACTATTCCAAAAGATTGAAACGGACGCAAATCTCCCAAACTCATTCTATGAAGCAAACATCATCCTGATACCAAAACCAGGTAAAGATATAACCAAAAAAGAAAACTACAGGCCCATATCCTTGATGAATATAGATGCAAAAATCCTCACTAAAATACTAGCAAACAGAATACAGCAACACATACGAAAAATTATTCATCGCGATCAAGTGGGATTCATCCCAGGGATGCAAGGTTGGTTCAACATACGCAAATCAATAAATGTGATACACCATATTAATAAACTCAAACACAAGGACCATATGATCATCTCTATAGATGCTGAAAAAGCATTTGATAAAGTTCAGCACTCATTCATGACAAAGACCCTCTATAAGTTAGGTATAGAGGGAAAGTATCTCAACATAATTAAAGCCATATATGCCAAACCCACTGCCAATATCATCCTGAATGGGGAAAAGCTGAAAGCTTTTCCTTTAAGAACAGGCACTAGACAAGGATGCCCACTCTCACCACTCCTATTCAACATAGTGTTGGAAGTAGTAGCCAGAGCAATCAGAGAAGAGAAGGAAATAAAGGGCATCCAGATTGGAAAAGATGAAGTCAAACTGTCCCTGTTTGCAGATGACATGATCCTATATATCGAACAGCCTAAAACCTCTACAAAAGAACTGGTGGAATTGATAAATGATTTCAGCACAGTAGCAGGATACAAAATCAACACACAAAAATCAGTAGCATTTCTTTTCTCCAATAGTGAACATGCAGAACGAGAAATCAAGAAAGCCTGCCCATTTACAATAGCCACCAAAAAAATAAAATACTTAGGAATTGAGTTAACCAAGGAGGTGAAAAATCTCTATAATGAGAACTACAAACCACTGCTGAGAGAAATTAGAGAAGATACAAGAAGATGGAAAGATATCCCATGCTCTTGGATTGGAAGAATCAACATAGTGAAAATGTCCATACTACCCAAAGTGATATACAAATTCAATGCAATCCCCATCAAAATTCCAAAGACATTTTTCTCAGAAATGGAAAAAACTATTCAGACATTTATATGGAACAATAAAAGACCACGAATAGCCAAAGCAATGCTGAGCAAAAAAAATAAACCTGGAGGCATAACACTACCTGACTTTAAGCTATACTACAAAGCTATAATAACCAAAACAGTATGGTACTGGCATAAAAACAGACACACTGATCAATGGAATAGAATAGAGAATCCAGAAATCAACCCACACACTTACTGCCATCTGATCTTTGACAAAGGCACCAAGCCTATTCACTGGGGAAGGGACTGCCTCTTCAGCAAGTGGTGCTGGGATAACTGGATATCCATATGCAGGAGAAGGAAACTAGATCCATACCTCTCCCCGTATACTAAAATCAACTCAAAATGGATTAAGGATTTAAATATACACCCTGAAACAATAAAACTTCTTAAAGAAAACTTAGGAGAAACACTTCAGGAAATAGGACTGGGCACAGACTTCATGAATATGACCCCAAAAGCACGGGCAACCAAAGGAAAAATAAACAAATGGGATTATATCAAACTAAAAAGCTTCTGCACAGCAAAAGAAACAATTAACAGAGTTAAAAGACAACCAACAGAGTGGGAGAAAATATTTGCAAAATATACATCTGACAAAGGATTAATATCCAGAATATATAAGGAACTCAAACAACTTTACAAGAAGAAAACAAGCAACCCAATTAAAAAATGGGCAAAAGAGCTAAGTAAGCATTTTTCTAAGGAAGATATACAAATGGCCAACAGACATATGAAAAAATGCTCAACATCACTCAGCATCCGGGAAATGCAAATCAAAACCACATTGAGATACCATCTAACCCCAGTTAGGATGGCTAAAATCCAAAAGACTATGAACGATAAATGCTGTCGAGGCTGTGGAGAAAAAGGAACTCTCATACATTGTTGGTGGGACTGCAAAATGGTGCAGCCTCTATGGAAAATGGTATGGAGGTTCCTCAAACAATTGCAGATAGATCTACCATATGACCCAGCTGTCCCACTGTTGGGAATATACCCAGAGGAATGGAAATCATCAAGTCCAAGGTATACCTGTTCCCCAATGTTTATCGCAGCACTCTTTACAATAGCCAAGTGTTGGAACCAGCCCAAATGCCCATCATCAGATGAGTGGATACGGAAAATGTGGTACATCTACACAATGGAATACTACTCAGCTATAAAAACGAATGAAATACTGCCATTTGCAACAACATGGATGGACCTTGAGAGAATTATATTAAGTGAAACAAGTCAGGCACAGAAAGAGAAATACCACATGTTCTCACTTATTGGAGGGAGCTAAAAATTAATATATAAATTCACACACACACACACACACACACACACACACACACACACACACACAAACCGGGGCGGGGGGGAGAAGATATAACAACCACAATTATTTGAAGTTGATACGACAAGCAAACAGAAAGGACATTGTTGGGGGGGAGGGGGGGAGGGAGAAGGGAGGGAGGTTTTGGTGATGGGGAGCAATAATCAGCTACAATGTATATCGAGCAAATAAAATTTAAAAAAAAAAGAAAAAAAAAAGAAAAGTTCATTGAATCAATGACTTAATTAATTAATTAATTGGATACTGAAAATGCAGCATTTTCTGACCATGAAATCCGAGGTTTTGTTTACATACCAAGTACTTTAACCTGGAATTATCTCAGTTCGTCAAAACAACCCCATGAGGTGGTCAGGACAGGATGAAACTTCCTGAAAATGATAAAACAGATCTAAATAGGGTGGGTGATGTGCTCACATCTCTTAGTCGTAAGTAATAAATCTATGTCTTTTGACTACATAGCCAGTACTAACTCCATCATGGTCAAATTAAGGTGATGGAATATTCAGGAAACTTGAGGTCTATATAATACATAATACATAAATGTATTTGGACTTTTATATAGAACTTAAATAAAGACAATTCCCATTATCTTTAACCCTGAATTTATTTGATGTAGTACAATGAAAAATGTTTTTACTTTATTTATTTAATTTTAATTTTAATTTTAATTTTTTAAAAGATGGTTTGGTGTTGTCAGCACCACACTCTCCCACGTGAGCTACCTGGCCATTCCTATGTGGGGATCCGAACCTGTGGCCTAAGTGCTATCAGCACCATACTCTCCCAAGTGAGCCACAGTCCAGCCCTAAAAATATTTTTACTTTAAAATGAGGTTTATACATGCAGAATAACATGGAGAATAAAGAAATTATTTAAGGTCTCTAAGTATACATTTTCTCCTTTATCTGACAAATTTGAGAGCACACAGCTTTCTGAAGACCCTTTTGTGTGGGATTGTTCAAGCTTGCCCTGCATTTTGGGTGAGGATGCACGATACCCACTTTTACATAACCAAAGTGATATGAGAAAGAATTATTAAAAGGTGCACAAAAAAAAGGGAATTACTTTTTATGGAAACATACTTTAACTTGATCAAAATCATCTTTATTTTGGTAATGTGTGCTATATTTTATGGGTGTATGATTCTGTGGTGAAAGCGAGCATAACTTTCCCTTAAAAGTGGTCTGGTTGGCTCATGCCTGTGAAGGTTAGTTATCCTGGGCCTCAGGGCAGATTCTTGCTAGTTCAAGCAAAGGATGACATAGTTCCTCACAAGGAGTGAAATGGGCTTCAGTTGGCAGCTACAATAAGTCCTGTTCCTCTTGAATATCCAAAAAATTGAGATGAAGGGGACTATTAAAAGATTTTAAAGCTTCTCTGGGTACCTAAAGTGCTAATTCTTTTTTATAGTGCATTATGTATAAATTACTACAATAAAATTTTACTTTATTCCTTTAAAGCTCCAGCTTGTATGTATAATTTATCAATACGAATAGTTGTTTTTATGAGATAGCTATTTTGTTTACTCTCAGCTCCCTGGGGACTCTCACAGCCATAGCTGCAGTTACAGCAGCAGTTTTATCTCTATTATGCAAAATGTACACATGGAAACGTGGGGAAGTTAGAGACAAGCAAATATATGAGAAGAACAAATCTGAATGATGGTACTGTTAAGATGGAATCAGAGAATTTGAAATCTGGAAGTCACCAAGTCCAAGGATGAGGAAACTAAGATCTGGAGGGATTTAATAACATGTGGGATTTACACAGAGGAAGAGAGAGGTAAGAAGGAGGTTTTGACAAAAGCCAAGAGTTTTCTGTAGAATTTATATTTTAATGAGTTTAAGTGGATTTATTGAATAAAAATCAGATAGCTTAATATGAATATTAATTTTGAACCAAACTATAGAATGCCAAATATAATATTTGCCATAGTTGTAATTTCAGTTACAAGAAGTTAGAAAAACGATACATTTATCAGTTCAAAACTTTGCATGTGCTCATTTTAATACATCTAATTCTATGCTACCTTTGCTCATTTTAGTAAAACCCCTCCCATAGAACTTTGAGTTAAATTTAATGCTAAAGTTGAAGTGTCTAATCATTCTTTCATTCATTCTCTCATTAATTTTACAGTAAGTATTCCTTGAGTGTATGCTCTGAATCATGCACTGTGCTGTGCTCTGAGACTAAAGCCAGAATCAGTCAGATGAGCTCCTTGCTACCTCAGAGCTTACATCGTGGTGGGAAGGCAGATTGGGAACAAGAAAATCAATAAATGAGTAAGAATTTCTGATAGTGACATGTATAGTGAAGAAAATAAAAACAGATAATGGGATAGAGAGTAGCTGGGAGGTTGCTTTACATGGCCAAGGAAGTTTTTTTTATGGAGGGAGGGTACATCTGAGTTGAGACTTAAATGGAGAAGACGGTTCTAAGAAAAGCAAGATGTGAAGGGCCATCAATGTGGAGTGATCAGCAAGTACAAAGACCCTGGGGCAGAAACAAGCTTACACATGTGTTTGAGGAATAAAGAGAACTGGGTGGCTGGAAATTAGTAAAGGAGGGAGAAAGTGGCAGAAGAATATGAAGAAAGACTCAATGACCAGATCATGCTTTTTTTTTTTTTTTTTGGCAGGCCATGATAAGGAGATGAGATTTTATTTAAAGGGTAAAAGAAAGTCAGTCAAGAGGATTTTAAGCAAAAAAGAGTCATAATCTGATTTATATTTTTACAAAGTTATTTTGGCTGCTGTTTGAAGGATGGATTGCAGGTGGCAATGGTGGAAGCAGGGGGAATAATTAGTATGCTATTGCAATAATCCAGGTAAAAAAGGTGGAAGCTTGCAATGGCAGCAGGGGAGGGGGCAGGTAAAGTTAGAGAAATGTACAGAATCAAAATATTTTAGGAGTAAATTGACAGCATTTGCCAATGGACTCTATCTGGAGTTAGGAAAAGGGAAGAATTAAAAGAAAGGAAAGAATCAAGAATGTTCATACTCAGTATAAGCAGCTGAGTGGTGGAACGTGCCAGTTACTGAGATGTGGATCAGTGGAAGAGAAATATTCTTTGGGGTGACAGCAAGAGTTCTGTTTTGGCTATGCTAAGTTTGCAATGACACTCAGACAAGTAAGTGGAAATGTCAAGGAGGCTTCTAGTTGTGTGAGCCTGAAGGCGGGGACAGATCAGGACCACAAATAAAAAAGGGGCATTATCAACATAGAGATGGGATTTGAAGTCACAGCATCTAGTGAGACCATTTAGGGAAAAATTTTCAAATAAAGAAGATGCCCCAGTGCTGAGTCCTGGGACAATCCCAAGTGTACAAGTAAGTTAGAGAAGAGAAGCCAATAAGGAGGTTGAGAAGGGTTCTTCCAGGAGGGTGGGAAGTCATAGAAGGCAAGAGAAAAAAGATTCAAGAAGGCTGATCATCTAGATGGAATAATGCTTCGAGGTAGAGTGAGAGGAGGACAGAGGCGATGACATGCCATCTAGCATTGTAAAGACTTTGAATGTGGCCAAAGGAGTTTTGTTGAAGAGGTGAGGGTGGAAGCTGAATAGGAATGAATTACGGTGGATGGGAGGCTAAGCAAGTAGAGACCAACCCTTTGAGAAGCTTTCCTGGGAAGAGGAACAGAAGAGGAGGCATAAGCTGGAAGGGGATAAGAGATCTAAGGTGTTTAGTTTTTATTGTTTTTATAGGGAGATGTTAGATCATATTTAAATGCTGATGTCAATGATGCAGTAGAAAGGCAACAACCAATCATGCAAAGGAGAGATGATTTGATGCAGCTGCCTCTGAGGGCTGGGAAGTACACTTAGCAGGTGAGTAAGGACCCACAGGGTCATGCATTTAAAGGGAGACCAATCAGCATGGTTATGTGATTTTCTCAGAGGCACTTTAGATTCTTAGGCACAGGATAAGAGAAGTCCATATGTGGCTTTAGTTAAGGTTGGAGTTTTGTTGAGAGAGGGGATTGCAAGGGATTGTCATAGTGAAGGTACGCAGAATTCATATTAGTTAAAAGAAGGAAGTAAGCACGTGAGTGTGGTGATGGGCAGTGTGAAGTGTTAGGGTCACTGGATTGGACATTTCAATGGGCTGAAGACTTAGTGGGATTGGGGATACCAAAGTAAGTGTTGCAAGGATAGGAAGTGAGATGTTTAAAATCAAGTTTTCAGAGTTGGTGACATTGTTGATTAGTGGAGTGAAACAATTTAGCTGAGTTATGCAGGTTGCGAGAATCCAGACAAGAGCACTTCTTATACAACAGCCAAAAGACCAAAGTTAGGTCACCTCTGAAATCTCATGGACACTAAAGGTTTTTATTTGATGGGGCTACATAATTTACTAATTGTGTGAACACAGGAATTTTATTTAGTTTTGTTGAATTTCATGTATAAAGGAAGGGTATCACCACCACCACCACTTTTGTCACCATCATCACCATCTTCATCACCATCATCGCCATCATTGCCACCACTACCACCACCACCACCATCCTCAACATTATTGTCCTCCTCTTCACCATTATCATTGTTGTCCTCATCATCATTGATATATACAGGTTGCCATAATTAATTTAAAGCCTTTGTACCGGCACTGCACGAAACACTCTCTGTCCCCCAGTTCTTTGCTGAGGTTATTCAGTCTTCATTACAAATGTCACCTACTCAGAGAAGCCCAATCACCCAAACTAAAGAAGGACTTCTTTGCCTTCTGAAACTTTCTATGCCTAAAACACCCAGTTTTATTCCTTACTGCACTATGACTATCTGGAATAATCTTTTTAATAAGACATGTTATACATTTATTTGTTTGCTTGTTTAATTGCATTTACAGTTGATCCTTGAACAGCATGGGTGAGAACTGTGCATGAATGCACAACATGCCTAACCAAACAGTTAAGCGGGCTATTAGTAGTCAAGTAGTTAAGTTTTGGGGGAGTCAAAAGTTATACAAGAATTTTTGACTACGCAGGGGTCAGCACCCTGACCCCCCACGTTCAAGGGTCAACTGTATTTGTTTACTTGTTTTTTGCTTGTATTGCCTTTTTCAAGAAAGAATTCTATGAGATCAGGAATCTTTCTTAAAAACTAGAACAATGACTGGTTTATAGTAATGATGAATCTGTGAATGAGGTCACCTGTAAGATCCTTTACAAACAGTTACTGTTATTATTTGGAAGAGATGCATGCCTTCAATGCAATCAATTTAAAGAAAGAAAGTAAAAGTTGAAGAGAATGCAATTAATTTATACATTGTATTTTTGAAGCATGATCATCATTTACTTTTTAAAAATCTCAAGATTTATGTTTATGGAGTGGAAGACAAATAATCGTCAAATCACTAGAGCTAATTTGAAACAAACAAGTAGACTTAATTACCTGTGACAGATGACAGAAGATCATTAATTGGTACTCACAGCAGAGACTGCTAATGTAATGTGGTCAGAAGTAAGGTGCAAATCTCCAGAAGGATAAGGCTACTGCCTTCTAACCTGCCCACGTGCACCCACCGCCAGCAGACTGAGATGCTCATCCTGTAAACATTACGGCTGGGATCCCACCAGAAGCAAAGGCATAGTCCTTCCACAGATGATAGAAACTAATCTGATGCGGAGAGATAAAACGATTCTGGCCGGGAAAGTATAATCTCATATCTTACTTTGTTCACATCTATGGTTTTCATAATACCTCTTAAGGCAAAATTCTATAAAACACCTTTAAATTATATTCTTAAAACTCTTAACATAGTAAATTCTGCTCAGAATTATTTCCAATCTAAACATCTAAAGGTGATTTTTACTTAAGATACTCCAAAACATATTTGCTTATTAAAAATTCAGATTTTTTCCTGTCTTTCTGCTTATTGAGGACTGTAACTTAAGAATGACACTGAATTTGTTTTTTTTAAGTTCAAAGTTGTTTTAAAACAACAAAATTAATTTGTGATTCATATAAATTGTAGCCAATTGACAGACATATTCTTAGTTGAGAAAGTCGGCTTTATACATTACTTCATGTGAATTTTCAAGAAACATTTTCCAGGCATTTTCAAAGGCAGTGTTTGTGCCAAATAAAGTATAGAAAAGCTGTTCATGCTAACAAATCATAAAGTAGATGAGTTCCTTGAAGTAATAATAGTTTAAAAAGCAAAATTATAAAAACCCTCTTAAATTTTATACCACATATGCTTAATGCAGGATATAGATACATTTTAAGCTATTTGATATGATATAGGATGAGGCATCCAAAAATGATAATTTCTAGAGCTCTGTATGCATTAAAATAGCAGACAATCATGAAGATATACATGAACATAAGTTATAAAATACCAAATCTGGGAAATTGGTAAAGAAAGAATAGCAGCATTCTCTTACTCTCTTTAAAGGTTGTTTTTAAAATGAGAACTACGTAAGCATCTATTATAATTTTAAATTTAGTTTTTATTTTTGTCAAAGTGATATATCCATATAATAGAGAGAGCTACATAGTTTCCTGCTCCCAAGCCAACTGCTTTCAGGTCTAACTGATTTAAAAAAGAAAATCTAAGTAAGATGCCTATTTACTGCTTCTTGGTTAGTTAGGTTTAGGCATCATTTACTGCTTCCTATGTTATTCCTTTCCCCCTGCCCCCTCACCACACACACACACACACACACACACACACACACACACACACACACACACACACACACACACACACACACACACACACACACACACACACACACACACACACACACACACACACACACACACACGGGTAGGACTCATGTTCAATGTTTCTATTATTATGACCGTATAATCTCTGTCCTCAACTGGGCCAAGTAGTGAGGAACGCAAAGGATGACTGGGAGCTCTGGGAGCTAGGTGGGCAATCTGGCTATGTCTTTTCACAAAGTACTCTCCCCACCCCCATCTTTATTTCTGTGGAGCCAGGTCTTTGCTGTTGGGCTACAGAGATTCCCCAGAGAAGACTCTTCCAGTGCCTGAAGAATATAATCCTCTTTGTTAATGTTTTGGGGGTCAGGTGGAGGGGAGCTTACCTATGATGTGTTAATTTTCATTTTACCTGCCTATTTTCAGTCCGATATTCCTCCCTCAACTAGCCTAGGGACCACAGTCTGGAAGCTCTCTCTTGCATCATCTCCCGAGAATGCATCTCCAATTTTTGCCAGAATGTGGGAAGGTCAATTACTGATTGTATGGGGTTGGGAAGGGGCTCTGCGGTCTCTTAAACAACCTTACAAGAAGCTTTTGTTTTAGCCGCCCCTTCACTTCCACTTCCAGAGGGTCCTGGAGTCGCCAGTTTTGAGCCTTTTGGTCTGCAATATAAATCAGGTTGCTTCTTGGCTTCCCAGCTGCTGACTTAGGATTTAACTTTCTAGGTTCTGCTAAGTCAGTTACCACTTGTCCATATGCTTTCCAGGGCTGTTGTTTCTGTTCTCTCTTTTATTTCTTGTGTCCTAGTGATTTAGGATCTTTTAAAAAACTCTTTAGACTCATTTTATTGGGGTTTCTGAAGGGGATCAGAGGCTCAAGCATGTGTTCAATTCACCATCTGTAACCAGACATCCTGTGATTTGATTCTTAACAAAAGTGATTCAAATAGTACTTAAGAAAAATACAGGTTTTCATGTGATATATTCTATTAGTAACTTATTATCACACTACATTCACCAACATGCTACAGATTCAGGGAGCCAAACCGATGTAATAAAAAAGTAAACTTTAGTTTTAGTAAAAAAACAAGTTCTATTATTTAAAAAATGTGATTTTTTCCATGTGAATCATCTCTCTAAACATAAACTTCAGTATTCAGTTAAAGTGGGCCATAAAAGACATCAGGCATGGCACAGTCTATATGAAAGGGTACTTCAAAAAGTTAGTGGAAAACAGAATTAAAAGATAATATGAATCTTTCCATGAACTTTTTGAAGACCCCTCTTATTACTGTACAAGGATTAGATGTGTCTGATTTATGATTTATGCATGTCGTGATTTATAAATCATGCCTGATTTATTTTACAGATCAATTCTGCTATAATAAAAGTAAACTACAGTCAATGATGACCCAATTAACTACAGAGAGCAGAGGTTAGCAAACAAATGTAAAAGTTCAATGTCTTTATTACTTAAAGAATATGACTGAACGGTGATGAAAATAGGAATTACATGATCATTGATTCTCAAGGGTCTTTTCTAATGTATTAATGTATTAAGATACAGGACAGCTTGAGATAGCAGATTAAATTTAAACAAGTAAACCAGTGGCTTACTCATTCATTTATTGCATTCAGTCACTTACACAGCTGGTGTGAACATTTGTTACGTTTTAAATGAACAGAAGCCAAAGTGTGTTGCAGTAATTAACTTACAAAAGCAATTAATGTAAGCAACATATGCATGAACATTATTTAACCTTATTTAAAGGATCACTGGCGCAGGGTTTTTTGTAAAATGGCCATATGTCTTAACTAAGGTGATTAACTGCATTATATTAATGACCTCAAAAAATTAGCTAAAGCCTTGTGGTTTCTTACTTAGTTAACAGTAAACATGGCTCAAATGCTCTGTTTGTTTTCAAGATGAGTTATAAAGCCAAGACTGGGCTAAAATATGCAAGAGCCAAATGAAAGATCCGTCTTTCTGGAATTAACTGATATGTTTTAGATTTAAAGAAAAACTCCATTTACAATTTTTAAGGTAATAAAACATAGCTGCTCCTCTCAGATGAACTTGCTTTTTTTTTTAGATTTCAATATTAGATACACTAGATGTTTATTGAACAAATAATTTACCGATGCTTACTTTGTACCAGTTCCATAGTGGTAGGGGTATAGTAATGAACAAAATAGACAACAATCCCTGCCCTCATGAAGTTTTCATTTTTAAGTTTATTTAATGTTTAGATAGAAAATTATTTTCTCAACATACGAATGAAGGAAAATAACAAAAATTGAATTTAAAGTCAATTGATAAGGAACAAATTTAACACACAAAGAGTAACATCCTTAATGCATAAAGAACTCTTAAAAATGAATTAGAATAAATTTAACAGAAATTTGGTGAAGGACATGAGCAGACAAGTCACACAACCCAAAGAAACACAGTGGATAATAAATGCATTCTAAGATGTTCTTCTGGGCAGGCGCGGCTCACAACATGGCCCCTACCTCAGGATCCTGGGCGTGCTCTGTTGCTTGCTTGCTTGCTTGCTTGCTTGCAGGCCTGAACTTGTTTTTAAAAAATATTTTAATAAATTGGTTGATGTATTTTTCTATTTATTTATGACAGAGACTCCACTAATTAATTAATACTTGGTGTGGCAAATATGTGTTGAGCTCCTACTCTACATAAAGAACTTTGTTCATGTCTATGATGATACAAAGTTACACTTTTTTTCTTATTTTATACTACCTCTTTGGAAGACGATTTAAGAAAGTTTATAAAAATGGTTATTCATAAAATGAGATCAACATAAAATAATAAAATCAAATGTAAGAAAAGGAGAGCACAAATAGTTACCAGTTATTATAACTAAGCATCAAATTTTACACTAAATTTTCTGACAGTTATGGCAAAAAGAAAATAAGCCAAATTACATAAATTTCATCTAAATAAAAAAATGAGTAAAATGTAATCTTTGCTCTTGGTATTTCCTGTCAAAAGACTGCCTAATATCTACCAATGTTTTCTTGATATTCTTTATTTATTTTGTCAACAATTACATTTAATAAATTTTGCACATTTTAAACAATCCTGGATAAAATGCATATTTTAGCATGTTCTCAATTTTGCATACTCTTATCTTGGGCCATTTTTCCTCTATCCTGTTAAATTTCTGGTTCAATCTAATGTAATCTATGTGTTCTACTTGGCACAACTGTAGGCTTATAAATTGACAGCTTTGCAGTTTAAAACAACATGAAACACATGAAGTTGGTTTTGTAATTCCAAAAGAAAAGGTTCTTAATTAATATATTTAGAATTTAATGAATAAGAGACTATGCCAGATATCTCCTTGTGCCCTGACCACTGAGAGTGCATTTCTTGGCAGTCACTTTATGTGCCTGTGGGAGGCTTCGGAGGAGTGGGCAGTTCACGTTGTCCATTTGGTCTCATTCTACTGAACTTTATTTTCTCTTTCTTTTGGTTAACTGACACAAGCTTTCAACTCCTCTCCTCATCCACATCAACAAGGCATTTGATCAATGGCCATTCTTAGCTCAGTCCTACAAATATAGAAGGGATTTTTGTTTCAGCACCACATTTCGCAAATCAAACTTCTCCACGTATTGAGAGATTAAGGGACTTTTTCATGGTTTTACAACTAGTTAAGTAGCCTAAGTTATGAGTCAGCATTTATGAGGTTAGTGTTTTAAGATATCATTTATAGACCTGATTAATTATATAAGCATAATGATCCACCTATACTTCTATACACATGACTCAGGACTCAGAGCTAGCCTTATGATATTTTGTGAGTCTTAGAATACAAGGAATAAGGCTTATTCATCTTCACATCTCCAACACTTAGCAAAGTATCTGACACAGATTGTTTAATGAATGTCGGTTGACTGAGGCTTAGTTAAAAGTAAAATGAAGATTTCTCATGCTACCACAGATCTGAATAATAAAAATTATTTCACTTTAAGTTTCTTCCTGTGTATAAAGGATTTTAATACAAATGTAACCCATAGAGCAATTATAAATCAGGCTGTGAGAAATCTCCAAAATTCCTCAGAGTTTTTTACAATGGGTCCTTTCAATTGCATATAGTTCTCATACCATTGGATGTTTGGGCACATTCTGGAACATCTTCTTTTCTAAATTCAATGAGCATCCAATAAAATATTTGCCCAGTATAACTGGCTAAAAGCAATGTTGTATTTCTGATTTAGCCAGTTAAAGGAGAGAACTTCACAATCTGTTGTGCGCCTAAAGATCTGCTACATGTTAAAGAGATTAACATGAAGGCTTTGGTTTCTTCTTAGGTAACCATACCTGTCTGCTTTAAATAAAGTCAATACTTTTATTGCGTAAAGAGTTTTCAAGCAGTGCACATTTTTTAACATGTATTTTTTTATATTTTCCTTCCTTTTCATATATTTATTCCCTGGGCTCTTTTTCAAGGGTCACATTTTTTCTTCCTCCAATGTTAAGAGGCCTTAAGTACAGAAATGAGGACAAATGTTAATTGAATACCTGTTATGACCAGGAACAGTGCCAAGAGATCTGAGAGTACAGAATTATCATTTGCAAAAATAAGTGAAAAAAACAAACAAACTTATATTGGTCACCTATAAATGACTGCATATTGATACTAATAGGCTTAATTAAAACAATGTAAATTAACAAATTCAATGTACTGTTAGAAAATTCAATTAATGAAAACAATAAAACAATAAAGTATGCAACATTGAAGAAAAATAGAGTATGGTTGAGTTGGTATTCATACTATTCACATCATGATCTATAAATATTTTCTATTTTGACAGGAGGAAGTTAGCCAGATTTTTCTATCTACCTGCCATATTTTCTCATTTCTCTAGGCCAAGGTGATACTGTATGAGACACTGAATTTATTTGAAATTTCTATTGTGTTAGTTTCAATGTCACCTATATTAGGCTGAATGCCTTTGTTTATAGAAATCTCTAGGATCTCCAATGTCGTAGGCGAATACACAGCAAGAACAATTCATCATAAATAAGAGATGACTTGCTTTTCTGATCTGTAGTTTAAACAAATCAGTTTTCCAAAGTGAGATATGATCACATCATATTTTCTGAAGAAAAATTTTTAAGCTTGTCATAGTTGAAATATTTGAGAAGCTCAGTAGAACTTAATCCAGGGATATTTGCCACAAATTAAAACTACAGAATTCTGGTTGTAAAAGTTTTAGCATTTCCACATGGGTAATAAAGAACTGCTAAGTACTACTGAAACCACTACAAATTTTCCCCCTGTGGGACCAAAGTTAGCCAGTTTTGTAAAATTTAATTCCTTGTGTTAATGCTTTGTGATGCTTTGGTTTTTATTTTTTTAATAAAGTTTCTGAGTCTTGACTTTATCTAAACATTTATCAAGCAGTAAGAATAATTTGTTGAACTTAAAAGACCAGAAGCCATCATGGTAATGAGAAACTTGTTGGAGCACATCATTTGTCCTTACAGTTTTAAATAAAAATATGAGTCTTATCTTTCTCTTAAAAAATGTTAAAGGAAGAGGATTTTAAATTTTCACAATTAGAAACTCTTTTCCCCCAAATATTAAATTGAGAATTATAAGAAACATTAGGGTTGTTGGCAACCCTTAGATATTACTCATTGTCTTTTAATATAATTTGAGGCCTGGGGAGTGATTAGGTGCCATTGTTTACATAATCAACTACATGATCAGAAATAATGATTATAGTTTAAAAATACACAGAATAAAATGCCAGAAAGAGAGAAGTGGGAAGAAATGATGCCTCAGCAGACACTGCGGACAGATGTTTCCCATAAACAATGGAAGCATGTTAGTTTTTTAATACAGTGTAGCTTTTCGGGAGCTGATAATTTTTTGCAGCAGTAATATTAATTAGTCTTTTCTAGGCAGTTCTGTGTCCAGTTTATCATCTTCTCTGGCAGTCCATGGGACAAATGAGGATGGATCCTTGAAGGCAAAGGAGCTATGAGACACTCAGTCTTTGCTCGGCATCTCTGCATCCCAACTGCAGACAACAATTCCTGGACCCGCTGTGTTGCTGGGATGCAGTCTATTCTGGTTCCCTGCTATTTGCCTTGCATGCCCATGTCTGTTTTCACCAGGGTAAACAGAGTAATCTTTATATAACATCAACTGGACCACACATCTAATCATCTAAGTCCTTCAGATGGCAAAGCCTTTGCCTCAGCTTACAAAGTTTTACACAATCAATGACTGTCACCTTTAGCAGTGGCTCTCCCAATTGCAGCGTCTCCCTCAGGTTCCTTGAACTACTAAGTGGGCTTCTGTAGAGCTAGAGCTAGGGTCTGGTGCTCACAGACCCCTCAAGCCCATTCACAAACCCCTCACATGCAGGTCTACGAGCTAGGTAACTGGACAAAATGGTCCTGGAAGCCTTGGTTGAAGAAGGAATAGTCTTTATTCAGCACACACAACACTATGAGCTAAGCAGTCCAGAGAGAAACTCAAAAACTCAACTGCTACCGGCAAGTCCAAAGAAAAACTGAAACTGAGCAGCTGCCAGCAGAGTAAACATGCTCTATTGTTAGATGCAAGCTCTCTGCAGCCAGCCTGCTTCACAAAACTGCAGAACACACAAAAGCAATTACCTAGAAAGATACATGACACGCACACTAACTCCACCCACACAACTTGTTTACAAGAAATGTACTGCTTGAACCCCCCCCCCCCAGCCAGACCTGAGCCTAAGGAGCCTGACTAAATTATTCTATTTTCCCCACAGCATTAAAATGAAACTCAGGACCCATGCTGCCTTTCTCTTCCAGTCTTTTTCTTTTCTTTTCTTTTTTAACTAGCCTTTGGGAAAACATTTTGATCCACAGATTCAGAAAAATTGGGTCATCTTACTTGTAAGTTTTTCAGAGATGAGAAGAATTGGAGCTTCCACCATGCAGGAAGTTGGTTGTCTGCCTGGTCCCATAGGTTGCTTGCATTTCACTTTCTGATGCACGACAGATCGTACCTGGAGATGCACTGTCGCCCCTAACTCACTACTGGGTTCTTCATCTTCCCTGGTGTGAGAAGCAGGAGTGGCCAGTCGCTGCACGTCATCCTCCAGGACATCTATCCGTGCTTTCAACAACTCTGCTTTCCACTTCAAGTCTTCCAGTAGCTGCACGTCATCCACCAATGCCTCTGCTATCTGCTTCAAATCTTGATCAGTTTGCAGCAGAGTGAGCAGCAGCCAGGCTCTGGTCAGCAGAAAAGTGGCCACTGGGCACCACACGCTCAAGGACTGCCACATTTCCTCCCCCTCCCAAGGGGCTTTCCACTTCAGTGCCTGGTCTATGCTATCTTGCATTATAGTGAGCAGCAACCAGCTCCTGGTCAACAGGAAAGTGGCCACAGGGCACAACATGTTCAAAAGTAGCCACATTTCCTCCTTCTCCAAGGGCTTCTTGGCTCCTGTACCTGCTCAGAATCCTGCTGGCTATGCCAATTGTGGCGTAATCCTGTCGAGGATGCCAATTGTCGAGCTAGAGCTAGGGTCCGAAGCTCACTGATCCCTTAAGCCCGTCCACAAATCCTTCACATGCAGGTTTATGAGCTAGGTATCCAGACAAAGAGGTCCTTGGAGCTTTGTTTGAAGAAGGAATAGTCTTTATTCAGCACATGCACATCTAGGAGCTATGCAGTGCAAAGGAGAAACTCAGAAACTCAACTGCTACTGGCAAAGTCCACTGAAAAACTGAGCAGCTGCCAGCTGAGTAAACATGCTCTATTTTTAGACATGAACTTTCTCTGTGGCCAGCCTGCTTCACAAACTCAAGAACACACAATAGCAACAAAACTAAAAAGATACATGGTTGCACATGTGCACTAACTCCACCCACACACAACTTGTTTACAAAGAATTAAGAATGTGCTACTCAACCGCCCAAAAGACCTGAGCTGAGGGAGCCTGACTAAATTATCCTATTTTCCCCACAGTTCCCCTGGTGCTGAAAGACTCCCGCAGTGGGTAGTCAGTCAGTTCAGGGAGACCCTCCCAAGGAACAGCGAGACCACGGCTTCGGATGCAAAAACAAGAGGTTTATTGAACACACAGGTACCCGGGCGACTCAGTCTTTCGAAAGACTGGCGCGCCGAGTAGAGCTCCTGGGTCCTTTTTATAGCAAAAAGCGCGGGTACAGAAGCGAGAAGCAAGGTAATTGGTTAGTTTAAATCAAGCCAGGGGTGAACTTCGGTCAAGTGGGAGTCCTTGAAACAGCTGAGGGGCACTCTTGAAACTTTAACTGACTTGTCTATTTCTGGGAACTATCCGCCCTTTGCCTCGGGCCGGGGCCCAGGTGCATAACCACAGATATCCTGTTTGACTCTGTTCCCCTTGTTTCTTAACTTGACTTTTTGGCTGTATTTTCCCTATACCCTTGTAAAAAGCACTTCCTTCATTCCCCCATTTCTCTTGTGGATCGCTCTAATCTTAGAGCGGAATTAAAAGTTATCTTCGCCATTTAAGGTTTGGTATTTTTGCCTAAGGACCAGAATCTTAACTGCACTTACCCTATCATTGATGAATTGGACTAGTCTATTGATGACGTAGGGCCCAAGGGTGAACAACAGAAGGAGGAGTAATAGGGGCCCGGCGATGGTTGACAGTAGGGTAGTGAACCAAGGGGAGCTATTGAACCAACCTTCAAACCAGTTTTGATCTTTTTGGCGCTCTAACTGTCTTTTATCTAGTCTTTGTTTGAGTTTGGCCATGGTGTCTCGTATCACACCTGAATGGTCTACATAAAAACAGCACTCCTCTCTGAGGGCCGCGCAGAGGCCTCCCTCTCTTAAAAACAGTAAGTCAAGGCCTCGCCTATTTTGGAGTACTACCTCAGATAGAGAAGTCAATGAGTCCTCTAACTTGCTGACTGAATCCTGGAGGGCCCGGAGGTCAGTGTCCATGGCAGTCTGGAGCTCGGTTAGGCCCCGCTGGAGGTCTATAGGTCCTTTAATCAGAGCAGCCGAGCCGGTACCTATACCTGCCACAATTCCCAGTAGGACAGCTAGGGTAAGTGTGAGAGGTTCTCTCTTAAACCTGGGATGAGGGTTGTCATAGGCCTGCAACAAAGTTTCTTCAGGATGGTAATAGATGCGAGGAATCAGCTGAACCTGGACACAGAAATCCTTAGACTGATTAAAAACTGAGAGGGAAACGCAAGGGGTGAGACCGGTGCTGCAAGCCCACCAGCTATGGTTGGAGGGGAGAAGGTACTGATGGTCCCCGGAGGAATTGATGGATAGGGTCTGGTTGCAAAGATGTTGATGGGTAGAAGGTATTGTTCCTATACATAACCCTTGTCCTGTGACCTCTGTGAGAGTAAGCTTTCCCTGGGTCCCCCAACGGCAACTCTCGGCGCTGGTATAATTGGCCTCTCCCAAAAAGGCTATTCCTTCATAGTAGGGGGGGCTTATGGCCAGACAGAGCCAGCAATGCTCTGTGGCGTTCGGGTTGGTGGCATTTAGAGCTAGGAAGGCCCCCTGTACAAGACCAAAGAGCCTGTCACCCGTGGTGGGGGGTAGAGTGCCTGGTGATAGGAGGCTCTGTGTAGCAGTGCTCCTTTGTGCCGCGGGGGGTTGCCTGCTAGTCATTGGGAACAGCTTGTTGCTAGGAGGTCCCTGTTCTGCAAGGACGGGGTCGGGGCCCACTGCCACAGTTGGCATATTGGTGATCTCTAGGCGAATGGTAAACTGTACACCTGGATCGTTTCCCGTCAAATAGAACCTTAGTCCCCAGGTTCTTCCTTGTGCCCAATCTCTGGAATTTTTTCCTTTCTCTGTGAATTTTATTTTAAGGGGGTTACACCAGCCGGAGTTGTCACAGCTTTTACTGCTACCGTTACGTTCTACAGTTATGAGGTCCCATGAGGAACTAGGTCCCCAGTAGACTGTCCCCGTGGTTTCACAACCCCATTCTTTGCAATATAGGGATTCCAGCCCTCCGCACCTTCTAGCTTCTGAAAGGGTCCGGCCATCCCGGGGGCACACGTAGAAGGGGGAAGCGGCAAGCCTGTTTCTAGCTCGGGGATAGCTGCACCCTGGGACCCCCCAGGTGATCTGATTATAAGCTTTTGTATAGTCTGAATCAGGGGGTCTGATCTGGGCCTTGGAGGCCGATACACTGGATCCCGGGATATCCCAGGTTTCAATACCCGCCGCCAGGGCACATACATCAGGTTTAAGATCGGGCCACCAAGTCCAAGGAGGCTGGGTAGCCTGTTTGGTCCAGACAACTTCTCCAGTTTGGGACAGTACCTTCCAGGTGAGGATCACAGGCCGGTGGGGGTTCTTACCCGGTGGACTCATTTTTCCGCCGCCGAATACGCAGCTTAAGAGGATGATCAGTCCTTTCCAGCTCCCAGGTCTCGTTTGGTGCCGGGGGTGGTGCAGGCTTGAGGTGGGAAGCATGGACCCAGGCAGCGATGCCATCAACTTTTACTGCGGTCGGGGTGGTCAGCAATACCAGATACGGGCCTTTCCACCGAGGCTCAAGGTTGCTGGGTCGATGGCGTCTGACCAGCACTCGGTCTCCGACCTGGAACGGGTGGGGGACAGCTATGGTACCGGGCTGATATGCCTCTTTGATCTGGT
Organism: Cynocephalus volans; assembly: GCF_027409185.1. Lineage (NCBI taxonomy): Eukaryota > Metazoa > Chordata > Mammalia > Dermoptera > Cynocephalidae > Cynocephalus > Cynocephalus volans. The sequence goes on from NC_084464.1 coordinate 78,485,201, forward strand.
CCCAAATCTGGGTCTTCACAACTTCTAGAGCCTTTAAATGGGTAAATAAGACAGGGAGAAAATTATCATCGGGACCCAGTGTTTCTCCCAACTCAAGTATGGGGGGGGGGTCCCCCGTAGAGGATTTCATAGGGAGTTAGACCGTACTGGCCAGGGGTATTCCTGGCTCTGAACAGCGCTAAGGGAAGGAGGGCCACCCAGTCTTTTCCACCGGTCTCTAAGGCCAATTTAGTTAAGGTCTCTTTGATGGTTCTATTCATTCTCTCTACTTGACCTGAGCTCTGGGGCCTATACGCACAATGTAACTTCCAATTTATCCCCAGTTGTGTGGCCAGTCCCTGGCTTACCTGAGCAACAAAGGCTGGGCCATTATCTGACCCGATCACCTTGGGGATCCCGAAACGGGGCAGGATTTCTTCTAGTATCTTTTTACATACAGTCAGGGCCGTTTCCGTTTTGGTAGGAAAAGCTTCTACCCATCCAGAGAAAGTATCTACAAATACTAGCAGATACCTGTTCCCATACCGGCCAGGCTTTACCTCTGTAAAGTCTACTTCCCAGTATACGCCGGGTCGATCTCCCCGTTGTCTTTTTCCGGTCTCTCGGTAGGTGGTAGTCGCATTAGTCATGGCACAAGCCGGACACCGATTGGCGACTTCTTGAACGGTGGACCGGAGATTCGGGATGGAGAGGCTGGTGCGGCTCGTTAGTTGAAGGAGCTTTTCTGGTCCTAAGTGTGTTAGCTGATGTAACCGCTAAATGAATTCTTTTCCCTGGTCAGGAGTGAGCTCTCTTGGCTTGGTCCTAGCTTGAGCAGGCTCGATTGGCTCTTGAAGCTTTATAGTTTCTGCTAGCACCCTGACCGACAGGGCGGCTTGTTTTGCAGCCTCGTCGGCCCTCCGGTTCCCGGCCCAACAGAGGAGTAGGGCACTCAGGTATGACCAAAAAGGAATGGGTCACTTGCTTATGTCCGACCCTTAAAAGTCTCTGTGTGGTCCAGGGGTAGACTTTGCTGCCGGTCGCTCCTACTACGACTGTCCGCCTGGACCCTACCTTCCCCATGGGTTGGGTCAGTACCGAATGTTCAGCCCCGGTATCGACCAGAAACTCGATGGGGGTCCCCTCCACTGTCAATGTTACCCTAGGTTCGGGGAGGGGGTCCGAACCTTGACTCCCCTAGTCGTCTAGGGATAGAACCTTGGCTTCTCTGATGTTCTTTTTCCGGGGACATTCTCTTGCCCAGTGACCCTTCTCTTTACAGTACGCGCATTGGTCTTTGTCTAGAGGGGGTCTTCCATCCCTAGGTGTTTTCTTTGCCCGGTTGCTCAGGTTCCCTGTCTGCCTATCTCTAGACCCTCTTTCACCTACCACTGCGGCCAAAATCCTAGTCAAGTTTTTTTCTTGGCGCCTATCGCGCCGTCTCTCTCTCTCTTCTGTCTCTCTTTTTTCTCTTTCTTGTTTTTCCTCTTCTGTCTCTCTCTTGTGGTACACCTTTTCTGCCTCTCTCACTAAATCTTGTAAGGAATAATCTTGGAGCCCCTCTAGCCTCTGCAACTTTTTCTTGATATCTGGGGCTGCCTGTCCGATGAAGGCCATTGCAACTGCCGCCTGCTGTCCCTCAGAAGAGGGGTCAAACGGAGTGTATCTCCTATATGCCTCCATCAGGCGTTCCAAGAAAACCGAGGGGGGTTCTACCGGTCCCTGCAAGACCTCTCTTACCTTAGCCAAATTGGTGGGGCGCCGGGCTGCCCCTTTGAGACCTGCCACTAGAGTCCGGCGGTAGACCAGAAGACGCTCCCTACCTTCGGCCGTGTTGTAATCCCATTGAGGTCGATTGAGGGGGAAGGCCTCATTAATGAGGTTCTCGAGTTGTGTAGGGGCCCCGTTGTCCCCGAGAACGTTCTTGCGGGCCTCCAGAAGAATCCTTTCTCGCTCTTCAGTGGTGAAGAGGATCTGGAGTAGCTGTTGGCAATCGTCCCAAGTGGGCTGGTGAGAGAACATAAGGGACTCAAGAAGTCCCGTGAGTCCTGCTGGTTTTTCAGAAAAAGACGGGTGGTTAGACTTCCAATTGTAAAGATCTGCTGAGGAAAAAGGCCAATATTGTAGAGGAACTAGGCCGTTGGGCTCGGCTGGGGGTCCTATGGCTCGGAGGGGTAAAATCACAGTGGAGTCAGGACCTGAGTCGTCTGCCGGACTGCGGGCACGGCGACTCCTGGTCCTAGCGGCTGGTCCCTCAGGATCGGAACTATCGGGCGCCTGGCCCGGCACCGGTCCGATCGCCTGAGGGGCCAGAGGAGGCGGCAGGGCCGCCGGGTAGGGCGGGGGCTCAGAGAGAAGGAGCGAGTCGTCTGGTGTCGGGAGGACGGGGGGTTGGGGAGGGGCGGAAGGCTTCCTTGTAGGTGGCCTTTGAGTATTTTCTGATCCCGAAACAACAGCGACTTTGCTGGAGGGTGGCACCCAGGGAGGGGGATTCTGGGCGAGGTCTTGCCATACCACGACATAGGCAACCTGGTCCGGGTGTCCTCCGGTCTCCTGAAAAACAATCTTTTTAACTGCAAAAATGACAGTAAGATCAAAGGTTCCCTCTGGCGGCCAACCTACGCCGAATGTGGGCCACTCAGACGAACAGAAAGTCTGCCATTTTCCTTTTTTGATCTCCATGGACAGATTGTGAGCCCTGGCTTTGACATCTTTCCAATGATCTAGAGTAAGGGAGAGGGGCGTAAGGGCACTTTGCCCCATCTCGAAAATTTCCAATAGGGGAACGACGACGCAAAGACCTATCACAACTAAGACAAAAAGAAACCAGAAACGGCGACGAGACCGAGTGCCGTAGAAATAGAAGAAAGAGTCCGATGGCAGAGCGCGCCTCCCGAGACGCGGTGAGACCAAAACACAATAATCCTCTGCCAAGGGGTCCACCAGGCGTCCCTGGTCCTCCCCTGATCCTGGGACGTCTCCCAGGATTGCCGGGTGGCGAGCCCCCGAACACGTCTGTTCGCTACCCGCACTTCGCTCCCAGAGCGACTAACCCGGAACAAACTGAAACCAAAATGCGCGCGCTCAGAAAAGACAGTCGAAATCACTGAGTCAGACACAGAGACGAGACACAGAAACGAGACACAGAACGACTGCTGGCCAGCTTACCTCCCGTTGGTGGGTCGGTGGTCCCTGGGTGGGGGTCTCCGATCCCGGACGAGCCCCCAAATGAAAGACTCCCGCAGTGGGTAGTCAGTCAGTTCAGGGAGACCCTCCCAAGGAACAGCGAGACCACGGCTTCGGATGCAAAAACAAGAGGTTTATTGAACACACAGGTACCCGGGCGACTCAGTCTTTCGAAAGACTGGCGCGCCGAGTAGAGCTCCTGGGTCCTTTTTATAGCAAAAAGCGCGGGTACAGAAGCGAGAAGCAAGGTAATTGGTTAGTTTAAATCAAGCCAGGGGTGAACTTCGGTCAAGTGGGAGTCCTTGAAACAGCTGAGGGGCACTCTTGAAACTTTAACTGACTTGTCTATTTCTGGGAACTATCCGCCCTTTGCCTCGGGCCGGGGCCCAGGTGCATAACCACAGATATCCTGTTTGACTCTGTTCCCCTTGTTTCTTAACTTGACTTTTTGGCTGTATTTTCCCTATACCCTTGTAAAAAGCACTTCCTTCAGTGCAGATGGTTCTCTCTATCCAGAACTGTCCTTCACTCCTGCCTGGATGACACCAGCCTTCATATTTCAGCTAGAACACCTTGTTTTTAACCCTGCCATTGTACCCATTTATTTTCCTCCAAAGCGCTTATCATGAGTTCTAATTATGTATTTTTGGATTATTTTTGTTTTGTGCCCCAGAGTATTATAAACTCTTCAAGGCCAGACACTGAAACTGTTTTGCTTAGAACATGTCTAGAAGAGCCACTGGCACATAGTGGGTGCTCAGTGAAGAACGGCTGAATGCATGGATATGTGATAATTTGTAGATCTATTCTGTTGACGTTGTCCTCTTATGGATATAATTACAATATACAAAAGCAACTAGTTGAGCTATAAAGCTTTTAATTGATTGAGACACTAGACAGCTGTTTTGACTGATTTTTGCAAGTATCTTTACTGAGTTGACAGATGTGGATTGAAGAGCTCCATTTGGTAATTTGTCTAGATTTCCAAAGCTCCACATACATTTATATCTTGATGCTGTTCCCATCTCACCCTTCACAGGAAGCTACATGAGAATATCCTTATCCAGAATGGTGATCATAATTTATTTGCACACCTTCCTGAAAAAAACATGTCCTTTTTTTTTTTTTATTTTTTGGCTGCTGGCCGGTACAGGGATCTGAACTCTTGACCTTGGAGTTACAAGGTGGCACCCTAACCAACTGAGCTAACCAGTCAGCCCCTTCCCTTTTTTTAAGAGGTGCCAATGTTTTACTGAAAGTTAAATTTTCAACAGTAGGTCTGTCTATTTTGCTACATATTATCAAATAAAAATAAATATTTTCATGGTTTATAAATCTGAGGAAGATTTTCATGAAATGGTTAGTAGCCAGATTCAGAAAATCATGCTCTAAAATAATAAATTTTGAGAAGATCTAATTGCACAGTAAAAGGACCCTCTCTTCCTTTTTCATATAAATAATTCCTTAGGGAACAAAAAGAATTCAAATTTTTATCAGATGGTGAGCACAGGTTTGTGCAATCCTGGAAGCCAAAAAAAAAAAAAAAAAAAAAAAAGAAGGAAGAGAAGAAAGAAAGATGAGGGACGACCAGGAACCTCACCACTCCTCACCCATGTGACCAACCGTCCCTACTTTAGTACTGAAAACTCCATATCCCAGGACATCTTTTATTTGTGGGCAAACTGGGTCAGCGGTTGCTCACCCTAAACGAGAGGCCAGAGGGGTGAAGGTGTGTGTGTGGTTGTGCAGGAAAGAGGGTGAGGGAAGAGAAGAGAAGGATCCTGCACAGCTCTGGAAGGGAAGACAAGGGTCTGCCACCTGAGGGAAGGCTTGGAGAGGGAAAAACAGACTTGAAAATAATACATCAAGCTAATCACAGAGCCAGAGATGTGGTGCTGATGATAATCAGGCTGTAGGATCTGGAAAGACAGGATGATGCCCTTAACCGAGGTGGGGATGGGGACCCACCCACTCAAGAGGGCACTTTCACCCTAAGTCTCAATATGAGATGAAGACCTCTAAGTCGAATTTTGGTGACCCCAGTTCTGACTTTTGTATAAAATTACTGTCTTAATAGTTCCAATATTAATTTCTTTTCAAAAAGAATTGCTATTTCGGCTTCATAATTTTCTGTGATTAGCCCAATGCGTTATTTTGAAATCTGTTCTTCAAGTTCAAAAAACTAAAAAAATCTGTCATGAGCTTACATTTCAGCTACATTGGAAGTTATGCGAATAATTGGTAGATCTCAGATGAGCATGTTATGGTGTATAATGATTAGAAGAAAATTAACTATAAGAAAACTTGTTTTCACATTAAAAATTCTTTAGAAAAAGGAATTAAAATGGAAAATAGTATAAAAATCTTCCAAGTTGAATGTTTTTGTTACCCATGAAGTATTAGCAAAATGTACTCATTTAGTAAACTCTGATTGAATTATTTAAATATACTTTTCCAAACTCATCTTGACCTGAAAAGGAAATCACTTTGTTCAAAATCATCCCCAAAGACAAAGACTGTTTATAGTTATCAGTTGAGTTGTATAACTCAAACGACTCACTAGCAAGAAAACAACCCAATTAAAAAAGGGCAAAGGGTCTGAAAAGATATTTTTCAAAAGAAGACATATAAACGGCCAACAGGTATATGAAAAAATGTTCAACATTACTTATCACCAGGGAAATGCAAATTAAAATTACAAGGAGCTTTCACCTCACATCTGTTAGAATAGATAGCTCTTATCAAAAAGAAAAGAGGTAAATGTTGGTGAGGTTGTGTAGAAAAGGGAGCCCTGTACACCACTGACAGGAATGTAAATTAGTGTAGCCATTATGGGAAACAGAATGAAGATTCCTCAAAAAATTAAAAATAGAATTACCACATGATCCAGCAATTCTACTTCTGGGCATATATCCAAAGGAAATGAAATCAGTATGTCAAAGAGATATATGCACTCCCATGTTCATTGCAGCGTTATTCACAATAGCCAAGATAGGGAATCAACCTAAGTATCTATGAATGGATGAATAGATAAAGAAGCTCTGGTCTATATACACAATAGAATACTATTCAGCCTTAAACAAAATGAAATCCTGTTATTTGCAACAACATGGATGAACCTGGAGGACATTATGCTAAGTGAAATAAGCCAGGCACAGAAAAATGGATACTGCATGATATCACCTTTATGTGAAATCTAAAAACATTGAACTCATAGAAGCGGAGAGTAGAATGGTAGCTACCAGGGGAAGGTGGAGGGTTAAAAGATATAAAATTTCAGTTAGACAGGAGAAATAAGTTTAGGAGATCCGTTGTGCACCATGGTGCATCATGGTTAATAACAATGTGTTGTATACTTGAATATTCCTGAGAGCAGGTATTGAATGTTCTCAACACACAAAAAATAAGTATATGAGGTAATGGATATGTTAATTATCTTGATTCAGTTCTGGAGTATGTACATATATCAAAACATCATGTTGTACATACATATATACAATTTTATCTGTCAATTAAAAAATAACATTAAATAAGAAATGATAAATATACTAATTATCCTGATTTGAGCATCACATATTGCACACAGGTATTGATGTTCAATGCTGTACCCCACAGATATGTTCAATCAATCAATTTTCAATAAAAAATTACATAAGAAAATAAAGATTGTATACAAAGTAGAGTATTATATGATAACTGAAGCAGAGACAGAAAAATGATATACTCTTCTATCAAATAACACACGAGAATTGATTGACTGTGTACTATATGCCTAGATTCTTTAGGAATTTTATACATAAAATATGGCCAAAAATTTGATATCAGTTTTAATACAGAATCGGGGCTGGTACTTCTGATATCTTTTGGGTGAATTGCTAGTTACAAACCATTGTCATTGTTTTAGTAAGTTGTAAGTAAACGGATTTTCTTGACACCGTGCCCTGCCCCACTCCCTTTTGGAGGAATATCCTTTAACAGAATCAGCAGTTGCAAGCTGAGGAAGCCATATTTCTTAAAATTTTTCTTCACATCCCTAACTGACAAAGATAATATGTCAGGGTCACAAAGCCAAGTTAAGTTTAGGTTCAGTGATTTAATAAGTTATGAATTATTGATATGCAGTTTTTATTTGGTTCATTGGTAAATTCTCTGTCAAAATGTTCAATTCAAGATTCTCTTGGACAAAAGACTGGCTAACAAATTTTGAATACTTATTATGAGTACTTACTAATAAATACTTACTGAGTACTTATTAGGAACTTAACATGGTTTAGTTTATGTAATTCTTACAACAACCTACTGAGGTAAATTCTCTTATCTTTATTTTTCAGAAGAGGAAACTGAGGTTCAAAGAGATTCTCTTGTGCAAGTGAGGTCATACAGTTGTAAGTGGCAGAGCCAGGACTCAAACCCTGATACTCCTGGTGCCACTGTCTTGCACTTTGTCACTCAGCACACACTTGGGCTTTCAGGAAACGCCCCTGGTTGACTATTCGGGCTCATGTCCTGCTCTCCCCCACACCATCAACCTTCCCGTCATTCTCTGAACTTGCACGTGTGTTCCTACTTCCGTGTCTGTGCTCATATGTTTGAGCATTTGGTCCTCCTACTCACACTTCCCACACAGCGTCCGCCAACACCCTTTCCTAAAACTTCTAATAAAATATTATAGCCATTTCCTTTCAGTGCAGGCAGAGTTCTTATGTCAATCTTACATGGAACCTAGGTTGCCTAACCTAACTCTTCTTTAAGTCTCTCTCCTTCTCTATCCACCTCATCCCGACAGAAAATAAGCCCCTTTATGGCAGGGCTTTGTTTCACTAGTCTTTGACTCCACTAGGGCAACATCATTGTGTTTTTTCATGTTTCAGGTATTTCAATAAATGTTTGTTGAATTTAGTTTAATCAAACTCATAAGGAAGAACACTTAAGGTAAATCTTGTTCCCAGTTGAATGCAACTGAAATGTAGAGCCTGAGATTGCTTCTACTGAAGCCAGATAAATGCTATGGCAGCAAGCAGAACCTCTTGACTCGCTAAAGAAGATGGATCTATCCAAATTCTAGTGTGCAGCAAAACCACTATACTTAAAAAATCAGTCTAAATACAAACATAAAAAAGGATTGGCTCAGATTTAGTAAGAAAAATATTGCTAAAAGACAGACTGAAATTGGGTTAGGGATTGAGACCATTAACACTTTTGTGAGCAAAAATGTAGAGCATAGAAAAAGAAAAGAGCATGGGGCTTTTTCTTCACTGAAATAAATGTCAGGAAAATGTTAAAGGCTGGAATTTCCTGATTCTGAAGTAACACCTGAGTGAGGACGTCTTCAAGAAATAGCTTTAATGACTACCCTGCCAGTAAAAGAGCAAGCTGTGATGAATACAAGTGATCTGCTTAAGGTCACAGATCATCTTAGGTGTGGATCCCAACACCTTGCTTCAGAATGCTCTGTTATAGATTTAAAGGGATCAAATCACTCTTTCGATTAGCTAGTGGAGAGGTACAGCTCATAACACAGGTGAACAGGCCAACGGAAAGAGAGGAGAGAGGAAGAATCCCCTCTCTTTAGGTGGAGGTGGAGGCAGTGCAGCTGCAAGACAGCTTTCTTGAGCAGCCGGACTCAGCCCTGGGCTGTGGTGGGCAGTTGCTGGGCTGTAGGCTCTTGGCTCCAAGCAGTAGCAAACTCTAAGCAGAGTAAATTACTAGTGAGCTCTCCCACAACACATCCATCTCAGACGTGGAAATTCAGACCCAACTACAAGACTGATCTGTAATCATCAGCAGGTTTCCTTTAATACTGGCTGATACTTTTTCTGAAATACAAGCCCACCCAGGATAGTTTGCCAAACTCTATGCACCTAATTGCCTGAAGTTATATTTTTACATTCCGATGTTTATTATTTTTTTCAGAGAGGGAGCTCAGCAGAGCAACTAAGAGCACAGACTCCGAACCAGATGCCTAGGTTTGAATCCTGACTCCGTTACTTTTCAGCTGCTTAATTTTGGGAACTGAACTATGGTCCTCTGTTTCCTCACCTGTATGTATCTCATAGGTTTGTTTTGAGAATAAAATGAGTGAATGACCAAAGGACGTTTAAAAAGAACCTGATGTACATATAGTTAGCTCTCAACTCCTCAACAATGCTAGTTGTTGTTTATTATTATTATTACTATTATGGTTTATGTCAGGACTGCTGTTATAAATCATTCACAGCAACGGATTGTAAGAGCTATACTTTGGGTTTTCTTATTCTTGACTTTTTTCTTTAAGAGCTGCCTTGGCCCTTACAGCCTGCTAAACGGGCAGTAGAGGTGACTGTATAAATATTTTGTGCCTGTCCCCTCTTCCCCTAGCTTTAGATGACTAGGCTAGATGCAAACACCTAACCCAGGGCCAACTAGTCCATTGGATGGCCATAGACAATCAGGACATTTGGGAAAAGGTCACCTAGAATCAGGGCCAAAGTCAGCCCAGGACAGAACAAGTCACGTGCCAAATGAAGTTATGAGAACCAAAACCATCAGGAAGCAGAAGCCTGTCTATGGAGAGGGAAAAGAAGAGATAAAAAACATGAAAGGAGGGAGAGAGAGAGAGAGGAAGAAGGAAGAGGGGGAGGAGAAAGGAGAGGGACAGGGAAAGGGGGAGAGGGAGAGGAGAGGAGAGGAGAGAGAACGTCAGTCCCCCCCCCCCCCCACAAGTCTCCCTGGTTCCCACTCTAGTCTTTATAAATCCTTCCTGGACTTCATGCAACTTTTCTTTTCAATATTGCCACTTGTTTATAGGAGGTTGTTTAAAGAACTTTTTTGTAACATATTATAGTATCATAGAAGTATATACAGCACAGGGATCCCCAGTGAGGACCCCAGAGTTTTGTTTGGTAGCTATCTGGGCAGGTGCTGTCACTTATTTCCTTTTCATATTCATGTGTTTGTTTGGGTTTGATTTTCTGGAGGGGAACGGAGTGTAGGGCAGCCAGCACGCGATTTCCTTTGAAGTTCTGATAGGAATGTCACTGTCAGTTCCATCGATTTCTCTTCTCTAGTGCTGTGACTCTCCAAAAGTTTATGATTCTGGGAGGAATAAAATTTGCCTCTCCTCGTATAAACACCTTACTCATACGACCTTGAGACACATTCACAAAAATGGTTACCCTCATGTTCAGAGATTTTTAAGCAAAAAAAAAATTAATTGTCCACTCTACAGTACTATGCTGTGTCAGTCAAAGCCCATCTAAAGAGTGTTTATTTATTTATTTATTTATTTATTTATTTATTTATTTATTTATTTATTTTAACTTTTATTTTGTCGATATACATTGTGGTTGATTATTGTTGCCCCTTACCAAAACCTCCCTCCCTCCTCCCTCTCCTCCCTCCCCCGCAAAAATGTCCTTTCTGTTTGCTTGTCGTATCAGCTTCAAGTAATTGTGGTTGTCACATCTTCTCCCCACCCCCGTTTTTTTGTGTGTGTGTGTGTGTGTGTGTGTGTGTGTGTGTGTGTGTGTGTGTGTGTGTGTGTGTGTGTGTGTGAATTTATATATTAAGTTTTAGCTCCGACCAATAAGTGAGAACATGTGGCATTTCTCTTTCTGTGCCTGACTCGTTTCACTTAATATAATTCTCTCAAGGTCCATCCAGGTTGTTGCAAATGGCAGTATTTCATTCGTTTTTATAGCTGAGTAGTATTCCATTGTGTAGATGTACCACATTTTCTGTATCCACTCATCCGATGATGGACAATTGGGCTGGTTCCAACTCTTGGCTATTGTAAAGACTGCTGCGATGAACATTGGGGAACAGGTATACCTTCGACTTGATGATTTCCATTCCTCTGTGTATATTCCCAGCAGTGGGATAGCTGGGTCATATGGTAGATCTATCTGAAATTGTTTGAGGAACCTCCGTACCATTTTCCATAGAGGCTGCACCATTTTGCAGTCCCACCAACAATGTATGAGAGTTCGTTTTTCTCCGCAACCTTGCCAGCATTTATCGGTCAGAGTCTTTTGGATTTTAGCCATCCTAACTGGGGTTAGATGGTATCTCAGTGTGGTTTTGATTTGCATTTCCCAGATGCTGAGTGATGTTGAGCATTTTTTCATATGTCTGTTGGCCATTTGTATATCTTCCTTAGAGAAATGCCTACTTAGCTCTTTTGCCCATTTTTTAATTGGGTTGCTTGTTTTCTTCTTGTAAAGTTGTTTGAGTTCCTTATATATTCTGGATATTAATCCTTTGTCAGATGTATATTTTGCAAATATTTTCCCCCACTCTGTTGGTTGTCTTTTAACTCTGTTAATTGTTTCTTTTGCTGTGCAGCAGCTTTTTAGTTTGATATAATCCCATTTGTTTATTTTTCCTTTGGTTGCCCGTGCTTTTGGGGTCGTATTCATGAAGTCTGTGTCCAGTCCTATTTCCTGAAGTGTTTCTCCTATGTTTTCTTTAAGAAGTTTTGTTGTTTCAGGTTGTATATTTAAATCCTTAATCCACTTTTGAGTTGATTTTAGTATATGGTGAGAGGTATGGATCTAGTTTCATTCTCCTGCATATGGATATCCAGTTATCCCAGCACCATTTGCTGAAGAGGCAGTCCCTTCCCCAGTGAATAGGCTTGGTGCCTCTGTCAAAGATCAGATGGCAGTGTGTGGGTTGATTTCTGGATTCTCTATTCTATTCCATTGATCAGTGTGTCTGTTTTTATGCCAGTACCATACTGTTTTGGTTATTATAGCTTTGTAGTATAGCTTAAAGTCAGGTAGTGTTATGCCTCCAGCTTTATTTTTTTTGCTCAGCATTGCTTTGGTTACGCGTGGTCTTTTATTATTCCATATAAATGTCTGGATAGTTCTTTCCATTTCTGAGAAAAATGTCTTTGGAATTTTGATGGGGATTGCATTGAATTTGTATATCACTTTGGGTAGTATGGACATTTTCACTATGTTGATTCTTCCAATCCAAGAGCATGGGATATCTTTCCATCTTCTTGTGTCCTCTCTAATTTCTCTCAGCAGTGGTTTGTAGTTCTCATTATAGAGATTTTTCACCTCCTTGGTTAACTCAATTCCTAAGTATTTTATTTTTTTGGTGGCTATTGTAAATGGGCAGGCTTTCTTGATTTCTCGTTCTGCATGTTCACTATTGGAGAAAAGAAATGCTACTGATTTTTGCGTGTTGATTTTGTATCCTGCTACTGTGCTGAAATCATTTATCAATTCCACCAGTTTTTTTGTAGAGCTTTTAGGCTGTTCGATATAAAGGATCATGTCATCTGCAAACAGGGACAGTTTGACTTCATCTTTTCCAATCTGGATGCCCTTTATTTAATTCTCTTCTCTGATTGCTCTGGCTAGTACTTCCAACACTATGTTGAATAGGAGTGGTGAGAGTGGGCATCCTTGTCTAGTGCCTGTTCTTAAAGGAAAAGCTTTCAGCTTTTCCCCATTCAGGATGATATTGGCAGTGGGTTTGGCATATATGGCTTTAACTATGTTGAGATACTTTCCCTCTATACCTAACTTATAGAGGGTCTTTGTCATGAATGAGTGCTGAATTTTATCAAATGCTTTTTCAGCATCTATAGAGATGATCATATGGTCCTTGTGTTTGAGTTTATTAATATGGTGTATCACACTTATTGATTTGCATATGTAGAACCAACCTTGCATCCCTGGGATGAATCCCACTTGATCGTGGTGAATAATTTTACCTATGTGTTGCTGTATTCTGTTTGCTAGTATTTTAGTGAGGATTTTTGCATCGATATTCATTAAGGATATGGGCCTGTAGTTTTCTTTTTTTGGTTATATCTTTACCTGGTTTTGGTATCAGGATGATGTTTGCTTCATAGAATGAGTTTGGGAGATTTGCGTCCGTTTCAATCTTTTGGAATAGTTTGTAAAGAATCGGTGTCAATTCCTCTTTGAATGTTTGGTAAAATTCTGCTGTGAATCCATCTGGTCCTGGGCTTTTCTTTGTTGGGAGCCTTCTGATAACAGCTTCTATCTCCTTTATTGTTATTGGTCTGTTCAAATTTTCTACGTCTTCATGGTTCAGTTTTGGGAGCTTGTGTGTGTCCAGAAATTTATGCATTTCTTCCAGATTTTCAAATTTGTTGGAGTATAGTTGTTTAGAGTAGTCTCGAATGATTCCTTGTATTTCAGATGAATCAGTTGTAATATCGCCTTTTTCATTTCTAATTTTTGTTATTTGAATCTTCTCTCTTCTTTTTTTTTGTTAGCTATGCTAATAGTTTGTCAATTTTATTTATCTTTTCAAAAAAACAACTTTTTGATTCATTGATCTTTTGTATTGTTTTTTGGGTTTCAATTTCATTCAGTTCTGCTCTGATCTTAATGATTTCTTTCCATCTGCTAACTTTAGGTTTGTATTGTTCTTTTTTTTCTAGTTCTTTAAGGTGAAGTGTTAGGTTGTTCACTTGCCATCTTACCATTCTTCTGAGGTGAGTATTTAATGCAATAAATTTCCCCCTTAATACTGCTTTTGCAGTATCCCACAGGTTTTGGCATGATGTATCATTGTTTTCATTAGTTTCTTTTTTTTTTCTTTTTTTATTTTTTTATTTTTATTTTTTTAATTTTTTTTTAAATTTTATTTTGTCGATATACATTGTAGCTGATTATTGCTCCCCATCACCAAAACCTCCCTCCATTCTCCCTCCCCCCACAACAATGTCCTTTCTGTTTGCTTGTTGTATCAACTTCAAATAATCGTGGTTGTTATATCTTCTCCCCCCACCCCCGGTTTGTGTGTGTGTGTGTGTATGTGTGTGTGTGAATTTATATATTAATTTTTAGCTCCCTCCAATAAGTGAGAACATGTGGTATTTCTCTTTCTGTGCCTGACTTGTTTCACTTAATATAATTCTCTCAAGGTCCATCCATGTTGTTGCAAATGGCAGTATTTCATTCGTTTTTATAGCTGAGTAGTATTCCATTGTGTAGATGTACCACATTTTCCGTATCCACTCATCTGATGATGGGCATTTGGGCTGGTTCCAACTCTTGGCTATTGTAAAGAGTGCTGCGATGAACATTGGGGAACAGGTATACCTTCGACTTGATGATTTCCATTCCTCTGTGTATATCCCCAACAGTGGGATGGCTGGGTCGTATGGTAGATCTATTTGCAATTGTTTAAGGAACCTGCATACCATTTTCCATAGAGGCTGCACCATTTTGCAGTCCCACCAACAATGTATGAGAGTTCCTTTTTCTCCGCAGCCTCGCCAGCATTTATCGTTCATAGTCTTTTGGATTTTAGCCATCCTAACTGGGGTTAGATGGTATCTCAATGTGATTTTGATTTGCATTTCCCGGATGCTGAGTGATGTTGAGCATTTTTTCATATGTCTGTTGGCCATTTGTATATCTTCCTTAGAGAAATGCCTACTTAGCTCTTTTGCCCATTTTTTAATTGGGTTGCTTGTTTTCTTCTTGTAAAGTTGTTTGAGTTCCTTATATATTCTGGATATTAATCCTTTGTCAGATGTATATTTTGCAAATATTTTCTCCCACTCTGTTGGTTGTCTTTTAACTCTTTTAATTGTTTCTTTTGCTGTGCAGAAGCTTTTTAGTTTGATATAATCCCATTTGTTTATTTTTCCTTTGGTTGCCCGTGCTTTTGGGGTCGTATTCATGAAGTCTGTGCCCAGTCCTATTTCCTGAAGTGTTTCTCCTATGTTTTCTTTAAGAAGTTTTATTGTCCCAGGGTGTATATTTAAATCCTTAATCCATTTTGAGTTGATTTTAGTATACGGTGAGAGGTATGGATCTAGTTTCATTCTACTGCATATCGATATCCAGTTATCCCAGCACCACTTGCTGAAGAGGCAGTCCCTTCCCCAGTGAATAGGCTTGGTGCCTTTGTCAAAGATCAGATGGCAGTAAGTGTGTGGGTTGATTTCTGGATTCTCTATTCTATTCCATTGGTCAGTGTGTCTGTTTTTATGCCAGTACCATACTGTTTTGGTTATTATAGCTTTGTAGTATAGCTTAAAGTCAGGTAGTGTTATGCCTCCAGGTTTATTTTTTTTGCTCAGCATTGCTTTGGCTATTCGTGGTCTTTTATTGTTCCATATAAATGTCTGAATAGTTTTTTCCATTTCTGAGAAAAATGTCTTTGGAATTTTGATGGGGATTGCATTGAATTTGTATATCACTTTGGGTAGTATGGACATTTTCACTATGTTGATTCTTCCAATCCAAGAGCATGGAATATCTTTCCATCTTCTTGTATCTTCTCTAATTTCTCTCAGCAGTGGTTTGTAGTTCTCATTATAGAGATTTTTCACCTCCTTGGTTAACTCAATTCCTAAGTATTTTATTTTTTTGGTGGCTATTGTAAATGGGCAGGCTTTCTTGATTTCTCCTTCTGCATGTTCACTATTGGAGAAAAGAAATGCTACTGATTTTTGTGTGTTGATTTTGTATCCTGCTACTGTGCTGAAATCATTTATCAATTCCACCAGTTTTTTTGTAGAGGTTTTAGGCTGTTCGATATATAGGATCATGTCATCTGCAAACAGGGACAGTTTGACTTCATCTTTTCCAATCTGGATGCCCTTTATTTCCTTCTCTTCTCTGATTGCTCTGGCTACTACTTCCAACACTATGTTGAATAGGAGTGGTGAGAGTGGGCATCCTTGTCTAGTGCCTGTTCTTAAAGGAAAAGCTTTCAGCTTTTCCCCATTCAGGATGATATTGGCAGTGGGTTTGGCATATATGGCTTTAACTATGTTGAGATACTTTCCCTCTATACCTAACTTATAGAGGGTCTTTGTCATGAATGAGTGCTGAACTTTATCAAATGCTTTTTCAGCATCTATAGAGATGATCATATGGTCCTTGTGTTTGAGTTTATTAATATGGTGTATCACATTTATTGATTTGCGTATGTTGAACCAACCTTGCATCCCTGGGATGAATCCCACTTGATCGCGATGAATAATTTTTCGTATGTGTTGCTGTATTCTGTTTGCTAGTATTTTAGTGAGGATTTTTGCATCTATATTCATCAAGGATATGGGCCTGTAGTTTTCTTTTTTGGTTATATCTTTACCTGGTTTTGGTATCAGGATGATGTTTGCTTCATAGAATGAGTTTGGGAGATTTGCGTCCGTTTCAATCTTTTGGAATAGTTTGTAAAGAATTGGTGTCAATTCCTCTTTGAATGTTTGGTAAAATTCTGCTGTGAATCCATCTGGTCCTGGGCTTTTCTTTGTTGGGAGCCTTCTGATAACAGCTTCAATCTCCTTTATTGTTATTGGTCTGTTCAAATTTTCTACGTCTTCACGGTTCAGTTTTGGGAGCTTGTGTGTGTCCAGAAATTTATCCATTTCCTCCAGATTTTCAAATTTGTTGGCGTATAGTTGTTTGTAGTAGTCTCGAATGATTCCTTGTATTTCAGATGAATCAGTTGTAATATCGCCTTTTTCATTTCTAATTTTTGTTATTTGAGTCTTCTCTCTTCTTTTTTTTGTTAGCCATGTTAATGGTTTGTCAATTTTATTTATCTTTTCAAAAAACCAACTTTTTGATTCATTGATCTTTTGAATTGTTTTTTGGTTTTCAATTTCATTCAGTTCTGCTCTGATCTTAATGATTTCTTTCCGTCTGCTAACTTTAGGATTGGATTGTTCTTGTTTTTCTAGTTCTTTAAGGTGAAGTGTTAGGTTGTTCACTTGCCATCTTTCCATTCTTCTGAAGTGAGCATTTAATGCAATAAATTTTCCCCTCAATACTGCTTTTGCAGTATCCCACAGGTTTTGGTATGATGTATCATTGTTTTCATTAGTTTCAATAAACTTTTTGATTTCCTGCTTGATTTCTTCTTGGACCCATATGTCATTAAGTAGAATGCTGTTTAATTTCCATGTGTTTGTATAGTTTCCAGAGTTTCGTTTGTTATTAATTTCTAGTTTTAATCCATTGTGGTCTGAGAAGATACATGGGATAATTCCAATTTTTTTGAATTTATGGAGACTTGATTTGTGACCTAATATGTGATCTATCCTGGAGAATGATCCATGTGCTGATGAGAAGAATGAATATTCTGAGGTTGTTGGGTGGAATGTTCTGTATATATCTGCCAATTCCAATTGGTCTAGAGTCTTGTTTAGATCTCGTGTTTCTCTACTGATTCTTTGCTTAGATGATCTGTCTAATATTGACAGTGGAGTGTTCAGGTCCCCTGCTATTATGGTATTAGTGTCTATTTCCTTCTTTAGGTCTAATAGAGTTTGTTTTATAAATCTGGCTGCTCCAACATTGGGTGCGTACATATTTATGATTGCTATGTCTTCTTGATGGATCAGTCCTTTTATCATTAAGTAGTGTCCCTCATTGTCTCTTTTTATGGTTTTTAGTTTAAAGTCTATTTTGTCAGATATAAGAATAGCTACTCCAGCTCGTTTTTCTTTTCTGTTTGCATGGTAAATCTTTTTCCATCCTTTCACTCTTAGTCTGTGTGAATCTTTATGGGTGAGGTGGGTCTCTTGTAGGCAGCATATAGTTGGGTCCTGCTTTTTGATCCAGTCAGCCAGTCTGTGTCTTTTAATTGGGGAATTTAAGCCTTTTACATTAAGAGTTGTTATTGAAAGGTGTTGATTTATTCCTAGCATTTTATTGGTTGTTTGGTTGTCTTAGGTGTCTTTTGTTCCTTGCTTTCTGATTTACTGTTTGGTTTCTTTGTTTCTTGGTTCCTTAGGTTGTAGATAGTGTTTTTGTTAGCTTGTTTTCTCTTCATGAATGCCATTTTTATTGTACTAGTGGGTTTAGATTTTTCTTGGGTTTTTATGGCAGTGGTAGTTATTTTTCAGGAACCAAACCCAGTACTCCCTTGAGGATTTCTTGTAAGGGTGGTCATGTGGTAGTGAACTCCCGCAGTTTTTGTTTGTCTGAGAAATATACTATTTGCCCCTCATTTCGGAAGGATAGCCTCGCAGGGTAGAATATTCTTGGCTGGCAATCTTTGTCTTTTAGTATTTTGAAAATATCATCCCATTCCTTTCTAGCTTTTAGGGTTTGTGATGAAAAGTCTGATGTTAACCTGATTGGGGCTCCCTTATAGGTGATTAGATGCTTCTCTCTTGCAGCTTTTAAGATTCTCTCTTTGTCTCTGAGTTTTGCCAATTTGACTATGACATGTCTTGGAGAAGGCCTTTTTGGGTTGAATACGTTTGGAGATCGTTGAGCTTCCTGGATCTGAAGATCTGTGATTTTTCCTATACCTGGGAAGTTTTCTGCCACTATTTTGTTGAATATGTTTTCAATGCAATCTCCATTTTCCTCCCCTTCTGGAATACCCATGATTCGGATATTTGAGCGCTTGAGGTTGTCTGATATCTCTCTCAGATTTTCTTCCATGTCCTTGATTCTTTTTTCTTTCCTTTTGTCTGCTTGTGTTATTTCAAACAGCCCATCTTCAAGTTCAGAGGTTCTCTCTTCAACTTCGAGAAGCCTGCTGGTTAAACTCTCCGTTGTGTTTTTTATTTCGCTGAATAACTTCTTCAGTTCAGCAAGTTCTACTACATTTTTTTTCAGGACATTGATTTCCTTGTACATTTCCTCTTTCAGATCCTGTATACTTTTCCTCATTTCATCATGATGTCTAGCTGAGTTTTCTTGTATCTCATTCAGTTTCCTTAGAATTATCACTCGAAATTCCTTGTCAGTTATTTCAAGGGCTTCTTGTTCTATAGGATCTAGAGTATGAGATTTATTAACTTTTGGTGGTGTAATTTCTTGATTTATTGTATTTCTGGTATCTTTTTTTTGGTGTTTATTCATTGTGGCAGGGGGTTTCACAGTCCACCGGTTTGAGACTAATGACTAACTAGGATGTTGCTGTGGTTGCCAATTTGGTATGGCTCCCTCCGTGACTGCTCAGTTGGCCTCTAGTGCCTTGTGTGTGTGGTTGCCTCGGGTCTTGGGCTTCTCCGGGGAGCCACCTTTCTGGTCAGCTTGGACTCTGCTGGGCTGGTGGATCACGTACCACAGGGTGTGTGATCTCTGTTGAGGTTTCACTTCCTGTGCAGGACTTCTCCCCGTTCCGTGTGCTCTGGCCCAGGCTGTTAGATTGTGCAGTGGCGACCCCACCGGGTGTGTGGTTTCTGTCGAGTCTCCGCCTCCCTGGCCGCACATCTCCCCCCTCTGTGCGCACTGTGCTGGGCTGGGGCGTGTCTTCTGCACCCCTTGTCTATCAGCTGGGCCTTCAAGACCCTGCTCGGCACCGCCTCGCCCAGGAAGTCTACCAGGTTTCTGCTAGGCACAGACGACTGGTCTCTCTGGGTGCCTTTGTAGCACTGTGTAGATCCTTCTCAGGTCTTGTTCACCTTTGTATCCCCCCAGTATAAACCGAGTCTAGCGCTCGCCTGCAGCCTGCTCTCCGGCAGGTTCTAGCGGACGTGGGAACTCTCCTACCACACTATTCCCAAGCAGAAATTCGTTAGGCTTTTTTCCGAACTGGTGGCCGCAGAGATGTTATCTGCCTCCCAGTAACAGGAAGTTTACCGGGGGTGGAGTCCAGGGTGTGGTGGAGTGACAGTCGGCCCGCCCGTACTTCCTTGCCCTCCCGACACTGGCCGGGGACACCCCACACCACCAACCCGCCAGAGAACCACGGAGGGAGTGGGAGAGGAGGCTGGCCCGCAGGCTCCGGAAAGCCCCGCGCCAGGCCAAGCAAGTGGGAGGGCTCAGTGATGGCCGAGCTGGGCGGGGCTGCCCGCACCTGGGAAAATGGAGGCAGCACTGGGGCAGTGAGTGGCCTGGTGGTGCAGGCGGGAGCCGCGTGGGCATCCACCCCCCGAACAGAGCTGTGCCAGGGATCACTCACAGTGCTGTGCCAGGTCGGGCGCTCGCTCTGTCTCTGGTTTGTCGCCTTCCGTGTTCTCCGTGCTGCCGCCTCGGGCTGTTCAGACGCGGCGCGGCTCGGGCGCTCCCAGGAATCTTCTTTAATGCCGGCCTGAAACCTCGAATCCTGAATAGGGCAGCTGGCCGCCTTCAGTGCGGCCCCGGCCTCCGGGATCCTGGCTGCTTCCACAGCAGGCCTGGCGCCGTGTTCCCTGTTTCAAGACTCGCTTTTGCAGCTAAGAATCAGTTCTTTTCCTGCTCCACACTTCAAAGCTGTTGCCTGTAAATGAGGCAGCCTCTCCTGCCGGGGGCAAAGTGGCGGTCACCCCCCACGACCAGCCAGCAGCTGTAGTCCTCCCTTAAGAGATGGCCAGAGGAAGGTCCACAAGCTTCCCGGCTGCCTGAGGCCCAGTGGCCGCCTTTTCCACCTCAGCTACTCCGCGCCAGCCACCGCAGCCGCCGCCATCTTGAAACTCCTCAATGAACTTTTATTGAGCACCTACTAGGTGCCAAGCATTTCCTGAGTCACTGGGGCTTCAAAAGTGAATAGGACAGAAAGTAGATTTGTGGTTGCCTCAGTTTAGGGAGTGGGAATGAAGGCAAATGGGGTGATAGAAATGATTTAATATAAGAGTATGATAATAGTCGCGCAATTCCGTAATTTTACTTATAATGATAGAATTGTAGATTTAAAACAGGTGTTATGGTAGGTATATTATACCTCAATAAAGCTTTTTTTAAAAGTAAATAAAGCATAGTTCCTATATTCAAGAAGCTTATGATTTAATGGGAAAACTGACATATACACAGAAGAGTGCTACAATATGCTGGAGAAATATGGATACTGTTGGCTGACAGTGTACATAACTGAAACTTCAAATGATTTAAGAATTAAAAAATTAAAATACTCCTAACGTTAGGAATACTGTTTCAAACCCAGAACTAATTTCATGCTCTATTGAAAGACATACAATATCTAAAATTTGCACTAACTCATTAACCCTTGTACTGAACTTGGCATGTATGAGATTGTATTTTAAGTAATAAGACTTTGTCATGTCTGAAAATGTTGCAGATATTGTCAGTTTGATGTTCATCGAACATCACAGAACCCTCAGAACTATTTGGAGAGCGGGTGGGAGCTGGGCTAAGGAGGAACTGCTGGGCCCTAGCACACTCGCTGGCTGTAACCCGGCCTCTCAGGGACACTGGCTATCAGGGCTCCCAGATCATCACAGAGCAAGCAGGATGGAAGCAGGTGGACAAAGAAGAGACTGCAGACCCACCGCAGCTGGGGGCTCTGCTTCCATGCAGAAGCAATGAGTCGGCAATTCCAGTCCACGCTTTCTATCTACCGTGACACTTTTCTGCTTTAGGGAAACATAAAAGACACCCTTGCACGGAATTTGAATTTGTATCTCAACTCTCCCAAGGTTCCTTGCATTTCCAGCAGTTATCCTAGTTTAAATCCTAAGGCCCCAAACTCCTTTTTCCAACTTACAGACAGGTCCTTCTTGGAGAGACATCTCTCCACTAAGCGTCTACTCCCTAAACAAGTATTGGACATTATTTTTTTCCAGTCTAATCCATATGCCTGAGGTTCGAAAAGTCTCATATGTGCCCCCCCTGATTAATTTATGCATTCTTTTATTCACTGAACAAGTATTTATGAGTCCTCACTATCTATTTAAAGTTGGTCCAATCCTATAAAATCAGATAGCGCCTCTGGTACTAAACCACTTAAGCCTACATGCACATCTCCCAACTGAGCGCCTTGTATTCAGCCCCTTGCTACCCCATAAGCATGTGTTCCCTTAGCAGAGAGAGGTAGGTGTTTCTCTGTATTCATTTCTGTGGAAGATGAACAAATGTGAAAATGAGTAGAAAGATTAATAGCAACAATTATTTACTGACTGGTTTTCTCAGTTTTGTAACTAAATGTGGAGGCAGCACAGGAAAACTTTATTGACCATGGTGACTTTTTTTCTGAGTTGTTTTAAGGTTTGAAAGAAATATTTGTTCTCAAACTGCTTCTCTGGGCCTTAGTTTATCTCTCTTATAAAGTGAGGGTGTTGAATTCACAATCTCCAAGGTCTCTTTAAGCCTGAATGTTCTTCGATGCTCTGAATCATATCCAAAATTCAGCCCTTAGTGAGAAGTGGAGGTAGAAACAAATAGGACTGACTATTCCCCAAAACAGGACAATTATTTGACCATGTCTACCAGAGAAAACATTTTATCAATCTAAATTTATATTCACTATTATTGAAATGGTTATTATTTCAGTCAGATTATTAAGTTTCAGTGGGAAACTTTTTGCCTAGTTCTGGGGATAAAATTGGAGAACAAACTAATGTGGTTCTGACTCTCTTTTATAGTCTAATGGAGGAGAAAGGTATTAATCAGATTACCTTACTAATGAATGCATAAATACAAACTTCAGATAAGTGTTCTGAGTAAACCAAACACTGTTTTGTAAGGGCACATGTCTGAAACACCTGGCCTATGAGAGAGTGAAGGCTGTGAGAGAGTTTGCCAGGCCCAGAGGAGAAGAAGGGCATTCACTACTGTATAAGTCCATCTCTGTTTCTTACAACAAAGTACACAGAACTGGGTGATTTATTTAAAAAATGAAATTTATTGCTTACAGTTTCTGAGTCTGGGAAGTCTAAAGTCCATCTGGTGATGGTGATAGTGATAGTGACCAAGGGGTCTCACATTGCAAGATGGTGGAAGCAGAGAGAACAGAGAGAGAGAGAGACTCTCCTCTCTTCTTTCAAAGCCCTCAGAACCACACCCCTGACCACCATTTTTAATCCATTCACTACCTCATGGTCCTACAATCCAATCACCTCTTCAAGACTCCACCTTTCAATTACCATAATAGGATTTCCCACCCTCTTAACAGTCACAGTGGAGGCCAAGTTTCTAATACAAGAAACTTGGGGGACACAATTCAAGCCTCAATGAATTTTGGGGGGACATAATTCAATCCACTACAACTACCAAAACAATAGTTCATACAGAGGGCCTGTGGCCAGAGCCACCATTTTGAGAACGTGGTGAGCTCAAGGAGCAGGGAACAGAGGTGCCAAGGCTCTCCACTGGAGAGATTTGGGGGAAATATAACAATATCTAGCAAAAAGTTGGTTTGCCTTAAAGATAACCAAACAGCATCTTATGATTTATTTCTAAATAAGTTTATTTTCCATCTACAGAATTACACATTTTAAAAATTCATAAAAGTTATTCACTGATTGACCTGGAGTATCAAAATTAAACCTATTTCTCTTGTTCTATAAATGTGTGTTAATATGATTATCAATAATTACCACTGTACATAGCCAAACATTCATCAAGGATTTTATGATTACTCTATATAAAAATTAAGAAGTGGAGTTTTTCTTGACACGTCAGCTCTGTAACTGTCAGGTAGACATTCCAAATAGGCTCAAAAATATATTCTACAGATGAAAAATTAAAGAGATTGACAGATAAAAGAGTTAAAGAAATTATAACCTCAGATGCAGAGAAATTCTGCTTTCAGTATACTAATTGCCTTCTAACTTTTCAGATTATTTTGGGGAAATTTGAATATCAAATTGAACCTCCAGAGTATAACTGAGCTTTTTAAGTAGAAATACAGGTTTCTTTAAAAACAATTTTTCTCAGATGCTCACTGTGGTGCTGTAAGGACTCTAAGGTGACATGGAATGACCGTGGTAGGGGCAGTGCCTGGAACTGAAATGACCAGTATAATTAGCCAAAAAGTTAATCACTTCAACCTTAGCCTGTATCTATGTTTATAAACCTATTTGGCTGATTTCAAGAAGAAAAATGGTTGTGTTTTTTAATGGAAAATAACCTTTTTGAAGTACTTGGCCATGTTTCCCAGGCTGTTTAAACTTATGAAGTTAAACTGCTCTGAGGGGAGATTTGGGAGTTGATCGATTTTTTTTTTTATTCTTTACATGATCATAGCATTGATGCAACTAAGGAGGCAATTCGGCATTAGAACAACACAATTTGTTCTCATTTACTATTTAAATATAATCTGCACTATTAGTAATACATGCTATTATCTCACATTATTTTTTTAAATTAAATGTGTGGTTCAAAATTTTTCAAAAGCATCAGTCTCTTATAGTCATTGAAAGATGACCTTGCCCTTCCTTGTGCCATACAGAATCAACATGAATATATCCTAAATTATAGCTATTTTTTGAGGGTCCATCACCTCAGATGGGTAATTGAACCTAAAGAATTTATTAGTGTCAAATGAATGCAAAGCTGGTCTCACTGAGATGAGGTTTATTTTTAGTTACTAACAATTTTTGAAGCCTAAATTACAGAAAATAGCAATCATTTTCTAATGTGTTGGCTCTTAAAATTAATCAGGCAATTGGGTTAATAGCATATTTTTATTAATAACCTACAGAAACACCTGTACTTGTTCATCAGAAATCTTCAAAATGATATTTTAGTCAAGGGGTATCAAATTATCATTTGAAAATTATTGAATTAATTCTAGGAGCAATTTATAACTAAGAGTGAATTACATACCTTTTCAGTACATTCATTTGGGGAAATACAGTGACATAGAGGTTAAGAGCACAAGTTCTAGAGTTAGACTACCTAGATTCCAACCTCAGTTTCAGTACCTACTAGCTCTGAGATCTTGTGAAAGTTACTTCTCTGTGCATCAGTTTCCTCATCTGTGAAACAGGGATGATAATAATACAAAATGATTGCTAAGATTTACATAGCTCCTTCTTTGCAGTAGGTACTGTCCTAAGTGAGCAAGCAAGAGAGACAGAGAATGATAAATAGATATCACATGCCTGGTACTATTTAATCAATTAATACCTTTATTCAATTATACATTTAATCTTCACAACAACTGCTTGAGGCAGGAAGCATTTTCCCCCTTTTACAGATAGGAAACTGGGGAACGAAGAGTTTAAACAATTTGCCCAGAGACAACGATGTATCAGAGCCAGAATTTAGATCTAGGCTGTCTAGCCCCGAAGTCTGTCCTCAACCTCTACCCAACAATGTCTGATGCACACATCAATATAAGGCTATCATTTAATAACATTATATACATAAACCACGTAGATCATTGTGTGGTTCCGGTAAATATTCAATAAGCATTAGTTACTATTTTTGGTTTATAAAAATTATATACATATTCTACTATATGTTGAAGTACTATACACACTCTTTTACTGTGTTAAATATGTAACTTTCCACTAAAAGTTTCTTTTCCTTATACCATCTTTTGTTATTTTTTGTGGGATTTGGTAGGATTCCCTTGGAATCAACACATATTAAAAGGCATCAAGCATTTTGGGGTTTTAGTAATAATTTCATACATCAGTGTATGAAACAATCAAGGTCACTTTTTAAAAAAATCATTCATTCTTTTTTTCTACAAATACTTTTTGAGTACCTACTACAGGCTTGGCATTATTCCAGGACCTATTCCAGGGCATTCAGCAGAGAACAAGACAGACAAGGTCATGATTTTCACAGATTTTACCTCCTAGTGAATCATTTTGTTAACTCAATTCAAACTTGAGTCTTTACTGAATCTTCCACTGTTAAACACTTGGGATATTAGGAGGGAGACGTATTACACAAGCCATGTTCCTCTGTGTCACTGGTTTTTCAAACTGCTTCAGAGCAAACTTCAGAAGAACCTGCCACCCACTTGTGCCGGCCTACCTCAAACCAGCAGCTGAGGAACAGAGCAAGGCATTCCAGGATCTCTGAGAACTGTGTCCATAAATAAAGCCTGTTGCAAAAGGATGTGCTGGCCATGTTTATGTCCACTGGCACATGAGTGGATGTTTCACAAGTCACCCATTCTTCTCATTACTGCATGGACAAAAGCCACCAGAGTTCCAAAATAGGAGCTGAGGTTTTCAAACTCCCGAGAACAGAATTTGACTCTTTATCTTATTCCCGTATGTTGTTTTCTCTTGCATTCGTCCTGTTTAAAAATCTTTTCATATTATTCTATCAATATCATGTGAAATAACTAATTATATTAGTGAAGGTTTTTCATATCAGATTATATCTTTTGACTCTATAAGGAAAAACAACTCATTATAACAGTATTATTACAGAAGATACTTTTTTTTCAGTCATTTCATCATTTGAGAGAAAATGAACTAATAAAAAATGCAAGCCTCTAAAATCTTAGGGAAAGAGCATGTGTTTCTTTTTTTTTAACTGACAAGTAATAGTTGTGTATATTTATGGGGAACAGTGTGATGTTTTGAAATATGTATGCATCATGGAATGATTATAGCGATCTTACTAACATACGTATGCTTTTTAATTTTGTAATTCTGGTGATCTATTCTTAAGATATTGAGGAGGAGAAAGAAAATTTACATTCAAGGGTACTTCAGAAAGTTTGTGGAAAAATATAATTAAAAGATAATATGAATATTTCCATGAACTTTTTGAAGTAATCTCACATATTGACCACTCACAAACTTAACATATTTAATGCATTTACTTCTCACAAAAACTCTGGAAATAAGTTTACCCAAGTGAAAATAGAGATTCAGGAAAACCATGTAACTGGCCCAAGTTCACTGAGGCAGCAGAGCCAGACTAGACCAGCTGTGTCCAAAGGTCATGTCCTTCCCATGAACTACAGTTTTTTACTTCAGCAGAGGTTGCGCAAATGACTGTAAGACCACTGCAGTTCAAGAGAGAACAGTTCTAAATAGTCTTTTATAGACCATATTGTTACATATATCACTTTTTTTTTTGGTTCAACTGTTTTATTGTCTACGACTAGAAAAGCAAACTGTAAAACTGTGCTAAACTATTTACCATAGAATTCTACATAATTCTATAGTAAGTGTCATAATCTATCTTTTCCTCAAGAAAAATTTGTAAATTTGTAAGTTCCATATTTAGGCTAAAGAACCTGTAATATCAATGTAATGTAATACTGTTCTTTTCACAATTATCTTAGAGAGTCTACACTTGACATGTCCATTTTCTCAAAGTTGGTTCCCTTCCTTTGGTAGGTGTAAGGGAGCTGGGGAGATGCCTTATATTTCTCTGCATCTTCTCTCTCTCCATTCCTACTTCCTTTGTCTTCTTGATCTATGCCCTACATTTCAATTTCTGCACTTCCTTTCTCTTTTACACAATCCACTACCCTCCTGCAAAGCATCTCCCCAATATTTTGCTTCCATAAGAACCTCTGACTCAAGGCTGAGTAGGGAGCAGCATTTAGTTTCAGAGGCTGGGAAGTCCAAAGTCCAGGGAACACATCTGATGAGGGTCTTCTTTAGTTGTGGCTTTACAGCCATGCAGAGGTCTCACATGGCAGAAAATGGTGGAACCGAGAGAGACTCCACATATCAGATTAATATTAGCATGAAGAACTATGTGTATGTGTTCATGTAATTCATCAAAAAGCCATAGAATTAATAGCCACTCAAAACAATTTTAAAGCAATTATACCTCTCAGATGAAACACTACATTTTTTAACAAGTTACTTGATGATGCCATTAAAAGTAATAAAAATAATGTAATTGGCATAGATTAGCAACTTTCCCCATTCATTTTATGATATAGCTGTTAAAGTCATCATCATCATCAAATAATATTTATTACACACAATAATTCCTAGAAGAGCAGAATTTGGACTGAAAAACATAACTGAGATACAGCAAGACTTGCTTATTTAATAGATCATGAGCTATTAACTACTATAGAAGTGTTGTATGTACTGATTAGGAAAATTTTTGCATTCATTTGTAGAAAGTGGAGAAAAACCAAAATCAAGGTTACAAATATTTTTGTACAACTTTGAATTTAATGGTTCCTTCTAAGAAACCAAACAAATTTTTTCTTCCCTACCTAAACATCTATTAAATCTAATTGGGAAAAGAAGGAGAAAAGGAAATAAATATGGACTTGTTTAAAAGTGCTTGACCTTGTTAATTATATCTTGAAAATAGAACCGCTTGCATAAGGAAATCTTAAAGTATTTCAGATATATCTCTCTCATTTACAACCTATGGGAGGAAAATATTTCTCTTGTGTTCCCTATATGAAAGTGAAGCACAGCAGGGTGATGGACATGGACCACAATGACTTTTGTAACCATGATCAGTCACCACACTTAAAGTGTGATGGTCTTCCAGTCAGGCAAAGTTTCACAACTCTTCATATTCCTAAGTTTTGCACTTTTGGTTTTCCACCAGTCATTATTTTCACTATATTCCTAGATGATTAACATCCTTGATGATTAATTCTAGATGATTAATAGCCTTGGAACCTCAATATTATCTGCAACTGTATTAGCGAGCAGGCAGGGCCTTGTATGTAGGCTCTCATATTTTTTTGTTTTTTAAGCATGACCCAAATGTTTATTTCCAGTGACCAGATTTCTTTTTTAATTAATTTTTAAAAATTGAAACATAGTTGATTGTATACATCTGTAGGGCACAGAATATCAATACCTGCCTGCAATATGTGATGCTCAAATCAGGATAATTAGTATATTCAACATTATATAATGTAATTGTTTTTCATGGCCCTATACCAATTCCTCCCTTACCCCCTTCCCCTTTCCTACCTCTGGAAACCTCAGTTCTGTTCTCTTCTTTCAAAAGTTCAACGTATTATTGTGATGGTTGTATCTTTCTTTCTTTTTTTTTTTTATTTATTTGTTCATTTTTTAGCTCACCCTTATGAGTGAGGACATGCTGTATTTCTCTTCCTATGTAGTATTTCTCTTCCTGTGCCTGGCTTATTTCACTTAACATGATTTTCTCTAAGTTCACTCATAGATAATATTTAATAATGATGTTCAGAGAAAAAACTGCAAAAAAATTTTCTAATGTTGAAACTAACACATCCTTCATTTGACATGCTATTTCTCAGGAGCTTTGAATGTGAAATGGCATCGTTCCCTACTACACACCTGAGGTCACACAGTTCTTAATTTACTCTTTGGATGCTAAGTCAAGAGGGAGAGTTTGGAGTATCTCAAGTTATCATCATCATCAAAATATATATATTACATACTATGCTTCATATAAGAAGGTCAGGGTTTGGGCTGGTTAACATATATGAGATTATGAGCAACACTTCTTTGCTTACTTAAAAGGTCATGAGCCGATTTAACTACTGTTCAGGTGTTAAGTATGTTCTTAACTGGTGACTTGGAATATCTAAAGATCAGTGAAGTATCTCTAATGAAACACCAGTGGAAGTATTAAAGAATTTTTCACTCATTATAAAATCCTAATATATATAATTGACTGTCCACATTCAGAAACATCACCTGTTTATTTCTATACTTCAAGACACACCAAAAAACGTGATTTACCTTATAAAGGGGCCTCATGGCATGTATCTCTATCTCTCAGTCCATAAATCTGTCTATAATGGCCATGTTTATTCTGGCAAATATTAAATAATAAGAGTTATTGTTGCAGCCACAGAGGACATATGTATTTGGAAAGTTTTATAGGTAAGTGATATGGAAATAGTTTGTAGTTCATTGTGTTTTACAGTAGAATAACTAAAACTTTGGCTTCTGTACAATTCAGATACAATAAAAATATAAGCAACTATTAAAAAACAACAACTTCATGAAAGTCTTAGGGACCCAATTATAAAATGTTATAAAAAGGTACCCACATGCTTGAGTTTTCCCAGAACACCAGCAAATCAATTAATGTAGCACCACATCCATTTAAAAAGCAGTTAGTTTCCATACTAACTCAGGGTCAAATTGCACAGTGGTCAGATACTTAATTTTAAAATAGCTGATGGACTGTACTTTGACTAACAATACCACAGACTCGAAGGAAATTTGTTAAGGTTCCTTAAGGTCATTCTCATGAGATTAAAAAAAAATGTACTGGCTTGACAAAGGGCCAAGACCTTTTTAAAACCAGCTGGCTTACAAATTCAACTGAACCGTTGTTACCATACCTCACAGTTAAGAATCAAGAGAACAACTTGTTCTCAGTCTTCTGGCTGACTCTCCATGCAGTGAGCACTGAGTATCTTCTATGATTAACATATAAACTGTTTTATTGGGTTTGGGCTTCCTTTCTCTCATGGACCAGATAATTCTTTTTTCTTTTTAATGGAGTTATGGCCAGTATTAATTTTTCCCCTCAAGATATATATCATGAGAAAAGACATAGTGGAGATTGATTTTATGCTATCTTTATATAATTGAATCTACCCCTAGGTAATATAAGTTTTTATATTTTTTGAAAAACATTCCCTTAAGTTATCATCTGTATTTCAGTATTTACACATGCCAACAGTTTGTTTTTGTTTTCTTTAATAGATTCAGAAAGAAAAACCTGAAAGAGTTAGAGTTTTATGAAGAGAAAATGATGATTTTATATATGATGACTTGAATAATTAATGTTAGCAGCATTATCTTCTTGAAATACTGAACAGAGGATGGTTGCACCAAAGGAAGTTGTAAACAGCAAACAAATGCACATATTCTATCTCATGACAGCCTCTACTCTCCCAAACAACATTTTTTTTCTTTTACTATTTTTTCACTTTTTTCTGGTTAGTATTGTTATTGGATTAAAAAAAAATCAAAGTAGTGTTCCTTGATAGGAAATGTTCATATTCACTTATATTCATTCAGGAAACAGCAGAAAGAAACACATTTAACTCGTTAAAATTAAAGCAAAAACTCAGACACAAGATC
Source organism: Cynocephalus volans (assembly GCF_027409185.1). Classification (NCBI taxonomy): domain Eukaryota; kingdom Metazoa; phylum Chordata; class Mammalia; order Dermoptera; family Cynocephalidae; genus Cynocephalus; species Cynocephalus volans. Next base: position 78,515,967 of record NC_084464.1, read on the forward strand.
TTTGGCCCTCTCATATAGGTGCCCAAGGCTGGAAAGTTGAACCCTGGTTGCAATTAATTCTCTACAATGTTATACAAATCATCTGCCTGTGCTGTCTCATAGGAAATATGAATAGTGGAAGTATAATCTCCTCTCTTGTAGATGTTGTAGCACTTACTTGGTTTTCATGGTCTGGAGCCAAGGGGTGCAAAATAGAATTACATGAGGCAAATAGAATTTCTAACCATGTAAAGTGGAGCAGGACACTTGCATTTACGATGTTGGAATAAAGCCTCCAGGGCATAGTGATGGGCAAGAACAGCTGTAAATATCGTTGTACTTTTGTGTCTCTCCCCTTTCTTTAAAATAGATTACAAAACATCAATATCAATCAATGTGATATTTTTCTGAGTTTATATTCCTTATACATACTATAGTATCAATATTACAAACTGTACAGAAAATTTTTAACTGCATTGGTATAGCTTTAAAAGTATGCATATTGCACTCATTTTCACATATGCTTCAAGTCAATATTTGATCATTGTCAATTTGGACACTTTTGCTCAATGGAATATGAATTGACATTTCTGCAATTATTAATAAATCATTTGTTTCATTCTTTTTCATAAATCATGATAGAAACAGGACTAGCTCATAATCCCAACAAAATTATACTGGGAAGCAAGAGTAATATTTGCCTTACACCTCGACCCCCAATAAACTAGATTTGTTTTTTAAAATGATTATCAATTTAATGCTGTATTCAGCATTTAATCATAAGTAAAGAACAAAGGTTCTTCCTTTTTAAAAAAACACTCTACCCCTTCAAATTGTTTTTTACTCAAAATTCTCTTGTGCAATCTTTTTATTCAAAACTCTCCACCTTTTTCAAATTCCCAAAAGACTTGCAAGAAATTTGCTTTTATTCTTTCAGGAGCAGGATTAGTATAAGAATATGACAGAAATTTCTTTTGAATTTTTTTTAGAGAAAGGATCCTGGCAAGCAACATCACTAAAAGTCAAGAATAGCTAAGAAAGACTAAAAATTGTGCTCTCAAGACCCACCAGAATTTGATCTCTTATTGCTTTTTAAAAAATCTGTCTTGATAGTAGTTTGTAATAATAACTGGTAGAGTATTCAATATCATTTCTTCATGACATGCCACTAGCAGCCAATCTTGGTAAACAAACTGATTAAGAGATTATCTGTCACCCAGGGTTTCATCATACTCTACGCTGATTCACTTGGCTGGAATCAGGGCACAGTCACTGAATGGAGTTGATGAAACTCATGCTTCGCAAAATAGAAAATGAAAATCATTGTTGAAAACTCAGGCAGAAAATCCTCACTGATTATTGCCAACTTGAGTAATGTGTGAAAGAAAAGCCCAACTGTTGGTAAGCCTCTAACTGTATGGTCTCCGTTCACGAATCACAGGAGCCAAAGGTTGCTGCAGAGCCTCTCAACTGTCTCACTGCCTCCAGCAGCATGAGCCAGCTGCTGTCCCCTGTGCTCACCTGGTGACAGTGATGACTAAGACTCTTACGCCTGCTGCAGCATGATCACACTGGTGCGGGAAGTCAGTCCACAGCTGCGTCTGTGTGTGTGTGCGTGTGTGTTGGTGGGAATTGGTGGAGGGGTGAATTCCAAGGACTGGAGCAGTGGAGCAATTCCGATCCAGAGTGGTCCATTTTGAATTCAAAGGATACGTGTTTATAAATTGGAAGGGGGCCGTATTGTGGAAGGGGAAAACCCAAATATTAATGCTTTTTGCCTATGATGAGGATGTAAGAATTAGTCATTCAAACGTAACTTTCTGAGCTCTACAAAAGGTCATGTGAAATCAAATTCCTATTAATAATTAGATTTGATATCTGATCCCAGGACCTTAAAATAATTTCCAGCCTTTTCTATTACTGCTACGAAGATCTGAGAACGTTGATTGTTTTCCTGAAAACAAACCTGATATTCAGTTCCCTCTGCTTCTCCCCAAATCCTGAAAAATCAATGTTGAAAACTTGGGTATTTTCACATGCAGAGGGAAATTGGAACATGGAGCAAGAGTGTGGATATTTTCCAATGACTGGAATTTTCAAATATCTTGTTCTTTCTACATCTTTTCCCCCCCCCCAAAATTCTCCCTTAACTTAACCCTTTAGTCTTCTAATATACAATACTATGTCCTACCATAAAATATACAACCTGACAGTAAATATGAAAGTATATACCTATGCTCAGTTTTTATTTCGTAATAGTGGCTTTATTTTACTCTAATCCACAGCCATTTCCCATAGAACATCGCAGAGAACAAATACATTTTTAGGGATGAGTATTATGTACATATAATAAAGGCAAATTTTAATTCTTAGTACATACCGAAGCTGATCTCATTCCTTAAGAGTATAGAGTAATATACTTTTAGAACTTCATATTCTATCCAAATCCATTAAATTTTAGTTTTTCTTAGCTATTCTTGATTTTTAGTGATGTGACTTACCAAAATTCTTTCTCTTGAAAAAATATTCAAGAGAGATTGAAGGAACTGGGTGGGAAAGTAGTTAACATTTCACCAAATAAAATGAGGGTCATCTCTTTGAAATTATATAATTTTAGTTAGATTTGAAAGGATAGTGTTTGTGCCTGGCACACTGAAAAGTCTTTTCCTAAGAAGAATTTGTGCATGTGGAAGAAAATGGCCTTTGTAAGTTTGCCAAGTTGAAGGTAAGAAAAGCAGGTGGTGAAATAAAAGAGAAGAGGTAGGATTCAGTGAGATTAGGAAAGTATTGTTGAATAAGGACAGTTGATGTGTCACATCAAGGAGCCAACTTCAAAGTTCGACTTCAAAGAAAATTTTCAAAGAAAACACACTTGCGCACCTATGTGTACACACACACAGCAAACACAAACACCCAGTACTCTCTCCCTTTCACCTGTGCCCGATTTTCCACTCCATTTGGTCTAGGATTTTTTTTATATGCCTCATTTCTTGCATCATTTAAAGTAAATTTTATTAGACATGATGCTAGATGCAGTTTAAGACTTTGCATTGTACACTTCTTTAACATACGTAGCTCATAAGTTCTTCTAGACCACAGTATTTTAGAATCTGTCTTGCAACTGTTTTAAGAAGCACGCCAAAATTTTAGAAAGAAAATATTTTTATAGTGGTGTGAAATCACCTTAATAAAATCAGAAACATGAAAAATATTTTAGCCTCCTACACTGCTGCTGAATTCTAAACCCAAGTCCATTTTGTAAATTATTTTCTAGCTTAAACTAAGTTTAGACATTGTGAGACTCAAAGCCAAATGATCAGATTCCACCTTCTTTGAAATTCCCTTTCTTTGATATTAACTGCTTCCTTCCTCAGTGATTGTCTAATTAACAAAGCTCTTGAAGACCTTTCTCAGTAATCTTCCTTACCATTCAGTCCCTCTTTTATCACTCTGCCAAAATTGTTCCTTAACTGAGGCTTTTTTCTTTACATAGCTCAATTTTGTTGTTTTAAGTCAAAAGTTATAAACTCATATTCTGCATTTAGATTGTAAATTCCAGAAACAGGGAAATGTTCTCTTTCTGCTTTTTCTTTTTCTTCTGAAAATCCAGTAATGCTACAGAATGCAATAGTGCTGACTGATAACTCTCTGATAGGGTGATTCCATTTGATTCTGTCTGTCATCCATTTGGTGATTATTTATTAAGTACCTAGTATGTGTCAGGTATAATGCTAGGCTCTAGATATACCACGTGAGTGAAACAGACTGGTCCCTGCCCTCACATACCTTACAATCCAGTGATGAAGCTTACATAATGAGAACTTCTCCTGACACACATTTTATCCAGTGAAGATGCACATGTGTGTATAAGAAATTTGATTAATTAACTTTTTCCCAGGTGGACTTCAGCTTGACTTGCAGTCAGCGACCTATAAACCAAGATTTTCTTCTTATGAAGAACAATTTCAATTGGCAAATTGTGAATCACAGGACCTTTCCAGCCCTCGGAATAACAGCTGGTAATTCATCCTTTGTTTCTCAAAGGGAAGGTTATTAACTAAATGAGACCGAAGCCATACACGTTGGACCCAAGTGTATATTAGTTGCTATCTTTCTTACATTGTAGGAAATGACATCAAAAAATTATAAGATGTTTAAATACCACTGAAACAACAATTACGCTCAAGTCCATCTTCAAGTCCAATGAATCATACTATCCTTCGTCCTCCCCACAAAATAAGAGCTCCTCTCTTAGGGCAGCCCCCCACCCTATTCCAGCTGCCCCCTTACCATCCTTCCATGCCCATCCCTTTTTGTAACTACTTGCTTCAAGAAACACAAAGAGGATTCTCACTTTTTCAGTTACCTGTAGAGAAAGGAGCAGGATAGACAGAGTCAGGAGGGAAATGAGACTTCTTTAATGTATACATGTTACAGAGTTGATTTTTAAAGTTTGAGAATGTATTATCCATGCAAAACAAAAGCAAACAAAAATTTAAAAGAAAAAAGGTAAGGAAAATGAAGAGAGGCAATATGATGAGAAAATGAAGATGGCTGGAGGACGGAGCACAGCCCATATTCCACCCACAATGATTATTCTTTATCTCATCTCTCTGGATCCCAGATGTTTCCCTGGGGTGGTGATTTATGAGATTTCAATTAACCATCCACCAACAAAGAACAGTAGCAAAACTAAATCAACAAAAGGCCCTTGCCACTTAGTTCAAATTCCTTGGCAATCTTTCAAAGTTATTCTTTGGCAGACCTCAGTGCAGCCAAGTAAGAATATAATGTCTTCGAGTTCATCTTCAGATACTTAATCCAGCTTCTTTATCTGTGACCCAGCACAAGATTCACTAAGACCATGCCAAGCTCCTGCTTCCAGCTAAAGGGCTGTGTGAGAGAGTCTCACCTGAAAAATCCAGTGTGTCACGTGCACATCTGTATGACTTCAGTGCTGTTAGAAGAAAGTGTGTGTGTGTTGGGAAGGTAGGGTGAGGGGAGGTAGATGAAGAAGAATGAGTAAAAATAACTGCAATATAATGCTGCAGGCAAACAATTTGAGATAACTAAGGCAGGCTTCCAGTGTATCCACTTAAGGAAGGGAGGTTCATGCAGTTAAGCTTCTGTGGATAAGGAATTAACTCGATGTGTAATTGTATTCTCAAAAGATTTTTCAAGACGTGTGTGTGTGTGTGTGTGTGTGTGTGTGTGTGTGTGTGTGTGTGTGTGTGTGTGTGTGTGTTGATAAAAACTCTCACTTCTAGTGAACTTAGAATAGGCTATTTCTTGCTAATCTATCCCATTGGTTATCTTTTAAAAGTCACTCTATAGTCAGGGGTGGCAGGAATTTAAGTTGAAAGCATGATATGGCTACAAAATGTGTTTTCTAGATTTTACAGCCCTTCCCCAAGCAGACTTGGCACTGTGAATTGGTTTAAATAGTGGCGTCCATCTGTGCGGTAAAATTGTATCTAACATCTGTTTAAAATGAGCACATAAGGCATGAAAAAGAAGGACAAACCAGTACTGAACGTGATGGAAACTGGGGGCTGTGGCTCTGTGTGTGTATGTGCAAGCTCACGAGTTCACGTGGTTTACCAATCTTGTCAGCTGTTACTGCCTTTTTATCTGGATCCTGTTAACTTGAAATTTGTTCTTAGCTCATGGAAAAGGTCTCTCTTTGTTTTCTTCCTTTAGATAGGAAAAGTCTCTTGGCAGAGTTCTTCAAAGGCAGTTAAGTCGGTAGCATCATGGAAATTTGGCAGCGAGTTGAGTACTAGGGTATATCTAAACATTAGTTTAGGTTATTTTCACACGCAATTGTTCCACAATTTTTCATCCCTTTATTTTAGCAGCCAGCATAATCACTCACAACCATCATTCCTGAAGTGAACCTGCTTGTTCATTCTTTATCATTGTGTAGTCTAAATAATCATGAAATTTAAATTTAAATTGGATACATAAACATGGCAAAACATGAATAAGTCATCTAAAGGCCTTCTGAATTGTTCAGTTTATACCTCTTTAAAGTTAATACACAAAGTCAAATTGAAGTCTTTGATTAAATAAAAAATTGAACAACTAGGTTACTTTGATGTATTTCATCTCCTGTAATTTTGTCCTTTTGCCTTTTAAATCATTTTTAATTGCTTTGAGTGTTGCCAAAAGGCATGCTCACTCTAATCTATTATAACTACAAGTAAGAACTTTATGCCTCTAATAAAAAGAAGAGGATGTATTTGTAGGTGATTCAATCAACGTTATATTGGTTGGGTTACTTGGGAAGTGGTGCAAGTACACATAAAAGAAATTAGGACCTGGTCCTTGACTAGTATCTCGGATATTAATGATCTCGAAACTGAATTATTCTGCATTTTGTGGTGCACCAAAGTAACATAAAAATGGGTCTTCTAAGGTTATATTTTCTAAAGGTACTATGAAAAAACAATAGTTTTCAAAATATGGCCAACCTTAAAATTTTTAAGTGCTAAATTCTTTAGCCTATAATCTTATGTCACCATTTCATAGAATGTTTCCATTCGTTGCTGTCAACTAAAAGGGAAGAGAAGGGAATGAAACTAATAAGTGATGCTGAACACATGCTTCATTTCATGTGTTTCATGTTTGGTACATTCAGTGTTTTACTTTTGCTTCTCTCTTTTTTTTTTTTTTTTTTGGTCCAGGGATCGAACCTGGGACCTTTACTACATTTATGTTTTCTTGTAATACTTATAATAACCCAATGACAAGAGCTTTATTTTTACATATGAAAAAACAGGCTCGGAGAGGTTGCTCAAAGCCACACAGCATATCAGTTATCAGAAAAGAGATTCAAACCAGAGACAAAATCATGTAGCAACTTCATAATTGAATTGCCTTCAACGTCTCATCTTCTTCACATGGAAATACTCTTTCAACAACAGGTGTAATTTAAACTATATCTAAACAAAAACTCAAGTCATTGTATTCCTTGAGGTTGGGGGGAAGACTTTAAACTGGTGTTTTTTGAAACTTCTCTTTAACTTTTTCCTTGACATGAAATCTTACATGGAAAACTTGTATATTCAAACAGATATAAACTGAGATACTCTGGCTGAAGGAGGGGAGGGGTAGGGAAAGCTAAACTCCTGAAACCCTCCCTCTGAGATGGGCTTTTGACGTCTCAGTAGGGCCACTGACTTAAGTGATAGCAGATGTTCTGAATGTATGATAGAGTTACTGCTAGTGGACTGTCCAAAGGTTTCTCAAAAGTCAGCATAGATAAAAGCAGATGTTTGGAGCACTAGATGTTCAGGCCCATTGCATTACGGCGTCCAGACACTGGTAGTGTCCAGGCTCAACAGAGTATGGCCTTGAGTGCATCCCTTAACCTTGTGGATCTGGGTTTCCTAAGCTTTGAGGTGACTGAGGGTCGACCTAGAGCAGTAGATCTCAACCCTGGCTGTACATATGTAGGAAACTTTTTAATAACACCAATACCTAAGCCCCACTCCCAACTGACTTTCATCTTTGGATGAAGCCTGAACATGATTATTTTCAAATGTTCCCCAGATGATTCTAATGTGCAGCCAGAATGGAGAGCCACTGGTCAGGATGGTCTCTCTGTTTCCTTCCATTTCTAAACAGATGGTTGTCATTGAAATGCTAATGAGGACATTCTTAAATGTCTCAGCCATCCTGTTCCATAGCATCAGGAGTGTAAGGAAGGTTCCTGCTTGTAAATGTCACTCTCCTCGTGTCTATATCATTCATGGACTGGGTTTAATCACATGTTTGGCCTTTCCCACAGCAAACCTGAAAGGCCGATCGCTTAAGGGGTTCCCGGAAAAGATTTTATTCTTGTTCTCATCTTCTTTTTCCAGATCTTTTCAATGTTTTCTGTCAATCACTCTTAAATGCTAAGTCTTACAAATTGTGAGAAAGAAAAATTCTGAGCCCTTTTTCAGAATGACTACATTATTTTAGTAGATTCCTTGGGGCAAGTGCCATGGCTTATGAACTGATGTGTCCCCAGTGCCTAATGCAGTGAGTGAGTGCCTGGCACATAATAAGTTCTCCTTTTTTTTTTTTTAATGAATGAAAGGCATCTTATTCCAGCCAATGGAATTTTTCAAAGCTGAATAGTGTTATGTGAATAGAGCTCCCTTACGAAGACTCAAACTGCCCATTACAAGAGAATAGTTTGAACAGAATATAAAACAAGTGGGCAATGGAAGTAATGAATGCTTTAGCCTTCCCAGACCCATCCCAAGTTTACTAGTTGGGAAGATGAGTAGTTGATTTGATAGAACTGGAGTACCAACAGCAAGGATTGTCTTAAATAACCTATTTACAATATTCAATTAGTAGAAGCATAAAACCGTTGTGGTTTCCAATTTAGAAACACTGTTTCACAATTATTTTTCATGTGAGGTTTAGTATCCTGCCAGTCTAGCCCCAGAAACCCATCCTACACTCCCTAGCATTGCATCCATAGGCACAAACAAAACACTCTCCTCTATGGAAGAAAACACGCTCACTTTCTCAGCTCTCACTTTAAATTGTCTGTCTGTAAGTTATTCAAGTCAAACATTGCCTCTATATTGCACAACGTGGTAAGAGAATTTAGATTATTTTATGCAACAAAATATGAAAACCATATAAGGCCTCACATGTGGGTACACAATAAATATTTGTTCAACCAATGTTGAACAGGCCTTACATTAAGGTCAAGAATCGGGTAACAATTCTGGTGACATTAATGAGAGAATTGCCCTAATTGGCACTGTAGGAACATGATTTCTTACATTTTCGAAGTGCAATACATTTTCTGAAAACAGGAAGATGTGGTAACCATCCATTAGCACAGTAACACATTAGGTAGAGATGTTAATGTTCCTATACCACAGCTAGGACCCATTTTACTAACAGTAACAAATACAAAACTTCATGGAAACCTATGTGCCACCTGTTTATGGTGGTAAAAGTGAAGGGGAGGGTTTGGAAAGTGTTTATCCTTTTCTTTTACTATATACTTCTGAATTATATTTTAATACTTAGGATGTTACCAGCTAGCCAGTACTCTTTGCTTTCCCTTTTGAAAATGTGAACTTTAAATCAGATTTTTTTTTGCAGGAGAAAATGAATTTAGTAATCTATGGTTTTGTTATGAGGCAGAATATGCATCAATAAGCAGAATAAAATGCATTTAGCTTTTAGGCTAGGACTGGACAATAATGATCCTGCAAATCGGAGCTAGAATTCTAAAAGCTCTGCCTGGGAATCTTGCCCAGGGCCTTTTTGGCTCTCATTTTTGCTGTTTCATATTTGCTATTTCATTTATATGCATCTAATTAACACTAATCATATTTGTGCAAGAAAAGGAAGACTCTTATAAGTTGCTGGTGTTAAAGAACTCTAAGGAATTCTCCAAGGAGCATAGTTCCTAACTGAGCTCTCAGGTTTCCATATTTTTTAGGAAACATGCATCTATATGGATTATCTACAAATACATTCAACATACATCCTCAATTCTAGAAATTGTGCTACCAATTAAGGATGCCATGAAAATATTTTAGCAGACATGATTTAGTACTGCACATCTGAATTGAAAGAGTAACGAGCAAAATCTTTTGGTTATATAATGTGCTGGGCAAACTGAGATTCAGAAATGTTAAGGAAAACAAGAATTCTTCCCCATGAATAAATTATACTTTCTCATTTCAGAGTTTACAGTACAAATGGTAGTTTTATCATTTTTTTTAAAAAAGTTGCTTTGGGGAAACAGACTGAAATTGTTGGTGAATAAAAATTTATTTATAAACTTGCAGATCTAGGAGTTTCACAATACATTTCAAATCTAATTACAGGAATGCCATCCCAGAGCACAAAAGCCTGAAAAGTATCTTGAGTGTGTTTAATTTTTTAACTAAACTTTTCAGCAATAGTTCTTATCATCTAACACTCTAAAACAAAAAATAATAAGAGTGATTTTATGTGCCTGAGGATTTTTGAAGACATGCCAGCTGTGGGCCAGAATGGAAAGGAATGCTTTGATGCCCACCATTCTGTGTGTGCTACGTTTTCATCTGCAATAGGCTGGGATCACAATGGACGCTGGACAGCACGATCCTTCCATTGGCGTTGTCGTGACATCTGAGCCTCTCAAATAATGAGAATTACCAACATCAGACTGAGTACGGGGAAAGTGCCCAAATGATCCTACAGACATTCAACCACAGTATCACTGGCACAGATGATCAAGATCTAGCAGAAGGCAATTCAGACAACCTTTGAACTACTCATGACGTCAATTTATAAAAACATTTATCAAATAGACTTTCTCTTTCCTATTTTCTTAACTTCTTAGTAAATATTTAAGTTTTTTTAATATTCTATTTCAATGCCCCCCGATATGTTATTTTTATAGAGAAATAATAACATAATGAAACAAAAAAGTGACTATTCTAAATGGCTAATAATTTAATTAATTCACTTCTGAAGCTGATGCAATTTAGTAAACCAAAAACTGTAAAATATGACGCAGATCCTCATCATCTATTTGTGGACAAGAGTGATATAAAGGAAAGGTTCACACGATGCACCTTTATGATCACATAAACTGTACAAGACCACAGGCATATTAACAGATGATTTCAGGGTAAAGTGGAGTGGATGGAGAAGGCATGGTTGGTGGGATTTGGGATGGGCTGAGAAGAGACGATAAAGTATTTAGGAAGTATTGAGGAAAAATGCCAAAATGAGCATGAAAATGATGAGACCTGCCCAGAGAATTGCACATGTGCAGAACAGTGGTTGACAGACAGGAATATAAAGACTAGGTCTAAGTCATGTGTGATGGCCTTGGAAGGCAGCCAGAACCTTGTTCAGTTCAGAGGGTCTTAGGGAACCACTGAAGGTTGTGGAAGGGGGAAGTGAACTGAAAAACGAGGAATTTAGGAGCAGTTTGTAGACTACATGGCAGCAGCGAAAAGGTGGAGCCAGGGGGCCGAGCCCGTGGCGCACTTGGGATAGTGCGGCGCTGGGAGCTCCCGCCGCGGGTTCTGATCCTTCATAGGAATGGCTAGTGCACTCACCGGCTGAGTGCCGGTCACGAAAAAGACAAAAAAAAAAAAAAAAGAAAAGAAAAGGTGGAGCCAGGGAGACTAATACGGAGCCAATTGCAGCATCAGTTGTGAGGCTATGGGAACCTGAGCTGGATGGAGCCAATTGAACTGCTTATCAGGGCCACACACTGTTCCTCAGCAAAGGACGTGAAGCTTGTTGTTATGTAACGCCCAACTACAACCAACAACTATCTTGCATTCTGCGATTTTGTTACCCGAGGATTTAGATGTATTTTAGAGACACTATTGATTCTTTTTTTCCCCAAAGTGATGATATTTCTATCTCACACTTTCCTGAGGAAAATACAGTTTCACCCAAGTTCTAATACTCATAAGCTAAAACATTATGCACATTACTAAAAAAAAAAAAAAAAAAAAAAGCCAAGCATCTAGGTTAATTTACAAAAGAAAAGGCATGGAGCTGGTTGAGTTTATGTGACTATTAGTTTGGGGTTTTTTGCTTTTTTTTTTTTTTTTTTTTTTAGGCAGTGATATTGGTTTAAATTTCAGATCTGGAGTAAAATATTTTAGAATGGCTCCTTGCCTTTTACGAAAAGGCAGAGTTATCCAACGGAGATCAAAAAAATTAAAAAACTTTGCTTGACCAAATGCAATGAATGGGCTGCATATATGGAATCCACACTTGTGAATGGTCTACTTAAAGCCTGAGTGAAAATATGATTTTAACTAATATATTTCAGCTCCTGTTTTTCACAGAACAAACCATAGTCTTGCTATAATTAAATTTATTATTTATTTTGATTTATGACTCTTCTTTCTTACAATACCGTAGAAAACCAACTGACATCTACCTTTCTAATAATATGAAAATACCTAAAATCTAGAGAATATTGTTTAGCAACTATACATTACTCAAATGACAGTAGAAAACAGTCATGTTAAAGACTGAGTCTGAAACCTTCCTTTAGATTGCTGTAGCTATTAATCACAGATTTTTAAGATGGTGAGCTTGGTGTATTTCTTGTCGAGTCAGTCATGATAAATTTCAGTACCTCATTTGAGTTTCCACAATTTTCCATTGTTTGGGAAAATTAAAAACAATGAATATTTACTTAAATGGATCACAACAATGTTGTCTTGGCCACTTTTACAAAATTAGTTCTCACATCAGTCAGTGCCTTGGCAGCTTTGTATTTAATCAATCAATGGACTCAATAACTTTAATTGTGCCCTGATAGACTTTTAAATACAAGCCACGAAACATTAAGAATGATGGTATCATCTAAGTTGCTCATTTTACTCCTCTCGATGACCCTTGCAATTATATGTGCATTATTATAATGATATGGTAAAATGATTTGTGTTAATGAGCAGTAGGAACAAATCTCATTACTCTCGAGTTCCTGGGAGTATTTGTAGCCTCTAGTTTTCATGTTGCAGCTCCTGTTTATTTGTTGACTGTAAAACAAAACACCTTTGTGCACAGTGAAAATATGCATTAGCATACAGAAGATATTATTTGTATGGGGCCAGCCCGTGGCTCACTCGGGAGAGTGTGGTGCTGATAACACTAAGGCCACGGGTTCGGATCTCATATAGGGATGGCCAGTTGGCTCACTGGGTGAGCGTGGTGCTGACAACACCAAGTCAAGGGTTAAGATCCCCTTACCGGTCATCTTTAAAAAAAAAAAGAATATATTATTTGTATGTGTATGAACTATAAATAGTTGGTTGATTTTTCATACTCCATGTTTATAAGAAAATATTCTTTTAAGCTTGTATATTACATAAATTCATAATAGTAATACCATTCTTGGCTTTCTAAATAAAGGAAATTTTGATATTTAGGTATTTACATATTCTGAAATTCATATGCAGCTTATACATACAGTCGATCCTCATTATTCATAGATTCCATATTTACAAATTTGCAAATTCACTAGAACTTATTTGTGAGACGAAAATTGATACTCATGCACCTTCGTGGTCATTCACAGAGTGGCAAAAATTTTAGTCTTCCAAGGCTCAGGTTCCCTGCTGAGTTTGAACAAGGTGACCGTCTGCTTGCCTTCTTGTTTCCGCTAACATGCCGTAAACAAGAGTCCCTTTCAAGGCCTATTTACTGCCATGTTTTTCCATTTTTGTGCTTTTTGTTGATAATTTCACTATTTAAAATGGCCCCCAGGGGTAGTGCTGAACTGCTGTCCAGTGTTTCTAAGCACAAGAAGGATGAGATGTGCCTCATGGAGAAAGTATATGTGTTAGATAAGCTTCTTTCAGGCATGAATTATAGTGCTTGCTGTTGGCTGTGAGTTCAGTGTTAATGAAACAACACTGTATATATTAAAAGGTATTGTTAGACAGAACACACATAAAACAAGGTTATATACTTATCAGTTGATGAAACTCTTGACCAGAGGCTGGCAGGGACCTTGCCTTGTATTTTCCCCAGGAGCAATGGTTTGGTGTTTGTGAATTCAGTGTTTGCAGCAAATTTACAGAACATAACTACTGCAAATAATAAGAATCAACTGTATCTTCTGTTTTTCTCTGTCCTAGAAGCCAGTTTCCAACATTTCATCATAAATATTTATGGCACGGTTGGGAATGTGAAATGTGTCATCTGAACAGACGTCCTTCTTGTTGTACTATCCACTGGCCCATAGCATCAAACAATTTACAGAAGAAAAGTTGCCCTGTAGTCTCCAAAGTTATTAACCATTGAAAGCACATGTCTTTTATTTTAAATACAAACTTCAACAATCAGGCTGCTATTAAGGTTTAACTCGCTGGATTTAGATATTATCATTTAAATTTTTAGGAAAGGCTCAAAACTGCATTAAGTACAATAGAATCGTACTGCTTGAGAGCCAGCAGCACCTAACCAAGTGCTTTATGTAAAACAGAGAGTAACCTGCTTTGTCTATGTATGAGAGCACATTTTTACGTGGAATAATGTCACAGGTTAGGATATATCTGGAATGTTTGAGTTTATGAAGATCAACCTCTTGGTTTTACAGCATAGAGATCCCAGTCCCAGGGAAGTTAAAGTGCCTGCCCAGGGCTACATGTTAAGCAGAGCTCAGGAGGTGCCACCTCCGAATTCAGTAAGAGTGCTTCCCTCCCTCACCCTTTCTTTGAAGTCCTGAAGCCAATTACAGCATTTTTAATGTTTTCAGATGTCATCCCAAGCCCAACAGGAATTTCTTGTTGTCATCTCATAAACAAATATTACTTTTCTTCATCATTGAGTCCAGGCACATTTATGAATAAAAGTCAAATTTTTCCAATTAACTTAGAATCAGAACTTTTATTCTGCCTTTTCACTATAAAAAGGAAAGAAGTATTTTGAAAGGTACCTTTCTCTTACATTTGTGGTTGCACTCAAATATTTATACTAAAGTTGAGCTTTCAGTAGGAAAACAGAAGCTCAACTGTGTTCAATTTGGAACCCGTGACTGGATCTTGGGCAGGGCAAGGTGAGAGGCAGTGTGGGATACAGGCAACTGCTTTGAGAATTTACCTCACACAGGCTGTATTTGGTAGCCCAGCACTTCCTCTGTGACTCAGTAACTGACACAGGTGATTGGCAGAGACTACCAACAGCTGGTTTCAATAAAATCCACTCAATTATGCCCTGAAGACTTGTTTTTGGAGGAGCTGGAGAAATTAAGGAATGTGAACTGATTTGTTTTATCTTGTAGAAGTCAGAGGTAGATACATAAGGACATAGATATACCTAAGGTATAATAGTTTCTTCTCCTGTACATTTTATTACATAGAGCAAAATTTCAGCTTTGGCCCCCTTCATCTGTGACAAAGAAAAAGATTGGTTATGAAGTTTTCCGTTAGACTCCATTCACACATAGGAAATGAACTGTCATAAACTTAATGGTTTTACTCTAACCCTCCTTAGGATAGAAACACATTTCTTGCCCTATAAAAATTTTAGACAATAAGTTTTTCATGTTCTCACTGTGATTTGATCATCAGTCCCCATACACTTCCTCTGTAACGATTTTTGGTCAGTATGGTGGAAGATAATGGCATTATGTAATTTTAAAATGTACATCTAAAACAAAAGACATAAGTGAGAAGAATGTATTGGTGAAAGCTTTCAGCACATATTTATCTTTCAATATATTTTTCATTCCTTTCTTCTTATTTTCCTTCAACCATACGAAGAAATCAACAAATATTTATTGGGTACCCTGATGTTTTCAGAACTATGCTATGCACTACAAGGGTCTCAAAAGGAATGAAGTGCATGGTTCGGAATGTCGTGTTTTCCACACCAGGTTCTGAGAAACATTAAGTGTTACTTAAGATATCAGTAAGAGGGGGAGTAGGATGCTGTTCCTGAATCCAAGTTTCAGAAACACAGTGTACTAAAACCTTCCCCTAGAACATCACCATTCGCATTAGATGTTAAGTGTCTCAGAAGTTCTGCAACAAAAAACCCAGTTACTGCCATTGAACACAGTGCTCCCTAAATGTATTTGACAGAGCAATTTTTTTTTTCTTTTGAGGCAGGTCCTTGGAAAATCTCTTGGGATACTATTGTTTTATGGAAAAAAGTTTGGAAAATACTGAATTAGAAGCCATGTGAGACATTTTATCATTAACATTTGAGTGTAAATTCAAAGTTCTGTAAGTGTAGATAAGAAACAGATCATTATGAGCTAGGCTGGTGAAGGGTGGACTTCAAAAGAAATGAGAATATAGTTGAGAAAAGCAGAACTCTGAGGCAAGGAGAGGGAAACTCAAGATTATATCTTTCAAATTGTTGACATTGATTATTTGTGTGTGTGTGGCCGGGGAGGTGCAGACAATGATTACTAGGGACTTTGACCTTTTTTTCTTTCTTTCTTTTTCATCTTCATTTTTTAAATTTTAATTTATCAATATACAATATAGTTGATTTTCATGTCCCTTTGCCAATTCCTCCTTTTTCATCCTCCCTCTCGCCCCGCCCCCCCATCAACATCATATCTGTTCACTTGTCTTAAAACAAATCAAGGAATTGTTGTGATTGTTGTGTCTTCTTCCCCCCACCACCACTGTTTGTTTGTATTTTTACTTATTTACTTATTATTATTATTATTAAAATGCCTTTATTTATTTTAATTTATCAATAAACAATGTAGTTGATTTTCATGTCCCTTTACCAATTCCTCTTTCCTCCCTCCCACTACCCCCTCCCCCCATCAACATCATATCTGTTCACTTGTCTTAACAACTTCAAGGAATTGTGATTGTTGTGTCTTCTTTCCACCCCCCTCCATTTGTTTGTATATTTATTTATTTATTTTTAGCTCCCACAAATAAATGAGAATGTGTGGTATTTCTCTTTCTGTGCCTGACTTGTTTCACTTAATATAATTTTTTCTAAGTCCATCCATGTTGTTGCAAATGGTAGTATTTCATTCTTTTTTATAGCAGAATAGTATTCCATTGTGTAGATATACCACAGTTTCCTTATCCACTCATCTGATGATAGACATTTGGGCTGGTTCCAACTCTTGACTATTGTAAATAGTGCTGCAATAAACATGGAGTACAGGTGTCCCTTCCACATGATGATTTCCATTCCTCTGGGTATATTCCCAGCAGTGGAAGAGCTGGGTTATATGGTAGATCTATCTGTCATTGTTTAAGGAACCTCCATTCCATTAATGCCAAACCATTTTGCAGTCCCACCAACAGTGTAGGAGGATTCCTTTCTCTCTGCAACCTTGTCAGCACTTATCATTCTCAGTCTTTTGGATATTAGCCATCCTGACTGGAATGAGATGTTATCTCAGTGTGGTCTTGATTTGCATTTCCCGAATACTGAGTGATGTTGAGCATTTTTTCATGTGTGTGTTGGCCATTCATATATCTTCCTTTGAGAAATGCCTATTTAGCTCCTTTGCCCATTTTTTAATTGGGTTACTTGTTTTTTTGCTATAAAGTTGTTTCAGTTCCTTGTGTATTCTGGATATTAATCCTTTGTCAGATGTATATTTTGCAAATATTTTCTCCCAATCTGTTGGTTGTCTTTTAACTCTGTTAATTGTTTCTTTTGCTGTGCAGAAGCTTTTTAGTTTGATATAATCCCATTTGTTTATTTTTGCTTTGGTTGCCCGTGCTTTTGGGGTCATATTCATGAAGTCTGTGCCCAGTCCTACTTCCTGGAGTGTTTCCCCTATGTTTTCTTTAAGGAGTTTTATTGTTTCAGGATGTATATTTAATTCTTTAATCCATTTTGAGTTGATTTTGGTATATGGCGAGAGGTAGGGATCTAGTTTCATTCTCCTACATATAAATGTCCAATTTTCCCAGCACCATTTACTGAAGAGGCAGTCTCTTCCCCAGTGGGTAGGCTTGGTGCCTTTGTCAAAGAACAGATGGCTGTAGGTGCATGGGTTGATTTCCGGATTCTCTATTCTGTTCCATTGGACTTTGACTTTCTAAGTTATACATTTCTATATTGTTTGTGTGCTTGTTTTTACAGTTAAGTGTGGCTTATTCTTATAATCAGGAGATATTTTCTAAAATTCACTTGTTTACCTATCGAATTAACTCATGATGTATAAAAATAGAATTAAAAGATAATATGAATTTTCCCATAAACTTTTTGAGACCTCTTGAATGGCTCTTTACTTCCACAATTATACATACATATATATGTGCAATATTTACAAATAAACAGATGTGCAAATACAATATCTTGGCCAAAAATAAGTTGATGCACCAAGGTCAACCTGTGCTGTAAACTTGGGCACACCTGTTGTTTACTCATCTCTCAAGTGTGGCTGACTTCAGGGAAGAAGATACACAATGTGGCTTCCTACTAAGTTTGCTTTTTGGCTAGTCACCCAATTGGTGTGTGATGACTTTATACCTGAAACTAAAGAATTGAGAAGTAAGCTGAAAATATCCAATTTGAGTTTCCTAGCTATAATTTGACTTCCTTTAAAGTATATTTTATTTCACAACTGGCAAATTCTGGTATTCCTTAAAATTAATTGGCTATTTATGCCCAAAACACAAAATACATTTTTAATCTGAAAATATAACCAAGTTTGAAAGTAACTGAACTGACAACCTCTAAACAAAGGAGATAGTCTATGAATATTGTTGTCAGTTTAGAATGCCATTTTTTCCTTCATCTCTTTAAGATGTTACTCTTAAGGGAATTTTTTGAATCTGAGATATACATGAATTTTGTGTTGGGTATATATAAATGTATACACATATATACACAGCAATGTATAAGCATAATACAGCATAATAACATGTAAGGTTGGACCATACAATATTGCTGAATTTCTATTGTTTCTAACCTACAATAATGTCAATTTATTGGCTGAACCCTAATGGTTTAGCTCAGTCATTAGTTAGTGGTCCCTCCTCCCTTGGGTAGACAGTTTGCCAGTTGTGTTGGGTGGTATTTTGATTCTCATCACATCCCCAACTTGGGTCAGAATTCCCTTCTTCTTGCCTCCTCCACTATGTATTGTTCTATTCTGTTTCTTGTTGTCTTCTAAACATTACTGGACTGGCCGATTACTTATAGTAGTCCTCATATACCTATCCGTTTCTTGGTTGACAAATCCTCAGACACCAGACCTTAAAGGTCAAAGAAAGTCCCTGTGTTGAGTTCAGTATCACGTATACAGAATTAGTAGACTATTGTTGCTCTTTCCCTATTATCTGCCCCTATTTCTACTGCTCTTGATGTTGTCTGAGAGTATCCAGACAGTCTTAGAAATTCAGATGCATGAGGACTCTGCCTAGATGACAACGTCTGATTGTCTCATGTCACTACTGAATTGCTTGGCAGGATTTCTAAGGCCTGCATAGAAGATTTGCTCTGGGACAGACACTATCAAGAAAATACTGCTCCCACAATACAAACATGCTTATTACTATTTTGTTTCCTATATTTCATTCTTCATTGCCTGCCACTATTATTACAGATCTAAATAACTATCAGATTCAGTGGGTTAAGTGTCTAAATCTTGACATGACTGTTGAATAGTTTGATTACCATTGCGTGTGTATCACATATGCACATGTGTACAATACCAACACAATAATTTGGAAATAGAAGATTGCAATGAGTTTTTTCCACATGCAGTTTCAGTAACAACAAATCTAACTACCCAGTTGAGGAGAATTAGACTTTATTGGAGGTGCTAAATATGATCTAATGGGTTTTATGACAGACATTTTTTGAGGAGAAACAGGAAC
Organism: Cynocephalus volans; assembly: GCF_027409185.1. NCBI lineage: Eukaryota > Metazoa > Chordata > Mammalia > Dermoptera > Cynocephalidae > Cynocephalus > Cynocephalus volans. The sequence continues at coordinate 78,535,253 of NC_084464.1, forward strand.
AGTCACTTGTTATGGCTTTTCAAAAGTGTCTAAGGTTGTGCTGCCTTTCTAGTTACTGGTAAAGAAATTCTCTAACCACAACATTTGTCACAGCCACTTCCTCTGCAAACTGCTGTCAATCTGAATGCAACCTGCCATGCCAGAACGCCAGTCTTCAAGTTCATTCTTTCAGAAACTTAATATAGAAATAGGCACAATCTTGTTAAAACTTGAGTTTTCTATTTAATAGTGAATGGATGAATATCTGTTTGTCATTAAATATACCATTTAACCAATACAAGTCAACAAATAATTATTGAGCTGTTTCTTTGTATAAGGCCCTAGTGGTTAATTCTGGTGGTCTCCAGGAGTAAGACAATGGTCCACTTTCAAGGACTTTATAATCCTCTCACAAGTATTACATGTGTTTGTGTAATGTTTTTACACACATCACATAAATAAGCAAATCTTACCTACTTACAGCAGGTATTAAACTTCATTTTACAAATGAAGAAATTGAAACTCAGAGGAGATAAGAGATTTGTCCAAGAGTTCCAAGCTAGGAAGTAGTGAGTGAAGCTAAACTAAACTCTAGCCCTTCTGCAAGTTCCCCCAAACGTCCCTGGCTCACTAAATCAACTGAAAAGGAGCCTTGGCCAACAGAAGAAACCAATATCCATTCATTTACTCACTGTTGCCCCAAATGGGTAGAAAAATTTGTCCCACTTTCTGCAACACATGGCCCTCAGTTAATAGTTTATTGGTTATAAGTTGTTTTTTACCACAATCCTATCATATCATTAGTGCCGTAAACTATTTAATTAGTAAAAAGCAAATCTATATCTTAAAAAAAATCTTTTTTTTTTTTTTTGGTGACTGGCTGTTATTAAAAAATTCTGTTACTCAGTGGAAAGAAAATTTTAAAACTTTGAGGTCATGGGAAATCTCTGTACCTTCCTCTCAATTTTGCTATGAACCTAAAACTGCTCTAAAAAAAATAAAGTCTTAAAAAAAAAAAAAAGAACCCTTGGGGTCAACAGTACTTTTTTGGAGATGCCATGTATTTTTTTCGAGCATTGAATGTTAGAGAATTATTCTCAGAAACATAAAAAAAAAGGATCTATGTTTGTATGTATGTACATTAAAGCATCTGCATTTCTTTACTGGAGGCTAAGAGTTTTGTAGAAATCCTTTAAAAGTCTGAGTTAGTATGGAAAATCATTTTGAAATATGAGAACAGTGAATTGCTTTGTTTCCCAAAGCTTCATGGCAAAAGAGGAATACTCTGGAAAACTTTTCAAGCACTGAGAATTTTACAGTGATGTAAAAGTTGCCTGACACCCATTCCAAGTAATAACATCTAGTTAATTTCCTATTGCTTTTCTTTCAATTGTGGTTTCCACCAAGCAACATTGAACAGAGAAGACAAAGATCAAATACACTTCTGATCAATTGATGCCCAGTTTATCTAATACAAGTGACAAAATGGAAATAAGAAAGGAAACTGTTTTCTTAGTTCCGTCACTCATATAATAGTATTGAAAATTTAGTTCTGCCAAAGAAATTTCAAAATATGTGACATCTCTTTATCTGCATCTGTTTGTCCTTCAGTTATTTTTGTATTTAGAGAAACAAAAAACATTCAGTACGGTACATAAACTTTTTGTATGTTTCAAATTTATTTTTAAATGATAACCTTTAAATCCACAATACTTTCCAAAGTAAAATATACTCATGATGGGCTCTTTATGACAAGGACTTGAGTAGGAGGAGACACACACTGAAAACTTTTTTGAGGGATGAACCATAGAGCAGGAGAATTACCATTGTCTTGCCAGATGAGAGTGGAAATCACACTGTTGCCCTTCATAATACTCTAAACCAAGGTTAGCAAACTATGGCCTGTGGACCAAATCTAGCCCACTGCCTGTTTTTGTAAATAAAGTTTTATTAGAACACAGTCACACCCATTTATTTCCAGTCTGTGGCTGCTTTTGCACTACAACTGCAGAGCTGAGTAGCTGCAAGAGAGACCACATGGCTCTCAAAGCCTAGAATATTTACTATCTGGTCCTTTACAGAAAAAGAGCACCCACCCCTGCTGTAAGTCTTTCTCCATTCCCTTCCTCTCCTGCAGATAGCAATAAATAGTGGCAAAAGACATAATCTACACTCTTATGGCAAGAAGTGGAAAGTAATGCATTTTTTTTTTCTGGATTGCACAGGTGATATTTCTGGGTCCCTGCCCAGAATATCGTGCATTTAGGAGAGCCCAAGAATCAGAAGCCATGTCTGGCTTTTCAACAGCATGGACTTCCTGCCACCACTCTCTGAATAGAAGCAGACATCAGAGTATCCAAAAATAACTAAATTTTTAACTGATGGGGATATTAAAGTTTAGTTAGTGCACCTTTGTTAGCTTACTGAAGAGAAAACTGAGTTGCTTCCATTTAAAGATAGAAGAATGGGTGCCCATGAAAAGTGAAAATTTAGGACAAAATATCCACACTAATAGCTCTTTCTACTTTGACTTCTCTCATCACCACTTGATATGTTGTAGTTTCAACTATACCCCTGAAATAATAACAACAAAATTTAAATAAACATCTCTAGAATTCAGTGAAGGGTAAAAGATTATATTAGATAGAGCCACATTTTGTCTCCCTTCCTTCCTGCCCCCCAATGTGTTTCTGTCTACATGGAATTACCGACTTCAATGTTTTGGTCACAAAAAAAAAAAAAAAAAAGAGGAAGAAGAAGAGGAAGAAGAAGACTTCTTGATGCCTGTCTATATAGCAGTGTCAAGAAACAACATACCCTTTTCCTTCCTTGTCAGAGGAGTATCTAAAGTTTTAAGCAGACTGCAAATATATTTTTGGAGTGAAGTACGTGTTTTCTAGTGTCTGTCCACTGCTTGCCAGCATTTCTGGTCTGTAAAATACTTCAGTGACTCCTAACACTGATGTCAGCATTTAGCTTCCTTTCAAGTCTGGTCACCAAGAGCAACAAGTGCCATTGTAGGTTGATCCCTAGAGAAACATCCATCTTCCATATTCCTTGGGCAGGTACGTGCATGTGCAGTAGTTTCAGAGTTTATGGTTATTACTCTCCAGAGACATCTGTCTGCTTGTTTTATTTTTTCCTGGTGTTGAACCACATCATAAAGTCGACTGCCAAGAGTACTTTCACCACTCAAAAAGATTTTGTTTTCTGCTATTCTGGTCACTTTACTGTTTATTTCTGTAGGCCAAATACAGTAGAGAAAATCAGTAACAATTCCCCACTCCACAGGCCCTATAGCATAACCTGGCTCAATTTGGTTACAAGTTCTTATTTTGTGACAGCTTTAAAACACTCCCATTGCATGAGAAGTGATGAGTCCTCATATACATGCATAACAAAGTGCTGCACTGAGATTTTCCATGAAGTGTGAATGCTCTCAGAAAATCTTTCAAGGAACATGTATTTTTTAAAACAAGTGGATTATATGGGTCTAATCAGCTGAAAGTAAACAGTCATAATTTTTTTTTTATTATCAAATATAGTACTCTCAAATAGCTTTTTATTTGCAGGGAAAAATGACTTTAAGCCTATTTTTATCCCCTTTTTACTTTTGTTCCCAATAATAAATATTTAAATAAATGTATTTCAGAATTTCTATTTTTATTTTCAGATAATGTAACGGTTATCATCGTATAGCCATAGAAAATTGCAATGATTAATTCATTATTTGACTAATAAATTTACAACCTTTTTTATGGAAAAATGATTCAGGCCAGACAACTATTGTCAAACATCTTTTAAGATATGTTTTCAGCCTTTGCCACAGCTCACTTTCCTGCATAAACAAATCCTTCAAAACAAAGCATAGAAAATTTAATCCACATAGACTCATATTATCAAAACTATTAGACTAGATTATTTTCCATGGTGTCAGCATCGAAATTAATCTCTTGAGAAGATGACTTTAAAAGGAACACTCACATAGATTTTACGAATGTCTCTTCCTCACCCTTATGAATAACTTTTATTTCATTCATGACAATAATTAGCATGTTCCTCTGAGGTGGCCCCTTTCTTGGTCGTGGATGGGCGGATTGTCTGTTCATTAACATGGTAGCCTAGGTCAGCAGAGTCATTAGTGGTCATTTTAATACCTGGTCAATTACACTGAGGCTTATTCGCATGTACGAAGTGCAACGAAGCAACTTCACATGCTACTACTCATTTATTTAGGGCAAATTTAAATAGTTTCAGGAGCTAGAGTAACGAGGGGCTGAACACTGAGGTCCAGCCCACCACTGCTGCTGTGTGTGGAGGAGATACAGTGACCAGTCACCCCTGAGCACTTCATTGTACACATTCAAACCCAATTCTTACATCATCGTTCTTCATGTTGGTTTGCTTAGACCAACGTGACAAACCTATTACTTGAGCACCTGAGACCTGCTGGGCACTGTTTTGGGTTTTACATTTTTAAATGTCTTGCTTCATAAGCAGAGACTTTAGATGATGAATCGATTTAATTCATTGTCATAAGTGTTATCCATGTTAATGAAAACTTGTAAACATTATGCAGCAATTATGTGTCAATTGGCATTTATAACTCAATTCGGTGTTTGTTTATCTGCTATGTTAAAACACAGATTCTCAGTTTGATGTGATCTCATTTGATCCTTAAAACTACCCCAGAGGAGAGGCAGTGAGGATGTGGGAGGGAGGCCATATGGGACAGAAAGTACTGCAGGCAGGGGAAGCAGCACGCAGAAGCATAAAGTTCTGTTATTACATCACATTGTCATGTTACAGCATAATATCGTGTGGAAAATAGGAAGGAGACGGGCCTGCCCAGAGGGTCTACTCTGGAAGACTGGAGAAATATATGTTCTTGTGCAGATCTTAAAAGCCAGACAAAGGAGGTGGATGTCATAGCAAGAGAAAGGAACTTAAGTTTTTTGAAACAAGGAATTGGCATGATAAAAGCAGTCCCTTTGGGAGCAGGTTCTAGAAGGCCTATGAAGGCTGAATTCCAAATGCACTGTTGCTTTGGCTTGATGAATCATGGGATTTCATTTTTGAAATTCAGTAAATGTCACCTTTTCAGTGAGACCTTCCCTAGCCACTCTGTCCAGACTTTCAGCTCTCCCCACTTCTGTATCCTGTCCTTGGCATTTTATTTATTTATTTACATTGTTGATGGCCCATCTCTCCCACTAGAATGTAAGTTCTGTAAGGGCAAGGATTTCTGTCTGTTTTATTCAGTACTACACCTTCAGCACCTAGAACATTACCTGGTACATAGTAGCCCTGAATAGCACATGTTGCATGAATAAATGAATTGATTAGTACCTACATCTACCAGGTATTATTCTTAATACTCAAAATAAAGTGGCAAATAAAAGAGACAAGATTCCTGCTCTCATGAAGCTTATACTCTAGCAGAAAAGACTGTAATAAACAAATATTTAATTGCAGATGGTGCTGTTTGCTCAGAGGAGCAAGTGTAACAAGCATGTAAGACATAAAATAGAATGCTGTCCTGTTGCATGCATTGAATATATGACAGTAGGCAAGTCATTCTCTCTGACCAATATACACTGGCTTTCAATCTCAGTTATTCTTCCTGGAAAGGACACAGAAACAGAACTTGCAGAAGCAAGAATCTTACTGTGATGGATTTCTAAATTGCAGACCTCAGGCCATTTAAGAAATAGTATTCTGTTGCTTTGTTCTGTTGAGTAAGACCATTCCCAACCGTTCCATCCAGCTGTCAACACTCTGTTCCATCTACTTGGATGAAAAACATGCTTTTGCCTGCTACCAAAAAATAGAGGTTTTTGATTTAATTTTGATAGGTCACAATCCATTCAATTCATTTCAGATGGAGTGTCTTCAAGAAACTCAGATTTGTGATAGCACCCAGAGATGGGGCAACAGGCGAGAAAAATCTTGACCTTCCCATCACAAGCCCTCTTCTCTAGGAGGTTATCATCCTTTTAAAAAAACACAGATTGCTCATTGCAGCACTATTTACAATAGCCAAGAGTTGGAACCAGCCCAACTATCTATCATCAGATGAGTGGATAAGGAAACTGTGGTATATCTACACAATGGTATACTACTCTGCTATAAAAAAGAATGAAATACTACCATTTGCAACAACATGGATGGACTTAGAGAAAATTATATTAAGTGAAACAAGTCAGGCACAGAAAGAGAAATACCACATGTTCTCACTTATTTGTGGGAGCTAAAAATAGATAAATAAATACACAAACAAATGGAGGGGGTGGAAAGAAGACACAACAATCACAATTCCTTGAAGTTGTTAAGACAAGTGAACAGATATGATGTTGATGGTTGGGAGGGGGGGATAAGGAGGAGGGAGGGAGGATTTGGTAAAGGGACACAAAAATCAACCACATCGTATATTGATAAAATTTAATTTAATTTAATTTAATTTAAAAAATAAAATAAAAAATAAAAAAATAAACACAGACTGAAGTAGACAGAATACATGCATAGATAATGAAACATAGTTAAAGTTAGGGAATCAATTTATTTAATTATTTGTTTGTTTGTTTGTTTGTTTGTTTGTTTGTTTTCAGCTTCAACTTATGAGTGAGGACGTACAGTATTTCTCTTTCTGTGTCTGGTTTATTTCACTTGGCATAATTTTCTCCAAGCTCATCCAGAATTTCATTCTTTTTTTTCTGGCTGAGTAGTATTCCATTGTGTATATATACCACATTTTCCTTATTCAGTCATCTGTCAATAGACTTTTAAGTTGGATCCATATCTTGGCTATTGCAAATAGAGCTGAGATAAACATGGGGGTGCAGGTATCCCTTTGACATGATGATTTCCAGTCCTTTGGGTAAATACCAAGTAGCTGAACCATATGGTAGTTCTATCTATAATTGTTTGGGAAAGAAATTTTTCTAATAGCAGTAAAAATGAGAGATTTGAAACCCTGAACAGAGACTTATAAAAGGAGCTAGAAAGAAGAAACATAGAAAGAAACCAATCCTGTTCACCCAGAAATTCTCCAAAGAACTCAGATTTTTATACCATATTTTTAAATATAGAAAAAATTGAAGGCATGTAACTAAGAACATATTAAAAATAAATAAATAAATAATTGTTGAGAGCAATTTCAGATGGTCTAAAAGCCAGATAAACCACAATATGCTTTCCTCACCACCCCCAAAAAAGGTCTTCTTTTCTTGAAAACAGTGAGCATGAATAGAGAAGAAATGGGCTACTCTTGGGGGGTCAGTATTGTTATTGTTACAGTAACACAGAGAAGTCTAGCTATTCAAATCCAAACCTTTTCCTTCTTTTCCATCAAAAAGCATGATTTTCAAACTAAAAGGGTTTTTTAAAAATGTAATTAAGAGAAAATGAAAATATAAGATGGATAAAGTGTTGGCTATTAGTGAGTTTATATTTCTGGGACTAGATTTATTATGTTATAAAGCATCAAATTATTTATGGATGAAACTGAAGAACTTTTATTAATAAACTTCAATAAATCTTGAAAACATGTAACGGGTACCAAACGACTAGAGAGAGGAAAATACTCTGAGTGTTAAAAAAGAGTAAAGTGGGGGTCCCTGGGCTTTGATTATTGATAAGCTCAGTTTTGGCTTTGATTACTGATAAGCTCAATAACAATTCCTAGATTGAAAATCATCATCTCAAAGGGATACTTGCACTCCTGTGTTCACTGCAGCTCTATTTACGATTGCCAAAACATGGAATCAACTTAAATGTCCACTGATGGACAACTGGATAAGGAAAATGTGATATATATACACAATGGAATACTACTCAGCCATAAAAAAGAGTGATTTTCTGCCATACACAGCAATATGGATGAGCTTAGAGAAAATTATGTTAAGTGAAATAAGAAAGGCACAAAAAGAGAAATACCACATGTTCTCACTCATAAGTGGGAGCTAAGAAAGAAAGACAGCAATAAAACATTGAACTTCAGGAGAGAACAGACCTATAACTACTACAGCTGGGAAAGGGGGAGAGGAAGGGGGGTTAAGGAATAATTGGGCAAGGGACACAAATAATTAATTTGTAATGATGAACATGCTAATAATATTGATTTGATCATCACATACTATACACAAATATGGATAGTCTACTCTGTACTCCATAATTATGTATAATAAATTATGTTTCAATTCAAAAAATAAATTTAAAAAATAAATAAATACAATTCCTAGAAATTTTCCAGATAGAATATTAAGCAAATGATTTATAATTAATTCAAAAGAACAACTATGACTACTAGAATGTAACACAAGTTCAGTTCATTAAGAGCAAGAAATATTAAATTATACTTATTTTCTATTTTAATAGGCTTACCAGCTTGTTATATCAGGGAAATAAAGTAGATAAAATGTCTTGATTTCAGCAAAGCACTGGAAAGTGTTTTATATTTCTGAGGAAAAGAAGAGAAATTCAAGCAGAATGATAGTACTCTTGGGAGAATATGTTCCTGGTAAGAAGTCTCCAGAGACAAGCCACAGGGCTTTTAAGAAAACCCTGAAGACAAGTATAGATATTTGAATGTTCTTGGAGTCAGGAGTTGGTAGTTCATGCTAGAAATAAATGAATCAAGATTAACATAATTATATGTAAAAGTAGCAAATATAAAGACTTTTCAGAAATTCAAGTACAAAATCTATTTAGTTTACTTTAAATTTAAGTCAATGTTGTCATATGGTTCTTTAAGAATGCAACTTTAGACTGCATTAATACTCCCATTTCAAGGAAAGAGTAGTGATAAATGAAAACATATCTTTATCACTTTTGTATTTAGTCATTTAGTAAGGTATATCCTGTATACCATGTATCATGCAGAATAGATTTGAGGCTGCTAATAAAATATATATAGTATATGTGGATAAAAATAAGCAAAGGTCTGTCTTCTCACTAAACTTAAAGCCCTGTTAGGGTACAGACCATGCTTGAATTTCCAGTGCCTGGTATAGTATCTGTAAATATATGTGACTGATACAACAGATATAAGATAACGATAGAATAGTACAAAGAAATCAGGAAGGAAGTTAATCTAAAAATGTGTCCCATTATTAACGTGAATCACAAATTCACCTCTGAGCTTCCTAGCAGCCGAAGCCAAGAGACAGATATGTTCAAAGATCACTGTCTCCATAAACTAAAACTTCGTCACTTTTTTCCAGAAACAACGTAGATTTTTCTTGCAATAAGATCCTGAGAGAAATTTCTCACAGGATGCCTCATTGAGCAAACTCAATGTGAAATACTGAGAAACTTAAAATATAGCAAGTCGTTGAATGCCTTTTACTCCTCAGGGAAATAGCAGAAAATCAAACACAATTTAGTGAAAGTAATTACTTTAGGGACCAAGGTAGTGGGGTGCAAGAACACAGGATGTCAGTGGTTGGGTTTGCTCCAGGCCCTGTGTTGTGGTGGAAAAAGTGCAAGAAAATGTATCCTTGCAACAGTCCTTTTGAAACCAAACTTTTGCTAGTAGCTGGGCAGCGGAGTTTGAGCACGGAATCCACAGTGCCGAGATTTTATCTTGGTGATAAAGGCCAGCTCTTCTGCTTACACTGGAGGAGGAGGATGGGTCTGAGCCCCAGAGTGAAGGATGCAGTAACGAAGTGGGTAAACTTAAAGAACAGGGACAAGAAAAGTGACAGATCTGGACACAGTTCCTTACGCAAAGTAGACAACAAACGGGGCTCAGTATATTTATCTAGAGACTGATGGAGAAGTCATAATAAAACCAACCTCAAATGTCTGAAGAACTATCTCAGGGAGGAGGGAGTTCACGTCCTTTATGGTCCACAGCCTGACAAGGACCCAGTAAAGGTCCCAGATGAGAGCTGACTCAGGGGAAAATAGTGTTGAACAGGAGAGCTCACTATGACAGGGCTATGCGGCCTCAAAGTGGGGGAGGGTTCCGGACGCTGGAAAAAACTACACAACCGTCCATCAGTGATGTTTTTACAACAATCCCTGTCCTGAGAGGGAGACTCAATCAGAAATCCTTCTAGCCACACAATTCCCTGATCCTGAGGTGAGGATCAGGCAGAGCATGCGTATGTCTATCTTTGCACAGAGTCCAGCGGCCACTGTGAGGGAAGCCTCGTGGACTGCTTATGGGATCTCTTGCCTTGTTCTGGCTCATTTACATTAGCCATGGTCTTCTAAAGACACAGACTAAGCAAGAAGAAACCGCTGTATCCCATAACCTCTGATTTCCTCCACACCACATGCATAAGATGCAACATTCCTTTTTGTGTGTGTGTGGTGGCTGGCAGTACAGGGATCCAAAACCTTGGCCTTGGTATTAAAACACTACACTCTAACCAACTGAGAACCAGCCAGCCCCCAACATTCCATTTTTTAAAATCTGTTAGCTGATGACCCTATTTTCAAAACTTCACAGTGTAACAGTATTTATTGACTAGAGTCTTTATTAATATTTAGGGCTCATCACACTTGAAAAGCAGAATTGTGCAGTGTTTTTAATCAAATATTCCAAATCACAGTTAAAGACCCCAGAAATGTCATATTTAATTTTTATTGCTTTGCAATGGAGGCTGAGGCATGCTGTTGAATAGATTTCAAGCTCAGAATGCACTTCTCTTGTGGAAAAATTATGCAGAAAAGACATTTTGCAAAGTACCAAGTTTAGGGAAAAAAGTAAATTTAGGATCCTAGAGGGAAAAAATGGGCTCCAGCCCTTCCCTCCGATGATGAGGTTTTGAATTCATTAGGTGGCTTGACCTCCAGGCAAATGCCATGTCAGGCTCAGGTCATCTGTGTTCATTAAGGCCAGCATGTGTTCTCCAGTCACCATAATTCATGATGTGCTTGTAGGATCTTCCATCAAGCATACTGAAGTGCATGCTTTATCAAAGCAATACTTAAATTTTTATTTTTTACTTATTTATTTTTTAATTTTTTAAAATGTGTTTACTTATTACGAATATTCATGAGATACAAAGTTGATTGTTCCCCCTCCTGTCCATGATGTGGGGGCCAGATTCATACTGGGAGCATACCCATTACCAGAAATTACTTTTGTACCCTTTGTCCCCTCCCAATTATCCCCCAACCACCCTCCCCTTCCCCTTCTCCCCTCAACTCCAATTTGTAGCCCTAAGAATGTTCCTTCCCTCTGTTGGATCACGGCACTACTGTGGTCTTTCTTTCCTGCCTTCCTTTCTCTCTTAGCTCCCACATGAGTGAGGACATGCAGTATTTATCCCTCTGTGCTTTGCTTGTTTCACTCAGCATAAGTTTCTCCAGGTTCATCCATGTTGTTGCAAATGGGAGTAATTCATTCTTATGGCAGAGTAGTATTCCATAGTGTATATATACCACAGTTTCCTTATCCAATCATCTATTGATGGACATTTAGATTGGTTCCATATCTTGGCTACTGTAAATAGAGCTGCAATAAATATGGGAGTGTAGGCATCCCTTCAACACGATGATTTCCATTCCTCTGGATATATGGCAGTGGACTTGTCATAAATGGCTTTTATTGTGTTGAGATACTTTCCTTCTATACCTAGTTTGCTGAGAGTCTTTATCATGAAGGAATGTTGAATTTTGTCAAATGCTTTTTCAGCATCTATTGAGATGATCATATGGTCTTTGTCCTTGAGCTTGTTGATGTGATGTATCACATTTATTGACTTTCGTATATTGAGCCATCCTTGCATCCCTAGGATGAATCCCACTTGATCATCGTGTATAATTTTTTTAATATGTTGCTGTATTCTAATTGCTAATATTTTGTTGAGGATTTTAGCATCTAGTTTTATCAAGGATATTGGCCTGTAATTTTCTTTTTTTGTTGCGTCTTTATCTGGTTTTGGTATCAGAGTTATGTTGGCCTCATAGAATGAGTTTGGGAGAGTAGCATCTGTTTCAGTTGTTTGGAACAGTTTCATGAGAATTGGTATTAACTCCTCTTTAAAAGTTTGACAGAATTAAGCTGTAAAGCCATCTGGACCCGGACTTTTTTTTGTTGGAAGATTGTTTAATTACCGCTTCAATCTCCTTGATTGTTATTGGTCTGTTTAGTATTTCTATCTCTTATTGGTTCACTCTTGCTAATTTATATGTGTCTAAAAACTTATCCATATCTTCCAGATTTTCAAATTTGTTGTCATACAGTTGTTTATAATAGTCTCTGATGATTCTCTGTATTTCTGTGGTGTCAATTGTAATGTCTCCCTTTTCATTTCTGATTTTTGTTATTTGGGTCTTCTCCTTTTTTTCTTTTTTTGGTTTTTGTTTTTCTTTTCGTTAATCTAGCTAATGATGTGTCTACTTTGTTTATCTTCTCAAAAAACCAACTTTTAGTTTTGTTAATCTTTTCTATTGCTTTTGGGGTCTCTATTTCATTTAGTTCTGCTCTGACCTTAATTATTTCTTTCTATCTACTGCCTTTAGATTTGGATTGTTGTTGCTTTTCAAGTTCTTTGAGGCATAGCATTAGGTCATTTATTTGGAGTCTTTCCATTTTTTTTTTTATATAAGCATTTACTGCAATAAACTTGCCTCTTAGTACTGCTTTTGCAGTATCCCACAAGTTTTGGTATGATGTATCTTTATTTTCATTAGTTTCTAGAATTTTTTTTATTTCCTGTTTAATTTCTTCTTGGACCCATAGGTTATTCAGGAGCCTATTATTTATTTTCCATGTATTTGTATAGTTTCCAGCAATTTGTTTATTGTCTATCTCCAGTTTTAGTCCATTGTGGTCTGAAAAGATTGTTGGAATGATTTCAGTTTTTTTAAATTTGCTGAGACTACATTTGTGACCTAATATGTGGTCTATCCTGGAGAATGTACAATGAGCTGATGAGAAGAAAGTGCATTCTTTAGCTGTTGGGTGAAATGTTCTGTATATATCCGCCAAGTCCAGTTGGTCTAGAGTGTAGATTAAATCCTGTGTCTCTTTGTTGACGTATTGCCTGGAAGTCCTGTCCCATACTGAGAGAGGGGTGTTCAGATCACCCACTATTAACATATTAGGTCCTATCTTCTTCGTTAGGTCTAAGAGTGTTTGCTTAATATATCTGGATGCTCCAGTATTGGGTGCATACATATTTATGATCGTTATGTCTTCTAGCTGGATAGTTCCCTTTATCATTATATAATGACCTTCTTTGTCTTTTTTAATGTTTTTGGTTAAAAGTCTATTTTGTCTGATATAAGAATAGCTACTGCTGCTCATTTTTGGTTTCCATTTGCATGTTATATCTTTTTCCATCCCTTCACTTTTAGTCTGTGTGTGTCTCTACAGGTGAGGTGGGTCTCTTGAAGACAGCATATACTTGGGTCTAGCTCTTTAATCCAGTCAGTCAGTCTGTGTCTTTTGAATGGGGAGTTTAGTCCATTCACATTTAGAGGAGTTATTGACAAGTGTTGTTTTGTCATTTAATTGCTACTTGTTTACGTGGTTTAAATATCTTTCAATCATTATTTCCCCTTTTATTTCTCTTCTTCAATGTTAGTTGGGAATTTAAGGCAGAATGATTTAGCTTCTTTCTTTTTCTTGCTGGCATTTTTGTTTTAACTGTGGATTTTGCTCTTGCTTGTGTATTTGTGATGATGGTCACCATTATTCAGATTCCAGATAAATGACTCCCTTGGGAATTTCTTGCAGGGCTGGTCGTGTGGTGGTGAACTCCCACAACTTTTGTTTATCTGGGAAATACACTATTTCTCCCTCGTTTCTAAAGGAGAGCCCTGCTGGGTAAAGAATTCTTGGCTGGCAGTTTTTTTCTTTTAGTGTTTTGAATATATCATTCCACTTTCTTCTGGACTGCAGGGTTTTGGTTGAGAAGTCTGCTGTTAGTTTGCTGAGGGTTCCCCTATAAGTGACCTGATGCTTTTCTCTTGCTACTTGTAGAATTCTCTTTGTCTTTGAGCTTTGTGAATTTAATTATAATATGTCTTGGGGAGGATCTTTTGGGTTGAACCTGTTTGAGGACCTTTGAGCTTCCTGGATCTGAATGTCTGTATCTCACCGTACACCTGGGAAGTTTTCTGTTACTATTTCCTTGAGTAGGTTTTTGATACTTTTTTCTTCCTCCTGCCCTTCAGGAATACCCACAATTTGGATGTTAGAACACTTGAGGTTGTCTGCTATCTCTCTTAGGTTTTCTTCATTATTTTTAATTCTTTTTTCCTTTTTTTTTTTGTCTGCCTGACTTATTTCAAAAAGACCATCTTCAAGCTCTGAAATTCTTTCTTCTGCTTGCGCTACCATGCTGCTCAAGCTCTCAGTCATGTTTGTTATTTCATTGAGTGAGTCATTTCTAGAAGTTCTGCTACACTCTTTTTTATGTTATTAATCTCTTTGTAGATTTCCTCCTTCATATTCTGGATGTTTTTTCTTGTTTTATTGTGTTCTCTAATTGAGTCTTCCTTTATTTCTTCAAGTTTTCTTCAAATCATTGCTCAAAATTCTTTTTCAGACATTTCAAAGATTCCCTATTCCATGGAGTCTGACTTTGGGGCATTACCGTATACTTTTGGTGATGTCATTTCTTCTTGATTGTTTGTGCTTCCAGTGTTGTTTCACTGATGCTTGGTCATTTGGTAGGGGGTTTGCTTCTTCTATTACACTGAGGTTGGCTGTGGAATGGCCTTGGTTGCTGCTGTGGGGAGTGAATTGTCTTTGCTTGACAGTAGGTGTGGTGGTGGTTATGTTAAACCACCTTGGTTCCCATTGGAGACTCTGTGTCATAGAATGAGGCCCTAGCATGTGGAGTTCTGCTGGGCCAAACTCAGTGGGTCAGAACCATAGGCTGGTGCACCACCCTGGGTCTGAGGTGTGATGAGGGGCTGTGTGGAGCCACATGGTTCTGCTGGCTGGTGTTGCTGCTAGCCACCCCTGGTGGGCTCACCTGCACAGAGCTGGTTCAGGGCACAGGAGCAGGTCCTGAAGCTCCCCCCTGCCTGGGTTCAAGGCAGCAGGGTGAGGGAGCCATGTGGGCCGTGATTCCACTGGCTGGCACCAGGAGGCTCACCTGCACAATGCTAGTTCAGGGCACCAGGGTGAGTCCTGGAGCTCCTCCCCTGCCTGAGTTCATGGTGGTAGGGTGAGGGAGACGTGTGGAGCCACCCAGTTCTGCTGTCTAGTGCTGCTGCCAGCTGCTTCTGGTGGGCTCCGCTGCATGGAGCTGATTCAGGGCCCAGGAGCAGGGTCTAGAGCTCCGCCCAACGTGGGATCAAGGCAGTGGGGTGAGGGAGCCACGTTTAGCCACCCAGTTCCACTGTCTGGTGCTGCTGCCGGCCACTTCCCAATACTTAAAATTTTATGAAAAGTCAGAGGCAGGGTTGAATTTCCTTTGGAAGTTATTTCTGAAGAATTGTTTTCTTAAAAGATTCTCTTTTTTTAACTTCTTAATATACATTGTAGTTGATTTTTGTGACCTTTTACCCGTTCCTCTTTCCCCCCTTCCTCTTCCCCACCCCACATCATATCTGTTCACTTGTCTCAACAAGTTTAAGGAATTGTCGTGATTTGTCTTCTTCCCCCCACCCTTTATTTGTTTGTGTGTTTGTTTATTTATTTATTTTTAGCTCCCACAAATAAGTGAGAACGTGTGGTATTTCTCTTTCTTTGCCTGACTCGTTTCACTTAATACAATTTTCTCTAAGTCCATCCATGTTGCTGCAAATGGTAGTATTTCATTCTTTGTTATAGCAGAGTAGTATTCCACTGTGTAGATGTACCACAGTTTCCTTATCCACTCATCAGATGATGGATATTTGGGCTGGTTCCAGCTCTTGGCTATTGTACATAGAGTTGCAATATACATTGGAGTACAGGTATCCCTTCCACATGATGATTTCCATTCCTCTGGGTATAAAGCCAGCAGTGGAATAGCTGGGTCATATGGTAGATCTATCTGTAATTGTTTGAGGAACCTCCAAACCATTTTCCATAAATGCTGCACCATTTTGCAGTCCCACCAACAGAGTAGGAGGATTCCTTTCTCTCTGCAACCTTGTCGGCATTTATCATTCTCAGTCTTTTGGATATTAGCCATCCTGACTGGAATGAGATGTTATCTCAGTGTGGTCTTGATTTGCATTTCCCGAATGCTGAGTGATGTTGAGCATTTTTTCATGTGTGTGTTGGGCAATCGTATATTTTCCTTTGAAAAATGCCTATTCAGCTATCCACTCCCTGTCAGCATCCTTTCTTTTAATCTCCCAATTTCATTCCATTTAAGACTTTTAAGATCTCCTGTCCCCCAAAGCTTTCTTAACAAGTAAAACAGATTTACATGGAAAGTTATACCATGGAAAGCTTATAGTCTGCCAAAATGCTTGCAGAGGGCATCTTCTAGGTGGAAATGCATAATTGCTTCACTCAGCAAAGTCCACACTGTTCATTTTTCTGCTTATCATGCTCAGCACCATGAGATGTCCACTTCAGACCTCAGCTCCATTTCTCCTTTCTTCTGCATCATTCACAATTGTTTTTGAGTGGTGGGGGATTGTGTGTTTGTGTACATGTGAGTAGTGTAGCTTACCATGGTTCATTTAACAAAGCATCAACAGAGCTTTCCTGGATGCTTTATTTCCTCATCATTTCAATTCCTGCTAAATGAATTTGTGCTTGAAGCACGAGCTTTGCAAGCTGGACATTATCTGTTCCACAAGCACCCTGATACTCCCAAGTCAAGCTTTTTATCAAATTAAATCTGACAAATTGATTCTTAATTAACCCACATGAAAAGTTGTTGATAGTTTTCTTGAGTAAACATAGGGGCCTTTGAACTGGTAATTTTTTTTTTCATAAATGCCTTTTTTGTCCTCTTACAATAATCAGTGCCTTCCAAAGAAGATTTGGATAAAAAGTCTGGATCAAAGTAAATTTTCTCAGAAACAAAATATAAATGATTGCTCCAGGCAAAATAAAGGCCAAGACCTCTTACGGAATAATTTTGAAGGAATATGCATCTTATCATAACTCAGGATCAATGTGTAAAAGAAAAAAGTCCATATTTTTAAAACTGATCATAAAAGTTACCTGCATAAGTTGGTGACAGATGCCAGAATGGCTCATCTGCCAGCTCCCTGCCCCTGCCTCCCTAACCCTCCACCACAGGCCTCTTGAATTTTTTGTGTGCTACGTGCCCTCCAGCAGTCTGATAAAACCTATGAACTCTTCCTCAGCATAATGTTTTAAATGCATTAAGTACATGTGGATTACAAAAGAAAAAATTATGTTAAAATGTTAGCATTAGGGTATTAAATTTGTCACATGGTAATACATATTCTTTTTTATTAATGCGTTAAAAACAAGCCCTAGCAGTGAGTCTAAAAAACTACCATAATCTTGAAATAATAGTGAAGAAAATCAATATTCAAGCTGACACAATTATGGTTTCATCTATGACTGTAAAATGGGTTATAAAAATATCTGTAATTTCTATGAGTGACAAAGTCACAGGTACTGCTAATATAATCATGATTTGTTACTATGGTTTTTGAAAAATAAAGACATAATTTTGTTCCCATCCATGCTCACAATCCCCTGAATTCTATCCACAGATCCTTTGGAGGCCCATGGACCCTAGATTAAGACACCCTGAGTCCAACCACCTTGCCACTGCTCCCACTTGTATACAGCCACTAGGGAGGTGCAGTTGGGTGGTGGTCAGTCATCAGCATGTGTGCATGTGTATGAGACCCTCAGAAGCAATGATGTCAGCAGAGCCACACCCAAACCCTAGCAGTGCACCTTGTCACCACCAACGAGCCCAACATCTGAACACTGTCACCTCAGAGGGATCGCTGTGTGTTGGCTCAGTGCTGTCTCCAGCCAGGA
This sequence comes from Cynocephalus volans, assembly GCF_027409185.1. Classification (NCBI taxonomy): domain Eukaryota; kingdom Metazoa; phylum Chordata; class Mammalia; order Dermoptera; family Cynocephalidae; genus Cynocephalus; species Cynocephalus volans. The sequence continues at coordinate 78,553,113 of NC_084464.1, forward strand.
AGTCTGTCTCTGGCAATTCTTCCAAGAGTTAATTCATAGCACAATATGTTTGCTCTTCTCCATGTTGCTTATTTCCCAAAACCTTATATGCTTGGTCTGCACTGTCCTCAGGATTACATGTTCCACACATTTACATATGTACTTCCTCTGGAGAAAAAATTACTTCCATATCTCCAATCCTGTGCCTAAGATCTATATCTACATTCCCACATGGATGTCTGAAATTGGATTTATCATCTTCTCACCCAAATCAGTTTGTCTTCCTGACTTTCCCGACTTTTCTCCTCCTGACATGTTAGGAGCAGAACCAATAACAGAATTTCCAGCCACCACATCCTTTCCCCAAACCCTACTCCCCAATCTACAGCATCCTGCCAGTCTGCCTCTTGATTCTGTTCTCATTTCTGCCATGTTAGTTTACAGCCTAACCTAATCACTGCTACCTTTGGCCCTGCCTGTCACTGCTCAGGTCCATCTTACACAGACTGTTGCCAACGTAACTTCCCAGAGGGCATCTCTGATCAAAAATATTCAATGTTCCCTGTTGTCTACTGAACTAAATAAAGACTCTGCCCTTCCAGCCTCTCCCCAGCATAGTCCCAGATTCCCAATTCAGCCACCTGTTTCACCCTGTGCTGCAAATTCAACAACTATTTGTTCATGAAACAGGGAGCAAATATTTTGCCTCAATTATTTTCTGGCTTACTGCTTTTCTCATATTGTACCCTCCTTCTGTAATGTGTTTCCACAGAACTTCTCTTGTTGAAACCCTACCCGTTCTTCAAAAATGATCCCAACCACCCCCTTTTTTGGAAAACCTTCTTGATGTGCACCCACCATCCCCAACTGAATAAAATCCCTCCCCACTTTCAGCCTCTGTAGCATTTTCTTAGCGCTTATCTGTCTCTACCTTTTATTATGATCCAATATGTTCACCTTGCTAGCTTTTTAATTCCTGAGAGTAGGGACTGCTATAATTTATTCTTGTACCTCTGGTAGTGCTTGACATAATGTCTTTTACAATAGATACTCAATGCATGTTTTCACTTGAACTAATTCCAATGCAAAAAAATGGATTTGCAAGAATGGCCAGCCTTCTTGTGTACTGCAGAATAAGCTAGCTAGTGAGTGTTCAGTAACTGTAAATTACTGATGACTTAGTAAATTCTGGTGATGAGCTTGCATCTGGCCTTCACCCACACAGTCTCATGAACTAGAGTGCTCTTTCTCCCCAGCCATTGTCCTAACTCCTGCTGTGCCTTCAAGGCTCAGTTTGAACAGTATTTTCTCCAGGAAGTCTTCCCTAACCCCAGGTCTGGCTTCATAGGCATGCAATCTATGTGTTGCATGGAGCCCCAAACTTAGAAGGTCACCACACTTAATTTCATGCTCTGTTATCACCATATTGAAATTCTCAATCACTTTTTAACAAAGGACCCCATATTTTCATTTTGCACTGGACTCCATACATTCAACAGTCAGTCCTGCCTAATCCCTCCTCTCCAGTATGCTCCTGTCATCCTCTGTATGAGTATTTTAATTTTTTGTTTACATCCGTTTACTTCTCTGTATGCCTCAATAGACTTTAAACTCTGTGAAGGCAAGAAAAAAAAAGAATTAATCTTGTGTATTTTTATATCCTCAAGGCTCAGCCTAGCATTATATAGTGAATCTATATTTGCTGATTGGGTAAATGGATGAATGGTTCAGTGGATGGATGGTTCAGTGGATAAATGAATGAATAAACTAATGAATGTATTTGCCCATCCCTAGCCTCTTGGGCAGCCAGAGCAAAGGAGGTCTTTGGCTTGTAGTCTTCAGATGGGCCCCTGTAGCAATGACAAATTGCAGGTACAGAAATTATTTTCATTCAAAAGGAGGGAAATATTAGCTCAAAGAAGAAAATGGGCAAAGTAGTGACATGACAGAAAAAGATTAAGCAGCACCCAAATATTAATGAAGAAGGAACTAACAAAAAGATGTTTCAAACACATAGATACCATAAAGCTACCACTGGGTAATTCCCTGCTTGCTTTTCCTAGTGTTTTCTGGTAAGCCTGGACTTGGGAGGCATATTCAGTTTACAGCCACTCACCAGAGGGGAATCATCTGTCACTGTTCTTATTCGATGCCACATCATCCTCCTGACCACCTTAGTGATCCCCGAATTTCATTTTCTCACTGGTAGTTTGGGGGTCAGGTAGATGCACTGGATTGTGAACACTAGTTTACAATTTTAGTCCCTTAGTGCCAATTTAAAGTATAATCCTGTACTATTATTATCCCATATTATTTGATGCACAAGTCAGAAGTATGATGAGTCATTAACACCACAGTATACTAGGTTTTTTCACTAGTAGGCTCCTTCCTTTTGGGAACTTCTTCTATTTGGAACGGCACTACTTCCCTTTCAATTTGAGGAGATAGAGAAGTAACCCCCAAAATCTTGCTGAGCCACGAATGTTATAGCCGTTCTCATTTCTGCATGCTTATTCAGCAACACTGTGTGGAGGTTTAGACTACACAGATAGTGCTTAAACCCTCTTTCTGCTACACTGCGTTGGATAAGTTACAAAATGTTCTTCTCAGTTTTATATCTGTAAAATGAGGACAATGATATTTCTACTCCATAAATTTGTGAGGATAATGTGGGAGAATGCATATAAAAGGGACTTAGCACAGTGTTAATCTTATAGAAAACACTCTATGAATATTAGTAATTCTTAGCATACAGAACATGAGCAAGGATGACCCTCCACTCCAGTTCTGTGTTGGGATAGATATAAAGAAATAAGAGGCCAACAGTCAAGGGTCAACAAGCTTTTTCTTTAAAGGACCAGATAGTAAATATTTTAGTCTTTGGGTCATCCTCTCTCTGTTGTCCCACTCAGTCCTGCAGTTGTTTCCTAAAAGTGACTATAAACAATACATAAATGAATGGGTATGGCTGTGTGCTAATAAAACTTTATTTACAAAACCAGACATTGGCACATGATTTGTTCCTCAGGCCATAATTAGCCAATTATGGGCTATATGCTGTCGGAGACCAGCTCCGCAGGATTCGTTGGACCTGAATAGGTGGTGTGGATTCGGTGAAAAGGAAGAGACTGACCACAGGTGTCTAGTGCAAGTGTGGACACCAACCACAAGAATCTTGCTTTATTTATATTTTTTACTTAACCTTTTACATGATGATTTATCTTTTAATCAAAACATTTTTTATTTCATCTCTATAGAAAAAGAAAAATCAAAATGTTCCAAAGCACTCATGCTGTGATAAAAACACCCACTCATGCATCAGTAGTTCACCCCAATGCCTGTGGCTTGTGGCCAGGAGACTATACAATAGCAGCAGGCTTGGCTTTAAAACATCAGACTTTTGGTCTGAATCACAATTCTTAACCTTTTAAACTACTTACACATAAACTTATATTCTAAATTCCTATTAAATCTTACTTATATTTAACAATTTAATGTTTTATGTTTTATATTAATTATTCTAATTATTAACCAAAATCACAATATCTATAACATGATTTTATATAATGAAACTTAATTTTAATGTGTTATTATATTTTGTACTACTATTAAAAACAATTACACTTTAAACAAACAAAATCTACTAATATCGAAACCTTTTTATATATCTCTACTATTTTACCTATTCATCTCTATAGTAAAACTTTCTGTTTTCTTGCCAGTTGACTCTGGGAACAATACAAGGAACAAAGTGAAAAATTAAATGATTCTACTCAAGCTAACAAAAACACACTATATCATTCTTATTATTACTAAGGAAAGAACGTGTTCTTGGTAAATCAAGTGAAACTGTGGGAGTGGGGAGAAACAAAGAAATCTGTAACTGGTTGTGATCAATTAGTTGTAAGCACCACTGCACTCGGACCCACCACCTTCCTGGGAGATGTGGATAGAAATCCAACATAATAACTTCATTCCACACGTACAAGAGCATGACCACAGCCACAATGGGTTAATGCACACATCACCAACAAGAAAGATCAACAACAAAATTAAATCAAGCCAACCCATACCGGGAACATGTATCAAAAACACGCTTAGTACTGACAATGCCTTTTAAATAAACCAATTAATTTTGATGAATTTTTAACATGTCCCTTGAGAAACCCCGGGGCCCTTGGAATCTTCTGAAGGACATGCTAGTATGGCTTTGAGGGATTCCAGGGCCCTTGGAATCCCCCAAAGCCACACTAAGCCAAAAAGTTAGGCCTTTAATTCTGAAAAGCCTTGTCAAGTAAAGGTGAAACCAACAGGAAACCTCCACGGAGCCATGCCGCACATAGGAGACCCTCTTGCAGCCTGCTGAACAAGAGGTATCACGCCTCAGGCTCCCATGCCGTTCCCTATAGCAGGATGGCTCACAGCAATATGCCCTTCCGAGTTCCCAATCAAGGGTGGTAAAAAGGCTTACAAGACTTCCCAGGGCAAGCCAAGAAGTGGGACTAACTCCACTGCCACACGGAGGAAAATGGAAACGGATATTCTAAGGGAGCTTATTGTATGAATTTCCCAGAGATGAATAAAAGTGAAAAATATGGCCTAGAGAAAGTAGCTCAGATGTTTGTTTTTTAAAAAATCTTGCATTTGATAAGTAACTTCAGCTTTGAAATGGAACCTTTCCTTTTGTTAGAGATTTTCCTTGGAAATTCAGCTCCCCCTTTGATTCTGAAGTTCCATATTCCTAGGAATAAAAATGTCTGTAGATCCATTGGTAGAGAATGCCTGCTCCTGCCTTCTCCCTATCAGTACAGTATGAATAGACAGAGCTGGGGGGTCATTTCTCTAGCAGTTTGACTGGAAAGAAATAGAAACTGCATGGGTAGCAGAGGAAATCACTTACTTCCTTTTCTTTTCTTATTATTAATATAAAGGAATGACAAATGAGAATCCATGAGCAATATCAGATTCTGAAAATGAGCAAGTGGCTTAGGAACAACCACTTAGCACACTTGAAGATTTACCAAAGTTGCCAAACATGAGGCAAATTCTGCTGCTCTGGAAGGAAGGTTGCTGCCCCGTGTGCTCCCCAGATAGAGAGCAAGAACACACTTTCTGGGCTTTTCTCAGGATCCCTGCTTAGGCAAGTTGTTGTATGGGAAATTCATAGATTCTTAGATGTGAACATTGAAGTAAAACTTGCCACACACACAAACCTATACGTACAACCTTCTCTTCTTAAATAAAGTTGCAAAGAAACCCCATATGCACTTTATATCATACCATATTTTGATATTCAAAATAGCTAGTGCCTTTTGGGGCTTTTATGATTTAATCTCTGCCAATTTAAGTGTGTCTGGTGCTTTATTTATTAGAAACAAGAAATTAAATCTGTAATGATAAGGCAAGGTTCTTACCAGATTTCTCTTTTTTTGTTGTTTTACAGTTTTCTCCTTGTCTTTGGTTGCTTGATTTTGTCAGTGTTTTCTACCATCCCTGAGCACACAAAATTGGCCTCAAGTTGCCTCTTGATTCTGGTAAGTGAAACATATAAACAAGAATGTGCATAAAGTACATTTAATATAAGAACTGTTTATAGTATTTATGCTATGCATTTTATCCCACAAAAAGTTCTATCTAGAAAAAAGAGAATTACTCTGAAATATTAAAGTTTTGAAGATCATTGAAGTATTTGCCCACCAATTTACCCTTCAGTCCATCCTCAGGAATGTAACAATATATTCAGGACTGCTATCACAAAGCAGTATCTTGTATTATAGGTACATCATAAATAAAAGGAAACATGTGAAAGTAGTTTTAATTATGTTTATGCTAATAAGCAAATTATAAGAAGAATCAGTATCCACGAGGTCTCTGATTATATTGCTAAAAGCTACCGGGTAGAGAGAATTTTCCAATAACTGCAATTTGGCAGTAGAAAGGACTATGAGAATACGGCACCTCATAAGAAAACAAAAGGCTACATCCTGCGTTTTTCAGCCAACAGACTGTATTATGAGTTTTGCTGCTAATGCTGTTACCTGGTGAGAAATTCTGCAGTTTGCTCTGTTTCCATTATGCTGTCAATCCTCAGCCACACAAAATTGTTCAATTCACTTTAAAATGGAAAAAGACCCCAAGATATTTTAGTCTGAATTATTTTGGGCCTTTTAAGCTCTTATACTTTCTATTACAACTCAACTATAGCACTGTATACTCAAGTCACATTTGATTGAAAGTTTGGTTCATTTACATCCATTTTGACCCACCCAGTCCAAAACTATCGGACTTGACAGTCTCAGCACTGTCTGAATGAACTATAAACTGGAACAACTATCTTCTTCTGTAATGTCTAGCGGAAGATAGAGGAAGGGGAGGTTGTCGCATAAGACCAATAATGTGCCCTAGTAAACAGAGATTGGTTATGGTCAGCAATATCATTTAATACGAAAAAAATTGTTATTACCATGAAGGTAGAAACTGAAAGATTTCAACTCATGTAACCTGAGAGGAGGGCAGATACTTTTCCTACCTTTGCTTTCAGATGGCTAGTTTGTGCCTGAATTTGCCAAGACATCATCAGGCCTTTCTGTCCAATATCAGGGAGGAATCATTTTTGAGTCTGGAACAAATCTATACCAATTTGTTTTCATACGAATTGTGCTCAGCAGTATATTGCTGATGTTAAGGTTACTGTTTCAAAACCCAAGGTAGAGAACAGATAGGCCAAAGAGCACCCTTAGGATTTGTTCCATTTGGGTAGCAAGTGGGCTTTTAGCCTCCTTCACCCCTTTGATACAAATAATCAGACTCCAAAGACTAAGGGGCAGCTGGTTTTTAGGTCCAGAGGCAGAACGACAGCCAGGAATTTTAGATTGAAAACATAAATCTGATTTTTAAACTTGGGAGCATGAAAAACTGAATCTACTTCATGACCAATGGTATACATTAGGAATAAATAAATCATTAGGAATCCCATAAAAATGGTCCCTTTTATAACCAGGTCAAGAATCTAAAATGTCAGGTTTCCATCCTCCAAATCTCTGAAATATAAATTTAGTCATTGCTAATGAGTTTCTAAGTAGTTCAAAGAAACCCATGTAATTACAACCCATGTAATGTTATTAAAGCCCAAAACTGATTAGTATCTTGACTTTTTTTTTTTTTTGTCTTTTAGTATATTGACTTTTAAAACCTGTTGGCAGTCAACAATTGATCAGAGTTTAGTAACTAGAGTGCATTTTAATATATAAAAATGTAGATGTCAGATGTTAAATGCCTTTGGATTTAACAAAGTAGAAAGGAGTCCCTCTGTGCCTATGAGGGCTTTGTTTTGAGCAATGTAGTTAGTGCTACAGATAGATATTCTTAGAAAGGTGTTGTTTCATAGTTTTCATGGAAAGAGGGTTTGTTAGTCCTCCTATTTTTGTGCTATAGTGATTCATTGTCAAGGTGTGTGTTTTAAAGCCAAAATGGGTTCTTTAAACCTACCTAGAATATACAGACTGTGCTGCAGAGCTAAGATTTACTGATGTTATTCTTCACCAATATTTTCTCCAAAAACTATTTTATTTGGACAAAAAAAATTCAAAAATAGTCTTTGTTTTTCTTCTTTTTCTTAAGTTTGCAATTAATAAATTGGAGAAGCATGCATATTTTAATCTTTTTCACCATGAGTTGACAGAGTATACCATAGAAGTGAAATAGTTGTGGAATATTGGAAAAACCCATGGAAAATCTTAATGATTTAGGGAATCCCCAAATTATCTTTTAACATTTATATTTGAGACAGTTAATTTGATTTCAAAGTCTGTCTATCCTAAACATCTAATTAAACAGAATTCATAGAACACAATTCTGACTAGCAGTGCTTTTAGTTACCAAGATGGAGCATATCTAAAGAATTACCATGCAAATAGTAATAGGAATGGCTTTTTAAATGTTTGCAAATATTTACATTGAAGTCACTTTTGTACACTTTTGGTGTGCAAATACAGAACCAAAGGAGGAAAGAAACTGTCTTTTTTAGTTTTGTTTTTTAACATTTTTAAATATGCTCAGAGATTTCCTATATAATTTTATTTCTGTGCATGTAAAAGACACCCACACCTCTGACAGGGAGCACACTACAAGTAAACTTGGCTCATAGAAGAACTTCTCAGAGCCCTCTTTGATACTCACTCTTTTCCATCCAGTTGTTTCCTTGAGGGCACCAGCATACCAGGTTCAAGTCATTGCTTTATATTGTCTTGTTCACCTTCTGAGGCCCCTGTGAAGTCTTCAGCTCTCCATCACACACCCCAAAGGGGAGGCTGCAATCAGTCTCATCCAGAATTGCATTCCCAATGCCACTTGTAAACTTGTAGCTTCATAAATTTGCCTCAGTTACAAGCCAAATGAATACCTGTGTTAATTTGCTTCTTTTTTCTTCTCAGTTGTGTGAACTGAGGCTGCCTGAGGTTTCACCAGTTTCCCTTGTTCCTTTCCACAGAAGCAGTGGTTCATAGACTTAAAAATGTGATATAGACTCTGAAGCCAGGCACCATGAGTTCAAATTCCACTTGTGCCACTTTTTAGCTGTGTAATTTGGGAAATCACTTCTCTGTGCCTTAGTTTTCTCATCTGTTAAAAGTGGACAGAAGGATTAGCAGAATAGCATGCACCAGTAATTTGTCTCCCTGTCTAGACAACAATTGCACTGGCAGAATCTAACATAACTATTTTGTAACTCTGGAATCTATTGAAGACTTGCAACTTGAGTTGAAGGTTTGAACAGTAAATTCCCTTAATCTCAGTCAACTTCAGTTCTTAACACAGTTAACAGCTACCCATCCTCCATCCCCAGCTCCATTGCAAGCAGCTGGGCACATGTTCCAGGAGCAAACTGCACACAGCTTGAGGGAGCAAGGGTGGGTGAAAATGACCTGTCTGTCAAATGTGGAAATCTGTGTTCTGATCACCAATTGCTGCTTCTGATCACAGAGGTGCAAATGAAAAGGTGGCAGCCATTGTTGTTGCACCTCCCTCCATTGTTGCAAGTCCTTCCCCCTCCAGCTAAAGTGACTTCCAGGGGATGTAAAGGATCCTTCCCTATCCCCTTCATCTTTCCCCCCCATTTTGGGAACCCAATGTATAAAGATGTCATTTTATGACTTAAATAACTGAAAAGGATGGAGATGGGTATGTAAAGGAGCAAGGGCTTTGTATGTTATTGAAGTTAAACTGGCATAAATTCAAATTAGAATATTATAACTTTAGGATGTTAATGTAATCCCCATGGTAACCACAAATAAAATAACTACTAAATATGCATGAAAGGAAATGAAAAAGGAATTTGAACATTTCATTACAAAAAATCAGCTAAACACAAAGGAAGACAGTAATGCAGAAAGTGAGGGACAAAAAAGCTATAAGGTATATAAAAACAAATAGCAAATGACAAAAGTAAGTCCCTTTTTATCAGTTTACTTGTAGTGTGCTCCCTGTCAGAGGTGTGGGTGTCTTTTACATGCACAGAAATAAAATTAAATGGATTAAAGTTTTTAATCAAAAGACAGAGATTGATGATGGATAAAAAACACATGATTCAATTATATGCATATTACAGAGACTCAATTTAGATCCAAAGACATGAATAGATTGAAAGCAAATGGATGGAAAAAATCCATGCAAATAGAAACCAAAAGAGATCAGGATGGCTATGCTAATATCAGACAAAATAGACTTTAAATCAAAAAAGGTTATAAGAGTCAAAGAAGGGCTTTATATATTAATAAAAGGTTCAATGCAGTGAGAAGATACATGAATCATAAACATTTATGCACCTAATAACAGACTATCAAAATATAGAGAGTAAAAACGGACAGAATTGAAGGTAGAAATAGACTGTTCTACAATAATAGTTGGAGACTTCAACACCCTACTCTCAATAATGAATAGAACAACCAGACAGAAGATAAGTGAGAAAATAGAAGACTTAACACAATAAATCAACTGGATCTAACAGACATATACAGAACACTCTACTCAACAACAGCATACACATTCTTCTCCAGTGCACATGGAATATTTTTCAGGATACACCATATGTTAGGCCACAAATTAAGTCTTAATAGATTTTAAAAGGTGGATATTACACAAAGTATCTTCTACAAACATAACAGGATGAAGTTAAAAGTCAATAACAGAAATTAAACTGGAATATTCACAAATTTGTAGAAATTAATACACTTTTGAACAACAAATGAATCAAAGAAGAAATCACAAGGGAAATTAGAAAATATTTAGAGATGAATGAAAATGAAAACACAACCTACCAAAACTTATGGAACACAGTGAAAGCAGTGCTAAGGCAGAAATTATAGCTATAAATATGTTTTTTAAAAATGAAAGATCTAAAATTAACAAGCTAACTTTATACCTTAAGGAACTAGAAAAAGAAAAACAAACTAAACAGAAAGCTAGCAGAGGGAGGAAATAATATAGATTAGAACGTAGATCAATGAAACAGTGAACAGAAAAACAATAAAGTCAATGAAACCAAAAGTTAGCTCTCTGAAAAGATCAACAAAATTGACAAACCTCTAGCTAGATGGGTAAACAAAAAAAGAGAAAATACCCAAATTAAAATTAAATAAAAGTGGTAGCATTACTACCAATTATACAGAAATAAAAAGGATTATAAGACAGTACCATAAACATTTGTAGGCCAACAAATTGGATAACCTAAATGAAATGGACAAATTCCTAGAAACACAAAACCTACTATATTAGTCCATTTCTGTTGCTTATAATAAAAAAATACCTGGAACTAGGTCATTTATAATAAAATGAAATTTATTGCTTATAGTTTCAGAGGGTGAGAAGTCCAAAGTCAAGGTAACATTTATGGCGAGGGCCTCCTTTGGTAGCTTTCCAGCAACACTGGGGTCTCACATGGTAGAAAAACGCAGAACAGAGAGACAGAGAGTTCCTCATGTGATCTCCTTTTAAAGCCTTCAGAACCATGCCCCGACCACCATTATTAATCCATTCACTATGGCATGGTTCTACAATCTAATCACCTCTTCAAGGCCCCATCTTTCAGTTACCATAATAGGATGTTCCACCCTCAACAGTTAAAATAGGGATTAAGCTGCTAATATATGAATTTTGGGGGAACAGTTCAATCAATCCATAGCACTCTGTCCCTGGCCCCCAAAGTTCATGTCCTTCTCACAGGTAAATACATTCATTCTATCCCCAAAGTCTTAACTTATTTCAACTTAAAAATCCAAGGTTCAAAGTCCCATCTGCGGCAACAAAACAAGTTATCTACTTCCAAGATACAATGGTGGAACAATCACAGGGCATATATTATCATTCAAAAAGAGGCCAAAAGGAAGGAGTAACTGGTCCCAAACAAGCCCAAAACCCAGCAGGACAGGCATTAAACCTCAAAGCTGACAAATAACATACCTCAATTCCATGTTTGACTTCCTCTGCACACTGGTGTTGGGGTTGGGTCCCCAAGTCCTTGAGCAGCTCCACTTCTATGGCTTTCCTGGTCTGAGGACATGCTTCAGCTCTCACATGCTGACATTGTACGCTGGTAGCTCCACAATTCTGGGATATCCACAGTGGTCCTGCTCCCTCCCATGGCTCCACTAGGCATGACCTTGGTGAGATTTTTCTGCAACTCCAACTCCACATTTCCTCTTAGAATTGCTGCAATAGATCTCTTCATAGGCCCCCAGGCTTTTCCACACTTTCTTTGAAATAGGAATGGAGGCTGCCAAGCCTGCACAGCTCTGGCATTCTGTGAACCTCAAGACTTAACACCACATGGACACCACCAAGGCTTCTGGCTTGTATCTTTCAAAGCTGTGGTTCCAGCCACATCTGGGGCCAATTTAGCCATGCCAGGAGCAGCTAAAGTGGCTGGAGTGCTGGTGCTGGAAGCAGCTTCCCAAGGTGGCTCTGGGCAGTGAACCCATGGAGGGCGCATCAGGTCTGTTCCCCAAGATCATTCTGTCTCCCTAGGCCTTTGGGCCTGTAATGGAAGGGTTGGCCCCAGAGGCTTCTGCAATGCCTTCAGGGCCTTTCCCCCTCCCCTTGATAATCCCTTTCTTTTATAATAATCTTCTTAGCACCATTGCATTTTTCTCCTGAAAATGCTCTCTGCTTTACTACCAAATGGCCAGGCCGCAAATTTTCCAAATCTTTACACTGTGCTTTTCTTTGAATTATAAATTCTGGCTTTACATCATGCCTTTGCTACCATAACTCAGCACAGGCAGTTACAAGTAGCCACACAGCTTCCTGAATGTTTTGCTCCTTAGAAATTTCTTCTGCCAAATATTTTGTTTCACAGCTCTTAAGTTCCAACTTCCACAAAGTTCTAGGGCATGGACACAATGCAACCAAGTTCCTTGCCAGTTCATAGCAAGGGTTATTGTGATCTTTGCCCTGGTTTCCAAAAAGTGCCTTCTCATTTACATCTGAGATCTTCTGAGAATGGCCTTTACAGTCCGTGTTTCTATCAACATTCTGCTCACCACCATTTAACCAGTCCCTAAAACATTCTAAACTTTCCCCAGTTGTCTTGTCTTCTAAACTTTCACTAGCATTTAGGCTTTTTCTAGCCTGTTCCTCCAAATTCCTCCAGCCTCTCTTCAACAACCAGTTCCAAAGCTGTGTCCACATTTTCAAGTGTTTGTTATAAGAAACACTCCACTTCTTTGGTACCAATTGTCTGTATTAGTCTCTTTCTGTTGTTTATAACAAAATACCTAGACCTGGGTAATTTATAATAAAATGAAATTTATTGCTTACAGTTTCAGAGGCTGGGATGTCCAAAGTCCAGGGAACATTTATGGTGAGGGCCTTCTTTGGTGGTGGCTTTAAAACAACACAAGGGTCTCACATGGTAGAAAATAGTGGAGCAGAGAGAGCGTTCCTCCTGCACTCTCCTTTTAAAGCCCTCAGAACCATGCCCCGACCACCATTATTAATCCATTCACTATGGCATGGTGTAATCTAATCACCTCTTCAAGATCCCACCTTTCAGTTACCATAATAGGATGTCCCACCCTCAACAGTTACAATGGGGATTAAGCATCTAGTATACGAACTTTTGGGGATACAATTCAATGAAGTCACAGCACCTACTGAAACAAAATCACAAAGAAATAGAAATATAGCTAGAAAGGATATTGAATTAGTAATCAAAAATCTTTCAGTGAAGAAAAGTTCAGAACCTGATGGCATCTCTGGGAAATTCTAACAAACATCTAAAGAAGAACCAACACCAATCCTTCTCAAAATTTTCTAACATATTGAAAAGAAGAGAACAATTTCTACCTAATTCTATGAGGCCAGCATTACCTTGACACCAAAGCCAAAGACACTACAAGAAAAGAAAACTATAGACCAATATCCCTTATGAACATTAATGCAAAAATCATCAACAAAATACTACTAAATGAAATTCAGCAGCATGATTATACACCATTACCAAACAGGATTTACTGCTGGAATGGAAGGATGATTCAACATACAAAAATCAATAAATGTAATATACTGCATTAACAGAATGAAGGAAAAAGGCCACAAGATCATCTCAATTGATGCAGAAAAAGCATTGGACAATATTCAACACACTTTAATGATAAAAACACTCAAAAAATTAGAAATAAAAGGAAACTACCACAACACGATAAAAGTGATATATGAAAAACCCATATCCAACATTATAATCAATGGTGAAAGACTAAAAGATTTTCCTCAAAGATCAAAATAAGGCAAGAATGCCTGCTTTCTTCACTCCTAATCAACATAGTTCCAGCTACAGCAATTAAGCAAGTAAAAACAAACAAAAAACCATCCAAATTTAACAGGAAGAAGTAAAATTATCTTTGTTTATAATTGATAGATCTTATATTATATATCCTAAATATTCTAGAAAAATCTGTAAGACATAATAAATTCAGCAAAGTAGCAGGACACAAAGTCAACACAAAATCAGTTGCATGTCTATACATTAACAATGAAGAATCTGAAAAAGAAATTATGAAAATAATTTCATTTACAATAACATCAAAAAGGATAAAATTGCTCAGGAATTAACTTACCCAAGGAAATAAAAGACTTGTACAATGAAAACTACAAAACATTGCTGAAAGAACTTAATTAAAACATAAATAAATGGAAACACATACCATGTCCATGGCTTGAAGATTTAATGTTGTAAAAATATTAGTACTACCCAAAGTGATCTACAGTTTTAGTGCAATCCCTATCAATATCCCAATAAAGTTTTTTGCAAAAATAGAAAAACCCATCTTAAAGTTTATAAGGAATTTTAAGGGACCCCAAACAGCCAATCCTTTTGAAAAAGAAGTATAAAGCTGGAGGACTCACAATTTTTTACTTCAAAGCATACTCCAAAGGTACAGTAACCAAAACAGTGTGGCACTGGCATAAAGACAGACAGACCAATGGAACAGAATAAAGAGCCCACAAATAAACCCTTGTATATATGGTCAGATGATTTTTTTTTTTTTGCCTTTATAAACCATTTAATGAACCATGGGCAAATAAATCACTTAACTCCCTTGGCTGCAGTTTCTTTATTTGTAACAGAGAGCTAATAATGCCTCCTCTGACTGCTACCTGGGGTTTTATGGGGACCATATAGATCACAAACATGAGAGTTTTTTGGAAGTATTGAAGCACCTTCTGAATGGCAGCCTCTCCACTCAATTAGTATAAATAACACAAGCAAAACCAGTAGAAGATATCTTCAAAGGATTAGGATATGCACCATGAAATCCTAGCAGTAAATGCTACAAATTTATTTTCCATGTGCACACTATGGTCAGATGATTTTTGACAAGGATGCCAAGACCATTCAATGAGTAAAGGACAGTCTTTTCAACAAATGGTGCTGGGAAAATTGTAATCCATATGCTAGAGAGAAAAAAAAAAAAAAAGATGTTGAACCCTTGCCTAACACTATACACAAAAATTGACTCAAAATGGATCAGAGGCCTAAATGTAAGATCTAAAATTATAAAAGTCTTAGAAGAAAACATACTGCAAAATCTTGATGACACTGGATTTGGCAATGATTTATTGGCACAGGTAACAAAAGAAAAAATAGACAAATTGGACTTCATAAAAATTTTTAGTTTGTGCATCAAAAGACAAGAGCAACAGAGTAAAAAAGGCAACTCAAAGAATGGAAGAAAATATCTGCAAGTCATATATCTGAAAAGGAATTAATATCCACAATATAGAGAAAATTCCTAAAACTCAACAACAGAAAAAAACGACTCGAAAATGAGTGAAGGACTTGAATAAACATTTCTCCCCAGCCCAGCAACAACCTAACCAGCCATGCCCCCTCACCATCAACAACAAGGCCAGTGAAGGAGCCAGCCCCCCACCCCACCTCCCCCTCCCACTGCTCTGCAACATCTTAGAATGTAAAAAATAATAATAATTTTTTAAAAATATTTCTCCCAAAAAGATATACAATGGCAAATAAACACATGAAGAGATGCTCAACATCATTAATCATTAAGGAAGTGCAAATCAAAATTGCAAGATGCCACCTCATACCCATTAGGATGGCTACTATCAAAACAGAAATTAACTAATGTTGGGGAAGTAAAGAAATTGGAACTCATCCAAATATTAACGAGGCCCAACCCTGCTTAGTTTCTTAGACCAGATGAAATCAGACACTTCCACAGGCAACTAAAACAAAAATACATAAATGGGACTGCTTCAAATTAAAAAGCCTTTGCACAGCAAAGGATGCTGTCAACAATCTGAAGAGACAACCTACAAAATGGGCAACGTGTTTGCAAACTCCACATCAGACAAAAGGCTAATATCCAGAATATATAAGGAACTAAAACAACTCAACAGCAAAAAAATAACAGATAACCCAATTAAAAAATGGGCAAAGGACCTGAACAGACATTTCTCAAAAGAAGACATACAAAAGGCCAATCGGCACATGAAAAAATGCTCAACATCACTAATCATCAGGGAAATGCAAATTAAAATCACAATGAGCTATCATCTCACTCGCAGTTAGAATGGCTATTATCAACAAGACAAAACAATAACAAATGCTGATGAGGATGCAGAGAAAAAGGAACTCTCTTACATTACTGGTGGGAATGTAAATTGGTACAGCCACTGTGGAAACAGTATGGAGGTCCCCCAGAGAACTAAAAATAGATCTACACTATGAACTAGCTATCCTGCTACTGGGCATATACCCTAAGGAAATGAAATCAATATATCAAAAAGATACCTGCACTCCCATGTTCATTGTAGCACTATTCACCATAGTCAAGAGATGGAATCAACCTACATGCCCATCAAGGATGAAAGGATAACAAAATAGTGGTACATATATACAGTGGTATACTACTCAGCTATTAAAAAAAATGATATCCTATCATTTGCAGCAACATGGATGGAACTGGAACCATCATGTTAAGTGAAGTAAGTCAGGCACAAAAAGACAAATGCCACATGATATCACTCATATGTGGAATCCAAAAAAAAAAAAAAAAGTGGTTACCAGAGGTTGGGGGCAGTGGAGGTAGGGGGGAAGCATTGTACTAATGGGTACAAAATTATGCTGTCTACCCTAAGTGAATCATTGGGCAGTATATGCATGTATTGAAACAACACACTGCACCCCCAATATGTACAAGTAAATGTAAAAAAAATTTTGAATTAAAAAAAAATCAGAATCCTTGTACACTATTGGTGGGAATGTGAAATGGCACAGCCACTGTGCAAAACAGTATGGCAGTTTCTCAAAAAATTAAAAATAGAATTACCATATGATGCAGCAATTCTACTCTTGTGTATATACCCAAGTAACTGAAAGCAGGATCATGAAGACATATTTGTGTACCCATGTTCATGGCAGCATTATTCACAATAGCTAAAACGTGGAAGCAACCCAGCTGTCCACTGATGGATGAATGGATAAGCAAAATGTGGCATCTACATGCAACGGAGTATTACTCAATCTTAAAAAGAAAATTCTGACACATGCTACACACAGATTAACCTTGAGTTCATTATGCTAAGTGAAATAATCTTGTCTCAAAAAGAAAAATACTGCATGATTCCACTTATATGAGATACTCAGAGTCGTCAAAAATTATAGAAACAAAGTATAGTGAGAGGGCGTGGGGAATGAGGAGTTATTGCTTAATAAGTATAGAGTTTCATTTTTACAAGATGAAGAGTTATAAAAATAGATGGTGCTGATGGTTACATATATTATGAATGTATTTAATAGTACTAAACTGTGCTTTAAAATGGTTAAGGTGTAAATTTTACGTTATGTGTATTTTACTACAATCAAACAAAATTGGGAAAAAAAATCAAAAAATTAAACGAAATTAAAAGTTTTAAAAAAGTGGATAATAACATGTCCTACATCATAAAGTTGTTGTGAAAATTAATAAATTCAAGTGCTTAGAGCTGAGCCCAACACAGAGAAAACTCTTGGAAAGCTAGCAAATATTATAATCACTGGCTCTTCTGTATATAATGAGGGCCTATAGGGACACAAGTACAGGTGAACCATGGAATATTTGAAAATGCTACACTTTAGAAAATATCATACTTTTATAATGGAAAACAGTATCTTTGTAAGAGTTTCTCACCACAATGAAACACTTAATTACAGCAGCTTTCTATACAAATATGTTCCTCTAACTAAAAGTGACTCAGTGGTACACATTGAGCATGCAGCATGTGTTCATGATAACCACTTATTTCTGATGACTAATGAAGCAGATTTCCATTGTTGTAGCTTTTTGGTAAAACGCCTGATGACAATGCTCCTGGCCTTACAAGCTCTTCTCAGTGTCTCCATCTGCTCAGAAGAGCACTGGGCAGGGACTACTCCAGATGTGACAGGGTTGCTTGCTGTGCCCTCACTCTGGGGATAACATTTATGAACTCCAGAACATGTTCGAAGCTGCATGTCCAAACTCCAAAGACAGTTAAAAGCTGGTGTTAATTTCCTATATTTTGTAAATTTGTCAAAACTGAAATGGAGCTAGCATTTTTAAATTAGGCTCATTGATTTGAAAACAAACAAATCAAAAAAAAAAAAAAAAAAAAAAGCTTTCACTGTAAGTATTATCGCCCCACTCCATTTTATCAAATGGCTACATAAGTTGTGCAAGATAACACACCAAATATAAAACAGAGCCAAGATGCCAGCCTAGGCCCGGCCCACCGGAAGCCTGGGATGTCCTCAAGGCTTCAGTGGCGTCTCATTCTCTGGCTTCTTTCAAGGCTAACAGGTCTACCAAAGTGCACTTGCCATCCAAGAAGCACTCGCGTCTGAGGCTTCTTTTTGGTTCTGTATATGCCAAGGGACGCTTACAGCACTTTTACTTAGGATAAGTTAGTTTATTTTTTCATAAAGAATTCCACTTACAGGTTATCACAAATGGGTATATCAGTTCAGACCACTAGAAGTTCTTTATATCAAGAATTCTAAATTCTATTTTGTGAACAATGAATAGCCTGATTCATGGGGTACAGAGTCAAGTGTTAAGTATGTCTGCTAGTCCCAGCTCACTTTGTTCAGGGGAGTATCATGCTGTTGAAGTGAGCTCTCCTATTTCCAGGTTAGACCATTGAGGAAAGTTTTGTTTTGGTTTTATTGTTTTATTTCATTAGCCTAAAGGGGTATGTTTCAGCATTCCCTTTTCCACTTTCTTGAGAACAATACCACTTAGAGTGCGTTTTCTCTATTGGATAACTTCTTGCCTTCCAGACTAATTTTAAAGTATTTATTTTAGGATGGGGGAGCACTTCTCTGACTTTTCCCAGGTCGATCCTCACATCTGGATCCCAATAAACTTTACAGGATTTAAATAAATAAATAATAAAGTATTTATTTTATACCTTTAAATGCAAATCACACTGAAAACAGACAACCCCTCCATTTAATGAAAGTGACATGTTTTATTTGCAAAATTTGACATGTTTTATTTGCAAAATTTGACATGTTTTATTTGCAAAATTTGACATGTTTTATTTGCAAATGACCAATGAGAGGTTGGTCATTTCTAAAATTGCCCACCATTAAGCGATAAAAGGAATGTCACTATCAATTTTAGCAAGATAGAGACTGTTCAATGTATTTGCTCCTCTACCCTCCTGCTGCGTTAGAAAGACTCCAAACTCCAAATGGCTTGTGCTAAACATCTGGATCGGTACTCAAACACATGGTCAAATATACAGGTTTTCCCAAACATCTGTGTGTTTAACACCTTCTGCATAGAACATATGCATATTTGTTGCTTATGCTTAATGTAGCAAAGCAAACATGGGTTTTTTTATTTCCTTGCACAGTGAATCAGTTCCTGAAATGTGTACAAATCCAATTTAGGAAGATCTAATTATAACTTAAATGCACTAGCAGAGCTTACTATTTAAAGAAAACCTGTAGTGAATCCCTTTGTAAAGAGAAGAGTCCCCTTGAAAAGCTAAAACAACTACATAATTAATCTGTTACATGTTTTTCTTTTTTTAATGTGGATGCATGGGGTGGGGGTTTTATTTCCACATAACTATATACTATATAACATGGTAATGAAGAACTAGAGATGTTGTCATTGCCCATCTACCAGTGAGGGGTGGGGGGCAGGAATCAACCACTAACACATTTAGCACCCCTTGCAAAGCAGAAAGGTTTGCACATGAAATTGTGTGGATTTCATGTAGAATGAGGTTGCATTAGTCTTTACATTTAAAGTTTCTGGTATTAAACATAGTAAGGGAGGATAAGAGAGTGTAAAAAATAAGAATCTATTTGAAGATATTAAATCTTATGTGTGTAATGGAAATGACAGACTATGAGATATTAGCAATCAGATATGAGAAATGAGTGATGCTTCTTTAGATTTATCACATCCCTATAATTTACTGCAGAAAGCTCTCAGAATATCCCAATGAACAGTGAAAACTGCAATTATTTTCCTTCGCTTTTCTTTCATCAAGGAAAATGCAAATAAACTTTAAAATGATTCATAGAGACTAACGACCCTCATCAATCTGTTGACTACTGAAAAGAAAAAGCAAAGAGTAGTTAAACACCTACACTGAATCTTAACTGAGGGATAATAATAGAGTAAGTAAGTTGCCCTGTGAAAAATATTTCAGAAATTAGAGAAAAGGAGTTGTTTAAGTTAAAGATAATGAAATTGTGCCTGAAAAAGTCCATGTCTCTGTCTACAATTAAAGGAGGATAGAATTTTCCACATTTCTGATGCAAGCATTTATGTCTAACCAAGTGGTCCTGTCTATTCCACAGAACTCCTCTGTACAATTTGGTTTCAAGACTGCACAAGCAGCCCAGCAGACATCCTTAGAGCTATCAATGAGCCACACTCAATCAGGTCCACACTGATGCTTAGCTCCTGTGTCCTTCTGAGCTCCATAAAACTATATTCAACTGAGAGAAAAAGAGAGAAACAAAGTTGTACGATAAACTTAACAAGGTTGCTAGAAAGTAATAAAATCCAAGATGGTTGTCAACAGAAGGAAAAACACCCGTCACTTACTATCTTTCCTTGCTTAAATCATTGCCACCATTTGAAACCTGGGTCAAACCCCTTCTCCTTCCTGGAATAGCCTCTTTCCTCTAGCTTTCCTCATCACTGCCTGCCTGACATTGTATCTTCTCCATTATTCATTTATTCAACAAGATTTATGCACTGCCCATTGTGGGCGAGGCATTCTTTTAGATGAGAATATGGCAGTGAACAAAACAGGCAAAATCTTTGTCTTTGCAAAGCTCTTATTTTTTGTGGAGAAGACACACAATAAACAAATTAGCAAGTCAACATATTAGTATTACTAGAAAAGGAAAGCAAGAAGAAGGGATAGATAATGAAGGAGTGTTTAGAGAAGCCCACTGGAAAGGGTAGCATTATAGCAGAGACTTGAATGGAGAGAGGCAGCAAGCCACGCAGAGATTAGGGGAAAGAACATTCCAGGCAGATGAAGCTGCAAGGATAAAAGCTCTGGACAGGGGCATACCTGCTGAGACCAGGAAAGATAAGATGCCTGGAGCAACTAGAGGAGAGTAAGCTGGGGGGAAAGTGAGAAAAACGAGGTACGAGCTGGACTGTAAATTTCTTGAGAATAGAATCCAAAGTTGATTCAGCAACAGCACCTAATATAGTGGTATTTGGTGGCAAATCAGTAATAAATATTGACAAAAGAAGATGACCAATTTTTAAATTATACAACATTAATATTGATACTTTCATAATATCATGGATATGGCACCAAAATTAAAACAAGATGTAGGTCCTGACTCTAGAATGGACTAGATAGAGTAGGAGAGTCCTAGAACGGAGGCCTTTTAGGAAGCAGTTGAAGTCACTCATGTAAAACACAGTGGAGCCCTAAAACAAACGGGGCCAGTGTAAACATGTTTAGAGGTTAAATCAAAACTGTAAGTCCTGTGTAATTGGTCTGTGCCTTAAGGAAAGTCGGCGGAAGGCTGTTCTGCCCTTCAGTTACTACAGAGCTTCAGGTTACGTGCCTCCAGCCGGACCCTGTTTGCTCTGTCTGTGGTTCCTGTTTGCCATCTCTCTCTTCACTGCCTTTCTGGTTGACACCTGCCATCTTGCTCTGATGTACGTATCCCAACTCTGGACTTCCCAGCTGGTCTCTGATCCTGTGGATTTCCACAGATTTTCTGATAGTTCTCTAAGTTCTGCCTACTCCCTCTCCTAGCTCTCCAGGCCCAGTCCCTTAACTCACTGCAGTTTTAACTCAGATATATACTAAGTGCTTCCTACATTCCAGCCTCTGTGCTGGGGACTACAGTCCCCAAAATGAATAAGACATTGCCCTGCCCTGGAAGAATTCACTGTCTAAATTAGATATGTTACTATTGACTACCTCTGACTAATTCCAGAAAAAATAAGTCGCCTCAACATCATGGGTTTATAAAGAATAAATGGCAAAATTAGGAAATGAGAGAGAAATGGGTCAATTGGTCATTTTTTAAAATTCCTACTTTAAGACATAGCCACATGAGAAAATAGATCTTTTTCAAGTCATCTTTTTTCATGAAGATCACAAATAAGATAATCAAAAACTATTTCGCTAGCCAACACCCAAATGGAACCATCCTTTCCTTTCAGTCAAACTTTCAGTACCCTATGAGTGAAAACCTAGTCATTGATTTTCAGAGAAAATGTATGTTCTAATAACATGGTTTTGCTGAAATTTACACTGTTTTGCTTATTCGGTATCCTTCCTCTTCTGCCTTTTATTTATGTCATAAAAACACAGTGATTTTACTAAACATTTTATTTGTAAAACTTTGTGAGTAATTATAATCTAGTCTAACGTACGTCTACTGTACTAGTTATCACATAAGGAAACATTTATTTAGGTGCATTTCATGTATACATTTAGATGAACAACCTAAAAATTGATTTATCTTTATGCTCTGAATGAAAGTACTAAACCATTTTATAAAAAAAGTGTTTTGGATAGACGAAAAAAAAAACCTTTTTTCAATATAAGTTACTACTAAGCATGCTCGTATATTGAATATTGGTTTGGAACTGTACAAAGGCAAAAGCTGGCAGCGGTAGGGTGGGTCCTTCTATTCCCCATGCAGGCATACATCAGGGGTCACAATTAAGGTGAGAAGACACATCATGCCTCTGCAAAGTAGATTAGAGAAAAATTTTCCAAGCTGTAAATGGCAGCTTGACAAACAACATTACAGGCTAGATTCAATGAAAATGCTGCAGACCTGGCTTCCTCCAGGGCTATTAATCATAATGAATCTACAGAACATTACTGGAAAATGGAGAACAGAAAAGAGACTCTGCAAGTGTTCCAGGCCCTCCAGCCTTGGCTTAGTGAAGAGTAATTGAGGGAGATTCAGTGGTGCAGGATTTCAGAATCCTGGAAAAACCTGGAAAGTCCTCGTTACTCACAAACACCGCAGAGCGGCCTTAACAAAGAAGCAGAAACTCCAGACTGAAACAAGCCTTGAGGAGACCAGGAGGGTGGAAAGTGAGGACTGCTGGGCAGGAGCGAGGGGCCCATCTGGTTCTCACTCCCTAACCCTTACTCTCCTGGGCATTATTTTTTAAATCGGGTGAAATCAAGTACAAATCAACCTCACATGCAACCTTAAAAGAAAGAGAAATCCCAGCATAGAGGGCTGTCATGCAGAAGTGAAAAGGCGCTGGTGAGCATTCCCACCTCTTGGACTTAAAGATAATAATGACTGGAGAATTTGTGAGTTAATTACACATCCACAAATCTGAAGGTTTTTCTGCCCTACTCTGTCAATCCATCTGCTTCTCTCCAGCAAGCCCCTTCCTGAGTCACTTTCTGGTCTTGACCTATAGGCCACAGCCGCAGAGAATTGGATGCTCAGTGTCACTGATACCTACCAGGTTTGCTGTGAGTCAGAGGCACAACACACATTATACACCGGCTGTGCCCCGAGATACTCATATGGTCCCCATCCCTGTCTGTGACAATTCTTTCAAATTATTTTCCTAGTTAAATCAGGTGGAGAATTTGAGGTATCAGGGAAACACAGCTATCTGCTTCCTTACGTTTCCCTAATGCAAATTATCTCATATGCAATTTACACAGTTGTAAATTGGGTAATGATGTCAATGTAACATGGAAGTTGGAGACGATTTTTCCCAAATAACAGCAGCTGTTCTTTTCCCAAATAACATAATAAAGCACACCAGCCTAGCTGAATACAGCAAGCCTGAAGCAGTGCAGTCCTATGTCCACCTTTATTTCGGACCCTTGCTGTGCCTTGGAAGTTACTTATAAAGCAGTTCTCCCAGTCTTTTTGCAAAAGACACAAACAGAAGTGATCCATCTTAACACCACCATCTTTTACACATTTTTTGCAAAGCCAGCTCTCTCCACCTGTGACATGTGACGGGGTACCCTGTCTCCATAACCCGGCAGTCTGTGCACTTTCTGTGTACTTCTTAGTCCTTACATCAAGGTCTCTTCACCATAGTGTAAATGAAGGCCAGGATTACTTGCAGCATTTCGATTAGAATTTGACATGTCTTTAACTGTTCCAAGTGGTTTACCCTACTTCTATTTTTATCATAAGCTCTGTTCTTTTTCGAGTGAAATCTTGCCTAAAACCAGGCTTTTCTGCAATGCATATATTGCCTTGTGGCAGGAAAGCCAATGTTTAAGTAGGGAGAGTTTACTCATTCTGACTCTTCAAAAGCACACATTTTATTCTGCTTGATGATATGGTCTTCTCAAGTGAGGCATCAGCAACACAAACAAGGTGGGTGATGTCATCCTTAGGCCAAATAAATTCAAAGATAAAAACCTATATCAGATCAAGGTTGGAGCTCTCTTCATCCAGTCAAACTTTTCTAACTCTCGCCTTTATCAAGCTATGCTAAAGAAATCTTTAAGCTTCATAACTGTTCATCAAATGTTTAAATTTTTTAAATTAGCCTCAATTTTATTAAAGGAAACTTTTAGGCAGGTTAGATTTTTTAAATGTTATAGGGTGCTGAAGTCAGAAACAAATTTTGAAACCATTACAATAGAGAAATTGAAAATATTTTTATTAAAAATATAAAATAATTTGATTTAATAATTGTAAATTCACTTTTCACTTTATTTCACTGTTAAGTATTTTGACGTTTTCAATACATAAAATCTATAACATTTTTGATTATTGTACCTTTTCCTGTTTTAACCTAAAGTAACAAAAAAAAATAATTTTTAGAATTAAGAGATTCAACTTCTTACCTTTTCTGAGAGGGAAAAATAAGTTCTTTTTTCTACTCTATTCTCACAACACAGAACACTTCTGATACCAGACGTGGGGGATTTTTCCCCACACAGCAAGCAAGCAATTAGTTCTGCAGCAGACACCAGCTGGGTGTCCTCTAATTCAATTCAATTCTGACACAATCTACCTGGCGATAGCATCAGATACCTACAGGTTGAGGGCTCAGTCCCACAAGACTGCCCCCCATTTCACATGCTAATCACAAGCCCAAGGTTGTTTTAGATGTGCTTCTGACCAACCAGCTATAAATTGAGGTTCCCATAGCCCTCTCCTTGGGTTCAATTAAATTGCTAGAACTGCTAACAGAACTTAGGGAAACACAGTTACTGGTTTATTATAAAGGATAATACAAAGGATACAGATGAAGATATGCATAGGGTGAGGTTATCTGGGAAGGGGCACAGAGCTCCCGTTCTCTCTCTGCGCACACCACCCTCCAAGAACCTCCACGTGTTCAGCTATCTGGAAGCTCTCCAAACCCTGTCCTTTTGGGGTTTTATGGAGGCTTCATTACTTAGGCATTACTGCATTACATAAGCATGATTGATTAAATCATTGGCTATTGGTGACCAACTTAACTTTCAATTGGAAAGTGGGGCTGAAAGTCCCAACCCTCTAATCCTGCCTTGGTCTTTCCAATGATCAACACCCATCCTGAAGCTACCCAGGGGCTGCCAGCCATCAGCCAACTAATTAGCATAAAAAGAGACATTTATTACTTTGGAAATTTTAAAGATTTTAGGAGTTGTATGCCAGGAAACTGAGACAAAGACCAAATATATATTTCATAACAACACACCTTGTCACACACAGGCTTCTCACATCCAGGTCTTTCCTACATCTCTAGGCTAATTTCTCCACCAATTTCCCTTCCCAAAGGTGCCCATAAGTACCAGTGCATGCATAGGTGAACACGTGCACGTATGCACACACTCACAGTCACATGCTACACTCCAGTATGCTAAACTATTCACATTTTCCATGCACACTGCCTCTGTGCCTTTATAAGCAATATTTCTTCTGTTTGAAAAGCCCAGTTCTACCACTTCCCTTCACCTCCTTGGTAATTCCTACTCATTTTTCACTTCCCAGCTCATGTCTCCTCTCCTTGAAAGCTTCCCTGGCTCTCCAGGAGTTACTGTATTCCCTTCCTCTGTGTTCTGGGGTCCAGCACAGCTCAGAGAGAATGGCCTATAGCAGCAGATGGTCTATATCAGTATGAATCACACTCTGGTATGGTTGCTGGTTTCCATACATATGTTTTATTTTGCTAGACTGAAAACTACATTAAGAATAGAGACTATGTGTTAGTAGTCTTTTTATTTCCTAGCATGTATCACAGTGTCTAGCATATAGGAGATGCTCAATAAATGTATGAAAACTAAATAACCTGACCATCCAATCTAAAGAAGCCAGCAGTAGTTCTCCACATGTGGTCCTGTTTTGTTGTCTTTATAGCATTTACTGCTATTTGGTATTTTCTTGCTTATTTGTTATTGTTTTTCACTATTGGTTTCTGTCACCAGAGCATAAGCTCCCTGAGGATGGGCCCTTGTTGCTATGTTCATCACTTTAGCCCCAGTGTCGAGAGCAAAATAGGTGCTCAGTGCCAGGAACAAAAGAGATGTGAGATAAAACTCTCAACTGCATGAAATTTATAACTGGATCCAGCTTTTGCTGTCCTGTACTAATAGGAAGCTTTTTAACAAATTAGTACTCAGGTTCAGTGCCTCCGTAGAGATATTAAAATACTCTGGTTTCAATTAATCTTGTAATTTTAGCAGTATTAAATTCCAAAAACAATTTTTCACTCATTTGGAAGACATATAAAGGCAAGTATAATTAAGTAACGTGGAACACAAGTTTCAGAATCTAAAATAAAGTGATTATTTGCAAATTTTTGCCTCTTTTTTGCCACTCTCTCTCATTTTCTTCTGAGTTTCATTTACCCTCTTGAGTCTGGGCTAATCAGTCATTTATGTTATTAAAGCAAATTCTTATCTAATATCAAAGCAGGCTGATCATCAACGTTAGGAATAATAGTATAACATGAGTCTGTAGCCAACATTAAAAATGAATAGGATCATATGACAAGAATTAGTGCAAAGACCTAGCCTGCTATTCAACACTAACATGCTTTAATTAAAAAGTCATTTAGTAATGATTGAGTCATTCATTAACTATTTCAAGAGAAAAAAAGAAAAAGACTAATGTCTCCAAACAGCTTCCTGTGATAACATTTCAGATCAACTGAGCCTAATCAAACTAAAAAATAGTTATCACTCCCTCTTCAGACCTCACACAATACTTTATATTTCACTTTTCACACATTTTGCTCTAAACCATGCATGAGACAAGCATTTCTTGAGAATCTTCTATGTTCTAGGCCCAACGCCCTAGCTCATCCCTGGTCTCATTCACACTTAAGTGAAAGAATCAAGAGTAAGTAGAATTAGAGGCTCTGTGATCCATAAACATGGTGGAATAATAGAAATGTGTACAAAGAGCAATTGGTTATAACAGAGGGAATAACTCATTCTCCACTGGGAGTTGGAGGCAGGGACATTTGAGCTGGTGTAGCATCACAAAGGTCTGGGTCAGTCCTGCCAGATTTTAGAGGGGTCAGGGTAGATGAACAGAAACTCAGAGGAAGATTAGAACCAGACTGAGGAGAACCTAGTTTCTATGTAATCATTTGGATTTTATACCGTGAGCAATGGAAATCGAAAGGAGGTCTTTAAGTAGCACAGTGACCTGATCAAATCTGGTTTTGAGAAAGATAATTCTGACTCCTCCTTGGATAACTGGAATGGAGACAAAACAGTGAAGGACAAGAAAGAATGAAGGCTGCTGCATTGCCCAGGAGCTCCACGACGAACAACTGGACTACAACAGAGGTAGAGAAGATGGAGAAGTAAGGCTGAAATTGGGCCATTTCTGAGGCCAAGACAATAAGGAGTGGTGTTTGAGGTGAGAGACTGGAGGTGAGGGTGTCTGCAACTTCTGACTTTGGGGCATGGTCATATAGTGATGCCACCAGCAGGGCATTTAGATATGTTACATTAGATTCATTTGGGAACCATCAGGAGGCATTAGTAATATTTACCTATAGTCCAGGAGATGTGAGTCTGTATTTGTAGATCGTGGGTATGTAGGGGAAATGAAGGAACCCTGAGAGGTGAAGAGTTAAAAAATTGGATAAGGAAATGGTAGGCACCATTACAACGAGCAAACCACACTGAAAACAAACCTAGTATTAACACTCTTCTTCTGTGTCGTGTCCCTAGGGACCTTAATTTCAAGCAGCCCTTCTGTTAAAATTTAGACTTGAAGCATTTAATTAGGTGCCTTCTGAGGAAGTGGCTTACCTGCCCACACCACCATCTTCAATCCCGGCTTTAAACTGGTTAGAGTATTAGCTGACAGCAGTCTTCATTCAAAGTCTTGGTGGTCCTGGATGATGGAAGCAAAACTGGGGATGGAGCCTTACTCCTTTGTTTATTGAAGCTCTATTTACAATAGCCAAGATATGGAACCAACCTAAATGTCCATTGACAGATGACTGGATAAGGAAAATGTAGTACATATACACAATGGAATACCATTCTGTCATAAAAAAGGATAAAATTCGGCCATTCACAGCAACATGGATGAGCTCGGAGAAAATTATGTTAAGTGAAATAAGCCAGGTACAGAGGGGAAAATGCTTCATGTTCTCACTCATAAATGGGAGCAAAAGAAGGAAGGGAAGAAAGAAAGAAAAATCAATCGCAATAATGTGTTGAACTTTCAGAAGGAGAGAACAGAACTATGGTTTCTAGAGGTGGAAAGGGGAAGGAGGAGACGGGTTAGAGAAAAATTGGTTAATGGACACAAAGAATGATTACAATTTGTAATAATGAATATACTAATCATCCTGATTTGATCATCACACATTGTACACATTGTATTGATAGTCAACTCTGTATCCCACAAATATGCATAATCAATTATGTTTCAACAGAAAAAGAAAAACATTGCACTAAGGACTCATTGAAATTAATTTTTAGAAAGCAAAATTTTTTAAAAGGACTCACTAAGAACTGGTCTCCAAGAAATGGAGCACGTTGGAATGCTTGGATACTTTCATCTATATAAATGTCATGTGGGATCAGTACTTTGCAGGAATCTAGCATCTTCCCCAAATGTCAGTTAACTTTTCAACAATCATTGGGTCAATCAAAATTGCCCCCTAACACATCATAGGTAATATCCTTCCCCCTTAGCCTTAAGCCTCTGTCATTAATCATCCTGGTCAAATACTCAAGCAGCAAATATCAATATAGGAGTTCAGTCACTGGCACAAACATCTGCATCATTAGGACAGAATGATTTCAAAGTACAACAATTATTAAACAAACAAACAGAAAAGCCTTAGGTTACCCACATATGTGAACTTCACTCGATACGTGATCAAATGATACCTGGAAATTTTTTTTAAAAATCAGTTCGGAATTTGCAGGAGATGAGGGCAGGAAGGGAAAAAGTGAATGAATTGCTAAGGAAAATCTCCAAGAAAATAAAAATTTGTCTGAAGTGAAGGATTACTCTTTCTCTTGACTCAGTAATATTCAGAAATATAGAAGGGTGAAATAAAATCTCAATATGATTTGACCCAAGCCAGAGCCAGAATTCATTTTGTGTTTCTTTCACTGCCAACCACTTTTTTTTAATCTTAAGATGGAAATTTCTGACCATTGTAATGACTAGCCACTTTTTACAAGACTGACATTTCAATGAACAGAAACATTATTCAAGTAGATTCTCTTCCCAACAGTCAAAATATCACCAAAAAATAACCATACTCAACTTGCATGAATCAGGGCCTGGCCTGTGGACATTTCCATTTAAATTTATCTTAGAAAGTATATAAAAATCAAATATAAAATGATTCTTCAGATATCTACTGTTTTTCTTTCCTTTACCACCAATAAACAATATCAAATCTAACATCATTTCTCATCTCAAAGCTACTCCTATAAGCTTGTCAATTCAGGGCCACATTGAAGACGAGGACAGAGGAACTGTGGGTTGGCACTTGGCAGTGAGCAGAATAGTGCCCAGAATAGTGAAGGTTCTGATAATTATGGAAAACTATCTAATGAGGATACGAAGTATTTATATTTTCAAGCTTCTGCTTTTAGCATGCCAGGGAATGCCTCGTTCTTAGCTTAGATACTCATCCTGTTCTCTTGCCTGCAATAGACATACATGAGTCCTGACCCAGTTTCTATGCTGTTTCTTGGCTCATCTGTGCGTACCCAGTTTCTCTGAGAGATCTCCCGTCTTTACCAAAACCTGGTGAAAGATGTGAGCAGCGCTGGTGAGAAGACAGAGAGTCCAAGCTGGTTCTGCCTGAGGACTTCGTCCTGGAGCATACTCCCCATTTCTCTCAGAGTAAAATCCAAAGTTCTTACAATGACCTGAAAGACCCTAGCCAGTCTGGAGGCATTCCCACGTATCCTCACCTCTTGTCCCTCTCCCCTAACTCAATCCACTTCGGCCACTCTGGTCTCCTCGTACTTCATTCATGCCTCAGAGCTTTGCACCAGCTGATCCCGCTGCCTAGAAGCCCCTTTCATCAGATGTCTGCTTGACTCGCTCCCTTAACAGCTTCAAGTCTCCTCCAAAAGGCCTAGCCTGACTCGCCTGTTTAAGACTGGAAACCTGCCAGCTCCTCCCAGCACCTTTACCCTCTTTTATCACTCTCTATAGCACTTGTCTTCAAATGTTCTATGAAATGTACTTGTTTACTATATTATCTCCTTCCCTCCACTAGAAGGTGGGCAGGGATTTTTCACTCTGTTCACTTCTGCATCCCCAGCATCGAGAATATCAGTACCTGGTATTGATATTCAATGCGGTACCCCACAGATATGTACAATCAATTATGTTTCGATTTTAAGAGAGAGAGAAAGAAGAGTACCTGGCACATGGTAAGCATTCAATAAATATTTAAGCAATTAATTTGTATTATTTAATAGTTATGAAGTGATTTCTGTGTATAAGGCACTGTTCTAAGCACTATACAAATATTAACTCATTTAAACTCTGGTAACAATCCTCTTAAAAATAGGATTTTTATCCCACTTTGTAGAGATTAAAACTGAAGCATAAAGTTAAATTGTACACTCCACATAAGTGGCAGAGCCCCTCCATGCTCCTAACCCCTGGGATCTGCTAAATGAATGAATGAAACATATTGGAATCTCCATTTTCCATGCATTGTCCTGTGCATCCCACTATGACCAACTTAATAATCCCAGTGTTTGACACCCAATCAAGTCACTGTGCTAGCCCTCTGCTTTCCTGGAATTTGCAGCTCATTAGATATCCAGGGGCCTGTATCAGAGATAGAGGGAGTAGTCCTATTTCCTAGGGCAGGTCTATCTACATTTTGGTAGAGGTATGAAAAGGATTAGAACAGAATATGCCAATACTTAGGAATTGAGTTAACCAAGGAGGTGAAAAATCTCTATAATGAGAACTACAAACCACTCCTGAGAGAAATTAGAGAGGATACAAGAAGATGGAAAGATATCCCATGCTCTTGGATTGGAAGAGTCAACATAGTGAAAATGTCCATACTACCCAAAGTGATATACAAATTCAATGCAATCCCCATCAAAATTCCAAAGACATTTTTCTCAGAAATGGAAAGAACTATCCAGACATTTATATGGAATAATAAAAGACCACACATAGCCAAAGCAATGCTGAGCAAAAAAAATAAAGCTGGAGGCATAACACTACCTGACTTTAAGCTATACTACAAAGCTATAATAACCAAAACAGTATGGTACTGGCATAAAAACAGACACACTGACCAATGGAATAGAATAGAGAATCCAGAAATCAACCCACACACTTACTGCCATCTGATCTTTGACAGAGGCACCAAGCCTATTCACTGGGGAAGGGACTGCCTCTTCAGCAAATGGTGCTGGGATAACTGGATATCCATATGCAGGAGAATGAAACTAGATCCATACCTCTCACCATATACTAAAATCAACTCAAAATGGATTAAGGATTTAAATATACACCCTGAAACAATAAAACTTCTTAAAGAAAACATAGGAGAAACACTTCAGGAAATAGGACTGGACACAGACTTCATGAATACGACCCCAAAAGCACAGGCAACCAAAGGAAAAATAAACAAATGGGATTATATCAAACTAAAAAGCTTCTGCACAGCAAAAGAAACAATTAACAGAGTTAAAAGACAACCAACAGAGTGGGAGAAAATATTTGCAAAGTACACATCTGACAAAGGATTAATATCCAGAATACATAAGGAACTCAAACAACTTTACAAGAAAAAAACAAGCAACCCAATTAAAAAATGGGCAAAAGAGCTAAGTAGGCATTTCTCTAAGGAAGATATACAAATGGCCAACAGACATATGAAAAAATGCTCAACATCACTCAGCATCCGGGAAATGCAAATCAAAACCACACTGAGATACCATCTAACCCCAGTTAGGATGGCTAAAATCCAAAAGACTCTGAACGATAAATGCTGGCGAGGTTGCAGAGAAAAAAGAACTCTCATACATTGTTGGTGGGACTGCAAAATGGTGCAGCCTCTATGGAAAATGGTATGGAGGTTCCTCAAACAATTGCAGATAGATCTTCCATACGACCCAGCTATCCCAGTGTTGGGAATATACCCAGAGGAATGGAAATCATCAAGTCGAAGGTATACCTGTTCCCCAATGTTCATCGCAGCACTCTTTACAATAGCCAAGAGTTGGAACCAGCCCAAATGTCCATCATCAGATGAGTGGATACGGAAAATGTGGTATATCTACACAATGGAATACTACTCAGCTATAAAAACGAATGAAATACTGCCATTTGCAACAACCTGGATGGACCTTGAGAGAATTATATTAAGTGAAACGAGTTAGGCACAGAAAGAGAAATACCACATGTTCTCACTTATTGGTGGGAGCTAAAAATTAATATATAAATTCACACACACACACACACACTCACAAAAAAAAAATCGGGGGGGGAAGAAGATTTAACAACTACAATTACTTGAAGTTGATACGACAAGCAAACAGAAAGGACATTGTTTGGGTGGAGGGAGGAGAGGGAGGAGGGAGGGAGGTTTTGGTAAGGGGCAACAATAATCAACCACAATGTATATCGACAAAATAAAATTAAAAAAAAAAAACGAATATGCCAATTCAGAGCAAGGAACTAGTGAAGATAGGGCTGTCAAAATGGATCTTAATCCTCTTGGATCAACTGTAGACCCTTTTTTCTGGGTCAGCTTTCAGTGCTTCTACTAGGCTGGGGGCTGCCTCCCCAGATTACGGGGTTGGAGCTACCTGTGGGATAGTCTGACACATATTAACATACTAATTTATGTAACTAGCTGTAGCTTATTGGAATGATTACCTCAATGTTTGGGAAACATTTCAGATGATTGAAAGGGGGTAATTAGAATTTGGGAAGAGGCATATCTCTTACCAATTTTCTATTGAGTCGATACTTAGGGAATCTCTGCTAACAAATTGTTGCCAAATAAAGATCCTGCTGGGTTTTCTTTAATTAATGAGATGGCTTGATTGTAATTATTCCATTAATTGTTTAAATGCAAATAAGTGCTATTAAGGATCTTGAAAAGTGTTTCCTCTTAAATATGCTAAACCTTCCCCCTTGTCCTCTCATTTCTGTTCTTAATTTGCCTAGTAAATCCTCTTTTAATAAATGTTACAAAAATAAGTATCACCCAAACTCTAGAGGAATTATCACAAATTCTGAATTAGTGGAGTCTGAATGGAAGTTATGAATTGTATTTGTGCTCTTGAAAAAGATAAGATTCCATTGAACCTATATTTAGTATACAAACAAGCAGAATAAAATAATGGAAGTTGTAAAAATGGGAATTTTCAACAGTAAAAGCAATTTATAATCTCTGATGTGATACTAGTCTTGAATATATAAAGCTAGTCTTTGAACAGTGTGTTTAGCTGACTCGTAGACACTCTTTATTAGGGGAGGGGAGGCCTTGCTTTAATACAGTTCTGTTCCCTGCCTGCCAGGATATGGGGCTGGGGGTTGGGGAGCTGCAGGAAGGAGTCTACCCCACTCCCACACCTGCATAGTAATTCTTAGGGCTCCTGTCATGACGAGAGGCTGTTCTGGATGCAGCTGCACAGTCAGGCTCCCTGTAGGTGGGCCTGATGGCATTTCTTCCCTAGAGGCTTCCTGACCTAGCCTGGAAAGTAAGCAAGGATGTAAAAGGCAATGCAAACGAGAGGGAGGCAAGGGCTATTTCCCTTTCAATCAAGGAAATTTCCCAGAGCCCTGCTTGTTTCAAGAGAAGAATCCACCCCTATGGGTCCTTGTTCTTTTTTCCCTCCAACCCAGCCATCCCTGTTCACTCTGAGCCGGCTGTAAATTTACTTCCAGTGCATCTTGCTCCAGGACTTCTTTTGTCTGGATTTTACAAAAGGTCAACTTGACACTGCTGTATCACTTTACATCTATTCAGGCATCCCACGCTGCTTAGGAAATGTCTATTAAAACTGCACTTTTTCTCTCCAATACATTTTTTTCTGGGGTAGACCCTTACTTCTTAACAGATGGGGGTTTTTGTCCAGAGCCTACTTCTTGTTACTGTCCATTAAATTCAATGTATGGATCTATATTTTCATGGCTTCAGTCACTAATTATGAACAGGATCCTTTATTAGTTAAAATTGTGAATCAGTCCTCTCATATAGCCTTACCCTACTACCATGGTCTCCAAATCCAGTGTCATGTTGCCAGGTAAAAATAAGTCTACAACCAAATAAAAGAGCAGGGTTTTAAGTTACTGTGACAGATCAGTTCCCTCCTACACTTAAGTGA
The DNA here is from genome assembly GCF_027409185.1 of Cynocephalus volans. Taxonomy (NCBI): domain Eukaryota; kingdom Metazoa; phylum Chordata; class Mammalia; order Dermoptera; family Cynocephalidae; genus Cynocephalus; species Cynocephalus volans. Next base: position 78,587,877 of record NC_084464.1, read on the forward strand.
TTTTCCAAATCAGTCCAAGTGGTGGCATTTCATCCTGCGGATGGAGGCCATCACCCATCAGAGATTATCTGGCAGGTGTGCATAATGGGTGACAAGCAGTCAGTGGTATATTAAGATATGTTGATGATGTGAGATTTGGCAGCAATAACATTCCAAGTACTACTATGGGCAGATAAGAGTGATGGCTTATGTACAATAAGAGTCATCTCTGTCTGAGATAAAGGATAGACATAGCAAGATAAGGCATTTTCTCTCCGGCAGGAAAACTTAAGAAAAACAAATAGGGATTAGAACGTGGCTTGATGAAGAACACAACAGAGAAATGGTTTCCGATAGAAACAAAAAATACCCCCATGTATTCAGCCGTCAGGATAACTCACCATTAAATCAAATTGATAAATATTTGCCATGTACTATGTCTTATGTTTAAGGATCATAAAAATAGGCATTCTAAACCACCTGGAAATTTCCCAGGTAGTTTTCTTGCCTTTATCTTCATCAGTTTTTCTTAAGCCAGTAGGTGTAAAAGACATATTCCTTCTTAATCTGTTGTTATAATGATTTGAATGAACAACAGGCAGACAAGCTCATTAAATTAGTTCATGACAATCTGTAAACAAGTCCTTCATCTTCCTCAGTTTGACAATACAGTGATTTTGACGGATGACTGTAAACAATTAGAAGTAAAAATAAATATCCAAGAATCATGACAGGTGTTATAAAGGATAACTGTGGAGATCCACATAGTTATAAAATTGGAACTATTAAAATAAATGAACTTGCGTATATTTGATTTTTCTCTGTGATCAAAATGTTCAACATGGTAGAAAACCTCAAATTTTACTTCAATTTAGAAAGTGTTATTAATGGAATATTGTTACAATGCCATTGACTTATGTACTTTGGGGATAGTTAACTTTTTATATTCATCAGAGATTGCACTGAGAGCTGATATGCACTTTCTAATGTGGTGATATGTTCTGTTAGCAGAGTCTCCTGTAGATTTTCATTCTTAGATTTTATCTCTCCTTTGCTGCTGCATGAGTTTAGTTGACTGAGTCCCAGCATCAAGTTCTGAAAGCTTTTGGGCATGTACACGTGCAAATACGCAGAGAGAGAGAAATGTGTGTTTTCCTACCTCACAAAGCTCACGAAAGAATATTGCTCACGTTGCCACAGAGTACATTAACACCAATAACACATACCATAGTAATGGGAAAAATATACAACTTTAAATAATAAAATGCACTTTGGTGCTTATAAAAATCATCTTGGGTAGGAAAGCCGTCTTGAATCAAAATGACTCCTGTTTTGCCAGCAGGTCTATAAGGACGACCTGAGAAAGTGCGGTGATTTCTCCCAGTGGTATATGGAGGTCTACAAGAAGCCTATGGGAATAGAAAGATAGCAAAAATAGTATCTGATTTCTACTGGAATTCAGCACTACCCTGCCCACACCCTTTTCTCCTCTGAAAGCCATGATCCCCAAGGTTTCTACTTTTTCCAAGTTATGCCCACCGTTTTCACATTCTACTAATAAGTAGAAGGTGTTCCCCATGAACAGCTCAACAGTTGAGGTTCTCGGGGTTTGGCCCTTCCATCAACACAGCCGCTGCCTTCCTCATTACTGAGGAAATAAAACACACTAGCTGATTCTGCTTGACCTTCAGGAGTCACTTTGGCTTCACCCTGAAGTTTCACTTCCTCCAAAAACCAAGACGTTTGGGGATTCTGCCTAAAACATGCTCAGCTTGTCTTAAGAACAATAGTATAACCATTGGTGAAAAATCCTTATCACCCACATAAAAAAGTAAAAAGAAAAGAGATATCATCAGGTGACCCCAGATGAAAATAAAATTGTTCAGTGGCATAAATGACAAGAGTGAAATTAGATAATTACTGTCCTATAGCTTAGATTAATCAAAATAAGCACACCCTGACACCAAGACCTGTTGTGGTAAGAAGCCACTCACCCTCTTTTTGCCATTAACCTCAATAAAGTTTGAGTAGGAAGGTAAAAAAAAAAAAAGTGATAGGCCAATTAACTTCTTCCAATTTTTCTACCTCTAGCTAGCTCTTTTTCAGTATTTTGATCTTGGTAGATTAATAAAACAATATGCTCTAATGGCCTACGAAGTCCTGAATGCACTGTCCCCTATTTCTTCTCTGATGCCAGCCTCTTTTACTCTCCCCTTCACTCACTGTGTACCAGGAGAATGTCCTCCTTAATGTTCCTCAAACACACTAGTCATGCTTCCTCCTCAGGGTCTTTGTACTTGTCCCTGAGTCCCAAACACAAATATCTGCGTAGCTGAGTATCTCATAGTTATGGGTTGAATTGTTCTGCCCACAAAAAAAAGTGTGTGTATATATATATATATGTATGTGTGTGTGTACACACATGCACACACACACACACATGCACTATTTGGTTTTTGCTGAACCCAAAGCCTTGAACTGAAGGAAACTTCCACAAACATTGAGTAAGGGCCTGCCCCAGGTAGAGGATTTACAGCAATGGGTAAACAGCTTCTCCAGGAACCACCACTCAGACAGCACTATGGCATGTCATTTTGTGAGTTTTCTGGTGCATGTGGTATGTCTTCCCCAAATAGATGATAAACTTCAAGGTGGTAGAAAACATGGCTCATCCTTACATCCTGCACGTTTACAGTGTTCAGTATACATTTGTAAAGTGGATTCATGTAAAGCAGAACACCTGCAAATGAAGTGGATGTTTCAGAACAGTTAGTTATAGTAAAGTGTGTAAATACCCAAAGGAAGAGGGAGGGGCAGATTTTCTGGAAGTCAAGGGATCTCTCAATATAAGAGCAATTTCTTTGGTCTGGGAAAGGGCCAGAGAGACATAAGGAGAGATGTAACTCCCAAGTAAGAAAAGTAAAAAGTTCTGAAAGTTCTCCAACAGCACACCCAGTCCTGACCTGCCTCAGCCTCTCAGTAGCACAGAAGCTATCCTAATTCTCATCACAGGCATCCACCTCAACCCACAGGACAAATATCACCAGCAGGAGAAAATAAGAGTGGCTTAATAGTCAAGTCGGTTGACATGTACCAATTTCTCCAGGTAAGGATGTCTCTCTTCACTGAAATACATCATCTACTTTATGAAACTTCATTTAAATTTTTATAAATACATTAAATTTTAATTTTAAATTTTTATAAGTATGGAAAACCCATTGTCCTTGTATGTTTTCTTATTATAAAGCTAAAAGAATGGCCTTATTTTACTTCTAGTAGTAGTGTTAGTTTTAAATTGTTAGCCATATTATTTGGAGGCAAGCTCATGTAGTTCTTAAGAGAAAGAAAAGCCTACAGGTTAATGAGAAATAGACAAATCAGCAATTTGAATCAAATGAAAACTTGGCTTGATTTCATTCATGTTAGAGACTCTTTTAATCTGATTCAGGGCTTTCAGCATCAGTTCTAAGTTGAACTGGTTAACTTATGATTATTTCACAAAATCATAACAGAACAAATATCTGGGTTCAGGTCAAGGTGCAACAAACCGTTTCCAATTTTTCTAGCTTGAAGTTCATGATTCAGAGGTTTAGTTTCAATTCTTGCCATGTACACGTGTGGCTGCATGCAGACACACCCGTATATAAACATCAAACCAATTATGGTATAATTAGGCTTGGGGTGGGGGAGGGTGGACTCAGTGTAACTGCTTTCTGTTCCCAGGGGAGGGAAGAGGAGACTTGAGTGGCCCATCCCAAGCATTGCCAACCCAGGCTCCTCCTCAAACAGCAGCACTGCAGCTCGGTCCCATGCACTGACCCCACCTGTGACAGGTAAAGGGGAAGGCCTAACACATCCTTTGCCCTGATGTAGATGTGCCATTTAGAACACAAACTGTGAACACAGAATGGATCACTTGGGTGGCTGGCTGCCTCATACCAGGTATCCCTAACTATCTAAAATCACTATAAGAGAGGGCAGAAGTTCTCATTACAGCATCCCACTCAGTAACTGGAATGCATAGGACCACTCCAGGCTGAACTCCTAGGGCTAACACGGGAATGTCCTCCTTCTCCCAACCCTTGTAGTGCTGTCCTTCTTCCCAAGAAGGGGGCACCCACTTCCTGACCCTGACCCTTTTGCTCTCAACCTTTGACCCCAATGCCTTATTAAAAACCTACCCTGATCCTTCCTTGGTAACAAAGTGTCAGTCATTTGGAATGGGGCATTTTCAAACTACTCCCTTCCCTGTGCCGCTGTGAAGAACTTCTGGGATAAATGAACATTGTCATATAAGTGTGGTTAAATGAATTCAGTGGGAGATTTACATTTTAACGAGTATAAAAAACTTGAAGGGATAAATTATTCATAGAGAAAATTCAAGAATCAATTAAGCCAGAGGGGAAAGACCTCCAGATGCACTACACGTTGCTAATGCTACTCAAATTCATCTATCCATGTCTTCCTAAGCCTCCCAGCCAAGAAGAGACTAGCCCCAGTTGCACTGTCTTTCAAAACTATCTCAAGCAGTTTCCCAAGGCAGGAAGCATCCACGCGATGTCCCTTCATGCCTTGTTGTAATTTCCCCTATCCCCGCCCCAATCCCACTTCTATGTCTCCCCCACACACACATGCAGTGTCTACTGAACAACTTGGTAAAGTTCTGTTATACTGTCACCACCACTCGTCCTCCCCCTATGTAGGCAAGATTCTGTAAATATCGATGTGTCTTCAACTCCAGGTCAGATCAGTCCCTTTGGCAAAAACATTCATTCCCTCAAATTCTCTTCCAATATGCTAATAGTTAATATATCTTCCGAAAAAGTAATGAGCTATTTGAAAGCTAGCTAAATTGATGATGGCATGTGATATCCTATAAGTAATGGTTAGCATGTTTTAGGATATTTTTCTGCTGTCCAAAGAGACAAAATTCCAAAAGATGATTTGCTTTAAGTGCAGAGCCATATCTAGATCTTAACTGTATTTCCTTAATATGTGTTGTGCTAGTAGAATTTTCCATATTACAAAGAATTATAACTACAGCCTTTTTGATTGATGCCTTTCTTTGCAATTTGCAATGCAATTTACGTCACAAATTCCTTCCCTGCAGGGATTATGTGAGGAGGCATGCTGGCCTGCTAGCCCTATGTTACTTTAAGTATAAGCACTCACACAAAAAAGGAGCAAAAATAGCTGAAAATTGATTATGCTGATATTCTAAATAAAAGCAATAGTTCCAATTTTGTATGTCTAATTAGCCACAACTCTTCAAGAGCTGGTGCAAATGTCACAGGGTTTATAATGTCGGCATTTCATCTTCACAAAAACACTATGATAGCATAAAACAAGAAAAAATTAATGGTCACAGCAGACAGCTTGTAGATTAGACAAAGTTCACTGTATTTTAATGAACAGTGCTGTTAATTAATTAGAAAACAACTAGAACATGATCTTTTAGACATTAGGAATTTGTACAAAAAAAAAATTAATCAATCTTTACCTAAAACCACTGTAACTAAAAAACAAAGTAACTGCAAGAACAGAATTTATTTCGAATGACACAGCAAAGTCATATATAACAATGAAATCGCATCACAGTTCTCTGGCTGACATGTGAAGAGGTTTCCTTAGTATCAGCTGGATTAGTATTCTCTATAGATATTCTAGACAGAATTCAGGACTAGCTGTACCACTGCATCTTGGGTTACTTAATTTCTACATGCGTTTCCTTGGTCTTTAAGAAGAATAGGAAAGGTGTTCTATGTTTTACCAAAATTCTGTGAGGACAAACAAGGAAACACTGTGACTCCTTCAAGACAGGTGATAAAAATAACAAACGCCTTTGGCACTGTAGAGGGCTATCAAAGCCAGTCTTCTAGGTGCTTCAGTAAGGAAAGACAACCATTGTTAATAACATCAGCTTTACATTACAGCCTCCTCCAAGTAGGTCAAGTACTCTGAAAATTATTCGCTAATCTCTTTAGCAGCCATTTGAGTGGACATTTTATTTCAACTAAAACCAAAAGGGAGAAAATGAACTGATTTATCCTGTGGTACAGCAGAAAAGGCACCAGAACTTGTCTCATGGCTGGACCCACAAAGGTCAGAAGAACCATCCCTAATCTAAATCATTTCAAGTGAACATAGCAGATTTGTGTATTTTTAATTCATTCGAAAATAAAATAAGGAGACCCCATCCAAAGGGTGATTCAGAGAGCACTGCTTAACCAGAACACAATGAGATCATATCTAGCATCTGGACTTGAGGAAGAACACATCTCCACTCACGATTCTACTCCATTGGCTAGACTGCTAGCAGTGACTTTTTTTGTAATTGAAATTTTTACTGAGATCTTTGTAGATTCACATGCAGTTGTAAGAAATAATACAGAGGTATCTTGTGTATACTTTATCCAGTTTCCCCAAATGGTAGTATTTTGTAAAACTCTAGTATAATATCACAACTGGGATTATAATATTGATGCAATCCACAGATATTCAGATTTCTCCAGTTTTACTTGTACTCATTTGTGTGTGTGTGTGTGTGTGTGTGTGTGCGTGTGTGTGTGTAGTTCCATACAGTTTTATCACATGTGGAGGTTTCTGTATCTAACAAAACAGTCAAGATGCTGAATGGACATCAAGGGTTTATATTCTTATACTGACCAGCTGCCACGCACCCCCTCTCCCCCAAAAAAGATGCTGAACAGTTCCATCACCACAGGGATCTCTCAAGATCAAGAGATCTCTTTTATAACCACACCCACTCCCTCCTTCCCACTCGGCCACCTTCCCCTCACTGCTCGACCCCTGGCAACCACTAATCTGTTCTCCATTCTAAACTTTTTTCATTTCAATTATGTTATATAAACGGAATGATATGGTATGTAGCCTTTTAGTATTGCCTTTTGTTCACTCAGCGTAATTCCCTAGCAGTTCACCCAAGTGTTGCATGTGTGTTGTATCAATAGTTCATTCATTTTCACTGTTGAGTAGTATTCCATGGTATGGATGTACCACAGCTTGTTTAACCATCTCATGGTGAAGGACATCTGGGCTGTTTTCAGTTTGGGGCCATTATGAATAAATCTGCTATGAATATTTTATGCAGGTTTTTGTACAAACATGAGATTTCATTTCTCTTGCATGAATGCCCAAGAGTACAATTGCTGAGTCATATGATAACTGTGTGTTTAGTTTTTCAAGAAACTACCAAACTATTTTCCAGAGAAACTGTACTATTCTACATTCCCACCAGCAATGTTTGAGTGGTCTGGCTTCTCTGCATTCTCCCCGACATTTTGTATTGTCACTATGTTTTTGTCACTGTTTTTTATTTTAGCCATTCTGAAAGCTTTGTAGTGTGATATCCTATTGTGGTTTTACTGTGTATCCTCCTGATGGCTGATAATGTCAATTATCTTTTCATGTGCTTATTGCCACCTGTATATCCTCTTTGGTATATAATCCTCTTTTATGAGTATTCTGTTTATATCTTTTACCAATTTTCAAATTGAATTTTTATTTTTATACTGTTGAGTTTTGAGATTTCTTTATGTATTCTTGATACCAGTCCTTTGTCAGATATGTGGTTTGCAAATATTTTCTCCCAGTCTATAGTTTTTCTTTTGATCCCCTGTACATGGGCTTTCACAGAGCAAAAGTTTCTAATTTTGATAAAGTACAATTTATTAATTTTTTCTTTTATTACTTGTGCTTTTGGTGTCAAGTCTAAGAACTCTTTGGTTAGCTCCAATCCCAAAAATTTTCTCCCAAAATTTTTAGTAAAATGTTTTACTAAAAGTTTTGTCATTTTATGTTTAATATTTAAGCCCATGGTCCATTTTTAATTGATTTTTGTATAAGATGTGAGGTAAGATTAAGGTTCATTTTTTGTCTATGGATGTCTAAATTTCTTCAGCATTATTTGTTGAAAAGCTATTCTTCCTTCGTTGTGCTACTTTTGTACCATTAACAAAAATCAGTTGAGGATATTTGTGTGTGTCTAGTTCTGAATTCTCCATTCTGTTCCACTGATCTATGTGTATATCCCTCCACCAGTACCACACAGTCTTGATTATTGAAGCTATGTAATAGGCCTTAATACCAGGCAAAGTGATTCCCTTGCTTTATTCTTCTTTGCCAGAATTGTTTTAGCTATTCTAGGGCCTGTGCATTTCCATATAAATTTTAGAATAAGTTTGTTTGTATCTAGAAAAAAACTTGCTGGCTGAGATTTGGATAGGAATTTTATTAAACCTGTAGATCAAATTAGGAAGAATTAACATCTTCATTATGTTGAGTCTTCCAATTCATGAATATGGTATTTCTCCCCATTTGTTTAGGTCTTCTCTGATACCTTTCACTAGCATTTTGTAATTTTCAGCATACATAAACTGTACATGTTTTGCTAAGTGTAAATCTAAGAATTATTTTTTATTTAGAATGATTGCAAATAATGTGTTTTTAATTTTGGTTTCCACATGCTTATTGTTAGTATACAGAAATGTGATGTGATTTTTGTATGTTGATTATATATCCTGAAACCTTACTGAACTCACTTATTAGTTCTAAGAGTATTTTGAAGATTCCTTGGGATTTTCTCTATAGGCAATCATGTCACCTGCAAATAGAGATCATTTTGTTTGCCTTTCTAAACTGTATGCCTTTTATTTATTTTGTTTGCCTCATTACAGTGACTATAACTTATAATACTATGTTGAATAAGAGTGATGAAAGTAGACATCTTGCTTGTTCTTGATTTAGAGGAAAGCATTCAGTCTTCCAACATTAAGTATGATGTCAGCTGTAGATTTTTTTGTAAATGCTATTTATCAAATTGAGGTATTCACCCTCTATTTCTAACCTGATAAAAGTTTTTATCATGGAATCTTGAAAGTCATTATTTGAAATAACACCAAGGTTTCACTCTTTTGCTGCTCTCTGGTTTAAAAGAACAAAATTTCTTTCGCACCTTTGCTATTAACAGTTATCTTTAGGGTAGCCTAAAATTCTTTCGGTTACTAGAGAGTTTCAAGATGGCGGCGGCTGCGGCGGCTGGCGCGGAGTAGCTGAGGTGGAAAAGGTGGCCACTGGGCCTCAGGCAGCCGGGAAGCTTGTGGACCTTCCTCTGGCCATCTCTTAAGGGAGGACGGCTACTGCTGGCCGGTCGTGGGGGCTCAACGCCACTTTGCCCCCGGCAAGAGAGGCTGCCTCATTTACAGGCAACAGCTTTGAAGTGTGGAGCAGGAAAAGAACTGATTCTTAGCTGCAAAAGCAAGTCTTGAAACAGGGAACACGGCGCCAGGGCTGCTGTGGATGCAGCCAGGATCCCGGAGGCCGGGGCCGCGCTGAAGGCGGCCAGCTGCCCTATTCAGGATTCGAGGTTTCAGGCCGGCATTAAAGAAGATTCCTCGGAGTGCCTGAGCGGCGCCGCAACTGAACAGCCCGAGGCGGCAGCGCCTAGAACACGGAAGGCAACAAACCAGAGACAGAGTGAGCGCCCGACCTGGCACAGCACTGTGAGTGATCCCTGGCACAGCTCTGTTCAGGGGGTGGATGCCCACGCGGCTCCCGCCTGCACCACCAGGCCACTCACTGCCCCGGTGCTGCCTCCATTTTCCCAGGTGCGGGCAGCTCCGCCCTGCTCGGCCTTCACTGAGCCCATTTGCTTGGCCTGGCGCGGGGCTTTCCGGACCCTGCGGACCGGCCTCCTCTCCCACTCCCTCCGCGATTCTCTGGCGGGGCTGGGGGTGTGGGGCGTCCCGACCAGTGTTGGGAGGGCTAGGAAGTACGGGCGGGCCGACTGTCACTCCACCACACCCTGGACTCGGCCCGGTAAACTTCCTGTTACTGGGAGGCAGATACCATCTCTGCGACCACCAGTTTGGAAAAAAGCCTAACGAATTTCTGGTTGGGAATAGTGTGGTAGGAGAGTTCCCAGGTCCGCTTGAACCTGCCGGAGAGCAGGCTGCAGGCGGGCACTAGACTCGGTTTATACCGGGGGGATACAAAGGTGAACAAGACCCGAGAAAGATCTACACAGTGCTACAAAGGCACCCAGAGAGACCGGTCGTCTGTGCCTAGCAGAAACCTGGTAGACTTCCTGGGCGAGGCGGTGCTGAGCAGGGTCTTGAAGGCCCAGCTGATAGACAAGGGGTGCAGAAGACACACCCCAGCCCAGCACAGTGTGCACAGAGGGGGGAGACGTGCGGCCAGGGAGGCGGAGACTCGACAGAAACCACACACCCGGTGGGGTCGCCACTGCACGATCTAACAGCCTGTGCCAGAGCACACCGAACGGGGAGAAGTCCTGTACAGAAAGTGAAAGCTCAACAGAGATCACACACCCTGTGGTACGTGATCCACCAGCCCAGCAGAGTACAAGCTGACCAGAAAGGTGGATCCCCGGAGAAGCCCAAGACCCGAGGCAACCACACACACAAGACACTAGAGGCCAACTGAGCAGTCACGGCGGGAGCCATACTAAATTGGCAACCACAGCAACATCCTAGTTAGTCATTAGTCTCAAACCGGTGGACTGTGAAACCCCCTGCCACAATGAATAAACACCAAAAAAAAGACACCAGAAATACAAAAAATCAAGAAAGTACACCACCAAAAGTTAATAAATCTCATACTCTAGATCCTGTAGAACAAGAAACCCTTGAAATAACTGACAAGGAATTTCGAGTGATAATTCTAAGGAAACTGAATGAGATACAAGAAAACTCAGCTAGACATCATGATGAAATGAGGAAAAGTATACAGGATCTGAAAGAGGAAATATACAAGGAAATCAATGTCCTGAAAAAAAATGTAGCAGAACTTGCTGAACTGAAGAAGTTATTCAGCGAAATAAAAAACACAACGGAGAGTTTAACCAGCAGGCTTGTCGAAGTTGAAGAGAGAACCTCTGAACTTGAAGATGGGCTGTTTGAAATAACACAAGCAGACAAAAAGAAAGAAAAAAGAATCAAGGACATGGAAGAAAATCTGAGAGAGATATCAGACAACCTCAAGCGCTCAAATATCCGAGTCATGGGTATTCCAGAAGGGGAGGAAAATGGTGATTCCATTGAAAACATATTCAACAAAATAGTGGCAGAAAACTTCCCAGGTATAGGAAAAATCACAGATCTTCAGATCCAGGAAGCTCAACGATCTCCAAACGTATTCAACCCAAAAAGGCCTTCTCCAAGACATGTCATAGTCAAATTGGCAAAACTCAGAGACAAAGAGAGAATCTTAAAAGCTGCAAGAGAGAAGCGTCAAATCACCTATAAGGGAGCCCCAATCAGGTTAACATCAGACTTTTCATCACAAACCCTAAAAGCTAGAAAGGAATGGGATGATATTTTCAAAATACTAAAAGACAAAGATTGCCAGCCAAGAATACTCTACCCTGCAAGGCTATCCTTCCAAAATGAGGGGCAAATAGTATATTTCTCAGACAAACAAAAACTGCGGGAGTTCACTACCACAAGACCACCCTTACAAGAAATCCTCAAGGGAGTACTGGGTTTGGTTCCTGAAAAATAACTACCACTGCCATAAAAACCTAAGAAAAATCTAAACCCGCTAGTACAATAAAAATGGCATTCATGAAGAGAAAACAAGCTAACAAAAACACTATCTACAACCTAAGGAACCAACAAACAAAGAAACCAAACAGTAAATCAGAAAGCAAGGAACAAAAGACACCTAAGACAACCAAACAACCAATAAAATGCTAGGAATAAATCAACACCTTTCAATAACAACTCTTAATGTTAAAGGCTGAAATTCCCCAATTAAAAGACACAGACTGGCTGACTGGATCAAAAAGCAGGACCCAACTATATGCTGCCTACAAGAGACCCACCTCACCCATAAAGATTCACACAGACTAAGAGTGAAAGGATGGAAAAAGATTTACCATGCAAACAGAAAAGAAAAACGAGCTGGAGTGGCTATTCTTATATCGGACAAAATAGACTTTAAACTAAAAACCATAAAAAGAGACAATGAGGGACACTACTTAATGATAAAAGGACTGATCCATCAAGAAGACATAACAATCATAAATATGTACGCACCCAATGTTGGAGCAGCCAGATTTATAAAACAAACTCTATTAGACCTAAAGAAGGAAATAGACACTAATACCATAATAGCAGGGGACCTGAACACTCCACTGTCAATATTAGACAGATCATCTAGGCAAAGAATCAGTAGAGAAACACAAGATCTAAACAAGACTCTAGACCAATTGGAATTGGCAGATATCTACAGAACATTCCACCCAACAACCTCAGAATATTCATTCTTCTCATCAGCACATGGATCATTCTCCAGGATAGATCACATATTAGGTCACAAATCAAGTCTCAATAAATTCAAAAAAATTGGAATTATCCCATGTATCTTCTCAGACCACAATGGATTAAAACTAGAAATTAATAACAAACAAAACTCTGGAAACTATACAAACACATGGAAATTAAACAGCATTCTACTTAATGACATATGGGTCCAAGAAGAAATCAAGCAGGAAATCAAAAAGTTTATTGAAACTAATGAAAACAATGATACATCATACCAAAACCTGTGGGATACTGCAAAAGCAGTATTGAGGGGAAAATTTATTGCATTAAATGCTCACTTCAGAAGAATGGAAAGATGGCAAGTGAACAACCTAACACTTCACCTTAAAGAACTAGAAAAACAAGAACAATCCAATCCTAAAGTTAGCAGACGGAAAGAAATCATTAAGATCAGAGCAGAACTGAATGAAATTGAAAACCAAAAAACAATTCAAAAGATCAACGAATCAAAAAGTTGGTTTTTTGAAAAGATAAATAAAATTGACAAACCATTAGCATGGCTAACAAAAAAAAGAAGAGAGAAGACTCAAATAACAAAAATTAGAAATGAAAAAGGCGATATTACAACTGATTCATCTGAAATACAAGGAATCATTCGAGACTACTATAAACAACTATACGCCAACAAATTTGAAAATCTGGAGGAAATGGATAAATTTCTGGACACACACAAGCTCCCAAAACTGAACCGTGAAGACGTAGAAAATTTGAACAGACCAATAACAATAAAGGAGATTGAAGCTGTTATCAGAAGGCTCCCAACAAAGAAAAGCCCAGGACCAGATGGATTCACAGCAGAATTTTACCAAACATTCAAACAGGAATTGACACCGATTCTTTACAAACTATTCCAAAAGATTGAAACGGACGCAAATCTCCCAAACTCATTCTATGAAGCAAACATCATCCTGATACCAAAACCAGGTAAAGATATAACCAAAAAAGAAAACTACAGGCCGATATCCTTGATGAATATAGATGCAAAAATCCTCACTAAAATACTAGCAAACAGAATACAGCAACAGATACGAAAAATTATTCATCGCGATCAAGTGGGATTCATCCCAGGGATGCAAGGTTGGTTCAACATACGCAAATCAATAAATGTGATACACCATATTAATAAACTCAAACACAAGGACCATATGATCATCTCTATAGATGCTGAAAAAGCATTTGATAAAGTTCAGCACTCATTCATGACAAAGACCCTCTATAAGTTAGGTATAGAGGGAAAGTATCTCAACATAATTAAAGCCATATATGACAAACCCACTGCCAATATCATCCTGAATGGGGAAAAGCTGAAAGCTTTTCCTTTAAGAACAGGCACTAGACAAGGATGCCCACTCTCACCACTCCTATTCAACATAGTGTTGGAAGTACTAGCCAGAGCAATCAGAGAAGAGAAGGAAATAAAGGGCATCCAGATTGGAAAAGATGAAGTCAAACTGTCCCTGTTTGCAGATGACATGATCCTATATATCGAACAGCCTAAAACCTCTACAAAAAAACTGTTGGAATTGATAAATGATTTCAGCACAGTAGCAGGATACAAAATCAACACACAAAAATCAGTAGCATTTCTTTTCTCCAATAGTGAACATGCAGAAGGAGAAATCAAGAAAGCCTGCCCATTTACAATAGCCACCAAAAAAATAAAATACTTAGGAATTGAGTTAACCAAGGAGGTGAAAAATCTCTATAATGAGAACTACAAACCACTGCTGAGAGAAATTAGAGAGGATACAAGAAGATGGAAAGATATTCCATGCTCTTGGATTGGAAGAATCAACATAGTGAAAATGTCCATACTACCCAAAGTGATATACAAATTCAATGCAATCCCCATCAAAATTCCAAAGACATTTTTCTCAGAAATGGAAAAAACTATTCAGACATTTATATGGAACAATAAAAGACCACGAATAGCCAAAGCAATGCTCAGCAAAAAAAATAAAGCTGGAGGAATAACACTACCTGACTTTAAGCTATACTACAAAGCTGTAATAACCAAAACAGCATCTTACTAGCATGAAAACAGACACACTGACCAATGGAATAGAATAGAGAATCCAGAAATCAACCCACACACTTACTGCCATCTGATCTTTGACAAAGGCACCAAGCCTATTCACTGGGGAAGGGACTGCCTTTTCAGCAAGTGGTGTTGGGATAACTGGATATCGATATGCAGGAGAATGAAACTAGATCCATACCTCTCACCGTATACTAAAATCAACTCAAAATGGATTAAGGATTTAAATATACACCCTGAAACAATAAAACTTCTTAAAGAAAACATAGGAGAAACACTTCAGGAAATAGGACTGGGCACAGAGTTCATGAATACGACCCCAAAAGCACGGGCAACCAAAGGAAAAATAAACAAATGGGATTATATCAAACTAAAAAGCTTCTGCACAGCAAAAGAAACAATTAAAAGAGTTAAAAGACAACCAACAGAGTGGGAGAAAATATTTGCAAAATATACCTCTGACAAAGGATTAATATCCAGAATATATAAGGAACTCAAACAACTTTACAAGAAGAAAACAAGCAACCCAATTAAAAAATGGGCAAAAGAGCTAAGTAGGCATTTCTCTAAGGAAGATATCCAAATGGCCAACAGACATATGAAAAAATGCTCAACATCACTCAGCATCCAGGAAATGCAAATCAAAACCACACTGAGATACCATCTCACCCCAGTTAGGATGGCTAAAATCCAAAAGACTATGAACGATAAATGCTGGCAAGGCTGCGGAGAAAAAGGAACTCTCATACATTGTTGGTGGGACTGCAAAATGGTGCAGCCTCTATGGAAAATGGTATGGAGGTTCCTTAAACAATTGCAAATAGATCTACCATACGACCCAGCCATCCCACTGTTGGGAATATACCCAGAGGAATGGAAATCATCAAGTCGAAGGTATACCTGTTCCCCAATGTTCATCGCAGCACTCTTTACAATAGCCAAGAGTTGGAACCAGCCCAAATGTCCATCATCAGATGAGTGGATACGGAAAATGTGGTATATCTACACAATGGAATACTACTCAGCTATAAAAACGAATGAAATACTGCCATTTGCAACAACATGGATGGACCTCGAGAGAATTATATTAAGTGAAACAAGTCAGGCACAGAAAGAGAAATACCACATGTTCTCACTTATTGGTGGGAGCTAACAATTAATATATAAATTCACACACACACATACACACATACACACACAAACGGGGGGGGGCGTAAGAAGATATAACAACCACAATTATTTGAAGTTGATACAACAAACAAACAGAAAGGACATGGTTGGGGGGGAGGGGGGAGGGAGAAGGGAGGGAGGTTTTGGTGATGGGGAGCATTAATCAGCTACAATGTATATCGACAAAATAAAATTTAAAAAAAAAAATAAA
Organism: Cynocephalus volans; assembly: GCF_027409185.1. NCBI lineage: Eukaryota > Metazoa > Chordata > Mammalia > Dermoptera > Cynocephalidae > Cynocephalus > Cynocephalus volans. The sequence goes on from NC_084464.1 coordinate 78,603,640, forward strand.
ATAAAATAAAAAAAATAAAAATAAAAGAAAATAAAATAAAAAGGGCAATTTCAAAGTTAAAAAAAAAAAAAAAAAAAAGAAACAAGTCAGGCACAGAAAGAGAAATACCACATGTTCTCAGTTATTGGAGGGAGCTAAAAATTAATATATAAATTCACACACACACATACACACACACACACACAAACCGGGGGGGGGGGGGAAGAAGATATAACAACCACAATTATTTGAAGTTGATACAACAAGCAAACAGAAAGGACATTGTTGGGGGGGAGGGGGGGAGGGAGAAGGGAGGGAGGTTTTGGTGATGGGGAGCAATAATCAGCTACAATGTATATCGACAAAATAAAATTAAGAAAAATAAAAAATAAAAAAATAAAAATAAATAAAAATAAAAAATAAATTTTAAAAAAAAAAAGTTTTTATCATGAATGAGTTTAGATTTTGTCAAATGCTTTCCTGAATCAATTAATATGATTATATGATTTTTTTATTCTTTAACTTATTGATATAATGCATTACATTGATTTATTTCTAACATTGAACCAGGCTTGCATACCTGGAACAAATCCTACTTGTTTATGGTGGATATTTTTTATGTATTGTTGAGTTTGGCTTGCTAATACTTTGTTTAGGATTTAAGTTCATGAAATATATTGATTTGTAGTTTGTTGGTTTTGTTTTATTTTTAGATTGACTTTGTCTGGTTTTGGTGTCAGGATAATGCCTCCAAAAATGAGTCAGGAAGTGTTTTCTTCTCTTCTATTTTCTGGAAGAACTTGTGAGAAACTGGTATAATTCTTCTTTAAATGTTTGGTTGAGTTTGCCAGTGAAACCATCTGGCCTGGACATTTCTGTTTGGGAAGCTTTTTCATTATAAATTCAATTTCTTTAAAGGTTACAGCACTATTCAGATTATATACTTCTTTGTTGAGTTTTAGTAGTTCTCAGTTTTCAAGGATTTGGCCCATTTCTTCTAAGTTGCCAAATTTGGGGGCATAAAGTTATTCATAGTATTTCCTTATTTTTCAATGACTACAAAATCTGTAGGGGTATCCCCTATTACATTTCTGATATTGGTGATTTTTGTCAACTTATAAGAGGTTTATCAATTTCATTGATTATTTTTTTCAAAGAACAAAGTTTTTGCTTCATAGATTTTCTGTATTATTTTCCTGCTTTCAATTCATTAATTTATGTTCTTAGCTATATTATTTTCTTCTTTCTGCTTTCTTAGTGTTTATTTTACTCTTCTTTTTGTAATTTCTTAAGATAGGAACTTAGATTATTAATATGAGACCTTCCTCATTTCTAATGTAAGCACTTAGTGCTAGAAATTTCCTTCACGGCATTGCTTTAACTGCATCCACATATTTTGATATGTTGCATTTTTATTTTCATTCAGTTCTATGTATTTTTTAATATCCTTTGAGACTTTGTCTTTAACTGGTGGATTCCTAGAAGAGTGTTGTTTAATTTCCACATGTTTAGTGGTTTGCTTGTTGTCTTTTTATTATTGATTTCTAGTTTGATTACACCATGATTTGAGAACACATTCCTATTATTTTAATCTTTTAAACTTGCTAAAGTTTGTCCATGGCCTAGGATATGATCTATCTTAGCAAATGCTCTGTGAGTGCTTGAAAAAAATGTATATTCTGCTGTCGTTGGGTGGAATGTTCTATATCTGTCAGTTTCACCTTGCAGGTTGATTGTGTTGTTCAAATATTCTATGCACTTGCTGATTTTCTTTCCAGTAGTTCTATTCCAGTAGTTCAGGGGGTGGAGGCGGACGATGAAGTCCCTAAATATAATTGTGGATTTCTCTATTTTTCCTTTCAGTTCTATCAGTTTTTTGCTTCATGAATTTTGAGGCTGTCATCATTTTTTTCCCTAACCTCTTTTAAAAACAAAAAAAGCAGGAAGCAATATTCCTGAATGATGGGTCTAGAGTAAAGAATTTATAGATGTAATTTATCCTGCCTCCCTGCAACACAGACACAGTGCAGGACTTTGGCATGCCTTACCTGAGAGCAATGGTCATACATCTCTTGGTGTTACCTGTTTTCATGAAAAAGAAAAATTATTACATGGTAGTGCCTGGAGGATCAGTCCACATCTGGGATTTTTTGGGGTGTCACCTCTCACAACTGGAGTGCCAAACTTCCTGGCATAGTAGGAGTTAGGGGCAGGGTTAAAAAAGAGGACCTGCCATTAAACCTAGGCCAGGTGCAGACACAGCTACATGGGCATTTTAGGCCTTAACATGCTTTCTGTATGTGGAAAGATGTGCTGGATTAAAAACAGATGATATGGTGTTTTAGACACCTTAGTAAATGAATAAACTCAACTTCCCAGATATACACTCAAATCCAAAACAAAGCCAAAACTAAACAAAACCCTCATTCATTAATGAGAGTATTTTGACCATAGTTTTCATTATCTGTTCATAAAGTCATCTTTGGAGATTTATCCTGTAAGTAGTTTTGAGTCACTGTCAGTAACCAGTGATGATACTAAAGATTTATTTCCCATCGTGAGCAATATTTGTGGATTACTTAGTGCAAAATAACAGAAGGATAGAATGATATATCTCTACTAGGCATTTCAAAAGTACAGCATATATATCATCACATGCTCTAACTAAAGAAACAGACATTTGCCTGAAACTTGCAAGAAAAATGCCATTTTTATAAATTTGGTAACAGTTTTTATCTTGAGTGGGATGGGGAAGATGGATTGGAAACTTTACACTCTATGCTCTACATTTCTGTGATGTTTAGAACTTTTAAAAAGACTGTGTATCATTTTTATAATTAAGCAATTACCTTAAAAATCATTAAATATTGTTCTAAATTATAAATGCTGAATCAACCCTGTTTAAAAGCAAGAAAGGGAATTATTTTTTAAAGGAAAACAAATTTTGATAAATCCAGTACTTGTCCCTAAAGGGACAACAAGGTGACTGGGCTAAGTTTGCTCCAGAGGTGCTTTCCTTTTACAGATTCATTTCGTTTTTCATCTTATAACCAACTGTTTAATGAGCCACTTTAGCTGGCCTTTCCCCAGGGTTAACTCACAACTCTTCCTAAATAGCCTCAAAGTCATTTTGCTGGAGCAGGTGTTGTTTTCTAGGCAGCTCTTGCCAAAGGGCAGCATAATAATTAACAAGCTTCAGATCCAGAGGATTCAGGGTCGATTTCTGGCAAAGGATACATGGCCACACACGTGGTAATGCTTTTGAAATTTACTGTTTTATAAGGAGATTTTTGACACTGTAACAAAAGAACTTGGTATACTTCTAAATATTTACTTCTTTTTCTATGAGAACAACTCTTAAAGGTTTAAGATTATGTCACTCCTTGCAGCAAAATGAACTCTGTCTTCTGTAAAACTTGCTATTATATTTCAGTGTCTGCTTTTTTTTTTTTTTTTTTTGGCAGCCAGCTGGTACAGGTATCCAAAGCCTTGACTGTGGTGTTATAGCACCACACTCTAACCAACTGAGCTAATCGATTAGCCCCTGCTCTTTCACTTTAGATAGTTCATATGTTACTGGGGAGCTAAAGTCAGCTATGCTGTATACTCTAGACAAGACACTTCCATTATTCAGCCTGCACATTTAGTATTGAAACTGGCTCCTAAATTTTCAGAGTGTTAGTGACTTTAAAAGGAATAGCATTCCATGACAGAAAATGCAGACAATATGAGGTTCACATGTTCTCCATGCTTGGTTTGATCTGAAGAAGAGGAAATGTTCTTAACTTTAGATATTAACAGCTAGATGTTTTAGACAAAGTGCCTAAATGCCCAGAAATATTCACAGAGCTTGTTGCTGTGGTTTGCTCCATAATGCTTCTCTCTGACATGTCTTGTCTGATATTTTAGGAGTTCGTGATGATTGTCGTCTTTGGTTTGGAGTTCATCATTCGAATCTGGTCTGCGGGTTGCTGTTGTCGGTACAGAGGATGGCAAGGACGATTGAGGTTTGCCCGAAAGCCCTTCTGTGTTATAGGTGAATATCCAAGCCCCAGATACCTAGATTTATGACATCACATTTTTCTCCTCTGTCTCATGTATTGCAACATTTGATTAATATTAAAAGCTAATATCCATGGAGTATTTACCATGCACCAGGCATTCTTGGGTTTTAAAAGTGTTGACTCATTTAACCCTCACCACACTATGAGATAGATATTTTTATTATCCACATTTGACAGATGAAGAAACTGAGGCAAAACAGGCAAAGTAGTTTGCTGGAAGTCATACAGGTAGTAAGTGGTAGAGCTCGGATTTGAGCCAGGTGATCTAACTCTAGAAAACCCACATATATCAATTAGGTTATGGTGAACATATATGGTTCTCCACTGTTGCACTGAATTAGGGAAGGACTGATTCCAGTAAATATTGAAAAAACCCTTTTTGCCCTACAATATGACACCAGGTTATGTTTTTGATTAGCTGGAATGGATAGCAGTGTATTAGTTCTAGTATATTGTATATCTAGTATAATTATATATCAATTAGCATGCATCAAGAATGATTAAAGCACGGTTTACCTTATGCATTGGTAACTGTAGGCCTGACAAAGTGTTCTACACTCTGAAATATGAATCCCTCCACCCTGCAATCCTCAAATAAATGCCACATCTCTGCGCCTACCTAGCTGCTATGGCTTCAGAGCAACTCCATTCATCTGGTTTCCAGCTTGAAATTATGCTTCTTAATGAAGAGCCCATAGAGCATTCTGGAGTTAAGATCTGATATCTCCCAGTAATATGTTTAAATGCATATTATAAAATTGAAAACCATATATCGTTATTATTATTATTATTTGAAAGGTAAAGTTGGTTTTCATGCTCTTTTGTCCTTTTCGCTTCTTAGGCAGCCATTCAAGCCCAAATGCTGGAAGTTCGTAGTGAGGCTTACTTATTTCAGCTATTTGCAAGCTGGGAAAGTGGGTTTTTTATTTAAAGATTAGTTTAGACTATCTTCTTCATCTACAGAATGTTTTCCATTTTGTTTTTTTTTTTTTTTAGGAGTCAGGAATTTTTGAGTCATCCTCTTAGTTTCCTCACTTACTCCTGCTTCCTTTGGTGGGGGCAGAGTAGATTAAGGAGGAAAGTCTCTCCCCATCCGTGGGCGCTGTTAAGAAGAATCCTTTATGGCATATATGTTTCAGGATATGCATATTTCAGAAAATGTCACCATTTATTTGACCAGAATGTATGGAAATTTGGCTGTGATAAGGCACTGGAGTTACAATAGTAAATCTAGTAAAATTCCAAGTTAAATCAATCTTTAAATATCTTATTTGGCCTTCACTAATGCAATCTATTTGTCCAGCTGTTTCTCTTCTCCGATAGACTTTACATCTTTTTGGAAGCCATCATGCTAAGGTATGGAGAAAAGTATGTGGCAACTCCCAGCCTTGTGGGTTCCTTCAGCCCCCCAGGCATATGAGTGAAGACACTGGATTTTTTTCTCCCTGGAGGTTTTTTTCTGTCTCTGAATTCTCTGCTCAGGCAACATTATGAAAGATTGTAACTTAATGTGAAACTACTGCACAACAAGTACTTTCTGTCCCATAAGGGGCCCAAACAAAACAATTCACAAGGCAGATGGTTGGCCAAGATTCACTCAACTTGTACAGGATAAGGTCGTTCATGGATGACTGCAGTAATGTTCCATTCCAGATTTTAAAACCAATTAAAAATCGGTTCTGTTCCAATTCCAGAGGCAATGCCAATGTATTTCTGGCCTCCAGGCTAAAAAGAAAGTTCTTTCCCAGATGCCTGCTGCTTTTTGATAGCTGTTTTCAGCTATGGATGCATCAGCACATCTCAGTCCTTTGATCTTTCTCTTCCTGTCTCAGATCCTTGTGAGTCTTTATATAACACGTGGTTCTAAAAATGATGATTCATTGTCTGTAATTTTATTTGCCTTCAGACCTATCAATAGTGACCTTACAAATTTAGTACAACATGGTTTAGGCATAATTGCAGTTTCATTAATTCTTCAGGCCTTTTCTTTGTTTGGATACTTTACCTCTAGTAAACTGATAGCTTTGGAAGAAAATTTCATGGATAAGTATATAATAAATCCCCATTAGAACAAAGACTAGATTTGTACTTACACTTATGTGCTTTTTTTTAGTTGTTTTATTAAATGTACATGGAATAGTTTAAATCTGTGGCCCAGCTGAACTGATGTATAGTGAGATATGTTCGAACATGGCTTATCAGTATGAGGTCAGTAAAATTTAACCTACACAGAGAAATCAAATGTCACTTGCCTGAAGGCAGCAAGCTGTGCCAGATGACTGTTGAGACCCTTTCTAAGCTTTTTAATAGGTCCATGAAAGTGCTTGATGTCACTGGTAAAATGGTAAAGTGAACCCTGTGGTTCCCTTGTTCAACCTAATTTACTGTGGCAAAATGAAAAAATGAATAGCATTTCTCTCATCTGTCCATGACAACTGTTCTGAGTGGGAGTTTGAAAATATAGCTAAAACGTCTCAAGACTCCATATATTTGTAAGATTTGATTACTCTGAACATACCAAATACAGACCCAAATGCTTTTAGATGTGCTGAGCACTCAAGAAAAGAACACAGAAGAGATTGTGGTCACCTGGCTGTGCCTTCAACGTGGGAAATGCTTTCTGTAAGCACACTGATGTTATTCTTTCCAGTTGGAAACAGACTAAAGCTGCACACTGGTCAGCTAACAAGCCTCATATAGTACTGGGCCCTGTTGACAGAGGCCCTGTTGATAGAGGCCCCGCAGGCTAATTCCTAAACACTTTAGCACTTCCCTTCTAAACTGTCCACCTGCTTTACCCCTGCAGGGAGTAATCCAGCCAAAACTGCATATCTCAAAGGAAGACATACAAATGGTCAACAGACACATGAAAAAATGCTCAGCGTCACTCAGCATCAGGGGAATGCAAATCAAAACCACAGTGAGATATCATCTCACTGCAGTTAGACTGGCTATTATCAAAAAGACAGAGAATAAGAAATGCTGGTGAGGATGCAGAGAAAGAGAAACCCTCCTACACTGTTGGTGGGACTGCAAATTGGTGCAGCCATTATGGAAAACAGTATGAAAGTTCCTCAAACAACTACAGATAGAAATGCCATACAATCCAGCAATTCCACTGGTGGGTATATATCCAAAGGAGTGTAAATCATCATGTTGAAGGGATACCTGCACTCCCATGTTTATCACAGCTCTATTTACAGTAGCCAAAGGTTGGAACCAACTTAAATGTCCATCGTCAGATGACAGGATAAGGAAAATGTGGTATATACACAATGGAATTCTACTCTGCCATAAAAAAGAATAAAATACTGCCATTCGCAGCATCATGGATGAACTTAGAGAAAATTATGTTAAGTGAAATAAGCCCCACACAGAGAGAGAACCGCATGTCCTCACTTATAAGTAGGAGCTAAAAAAATTAAGATACAACATTCACAATAATACACTGAACTTTCAAAAGGATAAAACAGAACTGAGGTTACCAGAGGTGGGAAATAGGGAGGGAGAAGTGGGTAAGGGAGGAATTAGTAAAGGGCCATGAAAATTGATTGCATATATAATGTTGAATATACTAATTATCCTGATTTGAACATCACATATTGCACACAGGTATTGATATTAAGTGCTATACCCAGCAGATACATACAATCAACTATGTTTCAATAAAAAAGAATTTCATTGATTTAAGAAATCATAAAATCATTGTATACCTATGCTTGGGAAATATATTTTAAACAACTATAATCTAAGGGAAGAAAAAAATCTATTCAATTTTTTTTAATTAGTTGCTTACTTTCATTACTATATTGATTTCTCTCTGCTTGGTTTTAAGAGTTTGCTTTGAGAATTGGTAAAATCTTATCTAAAATAACAAAATTCGTCCTTATACCTATGTGTTCAATTTACATCTCTCCCCTAAGACTCTGTTATAATAGCATTTGTACAGCCGTGGGCAAAAATCAGTGCATTACAAATTTGGAGAGTCAAGTATGTTTTAGATAACTACTCAAGCTGCTCTTTGTTTATCTGGGCTGGCTGCTTTATAATTTCTCTATATTCAAACACAAATTACTCACCCGATAGCATCAGTATTGAAAGTGTGTGAATAACCTTCGTATTAGTCCGTTTCTGTTGCTTATAACAAAATACCTGGAACTGGGTAATTTATAAGAAAATGAAATTTATTGCTTACAGTTTCAGAGGCTGGGAAGTCCAAAGTCCAGGAAAGACTTCTGGTGAGGGTCTTCTCTGGTGGAGGCTTCAAAGCAATGCAGGGGTCTTGAATGGCAGAAAATGGTGATGCAGAGAGAGACTAAAGCCCTTAGAACCATGGCCACACCCACCATTTTTAATCCATTCACTAGGCATGGTCCTACAACCTAATTACCTCTCCAAGGCCCCACCTTTCAACTAGCATCATAGGATTTCCCACCCTCAACAGTCACAGTGGGGAGCAAGCTATTAATACATAAAACTTGGGGGACACAGTCCATATCAACCTCAAAGACTGATTTCATAGTCATTATTTTTTTCTATCTTTCATTAACGACCTACCCCAAAATTGAAAATAATACTAAAGGCTGATACTTAGATCACCATAATGAGCCTAATGTGTCAGGAAGCCAACAAATTGGTTTTAAGGGTGCCTTTTGTGAATTCCTTGGTGACTCCTGATAAAGACATATAACAGGGCCATATTTTTCAGTCTTACAGTGCATCCCAGTGAAGCAGAAAATGCTGCCTGTTATTAATCTTGGATCTGTATATGATGCTAAATGTAAGTTGATTTCTTATTGCTATTTTAAGTTTCCCTTCAGTGTAGTATTTCCACAGCAGGAAGACAGAGCACAGATGTTTCCCCCACAAAGTAAGCATGTATCTCTTTAACATGAGATAATAGTTCCTCAAGAAAATGAAAACAAGTGTGTGTGTTTTTGGCTTTCTTTGCTTTTTTTAAATTAAAAAATATAACCAGCTTCCTACTTGACTAAAACATAGTTGAAGACTTAATTAAAATCAGCCACAAGGCTGAAGTTACTCTAATATATCTGTGAGTTCATCTTGTTGAAAGGCAACTTAAGCTGCTAATGTGTTCAAAAGCTGAATCGGTAACTCCCAGACCTACCACTGGATTCTAAACAGAAGACCTGAGACATCATTTTTCTGCTTTTCTGCCTTCTCTATATTTTGTTTTAAGAGACCTGCTCTTGAATAACATCATATTCTACATCATCTCCTTCCCCCTTTAGTAGAAATTATATACATATATATTCTCTCTGGTTATTTCCTGTCAGTCATATACTTTTCTTTGACTTCTCTTTATTTCTAAGTGTTCAAACTCCTTCAGTGCACATAGATTCCTTCCATATGATTAACTAGACCATCTGAGGACAATTAAAACCTGTGGGATTGATTGATCACAGAACATTAAAGCCATTTCAATCCCTTTAGTTAATAATATCTGATATTTTTTGAGAACTACTATATGCTAGGTACTGCTTTAGACACTTTATAAAGATCGTCTTATTTAATCCTACATTAGTACTATCCCATTCTATAGATAAGGAAGTAAGACGATGGTTCAGAAACTTGTCCAAAGTTAGAAAGATGGTAGGTGAAAAAAACAGGATATATTTCTTGTGATTTCACTTTAGAAAAATATACGTCCCCAACTGCTAAAAAAGCCCCTATTGTTTATTAGCATTTTAAAATTAAATTTAATTGAACCTCCTATATTGTCATCAACTTAAAAACAAAGAACATAATACTTTTATGTTCATCATTAGTAATTCAAGATCTTTGAATGAGAAGCCAGATTTTACAGAATGACGTTAATTGCAGTATCAGCCTTAATTATATCAATAAATCAGATTAAGTCTTGCTGCTGTCTAACCTGAAAGGAAAATTGGGGTCTAAAATAGACTTACTTGCCTTGTATCAAGTTGCATATACTATTGAGCAACGTTATCGTGAGGTTCCCTAGGTAGTCCCAAATTGGAGACATCTTCAGTGTAAGTAACACTGTTCCCAGGAATGCCTTCTAACGTTTGTTAACATTAATAGACTACTGCTAATTTTGCTAATTGCTTAGGTAATTATTGACCTGGCACACAAACTTGAACTTGTACAGTAGCTTGATTAGCTGGTATGATTTGGCCATATAGAGAATGCCCTTAGAGGAAAATGAATAGCTAAAGATTATTTCCTACTTCTATAAACTGTAATAGAGTACTATGATACATTATGATAATATTCTGTACTATCACACGTTATGTAAGAAAATTCGCTCACAGACAGAGTATTTATTATGTGCCAATCACAATCTTAGGTGCTAAGGATACAAAGACGAATAATACATGGTCCCTGCCTGTAAGAATACAATCTCCTGTGCCCTTAGGGAAGGACAAAACAAAAAGGAGGGACACTAATTGTAGTGATACAGAGCAAAGGTGATAGAAGTTGAAGTAGTCATGAAAGAATGCTATAGAATGTCATGACGGATTGTATGAGACAAAGAGCAAAAGATTACCCCAGGTTTTCAGCGTAGCCATCTGACAAACATTTATTCAATGTTTACCATGTCCAAGCATGGTTCGGATGCTGGGGACATTGTATTGCACCAAATGGACAAGGTCTTCTTTTTTGTAGACCTAATATTCCAGTGGACAGAGAAAAACAATACAAAAACATACTTTTGAAAATTAAGACAATGTCAACTAGAGAAAAGCACAATGAAGAAAATAAAACAGAGAGAATGAGGGCTACCTTAGACTGGGTGGTTCAAAGTCTTTCTAAGTAGTAGACACTTGAGTTGACCTGAATATTAAAAAGGAGCCAGCCATGAGAAGATCTGGGCTCAAATCCTTCCAAGCCAGGTAACATTGATTGCAAAGATTCTTGCAACCCAATGAACTTGGCTTATACAAGGAGGAGACATAAGGTGTTGTGGCTGGAGCTCAGGGAGCAGTAGGGAGACTAGCAGGAGATGGTAGGGGAGACAGGCAGGGGCCACAGCCGAGGGCCATGCATGCCGTGTTACCCTGATACACGGCAGTTCTAGAGACAGGACACCAGGCAAAGGTCTGACTGGTGGCTGGCAGGCCTGATATGAATATTTGGGTTAAAAGCAACATTAATCAGGCAACAGAAAGTATGGTTATATAAGGCCCTGGGTTTTTTTAGTCTTCTACGCCTGTTTGAACTTCATACCAGCAATATACAAATTATTGCCCATTCTGAAGAATATAAACATAAGTTTATAAGAAAATAATCCTCTGACTTTTCCATGTATCTATAATTCTGCCTTGGAAACATGAAATTTCAAATTTAAAAAGAAAGTGTTATTTTCTATGAGCAACTGGAATTAGAATGCTATGGAAACTTTTTACAGCCCCATTTGTAACTGTCACCAATAAGCAATTCCTAAGAGCTTTCTCAATGAAGGACTCTGTTCTATACTTAGTTATGATGATTGCAATGTTGAATTATTTCATTAAAGATTATTTATTCCTTTGAGAAATTGTCCCTTTTTGCCTTGAGATGTTATCCAAAAACTTATGATAAATAAGAAGTTGTCACTATGGGGTAAATTTTCAACCTGACGCTTGGAATTTGCCAGTTGGGGTCCTATTAACTTCGGTGGAAGTCCTGCAGTTAAACTACTGCACATAGCTTTGAAAATGTTCTACAGTATGTCTTTATGATGCCTTTTTTTTATATTTTTAATAAATACCACAGAGCGACGCAGTACACAACTGACTGCAGTATTTAAGAACATGGATAATGTACTATGCAGCAGTAGACTTTTTAAAATTAGATTTTAAAGCTTCACTTCTATTAAGAGTCACAACAATATAAATACATCTCTAATTCTTCAAAGAGCACCTTTCTATAAAGGCATCTGGAGCTCTCTTAGAATACAGAGCTCACAAAGCAGCACCGTGTCCCTCTGAGACATTGTTTATCTCACTCTGTAGAAGGGAGAATCGAGGCACCGTGAAGTGGGGGTGCTTTGTCCTCAGCCCATAAGTCAGCAGTGAAGCTAGAAACAGAACGCTGCCTCCCAACAGCTCATTGCTCTAAAGCACTGCCTCTTGTTAAAGTCAAACTTAATTACAGTATAATCCGTTCAATCTACACGTGGAAGAATAATGAGGGAGCAGGAAAACTGAATTATTAACAGGTTGGTGGGAGACCATGTTACACAGATTATCAGCTTTCTTTTCAAGATCCAGATTTTCAACATATTCTAGATGGTGTCTGATGCCATGAAAGAGATTATCCTAATTTCACTGGCCAGAATTAACAAAGGACTTTTTATGTTCCTCACTTTGAAACATAAGTAATGGTTCTACTTGAAAATGCTGAAGAACTATCTCTTTTTTGTCAGAAATAAACCTGATTTTTTTTAAAAAATCGTGCGATAAAAAGTACATAATTTTCCTCCACACTTATTCTAGATCAAAAGAAAGAGCTACATTGAATTAAATGCTCAACTCACAGCCTTCCTTGAAATAAAAGATAAGTGTGCCTTTGCTTCATTTTTTGGCTTTTGATTACTTTTCCGCTAATTCATCATGGCTGTGAACATGCTATTTTCTGCATACACATTAGAGAAAAGACCATAGTTTAAGAGCTGTATTTAAGTAAGAAATCTTCCCTTGAATCTAAGACTAATAGGAGGTCAGGAGTTGAGTTACCTGGTGTTACATCAACAGGAATAAAATTTCATGGCTTAAATTTTAAGTTATATTTATGAACTACCTCATGTAACCTCATAACAATCTTATTAAAGTTGGAAGAGATTTCAGTCCCCAGTTGATACATTAAAAAACCGAAATTTAAGCACCTTGTCAAGGGTCACACAGCATATATATGCCAAAGAACTGGAGAGTAGAGGGGGAAAGATTTGCTCACATCAAGTCCTGAGTTTTTTTCTATAACACCCCATTATCTTTCTGCATCACCCATGTGTATCACAGGAACAAATTAATAACCATGTGGTGAGATCTGACTCCTATCCACAAATCTCCCTCCACCCCCAGGAAACACTATTGAAAATCTGAAAGAAAATAGATGTCAGTATCATAAAAGATGCAATTTCTTCTCCCAACAGTCATCTTTCTAAGATCTTTTTGTCCCAAGTTTTTATTTTAAAATAATTTTAAACTTACTTAGAAGTTGCAAAAATATTCAGAGTTCCCATGTGCCCTTTACCCAGTTTCCCCCAAAGATAACATCTTACCTAAGCTTAATGCAATTATCAAAACCAGGAAGCTGATATGAATACATACTATTAACTAAACTAGGAACCTTATTCAGATTTCAACAGTTTTTACATGCACTCAATTTATATATATATATATATATACTCCTATGAAAATTTTTTATATGTATGGATGCACTTAACCACCACCACAATCAAGAAACAGAACTTTTCCATTACCCTAAAGAAACGGGATGCTGTCCTTTGTGTTGTCCCTTTATAGTGCTCCCTTCCCCTATCCTAACCACTGGGAACCACTGATCTGTTCTCTGTCACTATAATTTTGTCATTTTTAGAATTCTATTTAAATGAAATTGTATAGTGGTAATCTTTAGAAATTAGCTTTTTTTTTTACTCAACATGATGCTCTTGAGGTCCATCCAAGTTGTCATGGACATCAGTAGTTTATTCCTTTTTATTGCTGAATAGTATTCCATGCTACCGATGTATTACAATTTGTGCATCCATTTAACCATTTACCTGTTAAAGGGCATTTGAGTTGTTTCTAGATTTTGGCTATTACAAATAAAGCTGCTATGTACATTCATGTACAGGTTTTTGGATAAACATAAGTTTTTATTTCTCTAGAGTAAATACCTGGGAGTGAGATTACTGGGTCATATGGTAAGTGTTTTTAACTCTGTCAGAAACTGCCAATTCCTTTTAAAATATAGAAATGCCCAGAGTGTGGCCATTCCTTTTAAAATATAGAAATGCCCAGAATGTTTCATGGCAGTTAATCACATCTGCACTGACTTAAATGTTGGTTATATTTTCATAGAAAATGTATGTTTCTGCTTTTTCTGTTTTTTTAGGGAAATTATTTTAATAAGCAGAAGTTGCCAAAATTTACTTTTACCACTTAGGTCAAGAAACCAATGAAAATATAATCTGTTAAGGAGCAGTTTTTCATGCTCTGATAAATGAATGTAAATTTGATGTTTATGTAGATGAAGTGTTGAGAGACTAATTAATGTAAAAAGCCAATACTGTACAAATTCCTGAAGGACCATTATTTAAATCTAACTTCACTTTGTAGAAAGTCCTTATTCAAGCAAACTTTACAAAAACCAATATTAATTATGCTTGCCTACTAAAGGCACATATAATCACATTAGTAAGAGTCTCAAAGCACTACTCCAATGGAATAAAATGTTTAAAATTGCCACCAAGGTCCAATGGTGCTTTATAGTGAGTTGGGTCTAATATTCACAGTCCTAAGGTGATCTAAAAAAAGGTCAATCGTTCTCCTTAATCCAACACCTCTCAAAAATCCCCTATTCTTGAAACTATTCTGTAAGACGGATTGTCCTCCAAAACTCTCCTTAATGTACTCCAGTGGATCTTCCATCATAACAACAAAAAAATCATTTTCTCTCAAAAGTTAGTAACAACCCTGCATGGCTAAATTCATGAATTTCAACTTCACCCTCACACTTGTTATAAGAGATGTTGGAACAACTAATAACTCACCTGGAAAAAGATAAAGTTGGATCCATATCTATCTTATCATATTCCAAGGTAAACTCCAAATGTATCAAAGATTTAATTAAATAAAACCATAAAACACTAGATGGCAGAAATGAATAAATTATCTTGTAACCTTGGGACCAGGAAGGACTTTATAACTATAACTAAAAATACAAAAGTCATAGAAAAAAGTATTGATGAATCAGCCTACGTAAAATCAAAGAACACTGCATGATAAACAAAACAACACAGTCAAAAGACAACTGTGGAAAAATATTTACAACTCTTATCAGAGACAAAGAGCTAATCACCTTAAAATATAAGAAGCTACACAAATCATGAAAAATCCAACAACCCAATAGAAAATGTAAGATGGGAAATGGATATGAACAGACAGTTCACAAAAAAAGAAATACATACCTCTTAAACATACTCAGTTCATTCATGAGAAAAAATGCAAAATAACATTTTTTCACCTATCAGATTGGCAAAAATCTGTAATTTGACCACATAGATTTTTAGTGAGACTGTGAGGAAACCAGCATTCATACATCACAGGAATGCAAAGTGGTATCAATCTTATTGAAGAGTGTCAATATCTACTAAAATTACTTAAGCATTTACTCTTTGACTTAGGAATTCTACTTCCTAATAGTTTCATCCATTTGTAGAACATTCATTGAATGTTCACTGGAGTTGAATAAACTAAGGTACATCCACACAATAGAACACAACAAAGAAGGTCTTTCTGTACAGCTATAGAAAGATCCCAAGACATATGAAATGAAAAAAATAAATAAACATGTTGTAACACTGCTATATAGTGTGCTACTTTTTGTGTAAGAAAGGGAAAAAATGAGTATATATTCATATTGCTTGTATTTGCATAAAGAAGCATTGGAAAGATAAGAGAAAAGAATAAAAATGTTCACCAAAGAAAGTGAATGGGGACAGGCATAGAAGCAAGATTTCTCATCATTTATCTCTTTATATCATTTTGATATTTAAACCACATAAATATATTAACTATTCAAAAACTAAATAAAAAGAACTCTTGCCTAGCACAGAGTAAGCACAGTTTAAATGTTGACTATTACTATTTTTGTATAGAAATATTGGGGTGGGTTGATCGGTTCATATGACGTACAGTTGTACAGAATCTCACTCCCACTCTAGGCTCTTTTGTCATTGCAAAGAGAGACAATGCCAAAGATAACTTACCATAGAATTCTGATGTGAATGCCCTCAGTTCTAGGCTGAAGTAACATAGAATAGCATTTTAACTTACTCTAAAAGGTGTTTGTGATTTGCCTTTATTTGCCCTCCATATATTTCCTTAATTTTAAACTTGGAATTTTAGTTGCACCTTCTCAAAGAAGATAAAATGAGATTATGCACGTATGTGTTTACCTTAGTTCCTGGCATGTAATAAATGCTCCATACTGCTAGTGGTGGTAAACCAAATCATAAAAATGATGAGTTCAGTATAACCTCCAATCAATCCTAGAATCAATAAATACAATCAAAAATATTATCAACTTGGTAGAACCTCTTTGTATGTTTTTGTCATTTTTTCCTCAAAATATCTTCATCAATATTGTGTTCCTAGAATTTGAGAGCCTATGAATCTTAAATATTAATAAATTCTGTTTTAAAAGGGGAAGAGAGGAGGCAGGAACCAAGCCAGGTATTTTTTGAGTCTAGAACTCTTTAGATACAATAAATAATTTTAGAAATGGTGTTTATGATATCTAAAAACATTGAGTTAATTAAAAGGGTTTTTGAAGCTTTGTTTTGAACTGGTTGTTAATTATGGCTTAACTTATGTTTTTCACAGTAGGGCTTCCCTGGTCCCTTAACTAGGTTAACTGTCCCTGAAATGTGTTTGCTTTATTTCTGCTATCATAACACTCGTCACCCATGATTGTGCTTACTCTATGCCAGCCGTCCTTTCATCCCTGAGTGGACAGAGAGCATCTTGATATTTAAAGCATATAAATATATTAACTCTTCAAAAACTAAATAAAAAGAACTCTTGCCTAGCACAGAGTAAGCACAGTTTAAATGTTGACCATCCATGCCCCATCAATGCCCCTTCCTCGTATATACCCAGGTCCTAGCAGTTTCTAGCCACATTGAATGTGTATTGAATGAATAAGAAATTCAGAGAATTGCAGCCTAGTAAACATTCATGAGGGACCACCCCCGTCCTCTTCATCACAACACCTACACACATGAAGTAAAAACAACACATTCAACATGAGCAAATGAAGAAAAAAAAATGTGGAAATTATCTAAGCAATGCAAGGTGAAAATAGCACCTTTACTTCAGTTATCAGAAGTTTCCAGAAGAATAATTTTTGGCTGCATTTTTTGTCTAATTGCTTCAATTCTGTACTTTAATTTGGTCATGTGAATGTGATTATATTTTTTAATAAAGTACTTATTTTGCAAGCTTGTAATTATAGGCTCTTTTACAGGAAGCTCATCTACTCCCATACTGCCTTTTTCTCAATTTTTTACTTCTGCCTTTTGCAAAATGTTTTAAATATTTGATTTTAGCCCCTACCGCAGACTCCAAATCAGTGGTTGGAATTTGGGATCAAAGTACTGTAGCTAATCCTTAAGACATTTGCCATCTTGTGACTTAAGAATCCATCTCTTATCAAGTTTCTGTGGTTTTCTGGAGTATTTACTGGTCATAATGTTAAAATGTGCACATCTGAAACTATTTTTGAATTACGTTTTCTTGAAACTTTTCCATATTAAGTTAATGGGAAAATATCCAGCTCCTGAGTGGTATTGAACTCTGTTAGGCCATCTCCAGGCTCTTTAAAGGATTTCTAGGTTTTATCATCACATGTTTTCAATAAGCCTTGTTTTTTGTTCTCCTTTAAACAGAGCGTGTCTTATTCAAAAACCTCATGACAGTAGGAAAGGAATTGATAATGAAAAGAGAGTCCAAAGTAGGATTTTTCCTGTTAGCTTTAGGATTTGTTATAAGACAATGTTTCACAGTCTGAGCTGCAGCTTCGGGAGTCAGTTGCCATGAATTCTAATCCTGTCTCTGGAAGTAACATTGCATTATTTTATAAAAGCCTTTCTGGAACATGATTTCTTTCCTTTTAAGTGCAGGTAAGAACAGCAACACACTTTGTACGGTTCATAAATAATAACACATAAAAGCATACATGAAATTAGAAAGTTCTAAAAACTGCACTTTATCTAGTGCAATGAGGACAAATTTTGGCAAGAATTTTGTAAATAAAGGTAAGACTTAGATTCATAATTAAAGGTGACCTATTTGGTTAATAATCCTACAAAAAATACAGATCAATGTAATACATCTACACATGGGGGCAAGTAGGGTTTTCAAAATTATAATGTGTCAGGTATTTATTTGTAGTTTGTATTTACTCAAATTCACTCCTTTACAGCACTATCTTTTCATTTTTCACAGAAGGAAAAGTCCATTTTCACACCCCAGTGTTTATCCCTAAGGATTAGGCAAGTATCTAAACTGTATCCATTTCTTATTTCTAAAAATAAGAAATTGTACACTGAAAAAGATTGAGTCAGGTGAACCAGGTAATTCTCAATTTCCCCACATAATACTTAGAATAAATTCCCATCCATAGGTGTCCTTTGCTTAGTGACATTTGAGCTCAAGTGGCATCTCCATTGCAAAATCCAAATATCACAGTCTATTCAAAGAACTTCCTGAAGATATTCTTTCAAAAACTTTTAGTAGTAGGTGATGATTAATCATAACCAGCACGTCATCTGAAAATAAGTACCAAGTTTCTCAAAGAAAAATTATATATCCCAACACTACTAAACATAACTGGCTGCCAAGATTCAAAAAGTCACTATCTTTCAACTGCTTGAAGTAAGTGCAGAAAGAGAGTGTGAAAGATAGGTACTGTGTTTTTAATCTGTAAATTCAAGCCTATAAAGACATTGCCTGTTGGTGCGTTATGTTATGGCCCTGAATGAGATATCCAAGCATTGGATTTCACCATGTTAGGGGATTCCCATAGAGTTCCAACTTTGATCATCCATTGGTGGAAGTCCAAATCTTTTTTTAGATCTGCAGCCAAACACTGGTATAGGGCTCTGTTTAGTAATCAAAACTGACTGAATTTTGTCATTTGGTATATATGAAAATGGGTGCTAGAGAAATTTTTAAACATCTGATGACATCAAAGTGCACAATTGCTGCTTCTAAAATCCTGTCTTATGCTTTCTATATAAAAGAACATAACAGAGAGCTGCCATGTCATTGCCCTAACCCATGTTCTGAACCATCCAAAAATACACGCCTTTTTTTGAAAAAAAAATTTTAATTTATTAGAACATAGTTGTTTGTACATATCAATACACATGACTTTTCACCCCTTTGATTTACTGAGGACTGATGGACTTACACCTAGGTAATTTACTCAAAATACTATAGTGTGCCTTAAGTAGAATGTGTTTGCCTCCTTACTCATTCATAATGACTCCCCAGGGACGAACACTTCTTTTCTATTTTATAAATATAGAAACCCAGCTTCCTTACATCCTCCAATCTGTAACCCACATCTGAAATTAAACATTTGTGAACACACTTTGCAGCAATAGTTTTGGCATATTACTGACATTGGAGGGGATTAGTCCTATAGCATAAATTTTAAAAGGAGCAGGCCAATTAGCTCAGTTGGCTCAAGTGTGGTGTTATCACACCAAGGTCAAGGGTAAGGGCCACAAAAAAAAAAAAAAAAAAAAAAAAAAAAAAAAACCTTTTGCCTGACCCTGCAGCCCTGACCTCTCGCCCGAACTCCAGCTTCACTTACCATTTTTCAGATGTCTAATACGCATTTCAAAATTCACACGCCCGGAACTGAACCTGTAATTTTGCCCCTCAAATAGCGCTTCTCTCTTACCTACACTCGTAGTATTCCCCCATCTCAGTAAACAGCACTTCTTCCACCCAATTGCCCAGACCAAAAAGCCTTAGTCAGTCTTAGACTCCCTTCTTTGTCTCACCCCACATTCAATCCTTCAGCAAGTATTGACCTCTCCACCTTCACAACAGGTCACAAATCCAACCTCTTTTCGGCTCCTTCCCACTTCAGCCCCGCTCTTGTAAAGCTCCTCTCACCTCCTATCCAGACCGTGGCAGTGGCTTCTGATCTGGCCTTCCAGCTTCCTCTCTGGCAACCAGTTTCCTCTGACCTGTTACTCACAAGCCACCAGAATGATCTTGAAAAATACAAATCTGATCCTGCACTCTGCCCAAAATCTTTCCACAGCAGCTATGACACTTAGAAGGACATCTAAAGCTTTTACCAAAGCCATCGTGATGTGACAGGAACCCACTCTTCCCCTTCCTCACTCCACTCAAGCTAACTTGACCTCCTTGCCTCCCACTGAAGACACCAACCATGCTTCTGCTTCTAGGTCTTTACATTTTTTCGTGGAACACTTTCCCTTTAGGTATGGTCACAGCCACCCCTTCACTTCATTAGGTCTCAGCTCAAATGTCATCTCCTCTTAGTTGCTTTCCTGGACCATCACAGCTCAGGTAGACCCACATGCTTCTCTATGACTCCACCCCACATACTGCTTTGTATTTCTCCAGGGCCCTTGTCACTAGCTGACATTATATTCTGTACTTATTTATTTAATTCAGCTTACCCCCAAAAGAATGTAAAGTCCATAAGGGCACAAAACTTTTCTGTTTTATTCCCTGCTCTCCCTGGTGCTTGACTTACAGCAAACATGCAACAAAAAAAGTATTTGTTGAATTAACTAATAAGTGAATGAATGAATTGCCTTAAAATTTAATTTGAGAAAAATCCAAAACACTCCCGCTGATGCTTTGTCATTCGACCAGTGTACAAAATGAAGAATGTACCGCTTAGAATTCTAGAAATTCAGACTTTCCAGTTCAACCCATCTCATTTTAAAGGTATGGAAACCAGCCCTGATAGATGAGTGGTAACAAAGCTAGTTAATGGCAGAACTGATAGTTAAACCAGGCATAGTTCGATGTTCCTTATGCTGCCACACTTTACAGCTCTGTCTCTTTTGAGAGATTAGAACTTAGTATACACAGACAAATATCATAGAACCACAAAGTTTCAATTCCTTCTTGTCTTGCTGCTCTGTTGGCAATAAAATATCTGGTACATGATATACATTGGACACTGAATACTAAAAGTAAACTCATGAACTAAACAAGCATAAAAATATGCCAAAATAAAATACAGGAAAATATTTTTATAATCTTTGGGTGGACAAAGATCGTTGGGACAAAAAAAATACAAAAGAAACATGGAATGAAATGTAAGCGCTCTGCAATCAGATAGATATGAGTTTGATTCTTGGCTCCATTTACTAGCTAAATGAACTTGGATAAGATTCTTGAACTTTCTCAGTATCAGTTAACTGATCTACAAAAGTATTTGTGTGGGAGGGTATGTATATGTATATAAAATAATCCTCACTAAAATACTAGCAAACAGAATACAGCAACACAGATGTAAAATTATTCACCACGATCAAGTGGGATTCATCCCAGGGATGCAAGTTTGGTTCAACATACGCAAAACAATAAATGTGATACACCATATTAATAAACTCAAACACAAGGACCATATGATCATCTCTATAGATGCTGAAAAAACATTTGATAAAGTTCAGCACTCATTCATGACAAAGACCCTCTATAAGTTAGGTATGGAGGGAAAGTATCTCAACATAATTAAAGCTATATATGACAAACCCACTGCCAATATCATCCTGAATGGGGAAAAGCTGACAGATTTTCCTTTAAGAACAGGCACTAGACAAGGATGCCCACTCTCACCACTCCTATTCAACATAGTGTTGGAAGTACAAGCCAGAGCAATCAGAGAAGAGAAGGAAATAAAGGGCATCCAGATTGGAAAAGATGAAGTCAAACTGTCCCTGTTTGCAGATGACATGATCCTATATATCGAACAGCCTAAAACCTCTACAGAAAAACTGTTGGAATTGATAAATGATTTCAGCACAGTAGCAGGATACAAAATCAACACACAAAAATCAGTAGCATTTCTTTTCTCCAATAGTGAACATACAGAACAAGAAATCAAGAAAGCCTGCCCATTTACAATAGCCACCCAAAAAATAAAATACTTAGGAATTGAGTTAACCAAGGATGTGAAAAATCTCTATAATGAGAACTACAAACCACTCCTGAGAGAAATTAGAGAGGATACAAGAAGATGGAAAGATATCCCATGCTCTTGGATTGGAAGAATCAACATAGTGAAAATGTCCATACTACCCAAAGTGATATACAAATTCAATGCATCCCCATCAAAATTCCAAAGACATTTTTCTCAGAAATGGAAAGAACTATCCAGACATTTATATGGAATAATAAAAGACCACGCGTAACCAAAGCAATGCTGAGCAAAAAAAATAAAGCTGGAGGCATAACACTACCTGACTTTAAGCTATACTACAAAGCTATAATAACCAAAACAGTATGGTACTGGCATAAAAACAGACACACTGACCAATGGAATAGAATAGAGAATCCAGAAATCAACCCACACACTTACTGCCATCTGATCTTTGACAGAGGCACCAAGCCTATTCACTGGGGAAGGGACTGCCTCTTCAGCAAATGGTGCTGGGATAACTGGATATCCATATGCAGGAGAATGAAACTAGATCCATACCTCTCACCGTATACTAAAATCAACTCAAAATGGATTAAGGATTTAAATATACACCCTGAAACAATAAAACTTCTTAAAGAAAACATAGGAGAAACACTTCAGGAAATAGGACTGGACACAGACTTCATGAATACGACCCCAAAAGCATGCGCAACCAAAGGAAAAATAAACAAATGGGATTATATCAAACTGAAAAGCTTCTGCACAGCAAAAGAAACAATTAACAGAGTTAAAAGACAACCAACAGAGTGGGAGAAAATAGTTGCAAAATATACATCTGACAAAGGATTAATATCCAGAATATATAAGGAACTCAAACAACTTTACAAGAAGAAAACAAGCAACCCAATTAAAAAATGGGCAAAAGAGCTAAGTAGGCATTTCTCTAAGGAAGATATACAAATGGCCAAGAGACATATGAAAAAATGCTCAACATCACTCAGCATCCAGGAAATGCAAATCAAAACCACACTGAGATACCATCTAACCCCAGTTAGGATGGCTAAAATCCAAAAGACTCTGAACGATAAATGCTGGCAAGGTTGCGGAGAAAAAAGAACTCTCATACATTGTTGGTGGGACTGCAAAATGGTGCAGCCTCTATGGAAAATGGTATGGAGGTTCCTCAAGCAATTGCAGATGGATATGCCATACGACCTAGCTATCCCACTGTTGGGAATATACCCAAAGGAATGGAAATCAAGTTGAAGGTATACCTGTTCCCCAATGTTCATCGCAGCACTCTTTACAATAGCCAAGAGTTGGAACCAGCCCAAATGTCCATCATCAGATGAGTGGATACGGAAAATGTGGTATATCTACACAATGGAATACTACTCAGCTATAAAAACGAATGAAATACTGCCATTTGCAACAACATGGATGGACCTTGAGAGAATTATATTAAGTGAAACGAGTCAGGCACAGAAAGAGAAATACCACATGTTCTCACTTATCGGCGGGAGCTAAAAATTAATATATAAATTCACACACACACACACACACACACACACACACACAAAAAAAAAAAAAAAAAAAAAAAAAAAAAAAAAAACCGGGGGTGGGGAAGAAGATATAACAACCACAATTACTTGAAGTTGACAAGCAAACAGAAAGGACATTGTTTGGGGGAGGGGGGAGGGAGGAGGGAGGGAAGTTTTGGTGATGGGGAGCAATAATCAGCCACAATGTATATCGACAAAATAAAATTTTTAAAAAATAAAAATAAAAAATAAATAAAATAAAATAATTTTTTTAAGTTGAGAAGTTAGTGTAATGCCAGGCACATTAAGGCAGACAGAGGGCCTTATGTGCATTATTTCATTTAATCCTTACAACAGCCCTGTGAGTAAGAAAAATGGTTCTATCCTCTATTTACAGGTGAGGACTCCAAGACTCAGCAAGATTAATAGGCCTGAGGTCACACAACTAGGAAAGGACAGAACAAGGAATCCCTGGGCTGTCTCACATGAAGTTCACACTCATAACCTGCGTGCCTCCTTGGAGGACCATTAAGGAGAAGTAATGAAATAGAGTCTGTGTACTGAGCACTCCATGTAGCCTCATACATCAGAGGTACTCAAAAACTGTTGCCCATTCCCTGCACTTTCCCCACCACTGACTAAATAAATTATCTTGACACAAGTGCTAACCTTTCTGGGCCCTAGCTTCTTATTTTAAATAAATAATAGTTCTCCTTTTTTCTTATTACAAAAGCCATGCGTGTTTATTATAGATCATTTAGACAACAGAGGTATATTGTATATAAAGAAACTAAATTTTACACATAACGCAACCACTCAAAGATAATCCCCATTAACAGGCCGGTATGAATACTTACAGTATTTATTTATATATATGCTATAAAAATACATAATCCTTTTGGGGGACAGAATTGGAACTATCCTATGTATCTTGCTATGTAATCAATTCTTCACATAATGGTGCATTAGAAACATTTTATTTCGGTAATATTCTTCTAAAACATGATGTTTTGTGGTTCCATAGTATTCATGGTAATAATAATAGTAAAAATAAATTAGCTAAAATGTATTGTGTGTTAGCACTCTACTGAGATCTTCCAAGTGTTAACTTATTTAATTCTCACAACAACCCTGTGACATAGGTACTTTTATTATTCTCATGTTACAGATAAAGAAGTTGAGGCACAGAGAGGTTCAGTAACTTAACCCGGGTAACCCAGAGTTGGAACTCAGGAAAATGAACTCTACAGTTCATGCTCTGGAAAGGATATACCATGTTGTTTTTGATTAATCCTTTTTTATTAAAAATCTGGGCTGGTGCTAATTTGTTATATTGTTAGTAATAGTGTAATAAGCATCCTGATGCAAAACTTTGTTGACATCTACGATTTTTCACTAGGATAAATTCCTAGAATTAAAATTGATGATATAATAGGTATTCACATTGTTAGTGCTTTTGGCAAGTAATGCCAAATTGCTCCACCCCAAAAAATTATACCAGTTTATCCTCACAGAAAGTCTTCATGAAAGAACTTTTCTCTTCCTCCTTACTAATATTGACTATTCACTTTTTTGAACTCTGTCAGTTTGATAAAATGAAATGGTACCTTACCGCTATTTTAAATTTTGAAACTAGAAATTGTAAAGAACTTCTTTCCATATATTTACTGACCATTTTTACTTCTTCCTAGGGTAAATTTATGTTTATACCTTCCGTCTAGTTTTCTACTAGCATGTTTTTTATTAATTTATTTTTATATATTAAAGATATTAACTCTTTGTCCATCATCATATTTTTTTGTTTGTTTTTTGCACCTCAATCAGTGTGGGGTTTTTTTTAACATATGGAACTTTAAATTTTTGCTTATTTGTGGTTTAGCTTCTCAACTGCAAAATGAGGGAGATTTTATGTTATTTCAAGACTCTTAAAATTATAAATTATAAAATTATATTCTCTTTCCTTGCTCATTTCTATAAGCAAATAACTCATTAAACAATTATTCATCAATGAAGTTTTGAACATCTACAGTATGATAGGTACTGAGGTAGGCACAGAGGTTACAAAGAAAAATAAGCACTTTGAATGCCGTCAGTTTCTTATAGTTCACTGTAGAAGATACCAGCAAGTAAACAAACTGCTACTACAATAATGGGCAGTGTTATGACAGGACTGTACCACAGAGCCTGGCCACTAGTGCTGTGAAAGCAGCCTTCACCCTCGAGTTGATGCCCATGCTGAGTTCAAAAGCAAGCAGAAGTTAGGAAGGGGGAAGGGATTTCCAGGCATAGCAACAGCATTTGGTGGAGTACTTTGAATGCCAAGGAGCAGAATTTGATCTTTGTCCTAGGTATTGCAAGTTTGTTAGTTTTTTAATCAAAGAAGTAATAGAATAGTTTTAAAATTTAATCTGGCAGTAGAATACAAGATGGTGTAGAGAAAGGGAAGATAGGAGAGTAAAGACCAGGTCAGAGATTGTAGAGGTAGTATAGTCCTGAACTAGGGAGGAGGCAGGATAA
Source organism: Cynocephalus volans (assembly GCF_027409185.1). NCBI lineage: Eukaryota > Metazoa > Chordata > Mammalia > Dermoptera > Cynocephalidae > Cynocephalus > Cynocephalus volans. The sequence goes on from NC_084464.1 coordinate 78,629,636, forward strand.
ATGGAAAGGGAAAAGCAGTTGTGAGAGATGTTACAGATCAACAGAATCAACAGAACTAACTAACTCAGTGGATATGAGGTGAGAGAGGCAATAAAGAAAGATGTTAATCTATAAATTTAATATGCAACCTGTATCAGAATTTTTTTCAACTTGATAAATTTATTCTGAAATCACCTGGGAAAATAAATATGTTTACAATAACTGATAATTTGTTTGAAAAGGAATAACATTGAAGGGTTCTTACCCTATTAGATGTCTAGTGTCATACTGATCCAGGAATAGATGATAAGACAGAATAGAGTCCAGATTTAGGCTTCTCAATATGGAAACATTTGGAAGAGGACTTTTTATTTAGATGGTATCAGAAAAATTGACTATCATATGCAATAAAAAGTAAGATTAGTTCTCTACTTCACTGCAGAAACAAGCAAAAATTCCATAAGAAAAAGATTGTATGAGTTAGAGTAATGCTAATTATTATAGCATACAAATCCCCAAATTCCAGTAACTAAACAAAATAGAAGTTTATTTCTTACTTGTTTAACAGTCCAGTGAAAGGGGCTGGCCCGTGGCTCACTCGGGAGAGTGTGGTGCTGATTACACCAAGGCCACGGGTTCGGATCCTATATAGGGATGGCCGGTTGGCTCACTGGCTGAGTGTGGTGCTGACAACACCAAGCCAAGGGTTGAGATCCCCTTACCGGTCATCTTAAAAAAAAAAAAAAATAGTGCAGTGAAAGTGCTCCTTGTTGGGCATTAAAGTGTGTGGTAAAGGCTCTGCTCCATGCAGTCATTCAGGAACCCAGGCTGACAAAGGCACATGGCTTCTAAAGGCAGCCTTAGTGCCAGCATGCAGCTGACAGATAGGAAAAGAGAAAGTGATCAGTTCATGTGCTTCCCCTCAGCCTGGAAGTGGCATACGTCATGTTCACTCACCTTCTATTAGCTACAATTAGTCACATCACCTCACCCAGAGCTAATGGGCCCTGAGAAATAAATCCCTGGATGAGCAGTCACTTCCTAGGGAGAGTACTATACCTTGGAACAGAAGCATGTATCTCTAGTGAACAGCTAGCTACCGTGGCCATGAAGACCATTCTGAATAGTAAAAGTAAAGTCATTAACTAAACAACCATATAAATACACCAAAATAAAATATAAGGAAATATTTTTGTAATGTTAGGATGGACAAAGTCACTCTAGACAACTTGATTTTCATGACTTCTAAAGGACATGAAATCCAGGCATCTTTAAAAAGAAAGAAAAGAAAAAAGAAAAGCATGGCTTTGCCTGTCATATTGGCAAAGATTAAAAATGTATAATATTCCACATAGTACATGAAAATGCTTACAACAGTGTCTATCACATAGTAAACAGTAAATTTTAGCTGTTACTATTACTATTTTTACTATTATTAGCATTGCTTTTTATAAGCAAGGAGAGAGAGAAATAAGTATTTTCATACATTGTTAGTGAGAATTGGCACTATCATTTTGAAAGCACTTTATATCTATCATAATTCAAAGTATGCCAACAATCCAATCTTCAGTAATTTATCCTTGAAAAGAATATCTACAAAAATGGATGTACAGTACTATTCACTTCAGCATCATTTGGGTATCAAAACTAGAAGTAACCTAAATATTCATTAATAAGTAATTGGTTAATTACATAATTTCTCTTCCTACCTTTTACATATTTGTATTGTTTTGATCTTTTATAATAGCCATCACTTTCATAACTTTAAAACATATATTTCATTAAAATTATTCAAAGTTTAGCTTATAGTGAGGCCACTAAAAATAGCTCAAGGAATTAGAACAAAAAAGGTGGTAGGAAAGGAGGATACACTCATTCGGCATACTGTACTTGTTGCACTTCTGATTTTCCCAGAAATAACAAGATGAAATGAATTTAAAAGGCAAAGGGAAATTTATGTTAATTATTAGGGAAAACTTTCCAAACTGTAGAATAATTTACAAAAATTTTAAAAGCCTGAAATCTCCAGACAGTGTTTAGGAGTCAAGATTACACTCTGTAATTTACTTACCTCCAGGGACTTTATCTGTCCTTTCAACTAATAGTTTTAAAGTGTTCCACCATGCTTTGTCTAATCCATATATGATTTAGTTCTTCTCATTGTGATCTTAATTTGACGCAAGTCACACCTTCTAGTAGATGCTTTATGAACTGTAACTGTGACAACAAAACACAGGTGGTCAAGTTCTGATGTCCGATTGTCTTTGCTTTAACCCAATCCTTGAGTCCATGATAGGGTAGCTTTGGATATGAATCCACCTTACAATGAGGGCTTTTTAGTATTTCAGTGACTAATCTTTTTTAGACAGGATCCATGGTGATCAATTCATATTGATTTTGAAGACTAATACTTGACCAAAGTTCCAGTGGTGTCTAATAATAAGCTCTTTCACAGCCCCTATATGTATTAAATACCATTACAATATTTACTTCATTCAAATCTTTACAGTCTTCTCAAATCTCAAGAATTCATCCATAAATCATTCCAAGTGATTCGGTAAGTTTGTGAGCCTACTTGTTAATACCTTGTAAGCCTATATTTCACATTTCTCCTGGGCTGTTTAAAAAATCAAAAACTATTTCTTCACTGCTTCTCAATTTGTTCATTTCTGTTTCTTTTGAGAGAGATTTTAAGAGCTGAGGATTACATGCCTTTTTTTTTTTTTTTTTCATGAAACTTAGAGCTCCTCCTTGTTTATTAGCAGTTCTATTTCTTTCTCTGGCCCCATTTTCTCTTGATGTATCCATAAAAGTACCATCTGCTTTTAGCATCATTTTATTTTTGCTTTATCCTCCCCACACTTCTCTCTTCCCTGAATGCTTTATGTGATAACAATTTGTTCTTGATTTGTTATCCACCTGCTTTCATAGCCTCCCATTTCCCTTGTCCCAACCCCCATTCCACCCTTGATTTTCTTTAGGAAAAGAGTCGTGTTCTGTAACTCTTATATGTACAGCTTTAGAGTCAGGTGAGGGCCAGTTCAGCCACTTATGGATGTTAGGTCACTACAAGTTCAATTTGTTCATTTGTAAGAAGGAGATGGTTATAATACTATCTACTGCATCGGGTTGCTTGAAGGATTAAATAAAATAATGTACATCAGGGTTTCACAACCTTGGCACTGTTAACATTTGGGGCTCAGTCATTCTTTGTTTTGGGGGCTGTCCTGGGCATTATAGGATGCTTAGCAACCCCCTCTCTAGTTATGACCACCAAATATGTCTCCAGACATTGCCAAATATGCCCTGGGAGGCAAAATGGTCCCCATTTAAAACCACTGATGTACATAAAAACATTCAGCACAGTGCATGGTCCATAGTAGGGACTTGATAAGTATTTGCGATGGATGGATGGACAGATGGATAAGTGAATATTGACTTTTAATACAAGTGTCTAATGTAATATTTAACATGCAGTTAACTGCTTAGTACATGAATGGATAAACAAGTGAACCTGAAGCCAGTGATCTTCAAGTGCTTACCCTGCACTAAAATATGATACCTTCACTAAACACAAGGCTCCTATCTTTCAAAAAGTATTTTAGACAATTAACTAATTGCACAAGTTAAGCAGCCCTCCCAATTTAATATATATAGGTACATGTATATACCCTTAATCTTAGGAGAATTTATTTTTTGTAAACTTTCATGGATAAGTATAACTATTATGTTGCAGTAGAATTCAGTGCTAGATAGTAAAATGATCCTCTGATTAACTTCAGAGTATTGAAGATTGATATCTCGCTTATTCAGCCATTGATGTGGTAAGAGAACAAAGCTGAAGGTACTTTTAAATGTTTATTGATCTAAGTTCATCCTATAAATATGCATTGAATGCCCACCACATTTGGGGCACTTTTCTAGGTACTTGGGATACACTAGTGAATAAAACAATTATCCTACCCTGTCGAACTTCCATTCTATAAAATAATTGACCACAAAAATAATGAATACATTAATAAAAATGCTAGTAAAAGTAGAGGCTACTTATAACTTCTAAAATATTGGCCTAGGAAATATTCTAGGTGGTACTGATAGCGAAATTCCAGTGGATGACTGTAACCCAACCAGAAACATTTTTGTGACTGCACCCACTGTTTACCATTTGGTTGCTCATCTGTGATTTCATTTTGATGAACTCTGACTTTCTCATATGACCTGATTTACAATGAGAGTATTAAATCAAATCTGTGGTTACCGTTGCATATTTTGTGACTTAAGTCATTTAGATTATGGTTCATTGTGTGAGTAATTTTTTAAATTGTCTCAAACCAACAGTGTTGCTTTTATGTTCTCTAGGTTTTCACTAATAAGCTAACTTCATAGCATGATTTTTGTACTGTAGTCTAACAGATCAATAGCTGATTTTTTTAACTAATACAATATATGCTTTTTGTGCCTCACTTTTTTCATCTACAAAATGAGATCTGTAAAATACCTACCTCATAAGGTTGTTATGAGGATTAAATAAGATAATGTTTGTAAAAAACTTAGTACTAAAGAAAATGCCAGGCACATAATAAGTTTTAAGTGTTGTATTTTCCGCATTCCTACTAACCATTTACTTATTTCTACTATTTCAAATATTTTAACATAGTAAATGAGGTGTTATATCTTTTTCTTTCCTTTCTACACTTGGGAAAAATCAGGATTACAATGAAATAAAAGCAAATATATATCCAGCAGCACTATACAAGTAATGTTTTGTTGTCTATAAACCACTAGTCTCGGAAGTAAAACCCTCCAAATGATGAGAACCAAGAGATGTGTTTGCACATAACTTTTTTTTAGGGATTTTTTTCTGATTTCAAAAGGCATACCCGTTGTTATAAAATTCAAACATTATAGAAATTAACAATTAAACAATGAAAGACCCCTTTGTCCACATATCTACCCCAACACTCTACCCCTACAGACAATTAATGGTAATAATCAATGTATATTCTCATATGTTTTTCCTAGTCATATACTAATATATATTTTCATTAAGTAAGATCACATTGCACACACTTTCACAACTGGCTTTTATTCACTTAAAATGTCTTCAGTGTCTGTGTCAACACTTTATTTAGTTCCTTCTCATTTTCAACATCTGCCAACAGCGGTAACTTATGGACACATCTGTGGCTCTCTGGGCACCTATCTGCAAAGTCACACAGCATTTAGATCTGATTGGAAAAAGTCCCTTGGCTGACCCCTGCCCTCCCAACTACTGACCCTTCCCAGGACGGGCTCCAGCAGAGTGACTCAGATGATCTTCTCAGCTCACACCAGGAAACCAGAGCTTTCTCAGCACAGGAAAAGGATGAGCTGAATGAGGAATGCACATTCATACAGCAGTTAATCCTGGGGATCACAGAAACATTACACAGGCAACTCCCCTGAAGTGGAACTCCTCTTCGGAGTGTGGCAGTCCAGTCACACACAGCCACTTGGCACAGGAAGGAAATTTTATTTGAGGATGTTAAGGTCAAGCTCACTTTTATTAAAATTGCCACAGGAGGCCATCCATCCCCACTTCACTTCTCCCACTTCAAAGCCTACTTCCCTTCACTCAGATATTTACTCTTGGAGTGATTAAGTCTCTTTTATCTTTTCTATGCTTTCATTAGCTGTTCTTTTTCTCTTTTTTGCTTATAAAAGGGCAGATTTTTTAAGCCAAATGTCAATATGTCAAACATTAAATATCCATTCCCATGCAATGCACAGTGTTTATAATTACATACAGTATTGTAACAAATGTAATATTATTTAATTTGTGCACCAACCTTACACATAATTGACAGACCAGGTATAAAATACAGAAAGCATAGAGTATTCTGTGTGTTGAGGCCTTTGTTAAACAGAATGCAAAGTTCCAGACTCCATAACATTAGGAAATTTTTGGCATAAAGGTGACACAAACTTGTTTGGCAAGAAAACAAGAGACATGATTATACCCAGCAGCACTCCATGGCTGGACAGGCTGTGACACCTCTGTCACATCAACAAGGAAGCCATGGTGTTGGGAGCTGAGACAGGAACTCCTTTCTGCAGACAGGAATGCTAATGAAGCCAGAGATGCAGAGGGCTGCCCCAAAGCCTAAGGCTCCCTGAAACAGTGAACTTTTGAAGGCCATTGTCCAGTTTGTTGAAGGTTAAATATGAACATTTAACCTCATAGTATGTGACTTGAAATTGCATAAGTAAGGCACAGAAAGGCCAAGGAGTCAGAAATAAATCCATAGGTAGGTCCATGTACGCTGCCTTCTCACTCTGCAGTCATCACAGAGCCCAAATAGCACTAGGCGAGGCTGAGGTTTGAAATCTGTTTATTTGTGCCTCAAACAGGTCAAAGTGAACCTTTCAGAAATATCACTTTGAGAAATAAAAATTCATAGTCATGCTACTTATGGCTGTTTCAACCCATTTCTTTCAGATACCATTGTTCTTATCGCTTCAATAGCAGTTGTTTCTGCAAAAACTCAGGGTAATATTTTTGCCACGTCCGCACTCAGAAGTCTCCGTTTCCTACAGATCCTCCGTATGGTGCGCATGGACCGAAGGGGAGGCACTTGGAAATTGCTAGGTTCAGTGGTTTATGCTCACAGCAAGGTAAGATTTGCTTTCTGAGCTTTGGAACAAAATTTTGAAACTTTCTCATTGATGGCTGTAACAAGCAAACTTGGTCATTTCGGAAATTGGTTAAAGCAATTTTGGAACATGATGTGTAAGGGATTATTTAAAAGCCATCAGAAACATCCAAGAAGTACGTGGAATTTACTTCATAACATCATAACACTTACATTGTAAATAGAATTTATATCATAAACATCCAAGAAGTAAATGGAATCATGCATAGATTTTTTTTCCTTTTTCAAAGATTTTTCACCTCTAAAAATCTTTCATTCCTTTTATATCTAGGAATTAATCACAGCTTGGTACATAGGATTTTTGGTTCTTATTTTTTCATCTTTCCTTGTCTATCTGGTGGAAAAGGATGCCAATAAAGAGTTTTCTACATATGCAGATGCTCTCTGGTGGGGCACAGTAAGTATAAAAATCTTATTTTATTTATTGGATGTTGTGAAATGTTTCCTTTGAATGTAATATAATGGCTCCTATGGATGGTCTCAATAAAAATACTAACTTCTGAAAAAGAGTTATATGAAAATATACACTACTTATAATTGGCTAAAGGTTTTCCACAACTCTTTGATCCAACAAAGTTAAGTTCTTTTATAAATCATCATTAGTATTTCTTGAGTGCTAGATTGTTGCCAAAATAAAAATATGTCATTTTTTTAAATGGTGTTTAAAACATTGATAGGCTTGCTTGTTTGTTTGTTTTAACTTTGCGGAGCACAGATTTAAATTACCATTCATCAAAAAGTTTACCTGAGGTTAAAAAAAAAAAATGAATGCTGGCTGAATGAAAGTTAGGAGAGTAAAATTATGGAGCCAAAAAATGAAAAGGAGATGACTGATAACCATTTGTGAAATCAGAGACTATAGACACTTAATTTCAAAATTTTCCACTCAAAAACTCATTTTTCTTTTAAATTGTTATTAGAGAATATTTTTCCAAACAAATAAAAGTAAAATCATGATTCTCTTAAGACAAAAAATAAACACATGCTAACCATTTTATTTAACTCATTTTTTATTTAAGTCATTGTTAATGAGGAAACCAGTAAGATGTTATAACCAGTTCAAAAGATTACCAAAAGAACAGAAACATTTAACGGCCAAGAATAGTCAAATGAATGTGCAAAAAGAGACAAAACTGGCTTCTTCCACAGCGTGGGAGGGAAGTCATTTGAACCTCTACCACAGAATTTATTTACATGTCTATAGACAAGAATTATTCTGCATTGCTACCAGTTATCTACATTTACAGAGTTGTAAAATAGCTCAAAGGCCATGAAAGTTACAGAGCTCCATAAAATCAGAATCCAATAACCTGGAAGGGCATACTGTGAACAACACATAGTTTTTCATGGAGATTTTCTCTATTTGTAAAGAATTTATAAAACAGTTATTGGAACTGTACCCTAATAAGAATATCACAGGATACGGGAATGCTTTATGCAATTCATAAATTACATTTCTTATTTTATTTTTTAAGACATTCCAAAAAAGGAAGTATGTGAAAATATGCACTTCTTGTAATTGTCTAAGATTTTCCACCTCTCTTCGGTCCAACCAAGTTAAGTTCTCTTATAAATCACCATTAATATTTCTTCAGTGTTAGATTGTTGCCAGAATAAAAGTATATCATTTTCCTAAAGTGTGATTAGAACACTGATAAGCTTTTTGTTTGTTTTTTTGTTTTGTGGAGCACACATTTAAGTCACCGGTTGTTACACTGTTCCACTACTCCTCTAAAGCTCACCAGCAGGCCCATAGCTCCTGTCAAGGACAAGGAAAATTTGTCAGAGCTGAATTCAGCAGAACTTGGATTATTTGTTGGTTGCATAGCAACAATAAAATGAGTATAAATCAGAAATACGTTCTAATCTAAAGATTAGGATTTTTTTCTTAAATTATCTGAGTAAATGTCTATGAAGTTTTGCCATTGATAACGAAGCATTCTGTTGGTTTAATAATTTGGTTTCTGACTCCTATTCCCCACCCACAAGCAGTAGGAGATATTTTGAAAGGTCAAGAGTGAAAACCCAAAAGAGAGTAGTCATCTGACATTCTTAAAACACTTTATATGTAGAGAGCAAATGAAAATCTACGACTCATGGTGGGATAAACTGTGTAAACTGAGAAAACAGGAGGCTTTTTTTGCTAGCAAGGGGAAGACAGTTTATCATCCCAGCCTTCAAGACAACAGTTTGAAATTCAAGTTTAGTTTTTGCTTCTCTTGGGTAGTTCTAATATATTTAAATGGCTGAGGCACACAGGTGCACCCTTTCCCACTGAGCTGCAGTAACTGGCGAGCTCTTCGATTCTTCTTTCCGTTAGTTTTCCTTCTCTCCTTATTACTAACAAGAATTGCTGTATTGTATGTTAAACAGTGTGTGTGGGAAACTCTTAATGTACTTTTCACTTAGTCACCAGCTTGTTTCTTTTGCCAGAATATTGCACAGCAGGTTTTCAAAGGTCATAGCTGTGACTTTCCGGGGGAGCTACATATTTTCATTGATTTCCACTTCAGTAGTGCTGTTTTGACTGCCATTTAACCTGTACTTAACAGGTCTCTGAATGGCCTAATTAAGTGTCTATTTTTTAAAAAAAATCCAGTCTTAAATATGAGAATAAAAATGTTCTAAGATGTCATGCTTCTAATAAAAAAAAAAAAGGCCTTGTTGGTCCATAGCAGGCTTGTTGATATTAACTGACTCATTAATGAAATTGTCTGAAGCCTAAAGACACAAAAAGCAAACAAGAGAGTTTATTTATTTCTATTCATTATAAGAAGAACGTATACTAGATTTCTAGTGTGAAATAAAGTTAATTTAGACTATTATACCTTTTATTATATATTAATCAAGACCTTAATGAAATACATGGCTGGATATTTTTTATTTAAAATTGTTTATGTTGCATGTAATGGATAGCTAAATAACTATGGAAGTATCCAGAATAAACAGTGAAGTGAAAGCACCCTGAGTTGGAGTATTTCTAAGTGCTAGGCTTTGGTGAAAACAGAAAATCCCTTTTATTCAAAGAGCCCAAAATATCAATGTTGGGCCAGATCACAGACCCCTCTGTCCCGTCCTGTGCAGGTCACGTGAGTCAGGTAGTTGAAAAAAGATTCTGGGAGCCGATAACATGATGGACATGCTTTATTCCAGATGTGAGCTCCACCACCAGCAGTTCAGAGCCACTGCCTTTCATACCAAAAGTACACAATAGTGGCCGCGAGCCAAAGTGTACACAGGTGTGCATGCGTACTAACTCTACTCTTACGTAACTTGTTTACAACGGATGTGATGAATCATACCCTGCCAGATATAAGGCAAGAGGGCCTCACTAAACTAACTCCATTTTCGTCACACTCCACCCCTTCAGGGTCCCTTGCTGTACAATTTAAACGTCTGTGATCTTCTGCAGTGTTCCCTTAGCAAGGATGGCTGACCCTTGCATCCATATAACCTCTGTATTTACTGTACGTTCAATACACCTTGAGGCTTGTCCTCGTAGCTCCATCCTTTCAAATGTTAGCCTCAAAAACCCTACCCATACACGTGTCCAGTTAGTAGTAGTCACTGGGGTGATTTTCAGTGGGAATCCTGCAGCGACAGAGGTAGGAAACTTGGTACATATTCAGCAAACTAACACATTGGCCACAGAAACGTATGTATGTGTCCAGTCAACTCTGGTGCCTGCAGCCACAAGACTATGGGCAAAAAGACAAAAGTGTTATTGGCACCAGTAGAGGGAGTTCTCGTCCCTCTGGCAGAATACATGCCAGCTTGCCATCCTGGAAAGAATGGTTGCAGGAACAGGTGCTGCAGCTCTATGCAACAGAGCCTCCACTGGAGAGGGCCTGCCCTTGCGGGGTCTCTTATTTAAGATCCTGACTGTCAGCCATAACCGCTGTGTGCACCCCTTCAGAGATGGGGGTTGGGTGGATAGCCTTAGTTCCTTTTTTAGAAGACTGTTGTACCATTCACTCATTCCTGCTGCCTGGGGATGATATGGCCCATGTAACTTCCACTGAATGGACAACTGAGAAGCCCACTTCTGTACCTCATGTCCAGTAAACTGGGTTCCATTATCACTCTCTATGACCAGAGATCATACATAGCCATAAGGCTATTCAGTGTCTTCACAGTGTTTACCTGGTCTCGGGCCTTGCAGGGCCATACAAACAGGAATTCTGTAGCCGTATCAACAGCTGTAAAAATGTACATGAAAATCTCTGATGTGGGAAGTGGTCCCACAAAATCCACTTGCCGTCAAGTCAGGGGCACCATTCCATGGGTTATTTGCCCATCAGTATGTGGCACCTGTCAGGGATGTAGACTCTCTTGAGCACATACCGGACAAATGCGACAGGCGTTTACCTCATCTTCCCATTCTATGGGTAGGGCCCACCTTTGCACAGCCATCCACATGGCTTTGCTGCCAGCATGCTGCATCTGGCAATGTAACCATTTGGCTACATCAGTCACTGGGGCTCTCTCCAGCCATCTTACCTTAGCCAGCGCATCAGCTTCATCATTGCCTGGACTGGCTAAGGGAGAATGTCTTGTGACATGGAAAAGAATTACTTCCTTTTCCTGTCCTAATTCCCATAATTCCTGCTACATGGCTTGTCCCAACAGGGGTCAATGACCTATCAGCCACCATTGATACTTCCAAGTAGAGATCCGAAGGGTCAAACCCTTGAATACAGCCCAGCTCTCAGTACAGATGGTTAATGGCCCAGGCTCATTTTTTATCACCATCCATATTGCTCTCAGTTCAGCCCAATGGCTGCTTGGCCCTGTGCCATTTTCATACCATATAGTATTTGTTAAGGGCTGGACAGCAACAGCTGTCCACGATGCTTAGGGTCCCATGCTAGAGCCATCTGTGTACCAAGTCTGCTCCGCAATAGGTCCCTGTCCCTCATGAAAAGGTGTGGTCTCCACCTTCATAGGTATAGGATGCGTCAAAGTGTCCTCCACAGCCTCTACCGGTCCCAATACAGTTTGTAACTCATTAGACAGAGGACTCAACACAATGTTTCTCTGTTCTATATAAGCTCAGCATTTGGACAGAATGGGAGTCTGATTTACACCAGTTTTAGGAGTGCTTGCCAATGTCCACAACCAACCTAGGATGGGTTATGCTGTCCTTGTGAGGACCTTGGCATTTCCTGTAATGGTTTCAGAAGTCATCAGGGCAGAATACACAGCTGCTAACTGTTTCTTTTCTCAATCAGAGAGTAGCATACTTCAGCACCCTTCCAAGCTGAGACCAGAATACTATAGGTATTCAGATCCAGTCTTGTCTCTGCCATAGACTCCATCCTGACCCTTCCTGGGTTATGTGTACATCTAATTCAAATGGTTTAGTGGTGTCAGCCACTTGCAAAGCTTGTACTTGCTGTACTGCCCTCTTTGTAGCATGGAAAGCCTGTTCCACTTCATCAGACCAATCCCAAGGAGCTCCCTTTTTTGTTAGTGCATACAGTGGATGCACCATTTGGGTCATATGGGGTACAAAAGCTCTCCAATACCCCAACAGTCCCAAATATGTCTGTAGCTGTGCCACCATTGTGGGCCAAGGGTATGCCTGTATTTTATCGACAGTGGCTTCTGGAATGACCCATGTATTACCTGACCAAACAACTCCCAAGAATTTGACAGGCAGCCTGGGTTCTTGCACTTTGGTTGTGTTCATGGCCCACCCACATTCCTTCAATAGCATCAGAGCTGCCTTAGTTAGATCTGCAAGAGAATCAGAGGTTAGTAACACATCGTCTGTATGATGATATAGCCTATATAGTTACATATATAGCCTAGTCTACTTGGCTAGGTCCCCAGCCACTAAACCATGACAGAGGGTTGGGCTGTGCGGGTAGGTTTGGGGCAACACTTGAAAAGTCCATTGTCTTCCTTCCAGGTGAAGGCAAATTGATTTTGGCTATCGGCCAGGATTTGGGATAGAGAAAAAAGCATTTGCAAGGTCCAATACATAATAAGGTCCCAGCTGAGTTATCAGCTGATCCATCAAGTCATGAACTGAAGGTGCAGCCGCATACAAAGGAGGCACTACTTTGTTCAGTTCTCAGTAATCCACAGTCATCCTCTAGGTACCATCAGGTTTTTTCACTGGCCATACCGGGGTGTTAAGTGGACTATGTGCAGGACGAATGATGCCAACCTTTCCTAACTCCAATATAGTGGCACCTGTCTCCACATGTCCTCCTGGTAGGCGATACTGTTTTACATTGACTCACATCCTGGTTTGAGTAACACCTGTGGGTCATATTTAGCATGTCCCTGCAACACAGGCTTTACTGTCTGTATCTGCAACAGGAATTCTCCAAACGTCATCTGCAGGTGTAACCCATAAAGCATATCTATACCCAAACTGGGGATACATAGACAGTATATACATGAGGGGGCAATCATCCAGTGCTCAGTGGCAAAGACACAGCTTTGACTGTAATAGTCTGTCCTCCATAGACATCTACATTCACTGCGGCTCTCGGAAACTTATCTGGATTGCCATGTATCAGGCTACATTCTGCACTGGTGTTGTCCACCAACACTAACACTCGCTGTACATTTGTCCCAGACCAATGTATTGCCAGTTCAACATGAGGCCCCCGGTCCTCGTCTGCCCCCCAAAAATGAACACGTTGGCCTGGTCCCTAGCCAAAAGAGAACAGTCCATCCACCTCCACAGAAGTAGCCATAAAATCCTTCAAATACACTGGAGGAGTTGTTATGTGCCTCTTGGAGAAGTTTGATATTATGCTGTTCAGGGCGTAATTGTTGCCACGAGGCAAACAGGACCGCTTTTGGTTGCCGGCTGATTTTCTCTGTCAACTCATGCCATAAGCAAGTCAAATGAAGTCTGCATATGGCTAGTCTTGCTCAGTCCCTTCAGGGCAACACTCTGAGCATTTCTTGGGGACTTGGTCTTCACCACCCTTTGGACCCCCTTTGCTTGTCACCTTCCCTCTGCCTCGCCCAGATTGGCCATGATGGTCATCACTTCATGTATAGGATGGCCAACGTATGAGGCCAGTATGGCCATCAGTGACCCAAAGGATGTCGATGAAACATTTTGCAGCTCAACATCTCTCATGCTGCTGGTAGAACATTCATCGTCTGGGCCATGTGTGTTCACATTAAACATGGACTGTCACATCCCCAGCTCCCGAATTATTTGAACCAGCTCAGCATATGTTTGCCATCTACTCATGGTTTCAGGCAGTTCTCTGGCATTCATGCACGTGGTCCAGATGGCTGTATTCACCCATTCCATCAAGGAGTGGTTATCCTGTCCTGGTGTGGGTCTGCGGCTGTTCTGTGATGACTGCCACAGGGACACATACATGGTAATGGAAGCCAACTTTTCCATCTCCTCACCAGAGCATATTATGCCATCCACCCCTAGGTCCTACAGCCACAAAAACCAAGCATCTACGGGTTTACCCTGTTTCTGCCAAAACTGTTTCCCTAAGTCCACCAATTCAGCTTGAGTGTAGGGGACATAAGTAGTAAATTAGGTCGCTTGTGAGTTGGCTTCCAGTTATCTGCCTGGTCCCATGGGCTGTTCATACTTCAGTTTCTGATGCATAACAAGTCATTTCAGGGGATGCACAGTCTCCCCCAACTCACCATCTGTTTGGCCATTGTCCTAGGTGTTGAAAGCAGAAGTGACCTGTTGCTGTACTTCAACCTCCAGAACAAGTACCTGCACTTCCAATAAGTCTGCTTTCTGTTGCAAATCTCGAAGCCACACTGCTTCATGGAGTACCTGGTCCATGTTGACTCATAGTACCAGCCAGACCCAGTCAACAGGAAAGCGGCCACTGGGTACCACAAACTCGAGGGTAGCCACATTTCCTACCTCTCTCACGGGACTAGTGGCTCCCTTACCTGCTCGGAATCCAGCCGACTATACCAATTATCGGGCTGGATCACAGACCCCTCTGTCTTGTCCTGTGCAAGTCACGTGTGTCAGGTAGCTGAAAAAAGATTCTGGCGGCCAATAATAGGATAGACAGGCTTTGTTCCAGATGTGAGCTCCACCACCAGTGGTTCAGAGACACTGCCTTTTATACCAAAAGTACACAATAGTGGCCATGAGTCAAGGGGTACAGGGGCACACATGCGCAGTTACACCACTCTTATATAACTTGTTTACAACGGGCGTTCTGAATCATACCCAGCCAGATATGAGGCAAGAGGGCCTGACTAAACTAACTCCATTTTCCTCATAATCAACATTAAGTATCAAATGCAATTTGTGTTCTACAGATACAGTGTCCCAGTGAAGTCCAAATACTAAATACTGAACTCCATTCATTACGATCGAGAGGACTGTCCCCAAGACCAACTTTTAAAAGTATACGTGGTATGATCAGCACTGCTCAAAGCCAGTAACAATTCAAAGAATTTTGATCCATGAAAACAGTTCCATACTAATGAATAACAATACCTAACTCATTGAGTAAGTGAGATAGCAGATGCAAAGGACCGGGTACCCAGAACATAGCAAGTGCCCAATCAAAGATGCTGGCTATTACTGGTGTACACATTGCTGTTGTGGATATTAGATGGAAACGTGTTTATAACAAAAGGAACAAAAAAAGGAGCTAAATACTTTATTGCAGACCCACAGGTTAAGCACAGAAGGGGCTTGGGAATTGGGGGGTCATGATGAAAAGATGTTCTGGGTTCTGAAGTGGCAACTAAAGGGGCGTTGATAGCAGAAAGTGGAGGAGGGGAGAGCAGCACATTGACAGCTGCTGGAAAAGAGGATCTTCTGATGGGTGGGTGCAGTTTCATTTAATGTTATTTCCTATTATTATTTTCCTCCTTTTCAGTTGTTTTAGATTTATTTTGAAATAATTTAAGAATGGATTTTTTAGGGGTTATTTTCTATTATTATCTTGTTCTTTCCTGTGTTTATTCTCCTTTTGGTTTCCTTCAGATTTATTCCGAAATAACTTAAGATCGGGTTTTCCCAAAGTAATTTTTTTCTGGTAATGATCTGTTCTTGAAGGCCAGCTTGTCCTCTATTTACTGCCATTTCTGTGATGGAGGTAGTGTGATGGGTTCAAAAAGAAAAAGATGCATACAGCAGGAGATGGGATCTATCTACTCTCAAGTAAGCACCTGAACACAGACTCCACCTGAGACCATGTGCTTGAAATGATTACTTCAGGCATGTAAAAGAATTTTGTATCATCCAAAGTTAGTCTGAGAATTCATGGTGAAAATCTTACAATATCTTTAGAAGCAAACCATGTAGAATGCTCTCTGCACAGTGTAATATAGTGTACACTCAAGTTGTACATCCCAAATATATGCCATGAGTCTCATCCCCCTGAAAAGTCTAAGAATAAGAAATTGTGCAAATCTGTGGAATAAACAGATACCCTTGTCCCTGATAATACCAGTTACCCTTCAAATAATCAGCCCGGTGTACTTTATCAACACAGTGTAAGTTGTTTTCCACAACATTTTATAAGCTCTTGATTTCTGACAGTGCTAGTATATTAAATTAAAGTTAATAATTATTTCTTCCTACCAATGCATTGCCTGATGCTATCAAAGCTTTACTGGCCATAAGAGAATCAACACACCAGGTCCTAACTATTCAAGAACATTATCAACTACCAAGCAAAAACTGAGACACACATACCCCACCCACTACCCACCAACAAATCCTTGCTGTTATGAATATCTGTAAGTCTCTTGCCTACCTTAATGACATGCATTTATGAAGTGTATTGGTCATAAGCCTCTTAGGGGAATTCTTTACTGAGGAGAAGTCTGTTCCTTCAATAGTATTATCTCACAAGTGGCTCTGGACACTTTTTCTCAGTGAGCATTATTTCACACACATTGAGCACATGTTATTTTGAAAAGAACAGAAAAATCAGAGTCAGGAGATCTGAGTTTCAGCCTCAACATTATGATTTAGTGGAGATGTAATATTAAGCAATAATTTAATATTTCTGGGAAGTAGAGATAATAATATTACCTAAACACAAAGTTGCTGCGTGTGTGAAGTGAGATTAGGACATGAAGATGTGACTTATTAGGTACTAGGCAAATGTCAGTCTTTGCTATTATGACATATTTGACCACCAGTCTGGAAGAACAATATGGAATGCTAATGCTCTGAGCTCCCTGCCACAGCAGATCCCAGATTATATGATGCCAACACCATGGGACATTTTGATGTTTGAAAACTGAAAACCTTTCTGATCCACTAGTTGAAGGTAACTAAATTTCAAAATTGACTACACAGGTGCAGTGACCTTCCACTATCTGAAACTAGGTGCTCAGGGAGTATCTGGGAGAGAAGTGTAGACAAAAGAAGGGAAGGGAAGGGAAGGAAAAAGAAGAGAAAGAGGAGAAGGGGAGGGGAGGAGATTGTAGACAAGCTGCCAATATGAATCCTCCTTCCTTAAAGGACCCCCTTACTGAGGAATTAGGCTGTGCTGTGGAAATCTATAAACAGTATATTCGTAACGTGTTCACATGGTTGCCTTCGCTGCAAACCAGTATTCATAATTGTATCTTCAAATTCAGGCTAATAAATGTTTGTTTATTTGTTGCTTGAAGGAAAGAAAGAGGGATTTCTGTCTCCTGGTCTGGACTTAATTCTGCTACTGAGGGGAAAAAAAAAAAAAAACTGTAACCTAACCAGTGTCTAAGTTGTAATCTGACCATAGCATCTGCCATTCCATTTAAAAAAAAAAAAAAATCAAGAAAGCTTGGACCAGAATTTGTATTTGTTTCTCAGTGTCATTCCTGAGGAAGAATTCTTTTTTTTAAAGTCTAATGAGTCTTTTATTTTTCTTAATTTTAATTTATCAATATACAATATAGTTGATTTTCGTGTCCCTTTACCAATTCAATTCCTCCTTTTCCTCCCATCCTGAGGAAGAATTCTTGATTGCTAAACACACTCCACCTCAGACTTTGCTACCACAGTTATGCCTTTATGCCAACAATGGCAACCCATAGATTTTTGAGAAATATCTTTTCTCAGCTGCATGACTGTGATTGAGTGTATGGAACATGAGAGCAAAACTGTGTCTAAAGCTGTTCCCATCTGCCAAATCACCTTCAAGTAAATGGCCCAGCTGAAGAGACGGCACAAAGTGCCAAGGATTCCTGAGGCCAGCAGAAGTGGGGGTGACAGGGGGAAGTGGGCTGTATGTGCTTGACCCCCACCTGTCTTGTTACCTACAGCCTGAGAATGAGTCCGTCAGCCTCCACCTCAGCTCGTGAAGTGTGGCAATGAATGGCATCTTCTCACTTAATGACAGTGTTACTCTACCTGAAACTGCACTGAAAGAGATCTTGTGCATTTTCTTACATTTTTTAAATTTATTTTTTAATTTTTCAAAGTAAATTCAAAACTTCATGACTTTTCCAATGATATTATAAATACCATATCCAAAAGTCAATCGGTAGAAATCATGCAGGATTTTTTAATAAAACTTCAATCTATCCAGTGTATGTAAGCCTGCATATTTCTTATAAGCTCTGAAACTAGGTCAAAAATGGAATCGTGCCCAATGTGGTGGTGTAAAGGTCCATCTCTCCTAGTCTCCTGTTTCTCATCTCTTACAAACATACATACAAGAAAAATTAATGCTCACACGTGTGTGTAGGAAGTCAAAGTTCACAAAATGCTATTTCGTTTACCTGTCCATCTGTATAAATACTGTATTTGCTTTATAATATAGTAGAGGCTCTCCTAACTTATCTCCTCTCCACTGGCTGGCCGGATTCACCAACACTCCCCAGTCCTAGGAAACATCCTGACTGAGGGCTGTGGCACACCGAACACTCTACTGTCCACAGAATTCAGTTCTTACCATAATTCGAACACTTGCAGTCAGTGTGTTCTCTCTCAAACCTCTTTATGCCAGTTGTATCTGTAATTATAATGATCCGGTTTAATTTCACATTATTGCATAAACTGATGACATATGATACAGAAAGAAAAATGGATGATTTTATGAAAATAGAATGCTTTGGAAAAAACTCAATAAGTGCAAAATACTAAAAAATTACTGCTTTAAAATTAAGGGTGAACACACAACTCTGTGGGAAAAAAACATCCAAAATATCTAAAACTCTGTACTCAGCTACACAAAAGTCAAGCTCATGCTCCACTAAAAAAATTAATTTTTAAAACACACTGAAATTAAGAAAAATAAATGATGCAAAAAGAAAGATGAAGCAAAACTCCAATTGCAGATACATCCTTCGTCAAGAATAATGGGAAAGGAACGTACATTTATGTGTTTTAGGTTAAAAATGAAATATTTAACATATATATTTTGTTGTGATTACCTGCTCTAATCACATTTCTGACTAAACAAACAACTGGTCATTTTAGAAGTTTCTATTAAGAAGTGTTCTCTGTATGTTCTCACGTAATATTAGAAATGTATGTTAGAAAATCATCTCACCTGTAAGCATAACAGGGCTCTCTCATGAGAACGTTAATTTTACATTGATTCAGCTGCGCGATGGCTCAGCTCATGCCCTTGAAACACATTTGCTATGCAGAGTAAAAGTCTGATGTGTTCTTATTCACTTTTAACACTGCATATATTAGGAGAGAATTAAATGCTTTGACTCAGGAATTATCAAAAATATATTAGTACAAGGAGAACCCGTGAACCGACCACACTTTAGTTCTTCCTGTCCTCCCCGCCAACCCAGCCCGTATGCAGTTATGAAGCATCCTCATGGCTCACCCAAGATGAACAGAGTTTGATTCCAGAACCATCACCCATGGGCTCTGGGTTTGATTCCACAACCATCACCCATGGACTCCACTCTGGCACCCTAATGCCATGCACACATGTGGAACCGGCAAGGAATGACACAACACAGGGGTGAAGGAGGTGTCTTCGAAGGAGGGACTGTATTATTTATTGAATATTAACCCCCTGCCCAAAGAGATTGGTGTTTCAAGGAAGGTGCATTATTTGTTTTTCATTAGAACAGTACTTTATTACTAGATTTAGTTTTTCCAAAGTCAACCATGGCTCTTCAAGATCATGCAGCCCACATCCCTGCTAACTGTATACTGGAATTAATAATCACCACCTGCCCTTAGACTGGGAGTCACTGCAGCACTCAGTGCGGGAGCAGCTGCGATACAGAGATGAAATGCAATAGAACAAGTCATCTCGCTATGCTGTGATGTCAGGACGCTGCTGGGTTCTTGGAGGTCTGGGAAGAGTTTTTTCAGAAAACAAACCGACTGCCCCATCACCCAGTTCAGCTGTGAAGTGCAGGTGTGATTTCCTCCAAGACCCTCAAGATCACATATGCAGCTTCTCGAGGTTCTCTGAAACAAGCTGCTGTTCCAGGATCACCCCAAGGATCCTAGAAAGCTGGTGTCCTTGGGTTCTGTGTGGGCCTGTCTTTCTCCAACCCTGGATCTAAATGAAACTGATCATTACTGGGTTCAGCCACCGAAAAGATTCACAAGATTTCAGAAAGGCAGAAATGAGTTTATTATTTAGCACAAGCATGGGAGGATAAACACCAAGAAGGCTTCTGCTACTCAGTTCATGTGCAAAGGATCAGCTGAAAAACATTAGCAGGACCTTCTACGTGCTAGGAAAAGAAAAGCAACATAACATAACGTAGTGCTGTTCCAAGGAGATTTGCTTGGTACTTCAAGGGCATCTTGACCTGAAAGTCAAGAAAATCAATGACTATCTATGCAGAGCTCATCTGAGGATGGTTTTATCAAATGCAGTCGGTCCTTACTTTTAAAAGTTGGCAGCTAGATCAAGGATATGGGTCAGTGTGAATTACTGGTGAAGACTCATGTCTTTTTATTGTAAGTGCACCTTAGAGCTTGCATAATTTCATGTCTGGTGCTACCACTCTGTTCACATCATGGAGCCCAGTTGTCTTCGCTGCATCCACAGAAGTGAAATGATGTACTCTTCAGGCAAGAAACAAAGGAAACTCCCACCAACTCCCTCCCCAGCATGGAGGGAAACAAAAGTGCCACCCTATTGTCAGATTCTTTCCAAGCACAGTCTGGCAACAAAAGGCCACTAAACTTTCAACCAGGAAACTTCTCGAGCTTCTTTGAAATCAGAGCGAAGGAAGTTGTTCTGCTGGGGTTCAGCTGCCAGTTATTCAGGTCCCCTGCATTCAGTGAACTGTGGCCATTCCAGAAGCCTGAACCAGAGCGCAGAAGCAGAGTGCAGAACCAGAGTGCAGAGAGAAGGTGGGCAGAGTCTTTGCCCACCCCCAGAGGGACTCCAGAGTGCTGCTCTCAAACTGCACGACATTCTGTTCTGCCCCACAAACCACCCCTGTAAGAGAAAGGGTCAGCCCTAAATTCAGAATGAAAGAAAGCAGGCACTCCTGTCTCCTCAGGATAGAACACTGAGCATGTTGTCACTTTGCTGTGTCCCATTCTTCAGAGTTAGAGGCAGTAGCTTGAAACCCCCTCTCTGAGCCCTTGGCCAAGCAGAATAACTCAAAAAATATTATTGGAACATAAAATAAACCATGAAGTGTAACATTTTTGCTGTGACCAAATCATGATTTTTCCTTCAGTCCATTGTTATTAATAAACTGCTGTAAAAGGATTAGGCTATTTTGCAGAAAAGGTATAGTAGATTAAAATCTTTCCCACATATTTAAGATTAGGAACCTGTAATAAAATAGAGTTGGGAATTTTTTTTTCCTGCATTCTCAAGGAATTCTTTTGAGAGTCCCATGCTGATACTGCTGGGGACATTTGATTAACTTGGCTGCTAGGTTCTACTACAAATTCCCTCTCTCTGACATTGAATGAGCTCTCCCTGCCCCACCCCAGTAAGCCTCTTGTTGACCTGTACTTGACACCCTCTCACACCCTTGCAGCCCCAAGCCTTTCCCCTGTTCCAAGCCTCTGACTCCCCACACATGATCCCTCCTTCTTCACTGGAATTGCAGGGACTGACACAAGCATTGCCAATCCTGCCCTCCACTTGTGCTGTGTCCATGTCATCCCCCCCACAGTGAGAGAGCTGTGCTTTCACAGCGCCAAGGCCAACCCCTCCAACTGTGCCCTTGACCCTATTCCCTCTGCCTCCTTGGGTACCTTACCCCATCATAAAGCCACCAGCCCTTCCATCTACAGCCTCCCCCTTTCTGCACATGTGCACAAGTATGTCCTAGAAAGCCTCCCTCAAGTCAGAGATTTCCCAGAGTTCTTGCCCTATATTTCTCACTCTTTGTTGCCAGTGCTCTTGAAAGAATTCTGCACTTATTCACTAAATATTTAGTGAGTTCCTCCTACTTTGTGGCAAACATCGTGCTAGACGTTAGGGAAATAACAAAGAGTAAGTCATGGTTCCTCCTCACAGTAAAGAAAACAGGGACCCCTTCACAAATAAAAATACAGCAAACTACCACTTGTGATAACTACCATTAAGAAACAAGGAGCTGAAACAGAGAGGAACCAGAGGCCCTATTATAGACAGAGTGGGTAGAGGAGGCCTGTCTGATGAGAAGGTATTTTGGATAAGACCTGAAGAATGAGAAGGAGCCCTGGGAGAATGGGGGAAAGAGCAATTCCTGCTGAAAGGACAGCATGTGCAAAGGCCCTGAGGCAGAAAGATCCTGGCTTGTTTGAGGGGCTGCAAAGCTACTGTGGATAAAGTGCAGTGAGCAAGGATGAAATGAGGATGATCTTGGAGAGGTAGGCAGAGACCATATAATGTAGGACATGGTGAGGAACTTAGAATTTATTCAGGAGTCAATCAGTAGCCATTGAAGCATTTTTAGAGAGAAATAATAAAATGATACTCCTTGCAGGAGTATGGAGAAGGAACTAGAGCACAGGAAAAGCAAAGCAAAAACAGAGAAGGCAATGAAGAGGCTACTGTAGCAGTGAAGACAGAAGAGGAGGAACTTGTGATATCTTAAGAGAATAGAATCAACAATACTTGCTGATAGACGCAGTGAGAGGAAGGAGGAACAGGAGTAAATAGGATGATTCTGAGGCTTCTGACATGAGAAACTGCACGGATGGTGGTGCTCTTGATTAAGATGGAAAGGATACTTGTAGGGAAGTGACCAGTTGGGGCAAGTAAGAGTTCTGTTTTAGACATGAGTTTAAGTGCATGTGCAACATCTAAATAGAAATGTCAACTGCAGATATGTGAATCCAGAGCTCAGATGAGTGGTCTGGCTTAGAGGTGTAAATCCTTGAGAACATTTAAGATCACCTGGGAAGAGACTTTTTAAAAGGGGGGGCGGGTGGATGGAAAAGAAAGAAAAGTTCAAGAAGAATAAAATTTTTAAAAAGAGAAAAAGACCTAGAACCAAACCTTAGAATCCAATATTCAAAGGTTGAAAAGAGTAGGGGGAGCCACAGAAAAGGAACCACCAAGGACATAAAAGGGAAAGCACAGAAGTGAAGAGAGACAGTGCTTGTGGGAAGGAGTGGTCCGCTGAGCTGAATGCTTCAGAAAGGTCTGGCATCATGGAGTTTATCATTTCTGCCTCTCAAAATGTTACCCCTCCTTCAAAGCCCAGGTAAGACGGCCTGACCTGAGCAATCACTTTCTCAGCGATCACCAGTGACCGCCCATCTCTACCATATCCAGTGTCTTTTCTCAATCCTCATCCTCCTTGTTTTCTATTAGCCTGTGATATCAGGGATCACTTCGTCATTTGTGCAACTGTCTTTTCCACTGAGTTTCCATTTACATAACGCTCTCCTGGTTATTCTACTTTTTAAAAACTTTATTCTCTGACTCTTCTTTCCCTTTCACCCCGTAAGTGCTTGTGTTTCCTGAGGTGTCCTCAGATCCTTTCTTTGCACCCTGTGTAATCTCATTTATGCACAAAGCTTCTGCATCACCCTGCACCTCATTCCAAACCCCAGATCTCGTGCCTAACCCATTCTCTCTCTCAAGACTCAACCTCTCATTCTCAATTTTCTGCTAGACATCTTTTACATCAGAGTCATTCTGACATTTTAAAAACCATTATTTGAAAAACAAAACTCTTCACCTTTGCTCCAAAACCTTCTCTTTTTCATTATCATATGGTTATTTATGGTGCGACCATCTTCCCCTTGAAATTTCCAAGTCATTGTTGGCTTAGTGTTTCCCTTCACCCCAGACAATCAATAAATGTGTTTCTATTGAACGTTCTAAACATGCTTCTTTACTCTCCCCTCCCATACATTCTCTCATCTGGTCTCCTCACCTCTCATTTCTCCCTGTTCTAGTATATTCTGTACATTTGCTGCCATAATTTCAGTTTCTAACAGCACTATTCTGATCACATTGTACACACTGCTTTAAAAACCTATCGTAAGTATTTCTGGGCTACAAAACAGATAGCAGAATCCTTATCCCACCATATAAGGCTTTCACTCATTTACCAGTACATATATATTGAGTGACTACTGTATGCCAACCACCGTGCTAGGTGCTAGGATTCAGCAGTGAGCAAGACAAAGTCCCAGCCTACATGCAGTTTACTTTCTAGTTGGGAAACCAAAAAAATAAACAGTTAATTTAATTAATATATAATATTGCTTCATCTATTGATACTTCTATGAATAAAAATGATCAGAGTAAGGACTTAGGGAACAACTGGCAGGGAACTGTCTTAAATAAGGTAACTGGGATGGTCTTTCTATGGAGATGACAATTGAACAAGTACTGACTGGAGACTTGGGAGTAAGAAATCTAGAAAGGGATCAGCAAGTGCAAAGATCCTGAGGTGAGAAAGAACTTGGTGTGCTGATGAACAGCAAGGCAGGTGTGGCAGAAACAGAATGAGACAGAGAGTGATAGAAGACTATGTCTGGGAAGTGGCAAAGGCCCAATCATGCAGAACCCCATGCAGGCCATGCAGGTGAGCTGGGACTTTGTTCTAAGGGATGTGGGAAGGCCCTGGAGCATCTGGACCATGGGAGGGACGTGATACAATCACCATTTTTCAAAGACACTCCCTGACCTAGCTTTTGCATGTCTAGTTAACCTCCTCTTCCACTAATCCTTTTCTTTTTTTAATTGTAAATTGACAAATTATGTATTTATGGGGTACAAAGTGATGTTATAATTTATGAATACAATGTGGGATAATTAAATGAAGCTAAGTAACATATCCATCACCTCAAATATTTATTTTTTGTGGTGAGAACATTTGAAATTTACTCTTAGTGATTTTGAAATGTACGATACACAATTATTAACTGTGTTCACCACACTGCGCAATTGATCTAAAAAAAAAAACCCTTATATCTCCTGACTGAGGCTTCTGTCCTGTAATCATCATCTCCCCATTTCTCCCACCCCTCAGCCTCTGGTAACCACTATTCTACTCTCTGCCTCTATGAGTTCGATTGTTTCAGATTCCACATGTAACTGGGAATATGCAGTATTTGTCTTACTGTGCCTGGCTTATTTCAGATCATCTCATTAGATACAGAAAAAGCATATGTCAAACTTTAACATCCTTTCATGATAAAAAAAAAAAAAACTCAAAAAAATAGGTAAAGAAGGAATGTACCTCAGCACATAAGGACAATATATGAGAAGCCCACAACTAACATTATACTCAATGGTGAGAAATTAAAACCCTTTCCTCTAGAATCTGGAACAAGACAAGGATGCCCACTCTTGCCACTTCAATACAGTACTGGAAGTCCTTACCGGAGCTATTAAGCAAGAGAAAGAAATAAAAGGCATCCAAATAGGAAAGGAAGAAATGAAACTGTTACTGTGTGCTGACAACATGATCTTTTATATGAAAAACCCTAAAGATTCCACACACATAAAAACTGTTAGAACCAATAAACAAATTGAGTAAAGTTGCAAAATCAACACAAAAAAAATCAGTAACATTTCTATACACTAACAGCAAACTTTCTGTAAAAGAAATCAAGAGAACAAACCCAGTTACAAAAGCTACAAAAAAATAAAATACTTAGGAATAAATTTAACCAAGGAGATGAAAGACCTGTACACCAAAAACTACAACATTAATGAGAGAAATTGAAAAAGCCACTAATCTTGTTCAAATCCATCATGCTCTAGCCCAGCTGGAAAACCTATATTTTCCAGAATCTACCTATTTGTTCTCACTGCTGTGCAGCTGGTCACCTGTTTCCCCTCCTTGCATCACTCTCTTTACTATTTCTGCCTCTCAGAATGTTACTTCTCCTTCAAAGCCTAAGTGTGATGAATCTCCCCTATAAAGCCTTCTTGACTCTTCAAGCCAATAATAATCAATCTCTTCCTTTAATTCCCATAGCAGGTTATTTGTGCAGCCACTGTAATACTTGTCTCACCCTATTTTATGTTTTAATTATTTGTGTGTGACATGTCTCCCTTACTACGCCACAAATATCTTAGGATAAGAACGATGTACCTCTCCTTTTTGTTCCACTACAAATTCTAATATGTGCACTGCACACACCAGATCTTCAGGAAATACCTGCCAAGGTAATGAATGGACAGCCTTAATTAAGATAAATTATTGTTTTGTGTACTGATCGAGTCCTAAATCCATGGTGCTATTATTTCTGTATCACTGACGGTTATCCATTTACTTAAATAACCTTCCTTTGAATACACTTAGAAAAGATAAAAAAACTGTGTTATAAGAGAAGAACAAGTATGTAGGTTATTCCTTTCCTTAAACAAAGAGAAGTTCTGTTATGCGTCATGGAAAATTAAAACACAGTAATAAAATGCGCCAAGACTTGTTGAATAATGATTTAGTGGAAAAGTTGCTTTGCCTCCTGTGCATAGGTCCTAACTTTCCTCTCAAGTACTTAAGCTGCATGTTCTATTTATTTTGTTTTTAGATTACATTGACCACTATTGGCTATGGAGACAAAACTCCCCTAACTTGGCTGGGAAGATTGCTTTCTGCAGGCTTTGCGCTCCTTGGCATTTCTTTCTTTGCCCTTCCTGCCGTGAGTATCTTTGCAACAATACAGCAGTTTAAATTAGGTCTTACAAGTTTACTAGAGTGAGTTCTCACAACTTGGTATGCTTGGGAACATATCTTTATCATTTACAAATGTAACTGTTCTGATAAAATGTTGACTTTTCTAAATATATCTAGTTGGATAATTTATGAAATATGGTCTTCCCTCGGGGACACTTCACCTAAGACCTAAACACTAGCTAGGTCTTTATGACCAAATAATAATTCAGATGGCATCAACTTTCATTCAACATACTAGTAATTCATTTAAAATATTTGTAAAGATTTAAAGATATCTTCTTTTTAATCTGATCACTCCAATTTGGTTTATAATGTGTGCTACCAAAGAGATGGATGTGCACATGTGGAGTATTTTCTTCTTCAGATCCATTCGAGTGAAAAGCATATGACCTTAAAGGGTTTTAAATATGTAGGATGATTTATTCTTTGTGTCATCATTGATTTTCCTCAATGAGCAGTTTCTGCATCTTATTAGGATGAAGAGCACATTTATCTTCCCCTAAGCTTCTGATTATTTTCTCCTTAATGGATGAAGCTTGCCTTTCTGGTCATTTTAGCCTCTTGATTCTTTAAAGGCAACTGGTCAAAGTAATACAATCTGCCCCCATCCCAAAGCTTTCACTTTTGCCCACTGTACCCAAGGTGGGCTGAGGGAGACATCGAAAAGGAGTGTTAAGGCAGTGGCAGCAGGTGTGCTTAAGAGAAATAGCCTTAGCCTTGCTCCAGACACAAGCCAATGCTGTGGCAAAACCTCTGACAAGCAGAGGCCCCAGAGCACCCCTCCAAAGGAAGCCAAGGGGTGGAGAGGTCAGATGGCGATCTCCAACACCACAGCTTTTAGCTCACAGGGCTCCTCCTCTGCCTGTTAACGAGTGCAGAGGATGCTCTTGTCCTTCCCACAGCCGGTGCCCAACTCCATATTCATCAGATGGTTCTGCCCCAGAGCACTCAAAATCACAAAACAGACCAAAAAGACCATGTCTCTGCTTGAGCGTTAGACCTCAGTATGAATTCTGTGTTCGTTTGCTAGGGCTGCTGTAACAAGATACCACAGACTGGGTGGCTTAAACAATACCAATTATTGTCTCACAGTTCTGGAGCCTACAAGGCCAAAATCGAGGTGTTGCAGGGTCAGTTCCTTCTGAGAGCCATGAGAGAAGGATCTGTTCCAGTCCTCCTCCTTAGCTTGTAAATGGCTGTCTTCATCCTGTCTTCATTTCACCTGTGTCCAAATTTCTTCTTCTCATAAGGACACCAGTCACATTGGATAAGGGCCCACTCTAATGACCTTATATTAACTTGGTTACCTCTGTAAGAACCCTGTCTTCAAATAGGGTCACTTCCTGAGGTGTTAGGGATTAGGACACCAACATCTGAATTTCAGAGGGGTACAGATCATCTCAAACAGCAATCTCGAGTATATTTCTTCATCAGTATAATGGAGAAAGAATTATCGTGCCCAGAGAAATTTTGTAAAGACCGGTGTGGTAATGTAAGTCAAGTTCTTGTTGTGAAGAAAACACTCAGTATAAATGTCCCTTTACCGGTATGAATCTAGAGACACCTGTTTCCTGGTGCAAAATGATGAAAGCAAAGAGAGTCAAAAAAAGTCTCTCTTATCCAAAGTCAACTCATCTGACCTCAGCAATCCAGAACAGAGAAGAGACTCACTCAATAATCAGATTCCATGCAGGAAAATACCTTTAGAAATAGTAAAATGCAGTCTTGGGGTTTTTCCCCAAAATAATGGCACAAAATACCTGCTGTTTTTGTATTTATATTTATCCTGAAGCCATGTATATAGCAACCTCTGTGAACCAGCAAAAAACTGAAAACAAGGAAGTAGCCAACCTCTGGGGTGTTAAAACAGACAACGATGTAGGTGCACCTCTTAGGAGCTCTTGAGACCTAATTCATAACCTGGTCTTAGAGAAGTTTCTGATAAACTGACCTACATAGTTTCACAATTCTTTGAAGATCATAGACAGGAAACGTAAAGGGAGGCTGATAGAACACTACCACAGGAAGAGATGGTGAAAGACTAACAGCGAGGGAGGGAAAAGAAAATATGTAAGAAACAAGCAGACACAAGTGCTCAAATTGTGTAAAGACCTGGGCCAGTTAGCTTTAGTGTCAGTCCACCTCTGGAAGCTGACTTCATCCAACACAGGGAAATACTTGGTCCCCGTGATGAAATTCTAGACCATCACAGGGAGTTAAACTCTGTGGCCGTGATAGGTTACATGTCAGAGACTATGTAGTTATTCTTGGAAGTGTTTCCAATAAAGTGATTACAATTTTTTATATGCAAATTAAACTAACACGTGCTGGAAATCTGAAAAATTTGCTTGCACAGAACAAAACATTTCCTAACAATGCCAAGAAAAGTAGCCTCTATTATGGCTCTTTTTACTATAACCTCACAGCAGGTGCTGAGTTTTTATATATTGAATGAAAGACTAAATGATTGATATACACCTTAAGAAAAAAAAAAGGAAATGTGGCTGGAAATATCACCATGTCCTGTGCACCCACTGGCCAAAGCGTTGTCCTATTGAAATTTAGAACACATTGGCATTTTGCTCAGAAAATTAGATGTGGATTATAGGCTACTCTTGTCTGGGGTTCCTCCCACTTGGTCTTGAGGACCAAGAAAGAAGAAAACCTTTTTCCCCATTTTACCCTCAAAAGAACCTTTCCCCATTTTTCCTCATTTTAGTCCTCCTGCAGAAGGACTGTCCTACACATCACAGATTCACACAGGCCACAATGCCCAAGCTCCACCAGAGGGTCACTTCCTCTGGGGCCCACTCCATCCTTGGGCTATTGAGCTGGCAGAGGTAGCCCCACGTCCTCTGTGTCACCCTGATGAACAGGTCTTTCTCCTCTTTAGAACACTCCCTTCCTTCCAGCTAGATAATCCTGCTAAGGATATCTTCTTATTGATAACAAAATTGAGTTTTGTAAACATGGAATTCCTTGAGACATGTAGCTAGTAGATTCCGTGCAAAGACTCATTCTGTTTAACTTAAGATGTTAACCATTCAATAAATAAATGTTAGCCACTGTAATCATTAGCAATGCTAACAAACGTAATTATTGTATATAATAAAATGTTAACAACTGTTTAAAAAAAGTATCTTTCAGCATAGCCTGTTTGCCATGTGTGGGGTACAAATTAGGCTCATTTAATCTGGAAAGTAACCAGGAGTAAATACGTTTACCAAAACATATTTCCTATCTAATTGGTATTTATTTAGGACTTCTCAGCATAGTACAAAAACTTAAAACCTAAACATTTGAATCTTCTTATCTTAGAAAATTAATCAAAGCAGAACTCAGTTTCTAAAAATTTGCATATATTCAAAGACTAAGCCATGTTGTGTGTTGTGTGTGTTATACGTATATATAATAATAGACTTAATTTTAACAGACTTAGGTGCATTGAGCTGTGTACTAAGAGAGAGGAGGAAGAAAATTGGAATGGAGCCATAATGAGAGAGCAGGTCTGGTTTAATAACTACTATAATGCACAGTCTGCTGCAAGAGTTATGTAGCAAACATTTGCTGTCTACTAATATATGTTTTTATGCAATGCCAATGTGATTTTAAGCACATTTTAGTTAGTTTGGAAGATGCTAAATTTGTGCTAGGTAGGGCCTGTCTTCATTTTCCAAAAGGTATTTAACTCTGAACCTCATTCACATAGTAAGCGCTCAAAAGTGGTAGCTATTGCTGTTAATTCAATGTCTACAAAATCTGAATTATGTTCCATATGAGTGGATTATAGACATATATGTGTATAATTATGTATGTATAATACAAAGATACTTCAAAAAGTTCATGGGAAGATTTGTATTATCTTTCCTAATTGACTTTAAATAGCAGGAAAAAATTAGGAGTTACAAATGACTGGAGTTAATCTGGATTTGGAAATGGAGGGCCATTTTTTTTTCTATAAGAACCTACTTTATTACTTAGAAAATCAGATACACAGGTTTTGGCAGTGGTCACAGCACCTAATATTCTTATAATTACTTACACTCCCTGTACCTGCTTCCTCTCACATTATATAAATGTACTGATTCTTGACTTGGTGCATTGCAGAGTTATGAAAATTTATAGCATAATACCTGTGAAAATTTTCCAAAATGAAAATCCTATACCAACGTATAAAAGTATCATTATTTTTCAAACAAATAAAAAGGAATTTATGAATTTAGATGTTGAACTTAAACCAATAGTATAGAATATAATTTTATTCTGTTCTAGTCATAACCTAGCAACATAAAGACTTAACTAAATTACCAAGGGCTTGAACATATTTATATGAGGTACTTCAAAAACATCATGGAAAGATTCATAATATCTGTTAATTCTATTTTTCACAAATGTTTGAAAGTACCCTCATATTCACAGACCACTTTTGATTTTGAACTACCAAGGTCTGTCCTGTCTTTATATTTCCTTGTAACCCTAGTATTGAGCAAGTTGTTTAAATGAGTGCCATGGTGGGTGAAAACTATCCAGTTGTAAAATGGTGTAATAATTCACTTACATTATATTATTACATTGCATGTGCATATACACTTAGTAAACCCTTTAACTTGTGTAAATCTTTTCACTAAATTAGACTTTCACACTTGTGGAGGGCCATTTTTATAACCTCTAAACGGAGGGAAATATTGTTTAAATCTACAACCCAGACCATAGAGACCAGTTTTTTATAAAGCTCAGTTTGTGCATTCCCAACCTATGTGAGGTGGAGATCTCAGACAACATGAGACTGTCACTGAAAAAGAGATGGAAAACAGAACCTACAATGTAATTTCTAATTTCATGGTACAGCCATTTACACTAATTAATAATTCACTAGATCATTGCTCATTAATAGCAAATAGTATTATTATATAATTATTTTAAACATGATTGCATTACTTATTGTCTGGTTATTGTAACAGATGCACTCAGAATTGTGCAACCTCTAGATAAGAAGGAAGGCTAAAGGCCACTAGAGCTCAATATCTCAGCCAAGTTGTCATCCAGCCAAGACTTAACACCTCCTAAAGATGAAAAACCCACCACCTCTCCAGGCAGCCTAAACATCTTTGAGCTGCTTCAAAAAAATATGAAGAAAAGAAAAACAACCATTCCTTACCTGTGGCAAATACTGACTTAGTGCTTATAAAATGCTCATCGTTAACCTAAGGATTAGATTCCTTGAAGTTTAATTAAAAGCTAATCATTTGTAGCTAGCAAGTAAAATGCACAAACTTGAAAGCAGTGGAGCTTCAAATCCTGTGCCCATAAAGTCAAGAGTTAGAGACAAAACCCAGAGACTGAATTTAGCAAGCACTGAAAACCAACCCCAGGCTGAGACAAAGCTGCTTGATTTCACAAATGTGAGATCAAAGCAAACTGAAAAGAGGGGGGAACATCAAAGAGCCCGAATTTTGGTGGATCAAGATGATAAGCAGAAGGGAAGCAAAGTAATCAAAAAACTAATGTAAACATAGGAGGGGATACTAATCTTACCAACACCAAAATCTGAATAGGTGAAACCAAACCAAGAAGGTAAGGGATGCTGAAAGTGTGGGATTATAACTGAGGAGAGTAGGAATGTTTTCTGCAGTGACCCATGCTCTTGTCTTCACTATACAAGCAAGCAAAATGGAAAACCTTCTACTGTATATCTTTAAAACTGAGCATCTGTCTCAGCTGGATAACTGTCCCCCTCTCCCTTTCACTTTTACTTTGATAGGTGTAGAATTCTAGCGTCATGAAGGACTACAGCAGGGACAGATTTTAAACACTCCCCTCTCCTCTATTTTATGGATGGAGAAAATAAAATTTCAGAGTTTCATTGAGGTGCTAGAAGTACTCCCTTGTCCACAGCAGCAAGACTTTAACTCTCCCAAATTTAAAATCCAGCTTGGTGCAAAACCAGAATTCATGTCCTCCGAATTCCATCCCTGGGTAAGACCAGTCACTCTAACTTAAGCATAAAGAAATGTCATGGAGAAAGCCACACAAAGAAAATTTTTTTAATTGTGATTTTTATTTATAATTATGGTGCCTTTTACTATACCACAAGAGAATAAATGGCAATGCCTAATTGATTTACCAAAGAACAGAAGTGTTATAAATATTGACCAACAACTTGCCATTGGTAGATGGTAGTATAATAGAGATAAACGGTATTTGTTTTAATAATCATATGTTTGTGGACAGGTTACATACTATTTGTCTTCTCTTAGACCATTTTAGAGTTTTTTTAATATTTGTATTATTTAACAGTGCTTTTGAAATTTTTTAAAGTACCATTTTTTCTTTTGTTCCAGGGCATTCTTGGCTCAGGTTTTGCATTAAAAGTACAAGAACAGCACCGCCAGAAACACTTTGAGAAAAGAAGGAACCCAGCTGCCAACCTCATTCAGGTAAATGTCAATGTAATAGGTAGATGGCAACATCTGTCTCCATAAGTACTTGCTGGGTCATTTTCTAGTCTCTGCACTTCATTGCTTCGTAGATGAAATCAGAACTTAATGTACAGTCTTGGATTTGGTCAGGAATTTCCCTCTCCCAAACAGAAAAGAATATATTTTCAGCAGTGTACATGCATTGTTCAGATTAATTAACCATGTCAGCAAGGCCATGCAGAGGTCAGCTCCTGGAATGACTAATATGTCTTATGAATTACTTGGTGAAACATAATTGATTAAGTGATGGAACAGAATATGGCATTGTTCCCTGCATTACAATTACTTTCTCCAGCCAGATGTATAGGACTGTTCTGCAGAACAACATATTTGTTTAGAATGTCAAAGTTTAGTACCTGTGGAATTGCTTTTAATGCCATCTAGAGCAACAACTTGAAATGGTTATCCTATTTTGAGAGCTGGTATACATCAATATATAATACATCAATGCTTGAGAATGTGAAACAGTAAGCATATTATTTGAAGCTAGCTCATAATATAGAGGTCATTATTTAGCATTTCATTTTGTTTTCAATAACTCAGGATTTGTTTCAGCACTAACAGGAATGCTTCTCCTTTTGCCATTCATATCTTTTGGGAGTAGAACCATCCTAGACCCAGGTTCAGAATCACAAAATATTTATTTTGCTAGCTCCATAATGTGGAGTTGGCATTAAATTATGGACAAGATAATTCTACAATCTAAAGTTTCTTCCGTTCCTTCCAGGCAGTAGAAGCTTCAGAACTTCTAACCTATAGGGACTTGGGATGGCGATCCAAAGCACGAGGAGACTTGTCTTAATGCTGAGTAACAAGCACGTTTTCTTAGTTTAGATTGTATGTTTGAGTGGGTGGGTTGGTAGGAAATAATCACCAAGAATAATCACCTATCCTTAGCCTTTCTCTATGGCCATGGTATGCGGTACCTCAACAGAAACGAAGCTACGGATTCAGTTATACAGTGAAGAGGATCTATTTGTAGCTAATGACTACATGAAGATATTAAGTTTTAAATCAAGCTATTCTGCAACTATTGACAAGAAAATGGGCCTTTGGGCATGACTTCCAATGCAAACCACTGAGATTCTCTATTTTTTCATTTTCCAGGTTTTAATAAAAGAACATTAAAGAGAAAGTACATTTTATTTTCTTAAAGGAAAAGATTCCCTAAGTAGTAGGAGTTTATGATCTGATGCCAATGTTCTCACTTATATGTGGGAGCTAATAAAAATAAGTAAATAAATAAATAAACAAATACATAGGAGAAAAAATAAGACACAACAATCACAATAATTCCTTGAACTTGTTAAATAAAAGAAAACATAACTGAGGTTGCCAGGGATGGGAAAGGGAGAGAGGGAAGGGGGAAAGGGAGGAATTGGTAAAGGGCCATGAAAATCAATTACATTGTATAATGATAAATAAAAAATAAAAAAAAACAAAGGTCTGTTGGCGAGCAATAATCAGCAGGATGAAAAGAGGAGTCACACACTTTAGGACACACACAAAATACCCTGAGGCCTAGAACTCATAGCCTTTCATCCTTTAGCACTTCTTAACTGATTATGCATGTTTCCATACTTCTAATAAATTTTTCTCTTTACTATTCTTATCCTTTAATTTCCCTTCACTCTAGAACAATGTTTTCCAAGTGCAGAAGTTACTCCATAGGCTCTTAGCATCCATTTGGGCAGCAAGCCCTGTCTACATATGGAATCGATAATACTTGTACATCTTACACGTATAAGACTTCTTAGAATATCAGCTGTTCTGCTAAAAAATGAGCCTTTTGAAGAATTTCTCATGCATGTATTAGTTCCAATGATATAGAGCTGTGCTGCCCAGTACACTAACCATTAGCTTCACGCAGCTGTTTAAATTTAATTAAAATTTAAAATTCAGTTTCTCAGTGGCATTAGACACTTCTCAAGTGTTCAATAGCTATAAGTGGCTATTGGCTACCATATTGCACAAGACAGATATAGAAAATAACAGCAGGAACTTTCTTAATCTAACTTATCATTCTAGACTACTAAATTGTGCAAAAACAGTTTCCAATTGAACTTGAAAATAAATTGCTATTCCTGCCACACATCATTGGAGCAGAGGCACTCACACATCCACAGCCAAAGCAAGGTAAGGCCTCCCTCACAGGTAACCCATAAAAGGTAGAGAAAAGGCTGATTGAACAGTTTTGCTTGACGGTCTACAATTTCATTTTATGGAACTTGGTTATGTAACATGTATTGTGATCAGCAATTGAACTTGTACAAATGTAGGTAACAATGGAGTGAAATCATGAATTTTCCTTTTTCTTAAAACTCCAACTTATATGTTCTTCTTTTAAAAGAATGCAAAATGTAAGGTTTGAAATGTTCAAGAATACCTTTAAAATCTAATTATAGTTTCATTAATCAAAGTAGAATCTACTAATTCAAAAAACAATTGTTTCTTCCTACAAATGCAATTAATTTATTTATTAGACATAGGAATAATAATATAATTATTAAATTTGTCTATTGTTTTTCCTTGCTGTTGTCTTTAGATGGATTTCAGGGCTTTAAGCCTTGATTATAAATTCTAGAGATTTATTTTTAAGGATGCACTAGATTGAAAAACAAGCTTCACCTGCTGATCCATTCATTTTCCTACCCAATAAACCTGACTTGGTTTACTGAACACACAAAGCATCAAGACCAAAAGCATCTCATTTGTTTTAAGCCAGAGCCACTATCTTCCTAAAAGGGCAGCTGAGATAACCAAATTGCTGTGTCATTTGGTTGGTAAGAGAACTAAATTAACCAGCATCTCAGGGTTTTAGGAAAAAGTTTAAAATCCCAGCAGCTAGCAGCAAATTTAGCTGTGTCAATATCTTTGCATGATTCATTTAAATTAACTTTTCATTTCAAGTGGAGCAGTCTGGGAAAAGAAATCAGCTCTCAGTAACATTTTGAATACCTGCCCAAATGTCACAGTTTTATTAATAATGCCTAAGACTCATGAAGTGCTTTTTAGTTTGCAGTTTCTAATACATTATGTCACTCAATCCTCAAGACAAGCCCAGGAGGAGCTAGGACTCAAATCCCTGCTCTCTGAATCTGAATCCATTACTCCTTTCAAAAAGTAGCAGCTGCATCCTCATTCATCCATCACTGAGCCTCGAGATTCGCACTTAAAGATTCTTTAAGAGTTCCGTGTTAGAGGTTTACTTCTGGAGAAGTTTGACTGGTTCAGAGTGAAGCCAAGATGCTCTACTGGAAACAGACACAGGGGAATTAAGTGAAAGTTTGTAAAATAAATGCTGATAGGCTTAATTTCCTTAAGGGAAGAGATTTGAAGATGGTCCTTTAAGGAAGCTAATTGACCCAAAAGACAAATAATTATATACTGAAACTTTGGCTTCCCCTAGCATAATAACTTGGTCTTCACCCCTTAACCTCTAAAGTGAGGCCACCGGTCAACAAGCTCAAGCCACTTACGCAGAAATTATACTTCTTCTTTAGTGTTTCAGTCATAGATAAGAACAGACTCAGAAAACAAAACAAAAAAATTCTAGATGTGAAAAATATGACAGCAGAAATTTTAAAAATAGAAGAGATAAAGTTGTGAAAATCTCCCAGAAAGTAGAAAAAAAGAGATGGAAAATAAGAAAAAAAAGATTTTAAAAAAAAAATGGAAGGACCCTTCCAGAAGTTCCAATATCCAATGAATAGGGGTACCTCAAATAGAGTACACGGAAACTAAGGAGAGGATTTTACCAAAGAAACATTGTATTATGATTCTCCAGAACTAGAGGACAGGATTGACCACAGTAAAAGAGGCCACCAAATGCCCAGCACTGATAATC
Organism: Cynocephalus volans; assembly: GCF_027409185.1. NCBI lineage: Eukaryota > Metazoa > Chordata > Mammalia > Dermoptera > Cynocephalidae > Cynocephalus > Cynocephalus volans. The sequence continues at coordinate 78,666,634 of NC_084464.1, forward strand.
AAAAGCTTCACAGCAAGATTATCATAGTGAAATAGCAGAACACTTGCAAAAAAGGGGATCCTAAATGCTTTCTGATGGTACAAATCCAAAGGATGGAGAATCAGGATGGCATTGGACCTGAGAACATTAGTTACCCTCAAATTAGAAGATAGTGAGACAATATTTTCAAAATTATGGAAAAAACTTATTTCCAATGTAGAATTCTACACCCAGCCAAGCCATTAAGCAAGTATGGAGTAATGCAAAGATATTTTTGGGCATTTACGATCTCAAAAGTTTACCTACCACTTACCCTTACTCAAGAAGCTATTTGGATAGAATTGCTCTTCCAAAACATGAAGATAAACCAAGAGGGAGAGAGACATGGGATCCAGGAAATGAGATTCCACACAGGAAAGAGTGAAGAGTATCTCTGTGACAGGGAAGGGAAGTCCCAGGACAACAGCCACAGCGTGCCCTGAGAACACAGTAAGCAGGACGCAAGAGCTATGGGAGAAAGATCTTCGAGGAAACAAAAGAATGGAACTGACAGATTTCATGATGTATTTGACTAGAGGAATTTTATAGTTCTGTTGGGGAGATAGGGAACGTATTCATAACAGATATGTATAGGCAAATCAAAACGTTAAAATAGGGCAATAATAACCCCAAGAAAAACAAAAGTCTATGTAAAAGTAGTCATAGTATATCACACTGCTGAACTGGGAACAACAGTTACATGGTCACAATAATGCAAACACTAAATGGTAACAACTAAAAATTGTGATATATAAATTTTGGGAGGATGAGAGGCAGGGAGGAGGGCATGTAAGTGTGCTATGTTATTATCTTTCATGATAGGAAGTTAATTGATCACACCTAAAATTGAAAAATCAAAAATATAAGTAGGAACATAATCCCTAAAAAATAAGGATTCTTAAGAATAGAAGCAACAGCTACAAGAATTCAAGGGATTGCCTCTAAGGAACAGAAATTAGTGTGAAGAGAGGTGGGGAAAGGGATTGCTGATTTATATCCTAAATCTTTCAGGTCTCTGACATTTTAAACTCTGTACCTTGAAAAAGTAAATGCCATGTTAATTATATTTTTGGATTGTCAGCTGACACTCTCTGGACTATTTCCAGAAAGAGTCAAATGTGCTGTAGCTGTAATGCTCCAAACAATACAAACTAAACACTCCCAAAAAACTGAATTATGTTCACTTTGTACTTATAATTATAGATCAAATTTCAAATTTGTTTGGCTGCCTAGAGCACCAGCGTTACCTGATAAATGGTAAACTTGGCTTTCATTTTGCTTCTTGTCGAATTGTCCTTTGGAGTATATATACCATAGAAAATCCCCCTAGGGTGTTACTTTTCTCTTGCCAGCCACTGTGAGATTTTGGCTTTAAATATAGGAACATCAGCTACTGCATCACATGAATGTGTGCTTGAAGTTCAGCTACTAGAAGCAATTAGCTGAGAAAGAGAGCTAAGGACAGGACAAAGTTATTAGAGTGTGAGTGGAGTTATTAAAGTGTGGTGGAGTTACATTTTGCATGTCCATTTTCACTGCTAACTAACACCAGCCCTGTGATAGATGCCACTCGCTGCTTCTGTATCTCTTATTTATAGGGCATTTTTAAGAGAAGAGTAATGAAGGGAACAAGAGCTTAGCTGTTGAGGTCAATTTGATAGAAAAAGAGCAAGAAGGCGCTGGCTGGTTAACTCACTTGGATAGACATGGTATTGGTAACACCGAGGTTAAGGGTTCAGATCCCCATACTGGCCAGCTGCCAAAAAAAAGAAAAAAGAGAAAGAGCAAAAAGCCAGGTCTTAGTGTAAAGAAAATCTTCAATTTTCTCACAGTGGCTTCTTTTGCACCCAATTCTTTATAACATTAACAGGTAATGCCTTGGTCCCATTTTTCATTGTATTATTGTTTTGGATTTTGTTCACTGATACCTAATACTGCACGGACCTGCTATACGCTTCTAGTTCAATGTGAGTCTTGCTTTCAAAGTATCAGAGTTCATATATATGTGATGTCGTCTATGGAAATTGTTTAATTAAAGCAACCATCTGTGCCAACACAGCACTGGAGAATCTCTGGGTCTCACTGCTACAGAAGAAGTTGCAATAATAAATCCATGTGTTTTTATTAATTACTCTAGATCACTCTATAAATTGTGTGTAAATATTTACAAAAACTAATATTTTAAGATGATACAATGATAATTGCTTTATCCCCTGAAAGGTGCCAAGATGCTAAACACAAATTTCCACAGATTTGTAGGTTAAATCAACATGAGCCATGTGAGCAAGGCTCCAGGCAGGGAACCCTGCTTCAATCATTTAAGCCTTCCTCAAAAATATTAAAAATCCCTCAGGTCCTACTATATATTTTTCTAGTTTTTTATGTCACTTCCTGAAATTTTATTGAAATGTAACGCAGAAAAGAGCACATTTCCCAAGAAACTGAGCACTCCTGTGTAACCAGCACTGAGATAAACAGAACGTGATCTCCTGTGTAACTTTGTCAATCACTGTCGCACAAGGGCATCCTCTGTGCTACCTTCTAACAGCATAGATTAGTTTTCCCTGGTTTTGTAATTTATAAAAATGTACTCTTTTTGTCTTGTTTCTCTCACTTCACATTATTCATGTGAAGTTTATCCATATTGTTGAGCAGTTACAGTGTACTACTGCCATGTACTATTCCATTTTGTGAATATAACATGAGTTTTCCATTTCTTCTACTGTTGATAGGTGTTTGAGCATGTTCAGCCCTAGTTTGTTAAGAAACCAACGTCTAGTGCATATCTTTTGGTGAGCATAGATAAGCACATTTGTTGAGTATATACCTAGGAGTAAGTAGCTGTATCATAGGATACGTACGTGTTCAGATTTATAAGATACTGCCAGGCAGTACTCCAAAGTAGTTGTGTCAATTTTTAACTCTTATTCGGCACACATTTATTCGATGATATTCTCAGGAAAAGGAATATTATTAAATGACATTTTTCTTCACTGTAGATTTCAAAATCATGACTGATGGTAACATAGTAGGGATATGACCCATTTAAATGAATTTGTCACATAAAATAGAATGCTTTGATTGATGAATTATAATAAAAAATTTTGACTGAGGAGATTGGGGTAAACACTTGTTCACTAGAGATGTTTGTGGACTCATTACAAAGGAAGAAATTTCCCAAAATCTATATGGGAAAGTAAGTTTGGGCAGTCTCTCAAATGAGCAGTTCAGAAGGAAGCTTTTCCAACAACAGTCTTCAAGCAGTCAGCAAAAATCCCAGTGGAGGAGCCTAGGACTGAGAGCCAGGCAATTTGATATATTGTCTCAACTCTACCAACCTTGTATAAACCTCTTCATTTATCTGAGCCTTTATTTTCTCATCTACAAAGTAGAAGTCTTAACCCACACTTTGATTGTGAGGTCTACATGAAAATACTTTGTATTATGTATGTCAGGTATAATTATATGAAATAGACAGAGGTTATGTTTTACATCAAAGAGCTGTAAACATATTCAGAGATCATGGCATTAAATCCTTAGGTGCTTTTCAATTATATTCCCAGAGAATACATTTTCCCCTATCTTGTCTTAGCTCTACTTCTTGTTATCACTACCATCATTGTCAACTACTGCATGGTTCAACTTCAGGGATTTCACTAATTAAATCATTAACATACCCTGGTGGTCATTAGTTTACTAGTTAGTTTACTAGTTGCATGGTGGATTTTCCATAACTCTTTATCTCTATCTTATCAAATATTGATTAAAGATCAATTCCTGGAATGCATGTTTATGCTCAGGGAGTTTATCTAATTAGTATCTTGGGCATCAATATTTACTGAACCAGTCAATCATTACTTTCTTTGTTTCAGACAATATAGTGTCTTTCCATAACCAATTTGAGAATTACATTATGCTATACTTTTCAGTACTTTTGTTTTTTGGTGTGATTTGTTTTCAGAGAAATTCTGATGTGGTAAGACATGTTTAACAGCAAGCTGAAAATGCCCAAGCAGTCTTCTTCCTCCTTTGGTTATTTATCAAGGCTAAGAATGATGAGGAAAAGATACTTAATGTGTAGTCACTTAATAATCTTCCTTTTCATTTTATTCTATCTCCTGCTGTCATTTGTCTTTCTTTTTCATGTGCCCACGTATGCCACGTGCAGTGCGTTTGGCGTAGCTATGCAGCTGATGAGAAATCTGTTTCCATTGCAACCTGGAAGCCACACTTGAAGGCCTTGCACACCTGCAGCCCTACCAAGTAGGTATCAGCGGGACAGCTGGTGCTGTAGCTGAGTCTTTTCAAGTTTGTTAAACAAACCACACACAAAACAAGTGTCAATTTTTGGCTTGTCTTATTCTCTGTTGCTCTTAAAGAGATTCAAATCTGCTTAGTAGCATCTCAGGCACAAAACTAAATGGAATTAGTATCATTCCTCACCATCCACAGACTGGGATTAAAGATGAAAGGAGTGTAAACTTTTATAAAGATTTGTTTCTACTATTTCTGCTGCTTATTTTCTAGTATCTTATCTCATAAAGCCCACCAGGATTCTAAAGGTAAGCACCGTGGTCCTTCCACCCATTCCAAGACCTCAAGAGAGGCGTGCTTTGAGAGCAAAATATCTTGCACATTTAAGTTGCTCAAAGTCATTTCTCATCTAGATCCCTTACAGGATGATCTTCGAACTTTCACTTGTAGATCAAACTAATAGGAGCAAAGGAAGAGAAGAATAGGGGTCCTAATAGGATTACACTTTACAATGAAGCAAAAGAACCAATCAGATTAAAATTTGGAACTAGTATTCAAAATTTTAAAGTAATATTACTTCCATTCACATTTCATTGACCAAAGCAAATCACCCAGCCATGCCTAAACTCAAAAGGCATGGATTGGGAAGTGCAATCCTACCATGTGCCTAGAAGGTGGAGTAAACCAGAGAAGTTATGAGCAGTACTAATGATTACCACAGCGAGATCTTTAACTTGTTAAGAAAAAGTACTCAGTCCTGGAATCCTGGACTCCAGTTCAACTAACAGAGCACATATTAAATCATAATCACCATCTAATTAAAGAAGTCCTCGTTGAAACACCAAAGCAAGTAAGTCATGCGAAAGGCTTTCTGTGAGTCACCCAGCTTGATTAGAATAGTCAGTTTCTCAAGTTATTCAGAAGTTATTAAATTGCTTATCTGACTCAGTGTTTTAGAGCAACAGCTGTTTCCCTTTATAACTCAACAAATCCTAGTGGCTTCGTGGGATTCATGGCTCGTAACTACTGTAAGTCAGGATCACTGCCTTGTTCTTGCCAATCTGGAAGGGGTGTCTAAGTTGAGGATAGCCTCATGACTGGTTCCCTGGAATTACCGTCTTAATGGAGGTTGTGATACAGCAAAACACACACTACTGGGAAGCAGCAGCTCTGCATTAGTTAACAGGATTTGTCACATTGCTTCCCTGTCCTGCCCTGGGCCTCAATGTTCCCAGACACAAACAGAAGGACAAAACCTGGCCAAGGTGATTCCTAAGCCCTCCTGGAAGTCTCCTAGAGGTTCTAAAACTCACAGAACCCCAGGATCTTAGAGAGGCTGGAGCCTTAGCACGGACAGAAGCATGGATGCTGTCGAATGGATGTGTTGATTAGAATCCTACTTTCATTTAGATCATGACATTTAGTTGAATTCCTTTTATTGTGTATTAAACCCTTTCAAAGTTTTGGTATTACAAAACAAAAAAAGGGACACAACTCTTGTGCCATCTATTCCTTGGGGGTATGAATTAAAAACAGGAATTATACAGAAATGGTTTTTCTTGTCTTCCTGAAGTTGGCTAAATAAACGTAAAACAGGAAGGGTAGTAGGAAAACCAACAGAAGATTCTCAAGCGACAGAAGAGAGAGGTCCATTATCATATGTGATTATTTGGCTTCCCACTTACTGCAGTTTTTAGATTAGAAGTCATTCTGAAGCCTGGAAAAACTATTTAATAATAAGCCAAACTTCCCCAGTGCATCAACTATTATTTTACTCACATAATTTCTTTCTTTTCCTCTGTTACTTTCCCTGTTCTAAGCAGAAGGGGAGGGGGAGGGGTTACACAAACACCTGCATTCATCCCGTCCCACTGTGCCTTTCAACCACTGTCCTCTCTCTCCTTTCCCTGCGACCTTATTAACCTCCGAGTCTCAGCCCCATTTACTGAAGAGCAGTTATTTGTCCAGAATGGCACAGCAGTCCCTGGGAAAGTTCACGGGAACGTGGATATCCCAACATCTCTCCCTCCAGCGATACTTCATTGTTTCAAATTGCAGTGGTTCTTAATTGTTGTTGTTCTTTGTTAAAGCAATGAGGATGTGATGAATATTATGGACTCCTTCCCAATAAAAAATACTTAAAATGCACAAAAAAATCAAAACTTTGCCTACAATTTTAACGTATTCACAGATTCCTTGAAGCCAAGTTCAAAACCTTTGCTTTAGAGAGCAAACCTGCTTTAATCAAGTTTGTAGGTTTGTGGGGAGAATAATTTACAGTAACTTAGAGAGATATTCTTACATTTATAATGAGCTGGCTTACTGAGTGCACAGTGATATAGTAAGAAACAGACCAAAAATGATTTTTATTTATACAGTGTATTTCACTTTTGCATTCAGAGTCTGACAACTTCTGACAGGAAAGATTATTCATTCATTCATGTATTCACTCAACAAGTATTCTTCATTGAGCAACTACTATGTGCAAGGCCCTGTTCCAGGCACTAGCATTGCAGCAGTTGGAGAAAAAAAAGTTAGAATCTCAGCCCTCAGGAAGTATGCACTCAAGGAGTACTGGGAATAAACAATAAAAATACATAAATAAATAAAATATAGAATATGTAAATAAGTGCTATGGGGAAAAGTAAAATAGGAAGGAATTTAGGGAGCATCAGGGGCTACAGTTTTAAGTAGGTGGTCAGGGAAAAGATCATATTATCAACAACATCATCATCACCATCATCATCATCAATGGTATTGTAGTCATTAAAAAACACCAACCCCGTGCTCTTGTTTCCCACAGTTTTAGAGACACAATGGGGTGCTTTGACTCCACAGCCTCATCCGAGGGAGTAGGATGGGACAGAAGTCTGCAAAACAACTGTGAGAGAACAGGGGGGCAGGGGGCAGGGGCAGGCCATACCCACTAAACCTGCCAGGGATACAACCCAGCAGTTTCTTACTCTGTCTTTTCAGGTCTGGTTTGTCTCTTACATAAACTTTAGAGGTCTTAGCAGTTGCTCTTTCAAAGTTTTGTTTTAATAACAGAAGGATTTGTAGAGCGGAATATTTTTCTTGATTTTCTTCTCTAAGAGAGCGAAGCCTATGCAAAGGGTGAAACACAGGTAAATGTGCTATTTTAGGGAATGAGTCAGATATTTTATGAGGCTGTGGGGAATTATCAAGCTCCAAGGATGCCATGTGATACCTTAAGAAGTCAGAATTTAGGGATGATTTAATACAATGCCTTCAATTTACTCATAAGGAAACCGAGTCCCACAAGGAAGGGAGGTGCCTGCCAGAAGGCACATAGCTCATTTGCAAAGCATAGGGGTCCTACACCATGGTGCCTGGACCAAAATTTGCTAAAATGAGTTATTAAAAATGCCACCCAACAGTAGACTAGAAGAGTTCTGATAGAGTTTTCCATGTACCTTATTTACTCCAAAGAAATTCAAACTTTATGCAATACCAAAAAAATCTGCCTCAACAAGTGACTGTGGTACAAGACCACAGTCACACATTAATGAACCCAGATTTAAAACCCCACAAGTCTGTCTAAAGCACAGAGACTACAGCTACATTGCAACCAGCAACATTCTGCCTCTGCTAATGCCGGTTAGATCAAAATCACTTTTTTTAAACCACGGATAACTTTGGCTAATGAAGAGTCTATGGTTTTGGGTTGTATGTGGGCAGTATTGGTTTTTCCAAGTAAATGTCATGCTATTTCAGGTCTGTGCCACAAAGAACATATGTTAGAAAGTTGAGTACATTTATTATAAAGAACATTGCTTTTGTGGATCTTGCTTGAAAAGGGTTACTTAAGGTACTTGGTTCCCCAATCTCCAGTTTGGCTGTTACCAAGTGCTATAAATGTATTCACTGGTTTATCATCATTTCTCTTCTGTCTGCACGCACCTGAAGGAAAGAACAAGGGGAAACATCAAGCAGGTTTGTGATTTCTCTTTTGCTACATGTTTGTTTATAAATCTGATGCCTAACAAATGTTTTAAATGTGTCTCATGTGAATAAAATCGATCAACAAATACAAGATGATTAAAAGTGACCTTTCAGAAGACTGCCTGCAAAGGTTGCTGTTTTATTGATTCCCCACCCCCCACCCCCCTTGGGAGCAGAAGTGTCTTTCCCTAACTCACTCACTGCTTTTTTCAGTCTACAGGTCTGGAACATTTTGGGGTGAGGTGGAGGGGGTGAATAATTATGATCTTTAATTATTTCTTGCTGCCATTTTCTCAGACAGAAGTCTTTTCCAAGTATTCAAATACAGTAATCTAGAGAGGGAAAGAAAGGATTTTTTCTTCTGAAAGTTCTAGGCCCAGGCAGCAGTCTAAGATATACTCTCCTTCATTAGGGTCATTCTTTTGGAGTGAGAAGAGGTTTTTCTGTTTTTGTATTTGTTTATTTATTTATTTATTTATTTATTTATTTATTTTAATTTTTTTTGGCAAGAGAAGTGCTGTGTCCAGGAGATTGGAACAATCTATCTGTGACATCTCCAGCTTGTTGAGTACTGAGGTTTACTCAGGTGATTGGATTCAAAAGAAGACACACACACCCCCAATCCTTTAGAAAAAAGATAGCCCCCATAAAAAATTCTCCAAATAACGTATGGTCACTCTTTCATGCCTTAGAAGGAAATGTTTTATCAGATTACATAGCAGAGAGTTAGACCTAGAGGGAATAGGAGGTGAAAGAGAACATTTTGATCTGTACTAATGAGTACCGGGCAGGGTCTGGATTTGGGAGCAAAGCCCTGAAGGACAGAGCCAGCGGGATCCCAGCACTGACGGCATGAGCAGTGGCAGAGGCAGAATCGCAGAGCAGGACAATCCCAGGTGCTTGGAAGGGAAGAAAGAACACAGTTTTTTTCCTATCATTGCCACTTGTTTCAGTAAAGAGAAAACAAAGGCCCTGCCCAGAGTAATGTGGGCCCAGGGATTGTTCCTTTAGCTTTGTACTGTTATAGCGATGACATTGATCATAATATGTTTTTGCAGTACTGGAACTGGATTTGAAAGTTCGCCAGGGGCTAATGAGGCTCTGCGTTATCCACTTGTGCATTATGTAAATACTTAAAAAGATTCACAAACAAAAACAAAAATTCATTCATCTATGACAGGAGATAGATGTGGTAGGACATGACATGAAGCACTCCTAGGCGGGTAAGCCTACACACAGGATGGCATTCAAGACCCCTCTCTTACTTGGTAGCCATAGAGTTAGTACAAAGGGCATTGGATATTCCTCAGTGATATTTCCAGAAAGTTTTACTTGCTCTTTTCCACTTTAGAGATATTTCTGACTACAAAGAGGTTCAAGTCATCGAACTAAGAACATTCTTTGCATAGACACTGGGAGAGGCAGGCTGCCTTGAAAAAATGTTACACAAAATAAATTATAGCCATTATAACCTATGTTTTAGTCTCCTTGGTAATATTTTAAAAGCTTTCTTTGTCTCAGAAGCTATCCATTTACAGATTATCTCAAAGAGTGATTTGTGTCCAAATTCTAAGGGCAGAGACCATCTTTGGCAGGAACTCCGGAGCTACCTGAGCGTAAGACCACCTGTCGTGGTTTTGTCCTCCCATAGATGTTGTCACCTAAAAAAGTCTGCACATCATTTGGAGGTGCTTGAATAAGCATGACCTCTATGGCAATGAGTGAAGGGTCATCTAGGGCAAACACAATGACATTGCACTTTTTTAAAAACAGGAGCACATCAGAAAACAAAGACAGAATTAAAGTGTCACCAGCTTCTTCTCAACAGTCCAAAAATGAGCCTCCTAGTCAGCTGTCACAATTCAAAAGGACAAAAAAAACCAAATTTTCTAAATTTCATGATGTTCACATATACCTAAAACACGTAAATCTGTTCTGCGTGCTTGTGACTGAGACTATCAAAGATAACTCACCTGTAGATTTGAACATGTACAGAACCACTGAACTGGGTTTTTGACTCAGAGAATCACACACAGAAATTTCTGGCTTCTCTGTGGTCAGTGGACATCTGGCAAAAACCACCTTGAAACAGCCCTGTACTTCTACTTAGCCTAAATACCTTACTTAATGCCTTATACTTCATACACTTAGGGCTCCTATCCCCCAATTAGCTGTCATATCACCCTATGTAAAGTGATGACAGAGAATGTGCTCAATAAATAATCCTTGGGTAAGGTAATAAAATGTCCCTGACCTCAGGTAGTTTATGTGGAAAGAGAAAAAACATCAACAAAAATGGAAAAAGAAGAGAAATATAAAAAGAGAAAATTAAAAATTAAAAACATTGCAATAATCTGAAGGAAATAAACTGAAGCTCCTATTTTAAAATTACTTTAGCTTTCACCTTGTGCTCCATAGGCAGTGGAATTTATAATACTGCATAATGAATGCAGAAAGACAATTTTAATAACAATAGCAACGCTACCATCTTAGAAAATAATAAAATTGTCCTTACCCAAGCAAAATATGCACAAAGGAATATGCATTTAAAATGAGAGTTGTCCCTTAGAGAAGTGCAGATCTGGGTATGGATAATTGTAAATGAATGTTCGACCCCATTTCAAATGAACTAATTAACACCGCCCAGCTGTGGAGTCATTTACTGCCTTTGGGAGCCATTGGGTTATTGATGGTGATTCAGATAAGCTGAATAGACAAGCTTTGGCCCAAGTAGGAGCCAACCTTTTTATCTTTCAGATAGCTCAGACCTGGAATCTCCTAAGTCCCTTGTAGTTTTTCTTTGTGTTAAAAACTGAGAGTAACCCAAGTGTAGAAGAGTTCAACACAACATCCAGCACCCCTCTCCAGGTGCCTGGCACTCCCACTGGACAAAAGAGCCACAACTGTGGACCAGGCAATCCACAGAGAGACTTTTCTTTCTGTAGAATGGACTGAGGCATAATACATTTTTATAACCCTTAGTTAACTGTGTTCTCTGCTCTGGAATGTTCTTGTTAAAAAAAAAAAGATTTTGGGCTGACCGCGTGACGCACTCGGGAGAGTGCGGTGCTGGGAGCGCAGCGGCGCTCCCGCAGCGCAGGTTCGGATCCTACATAGGGATGGCCGGTGCACTCACTGGCTGAGCACGGTGCCGGTGACACCACGCCAAGGGCTGCGATCCCCTTACCGGTCACAAAAAAAGAAAAAAAAAAAAAAGATTTTGTCTTTTCTACACTGACATTAGGGTACGTAAAGAAAAATTCATCAACGATGTCTTGGTCTAAAGAAAAATGTCACTTTGTTTGTGACGGATCCAATATTTTTTTTAAAATACAATACAATCCATTAGTCTTAAGAAGAGCTTCTTTTTTTTTTTTTTTTTTTTTTTGTGACTGGCCTATATGGGATTCTGAAGGAGGAGCTTTTTTATATTAGCTCAACTAAGCTGCAGCTCCCACTTCCTACCTGCAGAGCATCTCTGTACCAGGAAGCAGGGGATGCCGGTTGCAGTGCAGTGGAGCCGGAGTTCTGTGCAGGGCAGGTGTCTGTCTATTTCGCTGCATGTGAGTCACACCATGTGGCTGCCTCCAGATTAGACGGGGACATACCCAGAAACTTGGATGTATCCCATTGTCAGATTTTATGCTTGATTTTGAGAATGGAATCGTGGGATTCTTTTTTTCTTTTTTCTTTAGTGTATCTTAACTGTTGCCTGTCAGTGTTTACAAGCTAATGCGTTGACGGCATTATGGAGCCCTCGTTAGCCAGACCGAGGTGTCCTCACCGCCGTTCACCACCCTGCTTCGATGTTTTCCTGTCTTTCTCTCCCTTTCTGCCCCCAAGAGCAAAGATTAATTTAAGGGCAAAGATGAAGTCACTGTAAACTAATCTGTCATCGTTTTTACCTTCCTTTTCTTTTTCAGTGCAGAAGTTAAAAGTAAGTATAAAGCAAAAAAATATATATATATATATTAGCTCAACAGAGCAATAGTTAAAATAATGTTTCTGGGCTGATTGGTTAGCTCAGTTGGTTAGAGTACCAAGGTCAAGTGTTCAGATCTCCATACCAGCCAGCTGAGAAAAAAAAAGAGAGATAAATAAAATAATATTTCTTTGGCTCTCTTTGGTATAAGGTCAGGTAAAAATTACTGAGCCTGCTCAGATTTCCTCCACTTAGACCATAAATACAACTTCTTTAGCACAATTTTTAGCATAATTTAATTACTCATTTATTTTTCTCTGTCTTCCCAGTAAAACAGTTTAATCTCATATACGTGGTAGTAAATGTGTTTATTTATTTTATTCTATTTAATCATCCCATTAAGAGGGGCCGGCCCGTGGCTCACTCGGGAGAGTGCGGTGCTTATGACACCAAGGCCACGGGTTCAGAACCCTTTATAGGGATGGCCAGTTAGCTCACTCGGTAGAGTGAGGTGCTGACAACACTAAGTCAAGGGTTAAGATCCCCTTACCAGCTATCTTTAAAAAAATAAAATAAAATAAAATAATCATCCCATTAAGTAATTTTTCCAACTCATTTTTTAAATTGGACAGTTTTTCTCTGTTTTGGTATAAATTGTCATTTTCAGAGAAGAAAATTTGCCTGTGAACCCATCTGGCCAGATTAACCCAGTATTCTCACCTCCCTTCTTCCCTTCCTCCTTGACCAGGTCATCAAATAGCAATCAGTTAGTCATCACAGTGGGTACCAGAAGGCTTTTCCTTCTTTACACCTAAGTTTTTGTAGCTATAAGTACAGATCATACCATCTGAGGTTTGGGGGTTACCTATAAATCTCACTGCCTCTGCTTACCCCGTCTTCCTAATTAACAATGGTTGGCTATATGCCTGCTTCATATTTAAGCTGCCCTAATTTCAGGTTATAAAGCACTGCTAGAACACTCTCAGACTTCTTAGACAGTAGACTATCTAAAGTTGCTTTAACAGGTACCTGTGAGACTGTTATAAAGACGCACGTCTTAAAAGTTAGGGCACAAATGCTATTGTCATATGACCCGTTGAGTGCTTTGTCTGAACTGCTCCTATGTGGTTGGTTGGCTTCATTGGATTCTGAGGCAGTGGGGCTTTGGGGAGAGAACTCTAGAACACTGGTGAAAAAGATTGTGTATTCTTATATCTCTCCCGCATTTATTTTTCATTATTTACATCTTCTTTCTTCAGTGTGCAATGAATGATATGCATGTGGTGTTAAACTAAACCCATGAAGACTAGACTTTATTTTTTTCCAGCATAGTCAGCTTTTGTCATTATTGGCAAAATGTTAGATTGTTTCAGAAATAATCTTTTCAAAATGGTCTCTCCTTCTGTTCACATTTATTAATAGAGGGAAAGGATTTAGTATTTAAAAAACACATCATAGCACTTAAAAGATGAACTTTTAAATTTTTTTTACAAACTAGCAACCTAGAATCTTTTCTTCTGTTTTTATTGTTTTTGAACATACCTTCCGACAATTGGTTACCTGCTTTAACTATAACTGCAGATGTTTCCCACAAATCAAGAACTTACGTTTTAAAATTTCAAAGCAATTAACATTATCTACTTCACTGATGTCTATAAATATTTATTCTTAAAAGTTCTCAAATACTTTATCCCTCAGTCATTCATACTATGTTGCATTGATATTTATCACAGGGGTTGCAATGTTCTAAAATATTTATATTCTTATTTTCATATTAAACAGATGCTAATACATAGACTACCGTCATTTGTAATGCCTATCTAATTATTTCAACCTAACCATTAAAAGCCTTGGATATACTTCAAGCAGCACAATTAAACTACATAGTACCCACTGCTTAAATAGTCTGTGTTCTTATATATGAAAAACAATAAAGCCAGAAGGCTTTGTTTTTATAAAAAGAAAAAAAATCCCTAAGCACTTTCCTGGTGGTGAAATGCTTAATAATGTGCTGCTCTATTTCCCTCACTCCTAGTAAGTTCTGTAATAATAAGCAGAAGCTCTTCAGAATGTACACCTCACGGAAGCAGAGGTACCCAGCATCCCGGCTATTAACATGAGATTTGAGAATGCCGACTAACCTCAGGTGCATGACCAAGTTATACCGCCACCCCACCTGAGCCCTGTTCAGAGACTCACTCTTCCTAGGGACTTCTTGAATGAGGTTTTCAACCCGCTTGTCATTTTTCTTTTTGCCTGTTGCCTGCTTTGATACTCCGCACCACCGGGACAAGTAGGCAGGGTCTCGCATAGTGCTAGCAGTCAGCCCCTTGGCGCCCCCTTGTGGTTGGATAACTGCTGAGCTGCTGCACGCACTGGATTGTGATGGCTCAGTTGCCATATTGTGCCTAAGGCGAGAATTTGTAGAATGCTTATCTTATGAAGGGCTCAAACCTTAATTAAGTATAACAATAACTACAGCATTCTAAATCCTAGAGGATTACCGTGGGGTTATGAGGATGCAACACAGTTCCCTGGCAGGGAACATCCAGTAGCAGACTGCATGCTGGGCCACCAGGGTCCTAGAGAGAAAAGAATTCCCTTTCAGAGGGTTGTGCAGGCCTCCCTTCTGCCCACCAGCAGGGTCCTCAGCTGGGACTTTGGGTCTGCAGACTAAGAAAGATGCTCCAATCAATGACCACAGTGACCTTTTGGTTACTTTCTCCAAAGAGAGAACTCCTTGTTGGTCTCCTAGGGATAATCTTTGGCATTCTTCCTAAGAACACTGTTACATAAATCTTTCTCAAAAATCATGTTCGTAGATGTCACAAAAAAATCAGGAAAATAATGAAAATTTTAATGTACCAATGAAGAGTCTATATTTTCAATCAATGTGTGTTTTCAATAACAACCACCTAATCAGTTTAATAGTCATCTAATCAAGATGCTCTATTGATTTCCAAAGGGGAAACAAAGTAGAAAAACTACTAAAAGTGAGCTTTTTGTAGGAGGACGCAGGAACAGATCTTTGCCTGGAAAAAGAAAATTTGCCTGGTTAAATTGTTCTGGATTAGGATCTTATTCTTAACTTTATACTGTTAGGTCAAAAGAAAGTGAAAATACTAGATTTTTTTTTTCTAATTTAGTGTATAATATGCTGAGATTGTTTTTAAATAATTCTTAAGGGCCCAAAGAAAGATTACATTGCATAATGCTGAATATGCTAATTATCCTGATTTGAGCACCGCGTATTGCACACAGATATTGATATTCAGCTCTGCACTCCACAGATATGTGCAATCAACTATGTTACAATTTTTAAAAATTATATAAAGTATTAAACATTAGCAAACATTCATGTAGTTTAGAAGGACAAAAGGGAAATGGTACTCAGAATACATTTATATCAACTTTAAGTGCTGCAAATGGTACTGAGATTCAGAGAATGTTATTCTCACTTTTCATTCATATAAGTAGTGTCAAAATGTTTCATGGGTCAATTATTAAAAATATTTCCATAGGAGAAGTTTTGAAAATATTTTGTTATTGTAAATAAACCATGAGGGATTTGATGCTGACACTTTAATTTCAGATATTTTTTCCTTTTTTAGTAATTGAAATTTTTGATAAAGAAAATAACAAAGGTCATATTTAATGGCTTTATGGTGTTTTATCAGTTTCTTGTTCATTTAGTTGGCATAGGAAAGAGACATACCTTGAAAGTTTGAGAAAATTATCTGATGTTAACTAAACCCAGCCTTTTATAGTAATTCTTATCTGTTAAGTTCCAGAAAAGGTAATAGATAAAATCGAGTATAGTGAGGACACTTGTAATGATAACTACGTCAACTTGAGCCATTCATTAATCTTAATAAAGGTGTAAAAGTAAGCATATGCTTTCTGAACCAGATCATCATGAATTTAAATTATGGGACAGGTGTGTTGAAAACAAAAAGAGATTTGACATGTTTACAATTAAAAAAAAAAAAAAACCTTATAAACAGTAGACATTTTGGGCACTATCCCTTTGACCCGTTTGTTTAAATAATTGAAGGCTTTTGGATGACATGGAGAACCTAGCCTGAGAATAAAAAGATGCAGTTTTATGGTGTTATCGTTGCTCTTGTTTAATGTAATCTATCATTTAACCACACACTTGTCAAATACAGATAAGTCCTTTGACTGTTGGGATTGTTGTAAAGAACTCTTGAACCCACCTGACCTCATCACAAAACTGCCCAGCCTGTTCTTTGCATGTGCCTTCAGCTGGTCACGCCAGACTTAGCTGTGTCTGCATTTCAGAAAGGAGCTGTCAGTTGCATGGTCAATTCGTTTATTGTTACCAGAACTCTCTGACCACCATAGCTCATGATTTGATTTGTATTCATGTAAACACACATAAAATGTGGTGCCTTTTTAGAATATCATTTGTTAAGCAACTAGGCATGGAAAAATAAATGTTACTGTTTCTTGTTAGCTACAAAACACATATCCACTAAACACATTTGCTGTTGGCATGCTGCAGTTGGGGACAGTGGACATTGCGGTAAGTGAAAAAGACAAGGCCTTCCCTTCGTCTCAGATAATCCTTATCCATGAGAACACTGCCTTCATATTCCACAAAGGCTGCAGCATGACTCAGAGTAGCTGCACCAGTGACTCCCCTGCAGACCCATTGCTCCATCATTTTTTCAGGCCCTGCAGAGTCCTGGGCCTCTGACAGTGATAACAGTGTCACCTTCTAATGAATAGCACAAGTGCTTTATAAATGAAACAAGAAAACAAACAAAACAGGTACACAAAGCTTCTTACAGTTCATCTGATTCCCCCCCAAATTCCCTTAGGTCTGCTGCTACTTTTATCTCCATGTCAGA
Source organism: Cynocephalus volans (assembly GCF_027409185.1). Classification (NCBI taxonomy): domain Eukaryota; kingdom Metazoa; phylum Chordata; class Mammalia; order Dermoptera; family Cynocephalidae; genus Cynocephalus; species Cynocephalus volans. The sequence continues at coordinate 78,683,665 of NC_084464.1, forward strand.
GATGTGGACCCCAAAACCCATCTCTCTCTGATTCCAACCTGCCCTTCCCAGAACATCACACCACATCTCTTACTTAAGAAAGTGTGGAGATGCCTTTAGATTTTGTTGTTTTTAATGCTTCCTTTATCGGCCCACAACAATTTAATCTTAGAGAACTGAACATCAGAGAACTGAATGTCTGAACTATAATTTACCAGTAGCTGCCACAGCAAATCGATAACCTGTTTACATAGCAGGAAATCGTGTTATTGAACATAACATCTCATTCTGTTAATCAGTCATCACATTCATTATATGTTGAGGTTGTTCCACCTTGTGTAGTTTTGGCCTCACAAGAATGAATGTAAGCATAAAAGAAGTGTAACGCTAAGCGTTGGATGTTTAATATTATGTATGCAGTGCTACCAACTGCTGTGAGATTGCATGAATTTATGGATATCGCAATCTTGCCTGGAATATAAAATGCATGCTGAATGCAGGTATCTATGTAACTGTCATCCCTGTTTTCTGTAAAATGTTTAGAAGTTACAAAGAGATATGCTCCCAAATAAAAAATAACTTTTTTTTAATCTCAAAAGTTGAGGTTAAAGCTAAAATCACCGAACTGTTTTTAAAGTGAATTCCAAACCAGTTCTTGGTTATCTCCAGTATAGTTGAGTACAAACTGCTGTACTTGGTCTCAGTTCTTTCTGTGATGAATCCAGTAAGGGTGTGTATACCTGTAGAAAGAGATTGCTCTCAAATGAATGAAAACATAGAGATTAAATAAAATTCAAAATTTCAATGAGGAAAAAGTACTTTGCTATGCTCCTACTTGCTTAAAACATTTTGTCTATTGAAATATATGTTTCATCAAATTATTCACCCATGTAGAAAGGGAGAAATTGCTTGAAATGGAATAACCGTACCTCTGTTCTCCACAGTCAGAAGCTAAGTTTTAAGGAGCGAGTGCGTATGGCTAGCCCAAGGGGCCAGAGTATTAAGAGCAGACAAGCCTCAGTAGGTGACAGGAGGTCCCCGAGCACCGACATCACAGCCGAGGGCAGCCCCACTAAAGTGCAGAAGAGCTGGAGCTTCAACGACCGAACACGTTTCCGGCCCTCACTGCGCCTCAAAAGTTCTCAGCCAAAACCAGTGATAGACGGTAAGCCCTGTTTTTCTGTAATCATTTTTAATTTGACAGGCTATAGTGAGTGAGATTATGAGGTAATCATGCTCCATGGTACCCCTTGAAGATAGAAGGAAACAACCCCAGGGAAAGAATTGTTTGTTTTATTGAAAATGTATTCATTGCCATGGGCAAATGCACAAAACCTAAGTTTACTTTTGGAAGTAACTTTGGCAGCTAAATCTACAGTTCAAAGAAGTCAAATAAGATTTTGTTCATTCTTCACTCGTATCTACAACGTATTTATTTCTCAGACAAGGTACATATCAAGATCAATGTGACGGTCGGACTGATGTATACAAGCACAGCAGGTGCTCTGTGAATACCTGCAACACAGTGAGAAGGGTGACGGTCGCTTTCTGGCCTTAGAGTCCTGTTGAAAGTTCTTTCAAGGTCTCCCAATGAGAAGTGAAATTCAAGTTCTTCTCCCAAGAGGAATTAACCAATTTTATTTATAATGTTCTGTAGCAGACGTTTACTTGCCAACACATTTTATGGAGTGCCACATAATTTTCATGTTTATAAAATAACATATTTTATTTTTCATTTGAGATTAGCTTAGCTTTCCTTTTAAATATGCCCCCTGGGATCTCTTATACTGGGCAAAGAACCAAAATCAAATAGCATCTTCCATTAATGCGTAAAAACTGCAAAGGCTATCAGTCCTTCTGTTCTTGTTCCCTAGAATAACCTGTAATTTCCCAGGCCCTGAAAGCCCGAGGGATAAAATTAACAACCGGGGGTCATAATCACAGGGATCTCAAGCGCCTTGCAGCGAAAGCCCTGGAAGCTCACCCCACGAGTTGCTCCCAACATACTGAGACATCCTCGGGGATATCCCTTCCACTCTCCATGAGTGACAGTACTCCCCTCTTCGCAATTCTTCATTCTCCACAAGCCCAGGACTGCTGTGCTCTCCAAGTAGACCCCTCCTGGCAAAGCTTGAAGGTCCCATCTAAGTTGCAGGATATGCCAGTCCCACCACACTCCCCTCCATCTGTCTCTGTACTAAGGTAGAAAATGCTTCCTCCATCAACAATGGAAACGCCTCCATCAAACCACTTGCAGCATCCTGAGTCACTTGTGGCACAGGTTTCCAGTGTCCTCTAGTTTACACACTCTCCTCCCTAGGAATTTGGCTGAAAGCCCTTGAGCAGCTGATTCAAGAGTTACCAGTGACAGGGCTTTATGTGCACTCAAAATAGGCTCACTGAGTAGTAATGGGTACATCCTTTCTGGAGGGCGATTTGGCAAAATATATCAAATGCCTCTATATATGCCTAAGCCTAGACACATTCCACCCACCAATTCCACTTCTAGGATATAGTCAATATAACAAAACAATATCAGACATTAGAAATGATGCTATAAATTAGAAAATTATTGACATGGAAAGATGACCACAAAAATAAATTATTCCATTTTTGCTTGTACATATTTATGTACATGTATTATGTATATAAATTTGTGTTTATAGGGAAAGGTCTGGAAAGATTTACAGCAATGTATGAACAGTTACCTCAAGTGGTGAGATCACAGTTACCTTTTATTTCTTCATTTTCTTCATCCGTATTTCTTAATATTTTTACAATGAACATGCAAAGCTTTTGTAATAAGAAAGCAAAAGAGAATTTTCTATTAAAAAATTAGCCCTTCCTTTCACACATCGCCCTCTCCCCTCCCCTCCTTTAAGGGCCCTTGAACTAACTGGTACTCACCAAACTTCTTTCCTCAGGCTGATTCCTCCCAAGGGGTGGATGGAGCCCGTGGTCTTGGTGGTGGGGACAGCCTTCCTTGAGCGTGGGCATGGTCCATCTAAAGAGGTTTAATAGCCTCTACTACGGAGCTTGGATTACTTGGCTCGGGCTGCCATAACAAAGTATTGGGTGGGTTACACAACAGAAATTTATTTTCTCACAGTCTGGAGGGTAGAATTCCAAGATCAAGGTAAAGGCAAGGTTGGGTCCTTCTGAGGGCTCTTCTTGGCTTGTAGATGACAGCCTTCTCCCTGCGTCTTCACAAGGTCTTTCTTCTGTACCTGTCTGTGTCCAAATTTCCTCTTCTCATAAGGACACCAGTTTCATTGGATTAGGGCCCAGCCTACTAACCTCATTTTAACTTCATTACCTCTTTAAAGACCCTATCTCAAAATACAGTCACATTCAGAGGAACTAGGGGTTAGGACTTCAAGACATGAATTTTGGAGCAACACAAGTCAGCCTGTAACAGAGTCCTGCTCACCCACATCCCAGCATCCCTGGCAAGCTGAGGTGTGCCCATATCTTCAATAATGGCCATGGATTCACAGTGTACTAGAAACACACACGTTACACATTACAATGGGTCCATATTCTTCTAACGTGGGCTTCAAAAAGCATTTAACTTAATGCTATAAGGTGCTTAGAGTTGCACATGTAAATATAAAAGAATGTGGAAAACAAATTCTACTTGTACCATTTGGCCAGAGGGAGTTTTTCAAAGACTTGCTGTAGTCGGCACTAGTATTTTCAGTACCTGCAGAGATGTCTCAGAGGTCAGACAGATAGAAACTGAAGCCCTATTTTCTGCCAAATCACAAATTGGAAAGGTCTCCTGTCATCCATTTTCTAAATCATTTCATACAAGTACAGTCCCTGGTTGTTGCCCGTATCAATTGATTCTGAGTTCTCCAAGTGACGAGGAGACTGATTGCTGTACTGTCAAGGTAGCTCTGGTGGCTGCCCACCTGCAGAAGATGGTGGCTCCTGACTCCTCATTTAATCCAATGTCCAGAATCTTTACCTCTGATTTAACTCTTCATTGGGTCTTGGCAAAATGAAAATTCTTTTTTACAGGGAAAAAAAAAACTGAAGTAGCTATCAAATAAATGTAGACTTTAATTATACATGTTTATTTATAGTGCCTCTCCACATTTTAAGTATTCCTAAAATCCAATTACTACCCATACAAAATACTGGATGATGGTACAGCCAACTCCCCATTATTCCAGGCTTATTTGCAAGTTACATTTGGAGAATAATGGGCCTGTAACTGAAAGATACTTTAATAGAAAAACAAAAGAAATTTAGGGTTAATCTGTAAATTTTAATAATTCCTGCCAAATATGATACCCTTTATTACAAATGATAGTATTTTTATAATTTAACGACTCTTACAAAAGGTTATTAAATATCCATCTTTTTCTTTGCTAGAATTTTTAATGAGATTAACATGTTATACTCAAAAAGGGCACAGTCGTCTCCTAATAGTCCACACTCATGTGTACCAGAGAAGTGGAAAATAGCAGGCAGATGTTGAAACCAGAAATGTACAAATGGCAAAGGGAAGAAAGTAAACACTAAGGGACCGGTGTGGTGTTGCCATAGCAAATTTATTTGGGCCAATATGATATGAATAGTATTTTTAGTTCATAATTTTATAAAAGATAGAAATGCTCCATTAGCCAGTCAATAGTATCTAAGCCTCTTTATATAATTTTAGAAATTGGTAGCATAAAAATGATATTTCTATCACAAGTATATAAGAGTAATAATAATGATAAAACTAACATTTATTGAAACCTTCTCTGTGGTGTGCATTGTTCTAAATCCTTTACTTCTGTTATCTCATTTGATTTTCCCAATACCCCTATGAAGTAGTTACATTATTATCCCAATTTTATGGATGAGGAAATTGAGACTTGATGATAAGTAACTTGCCCAAGGTCTACCAGGTATAAGTAAAGGAGCCATAATACACACCCAGACAGCCTAATCTCACAGTCCTCCTGTAGACATAGCCTAAGGTGTGCTCACAGATGTCATTGATTTCCCTTAAAGCATCTTTCATTTCTTCTCCCCCTCCTACCCACCCCTTGCTTTCACTCTTCCGTCTTCCATCAGTTAGATTCCCCTTCCCATACAAACCATTTGACCTTAGCACTATCCCATCCCATCTTTCTCCCAGCGCCAGCTGCCAAACCTCTCCTCTACATCATCTTCAAAGGCTGCCAGAGCTAGAAGATGAGGCAAATTGGGGAAAGGCCTTTCGATGACCCTTATCTGTTTTGATCAGGTATCCAGGAAGAGACTCAGGATAACAGTCCTGCTGGTCTCTGTCTATCTACCCAGGAAGGGAGGCAAATGGTGGGGTCACCTGAGGCCTGTTTCAGGATGCTAAAGGTATTGTCAGGAGATGGACAAGTGTCAGCAACAGACAAGCAAGTGGAAGGTGGCAGATTGCAAGTAAGAAAAATAGAAAGCAGCCAAAATCCACAAGAATGATACTAGGGTAGAGCTTGGGAATGTCTTCAGGTTTCTGGTGACTAGTTTGCTGTCAAGGAGGGCTACATTTGCTGGACCCTGCTGCACTTGGGAATGTCTTTTATTTTTTTATTTTTTTATTATTTTGAGGCTTAAATAATTTTTTTTTTAATTTTATTTTGTCGAAATACATTGTGGTTGATTATTGTTGCCCCTTACCAAAACCTCCCTCCCTCGTCCCTCTCCTCCCTGCCCCCCAACAATGTCCTTTCTGTTTGCTTGTTGTATCAACTTCAAGTAATTGTAGTTGTTATATCTTCTTCTCCCACCCCCCTGGTTTTTTTTTTTTTTGTGTGTGTGTGTGTGTGTGTGAATTTATATATTAATTTTTAGCTCCCACCAATAAGTGAGAACATGTGGTATTTCTCTTTCTGTGCCTGACTCGTTTCACTTAATATAATTCTCTCAAGGTCCATCCATGTTGTTGCAAATGGCAGTATTTCACTCGTTTTTATAGCTGAGTAGTATTCCATTGTGTAGATGTACCACATTTTCCGTATCCACTCATCCGATGATGGACATTTGGGCTGGTTCCAACTCTTGGCTATTGTAAAGAGTGCTGCGATGAACATTGGGGAACAGTTATACCTTCGACTTGATGATTTCCATTCCTCTGGGTATATTCCCAGCAGTGGGATAGCTGGGTCATATGGTAGATCTATCTGCAATTGTTTGAGGAATCTCCATACCATTTTCCATAGAGGCTGCACCATTTTGCAGTCCCACCAACAATGTATGAGAGTTCCTTTTTCTCCGCAACCTTGCCAGCATTTATCGTTCAGAGCCTTTTGGATTTTAGCCATCCTAACTGGGGTTAGATGGTAATTCAGTGTGGTTTTGATTTGCATTTCCCGGATGCTGAGTGATGTTGAGCATTTTTTCATATGTCTGTTGGCCATTTGTATATCTTCCTTAGAGAAATGCCTAGTTAGCTCTTTTGCCCATTTTTTTAATTGGGTTGCTTGTTTTTTTCTTGTGAAGTTGTTTGAGTTCCTTATATATTCTGGATATTAATCCTTTGTCAGATGTATATTTTGCAAATATTTTCTCCCACTCTGTTGGTTGTCTTTTAACTCTGTTAATTGTTTCTTTTCCTGTGCAGAAGCTTTTTAGTTTGATATAATCCCATTTGTTTATTTTTCCTTTGGGTGCCCGTGCTTTTGGGGTCATATTCTTGAAGTCTGTGCCCAGTCCTATTTCCTGAAGTGTTTCTCCTATGTTTTCTTTAAGAAGTTTTGTTGTTTCAGGGTGTATATTTAAATCCTTAATCCATTTTGAGTTGATTTTAGTATATGGTGAGAGGTATGGGTCTAGTTTCATTCTCCTGCATATGGATATCCAGTTATCCCAGCACCATTTGCTGAAGAAGCAGTCCCTTCCCCAGTGAATAGGCTTGGTGCCTTTGTCAAAGATCAGATGGCAGTAAGTGTGTGGGTTGATTTCTGGATTCTCTATTCTATTCCATTGATCAGTGTGTCTGCTTTTATGCCAGTACAATACTGTTTTGGTTATTGTAGCTTTGTAGTATAGCTTAAAGTTGGGTAGTGTTATGCCTCCAGCTATTTTTTTGCTCAACATTGCTATGCATGGTCTTTTATTATTCCATATAAATGTCTGGATAGTTCTTTCCATTTCTGAGAAAAATGTCTTTGGAATTTTGATGGGGATTGCATTGAATTTGTATATCACTTTGGGTAGTATGGACATTTTCACTATGTTGATTCTTCCAATCCAAGAGCATGGGATATCTTTCCATCTTCTTGTATCCTCTCTAATTTCTCTCAGCAGTAGTTTGCAGTTCTCATTATAGAGATTTTTCACCTCCTTGGTTAACTCAATTCCTAAGTATTTTATTTTTTTGGTGGCTATTTTAAATGGGCAGGCTTTCTTGATTTCTCATTCTGCATGTTCACTATTGGAGAAAAGAAATGCTACTGATTTTTGTGTGTTTATTTTGTATCCTGCTACTGTACTGAAATCATTTATTAATTCCAAGAGTTTTTTTGTAGAGGTTTTAGGCTGTTCAATATATAGGATCATGTCATCTGCAAACAGGGACAGTTTAACTTCATCTTTTCCAATCTGGATGCCCTTTATTTCCTTCTCTTCTCTGACTGCTCTGGCTAGTACTTCCGACATTATGTTGAATAGAAGTGGTGAGAGTGGGCATCCTTGTCTAGTTCCTGTTCTTAAAGGAAAAGCTTTCAGCTTTTCCCCATTCAGGATGAAATTGGCAGTGGGTTTGTCGTATATGGCTTTAATTATGTTGAGATACTTTCCCTCTATACCTAACTTATAGAGGGTCTTTGTCATGAATGAGTGCTGAATTTTATCAAATGCTTTTTCAGCATCTGTAGAGATGATCATATGGTCCTTGTGTTTGAGTTTATTAATATGGTGTATCACATTTATTGATTTGTGTATGTTGAACCAACCTTGCATCCCTGGGATGAATCCCACTTGATCATGGTGAATAATTTTACGTATGTGTTGCTGTATTCTGTTTGCTAGTATTTTAGTGAGGATTTTTGCATCTATATTCATCAAGGATATCGGCTTGTAGTTTTCTTTTTTGGTTATATCTTTACCTGGTTTTGGTATCAGGATGATGTTTGCTTCATAGAATAAGTTTGGGAGATTTGCGTCTGTTTCAATCTTTTGGAATAGTTAGTAAAGAATCAGTGTCAATTCCTCTTTGAATGTTTGGTAAAATTCTGCTGTGAATCCATCTGGTCCTGGGCTTTTCTTTGTTGGGAGCCTTCTGATAACAGCTTCAATCTCCTTTATTGTTATTGGTCTGTTCAAATTTTCTTTTTTTTTTTTTTTTAAAAGATGACCGGTAAGGGGATCTTAACCCTTGACTTGGTGTTGTCAGCACCACGCTCAGCCAGTGAGCCAACCGGCCATCCCTATATAGGATCCGAACCCGTGGCCTTGGTGTTATCAGCACCGCACTCTACCGAGTGAGCCACGGGCCGGCCCATGGTCTGTTCAAATTTTCTACATCTTCATGGTTCAGTTTTGGGAGCTTGTGTGTGTCCAGAAATTTATCCATTTCCTCCAGATTTTCAAATTTGTTAGAGTATAGTTGTTTATAGTAGTCTCAAATGATTCCTTGTATTTCAGATGAATCAGTTGTAATATCGCCTTTTTCATTTCTAATTTTTGTTATTTGAATCTTCTCTCTTCTTTTTTTAGTTAGCCATGCTAATGGTTTGTCAATTTTATTTATCTTTTCAAAAAACCAACTTTTTGATTCATTGATCTTTTGTATTGTTTTTTGGGTTTCAATTTCATTGAATTCTGCTCCGATCTTAATGATTTCTCTCCGTCTGCTAACTTTAGGTTTGGATTGTTCTTGTTTTTCTAGTTCTTTAAGGTGAAGTGTTAGGTTGTTCACTTGCCATCTTTCCATTCTTCTGAAGTGAGCATTTAATGCAATAAATTTCCCCCTTAATACTGCTTTTGCAGTATCCCACAGGTTTTGGTATGATGTATCATTGTTTTCATTAGTTTCAATAAATTTTTTGATTTCCTGCTTGATTTCTTCTTGGACCCATATGTCATTAAGTAGAATGCTGTTTAATTTCCATGTGTTTGTATAGTTTCCAGAGTTTCGTTTGTTATTAATTTCTAGTTTTAATCCATTGTGGTCTGAGAAAATACATGGGATAATTCCAATTTTTTTGAATTTATTGAGACTTGATTTGTGACCTAATATGTGATCTATCCTGGAGAATGATCCATGTGCTGATGAGAAGAATGAATATTCTGAGGTTGTTGGGTGGAATGTTCTGTAGATATCTGCCAGTTCCAATTGGTCTAGAGTATTGTTTAGATCTTGTGTTTCTCTGCTGATTCTTTGCCTAGATGATCTGTCTAATATTGACAGTGGGGTGTTCAGGTCCCCTGCTATTATGGTATTACTGTCTATTTCCTTCTTTAGGTCTAATAGAGTTTGTTTTATAAATCTGGCTGCTCCAACATTGGGTGCATACATATTTATGATTGTTATGTCTTCTTGATGGATCAGACCTTTTATCATTAAGTAGTGTCCCTCATTGTCTCTTTTTATGGTTTTTAGTTTAAAGTCTATTTTGTCCGATATAAGAATAGCTACTCCAGCTCGTTTTTCTTTTCTGTTTGCATGGTAAATCTTTTTCCATCCTTTCACTCTTAGTCTGTGTGAATCTTTATGGGTGAGGTGGGTCTCTTGTAGGCAGCATATAGTTGGGTCCTCCTTTTTGATCCAGTCAGCCAGTCTGTGTCTTTTGATTGGGGAATTTAAGCCTTTTACATTAAGAGTTGTTATTGAAAGGTGTTGATTTATTCCTAGCATTTTATTGGTTGTTTGGTTGTCTTAGGTGTCTTTTGTTCCTTGCTTTCTGATTTACTGTTTGGTTTCTGTGTTTGTTGGTTCCTTAGGTTGTAGATAGCGTTTTTGTTTGATTGTTTTCTCTTCATGAATGCCATTTTTATTATACTAGTGGGTTTTGATTTTTCTTGGGTTTTTATGGCACTGGTAGTTATTTCTCAGGAACCAAACCCAGTACTCCCTTGAGGATTTCTTGTAAGGGTGGTCATGTGGTAGTGAACTCCTGCAGTTTTTGTTTGTCTGGGAAATATACTATTTGCCCTTCGTTTCGGAAGGATAGCCTTGCAGGGTAGAGTATTCTTGGCTGGCAATCTTTGTCTTTTAGTATTTTGAATTTATCATCCCATTCCTTTCTAGCTTTTAGGGTTTGTGATGAAAAGTCTGATGTTAGCCTGATTGGGGCTCCCTTATAGGTGATTTGACGCTTCTCTCTTGCAGCTTTTAAGATTCTCTCTTTGTCTCTGAGTTTTGCCAATTTGACTATAACATGTCTTGGAGAGGGCCTTTTTGGGTTGAATACGTTTGGAGATCGTTGAGCTTCCTGGATGTAAAGATCTATGATTTTTCCTATACCTGGCAAGTTTTCTGCCACTATTTTGTTGAATATGTTTTCAATGTAATCTCCGTTTTCCTCCCTTTCTGGGATACCCATGACTCGGATATTTGAGCGCTTAAGGTTGTCTGATATCTCTCTCAGATTTTCTTCAATGTCTTTGATTCTTTTTTCTTTTTTTTTTTTTTTGTCTGCTTGTGTTATTTCAAACAGCCCATCTTCAAGTTCAGAGGTTCTCTCTTCAACTTCCACAAGCCTGCTGGTTAAACTCTCCGTTGTGTTTTTTGCTGAATAACTTCTTCAGTTTGGCAAGTTCTGCTACATTTTTTTTTCAGGACATTGATTTCATTGTACATTTCCTCTTTCAGGTCCTGTATAGTTTTCCTTGTTTCATCATGATATCTAGCTGAGTTTTCTTGTATCTCATTCAGTTTCCTTAGAATTATCACTCGAAATTCCTTGTCAGGCATTTCAAGGGCTTCTTGTTCTATAGGATCTAGGAGCCGAGCTGGGTGAGGAGGACAGGCCTGGCTGAGCCGGGCCGGAGCCGCCACCACCTGAGAAAATGGAGGCAGCCCCGGGGCCAGTGAGTGGCCCAGTGGGGCAGGCGGAAGCCGGGCGGGCATCTGCCCCCCGAGCAGGGCTGGGTGGGGCTGGGGGTCACTCACGAGGCTGGGCCAGGCCAGGCAGCTCCCTCTCTGCCTCCACATCATCACCGTCCCCGTCCTCAGCCGCCTCCGCTGCCTCAGGCTGCTCACTCAGTCCCGCGGTGCAATAATTTAAATCACTGAATGAATAATATCTGCAGTGCCATAGTTATCTGTGGTCCAATCCAGATCCCCAGGGGGAAAAAAAAAATCTAGTGAGACCATCTCAAGGGACTGGTCAAGCCAGGAAAGGTCTTTTCCAATGAGCAATGTAGGTAGTCTTTGAGTCTCACATCTCCATCTCCAGGCTTTCCTGGTGGTAGCTTTGGCCGGGATGGAGGCCTGGAAGGAGGTGGAGGTGGAGTAGTACTGCGGCGAGGAACCAATTAGATCATAGGACTGCAGTAGTGAATGGATTAATGACAGTAGACAGGGGCATGGTTCTGAGGGCTTTAAAAGGAGAGCACATGGGGAACTATCTCTCTGCTCCACCATTTTCTGCCTTGTGAGACCCCTGGGTCATTGTCACCACCACCAAGTCCTTTACCAAATGTTTCCCTGGACTTTGGGCTTCCCAGCCTCTGAAATTGTAAGTAATACATTTTGTTTTCTTTATAATTAAAAAAAAAGGATTCTCGTGCCTGAAACGATCACTAGCATGGAGAATGGGGCCACTGTGATTGCAGTCATCAGTCAGGATCCAGCTTCTAGATCTAAAACGTATGATCAATGTTGGGTAAATTTGAGGATTTAGGTTTAGGGATTGGATATTGGGAAAGCAACCACTAACAGTATCTGAGATAGCCAAGAAATCTTTTCTACTCTCAGGTGAGGGTAAGGAGGAAGCATGGTCTTAAACATGACATTTTCTCCCAAATACTCTGTCTATAGGTCATTTCTGTTCCTCTAAATGCCCAGGCTTTTTAAACATAAAAGCAGAATTAGAATTTTTTTCTCTAAAGCTGTTGCTGCTATTGATGCATAACATACTGCTATTATTGTTCTTTTTATATAAATATATGTATATATATGTATATATAATTTAAACTATTGGAAACTCTAGCTGTGCTGTCAACTTTGGAAAAAGTATACTAGTTTACTTTGTTGAGTTGGCATGGTACAAAAATTAACAGCCATATTGGTCTAGACACGTTAAACTTAATTTTTTTTCCATTCGTACAGGGGTAACTCACTGTATTAAATATGTAAGGTCTTGTCTACATGGGTTTGATTACAGAAACTAATAAAGTATTCTCTAAATTATGGGAAAAAAAGAATTTTTTTCTCTCCTTTCTTTGGTCACATCATTTCCATGAGACAGTGAGCACAGACTGACCTAACTTCTCGAATTTCAGAAGGACAAAGTAGGTGAAGGAAAAAATAGGCAAACATAAATAAGTTGGCATTTCGATCATATTACTCCTCACATATGGTCACACATGCATTTCCTGTCCCCACCCCACTCAGGGGACACTGGTGCAGTTCCCTTCCCCTCTACCTTCTCAGCAGCCCCATGGCGCCTTGCCCCTGAAGCTGTTTTCCTTGGTGGCTCCTTCTTTTTGAAGTTATGGTAACTGACAGGTCTCCCAGGAAAATAGCAAAAGAGCAGACCCTCAAGTCCTCTTGAAGATGGTCACTTCATCCTGTTCCTCTCTCTAACCTCTGAGTCCTAGGCCACCAGTCTACTACCACCTTTGTTTGAGACTGTCAGTTTATGATCACCAAGAATCCTGACAGAAAGGAAGAATTTTCATGCAATAGTTTTGACAACTGTCTTGAACGACCAGTCTCCTGTAACCATAACAGTATATTTTCTTCCAAGGGATATAAATCACCAACTATAAGCATTTCATATTTGACTAATTTATGCGCATGGGTTTTGATCTTATACTAATCCGCTTTCAAACTTATTTTCCAATGGCATCTTCTTTCCTCATGTTCTTCTCAGTCTCCCCAGTTGACGTTTTTGGTGTTTCCATAAAATGCCAAACACCGCACTGCACTTGAGATTTTTCCTGACGTTCCATAATGATGGCCCAACTTCAACCAGAACTTGATTATAATTTTCCACATGATGCTTCCTGGCACTTTCTGAAATTGCCTGATAATGACTCTGCATTGTGTTGACAGAAATAATTTTTGTTAAAGCAGTATTCTATTAGGGATCTACTTAACCTGTTTGTGCACGTTCCTGGCCTGGAATTCTGACTGGGGAGTACACCCATTCCTGTCAGCTCCATTTGTAACAAAACCTGAGGGTTTTCTTTAATGATAAGAACAAAAGGATTTATTAATGACTGGATCTAAACTGGAAATTTACACTCCATATTTCTCTCTATATTCAACTTGTTAGCATAATTCTGTGTAAAAGCCTACAAAGGTTATTCAGTAGGATTCTAAAATACACTTTCAGTTCTTCACTGAGTTGTTGGAGAAAACCAGTATCTGAAGGAATTGTCTCAGTTCTGGTCCATAGGTGTCTTTTTTCTTTATTGTCCAGGTTCTTCATTCATTCAGTCAGCCATTCCTTCATTCAAAGACGTATCCTAGCCTTCTCCTGTGTACCCTACACTGTTCTTGTTCCTCTAGGATCTGCTTCTGTGTTCCAAGGTTCTTATTACTATGGGGGTGAGAATGGGGCTTCCCAATCTCTGGTTACAGACTCCAAGTGACTGAGTACTATATTTCTGAAAGCAGCTTTGTCTTAATTCATTTGGGCTGCTATAACAAATGTGCCGTGGACTGGGTGGGTATAAACAACAAATATTAATTTCTCACCGTTCTGGAGGCTGGAAATCCAAGATCATAGTGCTGGCAGATTCCACATCTGGTGAGGGCCACTTCCACATGGTGGAAGATGTGAGGGATCGCTCAGATCTCTTTTATAAGGGCCCCGATCCCATTCATGAGGACTCTGCCCTCATGGCCTGGTCACCTCTGAAAGGCCCCAGCTCTTAATACTATCACCTTGGGGTTAGGGTTTCAAATTATGAATTTGGGGGGGACACAAACATTCAGGCCATAGCAGGTTGCTTCTTCCATTACTTTTTGTGAAATGCCTGTTCCTAGTTCTTAGTTACAGGGGAAATGCTTTTCTATTTTGATGGGACTAGAGTTTTCCCCCTGGCTTTCTACTCTAAGCCAAGTGTTCTTTATACTGTAGAATATGATTTCTGTGAGATTTCTCTAGGTTCTGCCCCAATGTTTGTTGTCACCCTACAATGATAGAGAAAAAAATTTTTTTCCTGTGGGTTAAAAAAAACAGCTCCCTGCTTTACCTGTAAATGGATTCCACCTCCTCTCTTCCAGCAAAAATTAAGCTTCCAAATGACCTTTGAGTACAACTCAAACCATACCATAGATCCAGGTTATACTGAGAAACCTAGGGTTGTAAACTGGTGCTCTGTATTTTGTTTCAGCAGCAAAGTGTATACATGTGTACATTGGTGCTTTAAAATGAAGCTGAATGCTGTATTATGTACTGTTACACAACAAATTACTCCTAGTCTAGTGGTTTAAAACAATACACACTTCCAATCTCACACTTTCTTTAGTCAGGAATCTAGCAGCAGTTTAGCTAAGTGGTTATGGCTCAATGTATTAGTCCATTTCTGTTGCTTATAACAAAATACACAGAACTGGGTTTTTTTATAAAGAAAACAAAATTTATTGCTTAAAGTTTCAGAGGCTAGGAAGTCCAAAGCCAAGAGAACAGATTTGCTGAAGACTTTGGTGATGGTAACAGTGATGCAGGGGTCTCACATGGCAGAAAACGGCAGAGCAGAGAGAAAAATAGTTCCTCATGCACTCTCCTTTTAAAGCCCTTAGAACCACACCCCAACAACCATTATTAATCCATTCATGGCATGGTCCTACAATCTAATCACCTCTTCAAGGCCCCACCTTTCAGTTAACACAATAGGATTTCCCACCCTCAACAGTTACAGTGGGGATTTAAGCTTCAATGAGGTTGAGAGGGCATCCAGTCTATAGCACCCAAAGTCTCTCATGAGGTTGCATTGCAGTCAAGCTCTCGGCTAGAGACACAGTCATCTCAAGGCTGAATAGGGAAAAGATCTGTCTCCAAGCTCACTCAAGCATTTGCTAGCAGGCCTCATTTCCTTGCCACTTCATAGGTTGCCTGAATGTCCACATGACATGCAGCTGGCTTTCCCCAGAGAGAACAGAGAGAGCACATGCTCGAGAGAGGAAAGGCAGAAGCTACAGTCTTTTATAATGTTTTACAACCTTTTATAAAAGACAGAATCTACAGTCTTTTATAAACTAACCTCAGAAGCGAGGTCTTCCATATGCTAGTGGTCACACAGACCAACCCTGGTACAACATAGGAGGGGACTGTATTAGGGGGTAAATACCAGGAGGTGGGAATCATTGGGGACCATCTCAGAGACTGGCTACCACAAATGCCTTTAAATCAGATGTGTCTCAAATAGCAGATTTCCACCACTCCCTGTTGTATTTCCAGGAACCCCAGCACCCAATTTCCCATTCTTTTCAAGCATTTCCATTGCCTACCTGCCTCTAAAGGCATTAGAGTTTGTGACCTCTGGTCCTTTGTATTATATCTCAAAAAAACAATCATGTCCTGGCCCTCAACCTTGATCACATTATAGGAAAATGGTTATATTCTATTCTTAGTGCAGCCTTTCAAAGGTAATATTAACAAAATATTGAACATATGATTACAGCAACATAAAATAAAATAAAATGAGGGTGCAGGAAACCAGCTAGTCAGTTGCAAAACCAAAGTGTTCTAATTTCTAACCCAGCACTCTTTCTTGTACAATGTATGGCCCCTCTTCAGCTGCTTCAGAAGGTTGAAGATATGTTCTCGGTTGCTTCAAAGGGCAGAACCAGAACCAAGAGGCATGCAGTACCAATTTTTAGTTCAATGTAAGATAGCCTGGCAATGAGAGAACCCACACCAATAGAATGGATTCCATCACTGGAAGCTTTCAAACCAAACTTGGCTGATCAATAGTCAGAGATTCTGGTAAACCCAGACAACCTCTAAGAAATTTTCTTTCAAACCTGAGTTTCTAGAATCTGCTCTTCTGGCCTATTGGAAAGCCACTTCCTTAGCCATTAACTCTTATCCTCGCTGGCAATTCCAAACTGAGAAATGGAAGAAGGAGGAATGCCAGGGATGAGTTTCCTGTCATAACCCTGGTTTCCTGTCTCTTTAACACAGAGAAAATTGCTTCCCATTGCTTCTTACCTCTCGTGAGTCCCACTCTGTCTTTTCCCTTTCCACAATTAGCACAGCCCTTAATGTCCTGAGAAGTGTGTCAAGTGTATCTCACCTATCAATGTGTATGCCCCATAGTGGATCACTCACAGAATTTGAGTAAGCCCTCAACTGGTGGATTCCAATTGAAATCAGCAAGTATTTGAGGACTGCTACTCAGGGCCAGCATTTTCCTAAGCATTTAGGAGCAGTGAGTAGACATAATGACCACCACCTCAAGGAACTTGCCGTTTGCCTGTAAGTCTACCACTCCAGCCCCACCCTGCTTAGAGTATTGATTGGCACCAGGGAAAACAAAAGGCATCTTCCCCACTCTTCAGACTTCACATTTTTCAAAAATAACCTGTGGGTGACCTCTGAAATTTGCACAAAATAAGCACAAAGTTAACCATTACGCAAATCACCAAATTTAAGCTATATTTAAGAGAAGCACTTTTCAGTGGCACAGTGATTTTTCAGTTATATATCTCAAATTATTTCCTTCAAAGGTACATTTAGTTGTCTGCACAAAGAGAAACCAATATGACGCAATTTTTAAATTATATTTAATCGCTCTCATGGTGTGCTCCGCTTGGTAAAGAAGAAAAAGGTTAGGTAAAGGCCAGGATCCTTTCTCTGCAATGGACAGCTGACATAGGAAAAAGATGTTACCCAGGCTTTGATTTTTGCAATCTGCAGTATGAAATTGTCCCAAATTCCTTTTATTTTATTTTCAACATTTAATCTTTCTTAGCTTTTCTTCCCTTGCCATCTTACTTTTCTGTTGCCACGTATAATGCATAACAGCAGTTCCTGAACTCCAAACACGTAGAAACCTGAGAGGAGTATTGCCTGGGGAAAGTTAATCTTCTTTCTCCAGTTACAAATAATCATCTTCACATAGAAACCTTAATTCCCACCACTGTGAGATTTGAATCTTTCATTAACCTAATGGAGTAGCAACTGGTATACCATCTCATTCTGTTGGAATTAGTGACTAATCATTCCTAAAATTGTTTTGAACCTGTATTCCCATGATTTTGTGTTTTGGTTGAAAACTTTCATAACCCATATCTCCTTACATTTGTATCAGTTTTCTGTTCTTGCATAACTAACTCCTCCCCCCACGTTTAATAGCTTAAAACAGTAACCATTTATTTAGCCCACAATTCTCTTAGGCAGTTCTTTTGGTCTTGGCTGAACTCATTCATACTTGGTGATCAGCCACTGGGTAGGCTGGGGGCTGACTGGCCTAAGGGGGCCTCAGTTGGAATTATTCACCTCTGTTCCACGTGGTCTCTCACCCTCCAGCAGGCTGGGCTGGTTCACATGGTGATGGTGGGTTCCCAAGAGCGGTACAAATGGAAACTTCAAGACCTCTTGAAACTCAGGCTCAGATTGTCAAGCCATAACATCCTCTGCATCCTGTTGCTCAAAACAAATGACAAGAACAGCCCAAATGCAAGAGGCAGGGAAAGAGACTTCACCTCTCAAGGAAAGGAGCTGAAAGTGCTGTGGCCGGTATTGCAATCTACCATCCCAGTCATTTGTAGCTTACTCGCTTTTAATATTTTCAACATCTTATTGGTTCTACAAAGACAGTGTTAGTGTCTGATTCATTTTGTATTCCTCCCTTCCCTTCCGGAGTTTAACAAGGAAAACACTTAATATATGTAAGGCGTTGACTAAGCATTTTCTATCTATTAGCTTATTTCATACGAACATAGCCATTTTGCAGATAAGGAAATTGAGGCTCAGGAAATGTAAATAACTTGCCCAGGTAGATCAGTCTAAATGCCAATACTGAAATTTGAAATTGCACTTCTGTCTAATTTCAAAGCTTTTCATGTTCTACCGTGCTGCTTAGCATGTTTTCTTCTGTATAATTCACATCACAAATGAATTTAGTATAAATCATCTACATGTTTAGTGTTAGTCAAATGATTTATTATATTCTTTTTTCAGTAAATATGGCAAATCTGCTCAATTCATGCTCCTTTATCACTGTATACACTACAAATATTCTCTCTCTATCCCTTCAGATGTCAATTAAGGTAATGCACTAGTAATTCCCATTTTTTTGAAAGTGGCACTTGCTTTGCCTTCTTTGGTTAAGTTAGTCCGAATGATATCATAGATGACACATTGGCATTTCTTGGCAATATCACTGATGGCCAAATAAGAGTTGAAAGTTGAGGAAAAAATTACCAGATCTATTTAGAATTCCCCAACAGGTTTGATAAAATAATAATGCAGATTTGTCATTCTGCAGTTTGTCAGGCCATTAAAAGCATGACTGCTTTGATTAAGGTCAGATATCTCTGAATATGTTTCAAAGGAAACCAATCTCATCCCTGTAGAGACAGGATTAAATAAGTCCCTCTCAGTCATTTTGCCATTGATTCAGAATGTTTCTCCCTAAGGTAAAGTGCTGTCTTAGTCTACAAAGTTAAGAGAGATTAATCAATCTCTTCTAATTTGACCCAGTCCAATTGGATTACTGCCATGTGCAAGACTGCCTGAGATGCTGTCAGGTGTGCAGCAACAACTATCTCAGTGATCCGAAGGTGGCTGGTCATGTGGCTTTGCCAGGATTACCCTGACATTTGCTCTAATAAAGACAGTCCTTCTAGACAATGAATTTACCTTGCTTTTGTTAGAAATTCCTTGATGATTTACTAGAAAAATCTGTAGAAATTGGTTTTGTCTGTGTAAGGAAAAAAACATGTTTTCACAAAGCTGTGACTTTTATGTCTTTATTTTCAATTGGGAAGATTCATAGTACTTTGAGTACGATAAGTTCTCAAGGAATTTTTTATGAAAATTGAATTAATCAGACTCAGTGGTTTTAGGTACATGGTTTGGGAGTAAAAGAGAATTTGTTTCAAACCCAGCTCCTCCACTAGTTGGGGCGAGATGAGGCAAGTGACTTAAAATCCCTGCATGTTAGTTTGTTTTTCTCTCTCAAGTAGCAGGAAATTATTCTACAAACAGGGTGATGTGAGTAATAATGAGATAAAATGTGTGTAAAATTTTTATACAATGCCCAGCACAGAATAGGTGCTCAATAAATGGAATGTACTATTATTTATTAATTCATTAATGCTAATTTCTGCATTAATTTTAATGAGTTAAAGTCCCGGGCTTGATTTATTTGCATGGATGGTTTCATCTTCCCTTCTTCCAGTACTTGAGGGCAATTCCTATCCGTGGTAAATGGAAGGTTAAAAGTTAAATGCTCATCCACACTTTATCCTTTTATTCCTTGCAGTTTGAAGAGTCCTTATGTTGAATAGTTCATATAATCACAGAAAGAATGAAGTTAATTTATTATACTCCATGTTGTTACTATTTATCAGGGATCACTGCTTTTAGTAAAGATGACAGAAATAGTTCCCTCACTCTGGGAGAGAGGCATCGGTTTACTATATGACAGCATAGTGCGAGGCACATAACAGTTGCTTAGGAAATATTTATTTTGCATGAATGAATAATGAGCAGATTATAAACAAAAATGATTTAATATTTAATTATTCATAACTCAATTATTAAACCTCACTGATAAAAATTGCTCTGGGGTCGTAAAAAGCCCACAAACAAATGAGATGCATCACTGAGGCATAGGGTGTGATAGTATCAAAAGTGTTATTGCTGAATCACTGAATGAATGCTGAGGTATTCAATAAGTGGGTATTTCATTGATTTTAAGATACTCCTGTATTGCTTTACAGTTGCAATAATTTTTTTTTTAAAGGATGACTGGTAAGGGGATCTTAACCCTTGACTTGGTGTTCTCAGCACCACGCTCTCTCATGAGAGCCAACTGGCCATCCCTATATAGGGATCCAAACCCGTGGCCTTGGTGTTATCAGCACCACACTCTCCCAAGTGAGCCACAGGCCGGCCCTGCAATAATTTTTAAACACATAAAACCATACTCTAGTGTAAACATTTGAATAAAAACTGTGACTGTAGTAACATGCAATTAAAAAGAAAGAAACAACATTTTTTATGTTTTTTCTTTTTACCTTATCAGCAGTTACTAAGCCACTATTTGTGTGGTCAGTGATTTTAGCAACAGAGATCATATTAACTGTTTTTGAAAACTCTCTAGTGCTTCATATCATCGCTCAAAACAACGAAATTCCTTTTAATTAAGAGAAATACCACATGTTCTCACTTATTGGAGGGAGCTAAAAATTAATATATAAATTCACACACACACATACACACACACACACACAAACCGGGGGGGGGGGGGGAAGAAGATATAACAACCACAATTATTTGAAGTTGATACAACAAACAAACAGAAAGGACATGGTTGGGGGGGAGGGGGGAGGGAGAAGGGAGGGAGGTTTTGGTGATGGGGAGCATTAATCAGCTACAATGTATATCGACAAAATAAAATTAAAAAAAAAAAAAAATAAGAGTCAAGAACTATTCCATGAAATTTTTCCAGCATTTCTGCTAGCCAGCAAAGTTAATTGACAATCCTTAACAGAAAATCTTAGAAAAATTCTTACCGTAATTAACATAATTTAAGATGCTGAGGTGCATGAATTATGTACTCAGTGTAAACGGGGTCTTTGATTATATAGACAAAATGCTCAAGTGCACTAGTATCTTACATAATAGATCCCCTCATTAGTGTGAATTAGTACTTCTGATGTTGCTAATTAGCAAGCCTGAGAACAAATGCAATAAAAATCGTTTGCTAAATCACAAAAGAGTGCTGGTAAATATATCTGGTAAACATGGTTAGATCACTATTTTGATTGAATCCTCCAGCAACCTAGTTTACTGTGGCTGCAGGCACTGTGAACAGTATGTTTTACCTGCTGTAGGAATAATCAACCATGTACTAAAAGTTTGTAGTAAAAGTTGAGAAAAATAATATTTTAGGAAGTCACTAACAATGTAGTTTTGTGAAGAATAACAAGATGACATTCTATTTCTGATGTGACTACAGAAAGGTGCAGAAGTTGAGAGAGAAAATGACAAGAATACCTCTCATTTTCCCAGAATTTATTTCAGCTGGTTATTGAACCAGCCAGTGCTGTCTTATACTTCAGAATTCATATTAAGGAGTACAAATGCAGACCCTGTGCATATCTGGTCACCTCATAGGGAAGCAGGTGAAAAGGGAGCGAATAAGAACCCTCAGGACAAAATAGCTTTTTATCTTCTGTATTAAAGAGCAGTGGGTAACTATTTTAACATCTGAGATAGAATTGGTGATGTACAAATTAAAAAAGAAGAAATACTGAAAAGTAAAAATGAAGCATGTGCACGAGGCAGGAAAGACTGTGTCTGCAGCACTTTTTAAGGTATGGGAGAATGCTGTGAAGTCAAATTACTGGGTTGTGATCAGCATTTTTTAAAATTTTAATTTATCAATAACAGTATAGTTGATTTTCATGTCCCTTTACCAGTTCCTCCTTTTCCTCCCTCCCTCTCTCCTCCTCTGCCATCAACATCATATCTGTTCTCTTGTCTTAACAAAATCAAGGAATTGTTGAATGAAATGAAACAGGATGAAAAGTTATGGGATGAGATGGGTAGGTCTGGTGTAAGATGGGATAGGGTAGGACGAAATAGGAAATTTGTAGACTGCATCACAAGTAGTAAGAGCCAGCATGATTTCATGAGCCTTTTAGGGTTTTTTCAAAGATTTTTTTTATTTTGCCAAAGTAATACATATGCCTAGTTTTAAAAGTCAAATTAATAAAAATGATCACAAAATGAATCATGGACTTAAATACAAAACATAAAACTTTGAGAAAAAAAACATAACAGGAAATCTTTGGGATCTATAGCTGAGCAAAAAGTTCTTAGACCTGACACCAAAAGCAGAATCTATAAAAGGAAAATTGCTAACTTGGACCTTGTCCAGATTAAAAACTTCTGCTCTGCAAATGACCCTAAGAGGATGAAAAGACAAGCTGCAGACTGAGAGAAAATATTTACAAATGACATATCTGACAAAAGACTGGTATGTAGAATATACAAAGAACCCTCAAAACTCTACAGACAAAAAGAATGGACGTTTCATCAAAGAGGCTAGTAAGTACATGAAAAGATGTTTAATATCATTAGCCATTGGAGAAAGGCCAATTAAAACTACAGGAGATATCACTACACACCTATCAAAATGGCTAAAATAAAAAATAGTGGCAATGCAAAATGATGGGGAAGATGCAGAGAAGCTGGATCACTCGTACACCGCTAGTGGGAGTGTAGAATAGTACACTCTTTCTGGAAAACAGTTTGGTAGTTTCTTATAAAACTAAACATGCCACTACTATATGACCAAGTAATTGTATTCTTGGGAATTTATCACAGAGAAATTGTTATATTCATATAAATCCTGTACATGAATGTTCACAGCAACTTTATTTATAATAGCCAAAAACTGGAAACAGCCCAGATGTCCTTCAGCAAGTGAATGGTTAAACAAGCTGTGGTACATCCGTGCCATGGAATACTACTCAGCGGTAAAGGTGAACCAACTATTGATATACACAGCAACTTGAATGAATCTTGAGGAAAAATTATGCTGTGAAAAAATATCAATCCCAAAAGGTCTCATATTACGTTAATCCATTTATAGAACGTTCTTGAAAAGACAAAACTATAGAAATGGAGTTCAGATTAGTGGTTGCCAGGAGCCATGGATGGGGATGGGAGGGAGGGGTGTGACTCTAAAAAGGAAGCATGAGGACTTCTTGTGGTGATGGAAATGTCTATATCTTGACTGTATCGATGTGAATATCCCAGTTGTGATACTGCACTATAGTTTTGCAAGATGTTACCATTGGGGAAAACTGGGTTAGAGGGTACACAGGATCTCTGTATTATATCTCACAGCTACATGTGAATCTACAATTATCTCAAAATCAAAAGTTCAATTTAAAATAATAAATAAATAAAAAGCCAAATACTATAAACCCTTTATAACAGAATATGATGGTTTTCTTCCTCAACTGTCCCTCTCTACGCCCAGGCCTCCTTTCCAAAGCAGCCATTTTCTTTTTCTTTTTTTAGCTGTTTCTTCTGATATTTGCAAATCTCCATATTTTTCCAATAATATATGCATACTGCTAACTTCTGATTAATCAATCTTGAACATTATCTATTTACTTACTATTTTGGCAAATGAAGATTTAGCTCTTTTTTCACTGTTTTCCTTCTGAGACCCTCTATTCTTTCAATATAAGTTACTACGATTTTTTGACAAGTCAAAATTCAGCATGCCCATGTATTTATTATATTTCACTATGATTGTTTCTTTTTTTTTTGGCGATATATAATGTGGTTGATTATTGTGGCCCGTTACCAAAACCTTCCTCCCTCCTCCTATGATTGTTTCTTACTTTCTGCTTTTCCTGTAGTAAATAAATTCCTTGTTGTTATTGTTTTCATAATTCTTCCTACATCTTCCAATAATCTCAGTAAAATTTTCCACAAGTTCAATGGCATCAGGTACCCCATCAGTTTTGTTGTGACTTTTCCTGGAGAATACATCCTGAAGACTTCTGTCCTCATTCTGTCTGAGCCATCTGCTCTCTAAGCCTGTGCACAGCCATTACCTTTTGAATTTCCTTCTGTTTTCTTCTAGACTGGATTCCCAGTCTCCAGGATCTTGTGTTTTCATCTTTCTTAATTTACTCCATTACTTCGGAAAGTAAAACTCGAATATTTGGGGGTGTAAAAAGAAGGAATGCAGACAAGGAGCATGATGATGACAGCTGTCAGTGTGCCTGTCCTTTGACTTGCACTAGTGTTGTCTGGACTGGTTCCCCTTCTCACCGGGTGCACTGCTGTTACCCACAGACATCCCCCTGCTGACTCCAGTGTGACTCTTGTTTTTTCTGCGCCTGTGTCTTCCTCTCTCTTGGTTTACTTTCCCATTTTGATGAAATACATCCTCTAGTACATTCCTGAAAAGAATGCATGGGAAGAAAATTATCTGAGATCTTGCATGTCTGGAAAAGGCTTTTTTCCATTCTGGAATTTTTATTGATTTTTTTAAGTAATTTCCTCCTTTCATTTTCTTTGTTCTCTCTCTGTGGAAATGTGTTATTTAGAGGTTGGACTTGTAGACTAGCCCTCTGATTTTCTTATCTTTTATCTCTCATTTTCTACCTCTTACTCTTTTTGCATTTTCAAGGAGTTCTGGTCAACTCTAAACCAAACCTCTAATTGAGACTTTCATTTCGGCTATCATTTCTAAAGTTCATTGCTGCTGTTGTTTACTAAATGTCCATTTATTTTAGCATACTATTTGTGTTGCAGAGATACAGTATCTTGCCTTATATCTGTGAAGACATTGACAGTGTTTTGAAATTTTGTTTTCCTTAGTTTCTGTTTCCTTCTAGTTGCTTTTGATCTCTATCTTTGTATCAGAAGATTTCCTCACATATTTAGTAAACCTTGGATGTCTTCTCACAATGAAATGTGGAAGACTATATGGGTGATTGGAATTTCTGAGCATATTATTATTGGAGCTGATCAACTTTGATCTTCACCATAGGTTGATCTGAGTCAACCATTTCTTGGGGAATTCCTGGTGTCAGTATTTTCAGCCCTTTTTTCCTAGGGCTGGTCAGATTCCCCGGAGAGTACTTATCCAAACTCCTACCTGGAGAGTAAATATATTGCTGACATTATTATGATGGTGAGCAGGTGGCAGTGGGTCTCAACATTCAGTTTGTGTATGATCACTTAATATCCCAGCTTTTGGTTTAATGCCTGAACTTCTGCTGTGTCTGATCACCCCTCATCCAAAGATTTCCGTCTTCTGCTGGAAAAGGAGAGGACCACATGCCTGGGGGTCTGGAGCAGATGCACACAACCTTCTTTATCTTAGTTGTCCCACTGTAACCCTGATCCAGAGGTACCTATTGCTGTCAATTTCTGAGTTTTTTTAGTTTTCTAAAGTGTAAATCTTGTTGTTCCTTAGCTGTTCCCAGTGTTGGCAAAGGGCTTTCTCTCTGGTATCAGCTAGTCAATTACCTAACTTGTCCATCTGCTTTCCCACTTTCAAAATTATGTTATTGCTGCCTCCTCTCCTGTTCTCTTCTGTTATGGGTTTATGTCTTTTTAAAAAGTATCTCATCACTAGTTTTAGTGGGTTTTTCAGAGGAACCAAGGTTAGACATGTACAAGGGTACTTTAAAAAGTTAGTGGAAAAATGGAGTTAAAAGATAATACTAATCTTTCCATGAATTTTTTGAAGACCCCTCATATGTTCAGTCTACCATCTTAACCCAGAAGGGAGCATCTGTCTTAATCATGTGTGTATGGGTACATCTTTGTATGTGCGCTGGATCACAATATAAAATGTCTTTTTTATTGTGGATGGAAGTCTAAAAAGTTTGAAAACCACTCCTAGGTCAGGCCAACGAAGGTATTCAAGTGCATACAAAAGCTAATCATATTTTCTCTTTACCATAAACGTTACCCATAGAGCTGACAGAGTTTTGAAGGTATATGCGGACATTTTTTCAGAATGTGGTATCCACAGGAAACTTGCTGTAGCTCTTTTTAGATTAAAAAAAAAAGGTAAGCTGAACTTCCTCTGCAGACCATTTGAATGTGCCTCTTCATTTCTTGTTTTGGGGTACCAGGACTATTTATTCTGGGTCCCAAATTTTCTGTTCCATGTCAAGAATGTCACAACATCAAAAAATAAAATTTAAAAAAAAGCAAGCCTAGCTAAGTTATGCAGTCTCTATCAGTCTGTAATCCTCAGTTGTCCTAACAACGTTTGCTATATAAATTTCATCTACATGCAATCTATAAATGCAAAATAACCTGTTCAAAATATACGTTTTTGGTGGCTGACTGTTCAAAATTAAAGTTAGCTCTTAACTAGAGTGTTGCTTTAAAAGCTCAAAAGGATATGTAATTTTGGAACAATATATGCTGCAGATATGAATACTTAGGCATTTTTTCCAATGAAACCAATTTTTTTCCTATTTTTCAGAAGTTTTTTTCAAATATCGTATCACTAATTCCACAGCCTAGAAAAACTATAATAGGAATGTGTTCACATATGTATCAAAATTTCCTTACAGCATTATCTTTTATTTTATGGGGACTCAATGAGATGAGTTCCTAACTCTTAATAAGAACTCACTTGTAGAAATTGGTAGAGTCACAAAAAATGATTACATTGTATAATGTTGAATATACTAATTATCCTGATTTGAGCATCACATAGTGCACACAGGTATGAATTTTCAACACTCTACCCCACAGATATGTACAATTATGTTCCAGTTTTAAAAAAACCTCACTTGTAAGCTATTTACTCCAATCTCCTAAGATTCAGAATTGAGTTAACAGTCACATGACTTAAATTTCACAGATTTTCCCTACAGTTCCAGTAATATAAGTGATAGAGTTTGGATGTGCTGTTCCCCCAAAGCTCATATCAAAATCTGATCCCCAACTTGGCAATGTTGGGAGTTGGGAGCAGTTTGGGTCATGGGGGCAGATCCCTCATGAATGGACTAATGCTCTCCTTGAGGGGGCAGGTGAGTAAGTTCTCACTTGCTTAGTACCTGCGAGAGCTGGTTGTGTATAGGACCCTGGCACCTCCTCTCTCTCTCTCTCAGCCTCTCACCATATGATCTGCTTGTACCCGCCGGCTGCCTGCCACTTTCCATCATGAGTAGAAGTGGCCTGAGGTCCACACCAGATGCAGCTGTCCCAGAATCATGGGCCAAATAAACCTCGGTTCTTTATAAATCACCCAGTCTCAGATATTCTATTATAGCAACAGAAATAGACTACTACAATAAGATACTGGGATAAAGTTCACATTTGAAAAAGGACACAAGAATGAAATGTCAAAAAATGACGTATGACGTAACAGTATATCTCACTGTAATATATTTACATTTCCATTAGTGTTACATTGTTCCTGAAGAAAAAAATAAGTTTGGATTATTTTCTTTGTTATATTAATATGGATAATATAGATAATGAGAGAAAAAGAGAGAGCTCCCTCTTGTTTTTTGTACCAATGTTAAAATTCTTCTACTATTTATTAATTATAAACTTATAGACCCAAGAATTTAAAGTGAGCCTACAGTTTGCATTTCAACCTAAAAATAAAAGTGTGACATACAATACTTATTCAACAAATATTTCCCAAGTTCTGCTATAGAAGCTATTTATTCTTTTATTATAAAGTTCTTTTGCTTCAAATATTTTCATGGGCTGATGGATGGAAATCCTATAAAATATCTCATAAAAATTAAATATTATGAGGAAAAATTGGGTTTTTTCTACAGTAGGATTTTGAAGTATACAGAGTCATGAATGATCACCAAAAACAAAACAAAACAAAAACACCACAGTACAAAAGAAAACGGTTAAGTCCAAACTCCAGAGGCTAGCTACATGGATGAGAAGACATGGTCCTGCCCTCATGACATTCACTGTATAGCAGGGAAAGAGGCTTGTAAACAATCAAATGTAATACTGTGTAGTAACTGTCATAAGATACATGTGTGCACAGTAAAGGAAGACAGGGCTGAGCCAGTCTTGGGGAGTCGGGATGCATTTCACAGAGGTGGTAGACTCTCAAAGGGTTTGTCATCGCAGGGCTGGATCTGAGGCTCTAAACTGTCATGCTACCCTCCACATCTTATGCTCTTTGCTTGGGAGACTGCAAAATAAAATTTTAGTTTTCAAAATGGCACAAAAGTCGGGCTGGCCAGTTAGCTCAGTTGGTTAGAGCATGGTGCTGATAACACTAAGGTTCGATCCCTGTACCAGCCAGACACCAAAAAAAAAAAAAAACCTGCCTGTATTGAGCCAGACATTAAAAAGATTTGCAGAAATCAGAATGGCACAAAAGTCACCTGTGAAATTTAAATGGTATGTTCTGATTATTCCAATATTCTCCCCATTTTGAAATACCCCTTGCTAATGTTGGTGCCCTATGCATATTATAATCTGTTCACTGCAAATTCAACACCCAGAGACTGGCAGCCAAACAAGAAAGAAAGAAAAGGAGGTTGGATGCGGGTGTGTGGACAATACCGCTTGGGAGAATATCCACTGGTGATGATGCTTAAGCAGCACTAGAGAAAGTGCTGGCAGTTTGGTGTGGCTAGAGGATGGGCTAGAAGGGCCACAATAAGAGGAGGCTGAACAGGGGCTTCTGAGCTATCAGAATAAAGTTCCCTCCCATAGAAACCAGAGATGTTTAACTTACAATCTGTGTTGAGAAATTGAAATTAAACATTAGTTGATACAGAAGAAAAGATACTGAAAGGAAATATGCCAAAAGTTAATGGGATTTGCCTCAGAGTGTTAGAACCACGGGTGAATTTTTTCTCGTTCTCCATAATTTATTTTATTTATTTATTTTTTTTTTTAAAGATGACCGGTAAGGGGATCTTAACCCTTGGCTTGCTGTTGTCAGCACCACGCTCAGCCAGTGAGTGAACTGGCCATCCCTATATAGGATCCGAACCCTTTGCCTTGGTGTTATCAGCACCACACTCTCCCGAGTGAGCCACAGGCCAGCCCTATAATTTATTTTAAAATTCAAATTTTCTATGTTTCTGCAATGAGCATGTATTACTATTATAATGAGAGAAAAACAAAGTTAAAAAGGAGAAAAGTCTAGAACAAAAAATATATATTATCTGGAGTATTTTCCTAGATTCCTTATTAGTGCCTTGAGGTTCCTGTACTTCTCTTGGTGACTTAGCAGTATCTATCACAGGACAGATAAAAAGAAAGGCCCTAGCCAAGGACATGCTGAAATGAAGTTATACTACTGCAGCAGGGCCCAAGCAGTTACTCTAAACTCTGGCTGGATTAAAGGAATGGTCTTTGGAGTAGCACATGTCTAAAATGGAACCTCTAAATTTAGGATGATACTTAAGGTGTTGGGAATTGATAGCAGAGGGTGGCGGGGTGAGTAACTGAAATACAGCCAGCAGGAAAAGGGAGTAACCCTTAGAAAATAAATTAAAATTCATGACAGCATGTAATAAATTAGTTATCACCACCATTAATATGAGTCATTTTAATGTGTTTTCCCAATAGCATACTGAAATAGAATTATTGCATACGTTATGTAAATTCCTAAAATAAAAATATGTTGTGGACTTCTAGCCCTCACACCATTGCTGTAAGAAACATATTACAGCAGTAGTGGTTGCCCCAGAGTTCTGGAACTTTGAAAGATTTTTTTATTCATTCTAATTTTCTATTTTTCAAATACTCTTATTTCAATATATTATTTATATGGTGGGGGAAACTCCTTTGATTCCTTGAGGAATTTTTAAAGAATTACAAATAATTTATAATTTCATACCCTAGTACAGCTAAATTCACTTTTATATATTCTCTTCTAGCTATTTTTCTTTTCACATATTACTGTACATAGTTATAATCAACATGAGTATTTAGTTTCATCTTTTAATTTTATTGTACATTTTTAAATGTTTTTATGTTACTGCATACTATTCATAATTATCTTTCTCGTAGCCGTGTGTAGTACACCTTAATGGTCAAATA
This sequence comes from Cynocephalus volans, assembly GCF_027409185.1. Taxonomy (NCBI): domain Eukaryota; kingdom Metazoa; phylum Chordata; class Mammalia; order Dermoptera; family Cynocephalidae; genus Cynocephalus; species Cynocephalus volans. The sequence goes on from NC_084464.1 coordinate 78,713,508, forward strand.
CTATAATTTTCTCTAATTTATAGTTTCCTACTTTGGAACACTGAAATATATACAGCTATTTCTCTATAGTAGGTGACAGTGCAATAAACGTTATTACATTAAGCTATCTTTCTTTTCTTTTTGAAGTTATTTTCCAAAGAAAACTTCTCTGGCATAAAATTATAAGACTGGGCTGGCCGGTTAGCTCACTCGGTAGCATGTGGTACTGATAACACCAAGGTCAAGGGTTTAGGTCCCCATACCAGCCAGCTGCCAAAAAAAATAATAAAATTATAAGATTGCTGATTATAAATTTTTTAAAGTTTTTTATTACCATAAAAATTTGTTCCAATTTACATCATCACCAGTAATGTCAAAGTATACCAAATTTATCTCAATTTTGTTAGTATTAGTTATTATTCTTTTGCCAATTAAATAGAAGTCCATACTTTTAATTTACAATTTTTATTTCTAATACAGTTGAGTGGTTTTCAGTCATTTTTACTACTAGTATAGTTGTACATTTATATTTTGGATTGTGATTTATTCAAGTAAGAACTTTATATATTATAGATATTAAGCCTTTTTTATATTTTGTGATTTTTTCCTAATCAAGCATTTTTTTGGCATTGTAATTTCTTATTGTGGGTAGTAAAATTTTCTGTCTCCGTGATCAAAGTTGTCAGCTCTCTCCTTTATAATTTCTTCTATTGCCCCAAATCTATCATTCCTTCACAGACGAAACAAATGTTTTCTGTTAGGTTTTCGATAAAGTGGTTTTATTTTGGTCTGTGAAGATGTGAGCTTCTTGTGTGTAAAAGCAGTACTGACTCCTTTAAAAGTAGGGTTTCAGGGCCAGCCCGTGGCTCACTCGGGAGAGTGCAGTGCTGATAACACCAAGGCCCCGGGTTCGGATCCCATATACGGATGGCCGGTTCGCTCACTGGGTGAGTGTGGTGCTGACCACACCAAGTCAAGGGTTAAGATCCCCTTACCGGTCATCTTTTAAAAAAAATAAAATAAAAAATAAATAAATAAAAGTAGGGTTTCAGATGGCTATGGGATGGAAGACAACAACTGGAATTCAGAAGGCTGAGGCTTCAAGTCGAATTAAAAGATGGCTCAGGATACCATGGCTGGACGAAACTTTCTTCCTATATCACCAATGTGTCATGAGATTTTTTTTTTAATTCTCTTTTTTATGATTAGTCATGTCCTATGGTCTTGTGAAGCACCTATTGTCTCAAATTGTTCCTCTGCAACACACATCAGTGGCACCAAGGAAAACAGAGAATGGCAGCTTACTCAGACACATTCCACAGATATGACTGAGAGGAAACCAGGGGACATCATTTTTCCACCTGTAGTCAGTGATCCTTGCCTTTGGCTACACATTGCATTCCTCTGGGGAGCTTTAAAAAAACTCTAAAGCCTAGGTTCCAGCTTTCAGTTTCTAATGTTATTGGTCTTGAGGACATCCTGGGTATTGGAATTTTTCTAACACTCACCAGATGATTCTAATGTGCAGCCAAGATTGAAACCCATTACACAAGTAATGCAAAAAGGAATCTAATATTTAAGAGGAGGTGACCAAGAGAAAGAACTAGAAACTGCCTATCCCTCTTTCATAAGTACCTGCCTCTTGATGGCAAATTTTCATGGTGGAAACAGAAGAATGGTTTCTGGACGCAGCAGAAGTTTCAGAATGTTCTTTACCATCCTCTCTCTTCATCATCTAAGGTCCAAGTGGTCTTTTTCAAACGCTGTGAAAAGTAACAATTTTAATTAGTGGTTTTTCAAAAGTCAGCTCCGGTTTTTTAAAACTGTGGGGGAATGAAGTATTTGAAAGCAAATCCTGAACACTGCTAATTAATAGGAAACAGAAAAGCACTGGGGAATACAAAGGGTTGGATTTTATACTTTTTTTCCCTTCCCAATGCCAAGCATGGACCGTGTACTTGGGTAGGCCTGCCATACCCAGAAGGATCATTCACAGGGAACAGGGCTTTGGGAAGCACCTTATTCCATTGGCATTTTGCTCTGTGTTACTAGATTTGTGTAGATTGGTGCTCACATGAGCTTAAGTTCCCATAACCTACATCTCCTAAAATGCAAGGACAGAGAGCCAGACATGTATTTAGAAAGCAGAGGGCCAGCCTCAGCTGAAAATTTAGCCCCACTCAGGTGCCTTAGCATTCACAGAGGCTTTAAAGCCCCTAGGAGTCATAAGAAAGACATTTAATATGTTATTAACCTCACTGGAAAGAAAATTGACATTTCAAGATACTTATGAAGCAGAAAGATGGCATCTACCCCATTTTTGTGACTTTGAAATAAGCAGAAGAAAATTCCCTAATTCAGCCCCTGTCTCAACCCATGTCAGCAAAGGTATATTTTCCATTCATTTGCACTAACCAGACCTGCCAAAAAAAAAGCAAGACTTAATGTTTAATTTATGCCTTGAACAATCGAGTTATAAAATGCTATAATAAAACTGCACAATCAGATGCATTTGGGTATAAAGCAATTGGTGACTTACTCTCATCTTCTGTTCAGCCCTGTTCCTATAACAGGATGGATAGTCTGAATCTCTTATTGGGGTACAGGATGGGGGTAAGGGGGTGGAGCATTAGTCTAGGAGGTAAGTGTCTTATAATCACTTGGGATGTTCCCAGTTCCGTTCATAGTCAGTTGTGAACATCATAGTTTCACTGTCTTTAGCACAGAGATCCGAACCCTTGACCATGGTGTTACAACACCACACTCTAACCAGCTGAGCTAACTGGCCTGCCCCATCACTGGCTTTTTTTGGTTTTTGTTTTTTGGTGGGTTTTTTTGCTTATTGTGACAGTACACATCTGCTGAAAAGAAATAGTTTTCCATTAACCTCACAATTAAAGGACCCTGTATTTCATGCTGTTTAATTGTTTGGACCCTTATCATCATATTATGCGTTCGTTGTACTGTATTTTCAAGTAGAGAAGTTATTAATATAGGCATTGAGTATCCATCTTCCCTGTAATCTCTCCAGTTTTTCCCAATTTTCTGATGTATAAGATGGGACCATATTAGAAGTACCTCTCACTAGAGTTCAGATGAGGGAAAGCAGTCACATGCCTCTATTTTGAAGGGCAGCATAAAACGCTGTTGTGAATTCTGTACTGGGAATCCTGATAAAGTGTGTCATTTGATATTTCCTTTGGGGAGCTGTATTTGTCCGTTTCTGTTGCTTGTAACAAAATACATGGAACTGGGTGATTTATAAGAAAATGAAATTTATTGCTTACAGCTTCTGAGGCTGGGAAGTCCAAAGTCCAGGGAGCACATCTGATGAGGGTCTTCTTTGGTGGTGGCTTTACAGCAATGCAGGAGTCTCACGTGGCAGAAAATGGTGGAGCAGAGACAGAGAGAGACTCTTGCGTGCTCTCCTTTTAAAGCCTTCAGAACCACACCTCTGACCACCACTATTAATCCATTCACTATGCCCTGGTCCTACAATCCAATCACCTCTTCAAGGCCCCACCTTTCAATTACTGTAATAGGATTTCCCACCCTCAACAGTTACAGTGGGGAATTAAGCTTCTAATATATGAACTCTGGGGACCACAATTCGATCAGTCCACAACAGGAACTAACATCTGGGCACCTCACAGGGTTCCATAATGGCTCTGTCAGCCACCCAGCCTGTATGTGATCTCTCCTCTACCTGCCCTCCTCCTCCACCCCACACACACCCTCCTTGAAGTTCCAGGGTATGTGTATTTCCAAAGCTCCTTTGAGGTGTGAACTAGCTCAGCACATGGCTATGGTAGCCACACTGCTCCAAATCGGATCCTCTCTCAACGTTGTGGGGTCACACTATGCCAGATGCACACAGCCATGTGAAGAAAAATGTAATACAGGGGAAGGGTATCCAGATGCCAGCAAGAGAGACAGAAGGGCAAATCTGGAAAGGGTTAGAGGTGAGCCTCAGGGTTGGGCAGCTCCAGAACCCAATTACCTGGGTATACATCCTGGTTCTGTCACTTACTCTCCTGGTATCTTTGGGCAAGTTTCTTATCCTTCTGTGCCTCACTTTCATAATCTGCAAAACAGGGGTTAATAATAATAATACATACCTTATTGGTTTTGTAGCAATTAACTAAAGTTCTTGGCACATAATTAGATTTCTCTAAAAAGCTCTTCTACTATTCTTATCATGATCATTACTGCTCTGGAGTGAAGAATTAGAAACTATAAAGAAAAGTTTTTCCAACTGTATTAATTTCCTAGGGCTGCCACAACAAATTGCCACAAATTGGGTGGCTTGAAACAACAGAAATTTATTGTCTCACAGTTCAGGGGTCTAGAAGTCTGGAATCAAGGTGTCATCATGGTTGCTTCTTTCTGAAGGCGCTGAAAGAGAAACCATCCTATGCCTCTCTCTTTGCTTCTTGTAGTTGAAACCAATCTTTAGTGTCCCTTGGCTTGTAGATGTATCACTCAGTCTCTGTTTCTATCTTCTCTGTGTCCCTATATCTTCTCCTTTTCTGTCCATAAAGACACTCTCACTGCATTCTGGGTCCACCTTAATCCAGTATGATCTCATCTCACACCTTACATTAATTATATCTGCAAAACCCTTATTCCAAATAAGGTCATGTTCTGATGTTCCAGGTGGACATAAATTTTGGGGTGACACTATTCATCCCACAACAGCAACTAAGAGCAGGTTGGGATCAACTCAGATGAAGAGACTGAACAATTCCTGGAAGAGTGTCCTCTAACCTTAAGCACAATGTTTATTGGCTCAAATGGCTGTATCGTGTGGGTGCTCAATCAAGCAAAATGGGCCAGCCATGCTCGAGAGCATCGCTGAATCAGAACCAGCTGTCAGAGACAGAGTTAATGAATGTACTCTCATTTAAACTGTGGCAAAACTTCTCTGAAGAAAAGTTGAATGTACCCAGCAGAGACAGGCTGCACCAATCAGGCCACACGTGTAGTGAGCTCTTTGCCCTGTCTCTCCCAACATGTTCTGTGTCACTATTTAACCTTGAATTCATTCTGACACTGGGTACTGCAATGTAAGGGGCATGGGCTCTGGAGTGTAAGGGAACTGGATTTTAATATCATGCTCTGCGATTTTCTACCTCCACTTACCACCTTTGTGGCCTCAGACAAGGTACTTACCTTCTCAGAACCTCAATTTCTGCATCTGAAAACCAGCATGATACCACCACCAACTTGTAGTTTTCATACTTGATGCAAGTATGAAAACTAATATACTCAGAAGCTCCACCTAAGTCCCTGGCATAAATTTCAATGAGTGGTTGCTATTTGTCTTAGTCCATTTGTGCCACTATAACAAGATGCTTGAGACTAGGTAATTTATAAAGAACAGAAATTTATTTCTCACAGTTCTGGAGGCTTAGAAATCCAAGATCAAGGCATCAGCAGGTTCAGTGTGATGAGGGACCTGATCTGATAGCACCTTGTTGCTGCATCCTCTGGCTGGAACAAATGCTGTGCACTCACGTGCTGGAAAGGAAGGAAGGGCAAGAAAGCCTCACTAGTTCCTCCAGTCCTTTTATGAGGTCGCTAATGCCACTCATCAGGGCAGAGCCTTCATGACATAATCACCTCCCAAAGGACACACCTCTTAATACTATCACACTGGTGATTAAGTTTCAACATTTGAATTTTGGGTGACAAATTCAAGCAATAGCACAGTTATTATCATTATCGTGAGGTGGTAGTTCTATCTTGCCCCCTTACTTTGCTTGAGGTCAAGAAGGCCAAAGAGACCATGAAGAAGAGCCATGAAGACCCATCTACATGCATCCCATCATCTCTTCCCCACCACCACCACCACCATCTCCACTCCAGCACAAAGCAAACTGGGTAAACACGAGGTAAATATTAGTTGAATTAAATGGCACACCAACTGCTTTCCAAATGTAAGCACTGCCTCCATGAATGAACCTCCAACAGCCTTTCAGGATTTTCAACCCAACCAGGACAACCTATAGCAAAGTCTCTCCCTTTCATGACTTAGCGAATGAATGCTGCACAGAGCAAAGGCAACATGAAGTAGTGTTAGTCCTCTAGTGTATGGCAACATTTACAGAGGCTTGGACTATATAAAAACGGTGCCTGGAGGCCACATAACTCATTTCTCATGAGGGCATTTTTATTACTTTATTTACCTTTTTATTACTAAGGTAATACATGTTAATTGTAGAAATTTTAGAAGATATAGCCAAGCAAAAAGAATAAAATCATCCTTAACCCACATAGATGTATAAACTTTTTTCTTTCTATATTGTGACATTTTTCCAGTCATCAGTCTTCAACCTCATTTTAAACAGCTTTGGAATAGTCAGTTATATAAACCTACCAATATTCATTTATCCCCCCCACAGGAATTTTAACTTGTTTTCAATATTTTGTTACTGTAAACCAAGATGCAATGATTTAGTTTATTCCTTATTAATTTTATAAATCCTTAATAATTTGGTATTTATTGTAACCTTGCACCCTTCAAATGTTGTAATTAACCCAAAAGTAAATTTCCTTGATTTATGAGGAACTGATTTTCTTATCCAGTCAGAAAATGTGCTCTCAACTTTGGCTGTTTTATCTTAAGCAAGCTGACTCCTGGGCTGCCTGTGTCCAGTGACTAGTAAGTGGTCAGCATTCTCGGGTCTGGCTGCTTAGCTCACTTGTTCAGGGCATAGGGCTAATGGGGTCCTTGTCATGAGATTTGAGCTCTATATATACAGGCCACTTACTGAAGTGTCCAAACACTGTTTTCCTAACTCCAAACAATTGTCATTTAAACGCTGGTTGTCAGTTTCCAAGAAACTAGGCAAAAGAGCACAGGTGGATCAACACAAATCCATCAGCACTACTGGAAACAAAGTGTGTCAACAGCTTCTTCTGACCCATGGAAAACAGCTCAGAAAAGTATTCATGTCAAATCCCATAAAACTGGTGAGGTTGTAGCAAAAGGAGAAGAAATAATTTGGGGAAAACAGTTGGCTATCGTTATACAGATCTTGGTTTATAGCTTAGTCTGTGAGTACCCCACTACTCCCATGTGAGACAAATTCAGCAACATGTTTCTAAATCGCTCATGGTGGTGGTGATATTTAACTGGCAATTTTCTCTTGCAGCTGACACAGCACTTGGCACTGATGATGTATATGATGAAAAAGGATGCCAATGTGACGTATCTGTAGAAGACCTCACTCCACCACTTAAAACTGTTATTCGAGCTATCAGGTTGGTGAAGATCTTGAACAAAATGGTACCGAGACATACCTCTGATTATTTGAATTACTGTGTTGCTAAGTTCTTTTTTCTGCAGGTAAATGTCCTGAAATAACTACTTTCCCTTTTCCTATTCATCCACATGCTTATTGTGAATTATTTTTTTCTTAATATAAAATTCTATTTGTGTTCAGCACAAAGTATGTCATAAATGGTGGATGGGATTTGAAAAGCCAGACCATGCCAGAGAGATGACACGAGAATTGGCTTGTCATGTGTATTTGTTGCTTTAAAGACATTTAGTTTATTGACGCAATTGGATTTTTTAAATTATTGTTATGACTTGATGCTCCAAGCTATGTTCTACATTTTGTATGAAAGAAAAAGCACTCTGGGTTATTTTAAAACAGGTTGAGTTCTGCAAATGGGAAACCTAAAGTGCTCTGCAGTGACTTGGTGATAAAGGCTGATCTTAATATGCTTACTCTACTTATGGCACAGAGCTAAGAGAGCACCCAGAGCAACTGAAATTTATATTTCCAGGACCCTTCTCCCCACTTCCCCCCAAAAAATTCAGGATCTGGACTAAATGAACTGCTGCATGTCCAACCTTCCCAGTGTAATCCCTTCGGGAAAATTTGTATCTGTCAGAGAATGCTGAGTGACAGTGTTGCAAAAAAAAATACCTCTGATCTTTTTGACTCTTTATGCCTCTTACCAAAAATTCAGAGGAAAGCTTAAAATATCCAAACCAATTTAGCTATTCAGATGCTTGGTCTAATCTCAAATACCAGTGTGATTCATTATTTACTTCAGCCTTTAGTTGGTCATTTAGGATCACGTTAGATGTTACTTTACTCTATGGCTGGGAGTCACTGGGAAAGAAGAAATTAGTTAAGAGATTTTGGTAAATGTTTGTGGGTACAAAGAAAATCATGGTGTGATGAAAATATGTGTACTCCAGAAGATGCTTAAACATTATCTGTAACAGCAAGCTAAAAAGAAGCGAAGCAAAGCCCAGTTACTTCCCAATAGAACTCTCAATCAACAAACTCTACGGGTGGGGAAACCATACCTTCTATTTGACCTAGACAGCCCCAGATTATGCCTCTTGTCTCATCGTAATTGTTAATAGTGATCCTGTCTTTTGCAAAGTATCCCAGTTTGGACAACCAATTATATGCTCATCCTGCCCCTGGGGTATCCGGCAGCTGTGGGTAATATTTAAGCCCACAATACCTAGAATATGTAGCAAAATGATGCCTGAAGCCTTCAGTTAAAGGGATAGAGAGGATCTATACTGCACTGTTCAATACGGTAGCCGTGAACCACCTGAGGCTATTTAAATTTGAATTAATTAAATGAAGTACAATTTAAAATTCAGTGGAGGAGGCTGGCCATTTAGTTCAGTTGGTTAGAGCGCAGCTTTGTAACACCATGGTCTAGGGTTTGGTTCCCCATACCAGCCAGCCACTAAAAAAAAAAAAAAAAAGGAAGAAAATCAGTGTCTTTAAAAATAACAGTAATAAATAAAATAAAATTCAGTTATCAGACGCACTATCCACATTTCAAGTGCTCAATAGCCACAGGTGTCTAGTGGCTTCTATATTGGACAAAGAAGCTATAGAACATTTCCGTCACTGCAGGCAAGTTCTATTAGACATTGATGGTCTAGAAGTCACCTTGAAATTATTTACATGCTTTAATTACATCCATCAAACACCCTAAAGTGAAGGTGGTGCAATTCAGTCCACAAATTAATCTGACTTGCAACAATTATAGAAAATCTTATCTAGTGGAAGCAGATTAGGTTTCCCAAAAGTCATATTTAACCCAATTTGTGTCATTTCCCAAGACCTTCTGAAGATTTCTGCTTTTGCTTCCCAACCTATAAAAAGGATTGTGAACTGCAAGAAAGAAATTGAAATAGGTTTATTCTGCTAGCTAAGCACTTTAGCAACATTTTGAGATTTACTTTGTTATACCTTCTTGAAATTTGACTGATTTTTTGTAAAGTCCTTTGCAGAATTCCCTCGCTTTTCAGAATTCTTTCCTGCTTCTTATTTTTATTGGAACTTTATTATTTACATGACTATCCTTTTTGTAGGTTTCTGAAGCTTTCTGCTTGCTCTTTGTAACACTTGAGGGGGTGTTTTTCTTTCCCATATCCTGATTCTGCTGAGAGGGTTTTTTAAATCACTTCCGTTTAAAATTATTAGATTCTATGAAAACCGAAAACTACACTCAATAATTTAAATAACTTATTTGGAAGTCTTTCACTCATGATAGTACTTAATTTCCTTTTTTTTTTTTTTTTATATACCGGTAAGGGGATCTTAACCCTTGACTTGGTGTTGTCAGCACCAAGCTCACCCAGTGAGCCAACCGGCCATCCCTATATGGGATCCGAACACGTGGCCTTGGTGTTATCAGCACCGCACTCTCCCGAGTGAGCCACGGGCCGGCCCATAGTACTTAATCTCTAAAGATACATGTTTAAAAGACCAACCAATACAATTAGCAGTTCTGAAAAGACATTGCAGGTGTAAGTCCCTAAATCTTATGCAAAAGTGTCCTTTTCCTGAGGAGTTTAATTAAATAAATAAGTTCAACATCCCTTGAGTGGCAATTTTTTTGCCAGAACATGCCCACCTCCTATAGCTCACCTGAAATAGTATTTTACATGTATAATACTGATTGCAAGTATGAATCATCTATTATTCATCTTTAAAATAGCAACTTTGTTTTGGCATTTTTCTTATTCTTTTTGGTTGTTAGAACATTTCATATGAATACTTGAATATGCCTTTTGTATTCCAGTAGCTCTTACGATAACAGTTCTTCCTAAGAGTCAAATTAAAATTAAAATGTGTAACAAAATATGTATTCCACGGCAAAGATGACAGTATGGAAAATAATATTACTACAATCACAAAGAGTAAAGTAGGAATTCTTATTTTCAGTTTATCAATATTTATTAAGCATCTGCCATTTTCTAGTTACTTTTGAGAAGATTTGAAGATTCTCAGGCAATGAGATGATTTAGCCCCTCTCTGAACTTGTCTGGATTCCATTACCCAAATGCACTTTGAGACTTTATTTCATGAATAATGTCACTTTTTACAGTACGTAGTGAACAACAACTATTCTTAGATTATTTCCAAAATGAGTCTTTTATGCAGAAGAAAACTTAGTTTTGCATATTTCCTTCAGGATTATAACAGATTCTTCTAAAAATATTATTTCATAGAAATGCACAAATTTGCTAGAAATGTATTTTTAAACTCACCTCTGGGAGAGAAGATTGTACTTTTTTTTTTTTTTTTAAATGACCTGTAAGGGGATCTTAACCCTTCACTTGGTGTTGTCAGCGTCACGCTCAGCCGGTGAGCTAACCAGCCATCCCTATATAGGATCCGAACCCATGGCCTTGGTATTATCAGCACCGCACTCTCCCAAGTGAGCCACGGGCTGGTCCTAAGATTGTCCTTATTTATAACACAAGCTATATATGTTGTTACCGATTCAATTTAAAAAATGTTAAGTGTCGGGGCCGGCCCGTGGCTCACTCGGGAGAGTGCGGTGTTGATAACACCAAGGCCCCGGGTTCGGATCCCATATAGGGATGGCCGGTTGGCTCACTGGGTGAGCGTGGTGCTGACAACACCAAGTCAAGGGTTAAGATCCCCTTACAGGTCATCTTTTTAAAAAAAAAAAAAAAAAAAATGTTAAGTGTCTTTTCATCCACTCATAGGAATTAGTTTCTAAATGGAAAGATAAAATTAGTAAGAAAGTAAACAAATTAATAAACCAATTGAAAAACTCTAAAGCATTCTACACTCACTTTTCCATACACCATGGTAGGACACCATTTTCCTATCCCTGTTTGAAAAATATAGCCCATAAGTTACCTGGACATGTTTCTTCAAAATGTCAAGCTATTTGAGAATATCTGAAGAGGCTGACTGACTGTTACCTTTCATGCTAGCACTTGGCATTGTGTAGACACAACATAAGAATGAATCTTGAACAAAATTTCATACAAAAACTAATATTTTTTTATTTGAAATAACAAATGTTTGAAAGTCATATCCAACACAACTACATAAGCCCCAGAATAATAACTTTTTAAAGTACAAAAGAAATTTTGTAACTTTTTGGGGGACTTAACTGGCTAGGTAATTTCTCAGATATGCACACCAGGGCAACATACTCGTATAAGTGCAAAGGCTGGGTATTTGAGGAAAGTGCTTTGTCTGATAAAACGGTGCAAGCTTATGTGCTTCTTACTAGTATCATTTCCATAGAATTACTGCGTCTAAGATCAAGGACACTCTTAACAGGATCCTCAACTACAATTGTTCTCTGTTGCCTTGTTTGGTTTTTTCCTTTTTGTTTTTTGTTTGTTTTTGGTGGCTGGCCAGTACAGTGATCCAAAGCCTTGACCTTGCTGTTATCAGCATCACCCTCTAACCAAATGAACTAACTGGCCTGCCCATCTGTCAGCTTGTTTTATACAACCATGTTTTTGGTCAGTCAGCAAGAACTGAATCATAGTACTGCACAACCTGTTTTTCTTGTGAAGACAACCAAAACAACCCGAAGCAGATTACTCATTATTTTGAAGAGAAATGACCAAGAAGCTGTTGATTGTATCATGTTCTTAATTTCTCTTAAGATCTCCATACAATAATCACCATGCCTGCTGTGTTTCACTGTATGCAACCTTTTATTTCCCAGGCCAAATCAGCCTTTTAGAGAAACAAATGAATAAATAAGGTCTGGTGTGAAAATTCAAAGAATCCTTCAGTAGAAGCTGCAGCCCCACTTTACCCTAGCATCATCGGCTAATTCTACCTCTCACCCCCACTCTCCCTGGAGCAGCTCAGGGGAGGTGGTCCAAGAAACACGACAGCCTCTGTGCAACCTTGGCAATTCACATCATTTCTTTGTGCCTCCTTTTCCTCACTGGTGAAGTGGGGACAGTAATAGTATTGACCTGTAGGGTTGTGGCAAGGATTAAATGAGTTCACATTGGCAAAGCACTTAAAAGAGTGCAGCCACCTGGTAAGTACTACGTAGATGCTGGCGATTATTACCCTTGACTCTGGGCTCCTCAGCTCAACACCTTCTCAGCCTGCTGCCTCCACTGCCTGCCCTCTGCTCCGGGTTGACCCTTTTTTCTCAGAGCTCCATCTGCTCTTATGACGAGTCGTGTGAGAGGAGCACCTCTTCCCCTCTTCCCAGGGCTGCTCCCACTTCTAAAATGTGTACTGCCTTGCCTGCCTGTACCCCCTTTCCCAGGAAGCATTTGCTGTTACTGTTTGAAGTTACCTCCCCACCACCTGGGCTGAGAAATGACTCAGGACTGGAAGAGCAATTTTTTTACCCAACCATGAGACAATGTTCCACGTAGACCTCTCCCCTTTCCTTCTCAGGGTGAGCTTACTGTCTTCCCATGCACCCTCTAAAGAAGTAAGAGTACAGTGAAAGATAGATATTACCTCTCCCCCTATTCCACCCTGCCAAGGCCTGACTACAGACTCTTTAAAGTTCCTCCAAGGGCATCAGTGCATGCACTCAAAAATATGTATTGAGCTTATACTCTGCACCAGGCACAGAGATGAATATTAACAAGAGAGACGATCCCTGCTTAGAGTCATGAGAGGCAACCAGAAAAGTAAAGGGTCAATGGCCATGCAGAGTAACATATCACTACAATGACAGAAGTCCAGGATGGTCTGGGCCAACATAAATCAGCACTTATTCGGGAAGGCTTTCTGGAAGAAGGGAGAAGAGAGCTGGTAGATATGTAGATACGAGCCAGGTTATGGAGGGAGGATGGGGGCAGTTTAGGCAGAAGCAACTGCAGTTGCAAAGCAGCAGAGGTGAAGATGGCTTTAGAAAGTGTGCGTGTAAAACTGAAAAAACGAAAAAAAGAGAGAGAGAGAGAGAGAAAAGAAAGTGTGTGTGTTGGTTGCAGGCAGAGGACCGAGAGAGTAGAGGAAAGATGGAAGAGATCAACAGGAACCTGTGCAGGTTTTTACATACAGAAGCAAATTTGTCAGATTGGTGCTTTATTCTAAAACTTGTAATGATGACTCTGATTGCAATGTAAAGAATGGATTGGAAAGAGGGGGCTATTGTTGTTACAATACCTGGATCTGGTGGGGCCTGAACCAGGAGTCATGGTGGAAAATAATGAAGGATGGGTTTTACAGCACTTCAGACATAAAAAAAAAATGATAGGATTAGGATATTTACCGGTTGGAGAGGATGGGGTGAAAGAGCAGGAGGAATCAGGGATGGTACATCTGGATGCCTGCTCAGATAGAGGCTGGCTTGGGGGAGACGGAGCCTTATTGTGAGTGTTAAGTTCCAAGGCTCACAGCTGTGGACTCGGCAGGCAGGTAGGTCTCTGAATCTGAAGCCCAGGAGAAAATTCTGGAATGGATACAAACTTGGTTGCTGTCAGCACAGAGATAAGTAGTCTCACCCCAGGGAGTAAAAAGAGAGGGCAGTCAATGCAGAATTCTGAGGCTTACAAACATGTGAGGAGCTATGAAAGGGAGAAGCTCTGAAGGAGACAGACTCACAGCAGCGAAACAGACAGAAACCAGGAGAGTGACAGAGAGGAGCTGGAGGAGGAAAGTGTTTCAAGCAAGATGCAGATGCCAACTGTGTTGTATGCTGCTAAGAGGTCAAGGAAGATAGAGAGTGACAAGATCCTTTGAAAGTGGCAACGAGGAGGTCATCGGTGACTTTGGAGAAAAATTCTGTAGAGGGAAAAGGGTTTGAAGCCAGGTGGTAAACAGAACGCTTTTTGAAATGATCTATCAGAATCTTCACTCTGGTATGAACATAGATGAGGTGTCAAGAATTTCTTTTTAACTAGCAAAGACTCATCAACCCTTCTAAAATAACTCAGATCTGATCAGCAAACTGAAGAACCACTGTGACATGTCAGAGTTTCTGAGGTGGCTATGCAAATCAGGCCTCACTGTTACCCTGGGATGGGTGACAAAGTTTTCCAGTTTTCTTGCCCCTGTGCTTTTCCTGTTTTGAAAGGAATGAAAAGGACCGTTCTCTTGACCATATCCTAAAACACAGTCTCAACCCTGAACCCTTCTTAAATCTCACTTCATACTTCAGATAAGAATACGCCACAAATAGAGAAGAGACACGTTTGCCATTGTGGGTTTCTGTTAAATCTACAAGCTGTTTAATCATCACCAGCTCTTGATTTCGCTGATGGCATCTCTGCTATTTTAGCAGAGGTGATGAGTCTTTGTTTGCAAGTCACTATTAAGACATTCTTGACAGCCAAGCCTATGACATGTTACAGTAAAGGATGCTGCTAGAAGAACATTTTATGGATCGTTTAAGCACATATTTTTAAAATCAGCTAATGTATTTCCTGGAATATTCTTTTTGTGTGTTTTTGTTTTGAAGATAATTACTCGTGGCCACATTTTGCTCTGAGGCAACATTAAATTAGTGTTTTCACTGAAGACACACTTACTTTGCAGCATCTGAGATTTTTAACCTCTTATTTGGTTATAACTTAAACTGAATCTCCTATTCATTGCCATGACTAAAAATATTCAAAAGCAGTTCAAGAAAAAAAAGAAAGAAAAGAAAAGGTGTCGACATGTATAGACAATTTATTTAATTGCTTATTTATTTCACGCTTTAAATTTTATGCAGGATTTTATACTCCTAGAAAACAAAATTCCCAAATTTAGTTATATATCCATGCTCACAAACATTAACCATTTACAGACTTGCTTGATCCAGAGGTTTTTGCTTATGTTTTACTACTCTTATCCCCTTAAAAGAAAACCCAGCAAAATCTACAGAACAGCGTACTAGATCCTGCATATAAAGAACAGTAAAAACAAGCATTAGAAGAACAAGTCTTCTCCCAGTGGTAGGAAGAGTGTGGCCACAGAACTTGTCCTAATGCCCTAAGTCAACCAAATGGGGTATCTGCTTGCCCCTGCAGTGAGGACATCCGACAGACTGTATACAAGTGGAACTAATTTACATGTCTCTCTCAAAAGTTGAAAGCAAGAATATGAGACAGATCAGGGCATCCAGGAAGTCCTGGGGTTCCTGAGACACTGGCTAGTAGCCCCAGTCTGAGATGAAAGACGTGTGGAAGAGTCTTGGATATATAATTCTTTAACTTGTTTTATAGGGTTCTCAGAATTTAAATACTGTATGTACAAATGCAAATCTGTACTGTTGAACTATGTTTATTATTAACAGGAAAACAACATTAATAAATATTCTAAAGAAGTAACATATATTCCTTCAATAGTGACCCAAATTATCAAGTTCTGTTGCCCTAGTTGTCTGCTGGATTTGCTCTATGCTCAATACCATCCTTTGACCAATCTCTAAAAATCAAGAGAGGGCTGCCTTGGGGGAGATTCCAGGATCAAAAGGCTCTGGGACATCTCAAGAATGAGCCTCGGGCCCCTGCTTTTAAGGCAGATAGATGCTGTATTTCTCACAGAAAGTCAGAAATCAGAAGATAGAATTTTCCAAACTGGGAAGAGGCAGATATGGAATGTATATAAGTACAGTAAGTCAACCCAACTAACCAACATAAAGTAAGGAGAGGGGTTCAGAGGAGAAACACACATTCCCCCCAGAAACATAAGATCTAGGAACATAAGGGAGTCATTTCAGCAGCCTTAAGAAATTTAGCAGCATTTTCAGAACTGGGGATGCAGAGTGGGTAAAGGACGGTCATCTCCTCCAGAAATCATTTCCCATCACCTCTACCAGTCTGGATTAAACACCTCTTTTCTGCATTCCCAACTTGTGCTTCCTACCACCTTGCACTTCACAAAGTGAATTATGACTATCTGCCCTACTAGACTGGAAGGGCTCCAGCAACAGGGTTTAGTTATTCATCGTTGTATTCCTCGCATTTAGCACAGAGGCTGGCACATGGTAGGCACTTGATAAATGTTGAATAGGTGAGGGAATAAATGGATGAATGAATTAGGGAATCCCACTCATCAGGCACAACTTTGGCATCACTTAGGGAAGCAGCCACATTGAGCTCATCTAGAAAGCTCCAGGCTCTGGACAGATGAGACTCTCAAATCCTATCAGAGCTCAAGGTCACAGCAACCATTGTCTTGCACCATGACTGTAGAGAGGATGAGACTGGAGACCAGTAATCACTGTCATCATGTAGGAGGCTTCTTTAACTCTGCCAACTCCTTTCCAGCAGAGTCAGTGCTCCTCAGAGCTTAGCATAATACCTAGCACAACATTGTAGGTACTCAGTGAATGTTTATTGAAAGAATGAATGAATCAGTCACCTTGGCAGTACCTTTCCCTTCCAAGGTAATCCTTTGAAAAATTAATGGAACTTGTTTACCACTTCTTGCCGGAAACTTCAGGCCTCACTCAGGGAAGGAGAGGCAGGAAGCATTTGGGGTCTGATTAGAGGACTGAGGCACACTAACACTGCTTGACATGTGTGACTTGGAAGATTTATGCAAATCCCCATCAATCGTGATCACTTTTTTGCATGGAGGCAGGGATTGTCTCACGCCTACCACCTTCCCATCCCCACCCCAATCCTGCCTCCACTTCAGTGGCTCTCAACCTTGGCTGCATTAGCATCACCTGAAGAGTTTTACAAAATCTCTGGATCTCACCCCGGAGCAATTAAAACAGAATTTCTGGAGGTAGGGCCCAGGCATCAGAATTTTTTAAAGCTCCCTGGGTGATTCCAATGAGCAGCCAAGCTTGGGAAATTCTGCTGTCTTTACAGTCAATCAAACTGCCTCTTTAGTTCACAGTTGGCTGAGCCCTCTCTGCCCTGCAAATGGTTTGGCTGCTGGCCGGGCCCGTTCGTCTGTTTGGTGGCAGCAGCAGTCACTGCTGCTTCTGTTTTCTCACCGTTCTTATCTCTGCATATTCATATGCAATGTTTTTACCCTGATTTAGAGGACTGGAACAAGACTTTTGCAAGATTTAATAACTCATGGCAGCACAAAAAATGCACCTACATTTCCTTATAAGTGCACATGTGTTTGTGTGTATATATAGATATATTCTACCCAGAGTTTAATTCTGCTTTAGTTATTTCTTTGTGCTCAGAAAATTGTATGGGCAGAATTCAGTTTCAAGACAGTTGCCAGTGTAGGTTTGTGATGAATCTTTTCCACCCCCTAGTGGTACTACTGGGACATGTCAGTTTTGCGCGATAGGTTTACTTGGACTCCTAGCCTCTAAGTTACAAATAGCATCAGAGGAGACTGAATTTAGGGGTCTTTTGCTTTTTGCTCTTCTATTAGCCCTGGTGATGCAATTTACCCTCATGAAGAAAAGAAGCCAAAGAGTATATAACATTCCTTAGCCTTTTGTTTGTCCACCAAAGGGCTGTCTGACAATACCAGTAAGAACAGGCCATTCACTTAGCAAAGATTTACTGAGCACCTACAATGTGCCAGGCACATGTGAGGGAAAAGGGCCATATCATATCAGTGTCTTTTTTTGTTGTTATTTTGTGTTAAAGCATTGAGATCCTGATATTAAGAGAACAGTAGAACGTTATGATTAAGAGCTCAACACTGGAGCCAAACTGGTTCATATCCTAATTCCACAACCTACTAGGTGTTTAACATAGGGCAAAATATTTAACCTCTCTGTGCCTCAGTTTCCTTATCTGCAAAATGGACATGGCAATAGTACCCATCTCATAGGGTTATACTATAAAGTACTACCTAGGATTAGTATCTTTTTAATCATTAAATGTATTTTAAAGGTCCTGGTTTTACTCTAAAATGACTTGCTCAAACACTCCTTTCTAGCAGGCAATACATAGATCGTGCTTCTTTTATAAGCATGGAAGAGGCCACCAAGGTCTTCAGCCTCTTCCCCAGGCCAGTTCATGGGTTTTCATTTGTTCCTGGCTTCATGGCTTTTCTTCATAGCTCTTCTTATCTTGACCAGGGGTTGGTAAACCACAGCCAGGGGTCAAAATCTAGCCCAAGGCTTGTTTTTGTAAATAAAGTTTTATTGGAACATATCTACATTCATTTGTTTATTGTCTTGCAGCTGTTTTCATGCTACAACGGCAGAGTTGAGTAGTTTCAGCAGAGACCATACGACCCTCAGAACACAAAATATTTACAATCTGGCCCTTACAGAAAAAGCTTTCTGCCCCTTGCCTAGACTTTCAGTCACTCTGGACGTATGCCCAGCTGTGTTCGAAGAGTCAAGTGGAGACAAAGAACGCTGGGGTTAGCCTATGTGAGAACTAAGCATGGAGAAGCTTCATTTTGCTAGTAGCTCTCTCTCTTTAAAATTGCTACTTACCAGGTTACAGTATTATTTATTCCTTGACTTTCAATGTTTTTGCCTTTCTCCTTACTTCCTCATAATGATATCTTATTGTTTGTGATTCAGTTGTTTTGTGAGACCCTAATTGCATTAGTAATCTAAAGGAAAAGAATATTACATTTTTATGATTTTCCAAAGCAGTTCTATTTAAATGATTTTTCTGAACCAAGCATGATCCTGACAATGAAATATTTGAGAATTTATTGTACTTTAGAAAAATTTTTGTATTCTTGGTAGAGAGTCAAAGGTTTACGCTCTCTCTAAAACATGCTTGAAGAACTTGAATCTATTCTGAGGCATTTTTTTTTTTTAGAAGATCTCTATGAGAGTATACCTTGTCACGGAACACTAAAATCTTTGAATAACTATGAAATAGCAAATTCTCATTCATTTCTTTAGCTAACAATTATTGAACCCCGAATACTTGGCAGGGATTGTGTAGAATGTTAGCATAAAAAACACAGTCCTTGACATCAATAAATTCCGCTGGGTGAGATATGCTGCCACAGATTTATCTACATGATAGTATATTTGAAAGCATAGAGAAAGACCATCTACCCCGGGGGGGGGAGGATCATCAGGAAAGATTTCCTAGAGAAGTCAATGCTTGAGCTGAGTCTGAAACAGTTAGCATTTTAGGTAGAGTGCAAAGTGCAAAGAGATAGAATCCTGAGGAGTGAGCACTTTAGTGACCAAAAAATCTAGAAGAGCTGGAGAATGGGCAGCATCTGGAAGAATGAACAGAGATGAGCATTTGGATAGAGAAGTTCTCCCCCATCCATTACCCCCTTCGCTCTTGAGTTACCCACCAATCTCCTCAGTAGAGTTTCTAGACAAACAAACCAACAATGTTCATTAAACACTGTGCCACGTGTCGGGATACCAAGAGTAGAAGACATAAACCCTGCATTCAAGGGCTTTACCCAGTCTGGTGGAGGAGGTTAGCATATAAGCAAATAATTACAGTGTGGTGTTTTAGGTACTAAACTAGAGGTTCAAAGACAAGTGATAAACTTTTGGAGGAATCATAGAAATTTCCATAAAAGAAGCAACTTTATAGCTGAGTCTTGAAGACATAGCAGGATTTCAGGAAGAGGAAATGCCATAGACAAATAATTGAAGCATGTAATTGATTAATAGTGTTTTCATGAACCTGCAAAAACTTTATTCTTGCTGGTACCTGAAGTCCCAAGGATGAAATGGCAGGTGATGAGGCAAGAGAGGTAGACAGAGGCCAGTCCTTAAACAGCCTTGTAGGATGTGCTAAAGAGTTTGATGTTTACCCAATAGACCCTGGAAAACTAATGAAGGATTTTAGGAAGGGGGTAATATGATCTTGTTTGCATTTTGAAAGCTTTATTCTTTCTAAGACTAGAGCAGTGCAGATGGAAAGGAGGGGACAGCTCTGAAAACTACAAGTTTTAGGACATGCTTGGTCTTCCCTTAGCAAGAGGAAAAGGACAGAGTCATCATTCTTTGTACAAATTATTGATTTCAAAGATATTTATGCCTTTAAACATTCCCTCCACATTTATAGAACATAGTACTTGATTTAGAATTTTCATGTCACCTCAAACCTCTTTAATGTTTCTGTTCTTGGCCCGTAACACAGCCAGTTAAGAAAATCTATTAGATTTCCATCTTAGAAAACTTAATCCTTAACAAATAAGATGATTTTATACCCTCAGTAATGCACTGGCATATGCTTAACAACCAGCTCTCCAGGAGAGGAAAACCCTGATTTGTAGTGTTTGCCAATCTCCATGGTGTAAAAATAATAGCTGGTTTCAAGCTACCAATGCAACATCACTGAGCAAGGAGTTGAGAAGAGATATACAGTATTACACCTTAGATAGTATTTCCATCATACAGGTACAATAGATGTGAATAATTCAAGAGAATAGAGAGTAACGTAGTAAGATAATTAGGAAATGGTGAGTTTTGAGTATGTACAAGGGTATTTCAAAAAGTTAGTGGAAAAATAGCATTGAAAAATAATATGAATCTTTCCATGAACTTTTTGAAGTATCTTCTTTTTTTCTGTTTTGATATAATCTATTTGATTGTAAGTTTATATAATTTAATTTTTAATAATGGCTGTGTTTAACAGCAAGCAAAATTCCTAAAAATGTAACCGTCCACTCTTGGGAGTCAGTATGGTCTGCTCCAGGCGATCGCTGCATATACTCCTCTTTTCCAAATAATTGAAATATTCATTCATCCAATTTTTACTGTTTAATTCTGGTACACAAAAGTGGAAAAATCTGTTAGTAAAGCACTAGATGGAAAGCAATACCACATGAGGAATAGTATAATGTGTAAAAATGAGTGTCAAGCCTATTAAGAATTTTTAAGTGTACTCTACTTGGCAAACCTATCACCATATGGCTATACTGAAATAATATAAAAGATTAATCATTTCCTTTTTAATATTGATCTAAATTATAAAACATGTATTTTAATTTTAATTTCATCTGGCTAGCTCATAAATAGTAAATTACGTAAGTAAAAATGAAATTTTTAAGGTCTACATAAAATATGACTGCATGAGGGCTAGATTGCAATATTACCTATCAAATGCCTTCAAAATGTACATCTTGTTATAACATCTCTGAAAGGAAAAGAGAAAAGCAGCATGCAGCTTTGAAATGAATTATCACAGAGAACTCACGCTACCAAGAAATAAGGGCAGATCCCCACTAGGCGAAAAAAGGTAATTCCATTTGGAGGTATATGGGTCCACCTCCTGGCAGACATGCCACAGGCCATAAATGCGTGAGCTACAGCCAGTAAGAACACATTGGCTTATCCTGAAGCTAACCCTCTCCTACCACCATGAGAAAGAAAAACCCCAGTCAGCCCTCTCAGTTCTCCAGAATTGATGCCATGGGAAACCAGGAGTTGATGTGGAGCTGCCAGACAGATCTGGGTGGGATCCTGGCTCTGCCTTACACCGGATGTTTGCTCTAAGGCAAGTCACTGAAGTTCTTTGAACCTCAATTTCCTAAAATATAAAAGGGAAAAAAGAATATCTTATCAACCAAAAAAAGTATTTAAAAATACTTCAAACATTTTTTTAAAGTAAGCAAGCATACAAAATGTATTTTGAAGCTTTATCATTTCTGTATAGGTTAATATGTTCCATGTCCCACATTGTTTTTTGAAAGAATACCACAAGAAATAAACTATTAGAAAGTACTTGTGAAAAAAATCTCCAAAGCTCTTCATTAAATTTTTAAAAATACAAACATAAATTTCATAAGGTTTAAAAGAAAATTTTATTTCTTTTTCAGCCTTAGTTGCCAGAAACATACCACACTAAAAAAAATTTTTTTTAAAAAAAGAATATTTTATCAAGTGCTGTTGAAGATAAGACATATAAAGCACTTCAAGTAACAAGTGGTAGACTGATGTTATTGAAAGCAGAAACAACCACAACAATGAACATAAAACCACCTAGGGATGTAAGAAGATGATTTTCCTTTTTTCCTGCCCACTCAGGCACCATTAGCTACTTTGAAAATAGCAGAGAAGTGTTCTGGACTGTTAGATTGTCTCTTCTCCTGCTCTTATTCTTTATATGACCCAGATTAGAAGATCTTTCTTTATCTTTTTCTTTCCTTTCTCCTCTTATTCAACAAATATTTCTTTCTACTGTGTGTCAGGAACTGTGCTAGGCTCTGAGCACAAAATGTTAAAGAACAGCACTAATAACAGTCACAGCACAAGCAGTGGCATTAACAATAGCTCACTTTTATGAAGCACTGATGATTGAATAAAGATACCCATCTGCTTTTACCTAATTGACAGTCTGGTGTGAGGAATCATAAACTTACAAATAATTACTCTGGACCAGACATTTCATAGGTTATGTATTTCACTATTTTTCTCTGTTTTTTGATGTAGGAGACTGAGCTCTGATGAAACCAAAATGCTGATAAACAATTTGGAACCAAAGCCAAATACTAAGAGGTTAAATTAAAACACAGATTTTCTTTACTTTCTGCTGAATAATTTTGCTTAAATGTCTTTGATAAAAAACCAAAACCTATCCTGAATAAAGAAGAGTTGGTGAAGAAAATTTGGTAGAGAGAGGAAATAAGAATATTATGGATGATTGATTCAGGAATAATTAGGATATAATTAATCTGAAGTTAATAATACAATTACAAGATAGGATTTGGGCTTTTTAACCTATAAAACAATTTGGATTCATTGAAATCAGTTGTCACTAAGAGAGGTGATGAATATATTCTTTTTAAACTCTACATTTGTTTCTAATTTTCCCACTTTCCACCAAGGGATGATAAATTTTGGCTCTTAGAGCCTACTTTACTGATTCCCAGCCTGGGGTATATGAGTACATTAATGGGAGTCTATGAGCCATTTCATAGTTGAAAAACACCAACAGGTTTAACATTTACCCGCAGTCAGGCTGCACATAATAATTAAAATGTTATGTTTCTTTTTTTATCAGGAATTCTAACAAGTTATTGAAGTAACTGATTATCTTAAGCAGATTAGCTGTTGATGGCATCATGGAATTTATTTATGAAATATTGTTTTATAACATGGAATTGATGTGGGGGAGGCACTGTAATAAGAGATCTCTTGTTCCAAAAGCTTAGGCACCCAAGCTTAGTTGATAAGTTGTTACGTTTATAACAAAAGGAAGTTGACTAGCTAATTCAACAGTATTCTGCAGAAATAACTTACAAAAATTCATAAATTCCCATACTAGTGTACATTTCTCTAAAGAATGAGAGTTTGCAAACACATTTGCACCTCAAAACTACATGTAGTTCCATAAAAGACCATTTTAACAAATCTTTTTTTTTATTTGGCGGCTGACTAATATGGGGATCCGAACACTTGACCGTGGTGTTACAAGGCTGCACTCTAACCAACAACCTTTATATTATTTAAGAGATGTTATTACTAGGTGTTATATCTTGGACTTCTGGGGGTCATATGCAAAAGGCAGAATTGCATTTTAACTATGATTTTAATTCTGAGTTCCAATGAATATTAAAAAGGTACAACATTTAGTCTCTTTTTTTAGTGTGTTTTTCTACTCTTGAGGTGTGTCTCACATGAGATATTCTTGAATTGTCCTCCATAATCTCAGGGTTTATTTCACAATTCTGCAGGAGCCTAAAATAATTTGATGCATGAATTTTCTCCCCCAGAATTTATTATATTTACTAATAAACTATTTTGGTAACTAAGCAAAGTTATGAAGATTAATATGTCATATGTTACTCATACAGAATTATGAAATTTCATGTTGCAAAACGGAAGTTTAAGGAAACATTACGCCCATATGATGTAAAAGATGTCATTGAACAATATTCTGCTGGTCATCTGGACATGTTGTGTAGAATTAAAAGCCTGCAAACACGGTAAGCAATGAAAATGTTATTCATTGTAAAGGAATGGACATAGAAATTATCTGGAAAGAACTTCTCTTTAGTAGAAAAAACCTCTGAATTCCATATATGTAATTCATTTTTAGTGGGCAACTGGACTTTTGTTTTTAACATAGATTTTATTCTGCTTTTAACATAGATTTAAATCAGGCAGTAAAAGCCTCCAAATGTCTCAGTTTCCTCATCTATAAAAATGGGGAGAATGTTACTGCTTGCCTCTTAAGATTGTCATGAGGATTGAATGAGTTAATCCATGTAACTCATAATATGTAATAGGTCTGGCACTGAGTGCTCAATAAATGTTAATGAGTGCTGCTGATGTCTAAATTATTGCTGCTGTTGCTGCTGCTGCTGCTGTAGCTACTGTTTTTGTTGTTATCTGAGTCCTAACCATCCTTCAGGAATAAGCTAGTCTTTCTCCATTAAATTTTACCCGACTAAGGGCCAGCCCGTGGCTCACTCGGGAGAGTGTGGTGCTGATAACATCAAGGCTGCGGGTTCGGATCCTATATAGGGATGGCCGGTTAGCTCACTTGGGAGAGCGTGGTGCTGGCAACACCAAGGGTTAAGATCCCCTTACTGGTCATCTTTTAAAAATTAAAAAATAAAAAATAAAAATAAATTTTAACTGACTAACCAGCCCACAAAGACAGATCTCTCTCCTCTCTGACCTCCTACGGCATTCAGAGTCAATTACAGAGCATAAGAGCTCATAATCTTGGTGTGCTGGGCCACAAAGTCAACACTTGGCCCTTGCGTTGTTTCCTGATTGCAAGTGTGCTCCCCTTACTGTCAGCTAAGCCTGGGCCCTTCCCTTCATCCCTGTCCTATATGGTATTAAATATACACTATCTTTCCAGTGAGCATCTTACTGAGTGATTTTAAAAAATGAGTTCAATATGTTAATTCCAACCACATATGTTTGATTGTGTTATCTCGAAACTAAAATATATAGTCAATTCAGTTTTTTTAAGAGTCTTGCTTCATTATCAGCCACAAATTACCAGCATTCATGATTGAATAGCTCTAAAAATGCAAAGACTGAGTCTTAAACTTTTTTTTTACATTCACACGGCCTGCTTAGCCCATAGTGAGGCATGTACTAGGACCTTAGTAAGACACATGTTGATCAATTATAGAAATCACAATTTGTTCATTCATTCTGCAGATAATTATTGAGCCTATTATATGTGCCAGGCACTGCAGACATCCAGAGATTAATAAAATAATTCTTTAAAATAAAATAATAAATAAAATAAGCTCTACCCAGTCCTTGTACAGCTTACAGTGAAATAGATTAGATGTCATGGTGGAAAGTAGGGACTGCCTACGTTTCTATGCAGACAAAATAAACTGGAAAGTTGTGTCAATATCCCTGATAATTCAATTCTAAAACACCCACAAAAAGAAGGAAATGATTCTTATTTAGGCTGATCAAGTCTCCTTGGAAATTGCTTTAATACATTTCATGGTCATGTAACAATCACTGCCAGCGTGGCTGCACTCTTCCAAGTCCTTTAATAGAACTATCTGTGGTTCCCAAGATTTTCATAAAGTTGAACTGCTACAGAATCTGTAGAACTAATCTTGAGTTTCCAGCTTATGTATATTCTCCAACTCATTCCAGAAAAGATTATAGCTGTCTTATTTGCTTATCTTCCACGTATCAGATGTACAATAAGTGTTCATTGAATAATCTATCAATGCAAAATAATCATAATTATGATTATGTCAAATT
The DNA here is from genome assembly GCF_027409185.1 of Cynocephalus volans. NCBI lineage: Eukaryota > Metazoa > Chordata > Mammalia > Dermoptera > Cynocephalidae > Cynocephalus > Cynocephalus volans. The sequence goes on from NC_084464.1 coordinate 78,739,281, forward strand.
CTGAAGTGGTTGAATCTAGGAACAGCCTGGACAGAGGTAGAAATAGGTAAATTCCTTTGTTTAGAATAGTTTTGCCTCCAGAAGATCATCCACAAGTGATTTCATCATGGACTAGAATAATGAGAAAATTAATCTTATGTGTAATCTCATGTTAAGAAAATAAGCACATCAATTGGAACAAGTTCATCCTTATTTCACTTTACATAAAGATAACTGTATTTAATTTTTCTTTTCAAAACACTTCATTCTGGCCTGGGGCAATCTCTATCTTTAGCAATCATAATCAGATATCCTCTTTCTGTGATAGAGTTGATCAAATTCTTGGAAAAGGACAAATCACATCAGATAAGAAGAGCCGAGAAAAAATAACAGCAGAAAATGAGACCACAGATGACCTCAGTATGCTCGGCCGGGTGGTCAAGGTTGAAAAACAGGTACAACTCAATTACACTGGTTAAATTTTTAATCAGAATTTTTTTACTCAAAATTGATTATAGGCAATCAAATGTATTTTAATGATTAATATATGTTAAAGGTAATGAAATCAAGGAATTAAATTTTATTGTGTATAGACAGTGTTCTGTAAAACACTTTTAGAGTTCCATACAAGAAATAGAAAATTTCATCTGATCAGTTAACACTTGAACTGGAAGCAACTATAGATTTTCAATAATAAAATAACAAAGATCTATTTTTTACTTGTTTGGGTTATTTTCATTGTCTCTCTTTTAGGTCACTCTTTTTAAAAATAAAACCTCATTATAAAAAAGAATGAAATACTACCATTCACAACAACATGGATGGACTTAGAGAAAATTATATTAAGTGAAAGAAGTCAGGCACAGAAAGAGAAATACCACATGTTCTCACTCATTTGTGGGAGCTAAAAATAAATAAGTAAATACACAAACAAATAAAGGGTGGGGAGGAAAAAAGACACAACAATCACAACAATTCCTTGAGCTTATGACAAGTGAACAGATATGGCATGGGGGGAGAGGGGGAAGAGGAACAGGTAAAGGGTCACAAAAATCAACTACAATGTATATTGAGAAGTTAAAATTTTTAAAAAATTTAAAAATTTTAAAAAATTAAAATCTTCTCTCTAGAAAAAAAAGAAAAAATAATAAAATAAAACCTCATTATAATTATGATGATATATTGAATGTTTATTAACCCTAAAGCTGTATCTTCACATATAAAGATAATTTTCCAGAAATCAAATTGCTCCTCCATTTTAATCATAAATATTCCAAGTATTAATTATGAAGCCTTTTGTACCGTCATTTTCTTTTTTAATTTTTCTTTATGGATTTCTTTTTTTTTTTCTTTTTTTCTTTTTTTTTTTTTTTTGATGGCTGGCCAATACAGGGATCTGAACCCTTGACCTTGGTGTTACCAGTACCACGGTCTCACAAGTGAGCTAACTGGCCAGCCCCTGTACTGTCATTTTAAAATTCAGAATCACCAAGATTGACAGTTAAGGTCTTGATTTCAGTATAGAGTAAGTTTCTTACTAGACTGCAGTACAGTTCCAGAATGTCTTCATAGAAAGGCAATCTGATTGGGATAGGGAGTCTTGAAGTTGCATTTCTATAGTGTTTATATGATTTCTGCTAACATCAATTGTCCATTTTAAAGAAATAGGAGGGGGCTAGTCAGTTAGTTCAGTTGATTAGAACAGAGCCTTATAACACCAAAGCCACAGGTTTGGACCCCCGCACTGGCCAGCCAGAAAAAAAAAAAAAGTAAAGAAGGAGGAGGGAGGGATGCTGGTGGAGATAACGTAGAAGCCAAAGCATCCATCTCATCCTAAATCCTCCTCTGGCCTCAGCAGTGCTACATGCTGCATTCACCGAGTCCAGACTGCATTGTAATTTGTACTCAATATTTATTTAACTATATTGACACACCCTGTTTTCATTTTTTAATTCTAGAATTGAAATCCTTTCTTAATAACAGGTTATGCTCAAGTGTAACCATTTTCCCCACTTGTAGGTCCAGTCCATTGAGTCCAAGCTGGACTGCCTCCTAGACATCTATCAACAAGTCCTCCGGAAGGGCTCTGCCTCAGCCCTCACTTTGGCTTCATTCCAGATCCCACCTTTTGAATGTGAACAGACATCTGACTATCAAAGCCCTGTGGATAGCAAAGACCTGTCCAGTTCCGCACAAAACAGCGGCTGCTTATCCCGATCAGCCAGTGCCAACATCTCGCGAGGCCTGCAGTTCATTCTGACGCCAAATGAGTTCAGCGCTCAGACTTTCTACGCGCTCAGCCCTTCTATGCACAGTCAAGCAACACAGGTGCCAATGAGTCAAAGTGACGGCTCCGCAGTGGCGGCCACCAACAACATTGCAAACCAAATAAACGCGGCACCCAAGCCAGCAGCCCCAACAACTTTACAGATCCCACCTCCTCTCCCAGCCATCAAGCATCTGCCCAGGCCAGACACCCTGCACCCAAACCCCGCAGGCTTACAGGAAAGCGCTTCTGACGTCACCACCTGCCTTGTTGCCTCCAAGGAAAATGTTCAGGTTGCACAGTCAAATCTGTCCAAGGACCGTTCTCTGAGGAAAAGCTTTGACATGGGAGGAGAAACTCTGTTGTCCGTCCGCCCCATGGTGCCGAAGGACTTGGGCAAATCTTTGTCTGTACAAAATCTGATCAGGTCGACAGAGGAACTGAATATACAGCTTTCAGGGAGTGAGTCAAGTGGCTCCAGAGGCAGCCAAGATTTTTACCCCAAATGGAGGGAATCCAAATTGTTTATAACTGATGAAGAGGTGGGTCCCGAAGAGACAGAGACAGACACTTTTGATGCCGCTCCGCAGCCTGCCAGGGAAGCCGCTTTTGCGTCAGACTCTCTAAGGACTGGAAGATCACGATCATCTCAGAGCATTTGTAAAGTAGGAGAAAGTACAGATGCCCTCAGCTTGCCTCATGTCAAACTGAAATAAGTTCTTCGTTTTCTTTCTAGGCATAGCAGTTCCTTTAGCCATACATATCATTGCATGAACTACTTTGAAAGCCCCTCTAAAAAGCTGAAATTGCAAGAATCAGGAAGAACATGAAAGGCCATTTATAAGCCCGTTATCTTTTAATTGCATGAAAATGCATGTTTAGGGATGGCTGAAATTCCAAGGTGCATCAACATTAACCCACTCGTTTAGTAATGTACCTTGAGTGAAAAATCCTGAGAAACCAAACACTGCTAATGCTGTGTATGAAAATGTCAAGATTAGGTCATGTAGAATGATTTGATGCTGTATTTTGAAATTATGGGAGTAAACACCTTCAAATTTCAGGCATTTCTGCTTTGTGATTAAATACAAAATACATTTTTCAAAATAATGCCATAATGTATATTTAAACACAATGGCTAGCAACAGCTGCTAACAAGGTATCAAGTACAGCAGAATTTGGGAATAATAGAAATGGCTGCTTATTTCAAGATATATTTGCCAACCCATTCCTATTCAGTCATTTTATTATTAATGTAATTTGAATGTCAATTTGTGTGCTTTTGGTGATTTAGCGCTGTGGCAAGCAATTTTGCACATCATTTTCATGTTGTTCTATATGACAAGAATGTTCTTCAATTAGAAAATGTACAAATAATGAATTTCAAGCCAGTGGGACATGGACTGACTATTTAACATATTTGACTTTATGGAAACATATTCCCTGATGGCAGAATCAACTTTATAAGTGGGCAACTTCTACACAAGCATATGAAACAAGGATCGGTAGAATAGCCAGTGTGATTGGGCGGGTCTCTGCAATGGCACCAACCCCAGGCTTGCCAATACTGCCCAGGTAAAGGGCAAGCATGAGACGCTGTTCTCATTTAGCTGACATATAGGTAGGACCCAGGAGAATGGGCCATATGAGTGAGACTGACGGAGGAAAGACTTGGAAAGAATCCAGAAATACCAGGAAGTAGGCAAAGTTAAAGAAAATGACTCCCCCACTCAAAGGACAATGAGAGGGAGAGAAACGAAAATAAAAGAACTAGATTTTTTAGAAAATGAGTATTACTAGGGAATTCAACTACCTAAACATCCCTTATTCTTATATATAAACAGAGAATTTTACAAGTTATTTATTTTTTAGTATGCCCTAAATGTCTTTTGCTGTTACGTAGTACATTTTGCATATGAAAGGCTAAAACTAAACTACCTTTACTTTTTATACTGTAGTGAACATTTTCTATTCTTCCCAAGAATGTTGTCCCAAATCTGAAATTACTGGTTCAGTTCCCTGGTATAAACATTTACAATTAGAAGCCAGATAGCACTGCCAGGGTATACAAATCAAAACACTTTATAATATATCGTGGCAGCAAAAAGGCCAAGGGAAACAAAATAAAAAATGTATTCAGCAGAAAGCAAGCAATGCTGACTGCTTGTTAGAAACCAGTCTAGCTATTTCAGACTGTCCAAACGTCAGCCGAAGTAATGGCATTCAAAAGGCAAGGAGACCAGACAGCATTTCAATTCAGTTAAACCCTAGCCACAAAAGGACTCAAGAAAGGAAGAGTATTTTTCTTGGCAGACATTAAGTGCTCCCTCCAGAAAAACTTTTCCAGCAGCCAGGGAGAATGAGCAGGGATATCAACTTGTGTTCAGAGGAAGGAGGAAGTCCTGAAATCCACCAATCTTTCACAACTCTCTCCCCCAACAGGCTTTCTCCATCACTGACTCTCACCTTCTTTCTTTCTTCATTAACTCCATCTTGATTCCCTGCCACTATTTGCTCATGAACTCAACCAGGCCTTAGCCAACCTCCATCCCCAATTCTCTACCTAAAATGTGCTTCTCGATCTTTTGAAATCCTTGCCCCTAGGGCTGGCTGCTTAGCTCAGTTGGTTAGAGCTCAGTGTTGGTACAGGAAGGTTAAGGGTTTGGAGCCTCAAACTGGTCAGCCACCAAAAAAAAAATTTAAAAAATAAAAAACAATAAAAATCCTTGCCCTTTTTGATAAACACTGATATTATGAAAGCTTTCTCTTCTCATCCCGCTTGGATTCTAACATACTCCTCTGGAGTGTATCATTCAGAATCTTCTTGGCTGCTAGAGACACACAGAAGATAGAGTCTAAATTTTACACTCCAGTTTAAAAGATTTGTCAAGCTTTTAAAGCAATTATTTTCATTTTCCAATTATAGAATGTTAGTAAATTATTAAATGCAATTTTTCATCTACCCCTGTCTTCACTCAACCTGAAGTTGTGATATACCCTCCCAAGGATGTTGTACACATAAACATACACACACACCCCTCCACTGACCTAAAGCCAAACACCTGCCATGCACTTGGCGGGCTCCCTACAAATATTAGCAGAGGATGAGGAGGAGGCAACAACTTTCAGGTAGCACTGATTCTTGGACATACTCTGTCCTGGGTCGAACCCCACTGGCAGCAGGAATTCTGAATGTATTGGGGACCGCTTGTTAGGCCTCAAACACAGTACAGTTCACCCAGCATTGCTGAACACTGAAGATTCAGAAACATAACATATCACTGAGGTCTTAATCATAGCAAAATGTGATAAATCATGTTGTGAAAAACTTTTATACATCGAAGCCATGACCATTTTGTGTCTCTTACTCTAGCACAAAAATTCTTGGATGTTAAAAGATAGTTGTGTGAATACTGTAGGTTCTGTCTGTTGTGTTACTTTCTGTGGAAATGAGAGGGGTCTCCCATTTACACTTAGCAAAGTCCCATTGGTCAATCCCAAATGGTGTCTTGAAGCACAACTGAGCTGAGCACTGAGTAACCACATGCTCTCTCAGTTCAAGTTTGTCGCCTTCTTCAACACGTATGGTTGATCAAGCCAATACCTAATTGCAAACATCCCTGGTATGAGGTTATTTTGCTATGTCTGATCTAAATGTTTGCATTTTATTCAACTAAATTAATATCTGTAGATTGCAAGTTTTTTTAAAGTAAGACACTTTACTGAGTTTTAAGTCCTTTTCTCCCGTTCTAAGGTGCCTTTCTTGCCTCCCATTGACTCAGTGATTCTGAAAGTTCTTAATCTGCAAGTAAAAAAAAGTTTCATAGAGAGGAGGAAATTAGGCACAAAGTGACTAATTCTCATGCCCATTTGCAAAGCAAAACTGTAAGGAATGATGAAACCTAGGCAACTAAATTAATGGATCACTTCATTCGATCAGATTGAAGAAATATAAATATTAATTCCCCAGAAGCCAATATTTTTTGCCTTAAATGACATGGTTGTGTTTTTGTAAGAGAAACTTAATTTAATATGATTATGTGCTTTTGAGTGAGTAGTTCTAAAAGTCACGTATGACAATGCAATTGTCTGTTTCCTGAAAACAAATAAATCAGGAATATCATATCCATTTCAAGCTACCATTAAAATGTAATTTCCTTTGCTCTCTTTTACTGAGATTATTTGTTTTGAAGTAAAACATTAAAAAGATGTCTATAAACAGCTAGTGTGACTATTTTTATCTGGAACTGACTGGTTGGTTCTGAACTGACTGGTCCAACTCAACCATACTGACTGTATTCAGATTTTGGACTGAAATATAAAAATTATCTTTTTGCAATGTTGCTGAAAAATCTTTGATCATTTCGGAAGGGGGGAGATTTGCATATGTTCTTGAGGATATCATAAGAAAAATTAATTTGAGGGCCGGCCCGTGGCTCACTAGGGAGAGCATGGTACTGATAACACCAAGGCCATGGGTTCGGATCCCTATATAGGGATGGCCAGTTAGCTTACTTGGGAGAGCGTGGTGCTGACAACACCAAGTCAAGGGTTAAGATCCCCTTACCAGTCATCTTTAAAAAAAAAAAAAAAAAGAAAGAAAGATAAATTAATTTGATAGTGAACATAACTCAGATACTAGCCCATGTGAGTTGTAAGTATAATAAAAGGGGTAAACAAGCAATAAGAAATGGGGACCAGGTGAGTGCCCAGATATTGCAGACTCTGGCTACTTATAATGACTATTTCTAGCACCTACCCAGCTCTGCCTTACCAGGGGAGGGCTTCTGCTCCAAAAGGGACCTTTCTCTAATCTTCCCTAAAATGTCTCATTTCTTCTACTCCACTAGCAATTTTGTGCTGAGTGCCCAGGATTAACTCCAGTGGAATTATTTTCAAGGAGGCTCAGAATGTTAAAACTATGGAATACAAGGCAACAAAGCCCTAACAGAGGTGTTTTATACAGGAGAAGAAGGAGTGTAATCCTGGAGGGAGGAGGGGGCTTCCCACCATGGCTCTAAAGAGATCAAACAAGTATGTACCTATTCTATCAACTTCTAGATGAATGAAAATAAAATTGCACCTAGGCCGGCCTGTGGCTCACTCGGTAGAGTGCGGTGCTGATAACACCAAGGCCACGGGTTCGGATCCTATATAGGGATGGCCGGTTTGCTCACTGGCTGAGCGTGGTGCTGACAACACCAAGCCAAGGGTTGAGATCCCCTTACCGGTCATCTTTTTAAATAAATAAATAAATAAATAAATAAATAAAATTGCACCTGGAACATGCTTGTTTGACCAACTTAAAAATGAAAATCACTTCCAGACATTTTTGGAACTACTCTTAGCGGTACCTTCCACCCCCACCATTTAAAAGCAAAATATACTTCCAACAATTATTCTACCCTAGCCATTGATAAAAATAGGTTCCTACATCTTGAAGTGGTAACTTTTATTAGCCTGGTTTCAACTGCTTCAGGAATCTAATACAAGCCTGGCTGGTTGGCTAAAGATGGTTAGAGCACAGTGTTAAATAACACCAAGGTCAAAGGGTTTGGATCCTCATACCAGCCAGCCACAAAAAAAAAAAAAAAAAAAAAAATGTGATACAAGTAAAAATTGTTTCTTTGAAAAAATTTAAATTTTCATTAACTGCAATAAGACTTCTCCCTCTAGCCTACTTAATTCCAAATTATTGAGATTTTTAATGCATTTCAAAGCAGAAATGTATCAGATACACTATCTGCAAACTATAGATTTATGCACTGTCCTGGAAATCACAGCACCACAAAATTGGCGAATGGCCCCAAAGGGGCCTGGGAAGAAATTAAATCATGCCAAATTACCAGTATTCAAGTTTCTCCAAGACTGGGAGGAGCACCTCCCTAAGTTGCCCCACTCTCATCCACCTGGCCTCAGCATACCCGACTCTATTCCTCTTCCACTCCTCAAAATAATTGGTTCAGCTCCATAAATGGCACCCATGCCTAGACTTTGTCCGTTTATCAGGAAGACTGACTTCTTTCAAACTTCACTGTAGATGCCAAAGAAAAAACGACTGTTCTCCATTTCCTGTCCCTGAGCCTTGTAACACTATATTCTGGCTCCTCCCTTCTTTTTATTCTGTTTGCTTCCAATGCCAGCCCCATAGCCAGAGCACAGCCTTCAGTATTTGGATCCCAGGCTTCCAAATAACAACCGAGGCTTAGTGACTGCCCAGTATTGGGCCAATAAGTGCTTCCAGTGATGATATCATGTAATCCTCACCACATCACCACAGGCAACATATCAGTTCTGATGCATTTGACCGCAGGTGTAAGAAAACTCTTGCCGAAGCAGCTTTAAATGTAAAGACATTCTTATCCAACACAACTGGAAGTCCAGAGGTATGGCCAACTCCAGGCAGAGTGCAGTTTGCTCAGTTACATCATCACGGTTCCAGGTTCTTCCTGTCTCTGCTGTCCTCCCTATCAGCAATATACAATTGGTGGCTCCTTATTGTCCACATCATGGCTGCCAGGGGAAACGGGTGCCGCCCACCTCTTTCATCACATCTAACGGGAGAAGGGAGGGGGCAGGGAGCCCTCCACCCAAGTGTTGAATATAAATTATTTCCTGACACCTGGTTAGACTGATACAGGTCACAGGTGCATCCTGGACCAGTAACAGCCACAATGTGTATGCCATGGTTAGCTTAAGCAATCAGCATTCCCCTGTAAAGCTAGGGAGGTATGATAGACCTTTACAAAACTACAGTTCTGTTAGAAGAAAGACAGTGAAAGAATGTACAAAAAAGAAATTTTTTTAAGTCCACCTGAGGTTGTTATTATTATCTCCACTTTCTAGATGAGAAAACCAATGCACTGAGAAATCAGTAATGGGCCAAAGATTATAAAGCTATTTAGTGGTAGAGCCAGGATCTCAATGCATGTAATCTCACTCCAGTGTTGGAGATATTAACTCCTACATTATGATACCTAGACTGTGCTCACAGGAACCTTTGGTGACTTGGATTAAAGATCAGAATTACAGCCACAAGAAGAGAGAATGTTAATTTGTTAATTCCGTGTGAAACTTAATTGAGGGCGAAAACACTCTTTTTGCACATCTTTTATAAAATAAGTTTTACCTCTGTTTTATAAACCATCAATCTTTAAATTATCATTTAGGAAGCTGACATGATATTTTCTCTGGAAATAGTGTGGTTTGGTTGTTTTCTTCTTCCAGCCAGATTCCGGAGTGTTTTTCCATCGTGAATACAATCTTTCTAACTTCTCTTTACAAATTGGCCGGGTAAAAACCACATAATTAGCAAATCTTGTTGTCTTCAAAGTATATTCCAAATGCAATCAATTCCTAACATATCTACCACTCATTCTGGTCTAAGACACAACTGTCTCTTTCCCAGAAGACTATATATAATAAGCTCATCAGAAGATCCAGATGGTGGAGAAGGAGCAGGTTTGAAGAGGAAGAGTTCAAGTGAGGACACGTTTACCTTGCCATAATCTCAGGAAGAGAGATTCAAATGTAGATGTGGCATTCAGGAGAAATGCTATGGAATGAATACTTAGAAGAGCCTTACTAGCTTCATGGCTTCAGGAACTTCAGACTCCTTTGCTACCAGAAAACCACCCCCTCCAATCTCACCCCAAAACTTCTGGCAATCAGGGAAAATGCATGACTACCTCCTGCTCACCAGGGGGCTTAGCTGCCTTCTTCACCACCGTACTGGATGGGACCACCTCACATGTCCATCGGGACCCTCCTCCCACCTTTTCTTTCTGTGTGTCTGCATTTGAAAGTCCAGGAGGGTCCTGGGGCTGCAACGAGGGTCCCTACTCTTCAGAAGCCTCTGTTTTCACTCAATTCAGAGCAGCATGACCAGGCTTCTGGTCTGAGATAAGCAGTTTGAGAAAGAGCTGATTCTGGTTCCTTCACTGGGCTGGGGCTACCTGGAGACGGCACTGGCCACCCAGACCTCAGCACCAGGCTTGCCCAAAGAAGCCCCTTCTGGGTTGAATAAGTTCATCCAAAGGAAAGAGGACAGCACATCAATTGCTTGCATATTAGGAGGCTTAGTTTATTGAGCATCTTGGCCGGTAGAACACTTTCTTACACTTAGGAGAGTTCCCTCACACACATGCCTAGAAGGCCTGAGAGGGACAGAGAACTGGGACTACAAATTCAAACGTCCATCAGTGTTCTTCATGTTTTTCTCATCAAGGGCTAAGCCAGGACATCTCACATCTCAACTTCCCACGGGAGATCAGTCTTTCATCATGGATAGTGTGAACTCAAATGTAATCAGAAACAGCCAACCAATGGGGAAGGAAGAGCCTGAGGAACAATAAGAGAGATGGTCCCACCCATTCTGGAGGCCAAAGATAGGTCTCCAGTGTCGGGCTGCACGTTGCTAGAGGTGGCCAGGTCTTCCTTGGTGAGGGGCTTTCTCCGGACTCGCTGCAACATCTCAAGGCCTGTGGAAGGAGTGGCCTGGGCTGGTGAAGCTGGACCCCAGACCGGAACACCAGGGCAGGCCAGGACCCCCAGGGGGAAACTATAGGGAATAATGTCCCCCCAGCCCAGACCTTGCCAGGTGACCCATTCACACCTCCCTACTACCTTCTCCTCCCAGAGCAACTGCATGCCACCAACAATGGCTGTGGCACCAGTCCCCTCCCTTCCCAACAGACTCAGCAGAGCACCTGGATTCCCAGCCACCCAAGCAATTCTTCAGGAATCCAAGATGGCAAGTAACTCTGCCAGGTCTCTGCCATCAAGCCTTCAACCACAGTTCAGCCAAGGACACCTACCTCGGACCTGACGGTAGGAGTCCTGGCTCCCCATGCTCCAGATCATGTCTAGCAGCCACTGCCTTGCCCTAGGTGGTCCGACCACAGTGACTCGAGTCTGGCCTGTGGCTGTGAACCACCCCTCCAACTGAATGAGGGTGTGGCTGTGCTCCTCAATGCAGCGAAGGTACTTGTCAGCTGGGCCTGTGAGCACAAGAGCAGGAGGGATGTGTAAACCACCAGCCCTTGTGGGGTGGGGAGATGACCTTGGGGGTAGGGACCTGGGACAGATGGGTTGGGAGGGTAGAGGAAGAGTGGAGACCAGTAAGAGACGGATAGGGGGACAGGGTGTGGGCAAAGGCCACTTACCAAAGATGTGCTCCTCCTGGTCCTCTTCAATGAGCACTACCATTGGGGCAGAAAAGTTTTCAGGCACGGTCCACCATGGCATCCTGCTGGGAGTGCTTGTTTCCATGCCGTGCCCTGCTCCTTCTCGAATCAGAATAGTGGCAAGTCCAAACAACAGGTTGAATATGACTTGGAAAAAGTGAAAAGGGCCCAGGCCCTGTGTTGTATACAGGCACTTAAAGACCCACCACAGGAACCACCCTAGGGAGGATGTCCAATCTCTAAGCTTCTCCAAGGAAATCCATTCAAGTAATTGAATACTCTGAGCTTAATCCCATCATGCCAAAGTGGATGAACAGATTAAGTTCTCGCCTTTCTGATGCCAAGTATACAACGTTTTCTTCACTTTAATTTCTAAGAATTTTGGAGCAGATCTACTGGGCATGAACCAAGACAGGGTTGAGAAATGTTAGGTGCTGGAGCAGGAAGGCTCCAGAAAGGGCTCCCTAAATTTTGACAGCTACCTGCAGCCAACCAGTGATGACACCCATGCAGTCCAACACAGCTGGGTTTATACAGTGTGCTGCATCAAGGGAGAGTAAACCACACAAGAAAGTGGAACCTCATTGGAGAAAATTGTGGAAAGCCTATGATAGGATTGGCTGGGTGGTTCTAAGCGGTGTTTAAAGAAGCAAAGGCCAGTTTTTTATAAAGGGATAATTTGGTGATTATCTTAGTAATTTTTACCTAGGAAGTAGGGAGATTAATGTGGTCTGGATTTCAGAGTGTCCTTGTCTCTATGTGCTTTCCAACACAGTGACAGAGTGGCCATTCTACATCTTGCTCCATCCCAGTGACTTAGTGGTCTTGACTGGTTAAAATATTTTGCAAGAGATGTTTATGTTTAGTAGGAAAGATTAGAGTTTACCTGTCACCTTCCAACTGCAAGCTCCTAGGTGCTTTAACTTTTCATCTTTACTTTTCAACCAAAGGCAGAAAAAGTCAGCCCTCAGGACATGAATATGTAGTTTCGATCCAGGTCGTGTCATTTATGACTTTTGCTAGGGCCAGAAACAAATTCTGGACAACCTTTTCTAGTTGTATTTTTCCTATCTTGGAATTGGTGTTCCCAGAGTATAGATGAGGAAGGAGTCAGTTTTCTCTCCTGGGAGCTCTCCTGAAGAGACCATGCCTGCCTTGTTTTAGGTCTCTGAGTATCTTTCCCAGAGAAACATAGTTTGCTGTAGGAGCAGACGTTTAAAATATTAGAAAATGAGGTGATTCCCTCCTGGGCCATGTGCCTGAAGCTGTCTCCTGAGAGCTGTCAATAAAGACAATCACGTAAAAATAAATAAATAAATAAATATTAGAAAATATTTTAAAAGTTAATATTAATAATTAACACTGTATTTATTAATAAAATATTCTAAAACTTACTCCATATTGCACAGTACAGTTTTGTGTAATGATCGGGTGAAAACTTTATGTCCACATGAAACGTCCTTCCCTAGCATTGCACACTTCACATGTTCTGGGTCCAGACCCTCAACATGTGAAGATTCTTTGAGTGAAGGCTGGGGGTGGGTGGGGGGGGGGGGTCTTTGAATATAACAGACTAATACAGCAACGATAGACTCAATACATGGTTGCAATAATGTCAGCAGAAATATCTTCTTATTTGGGGCCAATCTCGAATTTTGATAGAAATGAAGGTTAGGATTAGTACTTTGAGGAAAATTCAATTTCAATTTCCAGATGGGACTCGTAGAAGAAAATCTGCCTTTATAGTGTTAAAACGAGGAGCTATTAAATCTTTGATAGTCGAATCAGGTGGAGGATAAAAAATCCATTAATCTGTTACATTTAAAACAATAGCTATGGTTTGAGAGAAACAAACAAGAGAGTTTTGCTTTTCCTTAGGTGGCAGAGAAATTTTACAGAGGACTAAGATAAACTGTGAAGATTTGTAAAACAATCTTAAAAACATTTGGTTGGCCTCTAGGGGGCACCAAATCATGACGCTAAGAGCAAAAAAAAACAAATAGGGCAAAGATATGTTTACTGTAGATGCCAATTTGGATCCCCATACTGGCCAACTGCTCAAAAAAATATGAATAAATAAATAAATTGTAGATACCTAGCTCGACTGTACATGAACAGATCTTATTTTTCTGTTTTGTGTCCATTAACCAATTTCACACTATTCCCCTTCCCCTTCCCTCTTTCGCCGCCTCTAGTAAACACAGTGGAGATCTTGGTTTGATCTTTCTTCCAAAGGTTATTTGTTTCTAGACAATACTTAAGAATCCTGTTTATGGTTTCACAATGAAGTCCCTTCCATTGAAGCAAAGGGTAATTTTTCTCCTCTGATTTAGTCTCTTCCAAAAGACAGTCTCCAGATTCTAAACCTACAGAGGCCTACGTGAATATTTTGGGAAGATTGTTTATACCTATTGATGAGAAAGCTAGATGCATCAAATGAATCCTTTGCAATAGTACTTAGAAATGTGAGCTTGGGACATGCATGGTGTAATACAGGTTCCGAAGTGAATTCCTAAATGCATGGAGTAGCCTGTGAATCCCAGAAGGAGATAATCTTGTCATCTCAGGCCATGGAAACTCCAGGCTTGGAAAGTATTCTCAAATTTAGTTTTAGAGTTCTTTTTTTTTTTTTTTTTTTTTTAACTAGTTTTTCTGAATATTCATTTGGAACAGTGAGGGATTATTTTTAAACAACCAATTTTTTTTTAAAACAACCAATTTTATCATCAGAACCTTGGTTATTCATCAGAAATAGCCTCGATCCATTCTGGAAACAAGCAAACAGTGGCCAGAAAGTATTTACAGACTATCACTAGGGCAATTGCTTTCATTAATGCTACCTGTTTAGCATAGAAGTAAACTAAGTTACTTCTTTGGGATTCTGGGTCATTGAACTTTGGGTGAGTTTCCACTTTTTTACATGTCTACCCCCTTAGGTAAGAGCAAAGCTTCTAAAATTTCTTTAATTTCTGGCTATTTTTAATGAGACTTTTGGAAGATGTCAGAAAATCTATTTCCAAAGTTTTCTAAAATAGACCAACACAATTGCATACCTACTGCCTATATAAATATTGGGTTTTTAAATCTCTTGTTGGCTGGCAGACTGTAGTGAAAAAGAACAATTCAACCATTTGAGCTCATTTAATTTCTCAGAGAAGGTCATACGTCTAATTTAGACGAATTTAGATCTGTCATGGCATAAAATACTTGAAAAATTCTAGTTTATATTTTTAAGCATGAACAATTAACAAGCAACATTAAATAATCTTTTTTTTAACATTAAATAATTCTAAACAAAGGAGTTTCCAAAATATCTGTACAAAGCATGGATAATTTCCTAATATAGATCAAATAATCTCCTTCCTGAAGAAAGGGAAGTAGACTTGTCATGAGAGTTAAAGGAGGCACTGACAAATACCGAGGGACTTAAATTTATCCCATAAAGTGTGTATGAATGTCACTAAGTGACAATTGACAAAATTTTTCTTTTATAAATCAATGTGTTAACAGTTATTGTGTCCATCTATATAATAAACAAGAGGGTTTTTTAAATTTAGAAGTACACAATCATTTTATTATAAATAGTACCTAAGAAAATCCAATTTTTACTTTGATTTGTGAGGTTTTTTTAATGTTACTCCAGGTTTGGTAACGAAAGAGCACTCATAATGTTTGAGTTATTCAAAATTTGGAAAATGTCAGGGCGGGCCCCGTGGCTCACTCAGGAGAGTGCGGTGCTGATGACACCAAGGCCACGGGTTCGGATCCTGTATAGGGAATGGCCGGTTGGCTCACTTGGGAGAGCGTGGTGCTGACAACACCAAGGCAGGGGTTGAGATCCCCTTACCGGTCATCTTTAAAAAAAAAAAAAAGAAAGAAAGAAAAATTTGGAAAATGTCAAGCAAACCTGAATATTCCTATTATTTTTTCCTTTGCAAATCAAAAGAGCAAATATTTTTGTTAAAGGTCGTCATTCCAGGAAACCCAAATAAATGATCCTTTCGGTCGGCCAGGGGATCTGAACCCCTTGACCTTGATCTTGGTGTTAACAATACGCACTAACCAGCTGAACTAACCGACCAGCCCCCAGATAAAAGATATCTTAATGGTTTGTTTATTTTTGACTTGGGACGTGAATTTAAGGGGAAAAAAAAGGGAAGGTATGTCCTACACTAGTGTGCTGCTTGTGGGAAGGGAAAGGGAGGGGAGGGAAGAGAAGGTATAAATTTGGGGTGTATTTTGAAGATAGAGCCCATAGAATTTTTCATTTCAAGATTTTGGCCACGTAGCTCAAAAAAAAGTTTTAAGAAATCAGATTCGAGATTAATAACTGCCCCCAGGACCTTTCCACCTCTCCCTTCTGCAGTGTTAGCAGCAGCAACAAACAGCCCCAACTCGAAGCTGCACCCCGGGGAAAAAACCCCAGGGTGGTATTCAGCCGGGAGGGGGAGACGACCCCAAAGAAGAGGGGGAGGGGAGACAGCCAGCTGGTGTCCCAGGGAAACCTCCCCCAGCTCCCACTCCCCCGCTCCCGCACACTCACACATTTTGTGTCGCGGGCTGCTCTCCCAGGAGCGGAGGTAGCCAGAGGACGTGTGCGCCTCCAACCCGTCCGCGCGGGAAGAGCAGCGGGAACCGAGTCCCTGCCACATCTCCTGGTCCTCCCACCAGGTAAGGCAGAGGAACTCTCCCCGCGGCCGTCGTGGCACTATGTGCCTATGTCCGCAAGGTTTTCTTCTCAGTATCGAGGACTTGGGTTTGGGCGGTGAGACTAGGACCCGAGGAGGGAGCCTTGGGTGGCCTGCTGTGAGAAATATGAGAGCACACGTGCACCCTTCTGGGAAAAGCATCTTGCACGGTGCCCGAGATTTAGGGTCTGCAGCATCCCCCTTCTTGCTCCCTCTTCCTTTCTCTCCTTCCCTTTGCTCGGTCCTCCACCCCAACCTCAAGCTCCTAAACCCCTCTCTCACCTCCCTTCTCTCTTACTCCCATTGTTTCCATAGCCCCGCCTCAAGCACACACTGGATTTCTTTCTCTTCCTGGAGAGGTTTGCCTTTTCTCAAAGGCAAGAAGTGAGGTCAAGTAAAAAGAAAGATATCTTTCTGCCCTGGGGGAAAAACAAGACAGAATACAGCCTCTGGGAAAGTACAGAAAACAAACTGAAAAAACGAGAGGAGACAAGACGTCCAGCTCTGGCTGTCTGAGAGGGAGAAGCTTCAAGTTTGACGTGAATCCTTCTCCTAAGAGGCTTTGTCTCCCACTTGATTCTTTCTTATGAACAAAAATTAAGCAACAATCCAACCCACTTTCAACTGATTAATTATCATTGCTTTTATGTGCCAGCCCTGTCACTTTTCCTGTTTCCATCCCTATTGTGGGTCTGTTTGGCATGGAAAATCAGTGGTAATGTTTGAACTTTGAGGGGTTTCTTGAGTAAAGGAAAAAGATATAAATAGATTACTAGTTTCCTGAGGTTCCCTGGTATGGCATTTATGTTGGGAGGCCAAAAAAAAATGTCAAGTTTCAAAACATTTATAAGTGACACCAGTATTATCAGGAGATTTGGATTTCTACTTTGGGAAAGCTAATCTTCTAGCTAGCTTTCTACATGTGTTGATATTCACTTTCTCTAATATTAAGCCTTTGGTGAAATGAAGCAACTATTTACTTTTGTGTTACAGCTAAAAAAGAAAAGCCAGATTCAATGCAGACAAATTATCTTTGAAAAATAACAAACCACTTATTGTTGGAGTGAGCAGGACTGAAGCCATGTTGGGACCTAAAATTGCATGGGCTATAGGCAAATTTTAAAAGACTGTTTTTTTCTTGGTATGCATTTCTCTGTGTTCCCTCTTTTCCCATGGTTATTTGATATTTTGAACCTTGGTTATGGGACAAGATGACATTATTTATATGTATGTAAAGTTGTTTCCCAGCCAGCCTGAAGCTGCAGACTTGCACATACTACCCAGATCCTGACATAAGGAAGGGAGTCCTTGAACTTGAGACCCTGCGTGAAGTCATCACTGCTCACATGCTCCTCCCTTCTGCTTTTCATTCCCCACATTTCATTCCCTCAACTACCTCTTTAAAAACCCCTCAGTAAACCTGAGACTTTGAGATGGGTTTAGCCTGGCCATTCCCCCTCAGGTTTACCATGGGAGATGGGTTAGCCTAACGTCTCTCCTCAGGTCACTGGTTTTCCTGAATAAAAGCTGACTTCCATTTTCACCAACAGTTGACTTTTGGTTTGTTTTTGAAAGGGGGCAGGTAGCCAGACCAATGTGTCTGGTATCCTTATCACTGTATTCACACATAATTACAAACATAATATTATCCAAAGCACCACAATAGGATCAGTAACAGTCAGAGATAGTATGCAATGGGTTATCTAATGCTAACTATGCACAATCTTCATTATTTCATATATTAGAGCAATAAAAAAGGCAAGGGTTGCAAGTATAACATAGGACGTAAGTAATCACTTTTATTTAACATATGCATGTAAGTGTGCATGTTGGAGTGAGCAGGACTGAAGCCATGTTGGGACCTAAAACTGCCTGGGCTGCAGAGGGGGGGAAGATTTTTAAACAGACCGTTTTTTCTCTCCACTCTTTCTTCCCATTCCCTGATTTTCTTATCTTGCTCGCTAAGTAGGAAAACAAGGCTGAGAAGCTAATTAGTACTTTGCAAAGCTAACAGTTCTTTCTTTGAGACTTGTAGAGTTGAAAAATGAGCCCGTGGCGCACTCGGTAGCGTGCTGCGCTAGCAGCGCGGCGACGCTCCCGCCGCGGGTTCGGATCCTATATAAGAATGACCGGTGCACTCCCTGGCTGAGCGCCGGTCACGAGGAAAAAAAAGAAAAATGATCAAGGTCAAACGACTGAAGCTGATCTTGGCCACCAGCCAAGTATACTGGTGCAAATCAGAATCTTGCAGGATCCTGAGACAGCAGCAAATATGAGAACAGAAACCAGATGAGGCCTTGGGGAGACCTTGTACCTGACTCACAGACACAGACCCCTCGTAGCTCACGTCACCTTCTCTCTTGCTTTTCACCTCCCACACTCCATGCCCTCAACCCCTCCTTTAAAAACCTCTCAATAAATCTAAATCTTTGAGATGGGATAGCCTACCATTTCCTTCAGCTGAATACATCTGCTTTTCTAACACCAACCATTTGACTTCTGAGGTTTTTTTCTTTCCTTCTTAAGGGGGTAGGCAGCCAGACCTGAGTTCAGTAACATGCACACAGGCAAAAAGTAAGGGATCCCTAAAGCTCTTGGGTTTTCCTTTTTCCTGATGTAGACTCACAGCAAGACAGGCAAAAGTGTCAAAATAACTTTATTGTTGAGTGTATTAGTCACTTTTCTGTTGCTTATAACAGAATACCTGAAACTGGGTAATTTATAAAGATATGGAATTTATTTCTTACTACTTTGGTGTCTAAGCAGTCCAAGGTCAAGGGAGCACATCTGTTGAGGGCCTTCTTGGTAGGAACTCTGCAGAATTCTGAGGCAACAGAGAGTATCACATGGTGACAGGACTAGAGTATTGTGGTATTGGGCTCACTTGCTCTCTTTATAAAGCCACCCATACCTCTCCAGTGATAACTCCTCATCCATTAACCCATTAATCACTTAATCTATGAATGGATTCATCCATTCATGAGGACGTAGTCCAGAGGCCATTATTGTGGACTAAGTTCCTGTACTAGGATCCAGCAGACCAGACTAAAAGTCAGAATGGAGTCACTCCTGCTAAGTTTCCAGTCACTTAGGTCTGACCCTCCCAGAAGTCAGGAGAAAGAGATAACGACCAATTTTCCAAACAAGCCAGTTTAATCTTCAATAGGTATAATAATGAGGTTCCCTCTGCTTTAATTCTTTAATTACACAAAAGAAATAGCCTGAGGTAACCTCCTGTTAACTAGTCAGTTATTTTTCCATTGTTCTGTCTTCTTGTTCCTACCTTACAGGGAAAATAACTTTGAGATGACCAATCTCTCTATTGTTCTGTTTCTGCCATCTTCAGCCTTTTTTTATCTATAAAATCAACTCCTGCTTGGCTCATTGAAACACTTACTCTGTCTTATGGAACAATGTGCTGCCTGATTCTAGAATCGCAATAAAACCAATTGAAATCTTCAACTAAATTTGTTATATTTTTGTTCTTTGACATAATCCAGTCAGCCCCCAAAAGCCCCACCTCTTATCACTGCCACACTGGGGATCAAGCTTCAACATCAGCTTTGGAGGGGACAAACATTCGGACTACAGCATAGTTTTTAAAAAGCAGTAGAAAATGCTAACAAACATGCACTCAAATGAAACACAGTTGCTACTGCATCCTACTTGATATTCTGGAGATTCCTTATACTTGGGCAAATAAACAATCTATAAGAAAAAGCTTCAAGTTTATGGGTCTCATTTAGTATGACTTCTGGGTTCCCAGGTCATTCAGGGAAGTCCATTTCTTACTCATTAGCTCTATCACTCTGTCCACATCTGGCTGACAGCTGAAAATGTTCAACTCCCAGATGACTTCAAAGTATTTTTTTAAAAAAGAATCCTTTAGTGGTGATGGCCAGTAACCCCTAATATCAATTCAACTCCAAATGATTAGTTTAGACTAATCACAATAACCTGATCCACTTATCAGTGATTGGTTTAGAAAATGGCACAAGTCCCAGTTTTGAAATGAGGTAAAACCTGAAGGAGACTTCCTGGATAGGTTCTCTCATTTCTGAAAAAGAGATACAAAAAAGAACTTGTCTCTTTTCTTCTCTGGCTGGCTGTGATTGGATACGATTTGGGGATCAGCTACAAGCATCTTGCTACCAGCCCAAAGAGGAAGCCAACACAAGTAAAGGGGAAGAATACATAGAAACCAAATCTGAGCCATCAACATACTCACCTGGACTTCCTGCTATTGGCAATAATACTTTCTCAACAGCCAGTTTGACCAATGTTTCCTGTTACTTGCAGTTCAAAGCATGCTACATGATTCTTGTCCCTGTTACATACTTCTCATTTTGATTGCTTGGGCTCACCAATGTCCCACTTTTTTAAGGAAGGAGAATGAGCTATAGGTAACCAATATTTTATCACATAATATCTTAAGAGCAAAAAGCACAACATATCCTAACAATTTTAATTTATAAGCACTTTCTAAATTATATAATATATATATTTCCAAATTATGGAATACTAAGCATAAGAGAATTTATAATTGAAATACAGATGCACTAGTCTGGTCCTACTGAGTACCAGAAAACTAATATATACAAAAATCCTATTTATACATTGACTGCCAAAGCCCTTTAGTTGGAACTCTTTTACTGTACAATCTTGCTGAAGAGAAACCCTATTAATGCAACTAGTATGAGAAAGTCCACAGTGATATTTCTACTAAATCTGAGAAAACCCACTGAAGATAAATCCAATAAATGTAATGAAAGTGAAAAAAAGTCTTCTGAAGAACACTAGACTTACTGTGAAACCAGAGAACCTATTTGGAGAAAAATACTATAGATGATCAATATGAAAAGCCAATCATCGGACCTCTAACATAAACAAGTACCAGGAAAAAAATCTTTTACATATAGGAGAAGACTACAATAAGCTCGTGGAAAAATAGAATTAAAAGATAAAAATAAAAAATATAAACTTCATTTGTCAACATAAGCTTCATCAAGTTCAAAACACTTTTGTAAGTGATGATACTAGCCATTTAGTCCATCGCTAAAGAAATGTGGGTACTGGGAATTTACTCACGTCAATGCAATCTCTTCTATATTGTTAATTGTGGAAAAACGGCTGCTCTTTAATTTTTCTGAAGTCCCCTCACATTTCCCAGTTGAAATTTACAGTTTTCCTAATTTTAAACTATTATGCAAAAAATGCGTTGTTACATATTCTGCATACCTTTTTAAACACCTGTTTATTTGTAGATATGAAAAAGTAAAATTAGAATGTTTAAAGCAATGTTTTTAATTGTAATCAATATTAGTTTAAAGAGTATTTAATTTTAACTTGAATTAATACTGCCAAATCCCATCCACCACCCCTTAGAGCTATAGTGATTTATACTCCTACGAAGAACATCCACTTTACCACAAAATTGATTTTTTTTTTTTTTTTTTTTTAATAAAAAGATGACCGGTAAGGGTATCTTAACCCTTGACTTGGTGTTGTCAGCACCATGCTCACCCAGTGAGCTAACCGGCCATCCCTATATAGGATCCGAACCCGTGGCCCTGATGTTATCAGCACCGCACTCTCCCGAGTGAGCCACAGGCCGGCCCCAAAATTGATATTTTTTTATGGGTACTTTCGATCTCCAGTTTTGGCAGTGTGGCTCATGGTTTTGCTGAACATGCCAGCAGTCACTAGTTCAGTTATGCATCTTTTTTATTTGATCATTGTCATTTCATCCTTACTTCATCTGCGTATTGCCTATTTATACATTTGCCCGTTCTTCTGAAGGGTTATTTGTCTTTTTCTTAAAGCTTTTCTTTCACTGTCTATTCCAGATACTAATCCTTTGCCCACAATGTTTTCTCTCCTTTTTTAAACATTACTCTTGGTATTTTTGTCCTTTGAAGCATCCTAGCCCATGCCCTCACATTGTCTGCATAGAAATGAAAGAATAATGACCCTGTAATCTCTCGTCTGCTCCCACTCAGTAGCGTCAAATCCAATTGATGCAAGTCTTAACCTCCCATCAGAGGCAATACAGTGGGACGATTAAAAGTATACACTCTGGAGCTAGATTGCTTATGTTCAAGGAAAAGCTTTGTAACTTACTGTGTAATTCTGTGCCAGTTCCTTAACTTCTCTGGGCCTCACTTGCCTTCCTTATACAAAGAAGGGTTACAACAGTATACCCACTTCATATGGTTGTGGTGTGGATTAGATTAGGTAATATATTTAAGGAGCTTGAAACAGTGCCTGGTACATTTAACTCTGCCCTTTTCATCTGCTCCTCCTTTTCTCTTTCCTGTTATAGCATTCTTTCTCTCTTTTTTCCTTACTATGCCTTTGCTTGAATATTGGCCCTTAAAGAAACTGCTGGTCCAACACTAGCCGACATTTCATGCCATTATTTTAAATAACTTCAGAATAATACAAAGTATAATGGCTTACATTGTAAAGGTGTTAGATCCATTTTGTTTTGAGATGTGTCCATAGAAACCCGTGTTTGTGTTTCTTAGTTTAAAATGTCCCCAAATCAATAACAAGAAGAGAGTGGAAATCAGGCTATTCGGTTTTTCTCTTTATGGTGCTAACATTCTTGTTTCCACTGTCTTTTCACTTCCTTGGAGCTCAGTTTCCTTATCTGTAAGATACCCTTAGGGATGAATTTAGTAAAAAATATGCAAAATCGAGACGAAGACCCACCAGATAGGATTGCTCTCTGCACCACAACTTACTGACTCTACCAATGAGGAAATTATCCCACAAAGCAGATAGTTCAGTGGAGGGCAGAATTCAGGACCGGGCGTCTCAGTGGTACCACCGGGGATCCACGCTTCTCCGCCCCATCTCCGGACTAACGGAATGCGAGACCACACGGGGTTCAGGTCGCCAAGGCCGGGCTCGGCCGGCGGGATGAAGGAGCGTGGTGCGCCGCGGGCCCCGGCCGCCTCTGAGCTAGCCGAGTGTCGGTGGCCGCAGCGGGCCCCGCAGAAAGAGGGTGCACACAGCCTCCCGGGCCGCGCACCTCGCGCTTCCTGGGACCTGGACTCGTGCGGCAACCCGGCCAGAAGCGCGCAGCCGCGGCGCGGGGAGCAATCCGGGGCCCTCCTCGGGCGTGTTCTGTCCAGGAGCCGAGCCGCGGCGAGCGCGGACGCCCGCCGGCCTGCGGAGCCCTTGAGCCCGGGAAGTCGGGGTGCGCGGAGGAAGGAGCCGGCGCCGACCAGACCGGCTCGAACCAATCTGTACTAACTTGTTTCTTCTAACCGATCAGAATGAGGTATTGTACAGAGCGCATGCGTCACTGCTTCCGTGCTGACCCATGACCTCCCAATGAACCTTGCCCTGCCCACGGAAGGAAAAGTCTCTTACAAGCGGAACCCAAAGAAAGGGTCTAGGCAACGCGGGTCACAATCAGCAGCGAACGGTACCCTAAATGGTTGCGGGACGGACCCAAGAGGGAGGGAGACTGGAAATTCCCCAAGTTTGACCAACTGGAATTTGCCAACTCCGCATTTCGTTACCCTGCTCCTTGACTCCCAACTGTGTAAAACTTCGCCTTGCTTTGATTTGAGCTTGCCTCCTGTCTCCTTGCTGGTTGGCCACACAGTAAAGCTCTTTCTTCTCAGAAAAGCCAGTGTCACAGAGTTTGGCTTTCTGTGTGCATCGGGGCAGCAAGCCCATTGCTTGACAACAATGACTCAGGCCTGGACGCTCTGCAGGACAAGCGCTGTGAGTGGCATCCGGGCGGCATCTTGCGCTCAGGCTGCCATCCGGAGACACAGACTGAGGGCTGCCCCCTGCCATGCCTTGTGTTCACTGAAAGATGGGGTGAAAGACCCTAGGGATTCTCCAGAGTTGGACCACCAAGGGAGGTCTGGGCTCCCCAGGAATGGCACCTGGGCATTAGTGTCTTACCCACTCTGACAGGAGTGACCCAGGCACATCTTCAGGAAGTCACTTGAAATGCTCCACCTCCTCAGTGAACAGCCTGCAATGCATCACATGGTGTACGTAGGATCCCATCTGCCACTTGGGCTGGAGGGGTGTCGAGCTCTTTTACTTGCCTGTAATCCTGCCAACTGGGCCAATTGTCAAGCTAGGGCTGGGTCTGGAGCTCACAGACCCCCCAAGCCCATTGTCCAGACTGGGTCACAAACCCTTCACACACCAGGCTGGGTCCACAGACCCCTCACACGCAGGTCTATGAGCTAGGTAACTGGCTAAAATGTCCCTGGAGCCGTAGTTTGGAAAGTATGGCTGCGCACGGCAGACGACCGAGGCAGACGACTGAGGCAGACGCCAGCCAAGTCATGGTGCTGCACAGGTGCACTAACTCCACCCACACACACGCAATTTCCTTACAAAGAATGCACCACCATCCCCAACCAGACGGGCAGGTGAGGGGGGCCTGATTAAATTATTCTATTTTCCCAACAAGGGGAATGCCTGTCCTTGGGTCTCTGTCATTTCCTCCTGTGATTCCATTTATCCCTGTTGGTTTATGGCCTCAAATGTGAATTCAAGGAATTGAACCAAATGAAAACAATTTTTCCCCTGCTTGGCAGTATTGGGAGGGAGATACTTTTGTTCACCTCTGTTTGGATGATGAGTGAACAGTGTTTACAAAAAGTGTGCTCTGCCCTCTCAAAGACATGGGACCCTGCAACCTCCTCTAAGTTTGAGTCTTTTTCAGTGAGATCGCTAATGTAGGTGGGGGGAGGGCTCAAGATAAGTACCAGGAGTGAAGGAAGCAGACACCAATAAAAATTCCAACTTTGGGGACTTCTCTAGGATTCATTTCATCCTTAGGCTTCTGGCCTATCAGCTAGTTGAAACAAAAGCTTAGGAGTCTTTAGCCACTGGAGGCACAAGGAGGCAGACTGTCCTGTTGAAGCAAAGCTTTGCTCCTGACCTTGGTGAAAATGGCCTATAGGAACCCAGGACTTGTGAGTAGGCTGAAACCTAAAGGTGTGAAGATTCTGTGGAGCAGGTATGTGCAGTGCCAGTGCTCAACCAGGGACTGATGGGTTCTCAGGACACAATAGGTAGAGCTGCTCTTGGGGCATTCCCTTGGCAAGCCCGGCCAGAAGCATATAGGAAGTAGTTAAACAAGGTATCTGAGGCCAAGTATGGAAACAAATGAGCCAAAGTGGAACTAGGCCCAACCAGAGCCAGGTCAAGGAGAAGAGTTCCTCTGGCTGATATTGGTAGGAAAGCAGAGTCCAAAACATGGAATGGTTCACTTCAAAGACTGAACTCTGCCTACTGATCTAGGAAGCCAGTGGTATCTGGTCTCTGAGTAAGCAGGACAGATTTTGGAATGAGCTCATAACTTTAACTAGACCAAGATATGATTACCTCTAGCTTCTGCTGCTACAAGAGGCAGAATCATCTGAGAACTGAGGGGGGAATCCCTCTGCATCTCAGAGAATGGCCCACTCTAGGGCAAGAGGACCCATTCAGCCCTCACCCTTGGGTGTGTGCAGGGGTTTAGCATACTTTGAATAAAAGGGCACAGAACAAATTTCAAATATTCTTAGGTTGAGTGGGTGTTAAGGTTGGTCTAATAGTAAATTTCTAATTAGTGCCTATTTATTTCTTATGCATGGACCTTTGAGATATGGAAAGATAAGTCCTCCCTGGAAACCCCAAAACAATTATGAGAGAAGAATGAAGTAGGAACTCTGTACCAAAGAAGTAATTGGGTGGGCAGAAAAGAGGTAACTGGTCACTGTGAGCTGAGTTTGGGGGAAGTGGAAATGGAGAATAAGGGTTATTGCTGAGAGGAGTGTCAATAAGCTTTTTTCAGGTATCTAATGTCTTTAGCACTTACATTCTTTTTTTTTTTTTTTAAGATGACTGGTAAGGGGATCTTAACCCTTGACTTGGTGTTATCAGCACCGTACTCTCCCAAGTGAGCAACGGGCTGGCCCAGCACTTACATTCTTACTTAATAACTGGGCTGGCAGTTGTGGCATCACCACAACTAAAAGACAGGTTTACCTTCTGAGAGTACACTTGGAGAGTGTCTTAGTCCATTTTCTGTCACTTATGACAGAATACCTGAGACTGGGTAATTTATAAAGAAATTTATTTCTTATAGTCCTGGAGGCTGGTAAGTCCAAGGTTGATGTGGCAAATCTGAGGAGGACCTTGTTACTGGCAGGGACTCTGCAAAGTGCCAAGGCAGCTCAGGGTAACACATGGTGAGAAGGCAAGAGCATATTAGCCCAGGTCTCTTTTTCTCCTTTTATAAAACCACCAGTGCCAGTCCCATAATAAACTATTATTTTAGTCCATTTCTGGTGCTTATAACAAAATACCTGGAACTGGGTGATTTATAAAGAAAATAAAATTTATTACTTACAGTTTCCAAGGCTGGGAAGTCCATGGTGCAGGGAACACATCTGATAAAGATCTTGGTGGTGACATGATGGCAGGGTATCACATTGCAAAATGGCAGAGCAGAGAGAGACACTAACCTCCTCATTCACTCTCCTATCAAAGTCCTCTAAATCACGCCTGTGACCACCATTTTTAACCCATTCACTACATCATGGTCCTACAATCTAATCATTTCTTCAAGGCCTCACCTTTCAATTACCATAATAGGATTTCCTACCATCAACAGTTACAATGGGGATTAAGCTTCAATGAAGTTGTTGGGGGGAGGTATCCAATCTACAGCACCCATTAATTGATGGATGGATTAATTGATGGACCCAATCACCTCTAAAAGGCCCTCTCAATACTGCCACATTGGGAATTAAGTTTCAATATGAGTTTTGGAAAGGACATTCAAACCACAGCAGAGAGTCAGTCTGAAATGAAAGAAATTTTGTTGGTGGGAGTGTAAGTGGAAGTTTTATTATCTGAAATTCACCATGTACACTGAGCATTTAGAAATCTCTTGCCATCAATACCTAGTAATATATTTATCTCAAGAAAGCTACTCCTAAATGTAGAAAACAACTTTATGGGCAGCAATGCTCATCTCTTTTTCACTATTAATCAGCCTTATGGAGAATCCATAAAAAAACTAGTGAGAAAAAATATACCATATGTTAAGATCAAGGATTGTCTTTGGGTGTTCAATGCAACACTTGTTATGAGTAGCAAAATAAACTTTGAAATAAGGAGAGGATGAGGACTCTGCTGGGGAAAAGCCCAAGGATCAGCTGCAATCAGGGTATAGTACCTAAAAGCCTGATTTACTTACATAACAGAATACTAAATATTAAAATCTTTAACAAAACAAGAGATGTTAGACCTGAGTATTACTCTTTTTTTTTTTTTGGCTGGCAAGTATAGGGATCAAACCCCAGACTTGGCTGTTATCAGCACCACATTCTAACCAACTGAGCTAACTGTCCAAGTTTGAGTATCACTGTTAATAATGAAATAGCCAATATTTATGTAGATCTTACTATACACCAGATATTCTTCTAAGTTCTTTACTTTCATTAGCTCAAATAGTCCTTGCCTTATCAGATAATAGGCTCTATTGCATGAGTGTATGTATCATTTACTGAGAGAGCAGTTACCAAGATCCTGGCCAATAAGCAGAGGAATATGAGTTTATTTAAAAGTCCCCTGCATTTCGACAAGTGTGCCAACACCATTCAATGAGGAAAGGACAATAAATGGTGCTGAGAAAACTGGATATCCATATGCAAAATAATGAAGTTGGACTCTTGCTTTACGCCATGTACAAAACTTAACTCACAATGGATCAAAGCCCTAAAAACCTATAAAATTCTTAGAAGAAAACATAGGGCAAAAGCTTCATGGTATTGGATTTGGCAGTGAGTTCTCAGATGTGATACCAAAAGCATAGGCAACAAAAGAAAAAATGGATAAACTGGACTTCATCAAAATTAAAAACTTTGGGCCGGCCTGTGGCTTAGTTGGGAGAGTGTGGTGCTGATAACACCAAGGCCATGGGTTCGGATCCCTATATAGGGATGGCCAGTTAGCTCACTTAGGAGAGCATGGTGCTGATACCACCAAGTCAAGGGTTAAGATCCCCTTACCGGTCACCTTTTAAAAAATAATAATAATTATTAAAAACTTTTATGCATAAAAGAACATGATGAAGAGTGAAAAGATGACCCATGAATGAGAGAAAATATTTGCAAATCATATATCTGATAAGAGAATAATAAGCAGAATAAATAAAGAACTCCTATGACTTAACAACTCCCCTCCAAAAAAACCCAATTAAAAAATAGGCAAAGGACACGAATAGACATTTCTCCAAAGAAGATATGCAAAGGCCAATAAACACATTAAAAGATGTTCAACATCACTAGTCATTAGGGAAATAGGGAAATGCACATGAAAAGCACAATGAGATACCACTTCACACATATTAGGATTATAAAAAAAAAAAGGGAAAATAAGTAGTATTGGCAAGGATGTGGAGAAATTGGAATCCTTGTGCATTGCTGGTAGGAATGTAAAATGGTGTAGCCACTGTGGAAAACAGTTTGGCGGATCCTCAAAAAGTAAAATATAAAATTATCATATAACCCAGCAATTCCATTTCTAGGTATATACTCAAAAGAATTGAAAATAGGTACTCAAACATGTACAGATACTTGTACACCAGAGTTCACAGAAGTGTTATTCATAATAGCCAAAAGGTGGAAACAACCCAAGAATCCATCAGTAGACAAATGGATAAACAAAATGTGGTATATAAATATAAGGGAATGTTATTCAGACTTAAAAAGGAATGAAAACCTGACACATGCTACCACATGAGAAAATTTTGAAAACATTATGCTAAGTGAAATAAGCCAGACACAGAAGGACAAATATTGTATAATTCCATTTATATGAGGTACCCAGAATAGGCAAAGTCATAGAGACAGGAAGTAGAATAGAGGTTACCAGAGCTATGGGGAGGGGAGAATGGGAGTTATTGTTTAAGGATATAGAGTTACTGTTTAGGATGATGAAAAAATGCTAGAAATAGATAGTAGTGATACTTGCACAACATGGTTAATATACGTAATGCCACTGAATTGTACACTTAAAAATGGTTAAAATTATAAAAAATTATTAAAATAGTAAATTTTATACTATGTATTTTAAAGTCGCCCTGCAGCTGGATATGACCCCTGAGAAGACATCCTCATTCTCAGTTTTCCAAACACGAATGGCAGACCTTACTTTGGGATCCATTTCTTCCTAGCAGACAGGACCTTAAATAATTGCGACTGGGCAAAATAAGAGAAGACTGAAGGACCTCTGATAGGGCATCTGCCTGGAGTGGGGGTGGGCTGTTCGATGGAGATTGGACATCTAAAAAGCAGCAGTTGGTCAAAGTCAGGCAAAACAGGCTGATGCCAGGAAACTACATTCAGGGGTCATGTTGTTGTTCTGGAAGCTGGTTGAGTCAGCAGTTTTCCCAGGCAACCTCACCATCTTTCATACTTTCTTCCTGATTTAGAGTCAGACACTTATGTTATTCTCAAATCTAAAAGAGATGATTACCTTCTGAGAATGAACTCAGGAAAAATCAGACTTAAATGGATGAGTCTGGATGAGATTTTAAGTTGGAAGGTTTCTGAACCCCAGCATATTAGTTTTTTAGGGCTACTGTAACAACTGCAAATGTGGTGGTTTAAAACAACAGAAATTGGGCCAGCCCATGGCTCACTTGGGAGAGAGTGGTGCTGACAACACCAAGTCAAGGGTTAAGATCCCCTTACCGGTCATCTTTTTTTTTTTTTTTTTTTTTTTTTAAAAGATGACCGGTAAGGGGATCTTAACCCTTGACTTGGTGTTGTCAGCACCACGCTCAGCCAGTGAGCGAACCGGCCATCCGTATATGGGATCCGAACCCGGGGCCTTGGTGTTATCAGCACCGCACTCTCCCGAGTGAGCCACAGGCCGGCCCTACTGGTCATCTTTTTAAAAAATAAAAATAAAAATAAAAATAAAAATAAAATAAATAAAACAACAGAAATTTATTCTCTCATAGTTCTGGAGGTCAGAAGTCCAAAATCAGCATCTTGGCAGGGCTGGTTCCTTCTGAAGGCTCTGAGGGAGAATCTGTCCCATGCCTCTCTCTTATCTTCTAGTGGCTCCTACAGTTCTTGGCATTCCTTGACTTGTAGATGTATCACTCCAATCTCTACCTGTCTTCACATTACTTTCCCGTGTCTCTCTATGTCTTCTTTTCTGTCTTACAAGAACACCTGTCATTAGATTTAGAGACCACTTAAAATCCAGGATAATCTCATCTCGAGATCCTTAACTTAATTACATCTGCAAAGACCGTATTTCCAGATAAGGCCACATTCACAAGTACCAGGAGTTAGGACTTGGACATGTCATTTTTGGTGACACAATTCAACCCAATACACCCAGTTTTACAATATGTATCAAGACCCTCTCCACTTGGTGTCCGAAAGGAAATGATTCTAAAGGTGGAAAACAGTTTTAGGGACAAAGATGTTTATCTCTATTTTATTTATACACAGGATGCTAAGAGTGGCCATTACAGTGCAAGACCCTTTAGAGCCTAGGAGAGAGCAGGGATAGTTCCTGGTCCTGTTTTAAGTGGTCAAGTCCCATGGGCACCTGTCCCTTTCTTTCCACCACCCCTCAGTCTCCCTGACTGTGTACTTTGCTACTTTGCTTTAGCTGTTCCTGGGACTATTCCCAATCTTCTCCTGCCTCATTGAGGCCCTGGACTTCCCTTATGCTTGCCCCTGCTCTCTGGATTGGTGTTCTGCCCCAGTAATTCCAGGCTGAGGAGGGATCCTTGGAAACAAACAAAAGCTGGGGGTTGGAGACCATGAAACTAATTCCCACAGTTTCTAGCCCAACTGTCCTTAAACGTGGGCTTCCCATTGAAGCTTCTTGGCTGTGAGCATTTGAACTCATTATGATCACTAAGGTCTGTGCCCAGCTCTGGAACCACCAGCCTAGAGACTGAGTTAAAACTTCTTACCCACTACTAAATGAACACATATACTCTTTAAAAATCTATAAATAAACTACACTGGCAGTATAGTTCATTGTGTTTAAATACCATTTACATTATCTTACCTCATTAGGTTGTTTTATCGTTTTGTTATATAAATAATTCAGGTTTTCCTAGTACTGTGTTCTAAGCACATCTCATTTTTAAATCTCCTAAGTTGCATATCTTCCTTAAGGGTCTCACACATCTCTCTGACATTACAGTGTATTTCCCATAATAGCTGTCACCTGTGCTCTATGCAGAAAATTTGGCAATCTTTCTATTGCAAAATAGAAAATACTTCCAACACCAAAGTAATACTATCCTTCTTAACCTAGGGACATATTTCTTACTATTGTCTCTCATTTATTTATTTTACTTACTAATAATGCCACATTGTTGCAAATTGATCCTTTTGTAAATATTTTAATGGTCAACTAATAAATAATGGCAGTGTTTTTCAAACTGCAGGTTGTCACCCATTAGAGTGTGATGAAATCAACTTAGTCACAATCAGTATCCTTTATAATATGAAATAAAATGGAACAAAGTCAATTAATCTTTTTTTAGAAACATGGTTGTGATATAAAATGTATTTTTTGTGATGTAAAATGTATTTTTTTAAGTCAAAAAAGCATAAGAAACATATATGGGGCATTCATACCTTTTAATAATAAATAGCCATTAAGAAGACTGAGGTAGGTCTGTCTGTATGTACTCACAGATGGGAATGTCCTTGGTACATATGGGCTGAAAAAATCAAGTCTTTATAGTGTAATCCTATCAAGAAAAAAAAAAGCAGTTACAGGTTGTACTCTTCTATAAGTTTCACAGGCACAGCAAGTTGAGAATCTTAAAACCAATCTTAATTGGCAAGTTGTTAGTATTAAAAAGTTGATATTAATTTTAGTTGATTCACAGTCCTACATTTTAGTAGCAAGTATTTTCTGAAGCCAGTATTATTTAGCATAGAAACAGGAAGTATGCTTGGTCCCAGAATTGTTAATCACAGGAATAGGAAACTATGTTTGTTTCAGTTCTCAAACCCCTTTTGTCATTCAGCCCAAGCTAGAGGATAGATTCATATTATTGTCTGAGGGACATGCTCAGTTCAGATCTACACTGCTGTTTCACGTCATGATTTTTTAATTTTATTTCTTGGGGGGTCCTGACCAATATGGGGATCCAAACCCTGGACCTTGGTGTTATCAGCACCATGCTACATGTGTCATGACTGTGTATAGAGTTTCTGATGGTAGTCATTTAAACCTCTATAAGCATCAGGTTTTCCTGTTCTTGTCGTTGGATGATTATTCAGGATGGGCCAGAGTCGTGCCAGC
This sequence comes from Cynocephalus volans, assembly GCF_027409185.1. Taxonomy (NCBI): domain Eukaryota; kingdom Metazoa; phylum Chordata; class Mammalia; order Dermoptera; family Cynocephalidae; genus Cynocephalus; species Cynocephalus volans. The sequence continues at coordinate 78,771,728 of NC_084464.1, forward strand.
ATGGCCAGAGCAAACCCAAACACTAATCCAGAATACTAAGTAATTGCGGTTAGCTCAAAAGTTTCACACCAGAGGCACTTTGATGCCCCTTCTCGTACCCTGAAATCAGTTAATTAACCTTTCTAATAATCTGAGGTCCTTTTTCATTAAATGAGAAGTATAACTCCTGAGTCCCCGGGAAGTTGCAGGGGTCACACATGAAATTCCTGGTTTCAGCCCCTGTGGGTCACAGGGAAATGACCTTCCCTGAAGACAGATATGGAGGCCTTTGTCCTTAAAGGCAAGAACTCAAACAGAAAGCTTGTAGATGGTCTTCAAAGCCACAAAACTTGGATTCCCCCTTTCCAGGGGTCAAACCGTTCCTTGTAGGGCTTGGAGGGGAGAGTAGACAGCACCGCCTGTTCTGTGAGCTTCGAATTGTGAGGCCATTAGTTTTCCAGAAGACCCCTTTGGTTTATTTGGTTACCCCAGAGTAATTCCACAGCCCTGGGGACTCAGGGCCAAGGCCAGTAAGGGAAGAAGTCCCCTGGACCTGATCTAGAAGGAGAAAAGCCTGTGAGGGGCACCCTTGACCAGCTCTGCCCATCTGGGCCTCCAGGGGGAATACCTGTAGGATTAGCCCCACCTCCCAAGATAGATACAGACCTCAGGTTTAAATAACAGAAAATCTCAGGCCAGCCTGTGGCTCACTCGGGAGAGTGCGGTGCTGATAACACCAAGGCCATGGGTTCGGATCTCATATAGGGATGGCCGGTTGGCTCATTGGGTGAGCGTGGTGCTGACAAGACCAAGTTAAGGATTAAGATCCCCTTACCAGTCATCTTTTAATAAATAAGTAAATAAATAAAATAACAGAAAATCTCTAAGAAGAATGAGAGGTCCTCTGGCCCACCTGCATCTATTTTGGAATTGTTCCCCTGACAAGACAAAGGGGTACAGACTGCATGCCTCCCTATATCCTCCAGCTCACTGGCGCACAGGGATGCTCAGACCCGAAGAAGCCATGAATAATATGGTCCTTGATGCATTGTGTGAATTTTCCAGCTCTATTTGAAGTATAGGTGCTGGGGTCCTAGCTTAGCTTCTGAAACTCTGAAGGCCCAGGTTAGAAATCTGCTCCTTTCTGGGAAGTGGTCTGCTTGGTGGAATTCTGCTGAGAGATTCAAGCAATAAATCCAAAAAGATTTAAAATAAGTTAAAAAAAAAAAAAAAAGTTAAAATTTGCTGTGGCTACCAAGGCCATTGGTGGAGTAGTTCTGGTGTGGCAGATACCAATTTGGAAAAGCCTGAAGAATGAAGTGGAGACGTCATACAGATACAGCTCATCAGTGCTTAGCTGAGAAAGGAATCAGAGAAATCAAGTTGTACCTGGAGATGTTGGGTCAAGCAGGGTGTATTAAAGACTATAAACTCATGGGCTGGCTGGTTAGCTCAGCTGGTTAGAGCACAGCCTTGTAACACCACTGTCACAAGTTTGGGTCCCCATACCAGCTAAGCCTCCAAAAAAAAAAAGACTGTAAACTCAAAATGCTAATATGCTGGGGAATTAATAATATAGAAGGTTGATGATACAGAAGAGGGAGACTACAGGTGGAGCAAGTCCTGGAAAAAGGGGGAGGAGATGGATCTAGAGGTGAAGAGATTGGCATTTATAAGGCAAGGAACATTTTCTTCATTGCAACAGGAAGGAAAAAAGGAGATCTGTGTAGAGTCAGGGAACTGTTGTATTTGGTCACAGGGAAATCAAGACACTCCAATGTGATGACTTCTTTTTTTCACTCAGTCCTAAGTAGTGAGGCAGTCATCAGTTAGTATGAAGAAACTGGAGAAAATAAGAAATAGTGACCAGTGAGAGAGCACATAAACACCTAGTAAGGAGCAAAGTTGGGCTGAGTTCCATTTGAGGTTGGTAATTTGAACTTGTCTCTACATTTATCTTGTCCATCAAGGTTCAGCTATATAGACACAACCCTGGAGAAAATGGATTGGTATTGACTTTTTTTAACTTTTCATTTTGGAAAATGTCAACCATATTATAAGAGTAGGAAAAGAAAAGAGTACTATAAACTCCCATATACCCGTCACTCAGCTTCAGTCATTATTAGCACATGGCCAGTCTTCTCTCATCTCTATTTCTGCTCACTTTCCCTCCATAACTACTGGATTATTTGGAATCAAATTGGAAAGGTTGAATTCAATCTCCTTATGCCTTGCTGTCATAGCCCTTAGCTCACACTATTCTAATTGCCTGTTATGATCTTTGTTTGCCCTACCCCAGTCTCTGAGCCCTTTAAAGTCAGGGACCATGTTATTCCTTAAATGTCTTTAAGACAAATGACTTTTCTGGCCTTTGATATAGCCTTCAGTCACCTGGAAATGCAGGAGTTTCATTTCTCCAATCAAGAAAAGAACGTGATCCGCCCTCAGTGTCTAAGATTTCATCTGTTTCTCCTCCCAAATGTGTTTGCATTGCATCAGAGAAATCTAGGGAGGAATTAATTAAATCATCCCAGATAACTAGAAATGAAATTCAAGGCTGGAAAGAGTGTCTTTGTGAACAGCTCCACAGCTGATCCTCACCTAGGTCAAAGCCTCCTTTACTCACATAACTTAGAACCTAGCCCATCATCATCAAACCACTATCTTGAACAACAGACAGACCCTGGTTCCAGGCTCTGCTTAATATTCTGCTCTTTCACTGACAGTTGGCTTTGACTCCTTTCTCTCAGGTTTCCCTGCAAACTAAAGAGAACATGAGAAGTAAGGAACGCTCAGTCCTCTGACTTATTTTTTCTTTGGTCTGAATCCTACCTGATTCATGTTCTACTGATCTTTTCCACTCCTATTTTCTACTCAAAGTTCACAGTCTGGAATCTCCATCTCCTGGGCCCTACGCCTATGCTGCTCCTATACAGAATCCTTTGGTACCTGGGCTTGGGTTTCCCAGATAGAAACCCTAATACCAGTTTGCCAGGAATTCAGATCTGCAGTCAGGAGTCTCTCTGCCTCTTCCTGTCATTGTGGCCTAGCCTTTCTGTCAGTTCCTGGGCTAACCTTATGGGTTACACCAACTATCCCAAAAAGATCAAATGAAACAGAGAAGATAAAGTTTCCAACTTAGGGATCAAGATAGTGGCCTTGAAAAGGCAGAATATTTATTTACACATTCATTTATTTTGTGTGAATTTTCATCCTTGAAGGAAAAATTGTGGAGTATGCATAAAGCAAATGTACTTCACAGGGCCTGGTTTTCCAAAGCCTTGCAGTTTCAAATATTGACCTTGCAAAGGACAGGAAATTTTCCTCAGGCTATAGTCTCTGTTGTAGGATAAAGAATTATAACACGGCAAGGTTGCTGGCTCAAAGACAGGTATGTAAAGATACTGGGAAATTGCTGTAAGAAGCGAATGTTTGCTAAAATCAAGCTTTTGTTGCAAATTGCATTATAGAATGTCACCTTGCCTGTCTTACTGAATGTTACCAGCTTCTATTGTTAAACTTGTTAAACTGTACTTAGCAAAAACCTCACCTATGTTCTCTTCCTGTAACTTCCTGGTCTGGAGAATAAATGCAGAAAGAGAAACCGAATTTGTGGTTAATTTCCCAAATGGAAGGAATGCCTCTATCTTGAGGGGTCCAGGAGATTAACCCCTTTTCGGGGCTTCTCACTGCTCAGAAGAGATGGGCTTTGAGTAATCTTTGGCGGCTCTGTCACCCAGGGGAAAAGGGGTGACGAATCTGTGGGAGGCAAAGCAACAAAAATTGCTGACTTTTTCAAATTTTTAAACAAACTATGCTCCTCCGGCTCCTTATTACAACAGTGTGGTGTACAGAACATAAAACCTCAAACCTAAGACAGTAATTAAGAAATAACTATAAAATGGTGAGGTTTTATTTTTTTCTTCCTTAATTATGATTCTCCAGTCACTTACGTTTCATTTTTGTTTTCAAAACAGAGCAGATGTTGGGCCGGCCCATGGCTCACTCGGGAGAGTATGGTACTGATAACACCAAGGCCATGGGTTGGGATCCTTATATAGGTACGGCTGGTTAGCTCACTTGGGAGACTGTGGTGCTGACAACACCAAGTCAAGGGTTAAGATCCCCTTACCGCGGTCATCTTTTAAAAAAAATTTAAAAACCAGAGCAGATGTGTCAGAGACTACCAGAGTTCACCCAACCAAACTGAGAGCTTGATGGAAGAGAGAGACTCTCTCCATATTTCTTTTGTAAAATAAAAGCCATCTTGGAGGTAAGAATGACAGGGTGGGGGATGCATGTGTGTGCATTTTGTTTCTTTTCTTTTAAACCTATCCAATTTGTTTGGATAAATATGGTTTCTGGATAAGACACAGAATTCATTTGAAGTACCTGGGAGTGAGAGGGACCCTACTCAGTGAGAACCATGGTTTTTTTTTGTTTCATTTTGTTTTTAAAAGATGGCCGGTAAGGAGACTGCCTCTTCAGCAAATGGTGCTGGAATAACTGGATATCCATATGCAGGAGAATGAAACTAGACCCATACCTTTCACCATACACTAAAGTCAACTCAAAATGGATTAAAGAATTAAATATACACCCTGAAACAATAAAACTTCTTAAAGAAAACATAGGAGAAACACTTCAGGAAATAGGACTGGACACAGACTTCATGAATACAACCCCAAAAGCATGGGCAACCAAAGGAAAAATAAACAAATGGGATTATATCAAACTAAAGAGCTTCTGCACAGCAAAAGAAACAATTAACAGAGTTAAAAGACAACCAACAGAGTGGGAGAAAATATTTGCAAAATATACATCTGACAAAGGATTAATATCCAGAATATACAAGGAACTCAAACAACTTTACAAGAAAAAAACAAGCAACCCAATTAAAAAATGGGCAAAAGAGCTAAGTAGGCATTTCTCTAAGGAAGATATACAAATGGCCAACAGACATATGAAAAAATGCTCAACATCACTCAGCATCTGGGAAATGCAAATCAAAACTACACTGAGATGGGCCGGCCCGTGGCTCACTCGGTAGAGTGCGGTGCTGATAACACCAAGGCCACGGGTTAGGATCCTATATAGGGATGGCCGGTTTGCTCACTGGCTGAGCGTGGTGCTGACAACACCAAGCCAAGGGCTGAGATCCCCTTACCGGTCATCTTTTTAGAAAAAAAAAAAAAAAAAAACTACACTGAGATACCATCTCACCCCAGTTAGGATGGCTAAAATCCAGAACCATGACTTTTAAGTAACCTTTACCTCAGGGATTAGCATCCTGCTGAAGAGCAAAGAAGCTACTAAATTCCATGTTTGGGAATCTATAGTCACTATATATTGAGTTTTTGTTCACAAATGTGTGAGAAAACTGGACTCTCTGGAATTCAGATGTGAAATGTTTGTCATGTTTGATACACAGCTAACCGGAAGAGTCCTTCCTTCACACACACACAAACACATGCACACATAATTTATTTCATTAGTTAGAGTATTTAAATTGGTTTTTTTAATTAAAATAAGCTTAGTCACTCACAGTGTCTTTCTTCGACAGTAAGTCTGTATAATTATTTTAATTAGACTGTGTCATAAAAGAAATGATTAAAGGAACCAGAAATAGTTAAGCCATTGAAAGAGACTCTAGTGGGAATAGGAGAAGACATATGAGAGCTAACTTTACCTCAGGATATAATGAAGGATTGTCATTATGTAATAAGCCAGTGTTGGTTATGCTGGTTAGAGCAGAGCCTTGTACAACAAGGCCAAGGGTTCAGTTCCCTGAACTGGCCAGCTACAAAGGAAAAAAAAAAAAAAAGCCAGTGCTCAGCATGGATAGATTCTGCCTCATAATGGAGAAGAGCTTTGTAAATATTAGAGCTGTTCAACAATGCACATAGCGTGCTGCTGTTGCATAATGTAAAGGCTAAACTGGCATCTTTCATGGGGCATTAGGTTCTAAAGTCAGCACCTTAGTGACCCCTTGATGGTATGTGGTTAGACAAAAGAGTGAACTGGCATTTAACTGTTACAAGTATGCCCATCACAGTAAAATTCTCACACACTGAGTGGCCCTCAGAAACCAAGATTGACCAAGGGACACAGAGTCACCTTCCCATTTCACACTTGCTCATTGAATGCAATGACAGGAAGCATCACTTGCACAATTTAAATGATTATTTTTTGAACTACCACCCTCCCTCCTCTTCCTTCCTTTACTCTCCTTTACTTCTGCAGTTGAATTCTGGTGAGTTTAAATGCACATATGATTCAAATTCCCTTTATACCCACATATATGAGAGTCCTTCAAAAAGTTCCTGGAAAGATAGAATTTAAAGATAATATGAATCTTTCCATGAACTTTTTTGAAGTACCCTCGTATGTTTATATTATATTCATAAAATCTTTCTAAAAGGACAAACCATAAACCTAACAGTCGTAGCGTCTTGGGAGGGAAATGGGATCCTGGAGAGAGAAGGTCCACCACACACTACAGATCTTTTTAAGTTCCTTAACATACCATTGTATTTTTTTTTACTGATTCTTCAATTTTAATAGTTCCTGTGAGGAAAAGAATGTTTGTTGACTTTTTAAAGGCATTAAAACTTTTACCTAAGTTTTTATGATGAAAACTTAAAAACTTATACAAGCATAAAAGAATACGAGTGAGCACTCACAAACTTTCATCTTCATTCACAATTTTATCATCCTTTTGTCTTATTTCCTTTATGTTGATCTTTATACATGTGAAAATAAATATTTTTTGCTAAATCATTTGAAAGCTGCCAACATACTTCATGCCTAGATATTTTGGTATGCATCTCCTAAGAATAGGGTGTGTTTTTGTTTTTATTATGATGAGATCTTAGGTATTCAAATATCTAAACTTCTCACAATTATACTGTTTAATCTGGGTTATGCAGTGACAGCTAGCTCAGGGTTTTAGAATTCTACTGCCCACCCAGGTTTTTGGTTAAACATGTAATAAGATTAATTTATATTTTCTCCTGTCTTGATTCATTAAACTGTACAACATTCCTTTGTAAGAAAATATTATCCCCTAAATTAATATTTATGTAAAGCGAAGCTAAGAAAGACAAAGAATTGCTAAGAGCATTCAGGTAGTAAGTGTGGAAATCAAAGCTGGATTTCAAGCCTCCTGCACCAAGTTTAATGTTTTTTCTAATAGGGTAGTAGTTGTCGAACTTTCTGATTCCAGATCTCCTTTATATTCTTAAAAATTATTGAGGACCACAAAGAGCTTTTGTTTGTATGAGTTATATTTATTGATATTCACTGCATTAGAGATTAAAACTGACATTTAAAAATATTCATTTAGGCCGGCCCGTGGCTCACTCGGTAGAGTGCAGTGCTGATAACACCAAGGCCACGGGTTCGGATCCTATATAGGGATGGCCGGTTGGCTCACTGGCTGAGCGTGGTGCTGACAACACCAAGCCAAGGGGTGAGATCCCCTTACCGGTCATCTTTTGAAAAATAAAAAATAAAAAAATAAAAATAAATAAAATAAAAATAAAATAAAAATATTCATTTATGAATTTATTTTAAAATAATAGACACATTGTTAACATAATAATGTTAATATTAATGACGTTTTAATGAAAAATAACTATTTTCCAAAACAAAAATGTTTAAAGAATGGCATCATACGTTTTTGCAAATATGTGTAGTAAGACTCACATTCCTACTGCTTGGACTCTCATCCCAGTCCCACCACTTCCATTTATCAGCAGGTCAGCACTGTAGAAATGATCCCCGTACTAGTGTGTCCAGTGCTGGGAGACATGAATCTCCAAACTCTACATAATGTTGGTGAGCAATGTGTCTTTGGTAATCCCTCAATTTTATGCACTTATTATTGGGGAAACAATGGAACTCAAAGGAGGGGTGCATTTCAATCCAGGATTCTTCACTGTAACAGTGTGAGCACCAACTGGGCTGGCTGGAGATTGGAGAGAAGCAGTATTGAAACACTCTATTCATGGGCCTGGGTCTGAGGGAGCCAATGAGCAAGCACACCTGGAAGGAGCAGGGCTTACAAAAGGAGCAAACCTGGCTCTGTGAGTGGACCTCCAGTAGTCTGTTCTCACTTGCATCTGCTTGGGCTTTCTCAAATTTCAGTTCCCAGACTTGGTACAAGCAATGGCACCCCACCGGATAGCCAGATTGACGCAGGACCCTGGAGCAAACTGGAAGTGTTTCCTTTCCAAGAAGGGACTCCTTTCACATACGTGCCACACTGGTGCAAGTTTAGGCACTTTCTCAAATCATCTGCGCTTCATGTGGAGGCTTGTCTACTAGAAAAGATATTTGGTGAATGCACTGGAGTCTTACCACTCTGATGACCAGCCATAACTTTTCCTTAAGCCAAAGCATAATCCAGAGCAAGGCCCTAAGTCTCTTCAATTCTATGAAGGTGAGAGAGGTGAGGAAGAAAAGTATGAAGCTAGCAGAAGTTGGTTCATAAGATTTTAAGGAAAGAAGACATCTCCATAACAAAAGTACAAGGTGAAGCAGCAGATGCTGATATAGAAGCTGTAGCAAGTTTTCCAGGAGATCTAGCTAAGATTATTAATGAAGGTGGCTACACTAAACAGTTTTCAGTGCAGATAAAACAGCCTTATATTGGAAGAAGATGCAGTCCAAGACTTTCACACCTAGAGAGAAGTCAATGCATTGCACCAAAGGACAGGCTGACTCTCTTGTTAGTGGCTAATGCAGCTAGTGACATTAAATTGAAACCAATGCTCATTTACCACTCCAAAAATCCTGGGAAATTTAAGAATTATGCTGCTAGGGCTGGCTGGTTAGCTAACTGGTCAGAGCACAGCCTTATAACACCAAGGTCACAGATTCAAATCTGACCAGCTGCCAAAGAAAAAGAATTATGTTAAATCTACTCTGCTTGTGCTCTATAAAGGGAATAACAAAGCCTGGATGACAGCACATCTGTTAACAGCATGGTTTACTGAATATTTTAAGCACACTGTTAAGACTGACTGCTCAGGGGAAAAAAAATTCTTTTCACAATATTACTGCTCTTTAATAATGTACCTAGTCACCCAAGAGCTAATGAAGATGTACAAGTAAATGAATATTGTTTTCATGCCTGCTAACACATCACACATTCTGCAGCCCATGGATCAAGGATTAATTTCAACTTTTAAGTCTTATTATTTAAGAAATACATTTTGTCAGGCTATAGCCACCATAGACAGTGATTCCTCTGATGAATCTGGGCAAAGTAAATTGAAACCTTCTGGAAAGAATTCACCATTCTAGATGCCATTAAGAACTTTCACTAACACCAAGGTTAAGGGTTCAGATCCTGTTACTCGCCAGCCACAAAAACAACAACGAAAAGAACATTCGTGATTCATGGCAGAAGGTCAAAATACCAACATTTACAGCAGTTTGGAAGAAGTTGATTCTAACCCTCATAGATGATTGAGGTGTTCAAGACTTCAGTGGAGAAAGTAACTGCAGATGTGGTGAAAACAGCAAGAGAACTAGAAGTGGAGCCTGAAGATATGACTAAATTGATGCAATCTCATCATAAAATTTGAACAAATGAGGAGTTGCATTTCATGGTTGAGCAAAGAAAGTGGTTTCTTGAGATGAAATTTACTCCCGTGAGTATGCTGTGAGTATTGTTGAGATGACAACAAAGGATTTAGAATATTACATAAACTTAATTGATAAAGCAGCAACAGGGTTTGAAAGGCTTGACCCACATTCTGAAAGAAGTTCTACTGTGAGTAAATTAATGCTGTCAAACAGCATCACATGCTACAGAGAAATCTTTCATGAAGGGAAGAGTCAGTCAATGTTCATTGATTCTTCACTGTTGTCTTTATTTTAAGCAATTTCCACAGCCTCCTCAACCTTCAGCAACCGCCATTCCAATCAGTCAGCAGCCACCAACATCAAGGCAAGAACTTCCACCAGCAAAAAGTTTATGACTCTCTGACGACTCAGATAACTGTTAGCATTTTTTAGCAATAAACTATTTTTTAATTAAGATGTGTACATTGATTTTTTAGACATAATGCTATTTCACACTTAATAAACCACAGTATAGTGTAAACATAACTTTTATATGCACTGGAAAACCAAAAAATTCATGTGACTCACTTTACTGCAGTATTTACTTTGTTGTGGTGGTCTTGAACCCAACCTGCAATATCTCTGAGATATACCTGTACCTATGAAGGATTGTTTCTGTTACTTTGCACTACAGACATCCCACTCTTTAAATTTCATAGGGCTTGTTCTGCCACAGAAAGACAATGTTACTTTTTATTCATCTTCTTTTAAATTCTTGGCAAGAATCTCACCACCCTGACAAACAATGTACATTGATTCTGCTGGTTTAGTCTCTATGCCTTTTTCATGCTTATCATGATTCATTTTCAATTATTTTTAAGAGAATTGTGGCATTTCCAAATTTGGTCAGTTCCCAGTTCCACGAGCTGGTCAGTTCCTAGTTCCACAAGCTGATCCCAAAGTTAGCCAGCAGATGGAGATCAATCTCAACATAATTCCATTCCCAGCTAGTTCTTTTTTTTTTAAAAAAGATGACCGGTAAGGGGATCTTAACCCTTGACTTGGTGTTGTCAGCACCACGCTCAGCCAGTGAACAAACCGGCCATCCCTATATGGGATCCGAACCCGGGGCCTTGGTGTTATCAGCACCGCACTCTCCCGAGTGAGCCACGGGCCGGCCCCCCAGCTAGTTCTTTAAAAGATAAAATGGAAAGGTTTTTCGACTTAGTTTTTAGGCTGGTTTCCAAACCATTCCAAATTTTTTAAATTTCCTGTAGATAACCATATTGAGAAAAGCAAAGGAAAAACTACAAAGCTTATCTATCCACATGATTCAGCAAAATTGTCTACTCAGAAAGGCAAGACTCACAACCCACCTGACTATCCAGTGAGAATTCTGCACCCATTCCCAGTCTTATCTTGCAGCCAGACCATACCAGAATATGTCAGGGAATAAAAGATACTTTTCCTTGCTTGATCCTAAATTAATTGACTAGTTTTTTTTTTTTTTTTTTTTTTCTTTTAAAGCAGTGATGGAGTTTGGATATATTGTCCTCCCAGAATTCATGGAAATCTGATCTCCAATGTGGCAGTTTGGGTCATGGGGGGCGCGGATCCCTCATGAATGGATTAATGCTCTCCCTGGGGGAAGGGGTATTAATGAGATCTCGCTCTATTAGTTCCTGCAAGACCTGGTTGTTTAATAGACCCTGGCACCTCCCCTTTCTCTCTCTTGCTTCCTCTCTCTTGCTTCCTCTCTCCATGTGATCTGCTTGTCCCCGCTGGCTGCCTGCCGCTTTCTGCCATGAGTAAAAGCAGCCTGAGGCCCGTGCTAGATGCAGCTGTCCCAGAATTGTAAGCCAAATAAACCTCTGTTCTTTATAAATTACCCAACTCAGGTATTTCTATTATAGCATCACAAAACGGACTAATACAAGCAGCAAAGGAAAAAATTAGAACTCCGACAGAAATACATCAAAGGAGATTTCCAAAAAAGTCCCTATATAGTTTACATAAGATAATACTGGTAATAATTAGATATTAACTGTACTGATTTCTCAGCTCTCTGCTTTTTACAACTTCTTCCTATTAAACTATATCAAAATTCAGAACTATGAAGAAAAAGAGAGGTTGGTGATGAAGAGAACTGCTTCCCACATTTGTACCTGAGATGACAAATAATATCACTTACAAGATCAACTTTTTATTTATCAAGTAAGTGCTTAGAGCCACACTTCCTCTAATCTCTAAAAATAATTACAAAGATGAACATGCAGAATTTCTCATGACAAAGAACAATATCTAAATACTTTAAAGAACCAGATGTTGCTTTCAGGATTTATTACCCTGACAAGGATCTTGAGAACTGATGCAATCCTACTACTAGGATGACTCCCACGGCATGGGAAAAATAATGGTCACACTTAAGTGCTGGAGAAAGGACAAAAGTAGCAAAAGTTGGTAGAGTGAAAAGGCTCAGAGAAGTGTGCATGCTACATACAGAGATATACTGTGGATAGTTAAGGCTGGAAAATCCACATGAAACAGTACTCCACAAGAGAGCCTAGAAAATATATTATAAAGCAATAAGAAATGTGCTAGTGAGGTCACCAGCACCACCAAGTTCAGTGGTAGCTCTTCTCTGTGGGCAGAGCATACAGTGGGAATTGGCATGGTAAAATTGTGATCTCTGAGAGCAATCAAGATGACAGCCATGCTCTCCGAAACAGTACAGGCCAGGTGATACCACTTAACACTCAGACACCAGGAGGACATAATCATCATCATAAGTCGAGGGTGCAAGGGTCAGCTTCACAGGGGGATCTGACTACTAGAAAGTTATGGAAATCGTTAATGAAACATGGTGTCTCTAGGAGCAAACAAAGATATTAATACTCAATCTTTACAACAAAGAAATCAAGTCAGGATGATCAGGAGGCTGAGGGCAGTGTTCCCAACAAAAAAATATGCTCCCTTGCCAAGTTTCCACACAGGCCAGTTTTCAGACCTGAAACTCAATGACTGAAGACCCTGGCAATACTGTGGCATTACAAGGTAATGATTTCCCAGTCTAGCCCCTAAAGCATCTATCATCATTTATTTCAGATAATGTAAACTGGGAAAAGAGAAATACCCAAATACTGTAGACTATTGGACACAAGTTCCCAGTTGACATTGTTACGTATAGATTCATTTCATCATCACGGCCCCCCTCTCAGAGAGAAAATGTATGGGGGTCAAGTAATAAATGGAGTCCTTGCCAAGAGCCAGCTCACAGTGGGTCCACTGGGTCCATAACCCACCTCACAGTTATTTCCCTAGCTCCCAAATATATAATTGGCAGCTAGCCATAATATGGATCCAAACCCTTGACCTTGGTGTTACAATACCATGCTCTAACCAACTAAGCTAATCAGCCAGCCCAAATGTATAACTGGAATGGAGACTCTTGGCAGCTGGTGCAACCCCAACATTGGTTCTACTCCTATGGAGTAAAATTAGAGTGGGGAAGACTTAATAAATTCCTCTGAAACTGTCCCCACCATCTTCCTGATCAAAACTAAGTCAAATTCAACACTGCATCCCAGAAATTAGTGGAACCCTAAAAGACCTAAAGGATAGAGGTAGTCCTTATCATATCTCCATTTAATTCACCACTCTAGTCCCTGCAAAAATCAGATGGATTCTGGAAGATGGCAGCAAACTGCAAACTCAACCAAGTAGTAGCACCAATTGCAGTTGCTGTGCCAGGTGTAGTATCTTTGCTAGACCTGATTAACACACCCTTGGATACGAGATATGCAGCCAATGATCTGGGGAAGTGTTCTTTTCTACCTCTATCAGAAAAGAAGATCAGAAACAGTTTTATTGGACAAACAGTACACATTATCTTAACCAAGGCTATGTTAACTCTCATGCTCTCTGTCATGATCTAGTGCAGAGACCTGAACCAATTGGATATCCTACCGACTATCACATTGGTCCACTTTATTGATAACATCATATAAGAAAGATTTAGCCAATACAATGAAGACCTTAGTAAGACATGCATATTCCAAAGAGTAAAAGATAAACCATAGAAAGATTCCAGGGCCCACTATGTCAAAAACTTTTACATGATGGGGGTCTGAAATATACTGGACCATTCCCTCCAAAGGAAAGGACAAATAATTGCATTCTACATCTTAAAACTAAGAAAGATGCCCAGGTCTGATAAGCCTCTTCAGGTTCTGGAGGCAGTATATTCTACACTTGAGAACACTGCAGTGACCCATATACCAGGTGACATAAAGGCTGCCACGTTTTAGTGGAATCCAGAGCATAAAAGGACTCTGAGGCAGGTCCAGGCTGTGGTTCAGGTGGCCGTCTCTTAAGCCGTATGATCCAGCAGACCCTATAGTCTGCTATCTCAGTGGTGAGAAAATATGCCATGTGGAATTTATGGCAAGCCACAATGGGAGAGTCGCAGTGTAGACACTACGGCTCTGGAGCAAGGCCACATCATTTGCAGTGGAGAATTACACACTTTTTGAAAAACATTGCTGGCATTCTACTGGGTCCTTGTAGAGAAGACTATAGGACACCAAGTGACCAGGCAGCCACAACTACTCACCACGAGCTGGTTTCTATGAGATGCACAAAGTCATTAGATCACACGGACCAAGCAGTAATCCATGATGAGCTAGAAGTGGTACAACTGGGATAGAACACAGCAGGACCAGAGGGCACAAGGAGCTGCATGAAAAGACACCCTTCATATACCACCAGTGCACCAACACCATCCCTCAGCTCACACCTGCTGCTGCATGGGGATGGCCTTGAAAGAGCGTTGAGGGTAAATCCTTCCCATGGAAAGAACTTCAGACAATGCACCTGGTCATGCACTGTGTGGAAAGTGTCTCAAAGTTAACATGCAGACAGACTCACATGCAGAGGCAAATGGCATGGCTGGCTGGTAAGGAACCTGGAGGGATAAAGATTATGAGATTGGAGACAAGGAAGTGTAATAAAGCATCTGACTCCATTTGTGATGTTCGACCACTGACAACTTTCAAGCCCTACTTACCCCTCCCCTTCTAACTTCTGGGCAAATGAATAAGAAAGCCTGAACATATTCTCTCGTTTGACACCAGTGGGAAATTCAAATCATGCAAGCTCCCAACCTGCACAAAGGAACTTTTCCTGAGTTCCACTCCCTAGCCACTATAATAAGCCAATCTACTCTCTCTACCTTTGTTCAAGCCAGCCCAGACTTGTTTGTGTAATAACCTTTCTCTCAGATTCTCTTGGGATGTGGAATGTCAGCAGCCTCAACATTCTACCTATTAATTGGGAGGCAATCTATCTCACCATCAAAGATCACCAAATAGGTCTGGGTAGAGGCATGTGGATGAATCTATTCAAGTGTGGGCATAAATATGAATACTTTTATAGTGCATGTTAACACCCACCAAACCAGGTAGGCTAAATGACTAAAGGAGTTGATGTCAGCCAGTCTTTGTCACTGGCCACCCCAGTACTGGCACAACAAGCACATGTACAGAGTACTATGATGGCAGGGAGGAGGCTGCGTTTGTACATCTCAGCATGGGCTCCCACTTGCCAGGGATAATCTAGCAACTGCCATCAGTGAATGCTGACAGCAACTGAGCAACCCTGCTATGGCACTATCCCTCAAGAAGACAAAGTGGCCACTTAGGGGAAAGTTGTCTACACTGGGCCCTCTTCTACTCTAAAAGAGGCAGCAATTAATTTTGACAGAAATAGATACATACACCAGATATGGGTTTGCCTTTCCTGCTCATAGGACCTCTTCCAGGATCACTTATAAAATGTTTGATCCTACATCACCTCAGCCCCAAGGGACCTACTTTATGGCAAAAGAGGAGCAAGAGTGGGCACATGACCAAAGGATGCACTGGTCCCTACATCAAGAAGTTGCTAGCCCAATAAAGCGACAGAATGGCCTGTTGAACACACAGCTTAAGTGCCAGCTCAGAGTTGATACTATACAAGGATGAGATGGCATCCTCCAGGAAGCTGTTTATACTTAAATCAATGACGTTATATGGTTCTATATCACTGACAGGTAGAAAACTGGGGAAATTTTACAAGGGATCCTTCTGTATTACTTCTTATAAATGCATTTAAATCTACAATTATGTCTATTAAAATTTCAATTAAAACATAAATTCCAAAGATAAAAGCTGCATAGTATTCAAAAAAAATTAAAAATAAATTCCATATCAGACCATAGGATGTTTAAAAAAATTTTTTTTAGTAAAAAGTAAAATATAAACTCCAGGTAAATTATAAATTAAGTTCAAAAGGCAAAACAATAAAGTTTCTAGAAGACAAATGGGTCCTTATAACCTTAGGGCGATAAATTTACTAAAAAGGACACAAAAAGCACCAATCATAACAGACAGACTAATAAGTTGAAAGGCATTAAAATTTAAAAACATCTTCAAATGATACCATTAAGAAAATGAAAAACGCAGGTCACAAAGCAGGGACAGTACTTACAACACAAATGATAAACAAAGGGCTCATATCCAAAATATATAAAGAGCTCTAATAAATCAATAAGAAAAATACGATCTAGAAGAAAAAGTGAACAAATGGCACTTCACAAAATAATAATATGAAAAGGTACTCAATTTTATTCAGAAAAATACAAAATAAATCCACTATATTCCCCAAACCAGCCTGCCATTAAAAACAAAAGCAAGAACAAGAACAAACCCCTGTGAGATACCATTACTTACCCACTAGAATAGCTAAATTCAAGACTTATGATAACACTTTTTGGCAAGATGCTGAACAACAGGAACTCATATACTGTGTTAGGAAAAGTGTAAATGACAGATTAAGTTTAGAAAATACTTGGCATTATCTTTTAAGGTTCAAAAATATATACACACTACGGCTCAGCAATTCTATTCCTAGGTATATCCACCCGGTATACAACCTTAGCTAGGAATATAGGTATATACCCCCATTACTCCTAAGTATATATCCTGTCTTGGTTCATTCAGGCTGCTTACAATAGAATACCATAGACTTAAACAACAAATAATTTCTTTTTTTTTTTAATAAAGAAAACAAAATTTATTGCTTACATTTTTTTTTTTTTTTTTTTTTTTTTTTTTTTACGAAAGATGACCAGTAAGGGGATCTTAACCCTTGACTTGGTTTTATCAGCACCACACTCTCCCGAGTGAGCCATGGGCCGGCCCCACAAAATTTATTGCTTACAGTTTCTAAGGCTGGGATGTCCAAAGTCCATCAGGCGGTGGCAATAGTGACCCAGAGGTCTCACATTGCAAGATGGTGGGAGCAGAGAGACAAATATTATTTCTCAAAGTTCTGGAGAATGGAAAGTCCAAGATCAAGGTGCCAGCAGATCTGACACAAATGGGCAGGTGGTTTACCTTTCTCCACATATCCTTTTGTATCTTCTGAATTTTCTACCATGTACATGTATTATTTATTTAAAAAGTAAAATTTTAAGTAAAATCTAAGTGAAAATTGGGGACATAATGAGTACACTGCTAGACTTTACTCGCTTAATGATTGGCTCAAGTTTTACAGAACTGGACTGTGAAACAAGGTCCAGTTTCCTTCCAGAAGCCATGAGCCACCAAAAGTTATCTGGTCTGGGATGGCTTTTCTTTTGGTGTCTTATAAAATTAAGAAAACACACAGAAAGTATAAACATATTTCCTGGTAATTTATTGCAATTCTAAGAACATACATAACAAATTGCATTCCCCTTGGATATTAAAATAAATGTAGAGATAACAAAGAAACCAATTTAACTGCATATTATCATTTCTCTAGTTTTAATGAAACTGTTATAATCTATTTTGTATACACTAAAACAATAAAGAGGAAACAGAGCAAAAGAACCTAGGTTCCAATCCCAACTTTGCCACTCACTGTTTCTGTGACCATGGGCAAGAGTCTTGGTTTCTCTGTGTCTGAGTTTCAAGGGAATAATCAGAGGACCCATCTCATGAGGTTGTTTTAAATACTGAATAAGATCACACATCTAAAACAGAAAAGGACCTGGCACTTGAGTAAGCTCTCAAATGTTAACAAATATATTTTGAAGATGTTCTAGCTACTTTTAAAAGTTTTTAGCATTTAAGAGAATCTAATATATTACACTTGTAATTTAAATTTTATAAGTTTAATTCAGTATATCCAGTTATTTAAAAAATTGAGCAAATTATATTTGTAAGTTAGTAAACTTTTGCTTATGAATGAAACAAAAACGTAGCCAAAGTGTTTTTCCTCTTTCAGCACAATCATCAACATGGAAGACCAACTTCTGTGACCAAATGTGTGGAGATTTCTCTCCATCAGCAAGCGAGCAAGCAGTTCTGCAATAGACACCAGCTCTAATTTAAATCTATTCCAACACTATCTACCTGGAGACAGTGTCAGATTGCATAGGTTGAGGGCTCAGTCACCCCTACATACACACTTCTGATGCCAATCACAAACTACAGGTTATTTTACCTGTGCTTCTGACCAACTGTCTATAAATTGGGGTTCCCACCTCCTTGGGTTCGATTCATTTGCTGAGCAGTTCACAGAACTCAGGGAAAAATTTATGTTTACTGGTTTATTATAAATAATATGACAAAGGATACAGATGAAGAGACGCATAGGGCAACGTATGGCAGGAGCTTCCATGCCCTCCCTGGGCACACCACCCTCCAGGAGCCTCCACATGTTCAGCTATCTGGAAGCTCCCTAAACCCTGTGCTCCAGTGTTCTTATTGGAGTTTCATTGTGTAGGTATGACTGATGCATGAACAACAGTGTAGAATGTGATTGAACAAAAAGGGTATGATCTAACTCAAACAGACTGGATGGGGAAACTCAGCAAGGCCTGTCTGTTCAGATTCTTCTTGGCCTCTTGTGCAGCATTTCTTCCTCCAGGTTATGGGGCAGGACTCCTGAAATGGGAATCTTATGATGTACAATCAGACAAGGTAGGTCAGAGAATCTCTTTATGGCCAGCTCTAAGACAAAAAGGTGGGGGAAGGTTAGAACAAGCCAGCAACCTTGGATGAAAACAAAATATACATATCATAATATCAGTTCATTAATTATGAAAGTAGGTACATAAGTACTTAGTATCTTTTATTAAAGAAATTGTTAATTAATAGTCATAGATTAAGGAATAAGAAGTCAAAAAAGTTATGAGTGAGTATTCTTTCTCTTTAATCAGAGTGAATCTCTCCATAAAGCTCCCTGAACACTCACCCTTCCTGCCTCCTGTTACTTATGGTCCTCTGCTCCTACCAATACATGCTCCCTCCACCAAGGGTCTCGATGACATCCCCTCTGGCTTCCATTAGGGCTTGAAGGCTTCAGTTATCCCCATCTACCTCCAGATAGTCAGCCTCTCACTCCCACTGCATCTTCCTTGTCCCCACCCCACACCCTGCCCTCTCTATTACGGCAAGTAATAAGATCTCTCTTCCCACAGCCTCTCCCTGTTCCCAGCTATTTCTTTGTTCCCCATCTCAACAAAAATTATCCAGGTTTTCCATCTAGGAGCATCAGCTTTTCTTACTAAAACCCCACTGGACATATTCCACATGCATTTCCATTTAAATTCTTCAACTCACTCCAACCTGGCTTCCAAAAATCTCACAGTTGCAACTGAACCACTCCTACTAAAGCTAGCAGGGAGCCCTGCGGTACACAAACCAAGAAGCAGTTGTTTTGCTCTCATCTGTCGAGACTGCAAGGCAGCATCCCCACAACAGACAAATCCCTGCTTGAAACTCTGCTCTTAGTGGTAGAGACCCACGTGAGAGAAAAAAGCATTCATCTACATATGTTGGGGACTCTTCCAGAAAAATTCACACCCCCAAACACTGTGAGTAGCTGAAACTACTTTTTGAAAGTGTTTTTTCTCTTTCTCATCTTACCCTGGAAGGAACACTGATCATTAAAAAACCAATATAAATTATCTATTATAAAACCATTGAAACTTCATTTAAAAGCTCGAGTTTGCAATAACTTAAACCACGACAGAATTAAGAACACTTGCCCCCACACCCATCCTCTTCCCCACCTTTCACAGCACAAACAGTACTGTGGCCTTGGCCTCGGCCTCCAGATCTCCAGGCCAGCAATCCTTCTGAAAGCACACCATCCTTGTCCTGAGGTCCTGCCAGGCCTTAATCGGAGCTCCTGGAAGCCCATCCACAACTTTGCAGGTACTCGGCTCGTACTTTGGCTAAAAAGAAAGCGGCAGGTCAGGTGCACACCTTGTGCCGGTGACCCTAAAGAGGTGATTTGCAAACTTTGGCATGCACTAGAATCACCTGGAGGGCTTGTTAAAACACAGGTTGCTGTGCACCCCGAGAGATTCCCATTCTGTGGGTCTGGGGTGGTTGCCAGAATTTGCTTTTCTTTTTCTTTTCTTTCTTTTTTTTTTTTTTTAAAGACCAGTCAAGTGCAGTAGTGAGAAGGGGAAAACGAATAGAACAAGGAGTTCGATCTGTAACTGACTGCCAACAATCAATTGAGGTAACTCACCACCTTTGGAGCAGCCCAGAGTTTGCATTTTTAACTAATTCACAAGTGATCCTTATTCTGCTGGTGGGGACTCCTCTTTGAGACCAGCAGTTCTAGTGTATATAAGTCAGTGAGCTGGCCCACAAAAGAGAGTTGATGGAAGAGTCTCCTGGAGGAGCTGCCCTGGGGATTACCTGGAGAGTGCTAAACCTGGAGTACATAAATAGCCTAGATTTTCCACCTTTGGGTCTAGTCAGTCTCCCTTCCCACAACGCACTCTTCCTATTGAGGAGTCAGGTGGCACACCTGGGATTTTTTTAGACTTCGTGATTGTTTTCAGAACTGTCCCAGGCCGTCAGACTAAGGCACTGGAGTGAGCCTGAAAGAGGCGGGAAGCGAAACCCACCTTTCCAGACCCCCGAGGCGAATAAAGCCGTTCCTACCAGGGCCCCAGAAGCTGCTCACCTCGATTTCTGCGGGTCCGAAGCTGGAAAGACACGGTCCCAATCAGGAGCATCGCAAGAGTCTTGAAAAGGGGCAATCCATAAATGAAGATCAGAACTCCGCATCCTGGGACCGATTCAACCACGAGTGAGACTCGGAACAACCTCTGGAAGGCCCTCGGCATTTCGCCATTCTCGCCTGCGAAAGGAAAGGGGCGCTAAGCCACGAGTGGGGACAGCCCCCGGGGGCCTCAGGGCCGGCTGGCAGGAAGGCACCAGATTTGATGGGAGAAAGAGGTTCAGGTCGAAAAGGAAAGAGGCACTCAAAGTCGGGGTCGACCCGGACTGGACCAAAATATAGTCTAGGATTCCAGGAAATTTTGAGGGGCACTAGATTAAGGCCCCACCCCGCGAGTGGACTACCGTAGGCAGTCACGGGGCAAGATGCGGCTGGCAGGACCACCAAGGGTACGAGCCCCGGGGCTCGCTCACCGAACAACTCTGAAAATATCCACGAGTCGATGTAAACGACCTTTGGGCCCTGATTGTCTTCCAATAACCGACTCAGACTTTCGATGCGACCAAGCAGCAAGAGCTGGCGGAGAGGAGGGAGCAGCATCCCGCCCTGCCCTCAAGGAAAGGTGCTGAGGGCCCGAGGGCACTAGGGCTGCAGCTCGGCACCTTCTTCCGCCGCTTCGGGGCCCGCCCCTTCCGCGGCCCGCTCCACGGACCTGCGCCCGACCGCACGATCCCTTCCACGGACTCACCCGCCCTCCGTTTTTTGTCCTCAGAGCAAGTGATACTCAGGGATGCTCTCCGTCACTTCGTCTGCCATTCGGCCACCCTCCCTGCCCTGGAACACTCCCCAAGGCCGCCAGGCGCGGAGTTTGCGAGGGGCCACGTGCGGCTGCGGTCACGCCCGCGGGGTAGGGGCTCACTGGGAGCCAGGCGGAAGGACTGTGGAAACAGGGGTGGAGGTTGGGAGGCTGGAAAATGCAACCCCCGCCGCTCCTGAGCTTCCACCTGGCTCCCTGAGCCCCTTCTTCTGGGAAGCCCTTCGCTCCCTCTGGTCCGCGTCCTCCAGCCTTCCTGCGCGGAGCCTGGTGCTGGGACGCAGACCGGCGTCGGCTCATTCCCTCATGGGGCTGTCGGCCTAAATCGTGACCGCCCGTGAGGAAACTGAGGCTCCTGAGACCGGAACCAACTTTTTGAAAAGGAGGGAACTTGCTCTTGGGCCCAAGAGTCTGTGGCTCCAAGCTCTGAGCCGTCCCTAAGATAACGGCTTCCCGCTGCCCAGGCGTTCTATTTCACGGACTCGAACTCCCACGCGGAGCGTAGGGAACAGAGCAGTGACTCGACCGCGGCAGGTTCCTTCCGGGCCACCCTCTCCCCACCCAGCACACTCAGGCGCCCCGCCTCCGCCTCGGCTGCTCCCAACGTTCCGTGCTTAGCCAGGCCCCGGCTCCCCTTGCTTCACGGGCCCCGTGTGTCAGGGAACCTCTGGAGATCGCGGGCATCATTGGAGCAGCGGGACTCCGAGCGGAATGGGGTCTCTGTGTGGCCGAGAGCGAGACCCAACTCCTCGTGCTTTGGACCCACCTCAGCGTTTAGATTGGTTGAGGCTCATCAGCCTCACCAATTTGGGGAAGGGAGTAAATAAACTGGCACCTATGACCATTTGTGTTGGGCCCAATGAGCTACAGGTGGTTATGGACACTGCAGATCCTGACTGGCAGCTCTGAACGTGGATGGCTCCTGACTGATACATGTGCTGAAGATGACTGCTGGAGATGCCTAACCAGCCTTCGCAATTCACCAGAGCTGATAGGAGGAGCAGGGAAGTAGGAACAAATTATGGATGTAGCATGTGGAATGGTGCCCGGCTGACCTTGGTTGGAGTTCTGATTTGGCCATTTATAGGTTGGGTGACCTTGCTTGGCAACTTATCCATGTGAACCTGGGTTTTCCAGCCTTAACAGAAAAATAATCATCTTTTCCTTACAAAGATTAGAGAATGAATTCAAGCATTTGAGGGGATACTAGGCATAAACTATTGCTGGTGCTATTTTTACATGTTAATGTTTCACTGGAAAATGTCATCTCCCTGCCCCTGCCCCTCATACACGCACACTTGGTTCCTCAGTGTGAACAAGAAAGGATAGAGGCAGCCTCTTTCCTCTTAATGTGTTTGCCTTGACACCTTGTATTTACAATAGCTGCTTTTAGGATGTAGTGTTCCTGGACCAAAGGCACTGAGTCATACTTCTAAAGACTGGCTTTTTTCCTACTTGATGCTTGACATTATGTTACCAAACCCAAGTCTGATAGACCCTCCCCAAACAATCCAAAAGTCAAATGCTGGTAAAAAGGGAAGGCAGCTTTATTAAGGAACCCCAGTAACTTGAGGAGATGGTAGGCTAACCCATCTCATATTCTCAAGTTAACTGAGGGCTTTCATGGGGTAAGAAGTGGGAAGTGAAAATCGGAAAGGAGGAGGACGTGAATTGTGGGAGCTCCGTGTGAGAGGCCAGGCGCCAAATCTCACCAAGGCTCCATCTGGTTTCTTTTTTCATCCTTGAGGTTATCTCAGGGTCCTGTAGGATTTTGATTTGCTTTGGGACGGAATCAGTATAGCTTTATTGATGTCTTCCTTGGTATCTCAGGGTCTGGATAGTCCATGACTCATAGCAAGTCTGTAACTCCAGGCTAACTGGCAAACAGCTTTACATTTATGTAAATAATGTCATCCTACAAGTTACCAAGGTTCAAAATATTGAATAACCATGCAAAAAGAGGGAATTCAGAGAAATGCATGCTAAGCTGGCCTTTATGCTTATCTTATATTTTGCTAGACAAACATGCTCCTACTTCTGGGTATTCAGCCAGCAAGTTCACCTTGCAAACTTCCTCCAAGGCTGAGGCTTGCTCCAGCCCTAGGGGAAAAGGATCAAATATGATCAAATATGGGGGGTTCCTGCTGTTACAATTTACCACATTCTTATGTTCCTTCCTCAGTCTTGAGGGGGTGTTTCTCTCTTGTTCACTCTAGCAATTACATGGATCAATGGTCTAGGACCCAAAGTTCAGGATAATCAGAATTTGATAGAATTACAGTTTTTTCAGTTACTTCAGTGTCAGATACTGAACCCAAAGCAAGGTAAGGCATACTAACTAGAGCACGGGAATTACCCTGAGGTTCACATAGCTTCACGGAAACTGTGCATGTTTGTCAAATGTTCATATATAGCTGTCAACAAATTCTCTAAGGCAGCACACTGTTCAATAGACTTTTCTACAATGATGGAAATGTGTATTTGTGTTGTCCAATATGGTAACCACATATGGCTATTGAACACTTGAAATATGACTAGTGGTATAAGGAACTGGATTTTTAATTTTATTTAATTTTAAATAATTTAAATTGCCACACGTGAGTAGTAGCTACTATATTGGGCAGTCTAAAGAATTCATTACTCACCCTCATGTACCCAAAATAATAAGCACAGATTTAGAATTTAGCAAAGGTTGTCATGAACATGGAACAGATAATCCAAAAGCAAAAAACAAGATATTAAATTGAGACAGGAATCCTTTCAATGTTAACCCTTACTGAATGAACAATAGACACAGATTTGCAAAAGAATGAGAAGAAAAGCTAAGATGAGGGGAGATGGCATTCGAAAAGTGAGGGCTGGGGATGTATTTGTCAGCTTTTGCTTTTGTTATGCACACAACAATGAACCATAAAAACTCTGGTTTAAAATGACAAAGTTTTCTTTTTATTTTTCATTACTCATCTCTAAGTTGTCTTCACTCTTAGACCCAGCTAAAGGAGCAGCCCCATCTAGGACATGCCAGTCACATGGTGAAGGAGAAGGCAGATACATGTGATAGCTCTTGAAATGTCTTCACATTTTATTGGCTAAAAGATGTCAGGCTTGGTCATGTGACATGGAGCGGGAAGTATATAGGCTCCTCATCAAGAAGGGGCACCAAGGAAAAAATAAAGAAAAATAGCCTACATGTTATCATAGAAAATGAGTTAAATAGAGCCATACAATGTTTTAGAAAGCAACTAAAAATTAGCTAAAACCGTGATACACCTACGCAATGTAATATTATTCATCAATAAAAAGAAATGAGCTATCAAGCCACAGAAAGCCATGGAAGAACCTACAAGTACAAGGGCACTTGAAAAAGTTCATGGAAAACCCTTGCCAGCCAGCTGCCAAAAAAAAAAAAAAAAAAAAAAAAAGTTGTTCATGGAAAGATTCATATTATCTCTTGTTTTTCCATAAACTTTTAAAAAAATTTTTGGTTTTTAGCAGTTGGCCAATATGTGGATCCAAACCTTTAATCTCGGTGTTACAAGGGGGTGCTCTAACCAACTGAGGTGACTGGCCAGCCCACCATGTTTTTTTTTTTTTTTTTTTTTAAAAGATGACCGGTAAGGGAATCTCAGCCCTTAGCTTGGTGTCTTCAACACCACGCTCAGCCAGTGAGCCAACTGGCCATCCCTATATAGGATCCGAACCCGTGGCCTTGGTGTTACCAGCACCGCACTCTCCCGAGTGAGCCACGGTCCGGCCCCACCATGAACTTTTTAAAGTACCTTCATATTGCTAAGTGAAAGAAGGCAGTCTGAAAAGGCCTTATGCTGTATGATTCCAACAATATGACATTTTGGAAAAGGCAAAAACTATATAAGAGACAGTAAAAACATCAGTGGTTGCCAGCAGTTTGAGGAAAGAGGAAAGGGATGAATAGGTGAAGTACAGAGTATTTTCAGGGCATTGAAACTCTTCTGTATGATACTATAATGGCAGATATATGACATTATGCATTTGTCAAACCATAGAACTTTACAGCACAAAGAGTGAATCTTAATGTATGTGAATTAAAAAGAAATCATTTAACGGCCCTGTAACACCAAGGTCAAGGGTTCGGTTCCCCATACTGGCCAGCTGCTAAAAAAATAATTTAGGAGATTGGGGGATCCCAGGAAAGAATTCAGACTGGGACAGGAGAATCTAACTATATTACAGATGTGTGAAATAACTCACTGAAGTGGCAGTGGGAAAATGCTGACCTAAGAAACTCTGGAAATGAATGGAGTCTGTAAGACAAAAAGCGGAAAGAAACTGCACATAAGCACTCTAGTTAATAAAGTTGTTTCCCATGAAGATACAAGTTACCGATTCTGATACAGTTGTCCCCCTCATCCATGGTTTCTCTTTCCTCAGTTTCAGTTACTGTGGTCAACAAGAAGGATGAATATTTTGAAAGAGAGAGACTACATTCACATAACTTCTATTATAGTATATTGTTATAATTGTTCTCTTTTATTGTTGTTAATCTCTTATTGTGCCTAATTTGTAAACTAAAATTTATCATAGGTATGTATCTATATAAAAAAAACATAGTATATATAGGGTTCAGTGCTATCCAGTTTCAGGTATCCACTAGGGGTTTTGGAACATATCCTCCACAAATAAGGAGTGGGGGGTTACTATACTGTTATACACACATACTGGAATTAAACAAGTAAATGGATGGTGCAAGCAAGGTTTTTTACTGTTGGAGTAGGAATTTACGTAGATCATTTACAATGATCTATCATCTGTACCATACAGAATGATCTACGTGGTAAGAAATCATGTTTCATCTAGTAGATATAGTTCATATAGAAATATTTTTATACGTACACAGGTTAATAAACCTGTACATATAAAAATATATTTCTTGGGCCAGCCTGTGGCTCACTTAGGAGAGTGTGGTGCTGAAAATACCAAGGCCATGGGTTCAGATCCCTGTATAGGGATGGCTGGTTAGCTCAATTTGGAGAGCGTGGTGCTGACAACACCAAGTCAAAGGTTAAGATCCCCTTACCGGTTGTGAAGGTTAATTCCAGATGTCAACTTGGTTAGATGAAGGAATGCTCAGAAACCTGGTAAAGCAATCTTTTCAGGTGTGTCCATGAGGGTGTTTCCAGCAGAGATTAGTATGAGTCTGAGTGGCCTGGGTGTGAAAGACCCACCCTCTGTGTGGGTGGGAACCATCCAATCCACTGGGGGTCTGGAGAGAACAAAAGACAGAGGAAAGAGGTAAGATCTCTCTCGATCTGCTGGAGCTGGGATACACTCTTCTCTCCTGTCCGTGGATATCAGAGCTTGAGACTCTTCAGTTCTGGGGTTCCAGAACTTACACCAAGGATACCATCAGCCTCCCTGGTTCTGAGGCCTTTGGACTTGGACTGAGCCATGCTACCGGCATCCAGTTTATAGACGGCCTATCGTGGGACTTTTCTTCATAGCCACGTGAGCTAAGTCCCTTAATAAATCCCTCTCATATAATTATAACATATTCTATTGATTCTGTCTCTCTGGAGAACCCTGACTAATACACCAGTCATCTTTTAAAAATAAATAAATGAAAATAAAATAAAAATATATTTCTTTGCTCTGTCAGCTGAAGTGGCCTAAAAGAAACAACATCCCAGTAGCAAAAAGCACACCTGGCACCCAGACTTTGGTTTCTAATACCATTTCTCTATTAAAAGGGCTCCTTGGTGAAATGGCTATTTCTAGGACTGGGCAGGAAATATACATGAGTCTGGAGCACATTATAGTTACAGAAAATAAAGAAGTGTTAAAAAAATAGGGTTGGCCCGTGGCTCACTTGGGAGAGTGTGGTGCTGATAACACCAAGGCCACAGGTTCAGATCCCACATAGGGATGGCCGGTTTGCTCACTGGGTGAGTGTGATGCTGACAACACCAAGTCAAGGGTTAAGATCCCCTTACCAGTCACCTTTAAAAAAAAAAAAGTGCTAAAAAAATAAATAAAATAAAATAAATTGGGAGTACGTCAAAAAACATACTAAACAGGAATATACGACAACCGAAAGAGCTCTCAATGGCCAAAGATGGAATAATTTGAATAACAAAATAAAGGACTAAATTATAACTCAAGGATAAAATATCCACGAGTCCATACTGATTTAAATTAATATATGCCGAAGAGACAATTCTGTGCAGAAGAATTCCAAATAAATTCTGCAGGTACTCCATCCTAAAGGAGGCAGAGCATAACTCCCCACTTAAGTGTGGGCTGTGCCTAGTGATTTCCTTCCAAACAATCCGGAGGGGGGTTGCGGGGGGTGGAGTGACGTGGGGAGGAGTAACTTTACAGTGGAGAATCCTGACAAATGCTACTTGAGCCAGGTCATAAATCAGGCTAATGGTATGCACCTTTATATGATATGAAGAAAATGGTATTTTTACCTCTGTGGTTTTCATCCAGAAAACCTATAACCCTAGTCTGATCATGATGAAAACATCAGACAAATTCCAACAGAGGGATGTCCTATAGTATGTCTGACCAGTACTCCTCAAAACTGTCAAGGTCATCAAAAACAAAAGTTTGAGAAAATGTCATAGCCAAGAAGAGCCTAAGGAGACAATGACAATTTAATGTGGTCACCTGGATGGGATCCTGGAACAGAAAAAGGATGTTAGATAAAAATTAAGGAAATCTGAATAAAGTATGGACTTTATCACTATTGATTCTTAATTATAACAGACAAGTCAAACATTTGTTAACATTGTATATAATACCCTTAATAATAAGGTATGTTAGTAATAGGGGACACTGGGGGGATATAGTATGGAACTCTATCATCTGCTCAATTTTTCTATAAATCTTAAAGTTCTAAAAACTAAAATCTATTAATAAAAATTGAACAGTTAGGAAATATTTATAAATGGGATAATATGATGTCTAGAATTTACTTCAAAATAATCTGGATATCGGAAATATGATAAAACAAGATTATTGATCATTGTTTAAGCTGGATAATCACTGTTCCCTCTACCTCTGTTTATGTTTGAAGTTTTTTTGTAATAGAAAGTTTAATAAAAAAGAATTAGTTCAAACTATATACCCAGATATGGGAAGGGAAAAAAAAACTTGAAAGTAGGTTAGAAGGAAGAGGGAATTAAGAAGGGGAACTTTACTTATCATCTTATATCCTTCTGTACTGCTCGTATTTATGTGTGTGTGTGTGTTTTTTAAAGCAGCATTAATTGGATAACTTGGCAAACTTCCTACAAAGGAAAAGTCTATTTAAATTGCAATTACAGTTTTGGTTGATTCTCCAGTCTCAAGGTGTCTTTTACTCTCTTGAACAGACTAGCAGGCTTCCTATGTAACCAACAGACTAAATCCCAAGGGTTTCTTGTCTTATATTTTAACAGTGCAGCTAGCATGCCTAGCACATGCCTGGAACTGTGTGGAACACACATTTACTGAATGAGAAAAATAAACCCAATAACATCTTGCCTTAGGAACAGTTTTTTTTTTTTTTTTTTTAAATACAACACATCACTTGTAGATGCAAAGGGAATATTAATCTTCCTACCTGCCAGCCTAGCTTACTCCTTCATAAATTGGGACCCATATAGGTGGTAATGAAACCTTGGAAGACATTTTAATAACTGAAAGAGCCCAAAAGCTATACAACTAAGAGATAATAAAACTGTCCAGGACAATAAAAGTGCCAGTTAAATTTAGACTGTATTTTGTTGTTGCTAGTTGTTGCTGATATTGTTATACTTCACTTTTGTCTGCAATTATATCAGACTGCAGTGGTTGACTGCTCTCTCTTGCAGAGCTGGGTGGCTGTTGTGCTAGGAAGCGCTTGGATCAGCCAGACTAAACAGGCTGACTCGAAGCCATTCCCCATGTGACAATTCTTCCTATATATGAGAAAAAGGATTTGATAAATGGTAACTAGGAGAACATAGTACTCAAGTCTTGAGCCATTCCAAAAGAATTTATACAACAATCCACAGGGAAGTCAGCAGGACTGAGGAAATTAAATGTTCCTCAAAATCTTTAAATCTTGCTCTATATTGTAATACCACTGACGACTTTGTAACATTTCATTAAAACATAAAATCAGTATATAGATGGCTGGCCAGTTGGCTCAGTTGATTAAAGCACAGTGTTACAACACCAAGGTCAAAGGGTTCGGATCTCCTGGAGCAGCCAACCACCAAATGTTGCTTTGCGGTGCTTCACCCCCCACGGACTTGTCACCCCACTTCCCCTGGGTGACGGAGACACAAAGGATTACTCAAAGCCCATCTCTACTGAGCAGTGAGAGGCCCCGAAGTGGTTAATCTCCTGGAACCCTCAAGAGAGAGGCATTCCTTCCTTGGGAAATTAACGCCAAATTGGGGTTCTCTTCCTGCATTTATTTTCCAGATGAGGAAATTACAAGAAGAGAACAAAGGTGGGGTTATAGTTTAACAATATAGGCTGGGAACTTTCAGTGAAACAAGCCAGATGACATTCCAGTAAGGCAATTAAGTGGTCCTATCAACAACAGTTTGATCTTAGCAAACATTCCTTCCTATAGCAATTCTCAGTATCTTTACATAACAATAAGTAACTAGTCTGTCTTTGAGCCAGCAACCTGCTGTGCCACAATTCTTATCTTGCAACAGAGACTTATACCCTGAGGGAAATTTCCAGTCCTCCATAAGGTCAATATTTGAAACTGCAAGGCTTTGGAAAACCAGGCCCTATGAAGTACATATGCTTTATAGTATATTCCACAACAAAAAACAATAAAAGCAAGGCAGTCTATCAGTGCCCTGAACAAGAGATAAATTGTTGTTGTTAATGTCATTACCTCAGACATGGGAAGAGAAGCAATCTCCTTATCCACATGAAACCTATGACCAGGCTATGTCCTTGGCTCATGACTATCAGTCAACCTGTCTTCCTATAGATCCACCTATCCAAGGAAGGGACAGGGATTTTGACTTTCTAAATTCGTAAACAATTCAAATCAATAAAAAACCTCATTGGCAAAGGGCTGAGAGAGCTAAGTGAATAAACTGATTATTACTTAACACAATATCTTAATAATATCGAGTAGCAAAAAAAAGGGGGGGCCTTCATCAAAAAAACTTTTTTTAAAAAAAAGATGACTGGTAAGGGGATCTTAATCCTTAACTGGGTGTTGTCAGCACCATGCTCTCCCAAGTAATCTAACAGGCCATCCCTATATAGGGATCCCAACCCGTGGCCTTGGTGTTATCAGCACCACTCTCTCCCCCAAGTGAGCCACGGGCCGGCCCATCAAAAAACTTTTGAATCATGTCTGTTCCAATCATACACTCACTGCTATTTTTTATTTATTTATTTATTTATTTTATTTATTTATTGTTTTTGCAACCGGCGGGTAGCGGGATCCAAACCCTTGACCTTGGTGTTGTCAACGCCATGCTCCAACCATCTGAACTAACCAGCCAGCCCCTTATTTCAAAAGAAGCAATCAGGTCTGGCAGGTTAGCTCACTTGGTTAGGGCATAGTAGTACTGATAAAACCAAGGTCAAGTGTTCAGATCCCCTTGCTGGCTACCAAATGAAAAATAAGAAGCAATCAATCAGTTTAGGCCCTGGTAAAGAAGAGAAAGTGTTCTTGACCTTTGGGGGTACAATGTACCCAAAAAACCTTAGACTAACTGCACAAGGAGGCTCACTGTACACAGACTCCCATAGTTACATGGCTTGTCCTAATATAAATGATGGTTATGATGCTGAAACATGATTGGTAGATGAACTTGAAAGTTCTTCCCTTTCCTCTTTTTCTTTTATGTATTTGATGATCTCTGGGGATTTTTACAATGAAGACTCCTTTGAAAAGTACCCTAAAAATTCTAAGACAAAGGCCTCTTTACATCCTAAATGAGACACCCAGAAGAGCAAGCCTAAGAATCATCATAAATAAGATTCTAGCACTACCTAGTGGCCAGTAATGGGATTAACTCCTGAAAGCAGGTATTTATCAAATTTCAAAAGATGTGAGGAGTCTTAACAGAAAACGAGGGGGTGGGGAGGTCCAACTGTTAACTTGAAAGGGCAGGCACTAAGGTTATAATATGCATGATCAAATGTTCAGTCTTCAGCAGTATTTGTGTTTCTCAGCTATGCTGTTAAAAGATGATCAAGGACACCAATGTCCAGGGTTTGATCCCTATACCAGCCAGCCACCAAAAAAAAGATGACCAAGGAGAATTGACTACTTATCTCTCTGTTGTAGACTTAGTCCCTAACTAAAAGTAAAGGGAGAGTTGTTTATTTAGAACATATGCAAACATATTAACAGAAACAATCCTGTATAAGAAACCCTTGAAAAAAAGAGGGTCATTTCAATATAATGTGATGCTCAGGAGGTTAGATTTTATCCTGTAAAGACTGGATACTGCCATCGAAGAATTTAATGGAGAGTTTCACAATCAGATTTGGTGGAAATGTGGAAGATGGTATAGTGGATTGAATTATGTCTCCCAAAACTCATTGAAGCCTGAATTGTGTCCCCCAAGTTTTATGTATTATAAACTTAGCCCCCACTGTGACTGTTAAGAGGGTGGGAAATCCTATTATGGTAATTGAAGGTGGAGACTTAAAGAGGTGATTGGATTGTAGGACTGTGCAGTAGTGAATGGATTTAAAATGGTGGTCAGGGGTGTGATTCTGAGGGCTTTAAAAGAAGAGGAGAGACTCTCCCTCTCTCTCTCTTGCTCTGTGCTCTCTCTGCTTCCACCATCTTGCAATGTGTGACCCCTGGGTCACTATCGCCACCACCATATGGACTTTAGATTTCCCAGCCTCAGAAACTGTAAGCAATACATTTCATTTTCCTTATAAATCACCCAGTTTCAGGTATTTTTTTATAAGCAACAGAAATGGACTAATACAGATGGATATGATGGGGGTCACACATGGAGGCAGAGAGACCAGTGAGATCACAACATGAACTGCTAAATTCAAAATGAATGTCAAGGGCCTGACCTAAGAAAGTGGTAGTAGGTATAGAAGAGAGGAGGCAATTCAAGCAAAATCTGAGTAAGAGCTAAAGCCTGGCTATGACTGATGACTGACTTGATTTAGGAAATGGAGATGAGGAAAAGAATTTTTTAAATGTTTTAAAAGAAGATACTAATTAATTCATACCTGACCGGCAAAAAAAAAAAAAAAAAAAAAGACAAAAAAATTTCTGCGAGAATGTGAAGAAACTGGAAACTTTATGCATTTTAGGTAAAAATGAAGACTAGAGCAGCCATTCTGGTGTACAATCTAGCAGTACTTAGTGAAATTAAGTATGAAAAGTATGAACATACCTTACATCACAGAAAGCACACTCCTGGATGATTACCTGAGAAATCCCCCCATATATCCAGAAGAGGACATGTACAGGGATGCTCATCACAGCATTGTTTGTGGAAGTAAGGAACTAAAAGCAATCTAAATGTCCAACGTTAGGGTGAAGGATCAGTAAATACAGCAAATGTGTGCTTTGGAATAGAGAGCAGCTATCAGAAGCAATTAACTAGAGGTATGCTGAGAAATATAGATAGATCTTAAACACAAAGTATTACAATTTAAAAGTAAGAAAGAATTAAATCTATAGCACAGTAATATTTGTGTAGCTTTTTCATACACAAAGCCATACAATATTTTTTACCAGGTCATATATCAGGTATATTTGAGTAGAAACCTATGGAGATGGGAAAGGTGGGAGGTAAGATCAAAGTGAAGACAGGATGGGGGGAAGTATTCCCCTATGTGAAACAAGAGCAGGGCTTTACACGGATCCATGGTGACCATGTATCTTCAGCTGAGAAGAATGATGGCCTCAACCTCCGCCACTGAGGTCCAGGCGGAAAAATAAACATATAACAAAGCTATCTAAGCAGATAAATGAAAGTAGATGTCAACTATGTACACATACAAGGAAGAAAGGAAAGAAGATATATGTAGGAAGAAAATTCTTGCAAAAGATTATGTGTCTAAAGTACAAGAAAACATAAGTTCAGGGGAAAAAAAAGAAAGATATTCTTGATTATTACTTTGAGTTATAAAAAAATATATACCAATAAGCTTTTTTCTAGAACTAGAAAAGTTAAAGCTCACATTCATATAGAAAAATAAACACACAAGAATAGCTAGGAAAACACTCAAATGAAAGAGCTACGAGTGGGAACAAGCCCTAAAAGATACTAAAATGTACTACAAAGCTTCATAATTAAAACAGTGTGGTATCAACACACAAATAGACCAGTGGAATAGACTAGAAAGCCCAGAAGTACATGCAACAACACACAGAAGTCTACACTATAATATGATAAAATCAGATCACTGGGACAAAGATGAACTTTTCCTATACTTTTGTTAGGACAACTGGAGAGCTGTTTGAATAGAGAAAACTAGATCCATTCACATCACACACAAGAATAAAACTCCAAAGGGATCAAAGATCTAAATGTCAAAAAATGACAGTACACAAGTCCTAGAGGTAAACATGAGTGAATTCTTCTATAATCAGTATTTGAGAAAAGTTTTCTATCTAAAATTTTAGATACAATAACAGAAAAGATTCATATTTCACTTTATTAAGTCCAACTTAATAAAAAAGTGGTTACGTCAGCAATACCTACTAGATACAAAAACAAAACAAAGCCTATTTAATACATAGAATAAAAAGAATAACAGCAAAAACAATAATAATAGCTAATATTTGAGTGATTAGCCACCTGCCAGATATTTTTGTATTAATATCATGAAGTACTACAATTATTATCCCCATTTTCAGATGGAGAAATCAAAGCACAAAGAATCATACAGCTACTGAGTTTTCATAATACTCAGCCATTTCCCTATAGATAGAATGAGCAAAGAAATCTCTCCATCAATACAAACTCAGGGTAATTCTTTTCTTTACTAGACTCATCATCTGAATCATTTGAGCAAGATCTATACTAGTGAACCAAAAACACTTGTTTCTTCTCAGCTTCTGAGGTAGAAACAGTGCCAAAGTCAGATTAAATGAATTAATTTATTTTAAGCCAGTGGCTCTCAAGCTTTTATTACATCAGAATCACCTGGAGGGCTTATTCAACTATGAGTTGCTGGACCCCACCCCAGAATTTCTGATTCAGTAGGTCTGGGTGGACCTGAGAATCTGCATTTCTAACAAGTTCCCAGGTGATGCTGGTCCAGGGACCACTTTTAAGAATAAGTGTATTAGGGCTTTTAACCTCTCTCAACTTCAATTTTCTCACTGATAAAATGGGCATTAACAATAGTGATGTTGTGTCTACTAATAGAGACAAGGAAGTGAAAATGCTTTGTTAATTGTCCGGCATTAAGGGAACACTGTTAGCAATTACTATTCTTGTGCATTTGACTTCAAGAGTAATGCTAAAGGTGAGCTACAGGATGTGTTGATGTTTGAATCTTTCAGATCTTACCATAGTAGTCCATGTTAGAATACACGGGCATGACAAGGGATTCAAAATCAAATGGAATGAAGGGAGAACACCTTCCTAGGCTAGAGCCCCATCCAATCTACCAATATAATAAGCTTTCTTGTATGTGCTTCAAGAATAGGAATGTTTCATCTTCCAAGCTCATTCTTTGAGGACAGCATTACCCTGATACCAAAACCAGACAATGACACAACAAAAAAAGAAAACTATAGGCCAATATCCTTGATGAACACAGATGCAAAAACCCTCAACAGAAAACTAGCAAAGCAAATTCAACAACACATTAAAAAGATCATTCAGAGTTCCAGTCAAGATGGTGGAACAGATGGTCCCCAGCACCACTCTCTCCCACAAATCAACCAATTTACAACTATAAAAATGTAATATCAGCCAAGCTGGAGCTGCTGAAGCTCAGGGGAAGAGGAGGAGAGACCTACGGAGTTCATGAAGGTGGGAGAAACCATGATGAGAGAAAGAAAAAACTGCTCTGAGCATTTCAGGCCATGGCTGCTTTAATGCTGGGACTGCAGAGCACATGGAGCAGGAGCCAGCAGAAGCCGCAGGTGTGCCCTTCAGATGGAGTTACTTGGAGGCGTCAGGGGAGAAGAGGGCCTTTGCAGCCCCCAGGAGAGCAAGACCACTAATAGGGTTCCCGTGGACTTATGCAGGAGGAAGGAGCCAGAACAACTGAAAAAAGGGAGCCATTCAGAAGCCAGTGAGTCATCCCAAGGGCAGGGCCCATCCAGTGGGAAGTGTCTGGAGCACGGGCAGTGGGGGAGATGGGCTGACCGGGAGAACACTGGGACACAACAGGGTCAGCCAATCTGCCCCCCAATCAGTGCAGGACCACTCAGAAGAGATTGGTCGGGAATGCAGAATTGCATGGGTGCAGTTTGATGAAAAAACTCAGGCCCAGATCAGAATTTCTACATAAACCAGATCCACTGGGTCTCTGGAGTGCTGGAACTACCTATAATGTCAACCATTAAATCCCGAGCTGCACAAAAAGCGTTCTCTAGGGAAACAGAAGCAAAGCAGCAATTTAGCTCAACCACACAGCTCAAGTACTGGTTCCCACAGGAAGTTCCCCTGTTTTAGAGGTAAGCAAAGAAGCACCTTGGAGCCTGGCCTGCCCAGGAACCCAAGGCATGGAGAAGGGGACCAGACCTCCTGCCCACAACCAGGCACACCATGCCAGCACCTCAGGGCCTGCCCGGGGACCCGAGGCATGGAGACGGGAACTGGACCCCCCCCCCTCCCACAACCAGGCACACCATCCGAGTGCCTTGGGGCCCATCCAGGGACATGAGACATGGATCTGCGGAGTGGACCCCCCTCCCACAACCAGGCACACTGTGACAGCACCTCAGGGCCTGCCTGAGGACCCAAGGCATGGAGCTGGAGACCAGACACACCCCACAACCAGGCACACTGCCAGCACCAAGGAACATGCCAAAAACATCATCTCCACATGGGTGGCCCACCACAACCACCACAGTAACCACAGCTGCTGCAAAAGCAGCTACATGCCACAACCACCATACAGATGGTCCGCCAGCCACTGGAGTGCACTGACACAAGCAGAGTCACCAGCAGAGACAAAGAAGAGGATATCTCTCTCCACAAAGTCCATTTCAAAGTGACAGAAGAAGCATTTGCTCTATGATAATATTCGGGGGCCTGATCACACCTCTCAGCATTGGACAGATCATCTATACAACAAATCCACAAAGTAACCATTATCCTTTCAGAAGAGATGAAATCTAGGGTAATTGGCAGTGGGGGAGGATGGGGAGAGATTGGATAAGGGGCATACAGAATAATTACAATTTGTAACAATATATATGCTAGTAATATTGATTTGATCAACATATCTCAATGCTGAACCCCAAAAATATGTATGATCAATTTTGATTCAATAAATAAAATAATAAATAAATAAATAAGATATTCATCATGACCAAGTGGGATTTATACCAGTGATAAAAGAATGGTTCAGCATATGCAAATCAATAAATGTGATAAATCCCATTAACAGAAACAGGGACAAAAACCATGTGATCATTTCCACAGATGCAGGAAAAGCATTTGATAAAATTCAATACCCCTTTATGATAAAAATCCTTAACAAGTTAGGTATAAAAGTTGTCAAGCTAAGGGAATAGCTATGCCAATTGCATTGTTAAAGCAATTCATACTAAGTTTACATTTGTATTGTCAGGGCTAGGTCTCAGACCCTTCAAACCCATTGTGCAGACTGGATCACAAACCCCTCACATGCCAGGCTGGGTCCTAGACCCCTCACACGCAGGTCCACATTAGGTAACTGGGAAAGATCCCAAGAGCCATTGGCAGATGGCATGAGCTCAGTCCGCAGCCGCAGCAGCAGCTTACAGCAGCCTCCAGCAGCAGTGTCAGTGGCCCCTCAGAGGGTCCTGGGGACGCTGTGTACTGGATTGAATTATGTCCCCCCAAAATTTCCTGAAGCTTGAATTGTGTCCCTCAAGTTTCATGTATTAGAAACTTAGCCCCCACTGTGACTGTTAAGAGGGTGGGAGATCTTATTATGATAATTGAAAAGTGGAGCCGTGAAGAGATGATTACATTATAGAACCATGCCATAGTGAATGGATTAAAAATGGTGGTTGGGGCATGGTTCTGAGGGCTTTAAAAGAGGAGAGTCTGTCTCTCTCTGCTCTCTCTGCTTCCACCATCTTCCAGTGTGAGACCCCTAAGTCACTGTCACCACCACCAGATGGACTTTGGACTTCCCAGCCTCAGAAACTGTAAGCAATAAATTTTGTTTTCTTTATAAATCACACAGCCTCAGGTATTATGTTATAGCAACACAAAAAGGACTACTACATGCTGGCAGCAACAGCCTCCAGCATCAGTAGCAGCCTCCCCACGGCTCCCCCTGGGGACATCCTGGGGACGGGGAACCATGTGGATCAGAGCCACTCAGCCTTTATACTTAAGTCCATAACTCAGGATACCTGGGTGCACGTGTGCAATTATATTAGACAATAACCAAGGAACACCTGGGCACACATGCATATTTACATCAAATGCTCGGCAAGGTTCTGAACACCTGAGGGGCCCCGACCATTTTCCTTCGCTTTCCCTACAGAAGGAACATATCTCAACACAATAAAGGCCATAGATGACAAACCCACAGTTAACATGATACTGAATGGGAAAAAGTTGAAAGCTTTTTCTCTAATATCTGGAATTAGACAAGGATGCTGACTTTTACCACTTCTATTCAGCATTGTACTCAAAGTCCTAGCCAAAGCAAAGGCAAGAGAAAGAAAGAAGGGGCACCCAAGTTGGAAAGAAAGAAGTCAAATTGTCCCTCTTTGCAGATGACATGATCTTATATATAGAAAACCCTAAAGATGCCATCAAAAAACCAATAGAACTAAAACAAATTCAGAAAAGTTGCAGAATACAAAATCAATATACAAAAACCAGCAGAGTTTCTACATGCCAACAGTGAACTAACTGAAAAAAAATTAAGAAAATCCCATTTACAATAGCTACAAAAACAAAAAACAAAAAACAAAAAAACCCAGGAATAAATTTAACCAAAGAAGTGAAACATCTCTACAATGAAAACTATAAAACATTGAAAGAAACTGACAAAGACACAAATGGAAAGATACCCCATGTTAATGGATTAGAGGAATTAATATTGTTAAAATGTTCATTATTACCCAAAGCAATCTACAGATTCAATACAATCACTCTCAAAATACTAATGATATTCTTCACACACACAAAAAAAAAAATCCTAAAATTTGTACAGAACCACAAAAGATTCCAAATAGCCAAAGCAATCTTGAGCAAAAAGAACAAAGCTCACACTACCTGACTTCAAAATCTACTGCAAAACTATAGTAATCAAAACAGCATATAATGGCATAAAAACACATAGACCAATGTAACAGATTAGAGAACCCAGAAATAAATCCATGCATTTAATGCCAAATGATTTGTGACAAAGGTACCAAGAACACACAATGGGGAAAGGACTGTCTCATCAATAAATGGTGCTGAAAAAAACTGGATATCCACATGCAGAAAAATGAAACTAGACACCTACCTCTCACCACTTAGAAAAATCAACTCAAAACAGATTAAAGACTTATATAAGACCTGAAACTATGAAACTACTAGAAGAAAACATAGGCCAAATGCTTCCTGACATTGGTCTGGGCAAGGATTTTTTGGATAGGACCTCAAAAGCACAGACAACAAACAAAAGCAAAAATAGATAAATGGAATTACATCAAAGTAAAAAGCTTCTGTACAGCAAAGGAAGCAATCAACAAGACAACCAACAGAATGGGAAAAAATACTTGCGAACTTGCATCTGACAAGGGGTTAATATTCAGAATATATAAGGAACTTAATAACTCAATAGCAAAGAAAAATAACAATAATTCAATTTAAAAAATGAGAAATGAGCTGAATAGACATTTCTCAAAAGAGGACATACAAATGACCAAAGGCATATGAAAAAATGCTCGACATCACTAATGATCAAGGAAATGCAAATCAAAACCACAATGAGATAGCACCTAACCCCAGTTAGAATGGCTACTATCAAAAAGACAAAAAATAACAAATGCTGGTGAGGATGTGGAAAAAGAATAACTCTTATACACTGTTAGTGGGAATGTAAATTACCACAGCCATTATGGACAACAGTATGGAGGTTCCTCAAAAAACTAAAAATAGAACTATCATGTGATCCAGCAATTCCTCTACTGAGTATATATCCAAAGGAAATGAAATCAGTATGTCAAAGAGATATCTGCACTCCTATAATAAACATAAACAGCACTATTCACAATAGCCAAGACAAGGAATCAACCCAAGTCTCCATCAACAGATGAATGGATAAAGAAAATGTGGTACATATACACAATGGAATACCATTAAGCTATAAAAAAGAATGAAACCCTGTCATTTGCAACAACATGGATGCACCTAGAGGACATCATGTTAAGTGAAATAAGCCAAGCACAGGACAAATACCACATATAAAACAGTTGATCTCATAGAAGTGGAGAACAGAATAGTGGTTACCAGAGGCTGAGAAGGGGAGGGGGTAGGGCGAGAAAGGGAGAGGTTGGTAAATGGGTACAAAGTTATAGTTAAATAGGAGTAATAAATCCTGGTGTCCTATTACACAGTAGTGTAGCTATAGTTAATAACATATTGCATATATCAAAATAACTAGAACAGAGGAATTTGAATGCTCTCACCATGAAGAAATGACAATTGTTTGAGGTGATGAATATATTAATTGCCTTGATTTGATCATTACACAATGTATACATGTATGAAAACATCACACCATACCCTGTAAATATGTACAATTATTACACATCATTTAGAAACAAAAAACTTTTAAAAAAAATGTTTTACACACATTCACTTACACACACTAGAGTTGCACTGTATACAAATTTGACTTATCCAAAGATTAGTGTGAGAATTCCTTTCAAGTACCCAAAGTGTGAATATTCTACTGGGCTGAGTGTTGAAGATATATATTATTCCAAAACATAGGCACTAAATGCAAGCAAATTAATTCATATCATGTTCAACTTTTACAGAAGTATCTAGCTATGAGTAATCATAGGTAATTTTGTACTCATTATATTTTGCTCCAAGTAGTAAGGTAGAAAGCTACCTTTACATTTTTGTTTGTTTAGTACACTAGAAGCCTTGGTACGCTTCTCTCATACCTAGCTGGTCAGTTATTAGAAACCTTCCCATAGTTTACTTCTAACAGATGGTCTATATGCCTCCTTACATATTTCCAGTGAATATACTCTAAATGAAAATGTGATCATCCTCTAGTGTTCTGCGACTTACTTTTCACAAATATATCTTGGACTTCTTTTCACATCTATACATGTAATTTTCATATAGTGTAATCCTCCTGTTGAATGGATATAAAATGATTAAATCAATCTAGACAAATTTTTTCCAGTGTCATAAAATATTACTCAGTGTGGGAAAGCATCACAATTTGTATTCTAACACAAAAACTAGGAAAAAAGTCAAATAATCCAAATTAACCATCAGCCTTGGAAAGCCAGGTTATAGGGCTGGGGTGAGGAGTGCCATCCTGAGCAACCCAGGTCTTCTCTTCACCCAGATGTCAGCCTGCTTGGCTGGCCCACCCCACCCACAAAACCAACAGCCTGGACACAGGGGATGGCCCCTGATCCCAGCACTTGATCATCCTTTACCCTTCAAATGACAGATGGGCTTCGGACTCTTCCTGTCAAACTTCTCTAAAGCCTCAAAAAGAGGGGAACGATCTATCTGTTCATTTTAGTTCTCTCTCCTTCCATAGACCTCAAGCCCTGGTTTCTTATGCCCTACTTGTCCTCATTGAAGTCACATGCCTATGACAGAAGTGCAAGCTAGGAACCTTGAGTGTTGGACACTTTCTGCTCATTTTTTAGTGGTTCAACTGAGCATTATTTAGTCTGGCATTTTCATAAAAGTAAATCTTACATATTCCCCAACACAACAACAATAAATGTGCTTTCTGTTAAAACTAGAAATGAAAGAGAAATCCCATAAAATTAGATCCAGCTTTTGGCAGCTGGAGTCAAGTTTGGACAACTTGGTACTTCCATTTCTGCTTTGGAGATTATAAAGTGGCTACAGGACCTGGTGGAATAATCTCTCTCTGGACAAATACTAACTCCCAGGTTCTAGTGCCATACAGATAACTCTCCTCAAAAAAAAAATTCTTACCTCTGATTAGTTACCACACAACTTAATGTTTCAAACTTCTTCTATGTAAATAACATTTCAGACACTTGTTTTCTGAAGATA
Source organism: Cynocephalus volans (assembly GCF_027409185.1). Classification (NCBI taxonomy): domain Eukaryota; kingdom Metazoa; phylum Chordata; class Mammalia; order Dermoptera; family Cynocephalidae; genus Cynocephalus; species Cynocephalus volans. The sequence continues at coordinate 78,813,476 of NC_084464.1, forward strand.
TTCTCTGCAATCCTGAAAATGTTCCCCAGCCATATCTTCGCTTTTGTTTTCCCCCAAGAACACCACTCCTGAGGAGGTGGCAAAGCACGCAACAAACGTAATCAATAAATGAACAGACAGGAGAAGTAGAGAGGCAGGGCAGAGGAAGTAGAGAAAAATCAGGATCCAAATTGAGATCCTAGCTGGAGGGGAGAGGGAAACTAATCTGCTCTGAGTGGTTCCCGGTAGTTAGATAAGTCACCTCCTGCTTAAAACCCTTAGATGGCTTCTCCCAACTCTCAGTGAGGTCTGATAGGCCCTGGGCCAACCTGCTCCTTCCTTTTCTGACGTTGCCTCAGCCTCCTCAACCTCTCTCTGGCCCCAGCCATGCTGCTTTTCTATGGGTTGCCAGGACTCTGTCGGGCCACGCTTCCCTTCCTTCTCACCTGGCTCAGTGCTGCTAGTCACTCAGATGTCAGGGAACCTTCCCTGACCCTCACCCAGGTCCAGTTCCCCATGAATCATCAAGCACCCTCAGAATGTCATGGATTTTTAGACCCACACGACTTACAACCAGGCTGGAAGCTCCTGGAGGGCTGGTCGCCTGTCTACGGAGGTTGGAAAAATTGTTCCAGGCCATCCTGCAGGCACCTTCAGTCCCCAGAGGCCTGGAAACACCTGCTTCAGAGCCCACAGTGAGTGAGGTGGGCATAGGTGACCCCATGGAGCCTGCCAGGAGCATTCACACCCACTCACTCTTCTGCTTCTCTGTCGCTCTATCAGCCCACCTGAAGAGTAAAACGTTTCTCCTGGCCCTCGAAAACTACATTTATTTAAATATATGAATCCTGGTCACGTGGTGTGATAGGGCCTCGATTTCCTTAACTGCACATTGGTATGATACTATTCCCATTCCCATTGTACAGTATATAATGTACAATTGAGAACTGAGTTAATGCAAGAACCGGGTGGAGGAGATCCAGAGGGCAGGAGACTCTGAATCAGTGTTGGCTATAGTCATTATTATTAGCCACTTTGGGGTCAGAGGATTTCACTGGATTGGATTTTGCTTTTTTTTATAAGGCTTTACTGGACTATGCCCTTGTTTTTATCTTTTCTCCTAAACTCTTCAGTCCTATTGACTGACTCTCCTTAGGGCGGACCCCTCTCATTTCACTACAATGAAAGTTTGTTTTGTTTCCCATAATCATCGCAGTTGCCCTTGGTGGAAATCTGGTCGAGAACTTGAAACTCAAAAAAAGGAAACTGCTTCAAGATAAACACTTTGTAACTTTCAGACTATTACTTCCAAAACTTTTCCTATAAATTTCCTTATTTTGTTGTTGCTACCATCTTTTTTCTCCTTTTAGGGTTGAAAAACCTTTAGTCCATGAGATGCATGGACTTTATAGAATAGTCTTAAATGTTCCACTTTTGCTACCTTAACACAGATTCTCCTAACATTGTTTTCTACATTTAGAAGCTCTGCCCTTAGGACAGAATTCTGTACTTAAGGGCAAGGGCAGTTTTTATGAGCTTGATTCACACAACAGAATTGGGGTTCACAGTATCCACTGTAGGGAGTCGCTCTGAACCTATTCTAGTTCTGGCAGCTGCCTGATTTAAAGAAAAAAAAGTATCCAATTTACATTTCCACACACAATCCTTCATTGCCAACTGATTCTCCCACAGGTGCACTAGCTTAGGGTAATTCAAGAAATGCCACAACTGTTACCCAAGCTAGAAGTACTGAAGACAGGGAGACTTCACTTGTCAGATCAGCAAAAAAGGTTTGCCACTGGAGTGAGGCTATGGGGAAAGAGGCAATCTCATATTGCTGCTGGGAATGAAATTGTTTCAACCCCTATGGAAGGCAGGTTGATAGTATCTAGCAAAATTATGTTTATTCCCTTTGCACCAGCAATTCTTCCTCTGGGAATTCAACCTACAAACATACATGCAAACTTGCAAAACAATGGTGTTCAATGTATTCTCTGCACCTTTGCAAAAGCAAAAGATTGGGAATAACACCCAAAATCCTTTTGTAGAAAACTAATTAAATAGAACAATACCCGACTTTAAGGAGGGAAAATAATCTACATTTATAATTGCCTGGGGGCTTGCCGGTTAGCTCAGCTGATTAGAACAAAGCCTTAAAACACCAGGGTCATGGGCTCGGATCCCTGTACTGGCCAGCTACAAAAAAAAATATATATATATGTGTATATATATATATATATATATATATACACACACACACACACATACATAAGTACATATAAGTGCCTGTATTTGCACTTTTTAAAAAAATCTGGAAAGGCACACAAGAAAATAAAGCTTATTATTGGGGAGTAGGAAATGCATGAATATGAGACAGGAGACTTTATCATTTTAGCATTTTGATCCAAGTGAATGTAGTATCAGTTTAAAATATAAGTATCTTTAAATATTAAAGTGTGTGCTATTTAAGAAAATGCTTTGTATTCCAGTGTAGGAACAACCAATATTCTCCACTTTCTGTTCTGTCTTCATTGTTGTTTCATTATATTGCAACTGTTGACAAGTCTCCAAATATATCCTGCCCAATGCCATGCCATTCAAAATGTGTCCAAAGCCACAAGGGACTACCTTGAGGTGACTAGGGTCCATAGGCAGTCTCTTCCCTGGAAACTGAGATGCCCCTCCCCACAGCCCACCTCACCCCAACACAAGCCCCTCCCCAATCTGTGGAGTCTTGGACCCTGGTATTGCCTCTGGCCCTGGCAACCAATGATTGTCCCATGACAGGCCATAAGACCTTCCCATTTGGGAGGAACAATTCTGCAAGGCAGACCAAAGTTTTCTGTAATTATGGCTTCTTACCACATACAGCTGGGCCAAGTTTCCCTCCTGACACTCAAAATAGAGGGAAATTCATTCACCTGGGCCTAGTTCTTCAAAATCAGGGATGCAACTGTTTTTAACAATTGTCATTTCCTGGGGATATGGGGAAGACTGATTTTTCCTCCAAAATCCTGCGCAGGAGTCAGGCTGAATGGTCCAGGACCTTCAGGCCAGAGTTCTCAAGGCTGGGGGTCAAACTGCCGGTAGGATATACATGATTGCTCTCCAATCCAAATGAACTTCAACAGGATGTGAAATATGCTTTTGTCTTCTCAGTGACCCACAGGTTGTATAGCATCTAATGACCCCAGAAAACTGTATACACACCCCATGCTTCCATGGGGTAGGAAAACAATGACTTTACAAATGACTTTCATGCCTTTCCTTCTTTGAGATTCCAATGAAAACCTTAGATGACAGAGCTGGAGGCCTGAGTCCTTCCTCCTTCAGACCTAGGAGGGGAGGAGTCTAGCTCCAGTTCTGCAGTAGAGCAAGAACAGCCATTATTCACGCATTCAAGAAATATTTATTCAATGCCCATTGTGTCAGCCATTGTTCTAAGACTTTACAGAGTCTTAGGACATCGTCTTAACTTACTTACTCCTCACTGCAGCCCCATGAAATAATTATCCCCATATTACAGAAAACTGAAACACAAGGGCTAACATGCTCATGGTTCCCTAACTAATAAATGGCTGAGCCAAGTTCAAACCCAGGCAGTCCAGCTGGTGTCAGTGTCTTATGACGCTATCCTTAACCTCTCTATACTATACTCTATTGCCCCTTAATAAAAAAAAAAATCAATATCCCTGCCTTGCTGGAGTTTATGATTGGTCAGGTTTGTAGAAACCATGAAGAAAAATAAAGGTTAGGCGGAGACTGTGGAGAGGACCTCCCTAGAGGTGAGTACAGACCACCTGAGAGAAGAAAGCAAAACCATTTGAAAATCTGAGGAGAAAGTGTTCTAGGCAAAAAAAAAACAGTAGCAAAAACAAAAGCCCTGAAGTCTGGGGGGTGCAAAGGATAAGCTAGAGAGAAAGAAGTGATGAGAGTTCCTATTAGGCAGAGGTCAGATTACACAGGGCCTTACAGGCCAGGGTAAGGAGTTTGGGTTAAGCTGGATGGAAAATTGTGGAGAGTTTTGAGGTCTCTTTTGGAGGAAGGGCCATATCACTTATATTTTAAAAATTAAGTCTGGCTGCTGAAGAACAGACTGTGAGATAACCAGTCATCATTAGGAGTGTCAGCAGCCCTGGGAGGACAGGATGGGACTAAATTAGGTACAGGAAGGACCCAAATTCTGGAGTTGTTTTTTTAAAGTGAAGTTGACTGGACTTGCTCATGGATTTCATGTTGGGAGCGAGGCATCAGAGATGGCTCTGTGGCCTGGCCAGTGAGCTCACTTAGTTAGAGCACAGTGTTGCTAACACCAAGGTCAAGGGTTTGGACTCCCTGCACCAACCAGCAAAAAACAAAACAAAAAAGACTCCTAACTTTTGGCCTGAACCACTGGGCAAAAATGATGGTGCCATTCACTTGCGCATAGTAAAGGGACAGCAGTTGTTTGATGGACATGCCAGACTTGTCTCTTGCAGAAAACTGCTCATTATTACTTATCTCTCCCACTGCTGATCAATCTCTCCAAGAAAGAGTCAACATTTGTTACTACATGTGATAGCTGTTCTAAGTGCCCTTCAGGGCTGGCCAGGTTGCTCAGCTGGTTAAAGCATATTGCTGCTCACACCAGCGTCCAGGGTTCAATCCCTATACGGGCCAGCTGCACACCCCTCAAAACCAAAAACAAAAGACGCCAAGCCTAAGTACCCTTACGTACATAACAGTAAACCTCACAACCTCATATGGGGTCATATTCTATTACTACCTTAGAGATTGAGACACTGAGTGGGTAAAATAACTTGCCTAAGGTCACAGGGCAGAAAGCTCCCAGAAAGTGGGATTCATTCTAGATTGTTAACAATTAAGCTAGTCCCTACTGGAGATAACTGTAGTCCCCATTCTGGTGGTTCCTCAACCATACCAGGAACAAGCCTCATTTACGGCAATGTCTTCCTCTACCCCAATTCCACTTTCCCTTTCCATTTCAGCACTTAGCTCCTAGACCCTTTTGACCCTAGCCAAGAATGCTTTTAGACCTCTTTTCAGCCCTGGGGGTTTCAGTTAAGGGTTAAATTCAAGGGCCACACCTCAGCAGTGCTTCAGACATATCTAAGGTGTTAACTTCTAATCCATCAACCACAATGTCAAGGAACTGTTTACTTATTTAAAAATTTTTTCTTTAATTAGCAACCCTGGAAAAAGATATTCACATCAGAACTCAGGGCAAAGGCAGAGACCCAAAAGCAGCTGATTTTTTTTTTTTTTTTTAATTCCTCAGGCTGGAGCAGAGTTTAAACCAAGCCAGAACCACCCCAGCTCTGCCCATAACCCAATCTCTACATCCTGGTCTCAGTCATTGTTGGCTGGAAATTGGCTTCACTTCATCCAAGGACCTAGTTCCAGGGCACTCATGGCTTCCTCAAGTTTGAGCATCCCTGCACCAGAAAGAGCAACAGCAGGGTGAGTATGGGGAGAGAGGATAAGAACCCAAACTGTTCTCTTTCACGGTCTGTTTCTAGAACTTCTGGACCAGGCATTCTGGGCCTGAGACTCTTGGGACCTTAGGAACGTGGGACTACTGAGCCCATTCAACATTCTCCAAGAAGCGGGGGTGGGGGGGGTGTACTAAATTAAGATATCTCAGATAACTCTGCCCATCAGAGGTAGCCCAGCCACCCCTCATCGCAGTCTCAACCCCTAGGGCCCAAAGACCGACGGCCGGCGCTCTGGGGCCCCAGACTCCCAAAGTAGTCTCGAGGACAGAGCAGACGCCAAGGGCGTCACTGATGACGCCCAGGTGTGGGTGGCGGTTGTGGGCATCAGGGAGGCGATGAGAACTGGGCTGGAGAAGAGGGAGTGAAGCCTTTCGGAGCCCCGCGTCACCGGGTCTCTCACCTCGCTCCTGACGCTGGCGGTGCCACTCAGCCATGGACTGGAGCATCCATTTGGTCCGGAGCTTGTACAAGTAAGAGCCATAAACCACGACCTCGGTGAGGTCCGAAGATTCCAGAACTTTCAGCTCGAGCATGACCTTGCTCACTTGCTCGATGTAAGGGATTCGAGCTCCGCCTGGACCTGTTGGGAGAAGCAGATGAGTGCTCCGGGACGCGGAGACCCAGGCGCCTGGGACCGGGTACCAGGGCCAGGACCGGACACACTCACCAAATATGGCTTCCAGCAGCCGCGTCTGGACCTGGAACACCTCTGGATCTTTCAGGTCTTCGGGAACCTTCACCCACGGGGGGATATCCTTACGTTCCGGAAGTGTTCCCATCTCGAGTTCCTGGAAACCAACCACTCTCCGGGGGAAGCCAGGTCTAACCTTACCGCCCTGAGGCGCCGCGCAGAAAGTCTAGCACCCGGACGGCCCCGCCCACGGCACGGCCCCGCCCACGGCACGGCGCCCAATCCCAGGCACACAGCCCTCCACCCGCCCTGCCCGCGCTTTGGTCCTGCGGGTTACTATTTACACGGTTTCACGGAAGCTCGGGGGACTCTTCCCCCAGGCCCAGCTGGCTCCAAGTTTACCAGGGTTTCCACCTGCATTGGTTCTTTTCTTCCGCACCAGAATCCCATGGGCTTGGGGCGGGAGGAGGGCGCTGTCGACTCGCCCTAGGAAACAACTGGTTGGTCCTGAACCCCAGAAAGCGGGAATCTAGGTTTGAGGGTGCGAAGACTATCCAGGAGCTGCCGGATCGAGTTCCTCCTTCGCACGTTCCAAAGGAGGGTCCTTCTCTCCTCGGCCCACTTTGCAAGCGAACCAGACAACTTCCAGGAACTCGGGAGTAATTCCTGCCCTTTAACAAAAAGGAAAACGACATTCGGAAACTTATCATCTTGGGCTGGCCTGCGGCTCACTTGGGAGAGTGTGGTGCTGATAACACCAAGGCCACAGGTTCGGATCCCTACACAGGGATGGCCGTTTGCTCACTTGGGAGAGCGTGGTGCTGACAACACCAAGTCAAGGGTTAAGATCCCCTTACCGGTCATCTTTAATTTAAAAAAAAAAAAAAAAAAAAAAGGAAATTTATCATTTTACTTGAAGGGACGAGATGGGGGCCCTAAAGTGTTCCCATGGTTCGTGTTCCTCGAAGCCCCTGGGTCTGGAGCTTTTGAACCGACCCGGATTTTGAAGCTCACGTGTACCCTGCCTGGCCATTCAGCCCAAACCGGTCCAGGCTTCTTGCTCGCCTCTAAATAAACTTGGTTTACTCGTTTAAAACCATTGTTTGAAGCGATGCACTGGATTCATTCGATGAGGGTGTGATTTCAATGTTTTGTGGCTTTACAGATGGAAATGAAGCTGGCTTTTCTGAAGCCCAGTCCTGGTAACATCTAATACATCCTCAACTGGCTATTATAGAAGGCTTCTTAAGACGGACATCCACATTCAATCCAAAAACTGGATTATTTTGCAGCCACCAGTGTAATCAATTTAGAAAATCATCTGGCTAAAATAACCAGATGAAGGTTATTGAGGAACCGGATAGTCAACAAGGTCTGGAAGTCCCGGCCCACAGATTATGAATAACAAAGGAGAACACTTTCCTTTACAATAGAGACTTGGAAGACACCACCTTAACCAAAGACCAAAGTTAGCATCACCAATAGTGGGATAAATGGTTTGTTAATGTCATAAAAACAAAAAAATGGAGAACTGTTTTATTAATAGACTAAAGAGACAACTAAATGCTGGGCATGATTCACATAACCCTGAATCAAAGAGAAAAGAGAACATTTCGGGGCAATGGAGGAAATTTTAATATCAATTATATTGCAAAGTAATATTTTATTAATGTTTATAAACTTCTAGAGTGGGATAAGTGTATTACAAGACAAGGTCCTCGTTCTCAAGAGAAACATGCTGAAGTATGTAGAACGAATTGTTATATGTATCTGCAATTTACTCAAGTAGTTTGGGGCCCCCCTTTCCCCACCCCACCAACCCGCCCCCAGCATTTTATGAGTATATACAGAAAGAGAGCCAAAGAGGCAAATATCAGCAGTTGGTTCAAGGTGAAGAACAAATGGATTTTTTTCTATATTCTTTCAACTTTTCTATAGTTTTGAATGTATGTATTTTAGTGTCTAAGGTAATACAAAGAAACTCTTCTGGGGGGAAAATGTGACCCATCTCCCCAGTGATAACTTCCCTTATCATACTAAATCATCCCCTCCCACATTTCTGTACTGGAAGTTCAATACGGTGTTTAAAGAAGCACCTAGAGGGATAGTGGAATTGTCTCCAACTAAGGGTATTACAGACAAGCCTCCATAACTGTACAAACTTATTTCTATAGGATAAACGACCAGAACTTAAATTGCTGACAAAGTATTCCCCCCGAAATTTGAATATTAATAAACTGCTAAAGAGCTCATTTACAGTTACATCAGCACAAGTATGTCACATCAGCAGTTTAAGCAGTTTTCCCATTCCTACCAGTGTTTCTCAATTACTTTTGCTTGGCCACTGGGATAAGTGACAATAGATGCGTCATTGTTTTTCATTTATATATTTTGAACCTAGAATCGCAGATTCACAAATTGCTGGCTGAGGGGACTATTTGGAGGGTGGTGGGATTTACTCAAGGGAATGAGATCCCACTTCCTCTCTCCCCCTCAAAAAACGTGCCACCGCCGTCTCCTACCAGCGTCCGGGATACCTATTCTCGATTTTATGTTTCTAGACAAGCCTTTAGCTTCCAATCCTGGCCCGGAGCATCCGCTTGAGTATGAATGAGATGAACCGCAGAAAAATTCACTTGCAGTTCCAGATATAACCCACCTGCCGCTGTTTTATTTGAAGAGATGGGACTCCATCCACCGGCCGCTGAAGGAATACATCCACCACCGTAGCCTATTTGTCTCCCAGTGCTAAACTGCTGGGTGGCGGTAGGCGAAATTGTGGGTGGTCCGCTGAGAGCATCTGAATCGTCCCCTCCCTGGGCCTCAGAGGAGAAGCAACCTGCTTCGGTAAGCTCCAGGTGCGCCAAGCCAGAGGTGCTAGAGGATTCGAGGCACCCGGGTCTCTCCCCTGTGCACCATCGAGGGCTTTCTAGAGATTCAAGGCCCTACCTATTCAGCTACTTCTGGACTGGAATCCTAAGGTTTGCAACCATCCTAACGCTAGGCGTGGCACTGTAGGCCTCCTGCAACGGGTGTCTGGGCCCAGCCCCCAGGTGTCATGCCCTCCAACCCGAGGTCACACAGCGGCCTTTTGTCCAGACCACCAGCCAGAAATGACAGCAAGACGCCTATGCCTTGCCTAAGGTGCCCTTCACGCAGGGCCCGAACTGAGAGAAGAGTACAGAATCCCTGGGGATGAAGGCAGTCCTAACACTCATTCCATCCCTCGCCGTTTTTTCAGGAAAAGGCTGCCGTCAGAGGCGACATCGGCTTTCTGACCAGGAAGCCCCCGCGGGAAACTGGGCGTGTGATTTTACCGGGTGTTCAAAGAAACGATTCCCCACGTCCAGCGCAGTCACTGAGGCCCAGACACGTTTGACGGGTCCATCTTCCCCTAACCCTCTTCCCCAAGGGCTAAGATCAGGAGGGTTATCTCGGGTTTCTCCAAGGGCTGCGCTGTTCAGCCAATTTAGATCTCCAGACCTTTGACCCCATCAGACACGTGAAATTCCTCCTGCACTTGCTTAGCCTACAAAGCTCTCAAGAAGAGCAGAAGGACGAGCCCGACTGAATTCTGGGGATCTCTCTTTGTTGGGTCTGAACACCAGAGATAAAGCGTCATCTTCCTACGTTAGCAGGTAATGCTTTAAGCGCGAAAGAAAAACCCAGAAACAGAAATATAGTTGTGATATTTAGAGAACGAAGACGTGAAAATGTTTCAAGGAATCCTCTCTGGTGTCCAAACCACAGAGACCGATCTGTTCTTGGGTGTCGTGTTCATGGCTGCATTAATTAAGGTACTTACCGCCGCCTGTGCTCAGCTGTCTTGGACAGGTAACAGAAGAATCTGGAAATGTGGTGGCCAGAGGGAGGGAACCCAATGGTCAAGGTTCAGGATGTGAGGGACTTACTTTTTAGCCCTTGAAGTATCAGCTCGTTCCTCTGCGAGAGGTACTGTCCTCATGATCTTCCTTACCTCTCTGGGACTGTCCTCACGTCCCTGGGTCCACCGTTGACTCTGGTGTCTTCCCAGCCCGGAGCCCGGAGCCAGTCTTCCCTCCTGGCGCGCTGGGGAAAGGGCGGGTCCAGAGGGAACAGCCACTCGGAGAGCAGCCCAGGGAGCGGAGCACCTGCGCGGCCTCGGGAGGAAGCCGGCGCTGCCGGGATCCGGGGGCGAGGACTGGACCCAATGAGAAGGGGGGAGGGGCTGGCCACAAGGCCTTGAAATTCAGCGCAGGCAGCCGCCGCTTCCGCCGCGGCCTTGGCGTCTACCGAGCTTCCCAGGCCCCCGCGAGGCCGGCGGCAGCATGGACGCTCACAAGCAGTTTCCGACGCTCGTGCAGCTGGAGCAGCGAGAAGGGACGCTATTCGAGGTGCTCGATAACCTCAGCAAACGGCCCCACTGGTTCCACTCCGAGTTCCTGAAGAGTCCGAAGGCAGTGCACCTGGAGGCCTGGCTGGTGGAAGCGATCTTCCGTGAGTGGGCCGGGGAGGGGCGGCGATACGGCCTCCTTCCCTCACCCCTACACCTCCCGGTCTGGCCGCATCCCAGGGGAAGCCTCTCCAGGGACCCTGGCCCCAAGCCAGTGCCCCCCAACCCCGCGCTGCCTCCCTCCACCCGCCTCCTTCCCTTCCGAAGACCCCAGGAGCCACCTCGTCCCTCATGTCCTCTCTGCTCCCCACGCAGGCCCGGGCGGAGAGGACATCCCGCACGTCGAGTGTGCGTCCCACACCTTGCTTCGCGTGAATCAGTGGGACCCCGAAGGCGAGGCTGAGATCTTGATATTCGGGCGGCCTTATTACCAGAAGGACGTATCTGAGATGATCATGAACTTGGCAGACTATCACCGCCGGCTCCGGGCCCAAAGTACGGGTCCGGGAATTGGGAGGGCCACCTGGAGCAAGCCATGGCTCCTTGGGAGGGATCCTGATGTTTCCTGGCTGCCCAGGCAGTGGGCTTCCCCTCCCAGTCGGCTCGGAAGAGGATTTCCTCTTTGCAAGGTATCTAGAAGGCCAAATTGGGCCTGCGTTCTGGGATTCTGGACCCATACCCCCGCAGCCCGCACAGGTGACTGTCCAAAGGGTACGGGGACACAGGTGTGGCCTCCTTACGCTGTTCTTCTTCCAGGCTCAGAGAAGGCCCGTGGCCAGGAGGCGCCTGCTCCGGAGACCGAGACCCAGCAGTTTCCTAATGCTGTCCGGGAGGTCGGGACACAGTGGTCTCCAGACGCGGTGCAGGAAGCGGAGACCCAGCCGTCTCCCCAAGCTGTCCCTGAGGCCGAGACTCTGCAATATCCGGTCGAGACCCGTGAGGCTGAGACCCAGCGGTCTCTGGTCGAGGTCCAGGAGGCCGGTACCCATTGGTCTCCCGAGGCTGCTGGCGAGACGGGGACCCATTGGTCTCCCGAGTCTGCCCAGGACCCGGTTACCAGGTTATGAAGGCATGACAAGCTCAGAACGAGAGCCAGGCAGGGACTAAAGTGGAAGCCCCCTTGAACCTTATTCTAGATCCTACTTCTGCCCCTAAGACTGGGGAAAGAATGGTATGGGTTTTTTGTTCTTGTTTTTCCCTTCTGTTAAACGTTTGCAGACACGAACTTGAGGATTCTAATAAAGAATTGCATTTCCCTAACGTGTGTTCATTGGAAGGTAGAAGGGGAAGATAGGGCACATTCCTCCAGTAACCAGGTTCCGCCCTTAGAGCTCTCCACCCCAAGGCAGGGGGGACCTGATGGTTTTGCAGCCGCCCCAGGCCGCGATCTTCCCCTCTGCGGTCAGGTGCTTCCCTCATGCTCCTTATCTGCGCGCATCTGGCTTTGCCTAGTGAGAGGCCCGTCGGGCCCACTGAGTCAGTCGGTCCTTACTGGGAAATCTCTCCAAGCCTTCCGAGGTTCTACGCAAGGACACTTGGTTGCGACCGGCCTCGTGGCTGGGGCCCAGGTGGATTTGGAAGGTCTGCCTGGCTTATCGCGGCGCTGCCACCAGCCGCTTCCCAGTTGGGGCAACTGGAGACGGGGAGGGAGAAAACGGAGAGAGCCGGGGCAGCACTCCGGGCTGCCCTGCCGACGTCCTCAAGCCTTGCCCGCGTCACCCGGCCTCCCATGAAATCTGACTCCTCGGTTACCGCGGCAGAGAGGAGCCCCAGCGCCGATTCTCTTTGGCTTCGCTCTCGGGTTCCAGAGCGAGTCTGGGCTCAGAGACATCGGTGCCTGTGCGTTAATCTAGAAGGATGCAGGCTAACAAGTCGGTGCTAGGATTAAACAAACAGCAGCCAGCAGTAATCTTAGAATTAAGAAAATTCTCGTTTGGAAAAAAGCAAGGAGCAGGGCTGACCGGTTAGCTTAGTTGGTTAGAGTGTCAAGGATTTGGATCCCTATACGGGCCAGCCACCAAAGAGAAGAACTCAAGGAAACCTAACTTTACAAACCAGGGAATGGCATGTTTATTACGGACCCTTTTGCCACCACTAATAGATGATCACTCGGTTTTAAAGAAGCATTTATCTTATAATAAGGGAATTAAAGATGTAAAGCAGGATTTACAATACTTATTAACTACTATTTTCTTAACAACTGATAATTTATTGAAATAGTTGACTTGGCTTTTTGCTTCTTCTAAAAGTATAGGCGGAGTGAGCTGCAGACTTTTTTAAAAGATGACCGGTAAGGGGATCTTAACCCGGTGTTGTCAGCACCAAGCTCTCCCGTGTGAGCCACGGGCCGGCCCAGAGCTGCAGACATTTTAAATTCAAAATCAATGAAGGGCCGGCCTGTGGCTCACTCGGGAGAGCATGGTGCTGACAACACCAAGTCAAGGGTTAAGATCCCCTTACTGGTCATCTTTAAAAAAAAAAATCAAAATCAAAATCAATGAAGAATAAAAGTTTCAAGTGAGACTAAATCAGAACAGAACTAAAACTCAATGTGTGTATGTTGTTGGTTTTCCCCTATGTAGTACCCAAGTGACCAGAAAGTCAGATAAATTCTCTCCTTCATGAGAAAGATTACTCAGCAGCAGGTAGCAAGCCAATGGAACATTTAGAAGTCTACCTATTCTGAAATGTAGACAAAAATAACATATGTTTACAGACACCCATAAACATGTCTGAGATGATTTTATGAAGGAAGAATATGGTTGGATACTAAATTAAACATCCTTCTTAGAGGCTAGAGAAAGCCCAGAAAAAAAAGGAGGTCAAACTTAAAAAAAAAAAAAGCATTTAGGTCACTTGTCACTTGTGTAAAATTTTTATGCAAATGTGTGAAGAAGAAAAGTTGATTAAAAAAAAAAATTACAAATCTTACCAAAGGATTAAACATTTGACAAAATAGAGCTTAAAATTCCTCTCAGAGAGTTTTCACTCAGATCAAATTTCCCAGGGCTCCCTCTCTGCCCTCTCAAACCCACTAGCTTCCTTACATAAAATCACTTTTAACAGTTTTATTTGTATTTTCACATGATTGAATATACCTTTTTTCTTTTACCAACATGATTTTCTTCAGTATAGGTATACTTTATTTAATCCTTCCTTTACTGCTGATTTGTTTGTTTCCAAATATCTCAATTTCAAACTGCTGCATTGAGTTTCTACTTTCATCTTTGTGTTTATGGTGGAGTGTATTTGTAAGAGAACTGCGTAGAAGTGGGATGTTGGGTTGAAGAATGAGCACCTTTATTAAGTTGTTATAGGGCCAAAACTGCCCTACAAAATGACATACCATGTTACCTTCTTACCATGTAGCACGGAATCTATTTTTATAATACTGACCCAAACTCAGTGTTAGCAATCTATTTTGTCTATGGTGTAACTTTTCTATTTTTTTCACTACCCACCTCCTGTTTTAACTATGTACCTTTATAGAATGTTTTAATATCTGAGAGGGTAAGTCTACTCTCACTGTTCAATTGACAGTCTTGGTCATTTCTTTTCTTAAGCAAGGTACACTAGTGCTCATTGTATCCTGTTGTTGCTGGCTGGCCAGTACCTGGATCTGAACCCTTGACCTTGGTGTTTTCACACCACACTCTCCCAAGTGAGCCACCAGCCAGCCCCCATTATATTCTTTAAACTATGTGCACATTATATATACATGAAAGAGCATGTTTTACCAATTAAAAAGAGGGGGAATTAGAGATGGAAAGAGACAATCTGTTTCATTGTCTGCCTGCATGATCTCTGGGAACAGAGGCCCAAGGCACTAGAGTTTTGTTAATTGTGTTCAGGACAAGAAAGAGGCAAGAAGTCAGTGAGGAGGCTGCTGAAAGAACAAAACAGAATACAGTCCTCCCTTGGTATCCATGGCGGATTGTTTCCAGGACCCCCAACAGAAACAAAAATCTACAGCTGCTCAAGTCCCATGCTAGGCATAAATGACATAGTATTTGCACATAACTTACCCATATCCTCCCTTATACTTTATATCATCTCTAGATTACTTATAATAGCAAATAAAATGCTTCATGTCATTTCATTCTCATGGATTCAGTGTAGTACTTGGCACTTGCTGAATTCAAGCTTTGATTTTTGAAACTTTGTGGAACTCCCACTCCCACCCCCCAAATATTTTCAATCTTTGGTTAGTTGAATCCATGGATGTGAAGCCCATAGATACGGAGGACGAACTGTATGAGTACTAAGGTTTGACCAGGATGATATCAGGGGACAGGCCAGGTGGATGGCAGGGGAGGTGAGCCCTTAGAGCAGTTTTGTCCACTAGAAATATAATGTGGACCACATATGCAACTTTAAATTTTCTAGTAGCCACATTTTATTTATTTTTCTATGTTTCTTATTTTTATTTTTCTAAAAGATGACCGGTAAGGGGATCTTAACCCTTGACTTGGTGTTGTCAGCACCATACTGTCCCAAGTGAGCTAACCAGCCATCCCTATATAGGGATCTGAACCCGTGGCTTTGGTGTTATCAGCAAGTGAGCCACGGGCTGGCCCCTTAGTAGCCACATTTTATTTTATTTATTTTGGGTGGTTGGCCAGTATGAAGATCCAAATCCTTGACCTTGGTGTTGTAACACCATGCTTTAACCATCTGAGCTAACCAGAAAATGAAGAAACAGGTAAAATTTGTTTTAATATTTTATTTTACCCAATATCTCCAAAATATTATAATTTTGACATGTGATTATTATACAAACGTTGAGGTATTTTGCTTTTTAAAATATTAATCTCGGGCCGGCCTGTGGCTCACTCGGGAGAGTGTGGTGCTGATAACACCAAGGCCCCGGGTTCGGATCCCATATAGGGATGGCCGGTTTGCTCACTGGCTGAGCGTGGTGCTGACAACACCAAGTCAAGGGTTAAGATCCCCTTACCGGTCATCTTTTATAAAAAAAATAAAAATTAAAAAAAATAATAATAAAATAAAATATTAATCTAATTATGGCAGCACATCTCAATTCAGATTAGCCACATTTCATTTGTTCAATAGATATATGTGGCTAGTTACTACCATTGTAGACAACACTGCCTTAGATTCTGGAAAGATCTGAAATGGCAGAGCTACGGGAGTGGGGGGACATGCTCCATCATTCCCCCCTTAAGGATGTTCCAGAAGCAGCTGTGCAGATTTGCTGCCATCACCCTGAAGAATTACAGGATGGAGAGGAAATGCAATTCCTCCATGAACTCTAGATGGCCCAGGCCAAGGCATTTCTTTTCACACCAGTTTCTTCCTGAGTTATTTGGCTTTAGTGTTTATTGTCTCTCTGGTCTATGGCAACAGCTGAAGATATGGTAAAATAGTTTTTACTGAACGAAACTAGTAAATCATGAGTTCCTTCTGAGCAGGTCTTCATTGTTCTTAAGTTTACAAATCACCTGCTGGGCTCACACTGCTCTGTCTTCAGGAATTACCTGAAGTTGGAGGCCTTCGTGGAGGCTCATGAAGCTAAGAATTGAGCTTTGGTAAACCTGGCCCATCCTGAGACCATATTGACATGTTTACATCATTATGAATATTGACATCATTATAAATCAGAAAGCTGATCCCCACAGCCATTTCAATTCATATCCAAAAGATCTATAAACACCTTTCCTGGAACCTATACTTTGAGTTTTGGCCATGGATATGGCCCTTTCCTCCTTAAACACCCAAGAAACAGAAACTCTATAATGCTAAAATTATAGAGTTTGTGGAGCCAAGCCAGCTGCCTAGCATGAAGGAGTAGGAGGGGTTGCCTTATGTCAAGAATCTCAAGAGCCAAAGGTTTCACTCAGCCCACCAGCTTCCCATCTAAGCACTTAATCACCTCTTTGCTCTGAATGACCTGGTTTGATCCCATCTGGTTCAAAACAAAAACCCAGAGACTTTTGATTCTAGCCACTTTCTAGGGTCAGAAAATAATTTGGTCATTTAGTTTTTGAAATGTAATTTACTCATATAGGAACAGTCAATGGAAGATTGTCAAGGAACTACTAATAATTTTATTGAAATTAAACAAATAACACAACAGCCTTCCCAGGTTGGCAGCCACTCTGCCCAAGCCATCTCCTGCACTCTAGAAACACAAAGTTTACACAGTAAGAAAATTTCTTTTAAAAGTTATTTCTAATAGGAATCAGACACTGCCTCAACATTATCATGGATTAGACTATTTACAAACCTTTACATTTGAAGGATTCCTTTTCTTTTTTCTTAAAGTTGACCGGTAAGGGGATCTTAACCCTTGACTGTCAGCACCACACTCTCCCAAGTGAGCTAACGGGCCATCCCTATATAGGGATCCGAACCTGTGGCCTTGGTGTTATCAGCACCACACTCTCCCAAGTGAGCCACAGGCTGGCCCTTGTAGGATTCCTTTTATGGTGTTCCTCTCTTTCTATTTCTACACAAGGGCTCCAGTACTTTCCCTTGACTGATTCTGCAGGGGTGGAGATACTGTAGGGGAAGGAATAGTAGGCTTCTCAAAGCTATTGGCACGAGCCCTAGGGTGTTCTTCCTTACCACAGGGTGGTAGATGTTACCCTCCCAATTGTGGGGGTGGGAAAGGAACTGGGGCCAAGGCAAGGGGAACTAGATGGAACTGGGGCAATTCCCTATAGCACAGGCATCCACAGCCCTTCCTGACCCCAGTTTGCAATCTCTCCCATGTGAGGGTGTGGGTAACAACTAGTCGCACTGGGGAGGGATTAGCATAGCCATGCGTGGAGGAAGAAGTCTCCCACACCAGTGCCTACTGCTATCAGCAGCCAGCAAGCTGTCCATCCATTTGAGGGTGGGAATAGATGGGCAGGTAGACAGGAAAAATAAGGCTGGTACTGCCCCCAGCCTCTGTCAACATGGGAAAAATCTAGTTAGCAAGTGGCTGAAATGGTCTAAGGAGAAAGGGAAGTAAGGGAAAGAAAGTTCCTACTTGTGTACAACCCCACAGCCCAGGGGCTGGAATAAGGCAGACCTTGCTTGTAAAGTGCTGTAGCCTCTAGCAGGGCTGGGCCCAAGGCAAGCTTGAAAGAAAGTAGACCAGGCAAGGGAACAGGATCTAGGTATTCCTGACCTGCATATGCCTTGCCATGCTCCTTGCAAGGGTGGCGAGGGAGGGTGGGCTGGTAACTCTGCTGTTAGTTCTGCCAGCCACCAGCCACCTCTTGTTTACTCACAAACCAACACCCCAACCAACATTGTGGGACTGCCCAACTTACAGCTGAAGGGTCCAAGCCAACAGAGTTTATTCAGTGTTGTGGCCCCAGCCTGGGCTCCTCAATAGAAGGCATACCTTGAGCCAGCAGATTTCCTGCTTGGGCAGAGATCACTTATATCTGCCACCTCCCAGGCTCACAGGGCATGGGAGATCACTTGGAAATCTTAGTGAACGTGGGAAGCAAGGCGGGGAAGGAGGAGGAGATTCACAATGTCCTGAGGAATAAAATACTTATGCACCCACTTCAGTTTGGCCTGCTTCTTCTCCTTCTTGGTGATGTTTGTCTCCTCACGGACCAGATCCTCATCCTTGAGGTAAAACATGGAGCTGCAGCACATGGATACAGAGCAGGCCATGGTTTGGCCTCAGCGCTGCCCACATGGCTGGCCCACCTCAGCCACCTTCTGCAGGCTCCACTGTCTCCACAGTGACTCCTTTTTTTTTTTTTGGTCTTTTTAAAATTTTATCCACAGTGACTCTTATTTGCACATTTTTTGCAGTAAAATGATAGAGGGCTAGTAAAGAAGACAGTCTGGACAGTATTTTTGAATAGGCTCACTAGGACCATCAAAAAAAAAAAGTTCATTGTTGTTAGAACCTCTAGGAAACTTTGAGTTTAGCTGTGGAGCACACATGACAACCTGTCTCAATGTCATCTAGCAGCTCTTCTTTAGTTAAGCCAGGTTGGCACTAGTTCCCTCATAATTTCTCAACTTCACACTTTTGATCAAAACAAGCCTTTTTAAAATGTCATTTAAGAGTGGGACAAAAGCAAACAACAAAACGTGCCCCTTTATGTGCTGTATTAAGAAAGACACAGTAAAGTTGGTCAGTTAGCTCAGTTGGTTAGAGCATGGTCTTGTAACCCCAAGGTCAAGGGTTCAGTTCCCTGTACAAGCCAGCCACCAAAAAAAAGAAAGACAGACAAAACATGACAGTTGGTTAGAGTCAAGCCTTGTTACACAATTTGACTTAGCTAGTGTTTTTGCCAAAAATATCTGACCTAGATTTAACAACCATGAGGAAACATCAAAGACAAAAGCAGGATTTGTAAGTGAGGGAGAGAAAAAAACCACAGTCTGAAGAACAGTGAATCTTGTTTGCACATTTTGGGGATATCAAAAGACAAAATTACAACAAATTTAGTCACAGATCTAATTGGCTTTTATTTGCAATCTATGAATGGCACAGCCTGTATTCTACAAAATAGAATAGGGGGCTGGCCAGTTAGCTCAGTTGGTTAGAGGGCAGTCTTATAACCTCAAGGTCAAGTTTCCAATCCCCTTATTGCCCAGCCACCAAAAAAAAAAAAAAAAATAGGGCTCCCCCCCTGCAATAGAAGAATGGTGGGTTTTGTAAGGTGGGGACAAAGAAACAGAATGATAGAAAAATAACTGGTTAATATAAAGTCACATCTGGTTCCTTTTTTTTTTTTTTTTTGGTAAGGATTAAAGCAGAGGGGAATTCCTCATTACTTTATCTTATCATTATATTAGGTAGACTAAAATCTGTTTTCAGGAAAAAATGGTCTTGTCTTGGGATCTATCTGCTTATGTGGCATTTAGCATAAGTGACTCCATTCTGGTTTGGTCTAGTCTATTGGAGCCTACTGCAGAAGCTCAGTCCAAAACAATGGCCTCTCATAATTTTTGTTTAACAATTTGTATTAGTTCATTTTCTGTTGCTTATAACAGAATACCTGAAACTGGATAATTTATAAAGAAATAAAATTTATTTCTTACAGTTATCAAAGGACAAAATTACAACAAATTTAATTAAATATCTCAATTGGCTTTATTGCTATTCTAGAATTGGGCAACACATTATTCCATAAACTGGAATGTGTTCCAATGAGCCATGCAGAAGAGGTTTGGTTTTACAGAAAGAAAAAGGCTGAAGAAAACAGAAACAAAGAACAAAGTGTGGATTGGTCATTTCAAACTAATTTTCTTTGTAAGGTGGGGACAGAAAGAACAATAGAAAAATAAAATGAGGTTACTTCAGGCTATCTCTTTTATGTAGAATTAAAGCAAAGGGAACTTCATTATCATACCTATTGAAGATATAAACTGCCTGTTGGAGAAAGTGGGTGTCATCTTTCTCCTGACTTCTTGGAAGGTTAGACCACAGCCTAAATGACATGGAACTTAAAAGGGGTGACTCAGTTTTTAGTCTTTTGTTTTGGGACCTAGTGCAGGAACTTAGTCCAAAACAATGGTCTCCTTTAATTTTTATTTAATACAGTTTTGGAGGCTGGAAAGTCCAAGATCCAGGAAACACATCTGGTGAGGACCTTCTTCTTAGTGGGGAGTCTCTGCAGAGTCCCATGGCAACCAAGGTATCACATGATGAGAATCACGTGAGCAAGGGAGCTAATCTCACTTGGTCTCTTTATAAAGCCATCAAAACCACTCCCTGCTAACCCATTAAACCATTAACCACTAATGGGATTAATCTATTTGTGAGGGCAGGGTCCACATGATCTAATTACTTCTTACAGGCCCCACCTTTCAACATTGCTATAATCTGATTTCCCACCCTCTTAACACTGTTACAATGGGGATCAAGCTTCAATGAGTTTGGGGGGAACATTCAAGCCACAGCAACAGGCAATTGCAACATGGTACTGGGAAAGAGGTCTGGTGGAAGTGGGGAAAGAGAGGGAGGGAGGGGGAGAGAGAGAGAGAGAAGGAAGGAAGGAAGGAAGGAAGGAAGGAAGGAAGGAAGGAAGGAAGGAAGGAACGAAGGAACGAAGGAACGAAGGAAGGAAGGAAGGAAGGAAAAGTGGTTTTAGCAGCATTATCCAGACTAGCTACCACCGCTATGGGGGTAAATTATTCAGATGTTATCACAAGTTGTACAATGCAACACTCACACTCTGTCGCAACGTTCCTGGAATTTATGACACAGAGCAATGTCTAGCCGATCAGTAGCTTATGCTATTTTAGTGAACTAATGTAAATTCTTGGCAAACAACTTTGGAACTGCCCCTTAACTTCTCCTTCTCTCTCTTTAAAAATCTGTTCCTAACTGTTGCTGTCTGAAGCACATATTCAGGGCAACTTGAAGCTGTGTCTTCCAGGCTGTAGTCCTCAACCTTGACTCAAATAAATTTTGTTTTATATATTTTTACCTCGGTTTCTTCCTTTAGGTTGACAGTATCACAAGTACAAGGATGGTGCAAGCCTGAGGTGTTGGAGAACAAAAGAAGATCATCCACCCAGCCAAAGGGTGTATCAGTCAGGGTTCTGACATGCCTTTATGCTGCTGTCCCAGCTCTCTGTAACCTTAGCAAGTTACTTATACTCCAAGCATCCTATTTTGGTGCTTGGCACAGGGTCCAGTATGTGGTACAATCTCTAATAAACAAATATATAGTTGAGCTGACCAGGTAACTCAGTTGGTTAGAGTGCAGCCTTATAACACCAAGGTCACGGGTTAGGATCCCCTTACCACCCAGCCACAAAAATATATATATGGCTAATATTACTCCCAAATTCTGAAAGCCAGAATGAAAGAGCAACAAGCCCTTTTAGATACTAAAAGGTTATAAAGCTAATAAAAATAGTGTAATATTGTACATGGATCCAAGCAAACAGAGAGAAATACCATATTAAATGTAGGATGTTGTCTTAGTTTGCTATGGCTGCCATAACCAAATATCACAGACTGGGTATCTTAAACAATGGAAATTTATTTTCTCGCGATTCTGGACGCTGGAAGTTCAAGATCAAGCTGTCAGTCAGGTTTAGTTTCTTCTGAAGCCATATTCCTTCACTTGCAGATGGCTGCCTTCTCTCTGTGTCCTCACATGGTCTGTCTTCTGTGCTTGCACATATTTGTGACCAAATTTCCTTTTCTTTTCTTTTCTTTTCTTTTTTTTAAAAGATGACCAGTAAGGGGATCTCAACCCTTGGCTTGGTGTTGTCAGCACCATGCTCAGCCAGTGAGCCAACCGGCCATCCCTATATAGGATCCGAACCCATGGCCTTGGTGTTATCAGCACCGCACTCTCCTGAGTGAGCCACGGGCCAGCCTCAAATTTCCTTTTCTTATAAGGACACCAGTCATATTGGATAAGAGCATACCAATACAACCAGGATTTTACCTTAATTACCTCTTTCAAAGCCCTCTCTCCAAATACAGCCACATTCTGAGATACTGGGTGTTACATTTCAATTTATTTTAATGCATATAAAAGACAAAAGGAATGCAGGATCATCCAGTAATTAATTTTTGAAAAATTGGAATAAGTTTTAAGCATAACCCTTTCTTCACAAATAACTGTCAAAAATGTTCAATGTTTTTGTAAAAATCCCACCAGGAAAAACTTGAAGGAATATTTATCAAATTTCCATAGGAGAGAAAGCAAGAGCTCCTAAGCTTCAATGCAGGGGGTAGGAATGTGGGGAAATCACAGAGGAAACAATAACTGATTTAACTACTTAAAGGAAAAATCTTTCCTATGCAAAGAATTTGAGAAGCAAGAGGATGGAAAATATTGGTAATGATGGACCACCGTCCGTTACAAAAGTTTATACAGATACAAATCTTTACCTTCAGAGTTGAAAGAAGTCATGATAGGAATGAATAAAGAAAAATGTATAACTGAATGATATAGTTTGGATATGTTTGCCCCCCCAACTTTTGTCCCTCTCAAAGCTCATGTTTAAATCTGATCCCCAATGCAGCAGTGTTGGGAGCTGTTTGTGACATCGGTGCAGATCTCCCATGAACAGATGAATACCCTGAGTTGGGGGGAGGCTAGTGAGTTCTCGCTCCATTAGTTCCCACCAGAGCTGGCTGTTTAAAGGACCCTGGCACCTCCTCTCTCTCTTGCTTCCTCCTGCGGTGTGACCTGCTTGCACCCAGCGGCTGCCCTGCCGTTTTCAGCTATGAGTAGAAACAGCCTGAGGCCCGCGCCAGATGCAGCCGTCCCAGAATCATAAGCCAAATAAACCCCTGTTCTTTATAAATTACCCAGTCTCAGGTATTCAGTTATAGCAATGTTGCAGGAGAATTTCTGGTCCTGCTGGCTAGGTCTGGGTCCTCGGTGTCTTGAACAAAGAATTGGAGAGACACACCAGAAATGAAACGTACAGGCAGTTTTATTTAGCAAAGAAAGGGGGAAGAGTACACTCCGGAGAAAATGGAGTGGACCGGAGCAAGAGAGAAGTGTTCAGGAGTCCTGGGGTGGTAAGGCCTCTTAGCTGGATTCGTGCCATTTGGTCATTGGTTGAGCCCTGAATGTAATCTCTGTTGTATTGGTTAAAGAGATTGGCGCCCTAGCTGGCGGGAACTCATTGGTCTAAGCGAATGGCGCCCAAGGGCGGCGCGGGGGTGGGGGCGGGGGCGCTCCCTGTCTGAAATTGTCTGTCTTCACTTCTGCGCATGTGCCTGCCTGGTGAGGGGCCCAGTTTTTCCTATTTGCAAATAACAAGTTTTTCCTTCTCCCACTCTTATCTCTAACTAGCTTCCTGCCTCAGCAACTCGAAAACGGACTAATACACTGAAGCAAAGTAAAGAAAATGTTTAACATCACTTATAATGAAAGAAGCACAGTTTAACATACTTTGAGTTTAAAACTTGCAAATGGCTAGAGCCCATTACTGCCAAGGGGTGAAGAAATTGCTTGAGTCAAACCAAGCCCAACTTTATCTGAAGCTGCTTGCCGAATTGGCAGCGGCAAGGGTAGAAGCCGTCTTGCACAGATTGGTCATCGGATTGTAATGAGGAACGGAAAAAAATAACCCGGCCTACGCTGGACCCCTGTGCAGCCTCATGGAAAAGAGAAAGCCGGCTCCAGGACAGGGCCCCTCTGGGGACCAAGGTGCCGGGGACCTCGACTCCCGCGGTGAATCGCAGCGCCAGGGTAATGAATGCTGACCGCCTCGCTTGCGTTTTGGAAGCCACCTGTGTGCTCGCTGGAGGCTCGACTCCAAGAAAAAAACGCACACCTGGTGCTCTGCGGGGTCCGACGATCAGCTTCTAAGACACGGAGGAGCCGCTTTGGCATTACCCTTGAGCTTGTAAGGAATGCAAATTAATGGGCCCCACCCAATGTACTGAATCAAAATCTCTGGAGAAGACGCCTAGGAAATTGTGTTTTAACAAGGTCTCAACGTGATTTCTTACACGATTTAAAGTTTGAGAACCAATGATGTCAAAACAAAACAAAACAGATCAACCATTTGTTAAGTCATCTGCCCCTGCATCTCTACCCCCTGTGCTTGAGGACCTGACTGTGACCACAAAATCATAAAAGGGTTAGAAGTTTCAAAATGGTAGAAACAAAGAAAAAAACAAAACGCAAACCACCACCTATCAGCCTTTTACCACACCTCAAGACATGAACAGCCAATCTTTTATAGATTTGCTTTATTTGAAGTGAGCAAAAATCTTTGTCATTGGACAAAAAAGAAATTTGTATCTTTATTAAAGTAGCTCTACAAAGTCATGTTTGCAACAAAATAAACCACTGTCTATCAAGACACAGGAAAAGGGCCATCCCCTGGCTCACTTGGGAGAGGGTGGTGCTGATAACACAAAGGCCACGGGTTCAGACCCCTATATAGGGGAAACACAGGGAAAAGAAATATAGAGATTTAAAAATACTTGCTTCTCTTTAACTTTAGTAGCAGAGGCAGGACCGTTCTCATAATGCTCCTGACAATAATCATGATGTTTTAAACTGCGGATTGTGGGGATCTGATTAACGGGCCTCCAAGAACTCCACGAGGTGGTTCCACTTCTCTGAAAGAGAGGCAATTGATACCAATCATCAACAAGGAAAAATGTTTGCTTTTTTTTTTTTTTTTTTTTTTAAAGATGACCGGTAAGGGGATCTTAACCCTTGACTTGGTGTTGTTAGCAGCATGCTCTCCCAAGTGAGCCACAGGCCGGCCCTCTAAAAGATTTTTAAAAGACACAGTTTTTTTTGTAGCATGCATTTCTCTGAGTTCCCTCTTTTCCCACGGTTATTGGATATTTTGAACTTTGGTTATGGGGCACGATGACATTATTTACATGAATGTAAAGTTGTTTTCCAGTCAGCACGGAGCTGCGGACTTGCTATAAGACACATAATCCAGACCCTGAGAAACCAGAGAAGACATCAATAAAGCTATGCTGATTCCACCCTGAATCCTGAGATAACATCAGTGACATTCTGGAGTAGAAACCAAACACAGCCTTGACAAGAACTTGCACCTGGATCCTTGCAAGAAGAACCCCGCAGTTCTCATCCCCCTCTCTCCTGCTTTTCACTTCCCACATTCCATTCCCTCAATCCCCTCTTTAAAACCCCCTCAGTAAATCTCAGTCTTTAAGATGGCTTTAGTCTGACCATTCTCCTTCAGGTTTACCTGAGTGATGGGTTAGCCTAACATCACTCCTCAGGTCATCAGTATTCCTGAATAAAAACTGACTTCCAGTTTCACCAATATTTTATTTTGGGTTGTTTGTTTTTATTTGGGGGCAAGCCAGGAGCTAAATGCCCTGGGGTAACAGATTTTGGCAAGTCAAACCAGTGTTTTTTCACTTGGGGCAGGCAGCTGGACTTGGGCCTAGTATCACAATTTCTTAGGGGTTGGAAACTGCAAGGAGGTTTGAGAAGGTTAACAGACTGGAAGGAAGCCAAGTAAGGCCAGAGGGATTACCAGTGGCTTCCTCCACAGGCAGGTTCTCAAAGACCCTCACATGGGGAAAGATGTAGTCAGCCCATCTGTGCCATGCTCAGGGGCATGCTCTTCACCTGATTCTATACAATGGGCCATGGGAAAACTGTGATTTTGACTAGGTTCACTATGTCTGTGTCAGAAGGGGCTGGCTCATGCTCTGTTCCCAGAATTACTGCTTGATCTTGCCTACCAAAATGAAGACTGTCCAGGCAGAAATAATTTTGTAAAGTTTATTGGGAGCTAAATGTGAGGATCAACCTGGAAAACACCATCTGACAGATTAAGAGCAGTGCTCCAAAATCATATTGCAAATAACAAAGGTTTTATAGAAGCGGTAACAGAAGGGAGGGGAGCACCTCAGGGAGGAGTTGCATCATTCTCATTGGTGGGCTAAACCAGAAATTACAATCATTGATGCTAAATTACATCAGAAAGGAAACAGTATACTGGCAGTTTGGGGTAAAAATATTTACACATCAGCTATCTTGAAATTTAACATAACTTCCTTAATCAGCAAGTTAAAACTTTTATCAGTTATCTCATTTAAAAAAAAAATGAATATAGTTCATATTTTATTAGAGACGAGCAAAGGGCCCACCAAAGTAAAAATAATCTGAAATATTCCTAAAGAAGAAAATTTCTCAATACAATGAGAAAGCAACATGAATAGAAAAACTTGAACTTAATAACCGAACACTGAGTAGTTAACATAGTGTTAATAGAGGACAGGATTTTCTATACAGACTCAAAACGAAGGATTATATCTAATAAACCTGTACGCAGGCTCAGATATCAAGCACAAAGTTAAGAACCATCTCATAGAAAAGGTGAGATGATGAATCTTCCACTATTGCTATGTTTGGGTGTCATTTTCCATGTTTTCGGACTTAAGCCGGATGGTTTACCCCCGACATCAGGACGCCGAGCAGCAGGTTGCTGACCTGAAACAGCTTCACTTTCTGCGTTCCTAAGTGCTTCTTCTCGGTCTTGGTCTTGCTCGCCTGGACGGAGGACCCCACGTTGCCGGGCGTCGCCATGGCTGCCGCTGCGTCCCCTCCGCCGCCACGCTCCCAAGGCCGGGGATCCTCCCTTTATATACACCGGCCGAGGGAGGCCGCCGCATCTCCCCGGTGGTGGCCCTGGCGAGCCGTGCCCTACTCCGCCCGCCGCCGCCGCCGCCGGTGCGCTCGGCCAGGCTGTTGCGGGAGGCTGCGCTCAGTTGGCGCCCCCGACGGGCTCCCGCGCCCGCCGCGGCTCCGCGCTCACCTCGCGGCTGCACCAGGAGCGCCGCGAGCGGCTTCCGCCAGTTCGTCTCGTTTCTAACCACATGAGATTCTCATCTTATAAAATAGGGCGTCACCGAAGTCATGAGACTCCCTTCCTCAGTCTCTACGGGAACAGGTAAGGGAGAGGCTCTGAGGGTCCGCATGGTCGCGCGTCAGGAGGAGCTAGATTTGAAGGGAAAGTCGGCCGCGGAAGGGAAGAGCTGGGAGCTGGGCGTCGCAGCCACACACGTGGCCTGCCAATCCGGGAAAGAGGCTGTAGAGAGACGCTCGGACTGGAGGACACTAGCCGCCAGCACACCTGGGTGGCTCTCCAGACATCGTGTCCGCCACCCATGCCTCCAGGAAGACACCAATGGGCCGCTCAGTTCCTGCACCCAGGCGAGGGCCGACGTCCGTTCGTCCAGCTGACAGCAGCACCAGCGTCTTCGGCCGTGCGGCCTGCAGATCCGCTCCGGGACCTCCTCCAGACCCAGGTGCCAAGCCCGGGCTGTCTGTACAGTATCCGGCCAGCTCCTCCCCTTCCAGTGGCGCCTCGTGCCCTCGGGGGTGAACGGGCCTGGGGGCGCCGCGAGGCGCCTCCTGCTCGGCGGGACTTCCTCTTCGACCTTGAACTGGTATTCATTTGAGCTCCGTTTGGGTCTCCGACACTCTCCGTTCTCATCTCCGCCTCATAAGGCATGGCTTAGCCTCAAAGGCCCCTGACCGGGTACACAGTTAAAGTGCGAGTTTGATTTGGCGACCTTGTTGACCTGGAACCACCTTTGGTGCCTAAGTTAAGGTTTCGACCTTACCCTTCCAAAGACAGGTAGGCAGGTTAGGCCCAGTGCAGGCTCGTCGAATCTGTTCATTTTCTCTCTTCTGGGCTCTGTTATCTTTTGACTCCGTATGGTTACCATTTCAAAAGCATTCAAGCAAGTGTGTCCATGTTTTAAACAAAACGTCAGAGGTGGTCATTATAGAATGCATAGCAAGTTAGACAAATTTTGTTTATTCTCATCATCCTAAGACAACCACGGCCAAAGCACATTTCTTCCCAATGTTCTTAATTTCAATTTAAAATTTAAATATAACACCAAGGTCAAGAGTTCAGACCCCCCCCACCAGCTAGCCAGCAAATATAAATAAATAAATAAATAAATAAATATTTAAGTTATGAAAACTTTTACACAAGGTCAAGAGTTCAGACCCCCCCTACCAACCAGCCACCAAATACATACATACATACATACATACATAAATATTTAAGTTATGAAAACTTTTACACATTCAAAAAAGTAATATAACATACCCATGTACCCTTGCCCAATTTAACAGATGTTGACATTTTCCCACATTCACCTCCTTTCTCTGTTCTTTAAAATAGACATCACTAAAGCATCTTTCCATTCCCTCCTCAAAGGAAATCATTGTCCTGAAGCTGGTGTGTATCACCCTGGAGCATGTTCTTACACATTTTCTACTGCATTTTTAGAAATATTGTTTGGTAGCTGTTTTGGAATAGATAGCATCTGCTGTGCAAATTATTTTGTTCTTGAAATTAGCTGTACTGTGTTTTTAAAATCTTTTTAATGGAAAATTTCATTTTCATAAGGGGAGATACTATTACTAGACTGAATCCCCTCCGCCACATCATCTAGGCGTCAACAGTAATCAATAGATAACATATGACAGGAGAATCTAATTTATTTATTTGGTGACTGGCCTGTGTGGAGATGCAAATGCTTGACTTTGATGTTATTAGCACCGCACTCTACTCAGAGGGCTAACCAGCCAGCCTGAATCTAATTTTAGTGAGTACTTTTATTTCTTCTATTTAACTTTTAAAAATTAATAGAATACATGCACGTTGTAAAACAGTCTTGAGGATATAAAGTCATATGTGAAAATTCTCTCTTTCACATATTCTCCCTCAATCTCTTACTACTCCTTTATCCACTGTGTATATTGTGAATATGTTCTTCTGGTTTAAACTGTCTTTTCACTTTCTTCAAGGTGTCTTTTGATAAACAAAACTCTTAATTTTAATATAGTCAGATTTATCAGTATTTACAGTAAGTACTTTGTCTGTCTTGCTTAAGAAATCCTTCCCTGCACTGAGGTCTAGAGATTCACCGTACTTTCTACTAAGAATGCCAAAGTTTCTATTTTAACGTTGAAATCCTTGAATCATCTGGGGTTCTTATTTTATTTTATTTTTTTTTAAAGATGACCGGTAAGGGGATCTTAACCCTTGACTTGGTGTTGTCAGCACCACACTCTCTCAAGTAAGCCATGGGCCCGGCCCTTGGGGTTAATTCTTTTAAAGTGGGCATCAGATAGGGATATAATTTCATCTTTTTATAAATGGATCATTTTAAGTGTTAAGCACTTCAAACATCTTTTCAAACATTTTTTTTTTTTTTTTTTTTTAAAAGATGACCGGTAAGGGGATCTCAACCCTTGGCTTGGTGTTGTCAGCACCACGCTCAGCTAGTGAGCAAACCCGCCATCCCTATATAGGATCCGAACCCGTGGCCTTGGTGCTATCAGCACCGCACTCTACCGAGTGAGCCACGGGCCGGCCCCTCTTTTCAAACATTTAATGGAAAGCATGTAACACATAACATAGGCACACAATTTATAATATTCATGTAATCAAAGATATTTTTATAAAAGCAAATAGTTTTATCCTTCAACTAGTTTGTATACATACATAGATTTTAAAACCTGTTCAAAGATTTTCAGTTCAGAGTATACAGATTTTCAGGAGAAGAAAAAAGATAAAATTTAATTTTACAAGAACACATATTACTTTATTCTCCTTCAAAAAATAATCCATAGTCATTCAAGGATAATAAAAACTAGTCTTTATGAAAGCAGCTATCTAAAGACTACAAAATAAATACTGCAATCCAGGGTTCTTTTTAAAATTCAGTCAGCTGCTGCTCATTGCAGAAGCAGCCTACATGGTGCTTCTACAAAAATAATCTTCAGTATCCGAGGCCTATAAAGGCGAGACAATCTTACCTTCTGCTGAGGCTTAAAGTGCACCTACAAGTGGAGAAGTGCTAGATCCTCAGTCACTTCAGAAATACTTGTTGAAGCCTTTTCCTCAAGTGTAAATATGCCGAAAATATCCTTCAGGCTCATAATGGTTTATCAAGAACTGTGACCCCTGCATAACTTCTCCCTGTACTCATACACGATGACACAACTGTCCATATATCAGTTGTTCGGTTATAGTAGTCTACAGATGCTGAGTTACAGGAACCATCAAATTTTGAATCGAGAGGCTTCTGATGGCCCTGCTTTGTGCGTGCGGGAGGCAGCAGGGACATCCCTCCCCATGGTGGCTCCTCTCGGGCTTCAGAAAGCAGGCACCGGGGCCGACCCCGTGGCGCACTCGGGAGAGTGTGGCGCTTGGGAGCGCAGCGACGCTCCCGCCGCGGGTTCGGATCCTATATAGGAATGGCTGGTGCGCTCACTGACCACACCAAGCCAAGGGTTGCGATCCCTTACCAGTCATGAAAAAGACAAAAAAAAAAAAAAAAAAAAGGAAGCAGGCACCGAACGCCGCCGCCAGCACCATTGCAGCCGCGGGCTCCCGCACTGCCCGCCCGCCGGGCCCCGGTCCATCCGCCCTTTAGGAGGCGCCGCGCTCTTCTCACCGCGCGCCACCTCCTGCGGCGGCGGCGGCGGCGGGACCGGCGGGCCTATAAATGGATAATTTTTTTTTTACCTTAGCCATTCTCCTGAGGGTGCAATTACCTGAGGCCACTGCAGACTACCTCCTTGAAATTTTTCTGACTCTCACATGTAGCATGAGTTAGTCCCAAGGCTGATTTGTGCTAATTATTATGTCGAGACATACTTAAGAAAGATAGGTCCATTGCCATTCCCATCTGGATGGCAGTTTATTTATGATTTAGTTTTATTTTGGAGGTATAGTTATTTGGGATCCCAATTTGATTATGTTTGCTACATTTGGCAAGCTCTGAATTTTACTTGCTGGCCCCCATGCCACTTTCAAACAAAAGTGCAATGTTTTTAGCACTGGCAACAGAATCTGCTAAGATGAATCAGTTTTCTCACTGTATTGCCTTACAGACTTCCTGGTTTGACTTTGATTGTAAGGGCGTCTCCAACGTTTTCTAGCTTTGTGAATGAATGCAAATTATTTAAACTCCCTGTATCCCATGAAATAAAGATAAAATACTACCAAGATTTCCAGCAGATCATGTGTTTTCATTTCCTCTGCTCTTAGCCCTGAAAAAAACAATCTGAGGGGCTTTGGGTTCAGGCAATAGAATATGTGAGTTAATTGCTTTGGTAATTTCTCATTGAAAAGCTTTGTTCTTCATTACTTCACTTCTTGATCTACTCTTCACCTCTTAAGATGAAATTTCTAAATGATGAAAAGTGGTACAAAGCATAATGAAGACATAACATCTTTTTGTACCAAATAACAGCAAAATGTATGCCATAGATTGTTGTGAAAAAATGGTTAAAATGAAGAAAACAAATTAGTAGGAAAATATTTTACAAAACACTGTCAGAGCAGAAGCAATGAAGCAAAAAAAGAATACAGTAAAGGTCTAATAGATCTGAACAATAGAGGACATTCTTAATGTTTAGGAGGCATTTACAAATAATGACTGCACAATAAAACTATACAATAGTTCCTTAGATGGATGAATGGATGAATAAAATAGATATTATATCACACTACTGAAGAATATTAAGTAAAGCAAGAAATGAAAACCATCACTGACAGGCTATTTACAATATAAGAATAACTTACAAATTACATTTTTGAAGTGTTTTATTATGGCCAGTGTATGTACATTCAGAAAAATCTAATTTTCAATCCCTTCCCTTCAATCCTGTCCTCTCCTCCACCTACAGTTAAATATTGTTAGTTTTTGGGTTATCTTACATTAAAAAAAAAAAGTGTGTATAAGTATCTGGGATTTTTTTCCTTTACTTTTTTGTAATATTACATATATTTTATTGAACTCTTTTCTCCCCAACTTTTTATTTTGAGACATTTTAAACCTATGAAAAAATTGCAATTACATAAAAATTGACCTTTTATGCCTTTCATTCAGTTTCACCCGTGTGAACATCTTGCTACATTTATTTCATCTTTGTACCTACATAGAATTTTTCATGGGTTATTCGGTAAGTGGCAAAAATCATGATACTTTACCCTAAGCACTTCATCATTATCTCCTAAGAGTAAGGACATTCTTCTATATAACCATATAAAAATTTTCACTCTGGAAATTTAATATTGGTCCAATACTGTTATCTAACATATGATCCAATTTCAATTTCCTCATTAGTTTCAATAATAATCTTTTTTTTTTTTTAAAGATGACTGGTAAGGGGATCTTAACCCCCGACTTGGTGTTGTCAGCACCACACTCTCCCAAGTGAGCCACGGGCCGCCCCTCAATAATATTCTTTACAGTTAATTTTCAGTACAATCAAGGAGTATGCATTGTATTTAGTTGTCACATCTCTAATTTCTTTTAATCTGAAATCATTCCTAAATTTGTTTGTTTATTTACTCTTTACTGATGTTGCACAGCAAAAGAAACAATCAACAGAGAGAAGAGACAACCTGCAGAATGGGAGAAAATATTTGCAAACTATACATCCAATGAGGGATTAATATCCAGAATATACAAAGAACTCAAACAACTCAATAGTAAAAAAGCAAATAATCCAATTTAAAAACTGGGCAAATGAGCTGAATAGACATTTCTTAAAAGAAGACATACATGGCCGGCCCATGGCTCACTTGGGAGAGTGTGGTGCTGATAACACCAAGGCCGTGGGTTCAGATCGCTATATAGGGATGGCCGGTTAGCTCACTTCGGAGAGCGTGGTACTAACAACACCAAGTCAAGGGTTAAGATCCCCTTACTAGTCATCTTTAAAAAAAAAAAAAAAAGACATACAAATGGCCAAGAGGTATAGGAAAAAATGCTCAACATCACTAACGATCAGAGAGATGCAAATGAAAACCACAATGTGATAGTGTGGAGGAAGAGTGACTCTTATACACTGTTAGTAGGAATGTAAATTAGTACAGCCATTATGGAAAATAGTACAGAGATTTCTCAAAACACTAGAAATAGAACTACCATGTGATCCAGCAATCCCACTGCTGTGCATATATCCAAAGGAAAGGAAATCAGTATGTTGAAGGCATACCTGCAGTCCCATGTTTATTGCAGCTCTATTCACAATAGCCAAGATATGGAACCAAACTAAATGTCCATCAATGAATGATTGGATAAAGAAAATGTAGTATATATACAGAATGGAATACTACTTAGCCATAAAAAAGAATGAAATTCTGTCATTTGCAGCAACACAAATGAGCTTGGAGAAAATTATGTTAAGTAAAATAAGCCAGGCACAGAAACAGATATACCGCATGTTCTCACTCATATGTGAAAACTTAAAAAGTTGATCTCATAGAAAAAAAAAAATCTCATAGAAGTAGAGAGTAGCATAGTAGTTACTAGAGACTGGTCAGGGGAGAGGGGAAGAGGGATAGGTAGAGTGTGATAAATGGGTACAAAATTGTAGCAAGATGGGGGAATAAGATCTAGTGTTCTAGAGCACTGTAGGGAGACTATATACAACAACAAATTACTGTGTAACTTCAAGTAGCTTGTACAGATGATGTTGGATGTACCCAACACAAAGATGTAACAAATGTTTGAGATGATGGATATGCTAATTACCCTGATATGGTAATTATGCACCGTATAAATGAACCCAAGTATCATCTTATACTCCATAAATATCTACAATTATCATGGGTCAATTAAGGAAAAAGAAAAAGAAAAAATTTTCAGACAGAAGTAGATTAGAGGTTGCCAGAAACTGGAAGGAAGAAATAATGGGAAGTTATTGATTAATGGGTATAGAGTTTATGTTCAGAATGACGAAAAAGTTTTGGAAATAGAGGTGATCGTCACACAGCATTGTGAATATAATTAATGCCACAGAATTGTATGCTTAAAAAGGGTTAAAATGAAGGGCCGGCCCATGGCTCACTTGGGAGAGTGTGGTGCTGATAACACCAGGGCCACAGGTTCGGATCCCTATATAGGGATGGCTGGTTAGCTCACTTGGGAGAGCATGGTGCTGACAACACCAATTCAAGGGTTAAGATCTCCTTACCGGTCATCTTTTAAGAAAAATAAATAAATAAATAAACCAAACCAAACAGACTCACAATTAGAATAAATCAGTTGCAGGATACAAAATCAGTATACACAAAAATCAATTTCATTTTTATATACTAGCAATAAACAATCTAAAAATGAAATTAAAATAACTCCAGTCATAATAGCATTAAGATAATTTTAAAACGTTTAATTTTTTGTTTATTTTTATTTTGTTTTATTTATTATTTTTAATATTTAAATTTTTGGAGGTTAGGGATAAGGGAGTGGGGGACATGGGGTACAAACACAATTTGTGATAGTGGGCATGCTGCCAGTATGAATCTGGCCTTCACATCTTGGGCATGAGGGGTGACAATCATCTCTGTATCTCATGAATATTTGTAACCAATAATAAAAAATAAATAAATATTTAAATTTTAAATGTTTTAATTTAAGATTTTAAATATACTTTTACAAATAAATTTGTTAAGTGTAAGATTTGTATACTGAAAACTACAAAACATTGCTGAAAGAAATTAAAGATGTAAATAAATAAATATTTCATTCATGGATTAGAAGACTCAAAAGATAAATTTAGATTCTTAGCAGAAAACATAAAAGTAAACCTTCATGTCCATGGTTTAGGTCAAGATTTTTTAGACAGAATAGGAGAAGCAACAGTGTGATGAAAAAAAATTGGTAAGTTGGACTTCATCAAAATTAAAAACTGTGCTTCAAAAGACACCATTAAGAAAGTAAAAAGATAAGCCAATAACTGGGAGAAATTTGCAAATTATGCATCACACAAAGGAGACATATATACATATATATAATACACACAGAGGATATAGATATAGATATATCTTACAACTCAATAAAACAACACAATTAGAAATAGATAAAAGATATGAATAGAACTTTCACCAAAAAGATATATGAATGGTCCCTGTACCAGTCAGCCGACAAAAAAAAAAAAAAAAATATATGAATGTGCTATAGCCAACAAATAAGTCGCACTCAGAAGGACGGTTTAAAATTTATTCCGGCAGCCGGGACCGCAACAGCCAATTCAGAGCTGCGGCCCCGAGTCCAGGGTTACTTTCAGTTTTAAGCTCTTCGTGGCGTGGCATGCTCGTTAGCTCGCCTGATGCAGTTTAGCCAATGCAAGCAAGCCTCGAGTACATAAGCTAATTTTGCGGATAGCCTTTAGCAAAGGCTTTCCACCCGTCCCTCCCCCTTTTTATTACTTCCTTAAACAAAAACAAAATGCATGTCTTTTATACAATATTGTGTTACTTGTGTTAACTTTAAACTGGCAGCTAGTGACATCCTGTTAGACACACAGGATGTTCTGCAAAAGCGAGCACAGCTGGCTTACAAAAGCTGAAATATGCAAGTTACAGCAGAGCATAAAACTTTCCACAAAAACATGGTTTTTTTTTGTTTTTTTTAAAAGATGACCGGTAAGGGGATCTTAACCCTTGACTTGGTGTTGTCAGCACCACGCTCACCCAGTGAGCAACCGGCCATCCCTATATGGGATCCGAACCCGTGGCCTTGGTGTTATCAGCCCCACACTCTCCCGAGTGAGCCACGGGCCGGCCCACACAAAAACATGTTTTAAAGAAGCTTTTGGGTAAGGGTCTTTATCACAGAAGTGTGGTTGCTTGAGGAGGGGTCTTAGAAAGCTAGCCTGTTTCTCATCTACACAGGAAGGAGCTGAGAGCCTACAGCCTGTGGTTTTCTTGCTAACACAAGCACAACTTGTGACCACAGAGCTATAGAACACAGAAATATTCAGCTGTTTTTTGCAACTGGGACAAAGATGGGTTTTTTCATGTTACTTGTATCAAATGGACAATAAAGCACATACAAGGATCCTCTACCTAGTTAGTTATTAGGGGAATATAAATTAAAACGACAAGATACCATTCCACCCACAAGAATACCTATAATAAAAACACAATTATAAGTGATGAAGATGTGGAGAAAGTAGAACCCTCAATATCTATACATT
The DNA here is from genome assembly GCF_027409185.1 of Cynocephalus volans. Classification (NCBI taxonomy): domain Eukaryota; kingdom Metazoa; phylum Chordata; class Mammalia; order Dermoptera; family Cynocephalidae; genus Cynocephalus; species Cynocephalus volans. Next base: position 78,849,386 of record NC_084464.1, read on the forward strand.
GCTGGTGAAAATGTAAAATGGTACAGCCACCTAGGGAAAGTCTGCCTGTTTCTACCACATGACCAAGAGAAATGAAAACACATTTTCATTGAACGTGAAACATTTGCATGCATTGTATGCAAATGTTCATAGCATTTTTCATAATATCCAAAATGAAAACAACCCAAATGTCCATTAATTGGTTAATGAATAAACAAAATGTGCTATATCCAGGCAACAGAACACTATTTAGCAGTTCAAAGGAAGAAAACACTGATTCATGCTGTAACGTGGATGAATCTTGAAAATATACGCTAAGTGAAGAAGCCAGACACAAAGTGATAAATATTGTATGATTGTTTATATAAAATCCTTCTCTATAGAGACAGAGTAGATTGTCAGTGTCAGGAGACAGGGAGTAGCTGCAAGAAGCTTCTTTCTGGTGTGACAGACATGCAAAATTAGATTGCAGAGACGATTGACAAAATCTTTGAATTGTACACTTTATATAAGAACTGGCAAGGATGGTCTGAATTCCAAAATATCTGTACCAACTATGTTCGCAAAACAGTACTTCCACTCAAAACTAAAGAAGTGAAATTTTATTTCTCTGTTAGTAGGATTGTTTGCTATTTTTAAAACAAGTTTCTATTAACACACAAAGAGAGGGCAGGTACATTTTGTGACAAAATTCCAAATCAAGGCCAGGCCTCCTGGTTCCCAGGCTTGTGCAGCCACACACAGCCCACCCACTCGTGTGAAGATGAGGGTTCAAATTCGAAAAAGGATCCTGGAGTTTCCCTGGGGTTTTCTCACCTGCGGCTGCTTGATCCTCATTGTTTACATCAACTTTTCCTTCTCTGCATGTGAAAAGAAAAAAACCCTGGTTCTGCGGCGGTTCGCAAGGCCAAGTACACTGCCGGCATGTCGCAAATCCCTCACAGGGTAATTGGAACATGGGGAGCCTGGCCCCGCTCTTGTTCCTTAGAACTGAGTTGGGCACGTGGTAGGAACGCTTTAAGACTCGGCGGGGCGCAGAGGGGCACACCGGTTCCCCCCCGTACCCCACCTTACCTCTCCCATAGGTCTTCAGGGTCCGAGTGAGTAAGATTTCCCTGACAGAGTGGGACGGGACTCGGGCTCTGGAAAGCTCCCGAGGCAATGCGGGAAGGCGAACAGAACTCCCCACGCAGGCCAGAGCACAGGCACTCGCCCATCCGACCCCACATGGAGTCGGGAGCCCGCAGAGGTCCTTCCTATCTTCAGGTGACTAACCGGGGAGGAATTACCATTGTCTGTAAGAGGAATGCCCGAATAGAACGAAAGGCGGAGGAATGACGAATTCGCGCTCTCTGCTGGAGCTGGGACATCCATGTTCTGCTCCTAGGCTTTGGAACTCCTGGTTCTCGAGCCTTCGGCTTTCCTGGTTCTCCAGCTTGAAGGGGCAGCTCGTCATGGGCTTCGCCTGCTCCTCCTTCCCAGGGGTCTGAAGATCGAGACCCTGGCCATGCCCTTGGGGTCCAGAATTTGCACTTATAGCAGGATCTCGGTCAATTGTTCGAAGTGCGGCATGTGGTGCCCTTTTGTGCCTAGGTTGGGAGCGCGCAACGGGGAGAGGGGGCACCGGAGAGAGAGGCCCTAGCTGGGCAAGGCATGGGGGAGTGATTGTACCGGCGGCCAGTGGGAGGGTGGGGCGGGCGGGGGTATACTCGACACCCTGATCTCACAGGACTTTTCTAAGAATTAAATGGTAAGAGAGCCTGGCAGGTTGTAGGTGCCCAGCGTAAGATTGTGCCAACCTCCCTGGTCCGGATGGTAAGTGCAATCTCCTTCTTCCTGGAAACTCGCATAGGTCCTTGAGAGGTAGTAAGTGAAACCCTAGGGGCTGTATTTTCCCAAATCATGATTCCCACTGAAATCACACATTGGTGTCTGTCTAAATTCAAGTGGAAGTTGCTTATATCGCTACTCCAGAGCCGAGAGCGCTGTTTGCTGCCCCTTTGTGGGAAGGCGGCTCCTTACCTAGCGAGTTCGGAGGAATAATTTCTCCCAGGGCCGAGGAATCCTCCCCCCCATCCCTCCCCCTGCCTACCAGCCAAGCCGAAGTCGGGGGCTTGTCCTCGGACCCTGCAGGTGCGCTAACACTAGGGGAGGCCGCAGCGCGAGCCAGGAGCTCGGGGGTACGAGGCTGCCTCTGACGCCTAGCAGTCTGGAAGAAGCCGCGCGGTGGAGAAGGCAGGTCGCTGAACGCCCTTGCAAATTCAGACCCGGAGCTTCGAGGAAGCGAGTGGATCAGAGCAAACCGCCTGGCAGGCAGGGGAGAAAGACCGGGGCTCGCCTGCCGAGGCTAGGGGGGTGGTGTCGGGGACCCGGGACGACTCAGCTCCTACCTCTGGAGAGGGAGTAGTCCCCGCGCTGCTCGGGGACCCCCTCTGGTCACACGAAGTGCGAGGGAGCGCGAGGGAACAGAAACCTTTCTTCCTGCAGAAAGAAGTTGCAGCTTCGAGGAATCCTGTGGTCAAATCGGGTGTGAATTCCGCCTTTTTATCCTTTTATCCTTTTCGATGTCTTCAGGGGAAAAATAGGTGGTAGATTGGATGTGAAAGCCCCACAGTCATACCGATTTTCTACTTGCTTAGTGAAAGCCCTTCTAAGCCATGTTGAGATCTAGGATAAGACATTCCACCGCTTTTTATCGCAAAAGGTTTAGTGTCAAAGATCTGGGGTGAAAACGTATTTTGCTCTATTTTGTAAAATATTAAAATACAGAAAAGTACAAGAATTGATATAGCTTGGAATTACTGTTTTAGATATGCCTTTCCTCACCACCCCTCAACACGTGACAAAACAGCGTCAAAATGTTAAGGCATTTGCTAATCAACTGCCCAAGGAATTAGCTAATGTAATTAAAAATAAAAATGAAAAGCATACAGGCAAAAAATTCCTTTAAAAAAAAAAATAGATGTTATAGGGCCGGCCCGTGGCTCACTTGGGAGAACACGGTGCTGACAACACCAAGTCAAGGGTTAAGATCCCCTTACCAGTCATCGGCTTACACAAAACTGAGCAGAAAGTACCGTGGTCCCTTGGTATCCGCAGGGGATTGGTTCCAGGACCCCCACGGAAATCAAAATCCGAGATGCTCAAATCTCTTATTTAAAATGGCCAATATTTACATATAACCTACACAACTCTCTCCTACACTTTAAATTATCTCTTGATTACTTGTAGTACCTTACACAGTATAAATGCTATGTAAATTGTTGTTATATTGTTTGTTTTTAAAATTAGTTTTGGGGTTTTTTTAAAGATGACCTGTAAGGGGATCTTACCCCGTGACTTGGTGTTGTCAGAACCAAGCTCTCCCAGGTGAGATAACCAGCCATCCGTATATAGGGATCCGAACCTGTGGCCTTGGTGTTATCAGCACCACACTCTCCCAAGTGAGCAATGGGCCGGCCCTAAAATTAGTTGTTTTTAATTTGTATTATTTTTCATTTTTTTCCAAAATATTTTTGATTCCCGGTTGATTAAATCAGCTGGAACCCGTGAGAACCGGGCCAAGCCAACTGTGCAGAGATCTCCCACTTACTCCCCAGCCCTCCCAAACACACAAACAGCCTCCCCACACCAGCAACATCCCTCACCAGAGCAGTACATTTGTTACAATGGATGAATTTACATTGACAAGTCATTACCACTGAAAGACCATAGTTTACATTACGTTTCACTCTGGTGTTATCGTAATCTTGTCCTCACAGAATGAGTTAGGAAGTATTCCCTCTGCCTCTGTTTTCTAGAAGAGATTCTAGTGAGGCCAACATTACCCTAACTCCAAAACCAGATGAAGAAATTACAAGAAAAGTACAGACCAGTATCTCTCATGAACACGAATGCAAAAACCCTCAGCAAGATGTTAGCAAACCAAGTCTAACAATAGTCTTTTTTTTTTGGTGGCTGGCTATGGGGATCCGAACTGTGCTCTAACCAACTGAGCTAACCGGCCGGCCCTAGCGGTAGTCCTTTCTACAGATTATTAATACTATCCATTTCAAATGCGACTACTCAGCCATAAAAAAGAATGAAATTCTGCCAGTCGCAGCAGCATGGATGAGCTTGAAAAAAATTATGTTAAGGGAAGCAAGCTAGGCACAAAAAGAAATGCCACATGCGCTCACTCATAAGTGCGAGCTAAGAGAGAAAGGAAGAAAGGAAGGAAGAACACAATACACTGAACTTTGAGAAGAGAACACAACTGTGGTTACTAGAGGAGGGAAAGGGAGAGGGGGGGAGGGATTAGCAAGGAATTGATTAATGGACACTTGGAATGACTACATTTTGTAATGATGAACATGCTAATTATCCTGATTTGATCATTGCAGATTGTGCACATGTATTGATAGTCAACTCTGTACCTTGCAAATATGTGTAATCAACTGTTTTTTTAAAAAAATACTATCCATTTCAGGTTAAGGATTAGAGAATGAAGATTAAATGCATAACATATTTACTTTATGTTTTTATATATTTCCTGAGTGCTCTAATAGTACTTTATTCATATTTCTCCAGAGATGATGGCATTAAGAGTTACTATAGTTAATTAGATTTGAGTTAATTCAAACCAGGTGTTGTTTTTTAATCTCTAGCACTGACCTAGCATTATAACAGGTGTTCATGTTTGATGGATGATTGAATTGAGATTTTTTTTCACACAATTCGAAGATCCTAATAAATATAGGAGCACTCTCAGCTGGCTTCCAGCCCTGGAATAAAATGTCCAGCCACAGAGTCAGGCTGAAATGATATGAGTAGTTCACGCATTTATTCGATTTGTTTCCTTAACTCTAAAAATATAGCAAACATTAAGGTCCCATTGTGTGAAGCGTTGAAATTCTATCAAGCCAGTGATTTTTAAACTGTGGGTCATTAATTAAATTTTGTGGATTACGACCATTAAAAAAACTAAAATAGGCTTAAACATATTAAAGTGCTGCTCGAGTAGCAAAGAAAAATGCTGTTTTGTCAACCTCTAGTTTCAAGTTTGTTGTGGACGGATTGGGTCACGTACTGGGATTTTTTTTTTCTGCAGGCAGGCACAGTGATCTGAACTCGTGACCTTGGTGTTATAAAGCTGCATGGTAACCAGCTAAGCTATTCGGACATACCCAGGGTCAGGTGGAAAAAGTGACTTCCGTTTAGGACGCACGCTTAAAAACATTTCCCAGGCAATGAAATTGGGGTAGGGTGTTTAGTAGGGCGAGGCGTCACGTGGGGTCTTCGAATACGTCCTACGCTTAAAGAGGTCGGCGCATTGACACGTTCACTTGTGAGAACCAAGTTGGTGAAGTCCCGCCCACAACGCTCGTTGGCCAATTGCTGTGCGGCAAAGCAGGGCGGGGTAGGCGGGGACCGGGCGACCCTCCGCGGGCTATAAGTACCGGCAGTGTGGTTGCCCAAGCAGAGGCGCCGGCGGACGGCACGTGCCGAGTTGGGCCGGAGCGTTGTCGGACGTGCTGGTTCGCCTCAGAGCCATGTCTAGGCAAGAAGCGGGAGCCAACGCTTCCCCCTGGGTCGTTGCTTCTAGGCCAAGCCCGACAGTGGACCGGGCTCCGGAGAGGAGGCCGGCGGAGGAGCCAAATGAAAGCCGTCGGGGGTGTCGCAGGGGTGGCAGAGGTGACGGCCGAAGAGACCCCACTGATTGCCAGGAACCGCCGCTCTGCTTTGTGTTGAAGAACGACTGGGTGGGCTTGGTGATCGGTGAGAGCAAGAGAATGGGTGTGGCGGGCAAGGCCGGGAAGGAGAATGGGTGGGGCCGGGGGCAGAGCCTGGACAAGGACACCCTCCCACTCCGAGTCTCGCCTCCCACCAGCTGTCGCCTAATGAGATTTGAGTCTCAGATATTTCTAAGGCCTGTTGTTAGAATAATGTCATTTAATGTACCTTTTGATATTTAATAGTGGCGATGGTTTGGGGAGAGCAACTTCTAGAAGAATTATGAAATCTTTGGAATAAGGAAGGATGCTAAAAAGATGAGGCGTTTTTACTGACATCTTACCCAAAAGGAACAACAAAACAGTTTTGAAATCACTCTGCTCCCATGAATTCCATTTAGAGCTATCAATCAAAGAAAAGGTGTAAGATATTATTGTAGGGCTGAGCAAAGCATCAGACATACCTTGCACTTATTTTCTTCACATGTAGTTTATCTGGTGAAAAACAAGGTCTTTTTTTTTTAATACATATTGAATTTTACAAATTTTTGAATTTTTTGAAAAGCATTTAAAAAATGACTGCTCTGTTTATTGCCATTCAGACTGAGTATAAATTACATTTGCCCATTAGGTATGGGAGTTAGTATTTCGTTTTGCCTTTTTTTAAAAAACTGTTCTAAGAAAATGAACAGATTTTGTAGGCTGCTATTAAACAGTGTATTGTAAGGCTGATTGCTAGACTAACCAGAGATTCATTGGCCCTTTGGGAGGCTCAGGCTCAAAAGATCTAAAGAATGATATAACCACTGGGTTTGCAATAAAAAAAAATCACTTAAGCTCTCAACAGTTTATTGAGCAGCTGTAAAGTGCCAGAGTGCATGTTAGATCTGGACCCAATCTTTTTCATTGTGGTAAAAAAAGAACAAATTTAGCCTCTTAATTATTAAGTGTGCAGGACAGTATTGTTAATGATAAGAACACTGTTGTACCCTAGATCTCTAGAACTTATATGACTAAAGCTCTATATCCATTGAACAACTCCTCATTTCTCCTTGCCACCAACCCTGACAAACACCATTTTATGTTTTGTTTCTGTGTTTGATTTCTTTAGATACCCATATAAGTTGAATCATGCAGTAATTGTCTTTTTGTGATAGGCTTATTTCACTTAGCGGAATGTCCTCAAGGTTCATCCATTTTGTGGCAAGTGAGAGGATTTCCTTCCTTTTCATGGCTGAATGACATTCCATAGCTATGTATATACCACATTGTCCATTTAGCAGTTGATGGACCTTTAGGTTGCTTCCACCTTTTTTTTTTTTTGAGCTTCCACTTTTTGACTATTGTGAATAGTGCTGCTATGAACATGGGAGTGCAGATAATCTCTTCAAGCCATTGCTTTCAATTCTTTTGGATGTATACCCAGAAGTGGGACTGCTAAATCATGTGGTAGTTCTATTTTTAATTTTTTGAGTAATCTCCATACTGTTTTCCATAGTGGCTGTACCATTTTACAACCCCACCAACAGTGCACAAGGGTTCCAATTTCTCCACATCCTCTCCAAAGCTTTGGGTCCAATTAATTTCTTGTGTGGACCAATACAGGATCTTAGTTTCCACTTCCCTGGAAAAGGAGACTCCTACCACCAACCAAAATTTGGAGTAGAAACCTCTTGCTTCCCTCTTTTTTTAAACAGTGATTACTGGACTCTAGGAGCCTTTCTTTAAATGATTTGGGTAAGAACTAGAACAGGTTTTTTGTGTAACTAAATTCCCTTTATTGTTTTCAACTTGTAGTCATACATATATATTCCTTTGTTTTTAAAAACAGGTCGTGGTGGGTCAAAAATAAAAGACATTCAGCGTACAACAAATACCAAAATACAGGTAAGTCATCTATGTTCTTATACCCTAAAAGGACATAGTTCATTCTTAAGGGAGCACTTAATCCTAGTTATTGCTCAGTTATTAACATACTGCAGTAACTTAGGTAGATTGCCAAAGCTCTTCATACTGCTGTTGTCAAGAACTCACTGCTGTGGTCTGTTCCAGGTATAGGTTTTGTGACTCTTGGAGATAAAAATCTTTAGTGATAATTTCCACTTAAGAATGAGATCTCTATAGGATGTTCATCATGCCCCAAATGACTCCCTTCCTGAGCCCCTCACACTTGACCTGCTCCTGTGTTCTAGCCTTAGTGAATTTCTCAACCTTAGTGAATGACAGCATCATTCACTGAGTTCTCAAGCCAGAAATCTCAGGTTATCTGCTGTGGTACTTTGCTCTCCTTATCCTTATCCACCCCTGAGTCTTGTCTCTTTCCTGTATTTCTCTAGGGGAATGCCATCATTTTTATTCTCCCCTAACCATCCATTCTGCTTCCATTCTTGTCCCCCTCTGACCATGTTCCATGTGCTCAGAGCAGTCTTTCTAAAACACATGATGTGTTCATGTCCCTTTCCTGCATAAAACCTTTCATAGTATCTCCAACTCAAGTCCAGATTTCTTATCATGGCCCAGTTGATCTGGCCTGTTTAACCTCTCCAGCCTTCTCTTCCCCCACTTCCTCTTGAGCACTGCCACCCACTTCCTGACATACTCTCCTACCACAGGTATCTCCTCATAGGAAACTCCTATTCACCCTTCAGGTAAGCTTAGTTATCACTTCCTCCTGCTCCCCCATTCTGTGTAGCTGGCCCTTTCCATCCTCTCAGCATCTCATACTTGCCTCATTTCAGCACTTACAGAGTTCCATGTATCTGTAAACCATGCAGATGGTAAACATTGTCTGAATCACCAACCTAAGACAGCATTTGGTGTATAGTAGTTTCTAGATAAATATTGAATCATTCAGGGTATCTGAAATTATGTATGTTTAAAGATGTTACTTGTATAGTCTATCCTCAAAACGTAATGTCAGCCTTGTAAACTTCTCTCCATGACAGTGTACATGTGTAAGTACAGAATCCCATCAAGTCAGAAATTTGCATAAGTAACCTGACAGTTCAATAAAGTCTTATCTACATTGCACATAAGTTAATCCACTCCAGCCCTAAAATTCTGTAAGATTAGCCAAATATTACCATTTTATAGGTGAGAGAATTCAGACTCAAAGTAGTGTTACCTGTCAGATTAATGCCTTAATTTTCACTCTAACACTATTTGCTGAATTTATTCCCTAGCTGACCGTTTTTTAATTTACAGATTGTCCTATTCCTCTCCACCCAACCAGGAGGTAAATCCCAGAGTGGATATAAGTAGCATCCCCCTCAAATTGGAAATTTAGACAGTGGCTGATAACAATGCTATGTTTACTTTATACTTTTATACTATATGACGAGTGATTGCTGGGGCTAGTGAGTGGACTTTATTCTGACCTATTTTTCCCTTGTATCTAGATAATAAGAGGATATACTGAGGCAGAAGTCAAAATTTTTGGCAGCAAGGCGATGCAGGTGAAAGCAAAAGCAGTGATAGATAATTTTGTTAAAAAACAAGAGGAAAATTATAAATCAGAATGCAGAATTGGTAAGTAATTTTTGCCTGCTGAAGCCCTTAAATTTTTAAAACTTCTTTCAGTGTTATAATCCATTATACCTGATTCCTTTCCTGATACAAAGCTTTAGATTGCCATCAGTCTAGTTTTAGAGATTTTTTTCTGTGAAAGCCCAGAATACTTTTTTTTCTTAAAATTAAAACTAGTTAACCTCTATGTTGTTAAGCCTAGCAGTTTTACTGTTAGCCATGGGTAAGTGAAAATGAAAGAACCCTTTAATACACTCACTTTAATATTAGTGGTATAGTAAGGATTGGTCTTGGGCTCTTGACTCTGGTGTCTCCCCTTAGATCCATGACTGACATTAAAAACTGTTTATTTGGTATTTTTAAAATCTTATCTGTTTACATTAGAGAAAAAGCCACTATTGAATCATATCTAGAAGAAACATGGGCGTAAAAAGGACAGCGAGACTTGGGTTCACATGGCAGAGTTGCCTGTTAGTGTTTCTTGGAAAGGAGCTTAACCTCTAAGGCTCCATTTCTTCTTCTGTTAACCTAGGCTAATATCTGCCTCCAGCAGTACTGTAAAGATTAAGTAATGTGTGTGACAGTATTTTAGTAACTCTCATGTTATTTTCCTTCCCTTGTCCAATAAATTAAATTTTTCATAAGTTAATAAATTATGAAAACCATGACCAAATTGGCATGGAACTGTAGTATAACAACCCCAAGTTTTATATTTCAAGCATACCACACAATAAAAAAATAGTATTGGATTTTGTACTGGCATGATTTATTGTGAAAGTAATTTGGTAAAAATATTTCTAACAGGTACTGTTGCATTCCAGCCTTCTGTTGGAAGAGACATAAGCACAGCTAACAGTGTTGTTACAGAAGATCAGCCATCAATAGATTGGGATCAAATTCGAAAGGATGCTTTGAAATGGGAAAAAACGAAGTGGTCAGGTCATTGATGCCTCCTAACATTTCCATGTAGTGTTGGTGTTTCTTTTTCTTTTCTTTCTTTCTTTTTTTTTTTTTTTTTGGTGGCTGCCTAGTACAGGAATACAAACCCTTGACCTTGGAGTTAGTAACAACGCGCTCTAACCAACTGAGCTAACCAGCCAGCTCCTGGTGTTTCTTTTAACTACAGTTTTTATCCTCTATAAAATGTCTTTGTGTTACTTTTCGTAATGAAATCTATATGAAAAGACAGTAAAATGTAAAATGCTGCAATTAGTTCCTAGGTCATGATAGTTCTTTGTTGTCTGTGTTGTGACTTATATTGTAAATGGAAAATTAGGGGCCGGCCTGTGGCTCACTCGGGAGAGTGTGGTGCTGATAACACCAAGGCCATGGGTTCGGATCCCATATAGGGATGGCTGGTTTGCTCACTGGGTGAGCGTGGTGCTGACAACACCAAGTCAAGGGTTAAGATCCCCTTACCAGTCATCTTTTAGGAAAAAAAAAAAAAAAAAAAAAAAAAAAAAAAAAAAAAATGGAAAATTAACTATTAAACTTATTTATACCTTGTCTTATTTGAGGTATTTCGCTGCAAAAGGATAATGAAAGAAAATCAGGCCCAAAGGGAAAATGTGAAGGGTATAAACATACGAACCATAAGTTAACATTGTTGCTGTGATTGAGAAGTGGTCTTTTTTTTTTTTTTTTTTTTAAAGATGACCGGTAAAGGGATCTTAACCCTTGACTTGGTGTTGTCAGCACCACGCTCTCCCAAGTGAGCTCACCAGCCATCCCTATATAGGGATCTGAACCCGTGGCCTTGGTGTTATCAGCACCACACTCTCCCAAGTGAGCCACGGGCCGGCTGGAGAAGCGATCTTGGGGTGTCCTGGCTGACAAGGGCAAAATGAAAAGGGAGAACATTAAATCATAAGAAGCTTAAGAGTCCTTGATGCAGGGTTTTTGTTTGTTTGCATGTTTGAATTTGCAATAAAATTTCTCACTTGGAACATTACATGTGGGGCATAATATTTCACAACAACTTCATGCACTAATTTCAGCTATCAGAATGAAACATCAATGTAGCATCTTTTATTTAAAATTAAAAAGTTGATGCACTAATATGTGACCAAAATAATAACAGTGATTAATGCTACTGTGTTGGTCAGCACCTCTGCATGTTAAGTTTCCCGTACTGACTTGACAATGTATGTGTTAGGTAGATATGGGATGGGGCTCTGGGAGAGGCAGAGGATTGGAATTTGGAAGAGGTATGATAGGCGTTTCAGAAATGTGGCTTCAGAGACAACAGTTTAAATTTAATTCCTAAAAAGTTATAAGGTGGACCTTCAAAGAAAAGATAAAAATCAGAATCTGAGAGCAGATTCATCAGTTGTGGTTGTTTTATGTCTTGTAAAGCATGCTTTATTTTATTCTAAAATTCAGTATTAAATATCCCCTTCTTCAGTGAAAAATGTAATTGAAAGACAAACCAGAAAGGGAGATCTCTTGGACTGGCATAAGCCTGGGCAGCAAAGTGTAGAACTGTCTAAAACTCTCTATGAATATGATGAACTTAATGTATATTTTAGATTGATTTCTGTAGCTCTGAGTAAGTGTCAATGAAATGTAAATTCTCATTATTTATCAAAGTTTGTATTTTCACCTTTGTCCCAGATTTACCTCCAATTAAGAAAAACTTTTACATAGAGTCAGCTACAACAAGATCAATGTCACAAGAGCAAATAGATAACTGGAGGTGGGTAGTTTTGTTTTATTACCTCATTGAGTCTTTGTATAGTTATGCTATTAGTATTAAATTAATTCAAGGCAAAGATTTAAAATTTAAAATGATCGCTTTTTTTTTTTTTTTTTTTTTTTTTTGGTGGCTGGCCGGTACTGACTGCATTTAAAGACTACACCTTTTATATTTATTCATATGAAAACTTGGTTGCATCCTACATGATATATTTTAGAGCATTGCTATTCAATAAGACTTTCTGCAGTGACAGTGATAGAAAATGGTCTATAATTCTGTTTAATAGAGTAGTCATATCTAGCTATTGAACATTTAAAATATGGCTAGTATAACAGGAACTGGATATTTATTTTAATTTTAAACTTAAATAGCCTCATGTGGTTAGTTCCTGCTATGTTGGACAGAGATTGTTTTTCCAACAGTTGAAAATTGAAAAAGAAATTGATCTGATACTTGTATTAGAATAATTTCTTAAGCTCTTCAATCTTTGTTAACCTGAAATTGAAGGCTTTAATGGAAACTTTTTTTAACTTTTAAAGTGTTATAAAACTAAGAGATAGTATGGTATAACAGAAAGAGGGTTGAGGTGGGGCTCAGACATTGGGCAAGTAACTAATCTGTGATCACCTGTCAAATGAGAATAATTCCTACCTCAAAGGATTGTTGAGTATTATTTAAAGAAATATGTGTGGAACATTTGTAGCCCCTCAAGTATTTGCCAAATATGATTTGGAAATATGAAGCATATGATTTTCAGGCTTCATTCTTCATAATCTTTCATACATGAAACTTCCATTAGACCATTTACACATATAATTAAAGTTGATTTTTTTCCCCTTCTCTCTGCATCTGTTCTCAGGTAAGGGAAAGATGGGCTCACGTTTCCATTTCTTAGTACATTTCACTGTAATTTTCCTAACAGTCTGGTTTTAATAGTTACAGTGGAATATCTTTCTTTCAAGGAAGGAAAATTTTAATGTAATGTGTGATGACTTGAAAGATGGTGAGAAACGTCCTATCCCCAAGCCTACCTGTAAATTTGAAGATGCCTTTCATTGTTATCCTGAAGTTATGAAAAATATTAAAAAGGCAGGTTTTCAAAAGCCAACACCAATTCAGGTATGCTTTCCTAAATTCTAACATTGCACGAATGTTTTCTCCCCCAAAACAATGATATCTGATTGTTAGAGGCTATATCACTAGGGAGTAACTATTATAAACATCTCTCTCCACCTCCCACTCTAACCAGCACCACAATGCCTAGCACTCAAAAAATATTTGTTGAAGGAAGTTTGGAGCTGGGAGAGGAAGGACAGTTGGCAAAAATACATGTACTTTTTGTTTTAATGTTTATCATTTCTGTTTCAGTCACAGGCATGGCCAATAGTTCTGCAAGGAGTAGATCTCATAGGAGTAGCCCAAACTGGAACAGGGAAGACATTGTCGTATTTAATGCCTGGATTTATTCATCTAGACTCTCAACCAGTGTAAGAATTTCTGTAGCTTGTTTTCTCTTTATAGGTGTTTAATAGATGTGGACATCACAAGTATAATTAAAGTTTCTTTCATCTATAGCATTGGTCAAAAATAATGCCTAGTCTCAGGGAGGATGCAAGAAAGTAGACACTGCTGGTGGAAGTATAAATTGCCAAAGTGTTTTTAGAAGACAGTAGGTAATATCTACAAAAAGCCTTTGAAACATTGCAAACAAATTGTTTAAATTATCATGTCCGATATAGTTCTCTCGTGGGTGAGAAAATGTTTGACATTTTAAATGGAATATTAATGAAAAGGCCATGCTAAATGAAAAGGGCTGTTACTTGGAACTTTGGGTTTTTGTGTGTGTGGCTTTTTTTCTGTATTTCCTCGCTTTATGGTAAATGTGTATTGCTTTTGTAATCAGAAAGAATTTATAAAAGCCTGTTACTAAACTCCTAGTAAAATAATCTCAGATCATTGAAAATAATACATAAATTTTCTTAAGGGGAAGTATTTTTCCATTTCTACATAATACCAGCTATTTTTTAGGTATGTGGATCATAACTAGTAAACCAAAGTCTGTAGTATACCGAAGGAACTTTTTTTTTTTAAAAAAGATGACCTGTAAGGGGATCTCAACCCTTGGCTTGGTGTTGTCAGCGAGCCAACCGGCTATCCCTACATAGGATCCAAACCCGGGGCCTTGGTGTTATCAGCACCACACTCTCCTGAGTGAGCCATGGGCCGGCCTCTGAGGGAACTTTTTATCATGCATCTTCCCACAAAAGGTGCAAATATGTCTCTGACTGTGTCTGTCTTGGACACTCATTGCTACAAATCTTGGAAGCACTGAATAAATGCACCATGCATCTGAGACATGTAATATCAATCTGTTTTCTCTTCAAAGAGCCAGAGAAAAAAGGGATGGACCTGGCATGTTAGTCCTTACACCCACTCGGGAATTAGCTCTTCAAGTGGAAGCTGAATGTTCTAAGTATTCATATAAAGATCTTAGAAGGTAAGCCATTTCTTTGGCCATTCCTGTACCAATATTATATTGTTTTAATCATCCATGGCTTTATACATACTCTCTTATTTTTTATGCGTTTAGAGAATCTGAATGGCTCAACATGGGTCAGGTGTTTACCCTTGATCTAGTCAACTATAGCTGGGGAAGTAGGGTCGAGTAATTGATACAGACATGGCTCTTTAGGACATAACCCTGTGGGCTGATGGGTGTGGATAGTTCTCAGAAAGAGGCAGATACCACTAAAGGTATCTGATACTATTTTTGGCTTTTATATCTTTTATTTCTTCATCTTATTGTATACACAAGATGCTTAGGTCAGTTGGGGTTTTGAGTTGTGATGGGATATTCTTTACCTGAACATGAATTGAATCTCTGGATTTTTTTTTTTTTTTTTTTTTTTTTTTTAGTGTTTGTGTATATGGTGGTGGAGATAGAGACAGACAAATACAAGACATTAAAAAAGGTGTAGACATCATTATTGCAACTCCTGGAAGATTGAATGATATGCAAATGAATGACTTTGTCAACCTGAGAAGTGTAACCTACTTGGTAATTATGGAGTAGGGGTTTGGGATGCTGGGAGAAAAAAAGAACTGAACTCTTAAAGTAGTTTTTAGACTGGCTGTCCGTTTTATAATGGTTTTATTTTATTTTATTTTGAGGGTGCAGCTGGTGGGCATGGGGATCCGAAACCTTGACCTTGGTGTTATAACTCCACATTCTAACCAACTGAGTTAACCACCCAGCCCCCCATTTTATAATGGTTTTAGATTGTAGGAATATTTCCCGTTCCCTTTAGCATGTTAAAATAAAGATATTTAAAATAATTCTATTTTTTAAATTATGATATGTGTTTATTTTATAAATATTAGAAAATGCAGATAATTACAACAGAATTTAATCTACATGGATATTTTAGACATTTAAATTTTTTTCATTAAATAGATTCAGAAGCTATTGGAAAACCAACTCAAAACAAACAAACCAGTTTGTTACTTATAACTGCAGATGGCTTATTTATTTTTACCTCTGTGAAGAAATTAAAATAGTGGCTTTGGTAACAGGGGAAATGAAAAAAAAAGCCTATCTTAGTGTTATATTCATAAAGAGAGCATACATATAACTACCTCCCATAACTAAATAGCCACATTCTTCATTTTTTTTTTTTTTAAAAAGATGACCGGTAAGGGGATCTTAACCCTTGACTTGGCGTTATCAGCACCACACTCTCCCAAGTGAGCCATGGGCCGGCCCCCACATTATTCATTGTTAATGCAGGTTTTAGATGAAGCAGACAAGATGCTGGACATGGGATTTGAACCCCAGATAATGAAGCTTTTGTTAGATGTGCGCCCAGATAGGCAGACCATTATGACAAGGTAGGTATATGCCTAATTACTGTGCAAAATAGAAATATGCGGAATAGAGTCCCATTGTTTGATTTCTTCACAATATTTTAAAGCGTTACTTTAAAATATTTTAAAATCTTTATGTGAAAGATACCTTGTGATCACTTAAGTGTAACAGTGGCTACCTTAATTCTGACTATTGAGTTTCCTAAGTTACAGGTAGAGATTTCAACAGAAACATTTACTTCTTATGGAAAGGTTTCGTTATTTATTTATTTATTTATTTATTTATTTTTTAAATTTTATTTTGTCGATATACAATGTGGTTGATTATTGTGGCCCATTACCGAAACCTCCCTCCCTCTTCCCTCTCCCCCTAGAAAGGTCTCATTTTTGAATAAGGGGTCACCTATCCTTAGAGATAAACATTTGATTACTGAAAACTTTTTTGCCCGAGATAAAACTGAGGAAGCAATGATTTTTACTTGAATGCACAGTGATCTAGAAAGACTTATTTCTCCTGGGCTTATGTTTTTTGTCTTCACTAGTATTAAGAAGAATAGTGTATAATTGAGGAAATGTACTAAGTCCCCTTAATTTGTTTTTAATAATCTCATTTCAAGAAAAGTGAAGTTAGATTTCATTCTAATTACTGTGAAGATACAAAAGGTAGCCACTTTCATTACGTTATATGGTTGAAAAACATATGAATTTATACAGTTGGCCCTCAATATCCATGTGTTCTGTATCCTTGGATTCAACAAACTGCAGATTGAAAATATTTATAAAAAAAAAAAAAGGTTGTGTCTGTACTGTATATGTACAGACTTTTTTTCTTAGTATAACTATTTACATAGCATTTACAGGTATTATAAATAATCTAGAGATGATTTAAAGTATATGGGAGGATGAGCATAAGTTATATGCAAATACTATGTATGGCCTTTTATATCAGGGACTTGAGCATCTGAGGATTTTGGTATTCATGGAGGTTTTTGAAAACAGTCCCCTGCAGATACCTTATGCTCTTTAATGAGAACACTTAAAATGATTTTTATTTGGCATAAGAACTTGGTTTTGCCTGCTGACATTGTCTGAAAAATACTGTATTTTTTTTATCTTTTATAAAGGCCAAGAGATAAAACTAATTCCTTTTATTACCTTTTTATAGATAAGAATTTAGTTGAAGGCATATAGGTATCCTTCACCTTTGGTTTATAAAACTGTATTTATCAAACCTATTTAGAGGTTTCATCTAGTAGCTTTGCTATAGTTGAGCAATTCTTAGAGAAACTTTTCTGTAAAATCTGCCTTACTTATTGAAAGGATAGGAAGTAATACATTTGTCTTTCATGAGTAACTTGTTTCATAGCATGCTTAAGGAAACTTAGTGATATTTGATTTACAATAAATTTTTAATGTTGGCGAATCTTGCTTTATTTCTAGTGCAACTTGGCCATATGCTGTCCGTCGACTTGCACAATCTTATTTGAAAGAACCAATGATCATCTATGTTGGTACTTTGGATCTAGTTGTAAGCTTATTTTTTATTACCATTATTAAACATTTATTATGGACATCTTGAACACATAGCTAATTTTGGCATATCTACTCGCCCACCCCCAATTTTAGAGCAAATCCCAGATGCATATAATTTTATCCATAAATATTTCAATATATATGTCTAAAAGATTCATTTTTAATGTAACTACAGTACCATTATCTCACATTTAAAATTGATTTTTTTTGTTGTTGTTTTTTTTAGGGCCAGCCCATGGCTCACTTGGGAGAGCGTGGTGCTGACAACACCAAGTCAAGGGTTAAGATCCCCTTACCGGTCATCTTAAAAAAAAAAAAATTATTTTATTTGTTTGTTTATTTTTTAAAGATGACCCGTAAGGGGATCTTAACCCTTGACTTGGTATTGTGAGCACCATGCTCTCCCAAGTGAGCTAACCGACCATCCCTATATAGGGATCCAAACCCGTGGCCCTGGTGTAAGCACCACACTCTCCCAAGTTAGCCACGGGCTGGCCATCACATTTAAACTTTAATAATCTCTTAATACTACCAATTATTTAGTCAGTGTTCATACTTTCCTAATAATTTATTTTTATTAAACCTGTTAAAATCGGTCAAAACATAAGTCTACATATTACATATGTGCATATACATAAGTCTGGTGTTCTTTTTATTTTATTTATTTATTTTTTTTTTTGGCAGCTGGCTGGTATGGGGATCTGGACCCTCGACCTTGGTGATATCAGCTGATGTTCTCTTTTTATGACATTAAGATTGATCATTGGGTTCAGATGTCAGTCAGACCCCTCCTTTATAAAGTTCTCTGTTGGCCTTTTATTAATCATTAATAAGTGAAATTGGCCTTCACTTAATCATTAATAATAACGGATAATTACCTAGACCCATTATTTCATGAGAATTTACAAATGGTGATCAAATACTAAAATCTATTTTATCTAAGGAGACAAATATTTATTTCTTTATGAGTCAAAGATTGGTACCAACAGTGTTTTGAAATTGTGTATTAAATTTTCAAAATACTCTTTGAATTGAAATTCTTGTGTCATAAGCCAGTCAGTCATCCTTCATCGTAAGGGTGATGCCTAAAATTCGGGGTGATAGTCTTTGTAAACTTGATCTCACCACATGGTTATTTTGTTTTCCTATGATGTTAACCGATTGCTTTCAGCACACTCTGCCAAGCATTCAAGTGTTCTCAGCTTATTTGGGGTGAATAAATGATAAAAGTGAAAGACTAAGCTATAAATCTTTATATTATTTTTTTCTTTAACAGTTTTAGTTTTACAGAGAAATTGAGCAGAAAGCACAGATAGTTCCCATACTCTCCCCCATGCACATATAGTTAACATGTTACATAAGTGTGGTACATTTGCTACAATTATGAATACTGGTATATTATTAGTAACTTAATTTTATATTAGGATTCCCTCTTTGTATTGAACAGTTCTATGGGTTTTGCCTAAAGTCATGTATTAACCAGTACAGTATCATACAGAATAGTTTTGCTGCCCTAGAAATCCTCTGTGTTCCACCTATTCATCCCTCTCTCCCTCCCTCATCCCCTGAAATCCTGGCAACCACTGTTTATTTATTTATTTATTTTTCATTACCTCAAACATTTATAATTTCTTTGTATTGGAAACATTCAAAATTCTCTCTTCTAACTAATTGAAACTATAAAATAAATTTTTATTAATTATAGTCACCCTGCAGTGCTATAAAATCTTGAGAATAAATACGAAATACTGCTAGATTCTCTGCGTTTTCATTAGCAGTGTATTGAAACATTAACTGATGCTAGAAGTAAGATGTATTTTGGGCCGGCCCGTGGCTCACTTGGGACAGTGTGGTGCTGACAACACCAAGTCAAGGGTTAAGATCCCTTTATCGGTCATCTTTAAAAAAAAAAAGAAATAAGATGTATTTTGAGTTGGTGTATAGGGTCTCCACCTCTGTTGATGTACTGTAATCTTTGAATTCTTTAGGCTGTAAATACAGTGAAACAAAATATAATTGTCACCACAGAGGAAGAGAAACGAAGTCATATCCAAACTTTCCTGGAAAGCATGTCACCTAAAGACAAAGTCATAGTCTTTGTTAGCAGAAAAGCAGTGTAGGTATTCTTTTCTTGTATTTCAATTATAATCATGAACCAAATTAATTCGTTTAGGACTATCTCTATTCGTATACTAATTTCAAAGGGGGGGGGTGACATATCTGTTACTTGGTTATTTCAGATTTTGGCTAATAGAAGTAAAACTAGCAAATTGATTGTGGGATTAGGATAAGCACTTAAGACCGCTGACTGACTTGACCTTTTGTTTCAGTGCTGATCACTTATCAAGTGACCTGATTCTCCGACACCTATCTGTAGAGTCTCTACATGGCAATAGAGAACAGAGTGATCGGGAGCAAGCATTAGAGAACTTTAAAACAGGTACATTGATAGAATTACTATTTGCTGCAGTTTAAAATACGTTCATTACCTGGGCTTGGTTGAGTGATGGCATCTTTTCATGGAACCCTAAGGCTCGTGCTCAGCTTTCTAAGGTCTGTCCTCAGCTTGCATATCCCAAAACAATACTTGTTAGAGCTCTAAAAATTAATCTGCCTTAAGAACTAACTAGCCAAACTCCGAAAGATTACAGTACTCCCCACCTTATCTGTGGGGATGTGTTCCAAGACCCCCAGTGCATGTCTGAAACTGCAGAAAATATAAAACCTTATTTACACTATGTTTTCTATACATACATACCTATGATAAAGTTTAACTTATGAATTAGGCACAGTAAGAGATTAATAGCAACTGTTAATAAAATAAAACAATTATAACAGTATAGTGTTATAAAAGTTATGTGAATGTGGTCTTTCAAAATATCTAATTGTACCATAGATCTTAGCAGTCTCAGCATATGATTTTTTTTTTTTTTTCTTATAAAGCCAAGAACTTTCATCCTTTTACTTAAAGGAAGCACTTACTGGCTTCTCTTTGGCATATCTGAATTGCCAGCATCAATACTCTTGTGCTTTGGGGCCTTTACTATTAAACAAAACAAAGGTTATTTGAATGCATCACCATGACAGTCCATCTGATAACTGAGATGGCTACTAAGTGACTAAGTGGTGAGTAGTGAATCTGTTGGACAAAGGAATGATTCACTTCCCAGGTGGGATGGAGTGGGTCAACACAAGATTTCATCACGTTACTCAGAACAGGTGCACAATATAAAACGTATGAATTGTTTATTTCTGGAATTTTCCATTTAATATATTCGGGCTGTGGATAAC
Organism: Cynocephalus volans; assembly: GCF_027409185.1. Taxonomy (NCBI): domain Eukaryota; kingdom Metazoa; phylum Chordata; class Mammalia; order Dermoptera; family Cynocephalidae; genus Cynocephalus; species Cynocephalus volans. The sequence goes on from NC_084464.1 coordinate 78,869,984, forward strand.
AAACCACGGAAAGTGAAACCACATATAAGGGGGAACTACTGCAATGTCTAAACCTGGATTTCAAGATATTAATTTGCAATGGGGGATATATCTCAATTCATCTGAAAGGCATATGTCTTTTTGACCATTTGCTGAACCATAGTATCTGTTGTGTTGTGACTTGCTAGCAGTTAAAAATGTCCCTTTTCCATAAATATTTTAATGTAAGCAGTAATTCACCTGATTAAATAATAAGGGCAAATACATTTTTCACATATGGTTTGGGTTGGTTCATGCCAGAATGATTCAGCATTCATTGGGCTTCACTCTTTAGGTAAAGTGAGAATACTGATTGCTACTGACTTAGCATCCCGAGGTCTTGATGTGCATGATGTTACACATGTCTATAATTACGATTTCCCACGGAACATCGAAGAATATGTACACAGAGTAGGGCGCACTGGAAGAGCAGGGTAAGTAAGCATAGTCTACTTTTGAAAGAGGCCAATTCTGGATTCTCATTACTCCCCTCACAGACTATTCTTGCCCAGAAGATCATTTCATTCTCTTGCCTGTAACTTTTCTCCTTCCTTCCTTCCTTCCTTTCTTCCTTCATTTATTGTATTTACATATTTATTTTTTATTAAATCATAATTGATTACATACATTTTTGAGATTCAATGTTGACATATGTTGATCAAATCAATATTAGTAGTATGTATATTGTTACAAATTATACTTATTCTTTATGCCCCTTGTCCAATCTCTCCCTATCCCCCTTGCCCTCCCACTACTGATAACGCTGTATTTCTTCTCTTCCTCTGAAAGAGTAGTGGTTACTCTGCTGATTTGTTGCCTAGATGGTCTGTCCAATTCTGAAAGGTGTGTTGAGGTCCCCCCAAATTATCATAGAGCAGGTGCTGCTTCTGTCACTCTGGAATGGGCTTTGTGGAGAAAGACTCTTTTCTTTGGTCTCTGTTGGTGACTCTCCTTGTCAGTGCCCTCCAGTGGCTGGTAGTTGTGATGTCTAGCCACTTTCACAGTAGCTATGGTTACTGTGGAGGCTGTGGTGGGCCACCCATATGGAGATGAGATTTTTGGCATGCTCCTTGGCGCTGGTGGTGTGTCTGGTTGTGGGGGAGGGGTCCAGTCTCCAGCACCATGCCCTGGGTCCCTGGGTGGGGCCCCAAGGCACTGGCAGTGTGCCTGGTTGTGGGAGGGGAGTCCAGTCTCCAGCACCATGCCCTGGGTTCCTGGGTGGGGCCCCAAGACGCTGGCAGTGTGCCTGGTTGTGGGTGGGTGTTCTGGTCCCTGTCTTGCCTGTAACTTTTCTGCTCCTCCCCAAAACCTGCTTGTTTGCTTTATCCCTATCCATTTGTCCTGTTCCGGGTTCAACAGATCCTGCCATGATTAACTTCACGTAACTGTTTCTGATTCCACTCTTGTTTTGTACCTATAGTGTACAGCTCAGTGTTTTACCCAGTGGTTTCTGAATGTTGTTGACAAATTGGCATGGGTACAAGGAGGACCTTTTTTCTCCCTCAGAACACCACTATCATTTGCTGTCTAAACAACTGCAGATATTTAGATTCCAAATTGCTGTTTGCATGACCCCAAATTTTAGTACATAATACACATTTGGCCTTGTGTGAAAAAACTGAGGTTTTCCTGTTTTCATTCTGTTTTGTTCTGTATTAACTAAGTTGTGAATACATATTATAAACAAAATTACATGAGTTTTTTTCCCCCCATTAAAGGAAGACTGGAGTGGCAATTACTCTTATCACTAGAAACGATTGGAGGATTGCCACTGAATTGATCAATATTCTGGAAAGAGCAAGTCAGGTGAGAATTTGCAGCTCATTAGAAATCTACCTCATCACTTTTCCAGTGTTTCAGTCATTTATGCCAGGTACTAGGGCTTGTTGCTTATCAGGAATGACAGATATTAAACTGATTCTTAAACATGTTATTTGAGGGGCTGGCCAGTTAGCTCAGTTTGTTAGAATGCACCTTTATATCACTAAGGTCGTGGTTTTAGATCCCTTTACCAGCCAACCACCAATAAACCCAGAAACCAAAAAAAAAGTTATGAGGGCGACAACATGGCAAGGATAAAGAGCTGTGGCACCATATGCAGAGTCTTCAAAAATTTCATGGAAAAATTAGTATTATCTTTTAATTCCATTTTTTCTACAGACTTTCTGAAGTACCTTCATATAATTGGGGAACTTAATCTAATGTGATGAACAGTAATAGCTGAGGAAGAAACCTGTGGGGTGGAGGTGGGGAGAGTTGTAGAAGATGGGGTAAATGTTCCAGCGGGAGAAACATATTCAGGACCCCAGGTGAGAGAGAATATGTAGAAAATGGTACCAGATAACAGCACTTGAAGGGCACTGGGAAGCAGCTGAAGGGCTATACAAGCAGGGGAGTAGCATAATGATGGGTGTTTTTAAGATCAGTTCAGTTATATAACCTGATAATGGATTTATGCTTTAATAGGCAAAGAGACACATTTCATTCTGTTTGAAAATGACTATGTAATCAATTGTGCAGATTCTCAATTTTAGAATATTGTAGAAAAGAAAGAAACCAGTATCTTAATAGTACATTTGATAATTTCAGAGTATCCCAGAAGAGCTTGTTTCAATGGCAGAAAGATATAAGGCAAATCAACTGAAAAAAGAAAGAGAAAAAAAAATGGGAAGACCTCAAGGAAAGCCCAGGAAGTTTTATTAGTGTTTTACATTGAAAAGTGGTACTAACCTACCAAAGGTAAAATTTAATAACATATGGACTTTCAAATGCCTGCCTTGTTAAACTAGGCTTTGTTAGTATATCTGTTACAATTAGTATTATGTCTAAGAGAATTTAGCATAATAAATTATTAGTTTTTATTCTTTTACCTATTAAAGTCAAGGTAATGCTGCTTTAGATTTACTAATTCAGAGGTGAGAGGATAAACTTTAGGTTGTACAGAAACATCATTAAGAGTAAAATGGAGTTGGTGCAGCTATAAATTGGTATAACTTCTTCTGAGCAACTTGGGAATATATCAGTTATAAATACATATACTTTTTGATCTACTAGTTCTGCTAAGAATATATTCTATAAATATGTCTGTATATATAAGATTTATTAAAGCAATATTTGTAGTAGCAGAAGACTATAACCAAAATGTCTAGGAGACTAGATGAATAAAGTATGGTACACTGGTATGCTGTGCAGGTGTTAAAGAACATGTAAACCATCTTTAAGATGTCTTAACCATTAAAAGCAAAGAACTTTCCATTAGGATGGTGGACTGAGTTAACAGGAAACTCTTTTTCCTACTTCAAACTCAATAGAAATCATAGATTAAAAAATTTTTTAAAAAATATTCCCAAAGCTGGGCGCTTCTTATGTTCTTATGCATATTTTGAAAGATTTTTCTGTAATAAAACATTTCCATAATAAAAAGCCCATATTTCCCAACCTGAAGATGCATCATTGAAGTGGTATTTACCCTGGGCTGGGGGTGGAGGGGGCGTTGCGAGGAGGAAAGCAATGAACTGCAAGAACTCTGCAAAGGCTAAATTCAGACCTGTGCAGCCTCATGCTTAGAAAATGACTTTAAAAATGTCAAAGAACAGGTGAAATGCAGCATATCAGACAAGTATTCCAGCTGTGAAAGGTAACAGCAACAAATATGTCACAACCAAAGACTTAACAGAGATGATAAAGTACATGTTTGAAGAGTTCAAATAATAAAAACCAGAAATATGATGGTTGGCTTGTGAGAAAAAAATTAAGCCCAGAAAAAAATTTAGAAATATAGTCATTGCATATTAAAAACCCAAAAGAATTAAGACAAAACTGAAGAGAATGTCATAAGATCAGAAGAAATCGTGTAATGCCTCTGATATAGAGTCAAAAATATGAAAGCCAAGTTCCAAGTATAATGTGTAAAAGAATGCTCCTTAATTTTGATCTTAATTTTTTAAGATTTTTAATGTTTCTGTTAACACAGCAAAACTCACAATGGTTGCCTATTTTTAATTTTTACCATATGAAAGTATTGAAGCCAAGAATGGCCTATCAAGATTGAATGATTAAGAAATTTAAAAAATGAACAGACTTATAACTAGAATGGAAATTAAATCAACAACAATGAACTTCCCCACAAAAAAAAGCTCAGGATCAGATGGTCTCACTGGTGAATTCTACCAAATATTTAAAAGTTAACATCAATCTTCCTCAACCTCTTCGAAAAGGTTGAAGAGGAGGGAACACTTCCAAACTCATTCTGTGGGGCCAGTATTGCCTTATACCAAAGGCAGACAAAGAACTATAAGAAAGAAATTCAGAATAGTATCCCTGAAAATTGGTACAAAAAATCCTAGACAAAATACTAGCAAACAGCATTCAACAGGACATTAGGTAGAAAGATTATACACTACGACTAATTGGGATTAATTCCTGGAATACAAGGATTGTTCAACATACAGAAATCAATTAAGTACACCACTTTAATAGAATAAAGGGGGAAAAATACTCATGATCATCTAAATTGATACAGAAAAAGCATTTGACAAAATTCAGCATGCTTTCATGATAAAAAACAAACCAGGAATAGAAGGATACTACCTCAACATTATAAAGACCATATATATAAAAAGCCCACAGCCAACATCATACTCAGTGGTGAACGACTGAAAGGAATAAGACAATAAGACTCTTTCACCACTTCTATTCAACACAGTACTGAGAGTCCTAGCCGGAGCAATCAGGCATCAAAATTGGAAAGGAAGAAGTGAAAATTTTTCAGAGGATGTGATCTTATATGTAGAAAATCCTAAAGATTCCACAAAATTTCAGCAATGTTGCTGAGTATAAAATCAACACAAAAATTAGTTGTATTTCTATACACTAACAATGAACAATCTGATAAGAAACCAAGAAAACAATTCCATTTACAGTAGCATCAAATATAATAAAATACAGTCTTGGACCACATAATGATGTTTCAGACAATGATAGACCATATATATACCATGATGGTCCCATAAGTTTATAATGGAGCTGGAGGTGTGTAGTAGGCTACACCTTCTAGATTTGTGTAAGTACACTCTAATATGTTCGCACAATGATGAAATCGCCTAATAACATTTAGGCATTTCTGATGCATTTCTCAAAAAGTATCCCCATTGTCAGGCAACGCATGACTACTTAGGAAAAAACTTGAGCAAAGGCGCAAAAGACTTGTACACTAAACGCTGCAAAATATTGATGAAAGAAATTAAAGAAGACATAAATGAAAAGACAACCTGTTTTCATGGATTAGAAGATTTGTTAAGTTGTCAGCACTACTCAAAGCAATCTGCAGATTCAATGCAATTCCTACCAAAATTCCAATGGCTTTTTTTGCAGAAATAGAAAAATTTCATCCTAAAATTCATATGGAGTCTCAAGAGATCCCAAATACCCAAAACAACTTTGAAAAAAGAACACGGTTAGATGACTCACACTTCCTGATTTCAAAACAGTATTAACATTGTGGTATTGGCATAAAGAAAGTCTTATAGACCAGTGAAGTAGAACAGAGAGACCAGGAATAAACCCTCACATATATAGTCAGATGATTTTTGAAAAGTGTGCCAAGACTGTTCAGTGGGAAAAGGCAGTCTTTTTGACAAGTGGCATTGGGAAAACCAGATATCCACATTGCAAAAGAATGGAGTTGGACCCTTACCTTACAACGTACAGCGTCATATATAAAAATTAACATAAGATGATTAAAGACCTAAATTTAAGACCCAAAACTATGAAATTCCTAAAAGAAAACATACAGAAAAGCTTTATGACATTGGATTTGGCAATGATTTCTCAGCTATGGCACTACAAGCACAGGCAACAAAAGCAAATATAGGCAAATGGGACTACATCAGACTTAAAAGCATTTGCTCATCAAAGAACACAACAGAGTGAAAAGGCTATGAAATGGAAGAAAATATTTGCAAATTATGTATCTGATAAAGGGACAATATCCAAAATGTATAAAGAACTCCTACAACTCAAAAACAAAACCTGATTTAAAAAATGGACGAAGAGGGCCAGCCCATGGCTCCCTTGGGAGAGTGTGGTGCTGATAACCCCAAGGCCACAGGTTCAGATCCCTGTATAGGGATGGCTGATTGGCTCACTTAGGAGAGTGTGGTGCTGACAACAGCAAGCCAAGGGTTAAGATCCCCTTACCGGTCATCTTTAAAAAAAAAAAAAAAAAAATGGGCAAAGGACTTGAATAGACATTTTTCCAACAATGATTTACAAATGGCCAATACCGCATGAAAAGATGCTCAACATCACTCATCATCAGAGAAATGAAAACCACAATGAAATATCACCTCACACTTACCAGGATGATTATTATAAAAAAAAAAAAAAAAAAAAAACCCACAGAAAATGACAAGTGTTGGCAAGGATGTGGAGAAATTGGAACCCTTGTGCACCATTGGTGGGATTGTAAAATGGTGCAACAACTCTAGAAAACAGTATGGAGGCTCCTGAAGAAATTAAAAATAGAACTACCATATGATGCTACAATTCCATTTCTAGGTATATATCCAAAAGAACTGAAAGCAGAGTTTCAATGGCTGGCCAGTTAGCTCAGTTGGTTAGAGCATGGTGCTGACAACACCAACGTCCAGCGTTCCTTCCCTGTACCAGCCAGCTGCCAAAAAAAAACAGGTTTCAAAGAAATATTTGCACTCCCACATTTATAGCAACACTGCTCACAATAGGCAAAAAGTGGAAGAAACCCAAGTGTCCATCAACAGATGAATAAATAAACACAGTGTGATATATACACAATGGAATATCATTCAGCCTTAAAAAGGAAGACAATTCTGTCACATGCTACAACATGGATGAACCTTGAGGACATTATGCTTGGTGAAATAAGCCAGTCACACACAAAAAAATATGGTATGATCCCACTTGCAAGGGGGTATTTAAAGTAGTCAAATTCATAGAAATAGAAAGTAGGTTGGTGGTTACCAAGGACTCAGGAGGAATGGGGGAGTTATTTTAATGTTTAGAGTTTCAGGTTTGCAAGATGAAAAGGTTCTGAAGATTGGTTGCACAACAATATGAATATACTTAACACTACTGAATTGCACACTTTAAAAATGATTAAGATGGTAAACTTTATGTTACGTATATTTCATCATAATTAACTTTAAAAATAATGTTGGGAACAGCAATTTACATTTTTTCTACTTATTTTTCAGAATTCAAGATTTTTTAGAAATATATACTAAGGTACGGACATATTGGAACACACTGGCAAGATGAAGAGACTTGACTGATTTTTAAAATAATAGTGTTTAAAAATGTAGAATTCAATATTTTATACTTTAACAAAATCAAAAGTGTTTAAACTTGAGTTGAAATTTTTTATGGATAATGTAGTGGCATTAGAAGGTTTTCTTTCACTTAAAATATCCTTAAAAAAAAAAAGAAAAATTTAAAAAGTTGTCTCCTGTAATGTTGCTCTACTAAAGTTGGTCTTTAAAGAGTTTAATACTTGTTCACATGTTGTCATGGCAGTAAAAAAGATGCTGTTAACAAAATAAATGTTAATTTCTCTGATAAAAAAACAAGTTGATCTTTGTCTTTTTGTGTAGCATTTTAATTTTGTGCTTCTATGTAGTATTTTATTTGGGTGTACTTTTGTTAAATGATTACACCTCACCTACTTCAAAATGAAGTGGTAAAAGAATTATTTCATGAGATTGAAATATGCAACAACTGCTTAGCTTTACATTTTAGCCTACAGCTCCATGCTAAATTACATCTTAGGAAAATCAAATTACATTTCCATGAAGGTTTCTTTGATCACATTCACCATCATCTTTCCCTTACAGTTTTGTGTTATCTGTTCTACCACAGATGAGTGTTCCTTACATATTTATTAACTTTTAGAATTTTTATGTATTTATAATTATCCTTCATCATGTCATCTTACATTATTCATTCATGCAATAATAGTTGCTTGGTATTAGCAAGAAGATTAATAAGAGAACCCAACAGGAAAGGAAATAAAGGTAAAAGCAGAAAAGAATGAATTAGAAAATAGAGGTCTATGAAAAATCAGCAGCTGATTTTTTAGTAAGACTTTTCAAGTACACAAGTTTCTGATAAGTCTGGGAGTGGGGAGTTAGGGATATAGAGGCATAAAAACGTGATAGGAACACTGTGTATAATTTTGCCAACAAATCTGAAAATTCACAAAATTGATCACTTTATATTTTTCTGTTACCCAATTAACTCAGGTAATTAGGCTGAATAGACAACATAGAAGAAACATGAAAGGTAATCAAGGGCCTTCAACAAGAGGATAAATTACTGTGTGCCAGATAATTTAAAAAGATGAGTTTTTCAATTTATTCTATAAAGCTAAAGTACAAAATATATCGTTTTTATTAGACTATGTATACATATAAGCGTATTCCTAGTACAATATATAAGAAAGTTAAGTGGTGATTGCCTCCAGGAAAACAAGTAGGTGGCTAAGCAGAGCAGAAATGATACTTCCCTTTCACTGCCCTTACCCACTTTTTGAGTTTTGGCACTTGTAGGTATCCCCTGTCAGAAAAAAAAAAAAATGAATAGGAGAGAGGAAATACATTCAAAATATAAGAACTGCAAAGACCTTCCAAAAAGTATATGAGTAAGTTTTTGTGAAAAAAGTTATATCAGGTGAACATATGCACTGAAATAAGTGAAAACACATCATCGTAGTAACATGAGTTAATAGACTTAGGTTTTCAATGAAAGTGTGCTAGGCTAACAGCTAGGAGACCAACCTTGCTTTTGAAAACAGAATACAGAATTAAGTATACAAAAGGTCTGAAGTACAGTGTTTCTGAGGTGGTGAGACTATTCTGTGAATATTCTAAAAACGGTCAAATTATATACTTTAAATGGATGAATTGCATGATATGTGCATTATATCTCAAAGCTATTACTTTTTTTAAAAAGTCTCCTTAAAAGTAGACGAGCTGGCAGGACAGTAAGGAACTAGTAGCCCAAACTCTACAGGTGAGTGGGACTCAGGAGAGCAATGCAGGACACAGGCAACTCTACCTTTGGATGTGAGGACATTTGATGGTTCTGCTCTGCTAAGCCAAGGGGAGGTACGGTGAGGGAAGTGAACATTCAGATGCACACCACCACCAGAGGCTGCACTTGGCATCAAATTCACTCAGGAGCATGTGAAACAGGACACACAGCTTGCCACAGGCTTTGTTGGTGTTTATGGGAGTGGCCACCAAAGCGGTCTATATCACCATCCTGGAGTTATTCTTATTTGGCAACCCAGGTGATTCTTAAAGGGCAGGAGACTAGATCCACTTTGTTGAATATGTATGTCCACTTCACACATTTAATTGGGTCCCACAGGAGCCTGTATCTCTGGGAACAACTTCACAGATTTCTCTGCAAGGGACATGCCCAAACTTGGGGAAGCCCAAAGCTATGGCTTCCCATACAGAAAAATCAAATTTTGGCTTTGGTGACAAAAATTAAGGCCTAGGGTCTCCTAGTTGAGAATTTATTTATTTAATTTATTTTTTTTTTAAAAAAAAGATGACTGGTAAGGGGATCTCAACCCTTGGCTTGGTGTTGTCAGCACCACGCTCAGCCAGTGAGCAAACCGGCCATCCCTATATAGGATCCGAACCCGTGGCCTTGGTGTTATCAGCACCGCACTCTACCGAGTGAGCCACGGGCCGGCCCCTAGTTGAGAATTTAAATAAAACCCTCTTCATGTTAAATTAGGACACCAAAGGGCTATACCCTTAACGTTAGGGTAAACCAAAGTAAACCCACTTCCAGCTTACTGCGAGTAAGGTTCTGCTCGCACTTAAAAGAAGACAGGTTCAAAATGAAAAGTGAAAACCTTGAGAAATTATAGGTCCATGCTACACTGATGTGAAGCCTGGGTTCACACTGCCTGGGTGGCTCAGGAAACCTCAAAAGGTAACCTTGATTTGAGGTGCTTTGCTGACTGCTAATGTCCCTAGAAGCGTAGGAAACAAACAAATCCTCTGTAGAGGAAGGCACCTTCACACTAAGTTAAAAAGAATCCCCACAAATAATTTTTCAAGAATAATGAACTGAACTCCGTAAAAAACACCCAATCACCACAAATTAGAATTAGAAGAAACAATAGAAACAGCAGAAGCAGACTACAAATATTGAAATTATCAAGCAGATTATAAAACTATGCCTAATATGATGAAATAAAACACAAACTTCAAATTACTGGACAGAAATGGGAAACTATAAAAAGACGGACTAGCCAGTTAGCCCAGTTGGTTAGACCAGGGGGCTGGTAACACCAAGGTCAAGGGTTTGGATCCCTGTACAAGCCAGCTGCCAAAAAAGAAAAAAAAAAAAAGTGACATAACAGCTGATAGTAAGAACCAGATAAAACTTGTAGAAATTAAAAAATATATGTAATAAGATATTCACATTCATGGACCACAGATGAAATCAAAAAAGTGGAATGATATTGTTGAAGCCACATGAGATATACATGGAAATATGATATCCTCTTTTTTATGTATATTTGAATATTTTCATAATAAAAAATGTTGAGGATGAGTGTACCAGCAGATGAGACAACTTGAAGAGTAAATGAAATTATTTTCCTAGAAAATAGGAAAGAACCAGATTGCAGCACAGAAAGACAAAAAAGAAAAAATTTCAATATAGAAGAGTGTAAGATAATAGAAAATTTACTTAGATATTCTAACATGCATTCAATTGGAGTCCCAGAGAAAGGAAACGGATTGAGGTAAGGCAAATACTGAAGAGATAATGGCTGAGAATTTCCCAGAACCTATGAAAAATATCCATGGAATCAAGAAGCCCAATAACTCCCATGCAGTTTAAATAAAAAGATGCACACAGACATCTCATAATAAAATCCCAGAATACCAAAGACAAAAATCTTAGAATCAGCCAGAAAAAAACATTAGATTAATAATGCTAACCCTCCGGCTAGTGAAGTTATAAGTAATTTTCACATTCTTCTTTAACTTTAATGTGAACGTCTAAGTTTTTCACATTGAACACATATTCCTTTACTTTTTGTTTTGTTTTGTTTTTTGTTCATAGTTTATTTAGATTTTTTTTTCTTTTTTTTTTTTAATTTTATTTTGTCGACATACATTGTGGCTGATTATTGCTCCCCATCACCAAAACCTCCCTCCCTTCTCCCTCCCCCCTCCCCCCCAACAATGTCCTTTCTGTTTGCTTGTTGTATCAACTTCAAATAATTGTGGTTGTTATATCTTCTTCCCCCCTCCCCCCGGTTTGTGTGTGTGTGTGTGTGTGAATTTATATATTAATTTTTAGCTCCCACCAATAAGTGAGAACATGTGGTATTTCTCTTTCTGTGCCTGACTCGTTTCACTTTATATAATTCTCTCAAGGTCCATCCATGTTGTTGCAAATGGCAGTATTTCATTCGCTTTTATAGCTGAGTAATATTCCATTGTGTAGATGTACCACATTTTCCGCATCCACTCATCTGATGATGGACATTTGGGCTGGTTCCAACTCTTGGCTATTGTAAAGAGTGCTGCGATGAACATTGGGGAACAGGTATACCTTCGACTTGATGATTTCCATTCCTCTGGGTATATTCCCAACAGTGGGATAGCTGGGTCGTATGGTAGATCTATCTGCAATTGTTTGAGGAACCTCCATACCATTTTCCATAGAGGCTGCACCATTTTGCAGTCCCACCAACAATGTATGAGAGTTCCTTTTTCTCTGCAACCTCGCCAGCATTTATCGTTCATAGTCTTTTGGATTTTAGCCATCCTAACTGGGGTTAGATGGTATCTCAGTGTGGTTTTGATTTGCATTTCCTGGATGCTGAGTGATGTTGAGCATTTTTTCATATGTCTGTTGGCCATTTGTATATCTTCCTTAGAGAAATGCCTACTTAGCTCTTTTGCCCATTTTTTAAGTGGGTTGCTTGTTTTCTTCTTGTAAAGTTGTTTGAGTTCCTTATATATTCTGGATATTAATCCTTTGTCAGATGTATATTTTGCAAATATTTTCTCCCACTCTGTTGGTTGTCTTTTAACTCTGTTAATTGTTTCTTTTGCTGTGCAGAAGCTTTTTAGTTTGATATAATCCCATTTGTTTATTTTTCCTTTGGTTGCCCGTGCTTTTGGGGTCGTATTCATGAAGTCTGTGCCCAGTCCTATTTCCTGAAGTGTTTCTCCTATGTTTTCTTTAAGAAGTTTTATTGTTTCAGGGTGTATATTTAAATCCTTAATCCATTTTGAGTTGATTTTAGTATATGGTGAGAGGTATGGATCTAGTTTCATTCTCCTGCATATGGATATCCAGTTATCCCAGCACCATTTGCTGAAGAGGCAGTCCCTTCCCCAGTGAATAGGCTTGGTGCCTTTGTCAAAGATCAGATGGCAGTATGTGTGTGGGTTGATTTCTGGATTCTCTATTCTATTCCATTGGTCAGTGTGTCTGTTTTTATGCCAGTACCATACTGTTTTGGTTATTATAGTTTTGTAGTATAGCTTAAAGTCAGGTAGTGTTATGCCTCCAGCTTTATTTTTTTTTGCTCAGCATTGCTTTGGCTATGCATGGTCTTTTATTATTCCATATAAATGTCTGGATAGTTTTTTCCATTTCTGAGAAAAATGTCTTTGGGATTTTGATGAGGATTGCATTGAATTTGCGTTTTCACTATGTTGATTCTTCCAATCCAAGAGCATGGGATATCTTTCCATCTTCTTGTATCCTCTCTAATTTCTCTCAGCAGTGGTTTGTAGTTCTCATCATAGAGATTTTTCACCTCCTTGGTTAACTCAATTCCTAAGTATTTTATTTTTTTGGTGGCTATTGTAAATGGGCAGGCTTTCTTGATTTCTCGTTCTGCATGTTCACTATTGGAAAAAAGAAATGCTACTGATTTTTGAGTGTTGATTTTGTATCCTGCTACTGTGCTGAAATCATTTATCAATTCCAAGAGTTTTTTTTGTAGAGGTTTTAGGCTGTTCGATATATAGGATCATGTCATCTGCCAACAGGGACAGTTTGACTTCATCTTTTCCAATCTGGATGCCCTTTATTTCCTCGTCTCCTCTGATTGCTCTAGCTAGTACTTCCAACACTATGTTGAATAGGAGTGGTGAGAGTGGGCATCCTTGTCTAGTTCCTGTTCTTAAAGGAAAAGCTTTCAGCTTTTCCCCATTCAGGATGATATTGGCAGTGGGTTTGTCATATATAGCTTTAATTATGTTGAGATACTTTCCCTGTATACCTAACTTACAGAGGGTCTTTGTCATGAATGAGTGCTGAACTTTATCAAATGCTTTTTCAGCATCTATAGAGATGATCATATGGTCCTTGTGTTTGAGTTTATTAATATGGTGTATCACATTTATTGATTTGCGTATGTTGAACCAACCTTGCATCCCTGGGATGAATCCCACTTGATCGTGGTGAATAATTTTACGTATGTGTTGCTGTATTCTGTTTGCTAGTATTTTAGTGAGGATTTTTGCATCTATATTCATCAAGGATATCGGCCTGTAGTTTTCTTTTTTGGTTATATCTTTACCTGGTTTTGGTATCAGGATGATGTTTGCTTCATAGAATGAGTTTGGGAGATATGCGTCCATTTCAATCTTTTGGAATAGTTTGTAAAGAATCAGTGTCAATTCCTCTTTGAATGTTTGGTAAAATTCTGCTCTGAATCCATCTGGTCCTGGGCTTTTCTTTGTTGGGAACCTACTGGTAACAGCTTCAATCTCCTTTTTGTCATTGGTCTGTTCAAATTTTCTACGTCTTCATGGTTCAGTTTTGGGAGCTTGTGTGTGTCCAGAAATTTATCCATTTCCTCCAGATTTTCAAATTTGTTGGCGTATAGTTGTTTATAGTAGTCTTGAATGATTCCTTGTATTTCAGATGAATCAGTTGTAACATCGCCTTTTTCATTTCTAATTTTTGTTATTTGAGTCTTCTCTCTTCTTTTTTTAGTTAGCCATGCTAATGGTTTGTCAATTTTATTTATCTTTTCAAAAAACCAACTTTTTGATTCATTGATCTTTTGAATTGTTTTTTGGGTTTCAATTTCATTCAGTTCTGCTCTGATCTTAATGATTTCTTTCTGTCTGCTAACTTTAGGTTTGGATTGTTCTTGTTTTTCTAGTTCTTTAAGGTGAAGTGTTAGGTTGTTCACTTGCCATCTTTCCATTCTTCTGAAGTGAGCATTTAATGCAATAAATTTCCCCCTTAATACTGCTTTTGCAGTATCCCACATGTTTTGGTATGATGTATCATTTTTTTTATTAGTTTCAATAAATTTTTTGATTTCCTGCTTGATTTCTTCTTGGACCCATATGTCATTAAGTAGAATGCTGTTTAATTTCCATGTGTTTGTATAGTTTCCAGAGTTTCGTTTGTTATTAATTTCTAGTTTTAATCCATTGTGGTCTGAGAAAATACATGGGATAATTCCAATTTTTTTGAATTTATTGAGACTTGATTTGTGACCTAATATGTGATCTATCCTGGAGAATGATCCATGTGCTGATGAGAAGAATGAATATTCTGAGGTTGTTGGATGGAATGTTCTGTAGATATCTGCCAATTCCAATTGGTCTAGAGTATTGTTTAGATCTTGTGTTTCTCTACTGATTCTTTGCCTAGATGATCTGTCTAATATTGACAGTGGGGTGTTCAGGTCCCCTCATATTCCTTTACTTTTTTTTCCCTTGCATTTTTATCAAAGTCATACATGTACGGGGCAGAGGCAAATGGTTCTACAAAGCTTATTTTAAAAAGTAGTCCCCAGCCCTCTCACTCTTCATTTACTACTCCCAAGATGCAACCATTTCATCTTTTGGCCATTTCTACATAACTTGCTTATATGCAATTTCTTGGTTTTTCATATTTGATATTGTCTGCTGACTTCCCACTGTAAGAGTGATAATTCAGCTTTCATACCTATGACAGTCAGACTCTTATGGTAGTCCCATGACCCCCGCCTCCTGAGGTTCACATCTGTGTAGTAAAGAATTTAAGATAAACCAAGAAGATCTTGCCTTTTCCCTTGGCTTCTAAGAGGTAATGATTAAGGCCTTGGAATGTGTCAGAAAGTATAATAATGTGATTTATAGTATCAGCTCATATCACTTGACCTCCAGAGGGGCTGGAGATTGAAGTTAGACATGTGGGCAGCCAACCATTGAGCCCCAATAAAAACTCTGGATGCTAGGCTCAGGTGACCATCCCTGGTTGGCAATATTCCATGAATATTGTCACAGGTTGATGCCAAGAGAACAGTGTGTCCATGACTTGACAGGGAGAAGACAATAGAGACTCCGTGTTTGGTACACTTCTTAACTCTGCCCTAAGTGCTTTTTCCCTTGGCTGATTTTAACCTGTATCCTTACCTTGTAACAAACAGTAGCTATGAGTATAATGGCTTCAGTGAGTTCTGTGAGTCTTTCTAGCAAATTATCAAGACTGAGAGTGGTTTGGGGAATCACTTGAAATTTCAATTGGTATCAGAAACGAGGGTGGTCTTCTGGGAACTGTTTTCCCCCTAACTGTACAGAGGGATAAACTAACACAATACTCTTGAGTGATTCCCCTCCCTTTGAGTGTGGGTGAGACCAGTGACTTGCTTCCAACCAATAGAATAGGGTAAAGACAATGGGATGTACATGATTATATGTACATAACTGGGTTAAGTAAGACCATAGTGCTCCTCTTGCTGGCGTCCCTCCCTTGCTGGCTTTGAAGAATTGAGCTACTGTTGGCTGACACCTTGATTGTAGCCTTGTGAGACCCTGAGCAGAGCCATGACCAGAATCCTGACCCACAGAAAAAGTGAGATAATGAATGTGTATTGTTTTAAGCCACTAAATTTGTGGTTACTTGTTATGCAGCAATAGGAAACTAATATAATCCCCATTCCCTGTACCATCACTGTCACCACACAAGCACTCAGCCTTTTGTCCTATCCTCACCATATAGTTAATCATAATTTTGATGATTAATAGTCAATGGTTATATTACTATGACTTTGTACATACAGCTGAGCAATATTCTCAAGTCAGACTATAATTACTTTCCTTGCACACTTTTTTTATGATGTTAAAAAAAGCTTGGGGTTTTTTTTTTGTCTGCCTAGTTTTCTATTTATTCATTATGAATTGTCCTCAAAATTCTCCTCAAAATGTCTAACTTTTCTCTTAGTATGTTCAAACATAGGTTGTCAAACAAGATGTATAAAGCACAAACCATAAAGAAGACCAATAAATTCAACTATGTTAAAGTTGTAAAATCATGTTTACTAAAAGACACCAAAAAAGTGAAGACAACCTGCATGGTAGAAATCATTTAATACATAGACAACAAAGATAAGTATCTAAAACATATAAAGAACTACAAAACAATGAGAAAAAGATAAACTGGCCAACAAGAAAATGTGCAAAGTATATGAACAGGAAGAAGTTAGTGAACAGCAGTTGCCTCTAAAGTGAATGTTTCCTGAGCACAGAGGAGAAAAAGTAACATTTTACTACAAACCCATTTCTCTGAATTTGGTACCGTGTGTATATATTATCTTTTCAGAAACACATACAAAAATGTTACTGAAAATAAAAATAAATTAAGTTATGCTTTATATTTAGCCACATTTATTAAAGTACTCTTTGTTTTCCTGTAAGATTATGTATTTCCTGATATGTGCAGAGACAATGTAGAACTGATTTTTTCATATAGGACACCGCATTGCTCCCAAATATATTTGTGCACTGAACAAAGCCAGTTTTATGAAGGCAATGGTCATTTTTTTTTGGCGGCTGGCTGGTACAGGAATCAGAACCTATGACGTTGGTGTTTCAAGGCAGTGCTCTAATCAACTGAGCCAACCGGCCAGCCCAGCGATGGTCATTTCTAACACCATCTCTCACCATCTCCCACACATTTGTGCTAGGTGAGAACTGGTGTTCAATAAGTACTTGATTAATTTAATTAAGCTGGTATGTATTTTATCCTTTTTTTTCATTCCAGTCTGATAATATTTAAAAAATTTTTAAATACTCCTTTAGCTTCCTATTCTTTAACTAATCTCTTTCCTAGGACATTCGGTCCTTTACAATGATTAGAGTGTATTACACAAACTGAGAACTGATTAATTAGTCACATTTATTTTAGGTAATCATTGCTGTAACAAATCTCAAAACATTCCAATTATTCTTGAATCACTGTAATTCTTGATTCTTTTCAAAAAACAATTTCAAAATTCTCTAAAAACTGGATATCTATTGTTTCTTTCATATTCAATTTGATTGAACAAAAATTCTTTACTTATTTTGTCAATTTGGTCTTGAGAGAATAGATTAACTCCAGGAATAAAATAATTCTTAAGTTGTTCTTTCCTGAGGCACTCAAGAAAGTATGCCACACAGTTATCAAAGCAGAGTTCCAGGTCTTTGGAATGCCACTGACTGTCATGTGGGTACATGGTACAGATGTGAAGGAAGGCAGTTTTCATATGATAAGAACAGAATTTATCCAGTTCTTTCTGGTCTTCAAACTTCTTTTTCAGCTGTTCTAAAAGGTATTTCATTAGCTTTAAACAATCTTTCCTGTTGAATTAAAAAAAAATTTTTTTACTTATTTACAACCTGCCTCATTCCACAAAGGACTTTAGGCATCTTATAGGAAAATCATATTTAAACAATAAAGAAATATAATAACATAAATATAATTATAGTCAACCTAAACCCTGACTATATTTTCAAATATATGTTTGGAAGTGTCAAAAACACATTCTTCTCTCTTCCCCATTCCTAGCTTAAACATTTTGTTCTATCAGAATTACTTCAACTACATAAAACTGAAAGATATTTATATTATTCATCCAATTATTCAGTACCTATGAGACAGGAGGCACTCAGTTTCCCTGGGCTCAGTCTCAGGACACACCTCTAGTTTTCAATCCATTCTCCAGTCTCAGTCCCTTCCTCTAGATCCTCCCCTAGAGGAAAGCTACTGTTACCAAGTTAGACCTATTTTCAGCACCAACACAGGAAAATGAGACCACAAGGGGCTGGCTTATGCAAATCCAGTGGCTGGGCATGCTCAGTATAGAAGGGTTATATACCTGGTAGTTGAATGACCTTCCACTAGAGGTGGTAGAGAGCACAGAATATTCTTCAATATGCCTGGTGCATGTGACAGGGTTTGACCAATGAACATGCTCCAAGGGATCAACTGCGCATGTTGCAAAGACTATGTTACATAACTGGGAACCACCCCCTAACTGAATATTCATTAGATAGCAAAACTATAAAAACCAAATCCCAGCAGAAGGCAGGGCTGTTGTTCACTCTCCTGGCTCCAGTCCACATTCTGCCTGTGGAGTGTGTATTTATTTCTTTTCGTATCACACTTAGTTTCAGCAAGCAGTGCCAGTCTGCACTCCGTACTAAACTTTAAGTATGTATTTCTTACTCGTGTGTTAAACTTGGTGTGGGCACCACTCAGTCTCAAGCTATGCGGCACCCTCTCTGTGAAATCTGTATCTCTTATTCATTATATTAAACCTGTTCTCATTTTCTACAATAAGCCTGCTCTTGAATTCTTTCCTGTCGCAGAGTCAAGAACCTGGTAAGAGGACAGGGTGGGTTGAGGCTGACATAGGGCCCTCTGGACCCTACCTCTGACATCACCTACAAAAATCTTGTTTTAATTTTTACAAAATTATTTTACTCTATTGCACTCCAAATATTTACATTATTTATCCTGTTATTTAGTACTTGGAAAACATTAATGTTTATAAAATTACTTAGCCTTACCAGCAATATATTTTTCTTAATGCTGGCTTCAAAGCCTGCGTATGAAGCCTTGAACCTCTGTGCCTACATGTTGGGCATTCTTGTTTCGACTTTTAAGCTTTTGTGACCATTATACCGGTCAACTTTAGAAACTCAAATGAAAAATTTCTCAGTTCTTTGTGGTGTATATGTGACTAGAAAAATAATTATCCTCTTTGTGCTATTTCAAGTTAAGCCAGTCAGTCCCTAGCCTTCAAGGCAGCCAGATCACCCCAAAGCAAGCATCAGTAACCAATAAGAGTGATCCTTTGGCCTCCTGCCATTACATCACATTAATATTCATTACTTTTTAAAAAATATTCATTATCTTTAAGCAAGCAGGATATTAAGACACATCAAACTGTCATAGCTAGTGTTCATACCGTCTCACTCTGTCCTACTCATACATCTATCTTATCCTGGGCTCAGGACTACAACTCCCTGACCTTGCCTTCTAACACACTCTTTCTTTGGTCCCTTGGATCTAGCTTCTCTGGTTTCACACACTGTCCGCAGGTCAACCCAGACCTGCCCTGCCCCGAGGACCAACACTGCAATGATCACCTTCGGTTTTAAGCTATGACATCAATAAAGAATGAAACACACCATAAATAATGTGCCATTTAGCAAAATAAGGACATTACCTGCAACATTTCACTCCATCCGTTTCACAGCATGTTTTAGATTCTCCATGACTGAACAAAATGTGCTTTTCAATGTGAGAAAAGGACAGCCGCCATGTTTCTTCTTAATTTCAAAAACAGAAATAGAAAAACACTTTACCCAAAGCATCCATATCTACACAATATAATATTTAAGTCATTCCCTTCATCAAAATATCACTCTGAAAAAATTCTAGGAAGAAATAGACCAAAAGTAGTGAATAGATAAATAATGTAATTACACACTAAAATAAGAGCTTTAAAGCAAAAAATGGGTCTAGATGGAAAATAAACATGGGGGGCCGAGCCCGTGGCGCACTCGGGAGAGTGCGGCGCTGGGAGCGCAGTGACGCTCCCGCCGCGGGTTCGGATCCTATATAGGGATGGCCGGTGCACTCACTGGCTGAGTGCCGGTCACGAAAAAACGACAAAAAAAAAAAAAAAAAAGAAAAGAAACATGGGAAGGTGAGAGGGGAGGTCAGAGCTTTAATACAGTTAGCCATAGTAAGATGTATTACCTTCTATAAACGTATCACTAAACTCAGTTTAATATTTTGTTTCAATAATAATTTGAATCAATTGACTCCATTTTTTTGTACCATCCTTGCAAGTTTTGGTATTAATACAAATGAATTGTGGAATGTTGCCCTTCTTTCTATTCTTTGTGAGAGTCTGTGTAAGAATAGAATGGTTTCTCCCAAAGTCTTACTACAGCTAGTTCTTTTAAGCTCTGATCATCCTCTTACCAAGCTGTTTTTATACTGGTCATGCATAATTGGCTTATAATTAAAAAATCAACCAATATAATCTGTCACATTAACAGAATAGAGTAGAAAGGCCAGCCCATGGCTCACTTGGGAGAGTGTAGTGCTGATAACACCAAGGCCACGGGTTTGGATCCCTATATAGGGATGGCCGGTTAGCTCACTTGGGAGAGTGTGGTGCTGACAACACCAAGTCAAGGGTTAAGATCCCCTTACTGGTCATATTTAAAAAAAACAAACAAAAAAAACAGAATAGAGCAGAAACATCATATGATCATCTCAATAGTTGCAGAAGACGCAGCTAATAAAATTCTACATTAATTACTCTTTACAAAAAAAAAAAAAAAACCTCTCAGCAATTTAAGTCTAGATGGGAATTTGAGCTGACAAAAGATAGATTTTTTTTTAAAACTATAGCAACATCATAATATAATGTAAAAAGCTGAAAGTTTTCCACTTGAAATCAGGAAGAAGGTACAATGTCTGCTATTCCCATTTCTGTTCAACATGTACTGGATGTCCCAGGAAGCACAGTAAGGGAAGGAAAAACAGGATTACAGCACTGGAAAGGGAGACACGAAGCTATCATCATTGATAGATGATATAATTGCACATGTAGAAAATACAAAAGAATTTACTAATAAATTCACAAAATTCATTAAAAGAGTGCCAAGACTATGGATACAAAAATCAAATGTATTTTGACACATGGCAACAAACAAAAAATAAAATTTTAAAGAAGATGCTATTCATAATAGCATCAAAAATGTCAATTACCCTCTAAATGCAACTACCAATGAAAAAAAGAAGAAAGTGGAACATGCTAAATGACACTACTGAAATGCAGTCTGCAAAATCCTCTCTGCAGGAAACCCTACAGGACAGATGACCTGTTTTTCAATGAGTAAACTGAAAAGGAAAAAAAAAAAAGGATGAAAGAGGAAACTCTAAGTTAAAAGGGATTTAACAGACATATCAACCATTCACAATGTGTGGACCTTATTTGGATCCTGATCAAACAGGCAAGTTGAAAAAAAAGCATGACACTTACAGACAAGTGGAAATTTAAACACTGACTAGATGTTGGATAATGTTAAGGAATTATTATTTATTTTAGGTGTACTAATTGTATTTTTAAGTTCTATTCTTTAGAGATACATACTGAAATATGTAGAGATGAGATGAAATGTCTTGTGTTTGCCTCAAAATAACAAGGAAGAGAGGGAAGTGAGTACAGATGTAGATAAGCAAGATTGTCCACACACACACACACACACACACAAAAAAAAAAGAGTTCGTGGAAGGTGGGATGGTCAGTTAGCTCAGTTGGTTAGAGCTCAGCCTTACAACACCAAGGTCACAGATTTGGATTTCTGTACTGTCAGCCAACAAAAAAAAAAAAAAAAAAAGATGGCCACAAGTTGATGATTGTTGAAACTGGTGAGGGGTATGTGGGAGTTCAAGATATTCAGTCTACTCTTTTATTGGTTTTAAATATATCATGATAAAAAGTTTAAAAATAGATTGTCTATAAGTACATCTAACAAAAGATACACAAGACCTCTGCAGAGAAAACTCTAATACTTCATTAAGAAGTATTAGAGATCTTCAGGAGAGTGTGGTGCTGATAACACCAAGGCCACGGGTTCGGATCCCATATAGGGATGGCCCGTTAGCTCACTGGGTGAGCGTGGTGCTGACAACACCAAGTCAAGGGTTAAGATCCCCTTACTGGTCATCTTTAAAAAAAAAAAAAAAAAAGTATTAGAGATCTAAATAAGGGGAGATGTGCACTTGTACATAGATTGAAAGACTCAATATTGTTAACACAACAAGTCTCCCCCAAATTTATCTAGACATTCAATGTAATCTCAATTAAAATTCCAAAAAGTGTTTTTGTGGAGCTTGACAGGCTGATTCCAAAGTTTTTATGGAAATGCAAAAGGTCAAGAATATCTAAAACACCTTTGAAGAAGAACAAAGTGATAGAACTTGCCCTGTCAGATATTGAGACTGATTATAAAGTACATTATATACAAAAATATGGTACTAGTGGGAAAAAGATTTTAACAGGGGCCAGCCCGTGGCTCACTCAGGAGAGTGTGGTGCTGATACCACCAAGGCCACGGGTTCGGATCCCATATAGGGATGGCCTATTAGCTCACTGGGTGAGCATGGTGCTGACAACACCAAGCCAAGGATTAAGATCCCCTTACCGGTCATCTTTTTTAAAAAAAGATTTTAATGGGACAGAATAATGCAGGAATAGCTACACAATATGTGGGCAATGAATATATGGAAAAGATGGCAGTTGGCTAGGTATGCTCGTTGCTACTGTATAAATCAATTTATGACATTCCATTTCTGACATTTGGGAAAAGGCAAAACCATAAAGATGGTAAACAAATCAGTGGTTGCAAGAGATTTGGGGTGAGGAAAATTGAACTGGTGAAGCACAGGGGACTTCTTAGGGCAGTGAACCTATTATTAAGGGCAGATACAGATGACAATACTTTTGTCAAAACCAGTAGAACTTGGCTGTCTGGTTAGCTCCATCACACAGCCTTATAACACCAAGGTCAAAGGTTCAGATCCCTGTACCAGCCAGCCACCAGATAAATAAATAAAGCCAGTAGGACTTTACAGTACAAAGAGTGAACCCTAATGTATGCAGCTCTAAAAAAATAATTTAGAGGGTTAGAAGATTTGAGGAAATAATGCAGATTATAATAAGAGACTTGAACTGCATTACTAATGTGTGAAACAACCTGCCTGAAGTGGGTAGGGGAAGAAGGTGCTGACCTAGTTTCTTTGAAATTGAGTGGAGCCTGTAAGACTGAAGGTAAAAGGAACTGTACATAAGCACTGTCTCTAAATGATAATTGTTTCCCACAGGGGAATGGGTTTGCAACTCTGAAATGACTATACAGGTATACTGGAATTAAACAATTAAGTAAATGGACGGTTGATGGTGTGAGCCAATTTCTTCGCTATTGCAGTGGAAGTTGCAGAGACAACAGAATAATTCATGTATAACAACAGATACAGGTGGTTACATATAAAAATATATACATACAGAAATATTTATAGATATGTGTTTATTCATGGGTTAGTATATACACATATATTTCCTTCTACAAAGGCTGAGAGGGATGACACCCTAGTAGCAATGACCATCCCTAGCACCCAGATCTTGGTTCTCCAATAAAAGGACCCAGGACCCATTGGAGAAATGGCTGGTTCTAGGACGGCAGCAGGAAATGTACAAGATGATCGTGGAGGATCTTGCAGTGCTAGAAAGTAAGGAAACACTCCAACAAAAAGAAAAGCAGAGGGGGATATGTCAAAAAGATATAGGAGCCAATTGAAAGAGCTCTTAATGGCTAAAGCTGGAACAATTTAAGCAACAAAATAAAGTGGTATTAGATTATAGCCCAAAGTATAAAATCAGTACCCCTGAGTCCATACTGATATAAGCAAATAAATAAATAAATAAATAAAAGGGGGAGAAGAGACAAATCTTCCATGTAGAAGAATTCCAAATGATTTATGTAAATACTCTCCACTCCCAAAGAGGTGGAGCATAACTCTCCACTCCTTAAGTGTGAGCTGTGCATAGTGACTTCCTTCCAAATGGGACAGTATGAAAAGGGGAAAAAAGAGTTAACTAAACAGTGGAGAAACCTGACAAACACTACCTCAGCTGGGTGTTAACATCAACAGTGCTAACTCATGTTCATGGCATGTACCCTTGATATGATGTGATGAGGATGGTACTTTATCTCTGTGACCTTTCTCCCCAAAACCCACAACTCCAGTGTAATCATATGAAAAACATCAGACAAACCCCAGCTAAGGGACATTCTACAAAATATCTGATCAGTATGCATCAAAACTGTCAAGATCATCAATTACAAAGAAAGACTAAGAAACTGTCACAGTCAAGAAGAGCTTAAAGAGACATGACAACTAAATGTAATGTAGGTTCTTGGATGAGATCCTGGAACAGAAAAAGGACATTAAGTAAAAACAAAGGAAATTTGGATAAAGTATGGACTTCAGTTAACAAGAGTGTATCAATATTGGTTCATTAATTGTGACAAAAGTATCATATTAATGCAAGTTATTAATAATAGGGTAATGGGTACAGAGTATTGGAATTCTGTACTATTTTTGCAATTTTTTTTGTGTAAATCTAAAACTTCCTAAAAAGGTTATTATAAAAAAAATACATTGAGATATCATTTCTCACTTTTTAGATTATTGGCAAAAATGCCAATTGGCCAAAAGTTTAATAAGTTCTGTCGATGAGACTGAGGGTAAAACAGGTACTGTGATACATTACTGTGAAAATGCAAATTGGTTCAATGCCTATGGCAGGGATTTTGGCAATATCTAGCAAAAGTACATATGCATTTACTCTTTGACCAGCTATATAAATAGACTGTCAAAAGGAATGGGTGGGTGTTCTCTCCATATAGAGCTATGGAGTGATATGCGCAGTATATTATATAGTGAAAAAAGTAAGGTATACATATTTTTTATATTACATGTATTATATATTATATATTTTTTAATAGAAGGGTAAACTAAAAACAATGAAAAGAGATTCCAGTTAGGGAAGGAGAGAAGAATGAGGAGAGGACACGAATGGAAAATATGTTTCTTTAAGTATACCTTCTTCTGTAGTTTTGACTTTGGAACCATACGAATGCTTTACAAATTTATGAAACAAAATCAAATCAAAATTTAAAAACCAATATGTAAAAACAGAAACCATAATGAAACAAGTGAATTTGACTGTGCTGAGTTGGAAGCTTAACTGCCTAGAGAAATTTTTTTCATGTAGGTTTAAAACCTAATATTCTGATCCCCATATTGGTCAGCCACCAATCAATCAATAAATAAAATTTAATACTTTGTCCTAATATTCTAAGAACAAAAAGAACTGAAAAAAATCATAAACTGTCTTTTATAATTATAGTTTTGGTAATAATATTGGTATTATTTTGAAACAAATAAAGAAATAGGTAGATTAAAAAACAAATTTGAACTTTTTAATTAAAAATCAATAGGTCTGTCTGGTTAGCTCAGTTGCTTAGATCATGGTGTTATAACACCAAGGTCAAGGGTTCAGATACCCATACAGGTCAGCCACCAAAAATACATATATATAGTTTGTTGAGACCATGAAATTTTTAGTAAAATATTTGGAAAGAGAAAAGCTAAAATAGATATGATAAGTGCCTCTAATGTAGTACAAGTATTTTCATTGGTAATAAGTCCCTCTGTTCAATCACCTGGATATACACACATATACACACAGGGTTTTGTCTGCATATAGATAACCTGGAATGATGGGAAATGAAGAACAGCCAAGGGTAACAGAGAGCAGAGGTGAAGCTGAGCACCCATCACCAGCTTCCACTTTCTTTCATCCCAAAGCAAGGATGTGAGGAACTACCCAAACACATAGGCCACAAGGCCACTGAAGGACTCTCTCATCTCTAAGCTGACTTGTCTTCCAGTCCTCCCCGAGGTAGTAGAGGGCCAGCAAGAGGGTGAGATGGGGTCCTGTTGAGATTCCTGTATCACACACAAGGAGGGTTTCTTGGGATAGCCATTCTAAAAATTGTTCAGGGGTGCATCCCCTCTTTGCAGAAAACTATATTCCTTTTGCAAAGACGTGGATGATGACATATATAATTCCCTCTTATAAACTACTTTTCTTGTAGAAAATGACGCCTATATGTATGTATGCAATATAACAAGTTATGATGTAGGTCCACAAAAATGCAAACCATTGAGGTAAACATGATTGACTATTTCAGGGCTTTTTTTTCAGCAACACTCATTTGTAACTTGGTTCACTTGTTTTGTGGTCTCTTCCAATTTCCCTGGAGTCTAGCAGTAGTAGGTGCCAAAAGTCCTATATAAACTTATACGGGAAAACAAAAATAATCAGCTCTTCTTTTTCTGCCACCTGAACAAAAATCACTATTCACTTTTAGCTGTAGATTCACTCAGTTTAGTTCTTGGAATTTGAGTGTTACCCAACAGCACAGCCTGCAAACCCATCCCCGTCGATGAGGCTGAGACACCAGCTGAAAAGGCAGATCTAGCCACCATACCCAACTGCAGCGCAGCTGGAAAGGTTCTTTAGTTGCATGGGAGCAGTGGAGTGAGAAAATGAAGGAAAGAGAGAAATCTGGCTGAGAATGAGAGTCTAGGCTCTGATGATTATGTTAATAACAACATATAACTGCCATGACCTGAACTAGGGATGTTATCTGCATTCTCATTTTTATCTTCCCAGAATCTTCCAAGGAGCTTTGATTTACCCAGTGTACAGATGAGCAAACAAGTTTAGAGAGGCTTCACAACTAGCCCAAGATCACATAGCTAGCAAGAGAAGAAGCCTCAGGATTCTGAACCAGGAAGTCTCACTCCAAGGCCAGTACTAACTTTCTTTATTAAAAAAAAAAAGAAAAGATGAAATTCAAATACAGTCACTAGATATTTAAAGGTGAGTATTTGCTTTTACTACGACAACTATGCCCTTTTCAATTCCCTCTCACCAAACTCCCACCTTGCAGCCTATTTAGCATGATGGCTCTTGAAATGTCAACAGCATTGGCTGGCTGTTGATCTTATACTGGCCCAGCATATAACAACTCTTTTAGGTCTTGAAATTAACTTTCACATTTAAAATACCTTGAAAACCATTTCCTTCTTTTGCATGCTTGGGTACAAGGTAAAATGGCTGTCGTCTTAGATCATTCCTAACTTTTGTTCCAAGCCAGTTATTGATGGGCAGGCCTTCTCGGGTGCTAGCAGGCCAGCTGCTTTTTGACTCCAAAGCCAGGATTAAATCCACAGATATTTCTTCAGGTTTTCTAATAAGAAGTGTTACAGCAGGACTCCCTCTTTTCTTTCTCTCCATACTGACAGCTGCATCTGTTTAAACATATAAAAGGGAAGAAAGGGGTTTATCAGATTCAATTTTCTCTGGAAATGTGGGAGAAATAATGTAACTATAATTGAAGATCTGTGAAGTACTAAGTATAAGGTGAACATTAGTTCTAAAATGGAAATTGGCCCTGCAACACAAAGTGTTTTACTCATTTAACAGATATTTATTGATACCTACCATGGGGAGGCATTGTCAAGATTCCGTCTACTGTATGTGATGAGGGGCTCCTGAAGACTTTTGGCTTTGGGAGTGCTGTGATTAAATTTTCATTTAGAATTATGGATGGCAGCTTGAATGGAAGCCTGGAGAAGAGGCCAGACGAGCAGCAGGGAGGAGAAGCCAGTGAGAAGGACCACAGAAACAACCCGGCACCAAGGCAGTGAGCGTCAAGACACGGGGAGAAGAAGCGACAGCAATTAAAGAGATCCAAACGCACAGAACCTATAGATGGAGTGAGTGTGTGCGGGGAGGAGGGAGGCAGAAGCCTGGGAAATGGTTGATGTTGATTCTATTCCCCAAAATAGAAAAAGCAGGAGGAAGAAAGATTGGGCCAAGTGGAACTTCGCTTTAGACACAATGAGCTCTAGGTGCCTGTGCCGGACACAAAAGTGGAGTTGGGAGTGTATGGGCAGTAAAGACTACTCCCGGAGAAGATTTCTGGGAGGGACCACAATGAGGGAGTGAAGCAAAAAGGAGAAAATGCTAGAGAAATCCGCAAACCTGCCCACCTCTTACCCATTGTATCCTTCTCTCCTGTTATCACTGAGGGAGTGTCCTTCTACCATTCAAAGCACCCCTGCCCCACATGTGGTCTCTGGATCCCTTTCCTCTGACCTCCATGAGCACTTTGCTCTTCGATTATTTCCATCTCTCCCTCTCTACTGGATCATTCTTATATGCATACAAAGAGTTAGAGTGCCTTCCACTTTAAAATACAAGGGCTCTTTAAAAAATTCATGGAAAAATAGAATTAAAAGATAATAGGAATCTTTCCATGAATTTTTGAAGTACCCTCGTATACCTCTCCCTTGACTTTATATCTTCTTCCTCCCCACACTCACCCATCTTTCTGCTTCCTTCCCAGCCCAAACTTTCTAGAATTGCCTACACATGCTATCTCTTCTGCTTCCCTGACCTTTCACTGTTTTGTGTCCATCACCCCACTGAAAAGGCTCTTGTCAAAGTCACCAACAAGCTACAAAACCAAAGACCAAATCCAGTGGTTTTCTGGATGTCAGTAGCATTCTAAACACTGATCACCCCTTCTGCAAAACACTCATTCTCTTCTCCCCAACCTCTAATGATATCCTCTTCTTACTACTCTACTTAACATTGCACTTCCACCCCCATTCCCAGCTGATCCCTCTCATTTTGCCATACTTTTTCACCATAGAACTTAGTACTTTCCAGTATACAAGAAATTATTTTTTCCAGTTTTTATTAATTGCATGTTTGTGCTTGCAAGTTTATAAGGTACAGAAGGGTAGAGGTCTTCATCTATTTGTTTACTAACATATCCTAAACACCTAGAGCACCTGCACATTAGAGAATCAATAAATATCGATTAAATTAATGAATAAATAATTCTATACTCTGCCTACGTGATCTTACCCATTCCCAGAACCACCTAAATGTGATGATTTCCAAATGTTTACTTGCAGCCCAAATGTATCCTCTGCACTCCAAACCCATATCCAACCACATACTTGACACATCCACACATCCACTTTGATGTATCACAGGAATCTCTAACCCAACATATCCAAATCCAAAATCTTAATTCATAACCCAAAATATGTTTTTCCTCAGTCCTTCCCATCTCAGAGAATGGCACAATCAATCCACCAAAATGCTCAATCCAGAAAGTTGGAAGCCATTTTAATCCAATTCTCTCTCTCATCCCTTACATTTAATCCAGACACAAACACTGCTACCGCTTGGATCTGCTTCTCTCCATCCCCAGGACCCCACCTTACCCCATCTAAGCCACAAAGGAACACAGTATGTTCCTTTCTAATCTCCCTACTTGTCTTCTTATATCTTCTCCATAGAAATCAGAGTAAACTTTCAGAAATACAAAGCTAGGGCTGAGTGGTTAGCTCACTTGACTAGAGCATGGTGCTGTAACACCAAGGTCACGGGTTCAGATCCCCATACTGGCCAGTCACCAAAAAGAAAAATAAATAATAAATAAATATACAAAGCTAAACTCCTTTCCAGAATCTACAAGTCCTTATGGAATCTGGCCTCTGGCCATCTATTCAACTTCATTTCATGTCACTCTTCCCTTTGTCCACTTTGGCCTCTTTTTGTCCCCTGAGCTTGCCGAGCTTTCTGCCTCAGAGCTGTGCTCTACCACTGGGATTGCTATCACTTCTCCCAGTTCATTCCCTTTAGAGCACTTGCTGCAATTGTGTTGTATGTTATTTACATTCTGTCCCTCCACTAGATTAAGGGCTTCAAGTGGGGAATTCCACTGCTTTTATCCAGGCACATATACTGGTGATACAGGCAGAAGTTCAGTGAATATTCAATGAAGACCGAAACAGAGCCAATCAACATTTAGGAAGAATACCAAGAAGATGCAGCAGACTAAAACTAACAGCAAAGGGCTGTTTCTAGAAGGAGGCAGTAATGAATAGTCTGCTGCAGGGAAGTCAAGAAAGATCAGGAGAGGAGTGTACATTGGCAATTAGTAGGTAAGATTAGACCTTTAAGAATCAAAAGTCATACAGCATGAAGCTGATAACATCAAGGTCAAGGGTTCAAATCCCTGTACTGGCCAGCCACAAAAAAAAAAAAAAAAAAAAAATCAAAAAACCTTACCTTTGATGTTTTTTATTTCTTCCTTAATAATTTTCCTAAATTTTGACTGCATCTTAGAAGCAGATAATATTTCATTTTCTAAAAACTGATTCAGAGGATTTCCTTTGGGATTTCTTTTTAACTTCACAAAGTAATGAGCACCACTGTTGCAATATTCTTCTAGTTGAATTCTGGGGACTTCCAGTTTAAACATGACATCAAATTCATTAGGTGCAGAAAGCTAAGAAACAATAAAAATAGCACTGAGATGTTTGCTTGTGAATATTTTCCAAGCACCTGTAATTGTTTTTTCTTGAAATTTTCACTTAAAACCCTACTTTGTGAAGCAAGATTCTTAACATTTATACCCTCTGGAAGTAGGACTAGTAGAGCTGGGAGGATGTAGAAGAGTATTAACAGTTTTAGCTTGTAGGTTCTACACCCAATTTTTTTTTTTTTTAACATGAGCAAGCATTATTTTTATAATTAAAAGTAGTTTTAAATGACATAATGTAAGTTTTAAAAATCTATACCAATTTTTTTTCTGAGTTTAAAGTTTAATAAAATTTAAAACCTTTAGGATGTTATCTTTTATGTCACAAGATACACACTGCAGCCACCCTCCTGTTACAAAGGTTTCCAAAATGTGTGTAGTCATGTCGCAGCCAGTTGAGCAAGGGCTAGCTGTTTACAGCGGCTAGCCACCCAAGCTAGTGTGAGCTCCAGGTCATGCACTGCATTAGTGTCTCTGAATCACAGCATTTGTAGAAGCTCCAAAGTATTTTCTTTTCCATACTCACAATAAGAATAATTGTAACAATTATAATAAATATTTGTTTTTCCTGTGTTAAAAATGCCACAAGTCTTTCATTAGATAGGAGTATGCTTTAAGTACAGCTATTGGACTGCACTGTTCAATACAGTATGGAGTAGCCACACATGTCTATTGACCACGTGAAATGTAGCTAGTCCAAACTGAGATATACTGTGCTATGGACTGAATTGTGTCCCTTCCCAAAATTCACATGTTGAAGCCCTAACCCCTACTGTGACTGTATTTGGAGATAAGGCTTTTAGGAGGTAATAAAATTAAATAAGGTCATAAAGGTAGCATCCTAATCCAACAGGACTAGTGGCATTATAAGAAGAGGAAGAGAGAGTGAAATCTCTCTCTCCACCCACATGCACTAAGGAAAGGCCATGGGACACAGTGAGAAGGCCCTCTACTAACCAGGAAGAAGGCCCTCACCAAAACCGAACCACGCTGGCAACCTGATCTATGACTTCCAGCACCCAGAACTGTAAGAAAATAAACTTCTGTGGTTTAAGCTGCCCAATCTATAACATTTTGTTATGGCAGCCTATGCTGACTGAGCCATACTGGGAGGGTAAAACAAATACCTGGAGTGACATCAGTAGGAAGGGCAATGTAAGAGCCTCCAAAAAAACCCAAAAAAGAGCAAAAAATAAAAATAGAAAAAGAAAAAACAAAACAAAACACCTCCAAAACTCTGCTCTTCCATAAAGCAACAAGAACACAGGCAGATGTTTTCAGAACTTTTTCAGAATTTTAGAACTCTGTAAATTAACTAAAAGCTTGCAACAATACAACAAGAATTTATTAAAGAAAAACAGCTGAGGGCCGGCCTGTGGCTCACTTGGGGGAGCGTGGTGCTGACAACACCAAGTCAAGGGTTAAGATCCCCTTACCGGTCATCTTTTAAAAAACAAAACAAAACAAAAAACCCAACTGAATCCCCTTAAGAACAGTGACCTTTGTAGCATTCTAAATTGCCCTATTCCCATCTCCAGCATCACAGAAGCTTCCCTCCTTCCCACTCCCCATCGCTAACCCTCCAGCAAGGGAAGTCCCTATTCTAACACCATAGTAGGTTTGCTTGCTTGGGAATGTGATATAAACATTTAGTATGTACTCGCTTATATCTGATTTCTTTCATTCAACATTATGTTTGTAAGATTTGTCCATATTGTTGTGATTATTGGTAGTTTGTTCTTTTTCATCCTATGGAGTATTCCATTGAATTAATGGAATATACCAAAACACATTTACTCATTCAGTTTCCAGTTTTTAACGATTACGAATTATGCTGTTCTGATCATTCTTGTATATGCCTTTTGGCAGACATGACACTCATTTTCATTGTATATATGCCCAGAAGTGGAAGTGCTGGACCATAGGGTGGGCATATCTTTTACTTTAGAAGACACTGTCCATTTTCTAAAGAGGTAGTACCAATTTATCCTCCCATCATCAATTTGAGAGTTTCAGTTGCTCCATATCTTCTCTAATACTTGGAATTGTCAAGATTTGTTTTTTTGTTTTTTTTTTTAAAGATGACCAGTAAGGGGATCTTAACCATTGATTTGGTGTTGTCAGCACCACGCTCTCCCAAGTGAGCTAACTGGCCATCCCTATATAGGATCCAAATCTGTGGCCTTGGTGTTATCAGCACCGCACTCTCCCAAGTGAGCCATGGGCCGGCCCCTGTTTGTTTATTTTTTAAGTTTAGCCATTCTAGTGGACAGATGTGTGATAGAATCTCATCACAGTTTTAATTTGCATTGTCTTTATGATTAATGATACTGAGCACCTTTCATATGTTTATTGCTATTTGGATTGCATACTAACCTGTCTGTTCAAGCCTTTTACTAAATTTTAATTTGGTTTGTCTATCTTCTTACTGATTTGTATGAGTCCTTCGTCAAATATATATACTGTAAATATCTTCTTCCAGTCATGGCTTGTGTTTTCACTCTCAGTAATGTCTTTTGATAAACAGAAATTCTTAATTCTAATGAAGTCCAATTTATCTGTCATTTATAGTTAGCAATTTTAGTGTCCTTTTAAAGAAATACTTGTACATCCCAAGATTATAAACATATTTTTCTTGAAAGAAGCGTGACTATTTTACTTTTTACCTTTAGGTCTACATTATACTTCAAATTAATTTTTGTGTATGGTATGCGGTAGGAGGTCAAAATTCATTTTTTCCGATATGGGTATCCAATTGAGCCAGCACCACTTCTTGAAAAGACTATCCTTTCCCCCATTGAATTACATTGATGCATGTTTTGTATGCTGTATTGACTTATACATGTGGGTCTACTTCTGGACTTTCTATTCAATTGGCCTATTCGTCTATCATTGCACCAATACCACCTGTTTAATTAGGGTAGATTTACAGTAAATCTTGCTCTCTGGTAGGGTAAATCTTTCAACATTTTCTCCTTTTGAATTGCTTTGGTTGTTCTAAATCTTTTGCATTTCCATATCTTTTTTTTTTTCCTTATAAATCTTTTAATCAGCTTGTCAATTTAAACAAAAAACTGATGGGATTTTGACTGAGGTTGAACTGAATCTATAGATCAATTTGAGGAAAAGCGAACATGATTTAGCTTTCCATTATTTAATTTCTCTTCAAATTTACTCAGTAATATTTTGAAGTTTTGAACATCTTTAGTAGGATTTATTACTAAATATTTCATGTTTTTGCTGTCATTACAAATCACATTCTTATTTCATTTTTCACTTTTTTTTGCTAGTATATTGAAATATTTTGATCTTGCTTTACTGACTTTGTTTCCAGAAACCTTGATAATTCACCAATTATTTTATTATTATTTTGGGTTTGTACATAAACCCAATCAAGTCATCTGCACATAATAACAATTTTATTACTCCTTTTCAATCTTATGCTTTTTTTTTTTGCCTTGCTGCATTGGCTGTATGTATGTATTCTTTTGCTGTATGTATATCTTTTTTGTTCAATATTATTTTTTTATTCATTCATGTGGTTGCATTTTGCTGTTGCTTGTTCCTTTTCTTTACTAGTTAATATACTATTGCATAATACCATTACATTTAATTGATTCTATTATAACTTTTTCACTCAGTCCAACTATAGAAATAGTAAAGTGCATTAACACCTAGGACAGAAAGAACATTATGGACTGGCAATCCTACAGGGAATTTCTACAGGAAATTTTCCATATATTTTCAAGGTTTTTACCTGGAATTGGTAATATTACAATGAGAAAAGTAAAAAACAAAAAAAATCAAAGACAAAAATATATGAATGAGAAATGTCTCAATATGGAAGCACGTAAAAAAATTACTGAGATGTATATTTTGTCTATCCTTTTGCCAATTGTAAAGAGCTTGGAATCCAATTTTGAAATCCAAGGGTACACAGAACAGAAATCCAAGTTATGAAATCCTGTGTGTGCGTAAAAGAAGAAAACACATCAAAATGATAACAGTGAAGAAAATGAATAGGAGTAATATTGTTCTTCTATATGCTTTTCTGACTTTTCTATGGACATCAACATGAGAGAGGGGCAAATATGGTAGAGGCTGAGGAGGGGGGTTAAAGGGAAGGGATGCTGTTGGGACCTGGGAGCTGACAGGCAGTTGGTAAACTCTACATTGAACTCATATACCTTTTCAAATCGGTTAAAAAAATAATAATAATAAATAAATAAATAAATAAATAAATGTTTTACATAAAACAAATTTTATTGAATTTCTTCCCATCCACATGATTTTTAAAAGGAGAGTGGTTGTGATTGGAGACTGTTCTCTAAATGTCATATTGTTCTCTAGTTCTAAGTAGTAACTTTCTTTTTCATTTGGACCCTCCATATAATTACAGATACAAAGATGCATAATATTTGGCCTGCTCTCTTAAGAGTTTGTAATCCCAGGAATAATGGTTACCACTGGCTGGGAAGAGGAGAGCAAGGGGGAGGAGACAAGGTGGATTAAGGGGCGCAAAGTTACAGGCAGATAGGAAGAACAAATTCTGGTGTTATATGTTGATTTTAGCTAATAGTATATTGTATATTTCTAAATATGTAGAAAAGAGGACCTTGAATATAATCACCACAAGGAAAAGATAAGTGTTTTTTATTTTTTTGAAAGGTAAGTGTTTGGGTGATGAACATGCTATCTACCCTAAGTGAATTACTGTATAATACATGCATGTACTGAAACAACACACTATACCCCACAAATATGCACAATTTAGAAAAACTAACTTATAAAATAGGAAAAAAAGAGTTTATCATCCTAAAACCCTAAAACTAGAGTTTTACAATCATCCACTTTCTGGAAGAGAGCAGTTAGTTTAATAAAGCCAAATTGTAACTCAAATAAATTATGATTACTTAACAACGATATGCTATCAGTCTCTATTTCTGTTTGTGCTATATCGAAGATCTTTAACTCTTTAAAAGAAGTGCACAGACCAGCACTCTGAAAACTGACAGACTAGCCCAAAAACACAACCAAAGAAATCTGTCACTGACCAGGAACAAACTCCAGTCAGGAACCTGCTCCTGAACCTTCAGTTTATACTGAAATGATTATTTGAATGACTCAAACACCCACAGACAAATGGAGTTGTGTAATACATGCTTAAAACCAATTATTCGGATCAGTATTTGAGGAGTATGATTTTAAGTATCTGTAGGAGATTTTCTCCTAACTTTTTAAACATCACTCACTGTGAGCTTCCCGTGGAGAGGAACCAGCAGGGGTGAGGGTGCGGGGGAGATAGTGAAGATATTTTTTCTTAGGGAGTACTGATGTCTTCCTCCTAGGAAAAAGTCTCTTAGATATACTAATTTGTGGAATTTTTCACAGATCACTTCAAATTATCCATGTCAGAATTTAACTTGGGACCTCAGGTCAACACCACCAAAAGCAGCACTGTTAAACTCGAAACATGTCTTCTTGCAAGAATGAACCTATAAATTTGAATTCCCCCATAGCAGTGTCTTGAGAGCAGCTGGCAATCGACAAGCGTTTGGTTATGTATTGAAGGCATGAAAAACAAAACAAAACCAAAAAACAAACAAAAATATCTGTTGGTTGTGTGATCGTTGGATAAATAAACGAACGTTCGTTTTAATTAGAACTGTATCACACGCCACCGAAGAACGAAAGTCTGAGTTACTTCCGAAGAGAAGTGAGGGACCACGAGCCGGGAGAGGTGGGGTGGGGAGAGGGGGCGAGGGGGGCCAGGAGGGCCGGGGCAGGTGGGGAGGGGAGAGGGGGCGAGGGGGGCCGGGGCAGGAGGGGTGGGGAGAGGGGGCGAGGGGGGCCGGGGCAGGAGGGGTGGGGAGAAGGGGCGAGGAGGGCCGGGGCAGGAGGGGTGGGGAGAGGGGTCGAGGGGGGCCGGGGCAGGTGGGGTGGGGAGAGGGGTCCAGGGGGGCCGGGGCAGGAGGGGTGGGGAGAGGGGGCGAGGGGGGCCGGGGCAGGAGGGGTGGGGAGAAGGGGCGAGGAGGGCCGGGGCAGGAGGGGTGGGGAGAGGGGGCGAGGGGGGCCGGGACAGGTGGGGTGGGGAGAGGGGACGAGGGGGGCCGGGGCAGGTAGGGTGGGGAGAGGGGCGTGCGCCGACGCTGTGCAGCCCACCTTCACGTGCTCGTAGTAGCTCCCGGTGTTGAGCAGCGCGACGCCTTTGAACTCGGACTCGCGGTTCTGCAGTCTCCGCAACAGGTGGTCCACCACCCGGTTCACGACCTCGGCCGCCACCGAGATTTCCTGGCGTCTCAGCCTCAACTTCTCCAGCACCGTCCGGGGCTTCCAGCCGCTGGACGCCGCCTCCCCACGGCCGAGATCTGGGGTAAGTTCCGGCGGTCCGGGGCTGGGCACCGGCGTGGGCTGGGGTTTCCGCTCCGGAGCGAAGCGCTCGCCCCTATCGCCGCGAGATCCTGTCCTGGAAAGTGGGGGCCTCGGGACCGCGGGAGGCTCCAGCCACTTCGCGGGAACCGACTGTACCTCTGTCGGAGTCTGCTGTCCCTCCGCCGGGACGGCGCTGCCAGCCCCCGAAGGCTGCGCGTCCCGGGCGCGTAGTGATGGCCTCTTGGCCCGGGCCCCCGGCGCGCGGTCCTGCGGCCTCTCCTGAGGGTCCGGAGCGCTCTTCTTCTGCGGGGATCCCGATTCCCTGGGGGGGCCACCGGCCCTCGCGGTGGGCCGGGCGGCCTTGGGAGCAGCTCGAGATTCGGTGGGCTGCGTCAGGGGGCCCTTCGCACTTCGCACCGAAAGCTTAGGGGCGGAGGCTCCGGCCTTCGAAGCTGTCTGCGTCGCCTTTCCGCGCCGAGGGTCCATGGCTGGCGCTTTCTGCTCCCGGAAAGAAGAATCGACTTCGGGGGAAAAAGGCCGTGGGAGGAGGAACCAGCAGTAGCGGCTGGAAATGAAACTTAAAAATCTGGCGGGAGGGCCGGCCCGTGGCTCACTCGGGAGAGTACGGTGCTGATAACACCAAGGCCCCGGGTTCGGATCCCATATACGGATGGCCGGTTCGCTCACTGGCTGAGCGTGGTGCTCACAACACCAAGTCAAGGGTTAAGATCCCCCTACCAGTCATCTTTAAAAAAAAAAAAAAAAAAAAAAAAAAAAAAAAAAAAAAATCTGGCGGGAACGCAGCGTCTGCAGACTGGGAACAAGCAACCGCTGGGAGGGCACCGGGAGCCACGCCCTCGCCGGGAAGTGGCCGGGCCCTGCCTGCGGCTGTGCTCCGGAGACGCTGACTTAATCACTTTCAGTGCAAGTGGTGCGGATAGCTTGGGAACTGTACCTAACGTAACCAGAGGGATGCAGAAAACACTAGAGGACTTTCATGGACGAACGCATTTGTCTGCCTACGGCCCAAAATTATTTTGGGAAACAACATACCTTCTCGCACGTTTGAAGTTGACGGAGAAACTTTTTCAATGTAATTTTAAATAAGGGTATTTTTTAGTAATGAAAAATAGAAAATATTCGACTTTTACAAAATGGAATGAGATGAGGATTGGCTGTAATTGAGGTCAATATTTTATTTTATTTGACTTTATGAAAAAAATCATAAAGAAGGTGTGTAAAGTTCTTATGCGTGAGATAAAATGTCACTTACATTTTAAGTCATCCATACTGCTTCAGCTGTTTTTATTCCAGAGTGCCTCAGTACAGGCTTTCAAATATCTATCTCTAAAGGCAAATTGCCCCCTTTACAGAAATACATATTAGACAGGAACTCTTTGAATTTAGAATATCTTGATTACTTTTTTTTGCCATCTTAACCATTTTTAAGTGTACAGTTCAGTGACATTAAGAACATTAATACCGTGCAACCATCACTGCCATCCATCTCACGAACTCTTCATCTTGCAAAACTGAAACTGTACTCATTAAACAGCAACTCTCCATTCCCTCCTCTCCCCCAGCCCCTGGCAACCACCATCCTACTCTAGGTCTCTGTGATTTTTGACTACTTTAAGCACCTTATGTCACTGAAATCATACAGTATTTGCCTTTTGTGACTGGCTTTTGTGACTCAGCCAAGTTTCATCCATATTGTAGCATATGTGAGAATTTCTTTCCTTTAAGGCTGATTCCATTGTTTGTATATACCACATTTTGTTTATCCATTCATCTGTCAATAGAGAAAAATATCTTGATTACTTTTTTAAAAAGTTTCCCTGAAATCAGTATTTTGATATATTCCTTTCTTTGGTACAAAGAGGTTTTTAACACCTCAGAGCAATGAGCTCTAGTTTAAATTGGGATGCCAGAGAGCTATGCTTTTGTTTTGTAAAATGGAAGAACTATTGTGTAATCAGGCTTATTCTCAAGCAGATCTATTTTAGGGAAGAGTGAAATGGAAGTCAAAATGTGGAAATCTATTTCTTCAAAACTACAAGTGCACTTGGGCAGTCTTCCAGAACGCTCAAGGGTATGCTTACCCCATTCTGAAGACCTCTGCTCTGTGGTTTGTTTTCTCTAAGGACTCCAGCTGCTTGTCATGGAATCCTATAAATGCCTCTAAAGCTAGTTTGATGCTTTCTTCCAGTAGAAAGGCCTTGTTGGGTTTCCCTGCTCAGTTGATTAGCATTAGATCAGACCTTCTTTGTAAAATTACAAGCATAAAAATGGACAGTTTTCCCTATATATTATTTTTTTTCTGACTACCATATTTATTACTCTTTTATATATTAAATGAGTTGAGAACAAAATAGCATCACTGCTTGCTTCTTACCACGTGTTCTTCAAGTTTCAATTCAGATTATCTTTTCAGCATTCAAAAACAGGATGCAGAATATCATGCGACATATTTTAGTTTGGCACTTCTGTATCAAACCAGTTTTCCCTCCCAAAAATTGAAAGTTATTTTCTGTTAAGCAGAATCCCTTTCATGCCAGCACTGTTCCATAAAAGTAGCAGTATGTCCAGAGAAAGACAAGTCTCCAGTGGAGCCAGGCTGATTTTCAGATCTGTTGTAGACTTTCAGTTTTCGTTTTGGTTGTCCACACTGTACAAATTATGCATGCTGTAATTATGCAAAGTTCAATAACTTGACTAGAACGTAAACAAGTTTTTAATTTCCAGTGTAAATGTAGAGGATATTGACTAAGAAGTT
Organism: Cynocephalus volans; assembly: GCF_027409185.1. NCBI lineage: Eukaryota > Metazoa > Chordata > Mammalia > Dermoptera > Cynocephalidae > Cynocephalus > Cynocephalus volans. Next base: position 78,909,509 of record NC_084464.1, read on the forward strand.
ATTAATGAGATAGAAATAAAACACATGTAGTTTAGAGGATCAAAGTCCTTAATGTAGTTTAGAGGACCAACTGTAGTTTAGGAGGCCAAAGCCTCTAGTTTAGGGGGCCAAGCCCAACCCTTTGGGAAAACAGGTAGGAATGCTAACATTGAAAAAGACCAGAAAACTTTCACAGGACTAAATCCTTTGATGTAGATAAGAGATTGAAGCACAGCAAAAAATGTTTGCTCAGGGGTAGTTGCTCTTAGTTCAGCTAAACCTAAATGATAGGAAAGTATGTAAGAGAAAATCTTCAAGGATATTCTGCTAGTTAGTGCTGGGGGAACTATCCACATCTCACCCTAAACTGTTTCTTTGAGTTTCTTGGGGAGATAAGAGCTTTGGTGATTACTTCATTGTTTCCTTTTGTACATCACATAGCTTATTTTTATGACTCCTTTTGATGGTAAATTGCTTGAACTATTTTAAACTACACTGCTTAATGAAGATTGTCACATAGCCAATTTGTTTATGTTTTCACTATGATTGATTAATCATCTGTTTTTCTTCTGTAGCTTACTTGTCTTTACAATAAAAATTTAAGCCAAAACTGACTCGTCTGTGCCTGGGCTCTCCTTTCTTGAAGGAGTTTTCCTCGTTGCAGTACCTTTGGGCTTCTCATTGCTCTGAATACATGGGCTCTGAGAAATCTTTTGTGTCTCCCTCACTCTGCGAGAGGTGACGTGTAAATATGTACGTAATTAAAAGATGTTTTTCTATTAGTGGTGACTGGATGATTGAAACTAACTGTAAAGAAATATTTTGCCACATTTAAGCTATATTGTCGAGGTTATGAGTTTAGTGCTTCTTAGCAGGTGCAGCTCTAGTTGAAAAGGGAGGGTTTGCACACATGCATAGAAACGAGTTTGAAATTACTACTTTCACTTAGCCTTCTTTTTACAGATGAGTTCCAGGGAAGTAAAATGATGTATTCCCAGCTACACTGTATAAAAGTAGGCAAAGTTGTTAACTCCCAGGCATATGTTTTCTCTAATATAATATGTTGCCTTAAGTTCTGGAGTAAGTTTTTGACCAAATAATTTAAGGCAGCTTAAAGGAGAGAATAAAAAAGTTTATAAATGGCATAAATTGAAGTTTTAATTATGGAACTATTACCTCCATCTTTCAAAATTATAAGCAAAATAAATTGACTATGCCCCATCTTTTTTATGCAGTAAATGGATTTACCAGTATTACCTTTCAATCCTATAAGTACCTCTTAGAACCAAAGGCAGTGGGAGGTTGTTTTTTTCTCATTTATAGCAAGTACTTTAATCACTCAACTTTTTTTCTAAGCCCTAGATAACAACATAAACGAGAAATGGAGGGTCCTTTGGCTAGAAAGGGTCAGCTTCCGCAAATCGTGTATGTTGTTGCTGTGGCTCCTGAGTGCTTTCAGTCCCCTTTCTGTCTTGTGTTCTTATTCTAACAGGCTGCAAGGCCACATTCCGGCCCGCAGCAGAGGCCCAGCCTGAGGCCAAGCCAGTGATGGCACTAGAGGGAGCTGCTTTCCCCCCCTGGTGGGAGCGTGTGTCTGTCATGGAGTCAGCCTAGAGGTTGGAGCAGAGAGGATGAGAAAGTGAAGTCCTGCTCACTTCAGTGGCTCAAGGATCTCCTCCAGCAAAGGGCACAAATCGTTATTAGAAAGTAGAAAATAAACATGAGGGTTTTAATCCTCTTAAATAAAATTTAAAAATTAAACATTAACATTTAAAGTATAGATGGTCCCTGACATGCAATCATTTGATTACGGATTTTCCCAGTCTACCATAGTGCTAAAGCAATATGCATTCAATGGAAACCGTCCTTTGACTACCCACAAAACCATTCTGCTTTTCAGTTTCAGTACAGTATTCAATCAATTACATGATGTATTCAACACTTTATTATAAAATAGGCTTTGTGTTAAATAATTTTGCCCAACTGTAGGCTAATGTAAGTGTTCTGAGCACACTTAAGTTAGGCCAGGCTAAGCTTTGTTCAGTAGATTAGGTGTGTATTAAATATATATTGGACTTACAATATTTTCAACTTATGAAGGGCTTGTCAGGACGTAATGCCCATCATAAATTGAGGAACATCTGTATCCCAAGCATGCAGTCCTTATATTTTGAGAAAATCCATCTTACCAGGGAATATACCTTGAGGTCATGAGTAACTAGTTGCATATAGATTTAAACATTTCTACATTTAGATGAACAAAACAGGGAAAAAGGAATGGATTTTTGTCAAACTCAATTACTGGCCAAATAAAGGTGATGTGAACTGTTAAAGTACATATGTTCTATTACACCTCTTGCTGTGTAACAGAGATGCAAAAAAGATTACTCAAAGCAATATGAATGCAATGAGAAGCCTGAAGGAACTGCACCTCAGCAACTCCTCTGTTAGAAGGAGAAACTGCGTACAGCCCTGAGTTGGTTTCTGCTTCAGTTTTTATTTCAAAGATAAGGAAATTACAGGAAAAGAAAAGATGGTTAATCAATCATAGTAAGAACATAAAGAAATTGGTTATGTAACAATCGTCATCCAAGCATGCATGGTTCAAAATAGTTTAAACAATATACCATCAAAAGAGTCATAAATCTAAGCTATGCGACATGCAAAAGAAACAATAAGATAATCATTAAGATGCCCTACTTCTTGAGAAACTCAAAGAAATAGTTTAAAGCAAAATGGGGAACAACCCCCATGTACTAACTAATCTAGCAAAACGTCCTTGGAAATCTTAACTCACATATTTTCCCATCATTTAAGTTTTGTTGTATTAAGGGTTATTGCCTTCAGAACAATCCCTGTTTTGTTTCAGATCTCTTGTTCACGTTAAAGGTTTTAGACCTGTGTAAGTTTCCTTCTCACATAATCTTCCAACGAACCCATTATATTAACAATCAGTGTATATACTGATTGTTACCTAAACGGTGATTAGAATTGATTTGGTGGGCTCTTGCCCTCTAAATGTAGGCTCTTGCCTCCTATCCAAGGACTTTTGTCCCATACATGCATTACCTAAAAACCCTATCTAATAATCAAATAGGAATCAAGATTTCTAACCCTCTATAACATTCATTTCATAATTCCTCAGAAAAGCCACGTCTATCATTTTTAGCAGCTAGATAGTGACGGATTATAAATGAACTCACATATGTTCTTCAGAAAGGTCATCATACTTTTCATTTTTAAAGTAAGAAAAATGTTTCAACTCTTGCTTTTCCTTCACTGAGTGACATGCATAGCAGGCTATGTATGCCAGCAACTTGTGTGGGACACTGAGCTGCAGGAGACACACAGTGCAGGTGGACATGTCCAGGTAGCCAAACAGAATTCCTGAAGACCTTTTATTTGTTTGAAATACTTGGATGACACCAGAGTTTGAGCAGACATAATATGATTGTTACTCTAGAGGTCCTGTAATGTCCCGTTGGCCCTCTTCTATAAGTATGTGGGACTATTAAATATGTAGTACTAAAAATCAGTGAACAGACTCCCAAATTAGAGTTCATTAATGCAATGGTGCAATCAGCTTAATTTTCTTTTTAGCCACTGGTTACTTAAGCTTTCCAACAAGGTTTAGGAAAAGGTCAAATTTATTCACAGATGAGAAAAGATGAACCAGCCTTTCAAGAGTTATAGTTAGTGACTTAAAAAAACAAAAACCCTGCAAGAGGCAGCTGAGCTTCCTTCACCACCCCCATGAGGGCAGGTTTCAGGATATGCCCTGTGTAGCTTGTACCCCATCTTGCTAACTAGTGCCACTGTGCCCCGCTCCTTCCCCTCAACCTGGAACAAGGCCTCAGGTTCCTAAAGATCTAACTTAGCTTCGACAGGGTTCAACTTGAGCCATGCTTTGTGAACACCTTTTGAATTTGGACTTCAGTTATTACGAGCCCCTCATAGAAGTTCTTCAGGTGAGGGTTATCATCTTTAATCTCTTCTTTTGGAACACATTGTATTGCCTTTTCCAAAATGTCTGCAACCTCCAAATCTTGCAGAAGCCCTGAATGTCATATAATTTTGCCTCCTCCACCAATTTTTGGCTCCTCTGCTGCAAGTTCTCAGTATCTGCCAAAGCTCATATTTTTTGCATAGTCGCTTTTAGCTGTTCTTCTAAGTAGATCTTCTCTTCCAGGAGTATCTTCTCTGCAGAGGGAGGATCTCTCTTCTGTTTGTTTTGACCCATGTCCTCTTCCAAGTTCTGGCTATTGCTCTTTTGTTTTGTAGCTACACACAACAACAGAGGAGAGGGCCTGAGAGACAAGGCCAAAGTGGGGAGACTGCAGCACACCAATGGCCAGGACAGCTGCTGCCTATCGCCCTCACTCTGTTTTCCTTATACCTTCATCCTGAAGGTTCTCGTGTCACGTAAAACAATGATACAATAAAATATGTTATGGCTTTTCTCCATATTAATCTGTTTAACAGTTGATTTTCCAGAGAACCTTCAGGCAGTTGAAGGGGAAGTTTTCATGTGGCCCCTACAGTGGGTATATATTTTATCTAGTTGATTTTATGTCTTATTCTTTATATTTCATGTTTGTGTGGCCCCTACAGTGGGTATATATTTTATCTAGTTGATTTTAGGTCTTATTCTTTATATTTCATGTTTGTCTCTAGTAACTGAGTCATTCAACAAATACTAGTAGTTGAGTGACTGTGTGTCAGGCTGTGCTCTAGACTCTTGGGATATATTGATAAACGAAGATTCTTGTCCTCCTGGAGCTTACATTCTGTCAGGGAGGGAGAAACAAGCAATAGACAATAAACATAATACATAGATAAATGATCTCATGTAGTAGACGATCAGCTCTATTGAAAAAGGAAAAATAGGGCAAGAGGGATCAGGAATGAGGAATGGTACAATACTAAAATATGAGAAAATGACATTTGAGCAAAGACTTAAGGAAGGAGATATCCAGGGAAAGAGTGTTCCTTGCCAAAGGAAAAGCTAATGCAAAGGACCTAAGGTGGGACCATGCCTAGTTCTTCAAACAATAGCCAGCATGGCTAGGGCATGTGAAGTTTGAGATGTCGTGTCCATTATCAACTTACTATCTCTCAGCTCCAAAACACCCTTCCAAATTTACTCTCTGATAAACAACTGAATTCCTTTAAGCATTTCTTCTTAAGTGACCACTATGTCGAGCTTTCTCAGTAGAGGTTGGAAGGACATTGCAGAAGAAAGAGGCTTCCTGTAATTTTCAGCATAAGAGAGGGAGTGGAAGAGGGCCGAGGGGAAAGAGGTCAGCTTTGTGTGTGAGAACATCAAGTAGAGCCTATGTCAGCCACAGGCCCAGAAAGTGATCCCTCTGTGACCTTGCAGCCTCAGTCTGTCCATAACCTGTCCACAGCCTTCTAGACAGGGAAACAAACATCCCCCCTGGCCTGCATACAGCTATCTGTGGGCAAGAGGGCCACATACCAAGCAGCTGATCCTTCTTTTAGCTCTTGTATATAGCCCAGCTATGGCCCAGGACGTCCACACAGAGCTGCTACTCCCTCTACAAGTCCCCCATCTTGCACAGCCCATGCTCTCTGGAGGCCTTCTGCACTCGAGGTCTGAATCCCTTCCAAGTTTATTCTTCCTTTGGTACTTCCTCACAGCCCTATAGTACCATACAGAGTTTTCTTATGTCTTATAGTTATTCTTTTATAATAGTTAATTATTCTTGAATTAAAATCCCATTTACAAACTTTAAATGGGAAAGAAAAAAAAGATAAAATCCTCTGTTTAACCAGCTGTGTAATTTTTGTTTTCCTCTTTTTTTCTCAATTTTACTTATATTTATTTTTGTGAGGTACAATGTGTTATTTCATTACATGCATATACTGCACAATGAATCGCTTAGGGTAGATAGCATAGTTTTGTCCCCCTTCTCCTCCACCCACTCCTCTCCCCTCCCAGCCTCTGACAATCATTATTCTACTCTTAACTTCTATGAGAGCCATTTTTTTTTTTAAGATTCCCCATATGAGTGATATCATGAGGTATATGTCTTTCTGTGCCTGACTTCCTTCACTTAACTGATGGTTTCCAGCTCAATCCATGTTGCTGCAAATGATAGGATATAATTTTTCTTTATAGCTATGTAGTATTCCATTGTGTATATGTATGTTTTTAATTAATTTTTTTTTTTTGGTGGCTGGCTGGTCTGGGGAACCAAACCCTTGACCTCGGTGTTACAAGGCTGCCCTCTAACCAACTGAGCTAACTGGCCAGTCCTATTAGTGATTTTTATTAACAAACCTTTAGGGGTGAAGTTTTCCTTTAGCTCCCACATCCAATGTCCATTAAATGGCTAATATGCACAATTGAATATTATATAACAGTATTAAAAAGTGAGATAGATTCATAAACACCGGCACGGAAACACATTGTTAAGTGGAAAGAAGCAAACTGTAAAACAGTATAATCACAGTATATGTACAAAATAATAGTAGCATTAGTTATGTATAAAAAAATTAGAAAGCATTAGCAAAAAAGTGCTGATAATAATCATGGGGTGGGGAGGCAGGGCCTGGTGGAAGTTATGGGTTCTTTAACTTCCAAGTTTTGTATTTGTAAGGTTTAAATTCAGTATAAAGAACGTTTATGACTAATGTAACAGGACAACAAAATTATATATTTGGTCATTTTAATAAAGTCAAAGAACAAAATTACAACAAATTTAGTTAAAGATCTCAGTTGGCTTTGTTGTGATTCTAGAATTGGCCAACACGTTATTCCATAAAATAGAATAAGTGGTTCCAAGGAACCAAGCAGATGATGTTGGTTTTATAGACAGAAAGAGGTTAAGGAAAGCAGAAACAAAGAAGAAAAAGCGGATTGGTCATTCCAAAGTTATTTTCCTTGTAAGGTGGGAACAAGGAGACTGAACAATAGGAAAATAACGGATCAGTTAACATCAGTTTTGTGTAAGGATTAAAGCAGAGGGAACTTCATTACCATATCTATTGAAGATTTAGACTGGCATGTTTGGCAAACTGGCTGTTATCTCTTTCTCCCGACTTCTTAGAAGGAGAAAGAAATAACAGACCACAATCTAAGTGTCTAGAACTTAGCAGGGCTGACTCCATTTTGGTTTTTCAGTCTGTTCCGTTGGGGTCTAGTGCAGGAACCTAGCCCAAGACAATAGCCTCCGATGATTTTTATTAAACAGCCATCATGAATCTTTCATCCACAAATATATTTGTCTGGGGTTTTGTTTTGTTTTATTTTTGGCAGCTGGCCCGAAGGGGTATCCAAATCCTTGCCCTTAGTGTTATCAGCACCAAGCTCTTCCAAGCAAGCCACCGGCCAGCTCCACAAGTATGTCCGAATTCGTTACTAATCTATTCCTATCTTCAGACTTCAGTTTTTATAGACAAACAGAAGTCAAGATGTACCATAAAATTCAAAGTATCTGATAAGGCAAAGCGATCAAATTCATTGCTCATAAGTGGTCACCTGGCGAATAGCACTGCAACGCCCGGGAAAGAAGAGAAGATGATCTTTAGTCAGAGTCCGCAACCCAGAACCATAAGCAATCAAATACCGGCAGGCACCGGGAAAGGGAGCATACACCGACCCCGCCACCTGCGTCGTTATGCTATCTTCCTTTGCCGGTGAGTCGCGCCAAACCACCAATCAGCGGCGACGCTGGACGTAGACGTGCTGTGCCGTGACATCAGGCAAGATGGCTGCGCCCTATAGATTTCCTCTCATCGCCTAGGTTTTTTGCCGCTCGCTGTGTCAGGTTCAAAGTTAGACTCTGGCTTTCACCCACCATGTTATACCTCCGAGGATGTGGCCGCTGGGTCGCGGCTTCCCTCACCAAACAGCAGCTTCCGTTAGCCCGGTTCAGCGGGGACAGCGCGGCTCCTCGGACTCCGCATTTCGACGTGGTAGTCATCGGTGGAGGACATGCCGGGACCGAGGCGGCCGCCGCCGCCGCCCGGTGCGGCTCCCGGACTCTGCTCCTCACGCACCGAGTGGACACGATTGGTAAAGAGCGCACGGGGTGTGGAGCTTGGTATAGGACGCAGGTTGCCAGTGTCCCCCCTTTTCTCCTCCCAGTGCCTGATATGCGCGACCTCCTCCCTCGCCCAAAACGAATGAGACTCCTAGCTCCTGTGGTTTTAAACTTGATTTGTGTCTTGCAGGGAACAGGCAGGCCCGGGCCAGAACTCTGTATTAGTCTAGTCTGTGGACCACCGATTGTGTTTGCTTTTTGGTAAACTATTTTTTGCAAACAGAAGCAGTCGGGAAAGGGGGAAACGTTCGGAATCCTCGCTGGTAGCTTCTTAGTTCATTACTGCGTCTACCTACCTTCTGCTATCTTGTTACATAAGGGATGAGTTAACATTGTTAATACTCATTTGTTAAACCACCGTTGTGTTTTTATTGAGCTTTTGTGAAGCCCTTCTGAAGAACGATGCCATTTACTGCATCCTGTAGTTTACTGGGTGTTTGTTTCCCAGGTTTTGCTTAGGACCCAGGAGTACTTTTTTTGCTCTTAATAGGTAATGGTTGGACGGCCGTAATCTAAAGCAAGACCGCTTTAACATCATGAGAGATAATAGCTAAAACATCTTGTAATTATTCTTGCGTATGTATTTTCTCCTACATTTTGCTTAGGAGTGAACAATAAGTGGAATATTAACTGTGTTTTGTAAAAATTGTGAATAAGTCACATATTTGTATACCAAAATACTTTGGTTTTGGTTTTGTTGTTGGCGGCTGGCGAGTATAGGGATAGACGGCTGTACCTTGGTGTGATCGGCATCGCTCTAGTCAACTGAGCTAACCGGCCAGCCCGTACACTAAAATACTTTTTAGAAATTATCATTCAGCTCGCACCTGTGGTGAAATGTACACTGTTAATAGCGATTCTTTTAGGGGATAGGAGACTATATGAATACCCAAAAGATTAAAGCTTTTCTTCATTATACATTTCAGTGTTTTTTACATTTTTTAAGAACAAAGACCTGGTATCTCTACTACCCTTGCGATTAAAAAAAAAAAAAAAGAATCTAATGATCAAAAAAGTGTTATTGAACTAAGGTGATTGTTAAATAGTATAAGTAATGTACTTCTGTCAGAAATAAAGAGATTCACATAGAAACCCATATTCTTCTACCAGCACTGTGTGATCTAAGTGTTCTGTTTGGATTAATACATTTTAGAGATATTTTAATAATTCTTTTTTTTTTTTAAAGATGATCGGTAAGGGGATCTTAACCCTTGACTTGGTGTTGTCAGCACCTTGCTCACCCAGTGAGCTAACCGGCCATCCCTATATGGGATCTGAACCCGGGGCCTTGGTGTTATCAGCACCACACTCTCCCTAGTGAGCCACGGGCCGGCCCTTAATAATTCTTATAGATGGACTTCGTGAATGACAATTCTGTCTTAAAATGAAAGTCCCGGGGCCGACCCCGTGGCTTACTTGGGAGAGTGCGGCGCTGGGAGCGCAGCAGCGCTCCCGCCGCGGGTTCGGATCCGGCGGCCGGTCACAAAGTTCCATTTTTTGAGGTAATTTGATATAGCGGAAATTGTCCTGTTGTAATTCAGTCATATCATCTTCTGTTACCTTCTCCTTCTGAAGTCAGAGACAAAGTTTATTTTATACTAACCTGGAAAATAATGCTTTTTGGCAAACTATTTTTAGCCGTTTACAACAAAAGAAAAAGGCTTTCTGGGCTCGTTTATTCAGTATTCTATCACCTATGCATTTCATGGACTGTGTTCCCCATTAAAGAAACTGTTAGAGAAAATGAACAAACGAAGAAAAAAAGAAAGGAGGAAAAAAAAAAAAGAAATTGTTATATATACTGAATTCTAATCTAGTCTTCACTGTGTACCAGCTGGACAAAGGACAGTTTTTCTAAGCCTCAGTTTCTTTCTCTCTGAAATAGAAATAACAACAGTACCAACCTCATAGGGTTGCTGTAAAGTTTAAGTTAGAAAATACATGGAAATCACCTGAAACAGTACCTGGCCCATATTAAGTGGTCAGATATTAACTATTGTTTTGTTTTTGATTGTTTTAGCTATTGTTTTACCATCAGCTTTTCTACTTTGCTGACTTAAATTCTTTAGTAGAGGGAGAAATGGGCTGACTGATACATTTCTACTACCACTGCCCACCCAAGTACTGGTACTACACTTCAGATGTTAGTAGGCTCTAATTATCTTTTAATTCTTTTTTTCCACAAACTTTTTGAAGTACCCTTGTTATTTAAGAGCACAGATGACCAATAGACTTTATTTCTTATACCAACTCCAAATAATTGGGAATAAATGCTGGCTTCTGGAGTGCTGTGTTAAGAAAGATTTTGAGGGCTAAGTTTAAAAGAGTGACATGTCTAACTTTCATGCCTATAAGGAGAGGGGCTCAGCATTGATACATAAATTTCCATGAGAAAAAGTTTTCAGCAATTTACAAGATGAGGATTTCTTTGCACTTGACTTTCACAAATATAAGCTTTATAAATAGATATATCATAATACAAACTATATCAATAAAATGCCTAGAAGTTGTTTAGTGATATGAGGAAGTGATGGAGTTTTAGTAGTTTACCCTTAGGGTTATTTTTTTTCCTCCAGTGTATGAGGAGATTCATTCTGGGGATGAAAGCTTGAGAAAAATGTCAGAAATTAGTGAGAGTCAGAGATTTTTAAAAAATTAACTGATAGGTAATGAGAGTTAAAAGCTAAGTCATTTTGATGAGTACCAGTATCTAAAGCAGAGACCACAACTTCAGATGCTTGCAGCCAGACACATAATTTAAATGTGAAACTGGGTGAAGATAAGACAACATCGAGTAAAGGGAACAGTGGTGATCTTGGAAAGTACATTCCCATTCAGTACTTTGTTTATTTTTAATAAAAGCCTTGTATATTCCAAGCAAAACATCACAGGCAAGCCACTGGGTTATGACCTCTGATCTAAAAGTGTCCTCTAGGAAAATGGGAAGAGTATTACATAAAAGTGGTACATAGTAACAGAAAAAAATCATACTTGGTGATGTCATTCTACATCTGTGGTTTATATTTTGGGTACTTATTCATAACAGACAATTCATATGTTTCAGATGTGATTAAGTTATTGTGTGTTTGGTTTTATTCTAAACAAGAAAGTCCTTGTCTGAGATATTTGCAGTTGATATGATGTCTGGGAGAGGGAGAAGTGGGTAGAGGTATGTGTTGTGAGATTGGACCTGAGTCATAATTGAGAATTCTTTACACTGTTCTTTGTACTTTTTATTTTTTGTTTCTACAATAAAACATTATAACATTCTTATATGAAACAGTATGTTGAATTAGAAACTCAGAAATACAAGTTGGTTGCTTTTTTTTTTTGGCAGCTGGCTGATGTCGGGTTCTGCCAAACTCTTGACCTCAGTGTTATAAGGTGGTGTTCCAACCAACTGAGCCAACTGCCTATTGATTTTATACAAAGTGTATGGAACACTTTTCTATTCCTCTAAGGATATCCATGTATGGATACTTATATAAATAGTAATATTTTACACATTTGAGAAAATAATGAGTATGGAAGAGTTTTTAATGTTGCTGGTGATAGAAAAAATATTTTGGATTAAAAATAAATATAAAAACACAATTCAGGGCCGGCCCGTGGCTCACTCGGGAGAGTGCGGTGCTGATAATACCAAGGCCCCGGGTTCGGATCCCATATACGGATGGCCGGTTCGCTCACTGGCTGAGCGTGGTGCTGACAACACCAAGTCAAGGGTTAAGATCCCCTTACCGGTCATCTTTAAAAAAAAAAAAAAAAACACAATTCAATGAATTATGTGATTTTTAAAAATGAAAGATCAGAGGCAGAGAATATTCTATACTGACCTAGGAAATAAATTAGAATAATTATTAGTAAATGTTACTTATTGCTTACACTGTGCCAGACCCTGTATTAAGTGATTTACACAGACGAATATTGTCTCATTTTGCAAGTAACAGAACATTCTTATGCAACTGGTTTAAACAAAAAGGAGAATTTATTATCTAACAAGAAGTCTGCAGGTAGATCAACTCTAAGGTTGGTTAATTCAACAGCCCAACAATGTCCAAAGATTCAGAATCCTCCCATATCTCCATTATGCTACACTTAGCTTGTCTTCAAGCTAGCTATCCTCATGGTTGCAAAATGGCTTCAGAAGTTCCAGATATCACATCCAGAAATGACAACTTTCAACAGAAGAAAGGTATTCTCCTCTCCCCTTTGTATCTCTTTAAAGAGAGAGAGAAAAAAATCTATTCTTTCCTAGAGAATCCTAGGTCCCCACATGACATATTGCCCACTCTTAAATCAGATACTGGCAATTAGGGACAGGATTACCATGATTACCTTATACTAATAAAGATTTACTCCTGAACTGAGGTCAGGTCACACTCCCCAAGCGCAAAGCCTTATAAGGTAGGGTGTTTACCTATTTCAAAGGAAGAAGAAGGAAAATAGTCTACTACAGCTATCATCCTTGTTATTATGGTAGGGAAACTGAGGTATATAGAAAGTTAGGTAACTTGCCAAAATCACAGAGCTAATATGTGGTAGATCAGGATGTTTAGCCAGATCTCTTTTACATACTCATAATCACGCACTCCATGCTCATAATCATGGCACTATTCAGCCTCACTATGGAGACCATAAAATCTTTTGGAGGACTTGATGGTGGTGGCAATGGAGGTGCAGATATTGACACAACTTTTCCACCCCTCCATCTCCCATAAAAATCTTTTGAGGTAACTATATGGGTTTAGACCTCCAAATTTGGATGAATGTAAAGAGAAGGCATAAAATATGGTCTCTACTTTTGAGAAGTTTATAATTTAATTATTTCTGCAAAGAGCAAAAAGAAAACATCACATAGCATTTATGGAAGATGTAATTGATTATAACAGTGAACTAGTGCCAAAGGACTTCTTAAAAGTATGCTGGATATAGGAAAGTTTCATGAAGTAAGGATTCCACATATCAAAGGAAAAAGCAACCTAATGAAAGTAAAAATATGCATCAGGGAAAGGATTCAATATGTACAATCAACTATATTTCAATTAAAAAAAACTTTTAAAAAGCAGAAAAAATAACCATAAAGGCAGCTAAAAAAATAAAAAAGATTCAAAAGCACGTTCAGGCAGTGGTTAGTCTTCCAGGATGCCCTAGACAACTCTTGCATCCCATTGGGACTTCGAGATTTTCTTTGTAGTGTATGTTTCAAGTTTTCTATTTTTTATCATAGGAGAAAAGGAAATTATTGTAGTCACCTGTACAAACATTTCCTTATTGAACATCCACTATATGCAGGGTGCTCATATATTTATTTTGTTTATGTCTGTTCTTAGGTCAGATGTCCTGTAATCCTTCCTTTGGTGGCATTGGAAAGGGGCATTTAATGAGGGAAGTAGATGCCTTGGATGGCCTGTGCTCACGCATCTGTGACCTGTCTGGTGTACATTACAAAGTATTAAACCGGTGTAAGGGACCAGCTGTATGGGGTCTGAGAGCTCAAATTGATAGGAAACTCTATAAACAGAACATGCAGGTAAGAAATAGGGCATGAGAACAGGAAGGATCGTAGTGTTTGTTAAACTGCTGTGTTTCAACTGGCATTCTCTTTTGACAGAAAGAAATCCTGAATACACCACTGCTCACCGTTCAGGAGGGAGCTGTAGAAGATCTTATTCTTACAGAACCAGAGCCAGAGCACCCTGGAAAATGCCGCGTCAGTGGTGTTGTTTTGGGTATGTACTGGTTATGGATGGTAATAACAGCAGATCAAACTCCATGTGAGAAATTTATTTTAGAACAAAGAATGGAGATGTTCTGCTTATTCTGGGAAATTGTTGTGTTTTCCCTTCCTTTGATGAGGAAAACTATATGAATGATCTTGTTTCTTTTTTCATTTTGACAGTCATGAAGCTCAGTCAAATTCTGGATTCATCAGTACCATTTTAGTGTAGGACTTAATAGCTTGCATATCTGTGTCTTTTCCCCTGGTCTTTCTATTGTAATTTCTATTTTTTCTAGTTCTGACTTTAAATTTTTATTTAAGAGTTGTGTATTAATTTTTTTATCAAAGTAACATACGTACATCACTGTTTTTTTAATTAAATGAAATTTAGAAATTTGTGTGGGAAAACAACTGGCTCCCTCCCTGAATGAAGATAGTCACTTCTATATATACTTCCATATTCCTAAACAAAATGCTTATATTTTTACTTCCTAGATTATCAGTCTTAGACATTACCTATTAACTTTAATCCCTTACTTTCCTTCCCTCTATCCTTCCAGTATACCATGATTTTTGGTTGAGTGTATTTACATTATAATGACTTTTTTTTTTGGCAGCTGGCTGGTATGGGGATCTGAATGATTGATCTTGGTGTTTATTATGATTATTTAAATATTGTTCACTGCAGATCCAAGTAGTACATCATGTTCGTTTCTCTCATATACTACTTTGTTTGCCTTGGGTTAATAATTGCTTTATTTTTCATTTGCTTAGTTTTCCATGTACCTGTCCAACTTTTATTCATCAGAAATATCTATAAAATATCTGTCAATATCATTTTCTTAATACTCAAATATCAAGTAATCTATCAGTTATATTTTTTTTCTTTGATACTTTTTTCCCAAAGACATCAACCACAACCCCAGTCTACTATAATCAGGATGATTGCTCTCTAGACCTTCTGCATAGATGTCATTTTGAGACTTCCGTTCAGTACTTTTTTATGATACATCCCTTGTTTTCTGGAGCTTCAGTCTGTTTCTTTTTTCCTACCTCATTTTGCTGGCACACATCTTCCAGTAGCTCCCTAAGAAAAGATGCATAGTGGGCTGGCCATTTTGCTCAGTTGGTTAGAACATGGCCTTGTAATACCAAGGTCAAGGGTTCAATTCCCTGAAATGGCCAGCTGGCCAAAAGAGAAAAAAGAAAAGACGCATGAGAGGTCAATTTTTTGAGTCCTCATGACGCTGTAGGAGAGGGTCTGGGAGACCCAATAGCTGACCTCAACCTACCCTGTCCTCTTACCAGATTCTTACCAGGAAAGAATTCAAGAGCAGGGTTGCAGTTGAAGATGAGAACAGATTTAATGTAACAGATAAGAGATACAGACTTTGCAGAGAAAGTGCAGTCTAGCTCCAGAGACTAAATAGGGCCTGCACCAAGTTTTACACAAAAGTAAAAAATGCGCACTTAAAATTTAGTACAGAGCACATGCTGGCTCAAGAAAGTAAGCAGCCACCTGATAAAAGTAAGTTTGATACAAAAAGAAAGAAATACACACTCCACAGGCAGAGTGTGGGCCGTCCCCAGAGAATGTGAGCAACCACTCTGCCTTCTGCCAGGATTCAGCTTTTATAGTTTCACTAACTAATATATATTCAAGCTATCTAATGAATATTCAACTAAGGGGTTGGTTCCCAGCTATGTAACATAGTCTTGCACATGCTCAGTTGGTCTCCTTTTAGGGTGTGTTCATTGGTCAAATTCTATCACATGCACTAGAGACATTCAAGAATATTCTGTGCTCTTTAGCACCTCAAGTGGAAGATCATTCAAAGGACAAACTCTTTTCCACTGACCATGCTGGGTCCCTGGGGTCATATAAGCCTGTATAAATTCCTTTTACTGAGCATGCTCAGGTTTGAATAAGTCCACCCCTTTGTGTTCTAAATCTCCCCATGTTGGTGCTGAAAATAGGTCCAATAAGCAACAGTAACTCCCCTCTAGGGGAGGGCCTAGAGGAGGGGCCTGAGACCTTGGGGAGTGGCTTGAAGCCCAGAGGTGTGTTCTCAAACCCCAACCCATGGAAACTAAGCACCTCCTTCTTCCCTTCAGACTTGGCTAACTTGGGGGATGAGTATAGAACTCTAGGCTAAATGTCTTTCCTTCAGAATTTTGAGTCTTCTCCACTATCTTCTAGCTTCCAGTTTTGCTATTGAGGAACTCATTGCTATGTATATATATTGTTTCAATGTTATATTGATTTAAGTTTTTTTTTCTCTCAGAAAGCTTTTTTTGGGTGGGCAGGGCGGCTGCTGGTAGGGGTATCTGAATCCCCTTGACCTTGGTATTATCAGCACTGTGCTTTCCCAAGTGAGCTATCTAGCCACCCCATCTTTCTGGGAGCTTTAGGATTACCATTTTATTTTATTTATTTATTTATTTGGCTAGCCGCTATGGGGAACCCAACCCTTGACCTTGGTGTTATAACACTGCACTTTAACCAACTGAGCTAACTGGCTGGCCCTATTTTATTTATTTATTTTTAAAGCGTATGTTAGCAAGCATTTAATGAACCTGCCATGATGTGGCTTCAAGCCACCAGGATACAGACCCCCCCACCCCCACTACACATACCCTTAATCTTCTCCTCAGCTCTTCTGCTGAAGAATTTGCGTTCACAATGACAGTGTGCTTTGGATCTCTCCTTTCCCCAGAACTTTGTAGTAGCCCCAAAATACATCAGTGATTAGAGCTGCTACAGTCTTGTTTTGGGCAGAATTTACCCATCTAGTCACTGACCAAGGTCAACAATTTATCAAGATTGACAGTTAGGCAGATGATCTGGTTCCTCTATAAGTGATAATGCCTCATACCAACTTCCCCAGAGTAACCTGGGTGATACTTGTCGAAGTTGATACTGTGGTGATGCGTGCCACCAGTATTACCCTGGCCTCCCCATGCTTCCTGTGCTTGCTGATGTGGCTGTGGCTCACATGGCCCTGAAGTTTACAGGTCTTTTTGGGTCTGGAGGGCATGGCAGTGGTAGAAATGAAAGTGGTGTTCTGAAATTTTAAAGTGGTGGGTATTGCTGTAAGTTTTCTTCATTGTGGTGAGGGAACTCAGTGTTCTCTTTCCATCTAGAAATCTGTGTCTTTGATTTTTGGGATATTTTCTTCAGTTATTTTTCCATGCTCTCTGCAACTACTATTCCATCCTGGATTGGTCCTCTAAGTTTCTTTCTTTCTTTTTTTTTTTTTTTTTTTGGCAGCTGGCCAACACCAGGATCTGAATCCTTGACCTTGGTGTTACAGGTGGTGCTCTAACTGATTGAGCTAACTGGCCAGCTTCTTTTTTCTATTTTACTTTTTATCTTTTTGCCATAGTTTCTTGGGAGATTTTCTCAACTTTATTGTTTAAATTCTGATGAATTTTTAAAAATGTATTATGCTTTTCATTTGTAAGCACTCTTTTTTCTGATTGTTTCTTTTTTTCAGCATCTTGTTCTTTGTGAATCTCATACCTTCTCTAATCTGTATAAGGATTTTAATTATAGATTTTTGAAGGTTCCTTCTGATCTATATATTGTTGTCTCCAGATTTCTTTATTCTTTTTGATTGTTTGCACTGCTCTCTTTCATGTACACAGCTTTCTTCAAATGTCTAAGGAACTTTGGTTTTTCAGATTTTTAAGTGAGGCACTACGACATCGATTGGAAGATTTTTTTGTGTGCAGTTAATTTTATTGCCTGGCTGGCTAAAGTGATTAAGAATTGAACTGGCGGGCCGGCCCGTGGCTCACTCGGGAGAATGCGGTGCTGATAACACCAAGGCCCCGGGTTCGGATCCCATATACGGATGGCCGGTTCGCTCACTGGCTGAGTGTGGTGCTGACAACACCAAGTCAAGGGTTAAGATCCCCTTACCGGTCATCTTTAAAAAAAAAAAAAAAAAGAATTGAACTGGCCTTTTTGTTGGGGAAATCCCAAATGTTGATGTCTGTCAGTCCGCAGAAGAATCAGTCTTTTGCGCAGGGGAATAATATGGCTGCCTACTAGCATTCTGGGAACAAATGGGGCTGTACTGGGGAATATTGCCTTTTAAAACAGCTATTTTAATTCCTCTGTTTTCATTTTAATTTTTATTGTACTTTTATTAATTTTCTTGAATGAGAAATACATACACATGGTAAACAAGTTAAAGGGTACAAAAGCATGCAGAGTGAAAAAGTAGTCTCTCTCTTTCACCTTGTCCCCCAGCCAGCCAGTTTTCCTCTCAAGAGCATTCACTGTCACTAGTTTCTTTTTTATTTTTATTTTTATTTATTTATTTTTTTAAAAAAGATGACCGGTAAGGGGATCTTAACCCTTGACTTGGTGTTGTCAGCACCACGCTCACCCAGTGAGCAAACCGGCCATCCCTATATGGGATCCGAACCCGTGGCCTTGGTGTTATCAGCACCATACTCTCCTGAGTGAGCCACAGGCCGGCCCCACTGTCACTAGTTTCTTGTGTGGTCTTTCTATCTGTGCATATATACATATTGTCATGCATATGTATACAGAGTTTTAGTTTTTTTCAGAGAGTAGTAGCATAGTGGACACTGTTCTGTACAGTTTTTTTACCCCTTAATCTGTGTTTTCTTTGCTTTTGGAGGGTATGTTTCTTTTTTAAAAGTTCTTGGTTTTGTTACCTTAATAACTGTGATTTTATATAATATGCTTAAACTTCTCTTCAGTTAATGTTTACTGACTTCCCTCTATGAACAATTACTAAATTAGTCTTATTTTTCTTTCTTCTCCAGATATGATTATATTATTTGTATTAGTGTGGACCTATATTCCTTTAAATTATTTATACTTCTGTTACTTAATTTAATATCTTTAAGTGCTATTTTTGACCCTGTCGAAATTTTTCTTTCTTTTTCGGTCTATGTTTTATAGGCACAACAGTACAAATTTTTTATTGTGGTAGAATGTACATAACATAAAATTTACTGTTTTAGCCATTTTTAAGTGTACAATTCAGTGCCATTAAGTACATTCACAAGGTTGTGCAACAATCACCACTATCCATCTCGAGAACTTTCTCATCCTTCCAAACTGGAATTCTGTACCCATAAATAGTAACTCCCAATTACCCAAAGAATAAATCTCCATTTTCCTATAAGGTAGATCTGTCTGGAGTCCAAACCTTAATATGTAGATTTCAACTGTTTCTTTCATTTTCAGCTCCGAGCTTCATTCCTACATTCCTTGGTTCTCATTCTGAGTTCTCCAATTTCTTAGCCATCACAGGGCAATTTAATTCATTCACATTGGTATCTTTTCTTCAAATACTTGAGTTATAGCTTTTTCTCTTCTGCTAGGTCAGTTACAATTCTTCTAATTACTTTCTGTCTTTCAAAAATATATTGATGGCCGACTGCACCCCCAAAAATAAAATAAAATTGAAATTTCTTATCTTTTGACAAGTTCTTTCCCATTATTTGTCCTTTTTGTTTTATACCTTTTTTATTCCTTTATTTAATTATCTTGGAGTTTCAGGAGGGAGAAGAAATCCTGTGAGGTCATTTGCCATATTTATCCGGAAGTCTAAAATTATTTAATTTTAATTTTTATTTTTATTTATTTTTAATTTTTTTGTTTATTTATTTTTTTATTGAATCATAATTAATTATACATATTTTAGGGGTTCAACGCTGAGATATGTTTATCAGATCAATATTACTAGCATATATTTTGTTACAAATTGTACTTATTCTTTATGCCCCTTGTCCAATCTCTCCCCATCTGCCTCCCCCTCCCTGCTCCCCCGTCTAATTACCTTAGATTTCTTCTCTCCTTCTAAAAGAATAATGGTTACGGTGTTGATTTGTTGCCTAGATGGTCTGTCCAATGCTGAGAGGTGTGTTCAGGTCCCCCAATATTATCGTAGAACAGATGCTTCTTCTGTCACTCTGGAATTGGCTTTGGGGAGAGAGACATCCTCTTCTTTTCTTTGGTCTCTGCTGGTGACTCTCCTTGTGTCAGTGCACTCCAGTGGCTGGCTGACTACCTGCATGGTGGTTGTGGTGTCTAGCTGCTTTCACAGCAGCCATGGTTATTGTGGTGGCTATGGTGGGCCACTCACATGGAGGTGATGTTTTTGACATGCTCCTTGGCACTGGCAGTGTACCTGTCTGTGGGCGGGGGTCCAGTCCTCAGCTTCATGCCTTGGGTCCCAGGCAGGCCCGGAAGCACTGGTGGTGTGCCTGGTTGTTGGTGTGGGGGGGTCTTGTCCCCAGATCCATGCCTCAGGTCCCTGGGCAGGCCCTGAGGTACAGGCATTGTGCCTGGGCAGGAACTAAATTTTTGTCCTTTGCTTACTTCTAAAGTGGGGGAACTTCCTGTGGGGACCAATACTTGAGCTCTGTTGTTGAGCTGAATCGCTGCTTTGTTACTGCTTCCCTAGGGAAGGCTTTTGTGCAGCTCAGGTTATAATGGTAGACTTTATAGGTACTTCTGGCTCTCCAGAGACCCAGTGCACCTGGGTTGTGTAGAAACTCTGATCTGGGACTGAGTCTTTTCATCAAACTGCACCCCATGCAATTCTGTATTCCTGACCAGTCTCCCCTGAGTGGTCCTATGCTGATTGGGGAGCAGATCAGCTGTCCTTGCTGTGCCCCAGTGTTCCCCTGATGGGCCTATTTCCACCACTGCTCGTGCTGCAAACACTTCCCATGGGATGGGCCATGTGCTAGTCCCTTGTGATGACTCACCTGCCTCTGAGCGGCTCCCTTTTTCTAGTTGTTGTGGCTCCTTGCTCCTATGTGGGTCCATGGGAACCACATTAGTGGTCTTGCTAGTCTGGGGGCCACCAAGGCCCTCTTCTCCCCTGCCACCTCCAAGCAACTCCATCCAAAGGGCACAGCTGTGCCCATCTCCTGCTCTGTGCACTTAGCAGCTCCAGCCTTAAAGCGGCCATGGCACAAAACGGTCAGAGTGGTTTTTTCTTTCTCTCATCGTGGCTTCTCCTGCCTTCATGAACTCCGTCAGTCTCTCCTCCTCTTTCCCTGAGCTCTAGCAGCCCCAGCTTGGCTGTTGTTGCTTTTTTATAAAAAATTGGTTGTTTTGTGGGAGAGAGTGACGCTGGGGACCGTCTATTCTGCCATCTTGACCGGAAGCCCCTAAAATTATTTAATTTTTAAAATGAACTGAGACTAACTTCTCAGTGCCAATAGAATTTTAGAAACATTTTGTATTAGTTCAGTTCTGTTGCTTATAACAACATACTTGGAATTGGGTGATTTATAAATAAAAATGAAATTTATTGCTTACAGTTTCTGAGGCTAGGAAGTCCAAGTCCATCTGGTGGTTGCAACAGTGACCCAGGGGTCTCACATTGTAAGAATGGTGGAAGCAGAGAGAACAGAGAGAAGGAAAGATTCTCCTCTCCTTTTAAAGCCCTTAGAACCACACTCTTGACCATTTTTAATACATTCACTATGGCATGTTCCTACAATTTAATCACTTCTTCAAAGCTCCACCTTTTAATTACCATAATAGGATTTCCCATCCTCTTAACAGTCACAGTGGTGACCAAGTTTCTAATACATAAAACTTAGGGGACACAGTTCAAGCTTCAGTGAGTTTTGGGGGGAAATAATTTAATCCACTACCCATATGAATTGGTGATAACTCACTGTGTACTCTCTACCAGATTTCTTGGATTCTTGAGATGGATAACATATAGCCTTCTTACTATTTTAAATTCTTTCTCTGGGGTAGGGGAAATAGGGAGGTATTGGCCAAAGGGTACAAATTTTAAGTTATATGATGAATAAACTCTAGTGATGTAATGTATAGCATGATAACTATAGTTAATAATATATCGTATACTTGAAATTTGCTAAGGGAGTAGATCTTTGTGTGTGTGTGTGTATGTGTGTGTGTTTTCTCTTTTGAAGGGAGTAGATCATAAGTGTTCTCACCACACACATAAAAAATGGTAACTGTAAGATGATGGGTATGTTAATTACTTGATTATGGAAATCATCACACAAGGTATACTTAAATCAAAGCAGCATGTTGTATACCTCACATATATACAGTTTGTTATTTGTTAATCATCCCTCAATAAACCTCAAAAAAAACAAACAAATATTTTAAAAATTTTTTTCTCAAGTTTTTAAAGACTGAAAGTTCTTCTGTAGTTCTAATGTAATATAGTCACATTTCATTTTGATTTGTGCTAACAATTAGAAAATGGTTTTGCTCTTTTTTTTCCTGTCATTTAGTGGATGGAAGCACTATATATGCACAGAGTGTGATTCTGACTACTGGGACATTTCTGAGAGGCATGGTTGTAATTGGATTGGAGATACATCCAGCAGGACGTTTAGGGGACCAGCCTTCTATAGGGTTGGCTCAGACTCTGGAGAAATTGGGGTTTGTGGTGGGAAGGTTGAAGACTGGGACTCCGCCTCGAATTGCCAAGGAGTCCATTAACTTCAGCATTCTAAACAAGCAGACACCAGATAATCCATCCATACCCTTCAGCTTTATCAATGAAACAGTGTGGATTAAGGTAAGAAAACTTATGAAAAGCTGGCTTTATAGCTGATATTGGCTATTCACAGCAAGAGGTAGCCTAACCTTTTTTTGTTTTTCTTTTTTGGGTTGCAATTCCCTTTTTTTTTTTTTTTTTCCGAAAGATGACTGGTAAGGGGATCTTAACCTTTGGCTTGGTGTTGTCAGCACCACGCTCAGCCAGTGAGCTAACCGGCCATCCCTATATAGGATCCAAACCCGTGGCCTTGGTGTTATCAGTACCGCACTCTCCCAAGTGAGCCATGGGTCAGCCCTTGCAATTCACTTTATATCACTATTGTATACAATACAAAGAAGTGATCTTTAAAATGATTAGATAACTTGGCTAGTTAGGTGTTTCCTCATAAATTCTTAAATTTCATTATTTCTGTAACTTTACCTATTTTGTAAGTTAAACTTTTTGAAACAATTTCAGGCTTACAGAAAAGTTGCAAGACTATTACAACAAACTCCTATAAACCCTTGAAAGTCACCCATTGTTAATATTTATCTCCATATATAGATAAACATATATGTATATTTAATGTATAAGACAGTAATATACACATTTATTCTTATTCTTTTTTTCTGGAGCATTTGAAAGTAAGTTGCGGAGATCATGAGCCTTTAGATCTAAATACCTCAATCTGTATTTCAATAAGTACAAGAATATCCTCTTGTATAACCTCAGTACAATGATGAAATTTGGAAAATTTAACGTTGATACAATGCTATTGTCTAATATAAAGTCCATAGTCAGATTTTGCTAAT
Organism: Cynocephalus volans; assembly: GCF_027409185.1. Lineage (NCBI taxonomy): Eukaryota > Metazoa > Chordata > Mammalia > Dermoptera > Cynocephalidae > Cynocephalus > Cynocephalus volans. The sequence continues at coordinate 78,932,619 of NC_084464.1, forward strand.
TGTCCCAATATTGTCCAAAACAACCTTTTTTTTTTAAAAGATGACCAATAGGGCCAGCCCATGGCTCACTTGGGAGAACGTGGTGCTGACAACACCAAGTCAAGGGTTAAGATCCCCTTACCCGGTCATCTTTTATTTATTTATTTATTTATTTATTTAAAAGTTGCCCAACTGAGCAACCGGCCATCCCTATATAGGGATCCGAACCTGTGGACTTGGTGTTATCAGCACCACACTCTCCCAGGTGAGCCACAGGCTGGCCCTGAAAACAACCTTTTTTCCCCAATCTAGGATCATGTATTGTGTTTGTCATTTCTCTTTGATCTCTTTAATCTGGAACAGTTCCTCAGTCTTTTGTGATACTGCCATTTTTCATTTTTGCCTTCTTTTTTTTTGGATGACTGAGTGGTTCTGGGATCCAAACCCTTCACTGTGGTGTTATAATACTACACTCTAACTGAGTGAGGTAAACAGCCAGCCCCAATGATACTGACATTTTTGAAGAGTATAGGCCACTTTTGCCTATATTTTGAGTTTTTTAAGAAAATGTATATTTTGTGTTTAGAACTGAGGATTAATAATTTTAATAGTTGATTGGTCCTAGCTTCTGGTGAGTGTTATCCTGATGAGTGGCTCCAAATACTATTCTGTTACTTTGAACAAGTCAATTTTTACTTTGGTAAAATGCAAATTATTATACTTTCTTAGTGTGTGTATTTTTTAACTTTTATTGTAAAATTTTGGGTTAACACAAAATAGGAAAATAGTATAATGAATCCATGTGTCCATCACTGAGCTTCAACAAATAATATTTTAGCATTCTTGTACCATCTTTCCTCCTCAACAATTTCTTCTTGATGGGTTTTCAAGCAAAGAACCCAGTCATCACATCATTTCACTTATAAATACTTTGGTATATGCCTTTAATAGATAAGAACTTTTTAAAAAACAACCTTTAAAAAACAACCACAGCACCATTGTCACACCCAACAAAACATAATTTAAACATCATCTTATATTCAATTTTCTCTAATTGCCTCAAAAATGTTTTCTATAGTTGTTTTATTTGAACCAGGAACCAAATAAGGTTCACAAATTGCAATGGATGATATGTTTTGTAACAGTTCCCCCCCCACACACACAAACTTTTTAAACATTTTGTATATGGTGGAAATGGAGTTATTTGTTTTCTAGAACTTCCCATATTCTAGATTTGTCTGATCGTATCCCTCTGGTACCTTGAACACGTAAACTGGTAGTTAGGTTCAGTTTTTGGATTGTTTATTTATTTTTAGCAAGAATATTTCATAAGTAGTACTGGATATTATGAATAGATATCTATAAAAGTAAGTACATAGTGTGTGGGATTTATTTGAATAAAAAGAAAACTAGTAAAGAAGCAAAACAGCATTGTATCTGGTTACTGTTTTTTAGCCAGAAGATCAGCTGCCATGTTACTTGACTTACACCAACCCTAGAGTAGATGAGATTGTTCTTGAGAATCTTCACCTTAATAGTCATGTTAAGGAAACTACAAGAGGACCCCGGTAAGGACAAAACATCATTGCTTAGTTACTTTAAGAAGTGATGTCAATCCTCTTTTGTTTGCCTCAGTTTTTTTTATTTTCATCTCCTATTCTAGATACTGTCCCTCCATTGAGTCAAAGGTTTTGCGTTTTCCAAACCGTATACATCAGGTTTGGTTGGAACCTGAAGGAATGGATTCTGACCTTATCTACCCCCAAGGGTTATCTATGACGCTACCAGCTGAGTTACAAGAGAAAATGATCACATGCATCAGAGGCTTGGAGAAAGCTAAAATAATACAGCCAGGTAAATACAGTCGTAGCTGCCCTTCATTGTAGGTTTAGCATTGCTTTAGCAATCACTGAGGAGGTCTTAGCTACAGTCATTGTAGCCTAGAGACTTAGAAGATGAAGTGCAACATCTGTACATTTAAAATCATCTTTATTTTTGAAGGACATTTAATGGTAATCTTTGCATCTCTACTTGGAGGCAAAAAATCCAGCTCTGTTTTTACTTATTTTATGCCATTTATTCATTGGTCAGGCTATGGTGTTCAGTATGATTACCTGGATCCCCGTCAGATCACTCCTTCCCTTGAGACTCATTTGGTTCAACGGCTCTTCTTTGCTGGACAGATAAATGGCACCACTGGTTATGAGGAAGCTGCAGCTCAAGTAAGAGGTGTTCAAATCTTACTGTAAACCAAAAGGGACTATTTAATTGGTGTTCCTCCTTTTAATGTCTGTTCTGTAACTACAGATCTTAGGTAATAGAAGACTATTGCTGTTTCAGGGTATATGGAGATGGCTATCATATATAATGGGATTTTAAAAACACTTGTGACTTTATTACTCTTCTGAGCTCCTAGATCTGATATTGTACTATGATTAGATTTATTGTATTGCTTCTGAGCTTTAAAAAAAAAAATTTACTTTTCTTAACATAACTATTTAAAATTATCATGTTATTATTCCTTTTAAGTGGGAAATTATGTTACGTTTATTTGTAAGTGGGAAAAGACTAGAAAAGTCTCACAGGTGGGTTTTTAAAAAAAGATTAGCCCCCAGGCTTATCAGATATTTCAGAAAACGATGAATCACAGCATGCGAAAGTGGTACATTACCCATATTCTGTTTCTGAATGTGAATCACATTTTGTACTTATTAAATCCCTTATGGGCAGTGCCTGCTTTCTTCCTGTCGCATGCTGTTCTCTCCAGTTAGTGTTCTGAATAGGTTAGCTATTTGTTTGGTTCATAATGGCCATTTAAACATTTCAGTCCTCTTGTAGGGTGTGATAGCTGGAATCAACGCCAGTCTTCGGGTCAGTGGAAAGCCTCCCTTTGTCATTAGCCGAACAGAAGGCTATATAGGAGTCTTGATTGATGACCTCACCACGCTGGGCACCAACGAACCATACCGCATATTTACCAGCCGAGTGGAGTTCCGATTGTCACTGCGCCCTGATAATGCCGACAGCCGGCTCACATTCCGAGGTAACTCTTCATTGAGTCCTGCAACCTGATTTATGCTTCTTTAAAACCTGTCTCCTTATGTTCTGTCTCTCCCTTCCCTAGGGTATAAGGAAGCTGGTTGTGTGTCCCAACAACGATATGAAAGAGCTTCTTGGATGAAGTCTTCTTTAGAAGAAGGCATTTCTGTGTTGAAATCCATTGAGTTTTCGAGCTCTAAATGGAAAATGTTAATCCCAGAGGTTTCTATAAGTATGAAAAGAAGTCTGCCTGTCAGGTATGCATTTTTAATATAGGCCTTTCTCACTCAATACAGAGAGACATTACCTGTAGGCCCCCTTCCTACACATTTTAAATGAATGTGGCTTGCTTTTGGATTCTTTTAAAAATCCTTTAGATGAAATTCATGTGTTCACTCAGTGTTATATATGATTCTAAATTATTATTTTTATTTTGTATATAATTTCTCTGTAGCTCCCATTGAGTTCTTTTGGCTTTCCTAAGATTTAGAGGGCCCAAACTAAGAAATATAGTTATCTGCTTTCTTTTCTAGACTTGTAGCAGTTGAGGTGGTCTCAGCTTGTCCATGAGTTATAGCAAGGAAACCCCTTCGATAAAACAAAACAATGTCATACATTCTTTGGACTTACTTGAAGAGTCTCTTGCTGCATTTTAGGGTTTTTTTGGTCTTTATTTTAATTATTCTATTTCTTTTTTAATTTTTAATTTTTTTATTGAAACATAATTGATTATTTATATTTGTGTGGGGAACAGAGTTGAATATCAATACCTGTGTGCAATATGTGATGCTGAAATCAGGATAATTAGTATATTCATCATTACAAAATGTAATCATTCTTTGTGTCCATTAACCAATTTCTCACTAACTCCCCCTCCCCATCATCATCATTCTATTTATATGGCTCTGAGTCTAAAGGAAATTAATATAGAGCATTTTTGCTTCAAAGATATGTTCCTAAGGACCTGCATAATTCAAAACCTATATATTTCACCACTGATTTTTCCTGCTTGAAAAAAATTTAAACTAATTAGGGTAGGAGAGGATGCCCAGAGGGCATAATCTACAATCTTTGTAGCTTAAAATCACTTTATGCACATTATGGTGGCATTGATCTTGCAGCTATCTCCAGTATATTTTTCCCCTTTTTTAAGCCCCCATTTTCCTTATGATACTTTTTGTTGACTTAGAAGTATACCCATTTTAATAATTGTAATAGTACGTACTAAAGAACCAGCATAGTGCTCACCCAAATGAGAGGATCTCATTCACAAAATGATCACCTGGTTCATAAATAAGTATGGTGTATGTCTTAGTCTGTTTGGGCTGCTGTAACGAAATACCTTAGGCTGGGTAATTTATAGACAAAGGAAATTTATTGCTCACAGTTCTGGAGGCTGGAAGTCCAAGATCAAGGCACCAATAGATTCAGTGACTGGTGAGGGCTTGCTCTTTGTTTCAAGATGGCACCTTCTTGCTGTGTCCTTACATGGCAGAAAGGGCAAATAAATTCCCTCAAGCCTCTTTTATAAGGGCACTAATCCCATTCATGAAGGCAAAGCTCTTATGACCTAATCATCTCCTAAAAGCCCCATCTCTTATGAGGTTCCAACATATGAATTTTCGGGGGACAGCAACATTCAGACCATAGAAGTGGATTTATGTTTACACCAGCTTAATGGCATCGGGAAATGGCAGTAGTGTGAACAGTTTACAGTTTACTCAGCTTTCAGCTGTTTGTTCCTTTGTTTCAGTTTAGGAGGGTTCACATTATTTCAAACTTCGGATGAAGAATTTATAACACTATGCTTTGTTTTTTTATCAAATATTGCACTATTTCAAGTTTATAATTGGAACTTGCATTGAATGTGACTAATGTGTAATTAGTTAATACTGAGAGTGGGGGAAGTGATCATTTTCAACACAGTTTTAAGATGCTAATTGATAAATAAAAATGTGAAAAAGAAGGCTATCACCTTTATCTTTTTACCAAACTAATCACATGAGTAACTATTTTGTTTAGGTGATTTTTTAAAAAGTAATTTGGCTAAAGATTTCCTTTTAAATTCAGGTATTTTTCCTTTCAGGAGAAAACAATCTACATATTTGTTTTCAGGAGAATATTTGCAGTCTAGCATTCAGCCTTTCTAAATGAACTCACTTTATCAATGCTTAGATATATAACTCTAAAAAAACAGAAAACTTGGTCAGAATACATTTATTGCACTTACTGCATGTATGCCAGCCATCGACAAGTTGAACCAGGCTTTGAACAGGCATTTTAACAGAAGAGATACACAAATGCATGCATGCACATACACACATTTTCTGTCAGGATTACAGGGAGACACACAGATGTGGTAAGTAGCTTAGAGATTCTCGCCTAGGTTCTGTTATAGTGTGCTAATTTTTCCTTTCTATGCCAAAGCTCTGTACTCTGAGGCTTATGCTTGATTCAGAGTAAGTCTTGGAAGTTTGGACTTGATAACAGCTCAAAGCCTTTTAAACAAATTACTTAAAAACTAAAAAAATTTTTAAAAGTTAGATGGTCAAAGTCTTTGCCTTGAGGTTGCAGTCTTGCTAGATTCCAAGATAACTTTTTTGGGGGGTTAGTCGTTAGGAGGTGTGGTCTAGTATATATATTCTACAATTTCTGAAAGGACAACCATTTCCCTTTTGGAGATTAGAATTACATGGTTGCATTTTAGCTTATTTGATGAGTCCTCTATAATGGATTGACCTAATTCATATACTAGAGTACAACAAACTGATCAGTTACTTGTGGTGAGAGATTTCTGGACTTTCTTAGAGCAGGCCATCTGAGGAAGAGATAAGGAGTCAAGCATCTGCAAAGGGTTATTATCATAATCTGCATAATTATGATAATAGAATGAGCTGTAAGTATGGTTGCCTAGGAGGCCTGGGAAGACTAAGGAGCTTGGCTGGACACTACTAACATTTTGTTGACTTGCTAACTAATTGGTTTTGGGTAGACAGAATTCATCAAAAAGATAATGTAGGCTGGCCGGTTAAGCTCAGTTGGTTAGAGCGTAGTGTTGATAACACCAAGGTCCAGGATTCAATCCCTGTGGCCAGCTAGCTCCCAAAACAAACAAAAAAAACAATCTATTAAAAGAGGGAAAGATGTTTAAGTTAGTAAATAGAAATAAAATTAATTAAGGGCTGGCCTGTGGCTCACTCAGGAGAGTTCTGTGCTGATAACACCAAGGCCACGGGTTCGGATCCTATATAGGGATGGCCAGTTAGCTCACTGGTTGAGCGTGGTGCTGACAACACCAAGCCAAGGGTTAAGATCCCCTTACTGGTCATCTTTAAAAAAAAAAAAGAAAAAAGAAATAAAATTAAGGCAGTAAATGCAGGGAATCTGTACAGGTCAGTGAGGTCTGTGGAGAATGAAACAAAATGAGAAAGAACAGAATATTTTGCAATCTTGGAACCACAGGAATGAGAAGGGCAGTATCAGAGCTCAACCAAGTAGAATCAAGGTCTCAGCAAAGATGGAATTATTGTGCACTGCTCTTAGTTGCCCTGGTAATAACCTTTTTTTAAAAAATTGTGTTAAAAAACATATAACAAAATTTACCATCTTAACCATTTTTAAATGTATAGTTCAGTAGTGTTAAGTGTATTCACATTGTTGTGAAATAGATCTCCAGGACTTTTTCATCTTGCAAACCTCAAATTGAAACTCTAAACATTAAATACTAACTCCTACTTCCCCCCTCTCCCCAGCCCCTGGTAACTACCATTCTACTTTCTGTGAATTTGACTTTAGATACCTCATAAGTGGAATCATACAGTGTTTGTCTTTTTGCAACTGCTTTATTTCACTTAGCATAACATCCTTAAGGTTCATCTGTGTTATAGCATGTGACAGGATTTTCTTCCTTTTTAAGGCTGAATGATATTCCACTGTGTTTATATACCACATTGTATTTATCTGTTCATTTGTTGATGGATGCTTGGGTTGCTTCCATCTTTTGACGATTGTGAGTAATGCTGCTGTGAACATGGGAGTACAAATATCTCTTTGAAACCCTGCTTTCAGTTCTGTTGGATGTATACCCAGAAGTAGAATTGCAGCATCATATTGTAGTTCTATTTTTAATTTTCGATGAACCTCCATATTGTTTTCCGTAGTGGTTGCATCATTTTACAATCCCACTAACAGTGCACGAGGGTTCCAGTTTCTCCACATCCTTACCAACACTTACCATTTTGTTTTTTTGATTGTAGCCATCCTGATGGGTGTGAGGTCATTCATCGTGGTTTTGATTTCATTTCTCTGATTATGAGTGCTGTTGACATCTTTTTTTTTTTTTTTTTTTTTTTTTAAAAGATGACCGGTAAGGGGATCTCAACCCTTGGCCTGGTGTTGTCAGCACCACGCTCAGCCAGCGAGCAAACCAGCCATCCCTATATAGGATCCGAACCCGTGGCCTTGGTGTTATCAGCACCGCACTCTACCAAGTGAGCCACGGGCCGGCCTCTGTTGACATCTTTTCATATGGTTGTTAGCCATCTTTTCATATCCTTGTACATTATCTTTGGAGAAATGTCTATTCAAGTCTTTTGCCCATTTTTTAATCGGGTTGTTTTTTTTTTATTGTTCAGTTATAGGAGTTCTTTTTATATTTTGGGTATTAACCCCTTATCAGATACATGATTTGCACTATTTTCTTCCATTCCGTAGGTTGCCTTTTCACTCTGTTCACTGTGTCCTTTGATGCACACATTTTTAAAAAAAGTTTGATGTAGGGGCTGGCCCGTGGCTCACTTGGGAGAGTGTGGTGCTGATAACACCAAGGCCATGGGTCTGGATCCGTGTATAGGGATGGCCAGTTAGCTCACTTGGGAGAGTGTGGTGCAGACAACACCAAGTCAAGGGTTAAGATCCCCTTACCGATCACCTTTTTACTAGACAGGCGCTTTAACCAGCTAAGCCACGGAGCCCGCATCCGATCACCTTTTTAAAAAAAATAAAAAGTTTGACGTAGTCCCATTTGTCTATTTGTGCTTTTTGTTGCCTGTGCTTTTGGTGTCATAACCAAGAAATCATTGCTAAATCTAATGTCATGAAGATTTTCTGTATGTTTTCTTCTAGGAATTGTATAGTTTTGGGTCTTATATTTAGGTCTTTAATTCATTTTGTGTTAATTTTTGTATATTTTGTAAGGTAGGGGTCCAACTTCATTCTTTTGCAATGCGGACATCCAATTTTCTCAACATCATTGTTGAAGAGACTATCCTTTTACCATTGAGTGGTTTGGGCACACTTGTCAAGATCATTTAATCATATATGGAAGGGTTCATTTCTGGGTTCTCTGTTTTATTTCATTGGTCTGTATGTATCTTTATGCCAGTACCATTCTGTTTTTGATTACCGTAGCTTTGTAATTTATTTTAAATCAGGAAGTGTGATTCATCCAACTGTGTTCTTTTTTCAAAATTGTTTTGGCTATTTGGGGTCCCTTGAGATTCCTTGTGAATTTTAGGATGAAATTTTCTATTTCTGCAAAAAAATGCCATGGATATAACCTTTTAAATGAATTATAATGAAAACCACATGTAAATGATGTAAATAATAATTAAGAGAGCGATAAATGGCCTAGTTAGCTGCACTTTAGGGGAGAGTCTGGGGTTGAGCTGGGGGTGGGGGTGGGTGGTATCAAGAGGGAAAACCTAAGATCAGTATAAAAAGGATTAAACTGGTCAAAGGAGCACCAACACTTATGAAGATTAAAGGTACCTAAAGTTTTTCAGTAGTTTGATCTCAACAAGTACCAATGAATCGAGTTATTAGAAATCTCACCTATCTACCTGTAGCATTAATACTTAGGCATGTTCTTTTGGTGACCTACGTAAGTCATCTGAGTATTTTAGCAATGATCCCCATTAGCTGCATACTATTTGTTGCTCTCCTCTCCCCTTGCTTTGGCCCAGGAAGCTGTAGCCCATTCAGAGTGGGTAACAGAAGCAGAACTGAGAATAATTCTCAAAAGTTCACATGTGGTGAAAAACAAAATGGAGATTATATCAAGTTAGAGGGCTGGCCAGTTAGCTCGCTTGGTTAGAGTGTGGTGCTGGTAACACCAAAGTCAAGGGTCAGATCCCCTTACTGGCCAGCCACCAAAAAAAAAGAAATGAAAAATAAATTAGGAGAAAATATCAGACTGGAAGAATACTATGAGCCTGCATATCATTTTTATCACTTTGTTTTGCAAAGAAAAAAACATGCTCACGACAGCCTCTTGTTCTTCCTTAGGAGTTTTATAAAAGAAAGCAGGAGACTTCCTTAGTGGTTCCCAGCATGCAAAAGGATGATTCATTCACGTAACACTAGGACTTAATATGGCTTAGATGTGAAGCACATTCCCTATTCTTAGGAATTCGATGAAACTCTTGTTATCAGAGGATATTCTCTCCTTACACGAAAGGGAGGAGAAATGGATTGTAACCATGCCACCCTTACCGACAACTTAATTCTCGTGACAGGGAGTTGGAGAGAGTCAAATATTAAATCTTATTGAGGTCCTACCGTTTTACAGATGCTGCTGCATTTGCTCACTATACTTGTAAAGAACTAAGAGTATCTTTTGGTATTATTTATTCTGAGATTTGGTATTATTCAAAAAAATCTTGTTCTTAATCTGCCTTATATGATATGGATCCTTATGTTAATGAAACTTTTGTGTATTTGCAGAGCTTTGGATGTTCTGAAGTATCAGGAAGTTGACATGGACTTACTAGCCAAGGCTGTTCCAGAGCCCTTGATGAAGTATACTAACTGTAGAGAGCTAGCTAAAAGACTGAAAATAGAAGGTAAACAATCATTTTTTACTTAAGATCCCTGTATACTCTCTTTTCCATTTGTGAAAATTATGAATGGACAGCAGATTCATGAAGACCCCTATGCCAAGAGGAGCCATTATTACCACAGGATAAGCATAGTGGTAGGCTCAGGTTCCACTTTTAACATGATTCTCAGGTGATTTGTGTGCAAATTTCAAGTTTGAGGAGTGCTACGTAAAGCCCTCTGTTAAAAAAAAACTAACTTATTTTTTTACCTTGAGCTTCCATTTTACATGCTCCCAACCTAATGTTCTAATAATGAAAAATCATAATACTATCTTTGGCTTTGACAGTGTATTGGAATAGCCTAGCATTGGCAAATATTTATTTTGTATCAGGCAAAGAAATCCAGAATATTTATTTTAATACAAGTCGTTTTTTCCTGGAGTGGAAAATTATATAGTAAAAAAGGCAGGGAACAGGGTGATACGGAGAAAAGGGTAGGAAAAGTTGCATGATGGTGTGCTCTTCAAACAGGAAGACTTTAAGCTCCTTGGAGACTGGCCAGGGTGGTGATAATAGTGTGTTCCTCCTAGCAGTGGTGTTTTCTTTCAGTTCCACAGAGGTCTATCACCTTTGGCTATACATGTAGCACATGACCCAAGTACTACCTACCATCCTATCACACAAGTTTACAAAAGTCTAGCAACAAAAGGAAACTCACCAGAAACTCTAGAATTGTTCTTCTAAATGATCAAACAATAGTAATATATGTATTAATGTACTAGAAGTAATATTGACCTTTTATTTCACCATCATGATTTCTCTGTTAAATAAAAATTACCAATTAAACATTTAGGGCTGTTAGCACATGGAAAAGGTGATTAAGTTATATATTTTAAACTTGATTTGCAATTTTACTCTATTCAGTGAATCACTGGGTTCAGGTTAGAATAATCCAGAACCGTTATCATTAACTTGTTTATGGGAAATCCTGACTTCAGCCATGGAGTAGCTTGTTCTTTAAAGATTGTGGCATGTATCCAAAAAACTTAAAAATTAAAAAAAAGACTCTAGGGCCGGCCCATGGCTCACTTGGGAGAGCGTGGTGCTGACAACACCAAGTCAAGGGTTAAGATCCCCTTATTGGTCATCTTTTTAAAAAATAAAATAAAATAAATTAAAAATAAAAAAAAGTACTCTAGTATCTATCCATGGCTTAAAAGAAACCACACTGAATTAAAATATAACACATATCAGTGATTTTCAAATTGATACTTGGATTCCCCCACCACTAGACAAATTTCTTGAGAGTAGAAATCAATTTCAGATTCTTCTTTGTTATCGCTCTTGTTTTGCTATATATATTTGTTCCAACCAAGATTTGCACTGACAGGGAAATCAAAATTTTTTTTTACTTTTATTTTTCCAGATATTTGAAATGAAAAGGACATGCATTAAACTACCACACAGAATGTATAGTTAGTGTGAAAGATACTTACCTGATTTTAGTCTCTGTTTCCTCTTCTGCCAAAGGAAACACCCACCTCACCTGCCTCATGATGTTGAGATGAGTGTTGAATGAGATGATGCATGTAATAGCTCTTTGGAAACTGTAAAAGGCTATATACAAATGTAAGTTGGTAGTATAATCTGGGTATCATAACATAATTCTAATTTTGTTCACCAGCCACTTATGAATCAGTAGTGTCCCATCAGCTACAAGAAATCAGGGAAGTTCAGCAAGATGAAGCCCTCCAACTGCCAAAAGACTTAGATTATTTGACTATCAGGGATGTGTCCTTGTCTGATGAAGTTCGAGAGAAACTCCATTTCAGTCGCCCACAGACGGTAAGAAAACAGGCAGTAGAATAAGAACAAATTATAAAGAGCCAGTGCTTTAATTTTTTAAACCTGGTCATATATAACTAATGTTTTATTTAATCGTAAGAAACTTAATCTCATATTTTCCTATATCTCTGTGTATGATAGATGTTGGTATGTCTCTGTGAGAGATTATAAAGCTTTGTCTAAATAATTTGCTGGAATAACCTGGAGTCAAAAATTGGTTTGATTGTAGTCCCAACTGTGTGCTAAACCATCAGTGCAAACTAGTATATATGCAGAGCTAGAAAAAAACCACACTAGGTGAAAATATAACACATATTAGTAGTTTCTAAACCACTACTTGCATCCCTTTCTAGAGGTTCCATAATGTTGCCTTGGAAGCTAATGTGAGGAAGAGGGGAGCCAGAGCTCCCCTACCCCATGCATCAGCCTAATGTGTATGTGTGTGTACGCAGGCGCACACACACGTGTACATTTGTATTTGCAAACAAAAACCCTTTATTATATGGTATATAGATAGTATTGGGCTTCTAATAAATGTTTAGAGACTGATAGGCTATATTTATTGATGCACATTTTTCCATATTTTAACATGTCTAAAATTAGGTTGTATCTTAAAAGTTGATGGTATATCATAGTTTAATGGGCAGTATTTTTTTCTTTTTTTTACAAAAGATGACTTGTAAAGGGAAGGGGATCTTAACCCTTGACTTAGTGTTGTCAGCACCACACTCTCCCAAGTGAGCTGACCAGCCATCCCTATATAGGGATCCGAACCCATGGCCTTGGTGTTATCAGCACCACACTCTCCCAAGTGAGCCATGGGCCGGCCCTGGCAGTATTTTTTTTAGTAGTGGTTCATAAGATAAAGGGGCATTTTACAAAAACATAGTCTCTAAAAAAAATATATTTGAAAAACTATTTTTAATCCGGTATAACATGGTATTCTTAGCAATCATGGAAACCAGGCAAATAGGCCTTAAATTTTATTACTCTGTCCCCTCCTATTGATTTAGGTTATATTTTTATGGATAATCATAGGCTGCACTGCCCAACACGATAGCCACTAGCCAAATGTGGCCATTTACATTAATTAATATTTTATTGAATTTAAAATTCAGCTCTTTAGTCTTACTAGCCACATTTCAAATGTCTAGTAGCTACATGTGACTAGTGGCTACCATATTGGACAGCGCATTATCACAGTGCAAATGTTCCCCCCCCCAATCTATCTATTTATTTATTTATTTATGTTTTGGGTTTTTTTAATTGGTTATGAATATTCATGGGGTACAAAGCAAATTGTCACCATTTGTGCCTAAGATGTGATGGCCAGATCCATACTGGCAGCATGTCCATTACCACAAATTGTGATTATACTCTGTGTCCCCCACCCAATTATCACCTCAGTAATCCCTGACTTCCCTCCCCATCCCCCTTTCCCCATTCCACTTTGTACCCTAGGTATGTTCTCTCCCTCTGCAAGTCCAACGCACCACTGTGGTCTTTCTTTCCTTTCTTCTTTAGTTCTTAGCTCCCACTTATGAGAGAGTACATACAGTATTTATCCCTCTGTGCTTTGCTTATTTCACTCAACATAAGTTTCTCCAAGCTCATCCATGTTGTTGCAAATGGGAGTATTTCATTCTTTTTTATGGCAGAGTAGTATTCCATCGTGTATATATACCACATGTTCCTTACCCAATCGTCCATTGATGGACATTTAGGTTGGTTCCATATCTTGGCTATTGTGAACAGAGCTGAGATGCACATGGGAGTGTAGGTATCCCTTTGACACGATGATTTCCATTCCTTTGCGTATATACCCAGAAGTGGGATTGCTGGATCATATGGAGGATCTATCTGTAGTTGTCTGAGAAACCTCCATACTGTTTTCCATAGCAGTTGTTCTAATTTACAGTCCCACCAACAGTGTAGAAGAGTTCCCTTCTCTCCACATCCTCACCAGCATTAGAAAATTTCAACAACAAAAAGACAAAATTTCCATCATCATAGAAAGTTCAGTTGGACAGCACTGGTCATAAGGAGTTCACAACCCCTTAGCCACAATTTCAAAATACAAAAAACTCTGACAAAAGTTTGCCACAGACTCATTTCATAGCAAAACTGATCTCAATTGACTTGAGACTATTTGGTCTTTATACCACTTAGAGTGAATATCCATACATTTCACTGTAAAAATACACTGCAGAAATGTTAATGGGATTAACATTGTGGGTTGCTGCCCCACACATCACTGAGGATGTTACATTATGTACAATATATACACCTAATTTCAAAAACATGCGACCTCAGATTTCAAATAAGGGACTATGGGCCTATGTTTGAAGAAAAGAATTTTATTACAATTTTTCTTAGTTTAATGGAAAAAGTAGGTACTCAAACATCTACTTTACAAGGTTGTTTTGAAGATAAGATAATAATTATGAAAATATTTGTATAAACATTACATGGGTTGTATTTAGGAGGAAAATAAATGTGATTTGACATAGCTCATTTATGTTTCTCTTGTGGTTTTAATGCTTAGATTGGGGCTGCTAGTCGTATACCTGGAGTGACACCTGCTGCCATCATCAATCTGCTCAGATTTGTGAAGACCACTCAGCAAAGACCACCATTTGGGCAATGAATGAATTGCCCAAAATTGATCAATACTTATGTGATACAGACAAACTTCGAGAGAGTTGTAGCTTTCAGTTCATAGAAGACTTTTAAAGAGTATGTGAATAATTTAATCAATATTAGAGATAAGAACTATTTAGCACCTGTTAAAATAGCTTTTATTAGGTTATTGTGGGTTTGTCATTAATTCATGAAGAGGACAGAGATTATAATTAGATATTTTTGTTGTAAGCAATTTATACTCTTTCTCTCAGGAGCTCTAACACTGAGAACTCACTCATATAACTTTATGTAATGTTCATCAAAGAGAGATATAGTAAACCTAAAAGTAAGCCTGAAAAAAATCTCAATTTGCAGATGTGCCTAAAGACTTTGCCCATTAAGTGTACCAGTTTAAAAGTCTTATCTTTCAACATGTTTTGAAAGTTAGTAATCTTATGCCTGGTTATACTAGGTTAGGAAGCAGTACCTAAGCCCTCAAATTCTTAGGCCTAATTAGGGGCTGGCTGGTTAGCTCAGTTGGTTAGAGCATGGTGTTGTAACACCAAAGTCAAGGGTTTGGATCTCCGTACCCACCAGCTGCTGAAAAGAAGGAAAAAAGAAATCTCGGACCTAAAAATGTGAGACCATAGAAAATCATCCACAGTCATTCAGCTAATTTCCTATATTGGAATGTAGTATGTAGCGGGAAAGTTGACTTCTAAGATGTCTGTACTTATTCAGGAAATTCTCACCAATAATTTTTTTGAAAATTAATGAGAGGAGGGCTAGCCAGTTAGCTCAGTTGGTTAGAGCATGGTGTTAATAACACCAGGGTCAAGGATTTGGATTCCCATACTCACCAGCTGCCAAAAAAAAAAGAAAGAAAGAAAGAAAGAAAATTAGTGAAATCCCTATAAAATAGAAAGATTGGAAATTACTATTGTTTCCTGTCATCCACAGTGTGGAATCTTATTTGGTAACCTGGTTAAGGGAGAATAAAGTAGTTACTTTATATCATATAATAAAGATATTTTCTTATGAAACTGTCTTGGTCATGATTTCTTAACACTGAAGAAAGATCCATAGTAACTAGTGAGTAGTGTTGCCCTGTTTTTAAGTCAGAATTGACAGAAAAACCAGAATAGTGCTGGTACCCCTCTTCCGCTCTAGTACTTCAATGGTATGTGGTCACTAGGGTTGCAGTGGGATGACCAGCCCTTTGGCTGGCTCCTCAGATACCTCCACATTTCTGGATAGACTCGGAGATAAATACAGCCAAATGGGCCAGAGGGCCCTGCTTGTCCCTGGATTACTAATCCAGATCTCTGATGTCAGCCTAGGGAGAAGCTCATGTGTCAGTTTCAGGCCCAAGCAGGTACTTAGGAGAGTTTCAAGGGCCCCTAAGTCACTTTGACTACAAATCCTTATGTTAAGCCTGATTATGGGTGTGAGGCAATCAAATATCTTGTTGCTATAACTGCATATAACCACCTGGATGTAGCTCAGTTTTCATGGATTTGTTTTATCTAATTTTAGTCTTTCCAGAAAGCAGTCAGATCAGTAACAAGTAAAAGGTATTTGTAATGCTGGATCATTTAGCAATAATGAATTCTTTTTAATACTTGATTTAGTAATTTCAAAAGGTAAGTAACTTTTCCTTTAGTCATTGTTGCTATTCCTGGGCAAAATTCTTACTACAGAGACAATATTAATTATAATACCATATTGTTTATATATTTATAAAAGAAGGTATTTTGTGCTACCTGTTTAGCCCAAGAAGGGAAATCACTGTTTTTAATTTTTTTTTCTTCTGATTAAATATAGGAGTAAAAGCAACAAATGAGATGCCCATTGAATGGAATATAACAAGAATTTATTTTGAGGGAACGGAAAGTTCCTAAATGCTTTGGGAGGTTTTGACAGCTGCAATTTGGGCCTAATGACACTACACATATAACTTTAGGTTTGTAATACTATTCTACTACAGTAGTAACTTTCTCACTGAAAATTGTTTGATGGAAAACATTTACTTTAGGTTCTGTCACTCGCTTTAGGATGTGAAACCTCTTTAAATCCACACTTACACATGTTAACTTATACAGAATTACATCACTTAAAATAATATTTCAAAACAGCCTATCATCTGGTGCTGCTAGCCAGAAGTGCTACAGAAAATGATGCCCTAGGAAAAAATCAACAAAAACTGTAAACTTACTCAATCCAGGTTCTTCACAGAAATCCCCCATCACTGACAATAGTCAGCTTCTAACAAAACTTGGCTATACTTGTGATTTCCACTCACCACAGACCACACTGCCTAGTAGTTGGAAAAGCCAGTACTGAAATTCATTTCAGCACCAAAATAAAAAGGAAAGGCTAAGAAACACTAAGCATTTGTAAAGTAATTGGGGGAGGGAGGATGGAGATAGGGACCTATGCTAAATAAACCATTATGGCCTTGAATATGAAGTTCCTTTATAGCCAAGAATTTGAATTTTATCACTGATTGTTTTGAAAATATTTCGTCATTTTTAAATCTTAACCTACATTGGAGTAGCCATGGCTTTTCCACTTCAGAAATTTCAACACCTAGAAGAATGCCTCATCCAGACTTACTCAGGAATATCAGGAAAGCCACCAACAGAGACTAGGGGCTTATTCAGAGCTGACAGAGTTGAAAATGAACTGTTCCTCCTAGACTCCCTCTCTATAATGCTTCTGTTGTACTTATTTCACTCCACCTTAATTTTTAATATCTGACTACCTTAAGACATAAGCCTCTCGAGTGTAGGCAGCAGCATAGTTGTGGAAACCCATGCTTTTTGAATGAATTAATGAATATTATTAAAGGCAAGAGATGGTTAACGCTAAAACTCAAGTGCGGAATTAAATGAGATGTGACACAAATATTAAGAACTACGTACTTTTGTGTTTGCCTTTCTCTGTCTCCATAACCCTTGTCTTCATATTCTTTTCTGCTTCATTTCCTCCATATCTTCCTGCCCATCCCTGCTTTTCACTGTCTAACCTGAAATTGAATATTAATGATAGTCATTTTATTTATTAAGCAGGTTTTTATTTTGTTTTTCTTAGTTTAAAAGCCAGATGAAGGACACAAACAACAGAGTGAAAAGGCAGCCTGTGTAATGGAAGAATGGTTAATAATCAGAATATATGCAGAATCCCTACAATTCAAAAAACAAAAAATAACCCCATTAAAAAAATGGGCAAAGAGGGGCTGGCCAGTTACTCAGTTAGTTAGACCAGTGCTTGTAACACCAAGGTCCAGGGTTCAATCCCTGTTCCAGCCAACCTAAAAAAAATTTTTAATTTTTTTTAATTTTAAAAAAAGTTTTAAAAATGAATACATTTTTTAAATGGGCAAAGGACTTGACATTTTTCCAAAGATATACAAATGGCCAGTAACCACATGAAAAGGTGTTCATCATCACTAATCATCAGAGAAATGCAAACTGAAACCACAAGATACATCTCATACCCATTAGGATGGCTATTGTCAAATAAACAGAAAATAAATGTTGGCTGGCAAAGATGTGGAGAAATTGGAACCCTTGTGCACTGTTGATGGAAATGTAAAATGGGAAGCCGCTGTGGAAAAAAATGTGGAGGTTCCTCAAAATATTAAATACATAGAATGAATTAAAAAAGAATAAAAAAAATTAAATTCATAGAATTACCACATGATGCTACAATTCCATTTCTGGGTATACATCCAAAAAATTTGAAAGCAGGGTCTCAAAGATATTTGTTCACTCATGTTCATAGCAGCATTATTCACAACAGCCAAAAAGTGGAAGCAACCCAAGTGTCCATAACAGATGAGTGAATTAACATAGAGTGGTACATAAATGCAATGTAATATTAATCCACCTTAAAAAGGAAAGAAATTCAGACACATGCTTCAACATGGATAAACTTTTAAAGTTGTCAAGGGCTGGGAGTAGGGGGAATGGGAAATTTTGTTTTTAACCCCCTCTCCCCCAAAATTAATGGGTACAAAATTTCAGTCTTGCAAGATGAAAAGAGTTCTGGAAATGGTTGGCAGTGATGCTTGCACAATAATTTGTATTAAATGTCTGTCACTGAACTGTACATTTAAAATGGTTAAGGTAGAAAATTCTATGTTGTGTGTTTTTACTTTTTTTTTTTTGATGCCGGCCAGTTTGGGGATCTGATCTCATGACCTTGGTGTTATAATACCACACTCTAACCAACTGAGCTAGCCAGCCAACCCCATTACTGACTTTTTTTAAAAGCCAGTTGAATTAATCTGTATGTTAATCCTCCAAACCTATTTTGTTTATGTATTAATAATTTATCCCTCCTTACAGAAATAACATAGTAGAGGCATTTTAAAGTAAAACAGAACAGTTTAAGATTAAAGATCAATAGAAGAAAGGCAGATTACACTTAAATGTTAAATCCCAGCTCTGAGTTCCTTGTCAAGGGGACCAGGAGAAAATTTTTTCCTATCACTAAAATCTAGGAGAAATTTATCACATGACCCCCTTAAGGGAAACAATACCTTCATTAGTGATTTTCTAAAAGATAATAGTAGCTACTAAATAAATGTTTGTGTACCAGATACAAAGTTAAGTGTTTTAAATATGTTATTTCATTTAACCCATGATAAAGCTGTTCTCATTCCAGAGACAAGGAAAACAAGACTCAGAGTTTATTAGTAACTTGCCTATGATAAACACTGCTTGTTGTCTTCCCAATAGCAAAGTCTGTCTGCTGCACTCTTCCTTCTCAAAAGAATTGGGATTTTATTCACTCTTCTCTGTAGCTCCAGAAGCTAAATCTTCATTTCTTTGAACCAATCTCAATCATTGCAGTTCCCCCAGTATTTCCAGTCTAGGCCTGAGGCTGGGGTGCAAACTGACACAGTGAATTGTAAAGGGAGTTTTGTTGGTGTCTTCTTTCCCCTTAAAAAGGGCACTTCTTTTTGAGATGATGAAAATATTCCAAAATGAGATTATGGTGATGATTTCACAACTCTGTGAAGATACTAAAGAGCATTGACTTGTACACTTTAAAAGAGTGAATTTTATAGTATGCAGCATATATCAACAAAGGTGTTATTTAGAAAAAAAAAATAATAGAATGTATGATTGGCAAGCCTTCGAGTAATGATTCTCAAACCTGGTTGGACATCAGAATTCCCAATAGAGCTTGTAAAAAAAAAAATGTAGATAGTCAAGCTTTACCCCAAGTAATTCTGATTCGGTTGGCCTGAGGAGGGCTTAGCATCTATATTTAACAAGCTCCATAAGTTATTCTATGCCCAGCCAACTGTGAGAACCACTGGCTTGTCTCCACAAATATCCATTGTCACAGCTGCTTTTGGCAGAAACCGGATTACAATTAATTTACCAGTGTGTGCTGGCTCAGGAATCCAAAACATAAACAATCTGTATTGTTGATTGAAGTACTAACAGCAGTTCAGTTGTGCAAAAAGCTGGATTCACATTCTATCATAAAAATTCAAGGGCTGGCCAGTTAGCTCAGTTGGTTAGAGTGTGGTGTTATAACACCAAGGTCAAGGATTTGGATCCCCATACTGGCCAGCACCAAAAAAAAAAAAAAAAAAAAGCCGAAAGGAAAACCATTTCACCTTGCAATGAGAGGTGGGCTCTGATGATTTCTTGACAAGACCACATTTTTTTCAAACCTAAGTGTTGGGACTGCTTGAATACCTGGACAGGTATAAGTTGAGACCCTATGATTTTATGCCAAAGGAAAGGACGCAATTATTTTGACCTAGAACCTCATTTGACTGTCACTGACCAAAATCAACACTTTCCAAATTGCTGGGTGCAATTCATTAGTAGGTCATGACATTTTTGTCATAGGTAGTTAAGTACTATTCTCGTAAATGTTTGTTTCAGTAAATCACACACTAATCAATCACCAATTTTAAGATACACATTTTTCCATATTTTAACATCTTTAAATTGATGTATATCCTATAATCAATGGCACCTCCCAATTATAATTGTCAGCATTTGCAATTTCCAATTGAAAACATCTTAGATGCAATGAAATAGTATGTGTGTTTGTATTGTGTGCAATATAAAATATAATTCTTACTGTGGATCACAGCTAAAAGTTTGAAAAACACTGATCTGTTTAAATAGCACTACTCCCTGATAGGGAAAACTCAATACGTTAGGATTCTTTTATATCCTATTCTTAACTGTGTTCCTCAAAGGAATTTTTCTAAAAAGTCTTTTTAAAAAGTAAAATCCTATTTGTCTTTTCCTACGTTCTGATTTTAGAGGTATAACTTAGCTGGCTAAGTGATGTGATTAAGGTCTAACTGCAAGTCCTGTTGAGCATGGATCTCAGATCTTTTGGCTTCACAATACCTTCTGCCGCTTTCAGTGAGCTTTTTCATCCTAAGGATGAGAAGTCCTCTATTGGATAAAAAGTTTCTCCATCCCTCCTAAACAATCTAGGATAGAAGTCTGTATCTCTTAATTTAACCTTCAATCCCCACTCTCACCTTTTGTAGCCATTTGATATTAAGCATTTACAGAGTTGCCATGTTTAATGAGCCATTATAGCACTCAGTCTACTTTAAAGGTTATCTCCGAGTTTAGAGGCTGCAGGGAAATTTAGAGTGTGAATTTCACTTCGGACAGTTCCCTCTTGCAGACTTCTTATACTTGAAGACAATAATAATTTCTTAGTGTTTTCTAGGCTAAAAAACAATTTTTAATCCAGTGCCTCATAATTAAAGTCATTTTAGTCTTTAATTATGTTGGTTGCTCTTGTAATTCTCTTTCAGAGTTGTTCTACCCTCTATTACTTTTTTTGCGGCTGGCCAGTACAGGGAGGTGTACACCCTTTAAAACATGGACAATCCAAATTTAAAATAGCACATTAAGATACATAAAAACAAACAAAAAAACACACACTGCCTAAATTTAAAAGGAAACATTTCTAGAATATACTGTATTGCAGTACAAGACCAGACTCTGCTCTTTGTGTGTGTTCATGTGTGTGTGTGTGGTGTTTCAAGCAATAAAAGAAAACTTGAATTTTCTAGTTTCCAATTTCACAAGAAACAACCTCAAAGAGGGCAATTTAACTAAGCTTTCAAAGCCAGCTATTAATTACATCTCTGAAGAAAAACACCCATCAGCAGTTATACAAAATAAAGAGAAGCTGAGTTTCAAGAAACACATCCTTAACCTCAGTATAAAGACTCAGTTATGAGAAAATGTTTTGTACCCAACCATAACTAAATAAAAAACCACCTCATTTCTCCTTAGACATTTACTAAGTTGTGAGTTCTATACAGAATCCTGTAAGAGGCTCAACAAAGTCCAAAGTGTCAATCAAGAAGGTATGATATCAGGTGGTTAGAGCGTGGTTATGACACCAAGGTCAAAGGTTCAGATCCCTGTACCAGCCAACTGCCAAAATATATATATACATATATAATAAGGTATGACAACAGCTAAAGTGAGGGGCTGTGGGTCAAGGCTCTATTAGTCCCTTCCTTTGCTGCACTCTTTGGCTGCACCCTGTTACTCTATGGTTACAATCCAGGCCTCAGAAAATGTTGCAGATGAACCTCACTGGCAGGCTGAGAGAACCACTTCCTCCATTTGGGTGCCTCCAGACAGCCCTAGAACTCAAACTCAGATTGCTTATGTGGGAACTCTTATCATAACACCAGTTAGGATACTCTTTCAATCACATAATTTTACTGAAAATATAACCAAGTGAAATATTTTTTTCATTTGATATTAGCCATGTGACATTTAACCTCTGAGAACCACATCTGCAGGATCACATCACACTATCTTCTGTCAGCATTTGCTTTTTCACGGGAATAAATGAAACTACTTTTGACTTGGGTCTATTTTAAAGTCTATTTGGCTTTATATATGCAAAAATCCACATTTTAGACAATGTCCCAAAAGGGACTGCAATACAGACAATATCCAGACTGCGTATGTTGTTGCTTTGATCTGTTCTTAGTTTTAAATGTAAAGTTTGACAAAAAGCAAAACTACCTAAACTCTTTCAGGGTAACCATAATTGGTTAAGATAGAAAATTTTAATTCCTAGTATAAAGATTTTACTTCCACCCTGACCTTTTTAAGTGGCATAATAGCAAATTATTTTTGTCTGCCCAAAAAGGTAAATTTAAAGATATAACCTACTTCACCTTGCTTTTACTAATAACGTTTGATAAAATTTTCATTGATTGTTTTGTGCTTAAACTTGTGAAATATGGCCTAGATCATAGTATTATTAGGTGAATTTGCAATTGGTTAGACTACCTTCATCAAAGAACAGTTCTCTATTGCAGGACCACAGGCCTCTGTCTTTGGACTTAGTTTGTTTAGTATTTATCTTAAAAACACAAATACCAGACTTGTAAATCACAAAGCCCACATTTTCACTTATGCTAGACATTAGGCTCCAGATTCAAAATTATTTCAACAAGTTGATGAAATATAGCAGAGATAAATGTAATCTACCAACATTTGAGTTTTTAAAGCTAATCATACAGTGGTGTAGTATCCTGGATTGGATCCTGGAAGAGAAAAAGGCCATTAATAGAAGAATTGGTGAAATCTGAATTAAGTCTAACAGTAGCATACCAATTTACTAGTTTTGACAAATGTACTGTTAATGTAAGATGGTAACATTAGGGGAAGAAAACTAGATGAGGGGTGTAAGGGAACTGCTTATCCTGTCTTTGCAACTTTTCTGTAAATCTAAAGTTATTCCAAAACAACGTTTATTCGAAAGGAAAACCATACAAATATAAAGAACATCTTCCTACAAAACAAGTTGCGTGAAAAAATCAGGTGACACTTGTTGACCGTAATTCAGAAGTACAATGGAGTTGCTTAAAGCAACTGATCTTCCAAACAACTAATAACAAAAGCTACTTTTTGGCTGCTTACAATAGGCCAGATACTGGGCTAAGGACTCTATTAATCATTTCATCCTCACAACAGTATTACACCGTTAGATAAATGATCAGAGACAGCTTTTTCCCACTCATATCACTCTGATCTAGTCCAATGGCATCAATTTAAGAAACTGAAGCCTAAAGATGACTTACCTCTTGGATCACATTAAGAGAACAGTCTTCTAGGCAGCCACAGCTAAAAATATATTTAATTTTGGTAGAAAAGCTTTAAAAGCTATAAACTGTCAAGAAAGGAGTACAGCATGGGAAGAACCTAGAAGCCACATGACCTAAGATTGTAACAAACAGTTGTAGGAACTGAAAGTGTTTAGCTCAGATGTAACTCAGGGATATTAAGTGGTGTCTTCAAGAAAATTAGTGACTCTTGTAGAAAAGAGAATGAAGTCACTTTATACTAGAGAATAGCCTAGATATAATGACTGCAAGTTACCAACAGGCAAATTTGGGTAAATATTGAAAAAACAAATGTATCCAGCAGTAAGATGACTTAGAAGCTCCCAAACTTGACCTCTCTCCATGCGTCAGGAAGCTGTAATATGGGTATACCTGCGCTCTACAAAGGTTGTTGTGAGGATTCAACGTATGACATACACATTGAGGTAATCACGCCAATTTCAATGAATATATTCACAGTTGATTTGAATAGGTTAGATAAAATTACTTTTAAATTTTCTTGTAACTCAGATTTCTTACTCTGTGTGATTGCCATGAGGGCAAGTTAAGCCTCATATACTGAGATGTCTAAAATGTAATACAATGTTTTCATATTCTCCAATAACTCCTACTTATCCCTTCAGGTCTCAGCTATTCCTGACAAATACCTTCTCTGCCCAATCTAAATTATGTCTTTTACTCTTCTTCATAGTATCTTTTTTTTCCTTCATGGCATCACAACTCAGAACTATCTACTTGTATTTATTCAGTATCTATCTCCCCCACTAACTATAAACTCAAAGGGCAAAACCTGTGTCTATTTTGTTCACAGCTCTATCCCCAATGCCTAGAATAATGCCTGGCACACAGCAAGCACAATATCTTTTAAACAAACTAATTCACTGTCTTACATAATACCAGGGTAACACTCATTTAACCTATTTTCTTCCTTAAAAAAATTAATCTCTTAATTACTAAATAGTTCAATCACTTTGGAAAAGTTTGGCAGTTTATAAAGTATACACTTGCCACATGACACAGCAATCCCATTCCTAGACATTTATACAAGTGAAAACATGCTTCATATAAGCCTACATATATATGGTTATAGCAGCTTTATTCATAATTGCTGAAAACTGGAAACCCAATGTCCCTCAGCTGGGAAAGAATACATGGACTGTCTTACATTCACGAAAAAATAAACACATTATTGATATATGCAAAATGGATGAATCTCAAATGCATCATGCTAAGTGAAAGAGGCCAGACTTAAAAGGCTATTAAGGTCCAGGAACGACTCTTACAAAAACAAAATTATAAGCCTAGAAAATAGATCAGCGGTTACCAAGGGCTAGGAGTAGAGGAGAGGGGTTGACTACAATGGGGCAACGGGTAATGTTGGGGGATGACAACTACTCTCTATTTTGTGATGAACTGTATGTTTGTCAAAACTTGCAAAGTACATACCTTAAAAGATGAATTTTAGTTTATGTAAATACCTTAATTTAAAAAATGGGAGGTTGGAGAGCGCTCAGTTGGCTAGTGGGGTGTTATTACACCAAGGTCAAGGATTTGAATCCCATACTGGCCAGCTGCCCCCCCCCCAATAAATTTAAAATGAGCAAGACTTGTAAATCTCTTGCTTGAAGTATTCTTAATCTAAGTTACTGCAACCTTAACCTAACATTATCTTTGTTGTCATGGTCTATTTCCCAGAGGCAAGCCGAACTCCAAATTCTTAGATCTATGGCCCTTCTAAGAGCAGTCCAAGGTAAATAGCATTTCCTTCTATACTTTTCACTTCACATACTTGTTTTTTGGGGGTGAGGCAGCTGGCTGGTAGGAATGCTTCACATTGTGTTATGACATCACACTCTAACCCAGGGAGCTAACCAACTAGCCTCCCAGCACTGTGTCTTGAGCTGCAAATAATCACATCAGAGCAAAGGATAAACATCACGTTCTATAAATGGAGTCACTAAAACCTTAAGTTTGAAATGTAATCACTGACCAATGCTAAAATTATGGTCTATTAAAGTTGTCAACATTCTTTGAAGAAAGCAATGACACCAAATTGATGGTAGTTCAGAACAAACTGTGTTCCACTAGAATACCGAGTTTCTGAGTCATAGCTGAGGCCTGATGCATCTGAGATTTGGGAGGTAAATATCAAATATTCCTACTACTGTGGGAAAAGTAGGGGCCTAATACTGACTTCTGACATGGCCCAAAACCAGTAATTTTGGATTTCCTATTCTGGGAATAGGATGAGCAATGAGAAAAAACAAAAGCTAACCACATCTCTTTTTGGGGGGGAGGGCAGCTGGCCAGTAAGGGGATCCATATTATTATAACACCATGCTCTAACCAACCGAGCTAACTGGCCAGCCCCTCCTTTCATATTCTGAAATTACAACAGAATTCCTAGCAGCAGATTTTAACAAGTCCACATCTGGGGTTACTTATAACCATAACATATAGCCAGACAACCTAAAGTCAAGCACTAGTTTGAGGTATTAAGTTTTTCACCTTTGAAAACCATTCAAAAATATCTTGCTTTTAATAAATTCAAACAATAATTACTGTAGAGAAAATACTATTTCATCCGTTTAAAATTTCACCCATTGTCTTAAGCTCATTTGTAATGACTTACCAGTAGGTGGTGCTCAAAACAGACAACTGTTTGAAGCATCCATGTACTGGGCTTCATAAATGAATCTCAGTATACAATTAACCTCAAGGTTTCTGGGACTCTACTGGTGGTAGCAATGTTCCAGTTAAAACCTAATTCTTTGAGGGTAAGTGATAAATCCTACAGGTTTGTCAATCTTCCATTTTCAGCTATCCTCTATTATCCAGCTATGAAGGACTTTACCTACCTTTTCTTTTACAATCTGAAGGACTTTACCTACCTTTTCTTTTATAATCAAGTAGATAGGCAGTACTCTGAACATGGGGCCAAGTTAACTCATGAAACTGAGGACAAAACTTTTAGTCATTCAGTTTACAGCCCCCATCAATGTCAGCAGGAAAGCATTTTACCCAGATATAAGCTTAAATTAGGTAGATAACAATTCAACTATAATTTGAGTTTTATCTATGGCCACTTTACATCAATGGGGTACTTTTTGAATTTTGGCCAAGATATTCCATGTTGCTAGTGGCTATAAAGCCTTGTCTCTTGAACCCCCTTAAACTCTGCTTAGCATAAATTTGCCTTGTCGAACACATATCTTATGTCATTTTGCCAAAATGTTTTCAAATGCACAAGTGTTAAGATTCACTTAACTGGCCAAAACCAGGTACTTTAATAGACTGGTTTCCTTAGTTGTCAAAAAGACCCACTACCTGTTAAGCCTATGATCACCATTCATTGCTAGTGATCAACCAGCACCTCAAGTTCTGCCAGACAACTGACAAGATACCAATTATCTCAGCAGTAATTAATCTTGTCCACTTTGCCAATTTTTAGCTACCAAATTATGACCGTTAATGTTTTAAGTACTACTTTTCTATTACTGCCTTGTTCCCAGAAACTTTTGGATAGCACTTAGTGGAACTTTCAAAATGGGTTCTTCCCCTCACTTAGGCTTTAATATTTACCACTGTACTTCAAACTTTGTGTTTACATCTCTAGTTCGGCAATGTTAACTTTTCACGTAATCTTACACTTTAGATTTAATGCCTTTTCAAATTAGGTTTCTATTTCTCATGACAGTAAACACACTCAGCTTCCACTATTATTTTTCCTAGAAGCGGGGTACTACCCAACACTCTATAAACCTCACATTTAAGGCTCAACTGCTACAATGTTTGCAATAATGAAAAATGCACATTCCAAAAATTAGAAAACTGAAATTTGAAATTCTACTCTACTGATGTTAACTACACACAAGATTTTGTACTATGTGGCCTTTGGCTTTACTAAAGTAAATCACATGTAAACAAAATTGCTTCTGTCCTAACCAAGCGTTGCAACCAACACAGCACTCATACTTTTACACTAAGACCTTGAAAGATTCTGCTCCCTTTGAAACAGGTGGGAAAAAACTCAGTTCCCATGCAAAATATCTCACACGATAGATGAGAAACTGTTATGTCCTTTGCCTAAGCATTTCTATTGAAGTTCCAGGGCTGACCAAAAGAAGACACAGGTTTCTCATTAAACTCTGTTTTAATGGGTCTCAAAATTCTGTGACAGATTTTTGGTCAAGTTGTTTCCATTAAAAAGTACTGATTTTTTAAAAACTAATAACTTAAAACTGCCACACACACACAAAAAAAATGGTCCACAAAACATTCTCCTTTCCTTCTGAAGGTTTTACGATGCATTGTTATCATTAACCAGTCTTTTACTATTAAACTTAAATGGCCAATTGTGATAAACAGTTCTGAGACCGTTCTTCCACCACTGATTAAGACTGGGGTGGCAGGTATTAGGGATAATATTCATTTAGCCTTCTGAGCTTTCTGGGCAGACTTGGTGACCTTGCCAGCTCCAGCAGCCTTCTTGTCCACTGCTTTGATGACACCCACAGCAACTGTCTGTCTCATATCACGAACAGCAAAACGACCTATTAAAACAAATTGTATTTCCGTGAGAAACACTTTTCACAGCAGCAATTTTCCACCTTTAGCACAACTTCTACATACATAGTAAACAATCATACTTACCCAGAGGAGGATAGTCAGAGAAGCTTTCAACACACATGGGCTTGCCAGGAACCATATCAACGATGGCAGCATCACCAGATTTCAAGAATTTAGGGCCATCTTCCAGCTTCTTACCAGAACGCCGATCGATCTTTTCCTTCAGCTCAGCAAACTTGCAAGCAATGTGAGCTGTGTGACAATCCAGTACAGGGGCATAACCAGCACTGATTTGGCCTGGATGATTCAGGATAATCACCTTTGAAATAAAGATTTGCATTTAGTAATTCTTAATGACTTTAAGTTGTGCAACAAGTTAACATGTGACTTATTTAAATTGTTACCTGAGCAGTGAAGCCAGCTGCTTCCATTGGTGGGTCATTTTTGCTGTCACCAGCAACATTGCCGCGACGAACATCTTTGACAGACACATTCTTAACATTGAAGCCCACATTGTCTCCAGGAAGAGCTTCACTCAAAGCTTCATGGTGCATTTCAACAGACTTTACTTCAGTTGTAACGTTAACTGGAGCAAAGGTGACCACCATGCCAGGTTTGAGAACACCAGTCTCTACTCGGCCCACAGGGACAGTACCAATACCTAAAATATTTACAACATAGTATCAAATGCCTTATGAACATAGAAATATATGTCTACACAAAATTAAATCCCACCCTCACAGCATATTAATGTCCAACTTACCACCAATTTTGTAGACATCCTGGAGGGGCAGACGCAAGGGTTTGTCAGTTGGACGAGTTGGTGGCAAGATGCAATCCAGAGCTTCAAGCAGTGTAGTTCCACTGGCATTGCCATCTTTACGGGTGACTTTCCATCCTTTAAACCAAGGCATCTGAAACACAAACATTGCCAATCACCGTTAGATCAAATCACCACTTTCACAGCTTTGCGACTGTCTTGAAAGTCACTTACATTAGCGCTTGGCTCCAGCATGTTGTCACCATTCCAACCAGAAATTGGCACAAATGCTACTGTGTCAGGGTTGTAGCCAATTTTCTTAATGTAGGTGCTGACTTCCTTAACAATTTCCTCATATCTCTTTTGGCTGTAGGGTGGCTCAGTAGAATCCATTTTGTTAACACCGACAATCAGTTGTTTCACACCCAGTGTGTAAGCCAGAAGAGCATGCTCACGGGTCTGCCCATTCTTGGAAATACCAGCTTCAAACTCACCAACACCAGCAGCAACAATCAGGACAGCACAGTCAGCCTTTGAAAGAAAACAAGGACATACCCTGTTAAACAAAAGCTCTTCAAAAAACAAACCCACCACTTTACCAGCGTAGAAAAGACTCACAAACCTGTGATGTGCCTGTAATCATGTTTTTGATAAAGTCTCTGTGTCCTGGGGCATCGATAATAGTCACGTAATATTTGCTGGTCTCAAATTTCCACAGGGAGATATCAATGGTGATACCACGCTCACGTTCAGCTTTCAGTTTATCCAAGACCCAGGCATACTTGAAGGAGCCCTTTCCCATCTGTAAAGTTTTAAGAGTGGTTACCTAATCACTCTGAAATGATCAAACCCCAGCCTGAAATTACTTGGCAGAAACAGTTAACTGTACTTTACAAATGCTAGACGTAAGTTGCTTTACAGCATCAATATACTTGAAGCTAAACTATTAACACTGTAATCTAGCTTTTGGAAAATTCACCACCACTTCACGTTTTTGCTAGCCAACTACTTTAGTGCTCTTGTCCATACCTCAGCAGCCTCCTTCTCAAACTTTTCAATAGTTCTTTTGTCGATCCCACCACATTTGTAGATCAGATGGCCAGTAGTAGTGGACTTGCCCGAATCTACGTGTCCAATGACGACGATGTTAATATGAGTCTTTTCCTTTCCCATTTTGGCTTTGACTTAGCGGTGGTTTTCACAACACCTAAAATGGAAGGGGGGAAAAAAACCCTTTGAACCAGTCCGAGAGGCTTGAAAACAAGCCATGACCCAAACTCAAAGGGCAAATTCCAAGGAGAATTAATTACATCCAATGCCAAGCTGACCTAACTCTTCAGTCTCCACCCACCAAGTGTGGGGAAACTCCGCCGCGTAAAATCCCTTCCCAAGGAAGCCATATTCAAAAAGCTGAGACGTAATCAAGGTGCCCAGACGGTGCCCGGTACACCGTGGGGTCACAGGAAGCGGCGGCCGAGGAGGGAAAGGCCCTTTTCCTTTGTGCGGGTGACTCACCCGCCCGCTCTCCCGGGCCGCCGCGTCCTCCATTTTGAGCTCCTTGCAGCAGGGCAGGGGAGCGGCCATCTTTCCGCGCACGCAACTGGTGCCGAGCGGGCCGGCCTCGCCGCCGGGATGGGGCGGCGCAGGCTGCGCTGGGCACCGGAGCCGCCCGGGCCGCTCCACGACTCTCCACCCGTCCGCCTGGGTGGCCCCGGCTCGCGGGCCCTACCCTCGCCTCGCCGAGGCCGCGCCAGACATGTGCGCTGGGACGGAAAGGCCCCGCCACCGCCCTCCGCGCCTCGCGGGGCCCCCCCAACCCCAAGAACCGGACGAAGAGAGCATGGAGCTCCTGCCCGACATCGGCAGGAGTATCTCAACGTAAAAAAGTCGAAACTGTTCTTTTAAAAATTCAAACGGCCCGAGGCTCTAAACGGGGATAGCGGAACAGTCGCGAAGGTGCGACCGGACTCGCACGCGGCGGCCACGGCGCCCAAGGTGGGCCTCAACTCAAGCACGAGGCGCTGTGGCTCCTGAAAATAGCTCAAGGCCTCTAACTCTCCCACCTCCTCATCTCCCTAAATTCAGGGTTAAGAGCCTCACGAAGCTGCCCCAGTACCACTGCCATAGAGAAAGCACGCGAGGGCCCCAGCCCGCTCACGGAGGCCAGGCCCGCGGAAGCCACACCCAACACTCACCTGTATTCTGGCGGCAAACCCGTTGCGAAAAAGGACGTTCGGCGCTACTGCTGCACTTATATATGGTTCTCCCCCACCCTCGGGGAAAAGGGCGGAGCCAGTACACGACACCACTTTCCCAGTTTACCCCGCGCCACCTCCACCCGGCACCGGTTCAATTGCCGTCCCCTCCCCCCCACTTCTCGGGGACTGTGGGCGATGTGCGTTCAGCCCTCGGAAGGGCACACAACGCCTCGCGCATGCTCCTCTCGACCCCGACGATGACGAGAGCGAGTGGGTGGGGGGGGTGGGGATGCAGCGATCTCGGTTTTATGTTAGTGGAAGTTTAACGACGGTCCCTGGGATTCCCTAAGACAGAGGCGAGTCCTCCTTTTGTATGAATTACTCTCAGCTTCAGCCATGGGGGTGGGGCGGTGAGGACGTCCAGAATCTTCCCTGTACCATTCCTGGCCTGAGTGCAAAGGTCGTATCGAAACTGGGGTATCCCTTCACCCCACAATCCACCTCCCATCCTCAGCTTTGACATCTCGCTGTTCCGGGGCAAATTCCTAGAGCCTCTTCCTCTGCGGGTCGCAGTCTGATCTGGGGCTGGCTCCTCCCCCGCCTGTGCCTTCTGCGTCCCTCCCGTCTGGGGGAGGGGAGTATAAAGGCTGGGGACAACGAGGGGCTTGGGGCAAAGGGCCCGGGCAGGGGACGGCTTCACGGCCCTAGAATCCGTGAGTTCAGTTCGATGGCTGTGACTGCGACGAATCTGCTCCTGGGCTGGCCTCTTCATGAGCCAGCTGCTTTTATCAAAGCCCCAACACGTCACCCCCCTGTCGTACTCCAGATGTCAAGATTTTTCGGTTTAAGATAGACTCCAGTTCTATCGTTAGCTTTAGTTCTAATTCTACTTTGTTACGCTAAAAAGATCCTGAGTGTGTGTGTGTGTACCCTTGTGATACATTTTTTAAAAGTGTACAGTCATTTAATTGCAAACATGAGAAACTTAAAAAGAATTTTTCAAATTCAGTTTTTCCACATGATCTCATATACAGACTAAGATCTACAGCATCAACAAGCTTATCCACCCAGTTTCCTATCCCCAACACTTGCTGTGAAATCACTGCTTCTATTTAAACAAATGCCTTCATTTTTTTTTTTTTTTTTCTTTGCCTATTGATTGCTACTGCATGTTAGCATAAATCTAGGGCAAAACTGTATGAGACTTGGCCTTTTTGGATGGCTATCAAGGCAGGCCCTGGGAAACGCTCCTCTGAGGAAAGAACAACATTTATTTCTAATAAGCTAAGAACTGGATCATTATGTATCTTCTTCCAGGTGTAGAACATCACTCCCCAACTTCTCCAACCGACCTATTTGAGAACCTACTACGTGTCCCTGTGCTAAGCAAAGCACTTTGAAATGTGCAAAAGAAATGTTTCTTTCTGGAGAGGAACCCACAATCAAATTGGAAGAAGAAAACTAATAAAAAACAATTTGGAAGCAATTAAAGGCAAACTTGTATGGTGCTTATTTGCTTTCTGTTTCATTTTGGAATATAGTTCTTCTAGTCCTACCTTTCAATTACTTTGTTTCACAGTCTACTTTTTTTTTTTTTTTCTTTTTAAGTGAAAGAAGTCTTCTGGAATAACCTTCCTATATCTTACATACATACAGGAGTATGACTTTCTAAAAATCAGGTTTCTCTATTCCTTCATTAGGAGATTTCTAGCCTGCTGGTTTTCATTTGAGATAGTTGTAATAAAAGACTCTAGGCCAAATAAATTTTCCCTAGAAATATATGTAACTAATCTTTCTCTATCCACAAAAGCCTTTTCTATAATGTCCATATTTGTTGCTTCTCACCTTTCACAAATTTTTTTCACACTGAATTTTCCTAGCGCCCTTAGCCAATCATATACATGTGGAATAAAATTACCTTGATACCCTAGTCTCTGTTTGTAATAAGAGAAAGATGTGAGAAGCCCATCTTTGAGTGAAAATCAACTAACAATAGAACAATGCAAATACTTCTACTCTTTTTTATTTCCTTGGAAATACTTATTAATGACTACTCTCTTTGGAACTAGATTCCCACAATCACAATATATTAGTATATCACAGTTATATTAATTGCACACTTATTTCAGATTATTATTAGGGTGCCCCACTAGGTTTATTTTCCACGCCTTCTTTAACAGTGTATACCTCAAATGGTATAGGTTTGTACATTGTTGGAGATAATACTAAGGCACATATTTTAACATGAATGATAAACTTTTGAGAATGTAAAGAAATGGTTATTTAGTGACACGAGGGAAGGAAGCAAAGATTAAAGGCTGAAAATTAAATACCTGAAAGTTTTACATGGAATCTAGAGTCATAGCTAACTCCTAATTTGATTACTGAAAATTAAAAATGAAAGTGAATATCGGTAAGAGGGAAAGTACCAAAGATAATTTTGGTGTAGTAAAAGTGAGAAAGGTGATGTCTGTGAAATATGAACAATTCACTGAAACGTGATATTGCAAATTTAAGTACTTTTATACTATCCTAAAATTGTAATAATTTGAGATATGTATGCTTTCAATTTAATTGTTTGAAAATATGGACATACTATAATTTAAGTAGTGATTTTTATAGAAGTGTGTGTGTATGTATTCAGCACCATGTTGTAATTATTACGTTTCCAGAAAACTTATAAAACCTACAGCTCCTGATTAAAATCTGGAGTAAACCTTTCCCTAGTACCTCAAACTTACTGCTTTGGATGGTGAAAAAATCCGATATTCTAACAAATAAATAAATAAACGCTCCAAAGGTGTTCCTGAAACACAAATAATGATAGCCACATTTTTCATTCAGCCCAGAGAGAAAGGAGAAATGAAAAACTATGACTCCAAAGCTATCTCAGAACACAGGCAAGTTTGTCCCAAGCCCCTGTGATTGCAAGTAAAAGTACACGCTTTATGAATACCTTACAGAGAATGTTTTTAAAAGTAGTGCCTAAGGAACGGCCAATTTACACGAGTCCGATTTACATCTAAGTAACCTACTGCACATCACCGTCTGGGTGCTCTTAAGGACTTTCTCCGGGGGAGGGGAGATCTCAATTCTCCTGCTTAAGAACCAATACCTTGGAGCCCACCGGTGCCATATGATCGTGAATTAGGAGTGGACACTGGCCACAAGCATTTTCTCGGGGACCAGCTCACATTTCTGGCCTCAGCCGGGGAAGGTGGTGGGCCGGGACGGGGATGCGGGTCCCGGGGAAGGCCCGCGGGGCTCGGGAGCACCCGACTTCCGAGGAGGGAGGCCGTCCGCGGTGCGCGGCCGTTCCGGGACTGCCGAGACTCTTCTGCGTCTGCTCCACGGGCCGCACGGCCGGCTCTCCCCAGCGCTCGGACACCTGTGGGCGGGCCGGAGCCCGCGGCGAACCGCGCGGACCCGCGGGCTCGGGCTCCGCAGCGCGAGGTCGCCGGGGCCCGCCCCCGACACGCCCCCATCTTGAGGTCACTTTCTTCCGTCCTCAGACTGCGGAAGGGAGGGCCCGGGACGAGGCAGAAAACCTCTCGTGGCGCCGGTGAGGGAAGCTTGTAGTCACCTTGGCCCATCTCTAAAAGACTGAAGCAAATGTTCTTAAAAAATCGCTTTTCTCCGGACTCTATATGTTTTGAACATAATCCTCATGCATTTCCCCCAACACTTTACAGCAGATACAGTCTGCTTTTTACTAACTTAAATATTAAAACGGTGACAGTAACATTGTTGAGACTTGTAAATGTGTTTTGGGGTCATACTCTAAGATCATATTTTGCTTAAGATTTTCCTTAAACTTGTCCATATCACTTAGAGTGGCAAAGTCAAAATACATTGTAAGTAAATATCGGTATGATCTCTTTTAGGAAGAAAAACAAGGATTTTAGTTATTTACGTAGTAAAAGTGTGAACAGTAATAGTTTTTTTGATACATATAATTGTGATTCACGAAGCATCTTTCACTCTGCTATTCATCCTAACTTAAAGCAGCTTTAAGTACGGTAATTAAGTTTTGCTGTGGCTTGCCGTGTTTTCATCTTTGCTTGTACCAATTGAAAATGATTTTTAAAAGGGTATTTTAAATTATGATTAAGCCAAGGAATTATTTAGACTGAGATCCAGATAAAATGGCACTTTAGTGTGCTAGGCACTGTTGCAGTGTTTAATGTAATATTACCACCCACGTTGTATAGATGGAGAAGCTATAGGCAACAGATGGCTTACACATAAAAAACAAATAGACACAGGCATTCTTTTTAAAATTTTATCCTTTTTTGCACAAAATGGTAAAATACAATATACCACCTTGCTTTTTTCACGTAATACGTCTTGACAATCTTTTCTTGTATGTTGGAGCCCAACAGAGAAAGATTGGAACCTGAGAACTGATCCTTACCCTTTGAAGCAGGTTTAGGCTGCCTGGTATAATGAAAATAGCCTGGCATTGGAGTGAGAAAATCAGAGATTCAGTCCTAACTCTCCTGCTTGCGGACCTTGAGACAGATGGCAGTTCTGAGTTTCTCAGGGTACCTGTAAATGAGTGTACCTGCTCAGTGTTCATATTTAGCACTTACGTCCGAATGTTAATATGCAACGACATGGGGGCGTTGTATTAACTAGGTAAGATAGTGTTTCTACAGGCGTTGTGGAGAATGACTGCCCTCAATTGGTATGCCTTGTGACACTAACTTGAGTCAGTAGAGAAAATAAACTCATTAGTATCTTTTTCATTGTAAACATTTTTTAACAAGTAATGCGTGAACATGGTAAAAAATTGTACAGAGGTTATACAGTGAAATGTTACTGTATATGTAACTTTCTTTAAACTGCTAAATGTTTTGGCAGTTTAAAGAAAGCCTGAAGAGTATGCCAGGAAGATGAAGGAAATTAACAATATTTCTACTACTTCTTTCATGATTCCAAATCCAGTGCTTAGCAGCATAGATGCTCTCTCATTTGATATGAAAGAAAGGAGTTTCTTCTCTTCCTGTTTTTTGTGAATCTATATTTTAGAGACAATCTCCATTTTCAGTATTTCTGTGTCTTCATAGGTAATGTAGTAGACAGAACACTGTATTAGGAGCTGGAGTCTATTCCCAGATCTTGCTTAAATCACCCTTGAGCTCATTTTCCCACCATAAAATAGTCTAACATCTATTTCATAGAACTGCGCCTAAGGATTAAATGAGATCATGTACTTGAAGATGCAAACCATTTTTACACATCACTGAACATTTTAAGAAGAAAATAATCAGTAGCTCTTTCAAAAAACAGGAAAACTGTTCAAAATATAAAGAAATTTTCTCCACCAATTGTCAACATTCATCCTAATAATGAGTACTATTTGGTTTATTTTGTTTAAGTATTAGAACAATAGATTCACCAATACATATAACACTGTGTGCGTTCTGTAAGTGGCAGGGACTTTCAAACTATGGCATTCAGTATGTGTTGGTAATTGTGCAGGACTTCAGTGTTCAGTCTTTATTCTTTATTGGTCCATCCATCAAACATTTATTGAGTATCTGCTGTGTGCCAGACACTTAGCTATGCACTAGAGAGACAAAAAGCAATCGATACTGGATGGTATATGTGGTAGAGCCCTGGAAAGGTAGAGGAGAGAAGACTAAGAGTAAACAGGTGACTCCAGGGGAGCAGGAGTGCTAGAACCAGGTAAGCCTAGGATGCTTTTGAGGGAGCCAGGTTGGGAGAGGGAATGAACACGACAGCAGGGAAAACTTCTCAGAGGAGAAAGTGTCTCACATAGGAATTGGGGGAGTCACCCAGTGGAAGGAAGACATGGAGATGGGTGCTTTGGGCAACTGCACTAGAAAAGAAAGTAGCAGGAAGAGCTTGCTCCTCTACAGACAGGAACAGAAAGCAAGATATATAGTTCATATCCAAGTCACGGCACTAAAAAAACCAAAGCAAGATATATCTGTCTGAGGTATTTGCTGAGACCCATGAGGAGCCTGTGAAGAACAGTGGGGCCCTGCAGACAGATGGGCCTCGGTCCAAGTCCCCATTGCCTACTTACTAAATGTGCAGTTCTGGGAAAGGTAGTTGGCCTCTTTAAACTTCAGCTCCCTTGTCTGTTAAAAGGGGGTAACAATATCTATCTACTCCATAAGACTGCTATAAAAATTAGATAATAAAAGTGTCTTAAGTGCTGAGCATGGTTTTTTGCACCAAGTTGAACAATAATTGGCAGGGAGTTTTCTGTTTGTTCCTTTTTGTTTTAACCCATTGTGTACATTGTATAGTGCTTTCAGAACAAGGCAGCTCTGAAGCCAAAATGTCTTCACTCAAATCCCTGTTGGCTCTACCATAACCCGCAATGAGATGTTTGGCAAGTGATTTAACCTCTCTAAGCCTCAGTTTTCAATCTATAAAGTGACGATAATAAGAAAGAATGTCTATACCATATGCTTGTGGTGAGAATTAAATGACACAGTCAATGTAATGTACTTAACCTAGTGCCTGGCATGTGGTAAGCGTTCAATAAATCTTAATTGTTGCTTGTTATTTTATTTTTTGTTTTATTTTTGAAATTCCTCATTCACTAGAATTTTGTTATTGAATGAAGTTCCTTTTAAGAAAATGCCATCATGAGCTTCCTGTGTTTAACATCTCTGCATTTTAGGTTTCCTCATTAATTTTCCTACCAGCTTCATTTTCAGTCTTAAGGATGCTGTCTTAGTTTATGTGGGCTGCTATAACAAAATGCCTTTAAGGAGGTAACTTACAAACAACAGAAATTTATTGCTCCCAGTTCTGGAGGCTGGAAAGTCCAAGATCAAGGTGCCCGCAAGTTCAGTGTCTGGTGAGGGCTTGCTCTCTACTTCAAAGATGACACCTACTAGTTATGTCCTCACATGGCAAAGGGTCAAGGGAGCTTTCTTGAGCCTCTTTTTTTTTTTTTTTAGTAAGGGCACTAAATCCCATTCATGAGGGCACAGTCCTCATGACTTAATCACTTCCCAAAGTCCCCACCTCTTAATACTATCACCTTGGGGCTATTAGATTCCAACTTATGAATTCAGACCATAGCAGATGCCATATTTTAAATAATTGTGAAATTAGAAATATTAAAGAAAATAGTTTTTGTTTATTTTGTTTTGTTTTTGGTGACTGGCCAGATGGGGAAGAAAACAGTCTTTTAAAACTAGGATTATTTAAAGATCAAAGGCAGCATAAACAGTCACCCCTAATTCTAAAATCCTGTCATGTCCTTGTACTTTCTAAGACTAAATGTGGGTTGGCCAGTTAGCTCAGTTGGTTAAAACATGGTGTTGTATCACTAAGGTCAAGGATTCGGATTCCCTTACCAGCCAGCTGCAAAAAAAAAAAAAAAAAAAAGTAAGATTAAATGTCCTTTTTTTTTCTTTTTCTTTTTTAGTGTAGTATCTTTTGTATTGTTGCTATGTCATCTCCTCTCTTTTTCTAGTACCATCTGCTTCTGGTGTATCTATTGACAAGCTGTTCCTGCTGCAAAAGGAATTTTGCAGACTTAGTTTTAAAAATACCCAACCCTGTCATATGTCATACAGTTATCAATCATCAAAGAAAAGGGAAAACCAGTCTCAACAACTGGGATACCACCATGGTAAACTCTCATTTTTTTTTTTTTTTTTTTTTTAAGAACAGACTCATTCAAAAGGAAGAAAGAATCTGAAAGTCAGCATGTGAATAAAAACTACTGACAATTCTCTCCATCAATTTGTGTATCTGCGGCCTGTGGATCCACTGCAAAGTAACTACTAGTGTCCTTTTTTGTAAAGTACTGTATTTTTCTATACTTAATTTCATTAATTTCAGTTAACCTGTACAACCTTTGCTGTCAAGGTCTAGAATAGTAAACTTCCTACACTGGCAGAGAATTTAGTCTTCATTTAGTGAAAACCACTAATTTTCCAGATGAGGAAGTATCAGAATGACTGAGTGATTTGCCCCAGTGCTCATGTAGCTAAAGATCAAGTCTGCTCATCCAGTGGCTTCCAGTTTTTGCCTTAAGAAAAGTTGTAGGAAATAAAAGTGTGCATTCTACAGCCAGACTAGCTCGGTTAAAAAACCAGCTCTATTTACTATATTTACTAGCTGTATGACATCAGACATATTATTTTACCTCTTTAAATCTCAGCTTCTTCATTTGTAAAATGGGGATAATATTGTTTAATTATAGAGTTGTTATGAGGATTAAATAAGTTAATGCATATGAGGCTACTTCAAAAAGTTCATGGAAAAATTGAATTAACATATAATATGAATCCTTCCATGAACTTTTTGAAGTACTCATATGTTTAAAGTTCTTTACATTCTCTAAGTATTAACTATTATTATTTTGTCTGTTTTGTTCATTAGTCTATCTTCAGCACCTAAAACAGTAGCTGCACAATGAATATTTGTTTAATGAATATGTGAATGGATAAAGGGTAAGCTGCCTCTATGTCATCATTGACTAATTGACTCAAAAGGTTTTAAAAAATATTTTTGTGGAAGGATAGTTCTCACTATCAGATATTAACAGGTTAGTTTTAGTTGTAGAAGGTAAGTGAACGCTCTGGTAGGACTACTTCTAAAGTTTTGGGTCTATAATATGTTACAGAGAAATAATGGCTGAATGTTTCCCAAAGCTGTGGAAGGATAGATTCAACTCATTCAGTGAAACCCAAGCGAGATAGTAAGAGATTGCTTAGGCACATAATAGGTCAGACTGCTGCACACCAAAGATCAAGAAAAAGCTAAAAGTGCTTAGAGAAAAACAGTACATTACAGACTGCGGACATCTCTTCAGAAATAAGGAGGCAAGTGCTGGCCTGTTAGCTCAGTTGGTTAGAACATGGTGCTGACCAAGGCCCATGGTTCGATCCCTGTACCAGCCATCAGCCAAAACAAAAAGAGAGAGAGAGAGAAATGCGGAGGTAAGGAGATACATGAACAGTATCTTAAAGTGCTGAAAGAAAAAAAAAAAAACAAAAAAACTGTCAACCCAGCATTCCATAACTACTGAAAATATTCTTCACAAATGAAGGTAATAAAATCACAATAAGCTACCACTACACACCCACTAAAATGGCTAAATTTAAAAAGACTGATAATACCAACTCTTGGCAAGCAACTGAGACTTACACAGCTGATGAGAATGTAAAATGGTACAATATCTTAGGAAAGCAGTTTAGCAGTTTAAAAGTTAACCATACATCCACCACGTGATCTTCCATTTCACTTCTGTTTACCCAAGAGAAATGAAAGCATATGTCCATAGAAAAACTTGGTCCAAAATGTTTGTAGCAGCTTTATTTGTAATCACCCAAAACTGCAAACAACCCAAATGTCCATCAAGGGGTGAGTAGATAAACAAATTATGGTATATCCATACACTAGAAAATTATTTAGCAGTGAAGAGGAATAGATTATTAATACATGCAACAACATGAATGACTTTCAAAATAATTGTGCTGGGCCAGCCCGTGGCTCACTTGAGAGAGTGTGGTGCTGATAACACCAAGGCTACGGGTTCGGATCCCTATATAGGGATGGCCGGTTGGCTCACTTTGGAGGGTGAGGTGCTGACAACACCAAGTCAAGGGTTAAGATCCCCTTACTGGTCTTCTTTTTTTAAAAAAACAAAAAACAAAAAATACCCCCCAAATAATTGTGCTGATTGAAGAAGCCATACAAAAAAGAATACGTATAATTCTTCATCCATATCAAATTCTAGAAAATACAAACTAATCTGTAATGACAAAGCATATTAATGGTTGCAAGGGGATGGGAAAGGAGGCTAGGGAGGAGAGAGAAAAAGATCATTATAAAGAAGTATAAGGAAACTTTTGGGGTTGATGAATATGCTCATTATCTTGATTGCAGTGATGGTTTCATGGGTGTGCACATATGTGAAAACTTATCAAATTGTATACTTTAAATATATGCAATTTATTATATGACAGTCAAACCTCATAAAATTGAGGAAAAAAATAGAGAAAAAAAGAATGAAGGAAAAATAGATACATTTTTGGCTAAAAGAAAAGAGAATTTGTCACCAGCAGACTTGTACTATAAGAGATGTTAACAGATGTTCTTCAGGCTAAAAAGAAATAATACCAATAGAAACTCAGATCTTCAGGAAGAAATAAAATAGAAATGATAAATAGCTAGGTAAATATAACAGAGTAATTTTCCTCTTAATTTATTCAAACTATGTAAGACTAAGGCAAAAATGGTGACATCTTATAGGGATCACAACACATGTGAATTAAATATACATGACAACTATAGGTTAAAGGACAGGGGCAAAAAGGTGAATGGGCCTACAGAGTTTCAAGGCTTCTATATTTGTATTAGTCTGTCTCTGTTGCTTATAACAAAATACATAGAACTGAGTAATTTGAAAGAAATGAAATTTGTTGCTTACAGTTTCAGAGGCTGGGAAGTCCAAAGTCCAGGGAACACATCTGGTGAAGGTCTGGTGGGGGTGACAGTGACCCAGGGGCCTCACACGGCAGAAAATGGTAGAGTAGAAAGAATTTCTCATGTGCTCTTCTTTTAAAGCCCTCAGAACCATGTCCATGACCACCATTACTAATCCATTCACTATGGCATGGTCCTACAATCTGATCACCTCTTCAAGACCCCACCTTTCAATTACCATAATAGGATTTCCCACCCTCAGCAGTTACAGTGGGGATTAAGCTCTGGGGGAACATTCAACCCAAGGCAATATTGTACAAGGAGAAATTCAATTTTAGCTCGAGGAAGATTGTGAAAAGTTAAAGATGTATATGTATATTGTAACCCTAGAGCAAACACTAAAAAATAATGCAAAGCGATATAGCTAAAATGCCAATATATAAAATAAAATTCCAAAAGAATATCTTAATAATCCAAAAGAAGAAGAGGGGCTGGCCTGTTAGTTCAGTTTGTTAGGCTGCGGTGTTATAACACTAAGGTCAAGTGTTTGGATTCTCTTATTGGCCAGCCACCAAAAAAAAAAAAAAAGAAAAAGAAAAAACAAAATAAAAGAAGAGAAACAAAAGCAGAAGGGACAAAGGAAACAAATAGTAAAATGGTAGACCCAAATCCAACTATTTCAATAATTTACAATAAATGTTAATGGGATAAACACTCCAAATAAAAAGCAGAGTTTGTCAGAATGGAATAAAAACAAAAACAAAAGACCCAAATATATGTTACCTATAAGCAACACACTTTAAATGTAAAGATTCAGATAAATTATTATATTAAATAGATTTTACTTGTTTTGGCACATTGGAAATGACTTTTAAACTTTGCATATCTCAATCACAATACCTGTAAGATAGGAAATAATTATATTCTGCCTAAGATTGTAGAAGTCAGAAGTAATTAGATGATTATGACAGACTGTGCAAATACTGTTGGTGGCATTATCATTTCCTTATAATAATTACTTTGTTATTTTACTCCAGTCATTCCATTGTTTCTTTCTAAACTGGCCCATCAATGTTTAATGTAAGCATTTACTTAA
The DNA here is from genome assembly GCF_027409185.1 of Cynocephalus volans. Lineage (NCBI taxonomy): Eukaryota > Metazoa > Chordata > Mammalia > Dermoptera > Cynocephalidae > Cynocephalus > Cynocephalus volans. The sequence continues at coordinate 78,975,130 of NC_084464.1, forward strand.
CTCCTATTTTACTAATTTATTTTTACTATATAGCATAGTAACTGAAATCATGGTTTTGGAGTCAGATATCCCTGAGTTATTCCTGAATATGACATTTATTAGGTGTTCTTTGGTAATTTTTTTAACTTTATTTTTTGAGCTTCAGTTCCTTTGTCTGTAACATGAGCATAATACTTCATGGATTAAATAAAATCAGGTATGTGAAATGCTTAGCACAGAGCCTGGCACATAGTTAAAGCTTGATAAATGGTAGTTATCATCATCATCATCATCACCATCATCATCATTAATGATGTTAAAAGAAAATTTACATATCTTTTTAAAAACATTATGTAACACCACTAATAAGAAAATACTTCTTAATGTTTTTGTATTTCTGTTGTTACTGTCAACAAATTTATAATTAACACTGTACTTTAATGAAATAAAGGCCAAAAAAACCAAAAAACAAAAAAACTCTAAAGGAAGCAAGAAAAATCCTATCATATAACAGTCCCTTGTGTAAGTCTCTAAATCAACAAACAAAAAATAGTGTCTCCACAAAATTAAGTTGGTCTCTATCAAAATCTTCCTATGCTTGAAAACATTCTATTCTGACACTAACATTTCAGAATCAAATGAAGCAAAATGAGAACCAGACTGCAAAAGGAGCCTATCATCAGATTTTTAACTGGAAGCCAAAGTTGCCTTTAGAAACCATCTTTAGATGGGCATGTCCCTTATGGGACAGAAATGTGGGAGAACTTAAAAAAGATGCAGGTATAGATTGGAAACTGGGAGCCTTCAGTGTCAGAATGCTTAATTGGAATTAGAAGACAGGATTCTCTGAAAACTGGGAAAAATGCATTTTGTTTTAGCTATCACAAAATGCAATCACTGCAAGAACATTTCCTCACGTAACAGTTTTTACTGTACAATGGTCAGAGGAGGTGGTAAGATGGACAAAGGACAGGACTCGAGCCTGGCTAGCTCCAGCTCCTCTCTCAGGTCTCATATAACATGCTGCCTTCAGAGGGATCCTTTCTGACTGCCTGTCTAGGAACTTCCCCTGTTATTGTCCATTATAGCTTCTTCTTTGTTTCCTTCTGCAGGAAGGGAGCTGGGGGAGTGGAAAGAACATGGCATTGGGGTTGGAGAGACTCGGCATTGAATCAGGTCTCCATTCCCCTTTAGCTCTGTGATCTTGGGCAAACTGTATGAGCTTGTTTCCATATCTCTGAGATAAGAGCAATGAAGTCTCTAGAAGTCTTCCCTGAATTCCCCAAACTGGGCTAAGTGCCCTTCCCTGTGCTTCTCCATCACCATTTGCAATATCTTGCATATCATTTGCCACACTGAAAATAGTCTTGATAAAAACAACCAAATGGGGGAAAAAGTGCTGGCTGGATACTCAGTTGGTTAGAGTACAGTGCTGATGACTCTAAGGCCCAGGGTTTGATCCTTATATTGGCCAGCTGCCCCCCCCCCAATAAATAAATAAATAAATTGAGAAAAAAAGAAAAAGAAAGTAGTCTTGATATGACCCTTTCTCCCTCAGGCAATGATATCTAGGAATGTTCCCCACTCCCACCAAGGCCTGGGTGAACGCCTCACTTCTAGTTAAATATGACTAGTTCTTTAGATCTCAGCTCAGTTACTTCCAAGTTTCTGTATTGCCTTCCTTCAGGGCACTTGTCTTAGTCTGTGATTATGGATTATAATGAATATTTGATCACTCCCCCCCGACCCCCTCACCACCATCCCAGCACCACAGGCCTTGAGAAGGCAAGGACCAGGTAGATATGCTTCACTGTGAACTTGCCTGTGCCTGTGGAATCCTCATAGAGAATATGGCTTGAAAGACATAATGGATTTCCACAGCTATTCAAGGCTGAGAAAATGGTAATTAAGATAACATAAGTTTGTAGTTTAAGGAAAATTGAGTAGTCCTTTGTGGTTCTAGAACAGTGGTTCTCAATCAACAGTAATTTCACACACACACACAAGACACACACACACACACACAAGACACACACACGCACATACCCTGGGACAACTGGCAATGTCTGGGGACATTTTATATTGTCACGACTTGGGGATGCTATTGACATCAAGTGAGTAGAAGCTAAGAATGCTGCTAAACAACTTACAGTGCACAGAACAACCCCCAACAACAAAGGACTATCCAGCCCAAAATGTCAATAGTGCTGAGGTTAAGAAACCCTGTTCTAGAATAAACAAAGCTAGATAGACAGTTTAAGCCTTTGTTATAGAAGGCCCCAAATCCATCTTTACAATTCTCAGCACTGATTAGGACACACTAGTGCTTATAAATACTTATGGAATGGATTTAAGTCTTGAAAAAACAGTGAAATGTAAATTCAGGGCAAATGTTGAGGAAAATTGACTAGATACAGAAAGGAAGAGGAAATACTTTTCCTCTGTACTCAGACTGACATAGGTTCAGTCTCTCCAGACATATATCATCTTTAAAAGGATCTTCCTCTAATGAGGACCACTTCTTATTTCCACGGAAGGATAGACATGTTTGAAACTTAATTCAGCAGTTTTTAAATAATATTTAATTCTTTTAGTTTCATTTTCTTGGCAATTTAATTTTATATGATTATCCTACTTAATCTTATTTGATTGAGTTCAATCTAGTTAGATTTCAGGAATGAAAAATAGAAACAAGTTCTTGGACACTTAGCTGTTCTTATTATTATTTGCAGTTATCTAAGCATGCAATTGGACTTCTGAGATTACCAGCGGGGGCTCCTTTTAGAAGTATATAGATAGATTACTGAATTGAAAGGTAATTAACCAAAATATAAAGTTAATGGAGAAAAGGTACACAATATCAAGCTGAATATGGCAAACAAGTTTCAAAAGTAGGTTATAATACCGTGGCCATATCATTCAAGAGGATGTGGATTAGCTATTGCAAAATATTACTAAATTACAGTCACTAATTTCTATATAAGGCAATCTTTTGCTTTATTTTGTTAAAAAAAAAAAAAAAAAAAGGAAGTCTAAGGTGATAATTCTAAAGCCCAAAAGGTTTTCTTCTACAATGCCCAATTAGATGTTAAGGAGAAAAAACTTAATCAGATAGAATGCTTGGCTAAAATCAAAACAAAGTCTTGTATTGGTGCCAGTCTGGTTAATGATAGTTTTTTGCAGTGGTTGTAAATATACATCTTGATAATGTAGCATGGCCAAGATATGAATTTGTACTTTATTTAACTGAGAGCCTGAATGAGCAAGTCAGGCGCAAATTACTGGAAGACTTTGGAAGGCTGGAGGGGAAGGAGAATCTTATACGAGCCCTCACAATTCAGAGGTTTGAGAGTAAGAGTATTTTTCAGCCCATTCAAAGAACTAGGTTTCTTAGAGTCAACAATGAATAACTCACTCTTGATCAGGAAGAGAAAATGTATTTGGGTCACTTAGTATTTCTTGTATGCAGGCCAGGGAGCAAAATCCAGGGGAATACACAGCAAAAACAAACTGCTAAACTAGATTGATTTTTTTTATCTTCTGTTCTTTTCTATCAGGTCTTTGTTCCTAGAGAGGAAGGGCTGATACTGATTAATTGGGAAAAACAAGTTTGGAGTGATAAAATGCTTCCTGTCAATCTGTGTACAACCCAATTTGCAGAGTCTTACATCTCTCTCCACCTCTGCATCCCTTCTCAACAAAGCTCAATACCTTCCTTAGGATGACAGCAAAATTCCTATTCTTGCTGAGGTCCGGAGTAATTTTGGTCTTTACGTCTTGATCCAATGCAGAGATCTGGGGCCTGGGAGTCAGCTATTCTGGACTATCCCACTAACTAGTTTATCCATTCATTTCACAAATTTGTTGAGCACCTACCATGTGCCAGGCACATAGCAGGGAACCAGAACAAGTCCCTGCCCTCCTACCCATCTAGAAATTACATTCTTTTTTAAATTTTGTAAAGTTTATTGGTAACCAGATGTGAGGGTTGACCAGGAAAAACCATGCAACAGAGTCAGAGAAATGTTTCCTCCTGGAGATTACATTCTAGTGGAGGGAGACCATAAACAAGGAAGTGCCAGTGGACCAGAATGGCTAGAATGGAGTTGAGGAGGGGAGAAAATCATGCAGGTTTTGAACGCTAACATAAGGACTTTGGGTACTACTGCAAATGAAGTGGAGAGACAGGGAAGGGTTTTGAACAGAGGAGTGATGTGGTCTATGTTAAAAGTGCTGGGCAAATGTGAGGTATGATTGTCAGTAGTAATAACGATGACTTGCAGCACATTGTAGTAAGTTCCACACTTATTTCTTCTTGTGGATGGATAAATGGATTAAAAGGAAAGCCTGAAATAGTTTGACTGCTTACTGAGTTTTGCATTTTGAAACTATTTATAGGGCCTATTTAATTGACTATTAACAAATTACCACCTTATGCCTTGAAATAGTTTACTTTCCTGTGTCCCATTAGATTATAAGATATACAAGGGCAAGGACCAGGTCATTTTTTTTTTTTTTTGGTGGCTGGCCACAGGCCAGTCTTATTTACAGTTGTTTCTGTATTCTCAGTGGCTTTCATGCTATGAGGCATAGTAGGCCCCAATTATTTTTTGAAAGATGGGTGGATGAATGAATGAAATATTAGTTTCTATATAGAACTGTACAACATTGACAATTAAATGATGACATTTCTATAACAAGAGCTTTTTTTATCTGTTTTCTCACTTGATCTTCAAAATACCTTCATTTGGTGAGAGGGATCATTCTCTTTTTCTAGGTGCAGGACAGAGAAGCCCCAAGAGGTGAAGTGATGATGCATGGTTGGCAAGGGACTGAAGCAGGTCTTCAATCAGAGTCTGAACTACAGAACCCAGGATCTTTCCACTATATTATGCTTTTCCATCACTGAGTCCACTTGGGGGACAGCCTTTTTAAGTTATTAAAATGAAATTGTCTCTGATGGAAATGCTCTAAAAGTAGCTTGTGGTAATGGTTGCAAAATTTGGTACATTTACTAAAAATCATTGAAATGTACACTTAAAGATGAGTGAATTTCATGATCTGTAAATTGTACCTCAATAAAGTTGATTTCTCGACTACTCATGCCTCTTCCCAAATCAGTATAATTCCTTCAGCAGGATACCGTTAAAATATCAATTCTTTTCCAAAAGTCTTTCAGGTCATTAAGTTACCATGTGTTTATATGTGCACAAAATACACTCTATCCACACATAATATTTGGGGGGGGTGGCTGGTTGGTTTAGGGATCAAACCCTGAACCTTGGTGTTATCAGCACCATTCTCTAACCAACTGAGCTAACTGGCCAACCGCATACGTAATTTAATTTAACCCACTGGACCTCCAGTTATGTTTTAGTGACATTTAGTGACATTTTAAATAATGGCTATATTGCAGGCTGGCTGGTTAGCTCAGTTGGTTAGAGCATGGTGCTGATAACACCAAGGTCCAGGGTTCAATTCCTGTACCAGCCAGCCTCCAAAATAAATAAATAAGTAATAATGATTATATTGCTAGAAATCACATTAACAGTTTTCAGGCCTCAAAGCTGAAACAGCCTCCTTTGAATAAACAGTGATGTAAAAGAAGTTCTTAGAATCCAGCAGAAAGAGGGAAATATTCATATTACTCTCACCACTATTTCACTTCTCCAAGTTCCTGATTTATTTATTATGTGGTTTCTTTTGCTTTGGCTTGGGTTTTTTGTCCTGGTGCTAATTGTTTTGTTTGTTGTTTGTGGTTTTGAAGTTTGAGTTTGAAAATTGAAGTACTACTTCAGATAAAATAAAAAATAATCATGAAGAATGAGCTAGAAGAGGTCCAATATCTTTTCTCCGTTCTGTACTAACACAAAGCACAGGGTCGGTGCATTTCTTGTAGAAAATAATCAAACTTTTGAATTAGCCCAGAGATAGCTTTTTATTTGGGGGGGAGGGAGGTGTCAGGGTTTATTGTGGTAAAATATACATAACACAATGTTTATCATTTCAACCACTTGCAAGTGTATAATTCAGTGGCATTAAATACATCCACAATGTTTTGTAACCATCATCACTGCCTGTACCTAAAACTTTTTCATCATCCTCAACAAAAACTCTGTACCCATTAATAACTCTCCAGGATTCGATCCTTGTACTAGCCAGCCATCTCCAAAAAATAAATATTTTAAAAAAAATCATAACTCTCCTGATTTCCCTCCCCCCAACCCCTGGTAACCTGTACTCTACCAGAAAGAGTATTTTAAATACTTGATTCTTCCCTGTACCAGCCAGCCACCAAAACCCCCAAATAAATAAATAAATAAATACTAGATTCTTAGAAGATACTTTTTTTTTTTTTTTTTTTTGTCGTTTTTTCGTGACCGGCACTCAGCCAGTGAGTGCACCGGTCAGTCCTATATAGGATCCGAACCCGCGGCGGGAGCGTCACCGCACTGCCAGCGCAGCACTCTACCAAGTGCGCCACGGGCTCGGCCCTAGAAGATACTTTATGGAAGCTGTTCAGGAAGGCACTTTAATGAACCTTATCATTAGGGATAAATCTGACACAAGACTTTTATACACCATGTTCTGATCTAAGTGGTGGGAATATGACTATGTATGAGATACATATATTGTAGGCTGCACATGGGTGAGTCAATCACATAAACATGTAAACAGCTTAAGTACAATACCAAGTAATATGAAAACAATAATATAGAATCCTTGATTCAATTAAACTCTTTTTTTTTTTTTTTTTTGGTGGCTGGTTAGTATAGGGATTGAACCCTGGACCTTGGTGTTATCAGCACCACTCTCTAACCAACTGAGCTAACCAGCCAGCCCTCCATTGTAATCTATACCAGTGTTTGGCAAACTTTTTCCATAAAGGACCGGATTGTAAATATTTTAGGCTTTGCTGGCCATATGGTATCTGTTGCAATTACTCAACTTTGCCCTTGTAGTTCCATAGCAGTCACAGACAATATGTAACGACACTGGAATTAGAATTTCATATAATTTTTACAAGTCATGAAATGTTTTTCTTCTTTCAATTTGTTTCCAACAACTTAAAAATGTTAAAACCTTTTTTAGCTCTCAGGCCCAACAAAAACAGGCAGTAGGCCAGATTTGGCCTGTGGGCCACAGCAGTTTCATTACCTCTGCTCTTTACTAATTTGTTTATAGCTTTTTTGTCTCATTGAGTTTCATAACCTGTGAAATGCTTTAACCTTTCTTTAGAGTGTTAAGTCCCATTCACGTTTGGACAGTGAAAGTAGTGATCAGAAAATAAGATTTTAGGCTAATAAGTGTATTATTATTTAAAATAGAACTATAAACTGCACCTTAATTAACAGCCTTGCTAATTATTCTTTCCCAATAGCTCTTTTTGAAGTCACTCACACTGTTGATCACACATCAGGCATGATCTCATCTTCTATAACCCCCCAAATTCCATTCACAGTTTATCCTGCTTAATCACTTTTTAACTTCATCATCATCAGTGTTAAACTATTCCAGTCCAGGAAGAGTAGTTTTGTAAGCACCTCATTATATAGTTAGGGTTTTTTATTTTATTTTATTTTATGAAAAATATTTTAATGTTTACTTGTACATATTTGTGGGGTACAGTAGTTTATTTTTAAGCTAAAATATTACTGAATTTGCATGGCTTATGTTGTAACTGTGAGAGTTTGGTGAGTCAACGTCAACTCATGAGTAGCTTTTATTAAAATTCAAACCAGGGGCTGGCTGGTTAGCCCTGTGGGTTAGAGCTCGGTGTTATAACATCAAGGTCAAGGGTTCCAATCCCCATACTGGCCAGCTGCCAAAAAAAAAAAAAAAAATTCAAACCAGTTGTTAACTTGGATAGCAGAAATTCAGTAATACAGTCAGAGTTTACTCTCTGTTCAGTGCTGTGCTGCGTTCCCAGGAGATGCAAAAGAACTACATTATTTTTGAGAAACTTGCAATTCAGTGGGAAAAACAAGACGAATATACAAGAAATCATAATGAATTGGTTAATTAAGTTGAGCACTCCCATTTTCTGCAAGTATTATATATTACATCATTAGTCCTTACAACTATTAAATGAGGTAGGTGTTATAACCATTTCACATATGAGGAAACTGAGGCTTAGAAATTAAGAAACTAGCTCAAAGTGGCAACTTACAGTGACTGCCTGTCTCCAAAGCAAATTATTTTCCCCTCCACTACTCAGATGATCTAGTCCACTCTCCTCCACTAAAGAAATTAAGAGTTTTTAAAAATTTGTTTAAAAATCATTTATTTATTTACTTATGTATTTATTTTGGCAGCTGGCCAGTAAGACCTTGGCATTAGCACCATACTCTAACTAAGTGAACTAACTGCCAGCCCCAAATAAAGAGTTAACATGGGAAAAATAACTTATTTACTTCCTAATTCAATGATTTACAATAATGGTTACTGTTAGAATCAGTATAACAAGAATAATGTATTTAGACAAAAAGACCATGTTGATGTATAAAGTTCATACTAGACAATCTGATCCACAAGAACTTGTTTTGCATGGGGCTAAGTGCTGTAGAGGAAAAACATTTAAACTAAAATGTAAGATATTTAATTTCAATTTAGATTAAAATTTTTGAGTTTAAATCTAAATTTAGTTTTATTTTTTATTTTATTTGTGGCTGGCCAGTATGGCGATCTGAACCCATGACCTTGGTGTTATAAATTTAGTTTTAAAATAAAACTCTAGTTCTAAAATCTATCAAGGAAGATGGGCATATAGGTGATTTGGTGCCTATCGTGTTTGCAGAGATTATTTAAATCAGTCTCCAGAAGACATACAAATAGCCAGGCCTCCACAGTTTGTTTATGGAAGCATAGGAAGAAAACAGAATGTCTCCTATTTAGATTTTCTAAAGTGGTAGCTCATTTCATTGAGGTTCCTGCTAGCCAGCACTGATAATATCATTAATAGGTCAAGGCCAGGCTGCCACCAGGGTATTCAATCAGCCTACTTAGTATAATATGCCAACACTCCTAGGACTTAGAATAAAGAGTGGAGAGAGCTATCATCCCTTGAAGAGTTTTGTTCCAGAGACACATTGAAATTAGATACAGAAATAGCCAGGAGGAAGAGAATCTTGCCTAGGATGGTCAGCAAAACAAATAAGCCATCAAGATTATGCTACAAGAATGTTGTGATTAATATTTACACATAACAAAGTACTTAAGGTTATTTTTAAAAATAAATTTTCTGGGCCGGCCAGTGGCTCACTCGGGAGAATGCGGTGCTGATAACACCAAGGCCACAGGTTCGGATCCTATATAGGGATGGCTGTTTCGGTTCGGATCCTATATAGGGATGGCCGTTTTGCTCACTGGCTGAGCGCGGTCACAAAAAAAGGACAAAAATAAATAAATAAATAAAGTAAAAATAAAATAAATTTTCTATTATGTGAGTGAATAATGGGAACTCTGTACTATCTTTGCAAATTTTCTGTATATCTAAAATTGTTTCAAAATAAAGTTGGGAAAAAAATCTCCCTTATAATGTCTTGACTATTTCTCAGTTCCTTAGTGGGGTGGGAAGGTGGTATGGGGTAAGGGGGGTGCAACTCTCTTCCCTGGTGATGTTTTTTTGTAAGACCCAAGAAATCCTACCAGTCTTTTATTGTTAGAACTAGAATTAAAGACACTGGGAAGAGGCTGGCCAGTTAGCTGAGTATGTTAGAGTGTGGTGTTATAACACTAAGTTCAAGGGTTCTGTCAAGGTACTGGCCAACTGCCAAAAAAAAAAAAGAAAACACCACTGGGAAGTAAGCATGCATCCTGGAGAGTAAAAAGTTTGGGAAAAGACAAAGAAACAAACAAAAACACTGGGAAGTTACCCCAATAAGTTAACTGCCCTATGTGTAAACCTAAATAATCAATATTTGTTCTCACATGAAAATCAATTTTAGCTTCAGTTTTATTCACACTGTTAGTGCAATAACTCTTTTTCAAGTTCACCTACAAAATACAGGCTGTTAAAAAATTATACTCTTTGGGCCGAGCCCGTGGCGCACTCGGGAGAGTGTGGCGCTGGGAGCGCAGCCGACGCTCCCGCCGCGGGTTCGGATCCTATATAGGAATGGCCGGTCACGAAAAAGACAAAAAAAAAAAAAAAAAAAAAATTATACTATTTGTAATTTCAAACAACTGAGGCATTACAATAAAGAAAGGGATAAAGTTATAACAGAGCAAAGATTCAGAGATATTAACTATCTACAGATCTGCAGACAATAAAAAAGTGAAAGCAAGTTTTGATCCCAAATTTAACATATTCTAAAGCTTTCTGCCACCACCCACACCATTAAGCAAAAAATGTAAAACCACCATTTAAATAAATTCTTCCTCACACTTAAGTGACTACTAAATTTTAATGCATGCAGTGTTTCTCAAAGTGTGGTCCATGGCTGATATACATAGAATTACCCAGGCTACAGGCTAAAAATGCAAATTTTGGGGCACTGCCAAACCTCAGATCAATTGAATCACAATCTCTGGGGTGAAGCCTGGAAATACGCCCATTTAACCAGTTCTCCAAGTAATTCTATATGCATTCAGTATGAGAAGAGAGTTGATATTTTTCAACAATCCATCCACACTTCTTGAACTCATGCCCTCTGGCAGCTGCTGCCAAGAACTCTCAAAATCACCTCACTTTGATGCAGCTTGTGAGCAGCCTCAAACTCCAGGTTATTAGGGGAAGCAAGAGTTTCTAGGCTAGAAATGCAAATAATAGTCACAAGAATTAGGAATTGCAGATCACATTGGGGTTTTTTTTTGTTTTTTTTTTTTTTTTGGCAGCTGGCCGGTAAAGGGATGCAAACCCTTGACTTTGGTGTGTTATAACACTGTGGTCTAACCAACTGAGCTAACTGGCCAGCCCCAGATCACATTTTTTCTTTTCTTTTAGTTTAGTGGCTGGCTGGTAAGGGGTTCTGAATCTTTGACGTTGGTGGTGTCAGCATCATGCTCTAACCCAGATCACATTTTAAATGTAAATAGATACAGGTCCTTATTTTTCACCTTTCATTGTTCCAGATGGCTCCTCTGAGAGAAGAATGTACTTGGCCTTCCTACATAGACAGCAGGAAGCTTTCCACATTTAATGCTATCCATGATGTAAATGTTTTCTATCTCTTTCCTTCCCTTTCCTTTTCCTTCCTTTTGCTTCCTCATTTGTTTCTTTTTCCTCTCTAGTATGAAAATGCTGGAAAGTGATACACTAAAATGTTAACACTGGTTGTCTCTAGCTAATGGAACTGTGAATAGGTAATTTTCTGCTCCCCCACCCCTTTCTACTTTCAGGTTAGCCGATGTTAAGTCAGTCAGCAAACTTAAAAACACATGTGTATGCACAGCTATCTCACTACTGGATATATACCCAAAGGAAATGAAATCAATATATCAAAAAGACACCTGCACTTCTGTCTTCACAGCACTCTTCACAATAGGCAAGAGATGGAATCAACTTAAATGACCATCAACAGATGAATGGATTAAAAAAACCCTGTGGCATATATACACAATGGAATACTACTCAGCTATTTAAGAAAATGATATCCTATCATTTGAAGCAATGGGGGTGTAACTGGAAACCATCATGTTAAGTGAAGTAAGTTAGGCACTAAAAGACAAATACCACATGATCTCAGTCATATGTGGAATCTTTAAAAAAAAAAAAAGGTTCTCATAGAAGTAGAGAGCTGAATAGTGGTTACCAGAAGCAGGGGTGCGGGAGGTGGGGGGGTGGGGGGGGGAGGAAAAAAGTGGACTAACGGGTACAAAACTATGCTGTCTACCCTAAGTGAATCATTGTGCAGTATATGCACAAATATGTACCTCACAAATATGTACAAATAAATGTTAAAAAAATAAAGCCTTTGGGTGCAAAGAAACACAACATGTGTTTGAGAAGGGAGAAACCTGTGGAAGGAACCAATGGCTACCTTAAAATGAGGGAAAGTAGAGAGACTACTTTATATCTTTGTGTCTCTTCACCAGTGAGCTGTACTGTTTTGAAAATATTTTTTAAAAATTAAAACTTTCTCTAGTTTTCTTCTTTTGCCCCATTTTCCTCTTTTTCTTGAGAGACTCTATCTTCTCGCCCTCCCCAACTGTGAATTCTGTATTAGGAAAGCAGCCGGATGACACTTGCTGAATGAAAGAGCCACTGTCCAGTCTTGCTCTGTAAGTTTGCACCACACTGCACTTATGTATGGCCTCTTTCTCCCGGAGGACCGAGATACCTCTTTATAATTCCACTGCTATTTTTAACATCCCTACAGGGTAAGGAGAAAGCCAGTCTTTTCATCTTTGAGCTGGTCACACGGTTTCTGAATCTCCATTTCCCCCGGGACCAATGCTAAAGAGCTGAAGAGATCTTCCACCGAGTTTAGAAAGCGGTCTAAAGTGGACAGTAACTTTTTCCCATACTCCTGAAGAAGCCAGACGGCTTCGTTATTAAATGGACATAGGGAAACCAGGAAAACACACGTATATTGTTTTGTGTTTTCGAAAGGCTCTTACGTGTAATCATGTATAACCTCTGCAGCGTCACTCAACTTTTTCCACTAAGCAGCAGTAAAGAAAGCTCCAGACAATGAAGAGCCCAGCACATCCGGCACAGGCAAAGAAACTCCCGTCCCCGCACTCCAGGCGCTCAGTCCCGGGGTCATGTGGCTTTGATAATTTCCCTGATGACGCTGGGGACTGTTAATTTTTCAGTCTCTACTTGAAACGGGGCTATGAATTGTCCACTGAGCACAAGAGGAGTTGGTGCATCAGCCCCCGGAGAAGTCACCGCTGAGCCCGGCAGGGTTGCCTTGGCTGTGCCCAGAGCGCTCGGGCTGTCCCTGAGCTGCTCCCGCGAGCAGAGAGTGGCACCCAGGGACTGAACCACTGCAGCCGCCTGGGCTGCGTCCTCCTCGCTAACAGGCAAAGGAATTTTCACTCTAGACGCTGCGGACATTTTTAGCTATGGGATTATTTTAGCTATCTCCAGCCTGCGTATTTTTCCAAAGGGTGACGACCTCACTTAAATATTTTAAATAGTACTAAAGGCAGAAGTCCCGTGACTCTCCAGAAAAATGGGAAAATACTTATAGGCATTTTCACCACCATAGATGGCTGTGGTGGGACATTCACATACAGAGTTATCAGTACCAGTTGGGGCTCATCCTTCATGAGGGACCTTCAAAAATTCATGTAAAGATTCATATTATCTCTCTCTCTTTTTTTTTTAAGATGACCAGTAAGGGATCTTAACCCTTGACTTGGTGTTGTCAGCACCGCGCTCAGCCAGTGAGCTAACCGGCCATCCCTATCTAGGGATCCAAACTTGTGGCCTTGGTGTTATCAGCACCACATTCTCCCGAGTGAGCCGCAGGCCAGCCCTAAGATTCATATTATCTTTTAATTTCACTTTTCCACGAACTTTTTGAAGTTCTCTGGTATAAAGCCACTCAGACTTCAACCACACTTGCTCTCAGCTTTCTTTTGATTTTGGTTACTGTTTCACATTACAGACTACATGTAGGTAGTGGGGAAGACTGCAGTGAGATGCAGGAAATTAGGCAGTTTTAATCAAGATTTTAGGCTGAGAAGAATACAGTAGTTTAACCTGAACTGTCCAGTATACATATACATAGATAAATCAAAAGCAAATAGATGTAGAACTTATTTCCTCCATTTATAGGAGGAAAAAACTAGGTAAAACCAGATTCTCTAATCAACAGTAATCCATCTGCTGACTCTTTCCCATTAGAAGAACCTTAAAAAAATAACCTTGTGAACACTGCAATGAATGTTGCAGTGAATAACTAAGACTGATGTCATTCAACCACATTAATTCACCCAATGTGTCCCAAGCAGTGTCCTTAGCGTTAGTGATCCACAAACGCAAAAGACAGGTCCTTCACCTTCAGGAGGGCTAGTGGGGATGGGTTGAGGGAACTGGAGAAGACAAGCCTGAGCACAGTCAGTATTTCAGTATGGTATTAACAGGCCCCCTATATTTTGGGGGGCAGCTCAGGGAAAGGATGTCATACAGGGTTGGGGGTGTCTAGGACTGAGCTCAGTAATTGTCCTGCTTTATCCAGAGCAGCTGCAGAGTGGGGGGAAAACCATACCCCGTTTCAGGAGATGGAGCAGTACCTGGGGGTCCACGGGGGAGCAGCTCACTTCCATCAAAGACAGAAGCTGATTTGTCCTCTGTTTTTTAATTCCTTCACTAATTTGACCTCTGTTGTGACAGTTTTGTTCTTTCTCCACCCTCATTCTCCACCTCACCTTCCTGTCTTCTCATTAAACAAAAATAACAGGCGCACTGTCTTAGGCCCCAAGCTGAGGTATACAGCAGGTGATTGGGTTGGTTAGCTAAGGTGCTAGAGTGTAGAGCTGCATTTGGCCTGTTTCTCTCCAATCAGAGAGTCTTCCAGCTTCCCTACTTGCAAATTCTTACTAAGTGCTTTTCAAAATTGTTACCCAACCTTTTTGGTTTATTTGGTTACAGACTTCACCTAGAACCCAGTTCTTCTCAGTGTTGATGACTGGCATTAACAAAATGAGCAGAAACACGTGTTCCATTGATACAGCATCCGCAGCATCAACCTCACAGAAACTCAGGAAAAACCCATGAGTGTTTATGAAATAACTTTAGGCTGGCTGGTTAGCTCAGTCGGTTAGAGTGCAGTGTTACAATGTCAAGGTCACAGGTTTGGGTCCCTGTACTGGCCAGTGCAAAAAACAAACAAACAAAAATGACTTCGAAGGTTTTTCATAAAACGTTACCTGGTTTAAGGCCTAAGAAAATTCTGTGAGGTAGGTGGTGGTGTTCTCTATTTTACTACTGTAATTTTTGGTGGCTGGAGGGTGGGGGATCCGAACCCTCAGTGGCCATTTTAGGTGAAAGTATGCTCCAATCAACTGAGCCAACCTGCCAGCCTGTTCTCCATCTCAGTTACCAGGGGATTGAAGCCCAGAGGGTTGAGGTGACTGCCTAGGGTTTACACAACAGAAAGTAGCAGAACCAAGAGT
The DNA here is from genome assembly GCF_027409185.1 of Cynocephalus volans. Classification (NCBI taxonomy): domain Eukaryota; kingdom Metazoa; phylum Chordata; class Mammalia; order Dermoptera; family Cynocephalidae; genus Cynocephalus; species Cynocephalus volans. The sequence goes on from NC_084464.1 coordinate 78,990,178, forward strand.
CAATGCAGGTTGGGTTTTTTTTGTTTGTTTGTTTGTTTTGCAGCTGGTTGGTACGAGGATCTGAACCCTTGGCCTTGGTGTTACAACACTGGCGCTCTAACCAGCTGAGCTGATCAGCTAGCCCCAGACAATTCTTTTTTGTTTATTTATGTTTTTTTCTTTTTCTTTTTTGGTGGCTAGCACAGGGATTGAACCTTGGACCCTGCTTGTTGGCAGCACTGTTCTCTAACCAACTGAGATAACTGGACAACACCTGTTCCCTCTTGTTTTTGAATTACTTAGCTTTTGGATTATTCAATATTTTGCCCCCTTTTGCTTTGTGATTTCATGCCATTTTGTCCTCAAAGAGAGGGAAACACGTATCTTCTTTGATTAGACTTTGTATCTAAGCACCTAAAAGAAGTGTTTAGGGACACTTGCTTTGACTCTCACAAGAAAACTCAGGGGCCATTTTCGGTGAAAGTATGCTTTACCAGCAGGTAGAAATGGAGAGAATCAGGCACCCCAAAAGTGAAATGAACGAACAGTTTCCAGAATTTTCTACTCTCTCTTCTCTCAAGAATTAAAAATCACCACTGCTTAATAGAAACTGGAGATATCATAGAGATGTCAACTCACTAAAATAAAATTTAGGAAAACCCACAGGAATCTCACTTCTACTTTCAAAGTCCCCTCCCAAATCCAGTTTCTAGGATATACCCATTGAGCAAACTCCCCTTCTTTCCAGTTTCTAATTCCATTTCCATCACTGAACTGAGCAGTCAAGTTTTATATATGGTAATTATAGTTCTGTAATCCTCTGTGCAAAGTTAAAAATGACTTACAGTAAACAAAAAGTTAACTTCAAATAGCTAGGAATCAAACTCTCAGGAAACACCCTAATCCCATCACTCCATTACTTCAGCTTTCCTGAGACACGTCTGTTGTGTTTCAGAGGGAAATGTTCAATAACTAAATGTCAGTGTCAATAGCTCAAGTTGTATTTCTAAAGTTTAGAATCCTCTAAATCATGGGAGGCTTTGACATTTTAACCATTAACCCCAGACATTTGACAGATGCCCCTTTATAATTGGAAATCTACAGTTACTACTTGGAAAATAATAATGTCTACAATATTGTTCATCTGCCACTGAAAATTTTTAGAAGGATTGAGTTTATCCAACAGTGGATGAATTCCTAGTATCACCAGGAACTAATTTGGGCCTACGTGGGTATACTTCATGGGCAGCGATCCTACTGATCTTACCAGAAGGTGGATAGAGAATGGGCAAGCAAAGATTTGATCCTATTCCCCTGCCATGGCCTAATGACTACTCCCCAGACAGAATTAACAGAATCTCATTCTCACTGGAATTTGTCTTTGAGGGGGTGTATGATGTAAGAAATAACTTGAATTTCTGCTCCCGGACATTATAGTTTGGGAGATTTGGTATCCAGTCTCTCAAGTTCATATCTGTAATTATGTAAAAATCAGGAATTTTCTTTTCTTTCTTTTTTTAAATAATCCATAGATTCACATGGTATTTTCTTATTTTATGAATATTTGTCTACAGAGTATGACTACAGTAGTGTCTTGGAATGAGTAAACTTCAGCTGGGATCTGTTTGTTTTTGGCTGGCCAAGAAGGGGATCTAAACCTTTGACCGTGGTGTTATGACACTGCTCTAACCAACTGATGTTTTTTTGTTTTTAACCTTTGAGAGCCTAGATCGGTATTTGATTCTTCGTGGATGTTCTTAGATAATAAACAGATAAATATTTGTTAAACAAATATAACTGAATGATCTTTTTGGAAAGTTGATTCCTAAATCACAATGCAATGAAAAAATGTAACCAAAAGTCATCTCATGATTCTTATTGTAAAAAGTGACAACATGAACATATTTTGCTGCCTTTACCAGGCAAATATTATTCAAGCAATTGTTAGCTAAGAAGTTCATAGAATGTAGTGTGGGGGACTGTGTGTACGAAATGGACTATAGAAAACAATCATAATCCTAAGGTCAGTTTTTATGGAGGAGACAAAACTGCCCTGGACCCTAGATACTTAGTTTGTAGTAAGCAAAGGAGAGAAGTGAGAATATACCAGGGAGGAGAAAATATCACATTAGGTTGGGAACAATGAGAAATCTGCTTGACCTGAAAGTGGGACGTCTCAGGGTATAAAATGGCAAAGGAAGTGAGCTCAGATCATGGAGGGTCTCGAAGGTCATACCGAGGTGTTTTAACTTGATCTGGTGGGAAACAGGGAGCCACAAAGGGTTTTAATGGGGTGAATAACCTGAGGAGTTGGTTAGAGTGTGGTGTTGGTAACACCAAGGTCAAGGGTTCGGATCACTGTACTGGCCAGCCACCAAAAAAAAAAAAAATAAATAAAAAGAGAGAGAATGTATGAGGAAGTTAGCTGCAGGAGATGGCAATAATAATATTGGTTTCTTTCTACTGAGGGCCTGACGTGTGCCAGGTACTAGGCCAACAGTCCTAAGAAGATAAGAATTATTGTTCCCGTTTAACAGCTTGGTAAAATGAGACTCTGAGAGGTCAGGTGATTTGCTTAAGTCACATCATTGGTAAATGGCTGATCTAAGACCCACACTGGGTCTGTGTCTCCAAAGTTTGTGCTTTAGAGCAGGGGTTGGTAAACTATGGCAAACTATGGCACACCAGCCAAACCCAGCCTGCTCCCTATTTTTGTATAGCCCACTAGGTGAGAATGGTTTTTACATTTTTAAAAGATAGGGGAAAAAAATCAAAAGAAAAATAAAATTTTCTAATGTGAAAATTCTATGAAATTCACATTTCAAGGTCCATAAGTAAAGTTTTATTGGAACATAACCATACCCATTCATTTAGATATTGTCTGTCTGCTTTCATGCTACAACGGCAGAATTGTGCAGTTGGACAGAGACCTGATGGCTCACAAAGTCTAGATTTTTACTACCTGACCCTTTACTGAAAATATCTGTTGACAGCTGCTGTAGAACTTTGCTACTCAAAGTATGGTCTGGGGACCAGGAACAAGGGGCATCCTCTTGGAGTTTGTTAGGAAAGGCAAAATCTCAGGCCAGTCCAGATCTGCTGAATTCGAATCTGCGTTTTAGCCAGATCCCAAATGATCTGTATGCACATTTAAGTATGAGAAGCACTGTTAAATTACTGTGCTGTTTTGGCTGAATGGTTAGAAAAGGGCAAGCCTAGCAACTAGGACATTGGGTGGCTTAAGACTAGGAGACAGAGGCAGAAGGAACAGGGTCCACAGACATTTAAAGAATGTCTGCCATTTGAGTGTACACAGGCAGCCACACATTCCTGTCCCAGACCTCTGGGATTCCTGCATATTTAGTGCAGAGAATAGGAAGCCATATGCAAACTGACATACAAATCTGCATTTTTTATTATTAAAGTGTGTTTTGCCATGGCATTTTGAACCAACAGTATAATCAAATTAGCCAATATCCAACTTCCCATCTTCCTGACAAGCAGTAATACCCATTCTGCCAGAAATTGACCTGAAGCACTACTGTGGGGACGTTTGAAGAGATGGTACAAATATACTGCTGAAACATTTTTTCAAATGCAAGAATAGCTGTGAATGAAATGGTGTAAGACTGTAGTCCTTTCTCAAAGATGCTCTTGTAACACCAAGGTCGTATAGGCCAGACACCAAAAAAAAAACCCAGACATAAAAATTTTAAGGCTGGCTGGTTGGCTCAGTTGGTTAGAGTGTTGTGTTGACAGCAACAAGGTCAAAGGTTTGGATCCCTTTACCTGCCAGCCTCCAAAAAAAAAAAAAGGTACAAGCAGATCACATGGCAAGAGAGGAAGCAAGAGAGAGAGAGAGAGGAGGTGCCAGGGTCCTTTAAACAATCAGCTCTCACGGGAACTAATTGAGGGAGATCTCACTCAGGACCCCCATCCCCCTGGGAGAGCATTAATCCATTCATGAGGGATCCACCCCATGACTCAGTCAGTTTCCAACACTGCCACACTGGGGATCAAATTTCCACATGAGTTTTGGAGGGGACAACACATCCAAACTCCATCAAAGGATATTTACTGTATAGAAATAGGACAGAACAAAAGTGTCTGAATTCAAGAAGCTGACAGTCTAAGGAGAAGATAGATACCTAAAATAGTAAACAGTAAAATAACATTTTGGGCTAGCACAGAGAATGGAACAAGTGACTCTAACTAGAAATGGTGGTAAAGATAGATATTTCAAATATCTTAATTTTAAAATATATTTATTCAATATTTATATTTATTTATAGGCAAGGATACTTCAAAAAGTTCATGGAAAAATAGAATTAAAAGAGAATATGAATCATTCCATGAACTTTTTGAAGACCCCCTCGTACATGAACTTTTAATTTTTTTTATTATGGAAAAGTTCAAACATGTATAAAAGTAGAAAGAACAAGAGAATAATTTTTCATCCACCCTCTATTCCCCATGTACTCGTCTGTCAGATGCAACTATTTCTAACTCATGGAGGTCTAATTTCATTTTGCCCACCTACTTCCCCTTCTCCTACTGAACTATTTTGAAGCAATTCCAGACATTATAACATTTTATGGGAAAGCAATGTTTATTTGAGTGATATTACTGGCTAGCTGCCCCCCATCTCCCCCCTGACAAAACACACACACACACACACACACACACACACACACACACACAAATGGGGATCCAAACTCTTGACCTCGGTGTTACAACACTGTGCTCTAACCATGAGTTAGATTTTGAAGGATGCATAGCAGCTCACTATACTGAGAAGAATATACGGAGCCTCCAAGTCGAGTGTTAAATAAAAATTGTAGGAGGCTATTGTATTGGATTAAGTTTTTGCACTACGCCTCAACAGACCAGACTAAAAATCAAAATGGAGTCACCCCAGCTAAAGTTCCACATCATCAAACCCAGACTAAGAAATCAGGAGAGAGATAACAACCAATTTCCCAAACTGCTTGAATAATGAATTTCCCTCTGCTTTAATCCTTAGCTTGAAGCAACCTGATGTTAAATAATCAGTTATTTTTCTATTGATCTGTCTCCCTGTCCCCACCGCCTAAGGAAAGTAACTTTGAAATGACTAATGAGCTTTTTGTTCTTTGTTTCTTCTTTCTGCAGCCCTTTTTCTGTCTGTGAAATCAACCTCTTTTGCTGGGCTCGTTGGAAAACTTATTCTATCTTATGGCATGAAGTGTTGCCTGATTCAAGAATCACAATAAACCCAGTTGAGACCGTTAAGTTTGTTGTACTTTTGTCCTTTGACAGGAGGCACTGGCTCGAACTTCAGCAGGAGGGCAAGAGAGTGCAAGTCTAAACCAGTATGGCTTCAAGTGAGAATGTTATGGGTATTTGTGGGAAATAAGACGGAAAGGGAGTGAAGCTAGAATGAGGGCAAGAACGTGTTTGTCTTCTTGGCCCTTGGATGCTTTGACTCCTGTTAAGTTTGGCCTAAAAGTTTCTTTAGACATCATGACTTTAGACTTTTTCTGTCTATAAATCTTAGCCAACCACGCTCTGGTTCTGGTGGCTGCCTGATTCTCGTTCTTTGCTGAATTAAACTCTGTTAAATTTAATTTGCCTAAAGTTTTTCTTTTTAACAGTCCCCACAGTGCCTGAGGAAGAGTAGTGCTCAAAAGCTGTGGAAAAAAGAAATCATTGAAGGTGGGGCAGACTGTGGAGCTCAGAATGCCTTACGGGGAGTGGGGGGACAATGAATGATTAATCTAATTAATTGGGAGTGTAAGAACCCAAATGCCCCAAGGGATCACACCCTGATCACATAAGCCCTTCTCGGCCGGCCCGCACCCCATCATGGCGCTGGTTGCCCTTCTCTTCCGCATTCTCCTTCCCGCCGGCGCGAATCTCACGCAATCAGCTCCCCCCAAAGCCCCATGCGGTATGCTAAATAGGGATTGTATTTTAAACCAATCAGCTTTCCCTTAAAGCCCTATATATATATGTGTGTGTGCTGCCTAATAAGCGAGCTCTCTCTGGTGGATCGTCAACTGGTGTCGACTCGTCCTTTCAGGGAGGGTGGATTGTTACATGTTTAAACAGTGCTTATGGAAGGTGAATTCATACAGAAACAAAGATAATATGTCATAAGTATGCCACATTCTGCTTGGGGATTGGTCCTACAGGGCCTCAGAAACAACCACCTGATCTAATGCAGCTCAGGAAACCATGAACCTCACTGAACGTTTTTTTTTTTAATTTTTGAAATAATGATAAAATAGGGCTGGCTGGAAGCTCACTTGGTTGGAGCGCAGTGCTGATAATACCAAAGTCAAGGGTTCAGATCCCTGTACCGGCCAGCAGCCAAAATAATCAGTAAATAAATACTTAAGTAAATAAAAAGTAATGATAATAATTCCCGATTTTTGAAAACCTATTTCATAGTATCAACCTCAGGATAAAATAAAACATGAAAAAATTGGTAAAGTGCTGCATACATGTAGCAAACAACAGTATTTCCACAGTATATTTTAAAATGTAAGTTATGATTGCTTTTTATAATTTGCTTTCCCATTACCTCTAGGGAATCAGGATAACACATCCTTTCTGGAGGCCTCACAGCGATGATTCCCTTGAGAGGGAGCTCCCTGGCTTGTTTACGATGTATTCTTGGTGTGTTCTGGATTCACAGGGTGGAGTCAGGTTTCCCTGTGCTCAGCCAGCTTCCTGGCAAAATGAGGCTGCGTGAGAGAGCAGGGTACAAAGTACACGTCATGCTTCAGTTTGCATCCACTTGGTCTGTTACACATATTATCTGGAAAATGCTATGTGGTGGGTGGTGGGAGGGAATTGGGAAAAGATGAGTGAGTGAGGGGAAGCTGGGCAGAAGTGGGAAAGGGTATTGGGCTAGCAGCCAAAAACTTAGGCTGCCAAGGATTTAGACTAATAAGGATTGTGAGTTAAGGTAGAAAATGGGTTCTTGGGGTGGCTATGAACACAACAGGCCGGCTGCGGTTGCCTGCTTCCAAACTTCACGCAAGTCAGAATGCTCATGGTCTCTAACCTGGAGCTCTGCAGGAGTCCCCAGCACATTAGAACAGTGTTTGTTATATCTCAGGATGCATCCGCATTACCTGGGGGCCAGGTTAAAGCACAGATTGCTGGGCCCCAGAGTGTCTGATTCTGTAGGTCTGGATGGGACTTAATAATTTGCATTTTAACAGGTTTCAAAGTGATGCTGAATCTTTGAAACTATCAGTCCCTGTACTGCACTTTGAGAACAATTGCTAGAATATGATGACTCATTTAGCAAACTGTGTGTCTCAGTGATTAGACTGAGAAACCAAGTGACTTGCTAGTAGTTATGGAGCCAGAGCCAGTTCTACGCACTGCTAAGCCTCATCCTGCCCCAAATTCTGCCAGCCTGCAAAAATCAGTTATTTTCCACTCATTTTGCCCTGTGTTACAAATATCCCTGTTAGTTTATGTGCATGTTGGGTATAATAGTTGAACAAGTATGTTTTTAGATATAATAATGTCTTTATAAATCAAGAATGCCACTATATAGACCGTAGGATAGTGTAGGATAATTTCAAAGAATTCACACATAAAATGGAAAATTAGTCTGCTCTCCTAGATGGACTCCCTTTGGAAAGCAGGTGTTTAAATCCTGTGTGTGCCAGCAGAGTTCCAGGTGTAGCTAATCTTGCTGGTGCCTCGTTATTACATAAACTGCCTTTTTTTCTGGCTCCCTGGGTATTGCTATGTTCTCCTCAACTCACCTGAATATACACGTTGACTTGCAGTATTCTCTGGAAAACTTGTGGAAAGAGAGCAGTTTGTGAGCCAAATAGCAGGATTTGGGCAAGGCATGATGAGTAAGTTTTCAACCAAAAAAATCCATCATTGAAAAAATTACTACCACTGCACTGAGCTTACTCCAAACTCCAGGAGCACAAGGACTCAGAAGGGCCCAGAACCTCAGTGTGGAAGTCCAGCTCTGTTCTGCACACACAGTCAGCAGTTTCCCTGTTTAGCTTAAATGGATACTTGGTTAATTGCTTCCTCTTTGGGTGTCTATGCATTTTACTTAACCATTTGGCTGTAAGTTCCCTAGTGGCACATAAGCAGATAATTTTAACTTTGGCCTTGTTGTGTCGTATACATTCATTCATTCTTTCATTCATCTGTCCCCTACACACTGATTTAATGTCAGATACCATACTTGACATTAGAACTACAAAGACCAGTTGATTATAGTTTCAGACCACTAGGGCTTTCAGGGAGCTAGAGGAGACAGATATGAAAGCAGAGAATTCAAGCAAAGATGTAAGTTTTTTTTTTTTTTTCTAAAAGATGACCAGGAAGGGGATCTTAACCCTTGACTTGGTATTGTCAGCACAACACTCTCCCAAGTGAGCCACAGGCCGGCCCCTAAAGATGTAAGTATTGAAAGAGAGATATGTACAATGACTGATGGAACAAGAAGTGCCCAGAGCAGCTCCCTGGAGGAGGTGACAATGGACCTGCGTTTTGGGGGATAAATGGGGATACTCTGATCTAGGCCAAGAAAATAATGTGTGTAAAGGCAAGGAGGTGAAAAAGCAAGGAACTTATTCAGCGTGGCTGCCTTGCAGGGTGTGGCAGAGGAGTGGCAGCAGATGGGACCAGAAGTTACATCAAATAAAGCAATTGCACACGTAACCAGATATACCAGCTTTCATCCTAGATAATATCATATGGAATAGATTGGTTAGATGTAAAGTAGGAAAATTTCAGGAAGAGTGACATAGACAGGGAGCTTTTAGCATATTAATTTTAACCTTAAAGGCAATTACCTTTGTTTATAATGAAACATAACAAGCATTCAGTTAAATGTGTATTAGGAAGGGCACTTTAGGTGATTAAAAGAAAAATATTCATTATTCTGTAGGATGGTGGTAGAGAATAAGAAAGAAGGTAAGACTTTTGGCCAGTAAGGGGATCTGAACCCTTGACCTTGGTGTTAAAACACCTTACTCTAACTAACTGAGCTAACCGGCCAGTCCCCTAAAAGGTAAGACTCTTATCAAAAGGGGTTTATTTCCATTGGAACAAATAATATAGATCTTCTGTAAGTCTGTAGATCTCTTGTCCTCTAAGCAAAGGAAGCATGACTGATTTGGGACTGATTTGTTGGATGGTCCATATTAAAAAGTTCCTGTATTTTTCAAATTTGTATTTACAGTCTCGAATATCTAGAGAAAGAGTGATGTTCTCATCATGTTTTCTTTTACATTTTTTAGTATATATAAATCAGTTTTAACCAAAGCACAGTTCTTCTCCTATATATGATATATGGCTATCAGATTTTTCTTTCTTCTTCTTCTGTTTTTTTTTTTTTGGCAGCTGTCAGGTATGGGGATCTCCACCTTGACCTTGGTGTTATAAAACGGCTCTCTAACAACTGAGCAAACCGGCCAGCTTTAGACAGACTTTTCTTATAATGTTCAGAGGAATTTATGTTTAGTACAAAAGAGAAAAGGAGAAGAGAAAGAGTTTTGGAGAGAAGAGAAGATTCTGGTAGTGGGTGAATGCTTAGAGAGAAAACAGAACATTTCATTCATACTGACTTATCTAACTTTTATGAGGAGTTTATTAAGCCCCACAATATGCCAGCTGCTAGCCTTAGTGAGGAGACAGATATGAAGGGCCTGGCTTCTGCCCTCAAAGATCTCAAAACCTGGAGTAATAAGAAATTATAACAGAGTATGAGAAGTGATTAATAGAAGTCACCTCAGAGTGTGACAGAGGGACAGAGAAGCAGCATCTAACTCACTTTGGGAATGGGGATCTTTGGAGAGTCTGGAGGCAAAAAAAACATCCAAGAGAAGCTGCTGATACATGACTTATGCCTTTAAAAAATTATTATTGAAAAATATTGTTGATTTATGAAACATTTCAAACATCGAAACGTACAGAAAATAATACAGCACCCATGTACCTATCATCCAGATTTAACGGATGCTAATATTTTTTGCTAAGCCTTAAAGGTTGAGTGGAAGACAACAGCAGAAGGGTGTGTGCGTGTGTGTGCGCCTGTGCGTGTGTGTGTGTGTTTTCTAATTTAGTGTTCAGGGCCAATTATTCTGGGACCCAAGTTCATGTAGCATGTGCTCCTTCATCTTTAAACATAGGGGATCAAGGACATTAGTTCCATATGGTGGGGTTCCTTGAGTGGGACAGAAGATGCCTCTGAGCCATTGGTTTTAACGTCAGAAGGAAACAAGACGTTGTATTACCGTTCGGAGGTCCCAGGAGTTGGATCCTACACGCTGGTAAGCTCTTTTGCAATTAGATACTATAGGACACCTTTGATGTATAAGCTTTAAAACTTAGTAAACCTTTTGCATCTGTAACCTCATTTGGCCATCATTCCAGTCCTCAGCATTGTACAGGACAAGTGTTTGAGGTCTGTTTTTGTAAATCAGAGGCACAGAGAAAGTGGTTAGGAATAAATGCTGTAAGAACATATAATTTTATTAAAAACATTTATACTTTTCATTTATTCTTCAGAAGCAACATTAATAAGTAGGTAGTAGCTTTCTGGATATTAAAAACCCATCACAGGCTTTTTTTTTCTCATAGAAGAAGTCATAACGGTGACCATTTACAGTACTTAATAGCTTACAAAGAGTTCCACATGCATTTTTAGAACATAAACTTTCCAAAGCTGTGAGATATAATAATGCTGATTTTCAAGACTAGAAAACTGAGCCTCACAGAGGCCTTGTGACTTGATCTCTGGCCCAGAAGCCACATTCTTCTCCCTATATCATGTTGCCATTTTTTACCAACTTGTGCATGATGCATATTCTCCATGAAAGATTGGAGGGAGGCTTGATGAATTGGGCTGTGCCTCTCTCCCTAGTTTGGGGGCTGTAAGACCTGTGTATTGTCAGCAAACCGCAGGTCTATTTGCCTTAGAGCAGGTTACTTCACACACTGCTGCTGCTTTAAGCAATGCATGATGAACTGAGCTTTTGAGCAGTTTCCTCTTACTCCCATGGTGGCATTTCTTCAATTTACTTTCCATGTTGCTGCTCCTTTTCAGTTTATGGCCTTGCAGTTGTCAGTGCTCCTGTCAATCTTTTCCAATCTTTCTTCCAAGTTCCTCGCACCAGCAGTTGGCCTAGGACACGCTGATCCTATTTTCAGCACCCTGCCAGAAAAGGCTGCCATATCACCGTGGAAAGTGTGGCTTCCTGGACTGCTTTCTTGTCCAGTGTTGGGCCAGCCCCAGGGTCTATTGGTTCCAGGAGAGGTGTTGAAGGGCTGTGACAAATGCCTGCCCTCGCAGACAGAGCAAGCACTGGCTTATGTGAGAGCACAGTGCAACAGCAGCTGCCCCGAGAAGGGGCTTCTGGCCATTTCTGTGCTCTGAGATGAATGCAGACCTGCTGACCTAACTGGTGGGTGAGGCCTTCACAAGCATCTTTGGTGATCTTTACTTTCAATTCATTGGCAGTTACCACTACTGTGCCATGGAAAGAATCTAAGAGAGATCCAAAGGGATTAGCCAAAAATCCTGGGAGGCATCCTGGTAGAGATGCCCGGGTGCAGGAGGCTACAGACCTGGCTCTGATGTTGAGATGTTCTTCGGTGCTGCAGAAAACTCTAAATCAGTCTGGCTTAAACAAATGGGAATTTATTATTTTTCATAACCAGAAGTAGAGTAAGCTCCAGGCACTGTTTGATAAGTGGCTCAGTGATGTCATTTCAGGACCCAGGGTTCCTTTTGTCTTCCCATTCCTACCATCCTCTATGTTGGTGTCATCCTAACACCAGTCCTGCCAGTTCTCTTTTTTTGGGGGTGGGCAGCTGGAAGGGATCCAAACCCCTAACTTTGGTGTTACCAGCACTGCCAGTTCTTTTTTTTTTTTTTTTTAATTTTATTTTGTCGATATACATTGGGTTGATTATTGTTGCCCATCACCAAAACCTCCCTCCCTCCTCCCTCTCCTCCCTCCCCCACAACAATGTCCTTTCTGTTTGCTTGTTATATCAACTTCAAGTAATTGTGGTTATATCTTCTCCCCGCTCCCCGGGTTTTTTTTTTTTGTGTGTGTGTGTGTGTGTGTGAATTTATATATTAATTTTTATCTCCCACCAATAAGTGAGAACATGTGGTATTTCTCTTTCTGTGCCTGACTCGTTTCACTTAATATAATTCTCTCAAGGTCCATCCAGGTTGTTGCAAATGGCAGTATTTCATTCATTTTTATAGCTGAGTAGTATTCCATTGTGTAGATGTACCATATTTTCTGTATCCACTCATCCAATGATGGACATTTGGGCTGGTTCCAACTCTTGGCTATTGTAAAAAGTGCTGCAATGAACATTGGGGAACAGGTATACCTTCGACTTGATAATTTCCATTCCTCTGGGTCTATTCCCAGCAGTGGCATAGCTGGGTCATATGGTAGATCTATCTGCAATTGTTTGAGGAACCTCCATACCATTTTCCATAGAGGCTGCACCATTTTGCAGTCCCACCAACAATGATGAGAGTTCCTTTTTCTCCGCAACCTCGCCAGCATTTATCGCTCAGAGTCTTTTGGATTTTAGCCATCCTAGCTGGGGTTAGATGGTATCTCAGTGTGGTTTTGATTTGCATTTCCCGGATGCTGAGTGATGTTGAGCATTTTTTCATATGTCTGTTGGCTATTTGTATATCTTCCTTAGAGAAATGCCTACTTAGCTCTTTTGCCCATTTATTAATTGGGTTGCTTGTTTTTTTCTTGTAAAGTTGTTTGAGTTCCTTATTTATTCTGGATATTAATCCTTTGTCAGATGTATATTTTGCAAATATTTTCTCCCACTCTGTTGGTTGTCTTTTAACTCTGTTAATTGTTTCTTTTGCTGTGCAGAAGCTTTTAAGTTTGATATAATCCCATTTGTTTATTTTTCCTTTGGTTGCCCGTGCTTTTGGGGTCGTATTCATGAAGTCTGTGTCCAGTCCTATTTCCTGAAGTGTTTCTCCTATGTTTTCTTTAAGAAGCTTTATTGTTTCAGGGTGTATATTTAAATCCTTAATCCATTTTGAGTTGATTTTAGCATATGGTGAGAGGTATGGGTCTAGTTTCATTCTCCTGCATATGGATATCCAGTTATCCCAGCACCATTTGCTGAAGAGGCAGTCCCTTCCCCAGTGAATAGGCTTGGTGCCTTTGTCAAAGAACAGATGACAGTAAGTGTGTAGGTTGATTTCTGGATTCTCTATTCTATTCCATTGATCAGTGTGTCTGTTTTTATGCCAGTACCATACTGTTTTGGTTATTATAGCTTTGAAGTATAGCTTAAAGTCGGGTAGTGTTATGCCTCCAGCTTTATTTTTTTTTGCTCAGCATTGCTTTGGCTATGTGTGGTCTTTTATTATTCCATATAAATGTCTGGATAGTTCTTCCCATTTCTGAGAAAAATATCTTTGGAATTTTGATGGGGATTGCATTGAATTTGTATATCACTTTGGGTAGTATGGACATTTTCACTATGTTGATTCTTCCAATCCAAGAGCATGGGATATCTTTCCATCTTCTTGTATCCTTTCTAATTTCTCTCAGCAGTGGTTTGTAGTTCTCATTATAGAGATTTTTCACCTCCTTGGTTAACTCAATTCCTAAGTATTTTATTTTTTTGGTGGCTATTGTAAATGGGCAGGCTTTCTTGATTTCTCGTTCTGCGTGTTCACTATTGGAGAAAAGAAATGCTACTGATTTTTGTGTGTTGATTTTGTATCCTGCTACTGTGCTGAAATCATTTATCAATTCCAACAGTTTTTTTGTAGAGGTTTTAGGCTGTTCGATATATAGGATCATGTCATCTGCAAACAAGGACAGTTTGACTTCATCTTTTCCAATCTGGATGCCCTTTATTTCCTTCTCTTCTCTGATTGCTCTGGCTAGTACTTCCAACACTATGTTGAATAGGAGTGGTGAGAGTGGGCATCCTTGTCTAGTTCCTGTTCTTAAAGGAAAAGCTTTCAGCTTTTCCCCATTCAGGATGATACTGGCAGTGGGTTTGGCATATATGGCTTTAATTATGTTGAGATACTTTCCCTCTATACCTAACTTATAGAGGGTCTTTGTCATGAATGAGTGCTGAACATTATCAAATGCTTTTTCAGCATCTATAGAGATGATCATATGGTCCTTGTGTTTGAGTTTATTAATATGGTGTATCACATTTATTGATTTGCGTATGTTGAACCAACCTTGCATCCCTGGGATGAATCCCACTTGATCGTGGTGAATAATTTTACATATGTGTTGCTGTATTCTGTTTGCTAGTATTTTAGTGAGGATTTTTGCATCTATATTCATCAAGGATATCGGCCTGTAGTTTTCTTTTTTGGTTATATCTTTACCTGGTTTTGGTATCAGGATGATGTTTGCTTCATAGAATGAGTTTGGGAGATATGCGTCCGTTTCAGTCTTTTGGAATAGTTTGTAAAGAATTGGTGTCAATTCCTCTTTGAATGTTTGGTAAAATTCTGCTGTGAATCCATCTGGTCCTGGGCTTTTCTTTGTTGGGAGCCTTCTGATAACAGCTTCAATCTCCTTTATTGTTATTGGTCTGTTCAAATTTTCTACGTCTTCATGGTTCAGTTTTGGGAGCTTGTGTGTGTCCAGAAATTTATCCATTTCCTCCAGATTTTCAAATTTGTTGGCGTATAGTTGTTTATAGTAGTTTCGAATGATTCCTTGTATTTCAGATGAATCGGTTGTAATATCGCCTTTTTCATTTCTAATTTTTGTTATTTGAATCTTCTCTCTTCTTTTTTTTTGTTAGCCATGCTAATGTTTTGTCAATTTTATTTATCTTTTCAAAAAACCAACTTTTTGATTCATTGATCTTTTGTATTGTTTTTTGGGTTTCAATTTCATTGAGTTCTGCTCTGATCTTAATGATTTCTTTCCATCTGCTAACTTTAGGTTTGGATTGTTCTTGTTTTTCTAGTTCTTTACGGTGAAGTGTTAGGTTGTTCACTTGCCATCTTTCCATTCTTCTGAGGTGAGCATTTAATGCAATAAATTTCCCCCTTAATACTGCTTTTGCAGTATCCCACAGGTTTTGGTATGATATATCATTGTTTTCATTAGTTTCAATAGATTTTTTGATTTCCTGCTTGATTTCTTCTTGGACCCATATGTCATTAAGCAGAATGCTGTTTAATTTCCATGTGTTTGTATAGTTTCCAGAGTTTCGTTTGTTATTAATTTCTAGTTTTAATCCATTGTGGTCTGAGAAAATACATGGGATAATTCCAATTCTTTTGAATTCATGGAGACTTGATTTGTGACCTAATATGTGATCTATCCTGGAGAATGATCCATGGTGCTGATGAGAGGAATGAATATTCTGAGGTTGTTGGATGGAATGTTTTGTAGATATCTGCCAATTCCAATTGGTCTAGAGTCTTGTTTAGATCTTGTGTTTCTTTACTGATTCTTTGCCTAGATGATCTGTCTAATATTGACAGTGGGGTGTTCAGGTCCCCTGCTATTATGGTATTAGTGTCTATTTCCTTCTTTATGTCTAATAGAGTTTGTTTTATAAATCTGGCTGCTCCAACATTGGGTGCGTACATATTTATGATTGTTATGTCTTCTTGATGGATCAGTCCTTTTATCATTAAGTAGTGTCCCTCATTGTCTCTTTCTATGGTTTTTAGTTTAAAGTCTATTTTGTCTGATATAAGAATAGCTACTCCAGCTCGTTTTTCTTTTCTGTTTGCATGGTAAATCTTTTTCCATCCTTTCACTCTTAGTCTATGTGAATCTTTATGGGTGAGGTGGGTCTCTTGTAGGCAGCATATAGTTGGGTCCTCCTTTTTGATCCAGTCAGCCAGTCTGTGTCTTTTGATTGGGGGATTTAAGCCTTTTACATTAAGAGTTGTTATTGAAAGGTGTTGATTTATTTCTAGCATTTTATTGGATGTTTGGTTGTCTTAGGTGTCTTTTGTTCCTTGCTTTCTGATTTACTGTTTGGTTTCTGTGTTTGTTGGTTCCTTAGGTTGTAGATAGTGTTTTTGTTTGTTGGTTTTCTCTTCGTGAATGCCATTTTTATTATACTAGTGGGTTTTGATTTTTCTGGGGTTTTTATGGCACTGGTAGTTATTTCTCAGGAACCAAATCCAGTACTCCCTTGAGGATTTCTTGTAAGGGTGGTCATGTGGTAGTGAACTCCCGCAGTTTTTGTTTGTCTGAGAAATATACTATTTGCCCTTCATTTTGGAAGGATAGCCTTGCAGGGTAGAGTATTCTTGGCTGGCAATCTTTGTCTTTTAGTATTTTGAATATATCATCCCATTCCTTTCTAGCTTTTAGGGTTTGTGATGAAAAGTCTGATGTTAGCCTGATTGGGGCTCCCTTATAGGTGATTTGACGCTTCTCTCTTGCAGCTTTTAAGATTCTCACTTTGTCTCTGAGTTTTGCCAATTTGACCATAACATGTCTTGGAGAAGGCCTTTTTGGGTTGAATACGTTTGGAGATCGTTGAGCTTCCTGGGTGTGAAGATCTGTGATTTTTCCTATACCTGGGAAGTTTTCTGCCACTATTTTGTTGAATATGTTTTCAATGCAATCTCCGTTTTCCTCCCCTTCTGGAATACCCATGACTCGGATATTTGAGCGCTTAAGGTTGTCTGATATCTCTTCAAATTTTCTTCAATGCCTTTGATTCTTTTTTCTTTTTTTTTTTTTTGTCTGCTTGTGTCATTTCAAACAGCCCATCTTCAAGTTCAGAGGTTCTCTCTTCAACTTCGACAAGCCTGCTGGTTAAACTCTCCATTGTGTTTTTTATTTCGCTGAATAACTTCTTCAGTTCGGCAAGTTCTGCTACATTTTTTTTCAGGACATTGATTTCCTTGTACATTTCCTCTTTCAGGTCCTGTATACTTTTCCTCATTTCATCATGATGTGTGTCTGAGTTTTCTTGTATCTCATTCAGTTTCCTTAGAATTATCACTCTAAATTCCTTGTCAGTCATTTCAAGGGCTTCTTGTTCTATAGGATCTAGAGTTTGAGATTTATTAACTTTTGGTGGTGTACTTTCTTGATTTTTTGTATTTCTGGTATCTTTTTTTTGATGTTTATTCATTGTGGCAGGGGGTTTCACAGTCCACCGGTTTGAGACTATTGACTAACTAAGATGTTGCTGTGGTTGCCAATTTGGTATGGCTACCTCTGTGACTGCTCAGTTGGCCTCTAGTGCCTTGTGTGTGTGGTTGCCTCGGGTCTTCGGACTCTCTGGGGATCCACCTCTCTGGTCAGCTTGGACTCTGCTGGGCTGCTGGATCATGGGGCAGTACCACACGGTGTGTGGTCTCTGCTGAGCTTTCACTTCTCCTACTGCTAGTTCTTTTTTATGGTTCCAAGATGATTTCCACTAAGGCTGCCAGTGTCAATCAGAGTACAGGCTTCCTTCATCACTACCAGCAGACAGATTCCCAAACATGGACTATAAATCCTTTGCTTCAGTCTCATTAGCCCAACCAAGTCTACAGCCTACCACTCCTGGACCAATGATGGTCACCATGGGAATGCTGTGCTGATAGGCTTAGACTTACCTTGTCCAACATGGAAGCTACTAGCCACATGTGGCTGTTGAGCACTTGAAATGTGGCTAGTCTGAATAAAAATATGTTGTATGTATAAAATCCTCATCAGATTCTAAAATACACACATACATGCGCACACACACAAGTAAAAGTATCGAATTGTTTTTAATATTGATTACATGTTGAAATGATAACATTTTAGATATATTGAGTTAAGTAAAATTTAATATTGAAACTAATGCCACCTGTTTGCTTTTACTGGCTAACTAGAAAATTTTAAATATCTTGTATGACTTGCTTTCTGTTTCTATTGGATAGCATTGGCTCAGAAAAATCAGGGTCTACTTCCAGAACTGGAGAGGGACAGATTCCTGAACAAAACCATGGATTTTTTAGGCATAGGAAATCTTCTATTTTTGAAATAATCAATGCATCATACTTCTTTACAGATATTTAACAGAGAGGATGGATGAAGGGCAAACAATGCAGGGCTATACATTCACTGAGAACTATTTATGTGAAAATGTGCTGTGCTAAGTGTTGTGGGGAAAAGAAATTGCTGACTGAGTAGGGGAGATAAGATATGTAGGCATGTGAGTGGTGCAGATAAAGGCCGTAGGATTTCAGATTTGGGAGAGATTCTGTCTTGTGTGACAATGGAATGCTAGTTTGATCTGGGTTTTGAAGGTAGATGGGGTTTCAATAAAAGAAATTGGGTGCACAGGGATGGCAGGGGAGGCATTCTAAATGGGGAAAAAAGCACAGAAAAAATGCTGAGGCAGGAAGGTTAACAACTGGAGTTTTGGGTTAGCTGAAGCTGAGGGTTAGACAGAAGGAAGACTAGGTCACTCTGCTAAAGGCCATACACTACCAGGGGTGAATCCTAACAGCAGCTTTAATCTGGGCTGGCTGATGGGAACATTCATCAGAGGTATGGGCAGCAGTAAAACACATCTTTAAGTACTTTTGCAAATGAGCTTAATTAAGCCAGTTCACATCCCTCCTATTGCCCTTAGGAAGCATTTACAGGTCAGATTAGCATAATTTAGTGCTTGGGAGCATGGACTCTAGCAGTAGACTGCCTGGGTTCTAATCCCACCTGTGCAATATATTAGTTTTGAGATTTTGTGCAATTTACTTAACACTAGAACACACAATGCCTGCACATAGTATGTGCTATAAGAATTTGTTTAAAAAAAAAGAAGAATTGGTATGCTATTGCAGACTTTACATAGCTAGGCAGCTAGGAAGCTACAGTTTGAAAAAAAAATTTCGGTTCTTGGGGGGCCAGCTCGTGGCTCACTCGGGAGAGTGTGGTGCTGATAACACCAAGCCCATGGGTTTGGATCCCATGTAGGGATGGCCGGTTAGCTCACTGGGTGAGCATGGTGCTGACAACACCAAGTCAAGGGTTAAGATCCCCTTACCGGTCATCTTTAAAAAAAAAAAAAAAGAAAGAAAAAGTTTTCTTTTTCAAAATCTGTATAAATGTAAGTAATAACTATATGCGTGTAAAGACACTGCACAGAGAAGACGCTGCACTGTGGGAAAAAATACTGTTGCTAGGTCAGTCTGGCACAGTGAGCCTCGTGCTACATCCCCTGCAGCACTTGCTAACTCTGCTTTGCTGACGTCGACAGAAATTGTTGCATGCGTTTACAAATAAATCTCCAAGTATTTAACAAAAGAGGAGCAAAACACACTAAATAGGTCTAAGTATTCTTAACGAAATAGGATTTTTTCAAAATGCAGTCTTGACTTGGGTTACTTTCTTTTCCTTTTAAATTGCCCCTCCGCTTGCCTCCCTCTTTCCTCCTTCCCTTTCCCTGGGAGAGTGTGAGGAATAAAATTTCTGGATTTAGATAAATGGCTCAAGACTCCCAAGGTCACTGTATATACTAGTATCCTACATTGCCTGGGACAAGTTTTCTGTTGTTTTGCCCGGGTGTAATTATCCATGGTATCCCTTTTCCTCTTAAAAGTCTTGGTTCGCCCTATATAGGCCAGCAGAAAATGAAAATAATAATAATAAAACAAAGTCTCGGTTTGGATGATAAATCACACGATCATCTCAACTATAAGAAAAGAAGAGAGGCAAAGATGGCCTTGCCTGTATTAGTGTATCTGGGATTGGGGTATTCGTGTATCCCTGGGGACCCGAAGGAAGAGTTAGAGGGACAGTGTTTTGGGGGGGAGGGCGGAGAGCGGGTGGCGGCTAGAGGGTACAGGGATGGAACCCGGGACCTTGGTGTTATCAGCACCGTGCTCTCACCAACTGAGCTGGCCGGCCAGCTCTAGAGCGGCAGCTTTGGAATTTGGTCGGCATCCTGGGCTGTGGGGCTGGCAGGAAGCTGTCCTGGGCAGGACGTGGGTTGGGAATCCCTCCCTTCCCCAGCAGGGCACGTGCTTGGGGTGGCCCCGCCGCCCTGGGGGCCCTGGCGGGGCTTCCCAGAGATATTTAGAGCTGGCTTGCCCCAGCCTGGACCTCTTTTCATCCCACGCACCGGCAAACACAGCAACGATAAAAAGCCAGGGTATTCCACATATCTATTGATGTTACAATGTCGGCTGCAGCCGCTGCATTCCTCGAGAGTAACTGAGTCCCACACGAGGAATTCCAAGCTGAACAGATCCTGTACTGGGCGGTTGCTTTTTTTTTTTTTTTTTTTTTTCTTTCTTTCTTCATAAATCATTTCCTAACCAGGCCTCGAGCCAATTTCTTTCCCGAGTCCCCGTTGCTGCCAGAAAGGGCAAATTCTTATCCTGTGAGGTCCCGACTGGCCTCCTGTGACTACAGTGAGGCGCCTCACCCCGGGCCTGCGAGCAAAGGCCCGCGAGTGGGGCCCTCGTGCTTTTTTTCTCAGGATAGTTTTCTGGTGAGTCAGGAAAACGTGTGCAGGGCGCTGCCCGCGGGGAGTCTGTCGTTTGTTGACGCGATGACCCTGACCTCTGGGAATGAGCCCCTGGACCTTTGCTTTTAGACACCACGGTCCCGTGGGTATTACAAAATTATCATAATTATATTATAATCTTAAGAGCTAGTTTTGCATTTGAGGCCGTAAAGTAAGAAACGAAGGTTAAGAAAAATCACTTTTTGCCTCGCGCCCCTGCTGCCCCTTGGCGGCCCCCGGCGGCCCCCGGCGGGCGGGTGTAGACGCGGGTTCCGAGGCCCCTCTGTGACTTTCCATTGGCGGCGCGGCGCGGCCCGGCTGACTCATTCCAGATTCCTTTCTTTGTGTTTTCTCTCGCCGAGCGAGCGCGCAGCGACAGTTGCACTAATACTCATCTTCTTTCCTTAGACTTTGATACTTCTGATTCACGAATTAGCTAAAATATGAGTCAAAGTCAGGCTTCCTGAGAGTTATAAATATTTGCTTTACCACACCCTGATGGGAAACGCCCACAGTCCATATTTCGCCACCGAGTGGCTCATATGTGGAGGATTTCTTTGGTGTCCAGGGTAAAACGATCCACCCTGTGAGTGGTTTTTAGGGCAGTTAAAAAATCCTTACTGTGGAAGTTATGGACATTAACACCGAGATAAGGGAGTAAAGAAAGTAGCAGAACTGAATGACATCTCCAGGGGTATCAGATTTTTTTTTTTGGCAAGTAAATATGGGTCATCTGGCATGGCCTGTGGGCTGACACGAATATCAACAAGGGCCACTTTGTAGGACACAGAAGCCTCTTTACTGCCCAGATTGGAGTGTAAAATTTGAGGGTGATGATCCAGCCTGGAGCTCCAGGGCCACAGACCCTGAGTTTGGGGTTCCAAAGCAGGGGAACAGTTCTGGGTCTAACTCTGAGGTTTTGCATTTTTTTAGCAATGTATTTTTTTCTTGATCAAGATTTTTTTTTAAAAATTTAAAATAAAAAAGCACAAACGAGAAAAAAAAATTTTGAATTATCCTACTATCCAGAAATAATCACTGTTAACATTTTGGTGTATATTTTCACAGCTATTTTTTCTTTTTTTTATCCTATGCATATTTTATTTAAACAAAAGTGGAATCACTATACTCAAGATAATTGAAAACGTATGCCCATGCAAAACATCTGTACATCAATGTTCAAAGCAGCATTATTCACAACTGCCTAAAAGTAGAAACAACTCAAATATATTCATTAACTGATGAATGAATAAGCAATAATAATAATTTTTAAAAAGGTATATATCTATTAGTGGAATGTTATTTGGCAATAAAAAGGAATGAAGTGCTGATACTGGCTACAATAGGAGGAACCTTGAAAACATTAAGAGGAAAGGCAGCTACAATAGACCACATACTATATGATTCCATTTATATGAATTGTCCAGAATGGGCATGGCTATAGAGACAGAAAGTAGATTAGTGGTTGGCAGGGGCTGGGAGAGAGGAGGATTGCTAATGGATACGGGGTTTCTTTCTGGGGAGATGAAATAAATGTTCTGGAATTAGACATTTGGTCATTGCACAGCTCTGTGAATATACTAAAATCACTGAATTGTACACTTTTAAAATGGTGAATTTTATGGGATGTGAATTATATCTCAATAAAACTGTTACAGAAAAAGCAAACATAATCACACTGTACCTGGTAATATATTATGAACATTTCCCCAATATCCCCATTAACTGTTCTTCTGCAACATTTTTATATTGTAAATTACCAAAGTAAGGTATATATATTCCTTGTGAAAAAATTAAACAATGCAGGAGAGAAAAAGTAAGGTATTTCTCCCCCTGCCCAAATTGAACACAGAGTACCCACTTAAAAATCATCTCGTATTCTTTTATTCATAGAACCTTATGTCAGTGCAAGCCCACTGTCTTATTTTATTTTTCTTTTTTTATTTTTTGGCGCTGGCCGGTACAGGGATCAAACCCTGGACCTTGGTGTTATCAGCGCAGTGTTCTAACCAGCTACGCTACCGGTCAGCCCCATTGTTTTGTTTTGTTTCCCTTCATTTCCCATCTCTCTTCTCTTTCTCCTCCCTGAATTACCACTCACTCTGATATGTTTACTATATCTTCTAAATTATGCAAGGATCCTTTAAAAATATCACTTTTTTTTGTATGGGTTTTGAAAATTTTTGGAAGTGGTATTGTGCTATACATCTTTTTACTCAACACTTTGTGAGGTCTCTGTATGTTCCTGAATTATATTATTCCATGATAAACATCCACCACACTTAACTTATGCTTCCCTATTGATACTGGAGGAGAGGGTCTGGGGAGTTCTGATAGCTGACCTCAAACTGCCTCCCATTCCTCTACCAGATTCTTGACTCTGCCACAGGAAAGAATTCAAAAGTAAAGTCACAATAGGAAAGGAAAACAGGTCTAATGTAGGGAATAAGAAGTACAGACGGCACAGAGAAAGCGTGGCTTAGCTCCAGAGACTGAGTGGCGGTCATAGCAAGTTTAACACAAAAGTAAGAAATACACACTTTACAAAGTGCAGACTGGTTCCAGAGTGAACAGCAGCCTGCTAAAGGCAAGTTTAACACAAAAAGGAAGGTATACACACCCCACAGGCCAAGTGCAGGCTGGCTCCAGAGAGTGAGCAACAGCCCTGCCTTCTTCCTGGATTCTACTTTTATATTTTGGCTGTCTATACATATTCATGCTATTAATGAATATTCCCAGTTATGTAACATATCCTTGCACATGCTCAGTTGGTCTTTGGAGCATGTTCACTGGTCAAATTCCATCACATGTGCCCAATAAGAGTATTCCAGGTGTTCTCTAGGCTTCCAGTGGGAGATCATTCAAAGGCTAAGTTTGTTACTGAGCATGCTTGACCACCAAGATTACACAAGTCTGTCTCCTGTGGTCTCAATCTCCATCTGCTGATACTGAAAATAAGTGCTGCCAGTGACAATAGCTCAGGATTCAGAGGAGAGACTTGAATCCTAGGGGAGTGGTTTGAGACTCAGGGGAGTGGCCTGAAACCTGAGCCCAGGGAAATTGAGCACCTCCTGTCGCACTATGATGGACACCCGGAATGCCTCCAACTTTGTCATAATAAACAGTGGTTTATGAGTATATACTCCCTTATGGACTTGAGCAAGAACCACTCTGGGGCATATACCTAGGTGTGGGGCATATATTCTGGGTCAAAGGACATATTTCTATTTAATTTAAATACATAGTCTGGCTGCTTGTTCAGTTAGTTAGAGCATGGTGCTGATAACACCAAGGTCCAGGGTTCGATCTCTGTACCAACCGGCAGTCAAAAACAAAAACAAAAAAAGAAATAAATACAAACATTTTGCTTTCTGGAATGAATTTGCCAGTTTATACTTCCCCCTCTTGAGGATAAGAATTTTTATCTCCCTATATCCTTTGCCAGCACTTAAGAGCATCAAACTGTCTAATTTTTGCCAATCTGATGGGTCTAAAGTAGTATCTCATTATAGTTTTAGTGTGCATTTTTTTTCGGTTTCTACAATTACTAGAGAGTTTAATTATCACTTCATATGCTCGTTTGACATCTGGTCTTCCATTAAGTGAATTGTCTATCTATTGTTTGTTCATTTTTCTGTATCGTTTTTTTCTTGTTGATCAGCAGAAGCTCTTTAAATGTTCTAAATATTAACTTCCTTTTTTTTTTGGCAGGAAGCCGGTAAGCACCGTGCTCTAACCAACTGAGTAAGTGGCCAGCCCTAGATATTAACCTCTTATACTGACAAGAAATTGTAACCTCTCCTCTAGTCTGTCATCCGTTAACTTTGTGGTATCTTTTGCTGAACAAAAGTACTTAATTTAATGTAGTGAAATCTGGGCTGGCTGTTGGCTCAGTTGGTTAGAGCACTGCCTTATAGTGCAAAGGTCATGGGTTTGGATCAGCCAACAACATCAAAAAAAAAAAAAATGTAGTGAAATCCTTCCTTCCCTCCTTCCCCATTCTTAGGATCAAAAGATGTTCTCCAATTTTTATTTCTATTCACTTTATGATTTAACATTATTACTATTAACTGATCTTTTTCTCTGTATATATCAATACACACATAATTTGCTTGTTTGTTAACAAAAATAGGATAAAACAATGTATATTTTTTTTTTTAAAAGATGACCGGTAAGGGGATCCCAACCCTCGACTTGGTGTTGTCAGCACCACACTCAGCCAGTGAGCGAACCGGCCATCCGTACATGGGATCCGAACCCGGGGCCCTGGTGCCACCAGCACCGCACTCTACCGAGTGAGCCATGGGCCGGCCCAACAATGTATATTTTTAGGTAGCTTTTCTTCTTCTAACAAAATGTATGGATTGTTTCCTATGTCTATCTCAGATCTTTTGCATTCTTTTTAATGGCTGCATAGTATGATCTCCTATGAACATATCATAACTTATTTAAAATTTTTCATATTGATGGAAAATTGACACTATTATGAAAAATGCTTGGGTGCTTGTTCAATATTTTTTTGGATTAGGTTACCATAGTAAATTGCTGGTTCAAAGAATATACATTTATTTATTTTTGACTTACAACCAAATTACCTTCTAAAAACAGTGTAATGATTTTTATGCCCATCAACAGTGTACAAATGTGATTTTTTTTTTTTTTTTTTTTTAAAGATGACCGGTAAGGGGATCTTAACCCTTGATTTGGTGTTGTCAGCACCACGCTCAGCCAGTGAGCGAACCGCCATCCGTATATGGGATCCGAACCCGTGGCCTTGGTGTTATCAGCACCGCACTCTCCCGAGTGAGCCACGGGCCGGCCCTACAAATGTGATTTTTAATGGAGACAGTATAGCATAGGAGTGAAGAAATTATGCTTTAGTATTAGAGAGACCTGGTTTGATCTTGTCTGTGCTACTAGCTGCTTGACTATCTCAGTTTCCCCATCTGTAAAATGGTGGTGCTGATACCCACATCATAGGTCTGTGATGAGAATTAATTAAATGTTGGCTGTAGATCTTCATTAAGTACTTGGCACCAATTCTCTACTCTGGGAAATTTATAAATATTGTTATTTTTAACATTATATATAATACTAGTTACTAGTACATTCAATTTTGAACACATCTCTTCCCTATTTCCTCATCTACTTTAATTTTTATTCACTTGACGGTCTCAGATAGTCCTGGTTCAATGGGTTACATCCTTCTTCCTCTTCTTTCCCAATATTCTCAGACTCACATGGATGACCCAGAAGATGATTTAATACGATGTGCCCCAAGCATGCTTACATCTCTGGCCAGTCTAAACCTGGAGTACTGTTTCTCATCAGTCTCCATAGGCTCCATTTTATTGAGTGGGTCAAAAAGCAAGGGCAGAAAAAAAAAAAAAAAAGAGGATTGGTGTCTGAGGAAGCTATCCAGAAAGAACAGAGGTAATGTGTGTGAACTATACAAATGCTGTTATCACATTTTCCTCTGTAGCTGGTGATGATCAAAAGAGAATCCTAAGAATGCCGTAGAATAAACTTCCTATTTCTGATGGCAGAACAATTCAAAGCACTACAGACATCTGAAATATCTTCTTAGAGTTAAAAAAAAAAAAAAAGTGCATTATAATAGATACCGTATGGGTGATTTATACAATATACAGCCTTGAATTTCTTCTAACAGCATCTGAATACTTCACACAAAACAGTTCTTGAGCATTAAAAAGATGAGACTTTCTATCCTATCCAGATTGCTTTCAATCTCATGTTAACTTCTGAGGAAAGCTCAGGTTTCAGATTGTGGAGCGGAAGTTGTAAAATGCTTAAAACAAGGGACTATTTGTGGTGCTCTAAAGACTGGACCAATATGCACACTTGATCCTGGGAGGCAATGACACTGTTGGAAATGTTAGCATATTTTAGTTGTTTCTGTCAAAGAGAGTGCTTAAGGAAAAGATTGAATATATAATCCCCCCACCTCCGAAAGACTACCCTATTATGGCTTTAGAATGTGTGTGCAGGAAAATGGATAGTTTACTTTTTCAGCTCAGTTGTGCAATAATGGCTTCTCACAGGCACAGGACTGGCAGTGACGTGGGACTCCTAAGTTTCCTCCTCCCCCAACATCGAGATAAAGTGAAAGTAAATAGGCGCTTGGAAAATTACTAGGGCTCTTCCTCAGCAAGGCGCATGAGAAATGGGGGCAGAAAATTTGTCACGTTTCATTTCTTTTCAGTACTACTTGTACTCACAACTTTCCATTGCGGAGCTCCTAGGAAGAATTTTCTATATTATCCTTTTAGTGCAAAAACTTTCATAATTGGCTTTTCTGCTTCTGGTTGCTCTAAAAGGCAGAGGCATCTGAAAGGCTTTGTGATCCATCTTAATTTACATTTCTATGAGAAAGATAATTTATTCTTTAACTGAAGTTAGACATTTACCCCATGCCTATTCATCTGAGTAACATGCTTTTATTGAGAGGAACCAGGTCATTTCCTGTATGCTCTTCCTGCCTTCAAATTTAAATACTATATCAATATTTTTCTGTTTGGGAGAATTTTGTTTTGAACAACGATGTGCCGCCCTCAGAGGGGAGATTAGATAATCTACTTTGCAATAGGGTCTAAATTCAAACATCTCTATTTCTGATTTCTGAAAATGAAACCAAGGCTGAAGTGAGGAAGAGGTTACAGTGCTAATACAAACTGCTGACTGCAGTGTTTGTCTCAATTTCTTTCATAAACCTCATTCTCAAGGTCAGTTGCACACTTATTCCCTCTGGATTTGATTGTTGGGTGGATGATGACCTTTTGCATGGAAGGTTTCAAAGGCTGGAACCTATGAAGAAAAAGGTTTGATAAATAAGAATGCGAGCCCCTCAACATACTGGACAGCCACCAAAAAAAAGAGCCCCTTGACAAAAGGGACTTGCTTTTTTTCACTGTTATATCTCCACGCAAAGAACAATGCCTGCCACACAGTGAATGCTCAATAAATACTTGTTGGATAACTAGAACTATTTTGCCTATACTGAATTTAACTATCCTCAAATACTTTCAAAACCGTTTACCAATAACTGCCACTTATAACTTATTCTGAGGTTAGCATATCATTTCTTCAATAAAAGGTGTCAGCACACTATTTTTTTGGAGAAGAAAATAACATATTGAAAAAAACAAAATATGAGAAAAAAAAATTCAATATATAGTCCATTTAAGGAAAGGTTTATTTACTAAATGTTTATTAAGCAACTAAAATGGATTAAGCACATATTGTTACCAGGCAGGCCACGCTGATATGAATCAGATGAACCCTGCCCTCAGGATGAATCTAAGCAGGAGACAGGCACGGACATGTTCACAAACATTATGACGGAGAACAAGGATCAAGGAGCCATCCAGAGCAAGCTCCAGGGAGGGAAAGGGCTATGTCAAATACATCTGTGTATCCTTATCACCAAGTGAAGAGTAGATACTTAATATCTGTTGAATAAATGAATGATAAAATGATCTCTTCCTCATAACTGAGTCTAAGTCCTTGAGTTTAAAATAAAGAAAAAAAAAAAACCCAAATAAATAAATAATATGGTGTTTTAGTGGATCAAAGGAAGAGACACATATAGGTCAGGGAGGAAGGAGCCAGATCTAGATCTCGATCAAGGGTCATGAAGTCAGTGAGACCACTTAGCTTCCCTTTTTTTTTTGGCAGCTGGCCAGTGAGGGGATCTGAACCCTTGACCTTAGTGTTAAAACACTGAGCTCTAACCAGCTGAGAAACCAGCAAGCCCAACTAACTTTTCTATTATAGGAGGAAACAAAATCCACGAGGCTCTTGTTTAGGAGATAGAAGAGGGATTAAAAAAAATTCCAGAGAGGTGAGAAAACTGTTACGAAAAAGAGAGGTGGTTGTTTAGACACAGGGTTGGGCGACTAGGGAGGATGACACTCCAGGTCCAAGTCCAAGTGACTGAGGAGATGGCACTTTTAACAGGAATGAGGAAAGTGGCAAGAACAGCCGATTTGGGACGGGGCTGGGGGAGTGAGGTTGAATTTAAATAGTCTCAGGTGCAAAGAGGATAGCCAGTCAGGGATGTCCAGCAGGCAGTTGAAAACCTGGTGGTGATTACACAACAGCTTGAGAAACAGGTGTTTTGTTTTGTTTTAAACTGATGTTATTTATTTGAATAGGTTATACTGCCACATTTGGTAAAAATGAAAATTAGTTCTCCTTCCTACCCCTGGCTGCCTATTTTCTCCCCCCAGAAGTAACCACTTTTAGAGATGTTCTGTATTTACATGTTTTTTTGTCCCCAGGAGACTTTTGTATTTTTGTTTAATGGCAAGAGAAGACTTGTGTATCTTTGTGAAAGAAGGAAAAGAACAAGAAGAGAGATTGAAGAAGCAAATTAAAGAGGAATTACTGAAGCAGATTCTTAGAGGCAGGAGAGGATAGAATCAGTGCTGTCTGTAGCTATATGTTTTAGTGAGAAGAGTGGGCCCTTTGCAGAACTAGGAAGGGCAGGTTGACGGCAATAGAGATTTCTGATGCTGCATCACCTGGTGGCCTATCTCTTCAGCCTGGTGGTGGCAGAGATGCATGCAGAGGTTGATGGATGGCTGGAGGAGGAGGCTGAAAGGTGTAAAGTATGTGGACACTAGAAAGTATCACAGAACTGGCAGGTCCAAAAATCAATCTAAAAAGGTTTATTTTGATGATTTATAAAAGAAATATCACCATAGCAACTTAAAGCTATTTACAAATTTAAAAATAAATTTCCATAAATGTATTCACATCATAATACATCAAGCAGTTGTAGTTAAAATATTACAGGTAGTGTTGAACAAATACAATAAAACACAAACCAAGTTTTAAATCACATAATTGTCCTGGAAGCATCCTCAATAACCACCAGAAGATGGTCCAGGAAAAAACTGGAAAAACGTGAATTTCAGGAGCCAGCAGTAAAGATGATTATTACACGGGTCTCCAGTGATGTGTTCTTTAAAAGTCACTTTAACTTCAACCAGAAGCTTACATGAAGACAGACTTGAAGAAAAAGGGAGAGTTAAAAAATTTTATCCTCATGTAGCTTAAAAAACAAAGAACTTGGAAATTTATACTCTGATCCACATGAAAGTAGTTTTAATCAACGATGACATTATTTGTGATTGATTGGGCATCACGCTTTTCTATAGCAGGTTGCATGCCAGTCAGCGTTCCAGTGTGCTGGGAAGGGAAAGTCTGAGGACACATCAAGATCATAGCTGTGTGTCTCATTGCTCCTGCCTATGCAGGGCTTTATCTACACATTAATAGCTCCAGGGAGGAAGAACACCATCCAAAGACTTGACACTAACCCTGGGCTTGGATGCTGCCTCTGACAAGTGCCGGGCACTCCGAAGCCAGGGCGGGAATGCTTGGCAGCTGTCTGGGCATGCTTCCCTCAGTCCAGCTGCCAGGCCAAATTCCACAGTGTCTGACAGCTCCATGGCGATGTTAAAGTTGAGACCTAAGTGTCACAGAGAGCTGATAAATAATTTTTATGAGGAAAGTAGACAAAAACAGGTGTTTACCAAGACCCAAGAATTATTATCTAGTTTAGTTAAGCAAAGGTATTAGAGAGGTCCATTTTAGCTCATTCTCTTAAGTATGGCCCTTAAAAATAAATAAAACTCCCCTACTTCGTGTTGCCTGACTTGCAGTCAAGTAATGTGAACCTAAAGTATAAGTTCTGGCATATATAATTAATAATTAAAAATAGCTAATTTTACTAATTTGGCAACTAGTGAAATATCATGATTACAAGCTTTAAAAATTTAATACAGGTACATTTTTTTTTGTATATAGAATGCTTATACATTAAAATATCAAAGGCACTTCTAGGTTACATGATATATAAAAATACATTAATACAGACAGGGTTATTTACTGGCTCCTTTAGTTTCTGTGTCTGTGGTGTTCACTGAGAGCCCAGTTTTGCACTTCGCCTTTGGCAAATAGTGTAAAGAACATGGCGCCAAACACATTAATAGCAGCAGCGATACAGAAGACAGTTTGCCATTCTCTAACAGTGTTCTGCAGAGAAAAAAAGAAAGAGTGCAAATAAAAAAAATTTTGCTTGTAGTCTACTTTATAAAAAAGATGGTGTCACAAGACTGTTAAAACAGCAGCATTATTCACAAAAGCCCCATGCTTGAAACAACCCAAATGTCTACCAACAGTAGGATTGGGTCTGCTCAATGGAATACTGTATAGCAATGAAAATGAATGAGCTACAACAATATAGATACATCTGACAAACAAAATGTTAAACAAAATAAGACAAACTAAAAGCACATAATGAACGATTCCATTTATATAAAGTTCAAAGTCAGACAAAACTAATCTATGGTGTTAAAAAGTCAGGATACTGGTTCCTCTTGGTGGGGTTGAAGGAGGGATGGCAGAAAGGGGTACACCTGGGAGCTTATCAAGAGAGGTACTGTTTCTTGATTGGGTGCTGGTTACAAAGAAGTGTTAACTATGAAAATTCATCCAGCTATATTCTTAGGAATTAAATATACATGTTATAATTCAATAAAAAGTTTACTAAGAATAAAAGATGTGGCGCATCTTTGAATCATGTGTTACTAGGAAAGGGTTATGTGTGTGCATCATCTCCCAAGTTCTTAAGTGCGAGGTGTCAGGCAGATCAAATAAGAATTAATTAAGGTGTACTGTGAAGTTCAGGTACGAGCATCTGGGACAGCAGAGGGAGGCTGGCTAGTGAAAGATGTTCAGTGGCATGGGAGTGGAGAAGAAATAGGAACACTATCTGTGGTGAACTCAGAACTGTCTGAAATCAGCCGACTTGGTAATAACAAAGTTTGTAAGTATGTCCTAAAATTCTAAGGATTTGACATGCTGTTAATTTGATCATGGAGATGAAAACAGAGAAAATTGTCTTTTTTTATACGTTTAATTTGAAGAATATATTCTACCAGTTCTTTAGATATTTTTAAATGGTAGAAAATGGGAGTTGGAAGGGACCTTTGAGATCACTTATTTTGGTTCCTTACACAGTGTAGGCAGCCTTTTAAATTGCTCTGCTAACTGATCTGGGCCCCTGCAGCCTTCCAGCTTCAGGTCTGACCCAGCCTGGATCCCCTGCCTCTAAGGCCTGGGAGCCCTCACCACACCCCCTGACTCACTTTTGTGGGGCCCCTTCCCTACTTCTCCCACCCAGGAACAGAAAGGTGTTTCCTCCTCTCTGCCCATTGCACTCTGTACACATTTTTTCTGCAGCATGTGTCACACTGTACTTTAACTCTTTGATTACATATAATCTCTAAATGGTGAGTTAGTTTCTCAGGTATAGAAGAAGTTTGTCATTTTGCCTTTTATCCTCAGTATCTAGCATATTAACAAGTACTCAAGAAATGCCTGCTGAAAAAATGTTTGGCTATTTCAGGGCTTACTAACTCATAAGGCAGCCCATTCCATAAAGTAACAGCTTTGAACATTTTCTTAATATCTCCTTGTAACTTCTCTCCATCTGTCTTTGTGGAACTGCCGAGAAAAAGTCACCATCTCTCACTTAGTAGCCCTTCAAATATGTGAAGATGCTATTATGTCTTCCCAAGTCTTCTGGTCCTCTAAATATTCTCAATTATTTAAACTGTTTCTCATTCATTCTCACATGATCTCATACCTCGCCTTCAGGGCTCCACTTTTTAAATAATTTTACATTGTCAATTTTTATTCATCCAAACCAAAGACACAAATTGTTTATCTGATATAACATTGCAACTTTTAACTACTTGTGTGGTTTTAGCAACAAGATCTTCATTTAACTTAGTTATATTGTTCTGTGTAAAACTCAGTGTTCTTTAAAAATATACTTTCCTAGGCATTATGGCATTTAGTTTTTTATTGATGTAATTTATAAGAATAAACATTCAGAATTTCATCCTTAATTAAGATATACTCAACTTTGACACAGATGTACAGCTCCAAAACTTTTTGGTTTACAAGCAAATTATCTACTTACGTCAGGGGTAAGACTTTTAGCAATGACAGGCCCAACCATTCCTGGAATAGTGGCAAATGTATTTGTGATGCCCAGGAGTATACCAGCATACCTGCAGAAACATATTCATAGAGGCTTATTATTGTGTTACACATTTTAGCAGCTTCTTTGAATAGATAGCTATTTTACTCCCAGGCTGTGTTCTTGTGAAATTTTATGTCTAAATGAAAAATCTTACTGAAATAGGATTTTATATTCAGCTGGTGAGAAACTTCCATTTCAATAGTTAGCATTTTAACATTAAATTGAAATGATCCCTTTAAAAGTGATATAGGAAAGTGCTGAGATATGACTTTCATACATGACTGTATCTGGATAGGAAGTCTAGATTAAATTGTTTAAGTTAAAAAAAGAATTGATTTCCTCATTACAAAATTCAATTGTAATTAATTATTGAAAATTGAAAAATTTTATTAAACAAAGAAAAACATTAAGAAAATAAAATTACCTATAATTATTCTACATAGAGATAATCAACTTTAACATTTTCATAAGTACAGTCATCCTTTGGTATCCGTGGTTGATACCAAAATCTGCAGATGCTCAAGTCACTTTTATAAAATGGCGTAGTATTTGCATATCACCTACACACATCCTCCTGTATATTTTAAATAATATCTAGATTACTTATAATGCCTAATGCCTAATACAATGTAAATGCTATGTAAATAGACCATATTGTTTTTAAAATTTGCATTATTTTTTATTGTTGTAATGTTTTTATTTTTTGAATATTTTCAATTTGCAGTTGTTTAAATCCACAGATGCAGAACTCACTGATATGGAAGGCTGACTGTATCCTAATTTTTTTCTATATGTATATATTTCTAGATTATTATAGACATGAGATCATATTGAACATACAATTTCATAACTTACTTGTTCCACTAATTACATATTTGCTTGTAGCTAAATCTTTGCACACTGTCTCAGAAGTAAACAAGTTGGTTCTACTGTGTGTGTGTGTGTGTGTGTGTGTGTGTGTGACAAAAAAGGCATTTTTAATAAGTTCAGAAAAAGTTTCTCAAATGCAATGATTTATTTTAAGGGTAAATCTTAGGGGGGTGGGACATTCTTATCTATATTTAGATGCAAACCTTTAAAGAATTTCTGCCTGTATCTGGGAAATGCTAATGATCTGTTGATTTCTCCAATATATTAGGAATGTATGTAGACTAAAGGAGGCTACCATAGCCAAGATCTTCAGTAAGTACCATCCTAAAAAGAATGAAATGCTTATCATTTCCTATACAGAAGTCATAATGGACTGGTTCTCAGGGGACCTAAAGATTCTTGACATAGCTCCACCATTAACAATCTGTGTGACCTTGGCCAAGTTAGTGATAGATCATTATTTCCCTTATTATCCATGGTTGGTCCACAGATGTATACACGTAACATATCTGGTGGTCCCAGCCAAACTCCCTCACACCGTACCAGGTATACTAGAAAATTTTTTGAGTGTAACATACATAGAGAAAAGTACACAAAACATCAGTTTGCTGAATTTTCACAAAGTGAATACAACCATGTCACTAGCACCTGATCAAATAGAACCTACTGGTATAAGCATTTTCAAAGATGTTCTACGTATGGTTGAACTACCTCTCAGACTATGTAAACTTTAATTTGGATAGTTATAATTTTGTCAGGATACCCCTCTCGTACTAACAAACCTACAAGGACGGTTTAATGCTTACCTTAAGAAGACTGCAAATCTTCATCCTGATTTGCATTGGCCTGGCCTTGGTCCATCTACACAGCCTTATTTCCTAGTACTGCATAATCACACCTTCAGATCCAGACACCTCTCATTCCAGCTGCTCACATCTGCCGTGTTCATTCCTGCTACTTATCTTTACTCATGCTATACCTGCTGCCTGAAACCTATACTCCCTCCATCCCAACCACTCACTTGGTACTTCTTCCAATAAGCCTTCTCTGTCTAGTTCAGCTCATATTGAGCTGCCCTCTTAGAATTTTTTTTTTTTTTTTTTTTAAAGATGACCAGCAAGAGGTCTTGAGTTGGTGTTGTCAGCACCACGCTTTCCCAAGTGAGCCAACCAGCCATCCCTATACGGGATCCGAACCCGTGGCCTTGGTGTTATCAGCACCACACTCTCCCAAGTGAGCCACAGGCCAGCCCTAGAATTTTTATTGTCCTTAAAGCTAGTACTACCTGTATTAAGATGTAATTGTCCTCTAATTTAAGGTTGCTAATTCTGACTACATAGTCTCACTGCAAACTCACATTTTATTTCCCTTTATAATATCCAGTGCCCACTACAACACATGTGCTCATTCAATATATGCTGACCACAGTCAATCTGGGCCCCATGTATAGACCCAGGGGCTCTGACTGCATTGATTACTGGAGCTTTGTTCCATGCAGATGAGCACCTCTCTTGGGCATTGGCTCTAAAGGTTGCCAATTCCTCGTCAGGAACTTTATATGAATGAAATCATACAGTGTGTAACATTTTGGATTACATACTGGGGTCACTGAGCATCATTCCAAACTGTTGTGTGTATCAATAGTTAATTTCCTTTTTATTGCTGTCTCTTCTCAGTTGAAGAAACTGGGATTTTTGTCTTATAGATATTCCTTAATTCTGGATTTTGTAGATTGCATATCTGAAGTATCATTTAACATAATCTTATAACTCCTGTACTTCCTGTACACTGGTAGTACCTAGACTCTAGATCCTAGAGGGTTCATTAGATTTAGGTTTGATATTTTGGGCAAGAAAACTTAAAGGTGGTGGAGGAATTCAGTTTAAGCTAGTAAATGGCATTTTAAATTTATTTTTCATAAAAATCTCCTGGACATATACAAAGTCTAATTAGAGCTTTACATTTTTTGTGAGATAATCAGTTTTATTATAAAATACAATTCTGGTCAAAATTAAAGAAGCTTGAATGTGTTATTAGTTCATATAGTCTTATTCTGGGATAATACAATTTCTGTTAGGGTTTAGCATCCTGAATACCTAGGTTTCAGACTATTGATCTGAAATATCTCTCCCTATCTTGGATAGAAAGGTGCCTAAATAAAAAATCCTGCTGAACCAAATTCACTTATCTATAAACATCACAAATTTTTATGTTCAAAACCTGAGTATACATGATACAATAACAAAACCACGAGGCACAGATCTTTTGGGCTTATCTCCTCTAGGGAGTGTATCTTAAATTAACCAAGCTTGGGAGGACCTGTGTGTGTGTGTTTTTTTTTTTAAACCATTAACACCTTGGCAGTAGGAGGAACCAACTGCAATGTTGCCAGGCCTTTTCAGTGACAGATATTAAGTGTAGATGAATCCTGTAAAATTCTAAGTGTCAGCACCGAGAAGCTCATTCAAATATTTATATTACACTTGGCCAGGAAGGGCCATGAAAGATTGATGACTGCTTGGAAGAAAACATGTTGCATGGACTCAGTCTAGATACTATTCTATTGTAGTACGAGAATTCTGTGGGATTAATAGTTGGAAATCTGTCTAATCCCCTTGAATATGGGCAACAAAATTATCAATAGAAAATTTCTATTTCAATCTACTGAAGAAAAGTCTTAGAAAATAACATGTACACATGTATATGTTAAAAGGAATACTGATTGTTTATTGAAAAACCTTAAATCAGACAGTGTTATAAGTATTTTATATATAGTATCTCATTTTAATATTAAAATCAACCCTGAGGTTGATTTTTAATAGTAAAATCAACCGTAAGGTAGGGATTATTATGTTCATTTTATACATGAAGAAAGACTATAAAATGTTACCAAATTTGTCTGATTCTAAATTAGTATTTAATATTATAATGTTATAATCTACAGTGCTACCTTGATACAAACATAGTGATCACTGAATGCGATATGTAGGAAAGACAAATTTTCTCAAGTTTAAGTTTTCACCACCAGCCCTGATGCTGAATGCTTAAGTGTCTGTGGTCCTCAAGTGTTCTTGTTCTAACTGGCAGAATGTTACACTGAATGGGCACTCAGTTGTTACCAAGACAAAAAGCAACTAAGCAGCAACATGGTTATAAAATATGTAACCCTCCAGTTAACCAAGACACAGGGGACGAGAAATAATTAGTGTGCTTTAAACCAAGAAATTCTAGTTGGAAAATAAAAACTAAAAGCTCATCTGAAGGGTTAAATAAAAATATAAGGGATTTAAAAAATATATAATAAGGGAGAGAAATAATTTTGACTCTGATACCTTATATTTGTACAGCTTTAAAATTTTAAAAGTTTGTTGAGAGCCATTAATGTGGTGTCTCGGTCAGCTGACAGCAAGTACAGCAGTCTTTATACTTGAGGCATGTAGGCATTCTCCTAACTTCTACAGCTATCTGCTGGCACTGTTTATGTTACTAAACTGTTTTGCTTCATACCACATCTGTCTTTTTTGATGTATAAAGCTCACAAAATTTCAGGGCTGGACCAGGGTCTTTGAGATGTAGAGTTCAACCACCCAGCTGTTGCTTGAAGCCCAGACACAGGATCCCACTTCTGGTTGTCCAGTACATACTTCATGACATGACCTTATCACCATCCAAGCCAACACAAGCTTACACAGATGCAAGCAGAAATTGTGTTACTTTCTCGTTTGTGGTTTTAACTTCTGGTACAGTGCCTGGCACAGTGTTTGTTAAATTAGATCCACTAAACAGCATGTTATTGTACTGAAATTTACCTAATTGTACATTTACATCCAATTCACCTTTCTCCATCTTGTCCAAAAGGGTACCATGGAAGATCTTGTTGAAGTCCTGACATACAGAATCAGCTGTGTTTCCTTTATTGTGTTAGGCTAAAAATGATGCTGAGAAATTAGACTATGTCTTTGGCTCTTAGTGATCCAGTGGTGGCTTCTTCATGATTAGGATTTTCTAAGATTTCACCAATCATTTCTTTAATGTTTTACTTAGATTGATTTGTGACCCTGATCATGATACCAGACTCAAAGGTAGCCAGAAAATAACTACATTTATTGCAATATGTGTAAACGCGTTTATTGCATTATGAGCAGTGTTGTGTGTGTGTGTTCTACTTAATCCTCACAACAATCTTATAAGGTAGGTACCATGAATATTTGTTTTTATCTTCTCCAGCGTCCACTCGCATCTTCTTCTGGCAGTAGCTCTAATTTGTTTTTGATGACTCAATTTTCCTTCATTGCCAGTTCAAGAGAGCATGGTGGGACCTCCACCAGATACCAACGCTTCTGACACACTTCAGGAATCTGATTAATCCTAAACTACACTTGGGCTCCATGAAATAGAGTAAGTGGCTTACTACCTTCTTCTGGTGAGATGGCTGCTGAGCCAATCTTGTGTTCCTTATAATTTTTACTTTTCATCTATACTTGCTTAGTTTTATGATATACTCACATTAATTGAGGCAGCCCAAGTATGTGTCTATTCTCTGCAATGAGCTCTCAAAATAACTACTAGTACCTCTACCATGACCGACTCTCTTATGATTTTCTGAATAAGTCATCAAGAGGCAACTTGATGTAGCAGAAAGATCCTTGGACCTCCAAGAGACCTGAATTCAAGTCTTAGGTCTGCCATTTACTAGCTGTGTGATTTTGGAAGTCACGTAACTTCTCTGTGCCAGTTTCTTCATCTTCAAAATGAGTCCTTTGTGTTTATATCTTCACATGTTGTAGTGGATGCTGCCGATGGCTTCCTCAGCATCCACTCCCAGCTGTGCAGCAGGGACGATGTCTGAGGGGCACTGCCACTTTTACTTCTACAGTTAGGGGTGGATGCTCATTGTTCTAAAATCAAATAGTATTCCCTTGGCCACTGGGCTTGGTTTAGGGGTGGATATGTGACTCAGTTTGGTTCAATCAAAATAAAGCCCAGGACTTATTCCCATGGTTGGGAGAGGAAAAGATCCTTTTTCTTTCTTGCTCTATGTAAACGAAGAAGCATGTAATGCTGGTTGTTACTGGTGATTATTTCATTGTGTGATTGTACAAACAGACATAGTCTTAAGATGAAACTAGTACCATAAAAGGCAGAGTAGAGAGTAGGAAAGAAACGATTTTGGGTGATATTAGTGAGCATCTGGATATCAACTCTTGGCTAAACCCTATTGTCTCTGGACTTAACTCTAAAATGAATCAAGATTATGCTGTTTAACCAGTTTAAGTTTGAATTTCTATACTTCTATACTTCAAGCACCCTAAGAGATAACACAGCCTAGATCTCCTTCCAGCCCAAACTCTCAATTCCCATCAACCCTAGCTTGTAAAAATCTCAAGTCTAGCTCAATCCAACAGCACATTTTCAATCCTACACATGGGCTGCTGCATACCACTGGAAGAAATAAATATCTTTGCAAAATACTGAGTACAAAATTAATCTCCAACTTCAGCTGATCCTTTTCAATGCCAAAAATCTTTTCTATGAGTTTTTAGTGACTATTTTTCTTAGTAGCTATTTCAAACCTTTACCATTTTCAAATCTTTTACTCCATCTATCTTCTTTCTTAGTCTCAGCTATGAATTTGACTCCCATGTCACAAAGAAATTAAAGACCTGCAGTTAAGATTTTTCAATTAATTATTGATTGCTGCATAATAAATTACTTGAAAAGTTAGCAGCACAAGACAAATACCTATTGCCTCCAAGTTTCTGTGGGTCAGGAATGTGAGGGTGGCTTAGCTGGGTGCTTCTGGCTCAGGGTCGAGAAGTTTCTGTTGAGATGCTGCCCAGGGGGTCTTCTGAAGGCCTGAGTGGGCAGAGGAGGCTTCCAAACTCACTCATGCGGCTGCTGCCTGGAGGCCTCGTTTCCTCCCCACGGGGCCTTGCTGCAGGGCTGCTGAGTGTCCTTGTGACATAGCAGTTGGCTTTTCCCAGAATGAGTCATCCAAGAGAGAGCGCAAAGAAGGTGCTGATCGTGGTGCCTTTTATGATCAAGTCAGACAGCATTACTTTTGCCATATTCTATTCATTAGAAACAAGTCACTAAACCCAGCCCATACTCAAGGGAAGGGGAAATAGGCTCCACCTTTTGGAGGGAGGAGTGTTGAAGAATTTGTGGACATATTTTAAAGCCAACATAGTTCTCAACTTTTCATCCCTCCTGAAAACTTTTCCTCAACTGAATCCATCTTACTACATTGCTTCTCTTCTCAGCTGAAAGTTAGTTCCTCCACTTGGCTCTGGATTTCATTCCTTCCTGCCTCTTTGCAACCAGTAATTTTCACTTCTTTCTTTAAACATTAGCCTCTCACCTTTTATTTGGTCTTCTTTTCTCAGCATATTAATGTACTTGGGTCTCTTTTACCTTAAAAAAATCCTCCATCAACATGGGCCTCCAGAGACAGTTTGAATGGACTCAGATACACCGATTTAATTTTCTTTTCATGTAAATTCTTCTGTCTGAATTTCTACTTCCTCTTGCCTAGCTAACTTCTTCCTACTCCTTTTTCAGGCTTCAGCTTAAGTATCACTTCCTCAGAGAACTTCCCTTACTCTCTAAACTACATTTCATCTCCTCTGTTATATTCTCTCATTTTTCTTCAAAGATTCTGTTTTCATTTGTATGATTCTTTCCTGTCTTCTGCCTTGGACTAAAAGCGCCATAGGCTGGGGCTGTGTCTGCTATGGCCACTTGGTAGGCATTTGATAGGTATGTGTTATCAAAACGTATTATAATTGTCTATTTATTATCGTTTCTTTCCTGATCTATACTAATCTTGTAAGCAGGAGTTGAGTCTTACTGTTTGTAGTGTTGTGTAGAGTATGAATGAAAGGATTAGACTATACCAGAGCCTCATACTTGAATCACCTGAGGATCTTAAAATGTAGATTCTGGTTCAGTAGTTCTGGGGTGGGGCCTGAGAAGCTCCCAGGTGACGCTGATGCCACTAGTCCATGGACTACACTGAGTAGCCATGAATGAGATTACTCTAAATCCTTCCTAGTTCTAACTTTCTATGATTCCATAAGCTACATAATTGAACAATGTAATTTATTTGACTTATTTCAAGTGAAATCCTTTCCAGATTTCTTTCTTTGGTTTAATCTGTACCATAAAATAACATAATTCAGTTCTTTAATTACTTGTTATTTCCTTGAGTCCTTTTTTGAGTAATCAGGCTTAGTTCCTGCTTTGTAAATCTCAGATACATGCCTCAAGTCCCTGTGCAGCTCTTTGTTAGGCAGGGCGGCTTCTTCCTGTCCTGCCTCCCTCAGAGATGGCTTCTCGTGCCTTTACTCCATCCTGAAGGAGTTCTTTATTATTAGTTATGTTTGTAGTGGAGCTTTCAAATTATCAATTAAAATTATTCATTTTCAAGTTTTCTTGAAGTTAATTTGCTTTTCAAGCATTCTTCTTTTCTTTATTATGGTAAACTCCTTCAGTTCATACCTCACCAATATGTATACTTAATAAACATTTCCTAGCTTGTAAGTTTCACAAAAAAATTCTTCCCTCTCTTTAATTTCTTCTCTTTTTGATAAAAGTCTCTGGTGTATTGTAAGTACTTCCAACATTAGACATTTCGTCTGTGATTAAAACCAGATTTATTCATTCAACAAATAATTACTGAGCACACTCTATGTGGCAGGCACTGTAATAAGGCTTCATGCACGATCCATCTTGGGCTGTGACAACATGATTCCATGGCTAGATAGGATGAGCGATGTATTCAAAGAGTTTTTGATCACAATAGACTTCCCACATACAGTATGATATTTTTATTATTATTCTGATTATCCGATCCTTATGCTTTTAACAACAAACGTAATTCAGTAACTACATTCACATTAAAAAAAAAAGGTTTTATATTTAACAAGGATTAATGTAAACTTGTAGTTGAAAAATAAAAATTATATAAAACTGTAGAAAGGATAGTAAGTTTGGACTTGCAAATTTATTTTTTAATTTTAGGACTTATAAATTTAAACACTGCAAAGACTGTACCTGATGGCTTTAATAATTAATTGACTATAACTCTGGCTCTGAAAGTTTAAACTGATTTTAATTATATGAAAAAATATAACTGTAGATAATTAACTAAAAATATGACTGTAGAAATTAACTTTCTCTATAAAATGGATGGTTATTTAGACAGTATATAACTAATTATTGTTCCTACAAATTTATAATTACTAACAAAAATATTATTAAGACAAGTAGTCTTAAAAATTAAATATTATTAAATATTATTGTTTAAGACCACGGTCAAATGAGCAACTGCCAGTTTCATGCCACAATAGAGAACAGTAATCTCTGTAGGCTTACACAGTTTAACTTTTGTTGGAATTCTGAATCCTGGGAGGATTCTTCCATCCCAAGACTGTGATTAAGATTAGCAAGGTATACATCAGTGAGGTAAACTAATATGCAGTCCTGTATTATTAATATAATAATCAATTCTATCAAAGAATTATGTGAAAGTAAATAGCTATGTGAAAAATGAAACAGTATCTATAGGATGTGGCTGAACATTAAAATATGTCTATTGAAATTGTTTTGAGCTGGGTATAGAGTAGAGAAGTTGAGGGTACAAAATGTCTTACTGAGCAAAATCTCATTTAGATATACTAAATTTCTGCTCTTGATCTCAGCAAATACTGAATTTTCGACTTTGGTCTCAATGTTATTATTAATTTAAACTTACCTAGTGTCCTGTGAAATTCACTATTATGCAGATACTTTTTATAGCTATCTGAATACAGACATACAAACTCAGCTACTTAACCCACCCATTTCTCCAATTAGCAGTTATGGTTATAAAAATGAAGAGATAACTAAATAAGTTTCATATTTCATTTACTAGAATTAGGAAATAAAAACATTCATAAAAGTAATATACACTTAAAATTGATTCCTTTTGCAATCATCTGAAAGAAATCTAGCTAATTTTGTGGAGAAAGGGGTCACTACAATTCACTCTAAAAAGACTTACAAGTCTACATTGATAATTTTACAATTCTATAAAGAACTGGAGAAGCACTTTTCTAAATACCAAGTAAAAGGTAGAAAGATAGATAAGTAGAAAAAAGGCTTAAAACAAAACCTAGCAGGTAAATTATTCAACATACAAAAGAT
The DNA here is from genome assembly GCF_027409185.1 of Cynocephalus volans. Taxonomy (NCBI): domain Eukaryota; kingdom Metazoa; phylum Chordata; class Mammalia; order Dermoptera; family Cynocephalidae; genus Cynocephalus; species Cynocephalus volans. The sequence continues at coordinate 79,032,770 of NC_084464.1, forward strand.
GTAAAAGAAAACATTTGATAAAATTGCAGACTGTTGTTTCTATTTGTAAATAAATCTTTGATGACAGTCAATGCTTAATGTGATTTTTATTTTGTTTTTTTGTGGTTGGCTGGTACAGGGATCAGAACCTGTGACCTTGGTGTTACCAGCACCACACTCTAACCAAGTGAGCTAACCAGCCGGCCCACTTAATGTGATTTCTAAGAAGTAATTAACATTTGCTTAGGAGAAGCAATATAGCTTAATAATTAAAGCATATGATCTTCACTGGGGTCTTGGTTTCTAAATACCATTCCCCACTAAAAGGAACCAGGGTTCCTGAGAGAAATGTGCTGGTTCCAGGGCTGGGCAGGGAAGCTAAAAGATGAGCCTGAAACATCGTCTTGTGCCAGAAAATAAGGAAGTGCTCAAAAAAAAAAAAAAAGAGAGAGAAATCAGAAAATGGGGGCATGTCAATAGGCCACAGAAGCCCAGCTTGAAGGGGCTCTCATTGGCCAAATCTGGGAAAATTTGAGGATGAAAATAAATAAGGACAATAATGGATTATAATCTATTAAGTAGGAATGTCTGAGCTTAAATGGGGGAGAGGGGGAGATCTTCCTCACAACAGAATGCCCACTGAAAAATGTGGAGAGAGTGGGGAGTGGCAGGATTGGAATACCACCGTTTTGAAACCATCATAGCAAAAACTGCTTTGGGCATGGGTCATCAATAAATGCTAAGTGTAAGGTCGGGGAGCAGGAGTCTGATGAGGAGTAGGCTGTTTGCACAATCTCAGAGCATCTCCCTATAGATTGCTTTATTAGTTGCAAGAGGAAAAAATAACTAGTTATTGGAGAAACTGGATAACACCTTGACTGGGTGATCAAAATTAACATCCCTCGGAGCCTCTGGGTGTGACTTCCTGAGAAGGTCACAAGGCCAGTTTTATAGTATTTATGGCCAGGGATACATTTATCTGAATGAAATCATTACAAAACATGAGACAGACCCAAGCTCAGCTTGGGCATTCTGGGTGTAGAGACTAGCATGAGCAAAGGGCCAAAGCTGGGGAAAGTGTGTGCGTGTTGGGGGATGTTTTTGGAGAGTAATGAATAGTTTAGGTCATCTGGGGCAAAGAATACATGGAAGGGGGGAAGGAATAAAATGATAAAGGTAGGTTGGGGTCATAATTTGGAGGGTTTTGCATGTTGGCTGAATTAAACTTTAATACAGAATATAAAAATTGATTTTATAATACATAAATACAAAAGAAAGAGCTTTAAAGAAAAGTGTTCACATATAATAAGATCAATATACATATAGTTTTTTAGAAAGAATTTTAACATGGTACTAAGTATCAAAGTCCATTTTCATTCTTCCATTCATGCAGTTGGTGGACTAAGCACTGACTGTGTCCTGGTACAAAGCCAGGTGCTGGACTACTGTGGTAAACAAGACAGTCTTGGGCTCTGCACTGTCAGAGCTTACAGTCCCACAGTTTTTAATTTTATTAAAAATTTTAAATTTTATTTCAAATAGTTTCTGAGTCCATGCCTAAGTGTTATCAGCTCTCTTTCCTTGGTTCTCTACTATTAAGGGTATATGTAGCACTGAAGCTCCTACTTTCTTAATATGATCATTTAAGTCAACTGCCCGACAAGCATGGGCTGTTGTGCCTCTCCTTGTGCCAAGAACTGTGATGTGAATTTACAAAAGGTCTGTCTGAAGAAGCTTACATCCAAATTGGGGAGATAAGAAAGATAAGAGGTACAGTTAGAAATAATTATATATCAAGGTAAAGCAGTAAATACAAATATATCTAACACAAAATTATAAATGGAATGCATAGAGAGAAGGAAGAGAAAAAAAGCAGGCAGTAAGGGTCTGGAAAGGCTTAATGAAGAATGGGATGTGAGCTGAGAAGGGTTCAGATAAATGACGAGGAAAAGACACTACTGAGTATCTCAGCAGAAGGCACTACAGAGTGGTCGACAGAGGCTTGGCCAGAAGCTGGGCACACTACGACTCTAATCTTGTGAAACCTTCTTGGACTTCTTATATACAATGAGAGAATGGATTAGAATGATTTCGAAGCTCTGCTGGTATTCTATGAAACTCTATGGAGCTTATCTTGGAGTATATATTGAAGAGATGGGGGCCTGAGGATTAACAGGAAGCAAAAGATTCTGTGGTAGTTTAAATATGAAGGATTTGGAGTAGGGGGAAGAGGGTAGGAGACTATCTTTCATTTCTCCAAGGAATAAATTCATATCCACTATTTTTACAAATTAAGTGTACTAAATCTTCTGGCTTAAAATATTTACATAGCTCCCTCCTTTACCTTGTCAACTGGCACAAAATAATTCTAGAAGTATGTGGTCCAAAGAATGTTTCCAGAGAGGTAGATGTAGAAAGAACTTTGGGCTTAAAAGTAAGAATTTTAGGTACTAGCTTTGGCTCTATCATTTATTAGCTGTGTGGTGTAAGACAAATCACTTAAATTCTCTGAACCTGAGATTCTGTAGCTTTAAAATAGAGCAAGCATACCTACTTCATAGGAATGCTTTAAGGATAAAATGAGAAAATGATTGTGAAAGTGATATGTAAGCTATCGAGTGCTGTACAAATATATTTCTACATAAGAGATATAAAAATTAGACAAAATTGGTCTGCTTTTTGGCATTTTATCCATCCAACTAAATGCCCACTATGTGCCAAGCACCATGGTGAGCCCTGAGGATGGTAAGACAGTCTCTGCCTTCACAGAGTTCCTCTTCTAGAGGGTTAGACAGACACAAGTTATAATGTGTTGTTGCAATGTTCTTATGAGAACACTGTGGACAGAGGTATCGTAGTTAAAAGTCTTAATTTAAAATCAACTTCATACTTCAATTATTTGTCTAACTTGAAATCTCATAAAGCATTTAAAGTCATTCCTACAGTAGCCAAATTCATAGAGGCAGAAGGCAGAATGATGGTTGCCATGGCCTCAGAGGAGGGGAAAATAAGGAATTAGTGTTTAATGGGTACAGAGTTTCAGTTGGAGAAGTTAAAGAAAGTTCTAGAGATGGTTGGTAAAGTTGCACGATGATTTGAACATACTTAATACCACAGAACCATACACTTAAAAATGGTCAAAATGGTAAATTTTTATGTTATATATATTTTACCACAATTAAAAAAAAAAGAATTTAAAGTCAATCACAGCAAATTTTTACATTAGTACTCACGAAGGAGCAATATCCAAATGGTTGATGCTAAATCCAGAAGAGCAAAAGCCTCCCAGTGTTGTTGATATGGTTAGGAATGCAACAGCCAAAGAATAATCACAGCCTATAAATCCAGCAGCTACCAGGAATACTGCAGGTCCAATCATTCCTGGAGTTAAAAAAAGTTATAAAAGAAAAAGAAGCCTCAGCATTAATATTTGCTCAATCTTAACATAGTATAAATTTGAAATTTGACATTGCCGCCACCTACTGTAGAAACATTGTACTGCCTAGAAGACTCTAATGATGTAGAGTTTCATGAAAAAAAAAAAAAAAACTGCTGGAAAACATATGGGCATAATATAACTAACATAATAGTAAAAAGAAAATTTCATTTTGCCGTGTTATTACATATACATGTAACCAGGACCCAGCTAAAGTTCTACAGCATTAGAGAAAAGGGCAAGAAGAGCAACCGAAGAGATATTGTTCTAGAGGGAAGCAATAACTGACACAGAATGTGATTTAAAATTCATATAGCCAAAGAAGATAAGCTAAATAATACTCTGTTGGAAGAAGTTAGAAAAATACTTCATCTTGGTTTTAACAATTGGTAACGATATGCATAGGTCATTACAGGCAGTTAAGCATAAAATATGAGTTACATAGGAAGGGACTTAATGAGCGGGCTGTCAGGCTTTCTCCGTATCTGTAGCAGTGCTATCCAATAACTCTCTGATGATGGAATTGTTGTCTTTGTATATACTGCAACTGAGGAACTTGTATTTTAATTTCAATTGAATTTAAATAGCCACATGTGGCTAGTTGCTACCATACAGTACAGAGCAGGTACACAGAAAATCAAAAAAGAGAAAATCAGATTCAATCTAAAGGATTTATTTTATTTGCAGATGTAGAACCAAAGTAACTAAGCAGTGGACAGGATAATATCTTCTAGTGGTTGGTGCTCAGCAGGTGTTCGCAGAATTAACCTAAATAGGGTCCTTTTACAATGTAATTACCCAAGTATGGCCATCAATGACTTCCAGGTTCTCTAATTACTGGAGACCTTTAAAAAGTTGAATAATTGTCTTAGTTTGAAATTTCATCTTCCCAAAAGCAGAGTCTAAACACATGATTATTCAAGATTTCCTTGGGTTCTTTGACTTACAGCTTTTCAGTTAATACAATTATGTTAGTAAATATGTTTGGATTGATATTCAAAATGTATTCACTTAGAAAAGGGATGGAGACATAAAAATATTTTTATTTCTAACTCAGAGGTGAAAATAAAGTGATTTATAAAATTTGGGGGATGGGCTGGCCCATGGCTCACTTGGGAGACTGCGGTGCTGATAACACCAAGGCCACGGGTTTGGATACTACATAGGGATGGCCAGTTAGCTCACTGGCTGAGCGTGGTGCTGACAACACCAAGCCAAGGGTTAAGATCCCCTTCCTGGTCATCTTTTTAAAAAATAAATAAATAAATAAAATTCTGGGGATGATGTTCAGCAAAGCAAGCCATTTTTTGTAGTGATAAGCTATGGTGGAGACAATAGGGCATTATAAATCTTTTTTTTGTGGGGGGTGGCTGGCCGGTATGGGGATCTGAACCCTTGGCCAGTATGAGGATATAATACTGTGCTCTAACCAACTGAGCTAACTGGCCAGCCCTGATATTATAAATCTTAATCCTCAAAATGCATGGTTCACAAAGAACCATCTTGTACAGAAATGCACTAAATGCATCAGTGTTCTAATATGTGAACAAAATAAATGACTAATATTAACATTTTTATTTTACCTTGTGCTGTTGTTATATTATGATACACTAAGAAATATATATTTGGATTTTGCCCCTGGTTATTGGCACACTGCTCCTCAAACCCTTGGAATCTCTGGAGTGATAAGATTGTTTTTTGTATACTAATGAAATGATTGGTGGCTGGGGGTTCCTACATAGCTTCAGGATGGGGGTTGGTCACCGGAAGGACCAAGTCATGATTAGAGGGTTGGGGCTTTCAGCCCCAGCCTCCAACCTCCAGGAAAGGGAGAGAGGCTGAAGGTTGAGCTGATCACCAATGGCTGATGATTGTATTGATCATGCCTCCGTAATGAAGACTCCATAAAAACCCAAAGGACAGGGTTGGAATGAGCTTCTGGATAACAGATCATATGAAGGTTCCTGGGGAACGGCACACCCCGAGAGGGCATGGAAGCTCCTTGCCCCTTCCTCCACACCTTGCCCTATGCATCTCTTCATCTGAATCCTTTGTAATATCCTTTATAATAAACTGGTAAATGAAAGTGTTTCCCTGAATTCTGTGAGCTCCTCAAGCAAATTAACTGAACCTGAAGAGGAGGTCATGGGAATGCTGATTTGTAAACTCTCGGTCAAAAGTACAGGACACAACCTGGGACTTGTGATTGGCGTCTAAAGTAGGGGACAGTCTTGTGGACTGTGCCCTCAACCTGTGGGATCTGACACTATCTCTAGGTAGGTAGTGTCAGAAATGAATTATAGGACACCCAGCTGGTGTCTGCTGCAGAATTGGTTGTGTGTGGAGAGAAATCCCTACACACGTTTTGCTGACCAGAAGTGAACTGTTCTGTGTTAAGTATTGTGTTAAGTGTGTGTGAGAGTGGAAAACCCACTTTGGTTTTTTCTTATCTCTAACAACTATAAACAGAGTAAATAATTGTAAACCCAAACAAAACCTGATTAACTTCACTTACCTATAAGGCTAAAAACTCTTCGAACCCATATAGTTGAAAAGTTCCATTTTGCCCTTAAATTGTCGGCAGCTTGACCAGACAGGATCATACATAACCAACTGCCAAAATAAGGAACCGCAGATAAAAACCCATTCTGGAAGGAATAAGAGGATACAAGATTAATTATGGTGGGTGGAAAAAACAAAACACACACACACATTACAGGCAACCACCACAACTTGAAAACAAAGGAAACGTAAGGGTACTTCACAATGTTTGTTGGAAAAACAGAATTAAAAGATAATACAATCTTTCCATGAACCTTTTGAAGTACCCTTGTACGTAGCAATATGTTATTAATTTTTATATTATTACAGTAAATAAGTTTGGCTTTTGGAAGGATTGCTGGATTCAGTTCAATGCAGTCCTTAAGAGACTGTTTCAGAAGGAAACAATGCTTACCAGTCCTGTCTCCTCAAGGTAATCTTGACTGATACCTTGAGATTTGGATTGTGGGAGAAGACAAGGCTTCCTATTAGCCTGTGGATTCTCCCCATTGAACAGCTTTTGTCTTCAATTTTCACTTATTTATTTAAAAATTTTTTCACCATAAAATAAAATGCAGATAACAGAAAATCACACAACTCAAATGTTGAGCTTAATGAATGTATTCTAAGGACTGTCTAGGTCAAGAAATAGAACTTTGCCAGCCACCCCAGAAAGCCTTCCATGGTCCTGGTCCAATCACAACCCCTTTTCTCTCCCCATAAATAAACATTATCCATGTTATAGCATGTAGTAATCACATACATTTACTTATAGTTACATTATCCAAATGTGCATCCCTAGACAGTATAGTTTAGTCTTGACCATTTAAAAAATTTTGATATGTCTTTTAGGTCTCCTTTAATCTGTAAGTTCCCTTCCATTCTTTTTTTTTTTTCTTACAATTTATCTATTAAAGAACCTAGGCCACATTTTATTTACTTTTAAAAGATGAGTGCCAAGTTAAAGTTAAAACCATAACTCAAAGAAACTATCTTAAAGCTGAAAGTGCGTTACATATTTTCTTACATGCACACAGATATATACATACACACACACATATGTGTGTGTGTGTGTGTGTGTGTGTGTGTGTGTGTGTGTATATATATATATATATATTTTTTTTTTTTTTTTTTCCAGACCGGTGAGGGTATCTTACCCTTTGACTTGGTGTTGTCAGCACCATGCCCACCCACTGAGCTAACCGGCCATCCCTATATGGGATCTGAACCCGTGGCCTTGGTGTTATAAGCACCGCACTTGCCTGAGTGAGCCACGGGCTGGCCCTACGTATATATTTTTTAACAGAACCCGGGAGTCCTTCTTATTTCACCTCCAATCACCAAGCACTGTCAGTTCTACTTCCTTTAAAAAAAGCCTCATCTTTCTGCTTCTCTCCATGTCTATTCTTCCTCCACTCCATTCTGAGATCTTATCTCTTGCCTGGGCTACTGCAGCAGCCTCCTAATTCCTGCCTAGATCTCTCATTACCAATATCAACCTTTCCATTATCTACTTCATGCTTCCCACTCTGATTACCACCTATCTTTCCAGCTCATCCCCTCTAGTACCTGGCCCTAATCCATTGATCCTATCACTTCTTTACTCTCCCTCAACTCTTTATTGTCCTCGGCCAATACCAATTCCATGGTAATATCATTATAATTACTCCCTTACATAGGCCCTTGACTCCCACCCCATCTTACACCCTTGGTAAAACCGTCACTCTAGTTAAACCAAACTCTTATCCTACTCTGTACTTACACTTAAGCAGCCGAATGTGGCTAGAACACACATGACCATGCTTACCAGTCTTCCTTTAGATCCAGGAGCATGAACCTCAAGTGGGCCTCAATGTTACCAGTTATCATACTCTCCCTGGTTCATTCTCTTACTTAGTAGTGACACATCTAGGTGACTTTTCATACAGTGTTCTCTTGCCTCACCCACCCCCAGCACCTCCTCCCTTGGGTGAACCCAAGTTTTTAAATATAAGTGTGCTTAAGAAAGGGAGATTTAATTTTTTAATCATAGTTTGTGGTCCTCTATCTATATTCAGAAGTTGTAGACTTCCAGTTCTGCTTCTGTATCTGAAGATAGTTGCTTCTTTCAGGTGTTTAGCTGAAAAATTTCCTCTATAAATTTTATTCCATTTAGACTTCTACATAATGGGATCACACGGTTAAAGGGGATACCAGGCAAAAGACACCTTGAATCAAGAGTTAACACACACTGAGGAAAGAAGGAACAACTGTGGAGGCCAAAAAGAGAAGTCTCTAAAATTTAGTACAGCAGAGTAAAATGGAAGATACAAAATAACTAAATTTCATATAGATGAAAACAAATTCTGTGTGTAGTTTTAAAATATATACTCTATACAAGAAGCAGATGATTATTTTTCTTACCTCTTGAACATTAAACCTTAAGATCTCCTTCATATAAGTAGGCAATAATGTCAATAAAGTGTAAAAAGTCCAGTTGTAAGAAAAATGTGCAACTACAATAGCCCAAAGTGGTAGTGATTTTAACATGGGTATCCAAGGCACTGACTTCTGTGAAGAAAGCTAAAGAAAACAGGCACAGTTATGATAAGCTAGAGCAAAACTGTACAGTCTTCCTAAAAGGTATAAAGGAGAAGAGAAACAGTTGTAAAATATGCTATCCTCGAATTAAGAACAAAACCCAAAACAATATCAGACATATAGGAAAGAAAACCTCAATAAGTGAAACGGTAATGTTTTTTCACAATTCATTAAAAACACATCTTCAAAACAGAGTAGGAGTTGATGACCTTAAAGCACTTGCTAGTTACAGGTGGCCTATCCATGAGCTAGCCATGGGATGGCTTTCTGAATTTAACTGCAAGGTACCCTGAAGATTGCATTTCTTTTTTTGCAGCAATTTCTGAATCAGAATTAGAACTACATATGCTGTCAGTTTTAAAATCTTCTTCTTGTAAGAAAAGAATCACATTTCTGCCTATAAGTACTGACCTTTTCTTAGCCGGATAACTGAGAAAGCATTCTACTTGGAACTCCTGCTTGTCTGGCTCAGACCTTCCCTCTACATTTCCCTCCTTCCTGTCAGCATAAACTATCTAAAATGTAAACCTGATTCTGTCACTTCACGTTGACAAACACTTTATGGGACCCAGTACCTACAGGACAAAGTCTGAGCTCCTTAGTGAGACATCGAGGACCCTCCATAATCTGCCTTCTGCTGGTCTCTTCCATCTCCCGCAGCTCTTTGCCTTTGCCTTATACGTGTCAGCAACACATAACTGCTGCACTTCCTGAAAGATATCACTCTCCTGTGCCTTTGCTCAAGCCATATGGTTATCCTGGAGTGTCTGCACATCTCTCACTCCCCCAATTTGCCTACTTAACTCCAACTTCCCTTTTATGACTGTTCCGATACAGCTTCCACCAGTGAGAAAGCAAGCAAGCAGTCCCTAGCTGCTGTCAGCTGGGCTGGCCCCTGGTGCTAATAGCTAGGCCATGGTGTCCTCATCTTGAACTTAAACAAGGCCACTCAGAATGAGTAAGATCGAGCAAGACAAAAATAAGACCACTCCATAATCATGTCTGAGCACAGACAAAAACAAGAACACTGTAAACTGCAAAAAAGAGCAAACATCTTCCTCTCTCAGCTAATGAGTGCCCGCTGTGTCTTTACCAATCACAGCTTCTGCCCTACCTTCTAGATAAAAATGAAGATACTCAATCATGAATTGCTACTGCTTTCTAGGAGCACCATATCCAGAGCAAAACACTGATTCTTTAAACCCTCCCCGAAGTCACCTAATACAAGACTAAACTTTAGCAAGCTCCTCTCTTTGTCCCTGAGGAACTATGGTTCCTGATGGTGTGCTTTCTCTCTCGTGGCAATGAACCATGAAACCCAGCTTGGTTCAACTACAGGTGAGTTCCTGATGGTCTTTGGCTAGAAGGCACTGACCCCAGAAAGCTTTTCCTATCTGTGCCAGGCTGGCTGATGACCCCTCCGTTCTCTGATCTGAAGATGTACTGTGTACCTTATAGCACTGCATTATGCAGGCTATATTATATTGAAATTCTGTCCATCCATGCCTGTTTCCCTCTGGAGACCACAGGCCCCAGAAGAATCATGTCTTCTTTACTTTTTCCCTCTTTTTTTTTTTTTTTTTGGTGGGCTGGTTGGTATGGGTATCTAAACTCCTGACCTTGGTGTTAATAACACCATGATCACTGGCCAGCTGCCAAAAAAACAAACCAAAAAACCATCATGCACTGAATCAACTAACTAGCCAGCCCCTTGTTCATTTTTAAGTCCTCAGTATCTGACAAAGAACCTTGGATACAGTCATTTCTCAAAAAAATGTTTGTTTAAAAAAATGAATCAAATACAGTAGATGGTGTACATTTCTTGGATCCAAGATTTAAAGGTGGGAGCTTCACATAACGCATCATTATTTTATGACATTTTCAACTGCAACATCAACTGCTCTAAGAATGCAGCCTGAGGTTCTATTAAACTAATCTTCCTAACTCCTTTTGCCTCTGAATATTCCATTTTCTGAAGCATTTGGAAAAACAACCTAGATTTGAATATTGGACAGATTAAGACACATGTCAAGGTAGAGAAAGCTTTTTAAAAAAATCTAAACAAATTAAAAAGTTTCATAAGTTCATAAAAATAATGATAAAAATGAAGTATTGGAAGAAGCGAGCTGTTAACTATCAATGCTGAGAAATTGTGACAAAACATGTCAAGTTTTACATGGCAAGACCTGTTCATAACGCATTAAATTCTTTTGATTTGTTCCTTGAGGGAAAAAAATGGGTGACTTATTTGATTAACACTATAGAGGACACTAAACTCCCAAAGTAACTTTCTTTATTACATTGCTGATTTCTTCTAAGTTTTTGCCTATCTTTGGCAAAGACCAAGAGATGTCATATTTCTTAAAAGTTCAGCAGCTTGTGGAGACATTTGTAATAAAATTAAAAAACTTAAATGTTAACGAGTAAATTTTTAATTACTGCCTGATTATACAGTATATAAAAATTAAAAATATCAACCATGATAACTTAACGGGCAAGAAAGGTTTTACATGAAATATTTTACGTTCATAAACTAATAAAGCGAATTTGAGGCCAATAAAAATGCTAAAAACAGACTGTATATATTTTAATTTTTCCTAATGTTTTTATGTTCCTTTTTTTTTTTTGGTGGCTGGCTAGTATAGGGCTCAAACCCTGGACCTTGGTGTTACCACCACTGTTCTAACCAACCAAGCTAACTGGCCAGCCAGCCCTGTTATTCTTTTATTCCACCCTAAAAACAAGTATTTTGTTTCCATGACTTGAGAATTTAGTGTATTGAATTATGACGGACTTATTTCTTTTTTTGTCTTTTTCATGACCGGTACTCAGCCAGTGAGCGCACCGGCCATTCCTATATAGGATCCGAACCCGCGGCGGCAGAGTCGCTGCGCTCCCAGTGCCGCACTCTCTTGAGTGCGCCACGGGCTCGGCCCATGACAGACTTATTTCTGATTTGCTTTTGTGCTTGATTAAGTGATAGAAATCTAGTTTGTGTATTTTTATAAATAAAATTTTATATAAATTTTTCCTAAAGATAACCTACTCTTGAAGAGCAATTAGGCGTATATCATATTATTTATCATAAGAAATGTGCCATCCTCCTTATTAAATCACACTCATTTATTCATTTTAAAAAATTTTTTATTTTATTTTATTTTTTAAAGATGACCGGTAAGGGGATCTTAACCCTTGACTTGGTGTTATCAGCACCATGCTGACCCAGTGAGCTAACCTGCCATCCCTATAAGGGATCTGAACCCGTGGCCTTGGTGTTATCAGCACCGCACTCTCCCGAGTGAGCTACCAGCTGGCCCCAAAATCACATTCATTTAAAATACAGATATAAACACACTAGTTGGTTTTCTAACAACTAATAGTCAGAATGTATGAGAATCCTTTCATAAATAACACATTTTATTATCTACTAATGAAGAAGAAAAAACAAACTTAAGACTCACTTGATAATTATTATTCTAAAAGATTTAAAATGACATAAAAAAGTTGTTTTAATCTAGAAAGAATTGGAATTCCTTGGCTGACACTTCATACATTTATATAATTTGTCTATTCTACTTTGCCTAAGTCACACACAGTAGAAATATCTATTTTAAAAAACTGGTATCTTACTTCTGAAGAAAAAAATGTTCTGAAATTATTTTTAAAATGTGTCAAAGTCCATACCTGATTTTTTAATGATGAAAGAATGTATTCCTTCTCATAATGGGAGATTCTCTTGTGAGTTTCTGGTGTATCACTAACTAACCAGATCCATAAAATAAACCAAAATATTCCAACCGTACCTTTAAATAGAAAAATAATAGTTAAATAAAATTAAAATGTACCAATAGCAAGTTTTACACATCTTGAAAAAATTATGTAACTATAAATTCAATATAAAATTGGTTTCAGTGTAGATTCAATTTCAAGTTTCTCTCAATTAATGGGATGATTGCTGTAACTGTATAATTTCCTACATATTTGGAAAAAAAAACCCACTTTTAACCACAAGATTCTACCTATCAGTATCTATCAGACGAATCTTTTTGAAAATACATTTCCACAATTTATATATTTCCATAGGTGTGTTTTTGTTTGTTGATTTTTTTTTGTTTTGATTGCAGATATATTTTCTACAGGATGTATATAATCCTGCCAATAAAATGCCCTGGGACTAAATAAAAAGAAAAAAAGTTTAAAACTGCTAAGTGAGCGCATCCTAGTTTGCTTGAGAAAAAATATTTTCAAAATACACATTTTTATAATACCAAGATAGTGATTTTTGACAGTAAATGTGCCATTTAAGTCCAGGATTCAACAATAGTTTCTACTGGGAAATATTCCAAAATTAACATCAGGTCATAATTCATTTGAACTCATTTTAACCATATTAACTGGAAAAACAGGTTCTCAGTAAGTGTTTTAGAACTTTATGGTTTAGGAGATGATTACTTCAGTGAGCTGGAATATATACATGTATGTATATGTGTGTTTGTGTGTGTGTGTATGTGTGTGTGTGTGATTTTTTTTTTTTTGTTGGCTGGCCAGTATTGGGGATTTGAAGGAATATGTATTTTTAACTAATTATTAGACTATTTCATTTTGGATTTGTAACATTATAATTTAGGTTAAATTTTTAAACTTACCAAAAAAGTAGAAGACATAAGTCCAATTCATATAGTAGCAAATTATTCCAGAAAGAGGAAGAGAAATTACTGTCCCAAGCTGTGCTCCTACAACAACACATAAGACTTTATAAACTTTGGAGAGATGTGAACAAAGAAGGGACAGATCTACTGCTTAAACAAGATAGGTTACAGATGATGAAGAAAACAAAGAACTACTCAAATTCAAAGGAACTGAGTTAGACACATGTAAATATAAACAATTCTCTTAGATCATTTACTAGAAAACCTATAATATGTAAAACATATATGTTAATATGTATTTACATTAGTTACAACTATGTAGTTATTGATTAATCAGGAGGCATCAATCAATAAAAAACTTATTATAATATAAGATAGTAATTGCCACATGTGTTAGAAATTCAGGCATCTAGGGAAAGGGTAAAAGATGTTCTCTAAGGCTGAGAAACACAACTTACTGCACCATATTTGATGAAATAAGAATGAAGCTTTTAGTAACTCCCCTAAATATTACAAACAATTATTTCAGATAAACAAATAATAAAATATATTTCAACCACCAAATGCAAGATATCTTAGTAGGTGCAGCAGGAGCTAAAATGATGAATCAGACATAGTTTCTGGTGTTTTAGCTTTAGGTAGGAGATAAAAATAAACCAATAACATTACTTGATAGGAAGTGGTAAGTGTCACAGAGCAATGTGGAAGTTCAAATACGGGAGATATTATTTCTGACTTAGGGAAGTCAGGAAAAAATGTAAGCAGCAGCAACCAGACTTCGAAAAGATGGGTAAGATTTGGTCCCATAGTAACAAGGTAAGAAAAAAGATATAGGGTAGTGTAACAAAATAAGCAAAGCAATGGAAGTAGGAAAGCAGAAAGTGGGTTTGGGAACTTCACTTGAAGGTGAAGGAAAGGAATAGAAGGTAAGGCTGGAAAACAGGTTGAATAGTTACTGAATACCTACCCTATGCCAGGCACTGTGTGCCAGGGATTAGGCTAGCTGCCTAATGAACTGGTGAAGACTAAAAACTTTTGACCCCTAGTTTTAAGGACTTTGGACTTTATTAGGTAGTACCATAAATCATAGATAGTACCTGTTCTTGAACTTATCATCACATTTATTGTGTCAGTCTCCACACAGCTACAAGAACGATCTTCTTAAAATATAAATTGAGGAAGTTTCTGGTCACGATGGTGGAATAGACAGTCCCCAGCATCACTCTCCCCCATAAACCAACCAGTTTACAACTGTAAGAAAGCAATAACAGCCAATCTGGGGCAGCTAGAGCTCAGGGGAAGAGGAGGAGAGACCTATGGAGTGCATGAAGGTGGGAAAAGCCATGATGAGAGAAAGAAAAAACCACTCTGATGGTTTCATGCCACGGCTGCTTTAAGGCTGGAACTGCTGAGCCCATGGAGCAGGAGCCAGCAAAAGCCTCAGCTGTGCTGTTCAGATGGAGTTGCTTGGAGTTGGCAGGGGAGAAGAGGGCCTTGGTGGCCCTCAGGCCAGCATGACCACTAATGGGGTTCCTGTGGACCCACATAGGAGTGAGGAGCCACAACAACTGAAAAAAAGGAGCCAGTCAGAGGCCAGTGAGTCATTGCAAAGGACTGGCATATGAGCCCGTCCCAAGGGAAGTGTTTGCAGCACAGACAATGGGGGAAATGGGCCCACTGGGGGAACAATGGGACATAGCAAGGACAGCTGATCTGCCCCCCAATCAGCATAGGACCACTCAGAGGAGACTGGTCATGAATATAGAATAGCATGGGGTGCAGTTTGATGAAAAGACTCAGTCCCAGATCAGAGTTTCTACACAATCCAGGTGAACCGGGTCTCTGGAGAGCCAGAAGTACCTATAAACTCAACCATTAAAAGCTGAGCTGCACAAAAAGGCTTCCCTAGGGAATCAGCAGCAAAGCAGCAATTTAGCTAAACCACACAGCTCAAGTACTGGTCCCAACAGGAAGTTCCCCCATTTTAGAAGCAAGCAAAGGACAAAAAATTAGTTCCAGTCCAGGCACACTGCCAGTGCCTTGGGGCCCATCTGGGGTCCTGAGGCATGGATCGGCAGACTGGAACCCCCTCCCACAACTAGGCACACTGCCAGCACCTTGGGGCCCACCTGGAGTCTTGAAGCTGGAGCCAGGGACCAGACCCGCCCCCCCACAACCAGGCACGCCACCATCGCCAAGGAGCATGCCAAAAACATCACCTCCATGTGGGTGGCCCACCATAGCCGCCACAATAACCACAGCTGCTGTGAAAGCAGCTAGATTCCACAACCACCACACAGATGTTCCGCAAGCCACTGGAGGACATTGACACAAGGAGAGTCACCAGCAGAGACCAAAGAAAAGAGGAGGATGTCTCTTTCCACAAAGCCCAATCCAGAGTGACAGAAGAAGCATATCCTCTATGATAATACTGGGGGACCTGAACACACCTCTCAGCATTGGAAAGATCATGTAGGCAACAAATCAACAGAGTAACCAATATTCTTTCAGAAGGAGAGAAGAAATCTAGGGTAATTATAGAGGGGAGAGAAGGGAGGGAGAGGGGGATGGGGAGAGATTGGACAAGGGGCATAAACAATATGTATGATTTGTAACAATATATATGCTGGTAATATTGATTTAATCAACATATGTCAATGTTGAACCCCAAAAATATGTATAATCAATAAAAATTTTTTTAAAAAAAGTAAATTGGATCATGTCTCTCACCTGATTAAAAACCCCTAATGTCACCTCCATTTTATTTCTGGGGTGGGGGGGAATCTACATTCCTTCCTATAGCCTGTAAGGCCTGATATGATCTGGTTCTTGTTTATTTCTCTAATCTCATCTTATGCCATTATCCTCTTTATTCACTATGTTCTAGACACCCACAGTGATTTCCCATTTCTTTGAAGCCTTATGGTAGTTTCCTGCCTGACAGCCCTTGCACATTGCTGTTCTGATTGGCTGGAATGTTATTCTCTCTGCTCTTTACATGACTGGTTTGTTCTTATCCTTCAGATTTTAGCTTAAAAGGCACTGTAGAGAGACCTTTCTCAAGTATTGTATTTGAAAGCAGTTAGGTCAAAATTTTTTCAGTCAATGGAAGAAAGGCTAGAAGTTCTTATGTAATCTGGTAAAATTATAATTCACATAGATCATGTTATCTCACCTGTAGATCAATATTATAGCAAATAAATGCATAGAAAGATGAATGAAGAGAGAGGTTCATTAGAAGGTCAAATTAGAATCATAATTTAAGGACAAAAGCACTCAATTTTCCAATTATTGGCCTTTTTTTTTTAAAAGATAGTATTACCTATCCAACATCTAAAAAGGCAACATGCTTTGAAATGATGGCAGATAGGGAAAATGACATTAGTCAATTAAGATACTTTATGCTGTTGAGCCAAAGAGAAAAATTATTATAAAGTTGTACCCCCAGGGCTGGCTCCGTGGCTCACTCGGGAGAGTATGGTGCTGATAGCACCGAGGCTGCGAGTTCGGATCCTATATAGGGATGGCCGTTGCGCTCACTGGCTGAGCGTGGTGCAGACCACACCATGCCGAGGGTTGCAATCCCCTTACCGGTCAAAACAATAAATAAATAAAGTTGTACCCCAGAGCATTATTTTCCCCCCAAAGAGGCATACAACATTGCATGATTCTGGCATGCAGGCACTTTTTTCCCAAGGTTGATATATATACGTAACAAATCATAGCAACATTTTTATAAGAATAATCATCTTACCTGCATATGAAATGCTAAGAAGCTTGCTTCTTTCAAGAGGGGGAGCCCAGGTAGACCACATGGCATGCATGGCTGGAAATGTAACTCCCTGCGGGGGAGAGGGAGGGAATATTTCTGATGAAATACAAGGTGGTTTTGTTAATATTTTAGAGTAAGTTCAGTATTTTGTTGCAAAAGCATTTTTTTTTTTTTTGGATAGAATCAAACCAGAATTAGATTATATTAAGTGAGATGTCTTTACAGTGTTAAGTCAAAACACCTTATAATGAAGTACTTTCAAAATCTGAACAAAGAGTCATGGATTTGAGAACTGGTTTGAGGACTGCAAGGCTAGGGTTACAATAATCTAAGAGAATATACTGAGTGATGACATAAAGAGATCACTCGCAAGTTTAATTTTACTCATTCACTTTATTAACAGCCTGAATGAAATGGGGATGTTACTAATTTATAAACTTTAAAAGTACTGAGCTAATAGTTTGGGATGCTGGAAGAAAATTAAAATTGACCTTAATCAACAGGAAAATTCAATTAGAGGACGTGTTCAATTAGAGTCTTTATAGTCTTTTTTTCCTGGTAATAACTAGCCTAGTAACTGCTAATTAATGATGTAAAGAGGTAATGGAACATGGAGGCAGGGAGGCTCATAGAAACTTGGCAGGTGAGGAGACATCACAGGAGAGTAACAGGGACTAGGTTCTGGTAGATTCAAAGCAGTGGATTCTCAGCTCTCCTTGGCCACTCTACTGTGTAACCTCAGAAAGATTAGTCAACCTTGAACTTCAGTTTCTCCATCTGTAAAATGGAGATAATACTCCCTACCTTGCATTATTGTTGTAAAGATAAATAGTAGCTACTGCTATTATTAATGGAGAGAAGAATAAATGCTTTAATACTTTGTACTTTTGGCTGATTCTTTCAAAAACACAGAAAGAAATATTCATGGAAGGCAAAGATGATTTAGGCTACACTGCAAATTGATAAGAATCTATATTGTGGAGTATCCACAGGATAAGTCAATGTAGAATAAAAGTTAAGATGTTTGGACATGCCCACAGAGATTATGTTCTGGAAAACTATTATAAAACCCTAGGGACAACGTAGGTATATTTTTGGTGAATCAGACAGTAGGGATGAAAGATGCTGACCAATGACCTAAGTTTATGAATGAGGCAATGTACCTGTGACACTGAGTGGGAAAAAGAACCTGTGTTTCTCCTACTATGCTCTCACAACATACTTCTGATGCCAGATGTGTGGGGATTTCACCCCGCCAGCAAGCAAGCCATCAGTTCTGCAGTGGACACCACCTGGGTGTCCTCCAATTCAATTCTGATACTATCTACCTGGAGACAGTATCAAGTCCCACAAGATGAGGGCTCAGTCCCATAAGACTGTCCCCTACTTCGAATGCCAATCACAGCCCCAGGTTGTTTTACCTGTGCTTCTGACCAACTGGCTATAGATTGGGGTTCCCACAACCCCCTCCTTGGGTTCAATTAATTTGCTAGAGCAGCTCTCAGAACTCAGAAACACTTACATTTACCAGTTTATTATAAAGGATATTACAAAGGATAGAGATGAAGAGATGCACAGGGCGAGGTATGGGGGAAAGGGACAAGGAGCTTTCATGCCCTCCTTGGGAGTGCCACCCTCTAGGAACCTCCATGTGTTCAGCTATCCAGAAGCTCTCCATTGCCTGTCCTCTTGAGCATTTTATGAAGACTTCATGGATAGGTATGTGTTGGGAAAATAGAACAGTTTGGTCAGGGCTCTCGCCTTGGGTCCAGTTGGGTG
Organism: Cynocephalus volans; assembly: GCF_027409185.1. NCBI lineage: Eukaryota > Metazoa > Chordata > Mammalia > Dermoptera > Cynocephalidae > Cynocephalus > Cynocephalus volans. The sequence continues at coordinate 79,051,506 of NC_084464.1, forward strand.
TGGTTCAGCATCCTTTGTAAGCAAATTGTGTGTGTGTGTGTGTGTGTGTGTGTGTGTGTGTGTGTGTGTGGAGTTAGTGAGCATGTGCGCCGATCTTTTTAGTTTTGTTGCTATTCGTGTGTTCTCTAGAGAGAGAGAGAGAGAGGTGGAGAGAGACAGAGAGAGTTTGGTGAAGCAGGCGGGAGGGTGTCGGCCTCAAGTGTCCACCCAACACAGCCATGCTTTCCAACCTATGGCTTCCAAGGACCTTTTGGCCTGTTACCTAGCTCACAGACCTGTGTGAAGGGGTTTGGGGACCCAGCCTGGCATGTGAAGGGTTTGAGACCCAGTCTGTGAATGGGCTTGATCCAGAGTATGGGCTCCAGATCCAGCCTTAGCTTGACAATCGGCCCAGTTGGTGTAGGATTACCAGCAGGTAAAGGAGCACTACAACTGGCGTGGTCGAGTGGCTTTACAATTGGCATCATGAACAGGATTAAGAGAGCGCTTACAATTGGCGCTGTGAGCAGGATTCCAGACACTGGCCTTAGAGTAGCCAGACAGTATGATTGAAACATGGACAACCGTGTGGAAATGTGACTGGACAAAAAGAGTATGATCTAATACTGGTAGACTGGGTGAGGAAAACCAGCAGGGCGTGTCTGTTCATATTTTTCTTGGCCTCTCTGTGTTACAAGGCTGTGCTCTAACCAGCTGGGCTCAGCCCGCTGGCCTCTCTGTGCAGCATTCCTTCCTCCTGGGTATAGAGCAGGGCCCCTTATTAAATGGGGGGCATCTTATGGCCTACAACCAGAGAATGTAGGTCAGAGAATTTCTTTATGGCCAGCTCTAAGACAGAAAGGTGGGGGAAGAGTGAAGCATGTTTTTAGTTTCTTCTCTTTTTTGGTGGCTGGCTGATATGCTGCACTCTAACCAACTGAGCTAACTGGCCCTATTTTTGGTTTCTATGGCCTAATGAGAAAAAGAAGCAGGTGAAAGGAGGTTAGGAGAAGGTCAGAGAGAGATTCTGTTTTCTGAGGCCCACTTCTGAGGCCTACACTACCGGAACATTATAACAAAACACTGCTTTTCACCATTATCGCTCTGAAGCTGTTCTGAGGCTGCTTCAGGAACCAAGAAGAAAAGGTCAAATATTTGAACAAAAGATATACTTACTGTTTTAGACACTTAGGAAATAACAAGGGCTATGGGAGTTAGGAGCCAGGAACTGTGGACAAAAACCAGTATCTCTACATCATAACATCACAAATGAATATTGGAGGAATGAAGAACAAGAACAAGACAAGAGAACCTAAGCATAAACACAACTTAAATTCTATTTAGAAATAAAATTGTCCCCTGAGATAGCAGTAGTAATACAAACAATATACCATAATGTTAATTTAGTGGCATAAATAGGAAGCTAAAATATGGGAATACATTCAGCCAGGAGATTCAATACCTGGCTCAGAGAAAATATACCATGATTAAGTATATTTTACTTAGGTAAGGAGAAGAGGAACCTGGTAATAGAGAAGTAATTTTTATTTTATAACCAGGAAGGGTTTATTTAATAGACCTCTATTGATAAGGACAAAATAAGAACATTCAGATGAATGATAAAACTTTAAATTTAAATATTACTTAGCAATTTCCAAAGTATTCTGGTAATCCTTATCACATATGAGCTTTATATCTATCCTGCGACTGAGGACGGGGCAGATATTTTAGTCCCAATTTTAAAGATGATGGAACTGAAGTTTAGAGGTTAGGACTCACTTATGTTTTCACTGTTAGATATAGTGCAGCTATTATTCAAACTCTGATTTTCTAACCTCAGTCCAGTGTTCTTCCCAACATAGCATGATATGATGATACTTAAAATAACCTTCATGTACTACATCAAACACAGAAGCCACCATTTTGCTTGAATTAAAAAGTGCAAGAGAAGGACCGACCCCGTGGCGCACTCGGGAGAGTGCAGCGCTTGGGAGCACAGTGGAGCTCCCGCCGCGGGTTCGGATCCTATATAGGAACAGCCCGGTGCGCTCACTGGCTGAGCGCGCTGCGGGCGACACCAAACCAAGGCTTGCGATCCCCTTACCGGTTACAAAAAGACGAAAAAAAAAAAAAAAAAGTGCAAGGGAACAAAATATACCTATGTCTGGGTTTCACAGGTAGAAGTTCAAAGTTATGAAAGAAAAGAGACCATCATTTAAAGATGGAGGTATGTATGATGAAATACAAAAGAGAAGTGGAAAGAAAGAGAAATTAAAAATTTTTTAAATGATAAAAATCTTAGGAGGAGGAGGGGAAAAAAGAGATAAAAGTTAGTGATAACAATTCTAAAAACAACAGAAAGGCCAGAGGATCCATAGAACTAGATGAGGTAGTTATATAAAATCATAAATTATTTGTCTTTAAGTTATGGGACCAGAAAAAAGAAAAGAACAAATGATAAGGATGAATAACAGCAAGTGAATAACAACAAATTTAAAAGTAACACAAAGAAATTCACCAGTCTATTGTGTAAAATGTTTTTTACATCTGGGCAACAATGATAAAGCAGAAATAAACTGTGGCAAAAGTACAAGAGGTCAGAATGGCCTATCGTAACTGTTTTAATAGCAGTTTATTTTCTTATCTGTTAAAGTAGGATCTGTGAAGTCTCCCCTGCAAAGTGTTTTTTCTAGTTTATGAGTAAAGCTTCCAATTTTGGGGTACTCCTACTTGAGACCTCATTGACCACAAACAAAATCTACTCAGGTTATTTTTGAGTTAATCCTTTCTCTAATTAAAAAATAAACCCCTGTTATCATCCAATGTCAATTTTTGGTTCACAATCATATCAAAGAACGATATCTTTAAAAAGAATAGAAAGAGATATAGGGTGAGAAGTAAAACAAAAGAGAAAAAAAATTACCTCTCCTAGTCCTTCTAGTGCTCTGAGTACAATGAGAGGTCCAACTCCTAAATCTGCAGCAAGGGGAGTGAACAGGGTGAAGATAGCGGTGCCGAGGACCCCAAATCCTAGCAGCAGTTTCCCCCCTACTTTGCTGGCAATATATCCTCCAGGAATCTGTGTGATGATGTAGCCATAAAAAAAAGAACCGAGAATCCATCCTTGAGTTTCTGCATCCCATTGGTACCTTTTATCCTACAAAAAGGAGGAGGAAAAAAGCAATGCTTTAAGACCTTGACTAAACAGCTCCTTTATCTTACTGGCATGTAAATACATAAAAATGAAATTCTGAATCACTGTTTTGGATTGAAGAACATGTAAACTTTCTGGTAGATGGGTAAGTTACCACAATACAGACATACAATTTCTAGAAGTGAAAGAAAAAGAATTGAAAGTTATAAACTTCAAGAAGGCTAGCTATTTTATGAACCTAAACCACAGGATGAGCTGTAGAAGTTTTGTTATAACCATGACCAAGAAGCCTCAAAAAAGAGCCACAGCCTTAGTCCAGAAAGCTATTAAACAGATGCTATAGTGCTTGAGCCAGGCTTTGGAACCAGGCTTGGATTTAAGCCTAGCTCTTTTACTTAGTGGATGTGTGAACCGGGAAAATTAAATGAAAAAGGCACATAAAATAAGGCCTGTTACACAGTAAGTGTTCACCTAATGTGAGCTATTAGCATGCACAAATGTAGATAATTAATATCTCCCCATTTCAGACCAAGCACTTGAACATGGATACAGACACTATAAAAGAGCAAGAATTGAAATCAAACCATAAACTTCACATGAGCAGGACCTGTCTTTTAATTAGCAGCAGCACAAAGTAAGATACTAATGAAGATTTCATGACTGATGTGAATATCTGACATCTTTAATGCATGTAGCTGTATAACTGAGCCAACATGTCAAGAACCATTCCAGTATTGTTTTTATTGCTGAAATAAGGTAGATGAAGGTAAGTAGCTAGGTGAACAAAAGCACTTTCCAAAGGGAAAGACAGAAAGGAAACCCCTAATTAACTAATTGTCTAGAACTTCATGAATGGTTCAGCCACTGAAGGTCCTAGGTTGGAGTGGAGAAAGTGGGTGATGTATACCTAAATATGTTATTCAGCAACAATATTAAGTCAAATATAAAGACTTTTGATAAGTCATTATTTTGTTCGGGTGCTTGTTTAGTGCTTCTTCTCTGCTTGAGTGCTTCTGTTTGTAAATGGCAGAGAAGACTCACCCAAGTGTGATCTGGCTCTTTTGTCAGCACTGAAAATGGATGAACATATACTCACAAATAGGATACCAGCCTTTTCTCCCTATACTGTCTCACTGTGTGATAAGTAAAATATTTAAAGTATATAAAACTTAGTTCTAAAGAAATTATGAGTACACATGTATCAGTTCCACCCTATCATGAGGCGGGCAAAACAAGTAGCTTAGATTAGTAATTAAGTAGCTTAGATTAGGCAAGTATAAATTTGGAAAAGAACGCCCTAAGAAATTGTCCAGTTCTTATTTTTCATCCTGCAGTTGAAATTACCTAAACTCTTCCTGCAACAGTAATCCTATAATTGAAACAGTTATTAAATAATAGTCCTATAAATACTATTTAGCAACACTTAAAACAATCCAGTTTTCTGATATGCCAAACAGGTTTTTCCAAATTGTCTACAAGGATGGTATGTTTATAGAGGAAACAAGAACTACTGTTCAAACAGATCAAGGTGCATAGTAGCAGTGCTACAATTATAAGTTATTGTCCAACTAGTTCTTGGGAAAACGCAAAGAAATTCAGAGTATACATAAAGAATTTGTGGTTTCTGTAGGATGAAGAAAGACCTTTTAATATTTTTACTTGGAAGTATTTTAGGGTTAATTAAGATAGTTGGCTTAAAAAAATAGCACTTACTGTTTGATTACGAAGAACTTTTATGGGGGTAGAATGCTCTGCACACTCCTTAGAAGTTCTATTATCTTCTGAAGTTGTATTTGAATCTACCATATCCACTAATGCAACACTCAGATTCACTCGTAATGCATAGAGAACGAAGAAACCAAAAAAGGCCAAAATTGCTAAATTGTAACGAGCAGAGCAGCACACTGGAGCTGAAATAAAGATTGAGGGAAAACTTTAATTAAAAGAATAAATTAGATATCATCTAAACCACGAAAAAGGTTACTTTTTAGAAGTACACAGACAAATGAATCATGAATATTTTTCTGAGAATTTTCTCAGGTTAATCAAATCTAAGTACATTTATCAGAGTATTTGTTCCCCGTATCTGCAGTTTTGGTAAAAATTTAACACATGACAGCCTGAATGGTAAGACAGTTTATTACTGAGGTAATAGCTTTATCAGTTTTGCTCAGGAAAGTCTCCATTCCAGAGTCAAACTGAACCCTATTCCATGTCAGCCAGCAAAGATGTGGCATGAGAGAAACAGGTCAGGAGGTTTAATGGCATCACTATTCCTGAAAAACTATCTAAAAGTACAGTGACATAGCATATATATTACAGATTATGAGTTAGTAGCTATCTCACTGTAAATGTAGCATAGCAAAACAAACAAAACCAAAAAAGAAAACCCTTTTACTGCCAAGACTAGGGTACAAAACCCCTCTTGATACATTTCTTACCTTGATGAGTATCCTCAGAGGCTGGTTTTGAATCAGAAGCCATGATTAATACTTAAGCCTCTCCTAAGTGAAATGTATTTAAGAATCCAGAAGCAGATCTGCAGAATCTATGACAGTTGCAGCATCTGTGACAGTTGCTCAGTAGTTATCATGCTTAAAGGGCCCACAGTAAAAAGGGAAAGAAGTGAATGTACCACAATGATAAAAAAATAAATAAATAAATAAAAAGGGGGGCAGAATAGTTTGGAGGAACCAGAAAGCAGATAGCTGACAATGAGATGGGTGTGATGACAACAAAACAGAGGCAAAGGGAATTTAGAGGATTGGCAAGAAATAAAGTGTTGAGCTGTGATTATAACCCAAGAAGAAAGTAAAATGGAGAAGGCGAATGGTTTAGAAAAGTACACTTGGATATGTGGGAGCTTTTGCTGTTTTGTTCAGTGCTGTATATCTCTAGTGCCTACAGCTGTGTCTGGGAGAGTTGGTACACAAACATTTTTGTAGGTTATAAGTAGAGAGGTGTCTCCTGATGGAAGGACACAATCTCACCTTTGAAGTACTCTTGACAATAGATAAGACAGACAGATACCTCAAAAAGTTCATGGAAAAATAGAATTGAAAGACAGTACAAATACTTCCATGAACTTTTTAAAGACCCCTCGTAGAATCATAATCCAATGAAACATCTAGATCTACCAATTTACAGTAAACATAAGGGATAGAAGAATATGTTAAATGACAACACGGGGATGAAAATTGCAAGGAAAAAGAAAAGAGAGGAATGGGGGAACCTATAGATTAAAAGAGACAAGAAACATTTCAATCATTTGGAAGACATGGACATTACTGAGATCCTGATTTGAAAAAGATTATAACGTAACTGGGGAAATATGAATACTGACTGGGTATTTGATAAGGATCATTTTTATGTGTTGTCATAATGGTCCTGTAGTTGTTTAAAGAGTACTTATCTTTTAGAGATACATACTGAAACATTTATATATGAAATGACATGGTATCTGGGATCTGCTTCAAAATAATCATGTATGAGCATAAGAATAAATGAAACAAGACTGGCCATGAGTTGACAACTGTTTAAGCTGGGTGCTTATTCACTATACACTTCTATTATTGTGTATGTGTGAACTTTTCCATAAAAAAATGAAGGCCTAGATGAAGTAGGAGAGTCGTCAAAGCAGGGTAGTTATAGAGGCAAGAAGGAAGGATGCCTAGTTGTAGTTAAAGCAGTTAGGGGAGAAGGCAAGGTACAAGGAAGACTGAAGGAGGGAACGAAATCATTAGACATGCAGGAGTCCAGAGAGCTGAAGGGACATGTGTTAGACGGAAAGTCACTAAGGATTATGGCAAGAACTGGAGTGTAGAAGATGGAGGTGAATCAGGAGCGAGAGCCTCTGATGAATGAGGCAAAATGTGGGAGGTGGGTACATGATAGCGACGATGTAACAGAAAGGTGATCTAGGCCAAAGAAATTAAGGGTGGTGGGGTCATTGTCTGGAAGCATCTATGTGGATAAAGGAGTCTTCAACCTGATTGATTCGTGTAAGGTATGAGAAAATAATCACCCCTTGAGAGAGTGGTGGGGAGTGGGAGCGTTATCCCCAGAAGGCCAGGTTTCTGGTGAAGCAAGGAGGTGCAGGTGGTGAGGGAAGGCTGATGAAAATCCAAGGATGTCTTGGCATTTATTCACTGCAGAAAGGTTTGGCAGTGGGGAGGAGAGGGTCTGGATCAGGAGCAATGAAGTACTGAGCGGTGAGGGCCTGAGAATGATGTCAGGAATCCATTGAGACAGGCATGGACCTGTGCAAAGATGATATTTTCTCTAGAGGAAGGTGAGCACTGGACCTAGTGAGCCCCCTTGGCCAGGGTATTGTATTAAACAAAAATGTCCTATCTAAAATGGATAAAATAAGTTTTGCTTTTAAAAAGGGCAATATTCAACTAGTCTCACCTTGCCTATGGGTAATTAATTCCTGATAAATCCTTATATAAATCCCAAATTAACACCCATTTATGTGAAAATGCCAAATTCCATCACAATGGACCCAGTTACTTCAATATTAACATTGACTAACACAACATGACCCAAAGCCATTTTCTTTCATTCTGTAGTAGGGCTGTTCTCTACCAGCATTCCATACCTCATATTTAAGACTATATTCATATATATGAATGTAAATCTTCCAGCCCCCACCTAACACAAGAGGCAACACCTCGCCCCCCACTCCCACCAAAAACAAAACCAAAAAGAAAAGGGCTGTCTGGTTGGTTCATGGTTACAGTGTGGCCTTGTAACACGAAGGTCAAGGGTTCTGTTCCCCCTGCTGGCCAGCCACAAAAAAGAAAAAAAAAAAAATCGATAAAAACAAAGCACAGGATGCATCAGTTATTACTATTATAAGTTAGAAAATCACAAGTTCCAATAGAGTGTGACAGTGAAGAATGAGGCCTCCATTTTTCAGTGCCCAGCTTCTCTGAGGAATGCAAACTCCAGATGGTCTTCATTGATGATGATGATGGTGATGATGATATAATAATAGCAAGTAACACCATGTGCCAAACTCTATTTTAAGCACTTTCTCTTTGCTCATTTATTCTCACAATAACCCTATAATTAGGTATATTATTTTCCCTGACTTACAGATGAGGAAAGCACAGAGAGGTTAGGTAACATGCTAAAGCTTACAAAACTAGTCAGTGAAGCTGGGATTGGTAATTAAGCACTCTGCTCCAGATCTATGCTCTGTCTTTAGACACAAAGAAATGTCTTAGAAGCCCTAAAGCTGATTTCTCCTAACATGAATGAGTACATCTTTGGTACAACTGTATTTTTTTTTTTTTTTTTTTGTGTCGTTTTTGTGACCGGCACTCAGTGAGTGCACCGGTCATTCCCATATAGGATCCGAACCCGCAGCGGGATCGTCGCCGCGATCCCAGCGCCGCAGGCTACCAAGTGCGCCACGGGCTTGGCCCGGTACAACTGTATTTTGAAGGTACACTTAATCAAATACAAGGGAGAGATTTATACGAAAGTAAACCTTCAACTGGAGGAAAGTATGATGAATGAAGAATTTTTATGTATGGGAGGGCAAGCTTTGCCCTTCCATTCCTACTTCCCTCCCTTCCTCCTACCTAAATTAGGCAGAAAAACCTACAGACTTCCAGCTGTTAATCAGCATTGAGCCAGTCTTCCCCTATCATTTTGGTGTGCATCTCTGAATTCCACAGGGCTCAGTAAAAGCAAATGCTTGGGAGAAAATCATAGTTGGGTTGCTCAGAATTCTGTCATATTATACTAAACTGAGAGGTATTAATTCTTAATACTGAAGAAACATATCCTAATTTTAGCTCTTAATAAAGAAGCACTGTGCATAATTAAAACCATGTACCCTTATTCATGGTGGGGTGGGGAACTTCCAAATTTGTGAATAATCAAGTAAAAATGATAAAGCATTTTGCAAATAGTAATTTCTAAAATGTAACACAAGTTGGCCAGTGTCGTGTGTTGAGGAAAGATAGGACTAAAACCCAGGAGAACTCTGAGGCTAGTCCTTAATACCACTATGTGCAATCTTGTGCACTTAACCTCTTTGGCACTCAGTTGCCTGCATGTAAATGATGCTCCACTAGATAGTATCTCTAAGGTCTTTTTACTTCTATAAAATTTTATAACCATGACATTTTATCAGTATTTCCCTCCTGAAAAACAAAACTATATACTTAAGCATATATAAGGTACAGCTAATTTCATACTGGTTTGTTCCAGAAGCAGACGTAAAAGATAAATAAAATGCATCTAAACATATGAAAAGGGAAGTTTTAAGGACTGCTAAAGATTTACTCCTTAAGGCATCAAAACTTTTAAAAAGTAAGTCTGGATGGATGGAAACTTTTCATTTTTAAACACACACCTTCTTAAATGTGTGAACTGAATATATAAAACATAATTTAATCTTTAAAAAATATATCTAAGGGTCATCTTGTTTCCTCTGTTGAGATGATACATGGTGGATATTATTTCTAAACCTGGGACAGGGGCACCACCGAGAGGTAAATGAGATGACCCCTGTAGCCTTCTATAAAGTTGTTATACTCATCTTTGTCTTTTCTATCTCTTTTCTTCTGGTGCTGCGTCTTGTCCTGCTCACAATACCCCAGACACACAGCTTGATTTAAAATATTGTTGACCGATGCAATAATCTATAACTGTAGGCTCCTTCTATATAAAATCTTTATCATATTTTAAATAGCAAAAATAGTGTGTTGCTCCTATTTCTACTTCACTTGCTCTTCACTGGATATGTAAAGAGTGAAAATAAGAAGAGAAATGGCTATAATGAAGGCAGCCACCTCAAGCCTGAAAGAACAGTGCTAATATCATAAAATCTATACATTCAATCCATGAATCAAGCAGGGATTGTTTTTAAGTGATGCTATGAGCTAATTTTTTTCTTTTTCAATTAACTTTATTGAAGTATTACATGAAAACTGTACACATCTGTCCATTCCAATCAAGATCAAGATGTAGAACTTTTCTATTACCCCAGAAAGTACTCTAGTGCCTCTTTGCAGTCAATTCGCTAATGCTTGCAGCTTTCAGGCAATCACTGATCTGCTTTCTGTTATTATATATTAGCTTTGCCTGTTCTAGAACTTCATATCGAAGGAATCATACACTAATATGGTGGCTTCTTTTGCTCAGCATGCTTTTGAGATTTAGCCATGGTGTTGTGTGTATCAATAGTCTGTTCTTTTTTACTGCTGAGTAGTATTCTGTTGTATGGATATACCACAATTTGTTTATCCATTCACCAGTTGATGGCTATCTAGGTTGTTTCCAGTTTCTGATTATTATGAATAAGGCTGCTATAAACATTGTGCAGCTGTATGGGAGTGTATGTTTAATTCTAAAAGAAATTGCCCAAAAGTTTTCCAAAGTAGTTGTACCATTTTACACTGTTACTAGCAAGGTACAAGAGTTCTAGTTATTACATACCTCTGCTAACATTTGGTATTCTCAGTCTTTTTAATTTTAGCCATTCCAATGGGTATATGATGTGTGGTTTTAATCTCCATTTTCCCAACAATTAATGATGTTTAACATTTGAGCTAAATTTCCATTATATATATGTTTATTTTCCAACTGCAAAAGAATATAGTAGTCTCTAGAGAATATCTTTATTTATGACATTTGCTTCTGTACTTCTATACTAGATTATTTTACACAGGAAGATTATAGAATTCTAATGCTATGAGCCACAGAAAAATATCAGTTTATAGAACTAAATCCGACTTCCAGGTAAAACATCACTACAGTACAGTATGTATTTATATTTAGATTTAACTAAAGTAAGCTACCAGCTGCGAGATGGAGCTATAACATTGACACCTCTACTGCCACCATCTGGTAACGTTAAAAACAAAGATAGCACAGAAAACTACTGTTCTCGGTCCGCAAAAGTCAAATATCCAATTCAACTCTTTCTCACACACATATCTTTCAATGCATGCAAACTGATTTGTTTAGTTTTCATTACTTTTAAAGAAGCTATATTACAAAAGTGTCAAATAGCAAAATATGTTAATTTCCCCAAATTCAGGGAAGATGCTTTGTGAAGTACACTGTATGTTGTTTTTGATTTGTTACAAGACCTTTGGCAAATTACCTTAGAGCTCTATAGATATTTTGAGGATAACCGAACTATTTCTTGACTTAAACCGTAGACTGCTACACGGGAGGGGGGGTTCTGCAATATTTTTAGTCTTTTACTGCACAATGTCAAGATATTCGATGGGTTATGCAATAATTGCCGTCTGGAAACTCACAAATGCTAACCCCAGTCCTTTTTTGTCCCCGCCCAAGGAGCTGCCAGATCACATGCTGGCGGATATGCAGCTGCAGAAACCTGGCGGTGACAGGGAAGAAGAGCTGGCGGCTCCGCTTGGCCTTTTGCCTATTGATTTGCAGGTTTCTCCCCCAGTTCGCTCTTACACCCGGTGCTCCGCCCGGCCCTTGGCCATTGATTTGAAGGTTCTTCCCTAGTTCGTTTTTGCACGAGGTACCCAGCTCAGCACGACCGAAAACAACCTCGAGCCCAGCACCGGCAGTACACAGCTGGTCCCTGCCCTGGCCCCACGGGACTGCAGCTGCCGAGGCCCCGCCCGAGCCCCAGGCCCTGCACCGCGGTCTCCGCTCTGCCCCTGGGGCCCCTCCGGGGTTTCTGAGCACCGGGGCAGGCGGGCTGAGTGGGGTCCTGATTGGGCTTCCCCTCCTCGAGTCCCCTCTGGTCTGAGCAGCTTCAGCCCCGCCGGCCCAAGGTGCGGGTACCCTGGCCACGTCCGCCCTGGGACCACCGCCCGCCTAAGGACCGCCCCCCGCCCAAAGCCCTTTGACGGCCCCGCCATTCACCGGCTTCGGCCCGCGGGGCGCCCCGCAGGAGGGGCGTGCTGTCCGTGCTGTCCTCGCCATCGTTCATGGCCCGGCCTGGACCCGGGGATTTCATGTCGCCTACGGGGGACAGGTGTGCGCGTTACCTAGCAGAGCGGAGCCCTCCCACCCGACAGCCGGGGGCTCGGGGCCGAGCGGGCGGGGCGAGGGCGCTAGCACCTCCCTCGGCCACGTCGTGTCACCGAGGCCCCGCCCAGCGCAGCCGCGCCGACTCCGCCCGCCGCCATCTTAGGTTCGGGCATCTCTGGCGCGGGTGAGGCGAGGAAAGCCGGCTTCGGGAGCTCTGGCCTGCGGGGGGCGGTCGGCTCTGCTTAGCCCGTGCCTGGTCGCTTGTGTTCTTGGGAACTTTTCCCGCTCTTGCGTCCCTTTGTAAAGCGCTGGGGTCGCCCCTCCGGAGCGAGGATGTGTGGGAGGCTGGAGGCTGGCAGTGGGGACTTGAATCGCGCATAAATCGGGGGGGGGGGGGGGGGGGGGCTTCCACCAACCTGGGGAAGTGGATGTGTTTTTGACGTTCAGTTGTCAGTAGTAAATTGCCATGACTTAGCAACCTTTGTACTATCTACCCCGTGACAGCATACTGTCCTTAAAATGGCTTTTGAGGTGGAAAAACAGTAAATGGAAATATGTTGAGTCCTATGAAATTGTCGGTTTTATAGGTAAAAATAATCCAATGTAGGCAGTTTCATATGGTTCAACCTATAGAATCCTCTGATGTATGTAAGTCTGTTTTATCCTCACAGGTCTAATTCGGACAGATTTTCTAGCGTTTGCTGACTAGGGGAAAGAGGGACTAGGAAAATGTACCCGCTTGCCTTGGCCAGGCGGATCTGGAGCCGCTGTCCTGACCACAGGGTTCAGTTCGGCAGCTATCATGGTTAATAAAGGGTACATCTGTGGAGAGAGACGGAAAAATAAGATGTACATGCACTCGGAGAGTTCAGTGTAGACGGGGAAGACTCACAAGCCAAGAATTCAGTAAACCGCATTAAGAGACATGGTGAGGTCCATGTGGGAGTCCAGAAGGAAAGGGGAGGATTCTGAAGTCATCCCAGCCTCTGGATCAGTAAATGCTAGGAAAGTTTTCAGCTTAAAAAAGCAAATCAAACCTTGTTTCTGAGCTACTGAAATTACCATATAGATTTTAAACTCTCTGAGGGTTGTAGAGAAAACGCTACTCACACATGATCTCCTGGTGGGTCCTTTTAAAATGTAGATTCAGATTCAGAAGGTCTAGTGTGATAGTTTTATGTGTCAACTTGGAGGGTGTTTTTTTAAAAAAAGTTATTGACACAATAACTGTACATATTTATGTGGTACAATTTGATGTTTCAATACATGTAATTCGCAGAATTTCCAAAATCCTCTGGCTAATTTGAAATACACTTTATTGTTAACCATAGTCACCTCACTATGCATTGCAACACTGGTGCTAATTCTTCCTATCTGTAACTTTGTACCCATCGACCAACCTCTCACCAGCTTTCCCTCCCAGCCTCAGGCAACTGCAAATCTACTCTTAACTTCTGTGAGATAAGCTTTTATAGGTTCCACAAATGAGTGAGATCATGTGGTATTTGTCTTTCTGTGCCTAGCTCACTTCACTTAACAGAATGACTTCTAGTTCCATCCATGTTGCTGTAAATGACAGGATTTCATTCTTTTTTTATAGTGGAATAGTACTCCATTGTGTAAATATACACTTTCTTATCCATTCATATGTTGATGGACACTTAGGTTGATTCCATATCTTGGCTATTGTGAATAGTAATAAACATGGGTGTGCAGATATCTCTTTGACATACTGATTTTGTTTCCTTTGGATATATTCCCAGTAGTGGGATTGCTGGGTCATATGGGAGATGTATTTTTAATTTTTTGAGGAATCTCCATACTATTTTCCATAGTTGCTGTACTAATTTACATTCTAGAGGGTGTTTTGGGATGTGATTAGCACTTAACTGAGCTAACCAGCCAGCCTGAGGTTAACACTTTAATTTGTCAACTTTGGGTAAAGCTGGTTGCCCTTCATTATATGGGTGGGCCTCATTCAATCAGTTGAAGATCTGACTAGAACAAAAAGTCCAACCCTCACCAAGCAAGGGGGAATTCTCCAGCAGACAGTCTTCAAACTTCATTTTCACCATTGGGTCTCCTGGATCTGGAGCTTGCTGGCCTATATTGTGTGAGCCAATACCTTTCTTTCTCTTTCTATTGGTTCTGTTTCTCTGAGAACCCTAATACGTCTGGGATGGGCCTGAGATTCTGTATTGCTGGCAAGTGCTAGGTGACTGCACTGAATATAAAGGTTAGAGAGGACTTTGGCCAGGGAATAAAGATTCCAACAGACTTGAAAGATTTCAAACCAGAGGAGGTTTTTTTTTTTTTTAATATACGCTTTTTATTTTAGAAGTTTCAGATTTACAAAAAAGTTACAGACAGTACAGCGAGTTCTCCATACTTTGCCTAGTTTGACCAGTTTTTTTTTGGCAGCTGACCAGCTGGTGACCTGTTGTTAAGATCTTACATTAGTGTGATACATTTGTCACAACTAATGAGCCAATATTGATTATTATTAACTGAAATTCATACTTTATTCTTTAGTTTTTACCTAATGTTCCTTTTCTGTCCCAGAATACATCCAGGATTCCATATTACATTGAGTCATGGTGTCTCCTTAGGCTCCTGTGACAATTTCTCAGACTTTTCTTGTTATTGCTGATCTTGATGGTCTTATAGAGTACTGGTAGGTTTTATAGAAAACCTCTCAATTTGGGTTTGTCTGATTTTTTTTATAATTACACTGGGGTTATGGATTTTTTAGGGGGAAGACCATAGAGATAAAGTGCTGATTTCATCGTATAATTTTAAGGGAATGTGCTATCAACATAACTCATCACTGATAATTACCACTGGTGATGTTAAGCTTCATCACATGCCTGAGGTAGTGTTTGTCAGGTTTTTCCACTGTAAAGTTACTCTTTTTTCCTCACTTTCCATACTTTTCTCTTTGGAAGGAAATCAGTACGTGCAGTCTACACTTAAGAGGTGGGGAGTTATTTATGCTCCATTACTTTGAGCTGCAGAATTCTTTTGTATGGGAGATTTGTTTATTCTCCCCCATTTATTGATTTATTCAGTCACTTAGTTATATTACTATGTACTTATGGTTATTTACTTTATACTTTGGTTATAATCCAACACTATGTTGTTTATTTTGTTACTCCAAATTGTTCTACCTTTGGCTACTGGGGGCTCTTTCACTTGGCTTCTGTGTCTCTTTTACATACCCCCATTGTGTTTTTTGAGCACCACCTTACTTTCTGGTACAGTAAGATGTTCCTGGCTCATCTTGTATGTTCTCTGCCTCTACCATTTCTCCGAGGAGGATAATACCAGAAACCAAGACCTGGGCACTGGATGTACTTCTTTCTGCTAGGGTGTAATTGATTCTAGGCCCAGAAGAGGTAACTTTTGTTTTTGTTTTGTTTGGTATTCTTCCCAAGAGGATTTTTTAAAAAGTGTAAGGTGACACCTTTTTCTTTCTTATATATGGCATTCACTTCCTGATTGCACACTACTGTAGAAGATTACCGTTGATGATATTTATTTTTTGGTTGGTAATTCCTTCCTTCATTAACACTGTAAACCAGTGCAGTTCAGTAGAAATATAATGTAATCCATATAAGTAATTAAAAATTTTCTAGTAGCCACATTAACAAAGTAGAAAACCAAACAAAAACAGGTGAAATTAATTTTATAACATACATTATTTAACCCACTGTATCAAAAATATTATCAATTCGGGCCAGCCCGTGGCTCACTCGGGAGAGTGTGGTGCTGATAACACCAAGACCACGGGTTCAGATCCCATATAGGGATGGCCAGTTAGCTCACTGGTGAGCGTGGTGCTGACAACACCAAGTAAAGGGTTAAGATCCTCTTACTGGTCATCTTTTAAAAGAAAAAAAAAAACAAACCATCAATTCAGCATCAAATCAATATAAAATTATTAATGAGATATGCTCTTTTTTGGGGGGTACTAAATCTTTGAAACCTAGAAATGGTAGAGTATGCATTTTATACTAATAGCCCATCTCCATTAGGACCAGCCACATTTCGAGTGCTCAATAGACACTTTATGGCTTGGGCTACCATATTGGACAACATAGTTCTAGGTCATGTGAGAGCTTACTCTTCCTGTCTCCCCCCACCCCCCAAATCCTGTCTTTGGATGGGAAAGGAACATCTTTTGGGCAGAGTGCCTTGTTCAAAAGCCTCTAGCTGTTTTCTATAGTTTCCTCTTCTGTAAAATGAAGGTAATAATAGAAACAACCTCATAGGGTTGTTGTAAGTATTAAATAAATAAGATAATGCATGTGAATCACAGTATCTGCTGGTAGTTATCAATATATGCTAACTATTGCATTTTTTAGCTAAATTTGCTTTCCAAAATGAACTTACCCATTTTAGGAACTCCCTTTGATTTTCATTATACCTCTTTTAAGACACATATCACATTTTGTCTGTCTTCAAGGAGCTTATAAATGAAATGTACCTTGAAGGAAATATTTCTTAATACTGTCCAAGGGAAATATAAAATATTTCCCTAATAGTTATGAAAGGTAGAGGTCATATTTTTTATTTCTATTTCTAGAGAGTAAGTGGCATATGATTAATGTATTCCGGAGGAAGAGTGATAATATTTTTAGGAAGGAGTTTCAGAAATGGATAGTCTGGTCATGCTTTCCCATATCCTGTTTCCTTTAGGCAGCTCTATTGTCAGAAGTCCTCAGGCAATGATCACAATATAAACAAAATGATATAGGTAAATGAGCACAGTTTTCTATCATGTTTATATGATAGCGGGCACTCATTGTTTTTGTAGCAGTTTGAATTTCCTCAGTGCCTTACAACTTAACAGTTGGGTAGTTCTTGCAGCATACCAACAAAGACATCAGTATTATTATAATCATTTTAAAGAGAGGAACTAAGATGGCAATTGAATAAAGTGATTTGTCCAAGGTCAGTGAGAGCCACTGTTACAATTTAGGTTTATTGCCTTTCCTAGTATTCAACTCCTAGGATGATGCTTCTTCATAATTTTCTTAATTTTCTACACCTTATGTATTACTGTTGCATCTTTTTTTTTTTTTTTTTTAACTTTTATTTTGTAGATATACATTGTGGTTGATTATTGTTGCCCCTTACCAAAACCTCCCTCCCTCCTCCCTCTCCTCCCTCCCCCCCAACAATGTCCTTTCTGTTTGCTTGTCGTATCAACTTCAAGTAATTGTGGTTGTTATATCTTCTTCCCCCCCCGTTTTTTTTTTTTTTTTTTGGTGTGTGTGTATATATTAATTTTTAGCTCCCACCAATAAGTGAGAACATGTGGTATTTCTCTTTCTGTGCCTGACTCGTTTCACTTAATATAATTCTCTCAAGGTCCATCCATGTTGTTGCAAATGGCAGTATTTCATTCGTTTTTATAGCTGAGTAGTATTCCATTGTGTAGATGTACCACATTTCTTTTTTTTTTTTTTTTTTTTTTTTTTTAAATTTTATTTTGTCGATATACATTGTAGCTGATTAATGCTCCCCATCACCAAAACCTCCCTCCCTTCTCCCTCCCCCCATCCCCCCCAACCATGTCCTTTCTGTTTGTTTGTTGTATCAACTTCAAATAATTGTGGTTGTTATATCTTCTTCCCCCCCCCCCCGGTTTGTGTGTGTATGTGTGTATGTGTGTGTGTGAATTTATATATTAATTTTTAGCTCCCACCAATAAGTGAGAACATGTGGTATTTCTCTTTCTGTGCCTTACTTGTTTCACTTAATATAATTCTCTCAAGGTCCATCCATGTTGTTGCAAATGGCAGTATTTCATTCGTTTTTATAGCTGAGTAGTATTCCATTGTGTAGATGTACCACATTTTCCGTATCCACTCATCTGATGATGGGCATTTGGGCTGGTTCCAACTCTTGGCTATTGTAAAGAGTGCTGCGATGAACATTGGGGAACAGGTATACCTTCGACTTGATGATTTCCATTCCTCTGGGTATATTCCCAACAGTGGGATGGCTGGGTCGTATGGTAGATCTATTTGCAATTGTTTAAGGAACCTCCATACCATTTTCCATAGAGGCTGCACCATTTTGCAGTCCCACCAACAATGTATGAGAGTTCCTTTTTCTCCGCAGCCTCGCCAGCATTTATCGTTCAGAGTCTTTTGGATTTTAGCCATCCTAACTGGGGTTAGATGGTATCTCAATGTGGTTTTGATTTGCATTTCCCGGATGCTGAGTGATGTTGAGCATTTTTTCATATGTCTGTTGGCCATTTGGATATCTTCCTTAGAGAAATGCCTACTTAGCTCTTTTGCCCATTTTTTAATTGGGTTGCTTGTTTTCTTCTTGTAAAGTTGTTTGAGTTCCTTATATATTCTGGATATTAATCCTTTGTCAGATGTATATTTTGCAAATATTTTCTCCCACTCTGTTGGTTGTCTTTTAACTCTTTTAATTGTTTCTTTTGCTGTGCAGAAGCTTTTTAGTTTGATATAATCCCATTTGTTTATTTTTCCTTTGGTTGCCCGTGCTTTTGGGGTCGTATTCATGAAGTCTGTGCCCAGTCCTATTTCCTGAAGTGTTTCCCCTATGTTTTCTTTAAGAAGTTTTATTGTCTCAGGGTGTATATTTAAATCCTTAATCCATTTTGAGTTGATTTTAGTATACGGTGAGAGGTATGGATCTAGTTTCATTCTCCTGCATATCGATATCCAGTTATCCCAGCACCACTTGCTGAAGAGGCAGTCCCTTCCCCAGTGAATAGGCTTGGTGCCTTTGTCAAAGATCAGATGGCAGTAAGTGTGAGGGTTGATTTCTGGATTCTCTATTCTATTCCATTGGTCAGTGTGTCTGTTTTTATGCCAGTACCATACTGTTTTGGTTATTATAGCTTTGTAGTATAGCTTAAAGTCAGGTAGTGTTATGCCTCCAGCTTTATTTTTTTTGCTGAGCATTGCTTTGGCTATTCGTGGTCTTTTATTGTTCCATATAAATGTCTGAATAGTTTTTTCCATTTCTGAGAAAAATGTCTTTGGAATTTTGATGGGGATTGCATTGAATTTGTATATCACTTTGGGTAGTATGGACATTTTCACTATGTTGATTCTTCCAATCCAAGAGCATGGAATATCTTTCCATCTTCTTGTATCCTCTCTAATTTCTCTCAGCAGTGGTTTGTAGTTCTCATTATAGAGATTTTTCACCTCCTTGGTTAACTCAATTCCTAAGTATTTTATTTTTTTGGTGGCTATTGTAAATGGGCAGGCTTTCTTGATTTCTCCATCTGCATGTTCACTATTGGAGAAAAGAAATGCTACTGATTTTTGTGTGTTGATTTTGTATCCTGCTACTGTGCTGAAATCATTGATCAATTCCAAGAGTTTTTTTGTAGAGGTTTTAGGCTGTTCGATATATAGGATCATGTCATCTGCAAACAGGGACAGTTTGACTTCATCTTTTCCAATCTGAATGCCCTTTATTTCCTTCTCTTCTCTGATTGCTCTGGCTAGTACTTCCAACACTATGTTGAATAGGAGTGGTGAGAGTGGGCATCCTTGTCTAGTGCCTGTTCTTAAAGGAAAAGCTTTCAGCTTTTCTCCATTCAGGATGATATTGGCAGTGGGTTTGGCATATATGGCTTTAATTATGTTGAGATACTTTCCCTCTATACCTAACTTATAGAGGGTCTTTGTCATGAATGAGTGCTGAACTTTATCAAATGCTTTTTCAGCATCTATAGAGATGATCATATGGTCCTTGTGTTTGAGTTTATTAATATGGTGTATCACATTTATTGATTTGCGTATGTTGAACCAACCTTGCATCCCTGGGATGAATCCCACTTGATCGTGATGAATAATTTTTCGTATGTGTTGCTTTATTCTGTTTGCTAGTATTTTAGTGAGGATTTTTGCATCTATATTCATCAAGGATATCGGCCTGTAGTTTTCTTTTTTGGTTATATCTTTACCTGGTTTTGGTATCAGGATGATGTTTGCTTCATAGAATGAGTTTGGGAGATTTGTGTCCGTTTCAATCTTTTGGAATAGTTTGTAAAGAATCGGTGTCAATTCCTCTTTGAATGTTTGGTAAAATTCTGCTGTGAATCCATCTGGTCCTGGGCTTTTCTTTGTTGGGAGCCTTCTGATAACAGCTTCAATCTCCTTTATTGTTATTGGTCTGTTCAAATTTTCTACGTCTTCACGGTTCAGTTTTGGGAGCTTGTGTGTGTCCAGAAATTTATCCATTTCGCCCAGATTTTCAAATTTGTTGGCGTATAGTTGTTTATAGTAGTCTCGAATGATTCCTTGTATTTCAGATGAATCAGTTGTAATATCGCCTTTTTCATTTCTAATTTTTGTTATTTGAGTCTTCTCTCTTCTTTTTTTTGTTAGCCATGCTAATGGTTTGTCAATTTTATTTATCTTTTCAAAAAACCAACTTTTTGATTCGTTGATCTTTTGAATTGTTTTTTGGTTTTCAATTTCATTCAGTTCTGCTCTGATCTTAATGATTTCTTTCCGTCTGCTAACTTTAGGATTGGATTGTTCTTGTTTTTCTAGTTCTTTAAGGTGAAGTGTTAGGTTGTTCACTTGCCATCTTTCCATTCTTCTGAAGTGAGCATTTAATGCAATAAATTTTCCCCTCAATACTGCTTTTGCAGTATCCCACAGGTTTTGGTATGATGTATCATTGTTTTCATTAGTTTCAATAAACTTTTTGATTTCCTGCTTGATTTCTTCTTGGACCCATATGTCATTAAGTAGAATGCTGTTTAATTTCCATGTGTTTGTATAGTTTCCAGAGTTTTGTTTGTTATTAATTTCTAGTTTTAATCCATTGTGGTCTGAGAAGATACATGGGATAATTCCAATTTTTTTGAATTTATTGAGACTTGATTTGTGACCTAATATGTGATCTATCCTGGAGAATGATCCATGTGCTGCTGAGAAGAATGAATATTCTGAGGTTGTTGGGTGGAATGTTCTGTAGATATCTGCCAATTCCAATTGGTCTAGAGTCTTGTTTAGATCTTGTGTTTCTCTACTGATTCTTTGCCTAGATGATCTGTCTAATATTGACAGTGGAGTGTTCAGGTCCCCTGCTATTATGGTATTAGTGTCTATTTCCTTCTTTAGGTCTAATAGAGTTTGTTTTATAAATCTGGCTGCTCCAACATTGGGTGCGTACATATTTATGATTGTTATGTCTTCTTGATGGATCAGTCCTTTTATCATTAAGTAGTGTCCCTCATTGTCTCTTTTTATGGTTTTTAGTTTAAAGTCTATTTTGTCAGATATAAGAATAGCCACTCCAGCTCGTTTTTCTTTTCTGTTTGCATGGTAAATCTTTTTCCATCCTTTCACTCTTAGTCTGTGTGAATCTTTATGGGTGAGGTGGGTCTCTTGTAGGCAGCATATAGTTGGGTCCTGCTTTTTGATCCAGTCAGCCAGTCTGTGTCTTTTAATTGGGGAATTTAAGCCTTTAACATTAAGAGTTGTTATTGAAAGGTGTTGATTTATTCTTAGCATTTTATTGGTTGTTTGGTTGTCTTAGGTGTCTTTTGTTCCTTGCTTTCTGATTTACTGTTTGGTTTCTTTGTTTGTTGGTTCCTTAGGTTGTAGATAGTGTTTTTGTTAGCTTGTTTTCTCTTCATGAATGCCATTTTTATTGTACTAGCGGGTTTAGATTTTTCTTAGGTTTTTATGGCAGTGGTAGTTATTTTTCAGGAACCAAACCCAGTACTCCCTTGAGGATTTCTTGTAAGGGTGGTCTTGTGGTAGTGAACTCCCGCAGTTTTTGTTTGTCTGAGAAATATACTATTTGCCCCTCATTTCGGAAGGATAGCCTTGCAGGGTAGAGTATTCTTGGCTGGCAATCTTTGTCTTTTAGTATTTTGAAAATATCATCCCATTCCTTTCTAGCTTTTAGGGTTTGTGATGAAAAGTCTGATGTTAACCTGATTGGGGCTCCCTTATAGGTGATTTGACGCTTCTCTCTTGCAGCTTTTAAGATTCTCTCTTTGTCTCTGAGTTTTGCCAATTTGACTATGACATGTCTTGGAGAAGGCCTTTTTGGGTTGAATACGTTTGGAGATCGTTGAGCTTCCTGGATCTGAAGATCTGTGATTTTTCCTATACCTGGGAAGTTTTCTGCCACTATTTTGTTGAATATGTTTTCAATGGAATCTCCATTTTCCTCCCCTTCTGGAATACCCATGACTCGGATATTTGAGCGCTTGAGGTTGTCTGATATCTCTCTCAGATTTTCTTCCATGTCCTTGATTCTTTTTTCTTTCTTTTTGTCTGCTTGTGTTATTTCAAACAGCCCATCTTCAAGTTCAGAGGTTCTCTCTTCAACTTCGACAAGCCTGCTGGTTAAACTCTCCGTTGTGTTTTTTATTTCGCTGAATAACTTCTTCAGTTCAGCAAGTTCTGCTACATTTTTTTTCAGGACATTGATTTCCTTTTATATTTCCTCTTTCAGATCCTGTATACTTTTCCTCATTTCATCATGATGTCTAGCTGAGTTTTCTTGTATCTCA
The DNA here is from genome assembly GCF_027409185.1 of Cynocephalus volans. Classification (NCBI taxonomy): domain Eukaryota; kingdom Metazoa; phylum Chordata; class Mammalia; order Dermoptera; family Cynocephalidae; genus Cynocephalus; species Cynocephalus volans. The sequence continues at coordinate 79,074,155 of NC_084464.1, forward strand.
TTCAGTTTCCTTAGAATTATCACTCGAAATTCCTTGTCAGTTATTTCAAGGGCTTCTTGTTCTATAGGATCTAGAGTATGAGATTTATTAACTTTTGGTGGTGTACTTTCTTGATTTTTTGTATTTCTGGTGTCTTTTTTTTGGTGTTTATTCATTGTGGCAGGGGGTTTCACAGTCCACCGGTTTAAGACTAATGACTAACTAGGATGTTGCTGTGGTTGCCAATTTGGTATGGCTCCCACCGTGACTGCTCAGTTGGCCTCTAGTGTCTTGTGTGTGTGGTTGCCTCGGGTCTTGGGCTTCTCCGGGGATCCACCTTTCTGGTCAGCTTGTACTTTGCTGGGCTGGTGGATCACGTACCACAGGGTGTGTGATCTCTGTTGAGCTTTCACTTTCTGTACAGGACTTCTCCCCGTTCCGTGTGCTCTGGCCCAGGCTGTTAGATCGTGCAGTGGCGACCCCACCGGGTGAGTGGTTTCTGTCGAGTCTCCGCCTCCCTGGCCGCACGTCTCCCCCCTCTGTGCACACTGTGCTGGGTTGGGGCGTGTCTTCTGCACCCCTCGCCTATCAGCTGGGCCTTCAAGACCCTGCTCAGCACCGCCTCGCCCAGGAAGTCTACCAGGTTTCTGCTAGGCACAGACGACCGGTCTCTCTGGGTGCCTTTGTAGCACTGTGTAGATCTTTCTCGGGTCTTGTTCACCTTTGTATCCCCCCGGTATAAACCGAGTCTAGTGCCCGCCTGCAGCCTGCTCTCCGGCAGGTTCAAGCGGACCTGGGAACTCTCCTACCACAGTATTCCCAACCAGAAATTCGTTAGGCTTTTTTCCAAACTGGTGGTCGCAGAGATGGTATCTGCCTCCCAGTAACAGGAAGTTTACCGGGGCCGGAGTCCAGGGTGTGGTGGAGTGACAGTCGGCCCGCCCGTACTTCCTAGCCCTCCCAAAACTGGTCGGGACGCCCCACACCCCCAGCCCTGCCAGAGAACCGTGGAGGGAGTGGGAGAGGAGGTCGGCCCGCAGGGTCCGGAAAGCCCCGCGCCAGGCCAAGCAAATGGGCTCAGTGATGGCCGAGCAGGGCGGAGCTGCCCGCACCTGGGAAAATGGAGGCAGCACCGGGGTAGTGAGTGGCCTGGTGGTGCAGGCGGGGAGCCGCGTGTGCATCCACCCCCCGAACAGAGCTGTGCCAGGGATCACTCACAGTGCTGTGCCAGGTCGGGCGCTCGCTCTGTCTCTGGTTTGTTGCCTTCCGTGTTCTCGGCGCTGCCGCCTCGGGCTGTTCAGTCGCGGCGCCGCTTGGGCGCTCCCAGGAGTCTTCTTTAATGCCGGCCTGAAACCTCGAATCCTGGATAGGGCAGCTGGCCGCCTTCAGTGCGGCCCCAGCCTCCGGGATCCTGGCTGCATCCACAGCAGCCCTGGCGCCGTGTTCCCTGTTTCAAGACTCACTTTTGCAGCTAAGAATCAGTTCTTTTCCTGCTCCACACTTCAAAGCTGTTGCCTGTAAATGAGGCAGCCTCTCCTGCCGGGGGCAAAGTGGCGTTGAGCCCCCACGACCGGTCAGCAGCAGCAGTCCTCCCTTAAGAGATGGCCAGAGGAAGGTCCACAAGTTTCCCGGCTGCCTGAGGCCCAGTGGCCACCTTTTCCACCTCAGCTACTCCGCGCCAGCCGCTGCAGCCGCCGCCATCTTGAAACTCTGATGTACCACATTTCTGATGGACATTTGGGCTGGTTCCAACTCTTGGCTATTGTAAAGAGTGCTGCAATGAACATTGGGGAACAGGTATACCTTCGACTTGATGATTTCCATTCCTCTGTGTATATTCCCAGCAGTGGGATAGCTGGGTCATATGGTAGATCTATCTGCAATTGTTTGAGGAACCTCTATACCATTTTCCATAGAGGCTGCACCATTTTGCAGTCCCACCAACAATGTATGAGAGTTCCTTTTTCTCCGCAACCTCGCCAGGATTTATCGTTCGTTCAGAGTCTTTTGGATTTTAGCCATCCTAACTGGGGTTAGACGGTATCTCAGTGTGGTTTTGATTTGCATTTCCCGGATGCTGAGTGATGTTGAGCATTTTTTCATATGTCTGTCGGCCATTTGTATATCTTCCTTAGAGAAATGCCTACTTAGCTCTTTTGCCCATTTTTTAATTGGGTTGCTTGTTTTTTTCTTGTAAAGTTTGAGTTCCTTATATATTCTGGATATTAATCCTTTGTCAGATGTATATTTTGCAAATATTTTCTCCCACTCTGTTGGTTGTCTTTTAACTCTGTTAATTGTTTCTTTTGCTTTACTGTTGCATCTTAAAACTTGACAATTTCACTTTATCTTGGAAGTCATTTTAATGCCAACTATATAACGTGTGAGATTGTCAGCTGCTGATTACAAATTATGTGGCTTTTTCTTTGTCAATTTCATTTACTTGCTGTGGGGAGCTGAAAAAATAGCCACATTAAGAAAGAAAAAAGATATAAGTAATGTTGCCTCTGTGAAAAGTCTGGAAGAGACTGATATCTAAAATGTAAACAAACTGAAAAATTTAAGACATGTCATAGTTTTATCTTTTCAACTTCAGGGAATTTAAGATAAATCAAAACTTGCAAATATCGTAACATATCAGCAGAGCAGATAGTAAATCAGTTGGGAGAATCACACAAGAAACTCGTGAAGCAGAATGACCTTCAGAAGTAAGCTAAAAGTGCCTGCAAAGCAACTCAAAATCGAATGACTCAGGCAGATTAGAAGATTAACGTTCAGATCTGTTCTGCTGGGTAACATGTGAAGCCATAGTGCTGTTGAGTCAGCTCTTTTAATGCTGATAATCCTTTTTGGTCAGAATTCTTTCCACATATACATTCATATTTTCTGATTAATGAAAGATATAGTGGCTCAGAAACTAAATGTTGTTTTAAAATAGAAAACATGAACTCAATGGTATTTTAAAAAAATCACTGTATTGAGATATAATTGATATACAAAAAATTGCACATATTTAATGTGTACAATTTGATGGGTTTATAAGTATAAACTTATACTGTAGTGTATTGAATTTATGTCCCCCCAAACTAATTGCAGCTTGAATTGTGTTCCCCAAGTTTTATGTATTAGAAACTTTGCCCCCACTGTGACTGTTAAGAGGGTGGGAAATCCTATTATGGTAGTTGAAAGGCGGAGCCTTGAAGAGATGATTAGATTGTAGGACTATGCCATAATGAATGGATTAAAAAAGGTGGTTAGAGGGCTTTAAGAGAAGGGAGTATGTCTCTCTCTCTCTTGCTTGCTCTGCTCCCTCGCTTCCACCATCTTGCAATGTGAGACCTCTGGGTCACTGTCACCACCACCAGATGGACTTTGGGCTTCCCAGCCTCAGAAACCATAAGCAATAAATTTTGTTTTTCTTTATAAATCACCTAGTCTCAGGTATTCTGTTGTAGCAACACAAATGGACTAATACATATGCCTACACCCATGAAACCATCGCCACAATCAAGGTAATAGACATATCTATCACCTCCAAAAGTTTCCTTGTGCCTCGTTGGTTGTTGTTTTTGTGAGAATATTTAACTTGAGATCTACCCTCTTAACTTTTTAAGTGCACAGTACAGTATTATGATGTTATACAACAGATCTCTAGAACTTATTCATATTGCATAACTGAATTTTTATACCTATTGAATAACACCTCCTCATTTCCTCCTCCCCCCAACCCCTAAAAACTTCATTCTATTTTCTGCTTCTATGAGTTTGACTGTTTTAGACACATCATATAAGTGGAATCATGCAGTATTTGTCCTTCTGTGACTGGCTTATTTCACTAAATATAATGTCTTCCAGGTTCATTCATGTTGTTGCAAATGACAGCATTGCCTTCTTTTTTAAGGCTGAATAATATTCCATAACATGAATATACCACATTTTCTTTACCCATTCATCTGTTGATGAACATTTGATACATTTCTGTATCTTGGCGAATAATGTTGCAGTGAACATAGGAGTGGAGTGCAGATATCTCTTTGAGATCCTGATTTCAATTCTTTTGAATATATACCTAGAAGTGTTATTGCTGGATCATATGGTAATTGTATTTTTAATTTTTGAGGATCCTCAACACTGGATTCCATAGTGTATATACCAATTTACATTCCCATCAACAGTGTACAGGGTTCCAATTTCTCCACATCCTTGCCAACACTTATCTTTTGTTTTTTTGGTAATAACCATCCTAACAGGTGTGAAATGATATCTCAGTGTAGTTTTAATTTGCATTTCTCTGATGATTAGTGGTGTTGAACACCTTTTCATATACCTGTTGGGCTTTTGTTTGTCATCTTTTGAGAAATGTCTATTCAGGTCCTTTGTCCATTTTTTCATTGGTTTATTAACTTTTTTGCTATTGATTTAAGTTCCTTATATATTTTGGATATTAACTTTTTATCAGATATATGATTTGCGAATATTTTCTCCCATTTGGTCAGTTGTCTTTTTACTGTGTTGGTGTTTCCTTTGCTGTGCAGAAGCATTGTAGTTTGATGAAGTCCCACTTGTCCATTTTTGCTTTCATTGCCTTTGCTTTTGGAGTCATATCTAAGAAATCATTGCCAAGACAAGTGTCAAAAAGCTTTTCTCCTGTGTTTTCTTTTAGGAGTTTTACAAATCCAACATGCTGACCTTTTAGTGCACTGCCTTAGGGAAAAGAGGTGGGTGGTTTACAGTGGCCTGATGGCTCTGTGAGATTGGGAGAAGGTACACAACCCTGAAACCCCCAGAGAAGGCAGGAATAAACATGCATATCTATAGGGAAGGTTTGAAAGGCTCCTAGAATATCTAGCCAGGCTGATTGGTTAAGGTCTTTCTCTGCTGAAGGCTGTCCATATATCAATTAGAAAGTGTTGAAGTATCATGGTAACCTGTTAATTAATACAATGGATATATTCTTAAAGTTTTATATAAATTCAATCATATTTAAGATGACACATGAGAGTTTTCTATTTATAGGGAAGCTATGATGAATCTTTTAAATTTATTTATTTATTTAATTTAATTTTTTTTTTGGTGGCTGGCCAGTTTGGGGATCTGAACCCTTGACCTTGATGTTATCAGTACCATGCTTTCCCACCTGAGCTACCAGCCAGCCTAAGGGGATAGATGAATTGTCATTTTTTAGGTATTCTTATAGTAGGGCACATTTATACTGGTTTTTCCATTCAGTAATTTAAGTAAAAAGAAAAATGCAGTCATGTTTAGATTATCTTTTTAATTGAATTTTTCAGGGATAAAAATTGCGATCTTATAAGTTATTAGTTATAAGGTTAATAAATCAGAATATTTAAGTTCAATCCTTTATATTTTTAAAAATTCCACCAGAACTAGTTATATCAGTTGGTGAAGTGATTCTAGATCCTATCAATAAAAACCCAAAGAAGAAAAATCCAACAACAGAAAACCAAAACTTAGTCTAGTGAATATGATTGATTGATCTATTTTGCTAACCCCAAATAAAAACCAAAAACAAGATACATAATTAATCATACTATGTAGTGATGTCCTTACATATAAATGAAAGCACTTCAACTAGGACTCAGTTTTGACTTGCAAGATGTGGGTATAAATTAAAGAGATGTGTGAGGGAAGAATTTACTCTAAGGACAGTCCTACGAGGAAAGTTCCAAAAGTGTTTTGAAGGAAAAAGCAATTAGAGAAAAGGTATTTAATCTGTTAAAATTTGCATTCTCTTTTGCATTAATTTGTGTTTTTTGGAAAAAACTCCAACAGTTTTATTGCTGCCAGCTTAGCTATAGTGATGTCAACAGAGGGAGATTCTATACAACACTTTTCATGGAGAAGAGCATAAGTGAGATGATAAGGAAAGAATAATGTCTTTTATGAGGACTACAGGGTTGTTTTTTGTTTTTCCTAGCGAAAAATCATGGGTTGGGCTGTAGGGAGGACTTTCACTTGAAGGAGAAAAGATTATCACAGTAAGGCCAGAAACTAAGGTACCGACAGTGCTTGCAAGCTAAAATGCATGTGGTAGAAACATACCCACCACTGCTTTGGTCCAGTGTAATAGAAAAAAAATGAACCGAATATTCAGTATCTGTTATGTGTCAGACACCATCGTAAGCATGTACACATATTTAATTCTAAAGCATCCATAGGGCTTGGTATCATTATTCTCATTATTTATAGCTAAGAAAACCTGAGCTCAGAGAGAGTAACTTGCTTAAGCACAGTGGCTAGAATGTGTGTCTTACTCCAAACTCCATGTTCTTTCCACACTTCTTTCCAGTAGATCACATGTATTTCTCACACACAGCGTGCTAAAGTTTGCCTGGCTTAGGTATTGATCAGTTTGTTGATCGTCATCTGAACCCACCATCAATAGGAAGGATCTGAAGATGAAGGCTGATTGGTATGTAGAGTGTGCATAGGGTTAGAACTAAGGAGACCAGGTTCTATCACCAAGTCCAAGGGCGCTAGCACAGTGTTGGAAATGGGAGCCCGAGGAGGGTTAGAAGCCAGTTAGACATGGGATGCCAAAATAAAAGGATAAAAGATCTTTTGATGACACTTTGTCCTAAAAAGTACCAAAAGCCCAGGAAGGATATTTTGGAAAACAAAACTCAGCCTCAGTCCGCCCTTAGAGAACTGCCCCAAATGGTGCAGGTTTGGACTGGAATAGGGTACCTGTCTACTGACCTCATTATTTCTGATAGCTTCAGTTGTGCCTCAGAGTCACTGTTTTCATTGTCAACATTTTCTTTTTTTTTTTAATAAGATGACCGGTAAGGTGATCTTAGCTCTTGTCTTGGTGTTGTCAGCACCACGCTCTCCCAAGTGAGCCATGGGCCAGCACCCATTGTTAACATTTTCTGATTACTTAAGCACAGGAATGAGTTCATTGAATGCTATGATGCAGACTTAATACAATCATACCTGCTGGAGACCAGCTCCGCAGGATTCGTTGGACCTGAATAGGTGGTGTGGCGTCAGCGAGGAAAGAAAGAGACGGACCACAAATGTCTAGTGCAAGTGTGGATAACAACCACAAGAATCTTGCTTTATTTATGTTTTTACCTAATCTTTTACATATTGATTTATTTTTTAATCAAAACATTTTTTATTTTGTTTCTATTGAAAAAGAAAGGTCAAAACGTTCCGAGGCACTCATGTTGTGACAAGAACATCTACTCATGCATCAATAGTTCACCCCAAAGCCTGTGGCTTGTGGCCAGGATACTATACAATAGCAGCATGCTTGGCATTAGAGAGCGTCAGACTTTTGGTCTGAATCACAATTCTTGACCTTTTAAACTTACACAAACTTATATTTTAAATTCTTATAAAATCTTACTTATACTTATATTTAACAATTTAATGTCTTATGTTTATATTTATTATTTTAATTTATGACCAAAATCACAATATAATAAAACTTGATTATAACGTTATATTATATTTTATACTACTATTAAAAACAAACAACATTTATTAATATCAAAAACCTTTTTATATATTTTTATTATTTTAGCTATTCATCTTTATAGTAAAACTTTCTAATGTTTTTACCAATTGACTCTGGGAACAGTACAAGGAACAAAGTGAAAAGTTAAATAATCCTATTCAAACTAACAAAAGCGCAATATATCATTCTTATTACTGCTAGGGAAACAACATGTTCTTGGTAAATCAAGTGAAACTATGGGAGTGGAGAGAAACAAATCTGTAACTGGTTGATGATCAATTAGTTGTAAACATTACTGCACTCGGACCCACCATCTCCCTGGGGGAATGTAAATAGAAACCTAACATAATAGCTTCATTCCACAGGTACAAGAGCATGACCACAGCCACAATGGGTCCATGCACACATCACTAACAAGGAAGATTAATGACAAAATTAAATGGAGCCAACCCATACTGGGAACATGCATCAAAAACACCTTTAGTACTGACAATATCTTTTAAATAAACCAGTTAATTTTGATGTATTTTAACATGTCTTTTGAGAAACTCCAGGGAATTTCTCAAAGTCATACTAAGCCAAAAGGTTAGGCTGTTTAATTCTGGGAAGCCTCATCAAGCAACCAAATTGAACAAACAAGAACTTCCATGGAGCCATACCACACACATGGAACCCCCTTGTAGCCTGCAGAACAAGGGGTATCACTCAGGCTCCCATGCCGTTCCCTATAGCAGGATGGCTCACGGCACATACCTTTCAAAAGTTTGGAAGGGACTTTCAACGATAGCTTCAGTTATGTCTCAGAGTCATTGCTTCTCATTGTTGGCCTTTTTTTCTTTATTATGTAGGCATGGGGATGTATAAATTGAATGCTATGATGCAGGTTTAAGGAAATTACCCTACCTTTGGATTAGATTGCCAATATGACGTAAAACTTGAAAAGAAATTCCAATGATTACTTAGTTAGAATCCAGTCATCCCCACCCTGTCCCCCTTCATTGCTGTGTGGCAGGTGGTCTGATTTGAGAACCTAGACTATGTTCTAATTCAGTTTTTTTATGCCCTGTAGTCATGAAGGAAACAGATCAGCACAATCTTTTAAAAACATTTCAGAGTACATGCCTTAAAAAAAAAACACCTTTTCATTATGAAAAACTTCAAATAGGCACAAAATTAGAGAGAATAGAATAATAAACTGTGTTGAGTATTTCCTCAACTCCAATGACTATTAATATTTTGCCAATTTTTTTTTTACTTTTACTTGTACATGTTTTTAATTTTAACATTTTAAAATTTACTTGTACATGTTTTATTTTAACATTTACCTGTACGTGTTTGTGAGGTAGTGTGTTTCAATATGTGCATATACTGCACAATGATTCACTTAGGGTGGATAGCATAGTTTTGTACCTGTTAGTCCACCACTTTTCTCCCAACCTGGCCTTCCCTTCCAGCCTCTGGTACCAATTATTCTATTCTCTACTTTTATGAGAACCACTTTTTTTTTTTTTCACATATGAGTGAGATCATGCAGTATTTGTCTTTCTATGCTTGACTTACTTTGCTTGATGGAAAACATGATGGTTTCCAGTTCCATCCATGTTGCTGCAAATGATAGGATATCATTTATTTTATGTATAGCTGAATAGTATTCCATTGTGTATATATACCACCATTTTTAAAATCCATTCATTCATTGATGGGTATTTAGGTTGATTTCATCTCTTGGCTATTGTGAATGGTGTTGTGATGAACATGGGGGTGCAGGTGTCTTTTTTATATATTTATTTCATTTCCTTTGGGTAGATATCCACTAGTGGGATAGCTGGGTCATAAGGTAGATATATATTTAGTTATCTGAGGAAACTCCACACTGTTTTCCACAATGGCTGTACCAATTTACATTCCCACCAGCAATATAGGAGAGTTCCTTTTTCTCCACATCCTCACCAGCATTTGTTATTTTTTGTCTTGCTGATGATAGCCTTTCTAACTGGAGTAAGATGCTGTCTCATTGTGGTTTTAATTTGTGTTTCCCTGATGATTAGTGATTTTGAGCATTTTCTCATGTACCTGTTGTCCATTTGTGTGTCTTCTTTTTTTTAATTTAATTTAATTTTTTTATTTTTTATTTTTTATAGAAGATGACTGGTAAAGGGATCTCAACCCTTGGCTTGGTGTTGTCAGCACCACGCTCAGCCAGTGAGCCAACAGGCCATCCCAATATAGGATCTGAACCCATGGCCTTGGTGTTATCAGCACTGCACTCTCCCGAGTGAGCCACGGGCTGGCCCCTTGTGTGTCTTCTTTTGAGAAATGTCTGTTCAAGTGCTTTGCCATTTTTTAAATTGGTTTATTTGTTTTTTTGCTGTTGAGTTGTTTGAGTTCCTTATATATTCTGGATATTAGCCCCTTGTCTGATGTGTAGTTGGTGAATGCTTTCTACCATTGTGTAGGTTGTCTCTTCACTTCGTTGATAGTGTCCCTTGCTATGCAGAAGCTTTTTAGTTTGATGTAGTCCCATTTGAGTATTTTTGCTTTAGTTGTCTGTGCCCTTGTAATCTTGCTCAAAAAAGTGTTGCCCACTCCCATTTCATGTACCATTTCTCATATGTTTTCTTCTAGTAGTTTCATGGTTTCCAGTCTTAAATTTTGAGTTGATTTTTGTGTATGATGAGAGATAGGGGTCTAGTTCAGTCTTCTGCATGTGGATTGGATATCTAGTTTTCCCAGCACCATTTATTGAAGAAGCTATCCTTTCCCCACTGTATATTTTTGGCACCTATGTCAAAAATCAATTTGTTGTAAATGTGTGGGTTTATTTCTGGGATCTCTATTCTGTTCCACTGGTCTATATGTCTGTTTTTATGCCAGTACCATGCCGTTTTGGTTACTATAGCTTTATAGTATATTTTGAAATCAGGAAGTGTGATGCATCTAACTTTATTCTTTTTGTTCAAGATTACTTTAGCTCTGTGGGGTCTTTTGTGGTTCCATACACATTTTAAGATTACTTTTTCTATTTCTGTGAAGAATGTCATTGGTATTTTGATAGGGATTGTGTTGAATGTCAAGACAGTTTGGGTAATACAGACATTTTGGTGATGTTAATTCTTCCAACCCATGAACATGGGCTATCTTTCCATTTATTTGTGTCCTCTTCTTTCACCAATGTTTTATTGTTTTCATTGTAGATGTCTTTCAACTCTTTGATTAAATTTACTCCTAGGAATTTCATTTTTTTGGTAGCTATTGTGAGTGGGATTACTTTCTCGATTTCTTCTTCAGCTATTTAATTTCTGTCATATAGGAAGGCTATTGATTTTTGCATGTTGATTTTGTATCCTGCCAGTATATTGAATTCATTTATTAATTTTAGTAGTTTTTTGGTTTAGTCTTTAAGGTTTTCTATATAAATGATCCTGTCACCTCTAAATAGGGATAGTTTGACTTCCTCTTTTCTGATTTGGATGCTCTTTATTGCTTTCTCTTGCCTTTTTGTGCTGGCTAGAACTTCTACTACTATGTTGAATAAGAGTGGGCAAAGTGGGTATCCTTTTGTTGTTCCAGATCTTACAGAAAAAGCCTACAATTTTTGTTTGTTCAGTATGATATTAGCTGTGGATTTGTCATATATGTACTTTCTTGTGTTGAGGTAATATGGACTTTATTGTGTTGAGGTAATTCCTTCTAAACCTTTTGTTTGTTTGTTTGTTTGAAACATAGTTGTACATATCTGTGGGGTACAGAGTTGAATAGCAATACCTGTGTGCAATATGTGATGCTCAAATCATGATAATTAGTATTTTCAGCATTATACAATGTAATTGTTTTCCATGGCCCTTTACCAATTCCTCCTTTACCTCCTCTCCCTTTCCCACCTCTGATAACCTCAGTTTTGTTCTCTCCTTTTGAAAGTTCAGTGTATCATTGTGATTGTTGTATCTTTCTTTCTTTTTCAAAATTTGTTTATTTTTTTAGTTCCCACTTATGAGTGAAGACATGCAGTATTTCTCTTTGTGTACCTGGCTTGTTTTACTTAACATAATTTTCTCTAAGTTCATCCATGTTGTCACAAATGGCAAAATTTCATTCTTTTTTAATGGCAGAGTAATATTCCATGGTGTAAATATACCACATTTTCCTTATCCAGTTATCCATCAATGGACATTTAGGTTGGTTCCAACTCTTAGCTATTGTAAATAGAGCTGCAATAAACATGGGGGTGCAGGTAACCCTTTGACATGTTGATTTCCTTTCCTTTGTTTTTGTTTTTTTTTTTTTTTTAAAAGATGACCGGTAAGGGGATCTTAACCCTTGACTTGGTGTTGTCAGCACCAAGCTCACCCAGTGAGCTAACCGGTCATCCCTATATGGGATCCGAACCCATGGCCTTGGTGTTATCAGCACCACACTCTCCCGAGTGAGCCACGGGCCGGTCCCAATGTCCTTTCCTTTGGATATATACCCAGCAGTGGAATTGCTGAATTGTATGGCAGTTCTATCTGTAGTTGTTTGAGGAACTTCCATACTGTTTTCCATAATGGTTGTACCAATTTACAGTCCCTCCAACAGTATAGGAGGGTTCTCTTTTCTCTGTGTCCTCACCAGCATTTGTTATTCTCTGTCTTTTTGACAATATCCACTGTAACTGGGGTGAGATGATATCTCAGTGTGGTTTTGATTTGCATTTCCCTGATGCTGAGTGATGTTGTGCAGTTTTTCATGTCTCTGTTGGCTATTTGTATGTTTTCCTTTGATAAATGCCTATTCAGCTCCTTTGCCCATTTTAAAATCAGGTTATTTGTTTTTTTTTACTAAGTCGTTTGAGTTCCTTGTATTTTCTGAATAATAATCCTTTGTCAGATGCACAGTTTGCATGTATTTTCTCTGCTCTGTAGGTTGTCTTTTCACTCTGTTAATTGTTTCTATTGCTGTGAAGAACCTTTTTAGTTTGATAAAATCCCATTTGTCTATTTTTCCTTTTGTTGCCTGTGCTTTTGTGGTCATATTTGTAAAGTCTTTGCCCAGTTCTACTTCCTGAAGTGTTTCCCCTATGTTTTCTTTTAGATATTTCATAATTTTGGGTTGTTGGGCCCATTTTTAGGAGCAAACATTATCTGTGAGCCACATGGTGCCTATGGGTGGAGGATGAAGATGGCGCCCATGGGAAGTAGGGGAGGTGTAACCCAAGATAGCTCCAAAAGGTTTTTATTGGTCCTCCAGTATTTCCACACTTGTGAACCCTGCGTGATCGCTATGCTCAACATGTTAGTACAAAATGCATGCCCGCGTGATCCTTTAATTGATTGGTTAGTTCATGGAAAGCCCCTACTTGCTTGCTTATATAAATTGCTGTGTAACGGCAATAAAGTGGAACTGCCCTGACAGAACCCCTGCCGCATCTGGGTGTCTCTTTCACGGAGCTGGGTTGGCGGGCAGCAGGCTCACTTTTCCCCGAGATCCCTCAGTCCGAACACCGGGGGTAATCCTGTCGGCTCCTTCTCCTTCTGGGTCTGTGAGAGGACTCCAAGTGCGCCCCTGTGTTGGGTCTTATATTTAAGTCTTTAATCTATTTTGAGTTGATTTTGTATACCTAATGTGTTGAGTGTTTCTATCATGAAAGGATGTGGGGTTTTATCAAATGCTTTTTCTGTATCTATTGAAAGGATCTTATGGTTTTTTTCATTCATTCTGATGATGTGATGTATCATGTTTATTGATTTGCATATATTAAACCATCCTTGTTTCCCTGGGATGAATCCCACTTGGTCATGAAGAATGATCTTTTTAATGTATTGTTGGATTTTGTTTGCTAGTATTTTGTTGAGTATCTTTGCATTTATGTTCATTAGCGATATTGGTCTGTAGTTCTTTCTTTATTGGGTCTTTTTCTGGTTTTAGTATAAGGGTAATGCTGTCCTGGTAGAATGAGTTTGGAAGTATTCCGTCCTTTTCAATTTTTTGGAAGAGTTTGAGAAGAATTGGTATTAGTTCTTTTTTAAATGTCTGGTAGAGTTTGGTAGTGAAGACATCTGGTCCTGGGGTTTTCTTTGTCGGGAGACTTTTTGTTACTGCTTCAATCTCATTACTCGTTACTGGCCTATTTAGGTTTTCCAGTTCTTCATGATTCAACCTTGGTAAGTTGTATATGTGTTCAGGAATTCATCCATTTCTTCTAGGTTTTCCAGTTTGTTTGCAGCGAAATTTGTTTTAGCTCCCATTCTACCACCTTTATCCTCCCTGTTTCCTCCCCCAGAACCACCACTGAACTATTTTAAAGCAATTTCCAGAAATCATTTCATATATTTTCGGTAAGGACTTAAAACATAATGATGCCACAATCATATCAAACAAATTGCATAATTATTCATTAATATCATCTATGTAGATGTTTCAAAAAGTTTGTGGGAAAATAGAATTAAAAGATAATATGAATTTTTCCATGAACTTTTTGAAGTACCATTGTATTTCTCATCCATATTCAAATTTCTCCAGTTGTCTCAAAGCTAAATTTTTACCATTAGTTTGTTAGAATTGGGTTCCAAAATAGTTTCTTTTTCTTTTTGGCAGCTGGCTGGTATGGGGATCCAAACCCATGACCTTGCTGTTATAAGGCTGAGCTCTAACCAACTGAGCTAACTGGCCAGCCACCCAAAATATTTTCAATTGAAATTAGTTGATATATCTCTAAGTCTCTCTGTGTCTTTAATTAATAGATTTTGTTTCTTAGAGCAATTTTAGGTTTATAGAAAAATGGAACAAAAATTATAGATTGTTGTATCTCCCTCTCCCACACCTCCTCCTGGTTTCCTTATTAACATGGTGCATTGGAGTGGGACATTTGTTATAATTGATGAACCAATATTAATATATTATTAATAACTAAAATCCATACTTTACATTAGGGTTCATCCTTTGTGTTATATAGTTCTCTGAGTTTTGCCAAATGCATAATGCCATGTATCCACCATTACGGTATAATACAGAACAGTGTCTCTGCTTCAAAATCCCTCATGCTCCATTATTTATTCCTCTCCACTCTCATTCAACCCCTGGCAATCAGTGATCTTTTTACTCTCTCTATAGTTACACCTTTTCCAGAATGTCATACAGTTGGAATCATATGGTATGTAGCCTTTCAGATTGGCTTCTCTCACTTAATAATATGGATTTAAATTTCCTCCATGTCTTTTTGTTGTTTGGTAACTCATTTCTTTCTAGTGCATACTACTATTTCATTGTATGGATGTACCATAGTTTGTTTATCCACTCACCTGTTGAAGGACATCTTGGTTGCTTCCAAGTTCTGGGAATTGTGAATAAAGCTGCTATAAACATTTATGTGCAGGTTTTTGTGTGGACCTAAGTTTCAATACATTTGAGTAAATACCTCAGAGTGCTAGTGCTGGATCATATGGTAAGAGTATGTTTAGTTTTGTTAGAAACTGCCAAACTGTCTTCCAAAGTGTCTATTCTATTTTGCATTCCCACCAGCAACAAATCAGAGTTCCTATTGCTTCACATCCTCAGCAGCATTTGGTGTTGTCAGTGTTTGGAGTGTGACCATTCTTATGGGTGCGCAATGGTATCTAATTGTTTTTTAATTTGCAATTCTATAATGGCATATGATACTGCACATTCTAAATCTCTTTTAACCTGTAAAAGTTACATTATACCTTTGTTTCCTCATCATGCGAATTATTTGGTAAAGAAACCAGGCCATTTGTTTTGCAGGATTTTCCACATTCTGATAGAATTATGATGTGTAAAGTGCATGCCATTTTGACAGAGGTTTAGTATCATTATCTTCATGTTTGAAAGAGAACACACATAAAAGATCCCATTGGATGGCTAGATCTTAAGATTCTATGGTATTTTATATAGTAACATTTAAATTTAATATTTTAAAATATCTAACCAATATAAGGATAGGGAGGCATAATATTCTTTTGGAATCCCTTACACATTTTGGATGACAGTTTTATTTTTGTATAATTTGTCTGATTTTATGTTAATTGATAGATTAAAAAAATCTCTGGCCAACACAGAGTTAAAGCTTGTGAAAGTCTAATCAATGGCATTTGTTTCTAGGACTTCTAGATGCATATTAAAAAAACTTTAAAATACAATTTCCTAAAAAGTCTGTAGGCTAAGTATATGTTTTGGAGAAACAATATTCTGGCTCTCTTCAGAAATAATGAGAACTCAAGGAAAGTGTCTGAATTAAAATAGATTCAAGGGGGTTCTATTAGAGTATTTTACTTTCTGGTTTACAGTTTCTGTCTTGGCCACAATGTTCCTATCCCTTGAGGCAACAATTTCTCTTGAAAAATAGAAATGTTTTTAGTAAAGGATCTACTACTCTGTTGTTTATTACTCTTTTGATTCCTGTGTCTTAAATATCAACGTGGAAAGAATTGTCAGTGTTATTGGTAATCTGTGAACCAAACAATGAACATAACAGATTGAAAGTTAAGAAGTACACTTTCTGTGTTTTTAAAAAATATACATTTTATTTGTTTAGAAGTGACAAATTACTTTAAAAAATAAAGATTTCCTTTAGTGAAAACCATAAAATATAATGTATATTGTTATTACTAAATGTTTTAGTCCATTTTGTGTTGCTATAACAGAAATACCTGAGACTGGGTAATTTATAAAGAACAGAGGTTTATTTGGCTTACGATTCTGGGACAGCTGCATCTGGCACGGGCCTCAGGCTGCTTCTACTCCTGGTGGAAAGTGGCAGGCAGCCGGTGGGTACAAGCAGATCACATGGCGAGAGGAAGCAAGAGAGAGGAAGCAAGAGAGGAAGCCAGGGTCCTTTACAATCAGCTCTCGCGGGAACTAATAGAGCGAGAACTCAGTCATTAATCCCCCTCCCCCAAGGAGAGCATTAATCCATTCATGAGGGATCCGCCCCCGTGACTCAATCAGTTTCCAACACTGCCACATTGGGGATCAAAATTCCACATGAGTTTCGGAGGGGACAACACACCCAAACTCCATCACTAAACTTCCCGAATTATATGTATTTTTGGGGATTGATACATTGTTTATTAAGGTGTCTAGTATTTCTATGGAAACCATCCTCAATCCAGGCAAAACTGGGGGTGCTGCTCAGATCCATTCCTGTTCATAACGGGTCTTTTTTTTTTTTTTTTCTTAGAAGATGACTGGTAAGGGGATCTTAACCCTTGACTTGGTGTTGTCAGCACCACGCTCTCCCAAGTGAGCTAACCGGCCATCCCTATATAGGATCCGAACCCATAGCCTTGGTGTTGTCAGCACCACACTCTCCCAAGTGAGCCACTGGCCAGCCCTCATAGGGGGTCTCTTAAATTATGTACCCCATTGTAAATGGTGGAAGTAGTTCATTTTGCTATTTGCTGCCCAGGGTTGCTGTATGTTCAGTAACTGTTTAATAATTTGGGCCCTGTGCAAGCTCAAAAGGGATATAAAAGTAGTATTGAAGCAACTCCAGAAATGTACTTGGGACTTCAGTATTACCTAAGGAAACCCTGAATTTCTGTAATTGGATTCTTTCTTCGGAATAAATGGGATTGTTGGAGATAGTTTTGGCTATCTTGAGGGAATAAGATTGAACTAGCAATTATTTCCTCAAATTTTAGGAACCTTTAAAACTTTCTGACAGAGGATGGGGATAGGTAGCGAAAAGGTAAATCTTTTTTTTTGGTTGCTGGCCAGTACAGGGATCCAAACCCTTGACCTTGGTGTTATAACACCACACTCTGACTTCTCATTCTATATTTTTAATATTGTATCTCTCTTTTTCCTTAAAGTTATAATGAGTTTAAAATAATTTAGAACAATATTTTTATCATCTATAAAATGGGCTTAATAGCTACTACATTTATTCTGTGATTGTTTTGTGCCAGGATCTTTATCCCATTTAATCTTAATGGTTCCCTTTGAAGTATTATCTCCATTTGACAGGTAAGTACCTTGAGGCCTGGAGATGGCAAGCAATTTGTTTATGGACACAGATGGTGAGTGGTAGAGGAAGGATCTGAATCTAGGTACCGTTGTCTCAAGTTTGTAAGTTTGTCTGAAAGTTTTGTAATATATAAGTTGATACAATGCCTGGAGCACTGTAGTCTTCCATTAATGTGGATTTGCTTCCTTCCTTCCAGAACCTGGGGAAGAGATGTCACCTTCATGTGTATTCTCCTTTCCCTACTCTTTTGCATTTAAACATCTAAGATCAGTTTGTTACTGAGCATTATCCTACAGTGGGCCTGTTTTAATTTTAGTGTATAATTTCTAGTCAACAAGAAGTAAAATCCTTTTGTGGCCTAAAGCCAAAACAAACAAAAATCACAATACATTAGAGGACATCACTGAGTAATTCCAAATCAAAGATTAGCATCTTCTTGGAGATTTGGGTTGATGATTCCTTTTGAGTGCACATAATAAGTGAAGCTATGGTCCCTTCTATGGATGGCTTAGCATACACAGGGCTCTAAATTTAGGGCCTGGTCCTGATATTGCTACTCAGTACCACTCTAGAGTCTGCCTGGTGGCTTGCTGTCCTCCACAGATGTTGCTTCTGTATAAACCTAAAGATGAGAGATCCTCCAAGTCTCTTGAATCTTTGAAGAATTCAAGAATTGTGAGAATACTTGGCGTTAACCCAGGGTAACGCCTTTTTACAGCAAAAGTCTCAGTACAATGGAAACTGTTTTGGAATAAGTAACCTAGTCCTAGTTTCAGGCACTGGGAAGCCTATTTTCCAGGTAGTATAAGCAAAAGGTATTTTTAGAATGGGTAGCATTTGTCCTAAGGTTGATCTTGACACTAAGTTGAGGTCATCTGCATATTTTATTGAGTGAAGTTGAAATTATTGTGTCCATAGTGACATCTACAGTGATGAATGCAAGGCTATTTACAGTCAGGGTGGTAATCCTGATATCCCTGTGGTCTCATTTTTGTGTCCTTCCTCACATTGTGTATGGGTGAGCTGACCATCTAACTGTGGTATAAGCTGAGGTTATTGATGGTCTGTTTCACTGATTTTTAAGTAAGTGAAATTAAACAACTGTTTCAGGTAGACTTCTAATACAAGTAACTCTTATGCCTAGTAGGTATACTTTATAATTGGGAACATCTTTTGTGAGAATTTTATTGATAACTGTATACTATTGTCACATTGTGCTCTGGTCTGAATATTTGTGTCCCCCCCCCACCCCCAAATTCATATGTTGAAACCTAATCACCAATGTGATAGTATTAGGAGGTGGAGCCTTTGGGAGGTGATTAGGTTGAAAGGGATTAGTGCTCTTATAAAAGAGGCCTCAGAAAGCTGCCTTGCCCCGTCCACCATGTGAAGACACAGAAAGAAGGTACCACCTATAAACCAGGAAGGAGGCCCTCACCAGACACCAAATCAGCCAGTTCCTTGATCTCGGAATTCCCAGCCTCTGGACTATGAGAAATAAATTTCTGCGTTTATAAGTTACCCAGTTTATGGTATTTTGTTATAGCAGCCCGAATGTACCAAGATACATTGTAACAGGAAATGTCTACTCTGCTCTCCTCCTTGATTTTATCCCGTAAGCATTGACTCTGAGGCACAGAAAAGGATGAGGTTGTATGGGGTTCATGTGGTGAGCCCAGTAACAGTTGCATCAACTTCTGTAACCAGTAGGTGGCAGCCTCATGCAGAATGGCAGCTGTTGGAGAAACTGGACAGTGTTCTATGCCTGTCTTTTTGTACAGGTACTGGCATGATGATGACATTTGCAGCAGGCTTTCCCTGGATTCAGAATGTAAGGTCTGGATGAATTCAAACATCTGTCACCTTATGGACCTTTAACCCCAATTACTGTTCCTCCTCATCTCTGATTTTAGACCTTCAAACACAAATGACTAAGGGTCCTATTCCAGTTAATAGAAGTATTTTCTTACTATCTTAATATTATTCAATGGGCCCCTAGATGGACATCTAGAACTTAGAGGAGTCACAGTCTAAAATTAACAGTTCTTTCTGGACACTCAAATAACCATGTAACAGAGATTTAAAAAAATCAAAGAAATCAGAAGTGGTGATGGGAATTGTAAAGAAAGATTTATTAACTACAGTCCCTGGAGAGACACTGCAGCCCAGCAAAATTATCTCCCTTTTCACTGTTTATGAGAAATCAAAAGGTTTCAGTCTAAATTGGCTTCTAGTGGTCCTTCTGTAGTTGTGATCCAGTTCTTTATTTTACTTTACTCTTTTCTGCTCGTAATGGTATTGCCTCCAGTAGTGGAGTTCAGTGTCTCAACCAAAATAAAGCAACTTTTGCTCCCATGTTTCTTTAGTTTGAACAAAGGCTATTTTTGGCCTGAATTTATCTGCCCTAAATAACCTCCATGGAAGTGATGTTGTGTGGTTCAGTTACTGCCTCTGATGCTTGAATCTTCTCAGACTCTCTCCTCCCCTCCTTTCTTCCACCCTAGCTCTTGTCTTTCATGGCTCTATTTCTGACTCCAGTGCTAGCATATCCCCTGAGGTGTGCCAGCTTGTATCCTGTTCAGAATTCCAACTCTGCCTTGTTAGTCTTGTTACTGTGTTACTGACTAGGCTCTACTTCTGTCACCCAAACTTCTTGCCTATACTGTTCTTCTGTTTCAAGACCCTGTTCATCATCAAGGCAATTCACCTCTGCTGTCTTCATTTCCCTGTGGTTGCTTTATGGAAACTAATCAATAGAAAATCCAAGAGACTACAGACAAAATCTTAGAACTAATATGAATTCAGCAAGGTTGCTTAATACAAGCTCAACATACATAAATTAATGATATCTTGCATATCATCAATAACTCATTAGGTAATTGGCCAGAAAAAATACATTTACAATAACATCTAAGTCTATAAATCTGATACAGGATATACAGACCCTTATGGGGAAAAAGTGCAAAATGTTATTGTAGTGCAAAAAGACACAAACATAGAACTATACCATGCCCGTGTGCAGTCATCCACTTTTTTTTTTTTTTTAAGATGACTGGTAAGGGGATCTTAACCCTTGACTTGGTGTTGTCAGCACCACACTCTCCCAAGTGAGTCACGGGCTGGCGCCTGCATTCATCCATCTCTGTTACTTATAACAGAATACCAAAACTGGGTATTCTGTTATGAAATTTATAAAATTTATTTCTTACATTTTTGGAGGCTGGGAAGTCCAAGCTCCAAGTAACACAGCTCGTGAGGGCCTTCTTTTGGGTGGAAACTCTACAGGGTCCTGTGGTGACCAGGGTGTCACATGGCAAGAATGGGCTGAGCAAGAGCCAACCTCACTTACTTTCCTTTTAAAGCCATTAGAACCACACCCATGACTTCATGAGTGGATCAATCCATTTGCAAGGGCACAGTCCTCATAATCTAATCACCTCTTAAAGATCCCCTTACTGGTCATCTTTAAAAAAAAAAATGGATGAATGCACACAGGCATGGTATGGTTCTATGTTTGTGTCTTTTTGCACTACAATATCATTTTGTACTTTTTCCCCATAAGGGTCTGTATATCCTGTGTCAGATTTATAGACTTAGATGTTATTGTAAAAATATTTTTTCTGGCCCATCTTTCAAACACCATAATTGGATTTCTCACTTTCCTAACACTATTTCAGTGGGGGACCAGTTTTCAATACATGAACTTTTGGGGGACACATTTAACCCATAGCAGCATATATAAGAACATTCAACTTCATAAAGGTGTTGATTCTCCCTAAGTTAATCTATAGGTTAAATTCTTTGTGGAAACAGGCATTTAACCAGAATGGCATTTTTATTGCCGTCACACTTTCACCCCCGGAACTAGAAAAACCCTAAAGTTCATACGGTGGAGCAATAGTCTAACAACAGCCAAAAACCATTCTGAAAAAGAACTACTAGACATCAAAACAATATGGCATTATATTAATTAAAGCATGTGGTGTCTGGCCCAGTGATAGAGAAATAGATCAGTGGAGCAGAAACGAGAACTCAAATAGATAAAGCATATATTGTAAATTGATATAAATGTGCTATATTAATTAGAATTTCTTTCTGTGAGTGATAGAAAACTCAAAGGAGCAATAGCTTAAACAAGATAGATATTTGTTTCTCTCATAGGAAGTCCAGAGGAAGTCAAGGACTTAGACTTCTGTCTTTTTATACCACCATGCATGGCCTCCTTTTCTAAACTCAACTAACGGTTCAGGATGGCTGCTCCAGCTCCAGCCACCCTGTCTGTATTCTACCAGAAGGAAAGAGGGAAAGGGAGGGAAAAGGCATGGCTTCCTCCTTTGGGGGACATTTTCCAAAGAATGCACAAACTATTTTCACTAACAACTCCTTGGCCAGAACGTGGGCACACCCAGCTGCATGTAAGACTGAGAAATGTAGTTAATTTTGGGTGCCCATGTTTCCAGCTAAAAATTCCTTTACTATGAAAGAAAGAGGAGAAAGGACATGGAAGAACAACTAGAAGATTCTGCTACAGGTGGCAATACCAATCAATGGAAGAAAGATTTATTATTCA
Organism: Cynocephalus volans; assembly: GCF_027409185.1. Classification (NCBI taxonomy): domain Eukaryota; kingdom Metazoa; phylum Chordata; class Mammalia; order Dermoptera; family Cynocephalidae; genus Cynocephalus; species Cynocephalus volans. Next base: position 79,096,151 of record NC_084464.1, read on the forward strand.
GTACATGTGTTGAGACAGTGGGTTCATATAGAAAAATAAAATTAGACCTTCCTCACACTGTACATAGAGAAAAATCTTAAATGGATTAAAATTTAAATGTGAAAAATAAAATTTTAAGACTACGTGAGGAAAATATGAGGACATCTTTATGACTTTACAGAAGGAAGAGATTTTTTTTAAACAGAAGGCACATAAAGCACAACTTATTAAGTAAAAGTTTGATAAATTTGTCTCTGTCATTACTGAAAACTTCTGAGAATAAACAAAAGCAAGAGACTGAGGAAGATATTTGTTATTTATTAAGAAAAATAACATTTTGGAATCCATAATATATAAAGTTCCTACAAATCCGTAAGAAAAAGACAACCTAATACAAACTGGACAGAAGATCTCATGAGGCAATTTATGGAAGATGAAAACAGAATGGCAATTAATACATGAACATATACTCAACCTTAGTAGTAAAAGTGTTGACTGGAAGGATGTATACCAAATTTCAATGATGGTTGCTTCTGGAAAGACAACACCAAGTTGTGTAGTGAGGGAGAGGAAACAAAGGCAAGTTAACTTCTTATATAACTCCTAGTCTTTAAGTGAAAAAATAAAATAAAAAATGAAGGAGCAAACCCAAACCATAAAACCCTCTCAATAAAGTTTTTCTTACCTTTATTTGCATACTCTTGGATGGGTCTCTGTGAAGTTGGCTCGAACATTAGCCTCTGTCTGCGTGAGCAAGGAGAGGGGGCAGTCTGAAGTGTTACAGCGCTTTCCCTCCCTGATGATGGCATTAGTCCTTGTCCTTTACCATGGCTGGCGGCTGGCGGCTGAGGAGGCTGGCCCACTGCTTATGCAGAAGCCCTCTTGCTCTGGTTCTCTTAGCTGCCGTATGAAAGGAAATGCAGGGATCCCATCTTGAATTGTGAACAGGACACCTGCTCATTCCCTAATCTTGCAACAAACTTCTGATGCTCTCTGACTTCTGGGGCATACAGTCTACCTGAATCAATTTGTTCTTTCATTCTTGACAGGATACCCTCCTGGGCTAAAGCCCAGGAATTCTTGACAAAGGGTCCCTGATCCATGGGTTGTGCCTGGATAAGTTTTTTTAAATGAATAAATTAAAGAAAAAAGGTAATATGCAATAATAAATTATTTCAGTAATTGAAAGAAGCATCTGAAATGACATTCTCATTAATACCTGATTTCTTAATATATCTAAACGGAAGACATCACCTTTTTGTCAGAGACCACACATAAGAATAGCATGGTGGTGGTGGTGGTAGGGTGACAGACCCACTTGGGGTCTGAAGTGCATGTGTAGTACCTGTAAAAGTGAGGAGCCGAGAACAGCAGCTGTGTGACTCTGGGGCAGAGCTGAGCAGGGAGGTGGGGCTAGAGCAAAATCAGCTAAACGCGTGAATGAACACATATGGCAAAGCAAATCAAGCCAGGATGAGGCGATAGTATCTGAACTGAGTCTAACAAAGTGTATATTCCTTATAGAATGTTGTGTGAAATTTAAAGGAATCACTGTTTTTTAGACAAATTTTTGAGACAAATGGTTATATTCCAAAAGTTTCTCAGGCTCACTTCTAGAAGTGTCTGCAGTTTGTGGTTAAAACATCCCCAATCCTGTACCTTTGGGTAATCAAAAAAAGTTTAATATTTTATCAAGCAGGGAAAGGCAGCATTGTCTATTTCAATGCTAGCAACAATAGAGAAAAACAAATAATGAAATGACATTGTAAATGTTTTTCAGTGATTTTTTTGGTGAACCTGTTTACATGGAAAGTTTAAGATAGTTTTTTTTTTTTTTTAGAAGAAAATAAAACTATATATGGCCAAAAAAGAACTGGGTCTAAGCTCTGGAGACAGGTAACCAAAGAGAGTAAAGCTGGGGACCACAAACCCTGGGATATGAATGAATTCATGGTTCATTTCTATCTTGTTTGTTTCCATTTCAAGCCATTTTTATTTTTGTACATTGACTATTTTCTAAGTATATTAGGTACAGATTTATGTAATCATATTTATATTATTTTTATTCTTTTTCTTTATAAAATTCCTTTTCAAAAAAAATTTGTGAGTTGCTAGGAGTTCAACAGGCAAATACATTTTAGCACAAGGAGATAAATATAATCTTATAACAGTCACTGAAGCTTGATTGATGATACTTATGACTAAAATAGGAAGGGCGTGCCATACTCAAATGAAAAAATATTTAAGAATGGGTGGAGAAACTGCTCTTATGCCAAGAAGGCTTAACCTTGGTAGAAAACATTGGCCTCAAGGTGTGTTGTATTTTGTGCGGGCAGGTAGGATGCAAGAGCTGAGCTTTCATACTGTGGACGAGCAGTGAGAGGTAAGGAGCTGCAGAGAGTTTTGAGGCAATGGTAGACTCGCTACACAGCTGGCCAAGCTAGCCCAAGGGGAGAGCCCCAGGTGGGAAAAGTCCATGCCTGAAAGTCTGGCACCGACTCAGGAGTTTCCTCTCGCAAAATGGATTGATGGGAAGATGGGCACTTGAAGCAGTACAGGATTGTCATCACTGCTTAATTGTGCATTTAGCTACCCAGTGCTTTCTGTCTTTCTTTCCATTCTTCCATCCTCAGGTGGCTTTGTCCTTTTTGTTGCAAAGTATGATGCCTGTATTCTGGGCAGGATGGAAGTGGAAGAGTGGACAGCCTGCTCTGTTGAGGTGCTGTCCCTTTATTCAAGAAGGCAAAGCTTTTCCTGAAGTCTTCCTTTCTTGTCTCATTGTCCAGAATGATGTCATATGACCACATCTAGCTGGATAAAACCTAGGAAGTTGCCTATTTTAGCTTTCTAGCCTCTCTGGCAAAGGAATACACAGCAGAGGAAGACAGTGGATAGCTTTTCAGTAGCCAACCTACAGTGTTCATTTCTGAGGCAAGTTGGTGGTTACACGGAAGGTATTCAAAAACCAAAATGGAACGATGCAAAGGAAAAGCAAGGAGAAGCTAAGAAGCTAAAACGTGGCTAACAGAGCAAAGCAAAAGTACTAGATCAATGTGACAATTAACTGCTGGTGTGTGGATAATAATGTTGGCCTGGTTTCAAAATCTTGACCAAGAGCCTCAGTTCTGCTTCCTTTAAAAAATACACACATTTAAAATTTAAATTCAGTATTTTTAAAAAATAAAACTATGTATTCATAGTTTAAAGACTCAAATAATTCTGCAATACTTAGTACAAAACCAATACAAAACCCAGCAATCTTCTTTACCTCCAATTTTCTGTTTCCAGAGGAATCCATTTTAAACTTTGAGCCTTGTCTTTCTTGGCATTTCTAGCTCAAATTTCATCTTTTCCATCGACTCTCCATCTCTCTCTCTCTTTTCTTTTTTTAAAATTTATTGAATCAAAATAGATTGTACATATTTTTGGGGTTGAACATTGAGATATGTTGATTAAATCAATATTACTAGCATATATATTGTTACAAATTGTACTTATTCTTTATGTCCCTTGTCCAATCTCTCCCTTTGTCCCATTCCTTTCCCCTCCTCCCTCTAATTACCCTAGATTTCTTCTCTCCTGAAAGAATAATGGTTACTCTGTTAGTTTGTTGCCTAGATCTGTCCAATGCTGAGAGGTGTGATCAGATCCCCCAGTATTATCACAGAGCAGATGCTTCTTCTGTCACTCTGAAATGGGCTTTGTGGAAAGAGACATCCTCTTCTTTTCTTTGTCTCTGCTGGTGACTCTTGTGTGAATGCACTCCAGTGGCTGGTGGACCATCAGTGTGGTAGTTGTGGCATCTAGCTGCTTTTGTGGCAGCCATGGTTATTGTGGTGGCTCTGGTGGGCCACCCACGTAGAGGTGCTGTTTTTGGTATGCTCCTTGGCACTGGTGGTATGCCTGGTTGTGGGGTGTGTTTGGTCCCCTTCTCCATGCCTCTGGTCCCTGGGTAGGCCCCAAGGCACTGGTGCCATGTGCCTGGCTGTGGGAGGGGTGGCCGGTCCACTTCTCCATACCTTGGGTACCCTGGTGGGCCCCAAGGTGCTGGTGTTTTGTGCCTGGTGTGGGAGGAGGGTCTGGTCCCCGGCTCCATACCTCAGGTCACTGGGTGGGACCTGAGGCACTGGCTTGATGTACCTGGTTGTGGGAGGGTGGTTTGGTCCCCTTCTTCATACCTCAGGTCCCTGGGCGGGCCCTGAGGTGCAGGCGTGGTGTGCCTGGTTGTGGGAGAGAGGTCCAGTCCCCTTCTGCATGCCCTTGGTCCCTGGGTGGGCTCCGAAGTGTTGGCATGTTGTGCCTGGTTGTGGGAGGGTGGTCCAGTCCCTGACTCCATAACCTGGGTCCCTGTGTGGGCCCCAAGGCACTGGCTCAGTATGCCTGGTTGTGGGAGAAGGGTCCAGTCCCCTACTCCGTGCCTCGGGTCCCCAGGCTGGCCCTGAGGCACTGGTGCAGTTTGCTTGGAAGTGGAAGTGGGGTCCTGTCCCTGGATCCAAGCCTCCAGTTCCCAGGCAGGCCCCAAGGTGCTAGTGGTGTGCCTAGGCCAGAACTAATTTTTTGTCCTTTGCTTCTAATACAGGGGAACTTCCTGTGGGAACCAGTACTTAAGCTGTGTGGTTGTTTAAATTGCTGCTTTGCTGCTATTTCCCTAGGGAAGGCTTTTTGTGCAGCTCAGGGTTTAATGGTTGATCTTATAGGTACTTCCGGCTCTCCAGAGACCCGGTGGATCTGTGTTCTGTAGAATCTCTGATCTGGGCCTGAGTCTTTTCATCAAACTGCACCCCATGCGATTCTGCATTCCCAACCAGTCTCCTCTGAGTGGTCCTGTGCTGATTGGGGGCCAGGTCGGCTGTCCTTGCTGTGTCCCAATGTTCTCCAGGTGTTCCCATCTCACCCACTGCCCATGCTCCAAACACTTTCCATGGGATGGGCCCTGCAATGGTCCCTTGCATTGAATCAGCGGCCTCTGAGTGATTCCCTTTTTTCAGTCATTCTGGCTCCTCACTCCTGTGTGGGTCCATGGGAACCCTATTAGTGGTCTTGCTGTCCTGGGAGCCACCAAGGCCCTCTTCTCCCCTGTCGTCTCCAAGTAACTCCATCTGAAGGACACAGCTGCGGCTTCTGCTGGCTCCTGTTCCAGGCACTCATCAGTTCGAGGCTTAAAGCAGCCACGGCCTGAAATGCTCAGAGCAGCTTTTTCTTTCTCTCATTGTAGTTTCTCCCGCCTTCATGAACTCCATAGGTCTCTCCTCCTCTTCTCCTGAGCTCCAGCGGCCCCAGCTTGGCTGATGTTACATTTTTATAGTGGTAAATTTGGTTGGCTTGTGGGAGAGAGTGACGCTGGGAACCATCTATTCCACCATCTTGACCAGAACTCTAATGACTCTCCATCTCATTGGTCATAACTAGATGTCTTTCTTATGCTGTGGTAATTTGGGTCAAATTTTTTGGTTATAATTTTCGTCTTCTCTGTGATAAAACATTTTTCTTTTGAGTGTTATTAGCAATTTTTCTGTTTTAGTTTTTTCTTTTAAACTAAATTTCTTGAATCTTTGTATAAATCCTGTTTTGGCACAAAAATCTTTTCAGTATGGAAAACTTAAGCATATACAGAAGTAGAGAGGAGAGTACAATAAATTCCCATGTACCTGTCGCTCAGCTTCAACCATCATCAGCTCACAGCCTTGCAATTCTATCTTTATGCTCACCTGCTTTTCTACTCCTATATTATTGTTATTTTTTATTTTGCTGTGCAGAAGCTTTTTAGTTTGGTTCAATCTGATTTATCTATTTTTGCTTTTGTGGCCTGTGTTTTTGGTGTCAGATACAAAAAAAAACATTGCCTAGAGCAATGTCAAGCAGCTTTTTCCATAGTTTTCTTATAGTAGTTTTACAATTTCAGGTCTTTTGTTTAAGTCTTTAATCCATTTTGTATATTGTGTGAGATAAGCATCAAATTTCATTCTTCTGCAGGTAGATATTCAGTTTTCCCACTATCATTTATTGAAGAAACTTTCTCTATTGGGTGTTCTTGATACCATTGACAAAGATCAATTGATGTATGTGCATAGGTTTGTTTCTGGCTCTCTATTCTGGTCTATTGGTCTATATGCCTGTTTTTATGCCAGTACCATGCTGTTTTGATTACTATAGCTTTGTGGTATATTTTGAAATCAGGTAATATGATTCCTTCAGTTTTGTTCTTCTTGTCAAAGATTGCTTTGGCTATCTGGTTTTTTTTGTGGTTCCACTGGAATTTTAGAATTGTTTTTCTATTTCTGTGAAACATGGTGTTAGAATTTTGATAAGGATTGCATTAAATATGTAAATCACTTTGGATAGTATGCACATTTTAACAATATTAATTCTTTTGACATGGGATCTGTTTCCACTTATTTGTGTCATCTTCAATTTCATTCATCAATGTTTTATGGTTTTCAGGTACAGCTCTTTCACCTCCTTGGTTAAATGTATTTCTAAGTATTTTATCTTTTTTTGATGCTATTGTAATAGGATTGTTTTCTTAATTTCTTTTCTGATAGCTCATTGTTACTGTAGAGAAATGCAGTGGATTTTTGTATGTTGATTTTGTTATCATGGAACTTTACTGAATTCATTTGTCAGTTCTAACAGTTTTTTGGTGGAGACTTTAGGGTTTTCTATATATAAGATCATGTCATCTGCAAAGAGACAATTTTACTTCTTCCTTTATGATTTGGATGTTGTTTAATTCTTTGTCTCGACTAAAGCTCTGTCTAGGACTTCTGGTACTATATGGAATAAAAGTGGTTGAGGATGGACATCCTCGTCTTGTTCCTGATCTACTGTTAAGTATGATGCTAGCTGTGGGCTTATCATTTATGGCCTTTATTATGTTGAGGTACATTCCTTCTATACCTAATTTGTTAAGAGTTTTTTTTTTTTAAATCAGGAAAATATATTGAATTTTGTCAAATGCTTTTTATGTATCTATTGAGATGATCAAATGATTTTTATCTTTCATTCTGTTAATGTTGGGTATCACATTTATTGACTTGCTTATGTTGAAACATTTTGTATCTCAGGGTTAAGTCCTACTTGATCACGGTGAATGATCCATTTTGTGTGCTGTTGAATTCAGTTTGCTAATATTTTGTTGAAGATTTTAGCATCTATGGGGGATATTGGCCTGTAATTTTCTTTTCTTGTAGTGTTTTTGTCTGGCTTTGGTATAACAGTAGTGCTAACATTGTAAAATGAGTTTGGAAGTGTTCCTTTCTCTTCAATTTTTTGGAAGAATTAAAAAAGGATTGACATTAATTCTTCTTTAAATGTTTGGTAGAATTCACCAGTGAAGTTATCAGGTCTTGGGCTTTTCTGTTGGGAGTTTTTTGGTTAGTGATTCAATCTCCTTAATTGCTATTGGTCTGCTCAGATTTTCTATTTCTTCATGATTCATTCTTGGTAGGATGTTTGTTTCCAGGAGTTTATACATTTCTTCTAGGTTATCCAATTTGTTTGTGTATAGTTATTCATATAATGTATTATAATTCTTTGTATTCCTGTGGTATCAATTGTAATGTATTCTTTTTGATTTATAATTTTATTTATTCTAGTCTTCTCTCTTTTTTTATTATTCTAGCTAAAGGTTCGTCAATATTGTGTATCTTTTCAAAAAACCAACCCTTAGTTTCATTGGCCTTTTCTATTATTTTTCTAATATTCATTTTGTTTAGTTTTGCATAATTATTCATTATTTTCTTAATGTAGGGCTAACCTGAGGCCTGGGTCCATGGAGTCGAACTTGGTGCTTGAGTTCTCAGGGATGCACCTAGTCCTGAGTCTGCTGGTGCCAGCCGGGTGCTGAGGTCTTCTGAATTGGGCCTAGTATTATAAGTATATTATAAGTATTTTAATTTCTAACTGGCTACTTGTGAAATAATAAGAAATATACATATTGGTCTCTGCCCCCAGTCCCTGGCACAGAGCTCTTAAAACCCTTGAAATTTCCTGAGGATAAGTTGCTAGGAGAATCTTTGGTTCTAATGTTTGGTCTTTGCCCTGGTTCTTGACACAGAGCTCCCAAGATCTTTATAATTTTCTGAGTGTTAGGAGCATGTTACACAGAGCTCCTAAATCCCTTGGGATTTCCCAGGTTATATGAGTGTCAGGGGTGACTCTTGGTGGCCTCTGGATAAGGGCTGGTCACCAGAAAGACCAAGCCATGATTACAAGCTTGGAGCTTCGGCCCTACCCCCATTCTCTGGAGAGGGGAGGGGAGCTGGAAATGAAATTAATAATTAATCATTCCTACGTGATGAAGTCACCATAAGATTCCCTGAATTACGGGGTTCTGAGAGCTTCCTGGTTGTTGAATACATCTGTGTGCTGGGAGGATGGCACAACCCAAATCCATGGAGACAGAAGTTTCTGTGCTTGGGACCCTTCCAGATCTCACCCTGTGTATTTCTCCATCTGGCTGTTCATCTTTATGCTTTATTATATCCTTTATTAATAAACCTGTAAACATAAGTAAAGTGTTTTCCTGAGTTCTATGAGCTGCTCTAGCAAATTAATCAAACCCAAGGAGGAGATTGTGGGAACCCCAATTTATGGGCAGTGGGTCAGAAGCACAGTTTATAACCTGTGCTTGCAATTGGCATCTGAAGTGGAGGACAGTCTTGTAAGACTGAGCCCTCAGCCTGTGCGATCTGGTGCTATCTCCAGGTGGTGTCAGAAAGGAATTGACTTAGAAGCAGAAGCTGTATTTTTAACTCTCCGAGTTGGCCCTCTCTATCCATGGGTTCTGCATCCATGGACTCAACCAACCATGGATCAGAAATATTAAAAAAAAAAAAATTGAGTCTGTACTGCACATATACAGACTTTTTCCCTTGTCATTATTCCCCAAACAATACAACTATTTACATAGCATTTACATTCTGTTAGGTATTAGAAGTAATCTAGCGATGTTTTAAAGTATATGGGCACAGGTGTTGATATTCAACTGTATACCCCACAAATATGTGCAATCAATTATGTTTCAATAAAAAAATTAATAAATAAAATAAAATGAGGTCTTGAGAATTAAAAAAAGTATATGGGAGGATGTGCATAGGTTATATGCAAACATTACACCATTTTATACAGGGACTTCAGCATCTGAGGATTTTGGTATCCAAGGGGATACTGGAACCAGTTCTGGGAGGATAATGGGGACATATTGTGAGAAGGGAGGCATGAACGTGGAGGTTGTGTCAATTTAAAATCTGCACAGATTTGGGGCCGGCCAGTGGCTCACTCAGGAGAGTGCGGTGTGGTTAACACCAAAGCCACGGGTTCGGATCCTATGTATGGGATGGCCAGTTAGTTCACTGGTTGAGTGTGGTGCTGACAACACCAACCCAAGGGTTAAGAACCCCTTACCAGTCATCTTTTAAAAAAAAGTAAATAAATAAAATCTGCACAGATTTATTCATTCATTCATGCATTTTATTTATTTATTTATTATTTATTTGTTTCTTTGTTTATTTATTTATTTATGGAAGCACTGGAACACAACTTTACTCTCATATGATTAGACCCAGTCCCCCATCGTCTGGCCAACCATCCTGCCCCTCAGAGGTCCCTAAGCTGTGCCACCACTTCCTTGGTCCACCATCCGGCAGCTACTTGCTAAGCCCCTCCAGTGGGCGTGAGGCCCCCTGCCGGCGTGGCCATGCAGCAGCGGGCAGATAGGCTCGTTACCACCTTTGAGGAGCCCACAGTCTGCGAGAGGAGACAGGCATTTAACAGTGACTTGCACGATCACTTAAATAAAACTGTGGTGAGTCACACAAGAGGGACACATGGTGGTCTGAGAGGAAGGATGAGGCTGACCTGGTCTGGGCAGGCAGAGGAAACAGAGCACTGGGACCTGGAGGCAAGCCGGAGGTGTTTGGTTCACTGGAGAAAAGGAATAGCCGTCATGGTGATGAACCCTGAGAGGAGGGCTATGGGCACCAGGGAGGGCTGGAGAGGTAGGCAGTGGATCTAACACCAGGTACATACAGACTGGGAAAGAAGAATGGGTTTACCTCCTAGAGCACAGATTTTCCAAGTATGGTCTCTGTCCCAGAGATTCTGGAGATTATCTCAGGGAGTATTCGAGATTAAGACTATTTTCATAAGAACATTGAGTTGTTATTTGCCTTTTTCCAAAGGGAAGGGGACCTGGGATCAGAGAAGAGGTGGCCTCAGGGGTGGGAGGCCTCATGGGTGGGAGGCATGGAGGTGAAACTAAAGTCCAACATAAAAATCTGCAGAGATTTAATTTTGTAAAATGACTAGGTGGTTCTAAGCCTGTCTGTAAGTCTTCCTGGGGTGCAACATTATCATCTAATCTTTTGGAGTCCCTCTCATATTTGCCTGCCTTTAGAATGAACCTGAATTTATTGGTCCACCTCTATTACGTAAAAGCTTGGGAAGAATTTTCTGTGTTCCTAACTTCCTTTGCTCGTCAAAGTACCCACAAATTGCCCCTACTGAAGACCCTCTGGGGCCCACTGTCTGCTGAAGTAAAGCAGAATTTCAATCCCCACTCCAGACTCGCCAAATTAGCATCTGCATTTTAATGTGATTTTCATACACATTAGAGTGTGAGAAGCATTGATTTAGACTTTGGCCCACATTTGACCCTTGTCCTCCTCCCTGAACAACAGAGGTGAGGAGACCAGACCAGCAGTAACAGCTGTACCAGGAACAGGTCTGCACCCAAGGATCCATGCAGATGCTTCTCACCATTCCCAAGTCCAGCCTGCACAGGAAGTCAGCCACTAAAGATAGGCTGCTGGTAAGAGAGGACATAAGGGACTCCTGCAAGCTGTTCTGCAGGGTGAAAAAGGGAGGGACAGGAAAGGGAGGAAAGCAAGTTCCTGGATTCCAAAAACCACAGTTTGTCTAGGTGCTACTTTCCCCTTTATTTAGCACATAGCTTTGCCAGGGGACATCTCTTTGCTGACCATTTTTCCCTTTGCGTTTTGCCGCGCATTAAAGTGTCACTATCTAAAACTCCTCCATGAACTAGAAAGTTTAAGTTGTCAGGGACTGAATGTGCTTGTTTTTCAACAGTTTCTGGCAGTTCCCTGCTTTTATGGTGTAGTCATGGTGAAACCTGAGTCATCTGAAGATGGTGGCAGTGCCAAGGACTTGGGGAAAGGAGCTGAAGACAAGCCAGGACCCTGAGGAGCTGGGGATCAGTGACTGTCAGGCACCACCGGCCACTGGCCTTCATTCCCACAGGAGAGCTACCCCAACCCCGATTATATTTAGATAGATTGCTCCAAACTCCACAGTTCTAATGAACACTTTCTGTAGCAACTGTGTTTAGAGACAGCCAAAAGTATAAAAGCATTTGCCCACATAATTGTTTCTCAGAGTTCCAAGTAGCAACACCTAAGTTTTGCACGTGCCAAAATTTTTCTTTTTTTTACGTTGAGAAACCATAATATTTTTCTGGAGAGGAAAGCAATATACCTCAATTTTTATTTTAAGGAAAAAAAAAAAAGTTTTTCTCTGTCCCAATTCATACACCACCAGCACATCAAACAACTCCCCGGAAAATACACCCCTGTTTGGTGTGTATGTGTGTGTGTGTTTGCCGTTTCTCTAAAACTGACTCATAGCCTGGAGGACAATGATTGATTTTTTTCCACTTCGCATCGCTGCTATGAATTTCTCCTCACAAGGATGGGCCTGTTCATTCGCTCTGGGCATCACTGGTCGAGCGCTAGTGTAAACAGCCCCAGGGCCCGGGTGGCCCAGGGAAGCGGGCGCCCTCTGTGCTCCGCGGGGAGCAGGCACGGCGGGGCCAGGTTGGGCTGACCGCGCTGAGAGACCTTCTAACCCTCCTGGATCGGCGACGTTTGCCAGAGCAGCGAGAAGCGCCATTGTGATGAGGGTGGGAGGGTGGAGCCACCTAGTCCTGTCTCAGTTTAGATCTCTCGCTCCGCTCTTAGGCGCGCCCATTTCAGATTGCTAAACTCGAGTCAGGAGAAAAAAAACTCAGGGAGGCGGTGGCAAGCCACACCCCGCGGTGCCCGCGAATTTCCCCGGCCGCCGCGGGCCGTCCAGGCAGACGCCGCCGAGATGCAGGGCCCGCTGCTGCTGCCCGCCGCCCACCTTCTCTGCGTGTGCGCCGCCGCGCTGGCCGCGGCCCCCGGGTAGGAGCGCGTGGAGCGCGCGGGCCGGGCCGCCCTGCCCGCTGGGGCCGGGGCTGCGGGAGGTGGGCGCGGCCGGGCGGCAGCGGGTGGGAAGCGGCCGCGCGAAGGCGGTCTCCGGGCCGGCGCTGGCATGGGGGTTCGACCGTGTGTGGCTTCAGCGTGGCTCTCCATGGGACAGTTACGTTCTCCACCCATGAGTTTCAGCGTCTCTCTGGCCATAGAGAGTGTCTAAGGAGAGTCATTTTATTTTTAGTTCATGTGGCCTCTGCCTTTTGCTCTTCAGCGTTTTGCTCCTAAGTAACGTGCCTTCTCTCAAAGACACATGATACATTTTTTTTCTAAACAGGATATCTGAAGGTTGACATTGCCAAAGGGTGGCTGGGGCGACTGAAGTATGGCTTTACGTGTGGACATTGTAGGAAGATAACGAATGACAACACCCAAATAATGGAAAGCGCCCATTCCCAAAGATTTTTGCAGTTGAGCCCTAACCCCTAGCTTGGGCAGAGAAAGTGAGGCTTTAGTGATTTTTTTATGCTCTGCTACACCTGGAATTTTCACCACTGGTAGATTATTGTCAGATGGTGTATTTCAATCAATGGTATTGGTTAAGTGACTTTTTTCCCCCCTTGGGTGAATGCCCAGGGATAAAGGTTTGAGTAAGAAACAGGCAACATCCTAGGTTTTTTGTTTTTTCTTTTTTAATCTCAAGAAAATAATGACGCTAGGATGAGGTCGTCCTGTAAAGGAGAAGTTTAGAGGCTTGTACTTCTCTGCAATAACTTCAGCATGCCCCAGTGTAAGCCATTTATTTATACTGTGGCTCCTCCTGTGCAGTTTGTGGTTTATAAAATGGAAATAATTACACAGGCCTTCCTCTAGGAGTGGTGCATGAATTACCGCATTAAAATTGTTAATGGGCATTATTGTTGTTTCAGTGCAGTTGCTAAAGACAGCGGTGGGCAATGTTTATTGGAACTACAACTGGCATAGTATGGAGAGTCCATCTCACTATCTATGAAATTTCAGGGTCATAAAAGAAAGGAGCTATGAGGATAAGAAACTTTGTTTTTCCCTTGTTTGGAACTCTTTAGGCCCCAGTTTCTGGTGACAGCCCCAGGGATCATCAGGCCTGGAGGAAATGTGACTATTGGGGTGGAGCTTCTGGAACACAGCCCCTCACAGGTCACGGTGAAGGCGGAGGTGTTTAAGACGGTATCAAACCTCACCGTCTCTGTCCTGGAAGCAGAAGGAGTCTTTGAAAAAGGTAAGATAAACTGAGATGAGTCTTCCCTTTCTTCAGGAATAGCTGGCATATGTTACTAAAGCCATGTGTGAGTAGAATAACAGAGAAGCCACAAATTTGTGGTGGCCTACATAATACACCTTAATTCTCACGGGTGTTCTTCCAAGTGGAGATTCAGAGACCCAGATTCTTTCCATTTTGTGGCTCCATCATCATCAACATGTTGTTCCCAAGACTGCAGGGGAAGAGCATGGAGTTTCTCATGTGTGAAGCTTTTATGGGTGAGCCCTGGAGTGCTCATGCCACTGCTGCTCATATTCAGATGGCAAAGGAGGCTAGGAAGTGGAGGTTAGTGTGCACCCCACAAGAGGAAACAGGCGTAGTTAAAGGCTGATCTCTGACACCTATTTATTTTATGCTTTACTAAATGGGATTTTACTAAATAGGCCTGTATGGTAGGAAAAGAAGTGCTAACAATAATTAAAATCCAGTTTTATGGACTATTTCTTAATTTTTAACGTAATAGGAAAAAAAGAAAAACATAGAGTGAAAGTGGTAGCTAGTTGTAAAAGAGCCTACATCTCAAGTTTTGAATTTGGGTTCTAACCTGGCCCAGAATTAACTTGGGCCGATGAATGTCTTCTTTTTTTTTTTTTTAAATTTTATTTTGTCGATATACAATGTAGTTGATTATTGTGGCCCGTTACCAAATTCTTTTTCAATACTAAAGGAAAAACAATATATAAGTTTAAGTACTTAACCTTTTTTCATTAAAATGAACATTTACTGTATTTTTTTTAAATTTCAAGAACAATATATGCTCAGTGCTAACAACTTGATAAACACTGTAAATAAATGAAAAATCACCTGTAGTCCTACTACCCAACTATAAACACTATTAACTAGAAGCATGTTTAGATGTTTAGTCAGAGGCTAGAAATCAAGGCATAAATTCCTACAATGTTAAGAGTTATCTTTAAAAAAAAATCATCTAAGGGCACGCAATGATGGGTGGATGAGATGCCACAGCAGTTCATTACATAAAAGTTCATGCTTTACCAACATGGAGAAATTAACATTATTACGAAATGAGATAAAATAAAAGTTTATCTACATCTGTGGTTCTTCTCCCACTGGCAGCTGACTGACTGGGTGGGTAAATTTGGGATAGGAGGCAGGAAGAAGTGGTGTGTACAGGGGCCAGGCCACTTAGTCCCTCATAGGAGCAGTGACAGGGAAGTGGGAAGTGGGAAGCCTTGTTTCCTTAGAGAGGAAGTGTAGGTTGGCCCGTAAGATCTGAGTTTGAATCCTAGCACTACGTGCTACTAGTTATGTGATCATAACTGCTCTGAGCCTCAGTTTCCTCACTTGTAAAACGGAGATAATAAAACTGACTTCCCAGGGTAGTTATAAAGTTAAAATCAGTATGTAGTACCTAATAGGCATGCAATGCACAACAACTGCTAATATTCAGTAGTAATAATACTGAAGAAGATGATATAGAAAGCATCATTTCCTTTTTTACATGGGGGCAGACCTCAACTTTCATTTTGAACTATCATTTCTGAAAATGAATATGATAATAGCTAAAGAAAATATTGAAATACAAAAACACAGGAGATAATTCTTAAGATAGTTCTACATTTATTATTTATTCATTAAGAATTTATAATTTTGGCTCTTCTAGTGTGGCAGTTTTACTGCAATGCAGAGATCCAGAATAACATGGGTGATTTGGATAAATATTTGGACTTTGCTTGGACATTTACATAGTCTTATTCTAGAATTTCTCTTGTTACTGTCTTTTCTGCAGTCTTCTTCATCAGTTTCTCTTCTTTCTCTTTTCTGAAACAAATAGTACCTGCACGGGGGGCACATGTTGTTGTGGCTTGGTTTTTAACCCTGTTCTCGGATTTTTCTTTTGTGGGGAGAGTCCCTCATAAGCCCCTGGGAAGGCTCAAGTGGTCAAGACAGGGTTGGGCAACACTGTCTTGGGAGCAGAATGGATCTTTGAGAAGGAAGGAGGAAAAACGCTCCTTCTTTCACAGGCTGTTTTTGACTCGATATACAGTTTCAGTGAAAATACCATCGCTAGGAGCATTCTCTTTCAGAGAATGTTAGGGTAATATCAGAGGCTGGGCGTTATTGTTCTCAGAGCAGATGCTTCCTGTAATGTTAGGGCCTAAGGATCAAGACATTTCTTCCTCTTCGTCCTCACATCCTTTGCTTTATCTAGCTTCTCCAGTTGTAACTATGTAAATTAACGAGGATTTCTGAATGAGCGGGGTCTGGATCTTAATAGGATGCATGTTTGTTTTGTTCCAGTCATGTAAATACAAACAAATAAATACATTTTAGATCTGATTGTTTCATTACTTTCTCATGAGGGCCCCAAGAAAAGATTGGTTTTAAAAAAAGACTTATCATCTAGAAGAGCTGGGTAAGGAGGGGGACTGTTTTTGAGTGCCTTGTTTCTAGCAGTCCTGGGCTTCTTTGACATATCCAGTGTAGGGGAGTGTTTCACCATAACCAGAATGTACTTCTGGCTTAATTTGTCTCAGATATAGTAATAACTAAAGGATTCAAATTGCAGAATATGCTTTAATAGAGGCATAAAAGTATGGCTTTTCCTCAGGGAAGAGTTAATTTGTTTAACAGATATGGGGAAAATTTAATTTACATTTCCACCCTTGAGGCCAGCAGCATTGGTTGTGTTACAGTTATTCATCTTCTAATACATTAATTCTACATTTATTGGGGATTGATTTTTTTTTTTTTTTTTTTTAGTTTTTACTTTTGGTGAACGACAGCCCTTTAGTGTTTCTGCTAAACTTTGCAGATTCTGTAAAGGTGTATTAATGCCTCTTTAGTGGTGAGATTCAGATATTGAAGTGTCTTTGTCATTATCTCCACTATCACCACCATCATCATCTTCATCAGCATTGTCAGCATTATCCCTGTAGTAAATAGAACCAGGTTCATAATCTTTTCTTCCTTTGTATTAAAGAATTAGTTAAGTAAATGTAGTGGGCAAAGCAGAGTAAAGCAGCTATCAGCGTTTGAAATCAAGTCAGACTATAATGCTGGGTGGAGAGTGAGTGAGCCTGTCCCCTTATTGGTTTTTATCTCTTTCTTTGATGTAATGTCCTGGAGTTTCTTGCCAAGTCCAGAAAAAAAAAGTTAAGAACATTTGAATTCACAGGTCATAAATGATAATTATCTTTTCATCTGTTAAGGCATATGAAATAATTGAATTATTTTTGATGTCCTTGAAACCATAATTTCTGTTTTATTTTCTTGTTTCTTTCTACAGTGTGAAATTTCATTTGTAAATTTTCAGTATTTTTCCTGAACAAGATTTACTTCAAATAATAAAGTAGCCTTTCCCCCCATTAATGAATTTATTGTCACTGGTTTCACATAAACCTGATTAAAGGAAAAAAATAAAATAAAAAAAGACCTAAAACTGAAAATACCAACTGAAAAATTTGGGACTCTGCATGAGCATCTCCTTGCTGGTCTGGAGGCACTGTTTATTTACTTGCGATGCCAAGCCCACGTGCATCTTTTCTTTGAGATATTGAGATGGGACATCCTTTATAGATGTGTCTATATTCTTTAATAACTTGCTTTTTTCTTTTTGCCCTGAAATCTTAGAGTGTTTGCTTTCTATATTTTAAGAATTAAAAATCTGCTTTGTTCTTTGTTGTCTTTCTCACTTTGACAATGAGGGATTTTATTTTCTGTCTTGGTCTAGTAAGGGTGGGAAATTTTAAAAATTTGTGATATTAGCTGAAAAGCTTTTTAAAAAAATTACTCAATTCAATTAAGATGGCTTTCTGGTGGAAACAAAGCTTGTGAACATACGTTTCATGCCTTGTAGATCTAAATCAGTCTCAGTTTTTATGAAAGATTAATTAGTGTAGTGTGTGGGCAGATCTCCCAGGGCAGGTTTTCACAGGCTTTGCCAGTAGAACCCAGTCTGAACTTGCAGTTACCTGAGAATTATTTTTAAAGGGTGTAGGCTCTTCATTCACATGTCTTTGGTGGTGCCTAAGAATAAAGGACCATAGTGTAACCAGATGTGCTTGGGCTCTGGAGCCAGGCTACCTGGACGCAGGTGCTGACCATTCCACTTAGTGGGTAAGGCTGTGGGCAGTCATGATCTCTTGCGGCTTCAATTTTATCATCTGAAAATAGATTTCTGCCTTATATAATTATATGGTTATTGTGAGGATTAAATGAGGTAACGTATTTGAACTACTTAACACGTATGTGTTTTTCAAGAAAATGGTAGCTATAGTTATGAGAAGAGAGTAACAAAACTTATGTCAAATATGTCAAAGGCAATTATTTATCACCTGTTGGGATGATCTTGAACAGGGAACTCTATAAAGAGCACATCACTAGGAAGGAATGGGAAGGGATTGTTTTTTTTTTTTTTTTTAAATTTATTTTTTTAAAAAATTTTATTTTGTCGATATACATTGTAGCTGATTATTGCTCCCCATCACCAAAACCTCCCTCCCTTCTCCCTCCCCCCCTCCCCCCAACAATGTCCTTTCTGTTTGCTTGTCGTATCAACTTCAAATAATTGTAGTTGTTATATCTTCTTCCCCCCCCCCGGTTTTTGTGTGTGTGTGTGTGTGTGTGTGTGTGAATTTATATATTAATTTTTAGCTCCCACCAATAAGTGAGAACATGTGGTATTTCTCTTTCTGTGCCTGACTTGTTTCACTTAATATAATTCTCTCAAGGTCCATCCATGTTGTTGCAAATGGCAGTATTTCATTCGTTTTGGGAAGGGATTTTTAACGTGATAAGTATTGAATTTCCTCATAGTGCTGGCGACGTTATACACAGTATTTAATTTCAACAACCCTATGAAGTAGGCACTTTTCGTTTGGAGATAGGAAACTGCGGCTAAGAGAAACCATTAATTTTCTTGATTTAACCCAGATAGTAAATAGTGAAGTGTGAGTGTGAAATTAGTTCTGTCTGAGGTCCAGAGACCATGAGGTTTTCTCCTGCCTTGAAAAGAATGATTTTTTTTTTTTTTTCTTCGTCTTGGGGTATTGTCATTTTGTTATGTAGTCATCTTCCTCTGAAATCATTTTCACATTTGCTTGCAGTAGTTTAGACCTGGATCTACTGAAGTCTAATTTGGATCTAAGAATTACAAGGTGAAATGCTAGCTCTCCTCTTAATTTACTTCGAGCATCATAGAGTTTTAGAGCTGGAAGGGACCTCAAAGATAAGACAATTCAATCACTTAATGTATGGCTGAGGAGACTGAGGTGAGGCATGCTGTTTGGGGGACTTGTCCAAGGTCAGATTGCTTATTGGTGACAGAGCTGGACACAGATCTCAGGTCTCCAAATTTGCAGTCCAGTGCTATTTCCATTATACTCTAGGAAACTTTCCTAACGTATGAAAAACTATGTAAGGCCTAGGATATATTTGCAAATGTTGATTTTTCTGATATGGAGGAAGGTGAACTGAGGAATTTAAAAAGGTGTACTTGTGTATTTGTGTGAGTTTCTTATTTTAGCTCAAGGCGGTGTTGCTCTTTATGGACTAATGGTTCTGCATAAGGGGTGGGGATGGGGCTAGGAGCATCACAGGCCTTTTAAAAACTAAATTCTATTGCTGTGTTTCTCAAAGTGCAAGTCATACTTATTAAAAATGCAGATAAATGAATGGCCCCCCTAAGACATGGGTAAGGTCCAGGAATCTAAACTTTATGTTCAGCCATCACCAGAGGTGATCCTTAGCCACATTAAAATGAGAACAGCTGCCCTTCGGTATCTCACAGATTGTTCTCAACCAAGTACTGGGAGGCTTGCAAGCAAGTGGCATGCCCTTGCAAGCCTTTGATGATTCATGGCAGCTGAGAGGAGGCCTCTCCTGGACTTCTGTGTTTGCCTTCTAGGCAGACCCCAACCCTAAGTATTGGTGTTAATTTTCAGCGGTGGAGAAACATGTCTTGGGGTTTTATTGTGAATCAATGACTGGGTGAAGTTGAAAGTGAACACGCCGAAACTTTAAAGTCGAAGTCAAACATGTGCTGCTCCTCTTCTAATACTGAATGAGTCACTGTCCTAGTGACTCACTGAAGGGTTGTGGTGGAAATAGAAATCAGTTCTGTAAGAATTTGGGTGGAGTTGCTGTTGATCCTTTATGTCCTGTTAAGAGGGCTTGATGGGACTGAAACTACTTGTTACTCCAGAGACATTTCTCCCCATTAATTTATTATGCATTGATTGTTTGCTGTATGTGAAACATGAATGAATGGGGTCCGGCGGGGAGAATAAGTGGAAGGAAGGCACAGGAGGAGATTCCAAAAGGATAATATATAATATTAAAAGAGCAGAAAACTGGAGGAGTTTTTATTTATTTTTGTATAAAAAATTCAATGAGGTTTGTAAATAGTGTTTCTTGTGTGTGGCCCTGTGCCTGGTACTGTTACCTTTTACTTCCAGAGCTATACAGATGTCTATTCATAAATGTCCCGCCTCTGCTGACATATTTGGCATTTGGTGGGAACAGTTATTTCACAAACCAGAGAAGGGAAGGGTGTGCTGGAGGGAAGAGCTAATGGCTGGCAGTGGAAGTCATGAGGAGATAGGGGGTTTGTGTATGTGTTTTCCAAAAAGATGTTTTATTCTGCTTTGGATGTGAGTTTGGGGAGACAGCCAGGTGGAGATGTCCAGCAGGTAGTTTTAAGGTTGTAGCTGGAGAGAGAGTTTAAGACATTGTTTTCATAGAGGCAGACACTATTTGACATCCTGGGAATACATGAGATGCAGGAGAGAGACAGAGTTTATGGAAAGAACAAGACTGATGACAGAAACTTGGGAGGAGGAAAATAAGCCAAAGAAAGGGATGGACAATGAGCAGTCAGAGATGGGTAGACTGAAGATGCTGAGGTGTCTCAGGAGCCAAGGGAAGAAGAAGTTCTGAGAAGGAGGCTTCAATAGTGCCAAGTATCCCAGAAGATCAGAGAAGAGAAGAGGAGGGCAAAGAAAGAACACTGGTGATCCTTAAGCGAATGGTTTTAAGTTGAATGTTTGGGACAGTAGCAATTTTTAAGGAATAAATGGATGGTGGGAAAATATAATCAGAAATTATTTCACTCTTCCCAGAAATTTGGTCGTTGAAAGGAGAGAGGCAGATGGTCTCTTAAAGGGCACAGTAGAGAGGTAAAGGTGGTTATACAAGGAACAGGGGTGGATAGTTTGTGGGTCAGAAGTGGTGGGATCAGGATTAGGTGCACAGGCGAGTGGATTATCCTTAAAGAAAAACCTTCTACTTTTCCCTTTGATAGAAGAGAATGAGTAAGGGAAGAAATATTTTGAGGTATGACATTGAGATGAAAAATAAAATTGAAATGCAGTTTTAGAAAAACTTTGCCATAGTTGTCTACCTACCTCTAAAGTGCACAGATCTGGCTACCTCTTTATAGGTGGTGGGAATAGACGTGACGAGTAGTGGCACATTGGAAAGAGAAAGACGGGATTGGAGATTACACGGTGGTGTCCTGAACTGGGTCACTGCTGGATTGTGGGAAATTGGAACACAAGGGCTAGAAGTTGTACTGGTACCTGGGGCAGGTAGCACAGGGAGAAACATGTCTTGAGAAGAGAAGAGGGAAGGGTGGTTATGACGGTGGTGCGCCTCACTTGAAGCTTGAGAGAATGGGGCAGAGTTACTTTATTACTGTCATGGCTGTCAGTGTAAGAAGTGGAATTGTGATTCACCATTTCTTGGCCTGGGCTAAGATAACTGTTATACCAATAGTGTGGTGACAAGCCTTGAGGACGAGGAGGATTATAGTGGACGCTTGTCTTGCTCTATCTCTTCTACTCTTTACCTCCCTCAGGAAAATTCTATGAGTTGACTTTATTTTTCTTCAAGGCTCAGGGTGAAATTAGTCAAAGAAGATTTGGTGGAGGGAGTAGCAGTAGGCAGGTAGTGGACAAGTCCATGGGTCTTTAGTTCTGAAGAAGTGATTCATGAATTAAAATCTGAAAACCAGACTGGTAAAGGGTTTGGGAATAAACGAGGAGGTAAGTTTTTTTAAGAACACTTGTAGCTTTCTTCTGTCAGAGCAATGTTAGAAATTTACATTAATGAAAATGTAGTTGGCAGAAATGATTTAAAATTACAAACTTAAATTTCACCGAAGTATGTGTTAAATCTCCTCAGGAATGCACTTAAGACAGAGCATTTATTATTTTGAGCATTTCAAATATTTATTAGGCACCAAATTGTGTATGTCACAATGCTGAGTGACATAAATATTTGGTGACCACACAAAGTTCTTGTCTCTATGCTCTTCCCAGGGAAGCAAGTGGGCTTCATTTCCTGTGCCAACTCGAGTTGATGGTAGAGGCTGGTTGGAGTGCTCTGTCGACACTTTCAAGTCAGATCTTGGTTCACCGGATTAGAGAGTTAGATGAATGAGCTGTGTCTGCACTGGGCATGGGATGGGGGGTGTGGTATGAATGCTGCAAACAATCCTATTGGGTTGAAGAGGGATGGTGCCTACATGGCTACACGGGGGCTTGAGGTAATAGCACCTGGGATAAGGGAGAAAGATGAAAGAGTAGGTGTGTCCAGATACTAACGTGAGAGTACAGTGAGCTGTGGATGAGGGCCAGGGAGGGAATATGAAGTTGTGTTTGGACGACTGCTCTGAAAGGAAGCTGTCCTGTACTGTCCGGAGGCACGTTGAAATTGAACCCTAGCATCACCTAATAATAGTAACTACCTCATAGCATTGTTGTGAGGATTAAATGAGAGAACTCTTTAGAGGTGCACCATCAACTGTGGTAGCCACTAAACGTGGTTTTTGAGCACTTGAAATGTGGCTCATATGAATTGAGATGGGCTGTGAGTATAAAATACACACTGGATATTGAATACTTAGTAGCAAAATATGCAAAACTCATAATTTTTTATATTTATTACCTGTTCAATGATAATATTTTGAATATGTTGGGTTAAATAAAATATGTTATTAAAATTAATTTCACCTATTTTTAAATTTTCAGTGCACTGTTTTAGAACTTTTATCGCAGTACTGGTCACATAGGAAACACTCAGAGAATGTTAGCTATATTGTATCTGACATTTCCAAGGGTCAGATATTAATACCTATGCCTCCCTTCTGAGCACAAGCTTGTGGCATGAGTCCAGGTCTGTCCACTGATGACTGATTTTGGCTCGAGTGGGTCTTCAACCTTATTCCTTATCCTTTGAGGAAGGAGGAAGTCCCCTAAAAAGACCATCCCACAGGGATCAACAAAGTTGTTCTGTTAAGGGCCAGATGGTAAATGTTGTAGGTTTTGCTGACCTTATGATCTCTGTTGCATGCTCAACTCTGCCTTTGTAGACAGTGTGTAAACACGTGAGTGTGGTTGGGTACCAAAAGAGCTTTGTTTGTGGATGCTGAAATTTGGAGTCATGTAATTTTTACTTGTCATGAAATATTCTTTTGATTTTTTCCCCAGCTATTTAAAAATGCAAAACCATTCTTAGTTCGTGAACTGTACAAAAAACAGGTGTGGGCCAGATTGGATCTGCAGGCTGTATAGACTGCTGACCCTGCCATAATAAGTGCCCTGTACATTTAGCAGCCAAGAACCTTGTTTGACTCTTGGATTTTCATTTGAATTTAACTTAACCATTAATTTATCCTGTACCGTTTTATTTATTTTACTTTTAGTAGGTTTTTGTTTGACCTGTTTTTCACTCAGTGGTCTAAGTGGAACAAAATGTTATTTATGAAACATATTTATTGAGATATTTATAAGCGAGGGGAGGCAGGATAGAAAAAAAAAAAAGGACCAAAGGGGTGTTTTGTGTTGGTTGAAATACTTGTGTTTTCTGTATAGATCAAATTCACTGAATCTGAGTAATTGTTTAGCCTTAAAGTGACATTAAAGTATGAAGCAGAAGCATTCTATTTTAGGGTTTTGTCTTTCTTGAATTTGTGGTGGAAAACCCCATTTCTCCCTTTGTCCATATGCAGATCAAAGGAAATGCTGAATAATGAAAGAATATTTAATAAATTGGTAAGGATATCAAAATTTTCAGCTAAAAAAAGTGATAATAAGCTTACATTTACTTATTTTTTTGTGGCTGGCTGGTAAGGGGATCTGAACCTGTGACTTTGGGATTATAAAGTTGTACTCTAACCAACTGAGCTAATCAGCCAGCCCTAGTTTACCTTTACTACTACATATGACTGAATAGCAAAGGGCTGCCAAAAATAATTAAACAGCAAATACTGAGTTAAGCATATATATAGTGGAAAACCCATTATTTTTCCGTAGAGTATTTATGGATCTAGTTGGAGTTCCAATTACACACTACTCCTTCCCTTCAACCATTCTCCAGAGCTATTTGGTGAGGACAGATGTCAGAAGCAGCAGCATATGGTATTACAGAGTGTGTTTAAAAAGTTAAGGAAAGGTTAGTTTTTGTGTGTGCTTATTACACAATTTAAAAATAGCTTTGACTCTATTTGTAAATCAAACGGCTAGTTCTCAGGCTGTGCCAAGCATGAAGGCTTCAAACAAAGTTTCTTTTGAGTTGCTTAGGTGGCATTGGGAAGGAGAAAGCATCTGAAAGGGTTTTGAGATTGAATTGCTCTGGTTATACACAAAAATGATTGGAGTTTTACAAAGTTGTCTACAATAACATTAAGAAGAACTCTACATAACAGAGTTAGTGATTTAAAAGAGTGCCATGTCGCGTTTCAAGAGGTGGCGACTATTTCCAGTGCCTGAGTGGAGCCTCACCAAAAGGGAAAAAAATGTTCACAACAATTTGCAAATACTATCTATTTAATTCTCAACCTAGCAACAACAGAGTAAGAGATTATTATTCCTCTTCTACACTCTCCCTCCCCATCAATTTTATGTTCTGGTGGTAGCAAAGTTATTGCTAGAATGTTAGGGCTTTTAAATAAGTCCTATGCTAGGACTTAATAACTAACTGCCTAAGAAATTCCACGCTGTATTTGTAAATTTAAAGAGAAGACAAGAAGTAGAAAAAAATGTAAAGTACTTGAAGTCGACCTTTTAATAAGGACACATGAGACCAGTGAGTAGGCCTTCAAGTGGATCTCTGAATGCATCATGTGAATCTTTCCCTTGATCCCGCAGGAAGTAGGAGTGGGTGTGATATCTCTGCCCCTACACTCTAGCTTTTGGGTGGAGCTTCTATTTCTGGCTCTGTATCTTTCTGGGTATGTGAACAGTCGTGGTCACACGTCTGAGCAGTGGGACCCAAGCATGCTGTGGACCCCCTCTTCCAACTTCTCTGGAGTGCAAAAATCCCTCAAAGGTTTGACTCAACTAAGAGCTACATTTTACAAAAGTTCTATGGAATGCGATTTCCTGCACTTCAAATCTGGTTAGCTTCTTTTGAATTGCCAGAATGCTTGCCCTCCAATTAATCAGCCTGTGAGATTTATTTGGATTAGACTCCCAGCTGTTTTTTTACTTTCTCCTTGCCTGGTGTCACTTGGATAAAAATAAATAACCACCCCTTCCCATCCCTCTTTAGTCTTTGCAGATTTGCTGGTGGTGGGAGGTAGACTGTGTGTCAGACCAGGGCAGAAAGGAAGCACATTGTTTCCTCCAGTCACTGAGCTGACAAAACACTCAACCCCTGATGATTGATCCTCAAGTAATGAGAAAATAAGTAACTCTCAATAACGGAGGGTGCTGGTTTATTGGAGTGCAGCACACTGCAGTTTAATTTTTAAATTTTATTCCAATGTGGGACATTATGGTGGGTGCTGGGATGTGCCACCCAGATGTCCCCCGAGGGATGAGGGACTTGCTCCTGAGAGCCCACTGTCTCAGAGTCAGCTCCCTTTGGCGGCTGCATCAGCTGAAGAGTCTCCTTGCCCAAGATTGCACCTCTCCTGGGGGTGGCCCGCATCCTAGGATGGATTGACCTTGGGTGTAAAGGTCCAGACCCCTTGCCCAGTTCCCTCACCCCAGCTCAGGGAAACTCCCAAGGGTCCTGGCTGCTTTGGGGCTCCCTTGTGGATGCCTCTGGGGCCTACAGAGCAGCTCCTCTGCTCCCACCCCCATCCTGTTTCCTCCCTTCTCCTCCCCTTCTACAGATGTTAGAAAACTTTCTAATTTTTGTATCCTTTTCACAAGTTCTTGTGTAGCACAAATTATTTTGAAGTTAGCTCTGCTACCTCAGTGCTTAGAGTGTAACTCTAAGAGTTGGGGGAAACATTATGGAAGGAGAATCCACAGGTTCTGGTGACTGATTAACATGGAGGTGAGGAGAGAAAGGAGTCCAAGATGATAGAGATTTTGAACCTTTGTGACTAAGAAAGTGGTGATAGCAACACACACCAACAGGCTATTCAGGTTGTAGAACTTTTACGATAATCAAAGCTAGGTCTAATGAAAGAAAAAAAGTACAACTGCTTGCGGAGATTGAGTGTAGAGCAAGTGGCTTAGAGCTTGGACCCAAGAGCCGGGCTTGCCTGGGTCAGAGGCTTGGCTCCACTGCTTCTTGTCTCTGTGACCCTGGGCAAGTCACTTCATGTCTCTGTGACTCAGGGTTCTCATCTGTAAAACAAGGATGATAGTACTTAATTGGATTGTTATGAGGGTTAAACCAGTTAGTATACGTAATGCTTTCAGAACATTCTGTAAGTAGTATCTTTTATTATTATTCACAAGATTTTTTTTTTTTTTGGCAGCTGGCCTGTACGGGGATCTGAACCCTTGACCTTGGTGTTATAACACCATGCTCTAACCAACTAAGCTAACTGTCCAGCTCAGAAAATAGTATTTTGTCAGATCTATTGGCTGCTTTATTGTTTCTAAGCAAAATTTGTCTTCTGTCCTCTAGATTAGTGCTGTCCAACAGAAGTATAATTTGACTACGTAAGTAGTTGGAAATTTTCTAGTAGCCACATCAAAAAGGTAAAATGAAACAGGTGAAATTAATTTTTATAATATATTTTATTTAACTCAATAATTCACGCATATTGTCAGTTCCACATGTAATTACCATAAAAATTACTGATGAGATCTTTTGCATTCTTTTTTTTTTGGTTGTAAGTCTTAGAAATATGGGGTATATTTTCCACTTGCTGGATATTTGAATGGCTTAATAGCCACATGTGGCTAGGGGCTACTTACTGTATAGGAAGGACTGCATGGCTTTGGAGGCTTTCTAGTTAATCTTGTTTGTTTTAAAAGTGTGCCAGTGTTTATTCCTGTAAAACAAGCAACCCCCAAATTTAGTAGATTAAAACAACTATGGTTTATTATTTCTCACAATTCTCACCCAGCATGTACACACTAGATTGATGAATATTGCCTGGATCAATTTATTACCATGATAGTTGTGAAATTTGCTAATTCCATGATTCCTTCTACATTTCTTAGTTAGAATTCTGTGGTAGAGGAGAACTTTTTCTTCTCCCTCATATAGACATTTATTTAATTATATGGCAGTGTGAATTCATAGAGTCTTGTTTTATTCAGTAGGTTATAACCCATTATTTACTTAGTGTTCAGGTTGTCTGACCATAATGTTTTTAATTGAGAGAACACTCTCTGCACATGTGCTGAGGTACCTGGTAAGGTCAGAACAAATTCTGGCATATGGATGATATTCTCAATTTAATTTTTCCCTCATATTGAAATATTTGAATGTTTCAGTCCAGATATTTCACAGGGTCTGTTCTTTTGAGTGCAGAGCACTGTGCCTCTTTTCAACAAATGTTTTTGCAAGACAGAATTTGTCAAGCAAATTGTCTCTATTTATGGTTCTTTTGAAGGTTTCAACAAGTTTAGTTGCTGTAATATCATAGGGCTTTTCAGTTTCACTTCAATTCAGTATAGAATATAAGGCTATCCCATTAAAAGCAGGAGCCAAATGAACAGAAGTTTCTTCCAGCAAGTTGAGATATTTCCAACACACAGCAGGGTATACATCCAAAGGAAATGAAATCAGTATATTGAAGAGAATATGTGCACTCCCATGTTCACTGCAGCGTTATTATTTTTTTAATTGTAACATAGTTGATTGTACATATCTGTGGGGTACAGCATTGAATATCAATACCTGTGTGCAATATGTGATGTTCAAATCAGGATAATTAGTATATTCAACATTACGCAATATAATCATTTTTTGTGACCCTTTACCAATTTCTCACTAACTAGCTCCCTTCCCTCTCCCCTATTTCCTACCTCTGGTGGCCTCAGTTCTGTTCTCTCCTTTTGAAAGTTCAGCGAACTATTGTGATTGTTGTGTCTTTCTTTTCTTTTTTTTTTTTTTTTCATTTCTTTAACTCTCACTTATGAGGGAGGACATGCAGTATTATTCTTTCTATGCCTGGCTTATTTCTCTTTTAATTTTCTCTAAGTTTGTCCATGTTGCTGTGAATAGCAGAATTTCATTCTTTTGTATGTATTGCTGCATTATTCATCATAAATAAAGGAAATGAATAAAGAAATTGTGGTATACAAGGGTACGTCAAAAAGTTCATGGGAAGTAGAATTAAAAGATAATACAGTTTTTTCCATGAACTTTAAAAAATACCCCTCGTATACAGTTGTCTCTCAGTATCCGTGGGGGATTGGTT
This sequence comes from Cynocephalus volans, assembly GCF_027409185.1. NCBI lineage: Eukaryota > Metazoa > Chordata > Mammalia > Dermoptera > Cynocephalidae > Cynocephalus > Cynocephalus volans. The sequence goes on from NC_084464.1 coordinate 79,124,196, forward strand.
TCAGGACCTCCCACAGATACCAAAATTCTCAGACGCTCAAGTCCCTGATATAAAATGGCATAGTATTTTTATATAACCTATGCACATCCTCCTGTATACTTTAAATTGTCTTTCGTTTACTTATAATACATAATACAATGTAAATGTTATATAGATAGTTGTTGTATTGTGTTGTTTAGGGGCTAATAGCAACAAAAGTTTGTAGATGTTCAGTACAGATGCAGTTGTTTTTCCTGAATATTTTTGATAAGATGTTGGTTGAATCCATGGATGAGGAACCTGCATGTATGGAGGGCTGACCGTATGTACAATAGAATACTATTCAGCCTTAAAAAAGGAGAGCCTGTCATTTGTGACAACATGGATAAACCTGGAGAGCATTATGTTAAGTGAAAAAGCCAGGCACAGATAAACAACTACTGCATGATCTCACTTACATGTGGAGTGTAAAGAAGTGGAACTCATTGAAACAGGCTGTAAAAGTGGCGGTTACCAGGGGCCAGGAATGGGGGGGATTGGGGAGTTGTTGGTCAAAGGACACAAAATTTCAGTTAAACAGAAGCCATGAGTTCAAGAGATCTCTTATACATCATGGTGACTACTGTTAACAATATATCGTGTACTTGAAAATTGCTGAGAGAGTAAATTTTAAGTGTTCTCACCACAAATAAATGATAAGTATATGAGGTAATGCATATATATGTTAAATAGCTTGATTTAGCCATCCCACAAGATATACATGTATCAAAACATCATGTTCTGTACCATAAATATATAGTTTTTACTCATCAATTAAAAAAAGTATAAAAAAATTTTCAAAGTTAAATCGTGTGCATATTAAACCCATCCCCACAATAATATTTTGCCAACCAAAAAATGGTCCAGGACAGATGCTAAGCCAGGATGCTGGGATAACAGTGTCACCTGGAACAATCCTGGTGAAGGCTCACACTGTGCAGAGATGTGTCCCAGCCTCATCTTCACCACCCTCTCCCTGTGGCCTTGGCTCACCCAGCTCTGTGCTTCAGTAACCTCACGCTGACCTCCACTGGGTTATATTTGCTGCTCCTCTGCCTGCATCACTCTTCCCCTCCTTCCTCACCTGGCTAATTTCTCCTTATCCTACAACTCTAGACCCTGGCATCACTTTCTTTGGGCACCTTCCTTCGACCCACCTTACCTCTATCGTAGCTATTCCATGTTGACTGTGTCTGTTCAATTGTTCTTTCTCCTTTGCCTCTTCAAAACACTCGTTGTCCAGTGTCCTCTGATCTAAGAGTCTTGCTCTTTGCTTCCTATGGTGACAGTTCGTGGATAAACTGACCTGTGCTAGGTGATAAGTGATGGTGATGAATTGCTCATCTGCTCCTAAACACATATTTGTGTTTCATTGAGGCTCACAGGAGCAGTGGTCTTAGACATGGGTGTGTACATCTGAGAGTGTACAGGACCATTTTTGAGGGTGAATGTAGAAAATGTACTTTCATTTATGTTGTTTTATTGAGCAAAAACTAAGAAATTGAGGTTTTCTAATATTTAATATTTTGATTGAGAAAGTATGTGTATATAACATTACAAGTCTAATCTGACATTGGTGATATGTACTAAATGTTTTTGTTGATGTAGTGCTCCATCATAACAATTTGAAGATCATTGCTGTAGAGGCATGCTGATATCCCCAATGGATAACTCTTCAAGCTTTCTGGCGCTATCATGGCTAACATATATCAAGTGTTTCCTATGTGCCAGGCACCGTTTTATATACTTTACAGGCATCAATATACTTATTTCTTACAACCACCGTATGAGATTGGTGCAATTATTAGCATCCTCATTTTATGGATGAAAAAATTGAGCTGGAGAGTCAGGTTACTTGTTGAAGGACGGGGCTAGTAAGTGGCAAATTTATGATAGAAGTAGTGAGGTCTGATTCCAGAGGCTGCTGCTTTACCACTGCTCTTTACTGTGCCATGCTCTGGTGCCTCTCTGCTCCGACAAGGTAAACCCATGTGGCTTCCGGGAGAGAGACATGTCTGTCCTGTTCATTGTGGTACCCTAATAAATAGCTCTTAAGTGAAAGAAGGAACTACAGGTGCATCATCACCTCTGATGGGAACTGTGGATAAGTATTCTTTTATTTTTCACTTGAAACCATTTTTTCTCTTAAAATAGATGGATCTTATGAGAAATGGGCATGAGTTAAGTTAGCAGTCCTATGTTTAGAAGCTTTACATGAAAAAAAGTCTGCATCACCCTAATACTCATGAGTCAGATGTGAGTCCCAGCTCACCCTCGACATGACTAATGTCTTCCTTTTCTTCTTTTATCATGAGAGTATGAGAACATAAGATATAAACCCCGGGTTCCCTTTCTACATTGTATGAAGCATTCCTCAAGTGTGTATAACCTTAAAACACCATCAAGAGCAGCAGCAACTTGACAACAAAAATGATAGTGGCACAGAGAAGCAGAACTTACTGTGTTTTGGGTTCACCCACTGATATCCTTTTCATCCTGATGCCTAATTCTCTGGCATAAAGATATGTAGTAATTTCTTGAGTGTTATGGGTATTGATAAAATAATTTTGGTTTGACCAAATAGGTTTATGATTCCATCTACATTTAAAAAAATATTAGGAAAGTTCTGTAAGCTTTGTATTGTATCATTATTTTAAAATTATGATGACTCTATTTTCTTCCTTGTTTTCCTTTTAGGCTCTTTCAAGACACTAATTCTTCCATCAGTAAGTATCCATTTAAAAAATTTGGTTTCAGAAGTACATTGCGTCAGTGAACTAAATAAATTAATATTTTATTGGATTTTTATATCAATTTACACTTGTGAGTTTGGCTTGAGTTTAGTTCAGCCTTCAGAATTCTTTTTTTTTTTTTGGCTTTATTATTATTTATTTTTATTTTTTATTGAAACATAATTGGTTATACATATTTGTGAAGTACAGAGCTGAATATCGATACCTATGTACAATATGTGGTGATCAAATCAGGATAATTAATATATTCATCATTACAAAATGTAATCATTCTTTGCGATCCTTTACCAATTTCTCGCTAACTCCCCTCTCCTCCCCACTTTCCACCTTTAGTAACCACAGTTCTGTTCTCTCCTTTTCAGCCTTCAGAATTCTTTAAGAATAATATTGAAAGGGATTAGTTATTAGGCTCTACAGACTCTCTCTAGCAGAGATTTTCCTCTTGTAAAATAGAGAACTTCACGGAGGAAAACTGGACTGGACTATTAGGAAAGAAACCTGGACTGGTTTGGTTGAACTTTTGCCTTAGGGAACCCAATAGTCTTGAGTGTGTAATGAACACTGTTTGTCAATTTCCTTGTCCTTGAAAAGGGCATTGCCATGCTAAGCCAGATTGGAACCTGAGGCAAAGGAAAAATTTGTAACACTGATCCTGTCTTTGTTTAAAACTTTGACTTTTTTGTTCATAATGTAATTTTTTGCATTAATTTTGGCATTTAAAAATATTGTATTAAAATGTTATTTTCTTGACTACTGAGTTTTTTGGTGTCCCCCTAAATTTTGTTCCCAAGACAAGTGCCTCACTCACCTCACCCTAGCTCTGGCTCTGAAAAAAGGGGATAGAGATACCTTTTCTATCTCATGGGGATACCCTGGAATGAAATGAGATGTGAAAGTGCTGTAAAATTTGCTATAGAAATGGAAAGGGATTATTACTTTGTTGAGAGAGTCATAAAATTTGATTATTAAATGTTGTTTGTGAACTAATCCTACCTCCCATGGCTTTGATTTGGAAGTTTGCACTTTTTACTATGCTTTGTTTCAGAGTCTCACATGTTTAATGTACAATAGAGTAGACCACAGCATCCAGCAAGAGGTGCAATTCATTATACTTCTCTTAGAACAGATTGTTAATGACTTTGGTCCTGACACATTATATACATCTGTAGGATCAGTATTACTTCCTGAGCCAGGTTCACACTTTACCTCTTGAAGTTTACTTGTCAAGCACAGCCAGAAACCACATTTCATTTTGGGGCATTCCTAGACAATACTGTGCTCCCAATAGGCTTTATAAAAATTACTTAATATGCTCTATCTATTATGTTTCTTACATATTATGTTTGTTCTTTCCTTACCAACAAATGTACTGCTGCTAACAATAGAAAGTGGAGGGAAGAAGGCATCAGGAGGCAGAAGTGGGGGGAAAAGCCTGCAATTTTTGTGAAATAAAATATTATTTGCAGTAATAGAACCTAAAACATTAGATGCTGGCCCCCAGTGCCTGTACGCATAACTCTGTTGAAAGAAAAATTCCAATGGTAAGATTAAAATAACTTCTGTGTAATATCATTGCCCTGTAGCAGAAGGAGGGTGGGATTTAAGTTCAGGAATCACAGCTTAAAGCACAATAACTGTCTGGTTTCCTCAAAGGAGTCTGCAGTTTCACAGACCGGAAGTGTAGAAAGGCTGAAAGGAGAAGGCGGGGCAAGGGCGCGAGAGCTTCATCCAATCGTATTTGTATAAACTATACGAGTACTTGTCTGGGCTACCATTAGCTAGAAATTTGGCCACTATAATTCTTTCAAATCTTAAGAATGTGAAATACTAACAATGACATCTTATATTTGTCTTTAATATTATGCCATTTCCATTGTGAATAGATATAGCAACTATTTATTGAAAGCTTTACTGGAGATTATATTTAGGAGTATATCCCTTTTTAGTAAAGCACATTTTAAAAGAATCATAAAGTGTCTGGGAAGATTTGATAACACTTGGCAAAAATAGAAGGTTCTGCATTTTTATGAATTTTCAATTAAAGTAGAACCAGCTTTCAAAGTGAACTTGCATTCTGATGTTTGTAAATGTAATATTTTAAATGATTTTTTAAGGACTTCATGGATTTTTACTGAAAAATATGAATATTTTAAGACTGCATTAAAGCAAATTTGTTTTTAATATATGATTTACTCATTGTTTCTACCTCAATACATTAAAATAGCCCTTAATAAGAAGTAAATAAAAACATAATTGATGCTTAATATAAAAATTATTTTTTTGTACAAAATATGGCAGAAAAATTTATTTTATTTTCTTTGTAAATAAATCCAGCTTAGGATGCGGGAGTGATTTTATCTAATTAGAAATGTTTTTAAAGTTTATTTTAAGTATACATACTACTATGTTTTAATAGTAACTATCATTTATATTTCTCAATTTTATTTTATTTTATTTTATTTTTTAAAATTATTTATTTATTTATTTATTTTTTAATTTTATTTTGTTGATATACATTGTGGCTGATTATTGTTCCCCATCACCAAAACCTCCCTCCCTTCTCCCCCCCCCAACAATGTCCTTTCTGTTTGCTTGTCGTATCAACTTCAAGTATCTCAATTTTATTTTAAAAGTTTGTCTCCATTACTTTTAGTAACTGGCATTATTCATGAAGTAAATGAGGTTAAATACTATTGTGTTGTCTCAGTTTACTTAAAGCAGTGAATCTTTCAGAGAAGGTGATATGGCTTTAGACAGCCCAGATTAAGATAAATAATTCTTACCTATTGTGCAGCAGGGATCTTTCTGAACATGCATTTTCTTATGTACCAAGGGCAGAGATCTGTTATCTACTCAGGGAGTTTGCATTTATGCATACACAAAATAGACTGAACATATCAGCCCATCTCAGAGGCTGGTGATATTTTGTTGATTAAAGCCCCTTGATATTGTCGACTCCCAAACTCTTGTCTTCTTGCCAGACTGTCTCCAACTATGAGAATGTGCCCTCTGGTCAAAGAATAGGAATCCAAAATCTAAATAATTGACACTTGTATAAGAGATATGGAAGTCTCTTATTGGGGAACCGCTGGATCACCAATTCTGGGAACCCTTTTCAGGAACTGTGGCCCCAAGAAGGCAGAAAGCAATTGACCGGCAGAGGTGTAGGAGCTTCTGTTACCTCATGTGTCTACTCTCCTGTGGGAAGCAGGTTATGACCCATTCTGTGTCTGGCACAGAAAGAAACTTTCATAAAGATTGCTTAAAATCCACAATAGTTTCTCCAGTCTCCTAATTATGTGCCCCGTTGCTAACAGTGGAGCACCAAGATCTGTATTGACACTTCAGGACTCTGGAGAATCACCCAGTCCATGGTGACACCCCGAGGCATGTAACAATGCCCCAGCTTCCTGGAGATACCCCAGGTCTACTGACTTGCCAAGGTCCATACTGTCATGTCTGATTTTCCAGCATTGGGATCAACACTGAGTCTTTGAAGATCCCAAATTACCTAAACTTTACATATGAGGAGGTGGGGTTTCTAATGGGGAAAGTTGAAAAAGCAAATTATTTAAGGTAACCGAAAGAAGAAGAAAGATAGTCAACCAAGGGCAATAGGAGAATGCATTGGGGAAAGGACAGCCTCTTCAATAGATGGTGCTGGGAAAACTGGACATCCTATGTAGACGAATGAACCTAGACCTGTACCTCTCGCCACATACCTAAATCAGCTCAAAACAGATTAAAGACTTAAGTAGAAAACCCGAAACTATAAAACTACTAAAAGAAAACATAGGGGAAACACTTCAGGAAGCAGAACGAGGCAAAGACTTTATGAACAAGACCCCAAAAGCACAGGCAACAAAAGAAAAATAAATGAGATTATATCAAACTAAAAAGCTTCTTCACAGCTAAAGGAACAGGTAACAGAACAAAAAGATAGCCTATGGAATGGGAGAAAATATTTGGAAACTTTGCATCTGACAAGGGATTAATATCCAGAATATATAAGGAACTCAAACAACTTAATGATAAATAAACAAGTAACTTGATTAAAAAATGGGCAAAGGAGCTGAATAGGCATTTCTCAAAGGAAGATATACATATGGCCAACAGACACATGAAATAATGCTCAACATCACTAAACATCAGGGAATTGCAAATCAAAACCACATTGAGATATTATCTCACATCAGTTAAACTGGCTATTATAAAAAAGACAGAGAATAACAAATGCTGACAAGGATGTGGAGAAAGGGGCACCCTCCTGCACTGTTGGTGGGACTGAAAATTAGTGCAGCCATTATGGAAAACAGTATGGAGGTTCCTCAGACAGTTACGGGTAGAACTGCCATACGATCCATCAATCTTGCTCCTGTGTATATGCCTAAAGGAGTGGAAATCATCATGTCGAAGGGATACCTACAGTCCCATGTTTATTGCAGCTCTATTTACAATAGCTAAGAGTTGGAACCAAGCAAAATGTCCATAAGAGGGTGAATGGATAAGGAAAATGTGGTATATATACACAATGGAATACTACTCTGCCATAAAAAGGAATGAAATTCTGCCATTCATAGCAACACGGACAAACTTAGAGAAAAATTATGTGAAGTGAAATAAGCCAGGTACAGAAAGAAATACTGCATGTCTTCACTCAAAAATGGGAGCTGGAAAAACAAACAAAACAAAACAAAACAAAAAACAACAGAGAAAGAAAGAAAGAAAGATACAACCATCACAATAATTCCTTGAACTTTCAAAAGGAGAGGATGGAACTGAACCCACCAGAGGTAGGAAAGGGGGAGGAGGTAGGGGGGTTAGGGAGAAATTGGTAAAGGGCCACAAAAAAATGTTTACACTATGTGATGATAAGACAAAAAATTAAAAATTAAAAAAAAAAAAAAAAGAAGAAGGAAACTTACGTGACATGAGAAACTTGGGCTCCAAGAAAAACCTTCTGCACCTGAGGTGCTGACGAAGGGCCATGGACAAGAACGACCCAGACCAGGAGGCCTTGGGCAGTGATGCCAGTGAATTCAGTGACACCTCTGTGGAGGAGGGTAGTGTCTGGTCGGTTGTAAAGGGCAAAGCACTCAAGTTGTGAGTGGGCCTTCTGGCTTTCATCACGTTTGTGGAAAGCAGTATGTCTGTGTGTGAATCTGTGCATGTGTATAGATAGTACTTGTGATTAAAAGGAGAGAAAACTGGAGTCTATTCATAGCCCTGTGTATATGTACACTAACATGAAATGATGTTTTTATTTAACAGGTGTGTCCTGGTAAATATGTTTCTTGTAGCTTTTTGTAAATTATTTAAAGTGATGTAAGAAATATTTTTGGAAAATATTGTTGTTCAGTTTTATAGGGCATTTCTAACCGCAGTTTTCTGTGGTCTGCAAACAAGTCTTGGAGGAACAAACATTTGGTTCTTACCATCACAGCCAGGTTCAAGGAGACTCTGTGACGAGGCCTTTTTGGGTGATTGCTGGTGAAATGTGCAGCTGTACCTGCAGCTCAAGCCTGAGGAAGGCAGCAGTTGCCCTCCCCAAGAGTCACTAGTGCCTGAAGGTGTCTGTCAGGAAGCTCCTGGGACAGCACTTTTTATATAAAGGACACCCTGGTCCCTTAGAGGTCAGAGCATGACTTCTGAAAACTGCAGTCCCAGCCTTGGATTGGAAAAATATTTCAAAGCACAATGGCCAAAGTGCAAACTGCCCGAACTGTTCCCTGTTACATGTGTAAATCCAAGTGAGGCCTCGGTGAAGGATGCTCTGCAGCTCAGCCCTGAAGCCTGGAGCATTTAATGTCCAACCATGTTCAATCCCTAGATGATCCTAACATCTAAATAAACCTCTTTTTATATGGGGGGGGTGGGGAGAAAGATAGTCAGTAGCATCTCCCCTTAAGTCAGTGTCAATTCCCTTAAGAAAGAAGGAATAGGGGACACAGTAAAATGGTTTTGGGCACATTTGTGTTAATTCTGATTGTCTGACTCTGACTTCCTTGTGGTTAATAGGTCTCTTTGGCTTCAGGCCACTGCATCATTAATTTGACATTAGTCTTCAATCTATCATCTGTTCTGGAGTCTCTGTGCACTAAAAATGGTTGAACTATGTCCAAATCATAAAGAACAATCCCACCTATTTTTTTTTTTTGTTACCGGTAAGGGGATTGCAACCCTCGGCATGGTGTTGTCTGCACCACGCTCAGCCAGTGAGCGCACTGGCCATCCATATATAGGATCGGAACCTGTGGCCTCTGTGCTACCAGTGCCTCACTCTCCCAAGTGAGCCATGGGGCCGGCCCAACCATCCTGTTTTTAAACGGATATATTTGTAAATCTACACCATGTATAAGCATATGATATGCTGGTGCCTGGCATATATGTTTTTGTGCTCATAGTATTAAGGAATCTGGTTAAAAGAATCTGAGGACTGTAGTATAACTTGAGAAAATGGAAGGTAAGAATGCAAGTTCCAGGCTAGACTGTCAGCTCCACTAGGGCCCAGGTCTTTGGTTCATGTTGTATCCCAAGTACCTAGGACAATGTGGTATATAGAAGATGCTCAATAAATATTTATTTATTGAAGAAAAGCAAAAATTGATAGCAGAGCTCATTTGGAGGTGATGTTATTGATTATTTCCCCCAACATATTATTATGAAATTTTCAAATATGCAAAAACTTGAAAAAATTTTATAGTGAACACTCCTATTCCTACCATTTAGAGTTTGCCATTAACATTTTACTGTACTTGCTCTATCATACATCTTTCCATCTACCCATCTTTCTATTTATCCATTAATTCATCTTTTTTAATGTATTTTCAATCAATTGCAGACATTAGTACTCTTCTCCCTGAAAATTTCCTGCTGACCATTTTTTTGGTGATGATGGTTTCTTACTATTTCTTCTTATTCTTAACCATATCGATAGCTTTATGGTAGCGGCTATTGGAAAATCCCCTCTGAGCTGTCTGTTGACAAAACTTATTTGTGAAAGTGAGTCAGAATGTAGTTTCAGGACCTCGGTTTTACTATGAAGATCAACTGAAAGTTAGGTGTTCTAATGATCCATTGCTGAGTAGCCCCAAAACTTTAACTTAAAACAACAATACACTTCTATTACTTTCCACAGTTTTTGTAGGTGAAGAATTCAGGAACAACATAGTTGGGCATTTCTGATTTGGGGTCTCATGGGATTGCAGTCAGGCTGTCAGTGAGGGCTGCAGTTATCAGAAGGCTGTGCTAGGGCTGGGAGATCCTCTGTGAAGTAGTGCGTTCACTTGGCTGGCAAGTTGGTGGCGGTGGTTGGTGGGAGGCCTTGTTTCTTCCCCATGTGGCCTCTTCACAGGCTTCTCCAGTGTCCTCATCACGTGAAGGCTGGCTTCTCCCAAAGCAAGTAATCTAAGACAGGAAGAGAACCAGACAGAAGCTATTGTTTTTATGACATTGCCTTATTCTAGGCTTTAGAAGCAAGTCACTAAATCTGGGAAATTAGGTTCCACCTTTTGAAGGGAAGATGTCAGAGACTTTTTGGACATACTTTAAAATGACCAGATCAGGGTTATTAGAGTGGTATATCATGTTGGGTTTGAATCTCGGCTAGCGACCTGGAGTAACTTGCTTAACTCCTCTAAACCCCAGTTTCCTTGTCTGTTGAAATGGTTTTAGTAAGAGCCTCCACCTGAAGGATTATTGTGAGGGAAAATGACACAGTGCGTATAAACTGCTTAATATGGCTTCTGGCCTGTTAATGCTGGGAGGTAGGACTGCTGTTATTAATAATAGTGGTAAAAGTAACAGCACCATCATCCCTACCAAGACTATGACACATGATGAGTGAATTGTAGGAAGAGAATGCATCTCAGAGAAGAGCTTGAGAGGGGATAGCAAGAAAGCAGATCTTGTGCATATGTGCTTTTCACTGGTCTCACTGACTTAAAGAGGGTGAGCATAGGAAAGAATGTTGAAGGATGCTAGATAATCTGACCTACAATCACTGTCACTGAGGACGAATTTGCACTTGGAATAGTAAATGGCAAGGTGCCTGCTGCTGAGAGAGCTGCGGGTGTGCACCCCTATTGCAGGAACCCTGTGATGTAATTGGAGAGCAAACTACAGGATGTTAAAAGAGGGAAAACAGATTGTTTAATGTTCGTGCCTAGGAGGGGCAAGTTTTTTGACATCGTAATTACTTTTGATAGTACTGTGTATTTAAATTTTCTATTCTAACTTGTAATTAAAACATTTTTGAGGTAAAATAACGAGACCTTGATATGTCTAATCTCTTCCCCCCCTACCCGCCAGCTACCTCTGAACAGTGCAGATGAGATCTATGAACTACGTGTGACTGGACGTGCCCAGGATGAGATTTTATTCTCCAATAGTACGCGCCTATCATTTGAGACCAAGAGAATATCTGTCTTCATTCAAACAGACAAGGCCCTATACAAGCCAAAGCAAGAAGTGAAGTTTCGTATTGTTACACTCTTCTCAGACTTCAAGCCTTACAAAACCTCTTTAAACATTCTAATTAAGGTAAGTGCCAGACAGAAAAGAAGCAAAGAATTCAAGCCATCTTACTAAAAGCTCTCTTGGATGTTCTGCTCAGGTTTTGTGACAGGAATATCTTAGTATTCACCATTAGGTGAATCCCTGTCAACATGGGAATCCTCTATCCAGGAAGGGAGGTGGCAGAAGAGCTCAGGCCTCAAAGTTGGCCTGCTTGAGTTCTGGTCTTGACTTCTTCATTGATTTATTCATTTGCCAAACATTTATTGAACTTCTATATTCCAGGCACTGAGATAGGGCAGTGAACAGAACAGATTAAGTCCCTGCTCACATTGAGTTTATTTTTTAGTGGGCAGTGAGGAGACAGACAATAAATACAGACACAAATATATATATATATATATATATATATATATATATATATATATATATGTAAAGGGACAGGTATATATGTATTTGTGTGTGAATGAGAGAGAGAGAGCGGGAGAAAGAGAGAAAGAGTGTTTGTGCTTGCTATTTTCTATAGGGTTGTCGGGGAAGATCTATTTGAGCAGAGACCTAAAGGGAATAAAAAAATGAGCCTGTAGAAACAGAGGGAACCTCATGTGCAAAGGCCCTGAGGTGGGAGCTTGTTTGGTACACTGGAGGAACAGCAAGCTGGCAGGAGTCCAGGGAGTGAGGGGATAAGTACTGGAAGATGAAGTCAGATACAAGTGAATTGGTGGGGAGTTGGGCTCCTACACAGTCTTCCTGGCCATGATATGGACTTTGGGTTTTACACCAAGTGAAATGAGAATTCACTGGAGAATTCTGAGGTGAGTCGTGATGTGATCTTACTTAACATCTTAAAAGGATCATTGTTAGCTCTAAGAAGAATAGATCTAGCTGTGTGACCTTGGGGATATTAAATAACCTATCTGACCGTCAGTTTCCTTATGTATAAAATGAATACTATTATTGCTACTATTACTACTACCTACTACTATTAAAATTTTGTGAGGATGAAATGAGGTAATTCAAGTAAACCATTTATAACTGTGCCTGGCACATGGTACATGCTCATTAAACATTAACTATTGTTATTATTATAGGACCCTTTTTGACAGGTAGTCATTTGGCCTCTGCTGCTTGAATGCTCCGATGATTCAGAGGCAGCATGGTTAGCAGACTGAGTGCTTTTCCCTGAGAATCAAGTTGAAGACAATTGAGAACCAGCTGGGCATGGTTTTCTACATTAAGGCTGAGGAGAATACTAGACATTTGATCATTACATAGAAATAGGGTGGCCAACTTATCCTAGTTTGCCTGGGACACTCCTGATTTTAAAACCAAAAGTCTTTGGTCCTCAGAACCCCTGAGGGGGTTCCTGGGACGTTGGTCATCCTAAATGTTTTAATATATAACATAGTGTGAAAGGTGAATTTAGGCTTTTTAGTTCAGTATCTTCCTATTCTTCCCAGCTTCTTTGTTGTTATAAATTAAAACAACAACAACAAAAACCAAACAAACAAACACGAATACATGTAACTTCAAGCCAAGACTTGTTTGTAGCACATGCCACGTTGGTTGGCATGTTGCTCAGTGCATACTTCTTGAATTGAGCTAGTCTTTCAGAGTTTGCAGCTCTGTGAATTTCTGCCTCTGGTACATAAATGGAATATCTATGAAGCGGGTTGACGTAGTCAGTAGAATTTCCAGATGCATGGGACCTTCTGGGCAGGGTTAAATGGACTTCATTTATGTCATTCTTCATCATTTATTCACAGATACTAAGAACTTACTATACGCCAGGAAGTATGTGTAAGATAGATGATTTAGAAGTAAAGGTCTGCCTATCTCTGGCTGTTTACATTAATCCTTCTCCCTCAGGCAAATAAAAGTCAGCACTGGATAAATTGCCTGTTCTAGGCATTAACCCAGAAATAACCCTGCTGATTCTGGACAGCTGGTCCGTGCATTTTTATAGCTCTGCCTCTCTACTCTGCTCTAGTGTCTGTCTTTAAAACCGCCGCCACCACCACCCCTGCAGGTCTGGTGATGTACATGCAGTGTTTCATGTACAAGGAAATATGATGCCAGGAATTAAAAGGTGGAGCAGAATCAAGATGATCTCTGGAGAAACAGGAGAAAGGAAGAAATTTGATTTGTTTTCTTTAGTAGTATAGAGCTGACATTTTCCAAAAACTTTGTGCCATATCTTGGGGAAAGTTCTGGATGTGCCGGGGAGTGTTGCAAGGCGTCATTTCTAACCGGATGGGATACACATGTACATAGGCAGCCTTTATATTGTTAACATGTATGGTTTTCATTTTAGGACCCCAAATCAAATTTGATCCAACAGTGGTTGTCACAACAAAGTGATCTTGGAGTCATTTCTAAAACTTTTCAATTATCTTCCCATCCAATACTTGGTGACTGGTCCATTCAAGTTCAAGTGAATGTGAGTATAAATGTATTTTTGAGGGGAATGTTAAAATGATTTAATAGGTTAAGTGGGGAATTATCTCCAAAGTTATTTATTCAATGAACAGAAAAAATTAATATGAACATCTAGACTAAGTGGTTTATTTTTAATTTACTGTGTTTTTCAGTGGATTAGCCTTCATTTTAACATATCAGAGTTTTAGTCATTTTTTTTCTATGATTAACATTTGAAGGTTAAAACATTTTGGCATTTTAGTATAAAACTGATGAAATTCATGTTTATTTATTTATTGCATGCATTGAATATTTTAAAACTAAATAATGAATACGTAGTAACTATAATTAGGCAAATTTTATGTCTCAGAATGATTGTACTAACCTTCTTTATCTTTGTTTTAAGAAATAATGACTTTAAACAGCCACATCAACCTATTTCCTAGTCCTTCTTTCTCCCCAGCTCCAGCACCTATTTGCTTTATTTGCTGCCAACTGTGTAGCTCTGAGATCTAGCAGGGCAGGGGCAGTAAAATGCCTTCCATCTCACTGTGCCTCAGGTTTTCTCCTGTGCATCGCTGTGTGGTACTTGAAAACTCATTGACTGTTTTCCCATTTCTCTTTGGAATTAAAAAATATATAAATTCATGCATAAGAGCTTTAAAAAAATAGTTCCATTAGAACAGAGCTCCCCACGATTAACATTTTGGACAAAAATTCTTTGTTGTGGACACTGTCTTGTGTATTGTAGGACATTTAGCAGCGTCTCTGGCATCTACCCACTAGATGGCAGCTTTCCCTCCCCCTAAGTGTGACAACCAAAAATGTTTCCAGACACTGCCAAATGTTCCCTGGGTGGAAGTTGTCTCTCCCTGCTCTGTTGAGACCACTGTATTGGAAGGAATAATCCTTCATTAGTATAGACCTGAATAAGGCAGAAGTACCCAGTACTTACTATGTGCCCTGCTTTTTACTTGCTTTACCACAAAAAATCCTGAAAAACAGGTTTTATTAAATTCAATTTCTAGATAAGGAAAATGAAGCTTGGAGAAGTTTAGCAACTTGCCATGAGGCTTGAGTAAGATTTGAACTCAGGTTACTGATAGCAAAGCTCAGGCTCCTGCCATGACCCTGTGATCCCACCATCATGTTGGAAATACCTTGAGTTTAGGCCTTGGTTAGTTTTTTTGTCCCTCCATCTATCCATCCACCCACCTGCCTGCCCATCATCCATCCATCCATCCATCCATCCATCCATCCAATATGTATTGAGAACTTACAATGTTGTGATGGGTACAAGAAAGTGAAACGTGTGATCTCTACTTTCAAAGATCGTTGTTGTGCTGACATGAGTAATAGGATAAAAGTTAAATGACACAAGGATGACAGAAAAACAGAAAGCAGTGCAACAGCAGAGGCATCATAAGGTGCTTGGGCCGCCTTGGTGATGAAGAGGGTTTATTGTAAAGATGAACACCGATGCTTCTGGGACCAGCTGTTCCCTCCGTCTTTTGTGGTCTGCTCCATTCTCCTCTTACTTCTCTACCAACCTTTGAGGTATCCTCCAATCTAAATATGAATGGGGCTGGTTATATCGGCTCAGCTAAATAACCATCATCCTCAGAGCCACAAGCAAGCTTCTTCGTGGGTGGTTGGCAGCCTATGGATGGGCTGCTCTTGGGTCAGGGTGTCCGTTGTTGGTCCATTCAGAAGCCACTCATGCACAATGACCAGCAAGGGCAGTTTTAGCTGGGTGACAGGCTCCAAGAGATTAGTTTGTTCAATGAGTGGAGAACATAATAAGTACCAGAGGAGAGAGGGGCATAGAATAGTGGAGAAAGACGTGTGGAAGATGTGAGATTGTACTTTGAAAGACTTACGTCATTTCTTATGTAGCAGCTTGTGGACTTGACCTGCTGTATTGCTTTGACAGGAAAAAAAAAGAAATTTAGGTGCTTAAATAATTAAGAACATTCACAAGATCTGGCCCTCGTCCATCTTTTCAGCCTTGTTTAGTGCCACCCTTACCCTTGAATTCTATGTTTTAGGTATATTGTATCCTCTAAGTTTCTTAAACTCACTAGTCTGTCTCATCCCAGAGCCTTTCCACGTGCTGCTCCCTCTGATGGAACAAGTGCTTCTAGTCACTTTTATCCTTCAGGCATTCTCTAACGTGGCCTCATCACCCCCGACATTCCCACGGCACTCTGCTTCTCCTGCTGCATTCGCGTTGCTTTTAATTGGTGGTCTCTAATAGACTGTAGTCTTTGTAAGGGTAGTGACCTTCTTGTCTTGTTCACCCCTCTATTCCTAGGACCCAGTTCAGTGCTTTGCACCTAGGTAGAAGTCAGTATCTATTAGATGAATGTACAAAAGCTATACAATAGTCATTTGTCTTGAACTAAATGCAGCTTATACCTTTTTCACATTCTATAAAGCATCTTTATCCTTTTGAAGAGAAGCATATTGATGAGGTATTTATTATTGGTGATAAATTGTTAATTTGAGGCACACACTAAGAAAAAATAAGCCCCCTTTAAAAAAGGGGCTCTTCAAGGGCCACCAGAGGTCAGTATAACCAAAGAAATGGCACGAGACGCAACCCTGAACATGGCCTCAATCTCTGGTTTTTGTCTTTCCTGCACGGCATTAAAAGACTGTATATTGCTTATTATCAAACCCCTTTTCTTTTAGCGGTGAATAATGACTATGGAGGAGATATATTTATTATTTAAGTAGTTCACCATCGTAGACTATGTTTTCCATTCTCAGTATAAAACTCAGGGAAGGGAAAATATTTATTTTCAAGGAGTGTTTTGAAACTTCATTTTGTCTGTAGAAAAAATGTGGAATGATCTCTGTATGACTACTAAAGGAAAACATATCTAAAAAGTACAGGACTTGTCAGAGCTTTGATTTGTAGTGACTGTGCAGATAATCAGAAAGTGATGTTCTTTAGTTGCCGTTTCCCCTAGGTCAGGAAAAGGATCCTTTGGATAAAACAAACTTGATGGGTTCCTTGGCATTTCTCCAATTGTAACATGTTTGTAGAATAAGAATGAATGAATCATTTATTACACTGTTAACCTTTCCGGATTAACTTAAATGGTGTATAACCTTCAAGTATTGCTTTTCACTCTTAGGATTTTTAATGATGAGTAATGATGAGTAATTATTTTGACCTAGTAAAATTTCTAGGTTTTTATTTTTATTTTTTTGTCTCCTTCATTGTGCAGTATAAGATGGTGGGACATAGAAGGTTCTCTATAATATTCAAAGATTTATGTATGTTTTACAATCTTAGTTTAAATTTCAAAGCAATTCTTGATATTTTTAAGACCTCTTAAAATCAGTAAAATCTAGTAAGAACACTGACTTTTTTTGTGTGCTATGTATGCATGTGTTCAGTTGGCATACTGTAACTAAAGTGACTAGTTCTTCGCTGCTTTGGGGATTGTACTTCTTCTCTTGAGAAGAATTGCTGTCTCTTCTACCTTCCCCACACTTTGATTGTCCAGTCCTCTGCCATCATTTCTCCCTTAACTTCCCAGAGAACTAAGCCCTCCCCTCAGAGGGAAGCAGTTTATTTTAGCTGTAACATCTCTCCATAGAAACATGCTTTACTGGGCTGTTATAATTTATGTATATTATAGGTTAAAGGGAGAAATGTGTTCTGATTTGATAGTTGACTTGCTAATATGCCTTGAGAAGATAACTTTTTTTTTTCCTTCTCCCATAGGCAAGAGACAGGGAAGATAATTTGTTTTAAAAGTTAGACACTGTTTGTATTTTCATTTTTTGCAGTGCTTCTCTAGGTGCCTTATCTCTAGGTATTTAATCTCTTTACTGGTTTTGATGCCTCTCCCAAATAGTTGCAAATGGTTTTTCCTCCCAATTTTTTTATTGTGGCAAAATACACATAAAATTTATTATCGGAAACATTTTAAAGTGTACAGTTCAGTGACATTAAGTACATTCATATTGTTATGCAATCATCACTGCCATCCATTTCCAGAACCCTTTTTATTTTGCAAAACTGAAATTGCCCATTAAAAAATAACTCCTTATTTTCCCTTCCCCCTACCCCTGGCAGCCACCTTTCTACGTTATGTGATTTTGACTGCTCTAACTACCTTATATCAGTGGAATCACACAGTGTGTCTTTTTGTGACTGACTGACTTCACTCAGAATAATGTTTTCAAAATTCATCCATGTTGTAGCATGTCAGAATTTCCTTCCTTTTAAAAACTAAATAATATTCCGTTGTATGAATATGCCACATTTATTTGCAGATGTTTTTGTATCTATGATTTAAAAATTCCATTACCTGAAACAAGCTAGATACAGAAAGAGAAATACCGCATGTCCTCACTCATAAGTGGGAGCTAAAATAATTTAAAAAAAGAAAGAAATAACAATTCCAATAGTACTTTGAACTTCCAGAAGGAGAGAACAGAACTGTGGTTCATGGAGGTAGGAAAGGTAGAGGGGAAGAAGGGTGAGTGAGAAATTGGTTAATGGACACAAGGAATGATTACATTTTATAATGATGAACGTGCTAATTATCCTGATTTGATCACCACACATTGTACACAGGTACTGATATTCAACTGTACCCCACCACTATGTATAATCAATTATTTTTCAACTAAAACAATAAAATTTGTATTCCAGGTTACTAAAAGGCAGTTTTAGAGGTTTTTTAAAAGAAAAGCTAACAGTGGTGTCTGAGAACCAGGCTCTTGGGAGCCAGCAGGGATCTGGCCACAGCAGTTTTTCCCTGCATGTTTAGTTCCAGATCTCTGGGTGACCCAAGTATTGGTGCTCATGTTCCTGTGAGAGCCCAAAGGAAGAGCCTAGGTCACTGACAGATTCCTGTTCCCTTGATCACCGCAGCCCTCAGTGTAAGATGGAAGGCTGTGCTCCCTTTCAGAGCGGCTCAGGCATCTGAGTTTACCACAAAGGGGAACCTGAGGTTCTCAAATATCAGTGTGCCTCAGAACCAACTGACTGGGGAGCTTGTTAAAGATGCATAGTCCAGGCCCCACTCAGATGGCAATTTACTTATTCTGGCATGGGACCTAGGAATTTGAATTTTAAATAGGACTCTGGGAAATTCCATTTGTTTCTTTGGACCACATTTTGAGAAGTACAGATAAATGCCCACAGTTAGTCATATTTAGTCTCTGTCTATTCCATTGAGAGGCAATGCTGGGTTGTGGACAAGGTATGGAACTGGGGACAATCCATTTGAATTTCCTAGCGGTGGTACTCTTAGCTATTTACTTTACCTCTCTAGGTGACTTGCTCAGTAGAGCTCTCTGGCACCTTAGACTTACTAGATTAGAATTTTGGGGATAATCTATTTTTACGACAGCTTCTCTAGTGCCTCAGATGCACAGCCAGCTTGGGAACATTGAACTAAATAATCTACTGTCACTAACTGCAATTTCTCAGCCCTTGTCTCAGTCTTAAGCCAATGTTGGGGGTTAGGGGACAAGAAATAGAATGCAGAAAACCCAACAGGCTCAAGGCTTGAAATCACCCTGTTGGGACCCTGTATAATAAATTGTGGGTGTCAAATTATTATGTATTTCAGAAGCAAACTGCATTGGATTGTTCCTTTGCTTATAATAGCTACGTCTACTTTCTCTTGATTAGTTGTTGTAGAAAGGTTGGGAGAGGATTGCCAACATCTCACTGCTTTTTATAGCCTTTCAAAGTGCTCCTTATCTTGCCTTGTTGCCCAGGTCAGCTTGCTTCTGCTGTTAGGTTTCTCTGGAGCCATTTTTTCCTTTGTAAAAGAGCACATCTTTGTCTGGACAGTTCTTGTCCCCGAAGCACTCTGCCAGTAGCATCTGGTAACACCCCCCACTCCAGCTTGTGATGACAGCTCAATAGAAAGCATGAAGCAAACTGTGACAGGTCAGAAAACAGTGGCATCCTCTCTGGAATGTGGTTGTGGCTTCAAAAATACTTTTGCTAGCCTCTGCTTATAGAAGAATACTTTTTTTTTGGAAAGACCTCAAGTGCTTACTTCCACATGCAGTGAGAAAGGGAGGGAAGAGTTGGCTTGGTTTTAGAATTTTGATTTCTTACAAGATCAGCTGGCAGAGCTCAGCACTTCATTCTCCAGTCTTCCGTGGGCCCTGATACTCACCCCTACAACAACACTTATTGATCCGTGTAGTATTATTTTCCATTTTAAAAATTGTGGTTAGATATGCATGACATAAAATTTACTGTTTTAACCATTTTAAAGTTTAGTGGCATCCAGTACATTCACATTGTGGTGCAACCATCACCACCATCTATCTCCAGAACTTGTATTTTTCTAAATTGCGATCAGTATAGTCTAAAAAATGTCTGCCTCATTTATGAGACTGTCAGCTCCTTGAATTCAGGAGTTCTCTTTTATTAATTTTTGTATTTGTTCTGTCTCATATAGTGTCTGGCCTGTTGTAGGACCTCATTCATGCTTGTAGGATGAAAGAATAAGTGAGTGGAATGAGTGAACAGTTTCTCCTAGACAATTGCTATCGACTATTATCCTTTGTGATGTCCTTTGACTTATAGTCCCACTCTTCTATGTGATACTACAGCTTAGTATTTTCATTTTGAGAATATATATAGTTGCTGTGTTTGATGACCCTGTGAGCCAGTGGAAAACAGCACATTTGGATTAATGCCCTGGACTTTCTCATTTTGAAAATTAAAGAAGATTTCAGTCAAGAACTGAATACCTTACTTCCTTATAAAATTTAAAATGCACTCACAATTTTCGTGCCATATTATTCCTGTGACTTTATGGAGCCATTTGATCTGCGGTTGCCATCCTTCGGTGGTGTGCATTTTAGCTTCTGGACCCCATGAAAATTTTCACGAGACGTTCTTTGTGTTGTTCTTTCCCTCTAGAAGCCATCCTAGGAGTGCCCCTCCTTTCAAATGTCTCTTCCCTATCCCTCCCTGCAGGTACATCTCTTTGGAACCAGTTAGGAAACTTTGGGGTCAGATGTTAGTACGTTGTGATTGTCAGTGAAATGGAGGATCTGAGCAAACCGTCAGCACACATCACAGGGTCTCAGCACTGGAGAGCATCTTAGAGGTCATGCAGATGCATATCCTCATTTTATGGAGGAAGAATCTGAGTGAAGTGATGTGACCTGGTTAGGCTAACGCAATGTGTTACGGTGGAGTCAGGACTAGAAGCTAGTTTCCTGGTACTTTCAGCTCTGTAAAATTAAATCATTTAATATGTGCAGCAATTGTTGTTTTAAAATGCTCACTCCTTTGGGATGAATTTAGATGTCAATGGGGCCTGCTGTATGCATTGGTGGGGAAGATGCCCACCTGTTACATGATTTGAGGTGGTGCAGGGGTCATCTCCTCACACATTGGATTGTTCTCAAGGAGCCTCAGGTTCCTTTTTTTTTTTTAAAGTGGTTTATTTATTTAAATGTTTTTTAAATTAGCATATTCACTGTTACAAATCATACTTATTCTTTATGCCCCTTATCCAATCTCTGCCCTTCCCTCTCCCCCTCCCCCTTCCCCTTTCCACTCCCCCTACCTCTTCTAATATCTATAGATTTGTTCTCTCCATCTGATAGATTAACTGTCCCTCTGTTGGTTTGTTGCCTAGATGATCTGTCCAGTGCTGAGACAGGTGTGATCAAGTCCTCCCCTATTATTGTAAAGCAGGTGCTTCTTCTATTACTCTGGAGTGTGCTTCATGGAGAGAGACACTTCTTCCTTTTTTTAAAAAATTTTTTGGTCTCCACTGGTGCTTCTCTTTGTGTCAATGCAGTTGAGGTTGAGAGTCTGGCGTGCCATCTACACGGTGGCTGTGACTGCTGCTATAGAGACTAGACACTTTTATGTCAGCCATAGCAATTGTAGTGGCTATGGTGGGCTACCTGCGTGGAAATGGTGTTCTTGGTGTGCTCTTTACCTGGTTGCAGCTGGGTTAGGATTCCCCTGGCTCCACACTTCAGGACACCAGTGGGGCCCCACGGTGGTGGTGGCAGCTTGCCTGGTTGCAGCTGGGTTAGGATTCCCCTGGCTCCATGCCTCATTCTAAGATGTTGTTGTGGAGCATTTGGAGGAGGAGAAGAGAAGGGGGAGGGAAATAGGGTGGGAAGAGGGGTGAATGACTGAGGCCTGTGGCACCCACCTCATTCTGGCAGGGGAGACCAGGGGGCTTCTAGCAGCAGCTTGGTCATTGCTGGGCTGGATGCAGATGTCAGGGGAGTGTGGCTAAAGCCCTTGGCCCCCCACCACCCTGGCTTAGGAGCCTGGGGCTCTAACTGCGATGGCTTGATGGTCATCGCTGGGTTGGTTGGGATTTTGGGGGTGCGTGGCAGAGGCCCCCAGCTCCCTACCTCCTTGGCTCGGGAGCCCAGGGCGCTTCTTACAGTGGCTTAGTGGTTTTCTAAAAAAAGAAATAAAAATTATTGTCTAATCTCTTAGCCTCCATTTCTTAAGTTCTCTCCAGTTTGGCTCCTAGGTTTCTTTCTACTTGTCTGGATTCTTTTCCTTGGCCACTTTTGTCACATATTCTCTTTTACATATTGGAACTTTACAAGATTTGATTTTAAGTTTCTTTTATTTCTCACTTCTGAGATAACCCAGACCTCTGAGTTCCAGGCCTTTATAACTATCTGTCTATTTAGCATCTCTGTTTGTAAGTAGAGCACCCCAAATTCTTCATGCCCGATATCATTCTTATGATCTTCTCCCACCACACATGGCTCTTCCTCAGCATTTTCTGTCTTACCGAATTGCTTTACCCTCTGCCCAGCTGGGCAAGCTGATAACCCTGGAGTTTTCGTTGACATCTTGTGCTCTCTCACTACCTATTTCTAGGCCTTCACCAATTCCCATAGCTTTTACCTTTAAATATGTTCAAATCTACTTACTTTTCTTTATTTCCACCTCTTGTCCAAGCCATCTTCATATTTTTCCTAGACATTTGCAGTGTCTCTTAATCTCTCTAAATTTACTTTTTTCCCCTTGCAACCAATTCTGTACACAGTAGTAAAAGTAAACGTTAGTTGGATCATATTATTCCCCAGCTTAAAGCTCTCCCAAGACTTTCCATTTCCCTCAGAATAAAATTCAGATGTTTTAGTATGGCCTACACAAAACTTTATCTGATCTGATTCTACTTTTCCTGCCGTTTCTTCAGATTTCATAATTCTGTGTAGATTTGATTTCCAGCCTATATCATAATCATAATTATATGCTTATGTGTGTGATTATTTGATAAATATGCTTGTTTCCACTAGACTAAAAGCTCCATGCAGGGAAGGTGTATTTCCATCACTGAGCACAATGCCTGGCACTCAGGCGTGGTACATCTGAGGGATAAGTGAGTGGATGCATTTGTTATGTTTGGGCCTCAGCCCCGGCAATTCTGATTCAGCAGCTCTGGGGTGGGAATTGGGCATCTCTATGAAACCCACCACAGTGATCCTGATGCTTGGTTTGGGTTGAAACACCTAGAGAAATATCTTGCAACCACAGCTTATTTTATTTTATTTTTCTTTCTTTATTTTTTTTGAAGGGCGTGATAGTTTATTTTAAAAAATTGTACCACACCGATCATGATGACCAGCATACACATGGTTTTTCTCTTAATGTTGCAATATTTTTATACATTGAAATGTTTCAATAGGACCAAGAATGTTAGAGAATAAAAATCTTAGATGAAAATGAACACTAATAATTCCGGTGTCCTGTCCCACAGAATTAGTTTAAACTCCTGTGAATCGGTGGTGTTACAACATTATTGATTATGAAGAACGAGAGTTCTCTTAGAGGTAGGCAGCATGAACTTAGACTTCCTTATACTTTAATCTTTAGTTTTTATAATGTAAGCTATGTCCAACACAACTATGGTTTAGACCACAGATGCTTAGACTCTAACAGGGAGGAGGGATAATGTGTATGTTTTTTTTTTTCTGACCGGTAAGGGGATTGCAATCCTGAGCATGGTGTGGTCTGCACCACGCTCAGCCAGTGAGCGCACCAGCCATCCCTATATAGGATCCGAACCCGCGGCCTCGGCTCTACCAGGGCCACACTCTCCTGAGTGAGCCACGGGGCTGGCCCTGTATGTTAATAAACATTTTCAGTCATTTTGCAAATCCTATTGACTCTGTCATCCCTCTAAATAGGTCAGTCAACATTCATCTACTGACACTTTTACAAGATGATATTTCCATCATGATTTCTTGTTTATTTTTAAGCTCTTTGCCATTATTATGGTAAAAATTAAAGAGGGAAAAAGAATATTACATGATTACTGTTCTGTAGGCAAAACTCATAGGTTTAAGCATGGCAAGACTAGTAGGGATCTGAGTTAAAAATATGGAACCTTTCTGCTGTGTGCTAGGTGAAGAGAAATTACCCGTCAGTAAACATCTAAAGATGATAAGACACAGACCCTACTTTCAAAGTGCTTATAGTCAAGGATGGCTCCATGTGACAAATGCAAAGAGCATTAGATTGGGAGTCACAGGACCTGGGTCCTAGTGCCCTAGCTGAGAGATGGTGGGTGAGTCATTTCAGCTCTGGGTTTTAGTTTCCTCAGCTAGAAAATAAGGGCCTTGGATCAGAGAACTTTCAAGGCTCGGCACAGCTTTAAAAGTCCGTGCTGTAACTAGATGGGGATGGTGGGGACTTGGAAGGGGACTGTGAGGGTAGAGGGGAGGTTGAATGAGGCTCTGAGCTAGGTGACAGAGCTGCAGAGTTGGGAGTAGGCATTTGTCTGGAGTGGAAGGTCTACAGACAGTAAAAGTTGAAGGGAAAGTTGGGAGAGTTTGTGGGCCAAGCTGTGGAGGGTATTGGGTATCAGGCTAAAGGTTTAGGTTTCATTTTGTGGACAGTGGGGAGCTCTAAAAACTTCTATTCATTTTACTTTGAATGTCAATCAGTGTTACAAATTTCATATAAGGCTTCTGAGGAAAAAGGAAACAAGATGGGTATAAATGAGTCTCAAATTATAAAAGATATAAGATTATACTTTAAAAATTTTCCTCTGATTATAAAAGTAATGCATCGGTAAGGTAAAAACATCCAAACATCATGAAGTAGAAAGTATGACACCCATATGATAAATTCCCAAACAAAAAATCATTAATATTTGTTGTCTTCTTGTTGATTTTATAGAAAGTTTTTAGGTAATAGTATAACATAATTAAAGTAGTATTATAGGAAGATCATTTTGTTGACAGTGTGTGGTGGGAATAGAGGGAGAGAAACTGAAGTCTGGGAGATTACCAGGGAGTTAGTATCATTGCTTAACAAATATATGAATACCTTCTATCTTAGGTTATGACAGTCCAGTCTGAAGGTAATAATGACTGATTTAGGGGAGCAGCAAAAATGAAAGAGGGATGAATGAATTCAAGAGATACTGTAAAGGAAGAATCATTAGGGTTAGTGACCAGTTGTACTGTGATTGAGGCAAAGGAGAAAGAAGAGCAAGAGGTGACTGTGGGATTTCAAGTGTGGGTCTTTGGGAGAATCACCCATTATAAGCTCTAGGGAAGTCAGGAATGGAAACTTTGTTTGTGGGAGAGAGATGAGTGGGAGGTATTTGGACTGAGCTATCAGAAATCACCACACTTAAGAGCTAAGAAGAGGAGCCACCCACAGCAATAGAGAAAGAACAGCCAGGCTTGGGAAGAGAGAACCAGGAGAGTGGCATAGATCAGTGGCTATGCGTCAAGTGCTATAGAGGTCTCAAGGGGAGCAAGGCCTGAGAAAGGCGATGGGTCAGAGGCAAGCAGCAGTCACTTACATCGTTTAGTGCCAATGATATGGTAGAAGCGGAATCCAGATTACAAGGGCAATAAAGAGTGTAGATAGCTCATTTAAAACTTTTGTTCCTAAGCAGTGAATTAATGTGGCTTCTGGTGGGGAAAGCAGCAATATAATTTCATTCATGTATGGTATTCATATTCTTATTTAACATATTCGTGTTATGTAAACTTTTGTGGATCAGTAGTCTAGAACTCTAACCATAACTGCTTCTGTGGAAAAATGCCTTATGAGTTAGAAATTTGGATACCCTCTGCATTCCCAGCCTTTCTCAACAAGAACAGCTG
Organism: Cynocephalus volans; assembly: GCF_027409185.1. NCBI lineage: Eukaryota > Metazoa > Chordata > Mammalia > Dermoptera > Cynocephalidae > Cynocephalus > Cynocephalus volans. The sequence goes on from NC_084464.1 coordinate 79,150,013, forward strand.
CCCAGTTTGCTGTGCTCAGTTACTTGTGTGTAACTGTGACGTTCGTTGCACATTTATTACTCGAAAAGTGCAATAAGAAACGACATTACCCTTTTGCCATTTGGTCTGTTCCTTGGGACCAGTTCTTCCCTACTCCTTGGATGAAATGTAGGGCGAATCCCATCATTTTTCTGGTTATCTTTTGGCAGTAAAAGGTCCTGTCATTTTTGGTTACATTCACACATGCAAAACTGTCTATGTTTAGTAATATGTCCAGTCCAATAAAATAAAGGGCTCCCTTCTCCCAGCTTGTGTCTTCTCTGGTCTGCCTGCCTGTCCCCGACTCAGTAGGCTGCCTTCAACTCCTCCACGTTGAATTAGGTGGAGGGAAGAGAGTTGATGTATAGAGATGAGTCATATGAATTTGCCAATATTTGTCCTATAGAAATGGCAATTTAATGTCATTCAATGTAATACTGTTGTCATCTGGCATCAGAGCTCTCTGGGCTTAGCAGGCATTTAAAACTAACTCCTTTCCTTCTTAGAACTTGTTTGTGGATTCTTTGGAGCACCCTTTGGGTTTTTCACCCAAAGAGGCTTCGGTGCTTTTGAATCTATCTTCTCCAACTGGCAGCTCATAATTCCGGCTTCAGCTCCTGGGTGTCTGGAGTACACATCTCCAGCTTGTCTCTCCTTAGGTAGCCTAACCCTCTTGAGGCTGTCTTGATCAGGATAGAGAACAGTCTTATACTGACTTGCTCTTTTTTCCACACCTAATTGAGGGAAAATGCTCATGCTTTCTTTGCTCTGTGACACTCAGGAGGTGTGACCACTGCCAACATAGAACACTTAGCTCTACCATCAGCATAGCTGCTCGGTGCCAGTAATCTGCTCTTTCAGGTGTGTCAAGAGTCTGCTCACTGACAGCTTGAGGATGTACCCAGGGACACATGTCCAGCTCTTTGGATTGTCCTACTGAAGCCGCTCTTCCTAGGCTTGAAACAAGGGGCAAGAAACTCCCACCTGATTCCCAGGGGTGTTTGCCACTCCTAGCTCATTGAAAGCTTTCTCCTCAAATTCCTTTCTCATTTATTTTCATGTTGACCTTTTTATGCCTTCCACATAGGTGAGGGGTTGAGAGTTGCAAAGCCAGTTTTTGGAAACCTCCTTTGCAAGTCCTGCATGTTAGGCTTTCACTTTGCTTTGGAATGTGGACATAGTTGGTACCTATTGTCTTGGAGGCCAGAGCCAAAACTGAATCTGAAATAGCTTCATTTTAACATCCTGTTATGTGTTATGTGTGGATTGAAAACATTTAGTGCCTTTCTTACTCTTTAAAAAAAAGGTTAATCCAGACACCAGAGATCAGCGTTAAAGCAAACTACTGGTAAATTGAAATGATCTTGAATGAACATAAATGTACAGACAGAAATAATCCCCTTAGTTCTGTTCTGGCATTTCTTTTTACTCCAGAAGCAAGAGTTGCAGAAAACTGACCTGCATTTAAAAAAAAATGTATTTTTCATGGTCATGGAGTTGCCATATTCTTTTCTTTTCTTTTTTTTGTTTTGTGACTGGTAAGGGATCGCAACCCTCAGCACAGTGTCATCCGCACCACGCTCAGCCAGTGAGCTCACTGGCCATCCCTATATAGGATCTGAACCTGCGGCCTCGGCGCTACCAGCGCTGCACTCTCCCAAGTGAGCCACAGGGCCGGCCCTGCCATATTCTTTTGTTTGTTAAAAATAGAAACTCTCTCTAGTTGGATGGCTTCAGGGTTAGAGAAGGAAAATTCTGTAACTGGAATTGATGATTTTAGTTAATTCACGTCTCCAATGTGTATTCTAGTCATAGTACACTTCTTAGAGGATAGTAAAAATAATGTGTTTTTTCTCTATTCCCCTTCATTAGACCAATTTCCATAACAAGGGGTTAGGTTAGAGAAATTAACAGAGATTGCTGAGAAAACCTACTGGTTCTTCTTTTCTATTTCTGCTTTAGAAGTTGTTTAGAATATCTAATGAAGGCACGCTTACATCTAATACAAACAGAGAATGAACATATGTGCCTCAGAGCAGGTTTTCTAAGGGAGAGCTTTCCACATGGAACAGTGACCATATTGAGGAAAGAAACACCCAGAAGACGTTGATGAGTTACGTATTCTCTTGCCTGGAAAGGTGTTTGCTTAGAAGACGTGCTGCCCAAGTATTTAAGCCTTCGGGTCAGCCTCTCTTTTCTAGTTGTAGGCAGCAGCAGAGTGAATGAGCATAAGCCATATTTGATGAGCTACAATTAACATAAAGACTCATGTTGAAGCTGATTAAGTTCCTTTGAAACTGAAGGAAAATTGTTTATTAAAGAAACTTGTACTTCCTACAAGAGGCTTTTTTTTTTTTTTTTTTTTTGTGCTCCATGTTTTTAGTTAAGGTTAGCCAAGTTTAGTTTCATTCAGCTAGAACTCATGTGAAACAGTTTGGAAATAAATTTTATTCCTTTTTTAGACCAGGGGTCAGCATACCCTGGCTGTAGACCAAATCCAGCCTGACACCTGTTTTTGTAAATAAAGTTTTAATGGAACACTGTCATGCTCATTTGTTTACATACTGTCTCTGGATGCTCTTGCACTGCAACTGCATTGTTGAGTAGTTGCAGCAGAGACCCCGTGGCCTGCAAAACCTAAAATATTTACTATCCAGCCCTTTACAGGAAAAGTTTGCTGATCCCAGCCCTAGACTAAGGAAAGTACTGAGTATCAGTGTTTTTGTGGTTATGTACGGCAAATGGCTACTAATTCTCTGAACTATTACTAATTTTAAATATTTCAGTATCCTCTACCATTCTTGATTAAGTATTTTGTAAAAATAACTAAACTCATTGTGAAAATTGGTATGGCCTAATTGCTTAATGGACAATATGCTGAACATTGCAAAACTCATTTCTGCTTTTCAACTCCCTTGGACGGTAAAATAATTTATTTCTTTACCACTCATAAACACCCTGGGAAGACATTGTGTGGTACAAAGCACACTGTTAGCACTCAGTTATAAAATGATTTCTTGATTTATTGGAACAATTTAAAATAACAATGAAACAAAGCACTTTCCTTCCTTCAGTTTTCTATGATGGCTGGCCTTTTGTTCTCCTTCGCATTCATGTTTCTTCCAAATAAAAGGCAGAGAGTTAAGGTTACTCTATGGGTCATTTGTTTCTTCAAGGCAGCCTGATCCTTCTCAAGAGAAGGTTATTTTAATGTCTTACAGGAGATGCTGTCTGATAACTGAGGCGAATCTGGTGAATATTTATGGTACAGAGTAAAAAGCGACAGAGAAGGAAGGACTAAAGTGCATGGGAACTTTAAGGGCAGAGAGATTGTGTTTAGGTTTGGGGATTCAGAGAAGCAGGAACATTGTTTCTAAGCCCTGGAAGGTGAGTAGGGATGGAAGTACGTGTAAGTCAAGAATAGGAGAGAGGAAGAGTAAAAATACAGTGCGCTGTGTACCCCAGGACACTGTCAGTCTTGTGTGACTGCTCTTGACTACGTCTGTCTCCCTCACTAGACTGATGGGCTGGTGCTCAGACTGTAATGTATCTTTATAATGCCTCATATGGTGTTTTGTAGTAGTTACCCAGCTAATGTTTGCTATATGAATTTAACCTGACAAACAGAGATGTTATCAGTATCAAATTACTTATTCCACAGCCTTGTCTGTGCTGGCCTCAGTAATAAAGCAAAAACTAATTTAAGGACTAGCACTCTTTTTTGTTTATCAATAAAACAGGTAATACAGGTAAATTACCTTTTTGACTTGATTATTGAGGATGACAAGTTAGAACTAGTAAATGAACAAATCCATGTAATGTATAATGTTATTATTTATGACACGAAAACAATTTTAGATGGAAGTCACAAATGTGAAGATTCTTAAGATATTGATTAAAACAACACAATTTCTTTGGTATCTTCTTTATGACAACATTGAAGCCAAGTTTTAGACAATTATTTTGTTAGCATATAAGTAGTTACATTTTATTTTGAAGTGAACGATATCCTTCTTTTAGGATTAAAAAATAACTTCTTAGACTAATGGGTACAAAATTATGCTAACTGTAAGGGAATTATTGTACAGTATATGCACATGTTGAAACAACACACTGTACCCCACAAATATATACAAGTAAATATTAAAATATTTTGAATAAAAAAAAATAACTTCTTGGTGTACAGATGCTTTAGATTAACCAAGGGTGCTTTTTAAGAAAAGGTAATATTTTGTAGCTGCATATGTGTGTTTGCTTTGATAAATTTAGGAGATTAGATTTAGAATAAATATCATTAGTGGAATTACTTAGCTCTTTTGGAGAGCTTCTATTTAATGTGCTACCTATGATTTAGAATGGACTGTTAGAAATATGAGGAGTTAGTGCAGGCTCCTTAGCTCAATTGGTTACAGTAAGGTGTTATAATACCAGGGTCTAAGGGTTCGGATCAGTATATTGGCTAGCCACCAAAAAAAAAAAAAAAAAAAGAAAGAAATATGAGGAATTAGAAAAATGATACAATAGGGCACATGTTTTCTTGTTGATTTTGGAAAAGGAAATAATGATACCTATGAAAATAGAGTAGGATGTATTGATTTAAGGGGTACACTAGAAAATGATTCAAAGAATTAGAGAGGTAGAGGATGTTGGTCTATGATGACTTTGTATCCTTGATTATTTATAAGTATTTGAATTATGTGTAACTTCATTTTCTCCATTGGTTTTTGATAGTGATATCCAAAACAAATTTGAAGTTATTTCTTGTTTGTTTGATGTGTTTTCCTTGCTTCATAAATTCCTGAATTATCTAATTTAATCTAGTTCTCAATTCTCAAATGGAAGTCAGATTAAGCAATCAATTATAGAGACAGGTAACTTTTTTTTGTTAGCCAGTTGGCAAGAAAAAATTCACGAAATCTCATAGGCTTCATGTTGCAGTTGACTAGAAATAAACTTCTAAAAATTAAAATAAACTGTTTTGTTCATTAAATCATTATAAATGTAATTAAAAAATTAATTTTAAATCTTTTTATGCAGGTAAGTAAGCAAGCAAAATAATTAAATAAGAACTCATGTATTTTCTCGTATGTTTTTTCTTTCTCCCACTAGGACCAGACATACTATCAATCATTTCAGGTTTCAGAATACGGTAAGAGTTCCTTAATTTATTTTGAGAGAAAAAACATCTATTACTTTCCACAGAGTTAAGGGAAGTTTTCAAGAAATGTGTTATTTAAAGTAAAAATCCAAATGGAAGTAAAATTCTGGTGTTCATTATAGGCCTAAACATATATTTTTCTTTGTAAATGTTCTAAAATTTCATTATAAAAAAAAAAGTAGAAAAACATCACCTATTGTCCCATTATGCTGGTCTTTTTCCTATGCACAGTTTTTATGTGTTTCTACTTCGTTGTGATTATACCACATTTAAAACTTTGTACTTTTTTGTTTGAAGCTTAACATAAATTGTTTTCCATGTTTTGTATTTGGTCAGCAATGGTAAAGACCTCTCAGATAAATCCCCTTTTTGTACCTGCCACACATTATATTGTAGTTAGAAACACATAGAAAAAAATGGTGGGATCCAGATATTTTGTTGGTAGATGGTGAGGAAAGGGAGATGACAGTGAAAGCTAGGATTGCAGTATTAGTTTATAATTAGAACAGCTATTTTTTTTTTTTTTTTTTTTGTCTTTTTCGTGACCAGCACTCAGCCAGTGCCGCGCTCCCAGCGCAGAGCGCACTGGCACTGGCCATTCCTATATGGGATCCGAACCCGTGGCGGGAGCGTCGCACTCTACCAAGTGCGCCACGGGTTCGGCCCAGAACAGCTATTTTGAGGTTACACATGAGCTTTTTCATTTGACTTGTGCCACTTTTTAAGATTGCATTTCATTCAGGCAATTGAAATTCTGGAAAGTAGTTTGCCTTACACCTTTGTGGCTCGGGCTCATGTATCTCATACGAGTATTGTCCTATCTAAGTCTCATGATCACCTAGAACAGTGATCAGTAAAGTGTTTTCCTGTAATGGACCAGGTAGTAATATTTGAGGCTCTGTGGGTCATATGTCTGTGTCATAACTACTCAACTTTGCCTTTGTAGCTCTAGAACAGCCATGATGCAATAAACCTTGTTTTATGGACATGGAAATTTTAATTTCATATAATTTTCATGTGCTGTGAAATATTATCCTTCTTTTGATTTTTTTCAACCAATTAAAATTGTAAAAGCTATTTTTAGTTCATGCTGGTCATAGTTTGCTGAACCCTGATCTGGAACTGTGCTGTCCAGGTGGGGGCTACTCAACTGCATGTGACTATTGAGCACTTGAAATGTGACCAGTCCAAATGGAGATGTGCTGTAAGTGTAAAACATACACCCAGATTTTGAAGACTTAGTACAAGAAAAAAATAAAGAAAAATAGTTCACTAATAATATTTTTAAATTTTGATTTTATGTTGAAATGATAATATTTTGGATATATGAGATTAGGTAAAATATTGCAAAAATTAATTTCATCTGCTTATTTTTACTTTCTAAATGTGACAGCTGGAAATGAAAAATTACACATGTGGCTCACATTTCATTTCTTTTGGATAGCCCTGATCTAGAAGAATGTCATAGGCAACTAACATTTTCATATGCTATTTTCATATCACATTGTGGTGGTACTGGGTAGTTGTATGTTGTTGACTGTGGTACAGTGGAGGATTTGATTCTCAACTAATGTTTGAGGAGGGGGCATTCGAATTTCCTTGTGTTGACTGTTCACCTCTGAGTGGCCTCTAACTTCTGTGCTGGTGGAGGACCTTGGAAGGAGGTCATAGCTGACCCATGTGACTTTTTTGATTTTCCTGTCCTAGACTGGCCTAGAGTCCAGGTATGTCTTGGCATATTAAGAGCCTTTAGCTTTGTTTGGAGCTGCATGTCTGCCCTGTATTGTTGACCCATTGGGCTTCTTGACACTTCTCTTGTGTTAATTGGTTGATGAGGTGCCTTGTAGTGAGACTTAGATCTATTTCTTTGATCAGTGAAGTTACAGAAAAAAACATTTCTATAGACTGGAAAGAAACAAAACCTTTTTATTCTGGTGGAGTTCTTTATTTTAAATATAGTTTTAATGTTTATAAAATATTTCACATCTTATTTATTTAAAGCTGACCAAAGGAGAGATTTCTAATTTTTGGTGAAACAAAGGACTTGTCATCTGTGTTAACATGTATTTGGATCCTAATGAGTCTCAGTTCAAATAGTACTAGTTGTCAACTCCTTCAGAGTAATTCTATTTTTTATTTTGTTCAGTCGAAGATGATAGTAAAAATAGTAAAATAGATTCTTTAAAAGATTTACCCTTGCTTTTCTTTTCAAGTATTACCAAAATTTGAAGTGGCTTTGCAGACACCATTATATTGCTCTTTGAATTCTAAGAATTTAAACGGTACCATTACGGCAAAGTAAGTATCATTTTTTTATATGACCTTAAACTGTTATAAAACTAGATGACAAAAAGCTATTATATACTGCAGAATATTAGCAAAATGTTTTTTTATTAAAGTATGCTAATGGGCAGTAAACAACTATCTATAATAAATAATTAACACTTGACAGTTCTCTGCAGGTTTTTGCATTTATCTCTGCTTTTAAGCTGATCCAGTCCTGAAATATTTCTCATGGACTAGTGTCTTTCTAAGACTAATTCAGGATTTAAATTATGGATAGTGCCGGATTTTTTTTTTTAAGTCATATCTTTCTTTATTCCCTATTCAGATGACATGGAGTTGAGATGACTTACCTCTTAAATCCTATTTTTTCCATCAATAATGGAGATTGAGCTCTTGGGGGAGGGGGCTGGTTGTCTTATTGTAATTAGCAGATGAGTAAATGACCCATATTTATCCATTTCAGCATTAAGTGCACAGAGACTTCCCACCACCCTGCATAACAAATGGGTGGTGTTGCTCATGATTGTGACCCACTGGCTTGAAAAGCATAACATTTTGTTTTGCTGGGGGAAAAAGCATCCTCAGAGTTCCAGACTAATGGTTCTCAAAAGTACCTGAGGGACTGCCCTCAGGTAATTCAAGGACTGGTCTTTTGTAGCTTTTATTTTTGATTAATCAATAGTTGTGCTTTGGTTTCTGGAACTTATTTGGTTTCATAATTTATTTCTAAGAGCTAATAAAACCAGACCTCACCTTGCTGCTGTCCCATCACTGTATTCCTTGCTTGGTGAGGGTTTGTTGCCATGGCAAGTGATGGGCAGCAATGAGTCTCATAGCAGCAGCAGTCTGCCAACCAAAATGTTCTGAGGACTCCTGCTTTAGACTATTTGGCAAAAAATCATGTGAAACCCATGCAACAAAAAGGCAAAAACATATCTACGATTTGTACTGTTAGTTTTCTGCCCGTGTTCAACTAAGAGGCCACTTCCAATATGAATTTGGGTACTGTGGATGGATTTATGGTTTAGAAAACGCATACATGCTTGCATTTGACATAATTATTATATTGCACTTGATCTTAGCCAAAGGTTAAACATTCTGTCTGGGTTTTATTTTGAGTTCTTTGACTAATGCTTATAAAACTTACTGGGTAAAAATCCACACAAACATTGTATATGGATCCATACAATCCATGTCCACTTGGATTGGGTTGAGTCTGGATATCTTCTTTGGTTCTGTTTTTGGTTTTCAGAGGTGTGCCAGGGATATAATATAATCAGTAAAATAGTGGTTCTTAAACTCTGGTAATTCTCCAGAAATTTTCACATGTAACTTTAGGGGGTTGTATATCCCCTGAAGCCTTACAATTAACACCTTCCTCCCCCTAGCCCAGTAGTTTCATGGACATTCTCATGGTTGATCCTTTTGGAGTTACTAGTGGTTGAGAATGACTTGACAATTTTGATGGCCTCCTGGCATTTCTTTACAACCACCATGTTGTATTCTCATCATTTTCCTTAGTTTATGTATCAGTTAAGATTCAACCAGAGAAGAACCCATAGGAGATATAGATAAAGAGATTTATGCCAAGAATTGGCTTACATAATTGCAGGGCTGACTAGGCAAGTTCAAAATTCGTAGGGAAGGCTGTCAGGAAGGAGAGGGGAGGCTGGAATTCTCATACACAGCTGAAGTTGCTTCCACTGGCAGAATTTCTTCCTCTTTAGGGAAGTCACAGCTCTGCTTTTAAGGCTTTTCAGCCGATTGAATCAGGCCTATCCAGATTATCTAGGATAACCTCCTTTACCTAAAGTCAACTGATGATGGACTTTAATCACATCTACAAAATACCTTCACCTTAATACTTAGATTAGTATTTGATTGAATCACTGGGGACTTTAGCCTGGTGAAGGTGACACACCAAAAAGACCATCATAGCATCTTTGGCTTGTCTGTTATTGATAGTGAGCCTCCTTGTTGCCATTTAAAGTTCTCAGATCTGGTGCTCACTTAGGCAACATGTACACTGAAGTTCTCAGATCTGGCTAGTTCTGATGATAGTCCCTTCTGCGTACTCAATTCCTATTAAATCTCCTTCCTTCAGAATATTAGCACAATGTTTTACTTATTAAAGTATGCTAATTGGCAGTAAACAACTATAATAAATAATTAACACTTAGTTAATTATTTATTATAATTAATAAAGCACTTGAGGCTTCAGTTGTCTAGGGATGATGTCCATGGTATGACAAAGGAAGGTAGTTCTAGCCCAGGGCAGTGCAAATCTTCTGTGTGAATTCAAAGGAATTGCCACCAACATGGCCTAGGCCCTTTTCCCCAGAGGCCTGTGAATAAATCATGACCATTCCCTCTCCACCCCAGCTGTCATGAATTCTGGGCCTACCAGTGCAGTTTCAGCAGAGTCTGCTTTGGCCTCTAGGGTGGGGAATTAGATGGAGAATATAATTTACAACTTTGCAATAGATTAGGAAAATCTTTTGAGTTCCAGGGGTCTTTTATCAGTATGTTTTTATCAGTATATTTTATTTTATAAAAATTATCATATTAATACTGGCATATGCTATTCTATAAATACTTTTTCTGTTCTATAAAAAGGTGGAAAGGGTTATCATCATCATCATTACCATCTTGACTGTATCTGTCATGATGAAAGCAGCACCTCTTTTCCCTTCAGAGGTGAACTCCTCCATGTGAGCCTTGGATACTGTCATCTATCAGAAGAGCCCAAGTCCCACTTCCTCTTTTGCCTGTGTCTCAGCTTCCTCCATTTGGTATCTTTAACCTTTTGCTCTTTAGCGGCATCTCTACTCTGTGTTTAATCATTTCTATTATTAAAAGAAACAAACCCTTCCTGGCCTGCTTGTCTCCTTCCTCTCTCTCCCTCCCACACAGCCAGTTAGAGATGGTTTCCACTTCTTCACATCCCATTCATCCTTCAGCCACCTGAGCCTCCCACCCTCACCGTGTCATTGAAACTGCTTTCATCATGGTCACAAAGACCTCCTTCTTGGTCCACCTTGTGGGTGTTTTTTTTTAGGCTTTTACACATTTTTTTTTCCTTTTGCAGCATTTGACATTGTTGTCCACTCCCATTTCCTTTCTGGTTTTCCTCCTTTTCCTTGGCTACTCCTTTGAGACTCTCTTCTGTCCACCTTTTAAAAATTTTTGTTTCTTGGAGCTCCATCTTTGTCTCTCTTCCCTTCTTTCTTTACACATTTACTCAGTTTTCTTCACCATGGCCAGGGCTTCTGTTACATAATCTGATGATACCTAAATCCACATCTCCAGCCACATTTCTGTCTTGAGGTGCAGACCCTCATATCTCTCTGTGCACTAGACACACCTGCTGGGTGCCCCACAGGTGCTTTAAACTAACATATCATCTTCTCCCAAACCCGATTCTGCTCTCGCATCTCTGTCTTGGTGGACCACACCTCCATGTGCACAGCTGCCCAAGTCAGCTGCACTCTACCTACTCCCTAATCCCATAGCCACTCGCCATCCAATGCTATCGATTCTACCTCATTAACTTCTCTCAAATCCATCCACTTTTCTCCATTGTCACTTCCTTGATTTAGGCCAATATCATCTCTCTTTCCTCAATTACTATTTCAGTTTCTTAAATATTTTTCCTGACTCCAGTTTTACCTCTTCCAATTGTTTCTCAAATATTTTAGTATCTCTTGCAAGATTCTTTTCTAGTTTTATGTCTTTTGACACATTTCATCCAGCCTATTCTCTACTGTTCCAAACTCTACTCCCAAGTTTTACTTGTGCTTTCAAGAATGCAAGCTGCGGTTTCTGACCAATAGGCCTCTACATAGGCAATTTCAAGGCTTGCTGCTTGCCCCAAACCTCTATCCTTGTACCTCTCATATAGCACTAGTCACACAGAGCTGCCATTGCTAGTCCGCCTCTTGTTCTTGTTTACTTTTGCACCATGATTCCTCGTACAGTGCCAGCCATGGAGTAGACATCCAATAAATATTTACCGGAAGAACAGATGGATAAACAACATGACCCGTAAGATTTCAGTTGCAAGCTGTATGTAGCACAGCAAAGGTCTTCATAGCAAATCAAAAGCTGACTATTTGGAGTTCTGAGGATGCAGGAAAAAACAAACTCAGTTTCTCCTATACTCTTACTCAACAATCAACACAGAAGGCTTCTGTGACTTCTGGTCACCAAGAAGTGTGTGGGTATTTCTCCCCACCAACAGCCAATCAATCAATTCTACAGTGGTGTCTTCTAATTCAATTCAATTCTGACACTATCTACCTAGAGATCAGATCACAGGTTGAAAGCTCATTTCCACAAGATTGCCCTGCTTCAGATGCCAGTCTCAAGAAATTGGTTATCATCTGTATGTCTGACTGATTGGCTATAAGTTAGGGTTCCCACTAAACCCTCCTTGGGTTTGACTAATTTGCTAGAGCAGCTCACAGAACTCAGGGGAACACTTTACTTACATTTACTGGTTTATTATAAAGGATAGTACAAGGGATATAGATGAGGAGTTGCCTAGGTGAGGCATGTGGGAAAGGGTGCAGACCTTCTATGCCCTATCTGGATGTGCCACCCTCCAGGAACCTCCTTGTGTTCAGTTATTGAGTGACCTAGACGCTCTCTGAACCCTGCCCTTTTTGGCTTTTATGGAAATCATTGACTGTTGGTGATCAACTCAACCTGTAACCCCTCTGCCCTCCCCTGAGGTTAGGGGGTGGGACTGGAAGTCCCTACCCTCTAATCATGCCTTGGTCTTTCCGGTGACGAGTCCCCATCTTGAAGCCACCTGGTGTGGTCAGCCATCAGTCAACTCCCCAAAACATATTTGTCACTTTGAATATTCCAAGGATCTTAGGAGTTATATGCCAGGAAACACTGAGAAGATGAAATATATATTTCAGAATACCACAGGAGTGAGCCAAATTGAGTTGTAAGGGCAACAGGTTTGATCTCATTACCAAACTAGGGGGTAGGGAGTACGGCCTGAAATCAAGTGGTTCTTTGGATGTATTTTGAAACATGGGTTCTGTTGTCTTACCATTTGGATGGTTGGTATTAAATTATAGAGATGATTTTGTAAGTACTTATTTCATAATAGCTATTATAGTCCTCTCTATGAGTTGATGATAAGCAATTTAGGTTACTCTTTTGCTGGTAGCCTTCTGTTCCATCGAGGCTTTAGTTAATGTGCAGAGAATTGTTAGAAATTTCTTGGTAAGAAGGTTAATAGGCTCCTTTTAGTTTTGGAATCTTTAACTGAGGTGAATAAAAAATAAAAATATGCATTTGTTTATTAGCTTTGATGTGAACATCTGCTTATTATTCCTACTTCATTAAAAATAAATAATAAACTCTTTCCCACTAGCCACCATGACCTCTAGAGTATTGTAAAGAAAATAACAGCATATAGATGGTTTTGTTACATAACTCCTGGGGACAGTAGAATTTTAAAAATATTATTGGAACTAAGGTTTATTAAAATGTATTTATTACTTGATGAATTGAAACATTTGTATCCCAGAAATGACATGAAAAAAAAAAAAAAAAAGAAGATGGGTGGGGAGAAACATGAATTATACTGATAGGTTCACTTTTTTAGGTATTATTTTACTATTGCTGTTTTGGGGAAAAATAATCCTTGTTTTGTTAATTATACTATCTTTGATTAGTATCTTTGATTTGCTTTTTAAAATGTCATCAGCTATTATTTTATGAATACTTAGTTTATTCCTAGTGCTTCCAGATTCTTTTTAGGACAATAATTGTGAGTATCTTTGTTTCATAATTATTATATTCAGCTTGGTGCTTGCAAAGTTAAATCTGCTTCACATTTAAATCAAAATTAAAAATATTTGTGTCTGAGATACTTTAATTACATCTGGATTTTAAAGCTCCCTGTACTGTCAGGTGATATACCTCTTTTGAAATACAATATTCTGGTATATTCTAGTTTTGCTTTTATTTGCCGTTTAACAAGATATAAGCAATGTTAGGTTTCAAAGACTCTTCTTTTGAGTTAGTGAATTTGATGCTAAAGTGGCTTACTAGGCTTTCCACTAACATTACTGTTTTCACTTGGAAGGCTGGTACATTTGAAGTATATTTGTATTTTTTCTTCTTAATTTGGAATATGCAACTTTTGAGTTGAGTTGATCCAGATGAGGGGCTGTTTCTGTGTTCAATTAATGGATTAAGGAAGCAGCAATTTACTGTTAGGATTTAAGGATTGCAAAGCAAAGTTACTTCTACGCTTGGCTCAGCATTTCACAACAGAGATGGAAGGAACCCAGGAAATGCATTTAAAAAAGGCTTTCTGGCAATAAAATGTTTACCAAAGATAGCCTTTTTTTACATGAAGAGATTCCCATAATGAGAGGGAATTAAATGAATACATAGAATGCAAAGTAGCAGGGAATGAGATTTGACTCAAGAAAAGTGTGTTACTAGGAATTAAAAAATCACTCTTACTTTAAATTTTCCTGCAAAAAACCAGCTTTTTAAATCCATGAGCACATTTGGTGCTCCAGAATCTATGGTCTAATAAACCCTGCTGGCTAATGTTGGAAGATGCAGCAATAGGCTGTGATGATTGCAATTTCAGCTAACATTTAAAAATCTTCAAAAGCTGTGAATTCTCAGGAGCACGAAGTTAATTGGCCAGGTCAGATTTCTAGGAGTGAAAGGTTTTCATAACCTTTTAAAAATCTTTGAACAGGAAACTGTCGCTTCCAATTATGATCAGATTTTCTCTAGGATCTCTCAGATGGTCAGAGGCTAGGTAAAATGTGTATTACAGATTGTTTTAAGGTACATAGTTAATAGTCTTCCCGTTTTGGACACTTAATTTCAAGAATCACCATTTGTTAAGGACATTCTTTGCTGGGTTTAATTTTAAAAATACATAGTAAGAGTATGTCTTTAGTGTAATTCTTTTATGTTGGATTGCTAGTGCATGCTATTGACCAGCTGAAGGAAGTGGATGGGTTAGTGCCCATCCTTTTTTTTTTTCTTGGTGGCTGGCCACTATGGGGATCTGAACCTGTGATCTTGGGGTTATAAGGCTGTACTCTAACCTACTGAGCTAACTGGCCAGCCCTGATAGTGTATACTATTGAAAGTAATATTTTCATTATGTTGCTCTGCAGTATCAAATTGAAAATGTAAAAAAAGCCTGTTTATTATTTTTCAGGTATACATATGGGAAGCCAGTGAAAGGAGATGTAACAGTTACATTTTTACCTTTATCCTTTTGGGGAGAGAAAAAAAATATTACAAAAAAATTTAAGGTAACTTTTGCAGATATTTTATAACTTTTAATGGGAAAAAATATGTGTACTTTTCTAGAAATAAGATTTTGTACTAAATTAACAAAAGATTGATTGTAAAAAAAATCAAGAGCTTTCCAGCATTGGACAAGTGAGAATTTACTCAGCAATGGTGATTAAAATGGAACCAGAGTCATCGTATCGTTGTGATTTAATTTGAGTATAATTTCTAAAATTTGAATTGCTAAAGTGAGAAATAAAATTGAACTTTTTTTTTTTTAACAAAATAGATAAATGGGTCTGCAAACTTCTCCTTTAATGATGAAGAGATGAAAAAAGTGATGGAGTTTTCAGAGGAGTTGTCTGAACACGTGGATCCGTCTTCTCCTGGGCCTGTAGAAATTTTAGCCACAGTGACAGAATCACTCACAGGTTTGTAGACTTTGCAGTGAAGGTAAAGCTATTGATGTGGTGCTGCTATGTCATCTTTCTTTTATAACTAGCATGTTTATTTGGGAGCATCATTGCCTTTTTAAAGATGCTATTTAATGTTGAAATTGTCATGATTATTAATTAGTTTCACTTGTTGGATGTTTTTATAATAAAGGGGAAATTTATTTTCTATGAAAGGCTGTACTTCAACCACATGTGATAGCTATTTGTATTTTTTTTTTAAACTCTTTTTTTTCAGCCTGAAAACTACATGGAAAGGCCTGCCTTTTCAGCAGGCTATCTTCTTTTTTTCATTTAAACCATTCTTCATCTTCCTCACCTGCTCCTAGATGGTTTTCTCTTTTAATAAGAAAATAAAGGTTAATTCCTTGGACTTTTCTGTTACTATTTCAACAGCTTTAACCAATCCCTGAAAGACTATATTGTCAATAGCCTTGCTCTGCTGGGGTGCATGTCACTGAGGGTGGATGGCACTAATGGTGCTTAAAATAGGACTGTGTGGTTCTCTTAGTGTCGAGGCCAGTATGGGAATGAGGCGTATGTGTCCTGATATCGTAAACCCCTTTGGCAAGTAGCTTAGATGAAGAGATTTGGTGGGTAGAAGCTGTTGGTGAAATATTACTTTTGCGTTCTAAATGGTATAATTTCCGAAACAGGTATCTCAAGAAATACAAGCTCCAATGTATTTTTCAAGCAATATGATTACATCATTGAATTTTTTGATTATGCCACCATCTTGAAGCCAGCTCTCAACTTCACAGCCACTGTAAGTTGGTACATTTATTACTGGTCTACGGCAGTGAGTTCAACTTAATGAAACAGAATGGGAAATAGTATTGTTAATGTTTTTCTAAAAATTTAAACTAAAAAGTAGATAGATTGCTTTTCCGTTTTAGATATGTGAGTCATGTAGAATTGTTTCCAAATGACCTTTGCCTAATTTTCCTAAAAATAGTTTCCAACAACAGCAAAAATCTTTTTCAGAAAATTTATTGAACAACCAATTTTAGTTAGATGTGGATTGTTACATTGATGCTTCTATTAATTGAAGAAATTAGATGCTAGTCCAAAATTTCAATTTCAATTTGATTTTTATAATGACTAATTTTAATTCTGGCAAAAATGTAATATCAAAAAATTATCAACATATCTTCTCATGTTTTTTCTGAGAGAATGTTAACACTTATTAATTGAGTGGAATTTGACAGTGTGCAAGGCATAGTGCTGGGTAGGGCTTTCAAAGCTTAGAAGGACCCAGTTCCTACCCTGGTGTTCACAGATTTTGTGATGGTGATGAGAAAATATACATGCAACTATAATTCAAGGCAGAAAAAGATTAGTGTCATGAATTAATTTCTACAGGGATTTAAAGCAGAAGATGGCAAACTTTTTCTGCAAAGGACTAGATAGTAAATATTTTCATCTCGGTGGGCCATATGGCCTCTGTCACAGCTACTCATTGCATGAAAGGAGACACACCCAATTTGTAAACAAGTGCAAGTGGCTATGTTTAGTAAAGCTTTATTTACAAAAATACTGGATTGGCCCACCTGCTTGCTGCAGTTTGCTGACTCCTAATTTGAAGAAAGGAGGGGTCACTTCTTGTTGAATGGGTCAAGAGAAGTTTTAGGTAGTTCTTGATTTCAATGATCTTAATAGTTTAGACAGTTTGGGGGGCTGGCTGGTTAGCTCAGTTGGTTAGAGCATGGTGTTATAGCATCAAGGTCAAGAGTTTGGACCCCTGAACTGGCCAAGGAGGAGGGTTGACTTTGGGATGGGGATGGGGGTTTTTAAGGGATGCTTTGTGGAACAGGAAGTTCTCAACTATTTGTTAAAAGGTTAGTAGGACTTTGAATGTTTGGGGCGGGTGTAGGAAGTGGGGAGCAAGGTGAGCTGAGAAAGAAAGCGATAGCTCTGGTTGGCAAGTTCAAGGTGTATTCAGGTGACAGTGGCTGGACCAGAGCAGCTGCAGCTGCGGGCTTGTGTCTGGGAGCAATAAAACAGGAGGTGAAGCTTGAGGAGTTGCAGAGGATCCTGTGTCTCACATGTGTGTTTGAACTTGATGCTCAAGGCAGTGAGGAGCCTTATGAATGAGGAAGCTTATGAATGAGGGAGGGATGTGGTGATAGCAGTGTTTAAGGAAGGCAGGGCTGTGTGTGTGTGCAGGAGGATGGCAGTGGCCCAGGCGTGAGGTGACAAGGAGCCTCATGGTGGTGGCTGTGGAAGTGGAGAGGATGGAAGAGAGAAATATAGGATTTGGTATTCATTGATTAGAGAGGTGTTGAGAGGGAAGGGAAATTCAGAGATATTAAGGTGTTAGCAAAAATAGGAAGTGTGAGATAGTTGCTCAAGTTTAGATGTGCTGAATTTGAGGTGACTAGTATATCCAGGTAGAAATCTTCTGCAGGGAATTGGAGATGTTGTGTATGAGCTCCAGAGCAAGGTGAGGATGGGAATTTTGGATTTGGGTTACACTCACAAAGAGATAACAAGCTAAGCCATAGGAGTGCTGAGACCTTCGGGAAAGAGAGAAGAACAGATGACTGATAATTTGGCTTTGACAAATTCCTACATTTAGGGAGAGAGAAGAGGAACCAAGAAGGACACTGAGAGAATGCAGAAAGAGAGGTATGAAGTGAAGGAAGTTGTTGTGGAGCCATGGAAGGCGAGGGAAGCCGTGATATCACAAGGGAGTGGTAGTGGTGTTGGATGCCTTCTAGAGAGAGGCCACTGAACCTAGAGAATGGAGTGCCGCCAATCATTTTTGAGAGTTCAGTTTTGTGGGAACAGCACAGATGGAAAATGGATTCGGTTGAATTTAAGTCCTTTTCTCTTATTATCTGTTTTTAAAATGTCTTGTTTTGACAATCAGGTGAAGGTAACCCGCTCTGATGGCAATCGACTGACTCTCGAAGAAAGAAGAAATAATATAGTTATAGAAGTGACACAGAGAAACCATACTGAGTACTGGAGCAGATGGAACAGAGGAAATCAGGAAATGAAAGCTGTCCAGATCTTAAATTATACTGTCCCCCCAAATGGAACCTTTAAGATTGAATTCCCAATCCTGGACTCTTGCAGTGAGCTACAATTGAAGGTGCCATCTGTTCTGCATGGTTGTGTGACTGTAGCAGTACCATTACAGTTAGCATCTGTGGTAGGACTCAACCTATCGGAACTCAGTGCATAGGAAGTGGACACAGGCTTCTTTTTAAAAGAAATGGGGACAAGTGTTAAAAGTAATTTGATGATAGTGGCTGAGGGTTAGACAAAAGTCCATCTTGGAGAGCACAGTAAAATATAGCAATGTGAAGATAAGACGGAGAAGCTCCTCATCCCCCAGTCTAAGTTGATTTTCGGTCAATTGAAATTTTATTTTGGCAGGAGCTGAAATGAAAGAAGCATATATACATTTTTTACACTTGCACACCTTTGCTGAATTCTCTTTCCCAGAGTGCTTGTCTGAGAGTCCTCAGCCATTCCCGCTACCTTTTTTTCGGTTATTCAACCCTGCTCAAGTCAGGGCCCTGGCAGAGCAAGGTTTGCACTGGTGTGGCCTCTTTGATTTTTACTCTGACATTGGCGGATCTAGTGGGTGGTATAATTTTTTGCTTATATATAAGCTGTGCATTGTAGAGAGAAAGAAAGAGAGGCAAGGAAAGGATTTTTTTTTTTTTTAATTTCATTCTCTCTTCTCACAGTGTTTCCGGATAAGATGCCTTTTTTTCTGAAATAAGTTAGGACTATGTTTTTTCCCTCTAATATGATTGTGATGACCCATGTATTAAAACTATCAGTTTCTTTATAATATAAGCTATAAAATGGTGAAGATCCAATGCCTGGTGAATGTATTTTCCCTGCATTAAAAAAAAATGAAAGAGAATTTGGCTTCCAGCAATTGTCCAGCAGGTAGCATCTTTTCTCAAGGTGTTACTAAAGATGAAAATTTATAGTTCTCTTTTCTTTTGTTATAGGCCTATTTTCTTGATAGTGTAAGTAACATGGAAGTTCGTGGTATGTTTATGTCTCCTAGTAAGACATACATCCAGCTAAAAACAAGAGATGAAAATATAAAGGTAATGCTTACGACACACTTGATAATTACAATACATTTGGACTCTTTTGCCACTGACATGTACATATTAATTAACATTTTTTTCCTAGGTGGGGTCACCTTTTGAGTTGGTGGTTAGTGGCAACAAGCAATTGAAGGAGTTAAGCTATATGGTAATCTTTTATAGAATCTAAATTTGTGACCTATCCATACAGTCATCTTGAATGGTCTCTATCTTATGTCTACATTAAACTTGCTAATTTAAAAAATTCAGCCTCACACCTTTTTAGCCTGTACTTTTTATACTACAATCAAAATACCTATTTTTCTTTCACCTATACTTATATTTACAATTTAAAATAGATAATTAAATCTTGCATAATGTTTAAAATTTAAATTTCTATTAGATAAGCAACATACATTCATTGTAGAAAATTATAAAATATAGGAAAAACAAAAAAGAAAGTAAAAATTGTTATCCATGCCTTTGTGATTTTGCAAATCTAACTCTCCTGGTGATGCCTTGTATTCCTTCCAATCAAAAATAGATTCTTCACTATGAAGCTGCTGTTGCTCCAATCAGTACCGCTTTAATCTTATCATTTTCTGTTTCCCAGCTTATGCTCTCTGTATTTGTCAGGGAAATTTTCTGGCATTCAGAAAGCCTTTGAAGCTGGTTTAAGCCAAGAATTTGTAAAGCTTGGAAGTTTGAAAATGTAGCTTCAGTTGCGATCCTACTAGCTTTAGCAAAAAGTTAAACTCATCTACTATTCTTTTCAGGTAGTATCCAGGGGACAGTTGGTGGCTGTAGGCAAACAAAATTCAACAACCTTCTCTTTAACACCAGAAAATTCTTGGGCTCCAAAAGCTTGTATAATTGTGTATTATGTGGAAGAAGATGGGGAAATTATAAATGATGTTCTAAAAATTCCTGTTCAGCTTGTTTTTAAAAATAAGGTAAGATTTAAGGTAGTGACGTTTAAAAGAAAACTTTGCATTAGTGAGGTCTGAGAAATATATTTCTTTAGAAGAGTATCATTAAACCAAATTGGTTAGAAATTTATATTATTCATTTCCAGAGCTATGGTTAAACCTTTTTATGTTTAGTTTTTGTATACGTATTTTCGCATGTGGCATTACTGGGTGCTGTGGGTCTTATTTTTAAGATATAGTTCTTGGCTTTAAGACTTTATCTCAAATCCATGAAGCCATTTCAGGATTTTTCAAGTGGTTGAGTCAATATGTCTCTGGCATGGAATCCTGTTGGTAATATAGAGTTTGTGTGGTGTTGGTACTGGCGTGAGAGTGAGATGAAGGGTGTGGGAGGGAGTGACAGCTCAGATGACAAGCAGAGCTGGGCTTTGCTTTATCTATTTCATCAGCTGGAAACTAACCCAGGCCACATTTTCAATAAACTCTGTTACCTTGCATGTGAGGATTTTGCATGGAGTCTGGTCTCCAAACACACATGTGCTTTTGTAGTCTAATGTAACAAGCTATGTAGGAAATCTCCTTGGACCCCAACTCTGAAAAGAAACCTGATGGAATCATCTCATGTATATCAGAATAAGCCATGTTCTAACTAAAAACTGCTGGCTTTTGGTCCTCTTAAGTAAAATAATCACTGTTTTAAAGTAGTGATTTGCAGTGTATGGTACTTCTGATATTTCTTTTTCCTTAATTTGTTAAAATTTTGAGATGAAGCAGTAGTCATTCATGCTTTCTTTTGTTCAGAATTCTTTATGCTAACTTTGTCAAAGTATAATACAAACTTCTATTTTTGTCTCATGAAAAGAGTTTTTAAAAAGATGACACTGTATTTTGTTAGTTTCAAAGCACAATTTTTGACTTCTAGTGGTTCTAATAATCTCCTGACAAATGTGAATTTTGAAGTAGGAGTCATGGAGGCTTAAACATGGAGGCACACATCTCTGAAAGTGAGAACAGGTTCTAAAGCTAGTTATAGTGTAAAAGATCATCGACCCTGAGGAAGCAGAATGTATTGATAGCATACTTTCAAGAAATTTCTTAGATATAAAAGATAGGAAATTAGTTTTAGTTCCATTTGCAAAGATGTATCTGTCTCTAATTTTATATGAAATATCATCTCATTTACTGCATTATTGGAAATAGAATATGTTTAAGCAAGAAAAAGTTAGTGAATCTTTGTCACAGTTCGGTAATGACTATGGAATAAATGAATGAGATGTGTAAGGGACAGGAGATGTAGGTTTAGAAATTATCCACACAGAAGTGCAAGTTGAAGCCATGGGGTCTCTGAGTGTATACAGTGAGAAGTACAAAGTCTAGGACTGAGTCTTGAACATGCTGCTTCCCACCTCCCTGTCCCCATTTAGGGTGTAGGTGGAAAAAGTAAACTAGATACAATGACTTGAGAGGTATGTCAGAGAAAAATTACACTGAATAAGTTAAACAGGCAAGGAAGACTTTACTGAAAACTATTGCAATAGGAGAGAGAGATTGAACTCAACTTAGCTGAAATAAACAGTAGGAGAGTTTTTAAGCACTTGGGTGAATTAATATAAAAGGCGGGCATTGTGTGGAGGTTGGTCAGTGTGATTAGGACCACTGTTTTCCTAATTAGCACTTACTGAGGTTAGACTGCCACCCTCCCACAGAGACTGGGCCCTGTCTTTTTTGATGATTATATTTCAAAGGGATGGCTTCCATGTCCTTGAGAAAGATATTCCTGGGTTGTAAAACTGGCAAGAGGCTGGGAGAAGATTTACATCTCAAATGAGCAGAGAAAGAATTCATAATTGCAAGTTTTCTAAAGTAAATGCTCTGAGAAAAGGGAGATCAGGGACCCATAGTCAGGAAGAAGCCTATCTAAACTTTAGTCAAGTTGATGGGAACATTAAGGCCATCTTAGTCAGGCAGTAAGTACAATAGCTGGTGCAGTGGAATGTTGAGATAGAGCTAGATGAAATGAAAATTCCCAGTAGGAAGAGGCTTCATGACAAAGCCATCTGGTTCAGTAGTGCTCAGATGATTGTTGCTCTTTATGAAGGATTAGTAGGACCATGCTTTGATGAGTGTCATGACACAGGAAGGCCAGGCATCTGTGCAGACACAGAGCATAGGGGCCTGACTAGTGTTTCGTCTGATTACCCCCTTCCCTTGGAAAGAGCTCCCTGCACCCCCAGCCCAGGTAGTTCTGTGAGTCCCCAAGGAGCTCTCCTTGTATTCATTCCTAAATCCAGGTCGTCAACCTATAGGCATCTACATTTTTCTTCCTTCCATTGTGTTCCTCCTCTTGGATACTGGCCTTGCCCAGGTATGCTAGACACTGCTGACTTCTGTTCAGCACTGGCTGGTGACTCAGGGGTTGGGGATGGAGAAACAGAAGAGGGAAGGTAGAGAAGCAAAGGAAACTCAGGTATATAACATTCTGAGGTGTTCCATGACTTGCAAACACTGTAGGAGTAAAGTTTTTTTTATTCCTTTCCCTAGAGAATGGTTACATATGGTTTTAGATTTCTCAGAGCCAAGGCAAGTGTAGAATTTTTGGTAGATTTTGAGTCATTGATCTGCTCTTGGTGTGACATGTAAATAATGCCTTAAAAAAATGAAATAAATCTATGCTGTTTTCTCCCTTTCTTAGATAAAGCTATTTTGGAGTAAAGCTAATGCTGAACCTTCTGAGAAAGTCTCTCTTAGGATCTCTGTGACACAGCCTGACTCAATAGTTGGGATTGTAGCTGTTGACAAAAGTGTGAATCTGATGAATACCTCAAATGATATTACCATGGAAAATGTGAGTTTAGCTATTTTTTTCATTACAAAATACATGTTAAAAGAGAAAAAAGAAACTTTATTGCATCGCTTTAAATATTTAAAGGAAATTTTATTAGTTCCTCTGTGTGTGCAGGTCAATAATTAGTAAAGCTTCCCAATAGGAAAGAACCTATATTTCAATGGTTGTGTTGGAAAGAAGCTCATGTGGTTAAGTGCTCTTGCTGTTTTACATAAGAAATACCGTCTAGAGAGGAACAAGTCCGGAGATCTATTTTACAGCATGGTGACTGTAGATAATAATCTACTGTGTACTTGAAAATTGCTAAAAGAGTAGATTTTAAATGTTCTCACTACAAAAAATGGCAAATATGTGAGGTGATGGATATGTTAATTAGCTTGATTTAATCATATGACAATGTATACCTATATCAAAATATCACATTTCATTTAAAAATGAAATAATGTGTTTATCAAGATATTTAGAAAGCTGTAAAATAAGAGATATTATTATATTCAGTTAAATCAAACGCAAGATTTATAGACTTTCAAGAATAACGTGAATTTAGGAAAAGTCAAAGAAAAAAAAGTACCACTTGGTTTCAAAGGATTTCCTTAAAAAAGATTGAAAAAATTTAGTTGTACAAAATGAAGGAAATGTATAATTTTTCACAAGCGAATTAATTTTACAACATAATCACCAAATCAGCCTCACTACATACAGTGTATCTTTCTTCCTGATGTGTTGTTAATCACTGTACGGAATCGATTAATGAACATAGGTTATACAATCCACATTACAACTAACAATAACACAGAAGAGTATATCAAGAATATATAAATAAAAATAAAATAATGAATACAGAATTATTTATGCAATGGTATATGTTTATATACTTCTTGGCTTGTAAATTTTCTGCAGATTAACATTAATTTTCACTCTTTCAAAATACTGCAAATTCCTGATTCAATGGGAATGGTAATTACTTATAATCATTACGTATAGCCAAAATAGCAACCAAGCACTTCAGAATTATCTAAAGCCTTCTTGTCCAGTGTCATCCAGAATTGTGCAAGTCAATTCTCTAGTACTTCCTTGAGTGTCTTAAATTTAAAAATAGTATGAAAATGAGGAAAAACTGTAGGTGACATTTCTTTTTTTTAAATCTGTATATTTATGGAATATATTTATCTGGTGTGTGTGCTCTGTCTCTCTATTTACACTAATATATATACATATATATTTACACATATTTATATATATATACACATATAATACATATGTTTACATTAAGTTTTGTCAGATATTAAGATTGCTATCCCAGCTTTCTTATGATTCCTCCTTGCCTGGTATATTTTTCCATCTTTTTATTTCCAACCTTTTGTAAGTTTTTGTTTTAAGTGTATCTTGTAGAAAACATATTTTGCTTTTGTTTTTTAGTCTAATCTGATAGTATCTTTTAGTAAGCTTATGTAACCCATTTTATTTATTTTATTTAACTGCTATTTTATTTCATATTTTAAAATTCAGACTACTCTCTTTTTGTTTTTTTTTTACTTTCTGCGGGCTAGATCATATTTTGTTTTGCTAGTTTAGGCATTCTATTTGTTACTGTGTTAGATGCCCTTAACTCAAGAACTATACCCGTATTTATAAATCCTTATTTAGGGCCGGCCCGTGGCTCACTCGGGAGAGTGCGGTGCTGATAAATCCTTATTTATTTCTTAAGGTTATCAGTATTTGTATCTTCCTCTAACAAGAAAACCAATTAATTAATTAATTAATTATTTTTAAATCTATCAATGTACAATGTAGTTGATTTTCGTGTCCTTTTACCAATTCCTCCTTTTCTGCTGAAAACATGTATTTTATTTTATTATTTTTAATTTTTATTTTTTATTAATTTTGATTTTTTATCCCTCTCTTCCCTCCCCTCCAACTAATCATATCTGTTCGCTTGCCAAGACATGTATTTTAGTGTGCTCTGAGATCCTTTTTGTCTCTCCCTCTACCCTGGCCAGATCATGTTGCTATTGTACAGATTTTAATTCTGTGTTGTTATGATTGCCCTTTCAATCTATGCTTTTTCTTTATTTTTTTAGTTCTGGGAATTTGTGTCCATTATTTCTTCATATATTTCCTCCTCTCCATTTTATTTTTTGTTTCCTTCTGGGACTCCTGTTATTTAGAAGTTGGCACTTCTACTTCCATTCTCCACATCTCTTAGCTTTCTGTTTTATGTTTTCTGTGCCTGTCTTTTCTGTACGTCTCTGGGAGAGTTCTTCAACTGCCTCTTCCAGCTCAGTGATTATTCATCAGCTGTATCTATCTTAGGTTTGGTCACATTATATCATGTTCTTTATGTCAGCTATTATATTTTTAATATCTATTATTTTTATTTGGTTTTTCCTTTTTTGTTCTTTTTTATATTGCTAATATTTCCCCATATCTCCTTATGTATCTTTTCTATGCTTATTTAAAATTATTGAAAAGTTGACCTTGACATCCCATATGTTGTCCCATATGTTGTCTTTTACAGTAGTTATGCTAGTTGATTTGATACTAGTTGATTTGGCAGCTCCCCTGATAATGTCTCGTGGGGAAAGCTGAACGTCATGCTCCAATCTGTATAAGTCCTGTGAATTTAAGAGTGGGGAGGAGTTGAGCCTCATGGATTAAAGAATCACTTTTGATTCTGCTTGCTGCCTGCCTCTATTCAGAGTTTCATTTTAAACCCCTAGGGAAAAGCAGCACCAGGAAGGGACCCTCTCCTGAGGTTGTGATCCACCAGCCCTGAGGGTTTGGAGGACGGGGGGAAGCAGAGTGAATGTTTGAGGGTCTTTCCACATATTTTTCTCACTTTCTAACACCAAAAGGGCAGAAGTGCTGACCTGGTATTATCCTTTGGACACCTGCACAGACAGTCTGAGCTGCCGCCGCTGCTGTTGATTTTGGCAGTGAATTTGCAGGGAAGGGCTGTCCTGAGCCTATTCCCTGGAGAGAAGCAACAGCAGAATTTAAAAACCTTCCCTCCAGCCTGTTTTCTGACTGCTGCCTCTTGCTGTCTTCTGCCTCAAACTGAAGCCACCCACTTCCTTCCAACACCACTTTTCCTGGAGTTTTCTCGTCCCACTCATCCAAGTTTCCTGCTTGCTTTTACTGTTTTTCCAGAGTTGGCTCTGGAGGAGGGAGTTAGGAGCCTAAAACAGTAGACTATTTGGCTTCTTTCTTGTTAAATTTGTATATGCTACTGAGAATTAAATTCTCTGAATTCTCGAATTCTTGTAATAGTTTAAGTGTACTAGATGGTCCAGGAATAATTTTTAGACACCAGCCTTCTTGTCATTAGCCTGTGCTACAGCTTTGGCTATGCTTTTTTATTGAGCCAATGAGAAAAGGAGGATTTCTTTATGAGACAAATGCTGCTCCTTTTCTTTTTTAAATAAATTTTTATTGTGTACATTTGAGGGTTACAAGATGATGTTTATGGGATAAACATAGATAGTATAGTAGTTACTATAGTGAAACAAATTAACATACCTGTTATCTCACATAGTTACTTTTTTGTGGGACAAGAGCAGCTAAAATCTACTCATTTAGCATGAGTCCCATATGCAGTACAATTTTATTACCTGTAGTCCTCATGTTGTATGTTAGATCTCTAGACTTGTTCATTCTACCTATCTGCTACTTTGTATCCTCACCCTGCCCCTGGTAGCCGTTGTTTAGATACTGCTTCTTGAACACTTCCATCCATCCATCATGCGTGAGCCAGAGCAGAAGCAGAGCCTCATGTTTTTGTATTTTGTGGAAGAGTTCGAGTCATGGAACTCAAACCTCTTCTCTCCATTATGTCTGGCTCAATCTCCATTGTCTGTAGTTGGGCTAATTATATTTGACAGCTCATTGAGACATTACAAAATTTTCTGTTTTTTCATCCTATTGTTTTCTTGTGGGTGTGTGTTCTAGCATCATGTTTGCTTATGGTGGGTGTAGCCAGTGTTGTAAGCATAGCAGAAACAGTGGCTGCAGGTGTTTCATTTTATGCTGGAATTTGTTTTTTCAGCTGGTACTTAAATTCTTTCGGGGTTTTTAATCCTGCCTTTGTTTTAATTGTCTGGTTAATGCTAATGTAAATAAGGGCGAAGTATCAAAATAGTTACCAAAAAAAGGTATAATACCTTAGTTTTTTTTTATTGTAGTAAAATATATATACAACAAAATTTGCCACTTTTACCATTTGTAAGTGTACAATTTAGTGGCATGAATTACTTCACAATGTTGTATGATTGTCACCACTATCTTTTTCCAAGATTTTTTCATCACCCCAAACAGAGACTCTGTAACCATTAAGCAATAATTTTCCACTTCCCCCTCCCCCCAGCCC
Source organism: Cynocephalus volans (assembly GCF_027409185.1). Classification (NCBI taxonomy): domain Eukaryota; kingdom Metazoa; phylum Chordata; class Mammalia; order Dermoptera; family Cynocephalidae; genus Cynocephalus; species Cynocephalus volans. Next base: position 79,177,418 of record NC_084464.1, read on the forward strand.
CTGGCAACCTCTGATCTACTTCTGTCGTTTTGAATTTGCCTATACTAGATATTTTACGTAAGTGGACTTAGGTAATACTTGTCCCTTTGAGTCTGGATTATTTCACTTACCACAATGTTTTCAAGTTTCATCCATGTTGTAGCATGTGTCAGAACTTTATTACTTTTTATGGCTGAATAGTATTCCATCTTATGTATATACCACATTTAGTTATCCATTCATCTGTTGATGGGCACTTGGGTTGTTTCCACCTTTTGGCTATTGTGCCTTGTGCTTCAATGAACATTAACATACAAGTATCTGTTTGATTCCCTGTTTTCAGTTATTTTGGGTATATACCTAGGAGTGGGATTGCTGGGTCATATTCTAGTTCTGTGTTTAACTTTTTGAGGAACTGCCAATCTTACTCTTTTAATCTGTTTTACCCACTCTTGCTAGCAATGAGTACTGTTCTTAAAAAACAAACAAACAAAAAAACCATTGCTAATGTGATACATGAAAATATCTTATATTGAAAATACTGTATCTCATTGATATTGTAATTTGCGTTGCTTTGATTATCAGTGAGGCTGAATATTTTTCCTGTTTTTTAATAATTTAGATTTCCTCTTTTGTGAATTGACTCTTTAGGTTTTTTTTTTAATTAGGTAACTGCCATTTTGCAGAAGTTATATTAATTGCCATCAAGTTTAACCCATTTATCTTTGCCAAAAGTATGGGCCATTAAATTTTTTATTTTTATTTTTTAATTTTAATTGACACATAATAGTTGTACATATTTATAGGGTATGGAGTGTATTTTGATACATGTATATATAATGTGCAATGATCAAAACAGGGTAATTAGCATATTCAACACCTGAAACATTTATTATTTCCTGTGTTGGGAATGTTCAGAATCCTCCCTTCTAGCTAAGTATGCATCATTTTTAATGCAGACCTCTATTGGTTTGTCTTGTCAACGAGCAACATTTGAGTTCCTCTTGGGAAAAACTCAAGTTCATACTTCTTAGGAACTCTGGATTGCTGAGCAGAGTAAAGATAAGTTTAAATAAGAAATGCAGTTTTGACTGAATCATGAACAAAACATTTACATATTTATTACTCCCCAATTTGTGTCATTTTCAAATTTGTTAAGCATGAGGGCTATGTCTTATCTAAGTTACTTGTAAGAAATGCTGTGGAAGGTTGATATTAATCTATTCGTTCTGTATATTTTATCTTCTTTTTAGGTTGTCCATGAGTTGGAACTTTATAACACAGGATATTATTTAGGCATGTTCATGAATTCTTTTGCAGTCTTTCAGGTATGTTTAGTTTGTTATATAATTTGGAAAGAAGTTCGTATATTTACTATTGCAAACACTTTCAGAATTAATGATCATTATGAAATATTAAGCTTTTATTAAATGTGTCACTGAAGTTCAGTGCTATGTACATGTAATTTGGAATGGAAAGATAATCATCCTTCCAATTTTAAGAGCAAATGGAAAAATTCACCATTAGAGAAGTTAATGGAATTGTCATTAAGCAGATGATTTCTTTCCTTGATATTACTTTTCTTGACTTTGGAATGGTTCTTTATGCATGTAAGTGTGTGTGTTTGTGTGTGTGTGTGTGTGAGAGAGAGAGAGAGAGAGATAGAGAGACTGAGAGGGGGAGAGAGAGAGAGAGAGAGATCAAATGTATGTACCTAAGCTTTCAGAAATGAGCAAGAGTAAGTCAGGAGTGTGGGAGACTGCTGTGATAAATTTAGAGAGCATTTAAACTTTTGTTTTAAAAGAAGATTATAATTATTTTTTCTAGGAATGTGGCCTCTGGGTATTGACGGATGCAAAGCTTACAAAGGATTATATTGATGGCGTTTGTAAGTAAAACCCAGCAACGTGCTAGTAAAATACTTGTTTTTTATCTCAGATATTTAACATTACTTATAGGTATGGATACTTTCTGGCTGAACGTAGTTATTGAGATTTTCATTTTCTGTTCTCTTGTCCTAAAATCTTTGGAGTTTAATGTACTTGGAAGTACAGCTGGGCCAAGTCATGCAGTGTTCATCTGGGCTCCTGTCTAGATCTTTGAAATGAATGCTTTCCATTTGCTCTCTGTAATTCTTTGAGGTGGTTATATTTTTGGTCATATTGGAAGGTCCCGTGCTTCCAGTTTGTGTCAGAAATTGTGCTATTATTTTGGAATTAGTTAAAAGGAACAACGTATTTTTGAAACATTTGTGTTCTCTAGCTTTTTGATGTTCACCTAGAAAATAGCCCAGGTGCTATAAAGTGTGCTAGTACCACCCCCCCATCAGTCTGAGTTTTTCCTGGGCAGGGTCATATCTGTACATCCTAGTGCCCTGAATTGCTGAATAGAGTTGGTCACCCAGTCATAATAAGAGGCATGCTTTTAGGAAGAAGTCATAAAATGCTTTGACTGAAGGAAATGTATAAATGAGAATGGTTAACTGTAGAAGTTATCCTCTTTTCTTTCAGGTGAAATTATACTAATGTCATCTCGAAAAGCTTCCAGAACTGTCACAGTTTGTACCCCTGAATTCCTTATTTCTGTCAAGTGTTCTCAGTTACCCATGCTAAGCCCTAGGCTCTCTGGCTTTAGGCTGGTTCTTGCCACCACAGGACACCTGTATCTCTGTCCTGAAGCTTTCAAGATAGTTCACAGTCTTGAAGCTTTTTTTGAAGTCATTATGATCTCTATGTATTAAAGACGTGTGGAACATTTAGGTTTCCTCATGTAGTGTTCTATCCCAGACAACCTTTTGAGCATCTGTCTTTTTCCGTTTGTCAGTCTCAGCTTTTACCCATTTTGTTCATCTTTACTTATCAAATCCTGCCTGATGCTCACTGTAATAACCATTCTACTGTCAGTTAATACTTGTATCCTTTATCTTTTCTGAGAACCTTCTACCTTTTCACCGCAACAGAAGACACCTGATGCTCTCACTAGCATATTATGTCCCTGGAGACCTCAAGTGATCGACATTCATTTTTCTGCCTCTCTTCTGGCTCAGGGTACCTAGGTACATAGGGTACATATATATGTACATAGGTACATAGGGTACATAGGTACATAGGTTTTTTTTTTTTTTTTTCTTTTTACTACTTTCAGACCATTGTTCAATAATCCTCAGTTAAGAGCCCCTTGTCATTTGAAGCTCAAAAGTTTCAATCATAGTTTCTTCAATCAAAATTCAGGTTACTTACTTCCCCTTTCCCTCTCTATACATTGATGACTCTCAAAGAGTCAAAGTCTTGCTCCTGTTGTCATCCTGGGGGATGTGAATGTCCATGTATTGGTCCAGGTATCGATCATAGGAGATGGAGCATTTTTTTTTCAGTTCTGGCTCTGCCATCACTGTCTACATTGCCTGGGGTAAATCAGATGACTTCTCTGCATATCAGGTTTCTTATTTGTAAAGTGAGAGGATTGGACAAGAGAAACTCTAGAACTCTGTTCAGCTGAGAGGTGCTGTGATTCTGTGCACGAAGGTTACAGTTCATTCTCTCTAGTGACTGTTTTCCTAACCACTGTCAATGTTTACTTTTAGATGACACTGCAGAGTATGCTGAGAGGTTTGTGGAGGAAAGTGAAGGATACATGGTAGATATTCATGACTTTTCTTCAGTTGGCAGTCCACGTGTCAGAAAGCATTTTCCAGAGACTTGGATTTGGCTAGACACCAACATGGGGTAAAAATTTATAAAGTTCTTTTACCATGTCATTTTGTTTAGTGTTTGTTTTAAATAAGTTTTGCCCTCTTTCTAGTGTTTAAGTACAAATGTAGTGTGATTAAAGAATTAAGTAGACCAAGAGGTTTTTGTTTTAGAATGATGTTTACTGAATCTAAATACAGCATTTAATAAAGCTACATGCAAATTATGGGGGGAGAGTATCATCAAGAAGATAAGCCAATGAAGGGACATTTTAATTTCCTTGAAGTTTCATGATTCTCATTGGAGAAAAATTTCTAGAAGTACATTTGTTGCCGCAAGATGGGAAACTCTCATGATTACCTCCTATGACCCTGTGAGAGTGCTGCTAACTGAAAACATTCCCAGTAGCCACAGGAAGAAGGGGCATGGGTGGGGAAAAAAATGCAGCTTAGCTGATAAACCCTGTGCTAACTGGCCTGGTAATGAAATCTACACAGTATGTTGTAGTCAGCTATTTAGGGATACTTGAAATAAGACATGAGTCAAATCTCAAAAAAAAAAAAAAAATGTAACAGCATTGACAGGGACACAGAAAAAAAAATCTTCTCTGCAAATTGAGAGAAAAAAATTGGAGTTAAGTTTGAAAATAAGTATTTATTGTCTATACAAAATTTATGAAAAATTGATGTTCATTCTGAAGATATAAATATTATAGAAGGGTTTTATTAGACTATGAATCAGCATGCAGTATTATGACCTTATAATGACCTATTCCTTGAGAACTTGGGATCTGCTGTTATATGCTTTAATCTTTTAAATAGTTTTAAATTTAGATATGTAAATGATACGGGAAATTAAAATTCTTCCAAAAAATAGTTTAGGTTATGTTGATTTATTTTTAAATATGTCAGTTCTTGATTTTGTGATTTCTATTTTTATCTTGACTTCAGTTCCAGGATTTACCAAGAATTTGAAGTTACTGTACCCGATTCTATCACTTCTTGGGTGGCTACTGGTTTTGTGCTCTCTGAGGACTTAGGTCTTGGACTAACAACTACTCCAGTGGAGGTATCATATTAAAAGGATGCTTATTAATGTTACAGTGCCATGAAGCTAAGCAAGTATTAACTCCTCAATGGATTTTTTAAAGATGATTGCTTATGATGTTTATCACAGTTTAGAGATTTTTTGGCCTTGCATTTCTTTTCTTCTGATTTATGTATTAGAAGAATATGAGCTGTGCTAATCTGCTAAATGTGCTAAGTTCATACTAAGATTTAGATAGAAGACTTTGTTATTGACCTGGTCTCACCACTTCCAAAGGCCAGAAGAGAGCATCTTTTCATGTGTCCTTCGTCAGGGATGAGCAGAACATCCCATGATGTCCCCGAGCAGACGTTCCTTCACATCTCTTTGGTCAAATTGCATCACATGTTTCCTACACCAGTCACTTGCAAGAAGAATGTAAAGACCACAAATTGTCTTAGACCAGTAGCTTTCATCTCTATTATGCCTGAAGCCCCTTTTTTGTCATAGATATTTTGTGTTGCCTTTTATCATCCCAAGAAAAAAATCAGTATGATGCCCTAATTGAAATATTAAGGATAAATAAAAAGAAAGTAATGTATGATAAAATAATATGTATTTCAGTATGTCAATGACCAGGCATAGCTGTTCTAGAAGGCGTAGTGACATCCTTAAATGTTTGTGCCAAAAATAGAATCACCTTGCATGTAAACAGCTACGAATGGAGTTTGATGTTTCAGTAATTCAAAAACCTTGAGTGGTGCTGCCTGTGATGGTGTAAATTCCTGAAACGGTGAAGTTTTGGTAAAGTTACAAACGAAACATGGTGTAACCTTTTCTTGACTAACGAAATAGTTGTATTCATGAAAAATTCAATGTGTATTGAAAAAAGCTTTGAGTTTATATATAAATTGGAATTAGATAATAAGTTCAGGTCATTATAAATAGGTGCTTTATGTACATGAATGTCTGAATGGACATTCAAGAATCATGAGGAACATGGGACTATTCTTTATTGTCTGGGACTGCCCGAGCCTCGCAGACCTTCACCCTCCAATCATTGTGACAATCTAAGACACATTCACAAATGTCCAAATTAGCCTCTAGAGGGAATTATTGCTGCTGGTGAGACCCTTGGCCTGAACTAATCAAGATTTAGTGTCAGAGGCAGAGGAGGGGCTCAGTTCCCCTGCAGGACTTGGCCAACACTATAAGTTGGATCAGCAAGGAGAAGCACACGTGGACGTGTATGTGTAGAAGGGAGTGAGCAGATCATCACTGGGCCTGCCACGTTTAGATTTTCCACACTAAACTAAGATGGGGACTGTTCGATTTGGCCAGTGGCTTTTAAAGCGGATTGGTAGAGTAAATGTAGCGTAATAGAAGAGCGACTTGCTTTGGTATCAGACAGGCTGGGACACCGTTCTGGGTCCTTTACTTGTCAGCAGCATAAGCTTGTACTAGTTACAGAGATCTCTGAACTTCAGTTTTCTTTTCTATAATATAGGTGCATAAAACTAGCCTCACAGAGTTGTGATGATTAAATGAAATAATTTATATAAAGTGCCTGGTTTCTAGTAGGCACTTAATAAAAAGCAGTGATTATTATGTCAAATAACCCAAGTCAATTTGCTGTCATTCATTTTGGTGGACATTTTTAGGTGAAGTTATAAACTTCAAAGGTTTTGTAAGAATTGCTTTTGACTGCATAAAATGTGAAGAATTTTGACCTGAATAAAAATATGTACTTGTTGTGTTCTTTCCAGCTACAAGCCTTCCAACCATTTTTCATTTTTTTGAATCTTCCCTACTCTGTTATCAGAGGTGAAGAATTTGCTTTGGAAGTAACCATATTCAATTATTTGAAAGATGCCACTGAGGTAATATTTTCAAGGTTTTGTTTATCATTAACACTTCAGGAGGAAATGGAGATGACATGCAGGGATTGGGTTGTGCAGTGGGTGACATCTGGGCTTCTGTACATTTCTGGGAGGTTGAAAATCGACAAACTTTGACAGTGGTGTCTTCTGCTTATTAATGTCTAAGGATATCATTAGCATGTCTAAGCATTCTCTCTCTAATTTCTAGCACAGGTTCTCCGCTTTAGCCACGTAACTTCCTTATTGCCTCTGAGGCATGTTTTCCTCTTTCCTGCCTCTCTGCATTTTGCCCTGGTCTTCCCCACATCTAGGGTGTGTTGCCACTCCTCACTGCCGTTCTGTGCCCACTGAAGTTGACAAGAATTTATTCACTTCATGACCTGGCTTGAAACTAAGATGCCTTTCCTGAGGAATCACACCCACTCTGTTATGATTGCAGTCTCCATGTGTATACAGTATATTATATTTTCTTGGATTTATCTTTTGAGTCATGTGCCTTTTGTCTTCTTAGCTAGTCAGTTCCCTGGAAGGCAGGGAAGAGGCCACTCTTTGTGTTGTGCCCATGGTAGTGTCAACCAAATGATTGATATTTTTTCCCCAGAGGAAGTAAGGATATGTAATTAATTTTATTACATGAAAATGCCATAATCTCTTTAAGCACTATATCTATAGAGTAATTTGTTTTTGATTTCTTAATTTTACTTTTTAATCTAGTCAACATAGTATAATATAATGTGCAAAAGACCTGGAGTCGGAAGGCCTTGATTCAATGCTGAGTCTACCACTTACCAGCAAATAACTTAATTGTAGTTTCCCTGTCTTTGAAATGGGGATCATAATTATTAGCTCTACAGAAAATATTTTGAGAATCAGATAAGAAAATGGAAAACAATTCATTAAATGTAAGGCCTAGAGAAATGCTATTCTTGATGAGACTGGCAACTTTGGCATAATTTACAAAAGTTTGCAACCAAGATATGTTTAAGGACTGATGTCTGAGTCACACTTTCCTTGGAAGAGATTCTCAGTGAGTATAAAAACATTTCGTCTTGTTAGTCTCATATTTTGCTAATGGAACCAGTGTGTCCTAGGATGACACAGTTAAATCAGGCTGGTGAGTGATACCAGTACATGAAGTAGCCTTTCTGTGACCATCCTTAGCACTTACTGGCCTTACATATTGGGAGAACTTAATGTTAGTGGGAGGATTAGGAATAGAGCTGAAGAGTGCCCTCTCTTCTCATATATAGAAGTAGAGGGGGAAAGCAGAGAAAAAAATGAAGTTTTTCCTGAACACTTTCATCCTCTTGTTGGCTGAATCTTTGTCTCATGTTTCTCTAGTCTTGAGCCTCACAGGTTTAACAGCACTTAAAGTAGTGATAAAACAATACTTTACTGAAGAACATTTATTACACAAAAATTTTGATATTTTTTTCTTCCAGGTTAAGGTAATCATTGAGCAAAGTGACAAATTTGATATTCTAATGACTTCAAATGAAATAAATGCCACAGGACACCTGCAGACCATTCTGGTTCCCAGTGAAGATGGAGCCACTGTTCTTTTCCCTGTCAGGCCCACGCACCTGGGAGAGGTTCCTGTCACAGTCACAGCTGTTTCACCCACTGCTTCTGATGCTGTCACCCAGAGGATTTTAGTAAAGGTAAATATTTGAAGTCTTAAATAAATGAAGTGGAAACACATAATTGAAAAGGAAACAGAAGGTGGCTTTTCTCTTGGTTAAATTTGTTGGCAAATCAAGTAAGTCATCTTCTCCACCCTCCTGGTAATGCCTAATTGTTTTCTCATCTGCTTGTAAAAATATATGACAAATATGTTTAAGAAGTAATTGGCAATTTCTTCTTTAAATTTATAAAAAAAAATTTTTTAAAAATTTTTTGTCAGTGGCTGGTACTGGGATCTGAACCCTTGACCTTGGTGTTACCAGTACCACGCTGTAACCAAATGAGTTAATCGGCCAGTCCTTCCGCTTTGAACTTAATAAGGAGTTTGACTGTGAAGACTATAAAGTCTCTTTTACAGTCATTTACATCTACAAACTATGTTACATGGGGATCCTATTAAGTCATGGTCAAATTGACTTGGAATTTTGGAATTCCTTAGTGCAGGTAGGAGAGACTTCGTAGATTTTTGCAGAGAAGTGATTTTGCACAAAAAAGACAACTCAGCATAATGGTTAAGCACTGTGTTCTGGGGTGAGACAGCCCTGGGTTTGAATGCCAGCTGTGTCAGGGGTGATTTTGGACAAGGTATTTAATCCCTCCGTTTGGATAATAATAGGACCTACCTCAGAGGGTTTTTCTCATCACATTTTCATTTTCTCCTTTGTCATTTCCATTGTCATTCCATGACATGTTTTGTCCAATTTAACTAGAAAGTGAGCACTTATTAACAGATTTGAGGTAAGAATCAAGAAATGGTAGTGCTAATCTAGCTGCACATAAACTGTAGACACAACAGGCCAGACGTTTGTGTTTATATTTGCATGTAGTTCTCTGTAAATAGATGAGTAGAGACCATGTTAATTGTGGTCCTTTTTTTTAACAGGCCGAAGGAATAGAAAAATCACATTCGCAATCCATTTTATTAGACTTGACTGACAACAAGCCACAAACTATCCTGAAAACTTTGAGTTTCTCGTTTCCTCCTGATACTGTGACTGGCAGTGAAAGAGTACAGATCACTGCAATTGGTAAGATTAGAGTTTATCACCATCTACTGGTTTATTTGTATATGATAATAGATGTTCATCTATTTATAGATGTATTTTCTTATTTAGTCCTCTTGAGAAGAGATTGCAAAAGTTTTTAGTTGATCCCACCTGCTGATTACAATAGAAAGGCTAGCAAATTATATATCCTAGATTAGTTTTTCCCAGTCTTCAGTGTGCATACGAATCACCTGGGGATCTTGTTTAAAAGCAAATTCTGGTTTAGTAGTTCTAGGGTGGGGCCTGGGATTCTGTATTTCTAACAAACTTCCAGCTGATTGTGATGCTTCTTATTTGCAGACCATACTTTGAGTGGCAAGGCTCCACTATGCTGTGGAGGATTATTTCTAAGAGCAGAGTTTCTGGCTTCTGTGGCTCTTGACCACTGGTGTCTATCAGAATCTTCTATGGAGCTTTGTAAAAACACAGATATCTGGGCTGTGCTCTAAACCTACTAAATCAGAATCTTTTGGGCTGTGGTTAGGGCATATATATTTTGAAAAGGTTCCATGACTGATTGTGAGAACCAAGGGTTGAGAACTATTGCCTAGAGCAGTTTTCTGTGCAAGATAAAAGTAACCTTTATAATAGAAGCTACCTACTGACTTTAGTCACCTCTCCTAGTTGCCTTCCAGTAACCTAAACTACTTTTATTTTATTTTGTTTTTTGGCAGTTGGCTAGTACAGGGATGTGAACCCTTGACCTTGGTGTTATATCACCATGCTCTAACAAACTGAGTTAACTGGACAGCCCAATAAAATACTTTTGAATTAAACATAGCTTTTTAATTCATAGCTTTTAATTTGAGTCTGGATGGTGTATTAGTCAGGGTTCTCCAGAGAAACAGGACCAATAGGCTATATATATATATTTATGAAATTATAAAATAGGAGATATACATATAAAATGAGATTTATCATGAGGAATTAGCTCATGCGATTGTGGAGGCTGAAAAATCCATGATCTGTGGTCTGTAAGCTGGGGAGCTGATGGTGTAAATCCCAGTATGAGGGCAGGAGAAAATGAGATGTCCTAGCTCAAGCAGTGAGGCAGGAAAAAAGGGATGAATCATTCCTTTCTCTGCCTTTTGTTCTATTCAGGCCCTCAATGGGCTGGATGATACCACCCAGGTTGGGTAAAGCAATCTGCTTTAATCAGTCTACCATTCAGATGCTAATCTCATCTAGAAACATCCTTGAAGACACACCCAGAAACAGTGTCTAATCTGGGCAGCCCCCACTCAAATTGACACATAAAATAAATCATCATAAGTTTTCTATGTAGTCTTGCTTTACAAATGACGGAAGACAATGTTCTAATTAATGACATCTAAATAGTTTGTTAGATCTTTAAGGTGTCAGGGCCTAAAACACTTTTTCAGAGTTCTTTTAAAATTTCATCTGTAGGGTAATGCTTTTTTATTATAACCCAACCAAACCATCCTCATACACAGGACTTTATTTGGAGCCTTAGATATAATTCTTAAAAAGAATTAAATAAGCTCTTTATTTAGGAGAATAAATTAATTCTGCCTAAGCATCTCCCACAGTATCGGGATGCTGGGAGATGCAGTGTACACACACACACACACACACACGCTGGGAGATGCAGTGTACACACACACACACACACACACGCTGGGAGATGCAGTGTACACACACACACACACACACACACACACACCAAACATGCAAACACACACACATACATGCATACATGCACAGAGAAGGAAGAAACTTTGAATTTTAAATTTATACCACCACTCCTTACATAGGAATGAGTCTATCTGTGATAATAGAAATGCTCTGAGGTTTAATTTTTATGCTTTATGTTTAGAATGGATTCTCAAGTTTTATTTTTATATGGTATTTTTTTAAAAACCTACTTTGTAGCCCAGAATGTGAGAATATTAGCTTCCTTCTTTGAACTTGGAGTCTAAGTTTATGTTCACTTCACATATTAAAAACATAACCTGCAGTGGTGATAATATAACCTCTGTTTACTTCTCTGTGTTAACATCTATAGTTTAAGACATGTTGGCATGGCTCAGCCTGTTCATATGAAAGAAGTCTTCCTTTCTTTTCGGTATTCATTTTTTTAGGATCAGATTTTCACTAGGTATTTGGAATTGGCATGGTGTAAGTTTTCAAAATAAACTGCATAGAAAGATACTCTTCTCTGTACAGCTTACCCATAGCATGGTCAAAATTAGAACTCAGCCTCCATGTTTCTGAATTTTTACTTGCTTCCCTCAGTCATGGTGTTAGAAGGTGGGTGAAGAGTCTTTTTAGGCATGTGTTTTTTGCTTAATTTTAGATTATTACCTTTGAAGAGTATTTCTAATCCTTTGGATCTTGAGATTTGTTGAAATACTTGTTCTCCTTTGTTGTTAAATAGAACACACTGAAAAGCACCATAGCCCTCCATTTCTAGGAAATATCATTTCTCAAGTACTTGTAAATAAAAGTATTAGTAAGAAATCAGAATAAAATAAATAAATCAGTTTTCTGTTTATGTGAAAACTGCTAATAATAAAACATTACTTTCCTGTATAAGAATGATAGTCTCCTAATGGTCAACTCCTGGCATTTTTATTCAAGATTAAAAAATACATATATTTTTGCCTAATTTATGCCATATCTTTTACTGAGCTAAAAGTCTCCTATTTTATCACATCATCTGTAAGATTAGTACCATTGCATTATTATTTTTTTGACCAGTCTTCCTGAAAGTTTGCTGTAAAGTTTCTGCTCTCTTCCAAGCAGTGAATAATCATATTGCTTCAATAACAGATGCCTTCTGTTCTTAGTGGAAGTCTCTTTCCACTAGCAGGTAACAGTTATTGAGTGTTTACTGAATGAATTGAATATCTTGTGCTTTCAGGAGATATTCTAGGTCCTTCCATCAATGGCTTAGCCTCATTGATTCGGATGCCTTATGGCTGTGGTGAACAGAACATGATAAATTTTGCTCCAAATATTTATGTTTTGGATTATCTGACTAAAAAGAAACAACTGACAGACAATTTGAAAGAAAAAGCTCTTTCATTTATGAGGCAAGGTAAGCATTTTAGAAACCTACTTTTATTTGTAAAAAAAAGTTTTGGTTTTTTTTTTCTATGCAGGGTTCACTCTAGGCCATATTTCAGAATAGACGGATTTGGTCTGGTGTGTGATGGTGGAGCTAGATGGTGTTCGAATGTGCTGGAAGTATAAGCACTGGGGAGCTGTTACCATTCTTCCTTCAGATAATTGTTCACTGATTGCTGCTGAGATGTTTGTTAGCAATGGCTTAAGGAGTTAGTTTCTGGAGGGATTTGCATTATAATAGGAGATCTGAAAACTCTAAAAATGTAAAGGAATGAGTGTTCATTTATTCGTTACACATTTATGGAGTATCTCTTAGTACTAGGATTAGTTCTGGTGCTGAGGAAACAGAGGAAGTGAAGGCATTTCCTCCTATGGAATTCACTGTTCAGTGGAGAAGATAGTCTACATAAACACACATGATGTCGTGTGGCAGGGAACTTCTTGGTGCATTTAAAATGTCAAGCAGATGGGGGTTAAGAGAGAAATGTTTGTATGGGAAGGACCTGCTGGCCTCTCAGGAAATACCACACCGGTGATGACTGTCCCCCGACTCCTTGAGAGGTGGAAACTTCACAGACAGCAGATGCTTTATGTTGGCAACTTGGTAATAACAGTTAACATGAGTTGAGTGCTTACTATGTGGCGGGCAGTTGTTCTAAGCACTTTAGGTCAAATATCTCATTTAACGCTCACAATTAGTATTAGCATTTTTTACAGATGAGGAAGTTGAGGCACAGTAAAGTTAATTAACTTGCCCAAGGTCATATAGCATGTAAGCAGCAGAGCTGGGATTTGGACTCAGTATCTGGCCCCAGAGTCTGTGCCCTTAATGTTCACATCTAGGAGAAAATGAAGAGGTATGACATGTTTAGTAGTAGTAATAATAATAATAATAATAATAATGCAAATTTGATTTCCTGAAATACTTCAGAAAACAGCTCAAAGTTATAGCCTCAGTTTTGCATTTCCTTATTAGGGGACCTCTAGCAAGATCTCTGTTTGGCTTTTTCTGTCTGCATGATTTGTGTGATATACGCTGTCCATCAAACTCAGGAGGGCTAGAAGGGTTTATAGAAAGTGATTGGGAAATGCTTATTCAGTATAATCTAAGAAAAATATAGTTCAACACTTTCTAACTCTTAAGTTTTTTGTTTGCTTTTATAATGAATGGGTTAAATGCAAAATACAGGCAAGCTATTAGATGTTTTACTAACTTTTCCACGGAAGAATTAGAAAACTCAGTAAAGACGCCATTTAAATGTGAACTTTTCTTCCAGGATCCCTTATTATAGAGACTTGCTTATCCTCAAATAAATTCTATGTAATAATAGTCATAGCAACTAACTGTGTTTAAAATCTTTAAACATGTTTCATTTAATTCTCACAAAAACCTTAGGAGGTGTGTGTACTGTTATTAGTTCCATTTTACAGATGAGGAAATTGAGGCACAGGGAGGTTAAATAAATTACGCATGGTTACCCCCAGGTGGTCTGGCTCCAGAGTCCACACTCTTCCTCAGAACACCGTGGGATAATTCTAGTTTGCATTGTTCTTGGGTTGTTAGAAGCAATGAGATAGGATGGGAGAGGACCAGGAATTGATCTAAGATGCGTGGGTACCACCATCGTGGAAGAGGTCTCAGTGGGGGTTCTGATAGAATAATGAGGAAAAAACATGGGGTCCTGTAGGGGAGGAGACACCAAGGGTTAGAATCTGGGGTGTCAGATGAGACTGAGTGAGCTGTAAGGTGTTGGGTTCAAGTAGATGAGCTGGAATCTGTGTCCAAAGATCCCCCCGGGTAGGATGGCACAGATGAAGGAGAGTAGAAGTCAAAGGTGGCAAGGCAGGGACAATGCCATGCATGAGAAAACAAATCAAGGGACAATAGGGTTTGGAACTAGGGCCGAGTGTGACCTGAGTGCTGATGTGGGGAAGGACATAGTGGTATACTTTCCCTCAGATCAGGGCCTGGCAGACACTACGGATGGCCCGCAAACCCCAGAGGTGGTTAGGTCCTCCAGGAGATTGTCAAAGATCTAGCAGTTGGTATTTTCTGTACACACTTGTCCATCTAAAATTACCCTCTTTTATATGTATGTTTGTGAATCAGTCATATTTTAAATATATACATATAAGACCTGCTTTTTCCAAATTTTATTATAATTAAGTTTTAGAAGTGGTACCAAGTGCTCTCTGGTGGATTGTGTGCCATGCTAAACACATGTGAGATCTTTATACACTGGCATAATGGTTATAATTAAGAGATGAGTAAACAGTATTTGGGATTGTCATAATTTAACTTTGCACCTTTTGAAAGCAAGATTCCAATTCGTATTCAAGATTTAGTTTGTCAGGTTTCAAATAGAAAGCACATATAAATTAGACTGGTGCTTTATAATTTGGTATACATTCTTAGAAAGTGTCACATAATTCCGTATTTATATATGTTTTATGAACTGCAACTTTGGCTAATAAAACATTAATGCTTTAAAAAGAGAATAAATTTTAAATAGTTTGAATCATTTAAGGAATGATAACTCATCCCTTAAAAATAATTTGAGTTTGTGTCCTAGATACTTTGCTCTGGGTCAGCAGAGGTCCTCAGTATCTGTTCTTTTCTGAAAGTAGCTCTAGTCCCTCAGGCCAGTCCTGGCCAGGCAAGTGCTCAACTGTAGGTTTTCAAAGCAGCCCCTTGGTCTCTCTGCTGGTTGCTTGGGATCTTTCCTCACATTTGTTGGTTGTTAAAGGTGGAGAGTGTGCAGAGGGTAAACAAAGCTTTGTTCCCTAAATGCCAAATAGTCTTCCAGGTTGTTCAGAATGGTGAGCACTACTGCTGTAAGAAGTGTTACTGGGCTCAGGTCCAGCTGCTGCCTCCTTGAGAAGGAAGGAAAAAAAATTCAGAAGTCAAGTGTTTGGTGTTAGAAAAGCAGATGTTTTCAGCTGAAGGAGATAGTAGGCTATCCCATCTCAAAGATTTACATTTACTGAGGGGTTTTTAAAGGAAGGGTTGAGGGAATGGAATGTGGGAGGTGAAAATCAGGAGAGCAGGAGACGTGAGTTACAAGGGGTCTGTTTCTGTGGGTCAGGTACAAGGTCTTGCCAAGGCCTCATCTGGTTTCTGTTCTCATCTTTGCTGTTATCTCAGGACACTGCAAGGTTTTGATTTGCACCGGTGTACTTGGCTGGTGCCCAAGGTCAGCTTCAGTCATTTGGCCTTGATCATTTCTCAAAACTCTACAAGTCTCACAGAAAGTACTGTTAGCTTTGCAAAGTACTAATTAGCTTCTTGGCCTTGTTTTCCTCCTTGGCGAGTGAGATAAGAAAGTCAGGGGATGGGAAGAAAGAGTGGAGAGAAAAAACTGTCCTTTTAAAAATCCTCCACTCCCCTGCAGCCCAGGGAGCTTTAGGTCCTAACATGGCTTCAGTCCTGCTCACTCCAACAGTAGGAGAGTCTGGCCTTGGGAGAAAGTAGAGTACAGGGGTTCCAGCACTAGCTTTTGAGGCAATTAGACCTGGGCTCCTAGTCCTGGCTCCTACCTCAGACCAGTTTCTTCAGCCTGTCTGAGGCAAGTCAGGGATAATAAAAGAGCCCACTTGGTAGGATTCAATGAGATGGTTTAGCACTTTATTCAACGCATAAGTGTCCAACAAATGTCAGTTGTAGTACAGTTAGTTGCTTGTAACTAGGGAATTAGGCTCTAAAATCAGCAAGCAAATCCTGTCCATTCTACCTCTAAAAACAAACGTGAAATTCTTCCACTCCTGTCCATCTCACAGCTGAGTGTTCCACCCAAACAGCATCACTGCTCACCTGGACTACCCCAGTGGCTTCCTAACCAGTCTCACTGCTTCTGTGTTCAGTCCCCTTCAATACATTCTCCACGTATTGTAAAAGGGATCTTTTGAAAATGTGAAGATCCTGTCACTTCCTTGCTTACAATCCTCCAGTGGGTTCTGGGCCCCAGCCTACAGGATCCTGAGTGAGCTGGCCTCAAGCCTCCGTCTTTAGCCTCATCTGAAGCCACTCTCGGCAGCTCCCTTTCTGGTTGCTTCCGGAACACTCCCAGCTCCACGGTGCTTCAGGGCCTTTAAGCTTGCCCTTTCTTCTCCTGGGATGCTCTTCCCCCAGACCCTTCTGTGGCTAGCTTTCTTTTCATCATTCAGGGGTGTTTTCTTCAGGGTGCCCTTCCCTAACCATTTAATGACTCTCATTAATATTACTCTTTTATTTTCTTTACTTAACATTATTTAAAATTATCCTGCCCATCATCTGTCTCCTGGACTTAGAGGATGAGCTTGGTGACAGTGGGGACTGAGTTTAATCTCTTCTCCATTACATTACTCTATGGGCACCTCAGTAAATACAGAATGGATGAATGAATTATCACCAGTATTAAATTCTTTCAGCCCTGGGTTCATCATTCTAATGTGGAGATTGGGTTCTAGAAGATCTCTGAAGTGCATCCACAATATAGTGATTGTCTGTAGACACTAAAGGTTCTACCTGGCTTTGGTATGTTCTTGTAAGCTAGGAAATGTGACCAGGGATTTTAGTGTGTTACCCTTTGAACTGGTGAAGTGGCTGATGAAAGCCAGCACAGTGGAGCTTCTCAAACTACGTCATCTCACATGCTGAACTAAATTACATTTCAAAGTAGTGACAAAAGCTTCTTGGTATAATGCTTTTCATTATGAAATCAGTGTCTTGTTTCAGAGATTCTCTTTTTTCTTTTGCCATCACATTTGCCAAGTCCTTTAAATATACTGTAGTTGTTTTTATTTTTTAAGAAATTAAAGTGGCTTTGGTGTGAGTCATGATTATATTACTTAAATGTCATTTATGAATAGCACATTGTTTTACTTAAATCATGCTTGGCCCAGGAGCCCTGTAACCTAACCCATTGTTTTTTTGCTCAGAACAACAGCTACATCACTGAAGTATTTTTTGTTGTCAGGAAGAAAAATAGAACCATAAAACAAAAACTTTTTGATAAGGACTGGAAATCCTGAAGCTGTTAACTGAAGATTTAAACCACTTGTTTTCTTCAAATATTTAAATCAGTGCCTGCAGCTCAGTTACTCAAGTGATACTCAGACCAAGTCTAGTTGAAACACATTATATTTTCTTTATCACAATAAAAGCAGGAAAAAAGTAGGCTTCAGAATTCTGATGCTGCCTTGAATATTACAAGTATGGCTAGAGAGAAAAGTGCAGAAACTTAAAAAAACCCCGAAGATGGTAATGTTCTCACTTTCCATTTCATGTCATAGAAAGTGAGGAAGTTGATGATGATTACTTTTAGTACAGACAGTATTTCTATCAACTTCTTTTACCAGAGTGTTATGGACAGGTCAGGCTCGGCTTGCCCTCTCGCCTTAAACAAATGACCTGAAAGTCCAAAAGTTGATGCAAGGATTGGAAGGTTTATTCAGATTACTGGTACTCAACTAAATGTCTAACCAAGGAAATAAAGAGAAAGAGGAGCAGTGGGGTCCAGGCAGTGGGGGCCAGTTTAGCCTAGTCCTTATCGGCGGGGCCAACCTATTCCATTAACAGTAATTGATAAAAGCAGTTCTCCCCACTGTTTTCAGCATAAAGAAGAAAAGTATCGACTAGATTTAAATCAGGAAAATAAAGGATAGCCAGGACCCCTCCAGGATGCTCCTATACAGACGTGGATACAATCCAACCAAACAGAAGAGGGCTCAGAAAATCAGAGAAAGGTAAAGAGAATAAAGCATTGCCTTGTCAGAATTTAGGCCAGGGACTCCAGGAGAGAGATCTATCAGCAGCAGAGACCTGGGAGCATAATAGTCCCAGTGGCCACTTGCCTCTTGCAGCTGGAGTCCTCTCCCGTGCCCAAAGCTTTCCAATTTTTGCCAGTGATTAAATTAGGCTCTCGGATTCCAAACTCATAGAAATAAAAAATGTGCCCACCAGTAAAGCAAGCAAAGCTTTACTAAAAGAGGAGATGGACTTATGCATAAAGGGGGTAGCAACAGTAAAGCTAGCCCCCCAGGGGAGCTGTTCAGGGTTTTTTGTAGGGAAAGGAATTAAGGGGTGGCAGGCCAGCATCACTGGAGGTGGTCCATTCTGTACTTCCTGGTTGCGTCATGGGCTCATGCTCAGTAGGCAGTGCTGTTCATCATGGTCACCCCAGGAGGGTCATTGTAGCAGTCACCTTGATGCTTTGTGCACAGGTGGGAATTCCTAAAGGGGTCTTAAGGTTAGTCTGTAACTTTTACAATTATAGTAAACAAGCCTTGGGGAGGCGTTTTGCAACTCAGTAAATATCTGTTTCCTCTCTTATCTCAGTCTATTTTATCAGGGCAGCCCATGGGGTAATCATTTGCCCTGAGGGGTCTCATGACTGAGGAGTGGAAAAGTAACAAGGTGTCCTCTGCAGGGAAAAATGGAGTCAGTTTGGTTCACAGGCCTAGCCTTACTCTGTTTCAAGAGAAAGTGCTTGATGTAGTCAGAAAGAGCTGATTTTACTTCTGTTTACATGTGATTTGACACTTGAGGTAAACCAAGTCAAATTATGTTTAGAACACTGAAATTCCGTGTTCCCAGGCATAGTAATTTCATCTTTTTAATGATAAATTCTGAAGCTTTTACATTCACAGTTATTCCATAGAAAATTCATGACCCAGTAAAGTAGGTATTTTATCTGGCCCATTGTAAATAGCAGTTCAGGGGTCATTATCCTAACAGCTTCTTGACTTCTTCTGTATTTCAGTTTTCAGAAGTGTCTGATAATTCTGATAATACTGTTACTTTCCAAAACTCAGGAGCTAGTCATTAAACTATTAACTTAAAGGTGAGACCTTTATTTCCCTATAAACTTTTGGAGAAAACCATGTTATTGCCTTTCTCAGCTATTGTGATGAAACGTCTCAAACTTAGATGACTACACTGGAGTATTGAATTACTGTATCAACAGCAAACCTTACAGTCCTTTTCTGCTGTCAGAGAGGAAATTAGACCTGACACGCTGGGATGCTTTGGAGGACAAACCACTGAAAGTTCTCCCGCGCTGCACGGCTGGTTTAAGATGAGGAAGGAAACCTTGCAGGAGACCCCAAGCAGGAGAGTCTTAGACAACCTTCTCTCTAGGTTCTCATTATCTCCATTATTTTTCCATGGGAGCAGAGCTGAAGGTTTGGCTAAACCTCAGTTTCATCTAAACCGGCTCAAGAAACTCACTCCACAACTGGAGATTATATGTGGCTCCTCTCATCCTCTGGACTGGCTGCCTCTAGTGGAAGAATGGTTCTACTTGTTGATATTAATGGGGAATGTTGGAGGTCAGTCACCTGAGGGGTAATTTCCCTAAGCACTGATCTCATCTCCATGATCTCATCTCTCTGGCCAGTTTTACAATATCTCATACTTGGAACTGCAGTCGTTGTTGTGATGTGGGGGCTTAGAGGCACATGGTCCTCTCCTCGAGACTGGTTCTTCTTCTCACAGAAGTACCTCCTGTAGTAATGGGGGGCCTCAAATTTCCCTTCTGTCCCTCCCCTCCTCTCCCCACCTTTCCCCCCCCTTCCTTCCCCCTCCCTTCCCTTTTACCTCCCTCTTCCTTTCTCTCTCCTGCCCCCTTTTCTGTTAGATTGAGTTCACAGTTAAACTCTGGTTATCTGGTGGATTTTGTCCTGAATTGGAAATTGAGGGAGAATGTCATAAATTCTTTTGCTAATTTCCTTTGTGAACATTAAAAAAATTATTCTGTTTCTCTGTGATTTGACTGCCTCTGAAAAATGAAGAGATTTTATGCTGCATTTTTTCAAGGTTATATGAAAACTAAAAAGTGAACTAGGTTAGTGTTAATAATAATGCCAATCATTTAATTTTTTCCATTCTTGTTTATTTTTTGAATATGTAGAAGATTGACATGCTTCCAAAAGTCAGATATATATTAAAATATTCAAAAAGGTGTCTCTCTTCCTCTCCCTTTCCTTCTTCCTACTCCTTGTAGGTAACCTACTTTATTAGTTTCTAGTTTATCTTCTCTCTCTCTCTCTCTCTCTCTCTTTTTCTCTCTCTCTCTCTCTCACACACACACTTTTTGCAAAAATAAACATATACATGTATGTTTTCTAATTTCCACTTTTTCTTACACAAAATGGTAGGTACTACTTGTATATATGCTATTTTAGACTTTGCCTTTTTCACTTCACAGTGTATGCTCAGTGTTCGCAGAGATATTTAATTTCAACCAATCTCTGATTTGGGGGAATTTAGGTAATTTCCAATATTTTACTATTACAAATAATGCTGCAATAAATAATCTTCTACATATATATTCTTGTATTGTTGGAGGTATATTTTCAGGTAGAATACCAAAAGTGATATTAGTGGGTTAAAGGGTAAAAACATTCTTTCATATAGTAAGTAGATGTACCGTTCTGAATTTCCTCTAGCAATGAATGAGTACTGTTTTCCTCATAGCCCATTCAACAGAATGCGCGTTCAAACTTTTGAATCTTTGGTAATCTGATGGGTGAGAAATGGTATCTCAGTGTAGGTTTAATTTGCATTTCTCCTATTAGGAAGTTGAACATTTTTTCACATATTAAAGTCTATCTTTATATTTTTGTCTTTTATGACTTGTCTGTTCTTGTCTTTTGTTTACTTTTCTCTACAGGACTTTTAAAAAATCTTTTTCTTTAAATTTAAAAAAGTTCTTTGTATATGTATATATAATATTAAATATAAACACGTAAAAAATATTATACACCATGATCAAGTGGGATTCATCCCAGGGATGCAAGGATGGTTCAACATACACAAATCAATAAATGTGATACAGCATATCAATAAAATAAAGGACAAAAACCATATGATCATCTCTATAGAAACAAAAAAAGCTTTTGATAAAATTCAATATCTCCTCATGATAAAAAGCTCTCCATAAATTAGGTGTAAAAGGAAAGTATCTCAACATAATAAAAGCCATATATGAAAATCCACAGCTAACATTATCCTCGATGGGGAAAAGTTAAAAGCTTTTACTCTAAAAACAGGAACAAAACAAGGATGCCCACTCTCACCACTCTTATTTGACATAGTACTGGAAGTTCTAGCCAGAACAATTAGGGAAGAGAAAGAAATAAAGGGCATTTAAACTGGAAAAGAGGACGTTAAATTGTCCCCGTTTGCAGATCTTATATATATAGAAGAACCGAAAGACTTCACCAAAAGTCTCTTAGAATTGATAAACAAATTCACTAAAGTTGCAGAATATAAAATCAATATACGAAAATCAGTAGTGTTTCTATACATCAATGATGAACTAGTGGAAAAAGAAATTAAAAAAACAATCCTATTTGCAGTAGCTAGCAACGAAATAAAATACCTAGGAATAAATTTAATCAAGGAGGTGAGAGATCTCTACAAAGAAAATTATAAAACACTGATGAGAGAAATTAAAGAGAACACACACGAAAATGGAAAGACAATGCATGTTTCCATGGATTGGTAGAATTAATGTGAAAATGACCATATAGATTCAATGCAATCCCTATCTAAATACCAATAACATTCTCCACAGAAATAGAAAAAACAATCCTAACATTTGTATGGAACAACAAAAGATCCTGGACAGCCATAGCAATCCTGAGTAAAAAGAAGAAAGTGGAAGACATTACACTACCCGCCTTCAAAATATACAAAGCCATAGTAACCAAAACAGCATGGTACTGGCATAAAAACAGACACATGGACCAACAGAACAGAATATAGAACACAGAAATAAATCCATGTATTTACAGCCAACTGATCTTTTACAAAGGTACTGAGAACACACATTGGGGAAAGGACAGCCTCTTCAATAAAGTGCTGGGAAAACTGGATTTCCACATGCAGAAGAAAGAAACTAGACTCCTATTTCTCACCAATATTCCCAAATCAACTCAAAATGGATTAAAGATTTAAATGTAAGTCCTGAGATTATAAAACTTCTAGAAGGAAACACAGGGGAAATGCTTCGGGATGTAGGACTGGGTAAAGATTTTATGAATAAGACCTCAAAAGCACAGGCAACAAAAGCAAAAATAAACAAATTGGATTTTATCAAACTAAAGAGCTTTTGCACAGCAAAGGAAACAATCAACAGAATGAAAACATGCAGAATGGGAGAAAATAGCTGTGAAGTATGCATCTGACAAGGGACTAATATCCAGAGTACACAAGGAACTCAAACAACTCAACAGTAAAAAACCAAATAATCTGATTTAAAATGGGTAAAGGAGCTGAAAAGACATTTCTCAAATGAAGACATACAAATGACCAAAAGGCATATGAAAAAATGCTCAACATCACTAATCAGAGAAATGCAAATCAAAACCACGTTGAGATATTATCTTGCTCCAGTTAGACTGGCTGTTATAAAAAAGACAGAGAATCACAAATGCTGGTGAGGATGTGAAGCAGGGGGAACCCTTATACTTTGCTGGTGGGATTGTAAATTAGCACATTATGGAAAACAGTGTGGAGGTTTCTCAGACAACTACAGATAGAACTGCTATAAGATCCAGCAATCCCACTACTGGGTATACACCCAAAGGAATGGAAATCATCATGTTGAAGAGATACCTGCACTCCCATGTTTATTGCAGCTCTGTTCACAATAGCCAAGATATGGAACCAAACTAGATGTCCATCATCGGATGACTGGCTAAAGAAAACATGGTACATATACACGATGGAATACTACTCAGCCATAAAAAAGAATGGAATTCCGCCATTCATAGTAACATGGATGAGCTTGGAGAAAATTATGTCAAGTGAAATATGGCAGGCACATGAAGAGAAATACTGCATGTTCTTACTCATATGTGGGAGCTAAACCTCTCACTCCCAATTAATCAATCAATCAATCAATCAATAAAAAATACATACATACATACACTAGATAGGAAAAATAAGTTCTATTGGTGTACAGTTGAGACAGGCATCTATAATTAACAATAATTTATTGCATGTTGCCAAACAAACAGAAGAGAGGAGATCAAATGTTCACATCACAAAGAAATGATCAAGTTTTGCAATTATGAATATGCTAATTACCCTGATTGATCATCACACATTGTATACATGTATTGAAATATAACTGTATCCCATACATGTGTACAATCAACACCTTTCAATAAAAAAATAAAAAGTTCTTTATATGTGTATATAGTATATACACATATAAATAAAATTAATATATTAATATTATTTGTATTAGCTATTTGTCTATATTACATGTTGCAAATATTTTCTTTTAATTTGTTATTTGTTTTTTAATCTCACTTATAATATGTTTTACCATGGAAAAGTTTACAGTTTTTTCTTATAGTCAGATTTATCAGTTTTTTATTTTATCACATATGGTGCTTAGAAAGCCTTTTCCTACCATTAGAGATTAATGCCTATTATTTATTGAGAACTTGCCATGTAAAAGGAACTATAATAATAAGAACTTTTTATGTATTATCATGTTTAATCATTGAAGCAGCTTTGTGAACTACTAGGAGACAATGGCTTTGGAGCCAGACAGACCTTGGCTAATTCCTAGCTTCACTCCTTACCAGCTGTGTCACCTTACACATGGTGTTTGTATGTTTTAAGTACCAGCTTTATCATCTGTAAAAAGGGGATTATAACAGCATCTACATCATAGGGTTATTGTAAGAATTACCTGCGTTCGTACCTCCAAGGGGCTTTGAACAGTTTCTGACACCTGGTCAGTATTGAATAAAAGTTGGCTATGTAATTACTGTACTGTTTTGTTAGGCAATTTACGTTTTGTTAGGCAATTATGAATAATTACTTGTAGTTATTGATACTTCTAAAATATGGTATTTGTAAAGTAAAATTTGTTAATTACTAGAATTTACTGGGGATCGAATTCAGTATTTTACAGTTGAGTACCGTAGTCATGCTGCAAAACTCATACTGTGCATCCTCACCTGCGAATAGTGGAATCCTGTAATTTTCAGGGAGCATTCTGTATTATCAGAGAGTCACTGATAATGTCTTGAGCTGGAAATGTTCCTGTTTATGCTTGCCTTTTAATCATAAATTATTGCTATTTTAACTTCATTTGCAGCAAGTTATTTTACTGTGCATGTTTGCTGAATCCTATAGTGTTTGGCCTATGATTTCTCAGTCACAAAACTTTGAGATCTTTGGTCTGTATTACTCTGCAGATATGAAACATCTGCCTTTTATTTGCAATCACTTATTAGCAACCATTGCTTTGCAAATATGAAACATCTGCTTTTATTAGAGCAAATATATGAGCCTTCACCCTTTCCCCAATTTACTTCTATAGCAATACTTCATTACCACCACCACGCACTTTTTCTTCTTTTTTAGTGGAAATGTAGAATTGGTGTGGTAGACAGACCAGTTGGTCTTTTGGTATACCTCAGTTGGCCGTGGACAAAAAATATAAGAGCCATTTTCTCAGATTAACATTTTCTCCTCTCTATTGCTGTCCTAAAAATAAAAAGTATTTTTACTTTTACTTTGGCCTTAAACTTTAATTATGATACTCCAGATAGTATTTTTCTTAGGTAGCAAACAATTTTAGATGACTAAGCATTGAAACCATTGTGGTGAACACTGGATAGTTAAATAAAACTCTACCTTTAATTTGCTTGCTTCTGAGTGGTTAGAAGTGCCATACATGCCATAGTATTCTTTTGAATTTACTGTAATTGGGGATATCACATTTCTTAAATTGTGTATTATGCTTGAAAAGTCCTGGTATTTTAAACTTCCTACAGCACTTAATATAGAAAGTACTCATTATTAGAGGTTGGTTGGATGTCTTCTTCTTTCCCCTTTTCTGCCCATATTTCCTCAATATGAAGAGTGATTAGAAACCTTCAATCATTGCAAGTTGATTACATTGAATTTCTGTCCATTTTCGTGCCTTCAGGTTACCAGAGAGAACTTCTCTATCAAAGGGAAGATGGCTCTTTCAGTGCTTTTGGGAATGATGACCCTTCTGGGAGCACTTGGTAAGTATTTTTGCCATCTGAACGAATCTGTCATAGACTGGGCTTTCACTAGGTCACAATGGCCGTGAAATTGACAAACACTTCTCTGTGTATAGACTTGAAGGCTGCTTTTTCTATAGTCAGGCCATAAAAGAGATTATCCTTTTTAAATATTATTTTAAAATATTAACAAATCAGATGTTTTTATGTGGGAAACGGAAGTCAAATCTTTTTTGTTTTTTTCTTCTTTCTCTAAAAGATGACCAGTAAGGGTATCTCAACCCTTGACTTGGTATTGTCAGCACCACGCTCTCCCATGTGAGCCACAGGCCAGCCCTCTAAGTCATAAATCTTTGTGTGTGGGAAAAGCTGCAATAAAAATACCTTATGATGATAGTACAACTAACAAGCAAATCGGTTATTGTGACGTAATTCTTTCCGTAATCTGACATGATTAGCACAAGTGTGTTAATGCAGTCAATGCAGTTTCTTTAAGTTTATTTTTTGGAAAAACAAACAATGATAGAATTCTATCATTGTTTGTAATGAACATCCAGTGTTTCTTCCAGAATGGAATCTCCCCGTGTGGCTGGTGTTGGACCATTAATCTCTCTCCTTGCACTATCTTCAATTTCATATTTCATTCAGAAAAATATTGTCTAACTGTATCAGTAGGTTATACTAGGTGTGCTGGGGTAACAACCTGCTAAATCTCAGTAGCTTGTTGACAAGGAAGGGTTCTTTCTTGTTCATGCTGCATTTCCACTGTGGGTCAGCAGGGGGCTCTGCGGTCTTTGCTTCAGCTGCCACCATCTCACTGGCTCAGCAGGAGGCTCTGGGCTGGCCACAGCCGGGAATGAGAAGGCTGGATTCTCTCGCACTGGCAATTAGATATTTCAGCCTGAGTGTAACATTTTGACCCACTTTATCATTATCAGAGCTGGCCACTTGGCCATGTGTAACTTCAAAGGGGCAGGGAAGTGAATTCCTTTGTGTACCCAAAGTAAAACAGAACTGGATATTATTGAATATTAGTAATGTTTACCACACTAAGCCTTTTATAAGATGAAACAGGTCTGCTTCACATTTTCTCTTGGCATGAATCAGGATATAGATCCATAAATAGAAAGGTTTCAGTGTTTTATTGCTTGACATTCTTTTCACTTCAGTATAGGGTTCTGTAGCAGGGATTGGCAAACTTTTTCTCTAAAGGGTCAGATAGCAAATATTGAAGCAATCCTTTTCTCCTTCTCCCTTTTATTCTCCTTTTCCTCCCCCTTCTCTTGTCTTTTTTTTCATCCCCCCCCCCCCTTTTTTGTCTTTTTCGTGACCGGCACTCAGCCAGTGAGTGCACTGGCCATTCCTATATAGGATCCGAACCCGCGGCGGGAGCGTCGCTGCGCTCCCAGCGCCGCACTCTCCCGAGTGTGCCACGGGCTCGGCCCTTCATTCCCCTTTTAAAAACCATTCTTAGGTGGTGGTGGTGCCACGTGGCGGGGGGTGGAGGTGCACACATAAACAGGCCCGGGCTGTATGTGGCCTGAGAGCCAGATTTGGGCCAGGCAGATTTGGCCCACAGGCTATAGTTTGCTGACTCCTGTCCTATAGGAGAGAAAATATCCATTCCCTCCACATGAAGTACTTCTGTTTGCTTGTGAACTAAATATACTTCCTGAATGAAGTGTGTATGAAATCTTTTTGAGTAAACACCTAGGACAGCTCAAAGATGAGTAACCTTGGACAATTTATTTAACTCTCTTGGAGTGTTGAATTCTCAATCGATAAAATAATGAGGCTGGATTAGATGATTTCTAAGTTCCTTTCCAAATCTGATTTTTTGTGAGTCTACCTGGAATTTCTTGCACATGCTGAAGTGGAATCCAGGCCCACCTGCGCGGCAGAGCTGTTCACGTGGCCTCTGTGCTGGCTTTCTTCCCTTCGTCCTTCAGTGCTGTCCTTTTGGTGAACCTCTGAGGGGAAAAGTGTTGTTTTGCTTGCTCTGTGTTATTTGGAGGGTTTATAAGTGTATTTTATGTAATTTTCCCCTCTTTTCACCAAGGTTGTCAGCTTTTGTTTTAAGATGTTTCCTTGAAGCTGATCCGTACATAGATATTGACCAGAATGTGTTACACAGAACCTACACTTGGCTTAAAGGACGTCAAAAATCCAATGGCGAATTTTGGGAACCAGGAAGAGTGATCCATAGTGAGCTTCAAGGTGGCAACAAAAGCCCAGTAACACTTACAGCCTATATTGTGACTTCTCTCCTGGGATATAAAAAGTATCAGGTATTTAATCTTTAATTTAATAAGTGATAGGTGGGAAATCCAAGGAAGGTAGGTCGTGATGGGTCAAATATGTGTCTGGAAACTTAAAGGGTTTTGCAGTTTTGTATCACATTTGGAATCTGAATTTGGGCACCCTTTTGCTTTGCATTTGTGGCCACTTCCAAATCTTAGTATAAAAATATTAACCCACTCTTTCAGAGTAACTAAGAAAACTCTAAAAATGCTTCCTAATATATATATTGAACTTGCTATTAGTAAGATAAATCAATACGTATTTTATCATTGAAAAGGTTAATTTCTTAGGGGAAGAAAAATTCTTTAGAATTTGGAATGTGTTCTAGCAAGTTTAGGTGTGAAGGCTTTTTTATTTCTAAAATATCATGGAACTATTACAGTGTCTTTTAATTTAGTGCAAAGTACACCCATACTCTGAAAAGCGTGTTAAATGGATAGAGATACCTGGATGAGAATGAAAGAGCATGGAAAGTTATGCTGATGAGTTTAATTTTGCCCCAGAGCTGTCCTGGTGATTGATGCCTTTATTGCTTACTGCCAACTGCACTTCACAAGATCACCAACAGCCATTCTCTTTATTAAGCTCCTACTATTTTTCTAGTCCCATCCTAGGCAGGTAGAAGATAAACTTTTCCCTGAATTTAGAGCTTCAACACCTGAAATCAAATGTCTTTCTCAAGCTATATTTTCTGCTCTCATCTGAGTTTATGATACTCAGTGGGATAAACACTGGCAAGAGCTGTAATTCTTATGTCTTATTCCGTCTAAGGAATGGTGCCTATTTACTTATAAAAAACTGAAAAGCAGAATAATTTTCAAAATGCATGGCAAATCTTTAAATGTCAATGATCATTGTTGATCCCATTGCCTATGACAAGGTCAGGTGCTTAATAAACACTCAAATTAATTTTTGAATTAATGTTTCAAAGTATTTTTATTTAACTATGTGGTAATGGGTTATTTTCAATAGTAAAAAATATCTTTTTTCTTCTAAGCCTAATATTGATGTGCAAGAGTCTATCAGTTTTCTGGAGTCTGAATTCAATAGAGGAATTTCTGACAACTACACTTTAGCTCTTATAACGTACGCGTTGTCCTCAGTGGGGAGTCCTAAAGCGAAGGAAGCTTTGAATATGCTGACTTGGAGAGCAGAACAAGAAGGTAATGTGTGGGACCTGTTTGAGGTTGTTAGACTGTATGTGTTCTGAAATATGTGAATTCTATGAGAAAGTTTTGCAAGCCAGGAATGAGATGAAAAGTGAAATGCACAATGAGATCAAGCTGAGCCTGACATGGTTATACCGCTTCTAGTCTCTTCAGGAATTTTTTACGGAATTTTGGGGCTAAACCATCTCTTCTTTTTAGACATGATCTGCCCTATGTCAGTTACCCTTTGAGTTCCTGATGCCATTTTTGGTTTGTGGGCCTTGTGTGTTCACTAAGATCTTGGGTTCTGGAGAGACTTGGGTTTAAATTCTGCAACTTACCTGATGAGCTTCAGTTTCCCCAACTGTGAAGTGGGAACAATGCCTATTTTAGAGTTGTTATGAGGATTAAGTGAGATAATGTGCAGTGCCTGCCACACAGCAAGTACTCAAACATATGAACTAAAGTACTAAATAAAAGAAATGCATATACCAAAAAATGCTGTTAGTGCGTTGTGTGTATGATTTTTTTTTTTTTTTTTGAATGGGCACTGCTTTGGGGCTACAAGAAGATAAAAAGTACTGGTGTCATTACTACCCAAATGGTCTCTGTAAAGTAGTCAGGGATCCAGGTGTGTGTGTGAGAGAGAGGGTAGAGAGAGATGGGGGTGGATGGGCAGGAATAATTTTAGGTAATGTCCACTGATTCACAGTTCTGTAATTCAAGAAGGGATAACAGTAGGAAGTGCGTAAAGGCTTTTGAGACTGTAAAAAGTATTATATTATTATCAGCAGTAACTTTGATTGAATCCTTGTTACCTATTCCAGTGCTGGGGACTAGAAGATCATTGTGTAGAGGCTGAAGTAGTCCTTGACATTTTTTCTTCTTCTCTGCTTGGCTAAGTGGTAGTTATCTCACATTCCACCTAAATATAATCATCTTCTAAATAGGGGGCACCAAGTAGGTTGGTCCTCTGGGACTAGAGAAGGATTGTCCCTAGGAAGGTTGTTGATTGGGCCAGAGTCCCTTATTTTTTTCTTGGGGACTTGGATTTCAAACTTGAAACAACAACTTTCAAGTATGAAAAAGGAAGAGGTTTCTCTAATGTTCAAGCTGATAATGGCAGATTCCCAGAACAGGATTCTTTCTAATTCATTCTAAGATATTTTTGAGATGGCCTCGGCAGACAAATTATGTACATTATCTTCTGGATATAGTATGTTTTTTCTTTTATTTATCATTGATTAGTCTTGAGCCAACATATGTAGTCTTTCTTGGGAAAAATATTTTCACCAAAACATCCTAAAATATAGGCAATAAGAAAAGGATGAAAATATATAAACGTAATAGTTTAAAAAGTGACCTGTAAGTACATATTTATATATGTGTGTGTGAATGCACATATATGTATTTTTACATATGTGTATATATATTTTTATGCTAGTCAAGTAGAGCTTGGACCAGCATAGGACCATTTAATGGTATAAAATATAATTTTTTTTGGTAGCTTTATTTATTTATTTATTTTTAATTTTAACTTCTCAATATACGTTGTAGTTGATTTTCGTGTCTCTTTACCCATTCCTCTTTAATTGATCAGAACGTTGTTACTTTTCTTGTGCAGGAGACATGCAGTTCTGGGTGTCATCAGTGTCCAAACTTTCTGACTCCTGGCAGCCACGCTCCCTGGATATTGAGGTGGCGGCCTATGCACTTCTCTCGCACTTCCTGCAGCTGCAGGTTTCTGAGGGAATCCCAATTATGAGGTGGCTGAGCAGGCAAAGAAATAGCTTGGGAGGTTTTGCATCTACCCAGGTGAGAGGTGATAGTTTATTTATTTATTTTTTAAGGCTAGTCAAGTGAAGCAATGGGAGTGGAGAAGGAACAAAGAAATCTGTAACTGGTTGTGATCAGTTAGTTGGAACCACCACTGAACTCAGACCTGCCTTCCTTTAAACTGTATATATATTTTTAGGAAGTTTGAGGGGTCTTCAAAAAGTTTATGGAAGGATTTGTATTATCTATTAATTCAATTTTTCTATGAAGTCTTTGAAGTACCCTTGTAGGTGGTTGCATTTTTCATGATTTTTTAATAAAATTACTTGGCAGTCTAAAAGTTTAGTAACTTAAGGTAAAGGTTTAAGTCACTATTTTATTTTTTATTTATTTTTAATTTTTTAATTAATTTTAATATCAATTGCATTTTTCAAAGGAAGACATACAAATGGTCAACAGATACATGAAAAAATGCTCAACATCACTAATCATCAGGGAAATGCAAATTAAAACTACATTGAGATACCACCTCACCCCAGCTAGATTGGCTGTAATCAAAAAGATGGTGAATAACAAATTTTGGTGAGGGTGTAGAGAGAAGGGAACACTACTGCATTGTTGGTGGGACTGTAAATTAGTACAACCACTATGGAAAACAGTATGGAGGTTTCTCAAACAACTACAGATAGATCTTCCATACGATCCAGCAATCCCTCTTCTGGGTATATACCCAGAGGAATGGAAATCTTCATGTCAAAGGGATACATGCACTCCCATGTTCATTGCAGCTCTGTTTACAATAGCAAAGATATGGAACCAACCTAAATGTCCATTGATGGATGATTGGGTAAGGAAACTGTGGTATATATACACCATAGAATACTACTCTGCCGTAAAAAAGAATGAAATACTCCCTTTTGCAACAACATGGATGAACCTGGAGAAACTTATGTTGAGTGAAATAAGCAAAGCACAGAGGGATAAATACCTCATGTGCTCACTCATATGTGGGAGCTAAGAGAGAAAGAAGGAAGGAAAGAAAGACCACAGTGGTGTGTTGTCTTACAGAGGGAGGGAGCATTCCTAGGGCTACAAAGTGGAGTGGGGGGAAAAGGGGAATGGGGGGAGGTTGGGGGATAATTGGATGGGGGACACAGGGTACAAAAATAATCTCCAGTAATGGGTATGCTGTCCATATGAATCTGGCCCTCACATCATGGGCACGAGGGGTGACAATTAGCTTTGTATCTCATGAATATTCATAATAAAAAATAAAAAAAAAAGAAAAAAGAAGAGCAGCTGAGAAGCTTAGTTCTTTCTTGCTCAGATATTTTACCATGTGATGCCCTACGTCACTGTAGAGTCACCACCACCAAGGTCCTCACCAGATCTGTTTCCTGGACTTTGTACTTCTCAGCTTCCAAAACTGTAAGAAATAAATTGTTTATTTATTAAAAAAAAAAAATCTTTTTCTTATTCACATTAACACTGCATTTTCCTGCTCAGTAAAAGAATAAAAAAAATTTTAATGTCAATTGATAAGTAACAAATTTAACACAAAGATTAACATCCTTAATGAAAAAAGAATTCTTAAAAATGATTTAGAAAAATCTAAGCAGAAATTTGGTGAAGGATGGGGCCGGCCCGTGGCTCACTTGGGAGAGTGTGGTGCTGATAACACCAAGTCAAGGGTTAAGATCCCCTTACCGGTCATCTTTAAAAAATAAAAAGAAAAAAAAGAAACTCAGTGAAGGACATGAGCAGATAAGTCACACACCCCATAGAAACACTCATGTCTAATAAGTGCACTCTAAGCTGTTGTTGCAGTGGTGGGGGGTGGATGTAGGACTAAGGCCCTTGGCCGCCCATTTCAGGGCCCCGGAGTCTTTTGGTTCAGTGGGTTTTGGTTCCAGCTCCATGGTCAGCCTGGTTGTGGATGATGGTGGGTGGAGCCGAGGCTATGGTTGAGGCCTGTGGCTCCCATCATGGTCTTCAGAGCCCCAGGGGTGAATGGCTCTGTATGGTCATGAGGCCTGGTTCTAAGTCACTATTTTTAATTTTTTTCTCATCATTGATATAAACTTCCTCTCTGGTATTTATATAGAATAAATCACTTCCCATCTATATTAGCCAGTTTTCATCTGTGATAATTGATGTAAAACTAGATGCCCAGTTCCCTTCAGCAAATGTTTTCTGAGCCTCTCCTGTACTTTAGGCCGAGAAGATTTAAAGGTGAGTCAGCGAGTGTTTTATTCCTAAGGAAGGTGGATGAATGTACAGCAGGCTTCCTAAACATTACTAAATGTACTCTCTGGAGACCTTGATATATACTTACATGCACACACGTTTTTCTTTTTTCAACAGGATACCATTGTGGCCTTAAAGGCCCTGTCGGAATTTGCAGCCCTAATGAATACAGAAAGGACACATATCCAAGTGACCGTGATAGGGCCCAGCTCACCACAACCTGTCACGTTTCTGATTGACACACACAACCGCTTGCTCCTTCAGACAGCTGAGGTGTGGACAAGGGGTGGTTATTTAAAAATCTGTGTGGATAATTCTTTATGCTGGAATACTGCTTTATTTCTAATCTGTTGACTTCAACAAAAACTTGTTTCCAGAGTCCTATAGAGAGATGGGGAAGTGGTACCCCATTTGGTTGAATTTGATGAGCTCTTGAAGGGTGGAGGAGATGGGAACTTTGGGAAAATTGGTGGGAAAGGAATGGGCACCGTTGAGCTCCTGCCCTTCACAGGCACCGCGCTAGATTACACATGCTACTGCACTGACTTCTCACACCAACTCTAAGTCATATTGTACACAATAAACATACAGTTAAAAAAAAATGGTTAGCAGGCATATTTCGTACTCCCCCAATTTTTTTTATGTGACTGTAAGTAAAAAGTTCAGCCAGAAGTTAAACAATAATTGCAAAATAAAAGAAGTCAGTGCTTTAATCTCCATTGTGTAGTGGTGAAACTGAGGCTGAGAGAGGTTAAGTAACTTGCTCAAAATCATGTTGCTAGTAATAGCAGAGCTGGGATTTGGACCCATGATTTTTAAGACCATGTTCTTTTCAGCTGATCCTCTTCACACATCCTTGTCAGAGAATTGATAGAACCAGTAGCAGAATTCCTGCTTTAAAATGGATTAAAGGAATATGCTATTGTTATGATATGTTATATATTATATTATATAACATATTACATAATATGTTATTTCCTTGGTTAAGGAAAGTTAACCAAGTTAAGGAAATTGAGGACAGTGGGTGAAGGTGATAACTTCAAGGCTGGACCCTGGGGAAGAGGGCTGATGGCAAAGGAGAAGAAGGAATAAAGTTAGGCACAGTCAGTGATGATGTGTCATTGTGTTCCCTGGAAGGCTGCACGTTAGGCCCTGACTAAGGGAGGTTAGGGTAAGGGAGATGACTTTTGTTTCTTGTCTTCCATGCTTTAATGCCAACAGAAGGACAGACCTGTCACAGCACTAACGTGCCCCCTCCCAAAGGGCAGAAGTGAGGGAGCTTGGAGGGTGAGCCCTTCCTCTGCCTTCACCTCGCTTACCTGGCTGACCCATAGCTTTTGACATGCGAGAACATGCAAAGCTCGTAGTGCTTTCCAGTGATTGCTTCCACTCTCCAGAAGGGATAACACTGATCTCTTGTGCTACTCGGAAGGATCTGGATATGGAAAGTTAATCTCATTTTCTCTTTTTCTTTCTTTTTTAACCTTTATTCAGCTTGCTGTGGTAAAGCCAACTGTAGTTAATATTTCTGCAAATGGTTTTGGATTTGCTATTTGTCAGGTATGTAATAACTTTTTTTTTTAAAGTTAAATATGACTTTTTATAATGATTCCTTGATTTGGGGCATTGCCAAATCTTTGACTTACATAAGTTGTATAAAATTCTTAATGGGGGGGTGGGGGAAAGGGAAAAAAATTCTTAATGATTTACTTATATAACTTAGGAAAGGTACATTACTCTCCTTAATAAAAAGTGTTAGAAATGTTACCAGCTAATGAGTAGACAACAGTTATATGGATTGATAATCTATTTTAAAAAATATTTCTTGGGATTATTTGCTTTTTGAAGTGAGAGTTAAAATCCTCCAGTATGATTCATGATTCATGTGAGTTGTTGGGCAGTCCCACCTTTTTTTGTGTGAAAATACAGTTCAGAAATTGTAATGCTGATAGAGTTTCTACTATGACCTAATAAACAAATATACATTTTACTTAAAGCTTCTTAATGTTAATCTGTGAATAGAAAGGTCAACATGGTGTCACAAGTTATTGACATGAAGATAGGAAATGTGTCCCTTTAATGTAAAACCTTGTAAATAGTAAGTATAACAATTAGAACATAATTATGTTCAATGCTCTGGTAGAGGAAGAAAATTCAAAGAAATCTCCTTTTTTATGGTGCATTGGAGCTACAATAAAATGGAAGTAATATGAAAATATTGAATAGAATAATTATTACAGTAAATAATACATGAAGATCTGGGACTTTAAAATCATCTTATTGCAAACCCCAAATAATGTGATAGGACCAGAAATGAATATGTGTTTGGGTAGAAAAAAGAAACCAAACAAACCCTGAAACACTTTCTGAGAACATTATTATAGAGAAAAAATACTTTTTCAAAAACTGGTGCAATTATTATGATCAAGAGAACACGTACCCTTTGTAAGTGGGGCAGGTCTACCTTGCTAAGCAGGTATAATTTGGGTAACTTCAAATCTAAGGTTATTTCTCACGATACTCAAAACTGAGTAAATGTTTTTTAAAAATCAAGGAAAAATGATCACAGTGAAAAGGAATGGCATTCAATGAAAAGTATAGAAAAAGAAAGGTAATTCGTAGTCGTCTTTACTAACAAAGACCATGGGAAAATTCTCATTCCTGACCTGTCTTTCTATACAAAGAGCAAATCCAAAAGTAGATATGCAATGTATTTTAGATACAATTGAAAAATTATGTATGCTTAAATCACCAAGTTGGTTGGAATTTTTTTTTTTTTTTTTTTTTGGGTGGCTAGCCAGTGTGAGGATCTGAAGTCTTGACCTTGGTGTTGTAACTCCACTGTCTAAACAACTGAGCTAACCAGCCAGCCCTGAAAGAATTCATTTTTGATAAACCAAATGTAGATAACTTATTGAGATCAAAAGATTTTTACTTGAGTTTTGAAGGACACAGGGGTGAATGTGTGTGGCTATTGGTTAGAATGTTCACCAATCCCATGACTGTATCAAACGCAGAAAACAGAAGGTAGGTACCAATAGGCACTTCTCACGGTGGAGGAAAAAATTCAAAAAAGTTGGTCATCCAGAAATGGGTGCTGAGATTTTCTTCACTTGATATTTCTATAAATGCTCTGGGAAAAGGAGAGCGAAGAAAACTCTCAGGTTTGCAGTAAATATTAACCTCTTTTGGGTAATAAAATGCTAAATTGTTGGAAAAAAACTGCAAGATCTTTTAAAGTTCCCTGAGTGAGCATTTGAGCTTTACCACAGGCCAAATATAAACACTAGTACTTAGTTATAGATGGATATTAATTATGACTCAAGGGACAAATCCACTAGTCCTTGTTTGTTTCCTGATGACATTCTTGCATGCCACTGGAAACGGGATGATGAAAATAACAGAGACCATCTCTCCAATTGTATGAAACTTTTCACCTGCTCCAGGAATACTGTATAATTTTAACTGTTGTAGTTTAAGAAAGACTTGGAGAATGTCCAGCATGAGATAACCAGAATGGCCAAGGGGGTGAAGGGTTATGAGTTTGGGTTATGGCAGAATAAAAAGATTGGAGCGCTTAGATTTGAAAGGTGAAGCCATAGAGAGAGGATTTTTTAAAGCATCTAAATTAAAAAAACCAAAAAACAATAAAGTATGTAAATTCACAAAGGTTATTAGATATTTAGTTCCAAGGAGTGTGTGTGTGTGTGCGTGTATGTGTTTTAAGTATAAGTAAAATACAATACAATGCAATATCACATAGCAATAGTAAGTGTTATGAACCTTGGTATCAAAAAAAAAGTGGATGAGGTAAAACATTTAAATAGATTCTGATCCATCCTGTGGTGAGGCTGGTGTAGGAAATTTTGATACATTCCTAAGCTTCTGAATTTAGGACCCTTTGAGAAAGACACAGATCCTCAAGTCACCCCAGTGTCCCCACGGCACTGTTAACATCAGTGATGGGCACAGAGTATATGCTGGAAAAGCCCTAGTTGACCTGAAGTCCATCATTTATTTTATCATCTTTAAAAAATGTTGTATGATCAGACAGAATCCTCAGCAGTTGAACAAGTTTCTGTTCAATGAAGGCTCTTAGGTTTGATTTACCTTCCTGAGAGTTTCTGAGGTTCTACTTTGTGAAAAATCACTCCATTTGGGCAGCAGAGCTTAGAAATTAGTGATTACTCTCAAGAAAGTTGGCAGTCGCTTCACTTTTTCCCTCAAGGGAATGTTTCCATTCTCTGAAAAAATAATATCCCAGGAGTAATAGCCACAGTGTTCTATGATACTTGTTTTGGAATATTACCTAACAGTTTTCTCAATTTTTAAAGTAATTTCTATAAACTTTTATAATATTTGTTAATAGTGATAGTTTGTTAGTTTGTTAGCCAGTAAAACTCATTTTTTTTTCTAGTTTGAAGATTACAAATCTAATTGGGTTTATTCCAGAGAGAATCATTACCTAATATTTAGAATGTATAATGATGGTAATTTATTGCTAATTTATTATGTATACTAATTTGTTATTTATTGCAGCTCAATGTTATTTATAATGTGAAAGATTCAGGGTTTTCTAGAAGACGAAGATCTACTCAGAATCAAGAAGCCTTTGATTTAGATGTTGCTGTAAAAGATGATGAAGATGATATCAATCACGTGAATCTGAATGTATGTACAAGGTGAGGATCTTCTAGGTCCCTCTTCTCCCTTCTCTTTTTTTAAAAAAATTGATTTGAAGATTTAATTACATATGGTTGAATATATCAATGTAAGGAGCTATATTTAACAAATAATTCAGTTATATATGACACTTCAGGTTATAAAACTGGAAATATTACTAATTATATTTAAATGTTTCTTAGACGTGTCCAAAAATTTACAAGTATTCCTTGTATTTATAACAAATTTGAGAAAGGACAATATTTATAAATTAATAAAAACCAGGTCTAATTTAGGAGAACTTTAAATTAGCCAATCATATTTAATATTCCAAAAATTGTTATTTTTTCATTTCATTATTGTTTTTAATTGACACAATAATGATATATATTTATTGGGTACAGTGTGATATTTTGATACCTGTAAACAATGTGTAATGACCAAGTCAGGGTAATTAGCATATATATCACTTGAAACATTTATCATTTCTTTGTGTTGGGAATATTGAAAATCCTCTATTCTGACTATTTGAAAATATACAATAAATTGTTGTTAATTATAGTCATCCAATAGTGCTATAGAATACTAGGACTTATTGATCATTTCTTGTTGTGAGTTATTTTTCTGTTTAAGTAATTATTCTAGGTTCATAATTTGACCTTAATTGTGACACTTTTAACACAAAACTTTATGAGAGCACACAAATTCAATAAAAAGAATGGGTTTTTTTTAAAGATAAAGATACACTGAAAATATTCTAATTTAGAAGGTTCTCATCTTGCATAATTAGGCACTATTAGCTGAAAGACTTATTAAGGTGATTGTTAAATTGGTTTGTGTCCAAAGCATCTGAGGAGCTCAGGATATAGGGAAAAAGGTTCTACCTCAAACCTACTGACTTCACAGTAGCTCTGTCAAGCTGCAGCTTCTTGGTCATTCTAATGGACACACAAATTTGGGAACAACTCCGTGAGAAAGTTCGTGAATCAAGAGGCTTTACAATTTCTTCCTTGTCACTCTATTCTCTTACATCTGCATTATTTGGTGTTGAGCTGGGAGTTACTATACACATGCACTGACATTGAGGAGTTGCTGTCTGCTCTTTTTAAATATCCCACAGCATTCTCATTGAATTTAGCTGCTTGTTGGACTAGAAGTCACTGAAGTGGTTCTGAGCTGACAGGTGCTCTTCAAGGTCATCTCTTGGTGTTTATCCAGGTGGTCAACCTTCTTAGCCTTTGCCTGAACCCAATCTCCTCCATTACTGCTACCATCTGTACTATTTTGTTCATGATTTTTGTGTAAAATGTCACACGTTTGCACCCTTCCTCGCCTTCTTGGGCATTTTGGACCAACAGCAGGAGAATATCAAAATCTCTGTAGTAGTTCCCTTTTCAGCTGAGAAACAAGTAGGACTACAGTAACTTTTAACTAAGCTTGCAATTGTCTCTGTTCTAGAATAACAATATCAAATTATTATTATTATTGTAAACAAAAACAAACTACATTTACC
The DNA here is from genome assembly GCF_027409185.1 of Cynocephalus volans. Lineage (NCBI taxonomy): Eukaryota > Metazoa > Chordata > Mammalia > Dermoptera > Cynocephalidae > Cynocephalus > Cynocephalus volans. The sequence continues at coordinate 79,216,457 of NC_084464.1, forward strand.
ACAGACTTACATGCCAGGCATTGTACTAAACACTTTTACGTGCTTCTCATTTAATTCTTACAGTAACTCTGTAAAATGCTATTATTACACCTGCTTTTCTCTTTCATTCATTCATTCATTCAGTAAACATCGTTTGAGTCTCCACTATGTGCCAGGCACAGAGTCAGGTGTGAGAATACAATAGTGAGCCAAAAAAGAGATAGGCCATGCCTTCATGGAACTTACTGTTTGGAGGGGGAGACAGAAATTAATAAAAAATCCCCTAAGCAAGTCTAAAATTCCAGTTTTGAAAAGGGCAAAGAGGAACCATCTTATGGAGCTATGAAAGGGGGATTTTTACCTCTTAGGGAGGTCAAGTGAGGAAACATGAGGAAAATAAGGTAGAACCAGGATTCAGACCATGAATCGTGTGTAGGGGTTCCTGTAAGGATGCAGGATTCCAAATCTTAATCCAGCATCAGGTGGGGAACAGATTTTGGTTGATAGGTAGAACCTGAAGAAGGGAAATGTTTTCATGTGAGAGTAGGGGTTTTCGAAAAAGGATTTAAGTACTGCTGCTACTAGTTTTCTGAGAAAAATCTAGTAGGAAAAACCAATAACATTTAAGTGAATTTTTAAAAAAAATTTTTATTGAATCATAATTGATTATACATATTTTTGGAGTTAAATGTCGACATATGTTGATCAAATCAATATTACTAGTATATATATTGTTACAAATTGTACTTATGCTTTATGCCCCTTGTCCAATCTCTCCCTGTCCCCCTCTCCCTCTCCCCCCCTCCTCTGATTACCCTAGATTTCTTCTCTCCCTCTGAAAGAGTGACAGTTACTCTGTTGATTTGTTGCCTAGATGATCTGTCTAATGCTGAGAGGTGTGTTCAGGTCCCCCAGTATTATTGTAGAGCAGATGCTTCTTCTGTCACTCTGGAATGGGCTTTGTAGAGAGAGACATCCTCTTCTTTTCTTTGGTCTCTGCTGGTGACTCTCCTTGTGTCAATGCACTCCAGTGGCTGGTGGTCCATCTGTGTGGTGGTTGTGGCATCTAGCCACTTTCATGGCTGCTGCGCTTATTGTGGTGGTTGTGGTGGGCCACCCAAATGGAGGTGATGTTTTTGGCATGTTCCTTATGGCTGGCGGTGTGCCTGGTTGTGGGGGGGGGTGTCTGGTCCCTGGACTCCATGCCTCAGGACCCTGGGCAGGGCCCTGAGGCACTGGTGGTGTGCCTGGTTGTGAGCTGGGGGGTCCGGTCCCTGACTCCATGCCTCAGGCCCCTGGGTTAAGTGAATTTTTGTAGTGGCACATTATAAAAAGATTTTTTCAGGCACTTTGTTCCCATTAACAGGGTCCAAGATTTTACTTTATACAAGATTTTCTGTGTGGTGTGGTAGTTTAACAAATTCTCTCCTGGCTGGTAGAAAGACTAGGTCAACAAAGTCATTTTTGATGATGTACTGAAAGTATAATCTGCATTGTACTTTTAAGTATTTGAGCAGATTTTCTTTTTATATCCTCTGTAATTTTTGCTCACATAGTTTCAATGCAGTTATTAGTTTTCAATAACATCTGTGTTGGCTAAGCGCATTGCCCAGTGGACAGTTCCAGTTGTTTTGGATTGCTGAGTCAGCTGAAGTGAACAGCCGTACTGTATGGCTTTCCAGTCAGTGATATTTGGCAGGCATCGGTTTGCTGCTGTAATCTTCTAATAGCCCTCCTTGCTTTTGCCATCTAACAGGACAGCAGGAACTAACTTAACAATGCTATGATCCTTTTACATTGAAAGCAAACTTATTTCTGTAACCACACCATGCTCTTTCTGCTCCATGTGAAAAGCTCTTGCTACATATTCATTTTAGAAAAATATTTATTTTCAAGGAGACAAAACGTTGTTGGTGCCCAGATCCTTTGATGCCAACATCGTGTACAACAGACTAAGAGAAAGATGCAGTGGAATAAAACTTTCCAGGGTTTGTAATCTCTCAAGGTGGCCAAAGAAAAGACAGAACGTGCTCTAAGTATGTGGGAGAACAAAGGGAAGGCCTCTCCCTACTGGTCTTTTTCTAAAACCAGATGAAGAAAAGGTGGCTGAGGACTTGGCTGGGGCCACCACTGAGTGGTCAGGTGATGCCTCATCTTCAGGTCCTGGCTTTCAGCTGGAAAGTTTGGTGCTGTAAACTTTTGAGAAAATGCAGACTGCAATTCAATTTGGACTCACCACTAGAAAACAGAGTTATCTGTTGAAAGGATGTAGGTCGCACCTGCTATAACCACCAACACAAGCCTGTTACGTTGCAGGCATTTCATACTATCCATCAGATGAACACATTGTTATATCATTATTCCTCACATGGCTGAAAGTTATAAGAATATCACACATGTAAGCAAAAGATAACCATTTTGAAAATTTGTATAATGAATTCATTTTTTTAAATTTAAATTTTATTTTTTTCACTGTGCATGTTTATGACGTACAGTTTGTTGTTTCAGTACATGCATATATTGTATAATGATGTAATCATTATACAGAATAGTTAGCATATCTACCACTTAAACATTTATCATTTCTTTGTGGTTATAACATTCAGGATCCTCTTTTCTGTTTATCTTGAAATATACAATACAGTACTATCAGCTATTGTCCGCCTAGGGCACCGGAACTGATTATTCCTATCTACCTGTAACTTTGTAACTTTGTACCAGTCTACCGACTTTTCCCTGCCCCTCTTCCCCCTCCCTTTCTCTGCCTCTGGTAATCACTATTCTACTTTCTATTTCCGTCTTTTCCCCTCTCTTTTAAGTTTATTTTTCTTAATTGTCCCATGATAATTGTATATATTTATGGAGTACAATATGATATTTGGGTACATTCATTCTGTGTGCAGTGATGATATCAGGGTACTTAGTATATCCATCACCTCAAACATTTGTCACTTCTTTGTGTTAGGAACATTCAGCATTATCTAAAGTAGCTATTCAAAGATACACAACTATAGTATCCCTATGTTAGTTTAGAACCCTTCATCCCATTCTTCCTAATTCTCTAATATTTGGTATCCACTGACCACCCTTTCCCTATCCCTTCCTTCCTGTTCTCCCACCAGTTTCTGGTAACCACTATTCTACTTTCTACTATGAGATTAATTTTTTTAGCTTCCACATAGGAGTGAGACCATGTGTTATTTCTCTCTCTGTGCCTGGCTTATTTCACGTAACATAATTTTCTCCAAGCTCATCCATGTTGCTGCAAATGGCAGATTTCCATTGTTTTTTTATGGCTGAGTAGTTTTTCATTGTATATATATATACTACATTTTCTTTATCCAGTCATCTGTGGAAGGATGTTTAGGTTGGTTCCAGTTCTTGGCTATTGTGAATAAAGCTGTGATAAACATGGGAATGCAAGTGTTCCTTCAACTTTATTTCCATAATTTTGAATGTATACCCAGTAATGGGATTGCTGGATCATACAGAGGGGGAAAATACAAATAAAAAGCCCCTGAACACTCAGAAATAAATGACAAACTCAAGAACCAAAGGCCTAAATATTATAAAAACAATGCACAGGAGAAGAATCTCCTGTCCAATGGCAATGTCTCTAAAAGGTGACTCTTTAGATGTGAGTCCAGAAGTGTAAAAAGTGTAGACAGGAGAGAAGTAGTTATGATATCAGGGTACTTAGAAATAAAGTTCTATCTGTAGTTATTTGAGAAGTCTCCATACTGTTTTCCATAGTGGCTGTACTAATTGCATTCCCACCAACAATGTATAAGAGTTTCTCTTTCTTTCTCTGCATCCTTGCTAACATTTGTTATTTTCTTTTTGATAATAGCCATTCTAACTGGGACAAGCTGATCTTATTGTGGTTTTGATTTGCATTTCTCTGGTGATTAGAGATGTTGAACATTCTTTCATATGCCTGTTGGCCATTTGTACATCTTCATTTGAAAAATGTCTTTTCAGTTCCTTTGCCCGTTTTTTAATCAGATTTTTTTATTTTTTATTTTTACTATTGAATGCTTTGAATTCTTTGTATATTCTGGATATTAATCCCTTGTCGAATGCATAGTTTGCAAATATTTTTTCCCATTCTGCAGATTGTCTTTTTGTTCTGTTGATTGTTTCCTTTGCTGGGCAGAACCTTTTTAGTTTGATATAATCCCATTTGTTAATCTTTGCTCTTGTTCCCTGTGCTTCTCAAGTATTCATAAAATCTTTGCCAAGATGTATGCCCTGAAGTGTTTCCCCTATGTTTTTTTCTAGAAGTTTTATAGTTTTGGGGTTTACATTTATGTCTTTAATTCACTTTAGGTTTATTTATAGACATGGTGAGAGATAGAGGTCTAGTTTTATTCCTCTGAATATTGATCTCCAACTTTCCCAGCGCCATTTATTAAAGAGACTGTCCTTTCCCTAACGTATGTTCTTGGGTTCTTTGTCAAAAATTGGTTGGCTATAGATACATGGATTTATTTCTGAATTCTCTATTCTATTCTATTGGTCTATTTGTCTGTTTTTGTGCCAGTACCAAGCTGTTTTGATTTCTATCACTTTGTACTATATTTTGAAGTCAGAGAGTGTGATACCTGCCACTTTGTTCTTTTTGCTCAGGATTGCTTTGGCTATTTAGGATCTCTTCTTGTTGTTCTGAATTGTTTTCTTCTATTTCTGTTAAGTAAGTCATTGGTAGTTTGATGGGGATTGCATTAAATCTGTAGATCACTTTGGGTAGTATAGTCATTCTGATGATATTGATTCTTCCAATCCATGAGTATGGAATGTCTTTCCATTTTTTTGCATTCTCTTTAATTTCTTTAATCAGTGTTTTATACTTATTAAATTAATTTATTCTTTAATCAGTGTTTTATACTGATACTGTTTTTCATTGTAGAGATCTTTCACCTCTTTGGTTAAATTTATTCCTAGGTATTTTATTTTTTTCTTGCTATTGTAAATGGGAGAGCTTTCTTGATCTCTTTTTCTGCTAGTTTGTTGTTGTGTAGAAATGCTACTGATTTTTGTATGTTGTTTTTGTATTCTGCAACTTTACTGAACTTGTTTATCAGGTCTAGGAGTTTTTTTGGTAGAGTCTTTAAGTTTTTCTATATATAAAATCATGTCATCTGTAAACAGGAACAATTTAACTTCCTCTTTTCCAATTTAGATGTCCTTTATTTCTTTCTCTTACCCAATGGCCCTGGCTAGGACTTCCAGTACTGTGTTGAATACAAGTGGTGAGAGTGGGCATCCTTGTCTTGTTCCAGTTCTTTGGGGGAAAGCTTTCAGTTTTTCCCTGTTCAGTATGATGTTAGCTGTGGGTTTATCATATATAGCCCCAATTGTATTAAGATACTTTCCTTCTTTACCTAATTTATTGAGAGTCTTTATCATGAAAGGATGTTGAATTTTATCAAATGCTTTTTCTACAACTGTTGAGTCGATCATATGGTTTTTACGTTTCATTCTGTTGAAGCGATATATTACATTTATTGATTTGTACATTTTGAACCATCCTTGCATCCCTGGGATAAATCCCACTTGATCATGTTGTATAATCTTTTTGATGTGCTGTTGGTTTCAGTTTGCTGGTATTGTAGTGAGGATTTTTGCATTTGTGTTGATTAGGACATTGGCCTGTAGTTTTCTTTTTTTTGTTGTTGTTGTTGTCTTTGCCTGGTTTTGGTATAAGAATAATTTTGGTCTCATAGTATGAGTTTGGAAGAATTCCAAACACTTCAACTTTTTGAAATAATTTAAGAAGTATTTATATTAATTTTTTAAATGTTTGGTAGAATTCGTCAGTAAAGCCATCTGGTCCTGGCTTTTCTTTATCACTGATTCTTTCTCATTGCTTGTTATTGGTCTATTTAGGTTTTCTATTTCTTGTTTCAGTCTTGGTAGGGCATATATGTCCAGGAATTTATCCATTCCCTCTAGGCTTTCATATTTGTTGGCATATAGTTTCTCATAATAGTCTCTAATGATCCTTTATATTTTAGTATTATCTGTTGTACTGTCTCCATTTGCATTTCTGATTTCATTTGGGTCTCTTCTGGTTTTTTCTTGGTCAGTCTGGAGGATGGTTGTTGATTTTTCTTTATCTTTTCAAAGAAACAGCTTTTTGATCAATTTTTTGTTTTGTATTTTTAGTCTTAATTTTATTTATTTCTGCTCTGATTTTTTTTTTTTTTCATTTCTTCTACTTATTTTGGGTTTAGTTTGTTCTTGCTTTTCTAGTTCATTTAGGAGCAATGTTAGGCTGTTCATTTGAAATTTTTCTTTTCTTTCTTTCTTTCTTTCTTTTTTTTCTTGATGTGGGCATTTATTGCTATAAACTTCCCTGTTAACACTGCATTGGTTTATTCCACAGGTTTTGGTATGTTGTGTTTTTGTCTTCATTAGTTTCAAGAAAGTTTTTGATTTCCTTCTTAATATCTTCTTTAACCCATTAGTCATTCAAGAACATGTTGTTTAATTTCCATGTATTTGTGTAGTTTTGCAAGTTCTTCTTGTTATTTGATATTTAGTTTTATTACATTATGGTCAGAAAAGATACTTGATATGATTTTGATTTTTCTGAACTTGTTGAGACTTATTTTGTGTCCTAACATATGGTCAATCCTAGAGAATGTTCCATGTACTGATGAAAATAATATGTATTCTGCAGCTGTTGGATAAAACATATATGTCTATTAGGTCTGTCAGGTCTATGGTGCCATGTAAATATGATGTTTCCTTGTTGATCTTCTGTCTTGATGATCCGTCCAATACTGAGAGTAGGGTGTTAAATTCGACATCTATTGTTGTGTTGGCATCTATCTCTCCCTTTAGATCTGATAATATTTGCTTCATATATTTGGGTGCTCTGGTGTTGGGTGCATATGTATTTAAAATTGTTATATCCTCTTGCTGTATTAATTCCTTTATCATTATACAGTGCCCTTCTTTGTCTCTTAGTACAGATTTTGGTTTAAGGACTGTTTTATCTGATATAAATATAGCTACTCCTGCTTGCTTTTATTTTCTATTTGCATGGAATATCTTTTCCTATCCCTTCACTTTCAGTGTATATGTGACTTTATAGGTAAGGTGTGTTTCTTGTAGACAGCATATGGATGGGTCATTTTTTAAAAATTTTTATCCATTCAGCCAGTCTTTGTCTTTTTATTGGCGAATTTAATCCATTTACATTCAAGATTATTATTGATATGTGAAGTCTTACTCCTTTCATTTTGTTGGCTGTTTTCTGATTGTTTTGTGTATCCTTTGTTCCTTTCTTCCTCTCTTAATGTTTATCCTTGTGGTTTGATGGTTTCCTGTGTTGATACAGTTTGATTCCTTTTTCTAATTTGTATGTCCACACTAAGTTTTATATTTTCAGGTATTTTCATGATGGTTTTTATTATTCTTTCTCTTCTATATGTAGGACTCCCCTAAGCATTTCTTGTAAGGCCAGTCTGGTGGTGATGAATTCCTTTAATGTTGGTGTGGGTCCTTTAATGTTCCTACCTTTTTGCCACAAGAGAAAATTCTTCCTGTGCCAATCCCAGTGTTGTGGGAGCTGAGGCCTTGTGCCTCTCTCTCCTCTCTGTGCCACCATCTTGGGCTTTTGTGCTCCACAGGGATCTCACTAGTCTCTTGCTGTACTCCTATGCTCCTCCACCAAAGCTCCTGTCTATATTTAGCTGTTAGTTGTTCTGTCCATTTCTGTGGAAGAAATGCACCCTGGCCACCCCTAGTCTGACATTTTGCCCCATGTCTTAGTGAATTCTATTTGAACTCAAACAGTATTTGGCATAAAACTTGGCAGTGTTAATTCGTGTATGAAGATCATTTCTAACAGCATTAGGTTTTTCCTAAAGGGTTTTCTTTTATCCTACCCTTTTTGATTTAGGTTTTTGGGTCCAGATAGGAGTGGCATGGCCCTCATGGAAGTTAACCTACTCAGTGGCTTTACTGTGTCTTCAGACGCAATCCCTCTGAGTGAGACAGTGAAGAAAGTGGAACACGATCATGGAAAACTCAACCTCTATTTAGATTCTGTAAGTAGTAAAACGTAAGTTTCATGTAGATAACTATTGACAAAGCTACCATTTATTGTATTCAGAAGTCTACCTTACTTTAAGTATGTTTTCTTTAAGTCACTGTTATTTCAGCTTTTTGAATGATTTTAACATGACAACCATATATTTGTCTCCACTAAAAAGATATCAGTATAAAATTGGTTAAGGAGAGTTACTATTAACGATGAGCCTGATGAAGATCTTGTTAACTAAATCATTAATTTACGCCGGATGTAAAATATATACAAATCACCATATTATAATTTCCAAGATTTAGTACAGATCTGAATTTGAGAACCCCTTTGCCTCAGAGAATTGCTAAATGATATTTGTTTAAATACTGAAGATGAAAGCTTTAATTACATGTTTTAAAATGCTTTCATGAAACTTAACAAATCCCAAAGAGGTTAGTATCCCTGCCTTGACAAGTTAGGTGCTTAAATTATAGAAGAATAGTCTCAGAAGTTTGGTCTTGACACAGAATTCCTTCATATACTCTTCCCATTGATGTATGAATACTACTGATTCAAGAATAAGGTGCATAAAATATGTGAGGGAAAGGTAAGTGAAGAATTTCAGACTCTACTTACGTTTCAAAACTGCTGTCATGTAAGTTCTTTTAGCATCTGTGTGAAACTCATAAGTTGAATCAAAATTGAGTTCTAAGCATTCTTGGGATTTTGTATTACGTTAGGGGAATAAGTATGTTTTTATTCCAGTTTTGCTATGTATGAATCAGAAATATATTGCTAAATATATACTTTAAAAAAGCTAGTTGTTAAATGTTCTCATTTGTTTAAGTACTTCAAAAACCATTCTGGTTAAATCTTGGTAAAACTAATTCAGTCTCTAGATCCTTTTGCTGTTCAGAAATTTTTATATGTTGAATACCTCTTGAAAGCCATGAGCCTGATTTGGAACTTGAAAAACAAATTTAATGTTTTTACTTAATAATATATTTGGTTTTAGAGTTTGTCTTGTGTCTCTGATGTTCTTGTTAATTGTTATCCTAATTTGAGAGTCCAATACTTCTTGACTGATTATTTGACTTTTCATTTACTGCTATTGGCAAGTAATGGAATGTTTGAAGGAATTTACTAATTTCAGATTCCTCAACCAGTATTGTCAGCCAAATTGACATAAACTGTTTCTTCTGGAGGTAGGGAGGCTGGTTTTGGGGTGCAACTCCACCTTGGGGTTGTCTTACTTACTGGGTAAGGGGGTTCCTGTGAGCTGAGGAAGGGAATGTCTGTGAGCCATTAGCAGCAACTGGGGGTGGGGTGCACTGCCTGAGGCAGGGAATCTGGGTGATGCACCATGGGCTTGCTGCTTATTTAACTCTAATTCTCAATATTCCTTTTGGTAAAATGGAACTAAGAATAATACCTATCTTGTAAGGGTTATTTTACAAGTTAAATGAAATAGTCATAGAAAGTACTTATTGCACCTGGCATGTAGAACTCCCCCCTAAATGTTAGTTTCTGTTTCCTAAAATAAGAAAAAGAATTGTCTTTTACTTTATCATGAACACCTAGTGTGCTAACCCCTTAAGAGTCTTTTGTATTTTTCAAGGTAAATGAAACACAGTTTTGTGTGGATATTCCTGCTGTGAGAAACTTTAAAGTTTCAAATACCCAAGATGCTTCCGTATCCATAGTGGATTATTATGAACCAAGTAAGTGTGCTCTGGTGTTCCTAATACTTTAGAAGTTGAGCCAAGTATTCATTCATTCATTCATTCATTTATTCATTTGTTCCAAGTTGCTGCGAATTGTATTGGCTTGGTGGGGGGTTGGTTGGTGAAAGTGTATGAGGTGGGAATGTAGGAGGTAAGCTTTCCATTTAAATAAAGACTGTTGATAATTTATAAGGGTCACATGATAACATTTAGCATATGAATATTAAAAAGTGATTTTTTACTCATAGTGTTCAGGTTTTTAACTTGTAATTGCAAACTTTACAAAGAAAAATTGACATAGATAGTCCAGTTATGTTCAGTTTCCAAGGTTTTGCTTCTATTCCAAGCACTCATTTCATCTGTTTCCTGTTCAAACCCAGATTGAATAAATGGTTTTTAGATGCTATGTGCTCAATGTTTAAAACATTGAAACGAGGCATTGCATAGGTAGACTTCCCTTCGTACTTATGTAGTTTTAAATAAAGCCCAGGGTAAGTATCTTTTCACTCATTCTAATGATGAGAATTTTATTTGAATGCATAGGAAATATCTTAAAATAAACTCTTGAGGAGGTTAAACAATCCTCAATTTAAAATTTTTCCTTTTCCAGTAGGAGGTTAAAGCTGTTCTTGCGATAGCGGCTGAGGTGTTTGCTTGCCAGCCAAGTGCAGGAGGTAGATAGATTGGACTGAACGCTGAGAAATATCGTTTCTTTCTTAAATTCAATTAGCAGTTTGGACCCCTCTTGAGCATTTCTGTTGTTTCTTGTGAAGAAAAATAAAATTATGTGAAGAAGGGAAAACTCAGAGAAGTATATCTAAATGCTGTTATGTTTTGGCAAAGTAAATGTTTCTGAACAAAGGAGATTGACGTCTGCCTCTTTGAACAGGGAGACACGCGGTGAGAAGTTACAACTCCAAAGCGAAGCTGTTCGTCTGTGACCTTTGCAGAGACATCCAGGGCTGCAGTCCTTGTGAGGTTGCAGCTTCAGTCTCCCTTCATCACTCTTCAGTCATTTTCATTTGCTGTTTCATGCTTCTGAGCTCTTTGCAGCTTTGGCTGTGATTTATTTTTTAAGGACTCCATGTAACACTAACATTTCTAGAAAGCACATGTGATTGTTTTGTTTTCATAATCAGATATTGCTTCTGATTATTTTGAAAACAATTTTTTTTCTTTCTGTTGAGGTGGGGGGGATACTATTCTGAAAAGCAATTCTTTTTTGCTTTCTGTGGGATTGGGGGGCGGGGATGGTCCCAGTGTGTATAGCTGTGTAGGTTTCTTCACCTGACCTTTGTGTGGAAGATCAGAAAGATTGTAGTTGTACATCTGTATTTCCCCCTCTCAAAATCTTTTAGAATTTTTTTTGGAGGTGCTTGTTTTCTTCAGAATAAAAGTGTTATTTTAGATTAGTTATTTTTCTCGTTTTGTAAGAGAAATGAGCTTTGGTTCTTAAGCCTTATTATATATCAATGTCTCTTTAGTATTTAGATGGATTTCCCTGGGAACTGGGGGAAAACAGCATGCAGGAGGAGCTCGTTTTGTTTTCTTCCCACCTCCAACTTTACTGCCCATCCCACCCCACCCCCAGTGGTCCAGTATATACTTCCTAACTGGACATTATGTCTTTTTTTTTTTAGAATGTAGATGGTGAATTTTTTTTTTATCCTTCAGCCTTACCATCCCTCTCTCTTTCTTCTGGAGAAGAATGAGGGGCGGTGTGTTTCCTGTGCTTTGCATGCTGGCTCAGAGGCTGAGAGCTCAGTGAAAACTGCCCAGCGGGTACTGAGTGTGCTCGCTCCGCTCACGTGCTGGGCCCCAGCGCTGTTGCAGGGGTGAGAGTTGGAGAGCACTGCAGCATGCGCCTTCTGTCATTCACATGAGACAATCCCAGACCAGGAGACACGGAGCCAGGGTACAATGATGTTTCAGTGTGTGAGTCACAGCAGACTGACCTTTCTCCGGTCTGGGAGAGAAGTTGGGGTTGATGGGGATCGAGAGTTGTGACAGCCATGAGACAGCGTTGGCCAGGGGTCCTGTAGAAACTCTGCTCAGCTTCCGCGTCAGAACTGCCAGCTGTCTAGTGATGTCTGATGCTTGCTGCGAATCTTCAAGCAGATTCTTGAATTCTGAGCACCTGGATCATACCTTGTGTTCTAAAGGGTAATATCCATTTATCTGATTGAGAATTTTAAAGAAAAATTCCTCCCTCCCTCCTTCCTTCCTTCCTTCCTTCCTTCCTCCCTCCCTCCCTCCCTCCCTCCCTCCCTCCCTCCCTCCCTCTTTCTTTCTCTCTTTCAGTCTCTTTCTTTCCATCCTTATTCCCTTTTCTTTCTTTTACTTTCCTTCTCCCTTTTTTCTTTCCTTTCTAAATATATTGAAATAATTTAGATATATAAAAAAATTGAGGACCTTTTTCCTAATCTAAGAAGTGGTTTAATTAGCTCCTTAACTATGGTGTTTCTCTCAGGTGAGCATGGAAAAAATAATTGCCGTGGACTCCAAAGAGTTTGCTTTATGATATTTTCGGCTATTTAAAAATAAATCTATCAAAAGCTAAGTATGCAGATATATCTCTTAAAATTAATTTTTAAAAGAGTGGTCTTATTTGAGTGAATTTTAAGAAATTACATCCACCCATCAAATTGCAACTCATCCATCTAGAATGATGTCAATTTTATTTGCTGGTATTAAACTAATTTAAAGCCCCCTTTTCCACTGACTGGGAACTAAGACCAGCATATCTCACTCTCATTTTTGACTGGCCAGTGGTACCAGAGACTGAATGTTGGAAATAACTAGTAGCTAAACAATTCTAGGACAGAACAACACTTCTGTATTTGGTTTCATTATCTTCCTTTAGTTATGTTCTAAAAAAGAAGTTAAAGCCCATTAAAATGTGCCCAGTCAATGAAATGTTTCCTTTTACTGTGTTGTTAAATTGCACTTTGTTTTTCAAAATATTGTAAAAATAGTATATTTGATTTAATATTTTGGTTATAGTGTAATCTGAGGAGCATTGTGCTCATTACTACAGATGCACATCTGTTGCCTAGAAATTTGTCAGTTATATATGTGATACCATATTCTACACACGGGAATTTTCAGAATTGTCGATAGCATAACTCTCCCTGTTTACATTCTTTTGAGCCTGGGTATAGTTATTTTTTTTAAAAAGTCATATTTAGCCTTAATTTCTTTTTGTACTAAATATAATTATAAGTAGTCTGGCAATATAATGCCAACTATCTTTATTTTGACATAATTCAATTATTTCATTTGACATTTTGGCTGTCCCATGACATTAAAAAAAACTGAAACTACGATTTTTCTTTGTCATTTTTTTAAAAGGGCTATTTTATTAACCTGCTGGTATATAATATGGAGTTCTTTGTAACAACCTTGCTTTTTCTAACTTGCTTTATTGAGCTATTGTATACTTATTTCTACAAAAATATGTTGTAAATACTCCTTTGGAAAGATTTCACAACATAAGGGCAGGAGTTATTTTGAGTCTTCCAAGTGGTTACCATGGGTCAAGGTACCATTATCTATTCTGGCTGCATCGTTTTCTTGCAGAATTATAAATTTAAATTGTGAATTTAAGACACTTATAGTAGGTGTACTCTTGATAAGCTTCAGAACCTTTTACATTCTCAGTAGAGGCTTTCATTAGACAGGCAGAAGAGTATATTCCTCATTTTTCTTTGTTTTCAAATTCCAGTAAGGCATAGCACTTTTAAGAACTTAAATTTTTCTTAACATCTATTCAAATGATATATATGTTAATATTAAATATCTAAAGTTACATTGGGAGTAATTTGAGGTACAACTATTTTTATTACTACTTTGAATAGAGGACCATTATCCTGCTTTCTTCAGGAAACGAAGCAGTAAATGTAACTTTTTAATTAAGTATATATCAATGAGAGTGGGCTTGTTTTGAACTATGTCTAGCCAGTGAGTTGGTTGCCTCATCAAAAGACAGTGCCATATTGCATTGTTCCATAAAATACATTGTCATTTTCATTTCAATTTTAACACAGGAAAATAGGTATTTCCTAGATGATTTCTGAGTTTCTCACTTCAAAGCACACTTCTACATTGGTATGTGTGTGTCTCTGTAATAGGGATGATACTGATATATGTGTTGCTACGTATTTAAGAATCGTTCTATCTCATGTTGTCATGAGGCCGAGATTTGCCACTCTTCTGCCCAGTGTATTGAATATGTGGTAGAGGGTAGTTCCATTGTTCCATTTGTAGATCTTTAAGATTTATCTTTGATAACCTCATTAGAATATGGCTTGATTCTGTTCCTTCAAGCCTTTATGTTTTGGATTTTAGTAGGGTGCAGTTAACGTGGAGTCAATCTTTTTTGTACACAGGAATCTTTATAAATTTCATTCCTAAATATCCTATTTTGGGAAGCTGTTTTGCGTATGAGAAATGTACTGTTGAAATAAACATCACTTTTCCAGGAACTAAAGCTTTATATATTGATCAAGATGATTATGAAAGTTTTAATTTTAAATGTTGGACTGTTATATTATTGTTAATTCTATTTTATTATGGATTCAATAGAAAACCTTGATTTATCAATAAAAATTAGAATTCCCATCTGTTATCTGTGTTCTTTTTATTTTAGCTTAAAGCATGACTATAGCACATCTCCCTTACTTAAACTTATTTACGAGAAATAGGATGTCTGTGGGTGGGTTAGAATAGGCATTATTGTGTTACAAAGGCTTGACATGGGTGAGGTTTATGAAATTTGATCACCAACCCCCTTTACCTCCCTCCTCATTCTTTGCTTTAGGAACTGGGGCGCAGTTGGTGGAGAGGTAGGTGATATACAAATAAAAAATTAATTAATGTGAGGTGATCACTCACTGTACTTCTGGAAATTGTATAGAAATACAAAATGCATAGTTTGTGTACACACAGGAAAATGGAGGCATTCATCACTGCACACTGCATCCGGAGTGTAACACTTTAGGTATTTTCTTGATTCCCACACAATATATATATATATATATATATTTCTGGGCTTCTGTGAAATATTAAGGATAGCAAGATTGTTCTCAATTGGGGGTGCTTTTGTCCCTGGGTGACATTTGCTGATGTCTGAAGATAGTTTTGATTGTCACAACTGGAGGTGGTGCTATTGGCGTTGAGTGAATAGAGACTGAGAATGCTGCTGAACACCCCACGATGCACAGGACAGCCCCTACAACAAAGAATTATTCAGCCCCAAATATCAAAAATGTCAAGGTTGAGAAACCCTCTAGCTAAGTGATGCTAGGCAATTCTAGATCATCTTGTAATGTCAATTAATATGATTAATGTAATGCATCCTTGCAGAACAATAGAGTCATTAGAAATGCTGAACTAGATTAATTTAGATTAGCAAGTAAGTCTACATCCCAAGTCTAGGAAACATAACCTGGAGACTGGTAAAAGATGTAGTAATTATTTTTTGAAATATAATGGTAGTTTCCAAGTTGATTGATCATCAGACTCACCTAAAGATCTTGGTTTAACAAAACATCGTTACCTTACTTCTAGAAATCCTAATTCAGTAGGTCTAGGATTAGGTTCTGGATCTGAATCGTTAAGCAAACAGGTGATTCTGATCATTTCAGTCTGGGAACCACTGGAACATGTAGCGAGTTTTCCAGACCTCACTGGCCTGGGTATAAAATAGGATCCTGAAAATAGCATCATCCATGTAAGCTAATGGTCATGCAGGACCTCCAGCCCCTGGAGCAGTCCTTCCCAGTTTTTCCTGGGAGCCTCAGGAGTGTTTCATGCACTCACAGAAGATCCTGGGGTCTGTTGTGAGGGATCTGCTCTGTTCTTTCTCTCCTGTCTGGCCTACTTTGTTGATGTCCAGTGTAGCAGAGACTGCTACTTTCCTCCTCCTACCCAGTCCCTCCTCCTCCTCCTAGTCTCAGGGTCCTGAGTTTATTCAGACCGGCAGCTACATTTCCCGGCTTCCTTTGCTAGGTGGAATTGTGGACTAGATTCTGGCCAGTGGGATATAAGCTGAGATGTTAGTGATACTTTGGAAAGGCCCTTTTCTGCTTTCTTTATCCTGCTGCCCGGATTGTGGCGGGCTGGCTGGGGCTCTCTCAGCCTTTTGGTCTATCAGGAGGGAGGCCAAACCCTGAGGACTAGGAGCTAGAGAGCTTGTAGGAGCTGGCTCCCTGATCATGATGGAACTACCCTGGACTGCCTGTCATTGCATTTTCTTTGCGAAAGAGCAAACTTCTCTCTTGTTTAAACCAGTAGTGTCAGAAAGAATAGGAAGGTCCCCATGGTCTCTGCTTGCTCATACTCATGCCATTGTGCATCTTCTCCCCTTGAGTGTAGGAGTGACCCATGACTTGTTCTAGCCAACAGAATATGGCAAAGGTGACAGGATGTTCATTAGCTTGAAGCACCCCTCTTGCTGGAGTCTCCTCCTCCTTTGCTGGCTTTGAAGAAGTGAGCTGCCTATGTGGGCTGCCTGTGTTGGGAGGCCCACATGGCAAGGAACTAAGAGGAACTTTTAGGAACTGAGGGCAGCCTCCAGCTGATGCCTTGATTATAGCTGCGTGAGACCTTAAACAGAGGACACAGCTAAGTACCCAGTCTCTTGACTCACAGAAACTGTGACATAATAAATGTGTGTTGTTTACAACCACTAAGTTTGTGGTAATTTGTTACACAGCAATAGATAACCAATACACAAGTTAAAAAAACTAATTGTTGTGTACACCTGATTTATTCCTAACTGGTTCACCTGATGTCGTCATCTTTTCTGTCCTTAAGGGGCCTGTAAACGATTTAGCATTAGCCCTGGTGCCCAGCACTTCCTCCACCTGTCACTGCCACCTCTGTCTCTGCACCACAGAGAAGCTGTCTTCTCTGAAGACCTCATTGCTCCAGAGCTACATTGAGTTCCACACTGAAGTGGGGAGTTTTTCTCTCCCTGTCTCTGGCTATACCTTATCCCTTGGACACATAGTGGGGCTCCTTGTGCCTCAGTGCTCACAGTTTTTAATGGAAACTGTTCTTTTAATTTCTGCTTACAGTCTCTCTCTAGCTGAGACCTAAGACCAGGAGGCTGGACTATATGCCATAGGGTACAGATATTATACTGTCCTCCAAATCTGCCTTCTTTCTGACACCCTCAATCTCTTTCTCTCTCCCCTCTCCAAAATCCTCAAACAAGATTGACTCCTGGTAACCTTCCCTGCCAATAGTTCACGAGGCACATTCACATGTAGATACTGTGGTGGGTAAGAGTGTGGACTTTGGCACCAGACAGGCCTGGCCTCGAATCTTGGCTCTGCCTCTTGTCATAGAGGAGAGCCTTTCCCCTCTGGGGTGTGTGAGTGAATTTTCCCATAAATGTCCTTAGATTCTCTCTTTCCCTTAACGTGCGCCACCCCGGAGGAGACGGTGCTTTTCTGCGTTGTCAAGTTGGGAAGAATTAACTGGTGATGGCGGGCTCACCTCCCTCTTCTCTGTCTTGGGCTCCACCCTGACATCCTCCTCAGTTCCCCTGTGCTGACCCCAATCTTGCCGATGCCCAGGAAACGGTGTCAGTGGGCAGTTTTGTTGGGTTCTCACACCAGGCAAGTGTCCTTCAATCTAGGCTTTATCGGGAATAGAGTGAATGTTTTGGTTCCTTTATCCATTGACTTTTGTACACCAGATGGGGATGAAGGATGCTATTTATTGCACTCCCTCAGAGACCCTAAAACCTCTACTAAGAGCATGATCTTGGGCAGGTTTTGCAATATCTGGTACACATTAGGTAATTAATTATGGTTGCAATGAGTGTATACATGAGTGGACATAATTTAGGCTTTTGCTGTATATGCGTAACTTTGGGTAGGAGGGTAGGGAACTCCCCTATTCTCCAGCCGAGCTGTTGCCTGTGGGTGGGTCCCTCTGATGCCCCATAGGTTGCACTGACGCGGTCTCTGATGCTCACAATGGCCTGGAGATGCATGGATTCTCTACTCCTCCCTGCTCCTGCCTGTGCCATCATTTCACTAAGGTCAATTCACAAATAGGACCTTGAAGGACATTCAAGTAACAATTTATTCAAGGTCACCAATGATAAATCCAAATGATAGAGATTTAGACATAGGAATATTGTGCACTTGATCTAGTTACATTGTCCTGTCAGGTTGTGTAGCCACACGAGGTCTTACTGCCTGGACTCTTGCAGTGTCCCCACAAGGACATTTCCTCTGCTAACAGAGAAACCTGTGGGTGGAGGATGCTCACTGTTTTCTTCAGGCCATTTCCCTCTTTTTTCTCCCAGTTATCTAAAAAATCAGACAACTGCATGAGTTCAGGATGAGTGAAACATTAAATGACAGCACACGTGAGGAAAACTTGATATTTAAGCAAAGTATGGTCAGTGACAGGAGAGCAAATGCCTCTGGTTTCTAAACAAAGGGAGTATCAGTGCTAGTATAGCCTGCATGTTTCAGGGTGTCATACCCAGTTACTAATGTCGCAATTTAAGAAGGTGACAGGTTGGGTAAAGGGCATAAAGAAAAATCATGATTTGTAAGAATGAATATGCTAACAGTAATAATAATAAAAACATGTAAAAATTACAGAAAGGAAACACAACAACAACAACAAAAGATGACTAACTGGAGTCCATATGGGGCAGAGTGGCCATAATGGTGTCAGGGTGAAAGATCAAAGGATGTACTCAGCTGGTGGAAGAGACAATGTGGAATCTATTGCTTGTCTTAAATATCTGAAAGGCTGCTATGAGCAAGCTCAAGTTGCAGAATCATTGCAAGTGGGTAGATTTGGGGTCAATATTAGGAAGAACCAAATAGAACATCCGTATTTCAGTGGGTGGTGACTACATGGTCCCTGAGGTTGGTTAGCAGAGGCTAATAATAATTAGTGGCTGACGCTTTTAAAAAAGTTTAATTGAAGAGAAATTGGGGCCGGCCTGTGGCTCACACGGGGGAGTGTGGTGCTGATAACACCAAGGCCATGGGTTTGGATCTCATATAGGGATGGCTGGTTAGCTCATTGGATTAGTGTGGTGCTGACAACACCAAGTCAAGGGTTAAGATCCCCTTAAACTTTTTTAAAAAAATAAAAATAAAAAATAAAAAAGCTTAATTAAACACATTGATTGTACATATTTATGGAGTACAGAGTTGTATGTCAATACGTGTATACAATGTGTAGTGATCAAATCAGGGTATTTAACAAAATCATCGTTGCAAAAATGTATTATTTCTCTGTTATGAGAACATTTAATCTCTCTTTTAGCCATTTGACAACATGCAATAAATTATTGTTAATCCTAGATGCCTTGCACTACAGTACACCAATAGAACTTATTTTTCCTATCTAGCTGTAATTTCGTGTCCATTAACCAACCTCTCACTATACCCCCTCTCCCCTCCCCTTTCCTACCTCTAGTAACTACAGTTCTTTACTCTACTTCTAAAAGTTCAACTTATTATTACTATTTAGCTCCCACATATGAGTGAGAAAATGTGGTATTTCTCTTTCTGTGAGTGGCTAGCACTTTTTAAAATGGTATCTTATCTATTACTTTTTTTTGCATTAAGTGTTAAAAATGGTAGAGGTTAAGAGGTTTCCTAGTTTTGCCCTTGTCATGGGTTGAATTGTGTCCTCTCCGAAAAAGATATGTTGAAGTCCCAACCGCTAGTGCCTCAGAATGTGACCTTATTTGGAAATAGGGTCACTGCAGATGTAATTAGTTAAGATGAGGTTATAATGGAGCAGGCTGGGCCCCTACTCCAATATGACCGGTGTCCTTATAAGAAGATGACCATGTAAGGACAGAGATGAACAGGGAGAACACCATGCAACGACCAAAGCAGAGACTGGAGTTATGCAGCTGCAAGCCAAGGAATGCCTAAAATTGCCAGAAAACCACCAGAAGCTGGGAAGAGGCAAAGAAGGGTTCACCTACAGGTTTCACAGGGAGCCTGGTGCTGCTGACACCTTGATTTCAGACCCAGCCTCCAGAACTGTGAGACAATAAATTTCTGTTGTTTTAAGCCACTCAGTTTGTGGCACTTTGTTATAGCAGCACTAGGGAACTGATACAGCTCCCTCCTTTTACTAAGACCCAGAGACCAAGTGCCTTGCACAAGTTCTACAACTTCTTTTCCACCCCCTCTACAACTTTTTAAGAGCAAAATTGGGACTTCTGCATGGCATGTGGCAGGCAATCAATAACTATTTGTAGATTGGGTAAAGCCCTGCTTTACCTTGACTTTGAATTCTAGCGTGTTGATGGCTTTCCCAGTTCCTGCTTCCTGTTCTGTGGACCCAGCATAATGGCTAAGCCCCCAACATTTGCCCTCTGTTCTTGGCTTTCCCGCCTGCAGTCACAGGTGGAAAGACTGGGATTGCCATCCAGTCTAGGCTAACTTATTCTGTTTTTTAATAAGCTCTTATAGTTGTGATGTCAAATAGATTTCCTCTTAAGTACCAGCTGAAATCAGTTGGAAATGACTGCTTTGGGGATTTTGCTAGAGAGCTAGAGGCAACTTCTGGACCCAATAGGAATCAGAACTGGAATCAGCTGTGGATGTCTGCATGGGTGAGGCAGGGACAGCTGGTGGCATTTGAGCTGGGACTTCTCCATTCCTGATTTAGGTAGGGTCTGAACTATGCAATATAACATTTAATTATATTGTGTTGCACTGTGAACTAATTGTCTTTATTGGTATTGATCTTGATTCATTTACTGTATCATAAACCTACGTTTTTAGAATTTTCTATCCTACACCATGGACTTTATCTGCTTGCACATATGATATGTAAGATAAAGGCTATCTGACTCATGTATTCAGTGTACACTGCAGCCTTTAAATTGTAGCATTTATAAATAACACTAATATAATAATAAAATATAATAATAATAATAAGGTTAATGCATTAAGCTTCCTGACATCCCTAACAAGTAAAAACAGACAACTGCTTTTTCTGTAAAGGCTTTGATTCTCTAGTTTTCGTGTTTCCTCTGTACCCTGCAAGTTACCGTACATTTTGTTTTCTTAGAAATTGGTTGGCAGATATTGAAGAACAGAAGTTATTTAGGAATATAAGATAATTTGGTAAACTGGCAAATAAAAGCTGTGGTTTGAAGGATTTTATTTTTCTCTTGCATTTTAAAGAAGCACACTGGAAAGGATTTTTTCTCTGTTCTTTGGAAATTCAAACTAGTTTTTTTCCTTGTATAAAAAGAAAATTTTATCTTTAAAATATAGTTTACAATTTTATTTTCAGGGGCTTCTGGTCAAGATGGTGGAATAGACAGTTCCCAGCATCACTCTCTCCCATAAATCGACCAATTTACATCTATTAAAAAAGCAACTACAGCCAAGCTGGGGCCACTAGAGCTCAGGGGGAAAGGAGGAGAGACCTACGGAATTCATGAAGGCACGAGAAGCCATGATGAAAGATAGAAAGGATCACTCCCACCATTTTGAATCTCAGCTGCTTCAAGGCTGGAGCTGCTGAGCGCATGGATCAAGAGCTGGCAAAAGTCACTGCTGTGCCCTTTGGATGAAGTTGCTTGGAGATGGTAGGGAAGAAGAGGGCCTTGGTGGCCCTCAGGCCAGCAGGACCACTAACAGAGTTCTTGTGGTCCCAGGTAGGAGCAAGGAGCCACAACAACTGAAAAAAGGAGCCACTCAGTGGCTCGTGAGTCATTGCAAAGGACCAGTGCACAGCCCATCCCATGGGAAGTGTTTGAAGTGCAGGCAGTGGGGGAGACAGGCCCATCTAGGGAACACTGGGCCACAGAAAAGACAGCCGATCTGCCCCCCAATCAGTGCAGGACCACTCAGTGGGGACGAGTAATGTAGATGGCCAGGAATATAGAGCTGCAGGGGGAGTGGTTTGCTGAAAAGACTCAGGCCCAGACCAGAGTTTCTACGCAACCCAATCCAGGTGTACCAGATCTCGTGAGACCTGGAAGTACCTACAAAGTCAACCATTAAAACCTGAGCTGCACAAAAAGCCTTCCCCAGGGAATCAGCAGCAAAGCAGCAATTTAGCTCAACCATAGAGTTCAAGTGCTGGTTCCCACAGGAAGTTTCCCCATTTTAGAAGTAAGCAAAGGACAATAAATTAGTTCCAGTGCAGAGTTTAAGTGGTGGGAACAGCAAATAATCCAACATAGAACTGAAAGAAAAAACAAAGTACTCACAGACCAGAGACAAAATTTGATATTAACTAGTAAAGGTCTCACATCACCAAAGAATACCTATAACATCCAGAAGGACTGGAAGTCCCCTGGGCTACCAAGCCAGGGATGGGGGAGGGCCGAGGGCTTCAGCCATGCACCCCCTGACAACCACAACCAGCCCAGCAATGACCAACGAGCCACCACAGGAAGTTCCCTGGCTTCCCAAACTAGGATGGTGGGGGACCTTGGGTCTCAGCCATGCCCCCTCCGACACCCACACCCAGCCCAGTGACAACCACCTAGCCACCACAGAAAGCACCCTGGGCTCCCTAGCTGGGGTAGTGGGGGGCCTCGGGCCTCAACCACAGCCCCCTGACATGCACAACCAGCTCGGTAACAACCACCAAGCTGCCACAGGAACCCCCCCCCCACTGGCTCCTGAGCAGGGGCAGGAGTGGGGGGCCAAGGGCTTCAGCCACATCCCCCTGACATCTGCATTCAGCCCAGCAACAACCAAGCCACTACTAGAAGCCCCCTAGTCTCCCCTGCATGAATGAGGGGGGTACCATGGGCTTCAACCACACTCTCCCTCCTTCCTCCTTCTCCCCCCATTTGCTTCTCCCTTCCCTTCTCCCCCTCCCACCCAACTGCTCAGGGTCTGCTCAGGGTCCTGAGGTATGGAGCCAGGGACTGACTCCTTCTCCTGCAACCAGACACACCACCACTGCCACAGGGCCTGTTACTCTTTTAGAAGGAGAGAAGAAATCTTGGGTTATTGGGGGTGGGTGGGAGGGGAAGGGGCATGGGGAGAGATTGGACAAGGAGCATAAAGAATAAGTATGATTTGTAATATTACATATGCTAATAATGTTGATTTGATCAATATATGTTAGTGTTGAACCCCAAAAATATGTATAATCAATTATGATTCAATTTAAAAAAAAGAAAAGAAGGAAGTTTAAAGAGAAAAAGAAAGAAATAAAGAGATGGTCTGCCTAATTTCTTAAAATAAAAATAATGAAAGTGGATAAATTGATTTGTACACAGAAAAAAAAGTATTATTATCAAAACCAATATTAATAAAGAATTGAAATGCATGAATCTTGTAGATGCTTCACAGCTTTCTTCTATCATATATGACTATTTTTAAAATGTATATCACTCATAAATCCTAATATCTTGATCAATTTTTTGCATAAAACTTCTTTAGACACATCATAGATATTTAATGTGCTCCTCTCATACAGTGTTTCTCACAGACTGTGGGATACTTAGCTGGCTTTTTATGAATACATATAATTTTAAATTATCACTAAAATAATTATCTTTTTCTTGTGGTGAACCTTGGTCTAATAAAGAGATACCACTGCTGTAGGTAATTCCATCTCTAGATAAAGAGACTAAATCAGATAATGTTTGTATGTTTCCCACAAAGAAAAGCTGTTTTATTAAATGAGAAGAGACTTATACTACATTCTCCATAATACAAACTCCAATAGAAGAAAATGAATGCATTATTTTTTTAATAAAAAATGAACTTAAATGATGACTTGTTTTAGTTCCCTCTACACTATATAATACCTTTTTCAGAGTCCTTTAGTGCCAGAGCTCAGCTTGCCTATCTCCCTGCTGGGTGGATTTACATTCTCATTTAACTCATACTCATTTCACAACTGTTGACCCAGAGTAGACCTAATGGTAGTGAAAACAGAGAACCCAGAAGAAGAAGGAATAAAAATACTTTTATATGGAATTATGAAATATTTTTTCTTAACTTCGATTATCTTTTTCTTTTTTAAAAAATAATAATAGTAATGACAATTTACTGAGTGTTTATGTAACAGGAAGTATGCTTAATGCTCTGGACACATCATTTCATTCTCACAACAAGCCACTAAGGTGTGGCTATTCCAATTTTACAAATCAGGCAATGAGGTGAAGAAAGGAAGGTTACTTCCGAAGTTTGCACTTTTGGTATGTGGTGGAGCCAGGATGTTGACTCAAGCATCTCTGCCTCTAAAGTCTTTTTTAAAAAAACTTTATTTATTTATTAATATTATTTTCTTTTTACATTCTAAGATGTTGTTGTGGAGCACTTGGCGGGGAAGGGAGAGGGGAATAGGGTGAAAGGAGGAGGAAGGGGGTGTGTGGTCGAGGCCTGTGGCACCCCCCTCATTCCGGAAGGGGAGACAAGGGGGCTTCCAGCAGTGGTTTGGTCATTGCTGGGCTGGATGTTGCTGCGGGGGGTGGGGAAGAAGGGGGGCATTGCTGAGGCCCCTGGCCCTCCACCCTTCCTGGCTTGGGAGCCCAGGGGACTTCCGGTCCTTCTAGGTTTTATAGGTGTTCTTTGGTGGTGTGAGACTTTTACTAGTTAATATCAAACTTTGTCTCTGGTCTGTAGGTATTTTGTTTTTTCTTTCAGTTCTCTGTTGGATTGTTTGTTATTTCTACCACTTAAACTCTACACTGTAACTAATTTGCTGTCCTTTGATTACTTCTAAAACGGGGGAACTTCCTAAGGGAACCAGCACTTGAGCCCTGTGGTTAGGCTAAATTGCTGCTTTGCTGCTGATTTTCTGGGGAATCCTTTGTATAGCTAAGGTTTTAACTGTTGAACTTGTAAGCACTTGCAGATCTCGTGAGGTCTGATACACCTGAGTTTTGTGGAAACTCTGGTCTGGGCCTAGTCTTTTCAGCAAACTGCACACCTGCAGTACTGTATTACTGACCAGTCTCCACTGAGTGGTCCTGCACTGATTGGGTGGCAGATCAGCTGTCCATTCTGTGCCCCAATGTTCCCCCAGTGGGCCCATCTCCCCTACTCCCACCCTCCAAACACATCACATGAGACAGGCCATGAGTTGGGCCCTTGTGATGACTTACTGGCCTCTGAGTGGCTCCCTTTTTTAGTTGTCTGTGGCCCCTTGCTCCTATGTGGGTCCATGGGAGCCCTATTAGTGGTCTTGCTGGCCTGGGTGCCACCAAGGCCCTCTTCTCCCCTGCCACCTCCAAACAACTCCATCTGGAGGGCACAGCTGTGGCTTTTACAGGCTCCTCCTCTATGTGCTCAGCAGCTCCAGCCTGGATGTGGCCAGGGCCTAAAATGGTGAGAGCAATCCTTTCTTTCTCTCATCGTGGCTTCTCCTGACTTCATGCACTCTGCAGATCTCTCCTCTTCTTCACCTGAGTTCTAGCAGCCCCAGCTTGGCTGTTGTTGTTTTATAATAGTTGTAAATTGGTTGATTTGTTGGAGAGAGTGACACTGGGGACTATCTATTCTACTGTCTTGACCGGAAGTCCTCAAACTAGATTTATGTCCTTACTCTTGGTAGTTTCTGAGAGTACTCTACTCACCTCTCACATTACCCTGTCTTTTTCCTTTATCTCTACTCTATACATCATATGCAATGAGATGTGTGTTCCTGGAGCGCAGGGATTATACCTTATTCAGTTTTTAATCTCCAGCATCTACACAGAGTTTGGCATATAGCAGATACTCAATATAGTAGATAACTCAAAAAATTTATTTTGGAATGAATGAAGGGATTAATTCCATTGTCTGGAGGGATCCAGACAATGGGCCTTAATTTTTTTAAGGCCCATTGTCTGGATCCCTCCAGAACCTCAGTTAATTTGTTTAGATGCCAATTACAAGGAAGAATACAGTGTCACATCCGTGCTCTGTCTCTCACAGCACCTGCCATTACCTTTAACACTGTAGATGTTCAGAAATGTTTAACCGAATAATAGAATTTGAAGTACCAGCAATGAACAACTTCCCCACATGAATAAATAAAAAGATACAGGAATAGTGATAGAGGAAGTAAAGGAAGAAGAGAGTGGAAAGAAAGAAATGCGGATGAGAGAGAAATAAGGAGGAGTTCTAAGCATGACCAGTGAGTGACTTGTTACATTTTGGTTATGGGGATTAGTGGAGAATCTCAGCTAATCCCAGACACTATAGATGTTTCACTCCTGCGTTATAAGTGCTGAATCAAAAGTTAACCTTAATTTATAAAGTCATGAGCCAGTGCTGTTCTGTGTGTTCTTCTTGAATTATTTTAATTCCTTGCTACCCTTGCCCAAGTCTTCAGGAATAAGAAAGTGTTAATTCTTAGTTTTAACTAACTTCAATAATTAATATGATAGTTGTGAATGACTATACTTTTGGAGTATTATAATAATTATAAAATAAGGAGTATTATGAATGAATAGTAATTATGACTCTTTACAAGCAGAATTTTAAGAAATCCTGAAGTTTTACCATATTGAAAATTCTTTCTTGGCTATGATTCTATCTCTTCTTCCTTCACAGCCAAACTTCTTGACAGCTTTTATATTTATTACCTACACTTCCTCACCTTCCATCCATTCCTCAAACCACTGAAACTTAGGCTTACTTGACAGAAGATGCTCTAAATAAAGTGATCAGCTGTCTTCCTTCACTTCGCATCTAATGAGCAGTGTCCTTCCTTCTCTTCCTGACATCTTAGTAGCCTTTGACACTGTTGACCGCTCTCCCTCCTGACTCTTCTTTTCCCTTTGCCTTCGATGTCTGCAAATTCTCCTGTCTGGCAGATGCAATGTCTCAGTGTCCTCTGAATCTCGTTTCCCCTTGTATATTCTTTCAATGCAGATTTGGGGTATTTTGGAGGTGTTATCAGTAAGACTTGAGAATCAACTGGATGTAGGAAGTGAGGAAAAGAGGAGTCAGAAAGTCTAAGGCAACTACGTGATGGGGGAGAGGCATCTATTTATTTATATTTTATTTTATTTTATTTTTTATTATTTTTAAAATTTATTTTTAGAGAGGCATTTATTGAGATGAAGAAGAAAGACTGGAGAAAGTTTGTGTGTGTGTGTGTGTGTGTGTGTGTGTGTGTGTGTGTGTGTGTGTGTGTGTGAAGGATTCCGTTCATGCCCAGTGAAAAGGAACAACAGATAGTTATGGCCCTTGAGTAATCTGCCAACGTATAGCATAACAACATATTACCTAGTTATTCCTATACAGTACAATGCTCTACTCCTGTTTTTGTTCTTTTGCAGTTTAGAGGGATTTAAAAATTACTGAGGGACTTAGAAAAATCCAAAGGAATTCATCTTGTAAACTCAGTGTGGAGCATATGATTTCATTTTTACAACTTTTCATTTTGAAATAATTATAGACTCATGAAAAGGTGTAATGTACTACACAGAGGTCCTGTCCGCCCAGCACCCAGTGTCCCCCAAAGATGACATCTTAAATAACTATAGTGCATTATCAAGCCAGTCATGGGCCGGCCCATGGCTCCCTCGGGAGAGTGGGGTGCTGACAACGCCAAGGCCACGGGTTCGGATCCTATATAGGGCTGGCCGGTTGCTCCCTGGGAGAGCGTGGTGCTGACAACACCAAGTCAAGGGTTAAGATCCCCTTACCGGTCATCTTTAAAAAAAAAAAAAAGAAAGAAAAAAAAGCCAGTCATTAACTGGCACAGTACAGTTAACTAGACTACAGACCTTACTTGGCTTTCATCGTCTCTTTACATGCAATCATTTTTATGTGTGTTTTTGTCTAATTCTAGGACATTTTTATCACATCGTAGATTTATATACCTGCCATTACAACGGAGAGACAGATCTGTTTCATCAGCGCAAAGGAACTCAGGCTTCGTTACAGTCACCCCCCCACCCCTTCCCTAATCCCTGGTGACTACTTATTTATTCTCCATCTCAATAATTGTCTTCATTTTGAGAATGTTATATTAGTGGGATCATACAGATGTGACTTTTGGGGATTTTTTTCTATTGAGCAAAATGCCCTTACCACCATCCAAGTTGTTTGTATCAGTGTTCATTGCCTTTTACTACTGAGGAGTTTTTTGAGAATTTGCTTTGGACACCCCAATGAGAATTTGATTTTGACACCCCACGTACTCCAGGTATGG
Organism: Cynocephalus volans; assembly: GCF_027409185.1. Lineage (NCBI taxonomy): Eukaryota > Metazoa > Chordata > Mammalia > Dermoptera > Cynocephalidae > Cynocephalus > Cynocephalus volans. Next base: position 79,244,327 of record NC_084464.1, read on the forward strand.
AGCATACGTCACTTGCCAACCTTATATAAAGTGCTCAAATGAAATAGTTGAAGCTGATATAATGAGGAATAAAAGGTGTGACAAGAAACGAAGAATCACAAAGAAAGAAATTCTTAGCCATTCTCAGGAGAAATCAATAAGGCTGGGAGCGATGCCTACACGCCAACGCTTCCCAAGTGTATTTTACAGGCTGCCAACAAGTCTAATGTGAAAAGAAGTGTTTAATGGCAAAGTTTAGGAAATCACACTGTTTTGCTATAGGATTTGTCTTTAATATGGTAATGTATATTTCAAATTCTAAGAGACAGGTGTGATATTCTATGCTTCCCAAATCTTTAGACCACCACATGTATGTCCTTTTCCCCAGAATATCTCTCTGTAGGAGTTTTCCAGGGAAAATATTTTGGGTAAAGCTGCTGTAAATTAATACACAATCTGTAAGTACTAAAATGATCATGAGGTTTTATCACATAATCAAATGTGTTTAAGCTGCTTTTAAGGTTTATAATATGCTTAAATACAATAGAGTTACGTTAATGGTGGAAATACAACAATTGAATATTCCTAATGGCAATACTTATATTACATAAAAATATGCTGCCACTAGGGGGCAGAGAAGGATTAGAGGAAAAGAAGTACTTCCTTCAAATTGTCGCCTAATTTTAAAATTCCTGTTGTGTACTAAAAATGAAATGAGATCCGACTGCTTTTTTTCCTTTCTGTGCAAACAGACAATAAGGTTATTAAAGTAGTTTGCTTACTCCTATTACCATACACTTTTTAGGATGCATTTTCATCTTTAGCATGCAATTTATGCATAATAGTTTGTTATTTTTAGAGTTAAAATAACACATCCAGAGTGGGAGTTGTTTGCCTTTATAAAAGCAGATCCTGATTTTCAGAACCCAAGTGATCATTAACTTTTGAAGTTTCAGAAAGAGATACTATTGCCAAATTCTACTGTCATTCTTCTAGCCTGTTTTGGTTAGGAAATAAGTTATGGCAAGTAAAATTTGACCTAGAATTTGTGGAATTTTAATCTCCTAATAGAATCAAAGAGTCTCGATTAATCATCTAACATGTATCTATTACTAAATTTTTCCACCTACTTTTGCTTTGCACTTGAAGTGTTCCACCTCCCCCCCAACCCCCCCAGGCTGCTGCTTTTATGTTCACAGCTGGAGAAGAATAAACATAACTGAAAAGATAGCGAAATGGACTTGTTAGTAGAAGTTTGGGTGCTTGGAGAGCTTCTCCAAGCCCATCTTCCTTATACAAGGAAACTATTGCAAACTAGCTCATCTGTATAAAAATGTTTTATGAGAATCCAGAAACCCTTCTCATTTGAGAGGAGTGTCTAGAAAGTCTCTGATAGGAAAGTGCACGATTGAGTTTGATACTACAGTGAAGGGACCTCCCCTCCAGGGGGCCACCTACTGTCTTCTTCAGGGAAGCTTGCATGTGACCCAATTGTCCTGGTGAGGGAGGGAAGATCTCGGGATGAGAGGTGCATCTCCCAAAGGGGGCAGTCATTCCTGGGGCCATGATCTTGAGAAGTTGTGGGTCCTCAGACAGGAAACTGGGAATCAGGAGGTGGGAGAGCGAACTCTTGCCTTTCTCTAGGTATTGCTCTCTTGGGTCTGGACTTCGGGATATTTAGACCTGACTGAGGATGCCCCCAGGTAGGAGGCGTTTGATTTGGCCTCTGTCATACAGACAAAGGCGAGGATTCAGGGAGGAGGCTGAAGATGAGTGAATTACACCATCTAAACCAGATTACCTAGTTGCCCCTTTTTTTCTCCTTCTGTTTTCTCTTAGATGTTATGATTTCTAAGTGTTTTGGTCCTCTTTTAGCTATACTGAAGGGAATTTAAGGAAGAGCTAAAATTGTCAGGTGAGAACTATGCCTCTAAGTGAGGCCGGTGTAAAGGCGACAGCTTCAGTAGCTGAGACATTGAAAGAAAGAAATTGAATGTCAAGGTCAAAAAGTTAAAGTCAGGGTCACAAGGCCAGCACTCCTTCCCATGAGAGCCTTTGTTCATCGCCATGTTAAAGGGTGATGGATCCCTCTCAGACACCCAGAATAGGACATGTGGAAAGACGGGATGGTGGGAATTCCTTCTCACACAAAATGTTTTGGAGAGCTGCCCTCTAAGCTTTCCCCTGACAAGTTCTTTCAAATCTATCAATTACTAGGGTGAGAAGGTCAAGTAGGTGGTTTATCTATACTTATAAACTCAGAATTGATTCCCTCGCCCAACTGTTTTAAGGAGAGAAAACCAAAGACAGGTCCAGAGAAGTTAAGTGATGTTCCCAATGTCACAGGGTTGAAGTCAGGGCAGGGGCTAAAACCCATTTTCTGAGTTCAAGAATTTTGACACTACCCCTAATAGACATGTTTCCACTTTCCTGGCCAGGTCTTACTCTGCAATGAGATAGAAGTTTCAAGATACCAAAAGATAGAGACCAGCCAAAGAAGGTTTCTACAGGTTCTTTATTTCCCACCCAAGACAGTGCTAAACAATATGGGATATTAATTACATGGTCTTCAGCCTTGTGTTATAAATGAGGCTATTTCAAGGACCCTGGAACCCTGAGCTGTGTGTGGCTCATTGGTTGGAAGGGAAGACATAGAAGAATTCTCCTGCATCCCACAGCCAAGCCTTGAGGGCATGACAAAGTGAGTGCTTCTGAGGAATGTGTTTGTGCATGTGTGCATGTATATGTGTATCTGGATGTGACTCTTTTTATTGTCTCTTTGGGAAAGAAATGTTGGGCCAGGGAGACATCAAATCACTACCCTCTTCCTTCATCCAGTACACTGAAGGGCAGAATCCTCTTTATTGTTAATTAAATGTGAAAGAAGGAAGCCATCCCAATTCCACACAAAGGAGCATTGAGCAGGAGAGTCCAGGTGTTCCATTTTCTCCTCCTCAGTGCAAATTATCTCTTTGGGAAAAGAGCATCAAGATGTTGATGATAACTGCTTAATAATTACAGATTATTGACCATGTGTGTTCCTGTGAGAAAGGTTGTATAGAAACATCAAAGACTCTTCCATAACACCCATCCAGTCTTCTCTCCAATATGGCAACTCTCAGTGGCCGCCACATGTTACTCATGGCAGTAGCTAACACTGATTACTTGAGGACATTGCATCTAGCATTGTTCTAAGCTCCTTAGATGTTTTATGCCTGGTGAGCCTTCCAAAGTCCCTTTAGGGTAAGTGCAGTATTACAGATGAAGACGCTGACAAAATGAGGTTATGTATATATCACGTGATAGTAGGTGGAGAGCTTGGACTCAAAGCCCAGCAGTCTGTTCCAGAATACGTGCTCCTAACCACTATACCCTCTGCTACCTGGTAGCATTCACCTGACTTCCTACTGACCGATATTAAATCTTGCACGATTTATCCACAATCCCTTAAGTTCTGGTTTGATCACATATGTGGAAGATGTGTGTTTTGCTTGGACAAACAAAGCAATCTAGAGTAAAAACTGGAGTTTGATGATAAAATCACTCCAGTGCTATTTCAGGAATAATATAACCTGAGATGTCCTTCCCTACATTTGATACAATACTATTTTGAAATGATACAGTGAGTATTTATTGAAGTATTATTTAGTACTTAACTAAATGTAAAACAATTGCTTTACATTTCTTATCCCTCAATCCACCTAGTGACCAAATGGGATAAGTACTATTAGTGTCCCTAGTTTAAAGATGAATTTAACATTATTGAGTTATGTCCGAGCATTATACAGCTTCTTAACAGGTGAGAGTGAGATTTGAACCCAATGCTATGACTCCAGTGCACACATTCTTAATCACAGAATTATATCAGTACCCTAGTTGGCCATTGTGCAATTCAGAACAGACATCTTCCCAATCAGTGAGATTTCCTGAAAAACTGTGAACAATGTAGGCTTGGTGATGGAGTTTGGATGTGTTGTCCCCACCAAAAGTCATGTGGAAATTCGATCCCCAATGTGGCAGTGTTGGAAACTGGTTGAATCATGGGGGCAGATCCCTCATGAATGGATTAATGCTCTCCCTGGGGGAGGGGGGATTGATGACTGAGTTCTTGCTCTATTAGTTCCCGTGAGAGCTTGTTGTTTAAAAGACCCTGGCACCTCCTCTCTGTCTCTCTTGCTTCCTCTCACCATGTGATCTGCTTGTATCTGCCACTTTCTGCCATGAGTAGAAGCAGCCTGAGGCCCACGCCAGATGCAGCTGTCCCAGAATCGTAAGCCAATAAACTTCTTTTCTTTATAAATTACCCAGTCTCAGGTATTTCTGTTATAGCAACACAAAACGGATCAAAACACTTGGTCTCTGTGTTTCTGAGTTTTGTTTTGCTATATATGTTCTGCTCTTAAAGATGGTTTTTTATGTGTGCCATTCTTTCTTTCTTTAGTATTCAACTTTTATCATCTGGCTTTGATTTGCTCAAACTCTTTTCTCTCTGCAATTTGTACTGTTTTAGTTTCTTTTTCTAAATAAATAATTTTAAGCTCATAAATTTTCAGCCCTTATTATCTGAATTACTCGGTTATCCTTATGAATTATTTATCAAACACCATGCTGATCCACACTCACTTGCCCTTGTCACTTTTTTCACATAGTAAGATTTGCAAGGTGTAGAAAAGTTTCTGCCTTAAAATACTTGTTAATGGTATAGAGAAATAAAGTGTTATATTCAGCAAGTCCTGTGAAAATGCAACTAGGGTCACACAAGAAGGACCATGTGTAAACTTAAGAACTAAATGAGCTGTTTTGAGCTGCAGAGTGTGGCAGAACCCTTGGTGAAAGGGGTACAGGACGGGTAAATCCCTCAAGGCATGTATGGGGGGACCAGTGAACTTGGAGATTCTGAGAACCTTGGAGACAGTGGGTGGCAGTAGGAACAAGGAGTAGGGAGAGAAAAAGAAATCAAAGTGTGAAAAGCTAAATATGAGTGTGGGCTTGTAGTGGACATCCATGCGGTTGCCTGGTCAGCTCGTAGTGGTTTCTCCTTCTCTGGTAACTTCTCATCCCTTGCCCCTGCTCCACACCCTCTTCATGTGATTACACTGGGAGCAACCAGGTTCATACAACATGTCTCTACCCTCAGAGTTGATTGGACAAATGTGGGCAGATATGTCCCTCCTCAAATTTAGCTCTGAGACCAAGAGAGTCTAGATAGTTGGCTGTTCTCCCAGACAGAGTAGATATAAACCAGGACCAGAGTGAGAGAGAATAAGGCAGATGCTAGACAGTTGCCAGGGTGAGGAATATGGTTTCTTTGTTCTCTTCAGTATTCTAGTCATTGCTTTTTCTAATTCATTTCCTCGGACCATTTGTAACTTTGCCATTGGTATTGACAGACTCCTCTGCCTTATGACAATCTCCCTTTTTGCTGAAATTAGGGTACTTTAAGCCAAAGGGTGGAAGTCATCCAAGTGTCCATTAATGGATGAATTCACATACCTTGTTTTGTTTATTCATTCATCCATCACTGGACACTCGGATGATTTCCACCCTTTGGCTATTGTGAATAGTGCTGCCATACACATGGCTGTACAGATATCTCTTTGAATCCCTGCTTTCAGTTCTTTTGGGTACATACCCAGAAGTGGAACTGCTGGATCATATGATAATTCTGTATTTGATTTTTTGAGGAAACACCATCCCATTTTTCATAGCAGCTTCACCACTTTACATTCCCACCAACAGTGCACAAGGGTCCAAACACTCATTATTTTCTGTTATTTTGATATTAGCTGACAAATGGGTGTGAAGCAATATCTCATTGTGATTTTGATTTGCATTTCCCTAGTGACTAGTGATATTGAGTATCTTTTCATGTATGTATTGGCTACAAATATCTTCTCTGGAGAAGTGTCTGTTGTAGTTGTATTGGTTTGTTTCTGCTGTTTATAACAAAATACCTGAAACTGGGTGATTTATAAAGAAATTGAAATTTACTGCTTATAGTTTCTGAGGCTGGGAAGTCCAAAGTCCAGGGAATACATCTGGTGAGGGTCTTCTTTGGTGGTGGCTTTACAGCAATACAGGGGTCTCAAATGTGAGACTCTCATGTGCCCTCTCTTTGAAGCCCTCAGAAACATGCCCATGACCACCATTATTAATCTGTTCCCTCGTTCACGGTCCTCAGAATCCAATCACCTCTTCAAAGCCCCACCTTTCAATTCCATAATAGGATTTCCCACCCTCTTAACAGTTGCAGTGGAGATTAAACTCCAGTGATTTTTGGGGGCCATTCAATCCACTGCACAAGTATTCATTATTTAATTGAGCTTTTTTTTTCTTCACTCTCCTGTCCGTGAAAAATGAAGCCTTGTGTAATCAGAGACAGGCTAGCCATCGCTCCCTGTGTTTTCCCCCTCTTATACAGTCCATGGGAACTTTTTGTGTGTTACAAATCAATGACTAAATCTATAAGCTGTCATTCAGGGAAACCAGATCCTTCCTGTAGTAGATTCTTTTTTAAAAAATCTTGAGTAACATTTTTTTTTTAACTTTCACTTTAATGTTTTTGTTGCTGAGTTGTAGGAATTCTTTACATATTCTGGATATTAATTCCTTATTGGATATATGATTTGTAAGAATTTCCTACCATTATATGGACTGATAGTGTTCTTCGATGCAGAAAAGTTTTTAATTTTTATATAGTCCCATTTACCTATTTTATCGTTTGTTGTCTGGGCTTTTAGTGTCATATCCAGGAAATCATTGTCAAATCCAATGTTATGAAACTTTCCCTCTCTTTTCTTCTAAGAGTTTTAACTCTTAAAATTAGGTCTTTGATCTATTTTGAGTTAATTTTTTTATATGGTATAAGATAAGGGTCCAAATTCATTGTTTTTTTCATGCGGATTACAGCTCTAACACTGTTTTGTAAAAAGACTATCCTTTTTCCATTGAAAGGTCTGGGAACACTTGTCAAAAATGATTTGATAATATATGCAAGAATTTATTTTTGAGCTATCTATTCTATTCCATTGGTGAGGTTTATCTGATGGCTTCTTCTTTTTTTTTTTTTCTTTACTCATCTTTGAATGAGTAATATTCCTCTTATGTCATATATTATAATACATTTATGTGAAAGAGAGGTTAGGGAATTTTCCAGGCTTGTAGAAAATTTCCATTACAAGTAAAATTCCTTATGACAGAGGGTTATGTGGATGAATTTTCTTAGCTTTGATTTCTTCCTAGCCATCTGAGATTGGCAGCCATAGCATTGCTTATAATGTACTCTACCCAGCCTTACCTCCCCTCCTGACAGCTTCCTAAAAATAGGGTATTATAGGGCCATCCCATAGCTCACTTGGGAGAGTGTGGTGCTGATAACACCAAGGCCATGGGTTCGGATCCCTATATAGGGACAGCTGGTTAGTTCACTTGGGACAGCATGGTGCTGACAACACCAAGTCAAGGGTTAAGATCCCCTTACTGGTCATCTTTTTTTTTTTTAAAGGGTATTATGAGTAATTCCTGGTTTGTCACTACCTACCCTGTTCCTCCTTGATCTAGCCTACACACTTGCTCAGGTTGTCCTGCCAGCCCTGGAGATCTGATGGTGTTGAGATCTTTAGCTAAATTCTTCTCTGGTTGTCTTCCCACACCTTTATTTGACATTCAATGCATTTGGCAGCCCATACTCCTGTATTATGTTTTGGTGTTATGAAAGTCTCTGAATTTTATTAAAAGTAGAGCTTAACTTTCTGTTTCTTATTCTCAAAGTTGTTTTTGGGTAATTTCCTGAAGGCGAAGAAACTAGTCTTCTAGTTTCCAACAATGAATTTGGGAAGCAAGAACCTTAGCTAGTTGAAATAACAATCATAAAAAGTTGACTTTCATGAGCAAGAAATGTGAGGAGAATGGATAATATCAGAATACCAAACAATTTCTTTATGGTGAATTCTAAGTAAAGACACCTGCATTTCTGGGAGAACTCATAGATGATCTGCATGAACGACGACACACAGAATGCAGAACTGAGTGAATTAGCAGTCATTGCTCTTAACAGTCAAACTTACGGTGCTCTAAGATCTGTTTTAGTGTTATGCATATTTCCCAGATTTTATTTTTCAATTTAGAACTGTCATTTGAAATTCCCACCTCTAACTATCCTGGCTCAAATGCTTTTTACATTCTTTTCTGTGACCTTTATTTGTTTTTTTTTTTTTTTCCAAAACAATAAAAATACACTTATTTCTCTCAGTGTAATACAAAACATGCACATGGTTTTATTAGTTTTTGATTATTGTTGTAACACATTACCACACATTTAGTGGCTTAAAACAACATATTTTTATTATCTTACAGTTCTGGAGGTCAGAAGTCTGATGCAGGTTTCACTGGGAAAAAATCAAGGTGTTAGCAGAGCTGTGTTCCTTTCTGGAGTCTCTAGAGGGTACTCCATTTTCCTGCCTTTTCCAGCATTTAGTAGCTGCCTGCATTACTTGACTCATGACCACCTTCCTCCATCTTCTCTCTGATGATTCTTCTGTAGTCATATCTCTCTCTGACCACAACTAAGAAAGGAAGGAAAGGTTCTCCACTTTTAATGATTCATGTAATTAGATTGGACACACTTGGGTAATCCAGGATAAGCCCCCCGTCTCAAGGATCATATCCTTAACCACATCTGCAGAGTCCATGTTACCAAGTAAGGTAACATAGTCCTGTGACCTTTATTTGGACTTGCCTAATCTGTTGTCTCTGTTTTTTCTTCCTTCCACCTGCCACCAGTCACTAGCTATCTGCTTAGAAGACTGAGTGGATTTCTGGATTATCAAGGTAATGTGAAGGTGACAGGAGAAAAGTTAGTCTTCATTTCCATTAAGCTGCTGCAACCGGAATTATGAAGTGGAAATAAGAAAACTATAGTTGTATTTTTCATTCAGGATATGATCAGAAGTTGAAATCATACATGAATATGAATAAGAAAGAATTAAGCATCCTGCGTGAGATCGGAAATGTGCAAATAGCACTACTGTTTGGCCAGTCAAGGAATTGTGGTGGCTATCTACAGAGGTGGTGTGGCAGAAAGGCTTAGATAGGGCTTGTTTCCTTTATAATTGGCACCCTCAGGAATACTATCTAGGACAAAGTGCTCCATAAAATGTATTAATAGGTAATATCAAAGTGGTGTGGTGAAGGGGAGTGACTGTGTGGAGATTCACTGAAGCAGTGGATTCTTCCAAGTGGTGACATGTAAAATAGTCTGTAAAACATTCTCCAAGAATATGGGTGGAACGTCCCCTTTCCATTTCTAACTCTGCCCTTCTCTTATGTGTCTCCTCATGATTCCTTTATCCCTTCAGATCTGCCTTAGGTGTTCAGTTTTGCCATGTATAGAATTGTGAGATGTGGCAGATGATTGAAAAGGTTGATGAGCTCACACCTGTAGAGATGGCCTTATCTTAAGCCATGTAGATTCCTTAATGTTACAATACAGAATAGAGAGTATTCAACTAAGGTCATAAGATTAACCATCAAAATAGTAGAAATAGAATACTTACCTTTCTAAGTTCTCCTGTAGGCATAGTTATAGTTTCTCTTATGTTAAAGCATATTGCTTCCAGATGTTGCTTCTAGAGAAAAGTAATGTGTTTCCTGATCCCATATATTAAGGAAGGAATAGAAGTGTATAGGCTGTTATCAAGGCCATCATATTCAAATGCATATGTTCCAAATTCTATAGTTAATTATTTAAAATATTTATAAGAGAGCAATTTCTGAAACATATATGTTAGTTTCTGTGTAGCTTAGGGTATGGATATACTTCATCATGCACTTTCCAAATGAAGGAAATCAATTATAGAAGAAAAATTAAAGGAGAAATCATGTACTTTTCTTAAATGAAGTAATATGTTGTCACATTCTTTTAAAGTTATCTAAAATCCCTCATATGCTATATCTCTTGAATTAATCTCGTTCTTTTCCAACTGAGTCTCTTTTTATTATATGGAATATATGTTTTTCAAATTTTCAGGAAAGATTTTTTGTCAAATTTATATTTGACTCCTTTCGTTCTCAGAGCTTGTGAATGATATCAGAATGGGAAATATTATGAATTATTTCAAATATTGGAACTTTGGAAATGAAATTAGTACTTCATACAAGTATAATAAAACTTTTGCCTGGAGAGCATTAATTCTAATTTTATTACCAATCTAATTGGTAAAGTTTCCCATTCTATTCTTTACTTTTTATATGGAAAAAGTAAGAAATATAATGGCTACACACATTATGAGAAACTCTATAACGAAATAAGCCAAAAATTAAAAAAATATCTTCCACTTTTAGAGCAAATGTTTCCATCTGTATTATATAGCAAAGGGAATCTTTCAGTGCTATTTCCTAAATGAGATATCCTTTTTAATTTTTTAAAAATTCTTTAAAAAAGCCTCTCTCTTTTATTTAGTTTAACAATAACTTGTAGAAGTATTTTCACCCCCGTGTTAATTGCAGCATTATTCACAATGGCCAAGATACGGAAACAACATAAGTGTTTGTTGAAAAATAAATGAATAGGTGGAGTTCTGGTCAACACGGCAAAGTAGTTGGTTCCTAGGGTTGCTCTCTCCCACAGAATGACCAATTTGCACTATTAAGGACCAACAACAGAAGACTCGAGATCTGCACTGGAACAGGCAGGAACCACGCACCATGGGACCCCAGTTCAGGTTGCTCCCCACTGTGTGAGATGTTTTAGAGCTTCTGGGCCCACATGCCCTGAGCCTGCTAGGCTGGAGAAGGCAGGCATGGTGGGACTTCTGTCCCAGGCTGGTCCCCACCACCAGGAGAGAATTGAGAGGCTCGGGGCCCCCACACCCCAAGCCAGCCATGCTGGAGAAGACAGGTGGGGCTGGACCTCTGGACCAGGCCAGCCCAGGCTGACCCCCACTGCCGGGAGAGTCTTAAGAGCCTTGAGGCTCCCTCACCCCAAGCCAGTCATCCTGGAGAAGGCAGGCAGGGTGGGACTTCCGGCCCAGGCCCGTCCCTGCCAGTGAGAGAGACTTAAGAGTCTTGGGGCCCCATCACCCTGAGCCAGCCATGCTGGAGAAGGCGGGCAGGGTGGGACTTCCAACCCAGGCCAGTCCCCACCACCGGGAGAGACTTCAAAACCTCAGGACCCCACACCTCAAGCCAGCTGTCTTAGAACAGGCAGGTGCAGAGGGAACCCCAGCCAAGGCTAGTTCCTGCTGACCAGAAGTGGCAGTCCCTTCAGGATCCAAGCCAGACATCAGGTTGAAACAAGTTGACTGGGATACCCCCAGCCAAAATGACAAAACACCAAGGAGAGATACCAGAAATGAAAAATCAAGAAAGCACATCACCACCAAAAGAAAATAATAACTCTCAAGCGCTAGATCCTATAGAACAGGAAGCCTTTGAAATGATAGACAAGGAATTTAGAATAACAATTCTAAGGAAACCAAATGAGATACAAGAAACTCAGTTAGACAACACAATGAAATGAGAAAAAATATAATGGATCTGAAAGAAGAAATGTACAAAGAAATCAATGCCTTGAAAAAAAATAGAGCTGAGCTTGTGGAGCTGAAGGATTCATTCAACGAAATAAAAAACACAACAGGGAGTTTAGCTAGCAGACTTCAACAAGCAGAAGAGAGAATTTCTGACCTTGAAGACAGGCTGTTTGAATTAACACAGGCAGACCAGAAAAAAGAAAAAAGAATCAAAAAAATTGAAGAAAATCTGAGAGACAACTGGCCTAAGCACTCAAATATCCAAATGATGGGTATTCCAGAAGGGGAGGAAAAAGGAAATGGCATTGAAAACATGTTCAAAGAGATAATAGCAGAAAACTTCCCAGGTATAGGGAAAGTCACAGATCTCCAGATTCAGGAAGCCCAAAGATCCCCAAACACATTAAACCCAAAAAGGTCCTCTCCAAGACATGTGATAATCAAACTGACAAATCTCAAAGACAAAGAGAGAATCTTAAAAGCTGCAAGAGAGAAGCAGCAATTCACCTATAAGGGAGCCCTAATCAGAAAACATCAGACTTTTCATTAGAAATCCTAAAAGCCAGAAAACAATGGGATGATTTATTCAAAGCACAAAAGGACAAAAATTGCCATCCAAGAATAATTTACCCAGCAAGGCTATCTTTTTGAAATGAAGGACAAATAGTATATTTCTCAGACAAACAAAAAACCATGGAAGTTCACTACCACATGACCAGCTCTACAAGAAATTAAACAGCATTCTACTTAATGACGTGTGGTCCAAGAAGAAATTGAACAGGAAATCAAAACATTTCTTGAAACTAATGAAAATAATGACACATCATACCAAATCCCGTGGGATACTGCAAAAGCAGTACTAAGGGGGAAATTAATCACATTAAATGCTTACTTCAGAAGAATGGAAAGATGGCAAATAAATAACCTAACACTTCACCTTAAAGATCTAGAAAAACAAGAACAATCCAAACCTAAAGTTAGTAGATGGAAAGAACTAATTAAGATCAGAGCAGAACTAAATGAAATAGGAACCCCAAAAACAATACAAAAGATCAAGGAAACAAAAAATTGGTTTCTTGAAAAGATAAAGAAAATCAACAAACTTTTTTAGCAAGATTCACTAAGAAAAGAAGAGAGAAGACCCAAATAACAAAGATTAGAAATGAAAAAGGTGATATTACAACTGACACCTCAGAAATACAAGGAATCATTAGAGACTACTATATACAACTACATGCCAACAAATTTGAAAATCTGGAGGAAATGGATGAATTTCTGGATGCATACAAACTACCAAAACTAAGCCAAGAAGATATAGAAAATCTGAACAGACCAATAACAATAAAAGAGATTGAAGCTGTTATCAGAAGGCTCCCAACAAAGAAAAGCCCAGGATTGGATGGATTCACTGCAGAGTTCTACCAAATCTTGAAAGAGGAACTGATACCAATTCTCCACAAACCATTCCAAAAGATTGAAACAGAGGCCATTCTCACAAACTCATTCTATGAGGCAAACATCACCCTGATACCAAAACACAACAAAGATACATCAAAAATAGAAAACTACAGGCAAATATCTTTGATGAATATAGATGCAAAAATCCTCAATAAAATAGTAGCTAACAGAATACAGCAACACATGCAGAAAATTATACACCATGATCAAGTGGGATTCATCCCAGAGATGCAAGTTTGGTTCAACATACGTGAATCAATAAGTGTGAAACACCATATGAATAAAAACAAAGACAAAAACCACATGATCATCTCTATTGATGCTGAAAAAGTATTTGACAAAATTCAACATCCTTTCATGATAAAAAGACTCTCTACAAGTTAGGCATAGACAGAAAGTATCTCAACATAATTAAAGCTGTATATGATAATCCCATTGCCAATATCATGCTGAATGGGGAAAAGCTCAAAGCTACACTTATAAGCAGGAACTAGACAAGGATGCTCACTCTCGCCACTCCTATTCAACATAGTGTTGGAAGTACTAGCCAGAGCAATCAGAGAAGAGAAGGAAATAAATGGCATCCAGATTGGAAAGGATGAAGTCAAGCTGTCCCTTTTGTGGATGATATGATCCTATATATTGAACAGCCTAAAGCCTCTATAAAAAAACTCCTAGAGTTGATAAATGATTTCAGCAAAGTTGCAGGATACAAAATCAACACACAAAAATCAGTAGCATTTCTATATTCCAACACTGAACATACAGAAAAAGAAATCAAGAGAGCTAGCCCGTTTACAATAGCCACCAAAAAAAAAAAAATAAATAAATAAGACTTAGGAATAAAGCTGACTAAGGATGTGAAAAATCTCTATGAAGAGAACTACAAACCACTGTTCAGGGAAATTAAAGAGGATACAAGAAGATGGAAAGATATCCCATGCTCTTGAACTGGAAGAATTAACTGTGAAAATGTCCATATTACCCAAAGTGATCTACAGATTCAATGCAATCCCCATGACATTTTTCTCTGAGATGGAAAACCTGTCCAAATATTTATACAGAACAACAAAAGACCACGCATAGCCAAAGCAATACTGAGCAAAAAAAAAAAAAAGCTGGAGGCATAACACTACCTGACTTTAAACTGTATTACAAAGCTATAATAACCAAAACCAGCATGGTACTGGCATAAAAATAGACACATGGATCAATGGCATAGAACAGAGAACCCAGAAATCAATCCATCTGCCTACAGCCATCTGATCTTTGACAAAGGTGGCAAATCTACATACTGCGGAAGAGACTGCCTTTTCAAGTGCTGCTGGGAAAATTGGATACCCGTATGTAGGAGAATGAAACTAGACCTGTACCTTTCATCACATACCAAAATCAACTCAACATGGATTAAAGAATTAAATATACATCGTGAAACAATAAAACTCCTTAAAGAAAACATAGGGGAAACACTCCAGGAAGTAGGAGTGGGTGCAGACTTCATGAATAGGATCCAAAAATCACAGGCAACTATAGGAAAAACAAACAAATAGGATTATATCAAACTAAACAGCTTGTGCACAGCAAAAGAAGCAATCAACAGAGTAAAAAGACAACCAACAGAGTGGGAGAAAATATTTGGAAAATATACCTCTGGCAAAGGATTAATATCCAGAATATACAAGGAACTCAAACAACTTTACAGCAAAAAACCAAATAGCCCAATTAAAAAATGGGCAAAGGAGCTATATAGGCATTTCTCAAAGGAAGATATACGAATGGGCAACAGACACATTAAAAAAATGCTCAACTTCACTCATCATCCGGGAAATGCAAATCAAGACCACTTTTTTTTTTTTTTTTTTTGTCGGTTTTTCGTGACTGGCACTCAGCCAGTGAGTGCACTGGTCAGTCCCATATAGGATCCGAACCCGCGGCGGGAGCGTCGCCGCGCTGCCAGCGCAGCACTCGGCCCAAGACCACTTTGAGATACCATCTCACTCCATTTAGGATGGCTAACACCCAAAAGACAGAATCATAAGTGCTGGCGAGGTTGTGGAGAAAAGGAACTCTCATGCACTGTTGGTGGGGCTGAAAAATGGTGCAGCTTTTATGAAAAATGGTATGGAGGTTCCTCAAACAATTACAGGTAGATCTACCATATGACCCAGCTATTCCACTGTTGGAAATACACCCAGAGGAATGAAAATCATCATGCCAAAGGGATACCTGTACTCCACTGTTTATTGCAGCTCTATTTACAAAAGCCAAGAGTTGGAACCAGCCCAAATGTCCATCATCTGATGCGTGGATAAGGAAACTGTGGTATATCTATACAATGGAATACTACTCTGCTATAAAAAAGAATGAAGTACTACCATTTGCAACAACATGGACGGACTTAGAGAAAATTATATTAAGTGAAACAAGTCAGGCACAGAGAGAGAAATACCACATATTCTCACTTATTTGTGGGAGCTATAAATAAATCAATAAATAGACACACAAACAAATCAAGGGTGTGTGTGTGTGGGTGGGTGGGGGGTAAGAAGGCTGAATAACCACAAAAATTCCTTGAACTATTTAAGTCAAGTGAATAGATATGATGTCGTGGGGGGGGAGGGGTGGAGAGAATGGGTAAAGGGGCATGAAAATCAATTACAGTGTATATTGAGAAGTAAAATAAAAAAATAAATGAATGAAGAAATTGAAAGAAATTGTGACATGTATTTACACATATAGAATATTACTCATTCTTAAAAAATAAGGAGAACCTTATTTGCCATTTGTTGCCATTTGCAACAACATGGATGAAACTGGAGGACATTATGCTCAGTGAAATAAGCCAGACACAGAAAGACAAATACTGCAGGATTTCATTTATATGTGGAATCTAAAAAAAGAAAATTGAACTCATGGTAACAGAATATAATGGTGATTATCAGGTGATGGAAAAAGGGGAGATATTGGTCAAAGGAAGCAAACCTTCAGTTAAAAGATGAATAAGTCCTGGAGACCTAATATACAGCATAGTGACTATAGTTAATGATAATGTCACGTATAATTGAAATTTGCCAAGAGAGTAGATCTCAAGTGTTCTCTCCACCCCCCCACACACATGCGTGTGTGCACACACATTCACAAAGGTAACTATATGAGCTGATAAATATGTTAATTAGCTTGATTTTGGTAATCATTTCACAATGTGTACATCTATCATTCACAATGTTGTACACCCTAAATATATGCAATTTTTATTTGCCAATCATGCCTCAATACAGCTGGGGTAGGAAAATAAGCCAGTCACAGAAATAAAAACACTGTATGATCTCACTTATATGTGGACTCTTAAAATGTTGAATGCCTAGAAACAGGGAATAGAAATATAGTTAGCAGGGGTGGGGGAGTGAGAAGGATAGGGGGATGTGGGTCAAAGAATACATAGCTGAAGTTATGTAGAGAGAATAAGTATGAAGACCTAATGAACAGCATGATAACTATAGTTAATAATATTGCATTGTATACTAGAAATTTTCCAGGAGAGTAGATTTCATGTCCTTTTACCACAAAAAAGAAAAAAAATTAACTGTGAAGAGATTGATATGTTAATTTGCTTGACTGTAGTAATCATTTTATTATATATATCAAAATATCATTTTATACACCTTAAATATATACAAATAAAATTCTTATGGTCTATAAAATAAAATGTTTTTTAAATTAAAGAAGAAAAAAGTGCTGGCCATTACCTCAGTTGGTTAGAGCATGGTATTATAACACCAAGGCCAAGGGTTCAGATCCCCTTATGGCCAGCTGAAAAAAAAAAAAAAAAAAAAAAATATATATATATAAATTTAAAAAATGATAATAAAGAAAAAAACATTATAAAGCTACCATAATAAATACAGTATGAAATTTGTTTTTGCTTTAACATCCATTTTAAATTGTTTGTTAATTTTACCTAATAAAAAATAAACTCTATTGATAAAATTTTTTTTCTCCCTAACCCCCTTCCATCTCCTCCTTTCCCACCTCTATAACCACAGGTCTGTTCTCTCCTTCTGAAAGTTCAATATATTATTGTGACCCTTCCTTCCTTCCTTCCTTCCTTCCTTCCTTCCTTCCTTCCTTCCTTCCTTCCTTCCTTCCTTCCTTCCTTCCTTCCTTCCTTCCTTCCTTCCCACTTATGAGTGAGGACATGTGGTATTTCTCTTTCTGTGCCTGGCCTATTTCATTTAACATAAGATTCTCCAAGCTCATCTATGTTGCTGAGAATGGCGGAATTTCATTCTTTTTTGTGGCTGAGTAGTATTCCATTTTGTGTATGTACCATATTTTCCTTATCTGGTTATCCATTGATAGACATTTAGGTTGGTTCCATATCTTGGCTATTGTAAACAGAGCTGCAATAAACATGGGAGTGCAGGTATCCTTAGACATGATGGTTTCCATTCCTTTGGGTATATACCCAGAAGAATTGCTTTATCAAATGGTAGTTCTATCTGTAGTTACAGTTGTTTAAGAAACTTCCATACTGTTTTCCATAATGGCTGTACTATTTTACAGCCACACCAACAGTGTAGAAGAGTTCCCCTTTCTCCACATCCTTGCCACCATTTGTTATTCTCAGTCTTTTTGATAATAGCCAGTCTAATTGGGGTGAAATGATACCTCAATGTGGTTTTGATTTGCATTTCCCTGATGCTGAGTGATGTTGAGCATTTTTTCATGTGTTTGCTGGCCTTTTAAAAAATATCTATATAAGAAAAATGTTTATTAAATTTTTGTGATATATGATCAAATTGAGATCTTTGTAATTCTTTTAAAAAAATTTTATCTATCTATCTATCTATCTATCTATCTATCTATCTATCTATCTATCTATTTATATCTATTTATTCATTTATTTATTTATGGAATAGTACTCTGCCATAAAAAAGAATGAAATACTCCCATTTGCAACAACATAGATGGACCTAGAGAAACTTATGTTGAGTGAAACAAGCAAAGCACAGAGAGATAAATACTGCATGTGCTCACTCATATGTAGAAGCTAAGAGAGAAAGGAAGGCAGGAAAGAAAGACCACAGTAGTGCCGTGATCCAACAAAGTGAGGGAACATTCCTAGGGCTGCAAATTGGAGTTGAGGCAAGAGGAGGAAGGGGAGGGAGGTTGGGGGATAATTGGGAGGGGATAAAGGGTACAAAAGTAATTTCTGGTAATGGGTATGCCCCCAGTATGAATCTGGCCCCCACATCATGGGCAGGAGAGGGGACAATCAGCTTTGTATCTCATGAATATTTGTAATAAATACATACATACATACATACATACATACATACATACATACATACATACATACATACATAAATAAATTGCTGGCCATTTTTATATCTTCCTTTGAGAAATGCCTATTCAGCTCTTTTGCTCATTTTAAAATCAGGTTATTTGTTTTTTTTACTGTTAAGTTGTTTGAGTTCCTTGTATATTCTGGTATTAATCCCTTGTTGAATGTACAGTTTACAAATATTTCCACCCATTCTGTAAGTTGTCTTTTTACTCTGTTGTTTCCTTTGCTGTGCAGAAGCTTTTTAGTTTGTTGTAATCCCATTTGTTTATTTTTTCTTTTGCTGCTTGTGCTTTTGAGGTTTTATTCATAAAGTCTTTGCCCAGTCCTACTTTCTGAAGTGTTTCCCCTATGTTTTCTTCCAGTAGTTTTATGGTTTCAGGTCTTATATCTAAGTCTTTAATCCATTTTAAGTTTATTTTGGTATATGGTGAGAGGTATGGGTCTAGTTTCATTCTGCATATGGATGTCCAGTTTTCCCGGCACCACTTATGTATGCTGCTGCTGCCCTTGTCAAAATCAGTTGGCCATAAGTATTTGGTTTCTTGGTCCTCTATTCTGTTCCATTGGTCTGAGTGTCTGCTTTTATGCCAGTACCATGCTGTTTTGGTTACTATAGCTTTATAGTATAATTTGAAGTCAGGTAGTGTTATGCCTCCATCTTTGTTTTGTTCAGGATCACTCTGGGTATGAATGTTAAAATTGTTTTTTCTCTTTCTGTGAAGAATGTCATTGATATTTTTGTTTTGTTTTGTTTTGTCTTTTTCGTGACTGGCACTCAGCCAGTGAGTGCACTGGCCATTCCTATATAGGATCCAAACTTGCAGCGGGAGCGTCGCTGTGCTCCCAGTGCCGCACTCTCCTGAGTGCGCCATGGGCTTGGCCCTATCATTGGTATTTTGATGGGGATATCATTGAATCTGTAGGTCTCTTTGGATAGCATGGATATTTTCACAATGTTGATTCTTCCAATCCAAGAGCATGGAATGTCTTTCCATCTTTTTGTGTCCTGTTTAATATCTTTCAGTGGTGATTTATAGATCTTATTGTAGAGATCTTTCACCTCCTTGGTTAATAAAATTCCTTGGTATTTTATTTCTTTTGGTGGCTATGTAAGTGGGATTGCTTTCCTTCTTTCTTCTTCCGGTGGTTTGTTGTTGGAGCATAAAAAAGCTACTGATTTTTGCATGTTGATTTCTGTATCCTGCAACATTAGTGAAATTATTTATGAGCTCTAGGAGTTTTTTGGTAGAGTCTTTAGGTTTTTCTATATATAGGATCATGTCATCTGCTAACAGGGACAGTTTGACTTTGTCATTTCAAGTCTGGATGCCCTTTATTTCTTTCTCTTGCTTGATTGCTCTGGCTAGTAATTCCAATCTTATGTTAGATAGGAGTGGTGGGAGTGGGCATCCTTGTCTTGTTCCTGTTCTGAAAGCTTTTCCCCATTCGGGATGATGCTTGTAGTGGGTTTGCCATATATGGCTTTTATTGTTTTGAGATACTTTCTTTCTATACCTAATTTGCTGAGAGCCTTTATCATGAAGGGATGTCAAATATTGTCAAATGATTTTTCTGCGTCTATTGAGATAATCAGATAGTTTTTGTCCTTGATTTTTTGATGTGGTGTATCACATTCATTGACTAGCATAGGTTGGACCATCCTTGCATCCCTGGGATGAATCCCATTTGATCATCGTGTGTAATTTTTTTTTGATATGTTGCTATATTCTGATTGCTAATATTTTGTTGAGGATCTTTTGTGTCTATGTTCATCAGAGATATTGGCCTGTAGTTTTCTTTTTTTGTTGTTGTATCCTTGTCTGGTTTTCATATCAGGGTGATGCTGGCTTCATAGAATGAGTTTGGGAGACAGGTCTCTGTTTCAATTTTTTGGAATAGTTTGAAGGGAATTGGTATTAATTCCTCTTTAAAGGTTTGGTAGAATTCAGCAGTAAAGCCATCTGGTCCTGGGCTTTTCTTTGTTGGGAAACTGCTCATTGTTGCTTCAATGTCATTGCTTGTTATTGGTTGGTTCAGATTTTCTATTTCTTCTTGGCTCAGTCTTGGTATTCTGTATGTGTTGAGAAATTTATCCATTTCCTCCAGGTTTTCATATTTGTTGGTGTATAGTTGTTTATAATATTCCCTAATGATTCTTTGTATTTCTGTGGTATTGGTTTTGATGTCTCCTTTTTCACTTCTGATTTTTGTTATTTGAGTCTTCTTTCTTCTTCTTTTTCTCCTTCTCCTTCTTCTGTTGTTAACCCAACTAATGGTTTGTCTATTTGGTTTAACTTCTCAAAAAACCAACTTTTGTTTCATTGATCTTTGGATCAATTTTTGGGTCTCTATTCCATTTAGTTCTGCTCTTATCTTATTTATTTCTTTCCATCTTCTACTTTTAGGATTGGATTATACTTGTTTTTGTAGTTTTTTGATGTGTAGTGTTAGGTTGTTTATTTGAAGTCCTTCTGTTCTTTTGATGTAAACATTAACTGCAATAAACTTCCCTCTTAGTTCTGCTTCTGCAGTATCCTACAGGTTTTTGTATGATGTGTATTTATTTTTGTTAGTTTCAAGAAAGTTTTTGATTTCCTGTTTAATTTCTTCTTGGATCTATAGGTCATTCAGGAGCCTGTTGTTTAATTTCCATGTATTTGTATAGTTTCCAGAGTTTTGCTCATTATTGATTTATAGTTTTAATTAATTATGGCCTGAAAAGATACTTGAAATGATTTTGATTTTTTAAAATTTGCTGAGACTTGCTTTGTGACCTAACATGTGGTCTATCTTAGAGAATGTTCCATGTGCTGATGAGAAGAATGCATATTCTAGAGTTGTTGGATGAAATGTTCTATAGATATCTGCCAGGTCCAATTAATCTAAGGTGTAGTTCAAATCCTGTGTTTCTCTATTGATTTTCTGCTTAGTGGATCTGTCCAATGCTGGGAGAGTGGTGTTCAGGTTCCCCACTATTATCATATTGAAGTCTATATCTTTCTTTAGGTCTAATAGTGTTTGCTTTATATGTCTAGGTACTCTGGTGTTGGGTGCATACATATTTATAATTGTTATGTCTTCTTGCTGTATAGATCCCTTTATCGTTATACAGTGGCCTTCTCTGTCTCTTTTTATGGTTTTTGGTTTAAAGTCTATTTTATCAGATATAAGAATAGCTACCCCTTTTTGTTCCTGATTTCCATTTGTGCAGTATATCTTTCCATCCCTTCACTTTTAGACTGTCTGTGTTTTTACAAAAGAGGTGAGTCTCTTTGAAGACATTGTGTAGTTGGGTCTAGCTTTTTAATCCGATCAGTCAGTTGGTGTCTTTTGAGTGGGGAGTTTAATCCATTTACTTTATGGTTGCTATTCACAGATACTGTCTTACTCCTGGCATTTTGTCAGTTTTTGTTTAGATGTTTTAAATATCTTTTGTTCCTTTCTTTGTTATTCATCTTTAATGTTTGTTGGTTTTTTGAGGTGGTAAGATTTAGTTTCTTTCTCTTTCTAATTGGCATTTCTGTTTTGCCAGTGGATTTTGTTCTTTCTTGTGTATTCATGATATTGATTATTGTTTTTCAGATTTCAGATGTAGGACTACCTAGAGAATTTCTTACAGGGCTTGTTGTGTAGTAGTGTACTGCAGCTTTTGTTTGACTGGGAAATGCACAATTTCTTCCTCATTTTTGAAGGATAGCCTTGCGAGGTATAGCATTCTTGGCTGGCAATTTTTCTTCTTTTAGTATTTTGAATATATGATCCTATTTTCTTCTCACCTGTAGAGTTTCAGTTGAGAAGTTTGCTGTTAGTCTGATGTGGTTTCCCTTATAGTTGACACATTTCTCTCGCTGCTTTTTGAATTCTTTCTTTGTCTTTGAGCTTTATCAGTTGAACTCTAATCTGTTGCAGAGAGGATCTTTCTGGATTGAATCTGTTTGGGAATCTTTGAGCTTCCTGGATCTGAAGGTCTCTGTCTCTTCCTATATCTGGGAAGTTTCCCATTATTATTTCATTGAATAAGGTTTCAATGCCTATTCCTTTCTACTCCCCTTCTGGAACACCCAAAATTTGGACGATTGTGTGGTTAAGGTTGTCTGTTAGTTCTCTGAAGTGTTCTTCATTTTTAAATTCTTTTTTCCTTTTTTTGTCTGCCTGGGTTATTTCAAAAACATTATCTTCAAGATCTGAAATTCTTTATTTTGCTTGCTCTAACATACCACTGAAACTCTTGATTGTGTTTTTTATTTCATTGAATTAATCCTTCAGTTCCAGGAGTTCTGCTACATTCTTTTTTAAGGTATTAATCCCTTTGTAAATTTCCTCCTTCATATCTTGGATATTTTTCTCATTTCATTGTGTTCTTTAATTGAGTCTTTTCTTATCTCTTTGAATTTTCTTAAGATTGTTGCTTGGAATTTCTTTTCTTGCTCTGTGGGGTTTGGCACTTGAGCATTACTGTATTCCTTTGGTGGTGTTATATTGTCTTGTTTATTCCTATCTCTATGTTTATGTATAGTCATCTGGTAGAGCAGTTCCTTCTTTCTCTTCTTTTTGCAGGCTCTGCTGGTGACTCTCCATGTGCCAATGCAGATGAGCATGTAGTGGGCTGCCTACAGCATTGTCCTGGCTGCCACTGTGGTAGTGATCTGTCCTTGCTGTGGCAATAGCTATGGTGGTAGCTGTGGTGGACCACCTGCACAGAAGTGGTGTTTGTGGTGCCCTCCCACTTTCTGTTGGGGTTGGGGAATGCTGTCTGGTGTTTGCACTTGGGCCCCCTGTCATGGGTTACTCTCCTGCTTTCTGTTTGGGTCAGGGGAGGCTGCCTGGGGGATTTCTCTTGTGACCCTGGTTGTGGGTTTCTCTCCTGCTGAGATGTCAGTTTTTTTTTTTTTTAAATTTTAATTTATTTATTTATTTGTCTTTTTTGTGACCGGCACTCAGCCAGTAAGTGCACCGGCCATTCCTATATAGGATCTGAACCCGCGGCTGGAGCGTTGCTGCACTCCCAGCACTGCACTCTCCCGAGTGCGCCACGGGCTCGGCCCTGAGATGTCAGTTTTTAAATAGCACATGCCACATTTGTTTGAAGGATGAACCCAGACTCTAGAGGACTCATTCAGTATTTCAGGTGTCCAAAGAAGATAACATCCATAGTTCTAACCAAGTTCTCTGCCCTGTAAAGTGAAATGGAATCCCTATGTTTTACAGTCACATAATGTAGAATCCTGTTGGAAGAGATTCTAATTTATATCTGAAATCTTTAAAGTTGCTTTTTTCAAGCTATTTGATCCAAGGATAATGGGCTTCTTCCCGATTGTTTAATTTGTTTCCTAACTAAGTTAGAAAATGTCAGCTTAGTCAAGGGTTGCTAAATTATAACATCAAAGAATTAAGATTATTTTTTTTTTAAAAAAACACTGCATTCTGATTGGGGGCCAGACTTGGCACATATCTTTGTGTAATCTTTTGCCTTCCATTAAAAGGGTTTGATACATTTCTAGAAAATGATGCCTGCTAGCTTTATAGATTGATTAGATTCATTCCTAGCTCAATGGCTGACATTTTCATTAAGTGTTTGTAGTGTAAGTAATAATACTGAAAATCTAGGTTGTAATATATAGGAGAAAGTGAATATGATAAGACTATTCTCTTTTTATTGTTAAATAGTATGTAATTATTAGAAAAATTTATTGAGTGCCTAATATGAAAAAATCCCTTTTATTCGCATATTACAGTACATGAGTATTTTTCCTTAACACTATTTCTATGTACAAGATATTTTGCTAGATGTTGTGGGAGATAAAGACGAGAAAGGCATGGTTTCAAGGATTTTTCTCTACAAGGAAATTAAGATCTAGCAGAAGATGTGATTCACATACACAAATAAGTGTAATGTAAGGCTGAATAAGGTAAGACTAAAGATAGCATTATTAACTGAGTTTTAAGTGCATCAAAGGGACACTTATGAATAGAAAACAGTATATAGTTTACTTGCATGTTAGTTAATACTCAGTTTTATTACAGTTGCAAATTTTAAAACTTTGTTTTTTGTGTTCCTATAAACATAAATTTTTGCTATTTTCCTAATAAATTTGATATTTTTTGCATTATAGTCACTTTTACATTTGTTCTTTGAGTAATGTTTATTAACCTTGCACATTTGATATAGAAAAGGCTTCTGAACACTTAATGCCATTTACATGCTTGATTAAATTTGTAGTCATTTCAATCTCCATTTGCAAATTAAAAATAATTGATTCTTTTATACATGTAAATTACTTATGAAGTAGTGTTATACATTTAACAAACATAATCTATTTATTTATAAATGTTATAAATCAAGCTTATAAACTTCATATATTGGTATGTCAGGTCATTCTTTGTGTTTTAAAATTTTTTTAAAGAACAAAATGTACAGAGTAATACAATAATTTCAAAACTTAAAAACACTGGTACTTAATTCAACTCTCCCCCCCCCAAATTAACTGTATATGATTGATTAATTTCTTCATCATTTAAAAAATTATCTTTATACCTTGCTGGGGTTGCAAGGCTACCTACATAACCAAGAGGAACAGAATTATCACTTCGGGCTGCAAAACTACATGTTTGGGTATTTGGAATTGTAATATGGCACTTAAGTGCACTTTCTAGGGCTGTTTGATCCAATCGGGTACTTTTCAGGGTAAGCCTAAAATGTAGGTTGTTTTGAAAATGTGTTGACTCTCAAATGCAAGTCTAGGAATTTGAATTTACTTGGGTAAGAACTGTTGTAGACTTTTGAGTAGGGGAAGTAGACAATTAGGAATAAGCTTTAGGAAGATTGATAAAGCTTCAAATTGTTTTCATTTACTTAAATGAACAAATTCCAAATAATAATCGTAGAAAATGAACTTTTGTTCTCAATTAAAAAAAACAACAACAACATTATTTAACAAGTAAAATCAAGAAAATAACAGAGAATTAGCAAACACCTCCTTCCTTTCCTTCCTCCGTCCTTCCCTTCCTCCCTTCCTTCCTTCTTTCCTCCTTTCAGTCATTCTACACCAGTGGCTGTCAAACAAGGGTGGTCTTTTCCTACCTCCCCAGAGGACATTTGGCAATGTCTGGAGACATTTTTGGTTGTAATTTCTGGGGAAAGGTAGAGGGTATGTGCTACTATCATCCAGTGGGCAGAGGGACGTTACTAAATACCCTACATCATATAGGATAGTTGTCCACAACAAAGAATTATCTGGCCCAAAATGTCAATAATGCTATGGTTAAGAAACCCTGGTCTATATGAATTGAATGCATTTATGTGTGTATATATATATGTATTGAATGCAAAGCACTGAACTAATTTTGTGATTCCCTAGTTTTCAGTCCTCTTTGAGGAATACAGTCCTCTCTGAAGGATCTGGGTGATTATCTTTATTTCCTTTTGACAGCTATTAACATCTGGACTAATTATTATACAGAATGTGCTTTGAAATTAAGTTTTTGGAACATTATAGTATTAATAGCAGCTCTTTGATTTTATTTAGATATGTTTTAAGTCATATATCCTGAAATATAACATATGAACATAGTGAAAATCACTAAATAGTTTGCTCACACAGCAGGCATTACTGGGGTCTCACAAAACTGGAGTTATAAAAGATTGAATTTTATGTGAAAGGAAGCCTAAAGATTATATATTAATTGTCCCAACAAGTAATGTTATAGTTATTTTTTCAAGGTAAACTCTCAATATTTAAAAAGTAACAAGGAGTGGTGATTATAGTTTTTTTGATGTTCTTAGAAAGTCTAAAAATATATTTGATTTTGAAGTCAGTCCAATTTTAGAAATGAGAAACATGAGTCCTACATCAAGATCTGTGCCTTCGTTATCTGATTTTAGACTTGTAAACTTTGTATTCTGAAACAATTTTAAACATTGCAAAAATAGAACAATGTATTTGTGCATACCCTTTTCTTTAATTCACTAATTGTTAACATTTTTGCCCCATTTTCTCTTTTCTTCTCTTAATATGTGTGTGTATACGTATATTATGTTTACATATTTTCTGTGCCTTCTAAAAACAAGGAATTCTCTTTCATAACCATAACCATACTATAATAATCAAATTAGGGAAATTAAAAATTGATACAATAGTATCTAATATATGGTCTCTATTCAAAATTTGCCAACTGTGCCAATATTGCCATTTTCAGCATGCCCTATCTCCCTCATCTCTTTAATCTGAAATATTTGCTCAGTGTTTGTTTGCTTTTTTTTGTCTTTTGTGATAAATACTTTGGGAGAGGACAGGCCAGTTTTTTGTAGAATGTCCCTAAATTCGGGTTTGTCTGACTGTTCTGCATTTTTATTCAAGTTACGTACCTTTGGCAGAGTTACCAGTACATGAGAGATGCTGTGCCCTTCTTACTGCTTCATATCAGGAAACACCTGATATCGGTTTGTCTCATTATTAACGATAACTTTGATCACTAGGTTAGGGTGGTATCTTCTAGATTTCTCCACTGTAAAGGTATCATTTGTACCTTTTGTTAATTAATTAATCGTCTGTGGGCAGCTATTTTAAGACAGTGCAAATGATCTATTTCCCACAAACTTGCATTCAGTGATTTTAGTATCCAGTACTGATTACAGCCTAAGCTGATTATTAGTACAATAGTTGCAAAAAAGTAATTTTCCAGCTCCATTATTCCTTCTACTATTATTGGTTAGTTTTCTGTTTTAAAGAACATTTAAAAAATTAGTTTGTTTTTTTGTTTTGGTATTGGTATGAACACATGGATTATTTTTATTCAAGTTGCTATATAATCCATGACTTTCATTATTCATTTTGATGCTCAAATTGTTGCAAGTTTGGGCACTGGGAACCCTGTCAGGTTGGCTTCTGTATCCTTTTGATATGTCCCCATAATTTTTTGAGCCCTACCTTACTTGCTGGCACAATAAGATAGTCCAGGTTCAACTTATACTTTCCCTAAGATCAGACTTTAGTAGAAAATCATATTTAGAAAACAAAGTCTGGGTGTCAGGTGTGCCCACTGGTAAGGGGGTGGCTTTGCCTCTAGGCCTTCTCAGCCACAGAGGTAGAAATAGATTTCTTTCTTTTTAAAAAAATGAAAAATTTTTAGTTGTGGTAAAATACTTATAACATAAAATCTACAATCTTAACTATTTTTAAAATTACAGGTCTGTGGTGCTAGATATATTCACAATGTTGTGCAAACAATGTCCAGTCTCTTTTCATCTTGCAAAATTAAAACTCTATGCTCATTAAACGACAACTCCCCATTCATGCAGTCTCCCGGCTCTTGGCAACCACCATACTACTATCTCTATGAATTTGACTACTCTAAGTACCTGATAGAGTTTGGATCTGTTGTCCCCACCAAAACACATGTGGAAATCTGATCCCCAATGTGGCAGAGCTGGAAGATGTTTGAATCACGTGAGCGGATCCCTCATGAATGGATTGATGCTCTCTCTGGGGGGAGGAGGTCTTGAGTGAGATCTCGCTCTGTTAGTTCCTGCTAGAGCTGGTTGTCTAAAAGACCCCGGCACCTCCCCTCTCTCTCTTGCTTCCTCTCACCATGTGATCTGCTTGTATCCGCCGGTTGCCTGCCACTTTCTGCCATGAGTAGAAGCAGCCTGAGGCCTGTGCCAGATGCAGCTGTCCCAGAATTGTAAGCTAAATAAATCTCTGTTCTTTATAAATTACCCAGTCTCTTTTGTGTTATAGCAACACAAAATCAGACTAATACAGTACCTCATATAAGTAAAATCATACAATATTTGTCTTTTTGTAACTAGCTTATTTCACTTTCAATTTCTTTTTTAACCTGAATTCAAAAAAGAGTATTTTTGAAGCATTATATGATAGATTTTATTAAAGTTGATGAAACTTGACAAATGTCATTTTAGAAATAAATGGAACTTCCACGTATATTTATTATAGGTGAGGATGCTTATCAAGTTCTTGTTGCCTAAATAGCTGCCAGTTGCATTAAATAATAAATGTTTGGTCTTGGTAACTTACGGATCTCATCTACTTTCCCTGTATTTCTTTCTTGTGGAATTGTGTGAGTACTTAGAAAGGAGACTATGGTTTAAAGTCTATCCTCTTAAATAGGAAAGGGATAAGTAAATTTATAAGTAGTTGGTAAAACTATCACAGATGAGCATGAATTTTATGTTCTATTTTTCTAGCTGGAGCACTGAAAAATCACCTAGTCACTTTTAAAGATATATTATGTATATCTGCATATCTATCTATGTGTAGACTAGACAGATATGTTGAATTATGAAGCATCTAATTTTCTAAGGGAGTGTTTCAAATATATGAGATGATACTTTTAATAACTGACCAGAGAAGACAAAATTACCGAAGGCTGTAAAAGATGAACACTGTAGAACTGCATGTGATTCAGAAGATTTTTGGATGCATTCCCAAAGTCTGGGTTAGGCAGAGTATTTTAACAAATTTGGATTTAATATGTAAAGAATTTTCTTAACATATTGTGCAGTTATATATTTATCATGTAATAGTGAAAGTTACTTGAACACCAGTTAAATATGAGCAAGACATTCTAATTGTCCCTTTATCTTTAAATATTTTAACTTTTCAGTTCTACTCTAATGTAATAGTTCTTTAAAGTGATATAAATTAGAATTGTCTGTTGGATTTGGATTGAAGAGATCTGATGAAATTCACTGTGAAATATGGGTCCAGGAAGTGGGGTGGGGAGTGAGAATTGGTTCCTCCAAGCAAGTTTTTCATTTACAGAGATTGCCAAACCTACATCTGCACTCTTTCCCAAGGCTTATAATTCCACCATTAGAAAACTCTGGATGCTAGAAAAAGTTGCCTCCTTAAAATTTTCACCCACTTATCTTGGTCCAATCCACTGGAGACTTAGAGAAATGTCTAATCTCTTTTACACATGACTGGCCTTCAAATATTGAAAGGCAATGTGGTTTTATTTTCATAGTCTGAAATCTTTCATCGGTGTAGCCTAGGGCTCAATTCAAGAGAAAGAACAGATGCAGAGAGGAAAGAACTGATAGAATTTAGGACCTGTGCACCCCTCCCCCCCTTCTTCCTCTTCACCCCATGAATCAGAACAAGGTTTGCTGGTTCTACCAGCCAGATGTCATTTCCCACCCCACCTCCTGCATGCAGCCCCTGTTGTCAGTCAGCCTTGTGCAGGTGCACTCCAGATTCCATATCCATCCATCATGGGGTTTTGTTGTTTTTAGGGGAAAAAAGTTGGCACTTGTGGATAAAAGACATATATGCTTCTCTTTGTTGCCATTTAGGGATGAACACAACTTACTGTTTCACAACTAAGAATAAAACAGCACACTGGTAGCTCCCATTCTTGTCAAAATAGTAGGGACTAAGTGTGTAGGTCATTATGTCCGTTTTTTCATTTGACGAGAACATTGAGTTTCTTACATGTATCACACTTTAAGTGCTGATTGATATAGAATTGTAAAAACCGTGTAAGACTCATGATATGTGAATCTAAGAGCCGAGGAAAAAACAGTACCTTGAATTCGCCTGTAGTGTTCTCACTGTCTTAATGCTCTCACTGGTTTGCACTCTACAGCAGGTGCTGATAGTGCTGCCTACTCAGTAGAATGGTGATTTTGTGTCAGGACCCACCATCCACAGGACAGTGTGCTTCTGGGGCCCTGTATGCTCAGTGCTGGTGATTCTCAAAGTTGGGTGGGGGCTGGATATTTTAGGCATTAGGTTAATTCTTTGTTTACTATTTCATGCATTGCAGGACATTTAACATTTTTGATTGCCATTGTCTAAATTCCAGAAACTTTCCCATCACTGTGACAACTAGAAATACTCCCAAACATTTCTAGATGCCCCATGTGAGCAGGGAATGCTATATATAGGAAGCCATGTTGGAGGGTGGGTGAGGACTAGACACAATTCTGGTCAATGAGACGAGAGGGACAGTCTGCTGCAGTGCTTCTTGGAAAGTTTTAATTGATAACATGAAATACAGGAGAAGAAAAAGTTTCTTATCTGTATCTGGCCACTGTTGTGAAGATATGATGTGTAGAATCTGAGGTGGCCATTTGAAGAGGAAGTGAATTTGCTGAAGGCAGAGGAGCAAAAAAAAGGAAAGAACCTGATCCTCAGTCATGCCAGTGAGCTGCTAAATCAATCAGTCCTGGAGCTATTTTGTATTTTGACTTCTTTCTATGTGAGATAATAAATTCCTTATTGATGGATCGATTGAGCCAAAGTTTTTGGTTACTTGAGTTAAACACATGTTAAATGATATGCTTTATCCTACTTTCTTCCTCCTACCCTCCATACCTTAAAGAGCAGTTTACTGACACAAATTAGTATTAAGAGTATTCACACCTGAAGCAAACACCAATGCTCTGTGAGAGTCAGACCTGGGTATGTCTTCTAATACTATTCACTTGTTAGATTGAAACAAGCATAAAAGTAAAGGCTATGTCTTAATTCCAACAAATGGTTCCAAAACCAGAATTAGATCTATGAGTAGTTAAACATTGTCTTTTAAAAAATTTATTGGTATTTGAATACTATTCATATGACATCGTGTCATGTCACAATATTCAGTCATGGTAGCCTTTTCTTCTTATCTTTGCATTCTTACTTGAATCATAACATTAGTTTTTAATGTTTTTTTCCAGATGGTGTTTCTTAATTTGACCATGGCTTTTGCCTGAAAATAAACACATGCTTGGAAAGTAAGGGCAATGTCTCATAAATGAATCTATTCATGATCTTAGATCTTGTGTTAACAAGGTTTAAAATTTTTCACAGATCTGTGGAATTTTAGTGCTTGGGTGGACATCAGAGGTAATATAGTATGCTTACATCCCTCTTTAATCCTTAATTGAAAAGGGGAAATTGGGTAGTAGAAAGTATTTTAAAGTTGTTGGTATAAATTCATTAAGAAATAGCAAGTCATGGTGAAATAAAAGGCACAAGTCGATGGATGAGAACACTTTAGCTCTTCAGTTCCCAGCTTTGACTTTTCTAAGGTGCATGACATGAGCAAATTCTCTACCTCAGTTTCTTTACCTATAAATCAGGGGTTTGAAAATATTAGTTCTGCTAATTTTTAAAGGTTGTGAGAATTAAATGAAATGGTGTGTTATCTAGATAGCAGGTGCTAGAAACAACCACCATAACCACCACCCAAACAGAGTGGATATTGGGGTAAAGGGAATAGGATTGTTTAGGATGGATTTGTGGAGTTGTTGAGCATTAAGGAATTGGAAAATGAGAGGGAGATACTTTTGAGGAAGGTGGAACTTCCTAATAAAAGGCTTAGAATCAATAATAGCATGGCTTATGTCAATACAAAAAAAGTGTTACCCACTTGTTTTTACTATATAGATAGTAAAATGGCTACTATAGTGAAGCAAATTATCGTATCACTTATATGATAATGACATATGTTAATTTGCTTCACTGTAGTAACCATTTTACTATCTATATGTATCTGATAACATCATGTGTATCTTATATATATATATACAATGAAATTTACTTAAAAAAAATAAAGCAGGTGGGAAGGAGGTGCAGACAGGGTCAATGAGAAAAGACCACCACCAGGACCATAATAACAGCATTGATACTTGGGAAAGGCAGCCATGAGCAGCTTGCTTGGCCCTTGCACAGACCCCTAAGATTGTGCCTTGGACCTGGAGCATTTTCCTCCATGGAGATGAAGATCCCTCACAGCCTGCGCTGGACTCACAGCCTTCTTTTGGAGTATATTTCCCTGTTGTTTGCTTGATGTATTAGTCCATTTTGTGTTGCTACAACAGAAATACCTGAGACTGGGCCTCAGGCTGCTTCCACTCATGGTGGAAAGTGGCAGGCAGACGGCGGGTACAAGCAGATCACATGGCGAGAGGAAGCAAGAGAGAGGGAGAGAGAGAGGTGCCAGGGCCTTTTATTTTTTATTTTATTTTATTTTTAAATTAATTTATTTGTAATGAATATTCATGAAGGTCTTTTAAACAACCAGCTCTCACGGGAACTAATAGACCGAGAACTCACTCATTAATCCCCCCACCTAGGGAGAGCATTAATCCATTCATGAAGGATCTGCCCCCATGACTCAAACAGCTTCCA
This sequence comes from Cynocephalus volans, assembly GCF_027409185.1. Classification (NCBI taxonomy): domain Eukaryota; kingdom Metazoa; phylum Chordata; class Mammalia; order Dermoptera; family Cynocephalidae; genus Cynocephalus; species Cynocephalus volans. Next base: position 79,276,780 of record NC_084464.1, read on the forward strand.
GCACTGCCACAATGGGGATCAGATTTCCACATGAGTTTTGGTGGGGACAACACATACAAACTCTATCAATGTGTACTTCTTTGTTCTGCTTAAGTGTGTGCATTGTATACACCTGGCTATATCTTTTGCCAGAGGGGAGGGATTGGAGTCCTTTGCCTGTAGCCCAAGCAGGGTGCGGTGCAGACCATCTACTGCAGTGGCTGTACGGTGAGATCTGCTGGCCATGGGGGACTGATGTTCACTATTGAAGTTGATTTTGCTTTGCCTCTTCTTGATGTGAGTAAAGCGTTATTCCATCCGAAACAACAACAGCATTAACCATTAACCTCAAGGTCAACTGGGGGCACATCTATCTAAGATGATCTGCTGTCTTCAGGACAGTTCTAATCCCACCTTCACGTAGTCACGCTTCAATACCCACTGCTGCTCCTTCAGGTCTCCTTCTGGGCCCACTGGTGGGCAATATAGATTTTGACCCAGAAGGTACAGAAGTGGTTAAAATGTATATTAACTAAATAAACTGAAAGACTACTTTGAGTCCAAGGGTGAAAATCATTCCCTCTTCTAATTCCCATCCCGATCTACATAGAGAAATGTAGCCCAGGATTGTCTCTTGAGGTTTCAGCGAGATTATGTGGAACTACTAAATCTAATAACAAAATCCAGCATAAATCCTTTGCTTCTAAAGCAGGTATTCGTTTAGTAATAGAGATGTCCAAAATGTGAATTTAAACTTCTGCCCTTAAAAAATTCCCTGAGAGAAATTAAAGACCCACATCAAAAGAAATTAGGTACAAAATCTTACCCTACTGCCTTTGTGAGTTAAAAGCATAAAGAGATTACAGTCTTCCCTAATTTCTCATTCTGCTTAGTCTTGGTTAGAGGTTCTTAGCCCTCGTGTAGATGCCTAGACCCTGTGTGTCACTCATGTGAATAGGTACAATTGGTTCAGGACCTCAGAATCTCTGACATCAATTCTCTGACAAACTTCCTTTTTAAAGGAGTCTAGAAAGTCAATAGAGCATCATAGCCCGAGTTCCACACCCAACAACTTCAATGAGTGATCTAGGCAAAACTATACGCCCAGAATACAGTATGTAGTGTTGCCAATGGTCATAGAAGAAACCCAATGGTATCTGATGCAAGGAGTGTACATGAAACAAAAGAAAATAATACCAACCAACCAACCAGCCAACCAACCAATCAACAGTAACAAACACTTGGTTTTAGCTTCATTAGGATGCCAATCAATGCCAGTTGTCCAGAAACTGCAATGAATTCACTTAAAACCAACTGGGAGAAATTTCTCACCATCCTATTTCCACTCTCAGAAAGTGGTGCTTGAGACATCTACCTTCCTGCAAAGTTTAGACATCTGCAGTGGTGGCAGCCCTATGTCCCTCTCTTGTGTGCAGCCATTTGAGTCCTGTGCCCAGTGGCTGTTTTTACTCCTTCTTCCTGTAGCATTGCTTAGTCTGTGAAATCTGCCTCCTAGGGATGGCTACTTTCTCATGTGTGATTAAATTCAGAACCTACTTCATAGTCTTTGTTAGTGGGTGACTGTACACATTTATAAACTGTGAGGTTGGCGTGCTACAGCTTCCTCCTTAGAAATGCAAAATGAAATTCTGTGCAGTCAACCCGGTGCTGCTTTACCTAGTCCTGGCACTAAAGAGTTCAATCTAGAAACGTGAGTGCTCAGTGGCACTGGTAGAACTCATCTGTCTTGACTTGCCACCAGGCTGAGAAATACAGCAGCCTAAAGGACTAGGGAAGAATCTATTCTACCTATAACTAAATTTTTACCATAGCCTGCCTTTGCAGCCCACTGGCTTCGGCTAGGACACCTCAGGCACAACCCTCTCCTCCCACTGCGGGTTCCCTCAGATGCGCAAGTTCTAGCTTCAGCTCTGCAGATGCATTCTGAGGTGCTTGTGGTCCAACCTCATGTCTGTGGGTGGGCACTTAGGATAGGAAGGTGGGGCTAGACTGGATGTTATGGTGAGCCATTTGGACTTCACAAGAAATGTTTTTATTGTTCTCTTTCTTTCTCTCTCTCTCTCTCTCTTTCTCTTTCTTTCTTTCTTTCTTTCTTTCTTTCTTTCTTTCTTTCTTTCTTTCTTTCTTTCTTTCTTTCTTTCTTTCTTTCTTCCTTCCTTCCTTCCTTCCTTCCTTCCTTCCTTCCTTCCTTTCTTTCTTTCTTTTCTTTCTCTCTCTCTCTCTTTCTCTCTCTCTCTTTCTTTCTTTCTTAGTGGTTGTAACAGATGTCATGGAAGAGTCTTGACATGCCTTTATTTATCTTGTACAGCATTGGAATGTGTATGTTTTTCTCTCTCAGGTAGTTGAAAGATGCCCCCCTGGCCTGAGAGACGTTCCATCCTGACAGCAGACATCTAGACATCTGGTGCTAAGACAGCGTTCTTGATGAATGGCTAACATTTTAAATAAAGGAAAATATTACTTCAGGGGATTTCATTTATTTCTCAAAACCAAATGACACTGAAGCCACTAGATGTGTCATTGTTAAAAAGTCTCCTGGACTCTAAGGGGCTGGGAGTAATGAAGAGAATTTTGTCAAATTTCTAAGCCCTGGCTTAAAGAGCATTCCCCTGACAGACTCATCTCCTTGCTTCCTATAAAGGGAGAAAAATGACTTTTTATCCAATGACTATTTGGCTGTCATGGTAATGATGTCCACCTGTTTTCAACAAACACAGCTGTTTTCTTTCATTTCAGAGTGCTGGGCATGAAGTGTCTCACCCACCGTCAGCACTTGCTTCTAGGGCCTGACCAGAATCCAGATTGACATAAATTCCTAGCGATCTTCTGAAGAAACACAACCTTACAATCCACAAATGATATAAAGCGTCCTGGCCAAAACTAGGCCACAGGCAATTCACCCCAGAAGAAATGGGGATGAGATGTTTTTGTCTCAGGGAATTTTCCCACTTCTGCTCCTAGGGCCATTTGTAACCCATCACTGAAATATTTTGGTTAATAAAATATTTTACTAAACTGCTAGTTAGAAAGGAAACATCTGGAGGAAAACAAGAGTCTGTTTCTATGTTATTTAAAGGAAAAACGCTACTTGATAGTTACCATCAAAATGGGCCTGAGGAAGAAATGAGCATTGCTTATGGATAAGGCACTGGGCCTAATGCTGAACAAGATTAAAAAATGGAGAAATCCCTGCCAATAGGAAATTTGCAGTGTTAGGTGGGGCCTCCCTACTGTAGGCCATGAGCTGGACCTTTAAGACATGGTCCTTTGACAGGCTGCTGACTGCCATCCCCACACCACAGGCTTCAGTAGAGACCCATCACAGGCAACCTGTGCCTTAGTCTCCTCTAAATCACCAAATAAGGTATTCACTGTTTGCAACTTTGTTTACTGAAGGGCCCAGGCAATAAAAATGAAATGAGTTTCAACAAAGGAAGTGGAAAGTAAAATAATGTACTTAGGAAGGCTTTCACCAAAGTCTGAATGGCAAGTAGATAAGAAAGAAGCCAGCCCTTCTCTCTGAGAAGGTTTGGAGAATGTCTCTCATTGGGTCCAGAGTGGGTGAGGGTCCCTCTCTCTGGCCCATGCGTCCTTTGTGATGCACACCAGTGGGGAGGGGTTGGGGAGGGCTGCAGGCCTGTCTAGTTCTTTACTGTTACTCCTGTGAAAACCAGCATGTGCCCACTTATCTTCCAAGGTTAAGCTTTAATTTTTGCGCACTGGATAGTCTCAACTACTAAGAAGAAAAAAATTATTTTTTTTTTCTTAAAATTTGCAAGCCGTTTCTCTCTTTTCATGCAGAGTAGTGTTCTTTTTATTCTTGTTTCCACATCATGCACCTCGGGGAATGCAGGAACAGGATAGGGTCTACATGCCCTTTTCTTTCTTTGCGCTTGCACATACAAAAGCAGTCTATGAGATGGCAGTTCTATCAAGGATTTTTTAGTCAAAGAGCTTATTCTCCTCTGGGGGAAGGCATGAGGGAGGGCCACTAGCCCAGTCACATCATTTCTAATCTTGCTGATAAGTCTAAATATCTCAATTATTTAATTAGCATCTTTTGATTGCTAATGAAACTGGACATTTTTGCATACATTTATCTGCTCATTTGTATATCTTTAGAAGATTGTTTGTTCATATTGCCCCTGGCATGTCGTATTTTCCTTACTGATTTGTAAGAGTCGAAACACCAAATTTGATAGTGCATGCCATCATGCAAAAATTAATGTTTTATTCACCTCCTCATGTACTACCTGAGAAACTTAGGCCAGATAAAGCCCTTTCATTTCTGTTTGTGGTATAACATATGTCTTAATTTGCAGAAACAAGGCAAAGGACCTGTATTGAATAAGAAAGTATGATAACATATTTATATATTATTTTGCAACTTACAAGGACCTTTCACATACACAATCACATTCGGAACTCAGTGAGGTATTCTCTGAGCTCTTAAACCAAACAGTAAAAAGATTCTTCATATATCTCACAATGATTTGAACTGTACCAACTTGTTATTGTTTATATTTCATGGGACTTTAGTGCTTTGCAGTGGGCCTCCTTTATGGCTAACTGCTATAACTCTACCCCTGACTAATGCTAAGTTATGGAAGAGAAGGGAGACTGCTTCTTGGCTCTGATGTTTAATTTGATTGATTCAGGTTTGGATCAGGATTCAATGTATCTCAACTGGAGGTGTCATTGAATTTTTAAAATTTATCTTTAATTGTGGCAAAATACATATAACAATAAATTTACCATTTGCACCATTTGTGAGTCTATGGTTCAATGGTATTAAGTACATTCACAATGTTGTGCAACCATCACCACTGTGTATGCCAGAACTCTTTTCATCTTGCAAAACTGAAACTGTACCCATTACCAGTAACTCCCAGTTCCCTGCTGTCCTTATTTCCATCTCCTGGCAACCACTATCTACCTTCTGTCTTTATGAATTTGACTCTAGGTACCTCACATAAGTGGAGTCATAAGCATTTTTCTATTTGTAGATGGCTTATATACTTAACCACTGGCATTTTGGGTGGGGTAATTCTCGGTTGTGTGTGGCTGTCTGACTGTCCCTTGCATGATGTTTGGTTCCTCAGATTACCCTCAGTCACTGGACGCCTGTGGAAATACCACCACATTGTGATAATCAAAACTGAAGGATGGTATTGCTCCCAGTTGAGGACTCAGCCTTTGGCTGGGTCTCCAAATAAAATCTCCAAACCATCTGAAGTTGATTCTTTTAAAAGCAAATATGTATTTGAAATGTAAATAGCTTCCTATCCCAATCTGTGTAAACAAGCCCCAGATGCCACTCTTTTAGACCTGGGAAAGCCAAGCCAAGTTTCATGAAAGGCTCTTTCAAAGTTCAGTTCCTTACCAGGCACTTGTAAACAAGTTTAAATGCTCTGCTTGGAGTGTGCAGTTTACATTTGGGCTGTTAGAATCCAGAGCCCTTGACTTCAGTGAGAAGAGTACAGCTGGCCTCTCTTCCACAGCTTCCTCCCCAACCAACAGCTTTTGATAGTTCCACTTAATGCTCTTCATGTAAACAGTTACCACCACATTTATTACTTATTGCATTTTCCATGTATTAATTTTAGTAGAAATACCACAAATACCTTAGAAATGCTGCAAGTAGTGAACTTGTCTTAAATGCCAGCGTGGAAGCTGGACTTGAGGTGAACAGCCTTCCTGGTAGAAATGGGCACCTCTGATGGATCTGGGCTTTCATGAAGCACAAGAAACAGGCCATTGTAAGGGTTACTGCTGCCACACACACTCATCAGTTAAGCCTTTATTTTTTAAAAGGTGTTTATATTATAAAAGTAATAAAACCGTATTATGAAAATATAGAACATAAGTAAAATTACAAAGAGAAAGAACTAGAAGAAAGAGAAGGAAAAGATCACATGTAATATCACCATCCAAGGTACCTATGGTTCACCTATTGGCTTATTGACTTCTGGAACATTCAATGCATTTAAAAAACACAGTTCCTACCTACTTCTACCTTCCTTTTCAAAGGTAACATTTTTGCATTCAGTTGTGCTAAATTGAGTAATCTTATAATTATGGAGCTAAAATTGAATTCAGTGATTGGTCAGTCCACCTTCCCTAATTTTATAATGAAACCCTTTGGGGGGTAGTTGTTTTGCTGGTGGTCACACTATTCTCCATAGCTATGTTCTGTAACTATTCTATTCATGCAGTTGATAATTTCAATGATACTTTAATGTAAGTTTGGAAAATTATAAAATGCACCTAGGAAGGCCTCTTCAGGCTGCAGTAGGAGCTGTGTATGCTGTCTGCCTCTGAAGTTTCACCTTAATTCTTCTTGGTTAGGTCTTATAATGCATTTCCCTATCCACCCTTAGTAGCTGTTTTGCAACGTTATCTGATGTGATACCAGCTCTGCATATATTTCACCTAGAAAGATATATTGCAATAAAGCATGCCTTAATCTGGTAGAAAGAACTAACTCAGAACAAGAGGGCCTGAGTCTGCCTTTACCTTGTATAGTCACAGTATTTCTGTGAGCCTCAGTTTTCTTCTCTGAAAATGGGGATAGTAATGACTATTTAAGAGTTTCTATAAAGATTAATAAGATAATTATAAGATAATACTTTGTAAATGAATGCTAGTGCAAATATATTATTCTCTAATCCATGAAGTTATATAGAAATATTAAATATGATTTTCTCTTTATTTTGGCAGCTGGCCCATATGGGAATCCTAACCCTTGACCTTGGTGTTATCAGCACCATGTTCTAACCAACCTAGCTGGCCCTGATTCTCATTTTTGAGGAAGGAAGGTAAGACTGGAAAACACATGGTCACAATAATGTGTCCAGGTGAATACAGCCATTCTGTACACATGGTGAATTTCATTTTTAGGAACTCTTTTTAATGTGAATTAACCATGCGACTGGTCTCTACTATATGGTTAATGCACATCTTCTTGAGGATTCTTTGATGCTTATTTGTGCATTGAGTCTTCCTGATAATCAGACTGTACATTTCTGGAAAGCCTGACCTAGTACTTTATTTCCTGGTAGCATACAACACAGATTGGGCTCATGCAGGGCTCCCCTGTGCATGGTTTCATGCTCATCTGCAATGGGGTTTTTAGTGGAATAGATTGAAGAGCACTGCATCATAGTGTCACTCTGCATGCCTGGCTAGGTGGGTGGTGGAAAGAGGAAGAAGATAATGGGTGATTTGGGGATACAAACTTAAGCTGAATAAAGGGATGAGAGGAAACAAAAGGATAGGAAGAAGGACTTCAGAAACCCAGGACAAATTTCACCTGAATCTAGTTTTTCCCAGGGGCAAGCCTGGAGATAGATAAAGTTTACTTCATGTCCAGTCATTTGGAAAAGGGCTACTTGGAGAGAAGGACATATGTACCATGTCATAGGTCAAACCCCGCCCTGGTGCCTCTGCTGGAATATTCTTCCTGCCTCTCTGTCTTGTCATTTAGATCTGGGATCACGTGTCATTTTTCTGAAAGGCTTTCCCTGTCTGCTCAATCTAAGGTTATCCTGTCTTCCACGTCCCTGAAGCAATCACTTTCTGTTGCATTATGGTTAATTTCTCTATGATCCTTGTCATTAGTTGAAATGATACTAACTCTTTTATAAATTTACCTTTTTATTGCTTTTATCCCCCCCCTCCCCAGTAGATCATAAGTTCTAACATCTCTCTGTATCTTCTCTCCTATTTACTCTTAGAAGCCTGGTGCTCAAACTGTGTTGACTGAATAAATACACAAATGAATCACATGTAGTCACAATTAGTTATAAGGAGACATCCTTATTTTGTTGACTTGAAATTTTATGATTAAAAAAATGAGGGTTGGAACTACTTAAGCATATTTTCTTGCAGGGTAATAAAACTTGAACTATTATTATAGTACCTATTATGTTACAATAGTCTGGATGGCCACAAAATATGGTGGTTAGTAATGAGGGTGGAAAAAAAGCCAGTACACTATCACGGAATAAACAATGAACGAGGTGTAAGGCTTTCTTTATCTCAGTTTTCTTAACTGTCAGATGACAGGATTGGAGTACTGATGATCTCAAGGGGTCTCTATAATTCTGTGAGTTTTTTGTAAGAGGAAATAAGAAAGAGCAGAATCTTTAATATGTGCATATAAACTGACATTTAAAAACATTTATTTAGAATAAAATAGGACATCCTTTAAAGCCACTGTGAAGCATTTCAATTGATGAACTGATTATGGCTCAATCTTTTAGGAAGAGCTTTGAGGGAATATGAGGTAGGAAACAATTTCCAATAGCTTTCATTGTTGAACAGACAGCTGTCTAGTCAATACAGGAATTTTCCTTTAACTTAGACCCTAGTTGATGACATAAGTTGGCTAGTCTAAGCATCTGGGAAATGTGTAGCCAAACTTGAAGTTTTTTTTAATCATTAGTTTTAATCAGAACTCACGCCCCAACTCAAAGAATAAGCTGCTGCTGTTTTCCTTTCCAGCCTCAGGCTGTTGCCTTTAGTTTTATCTGATTGCTGTCTTGGCAGTAGGTTTGGTATGTGTGCTAACAAAAGCATTTAGTAGAAGCTAGTAAAAGGCCAATGCTTCATTTATAGATGCAGACAATTTGGACCCCTCCCCCTTTCCCTTTTCAAATCCACTACAAATGAATAAATAAAGTAATAGCAATGCTTAATGAATGGAATAGCTGAAAAAGAATGTACAGTGGCATCGTTGTGGATTGTGACTGCTGTCACAATGCCAAATGATGATGTTCAACTTAGATGGAGGGTCTCTGGGTCAGTAACTCATTTTTATTACATGCTAGATCCTTCCTGCATTCTCTGTAACATATTACATTTGCTATTTAAGGAAATGAATTTTCGTCTTTCTTATGTTTGTATATGTTAATGAGCAATAAGGTGCTCTTTTTTTGCCAAATAAATGAAAAAAAAATTGGCTTGTACAGTACAAATCCCAGGCAGGAAATCTTGATTAGTTAATTATCATTTGTACTTGCTGTGTTTATTTAAGTAAAGCTATAAATACCACTGATGGTTTTATAGGAGACGGAATGTGTTCTGATTGTTCAGCAAAACTACTTGGTTGTGAATTAAAACATGCTGACTTTAATGAGATTTCCTTTAAAAGTTTATCTTCAAAAATATGTATGTGCATCATTATCAGAAAAACAGCATAGTAGAGTAGAATTCTGGACTGGTGGTCTGAACATCTGGGTTCAAGTCCTGACTTTTTAAAAAAAAATTATTTTTCTTTATACACATTTATGGGGTACAGAGTTGACTATCAGTATTTGGGTACAGTATGTGATGATCAAATCAATATTATTAGCATGTTCATCATTGCAAATCATAATTATTTTTTGTGTTCCTTACCCAGTTACTCCCTATCCCCCCTCCAACTCCCCCTTTTCTGACTTTTTTATGAGCAGCTTCCTTTTTATAAAATGTTGTGATTTGAACTTCTTTCTGCCATACACTCCGATGAATTTAAGATTTCTGTAAAAATTGTACTGATCTTTGAAAAAAATGAATTTGAGGAAATCAGAATGAAATTGGTATTAAACGGTTTTAAGATTGCCTCGATCCTTTTCATTGGGATTTCCCAATTTTTGCCCCATCATTTTTTTTGCAAGGGAACACATACTGCCTATAAGCTTTAGAGAAAAAAGTTTTTTCTACCCAGATAAGGGGTAGAGTTGGTTTCTCTAATAACAGTGCTCCTGGTTGGAAATATCATTCAACTAAAGATCACTCTTCTCTTGGCCTCCACCTGAAAGGTAGAAACAGGAGAATAACTAGGAAATCCTGAGTTGTGGTTTGGCAGTCCCAAACCTGATGCCTTCTGGACTCTGTGATGTGTGACTTAGGTCTTGTGCCCAGAAGCACAACCTCTCTGGTCTGCTGTGTGGGTATATGTGCGCATGTGTGAGTGTGCATGTGTTTGTGTATGTATGTGTGGAGGGTAGGTGAAAGGAGGGTTAAGGAGTTAATTTCTGTCTGCCTGGCAGGATAGGTTCTTCCTTCTTGAAGAATTAGACTCATTAAATTTTTTAAGTAATGATTCCTGAAAAAGGACAAAGGAACAAGTCTATTTTCCAAAGAGTTAGCATTATGTGCCAGTGATCAGTCATTACTCCATACCACGTCATGTGACACAGGATGTGGTCTGATATTTAGTCTAAGTACATGTTCCACTTTTTTTGTGGATACAGGGAAGGCACTTACAATGCTTCTTTTGTTATGGAATGACTTTTTAGAAACATGCTTTCTCTCCTTGAAAACTAGATTTACTCAGACTAGGATGAAAAATAAAAAAAGTCAGTCCCGGCATTTGAGTGCTTCCTGGTCCCAGGAGCCATTTTAGTAGAAGGTGATGAACATGATTTAGTGATTTACTATTTCTGGAATGTGAGCAATGTCCGTCTACAACAGAGTCAGGAGGGTTATTACTCCAGGGATCCAGTGAGACCTGCTAACCTTGCTGTGGTGAGAAGGTTACACTTCTCAACTGCCCTTCCAAGTTTTATTTCCTTGGATTCTACCCCATTAAACAGAAAATAGTATTGGGGTAGGGGGAATGAGTGTAATAAACCTACCTTTCATTCACATATTAGCTCTCTGTTATCCTTTTACGTTAACAAAATGCCTTGTTAGTTATTGTACTTACCTAGAATTTCATATGTTATGGGAGATATTTCTTATGTAGGGTCATTTCAATGCCCATCAAATCAAAGCAATATAGTTGTATGATTGACTTACACGTATGAATAGCTACTAATATTTTCATTAATTTGCTGATGTTCTCCTTAATGAACAAAACATAATCGTTAAATAAAAGCTTTTGTGGGGCTTTTAATATTTCTAGGGCACTGTCTCCCCCCTCAATATTGTTTTAGTTACCTCTGTTGGCCCTAACTATGTTCATAAGTGACATGAGCCTATATTTTTCTTTTCTTGAACTTTCCCATACAGTTTTACAAAAAAATGGTCTGACTGGATAGGCTTACATTCTTTTACTATTTTCTGGAATGAGTAGTATTACTATAGAATTTAATGATTTTTTGAAAGTTTAATATAACTCACAGACAAAATCATTTGGGCTTTTTCTTTTTTTTTTGTGGTGGGGAGGGACATCTTTATCTTTTCAGATTCTTTAATGCTTGTTTGTTTATTTGAGTTTTCTTTTTCTTATTGTACCAATTTTGGCATTTAAAAATTTTTAGCAATTTGAAATTTTCATCTAGATTTTTAAAATTATTCATATATACTTGTTTATAAAACATTTTATTATTTTAAAAATGTCCAAAGTTTCTATAGTTAGTCTCCATTTTTTGATTCTGCATCTTGTTTATTTGCCTCTTATCTCCATTTTTCTTGAGTTTTGCTAGAAGTCGATTAATATTATTAATCTGTTCTAAGAACCAGTGTTTGGCTTTATTACTTTTCTCGTTATTTAATCTTTGTTCTTCATTTTATTAATTTTTCTCACTTTTTTTTCCTCTCATTTTACTCATTTTCTCTGTATTATTTCTTTTCTTCTTGTTTCTTCAAGTTTATCTTGGCTCTTCCTCCAACATCTTGAGCTGAATGATTCACTAATTTATTTTTAACTTTTCTTGTTTCATAATAAATGTATAAAAAGTTAGAATCTCTCTTTGAGTACTGCTTTAGCTACGTTCAACAAAGTTTGAAAAGCAGGATTTGCATTATCAGTCAGTTCTAAATATTTCTTGATTTCCTCTTGTACTAGATGGTTTTCTGCCATAACAGAATACCTGAAACTGGATAATTTATAAAGAAGAGAAAGTATGTTTCTTACAGTTTTGGAAGCCGGGAAATCTGAGGTCCAGAGAACGCACCTGGTGAGAGTCTACTTCTTGGTGGGGGCTCAGTATAGAGTCCTGTGGTGACACAGGGTGTCACATAGTGCACATGGCAAGAGCACTTCTTAATGTGCTCACTTGCTCTTCTTATAAAGCCACCAGTCCACTCCCATGTTAACCCATTAACCCATTGACTTATTACTCTGTGAATATATTAATCCATTCATGAAAGCGTAGTCTTCATGGTCCAATCACCTCTTACAGGCCTTACCTTTCAACACACCATAGTCTTATTTCCCACCCTCTTAACACTGCTACAATGAGGATAAGCTCCAGTGAGTTTTGGGGGGATATTAAATCCATGACTTAAGAATTTTGTAATTTATTTTTATTCTGGGGGTGGTTTCCCTTAACATAAGACTCATCCTCATGCTTACTTCTATCTATTGGTTTCCTAAACTTATCACGGTGCTTATCTTCCCCCATTCCTAGTTAAGTTACTCATGTACTCAGGTCACTTTGGTTTTCAATCTCCTTTCTTCTTCATGATGTTGATATTTTCCAGAATTTTAGTTTGTGGTTTTTATAAAGATACTTTCTTTTTCTTTTCTTGGTTTTAGAGTTTTTTTTATTAGATCACCCTTACTTCCCATATTTCTTGTGGCACTTCCTGCACTTTTTTCCTCTTTCATTCGAGTGTTTCTTCGAAAACAGTTTGCAATGTGGATATTTGTGTGGCAAAATTTTTTAGACCTTGTATTATTGAGAATATTTTTAGCATATTCTCAACATTGAATGACATTTTGACTGCATATAAAATTCCAGGTTCAAGTCTTTTGCTTGAGTACCTCAAGAAATAACTTCACTATTTTCTTTCATCTAATTCTGCTCTTAAGAAGTTTCATGGCAATCTGATCCCTGTTCCTTTGCAGATGATCTAATCTTTCTCTCTGAAATCTGTAAAAGTTTCATCTGCCTTTATCATTCTAATTTCACTTTAACATGTTCATGTATGGTTTTCTGGTCTTTCCTGTTTAGCACAGAATTGGCTCTTTTAATTGAGGTCTTTCATATTTCTTTAATTTTAAGACATTAGTTCCATTATTTCTTCTAATTTATTTTTATTTTTTGTCTCCTTTTAAGACTTATTATGTGGATGCCACTACGTCTACTTTTGTCTTCTATAACTACAAGTTTTTTCTCTTTTCTTCTTCCTATCGCTTTCTGGGGAAGCTCCCCAACTTAGTCACCTTACAATTCGTTCTCAAAGTATCCGTCTTCTATTACCCTGATCTGCTATGTTCTTTACTTTGACGATTGTATTTCCATATCTAATATTTCCATATTCCCTCTCCGACTGTTTCTTCTTGATTTCCTGTCTTTGTTTCATTTTATTCTCCCTTATCTCCTGAAGAATATCTGTAATGTTTAAAATACTGGTTTGTCTGTTCCAATAATTGTTCTTCAAGTGGTATAAGTTTTTCAGTTTGTTGACTTTTTTAATAAATAAAAGTTACACTCCTCAGATGTCTTGTTCGTTATTGGAGCCCCTGAGTTCATGTTCCTTTGGGGCTCATGGCTATGATGTCCAGTTTATTTGTACTGGGGAGGGGATAAGGACTAGTGGTGCCTAGACTGTATTAGGTAAAGAGAAGTCCAAGAGCCACAGAACCCTCACTGATAATTCCTGCTTGCTGCCATTTGTTCAGCTACTCTGTGGTCAGGGACTGATTTTAAAACCTCTGGGGAGAAGCATCCCTGGAGGAAAGAGTCCTGGGTTAAAATCCACAGCACCGGGGTTTGAAGAGTTGAGGACGGATGATCAGTCAGTATATTTTCCAAAACTCTTTACCCCACATGGGTTTGTACACTGCTCTGATATTTACCTTCTGTGATAACAAATGGCCCAGGTGATTGCTACTGATACTTGTGATACAGAGTCATGGAATGAGTATCCCAAGACAAAGTGGGATGAGGCAAGAGCAGAATTCAAAAAAGCTGCCCTCTAACTCATTCTTTCACTGCTGGCATCAGTCACTCAACTATCATACAAACCAGTTTATGGCAGGCTTTAGCCTCTGAGATTTTCTTATCTTTTTATTTGTTATTAATTGCTGCAATCTGTGTTTCCTTCTAATGTCTATAATTTTTCTAGACTTGATTTCGGGGGAGGGAGCCAGCAGTCTGTCCTAGATTAACTCTTGGCAAGAACTAGAGCTGTCTTCAATTTCTCCTCTCCTAGTGCTGCCTTTATTAAAAACTGTTCAGAGAGTATGAAGCAAATACTTGGGGGCATATTTAAGAAGCCTATTTGTTTTCATTCAGTGAAAGTAAATCATTCAGGCAGTTGGGGACCTGTGATGTTATGATATGTATATTTTGGTTTTCGTCCATGATTTCTGGCTTGTTCTAACCTTCCCCCAACTTTCTGTCTTGGAGCTGGCTATAAAGAAATTCTCCGACTTACCTTATCTGATTGTAGGTTGTAAGACCACCGTTCCAGAAGGGGTCCTGCCCATTCCCTGGAGGAAGGAATGCTGCACAGAGAGGCTGCGAAGAATCTGAACAAACAGTCCTTGCTGGGTTTCCCCACTCAGTCTGTTAGTGTTAGATCATACCCTTTTTGTCCAATCACGTTCCTACAAGTTCACGCTTCAGTCCTACCTACGTAATGAAGCTTCTATAAAAACCCAAGAACATAGGGTTCAGGGAGCTTTCAGATAGCTAAACTCATGGAGATTACTGCAGGGTGGTGTGCTCAGGGAGGGCACGGAAGCTCCAGACCCACTCTCCCATACCTTGCCCTATATATCGCTTCATGTCTATTCTTTGTAATATCCTTTGTAATAAACTGGTAAATGAAAGTAAGTGTTCCCCTCAGTTCTATGAGCCACTCAGCAAATTAAGGCAAGCCAAAGATGGGGTTGTGACAACACCAATTTATAGCCAGTCAGTCAGAAGCGCAGGTAAAACAACCTTTAGCTTGCAATTGGCATCATAAGTGGAAGGGGTGGGGTGGGGCAATCTTGGGGGCTGAGCCCTCAACATGTGGGATCCAGCACTACCTTGAGGTAGAGAGTGTCAGAATGGAATTGAACTAGAGGACACCCCGATGATGTCTGCTGGAGAATTGCTAGCTTGCTTGTTGTGTGGGGAAAAAAGCCCACATACATTTGGTCACAGAAGTCTGTTTCCTGTGTTGGTTGTTGTGTTGTGAGAGAATAGGAAACGTGGTTTGTGTTTTGTCCTCTCAGGACCCCTATTTATTCTCTTAGTAGAAACAAGAACCCTCACTGCAGCAGTGACATTTAGTAGCAAAACCATCTCTATTCTTTTTTATGTTCCCAAAAGACATCTAGGAAACACATGTTAAAATGTATGAAAGTGAAGCAGCTCAGTAGGAGTGGGAGGGGGGCTGCACCAGGTACCCAGCACACCACCCTCCCACTAAAGCACATGGGATGGCCCCCAAGGTATGGCTCAGAACTTCAGACCTCCATCAATTAGGAAATTAGCTTTTTTAGGCTTTAGAATATTTTTCCTTAATTGCTCTATTTAACACTGTTAGATTAAATAAGCAAGAGGCCATTGGCCTGAGGCTATCTCCGTACTTTAAATTCCTACATAACAAACCACAAATTAACTTAGTACACAAGCAAACTGAAACCTAATTTAGGACTATAACAAACAGCGTAGTCTCAGCCAACCATAAACAGTCACAGGCAGCTGACTGATTAGGCCATGCACAAATAGGGCAAACACCTCATCACACCCTACCCAAATGAAGCAATACCCATCTGTAGTCAATCAGATGATTTCTCTACATCACTTGCATGTTTGGCCTATAAAACTTCACTGCTCATGCTACTGGGTGGAGCTCTCTGAGTCTGTTCTGCTTCTGAATGCTGCCTGATTCATGAATCATTCCTTGCTCAAATAAACTCTGTTAAATTTAATTGTCTTAAGTTTTTCTTCTAATGCTAGTTATTGCCACCCCCATCTCATATTTTTATTTTCTTTTTCCTACAACTTCCTCAATAAAGGAACCCATTAGTGACAATTACTTGGTCTATATTATATCAATGAAGTCATTATCATTCTTTGTTAATCAATAGCTATTACTTTTATAACTTATTTTAATGTTTAGTCCTAGGAACCTTACTTATTTTTACTATAATTCCATTAATATTTTTCAGTGTATACAAGTAAACTATGTTAAAAAATAGACTTATAGGATTATATATGCTTAAGAAAAATAGTTTATAACATTATTTTTCTTTGCTACTATTAAATATATTGAAGAAGTAATGATTTTATTGCTTTAAGTCCATATAGCTATCAAGCAATGGTAATCTTCTTTTGGCATATATTAAATTTCATCTTAATTATTAGATTATTACATATTCATTGTGGAAAATTTGGGAAACACAAAAGAGAGAAGGAAGGAAGGAAGGAAGATAAGTCATTGTTAATTTCATGATTCATTGCTATAGCCTTAGTCTCTCCCCTGTATACATTTACTTTTTTTGGTACAGAAGTCAGACTATATTGTTTTCTATTTAGGTTTTAACACAGACTATAATCTTTCCATTTCATGATTTATTCTTCCACAATAAATTTTCTTGTTCTTGAATACTTAGGATGGCTCAAGTCCTCCTTTAATAAAAAAATTTGGTGCAGTAGTCAACATGCTTTCAATGGCAAGTACTTAAAAATTCTTAATTTATCGGAATACCCTCTACTGACATAGAAAAATGAAAATCTGGGGGTTGGGTTACCTTATCTGACTCACATGGAGGGAAGAGTCACAGTTGTAAGGAAGAAGGCAAAATGAACCTTATGCAGGCACCCAACACTGCTACAACAGAATTAACTTTAAACATTAGCTCTCAGAGACTGTGCCAACGTTCTCGCAATAGTGCGGTAGATCTAGAGTAGGCATTTGAACCACTTACAATGAAGTGTAAGGGATATCTACCTTGGACCTCTGGGGAAGATCTTCTCTGATAAGAACAGTGTGGGAAGGAGCTACTTTCCACCTGCTTTCCTCCTTTCTGCCTGGGATGCTGAGAGTATGATGCTAGAGAGTTCTTGCTGTCAGCCTGTGATCACGAGTGAAGACGTGCTGTGCTGAGGAAGGCAGACAGGAAGAAGGAAATGTCCAGTCTTAGTTAACATCATTGACTTGCTGAATCCATCTCGGGACCACTCACCACTGGACTTCTTGTCACGTAAACAGTAAACATCCTCATGGATTAAGCCACCATTAGTTGTATATTCTTACCTGTAGCCAAATATATCCCAAATGAAACAAATTCTGTCTAATAAGTAAATTAAAGTATTTTTTTTATCTAATTCCCATCTTGATCTTATGTGCTTAGTAATACCAAACAAAGCATCAGCTAATCATCACAAATCCAAATGTATGAATTAACATTTTTTCATTATATTTTTACTTCTCTTCCAGATACCCCGTGTGGTATAGATAGACTATTTGGGGCCAGTGTTCTAGAATCTTTGTTTCAGAATGTTGCAAGTAAGAATAATGTTCCAAAACCTCATTTTTGTCATACAGATATTGCTGATATTAGCAAAATATAATATTTAAATACATAATAAAATATACTTGTTTGTATCGTGTTTTTTGATAAGAGGGATAGCATTTTCATCTGACACATTTCATAAGTTGGTGTGTAATTTCTCGTGTTTTTTCTCGGTCTGATGTGAGAGTTAGTTTCAAAGTCCACATTACAGGGCTTGAGGTCATTGGTTTTGAGTCCTAGGATTGGCAAGCGTCCACTTTCCAAACTTTGTAAAAGTTGGGGCCTTTGGTGGAAGAAAGGGGGCTAGAATCTGGAAAATGAAATTTTGAACTAGAAGAATAAGAGGTCTGGTGAACTGAGGATTTTGGTAGTGGACTTTACAAGACAAGAGACAGTATAGATGCTCACTGTAAATAAATAGTATTTATTCCTAGGAATAAGAAAATATATTGTAGTTGGTGTGTGTGTGCTTAAAGGGTTGTTTCTTGTCTTTCTTAACTCTTTTTATATTATTTCAGATGTTTGCAGTCTCACGATGATTTGCTTTCTTCCTTTATTAAATTCATGCGAAAATGAAAATTCAGTATTTTTTGAACTAAAGAAAAAACTTAAAAATATTCTCTACAATCCCCCTGGGTTTTTTTTCCCCCTCTGAGTCTTGTAACTTAACACTGACAGAACCTGTTTTCCTGAAAATATTTCCCCCAAATTATGTTTTGGACAAAGACTAGCAAAGAGAGCACCAGCCTTGTGATAAATTGTACATATAACTTTGAATAACTGAAACATGTTAGTTTTTAGAAACATTTTGAATGCTTTCCTGCTGCTGAATTTTTGGCTTCTGATGCCATTTGCATACTGTTCATACTTCTAAAGTAAAGTGTCCAGGATACAACATCTTAGGCATACTCTAAGATGATCCCAATGACCCTCACCCTTGTTTAATCCCCTTTCCTTTGAGTGTGGCTGAAACCTGTGACTGTGATATTACTCTCATGATTATGTTATGTTATGTGACAAAAGAAAGATTATCCTGAGTGAGCCTAAGCTCCTGTGAGTCTTTTGGAAACAGAATTGTCTTTGGTTAGTTGAAGAAGAGAAAGTCCCAGAGATGCGCTCTGGATGGCTTAGAAGAAAGTAAACATGTATGTTGTGAGCTGCTAATGGTGGCTCAATTGCAAGGAACTTCAGGTGGCCTCTAAGAGCCGAGAACTGTCCCTGGCTGACAGCTATCAGGAAAATGGGGACCTCAGTCCTGCAACCACAAGGAAATAAATTCTTCCAACAACTAATGAGCTTGGAAGGGGATCCTGTGTTCCAGATGAGAACTGTAGCTCTGGATGATACCTTGATTTCAACCTGGTGAGACCCTGAGAAGAGAATAGTCACCCTACTCCTGGGTTCCTGACCTATAGAAAGTGTGAGATAATAAATTTATATTGTTTTAAGCCAGAAAGTTTGTGGTAATTTGCTATGCTTCAATAGGTAGTTATATAGATGGGAAAAGGACATGCACAGCAGAAGGACAATGACAGTTCTGCATTTGCCTTGTAGTAATGACACCATTTGATGCTCTATCCTCACATGGTTCATTTCAATGAGTTTGGTCATGGTAGGATAGATGTCTACATCCTGTGACTAAGCGTAAAATCACAAGTTTGTAAAGTCCTTTACAGTTTTCTCTTCTGTTTGGATCCACACTGAAGCTTTGCAGCATAAACCTTAATACACCCAAATACTCCCAATTGAATATAATTAACAATATGGATATTTAGGTGCATAGCAAAAGCAAAGCATTCCATATCTTTTCTTGCCATTCCCTTTGTGCCTCTTCCAAACTTCCAGATGGAGAAAGTCAATATTGAAAATCTAAGGCGCTTCATTACTAAGTAAACGAAAAGGTAACAACATACTGAGTTGTCATAATTAATAGAATTTAAGGTATATAATGTTCTAGATTAGACTCTAAAGTCAATAACTTGCAATATAAATATCTGTAAATAGGCTGAGAAAGATAATAAATTCTATCCATAAGTAAAGACTAGAAGTCTTAGAAAAGCCTTTCATATAGAAGACGTCTATGAGCAAGTCTTAGAGTCCTGTTGTTATGAGTTGAATTATGTCCCCCTAGAAAAGATACATTGAAGTCCTGACTCCCAGTACTTCAAAATATAACCTCATTTGGAAGTAGGGTCATTGCAAATATATATATATATATATATTTTTAGAGATCTTGGCATTCAATCTATTTAATAGTATTTTATTAATTTTTAAAATTTTAATTTTAATTTTTAAATTTTACTTCTCAAAATACATTATAGTTGATTTTCATGCACCTTTACCCATTCCTCTCCACCCCCACTCCTCCCGCCCCTTCATATCTGTTCACTTGACTTAAATAGTTCAAGGAATTTTTGTGATTATTCCATCTTCTTCTCCCCACCACCCTTTATTTGTATGTGTGTTTGTTTATTTATTTATAGCTCCCACAAATAAGTGAGAACATGTGGTATTTTTCTTTCTGTGCCTGACTTGTTTCACTTAATATAATTTTCTCTAAGTCCATCCACATTGTTGTGAATGGTAGTATTTCGTTCTTTTTTATAGCCAAGTAGTATTCCATTGTGTAGATGTACCACAGTTTCTTTATCCACTCATCAGATGATAGACATTTGGGCTGGTTCCAACTCTTGGCTTTTGTAAATAGAGCTGCAATAAACAGTGGAGTACAGGTATCCCTTCGGCATGATGATTTCCATTCCTCTGGGTATATTTCCAACAGTGGAATAGCTGGGTCACATGGTAGATCTACCTGTAATTGCTTGAGGAACCCCCATACCATTTTCCATAAAGGCTGCACTATTTTGCAGCCCCACCAACAGTGCACGAGAGTTCCTTTTTCTCTGCAACCTTTCCAGCACTTATGATTCTGTCTTTTGGATGTTAGCCATCCTAACTGAAGTGAGATGTTATCTCAGTGTGGTCTTGATTTGCATTTCCCAGATGCTGAGTGAGGTAGAGCATTTTTTCATGTGTCTGTTGGCCATTTGTGTACCTTCCTTTGAGAAATGCCCATTCAGCTCCTTTGCCCATTTTTTAATTGGGCTATTTATTTTTTTTGCTGTAAAGTTGTTTGAGTTCCTTGTATATTCTGGATATTAATCTTTTGCCAGAGGCATATTTTGCAAATATTTTCTCCCACTCCGTTGGTTGTCTTCTTACTCTGTTGATTGTTTCTTTTGCTGTGCACAAGCTTTTTAGTTTGATATAATCCCATTTGTTTGTTTTTCCTATAGTTGCCTGTGATTTTTGGGTCCTATTCAAGAAGTCTGCACCCACTCCTACTTCCTGGAGTGTTTCCCCTATGTTTTCTTTAAGGAGTTTTATTGTTTCACAATGTATATTTAATTCTTTAATCCATGTTGAGTTGATTTTGGTATGTGATGAAAGGTACAGGTCTAGTTTCATTCTCCTACATATGGGTATCCAATTTTCCCAGCAGCACTTGTTGAAAAGGCAGTCTCTTCCCCAGTATGTAGATTTGCCACCTTCATCAAAGATCAGAAGGCTGTAGGCAGATGGATTGATTTCTGGGTTCTCTGTTCTATGCCATTGATACATGTGTCTATTTTTATGCCAGTACCATGCTGTTTTTGGTTATTATAGCTTTGTGATACAGTTTAAAGTCAGGTAGTGTTATGCCTCCGGCTTTTTTTTTTTTTTTTTTTTTTTTTTGCTCAGTATTGCTTTGGCTATGCATGGTCTTTTGTTGTTCTGTATAAATATTTGGATAGGTTTTCCATCTCAGAGAAAAATGTCATTGGAACTTTGATGGGGATTGCATTGAATCTGTAGATCACTTTGGGTAATATGGACATTTTCACAGTTAATTCTTCCAGTTCAAGAGCATGGGATATCTTTCCATCTTCTTGTATCCTCTTTAATTTCCCTCAACAGTGGTTTGTAGTTCTCTCTGTAGAGATTTTTCACATCCTTGGTCAGCTTTATTCCTAAGTCTTATTTTTTTTATTGGTGGCTATTGTAAACAGGCTAGCTCTCTTGATTTCTTTTTCTGTACGTTCACTGTTGGAATATAGAAATGCTACTGATTTTTGTGTGTTGATTTTGTATCCTGCAACTTTGCTGAAATCATTTATCAACTCTAGGAGTTTTTTTTATAGAGGCTTTAGGCTGGTCAATATATAGGATCATATCATCCACAAAAAGGGACAGCTTGACTTCATCCTTTCCAATCTGGATGCCATTTATTTCCTTCTCTTCTCTGATTGCTCTGGCTAGTACTTCCAACACTATGTTGAATAGGAGTGGCGAGAGTGAGCATCCTTGTCTAGTTCCTGCTTATAAGGGTAAAGCTTTGAGCTTTTCCCCATTCAGCATGATATTGGCAATGGGCTTATCATATACAGCTTTAATTATGTTGAGATACTTTCTGTCTCTGCCTAACTTGTAGAGAGTCTTTATCATGAAAGGATGTTGAATTTTGTCAAATACTTTTCAGCATCAATAGAGATGATCATGTGGTTTTTGTCTTTGCTTTTATTCATATAGTGTATCACACTTATTGATTGGCATATGTTGAACCAAACTTGCATCTCTGGGATGAATCCCACTTGATCATGGTGTATAATTTTCTGTATGTGTTGCTGTATTCTGTTAGCTACTATTTTATTGAGGATTTTTGCATCTATATTCATCAAAGATATTTGCCTGTAGTTTTCTATTTTTGATGTATCTTTGTCGTGTTTTGGTATCAGGGTGATGTTTGCCTCATAGAATGAGTTTGTGAGAATGGCCTCTGTTTCAATCTTTTGGAATGGTTTGTGGAGAATTGGTATCAGTTCCTCTTTCAAGATTTGGTAGAACTCTGCAGTGAATCCATCCAGTCCTGGGCTTTTCTTTGTTGGGAGCCTTCTGATAACAGCTTCAATCTCTTTTATTGTTTTAGGTTTGTTCAGATTTTCTATATCTTCTTGGCTCAGTTTTGGTAGTTTGTATGCATCCAGAAATTCATCCATTTCCTCCAGATTTACAAATTTGTTTGGCATATAGTTGTTTATAGTAGTCTCTAATGATTCCTTGTATTTCTGAGGTGTCAGTTGTAATATCACCTTTTTCATTTCTAATTTTTGTTATTTGGGTCTTCTCTCTTCTTTCCTTAGTGAATCTTGCTAAAAGTTTGTCGATTTTCTTTATCTTTTCAAGAAACCAACCTTTTGTTTCCATGATCTTTTGTATTGTTTTTTGGGTTTCTATTTCATTTAGTTCTGCTCTGATCTTAATTAGTTCTTTCTGTCTACTAACTTTAGGTTTGGATTGTTCTTGTTTTTCTAGATCTTTAAGGTGAAGTGTTAGGTTATTTATTTGCCATCTTTCCATTCTTCTGAAGTAAGCATTTAATGCAATTAATTTCCACCTCAGTACTGCTTTTGCAGGCTCCCACAGGCTTTGGTATGATGTGTCATTATTTTCATTAGTTTCAAGAAATGTTTTGATTTCCTGTTTAATTTCTCCTTGAACCCACATGTCATTAAGTAGAATGCTGTTTAATTTCCTTGTGTTTGTGTAGTTTTCAGAGTTTTGTTTATTATTGATGGCTAATTTTAATCCATTGTGATCAGAAAAAATACATGGAATAATTCCAATTTTTTTGAATTTCTTGAGACTTGCTTTGTGACCTAACATGTGGTCTATCCTGGAGAATGTTCCATGTGCTGATGAGAAGAATGAAGATTCTGAGGTTGTTGGATGGAATGTTCTGTAGATATCTGCCAAATCCAATTAGTCTAAAGTATTGTTTAGATCCTGTGTTTCTCTATTGCTTTTTTGCCTAGATGATCTGTTCAATGATGAGAGTGGGGTGTTCAGGTCCCCCACTCTTATGGTGTTAGTGTCTATCTCTTTCTTTAGATCTAACAGTGTTTGCTGTGTAAATCTGTCTGCTCCGACATTGGGTGCATATATATTTATGATTGTTATGTCTTCTTGATGGATAGATCCTTTTATCATTATACAGTGGCCTTCTTTATCTCTTTTTATGGTTTTTGCTTTAAAGTCTATTTTATCTGATGCAAGAATAGCTACTCCAGCTTGTTTTTCATTTCTATTTGCATGATATATCTTTTTCCATCCTTTCACTCTTAGTCTATGTGTGTCTTTACAGGTCAAGTGGGTCTCTTGAAGACAGCTTATTGTTGGCCCATCTTTTAATCCAGTCAGTCACTCTGTTTCTTTTGAATGGGGAATCTAATCCCTTTACATTTAGAGTTATTATTGAAAGGTGTTGATTTACTTCTAGCATTTTACTGATTTTTGTTTAGATGTCTTAAGTACATCGGTTCCTTTCTTTCAAGTTTTCTGTTTGTCTTCTGTATTTGTTGGTTTCTTGGGGTGAAAGATAAACTATTTTTTTCTCTTTTGTTAGCATTTTTGTTTTGTTGGTAGGTATTGTTCTTTCTCGAATATTCATAGCAGTGTTGGTTGATTTTGTGGTATCAAACCCAGTAATTCCTTGAGAATTTCTGGTAGGGCTGGTCGTGTGGTAGTGAACTCCCACAGTTTTTGTTTGTCTGAGGAATACACTATTTTTTCTTGATTTTGGAAGGATAGCCTTGCTGGGCAATGTATTCGTGGCTGGCAATTTTTGTCCTTTAGTGTTTTGAATATATCATCCCATTCTTTTTTGGCTTTTAGAGATCCTGATGAAAAGTCTGATGTTATTCTGATTAGGGCTCCCTTATAGGTGACTTGCTGCTTCACTCTTGCAGCCTTTAAGATTCTCTCTTTGTCTTTGAGTTTTGTCAGTTTGACTATCACATGTCTTGGAGAGGACTTTTTTGGGTTGAATATGTTTGGTGATCTTTGGGCTTCCTGAATCCGGAGTTCTGTGACTTTCCCTATACCTGGGAAGTTTTCTGCTATTATCTCTTTGAACATGTTTTCAATGCCATTTCCTTTTTCCTCCCCTTATGGAATACCCATGATTCAGATATTTGAGCGCTTAAGGTTGTCAGTTGTCTCTCTTAGATTTTCTTCAAATTTTTGATTCTTTTTTCTTTTTTCTGGTCTGCCTGTGTTAATTCAAACAGCCTGTCTTCAAGGTCAGAAATTCTCTCTTCTGCTTGGTCTAGCCTGCTGGTTTAACTGTCTGTTGTGTTTTTTATTTTGTTGAACGAATCCTTCAGCTCCACAAGCTCACCTACATTCTTTTTTAATGCGTTGATTTCTTTGTACATTTCTTTCAGATCCGTTATATTTTTTCTCATTTCATTGTGCTGTCTGAGTTTTCTTGTATCTCATTTAATTTCCTTAGAATAGTTACTCTAAATTCCTTGTCTGTCATTTCAAAGACTTTCTGTTCCATAGGATCTAGTGCTTGAGAATTAATATTTTCCTTTGGTGGTGATGTACTTTCCTGATTTTTTGTATTTCTGCTATCTTTCCTTTGGTGTTTCATCATTGTGGCTGGGGGTATCACAGTCCATTTGTTTCACCCTGATGTCTGGCTTGGATCCTGAAGGGACTGCCACTTCTGGGCAGGACTACCCTGAGCCACAAGTCCCACCCCACCAGCCTTCTCCAGCTTGGCTGGCTCAGAGCGTGGGAGTCCTGAGGCTGTTAAATCTCTCCCAGCAGTGCCAGCAGGACTAGCCTGGGCTGGAAATCCCATCCTGCCTGCCTTCTCCGGCCCTAAAGTGTCTCTAAGCAGTGAGGAGGAACCTGAACTGGGATTCTGCTGTGCATGGTTCCTGTCTGCTCCAGTGCAGATCTTGGGTCTTCCATCACTGCTCCTCAATAGCTGCAAATTGGTTGTTCTGTAGGAGAGAGTGACACTAGAAATCGACTACTCCACCATCTTGACCAGAACTCCCTCTGCAAATATATTTATTTAAGATGAGGTCATAATGGAGGAGGGTAGCTCCTTATAAGATGGCTATGTGAGGACAGAGACATACAGAGAGAATACCATGTGAAGACAGAACTGGAGTAATGCAGCTACAAGCCACAAAACCACAAAGATTGCCATCAAGCCCTCAGAAACTAGGAAGGACAAGGACATGTTCTCCTACAGGTTTCAGAGGGAACATGGCTCTGATGACACCTTGGTTCAGTCTAGTCTCCAGAACAGTGGGACAGTACATCTCTGTTGTTTTGATCCACCCAGCTGTGGTATATTTTTACAGTAGCCCTAGGAATCCAGTATACCTGCTAAGGTCTTTAGTGAATTAAAAAAGTCTGACCCACTGGCATCTGGCTGTAGGTGGTCTGAAGGCATTATGTGCAGGGGCTCAGTCACACTGCAGAGCTTGGTTATCTCCTGGAAACATTTCTACCCGTTTCCAGCCAATCCTTCCAGTTTCAAGAGAGTGTGATCCTAATTAATAGTTTAATATTTTATTAAGGGATCCACTTAAGACCCTTTAACATGATTAGCATTGACTTTGGGTTACAAAATGCTAGATCTTTTTTCTATTTATTTGCACATTACCTAAAACCTCTCCCTCTTTCAAATTTTCGGTAATTCAATTTTCTTGAGATAGTTTTCTTTTTTGGGAATAATTTTCTTTGAGAATTAATTCTGAGAGTAATTTTCAACCCCAACATTTTTGCTAATACATCGAACAGTATTTCTGAAAGTACGTTCTGTAGACTGTTAAAAGATGCTACTTAATGAAAGATTTCTGAGGCCAAATACATTTAAAAATGGTGAATTAAACAAAACTTAACATGTTTTCCCCTCACTTCCTTCCTTGTAGGATTTCTCAAGGCCTTCAATATGTTCGCATGTATTGGGAATCTCTAAGGGATAAAATGGAAATGGAGACAGATTTGCATCATCTCTTACAGTTATTTGCATACACATAGGTTTTATTTTGGAGAAACATTCTGAGAACCAATGTTCTCCAAAATATATTTTGAGAAATTCTAGCAGTACCATAGACTTTTTAAAGTTGCAATACAAGTTGGAGATGACTTATCCCAATCCTGAGATATTAAGTTATCTAAAGTCACACAACTAATTAATGGCAGAGCTGCAACTTAAAGCTCAGGCCGTTGAAGCCCACTATAGAGGTACTGTCAATCATTTTGTACAATTGACACTTCAAAACAAAGCTTTTAGAATTGCATAAATTTGTTGTGTTAAAACAAAGGAATTAAGCCTGGACTTTTCAAGTTTAAAGTAAATATAAAACTGATGTTCTATCTTTTAGTTATCTGAATAAGACTCTCTAGAATTGTTAGCATTTCCTCTTTGATGAGAACTATGTCTGCTTTTCATGAGAGGAAAGTGTTACCTTTAGATTCTGGCATTGTCTGTTGATGCAGAAGGCAGTTCAGAAACAGATGTAGACCAGGAGGTCTACGGATGGGAGTGAAGAGCACGGGGGAGTGGGAGACAGAGAAAGAACTGTCCAAATGAGTGATGTGGGCACAGCTGAGTCAAACCTGAGCTTCATTAAAGTTTGCAGTTTCTGTCCTGAAATTTGGAAACATTAGCATTCTTCGGTTCCCCTAGGGATTTCTACTTGCCTTTTCACAGATAGGGAGGGACTGGCAAGCAGCCTTGTTCCCTTGTCAGTCCCAGGGAGCTCTCGCATCTCCAGCCCTCATGCTTTGCATGCCAGCCAGCAAGCTGATAACTTGAAGAAGCTGATCTCATCCCAGGCACTTGGGAAAAAGTGTATGTCCTAGGACTGGAAAAATCTTTGTCAGCTCATTCTATTGGGCAACATCGAAGATAACTGTGACAGTCTCCTCAAATCATTGTCCATCTCTTTTATCTTCCCTACCTGATCTGAGAAAACCCACAAAATGCATGATTAAATGGACCTTTGGAGATGTTTGGGATCTAGTCCAGGGTCTTGTAACTATCAATCTGTGAATGTTTTGAAGAACTGTGGATGAGGTTCAAAGGGTCTGAGAATCCTGAAATGCTATGCAAAACTTTTGATCAAGTCTATTCTTCTGGGAAAAGAATTCATAGCTTCATTAGATTCCCAAATGAGTTGATATCCCCAAAAAGTTTAAAAAGTACTGATCTAGCCTAACTTTTCTAGCTTACATATGTGAGGAATTGAGTCTTTGAGAAGCTGAATGACATTTAAAAATAAAATCATACAGTTTTTAGTGAAGGTTAGGATGCAGAGCTCTTCTAACACAATTCAAATTAAACATCTAGAATTAAATAAGTGACTTTTTAAGAAATAACATTTCTCTATATATGGGCATTCAAATTTTGAGGAGAATCTGGGCTCCATATGAGGTTAGCTATCCCAAGATGAGGTTCTTAATAACTGTTCATAAGACATTCAGAGTGAGAGGATAGAGTTCATCCCTCTGCTATGTTATTGCTCGTATTTTTTCATTCACTCTTCTACTAAGCATCTTTTCTTTCCCAGTTACTTTTAAATAATCATAAAGAAGAATAGAAATTGCAAAGAAGTCTCATTTTGTATATGGCTTAGGTTCTGTATCAGTCAGAATCCAACTACTAAACAGTGTAATCACTCTAGGCTTTTCAGCAGAGGGAATTTAAGAAAGGGGATTTGTTGAACAGGTGATGAAAGATCTCAGCAGCCAAAAAGGGGATGGTAAGGCAATCCAGAGAATAGCAACAGCAGCTCAATACTCCTTCCATCATTGTCAGAGGAACAATGGAAAAAGTGGTGCTTTCAGACCCTAAAATTTGGGGGCTACCTGGAAGGATTTAAAACCATGGTAGGGGTCATCTAGCAGGAGCTGAAGCTACAGAGGAGAGATAGCCATTGCCAGTGGCACCACCAAAAGCAAAGAGCGAAGAGGAATATATTAGTCTGTTTCTTTTGCTTATAACAGAATACCTGAAACTGGGTGATTTATAAAGAAAACAAAATTTACTGCTAATGGTTTTGGAGGCTAGGAAGTCCAAAGTCCAGGGAACACATTTGGTAAAGAGCAGAGAGATAAAGACTCTCACATGCTCCCTTTTAAAGCTCTCAGAGCTATGCCCATGACCACCATTTTTAATCCTTTCACTTCCTCATGGTTCTACAATCTAATCACCTCTTTAAGGTTCCACCTTTCAAGTACCATAATAGGATTTCCTACCCTCAACAGTTACAGTGGGAAATAAGCTTCTAATGTGTGAACTTTAGGGGAAACAATTCAATCAATCCATAACATTCTGCCTCTGGCCCCCAAAGTTCATGTCCTTCTCACATGCAAATACATTCATTCCATCCCCAAAGTCTTAACTTGTTTCAGCTCAAATGTTCAAAGTTCAAAGTCCCATCTGTGAAATCAATATTAGTAATCTGCTTCCAAGATACAGTGGTGGGAAAAGCATAGGGTACATATTGCCATTCAAAAAGGTAGAAATAGGCCAAAAGAAAGGTGTAACAGGTCCCAGATAAGTCTGAAATCCAGCAGGGCAGGCATTAAATCTCAAAGCTGAAAAATCGTGTACCTTGACTCCATGTTTGACATCCTGTGTGTGCTGGTATGGGTGTTGGGTCTCAAAGTCCTTGGGCAGCTCTGTTCCTGTTGCTTTCCTGGTCTCAGGCCACACTTCAGCTCTCCAGGCTTGTGTTCCACTCTGGTAGTCCACAGGTCTGAGATCTCCATGGTGGTCCCACTCTCACAGCTCCACTAGGCATGGCACTATTGGGGTTTTTCTGCTGCATCTCTGACCCCGTGTTTCTGCTGGGCATTGTTTTAGTGAAGGCTCTATGTGGTGAATCTGCCCCTGTGACAAATCTCTTCCTGGGTCCCCAGGCTTTTCCATAGATCTGTTGAAATTGGGGTGGAGGCTCCCAAGCCTTCACAGCTCTGGCATTCTGTGAGCCTGCAAACTTAACACCACATGGATGCTGCCTTGGCTTCTGGCTTGTATCTTCCAAGTCTGTGGGTCCAGCCACACCTGGGATTAATTTAGCCATGGCTGGACCAATTAAAGCAGCTGGGGTACTGGTGTGGGGAGCAGCATCCAGAGGTGGACTTGGGCCAAAACCATTCTGTCTCTCTAGGCTTCTGGGCCTGTAATGGAATGGTTGGCCCCGGAGACTTCCGTAATACCTTCAAGGCCTTTCCACCCTTCTCTTGATAATCCCTTTCTTTTGTACTAATCTTCTTAGCACCATTGTATTTTTCTCCTGAAAATTCTTCCTGCTTCTCTGCTACATGGCCAGGCTGCAAATTTTCCAAATCTTTATACTCTGCTTCCCTTTTAATTATAAATTCTGGCTTTATGTCATGCCTGTGCTGCCATAACTCAGAGTAGGCTATTGCAAGTAGTGCAGCTTCCTGAATGTTTTGCCACTTAGAAATCTCTTCTGCAAATACCCTGGTTCAGAATCTTTAAGCTGCATATTCCATAAAATTTTGGGGTCTGAACATAATGCAGCCAAGTTCCTTGCCAGTTCATAGCAAGGGTGATCTTTGCCCCAGTTTCCAGTAAGTCCCTTCTCATTTACATCTGAGATCTTCTCAGCATGGCCTTTACTGTCCACATTTCTATCAGCATTCTGGTCACCATCATTTAACCAATCGCTAAGAAGTTCCAAACTTTTCCTGGTCTTCTAAACTGTCACCAGCATCTAGTCTTTTTCTAGCCTGTTCATCCAAATTCCTCCAGCCTTTGCCCATTAACTAGTTCTAAAGCTGCTTTCACATTTTCAAATATCTGTTATAAGCAATACACCACTTCTCTGGTACCAATTTTCTGTATTAGTCCATTTCTGTTGCTTATAACAAAATGCCTGGAACTGGGTGATTTGTAAGAAAACAAAATTTTTTGCTTATAGTTTCAGAGGCTGGGAAGTACAAAGTCCAGGGAACACATCTGGTGAGGGTATTCATTGTTGGCGATTTTACAGCAATGTAGGAATCTCATATGGCATAAATGGAAGAGCAGAGAGAGAGAGAGAGAGACTCTCATGCACTCTCCTTTTAAAACCTTCAGAACCACGGTCCTGACCACTATTACTAATCCATTCACTAGGGCATGGTCTTACAATCGAATCACCTCTTCAAGGCTCCACCTTTCAATTACTATAATAGGATTTCCTACCCTCAACAGTTACAGTGGGAATTAAGCTTCTAATATATGAACATTGGGGGACACAATTCAATCCACAGCAGGGAGAAATACTCTGGCTTCATTATTTCTGCACTCTGATCTTCTGCCAGTGCCTGCCATTGGCCAAACCCACCTGGAAAGAACTGCAGTTCTCTGCAATACAAGACATAGTAGGAAATTAGGTATGATGAACATGAGAGCAAAAAAGCAGTCACCTGGCACAGCTTCTAAACCTAACACGAAAAGCAAGGGTTTGTAGAGTCAAAATTATGTTTAAAATGCCTTTAGGAAAATGCTACTTTGGAGACAAGCTCACATCCCTCATGAAGTTCAGTACAGCCAGTTTTACCTCTGGTGTAGGAGCAGACAACTCTTTTGTGATTAAGCAATACAAGACATAGTTAGCTTTGCTCTGGGGTCATCGTGTATGAAAAGTAAAATTGCTTAAATCTGTGACATATCTTGATAGGTTGCCAGAAACTAAGCAGTTTCTCACCTTTCATTTCCCACTTGTTCAGAAATCTCTCTCTCAACTATGGACTCTCATAACTATGAAGCAGGATGGATAGATGAATTATCCATACTACATAATTGCTATCCATCTCCTTTTTATTCTTTCTTTCCCCCAGAGACTATATGCTTGGAATTCATGTAAGTTAAATTCTGCTATAATGTTGCTCAATTCTATTGATTTCTACATTGTGCCAAGTATTCTGTTTAGGGATAGAAATAAAAGGTGAGTGAGACATGGCTCCTGAACTTAAAGGGCTTGTATGGAATCAGTATTTTATTCAAGAAGAATTCAAGAATTCAAGAAGGCAAGCCTGCATAAGAAGCCAGTTTATTTTGTGCAGTAGACTATTTTTTGAGGAAATATTTTAAGAAATTTATGATTTGAAGTGTGTTGGCTTCTCTTAACACAGACAGACCTAGTGACACATCAAGGAACCAAATATCATACACAAAGCAATATCGAGGCAAAGAAATATGACTTTGATAACTCCTTGCCCACATAAAAATTATTCAAAAACAATGGTATAATAGGCCACCCATGATTTATTCCTCATCTGTCTTGTAACATTGTGATTTATAATAAGAAATAAATATTTGATCTTCATCCCAGTTTTCGGGCACATGCTCCTAAAACCCTTGAAATCTCTTAAGTGATGTGTCTTTTGCATACTAATGAGATGACTAATGACTGGGGGCTCCTGGAAAGCCCCTAAGGATGGGGCCTGTTTGCTAGGAGGAAACAACCATGTGATGAGAGGGTTAGAACTTTCAGCACACTCCCACCACCACCCCCCCATACTCTGGAGAAAAAAGAGAGCCTGAAAGTTGAGTTGATCCCCAATGGCCAATGATTTAATCAATCATTCCTTCATAATAAAGCAGCCACAAAAAACCGAGAAAGGACAGGGTTCAAAGAGTTTCAGGAGGTGCTGGGAAGGTGGAACACCCAGAGAGAACATGGAAACTCTACACCTTCTCCCGCTCACCTTTCCCTATTCATCTCTTCATCTGGCTGTTCATATGTGTCCTTTAAAATGTCCTTTGTAATAAATAAACAATAGTAAGTAAATTGTTTTCTTGGGTTCTGTGAGCCACTCTAGTAAATGATCACACCCAAGAAGGGGGTCATAGGAACCTCCAATCTGTAGCCAGGAGGGACAGAAGTTGTGGGTAACCTGGTGACCTAATACTTGAGACTGAGGGGAAGGGTAGTGAAATGGGGGAGAGCAGTCTTGTGGGATTGAGCAAAGACTGGTTAGTATCAGAACTGAACTGAATTGAATTGTAGGCCACCCAGTTGGTGTCTACAGAGAACTGGAGAATGCTTGGTGTGGGCACCCCTCCCACCCCCGCCCACAGCTGCTCACGGAATTGTTCTATGTGTTGAGTGTGAGTATAAGGAAAAACAGAATTTGCTTTTCCTTATTCACTCATCAGTTGGTAAAATAACGTATAAAAGTAGTGACAGGGTGTTACTTTGACAAAGTCAGGAAAAATCGTCAGAACTTCTCCGGATTGATTTAAAGAAGAATCTTGATTGTTGGTCTAGTTGATGGGCTTCATTATTAACCAATTAGCAGTAATCAGTCACTGATTAATTGTTATTTAATGTGGCATACATTAAATAATACAATGATGCAATTTCTCTTTGATCATGACCATGGGTATTGTAGGCGGATATTGCCCTCATTTTCAGGTAAGAAAATCAAGATTCAAAAGGATTAGGCAATTGCCAAAGGTCACACAACTACTTGTGCCAGACCAGGGCTCAAACCCTGTTCTTCTGACTGCACTGAGCTTGTTCCATGATATTATATAGTTTCATGAAATCCACTGGTGGGCATATAGGCAAAGAGTTAAGGATTGGTGTGCAAGTAACAGTTTTGGATCTTTATTATATTCATTTTGTTATATTCGTTTATTATATTCATTGATTTCTTATAACAAAATGCCTGATGTGACTTTCAACCATTAATGATTAAAATAGGAAGAGAGGGAGAATATAAGTACAATCCTTTATAAATCTTTAAATACAAACTTAAAAAAGTATTTTGAAAAATCTTGCCCTAAATACAAGCAGGAAGTAATTTTGCCAGAAAAACAGATTTCTAGGTCACTGCTGGTGTGACCTTACATATGTCATTTTACCTTTTTAAGTTCTTTAGGAACAGTGTGATATATTAAAAATTACATGGGTTTTGGAGTTAGAAAAACTGGATTCAAACTTCTGCTCTACAATTGTCTAGCTCTTTGACCTTGGACTAGGCATATAATCTGCTAGGGTTTTCCTTTTACTATGTGAAGTGAGGATAATAAGAAATTCACTGAAAAAGAAATTTGGAGATAAAAGAAAAAGACTTTATTTTGGTGAACAGTTTGCACACTGGGGAGATGCAGCCTTTGGTTCAAAATGAAAGTGTGGTCTGCCAGAACAAAGAGAGGAGTGTCTTATAGAGCAAAAGTGACCACCGAGGTTCCCATTTTGGTCCTCCTAAACAAATGAGAGATTTGGGCTTGCTCAGTTCTAATTGGTTTGGCCAATCAATTCCGATTGGTTTGGTCCATCATGCAAAAGAGGGATGCTGGCTTGCTGAGTTCTGACCAGTTAATACTTGACAGGTTGCAGTTTGTTGATTAAGTTCAATTGGGGAAGTAAGGGCTTCTTGCATCAGTTACTGGCAGTATAGGCAGGGACAGACAGTCCCTGAAAGCCTCAACAGGGTATGTGTGTAACCTCTAGTCAGCAAGTGGCTGCTTGGTTCCATTCAGAAATTAGACCAAGTTAGTTACTCAGGATCCATTCTTGCAGGGTTCACATATACTCCTTTTGATCAAAGCCTGTTGGCAGAAAGGGTTGATGATAGGTTATGTCAGCTATGTCTCATGGTGCCAGAGTGGTCAGCTACCTGCTCCAGGCCCATCTATTCTCACGTTGGGTTCCTCGTAGTAGGGTAGTGGCCAATTGGGCAACTTCAGCCATTTGCCTATGGGAGACACTCAGGTACTTGTCAAATTTGGATCACACGTCTTAGACAAAGTTGGTTTTGATTTCTGGTTGGAGTGAGTTTAAGGTTTCAAGAGTTTGGGTCAGCATGATTCTGGTGGGGGTTTCTTGCAGGCATCGATTAAAGCAAGCTAGAATAATCAAAGAGGAGTCAAATGCTTAGTCCTAGTACAAGAAGGATCATTAGAAACTGTAGGACAGAACACAAAGGGAAACCAAGGGCAGAGGGCAGCCAGCTGAAAATGTCTGAGAAATGGAAATTTAAACAGCTGAAGGGGCCCTTAAGGGTATTACTTTTAGGGACTTAGCCAGTCTTAAGATTTTGGAAGTTTCCAATTTGACCTGGCTAGAGGTATCTATCAGGAACAGCGTGAGGTATTGGTGACAGCACAAACCCCGCCTTGTACAGCAAGGAGATAGTCTAGTGCGATGCAGTTATCTAGGATTGCATGAGAAAGGGAATCGAAAGACCTTTGTTGGGCCCTAATGGCTCTAGTGGTGGAGTGAGCAATCCTATTAATGGTATGGAAAAGGTTTCTAGTCATATACTCATTAACAGTGGGACCAAGTCCAACCAGGATGCCAGTATCCCCCAAGCCTAGCTCCTTTGCTGGAGTTGACCCCTCCCAGCAAATCACATGCTTGGGAGTATCCACAGCTGTTATCTTCATATGCAGAGGGGTACTCATCAGGGTAATTATCAGTTATGGATAGGGCCCTTTTCTGTTTGTGGTGGGAGGAATGTCCTTGGGTAACAACACTTAGGATGATAAATGGAGTGGTTGCATGTCCCAAAAGACATGTTTCTCACATTCCCCAACTGTCAATACAGTCATATGGTCATGCACCCATAGTGTTCCCTTTTATCTCTCACAGACAAAAACGAATCCTCGTGGGGGCACAAAGGGCCCTAGGGAGGGCTTTTGAGTTTAGATTGTAGTCATGGGTGATAGCCTCGGGAATGGATTCAAGCCATAGATCAGTCCTTGGTAGCTTCCAGGGGCTCAAAGTGGTGTTCATTTTACATACTTCCCAAGGGTCATAGTAAAGAGAAAAAGTGCTTTGGTCATTTCAAGGTGCGAGACCAAGGAAATCTGCACAGAGAGGGAGAGTCTTATTTGTACCCTTGCATAGTTTAAAGAGGTTGCTCCAAAACAGGGGTTCTGAATTCCCTGTGATTGGTCATGCAAACCTTGGGCCCCAAAGAGAAATTTTAGTTAGCTGTGATGCAACTGCACTATTTACAGGAGAAGTGCAGTTTGCCACTCCAGGAAATGGTTTGGTATAAAACAACGCAAAGGGTGTGGTCAAGATGCAACAGGGAGGGGGGTCATTAGTGGGGAGATAGAATCGAACTTGATAGGCAGCACCAGGGGGAGGTTGGTCACGAGTGACCATAAAGTTGGGAATTCTAGAAAGGTTGTAGACAGGCATAATAACTAAAGGGTCATTATTTTTTCTAAAGGTGCTAGAGGGTGAATGATGACAAATTCAACATTCTGAGTGATTTCCTGAAGAAGCTAGGGTATGAAAAAGTTGGACAATGGCATTATTTTTTTCCAGAGACAGTGGGCTATAGTAACAGGAAAACAATTATAAAATTTCTTGCACTCATTTTTTTTTAAAAAGAAGAGCAAAGTAACTGTGATGGTGTCTAAGGGTGTCTAAAAGAACAAAGACCTATGCTTATGTGGTATAAGATGTCCAGAATGCATATAATTTCTAAAACTACAAGAATGATAGCAATTACATAATAAATGTAAGGATTCATTAAAACTGAAGTCTTAAAATTATATAGGACTGATCCAGAATCTTAAAATAAAGTGGTCCTCCTTAGATGTCATCTTCTTATCGTGGTGGTTGAATGTTGATTAAATTAAGTTTGGTTTCAATGAGGGGTTGGGAGAGCCACTCAGTGGGAGGATCAGAATCCATTTTTAAACTAGAAATATAGATTCATGTGTCAATGTCTTGTATTTTAGCCACACATGGGTTGGTTAGAAGTACCTGATAGGGTCCCTTCCAGCATGGCTGGAGGGAGTCTTCAAGCTGGTGTCTATTCCAATACACAAGGCCTCTCAGTCTAAGATTGTGAGAGTGTTCTTTGTCTCCTGGGAGCATGTTGTTGAAGGAATTTTTGACAAAGTTAGTGCTATGTTGTAGGATACTAATAAGGTCCTGGCAGTAATGTGAGAGATCACCCCTGAGTACTGTCTTGTGAAGTCCTTCATCTAGCTTATTAGTCAGGATTCTCCAGAGAGACCGAACCAATAGGCTACTTATACAAGAGAGAATTTATTAGGGGAATTTGTTCACGCAGTTATAAAGGCTAAGTCCTGCAATAGGCTGTCTACAACTTGGTAGTGCAGTTCAGTCCAAATCCTAAAGTCTCAGAACCAGGGAAGCAGATGGTATAATTCTCAGTCTGAAGCCAAAGGTCTGAGAGTCCTGGGGGGTGCCACTGGTGTAAGTTCTGAAACCCAAAGACATGATCCTGGAGTTCTGAGGTCCGCAGACAGGACAGAAGTGTGTATCCCAGTTCTAGCGGATAAAAAGAGAGACATTTGCCTTTTCCTCTGTTGTTCTCTGTGGGCCCCCAGCAGACTGGACAGTGCCCACCCACAGTGAGGGTGGATTTTTCCCACCTAGTTTACTCAGTCTTATGTGATAGACTCCTCTGGAAACACCATCACAGACACAACCCAAAATAATGCCTTATCAGGTTTCTAGGTATTCCTTAATCTCATCAAGTTGACACCTAAAATTAACCATCACATCTAGGCACATAGGGTGGCCAGAAGTGATTTCAAAAGGACTCAGCTTATGTTTTCCTGTGGGAGTGGAACAAAGGTTGAGGAAGACAAAATGGAGGGTCTTAGGCCATGCAAATTTTTGCCAATTGGCTTTTTATTATTTGTTGGTTAATTCTACCAGTCCAGAGGAATAGGGATGGTAAGCACAATGAAAGTGCTGGTAGATAAATCAGATTCTAAAAACATTTTTAGGGGCCGAGCCTGTGGCGCACTTGGTAGAGTGCTGCGCTGGGAGCGTGGCGACGCTCCCGCCGCGGGTTCGGATCCCATATAGGAATGGCCAGTGCGCTCACTGGCTGAGTGCTGGTCACGAAAAAGACATAAAAACATTTTTAGTAATTTATCCAGTAAAATGAATCCCTTGGTCACCATGAAGTTCTCAAGGACACCCAAGGTTGGTGTAAATTTCTCTCATAGAGCCTTTGCTGCTGCCATGGCTGTGGACTGATGACAGGGGAGAGACCCAATGTGAAAACTTGCAAATGATATTCAGTACATATTTTTACCCCTGTGAGGTGGGAAGTTGAATAAAATCTAGTTGTCATCCTTTGAAGGGGCCATCTGTTGGTGGGAAGTGGCCCATGGAGGAATGTGATAGTTTCCTAGGATTGTTTTGTGGACAGATTTTACATAGCTAATATACCTGATGGGGAGTATTAGGAGAAGGGCCCCACTAATATTGTTTTCCCCATTGGACTATTTTATCAGTGTTCCAATGGGCCAGGTCATGGACAAAGGTTAAAATTTTCTTTTGGAGGCTATTAGAAAGAAAGGGGTGGCAATTGGGGCCCTCCCAGAACTGCCGCAAAGGTGAAAAGTACAACGCTATCTAATACATTTTCCTTTTTTATCCTCCAGGGAGATAGCCTGGGCTGTAGCCAGTCTTTGATGTAATTGGGGAGCCAGAGGTAAGGCAGAATAGATGAGGTTTTTATTAATAGAATTGATGTCATATTTTGGGAGGCAGCTGACTTGGCAGCAGTATTGACCATCTTGTTTCCTTGTGTTTTGCTATTTTGGGCAGAGGAATGTCCCTGAATTTTAGTAACGGCCAAAGCTCTTGGAGCTTGGATAGTTTTGAGGAGTGCCAAGACATGGTCTTTGTTTTTAATATTCTGTTCAGATGAGGTAAGAAAACCTCTCTGTTTCCAGAGCATGTCAGAATCATAGTCTATTCAAAAGGCATATATACTGTCTGTATAAATATTATGATGCTAAAATACATGTCCTCGTAAGAGCTTGTTGGGCAGATCTGGGTATCAGGAAGGGGGTCAAACTCTATATAACTTCTTTAAGGGAAACAATAGCATATCTAGCTTGGTAATCACTGTTAAGTTCCTTTAGATATGGCCAATCATAAACCAATTATAATGAGTACTGGGTAAAGGGGTTTCTTAGAGATACAGTACAGGGATAAGTAGTTGATTTGTCGAGGTTACTGTCATGGGGAACATCATTGTCTGGAAAAGGAGATAAAGTAGCAAGATTGAAGAAATTGCTTGGGTGATAGTGAGGTGAGGATAGAAAGAGATCTTTGTAGATGGTTAGACAGCTGGTATAGACATGTGAGCCTCAATAGAGTGAGGGGCATAGACAGTAAGGGAGGACCCCATAATAATTTTTTTCTGTAGCTTTAACAAGGGTAGAAGTAACAGCAATTGTTTTGAGACAAGAGGAGAATCCTTGAGCCACAGGACTAATGTGTGATTATACTATCCTATGGGACTATTTTGTCCTTCATGGAATTGAATAAGAATCCCCAGAGCATTACCTTCATGTTGTGAGTGAATAAATGAAAAGGGAGATTACAGTTAGGGTGTTCTATGGTTGGCACTAAGTTAAGTTGAGCTTTTATAGCCTCAAAAGGCTGCTGGGCACTGGGGGTCTACTGGATGGGATCAGGAGAGGAGTTTTTAAGCAGGCTATTGAGTGGCTGGAGCATTAGGGAATAGCTGGGAAGCCAATTTTGGCAGTAGCCTGCAAGTCCCAAGAATCCTCCAGGTTGTCCTTTTGTTGGAAGACGGGGAAAAGCAAGTATGTCTTGTAGACATGAAGGGTATAGATTTAGTCCTTCTGGGGTAAAGCGGTATACCAGGAATTTGACAAAGGTTTGACAAAATTGGAGCTTTTCTTTGAAGACCTTGTGTTTCTTGGAAGCCAAATTGTGGAGCACGTGGAGGCTACCAGTGAGCAAGTCTCTTGAAAAGAGGAACGTGAGTAAATCACCAACATATTGGAGCAAAGTGGACTCACATTGAAAGGAGATGGCCAAATTGGCCCTAAGCATTTGGAAAAGTGGGTTGGGCTTTCTGTATACCCCTAAGGAAGGACAGTCCAAGTATACTGTTGACTTTTCCAATGAAGACCAATGCCTGTCAGGGTCTGCAGGTATGTTGAAGAAGGTGCTACAAAGATCAATAGCTAAAAAGCATTGGATTTCAGAAGGAATGTTGGAAAGTATGGTGTGGGGATTGAGAACTACTGGGTGTTGGGGAATAACTATATTATTGATAGTTCTAAGATCCTAGACAAATCACCATCCTCTTACATTGAGTCTGTGGATGGGTAGGATGCGGGTACTGCAAAAGCTGGTGTAGGGAATGACAAGCTTTATTATGTTGAATAAAGTTTATAAAGTTGCCCACTATGGGTTTTATGTCAGTTAGGGCCTCAGGATTTTAATATTTGGGAGAGGCTTATTATCCACCTGGATTTGAATGGGAGGTTTGGAATGGCTATGACCAACAGTGGTGTTGGATTGTACCCAAAGGCTCTTGGGTAGCTCTTCACAAGCAGGTTGGATAGTGTTAGTGAGGCTGATTGAATAGATGGGAACTTGGGTAAGAGCTGTTTCTGTAGTGTAATCTCCTGGTGAGGCCAGTTCAAGAATTATTTCCCTGTTTTGAGAGAAGGAAATATGGGCAAGGTAGGCTTCTAAGAAATCTCTTCCTAAGAGATGTAAAGGAGCTGATGGAATGAGCAAGAAGCAATGATTGCTAGTGAGGGCTCCTAACTGGAAAGAAATAGGTAGATATTTAGGGACTGTCGCAGGTTGGTTGGCATCCTCAACCATCTGTATAGCTTCAGAACTCTGGGGAGAGGACACTGAAAGTGTGTTGGGGTTGAGGACAGACACTGTGACTTCAGTGTCACCTAGAGCTCTGACTAGTTCCTTCCCAATTTTAATATCTAATTCTCCCATCTGGTTGATTATAAGCAGGGCAAGTGTTCCCAAATGCCTCTGGAGCATTCCTAGTTCTGTTTAAGGGAATGGGGCTGAGGGATTTTACCTGAGTTTAGCTAGAGCCAGCATTTGTATTTATGGGAATCTTTTAAAGAATGTCTGGTATGTTTGCAGTATATATGGTATGTTTGGTATAACTGGAGGGCCATAAGTTTAGCTGTTTTTCTTCTGCCAGTCTAAGGCTCAGACAGCCCTACTTTCTTTGTCTTTTTCTAAGGTTTTAGCTAGTTGATTGGACAGGGAGGCTATTTTGCTGGGGTGTTTGGGACCTGGTCAAGGTCATGTTGTCTTACAAAGGTGCCTAGGGCTTCAGAAAATCTGGCCACACAAATATAGAACTAAATAAACTGGTAGTTTCATCATTTAAATCTTTGACCCCAGAATTTTCATGAAAGGTCTTTTTGAACTTATTGAAATGGTCAAGGACAGATTTGACCTTTTTTTGAGTGCAGCAATCTATGATTTTCCAATTAACCTGTTGGGAGAAAATTGTGGGAATTGCCTTGGCCAATTTGTCAGCTTGTTTTTGAACCTTATCTAGGACCAGGGAGCCCACAAGCTTAAAATCCTTAAGAGGGTTGCCCCATTCAGTGGCATTTATCTACTCTCAACCTAGAACATTCCTCACCCACATGTGAATGAGCTGGTACAAGTCAGAAAAACCTGTTTGATATGAACTAATGATTGGACTAAACTGTTTCTCAAATTTGAATGAGTTGGTTTTGGAGTTTGGAAAATCCTTTATGGGGCTAAGAGTTCCGATTTAGACCAGGGAACAGAGGTGACTTGATTTTCACCTTGAGCCACTGGTGGCTACCTTAAAAGAAACCACAATCAGTGGTTTTAGGGAAGATGAGCTTTTGGCAGTGTAGAGAAGATCAGGGGAGGAGAAGAAAAGGAGTTCAGAATGAAAGAAAGAAGGAAGAAGTGGAGGATAAAGTGGAGGTGACAAAAAGGGTGCAGAGGGCAGGAAGAGGGTAGTCAAGGGAGGTTAACAGAAGAGTCTTCCAGAGTCTTTTAGCAACTTTGGTTTTGGTCTTGCAGGCACAGGGGCTGGAGGAAGGGGAGTCTTTCAATGACATTTTACCAAGTTTACTTTCAGCTTTGTGGGTGCTAATTTCTTTTTCTAGTTTATTAAGGCACTTGCCTAATTTAAAATTATTTTCTCCGAGTGAGGTGATGATAACTTCTTGATTTTGTTTAGAACTTTCAAAATACCAGTTACAGAATGTCTCCCATTGTCTGAGAGGTTTTATATTTTCTTTGTTCTAGTTATGCATGCAAATAAACAAGTTTTAAAATTTCAAAGGAGCCGCAATCTGGCCAAAAGGTTTTGGATCAGTCTGGATGGTTTTTTTGTCCAGAAACCTAGGCAGTGACGGTGTAGTTTATACTCATAAAGCTGGCTGGGATTCTGGAGGAGGCTTATCAGTGGAGAAAGACTTAGAACATGGGCTACCCATCACACCTACTTAATGATAGCATCCCTTCTAGTGCACCTTAAACAAGATAATCTAGGTTCATAAACTAAGTGGAGAGATCCCCTCTGTGAACTGAATGAGGAGCGGTTTTTTCTGTAACTGAATAGAAGGTTCCTTCTCTTCATTTAAAGCAAAATAAAACCCCTGAGACCTCAACAAAAAGTGTGGGAGGTCTGAGAGGACTTACCTTAGACCTACTGGTGCCACCTAGAAGATACCTGAGCCAATTGGCATTTCAGTCAGCAAGGTGTTGGTTCAAGATGGTGTCAGGAGAGGGCCAGGGGGTCACTTTGTTATGCCATTTCTGACACCAAAGAAGTTAACAAATTCACAGTAAAAGAAACTTGGAGATAAAGGAAAAAGAGACTTTACTTTGGTGAACAGTTTGCAAACTGGGAAGACGCAGCCTTTGGTACAAAATGAAAGTACAGTCCACCAGAACAAAGAGGAGGTGTGTCTTATACAGCAAAAGTTCCCACCCAGGTTCTCATTCTGGTCTAACTACTACTAATAATAGTAGGGGAAACTGAGCTTGCTCAGTTCTGATTGGTTTGGCCCATCATGCAAAAGAGGGATTCTGGCTTGCTGAGTTCTGGCCAGCTAACATTTGATGGGTTGCAGTTCAGGTGACAAAGTAGGGGCTTCTCTCAGGAGTTACTGGCAGTATAGGCAGGAATAGGCAGCCTGTGAAAGCCTCCACAGAGTATGTGTGTAACCTCTAGCCTATATATAGCTGCTGAGTTCCATTCAGAATTTAGACTCAGCCACTCAGGATCCATCTCGA
The DNA here is from genome assembly GCF_027409185.1 of Cynocephalus volans. Lineage (NCBI taxonomy): Eukaryota > Metazoa > Chordata > Mammalia > Dermoptera > Cynocephalidae > Cynocephalus > Cynocephalus volans. The sequence goes on from NC_084464.1 coordinate 79,319,086, forward strand.
GAAACTGATGCTTTCAGGGTTCAAGTACCTACCATGAAGAGTTGTGGGGATTCAAAATAATTACTATAATGCGTCTGATCTGAAAGAAGTGCTTAATAAATACTGGTTATTATTGTGGATTCGTAATTACCTCATTCTGTCTTTTTTAGACTTTGGCTGCTGCAGAAAGATTCATTACTTCTTGAAAGGAGATTTCTGGCCAAAATCCAACTCAAGAAACACATTTTCTCCCAGAAGGTTCTTTTTGCCATTGTTGAAGTTTTTTATGAATTTGGAAGTACTCTGTCACACATTTTGAAGCAGTGTTGAGGGGAGTTCAGCGGCTGTACTTTTACTCAGTGGACTTATAGTAAGTAGGCTTGTGCCAGTTGTGTACCTTCTAAAAAGGTTTTATGCATTTTTCAGCCAAAGTAAAATGAGATGTTTCTTAGTGCCCTCTAAACTACATGCTCTAGAAGTATCTAGATTGTTCTACTCATTTTCTTTGAAGGCATACTTAATCAGTTTTTAAGGAAGTTCTTTATTATTATTATCGCCTATTGTATGCATCGGTACAGCAAAATTCTTGATATGTTTCCAAACTTTGTAAAATAGTATTGTTAGGCTTCCTGAAGTTATCGAACTTTAGAAAATTGCAAGTCACAAGTGAGAGGTGGAGATATTGACTTTTGTTGCTGTCTGCAATTGTTCTCACAGACATAAAGAGGACTATTGCTTGAGACTGAGTGGAATCTGAAGAAAGGGATAGAAAAGAACTAAACTTAGGCAACATATTTGTTCCCAAACTGTAATCTCCTTCCTACTACACCTGTGAAGAGCACCATTTCTTGGTTTCCAATTCTGCATTTCCAACCATGGATTTGTTACTCTTCCTGTAAGACCTCAAATTTATTCTAGTCAAACTCACAAAAATCATTCTCATGCTATTTTCAAGGGTGTCTGGAAATAAATTCGCATAACTTATCATTGAACCTCCAATTGCCAAGTCCATTACAGCATGAGTTACTGAGCCAGTTCCCAATCACTTCCACCTATTTGTGCTCAGGCCGATGGCATCTTCAAGATTTGGGCTGGTGCATTAGGGAAACAAGAGACAGTTACTGACGTGGCATTTTTCTTTAATAAATACTCTGAACTGGAAAAAACTGATGCTTTCATAGAATTCCATAAAGTTCTTAACATTTCCTTTGCATGAGCCTAGGCATGGAATCACATTATAACATCAGGATGATAAAGCTCTGTATGTCATCAGTTCCTGCAGTGGTGAATGAGAACACTGACAACTTGGTACAAACACAGTCAAGGAAACTCTTAAGCAATATTGTCATTATTTACTTGTGGGTGACTGACTGCCTTTTTGGTTTGTTTCCACTACAGAAACACAAAGCAGGACATAGCAATTTTGGAACTCAAACAGCTATTTATGTATACAGCAACATACTCTTAAAGAGAAATTTAAGTCCTGAACAAGAAATCTTTGGGATGCAAAACAAAACAAAACAAAACAAAACAAAACGAAACAAAAACCTGGTACTAGGAATATTTATTGAATGTCATGAGATAAAATAAATAAAATGACTCAAATTTTGAAGCAAGTCAGGAGTAGAATGGGAGACAGAGCTTGAGTACCTCAACTCTCAACTTAAATAACCAGGGGAGGGCTTCACTGTAACTTTACTTCCAGGTGGTGACTAAACAGTACAGTCAACAAGCAGATGATGAACTTTCCAGAAGTTTGGTTGAACCAATAGCTCTGTTTGTCATACAGCAGATGCTTAAAAGTGCTTTTGGAAGGAAAGAAAAAAGGAAATAAGGGATAGAGGGAGAGAGTGAGTGGGAAAAAGGAAAAGAAGGCAGGAAGGAGAGAAGGGAGGGATGAGGTGATATCTCATAGTTCCCTTGAAATTAAGGAAAGGCAGAATAGCAACTCAATGAGAAGCTTAGCTTTACCTCTGTTTCTTGGTCTTTAGTATTAGCCTCTCTCTAGTCCCTTTCAAAATGCTCTGACATGCAAGCAGAGGCTGTTTCCCTTTGTTTATCAAAAGGCTCAGAAGCACAATATCTAAAGTTTTTTTAAAATACATTTTTGGCCTTTGTTTCTCTTGTTACATTCTTCAATTTACTTTTTGTGCCAACCCTATTAAATATCTAGATATTTCATGAAAAATATATTCTCTTTTGGATCAGCATTTCAGCTGGAATCATGAACTAAAAATGGCTTAGACAATAAGGACAATTATTACTCATCTAATAGGAAGTCCAGTGGGAGACAAGGTTGATAACTCAGCTGCAAAAGAAGTGATCGAGGACACAGGTGTATGAATGTATAATTTGCATTCCATACATACCAGCTGTAGCCTTGTGTTTATCCCCAGCTCCAGGCTTTGCACAACTACATCCAAAAAAAGGAAGAGGTTTCTTCTTGAACATTTTTTTATTTGAATCAGAGAGAAAAGACTTTTCCAAGAAAGTCTCCAGCTGATGTCTGCAATAGCTTCCATTTGCAAAAAGTGGGTCACACGTCCGTCCTCAAACCAGTCAAGGCAAAATCACAATTGTGTTAACTCCCTGTGATTGGGGAGGAGTTCACCTTCTTGGAGAGAGCTGCTGCTTAAATTTTGAAAAATCAAGGGTCTATTAGCAAGGATGAAATGGGGTTGCCACTTCTTTCTAGTGCTCTGTGTCTTTGCATAAGTTGTTCTACCAGTCTTGAATGCCCTTTCTTCTCTTCTGTATCTGATCTTCCTGTTTATCAAGACCTAGCTCAAAAATCACTTCTACACAGCATTTCCCTAACTCGACCTACCATGTAGCATTGATTTATTTAAAACCACATTTTTAGAAATAAAATAAGAAATTGACAAAGCCACAATGATAGTGTGAGATTTAAATATGGATCTCTCAAAAATGACCTATCAAATAGACAATGAAAAGAATTTGAATAATAAAATTAATAATCCTTCATCTCTCTCTCTCTTTGTGTCTACCATATAAAAATTTTATTCTATTAAAATTCTGATGAAACATTTATAAGTTTAGCCCACATGATTGTAAGTCACACAAAAGTCTCAGCAATTTCCATAAAGCAAAAATAATACATACTACATTTTCTAAACACATGAAAAAAAGGAAAATAGAAACTAACAAAAAAATTAAAATATCAACCTATACATTTAGAAATTTTAAAATATTCTTCTAAAAGCCTTTTTATTTGACCGGAGTCAAATAAAAATTAAAATAATTGTCTATCAGAAATAAATGAAAATTAGACCACTTAATACCACTTAAAACTATTACTTTATAAATAGCACTAAATATTGTAGTATTAAAGGCATTTGTTAGAAAATGAGTATTTTTTATAATTTGGGGGTAAGGAAGACTTAGGAAATCTAGATAACTGAAAGCTAAGGAGAAAAATACTGACAGATTTAATTACATAAACTTTTAAAACTTTGATATGGCAAATGACACCAAAATCAATAATAAGAAATAAATTTACATATTTGCAGCATATAAAACAAAGGCAAAAAATATAAAGATGCCATACATATCAGTGAAGGACGAGGCCATCAATACAATAGAAAACAGGTGAAAGATACAAACAGGCAATTCAAACAAAATACAAATGGCCAATACACTTGAAAATGTTTAATTAAAAGAAAATGAGGTAATATGAGGGTGCTTCAAAAAGTTCATCGATTAATTTTTAGCTCCCACCAATAAGTGAGACCATGTGGTATTTCTCTTTCTGTGCCTGACTTGTTTCACTTAATATAATTCTCTCAAGGTCCATCCATGTTGTTGCAAATGGCAGTATTTCATTCGTTTTTATAGCTGAGTAGTATTCCATTGTGTAGATGTACCACATTTTCTGTATCCACTTCACACACACACACACACACACACACACACACAAAAACCGGGGAGGGGGGGGAGAAGATATAACAACCACAACTACTTGAAGTTGATACGACAAGCAAACAGAAAGGACATTGTTGGGGGGAGGGGGGGAGGGAGAAGGGAGGGAGGTTTTGGTGATGGGGAGCAACAATCAGCCACAATGTATATTGACAAAATAAAACTTAAAAAAAAAAAAAAAAAAAGTTCATCGAAAGATTCGTATTATCTTTCAATTCTATTTTTCCACGAACTTTTTGAAGTACGCTTGTACTTTTTGCCTATAAAATTGGTAAGCATTTTAGTGATTGATAATATTGGTATAGGGTGAGCACATGAAGAAGCTTAAATTCTCATAAACTGTTGTACAGAGAGAAAGTACAGCATCTTTGATGAACAAATTGGCAGTATCAACTTACCTTAAAAAAACATGTGCCCCTTGTATTAATCCATTTTCTTTTGCTAATAACAGAATATATGAAGCTGGGTAATTTATAAAGAAATACAATTTATTTCTTACAGTTTTGGAGGCTAGGAAGTCCATGATCCAGGAAGTGCATTCGATGAGGATGTTCTGGGTGGGAACTCTCTACAGGGTCCTGTGGTGACACAGGCAATCACATGGTGAGAATGGCATGAGCAAGAGTTAACATGCTTACTTGCTCTCCTCATAAAGCCATCAGAGCCACTCCCTGATAACCCATTAAACCATTAATCCATTACTCCATAAATGAATTAATGTATTCAGGAGGGCACAGTCCTCACTATCCAATCACCTCTTAAAGGCTCCCACCTTTCAAATACATAATTGGATTTCCCCCCTTCTTAGCAATGTGTCAATTGGTGTCAAGTTTCAATGAGTTTTGGAGGGATACTCAATTGACAGCACCCTTGACACCAATAATTTCAATTCTACTAATTTATTCTACAGTATTTGTACAAGGATGGCCATTTTAGCATTATTTATAATTGAAACATACAATAAAAGAAATCCCTTACATGTGCATAAATTTAAAAATTGTTAAGTAATGATGTATCAATTTTTATAAATAACCTTTTAGAAAGAATGTGTGGATCTATGTATACTGACAAAAAGATGACAATCCTATATTGTTAAGAGAAAAGGGAAGTTGCAGAATGATGCTATAATATGATGGTGTTTAGGTTAAAAAATAAGTTGATACCAACTTCCCACATTTCTAAAATATGCACTTCTCTCAATATATCTGCAATTGGAGTGTAGTGTGGAAAACGTTCTGCCAGGCATAAGAAAAACTTATGACATAGTTGTCATTGTAAATGCAAAAACCATGCTAGGCACAGATATCATCAGTTCATATAATTATCACCACAGTATAATTATGGAATTATTATCTAACATATGATTGAGTTTTAAATCTGGATCCTCAACTGTCACATAAAACATCTTCAAAAACTATCATATTATAATGTAGCAGTAAAACAAAAAATTGTTTCTGCCAAAGAATCCATGCCACTCTATAAACAATGCAATGAGAAGTTGTAGAAACTACCAAGTATCTCAGAATAGATTCACAGAATTTTCAAAGCTAGAAGAGCTTGCTCTTTTTGTGTATTTGAAGAGATTATTGCAAAGATATAAACATGTCCCAGTCAAAAAATTGTCTGACTTTCAGGAAAGACTGTTTAGCTTAATTTGATATGAAAGTCAATTAAGGAAAAAATGAACAGAAAGTGGAGTTAATATCTTCAATATACTTTGAGATTTATTGTCAATACTAAAGATGCTTAAAAGTCAAAATCATGATCATGTGTAAATAAAGGGTAGAAGCCACCCATGGTGCTATGCACAGCTGCTGATGGCCAAAAGTGATGCATAAGAGTCATTAGATTTTGTCTGTGAAGAAGTCTCATGCTCACACCTTGGTTGTGATGCTGGAGAAGAGGGTGTCATGTAATTATGTGGACACATGCCCGATTGTTATGGATTTATATATCTGCTAGAAATGCATTCATCTTTAAGTAACAGAAGACCTGGTGGTAGTGGCTGATATGAGTGGGGTTTAATTTGTATCTCCCTGGTATGGAATTGGCAGGGAGGCTATCAGAGGCAATCCCTGGTTCCTTCTAGCCTTCTGCTTTACTGTCCTGAGTGGTTTTTACTCTCATGGATCCAAGATGGCTGTATTGTTTCTGTATATGATATCCACATTCTAGGCATAAGAATGTGCATAAGAATGTGCTGAGTTTACCCTCTTTCAAAGCTCTTTCCTAGAAGCTCCCCTCAGAAACTCATTGATGCAACACCCATGTGCAAGGAAGGCCAGGAAATAAGTTTTTGGCTGCGTAAATTTTGCTTGATGTCTCGGGTTGAGTTCTTGGGAAAAAAGATTCTGAGATGGATATTTGCATTCAGGAAATTACTGGGGAGAACCCTCAGGGTCAACACCCATGGTGACGTAAAGGAAGTTGTACTTGGCAAAAGGAAGAGTTTAATTGAGATGTAGTTGATACCAAGTCGCCTCTCCCCCCGACTTTGGCCACTTAAAGTTGAGGGGTCTGGACCTTTGTGTTCTGTATTGACCAGTCAAGGTTGCATACCCCTGGGGAGGAGTTGTGAACTTGGGCAAGGTGGCTCTCTTCAGCTGGGACAGAAATAGCTCAGCTGAGAATGGCAACCACCAATATTCCCAGAAGCTGCAGAAATGAGTGTCTCATTTCTGAAGAGAGCATCTGGGTGGCCCAATACAGCATCCACAGCTGGATACTCTGTCTCTCTGAAAAGAAATAGGTTTTGGTTATAAATGTTACAAATACTTTTTCTTAGTTTGCTACTTCCTATACATTTTGGTTTTTGATATACAGGATTTGAAACAACACATCAGGTTTTTTCTCTATGATTTCTTTCTTTGTTATTTTGCTTAGAAAGTTCTCCATTCAACCCTTAGATTTAAAGATTTATAATTTAGAGCTTTAGATCTTTTTCTAAAAATGATCACAAACTTACAGAAAAGTTGTAAGAACAGTATAGAGAATACACATTCTCTGAAACATTTGAGAGTAAATTGCTGATTTTATGTGTGCATTAGTTCAACCCATCCCAATCCCAGGGACATTCCCCTACATAACCATAGTGTAATTATCAAAATTGGGAAATTAACATCATACATTACTCCCATGTAATCCTTCAATCCCACTCAAATTTTGGTAATTATCATAATAATGTTCTTCATATCTAGAGGATCTAATCCAGAATCACATTTAGATGTCATGTATTTTTTAAGTGACTTCCATCTGGAACAGTTCCCCAGCCCTTTAAAAATTTAAGTTACACATTTTCTTTTGGTAGGAATATCAAGAGGTGACATGGACTTCTCATTGTGTCCTATCAGGTGCTACATGATTTAGATTTGTTCCATTAATGATCCTAATTTTGATCACTTGATTAAGGTGGTGCCTGTCTGTGGCATCCCTATGGTAAATTTATTCTTTTCCCCTTTGTAAGTAATACAAATTTTGTGTGGAGGTACTTTGAATCCATTCCTTATCAAATTTCCAATTCACCCACTTATTTATTTATATAGATATGCACACAGGATTTTCTATTTTATTTTATGAATAGTAATTATTATTATCAATTTTTTGATGCTCAAATATCTCCTAATTTGGCCAATGAGGTTCATTCATGTTGGTCTCTGTGTCCTTTCATCATACCTGCTTTATTTTTTGACCACTTCCTTACTTTATGGCAAAGTGAGATGTTTGTTTCAGGCTTATCTTGTGCTTACTCTGCCCAGCCTTGAAACCAGCCATTTCTCCAAGAATTCTGATTTCTTTTAGCAGAAATGGTACTTAGAAGTCTAAATATGGGTACTTGGTGTGCTCATTGCTTTTGAGATGTCCTGGGTCTATCAGCGGATAGAACTAGAGAATATACCATATATATTTACATCTCTTTATACAGTGGTTCCCTCTCATCTATGGTTTTGCTTTCTGTGGTTTTAGTTAACCTGTACTCAACTGTAGTCTGAAAATATTAAATGGAAAATTACAGAAATAAACAATTCCTAAGTTTTAAATTACATGCTGTTCTGCGTAGTGCACTATCCTGCTCGGGATTTGAATCATCCCTTTGTCCAGCATATCCATTCTGTATTCACTACCTGCCTGTTCGTCACTTAGAAGTCATCTTGGTTATCATCTCACATCATCACAAGAAGAAGGGTGAATACAGTACAATAACATATTTTGGGAGAGAGAGAGAGGCCACATTGACATAACTTTTATTAAAATATATAGTCATAATCGTTCTATTTTACTACTAGTTATTGTTAATCTCTTAATGTGCCTAATTTACAAATAAACTTTATCATAAGTATGTATGTATAGAAAAAAATCATAGTATATATAGGGTTTGGTACTATCCATGGTTTCTGGCAACCACTGGGAGGGTCTTGGAATATATCCCCTGTGGATAAGGGGGGACTACCAAATTCCAGAGGGTTCATTCTAGTTTTCTCTTTCCTATTTTTGTAACTGCTTTCTGTAACATTATTTGTGACTCCATCTTTCATCTCCACTTCTTCTCTCTAGTCCAGTGGATTCCTTGACTTTCCATGTCAGGCTGGCCCCTCATGTGGAAGGCCTCACCCTACCTCATGGCCACGAGCACATGCCTTTCTCACTCTGCTGAGGTTCTGTTTCCTTATGTTTGGCTTGATTTACACACATCTCACTTCCCAACCCTCAGTAAGTATTCTCACCCTGTTCAAACGCTGAGACCCCATGCCAAGGCATCCCCAAAGTAGGGGCACCCTCCTCACCCCACTTGGACTCTGACACCTGACTTTGGGTTACCGCCTCTCCTCTGTCTTTTCTGTGGCCCTAACCTTGTACTGCCCCCAGCTAATGATTTTAGAACTGAATGGTTAAATAAGGGAAGGGAAGCAAAAAATTGAAGATGAAGTGTTACAGGCTAATTATGCCCCCATCTAGCCCCAAACTCATATGTTGAAGTCCTAAACCTCAGTAGCTCAGAATGTGACTGTATTTGGAGATAGGATCTTTAAAGAGGTAATTAAGTTAAAATGAGTTCATTAGGATGGGCCCCGAAGAATACAGACATGTACAAAGGAAAGACCATGTGAAAACACAGGGAGAAGATGTCCATATCTAAGTTAAGGAGAGAGACCTCAGAAGAAACCAAACCTACCTGCCCCTCGATCTTGGACTTCTAGCCTCTAGTACTGTGAAAAATAAATTTCTGTTGTTTAAGTCATCCAGTATACAGTACTTTGTTACAATGGCCCTAGCAAACTAATACAGGAGGGATTTAATTTTTACATTTAACTTTAATATATTTTTAGTACATGCTCCGAGGTAGGAATTTAGCTTAATTCAACCTATCACCAACTCCAAATAGCTAGCCAATTGTCCCAGAACTATTTGTTAAATAATATATCTTTTCCTCATGTATTGTGTTTTCTTATAAAATCTTAAATTTTTATGCACATTAGGGTTTATTTGGGGGCTTTCTGTCTTGTTTAATTTATCTGCCTACTCTTGCCCCTGTTCTCAACTATGGTCATGCATTGCTTAATGACAGAAATACATTCTGAGAAATGCATCCTTAGATGATTTCACCATTGCTGAATGTAGAATGTACTTACACAATCCTAGATATAGCCTATTGGTCCTAGTCTACAAATGTACAGCATGTTAGTGTCCTTAATACTGTAGGCAATTGTAAAACAATGGTAAGTACTTGTGTACCTAAACATATCTAAATATAGAAAAGGTACAGTGAAAATACAGTATAACAGATAAAATATGGTATACCTATATAGGGCACTTACCATGAATAAGGCTTGCAGTACAAGAAATTGCTCTGGTTATAGTGAATGAGTGGTGAGTGAATGTGAAAGCCTAAGACATTACTCTACACTGCTCTAGATTTTAGAGATACTGTAAGTTTAGGCTACATTAAATTTATAACAAAATATTTTTCTTTCTTCAATATTAAATTAACCTTAGCTTACTGTAACTTTTTTACTTTGTAAACATTCAAATTAAAAATTTTTTTAGCTCTTTTGTAATAACAGTTTATAACACAAAACATTGTAAAGCTGTGCAAAAACATTTTCTTTATATCCTTGTTCTGTTTTTCCTATTTTAAAAATTATTTATTTATTTTTTACCTTTTAAACTTTTGCTAAAAACTGACACAAACACACACATTAGCCTAAACCAATACAGGGTTGAGATCATCAATATCATTGTCTTCCACTTCCACATCTTGTCCCACCAGGAGTTATTAAGGGGTAATAACACACACAGAGCTGTCATTTCCTATGATTCTTCTGGAATACCTCCTGAAGGATCTGCTTGAGGCTGTTTTACAGTTAACTTCTTTTTTATAAGTAAAAGGATACACTCTAAAATAATGATAATGATAATAATGATAGAAAGTGTAGTATAGTAAATACATAAATCAGTAACATGGCCTTGTTGTCGTTATCAAATATTATGTACTGTACATAACTGTATGTGCTATACTTTTATATGACTTATAGAGTAGTAGGTTTGTTTACACCAGCATCACCACAAACACATGAGTAATGAGTTTTCCTATGACTTTAAAACAGCTGTGATGTCACTAGGTGATAGGAATTTTTCAGATTCATTATAATCTCATGGGAACACTCATGTATATGGTGTATCATTGACCGAAACTTTGTTATGCAGCACATGAGTGTACTTAAATCAGTACATTGTTAAAATGTGTTATAGTACTTGGTAGCTTACCTCCTTCCTACTTCTTCTTTCCTTTTTTTTTTTTTTTTTTTTAATCTGAAATGCATTCCCTATTTTCACACATAGAATTATTTTACAAAATAAAATAATCCTGTTCGGACTTTCAATTGGAATCACATGACACAATTATCAACTTAGGACCAATTGCACCTTTAAAATATTGAGTTTTCTCATTCAGGAATATAGAATATCTCTCAATTTTTAAAGTTTTTAAAAACTGTGTTTTGGTAATACATTGTTATTTTCTTCAAAAAATGTCCTGTTCACTTCTTATTAAGCTTATTACTGCTATCGCAAACTACTGAAGTGGGCTGAACTGTTGGCTACTGTGCTAACCATTCTAACACTGTCCTGCTCATTGACTTGTTTCTGATTTTATAGTTCTAATTTTTATTCTTGCTGCCTTGATTATGGTGTTGATACCCACTGCTGCTCAAAGTTCTCATTTCTAATGTGCTGCTTCTAATGCCAGGGGCTGGGGAATTAATTAATAGTAGTGACCAACATTTATTAAATACTGGGCATTGTCTGAAGTGCTCTCAATGGATTATTTCATATTGTCTTTTTAAAAAAAATCATTTATTTTTGATTGTACATTTTTATGGGGTACAAGTATATTTCAGTACATTCATATATTGTATAAAGATCCAATCAGAATAGTTAGCATATCTATTACCTAAACATTTATCATTTCTTTGTGGTTATAACATTCAAGATCCTCTTTTCTGGCTATCTTGAAATATAATATACAGTGTTATTAGCTATAGTCACTCTAGAGCAACAGAAGTTATTCTTCCTACCTAGCTGTAATTTCGTAACTTTGTACTGGTGGACCAAAGGTTCACTGGCCCACCCCCTCCCTTGTCCCTGCTTCATCACAACACAAGAGATGGGTGGTATCATTTTTTTTTCCCATTGTACAGATGGGTCTTGGAGAAGTTAAATGATGCTGCCAAGTTCATATAAGTAATAAACACTAGATCTGGGATTTGAACCCAAGTAGTTTGACTCCAACCACTGTTTTATTACAAGTCACCACAACTTCTTAGATATTTGTCTGAAATAAGAGTAATGAATGTGAATAAAGTTTTGTTCGCTTGCCAAAAGCTGAGATTATTCAGGGACTTTTAAAATTTTGCTCTTTGTTCCTCATTTTGTTCTACCTCTGGTGCAGCAGCTCCATGAGGTGATTGAAGTGATGCCCAGGAAGTGATGTAAAATTTTACTATTCATGCATAAATCCTGGTGGTATTTATCATTATTACTTTTTAAAATGCTATGAATTTTAATCTTAGATGTACCAAAATCAAATTCAGTCATGGTGATCTTGATCTCATATCTGAGAAGTTTTCCTATAGTTTCAGGGAAACTATATAAAGCATTACAAGACAGAAATGAACAAAATTAGTATTGCACCGTAGTATTTCTTTTTCAAACCTGACTTACATGCTTGATAAAAATATCTCAGGTTGTTCATTCATGGCCAATTTCTCCATTAAAATGAGCCTTGACAAATAACTTCACTTTTGTGATCTTTAGAAAAAAAAGCGCATATTTTTAATGCATAATTGGTTTCTTTTATTGGAATAAGCATAGCTAAAGATTCATGAGCTGCAGAGTCACTGAATGGATATCATTTCTGGAAATCCTCCCCTGTATCTGCTGGTTGAAATATTCCCTATTCATCTCACTTGCCATTTTTCAATAATCTCTTTCTAAGTACCCTGTTGGGAATGCTGTATTCTTGTGGTACCTTGACTGTCTTTTCCATGAGACTGTAGGTAAAGATACTGAGGGCAAGAAACAGGTCTCTCTTGGCTTCTAATCTTTCCACAGGGCTTGCAGAATTTACACACACACACACACATGCGTGCACGCGTGAGGGTACTTCAAAAAGTTCATTGAGAAAAAGAATTGAAAAACATACGAATCTTTATATGAACTTTTTTATACTTTTTTTCCATTTGGTGGCTGGCGGGCATGGGAGTCTGAACTCGTGACTTTCAGGTTATAAGGCTGGGCTCTAACCAACTGAGCTAACCGGCCAGCCCTTTACAGGAACTTTTTGTGTGTGTATACAGTCATATGTCACTTGACAGGAATACCTTCTGAGAAATGTGTTGTCAGGAGATTGCATAGGTGTGTGAACACCATAGAGTGTACTTCCACAAATCTAGATAGTATAGCATTTTACACACCAAGGCTGTATGGTGTAGTCTGTTGCTCTGACCACCATCATATAAGTGGTCTATCGTTGACCAAAATGTCGTTATGAGGCACATAGCTGCATATTAACCTAGTAAACAGAATATTTCTGATGGTCTGAGGGCAAAAGTTGAAAGTAAAATAAGCCTATAGTGATTAGATAGTTTAACAATTTAATTAAATGGGTGACGAGCATGGTGATTCCTCTAGTACAGCAAATTAGTTGATATGGGGAGAAGAAAAGAAGGGAGCTATCTATTTTATGTATTTGGTTTCTCATATCTTTATCTATTAATTAATCATTCTTTTTTAAAGACATTATTTTCATTCACTTATTTCCAGTCCAAACCCAGTCAGCCATTTTGTTTTGAGGAATTGAAAATAAGGAGGCCAGGGTGGGGATTATATGAAAGGATTGGCACTGAGCTTTTTTGGCATTTAATTCTTTTTTAGAGTATTTTAAAAGATCTGTATCTCATCTCATCTCAGTTCTTGTCTAAGGATTAAAGCCGTAAATTAAAAGCTCCAGGCTATAACAGAAGAGTGAGATGTTTGATCATTGTAAAAATGCAAACTCCCTGGGAGCAATGGCTGACTACATTCATTTTAGTGGCTGTGAAGGAGACCTGGAGTGGGAGAATGAGCACTGGATTTTAGCTCTGGCTCTGCCATTTATAGATTAAGGACAAATCATTTAACTTCTTTTTTTTCCCTCACATATTCACATGGACATTTCTTTCTTTCTTTTTTCTTTTACTTTTTTTTTTTTTATGTAGAACTCACATATAGTTAATTTATTCATTAATTTTTTTTTTTACATTTTATGATGATGTTGGGAAGCAGCTGGGGGAGGGGAGAGGGAAAAGGGAAAAGAGATAGGGTGAGAGGAGGAAGAAGGAGGGGTGGAGTAGAGGCCTGTGGCACCCCCTAATTCCAGGATGGGAGACCAAGGTGCTTCCAGCAGTGGCTTGGTCATAGCTGAGCTGGGTGCAGATGTCAGAGGGGTGTGGCTAAGGCCCTCACTCCCCCCACCTCCCCAGTTCAGGAGTCCAGCGTGCTTCCTGTGGTGGCTCAGAGGTCACTGCTGGGCTGGTCGCAGGTGTTGGCGGGTGTGGCCAAGGCCCTCGGACCCTCATTGCCCCAGCTTGGTAGAGCCCAGGGTGCTTCCTGTGGCATCTTGGTGGTTGTTGCTGGCTGGTTGCGGGTGTCAGTGGGCATGGCTGAGGTCCTTGGTCCCCCACTTTTGGAACTGGTTGCAGGTGTCAGAAGGCAGGCTGAGGCCCCCAGCCCTCCCCACTCCCTGGCTTAGTAGCCCCAGGGATACCCGGTCCTTCTAGGTGTTATAGGTGTTCTTTGGTGATGTGAGACCTTTACTAGTCAATATCAAATTTTGTCTCTGGTCTGTGAGTATTTTATTTTTACTTTCAATTCTGTGTTGGATTATTTGCTGTTCCTACAACTTAAACTCTGTGCTGGAACTAATTTGTTGTCATTTGCTTACTTCTAAAATGGGGGAACTTCCTGTGGGTAACAGCACTTGTACTCTGTGGTTGAGCTAAATTGCTGCTTTGCTGCTGATTCCCTGGGGAAGGCTTTTTGTGCAGCTCAGGTTTTAATGGTTGACTTTATAGGTACTTCCAGGTTTCATGAGATCTGGTGCACCTGGGTTGTGTAGAAACTCTGGTCTGGACCTGAGTCTTTTCAGCAAACTGCACCCCATACAGTTCTATATTCTTGACCAGTCTCAGCTGAGTGGCACTACACTGATTGTGGGCAGATGAGCTGTCCTTGCTGTGCCCTACTGTTCTCCCAGTGGCCTGTCTCTCCCACTGCCCATGCTCCAAACACTTTGTGTGAGACAGGCTGTGCGCTGGTCACTAGTGATGACTCACTGGCTTCTGAGTGGCTCCTTTTTCCAGTTGCTGTGGCTCTTCACTCATATGTGGGTCCATGGGAACCCTGTAAGCGGTCTTGCTGGCTCAGAGCCACCAAGGCTCTCTTCTCCCCTGCAGCCTCCAAGCAACTTCATCCAAAGGGCACAGCTGTGGCTTTTGCCAGCTCCTGTTCCTGCTCTGTGTGCTCAGCAGCTCCAGCCTGGAAGGGGCCAGGGCTCAAAATGTTTGGAGCAGTTCTTTCTCTCATCATGGCTTCTCCTGCCTTCATGAACTCCGTAGGTCTCTCCTCCTCTCCCCCTGAACTCTAGTGGCTCCAGCTTGGCTATTGTTGCTTTTTAAGAGTTGTAAATTGGTTGATTTGTGGAAGAGAATGACACTGGGGACCATTTATTCTGCCATCTTGACTGGAAGCCCTTAACTTCTTTGACATTAATTTATTTATTATAAAATGGGAAGACTGGGGATAATAATGTTAGGTGTCTTTCATTTCACTGTCTAGTGGTGACAATTACTAGACATCTTCTAATGTCTGGTAATTCCTGAAAAGTCTTGGGTATTTCTTTTTCTCAAGTGCTCAGTCACTCTAGTAAATGACATAGATTCTTGTGGGGAGGATTTGGAGGAAAATTTACAGTCTATACTTGTAACAATACTGAAAGATGCTTCCTCAAGGGGAGCTGGCTCACCTTCAATCAAGAGGCCCCACATCTGTGAACTTGCTTAGTCCTGGAGACAGTATAAGAGCCATGACTCCCCTGCAGTAACTTAAGTCAGGCTTATGGTCATCAAGTTGGGAAATTTTCCTGAGATATTGATTTAGTAATATTTTAATAGGTTGTACATCTCTTTCATTCCTTGAGACGCTGTGACTTAGCCATGCCAAAGATTCCTGCAGGTAGAGTAATTCTGATTGCCACATTGCCCTGCTGCCCATAATGGTAAATTTATCCACCTTGTCTCTGACAGTTAAACTCTCACTTGGGCTTTGCTACTCCGGGATCCCATGATCCCCACTGAAATCTGGCAGTCATATCAATGGTGTCATCTTTTATCATGATACATGGCCTACAGAGGAGAGCAGCAACAGAGCTTTTCAAGGCTGTCAGTGCTCCCCTCACTAATGTATTTCTCAATGCTATGGTAAAGAGAGCATCTTCTGAGCAGGGGTGTGTGGGAGTGCAGTTCACACAAGATAAATCCACTCTAGCATTCCCATCTCCCTTAGTCTTTGGTTTCCTTTCTCTGCATTATGTCAAGGAGGTGCTGACAACTCAACCTTATTAAATGTAGGCCAGAGTTAAGTCCAAGTTTCAACCAAAAACCATGTAAACTGTAGGAGCCACTTTCAGCTGCATGTTCTACAGCATTATACCACAAATCTCTGGTAAGTGATCCCACATCAATAAATTTATTCCGATCCAAGGTTATAGTCTATTCTCTTTGGTCTCAGTATTATAGCTATATGAGGGTACTTCAAAAAGTTTGTGGAGAGATTCGTACTTTCTTTTAATTCCACAAACTTTTTGAAGTACCCTTGTATAAGTAAAATCTCACGATTCTCTAGGTATATAAGCTATTTCTTCCTTGTTCAATCTTTGTCCTTCTCTCCCTGGAAAACAATGAGACGAGATCCTAGTTATGGGTCTAATGACAACAGGGTGGGAGGTGGAGTGATGAGAATGGACACCCCTGTGAGACATCTCTTCCAGGTGGGACAATACATGATCTTAAAGCAAGGGATAGCTAGTTTCCTTGAACCTGGGAAGACAAGCTTCTTTCATTGGCAAGAACAGCTAGTCTCTGCCTAGATATTAAATATTCAAGTAGAAGAGAGATGAGAGCTGAAGCTGACTTAAGGTCATGTATTAAAATAATTGACTATCATACATGATAGAATTTCAGGATGAATTAGGCTTCACAATTCACGTTTTTCATATACTTTATACCACCTGTTTTCGAAAGAGGCAAGTAGTGGAAAAACAAAACAAAAACTTGATTGTTGGGTCATTTTCAAGATGGTAAGTGCCACGGTATCCACAGAACCTGTCCCATTCAGTCTTTGGGCTGCTTCTACTGCTAGAAAGCTATCGGTACGATAGTTCAATCCTCAATACTCATACGGATTAGTTTCAAATACAAAAAGGCTCACTTGTCTTTATCGTGCTGTACTTATTTGCACAACATGCTTTAGAACTTTCACTTTTTCTTAAATCTGCTTATCTGGAGCATTTACTGACAATGGAAATATTCCCTGCTGGTTTTTCTTTCTGCATTCTTCTTGGTTTAATCTTCCCCAAACCCTGCATCATTCCTAACTCCATCCCAGCTGAAACATTTGTGGACAGGGGACAAACCAGAACCGCTTTGAGATAGTTCGATTTTTTCCTTTCCTGGACAAAAAGAAATTAAAAAACACACTTATGGTCTCTTGCCTTTCATCGGAGTAAAATTCCCCTTGTGTATATTTCAAATTCAGCTGCATTCTAATAGCATAACAGCTACTTTCACTCTTTTCATACTCACTTTTTTAAAAAAGTTCATTTAAAAATGATTTACCTATTTCACAGACTCATCATTTTTAGACAAGGAAAAGACCCGCCATTAGATCATCTGGTTTCATCCCCCTGCCTAGTGCCAGAGCTGTCCTGACAGTGCATTTGCCAGTAATAATCTTGGTTTATTTAAAACATTTAGAGCACTAGTACTTAAAAGATTCCTTGGGGTGTGATGCACAGAGTAGAGGCCTCATTTATGGAAATTTTATTCTTTTCCCACTATAGATTTACTTAACCTCCACAAAAAAGTTAAAAATAGACTAACACATGAGTAATACTTTGACTTGGTTCCTATTTTAGGAATTTTCATATTCTAGGACTTTAAATAAACTCCCATCTATAAGTTCTCTTAAAATTAGAGCTTTTCTGCTTTTCATGCAGCTATGCTGCTTTTTTCTCTTTGTTTTTTTGTCTTTTAACACCATAACTATTTAGCATATATCTGTAGAGCCATGGTAGGTGCCAAAATGTCGAGTATATCAAATATTATTTGTTATTTTTCACTTATTTACATGAAAATTGCCCTACCTGGTAAAGTTAAAAGCAGTGAGATGCCATCTTTAATTTTAATTCTTTCTCTCTCATGTGTTGGCTGTCTCGGGAAATATCCTATGGCTCTCCTTCAAGAATCAGTTTTGTTCCTGTGTTCTTTATAAAGTTTTGCCTTGCTAATTAGAACTTATTAATTGCTGCCTTGTCTGAATCTCTTATATCATCCCTAACTTTGGCAGAATGCATTATTTGCAATTTCTACACATGCTTGTGGTATAAAGTGGAATATAATCCTTAATTTAGGGATTTTGTCTTTTCCACCCCATCAATGAGCAGTACAGTAAACCAACCCAATAAATGTGCTGGATGGGTAGGTAGACTAATATTTTAACTAATTAATTATATTTTCTTATGTTTTCTTATAATTTGGTCATTACCTTTTACGACTTTAGCTTTTTAAAAAAATTCAGTAACGTAATTGTCAATCTAATTTCATACATTTATATTTACAGTAAAACATTTAAGGAGTTGTGATTTCATGATTTTAAATCTCAGTCAGTGATAGTCATAATTTTTTATTTTTTCTCATTTTCCTCTGTACAAAAATTTTAATTTGACATATACTTTTCTTTTTTTTTATATCTCTCAATCTTATTTTATTTTGTCAATATACAATGTGGTTGATTATTGTGGGCCATTACCGAAAACCGACATATACTTTTCTTACTTAACGGGTATAAAGTTATTTATGCACTATGTTCAACTTAGGCATGAAAATTGTAGAATGCAATTATCTAGATGCTGAGCTAAATTTCCACGAATAGTGGAAAATTTATTCAAATTTTTTCAAGTAAATCCAACTCAATCCAGTGATTTTTCATTCAAATTAAGGATTATTTTCTTAGTTACAGCCCAATTTACAAGAACCATTTAGGCTGTTCTTTCTTTTCCTTTCCTTAGTCCTGTCTGCTGTCTAATAGAGATACGTCTCTCTGTGTGTCTCTGTGTGTACATATGTCTGTGTGTGAGTTGTGTACCCTTGTGTGTATTTGTGTGTGTATGTTGATGTATATGTCTGTTTTTGTGTGTAGGTGTGTGTGTCTGTATGTGTGCATTTGTGTGGGTACATGTATGAGTGTGTGTTGGTGGAAAAACCCACTTTCATGACTGGCACACATTGGTGGGGCAGAAGGCTTCCTTTTGTCTGGTCTCATGGGCTTGTCAATTCTGTGTGGTATCCATGTTTGCTTTTCGACTGTTGTCTGCTCCTTTTGTCACCATCTTCCAGAATCTCTTGTGTGGATGGTGATGTTCAATGCAGGCTCTATAGGGTATTCAGTCGGGTTGTCTTTGGGACCTCTGCGTGGTTTCCTGATGTGGGTGAACCTCCAGAGAGACAGCCATTCCTGCTCCCTCCAGTCTTCAAAGCTCGGCCAGCTACCACTCTGCTGAAGGAATTGCTGGTATGTTGGCTTATTCTCCCAGCTAATTTTGGGCCCACAAGAAAGTTATAGATTCCTCTATAGCAAACTGGAATATGGGAGAAACTCTGGAAGTTGCAGCTTGGAATGTTGATCTCCCCCTGTTCTTTGGAATCCCAAACATCAGAGTTGACACAACTGTATCTACTTCTCTCCTCTCCCATCCCTTTTCACCCAACTTCAAAGGTGAGGAGCAAAGATGATTTAGTGGTAGTAGGGGAAAAACTACTTTACACAGTTTCTTCCATTCTTCTAAAATTTCCCTGCCTCCTCTCCCATCTGCTTAATATCTCCTTCTCTAACAACAGGGGAGGAAGTCCCATGTTATGGGTTTGCATAACTCTCCAGTTGCTTTTCCTGCTTCACATCTGTCATGTGAAACTAACATTTTAGAATCTAGTGTCTTTATCTTCAGCAGTGTATGTGGGGTGGTTACTGGGAAGTTTCAGGGCTTAGAAAATGATACCCCCAAATATGGTGCTTTGACCCGATGAAGTAAAGATCAGTCTCAAGGTCTCTCTGACTTCCCTCCACCCTTGTCTCTCAATCCTCTGTCTCTCCCAAAGCACAGAAGAAGGCTGTTCTCTAAAGTTCCCTTATCTACCTAGAAACCGGACAAAGAGAAGCACAATTGTCTTGAACCTTCTCCCTGAAATTTCATTAACTGGAGAAGATTAAAACTCACATCACAGAGGAAGAGATTGAAAATTAAACATCACACCTAGAGCCCAGACAAATTTTGTCCCAGACTATTGTCTTTTCTCAGGTCTCATTCAATTCCCCAAAAGGATTATTTACTATCCACTGGGCAATTTTTCATTGGGTATGAACATTGGCCCATTTATTCCCCCCTAGAAATCATTTACTACCCCTCAAGATGGCGATAGTTCCTCCATTTCCTTTCCCCATATAAAAAAGTGTAGATAAGCATTTGACCTCATTGGCTTATTGAGTAATCATTCTCCTGCTTCCCTTGTGCTTATGCACATTAAATAAAATTTGTATATCTTGTTTCTTCTTAATTTACCTGTTGTCAATTCATTTTAACAGACTTAGACTCGAAACTTCAGAGGGGGAGAGAAATTCTCTTTGCCCCTGAAAGGAAAACGGAAGATGCCATTTGAGGTATCAAGTTTAGTCTGCTAAAAGTAATCCTTCACATATCCCATTACATTTGAATTTAATTATGCTTAGTCTTTAACAGGTGGCTGCCCAACCACCCCGAGTAGCACAGGGCAAGAGATTCAAGCAGAGTGAACGCTATTTTGTGACAATGCAGGTTCCTGATGATGTCTTACTTCACTGAATTATTTATTCCCTGACTCCCATTCTCTACTTCTTGAGGGCCATCATGGACAAGAATATGGGTGTAAAGGGCTCTCTTCTAGAAGATTTTGTGGAAGTAAGTTCTGCACTATCCCACAAAGAATCCTACTTTTATCATTCCAAAGAAGCTCCGACTCTCAAACTCCAAATTGCTTTTTCTTCTGCAATCTCTGGAGCCTGAGAGAAAGGGGAGGTACAGGGATTTCCTCTGACAGCAGCAGGTTCATGCGTGGTCTTGTTTGTGGCTATTGGACAAATTCATTCCACCCTGGGAAGATTGAGAAATAATCAGCTGTGAGAAGATGCTGGGAATTTTGAACTATAAAAACTTGCTCTATTTGCTTTCAATAATAATGAGTATATATATTTATTTATATACTTACTTATTCACTTATTTACAAATTTTCCCATCAAATGTGTGTTGAACACCTGGCACAGGGCTAGATGTTGGGAAATTAGAAGACGAGAACTCTAACAAAATGTTAAGGTGGTTTTTCCTGTGTGGTTGGTTATGAATGATTTTTTAAAAAATTTATTTTTTATTATTTTTTAAAAATTTATTTATTATTACTTTTTATGTTCTAAGATGTTGTTGCAGAGTGATTGGGGGGAGGGAGAGAGGGAAAAAGGGAGAGGAATAGGGTGGGAGGAGGAGGAAGGGGGGAGTGGGCAAGGCCCACGTCACCCCCCTCATTCTGGCAGAACACAGGTGACTTCCAGAGGTGGCTCAGTTGTGGATAGGC
Source organism: Cynocephalus volans (assembly GCF_027409185.1). Taxonomy (NCBI): domain Eukaryota; kingdom Metazoa; phylum Chordata; class Mammalia; order Dermoptera; family Cynocephalidae; genus Cynocephalus; species Cynocephalus volans. The sequence goes on from NC_084464.1 coordinate 79,340,472, forward strand.
TGGATGTGAACTTCAGGGGAGTGTGGAACCTGGGGTGCTTCTGGCGGTAGCTCAATTGTCACTAGACTAGATGCGGATGTTCGGGGGTGTGTGGCTGAAGCCCTTGGCCCTCTCCCCACCCCAACTTCCAAGCTTGGGAGGCTTCTGGTCCTTGTAGGTTTTATAGGTGTTCTTTGGTGGTATTAGACCTTTACTGGTTAATATCAGAACTTTGTCTCTGATCTGTGTGTTTTTTGTGTTTTCTTTCAGTTTTGTGTTGGTTTATTGGCTACCCTCATCACTTAAACTCTGCACTGGAACTAGTATGTTGTCCTTTGCTTCTAAAATGGGGGATTTTCATGTGGGGACCAGTACCTGAGCTCTGTGGTTGAGCTAAATTGCTGCTTTGCTGCTGATTCCCTGGGGAAGGCTTTTCATGCAGCTCTGGTTTTAATTGTTGACCTTGTAAGGACTTCTGGGTCTTGTGAGGTCTGGTACACCTGGGTTGTGTGGAAACTGGTCTGGGCCTGAGTCTTTTCAGGAAACTGCACATCCTGCAGATCCATATTCCTGACCATTCTCCACTGAGTGGTCCTGTGCTGACTGGAGGGCAGATCAGCTGTCCATGCTGTGCCCCAGTGTTCCTGTGGTGGGCCCATCTCCCCAACCCCGGCACTCCGAACACTTCCCATGAGACAGGCCATGCTCTGGTCCCTTGTGATGACTCACCGGCCTTTGAGTGGCTCCTTTTTTCAGTTGTCTGTGGCCCCTCGCTCCTATGTGGGTCCACAAGAGCACTGTTAGTGGTCTTGCTGGCCTGGGGGCCACCAAGGCCCTCTTCTCCCCTTCAGTCTCCAAGCAACTTCATACGAAGGGCACAGCAGTGGCTTTTGCCAGCACTTGCTCTGTGTGCTCACTAGGGCCAGCCTTGAAGTGGTCAGGGCTTGAGACAGTTAGAGCGATCCTTTCTTTCTCTCACTGTGACTTCTCCTGTCTTCATGAACTCATAGGTCTCTCCTGCTCTTCCCCTGAGCTCCAGCTTCACTAGCTCGGCAGTCATTGCTTTCTAATAGCTGTAAATTGGTTGATTGTGGGAGAGGATGATGCTAGGTACCATCTATTCTGCCATCTTATGAATGATTTTTATGTTCTTCTGTTTTTCAATGTTTTTAAGATGAAAACATTACTTTTTTTATTAGGATAAAAACATGATAAATATATTTTCCTGGTTGTTCTCTTAAACTTTTCTAGGAAGGGAAACAAAACAGATGGACTGTAGTTGGAGGGAGATTTGGGGACAAAAGGAGGGTCTTAAACATGGAATAAGTTTGCTCATAGGAATAGTCTGGGAAAAGAAGGTGGTAGGAAGAGAGATGTAAAAGATTTTCTAGATGGGATCAGGGTGTTGAAGAGAAAGAAGGTGTTGGGTACAAAATAGAGCAGAGGGACTCACTGCAGACAGAAGGAAAGACATTTGCTTTATGGGGATGAGAGCCCTTGTGGCTGTGCTGTGTGTTTAGCATAGTACCTGCCCTTTTTGTAAACATACTGTATAGTGCTTTCACTATTGTTACTATAACGTCTTATAATAAAAATTTTTCTTTCCCCCTACCTAAAGACTTGTAGCAATAGATATAGCATGAGGCATTCCAAACGAATGTTAGTAGCTTTTTCTGTTGAAATTAATATACATATTTTAGAGATGCTTCAAATAAACATTTTCATTGTCATAATTAGGATACTTCATAAACTAAAGGCAAGAAGACATTTTAATAGCATGAATAAAGATCATTCGGTTTGTCCTGTCTTTTTAAATATATTTTGTTGTCTAGATAGCGGTTATGACCTGTGACTTCATACATACTTTGCAAGTTATAGACAAGCAAAATGCAAGTCATTTCTTTCCTATTCATGCACATTTCTTATTCTTTATTTTTATTTTTAAAATTTATTTTCACATTTATTTGTACATATTTGTGGGGTAAATTGTATTTCAACACATGCACATACTGTACATTGATTCAATTCAGGTAGATAGCATAGATTTGTACCATTAATATCCCCCCATCTCCCCACCAACCCCACTTTCTCCTCCCCTTCTGGATTCTGATAACCATTATTCTACTCTCTACTTTGAGAACTGCTTTTATTTTAGATTCCACATATGAGTATTTGTCTTTCTGTGCCTGGCTAATTTCACTTAACATAATGGTTTCATCCATGTTGCTGCAAATGACAGGATTTAATTTGGTTTTTATAGCTGAATAGTATTTCATTGCGTATATATTTCACAGGTTTTTATCCATTCATTTGTTGATGGGCACTTAGGTTGATTCCATCTCTTGGCTATTGTGAATAGTGTTGCAATGAATGTGGGAGTGAAGGTGTCTGTTCTGTGTATTGATTTCATTTCCTGTGGGTATATACCCAGTAGTGGAATTGCTGGGTCATAAGGCAGCTCAATTGTTTGTTCTCTCAGGAACCTCCATACTGTTTTCTACAATGGCTGTACCAATTTACATTCCTACCAATGTGATAGAGTTTCCTTTTCTCTGCATCCTTGCCAGCATTTGTTATTTTACATCTTTTTGAGAGGAGCCATTCTAACTGGAGTGAGATGATATATAATTGTGGTTTTAATTTGCATTTTCCTGATGATTGGTGATGTTGAGCATTCTTTCATGTACTTGTCAGGCATATGTACGTCTTTTGAGAAATGTCTGTTTAGGTCCTTTGACCATTTCTTAATTGGGTTATTTGTTTTTGTTGTTGTTGTTTGAGTTTCTTATATATTTTTCGTACCAGGCTCTCATCTGATGTGTAGTTTGCAAACAGTTCCTCCCATTCTGTAGGTTGTCTCTTTGTTGATTGCATCCTTTGCTGTGCAGACGCTTTTTCATTTGATGTAGTTCCATGTGTGCATTTTTTTCTTTAGCTGCCTGTGCCTTTGTAGACTTGTTCAAAAAAGCACTATGTACTTGCATTTCATGGAGAATTTTCCTGTTTTCTTCTAGGAGTTTCATAGTTTCAGATTTTAAGTATAGCTATTTGACCCATTTTGAGTTGGTTTTTGTGTATGGTGAGAGATAGGGGTCTAGTTTCGATCTTCTGCATGTGGATATCCAGTTTTCCCAGAACTAGTTATTGAAGAAGCTGTCCTTTCCCCAGTGTATATTTTTGACTCCTATGTTAAAAATCAATTGACCCTAATTGAGTGGGTTTATTTCCGGGCTTTCTATTCTGTTCTATTTGTCAATTTGTCTGTTTTAATGCCAGTACCATGCTGTTTTGGTTACTATAGCTTTATAGTATATTTTGAAGTCATTGTGATGCCTCCAACTTTGTTCTTTTTGTTTGAGATTGCTTTGGCTAATCTGTGGTTCCATACAAATTTTAAGATTTTTTTTTTCTATTTCTGTAAAGAATGTCATTGGTACTTTGATAGGGATTGTGTTGAATGTGTAGATTCCTTAGGGTAATATGGACATTTTGATGATATTAATTTTTCCAGTTCATGAACAGGGGATATCTTTTCATTTATTTGTGTCTTCTTCAGTAATGTTCACCAATATTTTATTGTTTTCATTGTAGAGGTCTTTCACTTCCTTGGTTAAATTTGTTTCTAGGTATTTCATTTTTTTGGTACCTATTGTGAATGGTATTACTTTCTTGATTTCATCTACAGATATTTCATTATTGGCATATAGGAAGGATATTGCTTTTTGTGTGTTGATTTTGTATTCTGCCACTTTACTGAATTCATTTATTAGTTATAGTAATTTTTTTGGTGGAGTCTTTTTTTTCCATGTATATGATCATGTTTTCTGCATATAGGGATAATTTGACTTCCTCTTTTCTGATTTGGATGCTCTTTATTTCTTTCTTTTGCCCTATTGTACTGGCTAGAACTCCCAGTACTATGTTGAATAAGAATGGGGAAAGTGGGCATCCTTGTGTTGTTCTAGATCTTCAGAAAAAGCCCCGAATTTTTGTCCATTAAGTTTGATATTAGCTGTGGGTTGGTCATATATGGCTTTTATTTTATTGAGGTAATTCCTTCTATTCCTAACTTGTTGAGTGTTTTTATCATAAAGGGGTGTTGGCAGCATATTGTTGATTCTTGTTTTATAATCCATTCAGTCACTTGTGTCTTTTAATTGGGGAATTTAATCCATTTTCATTTAGAGTTATTATCAATATATAGGGACTTGTTACTAGCATTTTATTGCTTTTTTCCTGGTTGTTTTTTAGTTCCTTTTTTCTGGTCTTACTGTCTTCCTTTGTGATTGTTTTTTCCTCTGGTAGTATATTTTGATTTCTCACTATTTATTTTTAGTATGCCTCATAAGTTTTTGTGTTATGGTTACCATGAGACATACAAGAGACATGTTATAGTTATATAAGATTATTTTATTTTATTTTAATTTAATGTAACTTTATTTTTTAAAATAAAAAATATAAACTTTATTTCTCAACATAAGCTCCATCAAGTTCAAAACCAGACTATTTTAAACTAATAACAACTTAGCTTTGATTGCTAAGAAAAAGGAAAAAAATCTGTCAACTCTACTGCTGCTTAAACTGCTGTACACACAGGTACTTCTTTGATTGGCTAAATTATTAGTTAAATTATTAAAGCAAGACCTCTGCAATAAGTGGACTATGTTTCAAGGACATTATTAAACAGCAGGTCTATTAAGGAGAAGCAATTACCAGATCATCTCTACCACCTGATGGCCAACTGTCCCATATACATGGCAGAAGGAGTTTAATTTGGTGTAACAACTCAAAATCACAGTGTGTATGTATGTGTGTGTGTGTGTGTGGGTGTGTGTGTTGGGGGACGGTGGATAGTGAAGGGATTGGGTAGGAAGTGAAAGGCAGCCTGGCTCCTGGCGTGGTGAGACATACTGTTAGGGCTACATGTTAGAAATAAATTGCAGCCTTTACATTTTAAAGTTTGAAGCATTGTTTCTTAAAATATGGTCTATTGATCACCCCAAGATTACTTGAGGTGCTTGTTAGAATGGAGATTCTCAGACTTTACTCCACATCTTGTGAATCAGAAACTCAGAGGGTCAGTATCGGAAATCTGTATTTCTGACAGTGTCCCTGAATGACTCTAATGTGTTGAGAACAATTGCATTCTTAACAAGGCCTTTTTGCTTTCTGTCTCTCCAACCACTAAAATACCATCTACCATTCCTTTTGCAGTCAGAGAGATTTTTAGCATGGGACTTCACAATGGCAGCCCACTGCCTCACTCAATAAAAACTTGTTGTTTTTAATTCAACTAAAATGCCAGGGTTACAGAGTCCTAAAATCCTTATTGTCTGGTAACGGGATCACAACCCTTGGCTCAGTGTCATCCGCACCACGCTCCGCCAGTGAGCGCACCGGCCATCCCTATATAGGGTCCGAACCCGCGGACTCAGTGCTACCAGTGCCGCACTTTCCCGAGTGAGCCACGGGGCTGGCCCCACAAACAGTTTTTGATCTCTTCATGTGAAATTCCTTTTTTGGAGAAACTCTTATGTGCCTCTTGTCTGTTAAGCAAAATGCAAACACAGAAAAGAAAGTAGAAGGCAATTATATATTTCACAATAGTGCCATTTGTGTTCCAAATGGGTTTAGAAAATCATTCTTCAAATAACAAACTCAATACATTTAAAATGGAATTCAGCTTGCTAAAATATAGAATTCTAAACCCTTTTATTCTCCTATTACCACATCTATTATGTAAATTGAGATGGTCTTTTAATGTGGTTGGTTAGAAAATGGCTTTGTGTTTGTGGAGACGCTGGAAGGTCAGGAGACTTCACTGGGAAAATCTACAGATAGGTTAAAATTACCTGGGGTGCAACTAGTTTTACCATTTCTGCCAAAACCATATGCTGTGTGTTATTGTGCATGGGTTGTTGACCAGCCACTGACTCATCTCGGAGATATGATTTCTGGAAGAACTGCCAAATTTAATTACTTGTACCTGCTTGGACCTAACACAGGTGATGTTCAACCCTGCAAATATAGAATTCTGAGATTCTTTTTCTGTAAAGCTTTGGGCCTTTGAAAAGACTTTCCTTAGCAATGCAGAGCTTAGCTCACGTGCTCTCTCTGCCAGTGCTTCCCACAGATGACCACCTTCTGCACGGCTTAGACATTCATGGTACCTCTGCAGATCTCCTGTTTTGAGTTCTTCACTTCTCTGCCTTGGCATGCATTTTGTTCTATAACCTCATAGCAGCAACTAAGAAGAAGTTTGCCCCAGGCAGTTTGGGATTATCACAGGGTTAGAACAAAGGGGCTTTTTGTGTCATTGTTGTGGCGTGTTCGGGATTTCACTAGTTGATCTAGTAACAGCTTTTAGCAAACAAATATTTTAGATATTTAAATCTGTTTTCCAATGCATCTTTTCAAACATTGCTTTTATATTAATATTATTCTGGATATGATCTTTGAAAAACAAACCCTCCTGCTTTCAACATTTTGCTTCTTCCTAGCAAAAGAACCAAGGTTTTAACTTCAGTAAGTTATATCTGTTGATTGATAGCTTGATAGCATTTTGATGGAAACTCATTTTAAAGTGTTACCACAATTAGCATATGTCTGTTAGGATTTTTAACTCTAATTATGAAATTAAAAGGCTTTATTTTTTCTCTTAAAGAAATTTTAGGTATCACCTGAGGAGATAAAATATAAACAATACCTCAAGGTTACAACTGATATGGTGCCTTTAAGAGTAACTGGGTGGAGGTTTGAGATAATAGGGGACAAATAGAACAAGAGATGGCCCAGGGCATCTTCTCCACCATGTTCCCTGCTCACCTGGTTTAGTGCAGAATGGAGTTTTTAAGTTGTTATCAGATTCTACCAGAGCCCAGACTATTTAGCTGTGAGTAGCAAAGACGCCAAATAATGGTAGCTTACCCAAGTTAGAATTTTTTCTCATACATACAAATTTGTAGGTAGGCTGTGAGTTGAATTTTCTTCCCCACCCACCCTGAGATATATTCTAACCCTCCCCCTTTTACCTATGAATGTGACCTTACAGAGAAATAAACTTTCTGCAGATGTTATCGAGTTAAAATGAGATCATTCTGGATTAGGGTGTGTCCTAGTCTAATAACTGGTGTTCCCATTCAGAAGAGGGAAATTTGGACAAAAAGACACACAGGAATGCACTATGTGACAATGGCGTAAGAGATTAGAGCAATGCATTTACAGGCTAAGGATCGCTGGTATGAGGGTAAATACAAATTAGATATAAGAGGATTAATTCTCCCTCTGAGCATTTACTTTAGAAAACTTGCAAATAAGCTCTTTCTCTGTCACTTTGAAATGTATGTAAATCTTTAAAAAGCTAAATAAGCCTCTTGCCAGCCTTATGCTCTCCAGGCATGTCTTTCTCACACACTCATCTCTTTGAAATGCAATTGTTCCGGAAGACTGCGCCCCTATTTCCCATTTTCTTTTCTTTTCTTTTTTTTTTTGTCTTTTTCGTGACCGGCACTCAGCCAGTGAGTGCACCAGCCAGTCCTATATACGATCCGAACCCGCAGCGGGAGCGTCGCTGCGCTCCCAGCGCCGCACTCTCCCGAGTGCGCCATGGACTCGGCCCCCCATTTTCTTTGAGAGTGTAGGAACCTAATTTGTTCCAAAACTGCCACCTGTCATAAAGATAAGAGAAGTTTATTTTTTCTTTGGCTGGATCTAATCAGCAAGTATAGATGGTCACCCCTGTTACCGGGTGAATCTAGGATGTGTGACAAAAGGTCCTGTCAAGTCCTGTTACTTGAGGACTAGTTATTGTTCATCTTGAGAACACATATGGAATGGGTTATATTGGCATGGCTCTATAAAAAAGTGAAAAAAATTTTCTGTCTTTGCAATCTCTTTGTAGATTACTTACGATGAACATCACATTCCAGTTAACACTTGTTAAATAATAAAATTGTTTTCTTTCTCTTCTACTTTGTTGAAAGCTTCTCTGGGTTATGAGCAGATTTTGCTTTTAATTATATTTCCCTAACACCAGCAACCACCAGAACCAGGAAGAAGCAACTCCAGAGAGAGCATGGCCCTGCCTACACGTTGATTTGGAACTTCTAGCCTCCAGAACTGTGAGAACAAGTTTCTGTTTTAATTTGTTATGGCAGTCCCAGGATATGAATATAGTAACCCAGGGCTGGTATGGCAGCTCCACTCCGCAAAATCCTCCAGAACTGAGGACTTCTCTGGCCTTTTGTTCTGCCATTTACCTAGGGTGTGCTCCTTGTTTGTGTAGTTGGAGATCAAGCTATCACATCTGAATCGGAGCAGCAGGATGGAGGAAGAGGTAAAAAGGATACAAGGGCTAACACTAATTGTTTCTTAAAGAAGTTTCCTGAAAGCTGTTACAGGAACTTCTACTTATGTCCCATTAGGTAGAGCTTAATGGTCACGTAGCCACCTGTAGCTTCGTGGAAATGCAGTGTTTATTCTAGGTGGTAGCCACGTGTGCAGCTAAAAAGTCAGCTACTATAGGAGAAGGGAAAAAAATGGATATTAGGGACAACTTTTACTCTCAGAATGTTCCTACCTGCTCTGTTTCTTAGTTTCTCTGCCTGAATACAAATTCTTTCCCACATTTCTAACCTAAAGTTACCACCTCTCACACTCGTTCTCTCCCCTAACGGTCAGAGCCATAGTTTACAATTTTCACTAGGTCTGATGTTATTTGGTTAGTTTAAAAATACTTTTTGTGTACTTAACATCCTTCCCTCAATTTGACATCCAGGAATGTACTCCTATGACTGAAAAGCTAAGCCCACCTCAGGTAGTCAGATTTCCAACCCAGTGGGGTGACATCAGGAATTTTTCGTGAATGTTGGACTGTTACCATGGACATGTTTTCATAGTAAAAATGAATTCAAGAAGAAATAGAAAATAAAACTGTCCTTAAATAATCCACACGTGACCTACCTACCTCAAAGGAAAATTTATTGCATTGTAATAGTGGTACTGATTTTAAAATAGCCCTCTGTTTTCACACATGCATGGATATTCTAGAAAATATAAATAGAGGAACCTCAGAAAATAGTCTAAAATTTATGTTGAAATTTATAGACAAATCATAGAAATATTTTAAATTTTGAGCTTTTACTGTACTATAAAATTAAATGATGTGGTCCTTTAAAAACATCTAACTTAGTTTTTTATTGAATATTAATTTTGAGGGTGCAGTGACAGCAGTGGGCTTGCAGGGTTTCTAAGCTTTCTTCTTCAGTTCCACTTTATCTCTGAATTCTTACAACAAATAAAGTTCTCATCTGTTTCACAAAACATGGAAAGACATTTAATTGGTGTTCATAAACATATCTTTGAGTGAAGAGAAATTTTTTTCTCTTTCTCTCTTTGGATTTACACGTGTCGCTTCCTCAGTTTAGCTGTCCTCTGACTTTACTCTTGGTGTGTTTCTGTTTTGTTTCAACAATGTGTACAGCACATTCTTGTTTGCACTAAAAAGTTTTCATATGGATTGTTTTGACTGTTTCCATGACATGTAAATGGACAAGGATTTCAAAAAATGTTCTCGGCCCTAAAACAAACCATATTTATTTACACATCTAGGTAACCAGACCTCCTCTTAAACTTTATTGCTTGTTCTTCTTCTAGCTGAAAAGAGAATATTTTTGTACTTTTATGAGAGATTGGCAAAATTCCTGTTAGCTCTCTGACATGCTGCTAAGTATCACTGTGGACTTTTACCTGCTTTATAGCTTTTTATTTATTAATTGTGCTCTCGGACAAAGGCTACCACAGGCCTGCCCTCTGCCAGTTGGAGAGAATTTCTATCTAGTAGGGTGCGCTGGCAAACGGGGCTAGAACCTGAGCAGGGGGTTGAAGGACCTTCAGATTTCCACTAAGCAAAATTCCCTAAGGTAAGGAATCTCTGAGGGCTAAACTGCTACTTTGGAATGACAGGAAGAAGACCACCCAAAATTAGTTTCCCAGTAAGTGATCCTGTCACTTATGTCTGAGGATCAGAGCTAGGTCTGTAGACTTGGGAGCTGTTTGTAGAGAGATGATAGTTGAAGCTGTCTAAAAAAGAGAAGAGTTCAAACAAAACCTCAGGGAAACCTTAGGGAGATGGAAATGGAGTTGGAGACACAGTAGTCAGGGAGGTCAGTGAGGAGAATGATGCAATAAGGCCCCTGGGTTTACTGGTTGAGAGACAAGTTTCAGTAGCATATAGGAAAACAAGCCTGATTTTCAGGGGATGAAAAACAAGTAAACGATGACATGCAAATAGGAGTACAGATTGCCCTTTTGAGAAGTTGTGTGGTGAGGGGAAAGGGACAGGATGGAATGGCTGGTGGAGGTTATCTGCACCGCCTCCCCACACCCGCCAGAAATTGTTTCTCCAGGCTAAGAAGATTCTTGGTAGCTTTGTGTGCAGAAGCATAGAAAGAGAGCTCCACAATGCAGGAAACCCGAACAAGGATAAGAGAGGCTGTTTCAAATAGGGAAAGAGCGTAGGCTTTAGATCTTGACAGTGCTTGCTAGAATCCTGTAACTAAATGACATTGGACAAGTTAATGGACCTCCCTGGATCATTTCTTCATCAATAAAATAAAGACTGACTCCTAGTGTGACAGTGGCAAGAGGACAGATGACAGGATATTAGTGCCAGAAGAGATCTTAGAGATTGTCTAATGGCCATATGTTTGTTTTACAAAGAAACAAAATGCAGAGGAATAGTGACTTGCTTAAAATTATGCAACTAGTTGGAAAACTAGAATTTGCACCCAGAGTTTTTGATTCTTAGTCTTCTAGTCTGTTGCTGCACTGACAGCGGGGAGAAAATTACAAGATAAATGTTGACAGTAAAGTTCTAGGCTTGGCTTAGTGAGTACAGGTTGGTTAGGAATATGCAGAGGACAGATGGCTGGACCACAGTTCATATGGGAAAGACTCTGGGGATTTCAGTTTTCCACTACAATACCAGCCAACAGTACAATCTGCTGCCAAAAAGGATGATGCTGGGACGGCCCAAACCAAGGAGGTCAAACCACACCTGGAGTGTTCTGTCCGTTGGGGTGCCTCATTTAAAGAGGGTTGCTGGCAACTTGACGTGAGACCAAGAGTCAGTAAGCAGGGTGTTGAGGCTGAGGTTTCCTTTGGAGAAGAGTACACTTAAAATCATAATATTTTAAGGACTATTATGATTATTTAGACACACAGAGAAGTTGCTGAGATAGTACAGAGAGTTTTCTTATATCCCACATGCAGATTCTAGGGGGCCACTTTGAAAGGGTAAAAACCTATCCAGGACTGGAAGATTAAAAATTATCTTAGACTGAAAAAGGAAAAAGCAGCCCCATTCATCAGGCTGGGGTGACAGATATAGATAAGTCAGCTGCAAAGTTAACAGGAGACATTTTTTTCCCCAAGGTCATGCAACAGCTGTAAAAAGCCTTAAGACCATAGTCTTCAATGACTACTGCATTCTTAGGAACGATGCCTCCAGGCCTGCTTTCTTTATACCCATCTGATCCTAGGAATATCCAATAGCTAAACCAACCTTGCCTCATGACAGCACCCAGTCCCTAGGTAATCCCTGTTTTTCCTGATCTTGCCCCAGCAACAACAACCAATTCAGAACCGGTCCCTGCTTTTCCTGGAAATCTTTCACAGAAGTCAAAGTTGGGAAATGATGCTTTCCTGCTCCCTCCTGTTGAGTGGCTTTCCATGTTTGCCCTGGAGTGCCCTCCCTTGCTGTGCCTGGTTGATAAATCTGAGTTTGTCAGACCACAAGCTTGTCCCTGATGGTCTTTGCCTGATTAGGCTTTAACAACTCATATAAGTAGGATGTCTGGTGGATTCTACTGTACCTTTTAGAGATTCAAAGTTGACTTGTACATGAATGTATTGGAACGGCCTATTTGATGTGAATCTGGGGGCAGCAGATGAGCCAGACATCAAGCAGCCCTCTGGAGTGTCTGCAGGGGGATTAGGTTGGAAAAGAGGGAGCAGGGCTCTGCTGCATAGGCTTACAAGTTTTAGATACTGGTTTTTTTTGTTAATGGACAATTAGTGATGGCCACAATGGTAATAGCCCCCTCTATTTCTATAAATTCCATTAATTGAACACATAGAATGTGCCAAGAAATATTGAAAGTGCTTCCAGACATTATTTCATTAATCCTCACAACATTCCAATTTTCACATAGGGAAACTGAGGTTCTGAGAAGTCAAGTTACTTTTTCTAGGTAAATAGCACAGCTGGGGTTTGAACTCAGGACTCATTCTGTGTGTCTTAGCTATTGTTAAGCTGTTTCTTTATAAAGTCTCAGTAGCTCTCAACCTGGTGGGTTTCAATTGTGGGTTCCTCCACATTATTTCCTCCCTGCCCCAGTTAAGTATTAGAAAAATCTTCTAACTTTTGTTAATTGCAAAACGGATCTCCAGGAGAGGAGGTACCTGGCTTTCCTGGGTATCCCCTGCACTAGTGCAGAGGTAGTAGCCATTGCTTCTACTCTGATCTAGCTTTTGCTTTCCATGGTATTCTCTGCTGTCTCCATGCAGTCCAGAGTCACAAAACAATTAACCCTCACCAAGTTGACCTGATATCCCTTTCAAGTTTAGTAAGTAAACTAAAGTGTGTATTTAACATTACTGCAAGTTTTAATGAAGTCCTCTAAATACCTTTTTGTAAATCTCTTGCTTAATTAGGAGAACCCAGTGGTAGAGTTTGCTACTCTAACTTTGGTTTTGTATCCTAGAAGGATCTTAAGCTTCTAGGCCTCTCAGTTTGATAAAGTTTGTTTGCGACAGAATACAAGTTGATTCTCAGTGTAATTTATGTGGTTGTGGCCCAGTGAAATAGTTCTTTTAACCTTTTGGAGATGCCCAAAGGGAACCAGACCAGAACTTTCTTTTCTCCAGGAACCCTTCACTGACATATACTATTTCGATAGGCCAGCCAGTAATTCTATGAGAACTGGGGACTCACCTGGGCCCTTTTCCAACCCTCTTTCCTAAAGAATCTCAGGAACACGTGTTTTCAAAAAATGTGAACACCTACAGGGTCCTTGAGAACATCTAACCTTTCTGTCAGATTTGAGTTCAGGTCGTCTTGTTCTTTGCCAAAGTCTCTTGCTGGTGACAGAAATTCTGTGTTAATCTTGTCTCTCTGCTGCAGTTGAGTGAAAGCTTAGCCACTGAAAAAACAGTTCTCCTGAGTGGAAATGGCAGAATGTTTCCATTTGATAAGTAGGAAATTAGGAGAGTGGGAAACTATAGCTGTGAGAGGCTTGAGATAGGAGATGCGAAATATTCGATAGCACTTATGTGGCAATCTTGGATACTGGTGGGATGGCTTCATAGAAGATATGCTACAGGAAAATGTAATATTTATTATAAATGTGTTTGAGCAATAAATGCTTTAAAGGGAAAAATCCTATTCTTGGCAGGAAGTTGTACTCCCTGACCTAAAAGGACTTTTTCTGTATCTAATCCATCTGAATAAGTCAAGGTTTATGAATTGTGGGGAAATGTATGTAGAGACTACAGCGTCAGCAGAGGAAGGGCAAAAGAAGATAAAATATTAATTTAAAATATACTCCATGGCAGAAAGTGGTAGAATCCAGTAAAAGCAAACCACACACACACATACACACACACAAAATTTAAAATTAGAAAGATCTAGGATCAAATCCCTACCTGTTACTCTCTGTGTAATGTTGGGCAATTTGCATAACCTCTCTGAACATCAATTTTCTTGTTTGTAAAAGTGAGATGATAATACTCACTTTATAGGGCTTTTGTTAAGATTACATAAAGGAGCATAAATAAAGGGTGGATAATCAATAACAAATGGTAATTTTAATTATTATTATTTAGGTCTAAATAGGATGGGGCCCCAAAGTCAAAGAACAGGCATATGAGAATAGAAAAATTTAACTGTACAGCCAAGGATTGATTTAAAATATGAAAGCACATTAGAATTCGTGTTAAAGTGAGATGAACAGTAGTTTAAACTTTAAAGTAGCAAAAAGTTGTTTTGGAGGGAAGAAGAGAATTGCTGTCGGTCCTTGATTTGGGTGAGGACTCCACACTGGCTCTCCAGGGAGCAGCCTGAATCTCCAAAGGGCCTTTGGCCCCACCCTTTGGCAAAAGGAAACACCTGGAGGGATGACTGGGGCGTTCACTAACGCACCTGGCTCTATAAACTCCTGTTTCTCTTCCCTGACATATTAAGAGTCTGGCAACCAGAAGCTGCTCTTCGGTTAATAAAAGGCTTGCAAGAGTATTCTTAAAGCTCAGTTACAGGAATTTGTTTTAATTTACAATTAGGCAGTAGTTTCTCAACTGAGGGCAAATAAGGAAGGGTCTAAGATTAGCTCAGATGTAGTAGCAATGTAATTTAACTCTTTCATAAAGATCTTCATAATGTTGCAAATCTTCATAATCTTGCTCAGGTGATATTTGGTCAGCCTACAATATGGCCAGATTTACCTGGGATGGCCACTCTAGTGAGTCTATTTCATTACAGATCCTTATATTAAGATATAAATTCCTCATTCCTGTAAAAAAAAGCATCTTCACTGTCTTCAGGCCCGGGGACTTGATCATTTGTCTCCAGATTATACTTAAAACACACCTCAAGTGTCTCTTTTAAACTTTGTCCAGTTACTTCAGTCCTTCTGATCTTCCTTCGGACCACAGAAGCTAGCATGGTTGCTAATTGTTGCATTTGTCTTATTTCTTTTTTCCCCCACCGAACTGTATGTCTAAAAGCTGGGTTTACATCTCTTTTTTGTATCTCCCATAGCATCTATCATTGGAGGTGCTCAATAAATAATTACTGATTATTTTTGACACAAGTGTTAAAATTATAGTATGCCAAAGTAAAATAAATTCATTTATCAAATAAACACAGCAATAATATGTAAAGAAAACTTGACAAATAAAAATTCTCTTTTAACTTGGTTTGTATTTAATGGGAATTGTTTTTTTTTGGTTTGGATTTGTAGAGAAAATATAGGAAAATGGTCAGTGCCCCTCAGATGTTCAGAATTTTGCTGAGCATTTGCTGTAAATATCCACGTGTGCCCAGGTGTTCCTTGGTTATTATCTAACGTAATTGCGCATGGGCACCCAGGTGTCCTGGGTTATGGACCTAAGTATCAAGGACTGATAGCTCTGATACATGGCACTCCTTGGGACACTCTGGGAGGCCACTAGGGTGGCTGCTCCTAGCTCTGAATAAAGCCTATTAATTTTTTACCCATGGCTCCCAGGATCTTTTCCTATTACCTAGCTCGTGGACCTGCATGTGGAGGGTTTGTGACCCAGTCTGCACAACAGGCTTGAGGGCTCTGTGAGCCCTAGCCGCAGCTTGACAGGATTTAATGGGAATTGTTTTTTCCATTAGTCAAGCACAAAAATGGTCTGTTTTTCAAAAGTCTTGGTAAGAAAGGACTCCTCCATGGTTCTTTTAAGTTTTCACCAGATATGGTTTATTTTGGGATGTGTGTAGTAGTACAAGTATAAGCTCCTGCCCTTCTTATTCAAAAGGCATTATTACATATTCAGTGAATATTATTGATTGTTTTCAAAGAAAGCAATTCATGTCTAGACAGCATTATATCCACTAGATGGCAGGCAATTGTCAGAGAAAGAGGGAAAACCTGAATTACTTTTTTTTGGGATTTGTATATTTCCACTGAGCTGTCTAGTCAACAGGCCTTGCCAATAACTCCTTAATTTCTATAAATTTCTTCAGCGTTAGCTTTCCAGAGATGTTAAAAATGATTGCAAAACACTCCATGAAATAGGCCTGCCAAATATTTTTCCACTACCACATCTAACCTTAGACTGACCTTTTATTCCCAATATTTTAAAATTATAAATGGTGTCCTGACGTAACATGGGAATTAAAATAAACTACAATGAGCAAAAATTCAGAGAAATGGAGAAATCACACAAGTTCTTATCTATATGAAACCTGTAGTTTAAACTTTGCTTAAGAATTATTATTTTAAATAATAATACAATGAAATTCAGTTTTGCCTATAAGTGTGTAAGGACTCTTTGAGAGAGTTTGATGAACAATGTCTCATATTTGTAAGCCCTTGCACTTGACGTGTCCTGCGAATGTTTGAGACCATTGCAAACCCCATTAGAAAAATCCCCATTCCACTCCACCACACTCACGTCCCAACATAGTCAGAAATAAGTGCTAGTGTTTACACCTTGATTGGTTCCCACTATGCTAGTTATTTCTTATTTTTTGCTACATTTTTCTTACATGGTGGGCCTTCTAGGGATGCTAATGAGAATCACAGAAGAAATAAAAAACTCTACTTGTATCCCTAATTTAAGCAAAATAGATGAGACCCATTCAACTGTGTTGGTTTCTGCATCTTTTTTCAGAGCACATATTTCCCCATCACTGTGAATGAGACTTGAGGTGAATACCACCCAATTAATTCATGGTATTCAGACTTATACCTTAGAATTTATGTATGTCATGTTTGTATACAAATGGCCAATAGACACTTAAAAAATGCTCAACATCACTAATCATCAGGGAAATACAAATTGAAACCACATTGAGATATCACCTCACCCCAGTTAGACTGGCTATAATCAAAAAGACTGAGAATAACAAATGCTGATGAGGATGTGGAGAGAAGGGAATGCTCTCGCACTGTTAGTGGGACTGTAAATTAGCACAGCCATTATGGAAAACAGTAGGGAGGTTTCTCAAGAAACTACAGATAGAACTACTATGATCCAGCAATCCCACGTCTAGATATATACCCAACGGAATGGAAATCATCTTGTTGAAGGGATACGTGCACTCCCATGTTCATCGCAGCTCTATTTACAAGATATGGAAGCAATCTAAATGTCCATCGGCGGATGTCTGGATAAGGAAAATGCGATATATACACACCACGGGATACTACTCTATCATAAAAAAGAATGAAATTCTGCCATTTGCAGCAACATGGATGAGCTTGGGGAAAATTATGTTAAATGAAATAAGCCAGGCCCAGAGGGAAAAATAACGCATGTCCTCCCTCGTCAGTGGGAACTAAGAGAGAAAGAAGGAAGGAAGGAAAGACCACAGTGGAATGTTGGACTCACAGATGGGAGAGAGCATACGTAGGGTTGTGTGTGTGTGTGGAGGGGGGATGGGGAGACAGGTCTGGGATTAATTGGGTGGGGGATTTGGGGAATAATTGGGTGGGGGATTTGGGGAATAATCGCAATTTGTGGTAATGGGCATCCTGATACTCTTGATCTGACCATCACATCCTGCCTGGGTGTAGGTGGTGAAGGTCAAGCTTTGTACCCCATGAATATTCATAATCAATAAAATAAAATTAACAAGAAAAAGAAGCAATTACTAAAAGTAGTTCTTTGGGTAGGAGGAGGTAATAACAGAGAAAAGCATTAAAGTTCAGTAAGGAATAAAAAGAATAATGGAAAGGAAAAAATGTGGGCAATCTAAATAAATATTAAATATATAAAGCAATAACAATAATATCTAATGAAATAAAAACAAATGTACAGTAATTAAAATGTATGACGTGTACATACACTATGACCCAGAAATTTTACTCCTGTAGATATGTCCAAGAGGTATGTCTATGTGTATACACCTACACACACACACAAACACACCAAAAGAAGAAAATTCACTGCAATATTAATTTTAATTGCCCCAAACTGGAAACATTGTAAATGTAGCCCTACACAGGTACTCCAATTTCAGTTAAGATGTAGAAAATTACACACACAAAAAAGAATTTATATATGTCGTATTTTAAAAAGCTACTGAACAATATTGCATATGGGCGGATTATAAGTTTTATACTTGTTACTTTCAACATTAGCAATCATATCTTGTTTAGTTATCCAAAATGAGACTCTAACAAGAACTCTGAAATTTCAAAATTTTGAAGTTAAGGAAATTTGACATAATTAATAACTAAACTCTCCTCTTCAGACAAATTTTGAGTATTATGAGGACAAATTAACAACACATGCATCTTACACCTGTGACCCAAGGTTCCTTCCTGGCTGACTATTGGGCAATAAATGAGGAGTGAAGTGTCTGGGGCTGAAGGAGCTGCTTGCCAGAGGGTAGCACTGCTAAACTCCCATCCTCAGCTGTAAAGAATTTTAAATGGTGAAGTAGAGAGGAGGCCTAGGATCTTTGAACTGGGCTTTCCATCCCATCTCCATACATGACAAAACACTATTTGATTATATTTTGTATATTTAATTTTAATTTAATTTCCATCTTTTCAATGTGTAATTATCCTTAATCTGCACCGCACCCCCCCATATATGGTGTAATACCTAGCAAGACAAAACAGAATGGGTGATTACAACTGTTACTGCATTTCCAAATAGATCTAATAAAGAGGTTTTGTCCTGGCAGCAACTGATGGTTGCCTTTGGCAAAAACTGTTTATTTAGCCTAAGGAGTCATTGAGAGAAAAGACATTGAGTGAAAATGAATTAATTAATTCTTCAATAAACATTTACTTCGTGCCTAATACTGTACTGCCAAAATAAAATAGTTCCTTGAAAGAAATGGAAGGCAATGAGCTGAAAGGTCTTGCAACAGATTTCTGCTCTTGTCCTAAAGACCTTTTGACACTGTTAGAAGTATCTTACCATTAGAATGAGCTGGCCCTGCCTCTGCCTGTCTTTTAAAGATTGTCTGCTTTACAACCATCCTATTTGCTCAAGCTGCGCATTCAAAATGTGTATTCCCACATTCAGCACAGTACCTGACACTTTGCTGATGCTGAAAGAATGAATGAAAGAGCCACCAATCCTTAAAACAGATGTTTGATTTTTCATTTAAAATTCAGTTGTTTTGCTCTCTTTATTTTGTTTGCATTTTGAAAACCAAATTTTATTTTGGCTAACAGACCTTTATGGATGCTCTGAGGCATAATTTAAAATTCTTTTTAAAATAGTTAACCTGGATGATTATCAGTTTGGTTTCTGCCTTGACTACCTGAGAAGATGGTAACATCTTCCTAGGTTGCCTGAGAATAGGGTGATGAATAATTGATTGTTTCCAAATCAGGACGCTTTTCAGAATAAAATGGCATTTAATTAATAGTTATGCCAGGGGGAAATTGATAAAGTGTCACAAATAATGTTTACATTGTATGATAAAATAATAAAAAAACCAAAACTATGATTAATATATTAACGGCTCTAATGGGAAAAGAAAAGTAGCCAATATGCAAGAACAGATGGGAAATATAAGCAGAGAGACGGAAATGCTTAAAAAAAAAAATGTATGTGGGACAATAGGTGTAAATTGGAACTGTCCCAGGCAAATGGGGGTGTATTATCACCCTATGTAACAGACCACTTTTGTCCTGGCTCATTCTTGCATTTCCTGCTCATATCTGAGGGTAAATAAATTTAGATAACCAGTTTTGAAGGAGTTGATTATCTCCTGAAAGACTACTTGATTTTTCTTGCCAGCATCAGAAATTCTCAGCACTGTTGGTAACTGATTTTTTCTATTTTTAAAGGCTTTATTGAGGTATAATTGACATACAAAAACTACTCTTTTAAAAAAATTATTTTTAGTTGATACATAATAGTTGTACAAATGGGGGTATAATGTGATATGTGGATAGATATTTACAATGTGAAATGATCAAATCAAAATAATCAGCATATCCATTGCCTTAAACATTTGTCATTTCTTTCTGTTGGGAACATTCAACATCCTCTCCTCTAGCTATTGGAAACCATACAATAAATTTTTGTTAACTGTAGTTACCCTACAATGTATAGAACACTAAAATGCATTCCTCCTTTCTAACTGTATTAAAAACTATACATTTGAAGTATACACTTTGATAAAGTTTGACATGTTTACACCCCTGAAACTATCGCCACAATCAAGATAATGAACATATCTATCACTCCCAGAGTAATTCCTCTTCCTACTTCTCCCTGCATCCTCAGGCAGCCACTGGTCTGCTTTCTGTCACATTATATTATATTTTCTAGAATTGTATATAAATGTAATCATATAGTATATTATCTTTTTTTTTTTTTTTTTTTTGGTCTGGCTGGCTTCTTGGAGATTCTTCCATGTTGTCCCATGTATCAATAATTCATTTTTTTTTTTTTTTTGGTTGAGTGGTATTCCATTGTATGTATATTTCACAATTTGTTCATCCATTCACTTTTTGATGGTCATTTGTGTTGTTCCCAGGTTTTAGTTCATTTCTTTTGGGTATTTATATCTAGAAGTATGGTAGGTTTATGTTTAACTGGATTGTATGGTAGGTTTATGTTTAACTACTAAGAAACTGTCAAATAGTTTTCCCAAGTATTGTAGCAGTTTACATTCCCACCAGCAATGTATGCGAGTTCTAGTTACTCCACATTTTTTCAACACTTGATACAGTTAGTTTTTAAAAAAATTTTAGGCCTTGTAATAATTGTGTAGTGGTTTTAATTTGCATTTCCCTAACAGCTAATGATGTTGAACATCATTTTGCATTCTTATTCGGGATCCATGTGTCTGTTCAAATTTTTTGTTCATCTTTTACTGAATTGATTGTTTTCTTATTATTAAGTTTTGAGAATTTAAAAAACAATATGTATTTCAAACACAAGTCTTTAATCAGATATTGTGAGGAAAATGGAGTCAGTATAGTCAGGCCCCCTTAACTCACATCTGGCTGGGTATGATTTAGCACATCCATTGCAAACAGGTTATATAAGAGTAGTGTAACTGCGTATCTGCACCCATATACTCCTTGATTCATTGCCACTATTGTATACTTTTGGTATAAAAGAAAACTACTCTGAACTGCTGGTGGGCAGAGCTCACGTTGGAATAAAGCATGTCTATCTTGCCATCAGCTGCCAGAATCTTTTTTCAACTACCTGACTTGTGACCTGCACAGGATGGGGCAGAGGGGTCTGTGAACCAGCCTGACAGATATATGATATGAAAATATTTCTCCCAGTTTTTGACTTGTCATTTGCTTAATAATGTCTTTTAAAAGCAGAAGTTTTTAATTTTGATGAAGTTCAACATATCAATGTTTTCTTATATAAATCATGATTTTGTTATTGCATAAGAGAAATCTTTCTCTAACCTGAAATGGATAACTGACTTTTAACAAAGACTGACCAGGGTGAATTTAAATGAAACAAAAACTGGTATTAGAAAATCCCAATCAATATGATTCATACTTTTGTTTTGGCATCAATTAAACTTCTGTAAGAGTTCAGGAGTTAGTAATATAATGATTTGTATGTTCAGTATGTACAGTGAGTGATTCTCACTTACTTAAAACACAACCTGGATCAAAGCTTCTTAATTAAAGGTATGACCATGAATGGCCTGCCAGATTTTGAAAGCAAAACCTTCGTGATAACTCTCTTCCCAGCCCAATTACCAATTTCTATAGCTCCCAGGTAGACTCTCAGTCAGCCTCTGTGACTTCCTTGAATTCATCAACTACTCTCCATTTCTTTAGGCACTTCCCTGGTTCAGATAACCATCATCTCTATCTGAGCTATTAGAATAGTTGTCTAATTGCTCTGTCTTCTTCCAGTATGGCAACTCTAATTTATTCCCTAATCAAAGGCCAGAATTATCTTTCTAAAATACAATTGTAATCATGCCATGCCCTTGTTTATAATTCTTCCATGGATTCTCCTCTATCTTTAGAACAGAGTCCAAGCTCCTTAACATGGAACACAATTACAGTGACCGCTCATCTCAGTTTAAGCCATTGTCGTTCCAGTGTGTTTATCAATAGCAACTTCATTCTGTTTCCAAAGTGTCCTGGTTTAGTTGATAATTTATATGGTCACTCTCTATATAAGACCTCACTTTTTTGTACTCCTGTTATATTAAATTCCTTTCATTTCCTTTTATTCACGTGGTATCTATTACTCACCACTGGGCTTTTGGGTACTCTGTTCTTCCTGCCTACAACACTTCCCCTTTTGGCTGATTAGTTCCAGTTTTTCCAATTTATCCTTCAGATGTCAGCCTGCACTGAATTTTTCTATAAAGCTTCACCTGACATTCTATATGTTCACTTGTCTATGTACCCCACTAGACTGCAAGCTCTTTGAGGGCAAGAGAATTGTATGACCCCTTCTCTAATGTATCTAGCACTTAGAACAAGTAACTATTAAATATTTGTTGACTGTATCCTCTGCATATTAAGACTTTGAGACAATAAAAAGCATCCTTTCCTACTGGAAGAATGCAGAAACCTCTGATCTGGAACAGGGGAAACGAGGGCACCCATTTTGGTCTGGGTTGTTTATATAAAAATACAAAAAAACTTTGCAAGGATCGAGTAAGAAACCCTCTGATGGGAAATGCCCAAGTCTGAGATTTCAGTGTTCTACACAACATTCTGCCTGAACCCTTGCTTTTTTTGGTGTCATTTATCACTTCGATTCCCACTGTACTTCTTGACTCTCAGAGTTCAGTTTTTCTCTGTCTTTGCCCTAAATATGAAAATTAAATTCTTAACTTCTATTATATTTAGCTGAAAGAAACTAGAGTTATTTTCTAATAGATAATACAAAGAGCATTGACAACGCACAGAAAGGAAAAACCAGAAGGGACTAATAATAACCACAAAAATTACAAACATCATATAAATAAGCAAGTCCTCAAAATAAAATTTTAATTTTAAGTGTCCAAGTAAAAGCAGCAGTAAACTGGACTGAGCTTTACATTCCCTTATTCCCTATTCTAAGATAATGACTATGTTCTAGTCCCAAATAGGGTGCCAAATTTCCTTGTCTGTTCATATTGAAGCCTCTGGGTTTTATCTTGTTTCCTCAGCATCTGGAAAATATTCAATTTAGATATCTTACCCTGTTTAAGGGCAAATGCCAACTTCCTTAAGCTAAGTCTGTTCCTTATTCCACTTTCCTTGCCCAGGGATCTTCTTCTTAGATTTGATTCCTGGGGTGAGATGAAATCCACAATAGAGTTGCAGATTGCTAGCCAAGGACAACTCAATACATCAATGGATTGTCCTAACTTTCCAGGTTCAAGGTTTTTGATCTGCACTCCTCTGAAATTTAGGGTGCCAGTTCATCAGGTATACATATTTATTCTATGCTAGTATGCATACACAATATACAGGAGAGAAACCCAGTCCAAGTTTATCCATTGTGTTTAAAATATATAATGGTGCTTGTGCCATAATCATAACTTTCATAAAACAACATTGAAACTAATCACTGCACATGATCCAATATCTGGACTTAGACTCCTTTGGAGTGGTTTGTGTGACCTGCAGAGTGTGGTAGTATATTCTAAAACAACAGATCTTAAAGTGTGGTCCTTGGATCAGCAACATTAGCATCACCTGGGAACTTGTTAGAAATGCAAATTTTCGAGCCCCACTCCAGACCTCCTGAATCAGAACTTTGGAGGTGGGACCCAGATATCTATGTCTTAGCAAGCCCTTCAGGTGAGTCCAAAAACACTATAAAGTTTGAGAACCACTTTTTAAAAAGAGAATCATCTCCATTCTAGAATAATATATAGACAGTTGATTGTATTCAACTATCAAGCGCTTTGATAGTAGGAAGAACATGAAATAGCAACTAGTGAAACTTGACCTCTTCTAGCAAGTTTCTGTGTGCCCATTAAACATTTTCCATTGCTAGTAAATTTGGCAGAAAGGGAGTGAAGTTGAAGGAGGCAGATTACGATCTCTGAACCAGCAAATAAATTAAAATTCTCCTATCCTTGTTGCAGTTGCAGTTGCAGCCAGGAAAAAAAGTAAGAGGAAAAAGAAAAAATTCCTTAAAAACTAGAGCAAAAACTACAAGTGAACAGGATAGGGTACTCCTTAGAGTGGAATGTAGACCCAGGCCCCAGGGTCAGAGAAAGCCCTTACTCAACAGGTGTTGCAAGCTGTGAATACTAATTCTATTCATATTTCTCTTTCATTTATGTGTCTTTCATTTGAGGCAGGTTCTGCCTCACAGGTGCCCTCCAGAGAGTGGAGATGAAGAGAATTCACAGGAAGCTGCTTGTCAGGATTTCAGAGAGGCATCCGGGTTTCTCAGGGGAAGACATTCCCTTAAAACAACAGCAACAACAACTCCTGTGCAAGGACTTCAACCTAGCATTTACCTTCAAGTTGTTAATGTTCCTCCTAATATGCTGTTTCCCCATAATCACCGCAGAGCTCCTGGGTTATAATAAACCCAAGGGGTAGATTTAGCATTGCTTCACTTTGCCAAGAATTTTTAATTGGTGATTGCTAATTTACATTTTACATAGCAATTAGCTTAAGTCCTGCCCTGGTCAGGGAGTTGATGTCTGTCAGAAACTCCTCAGAGGCAGTGGGATACTACTGACAATCTGTAGTGGGTGTCCTGATATGGCCAGGTTGACAGATTGACCTGGCAGGGAAAGGGGAAACAGACATTTTTTCCACCTTCTGTCTATAGTGTCTTGCCATATCCTGTCTGGGATATAGAGTCATTTTGGATTCCAAAACTGGTGTTTCATCTGGAAACCAAGTTTTCCTTCATCTGACTACTTATGTTTGGATTCGTGTGAGGAGTCATCTGGGATCCTACTTTATTGACCTGAATATATTAGGTCCACTCCAACGTATGTTGCTGCCGTGTATTTTTTTTTACCCCCCAGTTTTGGCATTGCGTTTGGGAATTAGAAAAATGTTAGCTTGTTCTAGGAACAAATCTTTATGACTGCTATATGTGAAAAATGCATCTGGATGACTGTTTTTCAAATAGTGCCCTTCGAGCTCCAGACATGTTCTAAGAGTGTGCCTGGCAACATGTTGACTACGATACTTAAGTCTAGGTTTCCTGGGGTGTCTTAGGCTGACTGTATACCACTTCTTTGAGGATTTTGTCATTTCTCTCTTGGAGTGTTCTGTAAGCAACAGGTCCAAATTCATCATTTATTTATTTTTTGTTTCTAGATTTCACCAGTATAGATGAAATGCAGAGTTAAGACCTGATTTAAAAAATATATGTATATATTTTTAAATTGACGAATATAAATTGTGTATATTTATTATGTATAACATGATGTTTTAAAATATGTATACATTGTGGAATGGCTAAATCAAGCTAATTACCACATGTATTACTTCACTTAGTTGCTATTTTTTTTGTGGTGAGAACACGTAAAATCTCTCGTAGTGATTTTCAAGAATATGATTCATTGCTAACTATAGTCCTCATGTTGTACAATAGATCTCTTGAACTTATTCCTCTTATCTATCTAACTAAGATATTGTATCCTTTATCTCCCTAACCACTCCCTTCTTCCAGCCCCTGGCAACCACCATTCTACTCTCCGCTTCTATGAATTCAACTTTTTAAGATTCCATGTGTAGATAAGATCATGCAGTATTTGTCTTTCTGTGCCTGACTTAATACACTTAGCATAATGTCCTCCAGTTCCATCCATGTTGTTGCAAATAACAGGATTTCCTATTTTTTTTTAAAAAAAAGTCTGAATAGTATTTTGTTTTGTTTATATGCCATATTTTCTTTATCCATGTATCCTTTGATGGACATTTTGATTCCATATCTTGGCTATTGTGAATAATGCTGCAATAAACATGGACTGCAGATATCTCTTTGACATACTTATTTTATTTCCTTTGGATATATATCCAGCAGTGGGATTACTGGATCACATGGTAGTTCTATTTTAAATTTTTTGAGGAACCTCCATACTGTTTTCCAGAATGGCTGTACTAATTTGCATTCCCACCAACAGTGTACAAGGATTCCCTTTTCTCCATTTCCTTATCAGCACTTGTTACCTTTTGTCTTTTTGAAAACAGCCATTCTAAAAGGTGTGAAGTGATATCTCACTGTGGTTTTAATTTGCATTTCCCTGATGATTAGCTATAATGAGCATTTTTTCATATACCTGTTGGCTATTTATATGTCTTCTTTTGAGAAATGTCTATTCAGATCCCTTGTTCATTTTTTAATCAGGTGATTTGTTTTCTCGCTATTGAGTTGTCTGAGTTCCTTATATATTTTCGTTAACTCCTTATGGTTTGAAAATATATTCTTCCACTCTGTAAGTTTTCTCTTCATTTTATTGACTGTTTCCTTTGCTGTGCAGCTTTTTAGTTTGATGTGATTCCATTTATCTATTTTTGTTTTTGTTGTGAATGCTTTTGGGGTCATATACAAAAATGTATTGCCTAGACTGATGTCATAGTGCTTTTGTCCTATGTTTTCTTCTAGTAGTTCTACAGTTTAAGGTCTTACATTAAAGTCTTTAATCCATTTTGTGTTGATTTTTGTATATGGTATGCATTAAGGTCTAATTTCATTCTTCTGCCTGTGAATATCCATTTTCCCCAGCACCATTTATTGAAGAGACTGTCCTTCCCACATTATGTATTCTTGGCACCTTTGTTTAAAATTAATTGACTGTGAATGCACGGGTTTATTTCTGGGCTCTCTCTTATGTTCCCTTGGTCATGTGTCTGTTTTTATGCCAGTACCATGCTGTTTTGGTTACTATAGTTTTGCAGTGTATTTTGAAGATCAGTAGTGTAATGCCTCCAGCTTTGTTCTTTTTGCTCAAGATTGCTTTTACTGTTTGCAATTTTTTGTGGTTCCATACAAATTTTAAGATTTTTTTTCTATTTCTGTGAAAAAATGTTATTGAAATTTTGATAGAGATTACATTGAATTTGGTGATAGCTTTGGATAGTATGGACAATTTAACAATATTAATTTTTCCAGTCCATAAACATGAAATATATTTTTATTTATTTTGTATCTTCTTCAGTTTATTTCATCAATATTTTACAGTTTTCAGTGTATAGGTCTTTCACCTTCTTGGTTAAATTTATTCCTAAATATTTCATTATTTTGGTAGATTTGGTGAATAGGATTGTTATTTTGATTTCTTTTTCAGATAGTTTGTTATTTGTATATAGAAATGTTACTGATTTTTGAATATTGATTCTGTAACTTTTTTGAATTCATTTATTAGTTCTAACAGTTTTTTTGTGGAGTTTTAGGTTTTTCTCTATATAAGATCATTTCATCTGTAAATGGAGCAATTTAACTTCTTCCTTTCCCATTCAGGAGACATTTTTTCTTTTCCTCTTGCCTAATTGCTCTTGCTAGGACTTCCAGTACTATGTTAAATAGAAGTGGTGAGAGTGGGCATCCTTGTCTTATTCCTGATCTTAGATAAAAAGCTTTCAACTTTTCACAGTTGAGTATGATGTTAGCTGAGAGTTTGTCATACATGGCTTTTATTGTGTTCAGGTACATTACTTTCTACACCTAATTTGTTGAGAATTTTTGTCATGAAAGGATATTAAATTTTGTTAAGTACTTTTTCTGCATCTATTGACATTATCATAGGTTTTTGTCCTTTGTTCTGTTAATGTGGTGTATCACATTTCCAGGTTTGCATATGTTGAACCATCCTTGCATCCCTGGCATAAACTCCACTTGATAATTGTGAGAGATACTTTTAATATGCTATTGAATTCAGTTTGCTAGTGTTTTCTTGAGAATTTTTTGCATCTATGTTCATCAGGAATATTGGCCTATATGGACCCGATATATTTTTAAAAAGCCATAAATTATTCTGGCCCATCAGTAAGTAGAAGAGAGTATAGTCAGCTCCAAATAAATTTGCTGTTAAGTGGGACAAATAGCCTGGACACTTAACATTCTCTAAACTCTATTTTGGGGCCATCAGTTATAATGACAGTGTCTTGTATTAGGGTGTATATTGGATTAAGAAGCAGGTGACCTTGTCTCTTGTTGTGGTTCTGTGACCAGCAGGCTGTGTGAACTTGAGTGAGTCAATTCCATGTCTGTGTTTTGGTTTCCTCATTTTGAAACTAATGGTTTCCTTAACTCTAAGCATGCTTAAGCTTAAACAGTCTAGGAACCTTACTAGTGCTATTCAATGGCTGTTATTAATGAGTTCCAGCTCTACTTTGCTTTGTACTCCTCCACTTAAATTCCTCACCCTATCTCATTAGAGGAACTTGATTGACAGGAAATGCAAATCACAGGTTAGAGAGAAGGAAGGAATTGTTAATAAGTTATTCTTAAGCAATGTCAGTTCCTTCCTGCCCTGGTACCATCTTGGGGCTTATTGTCAAGAGGTTTACCTTCTAGAATCAGCCCTATGGAGTTTCTAAGGCAGTGGGAGCTAAGCCAAACAGCAGTCAAGAGCTCCATCCCCACCGTAAAGGGTGGGTGGTGGGTGGTGGTGAAAGGAAACGTGAGAGGTATCTGAATCACTCTGACTAACTCCAGAATCTGCTGGTCTTGGAGAAGCCTTTGTGTTTACTGAGGTACAGCTTTCAATTCCTGGGCTTCTTATCTATTTCTTGAGTGTGCCCTAATTTTCCACTCTAGAACTGGAAGACCTTGAGCTTCTCCCTAGTGATTATAAGCTCCCTGCTCATCTCACTATAACAGATGCTAGATTCTGGTGCTCACACCCCCAGTCATTGAGTGACATCTGACTTCCCAGAAATGGGCCTCAATAAGCCCATGATACTTTTACCTCCCAGACTAAAAGTATAGGTGCGCTCTGCTCACTTCTGCTGTTGGCTTCCCTCCACCATATTGATCCTTGGGATTTATACATCAGTCTTGATAGAGCACATGGGTTCTATATTCTCTTTCTTTGCAATTTGAACTTTAGGTCACTCTTGACTCATAACTCAATTTAGGCCCTAGCACCATCCTTCAGTTCAGTCTTTCCTATAGACTACCATTGAAATTTTAGAATTTCTACCAGTGAATCATATAGAGTTTGACAAACAAGAAAATGAGCTCTCATGTTACTGACATTTTTGGGTTGTGTAGTAGGGTCTCCCAAAAGCTTAGTTATTTGGAATATATTTCCCCTGGAAATCTGAGAATATAAGCATTCTAGAAGCAAAACATTTTATAACTGGAGTTGACCACATCAGCAGAAATGTTTACACGTTTTTCTTGTCTTTAACAGGTAATAACTGCATAGCAAATTGCTCTGCCAAAGCTAGTGGAGAAGTTAATTAATTGACTGTTTGTAACACATGGAGTCGTTCTTGAGTGTCCTCAATTCACTTGTCCAAAAATAACCCCGATGAATTGCACATTAGATTTACTGCCTACAGTTTTGTAGCTTGTAGATGCTATGGTGGGAGTCACACTAATTTAATAATTTAAAAACAATTTGGGAATAGTTGAGTGGAAATGAAGGTATTTGATTCTGATTTATGTACTCAAAGTTTGGGAGAATGTATTTATGAGTTTGACCAGAAGGAACTTTGTATTCCCATTAGTGGTCACAGCTGCTCACTGTGAACGTGGCAAGCTTGCTACATTGAAATGCTGCTGCCTTACAGCTTAGTTGTCAGGTCAAAAAGTATGAGGCAAAGTCAAAAGATGGTTTTGAGTGTTTGAAAATTCCTGAGGAAATTATTCTTATTCCAATGGTATACAATTTTAAAAAAGAAATAAGTGTTTTTGATATTTGAAATTTTCCAAATTATTTGGGCATCTTTATTTATGATTGCTATAGGTCTTTGACCCATTGCCAAGGCAAGCCCATTTATAATATAGACCACTATATGGTGTGTAAGTAGGAATGTTCCAGACCATGGAGGTTTGTTAGACTTCAGGACCTCGTGCCCAGCAGAATTGATTTCAGAGAATTATAGAGGGTAAAAGCTGCAAGTGTCCTTTGTGGTCATTTAAACCAGCCTTTTGTTTTAAAGTTGAAGGAATCGAGATTCAGGAGGTTAAAGGTTTGATCGAGGTCACACATCTTTTTAGCAAAAGAAGTGGTTGTAGAATTCAGGACCCCTGAGTCCCAGTTTGATTCTCTTTCTATCATATGCTGAAAAGGATTAGAACTAAATGAGAAAAACAAGAGCTAAACACTGCTTTTTTAGGTGCCTTTGTATGGTTTTCTGGTGATGAAACTGAAAGACATAACATTAAAAAGGGATTTTACTCAGCCGCCTTTCAGTTTATTACCCTTCTCTGAGATGGACGACCTGTTCTTGGTGTAATACTTTGAACTCTTTGGATTTTATGCATAATTAAAATGGATGTTTCCTTTGGATTTAGGGATTGGCTTTTTTTCCCCCCTGTCAGTTTATGGAACTGAGGCCAGATAAATGAGTTCAAATGAAGAGGCTTTTTGGTGGTAGCTAGAAGAGGGAGACGAGCCACTCACACCGCCTCTGGAGGGCAGTGCTGACTTCCAAGTCAGCTGTCAAAGTCAGTATTTAAGGTTAAGGAATAAACAGAACAAAATGCTTTTGACATTCACTTCTCTTGGAATTCTAGAGAATTGGTACTTTCTTTGAGCCTGGATGTCCTGGACTCATTTTGGAGTTCTAATCTTTGTGGTGCAGGGAAAGGATATTGGACAGAATATCAGCAGATCTGGAATCTAGTCTTAGGTCTGCCACTAATTAATTGTGTATCCTTGGGCCTCTGGCTTCAGTTTCCTCATCTGAAAAATTAAGTGGTTCTAAGATTTCTGCTCTAAAACCTATAAAGCCAGCTGGTTCTTCTTTTCTGCTCCATTTCCCTTGGCCCTACCTGATACTCAACTTTACCTCAAGGGCTAATCACAGGTTTGCTTACCTCTGACTTCTAAAGAGGTACGTCAAGATGTCCTGTCTGTAGGTAAGTCTCCCTCTTTTGCCTTGGCTACCAGGTCAGGCTTCTCTTGAAGGGCTGCTGCCTTGTAGCATCACCCTTCCAAGGTAGCCACTGTGATCTATCAAGGCTTGCCAAAACAGTTTATTAGCAAAAATTCTTAGTGGTGATATTCATAACTGGTTGGTAAAATCAGTAATTCTTGACCTTGGTTTATTGACCCTTGTTATGGATTTTTTTTTTTGACAAATAAGCTTTATTTTTACATAAAAGGCAGAAGGAGAGCTTCGATAAGGTCAAAAGAAAACATAGGGAAAATGGTCATACATCAAAGTATGACGAAAACCAGGAGAAAACATTTGCACGATTTGAATTACATATATCAGATATATGTATATATATAATATATATGTATGCGTATATGTGTGTGTATATGTATATATCTCAGAAATCCTTGAGTTTTAAAGCCCAAGATTAAGATTTGGAATTGAAGCTTCCATTGCTATGCTGTATAAACAGAACCATAGTACAAAAAGAGGTGGTATTATGTTCATGAAAGAGTCAAATCTAACTTGGAAACTAACAGCCTTTTTTCACCTAAGTAATATCCACCTGAGAATTTTATATATTTTTTAAGCTTCAGAAATTTATTATAACTCAAGGCAACTAATTAAAAGCATTGCATTTCATTAGGGAGCTTTCCATTTGTTTAACTTCAAACTGTAGTAATATTACTTAACAAGGTGTTCAAGGTGCTAAATTTATTTTGATTAAATTTAACTTATTTTAAATTCTCAATCATCCTTAATCAAGAACCAATAGTACTCAATTTTTGAGGATTTACTCGCAAAGAGATCTTCATTTTTTTTTTTTTGATTATTGTGGCCCATTACCGAAACCCCCCTCCCTCCTCCCTCCCCCCTCCCACCCAACAATGTCCTTTCTGTTTGCTTGTCGTATCAACTTCAAGGAATTGTAGTTGTTATGTCTTCTCCCTGCTCCCGGGTTTTTTTTGTGTGTGGGGGTGAATTTATTTATTTATTTTTAGCTCACACCAATAAGTGAGAACATGTGGTATTTCTCTTTCTGTGCCTGACTCGTTTCACTTAATATAATTCTCTCAAGGTCCATCCATGTTGTTGCAAATGGCAGTATTTCATTCATTTTTATAGCTGAGTAGTATTCCATTGTGTAGATATACCACCTTTTCTGTATCCACTCATCCGATGATGGACATTTGGGCTGGTTCCAACTCTTGGCTATTGTAAAGAGTGCTGCGATAAACACTGGGGAACAGGTGTACCTTCGACTTGATGATTTCCATTCCTATGGGTATATTCCCAGCAGTGGGATAGCTGGGTCATATGGCAGATCTATCTGCAATTGTTTGAGGAACCTCCATACCATTTTCCATAGAGGCTGCACCATTTTGCAGTCCCACCAACAATGTATGAGAGTTCCTTTTTCTCTGCAACCTCGCCAGGATTTATCGTTCGTTCAGAGTCTTTTGGATTTTAGCCATCCTAACTGGGGTTAGATGGTATCTCCGTGTGGTTTTGATTTGCATTTCCCATATGCTGAGTGATGTTGAGCATTTTTTCATATGTCTGTTGGCCATTTGTATATCTTCCTTAGAGAAATGCCTACTTAGCTCTTTTGCCCATTTTTTAATTGGGTTGCTTGTTTTTTTCTTGTAAAGTTGTTTGAGTTCCTTGTATATTCTGGATATTAATCCTTTGTCAGATGTATATTTGCAAATATTTTCTCCCACTCTGTTGGTTGTCTTTTAACTCTGTTAATTGTTTCTTTTGCTGTGCAGAAGCTCTTTAGTTTGATATAATCCCATTTGTTTATTTTTCCTTTGGTTGCCCGTGCTTTTGGGGTCGTATTCATGAAGTCTGTATCCAGTCCTATTTCCTGAAGTGTCTCTCCTATGTTTTCTTTAAGAAGTTTTATTGTTTCAGGGTATATATTTAATTCTTTAATCCATTTTGGGTTGAGTTTAGTGTATGGTGAAAGGTATGGGTCTAGTTTCATTCTCCTGCATATGGATATCCAGTTATCCCAGCACCATTTGCTAAAGAGGCAGTCTCTTCCCCAGTGAATAGGCTTGGTGCCTTTGTCAAAGATCATATGGCAGTAAGTGTGTGGGTTGATTTCTGGATTCTCTATTCTATTCCATTGATCAGTGTGTCTGTTTTTATGCCAGTACCATACTGTTTTGGTTATTATAGCTGCTTTGTAGTATAGTTTAAAGTCAGGTAGTGTTATGCCTCCAGCTTTATTTATTTTGTCCAGTGTTGCTTTGGCTATGCGTGGTCTTTTGTTATTCCATATAGTTTTTTCCATTTCTGAGAAAAATGTCTTTGGAATTTTGATGGGGATTGCATTGAATTTGTATATCACTTTGGGTAGTATGGACATTTTCACTATGTTGATTCTTCCAATCCAAGAGCATGGGATATCTTTCCATCTTCTTGTATCCTCTCTAATTTCTCTCAGCAGTGGTTTGCAGTTCTCATTATAGAGATTTTTCACATGCTTGGTTAACTCAATTCCTAAGTATCTTATTTTTTTGGTGGCTATTGTAAATGGGCAAGCTTTCTTGATTTCTCTTTCTGCATGTTCACTATTGGAGAATAGAGATGCTACTGATTTTTGTGTGTTGATTTTGTATCCTGCTACTGTGCTGAAATCATTTACCAATTCCAAGAGTTTTTTGGTAGAGGCTTTAGGCTGTTCAATATATAGGATCATGTCATCTGCAAACAGGGACAGTTTGACTTCATCTTTTCCAATCTGGATGCCCTTTATTTCCTTCTCTTCTCTGATTGCTCTGGCTAGTACTTCCAACACTATGTTGAATAGGAGTGGTGAGAGTGGGCATCCTTGTCTAGTTCCTGTTCTTAAAGGAAAAGCTTTCAGCTGTTCCCCATTCAGGATGATATTGGCAGTGGGTTTATCATATATAGCTTTGATTATGTTGAGATACTTTCAGTCTATACCAAACTTATAGAGGGTCTTTGTCATGAAAGAGTGTTGAATTTTATCAAATGCTTTTTCAGCATCTATAGAGATGATCATATGATCCTTGTGTTTGATTTTATTAATATGGTGTATCACATTTATTGATTTGCATATGTTGAACCAACCTTGCATCCCTGGGATGAATCCCACTTGATCGTGGTGAATAATTTTTCGTATGTGTTGCTGTATTCTGTTTGCTAGTATTTTAGTGAGGATTTTTGCATCTATATTCATCAAGGATATCCGCCTGTAGTTTTCTTTTTTGGTTATATCTTTACCTGGTTTTGGTATCAGGATGATGTTTGCTTCATAGAATGAGTTTGGGAGATTTGCGTCCGTTTTAATCTTTTGGAATAGTTTGTAAAGAATCAGTGTCAATTCCTCTCTGAATGTTTGGTAAAATTCTGCTGTGAATCCATCTGGTTCTGGGCTTTTCTTTGTTGGGAGCCTTCTGATAACAGCTTCAATCTCCTTTATTGTTGTTGGTCTGTTCAGATTTTCTACATCTTCATGGCTCAGTTTTGGGAGCTTGTGTGTGTCCAGAAATTTATCCATTTCCTCCAGATTTTCAAATTTGTTGGCGTATAGTTGTTTATAGTAGTCTCGAATGATTCCTTGTATTTCAGATGAATCAGTTGTAATATCACCTATTTCATTTCTAATTTTTGTTATTTGAATCTTCTCTCTTCTTTTTTTTGTTAGCCATGCTAATGGTTTGTCAATTTTATTTATCCTTTAAAAAAACCAACTTTTTGATTCATTGATCTTTTGTATTGTTTTTTTGGTTTCAATTTCTTTAAGTTCTGCTCTGATCTTAATGATTTCTTTCCATCTGTTAACTTTAGGTTTGGATTGTTCTTGTTTTTCTAGATCTTTAAGGTGAACTGTTAGGTTGTTCACTTGCTATCTTTCCATTCTTCTGAGGTGAGCATTTAATGCAATAAATTTCCGCCTTAATACTGCTTTTGCAGTATCCCAAAGGTGTTGGTATGATGTATCATTATTTTCATTAGTTTCAATAAATGTTTTGATTTTCTGCTTGATTTCTTCTTGGACCCATATGTCATTAAGCAGAATGCTGTTTAATTTCCATGTGTTTGTATAGTTTCCAGAATTTCGTTTGTTATTGATTTCTAGTTTTAATCCATTATGGTCTGAGAAAATACATGGGATAATTCCTATTTTTTTGAATTTGTTGAAACTTGATTTGTGACCTAATATGTGATCTATCCTGGAGAATGATCCATGTGCTGATGAGAAGAATGAATATTCTGAGGTTGTTGGGTGGAATGTTCTGTAGATATCTGCCAATTCCAATTGGTCTAGAGTCTTGTTTAGATCTTGTGTTTCTCTACTGATTATTTGCCTAGATGATCTGTCTAATATTGACAGTGGGGTGTTCAGGTCCCCTGCTATTATGGTATTAGTGTCCATTTCCTTCTTTAGGTCTAATAGAGTTTGTTTTGTAAATCTGGCTGCTCCAGCATTGGGTGCATACATATTTATGATTGTTATGTCTTCTTGATGGATCAGTCCTTTTATCATTATGTAGTGTCCCTCATTGTCTCTTTTTATGGTTTTTAGTTTAAAGTCTACTTTGTCAGATATAAGAATAGCTACTGCATCTCGTTTTTCTTTTCTGTTTGCATGGTAAATCTTTTTCCATCCTTTCACTCTTAGTCTATTTGAGTCTTTATGGGTGAGGTGGGTCTCTTGAAGGCAGCATATAGTTGGGTCCTCCTTTTTAATCCAGTTGGCCAGTCTGTGTCTTTTGATTGGGGATTTTAAGCCTTTACATTAAGAGTTGTTATCGAATAGTGTTGATTTATTCCTAGCATTTTATTGATTGTTGTTTGGTTGTCTTAGGTGTTTTTGTTCCTTGCTTTCCGATTTACTGTTTGGTTTCTGTGTTTGTTGGTTCCTTAGTTTGTAGATAGCTTTTTTGTTTGTTTGTTTTCTCTTCATGAATGCCATTTTTATTATACTATTGGGTTTAGATTTTTCTTGGGTTTTTATGGCAGTGGTAGTTATTTTTCAAGAACCAAACCCAGTACTCCCTTGAGGATTTCTTGTAAAGGTGGTTGTGTCGTGGTGAACTCCCGCTGTTTTTGTTTGTCTGAGAAATATACTATTTGCCCTTCATTTTGGAAGGATAGCCTTGCAGGGTAGAGTATTCTTGGCTGGCAATCTCTGTCTTTTAGTATTTTGAATATATCATCCCATTCCTTTCTGGCTTTTAGGGTTTGTGATGAAAAGTCTGATGTTAGCCTGATTGGGGCTCCCTTACAGGTGATTTGACGCTTCTCTCTTACAGCTTTTAAGATTCTCTCTTTGTCTTTGAGTTTTGCCAATTTGACTATAACATGTCTTGGAGAAGACCTTTTTGGGTTGCATACGTTTGGAGATTGTTGAGCTTCCTGGATCTGAAGATTTGTGATTTTTCCTATACCTGGGAAGCTTTCTGCCACTATTTTGTTGAGCATGTTTTCAATGCAATCTCCTTTTTCCTCCCCTTCTGGAATACCCATGACTTGGATATTTGAGCGCTTAAGGTTGTCTGATATTTCTCTCAGATTTTCTTCAATGCCTTTGATTCTTTTTTCTTTTTTTTTTGTCTGCTTGTGTTATTTCAAACAACCCATCTTCAAGTTCAGAGGTTCTCTCTTCAACTTCGACAAGCCTGCTGGTTAAACTCTCCGTTGTGTTTTTTATTTCTCCTGAATAACTTCTTCAGTTCGGCAAGTTCTGCTACATTTTTTTTCAGGACATTGATTTCCTTGTACATTTCCTCTTTCAGATCCTGTATACTTTTCCTCATTTCATCATGATGTCTAGCTGAGTTTTCTTGTATCTCATTCAGTTTCCTTAGAATTGTCACTCAAAATTCCTTGTCAGTCATTTCAAGGGCTTCTTGTTCTATAGGATCTAGAGCTTGAGATTTATTATCTTTGGGTGGTGTACTTTCTTGATTTTTTGTATTTCTGGTATCTTTTCTTTGATGTTTATTCATTGTGGCAGGGGGTTTCACAGTCCACAGGTTTCACACTATTGACTGAGTAAGATGTTGCTGTGGTTGCCAATTTGATATGGCTACCCCAGTGACTGCTCAGTTGGCCACTAGTGCCTTGCGTGTGTGGTTACCTTGGGTCTTGGGCCTCTCTGGGGAGCTACCTCTTTGGTCCCCTTGGACTCTGCTGGGCTGCTGGGTGATGGGGTGGTACTGCAGGGTGCCGCTCCTGCCGCTGCTGCTTCCCCTGCTCCCGCCGCTGTTGCCGCTACCACTGGTGCCACTTCCCCCACTGCTGCTGCTGGTGCCGCTTCCACTGGTACCACTGCCGCTGGCTCCTCTGCTGCTGCTGCTGCTGCTGCCACCGGTTCCTCTGAATTTCAGAGGCTGGCAAACTCACAGTCCAGTGGTCACATCTGGTGAAGGCCTTGTTCTTGGTGGTGACTCTATTTCTGAAGACTGGGAAGTCAAAGATCAAGGCACCAGCATCTTGTAAGGAACTTCTTACTGTGTCATCCCATGGTGGAAGGGCAAGAGAACAGTGAAGGGTACAAACTTGTCCTTTTACAATGAAACCACTCTTGCAATCCCTTGTTATGGATTAAATTGTGTCCCCTCTCCCCACCAAACTTATATGTTGGAGTCCTCATCCCTAGTACCTCAGAATGTGAACTTATTTTGAAATAGGGTGTTGCAGATGTGGTAAGTTAAGTTAGGCTGAGATCATACTGGAGTAGGGTGAGCTTCTAACCCAGTATAAACTGGTGTCCTTCTAAAAAGGGGAGATTTAGATACCAATTTGCATACATGGAGAATGCTATGTGAAGACTGGAGTTATGCTGTCACAAGACAAGAAACTACCAGAAGCTAGGAGAATGGCCTGGGACAGATCCTTCCCTAGTGCCTTCAGAGGGAACATGGCTCTGTTGACACTTTGATGTTGGGCTTCTAGCCTCTAGAACTGTGAGACAATAAATTTCTGTTGTCTAAGCCACTCAGTTTGTGGTAATTTGTTATGGTAGCCCTAGAAAACTGATACATCCTAAAGGAAATTCAGTAGGTCATTGGAATATGTATTGAATGTGGTTTTCCCACATGGCTAGGAAATCACAGTGACTCGGCCCTGCCTTCTGCAATGCACTGTACCCCATCGAGGTCAGTATCACTCATTGTTCAAAACGATAGTAATTTTTATGTAACTTAGGACATGTGACAAATTTAGCAGAAAGAATGAACCCATCCAGGGATTAGACAATTTATCTTTCTTCAATATTTGATAACCCTTATGTTATCAAATAAGGGTTATTTATTTAAAGATAAGCAACCTTTATGTTATTCCAACTTAGACTGGCCTCAGAAACAAATAAAATAGGCTGGCAGTTCAGTGACACAAAGCTATCTTCAACTTTGAATAGTATTTGAAATGCAGGAATTCTCATTTACCAAATAAATAAAGGCAAAAGTTTGATCTTATCATTTTCCTAACAGAATAGGTCAATTCACAACTGGTCATAGCAATGAAGAGAAGAATTAACTGTGGTCACTTATCAGCACCGCACTCTACCGAGTGAGCCACGGGCCGGCCCTAACTGTGGTCACTTAGACCTGTCATCTAAGTATGTATCCAAGGATACCCCCAAATCAAAATATACTGAGCAAACTAGGACAAAAGTTGTATGTCAGGGAGTGGGAGGAGGGGGTGTGATTAGAAAAGCCTGGGATGAAAAGCACGTTTTGTCAGCATCTAGATCCCAGCTGGAAACCTCATTAACACTTATTAAAAAGAGTCTTCTCTAGATATTTCCTATTCCATAAATGAGAGAATGTTTTCTTTAAATCAACCTATGCTGCCCAGAAAAATCTAGGAATTTTAGTTATTCTGGAAATTATTTGGAAATTCTATGCCTTTGGTTTATGTTATTTGTTTAGTGTTGTATGATGATCCCTGAAGCAGATATTCACTCTCTTCACACTGTCAGTTAAATACATCTCTGATTTCTGTATCATTTGGGTCCCCACATAGGTCACTGGATGCTGTTCAATGCCCAGATAACTTTCATCTGGGAGACTAATGGTGGCATGGCAATAGATTCAAGTCCCAGGCATGGGGATGGTCAGTACTATCTTGATTTCTTTTTTTTTTAATTCTTCACTTTTGCTTTTGATTTTGAGACACATTTTCAGTGAGTTCTTTTACCTTACAATTGGGGAACCAAAGATTAGAATTATCTCCTTTTGGTCCTAAAGAGGAAAGAAAACATGTTTCAAAAATGTTTCTGGCAAACTGTAATCTAATTATCAGAGGAAGAAATGAAGGTAAAAGTATTTTCCTGCCCTCTTGGAAAACCAACCGGGAAGTTTGAAAATGCATGTCTTTAGCCCTAGACAGGGTATAGATCATCTACTACTTATTCT
This sequence comes from Cynocephalus volans, assembly GCF_027409185.1. Lineage (NCBI taxonomy): Eukaryota > Metazoa > Chordata > Mammalia > Dermoptera > Cynocephalidae > Cynocephalus > Cynocephalus volans. The sequence continues at coordinate 79,379,590 of NC_084464.1, forward strand.
ACTTTAGAGATACAAGAGACAGAGATTTTAAATTTTATTATTTTTCCATAATAACCTAAAGTCTAAATTTCCTAGCAGTAAAGGCAAATAAAGATATCATGATGATGAGCTTCCATTTTTTAGGAGAAGGAAGCATCCCATATTATTAAGAGAGGATTAAGTAACCAACCTTGGTTTATTGGAAGGGTCCTGGCTTTTCAGTGAAATATACTAGGTTGGCACAAGTCTTGGCAAAAGTTTTATAGTATGGTTTATTCTAAGTAAAAGGAGACCTTATAGACATTATTTTACAAACTAGGCATGAATGAGGCATTGGTGACTTACCATGTATAAAATAAATCGATGGCTATGAATTTCCTTTGTCAAATTCAGAGTGGCCCATTTAGGGTCTGTTTTCATTCCATTGAGCTCTGATTGCTTTTGTGCTTCTATAGGGCATAAACTAAATCAAAATCACCTGAAAATTGATAACGAATTATAAGCCATCAATTGCAAGCATTGAAATCTCTTTAATTACAATTTCATACTAAGGTAATTATGGATTGCATTGGTTATCTATAGCTGCATAACAAATTATGCCAAAACTTCACAGCTTAAAACAATGAACTTTTATTATCTCTCCATTTTTGTGTGTCAAGAATTTGGGCTTAGCTCTGGGTCTTTCACTGGTTGCAATGAAGGTGTTGGCTGGGGCTGCACCTGGTGAAGGACCTGCTTCCAAACTCACTCAATGTGATTACTGGCAGAATTCAGTTCCTTGCTGGCTGTTGGCCAGAGACCTTCCTCAGTTGCTTTCTACATGGAGCTCTCCATAGTGCAGCTGACAGCATGACAGCCAGCTTCTATCAGAGCAAGCAAGCAAGAGAGCAAGGGAAGGCAAAAATGACAGAGGCCAGAACCTTTTTTGTAGCCTAATCTTGGAAGTGACATCCCATCACTTTCGTCATCTTTTATTCATTCAAGTGAGTGACTAGATTCAGCCCATATACACAGGGAGGAGACTACACAGGGCATGAAAACCAGGAGGTGGGCATCACTGGGAGCCATTGGGAGGCTGCCTACAACATGCATAATAGGTTTTGTTGAAGTAACTGCAGTTGTTTTAGTTACATAATTTGAAGTAATGTATCACTACCTTTCTATTTAAAAGGTATGTGTCCCCAAGGGGCCATATACAAAAATACATATTTAATGAATTACTTTCTTTTACTGCTTCATGATATAATACTAAATAATATTTGTATAGTATTTTACCATTTCAAAGCATAGAAATACTAATATTCTCAAAAACCCTGTGAAGGTGGAATTAATATAGCAATTTTACAGGTGAGAAAGGTGTCATTCAGAGAGATAAGTTGGTTTTTACAGTATTACACAGCTATAAATATGGCTTTTATGATTACTTTTAATGCATAATTTATGTGGACTTTTTTTTTTTTTGGTCAAGAAATTCTGCACAAGTCTAGGAAAGAAGTACTCAAATTGTTTCTTTTGACTTCCTTTTGGTCGTTTATGTGCATGGGCAGCCAAAAACATGTATATACACAAAAACTAAATTGTGTTATTTGGAATCCCTTCACTCTTTCCTAGTGACATTGGCCAGAGTGGAGTTGGAGTGGATTGGGGAATATTTTTGCTGTGAATGTTTAGGGAATAACCAAGCACGTGGATCTGTTGAAGCTTCATTCCACTTGCAGATGACCGAGACATTTTTATGATATATATTTTTTTCATTGGTGTGATTCTTTCATCCATGGAAGGGAATCTTTTGTGTTCTTGTTCTACTCACTTTAGAAACACAGAGACTACAGCTTGAAGATGGACAGAAGAGAAGGAAGTAGAAGAAAATGATGGAAAAAATACAGAATTGGTAGGCTGCCAGGGAGAGCACATGCTGGATTTCCAGCTATGAACTCAAAGTTGAGCTGCCCTGGAAGAGCCACTGCCTCAGTCCTGGTGAGCTGGATGCAGGGTGACTGCTCTGTTCGCTTTCACATAGGTGTGGCTAATGCATATAGAAAGTATCATGCTGATCAGGTCAGCTGTAAAACCTGGGCAAAACAAATTGGAGACAATGGATTGTTTAACAGAGTCAGATGGTTTTGTAAGGATTTTGTCCACCATAAAGGCTAAGTCAGCTGTGCATGTAGAAACTGTCATGTTTATAGTACACTTGATGAAAAACAGTAGCACATTGCCACAGAAAATTGTGAAGAAAACATCTGAACTTTATAGCCCCCTAAACGTCATAGTCAGAAAAAATTTTGATTTTTTTGCTAGTGTTCTTAGTTCGAATTATGATGCTATGGAAAACAAATTAAATCCTCTTTGCTGTGGATGACCTCAGTTACCTCCTACTGGGCTGTTCCACCCCCAGACTCCATTGGCTCCTCCCAAACCCATATCCTGCAGTCATACTAACTTCCCTAAAACACCTATGTTACCATCTGCCCAAGGACGCTTCATTGCTCCTTATTTGTCCAAGTTAAAGGCCACATTCCTAACATTTATTCAAGGTTTACACAATCAGCATCGACTTTCCTACATCTTTGTCATACTACTTAACAGATATGTAACACTATCACATACCAATTAATTTTCAAATCCAACTGACTACTTGATATCTTATCTTAGACCTAGATAAACATCTCACATGTTACATGTCCAAAACAAAGACTTTTTTAAAAAAATTCATTTTTAATTTCTTTTTTTAATTTTAACTTCTTAATATACATTGTAATTGATTTTCATGTCCCTTTGCCCGTTCCTCTTTCCCCCCTCTCTTCCCTCCCCCCAACTATATCATATCTGCTCATTTGCAAGATAAAGACTTTTGATCCCTACTTCCCTCACCTGTTCTACCCCTGGCTTCCCCATCTCAGTACATGGCATCACCATGCACCATCAGGTCGGAAGGTTAGAGGTAATCTGGGATTCCTTTGCTGCCCTCAGGACTCTGTCATAGCCAACCCACCACCACTTTTTATCTGGCTACCCATTAAGGACATCCAAATGGGACAATTTCCTATTGCCTCCACTGCTGCCAGCTAGTTCATTTCCATACTCTCTTTCTAGATGACTGTTAAGAGCCTCCTAAATGTGCTCCTGTTTGCATGCTTTCCCCCTAAAACCTCAATTTTGACACATAAAGAGGAATCTTTTGAACCTATATACCAGATTATATCACTCCCCTTCTTAAAACCTTCCACACAGAGCCAAGTCTGCATTCATGTCCACTGCCCCAAGGCCCTGCACGACCCAGTCCCCCTTTTCGGCCACCATCCTCCTCACTGCTCACAGTGTACCAGTGACACTGGTCTCATTTTTATTTAGACAACGCCACCTTGTTTTCTCCCCACGGCCTCTGCCTTTCCTCTCACTTCTGACTGGGGTGTTGGTTTCCCAGTTTCACGTGGGTGGCTCCTTCTGGTCATTTAGATTCAGCTCAAATGCCGTCTTCCCAGAGATGTCTTCCTTGACCATCCAATCTAAGCTAGGGATCTGTACACTTTCTGTTCTATTTTCCTATTTTGTATTCTTTGCAGAACTTACCACTGTCTGAAATTATTTTTTGTTTACTTATTTAATTGTCTGCCTCTACCCACTAGCCTGTAAGCTCCCTGAGAAGTGGAGCCTCCTCTGACCTCTTTGCTGTGATATCCCAGCATCTAGAACAAGGTTGGGCTGCAGTTGGTGCTCCAAGCACTTTTTACAAGTTGAATTGAACCTGTATTTAAGCCAAAATTGTATCATTATGGGCTCCTGAACATGACATCGTTTATACTCCCTGCATTTTAAAAATAATTTCCTTTGGTTTGAATACCTCATGCTTTTCCTCTCTACTTTAGAAAATTATACCTGTCTTTCAGAGCCCTATTCAAGCACTGCCTTCATCAACCACTTTAGTACATAATTGTACCCCCTTCTCTGCAACTCGGTACCTAATATTGTCAGATTCATCAATTTTTAAAATTTTCTGTTTGTCACCTTGAAGTATAGATTTTTTTTTACGTGCACATGTTTTATGTCCTCAATGGGATTATAAATTCTCTGAAAACTGGTATCATATTCTATGCAATTTTTTCTATTCTCCATTGCTATTAAAATATACCATCCATATAATAGATATTTAATAAATATTTGTTGATTAATTCATTTTTATTCTCAATTTAGGCATAGTTGTAATAATCAGTTTATAAATTTGAAATAATTCTTGCTTTTGGGTGACTGCTAGACATTTTAATTTAAAATGACACCATTTTCAGGGTGTATCTGCAGAAACTAACTTCCTACTCTTCCTCTAGTTTTTATAGGTATATGTGACTTCTGGAAATTTGTTATAGATATGATAAGGCTTAAAGAATACTTGTAGAATAACTGAACCAATATATGTATAGGCAAGAAACTTAAAAGATGAACTTTATAAGAAAGAAATCTCTACTATAATTCAAACTTTATTTCATAGGTAGAGAAAATACTTACTCTTGTAGAAGGATCCATTTCCAAAAATAATGTGATCTTTGGCCAATCAAAATTCATTGTTGTCATTTAAGAATTTGCCAACCTGACATATTCCCCTACTCTTCCTCCATAAAATAACGTCACCTTGCAGATAAAATCAAGCATCTCAGCTACAAATCTCTCAACTTTCTACTTTTTATTTACAATGTTGTCTAGGTACCTATTCCTCACTTGATTTCCCTTTGTTTCAAAGGTAGCGTTATCCCCGATTGGTCAAAGACAATCTACCACCTAACTATAGAACTCACCTTTTTCCAGGTTGTTTAGGACTTTTCCCATAATTTCCTGCACTTTTCCTCTATCTTTAACATGCGAGGGTACTTCAGAAAGTTAGTGGAAAAATAGAATTAAAAGATAATGCGAATATTTCTACGAGTTTTTTGAGGAGCCCTCGTGTAACTGAGCTGCCAGTTCTTTCACCATGTAGACATACTTACCATGTAGACAAGTCTTGATTGTCATTCTCCATTTGGCTGCCACCCTATCCTGTTTCCCCTTTACATCAGCTTATAGAAAGAAAGGTTTAGAATTACTTGTCCATCTCATATTCATACCTTTTGCTAAGACCGTACCATCTCCTCATTTAAATGGTATAATAAACAAACAAAAAAAGAATGTTTTTAAGCAAATTTTCAGTATAGTTGTTTCTCATTATTTGATGCAATTGTGTTCTGTAAAGTCACTGTGGACACTAAATTAATTAACACTGAGTCATTGCTCCTAGGGGAAATACAGGGTTATGTTCCTATTTTCATTACCTGATCATTACATAACCTTGTTTTTGTGAGTTTATGCTTAAAGACACCTTATTTCAAAGGTGGTTATGCTTGCCACTATTTCCCGACTGCCACCTTGACACCTCATTTGATACATAGTTGATTTCTTAATCTTGAACCCATGGCCAGCAGCACTATAACTCATGCCTGAGCAAGGCTTATCTAACACATGAATTTTCTCTGTAAGGCACATCATAGCCTTCTTGTGCTTAAGAACATAGACATCACTTTAGCATTGTGTTTGGGAGCCATTTTGAACTGCAAAATTATCAATAAAAAGCACAAAAATGTAAAAACTGTGGCCAAAAAAAAAAAAAAAAGACCGTGAAAAGGATACTTGTTTGTAAAATGAGAGCTGAAACAAGAAGGCAAACTGCCTTGTTTGATGCTGGCTGGGAACTTGCACATCAGGTGATTCAAATGTTTTTGCCACTCCATCCATGTCTGCAAGTGGCTAAAAGCCACCGTGAGTATTGATTTTAGGGTTACAAGTACATTTTAGTGAGTAGGCGAATTTGTAAACATGGAATTTGTGAATAGCAAGAACCAAATATATAGTCAATTATGCAATTTGGTTTCCCATATGTTCTTATTCTGCATGTTTTTCTTTAACACAAATAGACTGTTTTTTTCTCCTTAACCTCATAATACATTCTCTAACAAAGATAATTTTATACAGTGTATAGAATTTCCATTCAATTTTAAGATTGAAAACTTAAAACTTGCATAGCAGAGAATTTATCTTGAGGCTTCTCCTGGGACTATTTCAACATCTATTATTAATCTTTATTATTTGAGGTATTGGGACATACAAGAGTACAAAACCAACCCTATTGAATTCAAGTAGGCTATTAGTAGCCTATTACAGTTTTTAAAAATTCATTTATTTTTAAAATTGCTTACCCACTACTTTGCAAAAACACAGTGCAAAACCCATGTGAGAAATGAACAACAAAGTCCTAACTTTCAAGGATTTTACATAATATGAATGTACGCAGCTGAGGACAATAAAAGGCAGTGAATACTATAGAGAGAGCTAACATTTACTGAGCAGATATGTGTGCCGGCATTATGCTAGGTGCTTCAGTGTTTAACTTATTTAACCCTCATGCTATCTTCTAAGGTAGGTACTATGATTCTTATCTGCAGTTTACAGTTGATATAAATAAGGTACAGAGAGGTTAAGAAATTACTCAAGCTCATGTAGCTTGCAAATTACTTAAGGCAATCGCAGCTGGCTGCTGTAATAAATATGTTTTAATATAATAAAAGCTTATTTCTTATTCAGATAGAATTCATGGTGAGTATATCTGGTCAGGTGTCCTTCTACATGGTCTTTCAGCAATCAGAATCCTCCATCTAATGCTTCACCATGCCCTGGAGTCTCTGGGTTCCCTGCTGAATCTTTTTCATGCAGTCAGCACATGGGGGAGCAAAAGGGGATGGCGTGTGAAGTTTTTATAGGGTAGACTTAGAAGTGGCACATATCATTTTTATCTGCATTTCATTGGCTAGACCCCATTAGATGCATCTAACTGTAAGGACACCTTTGAAAGTAGTCCAGCCGTGTGCCCATGGAAAAGTGGAAACAGGTTTGTTGAGCACGTAGAGGTCTCTGCTACAGCTAGTACATGGTAGGGCCAGGATTCAGATTCAGGTAGCTGGACTCCCTGAATTCTAATCATTATTCTGTGCCAAGTGTGGATAAATCTTGGATGGAAATGGCACTCTCATGGTTTCATATTAGGGCAACGGTGTTATGGAAGACTTGCCAATAAGAAATTTTTATCACAGGAACAGAGTGGTCTTTTGCCATATGCAGGTGGGAGAGTGAGTGAATACGTGACTGTTGTATTAGTTTCTTATTGCTGCCATAACAAATTGCCACAAACTTACTGGCTTAAAACAACACTGATTTATTATATTTTACGGTTCTGGAGGTTAGGAGTTCAAAGTCAGCCTTACTAGGCTAAAGTCAAAGTACTGGCAGGGCTTGTTCCTTCTGAAGGCTCTGAGGGGAGACTCTAGAGGCCACCCACATTCTTTGGTTCATGACCCTTTCCTAGCATCACTCCAGCCTGTTTCTTCCATCATCACATCTACTCTGGGTCTTTGACCCTCCCAATTCCTTTTGCCATTGGGTTAATATATCTGTAGGTTCCAGGGATTAGCATGTGGGCATCTTTTGGGGCCATTATTCATCCTACCACCTGGACGCCTTGCACATAACATTTATATTGATGGATTCATTGTTCTTTTGAGAAAAAAAATATTAAGAGAGTCAAATTAATTTTGGGGATGGTATTATGAATGGCACCTAACTCCTAAGGACAGATTACTCATTATATAGATTCAGGGATATTTTGTGCCTGTTGAGTCTGTGCTTACTTTTCGTGGAGCTCATTGCCATTTGTTTCACTATCTACCATTTCTTGAACAGGCCCACACAAACATTAGTTTGTATTTTCTTGGCACAAAGAACAATGATAAAGAAAAGTGACTTCTCAGGAGCTAAGAAAATTCTTTAGTGTTAGGTATCTTAGAGTTAAAATTAAAATTCAACATACAAAACTTGTAAACTATTTAAGTCATAATGGAGCCTATATTTTATGTATGACTATACATCAGGCATTGTGTTAGGTCCTTACTATTTTATTTTCCAAATGCTGCAAATTGCCTTGAGTTATTAAAAATGAAGAAACTGAGTTACAGAGAGGAAAAGTAAATTCTCCAAGGTCAGTGGTAGCTCAAGGGGTAAGCTTAAGGGTGAAAGAAAGCCAGGAGCTGCTTCTCAGAGGGTGTATTCCTTAGCAAGACTTGACTTAAGAGTAGGGTTAGCAAAGAATAGGGGAAGAGAAGAGGATCTCAAGCAGGAGGGATAATATGAGTATGTAGAAAATTGTAGAGGCCTGAAAGATCATGACATGGAGTTATAAGTAGTTTGATATAAATGGGAAAAAATATCTTTCTGTGGAACTACTCAGTGGGTTGTGTGTGTATGCAGTAAAAGCAGAAAGTTGGGTTACCCAGTGTTTTAGTCAGGTCAGGCTATTATTACAGAGCTGCTGTAATAGACCAGGTGGCTTAAACAGCAGATACTTATTTCTCACAGTCCTTGAGGCTGAAAGTGCAAGATCAAGGTGCCAGCATTGTCCGTTCTGGTAAGGGCTCTCTGCTGAGTTGCAGACTGCAGACCTCTCATTGCATTCACATGTGGTGAAAATATATGGAGAGAGCACTCGGGGGTCCCTTTCATAAACACACTAATCCCATTTGTGAGGGCTCCACCCTCAGGATCTAATCACCTTCCAAAGGCTCCACCTCCTATTACTGTCACATTGGGGGTCAGGATTTCAACACATAAATTTTGGGGGCACACGAACATTCAGTTCATAATACCCATGTTTAGAGTTCTGCTGGGAGGTTGGGGCAGTAGGTTTAGGAGGTTGAGGACAGGGGCACAGGAGCATTAGAAACAATGGACCTAGTGGGCCTGGCCGTGAAGTGAAGCACGAAGAGAGGTGAAAACTGGGGAGAAAATACAAGGTGGAGACTCCAGAAGACCCCTGGAGGTTCCAGGGTGCATGTTTGGAGGTATGGAACAGGAGAGCTGGCACATTCAGGGAGTGTGAGCATCAGAACTGAAGGTTATGGAGATGGAGCCCTTCATGGTATGGCTCTGGGAGGACAAGAAATTTAAACTGACCTTGAAGAAAGAGACTGACAAAGAGGTGGGGAGAGGAAGTCTGTCTTAGTACAATTAGCAAAGGTTGGCTATTTTAACCCAGAACATGAGAGACTTAAAAAAAATTATAAGCACTAAGTAGTAGAATCTTCATCTTTAGTGGAAGAAAGATCTTCCAGAAAGTGACATAGAATTTGGAAGCTTCTTTTTATTCTAGAAGAGTAGATCTAATGGATTCTATAATTTAAAAAATAAGTTTTATAATGTACAGTGAATTGATCATTTCAAACTAAGATTAAATAAAGCATGAGAATGAAATCTGTTTCTGTTGATAATTAAAATGCTTCTTATTTCTCCAGGGGAAAAAATGTCAGATTACTAGTGGGTAGAGCCTGCCATTTGGAAATGACTCTCCCTCTGACTCCCAGGGACGTCTGGGGAGAGGATTGTGGATTCCAGGGCCGCCTTACTTCCCACGGGGGCCATCCCCAGTACTGAGAGGATTTTGAGATGGCAGGCTTCATTCAGTGAGACATGCATTATAAACATTTTTGCAAATGTTTCTCCCTGAAATATGTTGAAATCATCTCTAATGGTTCCAAATCTCACACTTGCTTAGCTTCCTTTGGAAGGAGCTTGAATTTCCTAACTAACAGAATCAGAGGACTCATTCTAAAAGTAATGAAAATGTTTAATGAAGAACCGAGGACAAATTCTACTCTAGATTGTTGGGGATGTAAGAGAAGATGTTATCACTTATAGTCTCTGTAGAGGTTTTCTTCTGACATAAAGCTGCTGATTTATTACAGTTTCTTATTATTTAATGTCTTCTAAATCAGTGATGCTGTGCTGTGGTGATTATATACCGTATAAACCTAACAGAGAGGTGGAGTTCTCCAAACAGCACAAAAAAATGGGTCCTGTCATCAGTCTCACCCCATGTATCCAGTTGCATGTGTGTTTTAAACAGTCCAGACTTCATTTTTTGATTTTTCCATTCCCGAGACTGTGATTTCTCGTGCAAATAACAAAGCAGAACTGAATGAAATTTGCAATGCCTGAGGATCTTCAAAGGAGCTTTCCAAAGGATTCAGGAATCAATAATTGATAGACTCAGCCATATAGGGCATTTGTTTGTTGCCACTGATGATTTGGATCTCTCCTCTTCTAAATAAATTTCTTTCGAATAAAAAAGGACATCAAATAAAACCTCATGGTAATGAGCCAGAAGCTGACACTCTCTTAGCAGTTAAGCTCTGCTCTCAAGATTTACAGGGAACAGCTAATTGTAATTAATAAAAGATATTCAGTAGTATCTATCTGTCTGTCTGTCTATTTATCTATCTATCTATTCATCTATCTATCTATCTATCTATCTATCTGTCTGTCTGTCTGTCTGTCTGTCTGTCTGTCTGTCTGTCTATCTATCTATCTATCTATCTATCAATGTGGTTGTGGGGAAATTTCACACCAGTAAATCTAACACATCATCTTAGGGAACAAGAGTGCTAGTGGTTGAAATAAATATTAAAAATATTTGTCTTGATAAATCTGCCTTTGCTCTAAGAGTAAATTCTGGACCCTTTGAATTTATGTAAGAAGATAGAAAATACATTTTCTCTTAAAATGTGTCTATTATTACTGGCCTGGTTTCTGATAACTAGAAAGTGGGACACGTATTTTTTTTTTAAAAGAATGAAAATTATTTTTGTTTAAAAACTTCTTTAAAGTCATACATAACTATTACAGAAAACCCAGAAAATACAATCAAAACCAGTCTAAAATATCCTCATACTCTAATCTGCACAAAGACTACTATATATTCCAATGAGTTTGATACCCGTTCTTCTTAATTCATATATCTTATGATACATTATCTTGTCTTATGACGTGTATCTTGTCTTCGGTTTTGTCCAACTACCAGCTGTCACTGAGTATACCAATAGCCTTAACTGGATGCCCCTTTGGTGTGAGAAATCCATATTCAAAGAGCTAAGATACGTGGGGCCATGAGTAGATGCACTGTGGAAAGGTTATGAATGGTCTCAATGGCAATAAGCACGAAATGACATATTTGGAACATGGCATCGTGGCCCATAAACCTTTAAAAAATTCTAGACAAACAGATTTAGTGCCCATTTATCATGACTTTCCTGTGGTGTAGTCTCCTCTCTACTAAGCCTGTTTCTTGTTCACATCTCTTTATCTTTCTCTGTCATTAATATAAATTATATATATTCTATTCTGGTTAGAACATCTTCTGTTTTAAATTATAGAGATTGTAAAAAATGTCTGATAATGTTCATTGGATTATGGTTTCATTTCACACAGCTATTGGAAATTGAACTGGACCAACACAATGACAGAAGTTTGGCTCAGTAACCACTAATCCTGGTGCTGCAGTGGCACACTCCAGGGACTTACCATGCAGATGTCACTATTGACCTTTTCTCAGAAATGGGGAGTCCTGAATCTTGAGTCCATCTGGGAATCTTGAGAACATTTTGATTTGATTTTTGGTATTAGGGTTCAAATGGAACATTCAAATGGTATCAGAACACAGGACCTCGATGGCTCTGTGGATAATGACACCAAGAAGACCTGCACAGTTCTTTTTGCTTCAGGAAATTTAGAGAGCTTCAGAAGCCAAACTCATGAAGTTAACATATTTAATTAATTAAAGGCAGTTGAGAATTCAAAATAGAGGACATAAAGGAAAATGACACAAGGGTTTTTTTTTTTTTCTCCCAATACATCTCAATCTTGTCTTAAATTAAGTAAATTGAATAGGTCATGTTGAAAGTCATTGCTGCTGACATGGCTAAGATAGAACTGACACGTGATCCAGTAGTAGAAAGGAACTTCTCTCCTATAAACATAATGTTTGCTTAATCCTGGAGTTGCCCTAAAAGCCAGTAGTCAAATGGTTGCCTGATTGGCAAATGTTCTGAATGGCTGAGATGGTTTCAGTGAAAAATGTCAACCCCTCCCCTGGTAGTGTCTGTGATACACTTGTGTGGGCAACAGCAGGATTGGGTTGGGCTGACAGGGGGTCAGGAGAAAATCAGACTGATGTCCAGGTCTGAATTAAGCCAGTGATTTGGGAGCCAGGAAATGAAGACCAGGGAGTCAGTAGTTTAAAGTAGCCAAGAACAAGATGGAGGTCAGGAAGCTAGGATATCAGACTGGGTCAGGGAGGAGTCATCGGGCTTAGGTGGTGAAGGATAAAACAATGAGAGGTTCAGAAGTTGAGATCATTTGCAGATCTGGTATAGCACAAGCAAGCAAAACACAAGTAAGAATCAAACCAGCAATGCGCAAGCCATTTATGGTCACTTTCGTGCTTCTTTATCTGGCAGGGGTTGGGCTTGAGGTATTTTTCCAAGTAACTCCAGGGACTCCAGTGATGTGGTCTGTTGCAAATTCCTACATCCTCTGCTTACCGGCTGTGTACCCTTGGGCAAGTTATGTAATATCTCTAGGATTTAATTTCTTCACTTGTTAAATGGCAGTACTCTTACCCACATTCCATAGGTGTTTTAGTCTGTTTTGTGTTGCTATAATAGAATACCTGAGACTGGGTGACTTATAAAGGAAAAAGGTTTATTTGGCTTACGATTCTGGGACAGCTGCATCTGGCACGGGCCTCGGGCTGTTTCTACTCATGGCGGAAAGTGGCAGGCAGCCGGCGGGTACGAGCAGATCACATGGCGAGAGGAAGCAAGAGAGAGAGGCAAGAAAGAGAGAGAAGGTGCCAGGGTCTTTTCAAGCAACGAGCTCTTGCGGGAATGAATAGAGTGAGAACTCACTCATTAATCTCCCCTCCCCCAGGGAGAGCATTAATCCATTCATGAGGGATCCGCCCCCGTGACTCAATCAGTTTCCAACACTGCCAAATTGGGGACCAGATTTCCACATGAGTTTTGGAGGGGACAACACATCCAAACTCCATCAATAGGTCTTCTGAAAGTGCGTTCTTTTTGTGATAATTTGCTTGTAAAACTAAGATTTGTGTACTCTTCTGATTGTGTGGTATGTGTCAATAGCATGTTTATTTTTTAAAACATGTATTTATATATGCCTGGCAGATAGTAGAAACTATTGTCATTAGATGGTTAGAAAAATGATGCAGGGAGCAGCAGCTGTAAATAGATTACTGATAAAGTCACATTTGAGCAAATTCTTTAAACTTGTTTATTTGGCATATGGCCGTTTATGTTTTTTAAACACAGGCAAATGCTGTTTTCTTTGTGAAGGCTGTAGGATTACAATCGGGCCTACCCAATGTTAAACAGTAAACAATTCAGGCAGTTAAATGAATATTTGCACTGCTACTATGTATCAAACATCCAGATAGACAAACCTATACTTATGATTAGCTAAATTGTTAAATTTAAATTCTGTTGCTTGGAATTATATAATTACTATTTCCCAAATTATGGAAAAGCATAGCATGTTAAAAGGTGTTAAGGGACAAAAAACGTCCACAGCCAACTGAGTTTTGGGAATTTTTAATGTGCTTTATGATTCTTTGGAGGTAAATGGAATTTTGCAAGTTTTTTTTTAACGTATAACCATTCTCATGAAACAAGTTGAGACATACTGATGTAGACATTTTTTGACTCACAGTTTGGGTTGAAAGAGAAGATTTGGTTGCTTAATTGATATTGGTAAGAAATAGTAATTCCTTCAATTCTTATGCCACCACTACTACTTTATTTGGAAACTGGGAATTTACTCCAACAAGTTGGTCTAATAAACTTCAAATTTTTTAAGGACAGGATTGTGTCTTATACAGTATATATTTATGCACCCACCTTCTGCACTTGGTGGGGGTTAGATAATTAAACAATAGGCTTAATTATAAGTACTTGAAAGAAGTTTGGGGATTTTAAATGACGTAATATGTAAGGCAGGCATTTTGATGAAGTTTTGACTGGCAGACTAAGGATGATGGAATTTGGGAAGATAATTTATAAGTAGTGTTTCAGAATTCTTTCAGCTCTAGATTTTATAATGTACTTGCAAAGTATTGGTAAGAATGCAGATTTTCGTTTTCAAACAAGTCTTTTCCTAGTCCCATCTTCCTAGTGCTGGAAATTCTGAAAACATTCACACGTGATGAATCTCTGAAGTAGTCTACATGCCCTCTGTGTAATATTTTCTCTTCTGCCACCAGAGCTCTTTCTTAAACATGAGTCCAAATTAAGGGTCAGCAAACTTTTTCTGTAAAGAGCCAAATTGTAAATATTTTAAGTTTTATGAGCCACAGAGTCTTCATGTCTATTGCAACTACTCAACTCTCCCTCTTTGTAGAGCAAAAGCAGCCACAGATAACATATAAAGAATGGGTAAGCCTGTGTTCCAATAACATTTTATTTACAAGAACAGGCAGATTTGGCCCTCAGACAGTAGTTTGCTGACTCCTGGTCAAAATCATGTCACTGCATTACTTAAAATCCCTTGATGGTTTCCCATTACAGCACAATAAAGTTCAACATATCTAGCCTGATAAACAGGACTCTTTGTAATCTCGCCCCATTGTATCATTTGACTATTATTTTCAACTATATCCTAAACTGTCCTCCAGGATATTGTGCTGATTACATTCTGGGTAGGTTACCTATCCACCAACAGGGCCTTATGGTCTCCAGCAGCCCTGGTGTCCTGCTTCCCAATTAAACCAACATCTCTGCTACAGCTGACACGGGTCTAGGACTAGGTCTTTGATTCTACAGGCCCTGCCATGCAGTTTGAATCCTAATTCCTTAATCTTAATTAATAACCACAGATGCCTATGTTTAACCAATTGAGTAGTCATCAAAAAATGATCATGTGGAGATATATCCATATGTATGGGTTGTGTAAAAGATTCAGACTGCTGATTTTTTATGCATATTTTTCCTTCTTTTTTTAAAGAGTAGAATTAGTATTTTGCTGTCTTTCATAATCAGATGACAGTTGGATATATAGTTTTCATATTTGATCTTTCTTTTTGTACATCAAAAAATTATGAATTGTAAATAGCTGATGGCTGGTTATGTTCTCAGAAAAAACGATGAGATTAATTCAATAATGGTGGCTTCAAGTTTTTCCTTGTTAGCTCCAAAAAAGTTCACCCACCTTTTCTCCCTCTGTAAAAGACTGGAAGATTGGCATGCATTTGACGTCACCCTGTGCAGCACCATCCTGACGGTGATTTACATCTACTTCAAAGAATACCATGCCTGTATACTTCTTAGACAGGGAATGAAAGTGAGGCTTCATCACTTCACAAGGCCCTCTCCACAAGGCTGAGAAGTCAACTACTGCTAGTTTGTCTCCTGCACTGTTCACGGCTTCCTGAAAAGTGGACTTGCACTTCGTCTGCTTTAACACTTTGGCTGCTGGCATCTAACAAGGGACCCATAAGAACCTCTACATACATTTTTAAGTTGTTAAACATATTTATCGAATTCTTTAGCAAATTCAAAATAGCAGTAGTGAGGTTTCTTAAATATGTAGTTGGTGAAGAAGGAGTTGGAGTGATACAGCCCACGTACATTCAGGAAACACTTTCAGTTCTGAAGATGATAAAACACACTGTACCATTAGTGGAGATACAATAAAAGATTGAGATAATTGAATTAAAATGTTAATAAACAGGGTTCACAGAACAGAAAAAACATTCTTTTGAGTGTTCATTCATTCATTCCATGGGTAGTTATTGCTGGCATACTTTGTTCTACGTGTTTGATATTCTAAAATATTTGGATGTTAAAGATGTTGTGAATAAATACCCATGACCAGTATTTTGGATACTAGCCCAATGCATATTTGAAACAACTGCCATATCTTGGACCTCTGACTCTATTTGGGGTATGTGTTTTTTTGTGGTGAGACAATATTAAAATTTGGGCATTAAAGCGCTATCTTTTGTGGAAAAACAGTTAAAGTTGATGTTGTTATTTCAGTGAAGTGGTCGTCAGAGTTCTATTTGATCTGATGTATTTTGTCAGTCAGCTTCTCAATGTTAATGTCTCTACCAGACTGAAGTAACCTGTCGTCTTCTAGAATAGTAGCCAAATTTAACTCAAATTAATCCTAAAATGAAAGGTGACACCTTTAATCAAGGTAAACACTTTGGTGGCCACTTTGGAAATACATTTTTAAAAGGGACTTCTTCAATCAGATGGTGTCTTTTTTTTTTTTTTTTTTGTCTTTTTCGTGACCGGTACTCAGCCAGTGAGTGCACCGGCCATTCCAATATAGGATCCGAACCCGCGGCGGGAGCGTCGCTGCGCTCCCAGTGCCGCACTCTCCCGAGTGCGCCACGGGCTCGGCCCCAGATGGTGTCTTGACGACATACTCAGTACAAAGTAAACATGGAATTGGCTTCTAGCAAGAATGAATTGCTTTCCTTATTCTTTGACCAAAGATGGCTCAGAGCAGTGCACTTGGCCCCACTCTGAAGTGGACGCCCCTACCCATGTTCAATGATGATGATGATGATGACAGTGCAGGGTATGGTTTGCCTCTGTCCTGGGGTCCACCTTCCCTGGGAGCCTCCTGATGATGGCCACCAGGTCAATAACTTGTTCCACAAGAGCAGTCCTGGGCTCAGACTTCTAGCCCAGCTCTCGCTGCTCTGACTGTTTTTCTCTCTGGTGTGTCCTGTATTAGCCTTTCTTGCTTTATAGTGGAAGGACCTCATATTTGTTTGAGAGCGTGGGGGAAAATTGGGGAAAGGAGGTCATTTTTGTCATTTTGGTTCCAGGTTACATATCTTTCCTAACCTAAGCATAAAGAGTCCCTAGGTTATCTACCATGGCTTAGAGTGCTGGGCCACAGGCTTAGAGCATTAAAATAAAACAATAAAAATCATCAAGACAAAAGTAATTATTTCTCCCATAACCTAGAGCTCCACTCACCAGAGGTAATGCCTTTCAACTGTTTCTAATGTATATTTCCAGAAATTTTTCATGCTTATATACCCATGCATAATTTAGAAGCATATAAAATAAAATTAAAATAGCATTATTTTAAAAATATATATGCACAAATGAGATTAAGCCATTGTATAATTTGCTTTTGTAAATTTAACAATCTTTTTTTTTTTTTTTAATGCAGGTTCCTCCTGGTACCAGAGTTGTCCTGAGATGCAGACAGCCTGTGGCTTGCTGGGAAATGCAGTGACTTCTGCACCTGATTTCCCTTTTTTGGAGGAAGAGAGTCAATATCCTAATCAGCCCATAACCCAAAGGAAACATCCTCTCTCACATCCATGGGATTTGAGGGATTCCTAAATCTTTCAAAGAAACACAAAAGTATGGGATTATTGACACTGTTAGATAATGTTGGTAGATTAGAAATTTTAAGCTGTACGTGTGTGTGTGTGTGTGTGTGTGTGTGTGTGTGTGTGTGTGTGTGTGTGTGTGTGTGTGAGATCAACATCCTATGTTTTAGTCCCACTATTTTGAGATCTTGGAATATATTCTACAGAAATAGAAGTTTCAATAAATTTAACAATATCTTGAATTGTTTCATAGCAGCACATAGAGACCTACCTCATTCTTTCAATGGCTGCATAGTTTTTCACAGCGGTACAATAACATATTCAATGAAGGATTAATTGCTTTAAAGATAATAGATATCAGATTGAACAGAGAGTGCTGAGTTGAAGATATTTCTCCCAAGGCAAAGATTTCTTTTAAATTTACCTAAATTTATTCCTCTCTCTCTTTCTTTTTTTCTGGAAAATAAAAATTCAACTTTACACGTGTTGTTGGAACTGTGAGTTTTGGAGATGCTAATGTTAACATTAGTTGGAATAACAGCAATAAAAAGAATTACAACAATAAAAATTGTGTCTGGCTACTATCCCAAGGTATTAATCTATGTCTTGATTATTTCTTCCTTCCTCAGTCCCTGACAACTCCTCCTTCAAGACAGTTTATGTAGACAACAGCCACCTGCATCTGAAACAGCCCCAAAGACTAAGAAATTTATAGCGAGCCCAGTGGCTGAAATGTCAGGCCAGGAGATGTGAGAGCTTCTCTGAGTTCTCAGAAACTACATAATACTTGGGTTGGAGAAGAGGGAAAGAAAGGCAAAGAAACTACTCGTAGAGAGGAAGGAATGTGGAAAAAACCTGGGTGAGAGAGGAATGGAGAAGAACCAGTCTGGGAGCTGAGTGAATGTGGACTCTGCTCTGAGTGACCTCCTGTTCCCAGAGACTCCCGTTGGTATCTAGTTCTCTCTCTCCCCTTCCCTCCCCTAGTTCATCACCTGTGATCAATCTTGCAAAAGAAAGTTTTTGTTATTGTCATTGGGCCGCTGGGACATCCTAGGGAGGCCTGATCCCCTGACCCAGGCAGGACTGGACAGGGCAGTTTATAAATATTTCTGTGACTAGTCTGGCTGTAGACACACAGGTCTCATGCACAGTACTGTAGTCAAAGAATGGAGAATGCAAAAGTTAACAAAGACCCATTGAGAAATGAAGTTAACGAGTATGGACAACTCTTGAATTCTGCTATAAAGAAGAGCAGAGAAATGAGACTGTTGGGTTAAAAGAAGGTGGTAATTACAATCTCAATCATAACACAGTAATTTATAT
The DNA here is from genome assembly GCF_027409185.1 of Cynocephalus volans. Lineage (NCBI taxonomy): Eukaryota > Metazoa > Chordata > Mammalia > Dermoptera > Cynocephalidae > Cynocephalus > Cynocephalus volans. The sequence goes on from NC_084464.1 coordinate 79,398,170, forward strand.
CTTTGAAAGCTTACTATGTGCAGATGCTGGGTTGAGTCCTTTGTAATTTTTATCTCAGTTAATCATTCCAACAACCTAGGGTGTGTGTGGTGTGTGTGTGTGTGTGTGTACGTGCGTGCGTGCGCGCGCGCGCGCGCGTGTGTATTCATATGGCTGAGCAAGAAGGAATTTTCCCAATTTTATAGATGAAGGCTTGGAATTATTAAGCTACTTGTCTTAGGTCCCACAGCTAGTTAAGCAGCATCAGTAGCTGAATTTAGGCAACCTCTCTCCAGACCCTGAACCCTCACCCGCTGGACCATACTGCTTTCCTTGATTAGTAGGAAAAAAATATTAGAAGGGCATGCACATCTTCCTACTGAGGATGAGTAAAGATAGCAGGTGTAAGAAGGAACACGACTGAAGGAAAGTGCGTGCGTTGTCTAGACTATGCAGTCTAGGAATTTTTGAGAAAGATAAATAAGAAAAGGACCTTAAAGTCATCCAGGGCAAGCAATCCAATCCAGCTAATGAGAGTGGATTTAGATGGGATGTGGGGGGATGGTGGAGCTCAGAGTGGAGGCAGAGCTAGCTGCAGGTGCTGGGTAGTTGTGGAGAGAGCAATTTCATTTTGAACATGGAAGCTGTGCTTGGAACCCTGACAAAAAATGTCATTTTACTTAAAGACAGGGGTCTGAAAGAAGAACCTCAAGAAAAAGGTCAGACCAAAATGTTCCTTGTTACTACATTTTTGCACTTGTATTTTGCTATTTAGTTATTTTCTCAACTGGAAAATACTCTTTTTAAAAAGTAGAGTGACTTGTGCATATGATTGGACTGTCGGAAATATCAAGGTGAACCTGAGGTGGGAGTTGTGCTAGTGCTATTGTCTGCCACTCCAGTGTCCCTGCCTCCTTCTGCCAACAGCTCCAGCTTTCACTGGGTGCCTATTCCCACCCCCAGGCCTCAGACAATTATTTCCTTATATTTCTGTGGCTACAGTGATTGGCTCAGCCATGGACATATGACCTAAGTCACTCCAATTGAAATGTATCAGTTTTGCTGGGCGTGCTGGGACATAGATCTTTTTTCCATCTGCTGGATTTGAATCTGGGAGGGTTTAGCCCTGGCGGCTGCTGGCCACCTGATGACCGGAGAGGACAGCTGTGTGAAAATGCAGCATTCACATATGTGGAGCAGAGTATGTCTTAGCAAGAAAGAATACTGGTGCTGGTTTCATAGCTTTTGTCAGTCATGCCTGAGGTCCTCCCCTGGATTTTGCAGTTAGGGGAGACAAAAAGCCTTTCTTAAGTGATACTTAATCTGATTCCTGAAAGAAAGTAGTGGTTAGGTTAAGAGAAGGTCCGCTTGAGCAGAGGAAGCACCATGTGCAAAGGCGCTGAGGTGGACAGGAACTTTGCTCTTGTGACAAACAAAAAAGCCAGTGTGGTCAGAGAACTGTGGAGAGTAGAATGGAGTGAAGCTAGAGAGAAGGCAGGAACCAGATGATGCAGAACCACGCAAGCCACTGCAAGATTGTATTAATCAAGTTTCTTTTGCTTGTAAGTAAAGGAAAATGGAATACTACTCAGCCATTAAAAAAAAAAGATCATTTGCAGCAACATGGATAGAACTGGAAACCATCATGTTAAGTGAAGTAAGCCAGGTACAAAAAGACAAATACTGCATGAAGTCACTCATATGTGGAATCTGCATGAAAAAAAATTGGTTCTCATAGAAGGAGAGAGTAGAATGACGGTTACCAGACGTGGGGGAGGGAGGGTGAAGAAAGAGAAATGGAGGACTAAATGGGTACAAAACTACGGTATCTACCCAAAGTGGATCACTGTGCAGTATATGCATGTATTTATTTTATTTTTTTTGGTGGCTGGCCAGTACGGGGGTCTGAATCCATGACCCTGATGTAATAAGTCTATGCTCCAACCAGCTGAGCTAACCAGCCAGCCCAATTTACGCATGCATTGAAACAACGCACTGTACCCCACAAATACATACAAATAATTGTTAAAATATTTTGAATTAAAAAGAAAAGAGAATACTTGTTACCAGAGGTTGGAGAGAAAAGGGGGAAGGAAGGAGGAAAAGAGGTTAGTCAACAAGTACAAAGTTACAAGTAGACAGGAAGAATAAGTTCTGGTATTTTAGGGTGTCTATAGGTGAAAATATTGTATTGCATGCTTCTGAATTTCTAGAAAAGAGGATTTTGAATCCAATCACCACAAAAAAATGACAAATGTTTAAGTGATGGATATGCTATCTACCCTGAGGGGGTCATCATTCAATATGCGCACGTATTGGGACAATGCACTGTACCCATGAATATGGACAGTTAATATTAAAAAAAATCTGACAATTTGAGAAGTAAAATATGATAGCTTATTATTAAAATTTTCATTTATTTGATTAAAGATGATACTGAACATCGTGCCATATATTTATTAGTCATTGACAGTTTTTATGCATCTGTTTATGCTTTTTGTCCATTTTTTTCTATTGGGATGTTTATCTTTATTATATTGATTAAAAATATATACATATATGATGCAACCTATATGATTAAACTATATATGATAACTAATATTAAGCCGTATAAGGTAAGGCATAATAATATATACAGTAGAGCATATTAACTGTTTATCATATGTCACAAGTATTTTTTTTTCAATCTGTTATTTCCTTTATCTTAGTTTAAAGGCATTTAAAAATATTTTCTTGCCATAAAATTTTGTTTTTAAATATACTAATCTTTCATCATGGACTCTGCCTTGGCCATCATGCTTAAAAGGAGTTTCTTCTATCTTATTCAATTTTCTCTCGTTTCCAATATTTTTTTCCAGTTAATTAACTTGAATTTTTCAAGGGGAAATAATGAACTATTCTGTGGAAATCATGACACCTTTTTCTTCTTCTTGCCAAGCTTAAAAAATCTTTAAATTTTTACTGGTGTAATTCTATTAGAACATACAGAAGAGCTTAAAATAATAAGGAGTCACAGGTTTGTTTTATTTCTGATGTAGGAGCTGGCTAATGTAAAATATTTTAGAAGAATCACTTTGTAATATTTACATATCACTATTTTATATTATTTTCTTTTGGGAAAGTTCCATTGTATTCATTTATGTTCAACTCGTAGGTTATTATTACCTATTTATTTCTTGGGCTTATTCTTATTTGTTTCTTCTTTCCCTTTCTCATATTGTTAAATTTTATAGTTCCTAGTGTGAAATTTTATATGGCTGTCTGGATTTAATTTCTTTTGATAATAATATTTTTCTCCTTGATCCACATCTTTCTGTTTTTTATTCTCCTTTCTGGTATGAGAGTAATTAATTTAGTTTGAAATATTTTATTAATATAAAAACAAGTCTTTATTTAAAAAATCCAAATTATTAATACATATAATGAATCAAATGGAAACTTAAACTCCCTTAGGTAATTTGTATCCAACAGTCTTGCTTTTATATAAACAGATGCTTCTGGACTTTTTGCATGTGTTTCTTCTGCCTGAAATATATGTCCTTATTTGCCTAACGACTTTTCTTTTTCTAACTCCCTATTTGGACAGTACTATGTCTATCTTTTCTCTAGACTCTGGCTTTTTTTTTTTCTGGCTTTTTGCAACTTTGACAATTTGACTGTCAATTTATGCTTGCCTAGATTAAAAGTTTTAAAGGCTAGAGCAGACCAAAAAAGTCCGGGAAGGTCATATCTATTTTAAATACAACCTAAATGTGTTCCTAATTAGAAGTAATTTTGTAAAATTCATGTTTGCTTGAAGTGGTCCTTGATGTTATTCCTGACATTTACATTCACTGGACTCATTAATGAAAGTCACATCTTCATAGCAGCATTTAGAAGAAAGGGTTTGGGGAAAGCTAGGGAAAAGATTTAGAGCTGCTGATGGAATCTCCCCGTCTGTTTCTTTCTCCACATTTAGATTAGCTAGTTTTAGTATTGACGATGTTTAAATTTCTTGATAACACTTTCAAACATCCCTTAATTTAACTTTTGCAATTTATTCTTTTCCTTCTAATTTGAATTTTTCCTTCAGATTTGATGATTTCTTATTTGCTAATATATTGGAGTTTTGTAATTTGCATGACATTGTTTTCTCTAAATATTAATTCCCTACACCCCTCTTGACGACAAACCACTTTTTATCCCTGAGTTCTTTTTTTGTTTTCTAATTTATTATTTATTTATTTTTTAAAATATTTTTTTCTTTTCAGAGACCCTGGAGCTTGACTTATGCCTGAGTTCTAGACCCTCCCCTGAAAAAAACAAGGTGAAAATCATGCTTTCCAATATATGGCTGAATCTCTTTATTCATGTGTAGGTTAGCAGAGCCTACATTAATATGTAGTTAAAACTTTGGTAATTTTTTTTCCAGTAGTGTTCCTATTGTGACAAGGAGAGCATAAAAACTTTAAGACTTTAAAAGGGCCACTCATTTCCTACAGGACTGGAGTATAGGAGTGAAACTGTGAGGTTGCATTCACTTATTTCCATTCGACAAATATTTTGTCCACCATTCTCAAGTGCTGGCTTTGTGACTTGGGTTCAGGGAGCAAAAGCTCTGCATCTGAAGTCCCCAGCCTTGTCCTCTCTGCTGGATTTCTTCCTCCAGGCCACCCCCCATTAGCTTGGACTATGTAGAGCCTGCTCACCATGGAAGAGGCCTGAAGAATATCGAGTTCGAACTATGAATGTAATTTATGTATTTATTCTGTAGAAATATTGACATTGTACTTCAGATTCAAGTACCTTATTAATTACATAGCTTTTGGTTCATTTTATTGGAGAAAAATTTTGAATATTTATTATTTGCAGTAGATAATTTAGAAAATTTCCAGTGTAATTTTCAATCAGCATCCATGTGCTGTAAAAGAACACAAACAGTTTGCTCTGCGAGTTCATTTGTTTTCTTAATATGGGCACTCTTTAGTCAGGGGAATTCAGAAAAATGAACCATCGCATAAACGCCAAGAAAAGAAGTCAGAATATATATCTTCTATTGGTTGTATGAGATAAAGATAATTCAGAGGGACAATTTCTAAGGTCATTGGAAAAATGGATTTTCATAAAGGTCAACTTTATATTTCTGTCATCAAATGAAGTCTGAAACACTCATTTCCAAATAATTTACATTCTTAGAACATTTTATGTTTAGTTAATTTTGTCACTTAAGTAAATGTGAAGTTCTACTTCTTCATTTTCATTCCAGCATACAATTAGAGGTTAGAAATTATAAATCGATGGCTCTAAGGTTTTTCTCTTCTTTCTTTTTCCCTCTCAGTTTTTAAATTTCCTTTGTCTTGTCTCTTTCTTGTCTTTCTACTTTCTTTTACTGGGGTCATCATTTTTCAGTCCACTATTTTCAGACTATAACCATTTCAACAATGATCTCATGTAATCTTTCTTATGCCCTCTATTCAAAATGTACTTTTTTTTAAAAAAAATTATTTTTTATTATATATACATGTGGGGTACAACGTTGATTTTCAATAATTGTGTAGAATGTGTGGTGGCTATATCAGTATAGTTAACTTATTCATTATTACAATACGCATTCTTTTATTTCCTTCTCTCTCTTTTCTTTATCCTTTTTATATGGTAATTATTGAACTTAGAAATTTTCCATAAAACAAACATTATTGCCAATCACTGATACTGGATAAATGGACAAAAGGTTAAAACCCCATTATTTAAAGGGGTTTTAAAGGGACATCTTTGCCTGAAAAAATACCCTTTACCATGAATTTTAATATTAGTGAATTCTTTCATTTAAGGATGCAATAAAATGAAGTGTGTTCTCTATAGTGTATAATAAGATATTATCTACTATTATCACTTACTCATTATCTAACTTATCTCACATGAGTGTGAAGGTATTGGTTAATTTTGAAAAGAGTAATGTTCAGACATTCATGCATTTATGCATTATGATGCATGTGGCATCATAGCAAATGTAATGAAGGCAAAGCTGGAAGAAGGAATTGGGGTAAGATAAGGACACTGGGATGCTGGGAAAATGAGATTAAATTTTTATGTGGGGGGATTCCTTAAAACAAAACAAATTAGAATAAAACAAAGTGTAACGGGAGAAATGTGCTGTCTTCCAAATTTTGCCCCAGGCAGACTCAGCGTGACTCATACTCAGCTTTTTGACTTCTAAAACATGTCCTTTGACCAGTGTCCACTCATTTAAGACATAGTGCAGCTGGATCTTATGTTTGGAAGTTTAGTGGCCTTGGAATTTTAAATGATAAATAGCTAAACAGAATTTACTGTAAAATAAATAAGATGCATCTTAAATTAGTCTTGAAATATTTAAGTGAATGGACTCTAAGAAGCTCTCTGATTAGGCTTGATAAGGTCTTGGGAAACTGACTTTAGTCCAACAGAGAGAAGTATTACAAGGTTGGGTTGTTCAAGACTGGCTTATTGATTTGTGTAATTAGAGAACTTTGTGAAAAATGACTATTATTTGCTGACTAAATCAAAAGATTTGTAAGACAATGATACCAGTATTTGTATATATATGCATAAAATGCTATAAGAGGAAATGGAGTTAAAAACTTGATATAATTTTATGTAATTTTATTCTTTCTAGGTAAATATGGGGATGCAGGGCTTCTAGTGTGCACATCCTGGTACAGTGTCTAACATGTACAATATAAATACTTCAGGGAGCAATAAAGGCCCAACGAAGTATTAATTGTGATTCTCAGTGTTTTTTTCCACCATGAAAAAAGATAAAAAATTTAAGAACAGGAACTAGACAAGGATGCCCACTCTCACCACTCCTATTCAACATAGTGTTGGAAGTACTAGCCAGAGCAATCAAAGAAGAGAAGGAAATAAAGGGCATCCAGATTGGAAAAGATGAAGTCAAACTGTCCTTGTTTGCAGATGACATGATCCTATACATCAAGCAGCCTAAAACCTCTATGAAATAACTCTTGCAGTTGATAAATGATTTCAGCAAAGTAGCAGGATACAAAATCAACACTCAAAAATCAGTAGCATTTCTATTCTCCAATAGTGAACATGCAGAAAGAGAAATCAAGAAAGCCTGCCCATTTACAATAGCCACCAAAAAAATAAAATACTTAGGAATTGAGTTAACCAAGGAGGTGAAAAATCTCTATAATGAGAACTACAAACCACTGCTGAGAGAAATTAGAGAGGATACAAGAAGATGGGAAGATATCCCATGCTCTTGGATTGGAAGAATCAACATAGTGAAAATGTCCATACTACCCAAAGTGATATACAAATTCAATGCAATCCCCATCAAAATTCCAAAGACATTTTTTCTCAGAAATGGAAAGAACTATCCAGACGTTTATATGGAATAATAAAAGACCATGTGTAGCCAAAGCAATGCTGAGCAAAAAAAATAAAGCTGGAGGCATAACACTACCCGACTTTAAGCTATACTACAAAGCTATAATAACCAAAACAATATGGTACTGGCATAAAAACAGACACACTGATCAATGGAATAGAATAGAGAATCCAGAAATCAACCCACACACTTACTGCCATATGATCTTTGACAAAGGCTCCAAGCCTATTCACTGGGGAAGGGACTGCCTCTTCAGCAAATGGTGCTGGGATAACTGGATATCCATATGCAGGAGAATGAAACTAGACCCATACCTCTCACCGTATACTAAAATCAACTCAAAATGGATTAAGGATTTAAATATACACCCTGAAACAATAAAACTTCTTAAAGAAAACATAGGAGAGACACTTCAGGAAATAGTACTGGACACAGACCTCATGAATACGACCCCAAAAGCACGGGCAACCAAAGGAAAAATAAACAAATGGGATTATATCAAACTAAAAAGCTTCTGCACAGCAAAAGAAACAATTAAAAGAGTTAAAAGACAACCAACAGAGTGGGAGAAAATATTTGCAAAATATACATCTGACAAAGGATTAATATCCAGAATACATAAGGAACTCTAACAACTTTACAAGAAAAAAACAAGCAACCCAATTAAAAAAATGGGCAAAAGAGCTAAGTAGGCATTTCTCTAAGGAAGATATACAAATGGCCAACAGACATATGAAAAAATGCTCAACATCACTCAGCATCCGGGAAATGCAAATCAAAAGCACACTGAGATACCATCTAACCCCAGTTAGGATGGCTAAAATCCAAAAGACTCTGAATGATAAATGCTGGCGAGGTTGCGGAGAAAAAGGAACTCTCATACATTGTTGGTGGGACTGCAAAATGGTGCAGCCTCTATGGAAAATGGTATGGAGGTTCCTCAAACAATTGCAGATAGATCTGCCATATGACCCAGCTATCCCACTGCTGGGAATTATACCCAGAGGAATGGAAATCATCAAGTCGAAGGTATACCTGTTCCCCAATGTTCGTTGCAGCACTCTTTACAATAGCCAAGAGTTGGAACTAGCCCAAATGTCCATCATCGGATGAGTGGATACGGAAAATGTGGTATATCTACACAATGGAATGCTACTCAGCTATAAAAACGAATGAAATACTGCCATTTGCAACAACATGGATGGACCTCGAGAGAATTATATTAAGTGAAACAAGTCAGGCACAGAAAGAGAAATACCACATGTTCTCACTTATTGGTGGGAGCTAAAAATTAATATATAAATTCACACACACACACACACACACACACACACACACACACCAAAAAAAAAAAAAAAAGGAGGGGGGAAGAAGATATAACAACCACAATTACTTGAAGTTGATACGACAAGCAAACAGAAAGGACATTGTTGGGTGGGAGGGGGGAGAGGGAGGAGGGAGGGAGGTTTTGGTAAGGGGCAACAATAATCAACCACAATGTATATCGACAAAATAAAAGTTAATAAATAAATAAATAAAAAGAAAAAAGATAAAAAATCTTTGAAGTGTGTGGTGGTTAAGGTTCCCTTACTTGCTTGAAACACTGTGGTCTTATTTATTTCTCTGTTCCTCTTGTATTTCATCAGTGAACAATTTCTGGCAATTCTTTTACATATGCTCTCACACACAGTGCTTTTCTTCCATCCCCACTGCTGCTGCCTGTCTAGGTCAGTCTCTCCTCAACTTTCATCTCTTCTGGGGATTACTGAGACCTCATTTCCCGCATGCAGGCCCTCCTCATGCTTTACTTCCTGGTTAAAACATGGTATTTTTACTCACTTTATTTTAGCCATTCTTATAGGTATGAATAGTATTTCATTGTGGGTTTAACTTGAGTTCCTTAAATGATTAATGAGACTGAACATCCTTTTTACATTTATTGGCCATTTGGATATCCTCTTTGTGAAATGCCTTTGAAATCTCTTGCCCATTTTTCTATTAGATTTTTGCTTTATTTTTATTAGTCTATAAGAACTTTTTGTATATAATGGATACAAGCCCTTTGTTGATTGTATGTGTGGTAAGGATCTTCTGCCAGTCCATGGCTTGCTTTTTCACTCTCTTTATGGTGTCTTTTGATGTACAAAATTTACTAATATTAATATTGTTCATTTCATAAATCTTTTCCTTCATAATTACTATGTTCTATGTCCTGGTTAAGAAATAATTTCCTACCCAAGGTCATACAAATAATCTCTTATGTTATCTTCTACAAACTTCTCTTTTTTTTTCCTACTCTTAGATTCATAATCCATCTGGAAATGATTATTGTATATGGCATGAGGTAGGAGTTAAGTTTCACTTTTTTCCATATGGAAATAAGATGGCCACAATGCTATTCTTAAAAAAAGCTTTATATACTGACTGCTCTGCAGTACCATCTTTAGCATGAATCATGTTTCTATGTATGTGTCGGTCTTTTTCATGACTTTCTATTCTGTTCCATTGGTCTGCTTGTAAAATCTGTGCCAAAGCCCTTCTGTTGTTGTTGACTTTCTTGGAAAGAAAAAAGTACTTTGAGTCTAGATTCATCTCAAGAAAATGAGAGAAGTAAAATATATGAACATATATGTATGTCATAATATAAGTCACATTTATTGAGGTATAATTTACATATAGTAAAATTCACTCCTCTTAGCTATACAGTTCTGGAATTTTTTTTTTTTTTTTTTTTTTTTTTTGTCTTTTTCGTGACCGGCACTCAGCCAGTGAGTGCACCGGCCATTCCTATATAGGATCCGAACCCGCGGCGGGAGCGTCGCCGCGCTGCCAGCGCAGCACGCTACCGAGTGCGCCACGGGCTCGGCCCACAGTTCTGGAATTTTGACAAATGCTTACAGCCATGTATCCACCAGCAAAATCAAGATATAGAACATTTCTCACATCCCAAAGGCACCCTTAGGCCCCTTGTAGCCAATCCTTTCTCCTTACTCTCAGCTTTTGGCAAGTGCTGATCAGTTTTCTGCCTCTACAGTTTTCACTCTCTTAACAGTATCTTTTGCAGAGCAGATATTTGTAGATTTGGATGGAGTCCAATTTATCAATTTTTTGTATGGATCATACTTTTGATGTACCTAAATATTTGCCTAGTATCAAGAACTTTTTCTGCTAAGTTTTTATAATTTTAGGTGTTACATTTTAGTCTATGATTAGTATTGAGTTAATTTTTGTATGAGATATGAAGTGTGGGTCAAGAGGTTGATTTTTTTTTTTGCATATGGATATTCAGTTGTGCAAGTACCATTCATTGACCATATATATAGGTCTTTCTGATATCTATTTGCCTTCCCATACACTTTTAAAAATCAGCTTGTTAATTTGTACAAAAATATTCTGCCGGAATTTGATTGGAATCGCATTGACTCTATAGATCAGTTTAGGGAGAATTGACACCTTCACAATATTGAACTTTCCAAAACACAAACCCAGTGTATCTCTCCACTTATTTAGATCTTTAATTTATCAGTGTTTAGTGTTCAGCATTTGGATCTTGTACACATTTTATTAGATTTATACCTAAACTTTTCATGTTTTTTATGTTACTGTAAATGATAGCCTTAAAAAGGTTTAATGTCCAATTATTGTTAGTATATACAAATGCAATTGATATTTTGGTGGCTGGCCTGTATGGGGATCTGAACCCTTGACCTTGGTCTTACAAGGCTGCTCTCTAACAAGCTGAGCTAACCAGCCAGTCTACAATTGATATTTTGTATACTGGCCTTATAACCTGTAATCTTCCTAAACACACTTATGAGTTTTTATAGTTTTTGGAGATTCTTTGGGATTTTCTCTGTAGGTAATCATTTATGTGTGAATAGAGATAGTTTTATTTCCTTCTTTCCAATTTGTTGGCCATTGATTTTTTTTCTTTCTTTATTTGCATTGGTTAGTACCTCCAGTATAACTTTGAATGTAATTGGCAAGAACAGACATCCTTGGCTTGTTCCTGATCTCAGGGAGAAAGTATTGTCTTTCACTATGAAGTATGTTGCATTAGGAATTTTTGTAGATGCTCTTCATCATTTTAAGAAAGTTTCCTTCTGTTCCTAGCTTGTTGGGAGTTTTTATTTATTTATTTATTTTTAAATTAGGAAAAGATGTTGGATTTTGTCAAATGCTTTTTCTATTACAATTGAAATGATCACCTTAGTTGATATGATGAATTTTGTGCAATGTCTGCACACTATTTTATATGCAGCTAACATACATGCACTGTATATTACATGTTTATTATATTATTGGCTATTAACAGATAGGAGGATTCCATAGTAGAAAAGAAAGAAAAATTTTCCTTCTTTAATTTTTTCCATCTTTTAGGTAAAACTATCTTCTGGTGGCTGTCAAGTTTATCAGGCTAGATAAGAAACTAAGGTATAAACAATATTATACAATGACATAGTTTAACTTTATTTTGCTCTGATTGAGTTATACTTTCATCTTTGCATAAATTTTTTAAAAAGTTGAATTGTATCCTGTGAAACAGAGGCAATGTCTAATTTTACAATCTATACAGAATCTGGGAAATTTCAGGATGACACACAATACATTGTTGGAACTCATCAAATGTAAATAACTACACTTCATTTGGCAAACAGTGATAGTTCACCACACATGCTGGATTGAGTATTACAGCACATTCTGTGCTTTAGAAATTCCCATAGCTATGCAGTACTATGGAGTAACATGCTTGACTTTTATTTATCCTGAAAGATCATATTCAACATCTGGAAGCTTTTTTGGATATACAGAACACACTTTAAATGATTACATCAGTTGTCTTTTTCTTTTTTTTTTTAAAGAAAAAGTGATGATTAATTAATCTTTTTCTTATTGTGAAATGAGTCTTAGAGTGAGTTACATATCTGAATCAGGGGAAAATCCTTGGTCATCATGGCTCAATTTTGGTTTCCACAGGGTGAGATATGCTTGTAATATTATCAATTCTGGCTCATTAATACTGGATGGCTAGGGAGAAATTCAGCTATTAGGGAATCAGGAGAAAATGGGTGGCGGGTGTGGGGCCCAAGTGACTTGACCTTTCCTCTTTCTTCTGCCATGAGACTTTTGCAACCGAAAGTAAAAAGAGAATAGAACACATTTGGATGCACAGCCTCGGGAAGAGCTAGGGGTGAGGATTTGACTTAAAATAGAAATAAGTTTGAAAAACTTATTAAAAATTTAAAGCAAGTTATTATTACTCAGGAATACTTGTTAACAAATGTGTGTATACCCCCAAAAGAATTTTTGCAGGAATGAAAGCATTATACCTTATTCTTTGTCTGGATACTCTAGTTTTTGAGAACTGTTTAGTCAGGGGTTGTTTCAGCTGTGTGTGTCATAGTTTACAAAATTACATTGTCTTTAACTCAAACACATAAAGTCTAGAGGCAGCAGACTGACAATAGCTGCTGTCACAACTCCATCGTGCTCTGAATTCTGAAACCCAGGCTCATTTCAGCTCTCTGGGGTGGCTGTCATCACCATGGTCCAAGATGCTTCTAGATCTTTTGCCTTCAATATATCACAATAACATATATTTATGAGATCGTCTCCCTACCTCAAGGTAACAAATATCTTTTTTCATAATTCTACTTCCACTTTAATTCACTTATCGTTCTCAGAAATAGGAACTTAGACACAAAACATCTTAATAATATTGCCATCTTTTGCATACTGTCTCTGCTATTGTACCCCAGGGACTCTGTCCTTTATCTTGTAATGGAAGATAGTAACAATAAACAGTCTCATAAGTCAGGAGGCGAATGCTCTCAGGGCCTCTTCCCCTCCTATGTTCTTCCCTGTATCAGGCCAGGTGTCTAACAGTGGTCCAGGGAAGAATGGTAGCTCTCCCTGTGAGAGGGACATGCACTGATGTGGTAGCCAAAGTGGGGAAAGTAGTCGTTTTCTCCGGGTTCAAGTCCATAGGACTTTGTGATTGGGAAATGGCGCTTCTTAGGTAGGCCTGTGGTCTGTGCTTATATGACTTGAGCTAAGAATGGTTGCTACATTTTTAGAGTTGTGAAGAAGAAGAAGAAGAAAAAAAAGTAAAGGAGGAATAGGAGGAGGAGGAGGAGGAGGAGAAAGAAGGTGGGGGAAGAGGAAATGGGCAGTATGTCATCTGCAAAGCCTAAAATATTTACTATCTCTTTACAGAAAAGTTTGCTGACCCTTGCTGTAGATGATTTAACTCATCCCTGTGCCAATTTATGGGTACAGAGCCTCTTTCCTGAACTCTTGGATCTCCTGCATGGATCCAAGTCCTCATCTGGCAAAGAATGTCTCCACAGTTCTTTCCCTTGCATCCTCTAGTCCTTTCCCACTGTCACTTGGTGCATTTTAACTATTTTTGCTTTCTCTCTCACCTTCCACCCAATCTTTTCCCCCTTTGTGTCTGGCCTTTGACATCATTAGTCAGTTGTTTTCTGATTCTCTGGCTCTATCACTGGCTGGTTGGAAGGTGTGGTGGGAGCTTTGGATCCTGAAATGGCATAAGTAAGAGGTCACTGCTGTGGTGTGGCCTGAGAGAAGTGCAGAAGTCACACATTGCTTACTGAGGAGATTAATTTCCTGCCAGCATAGCTCCTGTACCTTAATATTATGAAAGAGTCTCTGTTAATAGATTTAAGGAGAAAATCATATAAGATACCTTCATAGATACCAAAAGAGCCTTTGACAAAATTCAAGACCCATTCTGAATTACAACGTTCAGGAGGAATTCCAGGGATACTTCTTTAACATGATAAAAAATATATTTACCTTAGTTCTAAATTCAGTATTTTAATGCTAGAATAATATGCATGTTATCAGGAACAAAGCGAGATTGCCTACTATTTTTACTATTTATTATACATGAGGTTTTAGCCAATGCATTTAAACAAGATAAATCAATTAGAGACATAAGATTAGTTAAAGAAGTAAGAATGTTTTTGTAGATAACATGATCGTGTACCTGGAAAACTCTAGAGAGTCAAGGATTTTTAACACAACAATAATATACTTTAGTAAGTTAACAGGATACAAAATTAACAACCCAAAGTAAGCCTTTATATACCTAAAATTGACCAGTTACAGGATATACAGTAATGGTACACAAAAATTCTATTTACATTAGCAACAATGACAAAAATGCTAAGGAATAAGCTTAATGATATACATATGAGACCTTTATAAAGACATTTTAAAAATACTTCTTAAAAATACAAAGGAAGGGTCCTGAGACAGAGGCCATGGGCTTCAACCTCCACACTCACCCACACAACCAGGTAAGCAACAGAGAGCCAGCCACTTGAGGTCCTGAAATGGGAGCCAAGGGCCAGCTCCCCGCTACCCTGCAAGAACATCTTAGAATGTTCTTATTAGTCACATGTGTTTCTTTGGGGTGTGTGACTTGTCTGCTCATGTCCGTCACCAAATTTCTGCTCAGATTTTTCTAATTCATTTTTATTATTATTATGAATATTCATGAGATACAAAGCTGATTGTCACCCCTTGTGCCCATGATGTGAGGGCCAGATTCATATTGGCAGCATACCCATTACCACAAATTGCATTTGTACCCTGTATCCCCCACCTGTTTAGCCCCAACCTCCCTCCCACTCCCCCCACTCTCCCCCATTCCATTTACAGCCCCACCAACAGTGTAGGAGTGTGCCCTTCTCTCCACATCCTCGCCAGCATTTGTTATTCACTATCTTTTTGATGATAGCCAGTCTAACTGGGGTGAGGTGGTATTTCGATGAAGTTTTAATTTGCATTTCCCTGATGACTAGTGATGTTGAACATTTTTTCATGTACCTGTTGGTCATTTGTATGTCTTCCTCTGAAAAACATCTACTCATCTCCTTTGCGTATTTTTTAATTGGGTTATTTGATTTTTTACTGTATAATTGCTTGAGTTCCTTGTATATTATGGATATTAATCCCTTGTCAGATGCATAGTTAGCAAAAATTTTCTCCCACTGTGTAGGTTGTCATTTCACTCTGTTGTTTCCTTTGCTGTGCAGAAGCTTTTTAGTTTGATATAATCACATTTGTTTATTTTTTCTTTTGCTGCTTGTGCTTTTGGGCTCTTGTTCATAAAGTCTGTGCCCAGACCTAGTTGCTGAAGTGTTTCACCTATATTTTCCCTTAGTGATTTTGCAGTTTTAGGTCTTATACTTAAGTCTTTAATCCATTTTGAGTTGATTTTAGTGTATGGTGAGAGACGCATATCTAGTTTCATTCTTCTGCATGTGGATGTCCAGTTTTCCTAGTACCACTTGTTGAAGAGGCAGCCTTTTCCTCAGTGTAGATTTTTGTTGCCTTTGTCCAATATCAAATGGCTGTAAGCCTGAGGGGTGATTTCTGGGTTCTCAATCCTGCTCCACTGGTCTGACTGTCTATTTTTATACCAGAATCATGCTGTTTTGGTTGCAATAGCTTTGTAGTATAATTTGAAGTCAGGTAATATTATGCCTCTGGCTTTATTATTTTTCCCCAGGATTACTTTGGCTATTTGGGGTCTTTTGTTGTTCCATATGGAAGGTAAGATTGTTTTTTCCATTTCTGTGAAGAATGTCATTGGTATTTTGACGGGGATTGCACTGAATCTGTAGATTGCTTTGGGTACTATAGACATTTTCACAATGTTAATTCTTCCAAGCCAAGAGCATGGAATGTCTTTCCATCTTTTTGTGTTTTTAATTTCCTTCAGAAGTGGTTTGTAATTCTCATTGTAAAGGTCTTTCACCTCCTTGGTTAAATTGATCCCCTAGGTATTTTAATTTTTTTTTGACAATTGTAAATGCGCTTACTTTATTTCTCTTTCTGTTAGTTCATTATTTGAGTATATAAATGCAACTGATTTGGGGGCATTTATTTTGTATCCTGCAACATTACTGAAGTTATTGACCAGCTTTAGGAGTTTTTTGACAGAGTTTAGGTTTTTCTATATCATATCATCTGCAAATAGAGAAAGTTTGACTTTGTCTTTTCCAATCTGGATTCTCTTTATTTCTTTCTCTTGCCTGATTGCTCTGGCTAGTACCTTCAGTACTATGTTAAATAGAAGTGGTGAGAGTGGACATCCTTGTCATGTTCCTGTTCTTAAGGGAAAGGCCTTCAGTTTTTCCCCATTCAGAATGATACTGGCAGTGGGCTTGTCATAAATGGCTTTTATTGTGTTGAGATATTTTCTTTCTATACCTAATTTGTTGAGAGTCCTTATCATGAAGGGATGTTGAATTTTATCAAATGCTTTTTCAGCATCTATTGAGATAATCATATGGTCTTTGTCCTTGAGTTTGTTGATGTGATGTATCACATTTATTGACTTTTGTATGTTGAACCATCCTTGCATCGCTGGGATGAATCCCAGTTGATTGTGGTGTATAATTTTTTTAATATGTTGCTGTATTCTGATTGCTAATATTTTGTTGAGGATTTTGCATCTAGTTTCTTCAAGGATATTGGCCTGTAATTTTCTTTTTTTGTTGTGTCTTTATCTGGTTTTGGTATCAGAGTTATGTTGGCCTTAGAATGAGTTTGGAAGAGTAGCTTCTGTTTCAATTGTTTGGAATAGTTTGAGGAGAATTGGTATTAAATCCTCTTTAAAAGTTTGATAGAATTCAGCTGTGAAGCCATCCGGGCCCGGACTTTTCTTTGTTGGAAGATTGCTAGTTACTGCTTCAATCTCCTTTCTTATTATTGGTCTGTTCAGGTTTTCTGTCTCTTCTTGTTTCAGTCTTGGTAGTTTGTATGTGTCTAGAAACTTGTCCATATCTTCCAGATTTTCATATTTGTTGGTATATAGTTGTTTATTTTAGTCTCTAATGATTCTTCGTATTTCTGTGGTATCAGTTGTAATGTCACCCTTTTCATTTCTGATTTTTGTTATTTGGGTCTTCTCTCTTCTTTTTTTGTTAACCTAGCTAATGGTTTGTCTATTTTATTTATCTTCTCAAAAAAAACAACTTTTTGTTTTGTTGATCTTTTCTATTGTTTTTTGGGTCTCTATTACATTTAGTTCTGCTCTGATTTTAATGATTTCTTTCCATCTATACCTTTAGGTATGGATTGTTGTTGTTTTTCAAGTTCTTTGAGGCATAGTGTTAGGTTGTTTATTTGAAGTTTTTCTGTTTTTCTGATGGTAAGCATTTATTGCAATAAATTTGTCTCTTAGTACTGCTTTTGCAGTATCCCACAGGTTTTGGTAGGATGTATCTTTATTTTCATTAGTTTCTAGAAGTTTTTTGATTTCCTGTTTAATTGCTTCTTGGACCCATAGGTCATTCAGGAGCCTATTATTTAGTTTCCATGTATTTGCATAATCTCCAGAGTTTTGCTTATTATTAATCTCCAATTTTAGTCCATTGTGATCTGAAAAGATACTTGGAATGATTTCAGTTTTTAAAATTTTGCTGAGACTAGATTTGTGACCTAATATGTGTCTATCCTGGAGAATGTTCCATGAGCTGATGAGAAGAAAGTATATTCTTTAGTTGTTGGGTGTTCTGTATATGTCTGCCAGGTCCAGTTGGTGTTCAAGTCACCCACTATTATTGTATTAGGTCCTATTTCTTTCTTTAGGTCTAAGAGTATTTGCTTTATGTATCTTGGTGCTACAGTATTGGATGTATACATGTTTTTGGTTATTATATCTTCTAGCTGGATAGATCCCTTTATCATTATATAGTGGCCTTCTTTGTGTCTTTTTATGTTTTTTGGCTCAAAGTCTGTTTTGTCCAATATAAAAATAGCTACTTCTGCTCGTTTTTTATTTCCATTTGCATGGTATATCTTTTTCCATCCCTTCACTTTTAGTCTATGTGTGTCTCTACAGGTGAGGTGGGTCTCTTGAAGACAGCATATATGTGGGTCTAGCTTTTTAATACAATCAGTCAGTCTGTGCCTTTTGAATGGGGAGTTTAGTCCATTCACATTTAGAGTAGTTTTTGACAAGTGTTGCTTAATTCCTGTCATTTAATTGCTTCTTGTTTAGATGGTTTAAATATCTTTTGATCATTATTTCCCCTTTTATTTCTCTTCTTCAATGTTAGTTGGAAATTTAAGGTGGGATGATTTAGCTTTTTTCTCTTTCTTGCTGGTATTTTTGTTTTAATAGTGGGTTTTGCTCTTTCTTTTGCATTTGTGATAGTGGTCACCATTGTTCAGATTCCAGGTGAATGACTCTCTTGAGAATTTTTTACAGGGCTGGTCGTGTGGTGGTGAACTCCCACAACTTTTGTTTGTCTGGGAAATACACTATTTCTCCATCATTTTTGAAGGAGAGCCTTGCTGGGTAAAGAATTCTTGGCTGGTAATTTTTTTCTTTTAGTATTTTGAATATATCATTCCATTTTCTTCTGGCCTGTAGAGTTTCAGTTGAGAAGTCTGCTGTTAGTATGATAGGGGTTTCTGTATAAGTGACCTGATGCTTTTCCCTTGCTGCTTTTAGAATTCCCTCTTTGTCTTTAAGCTTTGCAAATTTAACTATAATGTGTCTTTGGGAGGATCTTTTTGGATTGAATCTGTTATGGGACCTTTGAGCTTCCTGGATCTGAAGGTCTGTATCTCGCCCTACACCTGCGAAGTTTTCTGTTACTATTTCCTTGAATAGGTTTTCAGTACCTTTTCCTTTCTCCTCCCCTTCTGGGATACCCACAATTTTGATGTTAGAGCACTTGAGGTTGTCTGCTATCTCTCTTAGCCTTTTCCTCATTATTTTTAATTCTTTTTTCTTTTTTTTGTCTGCCTGAGTTATTTCAAAAAGACCATCTTCAAGCTCTGAAATTCTTTCTTCTGCTTGCTCTACCCTGCTGCTCAAGCTCTCAGTTGTATTTTTTATTTTATTGAGTGAATCTTTCATTTTTAGAAGTTCTAGTACACTCTTTTTAAAGGTGTTAATCTTTTTGTAGGTTTCCTCCTTCATAGTCTGGATATTTTTTCTTGTTTCATCGTGTTCTCTAATTGAGTCTTCCTTTATTTCTTCAAGTTTTCTTAAGAACATTGCTCAGAATTCTTTTTCAGACATGTCAAGGATTCCCTGTTCCATGTAGTCTGACATAGGAGCATTACTGTGTTCTTTCAGTGGTGTCATTTCTTCTTGGTTATTTGTAGTTCTAGTATTTTTTTGTTGACATTTGGTCATTTGGTAGAGGGTTTTCTTCTTCTGTTACACTGAGGTTGGCTGTGGAGTGGCCCTAGTTGCTATTGTGGTGGTGAATTGTCTTTGCTTGACAGTAGGTGTGGTGGTGGCTATGTTTGACCACCTTGGGTCTTGTTCTGGATTCTGTGGTCATAGAATGAGCCCCCAGCACCATGTGCTTCTTAGTGGGTCAGGCCACGGGGGCTGGTACTCTCCTCCAGGTCCAAGGAGAGAGGAGGTGTCGCCTCTGCTGTGTGGTTCTCTCTAATTCATTTTTAAGAGTTATTTTTGCATTAAGGATGTTAATATTTGAGGGTCAAATTTGTTCCTTATGATTTGACTTTAAATTTAATTTGTGATGTTTTCGTTTAAAAAAATACAACTTTCAAATAAATAGTTTTGTGAACAAATAAAAAAAAGATGCAAAGGTAAAAATTGAACAAATGAAAAAGCATCCTTTCTTTTTGCATAGTATTGCTCAACATAATAATGATGTCAGTTTTCTCTAGTTCGTAAATTTAACACAAGCTCATTTAATATGCTAACTAGCTTTTTATGAAGATATATGTCTACACTAAAGTTAATATTGAAAAATGGACATGCAAGAATGCTGATAAAGAAAAAGCTATGAAGAGAAACTACCTCCATAAATTATTAGGACATACTATAGACCTTCTATAGTATAGTTAAAACAGCATGGTTCTGGCTTACAGATAAACAGACAGATCTGTGAATAGAACAGAATGTCCAGAGAAAGACCCAAGTACATATGAAAATTAAGTATATGACAAACGTGACATCTCAAATTACTGAGGGATAAGATGGACTTTTAAATAAACCGTTCTGGGACAAATGGATAGCCATTTGAAAAAAGCTAATTAAATACACATTTCACACCATACATAAGAATAAATTCCAAATGTAAACAATGAATTCATACAAATACTAGAATAAAATTTGATCGAATTATTTATTAATTACAAAGGGAAAATAGCAACTTTGCAGTGAAGAAATAGTAACTGTATAGTAGACGGCATTTTAAATCAGTGATGAAAATTAACATCTGTACTGGAACAGACTGACATGTGTTCCTGAATGAATCACTAAGGAGAAACAACATATTTGTGATATTTTTGTCAAAATGCATTACTGAAATCTAGTTACCAGGAAACACTGGATGAACCCAAATTGAAGGGCATTCTAAAAATTAACTGGCTTCCTCTGCCCAGAACAGGCAAGAGAGCAACACCCAGGGTCCTAAGTTTGAGCAAAGGGCATCCCCCTCTGCTGAGAAGCAGGCAAGAGAACACACTGAAAGCACCATTTTCATGTGGGTGGCCCATTACAGCCACTGCCTCAGCTATAGCTGCTGCAAAAGCAGCTTGACATAACAGCAGTAGCCACAGTCACTATGCAGGTGGCCAACCAGGCACTCAACTGCATTGACACAAGGAGAGTCACCAGCAAAGACCAGAAAAAGAAGAGGATCTCTCTCCCCTCAAAGCCTACTCCAGAGTAATAGAAGAAGCAACTACTCTACCAGATGACCAAACATCAATGTAGAGACACTAGAAATATGAAAACCCAAGAAAATATGACACCACCAGAAGAATACAGTAATTCTCAAATACCAGATCCTTATAGAGCAAGGAAACCCTTGAAATAACTGAAAAGGAATTCTGAGCAACAATCTTAAAGAAACTCACTGAGATTTGAGAAGACTCAGTTAGACAACATAATGAAATGAGAAAAAAAATGTAGGATATGAAGGAGGAAATTTACAAAGAGATCAATACCTTAAAAAAGAATGTAACAGAACTCATGGAACTGAAAGATTCACCCAATGAAATAAAAAACACAACAGATAACTTAAGCAGAATCCTAGAGCAAACAGAAGAAAGAATTTCTGATCTTAAAGATAGTCTTTTCAAAATAACCCAGGAGGACAATCAAAAGGAAAAAATAATTTAAAAAAAAATGAATAAAATCTAAGAGAGCTAGCAGACAACTTTAAGCACACAAACATTTGAATCATGGGTGTTCCAGAAGGGGAGGAGAAAGGAAAAGGCAGGGAAAACCTATTCCAAAGAAATAATAATGGAAAACTTCCCAGGTATAGGGAGAGACATGGACCTTCAGATCTGGGAGGCTCAAAGATCCCCAAACAGATTCACCCCAAAAAGATGCTCTCCAAGACACATTATAGTCAAACTAGCAAAGCTCAATGACAAAGAGTCTTAAAAGAAGCAAGAGAAAAATGTCAAGTCATCTGTAAGGGAGCCCGTATCAGACTAACAGACTTCTCAACAGAAACTCTACAGGCCAGAATGAAATAGGATAATATATTCAAAATACTAAAAGAAAAAATCTGCCAGCCAAAATAGTATACACAGAGAAGCTATCATTCAGAAATGAGGGAGAAATAGTGTATTTTCCAGATGAACAAAACCTACTGGAGTTCACTACCACACTGACTAGCCCTACCAGAAATCCTCAAGGAAGTCCTGCTTCTGGAATATGAAAAACTAAAATCACTACCGTGATATACAAGAGAAAACAAAACCCACTGGTAGAACAAAAATGCAAATAAGAAAGAGAAAGAAACTAAATCTTACCACCACAAAAAACTATAATGACAGTGTAATAATGCCCTGCTTTATTTCTGATTTTAGTAATTTTGATCTTTTTTCTTGGTCGGTCTAGATAAACATTTGCAAATTTTATTGGTCTTTTTAAATAATCAATTTTTGGTTTTGTTGATTTTCTCTAATGTTTTTTAATTCCCTATTTCATATACTTCTGTTGTATATTTGTTATTTCCTATTTATTTTTGCTTTTGGTTTAGTTTGCTCTTCTTTTTCTATTTTCTTAGGTAGAAGTTTACATTACTAATTTGAGATTTTTCTTATTTCTAATACAGGTGTTTATAAGTATAAATTTTCCTCTAAGCCCTGCATGAGCCCTGTATCCTATAAATTTTGATATGTTGCATTTGAATTTTTATCTCAAAATACTCTCTAATTTTCCTCTGGTTTTTCTTTTCACCCGTTGTAGGAGAGCATTGTTTAATTTCTACACATTGAATTTTCTAAATATCCTTTTGTTATTGTGGTCAGAGAACATATTTTCTATTATCTTACTCTTTCTAAATGTATTAAGACTTGTTTTGTGGTACCCCCTCGAAAAAATCACTCATTTAAATACACAGCTCATTGATATTCTGTCAATGTACAGAGTTGTACAATCATCACAATCCAGTTTTAGAGATTTCAATCACTCAAAAAAGATTTCTCTAACTTTATTGGCTACATTTTAAAATTGTGGTAACATGAGATCTACTCTCTTAACAAATTTTTACTATACAAAAGTATACAGAAGTGTACAATATAGTATTGTTAACTATATGCACAATGTTATATGGCAAGTCTCTAGGACTTAATCACCTCACATAGCTGGAAATTTATATCCAATGTATGGCAACTCCCCAATTTTCCCACCTCCTAGTCCCTGGCAATCACAATTCTACCCTTTGCTTCTATGTTTTTACTGTTTAAAGTATCTCATACAGGTGGACTCATACAGTATTTGTCCTGCTATGATTGGCTTATCTCATTTAGCCTAATGTCCTCAGGTTCATATGTGCTATTAAATATTGCAGATATAAAAAAATTTTAAGACTGAATAATATCCCATCAATTTTATACTGCATTTTCTTTATCTATCCAACCATTGATGAATATTTAGGTTGTTTCTCCAACTTTGCTATTGTGAATAATGCTGCATTAAACAAGGGAGTGCAAATGTCTTAAAAAAAAAAAAGATACACTTTCAGCCGCTTTACTTAACTGAATTAAATTAAACTAGGAATTTCGTACCATTGTCTTTTACATAAATTTTATACTAATGTTTCTGGGCCTTTTTTCTGCAGTTGTTTATTTATTTATTTATTTTTTTTATAAAGCACTTAAAAGCAGAATTTCGGCAATGTAGATGAGAGATGCACTTACAGCTGCTTCAGTTCAGTGAATGAAACTAAACTCTGACCTAGGAATGATGCATCGTTGTTTTTTACATAACTTTACACTGAGATTTCTAAATCATTTCTTTAATGCTGCTAATCAATGAGTTTTCATGTATGCTTTTCATATCAGAAAGGTAGAGAATAGATGCACATTCAACTCTTTTATTTCAGTGAATTAAACTAAATTCTGAATTAGAAATGACGTATCATTGTCATCTCTGTAAGTTTTATACTGATGTTTCTGGATTTTTTTAATGCTGATTTTCAATGGATTTTTATATATGCATTTAAAATAGAAGTTTAGCACAGTAGATGAGAGATGCATTTTCAGTTGCTTAATTTCAGTGAATTAAATTATGGTCTGAAGTAGGAATGATGAACCATTATCTTTTATATAAGTTTCAAACTGATTTTTTAGACCTTTTTTACATTGCTGGTTTTAAATAGGTTTCTATGTATGCATTTAAAATTAGAATTTCACTGACATAGTTGAGAGATGCACTTCAGCTCCTTCATGTCAGTGATTTAAACTAAATTCTGAACTAAATTCTGAACATGACGTGTCATTGTTTTTTACTTGTTTTCTTTCTTTTAGTAACAGATATTTTAATAACTTTTATTTTAATATGTTCAAATATTGGATCCATTTAAGATACACTGAAACATAAAAAATAAAAATAAGGTTAACTGATCTATTCTCTTCAACTATAGCAAGGTCAAGGAAGAGAAAGAAAGGTTGAGAAATTGTTTCTGATTAAAAGTGACTACACAAACAAGACAGCCAGTTGCAAGTGTGATCCTGGATTGAATCCTAGAATGAAAAAAAATCTATCAAGCTCTTTATTGGAACAATTGGTGACGTTTGAACACGGACTATGGATTAGATTATCATACTATTATTAAATTTGTCAATTTTTTGTTAGTGTACTATCACAGAATGATAACATTATGTAAGAGAACAGCCTTGTTTTTAGTCAGTACGTATGCAAGTCTTTAGAGGTAAAGTGGTGTGAAGATGCTGTAACTTACTTTTAAATGGAGCACGAATAATAAGGCAAACGAAGCAAACGTAAATAATTGGTCAATCTGGTTGAAGGATGTTGTATTAGTCTGCTGGGGCTGCCATGACAAAATACCACAGACTGGTTGGCTTAAAAATCATAAATTAATTTTCTGACAGTTCTGGAGGCTGGAGTTCCAAGATCACAGTGCCAGCGGGGTTGGTGTCTTTTGAGGTCTCTCTTCCTGGTTTGTAGATGGCTCCCTTCTTGCTGTGTCCTCACATAGTTTTCTCTCTGTGCAAGCATGGAAAGAGAAAGAGATCTCTGGTATCTCTTCCTCTTCTTATAAGGACACCAGTGCTGTCGAATTAGGGCACTGCCCTTAGGATATCACTAAACCTTAATTATCCTCTTAATAGCTTTGTGTGCAAATACAGTCACATTGAGGAGTGGGATATAATATGAATTTCGGTGGACAAAATTCAGGCCCTCGCAGATATATAACAGTCTTTGAACTATAATTGTAACTTTTCTGTAAGTTTGAAATTATATACAAATTAAAGTTACAAGGAATGAAGCTCTCTCTCTCTCTCTCTCTCTCTCTCTCTCTCTCTCTTAACCCCAGTATTACCATGGCCTTGGGAGGCATAAAGCTAAAGGAAAGAGGAAGTGAAAGAAAAACTTGTGTGAACCTTGTCAACTCTAGCCACCTGTGAACTCTACTGCTCTTAAAAAATTATTATGTTAAAGAAGAAAAGGTTTTATTTGATTATGGAGGCCAACTTGTTCTCACATTTTTAAAACCTGGGGAAGAAAGCAGTTCTATGAGTGGTAATATAGGTGCAATGTAATTCATCCATCTTGAAAACAACTCAAATGAAAGCAAATAACTTACGCACTCTCAGTGAATCTGTGGCCTGGTACACAGGATTGAGCTACTTTGAAGGGAATAAACCCATTTACCAGAAACGTTTGGGGCAACTTGATGCCTATGCAAATTTTGAGTAGGTAGAGTTAAGTTACTTGCAAACACTTTGATCCTTTTGTTGCTTTTTTTTTTTTAAGGTTCATTAGGCAAAACCAGTGTATTCTTTGGTCTAGGGCTATGTTTGCTAACCTTCTGGAGTCGTAACCAATGTTGTATAAGTTACCATGTTTTCCCCTCTGACTGTAGGTAACATAAACTACTCCAGACCCCAGGTGAGTCCTGGGGATTATTTCCTCTGCTCCTTTTGGATGGTGCTTTTCCCACTATTGGGAGTTTCCTCACACGTATACACTGATCAGACTCATCTGAAGATTTGAAGGGACTCTCTGCAGTTCTCTGTGTGGCACTCTCCTCTTTCGTACTTTGCTCTTGAACTCTAGCACACTTGGTCTCCTGATTCTAATCCCTGTGTCCTCAGCCATGTGAGCCTGCTGGGCTCTGCCTGGGTTCTGCCTCCCTGCACTCTGGCCTGGACATGCTCTCCAGTCTGCAGGGTGGGGGCCCATCTCATTTACTTCCCTTCTTCCTGTCCTCTGCAGCCCACTGTCCAATGTCTGAAAGCTGTTTTTGTGTATTTTGTCTTTTTTTTAGTTGTTTCAGGGGAGAAGCTAAATTCAACTTCTGTTACAACATCTTGGTCAGAAGCAGAAATCTCCTTGTATCGTCTTCACTATTTTCCCATCTAGTTCTTCTATCTTTTCTGATTTCCATGTGGTCTGTGGCTCATGCAGGATTGAGGTGAAGGAGGAGGAGAGGTGAAGCACTAACAGGTCTTACTGGACTGGTGCTGGTCTGATCTGAAGTTGGAGCTCTCTGACACGGTAGGTGTCTAAATGCTGGCTGCCTGTCTGTGGGTACTTCAGCCGCTGGGGCCTGTTGCCAGCAGCTCCCTGACAAGGTGTGCATGCCTCCTTTTCCTGGCTGCTTATACTCAGTCCTTAACTTTTGGCTTCTGGTGCTCCACCCCCACATGGACTCCTCTTTGGGGTTATGGCGCCCTTCCAGCTCATCTTCTGGGCCAGTGTCCCTCTCGAGGAGAACTAATTCCCTCCAGCCAGTTCCTGTCTTTTCAGGAGTACGTCACATGCCAGTGTCTGTGATCTCTAAACTCCTGAGGTCACAGATCAAGGTTTCTGGATGATTCTCTAACCCCTTTTTCTACTTGGCTTACAGTAAGGAGGAAGAGGAAGAGGAGAAGAGTAGCAATACACTGACAACTGTATTAGTCTGTTTTGTGTTGCTACAACAGAATACCTGAGACCGGGTAATTTATAAAGAACAGAGGTTTATTTGGCTCATGGTTCTGGGACAGCTGCATCTGGCACGGGCCTCAGTCTGCTTATACTCATGGCGGAAAGCAGCAGGCAGCTGGTGGGTACAAGCAGATCACATGGCGAGAGGAAGCAAGAGACAGGGAGAGAGAGAGGAGGTGCCAGGGTCCTTTAAACAACAAGCTCTCGCGGGAACTAACAGAGCGAGAACTCACTCATTAATCCCTCCTCCCCCAGGGACAGCATTAATCCATTCATGAGGGATCCACCCCCATGACTCAAACAGCTCTCAACACTGCTACACTGGGGATCAGATTTCCACGTGAGTTTTGGTGGGGACAACACATCCAAACTCTATCAACAACTGTTCCTTTTAGAAAGGCTAGTACTACCAAACTCTTCCTTATCCATATTTAAGACTTTCCTATGTATCCTTGATGTGGGTATTAAACTGAGGCTCTACTTATTGTGGTAGGGTGGAGATGGGGTGTAATTAACTGCAAGTTCTGCATAGATGGTCTGGCTCATTTTTCTAGAATGCATGGGCCTCTAACATCCTTTATTTTCAGTTTTGGGTCTTCCACAGAACGTGAGAAAAGACTAGGTCCAATTTAAACACCTTATTACATATATTATGCATTTTATTAACTGAATAATAAAATAAAGTTTTTATTTTTTATGTCCATTGTTTTCCTTTCTCTTCATGTTTTCTTGATATCTTTATATGTTCAGAGAAGAAAAACTATAGATATTGTGACTTCAGTCTATTTCTCAAAGGTCCAGAAAACAAAGTATCCTAAGTATCCTTCTCCCCGCCAGCTGCTGCTTCCTCTGACACATTCATACACAAACACTCACACCTGTACACATTTATTTTATAGCCTTGAAACTGAAATCTTGGCCAGAAAAAAAGGAAATGGAGTTCATCTGTGAACTCCTCAGCTGTTCTCTTATTGGTCCTGATAACAGTCATCCTGGCACTGTCAAGTTGTTTTTTCCTTCTTATAAAGTTCTTTCAAGCCTCAGTTTCCACTGTGAATCTGCACCTTGTCCTCTCCTCACTGTGCCCTGTTGGCAACATCCTGAATGCAGCCAGTGCTCACACCTCTGCTTTTGCATATGCGGTGCCCATTAAGAAGCCCCTTTCCTTTGTTCTTTGTTTGGCAATTCCCTGCTGATTTTCCTAGTTGTGGCTCAGTGTCTGAGACGCCTTCTCTGGCCACTGCCTGCACTGGATGTCCCTCTGATATGCTCCTAGGATATCTTGCACCTGCCTCTACAGGGTACTTATCAAGCTGCTTTGTTGCAATTTTCTGTCTTTCCCACCTACTGAGCTCCCTGAGCACAGGAATTTATCTTCCGTAGTTTGTGTCCCCAGTGATTGGCAGGTCATCGAAACAGGCATGAAAGCTAACCTTTTTTTTTTTTGAATACTCGCTTTATCTCAAGCATGTTTTAAGCCTTCTATACGTATTATATAACTCACCTTATAACTCCACAAAATAGGTGTTATTATCCTATTATCCTATTTTATGCACAGAGAAGTTATATAACTTGCCTTAGTAAGTAATGGAAACCAGTTAAACCCAGGTAATGTGATCTTGAAGTTCTTACTTGATTACTCTACTGTCTCAGTATGGAAAATACTTAACAAATGTGGGTACTCAATAAATCCTTATTCAATGAACAAGCAGCCTTTAGTCTGCAGTCCATAATCTTCAACAGAACAAAATGCATGTTAAGACTATGTGTATCTGTACATAGTGACCCTTTAAGACTCAGGGGAATGGTCTGGAAACCTCAGAATGGTTGTCTGTGTTCTAGAGCATGCATAATGTAACCCTCTCCCTGGAGCTCTGGGCTGGGTTCTTTCCAGGTCTAGTTTCTCTTGTCCTCCTGGGTATTAGACCCTTTCTGTTCAATCTCCCAAACAACTAAGTGGTGGCCATTGCAGCCCTGAATAATCAGCACTTTGCTAGTGTGAACAACACCTGCTCAGGGCCGTATTTACCTATCCTATTACAATCAGCACCCTTACTAGTGGAAGCCGTCTTCAACTCTGTTAATCCTAAACCGATCTGGCCATGCTTGAAGCCAGAAAAAATGTTACCGCTAAAAAAAAATTATAATATCCTCCTGCCATGTTAAAATGCTATTCCTGTGAGAAATCAGAGCTCTTTCCCTAGTGGCATACAATTAAAAATTGGTAGAGAGTTATTAACATGCTTTTGAAAATGCTTTTTAAATCATAGAGCCAGTGTGACTAGGCCAGTGTGGTATGCAAACTATTGGCTTCTCCCACAGATGTCTGCATCTTCAAAACCTGTGAATATATTACCTTACTTGGCAAAAGGAACTTTGCCCTTGTGAGTAAGTTAAGGAATTTGAGATGGTGAGATTATCCTGAATCACTTGGGTGGGCCCAATCCAATCACATGGGTCTTTTCCTGGCTGTGGGCATGTGGGGATCCTTTGAATACATCTCTTTGGAACAGAGACTGGAGGTGCCCCCCATTTTACTTGACAGTCCTCTACCCTTTCATCTTTTCATGCTTATCTTTCTTTCCCTGGTTTGCAAGACTTCTGTTCAAGCATTCGGGGGTTGGGGGGGGGGGTCCTGTCTTCGTATCTGAATTCTTTCCCTTGGCTTAGACAAGGGATGCACTTGGCTTTCCTTGATCATAGGACAGAAGAATTGTTCTCCAAAAACACAGACCTCTCCCTTCCGCATGCCCTCTGCCAAGCTGACTTCCTTTACCTCCCAGCCATCTTTTTGTATTTCCTGGTGGGGGTGTGTGGGAAGTAGGGGTTTATTGTATAGGCCCTTATAGTAAGCCATGTAGGGAAGTCATAGGTTTGCAGAACCTAGGAGATGAGGTAGCCAGCATTTATTGGCCTTGGCCTTGGTTCCATGAAAATAAGAAAAATCTCACGCAAAATTCTGTTACGTTTCTTGGTGGGGGATTGATATCCATTTCTGAGCCAAGAAATAGCAATTGTCATATACTAACCTACCCTATATTTTAATAATATGAGTCATTGTAGCTGAAATTATCTTCTCAGAATTGATTACAGACTTCAAATTGTATCTGAAACTTTACCATGCACAGATTAAGATAACTAAAAAAAGCAATTTTAAAATAAAGCACCCAGGTATGGTCCTGCCCAGTACTTCTCAAGTTAATCAGTTTGAATATGGCACTAGCTGGTCAGGTTTTGGAATATCAGTATTATATGGCTAAAACTCTTCATGCTTGAAAAACTGGTCAATTATTATAAAACTGCTTGGGACAGAGGGAGGGTGATGAGGGTTTATAAAGCTTCGGTTAACTCTAAAAAATGTCTTGGTGCAATAAAAACAAACCATGATTCTAGGCTATGAAGTTAGGTTTCTTTATTCAGTCAAAACTATTTGCAAGCCAAAGCATTCTTCTTGTTTGTTGTCATTTAGTTTTATTTTAGCAGAACTTACTACTATAATGAGTTTTTTCACTTTTAGCTACTGAAATGGGGAAAAAACCTGATTTTCAAATTTCATAGCAATAGGAACAAACTTGAAAATATGAGCAAATTCAAAATTTATAAAATTGTATTGTGCAAGGCTTAAGGCTTAAACCAAGTAGGAATTATTAAAATTGAGGTAAAAATGAAATAATTTAAACATGAATGTGAACACCAAGGAAATATTATTCAATGGGTGCATCATCTTCTTAGTTTACAAATGACACAAATTATTTTAAAATATTCAACATTTTAAAAAGTCGAAGCTCATTGTATCCAACACTTCTCCCCTAATCTATTTACTTTTAAACCATATGTAATTTTTTAAAGGGAAATTTAATTCACATGTTTTGTACTCATTTGGTTATGTCATTGAATTCTTGTTTTGTAAGAACTACATTGCATCCACGTGGTCTTTTAGTGTATTTGAAAATAAGTTTTTCTTTTCATTATGTTTTTTCCCCTTGTTGAATGGGACCATATTTTTGCTCTGGTAGACAAATGCAAACAAAGGAGATTTGTTTTATTGATTATTCTGTAACTCTGGATATGAGCTTATTTTATTAAATTAAAAACTTAATTTCTTATTTTTACAAAAACAATTTTGCTTGCTGTTCACATTTAGAGAGCATTTTATTAGTGGTAATGATAGATGGTACTTAGTAATTATGAACATGATCATAAAAGTTAACATAATTATTTTGTAATTTATAAAGTGAAAGTCCCAAACCACATGAAACAGAATCTAACTAGTATTGTTAAGAGTATAGTACGTG
Organism: Cynocephalus volans; assembly: GCF_027409185.1. Taxonomy (NCBI): domain Eukaryota; kingdom Metazoa; phylum Chordata; class Mammalia; order Dermoptera; family Cynocephalidae; genus Cynocephalus; species Cynocephalus volans. The sequence goes on from NC_084464.1 coordinate 79,429,266, forward strand.
TCAAGCAATTGGCTTAATATTGCACATATAATTTAGAAGCATTTCGATTTTACTTCTTTCTTAGGTGGGCATTTTACAAAAGAGACAGCCAACATTCAGATGGGTTATATGATTGACTAAGACCATACACAGAGTAAGTGGTAAAAGCAGGATTGGGAGCAGGGTAGTTCAATACCAAAACAGATTCTTTGTTGCAGAAAATAATTCACATCTGCTTTAATTATTATAGCTAAAATAGAAATGTATTATGATTTTCCTAGAGATTAAATCAATCTCAATACAAATTATATTCTATATATGTTAAAATTTAAGGACTCAGTATACCCATTAACCTGAGCATATTTGCCAAAATAAGTATCATTGTCCTTTAGTTAGACAACTTTTTAAATTCACTTATTACATATTTATTGAGTACCTACTATATGCAAGTACATTATTATTAAAAAAATAATTATTGATTCCTGAATATTCCATCACAAAAGATCTGCACAGAGTACCAATTAGTTTTAAGAGAATTAATCTTTGCAGATAACAACAGCAAAACAGCAACTATTACTACTACCACTATATTACTGAAGCGATGTGTTAGTATGATATAGAGCAAATTTTCTTATATAATTTCATCTTTCTGTAGTAGTTGGTCAAGATCAAGTTGTGCTACAGTAAGAAACAGCCCTCAAATCTCAGTGGCTTGAAACAACAAAGGTTTATTTCTTGCTCATGCTTTATGTCCAGAGCACGTTGGCGGGCAGGGGTTTGGGGAGATCTTACTTTAGTCATTCAAGAACTTATGCTGATGAAGTTTCCATCTTAACAGGTGGGAAAAGCTAGCGTGCTACTTCTATTTGTAATTGATTTTCTGGAACTAATCATATAGCATGTGAAACTTCAAGGAGGGCAGGATATACAATTTTGGAAGCAGAGCAGAACCAGAAAAGAGTGAACAACAGAATGTCTGCTACAGTGCCTAATGTGCCTTTGTTTTTAATGAACGAACTAATTTATCCAGAATTTGTGTTGATTTAGAATTGCTTTTAGGGCCGAGCCCGTGGTGCGCTCGGGAGAGTGCGGCGCTGGGAGCGCAGTGACGCTCCCGCCGCGGGTTCGGATCTTATATAGGAATGGCCGGTGCACTCACTGGCTGAGTGCCAGTCACGAAAAAGACAAAAAAAAAAAAAAAAAGAATTGCTTTTAGAAATGAAAAATAATTAGAATAATCACGTCCACTATAGATCAAATTTGTTTAATATATAAGTAAAATTATTCATGTGTTAGATATGTACTTTTTTTAAAAGTTAAAAATACAATCTTAGATATGATTTATACATTAAATGATTCAATATGTACACTTGAAATAAATTCTGCCAGGGTCACCATATTGTTTTAGTAATCTTCTGGTAGTTGAGTGCTAGTTAGCAGTTAGAGGTGCTAGTTAGCAGTTAGATGATCCTCATTTCTACCAGCCATGCCAATTCCATCTTCTTCTCTATTACTTTCTCACTTTTTCACTCTATTACATGGATTTTTTCATCTGTCCCTATCCTTCTTATGGGTTTATAAATTAACTCTAGGGTTAAGACAAGGCCACTTTGCATAATGTAATAGAAGACAAGGGAAGTTTTAACTTGGGTATTTCTGTCTTGCAAATGTAAAACCAAAGCCTTCAGTTTTCCCTGTGGCCCCACCATCTGCAGTAAAGCTGTATGGAAGGAGGCCAGAAAGCGAAAAAAGATAGGTCTTGGAAATTGTAGGAAGGATTTTTTTTTTAACCCTAAAGATTGCTATATTTTGTTTAAACAAAGTTTTTCTTTTCTCAGACCTCCTCAGTGATCATTAAGATTTCTAGTACTGAACTAAATTGTTGCACCATGTTGGAATTACAATGTTATTAGCTGAGAAAAATTATTTTTTAATAAAATAATAATGGTTTGCCACATTCTTAGGTAAATGTGTTTCTTGATGTAAAATATTTTAGATGTCCTGTGTCTAAGGTTCTTTCCGGAGACAATAAGACAACACTATCAGTTTATAAAAGTTCAGTTTGTGAATTTTCATAGCTTTTTTTAAAAAGAAAAATTAAAGTGAAATGCTTTCAAAATAAGTCAGCTTATTGTACAGGTTGTAAGTAATAAAAGCATTGCTTGAAAAGAATATATTTAGGTTGTGTGAGTGTTACAAAGGGGAAAATATTTGTACTAGCGGTTATGAAAATAAGATAGAACATGTGAAAGAAAATTATGGTATTTGATATTGTCTGTTTCTTTATTAAGCAGTTATTATTTTATTTTCCTCCAACTTTAATGCGCTAACTCATTAAGAGCTCCCTAAGAGATTTCAGAATAATTATGAAAAACAGTGACCTAAAGAAAGCTATAAATAACAAAAACTGAACCAATTCCTTAAGACTATTTAATTAAATATTTACCTCAGAAAATAAATTCTGATTCGTGACTTGGCAGTTGTGTTCATTTGTATTGTTTATTTGCTGCTCTGTGGAGACCAGAACTCATACCAATCTAATAGCAAGGTGTTTAGCAATTGTTTACTTGAAAGAGTCATTCTGAAAATTCTTTTAATAAAATATCTTTTTTGGTTGTTATATACAATCAAACTTTTTGAGAAAAACAAAATTCATAGGCTAACCCAATCGGTGACTAATGCAATTTAATTATTACTACATTCTACATATTTATCACTACTTTAGAGGTTTAAGGAAATTTGCTAAACTAGTAGATTTCTCAATAGCCCTGGATGGTTGGTATAATGGGTAAACTCAGATTTCTCTTTTTCCTTCTAATGTTTGTGTTTTAGGATCTACTATGGTCAAAAATTTTTGAACATTAGTAGTAAAATGATTACTTTTAGGCCTTAAAGTAAATTCTGTCACTGTCATCTGTTTTCCTAATAAAGAGGTGAAAAGAAAGCATTACTGACTTCATAAACAAGGTAGAAGAGGTAGGTAACTACTTACATAGTTATTATTTGTAGTGTCTTGAGAGTGTTCACTTCTCTGCAAATCTCCTCTGTTTTTGGTTAGCTGCAGCCTAGCTTTCTACCTTTTGTCCTTCATCCCTTTGGTTATGGTTTTCTTCCCTATTGAGAGACAAATAGTTTATGAGCAGAGAAACATTTGCAGCTTACCGGTTATTTCCACCTTTCAGTGAATGAATTGATGAAATTCTTTCCTCTGTTTTACAGAAATGAGAGAAGGACATGAGGTATGTCGTGGGTAGTCTGGTGGAGAAAGCAAAGGGAGCCCCGTGAAAGCAGGAGCGAGAAGGATTATAATAAAATGTTGCCTACTTCCTAACCTTGCTGAGAGAGGACTTTGTGTTCATAGTCAGTTCTGCAGAAATACTGAAAAAGCCTGTAAGAAGCACTTTCTGGATCTAACCTAGGCCTCCCCGTCATTTTCCTGGGCAGATTTGAACATGTGGGACAATGTTGATCTAACTAACCAGTAAAATGCATTTTCCAAACACTTCCGTGTTTTACTTTTTGATTCCCTTCAGCTACATGGCGACGGAATAATTTCTAAGTCAATTGGCTTTTGATTTTCAGGGAAACAAATCTCTTCAATAGTCTGCACAAAGATTGTAAGAGACTGGACTGACTAAATGTCACAAGTTGCTAAGCACGTAGATGCAGACTACATATATTTTATATGTTTGTTTATAATTCAACTGCTATCCAAATATTTGCTGATTTCTTAAAGGAAATGTTAGCCTTGAGCCTTATTTCTGGCTTAGGGCCAGACATTTTTGTCTTTTTTTGGCTGTTTAAGGATATGCATAGTGATAAATAGCATCACTACTTGCCACCTGCCATTTAAGTCCTAAAGCAAAAGTTTCCCAATCACACCTTAGGAGCAGGTAATGCACAGGACGGGAATTGAGTGGGGGGGGATATCCTAGATGCTTATTTTGTTGCTATCAGTTTGCTGCTGTGAGGAAGCAGCATAAGACCCTGGGAAGTGACTGCAACATTAACCAGACTTTCCAGATGCCCTTGAATATTGTCAGTCCTGTGCTAGAAGGAAAAGAGCCCTTTGGAACTGGGCCACTTTCTGTGGCTTTGGCAACTGCTGAGCCTGAGGGGCGGGGATGGAGGTGGGACTGATTCACGTTTCCTTTCATAGGGCTTCAAGAAATTCTGTGAGAAAAAAAAGTTTCTAATTTTACTTTATTTGAATAATTCTAAGAATTATAGAATTAGACAATTACGGAATTGGAAGATGTCTTAGACGTCCAACTCCTTAGTTTTGTAGGTAAGAGAGTTAAGATCCAAAGAAGGTAAGGAATTTCCAGAGACTGTGGAGCCAAGTTTGTGTAGGGACTGATGATTTAGTCTTTGCTGATTTTTGGATAATTTTCTAAATAAGAGTCTCACTTTGGCGAACACAGGAATTTTGGTTCTGTACCATGCTATGTTATGTTGTGTTTTGTTACATTGTGTTACGTTACATTATCACATTATGTTTCATGCTGTCTTAATGTTCCACTGTTGAATGCAAATAAAATATCATTTCTGGGGCTGTTTTCACCATCTAGAGTCCATAAAACTATTTGTTCAATACCTCCTTTTTCAACAATGAAGCTACTTTATTCTTCTTTCCCAGAGATATTCCTCATGGCTCTAAACATTAAGTAGAGCTTGAACAGGAAGCAGAGTGTTTCTTATGGTCCCTAAAATGTGGTTCTCCCATCTTGTCAGTACTTGTCCCAGAGTGCTACTTAGGCCTTCCCAGAGACAGTCCCCTGCTGGAAACTCATGCAAGTGGCAGACTGAACGGTGATGTGATTCCTTTTTCCAGTTCCTGATGCTGTATCACGTGCTCTGAGCCCTCAGTTTTCTATTAGACCACAAGGAATGACATCACATCTGTGGCTGGGGTCCTGTGTGTTTAGCTCTGCTTGCTTTTCCTGTTCCGTCTGTTTTCTCTGGTTTCTCACCACTCAGCCTGCTCTTTCTTGTTTCTGTACGCAGAGAATGAATGCATCATTCCCTTGTCTCTACCTCTGTGAAAGATACACGTTAAAATACTTCACCAAGATGGACTCTTTTATGTCTTTTCAGTGAAACAATTGAATCTCACATTTCCCATTATCTTGTTAATATTACAAAACTACATTAATGAGAACTGCTAAAAGAATCTTATTTGCTTAGTGTATAAAGCCAGAGCATTTTTGCTTTTCTTTGGTTTTTTGTTTTGTTTTGTTTTCTTAGTAACCTGACTCAATTTAATTACAGGTTAAATTGCTGATTTTGCCTTTATTTAACTATCTCCAACTATTGCTACAAATGAAAGCTTGTTTAAGATCGACAGTTCAAATGTACAGACAGGTTTATAGCAATTTTTGTTTTACCCTAAAATCACCATGAAGTGATACTCTTTTGAGAACTATTTATTGGACAGTGAACTAAAATGATAACTACATTTTCTAGGTGGCACTATGAAGAAAGATATTTTTAACCGAAGTTTTTGAACACTTTTATTAAATCTTGCTGAGAAGTCAGCTTATATAAATCCTTAAAAGCAGAAGCCCTGTTTTAGTTCAAATCCTAAATTTTAACTCCCCAAATATTAACTCTCTCTTCCTTCCCAACCCCCACAGCCTCCTCCTTCAAGTACTTGGTCATTGAGAGAACAAATCTGAAAACAGTTTAAAAAGCACAATTTCGAACAACTAAAATATTCACACAGACAGCCTCAAAATTGGGAGTGGGTTGTATTCTGAAATAATCTGAATTTTAATAATAATAAAAAGATTGTAAATTAATTGTTTAGAACCCAGAATTTATTTCTCCTTAAGATGCTTCTGGTTGGAGAGTAAATTGGTATGGCATTTTCGGGGAAGAATTTGGCAATGTAAATTAAAATTATTTTCCTACTCTTAATAAGATCCAGTGATTCCAGTCTTAGAATTTATGCAGTCTTAGAATTCTGGAAATAAATGATAAAAGAAATATCCAAAATGTATATAAGTATGTTAATTACAGTGTTGAGTGAAATAGTGAAATACTAAGAACAATCTAAATGTCAGATGATAGGGCGATGTTCATATAGATCATGATGCATTAATTCAGTGGAACACTAAGCAGCTTTAAAAAATGGTGATATAGTTATAGCTCCTCTATTTGTGTCTGATATGGAAACATGTCCACAATACATTAAATAATAGATGAAAATAAAGTCAGTATGTATGCTTAATAATCCTATTTTGGAGCATACATATATGTACCTGTGTGTGTATTTATATATATATATACACAAATGTAAACTCTGGATGAATGTTCATCAAAATATTCGGTAATGACTGCTATGTAGTAGAATTAAAGATAATTTGCGAAGTATTGTATCTTTATGCATTTCATATTTCAAAACAATGAATGTGATATTTTCATTGTCAGAAAAGGCACTGGTGTTATTTTTGGTGCTTTTATTAATAAAAGGTTGTTATATTACCAGACGGTTTCCACAGTCAATTACTCCACATAGAGAATGCAGTGTTCGTGGCGGAACTCTTTCGTCCACCGAGGGTGCACTTCTTCCCCTTTGAATTCTGAGGTTAAACCTTGAATCTTTTGAGCTTTTAATCCTATGTCCAGCATAGGAACATAGGTGGGTTGTGGCCAAAAGGGACCGTGTGGGCTGCTCTTGGTGACAGCCACTGGAGCAGCAAGGGGGCATTTTGGTAGAGGTCCAGAGGATCAGGAAGCCTCTAGTGATGAGGACAAGATCATTCAAAAGTCACATGTTCTTAAGATTGCCTGTGTTAAATATCACCATAAGTGACATCAGCCTTAAATTAATGTAGCAACTATTCATTTTTCATCTGAGCCCCTCGCACTCTTTCTGTGAATCCAGGGAAAGGCTATTCTAAAGCAGACTTTTTGGTACAGCTCTCCCTGGCTTGAAAGATGAAACTCTCCTTAGTCATTCTGAGGCATTGCTACAGTCCAGATGTACAGTTTATGTCTTCCAACAAATGGCTGTGGGAATTATTTTTCGCCAGAAGTATTAGATTATATTTTTCCTAGTTGACTCTTCCTGGCTGCACTTTATGCCTCTAAAAATTCTTTAGTGCTATAGTGCAACTAGTCAAGTGGGAAAACTACAAGAATCAGAAGTGAGTATCTAAGGAATAGAACTAACCGGCCAAATTCTCACCAATCTTTCTGCCAAAGGACTCAAACGCTGTCATCCTGAAATAAAAAAGCAGGGTTTTGTGTGTTTATATAAACATATCTAATCTATATCTCTGTCTATATTTATATCCATATCATTGGACATATGCATACATGTGCATGTGAACACATATGGCAAAATTCTTTCAACAAAGCCAAATATGAAAATTCAATTACAGCTGAGTGTACATGACCACGGTCTTGATAAAGAAGTTCATCAGTAGTTAATTAAGCAGCTTCTGCATACCTAAATTATATAGAAGAATTAGATGTAGTTGGGGAAATATGAAATAGTGTGAACGAGGCCATCAAGAGAAGATAAAAAGTTCACTATGGAGGTCAGTCCTTGAGACAAGACCTGAGGTGGAAGAATCTTTCTGGAAGAAAATATTAGATGTGGATTATTGGTAAGGAATTCTAAGTAAGGGTACTGTAGAAGAAAGACAGAAAGGCCAAAATGGCTGTTATTTGTGGTGGATGACAGAGAAGTAGGTAAATCTAGAACTTTGGGGTCAGAGAAGGATAGTGAGACAGGTGGGGGCAACTTGGTTATTTGGGTGAACAGTTCATTTTATGGGAATTTCGGGATGTTAATCTTCCCTGGCCACTGGGTAATAAAAGCCAGTAGCGCTCTCCTGTCATTGTGACAACCAAAAAATGTCCCACAAGTTTCCAAACATCCTCAGTGGGAAATTTATCATCTCATCTTAAGAACCACTGGGCTAGGCAATGAGCGGTTCTGAATGCCAGGATGAAATGCCAGGATGCCATCAGGTTTTCATGTGTGAAGTAGTTCTATTTTCCTATTTTCTTTATTTAGACATACTGTAAAACTATACTTTTCTTCACGATGTTTACAACACATCCACTATTATCTGTGGTTTAATTCACTTTAGAGTTAATTCTGATTCCTATGGCATCCATTACATACTGCCTTAATCTCAGATTTTTGCTGTTTATAATTATCTTTATTTATAGCAGGTTTGGGTGAAACTTAGGGGCACCAGGGGGTTCAAAAAACATCTGGAAAAATTTTTCAAAAATTTTGGATTTACTAAATCCCAAACATTCTGCCAAACACCTCTTCTCACCCCCTTCCTCTAAACTTTTAAAAACACATATATTTTAGAGAACATTGATTCCACGTGTTTTTAATTCATTTTAGTTTGCATCATCAAAATTTTTTCAAGAAGTGATTTGGCATCCAGGAATCCCATTGAGCCTTAAAAATGAATAAACTCTTAACAACTTAAAAAAAATGTCACACAAATATATTGAAACAGCAAAAGGATAAAGTTTTGATGGAGACTGATTGGGACTGTAATTTAGCAAAATTATTTTTCCGCATTGATTTATAGTGTTTCATCCAACTTCCAATCCACAACCTGGATAGAATGAATTGGGTTAATCTAAAAAAAAAAATACCGTATCAAGTTCTCTACACCAAGACATACATCATCAAGGAGGAAGTATTAAACAATCAACTTGAATTAAATATTTTATTAATTTTAATATTGGGTATTTTTACCATATAGTTACAATAGTGATGTAAGAAACTCTTAGGACAAACTGGAAAATGTGAGAAGTAACAAGAAGAGCTATTTGAGAAAGAAAATAGATTTAGTGATTAGTTAACTTATGATTGTGATATAAATCAGTGATACTCAAGATTTGAAAGAAGACTGAAGAGTAACTTGCTGATGATCATTGATGATAAATGTGTGAACTCACTTTCTCTCTGTCACACACACACACACACACACACACACAGAGCTATATAAATATCCTTATTCACTTATTAATGTAAAATGTTCTAAAGCAACTAGACTGAGGCAAGTGAGTTAAGTGATATAGAATGGTCAAAAGCCCCATTTATGTCCATTTGAAGAAACTGAAGAGAATTTTGAGGATTACAGAGATCTTTTAAGAAGTTTTGAGGGTTTGAAAGTAAGAACTCAGAAGTTATACTAAAGAGTAGAGAGATAGATTATTTAACAAACTTGGTGAAAAATGTTAAATATTATCAGTATGGGAATGCAAATTCTAAAAGGATACCATTTCTTACTTCACATCATCAGAAAAAAATGTTAATTTAAGAATATCTCATAATCTTCCACATCTTTCTTTTATATTATTCAAGGTCTCCAATGGGCACATTCATGGACTGCTGATAAAAATGAAAAATAAATTTGAAGATGCCTACCAAGAGTCTAAAAATGTTAATACAGTAGTTCCCCCTTATCCACAGTTGAACTATCCATGGTTTCAGTTACCTGAGGTCAACTGTGCTACAAAAATATTAAATGGAAAATTCCAGAAATAAACAATTGAAGTTTTAAATTTCGTACTGTAGCATTATGACGTCTTGTGCCATTCCACTCCATCCTGCTCAGGACATGAATCATTCCTTTATCTAGCATATCCATGCTGAACACTCCACCTGCCCATTAGTCACTTAGTGGCCATCAAGGGTATCTGATAAATTGTGTCACAGTGTTTGTGTTCAAGTAACCCTTATTTTACCTAATAATGGCCCCAAAGAGCAACAGTAATGATGCTGGAATATCGTTACAATTGTTCTCTTTTATTATTAGTTATTGTTGTTAATCTTACTGTGCCTGCCTTGGATTAACTGTCCCCCCAGAACTTAATCCCCACTGTAACTGTTGAGGGTGGGAAATCCTATTACGGTAATTAAAGAAGTGATTAAGTTGATGGCTTAATGGTGGTCAGGTGTGTGGTTCTGAGGGCTTTAAAAGGAGAGTGGGTGAGGAGCTATGTCTCTTGGCTTTGCCATTTTCTGTCATGTAAGACCCCTGTATTGCTGTAAGCCACCACCAAAGAAGACCCTCGCCAGATGTGTTCTCTGGACTTTAGATGTCCTAGCCTCTGAAACTAAGCCGTACGTTTTGTTTTCTTACAAATTACCCAGTGCCAGATATTTTGTTATAAGAAACAGAAATGGACTAATACAGTGCCTAATTTATAAATTAAACTTTATCTTAGATAAGTATGTATAGGAAAAGACATAATATATATATAGGGTTCAGTACTATCTGTGGTTTCAGGCATCCACTGTGGGTCTTAGAACATATCCCTCATGGATAAAGGGGACTAATGTAATCTTTAACCAGTGACTCTACTCTTGAGAATTATTCTAAACACACACAGAGACATATACACATACACAGTCTTATATGTTCAACTGAGACAAAAAATTTGAAACAATCCAAGTGTCTAGAAATAGGGAAGGGTTAAGCTTATTATGATATCTACAGTATAGAAAAACATGGAATGTTAAAGATGATGCTGATGAAAGGCTTATGATATATTAGGATTGAATATTTATGGGAACTGAAATACAAAGTATTATGAGGTCAATGTTTTAAATTGCGTAGAAATAATATGGTATATAAAAAGCAACGGTGGTTTTATTCTACACATTTCGTAGCATGGAGTCAGTGTCAGTGATAGAACTTGAGTATCCCAACTCTTTTACCATACAGTAAGTGCTCAAAAAATGGATAATATTTTTCATATTAAAGCTGTCAAATTAATTGCATGTAAAGTTAATTTTCTCCTTTAATAAAAAGGAAATTATTAAGGTAAAAGCAAGACTTTTCTCGTAGTATTTGAGAATAAAAGTTATGTGGTTAACTAGTTTTAGAAAAGTGAAGTTTTAGAAAAATAAAAATTTTTGAGTGGAAAAAGTCTTTATACTTTAAATTATAATTTTAATTAGGGTTGGTCATCATGAAAATTAATTTTTCCATTGAAAGGTACATTTTTATCATGAACTGGGGTATTGAATTTTAGGGGCAAGTTGCATGTCCTAATTAGGCCAGAGTGGACTACCAGTGTCCAAAGGAGCAAAAAGTTCAGTTATTCCCCTTCATGGTCCCATTATTTCCCTTTTACACTTCCACAAGTCCTTGTCTATTTTTCAGTGTTCTGAGGAGAAGAGAATTCTCTGATTCAGTCCTAGCTCAGTATGCTTGGCTGTGGTGGAGGAAATAGGACCAGAGTCCTATCTTGGGTTCAAGGGAAACTCTATTCCTTAGAAGGCTGAGCCTCTGATGCTTCAGCTCTGTCAACATGCTGCACCACTATTAGATTGAGCCATATGAAATTATCCTTTTTGTAAGTGACAAATGGTTGGATATTGGCAGTTTCATAAGGTTCAGTTTAATGGTTCCTGGGACACAAGTGGCTCCAAAAAGGGTAGGTCAAGACAGGTTTAGTGCTTGTACCTTGTGTGTTAGTCCCACCCTTGGGACTGGTTGTGGGTGTTGGAGGCCCCTGACCCTCCCTCCTTTCTGGCTTGGTAGCCCAGGGGGCTTCTGGTCCTTCTAGGTGTTATAGTTGTTCTTTGGTGAAGTGAGACCTTTACTCGTTAATATGAAACTTTGTGCCTGGTTGTGAGTACATTGTTTTTTCTTTCAGTTCTGTGTTGGATTATTTGCTGTTCCCACCACTTAAACTTTGTGCTGGAACTAATTTTTTATCCTGTGCTTAGTTCTAAAATGGGGGAATTCCCTGTGGGGGCCAGTACTTGAGCTCTATGCTTGAGCTAAATTGTTGCTTTGCTCCTGGTTCCCCGGGGAAGGCTTTTTGTGCAGCTCAGGTTTTAATGGTTGACTTTATAGATACTTCCAGCTCTTGTGAGATCCAGTACAACTGGGTTGTGTAGAATCTCTGATCTGGGCCTGAGTCTTTTCATCAAACCGCACCGCATGCAATTCTATATTCCTGACCAGTCTCCTCTGAGTGGTCCTATGCTGATTGGGGGGTAGATCACCTGTCCTTGCTGTGCCCCAGCATTCCCTCAGTGGGCCTGTATCCCCCACCACCTGTGCTCCAAACACTTTCCATGGGGCAGACCGTGTGCTGGTCCCTTGCGATGACTCACCAGCCTCTGAGTGGCTCCTTTCTTCAGATGTTGTGGCTCTTAACTCCTATGTGGGTCCACGGGAACCCTATTAGTGATCTTGCTGGCCTGGGGGCCACCAAGGCCCTCTTCTCCCCTGCCACCTCCAAGCAACTTCATCCAAAGGGCACAGCTGCTGCTTTCACCAGTTCCTGCTGCATGTGCTCAGCAGCTCCCGCCTGGTCAGAGCAGGTCTTTCTTTCTTTCATCATGGCTTCTCCTGCGTTCGTGCACTCCATAGTTCTTTCCTCTTCTTCCCCTGAGCTCTAGCCACTCCAGCTTGGCTGTTGTTGCTTTTTGATAGTTGTAAATTCATTGATTTGTAGGAGAGAATGATGCTGGGGACCGTCTATTCTGCCATCTTGACTGGAAGTCCTGGCTGCCACATCTTAAGACTCAGAAGTACAGGTGACACCCTGATTTAGCCCATGCCTTGTTTGCTATTCCTTCACTCTCTACCCTTGTTTCAACTCTATTTCAGGAGTGTTGTTGGTCATAACCGCCCCTGCAGGCCATATAAGTCTACTTTGACTTTTATGGAGAGGAAGTTGGTGGCAGAGAACTTTCTATTCCGGAAAATCACTGGTTCCTCATGCAGACTGGCCCACCCCTTTCCAGAGTTTTGCATGTCAGAGGAGGAACTGCTTTGATAAATAAAGCAAACACCTTTTATTCCTTATTTCTAAGCATGATGTTCAATGTGACAGAAACCTGCAAAACTAATAGGCTCTTAAAATATGCTTTGGCTGGCTTTTTGAACGCCTGCATAGGGTATCTAACCACTTTTTGTCCCTGTTGAAGGGGAAATCACCTCTGATAGGACTCCCAGCTGATACCTAACAGCCCATTAGAAGAAAATGCAAAACGACAAAGTTAACACTTACCAAATGTACAAGTAAAACTTTATATTGTAAAATACTCTTTCTAAAATAGCATTTAATTTTCATATGATTGAAATGTGAAATTTGAAAGTGCAGTTTGTAAACAAATGGCATGTAGGTGTACTAAAGTGTCAGAAATTCAAGAAGATTCACAATAGGGCTGTTTTTACTAGGAAAGTTAGAAATTGAATAATTATTCAGGTAAATCAAGCAGAAGATTATTTTGGCTCTAACTTAGTTTTTTTGCTATGAATAAAAAGTGTGTAGATTGGGAGAAAGAAGTTAACTAAGTTATTTGGGTAATTTCTCATTTATATATCTACTTCCTTAGTAAGGGCCAGATCTTTTGTAAGGACTTTAACCCATGATCTTAAAATGTACATGTAAATTAAAGTTAAATAAAAGAAAAAAAAAAAAAGGAAAGAAAAACAATGAAAATAGATGTTGAAAGGAAGGGTAAAAACAGAATTGGAGTTCTATTTGAAGAGGAGACTGAAACTATCCACACAAAGCATGCAGGAGATCTGGCAAACATGCCCTTGCACGTTCCTTACACAAGACTCAGTCTTACTCAATTCTTCCATTCGCTCATGGGCTCCTGTCTGTTGGCCACCCAAGCTCCCTGAAGAGGGCCTGTGGCACTGGATTGCATCAGCAACGTGTGATGTATGAGTGGGGACATCACCAGGGAGGGAGTACTCTGCCTTTGGCTTGGTTTAGAGTCAGATGTGAAGGAAAGAAGAGCTGCAAATTTGGAAACTATGTTGGAAGAAAGTAAAATTTATTTTTAATCTCTGTAAGTTCCAAAGAAGAAATAAAATCTGCAAACCTGATGGTGAGATGATTGGGCTAATTTGTAAGGTAATTCATCAAAACACGGGAACTGGGAGTTCAGCTCTTGAATCATGGGGAGGTGCCTAAGAAGGACTTCATTTTAACTTCCCCATTTGGGAATTCTTATATACACCCCAAACTCTGATTCTACAAGTGCAGCTGGAAAGGCAGAAGAAAGTACAGTTTTCTTTAAGCTTTGCTTTGTGATCCAGCTAGATTTTGATATGATGTTGGAACAAAATCTCCTTAAATGAGTTAAACATAAATGAAAATGATTTAACACATGGGCACATAAATTTAATTGAAGATGCTAAAACCTAACAGCATTAAGGAAAGTTTAAATCAACAAGCTTCAGAGGGATTTGCCAAATTCTTTTTGCTCATGCCACCAATTAATGAAGCTGCATTTAGAACTGAGAGCTGTGAAGATATTTTTTCAAAGACAATTGTGATATTTCCCTGGTTCTTGTGTTATCTTGCCACCAAGTTTGTGCTTGTGCCTACTGGTTTTGTTGACTGTGTTTTTGCAGCAACATTGCTCAACTTATTTTAAAGGAATTCTCAGTAAACTGTGTAAGGACCATATAAAATCCAATGATGATCTACTCTCATCCTGAACTGGCAATTAAATTTATGCCTGGTGGATCAAAGTCAAGAAGAGCATTTCATAACTATTTTGACAATCGACATAAGTTGTTGAAGATGTAGTATATGCAATACCCTGTGCTGGGTATAAGGGTGGATACAAAACTGCATCATTTATAGATCCTGCCCTTACTGACTTGTAGTGCATATGGAGAACAAGCCATGTATCCAAATGATCAGATTAGAAAGTATAAAATGACAAATGTTACAAAAGAATTATGGATAGTTCAAGAAATTCAAAGGAGGTGAGAGATTGTTTGTATATGTGATGGAAGAGATGAGGAAAGAAATTCAAGGTGGAAGAAAGCATGAACAGATTGCAATATTAGAAATTTTGGAGTGTGTATTGAAATGCACAGGTGATTCAATTAAGCTGGAGTAGAGAAGTCATTAGGATATGGAAAGATAGGATATGTGCCACATCATAGGGATCTGAGAATGACAGGGAAAAGGGGTTGAGCTCTATGATAAGTAGTAGAGAGCTACTGAATGTTTTTGAGCAGGTAAGTAGCTTAATCAGAATTGTGACCAGGAAGAATGCACTATAAAATGGGTTAGAATTGGAGGATATTCTGAGGGCCAAGAAACTTGCAAGAGACCTTTCCAATATCACAGGTGATAGGTGATAAGTTCTGAAGCATGAGAGAGGAAGTGCTAACAGAGGTAAGAGAATTATTTAAAAAGATATTGCAGAGGTAGAATTTATAAAACTTAGCTAAAACTTGGAGATGGAGGATAAAAGGAAAAAGAGTGAGAGGTGATGCCAAAATTGTAAATCTTGATGCCGGGGAAGAGATGGCCACACTATTAGAAGTAATGGAGAAGTCAAGTGGAGGATTGGAGAGGGGGCAAGTGCACTGAGTATGAAGGGCGGGTGGGACAGGGGAGAGCTTCAGGAAGCAGCTGGAAACAGAACTGAAACTTAAAAGAGAGAACTTGGCTTGGATTTCAGATTGCAGGTCATCTCTGCACAAGTGTCAACTAAACTCAGGGGATTGAATAAATCGTTCAAAGGAATGAGGCAATTGAGAACGAAAATTGAAAGTGTTTAGGGCAAAAACTTGGATCAGAAAGACCTACGTTTCAGGAACTGAAGAAGAAAAGAAAAGAGAAATCATCATAGTTACAGGAAGAGACCCAGAGAGCAGTCTCTCGTTAGACCAAGGGAAAGGAAGACGAAAAAGGTGATCAGTGGATGAGAAGGGGAGAATGCAGGAAAAGACCATCGAATCTTGGTATTTGTCCATTTAGGCTTCAAATCCTCTCAGTTTTTTGTTTGAAAGGTTTCTGTTTTTGGCCTTGATAATTCTTAATGCATATTAGGTTTGTCTTAACCTAGGCAGCTTCTTCTAAAATTCTCCCTAGAAAATGCAATTGTTTTAATAATGTATAAAGCCTCATTTTCATTTTCCTCCCTAGTAAATAATAACCATATGTTAATGTTTCTTATGGGCAGGCACTGTACTAAGTTCTTTATATTCCTTATCTTATTTAATTCTCGTAATGAAGTATGTAGCTTTATTCTGCCATTTGACCAAGTCTTTCCATCTCCTGGTCTTTACTCTTAACTACTAGTCTTTATTATTTCCCTATTTTCATATGATTTTCACACACATGAAAGTACCAAAAACCTGAAAAATGTGTTATTTGTGGCATTGGTAGGTAGAGTATTTTAGTCAATGTGCTTTGAAACAGAAGATTAAATTGCTTAGTTGGTATTATTTTGTACGTATTTTCTTTCACTATAAACATGTTTTATTTTTCAGCCCTTCCTTATTTTTCCTTATCTATGTCATATGGACCAAATGTTCATTTAATAACAAAAGTCTTAGATACATAATAGTTTTATAATATGAAGTCTAGAAATAGTCAAATGAGTTTGTATGTAATATGACACATGGGACATTATAAGAAAAAAAAGCAGTTTGTTATCCTGATCTTTCAGAAATATGACATCGGGTCTTCATTCACAATTTACAAAGCCCAGAAATCTGGCACTTTGGGCTAACAAAAAAGGAGAACAGAAACATTTCTAGTAAGCTCAAAATATCCAAGGAAACAGCAAATGTGTATGGCCATAAGAAACTTCAGGGTGAAGCAGAAAGCAAAATGATTTCCTATTCTTAGAAGCAATAAAATACTTTTAGAAAGATCACATTTTGATTGAATATCTAGCCACAACTCACTTATGACTAGAGAGTTACTTGAATCTTATGATGGATTTTTATTTTAAAAAATTCTGTTCCCCATGTTTATCACAGCTCTGTTTACCATAGCCAAAGGTTGGAACCTAAATGTTCATCATCAGACAAGTGGATAAGGAAAATGTGGCATATTTACACAATGGAATACTACTATGCCATAAAAAGAATGAAATTCTGCCATTCATAGAAACATTGATTAACTTGGAGAAAATCATGTTAAGTGAAATAAGCCAGGCAAACAAAGAGAAAGAGAATTACTGCATGTCCTCACTCATGAGTGGGAGCTAAAAAATAAACAAATAAATAAAAAATATACAATAATCACACTAATACATTGAACTTTCAAAAGGAGGGAACAGAACATAGGTTACTAGAGGTAAAAAAGGAGGAGAGGGAGTAAGGGAGAAATTGGTAAAGGCCACAAAAAATGATTACATTGTGTAATGTTGAATATACTAACTATCCTGGTTTGAGCATCACATATTGCACACAGATATTGATATTCAACTCTGTACCCCACAGTAAAAAAATTCTGCTTCCCTATCTCTGCAATAGTTGACTTGATCATTCTGCCTGTTGAATTAAATTATGCAGAATATGAATTTTCTCAGTCTTTCCTTTCTTTCTCTCTCTCTCTTTCACCATGCTCATTCCCCTTTTCTTATTTCAGTGCTCTTTAGCATTCTCATCAGAGGACAAACCCAAGGATAAAATGCAGAGTAATTTTGTTTTGGTCATCATCCCTCAAGGAGGGGATTTAAAAACGTGTGATTTCTATCTTCCTTAGCATAACTAAATCAAGAATTGGCTGTTCTAATGCTTTGACAGTGTTCATTGACACCACCTGCAATTCAGATTTATACAGTGTGGGTTTTCACTTGATGAAAACTGCATATCTTGGTTGCTTTGAGGATGGGATAACAGACTTATCTACTTGATATGCTCAGGAAAGATAGAGATGGGTGATATGACTTTATCCCAGTCATTCACTGACAGAACATTTATTGAGTGACTGCCCATATGCCTGGCACTGTGAATTCAAAGAACTGGCTTCTGTTTCGGGTAGGTAAGCCCTCAGGGGTCGTGATCTTAAGTATAAATACACCCAAATATGTAATTCTATGTTATTTTGCTGACAGCTTTCATTAACCAAACTTCTCTTTATTGTATCTTCCGTGCATTTGGCCTCAGAGATGTAAGTAAAGAAAATATTCCCCCTCCCCCCAATACATGGGGATTTGAGAAAGGGAACATGTGTGGATATCTGTGAGAAAAATATATTTTGGAATGCATTATTTATCATTCTGTTTAAACTTTTTTAAAAAAGGTAGAAAGAACTTCTTAGCTAAAACTGGGCTGTCTTAATAGGCATTTGACAAATATTGATCCATTTTGTTGAGTGATGGAAGGAGCTTAATCTGTACTTTGGTGAAAATTGATTCTGAACATTTAAAAAATTAATAATTCATCTTTCTATCCTCAACACTTGGCAAAGTACTTGTTTATGGAATGAGTGAAGCTATATGGTTCTCTAATGTTATAAATAGGACAAAGGATAATGAACTGACATGTTGTTTCCCTGCCTCAGGAGGACATTTAACAAACTATAGAAAACCTATTATTTTTTAAAATCCTCAGACCCTTTCAACACACCCCGCTTTATTTATGTACAAGTAAGTTTTGTGCTTTTGATTTTATCAAAGCATATTTCTTATTAATTACTCTTTGGTAACATATTTCAGGCTTAAGTGGCACTACATAATTAACATAAAGAATGAAACTTTGCTTTAGAAAATATATTTCATAGTCTGATCGTCTTTTCTCGCATTCACCCAATCAATCTGCATTATCAAAATGTTGTAGTTCTCTATGTGTGTCACTTTTTTTCTTACATATTTGTAGTCTGTATAGTTTATCTAGCAATGGTCAGTTGGGAATTGTTTCTTATATATTTAAGTATCAATGCTTATAAACAGTGAAACTAATTAGTAAAGTCATAAAAAATAATTGAAAGATATAATTTAAATTAATTATATAATATAATTAAAAATAACTTCAAATAAATATCAGGTCAACTTTCTAGTAACAAGTTCTCTTGGATAGGGGTGTGATTTTCCTAGTGTGATGGTGAGAACACAGTTGACCTTAGACAGGAGCTGATGAAGTACTAATACATAGCAGGAAAGAAAGACCAGACTGAAGAGCCCATGGGTGAATAATCCATTATGTCTTTTCCATCTGCTTTATGCTTTTCATATTTTCTCTGTGTAAGTCATTCAGCCACTGGAGGTCTCTGTTTCTCTGCACAATTTTAGCAAGATGCATGTGTGTCATTGTTTATAAAGAGAACCGTTCCCTTAGGAGGCTAATGAGTTATATTTCTATTTTCAATAACTAGAAAATGTATGTAGCTTCTAGGTGTTGTAGTCACAGTTTTAGTTTCTACAGGACAGGATTTGTGCCATCATTCTAGTCTGTGTGAGATTAGATGGCTATCCACATTCCAGAATATTCAAGTAGCTTTGTCTTCAGTATTATTTCTACTTAAATGACAAAGTATTGAATATTATTGGTCAATCGATTTTACATTTTCTCATTTTGCATGTGGGAGAATTTATGTGTTTGTCTTCAAAATAAATAAAGTAATCTGAGTATAAAAATCATTTTTCTAAAAACAGTATTTGAAGAAATCAAGAGAATATTTGCCTATGAGCTACCTTTAAATAAATTTCCAGTCTAATAAAAATTCCAGTTGAAACTATGTAAGGTTTGACATATTGAAAATGTTACAGTTCCTGGGAGCAATGCCTCATAACCATAGACATTAACGTTGAAGGTTCATGTCAATGCAAAAATTGTTTATGGAACAGTTATACTATGTAAGACATAGGGTATACAGGTAAAGAAGACGTAGTCTGTTTTGTAGGAAGTTTTAGCAGTTAGGGGGTGAGAATAAGACAAAGATTTAAAAAGTACGATTTAGCACAAATAGGGTTTGAACCTATGGAGGTTCAAAGATGTAATAGGTCGCATTTGCTCTTAGAACGCCAGAGAACATTCTATGTGTGTTGACACTGAGGTGGGACTTTGATAGACAACTGTTTGAGAAAGTATGGGGTAGGTTTGGGGAATAACAGGTGGTACAGGTTGACTGAAGGACAAAATATGTGACATGCAGTGACATGACCAAGGCTTTAATTATCAGCCTGAAGATTCTGAATTTAATTTATAGGGGCAATTGAGGAAAAAGAGTATTTTCAAGAATCCGGGGGAGAAAAGGAAATTTGGTCATCCCATGTATCATACAGGAGGTATAAACTATGAGCAAAGAGCTTCTAGTTTTAAAAATAAGATGATGTCTTTGCATGGTATCTTATAATTGTCAGATTGCTTTCACATACATTGTTTTAATTGAGCTTCACGAAAACTCTATTTCTACTATGGTTTCAATTTGAAAACATGAAAAAAGTAACCTGTAGAATATTATGTCTAGTATGTCCTAATTTTTAAGAAAATTGCATACTGTATGATATAATACATATATTTTTATTTATAAAAATTATATTATATACTACTTTCTGTACATATTCGTATAGAAAAACACATAAGAAGACAGCAACTATGAGTAATAGTAGCATTGATCAGAGTGGGAGGTGGAGAGAGGGCCAGAGATTCAGTTTATACAATTTCACATTATTTGAACTTTTTACAGTAAGGATGTATTGTTTAAAAATGCGATTTTTCAAAATGAAAGAAAAAAACCATGAGCACTCAGAGCCCAGAGAGTTTCTGTGATTACGATGGTCACACTGATGGTAGCTGGGAGAGTGGAGAAGCAGTTTTATGAGATTCACACTCCTCACTGTCCTGTGAATATCGGGGGAGGCCAGCAGCTGATGATTCATGCAGTAAAACACAGGAAAGGAGATGCGGAAGGCAATATTATCGGAAATCTGTCCTTAAGAAAGAATTAATCCTTAGGGAATTATGCTGGATAATCTGCTGGCTTTTTCAAGTAGCCATTTTAATGCAGCTGAAATAAAATAAATATGGATATAAAGGGCAGCTTTGAAAGAAAGTCATTGTATAGGGCTCTGTGTGAAGATGTATGTCTAAGGAGACTGAAAAAAGAGAAACTGTCCTACCTACATAGCCCAGTTTATAGTAATGGATGTTTATTGACCAAGTATGCGTGAAAGCTAAAAGAAGACAGGACCCATTCTGGGCAGTCTTAGCAAGGTGTCCTGTTGAAAAGAAACTCCACTTAGTATTCCAAAAACCTTTAAAAAGCTATTTCAATGTGTGCTGAAGTCTTGTGAAGAGATTTTAAAGGTAAATTCTATTTATCACATAAGAATATTGTCTTATACTTCTTCCATCCATCTCACAGTATCTCACACATTACTGTTTGGCAGCTACTTCAACCTCCATAATACTTTCTCAAAACTCCCTAGAATTGGCTCTCCAAACCCAGTCCACACTGACTCCTCCTCTTCTTTGCATCTCCTTCCTTCTTTCTGGTTTAGTAATATTCTCCTACCAGAGTGGTTACTCATTAGCCACAACACACCAAAAGGCTAGGAAAGCATATAATGAAATCTCCTTGGAAGGGAAGCCTCCTTGAAGGAAAGCTCTGTGAACACTTACGTATCAGAGTATAACTGGGGTCCCACGTGGCCCAGGGTCTGTGTCATTTCACTGCCAGAGAAATAGCAGTCTGACTCTGGACGCCTAGACAAATAGTGTTGATCTTTAACTGTTTTAAAAGAGAATAGTACAGAGATTTTATACAGTGCTTTATGTAGAAAGCTTCCTAAAAACTGTTTCTACATCTCTCTCTGTCTCTCCAAAGTATCCCATTTTGAGGCAAATATTAAGAATCCCCACAGAGGGGCATTCATTAGATGACCACTAGGGGAAGATTGAGAGTAGTTTGTGATATGCCCAATGAAGTGTTCATTCACAGCGTTCTTTCATTCATTCATTCAGCAAGTGTTCAAAAACACAACTTGGGGCTGGGCACTGTGAAAGTGACTAGGGACACCAGCGAATATAACACTTAGAGTCTGTCAGGAAAATAGACATCAGACAGGAAAATTGTGATGAGTGTTATAATAATAACATCTTATATATATTGAATGCTAATTCTGAGCCAGGAATTTTGCTAAAAGCTGTACATTTAATCTTTATTCAATTGTCTAATCTTTACAAGAAAGCAATCTGTATTACCTCCATTCTACAAATGAAGAAACTGGGTACTACACAGTAACTTACCCAAGGTCACATATTTAGTAAAAGTTGGAGCTAGAGTTTAAAACAAAGTTTACCTAACTTCTAACGTGAAGTTTTTAGCCAATGTTAAAGAACTGTTGCTTTCTAGGAGGGAAGAAAGAGACAGAAAACAAAAAATGGTGCCCTCATGGAAAGGAACTGAGAAGATTCTTTCCCTACAATTCAGAAGTTGGGGGCTGACCTCAGGGAAACAGAGGACAGAATGCCCAGAGGAAGACCCGTTGGGGGCTGGGTCCCAGAGCACTTGGCTTAGAACCTAGAAGAGGCTATAAAACAAACAGGAAGCTTAGCCAGTAATGTGAGATGCAAGGTAAGAAGCATGGGCCTCAGTGAGGGGAGGCCAAATTTGGAGACAGAACATGTGGTTATTGCATGAATGGGCAAATTGAAAGATTGGCCTTTGGCAGAATTCTCAATTTTTCTCTGAAATGCAGTAAATTGAATAAAGTATATAGTCAACAACATCATCTCTGATCTCAAAACAAAGATGAGGTAAGTTGTAACTCAATAGCTGTGTGGATTTGGTAAGTACTTAACTTTTATGTGCCTTAGTTTAGTTATATATAAGATGAGTAATTTCAGGTTTAAAATGAATAAGTATGTGGTAATTGTAAAGATTATATTGTTATGTATGAAAGTTGCTTAGTCCAGTAACAGATGCAGAGTATACCTGCAACAGATGATGGGTATTATTATTGAAGGCCTTTTGCAAATTAAATGCTTGCTATGTTGTTTTCTATGGGCCAAATTTCTTTCCAGAGCTTTGTTCTGAGAATCCAAACAAATAGATCCTGTTGTACTATTCAATATGCAATGTGTTTTTGGCATTCCAGGTAGGGCATTATTAATTTTTTTTACTATTTACTATTTTCATCAATACCCGTAGCTAACATTTGTGGGACATTTACTACATCAAACACGATGCTAGGGAGTTTACATATATCATGGTATTTCATCCTCACAGCAAATCTACGAGGTGAGCACTACAATCAATCCTAATTTATAGATAAGGCTACTTAGGTTCAGAGACCTAAGTGATTTATCCAAGGCCACATGTTGGTAGATCTTGGTGCCAGGTTTTGAGCTCAGTTCTGCCTCCTATGCTTGAAGGGAGATATTTTCAAGAAGGTAACAAGTTTCTCCGTTGGAGTGGTATGGCGATCAGAGCTTCTTCTCCTGTACATGTGAGGTCTCCTCCTTGACCCACCTTGTTTATGAGCTATTTCTTGAACCATGCCTGAGTTATCCTGGAGGGGCAGGATCACCCACACGCAGGACAGTGGGGAGTAGGTTCACTCTGGGAGGCCCTGTGTTCCCACTCTGGATGTGGCCTTCAGGTCTGTGACCCGTGAGCTACTTTGATAGGTGGGGTTGAATTAATGAGGCTTATTACCACTGACAGGAATGGGCACGGAGGCCGTGGTTTAGGCTGTGGAGTAACTGCTGCTGGGACTACCTCCAGCCATGGGCTGGGGCTTTTAATGTGTGTGAAATTTTTCTCACTCTGTGGCTCATCTGAAATTTCTTCAAAGCACCCGTGGATCTCTGAGCTCTAGAGGTGAATTATTAGGAAAGAACGAATGTCCTGGGAGTGGCAAGCCTTGGGCAATTCAAAGCTTTCTGTGTAGTGAGAACATCCAGCCACTCAGGCTCCATTTCTTCCTGGAAAGTTTTCTTTCTTTTTCTTTTGGATATTCTGTCTGACTGGGATTATCACATTTTGATTTTCTTGGAATGGCTCAGAGCTCAGAACTGTGGAAAATGGAAAGCTAGTGTGAATGTTCTTTCACTTCTTGGGGCTTTGGAGTCTTATTACTGTACGGTTTCAGCTTTCCATCATTTGTTTAACGTTGTGGTCTACATGGAGCTAAAGAACGTGTACCGCTGTCATTTTGCTTCCCTGGGGTTTCCTTCAAAGCTGTTATTGTTTATAATTTATAACTTACCCTATTTCCAAAAAAGCATGTGAGGTGATTTCCAACGGGAAATAACTATACTATAGTATAATTATAAACAAACATTCAAATACACATCTAATATTAATTGAAAGGGGATGAGTAAAATTATTACATCTGAAATTTACATTTAGCTCTGAGTCTCTCGGAAAACAAGGTAAAGATATCATGTTGAATTTTAGTCGTTTTGAACTGAAAAAAGGAAGTATAAAATTTGTTCTTGTAGAGAGAGAATTCCTCCTGGAACAAAATTCTAGTAGAAGAAATGGGTAAGTTTTTGTGTTTTAGAAATATGAGTATACTTCAAAAAGTTCATGGAAAGATTCATATTATCTTTTAATTTTATTTTCTCATGAATTTTTTCAAGTACTTTTGTATGTGAGGGTATAGATTTGCTCTTATATACATATGTAAATGTGTAAATACAGATATACAGACATAAACATATGCATATTATTCGTCCTGGTATATGTATACATACATACATACGTACTTATTGTGGTAGGCAGACTAATGGCCACCCTGAGATGTCTACATTCTGTTCCCTGGAATTTGCTAATGTGTTAAGTTAGGTGAATTCATTTGCTAATTAAGGTTGTTAATCATCTGACTTTAGAATAGAGGGATTATCCTGCATTATCTGGGTTGGCCTAATCACAGGGGTCCTTACAAGTGCAAGAGGGAAGCAGAAGAGGTCAGAGTGATGCCATGGGAGGAGACTCAACCTGCTGGCTTTGAAGATGGAGGAAGGACCATGAGTCAAGGAATGAGGGCAATCACTAGAGACTGGAAAAAGCAAGGAAACAGATCTTCTACTAGAGCCTCCGGAAAGGAACGTGCCCTGTTGATGCATTGATTTTAGCTCCATGAAACCCAGGTCAGACTTCTGACCTGCAGAACTGTAAGACAATAAATTTGTATTAAACTACTAAGTTTGTGGTAATTTGTTAAAGCAGCAATATAAAGCTAATACACACGCATATGTACATATGCACACAAATAAAATAAGGAGGGCAGAAAAAGTAGAGAGAAGAAAGAGAAAAGAGATGAGTGAAGATATTTCTATAGAGAATTAAGATAATGCAGTCTAGGTACCTTGATTGCAAAGATACAACTTAGTTCTCACATATAAATACAATTATAAAATTGTGTACAATTGTACAAAAATACAGTAACTTCTTGACTCTCAGATATCTACTAGGATTTTAAGATTTAGTCCACACCAAATAGAATTCTTGACTTTATTCCCTCCTCAAAGCTTATTACTGCCAATAATTTTGCTTGAGCCAACTTCTACCAGGTTGCAAAAGCCGACTGGTGACATCTCTCATTCAGTGACATCATGTCTATAGATTGAATTAAGCAACGGGGGGAGTATTTACACCCCTGATATGTTAAACATTACAAATCAGGGATTCTTCCTGAGGATTGGTTGTTAAACATTTACCAGCACCACTGCCTTTACAAGTTTACTCATCCCAGTAAGTGGTATGACCATCCACCCAGATGCCAAAAACCTAGAAGTCATCTTTGATTAGTCTTTCTCTCATAGACTGTATTTAATCAATTAGCTAGTTCTGCCATCTCTATAACCAAATCATATTCACTTTTCTTTATCTCCATGATTGCCACCTTAATCTAAGCTACCAGTTCATTTGCATGGACCATTACAGTGGGCTTGTAACAGACCTCCTGGATTCTATTGTTGTCCCTTTATCACCTTTTAAAATGTAGATGATATCATGTTACTTTACTGCTTAAGACCCTCCTCTACCCTTAGAATAAAACCTGAGCTCCTTAACTCCAGCCTACAATGCATTCCCTTTGTGCCTCAGCTGAACTCTCCAGTTTCTTTGTTTGCTTGTTTTGTTTGATTGTTTGCTTTTATTGAAACATAACTGATTATACATATTTGTTCGGTACAGAGTTGACTATCAGTATTTGTGTACAATATGTAATGATCGAATAAAGATAATTAGCTTATTCATTGTTGCAAAACATAATCATTCTTTGTGTCCATTAACCAATTTCATTTTGACTTCTCTCCACTTAGCTCCCTGCGTTGTGGCCAAGTTGGTCTTTGTGTTCTTCAATTAACCAAGCTCATTTCTGTCTTAAGGGCTCACCACAGCAGTTTCCTTTGCTGTGACTGTCCCTCTCCCTATCTCCAAATCTTTGCATGGCTGCCTCCTTCCTATCATTCAGGACTTAAGAGTCCCCACTTCAGTGAGGCCTTTCCTGACCACCTAACCTAAAGTAGTCTGTAACATTCCTAAAATATTACCCTCTATCATTTCCATCTTAGCACTTGTTCCTACCTACTATCTCCTTGTTCATTTATAGTGCCTGGCACATTGCAGGTTACTAAGGATTGCTTGTTGAAAGAATGAATTAACTTAGGGAACACTTTGTTTAAAACATATGTTCCATAGACAGTTTCTTTCCTGACTGGGGCCTAGTGGCAGGGAGTGGCTGGTTAAAACCGTCAACCCTGTCTTGGGATAAGAAAGTAGAAAATGGTTGAGGTGGCAGACATGTGAGTTAGAAGGCCAGACATCCAAAGGAGCTTGTCTAATTGTTGGATAGCAGGATGGGAATGGTGACTGAGAAATGATGAACTGTGAGCATGAAAAGTACGGAGGGAAAATGCACGGGTCCGTCCTGGGTCCAGAGATGACAGGCAGGGGGCTTGTACTGGGCTCAGGCCATCCCCCCCAATTCTGTTAGATGGTGCTTTTTTATCCTGAGCTCTTTCTGAAAGCCTCCTTCAGGCCCGATTGCCCATCCTAAAGGCCTAACTCTCATGTAATAGATATCACGGCTGAATTTCCTCCTGAGACACGTTTCAGAAGACACCAGTACTGCACTGCTGCAGTTCATGGTTCTTCCCACAACAGTGGCAGTCGTGTTCGTTCATTGCTTTTCATACTCTATAGGTATAAAAGGCAAACTTCTTTTTTGTTTTGTTATGTCGATAATATTCTCAAACAAAACTTTTTAAGAATTGCTATTCTTACCATCATAGGTTCTTATTGTAGGAAGTACATTGATCAATTTCAACAGGCTTCTTATTTTACAAAGACATTCTTTTGATTTCCTTAAGGTCACAAAGGTGGTGGCAGACTCAAGACAAGAATCCCTATTTTCTGACTTCATGAATAGTTAACTTGAAGTGGGGACTGGCATTAAATTGTCATCTGTAAAGTGGGAAAGAGACAAATAAGTAAATGAGTCACTATCAGAGTCAGGGCTTTATTAAACAATAGCAAAACCTTCCAGATGACTTACGGAGTGGGTTCAGCTTAGACACTTCTCTTCCTACCCTTCAACCTGTAAAAAGCAATGACATGGCATTCTGAAAACTGGTCATGGTGCCTGGAAAGCTCCTAAGGGAATCTGGATCCCTCAGGAATATAGATTAGATTCTATTAGAGATAATTTTTGTTATAGCATGTTATATTATTTTCTAATTCTTTGGCAATTTGTAATACCTAGCCACTGTGTAAAATTTAACTAGATATTTGAATAGCCAAGACCCCTATTTCTTTACTACTTCAGATAAAGAGAATTTGACTGTACTTGTAACAATTTTGATAGAATCATACAATTCTTACTTTTAGACCCTTCCTCTGTAACCTAAAGGTTTTAGTTTATTCTCATTTCTTCTTGAAGAGGAATGGTTTATGGCATACCTGGCTTATAGCAGAGATGTGGTCATGAGAGAGGAAAAAAAACATGCATGTAAAACAACTAGAATAGAGACAGACATGTAATAATGATGCAATTATATAATCATGGAAGCAATATGGTAATAATAATTCTCTTTTGATCTCTGAGCTAAGTCTCTAAGAGTTTGGTTGAAAAACCCCATTTTCTTTAGCCTCTCTCTACAAGTTTTCTTATTAATCCTTTAATTGCCTTTTTACAGTCTCTGTTCAAGAGTTAAAGTTCCACATATTCTTTATTAATTAGGTGGGCTCAGGGCATGACAACGTGCTATTAAGTCAGAGAAGTGCTTTCTTAATTTTTTTTTTTTTTACAGAGACATAATTGATTACACATATTTGTGCAGTACAAAGTTGATTATGGGTATTTTACAATATGTGATGATCAAATTGGCATAATTATCACGTTCATCATTGCAAAACATAGTCATTCTTTGTGTCTGTTAACCAACTTCTCCCTAACTCTCCTCCCCCCCTTTCCCACCTCTAGTAAGCACAGTTCTGTTCTTTCCTTCTGAAAACTCAACGTATTATTGTGATCTTTCTTTCTTTCTTTTCTTCCTTCCTTCCTTTCTTTCTCTTTCTCTCTCTTCCTTTCTTTCTGTTTCTGTCTGTATCTCTGTCTGTCTCTTTCTTT
Organism: Cynocephalus volans; assembly: GCF_027409185.1. Lineage (NCBI taxonomy): Eukaryota > Metazoa > Chordata > Mammalia > Dermoptera > Cynocephalidae > Cynocephalus > Cynocephalus volans. Next base: position 79,457,554 of record NC_084464.1, read on the forward strand.
GCTCCCACTTATGAGTGAGGACATGAGGTATTTCTCTTTCCGTGCCTGACTTATTTCACTTGACATAATTTTCTCCAAGCTCATCCATGTTGCTGCTTATGTCAGAATTTTATTTGTTTTTTATGGCAGGGTAGTATTATACATTTTCCTTTTTCAGTCATCTATTGATGGATACTTAGGTTGGTTACATATCTTGGCTATTGCAAATAGAGCTGTGATAAACATAGGAGTGCAGGTATCCTTCAACACGATGATTTCCATTCCTTTCAGTATATACCCAGCAGTGGGATTGCTGGATTGTATGGTAGTTCTGTCTATAATTGTTTGAGGAAACTCCATACTGTTTTCCATAATGGCTACACTAATTTACAGTCCCACTAACAGTGTAGGAGGGTTTCTCTTTATCCACATGCTTGCCAGCATTTGCTATTATCTGTCTTTTTAGAGAGGTAATAGCCTCTCTAACTGGTGTGAAATGATATCTCAGTGTGGTTTTGATTTGCATTTCCCTGATGCTTAGTGATGTTGAACATTTTTTCATGTGCCTGTAGGCCATTTGTATGTTTTCCTTTGAGAAATGTCTATTCAGCTCCTTTGCCTATTATTTAATCAGATTATTTGTTCTTTTTCACTGTGAAATTGATTGAGTTCCTTGTATATTCTGGATATTAATCTCTTGTTGGATGGATAGTTTGCAAACATTTTCTCTTTATTCTGTAGGTTGTCTTTCACTCTGCCGATTGTATTCTTTGTTGTGCAGAAGCTTTTTAGATTGATATAATCCCATTTGTTGATTTTTCTTTTGTTGCCTGTGCTTTTGGGGTCTTATTCACAAAGTCTTTGCTCAGTATTTTATCCTGAAGTGTTTCTCCTATGTTTTCTTCAAGGAGTTTTATAGTTTCTAGCCCTATATTTAAGTCTTTAATCCATTTTGATTTTATTTTGGCATATGGTGAGAGGTATAGGTCCAGTTTAATTCTTCTACATATGGATATACAGTTTTCCCAGCACCATTTATTGAAGAAGCTGTCCTTTCCCAGTTTATGTTCTTGACGACTGTGTCGAAGATCAGTTGGCTTTAAATATGTGGATTGGTTTCTGTGTTCTCTATTCTGTTCCATTCATTTGTCTGTTTTTATGCCAGTACCATTCTGTTTTGGTTACTATAGCTTTGTAGTATAATTTGAAGTCAGGTAGCTTTACTTTTTTTGCTCAGGATTGTTTTGGCTGTTTGGGGTCTTTTGTTTTCCATGTGAATGTTAGGATTGCTTTTTTTTATTTCTTTGAAGAATGCCATTGGTATTTTGATGGGGATTGCATTGAATCTGTAGATTGCTTTGGGTAGTATGAACATTATCAAAATATCAATTCTTTGAAACCATGAGCATGGAAAAGCTTTCCATCTTTTTGTGTCTTCTTTAATTTCATTCAGCAGTGATTTGTAGTTCTTGTAGAGATCTTTCACCTCTTTGACTAAATTTATTCTTAGGTATTTTATTTTTGGGTGACTATTGTAAATGGGCTTGTTTTCTTGATTTCTTTTTCTGTTAGTTCATTGTTGGAATATAAAAATGCTACTGATTTTTATGTATTGATTTTGTATCCTGCAATTTTACTGAATTTGTTTATCAGCTTTAATGGTTTTTTGGTAGAGTCTTTAGGTTTTTCTTTATATAGGATCATGTCATCTGCATCAGGGACATTTTGACTTCATCTTTTCCAATTTGGATTCCCTTTATTTCTTTCCCTTGCCAGATTGCTCTGGCTAATACTTCCAGTACTGTGTTAAATAGGAGTGGTGAGAGTGGGCATCCTTGTCTCATTCCTGTTCTTAACAGAAAATCTTTCGGCTTTTCCCCATTCAGGGTGATATTGGCATTGTGTTTGTTATATATGGATTTTTAAATGTTGAGATATTTTCCTTCTGTATGTCATTTGTTGAGAGTCTTTATCATGAAGGGATGTTGAATTTCATCAAATGCTTTTTCTGTATCTACTGAGATGATCATATGGTTTTTGTACTTGATTTTGTTAATGTGTTGTATAACATTTATTGACTTGCATATGTTGAACTATTCTTGTATCCCTGGAATGAATCTCACTTGATCATGATGTGTTATCTATCAATGTGCTGCTGTATTATGTTTGTTAGCATTTTGATGAGGATTTTTGCATCTATGTTCATCAAGAATATTGGCCTATAGTTTTCTTTTTTGTTGTATCTTTGTCTGGTTTTGGTATCAAGGTGATTCTGGACTCATAGAATGCATTTGTGAGAGTAGCCTCTGTTTGAATTTTATGGAATAGTTTGAAGGGAATTGGTATTAATTTCTCTTTAAACATTTGGTAGAATTCAGCAATAAAGCTGTATGGTATTGGTGTTTGTTGTGACACTGCTGATTACTGCTTCATTCTTGTTCCTTATTATTTGTCTGTTCAGGTGTTCTGTTTCATCTTGGTTCCATTTTTGTAGTTTGTATGTGTTCAGAAATTTATTCATTTCCTCTGGATTTTCAAATTTTTGGATGTGTAGTTGTTCATAATAGTCTCTAATGATTTTTTTTGTATTTCTGCAATATTGGGTGTAATTTCTCCTTTTTCATTTCTGGTTTTTGTTATTTGAGTCTTCTGTCTTTTTAGCTAGTCTAGCAAATGGTTTGTCTATTTTGTTTATCCTCTCAAAAAACAACTTTTTTTTTTTATTGATCTTTCATATTTTTTTTTTTTTTGGTCTATTTCATTTAGTTCTGTTCTGATCTTAGTTATTTCTTTCCATCTATTAATTTTGGGATTGGATTGTTCTTGTTTTTTTGTCCTGTGAGTTGTAACATTTGGTTATTTATGTGGTCTTTTATTCTTTTGATGTAAGCATTTATTGCAATAAACTTCCCTCTTACGATCACTTTTGCAGTGTCCTATAGGTTTAGATATGACATGTCTTTATTTTCACTCATTTCAAGAATTTTTTTGATTTTCTGTTTAATTTCTTCTTTGATGCATAAGTCATTCAGGAACATGATGTTTTATTTCCATGTATTTGTATAGTTTCCAGGGTTTTACTCATTATTGATTTCTAGTTTTAATCTGTATGGCCTGAAAAGATACTTGAAATGATTTACATTTTAAAAATTGTGTTAAGACTGGATTTCTGACCCAACATATGGTCTATCCTAGAGAATGTTCCATGTGCAGGACAGAAGAAAGTATATTCTGTAGTTGTTGGATGTAATGTTCTGTAGATGTCTGCCAAATCCAATTGGTCTAAAGTATAGTTTAAATCCTCTGCTTTTCTGTTAATTTGTTGTTTACATGATCCATGCAATGCTGAGAGAGGGGTGTTCGTGTTTCCTAATATTATTGTATTGGAGGTCTATCTCTCTCTTTAGGTCAAGTAGTGTTTGCTTTATATAGGTGGGTGCTATGATGTTGGGTGTGTATATATTTGTGATTGTTATGTCTTCTAGCTGGATAGATCTTTTTATCATTATATAATGGCCTTCTTTGTATTTTTTTATGGTTTTCTGTTACCATCCCTTCACTATGTGAGTCTATCTGAGTCTTTACAGATGAAGTGAGTTTCTTATAGGCAGCAAAAAGTTAGGTATTGTTTTCCAATTCATTCAGCCAATCTATGTCTTTTGACTGTGTAATTCAATCCATTTACATTTAAGGTATTGAAAAGTATTGTCTTACTCCTGGCATTATATTGATAATCATTTGGTTGTTTTAAATATCTTTTGTACCTTTTTTTCCTTTTTATTGTTTGTCTTTAGTCTTCATTGGTATTTTGACATGGTAAGATATAATTTCTTTCCCTTTCTCATTTGGATAGTTACTCTACCAGTGTGTTTTGTTCTTTCTCATGTATTCATGGTGGAGTACTGCATCTGGATTCCAAAAATTATCATATTTTGAATTACAGATGCAGGGCTCCCTTGAGTATTTCTTGTATGGTTGGTCATGTAATGGTGAATTCTCACAGTTTATGTTTTTCTGACAAATACACAATTTCTTCTTCATTTCTGAAGGATAGCCTTGGTGGGTATACTATTCTTGGCTGGCAGTTTTTTTCTTTTCTTTCATTACTTTGAATGTATCATCCCATTCTCTTCTGGCCTGTAGGGCTTCTGCTGAGATATCTGCTCTTAGTCTTATGGGAACTCCCTTGCAGATGACTGGATGCTTTTCTCTTGCTTTTTTTAGAATTATTTTTTTGTCTTTGACTTTTGACAGTTTGACTATACTGTGTTTTGGAGCGGTTCTTTTTGGATTGGGTCTGATTAGGGATCTCTGAGCCTCTTGGATCCAAAAGTCCATATCTCTCCCAATAGCTGGAAAGTTTTCTGCTATTATATTATTGAACAGGTTTTTAATGCCTTTTCCTTTCTCCTCCCCTTCCGTGATTCAGATGTTTGGGTGCTCAAGATTGTCTGAGAGCTCTTGTAGATTTTCTTCAGTTTTTAAATTCTTTTTTCCTTTTTTTTCTGTCCATATGAGTTATTTAAAAAAGATTGTCTTTGGGATCAGACAATTTTTTTCTCCTGCTTACTCTAATGTGCTTCTTAAGCTCTTGATTGTGTTTTTTATTTCATTGGATGAATCCATCAGTTCCAGGAGTTCTACTACATTCTTTTTTATGACATCTATCTCTTTGTAAATTTTCTTCTTCACATCCTGGATAGTTTTTCTCATTTTGTTGTGTCATCTAAGTCTTCTTGTATCTCACTAAGTTTTCCTAAGATTGTTGCTTGTAATTCCTTCTCAGTCATTTGAATGGTTTCCTGCTGTATGGGGTCTGGTACTTGAAAACTTTTTTATTCTTTTGGTGGTGTCATATTTTCTTTTTTTCTTTCTTTTTTTTTTTTTTTTTTTTTTTTGTATTTCTAGTATCCCTACATTGATATCTGGTTCTGGAAGAACAGTTGCTTCTTCTATTATTCTCAGTGGCTTTTGAGGAGAGGGACTCCCCCCATAGGTGTTTTTTATATTGACCATTGAGTAGGGCATTTTAGTATTGATTCTGGTAGACATGATTGTGTTGTCTCTGTTTGGTTACTTTGGCCATATTCAATGTCAGAGTTGTATTTTAGTGCTTTCATGGCCTAGGCACCAAGGCACTACACTTCTTGTGAGGTTAGTGACACTGTGTTGGATTATCAAGGACATGGGTGAGATCTCAAATTCTTCGTAGAAGTGCCTGGGTACCCTGTGACTCTTTGGCTGGGGTAGGTAACCCTGGGTGGGCTTGTTGGCACCCTAGCTAGCATCCTGTGACCCTGATAAGTATGCTGGGGTATACTGGAGTTATTCCATATGATTGGATGACCCTGGGTGGGATTTCTCTTTTCTCTTTCTACAGGCGGAGTCTCCTCCTGGGTCTTTTCTTCCCCATATTGGGGTGTAGGTTGGTAGTGGCTTTCTTCCTTACTGTATTTGACTATCCTGGGTTTCTGCACTCTCTGGGTGCTCCAGTGTGCCTCTTTCCAGATCAAGGCAATCTCATGGGCTGCTCACATGCAAGCTTCCAACCCCAGGTATGCAACTGCAGGAAAAGCACAATTTCTCCTGTGGGTTGGGCCACTGTGGTATGGGTCTGGGCATGCTCATCTCTTTCCAGGGCTCTGCTGGTGACCCTCCTTGTGTCAATGCAGTTGAGTGGTTGGTCAGCTCCCCACATAGCAGTGGTGGCTTCAGCAGTGACTGTGGCCATGGTTGTGGCAGGCTGCCCATGCCGCAGCAGTGTCTGTAGCAGGCCACTCACATGGTGGCAGTGGTTGCAGTGGCATTGGGTCCTGCACAGCGTGGGCAGGCACAGCGGCTATGGCAGGCAGTGGGATGAACTGCTCTGCAGGAAGAGAGTGACAGTTCTCTGCTACTGTGGGGGCATGCCTGGGGTCCTCCCGCAGACCCAGAAGGAGAAGGAGCCAATAGGATTACCCCCGGTGTTGGGACCGAGGGATCTCGAGGAAAAGTTAGCCTGCTGCCTGCCAACCCAGCCCCATAAAGAGACATTCAGAAGTGGCAGGGGTTCTGTCAGGGCAGTTCCACTTTATTGCTGTTACACTGCAATTTATATAAGCAAGCAAGTAGGGGCTTTCCATGAACTAACCAATTGATTAAAGGATCACGAGGGCATGCATTTTGCACTAACATGTTGAGCATAGCAATCACGCAGGGTTCACGAGGGCGGAAATACTGGAGGACCAATAAAAACCTTTTGGAGCTATCTTGGGTTACACCTCCCCTACTTCCTGTGGGCGCCATCTTCATCCTCCACCCATAGGCACCATGTGGCTCACAGATAATGTTTGCTCCTAAAAATGGGTCCAACATGCTGTGTTCTTTTTTAAGGCATTTATCTCTTTATAAAATTCCTCCTTCATACCCTGGATTGTTTTTCTCATTTCATTGTGTTGTCTGAGTTTTCTTGTATCTCATTGAGTTTCCTTAACAGTGTTGTTTGAAATTCCTTTTCAGTCATTTAATAGGTTTCTGGTTGTTTGGAGTCTAGTACTAGAGAATTATTGTATTCTTTGGGGGTGTCTTTTTTCATTTTGTTTTTTCATATTTCTGGTATCCCTACATTGATGTCTGGGCTTCTGGTTGAGCATTTGCTTCTTCTAATACTCAGGAATGTCTTTTGAGGAGAGTGACTCCCTCATGTAGATGTGTTTTATATTGATCATTGGATAAGGTGTTTTAGTTTTGGTTCCACATAGGTGCAGTAGTGTAGTCTCTGTGTGGTTACTTTGACCATAGTTAGTGTCAGAGTTGTCTATGAATGCCTCCATGGCTTAGGCACTGGGGCAATCAGTAGTTCCACACTGAAGTGAATGATGCTAGATCGGGTCATCAAGGTCATGGGTGAGATCTCGGGTTCTTGGGAGAAGTGTCTGTGTGCCTTGGCCCTCCTTGGCTGAGGCGAGTGACTCACTGGCACCTGTGACCCAGATAGGTGCTCAGGAGTGATCTGAAGGTCTTCAGCTTAAATGGATGACCCTGTGTAGGGACCCTGGGGGCTGGGATTAGGATAATGGGTGCTTGTCAACCCCTCAGCTAGATTGGGTGAGTCAATGGTGTACCTGCTGCTCTGGGAAGAGCCCTGTACCACCAGGGAAGGTGTTGAGGTACTCTGTAGCTTTGCTGTTGAAGTAGGCAATGCTCAGTGGGGTCCCTAGATTTGTGTGTGGGGCCTGTATTCTTCGGAGGGAGACTGGAATAGTCTGCAGCACGACTGTTGAAGTGGGGTGCTCTGGGCAAGATGTTAGCAGTTTTGGGTGTGTCTCTACCCCCAAGAGGGATTCTGGGGCCCTCTATAGCTGTTCAGCTGATGTAGCCATTCAGTGAGGTTTCTGTGGTTGTGAACGGGCCTCTGTGATCCTAAGCGTATCACTGGGACACTCTGGATCTCTTTAGCTAGAGGTGGCTGTCCTGCATGGGGTTACTGGTGCTGTGGGTGGGCTGCTGTTTTCCTAAGATAGATGCCAGATCTCTCTGAAACCCCATTGCTGAGGTTCTCGTTGGTGCTGCAGGCATGTATCTGTGCCAGAAAGAGGCATACACATCCTCAACTACCTCTTAGCAGCTGCATGAAATGCAAGGGCACCTCACCAATGAAAGTGAAGTTGCCAGCAGTGGCTTAAATGCCCTTTTTAGGCAGTTTTTTGACCCTGCAAAGTGTGTGCACTGACCCCCTCCATCCTGAGGGTGGCACCCTTGCTGCACTGGGCTATTTGTTCCCAGAATGAAAGAGCTGCATGGCTGTGGGTGTGAGCAACCTGGTGCAATGATGGGCAACAGGGGAGTGAGACCTCTGCAGAGGCCAGAGTGATATAGTTTTGGGTGTTGGGGCCAATCTCAAATCTGCGACTGCTGTCAAAGTCTGGGCTCCAGGGGTGAAGGTAGTTTAGTGTGTGACCTGCCCTGGGTCAATTCAGTCATGTGTGCCACCAGGAGTTCCCAGCACCAGGCATCTGGCTGCAGAGGTTTCCCCTGAGACAGCGTGTGGGTTCTCCTCTCCCTCTTCGTGGCTGTGAATATTGTATGTGCATCCCGTCAACATTGGTGGGGTCACCAGCTGCAGCACCAGGCCTGCATAAGGTGCCTTCTGGGTTTGTGGGGAGTATTCACTGACTCCCTTTGTCCTGAGTGTGGCACCCTTGCTGTACTGAACTATCTGCTCCTACGGTGCGGGTCTGAAGCAAAGGGCTGGTCCCAGTCCCAAGCTTGAGCAGCAGTCTGGGACCTGGGGAGTGGGGGCGTGTTTCCCTCCCCAGGCCAATGCAGCCGCTTGTTCCCAACACTAAGTGCACAGCCACAGGGGCAGCACAGACTCCTTCATGGGAGGGTAAGGTAGCAGTGTTCAATTTCTTACAGTCAGAAACTACTCCTGAGTCCCTGCCACTCCAGAGTGGAGGATAGGATGGTGTTGGCCTGTTCACTGAGGAGAATTTTTCCATTCTCTTTGTGACTATCCTGAGTTTATGCACTCAACAAAGTCTCTGCTACTCGCTTGATGTGTTCCAGCTACCTTCTTTTGTTTTTCTTGCCCAAGTGTAGCTGCATGTTCAATGTATTCTCCATCCTTGTGGGACAGATTAGCAATGTCTTCTTCTAGTAAGCCATCTTGCTCTCTCATCAAGAATACTTTGAGACTAGCAATTTAATAAGATTTTTGCAAGTTAAAAAATTCGTTGAATTTCTGTTATGCACAAAGCACTGTGAGAAATGGGTTCTGTTTTCCAGCTTGCACTCCAGTCAATGTTTTCCTAAGATGTTTGGAAACTTGTTTAATAAATGGAAAGAGAAAGAGCAATTTTGTTTCCTTTGCCAATGCTACCCAAAGCTGGCAATGCCCCATAAAAAAGAGGAAATTACATGATAATGGAAATAAAAAGTCAGGCATTTTGCCACATCAGGAGGGAAGATACTTCAGGTTCCATTTAGAAGCTGAATCATTCTTTTGTCTCTTTGAATAGCATCTAAAGCTGAATTATAGAAGATGTGAAAATCCTCTCGGGATAGGAAGAAGAAAATATGTCTTCTAAGCCCAACTTTTGGCATATTAAAAATGCAGAATGCTTTAATTTTACAACTTTAAAAAAATTAACTTACACATTATAATTGTACCTACTTATGGGGTGCAATCTGATATTTTGATACATATATGTTGTATAATAATAGACTGGGTCAGGGTAGTTAATGTATCAATTACCTCATGCATTTATCATTTCTTTGTGGTGAAAACATTCACAAGCCTGTCTAGCTATTATGGAATGTACAAAACTTAACTGTTAACCACAGTCACCCTGCTGTGCGATAAAACATCAGAAGGTATTCCTCCAAATTGTAATTTTGTACCTGTTGGCCAGCCTCTTCCTGTTTTCCCTCCCCACCCCTTTCTCTCCTCAGTCTCTGGTAACCACTGTTCTATTCTCTGCCTCTGTAATATCACCCCCCCCCACCCCCTGATTCCACATACTAATGAGGTCATGTAGCATTTGTTTTTCTGTACCTGGCTTACTTCACTTAACATAATGTCCTCCGGTTCCATCCACGTTACCTCAAATGACAGGATTTGATTCTTTTTCACGGCTAATAGTATTCCATTGTGTATATATACCACTTTTAAAAGAAACAACATTCGTCTGTTGTTGGACACTTCGGTTGATTCCATATGTCAGCTATTGTAAATTGTGCTCCAATGAACATGAGAGTACAGATATCTCCTCAATACACTGGCCACATTTCCTTTGGGTACATACCCAGTAGTGGGATTGCGGCACCAAATGTTAGTCTATTTTTAAGTTTTGAGAAACCTCCATACTGTTTTCCATAATGGCTGTATAATTCTACAACTTCATATCTCTTAATTTTTAAAATAATTTAACATGGTAATTAGAGGAGATAAAACAGAGGCTATATTATACCAACTCATATTTTCTTTGGCTTTGGGGGATAAGTGGATAATACTCATATGTATTATAAATAAAAGGGAATCCAGTCCTGGGCAGGTGAGGCCAAATGGAGGTAATTATATGTAAGTGTAGAAGCCAGTTCAGAACTGCTGGTAGTTATTTACTGGTTTTATGCATGGTGGCTTCCCCACCCAAGATCTAAATTTTGGGTGAAGTATTAGGGCAGGAAGATCATTCCAATCACTAACACTCAATACTTTGGGATCTCATTAATTTATACAATAAACATTTTTAGTATGCCTATTGCATTTCAAGGCATTGCATTGGGTGCTATGGATATAACCCTAAACATGTCAAAGTCCCTGCCCTCATAGAACTTATAACCTAGTGGAGAGGCAGATATTGCACAAGTAATTTTGAATGTGATGGGTAGTATGAGGAAATTCAGAGTGTTATGGAATTACATAGCCAGGCACCTCATCTAGTCTGGTAAGAGAGACAAAGTTTATATAAGGGAGTGACTTTCAAATCGAGAAGCAAAGAATCAGTAGGAGTTAGCTGAATGAAATGGGCTGTGTGTTTGTGTAAGAGAGAGAGAGGGAGATCTGATGCTGGCTCAGGGAGACAAGAATGAGTTAGAAAAATTCCAGGCAGAAGAAACTGCAAGTGAAGGAACCTAGATGTGGCTGGAGTGCAGTGCGTGGAGAAGTGAGGTAGGACACGAGGCTGGAGAGAGAGGAATGAACTAGATCATTCGGAATCACGCTGAACTTCTGTGCCTTCTCATGAAGATAATGGGGAGCCCAGGATGGTGCTGAAGGAGGGGATTTTGTTTAGTAAGAAAAGATCCCTTTGGCTTTAGCAAGGCAAGGTTGGAAATGAAGTAGCAGTCAATGCCATTGTAGAAATCCAGGTGAGTGGGCAGTCTGGGGTCCTTCTCCTCCTGGCTCAGCAGTCAGTTATTAAGCCCTGTTGAGCCATCTTTGGAGGTGTTTCTTTCATGTGTCATCTCCTTTTTCATTATTACCATCCTTGGTTTAAACTATTTCTTTCTTTCGCAGGTCTTTTCCATCTCCAATCGATTTTGCAAACCATGGGCAAATTAATCTTCTTAAGACATGTATATGGCTCTTCCTCATTTACAAAGCCTCCCTGGATGCCTCTCTGATGAACCCATTTCCCCAGGTGCACCTTTACCCTTTCTTCCTACTCCAGGACACTCTAGTCCTTTGTTGTCCTCGTTTTTCCCGTAATCCATCTCCGAGTGCACCATAAACACTGTAGGACTGTGTTCAGCCCACATCACTGTTTTTGCCTGGAATGACTTCCCACTTGCCTGAATCTCACCTGATCTTGAAGAAATCCCCACTCCCATGTGAAGCCTTCCCAGATTTCATCCTCCTTAACTACTCATTCCAGGGAACTCTATGCAGCCAATAATCTGAACAATAACCACATTTTCTTGTAAATCATTGTTTCAAGTATGTTTCTTGGATCAGCAATTGGATTGATGTTTTCTTCTACAAACACAAAATATACAATAAAGGATAAGAAGTGTTGCTGTTATCAAAAATAACACATTAGAATAATAACAAATATTATCATTTAAATTATTTATGGCTTCTAAATGCTTTATCATTTTGGGTTAAAATTGACTAAGCTTTTCCTAAAATATAATTTTACTCTTAAATTTTAAATTACTTCCATATACTTAGTTAAGTACATACTTTTCTTTGAAGAGTAATTCACATTTAAAAAATACAAAGACATTACAAATATTACTTTAGTGCAGATGAATAAATTCTTTTCATATTTTGAAAAGAGGAGTTCATGGTTAATGAACATGTTTTATGGAAATACTTAAAACTGTCTTGTGTTTATACTTGAATTAAATCCCTCTTTCCTTCAGTATAAATATTTTTGTAGAACAGAAAGAATATTCCGTTCTGGGGTGTTCCTTTCTGCTTTACCTATACTGTGTTGAACTTAGACAAGGGTATGTTATATCAAATCAGACTAGGCCTTACTTATTTTGATTAATAATGACTTTCTGAGCATGTAGTGTTTCTTCATTGTTTTTCTTTTTTATTCTTCTTATCTTAAAAGAAATCTTAAAGGGAGAATTTATGTCTAAGTTAATCAGACAAGATTTTTAGCATGAAGAACTTATTTATTCTTTGCATCAGTGAAATTAAAAATTTTGTCCTTTTTTCCAGCCTCTTAGGGATTTTTTTTTTTTTTAAGCACAGGGGCATGAGCTCCAATTACACTTGAAAGAGTTACTGAGTCAAGTTGCTGGAAAAGAACAGTTCTGCAGCAAGACTCTATCCCCTGAAAGGAAATTTGCCTGTCCATAGAATGGAACCTTAGAGCTGTGGAAATATGGGGCTCAGAATTCTTTAAGGAGACAAGAAATGTGACATCCTGAAAAGAATTGGAAGTACTTGGTTTCGTAATGCCCAAAGAATCTGGAATCTTGTTAGCTGCTTTAAAAAATATTTTTCAAGCCAATTGTTGGTAATCATGATAATAATTATATTTTTCTACTATTTTCCACCATTTAGTGATTTAAATCCCTAAATACAATTGAATTTTATAGATGATATGAGCAGAAACAGAGGACAATGGAGAAGAATATGAACTGTCACCAGGAAGCTGTGCCTTATTTCTCACCCTAGTGGCCCAATTTGAAGAACATCAGTTTGATTCAAGGAGCTCTGTTGCTGGTTTTATAGGACACTCTAGTCCAATTTGCATGGAGAGATGGAGTAACTGAGACAAGTTCCAAACTCCTTTCTAGGGGTTTTGAATATAGAATGTTTATTTTAGGAAAAAAAAATTCTGCCAAGCTTTCCTTTTTCCTCCTTTTTTCTTAATGTTGATGTAGACTTAAACTTTGGCTTTTCAATATATATTTGAAGTGACTGTTCATATGGAATATCATCTAGTAGAAGAAAGAAGTATTTCCAGATGCTGTTTCCTTTGTAACCAAATGTTAGACTTGGCAGAATTCAGAAGGATTTTGCCACCTGACATTGCAGCTCTACAGAATGACTGCTTGGCTCTGCCACTGTACCAGACAAAGCAGATGGCAAGTGGTCCTTTCCCCAAAGCCATTTTTCTCCATCTTCCGTCTAAGAGACTACTGAGACTTATGGTTGGGAGTGAGAGTTTTTCCTGATCTTTGGGTGGCCTTCCTATCTTCCTCCTCCATTGCTACAGGAAATCTACCTTTATGAATGTGAAGGGGTTTCGTGAGAGCTGCACAGTTTGACTGTAAGCAAGGTTAACAGATTTGACTTAACAGCCTTCTGACCTTTTGGAAGCTCTATTCCCTAGGGCCATGCAGGGTTGAAATGGAGGCAACACTGTGTAGGACATGTTGTCCAAACTCTGTTAAGTCTTTGGCCTGGGAGGTTACCACTTCTTGACTGACTTTTTCTTGCTCTGTCTTTAATTATGAGATTATATCTTTTCTACTGTTTCTCATATATTTTACTTTCTTTCATATATGAATGATGATAGTAGTTGGTAGAAATTTTTAGTTTTTAAACAAAATTTTATGGAAAAAAGGAGTTGTCAAAATTTGTGAAAAGCTGTCAAAAATTGTGAAAAGTCTGAAATTTTGCCCTACTTGCCAACTCTTAAGTTAGTTTGTCACAATTTCATGGATGCTGGCAGAAGACACAAGACTCCCGCATCAGAGACAAAGGACTTTATTACTCATGGCACAACAAGAAACATGGGAATCAGCGTATTTGCATCGGTTCTCTGAGTGCTGAAGGACAGATAACACCTGTGCATGAAGGGAGTTGCATTAGAGGAAAGGAACTCTGAGTCTAGGGAAGTTAAATTTTTTATTATGCACTATAATCATGCCTGCCCTTTGGTCAAGAAAGCTGTCTTTATCCTACAAGCCTGTTTACCATATATGTATTTTTTAAAAAAATTTAATTTATCAATAGACAATGTAGTTGATTTTTGTGTCCCTTTATCACTTCCCCCCTTCCTTTCCCCCTCCCCCCATCAACATCATATCTGTTCATTTGTCTTAACAAGTTCAAGGAATTGTTGTTATTGTTGTGTCTCAATATCCAAAAGACTGAGAATGATAAATGCTGACGAGGTTGTGGAGAAAAAGGAACCCCCCTACACTGTTGGCGGGACTACAAAATGGTGCAGCCTTTATGGAAAACGGTATGGAGGTTCCTCAAACAATTGCAGATAGATCTACCATATGACTCAGCTATTCCACTGCTGGGAACATACCCAGAGGAATGGAAATCATCATGTTGAAGGGATACCTGTACTCCAATGTTTATTGTAGCACTATTTATATATGCATTTTTGGAAAGACAGTCTGGAACAGAAGATAATGCCATACGTAGAAGCACAAAAGACCCTTGGCAAATTTTCTCTCAACAAAAATTAATTTTTCCAGTTGGCTAAATCTCTAAAACTATTGAATTAAATTGTAATTTCAGAGAATAAAGAGAAAGGAAAGGAAGAGAGAAAAAGAGAAGACAGTTATTTTGTGCAAGTATGTGGAAATGATAAAGAAAAATTCTTCCTGAGATTCTGTATCTTACTTAACTTTTAATTCTAATTGATTAATCATCTCTTAAGGTTATATTATACTATGTGTGCTATTAATAGGAATATTGGCTTTCATTATTTTTCAACAATTGTTGCCATAACAATTTTAATGGATAGCCTGTAATAATGTAAACAGTTTGGACTATGCAGTATGTGTTGATCAGTAGCTTTGCACTACCCAAATTCGGAATTCACATTGATATAAATATTAACATTCTTTGGTGAATTTTTGTGAAATGCTCATTGGTGTTTCCAAAACAATTTCAAAAATTTCTATGTAAGAGGGAATGTGTATCTTTTGGGGAGGAAAAAGTATGAAAATTTACTACAAGCATCTTACATGAAGTCTTCATCTATGTAACTACTCTGATTTATTTATATTAAGAATTTGGTTTTGTTAGGATGGAATCCAGTCAGAAATAGTTTCGTGTTTCCAAAGAACACAGGCTAAGGAAGGTTATGGGTACTGAGTACGTGTCAGACCTACTTGCTTGAAGAAAGAGGAAACTTCTGTAGAAGCTGGAAAAAACATTTCAGGCTTTTGTGGTAGAAAAAAAGAAAGTGGATATCCAGAAAGCATTTTCTTAGAAGATACCAGAATATACACTCTGAAGATTTGTATGAGCTTTGAATACTTGATTCATCTATCAAGATTTTGGGATTCCTAAGTAACTTGGTAAATGTGTATAAATTAGATTTTCAATGATAAAGTTTTAAAAGGCCTTCATGACAGTGTTTTCATAAAGTCTCTGTAATATGCCAAACAATAGATAAAGGACACAGATGGCACAGTTTTTATCCTTTGGGAGTAATTATGAGCTGCAAGACAGAAACAAATGATTAATTGAAGTTTTTATATCTTCTGCTCCAAATAGTGGAGACACAGATTAATTTAAAGAGAAAGAGAAAAAGAACAGGAGGAGGAGGAGGAGGAGGAAGAAAGAAAACCAAGAATGCTGGTTTTCCAAAGGGAGTTGTTCTGTTTCAGGGCTGACTACCACACACACAATCCTTTTTTTTTTTCTTTTTGGCTTTTTATTTATTTATTTATTTATTTATTTATTTAATTTTTTTAAATTTTATTTTGTCGATATACATTTTGGCTGATTATTGCTCCCCATCACCAAAACCTCCCTCCCTTCTCCCTCCCCCCCTCCCCCCCAACAATGTCTTTTCTGTTTGCTTGTCGTATCAACTTCAAATAATTGTGGTTGTTATATCTTCTTCCCCCCCCCCCGGTTTTGTGTGTGTGTGTGTGTGTGTGTGTGTGTGTGAATTTATATATTAATTTTTAGCTCCCACCAATAAGTGAGAACATGTGGTATTTCTCTTTCTGTGCCTGACTTGTTTCACTTAATATAATTCTCTCAAGGTCCATCCATGTTGTTGCAAATGGCAGTATTTCATTCGTTTTTATAGCTGAGTAGTATTCCATTGTGTAGATGTACCACATTTTCCGTATCCACTCATCTGATGATGGGCATTTGGGCTGGTTCCAACTCTTGGCTATTGTAAAGAGTGCTGCGATAAACATTGGGAAACAGGTATACCTTCGACTTGATGATTTCCATTCCTCTGGGTATATTCCCAACAGTGGGATAGCGGGGTCGTATGGAAGATCTATCTGCAATTGTTTGAGGAACCTCCATACCGTTTTCCATAGAGGCTGCACCATTTTGCAGTCCCACCAACAATGTATGAGAATTCCTTTTTCTCTGCAACCTCGCCAGCATTTATCATTCATAGTCTTTTGGATTTTAGCCATCCTAACTGGGGTTAGATGGTATCTCAATGTGGTTTTAATTTGCATTTCCCAGATGCTGAGTGATGTTGAGCATTTTTTCATATGTCTGTTGGCCATTTGGATATCTTCCTTAGAGAAATGCCTATTTAGCTCTTTTGCCCATTTTTTAATTGGGTTGCTTGTTTTCTTCTTGTAAAGTTGTTTGAGTTCCTTATATATACTGGATATTAATCCTTTGTCAGATATATATTTTGCAAATATTTTCTCCCACTCTGTTGGTTGTCTTTTAACTCTGTTAATTGTTTCTTTTGCTGTGCAGAAGCTTTTTAGTTTGATATAATCCCATTTGTTTATTTTTCCTTTGGTTGCCCGTGCTTTTGGGGTTGTATTCATGAAGTCTGTGCCCAGTCCTATTTCCTGAAGTGTTTCTCCTATGTTTTCTTTAAGAAGTTTTATTGTTTCAGGGTGTATATTTAAATCCTTAATCCATTTTGAGTTGATTTTAGTATACGGCGTGAGGTATGGATCTAGTTTCACTCTCCTGCATATGGATATCCAGTTATCCCAGCACCATTTGCTGAAGAGGCAGTCCCTTCGCCAGTGAATAGGCTTGGTGCCTTTGTCAAAGATCAGCTGGCAGTAAGTGTGTGGGTTGATTTCTGGATTCTCTATTCTATTCCATTGGTCAGTGTGTCTGTTTTTATGCCAGTACCATACTGTTTTGGTTATTATACCTTTGTAGTATAGCTTAAAGTCAGGTAGTGTTATGCCTCCAGCTTTATTTTTTTTGCTCAGCATTGCTTTGGCTATGCGTGGACTTTTATTGTTCCATATAAATGTCTGGATAGTTTTTTCCATTTCTGAGAAAAATGTCTTTGGAATTTTGATGGGGATTGCATTGAATTTGTATATCACTTTGGGTAGTATGGACATTTTCACTATGTTGATTCTTCCAATCCAAGAGCATGGGATATCTTTCCATCTTCTTCTATCCTCTCTAATTTCTCTCAGCAGTGGTTTGTAGTTCTCATTATAGAGACTTTTCACCTCCTTGGTTAACTCAATTCCTAAGTATTTTATTTTTTTGGTGGCTATTGTAAATGGGCAGGCTTTCTTGATTTCTCCTTCTGCTTGTTCACTATTGGAGAAAAGAAATGCTACTGATTGTTGTGTGTTGATTTTGTATCCTGCTACTGTGCTGAAATCATTTTTCAATTCCAAGAGTTTTTTTGTAGCGGTTTTAGGCTGTTCGATATATAGGATCATGTCATCTGCAAACAGGGACAGTTTGACTTCATCTTTTCCAATCTGGATGCCCTTTATTTCCTTCTCTTCTCTGATTGCTCTGGCTAATACTTCCAACACTATGTTGAATAGGAGTGGTGAGAGTGGGCATCCTTGTCTAGTTCCTGTTCTTAAAGGAAAAGCTTTCAGCTTTTCCCCATTCAGGATGATATTGGCTGTAGGTTTGGCATATATGGCTTTAATTATGTTGAGATACTTTCCCTCTATACCTAACTTATAGAGGGTCTTTGTCATGAATGAGTGCTGAACTTTATCAAATGCTTTTTCAGCATCTATAGAGATGATCATATGGTCCTTGTGTTTGAGTTCATTAATATGGTGTATCACATTTATTGATTTGCGTATGTTGAACCAACCTTGCATCCCTGGGATGAATCCCACTTGATCGTGATGAATAATTTTACGTATGTGTTGCTGTATTCTGTTTGCTAGTATTTTAGTGAGGATTTTTGCATCTATATTCATCAAGGATATTGGCCGGTAGTTTTCTTTTTTGGTTATATCTTTACCTGGTTTTGGTATCAGGATGATGTTTGTTTCATAGAATGAGATTGGGAGATTTGCGTCCGTTTCAATCTTTTGGAATAGTTTGTAAAGAATCGGTGTCAATTCCTCGTTGAATGTTTGGAAAAATTCTGCTGTGAATCCATCAGGTCCTGGGCTTTTCTTTGTTGGGAGCCTTCTGATAACAGCTTCAATCTCCTTTATTGTTATTGGTCTGTTCAAACTTTCTATGTCTTCATGGTTCAGTTTTGGGAGCTTGTGTGTGTCCAGAAATTTATCCATTTCCTCCAGATTTTCAAATTTGTTGGCGTATAGTTGTTTATAGTAGTCTCGAATGATTCCTTGTATTTCAGATGAATCAGTTGTAATATCGCCTTTTTCATTTCTAATTTTTGTTATTTGAGTCTTCTCTCTTCTTTTTTTTGTTAGCCATGCTAATGGTTTGTCAATTTTATTTATCTTTTCAAAAAACCAATTTTTGATTTGTTGATCTTTTGAATTGTTTTTTGGTTTTCAATTTCATTCAGTTCTGCTCTGATCTTAATGATTTCTTTCCGTCTGCTAACTTTAGGTTTGGATTGTTCTTGTTTTTCTACTTCTTTAAGGTGAAGTGTTAGGTTGTTCACTTGCCATCTTTCCATTCTTCTGAAGTGAGCATTTAATGCAATAAATTTTCCCCTCAATACTGCTTTTGCAGTATCCCACAGGTTTTGGTATGATGTATCATTGTTTTCATTAGTTTCAATAAATTTTTTGATTTCCTGCTTGATTTCTTCTTGGACCCATATGTCATTAAGTAGAATGCTGTTTAATTTCCATGTGTTTGTATAGTTTCCAGAATTTCGTTTGTTATTAATTTCTAGTTTTAATCCATTGTGGTCTGAGAAGATACATCGGATAATTCCAATTTTTTTGAATTTATTGAGACTTGATTTGTGACCTAATATGTGATCTATCCTGGAGAATGATCCATGTGCTGATGAGAAGAATGAATATTCTGAGGTTGTTGGGTGGAATGTTCTGTAGATATCTGCCAATTCCAATTGGTCTAGAGTCTTGTTTAGATCTTGTGTTTCTCTACTGATTCTTTGCCTAGATGATCTGTCTAATATTGACAGTGGGGTGTTCAGGTCCCCTGCTATTATGGTATTAGTGTCTATTTCCTTCTTTAGGTCTAATAGAGTTTGTTTTATAAATCTGGCTGCTCCAACATTGGGTGCATACATATTTATGATTGTTATGTCTTCTTGATGGATCAGACCTTTTATCATTAAGTAGTGTCCCTCATTGTCTCTTTTTATGGTTTTTAGTTTAAAGTCTATTTTGTCAGATATAAGAATAGCTACTGCATCTCGTTTTTCTTTTCTGTTTGCATGGTAAATCTTTTTCCATCCTTTCACTCTTAGTCTGTGTGAATCTTTATGGGTGAGGTGGGTCTCTTGTAGGCAGCATATAGTTGGGTCCTGCTTTTTGATCCAGTCAGCCAGTCTGTGTCTTTTAATTGGAGAATTTAAGCCTTTTACATTAAGAGTTGTTATTGAAAGGTGTTCATTTATTCCTAGCATTTTATTGGTTGTTTGGTTGTCTTAGGTGTCTTTTGTTCCTTGCTTTCTGATTTACTGTTTGGTTTCTTTGTTTGTTGGTTCCTTAGGTTGTAGATAGTGTATTTGTTAGCTTGTTTTCTCTTCATGAATGCCATTTTTATTATACTAGTGGGTTTAGATTTTTCTTGGGTTTTTATGGCAGTGGTAGTTATTTTTCAGGAACCAAACCCAGTACTCCCTTGAGGATTTCTTGTAAGGGTGGTCGTGTGGTAGTGAACTCCCGCAGTTTTTGTTTGTCTGAGAAATATACTATTTGCCCCTCATTTCGGAAGGATAGCCTTGCAGGGTAGAGTATTCTTGGCTGGCAATCTTTGTCTTTTAGTATTTTGAAAATATCATCCCATTCCTTTCTAGCTTTTAGGGTTTGTGATGAAAAGTCTGATGTTAACCTGATTGGGGCTCCCTTATAGATGATTTGACGCTTCTCTCTTGCAGCTTTTAAGATTCTCTCTTTGTCTCTGAGTTTTGCCAATTTGACTATGACATGTCTTGGAGAAGGTCTTTTTGGGTTGAATACATTTGGAGATCGTTGAGCTTCCTGGATCTGAAGATCTGTGATTTTTCCTATACCTGGGAAGTTTTCTGCCACTATTTTGTTGAATATGTTTTCAATGGAATCTCCATTTTCCTCCCCTTCTGGAATACCCATGACTTGGATATTTGATCGCTTAAGGTTGTCTGATATCTCTCTCAGATTTTCTTCAATGTCCTTGATTCTTTTTTCTTTCTTTTTGTCTGCTTGTGTTATTTCAAACAGTCCATCTTCAAGTTCAGAGGTTCTCTCTTCAACTTCGACAAGCCTGCTGGTTAAACTCTCCGTTGTGTTTTTTATTTCGTTGAATAACTTCTTCAGTTCAGCAAGTTCTGCTACATTTTTTTTCAGGACATTGATTTCCTTGTACATTTCCTCTTTCAGATCCTGTATACTTTTCCTCATTTCATCATGATGTCTAGCTGAGTTTTCTTGTATCTCATTCAGTTTCCTTAGAATTATCACTCGAAATTCCTTATCAGTTATTTCAAGGGCTTCTTGTTCTATAGGATCTAGAGTTTGAGATTTATTAACTTTTGGTGGTGTACTTTCTTGATTTTTTGTATTTCTGGTATCTTTTTTTTGGTGTTTATTCATTGTGGCAGGGGGTTTTACAGTCCACCGGTTTGAGACTAATGACTAACTAGGATGTTGCTGTGGTTGCCAATTTCGTATAGCTCCCTCCGTGACTGCTCAGTTGGCCTCTAGTGCCTTGTGTGTGTTGTTGCCTCGGGTCTTGGGCTTCTCCGGGGAGCCACCTTTCTGGTCAGCTTGGACTCTGCTGGGCTGGTGGATCACGTACCACAGGGTATGTGATCTCTGTTGAGCTTTCACTTCCTGTGCCGGACTTCTCCCTGTTCTGTGTGCTCTGGCCCAGGCTGTTAGATCGTGCAGTGGTGACCCCACTGGGTGTGTGGTTTCTGTTGAGTCTCCGCCTCCCTGGCCGCACGTCTCCCCACTCTGTGCACACTGTGCTGGGCTGGGGCGTGTCTTCTGCACCCCTGTCTATCAGCTGGGCCTTCAAGACCCTGGTCGGCACCGCCTCGCCCAGGAAGTCTGCCAGGTTTCTGCTAGGCACCGACGGCCGGTCTCTCTGGGTGCCTTTGTAGCACTATGTAGATCTTTCTCGGGTCTTGTTCATCTTTGTATCCCCCCAGTATAATCCGAGTCTAGTGGCCACCTGCAGCCTGGTCTCCGGCAGGTTTAAGCGGACCTGGGAACTCTCCTACCACACTATTCCCAACCGGAAATTCATTAAGCTTTTTTCCAAACTGGTGGCCGCAGAGATGGTATCTGCCTCCCAGTAACAGGGAGTTTACCTGGGGCCGGAGTCCAGGGTGTGGTGGAGTGACAGTCGGCCCGCCCATACTTCCTTGCCCTCCTGACACTGGCCGGGGACTCCCCACACCACCAACCCGCCAGAGAACCGTGGAGGGAGTGGGAGGGGAGGCCGGCCCACAGGCTCCGGAAATCCCCGTGCCAGACCAAGCAAGTGGGAGGGCTCAGTGATGGCCGAGCGGGGCAGAGCTGCCTGGACCTGGGAAAATGGAGGCAGCACCGGGGCGGTGAGTGGCCTGGTGGTGCAGGCGGGAGCTGTGTGGGCATCCACCCCCCGAACAGAGCTGTGCCAGGGGCTACTCAGAGTGCTGTGCCAGGTCGGGCGCTCACTCTGTCTCTGGTTTGCCGCCTTCCTAGTTCTCGGCCGCTGCTGCCTCAGGCTGTTCAGTCGCAGTGCGGCTCGGGCGCTCCCAGGAATCTTCTTTAATGCCGGCCTGAAACCTCGAATCCTGAATAGGGCAGCTGGCCGCCTTCAGTGCGGCCCCAGCCTCCGGGATCCTGTCTGCATCCACCGCAGCCCTGGCGCCGCGTTCCCTGTTTCGAGACTCGCTTTTGCAGCTAAGAAACAGTTCTTTTCCTGCTCCACACTTCAAAGCTGATCCCCCACACACAATCCTAGCGCATCTTTCCCTTAAATGGGGAATATAGACACGTGCCCATTTATGTTAACCACAGCATTTGATGAAGAAGACTTGCATTTTAAGAAATGCAAGCAGCATTGACTAGAAGACATTGATAGGACTGGTGACATTGTGGCTAGCGGGGTAAAAGATAAAGAAAGGAAGGAGAAGCCTGTGAAAGAACCAGACACTAAGATTTTGTCTTTCCTAACACCAAAGTATGCTTGTGAGAAAGTGGAAAATATATTGCTAGTCCATTTTTGAAAATGAGGACACATTATCTATGTAGCCTGACTGCCATTCCCTTAATGGAAAGCCTGATTGCAGAGGCAAATGGAAATGGCAGCAAATTTCCTGGCTTGCTCTGCAGCCAAAATAGAATGAGATTCTATGGGGAAGGGGTGGGTAGAACAAAGAACAGCATGCTTCATATCTTCATATCAGTACGGCCCAGCCTCAGCCGACTGGGACTGCCATCGCACCATGGCTGGAGGAAAAACTAAGGAGGCCTTACTCACCAATATCTCTAGTGTGTGGGTGTTTGGGGTTGGTAACCTCAAAGCTTGCTCCCTGTTCTCATTTTTTCCCCCCAAAAGGAGTTAGAATGAAATTCTCAGTGAAATACTGAGAGGTATATTTGGTAGGAAGAGTAAGGAATTATCAACAAAATTTTTCTATAGACACTTTGTGGTGAGGGGCAGGCTTTCAGCCTGTTCCCTCCAATTATGCTGGCAGGTAAATAACAGACTTTAGGGCACCTCTCAGTTAGAGGATAACCTAACCCTTGTAAGTTTTAATCAGCATCAGAATAAGACCAATTGGAAATGGAATTGGCCACCTAGACCGACTCAGCTCTTTGGTTTAGGGACAGCTCTCTTGTGTGGGTCTCTAATGGCTTACTCCTGTAGCACAGGAAGGGAAGAACTAGCATTCCAAGACCAGCATTTGAATATGGGCAGTTTGCTTGCTTGCTTTTTTCCTGAGTCCTTTGCTAAAGAGAAATTCAGTGCTCTGGAGGCCCAATAGATCAACCTATCCCACATTGTAGAAGTTTCTTCTGGAATTGCACAAAGTACTGAGCACAGTACCCAGTATCTAATGCAGGATCAACTGTTCACTAGAACATGGTAAGTACTCAGTAAATATCTGGTGACTGTCTGGATGAATGATGTGTCTTTCACTGGGGGACCTAGTGCTGTAGTAAATTGTTGCTCAAAGATTTTGGAATTTGGGCTTTTGATCGAATCTCTGTCCATCAGCGATATAATTGACAGGAGTCTAGTCCTAGAAAATCCATAACATATCTATAGGCATATCTCTATAAACCTGGTTTTATGACCAATCAGATAACTCTCAGAAATATGATAAGATTCTAGGCCAAGTCAAGCTCCAATCCTACTTAACATGTAAATTTGTTTCAGGATGACCATGACAAAATCTAGTTTAATCCAGGACTCTTTGACTCTCTCTAGAAATAGTTAGGGGATGTATTGATTTTAACCTTTATCTTTTATCTGATATTCCTGAGACATTTAGATTGACCAAGTCTAGGATAAGAAGCTGTGATCTATATTTACTGAGCACTTACTGTATACTTGGCAATGTGACAGATTATGAGAAACCAAGAGAGCTATCATATGGCTTCTGCCCTCAAGAGCTCTCAGTCTGGTGTGGGAGACAAGTAAGGCAACAAATAAAGTAATATGATATACATGTTTGATGAAAAATTTCTTCAAAGATGTTCAATTCTAGATATTCCAGCTTAAAACTGGTAAATAGGACTGTGAATTCCTTAAGGACATTGATTGGTATTGATGATATATTTCTAATATCCAGAATAGCTCCTGGCATACTGTAGAAGCTCAATAAGTGATTGCTGAATGAACGAATGAAGAAATTATAAGTGGCAAGTTTGGTAGGATAATGCCACAATAAAGAAATGTAATGCATATGAGGAAAACCAAGGATCAGTAATTAGTAAGTGTGCAAGGTTATAAAAACAATTTTGTCATAAAATCAAATGTAGAATAAATAACCTCAGCTATCCAAAATAAAATCAGAAGTCTCTTACTCTGTAATGACACAGCTCAAGTTATTGCAGAGTATTCTGTGGCAAATGAGTAACTGAAATTAAAATAATGCACAAGATGAATATATAGTTTTTAAAAAGAACACTTTAATTTTCCTCCATTGAGAAATGTAATTACTTAAAATTTTTTTTGATCTTTGTAATGTTGGAATACTTTTACTTTTGGGTATTTAATATTTTGTAGGAAGCATGAGATAAACAGGAGACACTGTTCTTATAAATGACACATTCTTGTCTTTTCGTTGAGCAAGTTGTATTTACAATAAGAAATTAAAACACTAGACCTTGCTAATTAACTGTGTCTTAATCGTTCAATTCCAGCTGGCACCCATCATGTTCAGCAGAAGCCAAACATGTGAATCACTTTCTGTTGAGTACATAATGCTTTCCATTTCAAAGGTGGAGCTACAGATATTTTTTAAAAGCAATTTTGTTGGAAACTAGCTGATTGCTGGCTGGTAGCAGCCACCTTCTGGTAAGTGTTTGGACATCCTGAGAAGTGGGGATGCATCTATTCATTTACTCTCTTTGCAGATAATGCCTGTAAGGTTTAAAGATTACAGGTCTGGTGTCCTCTTGCTGATTTTCTGGGATATTTGGACAGTTCAGTTATAAAGTCTGACTATTTCCATGAGAAACTCCCATAAGTCTGGAATGAAAAGACTGTTTTTTTGACCCATTACTCTCAGGAAAATCATTTGCCAGGAAAACGTACGAACCCTTCTATGTGTTGCTTTCAGGCTTCCTTACCTTAAAACGTCCCTGGAACAATCAGTTCATGTCATAGTTACGAGGCTCATCTGCTCAGGGGGCTACTACTTGTGCCAGAAAAAGGTAGTTTTGTTTTTAAAATGAAATGTGAACTGGTGTGGATTGAATGTACAAACAAGATGAAGTGTTTGAAAAGACACAATTTACAGGTTTCTAGGGTGGAACTAAGAGAAGAGCACTGTGTACTCTGTCAGGTAACAAATGGTAACACTGGCAAAGTTCAAGTTTGCAGGACATTGAGCAGAAATCACCAAATAATACATTACAAGAAAAATGAGGAGGATAATTGCTTTAAAGAGATGACTAAGAACAATGCAAGGAAAAAGAACATGTTCAAAAAGTTTTTATCTGGATTTGAATTTCGTTGGAAACTAGCTGATTGCTGGGTGGGAGATAGTGCCTTTTGTTAAATATTGGGCATTGTGAGAAGTGGGGACATGTCTATTCACTTACTTATTTTACAGACAACACCTGTAAAGCTTAAAACAAATGTTAGTAAAAAGTAATTACTGTTGTGACATTAATAGCTTCAATGGAACTCTATTAGTGAGCACTTCCACTTGCAAGCAAGAAATTATTTTCAGAATGTAAGTCCTAAAAGAATAAAACTGGGTAACATCAAAAGCATCAGGGAGCACCCTCTTAATTCCTTGATCTGTTTATTTATTCCCCTAGACAGTATCTAAGTGTTTATGATGCCTACTGTGTGCCAGGTAACAGTCCCAGGTTCTGGAGAAATAGCCATTAGCAAACAGACAAGCTTACATTTTTTTTTTTTTGTCACAAGTAAACCAAAGATGTATGTGTGTGTGTGTGTGTGTGTGTGTGTGTGTGTGTGTGTGTGTGTGTGTGTGTCTATGTATGTTGAGTTGGAAATGCCTATTAGATATTCAAATGGAGTTGTCAAGTTGGCAATTGGATAGCAAGATTAGAGCTCTGGGAGAAGTTAGAATTTCATAAGTAAATTTGGGAGTCATGAGAATATTAATGGTATTTGAAGCCACAGGATTGGATAAAATGATCTAGGGAATTAGAGAAATGAGTGTAAATGAAGGAGAAAGCTGAGGATTGAGCCCAGGGACCCTCCAACATTTAAACGTCAAGCAGAGAAGGAGCAATCAGATAGAAACTGGGAAGGTATAGCCAGTGTGGAAGGAAGAGAACTGAGAGAGTGTGATGTCCCACAAGCCCAGTGGGTAAGGAAACCGTGAGTAATCATCTATGACAAGTGATATGAATCCTGAGACGTGACTTGGATTTGTCAAAATGGAAGACAAATTAATTTGGGAAGAAAGAACTCACGATAAGGAGTGAGGGAGAGAAATATTAACACAGTAGCTGGCGATCAAGTGCCTTTGTATCTTTGATTCGACTTCCCTTTGGAACATTGTCTATCATGATATAAATCCTGGAAAGAGGCATTTACCTCAATGAATCCCAAAGAGCGCTTTTTTTTTTTTTTTTTAAAATACAGGAAGGCAGTTATATCCAAAGTCCCCAGAGGCTGTAATCCAATGGCACTTGATAAATATAAATTCCTGCTTTCCACATTACCCCACATCTAATCACACAGCAGGAAGGCACTGTAATACCTGTCAGGAGATGTCAAAACTGTCTACTTCTCTCCATGTTCTCTGCCAACGTCCTCCTTCAAGCTGGTATCATCCCTTGCCTGGATGACCACAACTACTCCTATGTTAGTTCAGTGGAGAAGCAGCCACCAAGACAAGCTTCAACATACAAGAGATTTATTGAGGGAATTGACTGTGAGGGGTCAGTGTCGAGGGAGCAGAAGTAAGCAGAGGAGCCTTGAGACCCTGGAGCAGGTCTGACACCTGTGCAAATGTGGGCGGAGGGCAAAGAACTCTAAGATCATGAGAAAGTTTTGACCGGGAAGGTGATGAGTCCCCAAAGTTACCCATTATTCCACAGGAATGGGCCAGCACTAGCATTGCACTATGCTCAGGCATTAGCAGAAATGGACCAGGGTGTGGGGGGAGGGGAAGAGGTAGGTGGGTGGGGCTTTGTCCTCAGCTCAGTTGTGGCGATGGGGCCACAGCAGAAGCCACAGCTTCTAAGTTCTCTACACCAGTTCTCTTAAAGGGGATTTAAGCTCAATACAGTTTGTACCATTAAAATGTAGAAATTTAGAGAAGTAGCTCCACAGAGCTGAAACTCAAACTTCTGAGGAGGTAGAAGCTGGATGGTGTTGGTGTCTCTGGGAGGGGGTCCCAAGGCCGATTTTGAGAGGACTGGAACAGTCACCAACTACGTTCAGATGCTGCTGAAGGAAGGGACTGCTGCTGTGAGGGTAAAGAAGCGTTGCTCTGCAGGAGCTACAACAGACAGGACATCCTTGGGAGATAGACGAAAAAGAGCAAATCCTTCCTTGTCCTTTGGCTTTGTATTGTCCTTCTAGAGCCCCCTGTCTGAGCAGCCTAAGAGCAAAGCTGCCATCAAAGCAGAAACGTGGTTTGCAGAGTCTTAAATGAAGTGTCACAAGGCAGAGTAAAGAAGGGTGGGTTTGGAACCGAGAGACAATGACTTAATACCTTAATACCTGGCACCCATGTGATCAGCTTTCAATTTGTTACAGTCAGGGAACTCTTGTGTTTTGTCTCATCTGTATGATGGATTCACAGTTATCTCTGGGCCCTCCTGTTATGAATAGCCTCGAGCCATCTCTGCAGATGCAGGCAGAATGCAGTAAGAGTGCATCGGGAATGTTCCTCCTCCCTTTTTCCTGTTTGCTTCTAGCTCCCTCAGAATCAAAACCAGGCTTTCTTCCTGCAGATGGAAATGCCCCTGACCCTTCCTTTGGATCTTGATTTCTGTCATTGAGTTTTGTCACTTAGGCCTCACCTCCCTCAGCTTCTGTCCCCTTCCAGCTCTCTAGGAGGGATTCAGCCGCCCCTGTACCGAGAGGCTCCCATTAGCTGTTCTGGCCACCACAAGAAAGCACTGAGTGCACACTGTGTCCCTGCATTGTCCTCAAGGTGCGTCACATAGTAAGTATTGATTAAATATTGCTTGAACTGATGGAGGAATTGTTTCGACAGCCCTGGACCATGAGGGATGTGTGTGCAGGAGGTCACTTTCTCTTAAAAGTCAGATAGTAAATTTTTTAGATTTTGTAGGCCAAGAGGCAAAAGCAAGGATATCATGGAAGTACTTATAGTTAGGGTTGCCAAATAAGACATTGTTTAGTATAAGTATGTCCCATATAATATTTGGGACATAACTTACACTTAAAATTTATTTGTTGTTTACTTGAAATTGAAATTTAACTTGGCATCTTGTATTTTATTGAACAAATCTGGCAACCCTAACTTATATAATCATTTAAAATGTAACCATTTAATAATGTGAAAACCATTCTTAGCTCCCAGGCCATGAAAAACAGGTGGATGGCCAGTTTTGCCCTAGGGCTGTAGTTTGGTTACCTTTGACCTATTGTATCATTCAGCATTTGAGTTTCAGGAAACAGAAGCCACTTGCAGAAAGGGATGTAATATGGGGACTAAAATGCTTACAGAATCACTGGAATAGGTGGAGGAGTCAGCTTTACACTATAGCTCCAGGAATGAGCCCCAGAGTAACATGCCAGAACTGGCCTGCTGAGGAAGCTGCTGTCCCAGTCTCTGTCTCTGGGAGGTTTGTCAGCTCCAGGAACATATCTTACCTCCAATAGGTAAATAGCAAGCCACTAACAGAACTGTTAATTTCAGAGCTGTGCAGTGTCTGCTCATCACCACCAGCTAATTATGTCTTGAGTGTTTTCGTCTGTCTGTTTGATTCAATTCTGAACATAAGTCCCATGCTCATGCATCTGATTCGCAGCCACACCCAGAACAGTAGCAGTGAGGGTTTAAGAAACAGAGCTTTTAGCTTTCCAGTCACTGCAGAATACAGAAAGCTGATTAGGAGAGGAGCAGATTCAATGAGGAACAAACCTGTTTACTGTCTGCTACCTTCCTCCTTCCCAGGCTTCTCTTAGTTTTCTCTCTCCTTGGGCTGGCATTGACAGTGCACAGATGATTTCGACTTGCATCTCTGAAAATATGTGTCAGGTCTGCAATGCTATACTAATGAACATAAATGTCCTCCTCTGTACTCTGGATTGTCATCATTCCTCTCTCTCTTTTATTTTTGTTAGGAAGGTGACACGGCTTTTGTTGCCTATGGCTTTGTTTACTACAGTTGGTAATTCCCTAAGTCTTGTGATTTTTTTCTTCATTATGACTCCATCCAACCTCTCAATTTAAACTGTTTAATCTTATTACTCTTTCTCAATCCAGTGCAAATAGAGCATAGAGATGAGGCAGCAGACACAAAGCTGAATTCAAGCAAAATGATTTAAGTGAAAAATTCAAATGAAACATAAGATGGTTATGCATGATTTATAATTGACATAGTTGATTTGTTAATGACAACCATTCATGAAGACTTTGGGAGAATTTGGACTAACTTTGAAATTACTCTCTCAAAATATCTCATTACATGCATTCATTGAATCTTCTTTTTGTTCTTTTTCAGAGGCAAGCTATGTATCCTCCCTCCAGGATCAGTCCTTTATCCTGTGCTCTGCATTCAATTTCTTCCCAATTCCTTCATGTCTTACTTCAGAAATTATTCCCTCTCTTTTCAGTACCTTTATTCTTTCCCTCTCTACTGGTATCTTTCTCTCCCCTACAAACACACTCAGTTCTGAGTCTATATAAATCGTTCAATTCTGCACTTCTTGAATTATTATCCATTCTTTTCATTTCCTTCACAGAAGTTCTCAAAAGAGTGGTCTACATGTATTGCCTCGACTTGCTACCTTTCCCTTCTCACCCTTCTTCAATCTTGCTTCTGTTCCCAACAGCCAGCTGAAAATGTCCCATCAGGGGCACAACTTGATCTCTTAGTAGGCAATAGCCCTTTCTCAGATTTCCTTCTGTTACACTTCTCCCTGTGTAACGGAGATGAAAAAAGGATTACTCAAAGCACCATGAATGCGTTGAGAAGCCCGAAGGGTCTGTATCCCTGAGCAAACTAGGTACAGCCCTGATTCAAAGTTAGCTCCTGTCTTTTATTGTAAAGACAAGGAAGTTTCACAAGAAAATTCAGTTGATTCAATCATTACAAAAGGACACAGGATATGGGCAGAGTTACAAAAGATATCTATGGCTAAGTATAGCTTAACAATGGAAACTAGTAACATCGGTAAAATAAACAAAGTGACATTCCAAAGTACAATTAATGAAAAGCTAAGTTGGTCAAACTGGCTCGTTACCTAAAGTATAACCTCTCCTTAAGCAAAAGTTACTTTCTTATGATAAAATCTAAGTACAATTATTTCTAAAGTTTCCCCCAACAGACAGCTTGCCCCTAGCAAACATTTTTTCCACAACTTTCCCTTCAGCAATTCTTAAAATCTCTTAACAGGATTGGTATGACAGCCACCTGTTGTCTCTAAAATCATTAAAGTATACAATCCCATATCTAAGCAATGATTAGAGTTGATCAGATGGGCTTTTGCCTTATACATGTATTTACCTGAAAACCCTATTCTAAAATCAAATGAGAATCAAGATTTCTAATCCTCCACATCCTTCAGCTTTTTCTAGCATTTGGAGCTGTTATTACCTTGACACCGTTTTTAAATGTCTCTTTCTTTGATCACAATGATTTAACATTGTCTTATTTCCTCCCAGCATATAATTATGACTGTTTTTGATTCCTTCCCCTTTTGTCAACCTTGTGAACTTGTTCCAGTCCTCTTCTCTCACTTTATTTTCGTGCTTCCATTTTTTAATGACCACATCATTTGCCTGCAAAGATGCTTCAACCTTTCTATTCACAGAAAAGAAAAATCCTCTTGAACTAGATTCCCCCATGTTTCCATCCTACTTCTCACATTGTTTACACTTCCAAATTTTAAAAAAGTTTAGTATACATCTAAATTCTCTTTGTTGTCTTATGACTTAATCCTTTGTGATTTTTACAACTCCTGTCCTCTACTTCTTGAAACTATCTCCTTCCTTGGACTCTGTGACCTGCATATAGTGGTCATTTTTATCATCTTTTGATGGCTCCTTTTGCATCCTCTTTGTTTCACTTTCTCCTTCCCACTCCTAAAAGTGCATATTTTCTAACATTATACAATTCTTTTATTGCTCTGCAGACTTGTCCTTGTTGGTCTCATTCATGCCTTCAGTTTTGGCTGTTTAATGCCTCCCAAATTGCCATCTTCAGTGCTTTCTAAATTCTTTCATCATGGTTGTTTAAATGGACATGATTTGGGTGCTGGAAAATGGGCCAGGTTGGAACTGTGCTTGGAGGAGCCAACTGGTGTAGGCATTCTGGAGTAAAAAAAACTTTGAGGAAGTTATCTCAAGTTAAGTTTTTCAATGAGAGTCAAATCAATATTGAGTGTTTAGGTTAGGAGCAGCAATATAAACGGAGACTATGGCTGAGAGTTGGAGTCAGCTCAAGACAAAAAAAAAAAAAAAAAAAAAGGATTAAATGAGAAGTTTAGAAGAAGCAATGAACATCCAGAATCATTCTTGCAAAGAGTGCTGGAGGATCCATGGGTCATTTCAGGTAGCAGATGGTATGTGGTTGTGCCAGATTCACCTGAAGGTGCAGATCCCAGGCAGTCAATACTCAAACTCTCGGGTCCCTCATTTCTATCTGCTGCTTGTTCTTTTTTACATACATTTCACTCTGGAAACTAATGTTCTTTTTTTTTTTTTTTCTGTCAATACACACGCAATAACATTGCCATTTTATTATCAACATCAACCAAAACCTTTGGTCTTTCTTTGACTTCTCTCTCAATTCTCACTTCTAATCAGTTGCCAGGTTCTGTTAACTCTTCACAATATTTCTTGCATTTGTGCTTTTCTATTTCCAATATGACACCCTCCTCCTCCTTGCCCCATTTACTCTTGCCTGGGCATGTTAATGGTTTTCTTATTGATCTCTTCATGTGTTCTAAGTTTGAGCATTTGAAAAACAATTATAATTTTACACACCCATGCCAACTGCCTGCTTCTAAGGCACAAAAGATATAGGGAGTACTAATTGGATAAGGAAACTAGAATATAAGGGTGGTTTAAGAAGGTGTGTTCTCTTGGTGGTACCTTGGTGTAGTTCTCTGAGGTCCCTTTGCCCCACTGACGTGCCCTGCTAGTGGGCCCGTATGTTTGGTATGATGCTGTTGGTCTGTAGCCCACTAATACTCTTTCTTTCCAGCCTTTACTTTTATACTTGAGTTACAGCATAAAAGGAAACAGTTGTATTATAGATGCAATACATTTACTTTACTTGCGTTATAGTTGGAAAGACGTCCATCCCTCTTAAGGGTGCTCCTTATAAATTAATATCTGGGCACTGCTTTTTAATGTACATGCTATCTTCACATCCAATAGTTCCATACTTATCTGAAAGACAGAAATTCATCAAACACAATTCTGATTGTCATTATTCATCTTCATGTAATAATAGAGAAATTCTATTGCCTAAAATTTAAAGCCCTGCAGAATCTTATCCCAATTTAATATTCCAATAAACTGCCACAAATTCTTTTTGGAACAAGACAAGACATAAATAAAATGAGCAAATGATTTACCAACATTTTGTTACCAAATCTCTTTACCATACCTGAAACATGGTAAGCTCTAAGCTCTCTTCTATTTTTGCAGTTGTTTTTTGTTCCAATGTCCCCCTGCAATGTCCACCTCCCTCTTTATACCTTTAAGAACTAGATCTAAACTCACCTTCTTCTTCAAGCATTTTCTGGCTGTCCCAGCCCATCATATGACTCTTAATGGGGCGCAAATCCTCATACTGATTGTAACCTTTGCTCTTTTATCTCTGCTTCCTATCTCTCCCCAAGTTTTAATGAGTCCTTTGTCATGGTGTTCAGGAATTACTGGACCATTGGGAGTTCTTATTTTTAATTTATTTACTGACCATACACAGAGACACAAAATAATTTTTAAAAATGTAGTAAATGGTATAGTTAGAAATATGTGCAAACGGTTATGGGAAATTTCTCTTGCCTTCCTGAGGGCCAGATCTTTCAGAGTTAATGACATATTACTCATTCTCTACCAAAACTTTTACCTTGCATAACTTGTGTTCAGGTCTTAGTCATCTAAAACCAGGGAAGGTCAGCAAAGCAACTATGCATACAGTTTCATTTCCCTGCCCTGCATCATCCCAGAACTTTCTTCTCAGAAATGTAGCCATGATAGGTCTCAGAGTGGTTGTATCAATTCCACAGCTGCCACCAATCTGCACAACCACCATACTGAAAATGTTAATAATGGGCTTATATTGCTGAAAGGAGCCATACACAGATAACACCTGGGTAAATCAAATGAGGTTTAATTTTCTAAAATAAACGTAAAGAAATCAGCTCATTCAGAATACACAATAGGGAAATTGCAACATTGTTTAATAATAGGTGGAAGTGTAAGCTTATGGAATCCTCAAATGAGATTTACCAGTGGACGCACAGTTGCATATGTTTAAGTGAGCAATGGTCACATCGGATGTCACAAATTTCAGAGCTGCACAATGTGCAATATGATTGCAAAGGTGCAGAGCACTGTATATCCAGTACACTTAACCCTGAACATCTTACCTATCATTCCCAACCTCCTCAGCTGCCAGCTTGAGCCAGACACATTTCTAATTTAATTTTTAATATATTTTTTTAAACTTAATGTTTAGATAGAAAATTATTTTCTTGGCATAGAAATGGAAGAAAACATCACAAATTGAATTTAAAGTCAATTGATAAGGAACAAATTTAACAAGCAAGATTAATATCCTTAGTGCATAAAGAACTCTTAAAAATGAATTAGAAAAATCTTAACAGAAATTTGGTGAAGGACATGAGCAGATTAGTCACACACCCCAAAGAAACACTCGTGGCTAATACATGAATTCTAAGATGTTCTTATGGGTGGAGGGTGGTGGCCCACAGCCCCTGCCTCAGGACCCTGAGCAGGCTGCATTGCTTGCCTGGTTGTGGTTGGGGGTGGGGTGGCCCATAGCCTCCGGTCTCAAGACCCCGGATGTGCTCTGTTGCTTGCCTCCTAACTTAATTTCTGTATAGCTATAACAGGAGTCTGTTATCCAGATGTCTTTGGAAATCTGAAATTTGGCAGGTTTATAGAATTGCCAGTGGGTCCATTCTGTGCAAGATTTGTAGCCCCATACCAATTTCTGTTTGTCCCTTTCCTTTGTCACTCAGGTTTTGTTACCTAACAATATCATTTATATTTTCATGAGATCTATATGATCAAATAAGTAATACATTTTTATACATTTTGCTTCCATAATGCCTAACTTACCACATTGCACTTTAAAATGTCTTTTCATTGAGCATTGATTGATTGTGTGCTTACTGAGTTTTAGGTACTATAATAAATGCTGGAAATACAAATAGACCATGACTTGGTCTCTGGCTTAGAAGAATTCAGCATTTTAGCCAGTCAGGCACTGACAGGAAGGTTCATGTCCAAGCCCTCCCTTCAAGAGAGAACCTGCTGCTCCTTGCATGTCTCTAACTACTCTCATGCCTTAGAGTTCAGCTAAGATAAAGCTCTCCCCAAGCAGCTCCCAGCCAATGACTGAGCATGGTGGAGGTACCAGGCCTGACCATTTTTACCCAAAGCAGGACTGCTCCACAGATAATCTTTGTGCTAGATTCCCCCTTGGCCAGGCCAACAATTTCTTTGCACTGCCCTGCAGTCTGAAGCTCTTTCTACCCAATCCTACTTCCTTCTCCACTCACAAGTGTCAAACCTGCATCATGGTGTAAAGGCTTTCCTTGGCTATTTTGCTCCGTCTTTCCTTATGTTTTATAAACTTTAGTCCCAATAAATCTCTTATACTACATCTTGGCATCTGCCTATCAGACTACCTGAACTGACAATACACAGTCACAAAATAATTTTTTAAAATGTGATAAGTGTTATAGTTAGAAATATGTGCAAACTGTTATGGGAAACTTCTCTTGCTTTTCACAAAAAGAGTTAATTAATTTTTTGCTTATGTTTTCTGCTTTGTGTTGTACCTGCCTTTATTACAGAACATCTCCTGTTGTATTATTATAATTGCTTGTTTGTATATTTGCCACTTCATTAGGCTGTGAGCTTCTTGGGAGACAATGATGTTTCATCTTTACGTACTGAAGCATTTTTTTGGTCAGGCTCAGAAGTGCTAAAAATGTTTGTTGCAGAACAGATGGGACTTTGAAGAAAGTATCACAGAGGAGGAATCAACAATCTGGGTTTTGAAGAATGAGCAGGCACTTTCCAGGTGAATGAGGGGAAGGTTAGTATTTGTAGAAGGACCATCACCCAGAATCATTGCTCAGCACAGTGGCATGAACAAGTGTTCAGGAAGGGGCAAGCCACTTGGATGCAGTAGTGCTTATAGTGCTTTTGGGGTGCTGAGAAATGGAAGATAGCCTTGTACAACGTATGTACCTGCTGAATGTATGTATTGAAAAGCCATGTAAGTCACTTCTCAAAATATGTTGTTTGAGGAATAGTAAGTGTGTGTGTGTGTGTTTTGTGTGTGTGTGTGTGTAGTAAGTTGAAGTGAGATAACTAAAATGAAAAGGTTCTACCTCTATTTTATTTTGCATGAAGAACAGAAGAAAATTATGATGAAAACTTATCTGTGACTATGAATGTTTCAATTGTCTATGAAGAGATCAAGAGAAAAACAAATTTCCAACTGTTGTCTTATAATACTATAACAATGCAAATCCATTCTCCAGTCTCATAACCTCAGAACTATTTCTGACAATTTATTCTCTTTTAGCACACGAACCCTATTATATGCCAAATCCTTCTGGGTTTTCCTCTGGAATAATCCAGGAGTCACTCCTTTCCTTCCATATCCACAGCATCACTCTTTGCAGACACTACAAGATTCCCACTGAGTCCTATACTGAGTCTCGACATTTCTAATTTAAGCATTGAAGCTTCTTACTCACAACTGTGAGAAAAACATCCCATAAGAACTGTTGTTATTAACATGGCTTCCAGAGTCAGGAATGTATAGTGGTTTTCTGTTATTCATTATGACATATCTAAAACCCCAAGCCTGGTCTTCAAGACCCTCTAATTTCTACTTCTGTGTATCACCATCTAACCACTCCATATCTTGGTACTTCCCAACACAGCCAAGAATCCCTCAGTCGTTTTCTATAAAATTTGTTTCTTTTGGCCTTTCATATATTTTCCCCCATTTGAAAAATTATTTCATTTTTCCAATATATTTCCTTATTTACTCATTAACCTTTACTCTGAATACACTCAGGTATGTATGTGTAAGTGTATATATATATATATATACACACACACACACACACAAGCATACATACACATAAAATATATATATCATATATGCTTTATATTTATGTTGTCTTATTTCATTCACATATGTTTTATTTTTCTTCATTTCTTAGATTAAGTTAAAACTGAGTCTTTTGATTTTTGGGGCACGTCTGATAATGTTAGTACCTGTTGTAAATTCCATAGTCACTTAAATATTGAATAAATAGATGAATAAGTGCACATCTCTCTGATAATATATGTTAAACCTTGATTGTCTTTATTTTCTCTTTCCATCACCTACTCTACTGGGCCTTTTTCTTCCCTTACAGATCTCAAAGGCAGTAACTCTTAACTGGAAATGGTAGGATGAGACAGAGGCAGGGTGGCACAGAGAATGGTTGTGGATAGCACACCCCAGGGTAGTTTAAGGGAAGGCCTGTGTAGTTTGGAGAAATTTTCTCAGAGTTATGATTTGCTCCCCACAGGGGCATATCTCTCCCTTTCACCTTGCCAAAAATCACTAATCACCAAATCATGGTATTCCTTAGGCTCCTCCACAACTGGATTTGAGACTCAATTTTATTAGGGCAAATCATCATATTTTCATATATAAAAAGTTAGATTCAGTTGAATATTTTGAACATAACCAATGAACTAGAACTAGTCAATGTAAATAATTAGGCAGACATCAGAGAAGAGGATAATTTTTAAAATTTATCTATAATATTGAAAGCTAATATCGAACAATTAGATTTGTGGAGTGCCATATTAATCAACCAGAAAATACAGTATTGTAAAAGCACTGCACTAAGAGGCAGGAAT
Source organism: Cynocephalus volans (assembly GCF_027409185.1). Taxonomy (NCBI): domain Eukaryota; kingdom Metazoa; phylum Chordata; class Mammalia; order Dermoptera; family Cynocephalidae; genus Cynocephalus; species Cynocephalus volans. Next base: position 79,494,747 of record NC_084464.1, read on the forward strand.
TTTTTTTTTTTTTTTTTTTTTTAGCTCTGCCACTGTCCTTGTGGGCATGGGCCTTAGACCCCATTGCTTCATCTGTAACATGAGGCTAATGCACCTTATCCACCTGTAGTTCTAATGACTCTTTAAATTCCTGCTGGGTGCCAGGCATGGTGCAAGATGAATAGTAAGTATATAAGACTTGGCTTCCATTTTCACAGTGGTAGAGGATCTTAGAGATATAGTACCGTGGGTGCAAACATCTTCCTTGAAAATTCTTATCTACAAAAAATTTTACAGATTTACAAAGAACATAAATATACCGTCAACAACTTCTCAGAGGAGACTATCTCTTTAAAAAAGACAGAAATATCATCAAATCTTCAAAAGTTTGTGAAATCAGTTATGTTATAAAACAGAAATTGCTGCCTCACTTGTAATAGGGAAAATATTAAATAAAATTTCATCAAGATTGCAAATAAAAGCATAACACCATCATCTCCAAGAAATCTGTGCTTTTCCTCTCTTTCCTCCAAGGCAAATATGTTAGCAATTCTGTGTCTATGAGGAAGAGGCAAAGAGAAGAGAAAGGTGGCAGAAGGAAGCCTGCTGTATCTCTGGAGTTGGCTTCCTTCTATGAGCTGCCTTATCAAGCACCTCTAATCCTTCCAAAGAGCAGAATTTTGTCTTTTTCATCTTTGTTTCCCCATAGTCCCTAGCAAAGGCTATATAGTCAGTTATTTGTTGTTGAACAGACAAATTGAAATGATTTGAGAATTATATCTCACATTTGCTAGCCAACTTCTTAAGTAATGCCATATGTTTAGATATTCACTTCTTCCAATTCTTTTGTTTTGCTTTTTTCTCATTATTTGCCACTTCCTACCTTTTTCTGTGTTTAGTTATGGTTACCTAAGCTGCTTGAATACATAAATTCAAAAAGGTAGTGGCTGAGAGACTACAGTTCATTTCTTCCTCACTTTCTCCGAGGTAAGGGCTCCAGGTGGGCAGCTGGTTCTGCTCTGCTTCCGTATTGTAGGAGCCAGGTGAGTAGGAGCATTCAAGGTTTCTCAGCCTGAGAAAAGGGGAAAGAGCAGAAATCTGGGGCCAGGGAATTCTGCTTAACAAGTGATATGGAAGTTAAACACGTAATTTTTGCTCCAGTCTCTTGGTGAAGCTGTTAATCATAGACCACACTTGGGGCTTGGGGGGCGGGTATCTCAGTCTGTGGCTGGCAGCCATGCCATGACTGCAAATCTACTACTGTGCTAGAAGGGAAGAACCTTATTCCCTTTTTTGGTAGACAGCTAGCAGTCTCTGCCACATCTTTTCCTCCCAACAATTTGTTATACTTTTCTTATAGACTGAGGCTCTAGGAAACATTTCAAAGAAAACTTGTGTGTTTTTTTCTCTATGCACTAATTTCCATGTCCTCACAGTGGTTTTGTTTTAATGAGATCTTTATCCGTGGGTGGTAATGTTACTCAAGTAAAAGAAATTTATGTCTTGTCTCAGTTATTCTGATAAGTTTGGGGAATCTATAGTTTGTTTCTAAGATCTTGGCATTTATTAGTTTTACAATAAAATCGCTTTACATTTTTATTGCCAACTTTTCAGAAAAATCCCACTTCAGTAGTCTAAACCAAAGAATGAAAAGTGTTTAAAATAAGGGGTGAGTGCCTTGGGCTAAATTTTAAAGCAAATATTGTTTCTGGGTCTATTAGCATAATTAGAGTCTTTGGTTTGAAACATTCCCCATGCAGTTTGCTCTTGTATAAAAAAGTGAGATGTATTATTGTGCTGCCTGTTAGAATTTAGTAAGAGTCTTCCCTAGTTTTGCAATTCTAAGTTAAAATCTGTAAATATATATTCTTTAATAACTCTAAAGTCAGGCGGGGTTTGTAAAGGTCGGTTCTAGATATTTGTACAATTTTGCTCCAAGAAGAATAGCCAAATACAAGAAAGAGAGATCTATAACAATTAAAATGATTTTTTCTTTTTCTCTTTATCAGCACCACGCTCAGCCAGTGAGCAAACCGGCCATCCCTATATAGGATCCGAACCCGTGACCTTGGTGTTATCAGCACCGCACTCTACCGAGTGAGCCACGGGCCGGCCCCTTCTTTTTCTCTTTATGTTTCCCCTTTATGTCCCCCCACCTAACCTTTGAGGATACTGCAGATCCATTTCCTTGGCAAAGTAATTTCAAGGAGAGCTGGACTGAAAGATCACTTATGCTTTAATGTTTCTTTCTGCCTGTCAATGGCTGAATTTCTGTTAGTAGCAAAGCTCACTGTATTTGTACATAGAAGGGGATACAAAACACATTCTTTGATTTGTATACTCTTAGGGCCATCTGAGTTATTAATTGCCGATTTTAGAGATGCCAACAAGCGTAGACAGGGGCACAAAAATTTTTTTTAATGAAATTTTTCTTTGAATCATAGAGAAAAGCTAAGATATCTTCATACTGAGTCAGAAGGATTCCTACTTACTTTTCTTCTTAACACATTTTTTGGTCCAGAACAATTATTTTTTATTACAAAATTACAGAAAAAGATGCCATGGTAAATACTTCTATTAACTGCCTAAAGATCATGACTCAAAACTTAGGAGTTTTTAAACCAGGGCTAATTTGATATGATTGGTATAACTGAGCCTAAGAAAACATTTTCAGAAATTTATGTAGGTAGGAAAAGCATTGTGGGAAAATAATGATTATAGTAATAATCAACGTGAGAATACTTATATTTCAGGTATTGCGCTTAGCACCTTACACACCCTATTGTATATGCAAATATGGCTACAATCTTTAACTGACTTTATGTTTTTGTTAAGGAAAAAAGAGTGATGAGAATATGAACACTCTTTCAAGAAACCATTTAAATTTCCCCTAATTTTCTTCTAACAGGTGTAGAAAAGTTTAAAAATTTAAATATTGAAAAAACATTTGAAGTCTGCCTTTCATTCTTTTCATTCCATTTTCCCCTCCAAACTCTGTATTTAAGAATTTAAAAAAACATAGACAACAATAGATGGACAGATCTATTCTGTTTCCTAATATTTACATCTTCGAAGTAAAGAAATTTGCAGTGGTATGGTGGGGACTTTACAGGAGACAGAGTCCTGCCGGGAAGGTCAGCTGTTTCCGCCTGTGGAGGTACCTAAGAGGGAAACGAGGGGAGTAAGCTTCCCCCAGAGTTCGAGGAGAACGCATTATCCTGCCCCTTTTACACTTTGGCTCTGTATTTATTTAGTCTCTGTGGTCCTGGGGAAGGCGATTTGGTTTCATCCTCACGTGATGAGCCACACAGGCTGCCGGCCCCACTTGGGGATTTTGCAGGGTGTCATTTCATGTTGGATGCATGGACAGTGTCCAAAGGCAGAAATGAGCTAATACATTTTATTATAGGATGTTGCTTTTAAAAAGTGTTTATTCCTAACGGTTCTTTGTCAAAACAGAACGTAGAGTGTGGAAAAACTGAAAGTTCGAGGGGAAGTGGAAAGGACCAACACCTGCAGAGTCAGATACTCGCTCTGTGTAATCCTGGGCACATTTGCCAAAGGGCTTCAGAGGAGGAGACGCCGTTCCTGGAAGGAGTAATGGAGCGGGCTCTGTGGCTGTGTATTCTTTACATCTTTATTTTTAGAATGCAAGATGTACTTTATGAATAAAAAGTTACATGAACAAAATGTGCCATTATGTCATCTTCAAGTGAAGAAGATTATAATGAGAGTCCTTTTTAAAACGTTGAGGTGTGGGTGAAGTAGCCCTTTTAGACGTGATGGCTCGATTTGCTCGGTTCCAGGGCTGTTTTTCATATTTCAGGGAAGATGCAAATAGGCTGTGATTTTTTTCTTTAAAAATGAGGCTTTATTCTTTCCTGGTGTGATAGGAAAAGGAATGTATTTTGTTTCTGATTGGTGGTGTAACTGCAGATATCCATTGTGAGATTTAAGGCTTCTTTTGGTGGCAGGAAACAACACACCGACACTTCGGTCTGACAGATGAAAGGCAGAGCTCTTTGTTTACAACTGCAGAAGGAGAGAAGGCTACCAGGCTGGGCCACACAAGGGGCTGCACCCAGGGACTGGGTAACAGGGAGCTGGAACTGTAGGGGGCAAGTGTGGCAGGCAGGGAGGGGTTGGCTAGGTTTCTGGGGCCCACTGGTGGATTGGTTAATTGGAGTAATTTCAGTTGGCTCCCAGACATAGGGGCTATTCTTAGTTGTCCAGTACCTGGCCCTAGGGCGATTAGGGATAGTACCTAGTGGGCCTATGAGTATGAGAACCTGATAGGGAGAGTAGTTTGGGTGTGGACTTAATTGACTGCTCAAGAAAGGGAAACTGACTGGCCCAGGACTGAAAACTGGGTCAAGATAGCACTAAACAACTATCATGCCTCCCCTCCCCCATTTTTATAAGAGATGACAGACTTCCCATTTTAAAGTGGTTTAAATATTGGTGCTAATTCAACAAAAATAAATTGCGTTCAATACTTAGGCTCTGCCCACACATATACCCAACTCTTGCCACCATCATGTAATTGAGCAGGTAAAAATCAACACCGGGGCATTGATGGCAACAGTGATAAAATGAACCCCATTCTCACATGTTTCTTTCCTTTTGTCATTTGTTTTGCCTTGTTTCGTTTTTACTTTTCCAAGTTTGCATGAGGGGAAGGGAAGGTGGAAAGCTTTGTGTGTGTGAGTGTCAGGGAGGGTAGCTTTGAAGATAATGCATTGTTATTGAATTAAGAGTAGAAACTCAGCTCTCCTCCAGAACATTCTTTCTGTGGTGTAACTGTGGCCCTCCAGTTTAGTATAGTAGCCTTCCCTTATCCCCAGGGCATATGTTCCAAAACTCTCAGTAGCACCAAACTCAATTGTCATCAATTGGAACACATTTCAGTTCATGTCTTCCACCCACAAATTTAATACCTTTTCCATCTTAACTGAGCACTTTTTATGTGCTGCGGCTGTAACTTTTGCAGTTGGAGGTGTAACAGCGAGACTAGCAGGAATTTATTTTTCCTTCTTCACAATTTCACAGATGAAAAATTTGTTCTTACTATAGATCATAGCAATCTCAGCATATGGTTATTTTTCTTTCCTTATTAAGTTGATAACTTCCACCTTTCACTTAAAGGAAGCACTTTCCAGCTTCACTTTGGCATATCCGAATAGCCAGTATCATTACATTTGTGCTTTGGGGCCATTATTAAGTAAAATAAAGTTGACTTGAACACAAGGCCTGCAATACCGCAACAGTAGATCTGAGACAGCTGCTAAGTCACTCATGGGTGGGGAGTTTCTACAGCGTGGATCCACTGGTCAAAGGGATGATTCATGTACCAGAAGGGACAGTGGGATGGCATGAGATTTCTTCACTCTATTGAAAATGACGTGTAATTCAAAACCTATGAATTGTTTATTTCTGGAATTTTCTTTTTAGTATTTTTGGACTGTGGCAACTGAAACCGTGGAAAGCAAAATCACGAATAAGGGGGGACTACTGTCATAGAGAGGAATTAGTGAAAACCTAAGAAGTGAGCTGTAGGAGAATTAAGTTGCATATCCATGACCATGTGAAAAAAGATGGGGTTTTTCTCTCCTATATTAGGTCCTGCTTGGGGCTTTAATTGAGTTTGTTCTGAGAACATGTGTGAAGCCTTTGGTGGGCCTCAGAGGACCTTTGCTTAGACTGTGTATAGACATTTTATTTACAACAAAAATTCAGGATGGTCATTCAGACCCATGAACTATATATTCCAAATGCCCAGGTAAGGAGAGAGCCCAGATACACCAATAAAAATCAACCATATATTCTTGGGCTGTTATAAAAATGGGAAATAATTTAATAATGAGACGATCCAGAACTAGTGTGGTTCTGACTGATTTTCACCAAATCCTGTTAAATTTGGTTCTATATGGAAAATATTGTGTCTGTAAGAGTCATAGAGGGCCTTGTCTCTTGAATTCAGGCCCAGATAAACTGCCTTACCTGATTTTTAGATTTAATGTTTAAAGATTTCTCAGGGTCCATGTGGAAGAAAGACAAATTTGACAACTCCAGGTTTGACTTCATTCTGCTTCTCCAAATGTATTCTCAATTTAGTTAGGAACTGGAAAAATCTCTACTCTAGTAGTGAGGTACTTGGTGATCCCAACAAGTTATTATAGGAAATATGTTAGGGTAGAGCTTTGTTCCAAAAGGTACACATAATTTTTGTCAACGACAATTACATTTTTATGTTTCATCCCTTTGAATCTAGAAATTGAAACCAATTTATAAACAAACAGTAAAAAACAGCATGTTTGACCTTTTCTTAAACTTATTTATGAGGCTTTATTGCTGCCTAAGTGTACTTTGGAATCTATAAAAAATACTTGTTATTTGTACAAATGGACTCTAATAAGTACAATCTATTTTCCAGATACAGAAGACAGAAAAATTTTGAACAAAATGATGCCCTTCTGGAAATGCTTCACAGAAGCCATTGAAGTCATTGCCAGAAATTCAGAGTGATGCTAATTGAAGTTTCTTATACATCTGTAATGTCAAATTAAAACTTGCTATGGTCTGAATGTTTGTGTCCCCTCAAATTTACATGATGAAATCCTAACTCCCAAAGTGATGATATCAGGAGGTGGGAGCTTCTGAGAGGTGATTAGGCCATGACAGCGAAGCCCTCCTGAATGGATTAATGCTTTTATTAAATAGGCCCAAGGATGCTCATTGGCCCTTTCTACCATGTGAGGACACAGCAAGAAGGTGCCATCTATGAGAAATGGCCCTCACCAGATGCTGAATCTGCCCATGCCTTGATATTGGACTTCCCAACCTCCTGAACTGTGAGAAATAAATTTCTGTTGTTTATTAGCTACCCAGTTTATGGTATTTTTGTTATAGCAGCCTGAATGGACCAAGACAGAACTTTGCTAGTGGAATTCCAGAAAAGTTATTGGGGGATTTCTTCTACCCTAATTTAAGTTCTGAAACAAGGGGAGGAAAATGTGAAGAGACATTTTATAGGGGACTGAGTGAGAAACTGGATTTGGAAGACCTGAGGGGTATAAGTGGTCCAGCTGGACACTTCTTGTGTGCCATTTTACATCCTCTCTGCCCCATCTCACAGTCTGACCAAGGCTACGATGATCAATTTTGAACTGGCTTTGACTAGTTTTTAGCAGATATATCCTAACTTAAGCTTACTCGGGGCACATGCTATAAGGCTGTCTTTTCCTGCCCTGAGGTTTGGGGCCTGCCAGACCCATCCAGCACTCAGGCATGCACAAGTGCCAGGAGTTGTGGAGAGTTCACACTCAGCAAGGCAGCTGTGACCAATGGGTACAGGAGCCTAGAAATAAGTGCTTCCATCTTCCTTCCTGAGACACATCTTATAAGGTTTCTCGGAAAATCTGTAGGTTTCTCATAGTTGCAAGTTGAAAATCGATCTTTGTATCGACTCGACTCTCCCTTCTTCCACATGTACTCCTCCCCCTCTCCCTGGCCTTCTGAGATCATGTTCCTGAATAAAGTATGCATATATCAACGTTTTCTTCAAAAATGCACTTTCAGAGGATTTCAGGAGAGGATTATATAATGATTCTATAAATAAATACTAAATGACAATTAGTACACTAGAAAAATGGGCAAAGGACATAAACTAGCAGTTTAACACACACACACACACACACACACACACACACACACACACACACACACACACACACACACACACACAAACTATGAATTAGAACAAAAATGAAATAAAATTCTAACTTACCAGAATGGCAAATTAAAATAAAATTGATAACCTTATGGTAGTAAATGTTTATGGAAACAGGCTCCAACTTAGTGGTGAGGATGCCAAATTGGAGGTTACTTGATAATATCCTTTTAGAAGACAATTGTACATGAATATTCTCACAATTCTGCATGGTCTGGTATTTCTGAGAAAGACGCATGTTTGAATAACAAAGGTCTTAGAAGCTAGAGATTGTGAATTGCTCCAGAGTGTTGTAGAAACTTATCTTCCCTGGAGAAACGTTCCCTGACCTTCCAGGGTGGTAAGGTTTCTCTCTCTCTCTCTCTCTCTCTCTCTGTACAGAGGGAGTGATAGGAGCAGGTATGCCAGCTGCCCTATATACATTATGAGTCTCATAATTTCAGGGATCCTCTCTTATGGTGCAAACTCTGCTGCACATGCAGGTAAATATTGTGTCCTCATCATGTTATCCTGAGGGGGACTGAGGCACAGGGAACTGATGCAAGTTACTACTCTGGCTGCTCTTTTTGCTGTGAGTAATTAATAGTGTGTTCTTGGATCCAGAGGTGTGGTGTTTCTGTCAATACATATACATATACATACACATGCACATGCACAGACACACAGACATGCTCCCCCCAACACACACACATATATAACGGTGGCAGTCTAACTTGAAAGCTTGTGAGAAAGGTAAAAATCTCTGACCCTTTGCAGTTCGGGACTTAACGTATTTCTCAGAATTAAAGGTGAAAATAACCTCTAGTTTAAAACCTCTAGACATTTATTTTATATGTGCGTGTGTGCATGTCTTGTATATACTCACTGACATATTATACTGAACATATAATATGTATGTATGTATACTGCATATGCATATATACTATACTTTCACTTGTGAAATATGTGATGTGTGATCAAATATAACGTGCGATCATATTGCACATATATGCACATATTACAGTGTATTAGTCTGTTTTCTGTTGCTTATAACAGAATACCTAAAACTGGGTAATTTATAAATTAACAAAATTTATTTCTTATTTTTGGAGGTTGGGAAGTCCAAGGTCTATGGGGCACATCTGGAGAGGGGCTTCGTCTTTGTGGGGACTTGCTACAGAATCCCATGGCAACACAGGCTATCACATGGTCAGAGGCTGAGCAAGAGAGCATTTTCACATGTTTTCTTCCTCTCCTTGTAAAGTCTTCAGTCTGCTCCCTTACAACCCATTAAACCATTGATCCATGAATGGATTAATCCATTCATATGGGCATGGTCCTCATGGTCCAATCACTTCTTAAAGATCCCGCTTTTCAAATATTATAGTGGGGATTAAGCTCCAACATGAACTTTGGAGGGGACAACCATTCAACCCATAGCATACAGTATACACACACACACACACAACACATACATACACACCTATATGTACATATTGCAATACATATGTATACTATACTTTCACATGTGCAATATGATGTGTGAATGAGCATATACAATGTAGAATTGTTCATAACAGGAAAATATTGGAAATAATCTAAATGTCTACCAATAGGGAACTGGATAAAATATTATGGTACATGAAAACAATGGAATCCTATGTCGTCATTAAAAAGAATAAGGCAAATGTACATGCTATGAAATTATTCATGAGAATATTATACAGTGAGAAAATATATTTGCATATATTTGCATATATTATGACTAGAATACCTCTTGAAAGATACACAAAAGAACATTATACAGTGAGAAAAATATATTTGCATATATTTGCATATATATGACTAGAATACCTCTTGAAAGATACACAAAAGATTGACTACATGGATTGCCTTTGAGGAGGGGAGCCAGGTAACTGAGAGAAAAAGGTGGAAAGAACTTTTTTCTTACATTTTACTATTTACATTTTTACACATTTTGAATGCTTATATTATTTATATATACAGTTGTTCACATAAAAATATAATTTAATTAAGAATGAGCTGTCTGTGGTGTTACTGTTTTAATGGCTGCATTGTATTCTATTCTTATCTACTTCATAATTGATTAATAAATCTCCTGTTGAAAGTTAGCTTTTACTTAATATATCTACATTATGAAACTTTGTGTAGATTTCCTTATTGTCTTTTGCAATTACTTTCTGAGGGAAAAATAGCTAGTTGTGTATATCAGATAATGTTCAGTCCAAGAAACAGAAAACATTCTAAGCATTCAAACAGAAAAAGGTTCACTAAAGGGAACTGGGTGCTTACAAATGCCATTGGAAGAGTGACGAGTGGAAGTCACTGAACTATTGGAAGAGTGACGAGTGGAAGTCACTGAACTGTTAGCTTCAAGGTCAAACTTAGGTGGATGAAATCTAGAGGTTAGGAAGCTGGTGCTGCTTCTATCGCTGATTTCCCGGACAAAACTGCCTCACAACCGGAAGACGATGACTACACACTAGAAAGTGAACTCTGACCATCACAAAAACTCATGCGTTGGAAATGGCTAGTTCCTTGTTCTAGCTACTAAAGAATGGCTTCTGCCTCATACTTTGCTTTCCAAATCTTGTGGCCGTGTATTGCATTGGCAGATCCTAAATCACGTCTAAAATGCTGGTGGTTAGGAAATCTGGGAAATGTAGTATTAGACTTCTGACTTCTGCAATGAATAGGTGTGTAGAGGAAACAACAGAGGAGGGTGAGAATGAATGCCCAATATAAGTAGATGTTCAACAGAAGAAGACATCAATGCAGAGAAAAGTTAAGAAACTCTCCCAATGGTACAAGTTGGTGGTGTTGCCAGCCATTGAAGTCAGGCAGCCCACACAAAACTATCTTTAAAATCTATCAGTCTTTTTCTTTAAGTTTTCAAGTGTTGCCACCACACTTGGAATGGCCTTCCCCACGTGAATATTATATAAATTTTACTCATATTTTCTTATAGAATTTTTGGCAAAACTACAAACTAATCTTTATATTTAAAATGTTTCATTTATTAAGAAGTTAGTTCACATAAGGTAAAATTTAAGCATATTTCTTCCAATATAGCCAGTTATCCCAACAGCATTTGTTGAATAGTCTGTTCTTTTTTTGCATTGATTTGGAATGTAGTTTTTATTGTAAATAGTCTTCCCATCCAGTAGCGTGGTATGCTTTGCCACTTATTAAAATCTTTTCTCATGTTCATTGGGAGATATTTTATAGTTTCTTCATATAGGTCTAACTCATTTCTCGTTAAAATGATTTCAAGATATTTATTATCTCAGCATAATCATTATTATTTTATCATCATTATAATTAATATTTATTTTATGATCACTGTGTTCCAGGCATATTAAAAAGTTCTTTATATTTATTACCTTATTTAATCCTAGCACTTATTTTTTACAGATCCTATTTTACAGATGAGAACACTGTTATGTACAAGGTTTAAATAACTTGCCGTATTAGTCCATTTCTGTTGCTTATAACAAAATGCTTGGAACTGGGTGATTTGTAAGATGGTGAAATTTATTGCTTACAGTTTCAGAGGCTGGAAGTCCAAAGTCCAGGGAACACATCTGATGGAGGCTTTCTCTGGTAGCAGCTTCAGTGACGCAGGGTATCACATCGCGCAGTATCAGAAAAGAGAGAGCTCCTGGGGCAGTCTCCTTTTTAAAGCTTTTAGAACCATGCCCATGATCACCATTTTCAAACCATTCATTAGACATGGTCCTCAGAATCTAATTACCTCTTTAAGGCCTCGCCTTTCAATTACCATAATAGGATTTCCCACCCTGAAGAGTTACAATGTGAATTAAGCTTCCAATACATGGACTTCGGGGGACACAATTCAATCAACCCACAGCATTCCACCCCTGACCCCCAAAATTCATGTCTTTCTCACAGGTAAATACATTAATTCCATCCCCCAAATCTTAACCTTTTTCAACTCAAAAGTCCAAAGTTCAAAGTCCCAGCTGTGAAGTCAAAACAAGTTATCAACTTCCAAGACAGAATGGTGAGACAAACACAGGGTATATATTCTCATTCAAAAAAGGAGAAATAGGCCAACAGAAAGGTATAACAGGTCCTGAACAAGTCTGAAATCCAGCAGGGCAGGCATTAAATCTCAAACTGGCAAATCATGTACCTTGACTCCACATTCAATGTCCTCTGCATGCTGATGTGGAGTTGAATCCGCAAGTCCTTGGGAAGCTCCACTTCTGTGGCTTTCCTGGTGTGAGGCCATGCTTCAACTCTTGCAGGTTGGCATTGCATGCTGGTAGCTCCACAATTCTGGGATATCCATGGCAGTTCTGCTCTAACAGCTGTAATAGGCATGGCACTGATGGGGTTTTTCTGCTGCAACTCTGACCTCATGTTTCTGCTCTGTATTGCTCTAGCAAATGTTGTCTACAATGACTCTGCCCCTGAGACAGATCTCTTCCTGGGCCTCGAGGCTTTTCCATATATCCTTTGAAATCAGGGTGGAGGCTCCCAAACCTTCACAGATCTGGCATTCTGTGAGCCTGCAGACCTAATACCATGCGGATGCTGCCAAGGCTTCTGGCTTATATTTTCCAAAGCTGTAGGTTCAGCCACACATGGGGCCAATTTAGTTACGGCTGGAGCAGCCAAAGCAGCTGGAGTGCAGGTATGAGGAGCAACTTCCTGAGGAGGCCCTGGGCAGTGAGCCCAAGGGGAGTACCTCAGGCCTTTTCCTCAAGACCATTCTGTCTCCCTAGGCCTCTGGTCCTATAATGGAAGGGTTGGCCCCAGAGCCTTCTGCAATGCTTTCAGGACCTTTCCCTCCTTCTCTTGATACTCCTTTTCTTTTGTACTAATCTTAGAAAATGTTGCTGAGCTGCCTCATTTTATGTTTCTCCTGAAAATGCTCTCTACTTCTCTACCACATGGTTACCAATTTTCCAAATCTTTACACTCCACTTCACATTTAAATTCTTTCTTTATGTCATGCTTTTGAGGCCATAACTCAGTGTAGGCTGTTACAAGTAGCTATGTAGCTTCCTGAATGTTTTGCTACTTAGAAATTTCTTCCATCAAACACCTGTGATCAGCACATTCCATAATACTTTTGGGCATGAAGAGAATACAGCCAAGTTCCTTGCCAGTTCATAGCAAGGGTGATCTTTGCCCCAGTTTCCAAAAAACTCCTTTGTATTTCTATCTGATAACTCCTTAGAATGGTCTTTATAGTCCATATTTCCATAAGCATTCTGGTCACCACCATTTAAGCAGTCCCTAAAACATTCCAGACGACTTTCCCTGGTTTTCTTACCTTCTAAACTTTCACCAGCAGCTAGCTACGCTTTTTCTAACCTGCTCCTCCACATTCTTCCAGCCTCTCCTCAACACCCAGTTCCAAAGCCACTTCCACATTTTCAAGTATTTGTTATAAGCAACACCTCACTTCTCTGGCACCAATTTTTGGTATTAGCCCATTTCTGCTTCTTATAACAAAATGCTTGGAACTGGGTGATTTGTAAGATGGTGAAATTTATTGCTTACAGTTTCAGAGGCTGGAAGTCCAAAGTCCAGGGAATACATCTGGTGAAGACTTTCTTTGGTGGTGACTTCAGTGACAGCAGGGTATCACATTGTGCAATGTAAGAGCAGAGAGAGCTCCTGGCGCGCTCTCCTTTTTAAAGCCTGTGGCCACCACTTTTAATCCATTCATTAGTGGTGGTCCTGAGAATCTAATCACCTCTTCACAGCCTCACCTTTCAATTACCATAATAGGGTTTCCCATTCTCAACAACTACAGTGTGAGTTAAGCTTCCAAAATATGAACTTTGGGGGACATAATTCAATCCACCCACAGCACCTGCCTAAGGGTATACGGTAATTAAATGGTAGAGTTTTGATCTGTAGTTTTCCTGTTAAGCTGAATGTAACCTTTATTTCATTATATGTTCTGATTGACTGTGACTGGTATTTCAGAAAACTACTGACTTTGGTTTATTTATTTGGAAACCTGCTTCTTTATTTTACTGCTCAGTGTACTTAGAAACATGTCTTGAGAAATGCATTACAAGAAAAGTACATATAAATCCCAAAAGAACAATGAGGAAAGCTTAAAATGAGTTGATTCTGGCTCTTGGCTGGAGCAAGAGGACAAAAGTAGTCATGGAATAAGAACACAACATAGGGAAATTCTAGCTGTCTTTGTTAGGAGTTTATCAGACTGCCTAATCACTACAATAATATGACAGGATACTTGTACCCAGAGCTGGCCCTTTGCCTACTGGGGATATAGGAACACATATGCTGCGTGCCTGCCCAGCGTCCATTCCTCCCCTTTCCAACAGCACAGTTTCTTTTGGAGAGCTACTCTCCTATATTGCATAGTATCTGAGCAGTTTTTTTTTGGAGGGAGGAGGGGATTCACTTCATCCTGGTTCCCAGAGAGAGTCCTCACAGGCCTAAGCAAATCAGCCTAATATGCCATAGCTGCCATGATGACCAGCTCAATGACCAGTTCTAGGACTATCAATTTATGTTATTTACCTGGAAATTATTATTGTTTAACATTGATTGGACCAAGCAGAGTGAAATAAGGGATTTCCATTCTCAGGTAGGAACGAAAAGAAAACTTCTTTCTCTGAATGATGTGGGGTACAGATGTGAGACCTGAAAGTGCTGCAGCCATTTGTAGACATGGAAAAAAATTAGGTTAAGGGTTAAGCTGTTAATAGAAGACTTTGAAAGAATTAGAGAAAAATGGGGCAAGCACCCTGACCAAACCATGCCTGAACCCCCTGTTAATTTTCAAGTTGTATGAGTAAACAACATTCTTTATAAGTTTACGTCAGTTCAAGTTGAGTTTTCTGGTATGTGTAATGAAACCCTAGTTTATTACTAAAGGGGTTTAGAAGAGAAAGGAGTACAGAGGCTATACTCAGCCAATCCCTCAATAGGCTTTCTACTGATCTACCTGTCTTAAATTCCTCCCTTCAGAGATATTTCTTTGTTTTAAACTATTGATCTAGACCAGTACCATCCAGCAGAACATTCTGCCATGATGAAAATGTTCTGTATCCGTGCTGTTGAATATGGCAGCCACTAGTCACATGTGACTATTGGGCACTTGAATTGTTGCTACTGAGACTGAGGAAGTGCATCTTAAATTTTTTCTAAATTTATTTAATTCAAGCTTAAATTTAAATAGTTGCAGGCAGTTAGTAGCTATTGTATTGGACAGTGCAAATAAAGATTGTGCTGTTTAAAAAAAAGGTGTTAGAAGAATAATAAGTTGATTTACTATGAATTGTGTTTCCTCAAAATTCATATGTTGAAGCCCTAAGCCCCAGTGTAATATCATTTGGAGGTGGGGGGCCTTTGGGAGGTAATTAGGTTTAGATGAGGTCGTTTGGGTGAGACCCTCATAATGGGATTAATGTCCTTATAGAAATGGAAGAAAGAATTCTTTCTCTTTCTCTCTTTATACACAGGAACCGAGGAAAGGCCATGTGAGGACATAGTGAGAAAGTGGCTATCTGCAAGCCAAGAAGACAGTACTCACCAGAACCCAATCATGTTGGCACCCTGATCTCGAAATTCCAGACTCCAGAACTGTGGGAAAATAAAATTATATTGTTTAATTATTTTGTTATGGCAGCCCAAGCATACTAATACACAGTCTCATCAAATTTTATATGGGTTATTAAAAGCTTCTTCTTGGGAAACTTAAACTTGGGCCTGGAATAAAGGAAGTTTGATGTATTTGACAATTTGATTTTCATTTTTTGGGGGATGGGGTCATGTAGGGAAGAGTCAGAATAGGGAAATACTTCCATCCTCTCTCCCAGTTGGAAATCTCAACTTTCAAGGGTCCACTATTCTGTAAAATTATTTTAAAAGGGAAAATAGATGCCAACTTTTTTTGTTATATGCAGTGTATTTTCTTTCAGTTTAGTTTCACATCAATGAGAATATAAACAAAAGCAGTATAAATAAATATATCAGGAATTCCTTACAAAAGAGGTAAATGATGTGTTCCAGATGTGTGACTTTTGAAAATAGACTATACTGCATCAATAAAACTCTAATTAAGAAATAAAATGGAAGTCTTATCTTTTTCCTTTCCTTCTTCTCTTCTTCCTTTCCTTCTTCCCTTCTTTCTCCTCTCCCTATCTTCTTTTATTTTAAAGATAATCACTAAGGACTTGGTATGAAAGATCTTGAGGTCACGAAAAGAACATGGAAGATTTGGTCTCTGTCCTAACAGAGTCCCAGGACTTATGGAGGAGAGAGATAACTTAACAAGCAACATAAATAAAAAGAAAATGTGAGTTCTAATGGAGAAAGTACTATGGAAGTGCATGACTGGGCATTAAAACCTCTTAAGCGGATCTGAGAGAAAGCTTTCAGAAATAAGTAACACCAAGCTGATATCTGAAGAAACAGCAGGAATAAGCAAGGGAGGGAGTACTGAGTTGGAGCAGGAAGCCAGAGAGAAAAGAAAGTGTAAAGGCCACCAGGTCAGACAGAGCCCTGATGGAATGCAAGCATAGGGTATGGTGAAAAACTGAGAATTTGATAGAGCTTTGTGATTGCCTAGATGGGCATAGGGTGGTGCAAGTGTAAGGGTGATGGCTGGGCCAGCCAAAACTTCCCGTAATTCTAGGAGATGAGAGAGAGAGAGAGAGAGAGAGAGAGAGAGAGAGATATCATGTCATGTCACTATTGTTTCCCTTTTCCCTTTTCTACTTTGTTTTCAGGGACTGTAATCCTGGAAACTACGTTTTCCAAACTCCTTGTCAGCAAGGTTCTTATTTAAATCCTGTCAGTGAGAGTCACTGATAAGATTTGCAAGTCAAGGAGAAGCAAAGGCACTATTTCATCTGGGGAAATAATGGGTGTCTTGAAGTTTTGTGGGTTGAGAACTATCCCCTTCATTCCTTTAGGCAGTTGAGTTCATCAGAGCTTTCTCCCTGCAATTTCTATACTTCCCATGCCTCCCAACAGATTTTAAAATCTCCAATTCCCTGAATTAAATCTCTTCCTGCTCAAAATACCTAAAATGATCCTTATTTTTATGATCAAACTCTGATTTATGATGCAGCAATCAAGCTGAGCATTCCACATCAGCATGCTAGAACTTACTTCTGCCAGTCTTCTGAGATACCTTCAGAGCTAGCTCCATTTTGCTTCACACTATTTTTTGCTTGGTTGCCCGAAAAGGTCTAAGTATCCTGCTCAAACATTATTACCCAGACTTTCCTTCCCTTGTTACTTTGAGCATCCTCAAAATGAATCCAATCTTCTTCCTTCCCTTTCTCTTGAACCTGTGCATGTATCTTCCAGAGCTTTCCTCCTGTGTCCTGCAAACACACTGCATTCTCAACATCTTCTCTGAATGCTCTTTCTACCTCTTTGCTAAATGAAAATCTGGCTGTCCTTGAGGACACCATTTCTCTGGAGCCATGTATCCTATGGCCAGAAAGTGTGGCAGTATTTCCTTTTTTCCAATGTCCCATGGCTGTCTCCAAGTTGCTTCTCCTAGCTTCTTAGAAGTTATTATCTGCTGATATCATGCCCCACTGCTGATCTGCATTTATAGTCACTTGGCTGTATAAACCATTCAACTCTCTCCTCCCTCTTTAATATGTGATTTGCAATGTTCCCATCCAGGCTTGTTTAAAATTCATTATAGGCTTCTGGTCAAGGTGGTGGAATAGACGGTCCCCAGTGTCACTCTCTCCCACAAATCAACCAATCTACAACTATTAAAGAGCAGTGACAGCCAAGCTGGGACCACTAGAGCTCAAGGGAAGAGGAGGAGAGACTTATTGAGTGCATGAAAGCAGGAGAAGCCACAATGAGAGAAAGAAAGGATCACTTCCATCATGTTGAGTCCTGGCTGTTTCAAGTCTGGAGCTGCTGAGTGCACAGAGCAAGAGCTGGCAAAAGCTGCAGCTGCACCCTTCCTATGAAGTTGCCTGGAGGCAGCAGGGGAGAAGATGGCCTTGGTGGTCCTCAAGTCAGCAAGACTACTAACAGGGTTCCCATGACCAAAATAAGAGCAAGGAGCCACAACAACTGAAAAATGGGGCCATCTCAGAGGCTGGTGAGTCATTGCAAGGAACCAGCACATGGCCCGTCCCATGAAAAGTGTTTGGAGTGCAGGCGGTGGGGGAGACAGGCCACAGGGGGAACACTGGGGCACAGCAAGGACAGCTGCTCTTCCCTCCAATCAGCACAGGCCCACTCAATGGAGACTGGTCAGGAATACAGAACTGCAGGGGGTGCAGTTTGCTAAAAAGAGTCAGGCCCAGACTGGAGTTTCTACACAACCCAGGTGTACCAGATCTCAGGAGACCTGGAAGTACCTATCAAGTCAACCATTAAAACCTGACCTACACAAAAGCCTTTCCCAGGGAATCAGCAGCAAAGCAGCAATTTAGCTCAAGTGCTGGTCCCCACAGGAAGTTCCCCCATTTTAGAAGTAAGCAAAGGATAGCAAATTAGTTCCAGTGCAGAGTTTAAATAGTGGGAACAGCAAATAATCTAACATAGAACTGAAAGAAAAAACAAAATACCCACAAACCAGAGACAAAATTTGATATTAACTAGTAAAGGGGGAGGTCCAGGGGCCTTGGCCAAGGCTCCCTCCAACACCTGCAACCAGCCCAGTGATGACTGCCAGGGTGTCACAGGAAACACCCTGGGCTCCTGAGGTGGGGTAGTGGGGGACTGAGGGCTTCAGCCACCCACCCCCCAACATTTGCAACCAGCCCAGCAATGACCACCGAACCACTGCTGGAAGCCCCCTGGTCTCCTGAGCCAGGGTAGTGGGGGGCCAAGGGCTTTAGCCACACCCTCCTGACAAATGGATTCAGCCCAGCAATGACCAAACTACCAGTGGAAGCCCCCTGGTCTCCCCTGTAGGAATGAGGCAGGTGCCCCAGGCCTCAACCATGCCCCCCTTGCTTCCTCCTTCTCCCACCCTATTTGTTTCCCCCTTTCCCTCTCCCCCTCCCACCCAACTGCTCCACAACATCTTAGAATGTAAAAACAGATGGAGCTGGGGACTGACCCCTCTTCCTGCAACCAGGCAAGAAGCATGACAAAAACACCACTTCAATGTGGGTGGTCCACCACAGCCACCACAATAGCCACGGCTGCTGCAAATGTGGCTAGAGGCCACAACCACTGTACAGATGGCCCACCAGCCACTCAAATGCACTGAAACAAATACAGTCAGCATCAGAGACCAAAGAAAAGAAGAGGATGTCTCTCTCCACAAAGCCCATTCCAGAGTAATAGAAGAAGCATCTGCGGTACGATAACATAGGGAGACCTGAATACACCTCTCAGCATTGGACAGACCATCTAGACAACAAATCAACTGGGTAACCATTACTCTTTCAGAAGGAGAGAAGAAATCTAGGGTTGTCAGATGAGGGAGGTGGGAGGGAGAGGGGTTGGGGAGAGATTGGACAAGGGGCATAAAGAATACATATGACTTGTAATAATGTATATGCTAATAATATTGATTTGATCAACATATGTCAATGTTGAACCCACCAAATATGTATAATCAATTATGATTCAATAAAAAAAAACAACAACACCTGCCTCATAATCAAAAAAATAAATACATAAATAAAATTCATTATATGTATAACATTTAGAAGAGGGGCATAAAGTAAATTCCCAATGAGTATTGTTGTCATTGTCATCATTCTCATTTTTCTCTGCTTGTACCACAGCAAGCAAACATTAATGGAGAAAATCACACAACTGAGATTATTGGTTTCTCCTTGAACTCATGATTACAGCCCTCAAACTGGCCCTACAACTCTGCCCAGCAGGAAGTACTGTTCTTTGTGAAGATTGCTTCCCACTCAGGGAGATGACTTGTTACACTTTCTTCTTTCTTCCTGTATCCCACACCCTTTCCCTTTAACTCTCAGCTGATGATCTCAGCTCACACTTAATTGAGACAATACAGATTAATTTGGAAACCTCCCATGTTCCCCCACCAAATCATTTCTCTCTGGTGCATCTGCACCCATTTCTTTTTTTCCCTTTCTATTTCCAGGAAGGAAATGTCTCTCTTTGATCACAGCCAATCCTACTTGTTCTTTGTATCCCCTTTCCCATTTTCTCTTAGGGCTCTGCTCCTCCTGTTATCCACTCTCCCATTTGATGTCACCAACAAAAAAACAGAGAGCTTCAATAATAACTGTCCACAAACACCCTCTCTCTGTTACTGTTCATGGTAAAACTTCTAAAATAGCATTTTACAATCACTGTCCTGACTTTCTCACCTTCCACTCGCTTTCAGCCCTTTGCAATCTGGTATCTGATCCCACACTTCTGCAGAGACCAAGATCACTCCTGATGATCTCAAAGTCTCCATGTAGCAGAATTCAATAGCTCCTGCTTAGTACTCATCAAACTCACAGTAGCATTTAACCCAACTCTTGAAGTATTTTTCTATTTTACTTATATGACCCTACAACTCCTTGGTTTCATACAAAGTTCTCTTCTTTTTTAGTCAGCCTTTATACTGGGACATGCTTCTGGGCTAACTTCCCCTGTAGATTCAGACCTTATCCTTACATCATTTCTTAAAGTCCTGAGTCTGTAAATACTCTTTTAAAGTGGAGGATAAGAGCATGGGATGGAGAGCCGGACTATCTGCACGCAAATCTTGGCTCTACCACTTATTAGCTGTGTGACCTTGGGCAGATTACTTAACCTCCCTGTGTCTGTTTCTTCAATTATATAATGAGGATAATAATAGAACTTTAGTTATAGGGTTATTGTGTTATTAACAGTGTGTGGCTTGTATTAAACACTCGATAAATGTTAGCTGTTCTTATTGTATCCTGAAAAGTCTCAAATTTATATACGCTGCCCAGAACTCTCACCTGAAGCTTGGACTTATGTGCAGTTGCCTGCTTAAGAACTCCACATGGATGACTGAAAGAATTTCCAAATTAACATGTTCAAAACAAAACTGAGAATTCTTGATTAACCTCCAAACCTGTTCCTCTCTTCAATCTTCACATTCTTGCTAAATGGCATTGTCTTCATCCATTTCAGCAAAAGATTATTTTCGAAACTGGAGGTCCCTGTCAGTGCTTCCTGTAATTGTTAATATGAAATTAGAAAATTTAACTGTAACTAGGTCAGGGAAATTAAAACCATTGTATTATTTCTTAGATTAGGTAATTTTATCCTCAGCCAAAAGCATCTTATTGAACTCCCACAGTACAAACCTCTCCACTGTGTGTGTGTGGGTGTGAGAGAGAGAGAGTGCATGTGTTGGAATTTGTTTGCTTGTTGCTAAAAGTTAGGAGAAAAATAATATGCAGCGCACAAATAGAAGATTTGGTCTCATGACTTCTAGAGAAATATTTGAAATTATGTGGGCAGTTAAAATACATAATATTACTGAACCACATATCTTTCAAACACTTATGAAACAACCATTTGCTATCAAAGTAATTGGTAAACATCTGTCATGTCTTCATGATTATATTTGCCACTTACTTTGTTTCAAGTATTTCTTCCAGGTCTTTTAATGACATTTTCTCTTAAGTGATTATTTATTTCCTGGCGTATTCAATCTGCTGGTCCATGCTTTTATGACTAGTCTTTGCTTGCTTTTATAATGACTTCACATATAGCTATACTATTCTATTATTCCCAGTTATCAAAGGGAAAGAATTTTGGATTCACAAAGATAAATACCCTGGAATTTTATGATGTTAGAAATTCAATAATCTTTTACTGACCGTTACAGGTACCACATGATACCATCTACTATATATATTCTATATTCCAGCCACTGGAATAAACAATTTTCACGCATTAAGTCATTTAAGCGTCACAATAACACTACCGGGTAGAGTTATTATCAACTCTAAATGCCAGATGCAGAATTTGGGCTAAAAGAGGCTAAGTAATTTGCTCAAGGTCACATAGCTAGTAAATGACAGAGCCAGCATTTAGATAGTCCTCCAATCCCCCAAACCCACTGGCTCTTCATCACTAATTTAATTTAAACTTTTTACACAGTGATTTAAAGAAAGTTCTTTTGGTAGTATGTCCTAATGGTTTATTAAGTGACTATTCTATTTATATTTTGTCTTTTTCCAGTTGATGAGTTCCTAATTTTTTTGAGATTTTCACATAATTAGCTTTAATAATTTTTTTTTCACACACTGGGTAAGAAACTTCATTACTTCATTCTCCATTATTTACCCAACTACAAAATTCGCTTCCAAGTTCTAGCTAAGGGTTTATAAATCAGTTTTTGTTGTATTCACCATTTCTCTTAGTACTGTGGTTTCATTGTATGGTGATCATTTTGAAGTCCGCATTTATTGCAAAGGTAAGACTTTCCACACATTAGTTCTTTTAAAAATTTAGTTTGATTCCCAGATCATGTTCTTGGGCTGCCAAAATAGCTCTGTGGCAACATTGAAAACTGATGATAAATAGGGAACATTTAGATTGAGACTTGTGAAACTGGACTGAAACACTTATCTTTAGATCCAATTTTGGTGATGTATGTATTATGACTCCTGGCAAGGAAATAGCAGTTTCTAGTTGATGGAAACCTTTTTTTCCTGAGGTAGACTCTCACAGAAACTCCCTAGGTAGCAATGAAAAGAAAATGTTGAATTCTATCACTTTTGTTATTGAAGAACAGAACAGGAAGCGTCTTCAACAGCAGCTTTACTAATCTTGCAGAAAATGTATTCATATGGCTGTTTCCATAATATTGGCTTTCAATGAACATTTAGGGAATCACTTTACAATGCAGTTCTGAAGATATTCCCACAGAAGGCTGACATGATGTAGGTCAGGGAAGCAACTTTCCTATGACCATTTTAGATCAGAAATAGGATTGAGGTTATTGAGCCAGAATGATTTAGCTAGAATATTTCTTAATTTTTTTCTTTTGTCAGTCTTAATTAATTAATCGACACCCCAGCCCATTCTGTAAAGATTTTAAACAACCAAATGAACATACCCAACTCAAAAAAATAATTGAACAAATCCAGGCAAGAGGAAAAGCACGGGAAGGAGTTAAGCCAGTAACAAGATTGATGCTCAGAAACACTAAAGGGTGGTTAAAGGTGGCTGAGAATTTGGCTCTGTTTCATAGAGGTCAAAGAAAAAGCAAAAGATTATTATTAATAGTCAATGTTCATGAAGTAGAAACCAATTAGAGATTCATAAGAAACACAGGTATTCTTGATACTAAAACCTTTGAGAATTTTCTCCCCTGGATATTCACAAATAGCCCAAAGTCTCTAATAATACTGTCATAATTTATACATTTTGTGATGGTTATGTGTCAACTTGACTGTGTTAAGGGATACCCAGATATCCGGTAAAACGTTATTTCTGGTTATGTCTGTGAGCATTTAAATCAGTAGACTAAGAAGATCTGTCTTCACCCATGTGGGTGGGCATCATTCAATCTATTGAATGCCCAAAAGGTGAAAAGGAGAAGGAAGGCTGTATTCACTCCTCCTCCACCCCCCACTCAGACCCAGGTTCTTAGGCCTTTGGCCTCAGACTGAGAGTTACAACATGGGCTCTCCTGATCCTCAGGACTTCTGACTTGGATTGATTTACACTACCAGCTTCCCTGATTCTCCAGCTTGCAGACAGCCTATGATGGGACTTGGTGGCTTTCATGATTGCTTGAACCAGTTCTCATAATAAATCCCTCCGTGTATATCTTTCTACATATCCTATTGGTTCTGTTTCTCTGGAGAACCTTGAATAATGTATGGTTATATAGTTACATATTGGAGTGTTTGAACATAGCCTTTGGAGTAAGCTGAACACATGACACAGCCTCCTAACTCAGTGAAAGCAGTTCTATTGCCAGAGCTGGGGTGAGCCAAAATAATTTGACCTAGAACTAAATGCTAAATGCTCTGAGATAAAATGGCTTGTTTCAAGGAAAAAGTTAAAGCAACTCGTTATGCCATACATGAATGGGCTGCATATTTTTAGAACCATAAATATTTTCTAATTAGAAATAAACTTTAGTTATTAAAAAACGGTATATTTATATTGTAAATAAATCAAAAGATACAGACAAATAAGAATAAGAAAAAAAGAAACTATTTTACTCCCACCCAGAAAAAATGACCATAGTATACGGTTTTGCAAAAAAGTCACATTCCGCATACTCTTGTAAATTGCTTTTTCCAGTTAAATTGTTAGTTAAAATATTCACTTTTTTATGGCAGTAATTTTTATCTCATTTAATAACGAGTGTATATTCCATATTCCCCAACTACCCTCCACATGTTCTTTATATAACTGGTGTGTCAAAACCAGAATCCAATCCAGGTCCATGCATTGAATCGTGTTATTATGACCTTGACTAGCTGAAGAGACTGTGCTACTTGTTCTCCAAAACAGCTCATTTTCTGTATTTATCTGAAACTCTCTTATGGAAAATCATCTATACTTCCTGATTAATATGTTGTGTCCTTTGTATTTCATCAAATCAGGAGGCACATTATGTCTGGTTGCCCATTCTTAGCAATGCTCAGACTGACCCGTGGATTAGGGGGATGAAAGCCTAATTCCCTCTTTGTACAGATGTGTTTTCTCATTAAATCATAAAAGTAATCAGTTGGGTGTTACTTTGTCACTACATAAATGTCCAGTTCCCCATCAACTATTCATCTGATGGTTTTAATTACAATTGATAATCCTTAAATGAATGAATATTTTTTCTATCTTATGGTATTTATTTGCCGGCATTCTTCTAGGACATAGAAAAATAGATTCAGCTGATCTGTTTGGTTACCTTAAAGTGCAGTTTCGATTGGAAAATAAGATAAATACTTAATTCTTTTACTTTAATTTTCAATTTTCAAAATATGATGTTGGTTTTATAGATGCCTCAAATACTGACAACTGCAATTTCTGGTGTTCTTTTTTTCTGAGTATCATATTGTATTCAGGGAATTACAGGAAATCTATGTATGTTAATTTACTAGAACCATTATTATTTTTGTTGCCCAAGTGTTCACAACTTTAGCCAGTGGGCACCCCTTCAGATTAGCTTTTATATGCTTTTGACCAGCCCCACTAATCTTTGAATGCTTATTGTTTCTTGTCACAACATATCTCAGACTCATCTTGCATCATCACTGACCCAGTCTTGGAATCAGTTATTTTTCCAGGTGAAGGATGGCATTAGAAACTAAAATTTGACATGGTAGTTACTGTGGTAATAATATTACTTCTAATGGCTATAAATACAATTTTTTTCCCAAGTAGTTTTCCAAGTGGTTTTACATAAGCACAGGCAGCTGAAATTTCAAAGATGTGTTCACAAGTTGTTATCTGGAAAAGCTAGGTTACTTATTAAGGGCAGATGCTTATAATGTAACAATCAGTCCAAAGATAAGATAAGGCCCTTTTATGAAAATTAAGAAGCCTAATCAAGATTGATGCCTGAATGAACAGCTTTCTCACCTTTGCACAAAGGTGAAATTAATGGCAGCAATTCTTCAATTCCTAGAGAATTTAGTTATTATGTGCATCAGAATTTAGCAAAGTCTAAGAATAGGAGAGTTGTGCCAAAGTCCAACTGTTTTCTTATACAGTACTTTTGTTAAAGACATAGTCCTGCAGTTCACAAAAATCCTGTAATTTGAGGGGCTCATTTATCAAATGGCTAAATTTGTAAGTTTGGCCAAGAGACAAAACTGGAACTTGTACAAGTAGGAAATTTGACCCACAATCATCATTAAATGTCTCCAAAACCTCTCATTTATCTTTGGAATGATCTATTTGAAAAGAAGCAGTATATAAAAGTTTTTATGTTTAATGAATGCTTTCTGTGGATTTTCCTTAATATGGGGCCTTTTTTACTTTGCTAGGTCAATTTTTCCTTGAATGAAAATTGAATAGTCATAGTTTGGGATTATAGATTTTTTTTTCTAAATATTTTTCTCTTTGATTAAGATACCATACCCACAGCCATCTATTTATTTATATGCACATCTATATCTTTCTATATCTCAATCACTTATTACCAAGTGCTAAGGATTAAAAATCAAATTATCAAACTTCTCCAACCCTAGAACATGCTGATTTATTTACAGCCCAGGAAGGAGGAATCACTGACTCTGCTTTCTCAGAAAACAGTTCACTTACTTTTAAAACTGTTATGCATGATCATCTTCATCATGCTTTTTATTAAGCTCTTGGACTTATTGTCTCTATGATTCCTTTTTCAGCAACTAGAGAATGGTATGGCTAATAAGCTTTTATATTCTGTAGATATTGTGATATAACAGGAAACAAAAATCCACTAGGAAATTGGAATAAGCCTTTGAAGTGAGAGTTTCAACAGAATTTCTGTGTATTTTTAAAGAGAAGAGGGTAATTTTAACATATAATAGAATAACTGCAGTTTTTTGTCTGTGACTTTATGAGAGTTAGATGCATATACTTTAAATATTTTTCACTAGAAAGTAGAGAACTTGCTTATTACTGTTTTCTACTTAAATAAGTAGAATTTAGACACTGTTTTATCTTAAAACACTATAATTGGGAAGTTTTGCTTTCATTAATAGTATAGTAGCTAGTACCAGATTTATCATCATGCAGAGAAGAATAATAAATTCTAGATAAAATAAAAAACAACTATATGAAGGCACTAGAGAGTAATCAAACAGGTAGAAACTGGAGGAGTATAGACCCTTGAAAAAGAGGAACTGCACTGGGTGAATTTTATTTATTAATTATCTGACCAAGGGCATTTTTCATTCAGAGTGACACAGAATGGCTAGAACTCAAGCAGAAAGTTGTAGTCTTACTGGCTTGAGGAGTCAGAAGGTGGAATTCAATATTGACAATGCAGATGAATAATGAGGGGAGGATTCTTGGAAAGCAGGGAGCTAATTGAGGTAGAGGCCCCCAAATCAGCATATAACCCCCATCTTAATCCTTGATTAATCCCTGAACTATGCACACATGGAGGAATCCAGCAGATCTGGAAGGAAGCAGAACTGAGTGAAGGTTTCAGCTGCTTTCAGGGGGGCCAGAGTTTGCAGTTTGAGTGCAAGCAAGTAAACTAACTGCTGGAACAAAAATCAAAACTCTATAGGAAAAGATAACAGAATGAAGAATATTAAAATGCACCATACATAACAGCTAGTATAGAATAAAAATTACTTGTCATGTGAAGAAATGGGAAAATGTGACCCATAGAGAGGTAGATAAATATAAAAATCAAATTGCAAAAGGAGTCAGTTAACATGAAGAAAAATCAATAGAACAACAACAGCACCACGAACAACAAAATGATAGCCTCAGGGATCTGTGGGAAAATATCATGTAGTATAAAATACATGTAATTGGAGTCCCAGATAAAAAAGAGAGAGAATGGGGCAGAAAAAAAAATTTGATGACATCATGGCTAGAATTTTCCTCAAACTGGTGAAAAATATAAACTTAAAAATCCAGAGAACTTGGTCAATCCCAAGGGAATTTACATAAAATGGTAAATTTTGTTATGTATGGGTACACAACAGCTATCTACCCTAAGTGAATCATTGTGCAGTATATGCATGTGTTGAAACAACACACTATACCCCACTAATATGTACAAGTAAATGTTAAAATAATTTTATTTTTTAAACTGAGAGAAAAAAGAGAATAGGAAAATCCACAATCATAGTTGGAGTGTTTTTTTTTTAAACATCAATCTCTTAGTGATATATAGAACAAATAGGCAAAAAATTTAGGCAGGATACAGAAGACTTGAACAACGCTGTTAACCATTTAACTCTTGATATTTATGGAATACGATACCTAACAACTTTAGAACATTCTTTCAAACTGCACTTGGAATGTTAATCAAGATTTTATCCTTGGCCATTAAACAAGTCTTAATATATTTTAGAAGATTAAAATCTTGCAGGGTATGTTCTCCAACCACCATAGAATTAAATTAGAAATCAATAAAATGAGAAAGCTAGAGAATTCCAAAATATTTTAATATTAAACAACATACTTCTAATGACCCATGGGTCAAAGAAGACACAGGAGATTTTAGAAAATATTTTGAACTAAATGATAATGAAAAGATAACATAAAAATTTGTTGGAATGCATCTAACATATTGTTTAAAAGGAAATGTATGACTTTAGATACTTACATCAGAAAATAAAGTGGTTCAAACTGCTATATAAAATGGCTTAAAATAAATAAAAAACAAAATTGGTGAAACAGAAAACAGATAATAATAAAGAAAATTAACAAAGAAAAATATTGGTTCCTGGAAAAGATGAATAAAACTTGATAAATTCTTAGCAAGATTGAGTAAAGAAAAATGAGAGCAAAAATGAGAGAGAGAGAAGGAAGTTACCAAGGTGCCAATATCGAGAATGAAAGGGAATATTGAATATTACTGCAGGTGTCATGGACTTTAAGATGAAAACAGGCAACTACAAACGGCTTTATACAAAGAAATTCAACAGCATAGATAAAATTGGCAAATTCCTCAGAAAAACATACAATGCCAAAACTGACACACGAGAGTATAAGAAATCTGAATAGCCCCATATATGTTAGAGAAAGAGAGTTTATTATAAAGCTTCCTCAAAGAAAACGTCAAGCCTAAATGGTTTCATTGGTGAATTTTAGCAAATGTTAAAAAAACCAAATAATCCCAATCTTTCACAGCTCTTTCAGAAAAGAGAGGAGGAGGAATCACTTTCCTACTTGTTTTATGGGGTTAGCACAACACTGACAACAAAACATGAAACACACACACACACACACACACACACACAATTGCTAGCCAATGTTCCTAAAGAACATAGATGCAATATTATTAGTAAAATGTTAGCAAACCAGATTTAATAATATATAAAAAGGATAATACAACATGACCAAGTAAGACTTATCCATGGAATACCAGGTTACTTTTAACATTTCAAAATCAATGAGTGTAATTAATCATGCTAACAGAATGAGGGGAAAGCACCACATGATCATTTCAACAAGAAAAGCATCTGCAAAATTTAACACACATTCATTACAAAAAATGTTTGCAATTATGAGAAGAGAACTTCCTCAGTCCAATAAAGAGCCTCTATAAAACAAAAACTATAGCTAATATCATAGATAATGGTGTGATATTCTATACTTTCTTCTTAAAATGAGGAGCAAAACAAGAATGTCCATGCTCACCATGTCTATTCAATATTGTTCTAGAGGATCTAGTAAGTATAGTAAAGAAAGAAAAAGAATAAAATCATTAAAATAATGGAAGATGTGAAATGATTTCTACTTTTAATCAAAGAACATGATTGTCTTCATAGATATTCCTAAGAAATCTTAGAGCAACTACAAGAAATAATGAGTGAATTCAACAATTTTATGAGTAATAGTTTGATTTACAAAAATCAAAAGTACATGCACATATTAGGTGTAAATAGAACATAAGTAAATTATAACAATAATTAAATTTAAAATATTATCAAAACTTAAAATATTCTGGCATAAATTTAATAAAATATATAAAAGTTTTCTGCACTGAAATCCATAAAACAATGCTAAAAGAATTGGAGTGGAGGAATATATCATATCATGGATTAGAATAATTAATTTAATTAATTTGTTAATTTTTTCTAGCTTAATCTGTCAGTTCAATGCAATCCCAGTCATAAAACCAACAGAAATTTTTATAGAAATTATCAAGCATATTATAAAATTCATATGAAAATATGAAGGTCCTGTAATAGCAAAAATAATTTTGAGAAATAAAAAAGTTGGAGTATTTAAACTACCTTATTTCAAGATTTACAATGAAGAATCATTCAAGAGGGTGTGGTGTTGGCATCACGACAGACAAACAGATCAGTGGAACTGAATAGAAACTCTGGAAATAGATCCACATGTCAATTGATGTCTCACAAAGGTGCTAAAGTAATTCTACAGGGAATGGAGAGCACACTTCAATGTAAAAGCTACATATGGTATTTTTAGAAGAAAACATAGGAGATAATCTTTGCAACCTGGGGCTGGCAAATAATTCTTAGAGAGTAAATATAAAATAATAAAAATGATGAGTTATATTTCTTCAAAATTAAAAGCATCTTCTTATCAAAATACTAAGAAAATGAAAAGGCAAATCAGACTGGGAGAAAGTATTTACAAAGTATTTACTTGTATCTAGAATATATAATGAAATAATAAAATATGGTAATAAAAATATAGCAACTCAATTCAAAAAGGGCAAAAATTGGAACAGAGAATTCAGCAAGGAAGGTTTATCAAATGGCCAATACACATATTGGAAAATGTGTTCAATACACTTAATCATCAGGAAAATGTCAATTAAAACTACGATAATCATAAAGTAGCCACATTTCAATTGGGCAAGGTCATGTGATGAATTTTGGCCAATTAATTGGGAGCAAAAATGACCTATGTTGCTTCTGGGCTGGCATATTCAATTGTCGATGCAAAGCCCCGAGAGCTCTCTTTTTCCTTCTTGTGTGATGACTTGTAACCTTTGAGATGGTGACTGACTCAGCCACTCAGCTGATTCCGTGAATGACTGTAATGTACAGAGCTTCCCCTCCAACCCATAATGGGCATGGAGAGAAATAAACTTGTGTTCTTTCAATTCTCTGAGATTTGGGGTTTATTTGTTATCACAGCCTAACCTGGCCTAATCTAACAGAATGGTTGCAGAAACTGATTTTGGCTGTCTACATTCCCTGCATCCAGTATTCAGGTTCAGAGCACAACTTTTTTTACATATCACCAGTGTTTCCTGCTACACATATCCGACAGGTTGCATAATTATGACCATACTGTCTTGGATAATGATATTTTATTGTAAATTATGGCAATTCTCATAATTATATAACCTGCATATACCTGTATATTGCAACTCTTAAATGTTGTCTGTTGTGTGGACATGCCCATCATTTGTCTCATGATTCAAGGACTGGGAGAGGCTGGACATCAATTTCAGCTCTGGTCAGGGCCTGCCACAAAGAACAATCCTCTCGCTTTTTTTTGCAAAAATAGTTCATCATACTTGTTGTATATTCTGATAATATTATTTCATAACAAATAAATAATGAACTTCTCAAATAAATAATGATTTTCAAGGATTGCAATCTTTTAGATGAGACTGATTCTTATATATTATTTCCTAAGATTATAATTTTTCTCTAAATTGTATGGTTCTTTATGCACTTCCCTTTCTTATTCTCTAATTTAGCCTCAACATAATATAATAAATGGTACCCTAAAAAAGAATGGCTATATATTTCTATGTTCTTATTGGTAAAAATTAATTGAAGTAGGAACAAGTAAGATCTAGTTTGCTAATTTGCATGTTTAATATAAAAATTAGAAGTGAGCATTTTTGAATTTTAGCCTTATATGTATGCTTCAGATGCAGTCAGTTTGACATATTGTTGAAAGTAGTTAGATTATTCATTAACAGCTGAGATTACCACTTTGACTTGCCAGAAATATGGGGAAAACGTTTTCCACTGAAGCCAAAACATATTGTTAAAAAAACTTCCCAGTAAAAAACTCTTTTTGCATTTATCATATGGCTTAATGTGACACAACATAATGAAATACGATTCTATTTTCTCTTATTTGTTCTACCACGTCACAGTACATCACATTAAAATAATTTTTCTTAGAATAAAAAACAACTTCTGAAATACTTGTGGTACTAACCAATAATTATTATGTAGCATCAAAAGGCTACTTCTGTTCTAAGAATTTAGAATTTTGAAGCACCTTTTTCTGAACTTCAGAGCAGACTAGACAGGATTGTCACAAAGAAAGCTGGAAAATGCTCAAGAATCAGCCCCACAGGAGCTTGTAATATTTTGTATGATATCTGGAGTGGAAAAAAAGATAGTGCAATTCATGTGAGGGGTAAAATAACTGAGTATGATCTAAGAAAGTTTATGTGCACTACAAGGCATTCTCATGCAACCTGCCCTGGTTCTTATCCTCAACAATATCTTAGGTAGAGAAATTAAGGTTATCTGTTTGAACAGAACCATAATGAGGTTCCTTCCAGGCACATTTCCCCTTTTAATGCTAAAGACGCCCTCTTGAAAATTCTGGTACAGCTACTATTTTAAGCCACTGAGGTTTTAAGATTATTTGGAACTTTTTGGAATGACAAGCAGACACTATTAATAATTATTCCAAAGTAACATGCATAAACCTGGATCTAACAAAGGCAAACTAAGATTTATGTACACATTTTCTCATTGAATTTTAAAAAGGTTACAGAGGAACTTAATTTCATTTAATGTATGCTCTGATTTAATGTTTAGTGTGTACATATCTTTTTATAAGTGTTGGTTAAACTGTGTCATAAGCTGAAACCAAAAGTAGATTGAAGTCTTTCTGTTATTTTTCTGTTCAGCAGTGATTGGGTGGTTCCTGTCCTAAAAACAAAAACAGAACAAAACCCATAATTAAGAATTTCATAGAAATATCAAAAGAGGCTAGAAATGTGAATATATAATTCTGGACTTCATTTCCAAAGATGCTGTAACTTATGAGATGGACACCAACCCCCATCTCCTCCTCTGACGATATGGATAGTATGGAAACCACTCGTAGATGTCACAGAAGAAAGAATATTTTCAGAAAGAAGCAAGGACATTTTCAGAAATACTTTATGCCCTGACTTAAGAAATCCAGTATGGAATTGAAAAAGCAGAGAGTCATTTAAAGTAATTATTTTCTTTAACATAAGGCAAGGTTGATTCTTGATTAATCAGGATAGCGATGGTGAAGAAAGTTATCAATACCCAAATCCATGGTTAGGATGAAACTAGTCATGTATGATATACTTGATACTTGGAACATTCAGAATTCTACAAGTATTATCCATGTATAAAAATAATACACACAATCCAGCTTAGGAGCATGAAACACCACATAATGCTTTGATAAAAAAGAGCCAAAAATCTGTTGAGAATGTTTATTACCTGCTTTTTTCCAGCTGAACTCAATCTCTCTCTCCTCTTCCTCTCCCCTTCCCCTCCCTCCTCCCAAGTCCCCCCCCCACCACCCTGCCCAATAGAATGAGAACTGAGTTGGGCAGAGAGGCAGAGACAGGTGGATGTTCTCTTCCTCTCCCTTTCCGGTCTCCTCTGATTCCTCCACATTTGCAGTCCCCAAACTCAGAGTTGCAGTCGCTACTGTGCCCCTGTGCAGTCTCTGGCTGCACGGTGGAGCATAAGTCATTCTCTCATGGTGTTGTACACAAGTTGGAGTCTATTGCTGTGATATAGGGCCAGACATGATAGGTGAACCCCCTAATTTGCTGCCTCTGTGTGTCCCTTGCTTCTCTTTCAACTCTAGAGCTCTCTGTAAATGGCTTCTTCCAGGATCCAGCTTTTCTGGGCAGCTGCTAAATGCAACTTGGGATGTGCAGTCCACTCGACATTTGGACAGGGGAGGTAGGGGAGGTGAAGGGATGTCCACCTGGGAATGGAGCAGGAGCTGAGCAGAGCTCTGTGGGGTTTGGGGGACATAGCATGGTTTAGGTGCTGCTTTCTTAGCACAATACCCATGGCTGTTCTTTCTCTATAAGTGGTCCTCAGACAAGCTCTGGATGAGACTGGTCAGTTTCTTACTGCAGCCATTCTTGCAGTTTTTAATCTATGACCCCAGGCCTTGGTGATATTTTATGAGGATCTTTATAATGCCAAAGAACTCCTGCCAGTTACAAGCTACACTCTGATCTTTATCTCTATCAGATCCATGAAGGTGCTTTGAGGTGCCATGAAACTGGATTTTTTTTTAAAAAAATTTAATTTAACAATATACGATGTAGTTGATTTTTGTGTTCCTTTACCAATTCCTCTTTCCCTCTCCCTCATAGTCTGCATGCTGCTCTGTACTGTGGTCCAGCATCACCACATCCACATCCACATCACCATCATCCACTGTTGATCAGCTACTACTCACCAACAGTTCTCTAGGTTATACAATAAATGGCAGAAGGAAACGCTCAAGGTTCAAAGAAATGGTCCATTGTAGATTCCCTCACTTGCTGTAGTGAGGTAGAGTGCACATTGGCCAAGGGCATCTTTGCAATGCATAGCTCTCCCTGGCTGAGAGAATGGGCCAAATAATGCATTAACAGAGCTCTGTAGCAAATACAAACACAGTCACTATTCAGAATCAAATGCCTTTAGATGTATTTTGTTCTATGTGTGTGCAAACATATATGGCATTTCTGTAGAAGAGGCTGTCTGGTGGCCTCTTTCTTATCTGTGCCTCCTTCTTCTGTCTCCACTCAAATACTCACCTGCATTCATATCTATCCTTAGCATATTCCCTTCTCAAGAGAAGAAAATGACTTTCAGATTAAACCTACTTCCTCTCCAGGGACTCTGGGGTAAATCCCTTCCTTTTACACCTCCTAGGGACCTGTCTTGATTAATTATTTCCCAAGGGGTGAGGTGCTTCAGTACAAAACTTGGTTGTAGTACCAAATACTCAACTAAAAATGAAGGGCAATGTCTACTTTGTTTGTTGCTTTACATTGAGAAATTCCCTTGCTTCTCTTTCAACTCTAGAGCTCACTGTAAATGGCCTCTTCCAGGATTCAGCTTTTTTGGGCAACTGCCAAATGCAACTTGGGATGTGCAGTCCACTCTGTTGACAGATTGTTATCTCGCCCAATCTTTTTCCCAGCAGGTCTGAGCTATTGACAGTTGCCTATAGAGGGAGAACTGAAAGCTTCTTATCTCTTTTCTCATGTTTTAAATGCATTAAAAACAAAACAAAACCAAAAATGTGTTCTTTTTCTAAATTTGAATCTTACTTTACTTTGGGTAAAAATCTCAATATATAGAGGAGTGTTAAAAAAAACAATGAGCATAAAACAACCACAGACTTGCATGGTAGAATCTCACCCCAGTGATTCAGAACATGTTTTTGATATTATGAAATAGTAAATGGTTTAAATGGATTTTACTGGATTTTGAAAACAGGCCGATCTCTATAAGCTATAATTGAGAAAAGGACTGCTGGTCACACATTGGACTTTGTATCTATACACCCACACATGGCTACTACTGCCAGCAGGATCATCTGTGCATAAAAAGAAAGACAATATTTGTATTGTAATTAAGTCTAAGAGGGATAATAATCTCAAGGAGGATTTATTGTTGACTCCTGATTTTATGTATCAGTGAAAAATAAGTGAACATTTTTATTGAAGTAAGAACAACCTTGGGCTTACTACTGGTAAACTCACTTGGTTAGAGCATGGTGCTGATAACTCAAAAGTAAAGGGTTCAGATCGCTGTACCAGCCAGCTGCCAAAAAACCCCCCAAAAAACAAAAAAAAAACCAACCTCAAATAACAATAGCATAGCAGAATGAAGATTTTAGAAAGAGAAGGTTGAGGAGGGGTTAGAGATGGTTAGGGAAAAGGGTATGAAAAGTTGAAGACAAGACCATGCAAACAGTTATTTTAGATACAATTTAGAGTTGGAATTGAAGTAGTAACAAATGCTCATTGATTACCTGATCTAATGCTCAGTTAGACATTTTATATATCTTCTTCCTTATTAATCATATCAACCTTGTAAGATATATATTATTCTTTCCATTTTATGGATGAGGATCTGAGATTCAGAGAAAGCAAAATAACCCAAGTGATAGAGCTGGCCAGTGGCAGGATTTGGATCTAGGTCTCTGAATTCATGGCTCATGTCTCTCTACTTTTCCTGAAAAGGGTAAGACTGAACCAGGAGCTAAAGCATGGCTAAACAGGTGATCTCCAAGCTTCCTTCCAGTTCTGACTTTCTACTTACAATTTCTATATATATTTTCTTTTATTTTTTAAGATTATTTAATCAATTATTACATCACATAAAACTATGAGGGAACATACTAGATTCACTGACAGCACTTTAAAAGATGTCATTCAAAGTTACAGCCAATATTACCAGAAAATCCCATTTCAAAGTTAAATTAATGTCATCTTTAACACTGATAAACTGAGAATCTCAATATTAAAAAACTTGCAGTTTTCTAGTGAGTTAGGTAAATTGTAGATAGATTTCAGAATCTTCCTTTTTAATCATTTCAACTCTGTTTCTCAAATTTGATAATCATTACATTTCTTGCTATGCATTATGGGAACTGGTTTAAAATTTTTAAAAGTTTTGAAAGCCTTAAAATTACTTTTCAAATACAGAACACTAGAGCACGAAGTCACATTTTTGCTAAAGGAAGGCTATGTAAGCACATGCTATTTCATTTAACCAGTCCTGATACAAGTGTTTTTGGTGAGGGTGGATAAGGGAGACCCCTATGTGCAACATGAACGCTTGTGGCGCAGGCAGCGTGCATTACTAGCATGCTTCTGGGCAGAAAAGGGATACTGACCCCGTGAGAACATGTCTAAACTTCCCATTTCTTAAGCAAAGTCTGTGATTTCTAAATAACTGGTTTCTGTTTTAATCTAGCATTCCACCAAGAGCACATCATGACATCCCTGATTTATTAATCCATTTATTACTGAGTTTATAAATTGTGTCTTTTTTCAAAGTTTTTATACCCTCAGCAAGCTTCAGGAAAAGATTAGATCTTAAAACCACTCTTTGAACAGCAAGCACAATATAAAATGATGTAAAAAGAATTTCAGGTCATTTGCTAACCACAGTCATCTGCAGATCAACTACGTGGTTCATTTTTGTAGAATTACATGAGTGTAAATGCATTTATTTTAATCTGTATATGTATATGATGAAAAATTACTAGTCTATTGCTGTGAACATCAGGGGGCTGGGGAATAAAGCTCTTTCTACCACAAACTGGGTATATGCCTCTGAGCAATTTAATGAAACTCTCTGAGCAATTTAATGAAACTCTCTGAGCTTTAGGTTCTCATCCTGGGTTGTCTGAAGGTACATGGAGCTGGATAAACACTGATTTCTTGTCCTCCCTCCTCTTTCACCCTTGCAAATGCTTATGTACTTTCCCATTTCTTTGTTTTGGATATCTCTGATCTCTCTCTCTAAAAGGCCTTCTCCTCTTGCTAGAGTCTTTTCCATGTTTTCTTTTATAGTATCATTAAGAAAGAAAATGTTCCAATAAGAAAGTAAAATCATATATGGATCACTGGAAGATGATAATTGAAATGGTTTCATTTAAACATCAAATACTTATTGAACGACTGCCATATGCCATGCACTGAGTTGAAGATACAACTGGAAATAAATAAACCAAATACTATCCCAGCCAAACACGCTTGTCTTACAGTGTAGTGTGGAAGACAATAAGTGAGTTAATAAGTTTATGCAGCTTCCTCTGTGGAGTCTTAAAGAATGTCATAGATATTGTTATTCTGAAGTGGTAGAAGAGGAAGTATTTGAAGAGCATACTCAATGAAGTTAACTATGCTCTAGGTACTGGGCCATTACAGAAATTTTGATGAATTAATATTTGTGTCTCTATCCTCATCAGCCAGGATAACACTTTACTTTTAATTAAAGTGCATCTTGCTGCATCTAAGCCAGGTAGATCACCTGACCCAGTATAACAACTAAAAATTACTTAAGTTTTTATCAAAGAGATAAATGCACAGAGTTTAAAAATCAAATCGTGCATAGGTTTATAACAAAAACAGCAGCTTCCTACCAAACGCCACCATTGCTACTTTCTCTATCAGGCAACCACTGGTGAATACTTTCAACTCTCATAAATGTTTTTTCTGGTATTTATCTAAATATTTCAGAATAATACACTTATATTGCTATTTATTCATTTTAAAAATATATCTACTACTTATTAAGTTAGATGAGGATTTACTTTTCAAATAATACCACCTAATTTCTTCTTCCAAAATGTTATCTCACAGTTGTTGGTTACATCAATCTCAGTGTTTACATTCTTATGACATTCTTATGACATATTTTTTTTAAGTCAAGTGTATTCTGAATACATTTGCTTTTTTAATACACTTTTGTTTTCTTGGAGTTAATTGCTTCATATATCCATTTGCTTAGTTTTGTATGCATGTATTTCTTCCTTTAATATTTAGGATTAGATTCCATTATAGTGACAGAAAAATAAAAATATCAGTGGTTTACATAAGATAGAAGTTTGTTTATCCCTTGGAAAATAGAGTCTGTAGTTGAACAGTTCAGGGTGCTATGGCAGCACCATGATTATCTGTGTTTAAGCCTCTTTTATCTTATTGCTCTTCTGTCTTCATCATATGGTTTCTATCTCAAGATTCAAGGTAACTACTCAAGCTCCATCTGTTTGCCCACATTACGTACAGAAGTAGGGAAAAAGAAAAAAGTAAGAGCATACCTGCTTTCTTTGAGGATACTTCCCAGGTGTGTCAAACATCACTGCCACTTTAATTCCGTTGACCAGAGTTTAGTCATTTAGTTGTTCCAAGCTGCAAAAGAAGATAGAAAACATCTTTCTTATTATTCCAAGAAGCAATGTCCCTAGATACAACTTGAAGCATTTTTACTGACTAAAA
Source organism: Cynocephalus volans (assembly GCF_027409185.1). NCBI lineage: Eukaryota > Metazoa > Chordata > Mammalia > Dermoptera > Cynocephalidae > Cynocephalus > Cynocephalus volans. The sequence goes on from NC_084464.1 coordinate 79,533,014, forward strand.
ATATGAGAAAGGATATGGTGGGACACTTAGTTTCTGCCTCACTTTCCAAATATTCCAATAAAATTATATTAAAATATTGTGTTTTGTAGGCTTGAACACATTAGATAATCTATCAGTGTCTTTATCTCTGAAGAACTGCCTGGGGAGCTTTCAATAAATTCATTTCACATCAGCTGATTGCTCTCTGGGCCTTGTAGCCTCCTAGAACTTTCCTCTTGAACTTCCTGTGCTAGTATCTCATGAGGTGGCTCCTGTTTCCTAGATTCTATGTATTCCTCCTTCTGTTCTGTTATTAATTTTGGTTAAGCTCAACTTTCAGTAGTTTTCTGAGAAAAGGTACTTAAAAGGTACACTTTTAAAGATTTGGTAAGTGTGAATATGTCTTTATTCTAGCATCAAAATTGATAAGTTGACCGGATACAATATTATAAACTGAAAATTATTGTTACTCAGAGTTTTGAAGAGAAAGATTAAGTCAAGGATTTTTGGAAGATGGAGGCAATTGCTTACATCATTACATGCCTTCTGATTGAAGTACAGAAAACAATTTATGAAGTAACCTGGCTAAAAAACTATTTGAACCTAAGTCTGTCCAAGCCTCAGGATCTAACTACTGATTGGCAAGAAATACAATGAAGAGAGGAGCACATTAAATGACACCACAGACAGGCAATCAGTAAAATCTGGGCACTGGGAAATGTCAGAGAAAAAATGACCCAGTTTTTTGAACTAAAATTTTACAGGGAATAAAAGAGAGATGGAGAAGGAATCCATAGATTAAAAGGGATCACAGATATATTAATGATGACAATACATAAATCTTACTTGGATCCAAATTCAAACTGTTAAAAAAGAGAATATTTAGAAGATAATTTTGAAAATGTGAATACTGAATTGTTAGTTGATATTAAAGATTTTTTGATAATTATTTGGGGTGGGGTGATAGTATTGTGGTTATGTTTTAAACAGGCTGTTCTTGTCTTTTTAAATATGTAGTAAAATTATTACAAATGATATATGTTGCCCGATTTTCTTCAAAATATTCAGGGATAAGGAAGAAATAGGTGGGAATAAAAATTAATAAGGTTGGCCATGAGTAAATTAATTGTTGAAGCTGAGGGATAAGTAATTTGAGATTTTTTATACTGTTCTCTCTACTTTGCATGTGCTTGAAATTTTCCATAATCAAAGGTTAAAGAAATATCTGTGGTTGTCTTCAAATTTCCAATAATGCTACTTCAAAATATTATACTATTCTTACCATGAGTAGTTTGTGTATGAGCTTTATTGTTTCTCTCTGGAAGCTGTTAGGAGCTCACCTTTATCTGTGGTGTTTTTCAGTTTTAAGAAGAGGTACCTTGTTCTGAGCCTTTGTTCATCCATTGTGCTGAACACTTACTGACACTTTAATCTTGAAACTTAATTCTGGAAAATTTTCTTCTATTGCTTATTTGATAATTTCTTGCCTTTTATTTTCCCTGTTATCTATTTTTGCTCACAGATTCCTACAGTGAGCTTCTTACATTTATCTTTACTTTCTTATTGTTAATCTCTTTTTTTAGATAATGCTTTTGGGAGGAGTTTAATTTAATTTTGCAGTGTTTCTATTGAATGCTTTTCTTTCTTCTATTAATTTGTAATTTCTAAGAATTTTTTCTTACTTTTGTCTTGTTCCATCTTTGTTGTCTTCTGCTCCCTGCTCCCCCAAATACAATAATTTCTCTATCTTTCAGGGATTATTTTTGAAATTTTCTTCTGTTTGCATAGTGTCTATTTTCTTTGAATGTTTTTTTCCTTGGAGTTGGCGGGGGGGGGGGGGGTGTCACTATTTCCTATTGGAGGTTTTCTTCAAATACCTGGCAATTTCTGTGCACTCACATTTGAGAGTGAGGAATTAAAATTCTTAAGGTTCATAAGATCAAGAACGTTGTTATTTCATTGAGGGATCACTGAGTGTCAGTCTCTGTAGACATTTTTTTTTTCTTGAATCCACCAATCTTCTCACTGTGAGAACAGCCCTAGCTCTTGCTTTCTGGGGGCTGAAGGGTGAGGGGTGAAGATGAAAACTAGATATCTCCCTGTTCTGGATATCAACTTTCATTAAATCCACCTGATTTTACTGTGCACTCTTTTCTTCTGCAATTCCTGAAGGTTCCTCAAACAACTACAGATAGGACTGCTGAGAGTGCAACCAACCTAAATGTCCATCAATGGATAATTGGATAAAGAAAATTTGGTATATATACACAATGGAATACTACTATGCCCTCAAAAAGAATGAAATTCCAGCATTCTCAGCAACATGGATGAAGTTAGAGAAAATCATGTTAAGTGAAATAAGGCAGGCGCAGAAAGAGAAATACCATATGTCCTCACTCATAAGTGGGAGCTAAGAAATAAACAAATACATTTTTTAAAAAAGAAAGAAAGATACAACAATCACAATAATATGTTGAACTTTCAAAAGGAGGGAGCATAACTGAGGTTACCAGAGGTGGGAAAGGGAGAGGGGGAGAGGGAGTAAGGGAGGAATTCGTAAAGGGCCACAAAAATAATACATTGTATGATGTTTAATATATTAATTATCCTGATTTGACCATCACATATCGCACACAGGTATTGATATTCAACTCCATACCCCATAGATATGTACAATCAACTATGTTACAATAAAAAATAAACTAAATTAAAAAAAAATTCCTGGATATTTCCAAATACATAGTACCCATTTTGCATAGTCTCCAGAGAGTAATCCTCCTATCTACTAGGCTGGATGAGATAATCTAGATCTTTGCATCCTTTTGACTTTCGGCCAATCCTGAGATTGTTAGCCCCACTTTCTCTGTCTTAAAATGTACCTGAATTCTTAATCCTGAGTCTTCCAGACCAGAAATAGAAATTCGGTTTTAACATTTGAGGGCCACATTGAGTTGATGATGCTTCTCTCCAAAACTGTGTTGATACAAATTCTGTTTGGGTGATGTTCATGATATGATAGTTTAGGAATGACGGCATAGCCAAATAAAGGTTTTGAGGCAAAAGGGTGTTGGAGAGTAAGCAATGATTTGATGGTATCAATTGAAAAGTTGAACAGTTTGATGTTAATTTAAGTGGATTATCAGGAAGTTTCTGAAATTAAACACATGAATTTAGTTATTTGCAACTTTTTTCCCTTGGGCAAAAGTTTCCTGGCATAATAAAATTATGATGAAGACAGCCCAAGAGTAATCTCATGTTAGCGAAGACAGTAAACTGAGTGGACGTAGATGATTTCATTTCTCACTAATAATAGTAAAATGAGAAGGATTCAACAGTCACTCTAGGAATCTGGCAGAAAAATATTGATACTTACTTGTATTAAGCAGGATTGTTTAGGTTATGCTGCAGTAAGGATTTTCAAATCTTAGTGATGCTGCACTCCCATGTGGGTTGGTGGGAGGCTCTGCTTCACATGGAGCTTGCCTGACTGAGGCTCTGTCAGCTGTACCCTCCAAAACTCCTGGAGAAAGTTAGAGGGTGAGAGAGTCTTGCACCTGCAATAAAAGGCTTTGGTCAGGTACTAAAGCATATGACTTGTGTTTATAGCCTACTAGCCAAAACTAGTTATATGACCCTGTCTACTAATTAGGGGCCTGGGAAATACACCGTTCCATGTATTCAGGATGTAGAGGTAGACAATAGTCGGTCTATCACATTGCTTAAGAAACTGCTGAAGATTAATAACACCATTGATAGAAACAGCATTTAAAAATATTTTTACATTTCTTAAGCACTGAGCTGTATTTTTTATTGGTGTCCAATTCTCCTGAATTGTTCATATCAAAATCCCAGTCTTGGTGTTTACAGGCAACATTCTAAGAACTCTTTACTTCCTTTTCATCTCTCATCTATAAAGACTCTATGACAACATAGAGTTGTTCTTTATTTTTAATAATACTATTCTTACTAGGCTTAGGAATGAGATATTTTGCAATAACTGGAAAGGTGGGGCATACACAAAAAAACTGTGAAACTTATATTGCAAAATATCTAAACTTAACATTTAACATCAGAGGAATCTCCTATATCCCATTTCTCACACTACATATGTTTCTCTTACGGCATTATCTGTCCTAGACTAGTAAATGTTTTTGCTTCCATCTGGACCCAGTTCTGAGCTATGTTACTGATGACACTGTCCAGACCATAATGCAGATGGGATTAGAGAAAAGGAATGTCTATAATCACACACAGGCACTCTTACACAACAGAAGACCTATAATCCAGTGTAGTCATCAGTAATATGCTCCGTGGGTGAGTGGCATTGTGTGTGATACAGATATCGTTGAAGATTTACCTACTTGTTTTTGAACAGTATGGACTTTGCATGCTATCTGTTAACAGTGTATATTTTTAGAATTATATTGTATTGAAAGTTTTAGTAACTATTCTCCTAGACAAAAATACAGAAAATATTTCCCTTTTGAAGCAGAGTTAACAACTAATACTTTCTGAGCGTTAATATGTGCCAGAGAGAATACCAAATGTTTTATATGGCTAATTCATTTAATTCTCAAAATATCCTGTGATGTTGGTACTATTCTTATTTATCCATTGGAGATGGGGAAATGATAGACCCAGGTAGGCTAAGGAACCTGCCCTGGATGCATAGTTGAAGCTGGGATTCTGACTCAGGTATCTCACTCGAGAGCAGCCAGGACAGAACTATCTTACACACGTCCTTGGTAGTTGGGTGATCAGTTGGAATTTTGTAAAAAGTAGGATTAATAGAGGTCACAGGATTTAAAGTAATTGCAGGGAACACTAAATATTTAATAATATCTCTCCAAAGACCTGTAATTTCAGGATCCCACAGTAAGCCTAAAATGCTTTTTTTTTATGCCCAACCGATTCAATGTTAAACGATTAAAAAAGGGGTTTTGTTTGTTAGGCTAAAAGTTATACACTAAGATTAATGTTTATGGGCCAAATATCACTTCTAAAAAATTCTGGCTCTGCCTGGTTTCTAATTCTGACTTTGACATTGCCTTTCTGTAAGAGAATTAGTCTTTGGTAGATTAAGCTCATCTACTTTTAGCTTCCCTGTCTGAAAAATAAGGTTATTACTACCATAAATATCTTGTGGAGTTGTTGGAGTATTCAGTGTGGGTAGCACAATGACTATGAAACACACATTTAATTATTCTGCTCCTCCCTTACCTCATCCCCTCCTTCTCTTTCTCCTCCTTTTTCTTTTCTTTATCATCATTCAAACATATTTTCGGCTAGCAGTTGTTCCCATCAGAACTTAGAAATGCCTTTTGACTGAATTCATGCTGTGTGAAAGTGAACATTTGGGTGAGTCTATGGAATTCCTATATGTTACTAAAAAATCTAGCTTTAAATTAATTTGACATGTTTTTCAGAGTTGAACAGTTGTTTCATTGGCATATCTTGATGCGTTGATTCTGCATAAACATAGCCTAAAACAGCATAAAACTGAGGTTTTTTAGAGATCATAAAATCTTTGTATTAAACTTTTAGAGCAGCAGGTGCTAGCTCAATAAGCTGAACATCAATTAGCTTAAAATAAATTTGGAGAAAATTCACAAAATTTACTAAAATCTATTTAATTTACTAAAACTGTTTCTTCTAAACTGTGTTAAGAGTTTATGTCAGCTATGGAATGATATTAACAGCTTATTATGATATTTGCCAAATTTAATCAATCAATTGTTCTACAATAGCACTAGAGAACATTCAATTTACCAAAAGCTAAAATAATGTTATTTTTAGCTAATATGAATGTATTTGATGTTCATAAATGTATACTTTAAAGGCAATAAACACATTTTCAAAGCTTAATGTGGGGTTTTTCTATCTATACTAATTTTGTTTAAATCATATTTTTGTATTTTGCCAAAATTTTTAACATTTTTATAATTTTATCTCCAATTTCTTAAGTAGCACATCAGTCTTTGCTTATGACTTATAGCAATTAGGAGCCAAAACTTATTATTCATTCCTAGTACATTTCTTACTTTATCCTTCTGTTTTTAGGAATTTTTAGACAACTTATTTATTTATTTATTTTAAAATTCATTTATCATTTTATTTATGGTTATTGAATACAAAATTTCACCAGTCATATGCTTAATTCTAATAATCTCTTTCTGGTGTTTCTCCTCAGTTATTTTCTGTTGGGTTAAATGTTTTCCCACTTCCACTTCCACTTTCATGTCTCTTCTTTCTGCAAACTGCTACCAAACTGATAAACCCAATTACTCCTTGTAAAGAAAAGAAAGTTGAACATTTTACTGTATGGGTATTGTTCTAGTTACTTCTGATTTATTTGGATGCATCCTAATGCCATTTCTATTATATCACACTTTAACCACATTTACTTTTTCTTTTCATCAATTCCTCATATGCCATATGTATTAGTCAAAAGGTCTGAAGGAAGGGCCTAAACATAAGTATTTTTTAAAAGTTCCCTAAGTGAGTTTCCTTTGCAGCCAAGGTTGAGGCTAGGGTGATTTTCATTATATCCAATCTGAAAAGTCCTTTCCAGATGTATAGTTTGCTCTATCCGTGGAAACTTCTCTTCATTCAAGAGGCTCTGTGAACTGGTACATGCTTGGCAACCAGGTAAGAATTTGAGAATTTCGATTAGAGTGACTGGAGTCAGGTTACTGCCTACCAGATCTCAACTTTTCCCCTTTAAAAGTATTAAGCTGCACCTACAATGATTTTATTCCTAGGTACCCCATGATCAGTCATCACCACAGATCTCTGTGGGTCAAAACATCGTGATTACTACCCTTTCCCTACAGCTGATAGGGCTCTGACAGGCATTTCTACCTGGATTCTATCATGCCAGGATCTATGGTTAGCACTGAAATCAGACAGCCTGATTCCTTTGCAGCATCTCTCCCCATCATCTATGGTTTACAGAAGACAGACTTTACACAGCTTTCCAAGGGTGTTGTTGCCTCCTTCACTGATGCATTTCTTAATGTCTTTGTAAAAGCGTGCCCCCTAAGCCCACTGGGGGTTCATAATTAGAGTTGTGGCTGAGCAGGTTGTGCGTAAAAGAGACAGTCTCATCTTTATAGAATTTTGGGCTCATTCCTCTACAGATTATCAGGGACTTAAGTCCTAACATTCTAATATCACTGATTATAAGCCATGGTTGAAACCAAGCTTCAATTCATCAACCTAGCAGACAGTTTATTGGCAATTGCCTGTGGCAAAACATGAAATCCCAAATCCTGGATGATTATATCCTGTAAGTTTATTTGCTCGATTCTAATGTGATATTAGAATCCATCCAGGTTTATACAAGTTCCATAGATTCCTGCTGATTCATATTGCCAAGATCCTGCAATTTTTTTTCGGTATGTGTGCTATCTTTAGGCCAGGCCTTATTCTTCTTTGACTGGGTTATGCTGGGGTCCAGTTTCATTATAAAGAGTTGAAAAACCCATTGGGAAGTCCTCAAGCTGAAGCCATCAATTTAAGGAGTCCCAGGACTTTTAGGAATGGGCCTTCCTTAGTTTCTGTGCTGTGCTCAATGATTGCCTGGGGGTAGCCCATGGGAGATGTGGTCTTCACAAGGATTTCAGAATGCACCAACTAGGGCTGTCAGTTATACTTCCTTGCAGTTGAAGTTCTGAATGGCTTCCATACCTTCCATTGGCCAACCAGCTGAGAAGTAGAGAGCAAAGGAGCCAGGCTGATATAGTTTGGAAACATCCAATTTCTAGAGAATTTTGGAGAAAGTTGGAGTGAAATGGAGCAGGGTGGATTTGAAGAGTCAACAGAGATCTCCAGTCCATGAGTAAAAAAAATAAAATTTTTGAAAATTTTATTTATTTATTTTAAAAAATTTATATAACCTTTATTTGTCAATTATACATCAGTACAACTGGAAAAAATAAATTTTTTTAAAAAAGGAATCATTACATGCTGTGGATGACTGAACTTACATTTTTAAATCTATATATCTTTTAAATTATTTATTATTAGCATATTCAATATTACAAATCCTGAGTTTTCTTTATGCTTTTACCTGACTTATTATTCCTCAAACCCCCTTCCTCCCCCTCCATCTCTACTATCCTTAGGTTTGTTCTCTCCTGTAAGTTCAATGTATTACTGTGGTTCTTTCTTCCTTCCTTCCTTCTTTCCTTTTTTCTTAGCACCCACCTAGTTATGAGTGAGAATGTGGTATTTCTCTTTCTTTGTCTGGCTTATTTCACTTGACACAATTTTCTCTGGACTCATCCACATTGCTGCAAATGACAGAATTTCATTCTTTTTTATGGCTGAGTAGTATTCCATTGTGTATACATATGACATTTTCTTTATGCATTTGTCTGTTGATGGACACTAAAGTTGGCTCCATAATTTGGCTATTGTAAATAGAGTTGCAATGAACATGGGAATGCAGGTATCCCTTCAACATGACAATTTCCATTCCTTTGGATATGTACCCAGTAGTGGGATTGCTGGATCATATGGTAGCTCTATCCGTGGTTGTTTGAGAAACCTCTGTATTGTTTTCCATAATGGCTGCACTAATTTACAGTCCAACAGTGTAGAAGAGTTCCCCTTTCCCTTCATGCTCACCAGCATTTGTTATTCTCAGTCTTTTTAATAATGGCCAGTCTAATTGGGGAGAGATGATATCTCAATGTGGTTTAGATTTGCATTTCTCTGATGACTAGTGATGCTGAGTATTTTTTCGTGTACCTGTTAGCCATTTGTATGTCTTTCTTTGAAAAATATCTATTCAGCTTTTTTGTCCGTTTTTTAATTGGATTATTATTTTTTTTTTACAGTATAGTTGTTTGAGCTCTTTGTGTATTCTGGATATTAATTCCTTGCCAGATGTATAGTTTGCAAATATTTTCTCCCATTCCACTCTGTCGATTGTTTCCTTTGCTGTGCAGAAGCTTTTTAGTTTGACATAATCCCATTTGTTTATTTTTCCTTTTGTTGCTTGCGCTTTTGGGTCACATGCATAAAGTCTTTGCCCAGTCCTACTTCCTGGAGTGTTTCCCCTAAGTAATTTTATGGTTTCAGGTCTTATATTTAAGTCTTTAATCCATTTTGAGTTGATTTTGGTATATGCTGAAAGGTACAGGTCCAGTTTCATTCTTCTGCATATGGATGTCCAATTTTCCCAATACCCTTTATTGAAGAGGCATACATTTCCCCAACATATGTTCTTGTTGCCTTTGTCAAAGATCAGTTGTCTCTAAGTATGTGGATTGATTCCTGCATTTTTTATTCTGTACCATTAATCCGAGTGTCAGTACTGGCATAAAAACAGACACTTGGATCAACGGAGCTGAATAGAAACCAAGAAAAAAAAAAGAAAGAATTTTTAAAAGTGATCTAGGACTCTTGAAGACAATCTGGGTTGCTGTCTTTACAGGTTGGGTGCAACCAAGAGGTCAGTAAAAGGACAACCAATCCATGGCAACTGAGATTTGAAAAGGAGAGACAAAAAGTTGCCCAATCCCTGGCAGTGATGCATTCTGGGGGAGAAGGAAATAGGAATCCAAGTGTGGTATGGCTGGAACCCAGGAGAATGGCTCTGTATGAAAATTTAAAAAATAACGTAAGAGCTAAGATGTGTGATACCAGGACCCCAAGTGGCGTTAGCTTACTTGAGTAAGCCAAACTGCAAAGGAATGGACTGTCCTCCCTCAGAGAACTGTGGAGTCTGTGATGGAAGATTGACCAGTGAGCCTACACACTAAAACATATTCTAAAACTACTAGCATCTATTTTGCTAAAGGACCAGCGTAGTACAATGACACTCTTGGGACAATGAGAAGAAATATCAATAGTGAATTGATTAGAACCCAAGCCGTCCCTGGCTGTGTGGGATGCTGAGGGCCCGTCACCAAGTATGGACAGCCTGTTGTAGTATGGGGACAATTCCAAACCAATGCTGAGTCCCCCCAAATTTCTCTAAAAGACGTTTGAAAGGGATTGATAAATTTGGGTGCAAAAATTTTATATTTTGTGTTATGGTCTAATATTAACCCTAACGATAAATTGACAGGGACTTTTAGGACTTTTTTCATTTTTTATGTAAGGCATCTGAAGGAGAAGGAAAATGAGTAGGTAACAAGTAAATGGCAAAGCCAGGTGATAAACTAAACTTTTTGAATCGTATAGCACCACCTCTTGTTTAAGAAGGTCCTGAGGGATCACTAGGGGGACAGAATACAATGGTTAGAGGAAGAAAGACTCAGGAGGAGAGAAAGATAAGTAATTGATTTTTCCAATAAGATATAATTAAATGGCAAAAGGTGTACGTTGAAAAGAAAAAACAAAACAAAACAAAGCAAACAAATATCAGATGTTGGAAGCTCTTTTCTTCCATGAAAGAAGCTGTGATAAAGTATTTCCAAAATTCAGACCTCTTTCTATAACAGAAAGACAAATATAAATACTCTCTAGTCACTTTAGTCTTACTACCACTATAGTGATATATTGTCTAATTTCTAAGGCTTTCTACTTGTGATGTTGGGGAAACAGTAGGAAAGTGAGCACTTCTTTTATAACAAACTTTAGAATATTTCAATCATTAATACCACTTTGAGAATTAGTACCAATTTTGCCCTCTTTCATTAATGAAAAAAGGATTATCCAGTGAATATTTTCTAAGATTTATAACAGATGGGAATTGCAAAATATTAAAATAATTTAGCGTCCTAACAAAAGTACCTATGAAAATTTACAGCTTTGATTTTCTGTGACACTTTTTTGGAGGATAGGGTATAATATAACACACATGCTTCTGATTAAAATACTTATTTTTAAGATTTGTTTAGCAAAATTCCTGACCATAATTTTTCCTAGCTGAGGACTTCACTTAATTCAATTGTATATACACATGGCTTTTCTAATAGGGTTGCCTTTCTTATTCTCAATGTTACTATTTTTGTCATTGTTGCTATCTCCTGGGTTGCCAGTCTGTCAAGGGTTCCTAATGGTGATACTCATCCATTTATTCCACTTAGCACACAATATAGTGTCTGGCAAGAAATGATCCTTGTTGAATGAATAAATGTGAGTGATCATAGAGGACAAATAATATGCAGGAATTTATTTGACTATTAGAAAATAAAGCACCTAAAAATATTTTATACTTTTGGATTGTAGTCTCTTTACGGCATTTATTGTATACTGTGTTTCATTGACATAAAATTCTGTTTTCATTTATAGACTTATGGTTATAATACTTTTTAGTATTTACAGACTTACAGTTGCAGTGATAACTGGAATATTCAAATCATTAAAGGAATATTGTAATGTCCAGAATCAAGGAGTTTTTCTGATTTAATATTTTAATTATCAATAATGGTGTTTAAACTGTAATTATAACTTTATACTGTGTACACCATATCAAATAAGACAGCTGGTGTTTCATAGAAACGAGGTCATGGTAGGTATCATTGGAAATGGTAAAATGTTAGTCTTTCTCTTTAGGATATTAAATCAGTCAAATTAGTTTCATCAGCCAAACAATAGGCCTAGTGTGCAAAAAACAAGTTCAAATTTGTTCTTTGACTTTACTTGTGAAATCATCATCAGCCGATTCAAATATTTGACCTTGGTAGTTTTTTGTGGTCTTAAAATCTCAATTTCTGGTACAATTCATTGGGTAAATATTGTGGGATTTCTGGGTACATAACATTCTGCTTTCTTGAGCTATTCAAAATAAAATATAAATAACTTAATACATATTGATTTAGCAATATAATTGCTATAACTTAAGGCATTGTTTTTAATGTTGACCTCACTTACCACTGTTATTATGAAAATATCATGTGTTAACAACACCCAGGCTTTATAACCTTGCTAACATTTGCACAAGCTGTTTTAAACAGTTATAATATTTATTCTGTAAGGTTTTTATGGTCTTTAATTCAAAACTAATGGTATTGATGAACAAAACAACCTACAAAAACTAAAATATTTGAAGCTATTGACTTGGCACAATGGGGTACGTTGGTGCATAAATAAACATAATTGGAAAAAAATAACTTTTAGAAAAAATGGCATGGACTTTAAAAATTATAAATGAGTTGATTTTCTGATAAATTTGGGAGCAGAGATAAAACAAATTATTGACTCCATTTAAGAAAGGCTTCATAAATTTGCCTGTACATCCCTAACTTGAAGAGAACTAACGTTTATTTAGCCTCTGCTTTATGCCCGAAACTACACTGAGTTTTTTGTCTAGTTTATGAAATCTTCTATTTGAGTTCATTTTTGGTGAGCATTTGTAGATGATTTACTACTCTAAGGCATTGTTCTGAGTTTATACCCACTACTTTCTACAGATAAAATACTATTATTTGAAACTTAGTTAAAAATCATAAACTGAACTTAGCATCAGGTCTCAGTATTTGAGCAAAAAGTTTTACATAATGCTGAGGATTTTTTCTTTTTTATTATTTTATTTTAACAGTATACAATGTAGTTGATTTTTGTGTCCCTTCACCAAATTGTCCCTCTCCCCTCCCTGTCCCCTCTCCCAAACAATATCATATCTGCTTGCTTGTCTTAACAAGTTCAAGGAATTGTGATGGTTGTGTCTTCTTCCCTGCCCATGCTGAAGACTTTTTTAAAAAACACTATTTCTCTCTCTCTCTTTTTTTTGAACATGTGAAAGCTAGAAGACCACAGATAAAGTTTTTTGAGGTCACCTTTCCTGCATCTGTTAAGCTTTAAACTGATGTGGATTAAAAAGGAGGTGCTGACCATTTACAAATAGGATTAAGTCTTCTAGACCTCAAACAGTAAGAAGGAAAAAATCGCAGTTTTCATAAGAACTCAACTTGAGATTGTTTGTATAAACATGGCAAGAATCAGAAAGAATTTTGATAATTATTGTGAAGAAAACCATTTGAAACATGTTATAAGTTTTCTAGTACAGTAAATTTCTCTGATTTATTCATTTGTGTTTCCAAGAAAACATACTTACTTTTAGGTGTCACTACCAATAAAATTCTCTTGAGAGTAACTGGTTGGCTCTTTAACAAGGGTTTAATGTGACAGCATAGCTAAATGTGCTTGTCACAGAGCCTGGCCCATATCAGTCACCTCATATTAATTGTTATTATTATTATTTTTTAATTACAGATCTATTTGGTACATATTGCATTTTCTTATAATAGATATGCAATTACTTCCACGTTTATCTCTTCTGTTATCTTACTGTAGCAGTGAATCTTCATTTCCAGCATTGTAAACTATAGTTAACCTTTGAAGGACGTGGGTTTGCACTGTGCGGGTCCACTCATACTTAAATTTTTTTCAGTAGTTACAGCCGGACCTCCCTGTATTTGGATTCCACATCCGTGGATTCAACCAACCACAGATTTAAATTCACAGGATGCGGAACCCGCGTATCAGGAGGGCCAATTTTTTATATCTGTGGTTCTGCAGTGCTGACTGCAAGACTTCAGCATCTATAAATTTTGTTATTCCCGGGGTCCTGGAACCAATCCCCCATAGATACTGAAAGACCACTGTATGAGGGTTCTTCAAATATGTTGCGGAAAAATGAAATTAAAAGATATAAATTCTTCCATGAAATTCTTGAAGTACCCTCATACTTTACCGTTTCTCCTCCCAGTTTTAAAATGTACTTACTTAGCATGCACAAACTTCAATCTTCCTCTACTCATGCCTTTCTCTTGTGTTTAGATTTCTTCCTTTTCTGTAATTTGCAACTTTTTGGTCCTATTCTTTATCACTATTTTCTCTTCAAACCTATGAAGAGGTGGCTTTGGCCACCAATACTCTGTTGAAAATTGCTCTCTGAAGGCCAGGCATGACCACATAGTGAATGTTTTCCGTCTTCATACTCTTGACTTCTTTGAAGCCTTTGAAACTCACCCATGCTTGGGTCTCCAATGCCTCCTTCTCACTCCCTTTTGCTGTCTTTGTGAATGGGAATGATGTTCAATTTACAGGACCATCGTGGGGATTAAAGCTAAAAATTGTAACATTCTCAGTGCAGTGCTGGTATGAAGCAGGTATCAAATAATTTGCAGCTATTTTAATTACTATTATTTGTGCTATATTTGAATCTAGTGTTTTTCAGCATTTTTTCCACCGCAACTCATCCGAAGGATATAAAAACAATCAATATAATAGCTCACTATAACAGGAATTTTCAATGGGAAAGAGGAGAGAGATGTGTCTAGCTTAGCAAAAGGCTCTGAGGCGGTCCTGGCATTTAAGCTTTTGGGAGGTCAGTGTTTCCTCAATCCTTCTCTCCCCATGTCCTTTTTCTAACAAGCTCAAAACAAGTCCAAGTTGTAACAAGTTACTTATGGCTATGAATTTAAATAACATAATTCAGTATAAAATAACAATCATCTTCTTCTATCTTCCTTGCTTTCCTGAATGTATCCTTACCCCATTCTGACAATGTGCTAATTTAATCACCTGACACCCGTTAGTAAAATCCAACCTGTTTTTGCTAGAGTAGAAATTCTTAAAGTTTGGTGTGTAACAGAATCACCTGGAGGTTCTGTTAAAATACAGATTTCTGGCCCCACAAGCAGGATTTCTGATTCCACAGGTCTGGAGTGGGGCCTGAAGATGTATATTTCTAACAAACCCTCAGGTGATGCTGGCACAGCAACTATACTTTGAAGAGCTAAAATTCTAAGGTATTTAAATGGCGTGGTAATTCAACTTAATTGTAACTTCAAGTTGTTGTTTTCTTTTTCATCCTCTTTCTTCTGCTCCTATTTCTCCTCCTCTTCTTCTTTTGGCTTTTCTTACCTGGAAATCTGAACTTTTTCTCTCATTCTTTGACATTTCAAATGAACAGTATTGGGATTTCACTAGTTTTCATTATTTTATCTAGCCTCTATTTCCAAATACAACTTATTAAAGGAAGCAAGTATAGTATGTGAATTTCGTATCAATTTTAGATCTTTAAATTCTTAGTTGTGTGAAACCTGATGCTCCATTAAGAGCGTCAGTGAAAGTGAAGGCTACTTATGTTTAAATGCTTTGAATTTTAGCTTTTATTCTTTCTATTTTTCTTGATTATTTACAAAATGTTCTTTGACTAAAAATGGCAAAATGTGTGTGCAGTGAAATTGTAGAAACTGCTGAGCATGACCACTTCTTTATTTTGCAGACCTGAGCATAAAGAACTTAAATGATGCTCTCAAAGTCTCAATGGCAGCTCAAGGAAGAACAGTCAAAATTTCTTAATTTAGTATGTTTCCCAATCAATCACACCTTCTTTTAATATCATAATGATTTCTTTTGTGGACAGAAGTAATATTTAGGTCACTGTTGGACAGAGTAATGACATTCCCAGAGGTATCTATGGATTTCCATATTACTATGATTGTTGACTATGAGACATCCAGCTAGGTAAATAAAACACTGTAATTTTCCCTATGGCTCAAATTGTTGATTTTTGAAAGCTCAATGTTGTTTATGGGAATTTTTGCTTTTCTCCTTGCTTTTCTGCCTGAGAACACAATCATTGTTTTTTTTAAAAAAAATACTGTGGAGCAGAGCAGCATGTGGAACGTGTGTGATCATGAAATGGGGAACACAGAACATTTTACCCTAATGAGAGCTTTCACTTCCCAGGATGAACTGTTTGTACTGTGTGCCAAGGGACGTCTAAGAGGCTACAGCTGCTTTCATTTTGTCATTTCAGATGTGAAGTGCAGCCCCTGCAGCAGCTGTAGAGCCCCCCTACCTCCTGCTCTGCATATACTCAGGAAAGGGACTCTTTAATCTGTAGGCTTGGGAAAAAGCTTTATTAAGGAAAGAAATGGGCCACAGAATTCCTGGGGTTAGCCTCAGGAACACAGCAGGTGGTGGCCAAGAAGCTATGAAAAAATCAAGGAAAAAGATTCAGATTCTTTTCAAGGCTATGCATGATTAGCAAAAGACATGTGGGTTACAGCTGTCCCTTAGAGAAGACCACATTTTGCATCGATACGAATGAAGGACGGCTTTTAATCTAATGAACTTGGAAGACTGTCTTGGCAGATGATTTTGTTGTAATCTAGACATCTCCAGTTATACTTTAATTTTGTTCTTTTCTAAAACCACTTCCACTCAGCCTGGTGATCATGAAAGCGTTTCTAAAGTTTGCAATAGGAAATGAGATTTCTTGTCTTTTCTTCTTTTTTTAAAAAATTTACTTTATTAAATGTATTCTTTATTAATTCTCGGACAAGCCTTCTGTCTGTGTTACGTGACTCTCAAAAAGAACTATTGGTGGTGATGGCTGTCTGTCATTCTGCTTCCAAAATAAACTCACAAGGTGCTGAAGCAGAGGCAGAAAAGACGGGACAAGGGACAATACCAAAGACAAATGGCAGCAGCAGAAGCAACTGCAGCAACAGCAGCAACAGCAGAGTCTTTAAAGTTTTTAAAACACCAGCAACACGAAAAATTGTTAGGGATGATTGACCATAGAGAAGTCAAGCAACAGGTTCATTTCAGATCAGACTCATTCTAGACTTGCCATAACTATGACATCATCAGTGATTTGCATGCCTTGACGTCTGTCATAACTAATGAGAGATTAAGGAAATGTGATTTTTTATCTTCTAAATAATGATACTTTTTTTCTATTGCCTGTAGGCATTTAAAGGGTCGCATCCTGTATATGTTATCTCCTTGGACACCAGGTAATTAAAGTGGAACAAGTATACACATTTCTCTGATTTCCAAGTGTTTATTATGTGTTACTTATTGTGTGTTCATGGTTTGAGGAGTATGCTATCCAAACATTCCTAACATTGATTTGTTTTCATCCACGTATCTACCAATGGAGTCAATTTGGTAGCAAAGTTATTTATTTATTTAACTTGTCCTTCTTTTAGCAAATGAAGGTGCAGAACACAATACTTTACTCCAGTAGGTTATCCCAAATTAAAAAACAAACAAGGGAAAAAAAGCTAAACAGAAACTAAACCGGCTATTGCAAATCACTTCTATATCACTTGGTATATTTTTGCTCTGACTGAGAAGAAGGTATAAAGGAATCATGTGTGTTTGTAGCCTGGTATCTTAAAAAATTTGGTCAGATATGGGACCCTTCCCTTCTCAAGATAACCTGCTTGTAGTCAGCACCGGAAGCCTTCGAGGAGGACTGCTGCTCATTGCATTTTGCCATTTCAGACACAAACTATAGATGCAACAGCAGCTGTGAGTCTCCCTTGCAGTCTACATGCTTCCTTCTCTCCCCTTTTGGGGACTCCCGTTTTCATACCTCAGGCCCTAGTCCTTGCTAATGATTAGCAGTTCCTCAAACCCCTTGTGCTACCAAATTGGCTGGACCCTTGACCTAAAATGCCCTTCCCCTCTTTGTTCACTTGCTTAACTCTTACTGATCCTCTAAGCATAGCTTAAATATCACCTCCTCCAGGAAGCTTTCCTTGGTCTATCACCTCTCTCACCCCCAATCTTGCATGGTCCCTCTTGTGTGCATGCATAGCACCCTTTGATAACCTGCTGCAATGGTGTAATTCTCAGTCTGAAGCCAAAGGCCTGAGAATCTGGTGGGGCTGCTGGTGTAATCCTGGAGTCCAAAGGATGGTGAGCCTGGAATTCTGATGTCCAAGGGCAGGAGAAGGAGAGTGTCTCAGCTTTAGGATAGAGAGAGAAGAAATCCTTTTCCCTCTTTTTCTGTCCTTTTCAGGGCCCCTAACTGATTGGGTGGTGTCCACCCACATTAAGGGCAGCTCTTCCCCACTCAGTCCACTGACTCACATGCCAATCTCCTCTGGATACACCCTCACAGGCACAGCCCGAAGTAATGCTTTACCAGTCCTCTAGGTATTCCTTAATCCATTCAAGTTGCCACCAAAATTAACCATCACTGTTAATATTGTTACTCATAAAAGTATGTTACTCATTTCTCTATCCTTTGTGTCTATAGTAACTAGGAGCTGAAAAAAAAAGTGCTGTCAAATGAAAAGTTAGATGAGTGACTCTAGGCAGATATTCAAGGTATGTGTAAAGAATAGTGCATTATGCTAATGCTAGGTGCTCTTTCAAATAGCCTCCAAAACGTGTACAGCTCAAAGACAATAGAAGGCTAGTTCTTGCTCACAAACCATTTGAGATGATGTTTCTAGTCAGTGGGACCAGAAATTCTCTGTGGGATCAGTCAGTAATCAAGGCCAACAGAGGCTCTTTCATCTTTGAAACATGACTTCCAAGGAATGTAGTCATCTCGGTCCCAGTTGGCCAGGAGAGCGAGAGTTTGGAGGAAGGGTACCAACAGCAGAGGGCACGCTTGTGAGGGGCTTTTCTGGGCCAAGCCTGAGGCACACACTTCACCTTCCCACCATCACACTGGCGGGAGCCCAGTCACTTGGTGGCCTCTCAGGGCTGACAGTCTAGTACACAAATTCAGCAAAGATGTCAAGTATGCCTTTTCACACTGGCCCAGCCATTAATTATATTTCTATAAAACCAGGAAATTGCTAGTTTCTGAATGTTTTATGTTATGTTTACAGAAATAAAGCTGATTTTGGTCTATTATGAAACACTTTTCAAATGCTAAAATCATAACCAAAGATAACTCAAAATAAATTTTATTTGCCTGTGCCCCACCACATGTTTTCCCATTCTATTCTGGATTCCATTGTCCAACCTGAATGTGTGTGTGCAAGTGTGTGTGTGTGTGTGTGTGTGTGCATGTGTGTGTGTGTGAGAGAGAGAGAGAGAAAGAGAGAGACATTCATCAACCCACCAATTCATTCCTGTCAGGTATCAGGTGTCATATTCAGTGCTAAGACTACAAAATGGGTGTGACATAGTACCTGCTTTCTAGTGGCATTCACATGAAGAGAAAATTATTAATTTGTGTGGCGGGTATGCTTCTATCTTCCTGTTATTCATTTTCAATCTATTCCTTTACTTCCTTGATCCTCTCCATTTGTTCCCAAAGTTGAATTTCAAAGCATCCAATTTTGTGCGATTACAGTTCTTTATAAACTCTGTTTACATCCTATCCAAAAAAGAGTTTTCATTTGCACAGTCTCTTTAAACCAGTGCTAGTGATTTGTGACAGCTACAGTTAGACCAAAGACATTTTTATTTTGTATGTTCTTTGGGGTAGGAATTTTATTCAATGAGTCCTTTTAGAAGCCTAAAATGCCGGATAACTAAAAAATATAATATTCATTACACCCCCCCCCACATAAGCACATAGATTTCTTTTACTTAAATTTGAAAAGAATTATTTTTAAAATAAATTTTATTGTTATTTATCATATATTATCTTTCATATGTTTTCTTGTATCACAAGAGGATAATTCTTTTAGAAAAACTTTCTGTGCAAGTTTCTTTTTCTATGCAAGTTTCAGTAAATTGGTCTAATTAAAAACATAGAAATGTTTTTAAAAAGTTCTGGGAAAGAAGGGGTGACACATTTTTCTCTAAATGGCTTCAGATAATGTAAATTCAAATTGCATAATGTAAAATGAAACAGTACACTAAATGTTGACTAAATGTTTATATGGTTATGGTTTGTCTTCACTGAAAGCTTCTTCAGAATTGAGGTCAACATTTTATTTCTCTTGTCAACTCTTTATATCATGTTAGTATGTCTCACAATTACTAGTTATTGGATCATGTATTAATCTTATGCAATACATACTGCTAGCAATTTTGTTTTTTACTTTCTGCCTGTATATTCTGAAAATTTTGTTAATAATTGCAACTTACTATGTATCTTTTATTTAATTATGTTGACCCTGAATTCAAAATAGTCATTTAGAGTAGAGCAAATTTGAATTTTTTTACTTCTCTCAGAAGATTTTCAGATAAGCTAAAGATAATACTTTGCAAGAATAGCTGTCAAAATATTAGACAAATCATTTAAAATTTAGGATAGGGTGATGTACAAGTAAAGCAGGAAAGCATTCTTAAAACTCACAGAAATGGAGAGAATAAAAGAAAAGTCAGTTTTGCAAAGGGACCGTGAGTCAGAAGTTCCAAACTTCATCAAAAACTTAAAAAACAAAACAAGAAAAAGACAAAGAAAGAAACCAGATGCACATTTGGGGCCCATCTATGGAAAATATTATATCTTTTATGGTTTCAATGAAGGTACTAAAAAAAATAAAATGATCATTATGTTTTCGTAGGACTCACAGTGAAAGTGAGAAATTACAAAATTGCTTAAGCAAATATGTATTCATTTTATTTGTTTATTTATTGAAACATAGTTGATTGTGCTTATCTATGGGGTACAGAGTTGAATATCAATACCTGTGAGCAATATGTGATGCACAAATCAGGATAAGTAGTATATTCAGCATTTGATATGGATTGAATTGTGTCACCCAAGTTTTATGTATTAGAAGTTAGATCCCCACTGTGACTATTAAGAGAGTGGGAAATCCTATTATAGTATTTGAAGTGTGAGGCCTTGAAAAGGTGATTAGATTCTGAGGACCACACCCTAATAAATGCATTAAAAATGGTCGTCATGGGTATGATTCTAAGGGTCGTAAAAGGAGAGCATGTGACAGTATCTCTCTCTCTCTCTCTGCTCCACCATTTTCTGCCATGTGAGATCCCTGCATTGCTATAAAGCCACCACCAAAGAAGATCCTTAGCTAGTTCATTGTTAGAGTATAAATATGCTACTGATTTTTGCATGTTGATTTTGTATCCTGCAACTTTGCTGAAATTGTTTATCAACTCTAAGAGCTTCCTGTAGAGTCTAGGCTTTTCTATATAGAACCTCATGTCATCTGCAAACAGGGACAATTTGACTTTGTGTTTTCCAATCTGAATGCCCTTTCTTTCTTTCTCTTGCCTGATTGCTCTGGCTAGTACTTCCAGTACTCTGTTACATAGGGGTGGTGATAATGAGTATCCTTGCCTTATTCCTGTTCTTAAAGCTTTTTCTTTTTATTAAGAGTGATATTGGTCATGGGTTTGTTGTGTATGGCTTTTATTGTGTTGAGATACTTTCCTTCTATACCTTATTTGCTGAGTGTCTTTATCTTGAAAGGGTGTTGAATTTTGTCAAAATGCTTTTTCTGCATCTATTGGGATAATCATATGGTTTTTGTCCTTGATTTTGTTGATGTGGTGTATCACACTTATTGACTCATGCATTTCAAACCATCCTTGCATCCCTGGGATGAATCCCACTTGATCATGGTGCATAATTTTTTGATGCATTGCTGCATTCTGATTACTAATACTTTGCTGAGAATTTGTTTGTCAAGGATATTGTTCTGTAGTTTTCTTTTTTTGTTGTGTCTTTGTCTGGTTCTGGTGTCAGGGTGATGCTGGCTTCATAGAATGAGATTGGGAGAATGGCTTCAATTTTTTCAATTGAGTGGGTGGAAAACATGGATATTGATGACTCCAGGTTAAAAAGTAGTTCAGCTGAGGAAAGAAATATGTAAGATGAGCCTGGAGTATTGTGTAGTGCCAGAAAATAAGAAAGTACTCATAAAAAAATAAAAACTTACAATGATGGGGGTAGTTCAAAGAGACACAGAAGCTCTGTTCTGGGAGGCCTAGCTGGCTCTACCATGGCCTCTGTCACCTTGTGACCCATAGGTACTGGCAGATCTTCAGGGAGGACCCAGGACAGCCTAGAAGCTTGGAAATGTGCTGCCAGTCTCACCCATCCTCCTCTATTATATGTGTGATATTCAAGACTCAGTGGTCTTTGAGGATGTGGCTCTGGACTACATCCAGGAGGAGTGGGCTTTGCTGGATCATTCCCAGAAAACTCTCTACGAAGATTTTATGTGGGATACCTTCAGGAACCTGGTGTCTATAGGTAAAGCTCCTCCTGCCACCCAAACAACAGGCAGGTGAGCATCCCCTGACTGGGCACCCAGCTAGAAGGCCTAAGCAGCTCCTCCTGATACTCAAACAGGAGGCGAGTGAGTGTCCTCAAACTGGAAACCCAGCTAGAAACACTGGAAGCCCCTCCTGCCACCTGAATAGGAGGTGAGTGAGTGTCCTGTGACCAGGCACCCATCCAGAAGCCCAAGGCAGCCCTCCAGCTGCCCAAACAGAGGACAAGTGAGTGTCCTGTCATTGGGAAGTGCCACAAACACTATTTCAACACAGGTAGTCCACTATCACCACCACCACAGGTACTGTTGCCCCAAGGATGGCTTATCATTGCAGTAGGAGCCAGGACCACCCTGCACGCAGCCCACCACACACTTGACTGCACAAACACAAAGAGAGTCACCAGTGGAGCCTGCAAAGAGGAGAAAGTTTTTCTTCTCAAAATGCACTCCAGAATAATAGAAAAAACAACTGCTCTACCAGATGATTAGGCACCAGTGAGGAGAAAATAGAAATACAAATAAAAAAGAAAATATGACACTATCAAAGGAATACAGTTATTCTCAAGTACCAGATCCCCTAGAGCAAGAAACCCTTGAAATGTCTGAAAAGGAATTCCAAGCAACGATCTTAAGGAAACTCATAGAGATAAGAGAACACAATGAAATGAGAAAAAATGTCCAGGATATAAAGGAGGAAATTTACAAAGACATTAATACCTTGAAAAAGAATGTAGCAGAAGTCCTGGAACTGAAGGATCCATTCAATGAAATTAAAAAACAGAGCTGAGAGCTTAGCAGCTGGTTAGAACAAGTAGAAGAAAGAATTTCAGATCATGAAGACAGTCTTTTTGAAATAACTTAGACTGACAAAATGAGAAAAAAAAATTTTTTAAAGTAAAGAAAATCTAAGAGATCTAACATACAGCCTTAAGCACACAAACATCCAAGACAAAGGAAAAGGCATTGAAAACCTACTAAAGAAAATAATAATGTAAAACTTCCCAGGTATAGGGAGAAACATGAACCTTCAGATCCAGAAAGCCCAAAGATCCCCAAACAGTTTTAACCCAAAAAGATCCTCTCTGAGACACATTATAGTCAAACTAGCAAAGCTCAAAGACAAAGAGAGAATCCTAAAAGGAGCAAGAAAAATGTGTCAAGTCACTTATGAAGGAGCCCTTATCAGACTGACAGCAGACTTTCAACTGTAACTCTATATACCAAAAGAAAATGGGGTGATATATTCAAAATACCAAAAGAAACAAATTGCCAGCCAAGAATTCTATTCCCAGCAAGGCTATCCTTGAGAAATGAGGGAGAATAATGTATTTCCCAGACAAACAAAAACTGCAGGAGTTTACCACCACATGACCAGTCCTGCAAGAAATTCTCAAGGGATTTCTACATCTGGAATTCGAAAAACAATAACCACCATCATAAATAGATGAGAAAGAACAACACCCACTGTTAAAACAAAATGCAAACGAGAATGTGAAGAAACTAAATCATATCACTTCAATAAACCAACAAACATTGAAGATGAATAATAAAAAGGGAAGAAAGGAACAAAGGATATTTAATACATCTAAACAAAAAGCAATAGAATGACAGGAGTAATACAGTACCTGTCAATGACAACCTTAAATTTAAATGGATTTAACTCCCCATTCAAAAGACACAGACTGACTGGATAAAAAAGCTAGACCCAACTATATGCTGTCTTCAATAGACTCACCTCATCTATAAAGACACACACAGACTAAAAGTGAAAGGATGGAAAAAGATTCACCATGCAAATGGAAACCAATAATGAGCAGGGGTAGCTATTCTTATATTGGATAAAACAGACATTAAACCAAAAACCAGAAAAAGAGACAAAGAAGGACACTATATAATGATAAAGAGATCTATTTAGCAAGAAGACATAATAATCATAAATATGTATGTACCCAACACCAAAGCACATATATATATATATATATATATATATGTATGTATGTATGTATGTAAAGCAAACATTATTAGACCTAAGGAAAGAGATAGACCCCAACATGATAATAGAGGGGGGCACTCCTTTCTCAGCACTGGACAAATGATCTAGGCAACAAATCAACAGAGAAACACAGGATTCAAACTACATCTTAGACAAATTCGACCTGGCAGATATCAACAGAATATTCAGGTCACATGTTGGGTCACAAATCAAGCTTCAGCAAATTTTAAAAATCAAAATTATTTCAAGTATCTTTTAAAACCACAATGAATTAACACTGGAAATCAATAACATGAGAAACTCTGGAAACTATACAAATACATAGAAACTAAAAAATGGGTTCCTAAATGACCTATGGATACAAGAAGAAATTAAACAGGAAATCAAAAAATTTCTTGAAACTAATGAAAATACAGACACGTCATACCCAAACCTGTGGGATACTGTGAAAGCAGTACTAAGAGGGAAGTTTATTGCAGTAAATTCATACATCAAAAGAATAGAAAGACTTCAAATAAATGATTTAATGCTACCCCTCAAAGAACTAGAAATACAAGAACCATCCAATCCTAGAAATAGTAGATGGAAAGAAAAAATTAAGATCAGAGCAGAATAAAATGAAATAGAGGCCTCTAAAATGACAGAAAAGATCAATGAAACAAAAAGCTGTTGTTTTGAGAAGATAGATAAAATAGATAAACCATTCGCTAAGCTAACAAAAAATAAAAGAGAGAAGGCCCAATTAACAAAAACCAGAAACAAAAAAAGAGATAACAACTGATTCCACAAAAATAAAAAGAATCATTACAGAATATTATAAACAACTATACACCAAACAATTTGAAAACCTGGAGGTAATGAATAAAGTTCTGGACATATACCAATTACCAAGACTGGACCAAGAAGAAATAGCAAACCTGAACAGAACAATAACAAACAATGAGATTGAAGCAATAATTAGCAGTTTCCCAACAAAGAAAAGCCCAGAACCAGATGGCTTCAGTGCTGAATTCTACCAAACCTTTAAAGAGGAATTAATACTAATTCTCTTCAAAGTGTTGCAAAATATTGAAACAGAGGACACTCTCCCAAACTCGGTCTATGAGGCCACCATCATCCTTATATCAAAATCACACAAAGATACAACAAGAAAAGAAAATTACAGGCCAATATCCTTGATAAACATAGATGCAAAAAATTTCAACTAAATACTAGCAATTGGAATGCAGCAACGCATCAAAAAAATGATACACTATGGTCAAGTGGGATTCATCTCAGGGATGCAAGGATGGTTCAACATACATGAGTCAATAAATGTGATACACCACAGCAAAAAAATCAAGGATAAACACCATATGATTATCTCAATAGACACAGACAAAGCATTTAACAAAATTCAAGATCCCTGCATGACAAAGGCTCTCAGTGAATTAGGTATAGAAGGAAAGTATCTCAACACAATAAAAAACATACATGACAAACCAGTCACCAATATCATACCTAACAGGAAAAAGACAAAGATTCCCACTCTCATCACATGGTATTGGAAATACTTGCCAGAGCAATTAGGCAAGAGAAAGAAATAAAGGGCATCCAGATTGGAAAGGATTAAGTCAAACTGTCCCTGTTCGCAGATGACATGATTCCATATACAGAAAATTCGAAAGACTCTACAAAAAACTCTTAGAGCTGATTAACAATTTCAGTAATGTTGCAGGATACAAAATCAACACCCCCAAATCAATAGCATTTTTATACTCCAATAATGTACTAGCAGAAAAAGAAGTCAAACCACAAACTTATAGCCAACTGATCTTTGACAAAGGCAACAAGAACATACACTGGGGGAAAGACTTTCTCTTCAATAAATCATGCTGGGAAAACAGGACATCTATACACAGAAGAATGAAACTAGACCTGTACCTCCCACTGTATACTAAAATCAACTCAGAATGGATTACAGACTAAGCTTAAGACCTGAAACCATAAAACTACTAAAAGAAAACATAGGGGAAACACTTTGTGAAGTAGGACTGGGTGAACACTTTATGAATATGATCCAAAGCACAAGCAACAAAAGGAAAAATAAATGGGATTATGTCAAACTAAAAAGCCTCTGCACAGCAAAGGAAACAATCAACGGAGTGGA
Organism: Cynocephalus volans; assembly: GCF_027409185.1. Lineage (NCBI taxonomy): Eukaryota > Metazoa > Chordata > Mammalia > Dermoptera > Cynocephalidae > Cynocephalus > Cynocephalus volans. Next base: position 79,559,001 of record NC_084464.1, read on the forward strand.
ATGACAACCTATGAGTGGGTGAAAATATTTGCATGCTATACATCCAACAAAGGATTAGTATCCAGGATATATAAAGAACTCAAACAACTTAACATTAAAAAAAAAAGAATCCAATTAAAAAATAGGCAAAGGAGTGGAATAGAAGTTTTTCAAAGGAAGACATGCAAATGGCCAACAGGTATGTGAAAAATACTCAACATCACTAATCATCAGGGAAATGCAAAACAAAGCCACATTGAGATATCATCCCACCCCAGTTAGACTGGCCATTATTAAAAAGACCAAGAATAATAAATGCTGACAAGTATATGGAGAAAGGGGAACTCTTCTACACTGTTGGTGGGACTTCAAAATAGTACAAGCATTATGGAAAACAATGTGGAGGTCTCTCAAATAATTACAGATGGAATTGGAATTACCATTTGATCCAGCAATCCTACTACTGGGTATATTCCCACAGGAATGGAAATCATCTTGTCAAAGGGATACCTGCACTCACATGTTCATCACAGCTCCATTACAATAGTCAAAATGTGGAACCAACCTAAATGCCCATTGATAGATGACTGGATAAGGAAAATATGGTATATATACACAATGGAATACTACTCAGCCATAAAAAAAAATGAAAATCTGCCATTTGTGGCAAAATGGATGAGATTGGAGAAAATTATGTTAAGTGATATAATCCAGACAATGAGAAGGAAATACCACATGTGCTCATTCATAAGTGGGTGCTAAAAAAGAAAGAAAGAAGGAAAGCAAGCAAGCAAGCAAGCAAGCAAGCAAGCAAGCAAGCAAGCGAGCGAGCGAGCAACCACAATAATACATTGAAATTTCAGAAGGAGAGAACAAATCTATGTTTACCAGAGGTGGGAGGAGAGGAGGGAGAGGGGTGTTGGGGAGAGACTGGGTAAGGACCATTAAGAATAATTATGATTTGTAATAATGAATATGCTAATAATACTGATTTGATTGTCACATGTTGTACACAGGTGATGACAGTCAATGCTGTACCCCCAAATATGTATAATCAATTTTGCATCAATAAAAAAAGATAAAGTCTTACTTGTTAAGTTTATATGTTTAAAGTCTTGTTAAAATAATTTCTAACACATCATATGGGCTAAACAAATACTAATCATTCTGATTCAACAAACTTCCATTTGTTCTAATTCATTATTTGCTATCTAATTTTGTATTTGTTCTCCTTAAAATGTATTTATATTTTCTATCTAAATATTGATAGAAAGAAGATAGAGTCAGTGTGCCATCTTGATAAAGCACAAAGTGAACTGGCATGCTTCACTAATTTTCTTTACAATCAGCAACACATTGGATTCATGCAATAAACATGATTATTAAATATAAAAAAAAGAAGAGACAGAAGCAAACTGGAAGAGATCATAATGGCCAAGGTTGCAACAATTTGAGCAACAAAATAAATAAAATAGAATTGGTTTATAATCCAAAATATAAAATAAATATGATGAAGCCATACTGATATAAATAAATGACTGAATAAATAAATAAATGGGGGAGAAGGGACAAATCTTCTCTGAAGAAGAATCTCAAATAATTTATGTAGATACTCTACCTTCAAGGAGGTAGAACATAACTTCCCACTCCTGAAGTGTGGGGTGCGCATAATGACTTTCACCCAAAGTATAACTTTAGCGTGGAGAAACCTGACAAACACAACTTCAGCCAAGTGTTCAAGGTTAACATCAACACTGATAAGTCATCTTGATAGTATGTACCCTTAATATAATGTTATGGTAATGGCTCTTTATCTTTGTGCTGTTCCTCTAAAAAACCCATAATCCCAGTGTAATCATGAGAGAAACATCAGACAAATCCTAATAGAGAGATATTTTACAAAATACCTGACCAGTACTTCCCTAAATTGTCAATGTTATCTAAAACATGGAAAGTTTGAGACATTTCCACAGTCAAGAGGAGCCTAAGGAGAAACGACAACAAAATGTAATTCTGGGCAAGATTCTGGAACAGAAAAAGGACATTAGATATAGACTAAAGAAAGGTGAGTAAAGTATATGGACTTTAGTTAATAATTTAGCGATGTTAACTCATTGATTGTGACAAATATACCATGCTAATATGTTAATAACAGAAGAAACTGGGAGTGGGAAAAATGGAAATTCTATAATATCTTTGCAACTTCTTTGTAAATCAAACACTTTTCTAAAATAAATGTTTTATTTTTAAAATGGGATTCAAATTATTTGGCTTTAAATGTAAAAATGTTTTAAAAATGATTTAACAGAGTTTTGGAGTAGAGTTTCAAGATGGCGGCGGCTGCGGTGGCTGGCGCGGAGTAGCTGAGGTGGAAAAGGTGGCCACTGGGCCTCAGGCAGCCGGGAAGCTTGTGGACCTTCCTCTGGCCATCTCTTAAGGGAGGACTGCTGCTGCTGGCCGGTCGTGGGGGCTCAACGCCACTTTGCCCCCGGCAGGAGAGGCTGCCTCATTTACAGGCAACAGCTTTGAAGTGTGGAGCAGGAAAAGAACTGATTCTTAGCTGCAAAAGCGAGTCTTGAAACAGGGAACACGGCGCCAGGGCTGCTGTGGATGCAGCCAGGATCCCGGAGGCTGGGGCCGCACTGAAGGCGGCCAGCTGCCCTATTCAGGATTCGAGGTTTCAGGCCAGCATTAAAGAAGATTCCTGGGAGCGCCCGAGCGGCGCCGCGACTGAACAGCCCGAGGCGGCAGCCCCGAGAACACGGAAGGCAACAAACCAGAGACAGAGAGCGAGCGCCCGACCTGGCACAGCACTGTGAGTGATCCCTGGCACAGCTCTGTTCGGGGGGTGGATGCCCACGCGGCTCCCACCTGCACCACCAGGCCACTCACTGCCCCGGTGCTGCCTCCATTTTCCCAGGTGCGGGCAGCTCCGCCCTGCTCGGCCATCACTGAGCCCATTTGCTTGGCCTGGCGCGGGGCTTTCCGGACCCTGCAGGCCGGCCTCCTCTCCCACTCCCTCCGCGGTTCTCTGGCGGGGCTGGGGGTGTGGGGCATCCCGACCAGTGTTGGGAGGGCTAGGAAGTACGGGCGGGCCGACTGTCACTCCACCACACCCTGGACTCCGCCCCGGTAAACTTCCTGTTACTGGGAGGCAGATACCATCTCTGCGACCACCAGTTTGGAAAAAAGCCTAACGAATCTCTGGTTGGGAATAGTGTGGTAGGAGAGTTCCCAGGTCCGCTTGAACCTGCCGGAGAGCAGGCTGCAGGCGGGCACTAGACTCGGTTTATACCGGGGGGATACAAAGGTGAACAAGACCCGAGAAAGATCTACACAGTGCTACAAAGGCAACCAGAGAGACCGGTCGTCTGTGCCTAGCAGAAACCTGGTAGACTTCCTGGGCGAGGAGGTGCTGAGCAGGGTCTTGAAGGCCCAGCTGATAGACGAGGGGTGCAGAAGACACACCCCAGCCCAGCACAGTGTGCACAGAGGGGGGAGACGTGCGGCCAGGGAGGCGGAGACTCGACAGAAACCACACACCCGGTGGGGTCGCCACTGCACGATCTAACAGCCTGGGCCAGAGCACACGGAATGGGGAGAAGTCCCGTACAGGAAGTGAAAGCTCAACAGAGATCACACACCCTGTGGTACGTGATCCATCAGCCCAGCAGAGTCCAAGCTGACCAGAAAGGTGGATCCCCGGAGAAGCCCAAGACCCAAGGCAACCACACACACAAGACACTAGAGGCCAACTGAGCAGGCACGGCGGGAGCCATACCAAATTGGCAACCACAGCAACATCCTAGTTAGTCATTAGTCTCAAACCGGTGGACTGTGAAACGCCCTGCCACAATGAATAAACACCAAAAAAAAGACACCAGAAATACAAAAAATCAAGAAAGTACACCACCAAAAGTTAATAAATCTCATACTCTAGATCCTATAGAACAAGAAGCCCTTGAAATAACTGACAAGGAATTTCGAGTGATAATTCTAAGGAAACTGAATGAGATACAAGAAAACTCAGCTAGACATCATGATGAAATGAGGAAAAGTATACAGGATCTGAAAGAGGAAATATACAAGGAAATCAATGTCCTGAAAAAAAATGTAGCAGAACTTGCTGAACTGAAGAAGTTATTCAGCGAAATAAAAAACACAACGGAGAGTTTAACCAGCAGGCTTGTCGAAGTTGAAGAGAGAACCTCTGAACTTGAAGATGGGCTGTTTGAAATAACACAAGCAGACAAAAAGAAAGAAAAAAGAATCAAGGACATGGAAGAAAATCTGAGAGAGATATCAGACAACCTCAAGCGCTCAAATATCCGAGTCATGGGTATTCCAGAAGGGGAGGAAAATGGAGATTCCATTGAAAACATATTCAACAAAATAGTGGCAGAAAACTTCCCAGGTATAGGAAAAATCACAGATCTTCAGATCCAGGAAGCTCAACGATCTCCAAACGTATTCAACCCAAAAAGGCCTTCTCCAAGACATGTCATAGTCAAATTGGCAAAACTCAGAGACAAAGAGAGAATCTTAAAAGCTGCAAGAGAGAAGCGTCAAATCACCTATAAGGGAGCCCCAATCAGGTTAACATCAGACTTTTCATCACAAACCCTAAAAGCTAGAAAGGAATGGGATGATATTTTCAAAATACTAAAAGACAAAGATTGCCAGCCAAGAATACTCTACTCTGCAAGGCTATCCTTCCGAAATGAGGGGCAAATGGTATATTTCTCAGACAAACAAAAACTGCGGGAGTTCACTACCACAAGACCACCCTTACAAGAAATCCTCAAGGGAGTACTGGGTTTGGTTCCTGAAAAATAACTACCACTGCCATAAAAACCTAAGAAAAGTCTAAACCCGCTAGTACAATAAAAATGGCATTCATGAAGAGAAAACAAGCTAACAAAAACACTATCTACAACCTAAGGAACCAACAAACAAAGAAACCAAACAGTAAATCAGAAAGCAAGGAACAAAAGACACCTAAGACAACCAAACAACCAATAAGATGCTAGGAATAAATCAACACCTTTCAATAACAACTCTTAATGTTAAAGGCTTAAATTCCCCAATTAAAAGACACAGACTGGCTGACTGGATCAAAAAGCAGGACCCAACTATATGCTGCCTACAAGAGACCCACCTCACCCATAAAGATTCACACAGACTAAGAGTGAAAGGATGGAAAAAGATTTACCATGCAAACAGAAAAGAAAAACGAGCTGGAGTGGCTATTCTTATATCTGACAAAATAGACTTTAAACTAAAAACCATAAAAAGAGACAATGAGGGACACTACTTAATGAAAAAAGGACTGATCCATCAAGAAGACATAACAATCATAAATATGTACGCACCCAATGTTGGAGCAGCCAGATTTATAAAACAAACTCTATTAGACCTAAAGAAGGAGATAGACACTAATACCATAATAGCAGGGGACCTGAACACTCCACTGTCAATATTAGACAGATCATCTAGGCAAAGAATCAGTAGAGAAACACAAGATCTAAACAAGACTCTAGACCAATTGGAATTGGCAGATATCTACAGAACATTCCACCCAACAACCTCAGAATATTCATTCTTCTCATCAGCACATGGATCATTCTCCAGGATAGATCACATATTAGGTCACAAATCAAGTCTCAATAAATTCAAAAAAATTGGAATTATCCCATGTATCTTCTCAGACCACAATGGATTAAAACTAGAAATTAATAACAAACAAAACTCTGGAAACTATACAAACACATGGAAATTAAACAGCATTCTACTTAATGACATATGGGTCCAAGAAGAAATCAAGCAGGAAATCAAAAAGTTTATTGAAACTAATGAAAACAATGATACATCATACCAAAACCTGTGGGATACTACAAAAGCAGTATTGAGGGGAAAATTTATTGCATTAAATGCTCACTTCAGAAGAATGGAAAGATGGCAAGTGAACAACCTAACACTTCACGTTAAAGAACTAGAAAAACAAGAACAATCCAATCCTAAAGTTAGCAGACGGAAAGAAATCATTAAGATCAGAGCAGAACTGAATGAAATTGAAAACGAAAAAACAATTCAAAAGATCAACGAATCAAAAAGTTGGTTTTTTGAAAAGATAAATAAAATTGACAAACCATTAGCATGGCTAACAAAAAAAAGAAGAGAGAAGACTCAAATAACAAAAATTAGAAATGAAAAAGGCGATATTACAACTGATTCATCTGAAATACAAGGAATCATTCGAGACTACTATAAACAACTATACGCCAACAAATCTGAAAATCTGGAGGAAATGGATAAATTTCTGGACACACACAAGCTCCCAAAACTGAACCGTGAAGACGTAGAAAATTTGAACAGACCAATAACAATAAAGGAGATTGAAGCTGTTATCAGAAGGCTCCCAACAAAGAAAAGCCCAGGACCAGATGGATTCACAGCAGAATTTTACCAAACATTCAAAGAGGAATTGACACCGATTCTTTACAAACTATTCCAAAAGATTGAAACAGACGCAAATCTCCCAAACTCATTCTATGAAGCAAACATCATCCTGATACCAAAACCAGGTAAAGATATAACCAAAAAAGAAAACTACAGGCCGATATCCTTGATGAATATAGATGCAAAAATCCTCACTAAAATACTAGCAAACAGAATACAGCAACATATACGAAAAATTATTCATCACGATCAAGTGGGATTCATCCCAGGGATGCAAGGTTGGTTCAACATACGCAAATCAATAAATGTGATACACCATATTAATAAACTCAAACACAAGGACCATATGATCATCTCTATAGATGCTGAAAAAGCATTTGATAAAGTTCAGCACTCATTCATGACAAAGACCCTCTATAAGTTAGGTATAGAGGGAAAGTATCTCAACATAATTAAAGCCATATATGCCAAACCCACTGCCAATATCATCCTGAATGGGGAAAAGCTGAAAGCTTTTCCTTTAAGAACAGGAACTAGACAAGGATGCCCACTCTCACCACTCCTATTCAACATAGTGTTGGAAGTACTAGCCAGAGCAATCAGAGAAGAGAAGGAAATAAAGGGCATCCAGATTGGAAAAGATGAAGTCAAACTGTCCCTGTTTGCAGATGACATGATCCTATATATCGAACAGCCTAAAACCTCTACAAAAAAACTGTTGGAATTGATAAATGATTTCAGCACAAAAGCAGGATACAAAATCAACACACAAAAATCAGTAGCATTTCTTTTCTCCAATAGTGAACATGCAGAAGGAGAAATCAAGAAAGCCTGCCCATTTACAATAGCCACCAAAAAAATAAAATACTTAGGAATTGAGTTAACCAAGGAGGTGAAAAATCTCTATAATGAGAACTACAAACCACTGCTGAGAGAAATTAGAGAGGATACAAGAAGATGGAAAGATATTCCATGCTCTTGGATTGGAAGAATCAACATAGTGAAAATGTCCATACTACCCAAAGTGATATACAAATTCAATGCAATCCCCATCAAAATTCCAAAGACATTTTTCTCAGAAATGGAAAAAACTATTCAGACATTTATATGGAACAATAAAAGACCACGAATAGCCAAAGCAATGCTGAGCAAAAAAAATAAAGCTGGAGGCATAACACTACCTGACTTTAAGCTATACTACAAAGCTATAATAACCAAAACAGTATGGTACTGGCATAAAAACAGACACACTGACCAATGGAATAGAATAGAGAATCCAGAAATCAACCCACACACTTACTGCCATCTGATCTTTGACAAAGGCACCAAGCCTATTCACTGGGGAAGGGACTGCCTCTTCAGCAAGTGGTGCTGGGATAACTGGATATCGATATGCAGGAGAATGAAACTAGATCCATACCTCTCACCGTATACTAAAATCAACTCAAAATGGATTAAGGATTTAAATATACACCCTGAGACAATAAAACTTCTTAAAGAAAACATAGGAGAAACACTTCAGGAAATAGGACTGGACACAGACTTCATGAATACGACCCCAAAAGCACGGGCAACCAAAGGAAAAATAAACAAATGGGATTATATCAAACTAAAAAGCTTCTGCACAGCAAAAGAAACAATTAAAAGAGTTAAAAGACAACCAACAGAGTGGGAGAAAATATTTGCAAAATATACATCTGACAAAGGATTAATATCCAGAATATATAAGGAACTCAAACAACTTTACAAGAAGAAAACAAGCAACCCAATTAAAAAATGGGCAAAAGAGCTAAGTAGGCATTTCTCTAAGGAAGATATCCAAATGGCCAACAGACATATGAAAAAATGCTCAACATCACTCAGCATCCGGGAAATGCAAATCAAAACCACATTGAGATACCATCTAACCCCAGTTAGGATGGCTAAAATCCAAAAGACTATGAACGATAAATGCTGGCGAGGCTGCGGAGAAAAAGGAACTCTCATACATTGTTGGTGGGACTGCAAAATGGTGCAGCCTCTATGGAAAATGGTATGGAGGTTCCTTAAACAATTGCAAATAGATCTACCATACGACCCAGCCATCCCACTGTTGGGAATATACCCAGAGGAATGGAAATCATCAAGTCGAAGGTATACCTGTTCCCCAATGTTCATCGCAGCACTCTTTACAATAGCCAAGAGTTGGAACCAGCCCAAATGTCCATCATCAGATGAGTGGATACGGAAAATGTGGTACATCTACACAATGGAATACTACTCAGCTATAAAAACGAATGAAATACTGCCATTTGCAACAACATGGATGGACCTTGAGAGAATTATATTAAGTGAAACAAGTCAGGCACAGAAAGAGAAATACCACATGTTCTCACTTATTGGAGGGAGCTAAAAATTAATATATAAATTCACACACACACACGCACACACACACACACACACACACACACACACACACACACACACACACACACACACACAGACACACACACACACACAAACCGGGGGGGGGGGAGAAGATATAACAACCACAATTATTTGAAGTTGATACAACAAGCAAACAGAAAGGACATTGTTGGGGGGGAGGGGAGGAGGGAGAAGAGAGGGAGGTTTTGGTGATGGGGAGCAATAATCAGCTACAATGTATATTGACAAAATAAAATTAAAAAAAAATTAAATTAAATTAAAAAAAAAAAAAAAGAAATGATTTAACACATTTAAAAAAATATTTAATATATCTTAATGTATAATATATAATAAAATCTATGAATAAGTAAGTCTGAAAAGCTTTAAAAACATATTGTTATAGAAATTTTAAAGTATATCCAGTAGAGAGAATAATATAAAGGACCTGAATATATCTATTATTAAGCTTCTAAAATTACCAACTTTCTATCATTTTTTTCAATCTATATTTGATCTTACCTATTTTGTTTTGTTGGAATATTCAAAAGCCAAATTCCAGATATCATGTCATTCTCAAATTACTCACTGTCTACCTCTAATACATCAGGAATTTTTTAAAAAATCCTTATAGTACTATTTCACTAAGTATTGTTAATAATAGTTCTTTAATAAAAGCTAATATCCTGTCCATATTCAGTTTTCCTTGGTTATGTAGAGAATTAGTTTTCATAGATGGTTCATTGGACTTAGGTTTCAAACAAGATTCATATATTGCATTTGGTTTATATGTCTTCAGTTTCTTTTAATCTGTAATAGTTAATTTTTTTCTTAATACTACTTTTTTTGTTGTTAAAAAACAGGTTTGTGGGCCGACCCCGTGGCTCACTCGGGAGAGAGCGGTGCTGGGAGCGCAGCAGCGGTGCTGGGAGCGCAGTAGCGCTCCCACCGCGGGTTCGGATCCTATATAGGGATGGCCAGTTCGCTCACTGGCTGAGCGCGGTCACAAGAAAAAGGACAAAAAACAAAAAAAGCAGGTTTGTTTTGGCAATAGAATTTTTATAACATATAATTCTAAATAATAAAATCATTGTGTTATAACTTAATTAATAGCATTCTGTTTTCTTAGTGGCATACAAAAAATGGTGCATCTCACAATGACACTTCGATCTAATGAAATAGAGTAAAAATCAATTAATTTATCTGTTCCAGTTTCTTCATCTATACTGGTAGAGGATTAGATAAAAATTGTTAAGGATCTTTCTCATTCTAAAAGTTCATGAATTTGCACATACGAAGAGATCCTGTAAACACGAAGCTGGTGGAAACAAATCTAAGTCACTTCTTTGACTTTTTTTGAAGTAAACTTAGAATTTCTTTGCACGTCTCCCAAACAAATCCAGTGTCACAGTGTTAGGGTATAATAGCCATGTTACTGAAGATTTTGTGAGAGATGCAGAGCGTAGCATCATACACTATAAAGCGAACCTTAAAAAAAGCTGTTAGAAGTTTTTATTCCACTCTTGTCCAAGTTCTTTTTCAGCCTCTGGCTGCTTTCTCTATTAACAGAAGCTCATCATTGCAGGTTCTCCAGTTTCATTCTATCCTTCTCTGCTCCTTGAATTCTTATCAAATATTTCTATATCTTTATATTTTCTCAAGCAGGTAAATTTGTCTTTCTTTGTTGTCTTTGCATCCTCATACTGATCATCGAACAATCTACTCTCCTTAGAAGGCAAGTGGAAAAGTGGGAGATTTTCTTCATAATAAAAAATACTTTACACACATATTCATACTGAATTTATGCCCTTTTGATGCACCTATGTGCCAGGTGTTAGGCTATATCATGGGAATAAAAACAATTATTAATAACAATTATTCCTTTTCCTCATGAATTGATGGTCAAATTATTTACATCCATTAGTAAGAAATCAAGGTTAAAGTAAGTAAGGCATGATTTTTTTTTAAAAAAGAGAACTATTTACAATCTAATCCACTTTTGCAGCCATCACATCTCCATGGAACATTCGCATATTCCCTTAGGATTTCTGGGTGACAGGAAGCTGTAGTGAAGCCAGGACTCGCCTGCCAGGATTCCGTCAGGAGTTTCACACTGGCTCTGTGTCTCAGTCTGTGCTCAGAGCCAGGATGAGAAAGCGTTGCCACAGGAAATGAGATAATGCATCTACAAACTCATTTATCTTCTCAGGAAAATACATCTCCCTAAGATGTATATTTACACTCTAGAAATTTTAACAGACACATAACAGTTACATTTGGTTTTTCTTCTTTAGTGTTACTGATTTATAATCATAATTAAGACTCCCTGTATACCTCTATGTGAAGCAAAAGAAATTTTTTCCAGTTTTCAAGGCAAAACAGTCCAAATCGAGATTTTTTTCCTACAGGAAAGACAGTGAGGTGGTATAGGAGATAGGGCTAGAGTGCTTCAGAATTAAAAACCCGGATTTTGCCATTTAATAGCCATGTGACCTTGAGTAAGTCCCTTGGCCTCAGTTTACTCATCTATTAAATGGAAAAAAGGAATCTCTCCAATTCATAGGAATTATGAGAGGATTAAATTACATAATATGAATGGAGAGACTTCCAAAATTATAAAGCACATACAAACAGGGACTTGGTCCATTAGTCTAGTGAAAGCAACATTGAACTTTAATGCCCTCCTCTTCAGATTAATACACAAAAACTAATACACTTAAAGACATAAAAAGAGGTAGTGGCATCATTGGCTGAATTGAGTCAGACATCAAAGTTTCAATTCAAATTGGTCAACCTGTGCATATATGGGAGAATTTCCATTCAAATGGAAACACTTTACTAGCCCACCAGCAGCCTTAGACATGGTTTCCTGTTTACCTTGAAATGGATGTTGTGGTTTGTTCTTAATGGTTATAGGAAGTTCCAGTTCTTGGTGAAATGATCTCATTTAAACACAGAACAGGATATGAGAAAGAACAATCAACTTGTGGTTTTGATTGATGTTGTGTATTTTGCACACAGCTGGATAGATCTATAAATGTAATCATTAATAATTTTTTCATTAATTTATTTTTACTTTGATGAGTATTTATTGAATATTATGTCCGGCATTGTTGTAGGGATTAGTAATGACAATGATGAACAAGACATAGTTCTTGCTTTCAAAGATCTGAAAGTATAGTTTAGTGATTACAGTATAATGTATTCTGTTTGGAAGTTGGTGTGATCTGTTTGTTATTAGATGTTTCTCAGTTACTGCCTCTGGGGTCATTTTTAACGGTGCTACATAGGAATTCCAGTGTTAACAAAAGTATGCAATGAAAGGTCTACTTTTCAGCTCAGATTGATTTATTCATTTCCCACCCAACTCCCTCCACCCCGCCAAAAGTACATACTGAGTCCCCTTAAGTGACAAATAGTACCTGATTCTTCCCATTATAAATCCTTTACAACTTCCTCTCTCTTGTCTGATTTTCACAAAATTTCTGCCGGTACAGAGAGAACATAGTCCCCCGGAGATACAGACCCAAATTATGTAGTTTAAATAGTTAGATGAGAAGGCTGTAGCATTGCATACTCACTGCTAATATTGTGTTAGGCAAATTGGAAGGAAGCTGAAACTTTCATAGAAATCAGCTGATAATGACCCAACAGTTAAAAACTATAACTTGAAAAGGTAAAAGGGAAAGATGATTGCTTAGTAATGAAAGCCCAGAAGCAGCCATATCAATGCTTAACAGCAGGGGAAAGAGGAACACAGAGAGGTTCCAGAAGAGGCCAGGTTCTTTGCTTTGGTTACTCTGGATCAGAGTTATCACCAGTTTCCTAGTGAGGAAGAACTTGAGATTAATATCAGAACTTACTGAACATACATACCATACAGATCACTGTTTGGTGGGTACTATTATCACAGGCATATGTGAAAATGTAACTCTTTTTCATAACAATTTAATCTCACTTCCTTAGCCCTCATTCTGCTTGATAGTGGGAAATTTCATCTAGTCACTTCCAGATAAGTTCAGGCGTCTTCTAGTGTTTTTCTAGGTTGATTCTGGAATTCCTACATCCTTAATCTTCTCTTCAGAAAAGCATCTATGATTTACAATTTTGAGAGAAGTATCCGATCCATGCTGGCATCTGTAAAGAAGCCTGTGTTTGCATCAATCTGAGTTCTGCTCCTTCTGGTTACATGGTCTCTTCAGATCTACAGATCATTTCTAAGCTAAGGTCAGGCTCTTTTGCTGTCTTTCTTTGCCACCATCAGATGGGACACAGAATACTCCCTGGGCTGTAAGCCTACTGTGGGCCGAGCTTCCTGCATCCATTCCTCCTCCACGGCCCTAAGGAGGCAGAAGTAGATTTGGTATGGCTGCTGCCCTGGAGTTCCAGATGTGCAGACTGCACACACTCCTCTACTCTGGACTCCTTAGAATGTGTCTTTCACTGCAGCCCAGCCAGGGGACAGGTGGGCATGGACATCCCCTACCTCTTCTGTGCTCTAAGGGTCTTTAGATAGTTTTGGGGTGAGAGGTGGTGATAAAAACTCCTGTGCCTAATCACATCTTTTAAATATTAGTCATAAAGCTGGACTGTGCTTTTGAAAATAAAAATCTGAGAATTTTCTGTTTTGTTTTTGCTCTGATTCTGTTCTCCCTGGGGGTGATGGAGTATTTATATCTAGTTGGGTCATGAGGTATGGAAAAACATATTATCTTCTTCCACTATTGGATATAAATATATATTATGAACTGAAAAGGCTTCACATTACAATGTACATAGTCAATCTTGAGAAATTCTGCTGTTATCTTCATAAAGTGCTGGGTTAGTAATGCCCATAAGTATCTTTACAGATAAACATGTCCATAAGGTTTCGTTTTCAAACAAGCTAAATGCTTAGAGCAGGTAATCTGATAGGCACTATTCTTGGAGAGTTCTATTTATCTCTGTCTGGAGTAGTAATAGTTGCTTATGTGAGGAAAGCAAAGAAGCTGTGTAATCAGAGTTTTCCAGAGAGACAGAACCCATAGGATATGTATATAAACATATGAGAGGGGATTTATTAGGGAAATTGGTTCACATGATTGTGAAGGCTGAGGAATCCCACAATAGGCCATCTGCAAACTGGATGCCATTAGCATGTCTCAGTCCAGGTCCAGAAGCTGCAGAACCAGGGAAGCTGATGGTGCCGCTGGTGTAAGTCCTAGAAACCAAAAGCTGAAGAGTCTTGAGTTCTGATATCTGTGGACAGGGCAGCAGAGTGTATCCTAGCTCCAGTGGATAGAGAGCAATTTGCCTTTTCATCTGTTTTTGTCTTTCTGGGCCCCTAGAGAATTCGATGGTGCCCGCCCATATTGAGGGTGGACCTTTTCCACCTAGTCCACTCAGGCTCTTATGCTAATCTCTTCTGAAAACACCTTCATGGACACACCCCAAAAGATAGCTTTACCAGGTTTCTAGGTATTAGAATTAACCATCACAGAAGTATGGAAGAAGGATTATGAATATTTTACTTGAGGAACACAGAAAATGATAGTTGGTTTAATTTACTTTACCACCTGTGCCCCTTTGGATATGGAGCTGATAGTAATTTATAGCTGAAAGATCTAAATTGACCATTTTATGGGAAACTCCATAAGGAAAAGGTCTACATATTACAATATCACATCTTTAATTGCAGAAGAGTGCATACTAGGCCCTTAAATTTCATTGAATGAGTAGAGTTTTAGATTATGAAGTACCTAGCTGCTCTGTAAATTTTGTCAGGTAAATTTAGTATTTTCCAAGTATGTTCCTCCTTAAGACTGTTAAAGAAAACCAGAGCCAGAGAGAAGTTAAAGTTGTGAAGACAAATTTTATTCAGAACTATTGCAATAAGGGAAGGGAGACCCTGGATCCATTCTGAATACACCAGGGATAAGTGGGGATTTATAGCTAGGGAGCAGGGTGTTGGTAAATCTAAAGAGGATTCCTGCTGAAGGCTGGCCAAGGTGATCAGATACCAAGGATGGGGAGTGAATAATTTTGATCAGATTTCAGGGCTGATCAGGTATTAAGGGTGAGAGATTCTTGCTAAACTACTTCAGCAGTGTTATTTGCTAAAACTGGATTTGACAAGGAAGTGCACAGATAGGCATAGGAGAAGGTGCAGAGGCCTGACTAATGTTTGGTCAAGCAAAGGATCTTTCTCAGGGCACAGTCACACCAGAAGTCAATGACGTAAAAAACAAAACAAAACACCAAAAACTAAAAATACCACCACCACAACAGAAGGGTCTCTTGGCAAATGAGTTTTACAAATAGTAGCATAGCATATGCACCTTTGAAGAGTATTTTAAATAACATTGTATCAAAAGTCCTCCAGTTTGTTCTTTCTGTATCCTCTTTACTGATATGCTACTTTCTTTTTATTAATTAATTAATTAATTAATTTATTTATTTATTTTTAAATTTTATTTTGTCGATATACATTGTGGCTGATTATTGCTCCCCATCACCAAAACCTCCCTCCCTTCTCCCTCCCCCCCTCCCCCCCAACAATGTCCTTTCTGTTTGCTTCTCGTATCAACTTCAAGTAATTGTGGTTGTTATATCTTCTTCCCCCCCCCCCGGTTTTTGTGTGTGTGTGTGTGTGAATTTATATATTAATTTTTAGCTCCCACCAATAAGTGAGAACATGTGGTATTTCTCTTTCTGTGCCTGACTTGTTTCACTTAATATAATTCTCTCAAGGTCCATCCATGTTGTTCTGATATGCTACTTTCTTCCTTTTCTCATTTATTAAACATTAGAATCTAATACACTAACTTTTCGTTTTCTCTTAGCTGTAAATGATCATCATGACAGTCATGATTTATTAAATATCTGATTACATAAGAAAGGCCTTGGGGTGAAATAGAGAAAGCAAGTTAGGCTTTGCTTATCTGTAGGTATTTTGATTATACTGTTTATTGATATTTTTAGTTTTCATATGAGACAGTACTCAAAGTTGAAAAAGCACATTGGAAATTTATTCAAAATCTTAGGAGGAGTTTCTAATGTGTAACACAAATGCCAGCAGATAAGTAGCTTACGGAATTTTCTTATCAACCTTCCTATTTGTTTTAAATTTGTATCAAAATTAGCCTTCCTGATTTCTTCATGGCTGTGCTTAACTGCATGAAATTGCTTTCACCTGGCCATCTGTAAACGTTATTTTTTTTTATTTGTGGGTGCTAAATTAAAGGAAGGAAACTGTCATAAATTGCTAAAAATAATATGCTGAACTATCAATATGAATCATCACTTAGATTCCAATGTTTATTTATTCTACTTATATACTGCCCTATTTCTAAAATAATTTGAAGGAGCTCATTATTTCACACAATTTTTCTTTTTTTTATGAAGATCATAATGAGTACAGTGAATGCAGTTGTAATTACTCCAGCCCTGAAAGCCATTGTGATGAAGTCATGGAATTATGATCTCTTTTAAGCTTATAATTGTGAGTGAACATATGTACAAGTTTGTATTACAGCAGTGGGATCCTGAGAAAGAATCACACTCTGGAAACATTTAAGACAAAATAAGCCTTTCTGATCTGTTAATATAGTAAACAATCTTGATTTAAAAAGAATAAATCGTATGTTAAGGACAAAATACCAAGTTCTTTGTTTGGGGTCATAACTCAGTATTCTCTTCAAAAATAGAAAAAAAAAGTTATGCAGTTGATTTTATTATTTAAATGTAAATAATTCACATTCCAAAAATGTCTCTTGAGGCTAAATCAGCATCATTTTAAGGTATTGTTTTCTTTTCTTAGTTTGCACTGAGCCTGGAGTTTGTGTCTTACAGTGGGTAGGACTTGCTGTCTAGAATAACTGAGACATCAGTTACTAGTAAATCCTGGGGCACAGGGAGAAAAGAAAACATTTCAGGAGTATTAAACACCTAACACCGATTTCACAAGAGGCTGTTTATGGTGAGGAAGGAGCCTGGCCATCCAAATGTCTGCACTTGGAGATTCTGCAAAGAGGCTTTCCCTTATAATGATTACTTAATGCGGCCCACATTTTTCTGTGAGAAGTAATAAGACAGAAATGAGAACTGTGAATTGATCTACCTGCTCAGGAGGCCAAACTTCTAAAAGAAAATAATTCACTTGACCCTTCTGACCTCATCACTATGTTTGAAAGACCAAAAGGAAGTTGGCTTTTTCTTCTACCTTTTTTTTCTGCTTCTGCAACTTGGCATGAGTTGTGAATTTGGAACAGAATAAAAAAATCTCTTTTGGTGTTAGATGTATTCAAAGAAAAATATCCAAGAATCTATTCTGGATCTTCAAGGAAAAAACCTCAAATACAGCAAGCAATACATTTTTAAGCAAACATGAGAGCATAATTTATCTTAAATTGTCAAAGATTTAAAACATGAAAATTTCATTTATTAAAATAACTGGCATTTTTATATGCTTATTGTAGGAAACTTAAAAACGGTAGAAAAATATGAAGGAAAACAGAAGCACCCATAATTCTCTAAAGAAATGTCCTATTAACCTTTCAGTGTTTTTTAAATATGTATAGTAATAGGCACTAAATATAAACATAATTTTCATGCATTCAATAGTTTTGTCCATGGCCATGATAATCTTAGCAGTTGATATTAGAAAGAGCTAGCAGAATCTGAAAAGAGGCTGAGTGTCTTTTATAATAAAAAATGAATGACATTGAGAAATATGAGGGTACTTCAAAAAGTTCATGGAAAATTTCATATTATCTTTCAATTTTATTTTTTCACAAACTTTTTGAAGTATCCTCATACATTGGTTCTGGGTATATATGCATTATATAAAACTCTTTCCAACAACTATATGAGTGAGCTTGGAAGCTGATTCCCCACTTCAGTCAAGTCTTCAGATGAGACCTCAACCTTGGCCAACTGCTTGGCTGCAACCTTATGAAAGATTCTGAGCCAGAGGCATCCCGCTAAACTATAGCTGAATTCCCAACCCACAGAAACAGTGACATGATGTTTCTTGTTTTAAACCACTGAGACATGGGGTAATTTGTTACGGAGCAATAAATAACTAACTGCCACTCAGTTTGTTGTGTAATTTCGGCCATGTCATTTAAACTCTCTGGTTCTTAGTTTCCTTATTTGTAGAGTTTGGCCAGATTAGTGTTTTCCAAACTTCAGTCATTCACTTAAGACTTTCTAAAATTTTCATTATCTATTTACAACCTCTACTGCTATTTACTGATTTCTTTAAATTGTATCACGATTGAGAAAATTACTTTAAGCTTATGGGGCCATTCAGTAAACATCTCTTTGGTAAATATTGGTGGTCCTTCAGTAGTTATGATTTGATAAAGAATATTTTCCTCCTCCTGAAAACTTTGTTACCAAATAATATATTATGAACCAAAGTGTCTGACCAAATTCTGTCAAATGTACAAAAATTTACCGTATTTCACCAAAACAGAGATAGCTTTTATTGTAGGATGCACGGTATTTTTATGGACCACTGAGAATGAAAGAAACACTGCTAATTATAATTACAAAATGTCATTGATTGTAAGACACATCCAAGTCCAGACATGTTAAAATGGGAGAAAAATGTGCACTTTAAAGAAATAAGGTAGTAGCAACTCTGCATCCATTCTATTCAGTACATTTGAGGTCCCACTTCCATCCTAAGAACACTAACCCTAGCAAGAAAGGCTTATTTCAAAAGAGACATCCGAGTGTTCTGATCCTAGGGTCAGCCATCCTTGTAATAAGATCGAGCTACAGGTTCTCCATGCAATGGAAGGATGGAAGATGCACGTAGCTCTTGATCTGGAGTGCTCCTGATCTTGTGCGCTGTGGCTTTGCTGAGTCCATGCAAGTGTGGTAGGGCCTGCTCAGTATTTCTAACTCATCATCTATCTTGAAGAACATGCATTTAAGCTGATAAAGATTATTTACAACATACCTTACACTATTTAACAAAGTCTTTGGTATTAATTAGGGGCACGTTATCTTTTTCATATAGTTCTCTTTCAGTGTTGGGTCCTGATTAGGGCCTCAAATGTAATCAACCATTCCTGGAGTGTAGATTAGAAACAACTAGTTCACAATACACACCCTACTGTTTATACTAAAGCATTTTAAGATACATGATCAAGTACACAGTGTAAAAAACACTTTCATTTTTCCAAAATAAATTTATCTAGGTAGGATAGCACATATCACTACTGTAAATGGAAAATGAGTAACAATGCTATATAAATAGAAGTCACCTATAAAAATGAAGACATGCATCAAAACAGTCTAGGTGCCAGTGCCTAATTAAGGCTCTGAAGTTGAGGCCAGCTCTCTCTTTGTTAGAAAGGATTGGTAATTGAGATCCTTTTCCTCAAATTAATCAGAAGGGGAAAGACTGAAAAGGGTGTCATTTCCTTAGAATGTTTTTCAAAGTTATTTAATGCTCTGTTAGTATATTACCAGGGTCTGATTCTCATACTATGCAATAAAACTGGATTAAATGATTTCAAAGTCCTTGGCAGGTCTAATATTCTCTGAGATGCAGTTTCTCTTGTTCTTATTTTTGTAAAGCTGTGAGTGGAAATGTGTGACACCTCAGAAAATAGTACACAAGTCACTGGCATCTTACACAGATTAGTTGCTGTGAATACTTGAACCAGGGAAGTATTTATTTTTTCTGACGAACTCAGTAAATGAGAACATTATAGGTGATTACATATTTTTTCCTCATGATTCTCATAGTGTGCATTTATAATTTTTATATTGAATACTTTTACACTGTATTAAGATGCAGGCTCAAGCCTTCTGGTTTTAAAACAACAGCAGCAGCAGCAGCAGCAGACAGTTTATTTGAGAGCCTTCAGGATCTAATAAGCATTTTTTCCCCCTCCTATTTTACCTTCCAGTGATGACACTGCAGTATCTGGTACAATTTGATTTTGGCACCTCCTCGTCTTTACTTCTTGGATATAGGGTTCACATTCTTTATTAGATAAGTACTTCCAAGTGGCCCTTATGAAAGTAATCACTATGTCAGATGAGCTAAAAGAGCCCATACTTATAACCAATAGTTTGGTTTTCTCCCTTCTTTGCAACGTGATTTGGCAGGATATATGCATTCTTCTCGACTCACTGCAAAAGAGAACTATTCTCTATGTAATTCTTAAAGGAGCATGAGAAAAAGTATTTCATGACATGGGGGAGTGAAATAATTACTGGTGCCTGGAATCAGTCCCCTGTGGACAACTGTCACCCACACATTTCTAATAGTGGGATGAGGAGTTCAGGCCCAGACATTCACCCACTTCTTACATTTTTCACCATTCATTTTAAAGCTTATGCTCAACTACACATTTTATTAGCCTGACTAAAAATTTGAGAGGGATATGTATTAGAATTATTTTCTTTTCTTTGGAATTCTTAGAGAAAAAATTCTCTAGCAGTCTAGATAAATTTCTTTCATACAATTTGACGAAGAATTAAAAAGGCCAAGCATTAGTATTTCTGTCAGAGTTGTATCAGAAACTGGTATCTCTTGGTGAAATCTGATCTCTGTCTTACATTTAATTTTAATTTTAATATTTTATTACATTTGAAATCTTCAAAAGTTTAATATTGAAACTACTTTTCTGTTTGTCTTGAATATTAGAATAATTATTCCAAGAGTGGGTTTTTTTTAGCACGCTTACTGAATACTAATAACTGAAAGTGGGTTGTGTTAGGGACAAGAGATAAGAGCACAACTGCAACTGAAAGCAAAATTAGCAATTAATTGTTGGTGCTTTCTTTAATGTTCTTTCAACTCCCCAGTAGCACTCTCTTTTGTTTATTAATTCACGATGTTCTTCAAAATTTCACTTCCACTAATCAATATTCAAATATGCTATGTCTCACTCCCACACACATGGGCTAACATGATAGCTGAATCATCTCTAACGTATTTGCTATTGACAGCTACTATTTTCCTCCAGGGCAACATTGAGGTTTGACAACTGCCTTTTAAACAATCCAGAGCAGTGACTGACAGTGACAATTTTGGCAGGAAAGTAACAAAGAACTACTTGTTATAATGGCTAACTGTGGCACAAATTCTATCTGAAGGAGAGCATAATTTTTTTATAGTTAAACATTTTTGTTCATTCTGCTAACAAAGCTTTTTCTTGCAAAAGAATGTTTCTCATTGAGGTGCAGGCATGCCAAGTTTGAAATTTAAAATCCAAAACATATTGTATTATCTGAAAGCAAATAATAAAGCTTTGGAAAAAATTATTTGAGGGAAAATTACTAGATTGTTTTTTATTCCTGGTGCTCAAATATATTTTTCTTTAAACATTTATCAGCTTATCATTTTGTAGATTCATAAAAATCAACATTTATTTGGGAAAACATATGGGCTATTAAAACCAATAGTGGCAGGGATGATAACCTTGGAAATTTATACAAATTTATTCTAATGGCTTTAATGCTGTCACAAATGTTTAATTTTCTAAATACATGTGACTTATCTAGCTCCTTTTTTTTACACTGGGATATGCAATGGGTAAACATTAAAACCACTGTATAATATTTATCCTGTACAAATTATGCCAACTTGACAACTGATGCATGATTTGATGTGCAAAAATGGATTGCTGGGTGTATATAGGTTGTATTTCACTTATGCACTTACATTAATTAGGGCACAGTAGATGCACAAAATACTTTCTTAAATGGCTCCTACCTTTTATTTCACTTGTCTAATGACTTATGCTGGTTCTGTGGTATAACCAATTCATACACTCAGGATGAAGAGGGCTACTGAGGATGAGAAAAGACATTGCAAGGATGTGGTTAACAACATGATTTCCACACTCAAACAGCAAAATTCTGTCTCCACTACTCTGTTATGGGAATCATTTAAATTCAGCCGCCTTAGCTATAAACTGGGATGATAGTAATTCTGACTGTGATGATCAAATCCATAAAGCAATTAACACTGTGCCTGGAACAGAGAAGGTGCACAACTAATGCTATATTTTATATATTTTTTAATCTCAAGGAATTAAAATTGTCCAGTAGAGGCTCAGGGTTAGAGGAATGGTGGCTAGGATAGTGCTAGATACAATTAATGGCAATAATTTCAGTTGTACTGACATGAATTTTATAAATTTTTCTTTTTTTCTTAGGCTGATTTACTCTTGCAGAAATGTTTTGTTATTTTAGCAAGATTAAAACAAGGTATGGTGATGTAGTGGAAAGAGCACTGGGCCATAGAATAGGGGGATTTTGTTTCTAGCCTTGGCTTAGCCACTTATTTACTGGAAATGAGGGTGGTCCACTGCGAGGTCTGCAACAATCCTAGCTGTGGGGTTGGGACAACTGACCCAGTAATTTAGCTGTCTGCCTCCCTTTCTCATGTCTTCTGCTTTGTATCTTCCATGGTCAGGAAAATGCAGTGGCACAACTCTCCATGAAGGGCATTTGATCAGCAAGGCTCCCCTGTTAGAATCTCCCTAAATTAATTACTGACTTTGTTTTAGGATAGATTCTTTTCTCTTACCATAGCCACAAAAGTCTTAGCAAAGTTGTGGTTAGCTGCCTCTCAGGTACTTCTGAAGTGCCCTCTAGCTTTTTAAATCTAATAAATGACATACGAGATCTTTCCACTCTTTTTAAGCACCGCTCTATTTTTACTTAGGCACCACAGAGGCCATGTGGAAATAGAGATCCACTGCTGCTGAAATTATATGGTTCTTAAAAAAGCAAAATGACACAAAATTAAAAAATATACAAACCTTCTCTCCTTCCTCACCCCCAAGCTGTTCTGAAAGCCGTGTTAAAATATACTCTGTAGGCCTTCCTTTAATTCTGAGTCCCTCAGTTGACTCCCTCCAGACAGGAGAGGTCCAATCAGGAATCTTTCTCAGCACTAAGAGATTGTCATGAAATCTGTTATTTGAATATCTCCTCTTTAAGCAGTGGGAATATGAGGTTGGATTTGGGGTGCTTACCTCATTTTTATCGGCACATCCTAAATACATTCTTTCCTCATGTACCCCCCAAGGCAGTCTCTTACATCTTGGGGCAGTCATACTAGCCTACCAGGGCCTTTCTTGTAATGGTCCCAATTGCATCGGGTTGTCTTTGACCTTTCTCTGGGAACTTCACCCTCCTCACTAATTCATTCTTACCATCCACACTTTCTAAAGTGTTAAAGAGCTAATGTTAAATGATTTGTTCTTAACGTTCTAATGGGACTGATGATATTCACCCACTTTTTTGGAATGTGTCATTTTTGCCAGTGACCTTTTTGGGACAGAGACATTGGTATTGCTTTTTTTTTTTTTTTTTTTTTTTCAATTTCCATTTTTTGTTTGTATTTTGCAATCCCATGGTATTTATTTTTTAATTTTAAATTGAAGTACGGCATGCAAAAACACAAGAAAATCACACAGGTTGATGAATGAGATCATATCTATGTAATCGCTACCTCCTTTATCAATTTTCCACTTTTGATCAGAGATCTAGTTATATTTTTACCTGCTTGAACAACTGAATCCAAATTATCTTGACTATGAGGGTTTCTAGAGTTGTAACTTGAAGGTTTTCCCATGGTCTTGTCTTCTTAAACACGTTTATTGTTGACTTGGAGAAGGCCATTGAAGGCAAGCTTATCAAATTCATGATTGAGTCAGAGGAAGAAAGGAAAGCTACCTTTGCTTTCTAAATGCAGACTGTTCCTCCTCTCCTTCCACTAGACTCTCTCTCTCTTTTTTTTCACTTTAGGAAGGAGCAGCAGAGCAAACAAGAGACGGCATTACTCCTAATGGCATTTTATAGACAGTCAACTACTTGCCTATTAAAATCTTGCTCTGCTTTAAAAGTCATTTTGTGTCTTTTACTCTTATGTATGAACATGAGATTCTTTGTGAGGTTAGGTTAGTTTTATGACAATTTTAAGGGGCCCAACACTGATTTTTCATTCTGAGAGAGAATAAATGAAAGTAGGACTTGGGAGAGTATTACACTGTTTCCTAATTTGAAAGAAGTCCCAGGGGCAATTCTGTTTACTAATACCTGGATTCCCTAGTTGAGGTAAATTTAGCATCCTCCAGGCACAGCTTGTCCTTATTGCCTTGCTTTTAACGTCTTCCAAACAGATGTTCTGGCTCTGCACTCTGATTCCCACCTCATGGCTTCTGGCTGCTGAGTTCGCTTGCTTCTCGGCACAAGTTTCTCCTGAGGTAGAGGAAGGCCAGCTCCCAACACCTGGGAAGGTCCTTTTCTGACCTTTGCTCTTGCTCTTTTCTGCTTAATCACCACATGATTTACTTCTGTTACTGCAATCACCCCCTCCCCGCCCCACCTCTCATTTCAGAGGCAAGGACCCACCTCTTCTAGAAGACATAGATTTTCTTTCTGCTGCCGTGCAGAATTCAGAGACCATATTTTATTAGTTTCTAAATTCCTAGTCCACAGTAGTAATTAACACATGGTGAGTAAATAAGTTAATAAAAGCGCCAATGTTACTGAACACATACTTCAGAGACTGCCCAATTCTCTAAGAAACAAGAAAAATAGAACGTTCATTAGTTCATTCATTTCCTTGCACTCATGTTCATTTTATACGGTGTACTTTTAGTAATCTTCACTAATAGATGGGAACAGAAACTGTAAATTTATTAATAGGCAATTGAATCCCCAGCCCATTTGACTTTAGAATGCATTTTGTGCTTACAGGAAGATTCATATGTCTAAAGCCTGGGGGAGACACTACCAATAAATCAAGAGGCTTGGATATCTCCCAGTTGAGGAAGAACTGGGAATATCTCCAATTCTCTTTTCTGTTTTTCTCTCTGCCTTTCTTCCCATGCTATACGTGGACATCTTAATCTTATTCTTAAACAAAGAATGAGCAGAAGTACCCTTGGAGACTTTTCCTACAGTTAAAGGCCTTTTTTGCACAGTATGTTCAAAATAATTGGACTCAAACTTCTTATAATCAATGCATGTATTAAGTGCACTACATGCCCGGGGTATGGAGGAATTAGAGATAAAGCCCAATTTTAAGATGGGAGAGGCAAACCTCTTCCCACAGGAAAAATTACAGGCGAGACAGTAATAGTAGCCACCTTCATGGCATAAACCATAAAATTTAGAAGCCTTTAGAGGAAGGATAAATCATTCGACCTTGTAGTTCTCATTATAGAGATTTTTCACCTCCTTGGTTAACTCAATTCCTAAGTATTTTATTTTTTTGGTGGCTATTGTAAATGGGCAGGCTTTCTTGATTTCTCCTTCTGCATGTTCACTATTGGAGAAAAGAAATGCTACTGATTTTTGTGTGTTGATTTTGTATCCTGCTACTGTGCTGAAATCATTTATCAATTCCAACAGTTTTTTTGTAGAGGTTTTAGGCTGTTCGATATATAGGATCATGTCATCTGCAAACAGGGACAGTTTGACTTCATCTTTTCCAATCTGGATGCCCTTTATTTCCTTCTCTTCTCTGATTGCTCTGGCTAGTACTTCCAACACTATGCTGAATAGGAGTGGTGAGAGTGGGCATCCTTGTCTAGTGCCTGTTCTTAAAGGAAAATCTCTATAATGAGAACTACAAACCACTGCTGAGAGAAATTAGAGAGGATACAAGAAGATGGAAAGATATTCCATGCTCTTGGATTGGAAGAATCAACATAGTGAAAATGTCCATACTACCCAAAGTGATATACAAATTCAATGCAATCCCCATCAAAATTCCAAAGACATTTTTCTCAGAAATGGAAAAAACTATTCAGACATTTATATGGAACAATAAAAGACCACGAATAGCCAAAGCAATGCTCAGCAAAAAAAATAAAGCTGGAGGCATAACACTACCTGACTTTAAGCTATACTACAAAGCTATAATAACCAAAACAGTATGGTACTGGCATAAAAACAGACACACTGACCAATGGAATAGAATAGAGAATCCAGAAATCAACACACACACTTACTGCCATCTGATCTTTGACAAAGGCACCAAGCCTATTCACTGGGGAAGGGACTGCCTCTCCAGCAAGTGGTGCTGGGATAACTGGATATTGATATGCAGGAGAATGAAACTAGATCCATACCTCTCGCCGTATACTAAAATCAACTCAAAATGGATTAAGGATTTAAATATACACCCTGAGACAATAAAACTTCTTAAAGAAAACATAGGAGAAACACTTCAGGAAATAGGACTGGGCACAGACTTCATGAATACGACCCCAAAAGCACGGGCAACCAAAGGAAAAATAAACAAATGGGATTATATCAAACTAAAAAGCTTCTGCACAGCAAAAGAAACAATTAAAAGAGTTAAAAGACAACCAACAGAGTGGGAGAAAATATTTGCAAAATATACATCTGACAAAGGATTAATATCCAGAATATATAAGGAACTCAAACAACTTTACAAGAAGAAAACAAGCAACCCAATTAAAAAATGGGCAAAAGAGCTAAGTAGGCATTTCTCTAAGGAAGATATACAAATGGCCAACAGACATATGAAAAAATGCTCAACATCACTCAGCATCCGGGAAATGCAAATCAAAACCACATTGAGATACCATCTAACCCCAGTTAGGATGGCTAAAATCCAAAAGACTATGAACGATAAATGCTGGCGAGGCTGCAGAGAAAAAGGAACTCTCATACATTGTTGGTGGGACTGCAAAATGGTGCAGCCTCTATGGAAAATGGTATGGAGGTTCCTTAAACAATTGCAAATAGATCTACCATATGACCCAGCCATCCCACTGTTGGGAATATACCCAGAGGAATGGAAATCATCAAGTCGAAGGTATACCTGTTCCCCAATGTTCATCGCAGCACTCTTTACAATAGCCAAGAGTTGGAACCAGCCCAAATGCCCATCATCAGATGAGTGGATACGGAAAATGTGGTACATCTACACAATGGAATACTACTCAGCTATAAAAACGAATGAAATACTGCCATTTGCAACAACATGGATGGACCTTGAGAGAATTATATTAAGTGAAACAAGTCAGGCACAGAAAGAGAAATACCACATGTTCTCACTTATTGGAGGGAGCTAAAAATTAATATATAAATTCACACACACACATACACACACACACACACAAACCGGGGGTGGGGGAAGAAGATATAACAACCACAATTATTTGAAGTTGATACAACAAGCAAACAGAAAGGACATTGTTGGGGGGGAGGGGGGGAGGGAGAAGGGAGGGAGGTTTTGGTGATGGGGAGCAATAATCAGCTACAATGTATATTGACAAAATAAAATTTAAAAAAAAAAAAAAAAAGAGTAGAGAATCCAGAAATCAACCCACACACTTACTGCCATCTGATCTTTGACAAGGCACCAAGCCTATTCACTGGGGAAGGGACTGCCTCTTCAGCAAGTGGTGCTGGGATAACTGGATATCGATATGCAGGAGAATGAAACTAGATCCATACCTCTCACCGTATACTAAAATCAACTCAAAATGGATTAAGGATTTAAATATACACCCTGAGACAATAAAACTTCTTAAAGAAAACATAGGAGAAACACTTCAGGAAATAGGACTGGGCACAGACTTCATGAAGACGACCCCAAAAGCACGGGCAACCAAAGGAAAAATAAACAAATGGGATTATATCAAACTAAAAAGCTTCTGCACAGCAAAAGAAACAATTAAAAGAGTTAAAAGACAACCAACAGAGTGGGAGAAAATATTTGCAAAATATACATCTGACAAAGGATTAATATCCAGAATATATAAGGAACTCAAACAACTTTACAAGAAGAAAACAAGCAACCCAATTAAAAAATGGGCAAAAGAGCTAAGTAGGCATTTCTCTAAGGAAGATATACAAATGGCCAACAGACATATGAAAAAATGCTCAACATCACTCAGCATCCGGGAAATGCAAATCAAAACCACATTGAGATACCATCTAACCCCAGTTAGGCTGGCTAAAATCCAAAAGACTATGAACGATAAATGCTGGCGAGGCTGCGGAGAAAAAGGAACTCTCATACATTGTTGGTGGGACTGCAAAATGGTGCAGCCTCTATGGAAAATGGTATGGAGGTTCCTTAAACAATTGCAAATAGATCTACCATACGACCCAGCCATCCCACTGTTGGGAATATACCCAGAGGAATGGAAATCATCAAGTCGAAGGTATACCTGTTCCCCAATGTTCATCGCAGCACTCTTTACAATAGCCAAGAGTTGGAACCAGCCCAAATGCCCATCATCAGATGAGTGGATACGGAAAATGTGGTACATCTACACAATGGAATACTACTCAGCTATAAAAACGAATGAAATACTGCCATTTGCAACAACATGGATGGACCTTGAGAGAATTATATTAAGTGAAACAAGTCAGGCACAGAAAGAGAAATACCACATGTTCTCACTTATTGGAGGGAGCTAAAAATTAATATATAAATTCACACACACACATACACACACACACACACAAACCGGGGGGGGGGTGGGGAAGAAGATATAACAACCACAATTATTTGAAGTTGATACAACAAGCAAACAGAAAGGACATTGTTGGGGGGGAGGGGGGGAGGGAGAAGGGAGGGAGGTGTTGGTGATGGGGAGCAATAATCAGCTACAATGTATATCGACAAAATAAAATTAAAAAAAAAAAATCATTCGACCTTGGAGCAAAGAGCAATGACTAATGGATGGGGTAAATTTTACTAGGCCTGGTAAGACAGATTGGTTCGTACTGGCAGAGTGAGTTAAAGGGCTTCTGGCCTGAGGGAATGGCTTAAACAAAGGTGTAGAGGCAGGACACGGCCAGTTGAATTTGGACAACAGGGCAAATATATGAGAGTAGTGACATATGACAGGAAAACAGCATAGTGGTTTTCGAATATGTTTGTGTTGAATGAGCAAGAGCATGACATAATAGAATCACTGAAATGGAAAAAACTTTATATGACAACTAGACAGCCGGTGTCAGAAAAACCAGCTACAAACTAGTTTCAGTAAGAGAAAAATATGAGAATACTTCTAAAACTTCATGTAAAAGTTTAATTAAAAGAATAGAAATCTTTCCTTGAACTTTTTGAAGACCTCTAGGGTTTAATAAAAAGTCGTTAAATAGGGTGGTAATCAGGGACAGCTTCACGGGCATGGGACCCGTGAAGTCACAAAGAATCCCAAACTAGGAGGGCTCTGTGCTTGGTTTAATGCTCTGCTGTGGTTGTTCTTAAAATTCTTAATTATGTTTGATTAAAGAACTCCATATTTTCATTTTATGCTGGAGCCTGCAAGTTATGTAGCTTGTCCTGCTGGTAACATGACATTGATGAAAAGGACATGAACAAGCACAGGAGGAAGGAAGAATGGGTGTCAGCTTGGTGACCACACTATAAGAATCTACAGGATCCTAAGTTGGAATTCCC
Source organism: Cynocephalus volans (assembly GCF_027409185.1). Taxonomy (NCBI): domain Eukaryota; kingdom Metazoa; phylum Chordata; class Mammalia; order Dermoptera; family Cynocephalidae; genus Cynocephalus; species Cynocephalus volans. Next base: position 79,588,261 of record NC_084464.1, read on the forward strand.
ATATCATAGGTAATACAGGAAGAATAGGGTTGGGACCAGAAAACTACTCTGAGAAGCTGATCTGTTTGGAAAAATTGTGTTTAAGTATTGAAGGCCAGAGGCATGTAATAAGGCCCAAAGTGTTCATGAAAAAGTGGCAAAGAGAGTAGCAAGTTATAAGCTAGTAAGAAAGACAAGGAAGGCATGCATTCCAGATATCAAGAGAGAAAAAAAAATGGGGAACCCAAAACCGATCCCCAGGACAAATGATCTATAGGAGGAGAAGAAAAAGACAGGAGAGGCCTCAGTGATGAATATAATGCCAAGCTTAGGTGTCTATGTTCTTTGTGGTTTCACACAGAAATTGGTAAGGAAATCTACCTTTTGTGGAAAGACTATGAATACTTTTTATTTTGAGTGATGACAAAATTTAAGGGGGATCTATCCAGCTTGTAATTGGAGATGGGAACCTGGAACTTTTACTAGAGCTCGGGCATAGAGGCAGATTCAATAATGAGAGCTAATGTTTGTTTGGGGGCTTACGTTGTGCCAGACACTGTGCCAAGCATTTTACATGCATCTTTTTTCTTGTGGTAGAAAAAACATCAGGTAATATACGACAGTCTTCGTAAGGGAAAAGATAGTATGTTATAAGAGAAGAAGGACCCATGAAAGCTAGACTTAGGAAAAATCTTGTTGTTATATTTTGGTCCTAGATTGAAGCCACGTCCTTCACTCATTCGAAAAACATTTACTTCAAGTATTACCTGCTGTTGTGTTTAAGATGTTGATTTTAGCCTTTACTTTTTTTGTGTGACAACTGAAATATCTAGATAAATGAGAGAAACAAGATATAATGTACTTGTCATTAAAAATGTTAGAAATAAATAAAAGAGATCAACTCCATTTGTACATTTATTTTTAAGTTTCAGAAAATCAAGCTAAGCTTAACGACAGGTAAGTTAGTTAAAGTATACTGGGGTGCAGTAGATATTTTTCATTTCGGGTCAATCAAAATTTTTGAACATCTTGCCTACATGTTGGTAATGTATGAGGCTCAACTTCTCAAGTTAGCAACAAGAAAATTAGAAAACCCAGCCACCTTTAGAGCTAAAAGTGGCTGTATGTTCAGGTGGGAGACCTTGGGAAGGTTCTTTCCTCAAATAAAATCCCAAGGAAAGAGGGGTTTTACACTTTGCCCTTTGTCTGTTCTTCGTTCTGCCTAACACATAACCTGGTGGAGTTTCACCAAACCTAAGAGGTGCAGCATCTCTCTCTCTTCTTTTAAAAATTTTATCAATGTAAAATTTTTTGTGGCCCTTTACTCATTTCTCCCTAACCCTCCTCCTTCCCCTTTCCACCTCTGTTGGTCTCAGTTCTGTTCTTTCCTTTTGAAAGTTGAAAAATTTATTGTGATTGTTGTATCTTTCTTGTTTTTTTTTTTTTTTCAGCTCTCACTTATGAGTGAGGACATACGGTATTTCTCTTTTTGTACTTGGCTTATTTTAAGTAACATAATTTTCTCTAAGTTCATCCATCTTGCTGAAAATGGCAGAATTTCATTCCTTTTTATGGCACAGTAGTATTCCATTGTGTATGTATACCACATTTTCCTTATCCAGGCATCCATCAATGGACATTTAGGTTTGTTCCAACCCTTAGCTATTGTAAATAGAGCTGCAGTAAACATGGAAGTGCAGGTATCCCTTCAACTTGATGATTTCCATTCCTTTGGGTACATACCCAGAAGTGGGATTGCTGGATCATATGGTAGTTCTATCTGTAGTTGTTTGAGGAACCTCCATACTGTTTTCCATAGTGGCTGCACCACTTTACAATCCCACCAACAGTGAAGAAAAGTTCCTCTTTCTCTGTATTCTCACCAGAATTTGTTATTCTCTGTTTTTTTGATAATAGTCAGTCTAACTGGGGTGAGATATATGAATGTGGTTTTGGTTTACATTTCCCTGATTATTGGTGATGTTAATTAAGCATTTTTTTATGTGTCTCTTGGCCATTTGTACATCTTCATTTGAAAATGCTTATTCAGCTCCTTTGCCCATTTTTTAATTGGATAATTTGCTTTTTACTGTTGTTTGAGTTCCTTGTGCATTCTGGATATTAATCCCTTGTCAGATGCATAGTTTGCGAATATTTTCTCCCATTCTGTACGTTGTCTTTTCACTGTTAATTGTTCATTTTGCTGTGCAGAAGCTTTTTAATTTGATATAATCTCATTTGTTTATTTTGTTGTTGTTGTTGCTTATCCTTTAGGGGTCTTATGAATAAAATCTTTGCACAGTTCTACTTCCTGAAGTGTTTTCCCTATGTTATCATTTAGTAGTTTTCTAATTCTGGGTCTTATATATGTCTTTGATCCATGTTGAATTGATTTTGGTATATGGTGAGAGGTATAGGTCTAGTTTAATTCTTCTACATATGGATATCCAGTTTTCCCAGCACCACTCATTGAAGAGGCAGTCCTTTCCCCAATGTATGCTCCTGTTGCCCTAGTCAAATATCAGTTGGCTGTAAGTATGTGGGTTGATTTCTGTGTTCTCTAGTCTGTTCCACTGGTCCATGTATCTGTTTTCATGCCAGTACCATGCTTTTTGGTACTACAGCTTTGTAGTATAATTTGAAGTCAGGTAGGGTAACACCTCCAGCTTTCTTTTTTTTTTGCTCAGGATTGCTTTGTCTATTTGTAGTCTTTTGTTGTTCCATATGAATTGTAGGTTTTTTTTTTCTATTTCTGTGAAGAAAGTCATTGGTATTTTGAAGGGGATTGCAATGAATCTGTAGGCTGTTTTGTGTAGTATGGACATTTCCACAATGTTAATTCTTCTAATCTGAGAGTATGGAATGTCTTTCCATCCTTTTGTGTCCTCTTTAGTTTCTTTCAGCAGTGATTTGTAGTTCTCACTGTAAAGATCTTTCACCTCCTCAGTTAAATCCATTCCTAGTATTTTTTTTTTTTAGTGACTATTGTAAATGGGATGGCTCTCTTGATTTCTTTTTCTGCTAATTTGTTATCAGAGTACAAAAGTGCTATTGATTTTCGTGTGTTGATTTTGTACCCTGCAAGTTTAGTGAAATCATTTATCAGCTCTAAGAGTTTTTTGATAGAGTCCTTAGTTTTTATATATATATATAGGATCATGTCATCTGCAAACAGGGATAGTTTGACTTCATCTTTTCCAATCTGGATGCCTTTATTTCTTTCTCTTACCTGATTGCTCTGGTTAGTACTTCCAATACTACATTAGATAGGAGTGGTGAGAGTGGACATCTTTGTCTTATTTCTGTTCTTAAAGCTTTTCCTCATTAAGAATGATATTGGTGGTGGGTTTGTTGTATACGGCTTTTATTGTGTTGAGTTACTTTCCTTCTATACCCAATTTGCTGAGAGTCTTTATCATGAAGCAATGTTGAATTTTGTCAAATGTTTTTTCTGCATCTTTTGAAATAATCATATAGATATGTCCTTGAATTTGTTGATGTGGTGTATCACATTTACTGTCTTGTGTATGTTGAACAATCTTTGCATCCCTGGGATGAATCCCACTTGATCATGGCGTATCATTTTTTATTTTTGATGTGTCACTGTATTCTGATTACTAATAACTTGTTGAGGATTTTTGCATCTATGTTCATCAGAGATATTGGACTGTAGCTTTCTTTTTTTGTTTTTTATTATCTGATTTTGGTATCTGGGTAATGCTGGCCTCACAGGATGAGTTTGGGGGATGGCCTTCGTTTCATTTTTGGGGGATAGTTTGAAGAGAATTGGTATTAATTCCTCTTTAAAGGTTTGGTAGAATTCAGCAGTAAAGCAGTCTGGTCCTGAACTTTTCCTTGTTGGGAGACTGCTGAGTATTGCTTCAATCTCATTGCTTGTTATTGGTCTGTTCAGGTTCTCTATTTCTTCTTGGTAGTTTGTATGTGTCCAGAACTTTATCCTTTTCCTCCAGGCTTTCAAATTTGTTGGTGTATTTCTGTTTATAATGGTCTCTAATGATTCTTTGTATTTCTGTGGTGTCAGTTATAATGTCTCCTTTTTCATTTCTGATTTTTGTTAATTGGGTCTTCTCTCTTCTTTTTTTAGTTAGTCTTGCTAACAGTTTGTCTATTTTATTTATCTTCAAAAAAAAAAAAAACCCAACATTTTCTCATTGATTTTTTAGAATCATTTTTGGGTGTCTATTTCATTTAGTTCTGCTCAGATCTGAATTACTTCTTTCCATCTACTAATTTTGGAATTGTATTGTTCTTGTTTTTCTAGTTCTTTGAGGTGTTGTAGCATTAAGCTGTTTATCTGAAAATCTTTCAATTCTTTTGATGTAAGATTTATGGCAACAAACTTTCCTCTTAGTAGTGCTTTTGCAGTATCCCATAGGTTTTCTTATGGCTATGATGTATCGTTATTTTTGTATGTTTCAAGAAAATTTTTCATTTCCTATTTAAATTCTTCTTGGGCCCATAGGTCATTCAGGAGCCTCTTGTTTAGTTTCCATATATTTGTATAGTTTCTAGAATTTTGCTTATAATTGATTTCTAGTTTTAATCCATTGTGATATGAAAAGATACTTGAAATGGTTTCAATTTTAAAAAATCTGTTGAGACTTAATTTGTGACCTAACATGAGATCTATCCTGAGGAATGTTCCATGTGCTAATGAGAAGAATGTATATTTTATAGTTGTTGGATGAAGTATTCTACAGATCTGTCAGGTCCAGTAGGTCTAAAGTATAGTTTAAATCCTGTGTTTCTCTCTTGGTTTGTTGCCTAGATGATTTGTCCAGTGCTGAAAAGAGGAGTGTTCAGGTCCCCTACTATTATTGTATTGGGGTCTATCTCTCTCTTTAGTCCTAATAGTGTTTGCTTTATATATCTGGATGATCCAGTCTTGGGTCCATATATATTTATGATTGTTATGTCTTCTTGCTGGATAGCCCTTTTATTACTATATAGTGGCCTTCTTTGTGTCTTTTTATGGTATTTGGCTTAAAGTCTATATTATCCAATGTAAGAATTACTACTCCTGCTTATTTATGGTTTCCATTTGCATAGTATACTTTTTCCATTCATTCACTAATAGTCTGTGTGTGTCCCTAATGCTGAGATGAGTCTCTTAAAGACAGCATATAGATAGGTCTAGCTTTCTAATCCAATCAGCCAGACTGTGTCTTTTGAGTGGGGAATTTAATCCATTTATATTTAGTATCATTATTGAAAGGTATTGTCTTACTCCTGGCATTTTATCAATTTTCATTTGCATGTTTTAAATTTCTTTTTCCTTTCTTCCTCTTTTATTGTTCATCTTTGATGTTTTTTGTTTTTTGAGATAGTAAGATTAAGTTTCTTTCTTTTTCTCATTTGTATTTTTGTTCTATCAGTGGGTTTTGTTCTCATGCATTTGTGGTATTGATTATCATTTTTCAGATTCAAGATGTAGGAATCCCTTGAGGACTTGTTGCAGGACTGGTCATATGGTGAAGTCCCACGGTTTTTGTTTGTCTGGAAAATACACTATTTCTCCCTCATTTCTGAAATATAGCCTTGCTGTATATAATATTCTTGGCTGGCATTTTTTTTTCTTTCAGTATTTTGAATATATCATCCCATTTTCTTCTGGCCTCTGGAATTTCTGTTGAGAAGTCTGCTGTTAGTGTAATGGGGCTCCATTATAGATGACCTGATGCTTTTTTCTTGCTGCCTTTAGGATTCTCTCTTTGTCTTTGAGCTTTGCCAGTTTGACTATAATGTGTCTCAGAGAGGATCTTGTTGGGTTGAATCTGTTTGGTGATCTTTGGGACTCCTGGATCTGAAGGTCCATGTCTCTCACTACCTGGGAGTTTTTCCATTATTATTTAATTGAATAAGTTTTCAATGCCTTTTCCTTTCTTTTCCCCTTCTTGAACACCCATGATTAGAATATTGGTGTGCTTTAGGTTTTCTGCTCTCTTGGATTTTCTTCTTTTTTAAAAATTCTTTTTTCCTTTTTTGTCCACCTGGGTTATATTGGAAACACTATCTTTGAGGTCAGAAATTCTTTCTTCTGCTTCCTCTAGACTGCTGCTTAAACTCTCAGTTGTTTTTCTATGTCATTGAGTGAATCCTTCAGTTCCGTGAATCCTGCTACATTCTTTTTCAGGTATTAGTCTCTTTGTAAATTTCCTCCTTCATATTCTGGATTTTTCCCCCTCATTTCATCATGTTGTCTGACTGAGTCTTCTTGTATCTCATTAAGTTTCCTTAAGATTGTTGCTTGGAATTCCTTTTCAGTCATTTCAAGGGTTTCTTGCTCTAAAGGATCTCATACTTGAGAATTACTATATTCTTGTGATGCTTTCATATTTTCTTTTTTTTTTTTTCCATATTTCTAGTATCTCTACATTGATTTCTGGTCATCTGGTAGAGGAGTTACTTCTTCTAATACTCTGGAGTGGGTTTTGAGGAGAGAGACTTCCTCTTTTTCTGGTCTGTGCTGGTGACTCTTCTTGCGTTAATGCAGTTGAGTGGGGGGTGTTCTGCCTGCACAGTGGCTGTGGCTGGTACTGTGGAAGTGAACCTCCCTTGTAGTTGTAGTGGCTGTGGTGGTGGCTGTGGTGCACCACCTATACAAAAACTGTGCTTTCAGCATGCTCCTGCCTACTGTCTGGTGACAGGTGCTGACTATGGCTCCTGCCTAGGACCCTGGGCAAGCTCTTGCCTTCTGCTCAGTGGTGGGTGCTGCCTATCAGCAGTCTCTTTATAAAGACAAATACTCTAAGAGTGGTGGAGCAGAGAAGATGGAGGGAACCTCGGTCCTTGATGGCATCTTACTTAAGCCCTGGACTTTTTGTAATCTGAGAAAAACAACAACAAAACTGAAGGCACTTCTGATTTTCTATTCCCTGTAGCCCAGTGGGTAATTTCTGGCCAATGTGTGGGGCATGTCAGAGAACCCAAGGGTAAAGATATGATTAGTTCTTAAGAACAACCAGGACGCAAATGAAATCAGAATTCTCTTTCTCGATTTCTACTTTGGCTTCAACCTTTACTTGAGCAGAGTAGCTTTTGTGATGAAAAACATGGCAACTCCTACCTCCCAGTTTTATATCTTATAGCTCCTACCACTATATGACTTCTTTGATTCCAGGTCCAAAATCCTGAAGAATGATTTCCTTGTCTTGACTTAGGTCAGATTCTGTTTCTGTATCAATCAGTTTTAGCTAGAGGGATAAAATCTTTTAAGAAAGTAACAGTTCCCAGAAAAACCATTTAGATGGAGAAAGGGCTGGGGAAGCTCTCTGAAGAAGGCATTGGAACTGGGGGCATTCTTGATACATAAAACAATAGCTCTCCATTATAATTTGCATTAGTAACAGGAGCAAACTGTATGATGTATCTAATTGCTCTCTATGAACTACATAATTTATGTGGTTAAGGGAAAGCATAGTTTTCTCATCCTTTTTAAAAAAATTTTGTGGCTTATTTTTAGTACCCAGGCCTAATAAAGTTGAGCAAACTAGATCAAATTTCCATGACATAATAAATTTTGGTAATTTCAGAAAGCAGAAAATCTTTTCAATCCAAATGGTTCTTCTGAATATAGCAATTCAATTTCTATGTTAGCAAATTCTGCACTGAATCTGTAATAAACCTCACCAGCATTTGAAGATGCATCCCTCACTTTTATAATTGGTAACAGAAGCTTCTATCTTTCCACATCTCTGTAGTGATCTCACTGTTTACTGTTCAAGCATTATAGTGGCAGCTGTTTATTTGCTTGTGTATACAATGGTTTATTGGAGTGTTCTCTTCGAATTGGAATTATTTATGTTGCAAAAATTATGGGCATTATCTATGTAAAATACTGCACAATTGTGTTTTTTTTTCCCTGTGGATACTATATAAATAATATTCAAAAGATATTTCTTTTCTTTACATATGCTTGTGGCATTATTACTCTATCTAAGCCTATTGATATTAGTTAATATTGTTCTCCCATAGCAATGACATGTTTGATGTATGACACATTTTTGCCAGAATCCAGACTGAGCCAGATTGTATTTTCAAAAATGGTCTGCACTAATATATAGTTCATCCCACATGTTCTTCTTGCAATGTGACAATGACATTCTCCATCCCATGTTGGGGACAATGGTCCCTCTCTTTGAATCTAGGTGATGGTTCTGTAAATGCTTGGACCAGTAGAATGTGGCAAGAATGATACTGTGTGACTTCTGAGACACCCTGTATAACATAAGAAGCCTTTATTCAGATGACACTTAGCTAGTCCAAAGGGGTTGTTTAAATACAGCTTCTGCTTGCTAACTATTAAATTATAAAAGAAACCTCAGGATGATCATTTTCCATGGATTTGGAATGTTAGAGCTCAAATAATCTAGCAAAAAAAAAAAAAAAAATAGGAGAAAGTAAAGGAAATAAAACCCAAGGAAATGTTCCTGTGATGAGCTACTGATGGATGTAGGGTAATCTTCATTTCTACAATTATTTGAAAATAAACCACAGATTTATCTGGCCTAGTTTTATTTGGAGAGGAGATATGTGGACTGGAACAGTTTCTGAGGTCTTCTGTTACTTTGTTTTCACAGCTTTGGAATGTCCTCAATTTACCCCTTATGTATGAAGAGAAAATTATATAATAAAGACAAAATGGCTAATTATCCTTTTTGATTTACACTCATGAAAAAGGAGTTAGGACCTTGCACCTAGAGGTTTAACATATGACACCTAAAATACAGCCGTACACTATGGCTTTTATAGACTGGACTACACTATGTTTCCTAATTTTTTAAAGTTATTTAGATTGATAAGATTTTTAAAATATATATATAAAATTTTGACCTCTATTTATAAGGTGTTTAGTTTGCTTTCTGAAGAATTTTTTAATCATCATGGCATGCTGCATATAACAGATTAGTACCCCTCTGAGACTGAAATGGAGTTTTGCTTTTTCATTCTCATTCAGCTATAATTTTTTTTGTTGTTTAGACTGTTTTCATCCTAAGCTTTATATTTTCAAATATTCGTTGCTACATATGTCAAATGATTAGAGTCCTTTACCACCTTTGGGACTCTAATATAAATGAAAAGTTCAAACAAGCAATTAAACAATAGCAGAATATTCAGCCAGAAACCATACATACTGCCAATTAGAACCTCAACCTCCTAGAACAAACTCTTACAGTAAAAGAAAGGTTTATAGTCACTCCACAATTTAATTAACACTTTTCACCTCATTCATTTATGACATACACATATATTTCTTGATAAATGTGCAATACTCAAGTTTCTTTTTTGTCCATTAGCCACCAGACGCTAGACTTGGTAATACAGAGAATTGCCAAGCTGTTCAAAACCTCTTCTGAACTCTTTCAAAGCAAAACCAAATACAAATGGTAGGCAATAATGAAAAAAAAAAAAAAAAAAAATGGGCTTTTTCTTTTTTTCTCTTCCCATGCCAGAGCTGACATTTATAAATCAGATGCTTCTTCTATTACTCTGGAGTGTGCTTTGTGGAGAGAGAGGACCTCTTCTTTGCTTTTTGTTGTTGTTGTTGTTGTTGTTCTCCGCTGGTGCCTCTTCTTGTGTCAGTGCAGTTGAAAGTCTGGGGTGCCATCTGCACAGTGGCTGTGACTGATGCTATAGAGACTAGCTGCTTTTGTGGCAGCCATGGCAAGTGTGGTGGCTATGGTAGCCCACCATAGCCTTATTCTAAGATGCTGCAGAACAGCTGAGGGGGAGAGGGAGAAGAGAAGGGAGAGGGAAATAGAGTGGGAAGAGGAGGAAGGAAGGGGGGCATGATCGAGGCCTGTGGCACCCCCTCAATCTGGCGGGGGAGCCCAGGGGGCTTCCAGCAGCAGCCTGGTCATTGCTGGGCTGGAGGCTGATGTAAGGGGGTTGTGGCTGAAGCCGTTGGCCCCCCACTGCCCTGGCTCAGGAGCCCAGGGCACCTCCTTTGGCAGCTCTGTAGTAGTGGATGTACTGGTGGCAGATGTTAAGGAGGTGTGGCTGAGGCCCTCAGCCCTATCCTCTCCCTGGCTTGGGAGCCCAGGAAGTTTCCAGTCTTCCTAGGTTTTATGTGTTCTTTTGTGAAGTGAGACCTTTACTAGCTCATATCAAACTTTGTCTCTGATATGTAAGTATTTTGCTTTTTCTTTCAGTTCTGTGCTGAGTTATTTGCTATTCCCACTACTTAAATTCTGCACTGGAACTAATTTGTTGTCCTTTGCTTGCTTCTAAAATGGAGGAACTTCCCGTGGGGACCAGCACTTGAGCCCTGTAGTTGAATTCAATTGCTGCTTTGCTGCTGATTCCTTGGGGAAGGCTTTTTGTGGTGCTCAGGTTTTAATGGTTGACCTCCTATGTACTTCTGGGTCTCATGAGGTCTGGTTCATCCTGGGTTGCATGGAAACTCAGGTCTGGGCCTGAGACTTTTCAGCAAATTTCACCTCCTGCAGTTGTATATTCCTGACCAGTCTCCACTGAGTGGTCCTGTGCTGATGGGAGGGTACATCAGCTGTCCTTGCTGTGTCCCAGTGTTCTCCTGGTGGACCTGTCTCACCCACTGCCTGTGCTCCAAACACTTCTCATAGGATGCGCCATGTGCTGGTCCCTTGCGATGACTCACCAGCCTCTGAGTGGTTTATTTTTTTCAGTTGTCTGTGGCCCCTCGCTCCTTTGTGGGTCCACAGGAACCCTGTTAGTGGTCTTGCTGGTCTGAGGGCCACCCGGGCCCTCTTCTTCCCTACCACCACCAAGCAACTTCATAGGAAGGGCACAGCTGTGGCTTTTGCCAGCTCTTGCTCTGTGTGCTCACCAGCTCCAGCCATAAAGCAATTGCGGCTTGAAATGGTGGGAACGATTCTTTCTTTCTCTCATTGTGGCTTCTCCTGCCTTCATGAACTCCATAGGTCTCTCCTCCTTTTCCTCTGAGGTCTAGTGGCCCCAGCTTGTCTGTCATTGCTTCTTAATAGTTGTAAATTGGTTGATTTGTGGGAGAGGGCGATGCTGGGGACTGTCTATCCCACCATCTTGACCAGATGCACCAGGGAAATATAAATTAAAATGCAATAAGAATTTGTTTCACATCCACTGTTTGGCAATAATTAAAATTATCACAATATCAAATGTTGGAAATGCTATCAAGAAAGATGAAAAGTTAGACAAATTGGTGTCACTACTTTGGACTACAGCTTGGCAATAACTTACAAAGCTGAAGAAGTGCACACCCTATGACCCAGCATCTGAAGGTGGACTGAGGGCAGAATGGCCACCAAACTGGACAGGTGTCTAAGACCAAACATCAAAATAGACCATTTCATGTGGTAAAATAAAGAATTTTATTATACGGCAACTTACATACAGGCTGATGGGTCTGGTGGACAATGACCCAAACGTATATGCAAAGCCTCTCCACGCCATCTCCTGGCTGAACAGATTTTTATAAGCAGTTCATAAAATAGCTTAATGTAACTAATTCCAAATGTTGATGCAGGTGGCCAGGCTGCCTTATTGACAAATCGTATCTAATCATTCCTTCTTATAGACAGCAGGTTGTTCCCATCTATTGTTCTAACTACCTTACCCATAGTTACTATATAACTTTATGGGCAGAGCTCTCACAAAAGACATAACAAGCAGTAAGGGCTGACGATGAATCAGTTATGCTCACAGTCCCACACTCAGCAATTCTATTCCTAAACTATACTCCCTAGAGATGTTTTCTTATGAATGTTTCAGGAGACACGTGTGAGACCATTCAGTGTAACAATTGCCTGTAAGAGTGAAAACCAGAAACAATCCAATGCCCATTAATAGAAGAGGTGACAATCAAATTGTGGCATATTCATTCAATGGAATACCCTTCAGAAGTGATAATGAGTTAACTATAACTACACACATCAATGTGTATGAGTCTAAAAATCATAAAATGCAAAGCAAAAAAATGTGACAGATTAATATATTTAAAAATATTCTATTTATACAAACATCAAAACAGGCAACACTAAACAATAGCAGGTGTGTCTGTGTCTATGTGAGGCAAAGACCAAAATTCAAGATAATAGTTACTTATGAAGGAAAGAGAAGGGGATGCTATTTGGATAGTAGACTTCAAGCCTATCCTGGTGATAGTCTATTTTTAAATCATGGTGGTGGAGATACATGGACATTTATTTTATTTTTCTAATATTATTTTTTAAAATGAATATATGGGATTACATATATATATACTTTTGAAAGAAAGAACCCTGGAAAAAAGCCATAGGAACCCAGGCTCAAGTTTCAGGTACACATCAAACAGTCTGCTTACTTGAGAAAATGTTTGAGTCTGAGTTTCTTCATCTGTAAAGCTAGGATCTGAAAAAGATAAACTTGAAGGAGTCTTCCAACTCAAGTTCTTGGTTGCTGTGAGATATTCAGTCTTTGCAAACTTGGCTGTGATGATTTTTGAAAGGCAGAAGAATAAGATTCCTCTTGGGAAGGGTACATGATATTTTGATTATCGTAGGTGAATATACAGAATGTGAAGTCCTTGAAGTGGTTCATTACGTTTGGAACTGTCTTGTTTATTTAAATCTTAGTATGGGCCGAGCCCGTGGCGCAGTTGGTAGAGTGCTGTGCTGGCAGCGCGGCGACGCTCCCGCCGCGGGTTCGGATCCTATATAGGACTGACCGGTGCACTCACTGGCTGAGTGCCGGTCACGAAAAAACGACAAAAAAAAAAAAAAAATAAATAAATAAATAAATAAATAAATAAATAAATCTTAGTATTTTCACACTGGGCTGAAAGTTCCTCACCATGATTTGCTATTTTCTTATTCTGATTTTCCTGTAATCTAATGTGAATTTTAAATATACGTGTCTACTCTGACCATGGATTTATACTGATGCTAAATGAAGGTGGTCTGAGACTGATGGATTTATGAATGTGGAAGTTTACATCTGGCATTAGAGGTACTGTGAGAGGAGCTACCTGAGTAGTAAAAGGAATAAAAATTTACAAAACTCAAAGGGAGAATGTATAGTTATTACACTGAAAGATTTTTGCCTTACCAGCAAATCAGTTCCTGGAGCCATCTGCAAGTCACAAGGCTTGGTTTATTCATGATACCTAAAAACAAATTCTACATTATGAAGTGGTTTAACATGCTATTTGGTCTTTGCAAAGCAAGATTGGAATTTAGCTGTAAAGTTAATTGAGGATGCTATTATTTAGAGTAAGAAAAACATCTTATACTGTGATTTCAGGAAACCAAGAAATTATCTTGCATACCATGCTTCCACCCGAAATATACAATTTAAATTTAACTGTATGTTTACGAAATATAATACATACGATAAAACATATCCTCCCTTATTCACCTCTAAATTTTATTTAAATATATGGAATACACATATAAAAATGGAAAGTTGAGAATATAATTTAGGTTTTCAGATAATAAATAAATACTTTAATAATTTTGATAAAGACTGACCTCCATCTTATAGGTCCTCCTGGCAAGCTACCAAGCCAGAAACTCTTTTCTAGCGTCTTGTCAATTATGAAAATCACATTTGAAAAACTGTTAAATGAAATAAAGCAGCTCTACAGACAGAGTACATATCAGCTAAGTTGTGAGCATTCTGTTCTAATTTTCCTCATAAACCAGAAATATTAAATGTCATGCTAACATCTGTGGCCTGAACATAAAGTTGACAAAAATCAACTCTAGTGGCTTTTCCCTCTCTAAAATAATGTCTAGTTTCAATCTGTGGTTTTAAAAAAAGTCTGGAGTGTCAAAGTAATATATACCTCATGTTTCCAACTATTTTGTGTTTTCCAACTATATCGAACATAGTTTAACTGGAATCTAAGTTAGTTTAAAAATTTTTTTTAATTTGGTTTATGATGATGCTTTGTTTTCATGTGGTCTCAAGATGTTCTTTACGTCAAAGACTCAGAATCATGAGGGCTTTAGTAATCATCTAACATAAGATTTAGATGTTAATTTAAAAAGAAAAAGAGCCCTTTTTATTCCATATGGTCTAACTCAATAAAATACAGAAAAATTCTTCCAAAAGTGGGTTCAAAGTAGTGGTAGCTGGCATGTGTAAACTCTGGGCAGGTTGCTGATAGGAGTGGGGCACAGCCTGTATTTTTGATTACACACCTGTATATGCACATAACAAGATGCTTACTATATTTTTTGGTCAGATTTCTCTACATTTGAGGGAGATTGCACTCACAAGTCCACACAGTCTCTTTTCTGCTTCTAGCCAAAGCTGCACTCTGAGACTTCTCTAATTTCTGATCCCCAGCAGAGTCTGTTCTTAGATTTGCTTTCGATTCCAACAGGGAATTGATGCCCTTTGATTCAGCTTGGTGCAGTAGCCCTAGTTCTTCTGATTTTTCTGTTTGTGGTCACATCCCTTTGGTTTTCCATCCTGAATTGCTGCGGGGTTCAACTATCACCTCTGTGCCACATGCATATAACTCAGCTCAGCTGAGTGGTGGCAAGCTTTGTTTTGGGACTGGCAAGAATCCAGGAGTCTGGTTTTGCTCCTTGGGTAAATTTTTGTCTTTGCTATTTGTAGTTGATGTGGTTCCTAGGTGATCCTAATGAAAGTGTCCAGGAGGTTGTATGTGTTGTTGTTGACAGTTCCAAGACAAACAATGGCTTATTAGGATGGACATCCTACTTTATCTGGTGCCTGACGATTTTGTTGTGGTTTAGTATTGCACTGACTGGACTTTGTTAGGTGCTATCCGTAACAGACACACGACTTGGTCTCTGCTTCCTGGGAGCTGATGCCATCTAAATCACAGAGCTGTGGAGGGCAGAGCACCAGTGAACTTTCCTTAGCACTCACAGCTTTTGAATTCATTTCCCTTTTTTCTCTTTGGTGGCCCACACCTGAATCTTATACCCTTCATTCATACTCAAAAGAATAATTTACCCAAAACAACATAAAGTACTATCTCTACTAAAGTTATTTGATTTTAACACTGATATGATCTTAAACAAATAGAAATAAGTTATAATATGTTAATTTCAAATGTCATCAACAGAGGAACATTTTGCACAATGAGGTCTTCTTTATTGCCTACTAGTAGCCCAGGTAACCATGGATCTCAAAATGATACTACAATAAACAGATTTATAGTATGTTAATCTGTGTATATCCTTCTAAACAACTGTTAAAAACTAGTCATTTCACCAACAGTAGGGGAGATTATCAGCTGATCTATTTGTGCATTAGTAATCATGCTCAAGTGAATGGTTAGAGTGTTATAAAAGGAGATCACAGCATCTGACTTCTAGTCAATGTATGCTTTTGACTACTGGTATCCTTTGGGTATACATGGGTATATGGAAAAGAAGCTATGGTATTTTAAATTTACCTGAATATTAAAAAATATCATATTGTATTAGATATCTATTGCTACATAACAAATTGTCTAAATCTTAGTGACTTAAAACAAGAAACATTTATTGTCCGTTTCTGTGAGTTGGGGATTCGAGAATGTGAGCTGAGGTTCTGGCACAGGGTTTCTCATGAGTCTGCAGCCACACTGGTGGCTGGGGCTGCAGTCATCTGAAGGCTCGATGGGGCAGTGAAATCCACTTCTAAGACGTCACACATGCGTGGTTCTTTATATGTTCAGTTCATTGTCACATTGGCCTCTTTACAGAGATCATTGAGTGTCCTGAAAACACGGAAGCTGGCTTCCCTCAAAGTGAATGATCCAAGAGAAAGAGCAAGGACGATCTGCAGTGACTTGGATTACCTAGTCATATTCCATCAGTTCTGCCACAGTCTACTGGGTAGAAGTTAAACACTAAGTCTAGCTCACATTCCAGGAGAGGGCAATTAAGCTCCCCTTCTTGAAGGGAGAAGTATAAAAGAGTTTGTGGGCATCTTTTAAAACCACCACATAGATTGAAAGGACAGGAGGAGGGTGCTGAGGAAATCATCCAACATAATAGAGCTTCGAAGGATCCAGCTTTGTGTGGAAAGGTTTCTTCTGTATTTCTCCAACTACCTGGGAAATATTATCTCTTGACTTCTGGAGCTACTGATATAAATCTGATTGCTATAGGTATATTCTTAATAAAGTCTAAACTAATTACTCGGGCAAATGAACCCACAGAAATTGTATGTTTATTCACCTTTCATCTTAGAGCATTGTATGTTAAATACAGTCCTCCTGTTGTTGCAGGGTGTCAGCAGAGGCTTCAAAGCTGGTAACAACATACGTATTTTAGGTAATTTCTTGTTTTGAAGGCCAGTACTGACATTTCATAGGACTTGCTAAAAGGTGAAAATAAAAATGATATTATGAATCTTACCCAATGTTACATGAGATGATAAATTTGAAGAAGAGGAATCTGGAATAGGAGGCAGATGCTTTGAAAAAGACTATTGGTCTGCTCAGGAAGGAACTGTTTTCTAACTCATGCTAAGTGTGGTGGGTGCCCTTTCTGAGGGAATCACTTATGATGAGGGGAAAATCACATATTGCCCCTGGCGGTTGCTGGCTGAGCTGCAGAAACAAGTAGGCCCTTTTCATGCTGCCACCAGATTGGGGTAGATTAGCAAGTCCTTAGGTGATGCTGATCCATTTACTCTGGCTTCAATGAGCCCTGGGAATCTATTTGATTTTTACTTAGAAGAATTTAAAATGTGAGCGGCTGCCTGGGGTAACTGCCGAAGACCACCTGAGGAGAGAAAGCTGCAGTGATAGCAATTTACTTGGTTAATGGGAAGGCAAGGGTGCATTTCCTTGAGCCAATGAGGGTACTGTGGAAGGGAGCAAAACAGAATTCTCTAGGGAGGATGTCCGGGGGCAAGGTGACCCAGCAAACGGAGGTTGTGTGGGGTGCCGTTAGAAATGGGGATTGATAAGTCACGTGAAGTCATCCAGAAAGATGCTGCCCACATTGGTAAATGGTGTAATGTTGAAGGTCCTATGGGGAATGGTCTGCAGATAACCCACAGAAACATCCCATGTGTGAGGCTACCAACATGTGGACATCTTCCTTGCCATGGGGTTTCCAACAATCGAGGAAAAACTACAAATTGCATTCACTAATTTAAAATAGATTTTTCCCTTTTAACATTCATCCTTCTTCCCAACCCCGATCTAGGGGGAGCCAGAGGCAGCATAGTGAGTCAGGGATGCAAGGTGGAGACATAGTGAAAGATCAACATGCCCTTTCTTCCAGTTACTGTAAAATTGGGAATTAGGTCTGAGTAAGACTGGAGATGAGAAAATTAAAATTGAGTGAGAACTGAGTACTTTGATTTATATTAAACTGGAAAGGAGATGGAAAAGGAGATGGTGCTAATGCCTGAAAATAATCAGAAAGCTGTGGAATCAGTCTGAGATAGGGCCAAAGGGCAGAGGAAGGAAAATATGACAGAAGAGGTTTGAAGACAGATATGAGAAAAAATAAGAAAGATGTTTTCTACTTATACTCTTCAGCCTGTTCAATAAATTGGTTGCACAAGAACTTGTTGGGTACAATGTTTTTAAATCGATGTCCTATGGCATGCTGGATCCGTCTCCAGATGTTCATCAAGTGGTGATGAGTGGGAGCAGTGCCTTTCTGTTCCCCCCGAGTACTTGTCCTGTGAAGGCTGTGAGATAACGTGGTGAATCCAGAGGCTCATGCAAAATGGTACTGAGGGGTAAGCTGGCACCAGGAAGAGGGAAGAGGACTGGTATAACGTCAAAAAACTGCCAACAAGAGGCTGCATGCACACTGGAGTGTACAAAATATTGCCTCACCAGTCAGAGAAGTGAGCAGATCTAAGTAGACATGCAACAGATGGTGACGAGCGATTGCTTTTTGAGACACCATAGTGATAATAGTTGCCCTGTGGCTATTTCTGCTTTGTTTAGGAAAATTATTTGGAAGTTTTTCATCTTGTCAATTGTACTACCATAAACTTCTGATATTTGAAAGTGCACCTGACACCACTTTTGTAGACAACAAATGGACTGAAGTCAACATGTCCACTGAAAATATAGTTTAAAAATAATGATAATAAACACAACAGTTCAGCATTGTTCTAAGTGTTTTACATACATTAATTCATTTGCTTGGATATATTTGCCTTGCTTTAGTGTTGGCAAAGTTTTTCTCAAAATTTTTAACATATATGATATTATTTAAACATTTTTATATTGATTCTGTGCCAGAGACATCCTATTTAAACATAACTAGTTAAGATTGCTTTATAATTACCAAAGAATTATATCACTTTTTCGAAGTGTTGTGTGATGTTTTCTAACTATGCTTTTGACAAGCCAGATTTTTTTTTTAGCCTTCAAAATTGCTATTTGTGATAATCCTTGCAATACAATCTAAGACTGAAAACTATTACCATTCAGGTTTATAAAACAAGTGTCACTCCACAAGGAAAAGATAAAATACCTCCTTTCTTTTTTTTCTGCTTAGTATAGTTTTGCATAAAGAGCTTCTTTTAAATATTTGAGAGACTTCTCACCCAGAGGAGGTGTTGCTTAAAGTGGAGTTTGTGACATTTGTTTCAATTAAAAATACTCTAGTATTAATATTAAATGTACTCTTAAAGATATGGTCTTCATTACCATACATGGTAGTTTACCATATGTACTAGTTATTTAAAACAGATGTAAGTAAAACAAGATTTGTTTGGGGGAGGAATAGGGTTTCTTCAGAATAGAGAATACAGAGACCTAATGGAAACATACTTGCTTCACTGCACATGGTTTCTATATTTGGCCCTGTTGGCTTACCATTTTATGGTTACCAGATTTATATCCTTTGAAATTACAGGCATTGAATCAAATCCTCATGCTGGAAAACACTCTAAGGTGACATTAAATGAGCATGTGATTTGAACAACCCAGAATTTTCACACAGGTCTGGATGACCTAAGTAAGAATATTTTCCCAAAAAGGCTGTCAATTTGTTAAATTTAACACAAACCCCCTATAGTATAATAATACAAAGAAAATTTGTTTACTAAAAAAACTGTGAAATATTTTTTCTGGATTTTATTTTAAACAGTTTCTGGGGAGAAACATCTCACAGATACTAAAGAAGTATGTCATCAGTTCAATTTGTGGGGGTTTTTATTAATTCAGTCAGGTGTTTGTGACTACTCTAACATAATACATTATCAGAGAAGCTTGTCATTAAAATTATAGAATTACAGAGTTGGAAAACTCTTAGAAGCTCTACAGTCACTATGTGAGAGGACTCTTACATTAGTTATAATCGACTCAGCAAGTACAGTTATCAATTTGTATTAGTTTTCTATTGCTGTGTAACAAATTGCCACAAACTGAGTGGCCCCAAACAACACCCATTTATAGTTCACAGTTGTGTAGGTCAGAAGTCCAGGTTCAGTGTTACTGGATTCTCTGCTCAGGGTTTCACTGGGGTGAAACCAAGGTGTTGTCCAGGGCTGTGGTTCTTATTTGGGACTTGGGATTCTCCTCTAAGTTCATTGGTTGCAGGTAGAATTCATTTCCTTGAGAGTGTTTGATTAATCTCCCTATTGTCTGCTAGCTGTCAAACTCTGAATTTCTCTCCTCCAACCAGATCAGAAAAAACTCTGCTTTAAAGGGATCATTTGATTAGGTCAGGCCCACTTGGATAGCATAGTTCTTGCAGTATAATGTTAACATAATCATGGGAGTGATATTTCATCATATTTACAGGTTCTGCTCACACTTAACAGGAGGAGATTTTATAAGGACCTGGCTGTTGGGGGCAGTGCATTATCTTAGAATCTTGCCTGCCACACATCTATACACACACACACACACACACACACACACACACACACACACACACACACACACGCACCCCCACACACACACATACACACGAGTGAGTGCAACTTTGCAGGCTACAGTGCTATTTATAGCAAGGATATCTGCATTCTGAACAGTGGTCAATCAGAAGCTCTGGCTTGTCTAGTTATCACAGTTCATTCCCACTTCATTTTATTCATGTATTCCTGGCCTTAAAGTACTTTTGGAGAAGCAGAGAATATTCCCTCTTGCTTACCTTTGGCTTTTGGTGCCAACATTCCAGGCTTAATCTTCTCTCTTTTTCATTCCCACACTGAAGTCTACTTCAAGGTCTGTGGCAAATGTACAGGTTCTAGATCCATAATTTTTAAAAAAATTTAATAAGTACATTCTAAGATATTGTTGTGGGGGTGGGGGGAGGAGAGAAGCGAGGGAGGGGCTGGCCCATGGCTGTCTCCTTTCTGGCCTGGTTGTAAGGTGGTGGGGGACTGAAGCCCATGGCCCTCCCTCACTTTCAGGGCCCACAGTCGTCTTCAACTGTGTCTCTTCGGCCTGGTTGTGCTGAGCGGTGGGAGTTCCACAATATTTAAAATAAAGTGATCATATGTCTAATTATAAGAAGATTTTTGGCTCAAAAATCTGTACAGACATACACTTTTCTAAAATTCTCAGACACAGGTTTAAACACTCTCTAAATTAGTAACTTCCCATTTATCTTGTAATTAACAATAATAAATATCCCTTAATCTTTTAGATTTCCAGGAAGAGCCCATATCTGACATTTTCTGAAATGAACATACTCAGCAGCGACACATGCTTTCTCCCTTCTTGTTAATGACCTCATATTTGAGTATAAGGTAAAATTTTGTTCACACGTAGGATTCGCTTCAATTTTTCACACTCATTTTCTAAGAATGTGCATACTAAGGTTGGAGGGTTACACAAGGGGTTAATACTTATGCTATTTCTTGGCTTTTATTTATTAGAAAGACCAAGTTGCCAAGTTTCTTTGAAGAATTCAGACAAACGCATCCAAATATTTTCCATCAAACGGGAGGTAGAGGATCAAGCATGGATTTTCTCTTTATAGCACTTTTGGCAAGAAGCTTTTGGAATAAAATTTATGGATTCCTTCTCCAACTTGGTTAACCACAGCATCTGCTTGTCTGCATTGGCGTTCGGCCACTAACCTACTGTCTCCTGTAGAAGACATCCACCATTCCTCTTAAGACCCAATGTCGACAAGAAACAAGCAGTTCTCAAATGATTTTAGTCATGGAACTAGTTGAAGTCCAAAAGCATAGCCTGGCAATATCATCTAAAGATATTTAAAAAGGGATTAATTTTATCCTTTTCTCTGATTTTGAGGACTGAATTACTAACAGTACCGATTTATTTGGAAGGGAAAGGTCAAGAGATTTAGACAGGAACATAGCAAACACACTTCCTTCTTATTCAATACAGTGTGGGACATGTAGACGTACTTTTTGACTAGAAGAACCATCAAAGAAATATCATTGATTTTCTCAAACTTAGGGAATGAACGTTTACCTAAAATTATATATATGTGTGTGTGTATGTATACATATACAGGTTTAAAGTAAACATTTTTGAAATCAAAACACTACCTTTTCTACGTTTTTAAAAATGCTTTTTCTAATATGTAACAATAGCTCATAAATTTTCTGCAGAATTATTGCTACTTCTAAAACTGTGATTTGCAGCTGTTAGGCAGAACAAGGAAAAGTACAGGAGAGGCAAAATGCCTGTGAGGTTGTGTTATCAGGCTCTTCCAAGAATAGCTTGGAGCCTGCCAAGCTGTGCTTTGATCAAGGACCCTCTTGGTGTTGGTGCTTCTAATTGGATTACTGCCTTTTGTCCTGGCCAACCATACCCTGTCCAGTTGTGACAGATCATTTGGTATCTGTTTACTTTTTATTTTTAGATTTGTTTGTTTACTTAAAATAGTTTAAATTGCACTATAACAAAAATAGGCCCTGCCCCTTTAAGAAGCAGGAAGAATTGGACTGGGAACCCAGGCTCACGCTGTGGAAACTCCTTCCTGGCGCCCCCCACCAAGGTGCTTTCCCTTAGACTTGTGAGGTGAGGTGCTCAGATGCGCGTTTGCTTTTGTTTCCAATCTCAGTATCTTATCTGATTCATCTGCTGCCCATTTGGTGCTTCTAATTTTTGCTATGGCCACTCAGTCTTTCTCCATTCTGGTCTCAAAATGAGTATTTTCTGCTACCCCTGTATCTACTAACAGCTTCCAGTTTCTGGGTCATATCTCTCTTCTACATTTCTCTCAAATGACTTTGGTTTGTCCTAACACAATTCATGCTCCTTGAACTCTGCCCTCCTGACCTCTGCTCCAGTTGGAGCTGTATCTTATCACACTGTGCTAGAACTGAGGAAACCTGGGGGGATCAAGACAGATGTTGTATTTACCCTCAAGGAACCCATAAGCTACTAGGAATGATAGTCTTTCATTAATTAATAAGAGCATTAATTCTTCATGCTATAATTCTAAAATTTAAAAATTTTGAAAATATTTTTTTCTTCTATCTAGTTTTGGTATTGGTTATTCCTAAATATTCTAATATTCCCTTGTTTAGAATAGGGCTGGTTTCTAACTTGACTGCATCTCTGCTCTGGGGTGCTTACTTTATTCCCAACTTCTGGGTCAATAACGATAAATAAGGCATTAACTAGATGGATTTGACCTTAGGCTGACCTTTGCCGTTGAAGGAACTTGACTTCTGAGATTTGACAGTCAGTGGTCCTTTATCCCATAAAAACTTTCATCCCTGTGAAAATGTCACTGTGACTCTGCATGCTGACCAAGAGAAATTAGGAAGAAATAAACCTAATTTGTTGCAGAAAAGAATGCTTCAATAGAGAGGCTTTTCTTTGCTGTTTAGCCTTCGTATTTTGCCTGTAATATTTTCTAGAAAACATCTTAGGAAGTATGCAGAGTCTTAGTTACATTTATGGTAAAATCAAACACAGCAAGGTTAAAGGAATTGTCCAGAGACCCACACAAATGGAGGGCAGATCCCAGAACTTCACACTCATCCTCTTATGTTCTAGGCATTGGGCTTCTTGGTTTCTCTTTGTTCTATTTGCCAAGGGATTCCAGGAGCAGAAAACATCCTCAACCAATTAGTCAAACTCCCCATCTGGTGATTAGCCTTGTTCTGAAAACATCTTGTGTGTTACCACATTTGAGGCTCCAACTGGAGCTTCATTCACCATTGGGGCAGCTCTTACCAGGGAAATGACCTTCTGATTGAGCCAGGAGGAGCTGGGTGAAGCTTTTTTTTTCAGCTGGAAGTTACATTTTACATATTTAGGGTGTGTGGTCACTTTAGATCTGTGTGAGTCAGGGGAGGAGAAGGTTATGCATTACAATGTTCTTAAGTGTATTTTTAATCCTGTAAATCAAACTTGGTTGCTACTAGATTTAGCCTTATGTAAATCTCTATATTACATCTTTGCACTTTCAATCTGATTGTAGAAGAATACTATTAAAGTATTTTAACTTTTATTAATTGAAAATCCAGACTATTTCAATTTGTTTATGTTTAGTTATTATACCCAAATCAATTTATTACATTGTTTAAAGATTCCAGATTGTAAATTGGCAACTATGAAAACAAGACATTAGCCTTAAAGCAAAGTTCGTATATTTAGATACTAATCTTTCCTCCATACTTTTTCCCCTTTCCCTTGTTTTATTTCTCTTCTAAATTTTTGATTACTGGTTCATGGCTTATGGAGCTCGCAGTCTGTAAATCACTATTTTTATATGATTTACAACTCTGCACATTTCCTTTAAAATCCCTGGTACTTATGTCACTCCCTTCCCTCTTCGGCCCATGGCAAATATCATTGAACACTGACAATACTCCCTTTTGCTGAGCTATGCATTTGGCCTCAGAATTCTTCTCAACACAGTACTGTAAGCACTACCAAACTTATACAACTGATTCATAAACTTAAAACTGTTTGCTATCCCCGCTCTCAGCATTTTTAAACACCGTTCCAATTGCTAAACACTGTTGAATTGGAAGAGAAAGATGGAAATGAAAAAAGAATTAGATGTAATAAAAGAAAAAGATTGCTTAACTTAGAATATCATAGACTCTGGTGAAAAGGATCTAAAATGCTTCAGAAAGAATTTCTTCATTGGATGTTTAAATTAGACAACCTCTAACAGTAGGTCTTTCTGCCTTTGTTTGAATATTTTTATAAATAATAAATTTACTATTTAATGAAATAGCTCATTCCATGTTTGAAGACTGAAGTTTAGAAATATCTTCCTTATATTGAACTGAAATTATTTTTTATTTATTTTTGAGAAATATTGTATGTAATTTTTTCCTTATATTTTAAATCCCTCAAAGAAATTTGTATTATTCCTGGGCTACATTAGCACATAAAGTTTATATTTCTTATAGCAGTGATTTTTTTCATATGTTAATTTTTTTTGAATATCAGTACCTGTATACAATGTGTGATGGTCAAATCAGGATAATCAGCATATTCATCATTACAAAATATAATCATTTTTCGTGTCCATTAACCAATCTCTTGTTAACCTCCTTTCCCCTTCCCTTTTCCCACCTCTAGTTTTATCTATAACTTCTACCAATTTTCCTTGTATTCTTTCATTGGAAAAAATAGGCTTTCAAAATGTTTTATCTTTTTTTAAAACTTAAGGTATAATTTATTTAAAATAAAAAATATTTATATTTAGTGTTTAGTTTGATGACTTTTGAAAATTATGTACACCCATGTGACTACCACCCAACACAGGGTATAGAACATTTCTATCACTCTAGAAAGCTCTCTCATGCACTTTTCAAGTTAATTCCTTGCTTCTCCCTCCCCAAAGACAATCACTTTCTCACTTCTGTCACCAGCGACTGGTTTTAGTGCTAATCATATAAATGGCACTATACAGTATGTATTCTTTTTGTCTGTGGTTTTTTATTTATAACAGCATAATGTCTTAATTCTTCTTGCATGTATCAGTAGTTTGTTTCATTTTGTTTCTGAGTAGTACTCTTTGAATAAGTGTACCTCAAATTTTCTATTTTCCTATTGATAAACATCTGGATTGTTAATAGTTTGATCTATTATGAATAAGGTTGTTATGACTATTTCTGTAAAAACTTTTATAGACAGATGTTTTCATTGACATTATTTTAGGTAAATACTTAGGAATAGAATTGCTGAATCAGCAGATAGATTTATGTTTAACTTCACAAAATATAGCCAAATAACTTTCCAAATTGTTTGTACCATTTTGTACTCCCAAGCAGTTTTTGAGAGTTCCTATTGCTATACAACCTTGTTAGTTGTTTAATTACAGCCTTCTAGCAGATGTATCTCATTGTGGTTTCCATTTGCAATTTCCTGAGGACTACGTAATTTTTCTTTCAATAAATTGATGGAATTATTAGCCCTTTCAAGTGAATTTAAATGTCTGAAATTTTTTTTTGCCTAAGCTAGTGCTAATTTAAATCTCCTTTTATGTGCAAAATTGTCTGAAATAAAATGTAAAACATTAAATTTATTTTAATACCATTAAGTATTATGTATGGTTTTAATCTATTAAGATAATTCTATTTTTGTTAACATATTAGTTACTAATCTCTATTTTAGATCTCTGGCTAATTTAACATAAAATACTTGAAATATCTGGCTTCATGTCTGTGCCACTACTTCATATTGAGGAATAAAGCCACAAGTAGAATCCTGTACTCCTTCAATAGAAGAGACATTTTAAATTAATATTGACTCCTGCTTATTAAACTACTGAATTTTCCCATCGACACATATTACTACAGACAGTCACCAACTTATTATGGTTCCACTTATGATTCTTTGATATTTGTCAAGGAATGTCTGGACTTACGAAGGTTCGACTTATGATTTTTCAACTTCACTATGGGTTTATGGTGCATTAAATATGTTTTCAACTTATGATATATGGACTTATTGGGACATAATCCCACGGAAAGTCAAGGAGCTTCAAAAAGATCTTGAGCGGTTTGACAAATGACTCGTTAGTATCATAGTCTGCTATGGTATGTGGATATGCTGACCTAACATCTTAACAATGCTAGAAAGATAGAGATAACTTAAGACAATAGCTCCTAATTTTTGTAAAGGTGTGATGTAATAAAAAGATTTACAATCTTGTCTATTCTACTCTTCAGCTAAATTTTCAGGAAAAGGCACCACATTTCTCTGAATCCTGCATTTCACATCTGTTCAATGGAGGTGGTGCTATCTATCTTGTCCACATCATGGAGTTGTTGGGATGATCACATTAGATGCTGTGTGTGCAATGTTTGTAACTGTAAACAATACTACATGTATAAGATATCAAATGCTTTTGTGAAGAAATTAGTGCGTAGCATAGTATTGTACATAGTAGGTATTCAGTGTTTATTAAATGACTGGATGGATGAAGAATATCTCGAAGACATCTTTGTAATAAACAGTTCTAGAAATTGCTAAAAATTGATATCAAAATTAATACTTCCTGCAAAATGCCTGTTTCATTTTTATAAAAGTGACATTTGTTCATTTATAGTCTTCTGGAATCCCTCATGTTCTCAGTGACTAAATGTCAACAAGTCAGATTACACAAGTAGGTACTTGGAGGGCCCTAGTGGCCAAATCATCTATGCGAGAAATTCTGCCTTTTCAAATATTATGGGCTTGTTTTCCTATTCTGTGATATTGATCTTACCTTTTCTGTTTGTTTGTTAGTTCAAAGACCATTTTTTAAATGCAGAACATTCAAACAAAAATTCTTATTTTTCCTGATCTTGAGCTCCTGCTCATTGCTGTTTGTTATCTTTGCCAATAGCATTAGGTAGTGGTTTAGTTCTTTTGTTCATTTGTTTGCTTGTCAGTTAATTCTCTGTGCATTTTATGTATTTATTTTTTTCTGGTCTTTTCTCTGTCTTTTTTTTTTTTAATTTTATTTTGTCGATATACATTGTGGTTGATTATTGTTGCCCCTTTCCAAAACAGCCCTCCCTTCTCCCTCTCCCCCCCCCAACAATGTCCTTTCTGTTTGCTCGTCATATCAACTTCAAGTAATTGTAGTTGTTATATCTTCTTCCCCCCCCCCGGTTTTTTTTTTTTGTGTGTGTGTGTGTGTGAATTTATATATTAATTTTTAGCTCCCACCAATAAGTGAGAACATGTGGTATTTCTCTTTCTGTGCCTGACTCGTTTCACTTAATATAATTCTCTCAAGGTCCATCCATGTTGTTGCAAATGGCAGTATTTCATTCGCTTTTATAGCTGAGTAGTGTTCCATTGTGTAGATGTACCACATTTTCCGTATCCACTCATCTGATGATGGGCATTTGGGCTGGTTCCAACTCTTGGCTATTGTAAAGAGTGCTGCGATGAACATTGGGGAACAAGTATACCTTCGACTTGATGATTTCCATTCCTCTGGGTATATTCCCAACAGTGGGATAGCTGGGTCATATGGTAGATCTATCTGCAATTGTTTGAGGAACCTCCATACCATTTTCCATAGAGGCTGCACCATTTTGCAGTCCCACCAACAATGTATGAGAGTTCCTTTTTCTCTGCAACCTCGCCAGCATTTATTGTTCAGAGTCTTTTGGATTTTAGCCATCCTAGCTGGGGTTAGATGGTATCCCAGTGTGGTTTTGATTTGCATTTCCCGGATGCTGAGTGATGTTGAGCATTATTTCATATGTCTGTTGGCCATTTGTATATCTTCCTTAGAGAAATGCCCATTTTTTAATTGGGTTGCTTGTTTTTTTCTTGTAAAGTTTTTTGAGTTCCTTATATATTCTGGATATTAATCCTTTGTCAGATGTATATTTTGCAAATATTTTCTCCCACTCTGTTGGGAGAAAATATGTCTTTTAACTTGTCTTTTAACTCTCTGTGCATTTTAAATGTGCTTGATTTGGAATTTTTTTAATCCTGCTATCACAGGTTATCCTCAAGTCTCAGGCCTTATCTTCTTTCTTCTAGCAGTAGCATTTGACACAGTGGACTATACCCCTACCCTCAAAACTCTTCCCCATCACTCTGTGGGACCCATACTCCCTGGTTCTCCTCCCACTTCACTATCTTCTCCCTCTCAGTCTCCTTGGCTGCTTCCTTTTCTTCTCCCTGTTTTCTAAATAATTAACTCCTGGGCCTCTTTACTTTCTATCCATACTCATTCATTCACTCATTGGTCATCTCATCTAAAACAACTTTTAAAAGTATTTATATACTGAGATCTCCCAAACTGATACCTGCAGTCTGAACTTCTCTCCTAAACTCCAGTCTCCTATACACCCCTCTCTCCTTGATGCTACCATTTGGATGTTTACTGGGAATATCAAACTTCTTGTGTCCAATATTAAGCCGTTGGTCTTTTTTTTTTTTTTCTTCCAAAATCTACTCTTCCTGATCTCTACCATCTCAGTAAACAGCACTTCTCTCCTTCAGTTCCTCAGGCCAAAAACCACAGTCATCCTTGACACCTTTCTCTCCTTTCATCCATTCTCATATTGATAGAAAGTTCTATTGGCTCTACCTTCAAAATAAACACGTTCAAAACCTGAACACTCCTCAGATCCTTCAACACTACCACCTGGTCCAGGCCAACACCACTGACTAAACCTTCATTTTTATTATTTATTTATTATCTGTCTCTTCCATTTGAATATAAGTGAATATATTTTGTCTGTTGCGTTTACATCTATAAACAGTGCTAAGCACATAGTTGCCTCCTATATTCAATAAATATTTGATTGTGTATTTACTTATGTGGATGACTCTAGCTATTTAGTATCTTTAAGGTGGAAAGAAGTCTTAAAGGCCAATTGATGCAATTTTCTACTTTGTTCATTACCTGGGATTTTCTCCTTAAAATATGCAAATTTTCATATTCAAATGTTATATCTTCCCAACTATACTGTAAACTTTTGGGGGATATGGGCCTGTGTGGCAATCTTTTTATCACCCACACTATCTTAGCACAGTAGGTTCTTAATACATGTTTTTAGAATAAACAAATAGGTATAAATCAGCTAGAGAGGACCTTTAATATGATATATTTTCTACTTTTACATTACTTTTTTTCCTAATCATTTTGTATTCATTAGAATTTGGAAGCAGTGTATACTTAACAATTATATTGCTAAAAGTTCAAAGTATAGTATATTTTCGTATCTACTTTTCACTAGGTTTTATTAAATTAAAATACTTTTGAAATGCTAATTCACAAGTCTCAATGATATTCTAAATAAATTAAAAATATAAAAAAATTCTTCTTTTTTGTAGTAGCATAAAGAAAGAATATGCCACAACACAGATTTACATGTGCCTATATCATGGTCTTCTTGCCTTGTTCTATATGACTTTAAGTAATTCTAGAAAAGAGAAAGAATGTTTTACATTTATGCACACATGCACTTCACACAGGAAAATAAAGAAATTTGAAACAAATGTTGAAAGGGGCTGAAGAATGCCAAAGTCAGTTCTCATTTAGGGTACAGCCAAATGTCACTTTAAAATAATCAGTACAATAACTTATACACTAATTATTCCCCTAATAATATGAACTTATGGAAAATTACCTAATAAATATGAGATCTGTTCTGTGTCTAGTAAAAATTCTCAATAAAGATTAAATATGTATGCATACTTAGAGGTGAAAAGGGCAAAGGGTAAGTTTATGCATCTTTTTTGAGCCCTCCTTGGTTCTGTTTCTATGAACAATGGGAAGAACAGATACTGAGTAGGCAGGTGTCAATACCTACTTCAAGAAACCAGTGAAGAGGTGCAAAATTAATTCAGAAAGTAGGAGGAGATTCAGGAAAGTTCTTTGAATTTAAAAATGTAAGGAATATTGTTAAGACACAAAAGGTAATGAGAATTGAGAAAATATTAGTGTATTTGGCTCGAAGGAGGCTGCTACACAAATATTTAAGAGTTCAGATTTTAAGACATGATAAGAGTAAAAATAATACCTCAGAGGGTGAGATAAAACTTGTAGGAAAGACATAAAAGCTGTGAAGGCAGTAGAAATAGACCATAGGTCTTTGGTCAACACTAAAACAGAGGAGAATGACAAAGGGAAAGTTGAGGGCAGAGTTCTGTGTGGCAAGGTACATCAGGGCTTCAGACAAAAACTAATTTTTTCTTCTATTATGTGAATAGGTTCTGAAGGAGTGAAATATATTTGGAGTCAAATGACAAGAATTTCTAGGCATGCATTAGGAAAACAATACATGGTATTGTTGAAAAGGGGGCAGGAGAGTTGGGATCCAGTTCTAGATTTGTAGCTAAAATGTTAACCTAACCCTAAACTAACCTCCCAACAAGGTCACCCAAATGCATGTCTGAATACAGATAGTGAAGTCCTTTCTCTTCATTTAGGGGAGGGTATAAACTCTCAGAAGTATTCGCTCCAGTTATACCTTTCCATTTATTTATAATTTCTTTGACTAAGTGAGGAAAAGAAATAAAAAAGAAAATGAGTTTTATCTCAAATGAAACATTTTTCTCACATGAATAATATAATGTTTGAGTTTAAGAGATTATAATCCCTAAAGTCAGAAAGATGGCAGATTAGCAGGTCTTAGCCTTTATTGCCTAACAGAAACAATGATTTAGCAATTACCCACATATGAAAAAAGCTCTTGGAGAGCTCTGGAGTATTATTAAGAAGCTGAAGTAAGACACTTGAGCACAAAACTCAAGGATGGCTGCATTAAAAAACAGTAGAAGCATTTTATCTGTTTTGCCCCAACACCTAGGCCAACATAACTTAGCACCAAGAGGAATTTCCCTGGCCATGATATACCCCCATGGGAGAAAAGGAGAACAAGAAGACTCCAGCAGTCTTTGCTGCTGAAGACTCCAGCAGCCCTTGCTTCTACCACTGACCTCCATTGTCTATACTAATGTGGAACCTTGTTCACTAAGCTGCTTGGAGCTGTTTCTGTTCCACTCCCAGAGCTGGAGAGCCACTGGAACCCTCCTCTCAGCCTTGGCACCACAGTGTGTGTGCCCAAATCTTGGGTCCAGCACTGCCACATGTGCTTTAGATTCAGTGACAAACCTGGTGACATCATGCACATCACCCAGGCAGCACATGCATGCCCACCTGGAGGTGGGGTCTTTCCCTACCCATGACCCTCTGAAAAGTTTGGAAGAGGTGACTTTTCTTTTGAATAGGCAGACACCAACTTAAGACTTAAAGAAACACAAACAATGAGGGAAATATAACACCACCAAAGGAACAATAAATTTCAGCCAGCGCCGCTGGTGTAATGGTATCATGCAAGATTCCCAAAGGAACAATAAATTTCTAGTAATCAACCCCAAAGAAATGGAGATCTACAATTTTTCTGACAAAGATTTCAAAATGATTGTTTTAAAGAAGCTCAGTGAGCTAGAAAGAGATACAGAAAGGCAACTCAACAATATCAGGAAAACTATACATGAACAAAATGAGAACTTTGATGGAGAGATAGAAATCATAAAATCCTGGAGCTAAGAAATACAGTGAATGAAATGAAAAATGCAATAGAGTGCTTCAACAGCTGACTTGATCAAGCAGAGGGAAGGATCATTGAAAAAGAAAGAAAGAAAGAAAGAAAGAAAGAAAGAAAGAAAGAAAGAAAGAAAGAAAGAAAGAAAGAAAGAAAGAAAGAAAGAAAGAAAGAAAGAAAATGGAAAAAGAGGCCTACAGGATTTATGAGTGCCATCAAGTGAAACCATATATATATATATATATATGGAAATGAGCATCCAAATTTAAAAAGTCCAAAGGATCCAAATAAGTAGAACATAAAGAGAGCTACACTGAAACACTATAATTAATGTGTCAAAAGCAAAAGACAAAGAGAGAATTTCAGAAGCAACAAGAGAAACATGACATGCGACATATAAAGGAACCCTCATAAAATAATCAGCAGATTTATTAGCAGAACCCTGAAGACAGGAAAGAGTGAAATAATGTATTTAAAGTACTAAAAGAAAAACCTGCCAGCCAAGAATACTATACCTAACAAAACTATTCTTTAAAAATGAAAGAGAGATAAGATCTTTCCCAGAAAATGAAAATGGAGAGAGTTCATTACCACTAGACCTGCCTGATAAGAAATACTTAAGGGAGTCCTTTAAATTAAAACTAAAACATCCCAATTGTGAAAGCATAGAAATGCATAAATTTCACTGGTAAGGGTAAACATAAAGAAAAATACAGAATAATGTAGCACTGTAATTGTGGTGTGCAATTACATTTAATCCTAGTATAAAAGTTTTTAAAAAGTTTTTTTAATGGATATACAATATAAAAGAAGTAAACCCTGATTACGAGATCACAGAGGGGTGGGGCAATAAGGGAGGAGTAAAACTATAGAGTTTTTATATGTAATTAAAGTTAAGTTGGTACCAACTTAAAATAGACAGTTATAACTACAGATATTTTATGCAAGCCCTGAGGTAACCACAAAGAAAAAGCCTATAATAGATAAACAAAAGAAAAAGATAAAAGAATCAAGGAAATCACTACAAGATCCATCAAATGACATAGGAAGTCAGGAGGAGAGAAGAGGAAAAAAACAACTGCAAAGCAGACAGAAAATACTTAACAAAATGGCAATAGTAAATCTTCACCTATCAATAATTACTTTAAATGTAAACAATTTGCAGATGACATGATCATATACATGCAAGCCCTAATGACACAAGCCCCCCAAATTTGCTGGAACTAATAAAGTCAATAAAGTTGAGAGATACAAATCAATGTACCAAAAAACAATAGCATTTCTATATGCCAATAATGGAATATCTGAAAAAGAAACCAAGAAAACAGTTCCATTTACAATAGCTACTAAAAAAATGAAATACTTAGTAGGAAATCTAACCAAAAGCATGAAAAAAAAATCTCTACAATAATAACTATAAAACACTGATGAAAGAAATTGAAGAAGACACACAAATAAATAAAAAGATATCCATGATCATGTGCTGGAAGAATTAATATCATTATAATGTCCATACCACTCAAAGCAATCTACAGATTCAATGCAATTCTATCAAAATACCAATGACATTTCTCACAGAAATAGAAAAAAAAATCCTAAAATTTTTATGAAACCACAAAGGCCAAAGCAATCTTGAACAAAATGAGCAAAGCTGGAGGCATCACACTACCTACCTGGCTTCAAAATACAGTATAAAGCTATAGTAACGAAAACAGCATGATAGTGGCATAAAAACAGAGAAATAGACAAATGGAACAGAAGAGGGAGCTCAGAAATAAATCCATGCATTTACAACCAACTGACAGAGATGCCAAGAATATACATTGAAGAAACAACAGCTGCTTTAATAAGTGATGCTGGGAAAACTGGATATCTATATGCAAAAGATGGAAATTAGACATCTATATCGCACCATGTATAAAAAGCAACTCAAAATAGATTAAAGACAAATTTAAGACCATAAACTATGAAATTACTAAAAGAAAACATAGGGTAAATGCTACATGAAGTTGGACTTGTTCAAACACTTGTGTGAACAACACTTCAAAGGCACAGGCAACAAAATCAAAAATAGACAAATGGGATTACATCAAACTAAGGAGCTCCTGCATAGCAAAAGATGCAATCCACAAAATGAAAAGACAATGCATTGAATGGGAGAAAATATTTGTAAACTATGCATCTGACAAGAAGCTAATATCCAGAACATATAAGAAACTTAACCAACCAAGAGCAAAAAACCGAATAAATGGATTAAAAAATGTGCAAAGGATCTGAAGATACATTTCTCAAAATAAGACATGCAAAAAGCCAAAAAATATTTGAAAAAATGCTCAAAATCACTAATCATTATGGAAATGCAAATTAAAACTATAATGAGATTCATTTTACTCCGTTAGAATGGCTGTTATCAAAAAGACAGAAAACAGCAAATGCTGGTGAGAATTCAAAGAAAAGGGAACTCTCCTACATTATTGATGGGAATGTAAATTGGTACAGCCATTATCAAAAACAGTATGAAGTTTCCTCAAAAAACTAAAAGTAGAACTGCCTTATCATTGAGCTATCCCACTGGTGAGTATATACTCAAAGGAAATAAAATCAGTGTATTGAAGAGACACTGTATACCCATGTTCGTTGCAGCACTGTCTACAATAGCCAAGAGATAGAATCAACCTAAATGTCTATCAATGGATAAATGAGTAAAAATTGTGCTCTATATACACAAAATACTGGCAAACCAAATTCAACAGAACACTAAAAAGATTAAACACCATAACTATGTGAGATTTGTCCCTGGGATGCAAGGATGGTTCAACATACACAAATCAATCAATGTGACACACCACATTACCAGAGTGAAGAAAAAGCACATGTGATCATTTCAGTTAATGCAGAAAAAGCATTTGATGAAATCCAACAAGCATTTATGTTATTAAAAAAAAAACTCTCAACAAGAAGATAGGAATAGAAGAAACTTACCTCAAACTAATAAAAGCCATATAAGAAAAGTATACAGCTAGCACCATAATCAATAGTGAAAAACTGAAAACTTTTCATCTAAGATCAGAAACAAGGCATGAATGTCCACTCTCACCACTTCTATTCAACATAGCACTGAAAGTCATAGCCAGAGTAATTGATCAAGAAAAAGAAATGTCATTCAAATCCAAAAGGCAGGAAAACTATCTTTATTTGCTGATGATATGAGTAATATGTAGAAAATCCTAAAGACTCAGAAAAAAAAAATTAGAACTAATAAATGAATTCAGTAAAGTTGTAGGATATAAAATAAACATACAAAAATCAGTAGCATTTTAATATACAAATAATGAACTACTGAAAAGGAAATTAGAAAACAATCCCATTTCCAACAGTAACAAAAAATACTTAAGAATAAACTTAATCAGAGATGTGAAAGACTTGTACACTAAAAACTATAAAACATTGATGAAGGTAATTAAAGTAGGTACAAGTAAATGGAAAGGCAATTGGTGTTCATGGATTGGCAAAATTAATGTTGTTAAAATGTCCATACTACACAAAGTGATCTACACATTCAATGAAATTCCTATCAAAATCCCAGTGGCATTATTTACAGAAATAGAAAAACAAACCTGAAGTTCATAAGAACTTTCATAAAAGACCTCAAGCAGCCAAGTTAATCCTGAGAAAGTGAAACAAAGCTGAATGCATCACACTTCCTGATTTCAAAATGTACTACAAAACTACAGTAATCAAAACAGTATGGTAATGGCATTAAAAAAACATACATATAGACCAATGGAAAGGAATAGAGAGCCCAGAAGTAAATCCATGCATTTACAGACAACTGATCTTTGACAAGGGGGCCAGTAACTTACAATGGGGGAAAGAATAGTTCCTTTAATAAGTGGTGTTGGGAAACTTCATATCCTCATCCAGGGGCATGAATTGGACTCTTATCTCATTACATATATAAAAATAAACTCAAAATGGATAAAAGACTTTAACGTATGACCTGAAACTATAAAACTATTAGAAGAAAACATAGGGAAAAAGTCCTTCACATTGGTTTGGGCAGTATTTTTTTGAATATGACATCAAAAGCACTGGCAGAAAAAACAAACATAGACAAGAGGTATTGCATCAAACTAAAACAAACAAACAAACAAAAAACTTCTGCACAACAAAGGAAAAATCAACAGAATAAAAGGCAAGTTATGGATGGAATGGAGAAAATATTTGCAAACCATATATCTGATAAGGAGTTATATCCAAAATATATAGACAACTCAACTCAGTGGGAAACACACAAACAAACACACCAATTAGAAAAGGGCAAAAGACTCAAATAGGCATTTCATAAAAGACATGAAAAATGGTCAATACGTATTTGAAAAGGTGCTCAACATCACTATTCACCAGGGAAATACAAATCAAAATCACAATGAGATATCATCTCACACTTGCTAGAATTGCAATCATCAGAAATACAAAGGTAACAAGTGTTCATGAGAATGTGGAGTCAAGGGAACTCTTGTATGTTCTTGATGGCAATGTAAATTGGTACAACCATAGTGGAAAACAGTATGGAGGTTTCTCAAAAAATTAAAAATAGACTACAGTATGACCCAACAATCCTACTTCCGAGTATGCATCCAAAGGAGAGAAATCAATAACTGCAAGAGATAACTCCACTCTCACGTTCATTGCAGCATTATTCACAATAGTCAAGGTATGGAAACAAACTGAATGTCCAGTGATGGTTAAATGGATAAAGAAAATGTGGTGTATATACATACACACACGCAATGGGATATTACTCAGCCTTATAAAAAGGAAGTCCTGTTATTTGTGACAAGTTGGATGAACCTGCAGGACATTATACTAAGTGAAATAAGCCAGTCAAAACAGAAAGACAAATATTACGTTATCATCTCCTTTATACGTGGAATTTAAAACAGTCAGGATCATTGTAGCAGAGAGTGGAATGGTGGTTGCCAGGGACTAGGGAAAGGTGAAAGTTCGTAATGTGGGCCGAAGGGTACAATGTTTCAGTTATGCAAGATGAGTAAGTCCTGGAGAGCCAATTTGACTATATTTAACACTATTGTGTTATAAAATTTGAAATTTCCCAAGATAGTAGATCTCACCACACATACACACACATACACACACAAAGATAACTCTGAGAGATAGTGGATATGTTAATTAGCTTGATTGTGGTGATTATTCCACAAAGCATATGCATGTCAAAATATTAAATTATACACCTTAAATATATACAATTTTTATTTGTCAATTATACCTTAGTAAGTGTGGGGAAAAAGAAAGGCTGTATTATAATGAATTTATCAAGCTCATTTTAAAGCTACACTTAAATAACAACTTTTTATGTGCAAAATCTTGCTATTTTTACTGAATATGCATAGGAATTTTTAGATTAAAATATTTATATATGTACTTTTAACAGAAAAATAGAATATAACTTTTTTAGTTTTGATAAAAACTATTATAATAATAATTACAACTTTAATTTTTAATCCTGATTTTTTCAAAAGAATTTGACTTGAAATATTTTAAAGGTAAAGATTTTTACTATTTCATACCAGCTTAATTTTAAAATTAGTAATGTATGAATAAATCACCTCTTTTAATGTGAATTCTCTATTACTGGAAGTTTTAATTGAAATGGTAGAAGATAATTAATCATAATTATTAAAAAAACAACTAGAATATGAAATACATGTTGCAGAGTCAATTCCAAAACTGAGTCTTTAACATAATTTATTTCTTCATAAAATGAGTATTATAACTAGAATTATTATTTCTGATTACACACTTGCCACGAAATAATTCACAAAATGCATAATATTCATCATAAAAAGATAGTGATACAGAAAAATCATTTTATACCTTTGTACATTTATAAATTGAAGACTATGCACCATTTCTATCGAATGGCCTCTAATGTATATACATGTGCATTGGGATATCAAGAATTCTGAGAGTATGTCAAGAAAATCTTTGTTTTAGCCATTTCCCCTGAAACTAATTTCCGGTAAAATAATTATTAAACTTTTTTATTGCCAAAAATTTGGTTTGATTTTTTGGAAATTAAAAGGAATGGGGTGTGGTTGGTTGGGGATTTGGATGTTCAGACAAAACAAATCTTTAGTAAAGATGAGCAAAAGCCTTGAAATGATGCCATCCTTTTTCCTTGCTCTTTATTTCTCCATAACAAACAGAGGCATTCCAAAATTCCACTGAAAAATAAATCTGCTTCAAGTTTTCGTACATATACAGTAATTAACATTTTGCTGTCAACTATCAGAACAATGAATATTTTTCTTTACAATGAAATCTCGAAGTATTGAAAACGATTACCAGGTCTTCTACAAGATCTTTTAAAGAGAAATTTAAATTTCTCTTAGAGGCTTTCTAAGGCAGTACCTAGACTATACCAGATTTAACATTAATTAGAATTGTGGCATTTTATGGGTTAGCCAGAGAAATTACTGTTGCTGGTTACATGACAGATTTGTGTATGAACAGCCTCTGGAATGGGCTTGTCTTTCTGCAGATGCTTGGAACTTTCAGAGAATGGCTTGCTGAACTTAGGATTTCAATGAATTAACAGTGTCTCAGTGTGAGGTCGACTTGTAGCCTTGTAAGTTTTGGTCTTTTGGCCTCACCCTCATTCCCTGTACACATGACCTAAGGAAAGCCTGGGAGACAATTCCCCAGATTTCCTTACCCAAAGCATTCCAGGTTAGATTCTGCTGATGAAAAACAGTAGGGCTCAGTTTGGACCCTGGAAGAGGAGGAACAATTGTTTTCTGGCAGCTCCTGTGAGAGGAGCTGCACTGTGATTTGGGCACTTAATTTCCTGAACTCTATCAGTAGTTTCCCTGGCATTTGCTCTCCCAACTCTTCTCAAGTTTGTATAATCCCCTAATTCCCTGTATTAAAACGCTTCCTACTTGATACCTGTAGGTTTTATTTTTTCCTGATAAATTCCTGAGTGGTAACCACGAAACTATTAAAATCAGAGATTGTTTCAACAAATTCAATCAGAATATAGCTGAAAAGCCCCTAGCAGACTGTGTGATAGGGAGACTGCACAGACACATATTCCTTTTCTCTAACCATTGTCTTTGGTGCATTCCTGCAGAAGCATACTTGGGCACTAGGATTTGAGGATAGGTAGTTTATTTGGAAAGTAATTCCAGGAAGCACTGGTAGGAAAAGCAGGAAGTAATGCAGGAGAAGGAAAGAAGCTAATGCAGGGTAATGCTACTTAGCATGCTAGAGTGGTAGGCTATTACCTGTTCTAGTTGGTTCTATTATTTGTAACCAGTGTAGTCCTAATTGGTATCATGGGCCAGTGTGAACAAAAGTATGTTTCTTGGATTTAGAGTAAGTAGTCTAGACTGACTATAATAGGGCAGGGAGCAATGGAAGATGATGGAGAGCCCTGAATTCTAAGGAGTTGGTGTTGGCCTGCTATTGGTTTTAAGTATTTGGGAGATAAAAGGCAAAACTATACATAAACTTGCATATACTGTCACTAAGGGATGATCTTTTATTTAATACATTTTGCCAAGAGATTAATTTTTCTACCCGTTCTTCTAAGAGAAGAAGTGGAGAAGAGTGGAAATACATGATATTCATGCTGACAAACCATGCTGAGTTTACAGATAAATCATTAAGCATCTCAACAACACTATAAATTGTGTTTTAGCTTTATAAAAGAGGACTACAAGGCTAGAAACTTAGTTAACTTTATGCAATTAAAATGTGGTAGAATTAGGATTCAAATTTAGGTTTATGTCACTGACTGATTCATCCAAAAATGTTTATTTACTATGCATTAAATTAGATTTTGTATTAGTTTGCTAGGGTTGCCATAACAAAGTATCACAGGCTGTGTAACTTAACCAACAGATATTTACTTTCTCACAATTCTGGAGGCTAGAAGTCTGATCCTAAGGTGCCAGCAGGGTTGGTTTCTTCTGAGGCTTGCAGATGGCTGCCTTCTTGCTGTGTCGTCATGTGGTCTTCCCTCTGTGTGTACATATCTGTATTTTAATCTCCTCTTATAAGGACATGTTATATTGGTTAGAGCCCACCCTTATGACCTGATTTTAACTTAATTACCGTCTTAACAACTCCATCTCCAAATGTAGTCAGATTCTGAGGTATGTCAAGGTATGAATTTTGGGGGCACACAGTTCAGCCCATTACAGATGTTATAGATCCAACGTAGAACAAGAGCCACACACTATGGCTGCCTTCAAGGAATTTGTAATTTGCTTAGGTAGATTAGCATCAAGTAAAAGATCACACAAAGTGCATACATTGCTACTGTAACAAGTGCTCCAAAGGAGCATTAAAGAATGCTAGAAGAACTTCAATGGAGAGTTTGATCTCATCAGTGGGGGCAGGAAGGGCTTTTCTGAGGAAGTGATGGCTGAATTGATTCTGACAGTGAAAAGGGTAGCAAAATCTGACACAGAAAGATGCATCAACTAGTGCAGGGAAAACCCCTGTGCAGAGGGAGCTGAGGGAGTGTAAGGCTAGAGGAGAGAGGAGCCTTGTAACTTTTGGTCTTTTGGTTAGGATTATGGTCTTTATCCCAAAAGTAATTAGAAGTGATTGAACATTTCAAAATTGATTTGTGTTTTGAAAAGAGTACTCTTCTGCTTGTAAAACACTCAGCTGACAGACCGTATTTTCCATTCTCTTTTCAACGGGGGCTGTGCTATCATCCACACTCAGAAAAGTGAAAAAAGTTAGTTTAACTTTTAAATTCTCTCAATATTTACTATTTTCTAGCTTTAAGTTTGAAAAAAAAAATTTAAAATTGTAAAATTTCACCTCAACCTTTGAAAGAGAGATTCCATAATTCAGACCTTGGAAAAGAAGACAAAATACTAACAACATTGATGTTAATCAAGATATGTCCTGTAGTTAAATCTTTGTTTGGCATTTCCTGGCTGCCTCCACAACATTGCCAGACATTTGGATCTATTCTTTATACAATGAACATTACTAACTTCCTTTAGTCCCAGTGGGAGTCATGTGCTTGCACCAAAGAGGAAAATAATATCTGAAAGGTTAGTGAAAAGAATAGCAAAATATATATATAGTTGCATGGTTAAACTATTAAATGCTTCAAAGTGGTATAATTTGAGATTCTGGATATGAAATGGAGTATGGATAGTTTTTTTAAAATAGTGGTTTCCATTTACTTCTGAAAAAATGAAATTGATGAGGCTTTCTGTTTAAATGTTTAGGTTTTTTTTAATTTAAAAAATTTATGACTCGAATAGTTTTTTTTTTATTAGCTAATTTTTGATCTTGTCATTAACATCATATTTTTAAAAATATAATTTATTTTCACCTTCAGAAAAGACTTCTGTGATACTAAAATGATGTAAAAAACAGTTAACCTTAAGTTCAAATTGAGACCAATATATTAACTTTCAAGTTATAGAATACCTAGCAAAAAGAGGTGAGGTTATAACTATGAAAACATCCACTTCAAATATCTCAGAAATAGAAAGATACAGCAAATATCAGTAATAACAAGCTTACTGTATAGTTTTATGATAAAATCCCTTTTTTTCTAGGAGTACAAAGAAATATGTTAAAGTTTGATATGAAGAGAACATTTACTAGTTGGAGAAGTTATAGTGTACATTTATAGAGCTGCACAAAGAAAAATGAATGTCTTAATGGAGACAAGTGGGTGGTTTTAGGAAATGATTAGATTTCAAATAAAATGCTTGCAACATTGTGTTAACAGCATGAGGCTAGTTAATGTGGAAATATGAAAAATAAAAAATTGTTTTCCCCAGGCTAGCCAAGTGACTAGAGGTAAGAAAAGTGCCTGAGCCCGACTCAAGTTAAAAATCTCTGTCTCCAGACTCAGTTTGAAAACATACTGTTTCCTTTATTGCTCAAGGTAGGTATTCTAAATGTTTCATGGATGAAGTCACTACATCATATATTAAAATATCTGCTATCCTGTCTTTAAAAAGTCAGATTAAAAATGATCCATCACCCACTCCCACCCAGAAAAAAACATATTTAGTTCACACAGTTACTCAGGTTTGTGTTCAAAATTAGGTTAAAGACAAGCAAAAAGTGCTCATTTGAGCTGATAAACACCTCTGAGAAAACTTAAAAACACATGTTTAAATTTATGTGTAAGTTTCATTAATTTTTATTTGACATTTAAATATGAGATATTCTGCTATTCAAACATGTTTCACCTCTAAAATAAATAAAATTCAAGGGTTTAAAATTTTTTCTACTCTGAACTACAGAAATATTAGTCCCTTGAAAGATCTCTTCATTTACAAAATACTTCTGTTACTAGTGTCAAACATGGTAACTCTACAACAATTGAGAACTTAGGAAATTAGTTATTCATATATGAATTCCCACTCATAAATTTTGGCTGCCCTCCCTGAAGGCTTTCACCAAACTGCTATCAATTTTCACCTCTCCTTCATTCCCATGCCATCTTGCAAAAACAAAACGAGGAAGAAAAAATAATGTAAAAGATTAAATGACTCCCACAAATTCACACCCAAAACTAAAACAGGAACTTTTTTGGCCTACTTAATATACCCACCAACCACCACCCCCTAAAAAACAAAAAACATAAAACCAAACAAAAAAAAAAAACTCATGAAAATTGGAACCAATTATTGGTACATGTAAAAACACAAGTCTAATTTCCTATACATTTGCTGGGGCACACCTGGTCTTCTAAGAGGGTGAAAATAAATAGTACACTTATAGTATTACAGCTTCTAGGGCAGCACCAAGTGTGGCTTTGCATTGGTAGCAACGGAGTGGCAAGTTTTTATTAATATACATTTATGGGACTCTGTGACCCCTAACTGGATGTTTCACTCACCCCTTCACTTTGCTTGGTGGATATTTACAATCATACTGTGTGATTTCTCTGGCGAAAGCTCCTAGATCTCTGCGATTGAAAACAAAACATTAAGAGAGTTCTTACAGTGTTCTTATGGATGAACAGCTCAGTACAAATCCTAAAGTATTATTAAGAAAAAAGTCCTTCCCAAGAAAAACTAGTTGCACAGGTTAAGTACTAATCATTCACTTCCTTCATCTGTTACTTTTAAACATTTGTTTTACTTTATTAACAATATTGTTGCAATGTTGATTTTAAAAATTTAATATTCAACTTTCACCAAGACCAAAATAGTATCTTAGAGTTCAGTGAAAGAAGAGAAATAAATTCTTTAGCAAAGCAATTTTTAGAGCAAGTTACCAGTGACACAGATATTCTCCATGTCTTATGTGTGCTCTAAAGGGACGCTTTTACTTGCTCCATTTTATTGACCTACATAATTTGTTTGATTTTAATAGATTTAAGAGAAAGACTTACAAGAAAAATATGAACAAATTTATATCCTTTCTCTTAAGAGTGATTAAAATGTTTCCCGTAGAACAGTAGGTTTTTATTTATTTTGATAATTAGTGACCAATATTCTTACTTTCTCCATGTAGCTGGTCAAAATGTTTAAATATCTAAAGTTAGAATTGTAAGGAAGTAGATTATTTAAGTAGAAAAATAGTATTTTAATAAATATATAGTAGCAAAATCAATTACAAAATATTTCCAGTGAGCCCAGATAACCACGACCTGAAAAAATTATATATTTCAACAATGGAAAAAATTTTAATTTGAAGAAAATAATCATATTTTAATAGAAATATGCCAGCTTCCTCAAACTTCTTCCCTAGCAAAACTTCAATATGTGTACTGTGCTGTTAAATCTTAAAATACTAAGAATTCTTTGAATGCTCTGCTTAAATCACAAGAAAAGGAAATATGTACATAAGCTTATGCATAAACTTAAATTTTTATTCAGTAAATAAAAATTAGCTAATTTCCTGAAAATCTATATTATACTATAAATACATTTGATAATTATTTAAAACTAAAACCTGTATCTTTAAATTTATCTTCATTGGGGTATTCCTTGCTGTTTAGATCATTGTTTGTGGCTCTCATGTGTCCTAATAATACACAACTGTATAAGATAGACCATCTTTTCATCTTGCAAAGATAATGGTAGCTCATGGTTTAGCAGGGTATATTTTAGTGGAAAAATGTGCTTATCTGGAATTAACAAAATATATGAAATACAGCCTTACCATTTACTAACTTTAATAAGTTTTTAAATCTCTTTATGTTCCAAATTTCTCATCTATGAAATGGCAACAGTAATAAGCAACATCATAAAGCTATTGTTAAAATTCTGAGACTTACAAAGTACAATGCCTACTATTTGATTTATTGTTGCAGTTATTATTTTCCCTTTTTGGAAGTATAGATATAACATTGCATTTCATTTTACTAATT
Organism: Cynocephalus volans; assembly: GCF_027409185.1. NCBI lineage: Eukaryota > Metazoa > Chordata > Mammalia > Dermoptera > Cynocephalidae > Cynocephalus > Cynocephalus volans. The sequence continues at coordinate 79,631,999 of NC_084464.1, forward strand.
TGACTAAGGCATATTATGTTGAAAAGCAAATGAACTCCCTATGCTATACGTAACTCAAACTTATGAAGAAACAATTGTTCTAAAGTACAAAAAGTTGAAAGACATATGATTCTTCATAACAAAACTACATAGTTTCATTTAAAGAACAGTAAAAACACATGCTATGCAATAGAATATTAAAACATAATTGATTTTGTCTCATTCAGAAGTGAGGTAATTTTTCAACCTTCTGAAAACATCAATCAATGGGTGCAGTAAGGAGTAATACAACATATTCATTTTTAAAAGGGTAGGTATAGACCAGCAGAAGCTAATCTATGCATTGAGGCAATTACACAGATATTTGAAAAAAATGAAACTATTTTAATACCAAGGTCTCTCTCTCATCTAGAAATTTTAGCTAAAAGAGTACCTCAGGCATAAATTATCTAATATAAGTGCATTGTTAATTCCTTTGTCTTTGTTAATATAGTTTTTGCTTATTGCTTATCATGATTTTTGAATTGCTACTGAGATAATAAATAATACACATGCATTGGCCTGCAATATATATTAAAGAAAAATTAAACATTTTTAAAATCCTACTTTCTTCTGGTAGTTTCTTAATCATGTATTTTGCCTGTTCACCAAAGAAAATAATAATTTAAAAAATCACACCCGTGATTTTCAGTTTCTATTTTTCATTCTCCCCTTGCTTATTTAGCACTGACCTTGAACAAAACTGTAAAGCAGTGGATTTGCTTTGTTTTCCTCCTCATTTCCTTTCCCATAGATGACACTGTTTATCATGGGTGGTGCCAGGGCATGTCCTTGGAGTTGTTTTTCAAGTAGTGGTGATGGATTTACATTGATCCATCCATACTCTTGGGCCCAATCTCCTTTGTGGCCATCATTCTGCACTTGTTGTACTCCAGGCCAACATGAGTAGTTCTGGTTATGCCTGGAAACTGAGTCAAATTAATTGTCCTACCTGGAGCCTGTACTCAGCTGGTCCCAAGTAAAACAAAACTATGGTTGCCCTTCTCCCGACCATCTTTCCAAACCCTTCCAACAAATCATAGATGTGCCTGAGCTCTCAGAATTCCGGGGAAGTTGCCTGTACTAAATCTTGTTCCCTTCTCTATAGGCAGAACTAGGCTAAAATTTAAGAGGAAAAGCTCCAACTGATATGTATTTTATAAAGAAAACCCCGGAGTAACAAACTCCATACAAGTAAGGGACTCTGTATTTTTAATATTCTCTAGGTACCTGTGTACTTCAGCTGTACATTATCCTTGTAAAGGTGATGGTGTCTTTAATATTATGCAAGAGCCACTCCTCCTTTCATGCTGGCTTATGTCTTTTGCCTTCAAAAAATTCATAATTCCTTCATTCAGTTGTTTAACTTTTACATTTCCAGACAACCTAGTCATCAGAGAGCTCTTATATTTCTGAATTCTTTGCTTAAACAATATTTAGCCAGCTGAAGGTTTTAACTAACAGATTTTACATTAGCCTCAGGTCAAGAATTCCTAAGAAACAACAGAAGCATTATCAAATAATCCACTTCTCATCTCTGACAAGAGAAGATATTAACTGTCCTTCCTAAAAACATAGGATTGTTGTAATGTGTCAATGTTTGCATTTTCTTAATACACTTTTAGTTCACTCTTCATATCCCAGAGGATAAAATATCTTGATTTCATGATTAGGACATATATTTGCTTATTTCCCCATTAGTACATTTTACACTGTGTATATTAAATACTGTTTGCGAAAAGAAAAGCCCATTTTTTCTTTAATCTGTAAAATAGAGGAAAAAATAGTGCTCGAACACTATACTGTTGCAGGCATAATAATATAGGAAGCCACACTAGCCACTAGTAACATTATAACAACATTAAGAATTTTAATTGCCATATTCTCAAATCTTTTAGTTGCCCAGTAAAATCATTTAATTTAGCTAAAGACAGAAAATTAAGAGAATCTCTTTATCAGGTAACTTTTTCAAAATTTGAAACAATCTCAAATTTATAGAAATTTGCAGCTATAATACGAAACCTTTTTCTTTTTGCTCTGTATAACTTGAGAATTATGTGCTGATATGATATTTCAGAACCCCCCACCCAATCATTTGGTGTGCCTTTCTTATACGTATATTCTGTAACACAACCACAATGCAATGAATGGCAGAAGTCAGGAAATTAACATTGATACTTTACTGCGATCTAATTCCTAGGCTCCACTTGCTTTCCAATTGAGCCAATGCTCTTTATAGAAATACAGAGCACATTATATAATTAGTTGTTTTCTCTAATACCCTCCAAATTGAAACCATTTCTCAGTTTTTCTTTGTCTTTTATGACTTTGTTTTATATTGTTTTTCTTTCTTGTAACTTTGTAGAAGATCCTTCAATTTGGATTTAGTTTATGTTTCTTCCTGTTTAGATTCAGTTATGCATATTTGGCAGGAATATTACAGAAATTAAGTTCTTTTACTGCATCCTATCAGGTGACACGTATTTTTTATTTTCTCTATTAATAATAATATTTATTTATATCACTTGACTAATATGGTATCTGCTAGGCTACTCCACTGTAAAGTTATTCCCTTTCCCTTTGTAATCAATAAATAGGAAGGTAGCTTGAAACTATGTAAATATCTTGTTCTTCATAAAACTTCCAATTTGTTTAATGATACCACTATGAATTCATTGTTGCCTATTTTGCTCAATGAGTTATGTTCCATTACTGTATTTATTTATTTTGATGTTCAGATTACCTCCATCTTAGTCAACAGCTTCTGTGAACTCTAGGCTTGCTTCTGGGTCCTGTTAAAAAGTCCTCTTCATTCATTCTTTGAACACTTTCTTACTTTCTACTGCAACATATGCATTCTTAAATTTTCTTTTTTCTCTCTTTTTTGGTGGTTATTCTTAAATTTTCTGGCACAGCAACATGCTCCATCATGTACTTTCCCTGCCCTAGCTGTGAAATCAGACATTTCCCCAAGGCTCCTTTTGCTGAAGAATGGTAATCAGAAATGAGATGTGAGGGTTAGATTTGCCTATTGGGTGTTGCTGTTCCCAGGCCATTTTGGTGGACAAAGCTACACTTATTTCTACATCTCCATAGATGGATGTTGAAATGCATGATTTCTCACTGACACATCCTGTGATACACCACAGGGTTCATCCTAGTTTTCTTCCTTTTCACATTTTTAATTTCTTTTTCCTACTGTGAGAAATCTGACTACCATCATCCTTAATATATTTACTTACTTGATCTGCCATTGCCTCTGCCGCCCCCTTCTCTGTACAGGTGCCCTTTGCACACTGCTCTGGACTCCAACACCACATCTTGGCCACAATCCCCAATATGAGCCTTTCCTCTCTCCCCTTGGGCCCTGGCACCTCACACTGGTCAGTTTCTAACACAGACACCCTCCTCACCCTGCTCAGGCTTTGACACCCACTTGGAGGCTACTGAATTTCCCCTGCCTTGCTTGGCATCACCTGATGGATTCGGGTCTGAATTGCCTGAGAGATTAAGGGAATAGGAAGAGGAAAAGTGATCTTTATATGTTAATGACTGAAGTTAATTAAAAAGTACCTACTGTTTGACATTCTTTGGTATCCTTTGGGATGCCATGTTTATCTGACCTCTTTCGTTATTATTGAACATTATTTAAGCATGTTTTTCTCTTACCTCTCCCTTGAAACACTTTTCTTTCTTGGTTTCTAAGTCGACACCATGTCTTGATTATTTTTCTTTATTACTGACCACTTTTCCTAATCTTCTGCATTCGTTTTCTTTTCTTGTGTTCATCCACTAAATAATGATGCTCTTCAGAGAGCTTTCTGCAGGCCTTTTATCCACGAGAGAGCTACTTCATAGAATTCCAGAATGACTACATGCTATTTGCTTGAAATATAATTGTTGGGCCAGACTTACACATCCTACAACATGGAACAAAGATGAGGCTCCTGTTTTAGCAACATAGTCCCACAGTAATATCCATTACTCCTGAACATTAAGTGTGCCTTTCAAAAATAAGCTGCTAATTTATCTGTGGTTCAATGTGGTAATCCAAGTTCTTGGGAGCATACCTGTGAGTCTCAAGCACAGGCATAAGGTCAGAGGACCACAAGTTTTGGCAAGGACTTAGTACATAAGCATTGGTTCCAAAACTGATGATGTGTAGCCCATGAAATGAGATGGCTACTATCATACATTACCCAGCTCTTTTCAGTATTGAGAGAGTGGGTAGTTGTGTGAAAAGGGTGTGGGGCCTAGATTGGGAGAGCCAAAAACAAACCCAGGAGTACAGAATAGGTGGCCATCAGGGGGAGTGTCAAAAGAATGCTAAGCAGGACAGTACCGGCATTCTGGAAGATGAGGCATGAGAAGTGGGCACGTACTAGTGCCAGGGGTCAGTTGGAGGTCATAATGCACTTTTGTGGTCATGTCCTTGTCTCTATTTCTCTTTATTAATTGGTGACGTTCTCTTTGTTTTTCTACAAAAACAAAAACAAAACAACATTTTTTTCAAAGTAACTTTTAGAAATAGTTGCACAAAGAACACACTGTTGGTGGGAATGTAAATTAGTGCAGCCATATGAAAAACAGTATGGAGGTTCTCTCCAAAATTAAAAATGGAATTACTATATGATCCAGCAAACTCACTACTGGATATATATCTAAAGGAAATAAAATCAGCATGTTGAAGAGGTATCTGCACTCCCATGATTATTGCAGCACTATTTACAAAAGGCTAAGATATTGAATCAACCTGAGTTTCCATCAGTGGATGAATGGATAAAGAAAATTGTGGCATATATACACGATAGAATACCATTCAGCCATTAAAAAATGAAATTCTGTCATTTGTGACAACATGGATGAACCTAGAGGACATTATGTTAAATGAAATAAGCCAGGCACAGAAAGACAAATACAGCATAATCTCACTCATGTGGAATCTAAAAAAAAAATTTGATCTCATAGAGAGTGGAATAGTGTTACCAAAGGCTGGGACAGTTGGGGTTGGGGAGGTTGGAGAGATGTTGGTTTGAAAATACAAAATTACAATTAGATAGAGGAATAAGTTCAAGAGATCTATTGTACAGGATGGTGACCACAGTTAATGATGATATATTGTATTCCCCCAAAATGCTAGAGAGTGGATGTTAAGTGCTCTCACCACAAAAATTATAACTGTGTGAGGCAATGCATTTGTTAATTAGCTAGATTTAACCATTCCACAATATATGTATATATATATATATACTGTAAAATATCACATTGTACATGATAAATGCATACAATTTTATCTGTCAATAAAAAATAAATATAAAAAAGAAATATTTGTGCAAAAGATAAAATTGAGCTGAAAGTAAGGATTTCCAGCAATATAACAAATTGACGTGTTGATCTCAACACAGATAAGAACAGAAAATAGAAAAGTTTCTATATCTTAATGGTTTCTGTGGGTATTTTTGATTAATACATTTTAAGTTATCTATTTGCCCTCAAAGGAGTAGCACATAATATGATTCTTTTTTGCTTGTCCACTTTTTAAAATAAAAGTCACTTTAGAACTACTGAGCATTTGCAGGGAAGTAATTCTTCTTACCATGATCACCTGTAACTTTAAAGTGATGTCATTAGTGGGACTAAATGACATATTTTAAAAGAAATTGAGTTAACTAAATAAGGAACTTCCAAATCATCTTTGCCCTGTCCTCATTTCATCTTCTTTTGGACATAATCTCATTGATAGAGGATAAAGGACAGGGTGAAATGCAGGATGTGGAGAAAATAGCAATAAGAAAAACAAAAAAGGCTGAGCTCATATCGAGCCTGGGCTGCATCTCAGCACTGATCATATTTATCAGAGGTCCCAAGTGTGGTGGTGACAAATCCTTTTTCCTGGCTTCTTGCCTTGCATAGGATTAATGAATAATGAGCTCAACATTTTAGGAAAGAATTATTTCATTATCATATCTTTCTAAAACATTTACTTTGGTTACTAGCCATTATTGATTCATATTTGAAACTCACAATACAATGATCTGTATCTGTAAATCTCAGATGGAAGACAGTATGGAACAACACACATATGCATAATTTATGTCTATGTACTTAAATATATTAATGTAACACAAATGAATGATAGTCACTTTCTAACCAGCTCACAATTTTATTCTTAAAAAAATTATTTTGATTTCATGGCTATGTTTGAAAAAAGATGCCTTGAAGAATGACAATTGTAGAGAGTTCTTCAGGAATTTGGGTGTTCTGATTTCTCATATCCAGTCTCAGAAAGCATCATTTATGGGGGAGAGAGAGTAGGTATAAGTAGGTGGAAGCTGAAAGCTGCTCTGAGCACACATTTTGCTGCCTGCAGCACTGGAAGGGTGGATCACAGAGAAGCACACTGGTTTGACAGTCATCTTTTCAAATCAGCCTTTCCCAGGGAACAACTGCCACCATTTAGAGATTAAATATCCCTCTGCTGGTTTATTATCTGGAACAAGATAATTACAGTTCTCTTCCTAATGAGCAGAAGAGTTTTATATTATTTTGATGTCAAAGGACCCGAAGTAGCCAAAAGCATAGATTAATGCCGTTGTGTAATATCTAGTAAATACAATTATGCATCATAAACATTAAGATCATGATAACTTTCATCCAAAAGTGGGATTAATTTGATCCAAACCAGATGGGTGAAGAAAGAAGCTACTGTGTAAATAGTTCACTTGTTACTTTTCCAGATAGAGAACAAACTAGCTATAAATCATTACTGGATTATTTAAAAGGTCTTCATATTTTTGTCAGGATAACATTAATTTTTGGAAACTCTAGAATGTAATATTTTCCAGAGATAAACTCTAAAGGGATAAATGAATAAATAGACACATACAAATATCATTAAGTAATACAGCTGCAGATTTCTATGCTACACTTTTTCAGTTTCAGGCTGGGACTGGTTTTTCTAGGTAGAGCTATTAAGGTGTTATATTTAAATAGGTGTAAAGAAAGTAGTTTGTTTTTTGTAGACTAAGTATATCATGCCACATTCACAAAGAAAGAAGAGAAATCTTTGCGGTATTTGTTTCAGACCACCATTTCTTGGCGACATATTCATTACCTACTTCAGCAAAAAACAACTAGTAAAGTTTTCAATGACGAAGGCCATTACATAACTGTCCATCAATAAGTAAGTGATCAAAGTGCTCTGGCCAGTTCCTGTGGCCTGGCTTTTATCCCTTCCCCTCCCATCCCTTTGCACTGGGATGATTAAGACCAGAGAAGAGAAAGAGAGGAGGAAAGAGCGGAGAACAGCAACTCTTGAGACAAAGTTTAAATCACTTCCCCTCCAAAAAGAAAATTCTTTCTGCAACACTTATCCCACCATTTCATTTCCCTTTTTCCTCACATTTTCTCAGCACTAACACTTCTCTTTTTAGCTTCAGTGCCTGTACTGAATTTTCCACTCCCTCTTCCTTTTCTTCCTGTCCTTTCTTAGATTCTGAAGCCTGAGGTCTTTTTAGGAAGTGGCTGTTTGATTTAGTTCTTTTTCTTTTACTTTTTCATTCTGAGTCTTCCTATCAACATGCCTTGGAGATAAAGGCATGCGTAGAATGCAGCATCATTTTATTAGGAATGATGGAGGCCAGGTTCTGCTTTATTTATTTTTATATTTCCCTTTCTGACAAATGGAGCAGCCAGCACAGTGCTTGGCACACGGTAAAAGGCACTCAAATAATTGCTGAACAATTGAGTCAGACATACTTGAGTTCTAGCTCTGGCCCCTAGTAACTGAGCCACAGGGAACTCTGTTTCCTTTTTTTTTTTTTATAAAACAGGAGTAATGCAGACCTTACTTGGTCGTTATCGTAACTAAATGAGATAATTTATTTAAAAAGTACCTTGCAGAGTTCTGAGAATGTAGTAAGCCCTCAGTAATTATTTGTTGCCTTCTCTTAGGCTAGTCATTTTATTTTCCTGAGCTGTACCTCCTCATTTGCCACACAAGGATGATAGTCTTTCTTGGAACTTCCTGTAAGTGTTGTTCCAAGGATTAAAAAAGTTTAGGTGTTTAGAACTCTTTTTATAACATGAAAAAATGATGTAAATTATTACTAAAATATTGAAAATCTTCATCAAACTGAGGTTAAAAACTTATAGACTAAGGAATTTAAAAATGAGGTTACTGTTGAGAATTTTCTTTTTCTTTTCAAGGACAGAGTCAGTATTTATACTTTTTAAGGGTGTTTATGATTATTTGTGGCCTGTTAATCCATCTAAAATGCTCAGTTTGGGTGGCTACAAGCAGGTTTCTGAGGCAACTCTGTGGGGGGTTGAATTCTGGCTTTAGCACTTTCCATCTATATAATGACGGACAACTTTTCAATGCCTTAGTTTTCCCATTTGTGAGATGGTGATAGTAAGAGAGTTGACCTCATGGGATTGGGTTGTTGTGATGACTAAATGAGATAGGACATAGAACATGCTTTTAGCATGGCTTGATGTGTAGCAAGAGCCCAGTATATTCCAGCTATTGCTTTAAATAGAATCATCCTATTCTCTTTTTTTTGTCTTCTTATTAAACTTAAGAATATGTCATGACAACATTAAGTCCGTGGTCAACTCCTTTTTATGCTTTCTTATGGAAGAAATATCACACCGTATTTTGATCTAAACAAAAGGGGCACGAGATAAAAAAAAATAAGGAGGCAATTGGGAATCCTTCACTTAACTAAAACTAATATTTCATATCAAAATCTGAGTTTAAAATGTTTTTTAAAAAGTGAGCAAGTGTTTTTTTCAAGCTATTAGTGACTATAATAAAATTGAAGATCATTCTGTTAGGAAAAGTTAGTATGTCTTGATCAATGTTCCCTTGGTTGAAATAAATTGAAATACACATCAAAACAGTGGAAGTAAGAAGTGACTTTTGTGGATGAGTACCAGGCATTTCACAGAATCCAAGATCAACAAGGCCACAGGTGAGGTTATTCCAGGCGTAGGTAGTACTCTCAGTCCTTTATTTCTATTTCTACTTTAATTTTCTTTTTTTGAGAACAAACATAAGGGATATTTTACCAACTTGTTAGAGCAAGAAAAGAAAAAACCAAACCAGCCACCATCCCTTGTCTTTGACAAAGACTCAAAGGCAGGCAGAAGAATGGGAAAGCTTTATAGCAGAAAAAAGGGAAGGCTTCAGGTATGCCCTGACTGAGTTTGTTGGCATGGGGAACCTGGAGGCAGGCTAACTAGAACCAAAGCTAGCAATGTGATTGGTTTGAGCTTATTTGACTTTTTCTTGTTGGTCCTAAATTGGAAATGTGGAGGGAATTAGAGAAGTTTTCCACGGCCTTGGCTTAAGTATAGCCCACCCTGCCTGACTAGGGAGGGGGTTATGAAGGGAAGAATGACTGCTGAGGGACCTCTACTAATGTGGGGGGCAGAACATTCAGAGAGAAGTTGGCTGTATGCTGAGAAATACCCAGAAGGTCTCTAACACAGTAGATGTTGGCATAAAATAAATTTAACCTATAATATCAAAACAGGAAATTATTCAGTCATACAATTTAGGAAAACACTTTTTTATTTATTATTTTTAATTAACAAATAAAAAATTACGTATACAGTCATGCTATGTACAAAGATGTTTTGGTAAACAGACAGCCTACATCATGATGGTCCCATAAGATTATAATAGAGCTGAAAAATTCCTATTGCCTAGGGATGTCATAGCCATCTTAACAAGGCAGCACAATGCATTATTCAATAAGTCTGTGGTTGAGATGGCAAACAACTTTAACCTGGGTGCGGATGAGGATGACATTGAGAAGCTCCTAGAGGTGGTTCCTGAAGAAATGACTAATAAGTTGTTGGAACTGGAATGGGGATGAATGGAAGGAAGAGGCAAGAGGGAAGGAAACTGCAGGAGAAGAACCCCCAAGAAAATTCACAGTGAAGGGTTTAGCAGAAGCTTTTGAAGACCTCAACAAGCTACTTAAAAAGACCTGATTATTATACAACATACATATGTATTAAAACATCAGACTGTGCCCCATAAGTATGTGTAATTAAGATGTGTAAGTTAAAAAAAAGTTTGAGAACATAAACCCCAACATTGAAAGGTTTTTATTAATAGAGAGGAAAGTTGATGGTGCATTATCGGCTTACGAGCAAATCTATGATGAGAAAAGAAACAAACCAAGCAAAGTACCATGGACATATTTCTGAAAAGAGGGTCACCTCCTCAAAAAGAGCCATGGGCAGGTCCTTCAGCAGGTACTCCAGAAAAAGGCGTTGTTACCATAGGAAACGACAGCCCTATGTGTATCATTGCTTTCAGTGGGACAAAATGTGGCAGTAGAAGACAGTAATATCGATAATCTTGACTGTGTGTGCTTAGGCTAGTGTGTGTGTTTATGAACTAAGTTTTTAATAAAAAAGTTTAAAAAGTAAAGGAAAAAAATTTTAAATAGAAAAAAGCTTATAGAATAAGGATATAAAGAAAGAATATTTTTGTACTGCTGTACAATTGCTTGTGTTTTAAGCTAAGTGTTAGTACAAAAGAGTTAAGAAGTTAAAAAAATGGAAAAGTTTATAAAGTAAAAAAATTATGTAAGCTAAGGTCAATTTATTATTGAAGAAAGAAAAATATTTAAAAAATAAATTTAGTGTAGCTAAAGTGTACAGTGTTCATAAAGTCTACAGCAGTGTACAGTGATGTCCAAGGCCTTCCCACTCACTCACCACCCACTCAGTGACTTACTCAAAGCAACTTCTGGTTCTGCATGCTCCATTCATGGCAAGTGCCCTATTTGTACCATTTTTTATTTCATACAGTATTTTTACTGTACCTATTCTACATTTGGATATACAAATATTTACCTTTGTATTCAGCACAGTAACACGCTGTACTGGTTTGTAGCCTAGAAGCAACAGACAGTACCATATAGCCTAGTTGTATACTAGAACATACTGTGTAGGTTTCTTTAAGCACAGTCTGATGTTCGTACAAGGACAAAATTGCCTAATGATAAATTTTTCAGAATGTATTACTGCTATTAAGAGACACATAACTGCATTTATCATGAAAGACATGATGTTTTGAAATATGTATATATTGTGAAATGGCTCAATCAAGCTAATTAACATATGCACAACTGCTCATTTTTGATAAAAACAACAAAATATCCAGAAGAACAATAGCAATACTGTGCAGCAATCAGCTACATATATTGTTTCAGGAAGGAAAGGGCTCTTTTGTTCACTGACTGAAAATGGATGAGATTCAATGTGTTTTTGATAAATCTATTTTGAATGAAGCATTGAATACTGTTTAATATTCATTTAAAAATCTGAATAACATATAAAATTCTTTGGATTTTAACACTGGGCTAGAAAATGATGAGTGGCAGAATCCCTATAGATTTATAAACCCTCTGTATTTCAAGTTGGTTATTTGATTTTCCAAGTAGAATTTGTGCTCATGAAATAGCTATAATAACTCACTCGTATAAATTACTGGTTGGCCACATTTTTAGTCTGCCCCCAAATTGTTTTTGGAAGCTTCCTAATCTCTTCTGGCTTGACGGGAGTTGGCAGACAAGGCAGCAGGGAGTTATTGCGGATTTGTCTGTTGATTTAGGGCCAGAACTTTTGCTCCTGTCCTGAGTTAGGTTCATTGATAACATTCCCTCCCTACCTTCCTACTCTTTTCCAGACTTTATTTTAGAATCTTTAAAGTTCTGGGTGCAAAGAGCATATATTCAGGAAGTGGGTATGAAACTCAGGATCTTGGAAGATGAGAAGAGGAGGAAGACTAAAAAAAAGATTTTTAAAGTTTATGGAATGTAGGTACATTTTCTTTACCTGATGACATCTTAACACTCAGTTCACAACTCAGAAATATGTATATGTGTATATTTTACAAAGACATTTTTGTGTGTGTGCTGCATATAATAAAGTAAATAACATTTTACCTTTTGTTTTTTAGTATCATTTATAGTTTGTAAAGAAATAACAATATACAATTCCTCTGGCTAAAATTACTAAATTGAGTCTAGCAATGTTTATTCAAACATGCAGTTGTCTGTCAAGTATGACATTAAATAAATTAGCAGACAAACCTCTATAACGGTTTATTTTGCATATTGATTTAATTGATGGTTGATATCAAATAGCAAAGATGACGATGATGTCAAAATCAGCACCATGGCATACTTCATGAAAAATCTTTTACCAGGCATTTTAAGAGAGAGATGATCATTTAGAAATACCCAGGCAGCCCTGGATAAATCTTGAATTGGATAATTAAGTCTGATACTTCTCTTTATGACAGAAGTTATTTTAGAAAGAAAAAGATTATATAGCTTACCCTAGGCTACTGTTATCTTCATGGTACTGCACATGGCTTTTCAGAACTTTATAGGTTTCATTTCTTTAATCAAGTATCTGATTCTTCCTGGACAAAAGCTGAGCCTCTGTGGGACTCCATCTTTTCATTTATAAAATGAACCTGTAAAATGAGATGATCTATAATCTTGAAAGGTTTCTCTCCAGATTTAAGAGGATCTAAAGAGGTGTGAATAGTAGCTAAGCCTGCCTGCAAAGATCTATGGAAGGAGGCAATAACTTTTGATTTTGAAAGAAAATAATTCTATGTGTCTGGAATTTCACTGAGAAGAGCTGAGAGTATAACAGAGTTTGCTACAGGGAATCATGGTGTTGGAAGTAACAAAATAACCAAAGAAAAACAAAGGCCTTCAAAATTAAAAGGATTATATTTTCTCCTTTTCCCACATATTTTTACTTTTTTATTGCCTTTCAGACTTGCTACAGTCAAAAATAAGCCAAACTGTAGGTCTTTACTTCTCGTTCTCATTGTTGGCTTTCTTTGACACTGGGTTTGTGCCTAAACTTTGGTTATACTTTTTTTTCTCCTTTATTTTTATTTTTTAAATTTTATTGAAACATATTGGTTGTATATATTTATAGGGTACATAGTTATATTTCATTGCATGTGTACAACGTATTGATCTATTCAGGTTAATTAGCTTACTCATCATTGCAAAGCTTAATCATTTCCTTATGGTGTGGACATTTGAATCTCCTCTCTTCTAGTCATTTTATTACATGCAGTAAAACATTATTGATAATAGATGTCTGGGTCAACTGTACAACAATAGGGCTTATTTTTTCTATCTTGCTGTACTTTTGTGACCATTAATCAGTCTTTCACTATCATTCCTACACCCTCCCCTTTCCCATCGCTAGTGACCACAGTTCTCTCCTTGTAACAGTTAAACTTATTGTTTTATTATTATTTATTCATTTTTATTTGTTTGCATGTTTTGTCTTGTTCTATTTTTTAGCTCCCTCATATGAGTGAGAACCTGCAGTATTACTCTTTCTATGCCTGGCTTACTTTGCTTACCATATTTTTCTCTGAGCTCCTCCATGTTACTTTGAATGGCAGAATTTCATTCTTTTTTATGGATGAGTCATATTCCATTGGGTATGCAACATTTTCCTTATCCAATCATTTATCAATGGACATTTAGGTTGGTTCCATATCTTGGCTATTGTCAACAGAACTGTGATAAATATGGGGGTGCAGGTATCCCTTCCACCTGATGGTTTCCATTCCTTTGGGTATATACCTGTAGTGGAATTGCTGTGTCATGTGGTAGTTCTACCTGTAGTTGTTTGAGAGAACTCCATACTGTTCTCCATAATGGCTGCACTAATTTAGGATCCCGCCAACAAGGTACAAGGGTTCCCCTTTCTCTACATCCTTGCCGGGGCTTGTTATTTTCTGTCTTTTTGATAATAGCCAGTCTAATTCTAGTGAGATGGTAACTCTACGTGGTTTTGATTTGTATTTCCCTGATAATAGTGATGCTGAGCTTTTTTCATGTATCTGTTGGCCTTTTGTATGTCTTCTTTTGACAAATGCCTATTGAGCTCCCTTGCCTATTTTTTAATTGTTATTTAGTGTTTACTATTGAGTTGTTTGAGTTCCTTGTATATTCTGGAAATTAGCCCCTTGTCAGAAGCATAGGTTGCAAATATTTTCTCCCATTCTGTAGGTTGTCTCTTCACTCTCTTGATTGTTTCCTTTGCTGTACAGAAGCTTGTTAGTTTAATGTAACTCCATTTATTTATTTTTGCTTTTGTTGCTTGTACTTTTTAAGTCTTATTCATAAAATCTTTGCCCAGTTCTATGTCCTTGAGCATTTCCCCTGTGTTTTCTCCTAGATGTTTTATAGTTTCAGGTCTTACATTTAAGTTTTTAATCCATTTTGAGGTAATTTTTGTATATGGTGAGAGATAGGGGTCTAGTTTCATTCTTTTATATATGGATATCCAGTTTTACTGGCACCTTTTATTGAAGAGGCTGTCCTTTCCCCAATGTATGTTTTTAGAGCCTTTATCAAAGAACAATAGGTTCTAAATACGTGGGTTTATTTCTAGGATTTCTATTCTGTTCCCTTGGTCCATGTGTCTGTTTTTATGCTATTTGGGTTACTAGAGCTTTGCAGTATAATTTGAAGTGAAGTAGTATAATGCCTCCCACTTTACTCTTTTTGCTCAGGATTGCTTTGAGGTCTTTTGTTGTTCCATATGAATGTTAGGATTGCTTTTCTTTTTCTGTGACGAATGTCATTGGTAATTTGATAGGAATTGCATCGAATCTGTAAATTGCTTTGGGTAGTATGGACATTTTCACAACATTAATTCTATCAATCTATGTTAAGTCTTCCCATTTTTTCATGTCCCCTGTAATTTCTTTCATCAGTGCTTTGTACTTTTCATTGTAGAGACCTTTCACCTTCTTGGTTAAATTTATTCCAGGGTATTTTATTTTTCTGGTAGCCATTGTATAAGGAATTCCTTTCCTGATTTCTTTTTCTGCTAGTTCATTGTTGGTATATAGAAACACAACTGACTTTTGTATATTGATTTTATATCCCACAACTTTACTAAATTTGTTTATCAGCTCTAAGAGTTCTTTTAGTGGAGTCTTTAGGTTTTTCTGTATATAAGATCATGTCATCTACAAACAGGGACAATTTGACTTCATCTTTTCCAATTTGGATGACCTTTATTTCTTTCTCTTCCCTAATTGCTCTGGATAGAACTTCAAGTACTATGTTGAATATGAGTGGTAAGAATAAAAATTCTTGTCTTGTTCCCATTCTTAGAGGAAAATCTTTCAACTTTTCCTTGTTCAGGGTAATGTTAGCTATGGGTCTGTCACATATGGCTTTTATTGTGTTGAGATACTTTCCTTGTATACCTAGTTGGTTGAAAGTTTTTATCATAAAGGATGTTGAATTTTATCAAATACTTTTTCTGTGTCTATTGGCATGATCATATGGTTTTCATCTTTCATTTTGTTGATGTGGTGTATCACATTTATTGTTTTGCATGTGTTGAACCATCCTTGCATCCCTGGGATGAATACCACATGATCATGGTATATGACCTTTTTGTTGTGTGTTGGATATTGTTTGCTAGCACTTTATTAAGAATTTTTGCATCTAAGTTTATCAAGGATATTGGCCTATAGATTTATTTTTTTCTGGTGTCTTTTGGTTTTGATCTCATAGAATAAGTTTGGAAGAATACCCTCTGCTTCAAATTTTTGGAATAGTTTGAGAAGAATGGTATTAAATCTTCTTTAAAAGTTTGATAGAATTCAACACTGAAGCCATCCAGTCCTGGGCTTTTCTTTTTTGGGAGACTGCTGATTACTGCTTCAATCTCATTCCTTGTTATTGGTCTGTTCAGGTTTTCCATTTCTTCTTGGTTCAGTCTTGGAAGGGTGTATATGTCCAGAAATTTATTCATTTCTTCTAGATTTTCAAATTTGTTGGTGTGTAGTTGTTTATAATAGTTTGTAATGGTTCTTTGTATTTCTGTGGAATCAGTTGTAATGTCTCTTTTTTTATTTCTGGTTTTTGATATTTGGTCTTTTCTTTCCTTGGTTAGTTTTTAGCTAATGGTTTGTCGATTTTTTCTTTTTACACAAAGAACAACTTTTTGTTTTGTTGATCTTTTGTATCATTTTTGGTCTCTATTTCATTTAGTTCTGCTCTGATCTTAATTATTTCTATCTGACTACTTATCTTGGGGTTGGGTTGTACTTGCTTTTCCAGTTCTTTGAGGTGTAACATTAGGTTGTTTATTTGGGATCTTTCAACTCTTCTGATGTGAGCACTTAAAGGCAATAATCTCTCTTAGCACTTCCTTTGCACTATCCCATAATTCTTGGTAAGCTGTGCCCATATTTTCATTTTTATCTAGGAATTTTTTTGATTTCCAGTTTATTTCTTCTTTGCCCCTTTGTCATTCAGGAGCATGCTGTTTAATTTCCATGTATTTGTATAGTTTTCAAGGTTGTGTTTATTGCTGATTTCTAGCTTTGTTCCACTGTGGTATGAAAAAAATATTTGATATGATTTCTATCTTTTTAAACCTGTTGAGATTTGACTTGTGGCCTACTATGTGGTCTATCCTGAAGAATGATCCATGTGCTGATGAGAAGAATGTATATTCTTGTTGGATGGAATGCTTTGTAAATGTTTATTGAGTCCATTTGCTCTAAAGTGCCATTTAAATCCAATATTTCTCTGCTATTTTTTTGTCTAGATGATCTCTCCACTGCTGAGCAATATGTATTAAATTCCCCAACTATTATTGTATTGGGATCTATCTCTCCCTTTAGATCCAATAACATTTGCTTTATATATCTGGAGCTCTGATGTTGGGTGCATATATATTTATGATTGTTATATTTTCTTGCTGCACCAATCCTTTCATCATTATGTAATGTCTTTCTTTGTCTCCTTTTATAGTTCTTGGTTTAAAGTCTATTTTATCTGATATAAGAATGGCAATTCTTGCTCATTTTTGGTTTCCATTTGCCTGTAACATCTTTTTCTAACCCTTCACTGTTAGTCTATGTGTGTTCTTAACTGGTGAAGTGAATTTCTTGCAGGCAGCATATAGTTGGGTTTTGTTTGTTAATCCACTCAGCCAGTCTGTATCTTTTAAATGGGGAATGTAATCTGTTTACATTCAAGGTTGTTATTAAAAGGTATTTCCTATTTTTGGCTATTTTATTAGTTTTTTGTGGTTTTAAAAATATTTCATTTGTTCCTTCCTTTCTCTTTTATTTTTGTTTTTGCTGTTTTGGGTTTTTTTTGGTAGTTATAAGATATGTTTTTTTTCTCTTTCTCATTTGTGTATCTGTTCTACTAGTGGTTTTTATTCTTTCTCATGCATTGATGATGATAGTTATCACTCTCTTGATTCAAGGTGTAGAGAACCTTTGTGAATTTCTTGTTGGGACAGTCTTGTGGTGGTGAATTCCCACAGATTTTGTTTGTCTGGGAAAGATATTATTTCTCCTTCATTTCTGAAGGATATCTTTGCTGGGTGTAGTATTCTTGGCTAGTAGTTTTTTTCTTTCAGCACTTTGAATATGCCATACTGCCTTCTCCTGGCCTGTAAGATTTCTGTGGAGAAGTCTGCTGTTAGTCTGATGGAGGTTCTATTATAGTTGATTTGATTATTTTCTCTTGCTCTTTTTAGGATTCTTTCTCTGTCTTTAACTTTTGACAATTTGACTATAAGTCACCTCTGGGAGGTCCTTTTTGGATTGAATCTGTTTGGGGTTCTCTGAGCCTCTTGGATCTAGGAGACCATATCTTTTCCAATATTTAGGAAGTTTTCAGCTATCATTTTATTAAATAGTCTTTCAATGGCTTTTCCTTTGTCTTCCCCTTCTGGTACACCCATCATACTGATGTTTGTATGTTTAAAGTTGTCTGATAAATCTCATAGGCTTTCTTCATATTTTAAAATTCTTTTTCTTTTTTGGGTCCATCTGGGTTCATTCAAAAAGCCTGTCTTCTAGTTCAGAAATTCTTTCTTCTGGGCTGGCCCCATGGCTCACTCAGGGGAGTGCGGTGCTGGTAGTGTTGAGGCCGTGGGTTCAGATCCTATATAGGGATGGCCGGTGTGCTCCCTGGCTGAGCATGGTGCAGACCACACCAAGCCGAGGGTTGTGATCCCCTTACTGGTCAGGAAAAAAAAAAAAAAAAGAAATTCTTTCTTCTGCTTGTTCTAGCCTGTTGCTTAAGCCCTTGGTTGCATATTTTTTTTTCATCAAATTGAATTCCTCATTTCCAGGATTTTTTCTTGGTTCTTTTTTATGGTTTCTATCTGTTTGTTGAATTTCTCATGAATG
Source organism: Cynocephalus volans (assembly GCF_027409185.1). Lineage (NCBI taxonomy): Eukaryota > Metazoa > Chordata > Mammalia > Dermoptera > Cynocephalidae > Cynocephalus > Cynocephalus volans. Next base: position 79,650,264 of record NC_084464.1, read on the forward strand.
TCCTGGATTTTTTTTTTTTTATTGTGATTACTATTTTTTCTTGGAACATGTTGGGTTTTCTTAAGATTGTCATTTGGGATTCCTCTTCAGGCATTTCACTGGTTTCTTGTTCTTTGGGTCTGGTGTTGGAGAATTATTGTCTTCTTTTGGGGGAGTCATGTTTCCCTGTTTTTCCATGCTTCTCATATCTTTGCATTGATCTCTAGACTTCTGGTGGTATAGTTGCTTCTTTTAATTTTTGGAGTTTTTGAGGGAAGAGATTCTTACCTGTAGAAGTGTTCTATATTGGTAGTCAGGTTGGGTGTTGTAGGTTTGTTTCTTCTATGTGAGTATGGCAGTAGTTGCCAGATCACTCCCTTCACCCTCTTCACTGGTGTAGATGGTCTGCTGTGTCAGGTTGTACTCTCAGCTCCCAAGGGATGATGGGCATGGATCCAGGTGACCAGTGCAGGGACTGGTGTTGGCTCTGCCTACTGTCTGCTGGGGTGAAGGAAGGGGGGGTCACTGAGTCAGGTGAGGCTCTAGACTCTAGGAGTGTGGGAGGAGGGCACATATCCAGGTGGCCACTATACTCCTCCTGTGCTTTTTGCTGGTATGGGTGGGTTTGCTGTGTTAGGTAGGACTCTGAGTTCCTGGAGAAGGTGGGCATGGATCTAGGTGACCTGGCACAAGGGACTGGTGCACTCCCTGTTTGCTGTCTGCTGGATTGGGGAAGGGGCCACTGAGTCAGGCAGGGCTCTGGATTTCTGGAGGGAAGGAGGGTGTTGGTCCAGGTGGCCACCATGCTCTCCCCATGATCTCCACTGGGATGTGCGGGGCCACTGGGTTGGTGGGACTCTGAGCTCCCCTGTCTCTTATTTCAAAATGGCAATGCCCAGTGGCAGTCTGGGACTGAGGGGGCTGGGGGGAGGACTCAATCTGTACTTAACCTCTGGAAAAATACAGACCTTTTGACTCTTAGCAGCTCTCCACACTGGGCTCACTGTCTGCTAGGTTACTTTGCAGACTGATTTGCAGGCATCTGTGGTTGGAATACCTGCTAACCACCTCCTGCCTACCTCGTCCCAGCAGTGCAGGGTCTCTCCAATCTCCACACTATTCTTGGTTGGGTACTTCCCCTATCTTTCAATATTATTGTCTCGTGTTTCCAGATCTTGTGTGTGGGGTGGTGTGTTCCTCACTGTTTTGCTGGATTCCATCATTTTCACCTAGACTCTCTAGAGGTGACTGCCTACCTATTGCTTTGTACTTTTTTTGCATTAAAGGTGAGGGATGGTTGCCTCTAGTCAGCCATCTTGCTGGGGCTGGGGGAACTTGTTATATGTATCACAGCCAATTTGGGGGTTTTCTTAAAAAGTTTCTATGATAGCAAATGTTATAATCTCAGTTATTTCAGTGCATAATGTTTTTTTCCACTAGGTGTAAGTTATTCTAGCCAGGCCTATATCTCTGGTATATAGTAAATACTTTAAAAAGGGTTTACTGAATAAATTAATTATACTCATAAGATGTAAATAGAAAACAATTTCAAAAAGGACTGAAACCTGACTATAGCATTATCTGTAAAATATTTTGGATATGTCTCAAATGGAATTTCCCCTACGACAGATAAAATCCAGCACCGATGGCTCCACTCATAGCAAATTCTATGGGGGAACATACCATAACTCTTTTTTCCCATATCACCCACTGAGATTGGATAGCAAATAACATTTTTTCTCTCAGGAGAAAATTAACAGTCCATCTTTTTCAAACACTCTTCCCTTGGCTTCCATAACATCACATTCTCTTCATTTTTCTCCTACTGTTCTTTTTATTTTATAAATAAATTCATAAGTTAGTTATTTCATATGGATCAGTGGTCCTTCATTAAAGTAAATTTCTTCTCATGTGATATTTGATGAATTTTTATTTATAGTAAATTAAATCAAGGATGCAGAAGACAACGGGGTGAGATAAATGAAATTTGTGGGGTGGGGTGGTACAAAAGTGGCTCAAGTTGATGCTGTATTGGGTTAGGGCAGGTGCAAACTTAACTGTTTAAATATTTCAATGAGATAGAAATTGGAGTTTTATTTGAAAATCTCTGAAATGTTACACTACTTACTCCTTTTAAAAGAGGGAAATATTTTGAAAGGTAAACATTTAAGTAGAATACATTGTATTTTTGTATTTTTATATGCTGATGCAATCCAACAAAAGCAGAATGCAAATGATTACAAAAGATAATAATCTGAATACCAGGTACAGTATTTATTTGCTTGGACTAGATAAACATGAACCACGGAGAAATATTTCTACATAATTTTGCCTGAGAGTGATTCATTTGGAGTAGTCTGTGGTTTCTAAAACATAATTATTTGCTAGGCCTTTATTTATCCTAAAGAGGGCCAGGTTGCTGTTCCCTTTCTTGGTGATTTACTCAAGTACTCTGAAATCTTTCTTGATCCATAATAAAAACTGTTGCTCTTACACAAAATTAAAGCTTTAAGGAATAGATATGGAGGATATAAACAAAATGAAGATACTTAGCTTGCAGAAGAGACACATATTTGAATGGATGTATTTTTGAAGAGAGATTTGTAATCCAGCTAAAGTTCATTATTTGGTTATTATGTGGCAGGGGCTGTGCTTGGTGCTTCCACAGAGATTGCCTCATTTAAGTTCAAATGAACCTTTTGATGCAGACCTTATTGATTATATTATCCCATTAACCTTGTTTTTCAGATAGCAAAATTGAGGCATAAAGCAGTGTAGTAATTTTCCTGTGGACACAAAGACACTAATGGTGAGGTCAGGATTTGAACCTTGGTATTTTGACCCCAGAGCATTGACATCAGCACTGTACCTCACTGCTTCCTTCACTCTGTGTGCCTCTGGCCAGCGCAAGAGACACTGACCAGTGGAAGTCACAGAGAGGCAGATGCAGGCTGAATATAAAGAAGAATTTTCTAATGATGAGATCTGTCAATGTAGAACTGAGCACCTTAGAAATTATTGATGTCCCTTTGGTGGATGATGTCTTTATTCCATTAGGAAATGTTGCAGTGGTTATTTATACTTCAGAGCAAGTTAAACACTACTAAAGCTTTTTTTCTCTGTCCTGGGATCTATGATTCGATGAAAAGAAAGTGGTATCTTGTGTGGATATGTCTGTTTGTAACTTTGGCAGCAAAGGTAGCTGTCTCTTAAGTGTCCTGCCACAAAGTATCCCATTCTGCTCATCTTTACTGGATCTAGCCTTCAATTTCTTTTACAAAGACCTGTATTAGATTAGCAAATGGAGTCTGAACATGGAAGAGGAGAGATAATGAACTGAACTTCAAAGCATGAAAAGAAGATGAAGAAAGAGAAGATCACATGTAGGAAAATGAAAGAACTAGAATGGATTAGCCTGTCTTCTTCCTAAATAAATTATTGAAATGGAGTATTTATACATAGATGCATATGTGTTTACAAATATTTTAGCTTTCCAAAAGCAGTTTGTTAAGTCTATTTGTTTTTAAATTCAAAGTGACTAAGTCAGGTTCAAGTCACCGAAAGGAAGTAAATACATTTTTTTCTCTTTAGAGCTTTTATATGGCCCAATGGTAATCAAAATAAATTCTAGTATATTTCCAGCAGATGGCACCGCCCATTTGAATCACGGAAAGGCATTCTGAAGGCTATGGAAAGCCACTCATTTTAGAAATAGGACTTATTCTGGAAAAGATTTCCAGCCAATTGAATTGAATCAATAGAAAATAATACACTTAAATCATTCTAAAATGCTTCCAAAGTAAAATGCATGATTAAATAATATGTTTAATTTGGGAAAAATTAAGTCTATGTAAATAAAACCAAACTCATTTAACCAGAACTCCCCAGGACTTAAGTTCTGCTGAGATTTAATTTTCATTTGATCTTTCCAGGCAGCTCTCTTCTTAAGTGCCTCCCTAACTTTTAAAAAAGCATAGCAACCAGCACATATTTATTGAATGTCCTACATGATGAGCTGATTTAATTTATAAATCAATCTTCAACTCGCAAGTCAAAAATTCCTAGATAAACGCTTTAACATTTCATCCAAAACCAGGGGATTGGCGGTGCTTAAACAAAACAGGGCCAGCTCTGCTGGCCACATACTTCTTGTCTATGCATGTATCTCTTTCTAAATCTCTGGCTAAACTGTCACACCACCCTTGCTTCTCTTCTCGATGGCCTTTTCATGTGGATCAGGACATAACATGCCTTACCAGTTGTCACCCTAACACAATCAGTGGAAAAGCAACCAGTTTCACAGTTCTGTATTCACTGAAGACATTAATTGTTATTGAGCAGATCCAAATTGGGTGATGTGTTTTGTTTTCACTGGAGTTTTACTCACTGATGATAAACAACTGTTCTGAGGACTCAGGCGCAGCTTTCTGTCATTTAGAGAGAGCCATTTGAGGCTGCAGGGCAGGGCTTCCTGGACTCTTGATGCTCATATGTGATACACAGCCTGCATCCTGAAGTTGGTAAATTCAGTCAAGTAGCTTAAGACTGTCAAGGAAGGGGGACAGAGCCCAGTATAAGACTGACCAGCTTAGGTGGAACCAGGACAGTTCCCAGAAATGGCTTCTATGACACTTGTTATATGCTTGCTTAAAAATAAGATGTTCGCCTCTTTCCACAATCATTTGCATATGGATGCTGAGTTTGACAGTAATTTCTTTTTCATCTCTGAATTTGTTGTAGAACAGGGTAATCAGTAACTCAACTTATGAAATAAAATGAAAAGAAATAGAGAAATTTAAGGTTTTTTTGTAGTGGTACTTTTAAATTTTCTTCTTGTATAGGTCATGTTTTAGACAAATGTCATATTATTTGATTTCTAGAAGCAAACCACAAATTGTAATATTTGGTAGGTTCATAAGAGATGTACTTTTGATAAGGTACCTAAAAATATTCTATGGGAAAGATTATTTGCCTCTGCTATGATAAAAATATATTAACCAAATGTCTACGTGGTTGCCAGATTTAAAACACTGGATGCCCAGTTTGAATTTCAGGTAAATAAGCATAAATTTTTAGTGTAAGTATATCCCATGCAATGTTTGGGACATATTTATGTTAAAAAAAACCCCAAAAGACTTTTTGTTGTTTATCTGAAATTCAAATTTAACTGGATGCCCTATATTATCTGGCAACTTTACCTGGTAGGTGACTCTTCTGGGTGTGACCCTCCTCCACAGTTGCCACACTGAGAGTGAGAGTAGACATGCTCCTTAAGACTTCTCAACTGCTCTGCCAGCATCTTACTCTTCAACTATGTCTCCAGGTGTTAGCAAGTGGACCTCTGTAGCTTGCTATCATTGGGAAACTCCACACTGACTTCATCAGGAATTGTACAGACAATGTGATAGAAATCTTCTCCAACCTTCAGTTCACAGGGTTATGTTAAATAAACTGCCTGAGGACCCCTGGCTTGTGAGAACTAAGACTAAATTTCATTTTTGTTTTGCATAGCAGGAAACAGACCTGAGAGAAAGCAATCTAGCATGATGATTATAAACATTTTACCCTTGCTGTCCATGCCCCATCTCCTGCCATGGGAAATGGCTGGAGAGAGTGTAAATTTACCATGCTCGTTACAGAGAGTTTGCCTGAGAAGGATTATGAAACCACCCCGTACTGTGTCTTATTAGTGGAGAAATAGCATGGGCTTAGGCATGCATTCTCAGGTACATCCTGGTTCTCACATCTGTTTATGTAATTCAGGGTAACCTATAAGCCTTTTTTTCAGAAATATCCCAAAATAAACCATTATTAAGAAAGAGGAAGAAAGGAAAATTGCAGCACTAAAAACTCCCCCTGTAAATATGTAAATTTGCTTTACCATATACTTTTAAAAAATGCCTAAGTGTTAGTAATGTGTGTAACATTATGTTCAGCACCAGTAGGTATAATGGGTATAACAAAGACGAAACAAATGGAATTCTTACCTCACCTGAGATCATAATCTAACACAGGAGATGTATGCATATGAATCAGTTAAGGAACAATGAAAAGTATAATATGAAGAAGCGCCAAAGTTGGTCATAGAAAGAGCAAAAGTACAGTAGTTCAGAGAAGTGGGAGATTGATTCAGGCTTGCGTGGACCTTGTGAAATGAGTTCCATTTGGATTAATGAAGGAACATAGGGAGCAGCACAAAGGAAGGCACAGACAGAGCAGGAGCATTTGAGGGTTAATGAGGACCAAGTCTACATGGAGGAGAGGACCTCCGTTAAGGCAAATGTGGGGACAAATCTGCACAGGGAGGTTGATGCAATATTATGACAAGATATAGGGTTTGGATTTGGTCCTATAGGCCATGGGGAGCTACTGGAGATTTTTGAATCATGGAATCACATGGTGATAGTGTTCTGGCAACAATCTGTAAACTAGATTAAGAGAGAAAAGAGGTCCGTTTTGCACAGTGTAGGTGTGAGGGGTTGTACACATTCACTAAGAGTGAGTCTAAAAACCAACAAAAGATTTTTAATGCGTATAAATCAGTAAATGGAAAACACACACATCAATTCACACAGAGATGCATATAACATGCACATAAAGCACAGTCTCTACTCTGTGCTTCCTTCCCAGAGAATTATCCTTCACTATGCCATGTGATCCCCAGGAGACGGACATTGAAAACTGAGTGAGTTTCTTACATTACCTCTGTTCTTTGTTCATGACTGCATCTAGCTTGAGCCATATGTTATGTTCAATTCTGTTTCTTGGTATTCCATCATCATTACATAGCAAAGGAGGAGGGGTGGGGAACTACAGCCCTTCTTATCCAGAAAAAAATTTTTATTTTTATTATTAAAAATATTCTGCAGGGCTTTATGATTATAAATAAATTAAAACCAGAAAGAATGGTTTCTCTTTCCTACATAATTAAAAGTAGTCTTTCAAGTGACATGGTTAAGTGTCAAAGGAAACCCTAACCACAGTCAATTCCAGAAGAGTTTTTAAAGACCCCAGGGATACAAAATCCATTTGTTGTACGCAAGTGGAAAATAAGTTTTTATTTTTTAACATACACTTTTAAGGGAAAAGCAAATAACATGGCGAGGTCTCTGATGCTTTCAATATGAAAATTAAGTACATTGTAAATAACACATAAGTTTGCAGCTTCATTCTAACTAATTTTCCCTGGGCTACAAAAAAAAGTTCCAGAACTCTGAAAGAAAACCAAATGTAAATATTGCTATTCCTAAAAATCTTTGATGTTCCAAAACAGATGTCCTGATATTGTGGTACCTATAACTTTTTGTTTTTATTGTTGCTTTCAAGTTAATCTTGACTTTTATCGTTGTCTTAATTCCAAAGTCCTTTGGGCTGCATCTCCATAATAAGATCAAAAGTAAAGGGTGGAAACTAGATTAATTTACATACTTGCCTCAAGTCTCTGATGGGCTTTTGCTAATCAAGTCAATGTCCCTGGCTTTAGTATTAAAGTATATAATTCATATTTGACTCAAATAGCAATCGCCCAGAAGAGACTTAACATCTCCTCTGTCCCCAAATAATATTCATTTCTGTTCAAATTTATATTCGGGAGTAGGGAGGAAGACATTAAATTATCAATTAGTCAATTATTTATGTGCTGATTATTCTGAAAAGTGCTATGAAGGAAAATTTTAGAATACTATTAGAAAATCTAATAAAAGGAAACTTACATATGCTTAGGGATACCCTGAGGAAGTGATGTTTAAACTGAAATTGAAAAAATAATATGTTCTAGATAGATGAAGGAAGATGAGGAGACAAAAAGAGAACATTACAGGCAGATTACATATGGAAAGGACCTAAAGCAAGAAGATACAGGCATATAGGAAAGAAACACAGAACAGTGTTGCTGAAGCTTAGTGAGTGTGGTGAATTATATTTATTTTCACAATTCATTCTCTTTCTGCCCTTGGATGCCTCCCTGCCTCACTGACTTCGGACTTGGCCATATTATATTCTTTGGAGAGTTGGATATGGGTAGGCATGACATTTTTCATGTATGAGCTAATGCTTTAAATGCAATCGCATGGCTTAACTGGGGCCTTCTTTTTTCTGTCCTCTGCCTTGATAGAGCAGCAGGCACTGGATAGGGACTGATCCTTTAGGCTTCATCTCCAAATGTGAAGACAGTGGTGAGAATCATATATCCCTCACAGCCTAGAGAAGAATCAAAGAGACTCAGCTGACCCAAAGGTGCCATGTAATGTGAATGACAAATGACCCTTTGGGGTAATAAGTGACTGAGATTTGGGGGAGTTATTTTTTTGCATCATTAATTCAACAGAAGTTGACTGATACTGAGAAAGAAAAAAAACAGAGATTAAAAAAGGCCAGACTAAGCAGGGACATGTAGGCAATATTAAGGATTTTGCTTAATCATAAGAATAGTGGGAAATCATTGAAGCAAGTTCCTGACACAATAAAAAATGTATTAAAAGAGAGAAGAAAAGAAATCACCCTGGCTGTACCAAAATAACACAAACAAAGCAAAACGAAAACCAAAAAAATAAGCAAGAATGCAAATAACATTGGTGGGTTACTGCAATAAGAAAGATGATCTAAAATTTATTGAGAACGTATGGCTAGACATTCTTTGAAGCTCTTTACCAATAATAGCTAACTGAATCCTCACAATGAGGTAAGCCATTTTATTTTTTCCATTTTAGATATGAGAAAACTGGAGGTAAGAAAGATGTCTTAGTCCATTTGGGCGACACTAACAAAATACAGTAAGGTAGGAAGCTGATAAACAACAGAAATTTATTTCTCACAGTTGTGGAGGCTGGGAAGTCTAAGATCAAGGCACCAAAAGAGTTGGTGCCTTGTGACAGCTCACTTTCTAGTTCATAGATAGTGACTTTTAGCTGTGTTGTTACATGGTGGAAGGGGCAAGGTAGCTCTCTCAAGCCTTGTTTTTATAAGGACACTAATTCCATTTATAAGGGTTTTACCTTCATGACCTAATCACCTCCCAAAGGCCCCACATCCTAATACTATCACATTGGTGATTAGGTTTCAACATGTGAATTTTAGGGATAGAAACATTCAAACTCTAGCTGCAGATGAACAATGTTCCCAAGATTCCCCATGTATTGAATGGCACAAACTCCATCCATCTGGCTTCACTGCTTGAATTCTAGGCCAGAGGAATGCGAAGGTGGCTTGAACGAGGGAAAAGGCATAAGACATAGAGAGGCTTTGATGACGTTGAGAGGTATTTACAAAATTTGAATATCAGGACCTGGTTTCTGATTAGCTATGAGAGATGAAGCGACAAGGGGATTTCGAAGATAACTCCAGATGTGTGAAATGAGTGATGCACTGAGACAGGGATGTTGGAGAGGATGAGGTGGGAGATGAGATTCTGTATTCAGATAGTAAGCTGCAGGGGGGTAGAAGCTGTATGAGGTCAAACATTTTGCCTCGTGTGTTGCAGAGACTCAGTGACAATATACAAAATAGATGTATTTCATATTTACAAAATTCATTTTAAAATAGCATGGGACTTTGATATAATATTTTTCTTGCATGAAAATTAATTTTTCTCAAGTGTTTCTGTTGATAGAGTTCACGGATTTGAATCCGAGAGAATACTCATGTTTGGCATGAATATTGCCTCCTTACACACAAGATCCATGCTTGTGACATAATTTACTTTATCACTACTTCTTTTTATTAGTGGAAAATGCTAATCCTGAGATGTATCCACATGCTATCCAACAACTTTATTGTCATATTATCACAAATTTAATGTGATTCACAGTTTCAACATAGAACAGCATTTATTTTGCAAATGTAGTAGTGAAGGAACAAGCATTTATTGTGGGACTGCTCTGTGCCAACATTACATTAACAGGTTATAACAAGGTTATTTCATTTAGCCAACTATTCTTTCACAAATTGCAGGTGTTTTTGTCTTGGCCTCAGTTTCCTTCTGTTGCATTACATTTCTGGACTATAACAGTCACTAGATCATACTATTTTTGGAGAAACTTTTAGTATTTTGTAGTATTTATCATTAAGGATGAATAACAAATGTAAACTTCCTTTAAACTCACAGAAACTCATCTGACCAAATTATGCTGCTGTCCTTTAAAGTAGCCACTTAGAAAAGTTGGAGTTGTTTAGAATCAAAGCTGCCAAATTATCTCATACATTACAGAGGCTCAAAAGAGACTTGCTGTCCTTATGTTTTAATGACACAATATCCCTTATCTACCTTCCCTCCCCCCTTTGGCTGTGCTTAGTGCCATCTCATTATCTTCTGCTGAGACACACACAATCTTGAAGGTACATAAAAGCCTCGTGCAGAGATCCATGGGACTGTCAGGCCAGAAGCAAGCAGAGAATGGAGTTAGATTTATTTAGGGATGTCAGGAAAAATACTCATTTGTTTATTATCTGTCTGGGGAAAATATGTGTGGTCAAGATGACATATAAAATATCAAACAACCAGTGTTGCATAGCTACCCGCAATCAGAACAGATGCATCCATCTAAGTGTGAAACATTAGAACGGAAATAAATCACCAGTCGTAATGGATACCAATCAAAATTAACTGTTAGGGCCTACAGGTGACTTCTGGCTAAATATAAGTCTTGGGAGTAATTTTCCAAGTGTTGTTAAGTGTGAGTTTTAAGAAGACTAGGGCTGCCTACACTATGTAAAATTATGTATTTACTTGTCTCTATGGGAGATAAGTGATTTGAGAAGAAATACCGTGTCATGTTTTAACAGTCAAATAGTTCAACCTTAATAAAATGTTTGCTAATAAAATTAATAATTCTATTATCCTAAGATCTTTTGTGTATTTATTTAGTGCTTTATATTTTATGAAGCATTTCCACATCTGTAGTCTCCTTGGATAGTTACTGGAGTCCTGAGAGGTGGGCAGGATTAGAGAGTTAAGTAAATTGCACAATGGCATTATGGAATTTCTCTTTTATCATGATGACAAAAGAGTCCTTTCGGAAAGATGTGAAATTGTGAAAAATAAACTATCAAGTATTTTATAAAAACTTGAATGGCTTCAGAACAACATAGGGACATTAAAAATTAAACTGAAATACAAATAACTGATTTTTTCTTGAAAAATAAGAGTGAAATTAAGTAACTTCTGATATTGTCATGTTTGTGCTTATGAAAATAAATAAGACAGCATGTGAAAATAAATATGACAGTATTTATTGGCCTCTGAAGGCAAACTGATCTTAATTCTATTAAAAATCTATTTATTTCTACCCATCATCCAGGTTTTGATTTTTAAATACAATTCTCCAGTAAAATGAACCAAGAGTCCTTGAAAAATTAGCTGATTCTAGAGTTGGGGCAGGAAAAGTATAAGATGATCATCTTGCATTCCCAGAAAGTAAAGAAGTGTGAAAATAAACAAACAAAACCAAAAAATCAGAAACAAAAGGATAGAGGTATGTTCAAGGGAAACGGGATCCAATCTGAAAGACTGGCAAACTGAACAGTTTGAGCAACAAAATAATGTAGCATTGAGTTATAACATAAAACATAAAATAAATATACATGGGTCTATAGTGATGTGTATAAACTGTTGAATAAATAAATTGGGGCAAAGAGACAAATCTTCCTCCCAGAAAAATTCCAAATAATAAATGTGTATAATTCCATCTCCAGGAGATAAAGTTTAAACCCTCCTTCCTCCCACTTTGAGTGTGGGCTAGATTTAGTGACTTGCTTCCAAAAAGTAGTGTATGAAAAAGGAGAAAATAGCGACTTGTAGAGCAAGCACCACCTTAACCAAGTGATCAAGATTAACATCACCAGAGATAAGTGATGTTCATATCAGGTACCTCTGACATGATTTGATGGGAAGTTTATTTTACTTTTGATATAATCTTTCTAAAAACCTACAAACTTCAGTCCAATCATGAAAAAAACATTAGACAAATCCAAATCGAATGGCATTCTATAAGTTACCCAGTCAGTACTCCTCAAAACTTCCAGGTCAAGAAAACAAAGACAGACTGTGAAACTGTCACAGACCAGAGGAGCCTAGGGAGAGATATGACAAGCAAATGCAGTGTGGGATCCCACATTGGGTACTTGAATAGGAATTGGACATTAATGGAAAAACTGATGAAATCTGAATAAAGTCTGGAATTTAGTTAATAGTGATGTAGCAATGTTGGTTTCTTAGTCTTGAAAATGGATCATGGTAAAGTCAGATGACACATTAGGGGAAACTGAAACCAGGGTATATGAGAACTCTTTTCTATTTTTGCAACTCTTTCGTAAATCTAAAAGTATTCCAAAATAAAAAGTTAATTAAAAACAAACTATTTGTTTAAAATAAAGTCCTTGTGTGTATGTGAGTCATGTGTCTGTATATGCACATATGCATGAATGTCAATCAGTAGAGTTTAGCATATTACTGAGAATTCCACAATATTGAGTAATAGTGACAACTATTTTTAGTTTAATGGCTCTATTATACTTTGGCCATGTTTTGTATGTGTTCATAAACCACATGGCTTGTATGTTCATGCTGTCATATTGACATATATCTTCGCGTTCATGTTTATTTTCATTCAGCTGTGAAATAAGTGTTTAAACGTCAGCTTTTTTGAGCATTGAAGATTTTTCAACACAGGGATATGAGCCGATGAACAGCCAGAGCACGTACCTGCTTTTAATTCCTACAATGATTAAAGGGAGTCACTGTTCCAAAAGCTCAAAACCAGAGGCCGCTGTATCCACTGCTAATTCTGGTGGAAGTGAAGAGCCTCCTGGAGTAGTACTACATAGAACAGGGTTCCTGTCTCTCAGCAGCAGTGAAGGAACATCAGATCAAAGTTCTTACATACCCCTAGACCCTCCAGACCTCACACAGTTTTTATCTCTGGTGATGGTCAAATTGGGAAGTCATCATCATGGCAAATAGTGTCTCTTACATGATGAAAAATAACTTGGCATGTATCACTTTTCTGTAGTAATATGACCAGGATGAACAAAAAATATTGTGAAAGTAGAACTGGCTATTTGCTGAAATGAGAAGAGAAGTGTGGAAGGCCAGTTCTTCCTGAAAAGCTTTATTATTAAGCAGGTTCAATTTGGTATTCATTGGAGGAAAGAACAAGAAAGAATGCATCACATTCCATAATGCTGAACTTCTTAGTACATCAATAACGTCATCGGTGCGTGGCTTTTATATCGCTACACTAATCTGGCCTGCTATGAGGAAGCTACTGATCTGCTTTTCACGTCTAAATAATTTCCAAAATGACTTAATATTTGTGTTTGTATTCCCAGATTCTCTCATTCAATTCCCCTGTCTCACACAGTGTGTATACAATGCCAAAACCAACTAGTAAATTCAATGAAAAAACCAAAAAACACATTTATCTTGTTGGGTATTTTTTGATAAAATGACGTGTTGATTTATGATGGCCCTTGTTCCAATCTAATGAAGAGTTGTGTAGATACAGACTCTCAAATTCCAAACAGCAGTTTGGGGATTTTTTTCTTGACTTGAACGATTTGCAAATATCTACAATGTAGGCACACACAGTTTCCTCATAATGCCAGGCTTCTCTCTAATCATCTTAAAATTTGGAAACATTCTGATGTTTTGTTCACTTTTTCACTTTATATTCAATGATTTTACACAATTAGATGTTCACACATTCTTGTATAAATTCTTAGGTAAAATACAGCTGTGAGCTAAACTAATTTCCATAAGCCAGAATAACCAAAAATTTCAATTATATAGAAATTAAAGTATTAAAATCCATCCCCACATCTAAAATGCGTCTCAAGTGATAAAATCAATCACTAAACCATGAAGGAATGGTTATTCCTAATCGTTAATCAGACCTAAATAAGTTACCAACAAAAAATTAAATTAGCAGCTTTAGTTTCTGATTTTGTATATGTATTTCTTCAGAAGATTATACAATCAGAGCTAGCAAGATTTCTACTTATTTGTTTTTAGGAAATATAATTATTTGGTGAGAAATGGCTTCTCCAAAGAATAGTAACTCATTTCCTGAGGCTACGTTAAGCAGTTTTCATTGCTGCTTTTTTCATTTCCTCTTGTTGGATTACAGGCTCTCAAACCTGATTCTCAACACTCGTACTCTTGAAATTTGAGGCTAGTGGGATATTATTATTTCTTACCCACACTCCCTGAAGATATTACCTGCTTAGCTTTGTGGGACAATGTTGTAGTGATGCAAATTCGCACAGAAGGGGGTTTTCTACATGGGACTAAGGGAAGCTGACCACTCTCCCTAACTTGTGGAATCACCCAGTAAACTTTTGGAGGTAAGAGTAAGGGAGAAGGAATAGAAGGGAAATTTCCAAGACTTTGCTAGCAATAAAATGTTTTAACCAGGACGTTTTCCAGAGTTATCTGATTGTTGGGTGCAATAAATTCTCTGGTAGGGTTTTGTGGAAAATGGTCTACAGTAGTAAGGGTTTGTGTTAGTGGGGTCTGGAACAGAGGCAACAAAATGTTCTCTCTTCTTCACTCTCTTTTTTGTTTGTCCTGAGTGTAATCTTTGGTCAGAATTCTTGTTCCCAATTTCACCCCCGAGTATGTTTTGACAGTGGACTTAGTGAAAATTTAATTTTTTTTTTTTTTTTTTGGCTTTCCTTTCAGTCTGATGGAGAGCTTTCATTGTGAATGATATTTGAGGCAGCAAATTTTAAAATATAAGCTCTTAGTTTCATGTGAGCAAGGCAAATTTTTCTTTATTTTTTTGAGGTATTATCCATTGTGACTCTTTTCTAGAAATTGTTTTCTGAAAATAAAAACATGTCATGCCAATGACCTTCTAAAGTCATGTCTCAGGAACTCAAATGCAAGTGTCTTGATTCCGGCTCCTTGGGAATATGAGTAAGAGAGGGAACAGAGGATGAGTCACTTTGTCATCCAAAAGTCTAAAAATGTACTGAATATTTTGAAAAACAGCAAATGTCATTAGGAATTCTGAGAATATATAATCAAATTTGTATGTTCTGGTTTTCAAAGTAATATATATTCATTACATATATTTAGAAAATACAGTAAAGGAAAAAAGAAACCAATCAAAATTTCACAAAGATATTGTTAATATTTTGGACCTTTTTTAAAAAAAATGTTTTTCATGAACTGCTTTAATAGTTTCAATACTTGTATCTTTAAAATCCTAGAAGAAAAATAATGTTAAAGTAATTTAATTCAATTTCTTTTTTTTTTTCAAAGTAAAACAAATGCTCTCATTTTTACTTTTATCTCATTTGTTGCTACTTTGGGAATGATATTACAGTTGTTTCTCTTAAAAATGGACTTTTTAAGAAGTATACCTAAATTTTTCTAAAGCACACTACTTCTTTGGATATGGAATTCTGAATCTCAACCCAATTATTATAATAACCCAGAGGTAAGAAAACAGAATTCACTGATATTTCTTCTTAAAAGAAAGACATTGATAGAGTAAATTAACATTGTTTGAATGAAATAGAAACACTCAGAGTTCTGCATAAATATTCTTCGTTCAGAATTATTCTACAGGCTTCAATATTTTGTTTAAAATCACCATGAATCAGAGACTTAGGAGGACTAGTCAAGAGATCTGCTTTTTTTTTTTTACCGTCAATATGAAGAATCTTGATAGAATAGACCCAAGACGAAAAGTTTACTCACTTTTCTCTTGGGACGGGTCAGAGGGGAGGTTGAGGAGGGGCAAAGTGCGGTTGAGTTCAGCACTTGGGTCTAGTTCTCATTAGCTTTTTCAGTGACCACCGACTGATCTTCTAATGGAGCCAACTCTCTCAAAATACTTGTTTTTGGTCACAAAAGGAAAGAAAATGACGATGCATGAGTCAATCACATTCTTTAAAGCTACAAGCAAAACGATTTTCCTAGGGAGGGGAGCAATAGTGTCATCGTTATCTTGAACACACCTTAAATAAGTAAATAATATGAGGAAACTTCAGTAAGAGATGATGGCAACATTTCAATTTAATCAGGGGTTTACCTGTGTCCTCTCTTAACCACATCAAACAAGCAGAAATTCTGGAGTTTACTGGACATCGCCTGAAAAATCCAGCTGTTTCAAGAATAGCGTGAGGCTTCTGTACCCAGAGCACAGCGGCTAGCTGTCACCTTGAAGCAGTAGTTTCTAGGGTGAAATTAGTTGAAAGACATAGTGCTTTGAAACTAGCACCAGAAACTTTCTCCTCAAAAAAGTTGTGCAGAAGTTGGGTCAAAGAGTAATAGAATTTATTGGACATGTTTCCCTAAAGAGCCTGGTGAACAAGCCAAGCCTGCTCCCTTCATTTCTCTGAGGAAATAGCCCTCAAAGGAGAGGCGACCTTGCAGAGTTTAAGGTCTCTTTCTACGCAGGCTCAGAATATGCTGTGTAGAACAGCCAATGGATAGCTTCATATTAATAGATTATCTATCTTGGCTGATTAATTATTTGTGCAAGTTATAACTGTATATAACAACTACCAAAAAGTAATAAAATTGTCAGAGTGTTATGAGTTTATTAGAAAGGGGTATAAGAAAACTAAATAATGATACCCATTTTAGATCATGTCTGTACAAAAGAAAGAAATGTAAGCAAAATAAATATAGCAGAAAAGTGCTTTGTTCACACATATATGAAATAGATATTTCTTAAATTATCTGAGAATACATGTACAAGGGGTCTTCAAAAAGTTTATGGAAAGATTTTTATTATCTTTTAATCCCATTTTCTACACACCTTTTGAAGTACTCTTCTATCAGTTTTCATTTCTTATTGGCCAAGAAAAATCAGAGATACTGTGTCATAAGAAAGGAAAATTTAGATCTTAGAACAGGCTAAAACCCATAGTATTACAAATTACATTTTTATTTCAGTACCTCCAAGTTATTTCAAAAAAATAGGGAACAATAAAATTGATTGTTTATTCTGTCAAATAAGTCTCCCATACCATTCTTCATATTTCTAAAAAATTGAAAACTATTTTTCTAATATACTTAGTGCTGTGGATTGAATTGTGTTCCCTAAATTTAATATATTAGAAGCTTAATCCCCACAATAACTGTTGAGGGTGGGAAATCCTATTATGATAATTGAAAGGTGGGGTCTTGAAGAGGTGATTAGGTTGTAGGACCGTGCAGTAGTAAATGGATTAATAATTGTGGTCACGGGCATGGTTTAGAGGGCTTAAAAAGAGAGTGAATGAGGAGGTTCATCTCTCTCTGCTCTCTCTGCTTCTACTGTCGTACAATGTGAGACCTCTGGGGCACTGTCACCACCACCAGATGGACTTTGAACTTCCTAGCCTTAGAAACTGTAAGCAATAAATTTTTTTTTTTTTTTATAAATCACCCAGTTCCAGGTATTTTGTTATAAGCAAGAGAAATGGACTAATACACTTAGTAATATTCTGCTAAATTTTAATAATGAGAAAACAATTTTTTCCCTACTAGACAGCTGTTTGCTATTAAAATAATGGACTTTGAACTTCAATCTTTAAAACATGTGCAAATATTTATATACCTGCAACTTAAGAAAAATGTTTTCCCAACACTATTTAACAAAAATTTTTAATCTCTGCTTTTTTATATTATTGTAACATTTCAGGTGTCTCATAAGAGACAGTTTAAGCTACCAGCTTATAATAATATGGATTGGGTCCAGCCAAATTCTGAGGTAGCTTAGGAGTTGTAGATCATTTAGTCAGAGCTGATCACTAGATATTTGCTTATTTATCTTTTTGGTCATGTTCTTATTATAGCTTCATTTATTCATACATGATTATAAAGTGTTATAGCACTGATTGGAAAATTGGTATTTTTATTTGAAATAGGAATTCTTTAAATTACCTAATAATCTTGATTTGACTGGAGAGTCAGCAGAAATGGTCCATTAAAATCACATTTTTATATCACCCACTGCTTAGGGTATATCACTTTACTTTACCATTAAATATTCTGGAATACTCATGTGGCGCCAGACACTATGTTAGGAGGTAGGCTTACAGAGATAACAAGAAATAGTCCTTGTCCCTAAGCAGTTGAGAATAAATTATAGTAAAACTGTATTATAAGTGCTATAATAAGTATTTGCAGAGGGTGTCATGAGAGAAGAAGGGAGAGAGAACAAGGGTTTATTGCAGTTGGAGTTCATAGGTAAAAACGTATTTCTGAGAAAAGGTGGCATAATCTGATATTTGAAGGCTGAGAACAACTGCCTGTATTAAGATTAACTCAAGGTAATTCTTTTGTGATAGAAGAGGCATTTGCACATGTTATATTTAGAGTTGGGTATCCTTCCTCTAGACTCTCTTCTTGATTAGTCTTCCTGCTCACCTTTGATCATGTAATCACCTAATTGCAAAGTTGACAAGTCTTTTATCCATCATCTATCTCAGTAGTACTCAAATTTTGGTGTGTCTTGGGATTATCTAGATGGATTGTTAAAATGCAGACTTCTGGGCCTCCACCTAGAGCTTCTGATTCATCAGGTCTGGGGTGGAGATCAACAATTTGCATTTTTAACTAGTTCCCAGGTGATGCTGATGCTACTGGTCTTAGTAGTCAATTTGAGATGCTATATTAAAAAAAAATCATTGATTTGGATGGCTTATAAACAGCAGAAATATATTTTTCATAGTCCTGAGGTTGAGATCTGAGATCAGGGTGCCAGCAGGGTCAGGTTCTTGCTAAGGGCTTGGTTTACAGACAGCTATTGTTTTGCGTGTATCCTCACATGATGGAAAGAGAGCTCGTTAGCCCTCTGGCCTCTTCTTATAAGGGCACCAATCCCACATATGAGGGCTCCAGCCTCATGACTTAATTACCTCCCAAAGGCTCCCCCTCCAAATACCATCATATTGGGATTCAGGTTTCAATATGTGAATTTTGGGGAGACACATTCAGTTCACAACACAGTTCATGGACCATACTTGGCTGATTATCAGAATCAGCCAAAAATGTGTTAAAAATGTGAACTTCTAAGGTCCACTTTTATTTTTTATTTTTATTTTTTTCAATTTTATTTATGTTTATTTTTGTGGGGTACAGTGTGTTTTTTCAGTACATGCATATACTGCACAATGAATCACTTCAGATAGATAGCATAGTTTTGTATTCATTAGTCCACCCCTTCTCTTCCCCCCCAAGCCCCCTCCCCTCCCAGCCTCTAGTAACTATTTTACTCTTTACTTCTATGAGAACCACTTTACTTTTCATTTTTAATTTTTTTTTAAGATTCCACATATGAGTGAGACAATAAACCGGGGTCCACTTTTACAGATTCAGATTTAGTTGAAATTGGGTGGGAACAAGGAATCTGTATTTTTGTACATATGCCCACTTGATTCTTATTATCAGTAAAGTTTGGGATGCACTGCCATTGTCCACTTCTCTCATTCCCCAAGGATAAATTGAGATGTAGAAAAGCTATGAGAATTCATCAAAAATATACAACTAATAAGGAGCAGATCAAGCTCTCTTTGACATTATACCTCATTTTTTTCATTTCAAGAAACCATAATGACAATTAATTCTCTACTGAATCAAGTCAATACTCTCATCCTACCATTCAATGTTCTCCAAAATCTCTTCCTTGCAACCTGTTGTCTCAATAGTTAGTCTTCGACGTAATTAGGCCAGCCCCAAATCAAGGAATGGAAAAAAAATATCTACTATATTCTACAGGGCAGGGGTGAGTTGCGATTAGAATAAAACTCAGTTCACTTTTTCAAGGAACTTTCAGACAAGGAACAGATATAATATTCCCACACATGCGCAAATACATACCCACACATAATGGTAACAAAAGATGGATTTATACTAAGTGCTGTTGGAAAAGTACAGAATAGCACAGGACCTTCAGCATGATTAAACAAATATGTATGTGATCTATTTGCCAGACAATGTACTAGCTTTTTAGGGACAGAAAAAGTATTAGGACTTAGCTTTCTAACTAAGGAAAGCATAATATACTATGCAAAACACAAGTGACTTAACACTGTAACAGAAAATACTATCAGAGGACAGAAATGGGAGTGATTAGTTCAGCTGGAATATTTGGAAATGTTCACCGATAGGGTCATAGAAGAGGCATTTACACATTTATTCTTGGATTTTGTTTATATCCAGGTACTCTTCTTCTAGTCTCTCCTCTTGATTAGTCTTTACCTTGCCAGGTGTAGGAGGAGGCAGAGTAAAAGCACAGAGGCAAACCCACAGAATGGACTTTTTCAGAAATAGAAAATCGACTGATTTGTCTAGAACGCAAAGCATGTGGAATTAGGAGAGTATTCATGAAGGTGAGTTTGAGCTGGGCTATGTAGGGTGCAAATAATATTAATGTTTGCACATATTATTAATCATATAAATTCTTTTTTGAATTCTTTTCCCTTTATTTGCCAACTAAAGAAATTTTACCCATTCTCCAGGTTCAGATCAAGGCCCTTAAAAGTTCCTAGCTCAGTGTTTGTTTACTTTGTCTGAGAATCACAGTTACCTCTGGTGCTTAAAAAAATACAGAAATCCTGCCTCCACTTGGGAAGTTTTCCTTCTGGAGATTTCCATTCAAGATGCCTGATGGTAGGACATAAAGATTTCTAACTGGTACTTTTTCATAGCTCACT
Source organism: Cynocephalus volans (assembly GCF_027409185.1). Lineage (NCBI taxonomy): Eukaryota > Metazoa > Chordata > Mammalia > Dermoptera > Cynocephalidae > Cynocephalus > Cynocephalus volans. The sequence goes on from NC_084464.1 coordinate 79,670,892, forward strand.
CTGATCTGAAACACTGGCCTACTGAATGCCAAAACCTAGGATGAGGTAAATATGTAATTACTGACTTGAATGTTTATTAGCACCCTAAATGCCTAAGGTCTTTTCACAAAATTTTTTTTTTGTACCAGGAAGTTAGTTTTAACATATATACTTATTCTGAGATCCTAATAGTTTAAGTTAGGAAAGAATTTTTTATATAAACACTTTGGGGATAAGAAACCCTAATCTGTCTATTTATTTGCTCACATCCGTACACACGTTTCCATCAAGAAATGCAAGACATTGAGAAAGACACTGTGCTTGTTTTGACCGTAATGAAATGGGGATTCTAAATGCACACATGACTTTTAAGTCAATATTATTCATACATATCTCTAAGATGAACTTTAGCTCATCAACCAAATTGAACTAAATTGTTCAAATTGTGTAGACTTTACAGAAAACCTCAGAAAATCAAGATGTCTAACTCATCCCTATTGGATATTGAGTAAACAGTCATCACTGAGTATTGCTGATTTCTGAATTCTGTGCTTTAGATAGTCACATAAGTCATACAGCTTTGTGTGGGTGGGTAATGTGGTTAGAGCAGTTGATGACTTGTTTTTGACAATTTAGTAAGCATTTTTAGTGAATAAGGTTTGAATTATTTATATGCACTCACAGGCCATAATGAATCCATCATTTCAAAACACAAATAAAATATTTTTATTTCTGAGACATAATGTTCTGAAAAGTCAAATCCCATAGCTGTCTATTTAGTTACATCTTACTGGATTGGGACTTTATTACTAGGCATTCCATTAGCTCAGTACTCAAGTTCACTGCAGATATGACAAAGAAAACTGTTTTTTTCATGGACAAAAGATGTGACCTTGGAAGGAAAAGCAGATGTTCACAGTATGATGACATTTAAAAATAATTTGTAATCATTTTTTTCTGAGTACTATAGACACCATATTCCTCACCCCTCCAGTTCTTTAATTGGAGGAAATTTGAGCATAGATGATATACAAGGACTAATATTTTAAAAGTCCTGTAAAAGCAGAAGAGTATAAAATGGCATTCCAAAGTGTAGTGTTTATAAGCTGCATCATATGTGAGAATCTTTTTCACTCTCTTCATAGTATGTACCTCTTTAGTTTACTATGTGAAAAACTTATAACGTGTATATCAGACATCATATTTAATAGTCATGTTTTTAAGTGAGACTTAGTGTGTCATTTACATTTTAAAATTAATATAGATATAAACTTATGGAACCCAATATGTTTTATAGAGTAATAATAATAGGCAATATTTTTATATGTAAACTTGAAATACTACCCGATGTGTGTGATGGTGATGAGGATTGAAAAATAATAGTACAATCCTTTTTCTGACCCAGTGCAGGTGATTTATTAGGAGCAGCTAATTTGATTCTCACCATTATCATTGCTACATGTCTCTTACAAATGAAAAACTTGAAGTTAAGAGCCTAAGTAATTTACTCATTGTCAAATAAATGGCAGAACTGGTATTTGAACCAAAGTCATAGACTCCAGGATCTCTGATCTTAATCACCATTCTCTACTGAAAAGAATTGGCATAGTTAACTCATTATGACTTAGCCTGATAGTAAGAAAGCTCCTTGTAAGGTGAACGGGTAAATCCTTCAGCTATGTTATCTTGAACAAATTATTTTAATGCTTTGTGTTAGTAGGTACTCCACCTGTTAGGTGAGAAGGGTGGGAGTTAGGGAGAAAAAGGTTGATGGACACAAGGAATGATTATGTTTTATAATGATGAGCATGCTAATTATCCTGATTTGATCATCATACATTATACACAGGTATGGACATTAAAATCCGTACCCCATGAATAGGTACAATCGATTATGTTTCAGTTAAAAAAAACTTTAAAAACTTGTAGCTTATCTTTTTCTTTAATACTATTCCAGAAAAAACAAACAGCATGTTAAGTGTATGGCAGATATCTGAGAGGAGTGCCTTAGGAATTCCCATCCTCTAAAAATTGGTTGATATTTGGCCTCTCCCATTCCCATTATCACCAATTGGCTTTATATAGTTCTCCTAGCCTCCTAGTTCCAGTCTTTGTAGTAATAAAATAAACTATTATGACAATGCTATATTTTTGTGTCTCCATGCTTTCAATTTTAGATAGCACTAGGTATTATGCTGAATTATGCTTCTCCCTAATATTATATATTGAAGCGCTAACTTCCAGTGCCACTGTATTTGAAAATAGGACCTCAACGATGTATTTAAGGTTAAAAGAGGTCATAATGGTGGACCCTATTCTAGTAGGACCGGTGCCTAAGTAAGGGACACCAAGGATGCACACACACAGAGCAAGACCATGTGAGGACACAGTGAGAAAGTGGCCATCTGCAAGCCGAGGAGAGAGGCCTCAGGAGAAAGTAAACTTGCTGATACCTTAGTCTTGGATTTACAGCCTCCAGAACTGTGAGAAAATAAATTTCTGTTCTTTAAGCCACTCAGTCTGTGGTATCTTGTTATAGCAGCCCTTGTAGACTAGTATACTGGGTTTCCTAACTATCACCACTGTCCATCAGGCTTGCTGCGACAATTATTGCTTCCTCTCTTAGCCCAATGGAGAGAACTAGGCACAGGATTCTGCCTCCTCTAAGGGGGCAAGGAAGTGTACCATGCCTGAAAAAGTGGAGAAAGGGGTACTGGGCGGCAGTAGGAATATGTACCACAAGCCCAGTTGTTGGTTGATTCTCAATGGATTACATTAATTTCTATTCTTCTTCACATTGTCTCTCTAAGACTTGGGGCACCCATTGACTTGCACCCACACTTGATATCACCTTTTCCACTTCTAGAATGTAAATTGCTCACAATTGACTATTCAGTACGAGTCATACATAGGAGACTTGCTCTAGGAGGCCTATTGAATTTCTCATCACAAAAATGTTCATATTCAGATTACAATTATAATTACTGTGAGAATAAATTATGCTTAATTTAACAAAAGTACAGATAACTTTATATTGAAATATATATATGTATGTATATGTTTAATGGCTTCTAATACCATTTTCTAATGAAAGAATCCAAGGCTCTTTGGAGAAATAGCTGATTCTAGGACTGGGGCAGGAGATAGACAAAATGAACCTGGAACAATTTGTAGTGCCAGAAAATAAGGAAGTGCTCAAAGAAAGAAAGAAAAGAGAGAGGGGGGAAAAAGGGGGGTGGGAAGAAGAAAGAAAGTAAGAAAGAAAGTAGCCATTCCATAATTAAGATAGTATGTCAAAGGAACACAGGAGCCAAGTAAAAGAGCTATCAATGGCCAAAGCTTGAACAATTTCAGCAACAAAATAAAGTAGTACTGGATTATACCCAAAGCACACAATGAATATCCATGAGTCCAAACTGATGTAAATAAGTTATTGAACAAATGAATACATGGGAAAGATGAGAGAAATCGCCTATTCAGAAGAATTTCAAATAAATTATGTAGCTACTCCACCCCCTCCTTATGAGTGGTGTGCACATAATGACTTTATTACAAAGAGTACAGTATGGAAAGGTAAGAAATGTTAACTTTGTTGTGGGGAAACCTGACAAATACAACTTCAAGCAGGTGGTCAAGGTCAATCTGAACAGTTGCTAATTGTGTTTGGTAGTATGCAGTCTTGATATGATATGATGAAAATGATACTCTTCCTCTATGATTTTCCTACCCAAACCCATAACCCCAATCTAATCATGAGAAAAATATGATTTCTATAGAGGGGCATCCTACAATAAATTTGACCAGTACTCAAAACTGTCAAGGTTATCAAAAACAAGGAACATCTGAGAAACTGTCACAGCCAAGAGGAGCCTAAGGAAACATGTCAACTAAATGTAATATATTTCAGATGAGATCCTGGCACATAAAAAGAACACTAGGTAAAAATTAAGAAATCTAAATAAACTATGGACTTTCATTAATAGTAGTGCATCAGTACTGATTTATTAATTTCAACAAAAGTACTACACTAATGTAGTATTTTAATAATAAGGGAAACTGTACTTTGGTATTACCTGCTCAAAGTTTCTTTACATCTAAAACTGTTTTTTAAAAAGTAAATTAATAGTAAAAAATATGATTGAGAGAAAAGTTTTCAGTTACTGATTACCTTTTAAGAAAAGCACTTTTGTTAATATTAACTCAGGAAAACATCTGCCCATCTTAAATAAATAACTATCTTCAAGAATATTGCTAGAGGAGACATTCATGTTAGAGTACAAAATCCCATATGTTCAAAATTTTAGAATGCTTTTTTCTCTTGCCATATAGCAAACTGATATTGGCATAGATAAGAATGGATAAAATAATTTAACCTTATTTAATGTTAGAACTATGATTTCTAATTACCTGTCACATGTAAGAGGAACTTTTTTCTTCTGATGCTGATTTAGCAAACTTTGTGCTGAATATAGTGTGTCATGACAATTATATAAATTTTCTTGCCAATGTGCATGCAAGTGTTTTAGATATCTGGTTTCAATTTGACAGTCTTTGAACTTTATTTATCTTCTATGCACCATCAGCTGATGTCATAATTTTAGAAGATCTGGTACTTCTACTATATCTCACTCATAAAAATAAATTTAAATTAGGGATAAATGTATTCCCTGGGGCCATTCATGAAGTAGTTGTGTAAATCAAAGATGGAAACAAAAACACCTGGCTAAATTAAACTGTGAGCAGAATCTAATAATGTTGAATGGCAGCCAAGCATTCTTGGTGTCCCTCAGAACACCACTTTCATGTGATTTAATAGGCATTCTGCCAAAGGCTGTGGTCATATAAATTTGGGAAAATCTAGGTTTAACTAAATTAAATGGGAGATGTTTTCAAGACCTCATAATATACCAACGTATTTTGTAATTCCTCAAGTTTGTATAATTTCCCAAGATTTTTTGACCACAAAACACATTTTCAAAGAAAACATATTTTCCTAAGAAACAAGTTTCTGTAGAACTACACTTGGGAAACCTTGGTCTAGGTACGTGCTCCTCAGAGTCTGGTCTCATGATTAGCAGAATTAACATCATTTGGGAAATTTTTAAAAATGCAAATTCTTTATGCTATCCTAGACCTTCTGAATCACAAACTGTTGGGCTGGGATCCATAAATCTGTTTTTCTGAGTGTTCCAGGTCTTTCTAATGCATGCCAAAGTTGGAGCTCCATTAATCTATGCGCTCCTTATATCTTGAACTTAGAGACCTATGCTGTTGATTGCCTGATATATTTACTACGGTTGTTCTCCTTTAAAGGACTGTTATCTTTCTCCGCAACCTCGCCAGCATTTATCGTTCAGAGTCTTTTGGATTTTAGCCATCCTAACGGGGGTTAGATGGTATCTCAGTGTGGTTTTGATTTGCATTTCCCGGGTGCTGAGTGATGTTGAGCATTTTTTCATATGTCTGTTGGCCATTTGTATATCTTCTTTAGAGAAATGCCTACTTAGCTCTTTTGCCCATTTTTTAATTGGGTTGCTTGTTTTTTTCTTGTAAAGTTGTTTGTGTTCCTTATATATTCTGGATATTAATCCTTTGTCAGATGTATATTTTGCAAAGTTCCTCAAACAATTGCAGATAGATCTACCATATGACCCAGCTATCCCACTGTTGGGAATATACCCAGAGGAATGGAAATCATCAAGTCGAAGGTATACCTGTTCCCCAATGTTCATCGCAGCACTCTTTACAATAGCCATGAGTTGGAACCAGCCCAAATGTCCATCATCAGATGAGTGGATACAGAAAATGTGGTACATCTACACAAAGGAATACTACTCAGCTATAAAAACGAATGAAATACTGCCATTTGCAACAGCATGGATGGACCTTGAGAGAATTATATTAAGTGAAACGAGTCAGGCACAGAAAGAGAAATACCACATGTTCTCACTTATTGGTGGGAGCTAAAAATTAATATATAAATTCATACACACACACACACAAAGAAAACCGGGGGGGGGGGGGAGAAGATATAACAACTACAATTACTTGAAGTTGATACGACAAGCAAACAGAAAGGACATTGTTGGGGGGGAGGGAGAAGAGGGAAGAGGGAGGGAGGTTTTGGTAAGGGTCAACAATAATCAACCACAATGTATATTGACAAAATAAAATTTAAAAAAAAAATAAATAAAAATAAAAGACTGTTATCTTTAAATAAGCTGAAAGCCATTACTTCATTTTGACCTTCAAAAGAATTATATGAGTTCTTACTACTCAGGATTGGATGAATGGGATGTATTGATTAAGAAGTCTGGAATGAAGTAAAAGAGCTCTTTGATTCTATATGTATCTCATGTGTTTTTCAATGTAGAATGAATGAAGAGGTCTTATTTCTTTATGTAGAACATAAGAGCAGGATGACATTATGAAAAAAGAGAAACAAACATTTCATTGTGGACTATGAAAACAGCTTTTATTTTAAGGTCTCAATTTATGCAGTAAATATAAAGAAGGTATAATAGGTGGGCAGTGTAATGTATGTGTAGTTAGTGACCATATTAGACTGCTTAAGATCATGGACTCTGCTTGGGTTTGAACATCAGCTGTATCTTGGGTAAGTTATTTACTCTCTATGTTTCAGTTTCCTGTCTGTAAAATGAAGATAATTATAGTACCACCTCATACATAGGATGTTATAAAGACGGGATAAATGAGTTAATATTTTTAAGCACTTAAAACAGTGTGTAAGTTTAGTATGTGTTAAATTAATTTAAAAAATAAATAATATTAATTTCAGCCTTATGTGTGAGATTACATGACAATTGTCTTTGGTTATTAGAATTAAAGTGAAATTTTTATATCTTTATTATATTTTAATGTATATTATACCAAAATGATTGAGAAACAATAAAATTCCATGTTATAATATGGGTGCCTCAATAATTCACTCATTCTATAAATTTGTGTTAAATGCCTACTATTTAAAAATTAGTTTTCTTGATCTCAAAATAATTAAAACTTGGTCAATTAAAAAAATTTTCAATCAATTTGTCCTGAACTTAATAAAATAAATTTCTTTTCTATATTAGTTTATTATTATGTAATCTGGTTTACTATTTTTATCTCACTTCATAGATAGGTTATTGTTTTCATTACTTATGTATGGTTCCACATTTATTGATCTGAGAAGACTATTGATTTTTAAGAAAGTGTTGAAAAAATATGGGGCAGAAAGATTGAGTTATGATTTAACTAAGAATAAGTATGTTTATTAAATAATCATTTGACGAAACACATTCTTGTTCAGAATCTAAACTTTAAAGGTGCTTGGAGATATAAAATTAATTTATTCATGTGGATTATATTTAAAAATTACCTGTGCATCCAATATTCAGTCATTTATTGAAATCTCTTTTAAGAGCAGGACTAAAGAATAGTCTTAAGACGAAGCTCAAGTAATGAATTAAAACAAAACAGAATTAATGTATACTGTAAATTTAATTTCAGTTTTTTTATTAGGTTCTAAATTTGAATACAAAAATTTACATATATGCACTAAATCTATAGTCAGTGCTAAACACATTTATTCAGCTAATAATTAAATCTGAGTCACAAGCTGTAAACCCAAAGAATGTGTAAGTGTAGTCCTTTTAAATTTCTATTTTTATTTTTGGAGCTTGACTAAGAACTTTCTTATTTCCACATTGCCTAAAAAAGTCAGTCTGTTTTCATTATTTAATTTGACTACTGTGTATTATTTTGTTCCATTCAACTTAGTTAATATCCCTTTCTTCTTCTTTTTTTTTTTTAATAAAATTTGCTCTTCTAAACACATATTTTCTACCCTTCCCTCCCCCTCCCCCCAGCCCCGCCCCGCCACTTATAAGCAGCCATGCTGCCTGTTTCTTAGAACTCCTGCTAAAACAGTCGCTGTTCAAATAATTTACTTTGGGGTTCTGTCTTCGTTGATAGGTATAAAAGTGGTCTGCAGGCGTTCTGTCTAGTTTTGACTTCTGTGCATGCATTACTTAACTCTTTGCCTTTTGTGACTGCATTGCCAGCATTCTGTGTTAACTCTGTTTCTGAATGCTGTATTCTCGAATCCATATCTTCCTCTTTCAAAATGTAGTAACAATCAGCACTCCTTGGGATACTCTCTTGCAGTGTTACTTAATTGTTTCAGGTGTGTATGCCTCGTCTCCAAATGTGTTGTTAGGCTCCAGGAAGGCAGAGAGTCTTGCTATACGAGTAGTCTGTGCTGGTCAATTTTGTTGCATGAATAAACTATACTCAGAGTTTTTTGAGTGACAGATGAGGGATAAGAGGATGAGCTTTGGAAGCCAATGTATTTTTATCTACATAACAAAGTGTTCTATAGCATCTACTATGTACCAGCTAAATACTTTATACATATTAACTCATTTGATTTTTATAAGCAATCACCTGTGGGATTGAATCCTGATTTTCTACTCACTATGTATATGACCTTGGGCAAGTTACTCCTGAGTATGTTTTCTCATCTGTAATATGGTGGTAAAGATAGTCTTTTCAAAGTGTTTTGTGAGGATTAAGTAAAATGTCATTTGTAAAGTTCTCATGCATGGTAATCACTTTTTCTCTACATTATAGATTTTTTCTAGAAACCATTAGATATGTAGTGGAGAATGAATGTATTTTTAACAGCTCTAAATCTGTCATTTGTGCAAGGTCTGGGAGAGCCAGCTGACTGCGTAGGCATTGCTGGGAAGGGCTGATTAGGACAAGTAAGAGAACAACCTAACCTGAAAACAAAAGCACAAATATTGGTGGGCCATCAGGAAAGTCAAAAGTCCTCTTTCACAGGAAGGATTGCCAACAGCTGTGTTGAGGGAAAGAGCTCAGTATATAAGCAACCTACAAGAAAAAGAATTAGCATATAGCATATGTCACCTTCAGAGGGCACAGCCCTAGATGACAACTGAATCAGCCATGTTCAGTATTTCTGCCCCTTACCTCTCCTTTTTTATGTTATTGCCCTGCAAAGATCTAAAACAGTAGCTGGAGATTTAAGAAGTTGGTGAAAGAAAAAATTCTACACTATGGCCCTTTTCTCTACCACAGCCTTCCAAGGGGGAAGTCAGCCAGGAGAGGGGGTGGTAAGAAAATTTAAATGAACTTTAAAATTCTCATATTACCTGGAAATGGACTGTTTATAACTTTAAAAAAAAGAGACTTATAGTAACCACGAAAACTATGAATACTGCCCAAATTTTGTCTAAAGATGAAACCAAATCTTGGGGCAGACTTGTAAGGATGGTGGTGGGACACAATAGAATTGCTTTCCTTTTTAAGTTGGATAAGTCCACCTTATCCAACTCATTCAATAAACTATTCGGGTGCAATTGAATTAATTAAATATGTATTTAACTAACAATTCTTTTGTAGTCAGAGAATAAGGTAAATATTATTTCTTATAAGCTTTGAATTGTTATAGGTGAAGCGGACATATCTGGGAACAAGTTTCATGTCAGGCACACAGAAGGAGCCCTGATTTCAAGAGCTGGCATCCTTCTTTCATGGGTATCAGGCATTGAAACTTATTCCCATGTATTCCATGTCACTACCAAATACACTCATGATGAGTTCATGCTATAAGTGAGTAGATTAAGGGCAATTCAACTTTTCTAAGACTAATACAAAAGCCATATTAAGAAGGTGCTAAATAATTCAGGAATGAGAGACAAGTATCCAAGCAAAGGTGTAGAAAATGATAAAAAGAGAGGAAGAAATAGATCTGAGAGATATTTTGCAGGAATAATTGCAGTACTCACTTACTAATAGAAAAAAAGTGAACAAGAGGGAATAGTCCAAAGTGACTTCCAAATTTCAAGATTTCATGGTCAATTGTGTAATAAGAATGACTGTTTTAGTCTATCAGTTTATGTACAAGAAAAATAATTTTGCCTCTGTAAAAGCTTAATTTTTACTTTTCAACCTATTTTGTTTCTGGAGAGCTTTGCAATGTCAAGAGTTGGAGTTGAGTATTACAGAAGGATCGGGTTCCTGGTCATCATCTACTGATACTAGCATCTGCAAAGACAATTATGTTCCTATTTGATCTTTGCCCAGCCACTGTTATTCCCATTTCTTCCTGTGTCAACAGCCACTAGGATTACTAGGACTAACTACTATGTTCATACTGTTCTTGCTGACTTAAGAAACTGTGCTTTTCTGTCTCCATGAAGCACAGTAGGATGCACAGGAATGTATAAGGCTCTGTGTTCAAAAGGGTCCTTGCAGGAATCAAATGGCACACTCAAATAACTGTCCTTCAGGGAAAGTTTATTTACACAGGAACTAGTTACAAAGATGTGGGTGAATACAAGGACACCACATAGGATAGTGCTGATACACAGAGCTAGCAGCAGACTCTGAAAGTGAAGGGAAGAGTTGGTTACCAGAACCTAGAAGGAGAGAAAATTTAGAAGTGAAGGCTGACTTGGAAGGTAGTCTGGATCATTCAAGGGACACAGCCAACCTAAAGTGACTCTTCAGGAAGATATTAGTGGAATGACTATCTTGACACCACTCTTCCTCCATTTTGTTTTCATGTGGTCAAACCCCACTGGAAGCCAGTAGGAAGAGAGCAGAGTGGAGAGGAGAGGAAGGTGAATCTGGGAAGACAAATATATCTGGCAAGACATACCATATGCGTCTGCTTAGAGACAGCTTCTGGTGATTTCTTTTCTATTCCTTTAATACTATGCTGAGCACAAGGTTTTTATTAGCTTGTGTGTTTGTTTGTTTTACCATACTAGCCATTTTTTCTTGAGCTTTATCAAAGGCAAGAACCCCTTTTCTCTTCTTATAGACCCTTAAAAACTGAGGTTTTCCCTCTGGGCTTGGCACTTCAAGAGTCGTGCATTTCTTCTTAGGGACGAACGAATATCTAATTCACTTTCACTTTGCTCTTCTGACCTTTTCACTCCCTTCCCTTATAAGCTTTTATTTCTGACCAGTTCTTATTACCCACATCTGATGATTATTAAAAAGCAAGCAAACATCAATTAGCTCCAGACACATAACAATACATACAATGACACCAGAGAACATGACAAGGGTGAACAAAAACAAACCCAGAGTGGTGACAGAAGTAGTAGGGACTCTAAATAAAGGCTCCTTGGGAAGTAGAGTCCTCAAGCCAGAACATCTGAGTACAATCAGTCTTGGGTTTAGCATTTCAATAAATATTTGGATTCATAGATGCACAGACCTAGACCCTGAGCTACATATGTTAAACCTGTGCTGAATCTAAGCAAATATCTTACTCTTCATTCTTATTTTCTACCACTCATTTTACTCACAAAGACCTTGGCTTGGGTTGAATGTCCCCCCAAAACTTAATTCCCATTGTAATTGTTGAGGGTGGGAAATCCTATTATGACAATTGAAAGGTGGGGCTTTGAAGAGGTGATTAATGGGGCTTTGAAGAGGTGATTAGATTGTAGGACCATGCCTAATGAATGGATTAAAAATGGTGGTCATGGGTGTGGTTCTGAGGGCTTTAAATAGGAGCATGTACCAGGAGCTCTTGCTGCTCTGCCATTTTTTGCTATGTGAGACCTCTGGGTCATTGGCGCCACCACCAAGACCTTCACCAGATGTGTTCCCTGGACTTTGGGCTTCCTAGCATCTAAACTGTAAACAGTAAATTTCATTTTCTTTATTAATCATCACCTAGTTCCAATTATTTTGTTATAAGTAACAGAAATGGACGAATACAGACCTCTTCTTTGGATGGTGTTGAATAGCACCTGTTGTCTATGTTTAGAACTCAGAGGATTCTCTCAGACACTTTTAGTACTTCAGTGTCCAATATTGGAAATTAATGGAAAACTCTAGCAATCAACAACAACAGAGGAGAGGGCCACTGAAAATTCAAAACCTTCAGGATAAAAGTTTATATTGCTCTACAGGGTAAAGAATTAAGTCTGTCTGATTTTCCGCTTGAGGGTAAAAGAAACATGGGATGGATAGAAGAAGAAGGGAATGTTAAATGTTGACTGCAGCTTTGCCTCACGGCACACTGGTTACAATGTTTGTGCTTTATTGCACACTAGTGAAAGGTTGACTAGAAGTGATGTTAGCAATAATCCTTTTCTCCTTTTTCTGATCTCAGAGGAAAACTCTCAATATTTCACCATTAAATGTTTGCTGCAGGTTGTTTTTAAGATCTTTGTCAGATTAAGGAAGCTCCCATCTAGTCCTAGTTTGCTAAGTTTTTACAGTGAATGGATGTTAAAATTTGTCAAATATTTTTTCTGTGAATTCTAAGATAATCAAATACTTTAAAAAAATGTTTATGTAGTGCATTGCGTTGAGTGATTCTTGAGTGCTGACCCAACCTTGCATTCCTGGGCTAATTCTTACATGGTTGTAGTATGTTCTTCTCATGTGTCACTGTTTGTTTTTAATTTGCTAATATTTTGTTCAGCATTTTAGTCTTTATGTTCATGTGGGAGATGGGTCTGAAAATTTCCTTTCTAACAAAGTCCTTGTCAAATTTTGGTATCAATGTAATTATAACCTCATAAAAATTGTGGAAAGTGTTTGTATCTTTTTCTGTTTTCTAGAAGAGATTGTACAAGACCGATGTTATTCTTTCCTTAAATGAAAGAATTACATGAACGAATTTACCAGTGATGTCATATAGGTCTAAGTCTTTCTTTGTGGGGAGGTGCTTAAATACAGATTCTATTTCTTTAATAAATATTGGACTAGTCAAATGTTTTATTTTTTCTTGCTTATTTTATTTTATTTTATCAATATACAATGTAGTTGATTTTCATGTCCCTTTACCAACTCCTCCCTCCCCCCTTCCTCCCATCAACATAATATGTGTTCACTTGTCTTAACAAGTTCAAGGAATTGTGATTGTTGTGTCTTCTTCCCCATACCCTGGTTTGTTTGTGTATTTATTTATTTTTAGCTCCACAAATAAGTGAGAACATGTGGTATTTCTCTTTCTGTGCCTGACTAGTTTCACTTAATATAATTTTTTCTAACTCTATCCATGTTGCTGTGAATGGTAATATTTCATTTTTTTTATAGCAGAGTAGAATTCCATTGTGTAGATATACCACATTTCTGTATCCACTCGTCTGATGATGGACATTTGGGCTGGTTCCAACTCTTGGCTATTGTAAATAGCACTGCAATAAACATTGGAGTATGGGTATCCCTTCAACATGATGATTTCCATTCCTCTGAGTATATTCCCAGCAGTGCAATAGCTGGGGCTTATGGTAGATCTATCTGTAATTGAGGAGCCTCCATATCATTTTCCATAAAGACTGCACCATTTTTTAGTTCCACCAACAGTGTAGGAGGGTTCCTTTTTTTCTGCAACCTCGCCAGCATTTATCATTCTCAGTCTTTTGCAGATTAGCCATCCTAAATGGAGTGAGATGGTATCTCAATGTGGTTTTGATTTGCATTTCCTGAATGCTGAGTAATGTTGAGCATTTTCTCATGTGTCTGTTGGCCATTTGTATATCTTCCTTTGAGAAATGCCTATTCAGCTCCTTTGCCCATTTTTTAATTGGGTTATTTTTTTTTTTTGCTGTAAAGTTGTTTGAGTTCTTCATATATTCTGGATATTAATCCTTTGTCAGATGTATATTTTGCAAATATTATCTCCCACTTTGTTGGTTGTCTTTTAACTCTGTTAATTGTTTCTTTTGCTGTGCAGAAGATTTTAGTTTGATATAATCACATTTGTTTATTTTTCCTTTGGTTGCCTGTGCTTTTGGGATCGTATTCATGGAGTCTGTACCGAATCCTACTTTCTGGAGTATTTCCCCTGTTTTCTTTAAGGAGTTTTATTGTTTCAGAGTGTATATTTAATTCTTTAATCCATTTTGAGTTGATTTTGGTATATGGTTGAGAGGTATGGGTCTAGTTTCATTCTCCTGCATATGGATATCCAGTTATCCCAGCACCATTTGCTGAAGAGGCAGTCTCTTCCCCAGTGTGTGTTCTTGGTGCCTTTGTCAAAAATCAGATGGCTGTAGGTGTATGGGTTGATTTCTGGATTCTCTATTCTGTTGCATTGATCCATGTGTCTGTTTTGATAATTTGTATTTTTCAAGAATTTTGTCCATTTAATATACATTTTTTCATAACAAAGGGTGTTATAATATCTTCTCGCTGTTCTTTTTAATGCATGTATTACATGTAGGGATATACCCTTTTACAGTTCTACTAATTTGTATTGATCTCTTTTTCCTGATCTATTTTGTTAAGGATTCTTCAACATTATTAATCTTTTGAAAGAAATAACTCTGACTGTTGACTTTTCTCTATACATTGATTCCTGCTCTTGTATTATTTATTTATTTCTTATACACTTCTTTGGGTTTGGTTTACTATTCTTTTTTTAGGTGTCTGAGATGGATACTTAGAGAATTGATGTTCAACCCTAAAGCAATATATTGTCCTCTAAGCACTTTGTTAGATACATTTCATCATTTTCAGTGCATTCTTTCTTCATTGTAATTCACCTCTACTTAATTTAAAAATTTGCTTTTGTATATTCATTTACATATGGGTGACTTATGATAGTATTTCTTTAATTTTCAAAAATTTTGTTTTATTTTTTGTCTTTTATTTCTAGCTTAATTCCATTGTGCTCAGAGAACATACTATACATAATTCAATCTTTGTAATTTGTCAATACTTTGTTAAATCAGCAGATGGTTAATTTTGGTTAAAGATACATGTTTATTTGAAAGCAAGTTCAATTTGTCATTGTTAGATGCAGTGTTCTATACATGTTAATTAAGTGAAATATATGAATTGTGTTTTTTAGATTTATATCCTTACTGATTTTTGGTCTGCTTACTGCATAAAATGTCTCATTTGATTTTGTATATGTCTATTATTGCTCTTATTCTATCATTTTTTCCCTGTATGTAATTTTCAAGCTATGTTATTGAGTGCATACACAGATTTATTTATTTATTTTTTACCTTTAAAAATTTTTTAAAATTTATTAATATACAATGTAGTTGATTTTCATGTCCCTTTACCAATTCCTCCTTTTCCTCTCTCTTTCTCTCTTCCTGGTGTATTAATCACCACATGTTGTCTGTGTTATTATGGTATGTCTAACTTTATATCAAAAGTTTATATCCAATAATACCTCATTACTTAAAATCTTCATTGTTGATAGGATAGCTATACAAGCTTTCTTTTGGTTAGTAAATGCGTAGTATATATTTTTCCATTCTGTTACTTTAAACATTTCTGTATCTTTATATTCAAGATGTGTCTCTTGCATGCACTGTGTAGTTTTTCCTTAATCTAGTCTGTAAATATTAATATTTTATGTTCAGCATTTAGTCAATTTGTATTTAATATAATTGTTGATACAATTAAGTTTTTATGTTATTTTATTTTTTGTTTTCTGTTTGACCTACCTGTTTATGTTGTTTCTCTGCTTTTATTAATAAAATAAATATATTTTATTTTATTTTTTGTACTATTAACTTATGAGTGACACTTTTAAACACCAGTCTTTACTTTTACTAAAGTTTGCAACATCCAACCTTGTCTTACAAAAGTCTTATATAAATAATCACATATCTACTTCTATAATAATGCTACAACTCTAGAACACTTTACTCCTTTTACTCTCATTCTACTCTTTGCATCATTGTTGGCATACTTTTTATTTCTACATATATTTTAAAACTACATTAGACATTACTATTACACTTTGCTAATCAAATATCTTTACAGTTACCCACACATTTATGCTTTCCATTTTTTTGTCATTTTTTCTTGCAGTTATGTGTTCCATTTTAGAATGATATTATTTCTCCCTGAAGAACTTCCTTTAATACAATAATAAAGGAACTATATATATTTTAGTGCATGTCTCTGGAGACAAATTCTACGTTTTTGTTAGTCTGAGAATATATTTAATTTGCCAACCTTTTTCAAGGATGCTTTTTCTGGCAAGAGAATACAAGATGTCAATTATTTTGCATCTGTACCCATGATATTATTTCATTGTCTTCTTGCTTTCATTGTTTCTATTAAGAAGTCATTTGGAAATCATTTAATAATATAAAAGGATACTTCAAAAAGTTCATGGAAGGGCTCATATTATCTTTTAATTCTACTTTCCATGAATTTTTGAAGCACTCTCATATACGTTTCCTTTTAGTTTTTTTCTTTTTTGAGGTCCTTCTCTTTGTTTCTCTCGCTCTCCACCCCCCCCCCCCACAGTTTTTGTGGTTTTCTTTTTACTTCTCATACTTAGGGTTTGCAGAACCTCTTGATTCATTGGCTCCATGTCTAATAGCAGTTTTGAAGATTCTCATTCATTGTTTTTTCAAATATTGCTTTTGTCTAAACCTGCTTTTCCCCCTCCTTTCTGCTGGTACCAAAATTATAGATATAGTAGGCCTTTTTACTGTGACCATTTATCTCTTTCACATTTTCCATTTTATTTGTTCTCTGTGCTGCAATTTGTGTATACTCCATTAATTGGTATTCCAGTTCATTAATCCTTTCTTTTGCTGTGTCTAATCTGCTGTTAAATGCCTATCTTGTGTTCTTAATTTCAGATATTTTATTTCTCGGTTTCAGCATTTCAAATTTAGACTTTTTTATAGATTTCAATATTATGTGTAATTTTTCATATTTAATTTGTCTTTCCCGTTGTTTTCTTTATTTTTTAAACTGAATTAATTATAACTTTCTAAAAAAGGCTTTGCCTGCTAACTCCAATATCTTGATCAACTATGTGGCTATTTTTATTGTTTGCATCTTTTTCTTGATATTTAGTCTTATAATCCTGTTTTTTAATATCTTTATTAACTTTTTTAATACTTTGTTTATTGAAACACAGTTGATTGATATCTTTATTAAGTTTTGATTGAATATATACATTGCATTAAGAAGAAACCACAGGTGGTCTTACATCCAACAGAGAGGATCACTATCTCCTCCTCATCTAGGCAGATTGAGCTTTAGCTGGGCTGCAGTTTTGTTTTGAAAATATTTAATCTACTTCTGGTTTATCTCTCCTTCTAGGGCATGTTGTTCTAGGATTGTAACTGAGATCTGATTAATTTTTGTTTTCTCAGTACCAGGAGCCTGGAGGAAATTCTCCTCTCTGCTTTACAGATTTTCAGCTTTGACTTCTGACTTACTATGCTGTGTAGCTTCAAAATTCACCAAATGTACTTCAGGGGATACTGATGATGTGTTTGAGATTTCTGAATAGTTCAGTTTTGTAGCACTCACCCCAAATCACTTACAAATGACTGTTGGTTTTCCTATGCCTCACAGCAACTTCTTTTCAGGGTCCAATCCTAGATTCCTGGACCCTAGCTGCACTCAGAATCTGCGAGTTGCCCCAAAGAAAAAGTGGATTTGGTTGTCAGCTTACTATATCTGCCAGGACTTTCATATTTCTCTTGCTTTGTTCACAGGGGCCTCTCTTCCTGGAGAGTCTTTGTTTCCTCTGAATGAAAAGACTATGGAAATTTCTGCTTTGATCATCATATGTTTTTGTCTTAGTTCTTTATCTTCTCATTCTGCATAGCTTTAACTCTGGCAGATATTTTGAAGGGGGAAATCTGCCTTTCTGTGGAGGCCCATCAAGTCTCTAATTTTGTCATTCTGGCATTACAGGAACATTAAAAGTTCTGGTTTTTCTATTCTCTTTCTAAACTTCTCTAAGAGGCTGTTAAAATTCTCAGGTAGTATCTTTACCCCAATTTGGCGTATGCATAGAAAAGCAACTGTGAATCCTTAGATCACCTTTGAATGTGCTCTCCTCTCTAAATTATCAGTTTTTCTAGTGTTCACTACTTCTACTGCTTTCATGACCTAAAAAACACAGCTATTAGTGGTTTTCTGTTGGCTTCTGCAGTTTAATCCATCTAACTTAACAGTAGAATTTTCCTCAATTGGATTTTTATTTATCCTGGGATAGAAAAACTTAGCATCAATTTATCAAGGATTCTTCCAAACTAATGTTTTTTATTGTTGAGTATGAGCGTCTTTGAGGTGACTGTTACTCTGTCTGTCACCATCTGTCTTCTGGCCCTGAAAGATTCACATCTGTCCCACATGCAAAATATATTCAACCCCATCCCAAGGTCCCCATCCCAATTTATTGCAGTATAAATTCAAGTTCAAAATCTCATCTAAGCCTCATTAGTTCTAAAGCACCAAATATCAGTATCTTTATTAAATAAATCAGTATGGGGTAAGGCTCCAGGTATAATTCATCCTAGGGGAAAATTTATCTCTATCCACAAACCTCTGAAACAAGAAAATAAATGATCTGCTTTTTGGAAGCAATGATGCAACAGGTATAGAATAACAGCTATAGACATATACTACTCTGCCATAAAAAATAACGAAATTCTGCTATTTGCAGAAACATGAAGAACTTAGAGAAAATTATGTTAAGAGAAATAAGGCAGGCACAGAAAGAGAAATACTGCATGTTCTCATTCATAAGTGAGAGCTAAAAAAAGAAACAAATAAATCAAAAAAGAAAGAAAGATATAATAATCACAATAATACATTGAACTTTCAAAAGGAGAGAACAGAATGGAGGCCACCAGAGGCGGGAAAGGGGGAAGGGGAGAAATTGGTAAAGGGTCACAAAAAATGATTACATAGTGTAATGCTGAATATATTAACTATCCTGATTTGAGCATCACATATTGCACTCAGGTATTGATATTCAACGCTGTACCCCACAGGTATGTACAACCAATTATGTTTCAGTAGTAAGAAAAATGACATTGACATTTCAAAAATAGAAAAGTTCCATTAAAGAAAGTAGAAAGATAAAAAGGACTCACTGTCCCAGGAAAATTCAAAACCCAACTGGGCAAACTCCATTAGGATTTAAGGCCTGAGAATAATCTCCTGCACCCTACAGCTTTTTTCTCTAAGCCCATGGCTCTGCTCTCTGGGTTTGTGGATCCACCTTTCGAATCACCATTCCTTTTACATGAAGGATAACATTTGTGTGTAGATGAGTACTTTTATCTGTCTGTTTCCTGCCTGTAGAATTTGGAGTTCTATAACCTTTGAAAATTTGTTCTTTCTTCCATCATTTTCAGTCCAAGTTGGCACTATTTCTGCTGATATATAACTCTCAAATCTTGTGGCTCTCTGTGCACATCAATGGATTTTACTCATTAGACAAAAAACAGTCCTAACATTCATATGGAATAATAAAAGATACTGAATAGCCAAAGCAATCCTGAGCAAAATAATAATAATAATAATAATAATAATAATAATAATAATAATAATAATAATAATAATAAAGCTGGAAGCATAACACTACCTGACTTCAAATTATACTACAAACCAAAACAGCGTGGTACTGGAATAAAAACAGATACTCAGACCAATGGAACAGAATAGAGAACCCACAAATCAGCCCATGTACTTACAGCCAACTGATTATAACAAAGGCAGTAGTAACAAATGCATTGTGGAAAAGACTGCCTCTTCAATAAATGGTGCTGGGAAAACTGGATATCCATATGTAGACGAATGAAACTAGACCCTTACTTCTCGCCATATACCAAAATCAACTAAAAATGGATTAATGGATTAAAAACTTAAATGTAAGACCTGAAACCGTAAAACTTCTAAAAGAAAACATAGAGGAAACACTTCAGGAAGTAGGACTGGGCAAAGACTTTACGAATAAGACTCCAAAAGCACAGTTAAAATAAACAAATAGGATTATATCAAACCAAAAAGCTTCTGTACAGCAAAAGAAACAATTAACAGAAAAGACAACCTACAAAGTGGGAGAAAATGTTTGCAAACTATGCATCTGATAAGGGATTATTATCCAGAATATACAAGGAACTCAAACAATTTAATAGTAAAAAACCAAGTAACCCAAATGAGTAATTGGTAAAGGGACATGAAAAACGACTACATTGTATAATGTTGCATATACTAATTATCCTGATTTGAACATCACATATTGCACACAAGTATTGATATTCAACTCTGTACCCCACAGATATGTACAATCAACTATATTTCTATTAAAAAAATAAACAAAAAAAGAAAAGATACAACAATCATAGTAATTTGTTGAGCTTTCAAAAGGAGAGAAGAGAGCTGAGTCACCAGAGGCGGGAAAGGGGAGGGGGAATGTGTAGCAAGAAATTTTTAAAGGGCCACAAGAAATGATCACATGGTATGATGTTGGTCATACTAATTATATTGACTTGAGCACCACATATTGCACACATGTATTGATATTCAATGCTGTACCACACAGATATGTGCAATCAATTATGTTTCAATAAAAAAACTTTTATTCTTCCACAATTTTTTTTTTTTTGGATAATCCCATTTCTGTTCTTCACTTTTACTGAGATGGCTAAAGGGATCTATGAGTCACATGTCTAATCTTTTCACAGAATCCTCTGTGAGAATAAATATTCTGATCTTTTGATCCTTTTGAGGCATCAGCAAAAGATTTCACAATCTTGGTTTTCTTTTCAGAAAGCACTTTCCTAACAACAAATCTTCTGAGGATTTTCCATATCATGGCATTCAGTTTCCTTTTTGCATAACAGTTCTTCCCTCAATCTATCTTTCATTTCCCATTTTACTTTTTGCAGCATGAAAATACTGGGCTGGACCTTCAACACTTTGCTTGGAAATCTCTTTAGCTAAATATACATTTTCATCCATTACAAGTCCTGCTTTCCACATAACTGTAGGAAACAATTCAGTTAAATTTTTCTGCCATTATATAGCAAGGATCCTCTCTCCTTCAGTTTCAAATAACATGTTCTTTATTTCCTCTTAGCTGTCACCAGCTGTACTTTTAATGGTCATATGTCTACCAACAGACGGTTTCTGATGATTTAGGTATTCTCTAAGATGATATAGGTTTTCTCTACCATACTCCTCACTTTATTCTGAGCCCTAACCAGCAGTGCCTTTAACTGTGTTCAAAGCAATCTAGAGTTTTTCTAACATGCTCCTCAAAATCCTCCCAGCCTATTACCCATTTCCAAAGCTATTTTATTTTAAGTGTTTGTTACAGCAGTACCCAACTCTCAGCACCAAAATCTGTATTAGTTCCCTCTTTTCTGGTAACAAATTACCACAAACTTATTGGATCAAAACAACACAGGATATTATCTGGAGGTCAGAAGTTTAAAATGGGTCAGCAAGGCTGCATTCCTTCTGGAGCCTCTAGGGGATAATCTGTTTCCTTGTCTATTTTTTTTTTGGCTTCCAAAGGCCACCTGCATTCTTTGCCGGGTGATGCCTTTCTCCATCTCCAAAGTTAGAAACACAGCATTTTTGAATCTTTGACTCTGGCCCTCTCTTTCCATATTAACATTTCCTTTCCTAACTATCGTCTTTCTGTCTCCTTCTTAATCACAAGGGATCTGTGATTACATTGTACCTACCAGGATAATCCAGGATAATCTTTCTATCTCAAGATCTTTAACTGACTTACGTCTGCCTTTTTCCTCTGGGGGCTAGGATGTGGACATCTTTGAGTGCCCAATATTCTGTCTAATACATGCACCTATTTTGGAGTATTAAATTTGAAACTCTAAATCTTCCAGGGTTTTCAATTTTTAAATTTAAAATTCGTTTTTTTCTCACTTAAAGTATTATTTTTATCTGAAATGCTAAATTCTAGGTTGGCTTTTTTCTTAGTATTTTTGCTGTTGTTTCCCTTCCTTTAGGCATAAATGGCAGGATGCCCTAGATGCTGGAATGGCCGTGGAGTACAATGGGAATGGCTATTGGACACATCTTTTGAATACTCAACATATCCCTCCATATTTTTGTTTTTTTAATACTGTAGTTTTCTAATCTTCTTTCCAAAATTTCCATTCTTACCTATTATATAATGAAGAAGTTGAAGTACTTTTCTAGGACACCATTAGCTAAATTAATAGAATCATATAACAGGAGACTTTGATCAGGTATCAAATAAGATTAAGAGAAATGAAAATGTCTTCTTTCATTAAAAGGTGACATCTGGAATACAGTACCTGAGAAGGATAAACCTGAAGGGCAACAAAATGTTGTCTTTTCTGATAACACATTTAAGCAACTGTATGTTTGAAGCATGACTCTGACAGTTGATGTTTCTACCAACTTGTGGTACTGCTGATTAACAGCTTCATCCTTCTACCTGGGCTTTAGTATGCACAACTGGTTAAGACGCAGTGAGGTTCTTGTACTTAGTTGAACAATCATATTTGAGCAGTCTGCTTTTTAGTATAAAAGTCACTCTCTTGAAGGATTTTTTAAAAAACTGTAGCAAGCAAGCCCCTTTGCAGCAAAATGAAAACAGAATTTAGACATCTTTGCACAATCAAATGATGTAAAAAGACTGCTTTATAATGCCTTTAGGAAAAATCAACTGTGTAAGGCTATATAGAAAAAAATGTATCTTAAGCCTTCTAGAGATTATAGAATTTGGCATAGATGAGGAAACAGATATGTAAAGTCAGTAGTTTTTTTTTTTTTTTTTTTTTAACCCTGTAGTTCATGGCACTCTGAAGATTTCAAGGACAGGCCTCAGATGCTGCAAATAGTGAAAGGGCCGAGTTAGGCAAGTGTTCAACCAGAGTGCTCTGTTTGATGTGATTTATGTGTAGGATCTGGATACCCTTTGACTGAACAAAGGCTTTCTTTTTTTTTTTTTGGCTTAAACAGTTGAATTGAAATTGTGTCAAATGTGTTGACCTAAATCCTAGTCAGTGAGGGGCAGGGCTAGGACTAGATCCTAGTCATTTCATTTCCTTTGCTTAAAGCCCTTCAGTGGCTTCCTGTCAACTTCAAAATAAGATCTCCACTCTTCCACCATGGCATGCGTATACTTATTGACCTGACCCTTGTCTGTCTCTTTAGCTTATTTCTTGCTCTGCAGTCTTCTTACTGCCCTGAAGACTCTTATCACAAGTTATGTATTATACCTAGAGTGTCTATCACAGTCTTCATAATTTTACTTTTGAACTTGAAGTTCAAAAGATTATCTTCAGAATAAACACTATCGACCAACATTTAACTCACTCTTTAAACTGTCTAAATTTTCCTCTTCTGCCATTTTTGTTGCAGATAGACGTTATTTTGGAGAGCAGAACGATGAAGCAATTTCGATCCAAGTAATATCACATTAAGTATATGTCTTTTTTTTAGGATTTTTCAATTTAAACCAGTGTTTACTAGATTATCATGCTTTACCTGAAGCAATGCATTATTCAACTTTAGATTCTGTATCTAATTTGCAGGAGATACTTTGAGTCACAATTTTTTTCTGAAATAATACCAAGCAGGTGGTCTCCTACTCCATCAGGAATTATTGTTTACCCATGGTTCTCAAATATTTTTGACTGTGACTTATTTGAACAAGAAAATAATTCATTAGTTAACTACCTTCCATGGTCCTAGTTTTCAGTTCAAAAGATGATAAGAATTGAAGACAATAGAGAATAACACAAGGCAAAATGATAAATAAAATTGAAATCTAAGAGGAATTTGACAATTACTAGCAGCAGTAGATAAATGCCACCAATAGAAGAAACACTGACAATTCACTGAGACATATCCACAAGGCAGGCCATCAGCACACCTGCAGGTCCATAGTAGGCACTCATTTTTAGCTCCAAACTGGGGCTAAGCACATTGTTTGGGTTGTGCTCCCCTTGGCCATGAAAACTTGGAGGGCCAACCTAGCCCCTGCTTCAGCATCTAGATCAAGCCCATGACTTGTCACTTTATATTTCAACATCAGCTGAATAAGAACCAAAGTCTGTTTACCATCTTCCTATTTCACTTCCAAGGAAAATGCTGTATAAACATGTGGTATTTACAGTTAGCATACATATACAACTTAAATTGTACAATTTCTAAGTGACACGTTACAATATAATGTGTGTAGATCAAGCCATTGGGTGGACTTGATAACATTTTTATTTCCTTAGTGCTAGAAAACAGAGATTAAATATGTTATGAAGTTTTCTTCCCTTCTCTTCCTTTCATTTTACTTCTTTTTCTAGTTTTGCTTTGTTTTGTTTTATCTTGTTTTTAAGAAAATTACAATTACTAAATTTTTGGCCATTGCACATCTTCCAGTTTTATTTTGACTTGCCACAACTATAATTCACATGAGCAGCATGCACACTGTTGATCTGAATGGAGAGAAAGAGCAATTTCTAAATGTGGTTCATAAAGCTGTTGAAAATCTTTTGCCAAGAGACATTCCTCGGAGGAATTTTCTGTTTCTTTTCCTTGAGAATGCCTCCTAAAGAATACCGATTTTAATATATGCCAAGACCCATTGACAGGGTCCATACCTGAGGAGCTAAAGAATAAATATAATTACTGAGTGTCAAGAATGTCTCCATGAAGAGATTGTCATAACTAAAACATAGGAAGAAACAAATTTTCCTGGCTTTTATTTTTTTTTTTTGTCTTTTTCATCCGGCGCTCAGCCAATGAGCGCACCGGCCATTCCTATATAGGATCCGAACCTGTGGTGGGAGCATCGCTGCACTCCCAGCGCCGCACTCTCCCGAGTGCGCCACGGGCTCGGCCTGCTGGCTTCTATTTTGAAAAGTTTTCAAATAATTAACATAAGTGAAAACTTGTATAGAATTTTATAAGGGGATAAAATATTTAGCTCCTAATTTAATAATTTCATGAAGCTTGAAAGGTTGTATATTAATATAATATAGTAAATAAAGGATGTGTATAGTATAGTAATATTTTATGTAGAATATGTATTTAGGAATAATTTTTGGTGATATTTAAAATATTTAGCCTAGTTATCTTAGCAGTGATTATTACTATTCATTCTACAGTATTTCATTTAATATCAATTGTGAATTAGAGAATTTCTGAAAATTCCTAAACCAAACTAGAAGTATAAGCAATTTTTCTCAATGAAAATTCTGTGTACTGAATTAAATCATACCTAGTTATTCTTGATATTCATTTTCTGCAATTCTGTACAAAAGAAATATTAAAAATAATTAAAGGTTGTCTTGATTTCTCTGTAGATTCTGGAAGCTTAGTTCACTTGAGAATTTTTTTCTTCAGCCATTTTAAGAGATTTGATTTTGGGGGGAGAAAGAGAATTTTTAGTGTATACTATAAGATATATTAAGATATTAGAAAGGAGTTATTATGGTAGATTTTTGAGTTTAATTTAGATGCAAAAAATTAAATTAAAAGTCATGTGACATAATGATTAAACACGAGACAAAAGCTAAACGATTAAAGCAGGCTATCTATTTATTCTTCAACTTGTCTTCACAACTGGTTGGGTTATCAGCAACCAAGAAGTAATGGTTCTGCTTCACAGTTAATTACAATCTTAACTAACAAAGTGTTAGCTCCAATTAGGTCAAGGTCATATAGATAGAAACAATAATCTTGTTTTCTGGGGTCAGCCTCGGGGCAGAACATCTTAAAGAAAGATCAAGGTAGAAACAAGGGACATTTTACTTCTTTCCTCATCTGACATTACAAAGCAATATAACTTCTTATTTCAATAGCTGTGCCACATTCTACAATCTACTAAAATCATAACAACCAACTCTTAAAATTTCAAGTCAGAAGCATCCCAGCTAAGTTTTAATAATGAGAATTTAGGAGGAGATGTTTTGTGTGTTAAAATAACAATAATAAAAACAATAACAAAACCTTGCACTTCTTTTCAACCTTTTGCATAGAACCCTTTTCAGAGATTCCTGTTCAAATGCAATGTCTCACACATTGCCGAGGCTAAATAATCAATGTGATATGAATAAGTAGAATTAGGGTTAGTCAGGGTTGGGGAAATTGTCTGGGCATACAAACCAATGTGGAGAGAAGTGCATCAAGTGGAGAGTAAACATCAAGTGATCTGGGTCCTGGCCCGGACCTTGCCACTAACCAGCTGTGTGTCCTAGAGGCATTCACATAGATATCTGGGCCTAAATGGTTTAAGAAGTTTTGTTTGTGTATAATTCTTGAGATTCTAAATTTTTTAGAAAACGAATTTCATATCTAGCAGGATATTTGCAATGTGCAAACCAAACAGATTTATAGAATTTTAGCTTCTTCCCTGCATCAGATCATCAAATGATTTCTCTAGTTACAATGGTGGTAGTAGTGGTGATGGGGGGATTACTGGAATACTGCTGAAATGACTGCCTTTGAAGCAGTTTGGCAAATATCTTAATAATGCAGCACATAACAATACTACAAAATTATTAACAGAGAACTAAGTTAAGCCATGGATTTTTAAGTTCAAATACCAAAATATTTAAAATAAATACATGGGATATAGTGGAATAAATAGTTGTACAAAGATACAATCTCAAAATCAGTTTTAATATTAACCAATTGGATGAAAGCATGGAAATTATCCTTGGAAAAGCTGGAAAAGCTAACTCATTTACTGAAACAGAGAAAAGGTCTATGTACTTGATCATATTTTTTAGATAAACAATTAAATACTCATTTGAGAATTTATGAGGTATTAAAAGTCCACAGGACATTTGCCAAATTGTTAACATTTTCCAAACTTTCTTTGATACTTCCATTTTCTGCTATAATTTCTAAGTCTGATGGTTTTAACAGTGATGTAACAGAAGGCTAGATAAAGCACAGCACATCCCAGAAACCATAATTCTCAGAAGGAACATAGTCCCGAATATATATAGAACTCACATTGTTGTTACTAAGGGAGGAAATAATAAAAACATAACACCCATTGCCTTTATTATATATTTTTATTTTTCATTGCTATTTTCTTTTTAGGAAATTAATTAGTTATTATTGAAAAATATAAACATCTTACAAGTCTTTGTCATAGAATATGAGAGTCCCTAACCCAACCCTAAAGAAAATCTCTCCTAACAGGTTAGCAGATTCATGTACATGTTTTCCAGAATTTTTCCAAATGCATATATCAACGTGTACAGTATACTGTTCGACCATGTATATGCTAGGTGATGGTAAGAGATGACAGATAATTATTTTGAGTGGATACATAAATCTGAGTAGTACTTAAAATTTACTGCTTATAACAACAACAAAAAACCCAACTAATAGTATGTTACCTTTAAAAGACTTTAAAATTAATAATATTAACAGTAGTTAACACTTACTGGGCACTTACTATTGTGCAGTTATTGTGCTAAATACTTTAAATACATACATACATACACACACACACACACACACACACACACACACACACACACACACATATGAGATTAGAAAGTTTCTTTTAATCCTCAACATCACCAGATGAGAAAGGTGTTATCAATTATCCCCTTTTCACTAAGTCATTTACTAAGCATTTTTTGGTCATCTTGATGGAAATGGACTCTCCTTTTAGCCTCCTATAGTATTTTTCTCTGACTTTCCTATGGTACTTATCACATACTACCTTATTTTAGGGTAATTTGTACACACCTCATCTATACTCTAGTTTAGATTCAAGATTTTTGCAATTTCATCTCAAAAATCACCTGTTCGTCTACTATGACTACTTTACATAATATGTGCCTGATAAAAGCTTGTTGAATTCCATTGCTTGCCTGCATGTTGCAGAATGCATTGGGACCCATGGTTCTGAGGTAAAGAGGAATGATCTTGGATTATAGTTTATTTTATGACACATGAGAAAAACTGAATAGAGGAGGAGCCAAAGGTAGAATATCTGCAGGGAAATTATTCTTCTAGAAGTCTATGACTGTAAAATAGACTATATTGGCTTGAGAGACAACTATCAAGGAGACAATCTGAGAAATTTTATGTGGCCACTAGTAGTATAATTAAAAATAGGGAGAAACACGAGATGGTATGATTTCCCCCACATTATATGCAAGGGAGGTGAGCAGGATGCAGACACAAGATGCTGACTGCAGCATCTAGAAACCCAGACAAAGTTGTGCAGAGAGGCCAGGAGCCCTTCCCAGGCCATGTTGAATAATAGGTGTCACCATAAAATTGTTGGTCAAAATTGTTCTCTAAATGGTGCAAGGCATGGCCTGATTCAGTTGGAAAGTTCTGGAATAGCCTCATATCAACTAAAGTCTATAGCATAAATAATTTCTGAACAGGGGCTGTGAATGCTTAAGATTATAACATTTCAGAGTCCGAAGAGATGCCAGCCATCTTCTAGGGTCTCAGCTTCTCTAGATCAATAGATCTGATTTGCCAATGAGGCCAAGGAGGAGGTTCAGTATAGTTCAGGTCAATTCAGTGGCCTGTCTATTCTGTGACAGCTACAATTCTAGAAATTGGGCATGTAAAAATGAAACAAACACTACTCCTATGAGAAAGGCATATTAACAGATAAATTTAAAGAAAAATAGATTTATGATGAAGGCAGGTATATTAGTCCATTTCCATTGCTTATAACAGAAATACTTGAAACTGGCTAATTTGTAAAAAAACCAATATTTATTTCTTACAGTTTCAGAGGCTGGGAAGTCCAAAGTCCAGGGAATACATCTGGTGAGGACTTTCTTTGATGGTGACTTTAGTGATGCAAGGAAAGCAAAGAAGTAGAGTAGAGAAAGACAGGTAGGGGTGTGGGCCACAAGCATGAAACAGAATCATGCATTTGGGAAAGTATAAGCAATACTGTGTAATTTGAATATAAAATGCAAAGTAGTGTGTGCTGGATGAGGGACTGAGGAATGGAAAGAGCTGCAGCAGCCTAGTCTGCCATGCTGATGGACCCAGATGATATGCCGTGCCTATGGGGAAGCCTCGTAGGGCTTTAATCTTGCAGATTTATGTTTTGATGTCCTATTCGGAGGATAATTAAAATAAAATTCCCAGTGCCTAAAGTTGTCCTACAGTCCAAGGCAGTGTCCTGTTCAGTAGTTTCTCTTCTTCCTCGGCTGTACTACTGGAAAGGTTTTCAGCATGAAGGGGAGGTTAACTGCAGTATGACAAAGTGCTACTCACTGTCTATGGAGTGGCTCCCTTACTCTTTGGGGTAGGGCAAGAGGGGTGTGTAGTGGATCCTCTGCTTGGACTGTTACTCTACTGTGGAACCTATTAAAGCAGTTCTTTGGGAAAAGACAATCCTCAACATCATCCTAAACCGGGGACCCTCATGGCCTAAGCCCTGGGCAGATCTTCATGACCAGGCACTAGTCCTGTCAGTGCATTACATGTAGACACCTATGGGATACAGGCCAGTCCAGGAGATTTCCATCAGAACCAGACCTGATACCTGTCACTTCATGAACTCAGCGCCATAGAGCCATTCTGCCTCCTCTTCTCCCCAGACAACATCCCTCTGGGCTGGGGTAAATACCTTTTAAACTAGAGGTGACCAATGGCAGCCTGAGACATTCTGTAGCTGTGTTTTCTCTAACCTGTACACTGGTGTGTGTGTGTGTGTGTGTGTGTGTGTGTGTGTGTGTGTGTGTGTGTGTGAAATTTGTTGTCAATATCTAGAAATTGGGAGGTTTTATGCAAAATCTGAATTTTGTATTTGCATGAGAAAAAATAGACCATCTGGCATCACGGGGATTGAATGTCCCCTCAAAGCTGAAACTGAGTAGCAGCTGCCCTTTTACCCTGGTCACCCTGTGCTTGCCCCATCACCTTGGCCCCACCCTGACCACTCAAATAATTCTTTATACTCATATATTTCTGTGTGTGTGCTGAACATTAGAAAACGTGTCTTGGAAATGTCTGGAAAAGACTTATGTATTGTTTTCAGGAAAATGTGTGTAAGTATTAATTTCATTTTGTATTATGTTTTTATTATGTGCTTTGTCTTTTTTCCAGTTTGTAATTCCTTTATATAATGATGCTTTTTTTCTCTCTCATTTGCCTTTACTTTTCATTCACATAATGGCACACAGAAGGCTGACTGATGAAGGAATAAATACTATTTCCTAATCAAGTATCTCCAGACAGAAGTAGAGCTATGACATCAGTGCTTGGGATTAACAGTCTCCTTCATCAGGAAAGCAGCATGACCTTTTCCATTCCTTTGATAGTAATGTCCTAGATAGAAAATGTTTCATTTTCAAAACTCTAATTTCTAGCATCTTAGTTTCAAAATTTAAGTCTGATTGTTTTGTTAGTTTCAAAATCAAGAAAAGATTATCAGAGCATTGTAGCATGTGGATGTGTATGTCTGTGTGATGGAGGGTTGGGGGACTACCTTTTAACAATAACAACGTGAGAGTATTGTTGGTTGTACACTGAGTGCTGTATACACTGAAAGAAATTATAATATAAATGCCATTTGCTGGAAGTGACTAGGCATTAAATTTGGGAGAAAGCACGTTTTCAAATGAAGGTAGGAATATATTATTGTTTCTGTATCATCTTGCAATATCCAGAAATTCAGGATATGGATAATAGCTTATAGCCATCTTACATATAAAGAAGTAGAATAAGAAAATGGAATCTTAAGTTCCCTTAATATGGGTAGAGAAATAAGATAAAAAACAATGTATTAACTCTCTTCAGACATACTTAGGCATTTGAGAATACCTAATATATTTTCTATCCAGTAGAGAGCAGTCAAAGTCCATGACAAACTCATAAAATCTAGGCCTCAGAATTATGACTGTTAACTCTGAACCATCTCATTCAGGTCCCAGCTGAGTATGGATCTTTGAGAACACTGGCCCAGTGTTCTTTCTTGTATACAATATTCCTTCTCATACCTGCCCTTTTTATTAAATAATGCATTTATATATCAGTTTATGTGGAAGTTCTTGGGGGCACAAATGAAGACATCTAACAAGCTTGTGATCAATTACCATGCTTTTAAAAATCTATAGGAACACAAACTATGGCGTTGAAACAAGTTGATGATATGGTTATAAACGCAAAGTATAAAGGTGGGGTAAGCTTAGCATTCCTAGAAAGAACACCTCAAGTGCCACCAGATGGGCAAGCCTCAGAACTCCAACAGCTAATGTATGATATCCTCATGGCAGTATTAGTGAAATATAAGGATTTTTGACTGGTAGACAAACTGAAGGATTAAAGTAAGAATCACCAAGAGAAGATTAAATGGCATAGAGAAATATTTATGTGGGAGCACCAAACTCCATCTTTGTTACCTTTCTCTTATTTTTTCAGTGTGTCAGAGGAGATTAAAATATAGAGGGGTTTTATCTACTTATACAAGAAAGTACATCTTGTCACTCTTTCTTAGTTATCTATGGTTTTTATTGTTATTATATGAAATCACTTGTGCTTTTCTGATTATCATACGCCCAGAAAATAGTTGTAAAGGAGATCTGCCAAGAGGCGGCATCTTGAAAATGCACACACTGTCCTCTTGCTCTGTTTAGCCTATAACAACTGAATAAATGTGACTGGAAATGAAGAATAAGATATATTAGAAAAGTGTCAAAATGAAGAGTTTTAGTATGTATATTTTCAAGGGCCCTCAAAAACACGTTCATCTTTACTCTTTATAAAATTAATGTGCACCAATGGTAAATTCATTTAGTACATTAATGTGCTGTCTTCATTTAAACATCAGTGACACTATTGATTCACACTCAGTAAGGCATAGAGTTTAAGGTGGTTTTTCCCAGTAGTGATGTTGTTACAGACAGCCACATTCTTTGATTTGGCCATCTTCTCAACCAAAGTTATACACTTTAATTGGTAGACAAGAGCTAGGTATGTAATTTATGGTCATGAAACAAACTGGAACTAACTATTCCACATGTGGTGAGCTTGATGCCAGCCTGGTCAGCTCTACTCTCGCCAGCTGAGCTAGTGCATCACAGGGACCACTGTTAAGAGTGGTTTGATCACCACTATTAACAAACTCTAGTATTTTCCTTTAAAATGTATGCATCTACTGAAGTTTAAATCTTTGTCACTGAGGAGTTAACAATAAGTCTGAGTTTGGCTGTAATGTTTTTCGTAAACAAATGAAACAGCTATTTTTTTAAAGTAAGTTTATGAATACTGTTTTCCATCTATTATGAAATTTACTAAAAATTTCATTTTGTTGGGCAGTGTTTATTAATTAAAAACAATTGCTTTTTACAGTTATAATTCAGCAAGAAATTGGTTAATGGACACATAAGAATGATTATGTTTTGTAATGATGAATATGTTAATTATCCTAATTTGATCATCACATATTACATACAAGTATTGATAGTCAACTCTGTACCCTACAAATATGTATAATCAATGATGTTTCAATAAAAAAATTAATTAAAAAATTGTCATACTGTAGGTAGATTGGTAACCACATTAGTTTTATTTTAGAAATAATATGGAGACACATGTCATTATATCTCCTCATATTTTTACTGGAATGAGACAATCTACTGTATTGATAAGAACTTGGAATTTAGAGTTAAAAGCCCTGGGTTTTTTCCTGATCCTGTAATCTGAAGACCCTCATGCTCTGAACAAACCATCCTATGCACTGCATAGATAAAAAACCATGGCCAGGATGTATAGAAATAGGGAAGATTGGGTCCTAAGTATTGGTGGCTACAAACTGTGGCTTTAGTGGGCTTTAGTTCCCTATCACTCGATAATGTCCATCAGCACTTCCATCTACTCTTTGGTTTGGATGATGAATTTTCTCCCATGATTTTATTTAAAATGTTATGTACATGTAGCATTAAAATAAGACCCCTGGCTCTCCTTCCACTCTGATTGTTCCCCTAAGCTATTTCACAGAGAAAGAATTCTGAAGATAATAGTGGTGATAGGGTTCAATAGGCAAGGCCATATTTGGAACCTCAGTCTGGGTTTAGAGTCAGATGGGGGAAATCAGCCCATTTCAGGAGAGCATGAGTATAAAAGGTCTTGAGAAGAGGTGGGTCTAGGTCAGGTGAGGGTTCTGAAGGTCTATTCTCAAATAAGGCCTAGAGTCAAAGGACATTTCAAGGAGGCAGGGTGGGTAGGATTTGGTATATGAGAACACGGGGCATGGGGAGTGGAAAACGGGAAAGATGATTGCACATTTTCTGGCCTGTGATGGGGATCATTTTAAGAAGGAGAAGGAGAAATCCAATTGTAGACATGTTGAAACCTAAGTAGCCTCATGTTATCTTAGTCAGGATATTCTTTAGATATTTTCAAACATGGGTTGAAATTCAGGTCAGAGATTACTACTGGAGACACATTTTTTAAGTGTAGAAAAAAGATAACCCTGCTCATCCTTATTTTCTCTCTTACTACCACACATCCAATTGTATTTGCTCCTTTGACAACAATGGGGGTAGAGATTTTTGTCATTACTTTTAGTTCAATGTGTTGAAGTATTTCAACATTTAACAATGTATCCTATAACTTAGGCCTTCTACACCTGAGCGGGCTTAGCCCTATAGATGATTTTTGAAGGAATGTTTCCTTTCTATCATGTTCAGAAAGCTATGCTATTCTTTCCACCCCTGGAATTTCTTGCAAAGCTTCATGGTAGGTCTGGCTGGTACTGGAATTTTTTTTTTTTTTTTTTGTCTTTTTCATGACCGGCACTCAGCTAGTGAGTGCACTGGCCAGTCCTATTTGGGATCCGAACCCGCGGCGGGAGCGTCGCTGCGCTCCCAAGCGCTGCACTCTCCTGAGTGCACCACGGGGCTGGCCCAGGTACTGGAATTTTGATGGAAAACAACAACAACAACAAAAATGCTTTTGTACATTGTATAGTCAAAACAACTAAATGAAGGAAAGGATTTTTAAAAATTTTTAATAGCAATTCATGTCACCATCCAGATATGATTATATTTAATCTCCGGGAATCTATATTTTTATGTCAACATTACAAATGGCTTGTTTATTCTTTCCAGCAAATATTTGTTGACCTGTATTATGTTCTAGGCAGTTCTTTAAGGAATAGTGCTAGGGAAATAGTGTAGAATAAATTGATAAGATCCCAATTTACATTCCAGCTGCATAGACAGACAAAATACATGTGAATCAATAAGTGAAAGTTGATTTTTAGATAGAGTTAAGGGTATGAAGAATGTCAGATAGAGTATTGTAATAGTTTCAGGATGTTGGGTTTATTTGGAAGAGGTAGTCAACAAGGAAGTGAGTTTTGAATCGAAAACTGAAAGATAAGAATGTATTAGCAATGTGAGGATGTTCCACATAAATGCACATGAATGCAACATGATTTGTTAGTATTGCACGGAGAGCGAAGGGAAAGTGCAAAGACTCCGAGGCAGAGGCAAAGTTGGCTGTACGAATGTAAAGAAGGACAAGGTGGCTGAAGTGTAGTGGGAGGACGAGAGAGGCAGGAGATGTGGCTGGAGAGGTAGTAGGAGGCAGGTCAGATAGGGCCTGTGGGCACTGAAAGATTATATGGATTTTATTCATAGTGCAGTGAGAATTTATGCAGAAGAGAAAGATGTTGGGGGGTAATTCTAATTAATCACCTTTTTGTAGTAATACTGTTGTTTTCAGTGTGCATGCATCTATGTTTCCACTTTTAAAAAGTTAAACAGCTTCTATGTTCTAGAATTTTTATGTGAGAAAATCTCAACATCAGGGTAGAAATGCTCATATACATAGTCTAGTACATTAAAGACATGTAGGAAATGTAATTGGTTCAGTGTCATCACAGTCAATATGAGCTGGTGCTTCACTGCATGTTTTATTGGCCCAGTGAGACTGCATGGGAGGTAGTTTACTTCACCCAGCAGAGTGAGACCATAAAGACAGACATAAACATGATTTCACTGAAGATGAATTTTTGACCAATCTCTGTCACACATCCAGAGCCATGAAATGAATGCTTTTAAAACCAGGACCTGAACCTGAATATGAATTAAAATATGTTTTTTAAAGTTGACATTTGAAACATGAAGAACTATTTTAAGTGTTGGGAAAATATCATTTCAGTATTTTCATTTGGTTTCACTTCAGTGAACGGACTCTAATATGATTTCTAAAAATACATTCTGCCCTTAGCAAACCACTTATTTTTCTTTTGCATTGGGTTGGAGCTGATGTCTTCTGACTTGAATTTTGGGAATAATGCCTTTCCATTCAAAAACAAACAGTGTGGAGGCTGTATTCTCTTTTTGAAAACAGAGAGACGATTTTACTGTCCATGGCTATGATGAGGGTGTATAGGGTTTCTAGCTCTCGGAGTATCTGCCCTGTAGCCTCTTTGAGTGGGAAAGGTATTCGTGTAGGCCATCCTCTGACCTCCTCCAGTTTGAACAGGGAAACCAGAAGGGGCTCAGATCCTATGGACTGCATTTCTGGAGAGTTCTCCACTTGGATTCTCAAGAACCTAGAGATAAAAGGATGAAGGAAAAAAATTGACTTTTTAAACTTCTCACTTTATTCTCAGCAGTGAGCTCTAAATGAAACACTAAAGGTTGAGAATATAGTCAGGCAAGAAATATGTCATAAATAATGCTTCCTAAACTTCATCTTCTAAATTGAAGGTTTTATTTTATACGTAGTTTGTGTTTGTGTACATATACATGTATATATGTATATACCTATATACTTAATTCTTATTTGTGATCGTGGTTATATTCTATAAAATTGCCATACACTCTGAACTAGTGAACACTGAAACATTGCTCCTAGGGGAAACACAGGGTTAGGTTTTCACAAGCCTTTGGCTATGACATTTTCATCAACTGATCAATACATAACCTTTGTTTTATGTGTTTTTTTGTTTAAACATCTTATTTAATATATATATTATAGATTAGTAAACACTGAACTCTTGGCCACTAGCATTAAAACTCATGCTTGAATAAAGCTTGTCCGATATGTGTATTTTCTCTGTAAGGCACATCACGGCCTTCTTAGGAACTTAGGAACACTGGACCACACTTCAGCACTATTCTTAGCGTTTATTTTAAATGGCACAATCACAACCAAAAAGACCTCAAATGAAAAAAATGTGGCACTAAACAGACCATGAAAAGGACACTTGTTTACACCATGAGAACAAAAATGAGAAGGCAGAACATAGTTTATTCAACCTCAGCTGGGAACATGTGTGTTGGGAGACTCATATTTTTTGCCACTTTGTGCATGTCTGTGAATCACTCCAGCAGTGCCCTCAGTATTGATTTTGCAGGTAAAGTTAATGTTAGTGAGTGGGTGAATTCACAAATACAGAATC
This sequence comes from Cynocephalus volans, assembly GCF_027409185.1. Classification (NCBI taxonomy): domain Eukaryota; kingdom Metazoa; phylum Chordata; class Mammalia; order Dermoptera; family Cynocephalidae; genus Cynocephalus; species Cynocephalus volans. The sequence continues at coordinate 79,707,019 of NC_084464.1, forward strand.
TGTGAATAATGAGGATTGGCTGTTTATACACACACATATATATGCACATGTAAGTTTTTGTTGTTGTATCCAATTTTTCCATTAGTGTTGGTGGGAATACCCCTTTCTGTTTTGATGCTTTTTTGTATTATTTTCCAAGAGTAGTAATGATAATGATTGTTGTCAACACATATTCTGAAGGAAGTCTTTCATCTTTACTAGGAAACTGACATTTTACTCTTTCTAATCAAGGTGAAGGGTGTCAAACATTCCGTGAAGAGTAGCCAGAAAGTTTCAGTTCCTATCAGCAAATGCACAAAGAATGCTAGAGGTTTTATTTATTTTCTTCCCTCATAACCTGGGAGAGAAATTCAGAAATATCTCAAGTAGATTTTCCAGAAGAAAATGGGAGCATATTGATTTTTGAATCCTTACCCATGTATATTGGAATGTAACACAACTGAAGACAAACTTGCTTTTTAACTTGGTGGTTATTTTTCCTCTTGAAATACAAATATGATTTCATCCTCTATAAATCAATAAAAGCTTCAGCTGGTAATTTTAAAAAACGTTTTGTAAAACGGAAATTGCATCATCATAGCGGTCTTTAATAAATAAGAGCTGCTCATTCCCTAATGTCAGCATTTAAGCCACAAATTAGATATCAAGACTTTAAATTGCTATTTTCATTTAATTTTAAAATTATGAAAAAAAAAAATTCAAAATGATCCAAACCAAAAACTAAAAATAAACACAGAAAACTATATAAACAATTGTTTTATGCCAGAACAACACATGGGAAAATTCTTAGGAAGAAATGAGTTGGTAGAAATGTAATTTTGACTTGTAAATTTTTAAATTAAAACCGACAAAGAGAATAATAACAAAATGTAATTCACATTGGTTGGAAATGACCATCACTTTTTAGGATTACCTGAGTAGAAAGCTTGCACCTGAAGCACAGTGTACTAAAAAAATCTTTGGATTAACTGTTAGGAAACTGGGATTCCAGGCCCAACTCTGTTACCAACCACAGATTATGCACTTGGGTTAAATATTTAGCTCTCAGGTTTTGGGATGAACAAGCTCAGCAATAAAATGTGTAGTTTGGTTACACGATCTTTAATATTTCTCTCAATTCTAAAATTTTCTGAGGCTCCAGCACAAAACACCTGTTAGGTATTAATTTATTTGAATTCTAAAACATTGTTCTAGGTTTATTGTGAACACAAGGAGTAATAGGGTAATCCTAAAACAACCGGGACTAGGGCAGCCATATAATTTATCACAAAATCAGGGCATTTGGGGGAGTGAAAGTTGATCCTAAAAAATTAAAAATATATGAGCTTTTGAGATGTATATTAATTGACTGGCAAATAGTTTTTATCATATGGGTGGACCTATAAAATAGTTCTTTTCAAAAACAATTTTTTTTTAAAAAAAATAACATTTTATACATGAAGGAAAAGTAAAATTATTCGTTATATTATTTATCTCAATTTTAGAAAAATGTGAAGTAGAATATTTATTCTTGGTCCATATTGAAGAGCTTTAATCAGTTTTTTTAACATATATATCTCTAATACCACATCACTGCTATTTTTCCAAAGGATATATATTTTTTATTGCAAATGGCTTTATTACTACTAATTTTTTAATGAACCTGCATGAAATTGTGTTCAAAGTTACATTCTGTGGTTAAAAATATTTGTTTTTATTTTTAAATGTCAGTTGTCTCTGTATAATCTTTGTAATTGAGAAAATATTTTCTCTACATGTACTAAGTTACCTAGAAAGCTCAGAGCAAATTCTTGCTAAATGGAGGATATTCTTATTTCCAATTATTTGAAATTTCAAATATTTTCATGAATACTGTTTTTTATTTTTTATTTTTATTCAAGTGCTTCAACAAGTATTTTTACCAGAAAATAATTAAATTAGTTGTCTCTATTTATACTTCTTTTGACTCTTGCCAAATTTAGATGCTGCAAAATAATAAGAATATACATTTATCCTGTTAAATAAAACAATTGTATTAAAAAGATTCCTCTCTCATGCCAAGATACTCCAAAGAGAAAATATAAAATCTCAAAATTAAATTTTGTGTACTTTTGAGTTGTCATCATTTAGTTGATACAGTTCTTCCTCTGCTTTTGTAGAGATAGATTTTGGTGTCTTTTCCATTGCATGCTTGATTTTCAATACACGCAATCCACTAAAAGCTTTAAATGTTATTTTTTGGTACTCCATTTGTTGAATAATTTAATTAAAGATTTCCAACTAATTTGAAAAATAATGCAGTAGAAATATAATGGACTCATTTATAAAATGTTTCATCTGAATTATAGAATAGTTATATTTATTACAAAATAATTCTTCAAAGTTTCAAACATTTTAAAATCTGATTGGTAACAGATAACAGAGAGTGAAAATGCCATGCTAAAGAAATATTTTTGTATTCAACATTTGCCTTGTCACAAAATTCTGAGGTATAGTTTTCTGAAAATAGATAAAAATGTTGTAAATTGTGACTAATATAACTTCTATTTAGATGACATATTTAAGTTTGTTTGAGCACAATTGTGAATTATATATGTGCTGCAATCAATTCCAGGTATATTTCTGCTGTTTTTATTTCTTAGTAAAATAATAGTATTTGTACCATGATGTTCTGTTCCAACAATATTAATATTTGTATTATCATTGCAAAAACAAATAATTTTATTTTCTCTGTTAAACTTTTAAACATTTTACTACAGCATTTATAATAATGTCAGATACTATATCTTCAACAGAATACTCCATGAGTTAGATAAAAATGGCTAATTATTACTGGAATTAATACCTGATGACACTGATATTTTAAAACCTTTCATTATTTGTTTGTCTATTAAGGATTTCCCTCAGCTAATGGAGCTGAAATATTAAGAACAGTTGTTTCATTTTTCTATATGTACAAAAAAAACCCTTGGAATCAAAACTGTCCAAAATGCACAAAACTAATTTAGAAGAATAGTCTATTTGATCTGAATGAAAAAGTAAGGCTTCCAGAGAAATATGTAAACATACCTTCTACAGCTATACATGTTAAATTGTGATCTTTTGGCATGGTTATTAAAAAAACCCCTGATACTTTAAAAAAATATTGATGCTTCTTCGGCATATTTGTATTTTAGGGTTTGCCAAAGTGATATGGCCATGGCCTTTGTGGTAGATAGTAACTGTCAACAAACATTTTATGTATATTATATATTTTTGATAAACTCTCCTGAGAAATGGGACCTTACACTTGTTTTTTTCATTCAACATGTACTTTCCTCTTTTTGAGTTCATTGTTGTTGAAAAGTTTATTTAAAAAATTTAAAAATATTATCAAACAATGGAAAAAATAAATTGTTTTAGATTTATACAATAAATTGCAAAGCAGCACAGTAAAAGCATTCAGATTATTCTCTCTATGACCTGTGGTAAGACTTGGACTTTATTTCTTGCATATATTTTATATATATCCACCCTATAATTACCCTATTGGTTCCCACTGACCCTACCAATTGGTTGCCTCACAAATTCATGCACCTCAAAGTCTATAGTATAAATCATGGGCACATCTGACTGCCATATTAAATCGAATTCTTCACCCCTTAAGACCTGAGATAAGAAGGAGCAAACAGTTCCTAGCCACTTCTGCCCAGTGCACTAGCATTTTATCATTTTATCATTTTTATCATTTTATCCTGCAAACTGTCCTAGAAAGTGAGGTGTTACTCACATTAGAAAATAGTTGAGGGAAAAAAAGATGGTGGGCACAGATAGTCTTCAAGAATGCTTTGTATTTCACGTATTCTCACACACAACTAGACAAGAGAGAACTTGGCAGAAGTTAGAACTATCAAGTGGAGAACAATCAAACCCATTGAAACTTATTTTAATGCAATTGTTAATAACTTTTTTTTTTGCAATTTTGTAATTGTTAAAGACATTCTTTTTTCAGAAATAGAAAAACAATCCTGCAATTCATATGGTACCACAAAAGATCAAAAGAGCCAAGTCAATCTTGAGAAAGAGGAACAAAGCTGGGGGCATCTGGTATAAAGGCAGACATATAGACCAATGGAACAGAATAGAGAGCTCAGAAATAAATCCATACATACACGGTCAATTGATCTTCAATAAGGGTGCCAAGAATACATGATGGAGAAAGAATAGTCTCTTTAACAAATGGTGCTTTGGATGCCCACATGTAAAAGAATGATGGTAGATTCATACTATACACAAAAATCAACGTAAAATGGATTAAAAGCTTAAACGTATGATCCAAAACTTTGTGCAATTCTTGAGCATAGTCACAGGCAGAACAAATTAAACAAATTACAGATTTTGTTCTTTATTTTCAATAGACTTTATTTTTATAGCAGTTTTGGGTTTACAGAAATGTTGAGCGGAAAGTACAGACGGTTCACACACCCCACTACACACAGTTTCTCCTATTACATTAGTGTGGTACATTTGTTACATTTGTGAACAAACGTTGATTAATCATTATTAGATAAAGTTACATTAGGGTTTCCTCTTTGTGTTGTACTATTCTATGGGTTTTGCCAAAGGCATAATGTTATGTAATCACCATTACAGTATCATCCAGAATAATTTTATTGCCCTAAAAATACTCTATGCTCCACCTATTCATCCCTCCCAGAATTTTGTTATTATAAGGTTGATGTAAGAATTGTATATATAGGAAATTAGGATAGTTTTTCATGCTCACTAGGTTTTCTTGTTTCCTTAAATTGTGAGCAATTAATTCATTTATCCAAATCACATTAAATAATCATATCCTAAATATAACAGTATATGTAGCACAATGGACAAGACCAAAATTAATCAGACATAGATCTTATCTTAAAGGACCTTATGGTCTGTAAGGAGAGATAAGCCATGTTTCATGCTTACATGCAGCACACACACCTCAGGGCCTGGCTCACTGATTTTCTTTTTATCACTATCCTTATCATCGTTCTTGCTGATGGCTACCTCATTTATGATCTACCTAATATCTTGGCTTCTCACAATTGACTTCCTCTACTCCAGTGACGTTTTTCTCCAACTACCTCAGCCTCCCACTCCCATGGTCTTCCATGTGACTGTGAAGCAATAACGACTATGTGAACTTCAAAATCCCAATTAAAGGAATCTGCATCTCTGCCCCCACCTCCTATTCATTTGGCTTACTTATCTAGTACTCCTGTACCCACAGTTCTTCAACCCCTCCAGGAGCCCCACCCCTTTGACTCTCTTTTTCACTACGCAGAATTACCTTTATAGTTCAATTTCCTCCTCATGCACATAAAGGTCCACGATTCCAGGTCTTTCTCCTGTCTCACTCTACTATATTAACCCAGAAAAGCCCCAGCCTTAGACTCAACTCACTGGAAAAAATTATTCTTCTAATAGTTTTACGTTAAATAATGACCATAAATCCCAGGTGGGACCCAAGAACTGGTTAACAATTCCTCTCCATCTTTCTACTAAATTTCTTTTTCCACATTCTAAGAAATGTATTCTATACCTTCTCTTCTTCATATACCCCCAGATTTGACATATGACCTCAGACCATGCATCATAAGTTGTAAACACACTGACACGACCCACCTCATCTTCTCCTCACTAAATCTTCAGACTGACCCTCATCTGTTCCAAGATATTTTGCTTCACCTCCTGTTAAGAATGGAGCCTGTGATCCTACCTGAAGACAAACTCCCTACTTTTGTCAAAAACTTCACTCATGCAATTATCTTCTCCTTCTCTCTCTCAATTTCAATTTCTCCCGATCCTGGATGGTTTGTAATGGCACATAAAAATTCCCTAATATCTTTTATCTAAGACAAAACCACAAATATATTTTTTTCTTTTCTTTTTTTGCTGGCTGGCTGGTATGGGGAACCAAACCCTTGACCTTGGTGTTATAACACTGTGTTCTGACAAACTGAGACAACCGGCCAGCCCAACACAAGTGTTTTAAATGCTCCTATCATCCTCCATGGCTACGGTTCTTTAAAGAAACAACTTCTCAAAAAGATTCTATCCTTTTGTTTCCTTTTCTTCTCTCTCTATTCTTTATTTTACTCCAGTCAGGTTTTTTCCACCAAAAAAATCCACAAAATTACTAATTTTCAAGGGAACCAATGGCTTCCATTTATCTTTTCAAGTCCACTGGTGGTGCTCTATTCTCTTCCTACCTGATTGTTCAACAACATTTGACACAATTGAACAATTGAACAACCTCTCCACTTTCACCTTTTACTTCCTATGTAATTCTTGGCAAATTATTTAACCTTCACGTTCCCCAGTATGTTCATATGGAAAATAAAGACAATACTAGTTCTTTGCTCAAGTGTTGTGAGAATTAAATGGGATAATTACACCACTACAATATTCTTTCCAAAACTGTTCTTCCTACTTGTACTTTTAGCTCTCAAACATCTATTTTCTGGAAAGTACCAGGGATATTTTTCTAAAGGTGTATATCAGGTCAGAATCATACCCCCTTCCCCATTTTGTCATTCACACGTACCCAGAATAAAGTATCTGTCCCCATTCCAGACCCCAGTCTCCTTTGTTCATCATGCTCCTCCCAAACTTTTTTTTTTTTTCCTGCTAGGGAATGTCCCAGTTACCCTCTGCTGCATAATAAACTTCTTCAAAAATTAATTCCCTGAAATGAAAACTTCTCTTAAGTTTGTGAGTCAACAATTTCAGTGGAGCTTGACTGGGTGAGTCTTCTGCTGTACACGGTGCATTCAACTGGCCACTGGACTTGAGTATCCAAAATAGCTTCTCTGTCACATGACTGGAGTCCTGAATGGGTTGGCAGGAGGGCTGTGCTCATGGGGCCTCTCCCTGGAGTCTCAGGTCCTCTCTGTGCGGTCTTTTGAGGAGGCTTAATGGATGATACATGTTTCTAAGGATGCTAAAAAGCAAGGCAGAAGTTGCCAGTCCTCCAAGAGATTAGCCTGAAACTGGCACAGCATCACTTTGAACACGCTTTATTGGTCAAAGCAGTTTTGAGCCAACCCAGATTCAAGGGGAAAGGAAATAACACCTCACACTGGGGAAGCATCTAAGAATTTGCTGCCTTCTTTAGCCCACCACAGAAGTGCTCCAGGATTATTCCTGCTAAGTACCTTTCATTTCACACTTGTTCCCACCTCCAGGAATTCTGCTCCCAAATCTTTCACCACTACCGACCCCTTCAAATTTCAGCTCAGTTACCACCTCCTCATGTCAGAAAAGCTTTTCTGACTGCCTCATCTAAAGATACTTCCTCCCACCATCACCTATGTGCTCCACCACCTTTTTATTTTCTTCTGAAATTACCTTGTTTGCTGTCTGCCACCTTCCACTGGAATGCCACCTTCCCAAGAGCAGACAGAAACTTTGTCTTTCTTGTCAACTCTATGGTTCTAGAGGCCAGAATGGTGCTCGATACATAGGATTTGTTCAATAAATATTTTCCAAATAAATAAATTAAGTATAAATATATAATTCATTCATAGATGTATAAAGAAAGAAATTTAAAACTACCATAATACCAGTTTTGGTTTCATCTGCACTTAAATTTTTTGACTGTAAGGTACTTACGTATATAGAGAACATATTTTTCTCTAAATCTATTTCTTTTTGATTGAGGTAAAATGGATCTACCAGGTGAGAAGATGGTGTTTTTACAGTTACCTAATGTTACATTTTTTCTCCATTATAATTTTGAGATAAATTTACTTGAATGACACTTTTACCTAGAGTTATTTCTTGCTTTGGGGTAGGTGAGGCAGGGGAGGTCTGTAGGAAAATTATACAGATTTTTATTTTCTTTCTAGAAACAATGATATAGATTTCAAACTAACTTAAAATTAACATTACGAGCAACCTATACCTACTTTCTTCTTGCTGTATTAAAGAAAACTTTCATTAAAAAACTAAGTATTTCAGTACAGTAAGTAATTCTTAAAAAGCAGTCTAAAATTAAATGAAAGAGATTGGCAACATGGCCTCATGTTTTGTCAATATAAGCAAGTATTTGATGTTTTCTAAGAAAATAAACTTAGATTTTATAGAACCAAAAATGTTTGGAAAATGTTTAAATTGCCTAGCCCAACATCCATCTGATTTCACCTTTCCTTTCGTATGTCCAACATACTTAAGAATTTCTAAACTAACAAGTAATAATTTTGAAAGTAAGTTTATAAGTGGGAAATATTTTTGAGTTTGAGATCAAACACCGGTAAGCACAGAGATAAATCATTTTTTACTTTGTGATAGTCAAAATCATGGCAAAATACTAAACTTTTTGTAAGTTTATTAAAGAAATGGATCCAGAGTTTTGGTTATTTTTTTCCTTTTTATGGCTCCCATAGCAGCTTTTACTAGATCTTATTCAGTATTTACTCCATTACAAGTGCTCATAATACTCTGCCTTGCGAATGGGACTTAAACTTGCACAAAATACAGCTTCACTACATATTAGTTCAATGGGATAAGTACAAAAGAACCAGAACTTTCTTGTTCACATTTTTTTCTTCTATAGGTTATGTTGGGTTACTCAAATGAGATACTGAATCAGCCTGGATTGGAGTCATAGGTACACTCACATTAATGTATTTGGAGCTTGGATCGACTCCAATCTCTAATTTTGGGAATTTCTTCTGACTTATTTCACTTTTCTCTTGATCTCCTCATACTATTCTTTTTCCTCTCCCCTTTTACTTCCTTTATAACTTGTCTTTCTTAAGTTATCTTAATGCTTTACTTTAGATTTAGCATTAAATCCTCCTTTTGGTGAGTCTGTGAGACAGATTTAAAACACGACATAAAGCATTCCAAAAAAGAGATGAGCTCATTACTGTTTGTTCAAGTACATGCTAGACATATAATCAGGCAACAGATTCTTTTGGCTTAATGAGAAAAACAACCTGGCATTTGGGTTTGAGTAAAGTAAAAAATGCAGGATAATATCCCCATGAATGCTGTACTAGTTGGCTGAGAAACATATAGCATATGTTGAAACATTTCTCTTTTTAGATCTCAGTTGACCAAATGTTTTTGCAATTAGAATGAAGTAAATGGGCTGCATTCTTTCATCATTAATTTGCCTACACTTTATATAGTTATTGAAACTAAGAATGGTTGCTTATAGTGAAATCATAGGGTCTAAATGAAAAGCATCACTACAATGGTGCAATATTCTCATATTCTGGAAAAGGAGAAAGAGAAACAATGTTTTTGAGCACACACTATGAGCCATCTCTGACCTAAGTAATTTCTAATACATCAGTAATATTATTTATTTTTTTACAACATCATTGTAATTGGTAGTCTATATTTCATGTAAAGAGATGTCAAGTAACTTTCCTAAACCCTAGAAGTAGCAAATAGCTGAGAGAAGAGTTAAGCTTCAGGCTCCCTAGTTCTACAGCCAGACATTTCCCCATAAAACTAGTTATCTCCTATTTATAAACAATGAACTCTTGTTATTCTTGTGTACGATTATTTACACAATTGTTTATCAGTACAGGTAATGCCAAAAATTCAAGTAAGTTCCTTTAAAAAGTGAATGACTGAGATCGTTTTAATGCAGATATGACAATATTCTTGAAAGTTATTTCTATAATGTTCAGAAATTCAGGCAAACTTTATAATGATATTGAGAAAAGATGCGTAAAAATGATACCAAATTGCAGAGGAAAAATTATCAATTTATATGCAATAGCATTCTATAAAGAAACAAATTATTTTCTGAACCAAATGAGACTATTAACTAACATATCTCATGCCTAAGTAGCATTTGCTAAATCAAGAATTTAGGCAAGATGATTTAAGCAAAGGGTAGGATTTTGCAGTGGCTACTGAGGCTAGCTCCTTCACACAGAATATTCCTCAAGTCAAAGCTTATTTCTTCTAAGTACTTGGTCAACAGGTCTTGGACAGACTTTTCTGTCCTTGAGTTAATTGATATGATGTAATTGATTTCTTAGCCAGAAGTCAAGATTATTTCCAGCACAGGACAAAGAATCATGATCTCTTTCAAAATAATTTAAAATCAGGGTTATAACTTTCTCAGTGGATTTAAGAATTGGGAGCTTTGAGTTTTTATGCTTGGTTTGTAACTACCTTCACATGTAAACCTGCAGTACTCACATCTTCTGTGTGTCTCAGTATCTTAATCTCTAAAATGAGCACATTTCTCTAAGGAATATCTTTCTGATCTTTAAAAGTGCTGAACTTAGAATTGCTGAGGGAGCTTTTGGGATAAGTGTGTGGAGATGAAAAGTAGAGAAGGGAAGTAAGAGGGTTGAGAGAGAGAAAGAGGAAGAGAGGGAAAGAGGAAAGGAAGGAAAGAGGGAGAGAGGGAAACAGAGAGAGAGAAGTAACAAGTGAATTTCAAGAGAAATTTATCTACAGAAAGAGGGATTTACACATTCCACTGAAATGCTGTCTTCCTATGAATGTAAAACATCTTGTATTTTTAGCAGATACCATCAGAGTACCAAGTAGTTGGATGAGGTGGCTCAAAACTCATGAAAAATCCTTTTGGGAAGCAGGAGGCAGAGAATATGATGGTCAGTTTTAGTAATAATATGTGGAATTAATCAATATGCTGCTGTTTTACAACTCCACAGGCAAGTCCAGGATGCTCACTCTTCTCATGCTTGGTCAGGCTGAACCTTGACCAAGAGAACTACCTAAATCCTTGACCGAGAGAGGTATCTAAATCCAGTTTTGAGAAGATGAGTGCAAACCGGGCCTTGAAGGGCACTCCGTAAGTACAAAGGCATGAAGTGCTTTAAGCATCAGAACCAGAATTGCTTGAATCTAATTTTCAGGTGTACAAGAGGCCAATGTAACATGAGGATTACAAGAAATGGAAAATGTGAGATGTGCTGCAGAATTTTGGACGGACTTTAAGCATGTGATGGATGAATGGAGAAGGGCAGCCAAGGAGCTGTTAAGTGACGACTGGAGCCGGAGCCAGAATCTTGGAAGCCAACAAGTGAAAACATCAGCAGATTTTGAAAAGATTAAACAAATCACAATGAAAGGACAACTCTGGCGATAAGATTTCACTGATAACTTGTGACAAACTGGATTACTGAGGATCTGAATGCCTAAATGAAAAGTAAAAGGGAGAATATTTGAAAATACCTTACTGTTATTTATGTTTTTAATGTTGTAATTTTGTAATTAATAGAGACCTGATCATTTCTCTGCTAAAGATCTTTTTTATTTTTTATTTTTTTTTGGCTCTCCTTTGCTTACTAAATTAAAATGAACTTAGCACACAATTACAAGCCCTCCATAATCTGTTGGTCTTTGATCTGCTCTCCCAATACTCTACCTAAGTACCACTAGAAAAGTCCTACCTTGCTCCACCTCTCTGCCCTTCCCGGCTTATAGAATTTCCTTCATTTCCCATATCTTTCTCTGTTTCTTGCTGACTAAATCCTGTCCACTGTTTGAGATCTCCCGAGTGAACTCTTCCTCAATTCCTCCAAAAGAAATTATTTTACCTCCTTTGGCTTTTGATTATAGCCAGTTAGAAATGATTTCAGCATATTTCCTAATGACAGATTTGTGCAGCTGTCAGTTTCTCCAAATGAGCTGTATTTTGCTTAAGGCATGAATCGTCTTGTTTATCTCTTCATCCTCAAATGCATAACAAGCATGCGTGTCTAGTTTTTACTTCAATTGATGTGGAAAACTTTTGGTTTAGGAGATGACAATTTAAATGAAAGAACAAGAAGCAACGGTTACTATTATGGTTTTGATCTGTAATGCTGTAATCTCAGCATGTGGCAAAATATTAAGCACACATGGTGATATCAATATTTCCAAAACCTTAGAAGACAGAATGGGGCATATTTATGTGTATATAATTTTAAAAATTTACTTAGCCTTTTTCTTAACATTTTCTGCAATAAAAACAGTTGTTTAAAGCATCAAGCGAACTGAACAAGACAGAGTGACAGAGTGTTATCTCTGTGCCCGTTTCTACCCTGATTTTATAGATTCAGATAAGCTATTGATTTTTTCTTTCTTTTTTTTGAGATTTAGGTTCCTCAGCTATTGAAAAGAATGTTGCAGCAGAGTTAATTTACAAATCTCATTTCAGCTTTAAACTCCATGATTCTGTTATAGTCCATACAAATGTGAGTAGTAATTAAAGATTTATATCCTTTTTTTTTTTTTTTTTTGGTCTGTGTACCATATCTAACAGGCATCCCTGATTAGATGGATTTGGTGAGAAAGAGTAATGGCCTGGACACTTGGAGCCTGACAACCAGGCCCCACCGAATGGTCACCAGGAGAGCAAGGGTCATTTCTTAGCCCTCAAAGCGCCGACTAAAGGAACATTAAGACATTGAACACTTAGGCATCCCTCAGTGTCAGCCTCATTATCTTCTCCTGAGAGAAGACATTTTGTGATAGATATTTTGTGATAGCAGCTCAAGCTCAAGCTGCTATCACAAAATACCATAGACTAGATGGCTAAACAACAGGCACTTACTCCTCACAATTCTGGGGACAAGAAGTACAAGATCAAGGTGCTGGCACATTTAGTTCCTGGTGAGGGCTCTCTTCTGTACTTGGCTGCCTTCTTGCTGTCTCCTCACTGGCAGAGACAGAAAGTGGGGGGGAGGCAGAGATGGAGGGGACAGGAGAGGGGGGAAGACAGTGGAGGGAAGCTGTGTATAAGAAAAGAACCTTGTATCCACTACGCTCTGATAGCTGATACTTCTGGATTCAGCAAAATATACTTATTCCAAAAAACTTATTAAGAATAAAGAAAGTTAAAAGACTTTTTTTAAAAAAAGGAATCTTTGATTTATGTCCTTGTAACATAAAGGCTTCGCTTTGGAGGAGAAAAGCCTGAACAATACGCTTTGCCTATGGTGTGTATGCTTCTAAAACTTAAGAAAATAAACAGACTTCTAGGAGACTAAAGACTTAAGAAAAACTCACTTCTCCCCATAAAATTATGGTGTCATTGTATTCTTATTCTTGATTCCACATTTGACTTGATTTGTGATTTACTGTTTGCTAAAGATTTTAGATGTCTTGCCTGGACACCCAGAAGTTTCTATGTTTCTATTTTTCTAGAGTCAGCATGTGAAATGTTATGTAAAGCCCACATTTTGCTCTTACCCAGTGGTTTCAGTTCTAAGGTCAAATTTCAACCCAACTCCTTCAACTTCCAGGAATGGAAAACTTTTAGCAAGCTCTGTTTCTGTTTCTTTCTCCTGAAAAAAGTTGTCTCTACAGACAAAGGTTTGGCATCTGTCTACCTCTCACATATTACCTATAACTTATAGAACCCCTGTAAACCTGGAATGCCTCATAGATGGAAAACATGGATGGATGAGAATCCCTGGATGTCTGAATTTGGATGTTTAATAGTTCTCTATTCATGAAGTTAAAATTTAGAAATGAAAACTTGAAGTAATGTATTTTAAAGAGTTAGAACACATGCATTTAATTGGTTAATGAATTCATTGTGAAACTTGGGAACCAATCTTGAAACCCATTCAACAGTGTATGTATGTATGTATTTATTTATTTTTAATTTGTTTTTTTAAATTTTATTTTACTTCTCAATATACATTGTAGTTGATTTTCATGCCCCTTTACCCATTCCTCTCCACCCCCTCCCTTCCCCCACACATTGTATCTGTTCACTTGACTCAAAAAGTTCAAGGAATTTTTGTGATTTCAACAGTATATTTAAAAGCAAGTTTCTAAATGATTATATTTTCTTCTGGTCATCCCAAGTCTCCTTTAGATGTAATACAGCCCTAAATTTTCACCACATTACTCAATTCGTTATTGCTGTCTAGGTCAATACTCAATTCACTATTGCTATCTAGGCTCTCTAGTGGCATGATATTGAATACAAAATTCCCAAAGTCCTGATCTACTGTGGTTGAAGATGCACTTCAATATGTCCACCATATTCAGCATGTTGCAGAGCGTGATTTGGTGACCTGAGAGTAAGTCCTGATAAAAGTTAATCATATCTATTACTGGAAACAGTATTAAAAATTGTTTGAAAGGTTATATTCTATTTTTTAAAGGTGTAAAGTTATTTCCATTTCATGTCTTTATTAAGTCTTGTTATTTTAAATTTTATTTATCTACAGGGTCCTTTACATGAGAAAAGAATTCGAAAATACTGAAAGTCTTATTTTAGGGGAAAAACAATGCATAGATAAATAATTTAGTCTCTTTTTGTTTCCTTTTTCTTTAGTAAAATAATTACTCAAGGTAACTTGAAATATTAAAATCTCTACATTTCTACCTATTGTGTTATTATTATTACTAACATTGTGACAGTAAGAGTTAATCAAAAAGATGGAGAATAACAAATGCTGGTGAGGATGTGGAGAGAAGGAAACGCTCCTACACTGTTTGGGGGACTGTAAATTGGTACAACCACTATGGAAAACAGTATGGAGGTTTCTCAAAAAACTACAGATGGATCTTCCATATGATCCAGCAATCCCACTTCTGGGTATATACCCAGAGGAATGGAAATCATCAAGTCGCAGGGATACCTGCACGCCCATGTTCATCACAGCTATGTTTACAATAGCTAAGATATGGAGCCACCTAAATGTCCATCGATGGACTACTGGACAAGGAAAATGTGGTATATACACACCATGGAATACTTCTTTGCCATAAAAAAGAATGAAATTCTCACATTTGCAGCAACATGGATGAGCTTGGAGAAACTTATGTTGAGTGAAACAAGCAAAGCACAGAGGGAAAAATACTGTATGTGCTCACCCATAAGTGGGAGCTAAGAGAGAAAGAAGGAAGAAAAGAAAGACTACAGTGGTGCGTTGGACTTGCATAGGGAGAGAACATACCTAGGGATACAAAATGGAGTGGGGGAAAGAGGGATGGGGAGGGAGGTTGGGGATAATCGGGTGGAGACACAGGGTATAATTGCAACTTGTGGTAATGGGCATGCTGCCAGTATGGATCCAGCCATCATATCTTGGGCATGAGTGGTGACAATCAGCTTTGTATCTCATGAATATCCATAACCAATAAAAAGAGAGAGAGAGAGAGGGAGGGAAGGAGGGAGGAAGGAAGGGAGGAAGGAAGGAAGGATGGAAAGAAAGAAAGAAAGAAAGAAAGAAAGAAAGAAAGAAAGAAAGAAAGAAAGAAAGAAAGAAAGAAAGAAAGAAAGAAAGGGGCTACTAAAATGACTGAGGAAGAAAAAATTTATTTTTAATTTTAATTTTTATAAATATGTATAAAAATAATGCATGTTTATCACATAATATATATACTGTTTTGTAATATTTGTAAACTCCTCATATCAATATTTTATGCCTTATCTTAGTTCTATTATTTTTTCTTTTTTTCAATTACATCGGGTTAGTTTATATTATTGTAAACTTTTATTTTGTTCAAATTTTGTGTTCTTAAATTTATTTATGTATTCAACTTTTTAAAAACTGTATTTATTTATTCAGTTATCTATATTTACTGCTTTTCTTTCCTTACATTTGTTTGTTATATATTTTGTTATTTAGCCTCTTGCATTTATTTTAATAACATAAACATTTATAGCAGTGAATTTAACTCTAAGAAAAACTTTGACCACATATTCTTTTTATATATAAAGATTTTTAAAAAAATCTTTCTTAAAAATCCTACAATTACAGCATTATTTCCTATTTCTTCCAAAAGCCCTTTGGATAACATTTATTTATTTTTCAAACCTTAATTTCCATATGATTAGTCCTTTATAATCTAATTTACTTTTTACCTGCTTGTTCTGTTTACTAGTATGTTGTTTCTACTGATATTTCTTGTATTTCTAAATCTTTTTGTTCAATTTTAATGCTGTGTTATCCATAAAAGTTTACCACTATTGTAGACAAATTTATTGATTTTATATTTTATAGATTTTAGATTTTAAAGCAATATTTAAAAAATCTTATCCTTGCTTATTTCCCCTGAATTCTATTTTACCAAATATTCTTCCTGAGATACCTATTTTACTTTATTATGTGTTTTCTTCATACATATTTTCATAATCTCTTACTTTTAAACTTTTCAAACAACTTATTTTAGGTGTGCCTGTTTTAAAACACAGACGGCTATGGATAGATTTTTTTTTTTTTTTTTTTTTTTTTGGTGGACCTAAGAGTTTTTGTCTTTGGTAGGGGAGCTAAAACATTTGTGTGTATGATGGTAATAGATTTACTAATTTTTACTTATGTCAACTCATTTATGATTTTTTACACTCATATACTCTTCTATTTTCCTGTCAAATATTGATATATGCAGTAGATTGAATGCCCCCCAAAGTGATTAAATTTTATTTCCCATTGTAACTGTTGAGAGTGGGAAATCTTTTTATGGTAATTGAAAGGTGGGGCCTTGAAGAGGTGATTAGATTCTGATGATCATGCCTTAATGAATGGATTAATAATGGTGGTCATGGGCATGGTTCTGAGGGCTTTGAAGGGAGAGCATGTGTGTGTGTGTCTCTCTCTCTGCTCTGCCATTTTATGCCATGTGAGATCCCTGTGTTGAAGTAAAGCCACCACCAAATAAGACCCTCACCAGATGTGTTCCCTGGACTTTGGACTTCCCAGCCTCTGAAACTGTAAACAATAAATTTTGTTTTCTTACAAAGTGTCCAGTTCCAAGTATCTTGTTAGAAGCAGCAGAAATGGACTAATATATTTACATATGAATAATGACACATAATTATACACTTTTACATAAGTAAGATTACCCTACATTTAGTAGTCTCCCTCCAGATTTTATCTCCTTAGATATCTTTTCCATGCCACTACATACAGATTTCTCTTATTCTTTATAACTAAAGAGTATTTTGTTGCATGAACTTATTATAATGTAACCATTCCTCAAATGATAAACATTTAGGATGTTCCCAATTTTTCAACTCTTAAAAATGCTAGGAGGAACATTTGTGGTTTTTAAAAAAATTTTTATTACCAAATTCATAGTAACAAATCATACTTATTCTTTATGCTCCTTATCCAATCTCTCCCCTTCTCCCTTCCCCTCCCCCTCTAATAACCATAGATTTGTTCTTTCCATCTGATAGATCTATCCTCTGTTGGCTTGTTGCCTGGATGATCTGTTCAGTACTGAGACAGATGTGATCGAGTCCTCCCCTATTATCATAAATCAGATACATCTTCTACCATTCTGGAGTGTGCTTTGTAGAGAGAGAGGACCTCTTCTTTTCTCGCAGGGGGGGGTTCCACTGGTGCCTCTCTTTGTGTCAATGCAGTTGAGAGTCTGGTGTGCCATCTATACAGTTGCTGTGACTGCTGCTATAGAGACTAGCCACTTTTGTGGCAGCCATAGCAACTGTGGTGGCTGTCTTGGGCTACCCACATGAAAATGGTGTTTTTGGTGTGCTCTTTAGCTGGTTGAGGCTGGGTTCAGCTTCCTCCAGCTTCATGCACCAGGCCCCTGGCTGGACTCTGGGGTGGTGGTGGCAGCTTGCCTAGTTGTGGCTGGGTTCAGCTTCTCCTGGCTCTATATCTCATTCTAGAAGTTGTTGTGTAGCAGTTCAGGGAGAGAAGGAGAAGGGAAGAGGGAGGGAAAATAGGGTGGGAAAAGGGGCGAAGAGGGGGAGCATGATCTATAGAGTCCTGTGCCCTCCCCCAATTCTGGCAGGGGAGACCTGGGGGCTTCCAGCAGTGGCTGGGTCATCACTGGGCTAGATGCAGATGTCAGGGGGTGTGGCTGAAGCCCTCGGTCCCCCACCACCCCAGCTTGGGAGCCCAGGGTGCTTCCTGCAGCAGCTCAGTGGTTGTAGCTGGGCTGGTTGTGGATGTTGGGGGTGTGTAGCTGAGGCCCTCAGCTTTCCCTGCTCTCTGGCTTGGTTGCCCAGGGCACTTCTGGTCCTTCTGGGTTTTTTAGGATTTATTGGTATTCTTTGGTGGTGTTAGACCTTTACTAGTTAATATCAAATGTTGTCTCTGATCTGTGGGTATTTTTTTTTCTCTCAGTTCTTGGATTATTTGCTGTTCCCACAACTTAAACTCTGTACTAGAACTTATTTGTTGCCCTTTGCTTATTTCTAAAGTGGAGGAACTTCCTGGGGGGACCAGCACTTGAGCCCTGTAGTTGAGCTAAATTGCTTCCTTGCTGCTGATTCCCTGGGGAAAGCTTTTCATGTTGCTCAGGTTTTAATGGCTGACCTTATATGTGCTTCTGGGTCTTGTGAGGTCTGGTACACCTGGGTTGTATGGAAACTCTGATCTGGGCCTGAGTCTTTTCAGCAAACTGCACCCCCTGCAGTTCTGTATTCCTGACCAGTCTCCACTGAGTGGTCCTGCACCGATTGGAGGGCAGATCAGCTGTGTATGCTGTATCCCAGTGTTCTCCTGGTGGCTCCAAACACTTCCCATAGGATGGGCCATGCACTGGTCCCTTGTGATGACTGACGTCTGAGTGGCTCCTTTTTTCTGTTGTCTGCGGCTTTTAGCTCCTATGTGGGTCCATGGGAACCCTGTTAGTGGTCTTGGTGGCCCCCAGGCCCTCTTCTCCCCTGCTGCCTTTAAGCAACTTCATAGGAAGGGCACAGCTGCAGCTTTTGCTAGCTCTTGCTTTCTATGCTCACCAGCTCTAGCCTCAAAGCAGCCAGGCCTCAAAATGGTCAGAGTGGTTTTATCTTTCTTTCATCGTGGCTTCTCCTGCCTTCATGAACTCTATAGGTCTCTCCTCCTCTTCCCCTGAGCGCTAGCAGCCCCAGCTTGGCTGTTGTTGCTTTTTTGCCTGATGAGAGCATTTGAGCTCTTTTCTTCTAGCCAAATGAAAACATACAATAAATTATTTTCAATTACAGTTGCCTAGTACTACTGTACACCATTAGAACTTATTTTTCCTATCTAGGCTGTTATTTTGCATTCGTTAACAAATCTCCTGGATTCATATCTTCCTCACCCATTTCCTTCCCAGCCTCTAGTAACCACAACTTTACTATCTACTTCTATAAGCTCACCTTTTAAAAAAAATTCCCGCATATGACTGAGAAGATGTGGTATTTATCTTTCTGTGCCTGACTTATTTCACTTAACATAATATCTTCCAGGCTCATCTATGTTGCCACAAGTGACAGAATTTTATTCTTTTTTATGGCTAAGTAGTATTCCATTGTGTACATATACCACACTTTCTTAGTTTATTCATCTGTCAATGGATACCTAGGTTAACTACAAATCTAGCCTATTGTGAATAGTGCTTCAACAAGCATGAGGGTACAGATGTCTCTTTGGTATGCTAGTTTCCTTTCCTTTGGATAAATACCCAGCAGTGGGATTGCTGGATCATATGGTAGCTGTGCTTTTAATTTTCAAGGAATCTCCATACTGTTTCCATAATGGCTGTACTAATTTACAGTCCCACCAACAGTGTGTAAGAGTTACCTTTTCTCCCCATACATGCTAGCACTTGTTATTCTTTTGTCTTTTTGATAATAGCCATTCTAACTAAAGTGAGATGACATTTCATTGTGATTTTGATTTGCATTTCCCTGATGATTAGTAATACCAAGCATTTTTTTCATATACTTTTTGGCCATTTGTATATCTTCTTTTGAGAAATGTCTATTCAGGTCATTTGCCCATTTTAAAAATTGGGTTATTATTATTATTATTACTATAATTATTATTATTGTTAGCTGTTGAGTTCTTTGTATATTCTGGGTATCAATCCCTTGCCAGATGTGTAGTTTGCAGATACTTTTCCCATTCTCCTAATTGCCTCTTTGCTCTGTTGATTGTTTCTTTTGCTGTGCAGAAGCTTTTTAGTTTGATGTGATTCCATCTGTCTATTTTTGCTTTTGTTGGTTGTGCTTTAGAAGTCTTCTCCATAAAATTTTGTCCAGACCAATGTCTTGGAGTGTTTCCTTAATGTTTTCATCTAGTAGTTTTATAGTGTTAGGTCTTACATTTCAGTCTTCAATCCATTTTGAGTTGGTTTTGGTATATGGTGAGAGATAGGGGTCTAGTTTCTTTCTTTTACATGTGGATTTCCTCTTTCCTCAGCACCATTTACTGAAGAGGCTCTCCTTCCTCCATGCATGTTCTTGGTGACTTTCGTCAACAATCAGTTGACTATAAATACGTAGAATTATTTCTGGGTTCTTCTCCAGAAATTCTGCTCCACTGGATCATGTGTCTGTTTTTATGCCACTATCATGCTGTTTGGGTTATTATATATATGTAGTATATTTTGATGTCAGGTAGTATAATGCCACCAGATTTGTGCTTTTTGCTCAGGATTGCTTTTGCTATCTTGGGGTTTTCTGTGGTTCCATATGAATGCTTGATTTTTTTTTTTTCTGTTTCTGTGAAGAATGTCATTGATATTGTATAGATATGACAGGGATTGCAATGAATCTGTCGATCACTTTGGATAATATGGTCATTTTGACAACATTAATACTCCAAATTCACAAACACGGGATGTCTTTTCATTTTTTTTTATGTTCCTGTTAATTTATTTCATCAGTGTTTTACAGTTTTCGTTATAGAGATCTTTTATTTCCTTGATTAAATTTATTTCTAGGTATTTTATTTTTTCAGTAGCTTTTGTAAATGGGGTAGGTTTCTTGATTTCTTCTTCGGCTAGTTCAGTGCTATTGTATAGAGACAGTACCAATTTTTGTATGTTAATTTTGAATCCTGCAACTTTACTGGACTTGTTTATCAGTTGTAAGAGATTTTTAGTGGAGTCTTTAGGTTTCTCTCTATATAAGATCATGTCATCTGCAAACAAGGACAAATTTGACTTTGTCTTTTCCAGTTTGGATTCCCTTCATTTTCTTTCTTTTGCCTAACTGCTCTGGCTAGGACTTCCAGTATAATGTTGAAAAAGAGTGGTGAGAGTAGGCATCCTTGTCTTGTTCCTGTTCTTAGAGGAAAAGCCTCCAACTTTTTCCCATTCAGTATGATGTTAGCTGTGGGTTTGTCATATATGGACATTCTTCTGTTGAGATACTTTCCTTGTATACCTAGTTCATTGAGAGGTTGTATCATGGAGGAATGTTGAATTTTATCAAATGCTTTTTCTGTATCTATTGAGATGATGATATGGTTTTTGTCCTTTATTTTGTTGATGTGACGTATCATGTTTATTGATTGGTTGTATAATCTTTCTGATGTACTGTTGAATTTGGTTGTTAGTATTTTGTTGAATTTTGTTGAGAATTTTTGTATCTATATTCATCAGGGATATTGACCTACAGTTTTCTTCTTTTGCTGTGTCCTCTGATTTTGGTACCAGGGTGATGCTGGAGCCTCATGAGTAAGTTTTAGAGAATTCCCTCTTTTTCAATTTTTTGGAATAGCTTGAGAAAAATTAGCATTAATTCTTCTTTAAAAGTTTGGTAGAATTCAACAATGAAACCATCCAGTCCCGGGCTTTTCTTTGCTGAATACTGATTCAATCTCATTGCTTATTATTGGTCTGTTCAGGTTTTCTGTTTCTTCTTTCTTTGGCCTTGGTAGTTTGTATATGTCCAGAAATTTCTCCATTTCCTCCAGGTTTTCCAATTTGTTGGCTTATAGTTGTTCATAATGGTCCCTAATGATTCTCTGTATTTTTGTGATGTCAGCTGTAATGTATCTCTTTTACTTATATTATTCTCATTTTATTTATTATCTGAAGGTATTATTATCCTTTTATATATCATCTGTGTTTCTTACTCTGTTAAAGTAATCTTGCATTTGGAATAAAATTTTTAATTAAATTATGGAGTTTTTAAATTTATGAATTCCTTTACAATATTTTTTAACATTTAAATAATTTTGTCATTATATTCACCGAAAGTGTTTAGTTTGAATTCCATAATTAAGTGATTTTGATGGTTAGTACATCTTTTTTGTTTCATTTTATTTTTAATTGACAACTAATAATTGGATATATTATTGGGTACAATGTGATGTACATTTAGAGAGGATTTTAAATGTTCAGTACATTTTTGAAAAATATTTTAAGCATGGGCATATTGGTGGAATATTTCCTTACCTTACATATATGATAATGCTTCTCTTTTTCTTCAGAAATGAAAAACAGAATTTTGGGGTAAAAAAATATTGATTTATAAACATTTTCACTAAAAGCTTTATAGTCATTGATAAATCATTTACAATTTTTTATGCAAAATAATAAATATAAAGCAGCCTTATATTTTTAAAATAATTTACATTTTTATTTTTCTTCCCTAGATGCTTATATTTCTTTGAAGTAACAATAATAATAATAATAACATAATTGGATTAAGAATGGGACACAGAATAGCCTATGAACCCTAACAATATGATAGGAAATCCAATTTGATTTCCTATCATATTGTTAGGGTTCATAAGCTATTCCATTAATAGGCAACCCCATTAAGAATCCCATTCTTAATTCCAAGGTTGTGGAATCTTATACTAAAGAAAATAAAGACAAGCCAAAAGGGAAGAAGATGTATAATTAATGAGGTTGCAATTTTCAGTGGGCTATTAGGGAGTCTCTCTGAGGAGCTGCTCCTTGACCTGATAAAAGGTCTAGATATTTAAGGCAAATCACAGGGAATTGTTATTCTCTATTTGCAATTGCAGGTCCATGCTACTGAATAATGACTTGTCTGTATATTTGCTTGCTCTGTCTCTAATTTAATCTCTCTCATTTCCTCTCTTTTTCTTTCTATCATCTGTCTCTCTCTCTCCCTCATTCTCTCTCTCCTCTCTTTTTTCTTTTCCTCTCTTCTTCTCTCCCTTCTTCCCTCCCCTGACCCCGTCTCCTTCTCTCCCTTCCCCTCCACTTCTCTTCCCTTTCACTTCCTTGCCTTCCTTTCTCCTCCCTTCTCTTCCTTTCCCTCTTATATTTCTCTGGCTCCTGTACTGTGGGAATTTATTAGTTTTCCATTTTATGACCCCTGTTTATAGAATTCATCAACAGTAAAGGAAGGATTCTAAAGGGACGATGGAGAGGAAACTTGAAATAAGGCTAAATTATATATTTCAGAAATGCCTAATATATAAATAAATTAAATTATACATAAGTATATAATTATAAATCTTCCTACTGGTAGCTTTGATACATTTTAGATTAAACTCAAATAAAATTTAGCTTTGAAATTGTACAGATATCCAGAAAAAGGAAAAGAAAATTTCTGTATAAATTCTAATATTTCTACAGTTTATCTAGAGACACTCTAAACATTTGTTTCTTACATTGAAAATAAAATAGATTTATATTTTCTACCAACTGTGACTATACATCAGAAATTATGTTCATTTTCCTGTATTGATTCTATCAAGCCTTGTTCTAATTGCATTTATTTTGAGGCAAAACAACCACATGAAATATAAAAGTTCAGTCAATTGGTAATTTAATATCACCCACGGTAGATAAATGCTAACATTCATTGCATATCTGACATGAACACAATGACACTTATATAACATTTAATTATTAAAATAAATTCTCAGCCTTCCAGATGTGGTAACAGTTTCATAGGGTAATTTTCCCAGGGATGGCTTAGGTATTAGTCCAAAACAAAGACATGATTTTTTTACAGAATCTTCATAAATGGCAGAAACCATGCACTGTTCCCTATAATCCACTTTCTATTTAGAAAAACAAAGACTAAATTGGTCAACTGCTATTTTTCCTAGAGTTGACCCCAGATATAGATAAAGATTCAGAGTTCCCATCAAAGTAGTATTTTAAATTTAGATGGTGAAACTATGCAAAATCAAATCATTTATGTTGATTCCTATTTTCTGAAAATTAAGATAAGGTTATTCTGGTTTTCCATACCCCATTCATGAATTATTAAGGGCATTAAGAACACAATCTTGTATTTTACTTGTAGACTATTCCATTTGCACAATGACACCAATTCTTTAGTCTAATATTTAAACGCCAGATCAGTCCCTAGTAATGGAATCCTTGGTTGATGTAAGAAATTGCTTAAGTAGTTTTATACAAATTACTTTTATCTTCCATTGCAATGTAGTTTAATAAAATAAAAAGGATATGTATTTAATCCTTTTGCAAAAGTCATTGCCCATTATGTGGAAATGTATCTGTTTCAACCTTATTTTGATTTTCAATCACTAAAAGACTTAACATTTTAAATAAAACACTTGCTCAACTATTTCTCTGGCCATATATCATTTATTCTTATGTCATCACTTTTAAAAAACAGCTATGTGTTGTAATAATCACCGTTAAAAAAAATTGTTCGTTCTTATTCAAGTTGTGCACCACAATTTTTTATATTCTGGGAAACAATCAGTTGTAAGGTATTTCACTGAAATAAGAATAGATTAAATATACCAAGCAACTTTAAGGCAAATTCCAATATCAGATATGCTAAAATTGAAAAATGTGCATTTTTAAAATGTAGGAAATACGGTATGTCTCTGTTTGAGGACATTTAATAACTGAGTTATATTGACTGGGCAAAACCTCTGGAGACCAACTGTCATTTTTAGGTACACTGAGTCTGCAATTTTAGTGGCAGTTGCCAAGTATCTTTAAACATAGCTAAATAATTTAGGTACCTCTTTTTGAAAAAAAAATCTCATAATTCAGACTATCACTTTCACTTTTCTAACAAAACAAACTTTATGTAACAGCTTTGTTTAACATTTTAGAGAATGCTTTGGCTGCTAATCCAAAGAAATTTTTTTGAGTTTGGGGGAAAAAAAAGGAACTCCAAGCCAAGTTGAGTACTCTACTGACCCTACATTTCTGCTCCATGGTAAAGTGACAGTTTTACTTGCAATCTTGATTTGGCACAATTGTTGAGTCTTCCAACTCTGGTAATGCAAGTCACTGAGATCAAACATGGTTCTTAGAGGCCTGGGATTTTCACTAATTCTGAGAATCCGAAATATGTGTTCTCCGTCTTCCAAGGGAGATATGTGAAAACCTTTTCCACATCCTTATAAAACCCTGTTTCCTTCTCGATAAATAATACACATAATATATGAGGCTCACCTTCTGCTCCCCAACTCCAAATTTTTGGTACACCCTCAGGAAAGCATCTTTATTTGACAAGGTCTTTTTTTCCCCCTTTAATTTTCACATGTTATATAATGAATTTTATATTATTTGGAATATTGTATTACCCTGAATATTACCTCAGAAAGGTATAGGCTCTGTGTTAACAATTCTCTTGCCAGTGCCTAATGCTGTTCTGACAACTAATTGGTGCTTAATAAACATTTGTTGAATTAACAAATTAAAAAGAACCAGTTCTCTTCTATGGTAACCCATACACAAATTAATATTCTGAATATAAGCATAAGAGGAATGCTAGAGAGAGCAGAAATGACTGCAAATAGGGGCATAAGTTTATAACTTAAAGTCTCAGCCCTCCCAGTGATTCATGCTGTGACATTATGAAACCACCATTGCTGTATATTTACTCTCTTTGTATTTCAAATGTTGACATGTGCTTTGTATATATTTTCTACTCACCCCATCACTTCGGACTTTGCGTAGTAAAGCAATCTCATCAGCAAGTGAGTGTTCTGAGTGTTGATGGTACTTAGGTCGGACGCTAGGAAAAATGTAAATTAGAGTGGGGCTTCTATAAGTTATTCCCTCTTCAAATGAAAGTTCACGTTCCTCTAAAAAGATTAGTGCACAAATCAGAACAATGCTTCTCAGCCTTTGAAACCCAGTGGGTAAGAAAGGAGAGTGAAGGGCTATAAAACTCCTTCCTCTTCAGGCAGAATTTTGATGCTGAGGGCTAAAAGAGTAGTCTGAGTCACTCCATACCCATGCAAATCTGCAAGAATGTGTGTCCTTCTCTTCTGGTCATGAGAGAATCAGTCATGACTTTGTCAACATCTACTGCTCTCCAGACACTATGCTAAGTAGAAGTTTTAGTCACAACCCTTTACTGTAAGGAGCTTTAAAGAAGTTTCTAAACAACCATAATACTGTATACAGTAGAAAGTGATATTACAAAAGAGGTAGAAACAAAATGCTATGGAGGTTCCCAGAAGGAAGAAATGGCCTTTTGTTGGGTGATTATGAAGTTTGGTGTCATGGTGCTAGATTAGAATTATGGGAAAGATGCAGACACGTAAAGAGAAAAAGAGAATTTCAGGCTGATGATACAGCATGAGCAAAACATCAACTCTTTCATGACGTTGGAGTCTATTAAATTAATAAAGTGTAAATATTTTAAATGTTGTCAATAATTCATGCTGTTTTATTGAATTTAGTGCCACTTACTAAACTATTGCCTCTATAAACCCACCCTTCAGCACTCAGCTTTTTAATGCTGGAACTGGCTCCTGTTAA
Source organism: Cynocephalus volans (assembly GCF_027409185.1). Classification (NCBI taxonomy): domain Eukaryota; kingdom Metazoa; phylum Chordata; class Mammalia; order Dermoptera; family Cynocephalidae; genus Cynocephalus; species Cynocephalus volans. The sequence continues at coordinate 79,733,371 of NC_084464.1, forward strand.
GCCCTGCCCTTAGGGGGTGTGGGACAGAGACTCCAAATCTGGAGGAGGAGAAAGGGACTTGCTCCTCCCTCTTTGCTTTCTGGTTGCTTGCCATTCCTGTGAGCAGCATCCCAGTATTGTGTTCTCCCTCTGCATATGGCAAGTCCTTCTGAGGTGATGGCAGAATCCATTTTGCAGATTGTTCAGCACCTGCAGAACTGGTTTTATCCTTCCCCCTAAGAGACACCAGCTAATCAAAGTCCGAGTCCTCAGGGTTCTGCGTTGCAGGCACATGGGACTCTCCTCTGAGCTCAAAGACATCAACGTCAGCTGAGCAGATATCTCCCTTCCTTCCAGCTCTCAGGTCATGAAGTCCCTCCTCCAATCTCTTCCTAGTAAGAGCTGATAGAGAAGTCTAAATCTAAGAAGGAAAAGGGCTCGGATTTACCTGAAAGGCTTTTCGAACTATAGACATACTGTTTCCAGTGAAATCAAGAATTGGTCTAATAGCCTAACCACATTATTTCTTTCCCCATTCTCTCACAGAATATGGCTTTTATGAACCTCTGTTACTAAAGGCATTTTATTATGGTCGTCTGGGGAAGAAAAAAAAAAAAAAAGGATGAGAACCATTTTTGATTTCCTGTGGACAATTAACTCTGGCTTGATTTAGACAGAATAAAAGAAACCTGAGCTCAACTAAGAACTTTTTTGCTATGTTTCCATCTTTCAAAATGATCTAAGTAAATATTTTCAAAGCTCGAAAGCCTCATGACTATTTACTAATGTGTTCTTTATTTTGTTTAGTCTCCTTAGACAAGCCAAAAGCACTAACATTTGACTTACTAAAAGCCCTTTCTTAAAGTTTAACAAGTTGCTTTTAATTGTTTCTCTGAACTGAAGTCATTCATAGGTAATTGGGCTTAGAAAATAATGAGAAAATTTCCTGAAAATGCCCTGTAATTAAACATGTTAGGAATTCAGAAGCACTTGGATTAGACAACATACTCATTGGCTTAGAAGTAAAGCTGAGGGAAAAACTAGTTTTAAATTTGAAACTATTAACAATATATCTTATTAAACAAGGTCCTTGGGTCAATCAAGAAGAATCTGTATTGTCTAATAAAAGCTCCCCATGTCTTTAAATAAGAACTAATTGTTTTAAATTTTAATTTATCAATATACAGTGTAGTTGATTTTATGTCCCTTTACCAATTCCTCCTTCTCCCCCTCCCCCCCAATCAACATCATATCTTTTCACTTGTCTTAACAAGTTTAAGAAATTGTTGTGTCTTCTCCCCCCCCATTTATTTGTTTGTATATTTATTTATTTATTTATTTTTATTAGCTCTGACAAGTGAGAACTTGTGGTATTTCTCTTTCTGTGCCTGGCTTATTTCACTTAATAAAATTTTCTCTAATTCCATCCATGTTGCTGTGAATGGCAGTATTTCATTCTTTTTATTGTAGAGTAGTATTCCACTGTGCAGATATACCACATTTTTCTTATCCACTCATCCAGTGCTGGGCATTTAGGCTGGTTCGAACTCTTGGCTATTGTAAACAGCATTGCAATAACCATGGGAGTGCAGGTATCCCTTCACCATGATGATTTCCATTCCTCTGGGTATATTCCCAGCAGTGGGATTGCTGGGTCATATGGTAGATCTATCTGCAATTGTTTGAGGATCCTCCATATCATTTTCCATAGAGGCTGCACCAGTTTGCAGTCCCACCAACAGTGCAGTGAGGGTTCCTTTTTCACTTCATCCTTGTTGGCATTCATCATTCTCAGTCTTTTGGATTTTAGCCGTCCTAACTGGAGTGAGATGGTATCTCAGTGAGGTTTTGATTTGCATTTCCTAAATGCTGAGTGATGTTGAACATTTTCTCATGTGTCTATTGGCCATTCGTATATCTTCCTTTGAGAAATGCCTATTCAGCTCCTTTGCCCATTTTTAAATTGGGTTACTTGATTTTTTGCTGTTAAGTTATTTGAGTTCCTTGTATATTCTGGATATTAATCATTTTTCTGATGTATATTTTGCAAATATTATCTTCCACTTTGTTGGTTGTCTTTTTGCTCTGTTAATTGTTTCTTTTGCTGTGCAGAAGCTTTTAGTTTGATATAATCCCATTTGTTTATTTTTCCTTTGGTTGCCTGTGCTTTAGGGGACATAGTCATAAAGTCTGTACCCAATCTTACTTCCTGGAGTGTTTCCCCTATATTTTCTTTAAGGAGTTTTATTGTTTCAGGATGTATATTTAAATCTTTAATCCATTTTGAGTTGATTTTGGTATATAGTGAGAGGTACAGGTGTAGTTTCATTTTCCTACATGTGAATGTCCAATTTTCTCAGCACCATTCACTGAAGAGGCAGTCTTTTCCCCAGTGTGTAGTCTTAGTGCCTTTGTCAAAGATCAGATAGCTGTAGGTGTATGGGCTGATTTCTTGATTCTCTCTTTTGTTGCATTGGTCTGTATGTGTGTTTTCATGTCAGTCCATGCTGTTTTGGTTACTATACCTTTGTAGTATAGTTTAATGTCAGGTAATGTTATGCCTCCAGCTTTATTTTTTTTGCTCAAGATTGCTTTGGGAAATAAGAACTAATTTTGAGATAACTTAAATGAGGTGATATTGAGGAGAAAAATATTCGCAGAAAAATTTCTTCTGTGGAGTTTCAGAGAAAAAAGAGGCCATTTTGACACAAGTAGCAGGTATCTTAACAATTACTAAATAAGCACATCCACCTCTGAAATTTTTCTTTTAACTGATATTTATTGGGATAACATTTTTTGGTCAACATTGTCTATAAAGGAATGGATTTTCCAGTAGTGATATAATATATCATGAAGCTATGGAAAGCCTTCAGTATGTCTTTAGGAAATGAATTAATGAGTGTGTGTGTGTATAATATCCAGTTCATCTGAGGTAATAATTAAGGTCCAGGAATCTTATTTTCTCATTGACATTTCCTTGAATATAACTTGGCTGCTTGGTGAAATTATTTGTACTCTTTACAGATTAGTCTTTCTATTTTCAAATAAAGTAGATATACTTAATTATTTTAGACACAGTTTAAAAGATTTAACATAGAAATAATTATGCCAAATAAGAAACTCTGAATGCAATGGCTTGAATGTCCCCTCTGAAACTCATGTTGAAGTTTAATTGCCTAAGTAATGGTACTGGGAAGTGGAACTTTTAAGAGTTGACTAGGACATGAGGGCTTTGTCTTCATGAATGGATTAATGCTGTTAGTTTGGGAGTGGGTTAGTTATCACAGGAGTTTTGACCACTTCTTCTCTCTGTCTCATGCAGTCACTTTTTTGCCCTTCAACCATGGGATAATGCAGTAAGAAGGTCCTCACCAAATGCCAGAACCATGCTTTTGGACTTCCCAGCCTTCAGAACTGTGAGCCAAATAAACATCTATTCCTGATAAGTTACCCAGTCTGTGGTGTTCTGTTATAGCAGCAGAAAGTGGACTAAGACACTGAAGATATTTTGCATTCAGAATTGGTAATATTTTAAATTACTGACACATTCATGATGAATTTAAATTATATTTTAGTGGTGAACATTTTCAAGAGATTTTTTCAGAAAGATTAATAGAGACATTCCAGGGGATTATCTAACATTTAAAAATTTATAAATAATGCTGTTATTATTTGCCATGATTTGTTGAAATCCAATGAACATACTAATTATTAATGATATTAGTCTATGCTATACAATTTTCTTCTGCTGTTAATAAATGAGAATCCAAGGACCAGACATTCTTTTACTTTCAGAAGTTATATAAATCAGAAAAAAAGTAAGTTAAAGTAATATTCTCTTAGACATTTTCTTAAAGATGTTTTTATTAAAGGAGGCTAATAGACATCATGAACTATAATTTCTGGCTTAGTAGGGTAAACAAAAGGCATGTAAGATTCTGGATATTATGGTAATTGCTAAGCTTTTAAAAACTTAACTTTTTAGATAAACTAGAACAAAAATATATTCCTGTCTATTCTGTAAAATTTTTGCCTGGCACTACCATCTGTTAATAGCACCACTATAAACAACGATGGTTGGTTGCATGGGTACAAAATATAAGAGCTGTGGTTTGGCTAGAATGACAGCACAGTCACTCATGGAAAGCATATGGTCCCTGTGGAGAAATGTTTATTCCCAAAATAAACAAATTGGAGGAAGAGAACAAAAGAATGCTTTTAGGACAATGCAAATAACATGATGGCAGAAAGAATAAAGCTTTACTAAGTATAAGAAAATATTGAAAGCTCATTAATCTAAAACACTAATTAATGTGTGGACAGAAGTGTACCTTGTGGAAAAGCTAACTACCACTTGCATATGTTTACTCTGTGTGAATTTCTGTTTTTAAATGCTTTGCATTTAAGTCTCACCACAGTTCTATAATCTAGATTCTATAGTTATCCCAACTGGTGGAGAAACTGAGGTACAAACAGGGTAAGTATCTTGTTCAGAGCTCCGTAGCTAATAAATGGTAGAGCTGGGTGTTGAACATATGTAGACAGGTTCTAAACTCCATGCTGTAGGATACTGAGGTTCAAAAGGAATTGAAGAAATGATACAGTCCAAAGACAGTCTGCCATCTCAATGGTATTTGGCATTGCTAAATTATTTGTATTTGAAATATTTTACATTTGCTGGTAAAGGCAGGCCAATTTGAATTCCTTTAGTGCATAGGATAGCTGGTGCCATTTAATTAATACTGGTTACTATTATCATAAAGAAAAGTTTAAAATCTTAAATTGGAAAAATTTTGGTATCCACATCTTTAATTAAAAAAAGGACTCCAGTAAATTGCAATCATACATCTTATCCAGAAAAACTGGCAAACTTTAGGAATTAAAATTATAGTCCACTCAGAATTAATAAGTTTGGCATTTTAAAGAAAATGTAATTTTTTTTTTACTGTTTTACCCCACTCTTTTTGGCAAAATGTAGCTTCCATTCTTTAAAGTAATTATCTTTGCTGACATTACTTGCTAAAGGCATGTAAAAATGAATATAAACGGCACACAGACAACATTGTTCACGTAACTGAAGTGGCTGTGGTATAATAGAAAATGACTACTAACAAGTATATTTTTAAAAATTTTGGGCAAAATTCAAAACGTTCAGTTTTTCAATTTTATCCTTTCATGCTTTTAAATTTAAACTTTACTTCACAAAAATCTACAAAGCAAATATACCTGAATTAGAAAAGTTTATTAAAGGGAATTTAGTACCATCAAACTATGTATATACCTTTTACATGAACTATGAATATAGTGAAGACAAATTATTTCAAAAGTGAATTTACAACTCTGCTGTGTAAGGAGCTATTATAATTATATTTTTATTGTGGCAAAATATATAGAATATAACATTTTTTATTTTAACCCTTTGTAAGTGTACAACTCAGTGGCATTAAATTCTTTCACAATGTTTTATAACCATCACCACTATCTATACCTAAAACTTATTTCTTATCCCTACTAAAACCTCCATACCCGTTAAACAATAACTACGTGCCCCTCTCCCCAGCCCCTGGAAACTTTATTCTAATTTTCTGTCTCTATGAATTTGCCTTTTCTAGGTTCTTCATATAAATACAATCCTATAATATTTCTCCTTCTGTGTTTAGCTTATTTTGCTAAGCAAAATGTTTTCAAGGTCCATCCATGTTATAGCATCTATATCTATATCTATATCTATCTATATATATATCAAGATTTCATTTCTTCTTATGGATAATGAATAATATTCTATGGTGTGTATATACCACATTTTGCTTATCTATTAATAGTTGATGAACACTTGGATTTTTTGACTATTGTTAATATTGCTTGGAACACTGGTGTACAGATATCTGATTCCTTTCAGTTTCTTTGGATATATACCTAGGAGTGGAATTGTTGGATCATACGGTAACTTTATGTTTAATTTTTTGAGGAACTGCTATAGTGTTTTTCGTTGCAGCTGCACCATTTTGCATTCCCATCAGCAATGCCAAAGGACTCCAATTTCTCCACACCCTCACCAATGCTTGTTATTATTATTTGTATTTATTACAGTCATTCTAGTATGTGTGAAATGGCATCTCATTGTGGTTTTAATTTGCATTCCCCTAATTACTAACGATGTTGAGCATCTTTTCACATGCTTATTAGATATTTGTGTATCTTCTTAGGAGAAATATTTATTCAGGTCTGCTGCCCATTTTTGAATTGAGTTGTTTGTTTTCTGTTGTTGTTGAGTTGTAATTTTATATATATTCTGAATTTTAATCCCTCATTAGATATGTATTTTGCAAATATTTTCTCCCACTCAGTAAATTGTCTTTTTGCCTTCTTTATAGAATTCTTTGATGCACAAAAGTTCTTAATTTTGATAAAATCCAATTTATCTATTTTTCATTTTGTTGTGTGTTTTTGGTGTTATGTCTATGAAGTTGTTGCAGAATACAATGTTGTAAAGTTTTTCTTCAGTGTTTACCTCTAAGTTTTACAGTATTTGACTCTTATGTTTAGATCCTTGATCCATTTTGAGTTAATTTTTGTGTATTATGTAAGGCATTTGTCCAATTTAATTCATTTGCATCTGGACATCAGAATTTCCCAACACTGTTTGTTGAAAAGACTGTGCGTTCCCTGTTGAATAGACTTGAAACTCATGTCAAAAATCAATTGGCCATATATATGAGAGTTTATTTCTGGGCTCTCAGTTCTATTCCATTGGTGTACATATATGTCCTTACATCAGGACCATACTATTTTAATTGCTGTAGCTTCATAGTAAATCTCCAAGTTGAGAAGTGTTTATTCTTTTTCAAGATTGTTTTGGTTATTTGGGCCCCCTTGCAATTCCATATGAATTTGAAGACTGTCTGGCTTTTCCATTTCTGTGAAAAAGGCTTTGGGAATTTTGATAGTCACTGCATCGACTCTGTAGATCACTTTAGGTAATACTGACATCTTAACATTGTATGTTTTTATATCCATGCACGTGAATGTCTTCCCAGTTATTTAATTTTTTTCCACAATGTTTAGTAGTTTTCAGTGTATAAGTATTTTACCTCTGTGATAGTTAATTCTAGGTGTCAACTTGAATAGATGAAGGAATGCTGAAAAACCTCATAAAGCTATCTTTTTAGCTATCTTTTTAGTGTCCATGAGGGTGTTTCCAGCACAGATTAGTATGAGAGCCTGAGTGGACTGGGTGGGAAGGATGTGCCGTCAATGTAGGTGAGAATCTTCCAATCCCCCGGGGCCCAGAGAACAGAAGACAGAAAAAAGGCAAATCTCTCTATCCACTGGACGTGGGATACACTCTTCTCTCCTGTCTATGGACATCAGAGCTCTAGACTCTTCAGCTTTTGGGTTCCAGAACTTACATCAAGAACACCATTGGCTTCCCTGGTTTTGTGGCCTTCGGACTTGTACTGAGCCATGCTACGGGCATCCAACTTGCAGACAGCCTATGGTAGGACTTCTCTTCATAATCGTGTGAGCTAATTCCCCTAATAAATTCCCTCTCGTATATTTATAGCATGTCCTATTGATTCTGTTTCTCTGGAGAACCCTGACTAATACAACTTCCTTGTTTAGATTTATTCCTAAGTATTTAATTATTTTAAGTACTATTGTAAATGCAATTGCTTTTCTAATTTCCTTTTTGGATTGTTGGTTGGAAGTGCAAAGAAATATAACTGATTTTTGTGTGTTGATTTTGTACCCTGAAACTTTGCTGAATTCATTTATTAACTCTAATAGTTTTGTGTGTGGATTCCTTAGGATTGTCTGTATGTAAGATCTTAACCCCTGGTAACTATTGATCTATTATTTGACACTGTAATTTAATCATTTCAAGAATGTCATATAAATGAAGTCACAGAATAGGTAATTTTTTGAGACTGGCCTTTTCATTAGCATAATGTCCTTGAGATTCATGCAAGTTGTTGTGTGTATTAGTAGTTCATTTCTTCTAGTTAGTGAATTTTTGGTGTTTATTGTAAGATCATACCACAGTTTATTTACTCACTCATCTATCAAAGAATATTTGTGCTGTTTCCAGTTTTTTGCTATTGCAGATAAACCTGCACTGCACATCAGTGTATAGATTTTTGTGTGAGTGTAAGTGCAATTGCTAATTGCTTGGTTATATGGTATGTTATGTTTAGCTTTATAAAAAACAGCCAAAGTATTTTCTAGAGTGACTGTATCATTTTCCATTCTCACTAGCAATACATCCAGTTACTCTTCACCGGCACTTGGTACTGTTAAAATTTTTACTTTAACTGCACTAATTAGGGTGTATTTGTATCTCTTACTTTTTTTTTTTTTTTTTTTTAGATTTATGCACATTATCTTTGGAAAAAAGATTTTATATGGTGACATTAGCATGGACTGATTTTATTTATTTATTTATTTATTTATGTATTTATTTACTTACCCATTGGAGCTTATTAAGAGTTTTTAAATATTTTTACTTTATTTTTACTTTTTAATTGAAACAGAATGGATTATACATATTTATGGGGTACAGAGCTCTAACTATCAGTATTTGGGTACAGCATGTGATGATCAAATCAATATTATTAGCATGTTCTTTAGTACAATTCTTCGTGTCCCTTACCCAATTTCTTCGTAAGTCCCTCCTCCCCTTTCCCACCATAGACTTGTTCTCTCCTTCTGAAAGTTCAATGTATTATTGTGGTCTTTCTTTGTTTCTTGCTTTTTTTGGTTGTTTCTTTATTTCTTTCTTTGCTCCCTCTTATGAGTGAGGACAGGTGGTATTTATCTTTCTGTGCCTGGCTTATTTCACTTAATGTAATTTTCCCCAAGCTTGTCAATGTTGCTGTGAATGGCAGAATTTCATTCCTTTTTATATATTCCTTTGTATGTGTATATACCAAATTTTCCTTATCCACTCATCTCTCAGTGGACACTTAGGTTGGCTCCATATCTTGGCTATTGTAAATAGAGCTGAGATGAACATGTGAGTGCAGGTATTCCTTCAACACGATGATTTCCATTCCTTTGGGTATATATACTAGTTTTAATTTGGAATTCTGTAATGGCTAATAATGTTGAACATCTCTTCATGTGCTTATTTGTCATTGGTATATCCTGTTTCATTGAGTGTCTGCTCAAGTCTTTTGATATTTTCTAATTAGATTGTTTATTTTCCTATTATTGAGTTTAGAAAGTTCCTCATGTATTGTGATACAAGTTCTTTGTAAGGTATATGATTTGTAAATATTTTCTCCAAGTCTACAGATTGTCTTTTTTATCACTGTTAATTGCTATTTCATAGAGAAAATGTTTCTAATTCCTTAATTTTGATAAAGTCTAATTTTTCTTTTCTTATGTATAGTGATTTAAATGTGTAAGTATAATGATGGTCATGCCTAAGAATGCTTTGCCTAGTCTCAGGTCACAAAGATTTTCTCCTATGTTTTCTTCTAAAAGTTTTATAGTTTTACCTTTTGCAGTGAGATCTATGTTCCATTTTGAGTTAATTTTTTACAGGATGTGAGGTTTAGATCTAGGTTCATTTTTTTTTTTTTTTTGCCTGTGGAATTTTAATTGTTCTGACATGATTTGTTGAAAAAGCTATTCTTCCTCCATTGAACTGATTTTGTACTTTTGTCAAAAATCAAAATTGAACTTACTAATATAGGTCTATTTCAGGATTTTCTATTCTGTTCCATTGATCTATGTGTCTATGCCTTCACCGGTTCCATATTTCTTCATTTTTGTAGCTGAATAGTAAGTCTTAACATAGGGTAGTATGATTCCTCCAACCACGTTCTCTTTTTCAGTATTGTTTCTGCTTTTCTAGTCCCTTTGTACTTGCATGTAAATCTTAGAATCTGCTTGTCTGTATCTCCAATTAAAAGTTTGCTGTAATTTTGATAGTCATTGCTTGCACCTATAAATCAATTTAGGGAAAATTGTCATCATACTATGTTGAGTCTTTGAATCCAAGAGTAGTTTGTCTGTCCATTTATTTAGACTTACTTGATTTTTTTCAGAAGCATTTTGTAATTTTCAACATGTAGACCCTACACATATTTCATTAGGTTTACGTCTGAGTGTTTTTGAAGCTATTATAAATGGTATTGTGTTTGGTTTTCGGTTGTTTATTGCTGGTATATAGAAATACAATTAATATTTGCATATTGACCCTTGTATCCTGTGACTTTGTTAAACTCACTGGTTAGTTCTAGGAGGTTTTTCTTTTGTGCTACATATTTTTTGGTAGATTCTTTGGGGTTTTTTTACTTAGGCAATCACGTCATCTGCACATAGTATGGTTTTTTCCCTTTCCCTCCAATCTGCATTTTTTTACCTTTTATTACCTAAATGAACTAAGATTTCTAGTACTATGTTGAACTGCAGTGGTAAAATGGGTATCTCTACTTTTTTTCCCCAGATTTTAGGGGGGAAGCATTCGGTTTTTCATCATTAAGTATAATATTAGCTGTAGGATATTTTGTAGATCCTCTTTATCAGGTTGAAAGTTTCTTTTATTCCTGGATGTTGAGAGTTTTTATTATGAATGAGTTTTGAATTTTGTCAAATGCTTTTTCTACATCAATTGATATGATTCTGTGCCTTTATTATTTAAATTGTTTATATGCTTATTAGATTGATTGGTTTGTAGATATTAACCAGTCTTGCATTCTGCAATAACCTTCACTTGGTCATGTTGTTTTATTCATTTTATATACTCATATGACTTACTAATGTTTTGTTTAGGTTTCTGTGTCTATGGTCATAGAGATACTGTTTATAGTTTTCTTTATTTGCTCTATTTATGCAGTTTTGGCATTAAGATAATTCTGGCCACATGAATGGGTTGGGATAATTCTGGCCACATAAAATGGGTTGGGAAATGTCCCCACCTCTTCTTGGCACAGGAAATACAGGGGTGATGGGCAAAAATAGTCCCTGCTTTCGTGGAGCTCAAATTTCTGTAGGGGAGATGGACAATCACAATAAATAAACGAGTAAATTAGTAATGAATGCTGTGAAGAAAAGAAAAGAAAACAGAGAGGTATGCTGGGAGAGATGGTTAATTTAGATTTAATGTTGAGGAAAATCTTATTGAGGAGGGTACATTCGAGCTGAGACAGAAATTCTGAAAAGGAACAACTGAAAAGATTTTGGATACACAGTTCCAGGCAGATAGAACATAAGTGTTTAAGAATCACATGAAGCATATTTATTAGTATTTATCACATAGCTCTAGCTACCAGGCATACTGCCTTATTCTAGTAAATTAATAATCCCTAAATATGTCAAAATTGTATTTAAGCCCTCTCTGTATCTCTCAGGGCCCCCAGTAGAGTATCTTATACATAGTTGGTGCTCAGACTATAATAAATGTTAAACAAAATTATTTTTACTGATTTAGAAACTCATGTCATATTAGCCATTTATTTTTTATGCCAAAAACCCATTTCCATAAATGGCTTTGTTTCTGAATCTCACTGCTATTACAGAGTTATTTTATTTTGTCATAATAATTTATGTATACTTCAGTATTTCTAGGTGTCTAAGAACATACTTTTATTGTGGCTAGAGAGGATTGTGTTCTACTTATGTTTGGCTATCCAATATTTAAGAAAATGCTAGCCAAATAGAAGTTGTTCATTGAATACATGCATAACCAGACTATACAGATTAATTTTACTGGTGTATAAGTTTCTGCAATGATAGAAAAATTAGTCCTTTCTATATTTCATATGTTCATAAATCCTCAAAGACATGTATTATGCCTTTTTCTACATATCAAACATGAACTCTGCTTGAACTAAGTACTTTTAATGTCATGTAAGATATGTAGACTTTCTTCAGAACATGTAATACTTTCTATGACAATAAAATTGAAATCACTATTTTTCCTCTTGGTATCTATCATTCTGATATTAAGTATTTTTGTATCCTTTCATTTATTTTTATAAAAATGCTTAACAAATAACTGAAATATAAGTACCACATACTTTGTTTTTATAACAAGGAAAAAAAAAAGAAATATTTTTCAGCATACTTGTATTGTTAAAATTTATTTTTGAAAATCTTTGTTGTTGAGCAGCAGCTAAAAAAAATTTGAGTCTCTTTCATCTGATAAAAGGTTATTTCATTGTTTATAATCACAAAGACAGTAAAATATACAATGACATTACATTTCATAGATAAAATTCTTGTAACACTTTCAGTATGGGAGTGAGGTATAGTAGAAGCCGGGGCTTTGAAGGTGAAAATATCTGTGGTTGAATTCTAGCTCTAGTTAAGTTCATTGAGCTTTATTAACATGGAGACTATCACTGTTCAATTGCAGGGTTATGGAATGAAAAACTATATGTCAAGCACCTCACTGGCTTGCGTGAGACAGAAATGTGAGAACACTACCCTGCTGGAGGTGACTACTACAAAATATGACCTCTGCTTTATATTTTATTTCTCCTCCCTGATTTAACATCAGAAAGAGTAGGGGTGGCAAAAAGTGCACTGGATCAAGCTCTTCTCTGTGCCAGTGAAAAGATAGACTACCCTCCTTCCTACCTTCTTATCCCCAAGCAAAACCTGGCCATCAAGTGGGGACGGTGGTGGTGGTGTGGATTCTGAGTCAGATGTGATATTGGAATTTTAAAGTGGATGTAGTTTTTCAAAAATGACCAGGAAAATCAGGAAGGGAAACTCAGCTGGGTGCAGTGATGAACTAAAAATAAAATCATTTCATGTTTGTACAGCGTTATGATTAAGAGTTTGAGCCCTGGAAGCAGAACAATCGTATATGGATTCTGATTCCAGCATTTCCCAGCTGTGGTACCTTGGGACTTAGTTTTCTTCATATACAAAGTAGAAATAGTATTGTTCACAGAAATGTTAGGAAGATTAAATAAGACAATATTTGCAAGTGTTCAGAACAGTGCTAGGTCCATAACAAGTCCTCGATGTGTTGTGTATCTATCTAGCTGTCATTTAGCTATCATCATCTAGCTATCATTATCATCATCGTCGTCATTATTATCATCATGATCCCACTGAATTGAGACTATTTGACATACCTGTTATATTTGTAGGGTGAGCCTAGGATTTAAAAATCTTTAGTGTATAACATTACAGATACTTAGGGCTCACAAAATAATAAAATTAAGTAAATAAATGTAAAAATGTAATTTATAAAACCCAGAAAACCTTTACAATTACAGCAACCAATAACTTTGGACTTAAAAAAAGTCATAAGAACAAAGGAAAATTGTGGTGGAGAGTAACTAAATATTATATTTTAAAAATACAGCATTCTAAACAGAGACTCTGTGCCAGTGGGTAACTGGCTTTTGCCAACGTCTTATCCATGGGACTATGTATTGTATGTTGGATGGGATTTTTCTGTTGTATAGTGAGCCACCAGTAGCTGGGACCAGCCACCTCTTCCAGGACTGGGTAAGAGTTAGAAAAATTCAGCCCTGCTATAACAACCTTTGCCACAGGCCTCTCTTCCCAGTCCTGATAAGGAAGCTGAAACCTGGGACGAAGGCAATATTTGCTGGTGTGAGCTTTTAGTGAGTGAGACATAACTTAGCATTTCCCCTCTCTTTATGGAAGAGGAAGAAGTGGTCCAGGAGAATCTGTCACAGACTTTGGGGATGCCCTTACGAAGTCCTCTGTCCCTCATACCACACATACTCTAGCACTGCCATTGGGGCTGAAGGGTGTGTGATGAGGAAAGTCTTGGGAGAAGATGACTTGTGTCTCCGGGATTAGCCACATAAATGAACATAGGTAGAGAATGGATATTTCTGAGGGCAGAAGGCCTGATAGGAGTAGAGAAAGAGCATGGGTAGAGATATTTGTACCTGGGAAGAAGAGAGTAGAGTACCACTCCCAGGATTTTCTGCTGTTTAGGAGGGGTGCAGAAGAGGAACTCAGAGCTTCCTGTGGTGCTATCTGAAGGATCAGGAAAGGCAGATAAGGCAGGAACTGTGGGTGCCTGTCCAGAACAGAGGGGGCTGCTCTACCCAGCAAGGAGTTTTTAGGTATGGTTCTCCTGCCTTAAAACCTTTCCATTTCCTTCACTAAGACCTCAGCTCTGGCCACACTAGGCATCTTTCTGAATCTTGAATGGGCCACAGTCTGCCAGGACTTAGGCTTTTGCATGGCTTTCCCTTATTCAGAATCTAAAGTAGCCCCCTCCCCATGATCACTTTCTAGCACATCTCCTTAATATAATATTACAAATATCACTATCTGTCTTTATTTGTGAAGTTTTTATTGTCTGTATCTATACCCTAGACTATGTTTCATGAGAATAGGGACATTATTCACAGCCGTAACTCCACTATCTAGCAATAGTGGGTTCTCAATACATATTTGTGGGATGAATCACAATCACGACTTTTTTAGGATCAAATTCTATTTAAGTTTTCTACATGCATAATCTAGGCAAATATGAATTATTTTGCATGTATTTAAATTAATTTTTTTCAATATTTTTGTTAAATTCTATAACATATTCATCATTTCCAGGCTATATTCTCAGTCCTAGTATTTGGATTTTGAAAGGCTATATTAGTGAAATGCTGTCAATAAGCATACTAAAACTCTGGATAACACTAAGAAAACTAATTAAAATATGAAATATTTAAGTTCAGTATATTTGATGGAAAGGCTCATTTGCAGCATCAGGAACTTTTTTGCAAATATATAATTAGTATAATTGTCTGGATGTTTTGACATATTGATATAAAACAAGTAGGTTAGATTAAATTCAGTAAAGTTGCAGGATACAAAATCAATACACAAAAATCAGTAGTGTTTTTATACACCAACAATGAATTAGCAGAAAAAGAGATCAAGAAAGCAAGCTCATTTACAATAGCTACCAAAAAAATAAAATACCTCAGAATAAATTTAACCAAGGAAGTGAAAGACCTCTACAATGAGAACTGCGAAACTCTGATGAAAAGAAATTAAAGAGGACACAAAAAGATAGAAAGACATTCCATGTTCATGGATTGGAAGAATTAACTTTGTGAAAATGTCTATACTACCCAAAGCAATCTACAGATTCAATGCAATTCCCATCAAAATACCAATGACATTCTTCAGAGAAATAGAAAACACAATTCTAACATTCGTATGGGGAAAAAAAAGACCCCAAATAGCCAAAGCAATCCTGAGCAAAAAAATAAAGCAAAATAAATAAATAAATAAATAAATAGTAAAAATAATAAAAATAAATAAATCCTGACCTCAAATTGTACTACAAAGTTATTATAACCAAAACAGTGTGGTACTGGCAGAAAAACAGAAGAGAATGGAGAACACAGAAATCAATCCACATACTTAATGCCAGCTGATTTTCAACAAAGGTATCAAGAATATGCAATTGACAAAAGACAGCCTTTCAATAAATAGTTCTGGGAAACTGGATATCCATATGCAGAAGAATGAAACTAGACTGGTACCTCTCACCATATACCAAAATAAACTCAAAATGGATTAAAAACTTAAATATAAAGCCTGAAACTATAAAACTCCTAGAGAAAACATAAAGGAAACATTTTAGGATATAGGACTGGGTAAAGACTTTATGAATAAGACCTCAAAAGCACAGGCAACAAAAGAAAAAATAAACAAATGGGAACATATTAAATTAAAAGCTTCTGCACAGCAAAGGAAACAATCCACAAAGTGAAAAGACAACTTACAGAATGGGAGAAAACGTGCAAACTATACATACAACAAGAGATTAATATCCAGAATTTACAAGGAAGTCAAACAACAGTAAAAAACCAAATAATCCAATTTTTAAAATGGGTAAAGGAGCTGAATAGACATTGCTCAAAGGAAAACATACAAATGGCCAACAGGTACATGAAAAAATGCTCAACATCACTAAGCATCAGGGAATGCAAATCAAAACCACATGGAGATATCATCTCACTCCAGTTACACTCGCTATTGTAAAAAAGACAGAATAACAAATGCTGGTGAGAATGCAGAGAAAGGGGAATCTTTCTGTACTGCTGGTGGGACTGTAAATTAGTACAGCCATTAAGGAAAACAGTATGGGGGTTCCTCAAACAACCACAGATAGAACTACCACGTGATCCATTTATCCCACTTCTGGGTATATACCCAGAGGAATGGAAATCATCATGTCAAAGGGATACCTGCACTCCCATGTTTATTGAGGCTCTACTTACAATAGCGAAGACATGAAACCAGCCTAAATGTCCATTGATGGATGACTGGAAACTCTGGTATATACACACAATAGAGTACTACTCAACCATAAAGAAAAAGGAATGAAATTCTGCCATTCACAGCAACATGGATGAGCTTGGAGAGAATTGTGTTAAGTAAAATAAGCCAGGCATGGAAAGAGAAAATACCACATGTCCTCACTCATAAGTGGAAGCTAAGGAAAGAAAGAAAGGAAGGAAGAAACAAACAAACAAACAAACAATTAAAGAAACAACAGTACTACATTGAATTTTCAGAAGGAGAAAACAGAATTATGGTTAATAGAGGCAGGAAAGGGTGAGGGGGAGGAGGGTTGTGAAGAAATTAGGTAATGGAAACAAAGAATAATGTTTGCAATGATGAAGTGCTAATTATCCTGATTTGATCATCACGTCTTGTACACAAATACTGATAGTCAACTCTATACCCTACAAATATGTGCAATCAATTATGTTTCAATAAAAAAATTTAAACATATGGCCAACAGCACTACAATTCATGCCTGAACAAAACATATCTAACACATGTGTTTTCATGCATTTCATACACTATAAATCATGCCTGAACAAAATTTATCTAGCATGTATTTCCATAAGGTACATCACAGTCTTCTTGTGCTTAAGAATACTAGACAGCAGCATTTCAGCACTGTGCTTGGGAAACATTTTAAACAGTGAAATCACCAACAAAAAGCACAAAAATGGAATAATATAGCACTAAATAGACTGGGAAAAGAACACACTTGTTTACAGCATGAGAGCTAAAAACAAGAAGGCAGAACCTAGCTTTGTTCAACCTCAGCTGGGAAAGTGTGGGTTGGGGGACTCAAAATTTTTCTCACTTTGCACATGCCTGTAAAAGTACTGACAGTATGAATTTGGGGGTTAAAAATAAATGTTAGGAAGTAGGTGAATTGGAAAATATGAAATTTATAATGCAGATTGTCTGTACAAGGGTACTTCAAAAAGTTCATAGAAAAATGGAGTGAAAAGATAACACGAATCTTTCCATGAACTTTGAAGACCTCTCATATTTAAGCTCTAAGTGAAGGATTCTCTGGATATTATCGAGAAATGAAGGCAAATGCTATCACTTTAGAAAAGCATATAACTTGGCAGTCACTCTTGATATGTATGATCATCTTAGGAAACAAATATTAAAATAATTTCGGGTATTAATAACTTGGAAGATTCCTGTAAAGCCTCCATTCACTTAGCTTCTTCAGTGACTTTAAGAGAGAAGAGAGTTCAAGGAAACTAGAAATAAGATGATGATACCATGTCAAATCTAGTGTGTGAGCTAAATATTCTTATGAACAGTAGTGTCAGTGTGGGAAGTTCTGAGTTACTTTAGATTTCTACTGGATAATTATTAGCTGCCAATGTCAATAATTTTTTTTCCCTTCTAAATTGGAGTAAAATAATTCATAACTAAAAAATGTAAATAGAAAAGAACAAGTGTTCAGGAAGAAGCTGTACAAACCAATAATATAAGCCTATAATCATCACTGAATAAAGAGACAAAGGTCACAATATCTGTATTTAGAAAGTAACAAAAAGAGGCCCTGTTTGCTAAAGACAAAGAGCCTGGCATTCAATGTTAAATGTCATAATTTTTGTTTCTCTTTTTTTCTCTGGTGGTTTTAATTGGTACGGCATGCCATCTGTAGAAAAAATCAATGCATTTGACTAAAAACAGGACTCTGAAAAATGTTTTTTAAAAAATATAAATCTAAAAACAGGCAGTCATTTATAAAACAGAAATCAGAATCTTCAAGAAGGACTTACCTTCTCCAGAATTTCCTGCATAATCTCTTGAAATGAAATGCTAATTTAAAAATTATCTGCAGCAGTAGCAAATACAATAAGTCTGCTTTGAAAAGGAAAAGCCCAGAAAATGACTTGTAAAAGAAATAAAAATTCTATTTGTTTAATCTTGACCAAATCACTTAGCTTCATCTAAAAAGTGAGAGGAAATAATAAGTGCTAGTGTTTTCTGAATAATTATAAAGTGCCCAGAACTGTTCTGTTTCAGTGGGTAGAAGGAAAATGAGTAGGAAAGTATTTTTACAATGATGAAGCACCACATAAAAGTTGGAAAACATGATGATGACACTTTTGGGCTCTATTGAATTTGAGGTAACTGTAGAGATATTCAGAGTCCTATAAGGTTATGTAGTCTAGTCTAGATATAACATTAAAACTGAGATCTGAAAGATAAATATTAACTAGCAAGGTGAAGCATGTGTATGTGTTTGTGTGTATGCTCACACACCTGTGTTTTATTCCTAAAGAAAACCACTTGTGAAGATTCCATGGGTGGGAAGGAACTGAAAGGAAGCCAGTGTCACCGCAGGCTAATTGTCACTATTCATGCCTAAGATGTGATGGCCAGATCCATACTAGCAGCATGTCCATTACCACAAATTGTGATAATACCCTGTGTCCCCCACCCAATTATCCCCTTAATATCCCTGACTTCCCTCCCCATCCCCCTTTCCCCACTCCACTTTGTATCCCTAGGTATGTTCTTTCCCTCTGCAAGTCCAATGCACCACTGCAGTCTTTCCTTCCTTTCCTCTTTATCTCTTAGTTCCCACTTATGAGTGAGTACATATGGTATTTACCCGTGTGTGCTTTGCTTATTTCATTCAACATAAGTTTCTCCAAGCTCATCCATGTTGTTGCAAATGGGAGAATTTCATTCTTTTATGGCAGAGTAGTATTCCATGGTGTATATATGCCACAGTTTTCTTATCTAGTCATCCACTGATGGACATTTAGGTTGGTTCCATATCTTGGCTATTGTGAACAGAGCTGTGATGAACAAGGGAGTGCAGATATCCCTTCCTTCTTCACTTTTGAGGGATAATTTTGCAAAGTATGGAACTCTAGGTTGGTGACTTTTTATTCTCTTTCTCAACACTTTAAATATGTCATCCCACTCTCTTCTTGCTTGTGTGGTTCCTAAAAATTTAGCTGTAATTCTTATCTTTGTTTCTTTATTGGTAAGGTGATTTTTTCCCTCTGGTTCCTTTCAAGACTTTTTCTCTATCTTTGATTTTCCACAGTTTAAAAATAATATGTGTGGAATATACTATAAAAAACTGTACTTCATGGGGTCTAGTTTTCCAAAGCCTTGCATTTTCAAATATTGACCTTGCGGAGAACTAGAAATTTTCCTCAGACTATAAAGTCTCTGGTGTAAGATAAAGATTTGTGGCACAGCAAGGTTGCTGACTCAAGGACAGACTAGTTACTGATTGTGATGAAAAGATACTGAGAAATTGCTGTAAGAAGGGAATGTTTGCTAAGATCAAGCTTTTGTTGGTGAATCACTTAATTGCCTAACAGAATGTCATCTGACTTGTTTCACTGAAAGTTACCAGCCTATATTGTTAAACTATAACCCCAACTATGTTCTCTTCCTGTAACTTCCTGGTCTGGAAAATAAATGCAGGAAGAGAACCCCAATTTGGGGTTAATTTCCCAAGGAAGGGATGCCTCTCGCTTGAGGGTTCCAGGGAAGTTAACCACTTTGGGGCTTCTCACTGCTCAGAAGAGATGGGCTTTGAATAATACTTTGCAGCTCCGTCACCCAGGGGAAGTGGGATGACAAATCCGTGGGGGGCAAAGCAACAAATATGCCTAAATATAGTTAAAAAAATTTGGCGGGGAATATATATTACTTGGTGTTCTCTGGGCTTCCTGGATCTGCAGTTTGGTGTCTGACATTAATTTGGGGGAAATTCTCAGTGGTTATTGTTTCAAATATTTCTTCTGTCACTTTCTCTCTTCTATTTCTAGTATACTTACTAACATATGTAGCACCTTTTGTAGTTGTCCCACAGTCCTTGGATGTTGTGTTCTTTTCTTTTCATTCTTTGTTACTTTGCTTTTCTGCTTTAGAAGTTTCTATTAGTATATTCTCAAATTCAGAAATTCTTTCCTCAGTCTACTAAAAAGCTCAGCAAAGGCATTTTTCATTTCTGTTACAGTGATTTTGATCTCTAGCATTTCTTTTTGACTCTTTCTTAGGATTTACCTATCTCTGCTCATGTTGTTCATCTGTTCTTATATGCTATATACTTTATCAATTAGGGCATTTCACATATTTGTCATAGTTGTTTTAAATTCCTGGTCTGATAATTCCAACATTCCTTTCATGTCTAATTCTGATGCTTGCTGTGTCTCTTAAAATTGTGTTTTTTGCCTTCTGGTCTGCCTTGTAATGTTTTTTTGATAGCCAGAAATGATGTACTAGTTAAAAGGAACTGCTGTAAGTAGGCCTTTACTAATATGGCAGTAAGATGTGGGAGGAAGGGAAAGAGTTCTACAGTCCTACGATTAGGCTTCAGTCTTTTAGTGAGTTTATTTCTCTGGACAGGGAACTTCACAAGTCTTTTTTATTTTTTTCTCTCCTCCCTTAGGTGAAAAAGAATGGGTAGAGTGGGGTGAAGTTGAGTCTTTTTCTTCTCTAAAGTAGAAGGCTGGAGAATTTGTTTTCTCCTACATGGAAGGAGCATTGACTGGAGTTGGGTATTTTTCTTACCCCACATCAATTAGGCTCTGATAACACCCCACTAGGTTACACTCTAGCTAAGTAGTTTCTCCTGAAGACAGGACTTGTTAAGAAGAACAGAGTGCTCCGTTGTATTTTTTAAATGGTTTCTTATTTTCCTCCTCTGACAGAAGCACAAAGGGACTTTCTCTGATATTTACTGTGACTTTGGGCTCATGAATGTTGTTACATTTTTATTGCTAACTCTAGTACACAGGACACTCTACACACTCTGTAATTATCAAATGTTGTGGACTCAAATCCCAATTGCAATGAACTGGATAATTCTGGAGTTTCAAAAAAAAAATTTGGCTAATTCATCTGAAAGCTGATTGAGTGTTCTCCTTTGACTCTTACTACTGGATTTATACTTCTTAAATTGTGATTCTTAAATTTCTTAAGTAAGTGGGATTATATTAGGAACACACAAAAGTTTAGGAAAAAAAGTTCAAAGTTTTTGTGCCCTTAAAATGTTACAGTAACTTCATTCAGAAGAAAATATCAGTAGAATTAAACTGGTTCATACTGACCAATCTCATGTGTATTTGTGAAAAGTTCAGATAATAAATTTTTTCTTCAATGAGTAATTAGACGATTTACTATGAGGAGTCTTCAAAAAAGTTCATAGAAAGATTTGTATTATCTTCTAATTCAATTTTCCATGAACTTTTTGAAGTACCCTTGTATTTTCTTAGTGGAGAACCTTATAGCTTTAGCTTAATAGTCATCTTGTTTACCATTGTCTACCACTGTCAATCCATCTGCCATTAGAATAGGAAAAGACCTTGCTTAAAACATCAGAACTGCATAAAAGGGTCTTGTCCATGAGAGCAGACAATAGCTGTGTGAAAGAGTTCAGGGAGGATTCTACAGCTATGTTACCAATAAACAAGCTTGTTACTGAATAAAAAAGTATTTTTTTTTTTACTTTCAATTGCACGCACACATATTTTCTCCTAAAATTTAGTTCAATTTCCAGCCACAGTTTTCTTCATCAGCATGTTTATGAGCATGCTTAATGCTGGGAGTTTCCTGGTGAGATAAAAATAAAAATTTTTAATACTTTCTGCGTGTGATTTGGGGTTGTTCACTAACAATGTTAAGACATAGTTTTTGTAAATTTATGGTTTCAATTGGGAGTGTGGCTCAGTAACTAAAAACAGGAAGTTTTCACATAACTTTGAAATCAGTAAAATATGCAACTAAGTAAAGTATCAAGTGAATCACAGAGGACTGTGGCAGGCACAGAATGCTGTGATGATAAACTTCCCAAAATGATTTTGAAGGTTGTGCTAGTCTCACCTAAACTGATAAATTGGTACTAAGCAGTAAAAGCCAATGCAAAGGTATTAGACATATGGAAATGTTTACATGATTATTTATTTTCTGTTATTGTATAGATACAAATATGTCTTAATTTTGGTGTCTTTCTTGAGGAAACACAATGATACATAAAACCATCACTTTTTCAAATGACACTGAAAAAACATCCATTCGAATTTGAAGGAAACTCACTAGTAATTTCTAAAATAAAAAGTAGTAAGAAATATGATGAAGAGTGAAGCTGAATAAGAAATTAAAATATTGAATCTTCTTTTGAAGTCATTTTAGTTTAGAATTATCTTGGACAGTGAAAGTCAGGAAAGAATTAAAAAATTGACAAAGCCATTGGTATGAATATGACCTAATGTAATTTTTGACAAATGACATATTTAGTGTGTTTAAAAGATATGATTAAAACACTGCTTAAGAGATTGAATTATATCTCTCAAGTATAAATATTTTATTTTTCTTATATTTATGGAATACTATATAATATTTAGGTATGTTCATACTGTGTGCAGTGATCATATCAGGATGCTTAACATATCCATCACCTCAAATATATGTTAATTCTTTGTGCTGAGAATATTCAACATCATCTCACTCAGCTAGGTATTCAAAGATGCACAGTACTTTGTTAACTGCAGTCTCCCCACATTGCTACAGAGCACTAGATCCAATTCTCCCTATCTTTGTACAATTTTTCATCCCCTGACCACCTTCTCACCATCCTCCCTCCCCCTTTCCCTCACCAATCACTAGTAACCACTATTCAACTCTTCACTTCTTTGAGATCAACGTTTTTAGCTTCCACATATAAGTGAGAACATGTGGTATTTCTCTTCCTGTACCTGACTTATTTCACTTAACATAATTTTCTACAAGCTCATCCATGTTGCTGCAAATGGCAGAATTTCATTCTATTTTATGGCAGAGTAGTATTCCATTGTGTATATATACCACATTTACTTTATCCAATCATCCTTTTAAGGACATTTTGGTTAATTTCAACTCTTAGCTATTGTAAATAGAGCCACAATAAAAACGGGAGTGCAGGTATCCCTCTGACATGTTCATTTACATTCCTTTAGATAAATACCCAGTAGTGAGATTGCTGGACGGCAGTTCTGTCTGTAGCTGTTTGAGAACTGTTTTCCATAATAGCTATCCTAATCTATTTTCCCACCAAGAATGTATAAGATTTCCCCTTTCTCCCCATCTTTGCCAGCACTTGGTGAGAGGATATCTCATTGTGGTACTGATTTACATTTCTCTGATGATTAGTGATGCTGAGCATTTTTTCATACACCTGTTGGTGGCCATTTGTGTGTCTTCTCTTGAAAAATGTCTATTCAGTTCCTTTGCCCATTTAAAAAATTGGATTGTTATTATTATTATTTTTTACTATTGAGTTATTTGGGGTTTTTTGTATATTCTAGATATTAATCCCTCATCAGATACATAATTTGCAAGTATTTTCTCCCATTCTGCAGGTTGTCCTTTTGCTCTATTGATTGTTTCCTTTGCCATACAGAAGCTTTTTAATTTAATATAATCCCATTTGTTAATTTTTGCTTTTATTCCCTGTGTTTCTGAAGTATGATTTATAAAAATCTCTGCCTAGACCTATGAACTAAAATTTTTCCCTTATGTTTCTATATAGAAGTTTTATTGTTTTGGGTCTTACATTTAAGTTTTTAATCCATTTTGAGTTGGTTATGGTATAACCGAGAGAGAGAGAGTTCAAGTTTCATTCTTCTGCATATGGATCTACAATTTTCCGATCACCATTTATTGAAGAGACTGTTCTTTCCCCAATGTGTGTTCTTGGCTCTTTTGTCAAAAATCAGTTGGCTCTAGATACAAGGATTTATTCCTGAACTCTTTATTCCATTCCATTGGTCTATGTGTCTGTTTTTGTGCCACTATCATGCTGTTTTGATTACTATAGCTTTGTAGTGTATTTTGAAGCCAGGGAATGTGATACACCCCACTTTGTTCTTTTTGCTCAGGATTTCTTTGGCTATTTGGGGTCTCTAGTTGTACCATATACATTTTTGAAATGTTTTTTTTCTATTTCTGTGAAGTATACCATTAGTTGTTTGGTTGGGATTGTGTTCAATCTGTAGATTGCACTGGGTAGCATGGTCATTTTAATGAAATTGATTCTGCAATCCATGAGCATGAGATGTCTTTTGTTTATTTGTGTCTTCCTTAATCACTGTTGTATAGTTTTCATTGTAGTGATCTTTTGCCTCCTTGGTTAAATTTATTCCTAGGTATTTTTGTTGTTTTTGCTATTGTTAATGTTGTAAATGGGATAGAATACTTCATTTCTTTTTCCACAAGTTCATTGTTGCTCTATAGAAATGCTACTGATTTCTGTATGTTGATTTTGCATCATGCAACTTTACTGAATTTGTTATATTATGTCTAGGAATTTTTAAAAATTTAATTTAATTTAATTTTACTTCTCAAAATACACTGTATTTGATTTTCACACCCTTTACCTGTTCCTCTCCATCCTCTTCCCTGCTGCCCACCCCACATCATATCTGTGTACTTAACTTAAATAGATCAAGGAATTTTTGTGGTTATTCTGTCTTCTTCCCTCCACCCTTTATTTGTTTGTGTGTTTATTTATTTATTATTTTTTAGCTCCCACAACTAAGTGAGAAATGTGGTATTTTTCTGTGCCTAACTTGTATCACTTAATATAATTTTCTCTAAGTCCATCCATGTTGTTGCAAGTGGTAGTACTTCGTTCTTTTTATAGCAGAATAATATTTTATTGTGTAGATGTACCAGTTTCCTTATCCACTCATCAGATGATGGACATTTGGGCTGGTTCCAGCTCTTGGCTGTTGTAAACAGAGCTGCAATAAACAGTGAAGTACAGGTATCCCTTCAGCAGTGGAATCACCAGGTCATATTGTAGATCCACCTGTAAATGTTGGAGGGACCTCCATAACATTTTCCATAAGGGCTGCACCATTTTGCAGCCCCACCAACAGTGGATGAGAGTTCCTTTTTCTCCACAACCTCTACAGCACTTATCATTCTCAGTCTTTTGAGATGGCATCTCAGTTTGGATTTGATTTGCATTTCCTAGATGTTGGGTGATATTGAGCATTTTTTCATGTGTCTGTTGGCCATTCATATATCTTCCTTTGAGAAATGACTGTTCAGCTCCTTTGCCCATTTTTTAATTGGGTTATTTGTTTTTTTGTTGTAAAGTTGTTTGAGTTCCTTGTATATTCTGTATATTAATACTTTGTCAGATATATATTTTGCAGATATTTTCTCCCACTCTCTTGGTTGTCTTTTTACTTTGTTGATTGTTTCTTTTGCTGTTCAGAAGCTTTTTAGTTTGATATAAACCCATTTGTTTATTTTACCTTAAGTTGCCTATGCTTTTGGGGTCCTATTCATGAATTCTGTACCCAATCCTACTTCCTGGAGTGTTTGCCCTATGTTTTCTTTAAGGAGTTTTATTGTTTCAGGATGTATATTTAAATCTTTAATCCATTTTGAGTTGATTTTGGTATATGGTGAAAGATATGGGTCTAGATTCATTCTCCTACGTATGAATATCCAGTTTTCCAGCACCATTTATTGAAAAGGCAGTCTCTTTCCAAGTATGTAGCTTTGCTGCCTTGGTCAAAGATCAGATGGCTGTAGGCATGCGGATTGATTTCTGTGTTCTCTATTCTATTCCATTGGTTGTGTGTCTACTTTTACGTTGGTACCATGCTGCTTTGGTTATTATAGCTTTGTAATATAGCTTAAAGTCAGGTAGTGTTATGCCTACAGCTTTATTTTTTTGCTCGGGATTGCTTTGGCTATGCATAGTCTTTTGTTGTTCTACATAAATGTCTGGATAGCTTTTTCCATCTCAGAGAAAAATGTCATTGGAATTTTCATGGGGATTGTACTGAATCTGTAGATCACTTTGGGTAATATGGACATTTTCATAATGTTAATTCTTCCAGTCCAAGAGCATGGGATATCTTTCCATCTTCTTGTGTCCTCTTTAATTTCTCTCAACTGTGCTTTGTAGTTCTCTTTGTAGAGATTTTTCACATCCTTTGTCAGTTTATTCTTAAATATTTTATTTTTTTGGTGGCTATTGTAAATGGGCTAGCTTTCTTGATTTCTTTTTCTGCATGTTCACTGTTGGAGTATAGAAATGCTACTGAGTTTTGTGTATTGATTTTGTAACCTGCAACATTGCTGAAATAATTTCTCAACTCTAGGAATTTTTTTATAGAGGCTTTAGGCTGTTCAATATATAGGATCATATCATCTGCAAAAAGAGACAGCTTGACTTTATCCTTTCCAATCTGGATACCCTTCATTTCCTTCTCTTCTCTGATTGTTCTGGCTAGTACTTCCGACACTATGTTGAAGAGGAGTGGTGAGAGTGGGCATCCTTGTCTAGGTCCTGTTTTTAAGGAAAAAGCTTTCAGCTTTTCCCCATTCAGGATGACATTGACCATAGGCTTATCGTATATAGCTTTAATTATGTTGAGATACTCTCCACCTATGCTTAATTTGTAGAGAATCTTTATCATGAAAGGATGTTGAATTTTTTCAAGTGCTTTTTCAGCATCAATAGAGATGATCATGTGGTTTTTGTCTTTGCTTTTATTAACGTGGTGTATCTCATTTATTGATTTGCATATGTTGAACCAACTTGCATCCCTGGGATGAATCCCACTTGATCATGGTGTATAATTTTCTGTATGTTTTGCTTTATTCTGTTAGCTAGTATTTTATTGAGGATGTTTGCATCTATATTCATCAAGGATATTGGCCTGTACTTTTCTATTTTTGATGCATCTTTGTCTCGTTTTGGTGTCAGGGTGATTTTTGCCTCATAGAATGAGTTTGGGAGAATGACTTCTGTTTTGATCTTTTGAAACAGTTTGTGGAGAATTGGTATCAGTTCCTCTTTGAAGGTTTTGTAGAACTCTGCAGTGAACCCATTCGGTCCTGTGCTTTTCTTTGTTGGGAGCCTTCTAATAACAGCTTCAATCTCTTTTATTGTTATTGGTCTGTTCAGATTTTCTATATCTTCTTGGCTCAGTTTTGGTTATTTGAATGCATCCAGAAATTTATACATTGCCTCCAGATTTTCCAATTTGTTGGCATATAGATGTTTATAGTACTCTCTAATGATTCCTTGTATTTCTGAGCTGTCAGTTGTAATATCATCTTTTTCATTTCTAATTCTTGTTATTTGGGTCTTCTCTCTTCTTAGTAAGTCTTGCTAAAGATTTATTGATTTTGTTAATCTTTTCAAAAAACCGTTGATCTTTTGTATTGTTTTTCGGGTTCCTATTTCATTTATTTCTGCTCTAATCTCATATCTTTCTGTCTACTAACTTTAGGCTTGGGTTGTTCTCGTTTTTCTAGATCTTTAAAGTGAAGTGTTAGGTTATTTATTTGCCATCTTTCCATTCTCTGAAGTAAGCATTTAATGCAATAAAATAAATTTTTCCCTTAATACTGCTTTTGCAGTATCCCACAGGTTTTGGTATGATGTGTCATTTTCATTAGTTTCAAAAAATGTTTTGATTTCTTGTTTAATTTCTTCTTGGACCCACATATCATTAAGTAGAATGTTGGTTAATTTCCATGAATTTGTATAGTTTTCAGAGTTTTATTTATTATTGATTTCTAATTTTAATCCATTGTGATCAGAAAAAATACATGGAATAATTCCAATTTTTTGAATTTGTTAAGACTTGCTTTGTAACCTAGCATGTGGTCTATCCTGGAGAATGCTTCATGTGTTGATGAGAAGAATGAATATTCTGAGGTTGTTGGGTGGAATATTTTGTAGATATCTGCCAAATCCAATTGGTCTAAAGTAATGTTTAGATTTGTGATTCTCTGTTGATTTTTTGCCTAGAAGATCTGCCCAATGAAGAGAGTGGGATGTTCAGGTCCTGCACTATTATGGTGTTAGTGTCTATTTCTTTCTTTAGATCTAATAGTGTTTGCTTTCTAAATCTGGCTGCTCTGACATTAGCTGTGTATGTATTTATGACTGTTATGTCTTCCTGATGGATAGATCCTCTTATCATTATATATTGGCCATCTTTATCTCTTTTAATGAGTTTTGCTTTAAAGTCTATTTTATCTGATCTAAGAATAGCTACTCCAGTTCGTTTTTCATTTCTACTTGTATGATATATCTTTTTCCATCTTTCACTCTTAGTCTATGTGTGTCTCTACAGGTAAAGTGAGTTTCTTGGAGATAGCATATTATTGGGTCCATCTTTTTAATCCAGTAAGTCAGTCTGTGTCTTTTGAATGGGGAATTTATTTCCTTTACATTCAAAGTTATTATTGAAAGGTGTTGATTTACTCCTAGCGTTATACTGATTTTCAATTGGATGTTTTAAGTATCTTTTGTTACTTTCTTTCTAATTTTCTGTTTGTCTTCTGTATTTCTTGGTTTCTTAGGGTGATAGATAAACTATTTTTTTCCTCTTTTGTTAGCATTTTTGTTTTTGCTGGTAAGTACTGTTCTTTCTTCTGTATTCATGGCAGTGATGGTTGTTTTTGTGGTATCAAACCCAGTACTTCCTTGAGAATTTCTTATAGTGCTGGTCGTGTGCTATTGAACTCCTGCAGTTTTTGTTTGTCTGAGAAATATACTATTTGTCCTTCATTTCAGAAGGATAGCCTTGCTGGTAAAGTATTCTTGGCTGGCAATTTTTGTCCTTCAGTGTTTTGAATATATCATCCCATTCTTTTTTGGCTTGTAGAGTTTCTGATGAAAAGTCCAATGTTATTCTGATTGGGGTTCCCTTATAGGTCACTTGCTGCTTCTCTCTTGCAACTTTTAAGATTCACTCTTTGTCTTTGAATTTTGTCAGTTTGATTATCACATGTCTTGGAGAGGACATTTTTGGGATGAATGTGTTCAGTGATCTTTAGGCTTCCTGAATCTGGGGATCTGTGGCTTTCCCTATACCTGGGAATTTTTCTGCTATTATCTTATTGAATATGTTTTCAATGCCATTTCCTTTTTCCTCCTCTTCTGGAATACCCATGATTCAGATATTTGAGTGTTTAAGGTTCTCAGTTGTCTCTCTCACATTTTCTTCATTTTTTTTTTTTGATTCTTTTTTCTTTTTTCTGGTCTGCCTGTGATAATTCAAACAACCTGTCTTTGAGGTCAGAAATTCTCTCTTCTGCTTGTTCAAGTCTGCTGGTTAAACTCTCTGTTGTGTTTTTTTTTTTTTTATTTATTTTGTTGAATGAATCCTTCAGCTCCACAAGCTCAACTACATTCTTTTTCGAGGCATTGATTTCTTTGTACATTTCTTCTTTCAGATCCTGCATATTTTTTCTCATTTCATTGTGTTGTTTCCTTGAGTTTTCTTGTATCTAATTTAGTTTACTTAGAATAGTTACTCTAAATTCCTTGTCTGTCATTTCAAAGACTTCCTGTTCTATAGAATCTAGCACTTGAAAGTTATTAATTTCCTTTGGTGGTGATGTACTTTCTTGATTTTTCATATTTCTGGTTTCTTTCCTTTGGTGTTTTGTCATTGTGGACAGGAGTATCATAGTCCACTTTTTTCACCCTGATATCTGGCTAGAATCCTGAAGGGACTGCCGCTTCTGGACAGCAGAAACTAGCCTGGACCAAAATTCCTGCCCTTCCTGCCTTCACCGGCTCATCTGGCTTGGTGCTTGGGAGCCCAGAGCCTCTCAGGTCACTCATGGAGATGGGACGGCCTGAGCTGGAAGTTCCGCCCCAGCCCTGCTTGCCTTCTCCAGCCAGCAGACTCAGGACATGCGGGCCCAGAAGCTCTAAAGTCTCTCTACAGAATGGGGAACAACCTGAACTGGGGTCCCATGGTGGGTGGCTCCTGCCTGCTCCAGCACAAATTTTGGGTCCTCCATCGCTACCCCTCAAAAGCTGCAAATTGGTCGCTCTGTGGGAGAGAGCAACACCAGGAACCAACTGCTCCACTATCTTGACTGGAACTCCTATGTCTAGGAGTTTTTTGATAGAGTCTTTAGGCTTCCCTCTCTATAAAATCATGTCATCTGCAAACAGGTACAACTTGACTTCCTCCTTTCCACTTTGGATGCCCTTTACTTCTTTCTATTAACTAATTTCTCTGGCTAGGATTTCAGGTACTATGCTGAATAGAGATGGTGAGAGTGGGCATCCTTGTCTTTTTCAGTTCTTAGAGGGAAAGATTTCAGCTTTTCCCCATTTAGTATGATGTTAATTATAGGTTTGTCATATACAGCCTTTACTAGATTAAGATAATTTCCTTCTATACCTAATTTGTTGAGAGTCTTATCATTAATGGATGTTGAATTTTATCAAATGCTTTTTCTGTATCTAATAAGATTATCATTTTTTTTATTCTGTTAATGTGATGTATTACATTTACTGATTTGCATATGCTGGACCACCCTTGCATCCCTGGGATAAATCCCACTTGATCATGGTGAATAATCTTTTTGATGTTCTGTTGGATTTGATTTGCTAGTATTTTACTGAGGATTTTTGCATCTGTGTTCATTAGGGATATAGACCAGTAGTTTTCTTTTTTGTATGTATGTCCCTTCCTGGTTTTGGTTTCAAGTTAATGCTGGCCTCATAGTGTGAGTTTGGAAGAATTCTATCCACTTCAATTGTTTGACAAATTTTAGGAAGTATTTCTATTAGTAGTTCTTTAGAAGTTTGATAGAATTTAGAAGTAAAGTCATTTGGTCTTGGGATTTTCTTTGTTAGGAGACTTATTACTGAATCAATCTCCTTGTCATCAGTCTATTTAGGTTTTCTATTTCTTCTTGGTTCAGTCTGGTAGGTCATATGTATCCAGGAATTTATCCATTTCTTCTACGTTTTCATATTTATTGGTGTAGAGTTGTTCATTATAGTCTCTGATGATCCTTTGTAATTTGGTGCTACCTGTTGTAATGTCTCCATTTGCCTTTCTGATTTCATCATTTGGGTATTTTCTATTTTTTTCTGGGTTAGTCTGGTTAATGGTTTGTCAATTTTTTTTATCTTTTCAAATAACCAACTTTTCATTTGATTGATGTTTTGTATTTTATTTTTATTCTCAAGTTAGTTGATTTCTGCTGTGATTTTTTTAAATTTCTTTTCTTCTATTTATTTTGGTTTAGTGTATTCTTTCTTTTCTAGTTCCTTGAAGTACACTTTTAGGCTGTTTATTTGAAATCTGCCTATTTTTGTTGTTGCTGTTGTTGTAAGCATTTATTGCTATAAACTTTCCTGTTTATACTGCTTTGGCTCTATCCCATAGGTTTTGGAGTGTTGTATTTCCCTCTGCTCTAGTTTCAGATAATTTTTTAATTTCCTTTTTAACCTCTTTTTTGACTCATTGATCATTCAAGAACATGTTTAATTTCCATGTATTTGTGTAGTTTCACAAGTTCCACTTTTTATTGATTTCTAGTTTTATTCCATTATTGTCAGAAAACAATATTTCATATGACTATGATTTTTTTTAACTTGATATTTATTTTGTGTCTTAACATATGGTCAATCCTGGAGAATGTGCTGATGAAAAGAATGTGTATTCTGCAGCTATTGGATGAAATGTTCTGTATATGTCTGTTAGGTCCTTCTGGTCTATAGTGCCACCAATGTTTTTTGGTGTTACCCAATTTTTTTGTGGATTTTCTGTCTTGATGATCTGTACAATGCCGAGGGTGTGCACTGTTACAGTCTACAACTATTATTGTGTTGGTGTCTCTCTCTCCATTTAGATATGATAATCTTTGCTTTATATATCTGGGTGCTCTGGTGTTGGATGCATGTATATTTATAATTGCTATATCTTCTTGCTGTATTGATCCCTCTATCATTATATAGTGCCCTTCTTTGTCTCATAGTACAGATTTTGATTTAAAGTCTGTTTTATCTGATATAGCCACTCCTGCTCATTTTGTTTACCACTTGCATGGAATATCTTTTTCCATCCCTTCACTTTTAGTCTATGTGTCTTTGTAGGTAAGGTGTATTTCTTGTAGGCAGCATATAGATGGGTCATTTGTTGTTGTTGTTGTTGTTGCTGTTGATGTTGTTGTTGATGTTGTATTGTTATCCACTCAGCCAGTCTATGACTTTTAATTGGGGCATTTAATCTGTTTACATTCAAGGTTATTATTGATATGTAAGGCCTTACTACTGTCATTTTGTTGGTTGTTTTATGATTGTTTTAAATATCCTTTGCTCTGATTGTTTTAAATATCCTTTGCTCCTTTTTTCCTCTCACTGTTTATTTTTGTGACTTTGTGGGGTTTGGGTTTTTTTGGGTTTTTTTGTATTGATAAGATTTGGTTCCTTTGTCTTTCTAATTTTTGTATCTACTCTGCCAGTAAGTTTTGTATTTTTAGGTGTTTTTATGATGGTTGTCATCATTCTTTCTCTTCTGATGCAGGAGTCCTCTAAGTAAGGGCTGTCTGGTGAATTCCCTTAATTTTTGATTGTCTGAGGAAGACTTTATTTCTCATTCATTTCTGAAGGATGGCTTTGCTGAATATAGTATGCTTGGCTGGAAGTTTTTTATTTTTATTTTTTTCTTTCAGGATTTTGAATATATCATCTCATTCTCTCCTGGTCTGCTGAGGGTTTTGGCTGAGAGCTCTGCTGTTAGTCAAATGGTGATGCCCTTATAAGTGACTTGATGTTTTTCTCTTGCTGTTTTTCAGAATTCTCTGTTTGTCTTTAACCTTGGATAGTTGGACTACAATGTTTATTGGAGATGACCTATTTGGATTGAATCTATTTAGAAACATTTGAGCTTTCTGTATTTGGATGTTCTTATCTTTCCCAAGACTAAGGAAGTTTTCACCTGTTATCTTATTAAATAGGTTTCTAATATCTTTTTTGTTTTCTTCTTCTGTAATACCCATAGTTCAAATATTTGGTCACTTAATAGTATCCCATAGATCTTGTTTGGTTTGCTATCCTTTGTTATTTAAAAACTGCCATCTTCAAGATCAGAAACTCTTTCTTCTGCTTGACCTAGTCTGTTCTTGAGACTCTCAGAAATATTTTTAATTTTATTGAATGATTTATTTAATTCCAAGATTTCTTCTTGATTTTTTAATGATATCTAATCTCTGTTGAATTTTTCTTTCAGATTGTGATTTTTTTTTCTGTATTATCTTGTATCTCAGTGACTTTACTTAAGGTCATTAATTTGAATTCCTTTCCTGACAAGCCAGCAATTTATTCTTTGTAATCAGTTACTGGAGCATTATTTTGGTTTTTTGTTGTTGTTGTTACTGTCATGCTACCTTGTTTTTTCATGTTTCCTGTTTCCCTTTGTTGATATCTGAGCATCTGGTGGAACAGTCACCTCTTTCAGTTTTGTGGAGTGGCTTGCATGGGGAAAGACTCTAACTTGCAAATGAATCCTAAGGTGTCATCTGGGTAGATTGCAATGGTTTTGTTCAGGATGTATGCAGTGATATAGAATCTGTTTAGTTTCTTCAGCTGTATCTACTTTCATTATGTCTGCAAGTGATTCAGCAACCTTTGCTTGGGAGGTTTGTGGTGGCAGTGGTGCAGCTTTGCAGGGGAAGGATCACTAGGTTGGTTCACAGTCCAGGGGTGTGCACATGCACTGTATGGGTCTGTGGTCTTGGGGGCTGCCTCCCTGGTGATGTGGTTGCTGAGTTTATTCTCAGGTTGTGTGTGTGGGCATGTGGCATGTCAGGTCTCTGTGACTGGTTTGCCAGTGGCAGGGTCACTGTGCTGCTTCTCTGACCAGGGGTGGGCCTTCCAGGAGCACATTTGCCAAGCTGTTTCTCACTCAGATATGTGTGCATGGGATGGCTCAAAGATTCAGAGATGGATCTTCCAGAGGCGTGATAGCTGAGCTATTTCTGTTAGCCAGGGTTGTGGGTGCATTTCAGCTTAGCTAGCTGAGTGTGGGTCTGCTGGTGGCCCTTCTGCTGTGACACTTCTTGGGGCCTGATGTGAGGTTGTACTTTCCTTGGCAGTTTAGGAGCTGGCTTGCCAAGGGTGATGCTGCAGAGTCACTTCTCAGAATGTGGGTGAGGCTACCAGGCAGAGCTTCAGTGAGAGGGCACATACAGCCACTTTTCATGTGGAAGATGGGGCTGATAGTCATGGTCATAGTGAGGGGACTAATCCAGCTGCTTCTCAAAGCCTGTAGTGAGAGAGCCTCTCTAGCCAATTCTTGGACTGTAGGCAAGGCCACTAGGCCGGATTTGCAGTGAAGGATCCTGACCAGCTACTCTCTGGGTGGTTGATGGGGCTGCTAGACAGGCATGATGTGAGGGGGCCAATCCAGCTGCTTCTGGGACTGTTGGCAAGGCTTCTAGTCAGGATGGTTTAGGATGGAATCACCTGGTATTTTCTCCAGGAGAGCCAGATTCACTTTATTTCCACCAGCCCAAAGGTGTATTAGAGTAGAGATCCATGGGGTGATTTTCATGGGTTGGGGATTCAGGTACA
Organism: Cynocephalus volans; assembly: GCF_027409185.1. Lineage (NCBI taxonomy): Eukaryota > Metazoa > Chordata > Mammalia > Dermoptera > Cynocephalidae > Cynocephalus > Cynocephalus volans. The sequence goes on from NC_084464.1 coordinate 79,768,010, forward strand.
CATAACTCAGTCAGCTGGGGGTTAGGGGAAGAAATCGGTGGTAGTCCACTTGAGGAGGGTCTGCCTGTCTGATCTCTGGCCAGGGACATGGGGGCATGTCAGTTAAGCGGGACTAGGGTTGGCTTCCCATACTGCAAGACTAGAGTTACAGCTGCTGTGAACTCAGGCTTCAAGCCACCAGGATCAGGGCATTATAGCCTCTTCTGTGAGTGTGCTGGGAAGAGGGCAGAGCTTTAAGGCTGGACAAGTGCTATGGCTACTGGCCCCCAGGCAAGGCGCATTTCTGGCAAGGGCTCTGGTTTCAATATGGCACTGTCCCTGTGTTAGCTTAGGTAATGAGGATGGGGGGTGGGGAGTACACAGTTTGTGATACTGTTTTAGAATGATGCAGTGTGTGCATCCTAGGCTGCTTCCCACACTTGGCTCTGGGCTTGTCCTGCCAAAGGATCTGCCAGTCTCTGTGATGAAGGTGGGGGTTAGTGTGGGTCCTCTGCCTACCTTTTGCTGCAAGCGAAAATTTCTCCTTCACCAGTCCTGGTGTTGGAGATGTGGCAGCTGAGGCCGTGTGCTATCCTGAGCTTTTGTGCTCCATAGGGATCTCATCAGTCTCCTGCTGCACTCCTATACTCTCCTACAGATGCTCCTGTCAATATTTAGATGTTTGTTAGTTGTTCTGGTCCTTTTCTGTGGAAGGAATGCAAGTTGGGCACCTCTAGTCTAACATCTTGCCCCTCCATTGATTCTTTTCCTTTTTTCCCTAAAACATGCATCAAAAACTAGATTTCTCCTATAGTACTGTTTTAGTTGCATTTCACAAGTTTTTATATATGGTGCTTTTATTTTCCTTCATTTAAAAATATTTTCTAATTTTTAATTTTTATATCTTATTTTTGATCTATGAGTTAGTGATGTTATTGCTTACTCTGCAAACATTTTGAGATTTAGAATTAATCCAAATATTGATTTCTAGCTTGTTTTCATTGTAATAAGATTTTAATCTTTTGAGATTCAATCATTCCCTTGTATGTGGTCAATTTTGAGAAATGTTCATATGCACTTGGATTACAATATGTTTTGTGATTGTTAGGTTCAATGTTCTGTATATGTTCATTTGTCAAGTTTGCTCATCATGGTGTTTAAATCTACTATACTTTTGCTGACTTTGCTTGTTTGTTTGTTTCCTCACTTGTTTTATCAGTTATCGAGAGGGGTGTATTAAAATCTATGATTGTGTGGGTTATTTTTGGTTTTTTGTTTGTTTGTTTGTTTGGGGTTTTTGTAGCTCTTCTTTTTTGACCTTATAAATTAGAGCTTGCATTTTTAGTTGCACATATATTTAGAATTTGTCTTCATTAGCATCCTAGTTACTATAGTTGTATATTCAGTTACCACAAAACTTAGAATCATAACACAATTTCTTTATCATGCTTACAGAGTCTGTGAGCCAGAAATTTGGACACAGCACAGTGAAAATGTCTTGTTTTTGCTCCATGATGTCTGAATCCTCAGCAGGGACAACAGGAAAGCTGGGGTTACTCAACAAGTAACCCCAGGGACTAAATTCATTTAGAGGTTTCTTTACTAATGTGTGTATTTGCTGATTCGGGCTGTTAACTGGGACCTCAGCTGAGGCTATGACCAGAGCATGTGATTTCTCCTTGTGGCCTATATTTCCTCAGGTAGCCTCATAATAGTCAGAATTCTTAAATGGTCACTCAGCTCAAAAGTCAGTGTATCTGTGAACAAGGTAAAAGTTGCACCACTCTGTATGACTTTGCATTGAAAGTCTTACAGCTTCATTTTTGCCACAGTCAATTTGTTACAAGTGAGTTACAATCCTGGAAGATTCAGTGTGGAGGGGACGGTGGCATAGATACCACCTTTCAATGTGGGAGAGGCAAGGTCATATTGTGGAAGAGCTTGAGAGATGGCAGATATATTTGTGGCAAGCTTTGAGAGATATAGTAGGCCACAAGTATTATTTCCAAAGGGTAAAAGCATAACAAATACAACCTAAAATATAAAAAAGAACTTAACTCTCAAAAGCTGATATAAAGGCACTTTATTCAAATAAAATCTGAGAGTTAACAATTGACAGACCCATATTAAAAGATCTTCTATAAGATATACTTCTTCAAATTGAATTCAATATGAAGAAGTGAGTTGTAAGAAACAACGATGAGCAAAGAAATTGATAACTACATAAGTAAACCTAAACAGCACAGGATATAAAGGTAAATTATAATTATAACTAATTAAGGTAACTAATGAGGGTGAAAGCAATGTGGTACTCAGACAATGGATAGCAATAAGTTGAGGGGAAGGTGGTGATCGTAGTTAAAATGTTCTAGTTATTATTCAGGAGGAGAGGAGGAGTATTGATTGTCTCTGAATCAAACATGTTCAAGAAGTGAAGGAAAAGCATAGTATATAAAGCATACTGTATGCAAAAAAAAATGCAAAATATCATTATTCATAATAAATGTAGACGAATTAATTTTACCAGATAAAATACAGCAAAAATAAATTTCAAAATAAAATTTATGTGACCTTATCTGAACACTAACTATATAGAAAGATTTTTTTAAATGAGATGAAAAAGATGAGCCACATTAATACTAACCAAAAGAAAAGGTTTCTTATCTTTTATCAGAAAAAAAGAACCTGGTAAGAGTGATAACAGGAAAAATTTACCAATGGATAAAGTGGTTCTGAACTTTCTATATTTAATGCTTGCAGTGGATTGAATGCCCCCCTCCCCCACAAAGTCACTGAAGCTTAATCCCCACTGTAACCGTTTAGGGTGGGAAATCCTATTATGGTTATTGAAAGGTAGGGCATGGAAGAGGTGATTAGATTCTGAGGATCATGCCCTAGTGAGTTTATTAATAATGGTGATCATGAGATTGGTTCTGAGGGCTTTAAAGGGAGAACACGTGAGAGTCTCTCTCTCTCTCTGCTCTGCCATTCTGTTATGTGAGCCCCCTGGGTCACTGTCACTACCAAGTCCTTTGCCAGATGAGTTCCCTGAACTTTGGACTTCCCAGCCCCCAAAACTTTAAGCAATAAATTTCATTTTCTTACAAAGCATCCAGTTCCAAGTATTTTGTTATAAGCAACAAAAACAGACTAATACAATGTTATAGTCTTAAAATATATTAAAGAAGAAATTGGAATTGACAGAAATAAAGGAAAAAAACCGAAAAAATTCAGTCAAAGAGGGAAAGTTTTGTACACCTTATTTTGGGTGGGGTGTTGGGTAAGGGGTTGATAGACCACGTTGTTCAAAAATGAGCAAAACATGGAGAATGCAGCTACTTTGTTGTAATGTTGATTTATGGGTAACAGCATAAATATTTTTAAAACATTGAGTGATAAATGCTAAGTGCTAAAGGATATGATGCAGTGTGGCTTGAGAAGTGCTATTAATACTTGTGTTAGAACAATGAGAGTGAACTAGACTGTCCTGGGCCGAACTGGGTTATAAGTTCTCATAAATATTATACTATTAGAAAATTTAAAATACACAAAAGAATGCTATAAAAACACATGTTTTATAAATATGTTGTAAAGTATAAAAATTTGGGGGAGTGAGGAAGGAGAGAAGAATGAGAGACTACCGTATATGTGTTAAAAAAAACAAAATTACAACAAATTAAAAAAACACCCGATTGGCTTTACTTTCACTTCATGCATCAGAGCAGCGTCCCATTCTTTAAAATAGAACAAGACTTCCCATGAGCTAAGCATAGGAGGTTGGCTGTATAGGCAGAAAAAGGCTGAAGAAAGCAGACATGAGGAGTGAAAAGCAAATTGGTCATTTCAAGGTTACTTTCCTTATAGAGTTAAAACAAAGGGGGCTTCTTTATCCTGCTGGCTCAGATAAACTGGGCCACTTCTGATTGGTTGCTGTGAATCTCCCGCTTTTTGGAAAAACTGGCTTGTTTCAGAGTTCAGCTTGATTATGTGGCACTTAACACAAGTGACTCCATTCTGCCTTGGTCTGGGGAGATTATCCAGGTGGACCCAATGTAACTGTGGGGGTCATTAAAGGTGAAAGAGGGAAGCAGAAGAGGAGGTCAGAGTCCTGTGATTTGAGAAAGATTCAATCTGCCATTGTTGTCTCTGAAGATGGAGGAAGGACACCAGGAACCAATGATGTGGGCAGCTCCTAGAAATGAGGAAAGTTAAAGAAGTGAATTATCTCATAAGACCCTGTAGAAGGAATGCAATCCTGCTGGCACCTTGATTTTAGCCCAGTAAGGCCCTTTTCAGATTTCTGACCTCCACAATAATAAATAATAAATTTATGTTGTTTAAGCAACTAAGTTTGTTGTAATTTATTATAATAACTGCACAAAACTAATTAATGTTTTATTTTACTAATTAAGGCAAAAATGTAAAACATGTGAGCTGAGTATTTGAGTATCTATTCTTTTAGATGTATGTAAATAATATCTTCTTTAAAATTTAATACAAATATATACTATACTTACATCCTTTTGTACACATTATCTGAAAATAATTGGAATTATTTTTGGCTTATTCTTTAAGTAATATTGATTCAAAGAAAAAGCAGTTTGTAAAAAAAATATACTTGTATATATTTAAATATATACCCACATGTAAAACCCATTTTAACTTTTTGACATATCCCTAAAGCTGGAAGGCTGTTTGTGTGTATGTGTTGAGGGTTAGCCTGAGTACTTTTTGAATACACCACCCAACAGCTTAAAACTTTTTTTCCCTGTCACTGCCTGACTGTTCTTAACAGCAGCCTCTCTCACATACTCTTACCTCTCATCCTTTCATCCACCCTATATGGGTTCTTGTTCTCAATCCTGCTACCTCTCTTTCTTTCTCAATTACTTCTTCTCTTGGTGATTCCTGTTCCAAATCACCCATGCTCCCATTATGTATCTTAAAACTCCATACTTAGCTTGAATTCTTCTTTGATGGGAAAAAAGATTAACTGAGAAGATGAAGTCATACTTCTTTGATGGTGATTTACTAGGGCTGCTGTAACAAGGTACCCTGAACTGAGCGCCTTGAACAACAAAAATGGATCGTCTCATGGTTCTGGAGGCTGAGAGTCTGGGATAAAGGTGTCCACATGGTTGGTTCCTTCTGAGGGCTGTGAGGGAGAATCTGTTCCATGCCTGTTGTCTAGCTTCTGGTGGTTTGCTGGCAATCTCTGGCATTCTTTAGCTTATTAAGCATCACTACAATTTCTGACTTCATCTTCACATGGTGTTTCCCCCCATGTGTGTGTCTGTGCACAAATCTACCATTTTCATACAGATACCAGAAGTATTGGATTAGGAGCCCAACCTACTCCAGTATGATTTCGTCTTAACTACAGTTGACCCTTGAACAATGTGGGGGCAAGGGGCACTGACTTCTATGAAAATCTGCATGTAACTTTCCCCTGGGTGGCAGCTGTGTGTCCTGAGTCCCACGGGGTAGGGGGAGCAGGGTATAGTACCTCACCTTTACTTAAATAGTAGTTAAGTACTTAAGCACTTAACTGCTAATAACCTACTAAGAGCCTACTGTTAGGTAGGCCACTTAACTGTTTGGTTAGGTATGTCATGTATTCAGAACATACCTAACCAAAAATTTTCCAGTATATTTATTTTAAACACTTTGTGTATAAGTGTACCTTGCATAGTTCAAATCTGTGTTGTTCAATGGTTTGTTGTAATTACATATTCAACTACCTTATTTCCAAATTAGGTTACCTTCTGAGATACTGAGGGTTAGGACTTCAACATACAGATTTTGGGGGCATACAATTCAACCCGTATCAGTGGATGAGAAATAAAGAAGTTTGTGGACACTCACTCTAATAAATTCTGTTTTCACGATGTATGTTCTCTATACATAATTGTCTGGAAGGGTAGCTACAAAAATCTTTCTAACCATTTCCTATGGAAAAGGAAGAAGTAGAGTAAAAAGAGTGTTTAAATTTTTTGTCTATATGGCTCTGTATTGTTTGAAAGTTTTAAAATAATCAACATAATATAGTCATGTATTATTTTCTAAATTTAAATTTTTAAATGGATTATAAAGCAGATTTTTTCCAAGATGAACACATCAAAAATCTCATTTTTTTATTGTACTTGACTAAATACTTACAAAGAAAATAAGGTAAGCATTAAACGATGATCTCTGTTTGTAGGAATTATTCACTGTCTGAAATTCAATACTGTGATAGTGATAGAGTAACAGACAATGTCTTCAGTTATCTTCTGACAAGAATGGTCTGTGATATTAAAGAAATTTACAGTGAATCAGAAAACTGGATTTCTCAGTGCATCATATGTAACAAGTGATTTGGCCTCTCATCAGGAAGACCTATTAACTAAAATTTTTATTAAAAATTATTTTTTATTAAAAAATTTTTTAAAAAACAATCATATTCTATTACTTTGGCATCTATTTCTCTGGCAGTTTGTATGTTTTGAGGGCTCATATTTGATGTTCCAACTGAGAAGCAGTCAAACTAGCGAAGATTTTCCTTTTATCCTTTATTATTGTATGACTTTAAGCAATTTTCTTAAAATAAAGACGACAAACTAGTAATTTCTAGTCTGAACTCCTTATAGGCTTATTGGGAAATCCTAATGAAATAATGTATGTCAAAACCATGTAAATATATAAATTATTGCCATGAAAATAACACCCACATACTCAATAGCAGCTAAATATAAGTTGATATGGATAATAAGATTTGAGAAAAAAGGACCTGAGGTTACTCAGAGTAGAGGGAAAGAGAATAAATAACAATAACAACAAAAGATTTTTAAACAGTTGTATAATGATAAATATTTGCACTTAGAAAAATTTGTTTTCTCTAATCGAGCATACTTCATAGTTTAAAAGTTAAAAAATCAAAGATATTTGTTACCAAAAATTGAAGTAAAGTGATTATTTTTATTTCAGTAGGTGGGATATCCCTTTTATTAACTGTCAACAATAATAAGTAATTTTAACCATTATGTAGAGGTGGAGATGGAGAGAATTAGTTTTTTTAAGATCTTGTTAAACTCAATCAGACTTTATAAATATATGATAAAATCAGAATAATCCAAAAGTATTGAAAAGCATTAGGACATAAAAAGAAAAAAGAAACAATCAGTCACAAACACTATGTGATTCTAACTGGAATGATAAATTGTCTGGTTATGTTATGGATTTATAGTTCTAGAATGGTGAACAGCAGCTCATCTTTCCAACGAGCAAAATAAGCTAAAAGCTAAAAGGAAAATTTCTGATTACAGTTTATTCTTTTATAAATTAAAAGATGGTAACAACACACCTAATCTCCACTTTGCTTGAATGTTCTTGGATAAATCTTGTATTCTTCCTTCCTTCCTGTGGGTCCTCACTTATATTTGTTAGCTCTTAGTCTTAGGCATGCAGATGGTAGTAAAGATACAGGGCATTGCTTGTGAATCATTCAAGAAAAGTCTAATCTCTTTCTAGGAACTTTGTTTTCCTTAACTCCAACCATTCTAAATGTAGCCTATTTCATCATGTGTGGTTCACAAACATTCAATCAGCTAATAATATTTTACTTTTAATTTTTTTTCTAATTGCTGCTGACAAGTATTCTCTTTCCAAGTTTTTGGATTCAACAAAACTTATGCCAATAAAACTTTACCACATTGCAATCTTCTCAATAACATTTGTAAACGTCAGCACTAAATACTAGCAGCTTAAAATCATCTGTGCTTGTTGGTTAGGTTTTGTTTTTCCTAACATGTCTATTATCTACTTTCCCTATTAATAATGTGTTTCTTTTATTTGTTATTTTCAGTATAAACAATGTTTTTTAGATGTTTATTAACTCATAACACAATTAATTTATATTAACAGACAATACATGCACATAATATATATTGAAAGCTAATAAAAGGAAATTTCATGTAAGGTAAGTCTGCCATCCACTCGGTACAGCAGTTGATCTATTTAATCTGACCTCATAGGCAGCCCATATTACCAATTTCATATGTATCTTTCCAGAGATATTATAAATGTTTTTAAGTGTATATATGCATTTATAATTTTTGGTAAACAGTTGCATATTTTATACACTGCTGTAAAATCTAGCATTTTTCTTTTGAAAATTTGTCTCACTAAGTATTCCATATCAGTCCAAATAGAACTTTCCAACTTCTGCATAGATTTCCATGGTTTTGACCAACTCTTATTTATTAAATTGCCCCATATTGATGAACATTTGGATTGTTTCCTGTTTTTTGTTATCACAAAAAATGCTGTAGTAAATATCTTTATACAAAAATTATGCAAAATTGTTGAAATACCATTGCATGACAAATGCTTAAAAACAGAATTTCTGAGTAGGAGAATAGGTGCATTTGTGATAGATGTCAGGGAGATAGAAAGATTGAGGGATAGTTAGATATTGCCAAATCATACTTCACAGTGACTGATGACATCATTTTATAAATAAAAAGTGTTTCCTTCAGGGACTAAAGAACTAAATAATAGTATACTGTGCTTAAGAGTATCAATAGACATCAATGACAAAAATGGGACAAAATATACTTTTAAATCGACTATATAATTGTAACCAAAATAGTACAATTTCAGAATCCTGCTTGGGAGAATTGGGGAGGCAAAGGTATAAAGTTCCTTGTGGTATTCTGGTTTTAGTTTGGAGATTTGGGGTGGAGTCATTCAAAAACCAAATCAAAACAAATTTTGTAAGCAATGTAAGTTTGATTTTGTCTAAAAGAACTTAATTTACAAGGAATAGGGAGAAAAAGGAGTTGTGGCTAGACTTTTCCATAGTAGTTTGCTTACATTTAGTTAGGACTTGCAAGATATGTGGAACATGATCACAGACTGACTCATACATCTACTTGAACTTTAGATCTAGAAGAAGAATATGTTTATTTTGTTCACTTTGTAACACTAAAAAAGAGGGAGTGAAAGATACACTTTATCCTGGGTTTGGAAATTTGGCATTTTCAAATTTTATGCCTCATCCGCTTTCCTTGTATAACTTTCCAGAAAAAGAAAATGCTCATATATTTCTTTCATCTTTTCTTAACACCCCAAATGTCTTGGGGAATGCTTAAATATTTGCTGGGGTAAAAACTCTCCTTGATGAGTATTTTCTTGCATTAAATAAATATCTTAATCTCTAATTGCCTAAAGCACAACGTGGACATTAACTTCTCTTTTTTTAAAAGAAGAATCCCTTAAGGAAAATGTTGGAGAATTGCAATAAGGAGACTCCTGTAAAAATCCACAATAATTTTTCACCTCATAACCAATGTCTTTAAGAGTATTAAAATTACTTTCTCTCTTTTGGCTGTTCCCAAATCTTTGATCCATCCATTATATTTTCATAACTTTCCAATGTTCAGTAGGCCCCTAAATCCTGCAAAATTCCAGTAGCGTATTGCATGTCTTCAGAAAACAACCAATTCACAGATATGTATGAAAGAGATAATTTCCACATTTCAGAGAGTCATCTTGAGGCCAATAGGATCAAGAGGCCCATAGGATCAAGTTTTAAAAGCTAATCAACTCTTATTCATTTCTTATGCCATGAAATAGCCAAAATTATCAATTGGAAAGGAACACACACATACACACACACGCCCATACATGCATGCACAAACACACGCATGCACACACATCATTTTTGATTAACAATTTTTTTGGTTTGTTTTGCTTTTTGTCAAACAACTAGTGAATTAAACATTGTACATAGTTAAATCTCCCTCTTTATCAGCTTTGGTTATTATAACAAGTGTCATAGTCAACTTTTCAAAGCTCTAACACATCTAAACATATATAAATATAGCATTTTAATGTATATATCTATGACAGATAAAAACTTTATATAACTCTTATAGCACATTATACATATGTTTTTTCTTTCCATCAGTAGTGGAAGTAGAAGGATAGAAATTCTCTCTGACTCAACTGATGGTGATGTATGAGGTGAGCTACCCAAAGCCAAACACTGAATCCTCACAGCCACCTTATATATGTAGCATCTGTAGAATGTGTCAGTAGTACTGAGTTTACAAGGGTATAGAACTGTGCCTGTCAAATAGCAGCTCATCCCTCAATAAAGACTGAATGTTTTATTAAGGAGATGAATGGACTACCACTGCCTGAGTCCTGAGCTAGATTCAGGACTCATGGCAATAGTATATATTTGCATAGATTAAGCTTACCTTTTGAAGTAGGCTTAGTTGGAAAGGACCTCAGAGTTTGAAGCCCTTGTAATAGATTAATTCATGTAAATTAATTCATGTTACAAAGATGCAAATTAGATTTGCCTAAAGCTAGATTGGTTCATGCAAATTAATTCATGTTACAAAGATTAATTAATGTTTGTAACAACAGTATGAAGTAGTTGCTATTATCAGCCACATTTCACAGATTATGAGACCAAGTCACTGAGTCAAGTCATTTGCTAAGTTTTTATAGTTTATAGAGCCAGGGTTTGGAGTCAAGCTACCTGTCTGGCTACCAGAACAGTTAAGGCCTGCATTACACTGGGAACATAGCCTCTCTGAAGCACAAGGAATCAGAAAGGAAATCCTCTCTGTAGATACATTTAAAGAGAAATCTTAAACAGAGGCAAGAGCAAGTGGAAAGATGTTAAATATAAGGATGCATTCTCTTAGGTTTTTATCCTGTTCCTATCAGTGCCTGTTCTGAGATCAGTATATAGGGAATAATGTGCAAGCATATCTAATGTTGGTGTGTTGGTTTTTTGAAAAGTTCCTTGGTGGGCAGGTGGGCAAAAACTAGGGGGAATGGTTCCCAATTACTTTTTCAGCTCTAATGATAAGAGGACTTGCATAAATAGATTTGCCAGAAAGTACATTCAGCTGTATTAGTAATCCTTAGGGACTTTTATTTTCCACATAAAGATGAACCCAGACACAGGCAATTTCAGGCTGGTAAAAAGGTTTTGCAAAGCCATAAGGACTCAGGTCAGCCTGCTTAAGGACTACAGCAGCAAGTCCACCCATGGACCACACCAGAGTGCCTGACTGGAATCTCTGGATAGGCTGATTGGTGAAAGCTTTCCCAGACAAAGACAGTATACAAAGACTGAGATAAGTTCCTGCTTCTTCAAATGCCCAGACACCAAGAATTGCTACAAAGATCAAGAACAATCATAGAAACATAATACCACTAAAGGAACAAAATAAAACACCAGTAACCAACCCTAGAGAAATGCAGATTTACAAACTGTCTGACAAATAATTCAAAATAATTATTTTTAAAAAGCTCAGCAAAGTTCAAGAAATTCAGAGGAACAATTTAACAAAAATAAGAAAACAATAAATGACCTAAACTAAAGATTTAATGGAGATTGAAATTATTTTTTTAAAAAATTCTACAGCTGAAAAATATAGTAAACAAAACAAAAATTCAATAGTGTCAAGAGCAGAATTGCTCAAGGAGAAGAATCTGTGAACCTGAAGGCAAGATATTTAAAAACATAGTCAGAGGAGAAAAATGAAAAAGATAAAAAAGAATGAAAAAGCTATGGGACTTAGGCAACAGAACTAAAAGAGCAAATTTTTGAGTTATAACAGTTCAGGAAGGAGAAAAGAAAGAAAAGGACAAGAAAACTATTTAAAGAAATAATAGCAGAAAACTTTCCAAACCTGGAGTAGGATACAAATATCCAGGTACAGGAAGGTCAAAGATCTCCAATTAGATTCAATCCAAACAAGACTACACCAAAACAAAATACAATCAACTATCAGAAATCAAAGACAAAGAGAGGATCTTGAAATTAGCAATAGAAAAGGAGGGATTTCTCCTGGAGAAACTTATGTTGAGTGAAATAAGGAAAGCACAGAGGGATGAATACTGCATGTACTCACTCATATGTGGGAGCTAAGAGACAAAGAAGGAAAGACAGACCACAGTAGTGTATAGGGCTTGCAGAGGGAGAGAACATTCCTTGGGTTTCAAAGTGGAGTTGTGGGGGATAGGGGAAGGGAGAGGGAGGTTGGAGATAATTGGGTGGGGGACATGGGGCACAAATGCAATTTGTAGTAATGGGTATGCTGCCACTATGAATCTGGCCCTCACATCATGGGCATGAGGGGTGGCAATCAGCTTTGTATCACATGAATATTCATAACCAATTTAAAAAAAAGAAAAGTAGGGAGTTCTAATAAGGCTAGCAACAAACTTCTCAGCAGAAACTTTACAGAGCAAGAGTGAGTGAGTTACCCAAATTGGGAAAAGGAAGAAGTTAAATTGTTCCTGTTTGCAGAAGACATGCTTTTATTTATAGAGTACCCTAAAGTTTCCACCAAAAAGCTGTTAGAACTAATAACTTTAGTAAAGTTGCAGGATACAAAATCAACATATGAAGATTCATAGCATTGCTATACACTAACAACAAACTATTCGAAATGGCATTCTAAAAAACAAGCCTACCACAACTACAAAAATACTTAGGAATAAACTTAACCAAGGTTGTATAATACCTGTACAAGGAAAACCATAAAATATTGATGACGGAAATTGAAGAAGGCACAAAAAAATGGAAAGATATCTTGTGTTCACTGATTTGAAAGTTGGCATTGCTAAAATGTTCATACTACCCAAAATGATCTACAGATTTGATGAAATCCCTATCAAAATACCAATGACATTTTTCACAGAAATAGAAAAACAATCTTAAAATTCACATGGAATGATGAAAGATTCCAAATAATGAAAGCAATCTTGAGTAAAAAAACAAAGCTGGAAGCATCAAACTTCCTCACTTCAAAATATACTACAAAGCCACAGTATTCAAACACAACATGAATAAAAGCAGTCACATTAACTAATGGAACAGAATACCCAGCAATGTATCCATACATTTACGATCAATTGATTTTCAACAAAGGTGACAAGAACTCACAAAGGGGAAAGTATAGTTTCTTCAGTGAGTGGTGTTGGGAAAACAATTGAATATCCACATGCAAAAAAATAAAATTAGACCCTTGCTCATACCATATACAAAATCAACTCAAAATGCATTAAAGACTTAAATGAAAGACCTGAAACTGTAAAACTAGTGGAAGAGAACATAACAGAAAGCTACATGACACTGGTCTGGCAATGAATTTGGAAATGATCCCAAAAAGCACAGGCAACAAAAGGAAAAATAGAGAGATGGAATTACATAGAACTAAAATGCTTCTACACAGCAAAGAAAACAATCAACAGAATGAAGGGACAGTCTATAGAATGGGAGAAAATATTAGCAAACCACACATCTGATACAGGGTTAATATCCAAGATGTATAAGTAACTCAAATAAGTCAAAAGCAAGAAAATGACCTGATTTTAAAAAGGGGGAAAGGACCTAAATAAACACTTCTCAAGGTAAGACATACAATGACAAATAGGTGTATGAAAAAAATGATCAAAATCACTAAGTATTAGGGAAATGAAAATTCAAACCACAGGGAGATATCACCTCACACCTGTTAGAATGGCAATTATCAAAAAGATGAAAGACAAGTGTTGACAAAGATGTGGAGAAATGGGAACCCCTGCACACTTCTGGTAAGAATGTAAGTTGGCACAGCCATTATGGAAGACAAGATGGAGGTTCCTCCAAAAATTAAAAATGGAATTACCTTATGATCCAGCAATCTCATTACTGGGTATATACCCAAAGGAAATGAAATCAGTATGTCGAAGAGACATCTGCACTCCCATGGTCATTGTAGCATTATTCACAATAGCCAATATATACAATCAACCTACATGTCCATGAACAGATGAATGGATAAAGAAAATGTGGAATATATACACAATGGAATACTATTCAGCTTTTAAAAAAAAGAAGGAAATCCTGTCATTTGCAACAACATGGATGAACCCAGAGGATGTTATGTTAAGTAAAACAAGCCAGAGACAGAAAAACAAATACTATGGAGCTCCAGTGGCACAATCGGTTAGCGCGCGGTACTTATACAGAAAAACAAATACTGTATCATCTCACTAATATGTGAAATCTAAAAATGTTGAACCCATAGAAAAAGAGAGTAGAATAGTGGTTACCAGGTGCTGGAGGTGGGTACAAAATTTCAATTAGGAGGAATAAGTTTGAGCAATCTATTGCACAACATTGTGACTGTAGTTCATAACAATGCATTGTATCCTTGAAAATAGCTGACAGCAGATTTTAAGTGAACTCACCACACAGAAAAAGTATTTGATATATGCATATGTTAATTATCTTAATTTAGCCATTCCGCAATATACATTTCAAAACCTCCTCTTGTACATGGTAAGTATATACAATGTTCATCAATTAAAAATAAATTAATTAAAAATGACATTGCTCTTTTTAAATATCAATTTAATTTTTCATTGCTAGTGTATAGAGATAGTACTGATTTTTACATTGACCTTTTAATTATGACCTTTCTAAAAATAATTATTTATTCTAGCACTGTATAGATGGCCATTCATTTGCCTGTGTGCAGAACCAATTCTGGCCACAAAAAGTAATAGCAACACTGAAGTGGAAATGATAGCCCTGTGTTGGTAGCTTTCATCGCTCCAGCTCTCTACCGCCCTTTCTCACTGTCAGAATAGTTTGATTTGCTTCCCATCTTGATTAAACATTGAGACCTCCGGATCCATCTTGTCATACTCTACATAGGTCTATTATCTAGGTCTTTCATGACCAAGCTTCAGTGGACCTCATGTGTGACTAGAACTATGATCTTTTAAAAATAACTGTCAGCTTACAAGGTAAAGAGAAATGAACCACAAACAATGGCAGGCTCTAAAACAGCAAAATAAATGTATTTGTATACACAAAATTAGTGCACTACACATTTTTATAGTCAGATTCACACTCTGGGATATAATTCTGCTGTTTGGGGAGGGGGCATCTTTATTCACGTCAGGTAACAGGCTATAAGTTTTCCACTCATCACCATTAGAAAAAAAATGTTCATTTATAGACATATATATGTATCCTTCAATAAAATCTAAATGATGTAAATTTTGGACATCACTATCTAGAAGGAGTATAAAATTTGTTTAATGCGGAAGAGAGTGAGAATGATTTAAGTGTGTATGTTTTATATTTCAAATGACAAAGATTTAAAGTTTGTTTCCTGCCCCAGTGAAGCCTAGGGATAAAAGCCATGCATTTGGGTTTTACTTGTAGTCATACAACACATCCAGCCAGATCTGGGTTGATTTCTGTATCCCATGGACTAAACACCATTGCACATTCTCAAGCTCCCTTGAGTTCAGAGTTCATGTAAACAGCAGCTATGTAAACAGGAGGCTTGACCACAATGACACTTGTGGACTCATTTCCTTAGCGGGTCAATGTTCAGCAAAACTCCATAATTTTATTTTTCTAAGACCCAAGCCCCAAATTTTGTACTCTTTCATAACTCTTTTTTTTTAACCAAAATTTCTCAACTAAGGGAGTAAAAGAGAGAAGAGAGTTTCCTGCTTCATTCTCAGGTATCAAAGCATGGTTTTAGTGTGATCCATAAATCTCTGAAGGCTCCACAGAGACCACACACTGCCATCCCAGAGAACTCCTGGGGGAGTTCTCCTGGGAGAATTTATTATTGGTGAGAAGAAACTTGTTTTTAATTTGCACATGCTTTGCATTCTTTGACCCATTTTCCATGATACTCTTTTACAGTGATATTTTCTGAGTTATTTCAGTGTTTCCAGACAAAAATCCATCTTAAGTCTTCCCCTTTCCTTTGGGATAAGGTGGCTGACTGAGTAACTGCAACATTCTACAGTTTCATTGGCTTGTTATTTATCCTTGGAATTGGACAGGTCTGATTTAAACTAAGTGTTCAATAAAGGTTGGTGAATTGAATTGCACTGGGAAAGAGAAACAGATATTACCAGGAAAAGGATTAGCCCTATATGACTTTGGTTAAGATTCTTTATCACTTTGGACCATTTTTTGTTATCTTATTAGTGATATGAGGAGTTTGAAACAGTCGCTAACATTCCTTTCATTTCCAAAATTGTATTTTACTAAGTGTTGGTAAATTGTAAAATTTGCTTTAAAAATATACAGACTTTATTTACATGAAATAAAAACATATTGAGATGCATCTTAGATTTTGACTGATTGTTACTTTTGATTTAGATGCTATGTAAATACAGCCTAGAATTTTGTTTCTTTTTCTTTGCACGATGCAGAAATTAGCAGTAAAAAAATGAGGATTCTATTACAACTATTTGTTTAGTCTACATACACAGTTTGCTATATATTTTGCTATATTTTGGAATTGACTAGCTGTGCTGAAGTTGAATATATGAAGGCAGAGTCAAAAATTTTTTGAAAAAGAATTCAAATAAAATATGATTACCAAAAGACAAATGTTTCGTTGGGAAAAAAGCTAGTAAAATTAAAAGATAAAGCTAAAATGTTTGCTCCTCTTATGAACTTGCTAAATATCTTGATCTTAATTTGTGTAAACAATTAGAGTATTTTTTACATCTTTAAGGCCACTCCTTGTATTCTGTTGGTGAAGTTGTTTTCTTGCCCATAAAATTATATTTTAAGGTTTGTTTACTTCAGTGTTTTCCAGTGCATGTTCCATGTGGGAAAATAAATGTTTAAAAAATTTAAAAAGGAGTTTATAGTTTCATAAGTTTAGGAAACATGAATTAAACAAAATTGAACAGATTATGGCAAGACTGCTCAGAGACTTTAAGATACTGATGTACATTATAAATATCAAACAGAAGATAAATAGCAAGTGGTGATTTCCAGACTTACTTGACCATGGACCCCTTTTGATAGAGAAATATACCCTGTGACTAATGCTACTTAGATGTCTAAAATATTTTGATCTACAGAATTGTAGTGGTTAGATCTTTTCACTACTTAAAAGTTCATTGTTTTTTTCCTTCCATAGCACACATATATTTATGCAATACACAATATGTGCAGTTTAGAAGGCTACTGGCATCAGTGCATATTAAAGTATAAAATTCTTTCTTTTGAGAGAAATAAATTTTTCAGTTAAACTCAAAATCTTTATTATTTTGGGTTTTCTGTATTTGGGTACTCAGAAAATAGATATATACCTGTATAAAACTTCTCTTTCTTTATGATCTCCTAAAATCATGATTTCCTAAAATCATGTCTTGTCATGAAGTTTGTTCCAGCTGTTAGAACTATAATTCTGGCACTTAAGTAATTTCTGTGTAATAAACTTTGATCCCAAACCAACTCTAAGTCTCTTTTTAAAGACTGCTTTGACTATAGCCTTGACATGTTTCTGTGTGTGTGACTTTGCACATCTGGACACCAACATATTTAATTTTATAGTATTCAGAATTTTGGCCCAAGCCTAAATGGAGTTGAAAGATTTATGTTACTTCTTTCATTAACAGTCCTTCCAGGACTTGTTTTGATTTTTTTAATTGTATTTATTTCCACCTTTTTAAGGCCCCTTCCAAAGTTTGATACACAGGGGGTCAGACACTCAGGTCAATGTAGGACTAATAGAAGATGTAAACTAGCAGTTCACAAATCTAAGAATCATAAGAATTACCTAAGGAGTTTGTTAAAATTTTAAATTCCTGGTGCTCTCTTTCAGACACTTGTATTTATTACATCTTGGGTGTTACATGCTCTCTGCCTGATTCTGAGGCATGTCCACGCTTGAAAACCACAGTACTATACATTATATGATAAATATTTTAAATGGCGCTAAGGAAGTGAGCCAGAGAAACGTATAAGATGGAGTGAGATTTAGATGCTAAGTTTTAAATTGTTATAAACTCATTTGCATGATCCCATGACAGATTATGATATCTAGAATTATTACTGGCATATTTGTATGTCTTAATCAGAATATTTCATATTTAGTAGCTTACTGATCATGTGAGGCTTGAGGATAAAAATTCCATCTGATTGAGAACACCAAGTAACCATTGCCATTGATTCATCTTAACTAGCTATTGACATATAAAAATGCAAATAATACTCTCTAATCATTTTCCCCAATATTGTAGAAAACTAGAAGCTGAATTTCTTGGTAAAGTTGCTTCCCTTTATTCATAGACTAGATTAAGACATCTTCTCTTTCATTGTTCTGTAATCATTCTGTGTCTCATTATTTTCTTCAGTAAAGTGGGGACAATAATAATACATAACTCATTAGTATTGTTACTCAAATGACTCAATACGTGACATTTAGAAGAGTGTCTGGCACAGACAATAATCACTACCATGAATACAGAAGAAAGAATAAAACCCAGTGGTATAACAGAAATACAAATGAGAAAGAGAAAGAAACTGTATCTTACCACCTCCAAAAACCAACAACACATAAGACAAACAATAAAAGGGAAAGAAAGAAACAAAAGATATTTAAATCAGCCAAATGAAAATTGATGGAATGCCAGAAGTTAGACAATACCTTTCAGTAACAAACCTAAATGTAAATGAATTAAATTCCCCACTCCAAAGACACAGACTGGCTGATTGGATTAAAAAGCCAGACCCAATTATATGCTATCTACAAGAGACTCATCTCACCTGTAAAGACATACACAGACTAAGAGTAAAAGGATAGAAAAAGATATACCACTCAAATGGAAATAAAAAAAGATCAGGAGTTCTTTTTTTATATTGCATAAAGTAGACTTTAAACCAAAAACTATAAAAAGAGACAAAGAAGGCCACTATATAATGATAAAGAGATCTATCCAGCAAGAAGACATAACAATCATAAATATTTATGTGCACACAACATCAGATCACCGAGATATATAAAGAAAACACTATTAGACCTAAGGAAAGAGATACACCCAAATACTGTAATAGTTGGGGACCTAAACACCCTTCCCTCAACATTGGACAGAACATCTAGGCAACAAATTAACAGAGCAACACAAGATTTAAACCACACTTTAGACCAATTGGACTTGTCAGATATCTACAGAAGATTTCGTCCAACAAACATGGAATATACATTCTTCTCATCAGCACATGGAACATTCTCCAGGATAGATCACATATAGGTCAGAAATCAAGTCTCAACAAATCAGGGAAGAGAAAGAAAGGAAGGGCATCCAGACTGGAAAAGATGAAGTCAAATTGTCCCCGTTTGCAGATGACGTGATCCTATACTTGGAAAAGCCTAATGTCTCTAAAAAAAAAAAAAAAAAAAAAAAAAACTATTAGAGCTGATAAATGATTTCAGTTAAGTTGCAGGATAGAAAGTCAACATACAAAAATTAGTAGTGTTTTTATACTCCAACAATGAATTAGCAGAAAAAGAAATCAAGAAATCTAGTCCATGTACAATAGTAACCAAAAACATAAAATAACTAGGAATAAATTTGACCAAAGTGGTGAAAGATCTGTACAATGAGAATTACAAACCACTGTTGAGAGAAATTAAAGAAGACACAAAAGACATTCCATGCTCTTGGATTGGAAGAAGTAACATTGTGAAAATGTCTGTACTACCCAAAGTGATCTACAATTAAATACAATCCCCGTGAAAATATCAATGACGTTCTTCACAGAAATATAAAAACGAATCCTAACATTCATATGGAGTAAAAAAGACCCTGAATAGCCAAAGCAATCCTGAGCAAAAAAATAAAGCTAAGGTATTATACTACCTGACTTCAAATTATACTTCAAAGCTATAGTAAACAAAGCAACATAGTGCTGGCATAAAAACAGACATTTGGACCAACAGAACAGAATAGAGAAGCCAGAAATCACCCCACAATCTTATAGCCAACTGATCTTTGACAAAGGCACCAAGAACATACATTGAGGAAAAGACAGCCTCTTCAATAAATGGTGCTGGGAAAACTGGATTTCCATATCTAGAAGAATGAAACTCGACCCATATGTCTCACTCTATACCAAAATCAACTTAAAATGGATTAAATATAAGACCCAAAACTATAAAACTCTTAAAAGAAAACATAGGGGAAACACTTCAGGAAGTAGGATTGGACAAAGACTTTATGAATATGACCCTTACAGAACAGGCGATAAAAGGAAAAATAAACAAACGGGATTATACAAAACTAAAAACCTTCTGCACAGCAAAAGAAACAATTAAGAGAAAGAAAAGACAACCCACAAAGTGCGAAAAAAATATTTGGAAACTGTGACTCTGACAAAGGATTAATATCCAGAATATACAAAGAAGTCAAACAACTTAACAGTAAAAAAACAAGTAGCCTGATTTAAAAATGGACAGCAGAGCTGAATATGCATTTCTCAAAGGAAGATGAATGAATGGCTAACAGACAAATGAAAAAATGCTCAACATTACTCAGCATCAGGGAAATGCAAATCAAAACCACAGAGATATCATCTCACCCTAGTTAGACTAGCTATTATCAAAAAGACAGAGAATAACAAATATTGGTCATGATGTGGAGAAAGCACTGTTGGTGGGACTGTAAATTGGTGCAGCCATTATGGAAAACACTGTGGAAGTTCCTTAAACAACTACAGATAGAACTGCCAACAATTCTAGCAATTTCACTGCTGGGTGTATACCCAAAGTAATGGAATTCATTATGTCAAAGGGATACTTGCACTCCCATATTTATCACAACTCTATTATGAGAAAGTATGTTAAGAGAAAATTACGTTAAGTGAAATAAGGCAGGTACCAGAGAAACACCATGTGTCCTCACTCATAAGTGGGAGCTAAAAAAAATAAGCAAATAAATAAGAAAAGAAAAGAAGAAAGATACAGCAATCACAGTAGTATGTTGAACTTTCAAAAGAGGAGAATAGGACTGAGGTTATTAGAGGTGGGAAAGGTGGAGCAGGGGGAGTAAGGAAGGAAATGGTAATGGGCCATGAATAATGATTACACTTTTTAATGCTGAATATACCAATTATCCTGATTTGAACATCACATGTTGCACACAGGTATTAATATTTAACTCTGTATCCCACAGATATGTACAATCAACTATGTTACAATAAAAAATAAATAAATAGAAAAACAAACAAATAAATAATAAAAAATTACTATTATTATTTTGTTATCATTCCAGTGATCTCCTTGTCCCTAGTCAGAAGTAAGTCGATGAAAGCCACCATTCTATAAGAGGTACTCCCTTCCTGTGTCTCCTACTCTGGGCATGAGAATCTTGCCTGCAATTATAGGGGTGATATTTTCCTTCTTGTGAGTACCTACAACAGTACTAACATGGTTATTATTGAACTTTATAAAAATTATAAATCACTGAAAATATTAAATCTTTAAGGGAAAAGTCTCTATAGTTTACTATGGAAATCATAATTGAGCATCTGATATTTATTTCCAAAACTTCCACACAAGAAACTCATGAAAACCTCTTTGGTTTTTAAGAATGTTGCCTCCTTGTGAGTGCTGTATGGATTTTTCTTCTTGCATGATTCATATTCTACCAACCATCCTTATGTGGCAACATGCACCATGTCCCTAAACATGATGTGTTCATGGCAGATTTTGTTTGCTGAATTTCAACTTTATTTTTAATACTGTTGGTTGTGTGAATGTATTTACACGCTCTTACATAGCCTGCAGAGAAAGACCACTCTTATCTTACGTAGCTGATTATGAGCGTCTTCCAAGTTAATTATAAGTAGAGTCTTTACAGGTGGGTCCTCCTGATCATGAGTTTACTTGTTGCACCAGGAGTTATCTCGCTTTCTACATGGAGCACTATAAAAGCATCAATGAAAGCCATGTCAATATATCGTTATGTTAAAAAGTGTTTGTGTTGGAGTGTGTATGTTTATGTGTGTGGGGGGGTGTTAGTTTGTGCCTTATTTCAGTTGGATCTCAGTTAGCAAGAACATAAATACCACAAAACTTCGTGCTCAATAGCATCAAATTTTGTCTTGCACATTTGTGTTAAGTTCACAAATTTGTGTTTACCTATCTTACGGTTTATCTTGTGTAGCTTAAGCTCTTATTATCTATTTATTCAAAATATTTTCTTTACTGTCAACTAAGATAGACACAGGCACAGTTCTCATAGATCTCCTAATTTAGTCATGAAGATTCTAGTATGGTATTATGACATGGGATTGACTTGATTGTTGACCTTGCTTCGGTTTACATGATTGTGGTTCTAGATAATTTGAAAATACTTAATTAGTGATACAGGGATAGGTCCTATTCTATTCTACAAAATTTATTTTTAATTTTTCATTTAAAAATTGAAGAATTACACTATTCTCATCCAGATTTCCAGCTACCTGTTTGTTACCTTGCCTTGGGTAAGCTACACCCTATAGAGTCTAGGATCTTATTTGTTGACTCCTGCCTTTTAGGGGTGAGTCTTACCTCACACATTTCTGAACTCATGTGGTAACTTAATTAACTAGATAATGATGTTAGGTGATATAGTGGATTGAATTATATACCCCCAAAACTCATTGAAGCTTGAATTGTGTCCCCCTAAGTTTTATGTGTTAGAAATTTAGCCCCCACTGTGACCGTTAAGAGGGTTGGAAATCCTATTACGGTAATTGGAAGGTGGAGCCTTGAAGAGGTGATTGGATTGTAGGACTGTGCAGTAGTGAATGGATTAAAAATGGTGGTCAAGGGCATAGTTCTGAGGGCTTTAAAAGAAGAAGAAAGTCTGAATACAGGTGGTATTAGCTTATTCAAGTTTCATACTGTATTTTTATGGAGAGCTATGCTCTTTTGCTCTTCTTTCAAAAAAAAAAAAACCATTTCTATATGAAAGTTAATGGGCTAACTTTATTCACTTGGAATGCTGAGGTTGAATATGTTTTTAGTCATTTTGCCTAATAAGGTAAACCATTCAGAGTGGGTCATTTAAACTAAGTTTAGAGAATGATACCAGATTAGGTTCATAGTTGCAGAGGACTCTTTAAACCACAAGTGAAGGTTTGAAATCATCAATAATATGTTACAAATCCAAGATGAAATGTGATCAGAATATGTGTATCACCCTGTAAGAAAAATATGTAATTCAGAATTCTTAAATTGCAATGTTTCATCAGAACTATCAGCTGCCAAAGACTACATAAACTGTTTCTGTAAGAAGACTATAACTTAATTGTTTCATGATCAACTATCATGGATGTTCAATTGCCTTTTGGGAATGAAGGTGAAATTTGAATATGATTTTAAGAATAAGCTTTGAATTAATTTTTTCTTAGTAGAAAGGCCCTTTTCAGTGATTTCTGTCTTTTGACACTTTCTAGGACACACCACTTGTCAACCATTATTTTATTCCAAAACTTATTTCAAACAGGCATTACTTAGGCACAAATTTCAGAAAATTACATCTTCTGACTAGATAATCTTATATTGATGACAAAGTTCTGCTGCTAGTTCTTATGACAATGTATATGAAATAGCTTGTATGGTCTCCTTTATATATGTTAATTGTCAGTGTCTCCGAATAATACTTATAATTTGATATTTTGAAATATCTGAGGCCTTTTGTCAAATGCATGTGGGGATGTCATTTATACAAATAGGAGAACTTAAGGGAAGAAAACAGTAAATAATATCTAGAAATAAAATACTATAAATATTTTTTCAATAGTTTTGTTAATTATGAGGTTTCAGTCACAGGCAAACATGAAAACATACATACCACCCCAACACGGAGGATTTATAATTTCAGTAAATTATGCAGAATAGATATCTCTGGTCTTGGTGAAGTAGAAGGCAGCTTCCCTTTGAAATATAAGTAGAGATGGTCCACATCTGGGCCCCTTCGAGGTCTATTGTCAAGGTATTTTATACAAATCCACACCTCTTCTGCCTGCTTGGGCTTTCTTGACCAATGGATGTATGCAGATTACAATATCTGTCAACATGAGAGCATGTTGTTATTGGGATTGGAATCCTTTAATCAATAGACTAACCCAAAAAGACCACTTTTGTTTTGACTAAGTAGGAAATTCCAATTTTCTTTATAATTTTTGGTCCAGGTGAGAGTCCCAGATTCTTTAGTCAATATTTGTGCAAATGTCCTGTTAAACTTGTGAGGCCACTTTGAATTTATTGAATTAAAGATTCTTATGATAAATGATATTCTCCAGATGCACTTTGATGTTGGTAGAATGTTCTTTATTCACCTACTGAGTCTTAAGCCAGTTATCTTCAGACAGCTGTTCAAACATACAAATAAGTTTTCAATCTTTTTCTTTTAAGTCACTTTCTTTCCACTTTTAATTCTTTTGCCTGATTGACTAGAAGCATGGTTAACAATAATCTGCTGCCAGTATGAATATCTACTGATAAAGATATTGCCTGATCAGCTTCTGCACCTGCCCTTTCACATATTTGTTCACATATATTGTTTAAAAATTTGAGTAAAATTGCCTCATTATATATTTTAATAATAGCTTTACCGAGATATAATTTACATAGCATACAATTGACTTCACGCTGTACAATTCACATTGTACAACTCGATGTTCTTAATATATTCACAGAGTTGTGCAAAATTGCAAAAATCAATTTTAGAACATTTCCATCATCCAAAAGGAAATCCTATATCCATTAGCAGTCACTCTCTTTTCCTCTACTCTACTTCGTCCACTCCAGCCCTAGGGAATCACCAATCTGCTTTCTGTCCCCAAGTATTTGCCTACTCTGGACATTTTTCATTAATACAATAGGTGGTCCTTTGTTGCTGGCTTCTTTTACTTAACACTATGTTTTCAAGGTTCACCCTTTTCTTAGAATGTATGAATAGTTTCTTTGTATTGCTGAATAATATTCCATTGTATGGGTATACCACATTTTATTTATCCATTCATCAGTTGATGGACATTTGGGTTGTTTCCACTTTTTGGTGATTATGAATAACATAATCAACATTATGTAAGTTTTTGTGTGGGCATGTTTTCATTTCTCTCAGGTATATACCCAGGAATGGAATTGCTGGGTTATGGAGCAATTGCATGCTTAAGATGTTGAGGAATAGCCAAACTATTTCCCAAAGCAGCTGCACCATTTCACATTTCTACCAGTAGAATATAAGAATTCAAATCTCTACATCCTCACAACACTTGTTATTATCTGTCTTTTTTATTATGGCCATCCTATTGGGTGTGAAGTGCTATCTCATTATACTTATGATTTTTGTTTCCTTAATTTGATTTGTGTTTCTTTGATGGATAATGATGTTCATCACCTTTTCACGTGCCTATTGGCCATTTATTTATCTTCTTTGGAGAAATGTCTATTCATATCTCTTGCTCATTTTTTAAACAGGGTTATTATTTTGAGTTATAGGAGTTATTTTTATATATTTCAGATATGAGTTCCTTATCAGTTACATGATTTGCAAAGGTTTTCTACCATTCTGTTTATTGTAATCTAACTTTCTTGATGATGTGCTTTGAAGTAAAAATTTTTAATGTTTTATTATATCCATTTATTAATTTTTTTGTTGCTTGTGTTTTTGGTGTCATATCTAAGAACACATTGCCCAATCCAAGACCACAAAGATTTATGACTATGTTTTCTAAGAATTTTATAATTTTAACTCTTACACTTAGGCAATTGGTCCATTTGCAATTAATTTTTGTATATGATGAGAGTTAAGGGTCTTTTTTTCATGTAGCTATCCAGTTGTCTATTTTTTTAAAGTTTTTTTATTTTTTGCTTGTGGATATCTGGTTGTCCCAACACCATTTGTTAAAAAGATTATTCTTTTTCCATTGAACTGTCTTGGCATACTGTTGAAGATCAATTGACCATAAACGTATGGGTTCATTTCTAGACTCTCAGTTTTATTGATTGATCTGTATGTGTATCCTTATGCAACTATAATGCTGCCTTGATTGCTGTAGTTTTGTAGTATGTTTTGAAATCAGGAAGTGTTTGTTCTCCAACTTTGTTCTCTTTTTTCAAGATTGTTTTGGCTGTTCTGGGTCTCTTGAATTTCTATACAAAATTTAGAATCTGCTTGTCAATTTATGCAAGCAAGCCAGCTGGGATTCATACAAGGATTGCTTTGCGTGTATAGCTCGGTTCAGGTAGTATTGCCATCTGAACAATATTGTCTTTTAATCTATGACCATGGACTATAGTTCTATTTATTTAAATCTTCTTTAGTTTTTTCATCAATGTTTATAAATTTTAGAGTATGAGCTTTGCACTTCTTTTGTTAAATTTATTCATATAATATTTTTTGTTATTATTGTAAATAGAATTGTTTTCATAATTTCATTTTTGATTTGTTCATTAGTACTATATGGAAATAGGATTAAACATTGTAAATTGATCTTTTATTCTGCAACCTTGCTGAACTCATTTATTATTTCTAATATGAGATATTTCAAAAAGTTCATGAAAAATTTGTATTATCTTTTAATTCTATTTTAGAAGTACCCTCCTATTTTTTTAGTTGATTCCACAGGACTTTCTATATACAATATCATGAAATCTCCAAATGTGGCTGTTGGAGTTTGGATGCTTTGTCCTCCCAGAACTCATGTAGAAATTTGATCCCCAATATGGCAGTGTTGGAAACTGATTGAGTCATGGGAGCAGATCCCTCATGAATGGATTAGTGCTCTCCCTAGGTGGGGGGGGGGGGTGTAATAAGTGAGTTCTCACTCTATAGTTCCCACGAGAGCTGGCACCTCCTCTCTCTCTCTTGCTTCCTCTCACCATGTGATCTGCTTGTATCTGCTGGCTGCCTGCCACTTTCTACCATGAGTAGAAGAAGCCTGAGGCCCGTGCCAGATGCAGCTGTCCCAGAATTGTAAGCCAAATAAAACTCTGTTCTTTATAAATTAATCAGTCGCAGTTATCTCTGTTATAGCAACACAAAATGGACTAAAAAGCGGCTTTACTTCTTTCCAATCTGTATGTCTTTTATTTCATTTTCTTGCCTAAGTGCCAATTCAGAGCCTACACTGCAATGTATTAATAGTTTTGTCTTTTAACCTTCTTACTAAAGGTATAAATGATTCATTGCAGTAGTAGAGTACTTAACTTTTACTAGCGAGTTTTATACGTTTATATATTTTTTCATTTTTACCACCAGACCTATCTTACAAAAAATGCTAAAGACATTTCTTCAAGCTTAAAGAAATGAATGCTAATGAGCAACAGAAAAACACCTGAAAGTATAAAACTCACCAGTGAAAGAAAGTATAATGTGAAAGGGAAGAAGTAAGAGTGACATCCTTGTCTTGTTCCTGATCGCAGGAGGAAAGCTTTCAGTCTTTTACCATTAAGTATAATGTTACTGTCAGGTTCTTTATAGATACTCATCAGGTTGAGGAAGTTTCCTTCTGTTTGGTAGGTGTTTTTATCATGAAAGCATGAGTTACATCAAATAGTTTTTCTGATTATTGAAATGGTCATGTAGTTTTAATTTCTGAATGTTAAAGTAGACTTACATTCATGAGATAAATCCTGTTTGGTCATGTTATATAATCCTTTTTATACAATGCTAGATTTGTTTTTTTAGTATTTTGTTGAGGATTTTTGCATCTACATTTATAAGAGATACTGTCTATAGTTTTGTTTTCTTGTGATGTCTTCATCTGGTTTTGGCATTAGGGTAAAACTCACCTTATATAATGAATTGGGAAATGTTCTATCATCTTATGTTTTTTGAAAAGGTTTGTGAAAAAATGGTATTAATTTTTTTTAAATATTTGATAAATTTATCACTGAAGCCATATGGGCCTGGCCTTCTCTTTGTGGGTAGTTTTAAAATTAGCAATTCAATCTACTTAATGTTGTAGGTCTATTCAAATTTTCTATTTCTTCTTAAGTCAGTTTTGATAGTTTGATAGTTGGTGCCATTCTAAGATTTTTTTGATTTCATCTAAGTTACATAATAAGTTGACATAAATGAATCCACAGTATTTCCTTATTTCCTTAAAATTATTTGTGTAAGCTCATTAGTAATGTCCTCTCATTCTTGATTTTAATCATTTAAATCTTATGCCTTTTTTTTGATCAGTCTAGCTAAGGCTTGGTTTTCTTAATCTTTTTCAAGAACTAACTTTTAGTTTTGTTGATTTCTCAGTTATTTTTCTATTCTCTATTTAATCTCCACTCTTGTTATTACCTCCCTTCAGTTTTCTTTGGGTTTAGTTTTCCTTCCTTCTGCTATATTTGAATTTGGTTTGCACTTTCTTTTTCAGTGCCTTAAGGAGGAAGATTGGGTTATTGGTTTGAGATCTTATTTTTTATTATAAATATTTACAGTTATAAATATCTTTCTAAATAATGCTTTAGCTGCATGCCATGGGTTTAATATACTGTGTCTTTCTTTTCGTTTATCTGAAAGGTTTTTAAAATTTCCCTCGTGATTTCTTTTTTGTCCCATTGGTTATTTAGGAGTATGTTGTTCAATTTCCACATATTTGTGAATTTTCCATTTTTTTCTGTTACTTATTTTCTATCTTGCTGAATAGTCATGGTAATATGATTTGTATAATTCACATTTTTAAAATTTATTGAAGCATGCTCTATAGCCTAGAATATAATATATCTTGAGGAATGTTCGATTTGTACTTGAGAGATATGTGTGCTCTGATGCTCCTGGGTGAGGTGTTCTACAGATGACTGTTAGGTTTATAGTGTAGTTCTTCAATTTACTTGTTCATATTTTGCTTGGTTGGTCTATTGTTTAATGTGAGGTATTAGAATCTCCAACTATTATTGGTTAATCACCTGTATCCCTCTTCAGTTCTATCAGTTTTTGCTATATACATTTTGGGGCTCTCTTATAGGTGCATATATGTTTATGATTGTTATAACAAACTGTTTAAAGTGATGGAATCCTTTATAATAACCTAATCTTATGCAAGATTATGAATAGATTTAGTATATTACTCAGGGTTCTCCAGAGAAACAGAACCAATAGGATGGATGGATAGACAGGCAGATAGATATATGAGAGGATATTTCTTAGGAGAATTGATTCAGGTAATTATGGAGTCTGTGAAGTCCCATGATAGGTGTTGCTTTGCCCCCCATGGATTTGTCACCCCTCTTCCTCTGGGTGACGGAGCCACAAAGGATTACTCAAAGCCCATCACTTCTGAGCAGTGAGAAGCCCTGAAGTGGTTAATCTCCCCTGGAACCCTCAAGTGAGAGGCAGTCCTTCCGTTTCAGAAATTAATCCCAAATTGGGGTTCCCTTCTTGCATTTATTCTCCAGCCCAGCAAGAGATATAGGTGGGGTTATAGTTTAACAATATAGGCCAGTAACTTTCAGTGAAACAAGCAAGATGACATTCCAGTAAGGCAATTAAGTGACCAATTAACAAAAGCTTGATTTTAGCAAACATTCCTTCTCCCTCCAGCAGCTTCACAGTAACTCTACATATCAATCAGCAACTAGTTTGTCTTTGAACCAGCAGCCTTGCTGTGTTACAACTCTTTATCTTACAACATGGACTAAAGAGCCTGAGGAAAAATTCCTGTTTTTTGTAAAGACAATATTTGAAACTGCAAGGCTTTGGAAAACCAGGCCCTGTGAAGTACATTTGCTTTATAGTATATTCCACAGATAGGCCCTCTGCAAGCTGGCTAACCAGGGAAATCAGTAGTGTGTCTCAGTCAAATTCTGAATGCCTCAGAACCAGGAGAGCCAGCACTCCAAGGCTGTAGTTCTAAGAAACTGGCTGGGGGTTTGGAGAAAGGATTGGTGCAAATCTCAGAGTCCAAAGGCCAAAGAACTTGGAATTCTGATGTCTGAGGGCAGGAGAAGAATGTTGTCCCAACTCCAGATGAGCAGGAAAATTCACCTTTCCTATGACTTTCTGTTCTGTCTGGGCCCTCAGCCAATCAGATGGTGCCTGCTCACATTGAGGGAGAATCCTCCTTACTCAGTCCACTGATTCAAAAGCCAACCTCCTCCAGAAACCCCTTCACAGACACACCCAGAAATAATGCTTTACTTTCTGGGTATCCCTTAATCCAGGCAAGTTGACACCTAAATTAACCATCACATATCATAAGACCTCCTGTGATTAAAACTGGAGTTGGAGATTGAAAGGGAATGAGGAGAGGAGTTGAGCATCCAGGTCACTTCACCTTTCCTCTTTTTCAGCTATGAAACATGAGCACATATGATGTACACAATGTCTGAGGAGAAGCTTTAAAAAGCATCACAAATGCCTAATAATTCTCTCTTTTCTACTTTCCACATAGGAACTGCCCTTTTAACCTGAAATTAGTAAAGGGCTACAAAAAATGATTACATTGTGCAATGCTGAATATACTAATTATACTGATTTGAGCATCACATATTGCACACAGGTATTGATATTTAATGCTGTAACCCAAAGATATATATGTTCAATTATGTTTCAATAAAAACAAACAAACAAAATACTAATTTGATATATGTCACATTTACTCAGGAAATGTCTCTTCTTTCTTTCCAAGGGGGCTAAAATTATAATAAATATAGATATAGATAGACAATTTTTGCTGCTAGATTAATAAAAAAGGGCTGGATTCTTGAATCTGTATTCTCTATTGAATACCATTCGCAGCCTAAATTGTGCTGCCTACTTGGCCATCATTTGTCTGAGTGCAAAATCAATCCTGGATAAAAAAGTAAGAACATCACTAAATAAAAGGAATATAAAATAGATAATTAAATCTTGCAACTGCAATAATTTCCTAGTTATTTATTGATCTACAGATACACATTCATCTTTTAATAGTGTAAAGCATTGCACTGGACAATATTGGAGGATTTATCCTATTGCAGGCCTGTAGGATTTTAGCTACACTTACTTTTTAGCCACAGTAGTCGGAACATGAGTGATTGTATGCATATGTGTAGACATATCCAAGGACAGTATGGAGATGTTTAAAATCACGTTACTTTTCAATTCTGCATACTATTAAATAGTCCTGTGGGCTAATTCTGTGTGACCATCTGTAGTCCAACTATGAGTATAGCAAGAAATATTAATAGTACAAAGAAGAAACCTTACTGAAGCGATGGGGCAAAATGTTCCCAAAGGAGGGAAAGATAACATAGAAATAATGAAGTGATCACCCAACTATGATCAATAATCTGAAAAATAAATTAAAATAAATTGAAAAAACATTGACATATTTAGCTATATAGAGATGGTTAACTCGTACTAATCAGCTGACATTGGCAAGCTGTTCAGTAGCTCTCACTTGAAAGAACTATTGTCAGAGACCTACTTCAGACAAATCAAATGACTTTTGTCAATATAGTTTTAAAAAGTTATGTCCCTTAAATATAATTTTTATCATTAAGATATAAAAATTCATCTCCTACAATGTCATATAAGTGAATATTCTTATAAAACTTATCATTCTGCTGCTTTTAATAATTTTTTTTTATGAAGAAGCATTTTTTAGTGAAAGTCCTTCAAAGGACAGCCCTATATCACTAGAAGTTATAACTAAGTCTTTTCATTTATTATAAACATCAGAATTAGTGTTTGAATTTTGGCAGAAAGATACTCTAACATTCTGGGCAGAGTGTTCACCACATTCCTGTGAACACAGGGCTGCTAAAAACCTTCCCATGAAACCCATATTCTGCCCAAAAGGTTTACAATTTTCTCTCTTTTGAAATTCTGTTGGAATCAGCAGCCAACTAGACTTAAATGACACTTTTAAATAAGGTTATTCATAGTTGGCTAAAAATTCAGACACACAGGTATGTTCTTGAGTATGAATCTGACTTTAATGAAAGGGTTTGAACCTAACATTTTTATCACACACAAGTTTTATAAATAATATTTTATTGAAAATATTCAGAACAAATTTTATAGCAGTATATTAAATCTTTGAGGCAAATCCTTCCCTGCTCACCTTCACATGGAGAAGAGATGCCTTTCATTCAGTGAGGATAAATGATTAAACTCCTTAATCTTTGTAATCACATGCTAAATGCCCATCTAATCCTACCCTTTAACAGGTACACAAACTTTCCTTGCCCCAGCCCCTATCAAAATATGTAACTTTGAACTCCTGCTGTATAGATCTTATGTAACCTCAGCAAACAAATATTTTCCAGATCTGATAATCTAAGAAAATCTTTAGTTGTGATTGGTTGTGATTATTTGTGAAACGTTGTAGAAACAGAAAATTATAAGCCTTAAATACTTTGAATTGCTGTTGGTTAAAATAAAAAGAAGCCACAAATGACAATAATATTTAAGATAAAATTATAAAAGGGATTAAAACTGCTGTTTCAAAGTATTACACCAGTCATTATTGTTTTATGCAAAGGTATAGAAGAAAACTGGAGACTATTTTTATACCAGTGTCCTTAAGAACACTGGCCAGCTGGGGCAAAAGTATTTTTTAAATAAACTTTTTGTTTTAGAATTTAGTTTATATTTACAAAAAATTTGAAAAGATAGTACAGCAAGTTCCCATGTATCCCTCATTCACCCAGTTTTCCCCATCGTTAACATGCTACATTGCTATGGTACATTTGTTACAACTGACGAGCCAACATCAATACAATGCTACTAACTAAACTCCACATTTTATTCAGATCTCACTAGTTTTTCCTAATGTCTTTTTTTGTTCCAGGATACTATCCCGTATACCACATCCCATATCTCCTTGGCCTCCTCTGCTCTGTGACAGTTCTCAGTCTTTGCTTATTTTTAATGACCTTAACTGTTTTGATAGGTGCTGTTCATGTGTTTTGTTCCTCAGCTGGGGTTTGTCTGATGCTTTTCTCATGGTTAGGCGGGGGTTATGTGTTTTGGGGAGGGTAACTACCGAGATGAAGTTGCATTCTTATCACATTACACCAGAGGTAGCATGTTGATATCAACATGACGAATCACTGGTGATGTTAACCTTCATCACCTGGTAGATGTGTTTGTCAGGATTCTCTGCTATAATGTCAAAAAAAATTTTTTTTAATATTAAATCTATACATATTCTGTGTAGCAGCCATTTTTCACTCATTTTGGCTGCCCCGTTCTTTGAACCCTTAGTCCCGTAGTAAATTTCTCACCTTGTGAGTTCTTGTTTGGCTGAGGCACAAGGCCAACATGCCTTCCCTGCCTCCTTGCAGTAAGTATGAGGAGCTCTCGCTGCAGCGGTCAGAGGCATCACGTCTCCAGACCATGGGGCAAACACCAGATAGAATCCACTGTGGTGAAGACATGGCAGAGACAGCCAGCTTTAGAGCAAGCAGTGACAAGAATTCACTTATTTGTCAAAAAGCCTTAGGATATTAGTCTTGGCTTTCTCTGACAGACCAGGAAACTCATTCTATCAAATTCTTTCTAACCAGCAAAAAACAGAGTTCTTTCACAGTGTGTTGCTATTTATTTTTCACTAGGAAAATCTTGATGTTGACAATGATTTATGTTTAAAAGTCAATCAGAGCAAAGTTAAGGTTGACCTACTGATTATGTTGTTCTTATGCCCTTGCATCCCATTATCTTTCTACATAGAGGAAAGGAGGAAGTTGCAGCTGGTACATATGGGAAAATGTATACATTCGAGCATTACCTGGTGTGAATTGAAATGGAAAATGTTTGAAAATTGCTGGCCTGTTATCTCCTCCTTTATTTGTTTAAATTCTAGTTTTTCATGAAGCCAACCAAACAGAAGTTATGCTTTTGGACCATACCACATTGGATCATCATTAAATCATTGTTACCAAATAATGCTTCCACTTTTATTTTCTTCCAGCTTTTACAAAAACTTACTGTAAAAAATAGATGTATGATTTACATCTATTAAATGATGTAATCATTTAATCATTAAATCATTGTTACCAAATAGTGCTTCCACTTTTATTTTCTTCCAGCTTTTACAAAAACTTACTGTAAAAAATAGATGTATGATTTACATTTTGACATTTTCTATGTTGTTCATATATTGTCATGATAAAAGTACCTAATTTTTACCTACAAAATTAAGAATTAAGAAGAGTTAAATTTGGTTTTCCCTGAGCATTTAGTATATTTTTTCTCTCTAATCAAGAAAAAGTTTTCAACTTTTTGTTTTGAAATAATTATACAGGAAGTTGCAAATAGATGTGCAGAAAGGTCCCATGCACTCTTCTAGCCTCCCCAAAAGTTAACACCCTATATAACTAAACAGGACAGTGATACCAGGAAATTGACATTGGTCAAACTCCACAGAGCTTTTTCAGATATCTCTAGTTTTGCATGCACTTGTGTATGTGTATGTGTTGAAGGAAAATTCTTAACTTTTTAAAGTTTCTTTCTTAGTATGGGTTATGGTAAGTAATGCCAACTGTTGTGATAAACTAAAAAATCTCAGTGGCTTAATGAAATGAGTTATTTTTCACTTACACAAAAGCCAATTTGAGTTTTTCTGGATGTGAACCACCTTCTAGGTGGTCATTTGAAAACCTAAACTCCTTCTAACTTACGGATCATCCTCCTTTAAGTTCTTAAGCAGGGTCCATTTAATGGGCAAATGGGGAAAGAGAGAGAAGATTATGCATGGGAAGGTTGTATAGGCCAGGTCTGAAAGTGGTTCACACATCTCTGTGGCTCACATTTCATTGGCCAGGACTCAGTCATGTTGTTACTCTAACCGTAAGGGGAGTGAGGAATGTGGTCTGACATTCCTTTCCTTATCCAGGAGGACAAAGAAACAGGTGTTGGTTTCTGCCACCCTTGTTTTTTTGAGGTTAGCAGTCAGGTTTTATGACTTATCATGTCTTGTTGACAATACTAGTTACAATTTTTAGTATATTTTTTTCTCTCAATCTATTTTTAAATTTTCTTTCTCAATTTAGTTAACATAAGTTCTATATATCTGCTTTTCTGTTTTGTTATTCTCTTTTTAGCAAAGGAATGAGAAGTGAATAAATTCGATAAGCTCTAAAGAAGTTAAGTAATTTATGCAACATTTCAATTGCAAAAGTTGATTTGATTTTATTTTTAAAAATCTCTTCTTTGTTCTCCAATGTTCTAAAAATTAATTATCAAAATTTAAGCTGTAACTACATAATAAAAAATATTTGGATTAAAAATGAAAAGTTTGGTCAATAATCTATATATTGGACTATGTGAAGCCAAATATAACATTTAGAAATGCAAAAATACTTTCACGTCCTTTCACAGACATAGACTTTATCAAAGTAGTTTATATTTGGAATATGGATCATATGGTCCATCTTTTGCCTTTACACACATGGACCTCAATGGAGATACTGTAATTTACCTCCTTACGAATCTGCAAAAGATCTTTTGCAAGCCCTAATGATTGCAGCATTCTGCAGTGAAGGACTGAGTTTAATCACAAGAAGGAGGCCACTTTCCCAACTGCAATTTTCCCTTGAAAATCTCATACTAGGGAAGATAGGAACTTAATGTGAAAATCATTGCTCCATAGACAGTCCTTAAATAAACACAAAAGCCAGTTCTACTCTTTAGTAACTTTGTATACTCAAGTCATTATTTCCAGTATAAAGTATTACTGTCTTTGTTGTTTGAACTATTATTAAGAAATTAAAGCACAAATCTAAGTAGCTAGAAATCAGTAAATAGATGGAAAAAGTGGCATTACTTTTAGAAACATTTCCAACTGAAATTTTATATTGGTTGTGGATTTGTCTAATATCTTGAAGGAATACTGAAGAAAAGCACTACGTTTAATTCTGCAAGCTTTTCCACAATAGTGTATATATCCACATGATGATCTATCTTTGGTATCAGTTAACTTCTTGAATATGCATGATGTAAAACCCAAATCCCTGAAACACATCAGGCTTTGCTGTTCTTCCCCAGACACTAGCGTTCTTTTCCTTCCTCCCTTTCACCCTTGTCTGGTATGACAAATTTAGGCTTGAATATGGAAATTGTCAATGGAGTTTTAAGGGACAAGCATTTCAAGCTGTTTTCCAGAGCAGGAAAATTTCCCATGTAATTTTTCAATACCCGAATATTTTTCCAAGTTTTATTAATATTTATTAATATTCTCCAACTTATTTTTCATTTTCATGCCAGAAGCTTAATTTCAAGGATGGTTTCAAGAAAACTTAAGCAGTTTTCTTTCAGACATCTGATATGAATTTGCCATGAGTTAATTTTCAATAAGTAGCTGACAATAGGTATAATGCTATGAAATTCTCATATGGTCAGTTGTCCATCTTGAGCTATGGAATGTATGAATCTTCAAGTTGTTTGAATAAAAGACTGAAGTTGTAGAATGAAAAGATGGCAATTTATCTTCAAAACAGACAATCTTTATGTTGTGAATTAACTGAGACATTTTACATTCCTGTTGTGCTCTCTCCCTGTACAGTTCCAGGCCATATTTCTGCTTCCCATGTTAGCTGACATGTATTCAGTAGTTCCAGACTGCTGTTAATTTGAGCCTGAGGATAAAATAATTAAGAAGACAAATCTCCTGTTCTAAAAAATAGCATACACTATAAAACTAAATCCTAATGATTTTTGAATTTTTGTATTTTTAAAAAGTATTGCAGGCCATCACTACCCTTTATTTGGTCAACAAGTGGTTCACATTAGCTCTGGTTCCCTTATTTAGCACATTCACCAGCTTGTCACATCTAAAAAATAAAAAATGAAGTCATACTCTTCCTGAAACTTACAAGTTATATTTGCTACACCCCCATAACAAAAAGGAGAGTATAAAAAGAAATTCTCAGCTTCCCACAAAAGGATACAGGAGTTAAACTTCTCACTGTGTAATGGAGATGCAAAAATGGATTACTCAAAGCAACATGAATGCAATGAGAAGCCCAAAGGGACTGCACCTCAGCAGCTCCTCTGTTAGTAGGAGAAAACTGGGTACATCCCCAATTTAAAGTTAGCTTCTGTTTTTTATTGTAAAGACAAGGAAGTTTCACAAGAAAAATCAGTTGATTCAGTCATTTCAAAAGGACACAAAGACAGGCGATGCAACAAAAGTTATCTATGACTAAGTATTGCTTAAACAATGGAAACTAGTAACATCATTTAAATTAACATGACATTCCAAAGTACAATTTGTGAAAAGCTAAGTTAATCAAACTGTGATCATTATCTAATCTAAAATATAACCTTTCCTTAAATGATTTAAGCAAGTTACATTTTTGTGATTAAATCTAAGTATAATTGTCTCTAAAGTTTCCACCAACAAACAACTTGCCCTTAGCAGACATTTTTTCACATTTTTCCCTACAGCAATTCTTTCAATATCTTTTAACAACAATCAGTATGTTAAATAATCAAAGTACATACTCCCATCCCTAAACAGTGATTAGAATCAATTAGATGGGCTTTTGCCTGCTGGCTGCTGGCTGTGGACTTTTGTCCCTTAACCAAGGACTTTTGTCCCGTACATGCAGTACCTAAAAACCCTATACTAAAAATCAAACAAGAATCAAGATTTCTAACCCTCTACATACAGGAAACATTTATCCCAATTATCTGTATTAATTATGTGTAAGAAATAGAGATAGCATAAAAGAAAAGATGGTTAATTCAATATTGGAATTCAAGATAGGTTAAGCCTAAGTAAGGGATCCAGTGAAGGGTTACAAGCAGGAAAAATACATGTTCATATTTTTATTTTACAAACAGCACATATTAGTTGTGATGGTTAATTCTAGTGTCAACTTGATTATATGAAGGAATAACCTAGTAATCTGGTCAAGCAATCTTTTGGGGTATATCTGTGAGGGTGTTTACAGAAGAGATTAGCATGTGGGCCTGAGTGGACTAAGTGAGAAAGATCCACCCTCAACATAGGCAAGCACCATCCAATTTACTGGTGGCCCAAAGAGAACAAAAATGGAAGAAAAGGCAAATCTCTCTATCTGCTGGAGCTGGGATACAGCTTTCCTGTCCATGGACATCAGAACTCAAGACTCATCAGCTATTGAGTTCCGGGACTTAGATCAGCAGCACCAGTGGCTACCCTAGTTCTGAGCTTCTGGAGGATCCAGCCATTGGCTTTCCTGGTTCTAAGGCTTTCAGACTTGTACTGAGCAACACTACAGGCATCTAGTTTGCAGACAGCCTATCGCAGAACTTCTTAGCCTTCACAATTGTGTGAGCCAATTCCTCGAATAAATCCCCTCTCATGTATTTATATACACATCCTATGGGTTCTGTCTCTCTGGAGAACCCTGACTATACTGTAGTAAAGTGGAAAATGATTTGGAGGAGGGAAGGAATGAAGCCAGCTGATGGCCAAAACCAATGATCAGCCATGTGGATGAGAACATCTTAGGCCATCCAGCCTCAATCAGGCTTCCAGATGACTTCAGTTGAATTCAGCTGCCTAAATGGATGTGATGGGACTGGCAGAACAACTGCCCAGCTGAGCACAGCTTACTGCAGACCCATAAATTCATGAGAAATAAAATGGTGGTGTTTTAAACTACTAAGTTTTGAGTGGTTTGTTATACAACAGATAATTGAGACACAAGTGTAATGTTATAGTACGTTATATCAAAAAGTTGCAGGAGAAAGACTACATAACTATAAGAATAAAAAGCAAAAATAAATTTACTTAATAAAATTCTGCATTTATTCATCATCCAAAATTCTTAGAAAATTTTAATTAGGAGAATATTTTTTTAACCTGTGAAAGAATATTTTTTCTAATTATCAGCTAGTTTGACGCACAATAATAAAACATGAAGGGGCTTCTCACATAAGTCAGGAATAAGACAAATAGGCCAACAATCAAATGTTCTTGTTTAATACTTTGCTATAAGTTCTAGACAATGCAATAATACATTAATCAGAAACATGAGGCTTAAATATTAAAAACAGATAAATTGTCATAATTTTCAGATATGATTGACTATCCAGCATTTTAAAGTGATCTATGGGGAAATAAGCAAAAATTTTTTTAAAGTTCAGAAAAAAGGTTAAATGCAATGTAAGTTTTAACAAGCATGAATTAAGCAAGAATTAATTAGAAATTTATAGAAAATAATATAAATAGCCATTGTAAGACAGAACAAAAATGAAAATCAATAAAACAGCCACCTAGGAATAATCTAACCAAGAGTAGTATGAAGAAAAATACAAATTTTTGTAGAAACATTTTAGCAGGCTTGAGTAAGTAAAGTTGCACATAGACCTGAATAGGAGAATTAGCCATGATGAATATGTTCCTTATTAATTTAAATCCAAATTTATTTTATTATTATTTTTGGTACTTTATAAAGCATAGAAGGCATAAAAACATGAGTATAGACAGAAATGCTGGAAAAGGAAAATAAGTGGCTGGTATACATAATCTCAGATACTAGAGGATAAGATAAAGCTAGAAAAATTGCAATTATAAGTACTTGTGAAAGTATAGATAAACTGAAGAACAGAATAGAAAAGAAAGCCAGGAAACAGACTCTACTAGATATATCAATACTTGTTTTACAACAAAAATAAAATCACAAATCATGAATAAAGTTTTTTTCTGCTAATAATCAAATCTTTACTTCATGCATAAATAAAAATAAACTGCACTTGAATTAAAGAGATAAATATTAAAGACTAAACCCAGGTTTGTATTTTGTATGGCATGAAGAACTTTCTGAGTAAATGGGAACACCTTAAAAGGAAAGATATTGTGATGTATAACTACAGAGAAAAATTTTTAATTCTGTATGTATACAAAAACAAACATAATGGAGAAATAGTTATGTTGCAGAAAACATTTTTTAAATGTTTTATGTATAAAATTATAAAGTATAGTTATGTCTGACTTCAGAGATGATTTTAAAAATTTGTAAGTAATAAAAATGTCAAATAAGAGCAACAAAAGGGACACTAGAAATAATATGAATACATGGAAATTAAATAATATGCTCCTAAACAATCAGTGTGCCAAAGAAGCAATCAAGAAGGAAATTAAAAAATTTCTAGAGACAAATAAAAATGAAAACATAACACACCAGAACCTATGGGATACAGCAAAAGCAGTTCTAAGAGGGAAGTTTATAACAATAAATGCCTACACAAAAAAAGAAGAAAGACTCCAAATAAACAATCTAACATTATGCCTCAAGGAGCTGAAAAACAAGAATGACCCCAACCCAAAATAAGTAGGAGAGAAATAACAGAGATCAGAGCAGAGATAAATGAATTAGAGATTTTAAAAGTACAAAAGGTTGATGAAACAAAGAGTTTGTTTTACAAAAAGATAGTCAATAAAACTTTAGCTAGACTAACAAAGAAAAAAAAGAGAGAAGACTCAAATAAATAAAACCAGAAATGAAAAAGGAGACATTACAAGTGATAACACAGACATACCAAGGATCATAATAGACTACTACATGCAATTATATGTGAACAAACTGGAAAACCTAGAAATTGATAAATTCCTGGCACATAAAACTTACCAAAGTTGAATCTTGAAGAACTAGAAAATGTAAACAGACCAATAACAAGTAATGAGATTGAAGCAGTAGTAAAAAATCTCCCAACAAAGAAAACCAGTACCAGATGGTATCACTTCTGAATTCTACCAAACATTTGAAAAAGAACTAATACCAATTCTTCTCAAACTCTTCCAAAAAATTGGAGAGAAGGCAATACTTCCAAACTCATTCTAAGAGGCCAGCATTACCCTCAGACCAAAACTGGAAAAAGACACAACAAAAGAAGAACACAACAGACCAATATCTCTAATGAACACAGTTGTAAAGACCCTCAACAAAACACTTAGCAAACAGAATCCAGCAACACATTTAAAAAGATCACATGATCAAGTGGGATTCATCCTAGTGATGCAAGGATAGTTAAACATATGCAAATCTATAAATGCCATACATCACATCAACAGAATAAATGGAAAAAACCTATGATCATTTCTGATGCAGAAAAAGCATTTGATAAAATTTGACACCCTGTCATGATAAAAGCAATCAACAAATAGGTGTAGAGGGAATGTTCTTCAACACAATGAAGGCCATATACAACAAACCCACAGCTAATACCATACTGAATGCATAAAAATTGGAGGCTTTACCTCTAAGATCTGGAGCAAGACAAGGATGTCCACTTTCCTCACTCTTATTCAGCATAGTAATAGAAGAGCTATCCTTTGCAATAAGGCAAGAGAAAGCAATAATGGGCATTCCCATCAGAAAGGAGAAAGTCAGACTATCCTCATTTGCAGATGATATGATCCTATACATAGAAAACCCCAAAGATTCCACCAAAAAATTTACTGGAACTAATTAAAAAATTCAGTAAAGTGACAGCATACAAAATCAACACACAAAAATTGATAGCATTTCTATACACCAACAATGAAAAATAGCTGAAGAAGAAATCAAGAAAGTAATTGCATTCACAATACCTACCCAAAACGTGAAATACCTAGGAGTAAATTTAACCAAAGAGGTGAAAGTCCTCTCCAATGAAAACTATTAAGCATTGGTGAAAAAAATTGAAGGCTACACAAATAAATGGAAAGATATCTCATGTTCATGAATCAGAAGAATTAGCATCATCAAAATGTCTGTATTACCCAAAGCAATCTACATGTTCAATGCAATCACTATCAAAATACCAATGACGTTCTTCACAGAAATAGAAAAATAATCTTAATGTTTATATGGAACCCCATATAGCAATCTTGATCAAAAAGAACAAAGTTGGAGGCATCACACTTCCTGACTTCAAAATATGCTATAAAGCTATAGTAATCAAAACAGCATGGTACTGGCATAAAAACAGACAAATTGACCAATGGAATAGAATAGAAAGCCCTGAAACTTACAGCCAGCTGATTTTCAACAGAGATGCCAAAAATATGCAATGGGGAAAGGACAGCCTCTTCAATAAATGGTACTAAGAAAACTGGATATCCACATACAGAAGATTGAAACTAGACTCCTATCTCTCACTGTACACAAAAATCAACTTAAAATGGATCAAAGACCTAAATTTGAGACCTGAAGCTAAGAGACTACTAGAAGAAAGTGCTAGTTAGGGGAAACATTACAAGAAATGGGAGTGGGCAGAGCTTTTTTGAGTGAGACTACAACGGCACAGGCAACTAAAGCAAAAATATGTAAATGGGACTGCATCAAACTGAAATGCTTCTGCACAGCAAGGGACAATATCAATGAAGTGAAGAAATAACCTACCGAATGGGAGAAAGTGTTTACCCACTACCTATCAGACAAGTGGCTAATATCCAGAATATATAAGAAACTTAAATGTTATAACAGAAAAAACAAACAAACAAACAAACAAAACAAATAACTTAATTAAAAGATGGGCAAAGGGGTTGAGCAGACATTTTTCAAAAGAAGATATACAAATAGTAAATAGGCACATGAAAAAATGCTCAATATCACTAATAATCAGAAAAATACAAATTAAAACCATAACAAGATATCATCTCACTTCATTTAGAATGGCTATTATCACAAGACAAAAAATGACACATGCTGGAAGGAAGCAGAGAATAAGGAACTCTCCTACATTGCTGGTGGGAATGTAAATTGGTACAGCCATTGTGGAATATAGTATGGAGGTTCATTGGAGAACTAAAAATCGATCTACCCCATAACTCAGCTGTCTCACTACTGGGTCTATACCCAAAGGAAATGAAATCAATATATCAAAAAGACACCTGCACCCCCATGTTCATCGCAGCACTATTCACAACAGCCAAGAGATGGAATCAGCTTAAATGTCCATCGATGGATAAACGTATAAAAGAACTGTGGTATATATAGTCAATAGATTATTACTCAGCTATTTTTAAAAATGATATCCGATCATTTGCAGTAATATGGGAATGTGAGTGTAACTGGAAACCATCATGTTAAGTGAAGTAAGTCAGGAACAGAAAGACAAATACCGCATCATCTCACTCATAAAATCTAAAAAAGAAAAAAAAAGAAAAGCGATTCTTATGGAATAATTTTACCAGAGGTAGTGGTGATGGGAGATGCATAGGAGGAAAAATGGTGAATTAATGGGTACAAAAGTATGCTATCTACCCTAAGTGAATCATTGTACAATATATGCATGTATTTAAACAACATACTGTAGCCCACACATATGTACAGATAAATGTTAAAATAAGAAAATAATAGTAACAGAGACCAAGTGGGAAAAATAGCTATAACAAATGTTACTATTCTTAATGCATAAATAGCTCACTGAGAGATAAACTTTCCAATAGAAAAATAAAGTAAAATAATACAAAGAAGCAATGTATGAGAGAAAATGCATGTTGAGTAAATGTATGAAAATATTATCTTACCAACAATTACATAAATGAAAATTAAATCAGAGAGATATAATTTATCACATACCAAATTTTTAATTAAAAAATACACTAATACCTAGTGTGGTAGATACATTCAAATGAATGCTGGTATATATTCGGTGGTAAAAATCAAAATATTTTACAACTAGCAGACCATGGTACTGACCAATCATAGCAGACATCCAACCATTCAGCTCTGTATATTCTGTTTGGGCATAAACCCTTGCAAACTTTCTGGCTGATAATATGTCAAAATACACCATACTCCTTGACATAGAAATTCCATCATGCATGAATTAAATATTTTTGATAAACTTCTAAGTTGCTTCCCAGAAATGTTTGGTCAATTTACATGTTTATCAGCAGTTAATGGGAGTCTGTTTCCTTACCTCCTAAATAACACTGATTGTTTTTTATTTATTTTCAATTATTTTAAATTTTTGCTGATATGATTAGGTAAAAATATTTTTTGATTATCACTTTGATTCACATTTTTTTAGCTAACAATAGAACTGGCTGTTTGTATTTCTTCCTTTCTGTACTGACTGTTCTTGTCCTGTTACTTTTTCAGGCCACAGGTTTGAACTCTGTTAGTGTAAGAGTAGAAGAAAAAAGATTTAAATGATTTATCTTTCATTCACGTAAGCATACCAATTATTTTTCATGGTGGAAACTAGTCTCCTTTAGAACACAGTGTTCTGAATAGAAAACTCAAGAATGAAAGAACATACTATGTGGCATTTTGGCTAAGAACAGATTACTAAATTTAAAAGAGGATGAGTTACAACAGAAAGGGGTGGGTGTCTACTGATGAGTTAGTGTCATAGATACCTCTAGTTCTGCAGCTTGTTTCTAGTGCTTCATGCATTGCTTCGCTTTTCCTCTGGCCCCTGCCAGTGTGGGAACACCCACGTTCCTGAATGTAGCTCTTTCTGTGGGACCTTGAGTAAAGCACAAATTGCAGGGTGGAAGGTCTTTAGTTTGTCTAAGGCATGAATAATTTCTCTGCCATGCCTTTTACCCCATGCAAGTTACCATGTGGAATGCCATTCCAGGTGGCTTGGAAATGGTTCTACACTTGTGTCATAAAGAGACCCAGACATTTTTTGTTGACTTCATGATGGTAGGGAGAAAATAATGAATGGATGCAGGCGTTGACCTAGCTATCCTGTCCAAGTTGGTTGGGGTTTGGGGTTTGGGGTTTCCTGAATTGTTGCATGTCTAGGAGAACCTTGCAGATGGGTTAGTAATGAGGTATTTTGAGGGCTGCTGATTCAGGGAAATGGATCAAGCTGTCCTGTGTACGGGCATCTCATCTGCTTTTGCACTTCCTCATGCATTTAAAG
The DNA here is from genome assembly GCF_027409185.1 of Cynocephalus volans. Classification (NCBI taxonomy): domain Eukaryota; kingdom Metazoa; phylum Chordata; class Mammalia; order Dermoptera; family Cynocephalidae; genus Cynocephalus; species Cynocephalus volans. The sequence continues at coordinate 79,812,593 of NC_084464.1, forward strand.
GGTAAACCTGGTATTGTACGGTTGTTGACAGTTAGCTTTATTACTGGTTCTTGAAAAAGAGGTCTCAAGGAATTTTACGGCCACACTTTGGTCATGAAAAATAGGATAATTATTATATTTTCCTGAGGAGAATCAACTCTTTGATTGAGTTGTGCCACGACGTTTTCAGTATTTGTCTGATTCCTTATTTGTCAGTGACTGGTGCTTTGGAGGGCTTTAAAACCATATTCATAACAATAAATGGCAGTTTTGTGTTGTAGATATTGTAATAGAGAGAGCTGTAGAAGACACTTCAAAAACGAATTTGCTCCCTGTGCAGTCTTGGGGCAGTTACTTATCTTCTCCAAATCAACTCCTCCTATGTAAGGTAGAGGCATTATCTATCATGTCTAACTCACAGGGTTCTGATCAGAATCAAATAAGAGACTGAATGTTAAAGTGCTAGGAAACATAAAATATTATATGAATGCAAGGTACTATTATTAACTGACAAATACCAGACTTTAATAAATATTTCCTGATGGAATAAGTGTTCTGACAAAAGTTATGGGAGACACCAAAACATCATGTGATTTCCATAATCCTTGAGAGGGTGAACTTGTATGAAAATATTTACATACTTTAGTTCTATTTTGGTGAATTGCATTGTTTTTTTCCTTCTTGTATTAAATTATCTATCATTTATCCTTATCATAAAAATTTTATCTCAAATTTCTGGGTCCTAAAAACATTTGTAAGCTTTTGCTTTTGTTGAGATTACAAGCCCATTGATTTAAATTCATGTTAATGCTTGAAATGATCTATAAGATTTTTCTAATATGAAAAACATGAATTTGGAAATAAAAGATCTCTATGTGTATATATGTATATGTGTGTGTGTATATTGTGTGTGTGCGTGTGTGTGTACACACACACACGCACACACACACACACATAAACAATTGTGCAGAAAGCTGCATTACCAAATATGGCAATAAATCTAAAAGACTGGTATAGAGAGTATATGTTTCAGTCTTGGTTCATTTACCGCAGCCACAAAACACACCCAGTTTTAATATCCCTTTCTTATTCAGCATTCCATTTCAAGGGAATTACTTTATATTCTGGTCTGGCACAGCTGGTACAGATTCAAAATGGCTGAAGGATTAAGACTAAAATTAGCATGAAATTTCTATATTTCAATTTCTCCTATTATGGTGTCCATTGGTTTAATATCAGTTGAACAATTCTGTCTCAGTTTGCTTTATCCATGCTTTTCCTTATAGAAAATGTTTTACAATGTACTAAGACTGAGACATATAATACAGAATTTCTCATTCTAGAATCTCAGAGTTGGCTGTTGCACAAACTAATTTACTACATGTAACTGAGAAACACTGTGCTTCATATTTTACAGATTGAGAAACCAGGGCATAGACAAGCATTAAAACAGTCTGATAGTAGATTAATGTTACTGACTTTACAAACTCAGAGCTGAGATCATCAGAGAGTTCAAAAAAACCCTAACATACCCAGATGAAGCCAAAATAGGTGATATGGTCACACAGGCCCCCAACTCGGTCAACTCAGTAAATTAAAAACTTTAACCATTTTGACTGTATTTCCATCAAAAGGGCATATCCTGAATCCCAAATGTTCATAGACTTATTTTTCTAGTGCTTACAATAGGTCCAAATTCCTGTGAGAATTTGCCTCCCCCAAAAAACCAGATAATGACTCCCCCCTAGCACCTCACACGTGAATCAGGCTGTTTCTTCCAGCTGGATGCCCTTCTTTCACCACGACTTCCATTTGAAAACTGGCCTAGCTTTCAGGCCCTACCTCACATGCCACCCCCCCAATATCATGTTACTGTGGCTTTGAAACCTCCCTTGTTTATCCTCTTTATTGCCCATAGCATGTGCCTTTATCACAATGATTTATTTATTTATTTTTATTTTTATTGATTATGCATATTCATGGGGTACAAAGCTGACTGTCACCACCTGTACCCCAGATGGGATGGTCAGATCATACTATCATCATGCCCATTACCACAAATTGTGATTATTCCCTGTGTTTCCCACCCAATTAATCCCCGACACCCTCCCCACACCCCAGCAACCCTATGTATTCTCTCTCCCTCTGCAAATCCAATGCACCATTGTGGTCTTTCTTTCCTTCCTTCTTTCTCTTTTAGTTACCAGTTATGAGTGAGGACATACAAATAACCCAATTAAAAAATGGGCAAAGGAGCTGAATAGACATTTTTCAAAGGAAGACATACAAATGGAGAACAGGAACTTTAAAAAGGCTCAATATCACTAATCATCAGGGACATTCAAATTAAAATCACATTGAGATATTACCTCACCCCAGTTAGACTGGCTATAATCAAAAAGACAGAGAATAACAAATGCTGGTGAGGATATGGAGAGAAGGGAATGCTCCTACACTGTTGGTGGGACAGTAAATTAGCACAGCTACCGTGAAAAACAGTATGGAGGTTTCTCAGACAACTACAGATAGATCTTCCATATGATCCAGCAATCCCACTTCTAGGTATATACCCAAAGGAATGGAAATCATCACGTTGAAGGGGTATTTGCACTCCCATGTTCATCACAGCTCTATTTACAATAGCGAAGATATGGATCCAACCTAAATGTCCACCAACAGACACTGGATAAGGAAAATATGGTATATGTACACCATGGAATACTACCCTGCCATAAAAAAAGAATGAAATCCTGCCATTCATGGGTGAGCTTGGAGAAAATTATGTTAAGTGAAATAAATCAGGTGCAGAGGGAAAACTACTGCATGTCCTCACTCATATCATAATAATTTAAATACTGCTTTTACCCATTATTCCTCCTTCTATACTAAGTCCTTGTTGACAAAGACAAGAAGTGTATTTATCACTTCTGTATCCCTGAAACTGCATTAGACCAGTACTGCATACATTGTTCTATAAATATATGTCAACTTGTATTGAAATATAAACAATTTATATCTACAATGTCTCCCTAAGCTCCAGATTTATATTCAGAAGTGTGTCATTTGATTTATGGCCAAAGGGGAGAAGAAGGAGGAAGGGGCAAAATCTAAAAGGACAGCTGCTAGCTGGGTCTGCCCCTATAAAGAGCTTTTCCAAATTCCAGCAGCTTCTTTTTCCATCTCATTGGTCACATAAATGAAATGAAAGTTGGGAAATGTGTATTTCTAACCAGGCACATTGCTGACCATGACAATACAGGAGAGAATGGAGAATGGATACTGAATAAGCAGTGAACAGACTCTCAAATAGCATCATCATGTCACTCACCCAAACCAGAAATACAAGGATACTTCAAAAAAAATTGTGAAAAATAGAATTAAGGTAATACAAATCTTTCCATGAACTTTTTGAAGTATCCTCACACAGGAGACATCCCAGAACCCAACCTTTCACATATACTCTGAGTTAATTCATTTCATGCAGCTTCAGTTTCTATCTCTAATATATGTTCTTCTTCACAATTCTTATTGCCAATATTTTAAAGAGATAGCTTGATGTCTGGGTAGCAGTCATTTTTTTATTACCTTCTCAGCTCCCATATTCTCTTCTTTCTCACCCTCCAGGGCCATTTATTCCCAGGAGCTCTCAATTTTCATTTGGATTCCAGAGAAGCTGGGCTTATCCATGATATTAAAGTTGAAATGCCTGACCTAGGCTAAGCCAATTAGCATATTCCATCCTCCTGAATGCAGAGAATGGTTCAAAAATGCTGACAGAAACTTAGCCAGTATAAACACTGAAAATCTGTACTGACTTCTTCTGTGAATGCTAAGACAATGACACTTTTTCCTACTTGATGCTACTACAGAAACATGTAGAACTAGGAGATTATGGAAGCCATCTGGCAATCATAAGGCATACTTGCCTATAATGAAGCCTACACCAAGTGTAGATTGCAAAGACAGAGCATAGCAGTTCCTTCATGTCAATGTTGGGCCACTAAATAAAGCATCTACCTGGGCCAGCTCTTCTCTGAGCCTTTTAGGAAAGGAAGACATTAAATTCCATTAATTGAATAAGAAAGTGTGAGTTGCGTTTTCTGTTTCTTACAGCTAAAAGCATTATATGGATTCAGTCTGGCAAGTTCTCATTTAATTGGAAGAGGAAAGTAGTGTATTGAGAATTTCATAAAATAATGAAGGTCAGATTTTGAAGTAATTGTTAGATTGTGTTTGGGCTTGGAAAACACCACCCCAAAGTATGGTGCTTTGGCATGCTGAGTACTTTAAACTGAAGGACATAGAAAGGTCCTCAGAAGTAAAGTCTCCTTCTGCCCTTCTTTCTCCTTCTTCCTTCTTTCTTCTGCTCCCCTTTCTCCCCAAGGCAGGCCATAGAAACCAGAATTCTTCTTTCCTAATGTGGGTCATAGAAACCATAACCCCTCTCCCCCAAAGCGAGCTATAAAACCTGAAAAGATTACTTTAACATTCCCCTCAATTCCTGCGTAGTAGCTGGCCATGAAGAAATTCTCTGACCTACCTTGTCTGATAGCAGGTCATGTGGCCCTCATTCCAGAAGAGTCCTGCCACATACCCAGGAGGAAGGAATTCTATACAGAGAGGTCAAGTTGAATCTGAAAAGATAGGCCTTGCCATGTTTCCCCATTCAGTCTATTATCGTTAGATCATTCCCTTTTGTCCAGTTACATTTCTACAAAGCTGTTCATGTAGAAATGTGTCTTCATTGAACCTAAGCATAAAAATAGACAGTTTTCCCTCAGTCTTTGGATATTCATTTCTGAAAGCTCTTGTGTCATGTAAAACTTTGATTAAATAGATTTGTAATCCTTTTCTCCTGTTATTCAGTGTTTTGTTATAGGAATGTCAGCCATGACCCTTATGATGTGACAAAAGATATCACACCTTTCTTCCCCTGCAACTGGAACATTTAATAATCAATGGGATGGTGTACTCTAGTGGTTTGGTTATCAAGCAATTGCCTCCATAAGTAAAGTGACCATAAGTACTGACTGGCCTGGGAAAGTCCCCACCTTATGCCTTTTGAACCAGCATAATTATTAATAGTTCCCCATTTCATAATCGAGTATCCCAGTTTGGACAATAAATTATATGGTCACTGTACTAATGTATCCAAGGCTCAAATAATTATTTAACTTTAATACCAACTACAAGTTGAAACATATAACAATAATGATCTCTGGACAGGATGATTAAACAATCCCTTATCCTGAAGAAGTGAATACGAACCTCTGAGATGTGTTCCTGGCGGCCTGAGCTGTCTCAGCATTCAGCAGTCATCACACCATTTATCCAGCTGACCACCTCAGCAACATGATGCAGGACCACTCATGATCTGAAAGTGCTGTGACACCCTTGTTAAGTAGTGCAGTGGGTTGGAAGTAACTTGTTATCTTCCTGAGAATAGATATTACTAGTAGTTTTTAAGCATTCTAAGATATTTTTTATGCTTGGGATCTTATCTTCTGATGTGATATTAGATTGTATGTAGATATTTAGAGTAGACTAAAATACCCATCATCACTATGCTTTTCTTTTTTTACCAAATGCTTTATCACCAGATAAAGCCTGGAATGAAATTTGAAAACCATGGTTTAAAGACTTTTTAAAAAATTACTTTTCCAGAGTAAAGAATCCATGGAGTCTAGCTGATAAAGCACTGGAGTAAAAATTAGGAGACGTAGGTTTAGAAACATTTTCTGTCTTGTTCATTGCCATATTCCCATTGTTTAGAATAGTGACAGGAACATAGTGGGATGACTATTTGTTGAATGAATGAATGGGTCCAGTAGCTATGACTTGTAATACCTAAACCAAAGCCATATAGCCTCTCTAGTCTTAGTGATCTCATTTGCAAAATGGAATTAAAAATAGATACCCCCATCTATCTCATAAATTGGTTAGGAGGGTCAAATAAGGTAATTGTGTGAAAAGCTAGCAAATATATGAAATTATATACAAATGCAAGTTTAATTATATACAAAAGAATGTAAATGTGACAAAATCTTTCACTTCTACCCAAGTATCAGTTACAACTAATTTTTTAAAATTTATTATTTTTATTGAATCAAAATTGATTATACATATTTTGGGGATTCAACATTGAGATATGTTGATCAAATCAATATTACTAACATATATATTGTTACAAATCATAATTATTCTTTATGCCCCTTGTCCAATTTAAATTTGAATCACCAACACCACTGTGTTGCTTTCATATACTTACTATCATAACTATTATTTATTTCTTCCAATTTTAAAGCACATTGAAACAGATTAAATTATTTCTCAGAAATATCAGAGTATAAATAGAAAAAAATGCATCAAGTAATACATTGAAAAACTCAAAATCACTTCTGTAACTATTGAACTCTATGTAATTCTATGTATCCCCAAACATGGCAACTATTAGCAGGTCTATTTTTCTTAGGTATTAGAAACAGAAATTAGTGATTTGTCACTGATTCAAGTACTTAAGATCTTACAAAGAGAACTTATAAAAATACACCTCAATGTACAGAAAGTATGAACACTAACAAATGAACCACCATTTTGCTTATGCTTTTGGATCAAAAACAAACACAAGATTTCTAGTGGCAGAATATTTTACTTAAAATACCCCTTTCTGGGGCCCTAAGTTTTAAAGAGAAATTTCAAACAAAAATAACATAATATATTTATAGAACCAGAACTCATGTTACAAAAAATTATGGATGGCAGTCTAGCTTTGCCACATTTCAGCAACATCCTATGCAAATGCCAACTTCTCATATAGTGCCTTACTTGTGGTTACCTTCTTCTCTACACCTAACCAACCTCTGAGAGCCATGTGGGAGCCTCTTGCTAGCAAACTCTTTTGAGGAATTAGTTTAACAACATAGAAATAATTTCTCTAGACCACCCAGGTTTCAGCCCAAGCAATACAGGCAGTTAGGCAGTTTTCCTTAGGATGGGAAAACAACCCATAAGACTGAGCTGGGTAGGCAGCACTGAGAAGGTGGCACATGTGGAATTTCGGTGAATCAAAAAGTGAGAGCAGAGTCCCTGAGGGAGTGAAACATCTAGGGAAGGGCTGGGGACAAGACATCATGGCTGCACCTACTGTCCTTAGCCCTCGGCCATTTTACAATAGAGAAAAAGGGAAAATAAAAGAAGGTATGAAGTAAGAGAGGTTTAGTGATTGCCAGGGCTTGAATAGACACAGAATTAAACTCCCTGTCTGTGGAAAGATCATCGAGGGTGGAAATGTAAAGACATTTTTATCATGTGCTTAAGCTCAATATTGAAATCAACAACTAAATTCTTTTTTTTTTTTAATTTTATTTTGTCAATATACATTGTAGCTGATTATTGCTCCCCATCACCAAAACCTCCCTCCCTTCTCCCTCCCCCCCCCACAACAATGTCCTTTCTGTTTGCTTGTTGTATCAACTTCAAATAATTGTCGTTGTTATATCTTCCCCCCCCCCCGGTTTGTGTGTGTGTGTGTGTGTGTGTGTGTGTGTGTGTGTGTGTGTGTGTGTGTGAATTTATATATTAATTTTTAGCTCCCTCCAATAAGTGAGAACATGTGGTATTTCTCTTTCTGTGCCTGACTTGTTTCACTTAATATAATTCTCTCAAGGTCCACCCATGTTGTTGCAAATGGCAGTATTTCATTCGGTTTTTATAGCTGAGTAGTATTCCATTGTATAGATGTACCACATTTTCCGTATCCACTCATCTGATGATGGGCATTTGGGCTGGTTCCAACTCTTGGCTATTGTAAAGAGTGCTGCGATGAACATTGGGGAACAGGTATACTTTCGACTTGATGATTTCCATTCCTCTGGGTATATTCCCAACAGTGGGATGGCTGGGTCGTATGGTAGATCTATTTGCAATTGTTTAAGGAACCTCCATACCATTTTCCATAGAGGCTGCACCATTTTGCAGTCCCACCAACAATGTATGAGAGTTCCTTTTTCTCCGCAGCCTCGCCAGCATTTATCGTTCATAGTCTTTTGGATTTTAGCCATCCTAACTGGGGTTAGATGGTATCTCAATGTGGTTTTGATTTGCATTTCCCGGATGCTGAGTGATGTTGAGCATTTTTTCATATGTCTGTTGGCCATTTGTATATCTTCCTTAGAGAAATGCCTACTTAGCTCTTTTGCCCATTTTTTAATTGGGTTGCTTGTTTTCTTCTTGTAAAGTTGTTTGAGTTCCTTATATATTCTGGATATTAATCCTTTGTCAGATGTATATTTTGCAAATATTTTCTCCCACTCTGTTGGTTGTCTTTTAACTCTTTTAATTGTTTCTTTTGCTGTGCAGAAGCTTTTTAGTTTGATATAATCCCATTTGTTTATTTTTCCTTTGGTTGTCCGTGCTTTTGGGGTCGTATTCATGAAGTCTGTGCCCAGTCCTATTTCCTGAAGTGTTTCTCCTATGTTTTCTTTAAGAAGTTTTATTGTCTCAGGGTGTATATTTAAATCCTTAATCCATTTTGAGTTGATTTTAGTATACGGTGAGAGGTATGGATCTAGTTTCATTCTCCTGCATATCGATATCCAGTTATCCCAGCACCACTTGCTGAAGAGGCAGTCCCTTCCCCAGTGAATAGGCTTGGTGCCTTTGTCAAAGATCAGATGGCAGTAAGTGTGTGGGTTGATTTCTGGATTCTCTATTCTATTCCATTGGTCAGTGTGTCTGTTTTTATGCCAGTACCATACTGTTTTGGTTATTATAGCTTTGTAGTATAGCTTAAAGTCAGGTAGTGTTATGCCTCCAGCTTTATTTTTTTGGCTCAGCATTGCTTTGGCTATTCGTGGTCTTTTATTGTTCCATATAAATGTCTGAATAGTTTTTTCCATTTCTGAGAAAAATGTCTTTGGAATTTTGATGGGGATTGCGTTGAATTTGTATATCACTTTGGGTAGTATGGACATTTTCACTATGTTGATTCTTCCAATCCAAGAGCATGGAATATCTTTCCATCTTCTTGTATCCTCTCTAATTTCTCTCAGCAGTGGTTTGTAGTTCTCATTATAGAGATTTTTCACATCCTTGGTTAACTCAATTCCTAAGTATTTTATTTTTTTGGTGGCTATTGTAAATGGGCAGGCTTTCTTGATTTCGCCTTCTGCATGTTCACTATTGGAGAAAAGAAATGCTACTGATTTTTGTGTGTTGATTTTGTATCCTGCTACTGTGCTGAAATCATTTATCAATTCCAACAGTTTTTTTGTAGAGGTTTTAGGCTGTTCGATATATAGGATCATGTCATCTGCAAACAGGGACAGTTTGACTTCATCTTTTGCAATCTGGATGCCCTTTATTTCCTTCTCTTCTCTGATTGCTCTGGCTAGTACTTCCAACACTATGTTGAATAGGAGTGGTGAGAGTGGGCATCCTTGTCTAATTCCTGTTCTTAAAGGAAAAGCTTTCAGCTTTTCCCCATTCAGGATGATATTGGCAGTGGGTTTGGCATATATGGCTTTAATTATGTTGAGATACTTTCCCTCTATACCTAACTTATAGAGGGTCTTTGTCATGAATGAGTGCTGAACTTTATCAAATGCTTTTTCAGCATCTATAGAGATGATCATATGGTCCTTGTGTTTGAGTTTATTAATATGGTGTATCACATTTATTGATTTGCATCTGTTGAACCAACCTTGCATCCCTGGGATGAATCCCACTTGATCGTGATGAATAATTTTTCGTATGTGTTGCTGTATTCTGTTTGCTAGTATTTTAGTGAGGATTTTTGCATCTATATTCATCAAGGATATCGGCCTGTAGTTTTCTTTTTTGGTTTTATCTTTACCTGGTTTTGGTATCAGGATGATGTTTGCTTCATAGAATGAGTTTGGGAGATTTGCGTCCATTTCAATCTTTTGGAATAGTTTGTAAAGAATCGGTGTCAATTCCTGTTTGAATGTTTGGTAAAATTCTGCTGTGAATCCATCTGGTCCTGGGCTTTTCTTTGTTGGGAGCCTTCTGATAACAGCTTCGATCTCCTTTATTGTTATTGGTCTGTTCAAATTTTCTACGTCTTCACGGTTCAGTTTTGGGAGCTTGTGTGTGTCCAGAAATTTATCCATTTCCTCCAGATTTTCAAATTTGTTGGCGTATAATTGTTTATAGTAGTCTCGAATGATTCCTTGTATTTCAGATGAATCAGTTGTAATATCGCCTTTTTCATTTCTAATTTTTGTTATTTGAGTCTTCTCTCTTCTTTTTTTTGTTAGCCATGCTAATGGTTTGTCAATTTTATTTATCTTTTCAAAAAACCAACTTTTTGATTCGTTGATCTTTTGAATTGTTTTTTGGTTTTCAATTTCATTCAGTTCTGCTCTGATCTTAATGATTTCTTTCCGTCTGCTAACTTTAGGTTTGGATTGTTCTTGTTTTCCTAGTTCTTTAAGGTGAAGTGTTAGGTTGTTCACTTGCCATCTTTCTATTCTTCTGAAGTGAGCATTTAATGCAATAAATTTTCCCCTCAATACTGCTTTTGCAGTATCCCATAGGTTTTGGTATGATGTATCATTGTTTTCATTAGTTTCCATAAACTTTTTGATTTCCTGCTTGATTTCTTCTTGGACCCATATGTCATTAAGTAGAATGCTGTTTAATTTCCATGTGTTCGTATAGTTTCCAGAGTTTTGTTTGTTATTAATTTCTAGTTTTAATCCATTGTGGTCTGAGAAGATACATGGGATAATTCCAATTTTTTTGAATTTATTGAGACTTGATTTGTGACCTAATATGTGATCTATCCTGGAGAATGATCCATGTGCTGATGAGAAGAATGAATATTCTGAGGTTGTTGGGTGGAACGTTCTGTAGATATCTGCCAATTCCAATTGGTCTAGAGTCTTGTTTAGATCTTGTGTTTCTCTACTGATTCTTTGCCTAGATGATCTGTCTAATATTGACAGTGGAGTGTTCAGGTCCCCTGCTATTATGGTATTAGTGTCTATTTCCTTCTTTAGGTCTAATAGAGTTTGTTTTATAAATCTGGCTGCTCCAACGTTGGGTGCGTACATATTTATGATTGTTATGTCTTCTTGATGGATCAGTCCTTTTATCATTAAGTAGTGTCCCTCATTGTCTCTTTTTATGGTTTTTAGTTTAAAGTCTATTTTGTCAGATATAAGAATAGCCACTCCAGCTCGTTTTTCTTTTCTGTTTGCATGGTAAATCTTTTTCCATCCTTTCACTCTTAGTCTGTGTGAATCTTTATGGGTGAGGTGGGTCTCTTGTAGGCAGCATATAGTTGGGTCCTGCTTTTTGATCCAGTCAGCCAGTCTGTGTCTTTTAATTGGGGAATTTAAGCCTTTAACATTAAGAGTTGTTATTGAAAGGTGTTGATTTATTCCTAGCATTTTATTGGTTGTTTGGTTGTCTTAGGTGTCTTTTGTTCCTTGCTTTCTGATTTACTGTTTGGTTTCTTTGTTTGTTGGTTCTTTGGGTTGTAGATAGTGTTTTTGTTAGCTTGTTTTCTCTTCATGAATGCCATTTTTATTGTACTAGCGGGTTTAGATTTTTCTTAGGTTTTTATGGCAGTGGTAGTTATTTTTCAGGAACCAAACCCAGTACTCCCTTGAGGATTTCTTGTAAGGGTGGTCGTGTGGTAGTGAACTCCCGCAGTTTTTGTTTGTCTGAGAAATATACTATTTGCCCCTCATTTCGGAAGGATAGCCTTGCAGGGTAGAGTATTCTTGGCTGGCAATCTTTGTCTTTTAGTTTTTTGAAAATATCATCCCATTCCTTTCTAGCTTTTAGGGTTTGTGATGAAAAGTCTGATGTTAACCTGATTGGGGCTCCCTTATAGGTGATTTGACGCTTCTCTCTTGCAGCTTTTAAGATTCTCTCTTTGTCTCTGAGTTTTGCCAATTTGACTATGACATGTCTTGGAGAAGGCCTTTTTGGGTTGAATACGTTTGGAGATCGTTGAGCTTCCTGGATCTGAAGATCTGTGATTTTTCCTATACCTGGGAAGTTTTCTGCCACTATTTTGTTGAATATGTTTTCAATGGAATCTCCATTTTCCTCCCCTTCTGGAATACCCATGACTCGGATATTTGAGAGCTTGAGGTTGTCTGATATCTCTCTCAGATTTTCTTCCATGTCCTTGATTCCTTTTTCTTTCTTTTTGTCTGCTTGTGTTATTTCAAACAGCCCATCTTCAAGTTCAGAGGTTCTCTCTTCAACTTCGACAAGCCTGCTGGTTAAACTCTCCGTTGTGTTTTTTATTTCGCTGAATAACTTCTTCAGTTCAGCAAGTTCTGCTTCATTTTTTTTCAGGACATTGATTTCCTTGTATATTTCCTCTTTCAGATCCTGTATACTTTTCCTCATTTCATCATGATGTCTAGCTGAGTTTTCTTGTATCTCATTCAGTTTCCTTAGAATTATCACTCGAAATTCCTTGTCAGTTATTTCAAGGGCTTCTTGTTCTATAGGATCTAGAGTATGAGATTTATTAACTTTTGGTGGTGTACTTTCTTGATTTTTTGTATTTCTGGTGTCTTTTTTTTGGTGTTTATTCATTGTGGCAGGGCGTTTCACAGTCCACCAGTTTGAGACTAATGACTAACTAGGATGTTGCTGTGGTTGCCAATTTGGTATGGCTCCCGCCGTGCCTTCTCAGTTGGCCTCTAGTGTCTTGTATGTGTGGTTGCCTTGGGTTTTGGGCTTCTCCGGGGATCCACCTTTCTGGTCAGCTTGGACTCTGCTGGGCTGGTGGATCACGTACCACAGGGTGTGTGATCTCTGTTGAGCTTTCACTTCCTGTACGGGACTTCTCCCCATTCCGTGTGCTCTGGCCCAGGCTGTTAGATCGTGCAGTGGCGACCCCACCGGGTGTGTGGTTTCTGTCGAGTCTCCGCCTCCCTGGCCGCACGTCTCCCCCCTCTGTGCACACTGTGCTGGGCTGGGGTGTGTCTTCTGCACCCCTCGTCTATCAGCTGGGCCTTCAAGACCCTGCTCAGGACCGCCTCGCCCAGGAAGTCTACCAGGTTTCTGCTAGGCACAGACGACCGGTCTCTCTGGGTGCCTTTGTAGCACTGTGTAGATCTTTCTCGGGTCTTGTTCACCTTTGTATCCCCCCGGTATAAACCGAGTCTAGTGCCTGCCTGCAGCCTGCTCTCCGGCAGGTTCAAGCGGACCTGGGAACTCTCCTACCACACTATTCCCAACCAGAAATTCGTTAGGCTTTTTTCCAAACTGGTGGTCGCAGAGATGGTATCTGCCTCCCAGTAACAGGAAGTTTACCGGGGCCGGAGTCCAGGGTGTGGTGGAGTGACAGTCGGCCCGCCCGTACTTCCTTGCCCTCCCAACACTGGTCGGGACGCCCCACACCCCCAGCCCCACCAGAGAACCGCGGAGGGAGTGGGAGAGGAGGCCGGCCCGCAGGCTCCGGAAAGCCCCACGCCAGGCCAAGCAAATGGGCTCAGTGATGGCCGAGCAGGGCGGAGCTGCCCGTACCTGGGAAAATGGAGGCAGCACCGGGCGGTGAGTGGCCTGGTGGTGCAGGCCGGAGCCGCGTGGGCATCCACCCCCCAAACAGAGCTGTGCCAGGGATCACTCACAGTGCTGTGCCAGGTCGGGCGCTCGCTCTGTCTCTGGTTTGTCGCCTTCCGTGTTCTTGGCGCTGCTGCCTCAGGCTGTTCAGTCGCGGCGCCGCTCGGGCGCTCCCAGGAATCTTCTTTAATGCCGGCCTGAAACCTCGAATCCTGAATAGGGCAGCTGGCCGCCTTCAGTGCGGCCCCAGCCTCCGGGATCCTGGCTGCATCCACAGCAGCCCTGGCGCCGTGTTCCCTGTTTCAAGACTCGCTTTTGCATCTAAGAATCAGTTCTTTTCCTGCTCCACACTTCAAAGCTGTTGCCTGTAAATGAGGCAGCCTCTCCTGCCGGGGGCAAAGTGATGTTGAGCCCCCACGACCGGCCAGCAGCAGCAGTCCTCCCTTAAGAGATGGTGAGAGGAAGGTCCACAAGTTTCCCGGCTGCCTGAGGCCCAGTGGCCACCTTTTCCACCTCAGCTACTCCGCGCCAGCTGCCGCAGCCGCCGCCATCTTCGGCTATCAACAACTAAATTCTTAATCATTAGAATTGTTATTTTTTTGTGAGTTTGATCCATGATCAAGCATGGGCATAATTTTGATAAAAAATAATTTTACATTGCCTTAAAATAGGAACAATTTATTACATGTGCCAGTACAAAGGTGGACAGTATTAAAGCCCCATAGTGATGCTCCAAATCTAAGAATGGCTTTGCTCAGTCACTGGAGAATTGTTTATGTTAATAGGGCCAGAGGCCAGGCTGATGCTGGAACCTGCATGTTGGGGCTGGAGGCTGGGCTGCTGTTTAAATTCACAGGTTATTCATCAGTGCCTCTTTTCTGCAGCCAGAGAGACCACGGGAACACCAGGAATACCACCTTCAGAGGACGCCATGGGTTCTCACAGGGACACTGTGGAAGCAGAAGGTGAGAGTAATAAATTATTTACCCACTAGCAACAGGAAGGGACACCGGGTGTGGTGGCCAAGAAGGGGAACAGGAAGAACAGCTGGGTAAGCCCCTGAGGACCGGGTGAGTGACCTGGAGGAAGGATAGGGCAGTCAGTGTGGAGAGCAGGACTCAGCGGGTTGACCATTTAATGCTGGCCTTGTGATCTTATATGTAAAAGCTGGTGAAATGCATGGGCTCTGAGGAACTCTGGTTATTTTATTAGGTAAGAAAACATATTTAATGAACAGAATAGTTCTTTGTATTATTTGAATTTGAAATGTAATTTTAGGCAGCAATCTAGAAATTCTGTGAATCTCTACTGACTAGTTTCTATATCAAGTTTGACTGTTTTGTAGGGTGAAAATATGTAATTTTATTGGCATAAGTTTGAAGAAGAAACCAAAAAACTTGCTCATTTTGTCCAAAAAATGTCAAAGGCTCTGGAGACCCGTGAGAAATCTATTATTTTCCTTAATCCCCCAGTAGTCAAGTTTTAACAGGCTCTTAGACACTGATCAGAACCATCTGACAGTGGTAAGCGGGTCAAGTCTTAGCTCTCTACCCCAATTTGCTGTCTGTCCACATAATGGAGTATGTGAGTGAGTAAGCCTGCTAAGGAGCTAATTTTCAGTCTTTCTAAAAGGAATTACACATGGGCATCAATGGAAGAACAGTTAGGCCTTTAATACCATAAAGGATCCGTTCCATGCAGCTACTATAATGGAGGCATTGTTCGTGATCTCTAAAGAGCAGTTATATCAAGCGGGAAGAGGGTTCCCCCGCTCCTCTGAGGTTTATCATTTATATACCATTTGATATTTTATTTAGTTATTCTGACTACGATTCAGGAATTTTCTGGTGTTTTATTTAGAAATACCAGATGTTAGACTATATGGAAGATTGTGGATGACTTTTAAAATGGAAAAAGTAAAATTCTTTTTTCAGGGAAAGGAATAAGCACTTTCTCAATAAAATGAGATAATCAAAAGCAGAAAGACTTAAAGCCTTAGTGGAATGGAAATAATATCATGCAAGAGAAATTGTTTATTTGGTTGGCACATAAAATTCCAAATAGAAATAGGCTAACAATAATCTTCCCATATTCATGTTGGACCTTTTTCATGAGTGCTAATAGTCACTACATGAATTTTGGCCAAATAAAAGTTGTGGATTTGTTCCACTTGAGGTTTTCTTTAGCAGAACAGACGTGAAGCCAGGTAAACATACATTATTTTAAATAACTTCTAATATTGAGCAATGTAGGGATATAGATTTTTCCAAAGTGTATATTTTATTTTACTCTTTGGACTGTCTTTGACACGCACATATAATCCAGTCATTCCCACTATATAAATCCATGTAACATTTTGAATGAGTAGAAAGCAGAGTAATGGAAATGTCATTGCTGCCAATGCACAGGGCTTTCTAATCATATACTGACGGCCACATTCAGTGGAGTGCTATCTACAGGTCTAAAAATCCACAGGAAAATTCTGATTTAGGACTGACTTCAGTACTTAATACCTATCAGGTAGCATCTGCCTGGCTAGCACATTCAGTTTGAAGGAGGCAGAGTAGTACAGTGACTAGACCTGGGCTTTGAGTCAAAGACTTTAGAGAAGATTACTCAGGTGTGCGCATTCAGCTGCTTACCAGCTGTCTGAATTGGGCAGTCACTTAACCTCTCCACCTCATTCTCTTAATCTGTAATGGGGATAACGATGTGTCTCTTGAATTATTATTTTGAATATTAAATAAAATAAGCTATCTGAGGCATATAGGTTGCTCAATAAATATTGTTTCCTTACACCATTTTCCATATTATTTAGCTACAAAAATGGCATAAAGTAATGTTATTTTGTTGTATTCTAGCCTCAGGAAACAGAAGAGCATGAAGTATAAACCACTTGGTGCAGATGCTGGAAATATGACCAAAACAGCATTAATATTAGTTTTCCATCATCTTTCAGGTTAGTATATTTAATTCAAATTACAATAGAAATACATGCAAAGTAATAAATACTCATTAAAAAGTAGAAAAAAATTAATACAAGCATGCCATCTTTTTACAATAACTTTGTAATTTTAACTCAGTTGTTTAAAATATGATGTTTAAAGAAACCGAGGCTGATTATGAAAACTCCAGAGACCTTTGCTACTTAACAGGCCCTTGATCTGGAAAGATAAATATTGTATGATATTATTTTTATGTGGAATTTTAAAAAGTTGAAGTCATAGAAACAGAGAATAGAATGGTGGTTTCTAGGGGCTAGAGGTGGGAGAAATAGGGAGAGGTTGCTCAAAGGATATAAACTTTCAATTATAAGATGAATTAATTCTGGGGATCCAATGTACAGCATAGTTACAACAGTTAGTAATACTGTATTTCATAACTGAAATTTGCTGATAAAGTAAATCTTACCCTACACACACACACACACACACACACACACACACACACGCACGGGCACGCGCGTGTGCACACTTAATGGTAACTGTAGTGATGAATGTGTTCATTAATCTGATTGTGGTAGTCATTTCACAGTGCACATGTATATCATGTTGTATACCTTAAATATGTACAATTTTCATTTGTCAACTATACTTCAATAAAGTTGAAAAAAAAATAGGTCCTGAGTCTGCCACCTTAAATCTGGCCAGTGTGGCAGAGAGAGGTTTGGGGAGAAATCTTTAATTATTTCAGATCTCCTTACTTTTCTATTCTAACATTTTGTAACCACAATTGATTCAGGAATTCTGTGGAAATATTGCCTAGGATATGGATTTTTGTATGCATCAAAGCTATAAAGCATGAAGGTATATTAGTCAGAATATATGAAAATATTTATGACTATCAATAAAACATTAATCATGTTTATCTTTGATAACTGACCAAGACAATGGCAGAGCAGGGTTTTTGCTAAATATGTTAAGCATAATTTGGGTGTCAAGAGAATGTCAGAATGGACTAGGATACCAAAAAATGGGTAAAATTCAATATGCAAAATTCTACCACTTTATATGTCAAACTGTACCAAATGAGGGGGTGCACATCATCTCGAGAAAGGTCAGTCTCATGGAACACTTCCACATTCCTCTTGTCCAAGGAACATGCCCACTGATCTGTTCATCTTTCTCAGAATCCAGGAAAATAATTAAGATTTGAATTATCATAGGTGGAGGGCTTCATTCTTCCACCATGGAAATCAAAATGGCACCAGATCAGAGTTAAGAAAACCCATTCTGTCCCACTCCTTCTCTCCTTCTCTTCTCTGTGTTCTCCAGGCAAATAATGTTGGGGGGAGAAATAAATAGCCTTTTAGGTAAGTCAAGAACCTAAGACTTTTTTCCTGCTACCTGTGCCCTTTCCATGTTCCAGACATCTTTGTAAGTGCTTTAAGTGCAAACTCATCTGATTATTCAAGAACCCTATAAAAAGTAGGTAGATCTTTTATCAACCCCATTTTACAGATGAAGAAACTGAAGCCTAGCACTAAATGATGTATCAAAGGCCATACAGCTGGTGGTGCTAGTTCTCTAGTTTTAGAGTCCAACATTCTTAATCACTAAGTAAATAAGATAGCCTATTAGGGCTTTTTAAGAAAAAACTGAGTACATACTCTAGCTCTGCAAAGAATGAATGGTCTTATCTGTGAGGTACATAGAAGTAAGGATAACTAGGGCTCCATCAACTCTTCTAGGAAAGTTCAATTTAGTTTATTTAACTTTGTGCATAATTTGATCCTTGTGTTTGGCAGAATAATGGCCTCTCAAAGACAATCAAGCCCTAATTCCTGGAACCTGTGAATATGTTTGGCTACATGGCATATGAGAATTAAGGTCACAGATGGAAGTAATGTTGCTAATCAGCTGAGAATGTGAAGATTATCTTGGATTATGCAGGTGGGCCCAATGTAATCACAAGCATCTTTAAAAGTGAAAGAGCAAGGCAGAAGAGGAGGTCAGATTGATGCAATGTGGGAAGTACTCAACCTTCTGTTGCTGACTTTGAACATGGAGGAAGGTGGCCACAAGCCAACGAGTGCAGGCAGCCTCTAGATGCTAGAAAAGCCAGAGAAATGGATTTTCCCCTGAAGCCATCAGAAGGAATGCAGCCCTGCCAACACATTGATTTCAGCCGAGACTCATTTCAGACTTCTGACCTGCATAACTGTAAGATAGTAAATTTCTGTTGTTTTAAGCAGCTATAGTTGTGATAATTTGTTACACCAGCAATTCAAAACTAACATAACCCAAAATAAAATAAATTTTAGATAAAACAATAAAATACCTTGAGATATTTTCAGTAATGGGATTTGCCTAAGGGCATTTAACTGGTAGGTAAGAGGATTCTTTCAGAGGCTCAATTCAAACTCCAGTGATAGGCATCTGATCTTTCTCTTGCCCTCACAGCTCTGTCCTGAACCTTAAAACATCTTTTAATCAAGCAGGAGTACATGTTTGGCCTGGCTGTGACTTCATCTTCATCTTAATCTAATCTTAATCTTCTCTCCTTATGAATTAGCTATAGCACAGAGTGTTTCCTATCAACGGACATCCTCAAGCCCAGATTCATTCCCTTGAGATTAAGAATTAAGTATAATTAGAGCAAATTGACTATTCTCACTGATGATATTATACCATGGAAAGTATCATGTGCTTCTCGTCCATGATCATTTCATTAAAAATCTGTGAACCAATACATTTTAATTGAGCTATTTATACCCCAAATAAAGGTTATATTCAATTTATGGTTTTAAGGCTATACATGACTGAAAACTGAAAATTTCATTAAGTTAGGAATAATTACAAAAATTCCAATGCCTCATGCCAACCACAGAGACAGAGTAATAGACTATTTGACAGAATGATGTCATTCTAATCACAATATTGTAATGGTATATAGGAGGGGTCAACAAAACACTGCTTGTGGAACAAAATCTGGCATGCTACCTGATGTTGAATAAGGTATTGGAACACAACCACATCCATTTGTTTACATATTGTCTGTAGCTGTTTTCATGCAGCAGTAACAGAATTGAATCACTGTGACAAAGACTATATACCCCACAAAGCTTGAAATATTTATAATCTGGCCCTTCATAGAAAAAGTTTTATAACCCTTGCAATATAGACATAGCAATCGCAGAGATGCTGTCGTGTTTTTTACCTTAGGTATTTGATTATAATTTGGATTATGGATGAGGCTAGTTTCTCCAACTTCTCATGTTTCAAACTCATTTAAAAAATTCACAAATCTCAAAAAAATTAGAAATGCACGATATGGACTGATAATTTGTCAATTTTTATGAAGAATTATGCTTACCATAGAATTAATATCTTGGATTAAGAAATGATCTTTGCCCACTTATGCTTAAGCTTCTGGGGCAGCAAAAATAACCAGTAAGGAGGAAGGCAGGTAAGTTTCCTCCATCCCAAGAAAAATCCTATTGTCATTTACATGTCTCTGGGAAAAACTTTTTTGAACATTTATGTCAACTAACAAAAAGATGAGTGTAATAAGAAACTCAAGATAGGAAAGGCACTTTTGAAATACCAGAGCAATAGCACTGGCAATAGTAATATGACAATTAAATATACAGAAAAATGTTTTCTATTATATTTAGTGAAATAATAATTCAATTATGATAATCAGGGCTCATAGTTTGAAATTATTAGAAAGTAGAGAGATGCAGAAAGTAATAGAGTCTTAAAGGTGTGACATATAAGTTGTAGTTAAAATTATACTATACTTGATTTTGATAATTAGAAAAATATAGATTAAAGCTTTTTTCTCAAACTTAAACATTAACATTATAGAATCTAAAATATTATGTACATACTATTATCATTGGAGGAGATTAAAGAAACAAACAACTGAGTGAAAAGACAATCTACAGAATGGGAGAAAATATTTGCAAACTATACAGTTGACAAGGGATTAATATCCAGAATACCCAAGGAACTCAAACAACTTAACAGTAAAAAAAAAAAAAAAAAAAAAAAAAACCCAAATAATCTGATTAAAAATGGGCAAAGGAGCTGAATAGATGCTTCTCAGAAGACATACAAATGGCCAACAAGTATATGAAAAAATGCTCAACATCACTAATCATCAGGGAAATGCACATCAAAACCACATTGAAATATCATCTCACCACAGTTAGTCTGACTATTATCAAAAAGACGGAGAATAACAAATGCTGACAAGGATACGGAGAAAAGGGAACCTTTGTACCCCGTTGGTGGGACTGCAAATTAGTACAACGATTATGGAAAACAGTATAGAGTTTTCTTAAACGACTACAGATAGAACTACCATATGATCCAGCAATCCCACTGCTGGGTATATATGCAAAGGAGTGGAAATCATCATGCCGAAGGGATACCTAAACTCTCATGTTTATCACAGCTCTATAATAGCCAAGATATGGAATCAACCTAAATGTCCATCAACAGATAACTGGATAAAGAAATGTAGTATATGTACACAATAAAATACTACTCTGACATAAAAAAGAATGAAATTCTGCCATTCGCACCTGCATGGATGAGTTTGGAGAAAATTATATTGAGTGAAACAAGCCAGGCTCAGAAAGAAAAATACCACCTGTCATCACTCATAAGTGGAAGCAAAAGAAAGAAAGGAAGAAAGAAGGTTTAAATAAATGGAGACAAAGAAAGATTTTATATTTTTTTTGAAAAAAGACAAATTGGCAAACAGAAAAATAAAAAGATTCATAAACCCAAAATATGGTGGTTTGAGAAAAAACTCTACCAGTAAGATAGAAAAACTAATGGGAGATATAATGAAATTGAGAAAAACACAGAAAATGAGAAAAACATCAAGCAGAAAGGAAAATGTGGAGATACCAACAGTTAAAGAGTTTTGTTAAAGTGTAAGGAAAATCATGCAATAGTTTTTGCTCATTAATTTGAAGAGATGTATGAAAAAGACCAGCTTGTTACAAGTAAAAATTATTAAAAATTAGTCAACATATAGCAAAATCAGAACACAAAGCAAATAGCAGGCAGACAGCCATGTAAACAATTAACTTTTTCAAAGAATTGCATATAAAGATAGCTCAGGTACAAAGATAGCTCAGGTACAAAACTATGCTATCTACCCTAAGTGAATTGTTGTACAGTACATATATGTATTGAAACAACACACTGTACCCCACAAAAATAAATAAAAATAAAATTAAAAAAGAAAAGATAGCTCGAGGTCCATTATGGAGAATTGTTTAAACTTTCGATATCATAGAAATTCTTTCAAAGGATTAAAAATAATGTACAGCCACTGACCATTTGCTTGAATTAGCATTATCATGATACTAGAAGCTGATAGTAGCACAGATAAGAGAAAATCAGTTACACTTGTGATGCAACAATTCTAGATAAATATTTAATTAGTACATTTCAGTAACTCATAGAAGGAACTATTCACTCTAGTAAGTAGAATTTTTTTCCTGGAGTTAACAAGTAGTACAATATTATAAAAAATATTAGTAAAATCATTATCAATAGATTAGAGAAGAAAAGACACATGGTAATATCAATGCCCTTTCATGATTAAATTTAATATCTATTCATTATTTTTCGAAAAAAACAAACTCCTAAGTAAGTAGGAACAGAAAGATCCATACTTAGTATAGTAAAAACTATCTTAAATTGATAGCCAGATTCATATTTAAAGTGGAGCAAAAAAACCATTTTCAAATCGCTTTTCTTTTGTATACTAGTCTCATGTATCGTTTCCTTATATAAAGGAGCTACCTGGTCAAAAAGGGAAAGGCAGGCTTTTCTTTGTGATATACAATTTATAGTATTTTAAAGGCTCCAAGAAGTCTCTCAGTAAGTAGACCAGACTATCTTGTTTAAGCCAGCATTTTTCAAATTAATGGAATTAAAGAATCCCTTTCTTGAATCACTTATTAGCATTCTATGAATTATATTCCAAAGACAGGCTTTGGGAAATACTGCACTAGATGCAACCTCATTAAAATTAGGAACAAGGAGAGGACCCTAGCTTTTATCATTGTTGTCTGACGTTGTCTTGGAAGTTTGAGCCAATGCCCCTTTCTTGCTTTTTGAAAGTTAGAGATAATGATCATGAGGTTCCTGGGGATGTCAGTCAACAGATAGAAGGACTGAGTCTGTGCATCGTCATGTGTGGGACTGCTGCCCATTGACATGAAAAAAATCCTCCTTGGATTGGTATATCAATGAGGATTAAAGTTCTATTGTGCTTAAGTCTACACATACACACACACATACACACAGACATACACATACACATACTGGCTATTTGGTACTACTGTTAGCTCACTATAACTAACACATTTATTATCAAGAAGAGCTGTTGGTTCTTCTATCTCTACATATATCCCAAGTCTGTCCAATACTTGGCATTTTCTACTTAAGTTTCTATCATCCTTTACCTGATTTATTACAAACACTTCCTAACTCATCTTCTTGTTTCCTTTCACTTCTGTTTCCCTACAATCCATTCTCTACAGAGCAACTACAGAAGTGTTTTGTTTTGTTTTTTTAATTGGAAATCACCGTATATCATTATGGCTGAATTGTGTCACCCCCCCAATTTCATATGTTGAAGTCATAAGCCCCAGTATCTCAGAATGTGACTGTATTTAGAGATAGGGCTTTAAAAGAAGAAATTAAAGTAAGATGAGGTCACATGTGTAGGCCCTAATCCAATATGACTGGAGTCCTTAGAGGAGATCAGGACACAGACAGACACAGAAGGAAGACCATGTTAAGACACCAGAAAAAGATGGCCTTCGTGTAAGCCAAGGAGAGAGGCCTCAGAAGAAATCAGCCCTGCCAACACCTTGATCTTGGACTTCTAGCCTCCAGAACAGTGAGGAAATACATGTCTGTTGCTTGAGCCACTCAATCTATGGTACTTAGTGGCAGCCTTAGCAAACTAATACAATATCACTGGTCTGCTTAAAACTCTTCAATAACTAAATAAAATCTAAGTCTCTTCCCCTGGTAGAGAAGCTACTGTACATCTGGCCCTTTCTTCATGGCCTCCTTATCTAATGTTCTCCACTTCACATGGCAATAATTTTAAATTTCCTTCCCCTGGTTAATTTTCTTTCTTTCTTTCTTTCTTTTTTCTTTTCTTTTTTTCTTTCTTTATTGTTAATTTTAACTTCTCAGTATACATTGTAGTTGATTTTCGTGTCCCTTTTCCTGTTCCTCTCCCCCCACCTCTTCCCCCTCCTCTTCCAACTATACCATATCTGTTCATTTGTCTTAACAAGTTCAAGGAATTGTTGTGATTGTCGTGTCTTCCTTCCCCACCACCACTTATTTGTTTGTATATTTATTTATTTATTTATTTTAAGCTCCCACAAATAAGTGAGAACTTGTGGTATTTCTTTCTGTGCCTGACTTGTTTCACTTAATATGATTTTCTCTAAGTCCATCCCTGTTGTTGCAAATGGTAGTATTTCATTCTTTTTTATAGCAGAGCAGTATTCCACTGTGTAGATATACCACAGTTTCCCTATCCACTCATCTGATGATGGACATTTTCTGAAATGCTCTGGTCTGTTTAGAATTTAAGATTTACAGTAGCAGAGATGTGCTTGCCACTGTATCTCTGGATATTGGAATGCCAAAAAAAATTTGTTAAATGTATTATTAAGTGCTCTCGAGAGTACTTTCAGTGACTGCCAGTCAGAATACAAGTTGGTACTACCTTTGTGGAAAGCAATTCCCCACAGTGTCTCTAAAGCTTAATGATTTTTATACCTGTTCATCCAGTAATACCATTTCTAGAAAAATAATTTTAAAAATCTGAGATGGGAGCAAAAATTACTTATGGTTATATACAATACATATTATGTGTTATATGTGGTATACAGAGTTATATAAAACAAAATTAGAAACACCTTAAAGGTCCACAAAGGGAAAATGGTTAAATAAATTATAATATTTTCAAACAAATGACAGTTTTCATTCCACCTTGTTTGGTAATTATACTTCTAATAGTCTCTCTCCCACTGGATATAATATGATGTGATTAGGTGCTTCATAGTCCCTTAGCCAAGGGATAGACATTTGACCCAAGGAAGGCCAATGGAATATTTCCCCAAAATTTGAATGCTTGCAGATAAACACAAAATATAGTTCATTCATCTTGTTCTAATGCCTAGACAAGATTCTCAAGAGATTTCTGCTAATAAGGTTTGCCAGGGCTGCATGGTACCTGCATGGCTGATATCTCACTGGGATATACTGTTCTGCCTTTCTGGTTGTCCAAAATATAAAATTACTTCTGTACTCATTTGTAAATAGCCATTGCCCTCCGATAGTCCCTCACTGTCCCAGGTAACCCATCCTCTTCCCCAGTAACCCATGGACAGTCCAACAATTTATGCAGTGAAGGGTAATACCTAGCCCAGCAGCTGCATGGCTGCCATTGGTTCTGAAAGGTAGTGTTCCATGTCATTTGAAATATTTTGAATATCACTCCTTTTTCATGTCTTTACTGAGTCCCTTTAATTTTGCATGTTCACTCATTTTTTCTTCAATTTCATATTTGCTTTATTAGCTCCATTCAGTATTTGTGGTTGGCATTAAAAAACTCTATTTGATGTACTGCGAGTCTTGTATAATAAATCATGTTTAAAAGTATTGGAAAACTCTTAATGTTAATTTTTTTAAAAAGTATACAGAACTATATAAAGCCTAAGTGTATGTAAAATATATTTTCAAATATTGGCACTTTTCAAATATTAATGTGCATATGTGCATAAGATACATGAAAAATAACAAAATCTTATAAGGTCATCTTTTGGTATTGGCATTTATGGGAAACATTTATTCATAATTTCCTTTACTTTCAAAACTTTCTACATTCATGTGTATATATGTTTTACATATATATCTAAATCTATATAATTTTATAAATAATTAGGATGAATTATAGCTCCATCAAGGGGCTCTCCTGTGTCAGGCACTGTTGCAGGTGAATATACAGAGCTCAGGAAAGGCACTGTCTCTTCTTGGAAGCATTTCCTGACAGCTCAGGCATGATTAGACCCTCCCATTTGACCTTAGTGTAGCCCACTATGTTTACTGGCCTGATCCCCATCTCTACAGTCAGCTCCTTGAGGCAGAACAATACCTCATTTATCATTGAATGCCTTGTAATTGCTTAGTGCCAGGGACATGGCCTCTTCTCAGTAAATATTTCTTTAGTTGGTGACATATGAAAATGAGAAACACTACATGACTGGACAGGGATGTAGAGATGAAATTTGTTGGGGAGTAGAATTTTGGTGGATGAAGACTGATGAGGAGCACATTCTGAGAACAGCAAACAGCATGAGCAAAGGACATAAAAACAGGTAAGCATGGCAGTATGGTAATAGGTTAGAGGTGTCTGTAGCTATAACAGGAAAGGGGTCTTTGGTATTTTATTTTCGTATAGATATTTACACTCCCTCATGATTATTAGTAGAATGAGTGTATGCCTTTGTCTACTGGTATTTGCCTCCGTCTTTCATGTGTGTACGACTGTTTGTGTGTGTGAATTTAGCTACTAAGCCCAGAGAACATGGATAACATCCTAGAATATAAAACTGTATAATTAGTATTACACATTTTCAAAATAACAATAACAGCTATGTGTCAAACAAAGTTGGTGAGCATTTCAGCAACATTTATTTCTAATTTAATAACTAAGAAAAACACAAAATAAAGTATAATGGTATTATAGATATCAAGATAATTTGCCAATAAGATTATGCATTTTGTTAAATATCTTGCTTATTACTGATAAATCATGTAGAAACGTATATTTATTCAAAGTATATTTACTAAATGTGTATTATGGGTTAGGTACTATTCTGAGTGCTAATTATGCACTGGGAATAAAATAAACATAGTCCCTGCCCTGTTTTGAGACTATAGTCTGGTGGGGTGGATAGGCAAGTAAATAAACAAATTGTATAATATAATAGAACATGGTGAGTGTATGAGAAAAGGAAACAGAGTACAAAGGTATAAAATAATTGTGGGAGACCTACTTGGATAGGATCAGTAGAGAGGCCTTTCTAACACCTTCTAACGACATCACATTGAAGCTAAGACATGTGAGGCAAGGAGGGAGGCAAGTAGAATGGGGAAGTGTGTTCTCAGCAGAGTGGCTCACAGATGTTATCTCAGACATTAATCAGAGTATCTGCCTGTCCTTTCTTCCTTCATGAAATATTTAGTGTGTGGCTATATTAGTTAAATCAGTGTGCTCAATGCTTAAAAAGGTAGGACGGACCAGGTACATTTTCTGTCTTCAAGGAGTTTAGAGTCAATGAAGAGATTTTAAATTTGAAATTAGGACTGGCAATGGTATGCTGGAGCTGGAAAAGCTGCTTGTTAAATATCCAGGAATTTTGCAAGCTGGTTGTTAAACAATTGGTAGCCTGAAATCAGCCATGGCAGGAGTATTTATACTACAATAATTGGCAATCATTATAAATCAGGGTTTTTGTTTCTTGTTCTTTGTTTTTTTCTTCTGGAGAGTTGCTGGTTAAATATTTACCAACAATTCACAACTCACGTGGCTAGTTCTGAGTAAAACTGATTCAAGAGGAACTGAAGCTACTTCTTGACTTTAGGCTCTATTGTATTCTACTGTAAGCTGTTCAAATGGGTATGACTTAAAAGAGTAAAACCAGGATTACGTTATATTACCACTCTCAATATCAACAATGCTTTCAACAGCATTTAGAGTTGGAAACTTGAGCCTGTAAACTGGACCAGAGCACAGACAATATGGCTCTTATTCCGCATGTGACCCTCAGCACCTACCATCCCTGCAATAATTGCTCGTAGTGTTTGCTCTTTCTGGAACACTGTCCCATCACAATCTCCATTTGTCCAATCCAGCTGTCTTATAAGTATGATGTCATATCTCTCACCTTAGAATAAAGATTTTTCTTTACCCCACACCCTCTCCTTCAATAGCCCCATTTCTTCATTCTCCATGATCAAGAGAGTACTTTTTACTCTTTGCCCCAAGTCCTTACTTCATCCTCTCTTGAGTCAGCTGTAGGCAGGCTTTTGTCCCCAACACTCTACTAAACTGTTCCTGTAAAGAACACCAAATATGAAGAAGATTTCAATCTTCATCATCCTCAGTCTTGCAGTGACATTTGACACAGATGGTCACTCATCCTTCTGCAAATATTTGCTTGTGTTTGACATGTTCTTCCCATTCTCCTCCCGCCTCACCAGCCACTCCTTTTGAGTCTCCTTGGCTGTCGTCCTAATCCCTAATTCTTTATGTGGGAGTTTCCTAGGTGCAGTCATTCAGATTTTTCTTCTCTATTTACTTTCACTAGTATCTGTGTATTGGTAACTCTCAGATACTTATCTCCAGACTGACCTACTCTCGGAGTTTCAAGCCCTTAGCACAGCATACAAAGCCCTTCTATAATCTGGCTGTAGCGTAGCTATCCAACATCATGTCCTCCCATGCTTCTCCTGACTCACCAGAGTTGATCACACAGGACTCCTATTTTTTCTTGACAAAATAAAGCTGAGTCTTTCCTCAGGACCCTTCATTTCAGTTTCTCTCTGCTTGGAATATCTTACCTCCATTTCCTGCATGACTTACTGACATACTTCATTCAGGGCTCCACTCAAATGTCACCTCCCCAAACACCTCATCTAGGATGGCAACACCTTTGCCTTACAAAGCTTGATTTTTCATCATACTACTTATATATATATACACACACACATATACATATATATGCACACATCATACTACTTATATATATAATCTCGCTGTTTAATATAGTATGTCAATATATTTTCTAAATTATTTATTAATACAATATTGTCTAATATGCTATATACTATATAGCATAAAGTGAAAAGATAGCACTTAGTATATTATGTTACGTTATATTATACATTATCACTAGAATGTAAGCTCCCTGAGAAACAGAGGCTTTCTTTCTGTAGTTTCATCACCCATAAACAGTGCCTAACACATAGTAGTAACTTAAAATACATTTTTTAAATGACTAAAAAAATTACCAAAAAATTAATAATCCCCTTGTAGTCTTTTTATGTAGTTATTTTTTCACCCTTTCCTCTCTTTCCCTTTTTCTCCATTGAAAGTGTAATGATCAGGTCTAGGCCATAAAGCAATAACTTATAGGAACCAAGACTTAAATCTACATCTTTTCATTATTTTTACTTCAAATAGATGTTTCCCCATTATAGTGCCACTTATAATTGTGGTACTTTTTAGACATCAATTAGTTTGTAATATGGTTCCTCATCGGCAGTTCCTAGCCACAGAATCTATTCATTAGGAAGATCTATAAAATATCTACTGTGAGCTAGACACTCTATTTGTGCTTGGGATCCAAAGACAAATATACTGCTCCTGCATTCAAGTGACTCTTACACAGATAGACATGAAGAAAAATATTGTAATAATTTCCGAGAAAATTACATACAATTTGCATAACAAAAGTCTCATAGTTCAGCTTCAAAAATCCTGTTTGCAGAAAAAATTTCTCCACACACACACACACATACATATGCATGCAATCACAAATGTGTACTTTATAACTTTATAACAAACTTAAATGTATGGGTACTTGATAATATGGTACTTGTATGGGTACTTGTATGTGTGCTGTTTTTCTCTTTGAGTATATTTATTCTATGCATCTAAATATAACCACATAAATATCTGGCCTCAACAGAAATATCATCCCATCTTCTTATTTGCCAAAACTTGAGCATCAAAATCAGATGCTATACCGGGAAATAGCTGCACTTGGAGGTTTATCCACATGGTTCAGTTCCTGCCTTCAAAAAAGAATCAATGGAAAAGAAAAAGCAAAGGCCTCTCAATTATTCATTTTTTCCAACTTGGAAAATTTTTCAATATTTGTTCTTCATTCTGGATATCAGCTACTCTTTTCACTGACTTGCATTATCTTTCCATACACACATTTTTTCCAGGATTATATTTGGCCTGTGAATAACCTCACAGGTAATTTCTTTTGCAAGTAGTTCATGCTTGATCTATGTGGCATGACAAATAGCTTTCATATTTAGCTGACTAGGATGAAAGGTTGAAAAGGAAATTCTCTCTGACAGTCCTTGTTGGGGAGCTGCTAGAATGTTTAATGTGACAGAGTGCAAAGAGTAGAAACTGTCTGCCTAAGGGCCGGCCCGTGGCTCACTCGGGAGAGTGCGGTGCTGATAACACCAAGGCCCCGGGTTCGGATCCCATATAGGGATGGCCGGTTTGCTCACTGGCTGAGCGTGGTGCTGACAACACCAAGTCAAGGGTTAAGATCCCCTTACCGGTCATCTTTTAAAAAAAAAAAAAGAAAAAGAAACTGTCTGCCTAAGTAATACAACTGGCTAGTAAATCCTTTAATCCAACTATGTCTTAATAAGCATGGTGTTGGCATGTCTGTCCTTGAATATATCAAAAAGTGTGTGTTGATTAAGTAATCTCAAGCAGTCAGTGTTACTCTTTGTAATAATTTATCTCAAAAACCGTATGGACTTGAAATTGTCTTCATCAAAACGTCATGAAAATTATTCATTATAAAACATAATATCTAGTCTCTACAATGATTTTTTTGCTGACACTATAATTCAAGAATAAAATTGAAGAAAGAAGGTTTAAGACACCCTCTTTATTTAGAACATGCAAGAATACTACTAAAATAATAATGATGAGAGTAATTAACTTATTTATGCCAATGTATCAGTCAATTTTTTGCAATGTAAATTGTCTGAGGACTTTAAGAAATCCATCAGAGATGTATGAGGTAACAAAACCTAACATAAGTAAGTAATATTTCTTAAGACATAACAGCCTATAAACTAAAAAAGAATTATAATTTGTAGTTCTTTTTCTCCAAAAACTTCAAAGAAACCACTCTCACATTAACCCCCAGTGGCTTAGGGAAAGTTGCATATCACCTGGGTGGGCTGCATAGTGTCCTTAGCCACTGGTTAGCACCCACCATTTCCCTGCCACAATTCCTGCTTGCTGTGGTGGAACTTCCTGTCATTGCTGATAAAAAAGCAACAAATGTGCCATCAAATCTCATGTCTGCAGGGGAAGAGAGAACTCCAGTCTCTGATTGCCAAAGAAAACTGCTGACATCAAGGCAATTCACAGTATAAACTCTCAAAGTCCAACAGAGATTTTACTCAAAGACCATCAATTTTCAACTGTCTTTTTTTGGCAATAGAAGTTGAGCATGAAGACTAAACCATCCTCAGAACCAACTGCTTCCTCCAGCCCTTCAACCTGACATTGAAGCAAATTCTGCCCTTAAAATTCACAAGGAGAAGGCCATCTCAACAATGTTAAATATCATGTTTTCTAAGAAAGCCATAAAAAAGGATATTTATGTGCAATTTACTGATTTTTAAGTCTTGTCAGCTAATTTAAACTTAGCGAATAATATCCTTACTACAACATAGAAATATACCTTAATTACTATGCATTCCAGGTAGAAAAAGAAGAGCTAAGATGTGTATAGAAAAGATAACTCTTAAACTACTTCAGTTCCAGAATAACATGTAATAGTTGGGGGGAAATCTGGAGCAATTACAATAAAAATGTGTAAAATTTGCAGTATTATTTAACTAGTATGCCGGCCGAATTACCTCTCCTCCATTTTCAGTAAATATTGTTGTAGGGTCAGCTCTTAACTGCATAGCTGATGTGTGCATCTATGGTAGAGACAAGCTTCCAGAGAAATGCATATGTAGGATAGGATTTTGTCCCATCTCTCTTTTTCACTTTAAAGTAAAGCAAGAAGTTCTGTCATGTGCAGAAAATAAATAACGTGCAGAAAAATATCAATACTTCCTGTGTGGTGTGGCAAAAATAATATGGTCTGTTTGCAAGAAGGCTGCAGATGATATAAGGACTTTGGGAAATTGAGGGTGCTGGAAAGGTAATGGTAAACACAAGGAGTAGCTTGGGGGACCATAGATACTCTATGATCTCCATCAGTCCTCACCAAGCTACTTCAAAGAGACATACTGAATAAAACCAGTCCATTTGCTATGCAAATATAGGGGGAAGGCAACTCAGTAATGCAGTGTCACTACTAACATCATAATCTAGAATGTGCTCATAAAAGTTCTCTCCTTTAGGTTTATTTTGCCTACCATGTCTGTGCAGAGGAAAACAAGGTAGCTATCCCTGGTCCCTGGAGTCTTGCAGTAATATAAGGTTAGTAAAGAAAACTAACAAAACTTTTGGATCATACATGAAGCAGAAAAGGGATACTTTCTAGACAAGTTAAAAATTTTGAAGTGGGCAATTAAGCTTATGATTAATGACAGGGGATATTTTATTTTATTTGATCTGGGAATAGCTATCTAGCAAGAAAACTCAGCAATGCTGGACTCAATCATGTTCCACTCTGGAGTAGAGAAACAAAGCAGCCTACCTAAAATAGAGAAATCCTTGATGGATTAATGGCATAGTTTCCACTCCATAAGTTTAGATTTGAGTATGAAGCATCAATTTAATAAAACTGTTTAATCAGTTAATGATGAATCACAGTCATTTTATTTTTTTAATATTACTTAGTTATTTTAGGCTGTTTATATATATATATAAAAACACATATATATAAACACACACATATATATATATAAACACACACATATATATATAAACACACACATGTA
Organism: Cynocephalus volans; assembly: GCF_027409185.1. NCBI lineage: Eukaryota > Metazoa > Chordata > Mammalia > Dermoptera > Cynocephalidae > Cynocephalus > Cynocephalus volans. Next base: position 79,844,854 of record NC_084464.1, read on the forward strand.
TATTATCAGCCTAAAGTAGCTAACACACATATATATATGTAAACTAACACACACATATATGTATGTGTATGTGTTTAGGCTGTGTATATATATGCGTGTTTTACATATATATAAAAGCCTAAAATAACTAACATATATATTTGTAAGTAAAGTTTTACTGTAACACAGCCATACACATTCATTTCCTTATTGTCTAGGGATACTTTCATGCTGCAACAACAAAACTTTGTAGTTATTACACAGTAGTTATTACAGAAACTGTGGTCTGAAAAACCTAAAATATTCACAGTCTTGCCCTTTGTAAAAAAAGTTTGTCAATCTCTATTTTAATCTCTATTATTTGCAGATTTAGCATTTGTCATCATGGGAGCTACCTACCATTGATTATCTACAGGCACTGTACTAAACCTTTCTCATACTTCCTTTATCTCATTTAAGTCCTATGAAATATTGTCATTTCCACTAAATGTATGAGAAAGGAGAGGCTTAGGAAGTTTAAGTGCCTTGCCCATGTAAACAGTGAAGCCAGGATCTAGCTGGCTAGACTGACTCAAAACTCATGTTATTTCTCTTTAATTCACTTCTTCTCCAATAAGTCCATGGTCTTTCTCTTCTAGGAAATTTGCGTGATTTGAACCTGTGAGAAATAGTGCCAATGGACTAAGTAAGTGTCTCAGACATCTGAATGTGAAGTTAAGCTTAATACAGAACAGAGGGAGGAAAGAGCTTTTAAAGTTTCCTTGAAGTGTGAAGAGTTCAATCTAAGTACTCAGATTAGTGCAGCCACAGTCTGTTTAACGCTTCCAAACAAGTCTGGGAGTCGCAATTTTGTTATTAATCAGCACACATCCTTTGGAAAATCACATACATGAATAAGCTTTGCCTCTTCATCTTTTAAGAAGGACTGAGAGCCACAGGGGCACAGGGATATTGCTAGAACATCTGTTTGGCCAATTTGACCCTTTAAGTGTTCTGAGAAAAAGAAAAGTTTATACTAAAAGCAGACAGGCACAGTAGGGTCAACTGTTGCTTTTGGCAGAGGATTTTCTTCTTCGTGGGTCCATACTCTGCCTCAAAATGATCTAGAACTGATCACAAATGACACATTCATTGTGTCACCCGACAAGGCTGCCCCCTCCCCCCGTGGACTGTTTATTGTTTTTTCTTCCATCAGGTATGGTTTGCCTATTCTCCAAGTAATTTTATATATTCCCTGGGGATTATCAGCAAAGTATCTAGAATGAACTTCTCTTCCATTCAAGGATTACAGCCTTGACTCAGGTTTTTAACTCTTGTGGGAAATTGGCAAAATAGGTGTCTGGTTTCTTTACTTTTTTAACCCCCATCTACCCATGAAGAATTTGACATAGTTCCAAGAATGTATATATATTAAATTAACAGGCTGTCCCATCTGAGAATAGCAGCTTGATTCCTGTTCTGGCAACTTCTAGTGGTTGGATATTTCCACACAGAAGGATACATCACTTGGTATGGAAGGGCAAAAGAAGAGGATGGGTAAGGACACATGTCATTATAGCTTCATAAAACCATAGAATTTCAAAGCAAAGGCAATCTCAAAAGTCATCTCATCCAACTCTCCAATTTTGTAAAAGAGTAAACAGAGGACTTCATTTAAAGGTAAGATAAAAAGTAGGCTGTCCCTTACTCCACCTTTATACCTGCCCAACCCAGGAAACATCATTCACATGGACACAAAGCAGAGCACCCCACATGTCCCTTGGAAGGCATCGGCTTATCCTGTAAATTTACTAGTCATCCTAGAGATTCTCCCTTTAAGGTTCTGACATTATGGAAATTAAGAAAATATTTTTTTTTGGTTTACAAAGGATAAATTGGTTGTTAATAATAAAATGACTTTGAAAATCATTATAGTCTGAGGTGATATTATGAGTAATAATCCACTCCCCTTCCCCCCCAATATAATCTTAGTGAATATGACAAAAGGAAATTAAATTGTAGAATTGTGACATAACTAATCATTAAATTGTTTTTCTGTAGCTAAGGCAATTTCAATGTATAATTTAAAAAAATCATTTCCAAGTGATTTTTTTTTTCTTAGTGAAAAGCCTAGTAAAAGCAAACCTGTGTACGGAAATCCTTATTTCCTTCATCTTTTCGTCTTTCTTCGCCCCTTCCTCCAACCCCAAACCCTCCCTGTTTCTGGTCCCACTTGTGTCTCTACCCAAGAGGGAAATGTTGTTTCTGAAGCATAAAAATGGGGAGACTGAGATCAAGAGATTTCTGGAATTGTTGAATTTCCATGCTGGAGTGTTCTTTGCAACAGTGACAAAAGTTCAAATACTAAATGATACATTCAAAATTACGTTGACAGAACTCAAGAGCATATTTTCACAAATGAAAAGCACAGGTCTCTTAAGTACATATTTCTTCATTTCTTTCCTTAGACTAAATTCACATTTTTTTTTTTTTAGTGTCTAATGTGCACAGAGCTTCTGGCCAGACTGTGACACCCCACTTTCAAGTTCCTTCCACAAAGTAAGCCATTAAGGACATTTTCATGCTCATATTCATCGTTTACGTGTCTTAGTGGTATTTCGTTTGATAGTGGAAAATATTATCAGCATATTATTCTGGTTACTCTGGCAAAATAAACTCTCCTTAATAGTATTCTATTACATACACTATGTGAGACCCAGAGACTTGCAAACGTTTTTCCTCTGTTCTCCCCTGAGTCATCTTGTCTGGCATTTCACAATACATTCCAAAAAGCAAGAATAGGAGAAAAACCGCAACAGTAGCAGAGGCAGTTCTTTGAGAGGAAACGCCTTCATTTGAGGGAAGGGAAGAAAAAAAGAAAAAAGAGAGGGAGGCAGAAGAGGAAGAACCATCACTGTCAGGGATTAAGAAAATAAAGAACGCAGGTTATTCATTATGGACCTCCTGTGGGGTTGTTCTGACAGCTCAACAAGTGAAAGACCGGCTAAAGAGACTCCAAGAAAAAACAGGAAAATGGGCTAAAGAGACCCAAGGAAAAGGAAGCAGAAGCAAAAACTTAGGTCTTGACCTTGATCTTGGTCTGTCTTCTACCACATTATACTGGGGCTCTATTTTGGAGCAGGCCAAGAAGATTTAGCTCAGTTGTCAGCTTGGTTCACTGGCAGGGAGGTATGAGCTTTCAAGTTTCGGTTTTAATCTTTGATATTGTGAAATATTCAATTTAAGGATTTTCCTACTGTGTTCAAGGGCATTATACACAAATACATATCATTCTCTTTTCCAAAACAATCTCCGAGTATTGATGGTGGCCTTAAATATTCTGTTGATCTGAGGAATATTAACCTTGCTTTTAAAGGAAAATCAAGTATGATTTTTTTCTCACCTATCGGGTGAAGCTACCATTACTTAAATAGCACAAAGTCTAGCCAAAAGACCAATCATAACAGGAACGAAGTTATACAGTTTGCGAATATACTTAGGCTAATTATTGAATGATTTTAGTGGCAGGTAGGCATATGACAGTACAGACAGGAATGGTAAAGAATTGTGTGAGCAGCATCCAGCAGAAACATTCTCAAGCTCTTCCATGCTCCCCAAAAGATGTCCGAAAATTATACATACTGGCCGAAATGTTGGACTATTATTCTGACATGTTGCTGACCGTATATTTCCACGATTTGAGTTTCATAAAGACAACATAGTAAGAATTTCACCTACTTTATATTAGATACCCTTTGTATAAAAATAATATTACCTTGCAGCAGAGCAGTCAAAAGCCTGGAACTAGCTCCAGATCAACTTCCTTAAATGGTCGCATTGCCTGGAACACTTCAGATTAAGGTCAGGGAAGAGGAGGTAACTTCATCCACTGGCATCACTGCCTCACATTAAACCTTCTATGACTGAAGTTGTTGGAGTGAGCAGGACTGAAGCCATGTTGGGACCTAAAAACACATGGGCTCTAAAAGATCTTAAAAGGACAGTTTTTTTTTCCTGGCATGCATTTCTCTGAGTTCTCTCTTTTCCCATGGTTATTTAATAGTTTGATCCTTGGTTATGGGGCAAGACAACATTGTTTACATAAATGTCAAGTTGTTTTCCAGCCAACCTGAAGCTGCAAACTTCAGACTTGCACATACTACCCAGACCCTAAACCAAAGAAAACATCAGTAAAGCTATCTGATTCCACCCCTCCAGCAGGACCCTGAGACAACAGCAAGGACAGGAGCAGAAACCACACAGTCTTGGCAAGATTTTGCACCTGGCTCCTTGCATGGAGCCCCCGCGGCTCATGTCCCCCTCCCTCCTGCTTTTCATTTCTCACTTTCATTCCCTCAAACCCCTCTAAAATTCCCTCAGTAAATCTGAGTCTTTCAGATGGCTTTAGTCTGGCCAGTCTCCTTCAGGTTTACCGGAGAGATGGGAAAGCCCGACATCTCTCCTCAAGTCACCAGTATTCCTAAATAAAAGCTGGCTTCCATTTTCACCAACATGTGACTTCTCAGTAGTTTGTTTTTGAAAGGGGGAAGGCAGCCAGACCTGTGCCCTGTAACACAGCTACACTACATTCAGTCATACCCAAATAGTTTAGCTATTTTTTAATAATTTCCCAGACACCTAAAGCCTGGGGGCAACAAGATTCAGTAGTAACTGAACGTATTCACATGGATGGGGGGGCCAGAAGTCGGGACGATGCCCACACTTTCTAGAGCTTATTCATTTGCTCATATTGCAAAGGTGGGATTAAAAAGAGGCTGGTTGATAAAGTTTCACCAGGAGGATATGTACCATGCTCTGTCACTGTACAACAAAGAGAGTTGTCAAAGCATTTGAGGTGACTTTTTAAGTCTAACGTCCAACCTTCACAGGATTGGGGAGAGGCAGAAACGTATGGTCTGCAAATGACCATTAGGCTGTGTTTACTCTCCCATCCAGACCTCAAGGGGAAAAAGGACAGAGAAGAAAAAGGTTGGCTTCAGTCTTTCTGAGTAAGATCCTTTTATCTTTCATAGCAGAGCAGAGCTAGGAGTTTTTAATGGAAAACATAACTAATTCTCTCAGGAGGAGGCAAAAATTGCTCCTGTAGGACCCTGCGGGCAGTTGGTAAAAATCTATTTTGATAGAGTTTACCAGTTATTTATAGCCAAAACATACTGGATAACAAATCCTCCATAACTCAGTGGTTTAGAACAATAAACATTTAGTCATATTATAGGTCTGTAGTTTAGCAATTTAGACTGGGTTCAGCCATGGGGTCTTAGGTGACTCAGCTTTCCTCCCTGTCTTTCTCATCCATCAGCAGACAAGCCTGTGTGTGTTCTCACGGTGGTGGTGGCAGTAGCACAAGAGGGTAAAGGTGATAACAAATAAATACTTTTCAAGTTCATTATAGAGTCAACTCTGCTAACATCCCAGTGGCAAAAAGCAGTCATACTGCCAAGCCAGAGTAAAGTGGAGCAGGTCACCCCACCCATGGCAAAGAGCACACATACAAAGTGGGGAAGAATTAAAGCCATAACACAGCCTTTAGGCATTTAAGTAGCCAGTGAGCCCTCAGCTTTCCAGAAGTGATAACATGCTGGCATGAGAGAAATAGCAGCAAAAGGGGAAAGAGTTTGAAAAGGAAAGAAATACTTACAGTAGACTTAGGAGAGCCCTTGGCCAAGTAGGTGAACAAACTATTAAGATCTGCATGAAATCATCTGGCATCGTGATTGACAGGACAACAGCACCTCAGGTGGCTGTTTAGGGAAGGAAGGAAACATGTTTTCTCTTAGCATCTACTATATATCTAGAGCCATGTCAGGTTATTAGTATTTGTCATTTCAGTTAACTCTTGTACCATTTCTAATATTTTGGTATAATTATCTCCATTTGATAGATGAAAAAATGGATATGAGTTAATTTATTTAAACAACGATGCAAGCAAATGGTGGAGTTGCCTTTTCTTATTCCGAAGCTCGTACTCTCTGCTCCACTGCACTTTGTACCCATATTGGCTTCTTTAAGTATGAATCATCTCCTGTTAACTTTTTTCTTTTTTTTTTCCTATAGAATTCCCTGAGGAACAATGAGTTGCAAAAATAGCCTCCCCCTCAAAAAAAAAAAAAAAAAAAAAAGTCAGAATTTTTAGGATATGGACTAATTTGCTTTCTTGGCTTACTTTCCCAGACTGTTTTAAATGGTTTTCCTTCATAGGAGATGAAGAACATATGCCCAAGTCCAGCCCAGGAACAAAAGGCAAGATTTTTAGATGAAGCAGAACTTATGTTAAGCCAATGCAGGGGAAGACAACTTGATGCTCTTGTGTTGGCCTGTGACCCTGTTTTGATGATAGGCACTGTAGCCGTAGCCCCATCTGGTAGTATCATTTGTGTCCCAGGCTACACCTGATTCCAAATAGCCATTGTGATGTCTCTTTCCATACTGAGTGGTTGATTTGGTGCGTGGATATTTGTGTATGGTCTCTAGACCAAGGGGTTAGCTAGAATAAGCCCTGAAGCCCTGAAAAGTAGAAGAAGGATGTGAGGACAGATTGGGTCCAGACCACCGATGAAGCCTAGCTGTAAAGTACTATTTCTAGACACATATTTTGTAGAATATATATTTTTAGGAAATACTAAAGTATACAAGTTTTAAATAACAGAAAATTAAATATTTTCTATTAAAAACTGGAAAACAAGTAAAAATTTGTCATTTAAGAATGATTACCTTTTAAAAGTTGCTTGTGTTTATGCATTGTATATAGCAGACAGTAATTAGGTGTTTAGTTTTATCTACTATTTAAATAATAAACCAGAAACACTTTACTGCTTTTATATGTTAATAATGACAAATCACTAGATATAATCTAAAATTTCTTATGAAATATTTTCTCCACTCACAGCCCTTTTATTAGAGAAACTACTTTTGAATACTGTACAAATTAGATTGTATCACTGAATTCCTCTTGTACAGTTCTTCTCTTTGCATTTTTCTATCACTCATTCAAATACTGATAATTTTACCATGTACCACAGAATTATACATCAATCTTGTAAAGATTTCATGTAAAGATGAAAAAGACAAGCTACCTTTGCTGTAAAGAGTTTACAGATAATGGGAGGGACAGATTTATACAGGACAAGTTAACTATCATGTGTGTGTATGTTGCCATAATTTTAAGAAAGATACAAGATAATTTACAGAAAGCAATTATTTCTCTTTTAAAAAGGAGTGCCTTCAAGTATCTTTTCAGAGTAGGAAGAAAAGCTAATATGTGTCCTTGGGTTCTGAAGAGTGGATGGGATTTGGTGGTCAGAGATCAAAGCAAGATTATTTTATATAATATTAATTTGGGGTTTTTGTTTTGTTTCTTTCTGATGAAGCAGAAGACTTTAAAACAACAAAAGCATAGAATTTAGAGCCAGACATCTGGGTCCTGACTCTTTCTAGGTACATTAACTTAGCCTCCCCTGTTCATTAGTAAAATGGGAAACATAAAACCAACTCTGGAAGATCATGTGAGGATTGAAATAACTGACATGTCTATGTGTGTGGCTCAGTACCCAGAACGCATAAGTTAGTTCTCACATATTTTTTTCAGGACCATCCTCTTTCATCTCTACCATTTAGTAACATCTGAAATATCATACCCTCAGGTCTCTTCTTTTCCTTTCTTTCACATCTTTGATCTTTTCTCCTCCTTAGTTCTCTTCCTTTCACATCTTCAAGTGTTACTCAACCTAAAAAAAAAAAAAATTCTTAAACTATCATGTTATGTCTCTGTTTTCTTTCATTTTAAATATTTGAATGAGGTACTGGTATTTATTGCCTCCATTTGCTTATTTCTTATTGATCAGAGAGCTGCAGAGCATGATAGTTGCCATGAGTTTTGGGCACAGATGGCCATGTATAAATCCTGATTCTGCTACTTTTCCTAAGCTGCATGATCTCTGGTAAATTACTGTCTTCTCTGTGCTTCATTTTTCTCATTTGAAAAAATGGGTATGGAGACACCATTATCCTCTGTTTTTTGCTGCACTGACCTCGGCGTCTTGCCTGCGTCCCACTTGTTTGCGGCCTATAGGCTACTGCAGCACTAGGGTGTCAGTTGTTGGTCCCGCCCACAGCACTTCAGTTCTGCTGTGCAAGGATATAGAATAACTGACTGGTGTGTCCATTTTACATAAGAAAATGGAAACTGAACAGCCAGAGGAAACCTTCCCCAGCACTGAAACTAATGGTGAATTTGGTAAAGGCCCTCCAGAAGATATGGAAGAACAAGCATTTGAAAGATCTAGAAACACTGATGAGGTGGTTGAATTACGCATTCTGCTTCAGAGCAAGAATGCCAGGGCAGTGATTGCAAATGGAGGCAAGAATATTAAGACTCTGTACAGACTACAATGACAGTGTTTCAGTCTCAGCAGTGGCCCCAAGCACATATTGAGTATCAGTGCTGATATTGAAACAATTGGAGAAATTCTGAAGAAAATCATCCCTACCTTGGAAGAGGGCCTGCAGTTGCCATCACCCACTGCAACCAGCCAGCTCCTGCTCGAATCTGATGCTGTGGAATACTTAAATTACCAACACTATAAAGGAAGCACCTTTAACTGTGAGTTGAGACTGTTGATTCATCAGAGTCTGGCAAGAGGAGTTGTTGGAGTCAAAGGTGCTAAAATCAAAGAACTTTGAGAGAACACTCAGACAACAATCAAGCTTTTCCAGGAATGCTGTCCTCATTCCACCAACAGAGTCGTTCTTATTGAAGGGAAGCCTGATAGGGTTGTAGAATGCATAAAGATTATCCTTGATCTTATGTTGGAGTCTTCCATCAAAGGACGTGCACAGCCTTATAATCCCAATTTTTATGATGAAACCTATGATTATGGTGGCTTTACAATGATGTTTGATAACTGCTGTGGACAAATGTGGGATTTCCCGTGAGGAGAAGAGGTAGTTTTGACAGAATTCCTCCTGGTCGAGATGGACATCCCATGCTTCCATCTAGAAGAGATTATGATGATATGAGCTCTCGATGAGGGCCACCTCCTCTTCCTTCTGGACGAGGTAGCCAGGGTGGTAGCAGAGCTCAGAATCTTCCTCTTCTACCACCACCACCACCTAGAGGAGGAGATCTATTGGCTTATGACAGAAGAGGAAGACCTGGAGATTGTTAGAATGGCATGGTTGGTTTCAGTGCTGATGAAACTTGGGATTCTGCAATAAATACACAGAGCCCATCAGAATGGCAAATGGCTTATGAACCACCAGGTGGCTCTGGATATGATTATTCCTATGCAGGGGTTCGTAGCTCATATGGTGATCTTGGTGGACCTATTATTACTGTGCAAGTAAGTAATCCCAAAGATTTGGCGGGATCTATTATTAGCAAAGGTAGTCAGCAGATTAAACAAATCCATCATGAGTCAGGCAGGAGCTTCAATCAAAATTGATGATCATTACCATTACAGGAATATAGGACCAGATACAGAAGGCACAGTATTTGCTGCAGAACAGTGTGAAGCAGTACGCAGATGATGAAGGATTCTAATGCAAGACATTTTTTCTTTTTTTATAGTGTAAAGCAGTTTTCTGGAAAGTTTTTCTAAGACTAGTGAAGAACTGAAGGAGTCCTGCATCTTTTTTTTTTTTTTTATCTGCTTCTGTTTGAAAAGCCAACATTCCTCTGCTTCACTGGTATTATGCATTTGAGGTGTAGTGAAATCTTTGCTGTTCACCAGATGTAATGTTTTAGTTCCTTACAAACAGGCTGGGGGGGATGGTGTGCAAAACCTAACACTGCAATTTTGAAACAACAGCAGAGTGTGAATTTTATTTTTTGTTCATTGTTGGTGGTTAAAAAGAAAAAAATTCCCCCATGTAATTATTGTGAACACTTTGCTTTGTGGTCACTGTAACATTTGGGAGATGGGATAAGAAGAAAAGGTATCCATAGTCCACATGTCCCTGACATGTGTTCAGAGCAGTGTGCAGAATGTAATGCTCTTTTGTAAGAAAAATTTTACAATTTTTAAAATAAATTTAGTGAACCTATTTTTTGGTGATCTTTTTTTTTTTAAAGACAATCATTTTTCAAATGGTGGCTGAATTTCCCAATCCATCCGAAACTAAACACTAAGTTTGATTATCAGCTCCTCTGTTGGATGTAAGTGCATCTCTTCTCGGACATAGGCAAAATATCTTGGCAAATGGTTCTGGTGTTTTCTTGATGGTTTGAAAGTTCATTGCTTGGGAAGAAATTCCATCATATGTATTCACACTTATAATAAGCTGGGGAATTTTTGTTTGTTTTTGCAAATGCTTGCCCCCACTTTTCAACAGTTTTCTATGTTAGTAGTTGTGAAGAAACAACATGGGGAGCAGTACTACAAACTGAATAAAGGTGTAAGTACATACTGGAAGCCTGATTGGCGGCAAGTTTTATTAATCACAATAACACTTGGTTATGGAAGTAAGAAGTAAGTGATGCTGAGTAAATTCTGATTATTTTTATTATGTAATTTCTCACCTATAGACTTAAACTGTCAACCTGCTAGTGTCAATTAGTTAAACCTTGTAAAAAAATATATTCTTGTTTTTCCATTGTATGCATATTGAAAGATGTACCATTTCTCTGTTGTATGTTGGATTATATAGGAAATATTTGTGTGCAATTCAAAAAAAAGATAAAAAGAAGTTCTTGTGGATGTTTTGTGTAATATCTTGACATTTGTATTGATAGCTAAAAATTCACTTCCAAATAAAACTCCCATGATGCTAGATTTGGTGTGTGCCCAATTTGAACAAGGATTGATTGAGAACATTCCAAGGAAATACACTAGTCTTAAATTGTAAAAAACAAACAAACAAACAACAACAACAACAAAAAATGGGGATGATGATGACAGTAGCACCTGCCTCATAGAGCGGTTGTGAGGATTCAATGCATTTATACTCAAAGGGGATATAGAAAAGTACCTGATACTCAATAAATATGCAGCAAATGTTAACCAGTACTATTACAATTCTTCGGTAAAGAGGAATCTGGCTTCTGTCCTTGTCAATCTGTTGAAATGGCTCTGTCAGATGTTACTAGTGTTCTCAGGATTTCCAAATTCAGTAAAATCTTTTTATTATGCATCCTGCTTGGTTTCTCTCTAACACTTTGCCCAGTCCTCCTTCCTCATCTTATGAAAGCTCTCCTCTCAGCCTCTCAGCAAGTCTTCTCTTCTGCACACTCTTTAGGTATTGGTGGTCACTTCTCTGTGAGATGCAGATTCAAATACCCAACTTCCTGTATCTCTCTAGGTACCTTGAACTTGATATGTCCCAAACTGACCTTACCACATTTAGTTTCCAAAACTTTATCTCCTTTTCCCACCTACCCTTTCCTGATGAATGTCCATCTTAGTTCCTAGAACATAAACTTGAGAGAATTCCAGATGTGTCTTCTCTTTCGTATCCCTCATCTGATCATATGGTAAATCCATTAGTTTCCCTCACAGTCAGATGTTGTCTCAATCAACATCCTTCCCTCAATTCCACCTGTCATTTATTTAGTTAAGATCCTAATAATTTCTCAATGGGATCTTGCAATCTATCCCCCTCATGAGTCTCCTTTTCTATACTCTCATCCACTCCAAATCCATTCTCTATACTGAAAATGAAGTTATCTTTCAAAAATGTGAGTTGATAAATATCACTGTCTTACTACAAATACTCAATAAAAAACATGAACACTTTCATACAGCCGTAAGATACTTGACAGAGGAAAGGATGGATGGAGAGTTGGTTAAGTTTGGGAAGGTAGGGGAAAAAAAGCAAATTAAAGTAATTAATAAAGCTACCATGGAAAACAAAAATCTGGATGATTTATCTACTCCTTACAGATTCACTTATTTTATCAACAAATATTTTCTGTAAGCCTCCTGATAAGGGCTCAAGTGGTAGGGATCTAGCAGTGAAACAAAGTATATCTAGGTGCTAGGAATATATCATTGAAACAAAACAGATAAATTCTTGCTCTCACAAGGGAAGAGTGACAACAAATAAATATGTAAACCTAGAAAATATAGGATAGTGACACCTGCTGTAGAAAAAAAGAAAACTCCATAGGATATGGAGTGCTGGGGAGCGGTGGTTGGAATTTGCTATTTATATAAGGTGACTCGGGACAGCCTCACTGAAAGGAGATATTTCGGCAGAGACTTGAAAAATGCAAGAGAGAGCAAGCCATGCAAATATGTGCAAACAAAGTATTCCAGGGGAGAAGGAACAGCAAGTACCAAAGCCCTAAAGCAAGGTCAGGCTAAGGATGTTTGAGTAATAGAAATTAGGCCATTGTGGCTGGAGCAGAGAGAGTTAGGGGAAAGTAGTAGGAAGTGAAGTCAGAGCAGCAGTCTGGGCCCAGACTATAAAATCTTGAAAGTCATTATAAAAATGTTGGTGAGTACTAAGAGGGGACTGAGGAGCTCTTGCAGGAATTGAACAGAGGAGTGAATGATCTCTCTGAACTTCTCTCTTCGTAGCCTTTTTTTTTTTTTTTTTTTTTAAAGATGACCGGTAAGGGGATCTTATCCCTTGATTTGGTGTTGTCAGCACCACGCTCTCCCAGGTGAGCCAACCGGTCATCCCTATATGGGATCCGAACCCATGGCCTTGGTGTCATCAGCACCGCACTCTCCCGAGTGAGTCTTTTTTTTTTTTCTGATATACCACTAATTTCTTGCAGTTCCCATTCTTACTCTCCCTTTGAATCTCTCTGTGTGCTGCTATCTCTGCCTAGACCACCTTTCCCACTCACACCTGACCCTCCTTTGACTGTCAGTTCCTAGCAGATCCTCAGGTTCCATCATATATGTGGTAGAGGTATCTACCCTTCTCCAAGAAGGCTGGATTTGGTTCCTTTCCTAACAACCCTCATGACATTTTCTCAGTCAAGATACTTTTAGATACAAATAACAGAAAACCTGACTAACAGTGGCTTAAGCCATAAGAACATTAATATTTGCTGATAAGATGTTTAGAGGTAAAATATTGTTGTAGTGGACTGAATTATGTCCCCCCCAAACTCATTGAAGCTTGAATTGTGTTCCCCAAGTTTTGTATATTAGAAATTTGGTCCCTACTGTGACTGTTAAGAGAGTGGGAAATCCTATTATGGCAATTGAAAGTTGGAGCCTTGAAAAGGTGATTGGATCGTAGGACCCTGAAGTAGTAAATGGATTAAAAATGGTGGTCAGGGCATGGTTCTGAGCGCTTTAAAAGAAGAGGAGAGCCTGTCTCTCTCTTGATCTCTCTGGTCTCTGCTTCCACCATCTTGCAATGTGAGACCCCTGGGTCACTGTCACCAACACCAGATGGGCTTTGGACTTCCCAGCCTCAGAAACTGTAAAGGATAAATTTTGTCTTCTTTCTAAATCACTCAGTTCCATGTATTTTGTTATAAGCAACAGAAATGGACTAATAGATTTGTCATTATTAATCATCTCAGTGATGTTCACTGGGACTCAGGCTCTTGCCATTCCTCTGCTTCACCACAGTCAGCACACTGGCTTCCATCCTCCAGCTTGCCCCTAATGGTTGCACGATGGCTGCCATCTTGGCATCACGGGCATCTGACTTCAAACAATAGGAACAAAGGGAAGGGATTCCAAGAGGTGTCCTTCCCTCCCGTCAGGGGAAAATGTCTATCACAGAAGCCCACTAGAAGTCTCTTTATGTCTAATTAGCCAGAACAAATTTATATTTTTTATAAGTGCCTATTTACCTGTATCTCCTAGTCATTGTATCCTAACAGCTAGCACAGATGGTGACACAGTTGGTGCTTGCTAAATACTTGTTGAATAAAATCAATATTTAGTGACTTTTATTCTCTTTGTAAAATAGAATGTGAGGTTGAGGGTTGGGAGTTTCATGAAAATAGCACACTTCTCAGAAAAGAAAAGAACTGCTGACTAGAAATGAGTAAAAGACTTACCAAATCATATTGTGGCCTGGCTATGTCAGAGAATAGCAACATAACCTTCCAGTTTGTACTTTTAGAGTTTCCAAATAAAAATCTGCAAATCCCCAAAGGGTTGAAATTAAGTTCACATTATCTAAAACCATGGAATTTAAACATGCTTTGACTATTTCCTCCACCCTGGTTTTGGTTCATTGATAATGATCTTTAAAAAATCTTTCTAAATTCTACTGACCTACATTTGAAACTAACTGGTCAATTGTAGACCATAAGCCTTGTGATATAGAACAAGCACAAATACAAAATCACACACACAGAGAAAACACAGGAGAACCCTATTGTTGATGATTTAGTGAGAATTTCTAAATTGATACAGGTATAAAGGGTATTTGATAGTTCAACAAAGGAAATGACATAGAGTCGGTGACTTTGGCTCAATAGAAGTAAATTTTTGCAAGTACTCCTTGCGTAAATCTTGTGTCAGACATACTCAGTACCCTTAACAGTTTCTTCCCATCCATAAGCAGGCCTGCAGGTTCCACGTGGAATGTCCTAGTGGCTACGGGCCCTTCAAGGCAGTATCCAGGCTCTACTTCTCACTTACCACTCTAAATCCATATGTTCTCTCTTAGTGTCTCCATTTCCTGTACTGTTCTTTTTTTCTTCCCAGAACCTTCAGACTGATGCCTGGGAGAAAAGGCCACTTGTCTTGAGCCAAACTTCAGCTCTATATCTCCCACAGCTCCGTGCTCTGGAACCCCAGGCCAGAGCAGCTCCACTTCTGAGAGCAACCCAGGCTCTAACGACTGCAGCCCAGGGTAAATACTCATTTGTCATTTCAGAGTTTTATAAGCAATCTCTTTATTTTTTAGAAGGACACAGGGCCCTGAGAAAGGGCCACCAAGGTGTCTTAGGCCAAGACAAAGAGAGACAGAGACAAAGAATGAATGCTGGGCTGGATTGGACAGCTAAAGAGGTCATGTACAACCCAACAATGAGGCAAAGAGAGAAGCTGTTGAAGTCAAAGTGAATTTTGCAATACTCACTGAAGGAGTAGGAACCCACACAAATACCAAAATTTTAAGGATGTGTGTAGATTCTGATTAAGAAGAATAGCAACTAGAACTATCAAAACAAAGTGACGAAGAATTTTGGACTTAAATTATAAACATTGCACAATTATGGACTGACTCAGAAATCTGTGTAACTAGTTTCTTAACTCTGATACATGAAAGACCTTCTAAGGTAGATGTGAATGGTGTGGAGGATATAAGCTTCAACAACCCATGTAGATTCGGTTCTAGGCAGATATAGGATAAAGATGTTGTTTCTTATCTAAACTAAGAGTTTCATCACATTTTCTACTTGCAGAAATTGGGGTTTATAATTATACTGCTTATTGAGCTTTGTAATGAAAGTAATATAACTGAGAATGTATGTGTGTGTATGTGACTATACAGTGTTTAATGAGTAATATATAGTGCATTTATTCTCTAGTAATCTTTTCATGAACCCTAAATTAAAAATCACCTCCCGCCCAAACACACACACCTGTACTCAGGTACTGTGGAAGAGTGGTGTCTGAATCCAGCAAGACCTAAACAACCATTGAGTGAAAATTCCACAGCAGAGAGTGGGCTGCCATGAAAACAGCTTCCTTTACAGAATTCTCCCTCAAATCCTTTTCCTGTTTGAGTGGACCATACATCAGAATTGAAAATTATCATACTTCATTTGTTGAAATTTAAGACATTTGTGATAGTCTGAGACATTTTATAAAGTCTCTTCTATTGTATAAATTAGATTGGAAATTATTTAACCATCAAGTAGTTCCTACTTTGGGCTAATTCATACGATTTTATTAAAATGTTTAAAATTGTGATTTTTTTTCTTGTTTTGTTGTCAGACACATGAAGTTTATGCATGTCTTTGATATGGGAGTTATTTGCTATCATGTGACGTCTTATAGAAATAGAAAAATTATACACTAACTCTAACGGATTTCACTTGGGATTTTGACTAAAGATTAACTTAAGGATAGAATGCAGGTCAGCTACAATACAGGTCAGAAAAAAACAAGTAAATAAAGTCTGGCTTATTTGGATATTTAGCTTTCTTTGGCCCATTTAACAAACCATGCTAATAAAATTTTCACAGCCAGAGAGCTCTAGGAAATGTTATGCCAGCCATTTAGAAAATGAAACATATCAGCTTCTCCCCTTGACTGAAGAACTTCTGTTTTAAGAAGGAACTGTTATAAAATATTTCATTGTTTTCATTTACCTAAATACTACCCAAATATATTCCAAATAGCTCAAAAAATTCTCAGTTTAGCTTGTAAAATTTTATGCTTTACAGTATTATAGATTTTATATATAATTGTTCTTTTCATATAGCTATCTATTTTAACATACTGAGGGTGGCCTCTACTTAGTGGAACCTCTCATGAGATTCATCTTCTCTAAATAAAATACTTTTTCTTTAATTAACCATCATTCTAAATTCTATAAAATATTTATTGTGAAAAAATGAACTCTCAAATTTAAATTAACATAAATAAATTTGATTTTCTTCAAGTTTAGAGTAAATAAAAACAAAGCATGCAAAATTGTGCAGTGGAGAATAACTTGAAAGAACCAATAAGAAGTAAAACAATGAAGATGATAGGACTGACCTCATAGTTGCCTCATGGTTCTCAATTTTATAACCATATATAAATTGAGCTAATTTCCTTGAATATCACACATTAATACATCAATAGAAAAATTTATGTACTGTTCCAGGTAAGCAGTATATTAATAAGTCATATTTACTTTATAATTAATTCTCCCAATAATTTTGTGAAGGTAAGGTAGCAGTTCGTATCCTTAGTTTATGCTTGGAAGAATTGAAGCAGAATGATATTGTTTCTAATCATGTAGCCAAATTTTAAAAATGAACTAGAAATTGATCTTCTGATTTTTTTAATCAAGTTAATTGACAGTGCTCTTAGATAAGTTGAATTTTTTTAGGTTTATGAAAGAAGTAAACTAGTTTTTATCTTGTTATATAAAAACATTTACTCTTTCTTTTTGCTAAATGATATAGTTTTCAAATTTAACTATTAATATAAAAGACTAAGAACATTTTTACTTAAAATCCATGTAACAGTATAGGTTGAATTAAAGTTATAGAATACCTTTACATTTCCTAAATACATTGATTCCTATCTAAAGAACTATAAGTACAAATACAAATTTACTAAAGTAATAACCTGAAAAACCAAAACCAATTTGCTTTCTAATTCAACGAATTAATACTTTTTAGATTTTTTAGAATGAGAGACTGCCTGCATAATTTAAAAACCGTGTTAATACAATTTCTGTACCAGCTTTATAAACATTTCAGTTTTGCTACAATTATTTAAATACAAACCCATTTCTCTATTAGAACATTCTTTTTTACATACACTAAACATTTCCTAGAAAAGCAGTCTATATTGTTCTGTTCTATGCCAAAAATATGGTGACAGTGAAACCATAAAGTAAGGGATATGAATCTGTCTGATAATAAATAAGAGTTGTTTTTAATATCTTTGCTAAGTTCAGCCAAGATCTCTGACCATATAACTTTACAATTTTTATCTTATATTACTTTTGTTTTAACTTAGAGTCAAATTTAATTCAGTATTCTTCCTTGACTTACAATTTGTTCTGCTTACTTTTAGAACACTTGATTTTGGAGAAAATTAATTTCTATGAGTAATTCTAAGTAGTATCCAATTTGGTGTGGGGTAGATAAATATCTGTACATTTGAAAACAAACTAATGGTGCTCACTTTGGCAGCACATATACTAATACTGGAGCAACACATAGTGGATTTGCATGACCCCTGTGCAAGGACAACAAATAAATTTGTGAAGCAATCTATGGCTTTTATTCAATTAAGTAAAAAACACAACTGAGAGCTTAAGTAACAAGATACAACAAGGAATAGAAAGACTTCCTATCTCAAAAACAGGCTTTTTGAAATTTTTGAAATAACCCAAATGACAAAAAAAAAAAGAAAGAAAAAAGAATTTTTAAACAAGGAAGAAAACCTGCAAGAGATGTCAGAAAACCTTAGGCATACAAACATCCATATTGTGGGTGTCCCAGAAGGGGGAAAGAAAGTAAAAGGCATTAAAAATCTATTTGATTAAATAATAGCAGAAAACTTTCCAGTAATTGGGACAGATATAGACTTCCAGATCCAAGAAGTTCCAATATCCACAATCAGATTAAATCCAAAAATGTTGTCTCCAAGACACATTGTGGTCAAACTGTCAAAAATCAAAGAGAGAATCCTAAAAACAGCAAGAGAAATGCATCAAATCACTTATGAAGGAATTCTCATCAGACTAACAACAGATTTTCAATAGAAAAAAGAAACCTTACAGTCCAGGAGAAAATTGGATAATGTATTCAAAGTACTAAAAGAAAAAACTACCAGCCGAGAATACTATACCCAGCAAAGTATCCTTCAGAAATGAAGGAGAAATAGTGTATTTCCCTGACAAACAAAAACTGCAGGATTTCACCAACACATGACCAACCCTACAAGAAATCCTTAGAGGAGTCCTGCATCTGGGATCCAAAAAATGATCATCACCATCATTAACACATGAGAAAGAACAGAACCCACTGGTAGAGCATATATAGAAATGAGAAAGAGAAAGAAACTATATTATTATTATATCTTACCACTTCAAAAAACTGACAAACACTGATGACAAACAATAAGAAGGAAAGAAAGGAAAAAAGATATTTAAAACAATACAAAAAGCAACAAAATGCCAAGAGTAAGACAATACCTTCCAATAACAACTTTAAATATAAACGGATTGAATTTCCCTGTAAAAAGACATAAACTGCCTGAATGGATTAAAAAAACTAGACCCAACTTTATGCTGCCTATTAGAAACTCAACTCACTTAAAAAGACACACATAGACTAATAGCAAAGGGATGGAAAAAGAAATACCACAAAAATGGAAACCAAAAATGAGTGGGAGTAGTTATTTGTGTATCAGATAAAATGGACTTTAAACTGAAAACTATAAAAAGTGACAAGGTCGTTATATAATAAGAAAGGGATCTATTTAGAAAGAGGCTATAACATTCATAAATATACATACACCCAACATTGGAGCACACAGATATAAAGCAATTACTATTAGACCTAAAGAGAGAAATAGACCCCCAACACAATAGTTGGGGACCTTGACTCCCCTCACCCAACACGGCAAAGATCATCTAGGCAACAAATCAGCATAGAAGCACAGGATTTAAAATACACTTTAGACCAACTGAACTTGGCAGACATCTATAGAACATTTAGTCCAACAACTACAGGATACACATTCTTCTCATCAGTGTGTGGAACATACCCCAGGATGGACAACATATTAGGTCACAAACCAATTCTCAACAGATTTTTAAAAATTGAAATCATCTCAAGTATCTTTTCAGATCACAATGGATTAAAACTAAAAAACAACAAGCAAAACTTTGGAAACTATACAAACACATGGAAATTGAATGACCTATGGATTAAAGAAGAAATTAAATAGAAAATCAAAAAAATTCTCCAAACTAACGAGAATAAAGACATATCATAAAAAAACTTTTGGGATATTGCAAAAGCAGCACTAAGAGGGAACATAATAGAAAGACTTCAAATAAACAACCTAATGTTACACTTCAAAGAAATAGAAAAACAAGAACAATCAACCCCCCAAATCAGTAGATGGAAAGAAACAATTAAGATTGGAGCAGAACTAAAAGAAATAGATTCAAAAAAAGAAACAAAAGATCAATAAAACATAAAGTCATTTTTTGAGGAGATTTTTAAAAAAATAGACAAACCATTAGCTAGACTAAGTAAAAAGAGAAGAGAGAAGAACCAAATAACAAAAGTCAGAAATGAAAAAGGAGACATTACAACTGATAATGCAGAAATACAAAGAAGCATGGGAGATTATTTTGAACAGCTATATGGTAATAAATTTGAAAATCTGGTAGAAATAGATAAATTTATGGACATGTAGACTACCAAGACTAAACTGAGAAGAAATAGAAAACCTGAACAGACCAATAACAAGCAGTGAGATTGAAGTAGAATCAGCAGATTCCAAATAAAGAAAAGCCCAGGACCAGATGGCTTTACTGCTGAATTCTACCAAACCTTTAAAGAAGAATGAGTTCCAATTCTCTTTGAACTATTCCAAAAAATTGAAACAGAGGTCATTCTCCCAAACTCATTCTATGAGGTCAGTATCACCCTGATACCAAAACCAGACAAAGATACAACAAAGAAAGAAAGCTATAGGCCAATTATCTTGATGAACATAATTGCAAAAATCTTCAACAAAACATTAGCAAACAGAGCACAATAGCTCATCAAAAAGATTATACATAATGATCAAGTTGGAATCATTCTTGGGATACAAGGATGGTTCCACATATGCTAATCAATAAATGTGATATACCACATCAACAAAATGAAGTACAAAAACCATATAATCATCTCAATAGATTCAGAAAAAGCACTTGGAAAAATTCAGCATCCCTTCAATGATAAAGACTCTAAATGAATTAAGTGTAGAAGGAAAGTATCTCAACACAATAAAAGCCATATATGACAGAACTATCACCAGTCTTGACCTGAATGGGGAAAAGGTGAAAGCTTTTCCTTAAGAACAGGAACAAGGCAAGGATGCCCACTTTAACCACATCTATATAACTTATTATTGGAAGTACTAGCCAGAGCAATCAGACAAGAGAAAGAAAGGACATCCAAAGTGGGAAAGAGGAAATCAAATTGTTCCTGTTTGCAGATGACATGATCCTGTATATAGAAAAACCTAAAGACTCTACCAAAAAACTCTGAGAGCTGATAAATGAATTCAGTAAAGTCATAGGATACAAAAATCAGTAACATTTTTATATTCCAACAACACACTAGCAGAAAAAGAAATCAAGAAAGAAAGCCCATTTATAATAGCTACCAAAAAAAAAAAAAAAAAAACCTAGGAATCAATTTCACTAAGGAAGTGAAAGATCTCTACAAGAACTACAAATCACTGCTGAAAGAAATTAAAGAGGACAAAAAAGATGGAAAGACATTCTATGTTCATGTATTGGAAGAATTAATGTTGTCAAAATGTACATATGCCCAAAAGCAATCTACCAATTCAATGTAATTCCCATCAAAATACCAATGACATTTTTCACAGAAATAGAAAAAGCAATCCTAACATTCATTTGGAACAACAAAAGACCCTGAATAGCCAAAGAAATCCTGAGCAAAAATAAATAAATAAAGCTGGAGGCATTACACTACCTGACTCCAAATTATACAACAAAGCTATAGTAACCAAAACAATATGGTAGTCTATAAAATAGAAACTCCAACCAATGGAACAGAATAGAGAACCCAGAAATCAATCCACATACTTATCTCCAACTGATCTTTGACAAAGGTACCAAGAACATACACAGGGAAAAGACAAGCCTCTTCAATGAATGGTGCTGGGAAAACTGGATATCCATGTGTAGAAGAATGAAACCAGAAAATGAACAACTCAAAATGGATTAAAGACTTAAATGTAAAAGCTGAAAGTATTAAATTCCTAGAAAAATCCATAGAGGAAACACTTCAAGATATAGGATAGGGCAAAAATGTTATGAATAAGACCTCAAAAGCACAGGCAACAAAAGAACAAATAAATAAATGGGATTATATCAAACTAAAAAGCTATTGAACAGCAAAGGAAACAATCAACAGATTGAAAAGACAACCTACAGAATAGGAGAAAATTGTAAACTAATACCCAGACTATACAAGGAACTCAAAGAACTTAACAATAAAAGAAATAATAATAATTTGATTAAAAATGGGCACAGGAGCTGAAGACACATTTCTCAAAGAAAGACATACAAATGGGCCAGCAACTATATGAAAAAATGCTCAACATCACTAATCATAAGGGAGGTGCATATTTAAAAGACATGGAGATAACATTTCACCCCAGTTAGACAGGCTATTATAAAAAAGACAGAGAATAACAAATGCAGGCAAGGATGTGAAGACAGGGGAAACTTTCTACACTGTTGGTGGGACTGTAAATGGACAGCCTTTATGGAAAACAGTATGGAATTTCCTCAAACAACTACAGATAGAACTGCCATATCATCCAGCAATCTCAATGCTGGGTATATACCTACAGGGATGGAAATCAACACATCAAAGGGATACCTGCACTCCCATGTTTATTGCAGCTCTATTTGCAATAGCCAAGATATGGAACCAACCTAAATGTCCATCTATGTATGACTGAATAAGGAAAACATGGTATATACACATTGATAGAATACTCCCCAGCCATAAAAAGAATGAAATTCTGCCATTCACAGCGACATGGGTGAGCTTGGAGAAAATTATGTTAAGTGAAATAAGATAAGCCAGGGACAGAAAGAGAAATACTGCATGTTCTCACTCATAAGTGGAAGCTAAAAAAGAAGGAAGGAAGGAAGGGAGGGAGGGAGGGAGGGAGGGAGGGAGGGAGGGAGGGAGGGAGGGAGCGAGGGAAGGAAGGAAGGAAGGAAGGAAGGAAGGAAGGAAGGAAGGAAGGAAGGAAGGAAGGAAGGAAGGAAGGAAGGAAGGAAGGAAGGAAGGAAGGAAGGAAGGAAGGAAGGAGAGAAAGAAAGAAAGAAAAAGAATCACAATAATATGCTGAACTTTCAGAAGGAGAGGACAGAACTGTGGTTACTAGAGGCAGGAGAGGAGAAGGGGTGGGGGAGGAGGTTAGTGAGAAATTGGTTAATGCCACAAAGAATTATAAGTTTTATAATGATAAATATGCTAATTGTCTCGATTTTATCATCACGTATTGTACACAGGTACTGGTATTCCAACTCTGCATCCCACAAATACGTATAATCTGCGTTTTAATAATAATAATAAAGAAGCTAATAAAGTCTTGCTAATTATACTGGTTAAAGATATGATGTCTTCTTAGTAATTTTTCTTGTAAACACAGGATTAATCAATAAAGCCTTTTATTTCAAAGGTGTTACACAGTAAACATACTTTGTCATTTTAAATGACAAATTTAAATTTAATTTTAAATTTATATGCATTTTATTAAAACACCTATATTGTCGATTGGAAATTTTTACAACTGTTTTATGAACATCTTGTACATGTTCATAGTGAAGGAGGTATAGGAAATTGGTTTAAAGGAAATCTTTATTTTCCAAATAAGACTTTTCTCTCTTATTTAACATTATCTCCTAAATTTGAACTTCAACAAATGATTTTGTCAACTTGTGAAATTTGGGAAATGGGTTTTAGTTCATTAATATTTTACCATGGAATGGATAATTAGAAGGGATTTAATTTTAATAAAAGTACCAAATCCACGTTACATACCATTACAAAATGTATCAAGCTCTCACTGGTTGTGAAGCCCCCTATTAATTAGATTGACATCAATGAAGAGAGGAGTAATATTCAGTTGCTGAGTCACTTCTCCCACTGTTCTGTGTATGTTTTCCCCAAACTACAAATATTCAGAGATTTTTGAAGACAACTCAATGATACAGTGTAGGAGAGAAAGAAAATTAAAGTTTCAAGCTCGTGTTCTGATAGAATGTTAGGTCGCAGTAAGTTAGAAAGAATGAATGATTTTGTTTGGGGGAGAGAAGTTTGAGCCTTTGAGTCGGAGACAGCAATGCCAGTGCACTGTCGGTGATGAGGTGTTGCAGTTCAGAACACTGCTAGTACTACCATGGATTATGTTTAGGACCTGTCTACTGGGTGGTCAGAATTGAATATTAAAGTAAATGAGATTATTTTGAGAGTGAATGTACCATATAAAAGTGAGAAGCCTGAGGAAAGAAACTTGTACCTACAATTCAGGAATTATATGGGGAAGAGAAGTAAGGAAATGGGCAGAAAATAGGTCAGAGATATTGGATGACAGATAATGCAATGCTGAAGAACCCAAAGAAGTATAGGATTTTTAAATTATAAAGTTTAAACCAGTGGCTAAGTAGTCTTTAAAATTTTTGCTACATTGCTCCTAAAAGAATTTTGAAAAACTGTGTCCCCTCATATATGTTTAACATTTAAAAATTTTCAACATAAATATAAATCATTGTAGATAATATAATTTATGACACGCATATTTTAAACGTTGATATAAAATAGTGTTATGTGACTCAATGTATTCAATGAAATATAAAAAACGAAGCAATTTGATACCCCCATCATGTGTCATAAAAATAGAAGAAATAACTCTTCTTAGTTAGAAATTTTATCTTTTTAAAAATTTCCTGGGTTTGCATTTCCGTTCCACTTTCCATCACAATTTAATCCTCATAAATATGCTTTTAGAATTTCATTACCCTTTTATTGATTACCTTTCTTACATTTTTGTAGCACAAAATATACATATATACATAAACAAATATTATTTTTAATTTCTTCTGACCATGAGGTTTAAATATTACAAATGTCTTCAGGATTAACTTAACCCTACAATTATTATATTATAAAATTAATCAAAACTAAAAATAAACTTATCAATTTTTATAATTATTAAACATAAATAGTAAAATGCAGGATGTATTTTTAATGAAAAGAATTAGGCTTTTTCCCATCTAGTATATATATCTATAAATGAATATCATTTCTACCATAAAATAAGATTAAATATCAACACCATGCCTGTTTATAATTTTCATAGATATAAGAAGATAGATATGTAGGTAGATAGATGGATAGACATAGGGATGAAGATCATATGAAACTTTGTTCACAGCAATGCCTAAATAGGAATGGAAAGACTTTTGTTATGGCAATACCACTCAATGTTTGAACTTCTAAGTTATATGCCAAAAAATAGCAGTGTTCTATCAAAACTTATTTATAATGGCTTATAAAATAGCTATTTATTTAGATTTTTCTTCAAATTTGTTTGAAAATTGGAAACCGCCTGGTTTGCAAGTCTTTTTTCAATTTTATTTATATTTATTTTTGTGTACAGTGTGTTGTTTCAATACATGCATATACTGCACAATGATTTACTTAGGTTAGAATAGTTTTGTACTTGATAGTCCATTACTTTGCCTCCACCCCCACCTCCTTCTCTCCACTCTGGGAACCACTATTCTATTCTTTACTTCTATGAGAACCACTTTTTGGTTTCGTTTCTTTTTTTAGATTCCACATATTAGTGACACCATGCAGTATTTGTCTTTCTGTGCCTGACTTACTTCACTTACCACGATGACCTCCAGTTCCATCCATGTTGCTGCAGATGACAGGATTTCATTTCTTTTTAGAGCTGAACAGTGTTCCATTGTGTGTATATTCCATGTGGTTGTTTTAATCCATTCATGGGTTGGTAGGTATTTAGGTTGATTCCATCTCTTGACTATTGTAAATAGTGCTGTGATGAACATGGGAGTGCAGGTGTCTTTTTGATATATTGATTTCATTTCCTTTGGTTATATACTCAGTAGTAGGATAACTGGGTCATAAGGTAGATCTATTTTCAGTTCTCTGAGGAACCTCCATACTGTGTTTCAGCATGGCTGTACCAGTTTACATTACTACCAACAACATGGTGGGAAAGGAAGGATTCCCTTTTCTCTCAATACTCACCAACATTTGTTATTTTCTGTTTTGTTGATAATAACCATTCTAACTGGGGTGAGCTAATATATTATTGTAGTTTTAATTTGCATTTACCTAATGTTTAGTGATTTTGAGCATTTTTTTGTGTGCTTATTGGCCATTTGCATATTTTCTTTTGAGAAATATCTGTTCAGGTCCTTTGCCCATTTTTAAACCAATTTGGTTTTTTGCTGTTGAGCTGTTTGAGTTCCTTATGTATTCTGGATATTAGCCCCTTCTCTAATGTATAGGTGGCAAACACTTTCTCCCACCCAGTAGGTTGTTTCTTCACTGTGTTGATAGTGTCCCTTTCTGTGCAGAACCTTTTTGGTTTGATGTAGTCACATTTGTGTATTTTTGCTTTAGTTGCCTGTGCTTTTTCAGTCTTGCTCAAAAAAGCGTTACCCACTTCCATTTCATGTAGCACTTACCTAAGTTTTCTTCTAGTAGTTTTATAGTTTCATGTCTTTATTAGGACTTTAATATATATTGAGTTGATTTTTGTGCATGGTGAGAGATAGGTATCTAGTCTCAATGTTCTACATGTGGATATCCAGTTTTTCCATAACCATTTATTGAACAGACTATCTTTTCCCAACTGTATAGTCTTGGTACTTTTGTCAAAAATCAGTTGGCTGTAAGTATGGGGGTTTATTTCAAGACTTTCCATTCTACTCCATTAGTCAATTTGTCTTTTTTTATGCAAGTACCATGCTGTTTTGGTTACTATAGCTTTATAGCATATTCTCAAGTCAGGACGTGTGATGCCTCCAACTTTGTTCTTTTTGTTCAAGATTGCTTTCACTATGTGAGCTCTTTTATGGTTCCATACAAATTTTAAGATTGCTTTTTCTCTTTCTGTGAAGAATGTTGCTGTTGATTGAATGTTACACCCAAACTCACTGAAGCTTAAATTGTGTTTCCCAAAGTTCTAGGTATTGGAAATGTGACCCCACTGTGACAGTGTCGATAGGGTGGGAAATCCTATTATGGTAATTGAAAGGTGTTGCTTCAAGGAGGAGATTAGATTGTAGGATCATACCACAGTGGATGGATAAATAATAGTGGTCAGGGGCATGATTCTGAGGGCTTTAAATGGGGAGCATGTGAGAGTCTCTCTCTGCTCTGCGATTTGAGACATCTACACTGCATTGTAAAGCCACTGCCAAAGAAGACTTTCATCATATATGTTCTCTGTACTTTGGATTTCTCAGCCTCTGAACTGTAAGCAATAAATTTTACTTTCTCTATAAATCACCCAGTTTCAGTCATTTATGTTGTAAGCAACAGAAATAGATTAATAAAGAAAATTGGTGCTGGAGAAGTGAGGTGTATAAAAAATACTTGAAAATGTGGAAGCAGTTTTAGAAATGGGTGTTGAGCACAGGCTGGAAGAATTACAAGGAGCAGGCCAGAAAAAGCCTACCTGCTCTTGAATATTTAGAAGACAAGGAAACAAGGGAAAGATTGGAACATCTTAGATACTGATTAAGTGGTGGCAACCAGAATGCTGAAAGAAATATGCACAGTAAAGGCCATTCTGAAAAGATCTCAGATGTAAGTGGGAAGGGACTTACTAGAAACTGGTCAAAGATCACCCTTGCTAAGAACTGGCAAGGAACTTGACTGCATTCTGTTCATGCCTCCAAATTTTATGGAATATGGAATTTCAAGGTACTGACCCAGAGTATTTGGTGGAAGAAATTTCTAAGCAGCAAAGCATTTAGGAAGCTGCATGGCCACTTGCAAAAGCATATACTAAGTTATGGCAGCAAAGGCATGACATAAAGCCAGATTTTATAATTAAAAGGAAAGCAGTGTAAAGATTTGGAAATTTTGTAGCCTGGCCACATGGTAGAGAAGCAAAGAGCATTTTTAGGAGAACAATTCAATGGTGTGGCCCAGCCACTCCTTGCTAAGGAGACTAGTACAGAAGAAAGGGATTATCAAGAGAAGGGGAAAAAGACCTTGAAGGCATTTCAGAGGCTGAGTCTTTCATTACAGGCCAGAGGACTAGGGAGACAGACTGGTCTTGGGGAACAGGTGCAAGGGGCCCTTCATGGGCTCAATGCCCAGGGTCACCTCGGGATGCTGCTCCCTACACCAGCTCTCCAGCTACTTTGATTGCTCCAATTTAACTATGGCTAAATGGCTCCAGGTGTGGCTGGACCTTCAGCTTTGGGAAACATGAGCCAGAAGCTTTGGTGGTATCCTCATGGTGTTAGGTCTGCAGGCTCACAGAATGCCAGAGTTGTGTAGGCTTGGGAGCCTCCACCCCAATCTTGAAGGATGTATAGAAAAGCCTGGGAGCCTAGGAAGAGATCTGTCACAGGGGCAGAGTTACCACACAGAGCCTTCACTAGAGCAATGCCAAGCAGAAACATGGGGTAGGAGTTATAGCAGAAAACCCCCAACAGCACCATGCCTAGTGGATCCATGGGAGTGGAGACTACATGGAGACCCCAGAATTGTGAAGCTACCAGCATGCAATGCCAGCCTGCAAGAGCTGAAGCATGGCATCAGATCAGGAAAGCCATAGAAGTAGAGCTTCCCAAGGACTTGGGGACCCAACCCTCACACCAGCGTGCAGAGGACATCGAACACGGAGTTAAAGTACATGATTCTACAGCTGTAAGATTTCTATGCCTGTCCTGCTGGGTTTTGGACTTGTTTGGGACTTTTTACCCCTTTCTTTTGGCCTATTTTTCCCTTTTTGAATGGGAATATGTGCCCTGTGTTTGTCCCACCATTTTATCTTGGAAGTAGATAACTTGTTTTGATTTCACAGATGGGACTTTGAACTTTGGGCTTTTGAGTTGAAACAAGTTAAGAGTTTGGAGATGAAATGAAGGTATTTGTAAAAAAGGACCTGAGTTTTGGGGGGCCAGGAGCAGAATGCTGTGGATTGAATGTTCCCCCCAAACTCATTGGAGTTTAAATTGTGTCCCCCAAAGTTCCAGGTATTGGAAACTTGGCCTCACTGTGGCAGTATTGAGAGGAAGGGAAATCCTATTATGGTAATTGAGAGGTGGTGCCTTGAGTAGGTGATCAGATCATAGGACCATGCCATAGTGAATGGATTAATAATGGTGGTCAGGGGCTTGGTTCTGAGGGCTTTAAAAGGAGAGCATGTGAGAATCTCTCTCTGCTCTGCCATTTTCTGCCATTTAAGACCCCTGAATTGCTGTAAACCACCACCAAAGAAGACCCTCATCATATGTATTCCCTAGACTTTGGACTTAGCCTCTGAACTGTAAGCAATAAATTTCATTTTCTTTATAAATCACCAATTTTTAGGTATTTATGTTATAAGCAACAGAAATATACTAATACAAATGTCACTGGTATTTTGACAGATATTGTGTTGCATGTGTAGATCTCTTTGGGTGATACGGACATTTTGATGACATTAATTCTTCTGACCCATGAACATGGGATATCTTTTCATTTATTTGTTTCCTCTTCAATTTTTTTTCACCAATATTTTATAGTTTTCATTGTAGAGGTCTTTCACCACCTTGGTTAAACTTACTCCTATGTATTTCAATTTTTTTCGGGGGGGGGGTAGCTATTGTGAATGGGATTATTTTTCTTGATTTCTTCTCCAGCTATTTTGTTATTGGTACATAGAAAGGCTACTGATTTTTGTGTTTTGATTTGTATCCTGCCACAATACTGAATTTATCCATTGGTTCCAGTGACTTTTTGATGGAGTCTTCAGGGTTTTCTATGTATATGATCATGTTATCTGCAAATAGAGATAGTTTGACTTCCTTCTTTCCAATTTGGATGTCCTTTATTGCTTTCTCTTGCCTTATTGTACTGGCTGGCTAGAACTTTTATAAGGGTGGGGAAAGTGGGCATCCTTGTCTTGTTCTAGATCTTAGAGGAAAAGCCTCTAATTTTTGTCCATTCAGTATGATATTAGCTGTGGGGTTCTTGTATATGTTTTTCATTGTGTTGAGGTACATATACTCCTTCTATACGTAGTTTGTTGAGTGTTTTTATCATGAAAGGGTATTGGATTTTATCAGATGCTTTTTCTGCATCTATTGAAATGATCATGATTTTTTTTTGCTTCATTCTGTTGGTATCATGTTTAATGTTTATGATTTGTGTCTGTTGAAGCACCCTCGCATCCCTGGGATGAATCCCACTTGATCGTGGTGAACGATCTTTTTAATTTATTGTTGGATTCTGTTTGCCAGTATTTTGTTGAGGATCTGTGTTAATTAGGCTTATTGGTCTCTAGTTTTCTTTTTTCATTGTGTCTTTTCCAGTTTGGGATGCAGGTAATGCTGGCCTCATAAAATGAATTTGGAAGTATTCCATCCTCTTCAATTTTTTGGAAGAGTTTGAGAAGAATTGGTATTACTTCTTCTTTGAATGTTTTGTAGAATTTGGCAGTGAAGCCATCTGGTCCTGTGGTTTTCTTTGTTGGAAGACTTTATTAGTGCTTCAGTCTTACTACTCATTATTAGTCTGTTTAAATTTTTCTAGTTCTTTGTGATTCAACCTTGGTAAAGTGTATGTGTCCAGAAATCTGTCCATTTCTTCTAGGTTTTCCAGTTTGTTTGCACATAGTTGTTTGCAGTAGTCTCTTATGATCCTTTGTATTTTGTTGGTATCAATTGTAACGTCTCCTTTTTCATTTCTGGTTTTATTTATTTGAGACTTCTCTCTTTTTCTTCATTAGTCTAGCTAAAGGTTTATCAATATTATCTTTAAAAAAACCCAATTCTTTGTTTTAGCAATCTTTTGTGGTTTTTAAAAAATCTCTACTTCATTTATTTCTGCTCTAATCGTTGCTATTTCTCTCCTGCTGATTTGGGTCTTGGTTTGTTCTTGCTTTTCCAGTTCTTTGAGGTATAATGTTAGGTTGTTTATTTGAAGTCTTTCTTCTTTTTCTGATGTAGGTATTTATTGCTATAAACTTCCCTCTTAGAACTGTGTTTGCTGTATCCCATAGGTTCTGGTATGCTGTGTTTTCCTTTTGATTTGTCTCCAGGAATATTTTAATTTCTTTCTTGATTTTCTTTGACCTATTTGTTGTTTAGGAGCATGTTGTTTAATTTACATGTATTTTTATGGTTTCTAGTGTCTTTTTTGTTGTTGATTTCTAGTTTTATTCCATGTGGCTGGACAAGGTACTTGATATAATTTCAATTTTTAAAAAAAAATTGTTAAGGCTTGTTTTGTAACCTAACATTTGTTCTATCCTACATAATGTAACATGTGCTGCTGCAAAGAATGTGTATTCTGCAGCTGTTGGATGAAATGTTCTATATATGTCTCAGGTCTGATCAGCCTAGAGTAGAGATTAATTATGATGTTTCCTGGTTAATTTTCTGTCTGGATGATATGACATTTGCTGAAAGTGGGTGTTATAGTTCCCAGCTATTTTTGTATTGCAGTCTATCTCTCCTGCTAGGTCTAATAGTAATTGTTTTATATAACTGGGTGCTTCTGAGTTGGGTGTGTATATATTTAGAGTTATTATATTCTGTCATTGAATTCATCCCTTTATCATTATATGATGACCTTCTTTATCTTTTTTACTTTCCTCAGATTGAAGTCTATTTTATCAGTATAACTATAACTACTCCTGCTCTTTTTTCATTTCCACTTGCATGAAATATCTTTTTCCATCCCTTCACTTTCAGATGGTCTGTGTCTTTATAGGTGAAGCGAGTTTCTTGTAGGCAGCACATTCTTGGTTCTTGTTTTATAATCTATTGTGCCACTTTGTGTCTTTTAATTGGGACATTTAATCCCTTTACATTTAGAGTTATGACTGATATATAGGGACTTGTTACTGCCATTTTGTTCCTTTTTACTGGTTGTTTTGTTGATCCTCTTTTTCTTTTTTCTGATCTTACCATCTTCCTCTGTGATTAAGTGGTTTTATCTAGCAGTGTATTTTGATTTCTCCCTGTTTATTTTCAGTGTGTCTCATAAGTTTTTGTGTTATGATAACCATGAGGCTTACAGAAAATGTTATAACAGGTTATTTTAGACTAATAAAAACTTGACTTTGATATCTAAGAAAAAAGAACCAAAGGTAACTCTATACTTTCGTGTCAATCCCCTCCAATTTAGCCAATTTGTTGTTTAAAGTTACATCTTTTAGCATTGCCTGTCTCTGATACAATTGTTGTATTTGCTGTTGTCTTGTTAGATTTGTCCTTTAGCCTTCATACTAAGGTTATAAGTGGTTTATTCACCCCCCTTCCAACACTATAATATTATGAAGTTTCCTGTGAACTTACTTCAGTAATGAGATATGTACCTTCAAATGTTTTCTTGCTGTTCCTTAGCATTGTCTTCTTTCAGGTTGAAGAACTGCCTTTAGTATTTCTTGCATGGCAGGTCTAGTGCCTTCGGAACTGCCTCTAGTATTTGTACGGCGGGTTGAAGAACTGCCTTTAGTATTTCTTGCATGGCAGGTCTAGTGCCTTCAGAACTGCCTCTAGTATTTGAACAGCGGGTTGAAGAACTGCCTTTAGTATTTCTTATATGGCAGGTCTAGTGTTGGTGAATTTCCTTTGCCTTTGTTTTTCTGGGAAAATCTTTATTTCTCCCTTGTATTTGAAGATTAGTTTTGCTGGATAGAGAATCCTTGGTTGACAGTCTTTTCCTTCAGCACTCTGAATAATATCATCCTATTATCTTCTGGCTTAAAGGGTTCCTACTGAGAAATCTGCTGAGAGATGTATTGGGGCTCCATTATATATTATGTATTTCTTTTGCTGATTTCAGTATGCTTTCTTTGTCTTTGGTTTTTGATAAGTTAATTGTGATGGCCCATGGGGTGTAGCTCCTTGGATTTAATTTGATTGGTGGCCTCTGAGCATCCTGTATCTAGATGCTGTCATCTTTGTCCATACATGAGAAATTTTCAGCCATTATTTCCTTGAATATGCTTTCTCCATCTCTTCCTTTTTCTTCTCCTTGGGTATGCTAATTATGTGGAGGTTATTTGACTTGAGGGAGTCCCATATTTGCTGAATTTTTGTTTCATTTTTTTCTGTTGGAACTTTCTATTGAGTTTTTCAGTTCAGATAATATATATTTTTTATTTCTACAATTTCTTTTTTTTTTTTTTTAATTGTTTCAATTCCTCCGTCAAGTTTCTCATTCTGCTCCTGGATTGTTTTCCAATATTGCAAAAGATATCATTGAAAAATGCTTTATTATACAGTAGAGGTGTTCATCTTCTAGGAATTATATTTTAAAAGGCATTAATGAGACTTCATAAATGACTATTAATTTTGACAGTACTTTTCACCTAGAGGCAACTCATTTAACACGATATGTTCAGAAACAGTTGGGAGCTTTTAAATTCTATTAATTTTGGTGTATTTCTAGACAATATTATGTTTTAAAGAAATTTGAGGGTAGTTCAAAAAAAGTTCATGAAAAGATTCATGTTATCATTCAATTCCATTTTTCCACAAATTTTTTGAAGTACCCTCATGTAAAACTTTATATGTTTATATGTCAAACTTTCTGAATGAGGCCTGATGACTTTATTTAATATTTTAATTCCCTCCTAGTTTGCACTGCCAACCCATCTTTACCCTACTCTATCTTTCATTTTTTTGCTTTCCTATCACTTATCACTTTTTAACAGACTATGTAATTTACTCATCTAGTATATTTATGCTTTCTGTTTGCCTTCCCTTGCTAGAATATGGGCTCCATATGAGGGCAGTAACCACCCCCCCCCTTTTTTTTTTAAACTAATGTGCCCCAAACTCCTAGAATAATGTCTGGCATATAATATATGCTCAATAATTGTTATTTTAATATTAAAAAAATTGAAAAACTTCCGCTATATATCATTCAATTTATGGAAGATAGTCCTATAATATCTAATTCCCCAAGCCGGTCCCGATTATCAACCTCAGCTAAATTCAACTTAAGTTTTTCCAAAAAAAGTCTGATTGCATCTTTATTTTTTAAATAATTTTGTTAATACTCATCCTCAAGGCAAACATCTTAATTATGAGTTGGAATTCTGAAAGTTGGTGGAGTGGGGGACAGATGGAGGTAAATGGACACGTCTCAGAGCCCTGCCCAGAAGTGGTGACCTGGATGGGCTTGGGCACTGCCGTTTTCAGTGCTGCTTGTTTTGCTTTGCCCTCATGGGAACCTCCCTCCAGGGCACTGCATTCTCCAAAGTCACTCTAAAGATGAAATCAGTAAGGGCAAGAATAAAAATTCCCATTACTCTAGAAATTTAGAACATTTAGACATTAATGCAATCTCAAATTTCTAAATTCAAATGTTAACCTTAAGGAAATACGTATAAAGCAGAGAAAAACAAGATGTCCTGCCTAGGCTTTAATCTACATTTTGAATTGTCCCTTTATTTGCAGCCAGCAGCTTTTTACATCCTCCATTCCCTCCTTCTTCTGGGAAACATATTTAGTAAAATGGGTGAGAGTTACAATTTTCTTTTCTAAAAAGGGAAAAGGGCAATTGGGCAAAGGAATTTTGTAGTAAAGCAGAACCAGGATAATGCTTGAATGTGGGACTAGCAACATAAATTGTGGGGCCCACTGCAAAATGAAAATGCTGGGCCCCTTGTTAAAAAATTATTAAGAAAAGATTGTGACAGTAAAGATTTATTAAATATCAAATATGCCAGGCATTGTGTCAGGTTCTAGCAACACCAGAGAAAATGCAGCAATGTCCTTACCCTCATGGATGCACAAATAAGACCAGTCCTTGCTCTCATAGGGCTTAAAATATGTGTCAACAGCTACTAATATGTGTAGAATTTCTCATGTTACAAAGTGTTTTAATACACATCACCTAATTCAGTTTTGGCAGCAATATTTTTCTGAAGTTTACCACAATCTTTTGAGATTTATAGGAATTATATTCAAAATTGTGTCTTAAATCTAAATATGCCAATGCCCTTGTTCTGCACACCAAACATGGTTGAATGCAATGACTACTCAGAGAGAGGAGAGAGGGAGAGAGAGAGATTGAGATTCAGAGACATGCCACATTCAAGGCAAGAGAAGATAGCTATAAGTTTGTGGAGAAGATGAAATACTATAGGACTTGAGTGAGTACAGATCCTGGTCAGGGACACTCCAGGATGACAGAGTGACATGAGCAAGAGGTGGGATATTGGGGACCACATCCTGATCATGTCATGTCTTCCCATTTAGTAGAAGCACAGGGTTTTTTGTAGGGCAGAGGAAATGTGGGGGAAAAGATATGTAGGGATCAAATTATCCAGTGTCATAGAAATTACTATCTACGTGGGATGGGTAACGACTCTCCTCAAATAACTTAATAAAAAAAGAAAAGTTGTAAAGTTTCCTTCAGCTTGAACCTCTCATCACTTTTTGATACTATGTTCTCTAAATAGAAAATCTTATTAATAAATAGTCATGAGGTTTTAATAATGCAGAATTCTCTTTTCAAATCATCCTAAATGCCAGTTACTTTTTCTGTAAAATAGCTCTGGTCATGTACTCCTAACATAAAATCATCAATTGACAATAGAACAGCGTCCAAAATGGATATTCCAGAGCTTTAGCACTTTGTTTCACATTTAATAAATATTTATTGTATTGAACTATTTATAAATTATATATGCTTTGGGGGGCCTAGATATTAGTAAATACCTAGATATTAGTAAATGCTAAATACTAGTATTAGCATTTTACTAGTTACTAGTAAAATAGAAAAAGTTGTTGTATTTGCTGTCTCTGGTAGCTTCTAAATTCTTTGACTCAAAATAGCTAAAATGAGTAGTGCAGGATACTATTAAGTGAGCTCTAACATTCACATAGAATATGTGTTCTGAGGCCAAAAAACTCATGATCATAATAAAAAGGGAAAAAGCTGATTTTTAAAAAGTTCAGACAAAATATTCAATGTGTGCTCCTTTGAGGAATCATTAAACACACAAAGCCATCAACTGATACTTCCTGCATTTAAATGAATTTAGTAGGATATTACTGGGACAGACAGATCTCCCAGTGCTTCATATATTTAAAGGCTTGTGTGATAATTCTGATCCTATGAGCTGCACATCCTCATAGTCATGTGAGAGATAAACAAAGCAAAGCTTAGGCATGAAAAGGTTAGAAACTTTCTAAGATTTTCTGAGACTTACATAGCCAAAGCTGAACTACCTTTGCTGAAGGTTCAACCTCTAGTGATGAGCAGACAATAATTTTACATTTTAGACTCAATTAATCATTATCATTATATCAAATCTATTTTAAAAACTAAGTAGTTTCGATTAATGATCTCTAATTTTTAAATTTCCTCTCAGCAGGGTTTTATGGCTATCATTCCAACATTTCCTTTATCATCCAAAGGCTGTTCATAGATTAGGAATCTGGTTGTAGTCAAATGCCACACTGTCTAGCAGAACTTTCTGCAATGATGGAAATGTTCTATATCTGCCTTATCCAATAAGGTAGCCACTAGCCACCTTGTGGCTATTGAACACTTAAAATATGGCTAGTGCTACTAAGAAACAACTTTTAGTTGTATGAAATTTTAATTAATTAAAATGTGAATAGACACATGTGGACAGTGGCCACCTTACTGAACACCTGAGTCTGTTCCATACGGAGTAGATGCATTTCCTTATATAAGTTTTGATATTATATTAGGTGTGTTTCACTTTATCTTAAAGGTGTGTTTCACTTTATCTTAACAGCAAGATGAAAAATCTACATTTTTTCCCTCTTGTGTATAACAGCTGGATTATAAGAACCATTTGTTTATTTTAGCCAGGATTTCCCCACTTTAGAAGTGGGGGAGCTACTTCAAAGCTGTTATATAACTTTAGTTCCTGAAAGTATAGAAAGAAGCAGAGGTAGCTAACAAGACCTTTTTCTTGTCTCACCTTGAAAATCTATTGGTGAGTCTTCTTATTCGTCTTCCTCTAATTCTTTAAATTAAAAAAAGTAACCATGTATGCAGTTTTTATTAACATTTCAATTCAAGAAAGTGTGATATTTTTATTTTATTTTATTTTTATTGAAACATAGTTGATTGTACACATCTATGGGGTATAGTGCTGTATATCAATACCTATGTGCAATATGTAATGCTTAAATCAGGATAATTACTGTGTTTATCATTACACAATGTAATCATTTTTTGTGGTCCTTTGCCAATTTCTCACTACCCTCCCTCCCCACCCCACTTTCCCTCCTCTGGTGACCTCAGTTCATTTCTCTCCTTTTGAAAATTCAACAGTTGACTTCTGGGAAGATGGCAGTCTAGAAGTACCCAGGGTGTGTTCCTCTGCAGAATATCAAAATGGGCTCACTGCTACCACTGCTGCAGTTGCCAGAGTCATTGTTCAGTCCCCAAATCATGGTGCATCACAGAACAGCTCTCTGCAGAGCAGCAGTCCTATGAGTGTCCCATCACTGCAGCCACAGATTCCACAGACAAGAGGGAGGCAGCTTCAACCACCATCACCATTGCTGCCACTGTGAGTAAATCTGCTGCTGCCAAAGATACCATAGACACTGGAAGACAGCTATAGCCACTAGCACTGCTGCCACAACTATGAGATAACCCCGCTACCACTGAAGACACTGCAGATGCAAGGGAGGCAGTTGCAGCCATCTGCACAAGACAGCCTTGCTGTTACCAAGGACACCTGCAGACACGAGGGAGGTAATTGCAGCACTGCTGCCCCCATGAGTTAACCCTGATGCCACTGTGAACACCACAGAATGAAGGAGGCTGTTGCAGTCAATGGTGCTACTGCTGCTGCCACGACAAGGTAACCCTACTGTCACTAAGGATACTGCAGATGCGAGGGAGGTAGTTGCAGCCACTGGTGCCACTGCCACCTCCAAAAAGTAACTGCTGTTCCTACTGTGAACACCACAGACACCAGCTCTGCAGCCACCAGTGCTGCTGCCACACCCATGTGGAAACCCCACTGCCACCAAAAACACCACAGATGTGAAGGAGGCAGTTGTGCTACCACTACATGGTAACCCTGCTGCCACTGCATACACCGCAGCAGTATGGGCCACTGCGACAGACACTGCAACCAAGCAGGCAGCTACTGCAACCAAGCAGGCAGCTACTGCAACCAAGCAGGCAGCTGCTGCAACTGCCACTGATGCAGTCACCACCCCACCTCACACTGCTAAGCAGCCAACATTTTTGTGCGAGCAGCCTGCCACTGTTGGAGCCACCACTGCCACGTGGGAAATCTGCCAAAGCCACCATGACAGCCATTGCCACCACAAGGGTGGCCTACTACCACAGCAGTAGTCACAGCAGCTACTGCCACCATAAAGGTGGACTGCCAACCACTCTACTGCATTGACACAAGAAGGGTCATCAGCTGAGTCTAGGGAAGAAGAGTAAAAGAAGAAGCAACCACTTCACCAGATGACCAGACATCAATGTAGAAATACTAGATATACAAAAAAAAAAAACAAGAAAATGATTCCGCAAAAGGAATACAATAATTCTCAAGTACCAGACCCCATACAGCAGGAAATTCTTGAAATGACTGAAAAGGAAGTCTAAGAAATAATCTTAAGTCAATGTGATGCAAGAAGAAAAAAATTTACAAAGAGATTAATACAATAAAAAAGAATGCAGCAAAACTCATGGAACTGAAGGATTCATTCAACAAAATAAAAAACATGAGAACTTAAGCAGCAGGTGAGATCAAGCAGAAGAAAAATTTTCTGACCTTGAAGACAGTCTCTTTGAAATAACTCAGGCAGATTAAAAAACAAAAAAAGAAAAGAAAATATATTTTAAAAATGAAGGAAATCTAAGAAGAGAGCAAACAATATTAAACAGATGAAAATCTGAATCATGGGTGTTCCTGAAGAGAAGGAAAAAGGAAAAGGCATTAGAACATATTCAATGAAATAATAGCAGAAAAGTTCCCAGGTATAGGGAGACACATGGACCTTCAGATTCAGGAGGCTCAAAGATCCCCAAACAAATTCAATCCAAAAAGGTCCTCTGCAAGACATATTATAGTCAAACTAGCAAAGCTCAAAG
Organism: Cynocephalus volans; assembly: GCF_027409185.1. NCBI lineage: Eukaryota > Metazoa > Chordata > Mammalia > Dermoptera > Cynocephalidae > Cynocephalus > Cynocephalus volans. The sequence continues at coordinate 79,883,519 of NC_084464.1, forward strand.
GCAAAGAGACAATCCTAAAAGCAGCAACAGAAAAACATCAAGTCATCTATGAGGGAGTCCCCATCAGACTAACAGCAGACTTCTCAACAGAAACTCTACAGGCCAGAAGAGAATGGTATGATATATTCAAAATACTAAAGAAAAAATTGTCAGCCAAGAATACTAGGACCAGCAAGGCTATCCTTCAGACATGAAGGAGAAATAGAGTATTTTCCAAACAAACAAGAGCTATGGGAGTTCACCAACACATTACCAACTCTACAAGAAATTCTTGAGGGAGTCCTGTATCTGGAATCCAAAAATTAATGATCACTACCATGAATACACAAGAAAGAAGAAAACCCATAGAACAAAAATGCAAATGAGAAAGAGAAAGAAACTGTATCTTGCCACTTCCAAAAACCAACAAACACATAAGACAAACAATAAGAGGGAAAGAAACAAACAAAAGATATTTAAAACATCCAAATGAAAATCAATAAAATGCTGAAGTAAGACAATACCTTTCAGTAACAACCCTAAATATAAATGGATTAAATTTCCCACTCAAAAGACAGAGACTGGCTAATTGGATTGAAAAGCTAGACCCAACTATATGTTATCTACAGATATTCACCTCACCTGTAAAGACACACACAGACTAAGAGTTAAGGGGTAGAAAAAAATATTCCACTCAAGTGGAAATAAAAAATGAGCTGGAGTAGCTATATTTATATCAGATAAAATAGACTTTAAACCAAAAACTATAAAAAGAGACAAAGAAGGCCACTATATAACGATAAAGGGATCTCTCCAGCGAGAGGACATAACAATCATAAATACGAATGCACACAACATCAGATCACCCAGATATATAAAGCAAACACTGTTAGACATAAGGAAAGAGATAGACTACATTGATAATAGTTGGGGACCTGAACACTCCTCTCTCAGCATTGGACAGTTTATGTAGGCAACAAATCAACAGAAAAACATAGGATTTAAACCACACTTTAGATCAATTGGACTTGGCTGATGTCTACAGAACATTTCATCCAATAACCATGGAATATACGTTCTTTTCATCAACACATAGAATATTCTCCAGGATAGACCACATGTACGTCAGAAATCAAGTCTCAACAAATTTTAAAATTGAAATCATTTCAAGTATCTTTTCAGACCACAGTGGACTAAAACTAGATGTCAATAACAAGAGAAACTCTCCAAAAGAAAGTTTTGTATGAGAAATTGTACAAATACATGGAAATAAAAAAAACAAGCTTCTGAATGACCTATGGGTTCAAGAAAAAATTAAACAGGAAGCCAAAAAGTTTTTTCAAAACTAATGAAAACAAAGATACATCATACCAAAACCTATAGGATACTGCAACTGCAAAAGCAGTACTGAGGGGGAAGTTTATGGCAGTAAACTCATCAAAAGAATAGAAAGATTTCAATAAACATCCTAATGATACACCTCAAAAAACTAGAAAAACACGAAAAATCCAATCCCAAAATTAGTAAATGGAAAGAAATAATTAAGATCAGAGCAGAACTAAATGAAATAGTGAAGTGGATTGAATGCCCCTCCCCACCCCAAGTCATTGGAGCTTAATCCCCACTGTAACTGCTAAGAGGGTGGGAAATCCTATTACAGTAATGGAATGTGGGGCAATGAAGAGGTGATTAGATTGTAAGTGACATGACATAGTGAATGGATTAATAATGGTGGTCATGGATGTGGTTCTGACGGCTTTAAAAGGAGAGTACATGAGAGTCTCTCTCTGTCTACTTTGTTATTCTCACCATGTGACACCATGCATTGCTTTAGAGTCAACTCATCAGATGTGTTACCTGGACTGTGGACTACTCAACCACCAAAACTGTAAGCATTAAGTTTTGTTTTCTTCATAAATGATGCAGTTCCAAATATTTTGTTATAAGCAACAGAAACAGACTAATACAAATAGAAATCCCCCCAAATTAAAATTATACAAAATTATAAAAAGATCAATGAAACAAAAAATTGTTTTTTGAGAAGATAAACAAAATACACAAACCATTAGCTAGAATAACTAGAAAAAGAAGACAGAAGACCGAAATAACAAAAATTAGAAATGGAAATGGGACATTACAACTGATACCATAGAAATACAAAGAATCACTACAGACTATTGCAAACAAATAACTATACACAAACAAATCTGAAACCTGAGGAAAATGGATAAATTTCCGGACACATGCAAGCTACCAAGTTTGAACCAAGAAGACCTAGAAAACCTGAACAGACTAATAACAAACAAAGAGATTGAAACAGTAATCAGCACTCTCCCAACAAAGAAAAGCCCAGGACTGGGTGCTTTTACTTCTGAATTCTACCAAACCTTTAAAGAGGAATTAAGACCAATTCTCTTCAAACTATTCTAAAAAATTGAAACAGAGGCCATTTTCCCAAACTCATTCTATGAAGCCAGCATCACCTGGACACCCAAACCAGAAAAAGATACAACAAAACATAAAAAGAAAACTATGGTGCCAATATCTTGATAAACAGACACAAAAATCCTCAACACAATATTAGCAATAGAGCAATACAACAGAATACAACATGACATCAAAAAAATTATACACCATGATGAAGTGAGATCACTGCAGGGAGGCAAGCATGGTGCAATACACGCAAGTCAATAAATGTGACATGCCATATCAACAAAATCAAGGACAAAAACTATATGATTATATCAATAGAGGCAGAAAAAGAATTTAACAGAATTCAACATCCCTTCATGATAAAAGCTGTAAGCAAATAAGGTATAGAAGGAAAGTATCGCAACATATTAAAGCCATATACAACAAACGCACTGCCAATGTCATCCTGAATGGGGAAAACTTTCAGAACAGAACAAGACAGGGATGCCCACTCTCACCACTCTTACTTAGCACAGTACTGGAAGTTCTAGCCAGAGATATCAGGCAAGAGAAAGAAATAACGGGCATCCAGACCAGAAAAGATGAAGCCAAATTATCCCTGTTTGTAGATGACATGATCCTGTATATAGAAAAACCTAAAGACTCTACAAAAAACTCTAAGAGCTGATAAACTATTTCAGTAATGTTGCAAAATACAAAATCAACATGCCAAAATCAGTAGCTCTTTTCATATTCCAACAACGAACTAAGAAAAAGAAATCAAGAAAGCTAGCCCATTTACAGTAGTCATTAAAACAAATACACACACACACAAACAAAAAAACCTAGGCACAAATTTAACCAAGGAGGTGAAAGATCTCTATATCAAGAACTACAGATCATTGTTGAAAGAAATTAAAGAGGACACAAAAAGATGGAAAGACATTCCATGCTCTTGGATTGGAAAATTAACGTGATAATGTCCATGCTACCCAAAGTGATCTACAGATTCAATGCAATCCCCATTAAAATACCAATTACATTGTTCAAAGAAATAGAAAAAAACAACCCTAACATTCATATGGAATAACAAAAGGCCCTAAATAGCCAAAGCAACCCTGAGCGAAAAAAAAAAAAAATGAAGCTAGAGGAATAACACTATCCAACTTCAAATTATACTACAAAGCTACAGTAATCAAAACAGCATGGTACTGGCATAAAAATAGACACTTGGACCAATGGAACAGACTAGAGAATCCAGAAATCAACCCACATACTTACAGCCAACTGATCTTTGACAAAGGCACCAAGAATATACGTTGAGGAAAAGACTGCCTCATCAGTAAATAGCAATGGGAAAAGTGGACATCTATATGTGAAAGAGTGAACCTTGCTATATAACAAAATCAACTCAAAATGTATTAAAGACCTAAATTTATGATCTGAAACTATAAAACCCTTAAAAGAAAACATAGGGAAAACTCTTCAGGAAGTAGGACTGGTCAAAGACTTTATGAATACAACCCTGAAAGCTCAGGCAACAAAAGAAAAAGTAAATAAGTGGGGTTATTTCAAACTAAAAAACTTCTGCACAGCAAAAGAAACAACAGAGTGAAAAGACAACCTACAGAGTGGGAGAAAATATTTGCACACTTTGCATCTGACAAGGGATTAATATCCAGAATAGACAAAGAACTCAAACTATTTAACAGTTAAAGCGCAAATAACCTGATTAAAAAATGGGCCGACTTCTGGTCAGGATAGTGGAATAGACAGTCCCCAGCATCACTCTCTCCCACGAATCACCAATTTACAACTATAAAAAAGCAACAAAGCCAAGCTGGGGCCACTAGAGCTCAGGGGAAGAGGAGGGAAGACCTACAATATGCATGAAGGTGGGAGAAGCCATGATGAGAGAAAGAAAAAAACTGCTCTGACCAATTTGAGCACCGGCCACTACTAGGGTGGAGCTGCTGAGCACACAGAGCAGGAGCTGGCAAGAGCTGCAGCTGTGCCCTCCAGATGAAGTTGCTTGGAGGCAACAGGGGCGGAGAGGACCTTGGTGGCCCCCAGGCCAGCAAGACCACTAATAGGGCTCCTGTGGACCCACATAGGAGCAAGAGGCACAACAACTGAGAAAATGGAGTCACTCAGATGCCAGTGAGTCATTGCAAGGGACTGGCGCATGGCCCATCCCATGGGAAGTGTTTGGAGCATAGGCAGTCGGGGAGACAGGCCCACTGGGAGAACACTGGGGCACAGGAAGGACAGCTGATCTGTACCCCAGTCGGCATAGGACCACTCAGAGGAGACTGGTCAGGAATATAGAATTGCATGGGGTGCAGTTTGCTGAAAAGACTCAGGCCCAGACCAGAGTTTCTACACAACCCAGGTGCATCAGATTTCACTAGTCCTGGAAGTACCAATAAAGCCAACCATTAAAACCTGTGCTGCACAAAAAGCCTTTCTTAGGGAACCAGCAGCAAAGCAGCAATTTAGCAATTTAGCTAAACCACACAGCTCCCTGGTCCCCACTGGAAGTTTTCCCATTTTAGAAATAAGTAAAGGACAACAAATTAGTACCAGTGCAGAGTTTAAATGGTGGGAACAGCAAATAATCCAACACAGAATGAAAGAAAAAACAAAGTACACACAACCAGAGAAAAAGTTTGATATTAACTAGTACAGGTCTCATTTCACCAAAGAACACCTACAACACCTAGAAGGACCAGAAGTCCTCTGGGCTACCAATCCAGAAAAGGTGGAGAGCTGGGGACTGCAGCCATGCTCCGGACACCCACAACCAGTTCCGAGCATGGGGGACGAGGGCCTTGGCTACGCCCCCCCAACACCCGCAACCAGTCCAGTGGCGACCACCAAGCCACTGCAGGAAGTGCTCCAGACCCTCCCAACCCAGGGCAGTGGGAGGCCTTGGCCTCAGCCACACCTCCCCAACTTGTGCAACCAGCCCAGTGATGACCACCAAGTCACATCAAGAAGGGCCCTGGGTTCTCAAGCTGGGGTGATGGGGGGCAAGGGCTTTTGCCACACCCCTCTGACATCTGCACCCAGCCTGGCAATGACCAAGTCACTGCTGGAAGCCCACTCGTCTCCCCTGTGGGAATAAGGGGGGTGCCACAGGCCTCAATCCCACCCCTCCTCTTTCCTCCTTCTTCCATCACATTTCCTTCCCCTTTCCCCTCTCCCCTTCCTCCCAACTGCTCCATAACAACACCCTAGAATATAAAAACATAATATTAATAAAATTACATTTTCTTTTAAAAAAATGGGCAAAGGAGCTGAATAGGCATTTCTCAAAGGAAAATACACAAATGGCCAACAGACACATGAAAAAATGCTAAAATCACTCAGCATCAAGGAAATGCAAATCAAAACTACATTGAGATATCATCTCACCCCAGTTAGACTGGCCATTATCAAAAAGACGGAGAATAATAAATGCTGGTTAGATGCAGAGAAATGGGAACACTCCTACATTCATTGCTGGTGGGACAGGTAAATTAGTGAAACCCTTATGGAAAATGGTATGGAAATTCTTCAAACAACTACAGACAGAGCTGCATATGATCTAATAATTTCACTGCTGGGTATATTCTCAAAGAAACTGAAATCATCATGTCAAAGGGATACTTACACTCCCATGTTTATTGCAGCTCTATATACAATTGCTAAGAGTTGGAACCAACCTAAATGTCCATTGACAAATGACTGGATAAGGAAAATGTGGTATATATACACAATGGAATACTACTCTGCCATAAAAAAGAATGTCATTTCGCCATTCACGGCAACATGGATGAACTTAGAGAAAATTTTTAAGTGAAATAAGCCAAGCACAGAAAGAGAAATATTCCATTTCCTCACTCATATGTGGAAGCTAAAAAAAATAAATAAAAAAAGAAAGATACAAAAATCTATCTTTCCCTATTCTTCTGATAGTTTTATAGTTCAGGTCTTATATGTAAGTTTTTAATCCATTTTGAGTTGATTTTGGTTTATGGAGAGAGGTACAGATCTAGTTTCATTCTTCTACATATGGATGTCCAACTCAGCTAACAGGCCAACCCCTTGATATGTTTTTAATGCAGAAAGGTCCACCATCCTTTGGAAGCCCATCAACTCTTCTCTGAAAAATTCATGGTTATTAAACTTCAAATTAGCATTCTGAGCAAAGGACTAAAGACCAGAAAATTCACTCTATAAATATGAACATAAGTGAGAATCGGTGAGTGAATCTTTGCTGAGATGCAACCCCAAACAGAAGATTATGGGCCACATGTAGTACATTCTACATTTTTAGGCTGGAATGAAGACCACCTTTTATGACAATACACACTTTAGACAAATACTACTTTTTTACTACGGATAAAAAATGGGAACCATTTCAAAATTTCAAAATTCTGGTGAAGGTGTAATTGGGATGAATGAGTTGAAGATTGAGAGTGTAGAGGAAAGACTGGTGAACTTTTTCTGTAAAGTGTGAGATAGCAAACATTTTAGGCTTTGTAGGCCACACAGTCTCTAGTGTCATAGACTATGGATAAATAAATGGGATTGCTTGTATTCCAATAAAGTTTTATTTACAAAAACAGCAGTTGGGGCAGATTTAGCACATAGGCCTTAGTTTGCCATATCTCATGATACAGCAATGGTCTGAGAACTAGAAGGTGCTCAAGAACCACCTAGGAAGCTTTTTAAGAAATATAGCTTTCTGAGCTGTCCCACCAGAGATTTTGATACAAAGGATACAAATGGTAGAGAATTATATTTTGAAAAACCCCATGATGGACTACTTTCAAATACTTATGATGTAAAATAACATTAGAGCAAAATTAATTTGCACAGACTATATGATAGCCTTGGAGATAGAGGTCAGCAACTTTTCAGGGTACAACCCCAGACACCCAGTGCTTGTCTATTAATATATCCCAGAGATATCAGCTCAGCCATCAGCTTGCAGAAGGATGTCCAGTAAATCTTCGGGAACCATCCAACCCTCTTTCAGCAAACCTGGGTCACAGTCAAAGTGACCATTTGGAATTGCAGTTTAATCTTATGATCTCAGTCTCAAAGTTCTCTATTTTTATTTTGTCATTCAGTTTTACTGTTTTTTCTTTTGGATGATTTCAAACATACAGCATTCCCTATAAATCCATTTTAATGTTGGAAGTTTTAAATAATGGTCATAAATTTAAAAGCCTTAATTGCATATGTACCACATTTATAAGATTTCTTATAATCTATTACTTTTCTATTTTCTTTGATATCTGTTAAGATTTAATTGGCCTGCCTATCATGTAGATTTTATTGATAAAAAATAAGAAATGCACGCTAGGCTTTCTAGAGCTATAACTTTTCCATGCAGTCAACAGGAGGAGCAGAAGAAAAGCTAAAGAATGTTTTTTGAATTTTCTGATGTCAGGAAGTAATTGAGACATAACGAACTAAAAAGTCTACTTTCTCAAAATAGTCTTGATATCAGAAATTTTCTAATTTCAAAAAATTGAAAGGAAACACACCTTCTCAATATATTACTCAATAATTACCTTAATTGAAGATTTAGTTAGTGGGGATCCTCAGACTGGTTAAAATCTGAGGATGACAAATCTGGGGCTCACATACCTCTGGAGGTACACAGACTTTCCAAGGAAGGAGTGAATATGGAAAGTGATAAGGGAATCATTTCCCAAGTCCTCACCCTCTTTAGGTACTCTTTCGTAAAACTAACTTGACCCTGAAATATCCATGTTGAAGACATTCAGTCAGGGCCAGCTTCATGGGCACATGATCTGTGCGGTATGCCATGTCAGAATGAGATTAACTATTTTATTTTTGACTAGCCTCAGCATCTTCATGTATCAGGGGCAAAATAGGTTCTCAATAAATTTTTTGCATTGGATCAGATCAGATGTCTTCTGTAATCCTTTATCATCATTCTGCTCCCCCTATTGAGAGGTGTCCACTCAATCTCCTTGCTTTTTTCAGATTTGCCACCTGAGAGCCCTGGTGGTTTTGAGGAGATAATTGGAGGAAGGTGGTAGTGGGATTGGAATTTGTGTTCACTGCTTCCAAAGCAGATTACCACACAGGGACATATGAGGTGTATGTATGGGAATGAGGTCAAGTCAAGGGAAATTAATAACCCCACTTCTGCTACGTTCATGCAATCTATTCTGTGATGTCAACCTAGCATTTTTTTTTTTTTACCTTGTTTGAAGTTAAGACACATTTGACATTAATTGGCTTTCTAGAAGATCAAACATCTGGCATAGGACCATCCAATCATGGACCCCTCTAGTTAAAACCCTTCCAATGGCCCTGGGGATAAATTCCAAACCCTATAAAAAGGTTGCAAAGTCCTTCTTGACTTGGACTCCTTTATCTCTAGGCTCTAGCCGCCAGCAGCCTGTTGTAGATCTTTGATTCCACTGTTTTCTCTAACCTGCCTCTGCCTAGAATGCTCCATATGCCCCTTTCCCTTGCCCATTCCTTCCTGCCCCAGAAGTTTCATGGGCTCCCAGTAGGGAGTTTGGAAGTTAGCTGAGGTGACAGCTAGAGGGCCGGAAGAGAAACTTCAGAGCAAAATGATTAGTTACAGAGAATAGAGGTGACCCAAATTCCTCACGTCCTGAATACTAAGACAAACGTACTTCTCAGATATTGCTGATGATCATCAATGTCATCAGCAAGCTGATAAGCCTCAAAATTGTGTTTATAGGTGTGATAGTCTTCATTTGAAAAAAATTGAACTGAAAGATCACTCCCCTCCTAAATGTATCCTTGAACGAAAATTCTTCTTTTCTAAACCTCTTTGTTTTACCCATAAAATGCAAGTAACTCAGACTAATTAACTCAGCTTGTACATCAAAAACAAAATATGGACACAAAGCACCATTTTGCTTTCAAAAATATTTTGCAGATCTTAAAACCACTGAAAAATGCAAAAGAAAACAACAAAAAACAGTGAGACACAGATGAAGCCTCATGACTGACTACATATTAAAGAGGCTGAGTCTCTAGGCCTCTTCTTGGCCTGCCAAGCCTGCTGCTAGCCACACTTTCTTTCACTTTATAGTCTTGGTCATCCATGGGAGGGTATCACACCACTTTCCTTTTAGTCTGCTTGCCATTTCTCACTAAGATTTCGAAGTCAGGATCTGGCTTGCTTGGATGCCAAGGGCAGAGACAAGACCACCATTTGGAACCCAAGTAGGAATGTGAAAAGGGAGGCTTGAGTTAACCTCAGGTCACTTTAAAAGCAGCCCTTTCAAACATTAGAAGTCCCTTGTTGGGGAAAAGGGGAAAAAAATCACAGCACACTGATATCCTCTAAAACTCTAATGTGCACGGGAAGTTGATCTTACAAATGATCTCCCTCTTACTGCACATAGAACTCTCTCTTTGACATCACACGTAGGTCAGAAAGAATTTTTGCTTCTTGAGATGAAAGTAATGACATTTTATTTTCACTTTTCTCTTTTTCAAATATATGTATATATAAACTCTTTTAATGAGGACACAAAGCAGAAGCACATTTTCTTTATAATTCCCATATTTATTATAGTATAACACTTTGACTTTAATCCAAATGACCTTAGTTATTTCTTTCCCTTAGGGAAGTTTTCTTTTGCAACAACTTTCCCCGTAAAGATTTTGTATCAAAAAAAAAACCATACCACCAGAGTAAGCAAAGGGAAGTAAAATATAGTAAGATATACTCTGCCTTTGAAACCACTTATGGATGATCAGATTATTTCTCTCTGTCCTGCTCAAACACATAGACTTCCTCAAATCTAAACAGGATTATTTATAAAGGAAATTAATACAAAGGGAAGGAAACCTAAGGGAATGAAAATAATTTTACCCAGAGATATTTTTGTATAAAACTACCAACTAAGACCAGAAACAGATACAATGATCAACCATTAATGGGTGAGGAAATAAATTTGTCAGACATTGTTTGCATAGTTATGGAAGTTCAAAAGCTTCCATGATTTTTTTTTCTCACAACAAAACTGTTAACATTTCTACAGTCCTTTGCAGTTTACAAAGGGTTTTCTCTTTCCATATGTATTTAAATAAAAATTTATGATGCTCATCTATTGAATCCACATAGTCAAAACATCACACATAAATGTATTTATCAAATAAGTAATTTAAAAAGGGGTGCCAATCAGATTTCCCTCAGGCAAAAGATGTGTAGTGCACAAATTTGATCATTTAAATCAGTTGCCAACACTTATAAATAGACATTTTCACATTAAGATTGTTAATTTCTTCTAAAAATTAGTACTCGTGGCAACATGGGGCTCACATTCCCATGTGGCACAAGTTGAGTGAGTTGGAGGGGAAGCAGCTTTATTGGAGGAGGTAAGTTGTATCCAACACTGAGGCTCTGTAAGGAGCTATCTTGTTACAACCAGATCAGCTCATTCTTTAAAATCCTGACCTGTCTGTGCAATGAAGTTTGCAACCTCTGTATTAAACTAATAAATGCTGTGGACATTTGGAAGAAAGAGATAACATAAGCTGGATTCTGAGGTCCTAGAGAAGATAAAAATGCACAATATTGTGTTTCAGGGGATTGGCATCAGGATGGCACCAAAAAAAGCACCAAGACAAGAAAGCAGAAGGTGTGTTTAATGCGAAATCGGTAGTCCAGTTGGCCAGATCACAGTGTAAAGTGTAGCACCCAAAGTGAATTTTATTTACTCCAACCTGTCCCCTAATTGTTACAACCTGCCTGCTTTCCAGTCAGGACTTGCATTTTGTGCAGGTCTGCTTAACGTTAAAAGTGGTAGTCCTCAGTGGATTTCCATCCAGGGTAATTTATCCACCGTAAACATGATCTACCTGACATTGTCGGTGACTTGTAGTCAGAGCCACTACTAGAGTAATATGTGTGGTCTCCTACAGGGGATAAATAAAATAATGATACATTTTCATGTAGCTATTTCCACAAACCCTTCTGATAAATAGTGTCTAATTCTGCTGTTCTAAAATTGAAAAAGTGTGTTTCTGGATTATATAAAGTTGAGAACACTATAACTTAAATATTTAGCTTTTAGTTTGTTTAGAGAATGTGTTGGGATTATGGAGCAGGGAAAATAAAGTATATAACAGGATAATTTTAAGTGAGCCTAACTGTTTACAATTTTCAGAAAGTTTATTTTGCTGGCTTAATAAAATATTAATTTTCCCTGAAACTAAAGAATTAATATAAGTACAGAACAGCAAAATATAAAAGATCTTTTCTTTTGTATAAAAAAGCAGTTCTTGTAGATTGAAGCATATAAAAACATGACAGAATCCCTATAAAGTCATTGATTGCTATTGATTTTCCCAAAATACTGAATGATGTCAGTCTGTAAAAACGAATTGCTTCACTTTCAAGGTAATTCAGTTGCTGTATGTAAGTTCAGGGACTACGATGTCTTACTAATTGACATTAGTCTTTGTGGAAAATGTTTAGTGTACGCTTTGGAATGTCCTGCATCTCTGCCCTTTGAAACTTCATCTGGTCCCAATTACCATCTGCTCCTAATTAGATTCAGCGGCAGAGAATGAGCTGGACTTCTGTACTCAAGCTGAAGTAGGTACACTTCATTGCGCCTGGTTCTCGTGTTGTTCTTTGTATATCAGCTCAAGTTTATAGAAAACTTTATATAGACAAAAATTTTATGAAGTTCTATTTAAAATGCATAGAGTTACATTTAAGTAATGTATTTTGGGCCTGTTAGATGTCAAGTTCACTCAAAGATTTTATGTGACTTTTTAGCTTGTTAAATAAGCAAGTAAGAGCTTCTGCCATATCTCTTATTTAATCTTATCTTATTTTTACATTTCCACCTTAAAATTGTTATTATAAAGCAATTGAATTTATTCACTTGGAATAGATTGGGTATATGTTTGCTGGGGTCCCTTTGAGGTCTAACATTCACTGGTTTATTCAGTTCTTTTATTTAATACATAAAGATTGCTACTATGTGCCAGGCAGTGTGCTAAGCACTGGCACAGAGCAGTGAATGTGACTGACATGGCCTTTGCCCTCCCTGAACTTTCAGTCTTTTGAAGTCAGACATTGACTGTACTATAAAGACCCCAAAGCCAAGGCAATCTTTATAGTTCAATTGAGGTGTTTTTTTGGTGGGTTTTTTTTTTTTTTTTTTACCACTTGCTGTTAGTCTATACCCACAGCGTACTTGGGTACTGGTCAAACAGTACTGGGTGTGATCAGCTCTGACTATACTCACCACAGGCATCAAGATGTGGCATAGGGATGCTCCCTGGGCAAACACTCTGGTTCATAGCCTTGTTTTTCCATCCAGACAAAAAGCCATCCATTTATTTAAGGCAGGAGTATGGCCTGCTGTCTGGTTTTATATGGTCTGTGAGCTAAGAATAGCGGATTTTACATTTTAAAATGGCTGAAAACAAAAGAAGAAGAATATTTTGTGACACTTGAAAATTATATGAAAATTACATTTCAGTGTCCATAAATAAAATACAGTAAAACATTCACTCATTTGCATACTGTCTATGTCTGCTTTCATGCTACAATAACAGAACTGCATAATTATAATGGAGAATGAATGACCCATAAAGCCAAAAATATTTACTATCTGGCCCTTTACAGAAAAGTTTGCCAGCCCCTGATCTAAGGTGCCAATTGTGATTTTGCCCATTTATCTATTCACTGTATAATGGGAGCCACTAAGATATCATTTTCTCATCTATCCTAGTTCTCGAATTTTTCCTCCCTCCACAAGCACATGACAACCTCATCTTACAAAAACCCCATAGCTCATTATTCAAAATGGGTAAAGAAGGTGATAGGCCTCTAGCAAGCCAGAAGCATACCACCCGTTTAAATTTGACCTTGGTTCTTTGAGCCTCATAACATGATGCATTCCGCACATTTGTGCTTAGGGTTTTTCCATTCTAAGAACAAAAACTGCATTCTTCCGAATAGCTTTATCATGCCACTATTTTGAATAGGCTAACTCTGTAACATAGCTTAATAAGAAGTTTGGCTTCTTAATTTTCTAAAATTATCAGAGGTTATGTTACATAATTTTTAAATGAATTTGGCTATCAGATTTCATTTATAATATGTCTTCTCCTGTAATATTTTAAATAATCTAAAAATTCCTAGAAAGCTGATATATTTGCCACATGGCTAAGTTTGACTACTATAGCTAGCTCTAGTAAACAATTTAATTATCTAGTTATGCTAAGTACTTACTGAAACTCACCGATATATGACAGTGATAACTGATCTGTGGGAGTGGATTATATTATTTAGGATAAATTTTTTCATCTTGCATTTTATCTCCATACAATATGCATGACTAATTATAATTACCTAATATTTTCCATTTTAATATTTTTCTCACACAGATAACTATTGGCAATATTTTTTTTCTCATAACATAATCTCACATACCATTAAAACGATAACTTTAAAATACAATGAAAATTTCTTTTGATTCTCTTAATCCCAGATAATATTACAGCAAGCTAACCCATTTTTATTAGATCCTTAATTCTGAAAAATAATATTTGATCATGAAGTAATGTAGTTTTGGGCCAAGAGAAAATAATTATATTTAACCTAATTCTTTGAAGAATATCCAAATGCTTTCACTGTCTTTCAAAGACACTTTTCCAATTGCCAATATTGAATAAAATTATATATTTAAATAATATTTTTGAGCAACAGGCATCTAACATTTGGCTGATGCAGAAAGGAAAAACGAGCTGTAGCACTGTTCCTCAAAAGTTTAAAGAAAAAAAATCACAGGTCTTGCTCTTTTTCAGTGCAGAGACTTAGCAGGAGCTGAGTAAGTACTTGAAACTGAAGTGGAAATTCTGTCTCCACCTGGAGGCAGCAATAGCTGTGTGTAACCTTGGGCAAGTTACTTAACCTTTCTGAGACTCATTTCTTTAAGTGTAAAACATGAGTAATAAGATTATTTACTTGGTTGTTATGCAAAATGTGGATTAAATGGTTTACAGTATTTTAAAGCTCCTGATTACATACATGACATAGAGGAAGCAATTAACTTTTTACTCAGTCTCTTTCCCTTTCCCCTGTCCTCTATTTCTTCATCTTTATAGTTTTCTGTTTTTGCATTCCATTCTTACTGTTCATTGTTCCTATGGAATATTAGGTACTGTTAAGTTCATTGGAAGGAATCAGTTGGTAAATCAGAATAAAAAACTAAACATGCCAACCCTCTATTTCAGTCCATTTCTAGCCTATCCTAAGTGGATGTTTTTGTTGTGCTCCTCCTTAAAGTGAAGGAAAGGTAGGACTCTTAGAAAGAAAATTTTCTGCTTTCAGAAGTGAGCTTCCTTCCTGATACGCCATCTGTACTTTTCTACATAAATAAAGGGGGTTTTCTATGACTTACATTGGAATGAAGGAGTGTATGTGAAAAATAATTGCCTAAATACATGAAGAGCTAGGAATTCCTACATATAATCAGCTTACCAAAGCATTTTCTCTGGAAACATATTCTAATTGAGAAAAAGACACTATTATGACAATGGCTAGATCCAAAGACTGATGCGCACTGCATTATAAAGCATATTCATTACAGGTTACATAACTGTACTCAAGACAAAGATGACAAAAGAAACTGGCTGACACAGGGACTGAGAACCACAGGCTATCAACTCACCGGTGAGGATGATTTGGGGTTGTGAATATTATCTATCCTTGAAAAAACTGAAATGATAGGTCTAATTTCTGATGAGTATCTTGGAAAACCAACAACAACATGCTAAAATGTAGAGCTCTGTGATCTGTGATCAGCGCTTCTGCCAGATAGTTTCTGAGACTGTAGCGAGTAATGGAAGCAGCAATCTGGCCCTTCTCAATGAGTAGTATTGACACTGGCACATGACAGAGAAGGAAATTGAAACCCAAGCATTTATTTACTTTTCCCAGAGCCTGTGGTTAATCAGTATCTAAACCTGAATCTCGGGGACCTTCTTTATGCTAAGACTGGGACCAGATCAATAGGACACATGGCACAGTGTTTTTGACCATCTTGACCAGAACCACAAAATACAGGAAATTTCTCAGAAATGGATGTTCTCTACTGATTTCCAAACCTTAGATATGTCCTCTTAGGTAAGTGTTAGGAAAAATGCAAGGCCTCTAAAAAACACTTCCAAGCCACAGAACTGACCTAAAGCTGAGATAATGTTTGACTTTGTGCCCACTTAATTCATGACATATTATAGTTGCTTACTTTTTTATTCTGAAGCTTTAAGAAGGAACACTCTTTGTCCTCATTTCTAAGGATCCTCAATATATAATTTTTCTAGGATGGAATAAGAGACAAAAACAAAACGATCAACTAGTTTCTTGAGATTTTTGTATCATACCATGTAAGTGACAACAGTGCTCAATTCTAGTATTCAACATCTATTTAACTGGTTCTTAAAACATTTGAGCATTAATTCCTAGAACAAGACAGTATATCTAAATTTAATTTTATGTAATTGCAAGTTTGGTTTGATTCAACAGACATTTATTAAGTATCTTCTATATACCAGACTTGTGGTAGAAACAAATTACCAAGTAAACTAATTCATCATTATTAGTATTTGTTAATAAAGAAGCACCAGGGGTTGTGGGAAAGATACTTAGTCCACTTAGTCCCAATAGTGAGAAGGCTCCAGGAAGGAGAAGCTACTCCAGTAGTAAAGAAGTCAGCTATAGTAGGAATAAGGTTTATTCAGGGCATATTGGACAAGATAAATAGCCTGAACAAACTCATAAAGAATGAAATTGCATAATGTATACATTTTATGGTATACAGTAAAATATGGGAGGTAAAGATGAGGCTGGAGAGGAAAGTCAGTGGTAGGTCATAGAGGGATTATTTTATGCCACAGTAAGGAATTTGCTTCTACAGGAAATTGGAGACCATTTAAAGAGAGTTACACAGTTATATCTTCACTTGAAATAAATGTCCTGTACTCTATCATGGAGGATAGTTCTAAAGGGGGCAAAACTAGAGGTAGGGAGACAAGGTAGGGAGCTGATGCACAGCCCAAAATGAGAGAGCAAGACCTGATCTAGGACAGTGATAACAAGGTTGGAGATGAAAAGCAAGAGCTATGAGAAATAATTAGAAATTAGAATTCCTTGCTTAAAGCAGTTGATTAGATTTGACATTGTTGAGGAAGAGGGGAAGTCTAGGGTATGCTTCTGACTGGAGAAAAAAATTGGATAGTCGAGCCATAGATGAAAAATAGTAACAGAAGAAGACCAGATTTAAGGTCATATGGATAAAAATATAAAAGAAATTTGTCGTAGTCCCACATGCATAGCAACCTATATTCATATTTTGAAATAATTTCTCCTGTCTTTATTATTCATATATTTTGTACCTAATTAAGTTTATACTGCATTTAAAATGATTTATTCTGCCTTTCATTTGACAACATTATTTCTTTAAAAAGCATTATTTAATAATATTAAAAATTCTTTTTAAAATACTTTTCAATGACTGCATGATATTTCTGTTGGCAGATTTACTATAATTTTCTTTCTCCTATGTAATGAAACACTTTTCTAGAAATCAATGAAAATTCCTTGCAAAGGTGGTATCTATAAATCTATATATGACAAGTGAATTGGATGTTACATAAACATTTGATTAGATTGATGTATCTCATAAAATATGCTGCAAGGAATGAGATTAAGATTTTTGACAAGTAGTTTATGGGAGTCAATTAAATACAACATCTTATGATAAAAATATACAAAAGTCTTCCTATTGTTTTATTCAAAAGGTCAAAGTTTGTCATTTGTACTAACATCATAAAAACATTGTGTTCCGGTTAAAATATGGCCTTAGAGCTAAAAGATAGTAGATGTGTGTATAAATATGTATGTATGTATATATATTCAAGTATAAAACAGTGATATTTATCATTAATCTTTTTCCTCTTCCCTCTAGTTATATGGTTCAGAGTAACAAAGTCTGCAGACAAAAAACTTTATTTCACTAGAGCTAGCTTAAACAAATCCACACTGTCAATCACGTTTATAAAATGTAGGCCAGGCTGCCCAGTGTTTTTAAAAATAGGCAATAAAGAAATACAAGTGAATATTACTGGGTATTTATAATTCTCACTCCTTGGTTGGCATAGTCTAGAATTATTAAATATGCAGACAATATATCTATCATTGTCAAGTTTCTTCTCCTTATTTTTTTCCATTTTCTCAACAAGGAATTTCGGTATACATTTTTGCCCTTTGGCTTCATATTTTGAGAGCTCATGAAAAATGATAAGTACGTGGTTTGCACTCAGTGCCAGAATCAACACTCTTTCTATTCTGAAAGCTTAGGATTTGAAAACGTTTCTTCTTGTCATAAAGATTTAGACAAGTATTTATATATCCTGTAATATTTGGCATCAGTAATATTATTCCTTCATATTTTGGGATATTTTTTCTTAAAATAACATGTTTCACAACCAAAGAAGCAAACTGCCTTTAAAGTAATGAATACAACTTTATTTCCAATTATTTTTCTCCATGCCACTGTGGAAGTTGCATTTCAATATATTTCATGCATATGTCCTATTTTCCTCAAGTGGAAATCCTAGCAATTCAAAAGGAACATGATGATATATTTAGTACTGTGTTATCTTTGACTGATAACAAAGAACTGTCTTAGCATACAGAATATTGGTTCAGTGTATGTTTGGATTTAGTAGCTTAGACTTTAAAGATTTGGGGTGGAAATCAGATGTTGCAAGCAGATATTTCAGGTCATTTTTATTCAAAGTTAAATGGACAGAATAAAAAAAGAAAAAGGAATTCCTAGCTGCTCAAAGTCTTAAGAGTAGAGCTTTGCTACAGAGTACATGGTGTTTCTGCAGCAATTTTTCTGCAAAACAAAAAAAGCTAAAATGCACAATAATTCATCTTTTTTAGTTACACAATATTTTCTGAGAACCAAGTTAGTACACAGTACAAACAAAAATATAAATATATTTATGGCGGAAACAGGACAGAGCATTTGAAATGGTATTCTAGTATGAAAACTTTCAAAATAACCACTCTGTGGATCGGGGCATATCCTGTACAGATTAAAAGGAAAAGAACTTGCATTTTTACCTATAAAATAGCAAAAGGCAATAGAAATGAGTAATAGTCTTTAATACCTGCAAATCAAGCATCTTATGAAGATGAACTACTCAAAATTCTATAGCACAACATATGGAGTTTGCACAAATTGGATTGTTGTGTTTCATTAGATCAAGTATTGCTGACATGCATGTGTATTAGTCTGTTTCTTGTGCTTATGATGAAATACTTGGAACTAGGTGATTTTAAAAAGAAAATGAAATTTATTGCTTACAGTTTCAGTGGCTAGGAAGTCCAAAGTCTAGGGAAAACATCTGGTGAGGGTCTTCCTTGGTGGTGGCTTCAGTGACACAAGGTATTACTTTGAGAGATGGTGGAAGCAGAGAGAGAGATGGACTCTCACATGCTCTCCTTTTAAAGCCTTCAGAGCCACGCCCATGACCACCATTATTAATCCATTCTCTAGGCGTGGTTCTCAGAATCTTATCACCTCTTCAAGGCCCCACCTTTCAATTACCATAATAGGATTTCCCACCCTCCACAATTATAGTGGGAATTAAGCTTCTAATTTATGGACTTTGGGGAACACAATTCAATCTATCCACAGCATTGCATGGTTGGTCCTTAAAACCAGAGAACATGTATTAGCCAATCACACTGGTATTCCCCTGCCAGTGAGCCATAGATACACCTAAAGTTAGGAAATTTGGAAAATTATAGGAAATTACCATCAGAGTGAGCCTTCAGCATAAGGCAATTCTCTGGTGCTTTCTGGATACCTAGTAATATTAATAAATGAAATGTAAACACTAAATGTATGTTATTGTTTAAACCTCCTTTATCATAATAAGATTCTGTTAAGTGCCACAGTACCTACAACATTGTACATATGCTTACAAGAGCTATCATTAGTCTGTGGCCTGGGCTTGGTGCCACTGGCTCCTCCGTTCTGGGCAAAATCAAATTGAACACTAAGTAAGGAGGATGTTAATTTCTTTCTTGACTAAATTAGCCTCTGATTCACACTTTAAATGCCTTGCTCTTTTAAGGAATAAGGCATACATCCCCTTTTCAGTCAGTATTATATAAGCATCATATTGAAGACATATTTATTAAAGAAAATGGTTATTTATTTTTTAAAAGCCCTGGTGAACTTACTCTAATAAAATTTATGTTGAACGACAAATACCAAAACCATCTAGTGTTTCCTTGAAGAATAATAAAACGTGTGATGACTTACACTGCCTGAAAGTAAAGTTTTACTTTCAACACTAAGTTGAATGCAAACTGGTGACTCTACAGCCCATCTGCGTGTGATGGAAAATCGCTTCTCGTACCCATCAGGCTGACCATGATCTGCAGTAGTCTTCAGTAAGAGGGCAAAATCACTCTACTTTCTGAGGCTGCTGGTACTACTTATAGAGCTAACGTATGCTCAGACATCTGTCTTCAATTATTTAATGTTTCAAGACAAACAAAGTGCCCTTCATCCAAAGCAAAAGGGAAGTCAGAAGCCTGGGACACAAAACAGAAACTGTCCAATTGAATTCGTATGGTTTTTGTACATATGAGTAGAAACATTCTGACTGGTAGCCCTACGTGAACATGGGGAACATTTAAGGTAGTATTTTAACATGATTATTAAAAGCAAAATTCTTTGCTATTGTGGGCAGGAACCTATGTGCAAAAGGACTTTTGGTTACCAGAAATGCATGCTCCTTTTGAGAAAGGAAACAAGAAGCTCACTGGTGTTTCAAAAACACTAATAACTCAATAAACAGCATTGAACAAATTAATGGGAAAATATTAACTTATTAAAATATGGACTTTGCACAATATTAAGAAACTTAATTTTTGTTTTGCATGTGTTTTTGTTAAGCAACTTACATTGTATAGCATAGAAGAAAAGCACCCTCAAAACCATTATGAAAATGCTTTCCTCTTCCCTTTGTACAACTATATGCATACATGGATTATTAAGCCAATTTTAGGAAATCTCCTCTGAAAGCTACCAAAAAGTAGAATGTGGATCTTCTTCAGAATGAGCTGCAATGAACTACACAAGAGGAATACTCTACTGACTGGATATATCTTTGCTATTTGTTATCCCAAGAAGATGAAATTCCAGAAATACCATTGTACATTCATTATGGTATACATTTGCTGTGGATTGATTGAATTGTGTCCCCCAAAATTCATATATTAGAAGCTTAATTCCCTCTGTAACACTTGAGAGTAGGAAATCCTATTATGATAACTGAAACGTGGGGGCCTTGAAGAGGTAATTAAGTTGTAGAACCACGCCATAGTGAATGGATTAACAATGGTGGTCAGGGGCAGTGTTCTGAAGACTTTAGAAGAAGAACACCTGAAAGGTTAGTCTCTCTCTCTGTTCCACCATTTCTGCCATGTGAGACTCCTGGGTCACTCTGGTCACCACCAAGGCCCTCCCCAGATGATTTCCCTGGAATTTGGACTTCCCAGCCTCTAAAACTGTAAGCAATAAATTTAATTTTCTTGCAAATTACCCAGTTCCAGGTATTTTGTTATAACAAGCAGAAATGGACTACTATGACATCTTATATTTTTATTTATTCATTAACTTTTCATTTTTGATGGCTTATTGTATACAAAACCATCAATATAGGAGGTAGGAAGGCATATAACCAAATAAGATAAAACAAGACAGTGAATTAGACATGATCCTTTCTTTTTAGGCATTTATAGTATCTTTGAGAACAATAGGAGAGAAAAATAAATAGTAGGTCAGAGATTTTAATTGATTGCTGAGGGGTTTTAACTTCACTCAGTGCAATAGAAAGTGACTACATATTTTTAAGCAGATAAGTGACAATAGTAAAGCTGTTCTTTAAAGCAAATTCTTCTGAAAGCAGTCAATGAAGAAAAGAGAAAGACAAGAGGTAGAAAAACTAGTTAGGAGGCTTCTACCTTTCACAGATGACAGATAATAAAGATCCAGAGTGCCATAGTAGCAATGGGAATGGAAATCTAGGAACTACTGATAAGGGTGCTGGGGACATTAACAGTGTCAGTAAGATAGGAGATGCTCAGAGTCTGGGTCTCAGGCCACTCCTCTGAGTCTCAAACCACACCTCAGAGTCTCAGGACCCTCCCCTGGGCCCTGAGCTAGAAGAAAATTACTGTTGCATGTTGCACCTATTTTCAAGTACAACATGGGAAGATTGAGACTGCAGTTTAATCAATTTCAGTGGTTAAGCATGCTCATTAGAAAGGAGTTTGTCATTGAATGACCTTACACTGGCAACACTAGAGAGAACCAAGTATATTTTAAGTATACTCAGTCTATATGCTGGGATTTGACCACTGAGCATGCACCAAAAGAAACAAAGAGAACACGTGCAAGGCTGGAGTTACGTAAAAGTTACATAACTAGGAACCACCCCTTTAGTTAAATATTCATAGATAGAATAGAATGAATACGTATGGATAACCAACTACAAAAGACAGAAGCCAGGACAAAGCAAGGCTGCTACTTACTCTTGAGCCAGCCCTCACTGTGCCTGTGAAGTGTGTATTCCTTATTCTTTACATTAAACCTGCATTTGTTTTCTACTCTCACTCTGCTCTTGAATTCTTTCCCATGGCAGAGTCAAGAACTTGGTAGAAGACAGGGTTGAGGTCAGTTCTTCGACCTCCCCAGACCCTCTCCTCCAGTAACATCAGGAGCAGAACCTTGATGGAGCAGAGTCAAGGAAGTCAAGGAAGGAGTCAAGGAAGGGTGAGTCTCATGCAGGAGGGGACATCAGGAATATGAAATGCTGCAAAATAATGAAATTATTACCATAACCCATCTTTATTCATCCAAATAGAAATGAAAGCATGTCATTATTATCTTCATTTATATTGAGCTCTGGCTATATTCCAGACACTGTGCTATGGGCTTTTGATAAAATGGTGAGCAAAATCAATAAAGATCTTACTTTCATGTCACTTAAAACTTACTCTGAGAGTGGATTAAATCAAAAGCAATAATGGCACCTCCATTTTGCTCCAGAAAAGCCACCCTTCCACCATTGTTAGATCTTGAGCTATAGGTAAAACTACCTCTCCCCTTCCCTCAGAAAGGGTATATTTGATCTAAGCCAAGGCCCATCACAGTGTGTTTCTCCCTCTGGCCATAGTGATTTGTCCAAGGATATTGTATAGTCCATATTGACCAAAAACAGCTGCTGAGACTCCATTCTGGGTTTTTTATTTCAGTTCTCAGAGAAGCAAACTCTTTCCTACATGGTGGGGCCCTGAAAGTGTGAAGAACTAGAGATGAGACAGCCAACTTATAACCATGAAGTCAACCTTGTCTAAGATTTAAACAGTAATTCTCTACAACAAGTAAAAGGCAGAGCCAAGAGTTACAGAGAAAAACCACATCTTGATGATATCATTTGAGCTTGGTCAAGCTTTGACCAAAGATAGGTTTATTCCTTCCCTTCTTGGTTAGGTGAGACAATAAATTCGATATTGGTTCAAGCCAGTTTGGTTTGGATTTTCATCCATTTGTAATCAAAAGAAATCTAACCATTACAACTTAGCTATAAAAATGTCCTGTCCTTTTTTCCCCAGACAGCAGAAAATTTTGTAATAACCTTTCTCTAAACATTTTATTGCAAAACTATGGTGCATCACAAAATTCAAAGCATTTGAAATCTAAGAAGAATGGTATTTTTGTGGAAATATGAAATGACTATCTATAGAAATTTATAGTGTCTTCCAGTCTGTTTTAAATTGTGGTATAAAGCTCACATCAGTATATTCTTCAATTACCAGAAATCTGAGAAGTCTCCTATTTAGGCTGTTACAAATTTATGTTTATTTTACTTTTCAGATAGCAAAAATGTTACTGAGTAACTATTTTATTTAAAAAAAAAAAAAAAAGGAGTTGAAGTTTACTGTCTACTTTCAGGGGAAAATGTTTTCAAAAAATAAAGTAGTGCTTGTTTTTCAGAATTTCACATTTTCGTGGAGAAGATAAGCACATAAATCACTGAAATCATCACATATATTGCCTTGATTTTTATCTTTAGGATTTAGGCATTGTTCATTGGAATGTATTTACATATATATATATATTTTTTTTTTACCTGGAAGCAGCAACAACACAGACCAGGTATTTTGAGCAATTTTTTTCACACTATGCAGTGAACATCATTCAGAATCAGCCTGGAAATGCTGCATTAAGCGTAAGTAGAACAAACTTTCAGACATGAATTGCTAATTTGACTTTACTAACCTGGAGTTTCCCTCCAGGGAAATTATCACTTACAGTCTTATTTGAGTATGTCTTTTGAGCAACCACAAGGATTTCAATTTCGCTATTCTGCATTCTTTCCTTTTAGAGATGGTTAGAAAGAGAAGGTATTGGCGCTTAGTCATAGAAAGAAAACATAAGGTTGTAAAGTTCTCTTTTCCAAATAAAGGTTTGGGAAGAAGAAAGTAAACTAAACATGATTCTCCAAGCTTCCCTAACCCTATTTTTCACTTAGTGCCTAAGTATTTACATAAAACTTTTAGCATTAACCTAATCGTCACAGTTGAACAAAAACTACAATATTTGATAACACTTTGAATTATATTAACAACAAAACTCTGTTTACGTTGCACTTACTATATGCCAGGCACTGTTCTAGGAATTTTACATTAATTTATGTAATCCTCATAACAACCCTATGTAGCACGGAGTGATTAAGAATCTTGCCCAGTGTCACACAGCTGCTCAGTGGCAGAGTGGCATAGAAACTCAGGCAGTTGTCTCTAGGGTCTGTGCTCATAACCACTAAATTGCTCTGACTTTCCACATTCTAGGACTGTGTTGAAAAGATGACCATCCAATCATTAAAATTCTGCTAGATGCTCTCACTTGCATTTTTGAGGCAAAAGAAATTCTCCGTGCAAACTTCATCTGTGGATAGAGTTTGATTTTCAGGAGCTAGTCCTTTGCTCAGCCCCCCACGTGACAGAAGGTGCATCATCTTTTGCCCTTGCATGGCTGTGAAATGTTTAATTCTTACTTTTTTCTTTCCTCTCAGTGCCATTTAAAGTGTCTGCTAATCAAATATTGACCAATATTTTGTTCTAAGTACCAGTTAAAAAACATGCAGGCAAGGTTGAAAATGAATATCCAACATTTTTCATAATAAAGTTGTTAAGCCCTTCTCAATTAGATGAAAAGTGGCAAACATGAAATATATTACATATTTTGATGTTTCACAGCTATATTAGCACATTTGTATTTCAATTAGTTCAGAATATGAAATGTTTATCTGTAATTAGGATTTAATTTTTTCTATTTATATTAAAGACATGTGCAGGACAAGAAACACAGATTGAATTATTAACATCTGGATTGGAATACATTTGAAATCCCTTAGGATTTCAAATACCAGGAAGACAAAGTGTCTTTTTGAATCACAAAGAACCAAGTCAACTTCCTGTCTCCACACTCAAAGACTAACTAGTAGATCAGTATTTTATGGCACTGTTTCCAAATTTGATTTCTGACTTAAAAAAAAGAAAGGTATATTTTTTACCCACCCTACCCTATCATAGTTATGTTATCAGATGCTTGCTAAACTTATTTAATAAATTAGCATATTTTACATTTTTGAGATTTTACCTGCTATAGTCATAGAGGTAACAAAGAACTGATGGAAGATAATATTTAGATGCTAAAATAACAGTGGTTGGATTTTGGCTCCATTGTCTTCAGTCATGTGGTGGGCAGGTCACTTGGTCTAGTAGAGGCTTAATTTTATCATCCATAAAATGAGGGTAAAACTATGAGTACTACCTTTTCTAACTACCTCACAGGATTCTCAGGAAAAGTAAATGAAATAATGTTTATGAAAGGGGCTTACAAATTTTCAAGTACTATACAGAATTAGTCATTAACTACTCTTTGGGTTTCTAGAAGCAGTGTGTGGTCAGGACCAGTTGGAAAGTCTGTGCATTGCACAGGGGAGTCACTTCACATCACATATATTTTCTACATTCATGTCAATGATTTCCTGGCAGATGGCAAAAGAGAGCCTTGTTCTGACAAATTCTGTTTGTTATGACAATTTTCCAACAGGAAGGGGGACTTTTCCTAATTCTCACAAAGACCTTTTGTGTTGTGACACTGGAAACTTTGTCCTTGCTTCCTGTCTCTCCCTTTCTCCAATTCAATATTCACACTATAGTCTGACAATTGCTCCTAAGATGCAAATTAGATAATGTTGTTTCTCTGCCAAAACCCCAACAGTGACTCCTCAATGGCCTTCAAAATAATGTCTAAATTTGACAAGGTCCCTTGTCACCTCCTTACTCTCATCTTTCCCTGCTCTCTGCTAGCTCCACCCTCTACTCCAATGTATGGTGAGAACTACAACTCCCTAAACAGCATGCACTTTCTTGCCTCTGAGCCTGAGGAAATACTCCTGCTTGAAACATCTTTCTATTCTTCCTTTGCTCTGTGCAACTTAGATGTCATCTCCTCCAGGAAGCCATCCCTGAGCTACCCCTATTACTCAATCCTATAGGAATCTTCATCCTTCTCAAGGTTCTCTCTTATAGTGATTTGTTTAGTCATTTGACTCCCTCAAGTAGATAATGAGTAACTAAATAACAGAGAGTGTATACCCCTTGCCTTTGTGCCTGGCATAAACTAGACCCCACATATATTTTCTGAATGAAACAAGTCTGGCTTCTATTGTTAGATCTTTGCTTATTTGCTTGGTGATCTTGAGCAAGTCATGTAATCTCTCTATCATTTTCCTGCTAGAAAAATGGAAGTTTCAATTAGCCAATTCATAAAGGATTTGACAGTTTTAAATTTCTATGATTTTGAAACAAAGTTTGTCTTAATATCAAAGAAATAATTTAGTAAATGCTGTTATTATCCAGAATAATAATTTAATATATTTGGACATACCACAGATTTCTTATGGTCTCATAAATATAAAAACTATGAATAGCAGCAGTATAATATACAATGACTGAAAGATACACCTGGTGCAGCTTCTGCAAAGAAATCCCTTTTTTTCTTCTTTTTAGTCTAAATAATAAGGACATATAAAAAAACCTTATATTCCACAAATATTTTTTATTTTAATTAAAATATTTGAAACTATATTTGAATCTTGCATAATCTAAGCTCTATTGCATACAGGATGTTTATTAAATTGGAGTGCAAAACTCAATGAAAATGCACTCTCACTTTCATCTCTCATTGCTAAGTCCAAAACGCAAGAGCCCCCAATATCATGGTAATTGTTTACTATTGTAATAGCAGGTTGTATTTATGTGCATCTGCTATTATAGCCTAACACACAATTTAGATTTACCATTCCCTGGCATAGTACAGATAGAGTTGCCACTGCAGAAAATAAGGTCACAAAAGTGCAAAGAAACATACTATCTGATTAAAATCAAAGAAGATGAGAGAAATCCTAATGTTTCAAATCATTACAGAAGATAACAATTCAAAATGTCATTTTTATAATAAGCAATATTTCCATCCTCAAAAAAAAATTGTGAACTTTTTGATTGTTAGAGGCATTTGATTCTCTTCTAACAGAAATAAAGTCAAATAAAAATTAAATGTACTGGGCTATTTTTAACCCTTTACTGAGACTATGGTCACAATTTGAATGCTAGCAACAATAGTCAATCAAGTCTACCCATTGTCTCTCTATCAAGAGCTCTTTCATTAAGAGCTCATCTTTGACCTTGTCTGTTGCATCTAATTCAGAAGCTGGGAAAAGATCTGGCTTTATAGACTTATTAGAGGTTTATTGCTTTGGTTTGTTTCTCCTTAAGAATAGGACTTATAAGTCATTATACACAAGCACATACAAAGAGAGCATGTAGACTTGGAAATATGTCATATTTTTTTTCTCAGAAAATTCAGAGTCTTTTATCTTTGCTGCTAAAATGGAAAAGAAAAGAAAAAGGAGAGAGAGATTCTGGTGGCTGAAACTCAAACATATATGAAATATGTGTATGTGTACATTTCCTTCTTAACAGTTAATTTTCCTGATCAGCTTTGAGAAGTTTTTTAGCAAATGATCATGGGAATAAAAATGCTTGGAATTCAGTTATTTTACAGTGGTTAAACATTTTCCAAATGCCAAATGTAGTAGGTGTTTGACATTGCACATAATTCACTGGATCTTTATTTCATTTTTACTACAAATTTGCACATTAAACTTCAGGGTTAATGGCTTCAGTGTGCAATCTTTGGCTGTTCTGGGAATGGGAAAGGGAGAGCTATACAATCATCACATTAATTTGAAAGTCAATATGCGGAAGTTAAGAGCCAGTTCTTCCTGGGCAGTAGTGTCTTATGCTAATCGTCCTGAGGATTTTGGACTGTGGGCAGAACAGTGTATCATTAGGATCCAGGTGGAAGGGGCAATGAAAGAAAGGGTTACCAGAGTTGGGAAATGGTGGTAGGAAAGAGAAAAGTGAGTCACAGAGAGCAGTTGTGAAAGATGCTAACAAGGCTCATGGAACTTTAAAATTTAACAGACTGAGCAATAATATCACATAACCAACGTTGATCAATGTTTTTTAACATGTCCCTTTTGATATACACAGGACATGAATGCTTCTGCAAGCAATTTTGATACATCATTCTGGAGCATGATTTCCCGGGGAATCCATTACACACAGAAGATGTATGTGTTACCCATACATTTTCTTTTATCCTTCAGCTATGTATGTATTATCTATACATCTGTGTATTCCTGAGATACAGTATTTTGTTTAGCATTCTTTTCTGTAGATTATATCATAACAATAATAGTTTTTTTCCTAAGTGAAAAATTAGAATATAACATTGAATATGGCTTTTCAAAGTATACATGTGGTCCTCACACAACCATGAGATTAAAATATACCTCCATGGGGGATGTGGCTCCTGGACTGAGAATAGCAGATTTGTTGGTGTTGAAGAAGCAATGTGTACTGTAGAGAATGACAGCTGGAAAGGAAATACAGCTGAGCTACATTAAATTTAAAATTATTTATGCGTAAAACCCTTGAGTCATTGAGAAGTTCACCTCATGTGAAATGAAAACAAATCTACTAGCTGCACAGCCTGGCCATACTTATTTGTAATGTGAATGCTGGACTAAAGACATCCATTGTTTTGTCTGTGATAGCAATGGTCATAAATGCATCTACTTTTGTGTAGAGAAAGGAATGCATTTTCCTACCTTGTCTCCCTTTATAGAGTCACACAAGCAGGCACCTTCCAAATATTTCAGTTGAATAAATCAGTGATTTTTAAAGGCCTGTCAGTGAACTGGTGCCAGACTGGCTAGAGAAGAATCACCCAAGTTGCTTGTTATAAATAAATCCATCTGAGTCTCTCCCCTGAATTAATCTTTGTGGTGGGAGTCCAAGAATCATTATTTTAAAACTTCTTTGGTGGTAATTCATATGACCAGGTTTTGGAACCACTGAACTAATTCATATTTCATATGTTTGTAGCCATACAGTGAACTCTCTCCTCACCGTGATATTGTAAGTATCTGA
This sequence comes from Cynocephalus volans, assembly GCF_027409185.1. NCBI lineage: Eukaryota > Metazoa > Chordata > Mammalia > Dermoptera > Cynocephalidae > Cynocephalus > Cynocephalus volans. The sequence goes on from NC_084464.1 coordinate 79,912,605, forward strand.
GAAAATACCTGAAAAGTCTGCTAATGGCAATTCTCTGAATAAGGTAAGCACTGATGGGTAACAAAATGCAGTATCAGAATTTGGTCACCACATTGTTGTCTATTCCCTGCACATGAAGTCAGCCAACACTTTGAGAGGCTACATTTTTATCTCTGGAATCTTAATTTCCCTCTTGGCTGTGTCATGAAACTGGAATCTTCCTGAAGTGGAGGTGCATTAGTAGACTTGTACTCATTTTCTGGACTGAAATGAGAAGTCTGTATCCATACATAGCAGAAAAAAAAAGTACTCTTTAATTCAACACATCTTAACACTTCAAAATAGGCTAGACTTTACTATTGTGCAACATAAAATATTTTAAAGGAAGTTATATGACTTCCAGTAGCTCATACATTGTCAAAAGTTCAAGTAAAAATCCACGTTTTTAGTAATAAAGTGCAAATAAATTGCAGTGACTAAAACAAGTGTGAATTTAAAGGTGAGACTTTTACTCAGTTTCTGGATCTCAAGGTAATGGGATTTGGAGAGAAGCTGGAATTCAAGACAGTTAATCTAGATCAGGAACTGCTAGATCTGAAGTTTTACAAATGTACGTGAAAATAATTGGGAAAAGCAGACTTTACCAGGGGTTACTTTCTCTTTACTTCTTGAGAATGCTTGCTTTGCCAGATGTGTAATTCATTCATTTACCAACGAACCTATATTGTCTACTGTGAGCAAACCATCCTGACTAGACTGAGAACACAGCTGGGGTAGTTCACATTTAATTAATCTTTTCTTCCCATTAAACAATTATTTATCAACTTTGAATAGACCTAAAAGATATATTCAGTCATTCATTTCAATATTTTTCTTTATTATCTTGAATAGCTCTATGCTATGTTCTATTAAGGACTTTTAAAAATTAATACAGGGCTTCTCTTCTAACAGCTTACAATCCATAATATTTTGTAAAACTGACTGCATAATACGTTCCTTAAATAGTAGATAATAAATGTTTTACTTTCAGCTTCCTTGCTTTCTTTCAAGAAAGACAAGGACATATTTGTGAAGGGAGACCAAGAAAGACAGGTAAAATTTTTTTCCTAGCAGAGTTCTATTTGCATTGGTAAAGTGTATTGTTTCTTTTTAATCAGCAGAGGCATAGTGTGCAAATGTAAGATATTTTTTGTCCATTAAATGGGATCTCATGGCCATTGATTATAAAAACTCCATTGAATATCTTCAACGTCTTTCCATTCACTCTGCCATTCACTCTGCCATATTCATCTGCCATATTCATCTAGCTGAAATCCAACTCTTCCTGGCTCCAAGCCTGCACATTGAAGTGCACCTAACTGCAGCTCAAGAAAAGCTAAGAGACATACTGTTTGTTTTTGCTTAAATTTATCTTTGTGCTTCTCAGCAATTATACAATTTCCTCCCTATGTCTCCTACTCTCTGAAAAAAAAGTGAGAGATCTTATATCTTTTTCTCTTCCCTCAAATTCCTAGTACTTTCTCTCCCCACTTTAAAGTCAAATATTGTTTTTAAAAAATTTTTACATATTTTAATTAAATATTTCTACCTAACAAAGATCCCCAAACTTAATGGCTCAAAACAAGCAAACAAACAAAAATATTCATTAGTTCTCACAGTTGGTGGATCAGGAATGCAGGCTCAGGTAGATGGTTTTTCAGCCCTCTGTGTAGCAGCTGGGAGCCCGTTGGGTGTCTTTCATCCTCCACGGTTCTGCAGCCCTCCCCCCCCCCCCCCCGCCTGCCCCTAAGCATTCAGTAGCCTGGACTTCCTTAGAGTAAAGCAGCTGGGCTCTAAGGAGGAGAAAGCAAAAGTTATCAGTTTCTTAAGGCCTGGGCTTGGGAATCCCAAAATTTCACTTTTACCATAGTCTATTGGTCAAAGCAACACACAAGGCCAGCTGGATTCAAGAGAAGGAAAATAGATCCAAACTGCATGGGAATACAGGGATGGAAGGAACCGTTGGTAGACATAGTTGGAAACTGGCTACCGCACTAAATCAAATATTGGTTACCATGCCCCTACCACCACACCTACCACGTTCCCTGTATATGTGCCCGTGTGTCCACCCTCCCTCATGTTACTATTGAGCTTCCACACATAACAACTTTCATCCCCTCCATGTTTTTCTTTATCTATTTTTAAAAATTAATTATTATTACTTATTTTTTACATTCTATGATGTTGTGATGCAGTTGTGGGGGAGCGGGGAAAAGGGAAAGAAATAGGATGGAAGGAGAAAGGAGCAGGGGTGGGGTTGAGGCCCCTCATTCCCACAGGGGAGACCAGGGGGCTTCCAGCACTGGTTCCATCATTGCTGGGGCTGGGTGCAGATGTCAGAGGGTTCGGGCTAAAGCCCTAGCCCCCCACTCCCCTAGCTCGGGAGACTGGGGCACTTCTTGTCGTAGCATATAATCTTTGCTGGGATGGTTGCACATGTCAGGGGGGCATGGCTGAGGCCTTAGGTCCCCCACCACCCCAGCTTGGGAGAGCCCAGGGCACTTCCTGTGGCAGCTCAGTGGTCATCGCTGGGCTGCTTGCCTGTGTCAGGCGTGTGGCCAAGGCGTGAGGCCCCCACCCTTGGGACTGGTTGTGGGTATCAGGGGACAAGGTTGAGGCCCCCATCCCTCCCCCCTCTCTGGCTTGCTAGCCCAGGGGACTTCCAGTCCTTCTAGGTGTTTTAGGTGTTCTTTAGTGGTGTGAGACCTTTACTAGTTAATATCAAACTTTGTTTCTAGTTGTGGATATTTTGTGTTTTCTTTCAGTTCTGTGTTGGATTATTTGCTGTTCCCACCACTTAAACTCTGTGCTAGAACTAATTTGTTGTCCTTTGCTTATTTCTAAAATGGGGGAACTTCCTGTGGGACCAGTACTTGAGCCCTGTGGTTGAGCTAAATTGCTGCTTTACTGCTGATTCCCTGGGGAAGGCTTTTTGTGCAGCTCAGGTTTTAATGGTTGACTTTGTAGGTACTTCTGGCTCTCAAGAGATCTGGCACATCTGGGTTGTGTGGAAACTCTGGTCTGGGCCTGGGTCTTTCAGCAAACTGCATCCCCTGCAGTTCTATATTCCTGACCAGTCTCCTCTGAGTGATCCTGCTCTGATTGGCGAGTAAATCAGTCCTGTGCCCCAGTGTTCTTCTGGCGGGCCTGTCTCCCCCACTGCTTGCACTCCAACCACTTCCTATGGGACAGGCCGTGTGCTGGTCCCTTGAGATGACTCACTGGCCTCTAAGTTGCTCCTTTTTTTCAGTTGTTGTGTCTCCTCCCTCCTATGTGTGTCCACGGGAACCCTACTAGAGGTCTTGTTGGCCAGGGGACCACCAAGGCCCTTTTCTCCTCTGCAAGCAACTCCATCCAAAGGGCACAGCTGCAGCTTTCACCAGCTCCTGCTCCATAAGCTCAGCAGCTCCAGCCTGGACGTGGCTGGGGCTCCAAATGGTCAGAGTGGTTTTTTCTTTCTTGCATCCTGGCTTCTCCCACCGTCATGCACTCTGTAGGTCTCACCTCCTCTTCCCCTGAGTTCTAGTGACCCCAGTTTGGCTGTTGTTGCTTTTTGATAGTTGTAAATTGGTTGATTTGTGGAAGAGAGTGATGCTGGGGACTGTCTATTCAGCCATCCTGTCCAGAAGCCCATCCTCTCCACTTTTATTTTAGAAACTATTAACTTTTACCTACTCACAGTCATTGTTTCAGGAATTTTTCTTCTTTTCCCTGCATCATGAATTTTTTCCTCACGACTATGTAATTCCCATTGGTAAACAAATATATTGTAATTTCTCTCCTTAAAAAACAACCAACCAAACAAAAATCCCTGTCCTGAATCCATCTCCCTCCAGATATTTTTCATTTCTTTGTTCCCCTTGATAGCAAAACTCCTCGAAAATTATTAATGGGTGCTGTCTTCAATTCCTCTTAATCCATCCTCTCTTGAACCTGTTTAAATCAAGTTTTTGTTCCAGTCATTCCACCAAAATAGCCCTTCACTCTGTCATCACATTCTCCACCCTCTGATGCAAACTACAGCTCTCTGTTCTCATCTTGATTGAACTGTCAGGAGCATTTGGCTCCATTGATCCCTCCTTCCTCCTTGAAATGCTTTTTTTTTCTCTCTCTCTTGGCTTCCAAGACAATGAACTCTCCTGATTTCCCTCTTACTTTACTCAACACTCTGTTTCAGTCTCCTCTATTCATTTCTCATTTCCCCAATCTCTGCTTCAAGGCTCAGTACTTTTTTCTCTTCTCATCTTTATTTCCACTCACATCTCATGACTATGAATACTGTCTATGTTCTGAAAATTCTAACACTTATATCTCCATCCCAGACCTTTTTCCCAAACTCCAGACTATATCTAACAGCCCACTTGAAATCTCTACCTAATCAGAATCTCAAATTCATATGTCCAAAAGTGAACTTCTAATCTTGCCCCCAGTGGTCCTCCCACAGATTTCCCAACTCAGTAAATGACATCTCCATCTTTCCAGTTGCTCTGGCCAAAAATTTGGAGTCATCTTAGGCTCTTCCTTTTTCTCAAGTCCTCATTGATTTTTGTCCTTAAATCCTGTTGACTCTTTCTTTAAAATGCGTCTATTCTTGCTTCCTTATGGTCTATTCTGACTACAGTACACAGAGGGGTCTTTTCTTCTTTTTTTTTTTTAATGTAAGTCAAATGATCTCACTCCTCTACTTAAAACCCTCCAATGACTTCCTGTTTCACTCAGGAAAAAAAAAACTTGTGTACTCACAGTGGCCTCCAAAGTCCTACAGTCTGCCCTGGCCCTGTGTCATTCTGTGTTTGAGATATCATCTCCCACCATCCTGCCCCTCACTTGTTTGCTCCAGCCACACTGAAGACGTTTCTGTTCCTAACTCTCTAGGGATGCCCTTACTACAGGGCCTTTGTACTTGCTGTGCCCTCTGTCTATCACGCTCTTTCACCCTGTCCCTTGGACATAACTTTTATTTTACTGTTTACTTCATGTCTCTCCCCATTGTTGTATAAGCCTCATGAAAGCAAGAACTTTTGTCATTTTTGTTTACTGGTTTACTACAGTAGTAAACTGTTTATTACAGCGCCAGGAATAGCATACACAGTAGGCACTCTCTAAAAAGCTAAATTCCGTTTTCTTTTTTTGTTTATTTCTTTTGCTCTTAAACATAGTTAATTCTTTATGCCCTTTGAAATGGGAGCTTTAAATATATTTTTCTCATCAATTGCCAGCCATTTCTTTCAACAACACCTTTGGATGAAGCTAAATGGTGATGGTCCTTTTGTTCTATATTACTACTACTTAGTAATAGATTCTGTCTTTCTCTTGCACTGTGTCACGCTTCTAAAATTATTATGTCTATGCTTTAGAGGTAATTTTCCCTCTTCTCATTCCCAAATTTCTCATTCTTCCTGGTTTATTCTCGGACATCTATGCAACCCACTCACATACTACATCCTGGTCAGACCAGTGTCAAGAAGCAGCATCTCTTTCAGTCAGTTTCCCCAGACCTTTTTCTCTGTACTGTTCCCCACTTAGATTTGATTCTAGGATCTTAGGATTTCCGGTATGATGTTTATCATGTATATATGATATATATCTCTTTCCTTCTTCTTTGCTACCAATTTTGCCTGCTTTTCCTGGTGTTAAACTTTACCACACACTTGCCAAATGTGTTGGATTAACTTTCTTTGGCATCTGCTACTATCTGAGGTGAGGCATTCCCCTTTTTTAACATCATCTGCACACCCCTGCCCCACCCCATACCCAACAAATGAACAATGGTGACATCTTTGGATGTATTTTTGAGCAAATTTGAGCTTTCCAGATACATTTTACAGTCCTGTCTTATTTTGTTTTTTTGTTTATTTTTGCTTACAATGTTACTGGCATTTTGTTAGTATTATAACATCTTATATGTTGACATCCTTTAAGATAAGAACATTTTATTTCTTGTCATTCAAATTTTCTTGTAAATGCTCTATTAAAGTGCTGTTGTTTTCCTTAACTTGGTAACACGTTTCTCATTAGGGATAAGGAAGGGTATTTGCATATTTATTGTTCTTGTGAGTTATAGCTCTTTTTCATAGCATTTATAGGTGATATTTATGATAGTGTGTTTCATGTTTTGGGAACTTTTTCAGGTAAATTTATTTAATATCTTAACATCTTTTATAATTCTTCACTGTAAAAGAATTTTTCAATTAATTTTCAAGATTTTAATATATGTAATAATAATTTTGTCTCTGACCATTTGTCTGCCTTGTTTATGTTGGCTACATAAAACCTTCTGTATAACAAAGAACTGTAAAACAAACAACTCTATAAACAAGTATAACAAAGAATCTTATTAAGATTTAATATTTATATTGATAACATATGTTTTAAGATTTTATGTGTTTTGTGTGTATATTTGTCAGCCTGTCTGAAGTGTAAAACATACACATACTGCCCATGTTATTTCATCACTTCCCCTAAACACTACATACTATCTCTATATACAGTGCATACCTTAAATTAGAACTTTAAAAAGGAAATGACTTGTTGGTAATGAGACTTGGTGTAATGACGTTTTTTCCACCATTAGTGTTGTATTTTCTCCTATCACTGTGTCAAGGCACATACTGGAAATAGTCCAAGGTGCACCTTTTTTCATGGAGCACTTTGCTCCATGCTCTGAATGATGGAAGCCTCAAGAAGAAAGCTGTTTTGAGACAGCTCAGAAAGGGTGGAATCAGCACGAGTATGCTGCTCCAAAATTGAGAAATTTTATAACCTCATGTTATACTCAAAATGGAAGCAATAAAAGTTGGTGGCAGAAAAATAACCAGACTCACAGGTTCATGCCTTCTCTCTTAACCCAAGATTATTGGAGAAAGACTGGTGTTGCTGAACATAAACTCATAAGCAGAATATCCAAAATAGAAATGGGACTATCTAAAGAGCAAGACCACCAGGAAAACACTGGATTTCCTCACTAAACACTCATTATTCTATGAGGATGGTATGCTAAGTATGGGAACAGAGGTTTAAATGAGGATCCACAAGGAAGCTTTTAGAGGAAACACTCCTGGCTGGGGTATGTGTGTACACACTGCATTCCTTCAACGTGCAACCCTTGGTGATAGAGCCAGATGGCAAAAAGCTTATAGAGTTGGAGAAGGGTACAGTCCTGAGATTGAAGATATGCCAAGGAAAATCCAAATACAGATCAAGAAAAAAACGCTTAAGTAAAACTTTTAACAATCTATTGTTTGTATTCCATATAGAAGAGAAGATGTGAAAATAGCCATTGTTGAAAGTAAGATTGATTATAAAACTTATCTCTCCTCATCACCACCTATATTGCAGTAATGAATTGGCTGCTCTGGCATTCCTATTAAATCAGGTTAAACATATACACAATCCACCCCTTTCCCCCAGTTCTGTTAATGTCACTAAGTCCACTTCTTTGAAAGTCTATGGAACATCACAAACTGAAGATGAGACATTGGTCAGTGTTACTTCAGGTACTCTACTGGCACAAAAAATAACATGTTTATTTTACATCTTAGAGTACAACTTTGGTCTAGGGAAGACATGAAATTTTTTGGAGGGTTATATGTAAATGGAAGAACTCAGAAAACAAATTTCATTTAAGGAAAGCTATCCAAAAATTATCACACTGTGATAAGCTGACACATTGTTTTGTCTAAATAACTCCGTGTACAGCAGTGCTAATTTTCGGCTGTCTTCCAATGCTACAGACCTTTGGTGTTGCCCTCATTGCGTGCATGTGTATCTGCTGAGCCGACGTGCTGTGCTGCTTTGAGTCAAGAGTCCTCCATATCCAGGCATTAAGTCACTCTATCAGACATGCACCACTGGAATGCTGTGACCTACATATGGTGTATGTGGTTTATATTTTCAGTAACTGGGAGGCAATTTAATTGTCTGACTCAATTACAGTAAGTGAGAACCAGACTGCCAACTCTTCATTCACCTCACTGAAAACAAACCCCTCCACGTCAAGCCAAACTCTCCAAGGAGAAGCTGGGTCAGCAAAGCTGCTGCTGAAACACGTGTATTCCAGGCTGTATTTTGAGAAAGCTGTTGGTTTTCCTTGATCCTTTATTTCCAGCTCTGGCTTTCTGAAACTGGTCACACTCTAGGATCAACAGTACAATTGAGTTTGACTCATAGCAGAATAAGGATCCTATTTTGGGCAGCTGTTTCTTAAATGAAAGCCAAAAGAAATATTACCCAGTAGGAAGAACCATAATATAGCTGGGTTTTGATTAGGTTGGAAAGTGTACATTTTCCAAGTAGCACTGATATGCTTAACTACATCAGTCTTAATCACTGCTAGAAAGGGTTAGTATGGACTCATGAGACTAAATTATTTCATGTCCTCTGCGGTCAACTGCTTGATGATTAGTTTGCCAAGTGACTCCTTTGACCTATCAAAAGTGGCTTCTGGCCAGAAGGTGCAGAGTATGCTTAGCCAGAGAACTACCATCTATCGAGAAACAGCCCAAGTGTCCACTGAGAAACAACTGGTCCAACTCAAGTTCCTAGGAAGCAAAAGGGGAATCTGTTCAAGTCTCTTTCTTTAGGGCTTGCAGTAGATTTTAGGCTTTCCCCTGTTTGGAAACTATGGTAAAAGATATCGGAAGGAATTCTAAATGGGGCTGATGATCAAGCCTGCCATTTGCCATTCACTACGGTAAGTCCTAGAGAAAGACAGAAAAAAATTCTAGTAAGAAGAGGAAATCTGTAGTCAGAGATTCTTTTTTTATCTATCAGCTCTGGAAGCAAATAATTCTTCAATATTCACAGTAACTAGAAAAACTCCTATAACTTTACAGTAGGCAGGTGGGCTGCTGACAATTCTTAAAAGTTGTAATAATTGTGATAGAAACTGGTTTTTCTTTCTTCTGTAAGCTCAGTTTATTCAGTAAAAGAAAGGCTCGGAGTGGGGCAGAAGAGAAGGCCATGAGAGGAAGCTCTCACCTGAGGCCAAAGCTTTTTTGTTTTAATTTTTTAAAATTTTATTTGGTAAAAGACACATAACATAAACCATCTTATTAATTGCTCAGATTACTTCAAAAGGTTAAAACGCTTCCAAAATGTATGTCCAAACAGTGCATATTTTTGTTTATGTGTTATCAATATCTTTAGGACCATATAGCTATGTTTGAAAGATCAGTGGATCAGGAATTGCCATAATTTAGGTTCCATGACAGTATGTCTATTTAAAATATGATATAAAGACAATGTGATGAAATGGAATATACTTTTAAACCCAATATGGTGTTACTCATCACCACTAACTGGTTGGAAGCTATTTTATTTTATGAGAATAAGGACTCCTTTGGAGTCTTCACTTTCTATAGAGGACATCTTTTTCAATAATATTTTATAATTTTCTAATAATTAATTAGTGTTAAGAATCTTTTTTGGTAATTTTATAACTTGAAAGATAGTCTTAAAAATAAGTGGGTCCACACAATTGTTGGGGGAGATGATTGGGAGGGAATGGGGAAGTACTGTACTGTGTTGTGGCCCTGGCACCAGATCAACTGGGCTTGGACCCAGGCTCTGCCATTTTGTAACTGTTGGCTATACCTTTCCCACCCTACTCCTCAGTTTCCTCACCTATAAGATGGAGAAAAAAAAAGAAAGATTAATGAAATAATGCATGTAAAGCTCTTAGCACAGTGCATGGCAGGGAGAAAATAGTTAACAGAAGTTACTGATTGTTATTATTATCATTATTAGTGTTATTATTACTATCTTAAAAACAAGGAGAATAGGTATACACACAAACACACTGTCCTCTACTTCATTTGCCAGTGCACAGGATCCAAGTACTTCTTTAACATATAACTTAAGGACCTGCAACATCTTTATTCTTAGATACAATTTAGAAGATACTAGGTCAGGGAAAGCGAGAAGCTATATATGGAATGTGATTTTAGAGTTCCCAGAAGACCCCATTCTTCCCACTCTTGAGGGCTGATATTCTACATACTCTCAGCTTTATCTTATTTTATTTTATTAATAATTCCCCTCCTCTTTCTTCCCTCTCTCTTTCTCTCCCAGAGAGTAGATGGATTGGGATGTCTGTGGGCTTTCCAAGGTCCCTGTAGATGGAAGGAGGCTAGCATGGGCTGCCAATTATTCTTTAGCTTAATTTTAAGATGAAAATGTTTTTGGAGAAATAGACTTTAAGGTCTGGGTGGTAGCAATATCTTTTTATCTTCTTCATTATCTGTGTGTTTCCAATTTTTTTTTTGCCATGAACATGTATCATTTATAACCAGAAAAAACAATAAACATTTAAAGAAAAAAAGACACGAGCAGCATGATTCAGAGTGCACTAATCCAGGGCACGAATAATTTGTTCCCTTTCTGATTCTTCTTCCACAATTTCTTAGAATCTTGAGTACATATGGAGAAGTGATGACTTGGATATCTGGGTTATGCATTTTACTGTTCTTGTCATTGATCATGACATTTCTGACAGCTTTCCCTGGATATAAAAAAAAGTCTATGAAGTACATTGGCACATAACATATATATATAATACACATATTATACATATACACACATGCACACACATAAAATACACATATTTACTCTTTCATGCACACACATAAAATACACATATTTACCCTTTCTGGGGTTTGTACAGCTTATAAATTAAATTGCAAATACGAAAATTATTTGCTATCTTTATCTGCCTTTCAGCCTCAGAGCTTTCCTCACACATTGACTTTCTTCTTCTCTGCGTATGACATTTTAGAATGTTCCCAACTTTAGTTTGTACCTTGTCTTCTATGGATGTCTTTGGTATATCAGATAAATATCTCTTGTTCATATGGAGTATATTTCACTAGAATTACACATTGATTTATGCCATTAATAAAAACAAACATAACGGTACTAAAGGCATTTTCTAAAAATAACATGTTAAAACTAAAATTTGCCAATATATCTTTAGAAATTAACTTAGAAGAGCGATTTCTCTAGTACATGGACACATTTTTCTTCCTTGGAAGTTTTCTAAATTCATATCTATCCATTTGAAGAAACGATGACAGAACACTGATGACTTTCTCAGAGAGGAAAAAAAATTACATACACCTGCTCCATATGCCTGTGTATGTCAAAATCTTTAACATTTTATTGACTCTGTCTGGTCACATGTGTTGGGAAACACATCAGCTAATGACACGCAGAACTATCCTTGAGTCCATTTTCTCAGACTGCTTTAAATTGGCATTTTCTTTGTGAGGCAAACCGTCAGAGTTTCAATTAAAAGACAATGAGGCATTAAGAACAAGGAGAATACTATCCATAAACGTGTGATCATCTCATTACACAGACCAGAGAGAAGCAGCATAGTTTTCAAATTCAGAAAATTCCTTTCCTAGTCAGCACTTTCCTGACTTGTGGCAGAGCCACTGTGGGATTTCCGGGTCAAGAATTTTTCATCATCTCTTCTCTGGATATCCTGCAACCACAGAGCATCTCCTGGATCCTGGCCAGCACCAACAGACTCTCACCTTCCTGGGCCACTTCCTACCCAGAAATTCATTATGTGAAACTTAGTGTGCCTGATAAGGGCAAAATCATTACCACAAAACAGGATGGAGTCCCTCTTCTTATGTGGCAAACTTATCTCAAGGCCATTTTTTTAAATGGGTGAATAGCATTACTCATAAATTTGAATAGCAACTTTTATACTCAATTTCTAGAAATTTGGAAAAGAAATGAAATAGAATGAAGAAAATTTGCAGTAGGAAAACCTTTATAAGTAGCTCTTGAAGTAAGTAGGAAAGAGTCTATCCCCTTTGCAGAGACTTTCCAAATGCACAGAGGCACATATTGAATATATTATGGGCCATTTTCTCCTCCTTTAACATGTAAGATGATACTTTTTCTTCCTTTGAGTTTCTGAATCTTTTAATATACTGAATGTTGATACTCTGGCTGCACATGTGCACAAAAACTGGGCCACCTGATGATGCTTTTCCAGAGTAAGTATCTTTATTCTTATTGAATATATGGCATCTGTCACTGTGTTGATCATTCCCTGTATCATGTGAACAGACAGGACACCACACACTTTCAGAATTTATTTGGAGAATTTCCAGAAGCAAGCAATGAGTTCTTAAGAAAATGCAAAATTAATTAAAATATTGAAATTGTGGAGTATTTAGAGTTTCATGTGTATATGTTATATTTATCTAGCATTCATGTATATATCTATGTTATATTTATCTAGCATAATAAAATGCTGTGATAATTTACATTTTAGTAATTTATATGTTATAAGAATAATTACTCTATGTCAGATTCTGGTACCATGATTCTTTTACAGCATTTGTCATATTATAACACTTCTTGACATGTCTTACCTGCTGAATTGAGATTATCTCCACAATAATAACTGGGTCTTATTCTTCCTTAGTTTTGGAGAACTATGGTTCTTGGCACATAATAGACACTCAATGCACATTGGTTGAGTGAATGAAAAACAAGCAGATGGGTGAATGGATGGATGAACCATTATATGCACGTATTTCATACTATAATTTTGGCAGTAAAATGAATATAGGAGGACTTACTAGATTTTTCCTAGAGAGCTCTTTAGAATTAAGCACAATATATGTAGAATGATGATGTAACACTACACAGCAAGGCTTCTCAACAGGGGCAATATGGGCAATTTAAGTGGAATAAGTATTTCTTTGTTGTGAGAGCTGTCCTGCAAATTGCAGGATATTTAGCAGCATCTCTGGCCTCTACTCAGTAAATGGCAATAGCAACCCTACCCCCTCCCCCAGCTCTGGCAACCAAAAATGCCTTTAGACATTGCCAACTATCCCTGCTGTAAGGGAGGGACAAAATCACCTTCAGTGGAAGAAATCTCTGTTATATAGCATCTTATTTCAGAATGGTATTACACATTAGTATTGCATTTTTTCTTTTCCAGAAAGTAGGTATATAGTTGGGTTGGAAAATAAAGGGAATAATAATGACATTTTTCTGCCCAGATTAGGCAACATGGGAAGCAGTCTTTGTCTTTCAGAAAAATTGTTTTAAGATATGATATTGATTCTGGTAAAGTATATTTTCAAGCTGTAAAGTGAAACTACATCTCTGGAGGCCAGAATCCTTGAGCTTCTAATATATGGGCTTTCCATGCAGTCTCCTTCTACAAGGCATACATTCCTACCTCTGCTGGAAGAAACTTACACTGCTTTCTTGTCTGTTCTATGCCAACTTATTTTTTTTTTTAGCACATATCTGGCAACTTTGTGAGTTAAATATCCCCATCTTCCCAATTCTGAAGAATTTGCCTATATATTGTTTTATTTTATAAATTGGATAGAATATAACTGAGTTTATCCATAAAATTTTAAAATAATTCCACATTTTTAAAAAATCCTCAATGAAGACTCAGGTAAGATAAACTCTACACAATGAATGAGGAAGAAATGGAGACCCAGAGAATTTGGAAACTGTGTAGGGTCATAGAACATATTACTGGCAGAGTCAGGAGTAAATCTGAAGTCTTAAGCACCAATCCCAAACTCTAAGCTGAAACTTCCACGTGTAAGAATGGCATTGGGAGCTTATTAATGCAGATTTTTGTGTTGCATAGACAGAGATCCTGCTCCTGTAGATTTGGGACCTATCCAAGAATTTCCATTATTTTTTAATTTTTGTAGGATCTCTGGTGCCCAACATTGAGATCATTATACTGCTCTGGTTATGACCCACTTCAATGCAAGACTATCCTATTGATTATTTTGTTTTTTTCCCTTCTTCCTGATATCCACTCTTCCCTCCCTGCCCCCACCATAGACATCCACTTTAATGTGCTTAATATTACGTTCTTAGATATGTACGCATCTTTGAAAAATCTATGTCGTTTTGTGTGTACCTGTGTTTTTAATTTTCATAAATAATATTATATCACAGATCTCCTTATACTTTTTTTTCTATCAGTATGACATTATTAAGATTTATTCATGTTACCGTGTACATCCAGTTCTATGGAATACATAGTTTTTGTGTAGAATACATTCAGCACGTTTACTTGTTCATTACTCAAAGTAAGGTTGAATTCTATCAAATCCCTTAATTGACTTGTGAGAATACCTCTCTTCTGAAAAGTGGTTTAACTGGGTCTTAGGATAATACATGCACAAAATTGTACTCCTTACTTTCAGAATGCTCTCGGGAAAGGATCTATTCATTTACACTCGTGTGGTAGTATATTATAGCTCTCATCGCCTGTCCCACATGTTCTCACAAATATTTGGCACTATCTTAAATTTTTGCCATTACCATTAGTGTAAATTCTATTCTTTGCAATATTTTTAGTGTATACCATATCATCCCGTGATCATTCTAAAGTTGAGCATCTGTTCATATTTTTTTGGATATTTGTATTTGCACTTTCATTAACTGACGATTCTTTTCTCAATTTGATGTTGTTTTGTTTTTTTACTTTTATGTCTATTTCTTGTATATGATAAATCAAAATTCTCTGCCAGTTTTAGGCATTGTGAATGGTTTCTGACAGATTGTCACCAGGCTGTTAATTTTGTTTGTGAAAAAAATTCTTAATTTTAATGACATGATATCTATTGATTCATTCACATCTCTCATCTCTCTCATGTTCAGCTTTGTATGCAGTTAATGCAGAGATTCGACTATATTTTTTCTCATTAAAATTTACTGATTTGTGGTGCTGTCTGTATGATAATGTTTCCATATATTCATGAGCCCATTTCTGAGTTATGTTCCGTTCCCTGTGTCTATTGATCTGTTCCTATGCCATTACCACAAAGATTTCTTTCTTTCCTTTCTTTTTCTTTCTTCCTTTTTACTTCCTTTCTTCCTTCTTTCTTTCTTTCTCTTCCTCTCTCCCTCCTTTCCTTTCTTCCTTTTTCCATTTTTTCACTGTCATTCTAAAAAATATAATTACTATAGTTTTGTAGCTTATCTATTGTACCAATGTATGTCAGTTGGTTTTCTCCAAAAAACCAGAACCAATATGATACATAAATATATATATGGAGAGAAAGAGACATACGGAAAAACAGATAGAAAATTTAGGTTTATTTTAAGAAATTGGCTCATGTAATTGTGAGGGATGACAACCCTAAAATCAGGAGGACAGGCTGGAAAACTAGAAACTTATGCAGAATTTCTGTCACAATCTTGAGATCTTGAGGCAGAATTCCTTCTTCTTTGGGAAACAGTGTTTGCTCTTAGAGCCCTTAACCAACTGAATGAGGCCCACTCCTATAGGTCAAATGTGTCCCCCCGAAGTACATGTATTGTAAACTTGATCCCCATTGTAACAGTGTTAAGTGGGTGGAAAATCGGATTATGGTATATGAAAGATGGGGCCTTTGAGAGGTTGTTGGAACATGAGGACTGTGCCCTTGTGAAGGATTAATCCATCCATTGAGTAATGAGTTGATGGTTTGATGGGTTGTCACTGGCATGGTTCCAATGGCTTTATAAAGAGAGCAAGTGAGCAAGTCAGCTCTCTTACTCATGCCATCCTCTTCTGCATCACCATGGGAACCTACAGAGAGGCCTCACCAAAAAGAAGTCACTTGCCAGATATATTATCTGGACCTTGGACTTTCCAGCCTCCAAAACTGTAAGAAATAAATTTTATTTCTTTATAAATTACCCAGTTTCAAGTGTTCCTTTATAAGCAACAAAAACAGACTAGTCCACCCACCCATACTATTGAAGGTAATCTCCTTTACTTAAAGTTAAACAAAGGTAGATGTTAAACACATCTACAAAATACCTTTACAGCAACATCTAGACTAGTGTTTGATCAAACAATTGGGCATCATAGTCTAGACAAGTTAACTCATAAAATTAACCATCACAACCAGTTAGGGGGATTCATTAATATTTGCTCTTTTTCTTATCCACAATTACCTAACTTTTTAGATTTGGGAAAATCCCTCAAAAATTTATGCTAGAATGAGAATTGTAATGGCAATGAATTCATCAGTTAAATTGACAAGGATTGACATCTTGGTAACATGAAGTCATCTAACCATGATTACAGTATATATTCTCCAGCTATTCAGGACTTCTTTTTTGGGGGGTTATTGTTCTTTGAAATGATTGGGAAAAAAATGTGACTTTAAAATTTCCAAATGTTAGTTGTTTTATGGTAATATTTTAAGAAATATATTAAAATTGTAATAGATAAAACTTCAGGCAGTTCCTCTATTATTTCTACTAGGTTTATCTAAGGGCTCTGGACATTATATGTAAAACAAACATAAGACTCTGAAAGGTAGACAGAAGAACAAGACAGGCTGGGGACCTCAGGTCTTGAGGGAGTACACAGCCGTAAGTTTTCTTGATTGTCTTTTTAACCCACATATCCTGAACTGGGTACTGGAGAAGCCACAATCCTGAAATGCCAATGGACACAAACAAAAAAGAAGCTCCAACGAAAGCCTGCTTTTTTTAACCCAAGAATCAAGAAAGGGGCAGCCCAGAAATATAGAAAAGTTTTAGACAATAACCACTTTACTCTAACCAAACATTACTGAAAGACAGGTGTGGTATCACCGCCATCAGCCAGCACAAGACAGGAGGAGAGCTTAGACTTCCATCAATGCCTGGTGCCTCAACTCCGCAGAAGGAGCGGTGTCAGAGAAGGCTGAGCAAGGAGTATAGCTCCTCATCCCTACTCATGGTAAAAAGATTTCCTGTCCCTTGCCTTCCCTGTTGGGGTAATGTCAGATGAAAGCTGAGGAGAGTGAGGAATTTCACCACTGCCCAGAGGTAACCAGGCCACCCCTCCCAAAGTGTTGGTGGAGGACATGTGGGAAGATATAATGAGGCACCCCTGCCCTTTCCTGCCAGGGTGGCATCAGTGGAGGCTTAGTGGGAAGCTGGAATGCCCATCCATGTTCAGCAGTAAGGAAAAGCCCTTGCACTTCCAGGGTACCAACAGAAGCTGAGTGAAGAACGTGGACTTCCACCATCATCTGATAGTCATAAGACAGTGTTCTCCTTTGACTGAGGGCATGTTTACAGAGGAGGCCAGAACATAAAATCCAAAATGTCCAGATTCAATTTTTAAAAAAGTCACTTGTCATGCTAATGACTTGATTGAGAAAAGATAATTTCAACTTGAGTGAGAAAAAAATAATGATACAGTGTAATATTATTCAGCCTTATAAAAGAGAGAAATTCTGAAATATGGATTAGCCTCGAAGACTTTATGTAAGTGAAATAAGCCAGTCACAGAAGGACAAATTCTGCCTAATTCTACTTACATAAGGTATCTAAAATACGCAAATTCATAGAATCAAAGAGTGGAATGGTGGTTTCCAGGACTAGGGGGAGGAAGAAATGGGGAGCTACTAATCAATGAGCATAAAATTTCAATTAAACTAGATGAATAAGTTCTAAAGATTTGTTGGACAACACTGTGCCTACAGTTAACAATGCTTATTTTACACTTCAAAATTTAAGAAGGTAGATCTCATGTTAAGCATTCTTACCACAAAAAAATGACAATCAATAGATACCAATGCCAAGATGAAAGAGATATCAAATTATGTGACAGGAATTTTAAAAATTATAAAAATAATTTTAGCCATGATAAAAATGCTTCAATAAGCAATTATAGACATGCTTGAAACAAATGAAAAAACAGAATATTTCAGCAAGAAATAGAAAATATAAGGAAGAACTAAATGTATATCTTAGAAAAGGAAAATGCAATAATCAAGATAAAATCTCAGTATATGGACCTAACTGCAGAACAGGGAAGATGGAAGAAAGGATTGGTGAACAATAGAAATTACTCAGTCTGAACAACTGAGAGAAAGTGGACTGATAAAAAATAAATAAATAAAGCCTCGGGAACCTGTAAGGCTATAACAAAAGTTGTAATATTCATGTTACCTGAGTTCCAGAAGGAGAAACAGCATGGGGCTGCAAAAGTATTTAAAACAGTAATGGTTACAAATTTCACAAAACTGACAAATGATGAAAATCTATAGATTCAGGAAACTGAGCAGACCCCAAACAGGATACACCAAAGAAATCCATGTTAACTAACTTTTGTGAATAGGCCATAGTGAAGAGATTCAGAATGTTTTTTCCCTGTCCGGAGTTTAGGAAGTCTTAATGCTCAGAAAGATGGAGTCTTTCCAGGAAACAGTATTCCCACGTAGAACTAGATTAGACTGAGAGCTCAGTCATTATACCTTTCATTAAAAGAAATACTGTATCTGTTTTTTGATAAACACGATGTTGGGTGGGAATGTTAAAGTCAAATAAAACACAGTCTCCACTCGTGGAGACGTGAGGCCTAGCAGGGAAATACAGGCATTTAAGCAAATCAGGGCTCTACAGTGCTATAGACTGTGCTGCTCCTTGGACAAGATGCATTGAGAGTTCAAGGTTGCTGTAGCACTATTAAGGCTACCTAGGGAGCTCAGAGAATGCCACTTGATTGAAGGAAAGAATCCTCCAACTAAGAAATGGAAAATAAATAGTTCTCCAGATAGAAGGGATGGGAAATAGAGAAAAGAGCTCGTATATTTATTTCTCTTTGTTAATCCAGCACCTAGAATCTGTGGCTGCTGTTCAAGAGGTACTCCAAAAATGTGTGAAACTCTTGGCAGTCAGGATTTTATGAGAGGAAGGAAGATAAACTCTAAACATAAAAGATAGAAAAAGAATAAATTTCTGTTTTTTCCCCTGAGGAGGCATTTACCAGGTATCATAACAATTTTTAGAACCTGTAAGTTGGAAACAGCCCGAACTTTAGATATTCCATCTTTTTCATTCACACATAAATGTGCAGACTTCCCCAAAATGACTGTAATTACATATTCTTCTGGTGCCTTTCCTAAGTTCCTTGACATAGAAGTCTAGAGTTACCAGAATTCCATTTTGGAAATATAGGCAATTGTGGTATAAATTTAGTGAGCATATTTTTTTAAATGTTTAACTTTTGCATTCTGGCCTTATAACAAACAAATTTTTGACTGTAGTCAAATATTATATCAAATATCATATTTAACCTAAATATTAGTTTGTAACATAAACAAATGAAATATGATATACAAATTTTTCATTGTCATTTGCTATTACTCTAAACAATTTCCTACTCTATCTCAGCTTCCAAAATGTCTTTCCTGTTATTGGCCCCAAATCCAACTACATTTTGGGGGCATTCCTTTCTAATTCTCTGTAGATTTAGCTCACTCCCTTTTTCATTTAATAGGCAAATCAAGCAGTGGGGAGAAAGAAGGAAGACATATAAAATCGACATGTGTTGACCCAGAAGGAAATTTACTTCTCTTCTATGATATGGGTCTAATTAGGGCCCAATTAAACAATAGAATTTTGAAAAATAAAACAGATTTTCAAAGATTTTTCTTTAAATTTGTAAAGCAAAGTTTATTTAATGAATGATTTTGTAAATTATTTGAAATTGTAAGTTAAAAAATTTTATATCACCATTGTGTCTGTTCCTAAAAATGTTAATATTAAAAAATAGAACAGAACACAGCTTTTGAGCTGCCAGTTTGAAAATTTGTAATCAACATAAAATATGAAAAATAGATTTCAAATTCTTTAGAAAATATCTGTGGAAGTTTGCATACAAGCTCTTGATATTGAGTTATTACTGAAACAGCAATTATAAACTGCTCACTATTATGAGTAGGTGTGAACTTAAGACTTGGAAATCAGCCAGTATTCAAATAGTTTTTAAAAATTGCTGCAGAAAGTCAGAAATGGAAAACTAACTAGTCAAATGTGATATTTGTATCTCCACAGGTTAAAGGGTTAAACGATTATATAAACCTCTTGTTTCTCAATAAGTAGCAGTATCTGAGAAGACAGCAATTATTTTTTATTCCTTGCAATAACAGAATGATGTTTTAGAAAAAAAGAAAATCTTAATTCTTGTTGCAATTTAAAGACACAATGGAAAAATACATACAGCTGGTGTTGATAGATTTGTGCATCCTGTAAAACATCATTCACTTTTATATTTGCCATGATCCTTGGAACTTCCAGTCAGGTGTTATGTGGGCAAGCCAATGTTTAGAGCTAGATTTATATATTTTTTTCTCACAGTAGACCATGAGAGGTTATCCAGTTATTATAATCCATTTAGAGAGACAATTTAGCTAATTTACATTGCAAATCATAAAAAAACACTTCTAAAATTTCCACTTTTTTTGGAATTACATATGTGAAATAACAAGGGAGAGACACAATTTTAACACATTCAATGTTCAATAACTAAAATGACATAGAAATGCAGTAAAAATACAAATGTGCATAGATGTATATGACAAATGTGACATATGAGTGTGTGCCTACATGTAAATATCTATAACATTATAACTAGGTGTCTTTCTTACATGTGCTAATAAGTACTGTCTAAATGCCAGGCACTCTACTCAGTATTTTATTTTTATTTTCCCCTTTCATCCTCATAAAACCCTTAGAGATGCCAGGGATCTTCAAAAAGTTCATGGAAAGATTCATATTATGTTTTAGTTCTACTTTCCATGAACTTTTTGAAGTACCCTTGTATGTTATATTACTATCTTCATTTTATAGAAGAGACCATCGATGCTCAGAAAAGTTAAGACACTTGTCCAAATTCAACTAGCTAGAGGTAAAGCCAGAAAGTTAAAAAAAAAAAAAAAAAATGCCAGCCTGACTTTAGAGTCCATATAGTTAGACACTAAGTTGCCCACAACCCTCTTGAAGCTAATGGTCTCTAATCAAAGCAAAATGCATGGGAATATTTATATGTTAAGCTTGCTGATTTAATTTTTTAAAAACATAGTCAACACTTCTCAAATGGTGTGCTTAAATTAATTCACTACTGGGAATTTTTAAAAAGTCATTCCAAAATGACTATTCAACATAGGAAAAAAATTGTGACATTTTCAAGAAATACAAATTAAGCAACCCATACAGCCATGTTTCCCCTGGAAATGACATATTTTGGCTCAGTGCTAGACCATGCATCAGAGCTGGGAAGCTCGAGCACATGTCCCAGAGCCACTTGATGAGCGTTTTAGCAGGAGGCACCAACACCTGAGCAGCGTTAAGCCAGGCACTTGTGCAAATTGAGTCCTGGCTTCTCCTCTGTGAACAGCTGACAGAAGACAGATTTCATGTGTTCTTTTCTAGCTGGGAGAACTTCAGGGCACGTCAAGGTCTTTTTAGTCACATGCTCACATATGAGTTGTCATATGCTCACGTATATATCCTATATATATCATATATCATATATATCCTATAACTCATATCACATATCATATGCTCACATATGATAGCACTGGAAGGTACAAGAAAGAATGTCTCATCTAATCTCTCACATTTGGCAGCCAGGTCTGGAGAATAAAGTGATTGGCTGAAAGCCACACAGCTAATCAAAGGCAGAGATAGGAGGGGAGCTGGTATCTCCTGACTCAAATACAGTGATTTCACCCCCCGTAACATCAGCCAGGATGGATTCTTTTCACTGCAAGTGTAAAACCACCTGACTCAAAGTAGCTGGAGTTTAAAAGGGGGAATTCTTGGTTCATATAACTGAAATAATATCAACAAGAACTAGCTTTTCTCTCCATCTTTCATCAGTATTTTCTGTATGCTAACTCCATTCTCAGGCTTCTCAATGTATCAAGATGGTTATAGCTGCTCTAGCTTCAGCATCCTCTTAAGTTCAAGTATAGAGGAAAAAAGAACCTCTCTTTATGCAAACAGTTTCAAACTAAGATTTTGGGCCTGACTTACCCTGGCCATAATTGGGTTTGTCCCATCCCTGAACAATCATCAATGCTGGGGCGATGTAATAGTCCATTTATGTTGCTTATAACAAACTACTTGAAACTGGGTGATTTATAAAGAAAAATGACATTTATTGCTTATAGTTTCTGAGGCTGAGAAGTCCAAAGTCCATCTGGTGGTGGCAACAGTGACCCAGAGGTCTCACATTGCAGGATGGTAGAAGCAGAGAGAGAGAGACAGACTCTCCTCTTCTTTTAAAGCCTTCAGAACCACACCCCTGACTTCCATTTTTAATCCAATCACTACTGCAGGGTCCTACAATCCAATCACTTCTTCAAGGCTCCACCTTTCAATTACCATAATAGGATTTCTCACCCACTTAACAGTCACAGTGGGGCTAAGTTTCTAGTATATAAAACTTGGAAACACAATTCAAGCTTCAATGAGTTTTGAGGGGACATTATTCAATCCATTACAGGCGATGAACACGCCAGTTAAGGCAAGGTCTAGATCACATGCTCTTCTCCAGAGCACCTCCAAAGCCATATGACTGAGAGTGGAACAGGAGTATTTGAGATATTTTCAACCAAAGAAGGGTAAATAAATGGAGTACCAAAACAACATAGGTCCATTATACAAATGTAAATACCACTGTTATAAAGTATGGGAGTGGCTAGCAATCTTTAAAGAAGAGAATAAAAGTCTCTATATCACTGAATGAAGACATATCAAAATTTGTGTTACAAAATATTGTTCAGATTAGTTACATTTTTACAAATCAATTTAAACAAAGAAGAAATAGAAACATATGTTTTACAGCAATGACTAAAAAGCTAAAGTGGATTGCAAATTATTGAGAGAAACAACAGAACAGAAAAATGTTATCCCACCTGCAAGAAGTAGAAATGGTGATAACATGAAATCAACATTTTCGCTTCTCCTAAAAGAGTAAAAGATTTCTTCTGCTGAATATTTGCCACATCTCACCTACTCCCCACATCTAGCACTCTGTACTATTGTGCTGTTGTGGATTGAATGTCCCACCCACAAACTCAATGAAGTTTAAATTGTGTCCCCCAAAGTTCCTGGTATTGAAAACTTGTCCCCCACTATGACAGTGTTGGGTTAGTGGGAAATCCTGTTATGGTAACCGAAAGGTGGGGCCTTGAAGGGTGATTAAACTAATGTTTTAATGGTGGTCATGGGCATGGTTCTAAGGGTTTTAAGAGGAGAGTTCACAAGAAACTCTCTCTCTCTGCTCCACCATTTTCTACCATGTAAGACCCCTGCATTGCTGTAAAGCCACCACCAAATAAGACCATCACTAAGTGTGTTCCCTGGACTTTGGACTTCCCAGCCTCCATAACTATAAGCAACGAATTTCATTTTCTTATAAATCACCCAGTTCCAGGTACTTTTGTTATAAGCAGCAGAAACAGACTAATACACTTGCCCAACTATTTCTTTTCATTTTTTCATAACATGACTTTTGAATATATTATATATGCATTTGTTATTTCTATGGTTTACTAACTGCCTTTCCTGCTAGAGTATAAGTTCCAAAAGGCAGGAATCTTTGTCCTTTGTGCTGATATACTCCAATGTCTAGAAGAATACCCAACACATACTAAACACTCAATATATATTTGCTTAATACTATAGAGTCTTATGACAGCCATTAGCCACATGTTACTACTTAAATTTTAATTTAAATTAGTTAAAGTGAAATTAATTCTAAAAGTCAGTGCATCCTTTACACTAGCCATATTCAAATGTTCAACAGCCATATGTGGCTAAAAGCTTCTATGATTTGGTGCAGATATATGCTTCATTTCTATAATTTAAGAAAGTTTTATTAGACATTGCTAGTTTAATGAATGAATATTCAGAGTAATGATGAAGACAAATGAGTTCCATGATAATAATTGTCAGGTTAATGAGATTTACATTTAAAACAAGTAAAGATATGCCAAATTCTGAAAGACCGTGTAGGAAATCAGAAACAACAAGTTTATCAAGTTTAGAAAATTTTTGATAAAATGTAGATCTAAATTTGACTTTAGATCAATTAGGTAAAAGAAGGGAGCCTAGACCATTTGAGAACAGACCTGAAAGTGGAAATAAGTAAATCCTAGTCCTTTACATAGACTATTCATAATTTTTATTTTAAAATAGCATAAATAAAGGTCTTTGTAGTTTATTATCATAAAAATCACTTCATAAAAATAAGGAGAAGAATCAGATATACAATCTCTATTTTCAACAAAACTAGGCAACATCAGCTTTTTAGTGCCTTACTTTTAATTATAAATAGACAGCCAAGGATCACTGGGCATTTGTGGAAATTCTGCAATATGTAAGAGTGAGATCAAAACAACCCCAAGAAAAAGTTAATGTGGAAACATGGGACAATGTGGGGACCAGAAAAAACAATACTCAAAGAAAGGAGACAATGTTGCATACATGAAAAAAAAAGTGATGTTATAAAAAGGAAAAAAAATAAGAAAGAAAAAAGGAAGACGGAGGAAAGAAAAATGAAAGAAAGGAAAGAAGGCAGGAAAGAAAGAAATAGAAAATGAAAGAAAAAGGAAGGAAGGGAGGAAAAGAAAGAAAAAATACTTCAAAATAAAAAATAAAATGACAATTTGTTTAATTCAGAAGAAAATAACAAAAAAAAGTAGAGGGGCAGGAAAAAAAGCTGTAAAACTTCAGGATTGATTCGGAAGGTCCCAAATCCAACTAATAGGAGTTCTATAAAGAGTAGAGAAAAGATAGAGGAGGATAAATTATCAAATAAATAAAAAAAGTATATTTCCCAGAACCAAACGTATCATTAATATGAAAAGGAACATGAAAGGAATTTTAAACACTGTATGGTCATGGCACAACAATGATAATCTGTAACAAATACTTACATAGTTACAATAATTGATTTTAAAATGTGCTATAACTATACCGGTCAGATTCAGGAAAAAAGGTAGGGGTGTAACAGAGTTTAAAAAATCTTGTTTACCAAAAGAAAAAATCAAGAGAAAATCTAATATTGGTAATTGAAGTGCTAGAACTGTATGCATATTATTTGGAAATACAGCAAATTTTTAAAACATCTAAAACAATTGGAAAGTGGAGGACTGCAGGGTTTTTTTAAAAAAATTTAAAACCTTTATATAAGGTTTTTATAGTACTCCTTGCCTCTTAAAACTATCCGCATGTAGTGCATAGATAAAAATGAATATGGTAAACACTAAACATATAGCTTATAATTACTCAAGAACCAAAGACACTATTCTTTTTGCTTTTTAAGTCACTTTACAGAAAATATAATTATTTTCTGCTTAAGCCTATGTATTTATTCCAAAACCACAGAAAGCCTCTGCTTTGCACTATTATCATTATAAGGTTGTAGTTCTAAGTGCTTTTTTAATTCTTTAAATGTTTATTTCTAGAAAGTTCCAATAATTATAGGCCACAGAAGGGAAGAGGATAGATTATTTTGTCATCTATCTTTCTATCTATCTATCTACCTACCTACCTAATACATATTAGAATTTCTTCTATTACTCTTCTCTGATTTTTGCAAATACTTTCCTGTTGTCCCAATAGTTTTAAAAACTAACTCTAGCTTTCTACTCCAATAAAACAACAACAACAAAAATCACATTTGTATTAAAATACTATGCATGCTTACTGATTTGGAGAATTTTTTTCTCTGTGTGAAGTTTATTCTAAAGAATAAAATTTTAAATCCCACTAGGTGTGCTGTGGTGTGAATGTCCCCTCACACTTATGTTGGACCTTAGTTCCCAATATAATATTTGAAAGGTGGCTCCTTTCAGGGGTGATTGGATATTATGGCTATGCTCTTACGAATGGATTAATCCTTTTATGGATTAGTGGGTTAATGGATGAATGGTTATCACAGGAATGACACTAGGGGCTTTATAAGGAGAGCAAGTGGTCACATTCTCGCTCTTCTCAGCCCTTGCCTGCGTCTCCACTCTGCAGAGAGCTGCCACCAGGAAAAAGTCCCTCACAAGATCTGTTCCCTGGACCTTAGACTTTCCAGCTTCCAAAACTGTAAGAAATAAATTTCATTTTCTTATAAGTTACCCATAGAAAACTGACTAATATATTTTGTAAGCCCCAGTCTTGAGCAATGACCTTAACACTGTACTTTCATCAGGCTCTTTCAGACTGTGTTCAGTCATCCAGTGGAGCCATTCAATCATTCATACCTACATGTATTCATTCTATAATACATGTATTCATTCTAAAACTGACTAATATATTTTGTAAGCCCCAGTCTTGAGCAATGACCTTAACACTGTACTTTCATCAGGCTCTTTCAGACTGTGTTCAGTCGTCCAGTGGAGCCATTCAATCATTCATACCTACATGTATTCATTTATAGAATGAATACCTACATGTATTCATTCTATAAATACTTACCAAGAGCTCACTAGAACTGCATTACTTATTGACAGTTTTCTCAGGAATATCACTTTTGTTCACCTTGTTTAATGCCGTGACCTTAGCATCAAAAACAGTATCTGGCATGTGGAGGTGCTCCATAAATGTTCATGTCTATTGACTGATTGACAGAGGATTTAGTACTTACTGTTTTAGAGTCACAAAGTCCTAGATTCTAGTCAGAAATGCTACCTCTGAGATTTACCATGTCTGTGATCTTTTCAGTGGCTTAATCCTTTTATGGATTAATGGGTTAATGGATGAATGGTTATCTCAGGAGTGGCATTAGAGGCTTTATAAGGAGAACGAGTGAGCATGTTGGCATGCTCTTGCTCTTCTTGGCCCTCTGTACATACATTTCCTCATCTGTAAAACAGAAATAATATGTATATAGTTCTTCTAAAAATTAAATATGAAAAAAGTGTTAAATGTAAGTGGCTAGCACAATGTGAGCTCTCAGTAAATAGTATCTGTAACTATTAAGACAGTTAGCCTCATAGAAAAAATTAGATTTTCATAACCATAACAAAAATGAAGTTTACTACAGCAAAGGGTTGTGCCAGTAAATTCAGAAATGCAATTTCCTAGGGTTTTGTGATTGGGTGATTGTGAGAAATAAAATTCTGCGGACAGAACAGCCCTCCTAATTCTGTTTTCTCCTTGTCTTGTCTATAGAAGAATAGTTGACTTAATTCATATTGGTGATATTTTGACTGCTGAATTTGATGAATACAAGACATATCTTCTGATGCTCTCTAACCAGTCATATCTGCCTCTTCAAACCTCAGCAACATCAAGTAGGAAGTTTGTTACAGTAGGTAAAAATCAATCTCAGACACATTGTTGAAAAATGCCTCCCTCCCAATACCTTCCCCAGCCTGTTATTAAGCCCCTATTATGAATATCTGGCCTGTATCTGATTATTGTTCTGGTAGATGTCCTATCACCTCTATAAGATGTTAACTGAAAGCTTGAATTAAAGTGTTACTTGACATAGTATAAATATGATCCTTCTAAGATGGTATTTAAATAATTCACACATGGCAAATGCCAACAAAAATAAACAGAAACATTGGGTCAGAAATCCCATTTATTCTTATGTCAAAAAACTTGAAAGTTCTCATGCTTTCCCTGATTTTAGTAGAGATATTTGGTTAGGAGATGGGGGGAAAAAAAAAGCAAAAAACAGTACCATGGAGAAAAGTTAGTTATAATTAGAGAAATTCATCATAATATTCCATGTGGCCACTTTCTTTTCTCACTTAAACTCACACACACAGAGGTAACATCCTTACAACCACTAAAAAGTTTAACTTTTTTAAAAGGCCTAAAGAAATTTACAAGGAAATTATTACTCTATTGATTTTACATGTTTCTGTATTGCTAGATTTATATAATATTAATGAAGAAAACCATCAGTTGAAATAGACAAAATAATAAAAGCAATATTAGCTGATGACATTTTGTGATTTGGCCAGAAGGACTTTTATGGCTAAAGGGCTTAAAAAAAAAAAAAGACTGTAGTAATATAGAAACCATCTATAACCTAGCATAAGAACATAGCCTAAAAAGTGGAAGAAAATTATTCATGCAGTTTTTCTAAAAGAAAATATAATAATCATATGAATACAATAATACAAGAAGACATAAAGCCACAGAATGATGAGCTGGGATTTCAGTGGAAAAACGCCAGATACCAAAATATCACTCAAAACTGGTAATAAACTTCTAAATAAATTGGAAATAACAACAAATGTAATAGACAGAACTGAAATGAAATTGCTTATATACAGAAAAGGATCAAGATAACCACAGTGAATGCACAGGAAAAAAACAATACATATGATGAAAAAATCCTTGAAATGAATGAAGAATTGCATGTGCAGAGGAAAGAGCACACTCTGTTCCAAGAAAAATTAATATGGAGCAATGAACTCCCAGGCATATCCTTGGGTGAGTTATGCCATTTCCAAGATAATAATTCTTCAGGCATCCAAGTAGAAAAGCAAATCACTTATAAGGACAGATGGAGAAAAAAACAGGCTAGGCCCAGACTGTCTCAGAGAATGTTATGCCAGAACACAGTGGAATACTGTTTACAAAGCATGTGGAAAGATCCCCCAAAATGCATGCTGTTGTCAATTCATTCAGGTATAAAAGCAGGAGGCAGACACTTTCAAATATGAAAGAACTCAGGTACTAAAACACTCCTGAGCTCTTCCTGGGTAAAAAAAAGTACCGTAGAAATAAATCAGGCCGATAAAGTCATGAATGGGGAAGTGGCAGTGAGAGGCTCGTAGAATGCTCAGTGTCATGAGACCGCAGAGCAATGTCTATACAATCTCAAGAGAAAAAAAGTGTGGCCAAATTCTGTACATGGACATATCATTCTTCTGCTATGAAGGCAGATATTCTCAATCCTATAAGAAATCAGGGAATGTAGCAGCTCTCTTCAACAAAGGACAGTAAAATTCAGTCGATCAAAAGATCATTTATTTTAAGATCAGAAATGGAAAAGCCACAGAAAAACTAAATACAATGAAAATCATGGATACATAACAGAATGTAGATGTTACATTATATCCTTTATTAATTTAAAGCATATCTATATAATAAAATTTAGGTTTAGGACACAGAAGATATATCAAGATGGAAATGCACTAATTTCTTCATATTGATAGCTGGGAGCCAATTCTAACTGCCCAAAAGTAAAACCTGTACTTAAAAAGTAACCCCAATTTTTAAAAATTTTTCATAAGTTGTTTAAACTTGAATAGTCTTTCAGAGATTAATATCTTTTGTGAAGAAACATTTATCTGAAGTTACTTCAATTCCCTCCTATTAAATATAAACTTAAATGTAATGGTTCATATTTTTAAAATAGTAGGTATGGTGTGATACCATTTTTATAAATGTCCTGTGTAATATGATGTATGCATGTATGTATAGATGTCTGGAATTATGCTCATTAGTGTTACTACTGTCTTTCTAGATGCTACAAGTTTAAAATTTCTTCTTTTTTCTTTTCTGTATTGGCTGAAATTCTTGTTATAAGCATACACCATCCTTATCTGTATAAAATATTTTTTAAATATTTGTAAAAAAATATTTCTAAAGGAACAAAGGAAGAGAAAAAATCAAGAGAGACCAGTGACAGCATTAGACAAGGTGTTCTTAGGTCTAAAGATGTTGTATCAGGTTAAATCTGTTTCATTTTCTTGGATCTTTATTCATCACGGTAAAAAGCCACTTAGTAAAATCACTCTCATTCTTGAGAAAATAAAGGTCAAATTTCTCTCTGACTCCTAGAGAAATGTTGTTGTGTAAAGGCACCAATATCAGCTCTGCACTAATTACCACATGTACCCATGACATGTCTTTCCTTTGAATGTAGTTTAGCATTCAATATAATTTTTATATTTTTATAATAATAATATATTATTATTCAAATAATATTTTATTTTGTATTTTTAACCCAGAGAAAATTAATTCATTCTTTCAACAAACATCTCTCAAGCACTTACAAATATGAGGTCTTAAAAAATGAATGTGACCATCCATAAGCCTACAGTCTTTAAGGGGAAGCAGATATATTGACAAGGCACAAAGACCGTTAATGATTTGCCAGGTAACTGAGAAACTGCTCAATTGAGAAACTGCTGAATTTTCTCAACTTGTACTACCATATTCTTAGTTCCAGAGATTGTCCCATCAAATACCTTAAGTTCAATTTCAGCTGGATATAATGTGATTTTTTGAAAATTTATTCTGAATGTGTCTATTCAGAAATATGTTGGAAATATGTGAATAAGTTTTTCATTATGCATTATTTATATTCTTTTTTGACAAAACAAAATTAACTTTTAAAAATAATGCTGCAGTTCACCATATGGTCTTTTAGAGTTCTTGTTACTATTTGTGCTCAGTGCCATTCAGTTTATTTTTAACTGGATTTTCCATTGAAAGCTTACACTGATGTCTAGTGGAATTAATGTATGAAGTTAGGGTCAGACAGCATGAATTATTCATTGGGTTCTCACACTTGCTCTATGGTTAAGTCATCATAATATATCATAGTTGCTAGAGAATGTTAACTTTTTAAAGTCGAAAATTATTTCCCTTTTTAAAGTTCCTTTTATATTTCATATAAGCATATGTTATAGGACCTTCATTATCAGGGACAAAGTATTATTACTTACAGAATAAATTCTGATATTGTAATTTTAAGTGAACTTTATCTTCAACGAAATCTGATTTGTGCACATATACTTTCCTAAGCAAAACATTTTTTAAAGTTTTTATCTTCTTTAAATGGACTTTGAATTCAATATATTTATTCTAGTACATTAGTCTGGAATTGATTCTGAATTTTATATCTCCTAAGATTATACATGCATACACAGTGAGGAAAAAAATACCAAATCTGATCAGCATCACAAATACTACTATTATTTTTAGGTATTTCTCTATTTTTTTTTAATTTTTAAATTTTATTTTATTTTTTATTGTGTCAATTTACACTGTGGTTGATTATTGTGGCCCATTACTGAAACCTCCCTACCACCTCCCTCTCCCCCCTCCATCCCAACAAGGTCCTTTCTGTTCGCTTGTCATATCAACTTCAAGGAATTGTAATTGTTGTGTCTTCTTCCCTTCCCGCCCCAGGTTGTTTGTATATTTTTTTAATGTATTTTTAGCTCCCACAAATAAGTGAGAACATGTGATATTTCTCTTTCTGTGCCTGACTCGTTTCACTTAATATAATTCTCTCAAGGTCCATCCATGTTGTTGCAAATGGCAGTATTACATTCGTTTTTATAGCTGAGTAGTATTCCATTGTGTAGATATACCACATTTTCCGTATCCACTCATCTGATGATGGACATTTGGGCTGGTTCCAACTCTTAGCTATTGTAAAGAGTGCTGCGATGAACATTGGGGAACAGGTATACCTTTGACTTGATGATTTTCATTCCTCTGGGTATATTCCCAGCAGTGGGATAAGCTGGGTCATATGGTAGATCTATCTGCAATTGTTTGAGGAACCTCCATACCATTTTCCATAGAGGCTGCACCATTTTGCATTCCCACCAACAATGTATGAGAGTTCCTTTTTCTCTGCAACCTCGCCAGCATTTATCATTCACAGTCTTTTGGATATTAGCCATCCTAACTGGGGTGAGATGGTATCTCAGTGTGGTTTTGATTTGCATTTCTCAAATGCTGAGTGATGTTGAGCATTTTTTCATGTGACTGTTGGCCATTCATATATCTTCCTTTGAGAAATGCCTATTTAGCTCTTTTGCCCATTTTTTAATTGGGTTGCTTGTTTTTTTCTTGTAAAGTTGTTTGAGTTCCTTGTATATTCTGAATATTAATCCTTTGTCAGATGTGTATTTTGCAAATATTTTCTCCCACTCTGTTGGTTGTCTTTTAACTCTGTTAATTGCTTCTTTTGCTGTGCAGAAGCTTTTTAGTTTGATATAATCCATTTGTTTATTTTTCCTTTGGTTGCATGTGCTTCTGGGGTCATATTCATGAAGTCTGTGCCCAGTCCTATTTCCTGAAGTGTTTCTCCTATGTTTTCTTTGAGAACTTTTATGGTATTTCTCTCTTTTTAAATTAATCATTTTAGTTTGAATTAGTAAATCTTAGAGTAGTGGCATACCTTTAATCGCATCTAAGGCATGTGTCTAAAAA
This sequence comes from Cynocephalus volans, assembly GCF_027409185.1. NCBI lineage: Eukaryota > Metazoa > Chordata > Mammalia > Dermoptera > Cynocephalidae > Cynocephalus > Cynocephalus volans. Next base: position 79,944,606 of record NC_084464.1, read on the forward strand.
TGGAGTTTACAGGCTATGAGTACTGTTTGACTTAGAATAAAATATAAAACTGCCCTCATGACCATCCCAGCCTTGAGAGATCTGCTCTTTGGCCACAGCTCCTCAAGTTCTCCCCCAACTCTCTACTCTCCAGCCACACTGTTCTTTCTGAACACTCCACACTCATTCCTGACTGTCGGCATTTGTCCTGGCTCTTCCTCTGCCTAGCAGTTTCTCCCCAAATCCTCACACTATGACCTAGCTGGGCATTCAGGGTTTAGTTCAAATGCCACCTTGGGGAAAACAATTCTTTTTTATATTTTCTTCTTAACACATTACTATTTAAAGTTAGCTCAGTGTTGTATTTGTGAGCCCACAGATGGTGATTATAAGTTGACTGCTGGCCCACCTCTGGGATGTAGCTCTGTTTCTATCCCTCTTGGTATCTGTGTGTCCAAACTACAGGGCCAACGAGCATACCCAGCCTAGAATAAGCTGCCAGTAATTATTTGTAGAGTGAATGAACCAGGACCATCTAAGGCAGGGGTTTGAAGAACTTTTCCGTAAAGGGCCAGATAAGAAATATTTTATGCTTTGTGAGATATATTCTCTGACTCCTTCCTTCCTTCCTTCCTTCCTTCCCTCTCTCTCCCTCTCTCCCTCCCTCCCTCTCTTTCTTTTGACTAAAAATGTAAAAAACACTCTTACATAGGCCATGGCTGGATTTTGCCCATGCACTGTAGGCCATAATTTTCTGACCCCTGATCTATATATTGCTACTCCAGACCCTGCATCAGAGTCTCTGTGGAGAAGGGGTCCAGAAATCTACATTTTCTCAAGGATCGCAGCCAATTCTTAGCCAGGATAAAGTTGAGATAAAGGGGATTGAAGAGAAGTGAATCAGTTCAGGAAGCCACCTAGAAATAAAATAACAACAGTAAAATTCCATTAAACAGTGTCTTTTTTGTAAAATATCAAATAATGGTTTGATTTTTGCGAGAATTATCACATTAACTTACCTTAAATATTCATATCTAATGAGAAGCAGCACTTTACTTTTCTTAGATACCAGAACTGGAATTTGTTCTATTTCATTATAAAAGTGATCAAAAGTTTTAAACTTAAATTTAAGTGAAAAAATTCAATGCTTTGTTCTACATCCATTTTAGACATTGCAGTAGGCACCAGTGTTCACCAAACAAAGCCAAACTCTTTGTTCAGTAGAAATCTGACATGAAATTGGGTGACTGAGAAGATGTGGCTTTAATAAATCTTCTCCAAAAAGTCATCAGGTTCTACTTCCATCAGTTGGTGCAGAAGCATTTTGATGAAATGGAAAGCACAGCTGTGACTGTTCTCGCTTTCAACACAGTAACCCTTCAGTGCAGGCCTTGAAAACACTCTGACTTCTGTAGATAATGGTGGCAAAGGTGATATATCATTTACTATATGCTAGCACAAAATGTAAAAAAATTAAACAGAACAACTACTATCTATTTTTAATCTTTTGAATGCTTTTTTCACCATTTACAGTCAAGCCTACACTGTATTTTCTCATTTGATCTGATTTCAAACATGTCTAGTCCAAAGTTTTGTGATTAATAATTTATCATTTTATTATTTATTTTTATACTTTTATTTATTAGCAGTGTTTACACCTCTAGTACTTACTTGTAATGTTTATTTGAAACATGAACTATGTTCCAGGCACAGCACTAACTCCATAATCTGTTTTAACTTTCTGTTTCTGCTCACTGCCATCCTCATTCTGTGAAAGAAGGAGCCAAAGGCTGAGAAAAGATTAGGAAGTCAACCTAATTAGAGGGCTAAAATATGGAATTAAAATACTGTTCAACAATATAGCATGCCGGCTGGCATAGGAAGGTTGGGTATTATCAAGAGTTAAAAATTTAAGGTCTTGTATTATTCAACAGAAGCTTAAAGAGATTAAATTTAGACTTAATTAAGATAAAATTTCAAAGTAGCCACTAAAATAAAATATAGTTAAAGTAGAATTTAAAAATTCTGAACTAACAGATGGATAATGTGACAGCATAACAACAAACAAACAAACAAACAAAAAACTCAGTTGAAAAGAAGGGAAGTAGAGAAAGAAAAAAAAAAAAAGTAACCCAGGAAGGATGTGACCAAAAAAAGTAAAACAGTATAATAGAAATAAATTCTAATATAGTAATGGTCATAATAAATCTCAACAGATAAAATTCATCATGTAAAAGATAATAATAGTAAGGCTGATTGAAGAAACATGCAATCAGATGCTTTTTAAAAGCAACAAGAAACAGTGAAAAATATAGAAAAAAGATAACTAATAAAATACTAACTAAACTATGTTCTCTAAATAACAATTATCAAAGAACTTTAGGGAGGAAGCGTTATTACAGATAAGAGAGACCCAATAATGATAAGAGGTTCATTTTATCAGTAAAATGGAACAATTCTAAATGTTTCATCTAATAATAGCATGTTCCAACAAACCTAAGAATAGTATTTTATTTAAGTAACTCTATGGAATTTATATTAAAATTAAGAATTGTGTTCAGGGCCGACCGCGTGGCGCACTTGGGAGAGTGCGGCGCTGGGAGCACAGCAGCACTCCTGCCGCGCAGGTTCGGATCCTACATGGGGATGGCCGGTGCACTCACTGGCTGAATGTGGTGCAGACGACACCAAGCCAAGGGTTGCGATCCCCTTACCGGTCACAAAAAGGACAAAAAAAAAAAAAAAAAAAGAATTGTGTTCAAAGACACCATGAAAAGTAAAAAAGACAAACTGCTAACTTTAAGAAGATACTTATCCATTGCATAAACAACAAAATAGTAATGCCTGAACTATAAAGAAATTTTACAAATCAGTAAGAAAAACAAACAAATGGGAAAATGCATAAAAGTAATGAAAATTCATTTCACTACAGATAAGACACAGAATCATATTTTGAATACATGCTCAGCCTTATTGGTAATCAAGAAAATGTAAATTTAAAACATGATGATATACAATTCTGCACTCTCTAGATTGGCAAAAATTGGGAAGTCTGAATGTAACATGTGTTGAAAAGGTTCTGGAGCAGTAGAAAACAAATCAACATTTGCTGAACTTTGCCTATGTACATATTTTGTGATCTAGCAACTCATGGATATATATGCACCAGGAGATGTATGCTTTCCAAGCTGATTAATAACATGCTGTAGAAAAGCAATCACAAATATTATTGAAATCAAGACAGTGAAATGACATGACTCAGACTTTCAAGGAGTTGTTCAAAGACCCCTAAAAGGGATGGAGTGTAGGGAAAGAGATCATCCTTCATTTTAAAAATTTCCCTCCATTCACCCAAAGTTTATGTTGATGATTCCTTGCCCTCAGTAGGCTACTTTCCATGGAGAAAAACAAATATAAAGATACAATTACAAAATTATATAAATATGCTGAAGCAAAAGATTAAGATAATTTAGAGAATAAGAGAGGAGAGCATGATTTGTATTTTAGGAATTCTTCAAGTAAGGACTCTGAAGAAATGACAATACAGCTGCAACCTGAAAAATGAGTAAATTGTAGCTGGGCTAAAAGTGAGATAATCATGCCAGAGGAATAGAAAAACATGTGCAAACATTTGAGAGCAGGTAAGATCAAGGCACATGTAGAAATTGAGTGGGTTTCCTAACTGTGAATTTATTTAATAATCAGTAGATATAAGAAAGCTTATCAGAAAGGTTTCAGACTACAGCTAAAGTGGTAGCTGAATAAGTATTGACCTTAAATTTTAACCTGGGTAATGAGTGTAAAAGGACATCAAGGGGGTAACGGATGATGAACGCTGAGAGAATCGATTGGATGTGCCAAGAGGGCTGTTGGATGGGTTTAAGGAGGGAGTGAGCTTAAAAGATCAAAGGTATCAGTCAGTAATTGGGATGCATAGTTAAAATTGAGCAGGTGCTGCTGTTATTGGTATGACAAAGTCTAGGGAATTGCCATGGAATGAGGAGAAATGTGGGGAAATGTGGAGGACAGAAGTATTGGGGGAGAGGATGGGTGCTAGAAGGATCATCTACTTATGTAATAAAGGCAAGAGTGGTATCAGAAAAACTGAGAGGCAATTACCTGAGGGTGAGATGGCAGTGACGGTATTAATCTGCTGACATGGGACTCAAATACAGGAGGTATTTAGGGTATACAGGGTGTATCAGCATTCTCAGGTATGCACTCCATGACTACTTCTCTTGTGGACCAAAATCAAGGCTATCGAGGCAGAAGTTATTTTTCCATGAGTATAATTCATAATTTGGAAGTTAATGCAAATATATCATGATAATAAAAAGAAATGTGAAATCTTTGTCAGCAGTATTTAATGCCACAGACAGGTCAAATGAGATAAGGACCAAACATAGTTCATTGAATTTGGCATTAAGCAGTTCACTGAAGATCTTGACCAGAGCTGTTTCATTGAAGTATCAGATTTGAGAAAGGAAAAAATAATTTCTGTATAGAAGCCCATTTTATAAAAGAACAATAGCGTGGGTGAATGCTTCAGAAAATGGGGTATTTATATAGTTACCAAATAAAAGACTTTTAAGAAGGGCTTTCTCCCTAGTCAACTAAAACAATTAGGAGGCTGGATAGAAAAAAAATTATGCCAATCTGAAAAGGAATTACTTCACTTGCTGAACACACATGGTTGATCCGACATCTCAGTGTGGCTGAATTCTCACTTTAATGACTAATAGCACATATCTGTAAAGGAACTGACTGCATTTGAAGTTAAGCATGCAATCCTTGACAAGGGAAGAGAAAATAGGTTAATCATTATGTTCATGTATAGAGCTTGAAACCTCTTTGCCAATGGTACTCAGAAACAATTGAGCTAATCTGTTACAGGATAAGTGTAATGGTTACTATTGACACACAAAATAATCTTCTCTGTGGCTTAACATGTTTGTCTAAAAAATAAAATACTCAATATAATTAAAATTATTTTAATGGAAATTTTTATGTGTTGTAACTATTATGCATATCCATATGACTGCATATGTACATTCATTGCTGAATGTTTAATACAAAGCAATTTTCATACAAAGAATTAATTATATCTTTTAAATCATAATACAAAAATTATGTTAGGTAATTTGATAATAGGAAGAAAATAGAATTATAGGATCAACAAATGCTGTTGCTTGTTATATCTAAAAAGAACACAAATAGTTTGAAAGCTCAGAGAAATACCCATACATAGCAAAAAAGAATATTCCTGCCAAACAACTAAAATGTATTAATATGATAGTGTAAAAAGATAGCATTAAATTGTCCGTATATCTTCCCTTTATTGATGGTAACCAATTCTGCCAGACATTAATAAAAATTGTCAAAGAAAAACTGTACAAGCATAGTTAAACAGGCAAGGGAGATTATATTCAAGAGTATTGGGATAGGAAAGAGATTGAACTCAACTCTACTGGAACAAAAGGTGGAAGGGTTTTTAAATTCTGGGGTGAGCTAGGGGAAACATACCAGAGGACAATAGAGGGAAATTGGTCAATATGACTAGGACTCAGTGTTTGCTAATTGGTGCTTATTGAACTTAGGTTCCTACCCTGCAACAAGGACTGAACGATAGGGCTGCTATCTTTCTTGATAATTAAATTTCAAGAGAATGGCTCTCAAGTCCATGGGAAAGACAATCTTGGATTGTAAAACTGGCAATCTAAAACTGGAATCTTTTAAAAAGATTTACATCTCAAGGGGGCAGAGAAAGAAATTACAAACACAAGTCTTCTTAACTAAATGTTCCAAGAAAAGGGAGGTCATGGCTTATAGTCAGGAAGAAATCTTTCTGAAGTTTAGCAAGCTGTGGGAGGCATTAGGCTGTCTTGGTCAGAATCTATTGCTGGGAAAAGTTAGAATGATAGAATGTATGATTTTTTTAATGGAAGGCAAAGTCCATGAATAATTGAAGCAGGAAATGGGGAAAACCATATTTTCATTATTAAACTTCTAACATAAAATATGTTTTTTTTCCATTTAAAAATTAATCTATAATTGTAGACGTTCCAAAATTCCACTCTTCCGAGTTTACTACTCTGACCATTTTGTTGCATTTCCTTCCAAGGCTTTGTGTAGAGTTTCTAAATGGCAGATTTCTATATCTGTATGTACATAGCCACTAACGCGACGGGATATGCTGAGGAAATCTACTTTGAGTCTGAGTTTTGTTAGATACTGTTTAGTCGGATTTGGTTCACCTCTGGTTCAAATTACTTTAAAGTGGGTTTAGAAAACCATAATTTCAACAGGGCTTGGGACCCAAGCACCATTGTGACTCCACTTATCTTTTTTATGATTAGAAACCTAACTTCCAGCTGTCTGAAGTCTGAGGGATCTCACTTTGCTTTTTTATTTTGAAAGTATATTCCTAATCGTCTACCTGCTGGCGTTCTGAGTAGCTGGTGAGTTTTCTTTGATAGCCTGGCTTGTCTTGGCTTTCTGTACTCCGAAGATCGTTCCCTGTCTTGCTGCCCTGCCCGCAGCCTTCTGAGGGCTCCTGCAACCTCGACTCTTAGTAGATGAAGGCCTGAGATGTGTTGGATGGTTTTCCTCAGCTCTCCCACCTGGTCCCCCAGCCTTCAGTAGCTGCACAGTTTCTTCACTAAGTTAAGTTACTATGAGAAAAGTTACAAAGTTACAATTTTATTTTCTTGGTAATGTACAAAATCCTAGCTAAAGAATGCTTTCTTGAAACAACTTCAATTTATTTATTTTTTATCTTGAGGAAACTTCTTGTTTTGTTGTTTGTTTTTATTTTATCAATATAGTAGTTGATTTTTATTCTTCGGTCCCTGGAGAATATAGATTATAACACTTTTGCATATATTAAATGTATAACACAGTAAGTTATTTATAGTTAAGTACCATAAGTCTTACCAAATAGAAATATTATTATATATTATTATATATTATTATATATTATTATAATAAACTATGATAATATAAATAAGGAATATAACTTTGTCCCATTCTTCTAATAAATATGTAGAGCATATTTTCAAACATTGTGGGAAAACAGACATCTTTGTTCTTTTTTTTTTACTTTCAGATGGTGAAATGACAGCCAATTCTGTTGAAAAGGGAAAAGAATTTCCAAAATGTAATGTGTTTCCAGGCCATGCAACCATAAAAATATTAATTCATTTGTACTATTTTAATGTTTGTGCCTTTAACTACTACTTTACACTTAAGAATTTGATTATATGTATAAATCATACACTTTGACTGTTAAAATAGATATTTTTAAATGATAATTGAAATATTTTAGGAAAATAAATGTTCTTATCCTAAAATTCTTGGCTTTATATAAGATGTTAACTTTTCTTGTGTCTCTATAGTAATGAATTATTGTCATTTATTCCGGAATAATCACATTTTAAACACAATTTGTTTTATGTTTTCTATTCTAATATTCTTATGTAATCATTATAGAAAAATATAGAATACAAAGCAGTACAATAATCCTGTGCCCATTGCCAATATAACTTTTGTTAATATTGTGGTGTAATTTCACTCTGAATTATAATTTCTTTTTTAAAATGTTTTTCAATTTTCTTGAACAGTGTTCTGATAGGATGTGAATCATACTTTATCAATATGGAAATATTATTTTACCATTACTCTCTAGTTAAACTGTGGTGGGGGGGGGACAGGATAATTTAGTCAGGCTCCCTTGGCTCAGGTCCAGTTAGGGGTCATGCAGCACATTTCTTTGTAAACAAGTTGTGTGGGTGGATACAGAGCTAGGGCTAGAGTCCAGTGCTCACAGATCCCTCGAGCCTGTTCACAAACCCTTCACACACAGGTCTATGAGCTAGGTAACTGTCAAAAAGGTCCTTGGAACCTTGGTTGAAGAAGCAATAGTCTTTATTCAGCACACACATCACTATGAGCTAAGCTGTCCACAGAGAAACTCAGAAACTCATCTGCTACCAGCAAAGTCCAAAGAAAAACTGAAACTGAGCAGCTGCCAGATATAAACAGCAGAGTAAACATGCTCTATTGTTAGATGCAAGCTCTCTGCCCCTAGCCTGCTTCACAAAACTGCAGAACACACAAAAGCAATTAACTAGAAAGATACATGGGTGCACATGCACACTAACTCCACCCACACAACTTGTTTACAAGAAATGTGCTGCTAGACCCGCCAGCCAGACCTGAGTGGAGGGAGCCTGACTAAATTACCTTATTTTCCCCACAGTGGAGTTAGTGTGCATGTACACCAGTGTATCTTTTTAGTTTGCTGCTATCTATGTGTTCTTGAGTTTGTGAAGCAGGTGGCCAGCAGAGCTCCAGTCTAAAAATAGAACACGTTTACTCTGAGCAGCTGCTCAGTTTTTCAATGGACTTTGCCAGTAGCAGTTGAGTTTCTGAGTTTCTCCTTTGGACTGTTTATCTCTTACATGCGTGTGTGCTGAATAAAGACTATCCCTACTTTAACCAAGGCTCCAAGGACCTTTTTGACAGTTACCTAGCTCATGGACCTGCATGTGAAGGGTTTCTGAACAGGCTCGAGGGGTCTGTGAGCTCCAGACCCTAGCCCTAGCTCACAAACTGTAAAAAACAGGCATGCCATGCAGAAGTTTTTAAAGAAATGCTGTTTACTTAGTAAAGTTGTTGAAACCAAGTATGCGCATATTGGCATATTTCTCGGTAATAACAACCTGAGAACAGGGTTCCCACCCAACTTTGTCCCAGCTGACAATAAACCTTTTGTCATATTGTAGTGTGGCAAGTTCTTTACTTGAGGACAAGAACTGTGTCCTATATGTATTTTACAGCCCAGTGCTTTAATTCAATTGTGAGGAAAAGGAAGTTGGTTTGGTCAGGCCCTCTCGCCTCATATCTGGCTGGGTATGATTCAGCACATCCATTGTAAACAAGCTACATAAGAGTAGAGTTAGTGCACATGCATGCCCAGGTACCCTTTTGGCTCCTTGCTGCTTTTGTGTACTCTTCAGTATGGAAGGCAGCAGCTCTGAACCACTGGTTAGCAGAGCTCACATCTAAAAATAAAGCATGTCCACCTTGGCAGCTACTCAGTATTTCTTTCACTTACCTGACTCAGGACCTGCACAGGACAGGACAGAAAGGTCTGTGATCCAGCCTGACATCAGTGTACAGTTACTGAATATTTGTTATGTGACAGTCACTCTCAAGAGTGACAGAAAAAAGTGGAGAGGCCACTTAATGTCTCCAAACAAACTGTGGACTGCTATTTTTAATGTTTACCTCAGTATGACACATTCAGTTTGGTTGTTGAACTGAGAATTGTATAATTTGGTTAATTTGTTTACATAGACTACTAACTTCCTAATTCAATTTCCAGTGTATTTCGACCCTGAGTGCATTATATTCAGTAAAGAAATTTGAATCCTATACTCTGGTTAATACTGTTAATGTAAATTTTTGAATAAATTATTTAATGTCTCTTAATCTGTATTTAATCTATTAAAGGAAAAATTATCTACTTCATAAATTTGTAAGAACTAATGAAATAAAATATACAAAGTTTTAATTAGAATATCTGGATCAGAGTAAGTGCCCTTTAAATATAGGCTATTATTATTAGTGATGTTATTACTATAACAATAACTTTTTTATTTTTTTCTTAATTCTTCAATTCATAATTCAGTAAGGAATGTACATAGACATTCTCCTTCAATATTTAAGAAAATGTCTTTTGACTATATCAGAAATGTAAATACGTATGAAATTTTATAGCTGAATTATTTAAATTTTAAAAATCAGAAGAATATATTGGAAGTACCCCAAATAAAAAGTCTCATTATTAAATCTCATCTCTGCTACATATATACTGTGGAAATTCTGGCATGTCCCTTTTTAAAAAGTAGGCAGTATACATGAACCATGTTAATAACATATTATTTACACATTTATCACTGTTCTTAGAAATAATCTTAACAAGCACATTTTTGTTCAAAGACAAGGTTCTAAAGCAAATATAATGTTTGGGCAACTAGACAAAGTACATGGTTCATAAAGAGCAAATAAAATACTTTAATAATTATTTTCTGCAACTTTCTGATGACAAGTGTTCTACTTTCAGTTCTTGAAATTCCAGGTCCACAGTTTCTTATCCACAATTCCAAAATCCAAATGGTTTTGAAAACAGAAGAATTTTCCTAACCAATACGCTGGCATCCCGAACCAATATTGCCAGCATATTGGTGATGAAATGACCTAAATTTAATAAACAGCAAAACCGACAAGAACTAACTTGAAGCTCTATATAGTCTCAATTTGCCCCACACAATATGAACATTTATACAATGGAAAGAAATAATAATGTTTCATTATAGGATGCTGCCTCATACCTCACTGGAGGTATTAGATCAAATATAACATCTACCTCTAGTTATCTTTCTAAATCCTGAAAAGTTCTAAATTTTAAAAATGTCCCCAAGAGCCAGATATCAGATAAGGGATTAATATAATGTATCATTAATGCAATATTAATATTATATTAGGAATGTTATTAGTGTGACCAAAAGTTTTAAAATCTGTAAGTAGGCAGAAAGCACTATTTTTTCCATTTTGAAATTTATTACACCATAAGAATGTCTCATTATTTTTAAATAAATAAAATGTATTGTTTCATGGATTATAAGATTGTTAAATAGAGCACGGGTACTGATATTCAATGCTGTAGGCCACAGGTATGTACAACCGACTATGTTCCAGTAAAAAATAAAGAAAGAAATAAAATAGGGAGGTACTAGGGAAAAAAAGTAAAATATAAATTATAAATAGCATATGTGTGATCAAAAATGTGTGATATATTGAAAAAGGAACAGCATGCTAAATACTGTGTTCTCTGGCCTTGATACAATAAAATAAGTCATATTTTTAAAAAGTAAATAAAATAAAATTGTAAATAGTATTTAAAACTGAATTTCCCAATACCAGGGATAAAAGTGTGCCAAAATTTCAATCTATTTGTAATATGAATTTTAGTTGGTACTTTCCATGCTTCTAAGAATGAACTAATTAATTTCCCATGTGTTTTAGCTTTTTTTCTAGATCCTCCTGTTACATAGAAAACATAAAATTTAGTAACTTTTAAAATAGTAAATTAAGTGCTACCCCTCTAGTTGCAGCATCCAACTATAATTAAAATGCAAATATACATAAAATGAGTTTCATGGCCAAAAATTATAAATTAATACTTCTAGCAGCATAAAAATATATGTATTAATGTCTGTCATCTTATTGTAAATTAATCAATTAATATGATTTTGTACATTTCAGGTCAGATCTTTATCAAAAATACTGTCCCACTGTAAGTAACATGACTATAGTAATAAATCAGATATAGAGTTTTTTAGCTTACAGTGGTATATAAGATTTAATTACATTAAAATGGGATTGTTGGGAAAATATAGAAAAAATGGTCAGGGCCCCTCAGATGTTCAGAATCTTGCCGAGTATCTGGCGCGGGCAGGGCCTGCGACCACGTGGAGGCTCTACGTGTCCCTCCCAACCTCTTCTACTCTGGGCTGCAGCCATTGCCGGAGGCCTTTTGGACTAAGGGCTCTGACACGCGAAGCTTTTAGAGACGCTCCGGGAGACCACGAGGGCAGCTGTTCCTAGCTCTGAAAAAAGCCTGTTGTTTCTTCACCCTCAGCTCCAAGGACCTTTTCCTATTGCCCAGCTCTTTAGACCTGCATGTGAAGGTTTTGTGACCCAGTCTGGACAACGGACTCGAGGGGACTGTGAGCTCTAGCCTAGCCCTAGCTCTACAGGGATCTATACAGATGTTTTATTTTTGTATTTTATCCTTATTTTTCAAAGTAATATTTGTTTATTGCATAAAAATAAAATAATATTAAAAGTTTTACAACTCATTTAAGCAGTCTCTCAATACTAATTTATCCTTCTGTTTATCTTCTTGCTCTGCAGGAAAAACTTTTAACTCTTGTGGCTCTTTCTTCTGTGGTTGTTTCTGACTTCAGAAATAAAATTATACACACGAAAGATCTATATATCAAGATGATGTATGTACGTATACATACAAATCGTTTTTGCTAATTTTTGTTTTTGTTAGCATGGTATTTGCTCAGAGTATAAAAATAAAATAGATCACTTCTCATCCAAGTCGTATACCATGATTATGAATCATCTCATGTACAACTTACATGACTTTCCTGGAATTGCTCATTGCTTTATATTTTTACACAGTGTTTTTGGTTTTCCCTCAGACTGCTCTCTAAATTTTGTGGCCAACGTCACCACTTTGCTGCATTAGATTGCTTTTTCCCAGGTCCTATATCTTCCTCCTTCCTCCTCCATGTTTTATCCCTCATTTTGTTAGCTTTTAGTATACAAGAAGACTTCCAAAAGTTAGTGGGAAAATGGAATTAAAAGATAAAAATAAAAAATATGAATTTTAGTTTTCAGCATAAGCTCCATCAAGTTCAAGACACTTTTGTAAGCTTAATACCATTTAGTCCATCCCTAAAGAACTGAGAGTCCTGGGAATTTAACAACATCAATGCAGTCTTTTTTTTTTTCAGTTTTATTATTCTTTATAATTATTTTTTTATTAGCATATTTATTACCATAAATCTTGATTTTTCTTTATGCCCTTTACCTGGCCTATCACTCTCCAAACCCCCTCCTTCCCTTCCCCCCATCTCTGGTATCTTTAGGTTTGTTCTATCCTTCTGAAAGTTCCACATATTGTTGTTTCCTTATCTCTCTCTCTCTCTTTCTCTCTCTCTCTTTCATGTTAATTGCAACTCTATTCACAATGGCCAAAATATGGAACCAACCTAAGTGTCCATCAACGGATGACTGGATATATACACACAATGGATTACTACTCAGCCATAAAAAAAAAGAATGCAATTCTGCCATTTGCCACAACATGGATGAATCTGAAGAAAATTTTAAGTGAAATATGCCAGACCAGGAAAGAGAAATACCACATATTCTCATAACTGGGTGTTAAGAAGGAATGCAGTCTTTTTTGCATTATTAACTGAAGAAAAATGGGTGCCCTTTAAAATTTTTTTAAGATTAGGAAACAAAAAGAAGTCAGAAAGAGCCAAATCAGGACTGTATGGTGGATGCCTAATGGTTTCCCATTGAAACTCTCACAAAATAGCCCTTGTTTGATAAGAGAAGTGAGCAGGAGTACTGTCATGGTGGACAGGGACTCTCTGGGAAAGCTTTCCCAGGCATTTTCCTGCTAAAGCTTTGGCTAACTTTCTCACTCTCATAATAAACAGATGTTGTCATTCTTCGACCCTCCAGAAAGTCAACAAGCAAGATGCCTTGAGCATTCCAAAAAGTTGTTGCCATGGCCTTTGCTCTTGATGGGTTCACTTTTTTTTTTTTTAAATCTCAATTGATTTTATTGCAATTCTACAATCAGGCAACACATCATTCCATGGTGTTCCAATGAGATGAGCAAAAGAGGTTGATTTTACAGACACAAAAAAGGCTGAAGAAAGCTGAAACAAGCAAAAAGTGTATTGATCATTTCAAAGTTACTTTTCTTATAAGGTGGGGACAGGAAGAAAAAACAATGGAAAAGTAACTGACTAGTTAACGTCAGGCTATATATATTCTGTAAGAATGAAAGCAGAGGGAACTTCATCCTCATGCCTGTTGAAGATTTAAACCGGCCTGTTTGGGAAATTGGCTGTTATCTCTCTTTCCTGATTTTTCAGGTCAGAGCACAACTTAGTTTCAATCTGGTAACATGGAACTTAGCAGGGTGACTCCATTTTGATTTTTAGTCTGGTCTTTTGGGGCCTAGTGCAGGAACTTAGTACAAAACAATGGCCTCCTAAAAGTTTATTTAGCAATTACCCCTTTATGGTCAGTCTCTCACCTAGGTAAAAGTGTGACCAAAACTCCCAGTTTCCATCAGAGTTCCCAATCTCAGCGTGCCATTTACAGGTTAAAGTATTTTCATTAACATGCATTTATTTGAGTTTTTGTTGTTCCAGCCCATTTGACCATTTGACAAGAGACCATTGGTGTTCAATGGATGTCTGCACAAAAATATTTAAAACTTTTGAGAGAATATAGTGCACCACAGAGACTGGTATTACAACCATCAGGAGGATAATAACCAAGAGTTTGGAGTATGCTCCTTATCCAGGGTCTCTGTGAACTGAACTAACTAAAATTGAATAAGTAGGGGAGGAGTCTAGCCACTTTAACCAAGTAGCTCTTTATTAATTTCTTGTAACTGAGTCTCTATGCTACCCAATGTATTTATCCATGTGCAGCAAGAAGTATTAACAAACTGCACAGACTCCTCCCTGTTCAGTTAGTAGGTAAATTAGCATCCCATAACTGGTTGAAGTGGGGAGTGACAATCTGCAACTTACCCAAACTAGAAGCTACTGATTTTGAAGTTTTAACTACAGCATCATCCTGCCAAGTGAAAAAGGAAGGATAAGTAAGAAAACACTAGAGGGGTAAGAGTCACGTTTTACTAGGAAGTCTTGTTCCAATGGTCTTGGGAACAAAGCTGTCACAGCATGAAGTCAGCAAATTGTCATCCTGGTTTTTGGTCTGAATGTCTCTGGTTATTGTATCAAGCATTTTGGGTGTTCCCTCAGGGTGGCCCACACATAAGACATGAAACTTGTCTCTTGAAACCTACAGCAAGTTGTTCAGCTTCAGCCTGCAGGAACAGAGCAGCTCTCGTTCTTAGAGAGTTGTAGGCAGATATCAGATAAAACTAGAGGAATTCAGAAACCAGTTTAATCTACAGGTAGATAATAAAACTCAAAAACAGTAAATAAGGCTACAATCTAATAACAGGTGTACTATAGTTTTCTCTAAAACATACATTTTTCTCTCTCCAGTCACCCCCATTTCTACCAAATATAATCATGGTAAGACCTATTTGCCTGGCTACTTACATAAGTGCAGCAAGAATAATCACATAGGCTCCTTTTGAATTTGTTTAGCTGGAAATTTTGATAAGGAATATCAGATTAGACTCTTAAAAATCTGATGCTAGGAAACAAAACCAAGTCAGACATTACTTTGCCTGCTCTATTTGATATTTTGAGGTTCCTGGGCCTGCCAGAAAGTGACAACTTTTTACTCACTTACTATAGGGTTGGGAACGCTTGGAACCAGGAATTCTATGCAGTGTCAAATACGACATTCCAGTCAAAACTTTAGTAATATGTCCAATGTTTCCAAATATATCCTCGAAAAGATAACAGATTCTTTTTGAACTTAGGTAAATAACCATATTACCATAAAAATAAGAATACTCACAAGTAGTTTCCAAAATCTGGAGGGATCAGGTAGAGAGGAAAAGCAAATGTTTCAATTTCTGTTTACAAAAGTATGTGTTTCCTAATCACAGTAAGCTATAAATAGATTTTTAAAGTTCTCTTAATTCTGTAAAACAAAAACAAAGAATCAGCAATTTTCAAAGTAAAGAAACCATAAAAACTCATAATTATTCTTCATCAGTTCATTCAGTCTCATTAAATGAGCTCTTCCTCTGTTTGACGCTAGTTATCAGTGTCACAAACCTATCACATTCTTCATCAGAATTTTGGAAATTCAGTCCTCCAAAAGTATGAACTCAGGTTATTAGGAACCTGTTCTTGTCAGAGTCCTTTTCATTTTTTCCATGAAATTCCTTGAAGACACAACATTTTAGGGTTATAGTTGCTTGCAAAGCTCTTTCAGAAACAGCATCAGAGTAAAGCAATTAACTGTGGACATCAAGACTTAAAATAGCCATGGTTAAAGATCCTATGAGAGTTACACAACTAACAAGAAAATTTAATTTTCTGTGGCATTCAACAATTTAAAATAATCAACATTATGACTGATAGTATTTATACCAAGACACATCAGGTTTTTAGGAACCCTATACAATTTAAGATCACATATTTTTATTGAAACATAGTTGATTATACATGTCTGTGGGGTACAGAGTTGCATATCGATACCTGTGTGCAATATGTGATGCTCAAATAAAATAATTATTATATTCAACATTACACAATGTAACCGTTTTTGGTGGGCCTTTACCAATTCCCACCTTAACCCCTTCCCCTCCTCCTTTCTCACCTCTGGTAAACTCAGTTCTGTTCTCTTCTTTTGAAAGTTCAACGTATTATTGTGATTGCTGTTTCCTTCTTTTATTTTCTATTTTTTGTTTATTTGTATTTTTTTAGTTCCCACTTATAAGTGAGGATATGTGGTATTTCTCTTTTTGTGCCAGCTTATTTCACTGAACACAATTTTCTCTAAGTTCATCCATGTTGCTGTGAATGGTAGTATTTCATTATTTTTTATGGCACAGTAGCATTCCATTGTGTAAATATAGCACATTTTCTTATCCAGTCATCCAACAAAGGACATTTAAGTTGGTTCCATCTCTTGGTTGTTGTAAAATAAGGCGTCAATAAATATAGCAGTGCAAGTATCTCTTTGACATAATAATTTCCCTTCCTTTGGGTATATACCCAGCAGTGGAATTGCTGGACCGTACAGAAGCTCTATATGTTGTTGCTTGAGAAATCTCCATACACACCATTTTCCATAATGGCTGCACCAATTTATAGTCCCACCAACAGTGTAGGAGGGTTCCCCTTTCTCAACATCCTCACCAGCATTTGTTATTTTCTGTCTTTTTGATAATAGCCAGTCCAACTGGGGTGAGATGATATCTCAATGTAGTTTTCATTTGCATTTTTCTGATGCTGAGTGATGTTGAGCATTTTTTCATGTGTCTGTTGGCCATTTGTATATCTTCCTTTGAGAAATGCCTATTCAGCTCCTTTGCCCATTTTTTAATCTGTTTTATTATTGTTGTTGTTGTTGATGTTGTTGTTGTTGTTGGAGTTCCTTGTATATTCTGGATATTAATCCTTTGTTGCATGCATAGTTTACAAATATTTTCTCCTCCTCTGTAGGTTGTCTTTTCTCTCTGTTAATTGTTTCTTTGCTGTGCAGAAGCTTTTGATATACTGCCATTTGTTTGATATAATCCCATTTGTTTATTTTTCTTTTTTTGTGTGTGCCTGTGCTTTAGCGGTCATATTCATAAAGTCTTTGCCTAGTCCTGCTTACTGAAGTGTTTCCCCTATGTTTTCATTTAGGAGTTTTATAGGTTCAGGTCTTATATATAAGACTTTAATCCATTTTGAGCTGATTTTGGTATATGATGAGAGGTATGGGTCTAGTTTCATTCTACTTATGGATGTCCAGTTTTCCCCGCACCATTTATTGAAGAGACAGTCCTTTCCCCAATGTATTTTCCTGGTGCCTTTGTCAAAGAACACTTTGCTGTGAGCATGTCACTTGATTTCTGGGTTCTCCATTCTATTCCATTGGTTAAAGTGTCTGTTTTTATGCCAGTACCATGATATTTTAGTTACTATAGCTTCATTGTATAATTTGAAGTCAGATAGTGTCATGCCTCTGACTTTATTTTTCTCAGGATTGTTTTGGCTATTCAGGGTCTATTGTTGTTCCATATGAATGTTAGGATTGTTTAGAATTTCATTGGTATTTTGATGAGGATTGTGTTGAATCCGTAGATCATTTGGGGTAATATGCACATTTTCACAGTGTTAATTCTTCCAATCCAAGAGCATGAAATGACTTTGCACCTTTTTGTGTTTTCTTTAATTTCTTTCAACAACGATTTATAGTTCTCCTTGTAGAGCTCTTTCATCTACTTGGTTAAATTTATTCCTAGTTATTTTATTGTTGTGTGACTATTGTAAATGAGTTAGCTTTCTTAATTTTTTCTGATGGTTCATTGTTGGAATATAAAAACACTGCTGATTTTTGCATGTTTGATTTTGTATCCTGCGATTTTACTGAAATAATTAATCAACTCTAAGAGTTTTTTTAGAGTCTTTAGGCTTTTCTATATATGTCATCTGCAAATAAGACAATCTCATTTCATCTTTTCTAATCTGGATGCCCTTTGTTTATTTCCCTTGACTGGTTTCTCTGGCTAGTACTTCCAATACTATGTTAAACAGGAGTGGTGAGAGATATCCTTGTCTTGTTCCCATTCTTAAAAGCTTTCAGTTTTTCCCTTTTCAGGATGATGTTGGCAGTACGTGTGTCATATATGGCTTTTATTGTGTTGAGATACTGTCCTTCTGCACCTAATTTGCTGAGAGTCTTTATCTTGAAGGGATGTTTTGTCAAATGCTTTTTCTGCATGTATTGAGATAATCATATGGTTTTTGTCCTTGATTTTGTTGATGTGGTCTATCACATTTATTGCCTTGTGTATGTTGAACCATCCTTGCATCCCTGGGGTGAATCCCACATGATCATGGTGTATAATTTTTTGATGTGTTGCTGTATTCTATTTGCTAATATTTTATTGAGGATTTTTGCATCTATGTTCATCAAAGATATTGGCCTGTTATTTTGTTTTGGTTGTTAATGTTGTATCTTTGTCTGGTTTTGGAATCAGGTGATGCTGGCCGCATAGAATGAGTTTGAAAGAATGGCCTCTGCATCAATTTTCTGGAGTAGTTTGAAGAATATTTGCATTAATTCCTCTTAAAGTTTGTTAGAATTCAGCAGTAAAGCCATTCAGTCCTGGCTTTTCTTTGTTGGGAGACTGCTGATTACTGATTTAATATTATTGCTTGTTATTGGTCTGCTCAAGTTTTCTATTCCTTACTGGTTTAGTCTGGGTAGTTTGTATTCATCCAGAAATTTGTGCATTTCCCCCAAGTTTTCAAATTTGTTGGCATATAGTTTTTTATAATAATCTCTAATGATTTTTTGTATTTCTGTGGTATTAGTTGTAATGTTTCCTTTTTTCACTTCTAATTTTTGGTTTTGGGTCTTCTCTTTTTTTTTTTTTTTTTTTTTGGTTAGCCTAACTAATGGTTTATCTATTTTGATAATCTTCTCAAAAACCAACTTTTTATTTCATTGATTTTTTGAATCACTTTTGAGGTCTCCATTTCATTTAGTTCTGCTCTCATCTTAATTATTTATTTCCATCTACTAATTTTGGGATTAGTTCTTTTTCTGGTTCCTTAAGATGTAAAATTAGATTCCTTATTTGGAATTTTTCTATTCTTTGATGTAACTGTTTATTGCAATAAGCTACCCTCTTACTACTGCTTTTGCAGTATCCCACAGGTTTTGGTACGATGTCTTTATTTTCATTAGTTTTGAGAAATTTTTTTGTTTCCTGTTTTAATTTCTTCTTGGACCTATAGGTCATTCAGTAGCATGTTGTTTAGTTTCTATGTGTCTGCATAGTTTCCACAGTTTCACTTGTTATTGATTTTTATTTTTAATCTATTGTGGTCCAAAAAGATACCTGAAATGAATTCAATTTTTTAAAAAATTTGTTGAGACTTGATTTGTGACATAACATGTGGTCTATCCTGGAGAATGTTCCACATACCGATGAGAAGAAGGTATATTCTGTCATTGTTGGATAAAATGTTCTGTAGATATCTGCCATTTCCAATCAGTCTACAGGGTGGTTTAAATCCTGCATTTCTTTGTTGATTCATTGCCTAGATGATCTGTCCAGTGTTGAAAGAGGGGTGTACAGGTCCCCAACTGTTATCATATTGGGATCTATCTTTTTCTTTTGGTAAAATAGTGTTTGCTTTATATATCTTGATGCTCCAGTGTTGGGTGTATATATATTTATAATTGTTATGTCTTCTTGCTGGTAGATCTCTTTATAATTATATAGTGGCCTTCTTTGTCTACTTTTATGGTTTTGTTTTAAAGTCTATTTTATGTGATATAAGAACAGTTATTCCTGCTCATTTTTGATTTCCATATGTGTGGATATCTTTTTCTATTCCTTCACTATTAGTCTGTGTATGTCTTTACAGGTGAGGTTAGTTTCTTGTATACAGCATATAGCTGGATCTAGCTTTTTAATCCAATCAGCCAGTCTGTTTTTTGAGTGAGGAATTTAATCCATTTACATTCAGGGTTGTTACTAAAAGGTACTGTCTTACTCCTGGCATTTTATTGATTTTCATTTGGATGTTTTAAATATCTTTTGTTTCTTTCTTTACCTTTTATTGTTTGTCTCCAGTGTTTGTTGGTTTTTGGAGGTGGAGGGGATACAGTTTCTTTCTCTTTCTTGTGGCATTTTTGTTCTACCAGTGGGTTTTGTTCTTTCTTGTGCATTCATGATAGTGATTATCATTTTTTGGATTCCAGATGTAGGACTCCCTTGGGGATTTCTTGTAGGGATGGCTGTGTGGTTGTAAATTCTTATAGTTTTTGTTTGTCTGGAAAATACAATATTCTTCCTTCATTTCTGAAGGATAGCCTTACTGGATATAGTATTCTTGGCTGGCAGGGTTTTTTTCTTTCAATATTTTGAATGTGTCATCCCATTCTCTTCTGGCCTGTAGAGTTTCTGTTGAGAAATCTGCTGTTAGTCTGATGCGGACTCCCTTATAGGTGACTTGACACATTTCTCACTGTTTTTAGGATTCTCTCTTTGTCTTTGAGTTTTGCCAGTTTGATTATAATATGCCTCAGAGAGGACTTTTATGGATTGAATCTCTTTGGGGATCGTTGAGCTCCTGTGTCTGAAGTTCTGTGTGTCTCCCTACATCTGAGAAGTTTTTCCCTATCATTTGGTTGACTATCTTCTTAATACCTTTTCCTTTCTCCTCCCCTTCTGGAACACCCATGATTTGGATGTTTGTACACTTAACATTATCTGCTATCTCAGATTTTCTTCGTTTTTAAAATTCTTTTTTCTTTTTTTGTCTGCTTGAGTTATTTCGAAAAGACTGTCTTCAGGATCAGAAATTCTTTCTTCTGCTTACTGTAGCCTGCTGCTTAAGCTCTCAGTAGTTTTTTTTTTTTTAATTTCCTTGAATGACTCCGTCAGTTCCATGAGTTCTGTTACATTCTTTTCTAAAGTATTAGTCTCTTTGTAAATTTCCTCCTTCACATCCTGAATAGTTTTTCTCAGTTCATTATGTTGTTTAAGTGTATCTTCTTGTATCTCATTGCATTTCCTTAGGATTTTTACTCAAAATTCCTTTTCAGTCATTTCAATGGTTTCCTGCTATGTGGGGTCTGGTGCTTGAGAGTTATTGAATTCCTTTGGTGGACTCATATTTTCTTGTTTTTCATATTTAGAGTATCTCTGCATTGATGTCTAGTCATCTGGTAGAGCGATTTCTTCTTCTATTACTCTAGTGGGCTTTGAGGAGAGAGACTCCTGTAGATGTATTGGTTCCAGGTGATGCAGTAGTGTAGTCTCCTAATGAGTACTTTGACCATAGTTAGTATTGGAGCTGCATGTCAGTGCCTCCATGGCCTAGGCCCTGTGATACTTAGTGATTCTTTGCTGAGGTATTAACACTCTGATAGGTTGTCAAGGATGTGGGTGACTTCTTCAGTTCTTGAGAGAAGCTCCTGGGTGCCCTGTTATTCTTTGGTTGGGTTGGGAGACCCTGGAAAGGCTTGTTGGCACCATAGCTAACATCCTGTGACCCTGGTATATGTACTGGGAGTTATCTTCCTTACCATGGCTATCCCTGGGTTTCTGCATTCTCCAGGGATTCTGCATGTGTCCTTCTCCAGATCGAGGCAGTTGCATGGGCTGCTTACATATCTCTCACCCTCAGATGTACTACCACAGTGGGCAGTGTCATTCCTCTTCTCAGCTGGGCCACTGAATCACAGGTCTGCACTCACTCACCTACTTCCCTGGACTCCATTGGTGACCCACCCTATATCAATGCAGTTGAATGATTAGCAGTCTGTCTGCACAGCAGCAGTGGCTGCTGAAGCTGTTTTTATGGTGTCAGACCACCCTTGTGGCAGCAGTGGCTGTGGCAGTGGCTTTGGTGGGCTGCCCATGTAGCAGCAGTGGAGATTGCAGTGGAGACCCGTTTAGCTGCAGTGTCCACAGCAGCAGTGGCATTACTCCACAGTAGTGACAGTGGCAGCAGTGGTAGCTGCAACTGCCTTCCTCATAACTTTGGTGTCCTCAGTGGCAGCCAGCAAAATTACCTCATGGGGGTGGCAGCAGCACCAGCAGCTGGTGGCAGCAGGGTTACCTCATGGTGACAGCAGTGGTGCCAATGGCTAGAACTGCCTCCCTGTCATGTCTGCAGTGTCCACAACAGTAGCAAGGTTAACTTGGCACAGCAGTGACTGCAGCCGCCTCCCTTGCATCTGCAGTGTCCTGGCTGCAGTGGGGTTACCTTGCAGCAGCAGCAGCAGAGGCAACAGCATCTGTGGTGATCTTGGTGGCAAGAGGGTTACCTCGGGGCAGTGGCAGTGGTGATGGAGGTTGCAGCTGCCTCCCTTGTGTCTGCAGTGTCCACAGTTGCAGCAATGAGCTACCTGCAGGACTGCTCCTCTGTAGGGAGCTGCTCTGTGATGGGCAACGGTTCTGGGACCGGACAATGGCTCCAGCAACTGCAGCAGCTGTGATGGTGGGCCCATTTTGATCTTCTTCTGTGGGAGAAACATATCCTGGGCACCTCTAGTCCACCATCTTCCCAGAAGTCCCCTGGAACACATATTAATAACATATTCATATAACTCAAGGAAGGTCAAACATTATTTTTTGATATGACAATGCTTCCCATATAATTTAACCTATCGGATAAGACCAATTGGTTTTAGTATCCTTTTTATAGATCCTTGAAAAAGTTCCAGGGCCCTTTGGAACATCTCAAAGTTAGCTCATGGTCAAAAAGACTTAATTCTTAGAATTTGATTTGGGGAAGTTTGTCAAATATCAAAGGTTTAAAACAATTAAATAGGATTGTAAATTATTATGAAATAAAACCAACATCACAAAAGATTTCAAAGGTACAAAACACAAAAAAATTTTCTTGATGAAACATAGAATCTGTTTCCCAGGCCAGTTACCTAAAAGGTAAAGAAAAACCTCTCACTACATTTAAGCAAACTCTAGCCTTGCATCAGTGTACTTTTGATATTAGTGATCAATTTTTAGAAAAGCTTATAAGTAATTCCATGTAGCTGGTTATTTTGAAACTTTTTGTAAGAAAAATTTACATCTATAAAGGAAATCCCTATTTGTAAAGGTGTCTCTCTCCCTGCACCTAAACCACTAGAAACTTTGGTAATGGGAAAGACATTGACTTAAATTTTGTGTAAAAAACGTTACCTTTGTTTAAGTTCCTTTTTCTGTAAATCCTCTTAACTGGGTCTTTACTTAATGCCTTTCTTTGTTTGGGCAAATTGTCTACCCTGTTTTAATTGGGCGTTGTCAGTTTGGTAGTACAAACTTAAAGTTGCCTGACTAGCAATTGCTTGGGGCAACAAAATGTGTGAATAAAGTATTTATAGCCTAAAGAAGGGGAGAAACTACCTAAAAATTGGCAAAAAGAAGAAACTTAGTGAAAGCTATAAGATTAGCTTCTGCCTATATGTCTAAACATCTATATGTTTTAAGTGTATGTAATATTTCTCTATCAAAATATATGAAAAAGTTCTAACTAACCGGCTTAAAGAAAAAAGTAAGCACTTAAATAATTTTTTTTTTTTTAAAGGAGAAAGAACCTAACTCAAAACCTCAGATGCTTTTTAGTTCGTGAGACTTGGGTAAATCTTAAGTGAACTAGTTTTCTATTGAGAAGTTAATGAAAACAGCTATCTTCTGATCAGCAGAACAACCATGTTTTTAACTTTAGGGTTTTTGTGTAGGTGGCAACTGCCTAATATCCGCATGCTGTAAAAATGGTTAACAGGAAAATAACTTGAGATGATGGTTAGTTTTGTTCAATGTCTCATAAAATTTTCATAAACAGTTCAAGCATGGTTGTTAAATATAAGTAAATTAGGCATAGACGTTTATAAAGGAACTCTTCATAGTTTTAAAAATCTTTTCAGTAACTTAAAACTTTAAGGTGAAATTAAGCAATAGATACTCATTAAATGTTCAGGTCATTTCTAAATATGTTAAAATACTAAAACGTTAACAATTAAATAAAAGTTTAAGTTTATATACTTTGACATCATGTTATTGCATGGTAGAAAAAGCTAAATATATTTAGAGCTGTTAAAAAATTGAGGGAACATGTCTTTTCAGAAATGAGGAAATGATTTTCATCTATGAATATGAACATAAAACAGTTTAAAATTATTTCCTAGGTTTTAGCAAATTTAAGGTTACTGAGACTTAAAAATTCTAATTAATATATGTAATTAAAACTACTAGAAATAGAAATAGGGAAACAATTCTGTATGCAAAGTATTCTGTATAAGAAAAGTACGATGCGTTTTTGTGAGAAAATGTAAAAAGACATGAAAATATACTTTTGTTAAAAGGGAGCAATTGAATTTTTGTCTGTTGAGAGGTTAAAGATTGTTTCAAAATATGGATTTAGGGAGAATAATTTTTTCTTTTGCGTGAGAGAGAACTTTGTGTAGTCAAAATGATAAAGGGAAGAGGAAAGTAAATCTTTGTCCCAAGGTAGAATAGTCATGAAAGGAATTTTATGTGTCATCAAGTTAGCTAAAATTAGAAGGAAATTATTTATAATGTCTTCTAGAAATTGCACTTTTGCTATGACTGGACCACGTCCACCTCTTAATAGACATGGCTTTGACTGTGCTTTGCCTTCAGGTCATCCTGGTAAAGCCATGTTTCATCTCCTGTTACAATTCTTCAAAGAAATGCTTCAGGATCTTGATCTCACTTGTTTAAAATTTCCATTGAAAGTTCTGCTCTTGTCTGCAGTTAATCTGGGCACAACAGTTGTTGTACCTGTCAAGTTGAAAGTTTGCTGGACTTTAATTTGTCAGTCAGAATTGTGTAAACTGAATGAGTTGAGATGTCTATGGTGTTGGCTATTGTTTCTGCTGTTAATTGTTGGTCCTCTTCAATTAGGGCATCAGCAAGATTAATTTTTTTCTCACAGATTGATGTGGATGGTCTGCCTTTACCTTCAATACCATCTTATCCCTTCTTAACATGAGTTATCCATTTGTGAACTGCTGATTTCTTTTGGTGATTTTCCTCATAAACTCTTTTTAAAACATCAGTGACTTCACCATTCTCCCACCCAAGCTTCACCATAAATTTGACATTTATTCTTTCTTCAGTTTTAGCAGAATTCATGTTGCTTTGATAGAAGCTCTTTTCAAATTGATGTCTTATCATTCTTAGTGCCTCAAACTTGATCCAGTTCAGACATGTTATAATAAGTTAGTATGAGTTTGTTTATCTTAGTGCAAAAAATTTTGAAATCTGTGTTTAGTTTTTTTATTATATGAGTTTTCCATGAACTTTTTGAAAACCCATGTAGGAGGTAGCATTTGAGGTCCTCATGTTCTAAAATGGCTTTATTTTACTTTCACACTTGACTAGTAAATTAAGTGGATATCGAATTCTAGATTTTATCACATTATCTCTCAGAAGTTTAAAGGCATTACTTGCATCTGCTAGAACTTTGCAATTGAAAGTGTAGTCAGGGCACCAGCAGCATCAACATCATCCTAGAGCTTGTCAGAAAAAAAGACCTTTGGTTCCACCTCAGACTTACTGAATCAGAAGCTGCATTTTAACAAGATCTTCATGTGATTTGTACGAACATTAACATTCAAAAAGCACTGGTCTAAACTACAGCATTGCTATTTGTTTGTATGTGGCAAGGTTTTCTCTTTGCAGATTTTTGTGATCCTTTTTTGATCCTTGATGATCAGAAATGTCATGGTAATGTGTTTGGTGTGGATCTTGTTTCATTTATTATGCTGGAGATACAGTGGGTCTTTTAAAACTTTAGACTCATGTTCTTTATTTCTGGGAAATGTCCTTGTATTATTTCCTAATAATTTCTTCTCCATCATTTTGTCTTCTGATTAAAATGTCTTCTAAATGAATGTTGAACCTCCTGAACCGATATTTTAAGACCTTATCTTTTCTGCCCACTTTCTCTCTTTTCTTCTTCTTTCCTGGAAATTTTTCCCATATCATCTTCCAACTTTATTATTGAACTTGTGTATCTGCTGTAATAGTTGTCTTATCAATGAGCTTTTTCTTATTTTCGGATAATTCTTTTCCCATCTCATTTTTTAAAACCTAGTCATAGGACACACCTACCTGCAAGGGATGCTGAGAAACTGGTTTTTTTATTCCAAGAAGTAGTATAACTTGCTAAAAATCAGTATTCTGCAACAAAGGAAGGGGAGAAGTATAGTGTAGTTGGCAACTAAATGCCTCTACCACAAGTTCCAAACAACTAACATATCAGTTAAAGTAATAATGCAACTATAGTATCACATATTTGGTTTATATCTATAAGCCTTCCTGCCATGAAGTAGAATAAATGATGAGTAGTGAGCATTGGAGAAAAGT
This sequence comes from Cynocephalus volans, assembly GCF_027409185.1. Lineage (NCBI taxonomy): Eukaryota > Metazoa > Chordata > Mammalia > Dermoptera > Cynocephalidae > Cynocephalus > Cynocephalus volans. Next base: position 79,970,977 of record NC_084464.1, read on the forward strand.
TATTTTAAATAGTGTAATTATTTGAAAACAAATATATCTTATCCAACTACCATTTGAACTTTTAAATTCAGACCAAACCTTCAATTTAGAGTTAACCAACCTCATAACTTCTAAAATATGTAAGATCTGTTAATATAATCAAACTATGTTTATAGTGAATTGTAGTCAGAGGTCTGATTCTTGCTTAAGATTATAGTACAGTGCACCAGTTACTTTTATTCCCCAGACCAAGGTCTGAATTCTTTATTACTAAAGGATCATATCCTTTGACTCTCAGATTTTGGAAGGATATAGGTGTAGCACTGAGGAAGGAAGGATAAGTTGCCTGGTAAGTTTTATCAGCCAAACCAACCTCCCTCATCAATGTGATAATAAATGCCATGTTCTCTTCACCCTCACTGTACATAAATTTACTCAGGTTACATTTCTATCTTTCCGTTTGCTCAGCTTTTGGCTAAAACAACAGACATCTGAGAATAATTTGTATTTATATTTTTAAAAATCTGCTATGTGGCAATAAAACAATCCTATAATCCTAAAAATTAAACTTCCAACTGGAGAGAAAGTTCGGTAGAAGATGCAAATCTAACCATCTTTTAAAAATCTCTATTATTCCTGAATGTAAAACTTTCACTGGATTAGCTAGAGAAAATTTTAATGTTTTTTAAACTCTTTAATATAGCTACTTCAACTATATTGAATTAATACTAATATTTCTAGCTATTCAAATATTTGTTAGAAAAGAATTGTGATTGACAGCAAACAAAATAACTTGATGTTTAAAAAACTTAAGAGGAAATTTATCAGTATATGTTCTCAATATGCTTATTTTGTATCTGTCATTATATTTAGAATGTGTACGTTCTTTTCTCAAAATACCCATAATCCCCAAAAGGTTAGAAATTCCATTCATGAATTTTAGCTTTCCTTGGTTTATATATATAATATAATATGTTTCACTTATACTCATAATATATTTTTGTGCACAGATGTCTGATGTCTGTTATACATTATATACTCTATCATCTATTTTTGTTGCAGATAAAATGATGCAAATATGGAAGATTCATTAACATATGGATCTCTAGTCCTGTCTATTCTTTTTGAGCTATCCAAAAAAAAAAAAAAAATTAAAAGAACTAAGAGGAGCAGCAAAATTTAGCTCAGTTCATCCATATTACTGGAAACTATTGCTCCTGGCATAGCAATTAAAACTAATACTTGCAACTGCCAGAAATAATGAAGTTTTGGATTTATGATGAGGAACTGAGAGTTATGCCCTATTTTATTTTTAAAGGTGAAAGATTTACAGTCAATAAGGCTTGAACTGATGTGGCTCATTCATTCCAGAAATTTGGAGTGAAAGAAGGTGAGTGCAAGGCCAAAAAATGGTATTGTGTCCATGTGAAAATGGAGTAATAAAAAAGGAAGCTAATAATTGGACAGTTCGTTTTTAAAATGCTTTGTATAAAATGCATAAAACCCTCAGCTCTTCGATAACAGAATCAGAAAACTCAAGTCAGAGTTACATATTTATATCATTATATTCTTCATCTTTATTTTTACTGCAGATATTAAATCTCACATCAGGTGTTCTTTAATAATCTTTAGAAAATTCTCATTTCCTTAGTGAAGCCAATTTACATTTACAATAATGTTCAGAAGAAAGCTGGTCCCTGCTCTCTCTTCTCTTTAAGACAATTTCTATTTTAACATTCTCTATCCCAATAACCCTTCCTCTTCCTCTAAGCAAAAAAAAAAAAAAAAAAAGTAGATGGCTGTAATAGTTAATATTTATCTTATTTTGTTCTGTATGTTTCCAAACTTTTCAAACTTTTGCTTTTAGCTTCCTTTGCATTGAGGCAAATAAATTTAAGTTATTTTCCAGTTTCCTGAAAAATAATCAGAAGCTATTTTCTTCATCTGTCTCAGGTACTGCTGGTTTTCTGAGATGTACCAATTATGGTTACCACACATTTGAAATCAAGGGACTCAAGGATAAAGTACTGTGTTCATTCCACACAACAGAGTTTTTCCAGAAAAAAAAAAGTCTCTTCTTTATTTTTACTTTCTATATGCATTCAAATGATGCTAAAATAAAATTTCTCAGAAGCCAAGTACACAGGTACAGGTTTTTTGTTTGTTTGTTTGTTTTTGGAAATACTAATATATTTACACAGGTTAACTTAGATAGATATAGATATATAGAATTTTTGAGACCAATAGACAGAAATGCACTGAAAACTGACACGTTGTTTCTTCAATGAAAGGTTGATGCAAGATTTAAAAGAAATCAAAAATATTTCTGTGAAATTAAGCATGCATTTATATCATTATTAATAAAAATTTTTGGAGTGAAATGTTTAAGTTTCATTCTCATTTCCTTTTGTGTATTTCTATAACTACTTGCTTTGTAGTTACCATGGATATTATATTTAACATCTTGAAGTTGTAGCACTCAAATTTGAATTTATGCTAGTTTAATTTCAGTAACATAAAAAAAGTCTGCTATTCTACAGCTCCATCCCCACCCACATTTTGGTTGTTGATGTCACAAAATTACACTCTCATATTGTGTGCCCCAAAACATAAACTAATAATTCTTTTATGCATTGTTTCTTATGGGAAAAAAAAGTAGAGTTACAAATCAAAATTACAATAATACTAGCTTTTAGAATAATAAGTTTTAAATGTATTAATCTCTTAAATCATTTAGAAAAGAAATAGTGGAGTTACAAACCATCGTTACACTAATACAAGATTTAATTGCCTATGTGTTCTAATTGCCTATGTGTTCACCTTTACTGAGATCTTTATTTCTTCATATACCTTTGAAGTGTCCTTTTATTTAACTCTTCATGACTCCCTTGAGCATTTATTGCAGGGTAGCTTGAGTAGTAACACACTTCCTCAGCTTTTACTTATCTGGAAATATCTTTATTTCTCCCTCACTTCTGAAGGACAGTTTTGTCAGATATAGGATTCTTGGTTAACACTTTTCTGTTGTTTTGTTTTCACTTTTAGCACTTTTAACATATCAGCCCACTGCCTTCAGGCCTCCAAAGTTTCTTATGAGAAATCTGCTAGTAATCTCACTATGGACCCTTTGAATGTGACCAGTCACTTCTCTTGAGCTGCTTTTAAGATTTTCTTTGTCTTTAAAAAGTTGTTTATAATGTGTCTCAATGTGGGTCTCTTTCAGTTGATCTTACTTGGATTTTTATATTCACGTGTTTCATCAAGTTTGGGATGTTTTCAGTCATTATTATGTACAGTACTCTCTCTCCTTTCTCTCTTTCTTCTCCTTCTGGGACCCCCATAATGCTTATGTTTGCCTGCTCGGTGGTGTACCACAGGTCCCGCAGGCTCTGTTCACTTTTCTTCAATCGTTTTTCTTTTCGTTCCTCAGACTTGATGATTCCCATTGTCCTGTCTTCAAGTTCACTGATTCTTTCTTTTTTCTTGCTCAGATGTGCCTTTGAATTCTAGTAAGTTTTTTATTTCAGTTACTGTATTTTTTAGTTCCAAAATTTTTTGGTTTCTTTTCAGTGTTTCTATCTCTTATTGATATTTCCATTTTGTTCATACTTTTTTATACTCTGTCCACATCTTCCTTTAGTTATTTGGCATCTTCAAGAGATTTTTTAAAATCTTTGTCTAGCAAATCTTCTATCATGTCTTCCCAGAATCCTCTGAGGACTTTTTTTTATAAAATCATGCTCATGAAAAAATTTGAAACATTCTATTTCTGTTGATTTATTTTTTTCCTTTGAATAGGTCATTTTTCTTCCCTGTGTCTTCATATGCATTATATTTTTTTGTTGTTGAAAACTGGACATTTGAATCTAATAATGTGGTAACTCTGAAATCAAATTTTCCCCATTTTCCAGAGTTTGCTGTTTTTTGTTATTGTTTTGTTTTCTGAAATGTTGTGAGCAGTCTCTGTGCTGAAAATTGGCCTGAGGTGTAAACTCAAGGTCTTCTTGGGTGTTTTCATAGCCTAAAACTTTTCCTGGTCCTGCATGGTCACTTTCTAATTTTCCCCAGTTGTTTTTGAACATCCTAATACTTAATGCCCAACTCTTAAAAGAAGAAAAAGAGAGAAATAAAGAGAGAGGGGGAAAGGTGCCATCCCTTTAAATCCCCTGGAAGTCACTTCAGCAACAGGGGAGAGGCTGCAAAAATGGGGGGTTATGCAGTAAAAATAGCTACCTGCCATTTTGTCTGCATCTCTGTGATCAGAAGCAGCAATCAGAGATCAGAGCACAAACCTCTGATATTTGAAGGACAATGTCCTTTCATCCTCTTCCCCACACCCCATCCCCACAGACATACTTCTCACAAGCTGCATGCCAGGTGCTCCTGGAATATGTGCACAGCAAAATGCCACATGGCTAAGATGTGAGAGATGGGTAGATTCTACTGTGCTAAAAGCTGGAATTCACCAAAATTAACCGCAATTTACTTTCCATGGAAAGTAAATTTCCCCTAGAAATTGCAAGCCTTCAACTAGACTCCAGAGTTTGAAAATAGTTACATCACACAGATTCTGCTAGTGCAATTGTTGTCTGGATGGATAGACAGATTCCTCATGCTTCTTGCTCTGCCACCTCCCCAAAGTCCTCTGAGGATTTTTTAAACGTATAAAAACGTTTATCACAAAAAAGTGTTTATCACAAAAAAGTGTTTATCACAAAACATTTCAAACATGTCCAAGTACTTATGGGTGTCTAAAGGGAGTTAAGGTAACCAGAAAATGTACCAGACAGACTTCCAACTGCTGCAGCAGCATAGTAAACTGAGTGCCCCAGATGCTGAGCTTTTAAATCCATCACCAAGACCATGCTTCCTATTGTTCTCCACCAATGATTGAGAGCTGCAGGGAGACTAAAACAGACATGTTCTAAAAAGGCATGGCACTCCTTTGTAGGCTGACCTGGGCTTGAAGACTCCCTATGGATTTTCCAACCCTTTCTTACACTGCATCTCAATCTAAGATGTGTCCATCCAACCTCTTCTGCCCTTTCCTTCATTTGGCATCAGATTTGCATCTTGGTCTCACATATTTTCCAGCCTTTTCCAGCTACTTCCCTATTTTCTTTCATATAAGCTTTTCCCATAGTAAAATCTTTGCACATTTAATCAAGTCTTGGTGACTGCTTCTCAGAGGACCCAGACAAGCACAGGAATCCACATGTGTGTATTCATCAGCTAGTTCCTGACTTCATGCCTCCATAGCAATTGGCTTCTGGAGAGCTCAAGGTGATACTGTCCTGTATGGTATTGGGATGGTAGAACAGGACTTTAGGCACTTCTCAAATTTTCTACAATGATATATCACAAAGAGTGAATTTAAATGCATGCAACTGAAAACATCCATCAGATGTTGGGGATCCCATGATGATGTGCAGACTGTTACACGTGAATATAACTGTATTACAAACATATAACATAATCTCACAGAAGGGTGTGGGAATAAAAGAACTGCCTATGTAACTTTGGACAAAGATCTTTTGGCTGAAAACTGTAAAAACAAAGACAAAAGGAAATGTATTTGAACGGTACACTCTATTTGGTAAATTTGTTTTTCACTCGGGTTTGTATTAAATTCTCAATCTGCTTTGCATGTGTTAAATAAACGAATGGATGGTGAATTCTCAGGTCTCTCACTATGGAAGAGGAAATAGATAAACAAGGGAAGGAGACTGAATTCCATGGTGAGTTACTGTATTCTGTTTGTTAATATTTTGTTGAGGATTTTTGCATCTATGTCATCAAAGTTACTGGCCTATAGTTTTCTTGTTGTCTTTTCTGTTGTTGTTGGACCTTTGTCTGGTTTGGGTATCAAGGTGATGCTGAACTCATAGAATGAGTTTGGGAGAATGGCCTCTGTTTCAATTTTTTGGAATAGTTTGAAGAGAATCAGTATTAATTCCACTTTAAAGATTTGGTAGAATTCAGCAGTAAAGCCATCTGGTCCTGGCTTTTCCTTGTTGGGAGGCTGCTCATTGCTGCTTTAATCTCATTGCTTATTATTGGTCTGTTTAGTATTTTATTTTTTCTTGGTTTAGTCTTGGTAGTTTGTATGTCTCCAGAAATTTATCCATTTCCTCCAGGTTTTCAAAGTTGGTGGCATATATTTGTTAATAATAGTCTCTAATGATTCTTTGTATTACTGTAGTATCATTTGTAATGTCTCCTTTTTCATTTCTGATTTTTGTTATTTGGGTCTTCTCTCTTTTTTTTTTTTTTTAGTTATCCTAGCTAATGGTTTGTCTATTTTATCTTCTTGAAAAAACAACTTTTAGTTTCATTGATCTTTTGTATCATTTTGGGGGTCCCTATTTCATTTATTTCTGCTCTGATCTTAATTATGTCTATCTACTAATTTGGGGGTTGGATTGTTCTTGTTTTTCTGGTTCTTTCAGTTATAGCATTAGGTTGTTTATTTTAAATATTTCTATTCTTTTGATGTAAGCATTTATTGCAATAATCTTCCCTCTTAATACTGCTTTTGTGGTATCTACCAGTTTTGATATGATGCGTCTTTATTCTCATTAGTTTCAAGGATTTTTTTATTTCTTGTTTAATTTCCTCTTAGACCCATAGGTCATTCAGGAGCGTGTTGTTCAATTTCCATGTATTTGTATGGTGTCCAGACTTTTGCTTGTTATTGATTTCTAGTTTTAATCCATTTTAATCTGTAAAGATACTTGAAATGATTACAATTTTTAAATGCTAAGACTTGATTTGTGACCTAACCCATTGTCTGTCCTGGAGAATGTCCCATGTGCTGATGAGAAGAATGTATTTCTCTACTTGTTGGAAGAAATGTTCTGTAGATACCTGCCAAGTCCAATTGGTCTAAAGTGTAGTTTAAATCTTATGTTTCTCTATTGCTTTGTTACCTACATGATCTGTCCAATGCTGAGATAGGGGTGTTCATATCCCCAACTATTATCATATTGGGATCTCTCTCTTTCTTTAGGTCTAATAGTGTTTGCTTTTTATATCTGGGTGATCCAATGCTGCGTGAATATATATTTATAATTGTTGTGTCTTCTTGCTGGATAGATCCCTTTATCATTATATAATGGCCTTCTTTGTCTATTTTAACAGTTTTAAGTTTAAAGTCTATTGTATCTGATATAAGAATAGCTACTCCTGCATGTTTTTGGTTTCCATTTGCATGGTATATCTTTTTTCATACCTTCACTATTAATCTGTGTGTGTGTGTTTACAGGTGGAATGAATCCCTTGTAGACAGCATGTAGTTGGGTCTAGCTTTTTAATCCAGTCAGTCTGTGTCTTCTGAGTGGGGAATTTAGTTCATTTATTTTTAGGGTTGTTACTAAAAGGTATTGTGTTACTCCTGGCATTTCATCAATTTTTGGTTGGATATTTTAACTATCTTTTGTTTCTTTCTTCTGCTTTTATTATTTGTCTTTAGTGTTTGTTGGGTTTTGGAGATGGTAAAATATAGTTTTTTTTCTTTCTTGTTTGCATTTTTGTCCTACCAGTGGGTTTTGTTCTTTCTTCTGTATTTATGGTTCTGATTATCATTTTTTAGATTCCAAATGCAGAACTCCCTTGAAGATTTCTTATAGAGATGGTCATGTGGTGGTGAATTCCTGCAGTTTTTGTTTGTCTGGGAAATACACTATTTCTCCTTCATTTCTGAGGGGTAGACTTGCTGGATATAGTATTCATGGCTTGCAGTATTTTTCTTTAATATTTTGAATATATCATACCATTCTCTTCTGGCCTGTAGAATTTCTGTTGAGAAATCTGCTGTTAGTCTGAAAGGGACTCCCTTATAGGTGATTTGATGTTTCATCAAGCTTTTCACTTGATGTTTCTAGGATTCTCTCTTTGTCTTTGAATTTTGCCAGTTTGACTAGAATGTTTCTTAGAGAGTACCTTTTTGAATTGAATCTGTTTGGAGATCTTCAAGTCTCCTGGATCTGAATGTTTGTGTCTCTCCCTGTACCTGGGAAATTGTCTCCATTATTTCAGTGAATAAGTTTTCAACACATTTTCCTTTCTCTTCCCCTTCTGGAATACCCAAGACTTGGATGTTTATATGTTTTAATGTTGTCTGCTAGCTTTCCTGGATTTTCTTCATTTTTAATTTTTTTTTTTTTTTTGTCCACCTGAGTTGCTTTTAAAAGACTGTCTTCAAGACCAGAAATTCTTTCTTCTTCTTGTTCTAGCATGCTACATAAGATCTCAGTGGTGTTTTTAATTTTGTTGAATGAATTCTTTAGTTCCAGGGGTTCTGCTACATTCTTTTTTGAGGTATTAATATCTTTGTTAATTTCCTCTTTCATATCCTGGATTTGTTTCTCATTTCATTGTGTCATCTCACTGAGTTTTCTTGTATCATATTGAATCCCCTTAAGATTGTGGCTTGGGTTTCCTTTTCAGTCATTTCAAGTGTTTCCTGCTTTATGAGGTCTGATATTTGATAATTATTGTATTCCTTTGGTGGTGTTAAATTTTCTTGTTTTTTCATATTTCTAATATCTCTATATTGGTGACTGGTCATTTGGCAGAACAGTTGCTTCTTCTATAACTGTGGAGTGGCCTTTGAGGAGAAAAATTTCTTCCTTTAGATGTGTTTTATATTGACCACTGAGTCGGGTATTTTATTATTGGTTCTGTGTAGATGCAATAGTGTAGTCTCCTTGTGGATACTCTGGCTATATTCAATACCAGAGTTGTATATGAGAGCTCCATGGCCTAGTCACTGGGGCACTTGCTGAGGTTAGTGGCAGTGTGCTGGGTCATTGAAAATGTGAGAGCTCTCAAGTTCTTGGGTGAAGCACTTGAGTGCGCTGTTGCTCCTTGGCTGGGGTGGGTGACCCTGGGCTGGCTTGTTTGCATGCTGGTTAGCATCCTGTGACCTTGGTAGGTGCTCTGGAGGATTTTAAGCTCTTCTGCTTAAATGAACAACCCTGGATTGGGATCCTGCAGGTTGGAATTAGAACCTGAGGTGTTAGGGGAACTATGGGGGTGCTCAGCAGCCCCTCAACTAAAGTGGGTAACTTAATGGTGCCTAGAGCTCTTGGAAGAGCCCTGTACTCCCAAAGGAGGCATTGAGGTACTCTGTAACTTTGCTGTTGAAGTGGGTCATGCTCAATGGGGTCACTGGATCTGTGTTGGGTACTTGTATTCTCAAGAGGTACACTAGGATGGTCTGCAGCACCATTGTTGAAGTGGTAGTCTGGGGGAAGTGTTAATGGTTTTTGGTGGGATACTTCACCCTCAGGAGGGATGCCTTGGACCTATATAGCTGTTTAGTTGGACTGGCCACTCTGGGAAGTCTGCTGTGGTTGTGGATGGGCCCCTGTGATTCCAAGAGCATTACTGAGACACCCTGGATCTCCTCGGCTGTAGTAAGCTGTCCCACACAGGGTCACTGGAACTGTGGGTAGGCTTCTTTGGCCCCAAGAGAGATGCTGAATCCCTCCAAAACCCCCTTTCTGGGACAGGCAGCCCAACGTGGTTGCAGGTGTGGTGTGGGCAACCTAGCATGATGATGTGACCACCGGGGAGAGAGACCTCTGTGGGGAGCAAAGTTATATGGTCTTGGGTTTGGGGGCTGATCCCAAATCTCTGACCACTGCAGAAGTCTGGGCCCTGAGGGGTGAGGGAGATTTAATTTGTGGTCCATCCCAGATCAGTTCAGATGCATGTACTGCCAGGGGCTCCCCATACCACATGTCTGGCCACAGAGGCTGCACTGAGATAAGTGTGTGTTTTCCTCCTCCCTGGCATGGCTGGAAGTATTGTATGTGTATCCCACCAATGTAGGTGGGTTCACCAGCCACAGTACCGGGCCTGAATAAGGTGCCTTCTGAGTCTGCAGTTAGTATGCACTGATCCCCTGTGTCCTGAGGTTGGCATCCTCACTGTAATGAATTATTTCACAGGGTCAAAACCAAGGGCCGATTCCAGTCCCAAGCTCACTGCTGCATTCTGGGACCCAGGGGCTAGAGGTCTGTGTCCCTCCACCAGCCAACACAACCACTTGTGCCTGCAGCAGTTCTGTACATCAAAGGCATGGCCACAGGGGTGATGCAGACTCCCCTGTGGATTTGGTTGCAAGTCTGCTCCCCTTCCTGTGGTTAGAAACTCTTCCTGAGTCCCCACAACTCCGGAGTGGGGATGGGCAGTGTTGGCTGGGGAGAATTTTTTCATTCTGTTTGTGGCTATCCTGAGTCTCTGCACTCACCAAAGTCTGTACTACTCCCTCAGTGTATTTCTTCTCCCTTCTTTTATTTTTCTCCTCCAAGTGTAGTTGCATATTCGATGTATTCTCCATCCATGTGGGAGGCATGAGCAATGTCTCCTTCTGGTCAGCCATCTTGCCTCTTACTCTTTGGCCAGATTGAATCTTATGGAGTTGGAGTGGATACATCAATATGAACTCTGTTTAGATTAATTTACATACAGGGAGATAGACACAAAAATAATTATAGATATGTGTGTAAACACAGGTTACTATGCATATGTATATTTCTTTGCTCTGCCCACTGAGAGGGCCTAGAATGGTAATATTGAAGTAGCAATGAGCACACTCAAATACCAGTCTCCAATAAAAGGAACCAGGGCTCCTTGTACAAGTGGCTGATTCTAGAGCTAGGGCAGGGAATATACATGATGAGGCTGGAATATTTCCTAGTGCCTGAAAGTACGAAAGTGATTAAAAAAAAAAAATGGAGTCACAAAAAAATAATGATGGGGTCACAAAGAGAAGCAAAGAACAACCAAACAACCAGTAAGAGCTCCCAGTGGGCAAAGCTAGGGGAAATTGAGTAACCCAATAAGTGGCATGGTACTTGTATTAGTCCATTTCCTGTATTAGTACATTTCTGTTGCTTGTAACAAAATACCTGGAACTGGGTGATTTGTAAGAAAATGAAATTTATTGCTTACAGTTTCAGCGGGTAGGAAATCCAAAGTCCAGGGAACACATCTGGGAGGGCTTTGCTCTTGTTGGTGACTCTTCAGCAACTCATGTGTCACATAGCATATGGGAGAGCAAAAAAGAAAGTAACCCCTCATTCACTCTCTTTTTAAAGCCACCAGAACCACTCCCATTATTCCAAGAATGGATCAGTCCATTCACGAGGATACAGTCCTCACAATATAGACACATCTCCAAGGCCCGACCTTTCAATTACCATAATAGGATTTGCCATCCTCTTTACACTGTCACAATGGGAGCCAAGTTTCTGATACGTGGAGTTGTGGGGGACACAATTTAAGTTTCAGTGAGTTTGGGTGGTGACATTCAATCCACAGCAGTACTATATTACAGACACATGAAAAAATGCTCAACATCACTCAGCATTCGAGAAATGCAAATCAAAACCACTTTGAGATACCATCTCACTCCAGTTAGGATGGCTAATATTCAAAAGACTGAGAATGATAAATGCTGATGAGGTTGTGGAGAAAAAGGAACTCTTATACACTGTTGGTGGGACTGCAAAATGATGCAGCCTTTATGGAAAATGGTATGGAGATTCCTCAAACAATTGCAGATAGATCTACCATATGACCCAGCTATCCCGCTGTTGGGAATATACCCAGAGGAATGGAAATCATCATGCTGAAGGGATACCTGTACTCCCATGTTTTTTGCAGCACTCTTTACAATAGCCAAGAGTTGGAACGAGCCCAAATGTCCATCATCAGATGAGTAGATAAGGAAACTGTGGTATATCTACACAATGGAATACTACTCTGCTATAAAAAAGAATGAAATACTGCCATTTGCAACAACATGGATGGACCTTGAGAGAATTATATTAAGTGAAACAAGTCAGGCACAGAAAGAGAAATAACACATGTTCTCACTTATTGGTGGGAGCTAAAAATAAATAAATATACAAACAAATAAATGGTGGGGTGGGGGAAGAAGACAAAACAATCACAACAATACTTTGAACTTGTTAAGATAAGTGAACAGATATGATGTACTTGGGGGAGGGGGAGAGAGGAATGGGTAAAGGGACACAAAAATCAACTACAATATATATTGAGAAGTTAAAATTAAAAAAAATACATCTCAAAGTATAAACAAAGTATACATGAGTCCATACTGATAGCAATAAATGACTGAGTAAATAAACAGGAGAGAAGGAACAAATCTTCCTCATAGAAGAATTCCAAATGATATAAGTAGATACCCGCCCCTCCAGGAGGTGGAATATAATCCTCAAGTATGGGCTGGACTTAGTGATTCTCATTTGAGAAGAATAGAGCATAGAACGGTGAGTGACTCCTTCCTGTGAGTTGCCCTTGTCAGAAGAGAGCTGCTTGCCCAAGGTTGTGGGTTATGACCATCCTCCCACCCACACCCATCCAATGACTGGTTGATGCAGGGTATGGGCCAGAATACAAAGACTCACCCTCTTGCTTTAAAGCAGAAGGTTATGCCAGCTCCAAAGCCCCCTGTGAGTTTTGCTGGAACCTCTCTTGCAACTGCATCGAAGTCCAACTTCTCCCTCTGCTCAATCCTTTCTTTCCTTTATGCATGTTTTTTCCAGAAAGGACTCCCCAATAAACCTCCTGCATGCAAATCCCCATCTCAGTTCAGCTTCTCAGTGACCTGATCTAAAGGCACCCTGCATTGTGAGAGAGAGGGAGCAGGTAGAAAATAGGAGGCAGGTATAAGGCGAAGAAGAAGGTACAAGATCATGGAGTGTGTACAGTGATGAAACAAGGACATATACTTGGAAAACTGAAGAATGACAAGTTGGTTTTACTAGCCAAGAAGGCAGGACACAGGGCAAAGTGTGATAGGAGATAAAAGCATGTAGCAGAATGGAGATAGAAAACCTCTTGGAAGACCTCAGGCAGGAATGCTCCTGACTGCGGAGGGATTCTCTGCTCTCACAGTACACAAGGTTCCCTGATACACTTTAAACTCCAAGTATGCCTCTCTCCCACTGAGCTTCAGCCACCATTCTCTTATCACTGAAATGGCTTGTCCCTGTCACTGTTTAAAAGGTCACTTTGGCCCAGTCCAGAGTGACATGTGATCTTAATTCCAGTTTAACAGGAATATTTACATTACAGCCAAATTTCATCAACTCTAATAATGTCTTGTAGGATCTAAACTGACCTAGAAAATAATGGAATTATTTATCCTATGGGAGAAGAAAGGCAAAATTGAAAAGTTGCTGGAAAGTATAGGAAAAATTCATTTACTCTATTGCATAAATTGAGTTCATAGTTACAAGAGGGAAATTAATGTAGTATAAAACATAGAATAGATTTTATTTGACCTATGTTTCCATAAAGAAGCAGGCTGGCTGAGATTTCTTATAGGCAGTTCTGGAGCCCCAGAAGATACTGAGAATCACTGGATTCCTACCAATTAGGATGGAAGGGCCAGGAGCACTAGAAGTATAATGATGGGCCAACTGTGTAAACACAGACAATTCCTCAGTTTCTCTGGGTGAACCTTGTGACTGAAGAAATAATTTGCTTACAATAGGAATTCCAGCCATGCCACCCCATTGTACTCTAACCTCAACAAAACTGTAAATCCAAATCTTATTTTTCTCATGAATGGGTATTTTCATCCACAGTGAAAAAGCATCAAAAGAAAATTATGTATCCCACTACAGACTCTTACCAAATTCATTTTCTTTGTTGTATGTCATGTAATTATTGAAGATTATGGTTAAAGAAAGGGCTCTAAAAATATCCTACTGACATAAGTTTATTTTCCAATTGATTTCGGCAGAAAATAGTTTAGTCTGTAAGTAAAATTAATCAAATTTCCAAAATGCCTATATTGAAAATTGATTCAGAAATCATTATAATAATCTAGAAGAATATTTGAAAGTCCTGGAATTGTCAAGGCATCAAGACTGTGAAAGAACCAGACATGGTTTTGTCTTTTTCAATATGATATAAATTCCTTTGTGTGTGGGAGAGGAAAGGGATAGGTGGTGGTGGTGTGGGGAACTTTCCTAAAATGGAGTAAAGGGATTTTAATGGTCTCCATTTTCCTTCTTTTTCTCCTTTGTTCCTATTAATAATTTTGAGCCTTCAATGAAATCAGTTACAGAATCTTTCATAGTTTCAGAAGATTATCTATTCTTGTCTCCACAGAAAGTTGTTCCATACCAAATCCTTTAAGACTTTTGTATCTGTCAATATATACTCATTATCAACATTAAGAGTTTGGAGATAAAAAAAAAAAAAGGTATAAAAAAAAAAAAAGGCTGGACAACTGTTTAAATTTACATATATACATATGTAAACTTGTATATATTTACAAATAGCCACTGTATTTTAATTATTAATTTTTCCCCTACAAAATTAGAATGACATAAGTTAGAATGCATACAAAATACTAGCAGTGGAAAAAAGTATAACTATGATTTTGTACCAGAGCTTTCATGATGTTTTAAATTTAACTGATCTTTTTTCATAAACACCACTGTTAATTTTCCTTAACATTTTTGCAAATATGGGTAACTCATACAAATAAGATTTCTTTTTAACTATGCCAAATGTTTTTAAAACAATAAACGATTCATTTAAGAGATAACTATTTCCAAGCATGCAAAACAATTCCTAGAATATGCACCATGTGGTAATCACCTAGTCATGGTATTTTCTTTATTCTTGCATGTAATTCATTTTTGCTCCCTCTACTTCATCCATTTTATATTTTATCATTTGCACAGTTTTTGTATGAGAAAATTATGTTTGCATAATTAAGAAAATATGAATCAATTTACCACATCAAATTTTCCTGCATTCAAAATTAGAAACAGAAAATGGTAAAATTTGGCTGCATCTTAAAATGCTCAGAATTATCTTGCCAACTTTTTGACTAATTATTCTAAAATTAGATTTAATTTTACAACCAACATCATGATTCCCAAATTCTTTACTACTCCCATTTGGAAACATACCAGAGTCTGGAAACAGTGTCTTAGACAATCTCAGATCCAAAATTGCAATTCAGAAGGAGAAGAGGAATATACAAGAATAAGATGGTATGGAATTAATAAACATGCTCTGGTGAATTTTTATTTTTTGGAGGATCCTTCCTCCAAAGCTGTTGAGCAAGGAACATTTTTCACTGAAGGAGTTCTGTACTCTTCTGTAACCAGGCATTATAAAAATGTTTCTTCCTGCTCAAATTCTGCAACAAGCTAAAAGGTTTCTGTGGGGGGAAAAATGGCCTCTTGATTCTGAGAATGATCCAGAGAACACAAATTGTGATGTAAAATGAAAAATTTTAATTTCCAAATATAAATATATCTTTTCCACTATGTCCAAGAGAGCAACGACTAGTCGTGGCAAGGGCATCTGCGTTTTAACAGTGGAAAAGAGGTGAGCCATAGGAATAAATCTGTAATAGTGGGACTTCAGACATCAGTCACCAAGACATGGGAGGCCTTCCTTGGAAAGACAGTGATGTGGTGGAAAGAGCTCAATGTCAGATGGGCTTGACACAAATCCTGGCTCTACCCTTGACTAGCCCTGAACAAGGACAGGTTTTCAGCCTTTTTCTAAGCCTGTTTTCTTATTAGTGTAAAAAAAAAAAAAAAAAAAAAAAGACATAAAAATAAGCTACCTTACAAGCGTGGTTATTTTGATTACCAAGTGAAACAATGAAAGTAGAGCAAGAAGTAGGCATTCAGTGCTGATCTCTATGTCTCTGTGTGAGCCTGCT
Source organism: Cynocephalus volans (assembly GCF_027409185.1). Classification (NCBI taxonomy): domain Eukaryota; kingdom Metazoa; phylum Chordata; class Mammalia; order Dermoptera; family Cynocephalidae; genus Cynocephalus; species Cynocephalus volans. The sequence continues at coordinate 79,986,692 of NC_084464.1, forward strand.
CAGAAAGCTGGTTTTACCACCTTAAAAGTGCTGCACCAAAGCCTTGCTCTGACTGAAGAGGCAAATAAGTGTAACTCAAAGTAGCCTAAATATTTCTGGAGAACGATATTTTAAGGGGATTAAAAGAAAATAAAAAGAAGATAATACGTTTACTGAGTACCTGCCCAACAAACACTATCTCCCCAAGTGTGTTATATAATAACTCATTTAATCCTGAGATGTGCCCAGTGAGATAGGTACTATTTTAGGCCCCTTTTTCTAAGCACAGGGAAACTATGTAAAGTGCTTTATTGATCCAATATAACATATGGGTGGAACCTGAATTAAAGCCAGGGAGTTCAGCCACTTACCCCAGGAACACTTTATTTTGGTGGAAAATGGGATTTAGAGTGCATAACTAAAACAATTAAAATTTTTAAATTCTTTTATCCTCAAGACATATCTCACTAAAAAAGTGCATAGTCAAATTACTGTAATTTAAATTCACTTGGAATTTTATCTTCTTATGAGGTTATGCCACTGACTATTTAGGGCCATTTTAAAATTTTTATTCTTAAGGATTTTTCTTTTATTTATTTAATTTTATAATATGTTAAAAAAAACTCTCATGGTCCCCAAATCAAGCAAAGCTGTATTTAAGAAAGTTAGCTTCTTTTCCCCCTCCATCCTATTTCATCTTACCCCTTGTAATATTTTTTAAAATGTATTTTTAACTCCATTTTCTTTTTATTTTTTAATACTAACAAATATATATCTTTTCTTAGCTAAACAATAGCAAACTGTACACCTTTGCTTCTGCCTGTTTTTCTCCTTTGGATGGATACATTAACCTTTATCCAACTAGTCCCCTATTTATAAACAGTTGGGTTGTTTCCAGTTTTTGATATCACAAATAGTTCTTCAAATAGCCTTATGCAAACAAGTACATATCTTGGAAATGGATTCTTAGAAGTAGGATTTCTCAGTCAAGAAGTAAATGGATATGTAATCTTTCTAGATATTTCCAAATGTCCATTTCACTGATTGTGGCATTTGCAATCTCACCAGCAATGTACAAGAATGCTGTTGCACAACACCTTCTTTAACAACGTATGTTGTGAAACTTTGTACTTCTAATTTTTGCTTACAGTTAGTAGTAGTATCTCAATTCAGTTTTCATTTTTTTTTATGAGTGAGTTTGAGCATCTTCTCCAAATGATTAAGAGACGTGTGCATTTGTATTTTAATGAAATGTCCATTTTTTTCTCTTTCCATCTTTCTGTGTTTTTTCTGTTCGGTTGTTTTTCTTCTTTATTTTTAGAAGCAAAAATACTCTTACAAGCTTTTCATGTAGCAATACATTTATTTGTTTGACATTTTTATTGCATGTTTAGTTTGTTTCATGAACTGTACAAGGTAATGCAAAATTTCTTCATTGTTTTAATTTTACTTGTTATTTGAAGCTTTCAATTCAAATCACCTTCAGTGGAACATGGGAAGAAGTTTACAGTTATTTATCAATCATTATTAAACGTTTTTGTCTTAAGGAAATCAATTTCAACAAATTAATTTGGAAGTCTTTTATAAGGCAGTGTACAGTATTTGTTGACAGGCTGAGCTATACTCTAGTAACAAACAAGCCCTCATATTTTATTGACTTGGCACAACAGTGGTTTATTTTTCACTCTCATCACAATATTTACAGGTAGAAGCGCTCTTCTTGGTTTGCTCCAAGCGGTGACTCAGGGACTCAGGTTCCTTCCATGTTGAGACTCTGTTATCTTAGATTTGTGGTCCCTAAGATTGCCACAGAAGGAAAAGGGAGAGTATGGACAATTGTGAAGAAGGTTTATAACAGGTCCAAATGAGATGTACATCACTTCTACCCACATCCTCTTGGCCAGAAGTGAGCCAAAGAGGCTCAGAAACAGTCTTCCTATGTGCCCAGAAAGAGCACAGTAGCCTCTTCTCTTCCTCTGTTTCTGCTATGGGTATAAAATCAGGTTAGTATCACATAATCCCAGTTCCAACACCCTAATAACCAATGACTTAATCAACTGTGGACATGTTTCCAGTGGGACAATCAGATTATTTTAGTTATCTGTTATTTGGAGTAAAAACACTAGTCTCTGCTGTCACATTTTGATGAAGTATATCCATAGACTGAGAGCTCCGTTTTGATGTAGCTTTGTTTGACCTATGTGCAAAAACAGCAGAGAAAGCCAGTTTCTTGACAAAGTAGAAAGCAGAACTGCAGAGAGCAACAGAGAAAAAACTGAAGTGCCCCCAAACGAATGAAAGGAGTCCCTTTTATTTGTGTGTGGCTGATTGAAACTTTACAAATGAAACTCAATGCTTAAGAATATGACTTTCTTCATCTTTCCTTAATCAAATGCAATTTCTATGTTGGGCTCCCATTTGTGTTGATATTAGAAAACATTATCTAGTTACTACCTAGAAAACTCATCAGATATTACTTGATTTATTCAGGTTTAAAATTTCATAAATTTAAGATTTAAACCCAGTGAGCTGAGGAGTCAGAATGCCCATTTAGAGTTTTCTGCTTCCCACTCCTGAGATTCTGGGAGCATGCAGTGGTCCATGGCATTGGTGGTGAGGGGCATCTGGTCTTAACCATCTTTTCGAATTATCTTCCACCGAGATATAACACTTCCTATTTGGTCATTGGCAACATGTGCTATTAATGTTGAGCTTCCTAGGTTTACTATGGTGCCTGTTGTCCAAGTTCACAGAGCTCTTCCTCTCTACCTGAACTTTGCAGTCTTTTGCAGTCTCCAGCTGCCTTCCTGCCTCCCTGGCATCCTGGGAGGCTTCTGTTAGGCCCAACAGCCTAAATGCTCAGCCCTTGCTGCCCCACAGCTGTGCATCATTCTGGATGCAGGGCCTCTTTGCAGGGCCAGTGGCCTCCTGGGCCACACCTGGAAACAAGGCAGAGACATTCTCGGTTTAGAATCCCCTCAAATTTGCCTTTCCTGTTGTCATTTCCTTCCCAGAAGCAAGGCTGAAGTTTCCTTAGAACTTTTGGAGGTTTTGTTTCACAACAGTGGTTAACACTCCTATTCACCTCTACAAATTTGGGGGGAAAAATCTCTTTTCTGGTCCAGCCCAGAAAAGGTACTTATTTTCTTTCTGTATGTAGGAAAAACTAAGTACATCTCCTTTCCAACAGTCATTTATGCACATCACTTAGGCAGAGAATACTATTTCCTCTGATTCCCTTTCTCCCTCCCTAAAGCAAAGCACAAGCAGGCCCTGTGAGCTAAAGAAAAGGGGGTTGGTGCAGAGTTGCACGTACAGTTGGCTGATCCATTAGTCATCAAACCAGTCAAGTCCAGTCTATGAATGTAGGTGATGGGGATTGTGTTTCCCCAGTTTCTACACATGTACTTGAACTCCTAAACTGGGTAAAATTCTACAACACTTTGAAGTTGTCAGACAGCTAGCTTTTGTGTTTAAAAATAATATACAAAAATTAAAAAAATGGTGTGGCTGAATGTGATTAAATAGAAAAAAGAAAATTCAGATTGAGTTTGTGTATTAAATGTGTCAGGCGCATGGTAGACTTTTTCATATGAAATATGTCATTTAAGTCTCTTCACCACTGTGAAGCAGGTGTTAGTAGCTTCATTTTGGGAGAGAAGAAACAAGACTGAATTATTCAAGTCATAATATTATCTCTGTTGTGGTTTGAATTGTGTTTTCCCAAAAGATACATCGAAGTCCTAAACCCCTGGTACTGTGAATGTGATCATTTGGAAATAGGGTCTTTGCAGATGTGATTAAGTTTAGATGAGGTCATACTGGATCAGCACAGGCCCCTAAATCCCATGACTGGTATCTTGATAAGGAGAAAAAGATGTGGAGTTGCTCAGATACACACACAGAAAAAACAGCCATGTGAAGACAGAGGTAGAGACTGGAGTAATGAAGCTATAGCTGAGGAATGCCAGGGATTCCCAGGAACCACCAGCAGCTAGGAATATGCAAAGAAGTAGTCTTCCCAGGGCCTTGGCCTTGCTGACATCTTCAAACGTCTAGCCTCCAGAACCGTGAGAGAATAGATTTCTGTTGTTTTAAGCCACGTGGTTTGTGCTAGTTAATTATGGCAGCCCTAGGAAACTAATAAAAACCTTCATTCATTGAATGTTTACAAGGTTTCAGACATTCTCCTGGCTACGTCTTATATTAATCCTCACATAAGTCTCATCTTTGCTATAGACTAAATGTTTATGTCTCTCCACCACAAAACTCATATACTCAAACCTAATCCCCAATGTGATGGTATTTAGAGGCGGGGCCTTTGGGAAGTGGTTAGGTCATGAAGACAGAGCTGTCATGAATGGGATTAGTGCTTTTATAAAAGGGACCCCAGACAGCTCTCTTGATCCTTCTGCCAAGTGAGAATACAGTGAGAAGACAGCCATCTATGAACAAGGAAGTGGGCTCTCATTAGACACTGAATCTGTCAGTGTTTGATCTTAGACTTTTCAGCCCCCAGAACTATAAGAAATACATTTTGGTTGTTTGTAAGTCACCCAGTCTCTACAATTTTTGTTATAGCAGCCTGAATGGACTAAGACAAACTTCAATTACAGAAAAGATATCCAGAGTTAGACAGGTTAAGTATCTCACCATTGTCATACTGTTTCCAAATGATAGGCCCAGGATTTCAAAGTTCAGATGCAAAGGTTCTACTATACCATAAATAACTTAATAGATTAACACAGTCAGAAAGCGAATTTGAAGTCGGGTTTTCAGATTCCATCCCTTACTGCTAAACAGAAGCAAAAACTAAAATATCACATTCATCAACACGATGCTGAAGTTTACAAACGAAGGCTTGTGGGGATGTCATTTTAACGTTTGAAGCAAGAAGTATTAGACAGAGAGTCATAAAGAAAGATTGCAATGCAAATATACTATTGAGTTATATACTCATTAGTATATAATAATAATTAGATAATTAGATACTATAATTAATCAAGTTATCTTAAATTATTTTGTTTTACTGCAATTTATTGTATTAAACACTGCTCATTATATTAGAGGATGTTAACAGATTTTTTTTAATTTTTAAAAATTTTTATGGACCATTTCAAACATACCAACACAGAATAATATCAGACACCCAAACGTATAACATGTGGCTTCAATAATTATCAACTCATGGCCAACCTTCTTTCATGTACGTCTACAGTCATTACTCCAAGTCCAGATTACTCTAAAGCAGATCTCCTATATCACATCATTTTTGTATACACAAGCACGTACATATATGTGTGTATATATGTATACATATATGTATATATACATATATGCATGTACATGTGTGTGAGCACATAGATATAAGTACAATATTGCATAATCCAGGTACTTCTCTGTAGAACCACTGTGGAAAAGGACAGGAGAAAAGAAGAAGCTTAAGTGACAGGTAACTTGACGTCATCTGCTCCCTACCTTAGCCCCACCAAAGGCTTTGAGTTTTTTCTGCTTTGCCCTTCCTGCCTGGAGTATAAGACTCAGTCTACCTTGCTGATCTTAATCCCTCAGTAAAGGAGAGTAACTTTAACTAAAACAAGGAGAGATGTTTCCTCTTATTTAGTTTAAAATGATTTGGAACTTCTAAAACCTGAAGGTTTTGGTATACCTGTCTGTTAGAAGTTTTTGGAACACTGTGCTTTGGGCATTCCTTCCTAGAGAAAGTAAAAGTCAGCAGTTATCTCCGGCAATGTTTCTCCAACTTTCCTTGTAATAACAATGGGATTCTAATCAAAAATCCAGATTCATTCCCTACATATTGCCAAGTTTAGCAAATAAAAATATACAAATACAACTATTCATTGTTATTTGAAATGAAAATATGGGACTACAACTATTCATTGTTTATCTGAAATTCAGATTTATAGATATACTGTATTTTATATAGCATCCCTACTGGGGTGATATTCAGGAATCATGTTTTAATGTGCACTTCAGGTGGTTTTTGTTATAATGTACTGAGTAGAGATCATGAGCAGTTTTCTTTTCAGCCAGTCCTGGGAAGCACCTTTCTAAGTGACCCTTAAAAATGCTCAAATTAGATGTTGTAAATGTCACCAACATCATTGTTAGTTACTACAATATTTGTTACTACTTACCATGACCTGCAATCAAAATTATGTAGAATATTCAGCATATGTCAGATGAACTTAGTTCTATCCTTTGTTGATTATAGCACTAAATTCTTGATTTTTAGTTTGGCCTTCAAGTTTTGTAGTTCATGACAGTTGTCCCGATTAAAAAGTTAGAAGGAAAATTTCACAGGACAACCTTCAAGATGTAAAAGTAGATCTTTACATGTTAGATTTAACAGTTCTTCTTGACTTTGAATATATGACATCATTTCAGTCAAGCCAAATAATGACAACGTGGTTAACCTTGACTCACTGCTTTGTCCTCAGAGGATCCTCATCTCTGGAATGTGCTTCTTCTCTTGATCCAATGAAACATGAGCTTCCTGGCTCAAAGGATGCCTTTCGGGGGCCAACTGTTTACAAAAACATTTGCCTGAGGGCTTGAGATAGGGGTCCAGATGATAGAGGGTATTTTAAATGCACTTGCCATGTATGAATCCCTGGAGGATCACTAATGAAAACATTTCAGAAAGGAATACCAGTAATTGCGTATGTTAGTTTATGAAAAATTAGCCTCATATACTTTGAAGGTTTGACATGTTGATGATTCCCAGATTTCTAAAATTAAGGTGTGAGAAACTAATTGCCAAAAATACAAGATGGATTTAATAAACGTAACTTGGTCCAGCTTCAATAGCTCAGAAGCCCAAGAAATTTTCAGGACTTGATTTCTCAGAATCCATGACCTTTGGGAGCCTTCTGTTAAAGAAAAAAATCACACAGGTTTGCCTTAAGTAATTCCAGCCTTCAGTGATAAGTAAAAGGAATCCTTCACAAACATCAGAGACCTTTTATAGTTTTATTTTCAAAAGCCCAAATATTCTGTATGGTTTTTAAATTATTTTCACAGATTTGGAGAATATTTTGGCTTCTCAGGACTAATACTCTGGGAACCATGAAGGATATACTGGGAGGTTTTCCCTCTTTCAGAGTCTTCTGTTAAAAGAAAATATGATGTAATACTGAAATGGCTTCCTTGCTAGTGCTTGAAATATATTCATATTCCATAATATCATGCAGAATGACTGGCCTCTGAAATTCTTACTCTATTTTTTAACTTTAAAATTTTGTTAAAACTGGTTGATAATGACTCCTGACCCCTTCCTCCCATGCCAAATGGTTTGACTCCTGCAGGAGAGAACATGATTACTTTCCTAGAAAAATGATTCAGGGTTATTTTCAACCTACCTACAAAATATACTAGGGATTAAAATTTTCTAATATGCATCAGAACTCAGAAGTTTTGCGCTGAAGCATCCCCTAGGGTATGCAAAATGTGAAATAGAACTTTCATTTAGTAGTAAAACGACAAATTTCTGAGAGGAATTTTTGTGATATCTTAGGCCAACTTCCTAATATCATTGGGCTTTTTAATATATGTTTGTATTATATAATCTCTAGAATTCTTGCCAGCTCTAAATTGTTATCTCTCCTGGACAATGTAATTGGTGACTTTCTACTTGAAAAGTTCAGTTGAAATTATATATTATAATAATACCTTTGCAAAAATATTTTTAATATAACAATGAACAAATACAAAACTATAAAGAAATAAACACAGGGTCAGCCTGATTCTATGATTTAGATGTATGTTGGCAAGTAGCCAGAGAAAAGTCTTCCTCAATACATTCCAAGAAGATTCACTGCAACTTCATGCAAAGTAGAGGGGAGAAATGTATTCATTCTTTCCCTTTCTAACTGTGAATTAATTAATTCTTATTGACTCAAATATAATTTTAATATACTATCCCTTTTAAAATCAAGTTCATATTACGATTTTCATTCTATCAATGCATAAGATTTCTGGAAGTCAGAAATCTTGAGTAACAGACTAAGAAACACCCACTACCACCATCACCACCACCTGCTGATTGTCTGAGCCTGGGAAAATCATATAAGCTCTTGGAGGCACAATTGTTTCATCTTCAACATAGAAATAATCCAAGGCAACCTGTCTTTAGTGTGTGTGTGTGTGTGTGTGTGTGTGTGTGTGTGTGTGTGTGTGTGTGTGTGTGTGTGTGTGTGTGTGTGTGTGTGTGTGTGTGAAGCTCTTGATTAATAAATATTTGTGGATTTTTTTTTGAACACAAAGTAATTTACCAATGTAATACATTTTTATTTTAGGAGCCACAGAATACAGGACATTTCACCAGAGAACAAAGAATGAAGACATTTTACCTATCTACCTTAGTGGCAGAGAGGCTACTGGAAGAATAGATTTGATAAATCTGCATGACAGTAGTACACACTGTGAAAAGAGGAAAAGACATATTGGCTAATCAGTTCTGCAAGATATGAAAGTAACATCCACTTTTACAAGCCATGAAGTTTAGCTCTTCTTTGAAAGGATGAGAATGTTTTAAAACATAGGTTTTATTATTATTATTCGTGTCTGGTAAAGTCAACAGATCAAGAGATGATTGACATTGAAAAGATGGTTTGTTACTCACAGCTCCCAAGAGGAGAGGGTGCTCCAAGCCATGAAGGACCACAGGGGAGGCACCAGGGTAGGTCAGGAAGCAGGGGAGTGAGGGGAAAACATGTACCAAAGACTTTATGTGGTTTTCATGAGAAGGAACAGCATAAGCAGATTTAGAATTGGCTAGATTGAGTCCTTTTAGTTGTCTCAGAGGGTTAGTGATTGTCCCTAGTTTTCTGGTATTTGATCCTGGGGTAATCAGGACAGGGATTAGTAGCCCTGAGTATAACAGTCCCAAAGAGGAGGTGGTGTGTGTGGGGGGGGGGGGGGGGTCGGGATTGATTAGTTCACATATGAAAGGCACACTCACAAGTCTTTTACTATCTCTAGGGATTGGTTGGTCCTGGAAGGGGCAGTCTCTCCAGGGTCAGCAAGGCCCCAGATGTCAAAGCATCAGAAATACAGAAAAGACATAATTAAAACAGAGAACAAGGGCCGGCCCCATGGCTCACTCGGGAAAGTGCGGCACTGGTAGTACCAAGGCCGTGGGTTCAGATCCTATATAGGGATGGCTGGTGCACTCGCTGGCTGAGCGTGGTGCAGACTACACCGTACAGAGGGTTGTGATCCCCTTACCAGTCAGGAAAAACAAAAAAACAAAAAAACAGAGAACAACATTTGATGAAAAGTCAAAGAGAAAATTGTATCTATCACAAATGTGCTAATATTCAGGGTTCTACATAAGAGAATTCAAGAATAATTTATATTCAATAGTAAGGAAGTCATAATGGAAGGAAGTCTTTTGGAATTTCTCACTCACTTTGTAGCTGTCAAAGAGTTCCAATGGCTGTCATCATCCTTGGAGTGATTTTCTGTGTGTATATGTCCTCTATATCTATTGTACATATCTGATACAGATCTGATTCTGGTGGAATGTGCCAGTGCTGCAGTGAATATATGGAAAAGAGTTTAGAATATAATCAGAGAGGATATTAGCTGGTGAACTCCCCCATGCCAGGAATCTCTTGTTTTAACACACTGTGGTGTGTGACAATACCATGAAGACTGCTTTCTATGTGTTGAGGGAATGTTTGCTGAATGGTCTTGAAATGACATCCAAAGACTTTAAAGAAAATAAGATGAATCCAACTGGAAACACGTTGACAGTCTGAGGAGTATGTTGGATGACCAGAGGGAGGCATGTAGTAAATAGCTGACTATACAAGGTTTGGAGCTCACAAGAAAGGTGTGCTGAAAACAAAGACTGGGAGATATCACAATGAGAGTGGAAGATGAGCAGAGAAGAAGGCTGAGGACATACTCCAGGGGCTTATCTCACAGGCCAAGCACAGTTTCAAATACACCATGATGGGACGGTGCTCACTTGGGGTGGTGCAGTGCAGACCCTGCCCACCGTACAGGGCACCCCTGAGTACCGCACAGCACAGAAAAGCAATTCCACAAGAGTTTCTAAATGAAAGAAAGGAGAACAGAAGAGCCGCCAGAAAGGAGAATGAAGATAAATATATTCATTGGAAAACCGCCTGATAATAAACTCTATTTTTTAAAAACATATCTTCTATTGAAATATGCTTAGGTAACTCTACTTCCTTCAGATTAATGTGATCCTCTTCTCTCTGGGAGGAAAACAATGTCAGTACTATGGTTTAAAGAGAAAAAAATTGTAAGGAATAACAGAAAAATTATTTTGTGCATATGAAGAAAGGAGGAGTGTAGTTACCTTTCAGTCAAGTCACAATATGTGTGGTGAAATTAAGAGTTAGGGATTACATGAATGTAAAAAATCTTAAAACGGGCTCCTTAAATAAAAATTATATGAATTAAAAAAATAAAGAAGGTAGTGGGATAGTCATGAGGGAGAGAAAATAATTTGCCTATGATTAATATCTATTTTTAATTTTAACTCATTCAAATAACATGTGGATTGTTTAGACATGTTATTTCAATTGTCCATCTCCAACATCACTACACAAGTAATTCCTTCCCATTTACATATAATAATATATCTATATATAACTTTTATTTACTAAATAAAGGATTTTGTTACTTTGCTTTTCTTTTCTAAAAATGTTTTCTTTCAAGATTCAACCACTAATCTCCAACTTTTCGTGTTATCTTAAATGCATTGATATTTGCCATTTCCCCAAATTTTTATTTAGATTTCTTTGCTATATTTTTTCTGTTTGAATTTCATGTTCTCTAAGGTTCTGTGACCCTCATACTTTTTTCAAAGTATCCTATACAAAAAATCACTAATCACAGCACTTTTTATTGGGCTTCCAATTTCAGGTTTGTCTGTCCCATCCACTAGACTGCACACTCTGATGTCAAGAGCTCTGTCTAATTTTTTATTATTGTGTCCCCAGCACCTAGCAGAATATCTGGAACAAAAGAGATGCTCAATAGATCTCGTGGGGCCGAGCCCGTGGCGCACTCGGTAGAGTGCTGCGCTGGGAGCGCGGCGACGCTCCCGCCGCGGGTTCGGATCCTATATAGGAATGACCGGTGCACTCACTGGCTGAGTGCCGGTCACGAAAAAACGACAAAAAAAAAAAAAAAAAAAAAAAATAGATCTCGTGAATTAATTACAGAAAAAAAAAAAATGAATGAACATATCTCAAGTGAAGGACCAGCCATCTGATTGAGTGAAATGCCGATACAAGTTTTTCATATTAACTAGGATGCCATCAGCATAAAGAACGATTACGATGTTGAAAGTGACATATTTTCCTAACTGCATCAGTTGCTGTGTAAAAGCAATGAACAGTTCTTAAGAAAGTCCTTCTGAGGAAATCCTTGGATTGTCTAGAATGGGGAGGAGCTGCCCTCCCAAGTGTTTTGAAAGAACAATGACTGTCTTCCACGAGGAGTATGTCGACTCTGAGAATCATGAATCGTGTCATTTATTCCGTGCAATTCTTGTTCTTTAAATTTCCTTTTCATTACAAATGTCTGATACTCTATAAATCACGAAAGGGTAAAAACCACAACCATTCCGGTAATGGATTCAAAACCATGTATTTAATTTTTAAACCTACCTTAACTCTTGCAAAAATCTTAGCTTTTTTACTCTATTGATGTAGTGTTTATTTCTTTTTGCCAATTTCAGTGTACATCAGCTTACTTGGCACTATTTCAAGGCTTTTCTCTGAATGTGAGCAGACTTTTGCTTGTTTGACTTTAATTCTTAAGAAGTTGTATTTACCACAAGCAGTTATTTGCTATCGATTTTTTACTACCAAATTGTTTCTCTTTTAAGACCAGTAAAGTTAAAATTTAGTCAAGTTGTTTCAAGTCTTAGAAACCTGCTCTTCCCCCAAATCCATTCCACTCATTTTTACTTAGTTTATTGAGGTAAATTTTACATCCAATAAAATTCACCAGTTTTAAGTGCACAATTTGATGAGTTTTGAAAAATCTGCACATTCACGTTTACATATATCCTTATGCCACTTTATAGTCAATCTCCTTCCCCTCCCCTCAATCTCTGGCAAGCCCAGATTTGCTTTCAGTCACTAAGGTTTTGCTTTTTGTAGTAATGTCTTCTAAATGTCTGTATTTGGCTTCTTTCACTTAGCATAATCATTTTGAGATTCATGCATGTCGTGTGTATCAGTAGTTTTTTTTTTTTTTTTCCTTATTATTAGTTATAGAATCCCATTCTGTAGATATATTGCAATCTGTTTATCCATTCACATGTTGATGGACATTTAGATACTATCAAGGACTTGTACATTATGAACATTCGCATACAAATATGAGTATGTGTGTGAACATACGTTCTAATTTCTCTTGGGTAAGTACCTAAAAGTGGGACTGCTGAATCTTATGGTGTTTGCATACCTTTATGAAGAACCTCCAGAATGTTTTCCAAATTGGCTGTAGCATGTTCATTTCCACCAGCTATGTATGAGAATTCCACCAACAAGAATCGAAAAGTGTTGTAATACATGTGGCATTGGGTAGAGTTCTCACAAGGAGAAAATCAATCAATTTTTTAAAAACTTTGCCATTTATGGATTTCTTTCTATTGATTGTTTTTGCCCTGGTTATGGATTTTTTTTTTTCTTTGAATTACTGCATTTTTTAAAAATTTCCTGCATTGGGCAATGTGAATTATGATTGAATGGTAGACTACGTGAATTATGTGAATTTCTCTTTGTTCATTACTAGATATTGTTGTATTTCACAAATAGCATTACAGTTTAATATTTTGTGACTTGATTTTAGGCTTTGTTAGAGCAGAAGCAGAGCAGTCTTTAGGCTAAGTTTAACTTAACTCCATTACCAGGCTAACATTCTTGTGAGGATTCAACCCAATACCCTATTAGGAGATTTTCCTACTCTTGTTTGTGGGAACACAAACTACTTCCAGATCTGTTTGGATGACTGCTTTTCCTCATTTATTTCCTCAGACCTGGGTAATTTCCTCTGCTACATGTAAGTACTTAGCCAATGACTTGCGCTCCCCCCACTCTGCACACTCCCCCATATCTCTGAAGTTGTTATTCTATGCAATTCCCTCCTCTCTGTCCCACAAATTCTAGCTCTCTTGACTTCCCCAATCCCCATCTCTGTCTCCACAACTAGTGAGACTTCTGGGCTCTGTCTGGGATCTTCTCAGCTTACTGCAGCCTGGGAACTGACTCTAGTCAGTAAGCTGAGGCAATTGCAGCACTCACCTCATTGATTTTTCTTCTCTCAGAGATCATGGTCCTGATGTCTACAGTTTAATGCTGAAGGGTGGTGCTTATATATTTGGAGAGAAGACGGGGGTTAGTTTTCTAGAATATAACAGTAGGTTAAACCTTGTCTCTGTTACTTCTTTCGAAGCTAACTAGAAGTAGAAATCCTCCCATTTCACTTCTGGGTTAAAAAATAAAACTGTTATGAAGTAATGTGAGTTGGGAATAACATCAATACAGAATAATAATGTTGTCATTATATATTTTTGCAAATTCTTGACAAAAACAGCTCTTGGGACAGATTTTTAAAGTACCTACTTGTTTGTTGAGTTTCTCAAGGCAGCACAATTAGAACAACTCTTATTTGTGTTGCAGTGCATTTCAATCATAGGCATTCTTTAATCTGCATTTCTTTCTAGAGATTTTTAATTGATAAATTTTGCATAGTTATAAATAATTTTGATATGCAATTATTTTTATCTTATAGTCCATTCTATTTGAGTGACTGATATGTAATAGTCAAATTTACCTTAAATTTTAACTTTAAAATGGAGTTCAATCTCACAATAAATGAAGAAAATGGCACCTGGCTCATTCTGAACTTTCTCCTCTTAATTAGTTCCATTTCATTTTTCTTTATAATTATTTTACTCAATAGTCATTCATCTTCTGCCAATTATTTGATTTTATTTAATTTTTTTTTCCTTTGAGCCTTCCTCATATTTGCTTTAGAGTTGTTAGTTACAGTACTCTGACAAACAAATTGGTTTGGTGAAGGACAGCCTGGGCTGCTTCTCAGAAAGGTTTTTAGGGTAGGTTTCCATTCAAAGAGTAAGTGTGTGTTTGATGCTTCATTAAGTCTTCATCATCATATATTATAGAAGGGATCAGTTAAATGGGAGTTATGATTACTGGGAAATGTAGGTTTGCTATTCTAGTACTAGTATATCAACCTCAGTATAAGTAAGATAGTGAGAAGCTGAAAGATTGGAAACTAACTATATCTTATAATGCATCCATTTCTACAATCTTCAAATTTGAGTTTTGCTTTTCTACTATATGTCCCTAGTAATAACTCTAAAATGCTAGTAATAAATACCTTTAAATGCAAATATAATTACAGTCATATTATAAAAACTTGTTTCCAATTTCACACACTTGAATGAGATAGCTACATTTAAAATAATCTCCTTTCAAGTTGTAATAACCCAATTTATTTACTGTATTGTGGAAATTACTCCAGTATTCAATGATTTGATAAATGAAATAGTTAAACCAAATCAAATAAAACAAAAAATAAAAATCAGAACAGATAGCACAGAAATCATGTGTACATGGAATCTTGATTTATGACAAGTATGCTACTCAGTATCAGAAGAGCAAGAATAGAGAATCGCATAAACTTTCTGGGTCAGAAAGGAGTAAAATTAGAAACCTACCTCACAGTATACACAGAAATAAATTCCCAGGTCTGTTAAAAGCATAAACATAAAAACCAAAACCTTTAAACATTTTTTAAAAATAAACAAAATCTTTATGACTTTGGTGTACAGAATAATTGAGAAAATAAAACTACACATACACACAGTATGAAGCATAAAGGTAAAGTTCAATTAATTTTACACTAATTTACAGTTAAAAACAACAACAACAAAAAAAAACCCATCTGAACAACAAAAGATACCATGGACAAAGATGAGACAGACCAGGACCAGGAGGTCAATAAACCTAAGAAAAGATGTTAAACCTCATACTAATCAGGTAGTAACAAGAGAGAGAAAATTAAAGCCACAATTAGCTTCTGTTTTGAAAAGATCCATAAAAATCAATATATTTGACAGTACAAAATTCTGATGAAAATATGTAGGAATGGAAATTTCCTTACACTGTTGTTGGGAATATAAATTAAAATAATCATTTTGGGTAGCAGTTTAGCAATATGTAATAAGGTTATGACATATTCTATGACCAGAAATTCCAGCTGTTGTTATACCATGGAGAAAATTTATGGGACATGTTCAAAAAAAAAAAGGGAGAATATTTTTATGACCTCATTTAAAGCAATATTGTTGTAATAACAAACAAAAAGTGGAAATAATCCAAATTCTCATCAAAAAAGAATAAGTAAATGAATAAATAGTTCACTAATTGTGAAAAATGTACCACAGTAATGTCAGATGTTAACAATAGGGAAAACTTGGTGCAGAATATATGGCTACTATACTATCTTCATAAATTTTCTGTAAATCTAAAACAATTATAAAAAAGAAGTTTATGAAAACAAAAACACATTTTTATGAAAGCAAAAACACATTTTTATCTTTTTTGCTTTTAGCCTAAATGAAGATGTCTCCTTTAATAATATTGTAAGCATTTCTTAATTACTAAGTAATTTATACTGTCATTAATGTTGACTATACCTTGAGAACACATATAAATTCCTCAAAATTCTCATTTGAACAGTTCCACTGTTATTGAAGGAACTAAGGGAAATTTACTAAAATTAACAATTATCTGACCATTACCTACTCACAATTATCTACAGAGGAAGACAAGGAGGTATGTTTCAAAGTAACTAAATCAAGGAATGAATAATACTGGCAACTTTTGAATGAGGGAAGCAGGTCTCTATGGAATTTCTTTCTAACCTCTGTAGTCTCAACAATTTTAGTAATATTTCAAATATTCCAAACAGATTTCAAGCAGCAAACAAAGGGTAAATATAGACTGAGGAGGAATACAGAAAAGATCAAAGGAGACCAGATACTAATGCGGGATGAAAATATTTATTTCACATGGCTAGGGAACTCAGATAAACTGAAAAGATGATCCATTTTCTGGGAAAAACAATAAAATAAGAACCAAAGATAGTGGAGCAAGGAGAGTAAACCTTGTGCTTACTTCCTCAGAGGCATCTATGAGGGCAGGGGTGAGTAGAGATTGGAAGAACCATCCCGGACCAGCTGCTGCCTGCGGGTGGTGAGCTATAAATTGTTGCTACTCCCAGCAGATCACAGGGAACCCACCTCCTGCCTTCTGCTGGAATTCAGTCTTGTGTAGTTCAGTATTGAGCACTGCTCGGTATATTTCAAGGGCCATTAAAAGAGGAAAACCAGAAAATATGCCAGTAATGCTAAGTGAAATTTATAACCTTTCCCAAAATGATTCTGTTGACCTGGTTTACCTTGTGCTGTCCTTCATTAATATCCCAGCATTTTAATTATCCAACTGAAAAAAAGCAAATTAATTATTTCCCATTGAATGATCTGACACATGAAATTAATTCCTGGTAGTGGTATTGTTTTAAGCTTTTTAAATATGTGCCTTGCCAAGAACTAAATTTATTATGTTTTCTATGAAAACTAATGTTTCAGTAAAACATTCCTCTCATTGTCAGTATAAATATTGAGAATTTTATGATACATTGTTGTCTAAACTGAAACTTTCATAATGGAATTCTATTCATCTTAAAGTTTAAAGGGAAAAGTAAGAATTTTATCTCTTTACAATGGTAATATTTTACCTTAGAATGAACCAAACGGTATTATAAGCGTGTAACTAAGGTGCAGAATAACTTGATGGAGTGCTATGTATTCTATGATTTTCTTTCCCTTTTTTTTTTTTTTTTTTTTTTTGGTAATTTAGCTAAGAGCACAAATAAAGGGAGTATAATGCAAACTTTCTGCTGATTTTTAAAAACAGTTCTATTGACATACAACAAACTGTACATTTTAAAGCTGTACATATTTGACATGCAATAAGCTGTACAATTTGTTAAGTTTGAGCATATGAATAAGCCCATGAAATCATCAAGACATGCAAGATAATGAATATACCCATTACTCCAAAAATCTTCTCATGCCCTAATGTAATCCTTCCCGCCTCCCACCCTCCTATTTCCAGGTGTCCACTTACCTATTTTCTGTCACTATAGATTTGAACTCTTTTTTGGTCTGGCTTCTTTTGCTCAATGTAATTCTTTTGAGAATCACCCACCTTGTTACATACATCAGCAGTTAATCTCTTTATATTGCTGAATAGTTTTCCATTCACTGAATACTACAGTTTATCTTTTTACCCACTGATGTATATTTGGGTTATTTTAAAATTTTGGCTATTAAAAATAAAATTTCTATGAACATGTTTGTATAGCCTTTAAAATATCCTGTTAAGAGAATGAAAAGACAAGCTACAGACTGGGATAAAATATGTGCAAATCATGTATATGTCAAAGAACTTGTATCCTGAGTATATAAAGAATTTTCAAAACTCAATAATAAGAAAAGGGATTTCCCAATAAAAACACTGGGTAAAAGATTTTAACAAGCACTTCCAAAGTACATATAAAGTTTAGCAAATAAACTCAGGAAGAGATGTTCAACATCATTAGCCATAAAGAAACGCAAATTAAAACCACAGTTAGGTACCACTTCATACTGATTAGAATGACCAGCATTTCAAGTGCTAGCAAGGATGTGGAGAAATTGGAATGCTCATAGATTGTTGGTTGGAATGTAAAATGGTACAACCACTCTGGAAAACAGTTAGACATTCCCTGAAAAGTTAAACATACACCTAACTTACGACCAGATGTCCACTCCTAGGTGTTTATCCAAGAGAAATGAAAGCACATTTCTTTCTGCTGAGTTTGTTCACTCTGACATTTGTTCTTCTGATCATTATTTGGTTTCACTCACACCTATAGTGACATCTGTGCTTTCCAGAACAGCTGATGTGCAGCCTTCATATTAAGCTATTGTATATTTTATAATACTGTGCTGAACATTTCTTTATGTTGCAAAAAAAAAAAAAAAACTTACCACATGGTAATTCCTACTTACTAAGCATTTACAAACAGTGTCAATGGTAGATCTTGATGAATTTGTTTTAACTAACATCTAACCTTAATCCTAAGATGGAGTTCTAATAGCTCAAGAGTATATTTTCCAAAGTTGTTGTTATAAAAGATTCCTCTATTTAAGGAAGGTAGTAAGATGCAACTGAAATAGACCATCGGAAAGCTTACAAAGATCTTCAATCTTACATGTAAATTATATTCTAAGGTATGGATACTTTATACTTTAAACAGAGCAAGGAAGAAACATTAATATATTTGAAAATTAAATTGTCTGTAATTCTATAGAAATTCTATCAACTGGATTTTCAAGCCTCAGTTTTTTGCCTTTCAGATGGGGATGATAATAGTTCCATCTCAGGATTGTTTGAAGATTACATGAGAGGACGGGTGTAAAGCCCAAAGTGACTGCCCGATTCATGGCCGGCACTCACTGAATGTTTTTCTTTAATACCATCAATTACTCTTTGTTTACTTAAATGTAATATACACAAATAAGCTTGTGATAAAATTAACTAAGATTTTTCCATGTGTGATTGAGAAATCTGAATTCTGGTCGATTTATATAAGCCTCAAATTTTTATTTGGGCACAAATATTAAGAAGCATTAATAATGCTGAGGCAGGTCATTCAAAGGAAAAAGTTTAAACTCTCCAAAAGATATGTAAAAAGGCCACAGAATATAAATTTGTTAATCAGTGTTTCCTCTGTCTTCAGTTTAATTGTTAGCCATAACTTAATCATTCTTACAGGTCAATAATTTTTTGAAAGTTCAGTATTATATTTTTAGTGCACTTGTAGTTTTAAATCTGTAGACTTACTAGTATGTTCCAAATTTACATGATTTTTCTAGTGAAAATCTTAAGAGATATCGGAAGGTCAGAAGCACATTTCATGCGATATATGTTATACAAATATGGATACACATTTCAGTTGTAATTTATTGGTTTGTATTTTTCTTGCCTACTTCTAAAAAGTGAGTGTTTTGAATGATATAAAATAAACTTATTTTATCATAAAGAGAAACACTCGATTTCATTTTAAATTGTCCCACTTTGGCACTCATGGTTTCATCTTTCCAGAATACTTCTATACCCTGAATTTATGGTGTCACATTATGAGTGAAAGATCATTTTTCCTAGAAATGATTCCTGACTCTAAGATAGAATGTTGCTACTATATTCAGATATTTAATGTCTTTGACAGACTTACTATATCTATAAAGTGGAGTACTATTTCTCAGGAGCATTTTTAGAAATGGTTAGCTAGTGGTTTTTAATATTCTCCATTAAGTTGAACAAGGCAACAATTACCATGTGGATGCTTAGGTCCAAATAAGGCTGAAAAAAACCCTTTCTTTCCATTAATACTATTAGTTCTAATGTTACAAAGATTAAATCATAAGTAGCAAAAGCCAATAGTTTTTAAAAATCGAAATTCTTAAAAAATGTTTATTTTGAGGTTATATTTTGATTGATATGTAAAGAGTTCAAAATTGTAATTTATTCAAAATAAATGTTTATAAAATTTCATAAGACACATTAGATATTTATTTCAGTATTTATAAGCTATTAGGCTAAGTGTTAGTTTCAGAACACATCTCTACATGCAATCAATTACAACATTTAAGCTCTTCTTTCGTGTTAAAAAGTTGCAGTAAAGTAATTGATTTCACATTATTTTATTTCTTTTTGCTTGATTATTTTAAATTTCAAACTTGTAATTTTTAGGAATTCCTATGGCAGAACCCACAGATACCCACCCACCTCCATTCATTTCATATACCAGCACAATAAAGAACTATCATCTTCTCTGTAGTTTTCTAAGCAGTTAGGAACCTGCACCTGACATGAACAATTTTAAACAATGGGAGGTCCCCAAAAGTTCAAATTCACACCTATAAGCCACTTCAGAAAATCTACAGGTTAACTGGCGTTAGCCACTAAAGTGGAATCTGGGACATCCCTTCAGCAAATCACTGTTGCTGACAGTGCCACTTCAAAACACACACTCATCACACTTAAAAGGACATCTAACAGCCTTCTTTTCATAGCATTCGAATCTTTATGCTATGTGAAAACAAAAAGCAGACTATGGATGCTGGAAAGATATTATAAAAACCCAGACTTGGAAATCATAAGGGCAGTGTCCAGATCTTGGCTCTAATACTTTTAAAAGAGTTTAAAACTTCTATAAAGCAAGTAGGACAGTGGCTAGCATCAGTCCTTAAAATATACGTTTTAAAGCATTACAATTTTGGGTTTTTGTTCATTTATTTTTAAGAATTGTTCTGGTAGGCACACAAATTTTCTTTTGGAAACACATCATGAGAAATTTTCTTTTGCTAAAGTAATTGATATGTAATCCTGTGTGAGCAATATTGTTTATTCAATAAACACTTATTGAGTACACAGTACATGCCAGTCATCATACTAAAAGAACTAGCTGAGAAGTGTTTCAACTGTAAAACTTGAAATTATCTTTAAATTCAAATGACACCTAAAAGGACAAGCAACCCAATAGAAGTGATTTGCACTTTCAAGATAAGAATGGAAAGTTATTCCCTTCTAACTGGAGAAGACTACTACAGAAGTGCACACTCTCAGAGGTGGCACACATAGCCTCATCTCTAAAGGAAGCTGCATAAAATTCAATGCTCAGGCCAGAAGTTTACAAGCCTGGGCATTCAACAGGGAATCTAGAAGGCCAAGGGTTTCTCTTTTTCTGGAGTAGTAAAGAGAAAAAGATGAAGAATCATAAAACAGGATACAATGTTAAATGAAAAAGAGCAGAGCCCGTGAGAATCTCTACTTTAGTAACTATAATGTTTATGTATGGGACAAACTAGAAAAGGAAATGGAAAAATGAAAACAGTTGATGTCTCAGCATGAGGAGATTGTGAGAAAATTTTCCTCTTATTTGATATCTTGTATTGTTGCTATCATGTGATTTAGGCAATAAATACAAGTCAAGAGAAAACAAAAATAAAGACCAAAAAGTAAATAAATATTGTAAAACTGCCATGGGCAAGTGAAAAAGTATCAAATTGAAATGAAGAGTTATTTATTTAAAGTATTATCCTGAAATGCCATTTAAAATAATTCTTAACATATGAAAATTCAACCCATAGATCAAAATGGCATTAATTCATTCAACAGACAGTCTGCCTTTAGCGCTAAGCTCTCCTTCCCCCCACAGTATAACTTTTTCTCTCCATGATGAGTGTCTGAAGCTCAGCTCCCTTCTTTTTCCTCCCCACAGGGCCCTCTCCTGTCACCAGAGTTCTATTTCTCCTCTGGAGCCCACAATTCCACAAGGGATTAGTACTTAGCAAAGCCATTGCTAAATTAAGCCAAAGTTAGATCTAACAAAATCAAGTTGTGTTAAAGACATTCGTGGACTAGTCGAGGACTAACCTTCATTTGTAACTTTATTTTCTGGAAAATGGTACTTAGTGGAAAATTTTCCCATGAATTTCAAACTTTTAACTTTCAAAGGAACCTTCAGAACAAAATCTAGTCTAGCCAGGGTCCTGCCTACACGGTGCTTGTGTTCAATACATGATGTTTGTATTCACACATTTTACTCAAATGTCATATAATTGCAATCAAAAAGTAAATCAGCCTCAGTAGTCATAAAATCCTACAGAATTACAGGATTAGTACTTCTAAATTTAGTTGTTTGTTTTCTTTCTAAACTTAAGGAATGGTTAACATCATAGACTACCATACAGAGGACAACAGTGGTGTATCTGACAGATGGTAAACAACACAGTGCATGCGTTTTCAGCAGAGTGCTGACTCCTAGTAGGACAGGAATATACCTGTTTTCAAAAACACAAGAATGATACCCGTGTTTTATGTCTTTTGTATAAGAGGTATAGAGAGAACTACATTGGGAAATTACTTAATCCAGATTGTAACTAAAGTCATAGTATTGCACCGGTTTTAAACGAAGAAATTCATCTGCTTGTTCCATTTTTTTTTTTTTTTGATAACCTAGTTATTTACAAAAGGAAGTGAGTATATAATGAAGTAGTAAATACCTTTCAACCTGCTTAAAAAGAGTGTCTTTGGAGGAATGTAAAAGAAAAAACTTCAACTGGTGTTTTTATTAATAATGTTTCTCCACCAATGCAGACATCAACCCACTCTAGCAACTTACCCAATCTAAATTTTGTTAGCATTTTCCTTCCTAGGACATTATTATGCACTTCATTATGTACGGTTATGTAATTGTTCTCTAAGAGTTCTAAACCTATGCATTGAATCTGTAATATTACATCATTGTTTCCGTCCAAGGAGTGATGCATGACTTTTCTCACTTTTGCACATCCCCTTATTGTCTGATTGCTTGAGATAATCCTCATTAAATAGTTCTTAAATAGATATGTGAATAGTTTAATCATTTAAAGATAGGAATAATCTTCACATAATTTATATAATTTTACTACTAAGAATAAAATATGTATTTGCAGAAGAACCAAATTGCACTAACTTGGATAGTTGTCCCTGATGAAGTTGAATGACCATTTGACTGTTAATAGCATATGTGCCATTGCATCTGCTTTATGCTGTCTTACCTACACTGCACGAGCAGGCTGGGTACTGTGGTGAGCCACCCAGAATCTCCCTTCAGGATTGAGGCACTCATTTCCCCAGATGCTCATAGTGTTGCCTGGTGTTGGAGAACACCTCGGCCCTCTCCCCAGATCACCATAGACTACAAGGAACTGCCTAGCTGAATGCTATTACCCAATCTCCAGAAGCAACTCTTTTTACTCTCTGCCTCAAGTGGGGACAATTGTGAAGGGCCGTTCCTGCTCCCAAGAGCCACATGAGTTCAGCTAAGGCCTCTGTTGTATTTGCATCACAGTTCAAATTTCTCCCTCTGCTCAAGCCTGCCTCCCTCAGTCCCTTTCAAGGGTGTTCGCAAGGCATTACTTAATAAATTCCCTGCACACAAACTTTCATCTCTGTGTCTGCTTTCTGGGAACTCAACTTGTGACAATCCTATCTTATGATCCAAGAGGAAATATAATATGAGAAAGAAAAATAATTTGTCCTCAGGCAAACATTGTTTCCAAAATATCTGCATCTGGTATTCTGTGTTTCCTAAGTGAAAAAATCAGCAACTAGGACATTTTAATCCTTTTATTTCTCTCATGGTTGCTCAGTCTGGGTACTCCCTTGTCAGGTATTAAAACAATGTAAATCCATTAAACATGACTGTAGAAACTCATAACACATACGTACGTGCCAAAACAAATAGACTGCTGTCCACTAAGCAAAGCTAATGAATATCCAATGAGACATTTAAAGCACTGTTACATGATGAAAAAAGAAGAGCAAATCTATAGTAAAAGAAGTCAGTAATACTTCCCTTACCCCATATGTGTCATAACCCAGAATTTGGGATAAAATATAGTACTATCTATTCATTTTTTTCCAGTTAATTTCCCAAATTCCAGATTTCCCTTATTAGCAGGAAGTTCACTGCCTCAATTTTGAGCCTGTACAGGAATTCAAAGAGAAGTTAATTTCATCTGTAATGTTTTATTCCTTAAAAAATTCTAAGGCAAATAGAATAAAATGCTAATATACATTAATTCTGAGGGGATGCTCATGTGTTCTTATACTGCTTTTAGTACTTTTCTATATTAATGAAAATTTTCATAAAAGACAGACAAATAGCCCTATAGTCAGTAGAAAAAACAAAATCTTGATTCATTGGGCACCCAATACATAACATATGGAAGAGGCAGTTTTATCTATCATAAGTTGACTTATTTGAGAGTCACTTCAGCCTAAATTCCTAATAGGATCCCGCTGAGTAGTGGTTGCTCAGCAGCGTGCATCGCCAGGGTATCATCGCTGTGTCTCAGACAAGTGGCCATGTCCTCACTCTGCCCATCAGCACAGGTACTTCCTTATACCTCTGAACTGTGGCTGCATGCAGAGCTCTCTTCCAGTTAGGAGGGGCTCCTGCTCAGAACAAACTGTAAATTTCATATGCATTTACCCTCCTTATTACTTCTTGTTTTTTTTCCCCTTCTTTCTTCATCTTGCTTTTCAGCAGTCCTCAATTCGCACATCAGGGTCAAAGTTTTTTCTGTTTCTATCTACCCAAACCTCTTTAGAGTTCCATTCAGCAACTTTAGAAGTGTGCAAATGACCTAATAAATGAAAAAAAATATTAGTAAGTCTTTATAAAGAGCGACCATCAAAACACTAAGTGTAACATGCAGAGTCATGGTTTCTTTGTTCAGAACTCAGGGGTCTGGTTTTCAAATTTATCTGAAATGTATCCCCCACTTACAAACGGAGAGAGAGAAAAAAATAAAGCCTCTGGAAAGAATAGAACCATCAAGTACACATCATATTCAGTCATACTAAGGTTGCTTAGAGGAATATCCCTCAGGCCCTGACTCAAAAACTTTTTGCCTTATTTTAAATAGGATTTTACTAAGTGCAGTAATCTGGGTTTCATGCTCTCTGAATAGGTATTAAATTGAATGAGTCAAGAAAGACATAATAATGATGATGATGATGATGATAAGATGATGATGATGATATGATGATGATGATGATGATGGCGATAGCGAGAAAGAGAAGCAACTAAAGTTTTCTGAAAATCAAGAATAGGAATTTTAAAAGAATAACAATATGTATCCACTTAATATAGAGACTCATGGTGTTAAAATCTTAATAGACCCTGAAGAGTTTTCTGTATTGCTGCACAGTATGATAATAATGTCATAAAGAAACAGATAAGTACTGTTAAGACAGTGATTAATAAACCAAAGAATGTTTAGAAAGTTTTCTATTCAGCCAAAATGAAAAATTAAAATATATACTTAAATCAGCCCAAGAACTTGGCTACAGAATAGTTCTTCCAATTGAAATATAAACATAGCTCTTCTCAGCTTAATATTTTTCCATGCTTTCCAGTTGCCATAGCCATGGTCTCCAAATGACGTGCATGCACCTCAAAGGAGAAAAGACAATGCTTTCGATTAAATATTTATGCTTTAAATATTTACATTTATTACATTTTTTTCCTTTAGAAAGAAATGCATTAAGCTGTATTGATACTTAATATATAGGATTGGCCCTGGTACCCTCCTTCAGTTCCACTGACATATGGTCCATATAAAAGAATAATAAAGAATTCAGAGGCAAGATTTGGGATGCCACGGTGCAGAATTTGATGGTGACACCCCCATTCTGGGTTTCAGCAAGTGAATTTATAAGTTATACTACTTAGTATTTGTGAGACTAAATCTCAGAAAATGATCAAGTGGCTTAAGAAGATTCTTCCCAAGAAATCATTGACTGAAGACAATACTAAAAATGTAAGCGCAAAAGAGCAATTAAAAAATTGGAGAAGTCAGACACCTCCTTTTCCCCTTAACACCAGCTTTCTTGCAGCTACATCTCAAGGTAAAGAAAGGATGATCTAGGAAGATTTGAGAAGTTGCAAGGCAAAAAAGTTCAAAATCATCAAGAAAACTATTAGAAATACTGATCTCCATCTACCTTCATGAAAGATGAGACTCAAATTTTATATTGTACTTTGAGATATCAGCTAATGATAATATCAAGCATCCCAGAGAAAAAACCTTAAAACTACATTTTGCTCCATCTTTAGCACATCCCCTTCAATTTTTCTGTTTTTATTTGTGTTTAGTAGTGTACATCATTCACTCAACAATGTTATTGGGAGTTTTCTCTGTGCCAGGTACTGTATGGACATGTGAGAGACAGCAATACAAAAAATAGATTTTTTTTAAAAAACTGCCTTAATGGAGTTCACATACAATCATGTAGATGAGTAAATATGCATATATTGAAGGAGTGCTCTTATTTGTCTGTTTATTTTACAAATTGTGTAATCTAAAAAGTTTGGATACCACTGGCATACATGTAAAAATCCAAGGATCTTATGTGCTAAGTCATTCTTTCTTACCTGTGTTTGATTCTTGCCCTTTATAGACAGTCTCAAACTTCACTCGCCTGTAATTGTGACATATTTGCATTTCTTCAAACATCTTATCATACTATTGCTCTTCTCAGGGCTTTGTGAGCCTCTCTTTTCTCTGACTGGAGTCCTTCCTCACCCCTCATTTCCTTTACCTTCTTGTTTCTCACATCTCCTTTTTCAACCCTCAGCATTCAGCTCAGTCCCCCTCCTCTGTGTAACCTCATGCAGTTCCCCAGAATGGATCAGTTCTGTTTCTAGGCCGTCTTCACCGTACCCTGTATCCAAGTCCATTGTGGAACTAACCACACTGTTCTGATGTCATCTGTTGACATAACTATGATCTCCTTGAGGAAGAGATCCAAGTCTATCCTGTTTTATCTCCAGGCTTAGCACCATGGCTGGCACATAGTAAGCCCGTAAACATTTTAAGGGAATCGAATCAAACTAATCTCCAAATGGTTTTCAGATAGCCGAAGTTACACTTTTTGTGTTTCATCAAAGAAAATTAATTCAGAGGTTAGTCTTGTTTGTTTTCCAAAAGAATATGTATCTGGTCAACTTGAAATTAATAGAAGTATTTGTATCACGTGCTATCTTGATTTCAGAATGTCTAAAACCATTAACCCGGTTCTTGCTTGGCAATGTCTGTTATACAAACAAAATGATTATAATTTCGTGAGAGATGAATATGCTCACATTGTACCGAGCAGGATTGCTGGAAGTAAGTTGTGCACAATTTTTTCACCTCCAGGAAGCAAGTTGAACTAGAGAGTCGTATGTTCCCAGTGGCATTCCACTTTCTTTGAGAGCGATCATTAAAGGAAAAAAAGGAAGAAAAGACCACAATAATACGTTGAACTTTCAGAAGGAGAAAACAAACGTAAGAATACTAGAGATGGGGGTGACGGAGGGAGGGGATTTGGGAAGTGATAGGTTGGGTAAAGGGCATAATGAAATATCACAATTTGTAAGGATGAATATACTAATAATAAATAAATAATTTTAAAAAATATATGCTTTACATTTATGAATACTGATGATGCATGCATGTAGAATCACAGGAACCCAAGTTATGTAGTTCACAAAATAACAAATAAATTTCAACTATCAAGGCTTTCTTGGCACTTTGATTAGCTGTTTCTCGCCTCTATCAAAATTGACCATTTTATGTGCTTTTGCTGTTGCAGACCATCCTGAGTTGCATGCCAAAATGGATTTCAAAAGACTGCAGTGATCAATCCGCCAAGGAAGAAAACATTGTGGGTGAACCATTAAAAATGTAGGGATAAACTTTACTTAGTAATTTTAGTTATTTAAGAAAAATGGGGAGGCGGAGGCAGGGAGGGAGAGAAAGGGAGACAAAATATTAATGAGGTTCAATTGCAACAATTATTGCAATAAAAAGTATGCAGAAAGCAGCAGGAAATCCCCAACAGAACATACTTGTATGCCAGGGCAAAACTTCTTTTGTTCTCATTACTTTGACAATAAATTTTAATATTTTCCAGAAATTTGGATGGATAGGATAAGCAACTATGTTTATAGTAATTTGGTTACATGTGTTAAATTAAAAACAGCTAGAAGGTCACATATTCTTTGCTATTTTGAGAACAATGGGCAACTAAAGAGACTAGTATCTATAGAAATTCCAGACCACTATTGGTCCCATTTAGTTCTTCTTATAGTTGAATCAAGGGCAAGATTACGTACATGTTCAATGAGATCATCTTATCTGAACTATCTTAATTACTCTCTTCCTGGTATTGAGTTAGTTCCACTGCATCCTTAAAACCCTTTATAATGCTACACTTATCATGTACTTTATACAAATCCAAGATATGAATCTTCTACTTGTCACTTTAGCATTTTTGTATTTCATTTTAATCAGATAAATGGCATTTTAATCATTTATCACCTGGTTTATTCACTATGTCATAAATCTTACTGTTATTTCCTGAAATTGGCCTTTTATTGTTGCCCAAGTACAGAGTATGAAACTATTTTATTTAAACAGTAAAAACAAATTCTAGAGCCTATATTATAGCTAATGATATATCTTTATCAATGTGTGCTTTTGTAGTGAATTTTGTGCATGGTGAAGGAGAAACACAAGTGGTGGCCAATGAAACACCTTAGATCAGCGGCTTTTATGCATTTGTTTTTCTTCAATAGATTCCTTTCATTATATGGCATCTCATGTCCAACGTCCCTAAATAAAACAGGTAAAAGTGGAGCTTCTCTGGTGAGACTTAACTCTCTGGTGCTGGAGTTCTTTCTCCTGAACTCTCTTCCTTGCCCCACCCATGTCCTCAGGAGCTCCACTGAGCTCTGTGCACCTGGAAACTCAATGTGAAAACTGCTGTTGTAAAGAATATGATCCTTTTAGGGAATGCAAGCAAGACTTCTAGAAAACGTACCATGTGCCAGATATTTTACCTGTGTATTCTTATTTAATCCTCCAGTCAACTCTGTACATGAGATATTCATCCTTGTATTACATTTGGGGGAGGTAATATTCAACACAATGAACCCTTATACCTGGACATGCTGCTCATGAGTGATATAATCAAGATTTCAGTCCACCACAGTCCTTTCCAAAGACCCACTTTCTTTTAGTATATCATTTGCATTTCCTACAGAAAAAAATGGGGGTCTGGGGGGTAACATCAGTGCTGTGATTAGACTCATATAAGAATTTGTCCTTAGATTTTTTTTTAATTGTTTTTCTCTAGGTTGAAGACACTAGGTAAGTAACTGAAAGTTGAGGGGTTTGTTCCGTTATGCTCTACAAAATGGTTATAAGGTAAGTGGTTTTTTTTTTTTTTAAACAAAATGCACGTGTGCTTGAAAGTGTGCTGGGCCCTGACTGGGGTGGGGTGGCAGGGAACAATTTTTTCACTGCTAAACTATGAGGAAAATGTTGAGCAGTGGTTCTCAAGCCTCGTTGTCCATAAAAATCACTTGGGGAGATTTTAAATATACTGATGCCTTGGCCCCACTGCCAGGGATCTGACTTAATTGGTGATGTTTTTAAAAGTGATTTATTGGGAAGTTCTGGTCAAGATGGCAGAATAGACAGTCCCCAGAGTCACTTTCTCCCAGAAATCAACCAATTTACAACTATATAAAAAAGCAACAACAGCTAAGCTGGTGCTACTACAGCTCAGGGAAAGAGGAGGAGAGACATACAGAGTGCATGAAGGCAGGAGAAGCCACAATGAGAGAAGGAAAGAACTGCTCTGACCATTTCATTTCGCTGCCGCTTTAAGGCTGGAACTGCCAAACATACAGAGCAGGAGCCAGCAAAAGCTGCAGCTGCGCGTTTTGGATGGAGTTGCTTGGAGGTGGTAGGGGAGAAGAGGGCCTTGGTGGTCCCCAGGCCAGCAAGACCACTAATAGGGATTCCATGGACCTACATAGGAGTGAGGAACCACAACAACTGAAAAAATGGCGCCACTCAGAGCCAGTCCAATGGGAAGTGTTTGCAGCAGGGGCAGTGGGAGAGATGGGCCCACTGGGGGAACACTGGGACACAGCAAGGACAGCTGATCTCCACCCCAATCAGCATAGGATCACTCAGAGGAGACTGGTCAGGAATTTAGAATTGCTTGGGGTGCAGTTTGATGAAAGGACTCAGGCCCAGATCAGAGTTTCTACACAACCCAGGTGCACTGAGTCTCTGGAGAGCCGGAGAGAAGTACCTATTAAGTCAACCATTATAACCTGTGCTGCACAAAAAGCCTTCCCTAGGGAAGCAGCAGCAAAGCAGCAATTTAGCAAAACCACAGAGCTCAAGTACTGGTCCGAACAGGAAGTTCCTCCAGTTTAGAAGTAAGCAAAGGACAAAAAAATTAGTTCCAGCTCAGACACACCGCCAGCACCTCAGGTCCACCCAGGGAAATGAGGTATGGAGTTGGGGACCATACTCCCCTCCCACAACCAGGCACACCACCAGCACCAAGGAGCATACTAAAAACATCATCTCCACTGCCCACCACTGCCACCACAATAACCATGGCTGCCGCGAAAGCGGCTAGACACCACAACCACCATGCAGATGGTCTGACAGCCACTGGAGTGCATTGACCCAAGGAGAGTCACCAGCAGAGATAAAGAAGAGGGTGTCTCTCTCCACAAAGACCATTCCAGAGTGACAGAAGCAGCATCTGCTCTATGATAAAATTGGGGCACCTGATCACATTTCTCAGCATTGGACAGATCATCTAGGCAACAAGTCAACAGAGTAACCATGACTCTTTCAGAAGGAGAGAAGAAATCTAGGGTAATCAGAGGGGGGATAGGGGAGGGGGAGGGGGTGAGATTGGAAAAGGGGCACAAAGAATAAGTATTTTGTAACAATATATATGCTAGTAATATTGATTTGATCAATATATTCAACCTTCAACCCCCAAAATATGTATAATCAATTTTGATTCCATAAAAATTTAAATAAATAAATAAAAGCGATTTATTGGATAGCCAGAGCTGGTATCAAGAGAGAGCTTAGCTGGGGAAAGTTTAGCTGTCAAGATATAACTTTAGGTGGACTATGATGGGCAAAGATTAGGAGGCATTGGTTTGGGGATGAATGTAAGAGACATTAAAAGCATCTTTATTTCTTTGTTGAAAAAAAAGTTAGAAAAATAATTTATTCATTAAAGATTTTTAGGAAATCCTTTCCAAAATGATGTCTAGACCTAAAATGTTGACCGACTTCTACACTCTTCCTAAAGTTTCTACCTTAAATGCCTGTATGATCAAGATTTTTTAACTGAACAAGGAAAATTAGGAAACTCACTTGTAGGTCAAAGCAATTGAATTATAAATTACAATTGTGGATTTTCATTCTGATGTCAACTGAGTTTTAATTTTTCTAATGTAAGAATTTTAAGACATTAGAAAATGCTTTTAATAATCAAATTATTTAATTATACAAATATTAAATGATGGCTTAAAAATTATTAGCTGCTCTGAAACATCTTTTATTCTATATCATGAAAATAATAAATGTTCTGATGTTATTCACCCAGCAATAATACTGGATGAAAATAAGTTATTTCTTTTCACCAGAAATCTCTAAACAAAGTTTAATAAAAGTAGTAAGGAAGTAATGGATTATATGAAAGACTTAGAACACTATCCCAAAACTACCTGAATGGACTTTTCTAAGACACAAGTTAACTGGAAGCTTAGAAAAATTGTAGAAGTATCTCATTCATTATGTTAACTAACTTTCTGAATCTGCTAGTGATTAGAATATGAAAAATAAACATGGAATGCAAATAACCGCCACAAATGTTTGACAAAAGAACCTAAAGCTCTACTTTTATAAAATATTTAAGTCTGTGAGGAAGCCCACATCTAGCAAAGAATACACTTTCTTGCCAGAGTGTTCCTGAGTCCATTAACGTGCACAATGACATAAGGCAATATTTCCTGGGTTTCCTTTTTTTTTTTTTTTTTGTCTTAACTTTATTTTGTCGATATACAATGTGGTTGATTATTGTGGCCCATTACTGAAACCCCCGTCCCTCCTCCCTCTCCCCCCTCCCACCCAACAATGTCCTTTCTGTTTGCTTGTCGTATCAACTTCAAGGAATTGACAAGATAAGCACAAGATCTCAATAAGTTTTCTTTCTTCAATTCCTTCTTAGCTTCTCTCTTCACTTTGCCACATGCAATTATTTGTTCAACCCCACCTGTGAAGGACTTGCATCGCCCCAATCCCACACCACTGATAGGAAAACCTGGAATTTCCATTAACTCTGCTACCTTTTATCTTTTTTCTGAATTCCTTCTTAAGAAGTTTCCAACACTTGTACCACCCATGGTGACAGGGCTAATTTTCATCCAAGACAATCAGAGCCTCTACAAAAACTCTCCAGATAAGTTCAAGTATACTATAAACTCAGTGATATGTTTGTTATATAGAATTTAATCCATTATTTCATCAGTTTTCACAATTTTACCAGTAATATGAAAAAATTATGCATAATTAAAAGTGTAATAAATACAAAGATCAATCAAATAGACCTAATAAAGAATTTAACATCTGATTTTCAGCCGTAGCATTGCTTTTATGTTTAATGTAATTTTTCTAAGTCCTTTAACCTAGGTTAACTTAAACATCTGGAATATTATAGCCAAAAAACAAGACATGCTCAAATTTCATCTCCCTCACTTACTAGCTCTGTTGCCTTGGATAAGCTACACTTTCTCCAAGCCTCATTGTCCTCATCAGTAAGAGGAGCATAATATAATGCCTGACCTTTCTACTACTAGGCATTATTGCAAAAATTAAATGAAATCACTCATGTATTGATGATTAGTAAATAACACAGGGGTATATAAATATTATTATTAGCATGTCGAGTGTGAGGTCTTTATTTTGCACTGACTTAATGGATACACTTAGTGGATGCTGTAGTGCCCAACTGCATATATGACTGTGTTCACAATATAAAGATTGTACATGCCTAGAAGCAGAGGAAAAAGAGCCCCTGACATAACAGATTATATACTCAAAAATATAATTTCATAAGTACTATTTTTACACCAGTTTTCCACAATTCACATTTAGAATTTCCCAAAAGTTAATCCTGAATTTTAAGGTAAAAGGACAGGACATTATATTTTTCATGTTGCACTAGATACATTTATTTAATTTTTTGAGTCCTTTTATGAAGTATTGGAGACCTCTAAAGGAATAAGGCTGATAAATTTCTCCCCATTTTGTAGGTTTGCTAAAAGAAAAATGAAGAAGCTAAGTGATTACCTGTGATGGAACATTTTGGAAGGTAAAGCCTGTTTGGAGTGCCAGCACATCACCCTGCCTTCCCAATCTAGTGGACCCAATGATGCCTTTCCATTTTGGACTCAGCCCCCACCTGATCATTAACCAAAGTGCCCTTTCCTGACTTACCCTGCAAGCACATGTGTTTTGTGTTTGTAGTTGGATGTTAGTTCACATATTACTGGAACATTTTGTCTACTATTATACAATTAAACTAGAAAAGTCCTCTGTGGGATGTAGACTAACAATATGACTCAAAGATTATCAAAGAAGTTATAAGTTTTTTAATGATAGTATATGTTAGACTAATCACACAAAAACATCTGGATTTTGTTTATGTCAAAATTGATAATATTTGGAAAAGAATATCTGCATGTTATTTTGCAATTATTTTTGCTTGGCTGCAGCATACCAATACCTAACAAGGTTGTACAGAAGCCTGTGTTGTCTAATATGGGCAATGCTAGGTCAGAGTACAAACAGGATCACCTCATTATGGGTATATTTATAAATTTGTTTTGTTTTCAGCAGAATAATTCAAACCATAATCTGTCACTTTGAAAAGCAGTGACACTTCTATTCACAGAGTAAGAAGAGTTTAAATGGGATGGGATTCCCTGGAAATTTTTCCTTCCTTTAATTTTAAAAGAATGTCAGAATGTTTTCTGTTCCATTTCATTGAGCCATGAGCTTTGCAGTAAAACACCAACAGAAGGGGGAAAAAAGGGGAAAATTGAGTTAGCAAAGGAGGATCCAGGAGTCTTTTCTCATATAGATTCATGTTAACTTTTTGGTTCAGCTACTCTATGATCTTTTTTTATTTTAAGACAAGAAATATCTTTTTCATAATTAATATGATTACATTTATTCTGACAAAATAAAGTTCAGTATTTAAAGTTACCATAGGACAAACACTAAACCTGCCAAAAACAGTAGATCCAAGATGTACTGTTATTCAATTACTCACTGAAGGACCCAAAACCTGACTTTCTGATTTTCACATGGACTTGAGATTTAATACCACATGCCTGTACTTGGTTGAGAGTCTTGACTTGAAGTCTCCTTGGCAAAAGATAGTTGTTTACTCCAGGATTTTTTCTCCTTGCTCTTCTAAAATTTTTCTTAAATCTACTATAAGGAAAGACAACTGTACATTAATTTTTAAAAAGCATGAGTGTACAGTGCTGTACAATTTTTGATGGATTTTAGTTTCCCACACAGACTATGAACCATACAGGTAATCAGCAAAAAGTGGCCAATCATTTAAGTAAACTTAAATGTGTCTGTTAATAGGTTTCTTTGTTATTGTGTAGGACCTTCATGTAAAAGGCATAAAATAGGAAATAAATATTATTGGCCATGGTTTTTTCCCTGGGGAAGAAAATGATGCCATCACATGGGAAGTCACCATAAATAGAAAAGTCTGTGAATTGGTGACTCCGATGATCTTCCCCCTGGGCTACAACTTGAAAGGGCTCTTTTGCTGTCAAAAAAAGAAGGAAATTGAAAAAAAAAAAAAAAGAATCATGATGTCAATGTCAAAAAGGAGAAAAATGCCTCAGCCTAGGAAAAGCCAACCTTGACTCTTGCCAGATGATTCAGTATAATCAAATAAGTCAATATCAATCAATCAATAAAAAGCCACTGGGGAGTAATAATAAGGTGCTTACAAGGAATGAAAGATGGTGCAGTGATGGACACCGTACCAACAGGACCAATTTCCAAATAGTTTGGTGGGTTTATCTCTCTACTATTTTGTTGGGATTTTATAGACATAACATATATTCCTAATTGAATGAGTGTTTTTTCACAAGATTTTATTACTTGATTACATTTACAGAGTTTATAATAAATATAACTGATCCATTATTATTTCTATGTAGAGATCTATAAATCTATTATCCCCAGGAGAGCTGGAAGATAGATACATGAACAAAGAAAATTAAAATAAAGAACTGGGGCCCTTGTGTAAAATGTGTGTTTTGTGTGTGTATGCATACATTTGTACACGCACACACATGCACTGACTGGCCTCCTCTAGCTAGGGTGGCAAACGCGACCCCAAACTATTGATTGAAAATGTAAACTCAGGGTTTTCACTCTGTACTGAGAAATGTAAAAACACTTCCCACCACCCCAACTCTTGTATACTCAGAAACAGTGCCAGGGAGTTATAACAGATTATTGGAGTCAGGCCAAAAAAAATGCAAAAAATTGCATTTTTTACTTTTAAAAATCTTTCTCAATTTGACAGGACTGGAAAGAAAAAATCTGTTGATATCAAAATGTCATGAAGTTTTCTCAGTCAGATTATGGGGAGACATGGAAAACTTATGGGAAGTCTGGGCAGTGTTTCCCAAAGTGGGAATTGGTTCCTAGGGTTTTGGGTTAAAAAATGTTATTAACCAAATGGCTCATCAGTCCTAATTAATTCCTAATTCCAGGGTATTTTACGAGAGTAAAGCCTCTCTGTTTGTCTGAAGCAGACATTCCTCTATGTGTCCACAGAGAAGTGCTACTCAATAAGCTGCCAAATCTTTAGCCCACAATGAGGATTGAGAGCCCTCAGATATGAAGTGTTGGAGAACTGTTAGCGGTGGTGAAACTCCAGTCCTGTTTTGGATGATAGCAGTTAAAATGTTTATGGAAAAGGAAGAGCAGATCGCCTGCATGTGTTGAGAGTGTGGCAGCAAGGACCTCATTTGAAACCACATATGACAGTAGAGCTGTGGAAGCAACTTTGGTGTGACTTTTTAGGACATTGCCAACTCTGCAAGCTGCCTTGGCTTGGGATCACAGTAGAAGTGACATCATTAAGAACCAATCGGAGGATTTCAGCATTAGTAGGGGTACAACTTCAGTACGCCATTGGCGTGAACCACTTTGAGAAGTACAGGAGCAATGGAGTAACTGGGTACCTTGGCAAGATGAATCGGCCTTATTGGGAAGGAGAGATCTGTGTCCTTTCTCCCACTGAGGGTTAGAACCCAGATAGTTTGGGCTGAGGCTGAAATATGAAAGACTTAAAATATGCTGACCTCTTATTTTTACTAGAGAGAACACTTATTTCTGAGTAGAGGCTCGCTTCTGAGTAGAGTAGTGGTGCTTCACATTACACAGTCTATGCCAGTCCATATACCACAAGACACAAGCCAGGTTTGATGACAGAGAGTCAGAATTAGTTTCTCATCTTCATCCCCTGCTGTTTTATGTTATTATTACTTGAGTGATGGAGTTATGACCCCAACTTTCCCAAATGGATATGAGAACACATCAGAACACATTCCTCACATTAATGTAATTAACTGTAGGGTCATATTGTTTCATGTATGATTTCTCCAAACAGCCTTGAATTTATAGATTTAAATTAATTTTAACCAAATTTTTGAGAATGTACTATGTTGACACTGGAAGAGACCCTGGCAATAATAAAATGCTCAACTGGTCCAACTAGTCCTTTTATTGTGCTTCAAGAATAAGATATTTACACAAATAATTACAACATAAAGCAGAATGCATATTGGTTTCGATCTGGGGAATAGGTTGTTAGTTTCCCTTCCTCGTGTGACAACTTACTTTTCCTTTCCTTATGAGTTTTTTCTTCATATGTTTATAATGTGCACTGTATAGCCTTTAGCATTTGTGTATGCTTGAACCAATCTAGATTGTTGTTTTTTCAAAGGAAAATGTTTGTTTACACTTTCCAATGGTTTGACATTTGAAGTTTTGATCTTTCTCTACCGAAAAAAATAAATTGAAGTAAAATTGCTCTCAAGACCTTGCCATTACTTCTAGGTTTCATAAAAACAGACTCCTTTGTCTTTAGTAATTGAAAGTAGAAGGTGAAATGTTTACACAGGATGATAACTACTAACATGGCTTTAATTTTATTTTTGCTGTGTGAACTTGTTCTCTGACGGTTTCATTTTAAGCCAGATACCATGACCTTCCCCAATTTCAGAAAAATTTTCTCCATGGTTGCTTCATCTTAGAACTGTAGTTTTTTAGTACATGTTTCCATCTGGAAATGAATGACCCAGTGATGCTCCGGTGCCTTACCAGCTGAAGACAATCTAAGGCCTTCTCCAGTGGCTCTGCCAAACACAGGGATGATCCAAGCCACAGATGTTGGCTTTCCTATTTGATTAATGAGGACAATATTTAAATTTGATATCATATTTGAAGGTCAACATTAAAGGCAAAAGACCTTCATTTATTCTACCCTTAATAAAATAGTCAAATATAAATATGGTTTAAAATTGACAGCTGCTTCATTTTAGGAAGTGGATGATTTCTGTCTAATTTTCTGCCTTTTCCTGATGAAAATTTCTTTAATTTTTTTTATTATGTGAACTTCTATTCTTTAAACCAAATTGAAAAATCACTTGCAAATGGAAATAACCTAAGTTCCATCATATCTCAATAAAAACATATACCAAAGGACCTAATGGGTTTAAGAAGAAAATGAGAAGATTTTAGACCACATACACACACCAATTCTGTTATCAACAATATTAGCGATCATAATTTTTGTTTTTCATGCAATTACTTTTTGGTTGTACAGTTTATCCCTTGTTTTCAAAGGTCTTACCAAGTAAAAGTAGGAATGACAGCTATAAATCCACTTATAACTCAAACTCATACAAACCTTGGAATAAAATGTTTTGTGGGTTTGTTTTAAGTATGGAAAAATTATCTTCTTTATTTTCCCTACCCTATCAGATGTAAAATGTGAGTTTTCTTTTATAAATAATTCTTTAATGCTAATGTACTAACCTGAAAGAATATAAAGCTTAATAACATGTATTGTCTATGTTATATTTTATAAAGAGCATAAAGCATATGTTATCATATATGTGTTCATCTTATATCAGTCTATATGTTATATTAGTTCTTATCTTGGCTTAAGTTCTCTAGTAATCAGAGCCTGAGACAAGCGTTTGCATGCAGGCAAGTCAATTAAGAAGTGATTCCAGGGAATAGAAGTGAAGAACCTGAGAGAGTGAAAGAAGGAAGGAGGGAGAGAGTCAACACAATAATGTGCTACTAGTCGGTCACTGCTATGCCTGACAGAGGCTCAATCCTGCTGGCACCTTCTGGAGAGGTTATAAATTCATCCCAAAATTATCTGTCTAAAAGGGAGAAAAAAACAAGTGGTTATATATCAACTACATCCCCTCCTTGTGGAAAATTGTTCTTTGGGCAACTACTACCACACTCTTTAAGGTTGCACGTGAGTGAGTCTATCGGCATCTGTGGGAATCCCAGACTGTCAGGAAAGCCCCAGTGTAAGAGAAAGCACTGCATGACTGAGATGAGGCTCTTCTGTGCACAAAGCAGGATAAAGTCTGTGCAGACAAGTTCTTCTAGATCTGGATATTGATCAGATGAGACCTAGAAGTTCTATGGCTATAGATGGCCAACAAAGTCCTATATTTTCCAGACTTCTGACCTGCCCACAATTGCTAGGTCCTTTCAGTCATAAGTCATTCAGAGCAAAATGCTCAAAATGGGCTCCTTAGAATGCTCAAACAATGATGAGTTGTAGCTCCTCTCTTCAAAAATGTTCCATATTCAGTTAAAATATGGAATATGGAAGAAATACTCAGTTAAAAACAGTGGAGTGGATATCTGT
Organism: Cynocephalus volans; assembly: GCF_027409185.1. Classification (NCBI taxonomy): domain Eukaryota; kingdom Metazoa; phylum Chordata; class Mammalia; order Dermoptera; family Cynocephalidae; genus Cynocephalus; species Cynocephalus volans. The sequence goes on from NC_084464.1 coordinate 80,025,256, forward strand.
ACTCCAACAGTTTCTGAATAATGCGTTCATGAGCCTGTGAATCTGAGGTGGGTTTTAAATTCTAAGCTTGTGTCATGTGCAGAGCATTGCTCCAAGAGCTTTATGTGTGTTGATATATTTAACATCACCATTGTGTAAGACTAGAAATATTATTTCCCCCATTTCGCAGAAATAGGAATTGGAGCACATAAAACACTGTGAGAAATTTGCCTTGGAGCTTTTAAAGATGCTTCAAGACAAGATAGCATCTTTTTAGTAAGTGACTCATATGGGTTTGAAGATGGATTAGAATATTTATTCTCCAGTTGTGCCCAAAGTTTGGTGTATATGTAGGTTCCAACAGTTCACAGTTGTAGTTTACTTACAAATATATTTTCATACTTCATAATTTTAAAATATTTTTTTCAATAAATTATTGAGTATCTCATTAAAATGTCCACTAAGATTCTCTCTCTTTCTCTAGCTGTCTTTGGTCTTTCTGAAATCATCTTATTTCTAATTCCAGGGATGACTTTCTTGATAATATTTATTTGAAAAAAGTATCTTATTTTAGAAACTAACTCTTTTGGTTAATTTTTGACTTTGAATATAGTTATATTGGTAAACTAAGTCAGAGTTGAGACCATGAAATTCTCAGGCTATGATACTTATAAGGAAATGGTGATATTTTGAAAATTTTAATTAAATGAATCCTCCAATCTGAGGCAAGATTGAATAAATATTTCATGAGGCTGGACTGGAAAATCTCAGCCTAAATTGATGTCAGTTTAGAGGTTTTGTTTTGATAAAATTACATTATATATGACACTTCCCTACAAGTTTTGTACTCTGGCTTCTGCCACTCTGTTCCCAAGACAATCTTATTCACTCTATGTATTTGCCAATAACCTCTTCTGATAATTATTCAGAAAATATTACATAGAGTAAATATTTCATAAGCATAGGTGAATTGATGAAATTAAAAACTTTTGTGTCATAATGTATACCTTAAATTTTATTCATCCAGTCCATTCTTCCATATATACACCAAACATTTATTTAGCACTTCCTTCCAGACACTTTCAGAATTGCAAATTCAACTACAATTTCCCCTTCTGCAAAATGAAAATATTATTTAAAAATATCACAGATGATTTATAAATGTGAGTTGTAGTCCCCAAAACCAGAGGTCACTAAATTACAGCCCATGGATTAGATAAGGCACTCCTGTTTTTGTAAATAAAGTTTTATTGGTACACAGCCATAATCACATATTGTTAACGGCTGCTATGATGGCAGCAGAGCTGCATAGCAGAGACTATATGGCTCACAAAGCCAATAATGTTTACTAACTGGCCCTATACATAAAAAGTTTGCCAACTAGTATTTCCCAAATTACCCACATCTTAATACTTGTTTTACAGAGAGATATGCACATGTTAAATAGAGAGAGTCCCATTCCCTCCTATAGATTCTGATTAAAGAGATTTGGAGTAAGGCGGGAATTCAATGTTCAACAAGATTCCCAGATAATGCTTATAAAAAAAAAATAGTAGTTATGGGAATGAATATCTAGAGATGAAATTCAAGGTTCTTAGCAGAGGAGAGATTTTTCATGGACAGGAGACAGATCACTTAATCTGAATTGACATTAAGAGTACCCTGAGTAGAACAAGGAAGGACAGAAATGTACTAAAATGCAAATTCTAATTTCCCAGCACAAATTTCTGAGGACCAGACTTAACACTGAGTATCAAATACCTCGGTACTAGACTAGCTGAAAACATGAACAGAGAGCTCAAATTTTAAAAAAAGCAGAACACTGAGCAGACTAAAAATCTGCATTAAGAGAAAAGGAACTGAGGCAAATTGTGAAAGTTGTTAGCATTTCAAATTCTATAGGGGAAACACTTCAGGAAATAGGACTGGGCACAGACTTCATGAATACGACCCCAAAAGCACGGGCAACCAAAGGAAAAATAAACAAATGGGATTATATCAAACTAAAAAGCTTCTGCACAGCAAAAGAAACAATTAAAAGAGTTAAAAGACAACCAACAGAGTGGGAGAAAATATTTGCAAAATATACATCTGACAAAGGATTAATATCCAGAATATATAAGGAACTCAAACAACTTTACAAGAAGAAAACAAGCAACCCAATTAAAAAATGGGCAAAAGAGCTAAGTAGGCATTTCTCTAAGGAAGATATCCAAATGGCCAACAGACATATGAAAAAATGCTCAACATCACTCAGCATCCGGGAAATGCAAATCAAAACCACATTGAGATACCATCTAACCCCACTTAGGATGGCTAAAATCCAAAAGACTATGAACGATAAATGCTGGCGAGGCTGCGGAGAAAAAGGAACTCTCATACATTGTTGGTGGGACTGCAAAATGGTGCAGCCTCTATGGAAAATGGTATGGAGGTTCCTTAAACAATTGCAAATAGATCTACCATACGACCCAGCCATCCCACTGTTGGGAATATACCCAGAGGAATGGAAATCATCAAGTCGAAGGTATACCTGTTCCCCAATGTTCATCGCAGCACTCTTTACAATAGCCAAGAGCTGGAACCAGCCCAAATGCCCATCATCAGATGAGTGGATACGGAAAATGTGGTACATCTACACAATGGAATACTACTCAGCTATAAAAACGAATGAAATACTGCCATTTGCAACAACATGGATGGACCTTGAGAGAATTATATTAAGTGAAACAAGTCAGGCACAGAAAGAGAAATACCACATGTTCTCACTTATTGGAGGGAGCTAAAAATTAATATATAAATTCACACACACACATACACACATACACACACAAACCGGGGGGCGGGGAGGAAGAAGATATAACAACCACAATTATTTGAAGTTGATACAACAAACAAACAGAAAGGACATTGTTGGGGGGGAGGGGGGGGAGGGAGAAGGGAGGGAGGTTTTGGTGATGGGGAGCATTAATCAGCTACAATGTATATCGACAAAATAAAATTAAAAAAAAATAAAAATAAAAAAAAATAAAATAAAATAAAAATAAAATAAATAAATAGTTACTTCCCTGCATTAAAAATAATTTAGTCCATGCAAAAAAAAAAAAAAAAAAAAAAAAAAAAAAAAAATTCTATGCGAAGGCTTTCTCAAAGATCCAACTGTTAATAACAAAACAGACGATCAAGAAAGAAAAGACTAAGTATAATGTAATTCTAAGCGCTGCAGTCTTGCAAAGCTATGGCATATATTTCCAGCCAAATTAGTGATACCAGTCCTTTTACCAAACTTACTGAAATCAAAATTCACCCACATATTGAGAGTCATGAAGACACTTACTCTGAAGGGTAGTGACCAGAGGACTCAAATCCACCTTTTTATTTCTAAATGGGGGCATAGAGAATGGCATCCTAGATTGTGAGATTTACTTATTTGCTGGATGGCAGTAAACTTTCCAGCAACTCTGAGAACCATGCGGGGTAGAAGAAACCCTACATGTACTGAGCCCTCCCTTGGGACCTTTGGGCACATGCTCTGTCTTGACCTTGCAGCAATTCCTCTGAGTTGTTTGGCGATAAAATCATTTGTGGGATACTTCTCTTCACCCATTAAGGCACTCACAACTAGTCCTAGAAAGAATTTAGGTAACTTTTACACATCCATTTCTCCCAAAACTTTTCTTGGATCTATCAAGTCCACCTTCGTAATCTTTTAACTACATAAGGCTTAACTTAATCTGGAAGAAGTAAATTTCTCTTCTCAAATGATGTGCACAAGCAGGATAGAATCTGTATGAAAAACCTATGAAGTTTTACTTCTAATCAGGAAAGAATTTTCCTGGCAATAGATTCAACTCATTCACTCAGCCCCACCCTTCCTTCATAAGCAATGCCTAATCATTGAGTCGGTTTCTTTATTTATTTTGTCATTTAAAAATTTAACATCTACCAAGGATCTGCTTTCAATTTTTAAAAGCACCATGTCTTTTTTCTTTGAATGTTTTCAAGTCATTTAAATAAATAGAAATATAGAGAGCTTTCATCACTCAAGCAAGACACTCATGGAGTCATAACACATGTATTCTCACCCTAAGAGACCCTCAAGAACTTTGGAAACAACAACTTCATATGACTTTCTAGATTTAAATATTTATATCCATATAATCCCTGACATGTGTCTTTATAGAGACTCTGGTATACACATAAGCTATCTTGTATATCACATGCATGTGTATTTTTGTCCTTTTCCACTTTCTGAAGACACTTAGAGAAGCTCAGAACCAGGAGACATTATCAGTGGCTCGATGTGGTGATTTGAAAACATTTCCATAAAAGTTTTGACACTCTTCCACTAATCAATAGGACTGATGGAAGTGATGCTATGTGACTTCAGAGGTCAGGTTATAGAAGACAGTATATCTTTTGCCTGGCTATCTTGGTACACTCACTTGCAGGAAAGCCAGCTACCCTGTAAGCAAACTGCCCTGAGACTGCCATATTGTGAGAAATGCCAAATTAGTGCATGCAAGAGACAAAATAATGAGAGAGAGAGATGCCTGGCAAGCTCGTCCCTGATGCCACACCCTGTTCCAGCTCCACTCACCATTCCATCTGACTGCAACAGTTTCATGGACCTCAGTCCAAAACCATGCAACCAAGCTTGTCCAAATTCTTGACCTACAGACAGTGAGAGAGATAACTGTGGCAGAACAAGATCCAGTGTAACTGCCTCAATTCTCTCAGGCTTTTGATGAACTTGGGTTCACATTCTGGCTCAAATATTTATTAGTTATTTGACCATGAACATGCTGTTTTCTAACAGAGTAATTTCATTCAACAACTCAGAATGTAGTTTGAAGAACCAGGAGCAAGTGACCAAACAGGGGTTTTAGGACAGAGTAGTAAGCATGGTGTGTATAGGCTGGAGGCTAGATTGGAGAATTTTATGGGGGGTGAGGAGGAAGATGGAGGGAAGCTGATGGGTATTTTACATTAAACAGCCAAGCAGCAGTTAACAGCACCATCATGCATTTAGCTTCTTGAATTACTACTCTAGTTGTGTATCACCATCATTTATATTTAAAATGTTTAGCGAATGGGTTATTTTAGTAATTACATTCAACTCGCCTATTTGGCCGATGCAGAAAACAGATAAATTTTGCAGAATGACAGTGGATTATTGTAAGCTTAAGCAAGCAATAACTCCAATTACAGCTACTGCACCAGAAGTGGATTGTTTATTGAGCAAATTAACACATCCCCTAGTACCTGGTATGCATATATTGATCTGGCAAATGCCTTTTTCACCCTACCTATAAATAAAGCCCATCAGAAGCAGTTTGCTTTCAGCTGTCAAGGCAAGCAATACACTTTCATACCCCAGTCCTACTTCAGGGGTATACCAATTCTTCAGCCGTATGTCATAATTCAGTTCACAGGGATGTTGCTTATCTTTCCTTTCCACAAAATATGATATTGATCCATTACACTGATGTCGTTATGCCGATTGGACCTAGACAGCAAGAAGTAGCAACTACTCTAGACTTGTTGGTAAGATGTTTGCCAGTGAGAGGATGGGAAATAAATAAAATAAAAGTTCAGGGACCTTCTATCTCAGTGAAATTTCTAGGGGTAATAGGGCAAGATATCCCTGCTAAGTTGAAGGATAAGTTGTTGCATCTAGACCCTTCTGTAACCAAGGAAGAGTCACAATGCCTAGTGAGCCTCTTTGGATTTAGAAGTCAACATGTTCCTAATTTGGGTATATTACTCTTTTGGCCCATTTACCAAGTGACCAGAAAACGCCTAGTTTTGAGTGGGGCCCAGAATAAGAGAGGGCTCTGCAACAGGTCCAGGCTGCTGTGAAAGCTGCTGTATGACTGGACCACATGATTGAGCAGATCTAATGGTATGTGAATTGTCAGTGACAAATAGGAATGTTGCTTGGGGCCTTTGGCAGGCCCTTACAGGTGAATCACAGCATAATCTCTTAGGGTTTTAGAGCAAAGCACTACCATCCTCTGTGGATCACTACTCTCCTTTTGAGAACAGCTCTTGGCCTCCTACTGGGCCTCAGTTGAGAATGAATGCTTAATCGTAGGCCACCAAGTTACCTTGCAACCTGTGCTTCCCATCATGAGCTGAGTGTTATCTGACCCAACAAGCCACAAAATTGGTCTTGTACAGCAGTACTTCATCATTAAATGGAAGTGGTATGTATATGACCAAGCCCAAGATGGCTCTGAAGGTACAAGTAAGTTATATGAAGAAGTGGCCCAAATATCCATCATTCTGTTTCAGCTGTACTGCTTTCTCTCTCCCAGCCTGAACCTATGCCCTCAGAGGGAGTTCCCTATGATCAGTTGAGAGAGGAAGCAAAGACTTGACTGTGGTTTACAGATGGTTCTACACGATATACCAGTGCCACCCAAAACTGAACAGCTGCAGCACTATAGCCCCTTTCTGGGACATCCTTGAAGGACAATGGTGAAGAGAAATCCTTCCAGTGAGCAGAACTTTGAGCAATGCATGCAGTTATTAACTTTACTTGGAAGGGAAAATGGCCAAATGTGCAATAATATACCAATTCATGAGCTTCAGCCAATTGTTTGGATGGTCAGGGACTTGGAAGAAACATGATTTAAAAATTGGTGACAAAGAAATCTGGGGAAAAGGTATGTAGATAGGTCTCTCTGTATGGGGAAAAAACATGAAGATATTTGTGCCCCATATTACCAAAAGGTGACCTCAGCAGAGGATGATTTTAACAATGAACAGAATAAGATGGCCTGTTCTGAGCATAGCAGTCAGCCTCTTTCCCCTGCCACCCCTGTCATTTCCCAATAGGCTCACAAAGTAGTCTTGGTGGCAGGGATGGAGGTTATGCACAGGATCAGAAACATGGCCTCTCCCTCATTAAGACTGATCTGGCTATGGCCACTGCTGCATCAAACATGTGACCAGTTCAAGGAATGACAACTGTAATTGCCATGAGCATTTCCTTCTTATTTTGTTACGAATATAATTGTGCATGTTTGTGTGTGTATATTTTTATTTTCTTTACTCTATTGTTTCCTGAACATGTAACATAATACATATTGACGTTATATGATAGTATTTAAGTATTGTTAATTTTATACCATAGTTTTTAAGTTATGGAATATCAAGGAAAGGAGTAAACGTTATTCAGGGACTATTCTGTTCTGGGGAAGGGATCACAGGTGGTAAGTTTTCAGTTGTACACAGTATAGTTGTTTCATGTCAGGTGGAATTATGACCTTGTTACTGTCTTTATTTGGATATTAAATATGGTATAAGGAAATGTACATTGGTGCCAAATTGACAAGGGGTAGACTTGTGATGTTTAATTCCATGCGCCACCTTAGCTGGGCAAAGCAGATTGCCCTCCCTAATGTGGGTGGTCTGCCTAGAACAAGAAGGATGACCCTCCTGCCAATAAGAAGGAACTCCTTCAACCTGACTGCATGAGCTAGGAAATCAATCTTTTCTAGACTTCGGACTGGGACTGAAACATTGGCTCCTACTGGGTCTCCAGACTTCCAGCTTTCAGACTGGAACCACATTAACTCTCTGGATTCCCAATTTACCAACTTCAGATCTTGAAACATCTCAGTCTTCATAAGCATGTGAGCTAATTCCTTATAAGAAATTTCTCTGTGTGTGTGTGTGTGTGTGTGTGTGTGTGTGTGTGTGTGTGTGTGTGTGTGTGTGTGTGGTGTATCCTGTTTGTTCTGTTTCTTTGGAGAACCCTGACTAACACACATATTAAAAGAACTCTTAAACTTTTAGACCTATATAGACATAGATTGTTTTATCCTATGTGACTCCTTTACATAAATAAAAAAGGAAAATACAAATAAAAAAATTTGATTAAAGTATCCAGAACATTCTGAATCACTTTTATAGTCAAATTCATTGATTTTAGTATCTTTTGACAAAATAATTATTTTCAATGTTATCATGATCATTGGCCACTGTATCAGTCCATTTTTTGTTGCTTATAACAGAATACCTGAAATTGGGTAATGTATGAAGAAACAAAATTTATTTTTTATAGTTCTGGTGGCTGGGAAGTCCACAGTCATGGGAGCATAGCTGGTGAGGGCCTTCTGGGTGAGAACTGCTTACAGGGCCCCATGGCAATGCAGGTAATCAAACGGTACTATAGCAAGAGCTCTTTCATGTGCTTGCCTCATAAAACCACCAGTCCATACCCATGATAACCCATTATTTCATGAATGGATTAATCTATTTGTGATAGCATAGTCCTCATGGTCCAATTACCTCTTAAAGGCTCCTTCTTTCAAATACTATCATCAGATTTTCCCACCCTCTTAATGCTGTTACAGTGGGGATCAAGTTTCCAACACCCCAATTTGGGGGAGGGGGCGTGTGCAAATGTAACCAACAGCAGTTATACAACATTTCTTACAAGTCCTCACTGCTGTCTCCAGGATATTAGTATAAGGTAGTGATGTTCATTGTATGTATTTCTATGTTGGCGGTTTCTTGGTCTTTCCATAAATGTCAGTTAAAACAACTGTGTCATGTCTACCACCTGGCCAATAGCAACTGTAAGACAACACTGATTGAAAGACACATTCTGACATCAGAGGTGTTAAAATATGAAAAATGTGCATCTTAGAATCAATGAAATTTTGGCATGGCTCAATAAATATTATTATTATTGTAGAGATTATGCTGATGATGTTGATGAATATTAGTTGGAAGATGTGTCCTTATGCCTGCCTGAAGAAGTGTGTTTATGTAGCTGGGAATATATGCCTGATGGTTGGGTATTTATGAAGGTGCTAAAACAATGACCATGGAATAGAATAGAGAATCCGGAAATCAACCCACACACTTACTGCCATCTGATCTTTGACAAAGGCACCAAGCCTATTCACTGGCGAAGGGACTGCCTCTTCAGCAAATGGTGCTGGGATAACTAGATATCCATATGCAGGAGAATGAAACTAGATCCATACCTCTCACCGTATACTAAAATCAACTCAAAATGGATTAAGGATTTAAATATACACCCTAAAACAATAAAACTTCTTAAAGAAAACGTAGGAGAAACACTTCAGGAAATAGGACTGGGCACAGACTTCATGAATACGAACCCAAAAGCACAGGCAACCAAAGGAAAAATAAACAAATGGGATTATATCAAACTAAAAAGCTTCTGCACAGCAAAAGAAACAATTAACAGAGTTAAAAGACAACCAACAGAGTGGAAGAAAATATTTGCAAAATATACATCTGACAGAGGATTAATATCCAGAATATATAAGGAACTCAAACAACTTTACAAGAAGAAAACAAGCAACCCAATTAAAAAATGGGCAAAAGAGCTAAGTAGGCATTTCTCTAAGGAAGATATACAAATGGCCAACAGACATATGAAAAAATGCTCAACATCACTCAGCATCCGGGAAATGCAAATCAAAACCACATTGAGATACCATCTAACCCCAGTTAGGATGGCTAAAATCCAAAAGACTCTGAACGATAAATGCTGGCGAGGCTGCGGAGAAAAAGGAACTCTCATACATTGTTGGTGGGACTGCAAAATGGTGCAGCCTCTATGGAAAATGGTATGGAGGTTCCTCAAACAATTGCAAATAGATCTACCATACGACCCAGCTATCCCACTGTTGGGAATATACCCAGAGGAATGGAAATCATCAAGTCGAAGGTATACCTGTTCCCCAATGTTCATCGCAGCACTCTTTACAATAGCCAAGAGTTGGAACCAGCCCAAATGTCCATCATCAGATGAGTGGATATGGAAAATGTGGTACATCTACACAATGAAATACTACTCAGCTATAAAAACGAATGAAATACTGCCATTTGCAACAACATGGATGGACTTTGAGAGAATTATATTAAGTGAAACAAGTCAGGCACAGAAAGAGAAATACCACATGTTCTCACTTATTGGTGGGAGCTAAAAATTAATATATAAATTCACACACACACACACACACACACACAAACTGGGGGGGGCGGGGAGAAGATATAACAACCACAATTATTTGAAGTTGATACGACAAGCAAACAGAAAGGACATTGTTGGGGGGGAGGGGGGAGGGAGAAGGGAGGGAGGTTTTGGTGATGGGGAGCAATAATCAGCCACAATGTATATCGACAAAATAAAATGAAAAAAAAATAAATAAAAGAAAAAAAAAGTAAAATAAAACAATGACCATGAAAGCCAGTGATCTAAAGTGTCAACTAATAAAAATTTTACTTCTACACGTTACGGTGACCAACTTTTTAGGATATTAATACTGTCATTAAGTCTTGCTGTTCTGACACCATACAAGTTAAAGATTTCACTGTCGTTATTAACACTGAAATCAGGAGCTTATTATCAGAATTTTTCAGTTGGTTGTGGCAGAATTCTTATGCATAAAATGTTTCATGGAAAAAAATCAATCTTCCAATTCCAGAATTTCCATATTTCAGGGCTCTCTTCTTCTGGACATCTTTTACATTCTACATTTCTTATTCTTTTTCTTTATCCTCACTACATTGAAAAATAAGTAATTCTACCTCAAAAATAAAAACAGACTTAAACAGAGTTTCCAGACCATCAGGATAAAAGTCATTTAGACCTATTCACTTTTCAGCAACTGGTTAGCATTCTTTTACAAAAAATCTGTATTTATTTTGAAGCTTGTTCAGTTAATATCATTGTTCTTCTATTTCCTACATATGATGTACTTGTGCCAGTGCAGTTGAATCATGCATTTTCCAGATGGCAAAACTTTCTGAAGAAAATATTGCGGTGACAGACCTGGCCAGAAAACTCCATCAATTCTTTCTTGTGCAGCTCCACTGGGAATAAATTAGATTAGGCATGGCCTCCAGGAATGCAGGCAAGGTCAGATTTCTCCTTCAATTCTACAAAAACAACAGCTCTGAAAATAAGGAGTACACTGCACAAATTCTGAGTTTCGGCTGCTTTTCTGGAAGTTTCCAAATGGTCTAGAGAATATGACATGACTAATAGCAATCCAGAAGCAATCTCTAATTTTATTCTGTCTCAGAACCTCTAGCAGATTTCTAAATTGATTTATCAGAAGTATATAATTTTTATTTATCTCTAACCATTATTCCTGGCTTGAGATCTCTCCCTTTCCCTTGTTTCCCTGCTATAAGTGTAGTCATGTAGTCAGAATGGACAGGGTCTTATTTTATTATTTGCTTGTCTAGAAATCAGGTTATGAATGTTTATATGGTAGCTGGATAGCTGGAATTTCTTGAATAATCACAAAAATTCAAAAATGGAAAGATTTTATCTTTCCCTTAGTTTTCCTACAATCTTCATAACTAGCTATTTAAAACTACCTCGATCTATTAAAAAAGAAAATTAGCACAGGAAGCCAAAGTAAGGCAGGAATAATACAGGGACATGCCCCAGGGAAGCTTCTCATAAATATTCATTACCATGCTTTCCTTCTTTGCAACACACATCATAATGTAAATATTCAGGCTGGATCAACACTACTACCTCTTTGCCTGGCAGTTAATGGATTCATACTGCACCGGCAACAGCTAAACCACACAACCAATCAGCATGCTACACTGTCGCACCTGCATACAGGAGGAACAGAGGTGCAGATGTAATGCACAAGGACAAAGGTACGGGAAGTAATTCCTGTGCATGACCAGAAGCGGATACTACCTCGTTAGGCCTTAATTGCCTTAGGTCCTCTTCCACAGAGGAATATTCCTCCCCTTAGTTAGATAGAGAAACACCCCCATCCCAGGACAATACATAAATTCTCCCCTTGGAAATACACGGGGTGGTTCTCCTTTTCTTTCTGAGACTGCCTACATGAACCTGTTGGCAAGTATTCTCTCTGCACAATAAACTCTTATTGTTTGTATGTTCATCTGTCTGTCTCTTTCCTTTTGTTCTCATTGAGTGAGCTCACTGGACTGTGGACTTCAGCTAGTCCCAAGTAAGGTTCTCATTACTTGGTTTGATCAAAAACCTAGTTAAGCCATCCGGTATCAAAAGTTCTGAGTTATTCCTGGCAGGCAGACAGCTCCAACTGATGATTAACTTACATCCCCAATGGGGATTTCAAGACAGAACTGCTTAATTCATCCATGGATCCATGCAATCATTCACTCATTCATCTGTTTTTTGTGGGGGAAGTACCTACTATGAAAGGCCCTGAGAATGCAAATACAAGCACATTTTGTTCTAAGGGATTTACTCTCTAGCAGAAGAAAGATGAAAACAAAGAAAAGCAATGGAACATTTTAGACACTCAGTGAGAAGAAACAATATCTGTGGTGTGATGGAGACAATAGCTAATTCTTCCTGCAGAGTTATGAAAAACTAAAAAATTAGGTAACATGAAAAGCTGTTGTCAAAAAATGAGCTACTGTTTCGCAGTCACCTAATCTAGGAAATTCATTCCACGCTGGAGTGAGGGTATGGGTAGGAATGAGGGCTGAGGGTGAAGGATTTGAATAGATGCCCAAAGGCGTGAAACTCCCCTACTTGTTCCTGGAACTGCAAACACTTGATCTGATTAACTACAGTGAGAGAATTAAGATTTATCCCAAGATAAGGATAGATCACTAAGTATGTTATTTGCCATTCTAAGGCATTTTCTGTCTGGAAATCTAAAGAGTTTTTCATTTGAAATTTGTATTGCACATGTCAATAATGGTTAGGTTCCCAGTCTGCTCAGCAAAGGGCTTTTGTTACCATTAAAATAGTTGAATTATAGTGAGAACATTGCTACATTGTATTTAATTTTTGAGAGCAGTGAATGAGTAATTTAGGAATAAGAAAAAAAAAACGTTTAATTTCACTACCTTTTTCAGCTACCTTCCAATTTGTTTTTTTCTTTACAAATTTGTTGGACATCACTGGTACTTTAGCTGCCTCTATTTCTATTTCCCTCTAAACCTTGACAACTGGATTTCTGTTCCTACCACTCCTTTCCCAGGCTCAGGAGGAACACCTTTTAACTTCCCACAGGAGCACATTCATTTTCCTTTCTGCAGAGCCTTAAAACATTCCATTTCCGTGCTCTGGCTTCTCACTGAAGGAAACTATGTGGTGCCACTCGACCTGTGTCCACAGAATTACTTCTGTACAAACTCTCATTTGCTGAGTGCAATTTGATTTCAGTTCCGAGGAACAAATCAGTCTGCTTGAACTAATTTATCTTAACACTCCATACATCGCCCAGAAGTATTTGGTTTCTGTTTTGTTTTGAGTCCCAGTTGTTATTTTTGCTTTTGTTACCTGAGCTTCTGGTGTAGTATCCAAAAAATCACTGCCAAGGCCAATTTCAAGGAGGTTTTGCCCTATGTTTTCTTCTAGGAATTTTAGGATGTCAGGTCTTACATTTAGGTTTTAAATCCATTTTGAGTTGGCTTTCATGTGTGGTACAAGATAAGAGTCCAATTTTATGCTTTTGTATGTGGATATTCAGTTTTACCAGCACCATTTATTGAAGAGACTATTTTTTCCCCATTGTGTTTTCTTGGTACACTTGTCAAAAATTAGCTGACTATATGCTTGGGTTTATTTCTGGGTTCTCTATGCTGTTCCATTAGTCTTCATGTCTCTATGCTGGTAATGTGTTTTGAATACTATAGCACTGCAATATAATTTGAATTTAGGAAGTGTGATGCCTCCAACTTTGTTTTTCTTTCTCAAGATTTTTTTGGCTATTCAGGTCTTTTGCAGATCCATACAAATTTTAGAACTGTTTTTTCTATTTCTGTGAAGAATGATATTGGAATTTTGATAGAGATTGTGTTGAATCTTTGGGCAATATGAACATTTTAACAATATTAATCCTTCCAACCCATGAACATAGGATATTTATGTCTTCTTCCATTTCTTTTGTCAGTGTTTTAGAGTTTTTAGTGTACAGATCTTTCACCTCCTTGGTTAAATTTATGTCTAAGCATTTTATTCTTCTTGATGCTGGCATAAATGAGATTATGTTCTTGATTTCTTTTTTGGATGGTTGTTATTGTTGTACAGAAATGTTGATTTTTATATCCTGCAGCTTTACTGAATTCATTTATAGTTCTAAATGTGTGTGTGTGTGTGTGTGTGTGCGCGCGCGCGCGCACGCGCGCGCGAAGTCTTCAGGGTTTCTACATATAAGATCATGTCATTTGCAAATAGAGATAGTTTTACTTCTTTTTTGCCAATGTTGATACCCTTGTTTCTTTTTCTTGTTTGATTACTCTTGCTAGTACTTCCCGTACTATGTTAAACAAGAGTGGTGAGAATGGACATACTTGACTTATACCACATCTTAGATGAAAAGCTTTCACTTTTCTCCCATTGATTATGATGTTAGCTATTGGCCTTTCATAAATTGCCTTTATTGTGTTGAGGAAATTTCCTTTTATACACAAATTTCTGAGAATTTTTATAAAGAAAAAATATTGAACTTTGTTAAATGCTTTTAATCTTCTGTTTTAATCTTCTATGATTTTTATCTTCTATTCTGTTGATATGATGTATCACATTGATTTTTTTTGCATATGTTAAACAAAACTTGCATACCAGGGATAAATCCCATTTGATCATAACATATAATTTTTTTTGATGTGTTACTGAATTGGTTTGCTAATATTTTATTGAGAATTTCTCCATCTATATTCATCAGAAATATTGGTCCACAGTTCTCTTTTCTTGTAGTCTCTGTTTGGCTTTAGTATCACGGTGATGCTAGCCTCATAAAATGAGTTTGGAAGTAGTTCCTCTAGTTCTATTTTTAGAAGCATTTAAAAAAGATTAGTAATAATTCTTTGAACACTTGGTAGAATTCAGTCATGAAACCATCTGGCCCTGGACTTTTTTTTGTTGAGAGACTTTTAATTTGTACTTCAATCTCTTTATTAATCTATTTAGGCTTTCTAATTCTTCATGACACAATGTATTTTAAAGTTTTATACTACATTCTAAAATTAGATGATTGAATATGAGTGGTCTTAAATGATTAACAAAGACCTTTTTTTTTTCAGAGCTAAAATATGTTTGCAAGTGAAAAGTATTCACTTAACAGATATTTATTACACACCTACTATATATAATATTTGCCTGCAACAAATAAGAGCTCATTTCATTTGATTTCATTTCATTTTTAAATCAGAAAGAAATATCTTTTAAAGTTTTTCACTGTGCACTTTCTAATTTTGAAGTTAAGGTAACTTTTCTTTTACCTTTTCTCTACCAGGAGGGATGGTATTGGCTGAGGTTAGAAATATGAGGTTCTACCCTATCTCTTTCTTTCCATCTCTGTGATTCTCAAACCATAAATGAAGTTCTTTCTAAGGCAGAACTCCACAGATTTATATACATTATGTGAGCACAATAAACTTAAAATGCTTGCATTTTTATGTAATTAAATAAAGCAGACATAGAGTGTATAATTTCTTTTCATGAATTAATATTCTTTGAAAACTTGGTAGAGCCCCATCTTTGTTAAACTGATGTAACTCTCCATAGATTGTGATGAGTCTGAATGAGACTCAGTGAACTTTTCCATCTCCTAACATCTACTTAGAGAGCAATATGTACCAAACATCCAGTTCCCAAACAGAGATTTCCATCCTAAAACAATCCACAGGTAAAGTAGAATGTTAGAAACGACAGATTGTCTTGTATCGAGAAAGTCACTCCTTACTTTCCAGCTAGCCAAGTCAATCCCAGCATGTACACTTCTGTTTTTCCAGATTCTAAATTTAAGGGATCTTGATTTCTTGGCAATTTCCTGCATAAATCCAGTTATTTTGTTCTTGGAGGAATAGGAACAGCCCAGGCTTTGGAGCCAAGGAGAATTGTATTTGACTCCAGATTCTGACATTTACTAGCAGATTACATAATCTCATTTTAGATTTGTTAGCATCATCTGTAAAATATGAATGAATAAAATGTCTGTCTTACAGGGCTCTAATGAATAACATGTTTAGCACCATTCCTGCTAACAATAGAGGTTTGATAAAACGATAACAACAGTGACAGTGGCAGCAGCAGTAGGACTTAGTAGTAGTAGTAATAAGTGGTTCTGGCGGTGGTGGTGGTGGTGGTGGTGGTGGTGGTAGTAGTAGAAGTAGAAGTAGTAGTTAGTGCCAGTATTAGTAGTAATATGGGTTGAAGAGAAGATAAAACACCGTTCTATTTTCTTGTGTTGAGACACAGTAAGACATGGCTACCTAAAAAGGGGGGGCTCAGAAAGCTCTGTAGAGTGGTTATGGCCCATGTTTGAGAAAATTGAGATCTAATATAGATTAAAGTTGTCAGAGAAGAGATTTGAGGAGAAAATGTGGAAGAATTATTGATTTTTAAAAGAAGAAAAAGAGCTATTGCTTAGAAAAATGTCAGCTAGGGAGGTTGTACAGTACATTCTGAGTGTGACGTTTAGCAGGAGGTATCTTAAATTGGGGAAATCAGTAATACATCCTAGGTATTGGGAAATATGCTCAGTTAGGATTCACACCTGTCCTGATGGCATTTTGATATCCCATAGGTTTGTGAGTAAAGAAATAAAGGTAACCTTCATCAACCAGAAATGAGTACTCAAAGAACACCTCAGGTGAGAGCAAATGAGGAATTCTAAGTGCTGAACCAACCATGATTGACACTGAGAAACCCATATTTATATTTGTAGGCACAATATTTATAATTGTACCTACCTTCATCCCTAAAAAAATCCATCAGTCATAATGCCAGGTTTAGTCACTTTATCCTTGGCTGATTAATAAGAATAGAAAGTTAGAAAACTCATCTGAATTCCATTGAGTTTTATGGCATGCTTATATAAAATGCATTCTGGTAAACAGATTTCAAGTTTTTGTCCATAATTCCAAGAAGTTTGGTTGTGAAACTCAGGATTTATATTGTTTAGTTTAACTTATTGCAAACAAGTATCTTTCTCTGGATAAATCCTCTCACTTCCTTTTCTTATTGGAAAATTATGCTTGAACAATATCAAGTACTTAAATTGTAAGTTATACATTTTAATCTTATCTTTATATATTATTGAATAATATAATTTCAAGCTGTTTTATTGTTTTATTACCATTTTCCTTATTCTAATTTGAAAAGATAAAAGACAGTATATAATTTTGTGAAATTTGTAGTCCTTATTCTTTCAGTTACTCCACCCGTTGTTGATTCAGCCTTTCCTCTACACTGACTTTCTATCCACACATATAAACACCCCTACACACATCCTCCTCTACACTGGCCTGTCTTCATCCCTGCTTCCATGTGTTTTTGGTGTCCTTACTCTCCATTTCTTCTTGTGTCCTTATACATTGAAATTTTATTCATGGCCTCACTTCCATTTTACTTATAAATCTACTTTGATTTAATTTAGACCCTACTGTTTCTCTGTGTCTGTTTTCACTGAAGGCATCATAAATCATTAATTCACTCATTGCACACATTGAATACAACTTCTATGTGGCAGGTACTCTAGATATAAAAATAAATTGATATTGTGTTTGACCTTAGTAAATTTTCAATGTAGTAAGGAAAACTGCTTTCTCATAAACTTTATTATTGCCCTCTCTTCTACCACCCATGCCTGAGCTCTGTCCTTGACTTTTTTTATTCTAATGCATTCAATAGACATATGTTGAAGGTCTACTATAATTCTAAGCATGTTGGGTAATAGATGGGTTGCATCTGAGCCTTTGTACAATTAATCTTCTCACTCCTAATCTTTCTAATCTGAGTCTGGTCTGGCTTCTTGCTTGCTTCTTCCTGCCTCCTGTGTTTTTCTGAGAATGTTGCTCAGAGCCTTACCGGGATGCTTGATACTTCTTTTATGATTTCTGAGGAACAGATTTTTCAGGTCTGCCAAGGACACTAAGGGTCTTGTTGACAAGTAAGCAAATGTTATACAACAACTTAAAAAGCATGTGGAAGGGGTTATTATTCTTTGTATTATAGTCAGAGCACAAATAACCTCAAAGTCAAGCAGACTTAGTTCTAAATAGTATCTCTGGCCCCAGCATGCTACCAGTTCAGAAGCACTAGAACAGAGATAAAAGATTTATACGATATTGCTTGTTTCATAAAGTAATTTCATGTAAATTGAACAGATTACAGAACAATTAATACTTCTGTTCCTCATTCCTGTATCATCAGATTTTAAATCAAGAGCAGCAAAATTGTTCTTGACTTTATAATCATATTATAAATCTCTTAAAGTTTGGTTCCAGGATATTACTTTGCACTTTGTGAAGACTTACTATGTTCGTATTAATCAACTGACTTCAATGGAAATATAAGAATACAATGAATAATAGTTTTAAAAATTAACTTATAAGTTAATATTATTGTGGAACAAATAAGCCACTTAAGCTTTAATTTATAAATTAATCATTTTTGTGCAAAAATTTAAGAGCAAAATTATCTAGCCCAAGTATTCCTACTCCCATCCCTGCAAAATGTCAATTCTAAGACTCCAGCATTCAGTAACCATTATATTATGCCTTTCCACTACAACTGAATCAGTAAATAATAAATTAGAATGTGATGAAATTTTTGCTAGGCTATCATTTTGCAATGCCTAGGTATTGAGAGATTAGTTAAAGTTTTTGAGTTCATAACAATATTTTGATTAAACAGTTATCATAGTATAGTATATTCTATAATTATAGCATGTAATTATGGGATTATACAGACTCATAAACTTTAACTCTTTTGTCTAAAAACTGGAACGGACAGATTATCTGTAAACATATTCATTTCTATCCATTTTTAAATTTCCAATGTGTCATGAATTAATAATATGGTAGTATGTAATAAAAGTGAATTACTGCAGAAATGAAAAAAGACAAAAGGCAAGCCATTTTTAAAAATTACGAAACTATACATCATGTAAATAATCTGCTAAATTTCTGTAAATGTATCTAAACACTCTCAATTTTTATACTTAATTGACAAAGACAATTAAGTATAAAAATTAAGACAAAACAAAAATAACACAGAAACAGTAACAAACAATCCATGAATTGGCTCTGGTCCAAACCATACTTTGAATAACTTACATTAGAATAATATGAGTAATTTTTAATATTCCTTTCAGAGTTAAAAGTTTATGATATTACAAAATTGCTTAATAAATTAAATTAAGAGACTAATCAACAGTAATTTAAAATTTTAATGCGATATTTTTGTATTAAAACATTTCTCCTGGAAAGTTACTTTTATATATTAAATGGGAGGAAAGAGATGCTTTGAAGAGAGAGAAGAAACCTGAAGCAAAGCTGCTGAGAGCAGCTTACCCAGTACCCACTCTTCTCATCATTAGTAACACAAATCTGTTTTTATTCAAGGTGGCAATGAGGTGTGATTGATAATATCAAAATGAAATTAACCGGGTACGGTTTCTAAAATCTTCAAAGAAATTTCAAAGAAGCTTATGCAACTAGTAGGAATGCCTTTCTCTGCCCATTCTTCCCCTGCTTTCTTCCTGGAAAGTGAACAAGATGGTTGGAGTTCTGCTGGCTATATTGTAATCATGGGGCATCCTCGAAAATGGAGCACATTAAAGAACGGCAAGGCAGAAAATCAGAAGGAACCTCAAATATTGGTTCATGGATCCCTGGAGACCTACTTTTAGATTTTGTTTTCACAAGAGAATAAACCCCTTAGTTATTTAAGCCACCGTAGTTGGCTGTTATAAATAACAAAAAGCAATTCCAAATGGCTATAGTAACTAACATTAATTTTTCAACTTTTATGTTCCTAGAAGTTTACATATCTACGTATTTAATTCTTCATCAAATCTGTATGGTAGATTATAAAATGTATAAAGTTACAGATTATAAAACTGTTTACAGTTAATAAAACTGAGGCTTAGATAGGTTAAATCACTAATTTAAACTTCTTTAAGGCAGGGACTGAGTCTATATATCTTCCTGCTGTACCTTGAGCACATGATACATTCTGCCTGATAAATTGTCAATACTCAACAAATGTTTCTTGACTTTAAAAAATAAATTCATGAAATCCAAGGTTTTTTAAAAATAAATTTTAATGTGTATATTGCAGGTATACAACAAGATGTTATGAGTCATATATAGATAGTGAAATGGTTACTACAGTGAAGCAAGTTAGCATATCCATCATCTCACATAGTTACTCATTTTTCTGTTCCTGTAACAAAAGCAGCTAAAATCTACTCATTTGGCAAGAATCTCAAATACAATACACTTTTATTAGCTATAGTCCTCATGTTGTACATTAGATCTCTAGACTTGTTCACCCTACATGTCTGCTACTTTCTATCCTCTGACCTAGGGATTCCATTCTCTCGAAGCCACCCCTTGATCCTGGTAATCGTGGTTTTATTCTCTATCTCAGTGTATTTAACTTTTTTTTCTTTTTTTAGATTTCACATATATGTGAGATCATGCAACATTTTTCTTTCTGTGTCTGCTTATTTCACTAAGCACAATGTCTTCCAGGTTCCTAAATGTTGTAGCAAATAATGGGATCTCTTTCCTTTTTAAGGCCGAAAAATATTCCTTTGCATGCATGTGTGCACACATGTGCATTTGTATACACTTGGGTTGTTTCCACACCTTTGGCTATTAAGAATAATGCTGCAATGATTGTGGGAATGCAGATATCTTTACAAGGTGGTGATATCACTTCTTCTGGGTATATGCCCAGAAGAGGGATTGCTGGATCATATGGTAGAGGGTTTTTTTTTGCGGGGGGGGGGGGCGGTTAAAATTCCTTTAGAAATCTCCTATTGTTTTCCCTAGTGGCTGCACCAATCAACATTCTCACTGAAAATGTGCAAAGGTTTCCTTCTTCAGCACACCCACACCCTCACCTACGTTTGTTATCTTTGGACTTTTTTATAGTAGCCATCCTAATGGGTATGAGGTTGTATCTCACAGTGATTTTACTTTTCCTTGATGATTATTAATACTGAGCACCTTTTCAGATATCTGTTGGCCATTTTTATGTCTTTTTCAAATAAATGTCTATTCAGATCCTTTGCCCATTTTTTGAGTTGTTTTTCTACAACTGAATTGTATGAGTTTTTAAAATTTTAGATATTAATGACTTATCAGATATATGATTGCAAGAAAACAAAATTTAGACAAAAATGGGAGATCAGCCCATTTATTCTAAAATCTATGATCTTGCGGGGTCAGCCCGTGGCTCACTCTGGAGAGTGCGGTGCTGATAAAATCTATGATCTTTGCTAATTTCCTGGGAAATAAAAACATAGACACAAGTTTTTTCAAAAATATAAATTCAAATTATTAATACATTTGTAATTTAAATTAAAACATAAGTATATTAATGGAGTGAAGGAATAATTTAAGAACCCATAGATACCTCTCTTTTCACCTTAAAATAAAACTGAATTAAATCAAGTTTAACTGATTTTAAACTTGAGTCTATCGAAGTATTTAAACAGAACCTATCCAAGTATTTTGAATGAAATCTGGAAAAAATCATGGAAGAATTAAGGAAGTAAAATATTATTTATTAATATAAACCCTCTTTCTCCAAGAATTCATTAACCTCAAATAATTCTATAATCTTTGAACTATACATGAAAATAAAATTGTCAGTAAACTATAATATTTGATTTTTATTTGATAATTTGTGAGTGAAAGGGTTATGTCAGTTCAGTGTCAGAACAATTGACTACGTCTCTTAATTTATAGATAAAAGTCTATTTTATCCACTAGGGAAAAAGAAATAGAGTTTGAACAAATACATGAATTCTCTGTCTTAACTGGCTAGTCTTTATCAAACTGTACCTGAATATTGAATTGAATCTGACATTTCCAACATATTAGGTTATTTATTGAATTATTAGAAAAGAAAAACCATGAAAACTAGTGTAATATAATATGCCAATGGAAAAGGAGGAAGTGGTCAGCTGATTAAATGCTACTGGAAAATCAAGAAAATTAAGAGCAGAATATAATGGCCACTAGATGAGGAAATTTTATTGCTACTTCCTCCCTTGTCAATGAGGTCTTAGAGCAGTGATGAAATCAATAGATGAAGAAAATAATATCAGATGAAAAATTGGGAACAAAAGGAGCAGTTTATAGAGTAGAAAATTGGACTATTTATTGCAATTAGAAAAATTCCAAATCTCTTGCAATGGCCTGTTTGGCCTTACATGGTCTCCCTACCTCTCGGAACCATTTCCTAATACACACTCCCACCCACATGCACTACTTTTCAGCAAAAAAAGGCCTTCTCTTGCTCCTCCAAATCTTCAAAAAGCTTGGGTTTTTTCGCTTCTACTATAAGATCTGCGTACTTGCTTTCCTTCTGTCTCTTTTGCCTGAGATGAGTTTTCAAACAGTTCCACATGACTGGCTTCTTTTGTCATTACTGCCTCAGCTCAAACATCATCTCTGCAGAGGCACTACCTAACTACCACAGTTCAAGTGGCTCACAGCCATCCTATCCCATCATCGTGCTTTTCTTCTTCGCAACACACAACACAATATAAAATTCACACATTTATCTTTCTCCTCATAATGGGTTGTCAGTTTTACAAGGACAGGAGCATTGTCTGTGTTGTTTACTCTGTATCCTCCATACCTGGGATGTAGTAGGAGCTCAATTAATAATATTGAGTAAATGAATGCATGGAAGTAAATGGGAACCAACTGCTAAATTCAGCTAAGTTTTCTTCAATGAGAAGACAACAGAAAAATATTCAGAAACATTCAAGAACTCAAGAAAAGCAGTACCTATGAGTACACTTTTAGAACATGAAAGCAAGCCAGGAAACAAACAAATAAAACTATAACAATGAAAGGAAACCAGACAAAAGATAAATCTAACATGAAACTCTGAAATAGAGAAATCGAAGCAAAATGGATTCATGGTGTACAAAACTAAACAATAGTGGAAATTATGATTACACAAGAGAATATAAAGGCTATATGTCTTAGCACTGTAAAATTTAAAATACATAAAAATCAGACAGAATAGGAGGTATGGGGAGGAGAAATTGAAGGAAGCTTGAATGGGGTATTTTTTAGTCTTTTTAGAAGAGTAGTTGACCAATTCAATTGTTGAAGTGTGTAGCTTTAAAAAAAGTTACCAATTTTTAAGTGTTTCATAATGTTTTTAATTAGTTTTAGAAAGATCTAGGATTGATTACCCTTTGTTGGTAGAAAACATTATCTGAAGTTTAGCAATTCCTTTACTAACTTTCTTTTGGTTAAATTCAAGAAAAATTCAGTGTTTTTTATTAAAACAGGATGTATCTTGTGATCCTGTTTCACTTAAAGTATTCATTTTATTTTATATAACCTATTATTTGTTGTACACTAAATATATATATATATTTTTTCTTTTTAAAAATTTTTTTATTGTAACATACTTGATTGTACATATCTGTAGGGTACAGTGTTGAATAACAATACCTGTGTGCAATACATGATGTTCAAATCAGGACAATTAGTATATTCAACAACATACAATGTAACTTTTCTTCACGGCCCTTTACCTCCCCTCCCCCTTTCCCACTTCTGGTAACCTCCATTCTGTTCTCTCCTTTTGAAAGTTCAATGTATTATTGTGATTGTTTTCTTTCTTTCTTTCTTTCTTTCTTTTTATTTATTTGTTTATTTTTTAGCTCCTACTTATGAGTGAGGAAATGCGGTATTTCTCTTTATGTGCCTGGCTTATTTCACTTAACATGATTTTCTCTAAGCTCATCAGTGTTGCTATTAATAGCAGTAGTTCATTCTTATTTATGGCAGAGTAGTATTCCATTGTGTAAATTGACGACATTTTCATTATCCAGTCATCTGTTGATGGACATTTAGGCTGGTTCCGACTCTTGCCTATTGTAAGTAGGGCCACGATAAACACAGGAGTGCAGGTATCCCTTTGACATAATGATTTCCATTCCTTTCGGTGTATACTCAGCAGTGGAATTGCTGGATTGTGTGGCAGTTCTATCTGTAGCTGTTTGAGGAAACTCCATGCCGTTTTCCATAACGGCTGCACCAATGTACAGTCCCACCAACAGTGTAGGAGGGTTCCCCTTGAATATTTATCATAAGCATATATCATTTTCATAAAATAATAAAACAATCAAAAATTTGACCATGATTTTTCTGAAAATAATCAGTAGATAGTTGATTAGTTGGTCAGATTTTGTAGGCAATTGGATCAAACATCTCTTTACAAAAGCCAAATGCTTATTACCTAAGAGAAGAATTTCATAGCATTTTCATTCTTTCCAATGGTATTTAACTTATTTGACAATATTCTAAGAACACTACCTAATTATTTGGAAGTATACAAAAGTGTTCATATAGTCACCTCTACCATTGATGGCTTTAGCTCTATAGAATAGTAACATGACAGTAATAAATAACATTCTAATCTACATTTTATTTCATCCAAAATAAAGTGAAATTGATTATCTGCACTTTCAATTGCCTCCATATGAGCCCTAGGAAAAGGAAATTTATCATCTACTGAAACATAATTGAAAGAGAAGAAAATTGAAATAGAAGGAAGTATAGCTTATATTAGGTCTCTTTCATTTGTATTGGCTTTTATTATAAAATACATGATTAATACTTGAGAAAACATTCGTGTTATTAAATGTCTTTTTCAACAATGATACCCAACGCTATTGACTAAACAATGTACAAACTGAAAAAAAGACAGTACAAGAATATGTAATGAGAGAGAGAGAGAGAGATCACACTTTTTCTACTCTGCATTCCATGAATAAGGGAACATTTTATTCGTGATATGCATTTTAAAATCCCTTTGGCAACCATTCTTTCACCATGGGCAATCTACCAACATTCAAACATTTTATGATCCTCAATACTCCCCAAAAGAAACAGATTCCTTTAAGCCATTATGTTCAAAAGACGTTAGTCCCTTCGCAATCCTCTGCTTAGCTCTGGATGCAGTTAAAACAAGATAAAGAGGAATAGAATTTAGGGCGACTGATCAGATACACCTATGAAAGCCAAACCAGATGGTCCCCTGCCTGTTCTCTAGCCTGTGTGGTTCATCATCAGATTATTTTACTCTTGTGCCAAAACTCTTCCTATTGCTTCTCATGACTTTTAGAACAAAGCCAACCTCTTACCAGGGTCCACAGGGCTCTACACCAATCCAGCTCCCGCCTACTTCTACAGCATCTCTTACAGCCTATTTCACCAGAGCCCAGACTACTAAGTAGTTTTCTTTCTCATCTACAAATGCCCAATCATGTTTCTGCCTCTGAGTGTTCACATCTTAGGGTCTCGTCTGCTTGGAGCAGTTTCCTTCAGATTTTCACGTGCCTAACTGCTTCTCTTATTTCAGATTTTGGATCATACACCTCCTCAAGTATACTTTTACTATCATTATATCAAAAACATTGCCTCCTCCAGTCATTCTCTCTCTCTGTTCCACTACCCACCTTTATTTTGTTCATAACCCTGAAAGATATTTCAATATCATCTTTTTTTTTTTTTTTTTTTTTTTTGGACCAGTAAGGGTATCGCAACGCTCGGCACGGTGTCATCGGCACCACACTCAGCCAGTGAGTGCACCAGCCATCCCTATATAGGATCCGAACCCGCGGCCTCGGCACTACCAGAGCTGCACTCTCCCGAGTGAGCCATGGGGCCGGCTGTCAATGTCATCATTTTTAACATTTGCTTCCTCCCACCAGAACAGTGGCTCCATGAGAATAAGGACTTTGCCTGTGCTGTTTTAGCCGGTGGCATGTGTTTAACAAATAAATAAATGAATGAAAAGAGACAGAAAAGTTTAACAATATCTCTCTCAATCTCAAACTCAGAACATTCTCTGAAAGTCTAAAGAGTTATTGCCCTGAGGTGTTTTGTGCGTGTGTGTGTGTGTGTGTGTGTGTGTGTGTGTGTGTGTGTGTGTGTGTGTTTATGCAATACTGGCTTTTAAATAAATTTATAAAACATATCTGCCCTAAGATAAGATTTTTTTATCTAGAGTTATTTATATTTAATGCCCTTTAATTTACTATAAAAATTCTTCACTTGCTATATATGTCTCCTATTTATTGAATGAATTTATATATTTACATATTATCTCTGTAATTATTTAATGTCAATGAAATTTAAAAATATAAACACTGTTCCAATCAATGACCATTAGAGATTAAGAAAGTTCATTAAAAACGAAGGTTGTGATGGAGACTATAAGAGGAAAGGGACACACAGTGACATTTCTATTATATGTTACTATGTTTGTGCTTACAGATAAATAAACATTACATAAAACTATATAAAAGCAACCCTGAATAAAATTTTTTTTATTTTTTTATTTTTTATTTTTTTTAAATTTTATTTTGTCGATATACATTGTGGCTGATTATTGCTCCCCATCACCAAAACCTCCCTCCCTTCTCCCTCCCCCCGCCCCCCCAACAATGTCCTTTCTGTTTGCTTGTCGTATCAACTTCAAATAATTGTAGTTGTTATATCTTCTCCCCCCCCGTTTGTGTGTGTGTGTGTGTGTGTGTGTGTGTGTGTGTGTGTGTGTGAATTTATATATTAATTTTTAGCTCCCACCAATAAGTGAGAACATGTGGTATTTCTCTTTCTGTGCCTGACTTGTTTCACTTAATATAATTTTAAAAAATTGATTCAAGGAAAAAAAAAAAATCCCAATACTTTTGATAGCTAGTCAGAGTTTTAAAATGTTTTGTCTTTATAAGCCTAGATATGTCTAGATAATTTTAAATGACACTAAAAGCAATTTCATGGATGAAAGTAAACAAATCAGCTCCTTTTTTTTTACATGAAAATGTTCTGCACATTAATTATAAAAATCTTTATTACCTATCTTTTAATGCTGAGTTAGGGTAGTACAATTGGTTACCCTATATAGTTGTCAGTAATTCAAACCTAAAATGAAAAAGATAAACATTTATTTTGACCTTAACTGTAACCATCAACAGAGCGCAAGATTGCTCCTTATTTTTTCCCTTCATCCCCTAATACCTTGAGGAACTCAGAACATTAAGAGTAAAGGAAGACACTAGAAAACCAAAACGGAGGTCAAAGATAGTCTCTCTAGGAGTGAGCTAAGAAAAGCAATCTGTGGTCCTTCAGTGTCTGTTGGGCTTTCTTATCCTTTTTATAAGAATAAGAGAAATTTAATTTATCGTTCATGATTCTGTTTCTCTGTCTCTCTGCCTCTGATGGCGCTTTCACCCAAGCCCAGTCCTGCTAGCCTCTGCAAAAGCGGGTTTACAGTACAAATACAGGCACTGGCTCCCTTCTTTTACTCAGAATTTGCTCTTTTCCAGGACTCCTGATTTCTATACAGTTGCTTCCATCTGAATTTTGCCTCTCTGACCTGTCACATTGCCACCTGAGAGGGACTATTCATGTGACTTTTGTCTCCATTTTGCTCCTCGACACATCTTTGGATTACGACTGTTGCCATGCCCTGTGTTCTCAGGCCAGGTTTGGCTGACACATCCAGTAAGAGTTTCCAGCTAATCAGGGAAGGAAAAGTAGTTATAGTTAAACCCTAAGCTGATGAGCCAGAAAATTTAAAACTATGCAGTCATCGCTGTTGTTTGGGAAAACAGTAGCATTTAGCTCAATTCTTCCTTCTGGTCATTGTGGATGAGATTAGCTAGGGTCAGTAAAATGGAGGTGGTGAAATTTGAACTAGGCCTTAAGGAAGGGTAGAACGAAGTCAAGCATAAAGGAGGGATAATGCATGTCAGATGGAAGCAAATAAACAGGCCAAGGCAGAGCAAAAGAAAAACACATCCAACAAATAATCTTGGGAGAGCAGCTGCTTTAAGGGTTGCAAAGTAGAACTGACCAACTTATGAGGCATTTTGAATGCTGTTTTCTTGATCCTCTTATAAATTGCTTTTTGCTTTTTCCAATGATTGTCTGAAGACCACCTGTATCATACCACATAAACCCCACCATATAAAAATATCTGAGACTAAAGCCAGGAATCTGTCTTTGTATCAATTTTGCCAGTTCCTTCTTGTTTGAGAACAAATACTATTTTTAAAAGCAGAAAAAACTTTCCTTGGTATTTTAAGAAACCAAGTCTCTTTTCCCCCATCTGAAAACAAGGTTGTCTGTGTCATCTGCCCCTTCGTGACCATGGTCGTACATGAATTACAAGAAGGGAAGTACTTGATCTTTTTACAGTTTCCCATTCATCTCTCCCTTTCTCTGTCTTTTACACATTGAAATTGTTAAAACTTTTCTTTCTGTTCACAGATACAGTCATAGGATTTGAACCTATAAAAAAAACTCAGAGATAGTGTAATCCAACTCTTCATTTTTGGATTAGAAAATGAGGCCTAGAAAATTCAAATGGCCCTAGTTTTATAAAAAGAATTATCATACTACCAACGATCCAGCTGCCTTCTTATAAGAGTATATAAGTAATCAGATGGCATACAGCCCACAAATGGTTATGTAACATTTATATTTTAAAACATGATCAGTGAATGAACACGGGTAGGGAAAAGAGATGTGAGACATAAGATATTTTAAGATCTATTGTAGCCCATTGACCACATGATTAAACTGTTACTATAAATCATCTACTATTTTATAAGTTTTATCTCATTTTAGTGGAACTCTTCTTCCATTCTAAAAATATTCCTTTATAATTAAACTTCTTTTCTATTCACAAGTACATAATTTTTAAGAAAATACCATAGATGGTTATGTGCATTTTTTTCATAGCACAATGTTCTGTAAGATCCATACCTCATTTTTTAGAATGTTAGAATACTACTTTTGAATTTGTCAGTATGTTCTCAAAGTGGTTACAATCACGTTTTCATAAGTTAATGGTTATTATAGCATTTCTGTAATTTTGCCTGGATTCTGCATATGTCTTTATGTTTCCCTTGATATACACATATGTTTCCCTGGGCTTTTCATGTATAATGTGGAGATTAAATTTTTTAAATAAAATAAATGAAAATGATTTCACCTTCTAAGATTTTCACTTACATTTTCAGTTACACAAACATACACATCTAATTAACCCCAAAATAAAGAAAATATAAAGATTATTATGTAAAGTTGTTTTTTAGACATTTCCTTCATTACATTACAAACAGTTCATATGAATTTCCTTCATTTTATTGCTAGATTTCATAATACTGTGGCTTAAAACTACCAAATTCATCAGAAAACAAAATAAGAATTAGATAATTAGGCTTTTGTGGTATTAAAATGCAATTAAATTGTGATGACACACTTTAATGACAGACCTCAAATTCTTGAACATTAAGTTGGCGCTGTTTCTTTCTGTCAGGCATCTTACGTGCTTGGTTTTACAACACTCTTGGTATTTAAATGCTACAAGATGTGAATGAACTTGTTGATTTGAGAATGCAAGCCATAAAATAGATTTTGTTTGTAACCCATTGTTTTAAGAAAATCTTTCCATGAAACTACATACTTT
Source organism: Cynocephalus volans (assembly GCF_027409185.1). Classification (NCBI taxonomy): domain Eukaryota; kingdom Metazoa; phylum Chordata; class Mammalia; order Dermoptera; family Cynocephalidae; genus Cynocephalus; species Cynocephalus volans. The sequence goes on from NC_084464.1 coordinate 80,054,732, forward strand.
TAAATTCTAGGGGCTTGGCTAAAATCTTGAGTGTATATTATGCATAAATATTTAGATAAATAATACAAAATTCACAGCTAGACATCTGGCTTTTTGTCTACACAGTGTAAAAAATTTAGATCTTTTGAAATGTTTTTTTAAGTAAGTGAATTTTCCATCCAAATGTTTGGCATTGTGTGAATTCACAGTTGGTTAGCTTTGTCTTTATACCAAATATAAATAATATAGTCAATGAAGTTTCCATTGAACATTATAATTAAACATTTATGTTTAATAAAAATCAGAGTGGCTTAGCTTCAGGAGTTGAGAAATGTAGGAATTGTTCATTTTTACCAAATCTCAGAGATATGTAAGAGTATATGAAAAAGCAATTAGTGTTAATACTTCCCCATGAAACTGATTTATATTTTCTTTAATTAGTGAACTGGTTTTATACTAGATTTATTTTTCTGATGAGGAGGACTTTTAAAAAAAATAGAAGTAAATATCACTTATATTATTCATGTATATGTAACAAGGTATCATAAAAATATTTGTTTTTCCCTTTTGCCTTCCAGTGCTCTTGACCTTTACAATCTGGTTGGTCTAGGATACTGACAAATGAGAAGGAATGAAAATGGGAGAGGTGATACAATATGCATTCTGATTTCCCATCTCTGGGTGTGTATTAGATAAGTTGAGGCAGCGAGAGGTATGGAGAAAGAAGGAGCTAATTCTCAACTGCCCGATGTGGGTATTAGAAAATCACTACGTAGAAAAGGGGTGCCAGGTGTCTCAGCCCAGCCTGATTAGGAGGGCAGAGCAGCATGGTCAGACAGAGAGAATCTGGTTGGCACTCCTGAGCATTCCTCATTTCCTGAGTGGTTTGGAGCCTAACAGGAGAGCAAGCAGGGCTTCCAAAGACTGGAATAGACTAACAGGCTAGAGGATTGGATAGAATATGTGGAAGATCCAGAAGGAACTGAGAAAAATCTGAATCAGTGAAGAGCCAGTGGCCTATTCTGCCTCAGAAATAAGGGACCTCAATTTCACCAGCTATTGATTCTGGAAGGGCTGTAGGAACAATCTGCTAGCGGCAAGGGTTATCACTGCAGATACAAGCAGACTCCAGGCAACACATTCAAGGTCTAGCTCAAAGACAGGAAATCACCACCATTTTCCCCCATACCACTAAGGCACTTGGCCAGAATCCTTTGTTCACTCATACCCCAAAAGTATCTTAAGGAGAGAGGCAGAGGAAAGGAGATGACATTAAGAGACAGAATGTTTCCAAAGCAAATACTGAAACTATCAGCTCAGACTAGGTTCAAAACCAGAATGTGCAATGAGTTTATTTTTTTTTTTCAACTAAACAATGTGTGAGGACTCATGGAGCAGAGATTAGCTCTGGATCAAATAATGTAGCACATTTTTTTCTGCATGTCTAAATTGCAGTAAACATGTGCACATACATACATAGTACAAATATATGCATAGGTATGAATTAAGTCAATTATGAATTAGTAAGTAAAACAAAATAGTTAATTTGTCAGAGTCACACTATTTTCCATTTAAAGAATAGATAAGTGTGGAGGGTTAGAAATCTTAATTCTCATTTGATTTTAGAATAGGATTTTTAGGCAAATGCATGCATAGGGCAAAAGCCCATCTAATCAACTCTAATCACTGTTTAGGTATGGGATTGTATGCTTTAATGATTTTAGAGATAGCAGGTGGTTGTCATACTGATCCTGTTAAGAGATTTTAAGAATTGCTGAAGGGAAAGTTGGGGGAAAAGGTTTGCTAGGGGCAAGCTGTCTGTTGGGGGAAACTTTAGAGATAATTATGTTTAGGTTTTATCATAAGAATGTAACTTTTGCTTAAGGGGTGGTTATACTTTAGATAATGAGCCAGTTTGACCAACTTAGCTTTTAACTAATTGTACTTTGGAATGTCACTTTGTTTATTTTCCTGATGTTACTAGTTTCCATTGTTAAGCTATACTTAGCCATAGATAACTTTTATAACTCTGTTCATGTCCCTATGTCCTTTTGTAATGATTGAATCAACGGAATTTTCTTGTGAAACTTCCTTCTGTTTACAATAAAAGACAGAAGCTTTTATCGTTCATAGTCTTTTGGATTTTAGCCATCCTAACTGGGGTTAGATGGTATCTCAATGTGGTTTTGATTTGCATTTCCCGGATGCTGAGTGATGTTGAGCATTTTTTCATATGTCTGTTGGCCATTTGGATATCTTCCTTAGAGAAATGCCTACTTAGCTCTTTTGCCCATTTTTTAATTGGGTTGCTTGTTTTCTTCTTGTAAAGTTGTTTGAGTTCCTTATATATTCTGGATATTAATCCTTTGTCAGATGTATATTTTGCAAATATTTTCTCCCACTCTGTTGGTTGTCTTTTAACTCTTTTAATTGTTTCTTTTGCTGTGCAGAAGCTTTTTAGTTTGATATAATCCCATTTGTTTATTTTTCCTTTGGTTGCCCGTGCTTTTGGGGTCGTATTCATGAAGTCTGTGCCCAGTCCTATTTCCTGAAGTGTTTCTCCTATGTTTTCTTTAAGAAGTTTTATTGTCTCAGGGTGTATATTTAAATCCTTAATCCATTTTGAGTTGATTTTAGTATACGGTGAGAGGTATGGATCTAGTTTCATTCTCCTGCATATCGATATCCAGTTATCCCAGCACCACTTGCTGAAGAGGCAGTCCCTTCCCCAGTGAATAGGCTTGGTGCCTTTGTCAAAGATCAGATGGCAGTAAGTGTGTGGGTTGATTTCTGGATTCTCTATTCTATTCCATTGGTCAGTGTGTCTGTTTTTATGCCAGTACCATACTGTTTTGGTTATTATAGCTTTGTAGTATAGCTTAAAGTCAGGTAGTGTTATGCCTCCAGCTTTATTTTTTTTGCTGAGCATTGCTTTGGCTATTCGTGATCTTTTATTGTTCCATATAAATGTCTGAATAGTTTTTTCCATTTCTGAGAAAAATGTCTTTGGAATTTTGATGGGGATTGCATTGAATTTGTATATCACTTTGGGTAGTATGGACATTTTCACTATGTTGATTCTTCCAATCCAAGAGCATGGAATATCTTTCCATCTTCTTGTATCCTCTCTAATTTCTCTCAGCAGTGGTTTGTAGTTCTCATTATAGAGATTTTTCACCTCCTTGGTTAACTCAATTCCTAAGTATTTTATTTTTTTGGTGGCTATTGTAAATGGGCAGGCTTTCTTGATTTCTCCTTCTGCATGTTCACTATTGGAGAAAAGAAATGCTACTGATTTTTGTGTGTTGATTTTGTATCCTGCTACTGTGCTGAAATCATTTATCAATTCCAACAGTTTTTTTGTAGAGGTTTTAGGCTGTTCGATATATAGGATCATGTCATCTGCAAACAGGGACAGTTTGACTTCATCTTTTCCAATCTGGATGCCCTTTATTTCCTTCTCTTCTCTGATTGCTCTGGCTAGTACTTCCAACACTATGTTGAATAGGAGTGGTGAGAGTGGGCATCCTTGTCTAGTGCCTGTTCTTAAAGGAAAAGCTTTCAGCTTTTCCCCATTCAGGATGATATTGGCAGTGGGTTTGTCATATATGGCTTTAATTATGTTGAGATACTTTCCCTCTATACCTAACTTATAGAGGGTCTTTGTCATGAATGAGTGCTGAACTTTATCAAATGCTTTTTCAGCATCTATAGAGATGATCATATGGTCCTTGTGTTTGATTTTATTAATATGGTGTATCACATTTATTGATTTGCGTATGTTGAACCAACCTTGCATCCCTGGGATGAATCCCACTTGATCGTGATGAATAATTTTTCGTATGTGTTGCTGTATTCTGTTTGCTAGTATTTTAGTGAGGATTTTTGCATCTATATTCATCAAGGATATCGGCCTGTAGTTTTCTTTTTTGGTTATATCTTTACCTGGTTTTGGTATCAGGATGATGTTTGCTTCATAGAATGAGTTTGGGAGATTTGCGTCCGTTTCAATCTTTTGGAATAGTTTGTAAAGAATCGGTGTCAATTCCTCTTTGAATGTTTGGTAAAATTCTGCTGTGAATCCATCTGGTCCTGGGCTTTTCTTTGTTGGGAGCCTTCTGATAACAGCTTCAATCTCCTTTATTGTTATTGGTCTGTTCAGATTTTCTACGTCTTCACGGTTCAGTTTTGGGAGCTTGTGTGTGTCCAGAAATTTATCCATTTCCTCCAGATTTTCAAATTTGTTGGCGTATAGTTGTTTATAGTAGTCTCGAATGATTCCTTGTATTTCAGATGAATCAGTTGTAATATCGCCTTTTTCATTTCTAATTTTTGTTATTTGAGTCTTCTCTCTTCTTTTTTTTGTTAGCCATGCTAATGGTTTGTCAATTTTATTTATCTTTTCAAAAAACCAACTTTTTGATTCGTTGATCTTTTGAATTGTTTTTTGGTTTTCAATTTCATTCAGTTCTGCTCTGATCTTAATGATTTCTTTCCGTCTGCTAACTTTAGGATTGGATTGTTCTTCTTTTTCTAGTTCTTTAAGGTGAAGTGTTAGGTTGTTCACTTGCCATCTTTCCATTCTTCTGAAGTGAGCATTTAATGCAATAAATTTTCCCCTCAATACTGCTTTTGCAGTATCCCACAGGTTTTGGTATGATGTATCATTGTTTTCATTAGTTTCAATAAACTTTTTGATTTCCTGCTTGATTTCTTCTTGGACCCATATGTCATTAAGTAGAATGCTGTTTAATTTCCATGTGTTTGTATAGTTTCCAGAGTTTTGTTTGTTATTAATTTCTAGTTTTAATCCATTGTGGTCTGAGAAGATACATGGGATAATTCCAATTTTTTTGAATTTATTGAGACTTGATTTGTGACCTAATATGTGCAGCCTCTATGGAAAATGGTATGGAGGTTCCTTAAACAATTGCAAATAGATCTACCATATGACCCAGCCATCCCACTGTTGGGAATATACCCAGAGGAATGGAAATCATCAAGTCGAAGGTATACCTGTTCCCCAATGTTCATCGCAGCACTCTTTACAATAGCCAAGAGTTGGAACCAGCCCAAATGCCCATCATCAGATGAGTGGATACGGAAAATGTGGTACATCTACACAATGGAATACTACTCAGCTATAAAAACGAATGAAATACTGCCATTTGCAACAACATGGATGGACCTTGAGAGAATTATATTAAGTGAAACAAGTCAGGCACAGAAAGAGAAATACCACATGTTCTCACTTATTGGAGGGAGCTAAAAATTAATATATAAATTCACACACACACATACACACATACACACACAAACCGGGGGGGGGGGAGGAAGAAGATATAACAACCACAATTATGTGAAGTTGATACAACAAACAAAAGAAAGGACATTGTTGGGGGGAGGGGGGGAGGGAGAAGGGAGGGAGGTTTTGGTGATGGGGAGCATTAATCAGCTACAATGTATATCGACAAAATAAAATTAAAAAAAAAAAAAAAAAAAGACAGAAGCTAACTATGAAGGGCGGCTGTACCCAGTTTGCTCTGGGATACAGACCCTTTGGGCTTCTCAACGCATTCATGGTGCTTTGAGTAATCCTTTTTTCATCTCCATTACACAGTGAGAAGTGTAACAGATAAGTTTTTCATTATTGATTTGAATATACCACAATAAAGCAAGTTTTTAATATCACAAAACTGCAAAGGGTTAAACACTTAGTCAAATAATAATGAAAGAGGGTTATTTTGGAACACTATGCAGCTAGTAAAATTATTATTAACTAAAAGTTGTATAATATCTCTAAATAATTCCCATCTTAAAATATATCCTGAGGTGTTTTTTTTTCTTGGTTTGAATGTTATTGACTAAAATAGTTTAAAAGAAAGATGTGCATGACTGTTATTCAGCTTCTTTGGAAATGTGATTGCTAATGTTGCTCTGTAAAAGAGAATGCCTTGTTGAAGAAGTGGCATTGAGGAATTACATTGATTACATTCTTGAATTTATTTGGAATTCTGCACTAAAAAAATGTAGCTAAGTGTTGATTTTATTCACTTAACTGTATCAACTATTTTAAATAGTATACTGATTTTAAACAGTAACTGATTTTCTAGGAACCAACCACAAATGTTTTTGAATTCAGTTTCCTGTTATATTTGTTTCCTGAAATAATTTCTATTTCTCATCACCTTGACCTACCTCTCAGTCCTACCAAACAAAAGCTCTGGACCCTAAGGATATGTGTTTAAAGACATCTAACATGGCATTATTTGCAGGGGGAAAAAACTGGAGACAACCTAAATAACCATCAATATGGAAATGATTGAATAAATTATTACATATCTCTAATAAGTATGAAACAAGACATTAGAAGAATAATTTAGAATTCACACATTTAAAACCATGGGATATCAAATAAATATTGTTAAATCAAAAGTGTATGTTTCAACTTAGTGTGCATAATGTATATGCTCTATCTCATATATTTGGATGTCTTTCTGCTTTTACTGTGATTTTAAATCATTAAATAGTATTGGAAGTATCTGATCATTAATGGGTTGCAAAATTCCCCTATGAAACCACATGTACCTGGTATATTTTGTATGTTTATTGGGTGGGAGATCTTTTCTTTCTCTACTTTTTATATGGTAATTGGTCTGTTTAGATTTTCTGTTTCTACTGAGATCAATTTTGGTAAGTTGTATTTTTCTAGGAAATTATCCATTTCATCTAGGCTTTCAAATTTATTTGTATAGATTGTGCAAATTAGTTTCACTTTAAATTTTTCTGTTTTGATGGCTATTTTTCTCTTATTTCTAATTTTGCCTATTTGTGTATTTTACTTTTATGTTGGTAGATTAGCTAGCAGTTTGTTTATTTTGTTGATAATTTTTTTTTTAAGTTTCTTTCAGCAAAGTATTTCAACAAACAAAATGGATATTTTTCAAAGAACTGGTTTTTAAATTCGTTAGTCTACCATTTTTCTGTTTTCTAATTCATTAATTTCTACTTTTGTCATTACTAATCTTTGCTGCTTTATTTATTGCTCTCTTTCTATTCTTTTGAATTTACGTCATTTATTTTATTTTAGTAGACAATATTTACTTGAATATATAGCTGATTCTAGGACTGGAGCAGTGAAAATACAAGGTGTGCCTAGAATATCTTGCAGTGCCAAAAAAGTAAAGAGGTATTAAAAAAAAAAAATGGAGTTATGGCAAATGGACACAGGCACCAATCTGAACAAATTCCAAATGGCTAAAGCTGGAACAATTTGTGCAATAAAACAAATAAAAATAGTATTGTATTACATCCCAAAGTATAAACATACATGAGTTCATACTAAAATTAAGTAAATTATTTTAATAAATAAAAATAGGGAAAGAAAGAACATACTTTTCTTCAAGAAGAATTCCAAATGCTATATGTATATACTACTCCTTCCAGGAGTACTCCTTCTGATATTAACCTGTAAAGGTCTAACACCACCTGTTTTAGTCCGTTTTGTGTTGCTATAACAGAACTACCTGAGACTGGGTAATTTATAACGGAAAGAGGTTTATTTGGCTTACGATTCTGGGACAGCTGCATCTGGCACAGGCCTCAGGCTGCTTCTACTCATGGTGGAAAGTGGCAGACAGCCAGCGGGTACAAGCAGATCACATGGCGAGAGGAAGCAAGAAAGAGAGAGGAGGTGCCAGGGTCCTTTAAACAATCAGCTTTTTCCAGAACTAATAGAGCAAGAATTCACTCACTACCCCTCCTCCCCCAAGGAGAGCATTAATCCATTCATGAGGGATCCACCCCCATGACTCAATCAGTTTCCAACACTGCCACATTGGAGATCAAATTTCCACATGAGTTTCGGAGGGGTCAACACACCCAAACTCCATCAACCACTAACACAATTGTTAATACTTTGTTCCAAGTCTGTGCTGAGGTCTGCTTCTCCATAGCAAGTTTATTTTGATCATTAGAATCATTAGATCTAAATTTGATCATTAGAACTTAAGAGCCTCAATTCTGATTAGAGTTTACAAAAAGCAGCACTCTTCTTTAAGGACAATAACCACTTAGTGCTCAGATTAGAAGTGATGTTACATCTAAATTGAGAGACTTGGTATTAGAAGTGTTTTCTAAAATTAGTTTATATTGTATACAGCCTTTGCTTTTGAATTTTTAAATGCTTACAGTTTATATGCACACAGGTACTTCAAAAAGTTTGTGGAAAAATAGAATTAAAAAATAATATGTCTTTCCATGAACTTTTTGAAGTATATGTACAAATGCCAAACATTTCTATCAATACACTTTGTGGGGTTGCTTAAACCAAATGGTTATGTAACATTTATTTTATCTTACTAAGTGCCTGGCATTGTACTAAGCGCTTTATATGTGATCATCATACAAATATATACCCATCAGCGAAGTGCTGTTATTACATATGAATGAAACCCAGGCCTACGAGGTTAAATAAATTGCCCAAGGTAACACAGCTAGTAAGTAGACGATCTGAGGTTGAAACCCAAGCAGTCTGGCTCCAGATCCCATGCTCTTAACCACACTGAAGTTAATATTTATTGATGAACATCAAAGGAAATAATAGCTATGAAGAAGCCATTTGTATGTTTTCTGAATTGCCTTTTGCTACTGAGCCAAACACAGAATGCACTCAGCCAGTGAGTGCACCGGTCAGTCCTATATAGGATCCGAACCCGCGGCGGGAGCGTCGCCGCGCTCCTAGCGCAGCACTCTACCAAGTGCGCCACGGGCTTGGCCTAAAGAATATGTAGAAATGAGAAGCTCTTCTCCCTTGCAAGCGCCCATTTGAAAGTAATACAGTAAATATTTTTAGGGTTATTTCTGCCATGCCCTGTTATTGAACATTATCAACTGGATCACATTACTTAATACTGTGCAAATTACTTGTCATCTATTAGCTATGTATGGATGCAATTAGTCATACTTTGCTAGTTAAATTGAATTCTATAATCAGGATTTTCTAAATTACTAAATAATTTTTTTTTGTTTTTACAAAAAGCACATAGAAGAAATTTAAAATTACTCCCACTGTCCAAAAATAGGCACTCAACACTTTTTTGGTATACATTATTCCAGGCATTTTTTTCCCCCTCTGCTTATATGACAAGATAACTTGCCAAGTGTTTTATTCTCGCTGCTGTAGGTATTTTTCTTTCTTTATTCCAAGAAGTTAGCCAAATCTTGTGTTTCAGGGGATTTATATTGCAGAAATACCACAAGACATGACAGAATTTCTCTTGAGGAAGCTGAGGGGTATTCAAGGCTCCCCAAAATAAGAACTGTGCCTTAGAAACCATGGGAGAATACACTCAAACCAAGGTCAGCATGAATGAATGCACCCAAGCCATCCACCTACAGGCTTGAGAAAGAGTATATCAGCCATAGCCAGCATGGAATGAGAATCCAAAGGCTTTTCCCTGAACGTTACATGTAGCATAAGACATTCAGAAATTTCTTACATCCCCAAAGAGAGAGGAGAGGAAAAAATTTTTTAAAGTGACATGTCTTGAACTCTGTCAAAGTAAATTTATATATATATATGTGTGTGTGTGTGTGTGTGTGTGATTTCAAGTTACGTATAAATTTTTATGAGCCCTTTAAATGCCTGTGCATTCACTTACCTGCACTAGTGTGATGAAGGCTTTTGTTTGTGACTGAAGTCCTCCTTCAGTTCTTAAAATTTTTATTGATCTATAATTCACATACTATGAAACTCACCTTTTTTTTTTTTTTTTTTTTGTCTTTTTGTGACCGGCAGCACCGCGCTCAGCCAGTGAGTGCACCGGCCATCCTTATATAGAATCTGAACCCGCAGCGGGAGTACTGCTGCGCTCCCAGCGCCGCACCCTCCCGAGTGCACCACGGGGTCGGCCTGAAACTCACCATTTTAAGGTGTAGATCTCAGCAGTTTTTAGTATATTGACAAAACTGAGCAACCACCACCTCTCTACAATTCCAGACTATCTATATCACTCCAGAAAGAAACTTCTAACTTTGTACCACTCACTTCTATTACTCTCTCACTCTCATTCCCTGGCAACCAACAATCTACATTCTGCCTCTAGATTTTTGTCTTCTAAACATTTCATTTAAATGTAATTACATAATATAAATGTAATTACATAATATGTGGCCTTTTGTGTCAGGCTTCTTTCACGAGCATGTTTCCAAGTTTCTTCCATATTGTAACATATATCAGAACGTCATTCCTTTTATGGCAGAATAGTAGTCCATTGTATAGATATACCTCTATTATTTATCCATTCACCAACTGATGAACATTTGGGTTGTTTCTACTTTGGAGCCATTACGAAGAAAGCTGCTATTAACATTTCTATACAAATTTGCATGTGAAGATATGTTTTTATTTCTCTTGCATATATACCTAGGAGTGCAATTACTGAGTAATATGGTAACTCTATATTTAACTTACTGAAGGACTGCTAAATTTTCCATAGCAGTTGCACCATTTCCCATTTCCACTAACAATGTATGAGGCTTGCAATTTCTCCACATCCTTGTAAGCACTTGTTATTGTCTGTCATTTTTATTATAGTCATTCAAGTGGGTGTGAAGAGCACTTGTTATTGTCTGTCGTTTTTATTACAGTCATTCAAGTGGGTGTGACTGAGTAGTATCATATTGTGCTTTTGATCTGCAGTTACCTGATGGCTGACAATGTTGATCATCTTTTCAAGTGCTTACTGAGAAACGTCTATTCAGATCCTTTGCCCATTTTTTAATTGGGTTATTTGTATTTTTATTTTTGAGTCATAAGAATTCTTTATATATTCTGGATCCTAGACCTTTATCTGATATATGATTTGCATATTTTTTTCCCACTCTGTAGATTGTCTTTTCACTTTCTTTGATAGTATCCCATCCTTTGAAGCACAAAATTTTTAATTTTGATTAAGTCCAATTTTTACACTTTTTTGGTTGCTTGTGCTTCCAGTGCCATATTGTTGGGAAAATAGAATAGTCAGGTCCTTAACCTCAGGTCCAGTTGGGGGTGGTTCACCGCCTCCTTGTAAGCAAATTGTGTGTGTGTGTTTGGAGTTAGTGCGCAGGCATAGCACTGCAGTTTTGCTGGTGTCTGCCTCAAGCATCCACTAGGCATAGCCATGCTTTCCAACCTACAGCTTCCAAGGACCTGTTTGCCAGTTTCCTAGCTCATAGACCTGTGTGTGATGAGTCTGGTGACCCAGCCTGGCATGTTAGTGGTCTGGGGATCAGCCTGGCATGTGAGGGGCTTGTGACCCAGTCTGGACAATGGGCTTGAGGGGTCTGTGAGCTCCAGACCCAGCCCTAGCCTGACAATTGGCCCAGTCAACAGGATTACAGGCAGATAAAAGAGCTCAACAATTTGAGTCCTTGGCAGGATGCCAACATTAGCCTAGCTCGCCAATTGGCATAGTTGGCAGGACTATGGGCAGGTAAAAGAGCATGACAACTGGCGTAGTCATGTAGCATGACAATTGGCGATGTTGGCAAGATTCTGGCAGAGCCAGAGCATGACAATTGGCATAGTTTGCAACATGATTCTGAGCAGTTACAGGAGCCAAAACCCTTGGAAGAAGGAGGAAATGTGGCTACTTTTGAATATGCTCTGCCTATGGCCACCTTCCTGTTGACCAGGATCTGGTTGCTGCACACTGTACTGCAAGGCAGCACAGACCAGGTACTACAATGCAAAACCCCTTGGAAGGGGGAGGAAATGTGGCTGTCCTTGAGCATGTGGTGCCCAGTGGCCACTTTTCTGCTGACTGGAGACTAGCTGCTGCTCACTATGCTGCACACTGATCAAGATTTGTGGCAGAAAGCAGAGTTGTTGGAAACGTGGCTGATTATTCTGAAGGATAGTGTGCAGCGACTGGCCACTCCTGCCTCTCACACCAGGGAAGACGACCAAACCCAGTAGTGAGTTGGAGGAAACTGCCTCTCCAGGCATGACCTGTTGTGCACGAGAAATTGAGACAGTAAAGCAGCAGAAACAGGGAGAGCCCCTGGCTGCTACAACTGTGAGATCTAGGGATGGATGGTGTATCGTGCTTTAGAGACGATGTAGTAAATGCATCGTGCATTTTTCTGAAGGCAAAAGGCTTGGAGGGTGGCACTTAAATCCAATGGCCGGCCGGGCGCCGTATAAACCCCAGAAAAGAGTGCCACATGCAGATGGGCAGATGACCTGAGGACGGGTGCCCGTGCAGAATTTCAAATATGTTTTCACTTGGTGAAAAGGTGGAAAAGTTAACCTCCATTACTATGCACCTGTCTCTGTGACAGTGGTTACAGGATAGCCACAGATATGCACAGGGGCAGGGCAGCCACTCCTTGATGGACTGGGTGAATGCAGCTGTTTGAACTGTGTGGGTGAATGCTGTTGAACTGCCTGAGACTGAGTGAATAGCTGGTATAAGCCAAGCTGATTGAAGTAATTCAGCAGCCAGGGATGGGGCAGCCAGATGTTAAGAACCAAGACAATGGGGAAAAAGCCCTAAAGGCATTTTAGAAGTCTGGAAGGGTGCACCACCCATCACAGACCCTGTGGCCTAGAAGGACTGAGTTGTCCCAGAGGATAGACCTGGGGCACTGCTGCCCCCAGCAAACTGCTCCCTGCATCCCAGCTGCTCTGGCTGGAGCAATCCTACATCAGCACCACCAGAGAGCAAAAGCCGAAAACCTTGGTGGCGTTCATGTTGTGTTAAGTTTGCAGGCCAGCAGTAAGTGAGAGCAGTGGAGGTATGGCAGCCTCCACCTAGATTTCAGAAGATGTATGAAAAAGCTGGGGGACTCAGACCTGCGGCAGGGGTGGAGCTGCTGCGGAGGTCATCTATGGAGCAGTGTGGAGCAGAAAAGTGGAGTCAGAGCCCCCAAAGAGAACCCCCAATGAGGAAATGTCTAGTGGAGCCAGGATGATAGGACTGCCACCAAGGAGCCCAGAACCATGGGGCTGCTGGCAGCATGCAGTGCCAGACTGGAAAAGCCACAGGCACCAGGCAGCTCAATGGGGTGCATTTGGTGGAGCTTTAGGAGCGAAGTTGCCCAACATTTTAGGGGTCCAGGTGCCCCAGTGTGCTTAACATTTGCCTTGTTTGGATTTTGGATCTGTTTGGGGACTGTTTTTCCCTTTTATTCCTCCCTTCTGGAATGGGAATGTGTACCTAGTGTCTGTCCCACTGTACCTTCGAAGTAGATAAACTTGTTTTTGACTCTTTACAGGTTCACAGCTGAAAGGAGTTTTGCCTTTAGTCTCAGATGAGACTTTGAACTTTTGAGTTGGTGCTGCAACAAGCTAAAGACTTTGGGACTGAGATGGAACGTGTAATATGTAAATGTGAGGGTCATTTATCCTTGCTAAGGGAACACAGCAGAAGGTTCTGAATGCATAGATTGTATGGCAAAGACCCTGAAGGGGTAGATTCCTGGGAAAAATAGAATAGTATAGTCAGGTCCCTCACCTCAGATCCAATTGGGGGTGGTTCAGTGCATCCTTTGTAAGAAAATTGTCTGTGGGGGGTGGAGTTAGTGTGCATATGCAGCACCACGGTTTTGCTGGCATCTGCCTCGGGTGTCCACTCCATGCAGCCGTGCTTTCCAACCTGTTTGCAGGTTACATAGCTCATAGACCTGCGTGTGAAGGGTCTGGTGACCCAGCCTGGCATGTGAGGGTTCTGGTTGCAGGGCACACCTGGGGTCCTCCTACAGACCCAGAAGGAGAAGAAGCCGACAGGACTACACCTGGTGTTGGGACCAAGGGATCTCGGGGAAAAGTGAGCCTGCTGCCCGCCAACCCAGCCCCGTGAAAGAGACACTCAGACGCGGCAGGGGTTCTGTCAGGGCAGTTCCACTTTATTGCCGTTACACTGCAATTTATATAAGCAAGCAAGTAGGGGCTTTCCATGAACTAACCAATCAATTAAAGGATCACACGGGCATGCATTTTGTACTAACATGTTGAGCATACCAATCATGCAGGGTTCATGATTGCAGAAATACTGGAGGACCAATAAAAACCTTTTGGAGCTATCTTGGGTTACGCCTCCCCTACTTCCCACGGGCACCATCTTCATCTTCCACCCATAGGCACCATGTGGCTCACAGATAATGTTTGCTCCTAAAAATGGGCCCAACACAGGTGACCCAGCCTGGCATGTGAGGAGTTTGTGACTCAGTCTGGACAATGGGCTTGAGGGGTCTGTGAGCTCCAGACCCAGCCCTAGCCCGACAGTTGGCCCAGTCAGCAAGATTGTGGGCAGATAAAAGAGCATGACAACTGGCATAGTCATGTAGCATGACAATTGGCGACATCAGCAGGATTCCAATAGAGCCAGAGCACAACCATTGGCGTAGTCGGCAACAGGATTCTGAGCAGTTAAAAGAGCTCAACAATTGGGGTCATCAGCAAGATGCTGACATTAGCCTAGCTCGACACCTATCTAAGAAACTATTGCGTAATCCAAGGCCATGAAAATTTACATCAATGATTTCTTCCATGAGTTTTATAGTTTTGGCTCTTAAATGTAGGTCTCTGTTCCATTATGATATATGATAAAAAATAAAGGCAGACATTAATTCTTTTGCATGTAAATAACCAGTTGTCTCAGCACATTTGTTGAAAAGACTACTGAGTTGAAAAGGGTGTTGAGTTGTTTTTGCATCCTTGTCAAAAATCAACTGATTATACTTGTATGGTTGCTATCTGGATTACCAGTTCTACTCTATTGAACTACATGCATATTCTTATCTGAGTACCACAGAATATTGATTTTTTTGGCCTTGTAGTAAGTTTCAAAATTAGGAAGTGTGAGTTCTCCAACTTTGCTCTTTTTTGTAAGAATTTTGTGTATGTGTGTGGCTATTCTAGGACCCTTGCAATTCCATATGAACTTTTAGATTAGTTTGCCCATTTCTACAGAAAAAAGAAGTTGTTCTTTTAATAAAAACTGTGATGCATATGTAGATAAATTTGGGAAGTATAACCATCCAAACAATGTTAAATCTTCCAATCCTTGAACACAGGATGTCTTTCCAATTATTTATATTTTCTTTTATCTCTTTCAAGAATGTTTTGTAAGGCTGCGGAGAAAAAGGAACTCTCATACATTGTTGGTGGGACTGCAAAATGGTGCAGCCTCTATGGAAAATGGTATGGAGGTTCCTCAAACAATTGCAAATAGATCTACCATACGACCCAGCTATCCCACTGTTGGGAATATACCCAGAGGAATGGAAATCATCAAGTCGAAGGTATACCTGTTCCCCAATGTTCATCGCAGCACTCTTTACAATAGCCAAGAGTTGGAACCAGCCCAAATGCCCATCATCAGATGAGTGGATACGGAAAATGTGGTACATCTACACAATGGAATACTACTCAGCTATAAAAACGAATGAAATACTGCCATTTGCAACAACATGGATGGACCTTGAGAGAATTATATTAAGTGAAACAAGTCAGGCACAGAAAGAGAAATACCACATGTTCTCACTTATTGGAGGGAGCTAAAAATTAATATATAAATTCACACACACACATACACACACACACACACAAACCGGGGGGGGGGGGGAGAAGATATAACAACCACAATTATTTGAAGTTGATACAACAAGCAAACAGAAAGGACATTGTTGGGGGGGAGGGGGGAGGGAGAAGGGAGGGAGGTTTTGGTGATGGGGAGCAATAATCAGCTACAATGTATATCGACAAAATAAAATTTAAAAAAAAAAAAAATGTTTTGTAGTTTTCAGTGTACGTGTTTTGACCTGTTTCAAGTTTATTCCTAAATATTTTAAATTCTATTGGAAATGAAATTGTTTTCTGAATTTTATTTGAGTGTTATTCATCACTAGTGTATAGAAATACAAACAGTATATTGATCTTAAATCTTGCAATCTTGCTATACTTATTAGCAAGTAATAGTTTTTTTAAAGGAATCTTAAGGGTTTTTTATATATAAAATCATATAACCTGTAAATATAGAGAGTGTTACTTCTTTCCAGTCTGGATGCCTTTTATTTATTTATCCTACCTAATTGCCTTGGCTAGATCCTCTAGTAAAATGTTGAATGGTAGTGGCAATTTGATATTCCTATTTTGTTTCTGATTTTAGGAGAAATCTTTTAATGTTTCACCAGTAAGTATAATGCTACCTGAGGATTTTTCATAGATGTTCTTGTATTGAAAACTGTTACCTGTTGAATGTTTTTCTCATAAAACGGTGTGAGATTTTATAAGATGCTTTTTCTGCATCTATTGAGATAATTGTGGTTGTTTTTTAAAAATTTTTTCTAATAACATGGTGTATTGCATTGATTGATTCTCATATGTTGAACCAAACTTACATTCCTGAGACAAATCCCACTTAATTATAGTATGTAATTCTTTTTATATGCAGCTGGTTTGGGTTTGCCAGTATTTTGTTAAAGATATTGGTTCAATATTCATAAGGGATATTGGCCTACAGTTTTTTATTTTTAATTTTTTTTCTTCTAATATCTTGGTATGGTTTTGCTGGCAGGGTAAGACTGACCTCAAGGAATTAGTTAAGAAACATTGTTTTCTCTCATTTTTTTGGAAGAGTTTGTGAAGAATTAGAGTCAATTCTTTAAATATTTGGCAGAATTCATCATTGAAGCCACCTGGTCCTGGAATTTTCTCTGTGCTAAGTTCTTTGATTACTAAATCAGTGGCTTTCTATGGTATAGGTCTAATAAAATGTTCTATTTCTTTTTGACTCAGTTTCGGTAACTGAGTTTCTAGTAATTTTCCCTTTTCATGTAGGTTATCTAATTTGTTGTCTTGCAATTTTCATGATATTCTCTTATAATCTTTTGATTTCTGTAAAGTCAATGGTATTCTTCCTTTTTTCATTCCTGATTTTAATAAACGGAATTTAAGTAAATAAATTCCCTCTTTTTTTCTTTGTTAGTCTAGTTAATGATATGTCAAGTTTGTTGATCTTTTTAAACAACCACCTTCTGGTTTTATTAGTTTTTTCTATTTTTTCGCTTCTCAATTTCACTTAGTTCCACTCTAATCTTTATTCTTTCTTTCTCTCATCTTACTTTGGGTTTAGTTTGTTTGACTTTTTCTAGCTTCTTAAGAAGGAAGATTAGGTAACAGATTTAAGATCTGTTTTCTTTCTTTATCATAGACATTTACAGCTATGAATTTCCCTTTGGAACAATGTTTTTTCTGTATCCTATAAGTTTTGGTATGTTGTCTTTTCATTTTCATTCATCTCAAATTAGTTTCTGATTTCCTTTGTGATTTCTTCTTTGACTCATTAGTTATGTAGGAATGCATTGTTTAATCAGAAATATCCTTTTTATTTATTTTTAATTTTGGTTCATTGTGGAGAACATAAATTGTAAAATATCAATAATTTTAAGTTTTCTGAGGTTTGTTTTATGGCCTTGATGTGACCTATTCTGCAGAATGTTCTGGATATATTTTTAAAAACAGTATAGTCTGCTGTTCTTTAGTGGAGTGCTCTATAAATGTCTGTTAGGTCCAGTTGATTTGTAGTATTGTTCAAGTCTTCTATCTTCTTTTTTTTTTTATTCCTGCTGATTGTCTGTGTAGTTGTTCTTCCCATTTTTAATGAGGTATAATAATAATCAACTATTACTGTTGATATATCTATTTCCCTTCAATTTTGCCAGCATTTCTTTTTGAATTTGGGGGCTCTATTGTTAGGTGCACGTATATTTATTATGGTTATTTCCTCTTAGTGGAATGATCATTTATCATTACATAATGTTATTCCCTGTTTCTAGTAACAATTTTTGTCTTAAAATCTATTTTGTGTGATATTAAAATAGCCAATAGTTCTCTTTTGATCACCAATTGCATGGCACATTGTTTCCAATTCTTTTTTTCTTTTAACCTGTTTGTGTCTTTCGATCTAAAATGTTGTCTCTTGTATAAAGCATACAGTTGGATCATATGTTTATTTTTTACTGATTCTGTCAATCTCTACCTTTTAGTTGAAGAATTTAATACATTTACTTTAATTCAATTACTAATAAGAAAAAATATATCTGTCTTTTTGCTATTTGTTTCCTATGCATCTCATGTCTTTTTGCTCCTTCTTCCCTCCATTCCTGCCTTCCTTTTAATTAAATATCTATTCTCTAGTTTACAATTTTAATTACCTTTATGTTTCTTTTACTATATATTAAGTTATGTTCTTAGCAGTTTTACTGGGGATTATCATTATCATCTTAATTTATTACAATTTAGTTCAGGTTAATACCAATTTCAATTCACTAGTATACAAAAACTCCTAATATATCTCTGTTCCCCACTTTATTTAAGCTGCCTACCTAATACTGCTGTTGAATCCCTCTAATTTATTTAATTTTATTTTAGTTATTGCATTTTTAAATTCCAATGAGAGAGTGAAAGGAAGAAAAAAATAAAGATGGTTCCTCGTCCTACCCCTCCCCACAACAGTCTCACCTCTTTATAAAGCACTAAAGAAGAAAAAGATTAAAGCCATACCATGAAAGAAACAATTATTTAAACTGAGGCACTGGGGGCTCATATATATGACAGTGCAGTTTTGAAAGTCTATTTGACAAAATAAAACACAAAGCTGCAGAGGATCAATTCTCCCTCACTTAGGCATGAGTGGTCAGCTCACCACCTGATGATTTAAGGTAGCCACTGTAGAATACTACTGTGCTCTGCTTTGCTGTACTGAGATAAGATGAACCACACAGCATCAGTCCCTGCATGGCAGAATACTCTCCTTTAGCTCTGGCAGCAGTGCTGATGGCAGTGGGAGTGTTTTTCAAGTTGTAGCATTGTGGACCTCAGTAGGCAGCCTTAGCCAAAGAATGTGAATGCACATTTCCTAAGCATCTGTGAGACAACTCTGGGAATGCCCAAATATACCTGGGGAGAATTTGAAGTAACACTGTGTTACAGCGCATTTTAAATGTTTTTTTTTTATTTTTTTTTATTTTTTATTTTTTATTTATTTATTTATTTATTTTTTAAATTTTATTTTGTCGATATACGTTGTAGCTGATTATTGCTCCCCATCACCAAAACCTCCCTCCCTTCTCCCTCCCCCCCTCCCCCCCAACAATGTCCTTTCTGTTTGCTTGTTGTATCAACTTCAAATAGTTGTGGTTGTTATATCTTCTTCCCCCTCCCCAGTTTGTGTGTGTGTGTGTGTGTGTGTGTGTGTGTGTGTGTGTGTGTGTGTGTGTGTGTGTGTTAAATATTATTGCGACCTTATATTTTTTCACAGACTTTTTTCCATATTTTAAAGTCTTTATTTTTCAGAGAAGTTTTAGGTTCACAGGAAAATTAAACAGGAAATAGAGAATTCCCATATGCCCTCTACCCTCCCCCACTGTTAACACCTCCCCACTACAGTGGTACATTTGTTACAATCAACAAACCTACATTGACACATCATTATTACCCAAAGTCCACTGTTTACATTAAGGTTCCCTCTTCGTATTGTACATTCTATGTATTTTAAGAAATGTATAATGACATACATTCACCATCATAGCATCATAGAGAATAGTTTCACTGCCCTAAAAATGTCCTGTGTTCTACCTATTCATCCTTCTCATACACCCCTCTAACCTCTGGCAACCACTGATCTTTTTATTAACTCTGTAGTTTTGCCTTTCCCAGAATACCATACAGTCTGAGTCATACAGTATGTAGCCTTTCAGATTGACTGCTTCTACTTAATACTATGCTCTTAAGTTTCCCCCCTGTTTTTTCATGGCTTGATAGGTTTTTTTGTTTGTTTGTTTGTTTGGGTTTGGTTTGGTTTGGTTTTTTTAAAGCACTGAGTAATATTCCATTGTCTGGATGAACCAGAGTTTATCTATTTACCTATACATCTTGCTTGTTTCAAGTTTGGGCAGTTATGAATAAAGATGCTATAAACATTCAAGTGAAGGTTTTTGTGAGAACGTAAGTTTTCAACTCATTTGGATAAATACCAAGGAATATGATGGCTGGATCATATGGCAAGAATATGTTTAGTTTTGTGTGAAACTGCCAAACTGTGTTCAATAGTGGCTGTACCATCTTGTACTTCCACCAGCAATGAATGTGAGTTCCTTTTTTTCCACATCCTCACCAGCATTTGGTGTTGTCAGTGCTCCAAATTTTGGCCATTTTAATTGGTGTGTAGTGATTCAAGGGTACTTCCAAAAAATTGTGGAAAAATAAAGTTAAAAGATTATATGCATCTTTCCGTGGACTTTTTGAAGTACCCTTGTATCTCATTGCTTTAATTTTCATCTCCCTAGTGATGCATGATGTGGAGCATCTTTTCATATGCTTATTTGCTAGCTGTATAGTTTCTATGGTGGGATGTTTGTTACGTCTTTTGCTCACTCACACAATTTTGAAGTTTGAAGCTAATCAGTTTATATTCTAGATAACACTCATTGAAAACAGTTACTTTAGAGAATCATCCAGTTCGACTTAAATTCCTCTCTTTCATTCATTCAGCCTTTTATTTCCCTCCCTTTTCTTCTCTTTCCTCCTTCTTTCATTTCTAACACAAAAAGAATACTATCTGTGTGATTTGGTGACGTGATGTAGGAAACAGCAAAATAGAGTTGCCAGATAAAATACAGGATAGTCAGTTAAATGTGAATTTCAGATAACAGTGAATAATTTTGTATATAAGTATATTCTAAATGCTGCATTACTAACTATTTATTTGAAATTCAAATTTCACTAGGCATCCTTTTTTTTTCCCTTGAAACCTAACATTTTATTGGCCATATTAATTTTCCTCAAAAAAGTTTTAAAGTTATCTATAAGTTCTTAAAATGTCAAAGTAGAAGAAAAGAAAAAACTAAGTTTACACTGGTAACAGAGGAAGTATCAACCTGACCATGATTCCCTCAGTTGAGTTTATGTTTTCAGGCATTCTTTTCTCCTGGTAAAATTTTGTGCAATTCATCTGCATCATCATTTAAATTTATCCAAATTAACACTTAACTTGGATGGTGGCATTTTTTATCATAAATTGGTGGATTCAAAACACAGACAGTAAGTACATTGTTTTTCTTTGTTCAAGTACAGAGCATATCGGGTGGAATCATAACATTCAGTAATTCACTGCCTAACTTGGTGTGTGACTGCACTAAAAGCTGTGTTTCTGATTCCTTGTAAGTTTTAAGTGCAGGGTACTTACATCCTCTTTAAGTTCCTTACCCTTCTTGTAAAACAATTTACATTCTCTGGAGTAAAAAGTTCTTCTTTTGCTTCAGTAACTACTACCCTAGGCGGCTCATCACTCTCTTCCTTCATTCCTACCTTTGCATTCATTACTGCCACCTTCTGCTTGGCTCTTCCATGTTTTTGTGGGAAATAACACACACACACAAAAAAAAAAAAAACCAACAGAAAACCTGGATTATTCTGGGTGACATCTTTACCAAATAAACTGGAGTTCTCAGGGTAAAATGAAAATCCAGTCAGGGGTCCAGAGTTGAACAAGCGTAAAACAGAGCTATCAATTTTCTTGCCAAGGCACTTGTTGCTCCTACAATGGGTCTATTCAATTCTTCTTTTCAAACACAGCTACATCTTTACAGATGTATCCTCAGTTTTGCTGCTATGAAACAAGAATGTTGATCCTTACTGTAATTTTGATGACTAAAGGTAAGGAGACTATGTCTCAGCATATTTTGTTAGTTTCACTTTCAGAATTACTATAGCCATGGTTCCCACATTGCTATTTAATATTTGCTAAATAATTCTTAACAGTCTTTAAAAATAGGTATCAGGTCACAGAGTGGATTTGTGTTCACGTGCTTCACTGTCCGATAATGAACAGAACAGTTTTAACACATCTTACTGCTTATGGGCATTCCCATGGCGTGATTTACTCCCAGTAAAAACAGAGAAACAGGGCTACTTACTGTTGCCATTAATTTAAGGATTTGAAATCTTTTCCCCTCATTTGCAGTAATGAAACCAAGTGCTTCCTTGGTCTCCCTTGCTGCCTTTGGACTGGTGAAGGAAAGGACACTAGTTATTGCTATTTCCTTCTGACAATCCTTGTAAAGTCTCCACTCCACTGCCATTACAGCAAATACAGAAAACCCTCCTCCTCCAGAAGGTACAACCACACCTTTGAAACCTTTAAAAGCCCCTCCATGGGCCAAGCCTGTGGCGCACTCAGGAGAGTGTAGCACTGGGAGTGCAGCGACGCTTCCGCCACGGGTTCGGATCCTATATGGGAATGGCCGGTGCACTCACTGGCTGAGTGCCGGTCACGAAAAAGACATAAAAGCCCCTCCATGATCAGATTCAAATCTAACATTTTTACCATTTGCTTTTTTTATGGCTCTGTTCTTCAAGACTTCCTCACTGGCCGTTGAGAACATGCCCAGCTCTTCTGCTTTGTCTTCTTGATCCCAATTCCTATCTGTCAATTTGTTCTTGGCAATCTTCTGGCCAATTTTTTGAACTTCCCTGGCGGCCACCTCAGCACTGGATGGACTGTGGGTGATGTGATGTCCAGGTGCATAGTGACACCAGCAGGTCCAAGGTCACACTCAGGTCTGAAGGTGCTGCTGACCTCCAAGATGAGCACATTGGGTCACTTCCTGTAAGCTTCCTGGTGAAGAACTTCATGGTCAGCAAGCCAGGGTCTCAATCACCATGTTCCTAGTGGGCTTCATCTCTCTGTGTGGGGGGGTGATGAGGACAGCTATTTGTCTCACCAAACACTGGTGGAGTAACAACGCCAAACATGCTCCAGGCCACCATTTTGCTATTCAAAGGGCATCCTATATTTTTATTTGCTAAATCTGGCAACTCTCTACTGGAGATGTGGATATTCCAAGGAAAAGATGAAAAACATCAAGACTCAAAGGACCGACATCACTAGTAGGAGCTAAGAAGAAGGTCTTGTTTGCAGGGAGAGGTAACTGAGGTTCCTGTATACTGGTGTCACCTATACTTCCCCTTGCAAGCTCCAGGACAGGGAAACTACCTGGGAAAAGATGTTTTAGTAACTAAGTAATTTCCTGAAAGCAATTGCTTGAACCAGTGTTACCTAGAAGTGGCAATATTAAGTGTTTTCCATTAAACAGAAGTACGCACTCTTGGGAAAGTTGAAGTTAATTTCAACAAATTGGAGTAGTGACTGTAAATTTTAATCAGTGACAATTGTCTCTTCAAGATGAGTTGGCAGTACCAAGATGTGCTGCCAGGATTACATGTAACAGAAGAGCAGGAGCAGGGAGACACCCCCTCCCCAACAAACACACACACACACACATACACACCATGAGATGGTGCCTTTGCTTCTGTGACAGACACCACTGTGGGTCCCTAGATACCCATCCACCACCTCCCCGAAGAGCCAGGGGTACACAACAGTAAGTCCTCCATGGGAGTTTACAAGAGAGGGGCTTCCATAGGCATGGAATTGTTTTAAATGAAGTGTGGGAGAGGCAACAAGATTTGGTCTCTGATGGCTTCTTGGAATGTACAACATTAGTGTCAGGAGTACATTCAGTGATAGAGTGACTGCCTTTTAGATAGCCTCTAATTCAGACTCTCATGACTTAAGAAATGCCCAACTAAATAAGGAATTAAATTTTTTTATTTAATTGATGCTCTTGGAAGGCAAGACTCATGTTTCATAATTTTTTATTTTTAAAAAGTTAATCAATATCTTATCAAAATAATACACCTGTTTTTTTAAAAACTCAAATATTCCTAAAAGCTTACTAAAAAGAAAAAAATAGCATTTTCCTGCCTCACAGTTTTCTACCCAGACTCCTACTCCCCAAATTTTACTAATACCTTTTCTTTGCCATTTATCCTCTTCTATCTATAAGGATGATACTTTTTCTGTTCTTCTACACTCATTTAGGTGGGTTTGTGGACAGTTTTCCATTAAATGTGTGTGTCTTCAATATAAAGTCTGGAAGTCTGATTTTCTTTATAATTCTTCATGGTGGCTAGTATAGTGATCTATCCAAAAGGACAAATTAGTAAACAAAACTGAGTGTTACTGAGCACATAAAAGCAAACAACAGTTCTGAACAAAAGAATTTGGGAAATTCCCATTGGTAAATCTGTTTTTACTAATGACCGAATACTTGTGGTCTGGATCTGCTGTGCATCAGTGTCCTTGTAGTTCTTCAAACCATGTGTGAACAAACAGACTCCAAAATTATTTGGAGGCCTCAGATGTACAAGAGGACCACAGCACATATACGAACTGGTGGCCATTGTGAGTTTTCAATGTATTGTCTCTCTGCTGTGCTAGGCAATAGAGCCAAGGATGTTTTTTGTGAGTTAACTGTTTTTTCTAATTTTTCCAATTAGAAGAATCTATAGGAGTCTTCTTGACAAACCTGTCAGGAATTGTAACATTGGTTATTATTAGAAGATTTGGAAATATAACAATATAAAATGTTATTTAAATATATAATTTGGGCAACTCTCACATGCCAAAGCAATTTTTTTAAATAACCAAGTAGCTGTTTTATTTGAAAATTGTAACTTGTTTCCATTATCAAGTGGATAATTTTAGACCCACTCAACAAAATCCTGTTTTATCTATAATGCCATTGAAGTAAAAGATGACACTGTATTGATTTTTGGAAGCAAGTAATTAACTATTCCTCACTTCCTCAAAATGTATTAAGTGATTGTTCTTGAAAGATGTACAATCTAGTAGGAAACATCGGATAAGTAAATTAGGTTAATATATTACAGTACGGGGGTGGGGGAAGATAGTAACCTGGATCAACCTCACCTAACTACCTGGAGTAGGTTTCCCACTTTGCTAAGTGAAAGAGAACTTCCACTGACATAACTTCATATATAAAGCCCATCCTACAAATGAACAAAAAGCACAAAAACATCCCAATGGAAAAATTGATTAAGCACATGAACATATAATTTACAAAAGAAAAATACAAATGACTAATGTATAAATCTGCCAGTATCATCATTAAGCCTCCTGGTTTGCAAATGGCCACCTTCTCTCTGTGTCCTCACATGGCCTTTCCTCTGTTACATTGGAGGTTAGATCTTCATACGGGAATTTGTGAGAGACACAATTTAGTCCATAACAGACAAAAATCAACTACTAAATATATAGTGATTATACATTTATATACATTGAAAAGTATATTTAATGCCAGGAGTAATGTCTGGGAAAGTCAAACTCTGGAGTTAAACAAAGACACAAAAATTTCATTCAGTTTTACCTGAAAATAAAAGCGTGATTTTAAAAGCAAGACATGTTACTGCAAGGTAGATGAACAAGCTCAGTAAATCTAGAAATCACATTAGAGTTAACAAATGTCTCTTCTAAGAGGAGCTAACCCCATCTGATGCAATCTTTCTTTTAAAAACACACTGAAAATAGGTCAGAAAATCATTTGCACCTGGAGCATATGTAATCTTAACAGCTCCTCCCCACAGATTATAAAATTATGCCTCTGAATGTGCTACAGTTGAATAAAATATGTTGACAGTAAGCATACTTCCCTCAGGAATTCGTTATGTTACTGGAAATCATGCAAATAGTTTTCCCTAAGTTTTTTCCAAAAAACTTTAAAACTTAATTTACATATGTCTTCCACATTTTTCTAGGAAAATATTTATTGACAAACTTGTGGAATTATCTCAACTCTTTACATGGCTGTTAATTTCTTTTAAAGCCTGTATTAATTTACAACAGTACCTTCTGACTTGTGTGGGTTGCCATACTGATTAACATAATAAAATTAGTTATTGTACTGTTTTCTGCATGGTGGAAGTTTTGTCACATGCAAAGGACCATACCGATCATTAAATTTTAAGATATTTTAAAACAGAATTTAGTCTAGAAATATTACCAAAGAGTGCTTCTTTGAAATTATGAAAAAGGCTCATAAAATAATTGTATCATGTAAGTATAAAATATGTGCCTCATGTGGAATCATTCACAAGCAGAGAGCAGGAGTCTAAAGGGTGGCTGAAGGATTTGAAGGGTGTGCAGGTGTGTGGCAGGAACAAGGTCTACTGGTGCCTGCTGGTGACTTTCTAAGCAGAGAAGGAGTCAGTCTCTCAGTAAAAGATTTACATTAATCAAAATACCCAGGAAAGAGATCTAATCCATTCGCAATTTCACAACAGAGTCTGAACATAGGTATGTGATGTTTAATATGTTATCTTTTGACAATGCAGCATTTTGTTGAACTATTAACTTTGAAGATAAGAGCCTGGATAGAAGCACAGTATGTGAATTATTTTCCACAGATTTTCTTTCAATAACTATTAGCCAGATTTCCCTTTCACCATAAATACACCATAAATACCATAAATGAGAGAATCCATCATGGAAGCAAGTTTGGCCATAATTTCAAAATTTTTTAAAAATTCAGTGCCTATAGATTCATTTAAAAGTCTGCATCAAGAGCATACTTAGTGTCCAGGCTTTGTGCTTGGTGCAAGGACAGAGGAAGAGCAAGCTGACATCTTTTTTTTTTTTTTTTTTTTTTTAAATTTTATTTTGTCGATATACATTGTAGCTGATTATTGCTCCCCATCACCAAAACCTCCCTCCCTTCTCCCTCCCCCCTCCCCCCGACAATGTCCTTTCTGTTTGCTTGTTGTATCAACTTCAAATAATTGTGGTTGTTATATCTTCTTCCCCCCCCCCCGGTTTGTGTGTGTGTGTGTGTGTGTGTGTGTGTGTGTGTGTGTGTGTGTGTGTGTGTGTGAATTTATTTATTAATTTTTAGCTCCCTTCAATAAGTGAGAACATGTGGTATTTCTCTTTCTGTGCCTGACTTGTTTCACTTAATATAATTCTCTCAAGGTCCATCCATGTTGTTGCAAATGGCAGTATTTCATTTGTTTTTATACCTGAGTAGTATTCCATTGTGTAGATGTACCACATTTTCCGTATCCACTCATCTGATGATGGGCATTTGGGCTGGTTCCAACTCTTGGCTATTGTAAAGAGTGCTGCGATGAACATTGGGGAACAGGTATACCTTCGACTTGATGATTTCCATTCCTCTGGGTATATTCCCAACAGTGGGATGGCTGGGTCGTATGGTAGATCTATCTGCAATTGTTTGAGGAACCTCCATACCATTTTCCATAGAGGCTGCACCATTTTGCAGTCCCACCAACAATGTATGAGAGTTCCTTTTTCTCCGCAGCCTCGCCAGCATTTATCGTTCAGAGTCTTTTGGATTTTAGCCATCCTAACTGGGGTTAGATGGTATCTCAATGTGGTTTTGATTTGCATTTCCCGGATGCTGAGTGATGTTGAGCCTTTTTTCATATGTCTGTTGGCCATTTGTATATCTTCCTTAGAGAAATGCCTACTTAGCTCTTTTGCCCATTTTTTAATTGGGTTGCTTGTTTTCTTCTTGTAAAGTTGTTTGAGTTCCTTATATATTCTGGATATTAATCCTTTGTCAGATGTATATTTTGCAAATATTTTCTCCCACTCTGTTGGTTGTCTTTTAACTCTTTTAATTGTTTCTTTTGCTGTGCAGAAGCTTTTTAGTTTGATATAATCCCATTTGTTTATTTTTCCTTTGGTTGCCCGTGCTTTTGGGGTCATATTCATGAAGTCTGTGCCCAGTCCTATTTCCTGAAGTGTTTCTCCTATGTTTTCTTTAAGAAGTTTTATTGTCTCAGGGTGTATATTTAAATCCTTAATCCATTTTGAGTTGATTTTAGTATACGGTGAGAGGTATAGATCTAGTTTCATTCTCCTGCATATCGATATCCAGTTATCCCAGCACCACTTGCTGAAGAGGCAGTCCCTTCCCCAGTGAATAGGCTTGGTGCCTTTGTCAAAGATCAGATGGCAGTAAGTGTGTGGGTTGATTTCTGGATTTTCTATTCTATTCCATTGGTCAGTGTGTCTGTTTTTATGCCAGTACCATACTGTTTTGGTTATTATAGCTTTGTAATATAGCTTAAAGTCAGGTAGTGTTATGCCTCCAGCTTTATTTTTTTTGCTCAGCATTGCTTTGGCTATTCGTGGTCTTTTATTGTTCCATATAAATGTCTGAATAGTTTTTTCCATTTCTGAGAAAAATGTCTTTGGAATTTTGATGGGGATTGCATTGAATTTGTATATCACTTTGGGTAGTATGGACATTTTCACTATGTTGATTCTTCCAATCCAAGAGCATGGAATATCTTTCCATCTTCTTGTATCCTCTCTAATTTCTCTCAGCAGTGGTTTGTAGTTCTCATTATAGAGATTTTTCACATCCTTTGTTAACTCAATTCCTAAGTATTTTATTTTTTTGGTGGCTATTGTAAATGGGCAGGCTTTCTTGATTTCGCCTTCTGCATGTTCACTATTGGAGAAAAGAAATGCTACTGATTTTTGTGTGTTGATTTTGTATCCTGCTACTGTGCTGAAATCATTTATCAATTCCAAGAGTTTTTTTGTAGAGGTTTTAGGCTGTTCGATATATAGGATCATGTCATCTGCAAACAGGGACAGTTTGACTTCATCTTTTCCAATCTGGATGCCCTTTATTTCCTTCTCTTCTCTGATTGCTCTGGCTAGTACTTCCAACACTATGTTGAATAGGAGTGGTGAGAGTGGGCATCCTTGTCTAGTGCCTGTTCTTAAAGGAAAAGATTTCAGCTTTTCCCCATTCAGGATGATATTGGCAGTGGGTTTGTCATATATGGCTTTAATTATGTTGAGATACTTTCCCTCTATACCTAACTTATAGAGGGTCTTTGTCATGAATGAGTGCTGAACTTTATCAAATGCTTTTTCAGCATCTATAGAGATGATCATATGGTCCTTGTGTTTGAGTTTATTAATATGGTGTATCACATTTATTGATTTGCGTATGTTGAACCAACCTTGCATCCCTGGGATGAATCCCACTTGATCGTGATGAATAATTTTTCGTATGTGTTGCTGTATTCTGTTTGCTAGTATTTTAGTGAGGATTTCTGCATCTATATTCATCAAGGATATCGGCCTGTAGTTTTCTTTTTTGGTTATATCTTTACCTGGTTTTGGTATCAGGATGATGTTTGCTTCATAGAATGAGTTTGGGAGATTTGCGTCCGTTTCAATCTTTTGGAATAGTTTGTAAAGAATCGGTGTCAATTCCTCTTTGAATGTTTGGTAAAATTCTGCTGTGAATCCATCTGGTCCTGGGCTTTTCTTTGTTGGGAGCCTTCTGATAACAGCTTCAATCTCCTTTATTGTTATTGGTCTGTTCAAATTTTCTACGTCTTCACGGTTCAGTTTTGGGAGCTTGTGTGTGTCCAGAAATTTATCCATTTCCTCCAGATTTTCAAATTTGTTGGCGTATAGTTGTTTATAGTAGTCTCGAATGATTCCTTGTATTTCAGATGAATCAGTTGTAATATCGCCTTTTTCATTTCTAATTTTTGTTATTTGAGTCTTCTCTCTTCTTTTTTTTGTTAGCCATGCTAATGGTTTGTCAATTTTATTTATCTTTTCAAAAAACCAACTTTTTGATTCGTTGATCTTTTGAATTGTTTTTTGGTTTTCAATTTCATTCAGTTCTGCTCTGATCTTAATGATTTCTTTCCGTCTGCTAACTTTAGGATTGGATTGTTCTTGTTTTTCTAGTTCTTTAAGGTGAAGTGTTAGGTTGTTCACTTGCCATCTTTCCATTCTTCTGAAGTGAGCGTTTAATGCAATAAATTTTCCCCTCAATACTGCTTTTGCAGTATCCCACAGGTTTTGGTATGATGTATCATTGTTTTCATTAGTTTCAATAAACTTTTTGATTTCCTGCTTGATTTCTTCTTGGACCCATATGTCATTAAGTAGAATGCTGTTTAATTTCCATGTGTTTGTATAGTTTCCAGAGTTTTGTTTGTTATTAATTTCTAGTTTTAATCCATTGTGGTCTGAGGAGATACATGGGATAATTCCAATTTTTTTGAATTTATTGAGACTTGATTTGTGACCTAATATGTGATCTATCCTGGAGAATGATCCATGTGCTGATGAGAAGAATGAATATTCTGAGGTTGTTGGGTGGAATGTTCTGTAGATATCTGCCAATTCCAATTGGTCTAGAGTCTTGTTTAGATCTTGTGTTTCTCTACTGATTCTTTGCCTAGATGATCTGTCTAATACTGACAGTGGAGTGTTCAGGTCCCCTGCTATTATGGTATTAGTGTCTATTTCCTTCTTTAGGTCTAATAGAGTTTGTTTTATAAATCTGGCTGCTCCAACATTGGGTGCGTACATATTTATGATTGTTATGTCTTCTTGATGGATCAGTCCTTTTATCATTAAGTAGTGTCCCTCATTGTCTCTTTTTATGGTTTTTAGTTTAAAGTCTATTTTGTCAGATATAAGAATAGCTACTCCAGCTCGTTTTTCTTTTCTGTTTGCATGGTAAATCTTTTTCCATCCTTTCACTCTTAGTCTGTGTGAATCTTTATGGGTGAGGTGGGTCTCTTGTAGGCAGCATATAGTTGGGTCCTGCTTTTTGATCCAGTCAGCCAGTCTGTGTCTTTTAATTGGGGAATTTAAGCCTTTAACATTAAGAGTTGTTATTGAAAGGTGTTGATTTATTCCTAGCATTTTATTGGTTGTTTGGTTGTCTTAGGTGTCTTTTGTTCCTTGCTTTCTGATTTACCGTTTGGTTTCTTTGTTTGTTGGTTCCTTAGGTTGTAGATAGTGTTTTTGTTAGCTTGTTTTCTCTTCGTGAATGCCATTTTTATTGTACTAGCGGGTTTAGATTTTTCTTAGGTTTTTATGGCATTGGTAGTTATTTTTCAGAAACCAAACCCAGTACTCCCTTGAGGATTTCTTGTAAGGGTGGTCGTGTGGCAGTGAACTCCCGCAGTTTTTGTTTGTCTGAGAAATATACTATTTGCCCCTCATTTCGGAAGGATAGCCTTGCAGGGTAGAGTATTCTTGGCTGGCAATCTTTGTCTTTTAGTATTTTGAAAATATCATCCCATTCCTTTCTAGCTTTTAGGGTTTGTGAAGAAAAGTCTGATGTTAACCTGATTGGGGCTCCCTTATAGGTGATTTGACGCTTCTCTCTTGCAGCTTTTAAGATTCTCTCTTTGTCTCTGAGTTTTGCCAATTTGACTATGACATGTCTTGGAGAAGGCCTTTTTGGGTTGAATACGTTTGGAGATTGTTGCGGTTCCTGGATCTGAAGATCTGTGATTTTTCCTATACCTGGGAAGTTTTCTGCCAGTATTTTGTTGAATATGTTTTCAATGGCATCTCCATTTTCCTCCCCTTCTGGAATACCCATGACTTGGATATTTGAGCACTTGAGGTTGTCTGATATCTCTCTCAGATTTTCTTCCATGTCCTTGATTCTTTTTTCTTTCTTTTTGTCTGCTTGTGTTATTTCAAACAGCCCATCTTCAAGTTCAGAGGTTCTCTCTTCAACTTCGACAAGCCTGCTGGTTAAACTCTCCGTTGTGTTTTTTATTTTGCTGAATAACTTCTTCAGTTCAGCAAGTTCTGCTACATTTTTTTTCAGGACATTGATTTCCTTGTATATTTCCTCTTTCAGATCCTGTATACTTTTCCTCATTTCATCATGATGTCTAGCTGAGTTTTCTTGTATCTCATTCAGTTTCCTTAGAATTATCACTCGAAATTCCTTGTCAGTTATTTCAAGGGCTTCTTGTTCTATAGGATCTAGAGTATGAGATTTATTAACTTTTGGTGGTGTACTTTCTTGATTTTTTGTATTTCTGGTGTCTTTTTTTTGGTGTTTATTCATTGTGGCAGGGGGTTTCACAGTCCACCGGTTTGAGACTAATGACTAACTAGGATGGTGCTGTGGTTGCCAATTTGATATGGCTCCCGCCGTGACTGCTCAGTTGGCCTCTAGTGTCTTGTGTGTGTGGTTGCCTCGGGTCTTGGGCTTCTCCGGGGATCCACCTTTCTGGTCAGCTTGGACTCTGCTGGGCTGGTGGATCACGTACCACAGGGTGTGTGATCTCTGTTGAGCTTTCACTTTCTGTACAGGACTTCTCCCCGTTTCGTGTGCTCTGGCCCAGGCTGTTAGATCGTGCAGTGGCGACCCCACCGGGTGTGTGGTTTCTGTCGAGTCTCCGCCTCCCTGGCCGCACGTCTCCCCCCTCTGTGCACACTGTGCTGGGCTGGGGTGTGTCTTCTGCACCCCTCGTCTATCAGCTGGGCCTTCAAGACCCTGCTC
This sequence comes from Cynocephalus volans, assembly GCF_027409185.1. NCBI lineage: Eukaryota > Metazoa > Chordata > Mammalia > Dermoptera > Cynocephalidae > Cynocephalus > Cynocephalus volans. Next base: position 80,086,943 of record NC_084464.1, read on the forward strand.
AGCACCGCCTCGCCCAGGAAGTCTACCAGGTTTCTGCTAGGCACAGACGACCAGTCTCTCTGGGTGCCTTTGTAGCACTGTGTAGATCTTTCTCGGGTCTTGTTCTCCTTTGTATCCCCCCGGTATAAACCGAGTCTAGTGCCCGCCTGCAGCCTGCTCTCCAGCAGGTTCAGGCGGACCTGGGAACTCTCCTACCACACTATTCCCAACCAGAAATTCGTTAGGCTTTTTTCCAAACTGGTGGTCGCAGAGATGGTATCTGCCTCCCAGTAACAGGAAATTTACCGGGGCCGGAGTCCAGGGTGTGGTGGAGTGACAGTCGGCCTGCCTGTACTTCCTAGCCCTCCCAACACTGGTCGGGGACGCCCCACACCCCTAGCCCCGCCAGGGAACCGCGGAGGGAGTGGGAGAGGAGGCCGGCCCGCAGGGTCCGGAAAGCCCCGCGCCAGGCCAAGCAAATGGGCTCAGTGATGGCCGAGCAGGGCGGAGCTGCCCGCACCTGGGAAAATGGAGGCAGCACCGGGGCAGTGAGTGTCCTGGTGGTGCAGGCGGGAGCCGCGTGGGCATCCACCCCCGGAACAGAGCTGTGCCAGGGATCACTCACAGTGCTGTGCCAGGTCGGGCGCTCGCTCTGTCTCTGGTTTGTTGCCTTCCGTGTTCTCGGCGCTGCCGCCTCGGGCTGTTCAGTCGCGGCGCCGCTCGGGCGCTCCCAGGAATCTTCTTTAATGCCGGCCTGAAACCTCGAATCCTGAATAGGGCAGCTGGCCGCCTTCAGTGCGACCCCAGCCTCCGGGATCCTGGCTGCATCCACAGCAGCCCTGGCGCCGTGTTCCCTGTTTCAAGACTCGCTTTTGCAGCTAAGAATCAGTTCTTTTCCTGCTCCACACTTCAAAGCTGTTGCCTGTAAATGAGGCAGCCTCTCCTGCCGGGGGCAAAGTGGCGTTGAGCCCCCACGACCGGCCAGCAGCAGCAGTCCTCCCTTAAGAGATGGCCAGAGGAAGGTCCACAAGTTTCCCGGCTGCCTGAGGCCCAGTGGCCACCTTTTCCACCTCAGCTACTCCGCGCCAGCCGCCGCAGCCGCCGCCATCTTGAAACTATATGCAAGCTGACATCTTTACCTTCAGAAATCCCAGTCTATAAATGCTTCATTGTTACAGCTGATTATCAACTGGGACACTTTGGCTGCTTATGACCAACTCTCATGCTTATGACCAACTCTCATTCTGATTGGTCAGTGTCCTATTTTGATTGACTTGTGTCTGTGCCATAAATGATACTTAAATATTTTTAATATCTCCCCCTGACTAAAATGTTATAGGAAGTGTTTAGCTTAAATTTATAAACTACATTACGTTAATGATATGTGTGTGTCTATTTGATTTGTTTTTAATATAAACATTATGAATATCATTTGACAGATTTTACAACTTCAATACAGACAAAGTAAGCCAATATGAGCCAACTGGTCATATTCTCAAACATTTGGATGTCCTACATAGAGCACCATCTCTTCACACTACTTAGCAGATCTGCCTAGTTTGAACAATATCATATATACGAAACAGGGATTATAAGTAATAAAGGAGAGAGTTCATCTTAAGTCTCATGTCTGAGAATTTGCACAAATCATAACCTCTCTAAGTTGAAGTCTTCTAACCTCTAAAATAAAATCAAACAATATGTTCTCATCTTATCCTAAAAAAGTCACATCCATGATCCTTTTTTACTCTTAGCAATACTGATGTTTAAACCAGTTCTCTTTGGCTTGCCTGGATTCACTACCCACACTGAAGAGGAAGCACTTTCAGCAGAATTATTAAGAACTTGGACTTGATAAGTTGCTGCTTCCTTATTTTTCTCTCATTAAGCTGAGCATTTTGGACCATCTTCTATAATGATGAAACCTGGTGTCATCGTCCCTGCCTCCAGTTATTCCTAAGTTTCTTTCAGAGGTTCTTCCACAGCATATGACATGAAGTGGCTAGAGGCATACTGCATTTTGACTTCATGCAACTAAGCAACTACTAGATTTTAAAAATTGTCATAAATGCTACACATTTGAAGTAAACTTAAAGTGGGTTATTATAGTTCCTCTGTCAAAGATTTATTTTACACTTAATTTAAAAGGGGGAAGTTTGAAATCTGTGTATACCAGACGTCAGAAACTAAAAGACCACATAAGTAACTGCAAATGTGTGATGTGGCTGAGTGTGAGACAGCAAGTGGTGGGAACAAAAGATAGGCGTTCTCTGTGGGAAGCAATCTTTTTCCATGTTGAGCCCAAGTTATTGTTCTCTGAACCTATAAAAAGCAGCACTTATTCACAACTAATCAAGAGAAATCAATTTCAACTCCTATCCTGAAAATTATCAATCATATTCACTGATTTTAAATTGTATCTTTTGGAGAACAGGGAAGAGCAAGATGGCCAACTACAGTTGTCTAGCATACCTCTCCCCAACAAAAAGGGATCAAAACAACAAATAAACAGCTATATTTTGATTGGAATGACTGAAGAAGTATACTGTAGCATACCAGTGCAGTGACAAAATCCCTGTGGAGCATGAAGGACCAGGATAGCACCATAGAGAGCAGGGCAAGGTATCCTGACTGCATTGCTGTCTTCCCATAAGGCTCTACTCGGAGTCAAGTAGGAATTCCTTTCCCAGAGAAAAGGTAGGCTGGAAAACCCTGACTGTTTCCTCCACTGCCACAAACACTAGCAATCCTTTCCATAAGAGTCTCCCAGTCCTCACAGGCCCCAAACCCAGTTTGAAGGTTAGCTGGGAGCTTGTGCAGCTGCACGGCCTCATAGTAGAAGCCCAGGCAGAGCAACCTCTGCCCTCCCGACCTAAGTAGCTACAGCATAGCACCATCTTGAAACCAAAACCATTTCTAGAATGTGTCCTGCCCTGAAGGCCAGTGAAAACTGACTCCCTACATCCCTTAGGCCCCACCTTTACTCCACCATGTTCAAACAGGCCCCTGTAGGACCATGATCCTGGCTGCCTGGAGTCTAGGACAGACAGAACGAATGAGACCCCAGTGTCTGAACACACATGGCACTCCCTTCCCTCACCCCCAGGAAAACAGGCTGACCCATCCAGTAGGGAAGATGTCAATCATCAGCTAGAACACTACATTCACATGAACCCATCCTTCAAGGCCCACTGGTCCAATGAGCCCACAGACACCAGGGTCAGCCGAACAGCCAGTCCCAGCAGTAACTCCACCTTCCCCCCAAAGCCCTCCACAGAGTTCCAAGCCTGCTACACAATGCAGGTCTGTACCCTGCTCAACAGCAAATGGAATGGAGATTTTGCCTACCCCTGTCAGACCTTAACAGAGCTGCCCAACCCTGTTGCACTGGTACACGGTTTCTCCCTGCTCAACAGCTGATCAGGTGGTGGCTCTGTCTCTTCTACCAGGCCTCCATAGAGCTGCCCTGCCCTATTGCACTTATACACACCCACTCCTTACTCGACAGCAGATTGGACCGTGGCTCCCTTTCCCTCTGGAAGACCTCCACACAGCTGCCCAACCCTGCTGCACACACGCAAGCTTGCTATAGTCTCAATAGATGACCCAGCAGACCCTCTATAGGTCTGCTAGGCCCTGCTGAACCCTTGTATGCCCACTCCAGACTCAACAACTAAATAAGCAGCAGCAGTGCCTCCCTCTGGCAGACGTATTCAGAGCTGCCCTGCCCTGTTGCAACAGTGAACACCTTTCCTAGATGTGACTGCTGGTCCAGGAGCAGCTCTGCCTTCCCCAGCAGGCCTCCACAGAGCTGCCGGGCCTTGCTGCACCTGTGCACACCTGCTCCCTGCTTGACAGTGGATTGAGCTGTGGCTTTGTCTCCTCTGGCAGGCCTCCACAGAGCCACCTGACCCTGCTGCACCTACACATACCAGCTCCTGGCCAAGCAGCAGCTTCACCTCCCCTGACAGGTCTGCTCAGATCCACTTGAGCCCTTCCCCCACCCTCTGCCCAGGCTCACCTGCTTCAACACCAGACTACATCAAGCAGAAGAATTTCGGAACTTGAAGACAGATCTCTTGAAATAACCCAGTAAGCAGGGGGGAAAAAAAGAAATAAGAATTTAAAAGAGTAAAGAAAGCCTATACACCATCAAGCAAACAAATGTTTGAATAATAGATGTTCCAGAGGGAGAAGAGATGGAGAAAGGAACAGAAATACTATTTAAACAAATAATAGTTGAAAACTTACCAAGTACTGAAAAAGATACAGACATTTAGATTAAGGAAGCTCCAAGGTTCCCAATTAGATTTGACCCCAAAAGACTCTCCAGAGCACATTCGTAATCAAACTGTCAAAAGTCAAAGACAGAGAGAATTCTAAAAGCTGCAAAAAGAAAAAGTCATTCACATATGAGGAATCTCCATTAGACTACCAACAGATTTCTCTACAGAAACCTCACAGGCCAGGAGAGAATAGAATGATATATTTGAAGTGCTGAAATAAAATTGTCAGCCAAGAATATTTTATCCAACAAAGCTATCTTTTAGTAATTAGAGAGAAATAAAGACCTTCCCACACAAGTAAAAGCTGAGTAAACATCACCACTAGATCAGTCTTACAAAAATGCTTAAGGGAGTGCTACAACTGGAAACAGAATGATGGATATCACTATAATAAAAGTATTAGAAAGTATAAAACTTACCAGATATGGTAAATTCATAATTCAAACTCACAAAATCCCCATGAAGTAACAATGCTATGTAAATTCTTAAATCCTCTAGTATGAAGGTTTAAAGTCAAAATGGCCAGAAAAAAAAAGAAGAAAAAAAAAAAAAAAAAACCAGCAGCTAAGAAACACACAATAAATACGAACATACATTAAGGCAATAAAAATATAAATGGGTTGAGGAAGTCTGCAGTATTTTTATGTGACCAAAATTAAGTTGCTATGAGCTTAAAATAATCTAAAACTCTTCATGTTAGCCCCAAGGTAAGTACACAAACCACCAAAAAAAAAAAAAAAAAAAAAAAGATTACAACAGATACAAAAATTAGAAAGTGAAAGGAAAAATATCTTAGCACCATAGGAAACCACCAACCCACAGAGGCAGATAACAAGAGAAAAAGAAAGGAAATACGAATCTACAACACAACCAAAAAAAATTAACAAAATGGCAGGAATAAGTTCTGACATATCAATAATAACCTTGAATGTAAATGGATTAAACTCTCCAATTAAAAAATACAGAGTGGATGAATGGTGGGGAAAAAAAAGACCCAACAATATGCTGCCTACAAGAGACTTACCTAACTATTAAAGACAAACATAGACTGAAAGTGAAGGGCTGGAAAAAGACATTCCATGCAAACAAAACCCAAAACCAAGCAGGAATAGCCATACTTACATCATATAAAATAAATTTTAAATCAAATGCTGTAAAAAAAGGCAAATAAGGTCATTATAAAATGATAAAGGAATCAATTCAAAAAGAGGATATAACAATTATAAATATATACACCCAACACTGGAGCATCCAGATATATGAAACAAATATTATTAGTCCTAAGGAAAGAGGTGAACTACAATTCAAAAATAGTAGGGGACATCAATGCCCTGTATTCAACAATGCACAGATCATCTAGACAGGAAATAAACAAAGAAATATCTGACTTAAAATCATCATAGACCAAATGAATCTTACAGACATTTATGGAATGTTCAATCCAACAGCTGCAGAATACACATTCTTCTCAACTGTGCATGGAACATTCTCCAGGATAGATCATGTAGTAGGCCACAAAACAAGACTACGTGAATTTTAAAAGCTAGAGATTATATTACGTATCTTTTCTACGACAATGTATGAAACTAGAAATCAACAAGAAAAACTTTGGATATTGCCAAAAAAAAAGAAGGAAAGAAAGAAAAACTTTGGAAACTGTACAAATACATGGAAATTAAACAAAATGCTCCTAAACAACCAATGAGTCAATGAAGAAATTTTAAAATACCTTGAGGCAAATTAGAATGGAAAAACATCATACCAAAACATATGGAATATGCCAAAAGCATTTCTAAGAGGAATATTTATAGCCATAAATGCCTATATCAAAGATGAAAAAAGAGTTCTAACAAACAGCTTAACAATGAACCTCACGGAACTAGAAAAACAGCAACATAAAAACCCAAAATTGACAGAAAGAAAGAAATAATAAAGCTCAGAGCAGAAATAAGTGAAATGGAAACTTAAACAATTGAAAAGATTGGCGAAACAAAGAGTTTTTTTGTTTGTTTGTTTTTGGACAGATAAGCAAAATTGACAAACCTTTAGCTAGACTAACCAAGAAAAAATGAGAGAAGACTCAAATAAGTAAAATCAGAAATGAACAAAGGAATATTACAACTGATACCACAGACATACAAAAGAATCATAAGAGACTTTTATGAATAACTATATGCTAACAAATTTGAAAACACAGAAGAAATGGATAAATTCTTGGACACATACAATCTACCAATATTAAATTATGAAGAAATACAAAATCTGAGCAGACCAATAATGAGTAAAGAGATTAAACAAGTAATGCAAAGGCTTCCATCAAAGAAAAGTCCAGGACCTGATGGCTTCACTGTTAAATTCTACCAAACATTTAAAGAACTAATACCAATTCTCCTCAGGTTATTCCAGAAAACAGAAAAAGAAGGAATACTTCCCAACTCATTTTACAAGGCCAGCATTATCCTGATTCCCAAACCAGACAAGGAGACCACACAAAAAAGAAAATTACAGGCCGGTATCCCTGATGCACATAGATGCAAAAATTCTCAACAAATATTAGCAAATTGTATCCAACAGCACATTAATAAGATCATACACCATGATCAAGAGGGATTTATCCCAGGGATACAAAGATGGTCTAACATATGCAAATCAATAAATGTGATATACCACATTAACAGAAAGAAATACAAAAATCAATTGATGCAGAAAAAGCATTTGACATATTCAACATTCCTTCATGAAAAAAACACAACAAATTCGGTATAGAAGGTATGTACACAATAAAGACCACGTGTGACAAACCCATAGCTAACATCATCCTGAACGAGAAAAAACTGAAAGCTTTTCCTCTTAGATCAGGAACAAGATAAGGATGACTACTTCTACCACTTCGATTCAACAAAGTATTGGAAGTCATAGCCAGATCAATTAGAAGAGAAAGAAACAAAAGGCATTCAGATTAGAAAGGAGAAAGTCAAACTGTCCCTGCTTGCAGATGACATGATTTTACATATAGAAAACTCTAAAGATTCCATCAAAAAACTGTTAGAACTAATAAATGAATGTAGTAATGTTGCAGGATATGACATTACAAACTATCTGAAAATGTGAACTATCTGAAAAAGAATTCAAGAAAACAATTCCTTTTACAATAACTAAAAAAAAAGATACCTAGAAATAAACTTAACTGATGAGATGAAAGATCTCTACACTGAAAATTATAAAACTTTGAAGAAAGAAATTGTAGAGGACAAAATAAAGGGAAAGATGAACGATGTTCAAGGATCAGAAGAATAAATATTGTTAAAATGGCCAGTCTACCCAAAGCAATCTACAGAGTTAATACAATACTATCAAAATATCAATGACATTCTTCACAGAAATAGAAAAACAATCCTAAGGTTCATGTGGAACCAAAAAAGACTCCAAATAGCCAAAGCATCCTGAGAAAAATGAACAACACTGGATGTAGCACACTACCTGACTTCAAATTATACTACAAATCTATAGTAATTAACACTGCATGGTACTGGCACAATAACAGACACATAGACCGATGGAAAACTGAAAAGAGACCCCAGGGATAAATCCACTCACCTAAAGCCACCTGATCTTTAACAAAGGTGCCAAGAATACATATGGAGAAAAGACAGTATCTTCAAAAAATGGTGCTGAGAAAACTGGATATCCACATGCAGAAAATAAGACTAGACCCCTATCTCTCACCGTATACAAAAGTCAACACAAAATGGATTAAAGGTTTAAATGTAAAACACAAAACTATGAAACTACTAGAAGAAAACATAGGGGAAATGATTCACAACATAAAGCTAAGCAAGGATTTTAAACTAAGACTTCAAAAGTACAAGCAATTAAAGCAAAAAAAGACAAGTGGGATTACATCCAACTAAAAAGCTTTTTGCACATCAAAGAAAAATGTTAACAAAGTGAAGACACAATCTACAGAATGGGAGAAAATATTTGCAAATTCTACATCTAACAAGGGGTTAATATCAGGAATATATAAGGAACTTAAACAATTCAACAGCAAAAAACCCAAATAACCCAGTTGAGACCTGGGCAAAGAATTTTAATAGACATTTCTCAAATGAACACAGAGAATAAAACAGTTGTTATCAGAAACTGGGGAGGGGAGGAGGAATGGGAAAACAAGGAAAGGTCAGCAAATGGGTACAAAATTACAGTTAGATAGGAGTAGTATGTTCTGGTGTTCTATTGCACAGTAGGGTTGATACAAGAGGTGCTCTGTTTCCTTGGGCTCAGGTTTCAGGATATGACTCCGGGTTTCCAGCCACTGGAGGAAAGTTACTATTGCCAGTTAGACCTATTTTTAGCAACAACAGGAGGAAAATGAGACCATAAGGGACTGGCTCATGAAAATCCAGTGGCTGGGCAAGCTCAGTAGAGACCACAGAACATTCTTGAATATGCCTGGTGCATGTGATAGGGTCTGACCAATGAACATGCTCCAGGAAGAGACTGAGGGAGCATGTGCACAATGAAATGTTACATAACTGGGAGCCACCCCCATAATTGAATATTCATTAGGTAGAGAAACTATGAAAGCTAAATCCCAGCTGAAAGCAGAGTTGTTGCTCACCTTCCTGGAGGCAACCCCCACTTTGCTGGCTGAGGTGTGTATACTTTGTATCAAACTTACTGGCACCTTGTACAGAATTTTAAGTATGTTTTTCTTACTTTTGCCTTAGACTTGATGTCTGTACTGAACTTACTTTTGTGTTAAACTTGGTGTGGGCCCTGCTCAGTCTCTGGAGCTAATGTTATGCTGCACTCTCTCTGTGGAACCTGTATTTCTTATCTGTTATATTAAACTTGTTCTCACTTTCTACTGCGACTCTGCCCTTGAATTCTTTCCTGTGGCAGAGTCAAGAACCTGGTAAGAGGACTGGGTGGGTTGAGGCCGACTATCGAGCCACCTGGACCTTACCTCTGACATCGGGGTGACTATGTTTAACAGTTAAGTTTTGTATATTACGTAATAGCTAGAAGAGAGGCTTTAAATGTTTTCTCCGCAAAGAAATAATAAATGCATGAAGTGATGGAATCACTAACTACCCTGTCCAGATCATCATATAACATGCATGTATCAAAAAATCAGATTGTACCTCATAAATATGTACAATTACAATATGTCAAATAAATAAATAAGATGTTAAACTTCTAAAAGATTTAAAAAAATAAATCATATCTTTTTGTGAAACTTGTTTTTCTAACATGTGAAATACCCTGCATACTTGGAAAAATTGGCTACATAGCAATCCACATTTATCAAAACTTGATCTACAAGTTTTCCATTTTATGAAAAACCAGACATTTAAATCTATTTTACTTTATAAACAGTTTGTCTATTTCATAAAGAATCCAAAGGCATACTTGGTCATGATAAGAGGAGAGATTAATACCTGGCTACCTCTGTGAAGAACTGGTGATGGCAGCCAGGAAAGGGGAGGAGTTCATGCCAGTACTTGAAGATCAGTCGGCTTCAGAGTGCCTGAGTACAAGTACAAGGAATTCCAATGTCTGCTAGACAACTGAAGAAGGCAAAAGTATTCAGTATTAGGCATTATCTTTGTTAAGATTTCAAAAGGAAGAGGTAGGCCGTACTGAAAATAAATAGAATTCTAGAAGTCACAGATGACTCTAGAAATTCAAAGCACTCTCAATATTCATAGCCTTAATTTAAGTGTCAGGGCTGTGATTTCACTAAGAGCACTTCAAAAAATCTCTATGGAGTTGGGCTTGTGAATCAGCTTGGGTGCTACCAGTAAAAAGAGTAAGAGAATATAGAGAAGGTTGGCCTGGAAGAGACACGCCTCATTTCCATCCACATTGTACAAGTAAAACTGGCATGCTGGTGGATAGAAGACACCGGGACATTTGGTGCCCGGATGGAAAGCTGCTTCCCAGAAACAATTCTATACCAAAAAAGGAGAAGCGCTTGTTTGATGAGCAGCTATCCATCTCTGCCACAGCTGAATCTCTGGCTTAAAAAATTTTGAGTAAGGAATTTGTATTTAATTTTCAATTTGAGTTGTTATGAAATTTGGGGCAATATAATTTTCTCGAGTGATTTTTTAAATAAATTTAAAGTTATATTTGAAATTCCATTTTAAATGGGTGAATTATAGAGCCTAGATTCCAATGTAACTTTTCTTATGAAAATTAGTCTAAGATTATCAAGCTAAGAAATGTCACATTAGAAATGGTTTTGGGGGAGAATTTGTATTTATAAACAAGCTGAGATTATTTAATTTTGGGTCTTGGTCCTAGATTGCTGACTCTCTCATTTTGTGGCCAGTGAGTTTCATGACATCCAACCATCTCACTCATCCAATAATTTTTCTCTATTGAAAGAGTTTCTTTGTGTTACCTAGTGAGCAAGATTACCACTGCCTAAGAAAACAAACCATAAAATGTATAGAAATTGAGGGGGGTGGCGTGAATCCAGACAGTTTAAAATAGTATTTGGCTTTTGCATGTTTGGTTTAGTTACTATAACCACGAATAGCTGTATCATCAAACCACGTAAACCTAAAAACGTCATTTGGTAAAATCACTCAGTTTTCACTTAAATGAAAAATGCAAGAGTTTATATGCACTCTAAAAACCCACAAGTGATGTGGAGGATTAAGTCAAAGGAGGATACATACTCATTTTTGTTTGTGTCTCCCTTTTGGCAAATAGAATTCTAAACACAAAAATAATTTAAATAAGAATTAGAAAAGTAAAGTTCATAAATTTATTTCACATTAGGTCATTATCTGCATTTAACAAAGAAGAGGAGATGTTAAGAACCAACATTACCAGGGCTAGGACGGGCCTCTGAAGTGGGAGGAGGGGTTGGCAGACATGTTTCCATGTAAAGAAACATTTATAAAATAACTTCCAGAGGAATTGATGGTTATTACTGGATATAACTGTTAAAGAAAAAAACAGTATTTTGCTTACAATTTGAAATCAGTTTATGGGCCTAGTCTGAATACAGAGGCATAATCTTGGTTCAGAATTTTAGATTATGCTTTGGTGAAAACAATAGTTTTAATAAGAATTCAGTGCTTCAACTTTCTATAACTACTTTGGAATAGGTATACTTAAAGGTAAACTTTAAATTTATTATTATATTTTTTGTTAAGTCTAGGAATGTTGCTTGTGGTCTATGAAAAGGTTTCACATTCAAATTTTAAGTATTTTTATTATCAGAAAGGTCAGTAAATTTGTTCAATATAAAAGCCTATTATAATTTCAGTAAACCATTTTATTTTCCTTCAGTGTTCGGAAAATTACAAATAAATTAGAGTAAACATTGTGATCCCATTTTAGTATCCTACCTTATGACAGTATTAAATACCCCACAGATCAAGATGCTTTGGTGAAGGATATTTTCTAATGAGAAAAAATAAGCGTAGACAGAAGGACAAACAAACTCACTTGAATAATATTATTATATATACCCATTATAAAATTTTGCAATAATGCTAACTTATGAACACAAAATTTTTTCATATCTTTCCTAAAGGATATTTGATAATTCTATTAAATCTACAAATTTGCATCTAGTTAGCAGCTTAGAAGTGTATTTGTTTACAGCTGATAATAGGATATGCTCAATTTCCCTGGGCTTAGGTTATAGGACATGCCTCTGTGTTATAAACCATTCCCCAAGGTTTCAGACCCCTTCTATTGGCTCTCCCCTAGAGGAAAGTGGCTGCTGCCACTTAGACCTATTTTCAGCACCAGCATGGAGAAGATGAGACCACAAGGGACTGGCTTACAATAATCCAATGGCTGGGCATGCCCAGTAGAAAAGGGTTATATAACCATGGTGGTTGAATGACCTTCCACTAGAGGTGCTACAGAGCACAGAATATTCTTGAATATGCCTGATGCACGTGATAGGGTCTGACTAATGAACATGCTCCAAGAAGAGACCAACTGAGCATGTGTAAGACTAATGTTACATAACCGGGAACCAACCCCTTAACTGAATATTCATTAGGTAGCAAAACTGTAAAAGCTGAAAATAAAAAATAAAATAAAAATAAAATAAAAATAAAGCTGAATCCCAGCAGAAGGTGGGGTTGTTGCTCACTTTCTTGAAGGCTACTTGCATTTACCTGGCTGGGGTGTGTATACTTTACTATGTATCAAACTTACTCTCAGTAAGGAGCTGCTCACTCTCTTGAGCCAGCCTGCACTCTGTACTGAACTTTAATTATGTTTTTCTTACTTTTGTGTTATACTTAGGGAGCGAGCCTTGCTCAGTCTCTGGAGCTATGCTGTGCTCTCTGTGGAACCTGTATTTCTTATCTGTTATGTTAGACTTTTTCTCTCTTTCTACTGAGAATCTGCCCTTGAATTCTTTCCTGTGGCAGAGTCAAGAACCTGGTAAGAGGATGGAGTGGGTTGAGGCTGACTATTGGGCCCCCTGGACCCTACCTCTGACATCACAACTACACAATCATATTCAGTGGAAAATGGCAACTAAACATGAAGGTTAATAAATAGAAAGAAAGCTAAATTTTTTCTTCTGCTTTTTCACCTTTTGGGTTTATCATGATGCATGGTCAAAATTCCTAAATCTTGGAGTTATCTCATCAATGGGGTACTCGTTTCTTAGGGCTGCCATAACAAAATAACATAAAGTGTGTGGTTTAAACAACAGAAGTCTATGGTCTTACAGTCTGGAGGCTAGAGGTGCAGGATTGAGGAGTTGGCAGGGTTAGTTCCTCCTGAGGGCTGTGAGGAGGGTCTATGCCAGCCCTCTGTCCTTGGCTGATAAATGACTATCGTCGTGTTCACATGATATTCTCCATATATGCCAGTCTATCTCCAAATTTCTCCCTTTTATAAGCACATCAGTCACTTTGGATTAGGAGCCACCCTAATTACCTTATTTTTAACTTGGTAAAGACCCTGTGCCCACATAAGGTCACATTCTGAAGTACTGGACTTTAGCATGTAAAGGAGGACACAATTCACACCATAACCATAAATCTCAATAGCCATGACTACGAATATTGGAACACATATGCTAAAGAGACAGTTACACTTACAGGCCATCTTTCCAGCTCTTGCATAAGCACAGGGTCTTTCTATCCAGGGGAGAACACTGGCAGCCTTTTTGGTTTTCACTAATACAAAGGAATCATACTCCCCTCTCCTCTGGCTTCCCAAGATTAATGTGTTGTTACTAAGTAGTATAAGGTATCTGCAATCCAGAATGGAAGATAATTTAAACTACATACTTTGTGCACATTCATTTAAGAATTCTACGTCTACTCTTGAATCAAGTGAGTCAATGAAGCCCACTATACCAAATTAATACCTTTGTTATATTAACCCCATGCAGGGTGTTAGTCACAGACATATTTTAATTTTAGTCCTCAGAGTTAACGAAGGTTGAATATTGTGAAACAGACCTTTGAATTTGATTCTAGATTTACTGTAATACTGTTGTTCATTTTTTCTGGGTTTGGTAGTTGTCCTTCTCAATAGCCTGCTTGTTTTCCTTTCCCTGATGATGAAAGTTATATATTGGTGGGGAACAAGGGAGGAAAAGTGGTTGATTAATGGATCCAAAACTATGCTATCTACCCTAAGTGAAGCATTGTGTAGTATATGCATGTGTTGAAACAACATACTGTACCCCACAGGTATGTTACAAATACATGTTAAAAGAAAAAAATTTCAAATCTTACCTTTTTTGCTTTATGAGCCTGTTATCAGAATGTATGCTTTCAGAGAAATTATGTTGAGTTTTAAATTGAGCGTATTTGTTTTTCTCCTCTTAAATGTATTGTTGTCTTTAAAAAATAATAATAATTCACATTTTTTCCTCTGTGTGTGTGTGTGTGTGTGTGTGTGTGTGTGTGTGTGTGTGTGTGTGTGCGCGCGCGCCTCCTTTTTGGCAAGTTCCTCTCTAAAACTTTTTGGAAATACATGAGGGAAGTGAGTTAACAACTTGAAATTTAATATCACAAGAAAAAGAAAAAAAACACCTTACCTTACCTTCGGTTTCTTACATTGTCCATTAACCCATGCCCACACCTACACAACACAATTACTCTCAATACCTAAGGAGAATTAAGCCAATTCTATCTGTCCATGGGTAGAATGATTATTAGAGTCCATAAATATTTGTTATTCCAGCTTCATCACATTGTTGAGAAACAAGTACTGAGTTGTTTAAGCAAATTGTCACACCTGAAATATTACAGGAATCTTAATAGACAGAGTTAAAAACCAGCTGTTGTTTTAGCAATGTATGATTTATTGAGGGCTTAATTAAAAAGTCTGCTAAGGGTATCTTTAGTAAGTTTAAAGCTGAGATTACACTTCCCCAGTGTCTGGACACTTGTGTTAATTTGCAAATTACTCAGGACTCTCAGAGAATTTTATATCAAACCTACAAACATGTTCGTAGGCAGAAAATTTAAACAATTTTAAATTTGTACTTGTTTTATAAGGTTAATTTTGTTTACTTTTACCTTTGTTGTCACCAGAATTTGATAAACATTTGACATTGGTCCGCATTCTATTTATGTACATTTATAAGTTGGGTAACACTTGAACAAGTTCCTTAATTTCTCTGACTCCCAAAATCACCCAAGTCAGATAATTATACATTCACGTCAGGGTTGTTTTTGTTATTAAATGCATAGAATACCCCTTCTCATTGATTGATACATAACTCTTAGACATACTAAATCACTGGTTGGGTAGAAACCAAATTCTTATTTCCCACAGTTGTCCAGGAAAATATTTGGTACCCAAACTATTTTACTTTAATTTGTATTATATAAGCTGAAAGGATTGACTAGTGTACAAATTTAACTCTTAGAGGTTAGACCAATTACTGCTTTCTATCTTGCCTACAAGAGTTTTTTTTTTTAAGAAAGGGTACTAATCCAGGGTTCTTGCTTGCCTGACAAATTCCTTCATGCTACAAGAAAGCCCCGTAACCCAATAACTTCTCCCACTAATTGATTTTAACAACATTCTATCTTCTGGGCCTAGTAGCCTGTGTTTGCTAATTCGGCAGCATTTCTCCTTCGTGATGAGGTGGGCTCTTGCCTGCATTCATTATGATGTGGTGCCGACCACTCCCTGCCTCATCCTCACAGATTGTCTGCTCACCTTTCTTGGACAGCCTCTGACTCCTCAACCCAAATGGAGCAATCAGATGGGGCTATGATATCTGGAAAAGAGGCAGATGGGTATGCACAGGGATGGACTACCCATATTTTGACAAAAACGTATTAATAAATTCTATGTGGATTCCACAATATTCTTTTCTAAAAGCAGATGTAAGTCATGTTCTAAGTCTCAATAGAAAGTTTGAACGTCTAAATTAGGGTGTGAAACTTTCCACTTCTCAGGTTATAGGGCCACATATTTTCCCAAACCACTCATGAAAAGAGGACATTATAATAATAATTTGTGCTAAAATGAAACATATCAGTATGGCTGTGGCTTCAGATCCTTCTAGACCAAATAGATCTATGCCAAAATAAAAAGGAGAAAGTAACCAAGATTGATGAACTAAATATCTGAAGAATTTTAAGCTAATATACCACATTCTCTATAGTGTTGACTTGTCAAAATTGGAGGAAGTTTGATAGATTGCCGAATGGCAGAGTCCCACCTTATTTCACACATGCATTGCTTTTGTTACATTCACACGTATGTTATTATATTTTCATATGTTTATTGTAAGTGATGCCCTAAATATAATACATTCCATTTTATATATAATCCTTTTCATGGAACAAGTACCTTTAAGCTTGTAACCAAAGAAATAAAATTATCTGTGCTTATTTTTAAAGTATATTTCAGTATTTGTGGGGCTCAGTACTAGAAGTGTTACCAAAAGAAATAGCTGGATAATGATTCAATATTACCTTTCAGCTAAGGTTTTTTAACTGATTTGCAAACTTTCATCTTCTCTATATCTATAATTGCCACAAAAACCTCTCATTTTCCCTCTCTTATTCAAGGAGAAACCTGGAACTAATGTGTTTAGAAAATGAAGAAAACGATTTTAAACTATTGTGACTGGAAATAACGAGAGAACATTGTCAGAGCTTTAAAAATCCAATTTCATAATCCCATAATGTGTACTGTAGATCACTTTGGTGACAAGATCATCGCAACTCCTGGTGCTAACAGAAAACATCTTCACATGACAGATATAGTTTAAGCACTTTAATCTTATTTTATCCACCCAGAATGTCAGTTCTATTTTCCAAAGAAATTTAGCAGTTACTCTCTGTAGAGTTTGCATTAAAAGCTACAAAAAATAACCATAAGTGGATGTTCAATAGTTATCAAATAACTAACTCTATGGTGTGAGAATGTACAGAAAATATCCTGTTGTTAATTTACCTAATAAATATTTTTGTTATTATAGTGTATATTTTAAATTCTTTAAGTGGCAGAATTTTATTAGATTAACAATATGCTAAGGTAATTTTCAGTCAAGTTTTCACTTATCAAATAGCTGAAATTTATAGTTTTTAATTTATCTGTATGAAATTAAACTAAAATGGCATCACAGGTCCTAAAATCAGTAAGTTCTGCTTATGCTCAAAGCTCTCTGTAGACTGAAAATGAGATAAGATGGTCATTGGAATGCATTTTTTCATATTTGCTTTAGATCATTAAAAAGGCAATGAGATAATAATAAAACATAGTTATATGCGCAGGTAACTGAAACTGCAAAACTGCTATAACCAAAAAATAAAGAAAAAAACAATTACTTACTTTTGCATGGAAATTAAACACAACAGATTTTACTAGCTATCTAGTGTACTTTTACACAGAACTGCTTGTAATGGTTGTGCAGTTTATGCCCATAAAAAAAGCATGAGTGACAACCAAAATCTTTCTTGCTTCACTTATTCTATCAACCCAGAGGTGGAATCTTTTTTCTAACTTATCAGTGTAGAGAGGGTACCTTTTCTAAGTCACTGTAACATGGTGGGGAAGCCCCATCACTAGGGTTATTTTGTTTTCAGTTATCCAAAAGATTCTTTTAAGGCTAGGAATTTCATATAATACCATTCTGAGAGGTTTGTTATTTAAAAGGCTTCTGGGAAAGATAGTAATTTGATATACATTGAAAAACTTCAGAATTAGCTGAAATTAAGTAAGGAATAATAGAGGGTGAAATATATCTGTACTCAAACTGGGTAACATCCCACAATTCATACAGGATACATCAAAGAATATGAAAAAGATATAGGTAGGTCCAAACTGAAGGGGGATTTTGGAAATTTGGTGTAGTATCACAGGAGGCAAAGAAAGAAATTCTGAAATGCCACACTAATATTCCTTAGCATGTAGGCACAATCTGGAGATTAGACAGAGAGGAAAAGAGGGAATTCTCTAAGCTGGACTACGTTTCCCCATTTCCACAGATTGTCAGTGGGGGTGGGATTAGAAGAGAGACCAGGAGCCTACATACTGTCATTATTTTTCCTCTAACCTTACTTCTTAACTGATAGGAGTTAGCTGCGGAGGTGAGGATGGTCTGTGTGAGAGGGGGAAAAGGAAATCCCCAAAGCCAACTCTGAAGTTTTGCACCAAAGATAACTCAGGAGAAAAAAACAAACAACAAAAAAAACATGTGCTGAACTATGGAACAAAACTTACACTTCTTTTTCTAAACTGGATTCTCATCGAAGTGCTGGCTCAACCAGAAGCAAGGTGACAAAAGGAAAATTGCAGTGTCACATTGGGTGGCACTGTACCCCAGCACAAGAGTCTCAACCAATTTAGAGAAAAGTCAGGCAAACAAAGAGACAAAACAGAAACTCTGATTGTAGCCGCCTGTGGTGTCATATTGACACTGCTGACTGCTGAAGAAAATACGAATTATCAACATCTAACCCTCAAACTCTAAAGGGAATATTTATACAATGCACAAGTAAACAAATAATGAAGTCAGGGAAATTGCAACCACATTATTCTGGAGCAAATAGCAGGTGCAATAATAACCATTCACTCCAAGATAAATATAAAAAATTATAACCTGGAACTTCGACAAGAAAACTATAGGTATAAAAATAAGAAAAGCAAGAGACAATGTCAGAAAGATGACAATTTTTGGAAATTACCGTATATATCATGAAAGATTCAGCAACATGTGTCTGTATTTTCAAGGAATGTTGAGAAGATACTACCTATAAAATATGCTAAAATATTAATTAAGGCATTAAGATAATATTTTATTTTAAAAATTAAACACAAAATCAAAGAAAAATTTGTGGAAAAAATAATACCAATGAACAATTTATAACTTAAAATGATTAATACACAGAACAATAATGGTATAGAAAAATAACAAGCAAAATTTGCACAGAATGAAGAAATGGACAAAGAGGTAAGAATGATGAGAGACAGACATGAAGATAGATATTAGGAATCCAGAATATGGAGAATTGGTGTTCTCCAAAAAGTGGGATAAATGGAAAGGAAAAAAACCCAGATCTCACAGATATAATAGAGGGCTTCCACCACATAAATATGACAGTTTAGCTATATTTGTTTATGTCCTCTCTCTCACAAACCTGCACTAAAATGACATTACAATAATGAAAAATTGTATTAGCCCATATGGACAAAGAGAAATTGAGAGGGGACACCAGTGACAGATTCCAACAGTTTTGGGAGATGGAAAGCAGATGGAAGGTGATATTGAACAGAGGTTCAGAATCTGGGTGCAACCTGTTTGAGACTAACAGTTTAGGATTTTTATAAGGGGCTTGTCATATAAGCACCCTTTGGCTAGCAACTACAAAAATTCCAGACTCCCAGTAGAAAATCAAGTATTCACCATAAATGATAGTGTTTGTACAAACAACCTAAGCATAGCAAAACAACCTAACCAGTTCATGATGAAGTGAACATTTTAAAAGCCAAATTACCAGATGCTAGCCAAGGTCCAGCTTTGCAAGCAGGCCCCTTTAAAGACAGTAGCCTTAGACCTGCTATGTTAACTTCTGCACAGTTCCATTCCCAACCTTTACAAAATACTCCTCCTTCTTCCACTCCTTTGTTAGATAAAGACAGGTTTATTCCTTGGAGAAGTTGAATGAGTATGATTTAAGCTGGGAGACCAGGCATCACATAACACAGAAATGAAGCAAAGAACAAAAAGCAAGGAAAATAAGTAAAAGTCTATATATTAAGTTGTGGGGTTCTCAGGTCAACCCATTGCTCAAAGGATTGGAAGATTCTACTTTGGAGAATCTATTTCCCCAAAAATAATGATCTTGAAATTTACATAAAGATTTTTCAATGAAAAGATTATAAAATTTTAAAATATTTCTCCAAATTAAATAACTGATTAAGTTATTTTAATAGGTACCTGAGATGGTTTGCTTAGTGTTCCTTTTCTAAAAAGTGCCTCTGCCTCCATTAACATTGTTTATATGGAAGTGTTTCCTTCAGTAGAATGTGATCCTGTCCCCTGTTCCAAATTGATTTAGGGTTTGTGGCCAACTCAAGTTGAATCCCTTTTCTAGGATATTTTAGTTCAGCCCTAAGGAAAGCTTGAGGTCATTCCCTTCCCATTGTCTTAAATGATGAGGTGTAAATCTGGAAATCACTGGTAACCATATTCTGCTATGTGGATAAATTAGCCTTACAATGAAAGAGAGTAAAATTCAACAATAGAGAGGAATGGTAGCACCTGAGTACTTGGTACAAAATGGGTGTGATGCCCAGTTGCAGACTTGCTCTTTCCATGGTTTGGTATTCAACATTTTCTTGAATTCTGTAAGCCAGTCTTTTTAATGTTATCCTTATGCTGTTTTGGGGTTGGCTTTTGGTCACTTGCAAATAAGAGTCATCGCTAAATACATAATAAAAATAAATCATTTCTATCAGGTGAATTTTAAGATTTATTTTTAGTTTTATGCATTCCTTCTTGAATTCAAATGACATTTCACCAACATTCTCTATAATTTAATTATCTCATCTGTAAAATAAAGCGATTGGACACTGGTTTACAGTCCTGGCTAGGCACTGGGGGTCACCTAGAGAGTTTTTTTTTTAGTGCTCAGACCCCACTCTCCATGCTTCCTTTTTTTTAATTCAAGTACTAAATTCTATCATTCCATAATTCAACTTGAAGAGTCAGTCAATATTTCAGGCTATCCTGAGAAATGTCATGGTGGTGAAAGATTTAATAAACACTGAATTGAAATTATATGATAGAATATATATGTGTGTGTGGTCTAATTTATACAGGCTCCAAAAGATGCTAAATATCAGATTTGTTGTTGCCACCATTTATCACGATGACAAGAAGCAAACAAAAGTACCTGAGGCAAAGAAAAAAGTTAAATATATTCAAATAATCCCAGTGCAGAGGAAAAATTTTTGTAAGGAAAATCTTGCTGTACAAAGGCAAGAGTCTTTTAAAGAAAATAATATTAAATCCATTCAAGTACAAAGAATTCAAAAATTGTTTTTAATTGTCTATTTTGTCTTAGAAAACAGCTATAAAGCAAAGATAAACAGCTCTTCCAGCAGGCCCTTCTAGACCTCCAGCTTAGTATAGATACCCTGCAAAGTTCAACACACCTGAAGGTCACAGCCTTCTTTCTCCCTCCCGAAGAAAGAAACAAAAGAAACATGTCTATTACTTATTTCCATCTAAGTCTTAATGATCGCCTAAAACTTTTATTTGCCAATAGGTTTTTTTCATTATTTCTTATTAATTAATCAATTAGATATTAGCAGAGTGTCTACTCTGGACAAAACACAACACCAGCTCAAAGAAAAGAAAAGAAATGAAAAAAACTCAGATTCTGCCTTACTCTGAATTTGTGGGGATAAAACATATCACACATATCCATGTATAAGATATATGGATACTACAAATATATAAAAATCAGGTGAGCTATAATGATAATAAGAGTCATTGTGTAGTGAAGGGCAAAAGTCCAGATTTTGAATACAGGCTATTCACTTTACTGCTGTGTAACTCTAACAGGTTATTTAGACTCAACTTCCTTATTTTCAAAATGGGGATAATGATATCTATTTCAAAAAGCAGTTGTAACAATTAAATAGGTTCACATATACAATGTGAATATCATAATACCTAGAGCAGGATAGTGACTAAGGAAAGAAATGTCTTAGTCAAGGATCTTTTAATGGCAAGTTCCAAAAAGTAAAAAAGCACTCAGCTATTTTAAATGAAATTATCTGCAGGAAATTTTTTGCAAAAGAAGTTTATTTGGGCATCAAGAAGCACAGAAATGAAGACCTAAGCCTCTAGAACTCTAAGTAGCTCTATTCACAGTTCTCTCTCTCTCTCTATGTCACATAGCCAGAAAACATACAAACATACATGTTGGAACCTGCAAAAAACTCTTAGCCACCCATAAAGATCCAGTTTAAATATAATTTATTTTGCAAAGTGTTCACAAATGCTGCAGAGCAGAAGTGATCACTCTCCTCTCTGTGTTCCCATATGCACACATATTCATTCTGGTCCATGCTCTATTCAGGTCTGTCCTCTTTGAGAGTGACAAGAGTGAGAACCTCAGAACCCATGACTACGGGGACATTCTTAGAGCCAGCTTGGTTTTCAAACTGCTGCCTCTTTCATTTCTTAAAGTTCATAGTTCTTCCTTTTTAGTGTTTGCCAATTATTTGCAGATGCTGTGGTTACCTATTACTATGTAACACATCACCCCAAGACTTAGTGCCTCAAAACAACGACAGTCATTTCATTTTCTCTCACCGTCTCTGTGGATCAGTAGTTCAGGAAGCGCTTGGATAGGAGATTCTCACTCCAGTCTCACACGTTGGCTGGAGCTGGAGCAGGTGACTGGCCAGATACCTTTATTTTCTAAATGTAATCTCAGAGCTTCTCATGAAGTCTCTTCGTGTGGGGTAGTTTGGACTTCCTTACTGCATGATCTCCTCAGGACAACTGAACTGCTTACAAGATAGTTTAGGGTTTCAGTGCAATTGCTACATAACAAGCTACCCCAAGTGGCTTAAAACAACAACAAAAAATTATTCATTTGCTCATGAATGATTTCAAATGTCATGTTCTAAAATTTGAGCAAGACTAAGCATGTCAGCTAAAGTCATTCAACTGGGGACTAGAGAGTTCACTTTTAAGATGGCTTGCTCACATGACTGACACATTAGTACAGGCCATTGGCTAAGAACTCATGCAAGACTTTTATAGGCTTCTGGGCTTCCTCACAATATGGTATTGGGATTCTAAGAGTGAGTGTCCCATGAGAAGAAGGGAACTTTATGGCATTTTTTTATTTAGTCTCAGAAATCATATAGCATCACCAATGCTACGTTCTATTGGTTATATTATAAACAAGCCACTAATATGTTGAAATTCAAGGGAAAGGAATTAGACTACACCTCTGAACAGGAGAGTGGCAAGTTTCTAGACCATGTGGAATGGAAAAATTTTGTTGAGGGCATTTTTGGACACAATTTTCCATGACATATCTCTAAGAACTGGAAAACCTTATGTGAAATCTTTGAAAGGATGGATGAGTTTCAGCATTCAGAACTTTTCAGCTCTTAAAAAGATAACAGGATGTATATAATGCTTCTTATGTAAACTCCCCAGAAGATCTGAGGAAGCATCTGTGATCAAGCACATTAATATTTTCCCAGTGCAACAGTCATTCTAAGTGAACTAAATAAACTTTGCAAAGAGACATATGACAGTTCAGAGCACATTTTGCCACCAGATGAGTTTGCCACTATTTACAAAACAACAAAAAACTTAAATGTTTTCAGAGTTGTTAAGGTTTTGGATTTGCAAGTAAGTGATAACACAACAAAGGCTATGCAGTTTAGAAAAAGATTAATATCTTGGTGATTTCTCATGGATATATATCATTATAAACTGTATTTTTTAAATTATTTTTTCTTAGGTTATAAATTTTTCAAGGAGTAGTACTAGTTCACAATTTTTATATCTTGTCGGGATGAACTGAAAGCAGAATATTAATTTAACAGCTCAAGCTCTAACATCTTAAGATTCTCAAGATTTAGGAGGAAAGAAAATCTCCAAAAGCATATTAACTACAACCATGAAAGTATCTTCTATCTGCAAGTAATTACGAATATGAAGAAAAAACAATGGGGGTTTTAGAGAAAAGTGAGGCTCTTCCACCAACATCAGTGCAACACAAATACAGTTTAGAGGAGTATCAGGAGCTATTTGTTGTAAGCAGTACTAAAAAATCATTGTTTAATCCCTTCAAAATTTTCCATTCCACATGTTCTGGAAACTTGCCGCTCTCCTGTTGAGAGGTGTAGCCTGATTCCTTTCCCTTGAATTTCGACATATTAGAGACTTGTTTAACCACATAACATTTTAACATGGCAAATTCAATAACAATTACATTTTTGGATAAAATTTCAAATTTCCTCTGTGGCCCTGGAGACTCATTCTATGATGCTGCTATTCAGCCTTAGCTTCAATTGGGCATTAATTTTAACACCCAAATTTTCAGCAGCTGACCAAAATGTGTATTTTGCCACCTCTTTAAATAGCTTAATGTGTAAAACTGTTTTTCATTCTTTTAAGAAATTCTCTTGACTCCAAAAACAAGATAACAGATTAAAAATTACTTGATCTTTAATAATTTTCATTTTTCCAAAGAACTGTGTTATAGTATCCATTTTAAAGATCATATATTTTTAAATCAACTTTTCTTTAGGTAATTAAGAACACAACATAATCATTAAATTTTAATGGTTGGAGAAATTTTATATACTTAATCCAACCTCACTTTATACATGAGGCAACCCAAGCACAGGGCAGCTATCTGATTTACCCAAGTAAGTCTCTATTAGTGTTATAGAAATCTCCCCCACTTCATTTTTCTCAATAAGCCCATTTAAAATAAACCAAATGAAGATGGCGGTGGCTGCGGCGGTTGGCGCGGAGTAACTGAGGTGGAAAAGGCGGCCACTGGGCCTCAGGCAGCCAGGAAACTTGTGGACCTTCCTCTCACCATCTCTTAAGGGAGGACTGCAGCTGCTGGCCAGTCATGGGGGGTGACCGCCACTGCCCCCGGCAGGAGAGGCTGCCTCATTTACAGGCAACAGCTTTGAAGTGTGGAGCAGGAAAAGAACTGTTTCTTAGCTGCAAAAGTGAGTCTCGAAACAGGGAACACGGCGCCAGGGCTGCTGTGGATGCAGACAGGATCCCGGAAGACGGGGCTACACTGAAGGCGGCCAGCTGCCCTATTCAGGATTCAAGGTTTCAGGCCAGCATTAAAGAAGTTTCCTGGGAGCGCCCGAGCCGCACCGCGACTGAAAAGCCTGAGGCGGCAGCGGCCGAGAACAGGGAAGGCGACAAACCAGAGGCAGAGAGTGAGCGCCCGACCTGGCACAGCACTGTGAGTGACCCCAGGCCCAGATCTGTTCGAGGGGCTGACGCCCACCCGGCTCCCACCTGCATCACCAGGCCACTCACCACCCAAGGGCTGCCTCCATTTTCCCAGGTGCTGGCAGCTCCGCCCGGCTCGGCCATCACTGAGCCTTCCCACTTGCTTGGCCCGGTGCGGGGCTTTCCGGAGCCTGCGGGCCAGCTTACCCTCCCACTCCCTCTGCGGTTCTCTGGCGGGGCTGGTGGCAGGGGGTATCCCTGGCCAGTGTCGAGAGGGCAAGGAAGTACGGGCGGGCCGACTGTCACTCCACCACACCCTGAACTCCGGCCCCCGGTAAACTTCCTGTTACTAGGAGGCAGATACCATCTCTGCGGCCACCAGTTCAAAAAAAAAAAGCCTAACGAATTTCTGGTTGGGAATAGTGTGGTAGGAGAGTTCCCAGGTCCACTTGAACCTGCCAGAGAGCTGGCTACAGGCAGGCGCTAGATTCGGTCTATGCTGGGGGGATACAAAGGTGAACAAGACCCAAGAAAGATCTACACAGTGCTACAAAGGCACCCGGAGTGACCGGTCATCTGTGCCTAGCAGAAACCTGGTAAACGTCCTGGGCGAGACGGTGCCAAGCAGGGTCTTGAAGGCCCAGCTGATAGACGAGGGGTGCAGAAGACACGCCCCAGCCCAGCACAGTGCGCACAGAGTGGGGAGACGTGCGGCCAGGGAGGTGGAGACTCGACAGAAACCACACACCCTGTGGGGTCGCCACTGCACAATCCAACAGCCTGGGCCAGAGCACACGGAACAGGGAGAAGTCCTGCACAGGAAGTGAAAGCTCAACAGAGATCACACACCCTGTGGTATGTGATCCACCAGCCCAGCAGAGTCCAAGCTGACCAGAAAGGTGGCTCTCCGGAGAAGCCCAAGACCCGAGGCAACCACACACACAAGGCACTAGAGGCCAACTGAGCAGTCACAGAGGGAGCCATACGAAATTGGCAACCACAGCAACATCCTAGTTAATCATTAGAATCAAACTGGTGGACTGTGAAACCCCCTACCACAATGAATAAACACCAAAAAAAAGATACCAGAAATACAAAAAATCAAGAAAGTACACCACCAAAAGTTAATAAATCTCAAACTCTAGCTCCTATAGAACAAGAAGCCCTTGAAATGACTGACAAGGAATTTCGAGTGATAATTCTAAGGAAACTCAATGAGATACAAGAAAACTCAGCTAGACATCATGATGAAATGAGGAAAAGTATACAGGATCTGAAAGAGGAAATGTACAAGGAAATCAATGTCCTGAAAAAAAATGCAGCAGAACTTGCTGAACTGAAGAAGTTATTCAGCAAAATAAAAAACACAATGGAGAGTTTAACCAGCAGGCTTGTCGAAGTTGAAGAGAGAACCTCTGAACTTGAAGATGGACTGTTTGAAATAACACAAGCAGACAAAAAGAAAGAAAAAAGAATCAAGGACATGGAAGAAAATCTGAGAGAGATGTCAGACAACCTCAAGCGCTCAAATATCCGAGTCATGGGTATTCCAGAAGGGGAGGAAAATGGAGATGCCATTGAAAACATATTCAACAAAATAGTGGCAGAAAACTTCCCAGGTATAGGAAAAATCACAGATCTTCAGATCCAGGAAGCTCAACAATCTCCAAACGTATTCAACCCATAAAGGCCTTCTCCAAGACATGTCATAGTCAAATTGGCAAAACTCAGAGACAAAGAGAGAATCTTAAAAGCTGCAAGAGAGAAGCGTCAAATCACCTATAAGGGAGCCCCAATCAGGCTAACATCAGACTTTTCATCACAAACCCTAAAAGCTAGAAAGGAATGGGATGATATTTTCAAAATACTAAAAGACAAAGATTGCCACCCAAGAATACTCTACCCTGCAAGGCTATCCTTCCGAAATGAAGGGCAAATAGTATATTTCTCAGACAAACAAAAACTGTGGGAGTTCACTACCACACGACCACCCTTACAAGAAATCCTCAAGGGAGTACTGGGTTTGGTTCCTGGAAAATAACTACCACTGTCATAAAAACCCAAGAAAAATCTAAACCCACTAGTATAATAAAAATGGCATTTGTGAAGAGAAAACAAGCAAACAAAAACACTATCTACAACCTAAGGAACCAACAAACACAGATTTACTGGTAACAGTAAATCAGAAAGCAAGGAACAAAAGACACCTAAGACAAACAAACAACCAATAAAATGCTAGGAATAAATCAACACCTTTCAATAACAACTCTTAATAAAAAAGGCTTAAATTCCCCAATTAAATGACACAGACTGGCTGACTGGATCAAAAAGCAGGACCCAACTATATGCTGCCTACAAGAGACCCACCTCACCTATAAGATTCACACAGACTAAGAGTGAAAGGATGGAAAAAGATTTACCATGCAAACAGAAAAGAAAAACGAGCTGGAGTAGCTATTCTTATATCTGACAAAATAGACTTTAAACTAAAAACCATAAAAAAGAGACAATGAGGGACACTACTTAATGATAAAAGGATTGATCCAACAAGAAGACATAACAATCATAAATATGTACGCACCCAATGTTGGAGCAGCCAGATTTATAAAACAAACTCTATTAGACCTAAAGAAGGAAATAGACACTAATACCATAATAGCAGGGGACCTGAACACCCACTGTCAATATTAGACAGATCATCTAGGCAAAGAATCAGTAGAGAAACACAAGATCTAAACAAGACTCTAGACCAATTGGAATTGGCAGATATCTACAGAACATTCCACCCAACAACCTCAGAATATTCATTCTTCTCATCAGCACATGGATCATTCTCCAGGATAGATCACATATTAGGTCACAAATCAAGTCTCAATAAATTCAAAAAAATTGGAATTATCCCATGTATCTTCTCAGACCACAGTGGATTAAAACTAGAAATGAATAACAAACGAAACTCTGGAAACTATACAAACACATGGAAATTAAACAGCATTCTACTTAATGACATATGGGTCCAAGAAGAAATCAAGCAGGAAACCAAACAATTTATTGAAACTAATGAAAACAATGATACATCATACCAAAACCTGTGGGATACTGCAAAAGCAGTATTGAGGGGGAAATTTATTGCATTAAACGCTCACTTCAGAAGAATGGAAAGATGGCAAGTGAACAACCTAACACTTCACCTTAAAGAACTAGAAAAACAAGAACAATCCAAACCTAAAGTTAGCAGATGGAAAGAAATCATTAAGATCAGAGCAGAACTGAATGAAATTGAAACCCAAAAAACAATTCAAAAGTTCAATGAATCAAAAAGTTGGTTTTTTGAAAAGATAAATAAAATTGACAAACGATTAGCATGGCTAACAAAAAAAAGAAGAGAGAAGACTCAAATAACCAAAATTAGAAATGAAAAAGGCGATATTACAACTGATTCATCTGAAATACAAGGAATCATTCGAGACTACTATAAACAACTATATGCCAACAAATTTGAAAATCTGGAGGAAATGGATAAATTTCTGGACACACACAAGCTCCCAAAACTGAACCATGAAGATGTAGAAAATTTGAACAGACCAATAAAAATAAAGGAGATTGAAGCTGTTATCAGAAGGCTCCCAACAAAGAAAAGCCCAGGACCAGATGGATTCACAGCAGAATTTTACCAAACATTCAAAGAGGAATTGACACCGATTCTTTACAAACTATTCCAAAAGATTGAAACAGACGCAAATCTCCCAAACTCATTCTATGAAGCAAACATCATCCTGATACCAAAACCAGGTAAAGATATAACCAAAAAAGAAAACTACAGGCCGATATCCTTGATGAATATAGATGCAAAAATCCTCACTAAAATACTAGCAAACAGAATACAGCAACACATACGAAAAATTATTCATCACGATCAAGTGGGATTCATCCCAGGGATGCAAAGTTGGTTCAACAAATGCAAATCAATAAATGTGATACACCATATTAATAAACTCAAACACAAGGACCATATGATCATCTCTATAGCTGCTAAAAAAGCATTTGATAAAGTTCAGCACTCATTCATGAAAAAGACCCTCTATAAGTTAGGTATAGAGGGAAAGTATCTCAACATAATTAAAGCCATATATTCCAAACCCACTGCCAATATCATCCTGAATGGGGAAAAGCTGAAAGCTTTTCCTTTAAGAACAGGAACTAGACAAGGATGCCCACTCTCACCACTCCTATTCAACATAGTGTTGGAAGTACTAGCCAGAGCAATCAGAGAAGAGAAGGAAATAAAGGGCATCCAGATTGGAAACGATGAAGTCAAACTGTCCCTGTTTGCAGATGACATGATCCTATATATCAAACAGCCTAAAACCTCTACAAAAAAACTGCTGGAATTGATAAATGATTTCAGCACAGTAGCAGGATACAAAATCAACACACAAAAATCAGTAGCATTTCTTTTCTCCAATAGTGAACATGCAGAACGAGAAATCAAGAAAGCCTGCCCATTTACAATAGCCACCAAAAAAATAAAATACTTAGGAATTGAGTTAACCAAGGAGGTGAAAAATCTCTATAATGAGAACTACAAACCACTGCTGAGAGAAATTAGAGAGGATACAAGAAGATGGAAAGATATCCCATGCTCTTGGATTGGAAGAATCAACATAGTGAAAATGTCCATACTACCCAAAGTGATATACAAATTCAATGCAATCCCCATCAAAATTCCAAAGACATTTTTCTCAGAAATGGAAAAAACTATCCAGTCATTTATATGGAACAATAAAAGACCACACATAACCAAAGCAATGCTGAGCAAAAAAATAAAGCTGGAGGCATAACACTACCTGACTTTAACCTATACTACAAAGCTATAATAACCAAAACAGTATGGTACTGGCATAAAAACAGACACACTGACCAATGGAATAGAATAGATTATCCAGAAATCAAACCACACACTTACTGCCATTTGATCTTTGACAAAGACACCAAGCCTATTCACTGGGGAAGGGACTGCCTCTTCCGCAAATGGTGCTGGGATAACTGGATATCCATATGCAGGACAATGAAACTAGATCCATACCTCTCACCGTATACTAAAATCAACTCAAAATGGATTAAGGATTTAAATATACACCCTGAAACAATAAAACTTCTTAAAGAAAATATAGGAGAAACCCTCCAGGAAATAGGACTGGACACAGACTTTATGAATACGACCCCAAAAGCACGGGTAACCAAAGGAAAAATAAACAAACGGGATTATATCAAACTAAATAGCTTCTGCACAGCAAAAGAAGCAATTAACAGAGTTACAAGACAACCAACAGAGTGGGAGAAAATATTTGCAAAATATACATCTGACAAAGGATTAATATTCAGAATATATAAGGAACTCAAACAACTTTACAAGAAGAAAACAAGCAACCCAATTAAAAAATGGGCAAAAGAGCTAAGTAGGCATTTCTCTAAGGAAGATATACAAATGGCCAACAGACATATGAAAAAATGCTCAACATCACTCAGCATCCGGGAAATGCAAATCAAAACCACACTGAGATACCATCTAACCCCAGTTAGGATGGCTAAAATCCAAAAGACTCTGAACGATAAATGCTGGCGAGGTTGTGGAGAAAAAGGAACTCTCATACATTGTTGGTGGGACTGCAAAATGGTGCAGCCTCTATGGAAAATGGTATGGAGGTTCCTCAAACAATTGCAGATAGATCTACCATACGACCCAGCTATCCCACTGTTGGGAATATACCCAGAGGAATGGAAATCATCAAGTCGAAGGTATACCTGTTTCCCAATGTTTATCGCAGCACTCTTTACAATAGCCAAGAGTTGGAACCAGCCCAAATGCCAAACATCGGATGAGTGGATACGGAAAATGTGGTACATCTACACAATGGAATAGTAGACATCTATAAAAACGAATGAAATACTGCCATTTGCAACAACATGGATGGACCTCGAGAAAATTATATTAAGTGAAACAAGTCAGGCACAGAAAGAGAAATACCACATGTTCTCACTTATTGGTGGGAGCTAAAAATTAATATATAAATTCACACACACACACACACACACACACACACAAAAAAAAAAAAAAAAAAAAAAAAAAAAAAAAAAAACCTGGGGGTGGGGAAGAAGATATAACAACCACAATTACTTGAAGTTGATACGATAAGCAAGCAGAAAGGACATTGTTGGGGGGAGGGGGGAGGGAGAAGGGAGTGAGGTTTTGGTGATGGGGAGCAATAATCAGCCACAATGTATATTGACAAAATAAAATTAAAAAAATAAATTAATTAAAATAAAATAAAATAAACCAAATGATCCCTTTTACTATATCAGACAGTAGAAGCTTTGTGCTTGACTTTCACACATTTTCACAAACCAAGAAAAAGGAATTCTCTTCACAGTTTTTCCTCAACAAAATATTTCTTAACATTTTTGATCAAATAATTGTTTGAAATATGTGTAGTTTTCCTTATAAATAAGTGATTTCTCAGATGAGGATATTTAATCTGTTTAGTGACAAAGTAAAATTAAGAAATAAACAGCCGAATAAAATATTCAATGTTAAAAGTGGAAACTATAACAACAAAATAGCACATAAAAGATTTTTATTTTCTTTTTTTTCTAAAGTGAGCCTATAAAGGTTTATGTAGTTTGGATATGACATATACTTCAGCAGAGTCTGAATAGCAATCAAATAACATAATTTACTTTATCGCTGTTTGAAATCTAATCTAGAAAATTCCTAACCATCACTCTTAACACCCTTTATTAATGGCTTTCTGGGGGGTGAACATTACTTGACTTTCATTTTGATAAAAAGTACCTGCATTTAAAGTTTATCATAATCCAGTCTTCAGCAATCAGGAACTTTTATACTCTATATTTTTTCTGTAATATACAAACTATAAGTTATGGATCCACCTTCCTAAACTTTATTTTCTCCTTTTCCCCATTACTTTATTTCTCAGAAATAGAAAAAAAAAGTCTGATGTAACACTTTTAATATTAACCTCAGCTATGTCTGTAAGAATATAGTGATGTGATTTTGTTTCGAGATTTTCCTTTTAGGATGTGGAACATTAGTTCATGCCTCAGTTTTGTCCAGACTTAAACTTAAACACTCCTCTATTTTACATGTCTTGTAGGACACACAGAGTCTGAGAATGTGACAGAGGAGCCCGTCCATGTCTGGGAATGCAGCAGGGAACATATGTCTATTTTTAAATCTTCAAAATTCTTGTAGTAGCTGAGAGCTGGAAACTCTACTTGAATTATCTCATTGTTGGACCTCACCTAACACCCGATTGTCCTTTCCTTCATGTTGTGTACTTGGACATTGCTCCTGTCATTTGTGTGCTTCCTGCAATACCGTCATAGACCACCATCACCTCCACACTCATTCTCCAACCACTTCCTACCACAATACTCTTACTAAATGATAACCTAGAGGCTGGAAAGAGTTAGGGTAGTTTTCTGAAAGCCAAACTAAATTCCATTCAGCAAAGTAATTGAATGGTATCTTTGTGAGTTTGAATAATTAAATAACATCTAAAAGATAGCACAGGAACAAAGACTAGCAAAATCCAGTAGGGCAGAGAAACCAAGAGACCAGAACCTCACACACTGGGAGACAATTTGAGATTTTGTTTCTCTAAATGACATTCAAATACAAGAGATAACCTGAATATGTTACAACTCACACCACCTACTAATATATTCTAGATGGGCTCTTCATCTGAGATTTAGCTTAACTGAAAATGTGTTTACTGAATTCCTCCCACATGAAAGGCTTTGTGTTTATCAACTTTTCTGTAGCAGGCTCTGTGATAGGCAATAGGAAGACAGAGATACTATTCATCCTGCTTCCTTAAAGGTTCACACTCTTATAGGGAGGACAGAGACTGGCAATACCAGGGAAAAAAGAGCTGTGCTAGAAATACTGCTAGAATGAGCCAGGAACCCAGAAAAGGGACACCAACCCAACCTGAAGATAAAAGTGATAGTTCCAGGAGAGAGATGCTTGATGGATGACAATGGTTGGATGACAAAAGGGAGTGGGAAAAAAGAAGAAGTGATTTTAGGAAAGGGAAACATTTGATAAAGGCATTTAACAAAGCATAATATTTTAAGGAACCACAAATTGTTTGGTGTGCTGAAAGCACATATGAGATGAGATGTGAGATGAGATGAGGCTGGGGAGATGATATCATGGAGTAATATCATGGCATAATATTATGAAGGGTCATATTGTCAGTCTATTTTTTGTTTACAATAGATTGGATTGTGGATTTTATCTACAGGCAATGAAGAGCCATTAAACCACTGAGCAATTTAACCAAGGGACAGGAGAGATCTGCGTTTAAAAATATATATATCTGGAAGCAGTAGGATAATGAGTTAGAGTTCTGAACTAAAGCAGTGGTTGTGGAACTGAGAAGAAGGAGGAAGTTGGAGGTGATTTACAGCTTGGTAATTTGAGAGAAAGAGAAAGGTTTATAATGATCCTCATTTTATTATATTTATCTTGACACAGGGTATTTGGGAAAAGAAGTGAGTTAGGGAAAAAACAAATTTGGTTTTGATGAAATTTGAGATACTTGGGAGATATTCAGGAAAAATGATTGAAATTATATATGTATATACTAATAATCAGCTCAGGAAAGAGCTTTGCACTAGGAGGTGCTACCATGAGCTACTGGGCAAAGCTCACATGTCTCAAAAATATTGAAAAGATAAACGATGCACAGGTAGGAGGAAGGTTAAGTTGAGATGCTTCTTCCCTGAGACTTTTATTGAAGAATGCATTTGTTCACACATTTATTGGCAGCTACTAAGGGACAGACTCCTTGCTAGCCTATGAAATTTCAAAGATGAGAAAACCCAGGCTCTGCCCTCAAGGACTCACAGTCTGGAGAAGGGGGTTGCATGTGAACAAACAATAGAATGTGATTAATTAGTAGAGGCACTGGCAGTAATTATTTAGAACATAGTTTATCTTTCATAGGAGATAGTGTCTTGAGGAGACAATGTCACAGAAAGCCTCACATAGAACGGGTGACATGTAAGACAAGTCTTGAATATCCTTAAATGTGGATAAGGACAAAGAAGAAAAAAGTACTGAAGTACAGAATTATAAAGTTCCATGTAGTGGGATTCTGGATAGTTCAATAGTGCTAGATCATAGACCAGACAAAAAAGAAGGAATGGCTGAAGGTGATATGAGGCTTAGTTTTGTTTCGTTTTTTAATTATTTTAGTTTTTTCATTGTACTTGTGTATGGGGTACCATTTGTTGTTTCAATACACACACATATTGTACAATGATCTAATCAGAATAGTTAGAATATCTACCACCGAAACATCTATCATTTCTTTGTAGTTATATCATTCAAGATCCTCTTTTCTGTCTATCTTGAAATATACAATACAATATTATTAACTACTTTCCCCCTAGGTGATGTTGAATGTTCCTAACACAAAGAAGTGACAAATGTTTGAGGCGATGGATATACTAAGCACCCTGATGTGATCATTGCACACAGTGTGAATGTACCCAATTATCCCATTGTACTCCATAAACATATATAATTATCATGGGCCAATTAAGAAAAATAAAGAGAGAAATAGTGACTAGAATAGTAATTACCAGAGGCAGGGAAAGGGAGTGATGGTGGGGGCTGGAGAAAGGTTGACAGACTGGTACAAAGTTACAAAGTTACAGTTAGATAAGAAGAATAAGTTCTGAGGCTTAATTTTTAATATTTGTTTGCTTTGGGGGGGTTCATTTTTAAATAATAATGAATTGGACTAAGCCAAAGTTTCTCAACATCAGCATTATTGACATTTTGGGCCAGATAATTCTTGCTATGAACACATGGGGGCTGTCCTGTGTAGTATGAGATATTCATCAGCATCCCTGGCCTTTACCTATCAGACACAATGAGAACCCCTCCCCCCATTTATGACAAGCAAGACTGACTCCAGATATTGCCAGATACCCCTGTGAGTGGCAAAACAATCCAGTTGAAAACTACTGGGTTAAGTTATCTAAACTTCTATTTGTTTCCCAAATCACATATAGAAGACAATAATTAGAAGTCCCATGTGCCTGTTCTATTTTCTAGTCATCCTGTGTTTTTGCCTGCTCATCAAAATTATATTAATATTTGAATAAGGCATCACTAGAATCATAATTTTCTAGCCTCTGAACAAGATTCACCTTTTATTTTGCCTCTCTGATTATAGCTACATGATTAGATTTAACAATGTCTTTTTTTCTATTATTTCTCCATTTTATTCCTCTGACAAAGGTTATATAGCATTACTATCGTATCTTACAGTGTTCATAGCTCTTTCACAAAGATAAAGAATTAGACATGTTTAGTGGTTGTGAAAGGAAAGAGTTTGGAAGTGTTTTATTGCCTAAACTTGGAAATGAGAAAGAAATAAAGAAGGTAATGTTGTAGTAGCTAAAGTAATACCCTATACTAGGAAATTAAAGGGGAAGTAGGGGGGGAGAGATGGAGGGCTTCTTAATAGACACAATCTTTTTTTCTCTCTTTCTTTTGAGAAACTCATCAAGCCTTCAGAAATAGAATGATTTGTTTTTATACACATTGATATTCCATGGATGTCTGTAATTAGGTTAGTAATGAAAACATAATGGAATGCATTGGAACAGTGCTAAGACCTTCTAAGCTCAATATCCTACAAATCATTTAACAAAAATAAATGCAGAGCAGTAACATAGCCAGGTCACCAGGTAAATAAGTTTCATCCTCATCTCAAATTTTTTGACACATTTAAACTAGAGAATGTCAGTATCCTTTTACTTAAGAAATTTTTAGAAATGTTTTATTTCAAGAAGAGCCAAAGGAAAACCTCGTTGCATTTCAAATACCTTATTTAGACATTGAGTAGTAAATGTTTTATTTAGAAAAATGATTAATCATTCTGCAAGATTTTTCTTATGAGAGGAAAAAAAAGACCTTTAAGTTGGAAAATTCCTCTCAAAGGAATTCTAAATGTCGCAAAAAATGTACTGGGCCAAATTTTTTTTTTTTTTTTAATTCTCTTTGCATCATAGTGTATAACTCACATCTGGGTTGCAACAGAAAAGTCGAGACTGTTTACAGATCATCATTATCAGAGACAGAAAAATGTAACTGTAGTGAAGTGAGGCCCAGGGTAACTTAAATTGCAAGCAGATCCCCTGAAAGAAGCCATTGAATCCAGCCTCCCATTCAAGCCAAGGAAATGGAGCCAGACCATGAAAGCATTTTTCTGTGGATGCACAGCTCCCTCCTGCAGAGGACTGCCTGTAAGAACAATGACTTCATAGTTAATGCTTTCCCGTCATTTCTGTCCCCTCCTCCCAGTCTGCTTCTGGACCAATTTTACAAGGTGAGACAAGATAAATGGTTTTCTGTTGACCTCCTTGTGAGCTGTAGAAAGCATATTCCAATCCTTTCACTGAAATGAAGGATTTATAACTTCCTACCAGTAGTTTAGGTTTATGTTCTGGGCCCCAAGGCAAGATTTCAGAGAGTTTTCTCTGCCCCCACAGCGTGTTCTGTCTACAGAGCCTCCTACTGTCATTCCGGAAAACCCAGTCCTACCTAACGTTAAGTCCTTCCCATTCTAGTGCCTGGGGAAAAACGGTCAGACTGGGAGGCGCAAGAGGGCTCTGTGGGAAGCCCTGGATGAATTAGAAGCAGGAAGGGGGATAAGAGGCAGTAGGGGAAGGATGTTAAAGAATTACAAAGCCTTGTGCCAAGCAGCTAAGCATCCCACCCAGTTGCTCTAAATGTCCTTTTTCCTTCCTCCAAACCCCAAGGGGAAGTACTGCATTTATTTGTTGCCTTTCATTTTGAACAAATGCTCTACAACTCAGCTGCTGCAGATAGTAAAATAAATCAATAACCAGAAGGCAGGCATTGCTATAAAAGCATGTTAGGAACAAAAATTAAGCACAACAGCCAGGTGGGTCCCCAGCATTGAATGAGGCAGCTCTGTTACTCTCATATCTATGGCTTCCGTGATGGTATGATCCTGACCACCATTATATCTGTAAAGCACAAACTAAACAAGGTTTTCCTCTTTAGAAATGTGTTCCTCCCTAAAAAATGAAACAAAATCTTCTTAATGACCTTTCTACAAAACATCAAGAATCCAAGACAACCATCGTTGACTAAGCAGCTAATACAATCAGAGTAGTAGAATGGATACCATCATTTCTTCTGCACACACAGAATATTTCAGAACAATTTAAAGGACATCAGTATTTCTTGGGAAAATAAAGTGTTAGAAATCGCATAACAAATTCATGATGGAATTTTATTTATTTTTTACACCTTATGATAGATTTTCTTTTTAATCTCATGTTTATCCTTTCTCCTAGAATTACAACTTCACCTTATTTGTCAAACATCAGATGTTTAAAAACAAATTACTTCTGCCAGTATCATGATTTTAAAAAATGTATCTCATCACAGTTCTAATTTGCTTTTTTGCAGTATTAACAATCAGACTGTGATTTTTTTTTCATATGTTTAAAAGCCATTCCTATTTATTTTCTTCTCTGTTCACATCCTTTACACATTTTGCTGTGGGGTGTTGTTTTTTGTTTTTTGGTTTTTGAGGTTGGTTTTTTGTTTGTTTGTTTGTTTGTTTTTTGCCTTTCTTACTGATTTGGAAGAGCTATTTATACCATATAGCAAGCAAATTAACCAGCTGGCTGTCTTGTGAATTTGAAATGCTTTTTTTCTCTCATTATCTGTTTTGACATTTTATAGTATGTTTGCCATACACAATTATTTTTTTTTAATGTCATGCAGTTGAAATGCATAAATTCTCATTGATAAGCTGAACTTATCAAGTCTTTATTTTATAGTTTCTGGATTTTACATCATACTCAGAAATATTTCCCCATGTTTCCATTATTTATTTTAGTGTTTCTATAATTTTTTAAAAATTTACATATATGTGTAATTTTTTTGGAGTGAGCTGCAATTTTAAAAGGAATCCAATTTTATATTTTCCAAATGGCTACTAAGTACAGCAAAACTTTTTTTTCCAATATTAAATGGCACCTTTACCATATGCAAAATTCCCATGTGAATATTCACTTTGGTTCCAAGGATCTGTCTGTCTTTTCATGCAACAATATTATTCTATTTATGTATTTGACAAACTTCCCTGACTGCCTACTATCTATGAGCCACTGTCCTTCTGTTTTAGGCACTAGAGATACAGCAATGTAAAAAGATATTTCTAAAACAATTATAATAATAGTAATGGAGAAGAAGGAGGAAGAGGAAGAGAGAAGGGAAAAGGGAAGGAAAGGAAAAAGAAAGAAGCCTCCTTGCTCCCCTGGGTTTTTGCATTCTAGTGGACAGAGACAATAAAATAAACAAGGAAAAACATGTTAGATGGTGATAACT
This sequence comes from Cynocephalus volans, assembly GCF_027409185.1. Lineage (NCBI taxonomy): Eukaryota > Metazoa > Chordata > Mammalia > Dermoptera > Cynocephalidae > Cynocephalus > Cynocephalus volans. The sequence goes on from NC_084464.1 coordinate 80,125,116, forward strand.
GCTACAAAGGAAAAACAAAGCAGAGAGCGGGAGATGGAGTTGGATGTGTGGCAATTTCAATAGATTGGTTGGCAAAGGGTTTACTGACAAAGGGGCATTTGAGCAAACATCTGAAAGAGGTTAGGGACTAAGTTACTGGATCTCTGGGAGAAAAATTTGAATACCAAGTGATTGCATGCTTGGGGGACTGCAAGCAAAATAATACGGCTGGAGTAAAGTGAACCAGGGGCACGAAAGGAAAGGATTTGAGAGGGATGGCAGAATGCAGGAGACACTGGGTTATGTAGTGAAATAGAAAGCCTTTGGAGGGTTTTGAGCAAAGGAATTACATGATGTGCTTTATGCATTAAAAGCATTATTATGATGAGTGTCTTAAGAATAATTACACAGGTTATGGTGTAGAAATAGGACAACCAGTTAGGAGGTAAACAATAGTAGCTTTGACTCAGTTGGTAGAGCTGAAGATGATAAGAAGTAGTAGCAGTATTATGGATATATTTTGAAGGTAAAACCAATAGGATTGCCTTTCGAAGTAGATGCTGGGTGTCATAACGTGATTTTTTGTTGAACAGCTGAACAAATGAAATTGCTATTAAGTAGATTGGGAAGAATGTGGAAAAAGCAGGCTTGGGAGAAATATCAGGATTGTTAAGAATTCTTGTGTATCCCACATCTGTACCACAAACGAGCAAATTAAAATATTAAAAGCTAAAAGTGCTTACTATTTGGCTACAATAATTATGATATTCATGATATTCATCAGGACTGTTCACAAATATTCCAGTTTTCTTTCCAGGCATCTGGTAGTATTACACTTCCTCATTCAATTTGAAGTTAGGCATGGCCAAGTTACAAGCTGTAGCCAATGAAAGTTACTTACATGAAGCCTCCATTAGCTGAAGCCTCCATCAACCTGAATCCCTGAGCAACTACGATGAGCAAAGCTCTTCTCTTATTATGTGTTAGACACATAACACATATGTAAACATCTGTGTTAAACCACTTAAATTTTAGGGTTGTTTGTTACTAGCACATTCTAGTGAGCACTGCTTAGCGGAAATTGGTATCCACTGTGCAATGCAGTCATAATACATAACATAAAACCATAAATAAATAGCATTGCTTAGTAATCAGGTGGCAGGCAGCAAAGAAACTTTTATTGGAAGCTAAAAGGATTTTGATCAATGCTGTATACCAATGATACTTTTGATAAAACTATTGCCTGCAGAGACTTAGAAGGAAGATAATATATCTAAAGAATCTGTGGCTTTCATAAAAGAGATCAAAAAATAATGTTACCATTGTGTGCTAATTGCTGTTGGCTTCATTTGATAAGGTATTATGAGACAAGGATGAGTCCAGAAAAGAACTGGCTAGTTTCAGGCAGAAATAAAAAGCAAATAAAATAGAACAGCTAAAATCTAAACACACACACACACACACACACACACACACACACACACACACACACACACACACACACACACACAAAAGCTGCAAGAGACTACTAGTTCTTCATTCTCAACTTATGAAAAAAGAACTTAAGATTGCTTTAGAATGATAAAGGACAATTAGAACTCAGCAAGAATAAAATCAAGGATATGGCTTTCAACACCATTGTAAACAACTCTAGGTGGATTAAGGAGGCAATAAGAGAAGAATGCAATTAAAGATTTAGTGCCCATTTATTTCTATCGATTGGGAAAATGGCTTAGGAGAAAGAAACAAAAGCTTGATAGGTTCCTAATTAATGCAAGGGGAAGATAGAGGAGAAATACAGCAAGCCTATTTAATATGTCTAAAAATGAAATATGTGTGGTTGTTGGCACATACAACTAAGTGCAATCTAATAGATATGGTGCTCATTATGTTTTTAACAAAGTTATACTACCAAGGAAACCACCTACCTGAACTGAAAAAGGTCAGTGACTTAAAATGACATTAAGTCTCCAACTTTCCACAATTATGAGGCACATTGATAAAGCTGCTCAGCACTCAATGGCAGACAAATTTTGCAGTATCTGCTTTAGATTAGATTAAAGGGTAATAAAAAAGAAAAATCTTCTAGAGCGGCAGATCCAGAAGTCATGGGGAACAGTAGATGGGGAACTTTCACATTAGCAGAATTGGGGTCTAATCGAAGAACATTTCTCACCATCAGTGCAGGCCTGGCTGGATTTCAGAATTGCTATGGAGCTGTTGTGTATCTCACACTCTTTCTTCTTTCTAAATTAGAATGTTTTAAAAAATAAAAATAAAAATAAATTAGAATGTTTATTATGGTTGTTCTATCCCTCTTCCACTATTGTATGAGGAGTGTGTGGGAGAGAGATAATTTGTCTTTTGCATGTATAGTTTTGCAGACTAAGAGAAGCCATACCCAGACTTGATAAAGAGACTATGGAACCCCACTCAAAAAAACTGGACTTGGGACTGGATGCAATGATTGGATGGAATTTTAGTGAGAGGGAACCAAGTATTTGGGAATCAGAAAGGGCAGACTTTGGTGATCATTAGGACTGTCCACAAGTGTTCCCATTGTCCTCCCTGGCACATGAAAGAGTTGCACTTCCTTATTCCCTTCGAGCGTAGGCTTGAACATGTTGCACACTTTAGCCAGTAAAAACTGAATTGCCTAGACCAATGTCATGATGCTTTTCCCCTGGTTTCTTCTAGTAGTTTCATAGTTTCAAATCTTACATTTAACTTTTTAATCCATTTTTGAGTTAATTTTTTTATATAGTCAGAGATTGATATATAATTTTTAAATAATTTTTAATATATTTTTTACATAGAGATAAGGACCTAGTCTCATTCTTCTGTTTTCTAGAAGAATGGATATCTAGTTTTCCCAACACCATTTATTGAATAAATTGTCCATCCCCCATTGTGTGTACTTGGGATCTGTTATAAGCAACAGAAACAGATTAATACAGAAAATTGGTACTGAGAAGCAGAGTGTTGCTTTATAATGAATACCTGAAAATGTGGAAGTGGCTTTGGTATTGGGTATTGGGCAGAGGCTGGAAGAATTTGGAGGAACAGGCTAGAAAAAGCCTAGGTTCTGGTGAGGACTTAGGAGACCAGAAGACCAGGGAAAGTTTGGAATATCTTAGAGACTAGTTAAAAGGTGGTAACCAGAATGCTGGTAGAAATATAGACAGTAAAGGCTATTCTGAGGAGGTCTCAGATAGAAATGAGAAAGAGCTTAATGGAAAATGGAGCAGAAGTTACCCTTGTTATAAACTGGCAAAGAACTTGGCTGGATTGTATTCATGCCCAAAAGTTTTATGGAATACAGAGCTTAAAAGTGATGAACCAGGGTATTTGGCAGAAGAAATATCTAAGCAGCAAAGCATTTAGGCAGCTGTGAGGCTACTTGTAATAGCCTACACTGAGTTATGGCAGCAAAGGCGTGATGTAAAGCTGAATTTTATAATTAAAAGGGAAGTAGGGGGTAAAAGATTGGAAAACTCTCAGCCTGGCCACATAAAAAGTGAAAAATTGTGTTCAAGAGAGGAAAACATGTAGCCCAGTGACCTTCTACTAAGGAGATTACAGAGAGAAGGAATCATCAAGAGAATGAGAAAAAAGATCTTGAAGACATTTCAAAGATCTCTGAGGCTGCCCCACCCATCAAAGACCCAGAGGCTTAGGAAGACAGAATAGTTTCAGGGAACAGACCCAAGATGCCCTCCACAGGCTCACTGCCCAGGGTCACCATGGGATGCTGCTTCCCATCCCCTGCCTGCTCCAGCTGCTACAGCCATGTCTAAATTGGCTCCAAGTGCTACTGGACCCACTGCTTTGAAAAATACAAACCATAAGCCTTGACAGTGTCCATGTGGTGTTAAGTCTGCTGGTTCACAGAATGTAAGAGCTGTGGAGGTAAGGCAGCCTCTACTCCAATTTCAAAGGATGCATGGAAAAGCCTGGGGATCCAAAATGGATTGGTCACAGAGGTGGAGTCACCACAGAGATCTTCCATGAGAGCAATGCTGAGTGGAAATGTGGGATCTGAGTTGCAGCAGAGAAACCCCATCAGGGCCTTTCCTAGGGGCACCATGGAAGTAGGACCACCCTTGAGACCCCAGAATTGCAGAGCTACCAGCATGCATGCCAGCCTGGGAACACTGAAGAATGGCCTGAGCCCAGGAAAGTCACAGGAGTAGGGCTGCCCAAGGACTTGGAGGTCCAATCCCCCACACCAGTGTACAGAGGATGCCAGACATGGAGTCAAGGGAGATTATTTTGCAGCTTTAAGATTTAATGCCCATCCTGCTGGGTTTCAGACATGCATAGGACCTGTCACCCCACCCCTTTTCTCTATTTTGGAATGAGAATTTCTGTCTCATGCCTGTCCCATGATAGCATCCTGTAAGTAGATTACTTGTTTTAATTTCACATGGGAAACTTTGGACTTTTTGAGTTGGTGCTGGACAAATTAAGACTTTGGGGCTATGAGGATAAAATGAATGTATCTGTACATGAGAAGGACATGAAATTTGGGGGTCCAGGGATGGAATGCTGTGGTTTGAATGTCCCCCAGCTCATGTTGCAACTTAACTACCTATATAGTAGTGAAAGGTGGGGCATTTAAGAGGTAATTGGATCACAAGGACTGTGCCCTCATGAACAGATTGATCCATTCATAGAGTAATAAGCTGAAATGTAATAAGTTGTCATGGATGTGGTTCTGAAGGTTTTAAAAGGAGAGCAAGTATGAGGTCACCTCCCTTGCTGTTGCCATCCTCACAATGCAATAACCTACGTTGCCATGGGATTTTGAAGAAAGTTCCCACCCAGAAGAAAGTCCTCATCAAATGTGCCTGCTGGAAAGTGGACTTCTCAGCTTCCAAAACCTGTAAGAAATAAATTTCATTTTTTTATAAATTACCTAGTTTCAGTTATTCTGTTATAAGCAACAGAAATGGACCAACACAGCACCTTTGTATAAAATCAGTTCACTGTAGATGCATAAATTCATTTCTGGGCTCTCTATTCTATTCCATTGGTCTATGTGTCTGTTTTCATGCCAGTAGCATGCTGCTTTGGTTACTATAGTTTTGTCGTATGCTTTGAAGTCAGGTAGTGTGATACCTTTGGCTGTGATTTTTTGTTTTTGTTCTTGTTTTTTGCAAAGTTAATCTTCAGTCAAGTTTCTCTCAGAAGCCCAGACCTGGCTACTAGGACATGATACCAGACATAAAGAAACACCAAGCACCAGTCCTATATCCTGAAGTGAGCCACAAACAACTAGAGCAACACATAGTCTTGAGGTTTGAGCAGACACACCACCTGGAAGGCTGGCTGCTAAGTGAGGCAACACCGGGTAAGTTTGTAAACCACTGGAAGAGCTGGAGCTGCAACAAGATGTGCTACATCAGAAACTGTGGGATAGGAAGCCCCAGCAGGGCCCTCTGAAAACACACACCTGCCTCTGTACAGAGCCAGCACTGCAAGGTCAGCAACAGCAAGTCAGTGTTAGTCACAGAAACAGTGATGGTTGACAAAGCTGACATCTTCTCCCTCTTATGTTCCCTTCCCCATTTCATTGAAGGCACTATAGTATAAGAAGAGAGGAGAGAAGAATTATCCTGCAGGGATTTCAGTCCCAGCCTCCCTCCCCTCAAGTAAAAGAGGAACAAAAGAGCAGATCATGTCCATTCTCCATTCCATATTCACTGCAGAGAGAAAAGGAACTAAGGTTTCAATCATATAGGAGATTAGAGTCTTAAAATAGACTCACTTTAGGTAATCAAAAGTGACCCAAATTTTAATCCATCCAAGATGTTAAGATACGAGAGAGAGAGAGAGAGAGATTCATCTGAGCATGGTTGCAGCTGGTGACTAAAGAAAAACAGAATGGTTTCATATTCATTCCCCCCACTGAGTTCAGACTGTTCAAAAAATGAGTTACAGCTGTGACCCTGTTGGAAAACCATTGTGAAAAGATGAATATAAGAAATATTAATGGATGTGATAGAACTGGGTTTGAAAACATGTACAGAAATCCTTAAATCTCCTAAGAAATTATAGAATGATATTCCAAAAGTTGAGAAAGAAGAAAAAAAAGATTAGTACAGTGTTGTAGTTTGCCCGAGATGGATTTCTCTGTCATTACTAGAGAAACACCAAAAATGAAAGAGTATGGAAATTGATTTTTCAAATTCCTATTTCAGAATTTCTCATAGGGAAACATCTTCCAAAATAAAAAGCATACACAGTGACCAGGATACCAGAGTTCTGGGCTGTGAAAAACACTCCTACAGCCCCACACCTAAACATACCTCCCAAGACATTGGCTAAAATGCTAAGGCAGACAATGAGGAAAGCTTTAATTCCTTTGATGCAAAAAGTAAATTATCAATAAATGAGTTTATTTTCTAAGAATGATACTTCCACCCTAAGCAAGATACATTTGAACTATGACTAGTGCATACCAGCAAATGCTTTAGGAATGTTGGGCAGCTGATAGGATGTCTAAGGATCAAATCTTGGAGGTCTCATGCTCTCAAAGCCATGGATGCTCTAGTGGCTATAAATGAATGTCTCATCTAATCATAACAGGCTTTCAGGTGTAGTTGAATATCAGAGAACAGAGCAAGTCAACTTTTTGTGTAAACACCAGGAGGCTGGTTGAAAAGGTGTCTGTGTATATACAGACTATAGCAATGGACTGATCTGGAAGGCTCTGGCCTGAATACTTGCTATATACAGAATGTTTGTGTCGTGAGGGCAGAGCTCTCACAAATGAAATTAGTCTCCTTATAAGGGGCTGAAGAAACCAGAGTTCTCTCTTTCCACCATGTGAGGACACAGTGAGAAGACAGCTGTCTGTAAACCAGGAAAGATACCCTCACTAAACACCGAATCTTCCCGCTCATTGATCTTGGACTTCCCAGCCGTCCAGAACTGTAAAAGATAAAATTCTGTTGTTTATAAGCCACCTACTCTGTGGTGTTTTGTTATAGCAGCCCAAACAGACTAAAACAGTACCTTTGTACTAAGGAAGCATGGATCAGTCTCTTTAAAACAAGCGTAGTGGGGTAATATCCGGAAACTTGCTTTACTCTGAGATCAGTATGACTAAACTGCCTCTCTCCTCATCTTCTTTCACCCACTAATGCTAATAAAGGAAAAAGCAGAGAAAGAAAGTGACGGCTCACATCCAAGATTTAAGAAACAGATTTCAAGTGGATGATTTCAGAGGAAGTGGCCTGGTGCTTACCAGGTACAGTAGGCAAGACATTATCAGAGGAGCGAAAAGCCCAGGCACCCACTGAGTCAATTTTTGGGAAGCCTGGTGTAAACTGCTGTCCTGAAGCCACTTCCAAAATACACTGGAAAGATGACAGTGCTTGTACCTATAAACGGGCAGGTGCGCCAAGCTGCCTACTGTGCAAATGATTGGGCAACAAGCGAAGAGACAAGAATTTCCAGGAGGAGGTCTGAGCCCATAGTGAGACTCAAAACAATACTGCACAACCACAAAGCAGGAGAATTCAGAGATACCTGTAGGAAGTTAGAGATGGTGCCCATTTTTTAGCTTTGTTTGTGGGGAAGGTGGACATTCTGTGGCAGGCTGCACTCATCACTGTGAAATCAAGGCACAGGAATAATGTAAGAGCAAAGGCAGACCTGGTGGGCCTTGAAAACCAAAAACCAGTTAGGAAGAGAAGCTGCCTGGTCCTGCAAGAAACTAGTCTCTGATCTTGATAGAGAAAAGGAAAAATCTGAAATTCCTTCTGGTGCTAGATAGACACTTGTGGAAGAGGAGCTGGCTGTGACTTGACAGCACCAGCCTCTCCTGGGCACAGAAAGGGCCTGCAGTGCTCACAGCCTGGATCCACCTGTCCAAGGGACCCTCGCAGAAATGGAAAGAGCACTACAACATGACTGGGGATGTCCTTAGCCAAATTTTTGAGTTTCTGAGGCTATGGAAGAAATGAACAATGTGTTAGAGTCTGGTCAGATCAGCCCAAACTTTTGTTCAGTACTAAGTCCTATGAGGCTTCCTTTAAGGCAGAGCCAGCTTCTCACCACCTGATGAAGCCATAGATGCTGTGAGCATCAACCATGAGAAAGTGAGGAGCTCAGAGGACCCTTGTTCAACTTTCTGACCAGTTAACCCCCTGGAACTTTTGTTAAGGCCACTAGAAAAGCAGAACCCTCTCAGAAAAGCAGAACTCAGGTTGTTTCCCTCCAATAAAGCATGGAGACTAGAAGATAGGTTAAGTTGGAGTAAAACAAAATATTAAAATGTGATTTTTCTCCCATATGAGTTTTTCATGGAGCAAATTCAAATATAAATATATATATTGCATAAATATGTCTCTAATCAAGGGCTGCTCTTTGATACAAAAGTATTTTTGTAATATTTTGAAAATGTAGATGAAAAGGAGAGAAATCCGTGCATGATTTTGCTACTAAAATTTCTGGTCATTAATGACTAATTGGTATATAACTTCAACCAAAAGAGCCATTCTAATGGATCAGAGAGCATTACGTACCTCTTGAAGCAAATAGTATTGAAGTTGCTCAGGATTTGATATAGTTGTTCTTATTATTCCCAATCCCATCATTTAAACAACATCTATATATTCTGATGACTCCAAAATTTATACTTTCATCCTACCCTCACCTCTGAGCTCCATACATCCAACTGCCTACTTAATATCTCCGTTTGATGTTTACAAATCAAACTTCATATGCTCAGATCTCCTCCTCCACTTGTGTTCTTCACCTTGCCCAATTCAACCTTCATCACTCAGTTGCTTAAGCAGGAATTCTGGGAATCGCTCTTGATAGTGCCTGATCATTCATTCTTCATTTAAAAAATCTATCCAAGTACTATCAGTTCTATGCACCTAATAGAATTCAAATTCACCCACTTTCCACCAGTTGCACTGCCTCACCCTACTCCCAGCCTCTCCCCACCTCCGCTCCTCTGGGCCACTGCAATATGCACCTGACTTGCTTCTCTTCCTCTCCTGATGCTTTCTAACTTCACTGAATATACTGCTACCACATAATGTCTTCATTAGGTACCTCTGGGTTTTTACCCTCTGTAGAACCTCTCAGTAATACTTTTCACACCCCTCTTCCTCTATCTAATGTATACTTTAAATTGCAGAAGAGTTACATACCCAGAGAGGCACTAATATACTCCTGATCTAGACTAGATTTCCTCCATGTTTACACTTGCTAGTAAAGCCCAATACATTCCCTCCAGAGCATTTATCAAAGTTGGTGTATTCATTCTAATTGTTTTTTCTATTATGTCCTAACTTCTGTTTAATTCACCTTAGTGTAGTGCTAGCAAAGTGTTCAATAAATATTTATTGCATAAATGAGACAATGTCACTCTTCTGAGATATCATACTGGAATAATGCTGAAGTGGAATCTAGAAACTATCTATGCCATTTTATGGATGAGAAAATCAGCAGCCATCAAGTACCTCTCTCAAGGCTATGCAACTGACCAAGTGGCAGAATCAAAATTTCTGATTCCTAACCCTCGCATCTCCTACAATACCACTTAAGTGAAATGAATTTCAAATATTAATTCAATACTCACTTTTTTCACAGCCATTCATTCATTCCTGAGTGTCTACCATGTTGACACTGGGGCTACAATAAAGAACAAAATAGACACTGATCCCATGGAACTTTTAGTTCATGAAAATGGGTTCCTGGAATAAAATATTGGATACCCAACTTTTTTTATAAAAATCCCTTAATTGATATTTATAGGAATTTTTAAATGGCTTATTTCCTCAAGAAAAAAGTTTATTATTTTATTCTCATTAAATTCAGGAAAATATATTTTCCTAAGAGTAATATAACCCTACATGAAATAAGAGCATCTGAACATTTAGGAGATTAAGATTGATAGTGAAGCTCATTTTTAATGTCTTTACCTTACAAAATCAACAAAACTTGTCAATGAAAAAGGAAGATATTGATCAACCACTTGAATATTTTGTTCAATTCAGGTCTTTGATATCACAGTGAAAAGATATTTGATGTTCAAATAGTTTAGTTTAATCTTTATCTGCAAGTTTTTTATATTATTTAGGCATCTAGTGCTTTTTAAAAAATTTTTTTAAGTAAGATAACTGTGTTCCCTTTTGGTCTTCTGCTTAGTTTTTAACTATCAGGTTGAAATTCAATGCTCACAAATCTCTCTGGAAGATATTTTTAAATGTCCTTCTTATTTATATAATATCCTATTTTCTGACATTTGCTATCTCTTCAAAGAAAAGTTATTTTATAGACTTTGCAACACGTTTTTTGCAAGGAAATATTAGTAAAGAAATAGCTACTATAGGTTTGTTTTTAAGTTTTTTAAATTTTGAAAGAAAAATGCAATATATTCTGAAAAACTCTAAATTTTATATTGTTATTTTTTATTAAAGGAATTTATTTTTTTAATTAGAACATATTGATTGCACATATTTATGGGGTACAGAGTTATATTCCAATACATGTATACAATGTGTGATGATCCAATCAGGATAATTAGCATATTCATCACAGGAAAACTTCATAATTTTTGAGACGAGAACATTTGATCTCCTCTCCTCGCTCTTATTTAGCATAATACGGGAAGTTCTAGCCAGCACAATAAAGCAAGAGAAAGCAATAAAGGGCATCTAAATTTCCTAGCTATTTGAAAATATATAATAAATTATTGTTAATTATAGATGCTGATTCTATTGAAAAACAAAATATTCATGCAATAGATGAATTTAAATGAGGTGAAGAGTGTGCCTTGTGTTCTATAACTATTATATATATTATATATAGGTATAGATAATTATATAGATATATGTAATTATATATGTTAGTTTGTATATGTATATATATGCACACAATAATTAGACATCTAAAGATTTTTACTAAGTATGGTTATGTCTACAAACACCTAATAAAATGCGATGTTTATCTGTGAAAACACTTTCTTTAAACTGATCCAAGGAGCTGAGTGAGGTGCATGATACTGGAAACAGGCAGCACTGGTGGATGGTGGCAGTCGGGTAATAAGAAGTAGGTTTCTCAACAGATAAAAAAGGTTAAGTAGATAGAAAGAATTGCCTGTTTTTAAAAAGAGAAGAAGAAACACCTACATTTGAAGTTGGGCAGGGTGCACAAAACACTCAGTTTCATTTTCTCAGTCAGGCTGCAGCTGGCCTACTTTAGCACATGCATTGCAGAATCCCCATGTGGGAAACTCATGTGAACTACTTATTTAACATCTCTGGTGATATAATCCCTAAAAGTAGAAAGAAGCACAAAGACTCGTGGGTGCACAGCTACTGGTGTCACAACATCAAAAGGGAACTAAGAAGGAAATCCAGCTGCTAGAATTTGAATCAGAAGAAGAAACCACTGCAGATTGTTTATGGAAGCACAGATGGCTAAAGGGAAAACAGCTTCTCAGAACTGGCTTGCCAGGAGAAACACTGGCAGGACACAGTTGCGCTTTGTTAACATCTCCCTCCAATGTGAAAGAGTCCTGATTTCACTGCTGGACAATGATATTTGACACTTTTCATATATGACTTGTATACAGATTACAGCAGTAAAAGTTTGAACTGGAAAACATCTGGAGAAAGAAAAAAGCAGTTCACCTAGCAGGAGGTCAGGGCACACAACGACCTTTTGGAACCCTCAAAAGAATTACAGAAGCTTAGGAATGGCCAAACATAGAATGGACCGCCAAGCATGACAAACCCATAATTTAAAAAGCATGGTTAGATTCAGGTTTATAAAACAAAAAAATCATAGAAAAGGAATCCACTTGTAGACATTTTTGATAGCCATCTATCAAAAATGAGATTAAGAATTCCTACTATGACTTAAATGAACATTAAAAAAAAAAATTTTTTCTTTTGAAACAATTTGAACAAGTTTGCCTAATTGTTCATAGAGGAGTATACAATTAAATACACACTGTCATTTTTATAATTCTATTTTGATTTTAATCTCTTAAATTTTACATTAAAAAAGAATAATTAACACAACAAACTTAATACATCATTAACCTCATTATGTTTTCTAACATAGGAAAGATTTTCATACCACAACATGGCTTGATCAAGAGATGTTCACGTATATTTAGGAAAGAGAACAGGATGGAGACAATAATTCTTAAAGCTTTATGTATTACATTTATTTAACTTTCTAATTAGAGGTATTTAAGAGTCCCAATCCCAGAGTGAGAGTACACCTTCCTGTACTTGCCACGTACCATACCCAGCTGGAGGCCAGGACAATCTTCTGCCTGAGAGTCACACAAGCACACACCTCCAGTCTAAGCAAAGTACTTCTCATTCTTTAAGAACCAGTTCTCGAGTCTCTGCTCCTCTGCTCTCATCCCTGCTCCTCACATAGAAGGGAGCAGCACCTCCCTTGTGCCACAGGTGTGCTCGGTACTAAACAGCACATACCCTCTCTTGCATGCATTTATACTTATGTTCATCTCTCCCAGACTGAGCTCCTCGAAAAACCATGTTATCAATCTCTTCATTTCCATTACCCAGCTTAGTACTTGGCACAAAGCGAACATTCCACAACTTTATTTCTATAAAAAAAATTATATCGAATATACCAACACAAGATATCTTAATATTGTTCATAGGTAATTGCATCCGCTTGTCACCCATACTTTAGCCAAATTTACTAAGTGACAGATTCTGTAGTAGAGACTACAATGTAAAAAGCATGCTCTCTGCCTTTAAGAAACTGAGAAAACAATTGAAGATCTAAGAAATAAATATGTAGAAGGTTAAATGACAATAATACATGTCAATATAAGTTCCAAATAACACTGAAAACATGTCATAAGGCATAAGGTGATTAGCTTCCCAACAAGTTATCAACTGACTTTAAGAGCTACAGGAGTTTACAGAACTACAGGGACTAAATTACTCCCATTTGCCATGGTTAGGGGTAACTTTGATTGCATTTGACCTTATCCTGAAGAGTTTATGGGATTTGGATAGGTAAAAAGGACTTCCAGACAGAATTTACTCCAGGTGAATGGGGCAGTATGAGCCAAAACAAGACATCAAGAAAGGTGGAAAAATACAAACCAGTTTCTGGGAACTACCAAGTCTGGTTGGCTGAGATGAAATGTTCAAGTATGCACAGGAAGACAATGCTAACCAGGTAGCTTAGAACCAGGCTTTGGGGTGCTAGTGAGTACTGGGGAGTCCGGGGGTGGGGGGAGTAGTATGCTGAAAATGGTTTAGTTAAAATGCCTTGGTGGTGTTGAGGTTGGAAAAAAAGGGGAGCAGCAAGAAGGAATCTGGTTAACAATCTGAACTTTCATTTATAGAGCCTGGTTTGTGTCAAACATTACACTTTATGTACATTATTTTCATAGTTTCTCCAATCTTATAATGTGGCTGTACCAGTCCTATTTTATTTACTCAAGCTGGTAAATGACAGGGTTAGGATTTGATCTCAGGGTGTCTAACTCCCACCTATCTGGATCAGATGTGAGCTGTTTCCAAGGCACGTTATAAGAAGGGGCTATAGGAATGGCCAGGAGGGGACAGATATAAGGAAAAGATTGAATGAAGGACTTGGTGACCCCTTGATGTGAGGGAGAGGAAGTCAAAATTAATTTCAAGGCTTCATGTCTGAGAAATGAGAAAAATGATTTTGAAATTAATACAAGGAAGGAGAGAAAGGGAATAATTTTAGGGGGTGACAAAAAGATGAGTCCACATTAAATACATTTCAGATTGGTGGCAGGATGTTAGCATGGAAATGTCTGGTGGTTGGAGATTTTGAGAATGAGCTCTAGTTGTGCTCTGCTCAGCTAGAAGGGATATTGCAACATTGGCACAACAATGGAAGATGAAAATGCCCATGGAAATTCAGCCTCAATCTAGCATCTCAAGATCCCTTCCTTTCCAAAATTTTCTCCAAGTTTATTTAAAAATGTGAACCTTAAAAAAAAAAGTGTACATGATTCTGAAGAGCTCAGTCATTGTGGTTCAACAGAGCAAATTTTTTTTTTTTGACCAACCAAGACTTTCCTGCCATCTGATGCCAATTTGGGCTCAAATACCTTTTTCCCCCTAACAACCTAAAGTGTGAAAACATATGCTTCCCTCTGCCTGCACCCTGTCCACAGCACATCCTGTAAAATTCCATCCTTCGGCAGTTAACTTATAGCTTTAAAATGATAGAGGTCTTAAAATAAAAGTTTGAGGGTACAAGGAAAACAGTGGGCTCCTAATGTAAATATATCATGAAGCCAAACTTTTCAGAAAATGCTCAAGTTCCATAATTTTGCCTTCCTTGAAGGAGTTCCTTTGAGAGCTATTGCTTGTTCTTTTCCATTAAAAAATATGAAGTTTGTGCAGTGATCATTTCCCGTAGGGCTGCAAATGTAGGCAAGCTGTACTTGGCCCTCCAAGAAAGATACACAAAGCTTAACCTTTCGGTATACTCTGGAAAAATGAACCATTTCCAAAGCAGGCTCTGCACTGTTGGGATAAATTGTAATACTAAATTTAATGTATGCCTCATTCTGGAAAAAAAAGGGGGGGGGACTTTTTAAACCTCAATAAACTTTTATTTCTAATATGAGTATGATCCAAAAGTAGATAACATAGCATTGCTCAGTAGCTAAAAGTTAGATGGCAAAATGAACCACAGCCAAGCCATTTCTATATGAATTCCATAACCTCAGTAAAAAAATCCAGTGAACAAAATGAGCATAAATATTTCATATTTTGTGAAAACCTGTAGTAGTGAAGGCAGTAAGGAGAATGAAAATTGTAATTTTAGTGCAGGTGGATTCAATTAGGGTAAAAACATGTTTTCTGACTCCAAAATTGCAAAGGCATAATAGGTATCTTTTGAGTAAAAAAGAGAGATATTCTTTTATTAATAGCAGCGCTCTGAGTATACATTAAAGCATAAACAGAAGAGGAAAACAACAGAAAATATGTAATCAGCCATGGAATTAAATTTTAGCAGAGTAATTGACATCATGTAACTTACTTCAAGAGGTGACTAATAATAGGACATCGTTTCTCTTCTGTAGAAGTTTGCCATTGTTTGGTCTCTCCCTCTTCAATTTCTGAGAGTAAAGTAGGTGTGGTGACAAATGTCCCAGGGGGATGCTAGTGTGAGCAGGCTGTACATGTCCTCTTAGAAAGAATCACATATGTCAGACTCCAGCCAGTCTTTATAAACTCCAGAAAATATGGAGTAGCAGTTCCAAAAGATAGTGATATTCTATAACTGGAATCCCAAAACAGATATCATTAAAGAAATACTGAGTTCAAAATCAACAAATAATTTGGATGATTCAGGTTGGTTTGTTTTTTATTTTTGAGTTTGCGTGTGTGTGTGTGTATGCGTGTGAGTTTGCGTATGTGTGTATGTAAAAATGTATTATATTTTTTCTTTTTTTGAATTAAAAGTAACTCTAGATTATGCTTGCAGAATAATTGGAAGGTTGGAAAAAATCAAAATGTCTGACGGTAGAGGAATGATTAGGCAAATTATGTATGCCATCTTGATGAAATATGTAGCTATTTAAAATGATAATTATTAAAACTAAAATGAAAATTAAAACCATTATGACTTAATTAGTACTGATAAAAATACAACATCAATTACAATAGTGAAAATACGCTTTTGCATAAAGTCAAGGGAGTATAGCACATAAAAATTATGTTTGGATGGTTGCATAATGGATTTTTAAAAATATTTTGATTGATTTTAGTATTGTTTTATAAATCTTAAAACAATTCCTAAACATCTATTGTATTATACTCTGTTTATATATCTAACACAAATACAGAAATTTAAAATTCAAAATGAAGCTATTGTTTATCTTTATTAAAGAGGCAGAAGAGCATAAAGTTTTATAGAGTTCAAAGGCTGGCTATGCCAATGTATTGGTTGTGTAGCCTTGGGTAAATTACTTGACCTTTCTGTGCCTCAGTTCTCTCCTCCATAAAATGAAAATTTTAATAGAATGAACCTCTCATGATTATTGTCATGATTAAATGAGATAATTCATAAAAATCTTTAGCAGAGTACTTGGCACACAGGAAATTTCACTAAATGTCAGTTATTATTTCTAATATTCAAAATGTAAAGCACATATATATGTGTGTGTGTGTGTGCCACATATATGTCTATATGTGTAAAGGCACTTACACATGCCTTTCACATACACTCAGTAAGCAGGAGCTATCTCACAGTACTCACAGAGCTGAGCGCACACGCATATTGTGTGCCAAGAATTCTGCTAAGAATCTTACACATACATATTATGCATTATATGTAACACGTTATATGTTTTATATTACATCCTTACAAAAATTCTGAGACTTAGGAATCTTTAGCCCCATTCTACAGATGAGGAAATGGAGGCTCAAAGAGCTGAAATAATTTCCCCAAGACCCACAGAGTTGCTAAATGGTATAGCTAGACAAGAACAAAGCTACCTGAGACCAAATTCAAGCTCTCACCACTAGTCATTCTGCTTTCAGTAAATGAGAAATAAGATACACTTGGCTCATATTTCAGTTCAATATATGCTTCATCATTCTGATGACACTCAGTAAAACAGGGGCTCCAGTTATTCCTTCAATCACCAGCGAAGCTAAATCCCTGCTGTGGGTGGAGAGGAATGGGTAAAGGGGCATGGAAATCAATTACAATGTATATTGAGAAGTAAAATAAAATAAAAACAAAATGACCAAATAAATAAATAAATAAATCCCTGCTGTGAAGCCCTTCGATTTACCTTCTTTGTAGGAATCCTGGTCCTCTTCATCTCAATTGCCTACAGCAAAGCCCATTTGGGCCACCCTAAATCTGAGAAAAGTTACCTTTTTTAAACAACTAAATCATAAAACCATATCAAGATTATAAGTATGAATCAAACACTATTTTCTACAATAAGAAATTGAAATAACTATGTTTGCACAAAACAAACTGGAAATATATAAAACTACAAGCAGTAAGCTTGGACAGTGGGTCAGACAAAATTCATTTGTCTGGAGGGAGGGGGATAGGGATAGGTTGGTTAATGCACACAAAATTACATAGCTGGATAGGAAAAATAAGTTCTAGTGGTGTACAGTAGAGCTAGGCATGTTTAATTAACAACAAGTTATTGTATGTTCTCAAATGGCTAGAAGAGAGGAGCACAAATGTTCTCATCACAAGGAAATGACAATTTTTTACGATGATGAATATGCTGACTATCCTGATTTGACCATCACACATTGTATACATGTGTGGAAATATAACTCTGCACCCATAAAAATATACAATCAATACATTTCAATTTAAAAAATAAATTCCTTTAAAAAAAGTCATCTTTCTGAGAATTGAGTTGTTTTTAGCAATAAAAAGCACTATTAGAAATAATCAAGTCAACAATTATATAGATACATTGTATATAACTCAGGGGAAATATTTTTACTCTGTAGGACATTCTAGATTGATATTTTAACTCACAAACTGTAATATAATCATGCTACAAGCAATGGTCCCATGGGGAAAAAAAATGAAAAATACACTCCAGTGAACACCACTACCTCCCTGCTCCTCTCTCAGCATAAACATTTCTTCCCCACCTGCCAGACAACTCCCAAACCTAAACATGAACAGGTCAACTTTAAAGCAAATAAGGGCTCCCACTTATAGAGCTGATTACACCCTGCACAGCATGACGTACAGCATCCCTCACCATCAGACCCCAATTTACTTTGCAGCTTCCTCTCTCTTCCTCATAGGGTGCCACATGGCAATGTTCCCACCTTTCTGCCTTTGCCTGTGCTGTTCCCCACATCATTCTTTCCCACCCGCTCAGCCAGTCCGTACCCAGATTCAAGTCTCATGCCAAATGTAACCTCTTCTCTGTACAGAATTAAACACACCTTCATTTATAGTTCCCTAATACCTTATATATAACTCTATTATGGAGTTTTGTTTATATTTTAAAAATTATTTTTAGATAATGATTTTCTTATCCAGGCAATTGCATTTTTAAAGTCAGAAATTTCTAATTATTAATTTTTTGTCTTTCTAGTTACTGCTTGATGATTTCTTTTTACTTCAATTAAATAACTAAATAGACCTCTTTTTTCAAAAAGTAGAAGTTTTTGTTTTGTTTTGCATTTAATTTACAAACTTTTAACTCAGGGATTTCCATAGTTATGAACAAAGCTATGCCTCAGAGCAAAAGCTCATCACCAATAGATGGTGTTAGTGGCTGTAGAAGCTTGTTATAGAATTGGCCATTGAGGGTTTCATTAGTTGATGTGCTTTGTGTATACACGGTTAATTTTAACTCTGTTTCAAACATTAAGCTTTATAAGGTCCTGTAAGTGCACACATAATAAGAATTGTGAAAGTGCTATTAAAAGTTGCACATACATAAACAATGAGTTGTTTGACAATGGGAATAACTGTAGAGAATAAAGAACTACGCATGCAAGAGTTGTGCTGTGCCTTTGCAGTGGCAATCCAAATACAGCAATCACAATGTGAGTTTCAAAAGGACAGAGACTATGGTTGACTTTTCAGCTTTGTTCACCATACCTGGCATGTAGTGCTCTGTAAATATTTGTCAAATAAATTAATGAGTCAACCAATCAACCAAAGGCAAGAAACTTGGCCAAATAGACATTTGAGTGCATATTTAGAGGATCAGCATCAATATTTCTTAAAAACTGAAAGGCAAAATTAGAAGGTTGAGCCTGATGAAGGTGCTACTACTCACAAATCACTACCACCTAGGAATAATTCAGTGAGTTCAAGACCATTTAAAGTCTTTGGAAAAAGAGAGTGTGGCCAAAAATAGTATGTTCCAATAATGTTGCTGTTAAGGAGCTACCTACCACATTAGAGGACGGCGGCTGCATGCCTCACTGGTGTCTCAGTCTAGGAAAATGATTGATTTTTTTAAAAATGCCTGAAGAGAAGTTGTCAGCAAGAATTATAGGACTGTGTTGTTTATCTACTCTTCCTTACAAGTCTTCACACCAAGGTAGAAGAGAGTGAGATCTTAACCTCGCAGACTAGTGGTATCTCAACTTCATCAAGTACAAGAGATTCTTTTTTGGTCTTTTTTGAGTAAATTCTGTCATTCAAATTTCCTCCCCTCTCCACCTTCAAGATGGATCTGGGTTAAAGTAGAGAAGAAAAGCCCATCACCCAGCCCCCAAGCAGCCCACACACCAGGCAAGACCTCACACCACACCATTGCTGACGGGGGAGGCCCTAGCCAGACAAGCAGGAGACCCAGCCCACACACCGTCTAGCCCCCGAGCAGCCCGCGGCCATGCAAGACCTCAAGCTGTGCTGCCGCCAACATCTGGGAGGCCCCAGCCAGGCAGGCAGGAGACATGGCCAGCCCACTGCCCAGCCCTCTGAGCAGCAAGACGCCACACCACCACCACAAGGCCTCACACAGCTTTCGCAGAAGTGGTCCACAATATCCATCACCACAGCTACTTCTGTTGCAAGGATGGTTCACTGCCTTAAAAACATCCATAACTATCGTCCAGTTGGCCCACCACATATTTGACATCATCGACACAAAGAGAGTCATTGGAGAAACCTGGAAAAAAGAGGAAGAAGTCTTTCTCCTCAAAGCCCATTCCAGAGTAATAGAAGAAGCAACTGATCCACCAGATGTCCAGAAATCAACATAGAGATACTAGAAATACAAAAAAAATCAGAAAATATGACACTGCCAAAGGAATTCAGTAAATCTCAAGTACCAGACCATACAGAACAGGAAATCCTTGAAATGACTGAAAAGGAATTCCAAGTAACTATCTTAAGGAAACTCAGTGAGATAAGAGAGGACTCTGTAAGACAACACAATGAAATGAGAAAAAATATCCAGATATGAAGGAGGAAATTTACAAAGAGATTAATACCTTAATAAAGAACGTAGCAGAATTCCTGAAACTGAAAGACACATTGATGAAATAAAAAAACACGACTGAAAGCTTAAGCAACAGATTAGAACAAGTGGAAGGAAGAATTTCTGAACTTGAAGATGGTCTTTATGAAACAACCAAGGCAGACAAAAAATATATGGTAATCAAAAACAAGGGAAAAAAACTTTTTTTAAATGAAGACAAAAAAATTTTTTTTTGTCTGCTGGTACCTTGGATCTTGGTTTTAATTTTTTTTTCCTTTTTTTTTATTACTGCATAATCAAAAAGACAGAATAACAAATGCTGGCGAGGGTGTGGAGAAAAGGGAACACTCCTGCACTGTTGTTGGGACTGTAAATTAGTACAACCACTATGGAAAACGGTATGGAGGGTTTCTCAAACAGCTACAGAAAGATCTACCATATGATACAGCAATCCCACTTCTAGATATATAGCCAAAGGAATGGAAATCATCATGTCAAAGGCATAGCTGCACTCCTATGTTCATCTCACCTTTCTTCACAATAGCCAAGATATGGAAGCATCTAAATGTCCATCAATGGACATCTGGATAAGGAAAATGTGATATATATACACCATGGAATACCACTCTGCCATAAAAAAGAACGAAATTCTACCATTTGCAGCAACATGGACAAGCTTGGAGAAGATCATGTTAAGTGAAATAAGGCAGGCAGAGAGGGAAAAAATACCACATGTCCTCACTCATAAGTAGGAACTAAGAGAGAAAGAAGAAAGGAAAGAAAAACCACAGTGGTGCACAGTGGTGCGTTAGACTCACAGATGGGAGGGAACATACATAGGGTTGGGGAGAGTCAAGGATTAACTGGGTGGAGAACATGAGGAATAATCACAATTTGTGGTAATGGGCATCCTGATACTATTGATCTGACCATCACATCCTGGGTGCGGGTGGTGAAGGTTAGCTTTGTACCCATGAATATGCATACTCAATAAAATAAAATTTAAAAAAAAATAAAGTAGGGAAGGATAGGAAGCTTACAAGACTTCCTTGAGGCAGAGGGGCAATAATCCAAATGTCCTTGTCTTGTTCTCTGTCTTTTGGGATCTGTTCTCTACACAGTGCTATCCTTTGTCAGCCTGGTCAATGGCACCCTGGTGACCTCAGCCAGCTGGTGTTCTTTTGTTTCTTTGCTTGCCGTCTGTAACTTCTATTCATCCCCTACCCTCAGCAAGTCAGTCTTTGTGAAACATCAATTTGCCTCTATTAAGATTAGCTCCTCTGTCAAACTCTTAAGTATATTCCCCTTCCCCCTCAGAGCACGTCAGAATTTCTAGGTGCCTTCTATGATATCAAGGTCCAAGGTCAGCTTGAGAACTTCTCAGTCAGGCTTATTTATCCAGATTTATTTATCTTCTGTTACTGCTGCACTAACGTACACCATCACTATACTCCTGCCATGTTGTTTTGAGAGCATACTATTTCTAGGGTTCCAGAAGGGAACTGATTTAATATTCCTCTGCTTTAGGTTTTTCTCTTAAACTAAACAACATAATTCATTCCCTGAGATCTGAGTTCAGAGTAGGAAGTCTTACCATATATTTGACCTCCATCTTCTTCCTACAATTCCCTGGGAGAAACAGATGACTTCCTACTTCCTCTTCCTCTCTGGGTAGAACTTTGTCCACATCTTACCCAGCTTCCTCTAGAAAGAAGACTCTTGTTTCAGTCTTAATAGCAAAATGTTGTTCTTTCTTAACAAGGAGAAAAATTTGTGATCTGACTCAGCCAACTGAGGGTCTTTAAAGAAACTGGTTCTGGGAAGTATAGAAGACAAAACTTTATTAGTTAAATATCTTTAAATTGTTACTTCTACTTTCTCCAGTTTTAAAACTCAAGAAACAACTCCCACTCCTATTTTCATTTAAACTGTTTGTAGAACAAAGCTTCCTATAACTGAGAAAAAATTATTTGTGAGAGAAAAAGTAGACAAATGAATTATTTACCTATACCGTAAAATATCATGATTCAGGAGTAATATATAGTATAAATAATATTCAATTGCTTAATATGTATGTTAGTCTGTCTCTTTTGCTTATAACAAAATACAAGATAATTTAAGTAATTTATAAAGAAATAATATTTATTCCTTACAGTTCATAGGCTGGGAAGTCCAAAATCCAGGGAACACATCTGGTGAGGGCCTTTGTTGGTGGGTGCATTCTTCATAGCAATGCAGGATGTCACATGGTAAAATGGCAAGAGCAAGAGAGAGCTAAGTTTCTCAGCTGCCATCAGACAGCCATGACTCCATGAATGGATCAATCCTTTCACAAGGGTACAGTCCTCACAATGAACCATCTCTTAAAGGCCACATCTTTCATTTACCATCATAGGATTTCCCAACCTAATAACACTGTTACAGTGGTGATTAATTCCTATGAGCTTTGGGGGGACATTCCATCCACAGCCATATGACACCACAAAATTAGGAATTTAGCTGTCTTTTATTCCAATAGCCTACATAAATATCTTCAGTTGTATCCTAAATGAGCTCTGTTAGCTAAGCATAAAGAAATGAAGGAAGCTTAAAAACCTGAGTTATAATATATGACAATTTTAACATTGGACAGAAAAATATATGCATAGCAATAAACTGTCCCATTTCATAACCATTTAAAAAATAAATTATTAGCAGCTCAGAGAAGACAGATGAATTATACTATTACTAAGAAATTGTGTAAAATAAAGTTCCTAGCTTCTTTCAACACCAGAAAGGTTAACCCAACAAGGAAAAGCTAATTAATTCTTAAGAAACCTTCTGCACAGCAAAGGAAATAATCAACAGAATGGAAAGACAACCTACAGAATGGGAGAATATATTTGCAAACTATACATCCTACAATGGATTAATATCCAGAATATGCAAAGAACTCAAACAACTATATGGTAAAAAAAAATAATAATAATCCAGTCAAAAAATGGGCAAAGAAGACATTTTTCAAAGAAGGACATACAAATGGCCAATAGGTACATGAAAAAATGCTCAGCATCACTAGTCATCAGAGAAATGCGAATCAAAACCACATTGAGATAACATCTCACCCCAGTTAGACTGGCGATTATTAAATAGACTGAGAATAACAAATGCTGGAGAGGATGTAGGGAAAGGGGAACTCTCATACACTGTTGTTGGGACTATAGATTAGCACAGCCATTATAGAAAATAGTATGGAGGTTTCTCAGACAACTACAGATAGAGCTACAATATGATCCAGCAATCCCACTACTGGGTATATATCCAAAGGAATGGAAATCATCATGTCGAAGGGATACCTGCACTCCCATGTTCATTGCAGCTCTATTTATAATAGCCAAGATATGGAACCAACCTAAGTGTCCATCAGCGGATGACTGGATAAAGAAAATGTGGTGTGTGTGTATATATATATATATATATATATATATATATATACACACACACACAACAGAGTACTACTCAGCCATAAATTGGAATGAAATTCTGCCATTTGCAGCAACATGGATGAGTCTGGAGAAAATTATGTTAAGTGAAATAAGCCAGACAAAGAAACAGAAGTGCCACATGTTCTCACTCATAACTGAGTGCTAGGAAGAAAGGGAGGGAGGGAGGGAAGGAGGGAAGAAGGTAGGAACGAAGGAAAGAAAGAAAGAAAAGACCACAACAATACGTTGAACTTTCAGAAGGTGAGAACAAACCTATGGATACCAGAGATGGGGGGCAGAGAGGGAGGGGGTCTGGAAAGTGATAGGTCAGGCAACGGGCATAAAGAAATATCACAATTTGTAAGAATGAATATGCTAATAATAAATTTAAAAATTTTTTAAAAAAGAACTTATATATTTTGTCTGTATATCTTGGGAGCTATCTATTCCGTATTTACATTTCTAAATTAAAGTTTTCATGTTTTTCTTTCTGCTTTATTATCATTGTATACATTATACTGAGATGTATAAGATGTGTATAATATAATTTAAATCAAAATAGGCTTTTACTATCATAGACACATTCTCTTTCTTTGGGATGCCAAAAGACCAATCTTCACGATCTTATCAATAATACTTATTTCACATCAATAATACCTATTTTCTACGTAAAGTGCAGTGTTAAAGGCTAAAGGTATAAAGAAGATTGAGACACAATAAGTAATATTATTTAGTTATGAAAATACTACAATTTTAAAATATTTTTAATCTAGAGGAGCTAGTAGTAAGTGACAAATGTAGAACACCCCCACCAATGAATGCTCTGGTAAACACTATCTCAGTGTTCAGATGCAGAGCACAGGGCACTGTACGATGAAGGGGAGAACCTGGGCCTTGAGGTCCAAAAGGTCTGTGTTTCTTCTCTGATTCTGCAACTTTCTAGATAAAAGAACTATGGAAAATCACTTACTGTCTCTGGATCTGTTTGCTTGTCTACAAAATGGAATACTACTATTCATCAGGGCTGATGTAAGGATTAAGTGAGGCATCAATGCTAAAGGCTTATCACAGTGACTGGCACAGATACATCATGTCTCTCTCTAAAGACCCCATATACATTATGTTATCTATGCATCCTTCTCCCAGAGCTGTATGTGGACCTATGAACTTGCTCACTCTCGTTGAGTACACTGAGTAGCTCATTTGTTCTAGAATATATTTCTTGTTGTATGGGGACTGAGAAAAAGAAGGACCAGAAAGAACAGGACAAGATGGGCTACGGAGAATTAGTTGATTCATTATTGAGAATTTCTATTCCAGAATCATATACAACATATTACAATGTTTTTATATGTGACAATAATATAGTAAACACACAACGTAATTTTCACTTTATCTCATTTTACAATGCCTCTATGGGTTAAAAACTTTAATCTGTTAAACTATTTCAGATGAAGAATTTAAATTTACTTTGCCTTTTCCTCTGCATGTTTTATACGGAATTTGTTCATTTCTGTTTTTTCCATCTAGAGACTTGGTGAATTCAGCAAGGAAATTTGGTTTCTTGAATCTCCTTGTTCACATTTAGTTTAATCATGTAAAAATGTCAGGGAAAAAAAATGGATCATTGCATAAAAAAATCTAAAGTCTTTAAAATAATAACAATTAATTAAATAAAAAATTACTCTATTGGCTAGTATGTGTAACTTTTCATCAGGTCCCCAAAATGATCCACTTGTAAAATTATAGACGAGTAGTATTTGAATACATTGAACAAAAATCACCTTCATAAAAACCAAATCCAGCTGAAGACAAAGATCCAGAACCTGGAGCCCAGAATAACAGCAACTATTGCCATTTGAGAATGGCACTTATTTTTCCTCAAAGTGGTGGTTTACCACCCACTATCTGACCTTCTATATACAATTCTAACAAGCTCCCTTATAACTTAAAAAAGGGAGTGGGGGGCGGGCGTAAATGCATGTTTTATTGAGTTCTGTGATTTTTGAGAATTCTGGTGCTTTTTCCATTATATTAGAAATCAGTTTCTAAGAAGTGTATACATATGTGTGTGTGAGAGAGAGAGAGAGTAAAAGAGGGAGAGAAAAGCAGAGAGAAATTAAATTTACCTAGAGAAAAAATCTAGAAAGATGCAACATTAGTTGTTAATAGTGTTCAACTCTTACGAAGGAAGAATTTTTTATTTTATGTACTCGCATTTTTTGCATTTTCCTAAAAATATAGCATTTACAATTTTTTAATTAAGGAAAAAATATTTTATTGTGTGCGTAACATAACTAAACATAGCAACCTACATTTAAGGGTTCTTCCTTCAAGTTTCCCCATCTCAGAAAATGGAAATATCATTAGCGCTTTTGCTCAGGTGCAAAACCTAAGATTGGCATTTGCTTCCTTTTTCCTTTACAGAGTACTTCTAGTACATCAACAAAATCTGTTGGCTCTGCCCCTAGAACATACCCTGAATCCTACCAGTTCTCACCTACTCCAGACCCAACAGTTTGGTCCATCAGTGTGGGCAACTGCACACACCTGTTAGTCAATCTCTTGCTTCTGTTTTAATTCTCCAAAGTC
Organism: Cynocephalus volans; assembly: GCF_027409185.1. NCBI lineage: Eukaryota > Metazoa > Chordata > Mammalia > Dermoptera > Cynocephalidae > Cynocephalus > Cynocephalus volans. Next base: position 80,151,099 of record NC_084464.1, read on the forward strand.
AATTTCTTATGCTGCAGCCAGATTATTCTTCTTTAAACAGAAGTCACTCATGTCAATCCTTAGCTCAAAAATCTGTCCACGTTACACCACAAACAAAGACTAGCCTCATCAGCACCACATGATCTGGCGACTGTCTGTCTTTTCAATCCCACCTCCTACCACTCCTCCCCTCTCACATTCTGGGCTAGCTGCTTTTCATCAAACACATCAAGCTCCTTCCAGTCAATACACTTGTATGAATTTGCTAGAGCTACCATAACAAAATACCACAGACTGGGTGGCTTAAACAACAGAAATGTATTTTCACGCAGTGCCTAAGGCTAGAAGTACAAGATCAAGGGGTCAGCAGGTTTGGTTTCTTCAGAGTCCTCTCTTTTGTGGCTGCAGATGGCCACCTTCTTGCTGTGTCCTTATGTGGTCTTCTCTGTCTCTATGTCTGTTTCCAAATCTCCTCTTCTTATAAGAACACTAATTATATTAGGTTAGGGACCACCCCTGTATGACCTCATTTTTACCTTAATTACCCTTTTAGTGTCCCTATCTCCAAATACAGTCACATTCTGAGGTACTAGGATTAAGATTTAAACATATTAATTTGGGAGGACACAATCCAGCCCATAAAAATGATCTTTCTTCTGCCTGAAATGTTCTTTCCTAAGAACTTCCATGGTTTCATTCTTTCATATCATTCTGTCTTCTGCTCAAAGGTTATCTCTTGAAATAGTCTGTCTTCTCCACTAATTTATAATAGCACACATCTTCATTCTATGCCTTATCCTACTTTAGTTTTCTTCATAGCACCCCATCACTTTGTATCACTATATAAATTTTTTTTTTAATTTTACTGTTGCTTTATTCCTTTTCTGGCACACACAAATACAAACCTGCATTCACAGACACATGCACACACACAGGCATACATGTACACTATACACTAATGTGTGCTTTATGAAAGTAGGGGTTTTCATCTGTCTTATTTAATGTTGTGAACCCGAGTCCATTATACCAGGAACATTGTAGGAGCTCAACAAATATTTGCTTAATAAATTAATAATATTTCACAGACTTCGCAAAGAAATATTCATAAGGATTTTTTAATAGCATGGAAGCATTAGGTATTAAAAAATAATAATTGAACAATAAATAATAAAAACAATTAAATAATTTTTTACATGGACCATGAACAAAAACGAGCATATAAACATGTTATTGATGGTCATACTCATTAAAATTAATGTTTACTGTTGGCTGTTTAACAACAAATTTAACATAATATGTTCTACCACGATGAATTATGTATGAATTAATTATGTATGAATTAGACCAGTTGTTCTTAACCAGGGGCAGTTTTGTTTCTCTAGAGGACATTTAACAGTGTCAGAGATATATTTGGTTGTCACAAGTAGAATCAGGATGCTACTAGCATCTCGTAGGTAGATGCCAGGGACACTGTTAAACATTGTATAGCTCAAAGGACATCCTCTCACAGCAAAGAATTATTCAGCCCAAAATGTCAATAGTGCTGAGGGAGAAAGAGCATGCTCTAAAGAAATTTAAATCAGAATAACAGAGAGTATTTGACTAATTCACCTCAGGATTTTTTTGCATAAATTATGGGTCAGATATGATAAAACATCAATATATCTTCTTTTAAAAAGCCCTAAACTGAGCCAGCCCCAGCAAAATTAATGGACTTTTCATTTTTTCCCTTCTGCGTCATTCCCCTTTTTATACTTCTTTACTGCTATCAGTATGGTCCCTTAAAGGCCAGAATGTCCATCAACCCAACCCCATTCTCCAAGGTCCAGAGCTTCCACTAGATACCATACTTTATTAGACCTGTCCTTACTTAAGCTAAGCTCCAGATTGCCCACTAAGGTTTTTCATTTGCCTAAGGCAGCCCATAATTCTAGAATGTGTGAACAAACCACACAAAAAATTAGCATGGAAAAATGTAGAGTTCTGCATTTAAGTTTCACCCACTAAATTTTACCAGAACAGGATCAGGGAGATGTTTTAGTCAAGGTTCATTTTGAAAAGATCTGGGATATTTTATTTATTTCCCCAGACTCCACATGAGCTCAGACTGTAGATTAGTGCTCCAATCTGAGAATGTAATAGACCAACCATACTCGAGCTGGTAAGCAATACCTGGAATATACAAGAAAGTGTTGGGAACCCTCAATAGTTTAATGAGAATCAAGGTCTGCAGGTACCTTGACAAGTCATTATATACAGAGGAGTCACTAAAATGGCTGGAATGTCAAAACTGTGTTTTATATGGAACAACTAAAGAAACTCAAAACACTGGTGTAACAGGAAAGAACTCTTAGGTAGATAAAATAATAATCTAAATGTTTGTGCAATGGCTATCAAAATAAAAGAGCAAAAATTTTTTTCCTTACTTTAGAGGGAAGAACAAATATTACTGAGTTGAAGTAATAGGGTTGTGGGGGCTGAGTTGGGCTCAAAATGGAAGAATTTTATGACATCTTGGCAAAAAGTACTGATCACAAATACTGTATTTCTTATTACCAGAAATATGCAAGTAGAAACCATGGGACCACTTCTCACGGACACCACAGAAGGATTCGTATTTTGAGTAGTGTTGGGTCTGCCACCGGCCGACCCGAACAGCCCTAGCCTCGTTCTTTGGTGGGCGAGCAAATGGCCCGGATTACTCTTTCCCTCCTGTCCCCTTTGGAAGGAGACGGGGGAAGAGAGCCGTGAAGAGAGGTGAGCACACCACCGGCCCCAACCAGCCTGGTTTAAAGGACACTCAGATGCGGCGGGGGTTCTGTCCGAGCAGTTCCGTTTATTATCACACAAGCACTTGCTTTTAAAGGCAAATGGGGAAGGGCGGTTTTTTACATCCTCCTATCAGCTTAAAGGTTACAAGAGCATGCATCCTGTCTCAATGCCTAGCTATTTCGATCTTCCGTGCTCGCGGTGTTCACGAGCACGGAAGCGCATATTTGGCCAATAAGGGCTAAGGCAAGGTTCCCGCAGACACTCCCACCTTACTTCCTCCCAGCGCCATAGTAGGCTGCCACGTTAATACACCCTTGTGGGCCTATAATGGTGCCACTTGTAATGTCGCTTAAGGTGGCATTAGTTTTTAAGGCCTGACAGGGTAGAAAGGTAGACTAGGAGTCAGTATATTCTCTTCCAATTCTGGGATTCTATGAGTCTAATCATACTTTTATTAAGAAGCAAAATATTTAACTATTCTCTCCCAAAAGAAAAGTTATCTGAAATAAGGTTTATTTTCCCTTTATTTTCAATAGCTATAATAAAATCTTTAAATAAATGTATTATCTAACATAGTTCAAACTCTAGAAGGTCACGTGATTAAATAAGTACCCCAATTTGAAGTTGTAATAGGAGATCCACACAGCTGCTGCCAAGGCCCTGCAGGAGCAACAGGAAGCTGTGCTGCCAGCAACACTCCTTGCCACTGCTGCAACACCAGTGTGGAAAGAGTGGTCCATACAACCACCACCACTGCAACTGCTGCCACAAGGATGGATCACTGCCATAACAGAAGCCACTGCTACCTCATAGGTTACCTGGTAACCACTCATCAGTATAGACAGAAGCAGAGTCACCAGCAGATCCCAGGGAAAGAGGAAAGAAAAAAGAGAAAACCCACCCAGAGCCACTCACTCAAATTGAGGAGGACTAGTATACCCCAGTACATCCATCAGGTCAGGCTGAGCTAGCCAGGGTGCCAACAGTCCCACCCAAGAGCATCTTCCATAACCTAAGAATGACAAGACTCCAAGGCACTACCCTCCAAAATTTGAGAGCTTGCCTGTGTCCTGACAAACCAACATAGAGTCACCAACATCAGCAAGGAAATACAGAGCATCCCAAGGACTAGGTCACAGAAGCACTGCCACATGACTCCAACACCAAATTTAGCCAAAGTACCTATACAGAGACTACACTACTTCATCTACCTGTAACAAATACTAAAACACCTCATTCAAACATTATTTTAAAACACATCCACAAGAGGAACTCCCTCTCCACAAACCCCACTCCAGATTACAAGAGAAAGCAACTTCTCTACCAGATGACTAAACAACAACAAAGAGATATTAGAAATATGTTAAAAAAAAAGAAAGAAAGAAAATATGACACCATCAAAGGAATATAATTCTCAAATACTAGATTCTATAGAACAAGAAGTCCTTGAAATGACTGAAAAGGAATTTTGAGCAACAATTCTAAGAAAACTTGATGAGATACAAGACTCAGTTCGTCAACACAGGAAAATGAGAAAAAGTATGCAGGTCCCAAAGGAGGAAATGTAAAAGAAATAAGAAATTAGTGACCCCCCCAAATGTAGCAGAGCTTGTGGAGCTGAGGGATTATTTGAACAAAATAAAAAACTCAACAGAGAATTTAAACAGCAGGCAAGAATAAGCAGAAGAGAGAATTTCTAATCTTGAAGACAGCCTTTTCAAGATAACCCAGGCAGACAAAAAAAAAAAAAAGAAAGAAAGAAAGAAAGAAAGAAAGAAAGAAAGAAAGAAAGAAAGAAAGAAAGAAAGAAAGAAAGAAAGAAAAAAGAATTTTAAAAACGAGGAAAATCTAAGAGAGATAGAAGACAACCTTGGGTTCTCAAATATCCAAATTATGGGTGTTCCAGAAAGGGAAGAAAAAAGAAAAGGCATTGAAAACATATTCACCAAAATAATAGCAGAAAACTTCCCATGTACAGTGAGAGATACAGACCTTCAGATCCAGACAACTCAAAGATCCCCAATCCTATTCAACCCAAAAAGGTCCTCTCCAAGACACATTATTGTCAAATTGGCAAAGCTTAAAAACAAAGAAAGAATCTTAAAAGCTGCAAGAGAAAAGCCTCAAGTCACCAATAAGGGAACCCCATCAAACTAACAGCAGACATTTCATCAGAAACCCTAAAAGCCAGATGAGAATGGGAGGATACATTCAAAAGACTAAAAGACAAAAATTGCCAGCTAAGAATACTATACCCAAAAGGCTATCCTACCAAAATGAAGCACAAATAGTATATTTCTCAGACAAATAAAAACTGTGGGAGTTCACCACCACCCAACCAGCGCTGCAAGAAATTCTCAAGGGAATACTGTGCTGAGTACCTGAAAAACAACCATCACTACTATGAATACTGAAAAAAAGAACAAAACCCACTAGTAAAACAAAAATGCAAGCAATAAAGAGAAAAGAACTTTATCTACCACCTCAAGAAACCAACAAACACAGAAGACAGTCAGTAAAACAGAAAAAAACAGAACAAAAGGTATTTAAAACAAAAATCAATAAAATGTCAGGGGTAAAACAACACCTTTAAATAATTACTCTTAATGTAAAAGGATTAAATTCCCCACTCAAAAGACACAGACTGACTGACTGGATTAAAAAGATAGACCCAACAATATGTTGTCTTCAAGAGACTCACCTCACTTGTAAAGACACACACAGACTAAGAGCGAAAGGATGGAAAAAGATATACCATGCAAATAGAAATGAAAAAAGAGCTGGAGTAGCTATTCTTATATAAGATAAAATACACTTTAAACCAAAAACCATAAAAATAGACAAAGAAGGCCACTATATAATAATAAAGGAATCTATCCAGCAAGAAGACATATCATAAATATTTATGCACCCAACATAAAGAAAGAGATAGACCCCAAAACCATAATAGTAGGGGATCTGAACACCCTACTCTCAACTTTGGACAGATCATCTAGGCAAAAATATCAACAGAGAAACACAAGATCTAAACAACACTTTAGACCAATTAGACTTGGCAGACATCTACAGACATTTCATCTAACAACCATAGAATATACATTCTTCTCATCAGCACACAGAACATTCTCCAGAATAGGCCACATGTTAGGGCACAAATCAAGTCTCAACAAATTTTTAAAAATTGAAATTATTCCATGTATTTTTTCAGATCACATGGATTAAAACTAGAAATCAATAACAAGCAAAACTCTGGAAATTATACAAATACATGGAAATTAAACAATATTCTACTGAATGACATAGGGGTCCAAGAAGAAACTAAACAGGAACTCAAAAAATTTATTGAAACAAATGAAAATTATGACATATCATACCAAAACCTGTGTGACACTGCAAAAGCAGTACTAGGAGGGAATTTTATTACAACAAATGCTTATTTCAGAAGAATAGAAATATGGCAAATAGACTTTCAAGATGGCGGTGGCTGCGGCGGCTGGCGCGGAGTAGCTGAGGTGGAAAAGGCGGCCACTGGGCCTCAGGCAGCCAGGAAACTTGTGGACCTTCCTCTTGCCATCTCCTAAGGGAGGACCGCTGCTGCTGGCCGGTCGTGGGGGGTGACCGCCACTTTGCCCTCGGCAGGAAAGGCTGCCTCATTTACAGGCAACAGCTTTGAAGTATGGAGCAGGAAAAGAACTGTTTCTTAGCTGCAAAAGCAAGTCTTGAAACAGGGAACACGGCGTCAGGGCTGCTGTGGATGCAGACAGGATCATGAAGGCCGGGGCCGCGCTGAAGGCGGCCAGCTGCCCTATTCAGGATTCAAGGTTTCAGGCCGGTATTAAAGAAGATTGCTGGGAGCGCCCGAGCCGCGCCGCGACTGAACAGCCCGAGGCGGCAGCGGCCGAGAACGGGAATGGCGACAAACCAGAGACAGAGAGTGAGCACCCAACCTGGCACAACCCTGTGAGTGACCCCTGGACCAGCCCTGTGGGCGGCTGACGCCCACCTGGCTCCCGCCTGCATCACCAGGCCACTCACCGCCCCGGGGCTGCCTCCATTTTCCCAGGTCCTGGCAGCTCCGCCCAGCTCGGCTATCACTGAGCCTTCCCACTTGCTTGGCCCGGCACGGGGCTTTCCGGAGCCTGTGGGCCGGCCTCCCCACCCAATCCCTCCGCGGTTCTCTGGCAGGTTGTTGGCGTGGGGCATCCCCAGCCAGTGTTGGGAGGGCAAGGAAGTATGGGCGGGCCGACTGTCACTCCACCACACCCTGGACTACGGCCCCCGGTAAACTTCCTGTTACTGGGAGGCAGATACCATCTCTGCGACCACCAGTTCGGAAAAAAGCCTAACCAATTTCTGGTTGGGAATAGTGTGGTAGGAGAGTTCCCAGGTCCGCTTGAACCTGCCGGAGAGCTAGCTGCAGGCGGGGGCTAGACTCGGTTTATACCAGGGGGATACAAAGGTGAACAAGTCCCGAGAAAGATCTACACAGTGCTACAAAGGCACCCAGAGAGACTGGTCATCTGTGCCTAGCAGAAACCTGGTTGACTTCCTGGGTGAGGTGGTGCCGAGCAGGGTCTTGAAGGCCCAGCTGACAGACGAGGGTTGTAGAAGACACACCCCAGCCCAGCACAGTGCACACAGAGTGGGGAGACATGCGGCCAGGGAGGCGGAGACTCGACAGAAACTACACACCCTGTGGGGTCACCACTGCACGATCCAACAGCCTGGGCCAGAGCACACGGAACAGGGAGAAGTCCTGCACAGGAAGTGAAAGCTCAACAGCGATCACAAACCCTGTGGTACGAGATCCACCAGCCCAGCAGAGTCCAAGCTGACCAGAAAGGTGGCTCCCCGGAGAAGCCCAAGACCCGAGGTAACCACACACACAAGGCACTAGAGGCCAACTGAGCAGCCCCAGAGGTAGCCATACGAAATTGGCAACCACAGCAACATCCTAGTTAATCATTAGTCTCAAACCAGTGGACTATGAAACCCCCTGCCACAATGAATAAACATCAAAAAAAAGATACCAGAAATACAAAAAATCAAGAAAGTACACCACCAAAAGTTAATAAATCTCAAACTCTAGATCCCATAGAACAAGAAGCCCTTGTAATGACTGACAAGGAATTTCGAGTGATAATTCTAAGGAAACTGAATGAGATACAAGAAAACTCAGCTAGACATCATGATGAAATGAGGAAAAGTATACAGGATCTGAAATAGGAAATGTACAAAGAAATCAATGTCCTGAAAAAAAATGTAGCAGAACTTGCTGAACTGAAGAAGTTATTCAGCGAAATAAAAAACACAATGGAGAGTTTAACCAGCAAGCTGGTCAAAGTTGAAGAGAGAACCTCTGAACTTGAAGATGGGCTGTTTGAAATAACATAAGCAGACAAAAAGAAAGAAAAAAGAATCAAGGACATGGAAGAAAATCTGAGAGAGATATCAGACAACCTCAAGCGCTCAAATATCCGAGTCATGGGTATTCCAGAAGGGGAGGATAATGGAGATTCCATTGAAAACATATTCAACAAAATAGTGGCAGAAAACTTCCCAGCTATAGGAAAAATCACAGATCTTCAGATCCAGGATCTCAACAATCTCCAAATGTATTCCACCGAAAAAGGCCTTCTCCAAGACATGTCATAGTCAAATTGGCAAAACTCAGAGACAAAGAGAGAATCTTAAAAGCTGCAAGAGAGAAGCATCAAATCACCTATAAGGGAGCCCCAATCAGGCTAACATCAGACTTTTCATCACAAACCCTAAAAACTAGAAAGGAATGGGATGATATTTTCAAAATACTAAAAGACAAAGATTGCCACCCAAGAATACTTTACCCTGCAAGGCTATCCTTCCGAAAGAAGGGCAAATAGTATATTTCTCAGACAAACAAAAACTGTGGGAGTTCACTACCACACGATCACCCTTACAAGAAATCCCCAAGAGAGTAATGGGTTTGGTTCCTGAAAAATAACTACCACTGCCATAAAAACCCAAGAAAAATCAATACCCACCAGTATAATAAAAATGGCATTCATGAAGAGAAAACAAGCAAACAAAAACGCTATCTACAACCTAAGGAACGAACAGACACGGAAACCAAACAGTAAATCAGAAAGGAAGGAACAAAAGACACCTAAGACAACCAAACAACCAATAAAATGCTAGGAATAAATCAACACCTTTCAATAACAACTCTTAATGTAAAAGGCTTAAATTCCCCAATCAAAAGACACAGACTGGCTGACTGGATCAAAAAGGAGGACCCAACTATATGCTGCCTACAAGAGACCCACCTCACCCATAAAGATTCACACAGACTAAGAGTGAAAGGATGGAAAAAGATTTACCATGCAAACAGAAAAGAAAAACGAGCTGGAGTAGCTATTCTTATATCTGACGAAATAGACTTTAAACTAAAAACCATAAAAAGAGACAATGAGGGACACTACTTAATGATAAAAGGACTGATCCATCAAGAAGACATTACAATCATAAATATGTACGCACCCAATGTTGGGGCACCCAGATTTATAAAACAAACTCTATTAGACCTAAAGAAGGAAATAGACACTAATACCATAATAGCAGGGGACCTGAACACCCCACTGTCAATATTAGACAGATCATCTAGGCAAAGAATCAGTAGAGAAACACAAGATCTAAACAAGACTCTAGACCAATTGGAATTGGCAGATATCTACAGAACATTCCACCCAACAACCTCAGAATATTCATTCTTCTCATCAGCACATGGATCATTCTCCGGGATATTAGGTCACAACTCAAGTCTCAATAAATTCAAAAAAATTGGAATTATCCCATGTATCTTCTCAGACCACAATGGATTAAAACTAGAAATTAATAACAAATGAAACTCTGGAAACTATACAAACACATGGAAATTAAACAGCATTCTACTTAATGACATATGGGTCCAAGAAGAAATCAAGCAGGAAATCAATAAATTTATTGAAACTAATGAAAACAATGATACATCATACCAAAACCTGTGGGATACTGCAAAAGCAGTATTGAGGGGGAAATTTATTGCATTAAACGCTCACTTCAGAAGAATGGAAAGATGGCAAGTGAACAACCTAACACTTCACCTTAAAGAACTAGAAAAACAAGAACAATCCAAACCTAAAGTTTGTAGACGGAAAGAAATCATTAAGATCAGAGCAGAACTAAATGAAATTGAAAACCAAAAAACAATTCAAAAGATCAACGAATCAAAAAGTTGGTTTTTTGAAAAGATAAATAAAATTGACAAACCATTAGCATGGCTAACAAAAAAAAGAAGAGAGAAGACTCAAATAACAAAAATTAGAAATGAAAAAGGTGATAATACTACTGATTCATCTGAAATACAAGGAATCATTCGAGACTACTATAAACAACTATACACCAACAAATTTGAAAATCTGGAGGAGATGGATAAATTTCTGGACACACACAAGCTCCCAAAACTGAACCATGAAGACATAGAAAATTTGAACAGACCAATAACAATAAAGGAGATTGAAGCTGTTATCAGAAGGCTCCCAACAAAGAAAAGCCCAGGACCAAGTGGATTCACAGCAGAATTTTACCAAACATTCAAAGAGGAATTGACACCAATTCTTTACAAACTATTCCAAAAGATTGAAACGGACACAAATCTCCCAAACTCATTCTATGAAGCAAACATCATCCTGATACCAAAACCAGGTAAAGATATAACCACAAAAAGAAAACTACAGGCCGATATCCTTGATGAATATAGATGCAAAAATCCTCACTAAAATACTAGCAAACAGAATACAGCAACACATACGAAAAATTATTCATCACGATCAAGTGGGATTCATCCTAGGAATGCAAGGTTGGTTCAACATACACAAATCAATAAATGTGGTACACCATATTAATGAACTCAAACACAAGGACCATATGATCATCTCTATAGATGCTGAAAAAGCATTTGATAAAGTTCAGCACTCATTCTTGACAAGACCCTCTATAAGTTAGGTATAGAGGGAAAGTATCTCAACATAATTAAAGCCATATATTCCAAACCCACTGCCAATATCATCCTGAACGGGGAAAAGCTGAAAGCTTTTCCTTTAAGAACAGGAACTAGACAAGGATGCCCACTCTCACCACTCCTATTCAACATAGTGTTGGAAGTACTAGCCAGAGCAATCAGAGAAGAGAAGGAAATAAAGGGCATCCAGATTGGAAAAGATGAAGTCAAACTGTCCCTGTTTGCAGTTGACATGATCCTATATATAGAACAGCCTAAAACCTCTACAAAAAAACTGCTGGAATTGATAAATGATTTCAGCACAGTAGCAGGATACAAAATCAACACACAAAAATCAGTAGCATTTCTTTTCTCCAATAGTGAACATGCAGAAGGAGAAATCAAGAAAGCCTGCCCATTTACAATAGCCACCAAAAAAATAAAATACTTAGGAATTGAGTTAACCAAGGAGGTGAAAAATCTCTATAATGAGAACTACAAACCACTGCTGAGACAAATTAGAGAGGATACAAGAAGATGGAAAGATATTCCATACTCTTGGATTGGAAGAATCAGCATAGTGAAAATGTCCATACTACCCAAAGTGATATACAAATTCAATGCAATCCCCATCAAAATTCCAAAGACATTTTTCTCAGAAATGGAAAAAACTATCCAGTCATGTATATGGAACAATAAAAGACCATGCATAGCCAAAGCAATGCTGAGCAAAAAAAATAAAGCTGGAGGCATAACACTACCTGACTTTAAGCTATACTACAAAGCTATAATAACCAACACAGTATGGTACTGGCATAAAAACAGACACACTGACCAATGGAATAGAATAGAGAATCCAGAAATCAACCCACACACTTACTTCCATCTGATCTTTGACAAAGGCCCCAAGCCTATTCACTGGGGAAGGGACTGCCTCTTCAGCAAATGGTGCTGAGATAACTGGATATCCATATGCAGGAGAATAAACTAGATCCATACCTCTCACCGTATACTAAAATCAACTTAAAATGGATTAAGGATTTAAATATACACCCTGAAACAATAAAACTTCTTAACGAAAACATAGGAGAAACACTTCAGGAAATAGGACTGGACACAGACTTCATGTACACAACCCCAAAAGCACGGGCAACCATAGGAAAAATAAACAAATGGGATTATATCAAACTAAAAATCTTCTGCACAGCAAAAGAAACAAGTAACAGAGTTAAAAGACAACCAACAGAGTGGGAGAAAATATTTGCAAAATATACATCTGACAAAGGATTAATATCCAGAATATATAAGGAACTCAAACAACTTTACAAGAAGAAAACAAGCAACCCAATTAAAAAATGGGCAAAAGAGCTAAGTAGGCATTTCTCTAAGGAAGATATACAAATGGCCAACAGACATATGAAAAAATGCTCAACATCACTCAGCATCTGAGAAATGCAAATCAAAACCACACTGAGATACCATCTAACCCCAGTTAGGATGGCTAAAATCCAAAAGACTATGAATGATAAATGCTGGCGAGGTTGCGGAGAAAAAGGAACTCTCATACATTGTTGGTGGGACTGCAAAATGGTGCAGCCTCTATGGAAAAAGGTATGGAGGTTCTTCAAACAACTGCAGATAGATCTACCATACGACCCAGCTATCCCACTGTTGGGAATATACCCAGAGGAATGGAAATCATCAAGTCGAAGGTATACCTGTTTCCCAATGTTCATCGCAGCACTCTTTACAATAGCCAAGAGTTGGAACCAGCCCAAATGTCCATCATCAGATGAGTGGATTCGGAAAATGGGGTACATCTACACAATGGAATACTACTCAGCTATAAAAACGAATGAAATACTGCCATTTGCAACAACATGGATGGACCTTGAGAGAATTATATTAAGTGAAACAAGTCAGGCACAGAAAGAGAAATACCACATGTTCTCACTTATTGGTGGGAGCTAAAAATTAATATATAAATTCACACAGACACACACACAAAACCGGGGGGGGGAGAGAAGATATAACAACCACAATTACTTGAAGTTGATATGACAAGCAAACAGAAAGGACATTGTTGGGGGACGGGCGAGGGAGAAGGGAGGGAGGTTTTGGGGATGGGGAGCAATAATCAGCCACAATGTATATCGACAAAATAAAATTTTTTTTAAAAAAAAAGAAATATGGCAAATAAACAACCTAACACTTCACCTCAAAGAACTAGAAAAACAAGAAATATCCAAGCCCAAATTTAGTAGATTGAAAGAAATAAGATCAGAGCAGAACTAAATGAAATAGACAACCAAAAATTAATACAATAGATCAATGAAACAAAACGTTGGTTTTTTGAGAAGATAAAAATACAGACAAGCCATTAGCTAGGCTAACTAAAAAAAGAGAGAAGACACAAATAAAAAAATTAGAAATGAAAAAGGAGACATTGCAACCAATACCACCAGAATACAAAGAATCATTAGAGACTATTATAAACAGCTGTATGCCATCAAATTTGAAACCCTGGAGGAAATGAACAAATTTCTGGATACACACAAGCTACCAAGACTGAACCAAGAAGACACAGAAAACCTAAACAAATGAATAACAATCAAGGAGATTAAAGCCATAGTCAGAAGTCTCCCAACAAAAAAAAAAGACCAGGACCAAATGGCTTCACTGCCAAATTCTACCAAATCTTTAAAAAAGAACATGGAATTCTCTGCAATGTATTCTAAAAAATTCAAACGGAAGCCATTCTCCCAAACTATGAGGCAAACATCATCCTGATACCAAAACCAGACAAAGATACAGCAAAAAAAGAAAACTACAGGCCAATATCTTTGATGAAGATAGATGCAAAAATCCTCAATAAAATATTAACAAACAGAATACAGCAACACATCCATAAAATTATACACCACAATAAAGTGGGATTCATCCCAGGGAAGCTAGGATGGTTCAACATACTCTAGTCATAAATGTGATACACCATATCAACAAAATCAAATATGAAAAAGATATGATTATCTCAACAGACACTGAAAAAGCATTTGAGGAAATCCAACATCCCTTCATGATAAAGACTCTATAAATTGGGTATAGAAGGAAAGTATTTCAACACAGTTAAATCCATATATGACAAACCTACTGCTGATGTCAGCTTGAGTGGGGAAAAGTTGAGAGCTTTTCTCTTAAGAACAGGAAGAAGACAAGGATGCTCACTCTCACCACTCCTACTCTACATAGTATTGGAAGTACTTGCCAGAGCAATCAAGGAAGAGAAAGAAATAAAGGGCATCCAGACTGGAAACAATGAAGTCAAAACGTCCCTGTTTGCAGATGACATAGTCCTATCTATAGAACAGGCTAAGACTCTACAAATAACTCTTAGAGTTGATAAACAATTTGAGCAAAGTTGCAGGATACAAAGTCAATATGCAAAAATCAGGAGCATTTTTATACTCCAACAATGAACTAGCAGGAAAAGAAATAAAAAAAAATTTTTTTAAACTAGTTCATTTACAATAATCACCAAAAAAAAAAAATACCTACAAATAAAGTTAACAAAGTATGTGAAAGATATCTACAATGAGAACTATCAGTCACTGTTGAGAGAAATTAAAGAGGACACAAGAAGATGGAAAGATATTCCATGCTCTAGTATTAGAAGAATTAACATTATGAAAATGTCCATACTACCCGAAGTGACCTACAGATTCAACACAATCCACATCAAAATACCAATGACATTCTCTGCACAGAAATGGAAAAAAAAAATTCTAACATTCGTATGGAACAACAAAAGACCTGAATAGCCAAAGCAATCCTGAGCAAAAAAATAAAGCCAGAGTCATAACACTACCTGGCTTCTTCAAACTATACTACAAAGCTATAGTAACCAAAACAGCATGGTACTGGCATGAAAACAGACACATGGACCAATGGAAAAGAACAGAGAACCCAGAAATCATCCCATCTACCTACAGCCATCTGGTCTTTAATGAAGTCACCAAGAGCACACACTGGGGAAAAGACTGCCTCTTCAATAAATGGTGCTGGGAAAATTGGACATCCACATGTAGAAGAATGAAAGTAGACCTGTACCTCTCACCATATACCAGAATCAACTCAAAATGGATTCAAGAATTAAATATATGCCCTTAAACTATAAAATTTCTAAAAGAAAACATATGGGAAACACTTCTGGAAGTAGGACTGTGCATAGACTTTATGAACATGACCCCAAAAGCACAGGCAACCAAAGGAAAACTAAACAAATGAGATTATTTCAAACTAAAAAGCTTCCACACAGCAAAATAAACAATTAACAGAGTGAAAAAACACCCAACAGAGTGGGAGAAAATATTTGCAAAATATGCACCTGACAAAGGATTGATATCTAGAATATAGAAGGAACTCAAACAACGTAAGAGCATAAAACAAATAACCCAATTAAAAAATGGACAAAGGAACTAAATAGGCATTTCTCAAAGGAGGATATAAGAAAAGCAAACAGACACATGAAAAAATGCTCAGCATTACCCAGGATCTGGGAAATGCAAATCAAAACCACATTGAGATACCACTTCACTCCAATTAGGCTGGCTAATATCCAAAAGACAGAGAATAACAAATGCTGGTGAGGATGGGGAGAAAGGGCAACCCTCCTACACTGTTGAGGGGACTGTAAAATGGTACAATCATTATGGAAAATGGTATGGAGGTTCCTCAAACAACTACAGATAGATCTGACATCCAACACAGCTATCCCACTGTTGGGTATATACCCAAAGGAATGGCAATCATCATGTCAAAGGGATACCTGTACTCCCATGTTTATTAAAGCTCTATTTACAATAGCCAAGAGTTGGCATCAGCCTAATGCCGGTCATTGGACTAGTAGATAAGGAAAATTGGTATATTTACACAATGGAATACTGCTCTGCTATAAAAAAAATATGAAATACTGCCATTTGCAGCAACATGGATGAACTTAGTGAAAATTATGTTAAGTGAAATAAGCCAGGGACAGAAAGAGAAATACCACATGTTCTCATGTATATGTGGAGGCTAATTAAAATAAATAAAGAAAGAAAGAAAAGAAAAAAAGACACTACGATCACAATAATTCTTTGAACTGGTTAAGAGAAGTGAACAGAATTGAGGAGGTCAGAAATGGAGAGAGGGAGTGGGGAAAGGGAAGAATTGGTAAAGGGCTATGAAAAGCAGTTACATTGTATGATAAATAAAAAAATAAATAAAGATTAATAAATAGATAAATAAAATTACAATTGATGTTATTTTTTTTGACACATTAATATGGTTTACTTTAGGCATTAGGGTAAGAATACTCATACTTATAATTTTTAATAGCACAATCCTGCCCTACTTATATCTTTGGATTTTCATTTAAATGCTTTCTTGTATATATTTTTTCAAGTAGATATGAAAATTTTAAGTTACATTTTTTATTTAAGAGTTATTAGAAAATAATGAAAAAAAGAACAATTAATTAGATAGGTCCCTAGTTCCAGCCACTAATGACTGTGTCTTCTATCCAGGTAATGACTCGGGATCTCATTTTCTTCATACTCAAAATTAGAGTTTAGACTAGATGATCCCTAAGATTTCTCTCAACTCTTTAATTTTTATGATTTTATTACTTACCATCATAGATGAAGTAACTACTGAAGCAACCAGTGTTGTCTTAAGACTTCCAAGAGTTATAGAAAGGAGAGAGGCCAGGAAGTCAATAAGGTAGTCAATAAGGGAAGTCAATAAGAGACCCTGCCTCTTACACTTCCTGGTGTTTTATGTGTTATTGCTGACATTTAAATGTTTAACAGTACTGTCATGCCCCAATTAATCGATATCAGAAATCACAGATTTTTGAGAGTTAATCATTTATGCAGCTTGGTATGATGGAAAGAAAAAGAAGGATTGAATGTATATGTCAAAGCGCATGAAAACAGATCAATATGTTGATCTGTTTCCTTTTCCTATGATGAAAACCCATCAATATGATTTAAACCAATAATTTTTTGGCCATGGTCTCAGCTTTTTAGGCAACCAGCTACAATTCCCCAGCAGGTAATGTGTTAGAAGTATTATCTGAGAATGAGAACTCACACTCTGAATCTAATGATATCAATAAACCATATCGATAAACTCCAGGACCCTCTGGCTTCCAGTTGGGTTCACCAATTGGGAATCCCAGAAGAAGGTAGGAAGGGAAGAATAGAGTGAGGCTGCAGTATGTATTCCCTGCCTCCCTCTCCACGGGGTCGTTTTAGGCTGGCTGTGCCTCTCCACTCAAAGTCACTGATGATGGCTTCTCTGCACAAGTTCTCCTTCCAAGTCTTGATTACAGCTTCCTCTCTTTTCCCTTCAGGAGCAAATGATGACAAGAGCTCCAGTGTTACCACTTAGGGTACTGTGTTACTCCTTTTGGTTTTTCTACTCTGTGTCCTTGTCTTGGTAAATTGTATGTTTCTCAAATCATCTTGAAATTGTCCTAATTGGAGTGAATGGTCTGTTTTTTCTGGAGCCTAATTTGTCAGATAGTTAAATGAAGTTTAATGGAAATATGTAATTCTTTCTCAAAGAAACTGCTTTTGGACTTATTTATCCTTTTAATAATTTTTGTTTTCTATTTCATTCAGTTTAGGTTTTTACTAGTTAGTTCCTCCTTCCAAATTTCTCTTAATTAATTTTGTTGTTCATTTTCAAACTCATGAAGGTAAATACCTAGTTATTTTATTTCATTTTTACTTTTTAATAACAGTGATATATAACACTATACATATTTTCCTGAGACCTGCTGGTTCCTGGGTTTCATTGGATTTGAATAAAGTATTCCTCTTCCCATTAATTTCTAGAAAATCATTTACCTTTCTGTTTACTTTTTGGTCCAAAATTATCTAGTATTGTTTCTTAATTTTTAAGTGTTTTAAATTTTTAATGAGGTTTCCAATTTATTATTTACTTCTTTCCCTTTTTTGAATTTAGTAAGGATTTCTTGTGACCAAGTACATGATCAATTGTTTTATACTTGTATACTTAAAAAAAATTATATTCTTTATTTAAAGAATATAAGACCTATGCATCAAACACATCAAGTTTGCTGAAGAAATACTTATTTTTTTGCCTAATAAATTGTTTTACTTCTGAGAAAGATATAATTAAAACTACTTCACTATCATTGTACTTATATGAGGTTTTCCTTGCATTTTTAAATTTTTACTTTTTTGTTATCGCTGTATTGCTTGATGCATGTAATTTATGACTGTTAAATCTTCATCAGCTTAGATTTATATCATTACACAATATGCCTGTTTATTCTGTTGAGGTCTTTTAACTTGAAATTTTGTTTTGTCTGATATTAATATTATCATTCCAGTTTTGTTTGGGTTTGCATTTTCTTATAATACCCAATCTCTTTATTTGAAAGAACAAAAGGTCTGGGTGCAGGACCTCCCTCTCCATGAAGCCTAGGGTGGGTGGCCAACAGGGGTTGCAGGGGCAGCACTGGCAGACCAAGGGTGGCAGGGGCCTGGCTCTGGCTCCAGGTGTTAGGAGACAAGATGGCAGCAATGTATTGGAGGCCAGTCTCCTCCTCCTCTTCACTGTCCTCCACCCCACCACTCACCATCCCCTCCTGCTTGGTCTCCTCCTGCTTGATTGCTACCTCCTCCTCCTGCAGCAGCACTAGCAACCACCAAAGTGCTGACCCATTCTCCCAGAGCTCCAGAGTTGCACAGACTGATCAGCTGCAGAAAGAATATCCGATCTTGAAGATAGTCGTTTCAAAATATCTCAGGAAGACAAAAAAAAAAAAAAAAGGGAAAAAATAATTTGAAAAACTGAAGAAAATCTAAGAGAGCTAGCAGACAACCTTAAGCTCATAAACATTCAAATCATGAGTGTTCCAGAAGGGGAGGAGAAAGGAAAAGACATGGTAAATCTATTCAATGAAATAGTAATGGAAAACTTCCCAGGTATAAGGAGAAACATGGACCTTCATATCCAAGGCTCAAAGATCCCCAAACAGATTCAACTCAAAAAGATCCTATCCAAGACACATTATAGTTAAACTGGTAAAGCTCAAAGACAAAGAGAGAATCATAAAAGAAGCAAGAGGAAAGTGCTAAGTCACATATAAGAGAGTCCCTATCCGACTAATAGCATACTTCTCAGCAGAAACTCTATAAGCCAGAAGAAAATGGGATAATATATTAAAATACTAAAGGAAAAAACTGACAGCCAAGAATACTATACCCAGCAAGGCTATTCTTCAGAAATGAGGAAGAAATAGTGTATCTCCCAGACAAACAAAAACTACAGGAGTTTACCACCACAGGACCAGCCCTGTAAGAAATCCTCAAGGAAGTCTTGTATCTGGAATCTGAAAAACAATAATCACTACCATGAACACACAAGAAAGAACAAAACCCACTGGTAGAACAAATATGCAAACAACAAAGAGAAAGAAACTAAATCTTACCACCACAAAAAACCATAATGACAATGTAATAATGCCCCTGCTTTATTTATTTCTAATTTTAGTAATTTCAGTCTTCTCTCTTTTTTTCTTGGTCATTCTAGAAAAAAGTTTGCAAATTTTGTTGATCTGTAAAGAATCAACTTGGGGGCCGAGCCCGTGGTGCACTCAGGAGAGTGCGGCGCTGGGAGCGCGGCGATGCTCCCGCCGCGGGTTCGGATCCTATATGGGAACGGCCGGTGCACTCACTGGCTGAGTGCCGGTCACGAAAAAGACAAAAATAAATAAATAAATAAAGAAAGAATCAACTTGGTTTTGTTGATTTTCTCTGTTGTTTTCTAATTCCCTACTTCATATATTTCTTTTGTATCTTCGTTACTTCCTACTTATATTTGCTTTGGATTTAGTTTGTTCTTCTTTTCCTATTTTCTTAAGGTAGAAGTTTACATTACTGATTTGAGATATTTCTTATATCTAATGTAGGTGTTTACAAGTATAAGTTTCCTCTAAGCACTACATGAGCTCTGCATCCTAAAAATTTTGATATGTTGCGCTTTAATTTTTATTTCAGATTATTCCCTAATTTCTGTGATTTTTCTTTTTATGCATTGTTTATTTAGGACAGTGTTGTTTAATTTCCACATATTTGTGAATTTTCTAAATTTTCTGCTGTTATTGTGGTCAGAGAACCTATTTTCTATGACCTCAGTCTTTTTAAATGTATTAAGACTTGTTTTGTGGCCAAAAATAAAAAAATAAAAATAAAAGTAGAGGAGAGGAGATCAAATATTCACATCACAAAGAAATTATTACGTTTTGCAATGATTAATATGCTAATTACCTTGATTAGATCATCACACATTTTTTTCCATGTGTTAAAATATAACTCTGAACCTCATAAATATGTACAATCAATACGTTTCAATAAATTTTTTTTTAAAAAGAATGGAAGGAAGGAAGCAAGAAGGAGAGAGAAAGAGAGATTTGACTCATAAACTTCTTTGTAAATTTACATATCTGAACTTTGTTTTTTAACCCAAGGTAACAATTTCTGTCTTTTTAATGGATGAATTCAGTTCAGTCATATTTAGTGCAAGGTCTAATGTTGATTTTATTCTTTTCATCTTACTCCATTGTATACTACTAATTTACGTTGTTATTTTCCTGTTTTTCTTTTCCTTGGTTTTGCTAGTATGATTAAATAGCTGTTCGTTCCTCTTTCTCCCATATTAATTTAGAGATTCTGGTGTACTTTTCCATTTCCTTCATAGTTACAGTCTCTTTCCCTGCTCTTAGTCAGACACATATGTCATTATGGTTGTTTTTTAAAAAGACACTAACTACATTCCTATTTCCCCCACCACAATGTTCTAATCCTACCTGCTTCCCCACCTCTCCAATATAAAAAGAATTTTTAAAAATACTTTTACATTCCCCTCATTCTTTCTTCCTTACATACTTCCCCCATCTTTGGAATATTTCTGTCTCTACTTTCTTGTCCCCATATATCAATGGTTTGCTGAGATAGTTTAATGCTTACAATCTCAAACTTTCCCTTATGGAATGTCTTTTCTATTTCAGTATTCCAACACTCATATTACATATTCTTATACAGTGTTTTCTTAAAAAAGATACATGGAACAATAATAAGATAACATTTACTGAGCACATATTATGTGCCAGATTCTCTTCTAAATGTTTTGCATTTATTAACTCACTCTTTGCAACCATACGGTGGGATAAGCTCTATCATTATTTCCATTCTTTATTTTACACATGAAGAAACTGAGGCAAAGAACTGTTAAATACTTGCCTAAGTTCACACAGCAAATGAGAAACATAATCAGGAACTGAATCCAGATGTGCCACTCAGAGTCTGTCCATGTAACTCCTGGGCCACACAGCCTCATCACGATAGCTGTGTCTCTATCTTCATCCAGGGTGAGGTCCCTTCTTGGGTTAATCTGTTGTTCATAGTTATAGTCTTCTCTCATGCAGTTTCCTCATATGGGTAACTTAGGTGGCATTCAGTCCGTTCTTGCCTATCCCCAAGTTCACGTCTTTCACCCTGACGTGTGAATACATCCTGGCTGTGTATAGAATTTGGGGGCTGTGGGCCTTTTCTCTCAATGGTCTGTCTTCTAGTTTCCAAGACTGCAAATGAGAAGTGTTCGTTACCTTCCCTTGGCTAAGAGACTGTGAGACAACCTTGGCTAAGAGACTATGAGACAAAAGAGAAAAGAGAGGCTTCTTCTAGGAACCCAAGGAGGGTGTTGACTTGCTGCCCGTAGCCTACAAGTTTATGGGGAAGATCATCACAGCAGGATTCCCACTAGTCTCACCAGTATTTTAACTACTGACCTGGGTTCCTATGTGCTGGCAGGAAAAAATACCTATCCACCCAAGGGGCCACCACAGCCTAAAAGAAAAAGACCAAGCAAACAATTTGAACACACACACACTGTGAGAAGTGCTACATGAGACAAATGATCATCTGAATAAAAATTAATGAATACTAAAGGAGATACAAATACAATACAAAACAAAACATCTACTAGAGATTACAATCATTACTTTCAAACTAAGACAAATCAGTAAATAATAAAGAAGACTCTGACTACTGAATGAATGGAATCAACAGCTTAATTTTAAGAAATATCTTAAACCACAGGAATTAAATTATTATTAAATTACATCTTAAAACACAAAAAGAAGTGAAAGTCATATGGTAAAAAGTAAAAGAGTTATAGAAGACCTGGCAAGCAAATAAAGGGTATTTGGGAAGAAACAAATGGAATAGATACATACAAATAATATCCCTAGGCTGAAGAAAAATCTGAATTTGCACACTGAAAAAGCACACTGAGGTCCAGTTTGTTTTGATGAAAAAGGTACACATCTAGGCATATCCTGATGGATAATAAAAATACCCTAAAATTTAGATAGGAAAAGAACAAGCTACCTGTTGCTATGGGTTATATGTGTCCCTGAAAAATTCATATATTAGAAATTTTATCTCCACTGTAAGAGTGTTAAAAGGGCGGGAAATCCAATGATGGTATTTGAAAGGTGGGGCCTTTGAGAGATGATTGGATCAAGAGGATTATGCCTTTGTGGATGGATTGATCCATTCATGGAGTAATGAGTGTCGTTCTGATAACTTTATAAGGAGAGCAAGTGAGATTAGCTGTTGTCCTAAGCCCATTCTTGACATATGATACCCTGGTCTACCTGGTCTACCACAGGACTCTGTAGAGAGTTCCCACCTAGGAGAAGGCCTTCACCAGATGTGTTCCCTGGAATTTGGACTTCCCAGCCTTTGAAACTGTGAGAAATAAAATCCATTTCTTTATAAATTACCCAGTTTGGGGCATTCTGTCCTAAGTAATAGAAATGAACTAATACACCTCTCAATGGATGTTTTACTCTCAACCTGTGAATAGAATATTAATGTGTTGTCAATGTAGAGAAAAAACTGGGTCCCCTCCCAAAACAATCCACAAAGGTATTCCTCCCATGGTTGTTAGACAATTTATTCAAGAGATGGAGACCTATTCTGCAGGACAACTGTCCCTGTTTCCTCAATAAGTCAGTGTCATAAAAGAGACAGTGCTAGGTAAAAAGAGATTCAAAGGGACATAACCACCAGATGCAAACTGTGGCCGTGAACTGGATACTGTTTTGGACAACCCAGCAGCAAAGGTCATTCTGAAATCAACCGAGGAAACCTAAGTAATGCTTTGGTAACATATGAGATGAAATTGTTAAACAGTAGAATGGAGATGGCTAACTAGAAAAAGCAGATTATAAAACAACAAATCACACAAATACATACACATGCATGCATACATTTATATATGCACACATAGTGCAAAAAATAGATAAGATATACAAAAGTGTATGTATATGTGAAAAATTATATGCTTATTATATATTTTTTGCATGTATGAAAAATCTGGAAAGAAATGCATCATATTTTAACATGATGTTCTATGATTGGTGGCAGTATGTTTATTCATTTTATTTCTGATTTTCAACAATGAAAATTACTGCTTCTGTAACATATATATATTTTCAATATATGTATTTATATTATATATTATGTATTTCAATATATATTATATTTATAAAAATGTATATTTCAATATAGCTATTGAAAAAGGAGGAGAAGGAGAAAAAGGATAGGAAGGAGGGGGGGAAGATGTGAAGCAACAGGAGACAGGGGTGAGGATGGTAAGACAAGAGGAAGTGGAGGAAGAGGAGAAATAGAAAGGAAAATCCTGAAAGGAAATCCAAGGACCACCAGGTAGAAGGAGGGTGGAGATTCAGGGACAAAGGACAGCCATGCTATGCAGTCGTCTTGGGGCACCGAGCATCAGTATGAACGCAGAACATGGAAGAGTCTTGCCTGTTTCAAATTACCACAAACTAGAAAATGTACCCTGGCCATGTATGTTTCACTTTCCACACAATAAAATATGGAATACTAGGTTTCAGAAAGATAGAAGTAGATTCAATTTTTTAAAAGAATCCCAAAACACAGATTAGAGTTGTCTAGAAAATATAGTGCCTGTTTATGCACATTCTAGTGACATGAGTGTTACCTTATCCATTTATTTAACAAAAATATCTAAAATGATTAAAATGAACCTGCACTTTGTTTTTTGATATCCATATTCTCAATAGTTTTAAATGTTCATTTAGACTCCACAACTTTGAACTACACAAAAGTTTAAGCTGGCACAAAGCAATATTTACATTCATATTGTCCAAAAAGAGGGACTTTGGGACAAGTTTATCTTGTAAATAAAATTGCCCGAAGCATGTTTAATTTTCATAACTTACATACTCTTTTATTAAAGAACTCTATATAGATCAAAGATGCTGAATTCAGTTAAATCTTGGTAGACATCATCTGTAGGCACTGAAAACCTTCAGCATTTTTTTTCATGATTCTTTAACTGACTGGATCAGCTTGACAAAGTAGGCCTAGTGCTATATTCATCCTCACTGCAATTAGTCAAGATTAGGGAAACTTGAACATGCTTATAGTTAAATATATTTTAAGTACATTCAAATCTAGTTATTGTATTAGTCCATTTCTGTGCTTATAACAAAATACACAGAATTGGGTGATTTACAAAGAAAATGAAAATTATTGCTTACAGTTTCTGAGGCTGGGAAGTCCAAAGTCCAGGGAATACATCTGGTGAGAGCCTTGGTGATGATGACAGTGACAGCAGAGTATCACATTGCAAAAATGGTGGAGCAGAGAGAGAGACTAACCTCCTCATTCACTTTCCTTTTAAAGACCTCAGAACCATGCCCATGACCAACATTTTTAATCCATTCATTATGGCATGGTCCTACAATCTAATCACTTTTGCAAGGCCCCACTTTTCAATTACCATAATAGGATTTCTCACTCTTAACAGTCACAGTGGGGATTAAGCCTCAATGAGGTTGGAGATGGGCATCCAACTACAGTATTCCACCTTTGGTTCCCCAAACTCATGTCCTTTTCACACACAAATGCATTCATTTCATCCCCCAAATCTTAACTTGTTTCAATTCATAAGTCCAAAGTTCAAAGTCCCATCTGTGAAATTAAAAACAAGTTATCTACTTCCAAGATACAATGGTGGGACAAATATAGGGCACATATTCTTGTTCAAAAAGGGAGAAATAGGCTGAAACCCAAACAAGTCTGAAACCAGCAGGGCAGGCATTAAACGCCAAAGTTGGTGAATCATGTACCTTGAATTCATGTTTGACGTCCTCGGCATGCTGGTGTCAGGGTTGGGTCCCCAAGTCCTCAGGCAGCTCAGCTTCTATGGCTTTCCTGGTCTTAGGTGATGCTTTAGCTTTTGCAGGCTGACTTTGCACACTGGTAGCTCCAGAAGTCTGGAGTCTCTAATGGTGGTCCCACTCTCGTGGCTCCATGAGGCATGACACTGATGGGGTTTCTCTGCTATACTCCAACCCCACATTTCCTCTCTGCACTGCTCTAGTGAAGACTCTATGTGGTGAATCTGCCCTTGTGACTGATCTCTTCCTGGACCCCCAGGCTTTTCCATACACCCTTTGAAATCAGGGTAGAGGATCCCAAGCTTTCATAGCTCTAGCATTCTGTAAGCTTGCAAACCTAACACCGTGTGGATATCACCAAGGCTACTGGCCTGTATTTTTCAAAGCTGTGGGTCCAGCCATGCCTGAAGCCAATTTAGCCAAGGCTGGAGCAGTAGGGGTGCAGGAAGCAGCTTCCTGAGGTGGCCCTGGACAGCAAGCCCACAGAAGGCACCTCAGGCCTGTTCCCTAAGATCATTTTGTCTTTCTAAGCATTTGGGCCTGAAACAGAAGGGTTGGCCCTAGAGGTTTCTGCAATGCCTTAAGGGCCTCCCCCCTCTCTTGACAATCCCTTTCTTTTGTACTAATCTTCTTAGCACCACTGCATTTTTCTTCTGAAAATGCTCTCTACTTCTCTACCACATGGACAGGCTGCAAGTTTTCCAAATCTTTACTCTCTGCTTCCCTTTTAAATTCTGGCTTTATGTCACACTTTTGCCACCATAACTCAGCATAGGCTGTTACAAGTAGCCACGCAGCTTCCTTAATGCTTTGCTGCTTAGAAATTTCTTCCACCAACTACTCTGGTTTGCATCTCAAGTTCCAAATTCCACAAGGTCCTAGGTCATGGACACAATGCAGCCATGTTCCTTGCCAGGTTGATCTTTGCCACAGTTTCCAATAATTTCCTTCTTATTTCTACCTGAGACTTCCTTAGAATGGTTTTTACAGTCCATATTTTCATAAGCATTCTGGTCAATACATTTTAAAGAGTCTCTAAAACATTCCAAACTTTCCCTAGTTTTCTTGTCTTCTAAACTTTCATCAGCATCTAGGCTTTTTCTAGCCTGTTCCTCCAAGTTTTTCCAGCCTTTCCTCAATACCCAGTTCCAAAGCTGCTTCCACATTTTCAAGTACTATTATAAGCAACACCCCACTTCTCTGGTGCCAATTTTCTGTATTAGTCCATTTCTGTTGCTTATAACGAAATACATAGAACTGGGTGATTTATAAAGAAAAAAAAATGTATTGCTTATGGTTTCTGAGGCTGGGGAGTCCAAAGTCCAAAAAATACATCTGGTGAGAGCCTTGTTGGTGGTGACAGTGACAGCAGAATATCACATTGCAAAAACGGTGAAGCAGAGAGAGAGAGACTAACCTCTTCATTCACTCTTTTTTAAAGCCATCAAAACCATGCCCCTGTCCACTGTTATTAATCCATTCACTACAGCACGGTCCTGTAATCTAATCACATCTTCAAGGCCCCACCTTTCAATTACCATCATAGGATTTCCCACCCTCAACAGTTACTGTGGGGATTAAGCCTCAGTGATGTTGGGGACTGGGGATGCATCCAGTCTACAGCAGTTATCTTTCCATTTCATGAAGATTTGCATTCAGGATGGTGATACTGCCACATTAATTGTGTCAGATTCAGGGCCTACTTGTACACATACCTTTGATACACACTTTCATCGATGTGTTGATAAGACTGTTCACTCTCATCAGCCCAGCGGTTTGATGGATTTCTTTCCACCAATTGATTGATTCTAAATTAAACTTCCCCCTTTTTGGTTTTATAACATTCAATATTTTAGGGCTTCCAGGAAATAACAGACAGCTACAAAACCAATTTAAGAATACAAATTATTGATATGGTTAAACAATGAATGTTATGTGTATACAATGGTCTTGCTGAAGCCAAACCTCTACCACCAGTGCTGGGCCCTGTGACAGCAGGAAAAATCAGATTTCATGCTCTTCGGAATTTTTTTCTTCAGCCTTTAAATTGTGTGTATGTGGCACTATATAAACAAAACATTCAGTCAATCTTTTTTTTTTTTTTTTTTGCAGCACAACTATTTTGGAACTGTTGTATAGGTAACTACCAAGTCAAGAAATAATGTTACCTCCCAGTAATTTTAGTTATCTTTCAAGTTAATTATTGTTTGTCAAAACATATCAACATATTAAGATTTAATTCAGGCTTCTTTTTTTTTTTGTATATAAAATTCTTCAGAAGGTATTCAACTAAATATGGTTCTAATGAAATGTTGGCAGTAATGTCATAAAGTAGCAAAATCTTCCAGGCAGTCTGAGCTTTTGTTTTCCAGGAAGGCTGAAATATAAACGGTTGGAATGTATCTTGTGATGAGGAATATCAGTGGCATGCTTATACAAACAGAAGAGATAACTTTTCCAGTTTGCTAGTATGCTACATCCACAAGAGCACATGGACACAGTTGGCCTTATATCATATTATCTTATTCCCTATGTGCTGAATCGAATGCACTGTGCTCTGCCCTAAATTATCAACTCTTTCCCATTCATGGTTAGTCTGAATACTTTCACTAGCCACAGAACCACAGCTGCCAAAAATGCATGCAGGCACACCCTCATATTCTTAAAATGGATGTATTTACAAATTTCAGGAGCTCCCTTGTTTAATGTCTCAAGATTTTCTGTTGTCAGCTTTCTGTTAAGTTTTAAAATAAGATTGCTCATGTAACTGTTCGGGATTCAAAAAGTGTTAATGTGTTTAAAATCCTCACCATGGTTTTTAAGCCACCTCACTAAATTTATTTTTACATTAACTAATTGGCATTTGTTCAGATTAGGGCCTTGTTTCAACTTGGATGAGGGCAGATGTCTCCTGAAAGTAAGGAGATACACTTGGAGAGAGATTTACCTTTACCTCTAAAGTTTGCACAACCCGATCATTTTTGTTCCAAAGTCATTCTTTCCTACCCATTGGCTTTGGATGGTTAATACTAAAGCAGGTAATATGGTCATTCCTACCAAAGGTGATGAAACCAGGAGTGGTCAGATGCCTCCACTCTCAGAACCGGGCCACCATGGTGGCTGACATGTAGGGTCAAATGTTAAAGTCGAGCTGCCTGTGACAAACAGAGGCTCCCTCAGTTCACTTTAACCAAAGATGCTTGTGGTCAAACTGGAACTGCAACATCCCAGAGGGCCATGAATACCTCTCACTACATGTCTGCTCAGTTCTCATTTCACTCACAATGTCCTCTCCTTATGCTCTGACCTTAATTAATTAGCTATTTCCCCCAGCTGAATAGCACTTTATGCCTCACAAAACACAGGCCAAGCTGCAATTGGGCACTGTTGGGTCAAAAGCCCAAGTCTGATACAATGCAGGTTCCTCTCTGAGCTGGGAACTGAGAGTGTAGTAATTTCAGCAAGATGAAAATGGCATGTGATGAGCACACTAGCTGGCAGATACAGTGCAGGTTGCTACCTCTGAAGCATTATAACAGGTTTATAATGTTGCATGCCCTACATGACAGGAGTTTTCACTCAAGTTTTGAGCCATAACTCATTGGTTACTCTTAGATTTTGTCCATCTGATTTCCAGCAAAACTTTGGTTTTGATAGACAAAGTCCCTATTTTGCTTTCTTATTTTGATAACTTGCATTTTCAGTAGCCAGTTGACTGAATTCCTTTAATGGTCTCTAAGACTTGGAAAAGCCCATTTCCTCTGGTGCTTAAGAAGAATTCTTGATCTTGGGAAGAGGAGTGTTTCTAGTTAGACCCCCCAAAATCTGATGCCCCCAAAAAGGAAGATTATACTAAGAAAGATTTTCATAAGATGACATCACAGGAAGGGAAGTCAAGGCTCTTCAGTAAAGATTATGGAAGTTATGACCCCTCCCCCACGTCAGGGCACTTGCCTGGAAAACCGTCCTTCCTTAGTACTCTCAGGTAGTTTAGAAGTGACACTACAATGTAACTTGATGTTTTACTAAGTTGACTCTCAGGATTGCTTGTTGCCCTCTGGAGGTGTGTGCATGTGTAGAGGTTGGGTCCACATTTACTGCTGAAGCATGCATTCCATTTATGTAATCAGCTGTGTTAATAAATGTCACAGATTTTAGATAAAATTACAAAAGAGAAAGAGTTAGAGAACTTTAACCCCCTAAGGAAAGCAATTTTCTTTGTTCTTTTTTTTTTTTTTTGTCTTCATGATCCTCAGAATCAGATATATTAGGGTTGGCCTCAAAAGAAGCAGATTTCAGAGTAAGACAGGAAGATAAAAGACCATGAGGTAAAATGAGTGATGCTAGGTGAAGAAAAAGAAACAAGCCAATTCCATAGCCTGGCTCATTAGTCAGTTAGATGCTGACAAACTGGAGAAGACAATTCTCTTTGACTTCACAACATAAGGATAAAGAAAGAACTAGGCATGAGTACTCAAGTAAAGCTGGACTTAATTCATAGCTGTAGGTTTATTTTCATTCCAAGAAACCATAACCCAAAAGCAGTGGCATAGCGTGAAGTATTTAGCTACCCTCGACCTGAAAAGTACACCTTGTCCTTAGACTTACACTCTTACCAAACATGAGCACATTCATCTGTAAATATAATTTATAAACATAGAGATGAATGCATGCTTGCCTATATTTGCTATGTATAGACACAAGAAGAAATTATAAAACTTCAGTCCTCAATTGTTATGACTATCTTGTGTGTTATTCTGATTCTGTTAATACATTAGTGCCCCCTTATCTACAGGACATACATTTCAAGGCCCCCAGTGGATGTTTGAAATCATGGATAGTACCAAACCCTATCCTTGGGTACTTCAAAAAGTTTGTGGAAAATTCAAATTAAAAGGTAATATGAATCTTTCCATGAACTTTTTGAATATCCTTGTATATACTGTTTTTTCCTACACATATATATGATAAAGCTTAATTTAAAAATCAGTCACAGTAAGAAGTTCACAACAATAATTAATACTAAAACAGAACAATTATAGCAATATACTGTAATAGAAGTTATATGAATGTGTTCTCTTCCTCAAAATCTTATTGTGCTGTGGTCATAACTTTTGCAGTTTGAGGTGTGACAGAATAACTAGCAAAGAATTTCTTTTTCTTTCTTCACAATTTCACAATCAGATGATTCATTGTTATGGCAGATCCTACCAACCTCAGCACAAGATTTCTTAAATTGAAAATTTTCACTTTTTCACTTAAAAGAAGCACTTTGCAGCTTCTTTTTAGCATACTCAAATTGCTAGCATTGTTACTCTTGAGATTTGGAGCCATTATTAAGTAAAATAGGGTTCCTTGAACACAAGCACTGTGATATGGCAACAGTCGATCTGATAACCAAGAGGGCTATGGAATAACTAATGGGCGGGTGGCACTAGACAATGGGATGATTCACGTCCTGGGCCAGACAAGTGGGATGGAGCAAGAATGCATCAATTATCATCATACTACTCAGAATAATACACAATTTAAAACTTACTGTTTATTTCTGAAATTTTCCATTTAATATTTTGCACCACAGTCGACCACAGGTAACCGAAACTTCAGAAAGACAAACCATGGATAAGGGGGAACTACTATATTGCCATTACTATCATTTCTAACATAGGGAACTGCCCAAAAAAAAAAAAAAAGCAGGAGAGAAGTGAGTACTGTAGATCCTAAAAGAGATTCAAGAAACAGATTGCAATTGTAAAAGAAACCATTTAACATAATTTTCTCACATTCACAAATAGCAGCATGAACTCTGTACACATTAACAACAGCATGTGGTTTATCTTTATAAAATCACATGCAGATTTAGCTGAAGTAAAGACTCTCATAATTATCATTTCAGTGGTGCTACCCAAAAAACTATTAGATGCAAACTAATACTATTAGATACAAGCTAAAATGATTAGATTAAACTATTAGATGTAAACTATAGATGACCATTCTACAATGTAGAATAGTTAAGGCAATTTTATCCTTTCCTCAACCACTAAGGCAAGTTATAGAGAATTCCTGTGCTCAGTAGCTGTCTTCCACTGAGAGATGATGGACGTGGAGGCTGAGCATGGTCGCGGGGTCTGGAGTTTGGCTGCCTCAATTCAGCCTTGGTTCCTCACTACTGACTGGGTATCCTGGCCCAGCCACTTAACCTCTCCAAGCTTCTGCTTCCTCATTTGTAAAACAGAATAATAACAGATCCACTTCAGGGTTGTAAGAATTAACTGAGGTTTTGCATGTAAAATAATTAACATATCAGCTGACATATGGTAAGTGCCCAGCAAATATCAAGCACTGCCATCAGCTGTTTTACTTTCTCCTTAGTCTTTGGAAACTGTCTTCTCCAACCATGCTTAGCCAAAGTGGCTACCAGGGCCAACTTTACATTGATGTGAAGACAATTCTAGAAAAATTCTTTCAGTGAAGACATACTGCAGAATATGTGGTATCTAATTATTAGCAACCTGCAAAACTCTTCTTTGTTTAGGCTCAACAGAATGTGGAGCATGAATATCTTTCTATGTTTTATTTTTTGGTTATAAGTAAAATTTTTATATTCAAGCTGACTTAACTAGCTTATATTTTTATTCTAGTTATTTTATAATGGCATTTTAAGAATATAAGTAATTACATAGCTCTCTGGAATCCAAATTTTCAGGTACGTGATATAACTGCTGTCTAATAATATGAGTCTTACAGGTAAACAGAAAGGAAAAATATTAATATAAAAAGCTTCTGTATTCACCTGGTATAATTAAGAAAACATTCAAAGTTAGCAAAATGTTTAATCACTAGCTGACTATTGGCTTTTTTTCCCACTGGTACTTCCTGATGTTGAGTCTGTCATGAAATAGTCACCAGTAGGGGCAGCAGAATACATCGAGCTTCAAGCTAATTGGTTAAACCTGAAAAATCCAAACAAAGCCCACATCATCTATTAGAAAGGGGGATGAAACTATTAGTTTCTGATATATGATTGCTATTAAATAGAAATAAGGTCCATATCTGTTAGCTTTTGCTGTGTAACAAACCACCTCAAAACAACAAACATTTCTCATGATTCTGTGTGTCTGCTGAGTGGTTCTCCTGAATTAGATAGCTTGGTATATCTCTGTAATTAGCTGGCGTCTTGGCTGGAACCAGATGATCTAGAATGGCCTCCCTACATGTCTGTATTTGGCAGGCTGGTTGATCTAGGGAGGGCCTTAGCAGTTAGGCTTGTGTCTATGCCCTGTATTCTCTCATTCTTAGTGGGCTAGCTCACTGACCTAGTCTCTTGCTAGTCACAGAGTCCCAATAAACGGCAAGAGAGAATAAGCCCCAATTCACAAGCACGTTTCAAGCCTGTTTGCATCACATTCGTTATTATTCCATTGACCAAAGCATATCACGTGGACATGCCCAGATTCAGGAGATGGAGGGACAGATTCATGTCTTTATCAGAAAAACAAAAAATCATGGCAATGGAATGTAAGCAATTTGGGACCATTTTTTGCAATCTACCATATGAACCCAGTTATAAGAATACCAATTTATGTTTATGTGCCATATTTTCTTTGTACATGTGTTTACACATCCCAATAAATAGTTCACAGAAGAGACATGTGACTATTTTACAATGCACAATTCATCTCCTGGAAGAACCCCCAATGATGGACAGCAGTAGGGAGCACTTGGAAGGCTTGGTATCACTGAAGGAAAATCTGTTTCCTGGAAGTAAAGGAAAGAGTGCTGATTCTCTGTTCATACCTTTCCCACCTGCTCTTACCAAGGTTTCAGAGAGAGAGAAATTTTATAGGCAATATCAGGTAATAGCTTACAAAGTTTGTCATCTGCCATTTTTGTTTCTGATTTTTTACTCCAAGTTTGATTCCAAAACCAGTTACAAACCTTCTGTGACCTCACACCTGCTGAGGAAAGCGGCTCAGCCCAAGGGTTTTGGCCACAGTAAATGACCCATCTAAGAACAAAAAACAAAAACCTTGAGAATGTTAGTGCAATAACAGCTCCTAGTGTTACTTTGATGTTCTGGCTTCTAATGAAAATTTTACCTAAGATTATCTTAATTTTGGATTTGGGATTCTTTTTCTAAAAAACCTGTATCTTCTGGTTCTGTTTCTGGGCTATGTATTTTACTTGTTCTTATCTCAAATAGTTTGCTGATTTAGTCTCCTGCCCTCAACCCCTGATTTAGGTCACAGTACCAGAGGGAAACTCTATTTCCTCAGCACGCAGCCTGAGGGAGCCACACAAGAGTGAGTTATTGTAGAGTCACAAGAAAGAGAGACTGACATAAAATAAATAAATAAATAGGACCAAATAGTAAAGCAGTCAAGAAAGGAGCAAGAAGAATAAATGACTTGAATGGGTATTTTGTGAAGAGACAAATAATAAGGAGCTTGTTTTAATGGAGAAATTGAAACACAAAGCAATTCTGATTCTCAAGAGGAAGTTTACTTGTTCTAGATACCAAAGGACCACACTTGGGACCTTAAGGAAAAGAGTGACATATAAATAAGCCCTTTATTCCAATTATTTGGGTGGTCCCCATGCATAGAGGTGGAGATCACCTCTTGATGCAAGGATTACAAATTATCAAGAGTACTGCTCCCACCCTTGATATACCAGAAAGTTTAAAGTAAACAAAATTAGTCACTTCTTTGGATTAAGATATTTAGGGCCACTGGTCAATTGTTAATATGATTATAGTGTTTTTTAAAAATGTTTAGTTTTTTTGTCTGTTTGTTTGTTTACCATTTATCAAGGCCTTAAGACAAAAAAAAAAAAAGTTTCCTAGAAAACAAGAAAGAAAGGTTTAGGCTCAGCAGCAGCACAAAGGTGTCCCTAAACCCCACCGCTCATAGTTTTCAACCTCTCCCAAAGCCACCTCAAACACATGTTCAATTGAAAGAAAATGGTGTGTCTGTTCAAAACGAAGTTTCACAGCGAACCTCACAGACCTTTCCTTCCAATCAGATTGCCATCCTAATTTCCTTATACAGACTCTGGCATGGCAGACCACAGGCACCTCCCCACCATGAGCAGAGCCAAAGCTCCCCATATGGAAACTCAGCGGGAGGGTGGCATTTGGTATCTGAGGAGTTGACTTAGGGAAGCTAGGGAAACAGCTACAAAGAGAGGAAGGCAACATGTCAGTTCATGGCAGTCAGGACATGTTTCAGTGTGGTTCACAGAAGCAGTGGTACCAAGAATTCCAAAGGAGCTGGTGGAGCACGGCAGTCCATTGTCCCCAGCCAGCAGACACAGGAACATCATTGGCACCATGGAGCTGGGGGTGGATGCACTCATGGCAGGGACCCAACCAGAACTTGGGGGATCAGAGAACAGGATCAAACTCCCTGGAAAGAGGATGATAAGAATTAACCAACACACCAAGCCCCAGTCCAGCAAGCCAAACCCACACTGTATTATAGAAAGACTCGTATACAGCACAAGGAAACCACCCAAAGGACTGCCTGGACCAACGGCAGGGAGGCTTTGGCTCAGCTAATGCCATGCCCAGAGCAATCTAACTCAGTGTCCCATGCCAGGTCACTCTTGACTTAGGAACAGGATTATGTTAAGCACAGCAATAGGTCAACCTTGGGGAACACAGGAAGAAGAAGCAAGAAAATGGGCTGGACGCTTTTTTAGATAATCTATATTTTATGATGAATGTTCTGAGAAAGCTCTCATGTAATAAAACTTATACTATTGTAAAAATTAAAAATAGTTGGCTAATGCTCTTTTGGTTTTGCTAGGTTTTCAGAAAGAAAATACAAATGGTGGCATATCTTTTACACGAACTTTCATCTTAGAACAAGCAGTTACTTTATTTCCAGTCCCCTTTGAAAGCATTATGCAGTAATCTGATAATATATTAACACTCAAATTGTCACATGTTTGTCTACATTCACAAGAAACAAACATTTCCTCTTGTTTGATGTTAACACCTGATGTTTAAAATTTAACATGTGGTCTTTCATTCATATCAGTTGTCTATATACCTCATTAAAAACATTTAAAGCAAACCATACTTGAAGGTCCTTTTTTTATACGTATGTACTTTTTAAGCTTTTTAAAAATTATCTACTTTTTATTGAAACATAGTTGGTTGTACATATCTGTGGGGTACAAAGTTGAATATCTATACCTGTGTGCAAAATGTGATGCTCAAATTAGGATAATTAGTATACTCAACATTTATATAATGTGATCAATTTTCAGGGCCCTGTACCAACTCCTCCCTTACCCCTCTATCCCTCCCCCTTTTCCACCTCTGTTAACCTCAGTTTTGTTTTCTCCTTTTGAAAGTTCAAAGTAGTATTGTGATTGTTGTATCTTTCATGTCCTCACTCATAAGTGGAGCTAAAAAAAATAAACAAATAGATAAAAAAGAAAGAAACACACTTGAACATCTTCAGAAGCTTTCCCTCGACTGTGATTATATATTTAGAAGCTCTCGAAAATCATGATCTATCAACTGCAATAAAACAAAGGTCTCTTTCAAGGACTGAAAACAAAGCCATTGGTAGGGGAGGGGAGCCCAGGAAAAGTTGATGAGGAGACTGGGTAAAACATATCTCTGTTTTTCCAATCAGGAGTCACATTTAATGAAGCAAACTGTTACACACAAAGATGTTCCCTCTTGGCTTGTGTGGAATTTTATTGCCTTTACTGAACATGAGATATATGCATATAATATCTCAGATATATATATGTCTCATGTTCATAGAGCTGCTAATAGATCTGAGCTTCATTCCATGCTGATAGCTTTACATTGTCAGCAAACTTCCTTGGAAACACATAGGCTTGCAGTCCTCAGGGTCAAACCATCGAGGGATTCTAGCATTCAAGGGGATTCAATAGTCTATGTCCAGACCCACTAGATGTCACTGCGAATAAGACTGCGTAAGACTGACTCATGCTGAAGAGGTGAGAAATCACTGCAGGAGAGAATGTCATGTGATGACAGAGTTAGAGATTAACATGTGTATCTACAAGCCACGGAACACCAAGGATTGCCAATAACAGCAGAAGCTAAGAGAAAGGCATGGAACAGATTTTTCCCCAAAGACTTCAGAGACAGCATGGCTCTGCTGTTGGACTTCTAACCTCCAAAACTGTAAAGGAATACATTTACATTGCTTTAAGCCACCCAGTTTGTAGTACGTTGTTACAGAAGCCCTAGGAAACTAATAAAACCCAGCCACTTCTAGACCAAGTTACCTGACCAGCAGTGCCTTTAGTTCAGTCATCTCTGGCCACACTCTGCCTGTTCAGCAATGTCCAAACTTCCTGACTGTCTGGATTACTGATAAATGCTCTTTTCAACAGCCTACTAATTTTTCCCAAGAAGTTCCAGTTACTTTTTCCTCTTCTGGCTCACTCTAAAGAATTCCAGGGGTTTATGAAATGTTTGGAAAAGCAGAGGTTTCTTTTTTCAAAAGGAAAAAGAACTCTCTCATCTTAAATCTCTCTCCCAGAATGACCTTAAAAAGCTTGAAATTATAGGTTATTATGGGTAGCTAAAATGCTCATATTTGAAGACTTGTTTGGGGATTTTCCCTTCTGAGGAAAGTACTTGGAAAAGAGACAGGAGACATTCCTGCTTTAGGTTGGCTCTCAGCTGTCCTTCAGGTCCTCTTTAGAAACAACAGTAAATGGCTTTCTCTACAAAGAAGTAAAGTATAATGTTTGTTTAAATTAAAACCACTGGCCTAGCAGTTGATTCATACCAGACCTCTCTTCCCATATACATGTGATCTGAGTCAAGTCTTTTATCCTCTCTGGACACATTTTATTATTACTTAAGGTGTTGAAATGGTTCTTCATAAGATACCTTGCACTGGGAAAATCTGATTGATCCACACATTGCTTGGTCAAGTTCTTTACCCTCATGTCTTCTAACCTAAATTAGAGCATTGAACATGTCTTTTCTCCAACATTGGTGCGTACATTTTATTCAAGAGGTTGGTTGGCTCTTCAGCCTTCTATTACTTCTCTGCCTTTTATCAGAACAGCCTTCAACTTTTACACTTTGTAATGTGTGCTTGTAGCATTATCTCCCAGTCATTGTCAGTGTGAATGGAAATCATATTTGTATAGCCTTTCAATATCTGGAGCCTGAATGAAAGATACGGGATATAGTTGCAATCCTGGCCATCCCTTCCTTTTTCAAATGTGTAACTCAGGAGAGATGTTACATGGAAGAAGTGGTGGGTGGACTGGAGCCAAGAAGTGTGAGAAGCTTACACAAAACTTGCTCTCCTACATGCAGAATTGTGGATGAACTTCTTGGGAAACTGGGGAATTTGGCAGGGAAGATGTCTGTATAGTAACTTAGCAATCCTGGTAGTAAAGTATTTGACTGAACATACATACCACTTCGCTGTCATAAACTGTGCTTAAAATTTCATCTACA
Organism: Cynocephalus volans; assembly: GCF_027409185.1. Lineage (NCBI taxonomy): Eukaryota > Metazoa > Chordata > Mammalia > Dermoptera > Cynocephalidae > Cynocephalus > Cynocephalus volans. The sequence continues at coordinate 80,188,650 of NC_084464.1, forward strand.
TTAGCTGTTTATCTAGGAGCCTAACCCCAACTTCTGGGAAATGGCAATCTACTGACAAAATTCCAACCACAGAGAAGCCAGAGATGGTTCCCAGGACTAGGGTTGTTGACTAAGAGCTTGTCTTGTGCCCAGCACCACCCTAAGTGCCACACTCAATAACTCCTTTGACCTTCACAACTGCATCACAAGAGTAGGTTCCTACTTTTAGCTAACCTACTTTTAGCTCCATTGAACAGATAAGGAAACTCAGGCAAACTAGCTGGAAAGTGGCAGAGCCAGTATTACAACCCAGGCAATCTGGCTCCATAGCCCACACTTTCAATCATCCTGAGAAATTTCCCCAAAACAAATACTGATGACTTTACAAATCTGATCAAGGCCAGTCGTGCTTATACGGGTTAGTGTCTGAGAAAGGAGGTGCCTGTGAGCCAGTAAAAATAATATGAAATTGACTTTGGGGGATCAAAAATAATCAAATATTATCCATTTTGTATGGCTCAACCTACACTAAAAGTTTTCAACATTTGAGTGTTTCTTGAGTATTCGCTTTCTGCCTTGTCCTGGACTAGTAACAATGATGTCCTAAAGTATATGAAGCCCACCTCTGCCTACCAGGCTGACACTCTAGGTGTGGATATAGACTGCTCGGGGATTAGCAATAGGGTCAAATGGCTGTCTAGAGCTTCTGTGATTGAGACCACACGTGTTCTGAGCCTTTAATCCTTTGCCATTCTCTCCCGAATAGCTTCTTTCTCTTTCTAGAAGCCAAAAGCATGAAGAAAGATAATGCTTTTCTCCCTAAAGGCTTTCTCTAGTTTAAAAAAAAAAAAAAAATAAGGCAGAAACTTTTATGTAATAAAGCCTGCCCATTATGATGTACCTTTCAGAGTTTGCATCCTGCTGATCCACAGGCCAACTACTAACTACAAATATGTTTTGTTTGGCACACAGAACTTTTTTTTTTTTTTAAACAAACTTGAATCAAATACCAATATTTAAAATGTGAGAGATGTTTTACATGAACTGGATTTCTGTTTTCTCGTAAAATACCGGAGAACCAGGCATGCCCACATCTCCTTATGACAACAGGTGGCAGAATCTGATATGCAGGGCTCCTCTGAGACCTGCGTGTACTCTCCACAGTCACTACCAGCCCCAGTTGTCTCCCAGACCTACAGCATCTTTAATTTGCTGGAGTTTGAATTTTCCTGCTCTGCCTCTGGTTCCCTAATGCCTTCTGTCTCCTGGAAAAGTCTTAAGGAATTCCATGATGTTTCCCTGCCAACACCTCCTGGGTCTCTTCACGGGAAGACGAAGTCTGTAGGAACACAGGCTTTGGAGGTAGATACTTTAGGAAGATTTCGGGAAATGGCTCAGGTGATCACAGCTTCACTCCCAGTGAGTCACAGAGACAAGCCAGTGCACGATTTCTTTTCCACTTGATCTTTTCTTAATTCTATCTCATTCTCACTCCAGCTTCTTCAGTTTATGTGGATCTTTGTTGAATCTAGGAAATCTCTTATTGTTTCATCTTTCATCTTGTTCTCCTGTCAAGGTAGGATGCTTTCCTTACTGTGCATTTGGCCTGGGTTGGGAGTTAACTACTTCCCAGCATGGTGTCTTTAGTTTACTGAAGCCTATTCAGAATCAGTGTATCTTTTTCCAACTACCAACCAGCAAGACTTCAAATGTATCTGGAAATTAGAAAAGTTATTCTCTGATTTTATGGGCTTCACTTTCTCCCATTCATATGAGTTGTCTATATACCTCATTATAAGTATTTAAACCAAACCACACTTGAACATCTTTTTTTTATATGCATGTAGTTTTATATGCATGTAGTTTTTAAGCTTTTTTTATTATCTACTTTTTATTGAAATACAGTTGATTGTACATATCTGTAGGGTACAAAGTTCAATATCAATACCTGTGTGCAATACGTGTTGCTCAAATCAGGATAATTAGTATATCCAACATTATACAATGTGATAGTTTCTTATGGCCCTTTACCAATTCCTCCCTAACCCCCCTCCCTCTCCCCCTTTCCTACCTCTGGTAGCCTCAGTTCTGTTCTCTCCTTTTGAAAGCTCAAAGTATCATTGTGATTGTTGCACCTTTCTTTTATTTATGTATTCATTTATTTTATTTTATTTTATTTTATTAGCTCCCATTTGGTGAAGGCATGCAGTAGTTCTCTTTCTGTGCCTGGCTTATTTCACTTAACATAATTTTCTGTAAATTCATCCATGTTAATGTGAATGGCATTATTTCATTCATTTTTATGGCACAGTAGTATTCTATTGTGTAAATATACCACATTCTTCTACTTTTTCAAGGCCCACCTCAAATGCAGCATCCCTGTGAATCCTGGCCTGATCCCAGTAGTCCTGTCTACTCCCTTTTTCCTATTCTCTTCTGGCACATTTTGAATAAGCCCAATGGTAGCATTTGGTTTCTCCTCCATTGTAGTATACTAATTGTTTACATTTCTTTAACCTATAAATTGAACTGAGTCTTAGGTCAGAAGCAGATAGTTTATTTAGTACAATTCCTCACCAGTGTCAGAGCTGCCACTCCACCACACAAATAATTCAAGCCATCAAGTCTCCCTTGTGTCTTGACATTTCACTACCAGTTCTAGTCATTTCACTACCTTGGATACTCTTCTTACTCTCTGAAGAGGCACCAGGAATTAAATTTATTAATTCAGCTATTTCCTGCAACCCAGAGTACAATGGGTTTCCTTCAATAATTGTAATATTATGCCTGTATTAATATACCTGGAGGTAATCTTAGGAATTTTTTAAAGCCTCTTTTTCTTGTCAACCATATGATCTGAATTTGTCTTTAATTCCTATTAAATCACATTTTATTAGTTGAGAACAGGTTTCAGCTGTAATTCCATGCTCTGTCTCCATCATTATTCTATCTACTGAGTGATCAGTTTGCTGAATGACTTGTTTGTTGAATGAATAAAATAATTGTGGATTAATACTGGAAAAATCTTGACCAAAAGGATAACATAAAAAGATTTTTCAAATGTCTTCTGAAAATCCAGACAGACAATGTTAATGAGATTCCTCTATTCCAATGATTATCAAGGTGTGGTTCCTCAACTGGCAGCAGCAGCAGCACCTGGGAACTAGTTAGAAATGCAGGTTATCTGGCCCCACACCAGATTTCCTGATTCAGAAACTCTGGAGGTGGGGCTCAGAAAGCTGGTTTTAACAAGCTCTCTGGTGATTATGATACACTAAAGTTTGAGAACTACTGTCAAAGTTTATCAGACTTGTAAGTCTGATGCTCTTCCTTTGATTTGCTATCCTCACTGTGTTTGGCAGGTCTTTCCTTGTAACAAGAAACAGCATAGCATATTTCCAGTTTATTCCATATATCAGCAGTGTGGTCTTTAGCAAATTATTTAAACCGTTAGATCTACTCTGTCCTCATCTGTAAAATAAGCACAGTGACAACAATCTTACAGTATTGTAGGGAGGAGTAAGTACAATATATACACAAAGCTACTAGCTATTCTTAAGGTGCTTAACACAATTATTCTCATTCCACTCTCCTCCCATTTTCATGTCTATTGAATCACCTATTTCTTGATACTCCATCTTAGTAAACCAGTTTGATTTAGACACAGGGGCATTCCCAAATACTCGCTTTTTAAAATTCTCATTTAGCTAAATTTCCATTTGGCCGTGTAATTCCTACTCCTCTATCCAGTGATTTTATATTTATATCTAGGAAATTATGTTTAAAGAATACTTGAATGTGGAGTAGATATGACAGCTAGGCTTTCCATTTACAGCTCACCTTCAAAGCACTACTTCATTAACATCACCTTTCATGAGGTTCACTCATAACTATAGTCAATGGGAATGTACTGAGTCCACCCAATGGGCTGGGCAATAGGCACTGGGGACTGTAGATACTATGGTGAGTAAAGCAGTTCATTTCCTCAAGGAGCTTCCAGCTGAATGGGTTTATCTTACTTATCCAGCTGACTTCTTCTATACCAGAATTTATTTTTCAGAAGAAGAAAACTATAATTCAGTGACTGAAGTAGAGAAGCGTGATAGAAGATGTGTTATTATGTGTGAGCATATCTCAGAGTATAAAATCTTGATTTTGAAACCTGCCCTTCATTATATATTCAGTAGAAGGATTTCCAATTGTACCAAATGCTAACCCTGCCAGGAAGTTCTGGGAATATAAACTTCTAATCACTACTGAAAGTGGAAACATTATGTTTAGAAAGAGCTTGATTAATTTCAGTATTCTAACCATAATTTTATTCAAGTGCATCATTATTATTGGGTGTTCAAAAGTTTTGGAGAAAAGTCCAGTGGTTTCTTTGTAAGTCTGATTTGCTTAAAGTGTACATATCACAGGCTTCTTGAGGAAAAGTAGAGAACAGAGATTTGTCTTGCCCATGAATCTAACAGAGCAGGAAGATCAAAATAAGGGATTGTTGAAAGAAAGAAAGAAAGAAAGAAAGAAAGAAAGAAAGAAAGAAAGAAAGAAAGAAAGAAAGAAAGAAAGAAAGAAAGAAAGAAAGAAAGAAAGAAAGAAAGAAAGAAAGAGAGAGAGAGAGAGAGAGAGAGAGAGAGAGAAAGAAAGAAAGAAAGAAAGAAAGAAAGAAAGAAAGAGGTTTTATAGCAAAAAAGTGATCTAAAGTGCACCTGCTGTTTCTAAAAATATGCTTATTGAAATTTTTCATAGGTATAGATATTCCACCTCTAAGAAAGGTGGTAGCAATTTACATTTTTCACTAACAGGGTAAAAATGTACATTTCCCCAAATCCTCACCAATGCTGGTTTTGTTAGTCTTTTTATTTTTTGCCAGTCTAATGAATCAGACATTATAATTTGATGGGCTTACTTGCGTGGCATAGATTTAAGATTGAACATAATTTTATACATATTTTGACCTATTTTTCTTTCTGTAAATTATCTGTTTTTTGTACATGTTCTTAAAGATATATTCACCCTTTTGCTTACTGATTTTGGTATAGTTTTTTGCAAATATTTTTGTAAATTTACTGTATATTTATTTTGGCTTTGTACCCAATGTTCACTAATAGAGAATTTGGTTCATTATGTGAAGATGATACACGTATACAATGAAATATTATACAGCCATTAAAGATTATGTAAATCACTATTCATGGATATGTTCGTCACGCATTATAGAGTTTATATGAAAATGGGATAAAGGCTGGTTTGAGTTTTGTTATCTCATGTGTATGAAGTGTATGAATGTATGGGTAAGTGCTCAAAAGACAGCATTTTCCAGATTGGTTTGTTTTGTTTTTCAAAGAAAGAAATTCCAGTCTCCTAAGTTTGGAAGTACTGAATGCTAACTCTTTCCTACAGGTTCTCAGAGCATAATCAGGGTTCAAGGTTCTGAGGAGTTATCACACACACCAAAAAAGCTGTTCTGACTATAGATCTGGAATAAGTCAGTACTCATGTCCCATGTCCTGGAAAATGTTATTATAAAGTTATTTTAGAAGCAGATGTGATGGCATCAGAAAATCATAAAATAACCTAGAATGCTTCTTGTAGACCTTACCCTAGATCCCTGCATGTAGGATGTCTATATGTCATGTACAAGAAAAACTGGTGAAGTGATTAGATGGGGCTGTTCTCTCCTTTCCTTTGCTTGTTCCCCCTTCCTTTGATGATAAAATGCTAAGCTCTGCTGGCCTTCTTCAGAGAACATTTCTCAGGACAACCTGACCTGTGCGCTTCACCAGTTGCAATCTTCATATGGGCCTAATAAATTCTGTGCTTTACATGTTCAGCTTCAGTTTCTTCTAGGTCAACAGGTGGCCTGCAATAAACATGCTTAACATTGTTTAACCTAGAATTTCTCAAACTTCATTTATCACTAAAGTCTTCTCATTAAAAAATAACAAGTAATCTGAACTATGGTTCTGTGGAGCACAATCTGAAAAATCTAACATGGAAAACCATCTGAAAGGACATTTATCCAAATGGTAGGAGTGGTTATCTCTGGACATTGGCACTTAGACGACTTTTACTTTGTTTTGATATTTTTCTCTAGTGTCTGGATTTTTTACAAAAGCTTGTGTTATTTTACAGTTAGAATAAACAATGTTTTTCATTTTGAAAATAAGAGGAAAAGCTACTAAGCAAATCAAATTTAGGGATCTTAAAAATAAATCACCATCAGCTTAAATGATTTGTCACAAAAGCATTAGTAACATTTGTTTTGTAAACAAAGATGTTATCAGCCAGTCACAAGGGTGCATTTGGGCTGATGCTGTCCTATTCACTTCTAGATAGTAGGCATTTGTACGCTGATATACTCAGCTAGAGTTTCCTCAGCAAAGAGGAGCTGCTCCACTAGGCAAGGGGGTAAAGAGAAATAAGAAGAGGAAGAAAGAGTGGATTGACAAACAGCTAGGCAGTTTAGGATTGTAAGTAATAGACCAGTGTCTTCACTCCGCACTTGATGTTTAGCATCTGTCCCTTCCCTTAAGGAGTCTGTTTGTATAATCTTTCCATAATAGTGGTTTTGTTGCAAGACAGGAGGAAAGCAGAGATAGTATTCAAAGTGAATGTATCTCACTATTTTATTTATAAAAACTTTTTTCCTTATACTTCCTAAAAGGAACTTTAACAAAAATTCTAAAACAAGCTTCAACTCAGAAAAAAAAATGGAGCTTAACCTGAATAACCTGAATTCTTAGGAAGAACATCTCTTCATCAGCATCTGTGCACAAAACCAAAGACACAAGCTTTGCAAGTAATTCGCTCATATGGTGGCATTTAGGGGCATTGCCTTATTGAGCAAGCAACAACTTGGAAGGAGCAATGCTGATTCCAGCAAAAGGTTTCATGTTAAAAGTGTAGGCAAACTACAAATGGTATTCATATATCAGAAGGTATGCTGCCAAAGGCCTCAGGGCCTAAAAACCTTAGTGTAGGGTGGCACCACAGTCGCGTGACTCAAGCTTAGTCAAAGTATTATGTTGGAGTCTTTCAAGGTTACTTAAAAAAAAAATCTAAATTTCTGAGGGGGAACAAATGGTTCCGGACAAAGAAAATATTAGAGCTAAAAATGAAAACAAAAATAAGCTTCCACTTAAGGAAAGCCCAATAAATCAGGAACCCATTACTCCAACACGGAACCATCAGCAGTGATCACAGTGAACTGCTCTACATTCCTGGCACAATTAAAGGAGTTTTCAGTGGGTGCAATAACTAATTTTTATCAAGATGGCTGAGAGTGCCAGCTTAGCAACAGAGACCAGCACAGAGCTGAGAAAATCTTGTTATACGACATTTACTGACTTCTAACCCAGATAAGGAAACGGAATTCAGGCAGAATTTATGTTCACATTATGCTACTTATAACAATTTATATGTTCTTAAAACCACATACGTCTGCCTAATTTTTTCCCCCATGGGAACAGGAAGGTAAATTGGTATAGTAAAGACATTTCAACCTTCCTGTAAGAAACCTTCTCAGATTCCCCTAGAAATTACTGATTTCTCACTTGACTCTGCCTCTTTCCTGGTATTTCTGTTTGAATTTGAGAGCACAGACGTGATTTTTCCTATCTATCCTTTGGTATACTGTCGGGTCTGCCGCCGGCTGACCCGAACAGCCCTAGCCTCATTCCTTTGGGTGGGCAAGCAAATGGCCCGGATTCCTCTTTCCCTCCTGTCCCCTTTGGAAGGAGACAGGGGAAGAGAGCCGTGAAGAGAGGTGAGCACACCGCCAGCCCCAACCAGCCCAGTTTAAAGGACCCTCAGACACGGCAGGGGTTCTGTCGAGCAGTTCCCAGTTCCGTTTATTATCACACAAGCACTTGGTTTTAAAGGCAAATGGGGAAGGGAGGGTTTTACATCCTCCAATTAGCTTAAAGGTTATGAGAGCATGCATCCTGTTTCAATGCCTAGCTATTGCAACCACGCAGTGTTCACGAGTGCAGAAGCACGTATTTGGCCAGTAAGGGCTAAGGCAAGGTTCCCGCAGACACCCCCACCCTACTTCCTCCCGGTGCTGCCTTAGGCTGCCATGTTAATACGCCCTTGTGGGCCTATAATGGCGCCGCTTGTAATGTCACTTAAGGCTTTAGTTTTTAAGGCCCGACAGTATACTTTTTTTTTACAGTGAAAATAAAGGAAAGTAATAAGCATCATCAAAGGACAGTGTTACTTAAGTTGTTCTTCCAAACCCTAGGCAAAAAAAAAGTCACCCAATCTATCCATAGCCACGCTAGGCACATAATAAATAATCAGGAAAAAGGCCTTAAACACAACTAAATTTATTCTCTCCACTTGTGGGGGTGTATGTTCTGTTCTTCTTAGATTATAGATAAGAATTCTAATAGATTTGTATAGCAGTGAATAGATACACATTGTTTAACTTGAAGAAACTTTAGCAAGCATCAAGTAATAAGAGCCCATATGTGCATTGTACTAAGGACTTCATAGTTATTACTCTTTTAATCTTCACAAAAATTGTACAAACCAGCCTCACTTAACAAAAAGAAACCGAAACACAAGTAATATAGTTATATAATAGTTACTTAACTGGGAAATGACAGAACAGTGATCTAAACTCATGCAGTCTGGCTACAGAGGCTGAGTCCCCAAGACATCCTCCTGCACCTTGGCTGCTTCTACAAGTAGACTTAGAGAGATTCCCTGATTTCCTAAAGTCAGAGAGCAGGACTTGCAGTCCTGAGCAGCTCCTGAATCAGCATACCTGAGTTTCCGTCTTTGCTCTTCACTAACCAGCCTTGCAAACTTAAGGGAAACATTTAAACTCTTCTGGTCTAATTCCTCACCTGGAAAATAAAAGGGTCAGATAGATTGCATTTTTAAAATGAAAAATGCTTTAATTTTTTAAAAATGTATATGGCAGAGTAGCACAGAATATAGATGCTAGACAAATGTTTGTTGCACTAAATATAATTTTGGCAAGACATCTCATGTTTTAATATTCTTTTTTATACATTCTTGAATTTGTCCTCTTTCAACTATTAGTTACGTCGGCTTGCTTTTCCAGCTGGGGCATCTCTCTGCAGACAAGAGAGGACATAAAATGCTAGTGGGAACCACTCAACTTTCCCAACTGTGTAAGTGAACATTGATAAACACCACTTACCTCCAAAAAAATTATGAATAATACTTGTAGTCATACTCATCCAAATTTCTAACATGGTCATTGTTAATCAGTGAATTTTCTAGAACTTTTTGAGAGTAAAATGACATCCCTGAGATAATATGAACTCTAGCCATCCCCTACCTCTTATACACTAAAGTCCTAGGGATCAGCATCCAATTGGCAGTGTGGGTCACATGCCCACACTGAATGTACCCAGGGCAAGTAGAAGAATCTGATCCCCCTTGAGTATAAGAGGAAAAAACTGGGAACCACTTCATATTATGTCTGCACACAATAATTCCCCACAAGGAAATGCGAGTTCTGTTTGCAATAGGAGAGGAATATTGAGGAATCAAAGAACAAAAGTGCTCTAAAAACAGTACAGCATTTAGTCACTCAGGTTTTCTTTAACAAAGTCACAAAGTGCCTAACCATTTGCTCCTTCTGATGTAATGTGATCTAGCATATTGTAGCCAGATTTACTAGATTACAATCTTCCTGATGAACCTTCCTGCTGAGCATAAAAAGTTTGGACTGCATTGAAGTAGGCATTATGAAGAATCCAGCATGACTCTTTTGTTCATTATTTTCTTACAAAATAATAAAATATTTTCAGACTTTTCTTACAAAATAACCTTGTTTGGAATTTCACAATCACATTAGTGTATTAAACAAAAAAGAAACTTGTTTATATTGTTTGACAGAAATTTATTTAGCCATGAAACAATTGTTTTATTTTTATTTTATCACACTTTTTCACAAAACAAATATTATCATTTAAAAAGGAGTGTTTAACAGGGCATGCATATCAGAATCACTGGTGGAATTTTTTTTTAAATACATATGTGCAACTCCTAACTCCAGCTGGTAGGGGATAGAAGGAAGTAAAGGATATCTGTATTTTTAAAATATGCAGAAGTGTCACTCACTCCTACTTGTAAATCAACGACCTAAAGGAAGACAAGAGTCCTCTAGAACCCAGCAAGAATCAAACTCCTTCAGCTGATATATAAAAGATATTAGCTACTTTGCTCTTTGCTCTTTTCTTATTCAAAACACTAATCCTTGCCCTTATAGATTTGAAAGTCTGCCTAACAATCCGTATATTCTAGTGGCTTATATCCAAAGATATACGAAAATAATGCTTATTTTCTAGATAATATGTGGCCACAAAAAAAAAGAAATCTTAAGTAAAATATAACAGTTAAATTTGGTTGCTTTTTTTCATTTAAAAGATCAGTACTTAAAATTACCACTTGAAATTCCATTTGTGATTCATGTGTCAGGATTGTACAATTACTGCTACATAGATTTCACTGGAATTTATTTCTTGGACAATTTTTATTGTCTTTATAATACATATGTACACATATATAATACATATATAACATATATGTAAATAAATGTAAAATATGTATACAAATATTAAATATAAAAGGTGAAAAAATAGATCTTATATACCTTTTTCACAATTTGCTGTCAGATCAGCCAGCTTGCAGTAAATAAATTATTCTAAACTGTATTTTTTAAAATTTTTGTTCATTTTCTCTTAATTTGCCTGGACATACTTTTCAAGAGAGTTAACTGTCATATTCTGTTTTTTAAAAGTTATATATGCCTGTACTTAATGTAACATTTCTAGATATAGAAAATGTAAAACAGAAAACACCTCTGATCCAATATCCAAAATTAAAAATTGAGTACTTAGTTACATTTCTTTCATATATATGTATGTATGTATGTGTATAGATGTATGAATATACGTATGTATGTATGTATGTATATCTCATATACATATATGTGATGGATCTTGGACATTGCCAGAGCTATTTTACACACACTGAGCACAAAATGGCCACCACCCTTTCTTTTATGAGAAACCTCGTGGTTTCTGAGAAATAGAAACTCCTCTACTTCCGCATGGGAGCAACCTTCCACCTGATTGCATCCACCAGCCTTATCTTCCACACCAGCACCAAACTCGTCCCTGATGACATCAGCCTTCCCTACAGCCTATATAAGCTCTCCCACGCTGGCACCCTGCTGCTCTCCATTTTGAGGGCAGCCTAGCAGATTCTTTTCCTTTAATAAAGCTTGATTGGTACCCAGCATTTCAGCTTACTTTCTTTCAATATGTATATGCAATTGGGATATATACTTTTATTTCACACTCTTTCTACAAAACATCTTACAATGATCACTTCTTATGTCTCTAACATTTTTGAAAGTGTTATTTGGAATGGCTGAATATTATCCCAGACTGTAAATGTACCATATTCCATCAAACCTATGAATTATTTTGGGAAAAATAATATTTTTACAATATCCATCTTCCCATGCTGGAGTGTATCAGTTAGTACAGGATAAGATGCTATAATAAAGAAACACAAAAGTGTGATGGCTCAAATCTGTCAGAAGTTTTTTTTCTCACTGTTGGATCAGGCCAGGAGAAGGTGTGTGGTCCAGGCTAGAGATGTCCTTGTTCCACATAGTCATAAAGGATGAAACTCTCTCAGATTGACCTGCCTTCCCCTAGAGTTCTATCCTCCTCTGCAAGGTCAAGCTGCCTTACCCCCACCTCATCTGTGCTCCAGACCCAGGTACAGAGGAATAAAAATGAGAGTATGATTTCCTCTTAAAGATACGACCTAAACCTTCACATCACTTCTGCTCATACCCATAGGCCAGTGCTTATTCATATGACCGCTGCACCCAAATGCAAAATGCACTGGGAAATGTGGACTCTTCCTAGGTGCCAAGTGCCCAGCTAAAAAATTAGTTTCTATCATTGAAAAGAAGAAGACAACAATGGATATTGGATAGCAATTAGCAAATTCTGCCATAAGGAGCATTATTTCTTTCTGCTATTCAAGTATTTTATATGCTTCAGAATAGTTGTATAGCTTTCTTTTTGAGGTAGGGATTTCCTATTTTATTATTAATTCTCAGGCATTTTCTATTTTGGGGGGTTCTGAAAATGGGATCTGCTATTATATTTTCTAACTGGTTATTATTGGTGTATAAAAATTTTGTTCATATTCTATCCACCCAGTTTTCTGAACTTATTATTTCTAAAAGGTTTTTTTTTTTTTTTATTGTATTGTTTTCTAGGAGATTGTTCTATCTCCTGTAAATAATGATCACCTTTTGCCAACTTTTTAAAACTATATTTCTAATTCACGTACTACTATTTAAGTTAGAACTGCTAAAAAATTATAGTAATTGGAAAGCCATTAAAATAATTTTTCACTGTTGAGATTAAACTTGGCTTAATATTCTGTGTGTGTGTGTGTGTGTGTTTTAATTAACAGACAATTTTTTAAGCAGCTTAGATTTACAAAAAAGAGAAAAAAATCGAGCAGATACTATATATGCCCTGCAGTTTCTCCTATTATTAACATCTTACATTAGTATGGTACATTTCTTGCAATTAATGAACTAATATTGATACATTTTAGTAACTAAAGTTCACACATAGTTCATTCAGATGTCCTTAGTTTTTACCTTACATCCTCGTTCTGATCCAGATCCAATCCAGGTTACCACATCACATGTAATTGTCATGTCTCCTTAGGCTCTTAGTTGTAATATTTTCTCAGATTTTCCTTGTTTTAGAAGACCTTGGCAATTTTAGGAGTCTGTTTTCTACATGGTCCTTCTATGAGGGTTTATCTGATGTTTTTCTCATGATTAGACTGCATTTATGGGATTTTAGAAAAAAGTCCACAAAAATAAAATGCTGTTTCATCACACCATGTCAAGGGTATATTCTGCATCATCATTTATCACTGTTGATGTTGACCTTGACCACCTGGATTGAGCAGTATTTGTCAGCTTTATCATTTTAACACTGTACTTTTTCCCTCTTTTCCCACTGTGCTTTTTGGAAGGAAGTCTATCATTATACACAGGCTTAAGGGATGGGAGTTATGTTTTCCTCCTTTAGGGTAAAGTATCTACATAAATTATTTGCAATTCTTCTGCAAAGTGAATTTATCTCTTCTCGACCATTTATTAATTGACGTCATCGTCAGCATGGACTCACAGAAATTTATTTTATGCTTTGAGTTATAATCCAATACTATGTTTTTTTATTTTGTTGCTAAAATAGTTACAGCTTTGACCAACTGCTTTCAGTTGATTTCTGCACCTTTTTGTCTATTGTTTTAAAATAGATAAGCTTTCTAAGTTTAAAAAGTGTTGATCTATTTCTGTTTTTACAAAGTGGTTAATGTTTTGTTGTGTTTTTAAATAAGAAAAGTGTCCTTTTTTGTACCACTGTAACCAATGACTTTTCATTAAAATTCATTCCCTGTTTAAATTGCTCATTCTTTCAGTAAATTTCCATGATTAACCTCTTGCTCTGTTTCTTTTTATCTGCCTTTTAAGATATGCCTCTGGCAGAGAAGTCATGAGTTATTTGCCTAAGTTGTTTTGCAGTAACATTGGAGTTAGCTTGGCCCAGCATAAACCATGCTAAACTGGTTGAGCCCAAGTCCAATGGTGACCTTTTGACATCAGAGAGCCAAAAACTACACTTCCAGATCCTGCTAATGCTGCCATTTTTTGAACATGTGACCCATGAACAGGGATGCAGATAGCTTGTGCCCGCACAAATCAACAAAGAACTTTCTCGAACCTTTTAGCCAGTCATGGTCCCCCATGCCTCACACCACTCCTAACCACTTCCCCATAAATATCCCTTTTTTACCAAACCCTGCTGTCAACAAGGCAGATTTGAGATTTATATCTCTAGACTTCTTTCTTGGCTGCCTTGCAAATAAACTTTTTTCTCTGTTGCAAAGACTAGTGTCAGTATTGGCTTGCTTGTTTCCTTTTATCATATGTAGTTTTCTTTTTTTAATTTTATTTTGTTTTATCTTTTAGTACCAGGATTATGCTAGCTTCATAAAAACTGATGAAAATATTTTCATCTTTTTCTATACTTTTGAAACAATTCACACTTTCTACTTCTTATTTCATTTTAATTTGTTCACAAAAATATTTCTTGTTCTCAGTACTTTCCAAATAAATTTGCACATAGTATTCGATTGTAATTTTTTATACTTTCTTTTTTCTGTTGATAAATATCCTTTTTATTCCCAATTTATTTTTGGATTTGGCAGCGAATGGGATTTCTCTTTTAACCTCATTTACTCATTTGTGAGGAAAGCGGCATCAGTATAGTCAGGTCCCCTCACCTCATATCCAGCTGGGTATGATTCAGCACATCCTTTGTAAACAAGTTGCATGGGAGTAGAGTTAATGCACATGCACGCCCTATACCCCTTTTGACTTGTTGCCATTTGTTGTGTACTCTTCAGCATGGAAGGCAGCGTCTCTGAACTGCTGGTCTGCAGAACTCACATCTAAAATTAAAGCATGTCAACTTTGCTAGCAGCTGCTCAGTCTTTCTCTTTACTACCTGACTCGGTACCTGCCCAGGACAGGGTAGAACGGTCTGAGATCCAGCCCAACACTCATTCCACAGATACAATTCTTTCCCAAAGAAACATATTTTAACTTTATCTATTCATTCTCTATTCAAAATTATTCAAGTGTGCTTTTATATTTATCAGTTTCATCTTCCTCTTTCCTTCTTTCCTTATATTTGTTTTGTTATACATTTCTAATTGTTAGGTGAAATGTATAATTTATTATCCTTTTCTTTTTTATATGATTTAAAGCTATGAATTTGCTTTTGACTACAGAGATGGCTATATCTGTAAAATTTTGATCAATAGGCTTTTCACTTTCAATATTTTCTATATAATTTTAGAATTAAAAATTGCAAATTTTTCTTTAATAAGAAAAATGTGGAATAAAATAAATAAATCTCAATTTTAAAAAGGTGATCTTTTCTAATAGGTGCAAATCTAGGGCTTAATAATACTTTTTTTTTTTTTTTAATAAAAAGAGGTGGAAGCCTTACTTTATTTAAGCTGATAAAGAAACTGAATTTTTATAGTCTACTTACTTACACAGACTTAATTTACTGACTAGTGAAGATTAAATTTTGGTATGTTCTGCTATTCATTATAAAGGATAGATTTTTTTCTACTGTTTTATTTTATCTGATATAAGATATAAGACAGTATTTACACCTCTGAAATGTAACTTTTAATTTGTAGACTGATGGCTTCAAACATTGTTTATGATCCCCAGAAAGAAACACATTTTACATCACAACTCTGTGACGTAAATTAAACAAGAGTTTTACAAAACAAAAACAATAAGTACCTTTACGACATGTACTCTGGTACATTTTTATTCTGTTCCATTTTAGTTTATAATTTTTAAAAATGCTGATTTTGATCCACTAGATTAATCTCATGATTTCTTAATCATATATGACTCTCAGTTTATAAAACACAACTCTGGGCTTGGTTAACACAAAAATGTTAGATCTTATTCATGGAAAAGTGCATGGTATCACAAAATGTATGATTATTTTTGGGAAAAAAGTGTTTGTTAATGTTTTACAATGTTGTTAATGTGTTTGATAATGTGCCTATTATTGTCATTTATATTGAAAATAGCATTATCAGGATTTATTTCTTCTCTTTTACTTTTTCTTTATCTCCAAGAATACATATATTTTTATGAAGCCTTTTGGGCACTAACAAAAATTGTTCAATGTGCTTATTTCTCTTACAACTGTCAGTTCCTAAAAGATGATATTTTATTATTGATAAACCTTGAACACAGTAAGAACATTGCTTTTTCTTCAGTGTCAGCTAGAGAGTGTTGCTTGTATTATTTGAGGTTTTCCTCCTGCCTTCACACATAGTCTTCCATTTTCTTCCCTTGTTGCCTGACAGCAGGGCGGTAGAGGAGGGGGAGACTTTGTTAAAAGAGTGAGTAGTCTTTGTTTGGAGGACCTGGGCTCTGAGGTTTACACAATGTCTTGTACCAGGTTTCGTTCCACATGACAAAGTATCAATTCCCTGAGATACACTGCGAGATTTTATTTTAAACATGCCACAGCAGAGAAAGAGCTGCTCTTTCAAACGCTGGAACTAGCACAGTAGTTTTTATGGTACTGGTGGAAATAAGAATAGAGCCATGGAGAATAAAATTGAAAATTTGAAAATTACATTTTTTGGTTTGTGAATTACCACGATCACATAAAAAACATACTTTATGTTCCTAAAGTCACAAGTCCTGTAACACAACTCAAAACTGTTCATTCTCCAATAAGGTCAACATGTAGAAAGAATTTACTAGACTATTAATTTTAATTATTTTCTTCTCACTCCCCTTTATCTTTTCTTCTTATCTCTTGATTTTATGCCCTTTTCCTTTTCCTTTAAGCTGACCTTAATACTTACAATTTTCTGCTCCTTTTTCATAGTGGTCAGGTCATTCTGCACCCTACCAAGGATGCCAAATAGCATAAAAAACTTTTATCTGACTTCCAAGATAAATCATTTGAAGCAATATGCCTTTCCATGAGTCTACAAATTGTGTTCTTTTTCCATTTCCTATTGTTTCTATTTGCCCTATGTAAGTCTTGTCTTGCATACTTATCATCAGATAAGGAGATCCCTGTAAAGGCCTGGTAGTGTATTTCCAAAAGACGAGGGAAATAGGTTGTTGGCCCCACTCATTCTTCATTTGGGTGCCAGTCAAAATTCCATCTGAGGCTTACTACAGGTTTACATGTGACGTTCCTAATCTAATTCCCAGCATCTTCCAGGTCTTTATATGGTACAGTTAAATTTAGGTGAAATTGTCCACAAAATCCACCGTATAGAGATGTCTGATATTCCTAACAGATTGTGTACGTTTACAATTCATAGCATCCACTGCAACCAGGATTCTTCCTATTGACACCTCATCCTCCTTTGCTTTAAATATTCCAGGATGCAATGATTCTCCTCTAGTCTCTCCCTGCTTCGTAAACTGTGAGAGTTTAGACCAGTTGTATCGACAAAACTTCACTATCAGAATGGAGAAGTCAGGCCACGTATGTCAACATGACTTAACTATTTATTCTAGAACATTATTAAAGAAAGATAAGTATGTAAATAAAAGCAAATTTTACTGATTGCTTCAGTAAATTCCTGCAAACCAGTTGATCAAAAAAAAAAAAGAGAGAAGAAGAAGAAAGAAAGAAAGAAAAAAGAAAAGAAAATCTACGCAAATAACTTGCTTAGGAAACATTTTCTTTATTCAAACTTATTGAAGATCCTCACTCCACTGTGCTCATCAATACTAAACTATTATTTCATGAACTTTGCTCTATCCTGACATGTTCTTCCACCTTGAAATACCAGCCCTAAGCCTCTCAACCCTGGATACTAACACCTTATGAATATCCTTCCCTGACCTCTCTCTTCTGAGATACTTCTAAGATGATCAAGGTAGAATTTGTTTTTATTGCATTAGGTCTAATCAATTTAGTTTTAATTAATCAACAGGTTTCTGGTAGTCTTCAGAAGACCTGACATGTTCTAGAGATATTTGTCATCTTTAAAGAGTTTGCATTTTTTTAAATATGAAAGAAAAATGTAGAAAAACAGTATTTTGGCTTCCTCCAAAAGCGTGAGTAGAAGAATCACTTCCTAATTTTCTGGCTGAGTCACCCCCTGGATCTAAATTTGAGACTAGTAAGTGATATAGACATCTTCCATTGTTTCAGACTGGTGCAATTTGATTTGGCAAATCACAGCTAGGTTAGACCCATAGTTGTATTATCAATCCAGGCATTGGAATATGGTTGTCTTTGGAATTCCTCCAAGATTCTGAAGTCGGTTGTCTCTAAGAATTACATTTGAACTGTGTTTTAATTTTTGCTACATTTTAATTATTTAAACAATTTTATTAGAAGTTGGAAGATATTCCATAAAGGACTTTTGGGCAGATGTCATTTTAAACCATAAGTTTGTGCTTCTTTTCAGAGCAAAATATCTGTGTCTGTCATTCAAATTGGTCATTCATTTGTTTTTTCTTCTGTTCTTTAAACCAATATTTACTGAGTATATACCCGAGGCCAAAGACTGGGAAACGAATTGAAGATTTTCCTTCCCTACTTTCAAGGATAATATACTTGAGTAGTCCTATAAAAGAGAGCTTTTGTATACCTATCCTTTATATAAACATAGATTTTTCTCCTTGAGAAGAAGGTATTCCATAATTAAAAGTTGGGTTGAACGTTAGTGAGGAAAAGACTGTATGAAAAAAAATGCCAACAACTTAAACTAAGATTAAAGATCCTTGCTCAAATTTGAGCCTCAAATATAGGCTCAAATAAGCCTATATTTCAAACAGGCTTATTTTATCATGTTTCCTCTAGAATAGTCTTGTAAATGGTCACTTACACAAACACTTAAGAAAAGTTGCAATTTGTTCCAGGCAAGGAGTGACTACTGACTTCACCCCTCTTCCTTCACGTGTACCTCCATGTCGGAAGGCAGCCCCATTAAAAAAATTATGGAGAACTGGTGGTTTTTGTGTATGTTGGAAATGATTTTCAAATAAATTCAGTAATTATATCCTGAAATCCACTTACACAAGGCCTATATTATAAGTATTACTGAAGTGAAAGTAACTTCTAAGAATTTTTAATAACGTGTTAGTTTTCCCATCAACATAATTCATGTTTAACCAGTTTCCAGAGCTGATGTTAATAGTTGAGATCTTCTGTTAACCAACAGCCAGCAGTAAAAAAAAAAAAAAAAAAAAAATTGAGAAGGTCATATTAGGCTGGATTTAGACTTAGAATTAATAAAGTAAAAGCAGAATTTATGAAGATATGATGGGTGATCTCACCAGTGTTTGATGATCTTGTGTCTTGATTTTCCCAGGGCAACCACTATCTCAAATGTTTCATCTTGTCATCCCATAAGAACTATTCAGAATACTTAGTTTAGTTTCAGGTCAAAAATATGGTCCAAGTTCCTCTGTGGTATAATATTCATTGTGCAGAGGAGTAGATCCACCACACAAAACTCTTATCTCTCATACTATGAATTGATTGAAATTCCACAGAAAGTTTCATAATTGACCTTATTTAGCCATTCCTGGTATGAATAGTCCTGGTAGTGCTGAACAGTGTGAATGCCTTTTTCATCTGTTCCTGAGAGCAAGATTTTAAAGAGAGAAGGGAGAATATTTTGAGTTTGGGGAACATGTAAAGTATGAGAATTAGTATTAGAGAACACTAACGAAGATAAGATAAGGCCCAGATAAGGAGATTAAAAAAATGAAAACACATATTTGTCACCTCAGAGTTTGCCTTATTTGGCCTTCCATGTAATGGCTTTCCAGCTCATGAATGATGAGTTACATGTCAGTTATATTCACAATTTGATTCCATCCATTATGCATATCAACAGCTATTAAAAGGAGAATGATATGGCTAGTTTTTCTCTTTTTTTCTGAACTTGGAAAAGAAAAAATAGACTCATGGTAATCTAATACCAAAGTGTTTTTTAAGAAAGGAAAGTATTTTTTTCATCTCCGGAAATCACTCAAATTTTATCCTGGTTTTAGGAATGTTCACTGAGGTCAAGTACCACATGTCAAATCCCAGTCTTTGCATACCCAGAGCAAAAACCTCTGTAGGTTGGTCAGTTCTAACACCATCTTGGTATTAAGGTTCAGAACAGACTTTGCTCAAAGTAGACCTAAGGAGTTCTTAACAGCACAAACTCTGCAATTTGACCTGGAGCTGAATCTGGAATTCCCAGTCCATCTCAATGTCAAACTATCCTCTGGAATGAAGAGACAAAAAGATCTGATAGCAAAAACTTGTCAGTTCATATCATCTATATGCATGTTTAAACAGAAAGAAGAATTTCCTAAGAGGCATTATTAGACACTAGAGGAGGTTATGAAATTCCCATTGGCAAAGAAACTGTGTGGGATGAAGTAGGTGAGAGTCTGCCTTGAGGCAAGGGATATCCCTTGAAAAGTGCTCTCCAGCCCAAGAATTTCATGACCAAGCAATGAACTCCCATCGGAAAAAAGTTGATGTGAGAGAATTTCACTGCTCAAGGCCATAGACAATTCTACGAAGGGTCTTGTCTTGATTTTTTGCTTCTATTTAGTGGAACTGTGAAAATCATAATAGAGAAAGGAAGACAAGGTCAATATGATCCCCTCCCACCACCCTGAAAAGTGGTTATGATGAAAAAGAAAAGAAGGAAGCTGGAAACAAAGTAATGGGCCAAGAAAAGAATAATGGCCAAATGGATGAGCAGGAGACTTGTACAAAACACTTCAAAATGAACTCACCAAAACTGAAATGCTGAGCAAATTGTATTAATATCTGTAGTCCACAGAAATGTGGCTGCAGGCCAACAAGGGCAGGGAGCACCCAGAATCTGACTGAGATGAAGGCACAGATTTAATGGGGAAGTAGGAAGGGAGCATATATGGTATTGTCCTCTAAAATCTTCAAAGGTACACAATCAAGATTTCAGATGTTGGTATGAGCCAGTTTGAGACCTCTCAAAATAAGAAATTCCTGGAAGCAGAGGGAGGAGATTGGTAATGAAAAAGGTAGAGGAATTTTATTAGCCAAAGAAAAGGCTTTCTGCAACCTGGAACTCCCTTCAGGTTGAGCTTTTATGCCAAAAAAAAAAAACTTATTTATGTCAAGGAATTTTCATAGAAGTCCTCAAGTCAAATAAACACACCTGTCATGACTGTGAGTGAACCCTTCTGGACAATTTGGCAGAGATCCCCGTGCTCTGTGATTTACAATACAACCAATTACATGCTGCGATTATCAAGTAATCCGTTCTATATAAGGAATAGTCCATATACACCCTCCTTCCAAAGACTATGACTGGCCAGGCAACTGAAATTTGTACGACCTAGTTGAGAAGGCTGACTACAACAAACTGTGTGCATCAGCTCTCAACCACACCTCACCACCTCCACCTCCTTGTGCCTTCCACAAAGGAATGGTCCCATACAGGAAGCCTACAGAGTGCTCTTGTGAAGTCTCTGTAACAGGCCACCAGGACCTCCCTGGGAAAACTCAAAACGTTAGAAAAATTAATCCCTTTCTACCACTTCCATGAGGCAATAGCTGCCTCAGCCATTCACGGCCAATGTGGTACAGCCCAATAGACCTGGGCAGCTTCCATTATTCTAAACCATTGCAATTTCTTCCCCCAAAATCATTGTAAAAAATCACACCAACTGGCTGCAAGTGCATAACCAAATTTATGGCTTGCCTGCTCTTAAGTTTCCTCACGTTTTCAAAAGCTTATTGGTTTTATACATTCCGTATTCTAGGTAAGCTTCCATTTGACGAAAGAGTTCTACAGCTGTATCAGTTAGGGTTATTAATCGCAAGCAGCAGAAACACACTGAGAAAAAACTTCTAAGAAATTTATTAAAAGAATATAGCTCATAGGATCTTTAAGATGGGTGGAAAACAAAGAATAGAAGCTACACAGCCAGGAACACTCAATATCACAGCACAGAGGTACTCTGGTGAAGACATCTGCAATGGACTCAATGTTTTTGTCCCCCACCTCCAAAACTCATGTTGAAATTCTAACACCCCAATGTGATGGTATTAGAAAGCGGGGACTTTGAGAGGTAATTAAGTCATGAGGATGGGGCCCACATGAATAGAATTAGTACTCCTAGAAAAGAGACCACAGCAGTCTCTTTATACCACGTGAGAAAACAACAGGAAATCAGCAGTCTGAGCCCAGAAGAAGGCCCTCACCAGAACCTGAACGCTGGCACCCTGATCTCAGACTTCCAGCCTCCAGGACTATGAGAAATAAATTTCTGTTGCTTATAAGCCATCCAGTCTTTGGTATTTTTTAAAAAATGAATTATCTCACTTGATATTTACCACAAACCAATGAAAGATACTACTGTAATCTTTACTTATAGAAATAAGTAAACTAAGGCTTAGAGAGGCTAAATTACTTATACAAAGCCACAAAACTATCACATAGTGAGCTGTTATTTGAAAGCCAACAGACCACATAATCATAAATGTTTAACCACTCTGAGGGGGAATATAATGACTTCAGTTTTTGCCTCTTGAGGGAGAGGTGTCCATGGATCATCCAAGTGAACATTTATAGTTAGAATTGGATAAACAAGTCTAACTCTAAGAGGAGAGTTCAAGACAGGGGAGTAGCAAGTAATTACAATGAAATCTTTGAAGAATATCATAAATGATTTAGGAATTTTGAACCAATGTCTGGCCTCTAGTCCTAACTCTATCATTAATAAGCTGTGAGATTTATAGGTAAGTGAGAGTGTGGGACCATATATATGATTTTCAAGGAATTTCCTTTTGACAATTTATAAGATTCACGACAAATATGTTAAATTTTGAGAATGAAAGAAATGTGGTTTTCTAGAAAGAAAAATCAAAGAGAAACACATCCAAGCCGCAAGAATTCTTGTGATTTTTCGATATCAACAAAATTGGGATTTACTCAAAGGGAGGAAATGAGAAAATCAACAAGAAACACAGGCTTTCTCTATCCCAGCTAACAAGTTCTGCCCGAATCTTCAATTTTAAGTGATTTTAAGTATTTTGTAGGTAGTACAAGAGATGAAATTCAAACAAACCTACTAGGAAGTAGGTTTGGAAGGGTAACTACAGAGGTTTTAGTCACTAAACTGCAGAGGTTTAGTCATTTGGAATAACTACAAGGTTTCAACTTCTCTGTAAGTTCTGTGAACCATTCTGTCTCCCAGACAGGTTAAATAAAGGTCATCATGTATAGAAGTTTGTCAATGAATTAAGAAGGATAACTAGAAATAGGAGGGGGAAAACTGGAAGAATCTGAGACAAAATAAGAGTTGGCTAAATGACCTCTTTCAGCCATAAAATAATATGGTTCTATGATTTTTATGATACATAAAGCTTTATTATGGTATAATTCACACATAAAATTCACTCATTGTAAGTGTACAGGTTATTGATCTTTTCAGTAAATTTACAGAATTTTAGAACGTTTTTATCACCCCAGAAAGTTCCCTCAGTCCATTTTCAGTAAATCCTTGCTCCTATCCCTAGCCCCAGGCAACCACTGCTTTGATTTCTATCTTTATAAGTTACCTTTTCTAGAAATTTTTTATAAATAGAATCATACAGTATATAGTCCTTTGTCTTTCTTCTTTCTCTAAGCATAATTTTTTTGAGATTTATGCATGCTACAGCATATATCAAACAGTTTGTTTCTATTTGTTCCTCAAAAGTGTTCCATTGTATGTCTGTGTCACATTTTGCTAATCCATTCACAAGATGAACATTTGGATTGTTTCCATTTTTTGGCTATTGGGAATAAAACTCCTGTGAACATTCATTTTCTGGGTCTCTGTATAGACATATTTCCGTTTCTCTTGGGTTAAGTTAGGCGGAATTGCTGTGTCATATGATTGTATGATTATAACAGCAAAATCTAAGTTGGAAAGTGATCAAAGAAATGTTTCCATGTTTTGGAAACATGGAAGCAAAGAACAAAATGTAGCCAGATTCCTGTCCCAAACTGCCACGCACATATCAGGCAAGTCCATTATTTGTTTCCATGTTTTCAGTTCTCTCTCTGATAGTGAGCCCGGCAGAACTACTGCACATCGCGTCGGGGATCCTTTTGTTTATCCTTTGAGAACAGCCTCTTCTTTGCCACTTAGAAAACAAGAGAAAGCAAGAAAGCCAAACTCATCACCTCTAGCTCTTCTGTCCCTGACACACTTTCCCACCAGGACTTCATGGAGTTTAGACTTCTTGTAGGTAAACAGTCGGCACTTAATAAATTGGGAGAGACTTAACAGTACTGCACAAAACTTCTCTGGCAGTTCTTCCTGACTCCTTTACTGCCTTCTCTGCCTACCCTCATCCCTTAAATATACACATGTTCTGGAGAATCCACCAGCTGACTTCTCTTCTTGCTCCTCCAAGATGATCTCATTTACCATTCCTCAGACACCCACGACTCCCAAACCTGTATTCCCTGACCACTGTCCTCCCTCAAGATTTATATCCGCAGGTTCCTTTTCAATCTTCTGCTCAGTCACCTACTGCGATGCACCATTTCAAAAACTGAATTCCTTGTTTTCATCCACAGTCCTGCTTCCTTTATTTTCCCTTCCATTTTAGGAATTGGGCTCATTTTCCATCCCAGCCTGCAGCATAAAAGTCATCTTTCACTCCTACTCCTCCCTTTAATACAATCTATTGATACAATCTCTTTCCCTATATACAATCAAATACCACTTCGTGGATACTACCTCCTAAAGCTCGTGTCTGACACTCCCTTCCACCCTCAGTGCAGAGCTTTGGTTGTGGTCCCCTCATCTCTCACCTGCACCACCCACTCACCCTGCCTGTAGCCTGTTTGTTCTATCCTCTGTAGTGCTTCCAGGGTAGCTTTTATAAAATGAAAGCCTGATCATGTCTCTACCCAGTTTAAAATCCATCCATGTCATTCCATCACTTTCAGAAAAATAGTCAGCATTTTAAGTATGATTTCCACATTTTGTGTGACCTGGCCACTGCCAAGCTCTTTTGTTTCATATCCTGCCACTCTGGAGAATCAACCACATAAAGAAAAACCAAATGAAGTGCACACCTCAAAAATACTAGATGAGGAAAATATGGCATATATATACACAATGGAATACTACTCTGCCATAAAAAAGAATAAAATTCTGCCATTCACAGCAACATGGATGAACTTAGAGAAAATTACGTTAAGTGAAATAAGCCAGGCACAGAAAGAGAAATACTGTATGTCCTCATAAGTGGGAGCTAAAAAAAATAAATAAACAAACATATTTTAAAAAGAAAGAAAGACACGATAATCACAATAATTAGTTGAACTTTCAAAAGGAGAAAAGAGAACTAAGACCACCAGAGGTAGGAAAGAGGAAGCAGGGGTTCGGGGTTAGTGAGAAATTGGTAAAGAACCATGAGAAATGATTACATTGTATAATGTTCAATGTGCTAATTATCCTGATTTGGGCATATTACACACAGGTATTGAAGTTCAACTCTGTACCCCACAAATATGTACAATTATGTTTCAATAAAAAATAAATAAATAAAATAAAACACTGCTTCCCACATTATGTGCATATCTGCGCACATGCAGTTCTCTGCTTGGTTTGCTCACCTCTGCCTTTTTCCCATCTCTGTGTTGGAAAATCAACTCCAGGAGGCCTCCCCTGCATCCCCAGAATGGCTTAGCTGCCCTCCACTTATGCTTCCCGTATTTTTCCTATATCTTGTAATGATAATCACCAGACTGTGCTGTAGTTTTTCTTAGTTGTCTGTCTCCTCCCACTCAAGTACGAATTTATTTAAGGGCATTAAACAGTATTAGAATAGAGTGTTAAGGGCACAGATTCCTGGGTTTGAATCTTGGCTCTGCCTCTTGCTATGTCCATGATCTGGGCATGATCTTTAAACCTTGTACCTCAATTTCCTCATTGACAAAGCAGGGAAAATAATAGTATCTACCTCATAGTATTATTGCGGAAATAAAAATAGTTAATCCATCTAAGGCACTTTGAAGGTTGGTATTATTCTTCATTATCATCACGTATATACACACACACACACACACACACACACAAGAAAAAAGGTCGTGGAAAAAATCATATTATCTTTCACTTCTATTTTTCCACGAACTTTTTAAATTATGCTTGTGTGTGTGCGCTTGTGCATGTGTGTACATATATCCAGTCCCAGCTAAGCACACAGTACACGGGATATGCTATTGGTGGAAGAAATTAATAAACTAACAATTTACATGGAAATAATAGTTGAGATAGGAGAATGTAATTGTGCCTTCCCCCATCCCCAAGACTACAAAGACAGAAAAGCACACAGAGCGGACGAAATCCTGAAGGGTACCCATGATTAACAGGGTAATACAGTGTCCTTGGGGCGAGGGAAGGGACTGTTTTGACATAAAGGGGACAAGGGATTGGTTTCACATGTTTTAGGGAGGTCAAAGAGACAAAACTGAGGCAAGGCCATGTGGAACCAGGCACCAGGAACTCTTTCAAAAGACTCTCTCCACTTTTAGTGGAATGAGAAAGACAGTAGTCACACTGCTGGGGTGGGAAGGCTGGGAAGTGGTGAGGAAATCAGGACATGGGTGCAGATCAGCTCTTCAAGAGATTTGACAGTGGGGTGAGGGTACAAGTATGCCAAAGGTGAAGGGGAGAAAAGAATGCTCATGAGTTTATTTTCCTAGCCATGCCACCAGTTTTCCCTTGGAGGGAATAAATGTTGTCTTTGCCAGAGGAAATAAATGCTTGTCCCCTTGTGGCCGGCCCCTCTGTTTGCTAAACACCAGTGTCTTGCCAAGGATAAAAAAGGTGATAACATTCTATAGGAAATGCCTGAATTTTTTTTTTCTTTTTTTCTTTTTTTTTGCATTGGTCCACTATTCTTGCCACATTTTAAGGGTGAGGAGACAGACATGAAAGGAGAAGAGCAAGATGTCACCCACTTGCTAAAACTTGTAAGGAATGTACTAAGCGTTTGAGGCAGAGATGTTAATCAAGGCATTAGTCAATTTTACATAGCTGATCACAAAACATTGTAAGATTAAAATTCAAAGTAAACTGATTTCATTACTAAGGTCAATATTGAATACTAATTTTAAAATGGAACTATTCTTTCTAATTAAAAAAAACTAAATCAAAATTCATGTAGAAAACATACAAATTAAAAAGTATAAAAAACAAAAATTAAAATATTCTGTAATCCTACCACCCGGAAGAAAGTATTATAGACATTTTAACACGTTTCCAACCAGTTTTTCTTTCCTACACACACCACACAGGCCCGAACACACATTTACAAATTCTTACAAAATTAATAGCATATTCTTTATAAACCTCCTACCCTTCCTTGTCTCACTCGATATCAGACTATAGCTACATTTCCATATGCTTAAGCATTCCTTGAAAGCACGACTTATAATAATCATATAATATTTTGTTTATTTTATTTTGTTTTTGCTGGATAATTTTGTTTCTGTTGGACATGTATGGGGAGTGTTTTTCAGCTTATTTGCCACTTTAAATAATGCTGCAAAAAACCTCCATGTCTATCAGCACTTGACTTTAAGTCTGATAATTTCTTAAGAATGGATTTCTAGAATGATTACAGTAATAAAGTGCCCATCATCAGAAAGCACATGTTGCTGTGCTATTTTCCAGGAGTTAGTAACAACTGACCCTCCCACGACTGATGTGGGATGGGACTAATCTGCTTGCTCTCACCCTTGCCGGAATTCCTAGCATCTTTTTTTTGTATGATGTTTGAGATATGAATCCTGTTTTTATTTGCATTTTCACTTAGTAATAAATTTGAAGCTTTTTATCATCCGTTAGTGTTCATTTATATTTCTTGTTTTTAGGTTGTTTGAGCATTATTTTACTGGAGATTTATTTTCTTTAATAACTCTAATAGCTCTTCTTATGAGAAAGATATTAACCCTCCTGCCACATTTATTTGCCTTTTAATTTTGATGGTATTTCACATTGTTATATAGCTAAAATTTTATACGGTTAAACTTTGTACCTGAAAATGTTATTATAGTTCAAATAATTGGCACTTAGTCATGGCCTTTATTCTTAGAAAGTATTCTAATCCAAATCATTTAAATTTTATTCTTTTAAAACATTTTATTTTTTCTTTTAAAACATAGTTTTTTTATATTTAATTCTTTAATCTATGTGGAGTTTGCTTTGACATACAAAATGAGGTAAAGTTTTAACTTTATATTTTCCAAATATCACCCAATCATCACAGAACAATTTTATTAAATTATAACCCTTTCTACTACTGATTTGTGGGACCACCTTTATGCATAATATACTAATTCTTTTATCTACTAAGGTCTATTTCTGTATTTTCTATTCTGTTCCATTGATGTGTTTATTGATTTTGGTGCTACTAATGTAACATTTTAATGACTAGCTTTAGAATATGTTTTGGTGCCTAGTAGGGTACTAATGGCATTTTATTATTTTAAATCTAGCTTCTTGTGCTTTTACTTCCCCAGAGACAGAATCTGTTTCCATACTGAATTCCCAAAATATATGCAGGAAATATGTCTTTGATCCCAAATGGTGCCATCTAACTTTTCAGAATAATCTCTTGACTCCTAGTAAATACTTTTTCTCTGGTGATGGAGGCATGGTGGGCCCAGATATCTTCCTACTAGGGGTAACGGAAGAACAAATTTCCCTGAAGCAGGAAAGTATCATGTTGGGCACACTGATTCCCAATCTACGTATTGAAAAGATGCAAATTATTAATTTTCAAAAGGAGAATCTGTAAGTATTCAATAAAATAAACCAAGTAGATTTCTCAGTTTTTCAGCCTTTCAGTCATAAACCTTAATTACATAAGAAAACTATTTATTTGTCTTCATCAAAGTGCTTAACAAAATACATTGTTTGCTAATCGGTCCTATGAAAATAAGAAGCTTAAGTTGTGTTTACAATATTATTTTATAACTTCACTAATTAAGTTCTCTTTTTAGTCTAAAGAGCACAAAATAGTGATTCCTACTCAATTTTCAAACTGATTCTCACAAATGAAATCTTTCTTTGGCAGGGAAAATTCTATTTAAGAGGTTGTTCCTTTATGGAAAAATGTAAGAACACAATGGTTATTTGCTGAAAATGTACAGCTAGTTTTCTCAGGTTCATGAATATACAAAAGAGGGGCCTCAAGTAGTTTCTCAAAGAGAGAAAAAAAAGTTTACATTCACTGCCGTTTTGTTGAGGGTACATTTCTTTGATCACAACATAGCACTAACAAACATTTTTTCTGGATATCAGAAAGCTGCATGCATAGATCTTGCCAGGTCACTTCCTCAACTTCATTGACTAGTTCACAACCTTTAAAATTTCTTTTCTCTTAAGTTAATCCAGTCTAAACACATTATTGACTAACCAAGCATATGCAATCCAAATGTCAGCATTCTCTAGCAGCTCAGGAAAGTGTTTTCTTGCAAGGAAAACTTAGGAATTCATATTCCAATGAGATTGTTTCCACCTAAAAGCATTAACACTGCTTAACTTTGAAAATAACACTGTGTTGGGTAGGA
Organism: Cynocephalus volans; assembly: GCF_027409185.1. NCBI lineage: Eukaryota > Metazoa > Chordata > Mammalia > Dermoptera > Cynocephalidae > Cynocephalus > Cynocephalus volans. The sequence goes on from NC_084464.1 coordinate 80,217,876, forward strand.
AAAAGTCAAGATTTGGCTTATTTTAGAGGTTTGTGGCCTCTCTGTTTGAAGGCACTCCAATAAACAGTCCTAAGTCTTATAAACTAAAAAAAAATATGATAGTATTTAATTGACCTCAATGAGCTTCTTTTCATTTTATTTGCAAGAGAATTGGAGGAAAATTAGTTTTGTTTGTTCTGAAAAAAACCAAAAAGCTTACGGAAGATAAAATTCCCTCTCATGATCCAATTCTCAATTTTTTTATTGTAATAACATGAGAGATCTTGAAGCTATATTTAACATTTATTTGTCTCCATGTTTAATGCCTTAGGTTAATAAGCCCACAATTTCAAAGCTCATGTCACTGATCTAAAACTTCTGGAAAACTGGAAGTTATTTGGAATTTGTTTGGATTGACTTGACTTAATAATAAACTGTCTTATAGTTTCTTCTCAAGTATCATTCAGGATAGAGATTTAAATAAGCACTTTTAAGAGACTTATGGTAATCTGAAAAATTTTAAGTATTGTATAGGATAGGCCAGCTATAATGTTGAATAATCAGTTACTACAATGAGTTGGATAGAGAAGTTGGCTAAAAGAGACCTTTGCCCAGAGCCCGAAGTAACAAGGAAAACAGCAAGAGTGGATGTGTTTGGGGGGTAGGGGAGAAGAAGAGGAAGCAGAGGAAGGAAGGAAAAGTATGTTAACCAATAATTTGTAAAACTGATTAACAGATATTCGTAAACATACAATAAAAGTGAATGTTACGGGGTATTCAGTGCTTGATGGATCCCACAATTAGTCCTTACAACAATCCTGGAAATTAAACACTATTATCCTCAAAGCAAGAACCTCTGGTGTTCAATTTAATAACCATGCATTATTGAACACCTACTCTATGAAAAGCTGCCTGCTAAGCTCATTGTTCCTCCGAAGGACAATGAGCAAAACACTGCAGTATTCCAGTACTAGGAACCCCATGGCTTAAAATAAGTATAATAACTTTTCTATTGATCCTTCCCAATCAAGCATTGTGTTCACTTTTGTACAGCCACAGATATTGAAGTAAAACCTTCAAAGATTCGTTTTCTGGATTGTATCTTAAAATTCAAAGCCTACTGTCTTTAAAATAAAGGGGTTCTGTTTCTTAAATGTGCTATATTTATTGACCCAATATCAAGAGACCACAATCCTGGATCAATGCGGCCTATCCTTACTCTGACTGCTTGTCAGAGGATAGAATAAATCTGCTCATGAGGTATAAAATAATATCACCCAAAACATCTATGATATTTACAGTAGTAGGCATTTAACCAGAAATTGCCAGTTCTCCCAAGAAATTAGACAGAGAAATAAATAGACTGAAAACAGACTTGCAGGTGATCCAGATTTTATAGTTGTCAGACATGGACTTTAAAATAAGTGTGATTCCCCAAGTCTCCTGAGCCGGACTGGTGGGGGGCTGAGAGCCTCATCCACACCCCCCAACATCCGCAACCAGCCCAGCAAGGACCAGTGAGTAGCCACCAGGAGTGTCCGGAGTTCCCAAGCCAGGGCAGTGGGGGGTCAAGGGCCTCAACCATGTCCCCCTGACATTTGCACCTAGCCCAGTGATGACCACCAAGCTACCTCCAGAAGCACCCTGGGTTCCTGAGCCTGGGCAATGGGTGGGGGGTGGTCAACGGCCTCAGTCATGCATCCCTCTTGTCCACACCCAGCCCAGGGATGACCACAAAGCCCCTGCTGGAAATGCCCCAGGCTCCCAAGTCAGGGAAGGGTGGGCTGAGCATTTCAGCTACACTGCCCCAACATCTGCATCCAGCTCAGCAATGACCAAGTCACCACTGGAAGCCCCCTGGTCTCCCCTGCCAGAATGAGGGGGTGCCACAGGCCTTGACCATGCCCCCCCTTCTTCCTCCTCTTCCCACTCTATCTTCCTCCCCCTTTCCCCTCTCCCTCCCCCAACTGCTCTGCAACAATATCTTAGAATGTAAAAAAGTAATAATAAAAAAAATAAATTTTAAAAATAAATAAATAGAATAAAATAAGTATGATTAAAATCTTTAAGAAAATAGATGATAAATTGAAACTTTAATCAGAACATTGAAATCTATAAGAAAAAATAAAATAGAAATCCTCAAATTTAAAAAATAACGATAATAGAAATGTAGTAAATGAGTTTAACCTACAGAATGACCACAGCTGGAGAAAGAATTAGTGAACTAAAAGACAGATCAGTAAAATATTTCCAGAATGAAACATGAAGAGAAAAAATATATAGAAAATGTGGAATAAAATTTGAAACGTATGAATTACAGTGGATATATCTAAATGTGTCTCATTTGAGCCCCTTAGGGATGAGAGAGAGAAAATGGAGCGGGAACAATATTTAAAGAGTAGCTATCTTTACCTAGATTGACCAAGATAAAAAGAGAAAAGATTTAAATTACTAAAATCACAAATGAAAGAGGAATATTACCATAGATATACAGAAAAAGTGTTATATAGAAATATTACAAACAATTGTTTGCTGACAGATTAGATAGATGAAATGGGTAAATTCCTAGAAAGACATAAATTACTGAAACTAACTAAAGATAAAATGGAAAATTTGCATCAACCTATAACATATAGACAGATTCAATTATTAATTTTAAAACTTCCCAGAAAGAAACCCCAGGGCCTCATAGATTCCCTCATGGAATTAAAGAATTCTACCAAATATTTTTAAAAGCATTAATACCAGTCCTTCACAAACACTTGTATAAAATAGAAAAGGGAAGAACAATTCCCAGTTATTGTATGATGTCAATATATTACCCTAATGCTAAAACCAGAAGAAGATATAACAAGAAAAAAAAAAGGTACAAACCAATAGCCCTTATGAATAAATATGAAAAAGTCCTAGCAAACTAAATCCAGCAAACTATCAAATGGATTGTCCACCATGATCAAGTGAGATTTATTCCAGGAATGTACAGTTGGTTTAATATTCAAATTTTAATTAATATAATACACCAAATCAATAGAGTAAAATACAAAACTATATAATCATGTCAGTAGGAACAGAAAAAGCATTTGACAAAAACCAACACCTTTTCATGATGAAAACACTCAACAAACTAGATATAGAAGGACATTTCCTCAACCTGATAAAGGGCAACTACAAAAATCTACAGCTAGCATCAGAATTGATGGCAAAAGACTGAATGCTTTCTTCCTAAGATAAAGACCAAAGCAAGGACATTTGCTCTTACCATTCCTATTCAACATCGTTCTACAGATTATAACTAGGACAATTAGACAACAAAAAGAAACAAAAGGCAGATTTTATTTCCAGATTTCCAGATTGGAATGGAACAAATAAAACTATCTTCATTCATAGAACATGAATTTATTTAGAGATAATGAATGAGAATTTCCCAAAACTGATGAAAGACACAAGCCATACATTCAAAAAGTGCAAGAAACTCCAAGCAAGATAAATATAAAGAAAACTATGCCAAGGCACAGCTTTTAAAGCATAAAACAACTAAAAACCAAAGAAGAAAATAGAAAGTTATAATAAACCATATAAAAAAAGACATTATATTTAAAGAAGCAACATTAAGACTGACATCCCACTTCTGAGCAGAAAGGATGGAAACCATAGAAAATAGTCACAACTTTAAAAAACTGAAAGAAAAAAAAAAAAACTGTCTATAATTCTATATCCAGCAAAGACAACTTTTTAAGTAAAAGTGAAATAAACATGTTTCCAGACAAACAAAAACCAAAGGCACTATTTGCTAGAAGGCCTAAGGGAAAAAATTACAAATGAAATATTTTCTTCAGGCAAATAGGAAATGATCCTAGATGAAACGAAAATGTAGTAAGAAATGAAGAACAATGGACAGCATAAATATGTACTTAGCTTTCGGTCATACTTAGGAAAGCTGAACATATGCACATACTATAAACTAGTTATTCCACCCCTAGGTATAATGCCTCTCAGAACTGCATACTTACAAACACCAAAATCATATATTAAATGTAAAGACCAACAAGTACTGAAAAAATCAAATGTCTATCAACAGAAAAACAAATAAATAAATTGTGGAATATTTATACAATGGAATACTATTCAGCAATGAGAAAAAATAAACTCCTACACATGATAACATGGATGAATCTTTAAAATATAAGAAGGCACATACTGTATGCCTTCATTTGTATAAACCTGCAAAATAAGTAAACTCATCAGTAGTGTTACATATCAGAATAGTGGTTACTTCACTGAGGGGGGCAAAAAGTAATGATTGACTTCTCAAAACAGGTAGTGATTGTACAGGTATACGTACTTCATGAAAATTCATTCTGCTGTACTCTTAAAAATTGTGCACTTTTATTTATATAGGTTATACTTCAATCAAAAGTTTACCTTAAAAATTCCAGCATGCTTCGTATTTTCAATGACATACTCAATTCACAATTCTACAAATAGGTTTCCAACGGTCCTTGCAAATCCTTAAGCGGTGCCTCTACATTAGCTCCTTGGTAAATCAAGATTGAAAGTGACCTTTAAATGATCTGAAACCATTAGATCTTGACCCCTACTTTAAATGTCTTTTTGGGAGTAAAGGGTCCAGTAACATCTTCAGAAATACAATTCAGTCCTGTTCAAAGTATTCATATTTCAAAAATATCTAAACTGTGATTTTCCTTAAATATTTAATATGGCAACCTTTTAATCTTGATTGCACCCCATTGAATGAGGCAAGAGATAATAATCTTTCTGATTAAAATTGTGAAATAGGGCTATGTTTTTGTACATTGTCTTTAGAAGTCAATGGAAATGACTAACATTGATTGCACATGGATGTGGCTAACATTTATGCCCAATTAGTTATTGCTCACTCTTTTCAGGATTTGTGTTCTGTCTGCAAGAGACAGGGTGGTTCCTCACACCCCAGGGCTTTGCATGTAAGTGCAAGCCCCCGTAATCTCCCATCATACAGACCCATTATTTGGACTTTCCATTTAGAATTACTTTGTCCACACCCAAATTCATAATAGAGGGGGGGAAAAGAGAGAGAAAGAGAGAGAGAGGTCCATGGCTTATAGTACTATCTTTGTAGTTTATCAGGTGTGTTGCACAGGCAGCAACCAGGGAGCATGCCAAAGCCATTTGCTTTGCCTCAGATAATCCCCCTCCTTTTGTGGTTGAGTGTGATATATATTACCATCATCAAGCTTGTTTGTTTGGACTACAGAAAACAAGTTCACACTCTTGCAGGAGAGTAAGTAAAAGAAAAAAATCTCCTCTTTTCCAGTGTCAGAAGAGAACCAAACACTTGGCTGCATCTATTTGACATTTTCTGGCTGGGGCTCTAACTCATGGCCTAAATTGTGTAGGCAAAATCAGAAGCTGATAAACCTGCTACACAGAGAGGGTATTCACACACTGAATGTCTTCGGGTCCTCTGGGCCAACCTCAGGCCTGCCTTTCCATGGTGCGAGAAAACTTTTGGAGCATGATGAATATGTTTATTATCTCAATTGTAGTGATGGTTTCACAAGTACATGCACATGTCAAAACTTTTCAAATTGTACACTTTAAATATGTACTTTACTATATGTCAATTGTACTTCAGTAAAGGTGTTTAAACAAAATATGTAGACCTGCTTCACTAAAATCCTTCCCTGCCTGGGTTCTGTAGTCATATGAGTTTGCAATAGAATAGCATGTAATTTTATTTAATGGAGTACTGAATATATTAGGAAAAAAAGCAGTGGACAAATGGAAAAGGATATGTGGATGTCCTTACATGGCAAGTTTAGGAATTTGCACTTAATTGGGTAGACAATGAGTAGCCTATAAAAGGATTTTTTCTTTGCAAAACTATATGATCAGATTAAACTTGATAAAATTAAGCTTGCTAAATTTGGCAGAAGATGTGTTTGGAAGAGAGGACTGTAAAAGTGTGAAGATTATTTCAGAGGCTATTGTATCATCCAAGAGACCACCAGAAAATCAAAGATGAGAGTAGAGTGGTCAGTTGAAGGAAAATCCACTGGCTAAGACCCAAGAAGGGCAGGTAAACATATTCAGGGGGTCCCCAGAAGAATGTACCAAAATGCTCACAAGAGAAAGAATCAGTTTTAAATGCCTGCTAGACCCAGGGAGAGTAAAAGCATCTTATTACATTAACAATCCAGTGAGAACTTACATGTACCCTTTCTCTCCTTTCCCCCCATCTTTTGATAGTGGTTAACAAAATGTAGGATTAGAAGCAAGGGTAAGAGTAGATACTCTTGCAAGGGTGACTACTGTGAAGAGCTTCCATAGCCCATGGAAGTTTCAGCTGGGGTTGATGCAGAGGAAGAGGGACTTTCAACAGAATATTTCACTTGAAATCAACTTCGGAGAGGACTTCTGTCTATGATAAACTAGCTTGTAGCAGACTAACCCCGCACCAAATACTACTACAGAACATGTGTAGGGATAAAAAATATATATGTGGAGACATCCCAGGTATACCATGGCCACCATGACTTGAGGGGTCAAGATCCTAGAGAAATGGGCAACACATTGAGGTGACTTTTAAAATTCTACCTCCTTTTTGCATAAGATGTTTTCTGTTAAGTAAAATGACCAAAGAACTGAGAAGAGAAACAGAGCTTCCCACAGTAACACAGTGTTGAGGAGACAAAAATTGGAGTTCAGGGCTGCCAAGGCAGGAAAATTTGAAGTCAAAAATTCCAATGAGATGGGAATAATAGTGCCTAATGTCCTGCACCTCTTTTTCTCTGGAAGCATATGCCACTTTCTAAATGGTGAATAGGATCCTGATAAACTTTCCAGGATCCTGTTAAAACTTGTGAAGGACTACATCTTCAGACTGCATCATAACTGTAAATAGATGAGCCTCTATAGAGACTTAAACCCAAACTTGAATTGGCTCCATTTCTGTACAAAGATAATCTTCCATTATTCTAACTCCCTGGCAGAAGCTGAACTTAATCCTCTCACGAATAACATAGTAGTCTCCAGAGCATCTATAATTTTTTCACATGCACACACACAAAAACCAGGCATTAAATTAAAAATTACTAGAAATACCTAAAAGTGGACCACATAAAAAAATGAATAATTGAAATGGAGCCAAAAATGAATTACATATTGGATTATCACACATAGACTTTAAAATACTATGATTAATTTGTTAGAGACTAAATGACAAGATAACTGTGCCATAAAATTGGAGCAATAAAAAAAATCTAGTGGAATATTTCCAACTCAATGACAAATTAATAACAAAATTAACTAAATTTATGAGTTTAAACACAGACTGGATTTTTGACATAAGGAGATAGTAGAGATGGATAAATTCAGTAGAGACTATGAAAACTGACACATGGAGAGGGAAGACAGAAAATGCAGATATACATGGTACATGGTCAAAAAGCCTAAAGTTTGTGTAGATGGAATTTTAGAAAGAAAGGAAAGAGTGAGTAGGGCAAAAGCAATATGTGAAGAAATAATAGATAATTTTCCAAAACTGATGTAGATCACTAAGTAACAGCATAAAATATTCCACAAACTTAAAGCATAACACGAAGAAAACAATGTCCAGGAACACCATAGTAAAACTGCTGGAAAAGGATAATCTTAAAAGCAAACATACATTTAAAGAACAAACAAACAAGCAAACAAAAAACCATTGCCTTCAAAGAACAACAATTAGACTTAAAACTGACTCCTAGACAAAATGATGAAAGCTAGAAAATAATGAATCCTAACCTTAACCCTTCTAAGGGCTAAAAGAAAATAGTTGCCAACTTTAAATTCTACACCTTTGAAAATATGCCCTTTGAATATTATGACAAAACAAAGCAAAAAAAGACAGTTCCTCAGGCAAAGGGAAAATAATCTGCACCAGAAATACGGCAAATAAGAAAGCAGTAAGTTGAAATCAGCATGACATTAGAAAACAATAATAACAATGTTGTATGGGGTTTAAACTGCATGTAGAATCAAAATAGACTACAATAAAAAACAGCAATAACTTAAAAGGTAGTGGGTGATAAGCAGAGTTCTAAACTTTTAGCACCATACAGAATCTGGCAAAATATTCATTTATATTAGACTCTGGTAATTAAAGAAAACATGTTTTAACTCTGACTTAACAACTAAAAGAATATGTACCTACATATATATAACTAAACAGCTAATGAGGGGAAATATGGAATTTAAAATAAATCTTAATTCAATAAGCAATACACTTCTAAATAAAACATTGGTGGAAGAAGAAATCACAGTGGAAATTGCAAAACACTTAGAACTAACTGATGATGGAAATACAGCATACCAAAACTTGTGTGCTGCAGCTAAAGCCTTGCTTAGAGGGAAATTTATAGCCTTAAATGCATATATTTGAAAAAGAAGAAAAGTAAAAAAATCAATTATCTACTATCATCTCAAAAAGTTAAAATAAAGAACAGAAAATAAACCCAAAGAAAATAGAAGGAAATAAAAATATAAGAGCAGAAATTAATAAAATGGATAACAAAACACAGTACAGAAAAATCCACAAAAACAAAGATTGGCTCTTCTGTAGACTTCTAAAATTGATAAACTGCTAACAAGACTATTCAAAAAGAAGGGTTCCAGTCAAGATGGTGGAACAGATGGTCCCCAGCATCACTCTCTCCCAGAAATCAACCAACTTACAACTATATAAAAAAGCACAAGACCCAAGCTGGGGCCGCTACAGCTCAGGGGAAGAGGAGAAGAGACCTATGGAGTTCATGAAGGCAGGAGAAGCCACGATGAGAGAAAGAAAAAACTGCTCTGACCATTTCATGCCACAGCTGCTTTAAGGCTGGAGCTGCTGAGCACATGGAGCAGGAGCCAGCAGAAGCCACAGCTCCACCCTTCACATGGAGTTACTTGGAGGCAGCAGAGGAGAAGAGGGCCTTGGTGGCCCCCAGGCCAGCAAGACCACTAATAGGGTTCCCGTGGACCCATGCAGGAGTGAGGAGCCAGAACAACTGAAAAAATGGAGCTACTCAGAGGCCAGTGAGTCATTACAAGGGACCAGCACACAGCCCTTCCCACGGGAAGTGTTTGCAGCACAGCAGTGGGGGAGACGGGCCCACTGGGAGAACACTGGGGCACAGCAAGGAGAGCTGATCTGCCCCCAATCAGTGTAGGGCCACTCAGAGGAGACTGGTCAGGAATATAGAATTGCATGGGGTGCAGTTTGATGAAAAGACTCAAGCCCAGATCAGGGTTACTACACAACCAAGGTGCACCAGGTCTCTGGAGAGCCAGAAGTACCTATAAAGTCAACCATTATAACCTGAGCTGCACCAAAGCTTTCCCTAGGGAAGCAGCAGCAAAGCAGCGATTTAGCTCAACCACTGGTCCCAACAGGAAGTTCTCACACTTTTGAAGTAAGCAAAGAACAAAAAAATTAGTTCCAGCTCAGACACACTGCCAGCGCCTTGGTACCCACCTGGGGACCCAAGGGATGAAGCCAGGAACTGGATCCCCCAACAGCCAGGCACACCACCAGCGCCAAGGAGCATGCTAGGAACATCATCGCCATGTTGGTGGCCCACCACAGCTGCCACAAAAACCATAGCTGCTGCAAAAGCTGCTAGATGTCACAACCACCATGCAAATGGTCCGCCAGACACTGGAGTGCATTGACACAAGGAGAGTCACCAGCAGAGGTAAAGAAAAGAAGAGGATGTCTCTCTCCACAAAGCCCATTCCAGAGTGACAGAAGAAGCATCTGCTCTAAGATAATATTGGGGGACCTGATCACATCTCTCAGCATTGGACAGATCATCTAGGCAACAAATCAACAGAGTAACCATTATTCTTTCAGAAGGAGAGAAGAAATCTAGGGTAATTAGACGGGGGAGGGGAGAGGGAGTTGAGATTGGACAAGGGGCATAAGAATAAGTATGATTTGTAACACTATGTATGCTATTAATATTGATTTGATCAACATTTCTCAACCTTAAACCCCAAAAATGTGTATAATCAATTTTGATTCAATAAAAATCTAATAAATAAATAAATACATAAGAATCCAAGCCCTTTTACGTAGGATTCTATCATTGTCTTTGTATATTTATATTCCAGGCTTTTAATATAGCTGTTCAAAAATAATAAAAATGTTGAATAAAAGTTAACATTATAGTTAGAAGATAATTTGAATAGAAACATATTAACCTTTTTTAAAGTAAAAAAACAATATATTTTCTTATTGTCTAATACAATTTTTGATGCATCTTGGTTGATTCTTGGAATAAATATAATTGGCTGCTAGTACCAATTAATTGCTTCATCGTTATATGAAATAGTCACTTTACTGTCCCAAGAGTTATCAAGATATAACTTATGAATTGTGAGGATTTTGATTTCACAATGTATCCTGGGCTTTATAAACAATTCTACAATCACATATTTAATCTTTCAGAGAAATAACAGAAGGCAATATTGATAGTTTATAATACTATTTCACGTTTTCTGTTGCCATTTAAATTATCTCAGTGTTTGTAAAACTAAATGTTTTTTTGTTTGTTTGGTTTTTTTTGTCTTTTTCGTGACCGGCACTCAGCCAATGAGTGCACTGGCCATGCCTATGTAGGATCCAAACCCGCAGCGGGAGCGTCGCGGTGCTCCCAGTGCCGCACTCTCCCGAGTGCGCCACAGGCTCGGCCCCGTAAAACTAAATGTTATCAAAAGGTTTGGAATAGGTTTGAGACTTCTGAGTATTATCAAGTTATATTTATAAATGCTACATTGAAATGTATCTTTGTCTCCATCTGGTTTGAGGTGAATAAATTGGAAGTGGTTAGATTTATTTTTAAAAAAACAAGAAGAAAACTCACAATTGTCCATATTATGAATGAAAAAGGGGAACATCACTACATATCTTACAGACATAATAAAAGATAATAAATATTATGAATTACTTCATGCCAATAAATTTGACCATTTAGATGAAATAGAAATAGAAAAACAACTACCAAATTTCATATAAGAAGAAATAGAAAACATGAATATTCACGTCTCTATCAAAGAAACTCAATCTGTAATTAAAAACTTTTTTACAAAGAAAACTCCCAGCTCTCACAAAACACTCAGAGACAGCCAGGAACCAAGAGGATCATTCAAGCAGTTACTCTTTAAAGAGCCTAGAGAGGCTCAGGAAATAAATTTCATAGCAATCAAATGTAGGTGAAAAGAAAATACCAACAAAAATAAAATTACTTTTTGAATATGCCCTATTATCAATGTACTTGTGAAACAACTTTTCTTTAGATTCTACAGATAAAAATTGCTTTTAAAATCTTTCCTACTTCTCATCTAGCACATAAATGACCTTTTTTTTTTTAAATCAGACTCATAACTAGCAAATATATTATGCCAAACGATTTTTTAATCCTTTCAATCTGTGAGGCTTTAAAAAATACTATATTAGGACATCAGCTGTGGAAGGGGTGAGGTTGAAGGCAATGGCAGCCAGCGACTATGCGTAAAAGTCTCTATTTCCAAGGAAGGAGAACATGAAAAAATGTTCATGTAAAAAGCCAGACAGTTATATTTAACAATCTCCCAATGGATGTGCAAGTACTTCCATTTTTACCTACAGGTTTCCAGCTACCATTTTATGAAAATGTAGTATAAATACATCAGTTGATTAAGCTTCAGATTTAGCCGACTATTAGGCTGAAGTTAAGGAGTTCACACGTTTTCTCAATTCTTTCATCCTGCCTGGCTCCCGTCTCAACAGTGAGCATGAGTTTACATTGGCAATCACATGCTTACCACCCGAGGTGCAGGAAACCTTGCTTATATTAAAGACAGGAATTAACTCTGACATGCTGAGAGTTAGTATCTGAATAAATCAGATTCTCCTGTCCTTTAGTTCTTGAAATTTTTAATATGTCCAATCTTTTTGGCTAAAATACTGTTCACTATACTTCTCTAACCCCACTTATTTAATAATTTCTTCCATTAGAGTTGACATGTCTTTTGCAAATTGCATCTTCTTAAAAAAAATCAATAAAACTACATCTGAGCGATAATTTCCACTATATTTATTTTAGATAATGTGAAATTAATTATATTTCATTGAAAACCTTAGCTAAAAAATACTTTGATTTTTTCTAAAAGTTATCGTTATAACATACATAAAGGAGATATGCACCATCCATCAGTTGCAACAGATAGATAAAAATCTAGATTGCAAAAAAGCCAAATGGAGAGTACCACTCCCATTACAAAGGTAGTCAAACTAGGAACCTGCGAAATACCTTGTTCCCATTATACTTTTAAAATATATTGTGATTTACCAAAATGTAACTTACCTGCTACATTTCTGAAGTATATGTACATTGTGTTATATCTTCTTAAGCCATCATAATTAAATAGCCTAAAAAAGCATTTATTTAATGAGTCTAAACTGTGATCAATTTTATAACAGGTATTGTGATGATGGAGGTGGGTAACTAAAGATATTTAGAATGACAAAGTTTTGGAAATAAATGTAGGTAGTGGTTACACAACATTGTGAATGTAATTAATTACATGCAACTGTTATGTTTAAAAATGCTTAAAATGGCAATCCGTATGTTACATATATTTTACCACAATAAAAAAGAGATATTTCAAAATTATAAATATTCTCCACCCTGGAAAGCAAAAGAGTATTCAAAATTTAAAATTATAAAAATAAATAAATAATTACATATTATTGCATTATCTGCTAAATATTTTTATTACTTGTATAAAAATTTATTTAGAGAAAGAAAAAAACAGTGGTTATTGGTGAGGGGAGGAAATGGGAAGGTGTAGTTCAGAGGATACAAAGTAGCAGACGTAGGATGAGCAAGTCTAGGGATCTAATGTACAGCATGAGGACTATAGCTAATAAAATTGTACTGTATTTAGGATTCATGCTAAATGATTAGGTTTTAGCTGCTCTTGCCACACACACACAAAAAGGGCAACTATATGAGATGATGGATATGTTAATTTGCTTCACTATAGTAACCTTTTTACTATCTATGTGTATCCCATAACATCACATTGTGTACCTAAAGTATACAAAACAAAATTATTTATTTATTCATTTATTTATGTATGTATGTATGACCGGTAAGGAGATCGCGACCCTCGGCACGGTGTTGTCCGCACCACGCTCAGCCAGTGAGCACACCGGCCATTCCTATATAGGATCTGAACCCACGGCCTTGGCGCTACCAGTGCCACACTCTCCCAAGTGAGCCACGGGGCCGGCCAAAATTTATTTATTTTTTAAAAACTGTTTTCCAATGTTCATCACAGCACTCTTTACAATAGCCAAGAGTTGGAACCAGCCCAAATGTCCATCATCAGATGAGTGGATACGGAAAATGTGGTACATCTACACAATGGAATACTACTCAGCTATAAAAACGAATGAAATACTGCCATTTGCAACAACATGGATGGACCTTGAGAGAATTATATTAAGTGAAACAAGTCAGGCACAGAAAGAGAAATACCACATGTTCTCACTTATTGGTGGGAGCTAAAAATTAATATATAAATTCACACACACACACACACACACACAAAAACCGGGGGGGGGGGGGAGAAGATATAACAACCACAACTACTTGAAGTTGATACGACAAGCAAATAGAAAGGACATTGTTGGGGGGAGGGGGGGAGGGAGAAGGGAGGGAGGTTTTGGTGATGGGGAGCAATAATCAGCCACAATGTATATCGACAAAATAAAACTTAAAAAAAAAAAAAAAAAAAAAAAACTTTCTCAACATTTTAACTAAGCATATTTCAGAGACCCTATGAATACTGTAACTAGAAGAATCGTAAACAGAAGGATGTGAGCCAATAAAATATTTCATGTGAAAAAAAAAATAAATAAATAAATAAAAATAAAATAAAATAAAAAAATAAAAAATGTTTAAACGGTAATGGAATCTACACATCTTAAAATTTATTGTTGTTAAGAAAAAGAGTTGATGCATAGAGGTTTATTTACACACTGTGTAGAACTCCCTGTGAAATAATGCCTGTGCATATGTAGTCAGCATCCGACAAATGCTTGTCTGATAACTAATAGGAAACTATGGAGGAAGTAGAAATCTCTCTCTCTTTTCCAGGCATTGCATTAATACATGGGAGACACAGACTGAATACTAATGAAAACAAAGAGGAAGACAAATGGTAAAACGTAAAAATAGGACCTGTCCTGCATTTGCAACTTCATCTTCTGATTAATGCTCCTAGCCATCCTTTACCTTGCTCTTTCTTCAAGCTCACACTTCATGTTCTGGTGCCTTAGAAGGGCTGTTTTTACTCCCCAGGATGGCCTACCCATCTCTACCTGCTTTTCTTTACCTCAGAAGCTAACTCTTTTCTGAAGTATTTTCTGACCTTTCCCCCACAGCCCCCATAGCACCTGAGCGCCCTGTCCTGGCATTCCCCATATTGCCATCTTCATGTTTTAACTATTCTCTGCTGACTAACTGTGATTCTCATTAGTCGGTAAGCCCAGTCTAGCTCTACCTCTACAGCATCTGGCCCTGGGACTACTAACTCAAACCCTGCACACATCAAAGTCAAACTCAGATCAATGTGAAAAATTTGTTTTGGCTGCAACTGAGTTAAATACTGTGACCAACTCTGCAAGATGGAAGTTGGAGATGAACAGGTCATGTGATGACCAGGAAATACACTTTGGGGAGTACAAAGAGAACACTTCACTTGAACATGAGATAAGAGGCATGTATAGCCTTCAGCTTCATGGACGAGTATAGACCTCTCAAAACTAGTGAGGGCTTTTGCCTTGGGAACATATTGAAGAGTGAAGTCATGGCAAATGTAACCCCAAGAGGGAATTTTCATGATGTCTTAGTCAGTTCAGTCTGCTATAACAAATTACCATAGAGTAGGTGGTTTAAACGGTAAACATTTATATCTCACAGTTCTGATGGTTGGAAAGTCCAAGATCAAGGTGCTGGCAGATCAGGTGTCTGGTGAGGGCACTCTTCCTGGTTTGCAGATGACACTTTCTTGCAGTATCCTCATTTTGTGGAGAACAGAAAGTGAAAGCAAGCTCTTGTGTTTCTTCTGATAAGGACAAATCCCATTCACGAGGACTCTACTCTCATTATCTAAATACCTCCCCAAAACCCCATCTCCTAAAATCATCACATTAGGGGTTAGGATTTCATGATATGAATTTTGTGGGGACACAAATATTCAGTTCATAACATATGGTAAAAACCCCATTTTCAAGAATTCAGAGCAATTCATTAAATTGGGTTTTCCAATTAGTTCTAATTCCATTCATTTGTAGAGTGATTTTTACTAAATGCTTTCATGCTCTGTATTTTAGATTTCATTGCTTTAAATTTTTGGTTTTGTAGTAATTTTTAAAATTTAATAGCATATATTAGATTATTTTTATAAAAATTCCTCTGCCATATACTCACTTTCTTAGGCAATGTCCAAATAACAGCAAATATTTTGAGATGGAGTTAAGAGGTAAAGAAAGGTTTTAGTGTTTTCTGTTATAAAAAAGATTACACCTGTTTGGGCCACATCCAATCTTGCAAAAGCATGGATTCTAATCTCTCTGGAGTTTACAAGTGAAATATCTCTAAATGGGGGTAGAGGAGAACAAGATGACCCTTCAATAACCTTTCAAGACCGATATAATTTGGCTGTAGTTTTAATTTGTCACTATATCTTCCCCATTCCACCTGGCAAATAGGTCACCCTAGCAATCAAATTAGGAAGCAAATGAAATATGACTTTAACAAGTACATTCTGTCCCCTGTGAGTATATTTAATGATATCCATTGTCCATTTAAAGACTATATACTTAACTATTTGCTATAACTTACAACTACAAAGATGTTAGTTTTAATTGAGCTTCTGAATCATTCATTTGCATGGAAAAGCAAAGGTGATCATTTCCAGTTTGTGTGGTCACCGTTAGGACTGTGGAAAGAGTTATTCCTGTTAGCAACTTGAGACACATACCAAGTAAACTTGAAACAGCTCCAGATATTAAGTTAAAAAATTTGAATCCATGTATATTTACTATGTTCTAACAATTTCCAGCATAAAATAGTTCCCATTTTCAAAGATCTGTGTGCTAGTTAAGAAGACATTAATAGCATATCCAGAGTTCGGTAGGACATCTGTCCAATAACGAAGTGTGAATTCAATGAAACAGATGCTACATGTCTTGGCATTAAGAGAAAATAAGACCGCTATGGCTAGAACTATAAGGAAGACTATGTGGAAAAGGTTTGACCAGTGTCTTAGATAAGGTATAGAATTTTGAGAAGGAAAAAGAAAAGATCGAGTGGCCTAGTGTAAGGAAAGGAATGGATGTATGAATGACATGGTATGCACAAATCACTGGAGTACACCAACCTGAACAAAAGATTGTTCAAAATGAGCATTTCCTAAAGAATCTTCCATAGGATTCTAGATCCCAGGAAGAGAATAGATGCATGAGCTGCAGCAATAGTAAAATGGTTAAGCATGTAGTCATGAAAGATTAAATGATTGGTCTGAACCCTAACCTTCCCTCTCCCAATTGTGTGACCTCGAACAAGTTAGTTAACGTCCCCTATAAAATAGGGATACCAAGGGTACGTATTTTACAGAGTTCCTGTGAGTATTAAATCAGCTAACTAGTCTACTAGAACATGACACACAATACGTATGTTACGTATGTTAATTCTTATTAGTTATTATGTTTTTCTAAAAAACATGGTAGATCAAATAGGCTTAAGAAGAAATATGTTAACTAAGTTTCACAGGATTATTTATGCATGATTTCCCAGAGACCTTAATACAATAATGTGTCTTGTGAATCTCAGAACAAAAACCAAATAATTTGGTTTCCCAAATTTATTAGGCTACGGAAGCTTTTTTGTGTGCAGCACAATTAATTTTCTGTGCAAGAATTTAGGAATTGCTGTCGTATGCAATACAAGGTAAGTGTTCTTAAATGTACATTTGCCCCCACTCTTAGAGTTTTTAGTGACATTATTGACATGTGAGATAATTTCTTGTTATTAATAGTAATAACTAACATGGACTGATGAGCATCAGACTTTTAATCCCCCTGGCAGCAGCCCTATGAGGTAGACACTATTATTCTCACCCCTTCTTTCATACAAGGAAACTGAGTGTTAGAGAAGTTACATGTTCCAGTTCACAGACCTCGTAATTTGCAGAGCTCAAACTCGTACTCAAAGCTCACAGACTTAACCAACGATTCCACTATACCATACCAAACAGTCCTTCCCTTCTTTGGTTTCTATAGAGTGTAGTTTAAGTGGCTACAATTTTATTCATCTCTTAACCAGAACAAGGCACTTACAAAATCACATTCCAAAGCATACATTGTAGTGTGTTGAGCTTCCAGCCAGCTTTTGTTCAGTGTTCACAGGAGCTGTGCTATCACAGCCCTTACTCAGCCAGTCTTGGTGCTTTGAGAACCGTGCACATTTCAGAGCCGAGCATATGCCGTTTCTTTCTTTTCTTTTTCATTAATTTTATTCTGCTGATAATGTTATGTTCCACACCACAGAAAATCTCTTTTCTGGTGAATTGAAAATACTAATAGGCAATAATGACAATGATAGTCCTCCTCAAAGTATGGCCCAACACTGTCCAGTGCTAGTCCCAGAGCTCTTTGCTGCTACCTAAGATAAGATTAAGTACAGCACTTAAGATGAGCATTTATAAACTTCTACAGCAAATTGGCAGAGTAATTTCATGTTTATTAAACCTAATATTAAATCTGGGTGGCTTATCCTTTGTATGTTTGTGTTTTTATTTTTATTATTAGTTTTTATAGTATTTTACAAAGGTATCAGTATGCAGAAATAAGGGAGGAAATCTCATCCTTTACTAAAAATAGTTTGAGAAGCACCAATCTAGGAGGTAGGAAGCTACTTTAGAAAACAAATTCTTGCCCATCCCAGACATCTCACCACAGTATAAGAATACCTTATAATGCCCAAGTTCCTATCTGAAAATAACTATACAAAAAAATTTATGCGCTTTAACTCTGAAATTCTGAACAGAAAATGAAAAGGCAAATAAATTTCTTTCTGTTTTGTTCTTTTTCTCTTTGCAGTTTAAATAGTGTATGTGCCTATAGAGTTTACATAGAACCATGAATGCTCTAGTTATAGGAAATAATATTAAAAACCAAGATGTTTGGGAAG
The DNA here is from genome assembly GCF_027409185.1 of Cynocephalus volans. Taxonomy (NCBI): domain Eukaryota; kingdom Metazoa; phylum Chordata; class Mammalia; order Dermoptera; family Cynocephalidae; genus Cynocephalus; species Cynocephalus volans. The sequence goes on from NC_084464.1 coordinate 80,236,127, forward strand.
TTAAATTTCTAACCTTTTGATGCTCATGCCACGGAGGGGACCATGACTTTCCACAAAAATGCCCTTTGGTGCCACTGTCAGAAATAGAATTATGAATTGATTGGATGACAGAACTGTTCCGGTACGACATTTATATAGTTTTCCACCACTAACATTGATGCAAAAGGAAAGAATAGAGCAATAGTGTGAATGCTACATATTGTGGGGTCTGAGCAAAAACAGATAAATTGCTACAATGCATACACCTAGCCATTATCCAGCTGGATGTGTAAAGGGAACCATAAGCCAGGGTAGGCTGGCAAAATCAGCCTGGAGAATGAAAAGCCAGAAGTAGTCATCACAAACGTTACATTACGCTTTCCTAGGAGGGGAAAAAATGCAATAAAATATTCAAAGAAACCCCTTCAGAATTACCCATGAAACTAATTGTTCATTATAGGAAATTTTAATTGAGAGCTCAGTGTCAACCAAGAATGAAAAAATCGAGAGACAAAATAACTTCTTCCATATTGTCGCGGAAAGAGACGTAGAAAACTGAAATGAATTCCAGAAGGTCATTAGGTACATTTCAGCAGCAAAAAATAAAACCAATTTTTTTGCTTGGTTTTTACATTTGCTCAACTTTTATTTACCTGTGAGTGATGTGGCTACTTTATTGGCATGGAAAGGGTTTATGTGTACTCACAAGTAATATGCACCCTCTACAAGCAAATTCTGTGTTATCACCTACCTTTCTACTTTCTCCCATTAGCTAATATAACAATCTATATCATTTATTCTTGTCTCACTCCACAGTCTAAAAGTAGCATTTCTGTTTTTCTCACAGTCTAAAATAAAGGCCACAATAGATATGCAATAAAAAAAAAACTAAACAATCCAAATTATGAACAAATTATAGTGGCATTGTACTCACAGTTCAAAAATATATCAAAAGTTTAGCAACATAATTTTCGTTCATGCAGTAGCTGTACATTATATTACTCATATTAGGAGGTACTTTCTGTTTGCCTTCCCATTCTCTGACAGCTGTGTTTATACGGAGAACGTCCTTGCCAAATTATGTGTTACCTTTTGCTGTCTGAAGTTGCTTTCTTCTTAATTCAGAATCTCATGCTCTGATTTAATCTTACTCATTTCTTTACTGCTACTTATAGCTTTTGTTTTCCTAACATTTCTGCTGTTTTGCTTTTTACCATTCTTAACAATTTTCAAGAATTTTAAAACAAACAAAAACTACACTTTAACTATGTTATTGTATTCTTTCTTTTAGAATAATTGTGTTTGCTAAAAGCAAGGAAGGGTTGATTGGAACACTGAAACCCTCTTTATGCCTGTATTATTACAACAGCACCCCAGCTCTTCACTCAGTCTACCTGGAAGCTCCTGCTAAATGCTCTTCTTTTAAGCACTTTCTGTTATGTCACTTTTCTGTGGGGAGATCTATGCAAGCTGACTATTCGCTCCATTTCAGGTGTTAATTTCTCTCCCTTACCGTAATACCTAGTACAATCCTCTCTCTCCTTACCAGTCAACACTATTTTTCCTTATCGTGCTGCATGCATTTTCCACTTTATGCAAGCATGTCTTGCTGTTCAGCAAACTTGGCAGCAGCCTCCCTGCCTCTGGGAGGTTGTTTGTGTTGTCCTCCTCCTCTGGAATGTTCTTTGACTTATAGTTCAAGAGCTGTCTTCCCTTTGAAAACTTCTCTTATTGCCTTAACACTTAATTTTTCTCGTGTTTACATGTTCTCTTAATCACCAGTCATTTCAAATACATTTGTCATATTTCCTTAATTAAATTGGTAACCCATCAATTTAGAAAAAGGAGAAAGAAAGATTACATAGTGCTGGTGAGGTTACCCATAAATGGGAAATCTCATTTTTGTTGATGTAAATGTAAATTGCTACAACTTTATAGGAGAGTAATTTGGTGATAACTATTACAATTTAAAAGTACTTACCCTTTAATGCAACAATCCTACTTCTGCAATCATCATAAAGAATGAAGTTCTAATATGGAAACATGTAAGTATAAGAATGTTCATTGCTGTTCTATTTGCTGAGACAAAGTCCAGAAATATCCCAAATAGCCATCCATCAGTAGAAGACTGATTAAATAAATTGTACATTCACGCTATATTATGTAGCAATTAGTTAAATCAAAATATTTTGACTTTAGAGAATATTTACACTATACTGCTAAGTAATAAAAGCAAGGTGCAGAGAAATATATCTATAGAATGGCTGCATTTTTATAAAAACATAAGAGTAGAAAGACAATCACCAGATTACTAGGATTGGGGGCTAGGAAATGAAAGGAAATAGATGGGGGAAAATACTGAAGTGAAATAGAAAAACACATGTGATATTCATTCTGCTCACTAATATCTGGTTCCCCTCACCTTTTGTGCAGGTGGTACACTGAACATCATGGCATTCTTGTGATAGGATGGAACTTTTGTGACTAATTCTGATCAGTTGTGAGCAGAAATGATGTGTGGCACTTCTGGGCCAGAGCACTTAATTGCCAACTAGAAACCTCCAGAGTTTCCTTCCCACTTCTGCAATGACAGCGAAAAGGCAATTGACACAAAGCTTCTATCCCTGAGTTCCCAAGTGACTATAGAAGTACAGAAATTAGAGACCTCTGCTGACCCAAGTTAGGGCATGGGACATATACAAGAAATAAACTTTTCTTGCATTGTGCTACTAAAATTTTGGAGTCATTTGTTACTGCTACATAGCCTAGTCTATCATGACAGATATAGTACAAATGACAAAGAATGATTTTTTAAACAATCAGCCTTCTGCATTCATGGGTTCCCCACCAAGGAACTGCCTATCTGAGGGGATCCTGGACCCAATCCCCCACTGTTACCAAGGGATAACTGTACTTATTTTTTTTTATTTCATGTAGGCACATAGTTTGAAGATCTAACATCACTAAAAAGCTATATGAAAATATTAATAAATTTTGCCTCACACCAAAACCACTTTTATTCCCCAGAAGCAACTAATTTCACACTTTTAGCAGATTTTATGGTCCTCAACTCTGTAACACTAAATAATGTACATCTACTGCTAGTCCTTAATTTATCAGTTTTAAACACTACTTCCTGTTATGGTAAATCAGGATTCTACTCTCTTACACCACAATCCCCACACAACTATAATAACCTTACTTCATCTCCCCTCAACCTTCTAATGTAATTACGTCATGTTTTTGGTTCAGATAATCAGCCAATTTTATATTATTATGAGTATGTAAATAATTGTTCACAGAATAGCTATCACTCTCGGACTTCCCTTGGCCAACTATCCTGAGAATCCTTTTCCTCTTATACTTTCTGGGTCTCATATTTCTAATTATTACCACAACAAATAGTTTCTTAAGAAAGGATGAAGGGCAGATAATTTTTCAAGAACTTAAACAATCTAATACTATAATTTCTAGGGAGGAGATCATTTTCCTCCTAATTTTGAAAGTATTCCTCGATAATTTTCTAGCTCACAAAGTTCTATCTATCAATCTATGCTGTTTCTTGCCCTGGATTAAAAATATGACATATTTTATCAATCTGGACGTTTTTAGGATCTTCTATTTCCTGATACATCTTGGTGTAGGTCCTTTTTTATTCTGAACGTTTTACAGGTGTTTTATTCTGGAAATGTATATCCTTATATTGATTATTTGAAATATTTTTCAATTTTCTGGTCCTCTATATTCTCTTAAGTGAATGTTGCCCTCTAAGGACCTCTTAAAACCTAGACTGAGCCTCAATTTTTTATTTCTTATCTTCTCTTGTCTTTCTATGTGTCATTCTGCTTTCTTAGACATTTCTTCAACATCACCTTCCAAGACTTCTATTTAATTTTAATTTAATGTGTGTGTGTATACATATATATATATATTTTTTTTTTTTTTTTAAGATGACCGGTAAAGGGATCTTAACCCTTGAATTGGTGTCAGCACCATGCTCTCCCAAGTGAGCTAACCAGCCATCCCTATGTAGGGATCTGAACCCGTGGCCTTGGTGTTATCAGTACCACACTCTCCCAAGTGAGCCACGGACCGGCCCTGGGGTATTATATTTTAAAACTGATAAGTCTTTTCTGCTTCTTAATGTTACTTTTATAGCATCTTATTCTAATCTAATACTATGGATGCAAGTGTAGTCTCCTATATCTATGAGGATTTTAACTCCTTTTATTGTATGTATTTCCTTTTTTCTATTTATTTATTATAATCTCTATTCAGTGAAGGAAACTTTTACTAAATATTTTTTGGTAGTAATGAGGCTTAAAAAGGATGACTGAACACTCTCCATGCAAGGGGAGAGGAAGAGGAGGGAATCTGAGAGGTGGAAGGAGCAGGGACTTACCAATTGGTGGGCTTCACCAGAGGGTGACTAGACAACAAGACGAATTTCTTATGGAGACTCTTCCAAATATCATAATGCATGATTTGATATTTTCCAAATATCATAATGCCCTTTCGATTTCTCCAGAGAAGGATTCTCCAATCTCCTGCCTGAGAATTAAATGCTTGAGAGCCAGCATTCCAGGAGGCGGACAGTTGGAAGCAGTGTGGCTCACCATTCAGTGCAAAGACTTCACCTGATTGTCTTTTTTACCCTTGTGGCTACTCCTGCCCTCCTGTCTCCCTAAATCAAGAGCCAACATGGCTTTAATGTCTGCGAGAACTAAATCAGCAGGCTTCTGCGCTAGTAGAGGAGGAGTACTCACCAGTGCTCCAGGAGGGGGTGAATACATTTTCAATTAACCCTCTTGTTTTTAGCCCTGTGATCTTTGCAGCACTTGGTCCCTCAATCTTCTTTGTTAGTCTCTGTGGGGAAAACTCAGCTTGCTTTCCCATAGTATTCCTCCTGTAGACAATTTCAGCTGCATCTTTCTTTTAAATCTAATTTCTAACTTCCAAAAACTTGTTAACAATGACTTAACCTGCCATTATCTCCTCGTTCTGTCTCCTTGTCCTTTTGGATTTATTCCTCTTTTATTCCCTTATCATTATTTTAGGAGAGTTTTGAAAGGAAGCAGATACCAATACATGTTACTTCTGCTATCCAGAAGACAAATATAAAATTTAAAACAAAATAACTAAAATTACAATTACAAGCTCTTTGAGGACAGGGCTCACACCCCAGTTGACTCCAGCTCAGCAATAGGTAGATAGGAGTTACTCAGTAAGAACTTCATTTATACTGAGAGGAATTTACAGGTTAAACATTCACTGAAAGTGTACTGGCCTTCCAAAAACTGGGACAAAGAATTTCTCACTTGTTGCAATCGGGCCTCTTTCAGGAGGTATTTACAGTAAATATGTCCAGATTCTTCTCCCACTCATTCTTTTATTTGCTTTCATTTTGGATTTTTTTTTTTTTAAATGTTGTTTAGTCTTTTTCTTCTGCAGACATGTGTATGGATGGGAAATGGAAAGGGGGGTTGGTTACCATTACTCACGTGGGTTTAAGTGGCCTGGGAACCCATGCACGTGTCCTGCCAAATCCACAGCCCGTGACCCACAGAGCACAATGCTGACTTTTTTCCATGTATCCAGTACCAAATAAATGTATGATATGTTAAAGATGTTCAAGCTAAACTGTTCTAAAGGACAACGGTGAAAGGAAAAGGGCACATTTTTCAGCGATCTGTTGTTCGACCCTATTAGCCACAGCATTGGCTTCTTCACAGCCCAACACTGGGGGAACTCAACAGATGGAAGAATGTGGTTGTGAGTTTGCTGAGTTCATTGTACTTTCCTCTACTCACTGCCCTCAGATTTAGATATCAGAGATGCCTGAACCCTTCATCTAAATAAACAACCAAGTTACTGCTGGAGGAACATATCTGAGTGGTGTCTAAGAAACGGATCCCTCTATTATAGACCGGTTTCACCACAAAATCCTTTATATATGGTTCTCTTCTCAGAGTAATTTTCACTAAAGCTTTTGCTTATTACAAGATGTGGAATTTGCATTATATAATTCCTCATTCAAGAGTCAGCAAACAAAGATCTTTTCAAGAAAATGTATAACAAAATTTAATCAAAGGAGAATTCTTGGACTTATAATTAAAATTCCAGAAGGAACCACAAATTCAGCTATTTCTTTCTCAGCTCTAATCCCACCCCATATTATCCTAAAAACGTCACTGTTAAGCAGTAGCAGAGGGAAAGTGAAGAAAAGGAGAGAAATGCTTGCAGGTAACTAGTTTATTTTTTCTATGCTTGCAGGTAACTAGTTTATTTTTTCTATGCTTGCAGGTAACTAGTTGATTTTTTCTATGCTTGCAGGTAACTAGTTTATTTTTTCTTTACAGTAATCTGAAAGGATGTGAAGAATGAATACGCCATCTTCTATTAAATATTTTAACTAGTTTTATAAAGGCCACATTTAGGGGGACAACCCTAATGCAATGGAAAAGAAGGCTCAGGCATTTATTTACTATCTACTTTGTGCCAGAACTTTGCTATGTTACTCTATGTAGATTATCTCATTCCATGTTTACAGCAGCCCAGTAGGATAGGAAATAGAATTGTCCCTGTTTCAAGATGACAAAACTGAGACCTGTTTTGTAAGGTTACTCAGTTAATGTATGACCTAGCCAGGATTTGAACCCAAATCTTTTTTGGTTTAAATATGTGAGAGACAGTATGGCACAGCAGTAAAAAGCACAGATTTTAGATCACAATTGCTGGTGTTTGAATCCTGATTGCACCCTTTCTAAATGATCTTAGGTAAGTTGTTTTACTTCTCTGTGCTTTAGTTTTCTATCAATAAAATGGAGATGATCCGATTAATAATCCCACAGGGACATTGTAGAAATTAATGAAGACCTGCAAAGCCCTTAACAGCAATATAAGCTCTTGCTATATATTTATTATTATTATTATTATCATTATTACATTATCTCTACTTGTATAGAAATATTGTTCTTATTATTCCCAATATACAAAAGAAAGAGAAATTTTGTAAATAATTTAACTTATAAAATGACAATGTAATCTCAAAATTTTACTTTATACATAATTGGAATTAAAATTTTCCAGGCATACAACCAAATTGAAAGTTACACAATAAACTTAGTCATCCTGTTAATTTATAAAATCCTGTTAAAGGATTTTCAATATCTTTTTTCTAAAATTCTAAGTATTTGTATTGGGTCTTGACACACATATTTCAATATTTTAATATTTGAGGTATAAGAACTAGCTGGAAGTCGAATTGGCTGACATTATGGATAGAAAGCACTTTTAGTTATCCATATTAGAAAGAAAAGAGAAACTAAAGTCTCAAGTATTGAATCTTAGATTTGTAAAGGACCATGGTAGACAAACTAGTGCAGTGAAGTATGCTCCTGTTCTTAAATATTTCTTTGCTTAATGCTTAACAAATTCAAAATGTTTTCACACACATATTTAAAGAGATACGCTATATTCCTGACATCACTATCTATTATCTGCTAAAATAAATCTAATGATGGGGAGTTCATTCCTTTGGGATGGAGGGAATGGGGAAATTAATATTTGAAACTTGCCATATAAGGTTAAAGAATCAAGCAGTCCTGCAGAGACTTTAGAGAAAATAAATTTTATAAATTCTGCCCTTCTCTTTGGATTCAGGCTTTCTTGGAATTGATCAAATTGACGGGGCATTTGTAGTCTGCAAGCCATTTTTCAACTCATGGAATGGAGCTCTTCATAAAATTGTCAAGAGCCCATGAACATTCAGCATTTGCTGTTTCAATGCAGTTGCCGGTTTAATTTCTATGCAATCAACAGGACAATATAATGGGTGGCATGAAAACTAGGGGGAAAAAAGGAAGAAAAAAAGAAACGGGGTGCTTTTTAAAAGATTGTTTGCCAACAAAAATGTGCTTAATTTACATATATTTTTCTTATAAGATAAAATAAATAAGATGTACTCTTATGAAACATCAAATCAAGTATGTTCTGTTTGTTTCTTAAGTGGTTTGTGTTTAAGGGAAACAAAGCAAAACAAAATATCTTCCTGCTTGTCATTTTTTATTTTTATAAAATATCTTTCTTGAAGTTTAAAAGAAGATATAAACATTTTACACTCTATGCATCCTTACTTAAAAACTGTGTGTGTGTGTCTAGAAATTGTGCCCCAACTGGATGCAGATGAATGTGTGCCTAGTGTGGGGGAGCTGTTTTGGTGAAAGGGGTTGCTGAAGAAGATGAAGGACTTCAGACAACAGTGGAAAAGAATCAGAAAGAGCCAGGGTTGAGGGATGGTTAAGTTCTCAAAGTTGGCCTCTGAACCTCTTTTACCATTCCCACATTTGTGAGAGAGCTACTGTTCCCCCACATCTAATGCAGTTCACGGAAACTGCCCAAGATTCTGTGTGATACAATCAATCTGGCTATTCCTTTAAAATACTGGGTGTTCACAAAAAATATAAAATAAAATATAAAGGAGTCTTCCTTAAATATTTTTGGGCCCAAAAATATAACATTATCCCTTAGGTGTGCCCCCTTTTTAATAATCAACTTTAAGTGGCACAAGACTCAGGGACACAAGGAAGTTGTAACTTCTGTCTGTTTCCTCATAGTCACTGGCAGAAACAAAAATAGTAGCTATCAGTTATTTAGTGCACAGTATTCATCATTCCCTGTATTTCATTTATATTAACATCAATCCTCACAACAATTGGGCAGGAAGATGGTTCTATTCCTCCTTTGAAAATAAAGCGATCATGCTTCAAAGAAATGAAACAACTATTAAAAAGCCAATAAGCAACAAAACAAGAATTTGAACTCATGGGTTTCTGGTACAAAGCCCACGCATTTTTCATTACACGTAACTGTGAATAATGCTTTTAGAAATCTCTCAAGAGAGATGTTCTTGCTTTACGGTCAGATTGATTGAGAATATTCAGAGACCTCAAAAAGTTCATGGAAAGATTCATATTATCTTTCAGTTACATTTTTCCACAAACTTTTTGAAGTACCCTCATACATATGAGGCTTTATTTTTATTTTGCTGATTTGCTCCATATTCAGAAAAAATTTGAAGTAGATTGAAACAAAGGCTAATAAACTAGATGACTTTTAGTCACTATACTACAGAAAGAAGATGCCAAAAGTCAATCCCTCCTCTAGAAATATGTAGAAAAAAATGTTCAAAAGCAAAAGAAGGAAGTCCACAGGAGCCAGAAATGAAATATATATATATATTCCATAATATATAAATATATATATTTGTATATTTATAAATATATATATTGCACATAGAGTATATAACTATAAATGGAATTAAAGGAGAAAATATCTGATCGTTTTAATAGATGTTAAAAATAATTAGATAAACTGATAAACCATGGCACTCAATCCTGATTTTTAAATTTAAAAGTCTAAGTTCAATATTAAAAGAAATGCCCTTAACTTCAAAAATTAGCTACACAAAACCCATAGCAAATGTTATCCTTAATGATGAAACATAAGAAACAATTCCAAGAAGCCTTGGAAAAAGCAAACTGTTTACTCTCACCTCTTTTATTATTACTCTCTCAATTTTCTTTTCCAGTTTTGGTTGAGAAGGTCACTCCTACCTCTAGATAATACATGTACTCTCACAGATCTTCTTGAATTTTTTTATCTTATTTTTTAGTTACTAATCTGTCAGGAATTTATATTTGTGTGTGCTACATGCTAAAGGTTCAGTTTTATTCTCTTCATATGACTAGCTAATTATGAGATGGTATTAGTAAGTACTTATTTCCTACTAAATTGAAATACAACTTTGTGACATATTAACTTCTCATACAAAATAGGAAATATTTCTGCTATATCTTCTTTATTCCTTTTACTTATTTTCTATTTCTATATTAATATTTTGTTGATCATAGAGATTTTTAGCATGTTAGGGATAACTAAGAAAACAAGTAAATATTTAAATTTAAATAAATAATTTTCTACATTTTCTCTCTCTACCAGAAATTGGTAGATTTGGTTTATATTTTTCAATGATTAAACCCAACATATTCTACACATGGAAACATCAATAACTAAATAGGCTTTTTACAAATCAATGACAGTAGTGAGATTAGTTTCAAATAAATAAAATACCCAAGCGTGATATCTGGCAATATCTTATACACACGGACTTCATACGTGTCACTGTGTTTAAATCCGTGGACTCTGTTCTGTTATTATTCAATGACTTTCCATTCCTAAGAACTAAGACCATAATACAACATGAATACTAAGGTTCTTAAACTAATTCTGACTTAAGAAAACAATCTCTGCAATCCTCGTGCTGTCACATATTGAGTATATACAGGAAAGATGATCAGGAAGAGAAAAGTCACTCAGAATGAAGCCTTGGGTCTAAAAGACATCTGAAAGATATCATTGGGACCAAATCCATAAATGAGTCCATATAAAACTAAAACTGAAAATCGTGTGCCCAGGTATCCTATCTCCTACAACAGTGACCCTGAAGAAACCCAGGACTCGCTCTCATGCAGCAATATATTCCAGCTGCAAATGAGCAACAAACTCTAGAATTATGCATTACCTGAGACGGCTGGAAAGATCTTTGGGAGGCCTATTGGGTCAAGTTTCCTCATTCACGTAGTTAGAAAATTGAAAACCATCATGGAGACATTAAATGCTAATTGGTTTAATCTAAAGTACAGTGCACTTCAAATACTTCATTATAAATACACATAAACAATTTTTAATAATACAATCTTTAATAAATTAGAAATGCAAGATTTCTAAGGAGGAAATTTTTCAGTATGGCATCCAAATTGAATTCTTCTTCATGAAACTTATATCCAACCAGTCGGGACAATCTGAGGTACAACATATAGAAATAAGATAGAATTTTAGAGCTTATCTCCTTCTTCCTTGGTGGTGTATAATTTTAAAAACTGATCATAATGATATCTAATGCACATATATGTACATACATATTTATTTGTTAATATCCTACCTTACCCTAGAATAAAGTGATGGCTTTATAAAGTTATATAAAATATAGCACGATAAAATAAATTGGAAATAAATGAGAAAGAAAAAGTAGATTCTGAAATGAAGCAAATACAAAAATTAGTGTCACAGATTCCTATGTACTAGGTACCAATGGACAACAAATGGAGATCTAAGATTTCTAGAATCTTAGATCAATACAGTTGCCTTATATCTATAGCATTTTATTAGAGTACCTCCCTAGTAGTACTGTGCCTGCAATTCAAATTAAATAATCCACTATTCAAATGTATATTCTAGCATGCATGTCATCATGAGACATAAAACATTAAGCATCGCAGAATATAGTGCGTGCCACAAACAATCCCCAGACTTTTCTTGAAGTGTTATAGAAGCATCATGTTTTGGGAACCAAATGTATTTATACACAAAACCATAATGATTTATTGAATGCCTGCTAAATTCTGGGCATTCTCTATCTAATTTGACAAGGCTCCAATTACTTATCAATAACCCTATTTGGAGTATGAGAAAGCTAAAGACCAGAGAAATGGAAGAACTTACACAAGATTTCGTGGCTAGGAAGACTCAGCAGTGGGGCATATATCCTAGCCTTTGGGCTCAATACCGGTATTCTTTCCATTGCTCTGTGTCAGTCTCTAAATAGTCAATTAATGGCTTGTTTTAGACTTGGGATCAACATGAAATATTAGCAATCCAAAATCTAAGCTCAAAAGGGCTATAAATTCAATACAAACTCGATCACGGTTGTTTTTATTATTTGGATACAATGGATTGTCTATTCTCAGCTTATTTTATTGAGGTTTAAATTTAAATTTTATTTTGTAGAATGTGCAGACCCCAAACCAGACAGTCAAGGAAAATGAAGACACAGGGAAATATATTCCAAACAAAAGAACAAGATAAATCTCCAGAAATCAACCCTAATGAAACAGAGTTATTTGATTTACATAATGGAAAATTAAAAATAGCCATCATAAGAATGCTCACTGAGATCAGGAGAACAATGCATGAACAAAGTAGTAACCTCAACAAGAAATATAAAATATGAAAAAGTACCTAACAGAAACTGTGGAATTGAAGAATACAATAACTAAACTGAAAAATTCACTATGGAATTTTTTATCAACAGCAGACTTGATCAAGCAGAAGAAAAGATCAGCAAACTAGAAGACAGGTCATTGGAAACTATTCAGTAAAAGGAGCAAAAAGAAAAAAGAATGAAAAAGAGTAAAGAAAGCTTAAGGGACTTATAAGACATCAACTAGCAGACTAACATACACATTATGTGAGTTTAAGAATAAATATTATACCCAGCAAAACAGTCCTTCAAAAAAGAAAGAACAGATAAAGTCTTCCCAGAGAAAAGCTGAATGAGTTTGACCACTAGATCTACCTTACAAGAAATGCAATGGGGAGTTCTTCAAGTTAAAATGAAAAGATGCTGAACGACATCATGATAGTATAAGAAAATATAAAACTCATTGGAAAGGGTAAATATAGAGACAAATATGGAATACTGTATTATCGTAGCAGTGGGGACTAAGTCACTTTAAATTCTAGTATCAAAGTCAAAAGACAAAAGTATTGAAAGTAATTACAACTAAAAAAATATATAAAGGGATGCACAATATAAATAGATGTAAATTGTGACATCAACAACATAAAGTTGGGGGGAGAAGTATTAAAAGTGTAGAGGTTTTGTATGTGATTGAAGTTATGTGGTTATCAGCTTAAAATAGATTGTCATAACAATAAAATATTTGATGTAAGCTCAATAGTTACCATAAAGAAAATACCTATAAAAGTTACATAGAAGAAAAAGAGAAAGAGATCAAAGCATATTTATACAAAATCAATGAAACACAAAGGAAGATAACAAGAGGAAAAAAAGAGGGAGACAAAAGAACAAGACAAACAGAAAACGGTTAACCAAATGGCAATAGTAAATCCTTCCCAATCAATAATTACTTTAAGTGTACCTGAATTAAAATCCCCACTCAACAGACATAGACAGGATGAATAGATTTTTTTTAAAAATACAAGATTTAACTACATACTGTCAAAAAGAAACGCACTTTAGATTTAAGAACACACATGAAAGTAAACGGGTGGAGAAAGATATTCCATGCAAATGGTAACCAAAAGAGAGCAAAAGTGGCTATACATAACCAAAATAGACCTTAAGTGAAAAAAAGTATCACAGGAGACAAAAAGGGACATTATACACAATAAGTACATACAGTTTTATCTGTCGATTAAAAATAAATAAATAAATAAAACATTATATAATGACAAAAAAGCCAATTCACCAGGAAGATATAACAATTACATATGCACCCAACACCACAGCACCTAAATATGTAAAGCAAACATTGACGGATCTGAGGTGAGAAACAAAAAATATGCTCAACATCACTAATCACCAGAGAAATGTAAATTAAAACCACATTGAAATATCATTTCACTCCAGCTAGAATGGCTATTACTAAAAAGGCTGAGCATAACAAATGCTGGTAAGGGTGTGGAGAAAAGGGACCTTTTCTACAGTGTTGATGGAACTGTAAATTAGCACAGCCATTTGGAAAACAGTATGGAGGTTCTTCAAACAACTACAGATAGAACTACCATATGATCCAGTAATCCCACTTCTGGGTATATACCCAAAGGAATGGAAATCATCATGTCAAAGGGATAGCTACATTCCCATGTTTGGATTTACATTCCCAGTTCTATTTACAGTAGCCAAAATATGGAACCAACCTAAATGTCCATCAACAAACAACTGGAAAAGGAAAATGTGGTATATATACACAATGGAATATTACTCAGCCATAAAAAAGAATGAAATTCAGCCATTCACAGCAACATGGAGGAGCTTGGAGAAATTATGCTAAGTAAAATCAGCCAGGCCCAGAAAGAGAAATACTGCATGGCCTTCGCACAACTGTAAATAGGTGGTTAATATCTCACTGAAAATTAAATTGAAAGTTTTGGGTCCTGGATTTGATTTACAACCTCTCACATCCTAAACTGTCCTCAAATCTTACTCCTTTTTGAGGAATCATAAAAATTAGGATAACACATTTCTCCTTGACAAATACATTTAAACACCCATCCTTTACCAAAAAAGCAAAATTATGTTTGAATATTAAGTATGACACCTCCCCTCTTACTCATGGAACCTTCCTTATATGCTACTTCTTACTGGATGGCACCATGTTAAACTAAGTCTACCATTTACACTTGACTCTCAGAGTGAAGCAGGCACTCAGAGAAATCCTCAAGGGCTAGCACTAAAAGGAACTAGAGGTTACCTTAGTCCCAACTTCTCATCACAGAGCTGAAGAAACTGGAGCCAGAGGGTTTTTGGTGCCAGGTTACACAAGTACCTAGAGGCAGAGCCAGAACTTGAACACACATATCTCAACCTCTAGTCTGCTCCTCTTTTCACTCTAACCTTCTGAGTTCTGATTTAGTGAAAAGAGATCCAGACTACAAATAATAAATGGTCGCCAACTTTACGTTGGTAATCGGGAATGAAGACTGTGATTCTAGAGAAAAGGTAAACCCAGCAATACTCATCTTTATGCAGACTATGTTAGTTTTCTATTGCCTCTGTAAGAAACTACCACACACTTAATGGCTTAAAATACAACTTCATTATCTTATGGCTCTGCAGGTTAGAGGTCCAACATAGGTCTTGCTGGCTAAAAATTAAGGTACTGCAGGTCTGCATTACTTTCTGGAGTAGTGGAGAATCCATTTCTTTGCCTTTTTCAGCTCTTAGAGATTGCCTGCATTCCTTGGCTAGAGGTCTCCTCTCTCCATTTTCAGTGCCCTCGACATTGCATCTCTCCGACCTTTCTCCCATAGTCACATCTCCCTCTTATTTTGTTTTTTCTGTTTTTGTTTTTTTTTGTTTGTTGTTTGTTGTTTGTTTTTGGTGGCTGGTAGTAACAGGATCCAAACCCTTGACCTTGGTGTTGTCAGTATCTCTCTTATTTGACTACAGCATAAAAAGTTTCTCTATTTTCAAGGATTCTTGTGATTAGATTGGGTCTATCTGGATAATCTAGCATAATCTAGCATAATCTCTTCCATCTCAAAGTCTATACCCTTAATCACATCTTCATATTCCCTTCTGCAATCTAAGGCAACATATTTACAGGTTCCAAAGATTAGGGCATAAACACCTTTGGGAGCCATTATGTTGCCTACCACCCAAGCCCTCGGCACAATTATGCAGACAGGAGCTTTTATTTCAGCTTTCCTTACTTCCTTTCCTTTACCCATCTCCATGTCCATTTCTTCCTGTTTCTCTAGCACTTAGCACATGAAATTCTGATAATTATTTTAGCAAAATTTGGTTGGAAGGAAGGAAAGAAGAAAGGAAGAAAAGAAGTAGGGAAGAAGGGAGGGAGGGAGGAAAAACTTGCTACCACTCCATCTCCAGGCAAAATTTTAATGTTAAATTAGTAGTCTTGAATCTTTAGCATCTAGAGGCCAGTGCTTACCATCACTGATGAGATTTCAGGTATAAAAGCTGGGGATTTCCTTCTCTTTAAAGGATAAATAGCATATTCCATTGTGTATATATGTCACACTTTTTATCCACAATATATACATATTTCAAAACATCATGCTGTACACCATAAATATATACAGTAAAAAAAAATTATCCTAAGTGAAACAACCCAGGTACAGAAAGAGAAATAAATACTGCATGTTCTCACTCATAACTGGGAGCTGAATCCATAAATAAACAAATGAGCGATACAGACAGACAGAGAGAAGGAAAGAAAGAAACAACAATCATAGTCATATGTTGAGCTTTTAGAAAACTAGAGGTGGAAAAGGGGAGGGGTAGGAGAGAGGAAGGGGGTCTAATGAGGAATTGGGTCAATGAACACAAAGGATGATTGCGTGTTGTAATGATGAATAAGCTAACTATATTGATCTAACCACCACAGTCTACACAATTACTGAAAATCAATGTTGTACTCTACATGTATGTATACATAAATAAATAAAATTTAAAAATGTAAAAGCTGGGGATGGTTTGGATGGGTGAGGGAAGGGGGCACAAGAGAACCTTCCAACTTCCTGTAAGTATTTTTTAATCCTACTCTATCTCTATAAGCCATTCTAGCCAGAGATAATCAAATAAGATCTACAATTCCCCTTCCAGCTTTTTTACTGGCAGGAAAAGAGTTTACTGTCTATGAGCCATTGAAGTCAGGGTGGAAATTTCCAAGTCTTAGAGAAAGGGCTCCCACAGTGGATAACTGAAGCATATAGGAGCTTCCATTTTCTATTCCAGCCTGTCTCTCCTCTGACATGGAACTAGTACATGGGGGATAGGGACACTCTTTAGCTCTGTCAGATAACCATGTCTTTAGATGCCATACTCAAAACTGATTGAGGTCCTCGGACCTTTAATCCAAAAGCCCCTTCGCCCAGGCCTCCATCACTCCCTTGTCTTTGCCTTCCTCTCTCTACTCTCTAGAACTCACAGAAACCAAATAATTATATGCAACCAACACAAACAGTTGAAATATTTCAAATGTTTACAAAATGAAATATGATCAGATCAGTTCGGACCAGCTATGCGTGGTCACAGCTCTTTGCTCTAGGAACACAGATGAGTCAGGTGTTCACTTGGCTCAATCAGTGGCCACATCTGAATAAAATCTTTCCCTGCTTGGTAAATGAAAGGTTGAAGTACAAGGGAAAGATAAATATGATAGGAATATTGACTTTTATGCCTGGGATTCTTTTTACTTGATTTATTTTTTCTTTTGAGATATGAAGACCAAGTCTTCCTTATGTTTGCCCAAGGTTACATTTGGATGCTGAAAGACTGGTTAGGGACAATTCACTGCAGCCTGGTAAGACCAGCCTCTGAGTCAGGGACTGGGAACCAGCAGATGATCTGGTCATCAGGGCCAGATAGAGTTGTGAGCATGCCTTGAGAAGGCTAAACATTGGGCACCCCTTCAAACCACAAATAAGTAAATCTCTTCTGATCTTTTGTTTAGTCAGATAAAGAGAATCAGATTTTTCTACTAATAAAAATTCTGTGTTTTCTCCTCATGTTCAAAATAAGGGATATGTTATATGCATGTATTTCATGTGCTTCTGACCCAGTCAGCATCTCAAGAGGCATATGAAAGGGTTTAACTTTAGATAATAAAACAAGCCAATCATCTTGGGAAATAACCTAATGTCATATATTATTTGGTTTCAGAATTGCAGCTGACTATGTCTGACACCTTCAGAAAAACAAAACTAGTTTCTTGTTAAAGTGGTTTGGAATTTTTCTATGAAGTTTGCATAAGTTCTTAGCACAGGTGAATAGGCATTGATGACAGTTGTTTTAATTTCTACTAGGGGAACTATCTCTATCTGCTGGATCAATATCACTGATATTTCATCAATTATATGTCTCAATGGAAACCTGAGTTAACTGGTACCAGGTTTCTAACTTATTTGAGTGACTTTTTAACACCGTTTCATCTGGATCTTGTTCAGATTGCTGATGTGTACAGTCTCTGAAATTTCTGAGTGTCTCGGCTTAATCAACTCAAATACTTTCTTAGATATTATTTGATAAATAATAAAAATATAAGAAATGGCTTTTATAAAGGTACGTGTCTATGAAAAAGAGGCTTGGCATCCCAATTAAAGGATAACATTAGTGTTAAGAAGGCAAAATAAATACACTCTCCCAAGAAAATGGAAACATGTCTTAAGCTGCTTTTTGCCTCACACAAATCTAAAAAGAATCCCTTAAGGACTGCAGTCTAACTTTAAGTTCTCAGTCTCATAAAACAACTATTTTAATTAAATACAGAGATTCTCCACCAACTTCAGTCCTCAATTATTTAAGCCTTTAAGAAAAAGGCATTAAAATAGCATGAATAAAGATGCTGACAAACTCACGGCCATAGAGAGCAGAAAATGAGTTTTCAATGAAAGTGATGGTTACTGTTGCTATTATAATAAATGAGGTACTATAACTAGGAAGGTCTGGGCACTTTCCTCATGATGTTTAAATTAATCCATAAAACTACATGTGCAGTTTGTTCCACACACACCCTGAAAGAATGTGACTGCAAAAAGCAACGTAAGTCCATATGTCTCTGACAGTAAAGAAGGCTCACGCAGGAATCTTTCATGATGGCTTGGGATATGCTCAGTTTAAGTTAAGATTCATAACTTGAGATAAAAAGAAACAGCATGGATGCCTTTTCAGAAACCTAAGTGTTCAAAAATCTCTCCCATCTCACATCTGTTGAAAAGAAAAGACCAAATCTATGCAGAATAATGACTCTCACAGGAGAATTTCCTTTCCTGGTTGTAAGGATAGGACAAAAATGTGTGGAAAAGGTGAATTCACTCTCCCGCCTAGAGCTGGGACATTGTCTTCTCCTGCCCCGAGACACAGGCATTCCTGGCTTTCAGATCTTCAAACTCAGACCAGGACTTATACTGTTGGCCTCCCAGTTCTCACCTTTGGGCTTGGACTGGAACTACACCACTGGCTTTCCTGGCCTCTAGCTTCCAGATGGCAGATCATGGAATTTCTCGGACTCCATAATTGTGTGAGCCAATCCTTCATAATCAATCTGTTTTTGTATAGATATAGATATAGATATAGATCCTATTGGTTCTGTTTCTCTAGAGAACTCTGATTCATGCACTTCACCTTCTCCTTTGGCCTACACATGTTCTTACTGCTGTCAGCTCATAGATAAGCCAGGTCACTGACAGGTAAACCGATCACTTTAGGTCTTAGTGTGATTCAAAACATTTTACTTATTAAAATGTACTTATTAAATGTACACAAATACTCAAAGTTTTACTTTCCAAAGTACAAGCAAAATTTTCAGAATTTTAAGTACTTTTGTCATAATTGTTTTAAAAATCCCTAACATTTATTGAAGTCCTACTTTCAGAACCAGAGCAAGAGAAGGGGGGAAATGGCCAGTAATATGTGGCTCCTGAGATGACCAACATGCAGTAGGCTCTGAGTTAGACAAGATCTTTTACAGCACAATTGAGATGCAGAGAAATATTTCATTGTAACTGTCATATTTACCTTGTTTTTAAAACAAACATCACCATTCCTGAGGCTTCCCTAGAACTGATCTAGATTTTCCCACACAGAAGACTCTGGAGGACTCTTCCTCATTTTTAGTTCTTATCTGGGGACAGTTTTTAAGGGGAGAAGTTTGTTCTGTTTAGAATGTTAGGGTTAAACATGGCACTAAAATGCTTTTGATTAATACATAGCCACAGATAGAGAGACCTCTGAAAACTGATGCAACAGGATCTTGGGGCAGCATGCTTTAGCCAGCTTGTAGTCAATTAATGTTGCACATACACAAAACTAAGTGCCTGCTGGAAAGCTTGACTTTCCAGGTTTTTATTGCCCACAGGTATTTTCTGATTAGTTGATTTCAACCTATGGAAGCAAGTTAAGAAGTATTATGTGATATAGTGGATTGAATTGTGTTCCCCAAAAACTCACTGAAACTTGAATTGTGTCCCCCAAGTTTCTTGTGTTAGAAACTTAGCCCCCACTGTGACTGTTAAGAGGGTGGGAAATCCTATTATGGTAATTGAAAGGTAGAGCCTTGAAGAGGTGATTGGATTGTAGGACCATGCAGTCATGAATGGATTAAAAATGGTGGTCAGAGGCGTGGTCTGAGGGCTTTAAAAGGAGAGTCTGTCTTTCTTTGCTCTCTCTGCTTCTACCATCTTGCAATGTGCCAAAGGAAGCCTTCACCAGATGTGTTCCCTGGACTTTGAATTTCTAGCCTCTGAAACTGTAAGCAATAAATTTTGTTTTTCTTTGTAAATCACCCAGTTCCAGGTATTTTGTTATAAGCAACAGAAACAGACTAATACATGTGGGATCAGAGAGATAAAAAAGATTGAAAAGACATTTGTTATACTGACCCTTCTGTATTAGTCTAGGCCTCAGGAGAAAAGAGATGGCACAGTCAAGTAGAAGAAATGAGGAGAGTTTAATGAAAGGATATTTACAAGGTGTGAGCAGGGTATAGGAAAACTGCAAGATCTTCAGGGCTAGTAATTCCAGTTACCACTCCTAAGCCTGAAGCGGGAAGGGGAAGCAGTGGTTACAGGTAAAGAGCTGTGTGGAGAAGGCCATCTTCATTATGTCCCTCAGTTAAGGGACATAATCAGTCAGTTAAGAACCCACAAGCAGGGGACTTGTTACCATGATCTTCTGGTGGTGCCTCCCTATCAGCCAAACCCACCTCATAACCAGAGAGCAAGGGGGACTATTGATGTAACCCCAAAAGGTCAGCCCGCTTGGCACAGAGAAGGGTTGAGAGTGAGGGAGAATGACTCTGAAGAGACAAAGATAGGACACCCAGGACAGCATCTGTCTTACAAAGCAATGACTGTGGCAGCCTAGGCTGATGATGATTTAAAACTAAGGAAACATGCAGTATCTTTTGGCATGGTCCATGGAACAGAAATATCTCATTGAGATCACAAACTGAGCAGTACAAACATGCCTTTGGCGGAGAGGTCAAAGGACAGGGATTCATTCACTGCTAGGGAATGTATCCTTCTCAAGAACAAAAAGATCATTAATTTAGGGCTCTGCTTCTCCTAATCTGTTTGTAAGAACCAAGTAGACTACAAGCATGCACATCTGCAGGGTCAGCAAAAACCCGTAACCCCATTTCTTCAGCTGCTTTTATTATGACACATGACAGAGAGGAAATTAACTGGGAAGGAACAGAAAGCAAGAAAGACGAATGTCCTTAGGATTATTACAGGCCATGTGCATGTATTTTAAACATTACTTGTTTCCAGCAGGTCAAGGGTACATTGCTGAGAGCATGTAGGTGAGTATTGCGATGGTCACCACTTGGGCCAGTAATCATCCCGCGTGTCCAGGAAGGATCATTTATCTGTATATGTCATTGACCAACTATCAGCCTTCTAGGAAGGACCTGGAATTCCTTTTCTGTCATTCTAATACTTCATGAGTAATCTCAACTGGCACTAGGACTCAATTTAAAAAAGATAAAATTTGGCTCATTTCTTATTCTAAAGGATTCAAACTTCCATCTAGGAATTTCAGAGAAAAGTTCACATTGTACTAAAAACAACAACAACAACCAAAAAAAACACTCTTTCAATCGTCAGTTACTTGTTTTTTAAAAAAAAAAGTTGGTTAGAGGAGCCTTCACTATTGAGGTCTTACCAAGTACCCCTTCTGATAGTTAGGAGATGAGCTCCTGGTCTCTAGAGCCCAAGTGGTGAAAGAGATGTCTAAAGTAGACTGATGGAGAACTCCAGGCTCAGATGGCTTAAATGGAATATTATACCAAACATTTAAGGAAGAAATAATACCAACCCTGCACAATCTCTTCCAGGAAATAAAAGAGAAGGGAACACTTCCCTTCTCTCTTTATCAAGCTGTCATTGCCCTGACACCAAAATAGACAGAGACATTACCAAAAAAAAAAAAAAACCTACAAACCAAAGCTACAGACCTCATGAACATAAATCAAGGATCAGCAAACCACAGCCTGTGGGCTTGGACATGTGTAATAAAGGTTTTATCAGAACACAGCCATATTTACTCATTTGCTATGGCAGAGCTGAGCGGTGTCAGATTCGACAGAAAGCATGTGGTCTGCAAGTCAATAATATTTACTATCTGGTCCTTTAAGGAGTTTGCCAACTCATGACTTAGATGCAAAATTCCTCAACAAAATAGTAACGATTTGAGTCTGAGATATATAAAAGCATAAGCTACATTTTTACCAAGTCCACACAGAGGGAAGTAAGGCAGGAGTGGGTGCCAGCACCCAGGCAGGGTGAGGAGGACATGGATGCATGGGGACTGGGGCAGCAGCACCCCCACACAGGGGTCAGGGTCCGAGCAGACAAACAAATGTCAGAACAGGGCTGCAGAAGACTTAATAGGTTGTAGGGACCCAAGTAAAATGAGAAGGATGACAGCGTTGCAGTAGACAATGGCAATCAGAGAATGGCTACTTGCAGGATGATTGAAACGATATGCAAACATACGGAGAATAATCTTCTTGCACCAGAAAGTAACTAAAAATCCTAAAAGAAATCCTAAAATCCTAAAAATTTATGTTGATAGAGAGGAGACGAAAGTACTAGGCAAAGACTCATTTTTCGAGAAGTTTAACAGTGACAGGAAGGAACGAGGTAAGATGTGTAAAGTCATGATTTCTTTCAAGAGAGAAGCCCGATATGTTTACAGGCAGACAAGAAGAAAGCAGTAAATTGTGCCACATTTGAGAACTCTGGAAACTTATTCAAATAAAGGGGTTCGATAGCTAATTGGCTACTATTTGAACTGTGCTCCAAAAGGTATTACTTTTATATTTCCTAAGAAATGATCCTATTTTGTGAGCTATGAACTTGTGAAGGGCAGGGAGTGTCTTACTCATTGGTTAACCATGAGAGGCTGACACGGTGCCTCTGGATAAAATCATTAATAATAAAAAACATATTTTAAGTGAGGTCTATTGAAATAGAGGGCTCAAGATTGATAAATTGCACTTGGAAATCTTCAGATTCCAAATCTTCACTATCAAGCAAACAGTAGCAGGTGAAAACAAAAACGAAAACAACCTAAAATAGCTGTGAAAATCCCACAGATTTACATGTCAAGTTAGTTTAGTCTTTATACTGGAACATCATATATGTCTAAGGTAAATCATTCAATTCCAGGAGGCTATTTGTTCAATCACTTATTCAACAAATATGTGAGGCCCTACTATGTGTTTTGATAGTAACACACATCTATAATGTGGGTTTCCATTACTGTAGATTAAGAAGTAATTTTGTTTGTTTTCCAGTATAATCTAAAAATATCAATCACTGGAACAACAATCTAGTTTGGAATCTTGATGAGAGAATCACTAGAATAATAATCTAGTTTGGGACCTTTAAATGAGAACATGGTGTGCCTGGGACAGGAACTGAATCTCCTTGTCTCCTTTCTCCTGTTCTTTCTTGAGGGTAAGACTTGTTAGAAAAATGATTGCCCATTTGAACAATGAGCATAGTTGCATGCTCAAGAGAGCCCTTGTAAGTCTTCATCTACACCATCCTAATGAAAAATGACAAGAACAAGTGAAGAAAAGTTTCGTGATAACAACAGAACACCTTCATAGGGATTTGTAGCATTTATGTTTCCATTTAGTGAGAATTGGCTGGAAAATTCAAATGTGTCTTAAATGCTGTAAAGAGCACAAAAAGAGATGCACAATGTTGCTCTTCTGGTCTACTGATCTTACACAAACAAATATGTGGACAGGTCACCTAATAGAAATTCCATACATAAGTTTAGCTTTCCTTTTGAACTCAGAAAAGTAGTCATCCCCCAGCAAGAAAAGAACTCTAAGTACCTGGTGCCACAGTCTCATTCTCTGTCCTCTGGCTCATTGCTGCTTCCCCATTTCTCAGCCAATGGCTGAAGGATAAAATTCTAGAGCAGCTGCAAGACCCAGCTGTGCCAGGGAAAAGCCCAGACTAAATGGACACTTCTGACCATGTCACACCTGGGGAAAATATGTGTATATCCTTAATCCTGTCCCCATCACCCCCAGGCTCATCAAGATAAATTTTTCTCAGCTTGACAATAAGACCTTTCTCTGCCATCTGGTTCCCATTTTCTGTTTCTAGCCATTACTGTGCCTTCTCAGTCTCCCTTTCCCCAACTCCGTGTTCCTTCACACCTTTATACAAATGATTTTATCTGCCAGTGATACCGTTCCTCTGGGAAACTAAAATCTCCTAGTTACGTTGCAATGTGTTTATCTGAGAAAACAGTAAAATCCCAAAGGTGCTGGCTCCTTGGTACATCTTGCAACCTATAAAATCAACCTAAGTTTCAGTCTAAAGTTTTATTTTTGATCTTTTTTAGGGAATCCTAAACTCTATCTTCAGTAATCTATAGTACTTTGAACTGATAAATCATTAGAATCTTAATGGAAATAATAATGTCAATGAAAGATCAAGAAAAATATCTAATGTTGTACATATGATGGGTACAATATCACTTTGAGTCTATTATATTATTTATTATATTTGGGGTTTTTTGTTTTGTTTTGTTTCTTAATGTTTTATATTTGAAACCGCTACTGCTAGCTTCTTTTGCTCACTTAACAGCTGAAATACTGAAGGGTTTATCAGTATCAATGGGTATCATCAAAAATTTTTAAGTAAAACTCCATTCAAAAATTATAATCAAAGGCCACCATGCTTTTTATTATTTTTATTTTTATTTTTTTGTTGGATGTTTATTGTACATACTTGTGGGATGCAACGTTGATTTTCAATAATGGTGTACAATGTGTGGTGGTTAGATCAGGATAGTTAGCTTATTCTTTATTACAATACACAATCATCCTTTGTGTTCATTGACCCAATTCCTCATTAGCCCCCCTCCTTCCCCTCCTACCCCTCCCCTTTTCCACCTCTAGTTTTCTAAAAGTTCAACATATGACTATGATTGTTGTTTCTTTCTTTCCTTCTCTCTGTCTGTCTGTATTGCTCATTTGTTTATTTATGGATTCACCTCCCAGTTATGAGTGAGAACATGCAGTATTTATTTCTCTTTCTGTACCCGGGTTGTTTCACTTAGGATAATTTTTTTTATTGTATATATTTATTGTGTACAAATTATGTTTTGAAATATGTATATATTGTGGATAAAAAGTGTGACATATATACACAATGGAATATGCTATTTATCCTTTAAAGAGAAGGAAATCCCCAGCTTTTATACCTGAAATCTCATCAGTGATGCTAAGCAATGGCCTCTAGATGCTAAAGACTCAAGACTACTAATTTAACATTAAAATTCTGCCTGGAGATGGAGTAGTAGCAAGTTTTTCCTCCCTCCCTCCCTTCTTCCCTACTTCTTTTCTTGCTATATATACCGCAATTTCCTTATCCAGTCAACCATCAACAGACAGTTAGGTTGGTTCCATCACCTGGCTTTTGTAAATACAGCTGCAATAAACATGGGAGTGCAGGTATCCCTTTGACCTGATGTTTTCCAATCCTCTGGTTATATCCCCAGTAGTGAGATTGCTGGATCATATGGTAGTTCTATCTGTAGTTGTTTAAGGAACCTCTATATTGTTCTCCATAATGGCCGAACTAATTTATAATCCCACCAACAGTGCAGAAGTGTTCCCCTTTCTCCACATTCTTGCCAGCATTTGTTATTCGCTATCTTTTTTATAATAGCCAGTCTGATTGGGGTAAGGTGATATCTCAAAGTGGTTTTGATTTGCACTGATGATTAGTGATGTTGATTAGTGATGATCGGTGATGTTGAGCATTTTTCGTATACCTGTTAGCCATTTGTATGTCTTCCTTTGAGAAATGTCTATTCAACTTCTTTGCCCATTTTTTAATTGGATTATTTGGGATCAGTGGCAAAGCTAAAGCTGACAAAGCCTAAGGACTGAATAGGTGAAGACACTGGACCTAGAAATGGACCTAGAATATTTTAAAGCCAGATTCCATAGGGACCCTGCGATCTTCAGGCTGCAACACTTAGCAGTGTTGTTAAGCAATGATGGCACCCCACTGACATCCAGTCAGTGACTTAATTCTCCTTAATTATAGCATTTGGGAATGAAGGAAAAGGCTGCCTTCTCTCACATGAACTCCTTACAATTTCAGTTCTCCCCACCTTCCTGGTCATTGCATCAGTTTTTGCTGTAAAGCTGTCTGAGCTCTTTGTTTATTCTAGATATTAATTCCTTGTCAGATGCAGAGGTTGCAAATATTTTCTCCTGTTCTGTAGGAGGTCTTTTCACACTGTTGATTGTATCCTTTGCTGTGCAGAAGCTTTTTAGTTTGATACAATCCCATTTGTTTATTTTTTCTTTTGTTGCCTGTCCTTTTGGGGTGTTATTCATAAAGTCATTGCCCAGTCTTAAATCTTGGAGCATTTTGCCTATGTTTTATTCTAGGAGTTTTAAAGTTTCAGGCCTTAATCCATTTTGAGTTGATTTTGGTATATGGTAAGAGGTACAGATCAAGTTTCATTCTTCTACAAATGGATATCCAGTTTTCCCAGCACTATTTATTGAAGAGGCAGTCTTTTTGCCAATGTATGTTCTTGGTGCCCTTGTGGAAGATCAGTTGGCTGTAAGTACGTGGGCTGATTTCTGGGTTCTCTATTCTGTTCCATTGGTTCTTGTGTCTGTTTTTATGTAAAGGCCACCATTTAAAAGGTCTTTAGAAGCTATAACTTAAGCTTCTGAGGCACTTGGGGATTCCAGAAATTCAATCAGATCAACCTTCATAATAATCAAATGTCATTTCTGTAAAGATGTCTATAGCACCAGAATACCCAAAAAATATTTATATTCTACATTAATAGAGCTAATTATTCTAGTGTTTTAAGGAGATAATGAATCACTAGAAGTTCCTTATAATCTATATACATATCAAGAGAGAATAATATCTTAATCATATCTATTAGAAACTAGAGAATTGGTCCAACAATCTCCTCTTTTGTGTTTCTGTCATATATTTTTCTTCCTTATATGCCCAGGTTTTGATGGCTTGCACACTAAAAATCAAACCTGCTATTGGTTTGCTAAGATAATTTCTTGGTATTTTTAGAGAGGAGGAAAATGAGCTGTGGATAAGACAACAAAGAAAATGGAGATGACAACAGAATCAAGTGCCATGAATAATGACGGTATACATGCCAAAAGATGACATATTAATAGGATGAGATTTTTGGTCTTGCTCTCATGTGCCAAAGCTGAATTGATTCAAGCTGCTCTTGAAATGAAGATTCCTTGGACCCTTAATGTACAGATGGTGCTAGCTGGAAAAAAAAAATTCCCCAAGTGAAATTAAACATAACTGATAAAAGCTGGAAGAGCTTCAACCCATATTGCACTATTGTTATAGAGTAATCTTTAGCTTTAGAAGCTGAAGGAGTCTTACACCTATTCCAAGCATAGACATCAATTAAATGATTATTCTCTCTTTTAGTGAGAATGCCTATGCTGATCTCAGTTGACCTTTTTTCCTTTCTCATGATAAATGGAAAATAATAAAAATCAAATGGTGAGTATTGTTCCATTCGTTCATATTTTCAAAAATTACTAAATTATGTTAGACAATTATCCTTGAGCCTTCTCATAAGTGCATTCATCCAATAGTTATATGAATATCATATTTTTGTGAGTCACCATCTTCAGCATTTCTCTTGGGGTTTTTACTTCCAAATTAATATTCAATAAAAATTTCTCAAAATGTCACTGACACAGTTTTCCTTTCTTTTAGATTTAGTCAACAAGCTAACATATTTTAGCCATTGTTCTTCTTTCCATTGTTGAACACAATTTCTCTCTCTTCTCCCTTTGTCCAAATATATTTCTTCTCTCCACCAATTTTGTCATTTGTGTTTCTCTGCTTACTATTCTTTGACTATTTTTAAAACTTGCTCATACCCCTGAAAATCATCTCTTTATAAAAGTCTTCTCATTTATACCCTCTGGGAGAAATTTCTTTTCTTCTGGGACTCTGACACACACAAAGACACAATTTAAGAAAAGAATTTTGGATTAAAATTGGAAGTGGATTGGCCACTAATTAGTTCAGTGATCTTGGGAAAACACTTTAATTTTTTTGAGTCTCTATTTCACGTTACGTAAAATGGGCAGGAAATTATCCTCTGATTTGAAATCAAACATGGTATGAATGACTGAAAGAGAAAGTGGCAGGTTGCACTGAATGACGAGCCTTGTCATTTTTGGATAGTGGAAACAGATACAAGCACAAGTAGGCCAAATTGGAAACCATCTCAGGCACTGCAGGGAAATTTTTTTACAAGAGAAAAGTACCACGGGAAAACTCTCTTCCAAGCTACGCGTAATCTAAGGCTGGATTTCCTCTAGATAAGGAAAACTGATGCAATGACCAGGAAAGTGGGGAGAACTGAAATTGTAAGGAGTTCATGTGAGAGAAGGCAGCCTTTTCCTTCATTCCCAAATGCTATAATTAAGGAGAATTAAGTCACTGACTGGATGTCAGTGGGGTGCCATCTTTGCTTAACAATAGTTCTAAGAGTTGCAGCCTGAAGATCGCAGGGTCCCTATGGAATCTGGCTTTAAAATATTCTGGGTCCCTTTCCAGGTCCAGTGTCTTCACCTATTCAGTCCTTAGGCTTTGTCAGCTTCAGCTTTGCCGCTCCTAATGATATTTCTTTAAACTTACTTTTCTGTCCCTAGTTCTTAGAAAGCACAAAAATGGATTGCTTAAAAACGGCCATTACTTCGTATTTTTTTGAAAAATCAGATACTTTTCAATAAAACCAGACATTCATTAGGCTGACAGAGTTCTGTTTTTCTGGAGGGTTCTCATGGGCTATTAAAACTTTTTGCGAAGACTTGTTACCAAAATGTCAAGTGTGCAGATGAATGAGAGAGTGTGGAGGGAAAGTAAGCACTAAAGAGAGTGGGAATAAAATATCCTTGCTGGAGCTCAGTGAGAGTTGCATCTGAGGAGAGGAAGACACCCAGCAGGAGGTATAGCGTGGTAGGACAAAGCTATGGCCAGAGAGGAGACATCAAAGTCTCTTCCTCCCTCCCCTCCAATCTCCTGCTGGTGCTTCTCATTGTCTGAGCCCAACCCAAAGCCAGCCAATAAAAGATCCCAAGTGATTTATTCCTAAAGAGTCAGCTTCCAGAGTCCAATAGTGAATAGACCTGGGGAGTAGGGATGGGAGTGGGAAAAAGGAGGTTAACCAGCACACTTTATTTAGGTACATATGTGAATTAATGATTCTATTTTTGAAGATATAATTCATGCCAGCAGAGGTATGAATCATTCCAATTGAAAAGAGTCAGCTTAATACTTAAACTTGAAATTTCGTCTTTCTGTAATCTTATAAAAAGAGCATATGACCTCACATATTCCTAAAACTACAAAACTTTTTCTTCTGGCCAACCAATCTAGCATCAGGAAATTCCTGTTACTAAGTCATGTACTTTCTGAAGTGCAGTTGGAGCTTCCCTAGGAGAGCACACATGGAGCACGTGAGAATTTTTAATGGCCTTTCCCTTGAGAAGGTCCACAGAAAAAGCTGGAGAGAGGCCTGAACACATAATCAACACAACGCATTCCAATTGCCAAACTAGCACTTTTCCTCAGCACTCACAGTCACTGAGTCCTAGGAAGTCCCAGCTCCACTACTCCAAGGACTCAAAGAACCCTTGCGTCTCCTCAAAGAGGAGTGCCTTCTGTTCCCAGATCTTCTGGTATTCTACCGGTCTACAGCACTAATCTGTACTGTGTCTCTAACAGTGCTTTCTCATTCTATCTCCTCCATATTTCCACAAACCAAAAAGTCTGTGGAGCTTCATTGCCTGTAATTCATGTTACTAGCATGATAAGTATATTTCTCTTGTGTCTTCAAATATCCATGCACTGTCATTCCCAAGTTCTATTATGATCCTTACCCCTCCTCTGGGAAAAATGCTCCCCCCAATAATTGAGAATCACTAACTTAGAGTCCTTGGGCCACATAGGAGGAAACCATTCACACTGAAGATATCAACATTATATTTTGATAGCCCAACATTCTCCTGCAAGTATTCCCAATATCTCAGACAGAAGGCATTTCTCCTGACATTTTGTGATTTAGTTTAGACTGGGCCTACTCAAACATGTACAACTGGTGCAGCTATTGGCCTCAAGAGTCTTGATAAAAGTAGAGTAAAAACTTTATTGGCCAGACTGACCTATATGATATGAGATTTTTATCTGTGAGATTCATGTCTACAAAAATGTGGCAACCTACAGACAGCTCCAGGCTGAGCTGTGATCTTAACAAGGCTGGCATCTGCTTCCTCTAATGTGCCTTTTCTCACCCCTCTGCAATTCCCTCAGCCCTTCTTCTTTCCATGATATCTGGTGCCTGCAGCAATTCTTCCCCATTTCCCTAACCAAACCTTTTTCCAAAATTCATTTGCCCTGGAGTATAGACTACTAATAACAACTTAATGTGTTATCTACCCCACCCATCCCCAACAATAGGATTTAAATTTAAGCAGTGGTCAAAGTTAAACAGCCAAGTAGCAAGCTAAGCACCCGCATAGGCTGAGATTGGTCTCGAAAAGCAGAAGTTTTTGACACCAAACCCCTGTAAAGGAAATTTTATTACTCTAACATACGTGATTTGCTTCTGTACTACTGCTTGCTTGTGATGGGGAACATAATTAACGACATCAGCCATTTTAAGTAAGGCAGCTTCTAAGGGATCATGTAAAGGATAAGCATAGTCAAGGCGGGCCCAGGCACAGTAAATTCCAGGAAGGGAGTAACCACCGAAAGTACACCCAGTTCCAGGAAGGACTGACCAATTCCTTATCTAGGGGGCCACCAGGTCTGACCCAGAGGGGAAGACGATTAAGCAATACATGTTCCTTGTTAGCATGCCAACCCACCAAAAGCTACCAATGAATTTAAAGGTCACCTCAGATGACCAATAAGCTATGTACAACTTATCCAGTTGCCAAAGTCTGTCTAAAAACTGTATAAAAAGTGCCTGTGTTAAGGGCTCGGGGCCGCTTCTGTCCTGAAGACAGAGCGACCCCAGCATGCTGGAATAAAAAAACCTCTTGCTTGATTGCAGCGATCTCTGTCTCCTGGTCTTTGCGAGTTGAGCCTTCCCAACAAGTAAGATTCGGGCCAGTCTTACACCCCCTGAGTTTCTGACCTCTGCTCAACCCTGACCCTACTTTGATTTTCCCATCCCAAAATTCTGCAATCCCTCTGTGCCCCTACCAGGCCCAGATCTTGGATTCCTTTTTTGATGTTGTTTAAATGGCACAGCTTTATTGAGATATAATTCACTCATTTAAACTGTACAATTCAATGTTTTTTACTATAGTCAGTATATTTGGTAATACTATATTCATGTATAGTGTGATATATTATTTAATATATTTCTAAAGCAGTTGCACCATTTTACATTCTCATTAGTGTACAATGATTCTGCTTTCTCCACATTCTTGCCAACACTTGTTTTTACCTTTTTTTATTAAAGCCATTTCAATGAAAGGAAAGTGGCACCCCACTGTGGTTTTGACTTGCATTTCCCTGATGGATAATGATGTTGAACATCATTTCTTGTGCTTATTGTCCATTTTTATATCTTCTTTGGAGAAATGTCTATTGAGATCCTGTGCCCATTTTTTAATTGGGTTGTAGGTCTTTTCATTACCAAGTTGTAAGTGTTCTTTATATGTTTTAAATACAAATTTCAAATATATGATTTGCTAATTTTTTCTCTGACATTCTGGGTTGTCTCTTCACTTTCTTGCCGGTATCCTTGGAAGAACAAAAGTTTTTAATTTTGATGAACCGCAAGTTACCTACTTTTTATTTTGTTGCTTGTGCTCACATCTAAGAAGGCTTTGCCTAAAGCAGGGTTATAGAGATTCACTCCTATATTTACTTCTAGGAGGTTTATAATTTTACCTGTTACATTTAGCTCTATGACCTATTTTGAGTTAATTTTGTGTATGGTATGAGCAAAAAGCCCAATGTTATTGTCTTGCATGTGGATGTCCAGGAGTCCAAGCACCATGCATTGAAGACTATTCTTTCCCCATAGGATGTCTGGGCAACCTTGTCTAAAATCAATTCAATGGAACTGTAAGGGTTTATTTATGGACTCTCAACTCTATTTTGTTGTTCTACATCTCTATTCTTTTTTTTTGTTAATTAATTAATTTTTTTGTATTGAATCCTAATTGATTGTACATATTTTGGGGGTTCAACGTTGACATATGTTGATCAAACCAATATTACTAGTATATATATTGTTACAAATTGTACTTATTCCTTATGCTCCTTGTCCAATCTCTCCCTATCCCCCTCTCCCTCCCCACTCCCACCACTGATAACAAGATTTCTTCTCTCCCTCTGAAAGAGTAATGGTTACCCTGTTGATTTGTTGCCTAGAGATCTGTCCAATGCTGAGAGGTGTGTTCAGGTCCCCCAATATTATCATAGAGTAGATACTTCTTCTATCACTCTGGAATGGGCTTTGTGGAGAGAGACATCCACTTCTTTCTTTGTTCTCTGCTGGTGACTCTCCTTGTGTCAATGCACTTCAGTGGTTGGTGGACTATCTGCATGGTAGTTGTGAAATTTAGCCACTTTCACAGCAGTCGTGGTTACTGTGGTGGCTCTGGTGGATCACCCATATGGAGGTGATATTTTTGTCATGCTCCTTGGCCCTCTTGGTGTGCCTAGTTGTGGGGGGGTCCAGTCCCCAGCTCTATGCCTCAGGACCCTGGGTGGGCTGTGAGGCGCTGGTGGTGTACCTGGTTGTGGGCTGGGAGGTCCAGTCCCCGGCTCCATACCTTGGGCCCCCAGGCAGGCCCCAAGGCCCTGGCAGTGTGCCTGGTTGTGCACGGGGGAGTCCAATCACCAGCTCCATACCTCAGGTCCCCTGGTGGTCCCCAAGATGCTGGTGGTATGCCTGTACTGGAACTAATTTTTGTCCTTTGTTTATTTCTAAAATGGGGAAACTTCCTGTGGAAACCAGTACTTGAGCTGTGTTGTTGAGCTAATTTGCTGCTTTGCTGCTGTTTCCCTAGGGAAGGCTTTTTGTGAAGCTCAGGGTTTAATGGTTGACCTTACAGGTACTTCTGGCTCTCCAGAGATCAGGTGCACCTGGGTTGTGTAGAAACTCTGATCTGGGCCTGAGTCTTTTCATCAAACTGCACCCCATGCAATTCTGTATTCCTGACCAGTCTCCTCTGACTGGCCCTGTGATGATTGGGGGGTGGATTGGCTGTCCTTGCTATGTCCCAGTGTTCTCCTGGTGGGCCCGTCTCTCCCACTGCCTGTACTCCAAACACTTCAGTAGGACAGGCTGTGTGCTGGTCCCTTGCGATGACTCATTGGCCTCTGAGTAGCTCCTTTTTTTCAGTTGTTCTGGTTCCTTGCTCCTGTGTGGGTCCACGGGAAACCTATTAGTGGTCTTGCTGTCCTGGGGGCCACCAAGGCACCCTTCTCCCCTGCCACCTCCAAGCAACTCCATCTGAAGGACACAGCTATGGCTTCTGCCAGCTCCTGCTCTGTGCATTCAGCAGCTCCAGCATTAATGTGGCCATGGCCCAAAATGCTTCAGGCGGTTTTTTCTTTCTCTCATCAAGGCTTCTCCCCCTTCATGAGTTCCACAGGACTCTCCTCCTCTTCCACTGAGTCCAGTGGCCCCAGCTTGGCTGTTGTTGAATTTTTATAGTTGTAAATTGGTTGATTTGTGGGAGAGAGTGACACTGGGGACTGTCTATTTCGCCATCTTGACCAGAAATCCTCTACATCTCTATTCTTATGCCAGTGCCACACTTTCTTGATTACTGTAACTTTGTAATAAATTTTGAAATCAGGATATAAGAGTCCAACTTTGTTCTTTTTCAGGATTGTTCTCTTTCAGGTTCCTTGACCTTCTATATTAATTTTAGGAGCAGCTTGTCAATATCTGTAAAGATACCAGCTGGGAGTTTAATAAATATTGTGTTTAATTTGTAGATCAATCTGAGGAATATTGCCACCTTATCAATATTAAGGCTTCACCCCTTTGTGTGTGTGTGTGTCTGTGTGTGTGTTTAACAACTCAGAAAATAAAAGACTTGAAAGGAAAAGAAAACAAAATTAAGTCTTCAGATTCATGAATATGGGATGGCTTTCCACTTAGTCAGAGCCTCTTTAATTTCTCTCAACATTTCTCTTTTTAATTTCAGAATATAAATTTTGTACTTCTTTTGATGAATTTATTCCCAAGTATTTTATTCTTTTTGAGATATTGTAAATGAAATGTTCTCAATTTAACTTTCGGATAGTTCATTCCTAGTGTATAGAAACTCAGTTGATTTTTGTATATTGATCCTTTATCTTGCAACCTTCTTTAATTTGTGTATTAGTTCTCATAGATTTTTTAATGGATTGCTTAGGATTTTTCTATATACAATAATATGTCATCTGCAAATGGATATAGTTTTACTTCAGCCTTTCCAATCTGGAAGACTTTTTTTTTTCTTGCCTAATTGCCCTGCCTAAAACCTCCAATATAATGTTAAATAAAAGTGGCAAGAGTGAACAACTTTATACCTGATCTAGGGAGAAAGCATTCAGTCCTTCACCATTAAGTTTGATTTTAACTATAGGGTTTTTTGTAGATTCCCTTTATCTTGTTGAGAAATTTCCCCTCTATTCCAAGTTTGTTGAATGTTTTTATCCTCAAGTGGTGTTGAGTTTTGTCAAATGCTTTTCCTGAATATATGGAGATTATTGCGTGTTTTTTATCCTTTATTCTATTTCTTTTTTTTTTTGACTGGTAAGGGGATCACAACCCTCGGCACGGCGTGGTCCGCACCACGCTCAGCCAGTGAGTGCACCAGCCATCCCTATATAGGATCCAAACCCGCAGCCTCAGCGATACCAGTGCCGCACTCTCCCGAGTGAGCCACAGGGCTGGCCCCTATTTTTTTTTTTTTTTTGATATAGTGTATTACATTAATTAATTTTCAAATGTTAAGCCATCCTTGAATTCCTGGGATAAATCCCACCTGACCATGCTGTATAATTATTTTTATGTGCTCCTGAATTTGGTTCATTAGTATTGTGGCATCTATATTCATAAATATTATTAGATTGTAATTTCATTTGTGGTACGGTTTAAATGTATCTCCTCCAAAATTCATGTTGAAACAATCCCCATTGTGGTGGTAAAAAGGTGGGGTGAAGGGAACTGGCTGTTTAGCTCAGTTAGTTAGAAGTATTATAACCCCAAAGTTAAGGTTTTGGATCCCTGTACAAGCCAGCCTCCAGAAAAAAAATTACATTGTATATTGTTGAATATGCTAATTATCCTGATTTGAGAATCACATATTGCAGAAAGGTATTGATATTCAATGCTGTACCCCACAGATATGTACAACTACTTATGTTTCAATAAATTTAAAAAAATTTTTTTGAAAAAAAAAAAATGTGTTCCAATCCCTGTACCAGCCAGCAGTCAAGGATAAAAAAAAGGAAGGGCCTTTTGGAAGGTGATTAAGTCATAAGGGCTTCACTCTCATGAATATGTTAGTGTCTTATAAAAGGGCTGGAGGGAACTAGCTTAGTTTCCTTTTGCCCTTCCACCTTTCACCATGTGAGAGTACAGTGCCTGTCCCCTCTGGAAGATGCAGCAATAAGATGCCATTTTGAAAGAATGGAATAGGGTTCTCACAAGACACTAAACCTGCCAGCACCTTGATCTTGGACTTCCAGCCTCCAACACTGTGAGAAATAAACTTCTGTTGTTTATAAATTACCCAGTATCAATTGTTGTTGTTGTTGTTTTTATAGCAACACAAATGAACTAGGACAGCTTGTTTGTTTTTTCTTGTGATGTCTTTGTCTGATTTTGTTATCAGAGTAATTCTAGATTTATAGAATGGATTAGGAATGTTCTCTTCTATTTTTGAAAGAATTTGTTAAAAATTCATATCAATGTTTCTTTAAATGTTTTGTGGAGTTTACCAGTAAAACCGTCTGTGCCTGGGACTTTCTATGTGGATAGTTTTTTATTATTAATTCAATCTCTTCATTTGATATGTCTATTTAGATTGTCTATTTCTTCTTGAATCACTTTTGATAGTTTGTGCTCTTCTAGAAATTTGTTCATTTCACTTAAATTATATAATTAATTGGCATGGAGTTGCTCATAATATTTCCTTGTAATCCTTCTAATTCTAGAAATTTAGTAGGAATGTCATTCTTTTATTCCTGATTTTAGTAATTTGAGTCTTTTTTATTTTCTTGTTCGGTCGAGCTAAATGTTTGTCAATTGTATTGATCTTTTCAAAGAACCAAGCATTGTTTTTATTGTCTTTCTTTTCTGTTTTTTCCTTATTCCCTATCTTATTAATGTCCTCCCTAATTTTTATTATTTCCTTCCTCTGCTTGCGATTTTTTCTTGTGATTTCTTGTTTGATTCATTGTTTACATAGAAGTATATTGTTTGATTCCCACATACTTGTGAAATTTCTAAAATGTCCTTGTTGATTTTTAATTTTATTCTATTTTTGTCAGAGAACATACTTTGTATTATTTTAATACTTTTAAATTTATTGAGGCTTTTTTATGGCCTAGTATATTGTCTATCTTGAAGAATGTCTCATGCGCACTTGTGATGAATAGGTATTTCACTGTTGTTTGGAGCAGTATTGCATAGATATTCATTAAGTCTAATTTAATTTGTTCCTAGTTGATGGAGTTTGGATGTGTTGTCCCC
This sequence comes from Cynocephalus volans, assembly GCF_027409185.1. Taxonomy (NCBI): domain Eukaryota; kingdom Metazoa; phylum Chordata; class Mammalia; order Dermoptera; family Cynocephalidae; genus Cynocephalus; species Cynocephalus volans. Next base: position 80,272,494 of record NC_084464.1, read on the forward strand.
TCCAAAACTCATGTGGAAATTTGATCCCCAATGTGGCAGTGTTGGAAACTGATTGAGTCATGGGGGCAGATCCCTCATGAATGGATTAATGCTCTCCCTGGGGAAGGGGGGATTAACTAGTGAGTTCTCACTCTATTAGTTACTGAGAAAGTTTGTTGCTTAAAAAGACCCTGGCACCTTCTCTCTCTCTCTTGCTTCCTCTCTCTTGCTTCCCCTTGCCGCATGATCTGCTTGTACCCGCCAGCTGCCTGCCACTTTCCACCATGACTAGAAGCAGCCTGAGGCCTGTGCCAGATGCAGCTGTCCCAGAATCAGAAGCCAAATAAACCTCTTTCCTTTATAAATTACCCAGTCTCAGATATTCCTGTTATAGCAACACAAAACGGACTAATATACTGGTGGTGTCTAAGTCTTCTGTTTTCTTGTTAATTTTCTGCCTACTTGTTCTATTCATTATTGAAAATGAGTTATTAAAGTATGTTTTTGTTTAATTTTCTATTTCTCCCTTCATTTCTGTAAGTTTTTGCTTCATGTGTTTTGCGGCTCTGATGTTAGGTGCAAGCATAATTATTATATCTTCCTGATGAATTAACTCTTTCATCATTAGGAAATGTTCCTCTTTATCTCTGGTAAAGAGGTAAGGAGGCTTTTTGCTTCCTGTATGTCTCATCTCTTTTGTTCCTCTAATTCTTCTGTACTGCTTGCTTCCCTTTACATTAAGTGTACATTTTCTAGTCTGATATTCTAATTTTTAAAATAATTTCTTCACTGTACCTTTTGGATTATTTCCTTACTGGTTGCTCTAAGGCTCACCATATAAATCTTAACTTATAAGAATCTGCTCTATATTAACTAGTAACAATTCCAGTGATATATAGAAACATGACTCCTATATAGCTCTATTTCCTCTTCCCCCTTTTTGTGCTATAATTATTACTCTATATAATTTTATGTCCTTTAAAGAAACTTAAAGAAGACAGAAGAGTAGTTATATATTTATACAGTTTGCTATATAATCTTTATTTATCATTTTTGGTTCTCTTCATTTTTTCTTATGGTTTCAAGTTAGCATTTGATGTCATTTTCTTACTCCAATACAGCTTTGCTCCCATCTACCTCCTTCGTGCTATTTTTGTCAAATATATTACACTTCTATATGTTATAACCCAACAATACAATTATATACATATTGTATTATTCGATTGCTTTTTAATTATTTTCTTTCAATTGAAAGGAGAAAGGAGAAGAAATATGCATTTACACTGTCTTTTAAAATTATATGATTATCTTCACCAGTGCTTTTTGTTTTTTCATGAGGATTTGAATTGCTGTCTAGGAATACTTGCTTTCTGCCTGAAGAACTTCTTTAGTATTTTGTATAAGATGTGTCTGCTAGCCACAAATTCTCTTTTTGTTTATCTTGAAATGCCATTATTTTACCTTTATATTTGCATAATAGTTTTGTTGAGTATAAGATTCTTGGTTGATGATCTTGGTTGTTCTTCTAGCACTCTGAATGTCATTCTACTGCCATCTGGTCTCCACTGTTTCTGCTGTGAAATCATCCGTTAATCTTAATGCAGTTCCCTTGCATATGATGAGTAATTTTTACTTGCTACTTTCAAAATTGTATTTTTACTTTGGCTTTTAACATTTTAACTACAATATATTTTGTTTGGTTTTTATTTTATTTATTTATTTATTTTTAAAGAAAATGTAATTTTATTAACATTATTTTTTACATTCTTGGATGTTGCTGCAGAGCAGCTGGGAGGGAGGGGGAGAGGCAAAAGGGGAAGGAAATGGGACAGACGAAGGAGGAAGGAGGAGAGGTAGGATGTAGGCCCATGGCATCCTCCTCATTCCCACAGGGGAGACTGGGGTGCTTCCAGCAGTGGCTTGGCCATTGCCGGGCTGGGTGCAGATGTTGGGGGGATGGCAAAAGCCCTCCCTCCCCACCATCCCAGCTCAGGAACCTGGGGCTCTTCTTGCTATGGCTCAGTGGTGGTCACTGGGCTAGTTGCATGTTTCAGGGAGTCATGGCTGAGGCCTGAGGTCCCCCACCCCCATGGCTTGGGAGAGCCTGGGGCGCTTCCTGTGGCAGCTTGGTGGTCACTGCTGGGCTGGTTGTGGGTGTCGGGGGGGGCATGGCTGAGGCCCAAGGGCTACCACCACCATGGCTCAGTGGGTGTCGCTGGGCTGGCTGTGGTTGTCAGGGGGATGTGTCCAAGTCCTGAGGCCCCTCACTGTCCCTGCTTGGGAGAGTGGGGCACTTCCACTACAATATATTTTGATGTGGGTCTCTTTGCATTTATACTACCTGGAATTGATTGGGTTTCTTTCTTTTTTTTTTTTTTTTTTTTTTGACCAGTAAGGGGATCACAACCCTCACCATGGTGTGGTCTGTACCACGCTCAGCCAGTGAGTGCGCCGGCCATTCTTATATAGGATCCGAACCCGCAGCCTCAGCACTACCAGCGCTGCACTCTCCAGAGTGAACCACGGGGCCGGCCTGATTGGGTTTCTTGAATGTGCAGATTAATGTCTTTTTATCAAATTTGGAAAGTTCTGCCATTATAATTTTGAATTTTTTTTTCTGCTCCTCTCTTTTTCTCCTCTCCTTATGGGACTTCCATCATGCATATGTTGATATGCTAAATGATGTCCCACATTTCTCTAAGGATCTGTTAATTTTTATTCATTCCTTTTTCTCTGTGTTCTTTGGATTGCATAATGTCTATTGATCTGTCTTCAAGTTTACTAATTCTTTCTTTTGCCAGTTCAAATCTACTGTTAATTCCCTGTAATGAATTTTTCACTCCAGTTATTGTACTTTTCAACTCCAGAATTTCCATTTGGTTCTCTTTTATAATTTTTAATTTTTAATGATATTCTCCATTTGAAAAGGCATCATTATTTACAGGACATCTTTATTTACTTCTTTACATGTGGTATCCTTTTTGTTTTTTGAACTTATTTATAATGCCTGTTTTGATGTCTTTGTTATGTGTAACTCTCTTATGCATCTGGGCCCTCTCACAGGCAATTTCTCTTGCCTGCTTTTTCCTGTATATGAGTCACCCTTTCCTGTTTCTTTTCATATCTTGTAATTTTTTTTGTTGAAAACTGTGCATTTTAGGTAACATATTGTAGTTACTTTGGATACTGATTTCCTCCTCTCCACTGGTTTTCTTTTTGTATTACTTATTTTTTAGTGACTGCAGTGTATTGAATGTTCCCACAAACTCATTGAAGCTTAATCCCCACTGTAACTGTTGAGGGTAATTTGAAAGGTGGAGCCTGGAAGAGTTGATTAGATTGTGAGAATCATGCCATAGTAAATGGCATAATGGTGGTTCTGGGCATGGTTCTGAGGGCTTTAAAAGAGTGCATGAGGAGCTCTCTCTCTCTCTCTGCTCCACCATTCTGTCATGTGAGACCCCTGTGTCACTGTCACCACCAACAAGGCCTTAACTAGATGTGTTCCCTGGACTTTGGACTTCCCAGACTCTGAAACTGTAAGCAATAAATATTGTTTCTTTACAAATTACCCAGTTTCAGGTATTTTTCTTATAAGCAACAGAAATCAACGAATATAGTGACTTAGCTAGACTATTTTAATAAAATCTGTTTCCCTTGGAGTGTGAAGCCTCTTCCAAGGAGTGATGTTGCTCCTCCAAGGGTGTGCACAGTCACCCTAGGGTAACAGTTGTTTTAACAGAGCTTTTTTTGACTTTCTTTTCCTGGTCTCTCAGTTAACCTGTCTGCCTCCATTGCTATCACATCCAGCTGTTTGCCTCCACTAACTGTCAGCTGATTGCTTTATTGTTTCCACAATGTCCTGGGGCATAAATTGCTCCACAGTCTAATCCAATTAAATTCTGGCCCCACTGCAGAATTAGTTTTTGAGTAAAGTCTTTAAGGTTTGTTCTGATCCCAGTAGGGCATTGGTTACCTCTCTCTCCCTGGTTTTCTCTGGTAAACTGGTTGGCATAGAGTTTAGCTTGTTGCTCTAATAGAGCTACCAGCCTCTCCTAAATTGCATACTACCAAAATCACCATTGTTTTCAAGAACATCCTTAGGCTTCAACATTCCTACCCTTGGTTCTAAGTAAAGTCAGTTCCTTTAGGCAGAACTTGGGAGCTCTCTCTTCCAATGGCCAGTCCATGCCCACCCCTCCACCCCAATAAAAACCTCTGAGCCACTGCTCTGGAGCTGGGGACAGACATAGCCTACTACTCAGAGTGAAATCTCTGCTTTAGGTCATGGGTAGGGAGACAGCTTCTGGTCTTCTCAGCTTGCCTCTCCTAGAATGCAAGCTCTACCCTACAAGAGATCTGAGGTAAGGGAAATCAGGGCCCCAGTTTCTTAGCTTGCTGTGCCTGGTGTATGGTCTCCATCTGATGACTGGGTCCTTGGTGAAGGAAGAAAATCCCTTACCTCTTGTATTAGTCCATTTATGTTCCTTAAAACAAAACTTGCAATTGAGTAATTTATAAAGAAAAGAAGTTTATTTGGCTCACAATTCTGGGGTAGATGCATCTGGTGAAGGCCTCAGGCTGCTGCTACTCACAGTGGTAAGCAGCAGGCAACCAATGGTGCAAAATCACATGGCAAGAGGAAGCAAGAGAGAGAGAGAAAGAGGGGAGGTGCCAAGATCCTGTATTCAATTATTCATGAGGGATCCACCCCCACAACCCAAGCAGCTCCCAACACTACCACTTTGGGGATCAGATTTTTTGACATGAGCTTTGGAGGAGACTACATATACAAACTCTATCATTCCACATCTAGCCCTCCAAAATTCATGTCTGTCCCTCTCACATACAAAATACAATCATTCCATCCCAGCAGTCCCAAAGTCTTAGCTTGTTCCAGCACCAATTTAAAAGTCCAAAGTCCAAAGCCCAAAGTCTCATCTGAGAACAAAAGCAAAACTCCATCCATCTGTAGACCTATAAAAATCAAAAACAAATGTATCTACTTCCAAGATACAATGGTGGAACAGACATTGGGTATACATTCTCATGCCAAAAGGGAGGAATAGGTCAGAAGAAAGGAGACACAGGCCCCAAACAAGTCCAAAACCCAGCACAGCAGACTTTAATAAACCTTAAAGCACCAAAATAATTTCCTTTGACTCCAAGTCCTACATCCTGGGTCCCCAAAGTCTTAGGCAGCCCTGCCCCCATTTCTCTGCCAGGAAAAGTCTATTGGGCTGCCCTGGTGCCTGCAGCTTTTCCAGGAGTGTGTTGCACACCGCCAATGGCCCTAAAGTTCTGGGATCCTGGCAGCAGTTGGCTACCATTGCTCTACTAGATATTACCCCAGTGGGGGCTCTTTGTGATGGCTCCAACCCCACTTTTCTGCTCTGCATTGCTCTAGTAGACACCCTCTGCGGTGGCTCTGCCTGTGCGGCAGGTCTCTGGCTGGGCCTCCAGGCTTTTCCATACATCCTATGAAATCTGGGTGGAGGCTCCACTGAGTTTGCATTCTGCTGGCTTGCAGACTTAACACAACATGAGAACAAAGATTTCTGGCTTGCACTCTCCAGAGCTGTGTCAGGAACCACATTTGGGCCTGCTTGAGGCAAGTCTGCTCCAGCTTGAGCAGCTGGGATGGGGGAAGCAGTGTCCCAAGTCTGCACAGGACAGCAGCACCCTCAGTCTGTCCCCTGGAACAATTCGGTCCTCCTAGGCCTCAGGGCCTGTGATGGAAGGGATGGTACTAAGACTTCTGAAATGCCTTGAGGGCCTTTCTCTCACTGTCTTGGCTATTAGCACTTGCCTGCCTCATAGCCATGCTAATGTCTTTAGCAAGCAGTCTACCTGTTGCATACTTGGATTCTTTTGAAAATGCTCTCTCATTCTTTATCACATTGCCAGACTGCAAATTTTCCAAATCTTTATACTCTGCTTCCTTTTTAATTATAAATGCTAGCTTTATGTCAAGCCTTTGCTGTCATAACAGTGTAGGCTATTACAAGTAGCCATATAGCTTAGAAATTTCTTCAGCCAAATATTCTGGCTCACAGTTCTTAAGTCCCACCTTCCACAAAGTCCTAGGGCATGGATACAATGCAGCCAAGTTCCTCGCTATGAGGTAGCAAGGGTGATCTTTTGTCCAGTTCACCATAAGTTCGAGACCTCATCAGCACGGCCTTTACTGTCCACCTTTCTGTCAGCATTCTGGTGACAACCATTTAACCAATTTTTAAGAAGTTCCAAACTTTCATCTTTTTGTCTTCTTCTGAGTCCTCCAAACTCCTCCAACCTTTTCCTATTACCCAATTCCAAAGCTGCTTCCACATTTTTGTGTATCCGTATAGCAACACCCCACTCTCAGTACTAATTTCCTATATTAGTCCATTTATGTTACTTATAACAAAATACCTAGAACTGGGTAATATAAAGAAAAGAGGTTTATTTGGCTCACGATTCTGGGACAACAGCATCTGGTGTGGGCCTCAGACTATTTCTATTCATGGCACAAAGCAGCAGACAGCCAGTGAGGGCAAGATCACATGGCTAGAGGAAGCAAGAGAGAGAGAGGGGGGAGGTGCCAGAGTCCTTTAAATAACCAGCTCTTGCACAAACTAATAGAGTGAGAATTCACTCACTATCCCCCACCCAGGGAGGGTATTAATCTATTCATGAGGGATCCATCCCCCGTGACTCAAACAACTCCCAACACTGCCACACTGGGGAACAGTTTTCTATGTGAGCTTGATGGAACAACATATACAAACTCTATCACTTCTCAACCTCATTTGCCTAGAATTTATCCTCTGCAACATGGAGCTAGAAGGGATGAGAAATTTTGAGTGCCTGATCCTCCCAGGGAGATACCTTTGTCTTTGACTGGGAGCTGAGGAAAGAAAGCACCCTGTTGGTCACACCTGAAATGCCATCAACCTGAGCTAAGCCCTGGGGGTGAGGGGGTGAGGGCGGTGGTGGTGTGTGTGTGAAAGAGCAATTATGGCCCAATGCCAGACTCTTGCTGTTCTTATCAAGATATAGTAAATTTTTTTGAATAAATGTTTCTTCATTTGCTGGATGCCCTTAGGACAATTTCCGAAGATTTTAAATGGTTGCGTTTTTAAATAATTTTCACTAGTTATGGTTATTTCAGAGGGGAGAAGATCCAAGGAGCTTCTTACATTACCATTCAAGAAGTGGTTTTTTCTCTGCTTCATTTTTGCAATAGAAGCGTCTCTCAAGCACCTAATGCTGGAATTTCTGTCTAATGGGAACAGGTTGGGTGGCGGATGGGTATTAGAGGTACCTTCCTGGAGCCCCAGAAAGGAACCCCCCCCCCAGACTACAAGAATGTGTAAAAAGAAATCTTGCATCTTTTCAAGATGCGTTTAGCACCCATGGCTACATCTCAGAGCACTTCCAGTTGCCGAGACAGTAAGGGCTGTGGTTTTCAAAGCAGATTTTTTTTATTGCTTTATAGACTTTCAGATTAAGTTGCTTTCCTAAAATTTCATTAATGCATCACAGGAGCTGAAAAAGAAAGGAACGAAGGGGGAAATAGCAATTGAGAGAAAGAGGGGGAAATAAATAAATAAGCAAATGAAACACAGGACATATATTTTCCGGAGTTTCATATACGTAGCTAATTGGTAAATTGCTTCAAGCTTTTGCAGCTCTGATGGTAGAAGGCAAAAACCATACAAATGCCCAGCATAATTTAGAAACCACCAGGTTTGTTTCTTGGCTGCCACTTGCCTTTACTGACTCCCATGTTGGCCTGTCTCCTTTCCACTGTGTGATTCCTTACACCAACATATTTCATTTCTCATGTTCAGAAAGACTTAAAAAAAAAAAAACAACCAAATAGTGTCAGGCTTCTGGTACATCTTCAGCTCCTGTGTATGTCTATGTGCTTCATCTCCTGAGGTTTTAAATTTGATTACTTAGTCTAGGTTGAAGTAATGTGTTTAAGTTCATGTTCTCCTTACTATTACTTAACCTGAGTTTAGCTTCCAGGTTGTTAGAAAATAATTTTAATAAACTGGGGAGTATTTCATAATGATTCAAAGCTTAGGTACTGAGTTAGAGATATCTGAATTTGAATCCCAAATCTGTCATTTACTAGCTCTGTAACCTTGAGCAAATTACTTAATCTCTCTAAACTTCCGTCCCTTCATCCATTTTATAATGGATTATATAAAATAGTAGATTTGTGCTCATAATAATTGCTAAAAAAATGTTTTTGAGCATTTATGTGCCAGGAAGTGATCTAAGTGCTTCTTCTGTATTAAATCACTTAATGCATATCACATGTTTGGCACCATAGTGGCACATGATATTGCACTTAGTAAACATCTGCTATTATTATCAATCAAATTAAATGTTGGCCTCCCATTAAAAATCAGAACTAAGAATCCATCACTTTCTATCACAACAAAAACTAGCTTGTCCTTTATAGAATGTAACCTTCCTACTATTTGTTTTCAGTATGTTGTAATGAAGCCACATTTTACAAGAGATTCAAATTAGTACCATCCTTGACAGTGATAAAAGTCTTTTTCTCCTTTTTGTCCTAGCTCACTTATAATCTTCTCCAAGAAGATTCCCTCCTACCCAATCTTCCACTCTCCTTCACCCACATGCCAGCACGGTTCACTTGCTCCCATGTCTTCTATAATGGCACTTCACATATTATCACATTTGATTTTAATAATTTCATTAATAGGATTTCACTGCAGAATTAGTATATGAATGCCTAGGCATTTTTAGTGCACTGGTGACCAAAGATTTGATGAGAAGTTGGGCCATATTTTTGAGGAAGTTCCTCCCTATCCCCAAGTTCCAGGAAGAGACTTTGGATTTCACATGGAAAGTACTCAGTGGTTATGGCTGCCTGCTCAAAAGAATCAAACCCCCAAACAAGGTTCATGTGAAGCTCCTGTGTCCTAGGATGGCTAAGTGTCCCCCTCGACCAGCCACATGCCACACCTGGTTGACATGTGTTGTTATGTTTCATTCAATTCCGAAAGAATAGAACGTTTTCTGTGGTTGGGGAGATGGCGAAAAGATATTCGTTTTGTTCATAAGCAGGTTATTAAGCTTTAATTTGTTGAAGTGACTTTCTAGATATATATTTTATTCATCTCTAGATCACACTATTTGCACATTGGATACTCTGGAAATCCAAGGAGTGATTCAGTCAATAACCACTTAATAGCCAACCCAATTTGAGGGCACTCTCAAAATACCCAAATAAACAACTGGATTGTGTCCAGTTTGAATAGTAAACATAACTGATACATTGGAGCCATTATCTGAATTAATAGGTCTTTTAAGGTATTCTACAAGTAGCATTGGTACATTCTCTCTCTTCTAACAGTTTGCTGGTATCCCACTCATTATAATCAATAACGAACATTCACATGGAAATAGTCCCTGTACCAAATACAGAAAAAACAATCTGACCCATTTAGGAATTTTCAATAAATTAAAAATCAATTACTATACATTAAGTGCTTATGCATGTATCATCTCTAGTACAACATGGCAATGGAGGTATTATAACCACTTTATATATTAGGAAAGGAAAGCTCCAGAAGAGGTGAGTTACTTTCCCAAAGAAGCTAACAAGTGCAAAGTCTATATACACTTCCAGGTCTTCTTGGCTCCAGAGCCTTGCTTTTCCACTACCGCACTGCCAATCCCCAGGTGGGCTGCTCCCCTAGCATTTTATTCTTAAAATATAACCCTTGGCTCTGCAACCTAAGAACACAAAGTTATTTAACAAAGATATAATTTCAATGGCTTTAAAATTTTTTAGATATCCTTATTAATGAATTCTGATAAAAAAGTAAAAAGAAAACTAAAATTCCCAGAGTTTTCCCTTCCATTTTCCTCCTCTACATTCTTCCATTTGGTTAAGTCAAGGAAAAACATTACATTCCTCTGATGTAAGATGTTGCTAAAACACTGTGCAAAGGTCTTCACCATGATCTGCAAGAGGCATTGAGAAATCCAACTGCTACATTAAGAACAATTTACAGGAGCTATTAGATGGCTAGAGTGGAGAAAGAAAATAGCATTTATTTAGTGACCAGGGTGCTAGACATGTTCACATAATTATCTTCTCTCACTCGATAAGAGTAAAGATAAAGATTATAAACTAAACTGTGAAAGGAGAAACAGGTGCAAAAATGTAAAATAATGGAATGAAAACTGAAGAGAAAATCAGAAAGCTTGAGCTGGGCAGTGAAGGAATAACCCTTTTAGGAGCTGGAATAACTACTGTGGAAGAACTCTTAATGCCTTCTCACAGGATTTGTCTCTAGCTTAAGATTTTAACATGATAAATTTTTTTTTTTTACAAATATTGGCATTAGTCTTCCTACAACTCTAGAGATAAATATGAGGCCAGAGTTTTCAGGACTTGGGAATCAGACAGGTTAAGAAACTTCTTAAGATCACAGTTAGAAAGCATCTGTGCCAAGGTTCAAACCCTGGTCTGAGAGCAAAGTTTATACTCCTAACTATATCATGATTTATAGACAGGCTTATGCCCACACCACTACAGGTAAACAGTAAGGACAGCATAGTGTAGAAGAAAAGAATAGATTAGAAACCTCCTCTCATTTCTAACTGCATAACCTTGAGTTGTAATTTAATTTTCTTGAAACACTTTTATCTCCTTTGTACAATGGGGATAATACTTATGTAAGTGAAGGCACTTTGGACCATGCCAGGCACAAAAAAAGGTTATAAGTCTGTTTTTTGTTTGTTTGTTTGTTTATTTTTATGTAAGTCTGTTTTATTTCCCCTATTTAAAATATACATGGACAATATTTTCTGACTTCACTCAAAGTTCTCTTAATTTCTAACAACGTACTTTGCAACAATTACATGTTGCATTTTGTTCTGAGTATGATCATTAAGAAACTAAGAAGTAAAAGGTTGAAAATAAACAAAATACATTTTATAAGAAAATCTAAAATTACAAGGTGTATGTAGAATTTTTTTAAATGTATAAACTATCTTTGTTAGCTGTGCTCCACTCAAATAAATTGACCTTAATCGACATGTTTCAATGGCATTTGCTTTGAGTATTCTAGAGAGCAGAAATTTAAACAGATAAATATCTCACATCTGCTTTAATTTGGCATCTCTAGAAAATGTTCTGATTAAAGGTATTTCCCATTTGACATGCTTAGTTTATGCTATCTGGATCATTTTAGCTACAGCCAAAAACTCCAATGACTGACAACAGTTTCCACCAGTACCTCTCCCAACAAAACATCAATTTTATAAAAAAAACTCCACTGTCTAACCATCCTGCCAGGGTTGACTCTTTGGGGAGTGGCTTGGGCCAAAGGGCTCATTTCGATGAAAGAAGATAAAACATCTTTTCGTCTCTGTGGCATTTCCTGAACACCTGAGGCTCTTTTCATTAATAACTCAATGAGGCTTTGGAGTAACATCTGTATCTTACTTTCCAGTGACATTCCTTGAAGAACAGAAGGTGAAATTTTTTCTATCGTCTGGCCCCCACTCTTTACCACTTGCATTGCCATGAAGTCACAAATGGAGGATAACACTGCCAAAAGAAGCACAACTGTAGCATAGCCCCAAATAAGTAATAATTAAGTCTTCTCGTCATTAATGTCTCTCAAAGAGGGTAAGACACTCCCAGTGGCATCCTTCCCTCGCTGCAACAAAGTAGATGTGAAGATGTCCAATTACACTTGAATTAGTCAACCTTCCCATGGCATTTTTATGAGTTTCAAATAGAACCTGGTAACTCAGGGAAAAGACGTTATTTCACCTAAAATCATTCATTCAACAAATATTTATTGCACAACACCTAAATGGCAGCACTATGGGGCTGCTGAACACACAAGTGAACACAATAAATATGGTGCCTGACCTCATAGAAACTTGCCATGCAGCAAAGAAGGCAAACATTGACTAAGGGACTGCTAATGTGGTAAAAGGTATCAAAGGGAAAGCAATTTGTATTAATGAACATCACAGGGATCCTGAACTTTGGAAGCAATAGGGAAGGTGTCCCAAAAGAAGTGATATTACATACGGCAGCAAGTAAAGGATGAATAAGGCTTGATCAAGTGACGATATAGAGTATTCCAGGTAAGGGAAACAGCACCTATGGTAGGGCAGGGAGTCCACAATAGTTGGAGAAAATCAATTGAAGACATAAGTGAAGTTTCCTGTCAAAAAATAGGAAAATCCTTAATCCTTGATGGCATATATCTTGATACGGCCTGGACACCTCTAAAAGATTTCAAGGAATACAATGATATGACCAGATTTGCACTCTTAATATTCATTTTGGCTGCTATGCTGTGAGAAAAATGGATCAGAGGGAGGTAAGAGTGGATGGAAAAGGTCAGATAGAAAACTCTTGCATACTCCAGATAAGACAGTGGGGCCTAGGGGGAGAGAATGGCAGTGAGGATACAGAGAGATAAACAGTTGAAAGATGCTTAGGAGATAGGATCAAAAGGAATTAGTGACTGATGAGACATGGGAAGTCAGAGATAGAGGAAAGTCCTGTTAATTTCCAGGTTTGTAGGTTAAGCAATTGAGAGGATGGTTGCACCACTCACAAAGACAAGAAACAATTGCAGAAAAGCTAGTGTGAGGAGGGTGAGGGATTTCACTTTGTTCATAATGAATTTGAAATTCCCGTAAAACATCCAACCTGGAGATGTACCAAGGCAGTTAAATATACATCCTAAAGGCTCAGAAGAAAGAGCTGGGCTATCAGTATAAAGATGATATCCAAAGCTAAAAAGAGAAGTAGTACCAAGTTTCCCATCCTGGCTGATCATATGACTCACATGAAGAATATATTTAAAACATGTATATTCTTGGGCTTCCATCTTCAATATGCTGAACGGTAATTTCTAGATGGTAGTTTGGCTCCTTAGCTGTGTTTTATAATCACCTGGGGAGTTTTAAAAGTCCTTATCATCAGTCCTTACCCCAGTCCAATTAACCAGAATTTATGAAGGTGGGATGCAGAGAAGTGTATTTCTCTGAAGTTCCCGCAGGTGATTCCAGTGTGTAGACAAGGTTGAGAATTACCCATCTAGGGATGTGGCTGGAAATCTATATAATTGTGAAAGCATCCAGATTATACTTGTACAATCATTAGACAGATTTGAGCTTCATGCTTTCAGCTACTCTTCATTCAGGTCTCTGCTCAAAGAAGTATTTCCTGACCACCCTACCTGAACTAGCACACACCCGTGTGGACCCAGCATCCTCAAGCCTCCCGCCTTGCTTTATTTTCCTGCATAGCACTTATCACCCTCTGACTATGTATGCTTTGCCTGTTTATTTATTGTGTTTCCCCTCTAAAAACATGACCCTCATAAGGGAAGAGATTTTGCCTGTGTTTACCTATCATCATAGAACCTCAGTACCATTTAAACAGCACTTAGCAGTCAGCAGTAGTGAAAGGAAGGAATAAAAGGTGATCCAGACTTCAAGGAGATGAGATGCTCTTTTTATTGAAACAGGAGGAAAAGATGAGTGCAGATGCAGGTGGTTTTGCAGCCTGGTATAGAAAGGTAAAGTCTCAGTTTAGCTTCTTATTCTTACATGAAATAACCACTTCCATGAGAAGCGGTATAAAATCTCCTGATCAGGATGAGCTACAGGGTTAGATTTTGAAAATTTTTGAAAATAGTTGAGAGTAGGACTAGTCAAATTACTGAGCAGTGCTGAGAGGCAAGTTGAAATTGGTCATCACAGATTTATAGACATAAAAATCTGCCCCAATGGATGATTTTCTTCAACTGTGCTCAGTATCTAGGTATACTCAATGGAGATTACAAGCAGTTGGGATAATCTGAAATCATGGTTTTGATACCTAGGTGTGAAAGAAGGATAAAGGAACAAAGGAGTTTGGTTTATTTGGGTAACTAGATATTAAATGGGACTTTCCCTTTTGACTCAGAATTGGACAAATGGCTCTAAAGAGGAAAACAACTGTTATATACCATCCACATTCTAAAGAAAGCCATAATGCCCATTCCTGCAGGTCTTCCAAGAACTGGTAGAACTGGCTCTGCCATCCAAACTATCACTCTATAGCCCCCAAGCAGCCTATATTTACAAGGATTGAATCAAGAAGAATCCACTGTAATCACTGTTGTAGGCAGAGAGTTGTGCCTTTTACCTTCCATTGCATAAAGAGTGCTTCAAACCCTCACCCCACAGAGGCACATGAGAGAAGCTCTATGAGAATCACTCAAGAGATTGGGGAGGTGCCTGCAAGAAGGGCATGTTATCCCATGGGTGGATACCTACCACACAGTTAGCTAGCTGACCTCACTTACATGTCTATGTAATTGGATGGGGAAAAATGGATGGGAAACAGCAAGAAAAAGAGAGGGGGCATTCGTGGGAGCAGACTTCTTTCGTTTTGCTTAACAAGAATGTTTGAGTATCCTGTGGTTAAGTGGACACCTAGAACGTAGTCAGACTTGAGCCATCTCAGAATCCCATCTAATAGGAGTTCAGGCAAAGGGAGAGAAACTTAGCAGTAAGTAGTTGTGAAGTATTCCATGGGAGAAAATCTGAGTGGGTTTGGGAGAGGTCATTTTGGAAATAAATGGTTAGTGGACAAGGCCCCGGTGGGTGCCCTGAAAAATATACACAGGCACCCCATGAGAAGAGCAGCATTTTGGCACCTGTTACATAGTAAGCACTGACATCCAACAGAGGACTCTAGGGGCACAGGTTAAATGGAGAACATCTTAACCTCCTCTTTGTTCAGTCCTCTTCTCCCACCTGAATGCTGGAGAAGCTGGAGTGAGAGAGATGACATACCATCTCTGCAATCCAAGTCCCTAAGTCTAAGGACTGGCTTCAAGGTTGAAAGGAAAATGAATACCAAATTGGATTTGAGATTAAAGTGTTCAAGTGGGTTACATTGGACTGAACTGAGTTGAAGTATTAGTGCTTGAAATGATCCAAAAGAAATGAAATCTGCCTGTGGTGTGACAAGGTGTAGAAAAAGAATATTAACAGAACAACAAAGAAAAACAAAATGGTTTTGTACCGCCTGAAGTTAAGGCTGTTCGATATGTCTTGGTATGTTACCAATACATGGAATCCAAGCTGGGTGAGGAAGTGCAGACAAGGAGGGGCTGATGGATGGGAAGAGCACAGAAGGTTCACTGCACTGGGTAGAACAGTTGCAACAGGGGGTTCTTGAGCAGATGAGTTGGAAGCCCAAGAGGAGCACAGTGACTAAATTAGTGATTTCAATGTAGTGGCAGTTGACAATAAATTCAAGCCCAAGTTAATACCTTGGAGAAACTGCGTAGTTGAGGTTGAATAAAGGAAAAAGTTTTTGAAGATAAAAAGGTAAAATAATTGAGGATTTGGGGTTTGTTCATGGACGCTGAAGTCTCCCCCAAAGATGACAGATATTGAGGTGGAAAAATCACTGAGGGCCACATACTAAAGCCTCTACTGAATGGAATGGAGTGACCACCAAGTAAATAGGTCATAGTGATGGAGAGTTAGGTATGAGCCTCCAACAGTGAAGGCTTTTTGTAGAGGAAGGATTATTCATTTGGAAACAGTGCTGAGCAGTGAGGAGGACATGTGTCCTCCCAACAGAGGCTTAAAAGAGTCTCTGTGGTGTCTTCCACATCAAGCCAGCAGGTGCTGGGAATGTTCACTGAAGAGGCTGAGGATTTGGGGGAGTTTGTTAATAATGGAATGGGAATTCCAGATGGTCCAGTGGAAGAATAAGGAACTGACAGAGTGAAGATTTACAAAGAAATCTGTATGCCACTTGAAGAATGTTAAGCAGGGGACTTGACATGGTCAGATTTGCATTTTAGATAAATCACTCTGGCATCTGTATGGAAGACGTTTTTGAGGGGAGTCAAGGGTATGGGAAGGGAGACCATTTAAGGGACTGTTAATTAGAGTCATGACAAGAAATCTCAAGGGTCTGAAATTGAGTAGTAACAACAAGGTGATTAAGAAATATGTAGGAGCTTAATCAGCTTGACTTGACGGATTAGACTAGAGAAGTAAAAGAGTTTATGACTCAAATTTTTAGTCTGAGTAAATTGGTGGTTTGTGGAGACAATAAAGGAAAATCATATTTATGGGAAGATATATTCATATTTAATATTATGTTAAAGTTAAATCCTTGAGTTGATTTCCATTAGTCAATTCCCTTCTTATATAGTAATAGAGTAACTGATTTTAGTTCGGCACATGGCCACTCAGAATAAAAATAACATTTCCCACTTCCCTTGTATGTAGCCAAATGACTAAGTTCTGGCTAAATGTATATATCAATTGTGTTTGCAACTTCCAGGAAGTATCCTTACAAGGAAGCATGTATTCTTCACCCCTTTCTCCTTTCTGCTGGGGTATTTGGACATAATAGTAGAATTCTATTAATCATCTTGAACCATAACCTTAACTTGGTTGTGGAAAACACAAAAAGCAAAGCAGTTAAGATAGATAGAGCCTGAGTTCTTAACTTCTCAAATATGGAAAATAAAGAAATTTCTATTTCTTTAAGCCACTGTTATTTTGTAGCCTTCTGTTATTCACAGCTGAACCTAATCTCAATAAATACTAGATGGGCTAAATTTGAGGTGTCTGTGCAACTTGGAGGAGGGACTTACAGCTGGATATACTGATAGGGAAGTAGGCAAGAGATCAGGGTTGGAGACAGGGAATATAGGTCATTCCCTGGCAGCACGTCCATGTGATTTTTTCCCCCAAAAGCCTTTAGCAGTCTGATCTAAGAGTGAAAAAGTTAAATGTTCACTTAGACATTCACATCTTAAACCATTTTCTAACCACAAGTATAAGGTGATTTAGGGATCAATATTACTTTGCATTTAAAAGATTGCCTTTGAAAGTAAGAGTTGTCATATCAATTCTTTGTATAATTGGCAATCTTTATAAGGCACTCAGACCACATGAGGACAATATAATCAAAACCCCTTTTATTATGAAGAAATTATGACAAAAACGAAACGAAGAATTTTATGTGCCAAATACAGTGCAATGGATAAATGGATAGTAAATGTTTAGAAATAACTACACTGACCTTATTTGTTCAAAAAATAAAATGTAAGTTTGAGCAACTGCACAGGCAGCATAATTCTATAAAGACCCCAAAATGAATGCTCTCACATTTAAGAAAATATAAGTGCAATCTTCTATTAAACTTGCTAAATTGTTAATTCCATCATACAAAATACTCTATAGAAATACACAGAAATTGGGATTGATGTAAAAGCTATTTGTAAATTTTGGAACCTCTTCCACTGTAGACCTCATTAGAAGCCATCTCTTCCCACAGCTATTTCTGGCTACTTTCTTAAAAATAAGAGCCTTAGCTTTAAAATAAATTATACATAATAAATTTCTTAAAATGCTTCCAAAATGAAAGGGCTAGAAAAAATATTTCAAGTTGCTCTGTATTCACCTCAAAGAAAGTCTGAATAAATAAACCAGTCCTACATGTTCGATTTTCTGGGGTTTTATCATGAGCTTTTAAACCCAGACTATCTGGCCTCTTCTATCCTCTCCTCCCCATAGTTTAGTCAGTATGTGCTCAATCAAGAATTACAAAAATAACTTTAACATAGAATTCAGCAAACCTAATTAGAAAAGAAATATACTATGAAAACAAAAATCATACCACGTATCTCAGCTAGTTAATTTTGTGTTTAGCCCCCAGTTAGGATTGCCTTGGTCCCTAGGCCCCTCTCCCAGCACAGACTAGAAGGTAGTCAATCAGTGCATTGTTGTCAAGAATTAAACCCACATCCAGCCCATGAGAGAAAGTGCAATTCTTTTGTGCCTCAAATCCATGTGGCCCTAGGACCCTGCTGGGCCAGCAGCATGAGGACCCACCTTCAGGCTCCTGACAAGGAGGCTCTTCATCAAGAAGCATCAGAAACCCAAACGAATCAGAAACTAATCAAAATAAACTGATAGAACTTTGAAGTTTGAAAGCTCCTACCCAGAGAGTAAGTGTTCGGGGGTGGGAGAAGTATCTAGTGACAAACTAGGTTAAGAACCACAAGGCCTAGAGTCTTGTTCTGACAGTAATTAGCAAAGTCTGTTTCTTCTTATGTAAAACAAAAGAGTTGTTGGGATCGTCTCAGTGGTCTCGTCTGTCTAGCATTAAAACTGTATGTGTTGAGAATCACAGGTGCATGCTATGAGGTTAGCAATATACTTAAAGTCTCCTAAATGTCATGCATTCAGGCATCATCTATTTCTTTTGACCTTGGTCTCCAGGAAGCATTTAGTTCAGATGTTTTGCTCTGTGGAAAACTTTTTATCACTACCCCTTCCTCTTTCACTGATGTTGGTTCTTTCAAACCAATATCTACATTGTTTTCTTTGATTTTTAGAATAGTTTTATTGCATTAGTAAGCAGAAAAGGGAGGTATCGCTAATTGTAAAAATTTCCATTAAGGCATTTTCCTTTTTGCAATTAAATATGCTATTGGGTAAAGTGTGGTATAGGAAAGTGATTAAATGCATGCAAAATCGTGTGGGTTGTTAGAGATTATTTGGTTGTTTGGGGTCTCCTAGGATACCTAGTTGTTTTTCCACCAACACACACATCTACATTCTTAAAAAAGCCTTTGGAAGTTGCTGAGCTTTTTAAGGCTCTCACCACTCTCTTTTTATGACTTCACCATATCATTAAAAATCTAAAGTTATTTAGCATAATTTAATAGTATTAGCAAGATTTGTAACCGTATCCAAGGATATGAACTTGTTTGTTGTAACAACCGCCTGAACAGTCCAAAAGGCCCTTCAAAGAAAAAACATACTATGTCAAATTTTCAGTAGTTTTATTGAAAAATGCCTCTTTTGTTTCAGAAATAAATAATATAAGGCAGTGAAATTCACAATCTGCAGTTAAAATATAAAAGCAGCAATTCTATGTTCATAGTCTTGCAAACATTTTCCAACTGCTTTTGATAACTAAGAAACATTATGTTCTGAAAAAAAAAAAAGTTCATACTAAATATACAACACAAACATGCAATTCCATCTCTGCAGAATAATCTGCAATTTGGCATAAATGTTAGTGTGTCTAAAACAAGGAGGTTTAAGGCAATATGGAACTGTATCCAGTTGATACAATAACTTCAGCTACATGGCTTAAGGTTGTGGTTGTTAAAGGAGATGTATGAGAGCATCCTATGCCCTAATGTACAACAGAAGACAGAAGAGGAAGATAAATAATTGCAATGGAGTTGACATTTCCCTCCTTTTTGGCTTTAGGAGGGCAATTACTTGAATCGTGGCGTAATTGAATTGCAGATAAGTATTGGGAAAGATAAACTGCCCTCTCAAAATATACAGTAGCTCTGGGTTCCAGGACTTCTGCCTAACCTAAGAGTTTCACTGAGGCCGCCCGCTGTGCTAACTAAAGGCACATGGCATGTTCTCTCCTTGCAGCTTTTGTGAACAAAGTATTTTGCAAGCATTTCAAGGGCAAAGGCAAAAATGTCTACAGATTGCGTGCTGCGAGATAGACTTCCTGCAGAAACAATGTTCTCTAGTCAGAAAAAGGGTACTCTCGGATGAAGCAAAGCCGGAAGGAAGAAACATTGCAGAGAAGACGTGCACCGCTCTATCTGACCTGTAAATGAGAATTCCAACACCTCCCCCCAGCCTCGGCGCGCGGTCTCAGGGTCACTGCCCCGAGCCGCGGGGCAGAGCGCGCCGCCAGCGCGCGTGCGGAGGATGCTCCTCGGCAGGCTCGTCGGCGCCGTAGTCCTCGTACTCCGCTGTCCGTTCGGGCTCCACCGGCACGATGAAGGGCTCGCGCTCGGGCAGGTATGCCCCGCCCTCGGGCACGTAGGGCTCTGTCCGATTCAACATTACAGTTATGGCATGATTTTGGAAGACACACACACACACACAGCAAAAACGAAGTCATCACCTAGGTGATGGCACTCCAGTCTTTATCTCATAACTATAAATAGATAAGTTACAACGTTCTGATGACTTGCATTTGCACAGAGAATTTGGTGATGATCAAATAATAAAATGGCACTTAAGAAACAACAACAACAACAAAAAACCTTCGAAGATCCAGCAGTCAATACAATCATTGCACAAATACCTGGGACGGGTCAGAGACTGGGCCAAAGAACTGTAAACGCAGTACCTAGGTAGGATTTTCACAAGTCCCCAAGTAACTTGTTCATGATTTAAAACTCCTCAGTTCAAAGAACTTAGAAAGATGAGGAGGGGAGGGGAGGAAGTTTTATTGGCTCCCAGAAACTGAACTCTGGAGGTGAAAAGCAACTATCACCAGGTAATTTACAGTACGTGACATTTTCTGTGGTTGTCCCTCACACAGACTGAGTTACAGCTGGGGGGGTGAGGAACACCAGTGACTACAGCAAAACAGGAAGAAAAGGTGATTTTAAACTTTGGTTTGAAAATTGTGGTTACAAAATCCAAATAAGAGGACACGTATGACAAAATAATAAAGAGACACAGGCCCTGAATCAGACACATTGCTAACAAGCAAGACATGAGGAGATTCCATCTGGTGTTATTCTGGCAATAGCAAGCAGCAGGCTTTGATGCAGAAGCTTACTGTAGAACTGTTAAGTGATTTTAGTGGACAGGATCACATACAAATCATTTACATGCCACAATTAGTTTATTATTTACATAACACATTTCTTTTTAACCAGGTTAATTGTTTTTCTTAAAATGGCATCATCTCTGCTGGTTAGTAGTTTTATTATGCACCTCTTTCACAGCTGAGGCACCCCATGGCTGTGGGTTTGAACTTTTAAGAAAGAATTTTTTTCTACATTACTACTGAAATGCATCAGGCTAATAAACTGACATCACTGACTGCTTTTCTCTCGTTCAAGTTAGTATAAAGAGTCTCCACCCCCCTTTATGATGTCAACCCAGTTCGTTAACCATATCTGTGGTGAAATTTCCATACAGACTCATTTTCTAATAAGCACGTGCGCAAACATCTCAGAAACAGGATTTTCATGTATTCAAACTGTAAGCAGCACTGGCGACTTAGAAAATTTGTTAGCCGGAACCTGAAACAGGTCAAAGATGATAGTTTTTAAAAGTTGAATTACTATGCAAAAAATATATATACACATCCATCTAAGTATGTAATGGTTAAAGTATATGTATATATCCATATATTTCCAGCTATTCACACATGACATAAGGCAGCAGTAATTTAAATTTATTTGATAAAGTATTAAATTGTAATTCGTGAATAGGTTGCATGAGAAAAATACATTAAGATTCATTATCACTCTTGGTCATATGTAATTATGCACATAAATATATAGATATATAGATATTTAGATATTTAACTACTCATGCACTATCTGCTAGTAGCAAACCATATCAAACAGCAGTATCATTTTTAAAACTTGCAAGATGCTTGAGAGTGCATTAATGAAATGGTCACCGTTGACCACAGCATATCACTCTGGTCCTCACATCCTGCAATGTCAGGCATAAGAAACTTCTGCCATCTATAATTTTCAAACACTAGAATTTCATGAACAACTCTTGAGTCCCAGATTGTATAAGTATTAATTCCACGGACAGAGTGGCACAATGAATTATTTTCAGTTGTCTGTACCAAGTTATCAAATACAAATTAGATTCCCCAAACAATTTTATATATATATTGTCATTCCACAACTGGATTCAATAAATCACTGTTCCCAACCTTTAGTTTAAAAAAAAGAAAAGTCAGTTGGTAGCATTCTTTGAACTCTCAAGAGAAATAAGAAGTTTGTGATGTGATTTGGTAAATGCAAAAGTATGGGAAGGAAGAGAAAATAATTATTTAAATCTTAACAGTAAAATAATGTTTTATGCTTTGGGAGAGAACACTACTATTACATAATCAAAACACAGAACTGAAAGAGTTGATATCTTCAAAAAATCCTCAAATCAACCTTCCTTCAATCCTAGGGAACTTCATTTCCATAAGTGTTTTTTACTTCGGGTGAATTTGGGTTCCTATGACGGCAACAACATACCTGGATAGCCTTGCCCGTTGTATGGGATGCTGGCACACTGGGATGAGTCACAGTATCCAGGAGGACCTGGGGGTCCTCGGATACCTGAGTTTCCAGGACGACCAGGAGGGCCAGGGGGACCTCTTGAACCTGTGGACCCTGGTGAACCTGTTCTGGATTCTCCTTGTGGACCTAGTATGGAGTTAAAACAAATATATTTCCCCTCTTGTTAAATACACCTCCCAAGGCAGTCAACAGTGTTTTAAGTGGAACCTTCACTGCCTCAAGACTAGACTATTCACTAATATATGGTAAGAAAATATTTTCTTAAGAAATCACCAGTATAAACCAAAGTGCTTGGGACTTTCTTACCAGTGACCTATCAGAGGTAATGCTAGAAATCCACTATTTTAACAAATTTATTCAAAGAAAACTGATTTAGCAAGAAGTAAGCCAAACTAAAGATATCATGTGTTCTCTGGTTTGCTCCCATTCTCACAGTGAGAAAGGCACCTGAGTGAAGCAGCTCTATTTTCTATTTGGCCACCACACTGGACCTCCATGAAAATAGGAGTGTCTGCTCCACACCTCCAGACTAGGTGAAGCAACATTATCTCTGCATCAAGTGATAGTTATGGTTAACATAAATGTAAAAATGTCACCATAGAGCTGACCTTGGTGGCAAGGGTCTCACAAACTTTATAATGAAGAAAAAAAAATTCATTTACAACCTAGTAAATGAAATGCATAAAACAATTGGATGATTATTATTTCTTTCCAAAATATCAGGAAAGAAACTATGAATAAAATTTTGTGTGATGGCCCTTTAGTGAGACTATATTTTCTCAATCTTATAACTTAAGACCACCAGAAGAAACAGGAAATGTAACCATTTGTAAGGCTATGGGTCCAACTAAAATAAATAGGAATTCCCCAAAAAAGAAAATAGCACCCATCTGTGTCACTAAAACTCATACTTTCATGTATTATATAGTAAATACCTAATGAACACATTCATTTTTTGAACAAAGGAAACATAAAAATTAGGATGTTATGCAAGTTGCATTTCTTGTTAAGACACATAACATGATGGCATGAATGTCCAAAGATAACAGGGTGAAGTTGTCAATGTCTCAGAGATGGTGTGCACTTTCAGTATTTATACCCTTTAGCCATTTGATGTACTAGCAAACCTACCTGGAGGGCCAGGCAGCCCTCGAGGTCCTGGAGATCCAATACCCCTTTCACCTTTTTCTCCTGGCAAACCTACAGAAGGACAAAAAGAGAAGCACCAGGGGAAAATTACCGGAAATATGTAGATTTCTTCTTAACTGACAATACTTGATTCAAGTAATCCATTTGCTTAGTGAACACAGAATCTAATTTTTCACAGAAATTCACCCTTTAAGCCAAATTCTTTCTAGACATTTGTGTAATTCTAGTTTCATGGCCAAGAAAGAAATCTGGCTACATGTCAAGGGAAAAAATTATTTGAAGGAAACAAACATATCCAATATATTTTTAAAGTAGTAATTAAGAACAGAAATCTTGAATAAATAATTGCAACACATTAAGCAACATCTTAAAGGTATCTTATCTTTAGTAGCCCTATTAGTACAGCATCTAAATCATCAGAATTATAGCAATATCTAAGTTTTCTCTAAAATATTAACTACTCCTTTAACAAAAGTGGGTACCCAGAGTCCAGAAACATCTAGAATCAGATAATCCTATTTTTCTTCCTTTCCTTTAATTGCAGTTATCTACCATGAAATTAAAGTCAAACAAACATACAAGACCAGTGCCAGGCCCTGAATAAAGGAACCAAAAGAATGTGGATCTAAAACTATAGGGTTGCTTAAGTACGTTCAGTTGCTGCTGAACTCTTGCCACAGTCACAGCAATTAATAAGATTTCGTTGCCTGACTTGGTTCACCAAGATATATTTTTTCCCATTAACAACAACAAAAATCAGAAAATAGCATTTTCCTTACTGAGATCCCCTAACAAAAGCATCCAGTTTTCTAAGACATGGATCTCTATGGCCTGTGAGTTGCCTAAAGAGGGAGACAGGTTCACAGACAAACAGCTCTTCTGGGGCTGTCCAAACAAGACTAGTCAAAATAATCTGCCATGTTCAGTCTTCCACATGCTTTCAATCTGACCCAACTCCTACACTTGCAAATTCCTTCCTTCATCTTTATGCAGCAGCCAGAAATGCCCACCTCGTTCACCAGGGGGGCCCTGCATCCCAGGCGTGCCAGGAAAGCCTGGTTGACCCCCAGGCCCTGGTTCTCCTCTGGCTCCTGCGCTGCCAGGGGGACCCGGGGGACCGGGTGGGCCTGGCTGGTTGCGACTGGAGTGGTAATCATTTGGAATCTGATTCAGCATCTGATTGAATCTGTTCATCTGACCTGCAAATAGAAACAAGGCTTGTTAGAAACCCAATAAGGGAGAGATCAGAGGGTAAAACCGTTTTGTCTTCAGTGTCCACTGAAATCCATTCCTCCCCCCTCCAGGAAACATCCTAATTAGAATTCTAAAAATAAAATAAGACATTCCAGTCACCCAATAGAAAATGATCCCTGATAAACAACTGTTTCCACAAAATGCTGACCTGTAAGCCGCAAGCACCACTACAAATATAAAAGAGATGTTAAAGTTTAATGTGGCTCTGAAATAAAGCCTTGAGGTTTGCCAGATGATGTCACTCAAAAGAGAACCTTTTTTAAATTAAGAAATTGTACCATTTTTGTGTGTAGCTAAGGAAATACTAATCAGGTTTTAGTGCAAATTGAAATTACATGCGGGATACATTGAAAACTACAGATTTCTCACGGGTTCAGATCCCTGTAACGGCCAGCCACAAAAAAAAAGAACAACAAACAAACAAACTACAGATTTCTGGGCCTTATCTCCAAAGACAATGATTCACTAGGTTTAGAATGTGGTCCAAAAACTCTCATTTCTAACAAGCAACATTGTTTATTCTAAAGCAAGCTGCTCAGGACCTCGCTTTTAGAAACACTGACTAAGACTTCTCCAAGTAGGAGTCCTGGATTTAAAGCCCACACTCAGTCTGCAGGCACTGAGCTTTATTACTTAATAGGCATCATGGAATAAGAAGAAAGAGTCTGTGAAAAAACTGCAAGGCAAAAAAAAAAAGGTCCCCACCAAAATCAACTTTCTGTGGTCAAATTAATCTTGGTGGACCTTCTTCCTTACAGTCATAGAATAACTTAAAGGTCGTAACTTAAATGATACTATGTCTTAAGTACTTAAGAGGTTTTCTGCTTTCAAATACCCCTGATGAAGCTCATTAAAATTCCTAATATAGAAACTGAAAAGCCCTCTTAAAATAATATTTCGTATCAAAACGAATATAAAGATAACAGTCTATTATTTTACCTTGATTATTTTTTAACTTCATGACAATCTTTAAAATACAATTTGCTTTATCTATTCAGACACAAAATTGACCATGTATAAAAACAGAAGCTCATCAAAAATGAAATAGAAATATATCTGATAGAACTTTAAAACTCTGCCTTTTCCTACAATTAATTAAAAAAACATTCATACTGTAAAAGGAAAAGAAACTTTACCACTTATCAATTGTTCACAGACTTGTCTTGCAACTGCTCGCATCATGTTCTGGGAAGCAATATCTCCCTTGTGAATTAAATCAAAAAGAATCATTAGCAGATTATTTCTATATGTTTAGACTTCAATGTTTAACACACAAAATAAGTGTAAATCAACATGAAATACATACCCTATCACCCTTCTCTCCTTTCAACCCAGATGGACCCTGAAATACAGAAATTTCAGACATTAGGAACAGATAAACATGGACTAAAACAGTGCGTGAACGTACATGATGAAAGAGAACAACATCTGCTTTCTAATCAATTAGCAAAATGACACATTACATTTATATCCATGTTACTCACATTTTGCTTTTCTGTGGAAAAAAAATCTAATCTCTCTCTGTCTCTATCCCTTTCAGAGAAACACATGTCCTCCAAAACAGGGCTCTGATGTGAATTTGATAGTCACAATTGTACGTTATGCACCATGCATACTTTTTACAATGCCATTCACGATATAGGCTTGGAAATGAAATACATATGAAGATTTCTCTTGCACCACCATACTTTGCTTGGTTGGTTAGTTCAGCTGGCTATTGCGGAATGTCTATGAGGTTAATTCCCATTCGGTTCCACTAAGAACCAGTGGGTTTTGTCACCTCCCTAGCTAAATATATATATATATCGATAACTTCTTCCAGTGATTCTTTATGCACTTGGTAGAGAAGGAATCAGTTGTCTCTCTTATTAGATAAATCAATTCAAATGGCTCCGCATCTAAACACAACCACAGAACGTTTGTCTCTACTCTGTCATAAGCCTCTTAATAGTCATGGGAGTTCCTGGAAAGAGTTTTTCTTAAAGTACAGGAAGTTTTTGTCCTTCAGTAATATATTTCCAGGCTGCCAAATGCTATCACAGAAGGAACACCAAACCACTGACAAATCTGATGTTCTGATAATATCCCAAACCAAACCACTTCTTACTATCTCCGTGGAAACCACTATAGTCCAAACCAAGACTTTTGCCTGAACTATTCCAGTACCTTCCTAACTGGCCTCTGCTTCCTGTTTTGCTCCTTTATTCTATTCTCTACATAGACACCAAAATGATATTTTTAAAAGGAAAATTAGATCATGTCACTCTTTTGGCTCTAAGGGCTTCCCATCACACTTAGAATAATTTATCTTAATTAATAGGCATCATGAATTAAGAAGAAAGAGTCTGTGAAAAACAGGGAGGCAAAAAAAAGGTCCCCATCAAAATCAACTTTCTGTAGTCAAATTAATCTTGGTGGACCTTTTTCCTTATGGTCACAAAGTAACTTAAAGGTCATAACTTAAAGAATACAATGTCTTAAGGACTTAAGAAGTTTGTTGCTTTCAGATATACCCTGAAGCTGCATCACCTCTGCCCAGCTATCTCACCTCACCTTTCATCCCTCCCTTCTCCCCTTCACTCCCTTCACTTCGGGTCCCCAGGCCTCTGGCTGTTCCTTTCACATACCAGACTCCTTTCTCACTCAGGGCTTTCATTCATGCTGTGCCCAGTTGCCTAGAACCCTCTTCGGACAGATCAAACAGCTCACTCCCTCACTTCATTCCAATGTCACCTCCTCAGAGGGGTTCCTTGACTACTGTATTTAAAATAGCTACCTTACCACCATCACAATCATCCTCTAACTGCTTACCTGTTTTTTGTTTCTTCATATCACTCATCATCACTGGAAACTATATTATATACTTACATCATTTTTGTCTGTATCCTCCTCTAGAATTTCTAGGCAACAAGGCAGGGACTTTTATTTACTGTTGTATCGCTGACCCCAGAACACTACCTAGCACATTATAGGCACTAGATAAATACGTGCTGATTAAATGAACAAAATATTCCAGGAGCAGTCCCTTCAAACATCCACTATACAACACAAGGTATTGTAAGTTAGCAAGAAGATATCAACTGGTTATAATAGCTAATGACATAAGCTAACGGTGATTGAGCCAAGCTCTCTGCTAAAACTTACATACACCAATTTGCTAATTGGGGTTTTAGAAATTAAAGGAAGTTAAGATGAAATAGAGAAGAATAGGAGAGGAAATTTGGCACCTGAGAAGGATGAAGAAAATGAAGGGGAAAAAAGGGAGGAGAAGATGAGATCCAAATAAATGTATCCTCAGTTATAATTATCATAAGAAAAACTGGACTTTGGCTGTCCCTTTGCCAAAAGTATTAGATTTTTGTGAAAAAACAGATATTAATGAATTTGGAGGGTTTTATTGCAAATTGCAGGGATTTTTAAAAAATATTTACTGCTATTTTGACATTCTGATGTGTTTTTTAATTTACCGCCACTCTGAGATTGTCCTATTGTACATGATTTGTAGAAATTAACTTTATTGCCAGTATTTGGAGATTACATTTCAAGTAAAAGCAATGAACGTTTCTTTTCGGTGTCTAGCTGTAGCTATCAATTACATCAGTAATATTCTTATATAAGACACTACTGAGATCAGAGTAAAACGAAATGGAATTATGAATGGGTAGAAAAGTTCCATGTACTTTTAACTGCTCTTGCAAAGTTTCTGCCATAATTCATTGAGTAAAAGAGAGTAATCAAGTCATGTGCTAGAGCACCGCAGATTACAAAGCAGATCAGAAGTCCTTCCACCTTTATGCTGCTGACTTCATTTCATGTAAACATGGAAAGCAGGCCATGTTACCTAAATATTCCAACTTAAGTTTGTCAGACATTAGAAAAACCTTTTAAACTTGAGTTTATGCAATTTGAACAATACTTAAGAAAAGAGATGTTCTGTCCAGAGAACAGCCTGATAAATTAGTGTCACTGCTAATGGTTGCACATAATTACCTTTAAGATAAATTTTTGTATTTCAAAATGCTATTCAGACCAAAAAAAGCTGCTTGAAATAAATTCACAATTTATGCAAACAAATAAGGAAAAGCTTATAAAGAACATGAAGCCCAACAGTCATTACAAATACTTGTGGTTATTAAAAACTTCAAATTCTGTTTCGGAAATACTAATTTGAAAATACCAGATATGCATAATTCCATCTCATCCATTATTTTAATGGAAACATCTCAGTAAAAGAAAGTTAAACTGGATGTAAATTGGGGCAGGACAGTATGAAAAAAAATAAAATGACCAATTGACATCAATGAATCCTTTTATTTCTGGGGCTAAGCTTCTAGCATCCTCAACTAAAGAGAAGACAACAAATGATGCAGTGGGATAATGCTGCCGAAGCGTTAACATTCGCAAACCAGGGACGGAGGTGCACGCACCGTTATGTGTTTTTCTGTCTTAAGCAGCATACCACTCCTAAATAAAGAGAATCATTTGCTGAGCCAGCTCTGAGTGTTTATACAGTGCAGAAATACGCGTTTTGGCTCAATCCCATTCTCCTTTTAAAGAATCCCAATAACCACAATTTTCATCCCAGAATATTATGACAATCCAGAGAGAAAAATTTTGAACTGGTACCAAGTCATATCCAAGGGTTTAGCATAGTTTCAACAAATGCTGCAAACACATTACAGCAGGGATAATCTAAATATGACAACACCTTGCAGTGCTTATTATTTATGTCCATAGTGAATTGACTAGATAGACATGCAACGTCTCCACTTACAGGTCTGCCATGGTCTCCAGGTTTTCCTGGTTTCCCACTTGGTCCTGTAACTCCAGGAGAGCCTGGGCTTCCCTACAACACAAAGGCCGAGAAAAGGAATGTTATGACAAAGGGAAAATCCACTCTAAAGTAAACTAAGGAAGTGCAGCCAGTTTTAAAAGCTTTTAAAAGAAATAGCACATAATTACACATTCAGGAATAGTAAAAAACAAATTTTAAGATAGCATAAAGGAAAAAATCTTGAAAATTCCAGTTCAAACTTTATGGACTATATATTTCTAAAGCATATTTTGAGGCTGTTGAAAAATACACGTATATATAATCAGTTTCTCAATTTATACACTATGAACCCAATAAATTGGTTACAAAATGAATTTGCCAAAAGCAATTCCTATTTTTTAGTTTATTTCTTTTACAGAACCAGAAAACCCTTCAAAAGACAAGGACTGAAATCTTTGGGTCTGGCCAGTTAACTTTGTTGGTTAGAGCAAGGTGTTGTAACACCAAGGTCAGGGGTTTGGACCCTTATACAAGCCTCTGCCAAAAAACAAAAACAAAAAGAAATGTTTGGCGTGGGAAGAATTAAGAAGGTGGCTGGTTTTGTGCTAAGTTGGGCACCGTGGTGGCAGTCTTCCCTTGTCTTCTGGAAATTGCACTCTCAGCTTAGAAATTCATTTTTTCCTTTGGCACACTTTCCACATGTTCATTCTTTTCTATCATATCAGCACTCTTCTCCCCACCAAAACCACAAGAATTTCTCTGTGTTGCTTTTAATACAGCTTCCAGACATTTTAGCCATATATTTAAGTAGAGTATTTATGCCTAATAGCCAATGCATCATGTTCTAAAGCCTAATATTTCTTTAAAGTGGAATCATCAGATTTTGTAAACAATTCTTTACTCCATCAGTTACACAAACTTTAAGCTCTGAAGTAAATACTTAAAATGAAAGCTTACTCTGCATTTAACCCCCCCTTGCCTGAGAACATATGTATTAAATATAAATAATAAAAGTATTTTAACATATGCTCTCAAGTTTTCATATCCTGCCATATAGACATGAAGAGCATCCATCTCCTGAAACAATTTAATTATGTTCTCACCTGGATGCAGGTATAAATGTCAGTTTCAAAATCATTAACTTCAGTATTTTCCCCAAAGATCTTAATGAGAAGACCCTTTGTTTTAGTTGTGGATAAAACTTACTTCCTCAGAATAATCAATAGTTGTTCAGTAATGGATGTCTTTTAAATTCAAATATCAGAGGCCACAGATGCTTAAAATTCGAGAACAGGAAGTAACCACTGAGGTCATAAAACCCAACCACTCAATGTGGGGATGAAGGAACTGAAGCATGGACCAGCTTGTGGCCAAGTTATTAGGGATTTTTTTCTTTTTTCAAATATGATTTGATTAAGCAGAACTCTGCATTTTAACACACCTGTTTTCTCTGACATACCCCACAGCACAGATGGAATGTGCCTCACAGGCAAGTTTCCTGGCTCTTCTCTAGCAAAACGGGGGGAGAGGGTGAGAGTTAGGGGACAACAATGTAACCCACTCAGTTCTTACCGGTGGACCAGGTGGGCCCCTGGGTCCCATTGCACCATCTTTTCCAATGAAGCCCTATTGTAAAAATGAAATTA
Organism: Cynocephalus volans; assembly: GCF_027409185.1. Taxonomy (NCBI): domain Eukaryota; kingdom Metazoa; phylum Chordata; class Mammalia; order Dermoptera; family Cynocephalidae; genus Cynocephalus; species Cynocephalus volans. The sequence goes on from NC_084464.1 coordinate 80,303,423, forward strand.
ATTACAGTTTAGGGAGGCAATGAGCAAGTGAAAAGAAAAGATGCTAAACAGGTTGCTAAGCGAGGAGGGGAAAAAGGAGGATTTAGCCCAATTTGCTGTTTGGTAGGTAACCCTTCACTATAAAGACAAACATACCGAAGAAATCTTTTCCATTTAACTTATGCCTTTCATTGAATAATTAATGTCTATGCTTATTCTTTTGTATAGTTGTAAATAAAACCATTTTAAGGACCAAACTAATCTCCAAAGAAAGCAGATTCCTTTCATGAAGAAACCAGTTTTTGCTTCTGCAAGAGTATAAAAAGACTAGAGGAAGACTGCTTTTGTCTACTAAAATGTCAATGTCCACAAATGGCCCAGGAAGGGTCAAAGTGAGGTGGAAGGAATGTTGCTGAGAAAAGCAAGTGGTATCATGGAAGATGAGGGACTGGGGGACCACCTGATCAGAAAACTCCCTAATTTCCTAAGCAAAATGCCAGACAGGTAGGGAAAAAGCAGGCAAAGCGGTCTTAAGTGCCCTCCACTCAAGAGGGAAGAAGACCTCAATCCTCGCAATAAGTAGTGCATTTTTTCAGTAGCCTGTCTCTCCTCATTTTACACAAAGGCCAGAACTGCACCAGTGGTGCTGACTCGGAAGGAGCAGAGCGCATGTCCACGTGGGCTCAGCTCTTTGGCTCATGCACCCGCATTTGTGTTGTTTTATTTTCTCTCTCTGTACAGAGCCAAATAACCTCTGACTGGAATGAGTCATCTTGCTACCCAGTTAGCATTCATTCCAAACAGCAGATCTCTGAAACCCAGCCGAGGATTTCTGACTCAGGTCATTTTTTATGGTTGTTGCATTCCTCTGTCAGAGGAGATTTTTGTCTCATTTTCTGCAAAGTATGAGTGATTGTTCCATCCATATTCTTGGAATCTAGCAAAAACAGCATCATTTGGATCCCTGCCTGCACTAAGTATCCACACTTCTTATTAGTTCATTGATCTTATAATAGAACACGTTTAAATCATTTATTTAAAATTTGTTATAAATAGTCCACCCCCAAAGAAAACTTTTTTCAGAAACTTATAGGGATAAGATTTCAGACTGTTTTTTGGAAGATCTAGACCTGCTTAACAAAAAACAGACCCCAAGTTCATATGCTGTAACATCAACATTACTTCTGAGAGCCTCTTAAGAAGCAAATATGCTCCAGTATTATTGTTTGGACAGTCTGAATGGCATTTCTTCCATCTAAATTTCTCCAACTGCTAACATAGGACACTCTTTTTGTTCATTTTTTTAAGATATGTATCATATGCCTAAGTAATCTTCATTCAGTCAGCATAGGAATTCCTAATCAACCATTTTCTTTTAGAATAGACATATATCTAAATTGGGGTGAGGAGGATTTTATTCTGACGTCCTCAGAAGGGTTACCCATGGAGCTATCTGCAGAATTTGGTTATAATATTTTATTACTCTTCATTTTATTGCTGCAAAGCTGCAGCAATTATTATTACTTCCACCCATATCAGGGTGGCTGAGAAGTCTGGTGGTCATTTCATAGATCCCCATCTAATAGATACCTGTACATGTGGTTCTTGTGCTACTACTAACAGCCCCCAAAGCTGTGCCTCATTTTGAAAATCATCTGTGCTGAAGACAATCCATGCATCCCATTCCTACCCACTCAATGCCAGTATCAAGCCTTCCTTGCTCACCACAGTTCTTGGCCTCAGAAGAAAGCTCTGAGCTCAAATTTCTCTTTTTTCGTTTTTTTCAGGTGAGATCTCCAAACCCAAAGTCTCTCTGACTTTCCAAAATTGTCTATGTCCCACCCTCTCTTCAGCATTAGTGGTAGTTTACTAAGTAGTAGGTAAGTGTGCAAGGCTGTGAAGGAAAGAGAGACAGCATGTCTTGAAAAGTTTCCTTGCCCTCATCCCAGGAGACCTGGGTGGCCTCACCACAAAGTTGGACACAGATTAAAGAGTGGAAAAGCACAGTCCCTCCTAGCCCCTCAATTTTCAGGGATGAAGTGATGGTGGTGAAGACTACTGACCGCCAGTTCAGAAGGGGTATGTTAATGGGAAGTGCACTCAGGACGGGCCGTGTCTCGGCATGAAGCCCACACTGGAGTGCATGTGATGGGCACCATATGGCTTCAGTGGCAGTGGTGCCACGAGTCAGCCCATCCTCATGTCTCAATTGCAATATTTTTGGTTTTGTTTTCTAATTGAAAGACTGACTTGTCCCCTTGCATTCTCAATATTGTCCTTTATTGTAAAATAAGAATTCAAAAAAACTAAAGTGCCAGTTTCAGAAGAATCATAGAATGTATATATATCAGTACCACCTCCAAGCCCCAGATCCCAGAGAACACAGTTTTCTTTCTGACCTCTCTCCCTCTCTCTCTTCCCCAAACTCAAAAGGAGGCATAGGAGCAAATAAAGTTCACTGGCATAACATCCATCATTTGTATTATCTGGGCAAATCTTTGCTCCATCTGAATGGGCCACCTCTCTGCCCAATGGTGTCTTGGAGGAGATAAGATGAACAAATCGATGTGTTTAGTGGCAGCTCTTAGAGCACTGGCCCCCTCAAATCCTGCTGCTATCATATATTTTAACTTGATTGATTAGTCGGAATGCAAACTACTGTCAGACTGTTGTCTGAACCATAAGATGCTGAGAAGAGTCTCTGAGTTCTTCTTATTAAAGCATTCACGGTCTCTTATGGAACTAAATGTTTCCAGAACACTGATGAACAGAGCACAGAGGTCATGTTCACTGTATTTCTCATTTACTTGTCATAGACAAGGCTGGGTTCTCTACACTGCTTTCATCCTAAGTCAAGAGCAAACCTGAAAGCTGCCACAAATGGGCAAAGTCCCTCTTAAGTACCAGCTGTCTACCCCACCATCAAGGCCTAGAAGTGGTATTTGAGTTCTAAAGGTGTACAGAGGATGTCTTGACTTCATAGAAAGTGTCATGGAAGCCAAGGATACCCTCAATTACATAAAAGCTGCCTCATAACAAAAAATCTCTTTCTAATCAACCAAAACTCCCTTTCTGGACTTCTTTATCTGAATTCAATAAAATAAAAAATTTTTCCAAAATTAAAATTTCAAGGACTCCCCTAAAGTCCCACTGCTTTGTATCTTAGACCTTGAGACTGATCTGATTTTGAATGGTCAACTGACATTAGCTTTGCAGCTTTCTACAAGAAAAGCGAACTCACATTTCCAGCCATGCAAACTGGATTGTGGAGGGTTCTTAATTAACGGGCAACAGTGTGATATCATTTCCAACATTATTATAGCTGCCCAAGAAAACTTACTCTATCTCCTGGAGGTCCCATTGGTCCTGGTGGGCCAGGTAATCCTGGGGTTCCCTACACAGAAGGAGACAAATAAAACACAGTAATATACTTCCAAGCACAGGGCCAGGCACATGGTAGATGCTCAGTCAACAAGCAGATACCTGAATTAAACAGCAGAAACTTGAAGACTAAGACCAGGGTATGAAATGGAAATACTGTGAAGCACATATCCAGGCTTCTGCTTTGCTCCTTAACATTGGTTCACCTTTTGAGGCACTACAAAGGCAACTTTTCAAATAACAACCAACTCACTGTTCGGCCTGGAAGTCCTGGCTCTCCAGCATCACCTTTCATCCCTTGGCGGCCCTAGAGTGAACAACGGGAAAACAGTTCGCAGACATTTTACAGAGATTAAGTGAAAAAGGAGGACATGAGTCACTTATGAAATCTTTATCACTTCATAAATCCAGTGCAAGGGTTCAGAGATGAGCACAGAAAGGTATTTTTGAAGGGAGATGAATAAACCATTTTTTGGATTAATGCTCACTTTTTAAACTACAAATGCTACATTATAATTTCCACTTCCAATGTTTTGCAGATAATTTTATATAATTATGGGATAATATAACTATTTTTAAAGAACATAGTTTAATATAAGGGATATATGCATTAATAAGAAAATTTTTTAAAGGTCAAATAAGAAGCAATAATTTTTCTGCACAGTTATATATTATTACATATACTATTTACATATCTGAAATAATCACCATCAAAAGACGTTGCCTCCGTGACTAACCTTGTTGAATTCTCTGAGAAACCACTTGAGTTTGGCAAAAATATAGAAAATGTTCCAGTTAAACTCAATGTTAATCCCCCCACTCTCATTTAATACAGACAGCCTTTGCGCTTACTTGTTCTCCCGGAATAGAGAGTCCATTGGGTCCCTGGGGGCCAGGAGGACCCTGAGGGCCTGGAGGACCTGTATCTCCACGGGGACCAGGGGGCCCCTAAAATACACAAGTGAGAGACAACCGCAAAGGAATGGAATGCTCCTCCAGTGCTAACATTCAGACAGAAACTTGTCTCATAACTGTAACATATCAACCATATAATCTTTGCAAACATTTTAGAAATCTATACATCTATAAAAGTATTATTAATGCCATTCCTCTCTTCCCTTTACTACTTGTTAAAGAGCAATTAGAAAGTACACTGAATTCACAAGAGCACTTAAATTTCCATAAAAGTCCTATTAGAAGTAGATTTTTTTAACTAAAATACATTGAATACAATGTATTTGTATATTTATATTGATAGACTCATAGGAGATCTAAGCTCAAATGAGTTGATTTATTTTAAGCTAGTCCTGATTTCTGTTAGACTTGAGCTTATTTCTGTGACTACAGTATATAAATAAATCAAGCAAGGAATGGACAGATATCCATGGATTAGATGCGCTGTCTAGAGCTCTTTGGCAACTTAAGTGGAAAGGGCACAAACTCGGTGTCAGACCTGGGTTAGCACCACAACCTCTCCCTTTCCTAACTGGGTTAGCTTATCATTAATGATATCATGACCACATTATTAATAACTACACATTATTTTCATAAAATATTCCACTGGGAAACTTGGGTTGTTTTATGGAAGACCAGTGTGGAACTGGCAGAGGCCCAGTGACCCCTAGAGAATGCATAATTGACCACTCAGCATTTTTCTGAGACAAGCAAAAAAAGAGTAGCATCAGAACCTCTCCTGACACTGGGGCTCTGCTCCCAGTGGGGTCAGGTCACCCCATCTGCTTCCCCATGTTCCAACAGAACCCTTAAGGTTCTTCTGTAGACTTCCCATGTGTAATTGCTACACCTGTGAGATGCATTGTATAGATTTTTTTCTTCTGACTAATTTAACCCATCATTTTGACATCCAGAGACAAGATAGAGGTAATTATGTTACCTGAGGCACACTAAACCTGAGCTGACTTGCTCACGGTCACACACACCCTCAGAGGAAATTTGAGCAACCAGACTTCAACATATAGATGAAAATTTAAATGCACTCTAAAACATACTTACAATTGCCCCATTGATACCTCTTTCACCTCTGGGACCTTTAGCACCAGGTCCTCCCTAAAATACACAGGAAGAGCATATTTTAGTGTGAACATAAGGAAAGTAAGAAGAAGTAGATATATTAAAATTGCTTCAAGAAGGAGTGCATTCTCCTGACAATCAGCACTTCTACAGCTACCTGCAAACTATTGAAGTAAATATTTCATGTCATACAATTATATGGGAAAAGAGAATTTCAAAATTCTGTACACTCGTATCTTATTTTTACATTCTGAACTTTTCTTATTAGCAGAATTTGAAGTTCATTTGAAAATGTGAGGTTTATTGGAAAAAACAAACATGACTTGAATATAGTAAAGAGAAAAACGTGTTTTAGAATTATGTGAATTACATTCTTCAGTGAAAATAATATGCAAAAAGAAGAGCATCCTAAATCTCTCAGAATCTTAGAACATGTACTTAAGTAACAGGAATTCAGAGACCACTAAACAAAGAAGAAATAAATATGATAGTGACATCCAATAATGTTACCATACAATCACAGAAAAAAAAAATTCTTAACTTCTCAAAAACATCTTAATTTTACGATTACAAATATAAATCAGGTAAGTCACCAGTACTAAAAAAAATAATTTATGGTAATTCCAATGACATTTTGATTCTGTATATGAGGGGCTGATTTGTAGTTAATCTAAAGTCAATTAACTTTATTTGTTGTGATCCAAGGGTAGCAAAATTTGGTGTTCTGAGAATCCCCAGTTGTTGCTATTTTAATTACTCATTTTCTTAAAAGCCAATAGTGCTTAGAGCTATCATTTCCATTCCTCAAAACTGACCCAGGTCAGATGTTGGGTTGACTAAATCAAGGGGTTCCGCATTGATCAGTGCAATTTTCAATGTTTGCCTAGTATTTTCTTGGTCTCCCCTCCCCCCGTGAACAGATCTGGTCATAATCTTCTCATTCAAGTTATTCTAGATCCCAATACTTTCGCCCAGAGTTTATGATACCAAATATGTTTAATTACCCTTTTTATATGTTATGATATGTCTGCTATATAAGGTGCACATATTTTAGGTTCTAAACAAGTTGTTCCTGGGTTAGCTTCTCAACCATGGCTCTATGCCATATATTCAAGCAGCTTTCAGGAGGTGTAAGGAATTTTCAAAATCATGTAATTATAGATGAAAATCCAGGTTCATATCTAAGAGAAAATCTTTTGAAGACTAGCCAATATCATCATTCCTGCATGGCTGGAGAAATGTGTCAAATACCAGAACTGAATTTTCTTCTTGATTTCCTTCATTTCCAATCTCTAAGTATACTACAAAGATGGTCTACAATTTAGCTTGCTCTATCTCAGAAAACATGGACAGATGGAAACATTTTACAGACTCCATAGTGGTAAACAGATGATAACTCCAAAGATTTCAAACAGAAAACCAGAGGGACTATTTTAGTTTCCTTACTGCAGGGCCTGGAGGTCCCGGAGGTCCAACGCTGTCCTGTGTACATGTGCAAGCATTTGGAAGAGCAGGGCATTTTGCTTCATCTCTCTGAAATTGTGAAAAGAATATTTACCTATGAATTTAGAGGGGGAAAAAACCAACTCCCCATCTCCCACCCCATTTACATACATAAGGAAGTCTGTTTCCCAACTGGAAAAAACAGTGTCTAGTTACCAATACAAACAGTCTTACATTGAAACTTGCTCTGTTCCTTTACATCTTTATTTTATGCTTTATTTTAGGAAATTTCAGTTTACAAGACCAATGGTGGTTTAATACAATCTTCTCTAATCTAGTGTTAGAGAGACACTGTGTATCTGAAATACTGACTCCCATTTTATTCAGAAAAAAATCCAAAATCCTTTCCCTGACTTCCAAGGCCCTACATGGTCTGCAAATCAGCACCCCACCACCCTGCCCGTTTCACTGCCTACTACTCCCCCCCCCTCACTTTCGCTATAGTGCTGCCCCACTGATCTCCTTAATGTTTCTCAGCTATTTAGAGCACACTGTAGCATCAGCATTTCCCACCAGCTGAAATGCTCTCCCTCACTTCATTCAGGACTCTGCTTACACCTCACCTTACCACTGAGGGCCGATCACTAGAAGTCATCAGTAGCCCTTTACCCTGATTTGTTCTTCATCTTAAGATCTTCACTCTATGAGAACGTATATATCTAGGTAATTACTTCTCTCCCACTGTCTTTCACTAGCATACTCATTTTTTACTGCTGTAACCCTAGCAAACAGAATAGTGCCTGGTTCATAATAGGTGCTCAATAAATATCTGTTTAATAAATAATACACATTCATCCTGTGGATGTATGCAGTTCTTTGCTTGCCAGAATTTACAAATATATCACCAACATTCAACTTCTAACTATTTCCACCTACGCAGTACTATGGATGGAAAGCCAGCATCTCAAAAAGAAATATGGTTATTTCTACCATCTAAGAAACCTTAGATATCCAAAAATGTGCTGGTTTATTCTGTAAAATGCTGATATTTTACAAGCAGCAGGAGGGCTTCGCAGTAAGTAGGTTTATGAACACATTGACTCAGCAGGACTTTTGTTAGGCAGAATTTCCAGATATAGTCTGTGCATTCCTAGCTTGCGAGGGACAGGTCACACAGGCACTGGCCTGACCTGTGGTAGCTGATGAGCATGCACGTGTTGTGTGCCCCTTAGCTTCTTCCTGGAGATGCAGCTGCTCAGTGCTGCTTCCTCTCCCAGACAGCCAGCATCACAGGGGATTATTCCTGGAGGACTACTAAAGTCACGACAGGATATATCCTGTTTTACTTACCCTAGAGGGGATATCACAGCATCTGTCTCTACTCGTCCACACTGGGCTGCAGACAATGTCAAAACTCTGGATTTGGAACTGCAAACAACCAACAGCAACATCAGCTAAAGATGCATGAAAAACATTTTATATATTAACGTTTCCTCATTTTAACCTTTGCCAACTTCTCACACAGACTCTCTCCAGAGTACAATGTGATCCTTACTTCATAAGGAAAACTTAAGAATATATGCCTAAGAGAAAGTGACAGTAAAGTGACATGCATATGCGCAGTTCTTACTCCTGATTCAGCATTTTGGCTAAACTGAAATGTTTGAAAGAATTTTGTTTTGCTTTTTAATTAATTTCTGTATTTAAATGAGTTTGAAGACTGCATACATTTAAATCAACTCTTAAATGTCTGTCCTTGTAGAAAAGCAACATTAAAGAAATAATTCCTCATTTATTGTACGATTGATGCTTTTCTTTTCAGAAATTGTTACCTAGGGGCTGACTAGTAATTTTTCTGATGGCCTCAACTATTTCAACATAGCATATACCTTCTTATCTTTCTACAGTTTAAAAATAAAGCACTTTTGAAAAAAAGGAAAAGTTTGTTTAGACAGTCATTCTTTTAAAAACCTGATATAATTATACTATTTAAATATCAAATCCAATATTCTACCAAAAGTTTTAATTTTAATCATATTTATATTAAATTTAAACTAATTGTTTTTATATTGTAGAATAAAAAATTCCCTTATGGATCTAGATGACAATCCTGTCCGTTGGAAGAAAGCTAAATTAAACAAACAATGCCATTTAAAAAATAATAATGGAAGCCAAAAAGGTTAGTTTTGCTTTTAGGACAATATGTTCATTGATTGATTTTTAATATGCACTTAGCCTACCACCGTGAAAACTTTGGATTCAAATTTTTACTACTATATAGCATTGTAAATAGGGTTGGTGTGCTCTTGCCTCATACCTGAGGCAATGAAATGTGCAAGTAATGTAGTCCATTGGCTGCCCTACTACACAGATCCTTCTGAGACAGACAAATGACTCTGCAAGGGAACACAGGCTCTAGTGACAGTCACAGCTAGTGTCCACAAATGCTTCATGTTTTGATTGCACAAATTTGAATTAACAATTATCATCTTTGAAGAGCAAAAAAAGGCACTATTTTAGATTTCACTGGGTATTCTGGCAACTATTTGTGTTGTACTCTCCAATTTGATCCTGTTTCAAGATGACTACATGGTGTGTTCCCCAGTGCCTTAACATCGTATTTCGTTTCTAGTAAAGCACATTATTATGTTCTGTTCATAGCATATTTTCTCAATGTAACTTTTCCAATGTTTCAACCTGACCAAGGAATTTGACAATTTAAAACTCACTGAGAAAAAAATAAATAAAACCACTGAGCTATTTTTCTGCCATTTCAATCTTAACACAAAATAACAAGAAAAATAAAAAATCATACTTACTGTGGCTGATTTCCTCTCCCCTTTAAGTAGTTTTCCAAGAATTTCATAACCATCAGTTGTGATATTTCCAGCTTCCTTGATGTCTTTTTCTATAATTTCATAGCAGTCAATGTAAACCTTAACACTTTTTGAAGTCACTACAATATGAACCTAAAAAGATAATTTGTTCTCATTATAAAATTTCTACCCCCCCAAAAAATAGTTGAATCTGCATATTTCAGATCACAGATTTTTTTCTTAAAAAAGTTTGTTTTAAGCCATTATCATCCCAAGTCAACAGTCTTGAACTAAAAATCTAAGAACCAGAAATGTCATCTGTTAACAATATGAAATTAAACAAGCCACTTAACCTCTGGGTCTCAGTTCCCTTCATCCACAGATACACGCATAATGTTTTATTTTCCCACTGTGTACTCTTACTGAGATGACCAAAGAGGATGCTGTGGATGAAACAACTTTGCAAACTATAAAGCACTGTCCAAGTAGAGGTTAATAAATCATGTCTATATTATTATACTCAGTACAAAGAAGCCTCAGATGTCCTCCACTGATTTTGCTAAATTCAATTTTTAGTGTTTTATTCCCCAGTATAAGCCAAAAGGAACCTGTATACCATATAGATACCTAACACAGTAAAGAATTAGCACATGCCTTCTATAGAGATCAATCTCTGGAAATAAATAGAATTCGGGATTCACTTTTCTTTTCGGAAAGAAGCTTATATTGATTTATTGTCTGTCTGCTACTGAAGACACACAGAATGTTAAGAAATCTATTAGTACAGATAATTCACAAAACACTTGTATTTCAGCAATGTAAAGAATGGTCATGGGTAATCCTTAGCTTTATGGCTATGCTCATCGTTTCCACTTATCACAGCGCAAATATTCAAGCACTTGATGATTAATTTGAGAAGCTTGGCAGCAAGTTAAAAGGAACGGGAATTCCCTTACATTCTCTAAGTCAATAAGCATAAGAACAATTTCTAAAGTTTTATTTTTGAACTAAATATTTTTCCCACATGTAATTGCCACCAAAACATTAGTTTAGTGAATCTAATGATATATATGAATTACATATTGCTTTTATAAAAAAAGTGACACATAGCTTACTAAAAATAAAGTGTAAATGCCCCCAAGGCAATCAACTAATATTGAATTCAAGGGTATTTCCAGTATATTTATTATTTAACAAAACTTAAAACTTTTTTATTGGCTCTTATATGAACAGCCACAGAAACAAATATTTATGAAGCATCTAAACAATCACAGTATCCAGAAAAAATTATTTCGAAATCAAAACTGTTTTAATCTGTATAAAAATGATTCCAAGTGCACTTGTCCTTCAATGCTAACCATCAAGAAGCACATATTAAAAACACATTTTGCTGCAATTTATTCAATATGTTTTATTGCATTTTAAACACAGAGTTACATTTCAGATTGAGCTCTTCATCTTTCATCACTGTCCTAAGTATTTGAGGTGACCAACCTATTTCTCAACTCTCAAACTCTGTTAGTGACAAACCAGTAGAAAGAAATAGGGATCCTCTTGTCACTCATCTCCCTTCCTAGGCTCTGCCATTCCCTAAAACTTTTCCACCTATTCTAGTTCTTTCCCTTATAAAATTCTCACACCTATGTTAACAGTAAAAGGGATGACACAAAAAAAAGCTTTTCAAGGGAATCCACAAGAAGTAAAAACTGTCCTTCCCTAATTAAACCTTTTTAGCTAATCCCCTGTCTCCAAAGGATCCTCTCCCTGTCATTGTCACTAATTTCCTGCTCTGAGTCCTTCTCATTCTCCTCCCATGATTGAAGAACTTCAGTTGATGCATTTCATGGAAAGTGAAAGAAGAATGTTTGAATCCTCAGCTCAGTAAAGAATAGCAGATAGTGACTGACGGTAGTACTTGAATTGATGGGATAAGTAAGAATGGGTGGGATACTTCACACTGGTAATTTGCTAAGAAGCTAGATTTGGACTAAATATTTTCAACACGTATACACACAAAATGTCAACTGTGTAGCAGTAATGGATATGTTAATTAGCTTAATTGTGGAGATCACAATGTATATGTACCTCAAAATACCTCCTCATACATTTAAATATTTACAATTTTTAAATGTCAATGACATCTCAATAAAACATAAACAAAAGAATGGGGTCGAGGAATGGAGGAAGAAAAAGGGCATAGTGAAAAAGAAAAGGAGGAACTAAAGAAAGACAGATTATGGAAAAAAAGGTAGAGAATCTGGAAAGAGAAGACAAAGCTTGTGAGAAGGAGAAAGAAAAGGCATTACATAAAACCCAAGAATTCAAATACTTCTCTGGGAAGGCAAATGGAATGAAGAAAGGAATATCACAAAAATAATTATCTTGACTTGCAATAATTAATGACCATTATTATACACCTCTGAAAAATATTGCCCTTTTTGACTCAAATAAAATGAAGCATTCCATGAAAGTTGGAAATTTAAAAATAACTGTTACTAAATGGTTGGTTGTCAGTTATTTAGTAGATTAGAGTCTCAATATCTGCAGTGAATATGAAAGAAAAAATAAAATAGTTCTTCTCAGCAAGTTATTCAAGTGTAAGTTTAATAGGCATAACATTGAGCCAAAAAAGTTTATAAAAACTTTGCCAGATTCAAAGTCTATTATCTAATAAACAGTTGAAGGGAATAAAATCCACCAAACTGGAATTTGCTTTCCCAGTAAGGCTTTTATTTTACAGTACATCGCCATGAAAATCTGTAAGTTTTTAAGTAGATAGATAGACTATTATACTTAGAGATTTTCACTTTTCCTTTATTGGTTTTTTTCGTTATCACTAATGTGAACATAGAAGCCTCTTTGAGCTCAATGAAGAGAGTCCTCTACCACACTTGTCAAGAATCTGATTCATAAATAAGAAAAACATTCTGAAAAATAACCAAGATTTCTCAGGAAGAGCAATAGCAAGAAATCCTGCTAAGTCCACTCAAGTAGAGGAAGGTTCTTCAATTTTCACTTCAGAGTTAGACTGAACTGGAAATATTTGTCTTTTATGTATGGGGGCTAATCTTTCTGCATGCCATACTGAAGAAGTTTTAGACACTTGTGTAACAACTGGTATTCCTGTTAAGGAAATCCGATGGATGAAGAAATACCATTAGATAAGTCCATTCCTAACCTAGGTCGTTCTTTCCATTTCTAATGCTTCCAACCTCAGTACTCTGTCAACTAATCAAGCCTGACAGAAAAGGTCTACTATGCTCAGGATGCTGACATACAGAAAATTAACTAAAATCACCAAGACAGACAATCCCCTAGAATGCATCTTAGAGCATTTAATAAGATTTTTTTAGAGAACTGACTGCATGCTTAGAGAATTGTATTTTTAGAGAATAAGTGTGTTCATGTAAAAGTTAGTCTTATAAACATTTATCTTAATTATTTTGGTATACATTGATAACTTTTGGACTGGCAAAAATGTTTATTCTACATTTCACTGGCATGTTTATAACTCCTCAATAAACAAGCAAGCAAAAAAGGTTACTATTCTCTATAAAAGAATAATATTATCAATTAAAATATCCACTAAAATTAAAGAAAAACTAAATTTTTTAAACTTTTCAAATTAAATGACATATATGTTCACAATAAAATGGTAAGTAGAAAAAATAGGTGAAAAATATTGTATAAACTGTATGACTCAAATTTTGAAAAGATATAAGCATTGAAAATATATCACTATTAATAGTAGTTATATCTCAGTTAATAGAATTATTATTTTAGATTAAATTTTCTTCTTTGAATTAATCAAATTCTCCAAAATAAGATTTTATTTTTAAAAGACATAGCTATGATTCTACCAATTTAACATGGCATTTGAAATAAATAATAAAAGAAATTAGTTTTAATTTTTAAGTCATTTTCTTTATGCTGGAAATAAGATTCAGATAAATGATGTTTTTACCTTATGAAAACTCCCATAAAATAATGTGTTTATTTCATCTGTGTCAAATGTAACAGTTTGCACCTCGCCTCCTGTATCCTTGTTAAAGAATGATAATGTCTTGCTAGAAGCTGTAATCAACATAAAATTGTTATTAAATCATATGCATGGTATACTTTTTATTGGAAGTATTATAATTCTTGTTGGAGAAATTTCTAAAAAGTGCACTAATTCAAAAATTATTTGTGATTTGTGATTAGTTGTGATAAAATGCAATCAGAATATTTACTGATGTATTACATTTGGAAAAGTTTAAACATAAAAGCATATTTCAAATAAATATACATATTCAGAAGTTTGTTGAAGAAAAAAGACAAGGAAAGAGAAAAACCTAATCAAAACTATGTATGCATGTGCCTTAAAACAAGAAAAATCCTTACGATCAGCAATCACTCCAACTTGTGGTTTGTAGTCTCTGTCTGTGATTTGCCAAATTGCAAAAGGATCACTGGGACTTTCTGGGAGAAGTCTGAACAATAATATAATAGTGTATGAAGGAGGGAGTCCATTTGGGTGTAGGTCTCTGTTGAATAAAACAAAATAAATAAATAGGGATTAGCATCAGAAACAGAAACTATTTAAAATATTTGAACCAGAATCTTATTATGGGTAGTATTAAAGGCTGTTTGTCATAATCTAGCTTCATATTAGAAGTAGAAAAGTTTAGGAAACACATCAAAAGAACAAACACTAAATACCCATTATATAAGTAGCAATAGATTATTTATAATTTGATAAAGTTATAAAAGTCTCGGAAATTTGTCAAATAGTCTTTTATCCCACTGTTAATAACTAACTTTTTCTAGATATATAGAGAGTTGTAAAATAATATAAATTTAGAGTGATAAACATTATAACTATGGATATCATCTAAAGAGAATGAATCTTACTAAATATACCTAATTTTCAATGTCAGGTATGAGACCATAGGTAAAATGGCTTAAGCTTTTAATTTCTCTTTCCCTATTACTGATAGATTTTACACTTCCAAATTCCTCCTCTGAAATCAAATAAATCACATATTCTAGAAGTGCACATATTCCCAAAAAAACAAAACCAATTTTAAATGTTAAGGCCATGTACATGTGTAAATGTTTAGTGATGATAAAGGGATGTGATTTAATTAAAAGGAAATGTTTCTTGGCTCTAAGGCTGTGAGACAAACAAATTCAGTCCCATGTGTCCTGCCAGAGTTCACTCAATCAGTGTTCTGGGGGAATCTCGGAGGCTGAATTGATGGTTTTCTGTCTGAGACCATTTAATAACACTTTCTCTCTGAAAGCAGAAAAAAGGCCTTGATAATCAATTCCTGGACAGAAAAGAAGCTATTCCCCCACAAATTTTGGCAGAAGGCACAGAATTTCTCTTGAGGCTCCATGTACTAGTATTTTTTGGACTATAATGCTATCTTGCTTCTTAAAACATATGCTCTGGGCAAGCTGACATGATGCCTTTTATATGTTCAGGAACTATCTTTATAATATTCCATGTTAAAAACAATTCTCCATATTAACTCATCTCTCACCCAGCCCATTTTTCTTCTTCCTTAGTTAACTAGTGCTTGAGAAAAAAAATAATTAAATGGCATTCACATTTCTTTCCTTTCAGTCAAGGGTTCTGACTCTTGTGAGAACAGCAGGCTGTCATAATGACTTAACACGTAGGAATCATATCTGTAGGTGACTGAAAGAGTTAAGCACTGGTCATTAAGGTTCACTGAAAAAACCTAGAACTTCGAACCAATGTGGTTAACCATAAAAGAGTCGGGAACTTACAATGTGGTCAAACTACAATATGATCTGTGCCTCGTTAAAATAAATTATCTCTGGTTTTAGTCTGAATTTCTCATCAGCTTTCCAAGAGCATTTCAAATTTCAGACTCATTTTCTGACTCTTTCCTAAGTTTCTGATACTTTATTTCTTCTTCTTCTTTTCTCTCCGTAAGTTGCCAAACACATATTTTTAACATAAGAAAAGTTTTCATTTTAATGAATAAGAAATACATATTTTGGTTAGCATGCCCAGGTGCAAACTTTCATGAAGTAGAATAACAACAATTGCTATAGGATTGGCCAATAAAAACGAACTGCCACCTGTCTGCTCATGGACAAGCAAAACCACCACAGCCTTTCATTTTCTAGAGGTCTGAGACTCTAAAAGGACTAGCTGCTCTCATTTTGCACTTATTCCATCCCATCCAAGGGAGAAATATTCAAAATAGTAAATTGCCTTCCTGCTTTAACAGCCTCCCTTAGAAGAAGCATAACTACAACCCTAGCCTTCAATTCAAAAGGGCAAGTAATCCATAATACTGCAGTACTAGGATGAGACTTTTGGGTCTGGGAATAATTAGAGCTGAGTCTTAGTCTCTCATGTAGAAATCACTAGGTAGCCTGATGGAAGACAATTAACCCAACTGTACTTAAGAAAACCAAACTAGGTCAGACATAAGGAGTCATCTGACAATCCTAAAGGATTCTAGGAAGCCAGCAAAGATTCCAAGAACCTCTTGCCATGATAAGAAAAAGAGGACCTCCTGTTGTCACACTTACACCGTAGGCTGATTCACAAAGGCGTTCTTCTGAAGCCTGTAGGATGAGTAGCTGGGGAAGGAACCTGACTCCAAAGAGACTCCTTGTACAGAAGCAAAATTCTTTTCTGTCAGGTTATAAGCTTCAAGCATTTTAAAACCTTTACATCAAAAAAGAAAAGAAAATATTAAAATGAGTACATTTTAATTATTTTATTGCTTAAATCTTAAAATTAATTAGCCCAAGGGTAAAAATGCTTACCTGGTGAGGTGTAGCCATCCAAATAAATAAGCGGACAACCTGCAATGTACAGTGTTCTTTAAGTATGAGTCACCAACACGAAGTACAAACATTATACATGCAGAAAGCAGCAACGTACATATGTCAAGTCATGAAACTGTTCATTCACTTATAAAAAAACTTATCAATTTAATTTGTTATGTTATTTCTTGTAGACTTCCTGTGTATAGGAGAAATTATACTATTAACCCGTGTAACAAATGTTTTCTAAACATCCTCTAGTCCAATTGGAATTTTACAGTGTTCTTAAAAACAATAAAATAGAATTAATGTGTTTAACAGGTTAAAGAATTTCTCTCCCAGGAAATCTTAGATTTATGCAAAGGTAGAAGGAATTTTTTCTCCCCAACCCTCTTCCCTGCCATGCCCTGGAGCCCCGCACTGGCTACCATTCATCGTAGAAGGGAAATGAGCATGCAGTAGTTTTCACCCTGAACCCCCAGAGCTGTGGGTACCAGAGGGCTGCATCCAGACCACCTGGAGTAGAGAACTCTAGCCCCCCTCTCACTTTCACCAATACAGCTTCATTCTGGGCTTCAGCATGAGTTTTCATAGTAAACCACTTTAGTCTGTTTACTCTAACTAGAGTTCTGAGTTTTTAATATAATGTTTGATGGGGGGGGTATGAATATTACTTTTGTAAAGCATAGCCTTGCCTAGGATCAGGGGTCTAGACTAGCCACATAATTGTCTCCATAATCTCATACCCCAAGAATTGGTGCTAATGAATAGGGAAGAGGATAAATTGACTTAAATAAGCAATCTTTGGTCCTTCACTGTAGTTTAAAAGCTGAACTTGAGGTCTTGGTATAAGAAAAATCCAAACCCAAACAAACAAATGGGAACCAACTGAATTTCTATGGAGCACACAACAGTTTTTTCGTTGCTCTCTAGAAGCACGGATGTTGACAAAACGAATACCAATTGATTACTAATAGTGAAAGCCTTCACCTCACAGAAATGCTTCTATATAAGCAATTTTAAGCTGAAGGTTAATTTACCCAAATGTCACAGGCTTTGGGATGGTGGGAAAGGGATATATTAAAATTCTTTATTTCCATACAAGGAATTACATCTTCAAGGCTAAAAATGGACTCTGACATGCACGCATTTAGCATGATCTCAATAGGGACAATGATTCATCAGATTCTCAAGTGGTTTCCCAGGATCTATTTATGCACAGACTTGATCCCATATAGAACAGAGAATTGTCTACTAAGTAATTATTTTTCAAAACAAGTGAGGTTAGGGATCCATATTGACCATGACTTACTTGAGGTGGCAGTTTCACAAACAAATGTAACTAGGTTGTCCTGGATCTTCTCAAAAGATTCAAAGTCATCCACAATGAACACATGCCGTTCACTTGGTTTGCTGGCAATGTTGGCAAGCTCATTGTAGTCAACATCAGCAACACCAACTACAAAGACACTAAACCCTGCAAAGTAGCATTTATAGAATGAATCATATATTCCTTTTCCTATTCTTTATTGTCTGAGTAATTCAAATTAAAATCTTATCAGAAATGATGCTGTATTTTCTTAGTGTATGCAGCAAGTCCTTTTATTTGACATGAACTCTCTTTAATAAGTATGTATGTATTAAAGTACAGGTCTTCCTATTTTCTGGTTTATAAAATTCAATTAATTGTATTTCCTAAAATAAAATCCTAACAATTATAAGAAGGTTTTAACAGCAGAAAGACTTCTTGTGGTGCACATTGCCTTCCACAGATCCACACAGCCCTTACATACATGTGAATTCTGCAGCCATTAATATATTAAGTTTAAGAAGCCAAAAATGGGCTCATTTTAAAATCTGAATTCTTGAAACTGGTTTTCTCAGCCAACTCAGGCTCAAAGGCAGCATTCTGGCCACCTGGAAATGGAATATACAATTTCTACTGGTAATGGACTTCCCTTTACTTAGGTTAATACAAATAGTTTTCACTCCAAAAGCTTAATTTAACATTAACATCAGAAAAAAAGGGCTATATAAGGAATTAGGGATATAATTAGATATAAATAAGAGAACTTGGGAAGCAAGTATTCATAACCTCAACTTAAATCAGCCATGAGCCCAAAATATGCAAAAATCAGCTCAAGGTGATACAAGGTGTAACAGCAATAAATCATAAAAAGGTCAACAAAAAGAATCACCTCTACTGAAAGATGGTATGATTTAGCAGTAATCATGACTCATAATTTTAGCTAAAAAATCATGTATGTGCAGATGACAAGTTCCACATAATGAAATACTTTACAATTTACTACAATAGACCATGCATACCATGGTAATTGCTCTAAAAATATGTCCACCTCAGACCCTGCTTGGGGTGGCAGGGAAGGGGGACTGTTAATGCAAGCCCTGGAAAGACCTAGCTTCATCTCTAATAATCCTAGATAACTAATCCAAAAGGCAGTGTTGCCAGGAGGCTCTTGGGATGTTTGATTGGCAGGCTCTACCCCAGAGATGTCTCCCTGAGACCTCGAGACTTCTTCTTAGCAGTACCTTTCAGAAGTCTGTATTAGGTCTGCATCTGCTGGGATGGATGTGCTAAAGCTAAAGGCTTCCCTATGCCTCTTCTTGCACAGGAACCAGTATCAAAACTCATTTCTGCTGTGGCAGGAAGCCTGCTCTACAATTACCCCACTGTCATTACTTTCTGTAGCCTTCTAGCCCCCGTGGGAAAATTAATTTTCCCCCTGACAGGCTCTGAATCACATCTTATACAAAGAACACACCATGTCATTTTTGAGAAAGGGTGTAGAATACAGAGTAAAACAAGACCAATAAAGTAAGATAAGCAATTTTGGTCTGTTGCAATCATTCCTGAACAATTTAAAACTACTAAAATATTGAGTGCAATCAAATTCATGACTGTGCTTACCTGACTGCTGGATAATCAAAGCCGCCTTCTTGACCTCGTCCTGTGACCGACCATCTGTGACCACAACCAGGACCTTGGGGACATTCTTCCTCATGCCACTCTCCCAGGTCAATACTTTCTCCTTGATAAATGTGAGGGCCTTGCCTACAGAGAGTGGCATGGAACATTTTAGTGTCACCGCAGTGAAAACTATCCAAATGCCATTACCCATGCCCAATTAATGAGAATCTGAATATTAGAATGAGGTGATACACTCAGTCCTACCCTCCCAATGCTTTGGCAAGTGAATGTCTACATATACTCTGATTAACTGTACCTGTTCTTGTGTTTCCTCCTCTGTACCTAATATTCTGGAGGGCCCCAAGGGCCAGGGCCTTGTCGTTGAATGTGTTCAGCTTGAACTCAGACTTGACCTCGTCACTGTACTGCACAAATGAAACCTGA
The DNA here is from genome assembly GCF_027409185.1 of Cynocephalus volans. NCBI lineage: Eukaryota > Metazoa > Chordata > Mammalia > Dermoptera > Cynocephalidae > Cynocephalus > Cynocephalus volans. Next base: position 80,323,241 of record NC_084464.1, read on the forward strand.
AAGGAAATGTGGTTGGCAGTGAGTGTAACTCATCCCATTTTATACTTCAGTCTTTGAGTGATTCCTCTAGCTGCAGAATAGGGGAAAAAAGTGTCTCAGACCTGACAATATTATAAGGTCTTTATAGCTAATATTGTAACACTGACTGCTCTCATCTCATTAAAGTCTCTAATGTCTAATCTTCAATGAAATTGTCATAAATAATTAAAACACGCTATATTCATTTGGTGCCTTCCCTAGGATATAGGAAGAGATGGGTAAAGCTGGGGAGCAGTGGTTAGAAATGAGAACACACCATCTTGAACTCAAATATTAGCTGAACAGTTGGTTCTCAGCCAACTGCTCCTTCTCACTGACTATATCCATTCTTCACGGTAATGTAAAAATGTTGATAATAATCAGCACTCATCACAAACTCAGTGAAAATTTGATTTAGTGGAAAGAGTACAGACTTCATACTCAGGATTTACTGGGCTCAAATCCTAGCTCTGCCAATTAATAGCTGTGTGACGCTGGGTAAATTCCCTACACCTATGGGCTTTAGTTTTCTTATCAGTAAAATGGAGATAATTATATTTACCTTACAGGGTTGTTTTAAGGACTAGCAATCATGTATACAAAGTAACTGGTACATAGAAGTTAATAAAATATGGGCTGGCCGCTTAGCTAACTCAGGAGAGTATGATCCTGATAACACCAAGGTCAAGTGTTCAGATCTCTTTACTGGCCAGCCACCAAAAAACAACCAAATCCTAATTTCTAAAAGGATAAAAAAATAGCTTGGTTGTTGACACAAAATTATAACTATAATTAGGCTAACTCTTCTTGGATTGAAATGATGTCCACAGGATTATTTGGAGGTTTGAAATGTAGTATATTCCATAAAGTACTATTTCATAAAAGAAGGTATGGTTTGTTTTTGAAATTATTTATGCTTTATTTCAAAATCTCTTATTTTCATAATGCCTCTAAGATGCCACAATGAAGTACAAACTGCCAAAATGAAAAAAAAATGTATTCCAAAAAGAATAGGAAAGAAAAGGAGAAGGGAATTAAAAATACTTACATATGTACAGTTTCTTGCTTTAAGAAGTCAATGATTTAGATAGAAGAGATTCACACAAATAATGACAATATAAAGTGATGCTTGCTGTAATAGCAATATAGACAAAATACTTCAGAAGGATGGAATGTCTAAAGCCATCAGGGAGCCTCTCTAGAAGTGAACAGAATTTGAAGTGGGTCTTCAAGGTTGCAGAATCCAAGAAATAGCTAATAATAGCTTGAATCGGATTCTCAGAGGGGTCTGGGAAGACACCCAAAATAGTTCAGAGCCACTGGGCTTGAGAGTTCGTCAGTTTATGGGTATGTTGGAAGAGGTGGAGGAGATTCTTACTTCACAGGCAGGTCGGGGCTAAATGATGAATTATTCTTTGATGCCTTTCATGAAAATATAAACTTCTCTAAGCTCTTACTCTGATACAAGAAGTAAATTCGGAGTGAATCCACAGCAAGATAATTGGTAGCTATCATTTTTGGAAAACAAAAGAAATATCCTTTGGGTCAATAATGAACATTCTTCTGGTCAAGGTCTTATCTGTAATGTATTGACAGAAGAGGCAGCAGGTTTCACACACCCACTCCTGCCACTATTCTTCACTGATTCTTCTAACTTTACAGGGCATGACAATCATAATGCATTTCATGTCCAGAACTTTGGATGACCTTTTATGAAAATGTATCATTGTTGGAAGTTGTAAACAGGAAGTTAGAATCAGAATTCTCCAACAAAAATATCATCTAGCCAAAGACAAAACTAGAGGAATATTTATTTTTTATTTATTTATCATTTACACCCAATTCTTTCCAAAAATACATGTATTAAGGAAATAGCAAATAGTAAAGGTCAAAACATAGTTTATATTGAAGATTTTCTACTTACAAAAGGAAGTTTAAAAAAAACGGCAAGACATTACAAATTAGTAGCCACTGGTGGGCCGACACTCACCTGAATCCCAGCAGGACTGATTTCGTCAAAGGCACCCACAGTATTGAAGATAAATTTTACAACTTTGTTAAAATTATCATCCCCAATACTCCAAGAGGCATCAGTCAGGAATACAATATCTGCCTTGGCCCCTTTGCATACTGGAAAAAAATCAGAAGAAGCCTCAAATCTGATTAATTCTTCTGTTCAAATGAAATTACGTAATTGAAAAATTTAGTGTAACACTTTGTCATTCAAAGGTTGGTTCAGTAGCAACAGTACTGCCTGGGAACTTGTCAGAAATGTAGAATCTTGGGCACTACCCCAGACCTCCTGAATCAGAATCAGCAATAATATGCCCAGATGACTCATATGCACAATAAATTTGAGAAGCACTCGTCTAACTGACCCTCAATTCCTGCTCTGGAATTACTCCACTTGTTTAGATCTCTTATGCAAAGATATGCTCTTGCCTCTTGGAACTCTTCAAGTAACTTTAAACAACAAATGAAAAGCAACAATGTCCAGGACTGAAGGACAGCCATCAGTGGGTTTAAAGGTTCTACATATAATTATCAAAGATTTGGTGCAAATAAGTTATTTTTTAATTTTAAATTAGGCCACTAGAATCATATATGGGTAGGAAGACAAGAAAATAAATATCTTTAATAATAATCTCCAGACTTGTAACATTCTAGATCCTCCTCCTAAGATGAAAGAAAAACACTTTAAAATCTGAAATGCTTTCTGTTAAATGCCGGAAACACACACACACCAAAAAAATGCTGGAAACACAATGTGGGAAAAGAATAATCCAGGAGTTAATTAGCTTAAACTTAATTTGATAAAGCACTAAAGAATTGCTCCCAAATGACTGAAAGACCAGCCTTAATAGTTCAGTATCTCTTTTTACGAGTTCACTCCAAATGACAATTATGTCTCAAACTTTGATGAATGGAAATGTTTTTAGCTGTAGGTAATCGAGGGCACTTCTCAGGTTAGAAGCCAGGAATTCTGAAGCCAAAGGCCTCTGAGGTTAGGTTGCAGATATAGCCAAAAAGGTACAATGCCTATTGGTACCAGCATCCAGCAGTAAAGAATGCCCACCATGTGACTATGGGCTATGGAAGGTATTCTAGACCTCCAATCTGCAAAATTGAAGAAACAGAGTTTCAGCTGAAGAGCTGGAGTGGTTTGTGATTGATTCTATTCACACCAAAATGTGCCCAGAGAGGGACAGGAAAAAACTACTGGTAATCTTTTCATTCAATCTAAAACCTCTTCAGCAATATAAATCATAAATGTAAATGATGTGCATGCAGCATAAATAAGTCTATAAATTCCTATCAGCTGAATTTATTCCCCACTCAGCAGTACTTACCATCCCGGGCTGGTGGAATGGTGGGGGGGGGAGGAGGTGTGGGTGGCTCCGTAGGGGCTTCTGTTGGTTTTACAGCTAGAATTTAAAAACAGTAATTAGAAAAATACAACATGTGCACATTTCATATCCCAGAAAGTAAATTTTAAGAGCAATATAAACCCTAGATACTAAATCAAGTCTTAGAAAATAAGGCTCCAGCCTCATTGGCATTGACATACTGGGGATTCTATTCTATCCAAATTTGATGTCATTGGTAGTCATTCAACATCAACGACAGCTACAGAAAGTAAAGCAAAGAATTAAAGAGAGAACATAAAGCCTTCACATAGAGTGAAATGAATAAAAGTTACTAATATGGATGCATGTTCGCCCTCTCCCTACTTTAGTTCTCTCCTAAAAGTAGCACCGACTGTGTCACAGGGACAACTTGGCATTGCTGCAGATAAAGGGACAAAGGTCCTGAACCAGCCAAAGACTCCATTTTCAGCAATCCATCATCCCATCATTATTGCTACCCATGGGAAGAAGTGTCTGCATGGGAGTCACTTAAGTCTCCCACACCTAGAGCATTCTATGCGGAAGCCTTATGGAGATTTTCCAGATTACTCAAAAACTTACTGGTATGTTCTTTGACAGGTACACCTGGTCCCTCGAGATTGGGTGTCTGCACAAAAACATTGACACCATAATCAGTGTCTGGTGAAAGGCCAGTGAAGCAGTGACTGGTTTCTGATCCACGCACTGTAATTTCTTGTCCTCTGGTTCCTGATTATGACAACAAGGGAAAAGGCCAGTGTCATCATCAATTATATTTAAAGACATTTTTATATGTCATTTTATACAAAAAATGGCATCTTCTTGACTTTTATTTATTTATTTTACACACATACCATCTTCAGGGCTTAGTTTTAGCCTGTAGGAGGTGGCTGCACGGTGAGGTGACCATCTGACACAGAATGTGTCCCATCCGACCTGGTAAGTTTTCAGATCTGTCACATTTAAATACACTACAAAGTAAAGAAAGAAAGAAATAGATTTACTTGTAATATAAATAAAGGCAAAAAAATCAAAGTATGCTTTTAATCATAAAACAATTTTAAAACTTCCACTGTTTCTGAAAGAAGTAAATGAATAAAATCTTAAGGTTTCCATATAAGAAACAAACATACAAGAATGTGGCACATCCAAAACAGAGCTTCCTTTTTATCTCTGATTTTTAAGGAAAGAGAATTCCACATTGTCCCCTCTCAACACTATGAATGTCGAATATGTCTAAGTCTCATGAAAAAGAATAAAAATGTTTTATGAAAAGGTATCTGCCAAGTCTTTAAACAGTTATCAAAGCCCTGTTAACAATAAAATCTAGCTGTGGGTCAAATCAGTAATCATGATTCAATAATTCAACCAAATTAAATTAGTAAATTTAGGTAATATATATCTTAACATTAAATATCAAGAAAAACTAAATAGCATCACAACTCTAATTCTATAGATCATTCATGGATAAAAAGATAATTTCTATAATTTTTCTTTTAAAATTCAAAATATAATATTTTATGTGAAATGAATGTCATTTCATTATCACATACATATTCTGAATACCAACTATATTACTTATGGATTTAGATAGGTATTTGGTTTAACTGGACACAAAATGGCCTACTTACTTAATGCTGAAGAAACATACATTTGTTGAGAAGAAGTTAAAATTAAAACACGATGACCTGATAATTTGTACTACACTTTTACTTAGAACCATGAAAAGATCCATGACTCACATGTAGTGCCTTGATCTGTCAGGGGGACGCTGAGTCCAGAATCGTACTGGGCATAAACATTCACATCATAGGTGGTGCTGGGGTTGAGATTGTGTAATGTGTATGATGTCATTTCTCCAACAAAGACTTCCATGGGCTCATTGGAACCTTTAATAACAATCACAAAAATACATAGAAATATGCCATCACTAGCATCAAATTTTGCTTAAAATTAAAGATCCAACTTACAGTCAAATGGTAGGATGAATACCATTAATTCCCACAGCTGCTTATGCACTTTCTCACCGTAGCACATGCTATGTTATATGGTGAATTTGAAACTGTAAGCATTATTGGTGAATATAAAACTGTAAGCAGAGACTGAATTCTCCACTCTCTTAGTCTCAAAGCATAGCACAGCACCTAGAATGTAGTAGGTGTATAATCAATGGTTTCTTTAATGAATAAATCAATCACACAATCAACTACACTAGACTCTCTTCAAAGACTTTTTTCTAAGCCCTACTTTGCCAGCACACTGCTTTGCATACAATAGGTGATCAATTAACATTTATTGATCCATTGTAGAGGTGATCTAAGAACTTTTATCATGGACCTTATTCCACATAGTTTGGTTACCGAGGTCCCTGATTACCAGTTCCCCTTCCCCATTAAGTTCTCTTTCCATTTCTTGCCCAGGTTCATGTTGCTTTCTTTTGCCTTCTCTTTTCATTTTTTCCTTCTTCATACCCCTCCTGGGTGCTTGGAAGATGCCCTAGCAAATTTGGTACAAAGAGTATTTTTCTTCCAATTTTGCTAAGCATATAGACAGAACATGGAAACAAAGATAGTGAGTAATTTATCGATTTAAATGAAAATGTCAGTGGGAAGCTGAATGCAAGTCTGTCATGAATAAACTAAAATGCATAAAATCTATGCCCTAAAAGGAACAATACCAGGATATAATGGAAAAAATACAGAAGTTTATATTGATTAAATAGGCATTATTTCACGATCATAACACCACGACATGTCTGAACACAAGCAGCTTTGATTTGTGCAATTTTGTGGACTAGGTCAAACTTTTCATTATGAAATTTAATGGGAGTCTCATCTACACCTATAGTAACAATGGTACTTCAGACTTTTGGCTTAAAATGTTACTTCCAGAAACATTACTTCTGGTGGGAGGGACTTGATGTGATAACTGAAATAGCAGAAGAATCCAATGGCAACGGATGGGAAAGAGAACTCTATCATATGCAAATAACCCTCCAATGCATTTCTATGACGATAAAGTTGCTTCCTTACCCACTGGCTTATATACAATTTTATATCCAAGAACTGGAGAGGGTGAAGGATCCCAGGACACTCTGAATCTTGTGTACCATTCATCAGAGATGTGTATGTTCTGAGGAGGAAGTAGTCCCACTGAAAACAAACATTGGCACACATTACTGAGTTTTCATTGACACAGAGAGAGAGCACAAAAATTTGTAAGTATCAATAGGGCAGCTGTATAGACCCATTTAATAATACCCATAATGTCCTTATCCAGAAAACAATTGAAAGGCATTGAAGGGTTCAACAAAAGCTTAGTGGTTTTCCAAATTCAAACAGCAATTCAAATGGACTCAGGAACTGGTGATTTCCAGAAAAGCCTCTTCAGTAGGAGGCAAGAACCAGAGCTTAGAAGTACAGAAAACAAAAGAGATTTCAGACCATTTTTAGAATGTTATAGATTACAAATTGTTAGAACCAGAAAGCAATTTAGAGACTCTCTAGTCTAAATATTTCATGTCATAAATAAGATATGATTTGCCCAAGACCACACAGCTAGCTAGTGACTAAAACAATGATCTTTCCCTACACCACTCTGTCTGCCACCAATATAACCTAGAGTGAATCTCCCCAAATCCGCAACTTGTAAAATCAATCCTATTTAGGTAGCATGTTAGGTAGTCGTTGAGTCTTATTCACAGCACTACACAAATAACAAATCCAACCTGAAAGACTTTTTCATGAGAGAAACTAGACATGGCCTTGGCCTTTCCTAGAAAATTCAAGATCTAGTAAAGATTTTTTTATATTTTGATAATCACAATATATTGAAATATGCCATTTTCCCCGGAAAAGCACCAAAATACATTCTAAAACGTATGGGAAAGTGAAAGAAGGCAAGCTGTTAAATTAAAATCATTTTGAGTCTCTAGACTGAATCACCATCAATTCAGTCCTGTAGACTCCTGACCCTGAGAGCCTGAGCTGATTCGACTCCAGTCCTGCTTTTCTCTTAGGAGCTTTCAAGTGTTACCTGTCCAAAATTCATAATGTTGTCAAGACCGTTTAATCACAAAGAGTTTGGGCAAGTGTGTGGGGGAAGGAACCTGAAATCATATTACCTAAGTAGATTTCTGCTGAATGAAGTGTAAAAGAGGAATGCCAATACCTACCAGTAACAGAACTCAGTCCTAGAGATCACCCAGCCTTTATGTTAAATCAGTGGCTCTCAGCTTTGGCTACTCATGGGAACATCAGTGGGTCCAGGCCATACCTCAGACCAGGTACATCAGTATCTCTGGTAATGGCTCCCAGGCATAAGCATTTTTTAAAGCTCTTTAATGATTCCAATGAGCAACCAAATTAGAGAATCTTTAAACCATGAGAAATTGCTACCAGCGTAGGTTAGAAAATGGGTCTGAACAGTACTAACTCTTTGTAAATTACTTGGTACAATAAAAAAAAAATTTTTAAGAAAAGCTAAATTCATAACAGAAGATCATGGCTAATCATCTTGCTTCTTTACTTATGACTTATGATGATAAGAGTATTTTTTAATAATCATGACAGAGTACGTTTTGCTGATCCTATATTGACTTAACAGCTATAGCCTTAACTGACACCACACAAACCAAAACATTATTCAGAGAATATATAATAGTTTTCCAAAGAAGAAATAAAACTATCTCCAAAATAAAGTATGCAGTATTTTGTCTCCTTTGTGTTCTCTTAGTGGACCTTTAAAAAAATTTTTTTTTAATTCTGTTCTCATGCCATCACTCTGACAAAATTTACTGTTTAATACAAATGCCAGTGCAATTGTAAGGTGGTATTTGAGATGCGTTGGTAAAAACAAAATTTAAAGATTTTAAAACATAATGAGAAGTAACATTAAAATCTTGACAATGTCAAAGAAAAAAAAAGGTATAAGACACTTACCAGTTCTTCCATTTCCTGTAAGATGGCCACCATCTCCGTCTTCATAAACAGCAATAACAGTAATTTTATATGGAGTATCAGGTTGCAGGGGCTGCAGTATTACATTGTTTCTTCTGCCTGGGACTGTGGTCTATAAGGGAAGTTAAATTATAAATTTATTACCAGCTAGATCTTGACTTCCAGATCAAAAGACAATATTGTTTTATGTATTCCCATAAACTATAATGGTTTCTTCATATTTCTGATGCACAACACTCATGGCAAGACAAATAGTCCACACTCCTCTATGCAGTGTGGGAGAATGGTTTTAGAGTCCGACAGATCTGGGCTCAAATCCCAGATCAGCCACTTAGTCTGTGACTTAGCATCGGTAAAGGAAACTGTAAGGATTAAAGGCAACAATATGTATGTACAACACCTGAGAACATGTTCCTGAGTACTGCAGCAGTCAGTAGGAAGTTTGTCTCCACCGTCTTTCATTGCTACGTGTTACGTTTTCATGTACTCCTTTCAACAAATATCTACCACTGTGGACCAGGCATGGTACTAGCTGCTGAAAATCCACTGGTAAGCAAAAACGGGCTCAGTTTTTGCCCTCAAGAATATTAGTTTGAGTGATGCTTATTAGGTGAAAATAATGAAAAAGAAGGAAGTGGAAAATACATTCAACTACCTCCTCAAAGAGGAAATGAACCAGACATCTCTCAATCTCTCTTCTGAGCCTATGCTTTGTTTCTACAAACAACATGGATCAGTTATGCCAGTGATTCTAGCCTGGAGTCCCATAACTACACACAGTAAGTTCACAGAAAAAATTATATTTTTAATGTTTCCAGAAAGTAATGGGAAATTGCATATTTGTCAGTGGCAAGGCTGAACAAACACTAAATATGAGCTTCTCTGCTTTGGCAAACTAACTATGGTAATACTGTTTATCTCATTTTGATCGGAAACTGTACATGGCAGTTGCATGTGTTTCTTATTAATAAAAGTAGAAGACCTGAATTAAAGCTTACTATATCAAGTTCCAATAGATGAAATATTTCATCACCTGGAGTTCATGGAGGAGGAATGATCTAAAAGGATGTATGTGGTAAAAAGGTTGCAAACCACACATCTACCTCCTTTACAATCAATATTTTGTGTAATTTTCTATAAAACTACCACATCAATTATAATCACTGAACTTCAAATAAAGTGGTAAATTTTTCCCTCCATAACAAATGGCTATGCATAGTGAGGGCTATGAGGAAGCTGCAAGAAACTTGAATCTGGTTCTGGAGAGAAAAAATACGACACTTAAAAGTTTGAAGTCAATAAGAGAGTAAGCATATTCCTAAGCTAAAGTGTGCTGGAAAATGTAAATTTTAGAGAAAAGGGATCATTTAGCACTGGAGCATTTATGGGAGATCTTATAGAGGAATTAGATTTGAAGAAAGGGTAGGATTTGGATAATCACATCATTTGAATCTTAACTTAGACATTCCAGAATAACATGTATCATATTTCACTAAACTTAGTTCCTATGTTGTAATCAGGCAGTTAGAAATATGTAGATGATCACAAGATAAGATGGTTTTTCAATCTATCTTTAGAACAGAAATGAGCCAAAAACATTGCTTCTCTGTGGTGCAGGAGATCAGACTAGGCACATTTGGATGGTCCCAATATCATGTTGAAAAAGTCATATAAAACGTGACTGCCGCACGAGAGTCAAGGACTCTAATCACGGCCTACTTCTGAAGGAAAAGTTTAACTTCACCCTCCAACCAGCTAAGATTATAAAATGTGCCAATAAATGAGTATTAGACTTACGTATTCATCAATTGGATCACCAACGGTGGGAGAATAAATGATCCTGTACTGCTGAACTGGCCCATCAGCATGATCCCAGGCTACAGAGAGGCTATTGGTTGTCTCCCCAAAGACTCGCAGATTTCTTGGTCCACTTCGTGGTACTAAGTAAATAAAATACAGTAAAGTCTGGTGCCTGCCTGCGAGAATTACCCAGATCAGATTAAGGAAGTTGCTTGCGGGTTTCTAACCATTCATTAGGATGTTTACTCCCTTAAGATAAAATACACATCGTCTATAGTTTTCCATGTGAAATCATAAACAGTATAAAGTGTTACATTTCAGAGATATGATTACATGCTGTACTTTCAGCAGCATAGAGCTGGGTTAGAACCTAAATGCAAAGACTGGGAAAGAAAGGGATTGTTTTAACTACTATAATCATCTCTGTTTAACACAACGTAGAGGCCAAGCCCTCATACTTCCAAAGTGCCCATAAGGTGAGAAGACCCACTGCAGAGCAAATGGAAGAAACTCCTCCTGAATTTAGGTCCCAGATGAAGAAAATGACTGAATGAAGTTCACTCAACACAGAGGACAGTCACGGACCCAGAGCTTTAGCTGGAATGCGAGTATGGGGGAACCTGGGCAGAATCACACGCAGAGGCCTACCCCTACCTGCACAAAGGGAGAAAGCTCTCCACACCCTTCACTCACCACCCACCTCCCACCCCTCACTTACTCGGAGAAGCCCTGCCAATCTAGCTACAAGGGAACAGGGTGGAGAAAGGATTTCCGCCTCACGTGTTCGGCCCTGTGCAGGGCTGGGATTCCCCTCTCCATCTGAGTAGAGAGCCACAATGTTCACAGAGTAGGGTGTGTCTGGAATCAGCCGCTCCAGGTGCACCATGCGGGTATTTCCTGGCACCACAATCTGCAGAGGGGGTGGTGTGAAATGTCAAATTCTGCCTGACAACAATCCAAATGCTTACTAGGTCTTTAGTTAGTCAGCGTAACACTATAATAAAAGGCTGAGCCCAGACACGTCAGAAGCCAACTGTGCTTCCCCTTAAGTTCTGCCCAGGCCTCACCATTAGTTGCCATTTCTCCTCAGAAATTCCCTTCCCAAACAAGTCAGTTCATCCTTGACTCTTCAATTATCTCTATTTATGCTTGTTTGGTAGCTTCAATTATCTCTATTTATGTTTGTTTTTTTAAAAATTCTCAAATACAACAGCCAGGGCTCATGGTACTTATCCAAAGAGCATCTTGAGTGTTAATACACACAAATAAAAGAAGGGACTCCCGTGCTAGCGGAAGAGAGATTTGGGGTTGAAATAGAGACTCCATGCATTGGATAAGGCTAAAGCTGTCTGAATATATTCTACCATGCACAGGGACATGAAAATCAATATTCTTACAGAATACATATATTGCTTATTATTTGTTTATCTTTGTTTTTCATCATTGTTTATTTTTGCAAAGACTTACAAGTTAAATTAGTCTATAAGTTTACTTTCCCTTAGGTTTTCTGATACTATTCTTAATGAAATTAGTAATTTCTAATTTCTAAATTATTAATCTTTCAAAACTGAATAATATGAATTGAAGATAGTTTGGGCAATTTGTAAATGCCAGTGAAGGAAAACTTTAAGATATTTTCATAGCAAGACATTTGTACTTTACAACAAAAGCCCATATTTACAAGGTCTAGCAATAATTTGCATTTATTACTGGGGTTTTTTTTTTTACCTCATATAGCTAATTTGCATTTTCTCAAAATTCTTTTTTTCCCCTAACTATCCTTATAATTAACACATCTGCCTTAATTCATCAAAAATAATCATTTAAGTATCATGCACTGGCATGTTTGTGGTTTGTGTTCTCACAGGCTACAAAACATGACACATACATGTGATTACATTCATCAGCAAATGCAGTTTCCATGACAGGCAGTGCCACGCCAATAATTGGCTTATTGGTCCCAGACAGCAGCCATGGAAGGAGGCATGACAGAATCTACCAAATTCTTTTGCTTGAGCTCTAAGATGACAAAATTACTTACAGATTCTGAGGGTCTTGTGCCAGCCACAGGAGAATACACAATGCGATACTGCTGCACAGGCCCGGGTGCAGGGTCCCAGCGAACATCGAGGCTGTTGGGCGTAGGATTGTACACTTGTACATTCCTTGCCAGTCCTCTCACCACTGAGGAAATAAAAGCCAAAGTCTATTTCTTCAGTCTGTTTATATGAGTGCATGTCAAGCTTTTATCACCTTTCACCATTTACACTCTGCCAACTTCTACTATCTTCTTTAAACTTCTAATTATCTATACACAAAAGCAGATTAAAACTCTCTAGGTCCAAAATAGTCAAAGTTAGCCAACTATGACTTTTGTCTATATGGAAGCAACACTGTTTTCAATGAAACAAGCTAGTAAAAGCAGTAGAAATGAACTGACCATAGAGGGACATGAAACAAGGGGGAAAAAATAGGAAAAGGAGCTTCAGTTTTCCAACACAGGTAAGGAGGAGAGAGAAGAGAAATTTTATAGCACCTCTCTTCTAAGCAAAAACTGGAAAGAACTATGGAGCCTATCTAGTTCAGTCAGCTAGTTTCAGCCATTCATTCTTTTATTCATTCCTTCCTCATTCAACAAACAGCTACTGAACACCTTCTGTGATTAACAGAAAAGACAAAAGGAGGAAGAAATAAGATACACTTAGTTCTCAATTAATTGCCCCAATAGGGACTTAAGAAAACCTACAAATTAAATCCACACACTAGCCCCAAACTCTAGTTTCACCAGTTATATCACCTTTCTAGACCACTAATCTTTCACCAGAGAAGCCATCCCTGCTTCTTTCCTTTAATCTATCAGCAAGTATATTTTTAAACCAAAGAAATATTTATAAGTATGCACAAAAATCCTTAAGCAATACTGCAAAGAATAGTGAAACCACTATAAACTGGTTTCTCAAGACATTAGTGCAAATAAAAGGACACAGATTTTTAACGCCAAAAAGCGCTTCACTGGCGAACCAAAGAAATGCACACTCAAGTAACGCGATGAACAGAGTTCAACAATTCACACTATAAAAGTCAATTACAAAGCACTGCTTCACATGAATTTATAAGGCACAAAGCAAAGCTCAATGATTTTCTGTCAGTGAAAGAGAATAACTGAAATAGCATACTGTTGATTACACACAGTTACAAAACCTGAAATTACCATTTCAAAAGAAGAATGCCATTATAAATTTATTTCATACACCAAAATGTTAACAGGTGGTGGTGTTTGGAAGGTGAACTATGGGTAATTCTAATGTTTTCAATTCTATCATTCTGAATTTTCCTAATTTTCTTAATGGACCTATATGCTTTTATAATGAAAAGCAAAATTTATGATGAAAATTAATTTTTCTGGTTTTTTGCTTACATGTCCTTGCAGTGTCTGATGTGCGTCCCCCATCACCTTCAGTATAAACGGGAACTACTGTAACCGTGTATGGGGTATCTGGCTGCAGATTTCTAAGAATGGCATAATTGGTATTCCCAGGGATCGGTACCTAAAGATTTTAATAAAACATAAAGCATTTGATATGAAAAACTCGTAAAAGAAATAATATTTCAAACAAAATAATACCAACTCAAGACCAAGAAGCAAGTTCTGTAATACCGGGATATAATGATGTGCCCCCATATGAACTGATAGAAAAGGTTGTGAAGACTTCTCTACACTCTTACACTCCCCCTTTAGAACTTTCTGGAATGATCACTTCTTCCCCTGGCTCCAATCCCTCAATGCCCCTATTACTTAGTTTCTAAGCACCAACTACTTACCCTTTGCCAAGTCCTATTAAATGAATATGAACTTCTTCAGCTCTAAAGCAAACTGGTTAACTCTTTTAGTTCCGCTTTTAAATCACTCAGCTACAGTTCAAACAAACTAGCATTTTCAGTACAGGAAATAATTACCAGTTCCTCTGGACCACTAGCTGTTGGTGCATAGAAAAGCTTGTACTGGCGAGGATTTCCCTCTGCATGGTCCCAGCGAACATTCAAAGTGCTTGTAGAAGGGTCATACACTCTCAGGTTCTTCACAGTATTCAGAGGTTCTGAAATGCACAGAATTCACATCACAGTATGATCTTAACAACCAAGCAACACAAAACACAGGTTCATTGATATCTCCCAGGCACCCTACAACATAGCAGGCACCCCACAAATATTTGTTGAAGTAATGAATAAACAACAAAAAAGGTCTGTGTTAATCTGGTACATACATCTCATCTATCTGCAAGACATTTTGGCCTCTGAGCTCTTTTTATCCTAGAAAGTAATAACATTTTTCTCCACAAATAGAGATAGATAATTCCAAGCAAAGATGTTAAAAAACAATTAATGCCTTCTTTTGACTGAATTTTAAAAGTTCAGTAAAACTTTGTGTCACTTGGTGTTTCTGGATAAAGACGTGATTCCATTCCAATGGTAGTTGTTAAAGAAGCTACAGGAACTCTCATTTTACTCACTGGTCTTGCCTCTTCCCGTCATCCGCCCTCCTTCACCATCAGGATACAGGGAGGATACAGTGATCGTGTAAGGAGTGTCAGGCTTCAGTTTCTGCAGGACCACACTGTTCTGCCGTCCTCCTATTGTGGTCTTGAGTAAAACAGGTCTTGATAAGCATTAGCCTTGTTCTCTCCACTTTGCTCATCTGTTAGAAAAAGCTCTTTCTACAGAGGAGCTGTTGTGAAATCCTTGCCAAGTTCTGGACTCATACACCACAGTGAAGGTTAAAAATACAGCTTATGGCATAATTTTAAATGTAAAATATTCACCTCAAATCATAAAAAGGATTCCATGCTTGAAATTAGTGAGCTCAAAAAGACATTTCAACTTGCTAGCCGCCAGCACTATGAAATTTCATCCAAAACAGATTTTACAGAAGTCTTCCCCAAAAAGGCATTAATCTAAGTGAGCTACAAAGGGCCTTTAAGATACCAAAGAATTGCATAATTTTAGAGGTTCCACACCATTCAATAGTATTCTTACTTTTTTACAGATTTTTTTATTTGCTTTAGAGACACATTAAAATGATTCAGCAAAAGATCTAAAGCTCTTGGTGTTTCCCCCCAAACACTGCCTTTCTATCTATCAGCCTTAACTGTGTAAACTACGTGACCAGACCCTTTCCAGGCCACACTCAGGCAGGGGTTGCCAGTTGTCCCCGTGATACCAGCCTTGTCATATGAAGCTTTTCAATTTCCTCCAATTATGGAGTTTGAAGTTTTTTATTCATTGCTTAAAGCCATCTAGCTATCTTGTTGAAAGAAAATTTGTACAATTTGTTAACAGCCTACCGAATTCAGATGTTTATGCCACACTAATTAAAATTGCATGAAAATGGCATGCTGCCCACATGAGGATGGCTGGATATGCTAGTACAGAGCAGATGTTTCCAACTTAGCACCCATCCACTCAAGTAGTCTGTGTTCCAGAGAAAACCTCAGTGAATCACTGTAATCATCCTCAGTATGAGCAAATTGAACTATAGTGGCTAATTTTCATAAATTTAATATTTGAAGTTATGAAAAAAGTATCAATATCAGTACAAGCCATTTTTATAAAAATTTAGTACATAAATCTGCAAGCATCTATATAGAAGCACTAGCCTTATGAGTAAGCAGAGGGGTGTCTACTCCCATCCAACTTTCTAAAATAATTCTAGAATTAGTGATTCATTACTTTGATGAGTTCATGGACTAGCATTAAAATGCAAATACCTCTAAGAATAACAACTTAAGGGATTTGATAGTTTCCAGAGGGTACGTTTTTGAGACTCTTTCTAATGATAACAAACAGCTGAGGGGCAGTAAAAAAGACTCAGGAGAAGCAGTTGGAGCATCAGTATCACCAAGAAAGGAAATGTTAAGGACAAGCTTTGCCTGCTTTATAATTTTACCAAAATCTGACCTGGCACAGAAAAAAAGAAGTTCTATTTCTGAAATTAAAATATTATTCCATCTAATTTGTTTTATATTATTTTTATGTAAAAGTTATTTGACTACAGTTGATATTTAGTTTATTATTAATAATCTATTTAACTAAAATAGACAAATTCTCAGTCCAAATGCATCATACTACCTAAGACGAGCTATGGAAACCGCAAAAGACCAACTCAAAAGTCACACTAGGGATGCGACGTTTTCCAATCCAACTAAGCCTGCTTACCAGGTGGTATCAGAAACCTTGATCACACAACTTTAACTACTGCCAGTCTCCACCTCTGCTAACACCTCTAAACTGGTAAGTGACCATTAGCTTGAGCCCAGCAAGTCAAATAATCAAAGATTAGTAACACATTTCTCTCTAAGGCTATGTAAGGAAATGTTGTAGCCAAAAAAAGCCAGCAGAATTCTGAACCTCACCAAAAGAGGTATTTGAAATAAATCAGAAAGCACACCCCATCTGTGTAGAAATCATGTTTCCTGACCTAGGATAATGTATGCAATTCTAGTCACATACTTTACAAAAGGCAAAGCTGGAGAAAAGCCTAGAGCAGATAAATAAAGTAAGCAAGGTAAATGTGCAAAGGCTCTATTAAATAAGGAAGACTGGGAAGTTAAAGAAGATGAAGGCTGAGTTTACAGTCCCACCATCTTTCTTGGGTACCTCTATTTGGATAATAGAAAAATGACAGATATTATGAATTAGGTGAACAGGCTTCCAGATCTGGAAATAAAAGATCTAGAAGATACTCTATGACATGCAAAAACCAAAAACAAATAAATAAATGAATGAATGAATGAATGAATAAATTATAATAAATAAAAGAAAATAAACTTCATAGGTGAGTTCAGCAAACTTTCAGCACTTGATTAAGTTAGAAAGATGTACTGAAGATCTACATAGACTCAAAAGCTATCTAAGATACCTACATGGATAACTCAGCCCTAATAGATTTTAAAGAAATGTAGATGCATTACAGCACATGCCTGATGCTTTGAAGCTATTATGAAGAGCAACTATCATCTCCCATGAGAACATACAGACAGAGTGCCAGCTAGAGAGTCAGATGATTCCATACAATACAGTAAATCTTGCATCCCTTAAAAAAGTAAGTATGATTACTAAACACTGAGAGTGAAAAGAGTTTGAGGAGGAATGGGTAGAATTTATCCAAGTTACCATTTTTAAAAAATAAATTACCGTTTGTTCATTGCCTTCCCCTGCTGAAGGCTGATAGGTGATTCTGTATTTCTGCACACGACCACTAGCAGGATCCCACTTAACAGTCAAGCTGTTAGATGTTGCATTGTACACTTGGAGGTTTCGTGGGCCACTTTTTGGAGCTGAAAGAAGATTGTTGAAAAACAGAGTAATCACACAGAACAATGCTTCCTCCCAAAATATCTATGGTTCATATGATTCCCACAGAAATCAAAAGAATTGTATTATCTCTAGGTTTAGAATTAAATTTGACCCCATAGTAAAAATGGTCATTAAATTGTAAATGACTCCTTGGTATTAACTGAAGGTTTGTGACCTCCCAAAACTCATACGTTGAAGCCCTAACCTCCAACATGATTGATGGTATTTAGAGACAGGGCCTTTGGGAGGTAATTAGGATTAGATGAGGTCATGAGGGTAGAACCTTCATGGTGGGATTAGTCTTTATAAGCAGAGACAAGAGGGAACTCTCTCTCTCCACCATGTGACAACAGTTAGGAGATGGCTCTTTACAAGCCAGGAAAAGAGCCCTTACCAAGAACTGAAACAGCTGACACCCTGATCTTGGACTTTCCAGCCTCCAGAATTGTGAGAATATAAATTTCTGTTGTTTAAGCCATCCAGTCTGATATTTCATGACCACCCAAGATGACTAACACACTCATTACCAAGTAGTAACAAAGCAAAATTTTTTTAAAAAGGCCTATGTAAAAGAGGCCCCCCATCTGTAATTAACAATAATTCATTGTATACTGTCAAATGGCTAAAAGAGAGGAGCTAAAATGTTCTCATCACAAAGAAATGACAAATTTTTACAATGATGAATTTGCTAACTACCCTGATTTGATCACTACATATTATATACATGTATTGAAATATAACTCTGTACCCCATAACTATGTATAATCAATATATTTCAATTAAATAAAAGTAAATAAGTAAATAAAAGAGGTCCTAGTCAACCCTGAGATTTAAAAACAGGAGGCCTATTCATAATGTATTCTATGGTGTTTTTCATTCATTCATTTATTATTTGTTCATTCAAATAATTCAGCAAGTTAAATTCTTACCTTGGGTTGTTAAGGGTATCAAACGCACTAAAATAAAACAGAATTTGGGGGAACATTACTAATATAGCCGTAGCTCTACTTTTAAAATATTAACTCTAAAATATCAATGTCCTGTTTGAAAGCTGAATACCTACGTGTGCGCTCACTGCCAGTCAGGTCATCGCTTTCTGATTCATCAGGATAGATGGCAGTGACGGAAACTTCATAGAGAGTGTTGGGGTTCAGGTTTTCAAACACCAAAGTATTTTCATCTCCATTTAATATGGTCTTGGAGAAAGAGTACAAAAGCATACCCACACAAAGTTAAGTCTCCACTTATACACCCTCAATGGCATTTTGTTGACATCATTTAGCTAGATGTTCCTCCTGCTTTCATGCATGCCATGAGCTCAAATGTCATTAGTAGGCAAAGATGCTTATCCAGAAACAAAAGTAATACATATTTCAAACAAGTTTCCCTATAATGAAATGGAACACAAAACAAAGAGAGAGGAAGAGAGAGATAAAGAGAGTTAGCATTACCTCCATCTTATCTGAGCTTCCAAAAGGTGCCCAGGTTATTCTGTAGAGAGATATATCTGAAGCTCCATGATCCCAAGTTCCTCTGAAACTCTCTGGTGTTACTTCAGTAATCCTTAGGTTTGTTGGGGCCGGCACAGGTCCTATCATGAGAAAAGGCAGCACTAAGTTTTTGAATGTGAGCTACAAATTTAATATAATAAAACTGCCTTGTTTTATTTTAATGGACATGAAAAAACTGAATATATTGCTTAGAACCAAATAGTTTACCAATTTAATAAAATAAATGTAACACAGAGCTCTGGAAACTGCAAGCACTGTATGGATATTATAAGTTATTATTGACATCCTATTTAAAAAATGATATTTTTAAAGGTACCATTTAGTAATACTCTTCTAACTCAGTGGTTCCTAACCATTTTGTGTCTCAAACTTTTTAAGAATCTAAAGAACAGATTCTGGAAAATAATATCAGAGAGCTCATGGACCTTCTCCATGTATGATCCCAGGGACGTACATGAAGCCAGGATTAAGAGATCCTCCTTCTTACTGAAGAATGTCATAAACTAAGTATGCTGCTATATTACGCATTCAAGATGATGTCCAAGAAAATAGTTATTCGCCTGTTGTTCAGAATTTGTTGTTCTAATACCCCCAAATTAACAGCAGCTTTTTTTCCTGATTCCTTTGCCTCTTTTACTACACCTGTTATGTTTATGCAAAGCTGTCAGTCTATTCATCTGCATCAATTCTCACCTCCAGCCCTGGAAAGAACTGATGCCAAGAAGACAATTGAAATTTCTAAGAGATCTCACATGGTAAGAAAATAGCAGAGTCAAAAAGGAAGAAGTAGATATGCCTGATGTGAATACTAGAAAATTTAATATTACATATGTGGCTTCCATTATATTTGTTTGGAACACTGCTGGCTCCAGACCTAAATTTTTTTTCACCACCATTTGGATTAGGTTATTATGGGCCAAGCATGGGATTAAGTAATCAGGTGCCAGGCACTGGAGATACGAAGTTGAACAAAATAAATGTCTCTGCCTTCATTAGAAGGGAGCAAGGGAAAAGTAGAATAGATAGAAAAAGACCAACAGGCAATAATAATTTAGTTAAATACCATGGAAGTACCATGAGAGGGAGAGAAATTGACATCCCTCAAATCTGGAGCAGAATAGAAGGGAGGGAAAGTCCCGGGCAAGCTGTCCTGTGTCTGTCCTGCCACTCCACTGCAGTGGTCTCCCCTTCCTCTGAAATCTGATTCTATAGCACTGTAGTGTGCCTATAATTAACAACAATTTCTTGTATACTCTCAATTAGCTAGAAGAGAAGATCTCGAATGTTCCCAAGACAAAGAAATGATAAATGTTCGAGGTAATAGGAAAAAAAAAAATCAGTTGCCAGGGTTTCAGGAGAGGAGGGATGGACAGAGGGATGAACAGGTGGAGCAAAGAGGAATTTTTGGGCAGTGAAACTATCATATATGACAGTGTAATGACAAAAACATGAAATTGTGCATTTGGCAAAACCCATAGAATGGTACAACACAAAGAGGAAACCCTAATGTAAAATCAAATTAATAATGATACATACACATTAGATCATAATTGTAACAAATGTGCTACCCTAATATGTTAATAATAGGAGAAACTGTGCGGGTGGGGAGTATGGGAACTATCTGTACTTTCTGCTTAATTTCTCTCTGAACCTAAATTGGCTATGAAGATAAAGTCTATTACTAAGAAAAAGAAATGGTGAAAGATGGAACACTTGGTTACATAGAAAATAAGTGAAAAACAATCTATAAACCTAAGCATTATTAAATAACTGGTAAAAATAGTATTAAAAAATGAAATGACCCAGTGAGTTGAGCTACACATGCATGTAAAATGTTGTTTCCCAATCATGAAAAAAGCAGGAGTATAACTCACGCGTGGTTTCCTGAGCAGACACCGGAGGAGACTCCCCTTCATCATATACTGCAGAAACGCTGACTGTGTATAGGGTTTGTGAGGAGAGGTCTCTGAGGGAGGTGCTGGCTCGTGATCTGTCCACCTCTACCTATAATAATTACAGAGCAGTGGAACTATTTTTACAAGGGGTTTAGTTTTGACATCGCTCTGTTGTTTACCATATCTCACAGCACAAGAGTGTAAGAACTGTAATACGAAAAAAGCAGTGATTGCCAATCTGCAGAAGAATTGACACTAGACACAGTTTAAATGTTTCCAAAGTGGAAAAAAAAATGTTTGTACCAAAGCTGTATCTGACTCGATCGTGTGGCAAATAGTAGCTGCCTATGGTTCAAACAACCTAACCATTTTCACCTGTTTCCTTCGTATCACTGCCCTGATGCTTTTGGAAATGTTCTCATAGGCATTATTCATTTGCTATGCACAAGAACCTTGTAAGACCCACTGGCCATTGTACCCCTTTTGCAATGGAAACCCAGAATTAAAGGAATGTGTGCACACGTACCAATTAGCTTTTGTATAATCCACAAATGACAGCAAAACCAGTAACTGGATGCTTAGGGAAACTATTTCTATGTTCCAAAAATGCCTCTGAGATTTGGGCATTCATACTCCCGCATATATACACAAGTTTTAAACCCATTTGCTGGTGAAGCCCCTTCAGTTTGCTCCCACCCTGAATCAGGTTGTCATGGAAACAGGTCTCCACCCCAACGTCATCTCAAAAATATTCAGTCCCAAAGAGACATTCCTCTAATAACATATTCCTCCTTTCTCTATATCCTGCTGAACTATTATCTTCCTATTATCTGACAAACATCCTTCTTCTTTCCTACATCCTCTTGCTACCTTTTATTTTTAGAAACATTATGACATTTTTTAGTAATTCATAGAATGGAGAGCATCGTATAAGGCATCTAGATAACAAGGAAATACCATTTAGATTCTATAACTATCTACTAAGGGATGATGTTTTAAAGATTAATATCACACAGCAAAACATTTCTAAACTAAATACAAAGCGACTTCAAAAAGTTCATGGAAAAATAGAATTGAAAGATAATTCAAATCATTCCACAAACTTTTTGAAGCCCTCTTGTACTATGAATGCAGTCTGATATATTATTGATTTTCCAAAAGTGCTGAATTAATATCACAAGTTTTCAACACTACACTAACAAAATGACAAGTATTCAAAACATGCTATCATCTGTACTTGATAAAATTCTTTTGTTAAACCTGCTGAGATAACAAATATTTCCTCATCCATTCTAATCTTCAACGTACCTCTTTCACATCCTCTTCCGGTGTTTTGTATCGAACAATATATTTACGCACTTTTCCAGGCACAGGTTCCCAAAAGACGTTCATGGTGCTGTGAGTCACATCTCTGAGTTTCAGATCTTCAGGTCTGGGTAGAGGCACTGGAGAGGCACAAGATACTAGATTCAGATGTGGTTCTCAACCGCAAAGCTCTGAAGTATCCACACAAGCTTTTAAGAAGCTGTTTGGAGAAAACTTAATGGTGTGCAGCAAAATAACTGAAAAAAAATATTAAGATGATAAAAAGTACCATGATTCTACCAGATAGAGCTGAATTCTTCTTAAGAAAGCTTTTTTAAAAATAGAATAAATTTAATTTTTTGTTATAATAATGCTAACTTCTCATTTATATGTTAATCTACTCTATTTAAATAAGCTGTGACTTGCTGTTCACTCATAATAAATCATAATTCATCATTAATGTACAGCTCATGCTTTTTAATCAGATATGTAAATCAGTTAAAATAGAAAGCAAAGTCCATAGAATTATGCTCCCTTAAGAATGTGACAGAAAAACAAATGGTTACGAGAGAGAAGAATGAAGATGGGCCAATATAAAGCATCCATAAGCTTATAAGAAAACACATAGATGCCTAAATAGAAGAAAATCCAAATGATAAATTTTCACCAAGTCAAACAAAACGTTACCTTAAAAAAGGAGGGAAGAGAATTAAAAACGAAAAGATTTTCTCTTGGTATATGAGATATATCTCCTCTCTCTGGCTGCCCATTTGACCATTTTCCTTTGTCTCTCATTTGGACTCTGTACATCTCTCTCCCTGAATCTGTCTCCACTTCCATGTTTTTGCACTTCATCCCTTCAAAGTTTTTGTCTCTCTGCATCTCTCTGTGTCCTCCCTTCCTCCACTGCTGCAGTCCAGTGCCATACCCAAATCCGTGACCACATTTGTCTTTCATCCCACTATGGCTCTTGGGGCTTCTCTCTCAGCATGTCTATCTCCATCCCTGGCTGACTCCCTACTCTTTCCACCTGCCACTATTCCGTTTTCACAAAACCACCAGCTCCAGACAGGGTCTACCACATAAAAGATGACTAATATATATGTATTTGTTGTCAGTGAATTTATGCTAATCTACCTTGCATAGGCTCTTTTACTTCTCTGCCCCATTAGGCTTCTGTCTCCTCAGTTCCTTTCCCCACCTTGAAGTTCCTTCCAACTTCTTAATTTCCTCAGAAATGTGGGCTGAGACTCACGAAATTTAAACCAAGTCATCTATCCCAGCATGTCCACTTCTCCAAGCATGAAACAAAATACCACCTGGGTATGGCAAGGATCCTGAGTACAATCATTGTCACTTTCCAAGAAAAAGCACCTAAATAATTAGCCAAACAAGGCAGAACTACAAAAAAGACTGACCAATACACACATGAGAAATGCAAACCATGAAGGAGTCCATATGCTCTATACTGCTTTGTATTACTTAGTGGTATATTCCCAACACCTAGCACAGAGAGTGGCATATCATAGATGATCAGTAAGTTTTTGGATTGGGTAAATTGATTAATTCATTTAATTTAAACAAAATTATTCACACATGCCATAGAGTTTCTATTTCAACAAGAACTTGGAACATCTAGATCCTAAACCCAATATCTTCATCCAAAACTACACTCACCCAACATTCCCATTCTCATTAATGCTACATACAATTTCATAGATCGAAGACAACACCATCTGTAAGATGCACCATCATTATGTTCTATGCCATGACTGACACCTTGAGAAGAGCAATAGTAAGACACCATTGATTGTAAAATACATCTCAATATCAGGCATTTTAAAGGTGAAAGAAAAAAATGTGCATCCTAGAATCAATTCAAGACACTGCCATAACCCTAGAATTAAGGTATTTATTTTCTAATTTGATTGTCAAAAATAACTCCATAATTTATGCACAAGTTATCAAATTATTGATAGCATCATGTGAAAGAAATTCCAAATGAATGTTATGTTTACAGTAAATAGAAGGGAAGGAAAACTAGCAGTATCTTACAGGTAAATTCCCGAGCGGTGACAGGTTCACTAGTGAGGTCGTGCAGGGCAGCCTGGACCGTGATGGCATACTCAGTGTTGGGCAGGAGGTCAGTCAGCTGCATATCATTCACAGTTGGCCCCACACGCATCTGCATATGGATGTGCCCAACAGAAAGAAGACGTTCAAACCAAACATTTCCACTTACTGGGGATATCCAGTTGAAGCTTTATTTGTAACCATTAGCTTATAACACAGCTTTTACTTTTCATTTACAAGAACTGTATTTCTTTTTTCATGCCAACATTTTCTAAAATCTGTCACAGGCCACAAACCTAATTTCCTATTTTTCTGTTTTGTCTGTAAAGTTATAAATGAGTTCATATGTAATTATATTATAATGGGGACTGTGCAACTATAAAGTCTCAGGAAGACCCAGTGATAAGGAAACAAACCTCTCTCACCTCTTTGGGTTTTGTGGATTCTGTGCCCTTAACAGGTTCATATGACAAGTTGTAGCCGGTAGCTCCTCCCACTGGCTGCCACTGCACGTGCATGGCGGTAGGGCCAACGTCATAAATGTTGAGACTGACTACAGGGACTGGCACTATCCAAACATAAAAGCAGACATCAGTCTAATTCTCTTCATTCCACTTATCTTTTCACCATTGTTTCCTACTTAATTATTGATATTTGTGTATGATAAATAGGGAATGGGTTGCTGTGAGAAATCAATGAGTTAATATAATCTTCTCCCCCTCCCCCCAAAAAAAACATCCAATCTCATTGTTCATTGCACTTCATACTCGGGACTGCATGTTACAACTGTTTCATAGAGGGAAAAGTTTTTAACTTTAGATTGCAAATGGCATTCCAGAGAGTCCATATGGAAGCCAAAATAGATACCAACTTCCTGAGACTTTAATCTCTGTTTCTGGAACATCACTGAGTTGACTATTTTTATTCTTTGATCATGGAACTTCATACATAAGTAACCAACACAGTACTTTATTTCATCTTTCTTCAAAAAAAATACACTTAAAATGAGAGTGCCATATATTAATAACTGGAAATAGGGGATTTATAAGTTTTTGAAGACAGGCCCATGAGGCAAAAAAAGTTACTATCTCTTTTTTACTTAACACCTATATAGCTTTCATTATTTTTTGCTTAAAGACTGAGTTTAAAGTTTTAGAGAATTATCATGTTAATCCTGACAATTACAAAATACATTATTTTCTGCTTCCTATGATCTAATATAAAGGGGTATAATGGAAGAGATAAGGACTTAAGGAACCGAGCAGTAGTGAAGTCAGTTTTTGCCATGGGAAGAGTAATGCTTTTATAAGTGGTTTCCATTCTTTTCTCTGGAGCCCACCCAAGAAGCAAGAAGGTGGCAAAAGTATTCTCAGATGGCCTTGGAAATGCTACCAGGAATAGGAGGGAGGAACATCTCCCCCAAAAGCTCTACTCAAAGTCAAAGCCATTAGAGTTTCTCTAGTAAAGGCCAGGGGTCGGAGATCAGGACAAAAAAGGGGGTGGGTGGGAGATCTCACTGCCAGCAGGGAGATCTGGCCGTCAGCAGAAGTGAAATAAGTCACCTCTGCACAGCTCCTCTTCCTAATCTTAGTCCCACTCCCCACATGGTATCTTTCCTTGTGTCTTCTCCTCAAAAGCTTTGTTCCTCAATAAAATGTCAGCATATAACAACTGAAGAAAGATTTAAAGTATTATGCCCCTGAAAGGTACATCTGCATTTTAGAGATTCTCTTGAAATCAGAAAATCTCAAGACCCTAAGAAGTGAACAATACTATTAAAGGTATTTTTCTTTCTAAATTATAATGGCCCTGATGACCCATTCCACCAGTGCCATCTCATGACAACAGAAGCAACCAGTAAGAGTGGAAAATGACAGAGTATTTATTTATTGAGTACCTGCACAAAGAAGGTACTCAGTAAATATTTGTTAATAAAGGAATGATTTGGAAGGCTGGCAAAAATCCAACTAGACCATCATCTCTTGGAAGACAAAACAATAAGAAACTGTTTTCTTTTTTTTTTTTTTTTTGGTTTTTTTAGTTGACTTACGGGTTTTTTCTGTGCCCTTCAGAGGCTCACTATATTCATCTTCTACCACAGAATACACATTAACAACATACTCAGTTTCAGGCATCAGATCTTTCAGCACTGTGCTAGTTTCCAGTCGACTCACATAAAACTAGGGGAAAAAATAAAAAATGATAATACTTATGTTATAATCAGTTTCCTTTTTCTGCTATACTTATTTAGTTAAGTAGTTAACTACAATGAGTTTAGAAATTATATTTCAATGAGACCATTGTCCTTTAAACTTGGAAACTACCAGATTATAATGAGATCTTGGATAATTCATATAATTTATTCTCGCAGCTGTTGTTTCCTTATTTGTAAAATGAGTGGGTAAAACTAGATCATCTTTAATCTTCTTTGCCAACTCTATGATTCTAGTACAAACTCATGAATAAACCAAGCATCCTGTAATTGAGTTTTAATTAAAAATCATATTGATATTCTGCAATTCTTAGAAACCGTAAGAATTTAAGGAAAGCACTTTCCCTTTAATTAAGCCCAAAGGGAAGTGCTTTCCCAACAATGAATAAAAAGCACCATTTTTGAATCAGTTCTGCCTCTCTCTACATCCCTCTTGCCCCTCATCCAACATTTTTCTCACAGCCATAATGAGGAGGACCCAATCTTTTTATCAGGAACGATGGGGTACAGGTGCTTTCTACTCACTTCTTGACGTTTTCCTCCCGACACCGGGTAGTATTCCACCTTATATCTATCCACACTGTCAGAAGGAGGTGTCCACCTCACTCTAAAAGAACGATGAGTTCGCTCAGAAATAACTAAGTTAGAAGGTGCTTCCAAGTCACCTACACATGGAAATAAAGTGCATACACTTTTTTCATTATTGTAGCAAAATCAGAAATTAGATTGAAACAATACTAGTCTCCATATTCCGAGCTTTTGCACATTTCCTTTCAGATACTAAGTAACGTCAATAAGTCAGTATAGAAACCCATTGCCCACAAGACCTCTCTGAATGGGTAGCCAAGGGGTTTTTCAGCCTCAGAAGATTCTAACCTGAGTTCATTGTCTTTCCTCAAAACTTGATCCTCCACTTCCTTACACCACCACCAGTTTACCAGTCACCTAGAATCAAAACTTCTGAATCTCCTCTCTCTACCCTTGTATATATAATCAATAAACAAGGATTTAGGTCCTGACAACTGAGCTTCTCCATAGTTCCTATCACTATTGGCACCACCAAAGTTCACTATCCTCATTATCATTTTGATTATATATAGTCATGTTTTATTCCCTTGACTAAAAGCTATGCTCTGTGAGGATAGAATTGGTTTCTTATTCATGTTTAGTTCACTTACATGACCTAGTTCTGTAATAAGAGAAACTAACCACTTTCCCACTCAAGAGAGAGTGAAAACAAGTAAGTATTTAAACTTGGGAACATCCTATTGCTTGTGATTGTGCTCTCTGTAAATAGATACAGATGAAACGGCTAATGCATAACAATATCTGCAATAAATATCAATGAAAATAAAAATACTAAGCTCAATATGACTAACAGGCGGATGTTCCAAATAATAGTTCAAAGAGAAAGGAATTAATCCAATGACTCCATGAGCATGGCAAATCATTCTCAAATAAACTCTTTCTACTTTCTTTGTAAGCCAAAACAGGGGAAAGCATTTCCATTCTTAGTATCCTAACCTTTATTATACTTGGATCACAGTCAAGCCTACAAAATTATCAAGCAATTTTACTGCCTGGGAAACTAGAATGAATGCAACTATTACACAGTTGATAAAAAAAAATAAAGGAAAACAGATAAAAGATATTTTCATCCCCACTCAAAATTCTCTCCAACTGAATAAAACTACAACTCTCTCAGCTAATCCAGAGCCAGGAGCCTACAAATTCTGGCTGCCCAGCTGGTCTATTTCTCCAGGGAAAAGGTCAATCTATTGTTCAAAATTCAAAAAAGAAAATCTGCAAAAATTTAGAGAGAGAGACTAAAGAAGGAGCATTCAAAGAAATGCATCCCCAGTACAAAATAGATGAACCATTTTTACCACATTCTTTGTTAAACTTAGTCTAACTTTTCCGAAAAACAGAATAAATTAATGAATGACAGTTTCTACCATAATCTACATGTACTTAAAAGGAATTTTTCTCATATAATAAGAACCATAATTTTTATCATTAATTTTCCAAAAACCTTCAAATTTGGTGCTTACCATATTTGGTCCTATGATTTACACAGATAGTAATCATTCTGCACCACCCTTTGTTACTACAAATCCTGTGCTATAATTTTATTTCTAAATCCTAATTCTTTATCCATAGCTCCTTTTTTAAAGACCCCTAAAAACGTATTTAACCATCTGTGTAGAGGGTTAAAAAGTCCTTGGTTAAATGGCAACAGCCCACAACTAGGGGCAATGGCCCATCTAATCAATTCTAATCACTGTTTAGTGATGGGATTATGTACTTTGATTATTTAATATACTGATTGTTGTTAAAAGATATTGAAAGAATTGCTGTGGGGAAAAATGTGAAAAAATGTTTGCTAAGGGCAAGCTGTTTGGTGGTGGAAACTTTAGAGACAATTATACTTAGATTTAATCATAAGAATGTAACATTTGCTTAAGTCATTTGAGGAGAGGTTATATTTTGGATTAGATAATTATCGCAGTTTGATCAGCTTAGCTTTTCACAAATTGGACTTTGGAATGTTACCTTTGTTAATTTAAATGATGTTACTAGTTTTTATTGTTTAAGCTATACTTAGCCGTAGATAACTTCTGTCATGTTGGCCATGTCTTTGTGTCCTTCTGAAACGACTGAATCAACTGATTTTTCTTGTGAAACTTCCTTGTCTTTACAATAAAAACAGAAGCTAACTTTCAATCGGGGCTGTACCCAGTTTTCTCCTTCCTTTTTGCATCTCCGTTACACAGCAAGAAGTGTAACACATTTAACCCTAACTAACTTAACTTTTCTAGATCTCAGTTTCCTCCCTGGTGAGAAGAGTTATGTAATTTCTAAAAGTCCAAAATCATAATTCTAAAATTGTAACTTCTCTTTATACTTATGGGTTACAAGTGTAAAGTGTCAAACCTGATCATCTACAGTTGAGACAAAGCAAATCAAATGTAAGACCACTTTTCCGCTCCTACTCATATTAGGATATCAAAAACAGATACCAAACTTTAGAATACAGAAGTCTAGGAACAACCATCCAATAGCAGGGTGATAATAATTAAATAGAGTGAAGATGCTTTACAAGAGAGTAGATATACATTAAATAGAAAGCACCTCTCTTTCTCTCTCTTCCCACCCCCCATTTACGTACACATTTGTGAGCATGTGTGTGTGCATGTGCTTGTGTGTGTGGTATGCAGGCACATATAAAACTAAATGTATGCTTAAATAAGCTAGAAGTCATTTTCTAGTTTGGTGCCATACCAAGAAATCAATCAGAAAAAAATCAGAAACTAAAGCCGTGATTCTCAACTGCGGACAGTTTTCACCCCAGCAGACATTTGGCAACATCTAAAGATAGTTTAATTGTCACAGCTCACTGACATCCAGTGGGCGGAGGCCAGAGATGCTGCTAACATCTTATAAGGCACAAACAGTCCCCTCCCCCCACCTAGAAAAAGAATTATCTGGCCCAAAATATCAACAGTGCTGAGGGTGAGAAACCCTGGGCTAACCTTACCTGGACCTTTGACACTGTTACACAAGTTAGTGGTGAGATCATCCACAATCCTGGAGAGTGACTCAAAATCTGCCACATTGTATGCATGGATATCGTCAGGATCAGTGGCAATCATCTTTAACTCGACCTCATCAGCATTTTTAATACCTTGAAAAATGGATATATACAAATTAAAAGCACTTGTCAGAAAAAATTAATGGGACAAAGGCACATGTTTTAGGGTTTTCTTAATTGGTGACTGCTTTAGGCCAAATATAAAGGTTAAATAATTTATTAATTAGAACATATATATTATTTTCCTCAATAACAAAATGATTACTTATCTATAGTTATAAAATAGAAACAAATAATGAATAATATAACCTGAAAGCTATTCTAAATTGCTTTCTTCTAAATGCTTCTAGCACCCATTTTTCACCAAAAAGTGTCTTTTCAGTGTGTGTTCCGGAAAGTAAAATAATGGATATCAAAAACAAACATGGTTCTGTGGAAAACCAAATAGGAATTTTCCTGAATCCTATTAATAGTACATTTTTCTTCTTGGTCCATTACTCTTCTTCTAGGAAACCATGTAGTTTCGTCTCATTACAAGGAAAAAAGAAAATGGATTAACTTCCTGGCACATGATTTTGATAAATTGTGTGACAAGGAAAATTTGTTTGTTTGTTTTTCTCATGCTTTAGATAGTATTTTTAACCACAAAAAATATCCTCAGCACATTTGTTAACCTCAGGGGCATTGCTATCCTTTTTGGAGCTTACCAACAGCAAACAGCTCCACGCCTTCATCTTTGAGTTTCTTTGAAGGTACCTCAACATCATCTTGTGATTTTCCATCGGTAATGAGAACACCAATTTTGCGAGCTCGAGGCCTCATGCCAGCTTGGGTCTTGAAGCTCTGCTGGCGAATGAAATTCAAAGCCATGCCTAGTGGGATTTTTAAAAGAGAATCGGTCACGTCACTACTCAGCCCCCTGCTTTGACCAAAAGCATGAGATGAAAGAGCACCAGACCTTCCCTGCTCACCTGTGAGAGTGTTGCCTCCTTTGTAGGGTAAGTTTGCCACAGCTTGCAGCAAGCTCTTCTTGTCTCTGTGAGCATTTAACTGCCACTCTGTTCTGGGGTCCCCACTATACTGAGCAAGGGCTAAAATAACATCACTAGCATTAGCACATATAAAAGACCATCATGAAATTGTCTTCAATATTGTCAGAACCTACCAATTTGTACTCTTTTGGGGCCAATCTCAAAGACTTCCACAATACGAGAAATGAAACTCCTCACTGTTCTAAAATTTGCCCGGCCGATGCTCCATGATCCATCCACCAGCAACACAATGTCCGCTTCAGCTCTGGTGAGACACTCCATCCCTGACATGGCAATCGTGAGACAGGTCAGTAAGCAGCAAATTGCTGGCAGGGTTACTCCTAGCCACCCCTCTGCCACCCCGAGATGTTCAGTGTTGCCTGTTTCAGTACTGTAGCTCAGCTCAGTGATTTGGAGCCTGAGACAGAAAATGTGCCTCTATGATTTATTAACCTCAATTAGCAGTCACCAGAACCCTCAATTCTTTCAAAGATTATTTCAGTAGCAAATCTTTCCTTCATCTTTGACTGCACTTCCTTCCCACAGTCATAGATTCTGGAGACTTGAACTAAACCATTGTAAATTTGATAGGATCACAAACTCAAGTTGAAATAAATAAGTGAAAATGTATAACTATCTAACTATAAGGCATTAATTATTTTAACAAAATTCCATTGTGATCTAAAGATTAAATATTGCTTTCCTTTGCACTATTTAATGATCATTAGCAGGCAAGTTTAAAATGGACTGATTAAATGTAAACCAGAAAAAGTTTTAGAAAGCCAAAAATATCTTTCAAAATAATTAAGCTCTGAGGTAACTACTACATATAATATGAAGGATCAGACACATGCCTCTTAAAATTAGAACTTTTTGAGGTAAAAATATATTTTTTAAAAACCTGACACACTATTATATTATTTAATTATTAACTATTTAACTTTATCATCCACTATGTATAAAAATCAGGTAAACACAGATGATGATGTCTGCACATTTAAAGAATCAAGAAAGAAGAAAGAAAACTTAGAAAAGTATGCAAACAAATATACAGATTAAGAGCTGTAGAGACAAGCACAAACATTGATACATAGCTAGGGGGCTTTGGAAAGAGAAAATAATCCCAATATCCTCAGTGTACACACTACAAAATAAAAATATAAGCCAGTTAATATCATCATAAGAGAAACAATAAAACATCAATGCAAAACAGCAAGATTTGACACTTTCATTTATTTTATCCACATCCATTTTCTTAAATGCTCTTTTTTGCATGAGCTTTTACTGCTAGCTATAAATTTTCCAATTTCTTGCAATGTTAGAATTTGATCTTTATATTACAAAAAAAAAGTCATTGAAAAAAATTAAGTAATGTTCATCATACTACAAAGAACAAATGAATGTGCCATTCGTGTATTATATGCTACATTAGGATTTAGGATTCCCAAACACTATCCCGAGTACCTAAGCCTTTGCAAGCCTGCTCCTGCTCTGCCCACATCTACTTTTTCTTTTATCAAATGTTGAAAAATATTTAGAAGTAAACTCTGTCTACCACATCCACCTCTAAAAATTTAAAAACTAGCTTCACGTGCATCAAGGCTATAACCGTGCCAAAAGGCAGAAAATCTAAAAGGCTTATGTCATCATTTTGCTTCCCAAGTTTTGGCTTCCCACATATTTTATGTAACCTAATTCTGCTTGCCCAGCCCAAATAAATCATTTCTGCAATTACCTGAACAAAAAAAAACTGCATCTTAGTTGCTAAAATGAGAAAAAATGTACAATATCTACATTTAGTATAAATTTGTCTTTAAATAATGCAGTGCTATACAACTAATGCAATGCTAATTAAAAAAACATAAATATATTATCAAAAGTATGTTTGACTGGATGTTTGAAGAAGTTTTTTTAAGTATGTAAATTATTTAAATAGAATTTAGTGTAAAAATTTTATGGTCTCTTTTCATTGTATGATAACCTAACAGTTCACATTGAAAATAGTTTCATAATGCTAGCTTTCCTAGGGAAATGTAATTCAATTTCTTACCAGAAGATAAAATTGGCATTACAGTTGTGTCAGAAAGGGTTGTCATTTCTTGCCCAACGAGTGGTGAACTTTCTCCTCCATCAAACATTCCAAAAACATTCACTTTATAGGTTGTACCTGCCCTGAAATGTTAAAGCAGATAGTCTGTATGGACCGTTGGCTAAAGTGGTACCATATTTTGCTGTGTTAAAGACATTCATCACGACTTACAAACTTTCACTCAGAGGAATTATAATGTACAACACTGTAAGAGAAGGAAAATAATACCTATCCCATTCTAGCTTATGCTTACCATGTGAGGTATCAAGGGAATCTAGACAGCAATCATTCCAGAGAGAACTAGGGAGTCACAGCACCCGTTGCTGTCTTGCCTTTCTACCAGATGCAGAGTCCCTACCATGCCACTCAGCATGTCAGGGAAAGATCAGGCTCTTTGCTCTTACTGCTTCTAGGCAATGGGCTTTAAGAAAATCATTGAAATGCTATGCCTTGCAAGGTAACACAAGGCACCTACCACAATGCCTGACACACAGTAAGCTCAATAAATTTCATCTTCTCTACTCTGGCAAAAGTAAATAGCGCGCAAGCATTTCTATAGATTTCAATACTATTGAATGAATGGTTGAAAAAACAAACTTTCCAGAAGGCAACACACACTAATCCGTTCTTTTTACTGTAATGAATGTAGGGTGCTATTCAGACTCAGACTTCCTTGTTTTCCACTACAGAGCCTGAAGCTAGACTTTTAATCAGCCCAGCCCTAACCTCTCCTGCCAGCTGGCACCAGGTAAAAAGTCCTGCCTTCTCTCTCCTGTGTGTCACACTGCAGGGGAATTCACACTGGAGCTCTCATCATGAGTCACCTGAGCCCTTCCAGAAGGCACAAGAACCCCATTTCCATACGGCTGGAATTTTGGTGAAATTGTGTAATATGAATGTTGATTTTTAAAAAGCAGATTGTTATTTTTAAAATGCCACTCCTGATTACTTAATAACAAAAATCATTAAAACATTACAAAAAATTCTGCGCAGGCCTAAATTCTGTTGCTACCCTCTGAATCCTAATCTCAACTCTAGCAGCACCAAGCATAAGAAAGCAGCTTCAGCTGATTTTAAATACCCTTCTGGCAAACAGATATATAAGTGATTATTTGTGTAAGACCTACTAATTTACATAAGTTATTCAATCTTTTAACATAAATGTAGTTAACTCCTACCTAAGTTCCTCCAAAACAACTGTGTTGTCATACGGTCCCACCACTAACTCCCCCAGTCTTCCATCATCCTCTGTAGGGTGAAATGTGACTTTATAACCTTTCACTTCCCCCGGGGCAGGTTCCCACGTCACTCGAAAGCTTGACATGGTTGGGTCAGACGTTTTGAGGTTTCTGGGTGACTTAAATCGAGAAGCTGTAAAGACAAAAAGATTTTTAAAATATTATCCATGAAACTAGGATTTAGGGGGTTTTAATTAGCCCCTACAAAAAAGTATAAAAAAGGTTAAGTTTGGTAGCACAAGATATCATGTCCAATAAAAGTCCTGATGACAGGGTGCTACCAAAGTAGAAGTGTAAATAATTCTCACAATTCAGATTAGATTAGTATTAGAGCATTAATATGTAGAATCATTTTACCACGAACTAGATTGGTAAAAATAATGTGCTAATTAGGTATTGTGTCTAATAATTGTAATTTAACTTATTACAGAATCAATTTTAAACATTTACAAATGAAGTAGATATATTCATGTCTTCTTTTAAAACATTACCTACTTCCCCCCACCAAAAAAAGTTATTTTTTTACCTGTTGTTCCTGATCCTTGTCTAAGCTTTCCTTCTCCTGTCTTGTAAATTGGGAGAACTGTGATGTTATATGTGGTCTGTGGCTGAAGTCGCTTTAACACTGTGGAAGTGACTGTGGGTGGCACTTTAGCAACCATTTGTCTCCCTCCACCACGGGGGCGATATACAACTCGGTAATTGATGACTTTTCCCGGTGCTGGTTTCCACGTAACTCTCATTGTGCTTTCTGTTTCTTCATCCACTTTCAAGATTTTAGAATCTTGAGATACTGTAAGGTAAAAGGAAGATTAAAAGGTGTGACATGTTGAAAGAAAATATATATGTCCACCTCCTCGTTTATGAGAAAAGAAACTATCTGAGATTTTTAAAATATGTACACTGTTCTCTTGCTTAGTATTGTAATCTCTCAAAAATTCATGATGGCGTGTGAGCCTAATCTCAGTAAGATGTTTTCTCTTTATCTAGCTAATACTAGAAAATGGAAGTTCATATTGCAGGGATTTCCTATTTGCATTCTAGAGACTTTAGTAAAGAAAACATCCGTTTCCGGAAATGAGGTTTTAGAATTTTTATTATATTTCCATCTGTAAAGAATTCCTCTCATAATAATGCTGTGGGGAACACCAAAAGTCATGAAGGCAGGGTTAGAAATTTTACTTGGGCATTTTCAGAAACAGTTGGAATCCTTGAATGACTAACCAAAGTGACTATGGTTAACACTGTTCTTTGTGATTGCCGCATACATGTAAGATAACAAATAAAAATATCTCACATGCTCTAAAGATAAATGCTGAGTATTTTAGGAAGCATTATATGTAAATAGTGTTTGCTTAATATTTAATCAATATTATCTATTAAATTATCTTTTACTAACATTTCACCACTAATAACTAACAGAAACAGGTCACCAAGCATCCACAGCCAACATGCCTTTTCTTATACATATTAGAGTTTATAAGCAGGATCATTTCATTCAGTTCAATAATATTGGCATTCCAAAGGTCACAAGCATTTTTACAGGCAGAGATTAAGCTGAAAAAAACTTAAAATCTGCAGAGAATCTTTCCCAATTTTAAGAAAAATATATATTTTGTGTTCAACTGGGCAGAAGCCATTTGAAATAACTACAAAACCTGTAAAAAAAAAAAAAAAAAAGCTGGAAAAAAATTGTTTTCAGACATGGGACATCAGTCAGCACAATATAGTGATCCCTGACAGATGAGAAACAAATTAAAGTAGGTTCATGATTGCCCCAGCTTATTGCTTGGAGACAGTTCCAGGCCCCATTACAGAAAGGGGGGATCCAGATGAAGCCTAGTGATCTCCCTTAATTGATAAGATGGTGCTGGGATTCTGGAGCGTCCAAGGCAACTAGAACTTGCTGAACCAAGAACTGGAAAGGAAAGTGCCACAGAAGAAAAGCTACAAAACTATGCCAAAGGTTCCCCTTGAGTCTTCAACCCAGCGTTAATCAGTGCATATGTGTGAGAAAGTTACCCAAAATCAGGGAAAGAACCACCCAAAAGGAGCACAAAGAATAATTCCTGAAGCTCACAAAAGGTCAGAAATGCTTCCACTAGTCCAAAGAGTACACCTTGTAACTCTCTGAACAACATGTAGAGTACTCAGGAAGTTATTGCCTCAATAATGGGGCAACATTAGTCCTAAACAGAGCTTCAGAGCAAGCTTTAGAATGATCAAACTATTTCCAAGAAACTCAACTGTATTTCAGAACAAAGTTTAAGAATATCTATGAGTATAAAAATATCCAGCACCCAACAAAGTAAAATTCCCAATGTCTGGTAACTAATAAAAACTACGAGCCATCCCAAGGAAAAAAACTATGACCTATATTATGGATTGAATAATTGTGTCCCTCCAAAATGCATATGCTGAAGCCTTAACTCCCAGTGTGATGGCATTTCAAGATGAGGCCTTTGGAGAGGTAATTAGGGTTAAATGAGGTCATAACATATTGGTGTCTTTATAAGAGAACACACTAGGGAGAAATCTCTCTCTGTCTCTGTCTCTATCTCTGTCTCTCTCTCTCTTTCTCTCTCTCTCTCTCTCTCTCCCCCCCTCCCTCCCTCCTTTCCTCCCTCCCTCCCTCTCCCTCTCCCTCTCCATGTGCACAGACTGAGGAAAGTGAGCAAAGGTGATCTGAGGACATAGTGAGAAGGTGTAGTGAGAAGGTGGCCATCTGCAAGCCAGGAAGAGAGCCCTCACCAAAAACCAGACCCTGCCAGAACCTTGATCTTGAACTTTCTATTCTCCAGAACTGTGAAAAACTAGCTTTCTGTTGTTTAAGCCATTCAATGGTATTTTGTTATGGCTGCCCAAGCTAACTAAGACAACACATAAGAAGAAGAAAATCCATCAATAGAAATAAATTAGAAGTGACATATATGGCAGAATTAGCAAAAAGGACATTAAAACAGTTATTGTAACTATATTCCATATGTTAATAATGGTAGAAGAAAGATTAAGCATATTAAGTAAAGATACAGAACATACAAAAAAAGACTCAGGTGAAACTTCTAGAAATAATAAATACAACATCTAGGATTAAAAAGGCACAGGATGGTATTCACAGCAGATTAGAAATTGCAGAAAAAATGATTAGTGAACTTGATGACATGATGATAGAAACTATCCAAAATGAAACAAAAGAAAAAATATTGAAAAAATGAACAGAACATCAGTAAGCTGTGATAACTTTAAGCAGACTAACATATATACAACTGGAGTACCTGAAGAGAATGGGGGTATAATAAATAAAATATTTAAAGAAATAATGACCTGTATTTTTTCAAATTCTTTAAAAATTATAAACTCACAGGTCTAAGAAACTCAAAGAGCCCCAATTACAAGAAACATGAAGAAAACTACAACAAAGCACATAAGAATGATAAAATAGGTAAAAAAAAAAAAAAAAAAAAAAAACCAGTATGTAGTTATAAATTATGTTTCTGAGAGATGCAAAAGCATAATTTCAACCAAGAGTAAACTGGTTGCAATTTTCTATTTTAGGGTTTAAAGAAAGTAAGAGAACTCTCAACCAAGTCCATTATTGTCTGAAAATATTAAAATTTATTCAGATTCATCCTTGATTCTCTATTACTATTCCCCATAAACTATGAAAAGAAAAAAAAAAAAAAAATATATATATATATATATATATATATATATATATATCTCCAAACAAAAAATGTAAAGACTTTACCTAGAGCTTTGAAAATATTATGGCAAAGATAGCATATAGAAGAATAATATATTTGGATTGTCATTACCAATTGACACAAGTTTTGAATAAGTTGATGGGGCCTAACACTTTTCTAGAAAGGGTTGTGCTAAAACATGTTTTCTGACCTCTTGTTTCCATCTTAAATTTTTACTTAGTGGAATAAGACATCTCTCTCTTATACAAAATTCTCAGACCAATTTCACACAACTCAGAATTGAGAAAATGGAAATTTAAATCTTATGCATGTTGATCTAAAAAGAAACCTATGTTCCCAAAAGAATGGGATTCCAAACTTTAAGATTTCCAAATTTAAATATGTTAATAACAGCCAAATACTGTATCTTATAACCTTGACATGCTCCAAAGATCTCAACTATATTTCTGCCTTTTTAAATAACTCTCTAAAATAAAGTTAAAATTAAATAAAGTACTACATACCTCATCCTAGTTTCAGTGGGAAACTGGATTTTAGGGAGGGGGATTAAAAAAACCCTTGTTAACTTCTCATCACTAAAAATCAAGATTTTTCAGTTCATTGATATACCTACCAATGCCACATGCTATAAAATGCTTTAACACACTTTTAAATTATTAGTTTTTTTGTGTTTTAGTAACTCTCACAAGATACTTTCAAACACCCACTGTACCACTGCTAAACCAGCTGCCATAAATTAGAGGAGTAATAGAAACTTTCCCCTCTGCTACCTTTCTAGCCCCAATTCATGGTTTTCATTGTATCAACAGTCTGCATACCATGTCCCTGAGTTTTAGGTGAAAGCAATCCTAAAGACATTTCCGAAATGTCTCCTTGAAAATATATATGAAACTTTAAGAACATGACCTATGGATTCTGCTGAGTTATCCACACCTCAGGATTCACCCACCACCTAAATGTCAGATCTCACTCAGATTTCTGAAAGTACTTTCTAAAAAGCTTTACATTCTCCAAAGAGAGCAAATTTAAGCACAACAACAAAATGGTAGTAGAATAAAGAAAGCCTTGTGACTTCTCTCTTATTTACTTAGACATTTGAGCAGTTTTTATATACAGTCGTCCCTCAGCATCCCTGGGGGATTGGTTCCAGGATACCCTTGAATACCAAAAATCTGAGGATGCTCAAGTACCTTATATAAAATGGGGTGTTATTTGCCTATACTGTAACCTAAGCACATCCTCCCATAAACTTTAAATCATCTCTAGATTACTTATAAAACCCAATACAATGTATATGCTATGTAAATAGTTGTAATACTGTATTTTTATTTATATTTTTTATTGTTGTATTGGTTTTTTTAATATATTTTCAATCCATGATTGGTTGAATCACAGACACAGAACCCATGGATACAAAGGGCTGGCTGTACTCTAGAAAATGAATGCTTCATTCCTGCTAGTCTGCTCCTATTCAAAAGAGGCCTTTATGCTCATTAACCAATCAATCAATTAGCCAAGAAATATTAAAAATTTCTTAGATGCTCATCTTCTAAAACACAAAAGTTTATTTACAGCTTCTCCTAACATACATCCCTTGTGGAGATTTTCAATCCCAAATAACTATCTAAAGGCTCAGACTTGGAAAAAGACACAGTGGAAGAGAATTAAAAAATTTAAAAAATTCCTCTAAATATAAATACTTTTATAATTTCTCAGCCACAAGAAGTATATCTTTACTTCTACAAATAAATTTAGCTATATGTGTTATATCTGGCCTAAGTTTTCAATATGGCTTCTCTTTACAAAAAATTAATTTCCACCAGAAATCAGAGAATGAGTTTCGGCCAGTTTCTTAAACTACATCAGCCCGTATATTCTAGATGCAAGATTTCATTTACTACCATGGAAGCAATCATATTAATATCAGAGTAACACGCCTTTTCACATATTTAAATTTCCTATAAGAAGTTTGATTTTTTTTTTCATCTGGTTAATTTAGACACAAATTTAAACTATGGTATAAGAAGTTTGATTTTTTTTTTCATCTGGTTAATTTAGACACAAATTTAAACTTAGACACATCTAACTGAGCTTGCCAGTGATAAAAAGAAAACAAATTCTTCAGACAACTCAGACCAAAAGATTTTAGCTTAAGGACAACTTGAAATCAGGATATTGGACTTAACTGAAATTGCTTATTCTTTCTTCCTTTGCCATAAAAATCACTACATTCCTCTACTTGTTTCTTACAGAAAGAAATACAAGAATGACCCATTCTTCCTCTTTTCCTAAAATCCTCCCAAAACAAAAGGAATAAAGTTTTTTCATATGAATACTTAGAAATGCCCAGTTAACAAATGATTTTTTGTTCTCTTTTGGTTTTATGTGTTTTTTCAATAGGCTTTTTTTAAGAGCAGTTTTAATTCATAGCAAAATTGAGCAGAAGGTATAGAGATTTCCTATGTACACTCCCCCACCCCCATACATGTACAGCCTCCCCTTAACAACATCCCCCACCTAACTGGTACATTTGTAACAATTGCTGAACAAACATTGACACACCATTATCACTCAAATAAATGACTTTTTTAGGAAAGAGAATTAAGAAATCTTGACACATCCTTCACCAACTGAGTGATAATAAATGATGGTAGGTCATTCATAATTATTCACAAGAAAGAACATTTAATGAGACTGAGGTACATCTGAGCCACCAGAACACTGAGTGACCTTTTGATTTTAACCTTACCAAATATAATAGCAACAAAGTAAAGAATCTAGGATCAGTCTTTGGTGTATGATAATCATGGCCTCAATAGACACTCATTGTTTATCAATCATCTCTAAGTGGCTAGGCAATATACTTGGTGCTTTGTACACTGTTAGTTCATTTAATTCTCATGATGACTCTAAGAGACAAGGCTCATTATCTGTATTCTACAGGTTAGGAAATAATGCTCAAAGAAGGCTAAGAAACTTGACCAACGTCATGCAGAAATAAATATGCCTGAATTCTCTGTCTCCATGGCTCCTGATCATTTTACTAGTTGGTTATCTTATCTAGTTGATTATTCTACCAGAACAACAACAACAACAAAAACTAGACCAATATAGGAAGTTGAAAAGAATTCAATATTTCAAAATTTGATGAATTTCTTAGATACTAACCTAATCTGTATTGAAATCACATTCTTTAAAGATTCTAATTCTTCAGTCCTCATTTATCATACAAAGAAAACAATTCGAGCTGTTGAACTGCATGTCACTTGAGCCGATAGCTGTTAGGTAGCACCAACACACACCCAAACACACACTAGTGATGTTACCTACATTCAGTTGTGGCTTCTCCGGTCACAGGTTCTCCTTCCCCACTGCTGTAAGCTGCAAATACTGAAATTTTGTATTTGGTCTCTGGCTGCAGATTTTCTATCATAGTATAAATTGCATCTCCTGGAAGATTTTTCTCTCCAGCCTCAATGTCATCATAAAGCGATTTCCATGAGACCCTGTAACCACGAACCATTCCTGGAGCAGATGTCCAATAAGCCCCAATTGATGTGTCAGTGATGTCTTTAGTAACTAATTCTCGAGGTGAACCACGTTCTAGAATAGAAATTAAAAGGGAATCATTTCTTAGATGTCTAGTAAATATTTAACTATTTATTATTCATCCTGGTAGGCATCCTGACTTCCTGAACTCAAACTCATCCGGTCTAAAATTGCCCATTTCTTCTTTCTGAACTGTCTCACTTGTTTTGTCAATGGAACAGACTGATACAACAAAACTTCGGAATTATATTTGATTCCTACCTATCAGCCTTCCCCTTATATGCCCAGTCAGACTGTAAGGTCCTTCAGGACAAGGATGGTATCCAAATTTGAAGGAGTACATGCTTTAAAATTTTTTCCAAAGGAAATATTTGTGTCTAAATCTCAAAATTTTATCACATTTGAGAGTCTACCTTATGACATAGCGCATTGTTCACAAAGATCTTTATTTCCTTATCGTGATATTTTCCTCTCTGCTTTAATTTAAATAAGTTCATTTTCAATCTATGACTTACAATAACTGCAACAATCTCATATCACTTGCAAATCTTAATTCTAACAATCATTTTCTGGTTAAACCTTTATTTGCTCATGCAGTTAAAAAAAAGCAGAAGCACAAACTTTCAATTTAGCTTAACCTAAACGAAACTAAAAACTACCAATTCTTTTGGAAAACCTAAAACTGATTAGTCATCAAGATAAAACACACCACTTGTTCTAGCTAATCAAAAACGCCTGCTACTAAATTTTGGCTCTTTCATTCAAAAAAAATACAACCCTAAATGGAAAAATATGGAAACCTCAATTTAATAGGAGGCACAGAACAGATGTCTTCCAATAAAACCCTCATTTTCCATATTTTAAATGTAAGATAAATATACAGGTCACTTTATATTGGCTACCCTTACTAGGGTTTATGCCACAGTATGACATAAATATAAAACAATCTACTTCCCCAGCATACATTTTAACAGTAATTGTCATATATTCATGCAAATGATATACAATGCTCTTACAAAAGTTTTGAAGGCTATTATTTTACTTGAATCAAAAAGTTAAAATAAATACCTTAAAGCTACTCAAAATTAAACAATGAAATTTCAGCACAAAAAATAAAGATAACAATGAATGAAAAAGAAATCTAGGTGGACTAAAACCTATATGTGGTTAAACTTAGAGAGAAAAAATAAATAAGACAGGAGCTGGGCAGCCTACCAGATCCCGAGCCCAAATGGAAAATTCTAACTCCATTATAAATAACTTTAACTGCTGACAGGACATCTCATCTCTGGAAGGAAATTAGTTACATATTTCACTGCAACCAAGAGTACTTATTTTCAAGAACATACTGACTTTTTTCCCTCAGTACTTGAGGCTAATTCTCAATTGAAGGTCTTCTTTCATCACATTTGCTACTTGAATGGCCATATATCTTTACATTTTCTCTACTTGCAGAAATATAAAAGTACAATTTCGTTATTTATATCTTCTGTTTGATTTGGTTGGGTTGGATTTTTTGTTTTGTTTTTTATTTGTTTTGATAATTGATATCTCAACAACAAAAACTTTGAGACCTAAGTTTTAAATGTGCAGCACATTTTCCCTTTGCTTGATATACTCTGTTATTTTCCATATGTACCTTTTCTCCTAAATTTCCTAAATTACAGTCAGAAACAGCTGCTGTGAAATGACCTTACTTGAAAGCAACTGTAAATTTAAAATGAGGTAAATATTGCATTAATGACATTTCGAAAAAGTGTAAGACAAATCAAATTAGCTAGAATGTGCACATTATCTTCCAAATTAACACCGGTAATTTACAAACAATTTCAGCTTCTCCTTTTCTTAAAGATTGTGCTTCTCAGCCTATTTTTCTCCTTACTTTCTACAACACTGATTTCGTTATGCTGTTTATTTCCATGACAACAGACATCAGTCTTAACAAACACAGGCTAATGGTTTCACCGTTAGAAAAATAATAGAAACAGAATTGTGGTTGAAGCAAAAATACATTCACAAAGAAATTCCTCGGCTCAAAACAAAAGAATCACTAGATCACTAGATATATCTCCCCATGGACTTTAATCTCCTATTTTAACACTCTCAAGACCCGTAAAGCTAGAATAAAATCGTAGTAAAATTGCAACAAAAACCTTTCCCAGATTTATCAATGTCCTGAAAACAATCAACAAAAGTACTTTTTAAGATGCAAATGAAATTTAACTAAAAAATATTCCTGAGTTCTAATCAATGGCATGACAACACTAACTTAATTGAACACTGAGTAAGTTCTCAATCACAGAAAAAAAATCCTCTAAAAATTATAGTTTCTGCCTGTGGTGTATAAAGGCACTATTTGTATTCCATGTTGGTGCCAAGGAAATACTGACTCCAAAGAAAGGAGAAAGATATCTCAACCCAGAAGCCAAGATTGAAAAGATAAACTGCTTCATATGGGTTTCTTATATATCAGTCAGTCAGAATATTACTAAATATTAAGTTTATTCTGTTCTCAAACATATTAATAAATTTTTTTCTCAAAAAATGTCAGGAGGGTTGAATATTCTATCTGTTGCATTATACATACCCAAGAATTTTGAGAAGAT
This sequence comes from Cynocephalus volans, assembly GCF_027409185.1. NCBI lineage: Eukaryota > Metazoa > Chordata > Mammalia > Dermoptera > Cynocephalidae > Cynocephalus > Cynocephalus volans. Next base: position 80,367,561 of record NC_084464.1, read on the forward strand.
GATATATTCATAACCAGCAGGTTTTATCAGACCTATAACTCTTCAAGTTTTTAAAAATGGGTTATTGGCTTAGCCTAACACTAGATTACCAAAACATGAAGCAACTGGATTGGCCCCTGTGGCACAGTTGGCAGGATGCAGGCTGGTAAGTGGCCAAGCTGGTCTTGGGGCTAGATGTGTGATGTAGATTGGATGCCCCCACACACACACACACCCCAACCTCATTGAAGCTTAAATCCTCACTATAACTGATGAGGGTGGGAAATCCTATTATAGTAATTCAAAGGTGGGGCCTTGAAGAGGTGATTAGGTTGTAGGATCATGCCGTAATGAATGGATTGAAAATGATGGTCATGGGCATGGTTTTGAGGGCTTTAAAAGAAGAGCATATGAGAGGTTAGTCTTTGTCTGCTCCACCATTTTCTGCCATGTGAGACCCCTGGGTCACTGTTGCCACCACCAAGGCCTTCACCAGATGTGTTCCCTGGACTTTGGACTTCTCAGCCTTTAAAACTGTAGGCAATAAATTTCATTTTCTTACTAATTACCCAGTTCTGTGTATTTTCTCATAAGAAACAGAAACAGACTAATACAGAAAATTGGTACCAGAGAAGTGGGGTGTTGCTTATAACAAATACTGAAAATGAGGAAGCAGCTTCGGAACTGGGTGTTAGGCAAAGGCTGGAGGAGTTTGCAGGACTCAGAAGAAGATAAAAAGTCAAGAGAAAGTTTGGAATGTCTTAGAGACTGGTTATGTGGTGGCAACCAGAATTCTGATAGAACTATGGACTGTAAAGACCATTCAGATGTAAATGAGAAGGGACTTATTGGAAACCAGGGCAAAGATCATCCTTGCTTTTAACTGGCAAGGAACTTGGCTGCGTCGTGTCCACGCCCTAGGACTCTGTGGAAGTTGGAACTTAAGAGCTGTGAACCAGAGTATCTGGCAGAAGAAATTTCTAAGCAGCAAAACATTCAAAAATCTGCATGGCTACTTGTAATAGCCTATGCTGAGTTATGAAGGCAAAGGCATGGCATAAAGCCAAAATTTAAAAGGGAAGCAAAGCATAAAGATTTAGAAAATCTGTACCCTGGCCATGTGGTAGAGGAGCAGAGAGTGATTTTAGGAGAGCAATTCAATGGTATAGCTCAGAGACTGTTTGCTAAGGAGATTAGTACAGAGGAAAGGGATTATCAAGAAAAGGTAAAAAAAGACCTTGAATGCATTTCAGAGATCTCGGAGATCCCATCTTCCATTTCAAGCCTAAAGGTCTAGGGAGACAGAATGGTCTTGAGGAACAGGCCTGAAGTGCCCTCCATGGGCTCACTGCCCAAGGCCACCTTGGGAATCTGCTTCCAGCACCAGTACCCTGGCTGCTTTGGCTGCTCCAGCCTTGGCTAAACTGGCCCCAGCTGTAGCTGGACCCACAGCTTTGGAAATTAAAAGCTGGAAGCCTTGGCTGCATTTATGTGGTGTTAGGTCTGCAGGCTCACAGACTGCAAGAGCTGAGCAGGCTTGGGAGCCTCCATCCCAACTTCAAAGTATGTATGGAAAAGACTGGGCCCAGGAAGAGATCTGTTGCAGGGTCGGATTCACTGTAGAGTTTTCTTTAGAGTGATAACAAGAGGAAATTTGTGGCTGGAGTTACAGCAGAAAAACTCAAACAAGGCCATATCTAATGGAGATGTGAAAGCAGGACCGCCATGGGGGCCCCAGAATTGTGTAGCTACCAGAGTGCAATGCCAGCCTGCAAGAGCTGAAGCATAACCTGAGACCAGGAAAGCCATAGAAGCGGAGCTGCCTGAGGACTTGGGGACCCAACCCCCACACCAGTGTGCAGAGGACGTCAAACATGGAGTCAAGGTAGATGATTCACCAGCTTTGAGATTTAATGCCTGCCCTGCTAGGTCTTGGAGTTGTTTGGCATCTGTTACACCTTTCTTTTGGCCTATTTCTCCCTTTTTGAATGGGAATATGTACCCTATGCTTGAGCCACTGTTATATCTCAGATGTAGATAACTTGTTTCAATTTCACAGATGGGATCTTGAGACTTTGGACTTTGAGTTGAAACAAGTCAAGACTTTGGAGATGAAATAAGTGTACTTGTATGTGAAAATGACATGAGTTTTGGGGGTTCAGAAATGGAATGCTATAGATTGGATGCTACCCCCCAACCTCATTGACGCCTAAATCCTGACTGTATCTGTTGAGGGTGGGAAATCCTATTACAATAATTTAAAGGTGGGGCCTTGAAGAAGTGATTAGGTTGTAGGACCATAAAGAATGGCTTAAAAATGGTGGTCATGGGTGTGGTTCTGAGGGCTTTAAAAGAAGAGCATATGACAGGTTAGTCTCCCTCTGCTCCACTATTTTCTGCCATGTGAGACCCCTGGGTCACTGTCACCATGACCAAGGCCTTCACCAGATGTGTTCCCAGGACTTTGGACTTCCCAGCTTCCAAAACTGTAAGCAATAAATTTTGTTTTCTTTATAAATTACCTAGTTCCAAGCATTTTGTTATAAGAAACAGAAACAAACTAATATAGTATGCAACTGGTTGAGCAGGACACCAGTGGACTATGTCCCTCCAGGGGCCCTGGGGCCCTCAGCAGCAAGGTGACTGGACTGGACTTGATCACATACATAGAATTTCCAAAGAGCCAAAGGCTAGGCTCTGCTCAAATCAATTAAATCAGAATATTGGGTATGCGCTTAAGTACTGATGCTTTCTAAAAATCTTTTAAATCTGCTCTGTGATTATAATTCCTCTGCAATTCTTTATTCTTTTCCCCATGTCTTTCTTTTCTCTTCTTTCTGCTTCTCTTCTCTAAGGTCTAGAGAGACATTTATTTGGAAGGTGTGCTTGGTCAGTGGAGAAAGGAACCCTCCTCACACTTGCTTTCACTTAGAAATGGGAGTCCTTTGAAATACAGACAGTTGTAAAAGTGAAACTGGTCAAAAATCGTTGGATATAGTAATGCTCTATAGAACCGCTTAATGGCTTATATAGCATATGGTTATATTGCCACGCACAATGAATCACCTCTTTAGGTGGCAGAATGGTCTCAAGCCTGATCCTCAGAGAACTGAGTTGATTTAAGCTTCTCGTCATGTCCTTTCCATCCCATAACACACGTGGGATGTTCACCACTCTCCTCCACCCTGTCTCAACAGGACATGGCTCAACACACACCTCTTATTGAAGAGTTGATCACATTTTCATGTGAACGAGGTTCCATCCAAGTGTTACCTAGCCAAGCATTTTGCCTGGTTTAATATATTTGTAGTTTTTGTCCTCAGTCTAATGAACTCCAGGCATCAGTAACTACAGGAAGAGATTATTAGGCTTGTTTTAGTTTAGTTTAATTAGTCAGGTTTGGGCAAGAGTCCCTTTGCAGAGTGTCTAAGAGGGAAGAGGAAACAGAGGGATAAGGAGGTAAAGATGTCAGAAGACTGGTCTGTTGCCCGTCTCCAGGAAAAGATTACACTTCCTCAAAAGAGGAAGATGTAGAAACAGAGGCAGTGAACAGAGACCAGTTCCAGCAGATTTTTTGCTATTTTGTCACTACCCTTCTCTGAGCCTAGATCCACTTCTGCTCTAGGAGCAGCCCTTTACCTTCCAGAGTTCCTCTTCTCCCTCTGTCCCAAGACCTATAAATGTATGTTTTATGGTGCTGGGGTGTGGTCAGGTTTTTTACCTAAGCAACATTGTTTTCAATAATATTTAATGTCATACTACTTGCTTTCTTCTGGACTACATGCCTGTGCTTTCAATGTTACATTTACTTCTGGTAGTAAAATTTCTGGCAATTGTTGCAAACAAATTGTCTTCTGTAATGATAGTACACCTTTATATTTATTCCTTTGATTCTATCTCAATAGTTTTCCCATATATCCTATTCTTCCCATTATAGTACCAGTATAGGTACAAGGAATAACAATGTATCTCTGTCGTAAATTTAAAGGTACAAAATTCTAACAAGTTCTGAAATTTTAGTACTCAGAATTCCTGTTCTGATTATAAAACATATTCACGTATATTCGAAAGGCATTTTTGCCATGTCCACAGCAAGCATTTCTGAGCTGCTGCTGAGGGAAGTCATCTAGACAGGTGCATTTCTTATAATATGAACATCCACAAATGGTTGATTTCTACTCTGCTTTTTTCCACATACCAGGCCAAATAACTAATGCCTCATTTAAGCAACTTTCCTATCTGTTTTTCCATTTGCTTTCTGAAAAGCAAATTATCATCCAATCCAAATATAATTATAACATGAATTAGCCAATGATGATAACTGAAAAATTAATCATCATGAAATGAAACTGTATTTCATCCTATAGATTGTTCCAGCCAGCTTTCACTGAGTTTCACATGCCACTTTCAAAAATAGAAGTTAAATTGAAAATGTAATGTAAACTCTCCTCTAAATCAATTTGTCTTTTCCGTTAGAGCTCAACTCAAAAGTCATCCAACTTTCCACAGCAGAATACAGAAGACCTGCTTCTGGATAACGTTCATATGGAATTACACTTGATTTACAACTAATGAATTAGAACCATCATTCCAAAGGACAAAGTTCACTATTGATAAGTAAATTCAGTTACTTTAAGCAATACATAGTTCTTAAAAACCTCTTAACAATTAAATAATCCTTGAACTTCAAAGCCTGAATGAGCAAAAAAGATTTCTTCCTTAATTGTTACCTCTCCAATTTAATTTAGATTTTTCTCTGATGAGCAATTAATTCTAGAAAAGGAAATAGGAATTACTATTTGGTGATTGTGCTAAAGTTCCCTGGAAACGTCAAAGTTGTAATACCCAGAATGAATGATTTTTCAAATTATGACCCAGCAATAAATCTAGGAAAACACAGAAGCCTTGTTTAGTCGCTCTTGGAGAGGCCCCACGTTACTCAATATCATGCAGAATTCCTGTGATGTGCTAAAAACCTCATTGTAACAAAATGTCAACTGAGTTAGCTTGGTTTGATCTGTAGGAAGCCATTTGTGTCTAGGACATTGGCAGGTTGCTACAGCAACAATGGAAATAAAGGAAATTGAAAAGTCATATTTTCCATAATCAAAAAACAACTCTCAAAAATAAAAAGAACCATATTATTTCCAAACTGAAATTTTCATTCATTTGTGGTAAATCTCTGAATAAAACTGGGCATTATTCATTTAGGGGTTTATAAAAGCAGGTTTTCCTCTCTCTAAGCACTAACAGTGAAAACTAAAGGTTCTATCAAGACTTAAAGTGCATTTACATGTACAGCTGTGTTTTAGTAATTACATTAGTCTATCTATTTTAACAACAACAACAACAGAGAGAAAAACAATGTAAATCAAACCTAATGGTTTGTGCTCAGATTCCTCTGAAGTTTGGATCTGAAATAGTAATAAACTCTGCCTTTGTTATTCTATTGCATACAGTACTATAGCCAACCACGAACTTCCCCAGTGCCAATGCTAATAAATCTCTCTTCCAGCGACAGGGGAATTTTCTGATCACTGGCTGCATTTCAATAAAAGTACCAAGAAATAGATTCAAGTTAGGGATGGTTGTGAACCACACTAAATATTTTTTTAAAAAAAACAACTTTTTTCTTTTGAATTGAAAGTCACAATGCATTCAAGGTGATCTATAAAATTGTCAGCCTACAGAATGCTCTTGCCGGCTGACTCCATACCTCTGGACAGAAGAAACATTCCTTCAAGGTCTGCTCTTACCACCTCCTCTCTCCCGAGAGAAACAAAGATTAGAAAAACAGCAGCCCTCAAAAGCAGTTGCCTGGCTCTGTTTCCGGGCTTTCCACTCCCTGCATTTACCATCATATCCTAATCCTGTATATGGTATGTGGATTTGGCCGAGTTAATATAATAAAATGAAATGGAATAACCAGGGGCAAAAATCCTCTATTATTTTAATTTAGTCACAACTATGCTTTCACATATTTGTCAAGTTTACCACACATAATGCAAGGGGATAAATATGTTAATAAAATCAAGATGACAGTATTTTTGTAATCCTTCACTGCAGTAGAGAGGTTTAGTGTAAATTTAAAAATTTTTTTTTTACAAATTAACTATATTTTCTAGGCAAACTTGCAAATCACCTAGCTTTCCTCCTTCTCAGGAAATGAGAAACAGTAGGTTTTAAAATTTATTTTACTACCGGTGTATCCCCCTTGGAAATAATTTCTGATCAAATACATATGTACGTGTGTGTGTGTACATTCACACGTTCATCCAAGTTGGTAGATTTTTCTATACCACTTGTGTAAAGCTATAAAATTATAAACAATTTATGTATACATATAACCTAGAAAAATCATAGCCCAATAGAATGTGTTTGCTGTAAAATTTTAAAGTACATTTTGCTATATAAGATTTTTAATATATTATTCTTGGCAAAATGCCTTAATTTTTAGAATCAAGAAGATGTTGACTGAGCATGAAGATATTTTTAAAACAAGAAAATACAGTTGGGGGTGGCTGGTTAGCTCAGCTGGTTAGAGTACAGCGTTGATAACACCAAGGTCAAGAGTTTGGATCCCCATACCAGCCAGCCACCAAAAAAAAAAAAAAAAAAAAAAATACAGACAAATATCAGAAGGTTAAAAGGTACAAGCACAAGTAAAACTATTAAATTATTTCCAAGATACTCCTTATAAAGGAGAAATTTTCACAGTTATAAATAATCTACACATATTCTGTAAAAAATAAAAGCTCGAAAGTTTATTCTTTAAAAAAATCCTATGAATAATCTATGCTGAAAGCCTGTGGAAAACATATTAAGAGAACTTCAAAGGGTCAAAAAGAAAGGACAAACTTCCCCAAATTTCTGGATGTTGCTCCAGATATAAAGATCACATGTTTTTCTTGTTTAGATTATGTCTCTGCAGTCAGGGCAATTTCCATTTCTGCCTCTTATTATTTTCAAAACTTACATGTAGTCAGCGAATATCTCTGAAATACTTACTAAAGCTATATTTTTAGATATCAGTTCTATAGTTAATTAATTATTTCCTCTTGATGAATTTTATATACATACAATATTTTGCAGTTTCCCAAGAGTTTCACTTACATTCTCCCATTTGACCTCCACAATATCACTGGGAAGAAGGAGACAGAATGATCATTCCCTCTTTATAGAGGGGTAAACTGAGGCCCAGAAGAGTTAAGGGACTATTTCAATTTTAGTATATGTGCTGCCGAAGCGAGCACCTAAGGGACTATTTCAAGGTCACAGAGCTAAGTAGTGCAACCAGGACTCTTCTGGTTATCTTTACCCTCTGGTATTTAATCTTTTATTTAAATCTTCTAAAAACAGATTTCATGGACTATTGGGATTAAATTCTTAATCACTATTATTTTGATTAGAATATATATATAGATAAATTTTGCTTTTTTAAAAAAATTCTTGACTAAATCTTGAAGTTTCTAATCAGAACTGCCTATTACAACATCTATAATACTCCAAGCTCCTGGATCCATCAAATATGATGGGTATTTTGCCTAATAACACTGTGCTTTAACATCACAAAAGATACTTTGGATTTATCTTCTTCCTATAATCATCTCAAATAACTCACATAAAATACAATGGTAAAGAAAAGAAAAGCCTGATAGCCCATTAGGCCCTCAACCATAGTACTAATCAACATCCTTGTAATCATCCACTAACTTTTTTCAGCATTACAATCCATTCTCATTGTGGTTGAATTAAATGTGTATTTTCTCTCCCTTACACTACTCACTTAATAGTCATGGCAAATTAAACCTAAGCTGCCATTAAATCTCAAAAGATCTTAAATATGAAGCCATCTGACAATTAACTCTAGAGAACGAAGAAACAGCTCCAGTCCTGAGAATGGTTCTTACTAAGAACTGCATTAACTTTGAAGTTCAAACACAGAACTAAATTTTAGAGGTCACTTAGCATAAAAAAGCAGAAACTTGTATTCTCATAATTTTCAAGCTCTTTGAATGTTTTTATATAGTGAATGAAAAGAGCATTTGACTGAAAGTCAGAAAATAGCTCCTATCTGGACGTCGGTGACAGAACCAGCTGCGTGACCTTGGGCAATCCAAACCCTCTTCATCCACTGATGCCTCCCAAGGTCCCCTCCTGCTCAGAATGTTGCGCATCTATTCTCCATTTAACCAACCCATAGCACTATAAATACAATTCCTATAGCCTTATTATGCATCCAGCTCCCCAAGACACTTCTTCCTAACCAAGTTTAATTTTTTCAGTTGCTTACACTCTACATCTCCGAATAACAGGCAGTTTTTCGGTTATTCATTTTTCAATATCAATTCCTTTTAAAAGAAAAGATTGTATATTTCTAGATTTCATTCCCTGAAAACATTCTAAGCTTTCTAAATGCAGAATCTCAAACAAGCTCAGAGATTTTTATAAAATAAGACAGTAATTACCTTCAAGCGTTGTTCCTTCTCCAAGAAGGGCATCTCCGGCCCCAGATGCATACAAGGCTGACACAGACAAGGCATATTGTGTCCCTTCCTTTAATCCCCTCAGCACGATATTGGTTGTATCTCCACTCACAGTGACCTCTTGAGTTTCCCCTCCTGCCACTGGGGTGTACGTGACGAGATACTGTTTCACTTTTCCCGGAGCCCCACTCCAAGATAATTTCATAGTTGATGTTGTAGGGTCAGAAACTCTTAAGTCTCTTGGATTCCCTCTAACTTCATTAAAAAACAACAACAACATCAAAATCCATTATTTAATAAAATAACTTGAAAAACAGATTTTTACTTTACATATGTATGTGCATTATATCGAATTTATATCATGGGTGAGTCAATGGCAATTTTAGCTGTTGATTAGCCAACAAAGTTTAAGGATCTCTAATAAGGCCCTACATGTTAGCAGAAACAAAGAAAAAGACATCAATTTTTTTTCCTATATTTACACGGGTTAAAATCTTTCACATAAAATCGTTCATGTTAGAATCTTTCATGTAAAATACTTTCTCTAAATTTTCCCTAAAAGTGGAACAAAGCACTATAAAATGAGGACATGTTGATTAGTACTACAACGTAGATTTTAATTCCTCTAAGAAATCTTCAGTAAAAACAGCTTAACAGTGTAATGCTATGACCATCTGAAGGTAACAGCCTGGAAATTATGCTGATATGATAAAAATGATAGTGATAAAAATGACAGTCCCTTGGGGGAAAAAAAAGAGAAAAAACAGCCAAAGCGAGACCTAGCGTTGGGTACAACTCCCCAGGGCCTACCCATCCCTTCTCAACTATAATGTCTGTTATTTCACAAACTTTCCTGATAGATTGGTCATGTCATCTCTGAAGGGTCTCAAGGTACTCTACAGTTTCCACTGGGCACACAATGGCCAGCCAGTTTTACTCCAGAAAACAGAAAGATGAAGTTATTGCGTCACTTTATGGTGCCCAGCACAAAGAGCCCTAGATCCTCAGAAAGAAAGAGAAAAAGTGAAGTAATGACTTCCCAAAGAGGAGAGAGGAGGAGGAAAGAAGGTGAGAAAAGACAAGGGTCCCCTGCAGGAAAGCCTAATGAGCTAGACTGCAGAGGGCGGGAAGGAGACAGATACAGGCCAAGCTATAACGAATACTTCTTTAAGTGTTTGAGAAAGGGCAGTAAAGTCCACAAACCCTGAGCTACTATTCAACTTCCTTAACCTCAATTTCCTTGTAAAACTGGGATGATAATAAAAATAACAACTTTATACTGTCTGTAAATGGATTAAATGAGAGCACACTAAAACCCCTTTGCACAGAACCTGACACAAATAGGTGCTCAATAACTGTTCATTTTGCTAATATGTTCTTAGCATTTATTATTACTATTAAGAAACTTTTAAGATGGGAAAGGAAATGAAGATTATGATTGCCTTATTTTTTCTCACTAAAAAATGAAATACATATTAAACATAAATAATTTGCTACAAATATCGGAATCTATCCTGGGAGCCTAACTATCCCTTTTAAATAAAAGCAGGTTCATGTGTAAAAATCTTCCTGAATAAGTAAAATATAATCTATTTCAATGGTGCATAGCAGTTTGATTTTTAATCTTTAGCCATCCCTCAATTTATACTAGAATATTTAATAATATTATTCTTAAAAGAATATTTAGACCATATCATGGCATTAAAGTTCTATTGACACAAATCAATGACGTCATGAATAAGTCAAATATTTGAATAACTCAAGTCTAAAAGGACCATAGTCTAGTATACCCAGAATTTTGCGACAAAAATCTCATGACTTATGCCATCTGAACTGTTGTCCAAATATTCCCCTCTAGTCTAAGATTTTATTGTTATTATATGGTCAGCATAGTTCCTCTACCTTCTTCAGTGGCTGCGTTTCCAGTCAACGGAGTACCAGGTCCTGAGAAATATTCAGGAATTACGGATACTTCATATTTTGTATCTGGAGTCAGGTTCTCCAGCGTTCTCCTCCTCTGATTGGCTGGGGTGGTAACTTCTTTGCTTTCTCCACCAGCAACTGGCCTATATATAATTCGATACCTTAAAACTCTTCCTGGAGCTTGAGTCCAGGTAATTTTAAAACTATCTGTAGTCTCATCTGTCACCTTTAGGTTTCGAGGCGCTCCTTTTACTGAAATAAAAAATACATATGTTCAAACATAAGTTGACTGATTTTATATGAGAAATACAAAAACTAGCTTTTGATCACTAAATTATAGCATTTCTCTAAACAATTTCATGAGGATTTTTTTGACAAACATCCTGGTAACTGCATTCATTTAGCCAAAAACTAACTAGATTCTGAAACAACAAACAAATATTCTACAATATCCGGAAAGAAATTAAGTACAGTTATTTCTTTAATCAAATAAAGACGTATATAACAGTAAACTTTTAAAATCATAAATACTCTGCTAAATGTTAAATTTATATTGCCATAAAATTCAAAACTAAAAACAATTCAATTATTCAAATATAAGTAATTAAGGCTGTCACTCTTACTGTATTTCCTCAGAAAAGTAGGAAAATAATGCCTAAAACCCAGGTCTACCATATTTATCCACCTGACCAAATAGTCTTATCCAGTCAGTCCCACAACTAACTTTTTATCTGTACAGTCATTTAGCTGGGGGAATAACTGGACCATGCATGTGATGGAGCAAGCACATGATAGGTACATAATGAATGCCAGTTGGATCTAAACCTTGAAGTTAAATTGCAGTGTGGTAACACCCACAGACTCAGTCTTAAATGCAATGTTCATTAAGCACAAATAATAACATCATTTGGCTTTGTGTTTTGTAAACATGTTTAAATGACCTATTTGTTCAAGAGGACAAACTGGCCATATGGACAACACATTCAGGAAAGGTGAACTAAAGGTCACCATCCTCTTAGTCCACTTGGTTGAAATCATAGCACAACATGCTGTATATACCCCACAAACAACCAGAAGTTTACTTAAATATTCAACACATCAATAGATTGTTCCCTGTTGTTCCCAGGAGAAAGGAGATGTATCTCTCTAGAAAAGAAAGAAATGGTAGTTGGCTGACTTGTACCCATGCTTCATTTCATATGGCAAAGAAAAAGACTAAATTAATCAGAATGAGTGAAGCAGGTAAACTGATGGGTTTGAATACTGAAGCTTAAAAGATATGTAATTTTGAGCCTCGGATTACCCAGCAGTAAACATGACTACTTATAGGATTATTGAAGTGGTTAAATGAGATAATCCATTGAAAACATTTAGCATAGTGCCTGACGCATAGCAGGAGCTCAATAATTGTTAGCTTAATGGAGGTATTGATCAGAAAATTTCTTATTGACTAAAGAAAGTTTAAATCCCAGACTTCACTACAGACAGAATTGGAAAGGCATTACCAAATTCTATTGTAGCAGCCCAATGGTCAAAAACGAGAATCTATATGAACATAGTGGCCTCTACTCAAAAACCTTAGATTTAAATTTCTTCTTGAGACATACTTCCCATTCACATCGTAAAGTGCTGAAGAAAAAGGGCCAGGCTCATCAAGCAGCAGTATGGGCATTACAGATAATTATCAGAAAATCAGAAATATCCAAGTATGGACTTCTAGGTTATACAATCACAAAAATCATAAGATAAAAAGATGCCTCTGGTCATTTGGTTTATTTGCTGGCCTTCAGGCAGAAATAAACCTAAACATGCACAAAAGAAAAATGTCAATCTTATTTTTAAAGCGTTTCAGAAAAGAAAGATTGTCTAGCTTTAATCAGTTACGTATGCCAGTGTGCACCACCACTATTAGCAAATCCTTCTTTGTAACTACTTCTACCTTAAATTCCTCACAATGTCCTTTCAGCTTCTTTCCCTCCTATCCCCAGTCAAAATAGAGAAGAACAATGGACATCTCTTGTAATCTTCACTGTGTTTATGTTAAAGAGTAACTGCCTTGTTTTAATCTTCTCCTAACCAGGTTAAATTGGTGCCCTTTAAATGTCAAATGTATTGAATTTTGTCAGAAAATATTCAATTCTATACAGTAAGAAAGCTACATCTAAACAAATACTGCTTAAAATAAACTTGGTAAAGTCTGTACACTCCTGTTCATAGCAGCATTATGCACAGTAGCTAAATGGTAGAAGCACCCCCCAAGTGTCCATACGTGGATGAATAGATAAACAAAAGGTGGTATATACATACAATGGAATATTATTCAGCCTTAAGAAGAAAGGAAGTACTGACACATTCACAACATGGATAAACCTTGAAGACATCATACTAAGTGAAATAAACCAATCACAAAAAAACAAAAACTCTGTGATTTCACTTATATGAGGTACTTCAAGTAATCAAATTCATAGTGACAGAAAGTAGAATGGTGGTTTCCAGGAGCAGGGGAAATGAGGGAATGGGTAATAATTACTTGTTTAATGAGTCCAGAGTTTCAGTTTTGCAAGTTCTCGAGATGGATGGTGGTGCTGGTAGCACAACAAGGTTAATGTACTTAATGCCATTGAAATGTACATTTAAAAGTTGGTCAAACGGTAAATTTTATTTTATGTGTATTTTACCACATTTTTTAAAAAGGAACAAAGAATTTGGTAATATACATTTGCCATCAGCTCCATAAGTAAAGTAAGGAAATTTTAGAGGTATTTAAAATATGACATCCCTGAAATGTGGAACAGAAAAAGATGGAGCAGTATTTCAAAAGTTATCTACATAATTATTAACAGTTCTCTATGTCTGAACCTCAAATCCATCAAAGTAAATCAAGGGATTTTTACTTAAAAGTTTTTGCTCTTTTTAAAAAGATTTACGAATAGCTGTATTTTAAAGATGCCAAATCTTACAAAGGCATTCATAATTCTGAGCTGTACAATAAATTACTAGTTTTTTAAACACACTGGCAAAACCCGCACCACACCTTCTTCGGTGGCCTCTTCTCCGGCTAAGGGAATGCTGAAGCCGTCCTCGTACTCTGCAGTCACATTGACCAAGTAGAGGGTCTCTGGCTTCAGGTTGCTGAGAACAACACTGGTGCTTGATGCTGGCTCCACCACCGTGACCTCTTCATCCCCAGCAGCTTCCTTGTAAGTGATGTGATATGAAAAAACATTTTCTCCAGCAGGAGACCAGTTGGCTTTGAAACTGTAAGAAGTCACCTCAGAAAAACTAAGATTCCTTGGAGGCACATAAGCTATTTTTAAAAAAAAAAAGACATAGTTTAAAAAATTTAAATCTGTAAAGCAAAACTGGATCTAATGACTCCATGTTTCTGAAATAGCTTATGTTCATTTGAGCTAATGATGTTCATTAACACCAATGTACTGAGTAAATCTTTCACTCTTGACCATTGAGAAAAGGCCTCCCACTTACAGCCCTACAAGAAGGTCCTGATCATTTGCCTTGACCATACATAATACTAACTGATGCCATTTAAATGACTAATTAAAATTTAATTTGAATTATGAGGTTCTTTAGGACAAAGCAGTAATAGAATGGACCTGCCCATAATTTGAATATTTAAATAGCACCAGGCCTAAAATAAGCCATCAAAATTTTCCCATTTATCACTAGAACTTGGATATTAACGTGTGATGGTAGGTAGACAGATATTTCAAAGTAATGAAAGGAATTTTTCCTAACAAAAAAATATTTATTAGACTAAGTATTTATTAAACTAAGTCATAGCAAGAGACAATGTTGAACACACACTACATATCCTCAGGGAACATACAATCGAATTGGAGAGACAAGAGAATGCAAAGTTACTAACAACAAAAAAAAGCAGTTCACATGAATGCCGAGTGAGTGAAAGTGACAGTAAGTGCTATGGCACTAGGACAGTTAAGGCATGCTTGATGAAAAGAATGGGACTTTCAACTGAACATTGAAAAACAGAATTTAGACAAATGAAGAAAAGATGAAAGGTAATGCCAGATGTGAAGAATCACGCCCAAAAATAATCTAGCAAAGAGAATGCATAAAAAGAATTCAAAGGTCTGGGACTATGTTCTAGTCATCTTTGATTCAAAGGAACTAACTCAGTGCCCAGCACACAGTAGACACTCTATAAGTGTTTTTTTAATTGAATATAATAAATAGATGTGATAAAGCTGGTTTCTAGACCTGCTTGAAGATCTAGGAGCAGAAGCATCTCATGACTTTTATGGGTAAACAGCTTTCTCAGCAACAAATACATGATCCATACCCAGGAGAAAGTCATATCTCACAACTAAATAAACTAAGCTCAATAGTTTCCAATAACAGAAAATTTACTTTCTCCTGTCTATGAAAAAAAGTTGAAGAAGTGTATTATGTACAACTTTAGAACCAAAAATGCTTTGTTCATGAAGAGATAACTTTTACTCTACAAAGTCTACTGACCTTTCTTCTTTATAGCTGCCAATTCTTGCTCAATTCTAAGGCAGATAGACTGGGTAAGTTCAAAAGATATCCTCTGAAAAGCATCAAAATCTTCCACTGTGAACACATGGGTCTCAGCAGGAGGAGAGGCAATAGCTTCTAATTCTGAGCGAACGGCATCCTTTACACCAACTGCAAAGATTTCAACATCTGAATTCCTTAGTTTTATAGCAGGATCTCTGAAAGCATCTGATGATTTTCCATCAGTAATAAGAATCATGACCTTTGGTACATTGCTTCTTGAACCCTTGCCAGGCACAAATATTTTCTCTCTGACATACGTCATTGCTTTGCCAGTGTTGGTAGATCCTCCTCTGTAGGGGAAGGTGTTTATTGCTTCAAGTATATCTTCAACTTTGGTGAATTTTTTCAAAGAGAATTCAGTATGAGGATCCCGGCTGTACTGGACAAGACTTATCTGAACCCTATTTGGTGAGATGTCAAAACTTTTTACAAGAACTTCCAAAAAGGCTCTAACTTTAACAAAGTTTGCAATCCCAATGCTATAGGAACCATCAACCAAAAACACAATATCAGCTTTTATATCCACGCCACGCGAGCATTCTGTAAAAAAAAAGAAAGTCCATTAAACTCCAACACATATGAATTAATCATTACAATATAGATATCTGGCTTTCTTAGAAAGCATTCTCTTTAAAAGCAAACTATTGCAAGTGGTTTGTTTAAAACTAAGTCCGAACCAGTAGGGCATACTGTCAGGTGGATGTTCCCATATTCCAAAACCATTGGACTCACCCACTTGAACTTTCATTGGTTGAGTCTTCTCCATTATTGAAACAGGTTCACTGGATGTCACTCCCTTCACGGCAGAAACACTGATCTGATATTCTGTGTCTGCTGAGAGGTCACGAATACTGAGTGTGGTCGTCTGAGGCCCCACACTCAGAGCATGGTGTCGGCTTCCTGTGGTCATTGGTGTGAGGAGGACTTTATAGCCAGTCACTGGGCTAGGAGATGGACTCCAGCTTAGCTTAATGTATTTTGACGAGACTTCTGTGGCTATCAAATTTGAAGGAGGCTCAACAACTGAAAAGTAACAGGCAGGCAATGATTAAGAGTAGCGAGAAGCAACCCTACTGAGTAGGTCTTTATGTTTGAGTGTTCAATTCTCCTTATCCAAAGTAATCACGAATACATCAGGAAGTTACCCAACATCCTCCCCACCCCCAATTCCACCTGTTCCTATCAAACCAAAAGTGACTTAATGACTGATTTATAGTCAGATTGGTGAGAAGTTTATGAAAAAAGAAAGTCTTTGGGAGAAATTAATGAGAAGACATCTGATGCCTAATTCTTCTCTGGAACCAAGATTTTTATTCTGATTTTGGTATTTCTCACTTCTTTTACTCCAGGTACCAAAGTAGGCACTCCATAAATATCTGTTAAATCGATGATTCACTCAATTCTTTAGAAAGTTTTTCTCTTTTAATAATATTGTAACAGTAAAACTGTAATCTTGATACTTTATAATATGCCAAGGAAGAGAAAGAATTTAGCAGTTCTTAAATGACAAGTTTTTTTAATGTTAAACAATTTTATTCCCACATATTTCAGAGAAAAAAAGTTCAACTATGTTCATAGTGCCACCGAACAGAAGTGAAAACAATGGTTTATAACATGCATATTGACACGTAAATATCAATAATCTAAAAAATTTTGATAGTCATTCATTTAACAGTTAACATAAAGTATTTTAAGGTGTTTTAGACAAATATTCAAAATTCTAGTTTTCTCAATGGTATCAACTTCCAGAAGATACGGTTCTAATTTTTCATAAATCAAGCAAGGGGTGTGTATAAAAACAGGCAGTTTACTCATCACCTTCTCAAAAAGGTAATAGGATGCAGCACATAAAAATGATGTTTAAGTGAGAAGTAGTAGGAGGGGAAGCATCAGATGTGCCAACCAGAAGTCTGCCCAAACCTTTTGAGTGATGCAGAGAAAGTACAGGGAGCAGGAGTCTCAGGCTAGTCAGGCAAAGGAGAGAAAGGCCCTGAAGAAAAGTGTGCACACCTGTGCTGCAGCAGGGGCTCCCCACACAGGGAGGGTTCCAACAGCAGCAGAACCACCGTTCAGCCTGCCCCTGCATACCCGCAACTGTGTCCTAGTGAGGAATTAGAACTTTTCAAAAGATTGAGTAAAGAGAGGTAATCAGAGGAAAGTGGAGGTGGGGGAGATGGATTTTACAATAATACAGAGCAAAAAAGTCAGACCTTAGGCAGAAAAACAAAGAAAAAAGTTCAGAGCCCATGAAGTAATGAGAAGTTCTGAGACAGAATTAGGGCCAATGAACATTATCAGGGTTTACATGATAGAAGATGTGCTATTTAGAATTTATGTTTAATCACTTGATTCACAAGCTGAGAGGAAAGCAATTGTGGAAAATGTAAAGGCTTAGAATTGTGCCTTTAATGTTCAAAAGGTTGCTATGAAACATCTGAAATGTCCTTTCTTTCTCACACATATTCAGAAGTGATAACCAAAAGAAATGAAAAAAATTTCCAGATGTGGCAGGATCTAATTGACTGAAACATTCTTTAAAATTCTGAAAATATCATGTGGAGTACAATGATGGAAAACCCTTGTTCTTTGCCAGTTGATAAAAACAGTTATTATTGTGTTGAGTTGTAGAATGCTAAAATAAATGTCTCTCCAGCCTGCCAATGTTTAAATCAGAGTATAAGATAATTAAAGCAAGTTATCAGAATAGCATGATTACACACCCTCAATGTGTACAAAAGGTCTTAAAGAAAAGAGCAAATGAAAATTTGTCCCAAAAACTTTTTTAAGAACTTTACAATGATATAAATAATTTTATTGAATGTACCACTGAGGGGGGGAAACAATACAACTGGTATCAACAAGCTGAGTTACTGAATAACAAGAGAAACGGTATAGTTGGAGAATCACCACAGGATATGTTTAAGTAAATACATCTACTTCTAGGATACCTGGAAAGCTATAAATGCTATCAAATAATGGAAAAGACTAACACATGGGGAACACTTCAACCAACAAACCACTCACCTTCTTCTCCACTAACCAATTCACCAAGTTGTTCATCAACACCTGAGCACACCTGGGAGATGATCTCATTCTGAATATCCACAATTGCATCAAAGTTGGCCACATTGAAAACATGGTTTAGTGAAGGTGTGGAGGCAATTAGTTTGAGCTCTTTTGCATCTGCAGCTTTAATGCCTTAAAAACAAAAGGACAAGGATATACTGAAATGGGAAATGTGCTGGCCAACTTGGAGAAGTTCTTTGTTGTCTGTCTTTCACAATGAAGACATTTTCAAATCCTTATTAAGTCATAAGCCAGAATTGTTTTGCTTCATAATGAATGTGCAACTGTTCAGATGACAAAGGCATTTTACAATTTCACATAAAGTGGCCAGCCAAAAAAGAAAAACAAATGGTTAGTAAAATACAGTGGGCTCCCATCCCAACCATGCCTTCATTTGTCTCTGCCATCTGTATAGCTAAATACTTGTTTCTTCCAGAGTTCTGAATGACCTGGAGCCCTCTCAATTCTTCAAGTATAACATAATATAGGAAACAGATAAAAAAATGCTTCATGATAATACAAGGAAGATCTTTACTAGAATCACTGGCCCAGCATTCTTTGAAAAGTAGAGCACTGACAAACAATGTAAACACCACCTCACTTAATGCATGCGCTAAGGGAGTTATATGAAGGAAACAGAAAAGCAGAATTTTTACTCAAAGACAATTTAGCTTAATACTACCCTATACAGTGCAGTAAACACTTCTCACAGCATCCTTCCTTGAGGAATCAATCTTTCATCTTCCTTAGCATTAAGTGTACTGAAGTAGTTCTAAAATGAAAGTAAGTAGCCATACTTAACTTACCCAAAGAGAAAACTTCAACCCCAACATTTCGAAGCTCTCTTGCTGGAATTTCCACTTCGTCCTGAGATTTGCCATCCGTAATAATAATTGCCACTTTAGGAAAACCAACTCTTGCTCCGGCAGATTCCGTGAAAGTATTTTTAACTAAGTAATCAATGGCATCCCCTGAAGGGAAAAAGAAGCATGTTTATTCACTCTGTACTACATAATTCTGCCAAAGTCAAAAACTAAGTGATTCATTTCAAAATCATTTAATATATGATAATCGTGTAATACTTAATTTCTTTCTGAAACAAACATTTCATTTATTTTAAACAAAAACAAAATCTGTAAAACATACCTGTCATTGTGTTGCCACCTTTATACGGGATTTTTTTAATTGCAGCAAGAAGCTCATCCCTTTGGTAGTACTGATTTAAGTTAAATTCAGTCCTGGTATCAGAGCTGTACTGAATAACTCCAACTCTTGTCTTCTCTTCCCCAATATCAAAAGCAGACACAAGAGCAGCAATAAAGTCTAAAATGTACTTGAAATTATTTCTTCCCACACTCCACGAGCCATCCACAAGGAAAACTAAATCAGTCCAGGCACTGACAGAGCATTCTGAAATACATTCGATATATTTTTTAAATGATGCATTATTAAATCAACCCATCATTAAGAAATATAAGCTAACATTGCAAAAATGCTGGCTCCTTAAATCACTCTGTTCATTAAAATTTATTCACCCATTGTTTTTCCCCCACATGCACAAAAGAATATAAAATTTTATTAGCACACATAGAAGCATTTTCAGTGCCTTCATCAACATGCATTTATGGAACTAAATGTCTTTAAATTGCCATATAAGACATTATGCAAGATGAAATAAATAGATATATGACCTCTCTCCAGGAGAATACAATCCAAATATTTATGCTATGAACCTATCTACTTTTATAAACTACATCCTTACTCTTCTTTCCCAGTAAAAAATATATAAAACATCTGGGAGACAAAAAAGAAATGTAAGCCAAGTGTTTTCATTCCTTGGTATTTATCAACAAATAAATACAAAATAATTGCTGAACCATTCAAGCAAATGCAGTTGAGGAAAAAAGCAAATTCTCCTGCATTTTTCAATATAATTGTCTAAAGTTTGCAATAGTGCTAGTCTAGACCGTCAACGGAGTCTAACACAAGTAAAAACAAGCATAAAATGATGCAAACTAGCCAAAATATCTTGTCCTAACTATCAGTACATTTAAATTTGACAACTAAAACCTACTTTTATTAAACAAAGAGGGGAAACAAAAGTAAAAAAAATTACTTGGTATCCTTACATTACTAAAATACAGCAATTGGCTTTTATAACTGAATATAATATCTTTCCTTCTGTCTGTGGTAGGGAGTTAGTTTTCAAGAAAACCTGTATTTGTAAGGCAATACTGAGTGAATTTTCTGAAGATGTTTTTGTCCTTACAGTCAGCTGGTTTATAATATAAAAAGTGTTTGGCTAGGAAGAGGAGAAAAGGGTCCTGGAAAATTTTGCAAGCCAAGTATAAATTGCATGCTTAAATAATTTTTGCACACTATTTAATAGGCCAATTTAAGTCTATTAAAAGTCAATACCTGGCAAAATGCTTTGATTTAAAATAAATATTGATGGTTTGGGAAAAATATTAGCGTTATAACTGTATACTATAAACCTCACTTCAGATTATTAGACATATGAAAGAATGATAAACAGTGATCTGGAGGGAAACTTCCAGATAAAGAGGGCTCTGTGTTTATAATTTTTTAGTGTCATTCTGTGTCATAAATCCACCTTTTACAAGGTGTCAAAATCTGAAATCCAAGAAACCCGTTAAGAGTCCATCTCCATATGTCATACAAAGTGGTATAAGACAAAAGGAGGCTAATAACTGCAAAACTTAGACTAAATAAAACTGCTTTTATCTGACCACAAATGCACCAATTTAACAGAGATGTCTTACAGAGAATCTGGAAAAGGTTACAACTGCCTTCAACTAAGGCCGTGTAAATACCCTGGCACTGAGCATAACATACACATAGACTTAGAAATGTATTTTAATGGCAACTGAATTGCTTCGAACCCTAACTGAGGGCATCTGTCTCGTGCTCGATTGTATTTCTCATATATCCATAAGTACCACCTATTTCTATCACTTTATCTTCAAGAAATTAGTTGAGTCCGGTGGTAAGCTTCGTTTTTTACCTGCTGCCAAAATTTTGCAAGAAAGTTTGGGCACACAAAAATTCAAAACACTTCCATTAAAAAGAATATTTAGTAAATAGAATGAAAAATTGGCTAGAAAGTCATAATTTAGATACTGTAACTGCTTAGTTATACACTACTCTTATTTTCTCTGTGCTCCTTGCAGATAAAGCTTATAGAAATTAATATAGGAATATCATTAATCTATGTATATAATTGGAACATATACCATATACTGTGCTTATGACTTCTACACATCCAGGCAAAAATATTAAGAGAAACACTCACTTTGTATCTCTGTTTTTCCAGGCTTCTTTTCCCCTGGCTTTGTCGGACCACCTGTTTGAACTGAGTCAAAATCTAATTATTACAAAATAAAATGAACCCCAAAAATATTTCCTAAAAAGAGAATAAATGTGTTGCCTTTTGCTATTGTCATTCAAATGTATAGTTCATGCCAGGCTGGTCAGAGAATACTGCCAAATAAGCATCCCCTTGCAAATAAATTACTTTTAGTGAGATTTTAGACAACATTGTTGTCTAGCAAAGTTTAACATTTTTAATACTTTTCATTCATAACATTCCTGCTGCTTCCAGGAATAACTCAGGAATGAATTATTTACATCCACCAATAACTAAGGTCACAGAAAAAATAGCTAATATTGATATAAATTAACTGTATAATAAGAGATTAAATTTGAAGCTGGAAAAATCTTCTGCAAAATAAAAAGTACGGAAATACTTGAATTTATACATGTGCTTACTTGTTAGTTGGCCTATAACTGGAACACTTTCTTCTACTTCATCATATGAAGTTATTGTCACCACATACTCTACTTCAGGTATAAGGTCTGATAATAAAGTTTCAGTGGTACTAGCTGCAAGGGTAAATTCTTTAGTTGGCCCATCTGGAAATATAGAAAGGAAAATATGAATGCAATTAAACATTTTTCATGTATAGCATAACATAATATATTGTAATACCCAGATGTACTCAAAATCTGAAAAATACTTATATATGTACATTTTTTCAGGACATCAAAACATTATTTTTTTCTGTCTTTCAAAACTAAAACTTTGAATTTTAGAAATTCAATAAATACACTGGCATTGCCTTTACCGGTTACAATCATATTCAACACTTTTTTGAGAGCTCAGGATTTTTCTAGATTAAAGGCATACCAGAATATCATACCAAAAAATCCCCCATTGTTTTTGAAGACTAATGGTAGATAAAATTTTCATAGAGATATAAAGCAGAAAATAGTTTAATTTTAAACTATGCCTTAGAGGAGAGCAGAGAGAGAGAAAGAAGTGATGAAAATAAATTCAAGGAAGACAAATGTTATAGGTTAAAATTAACCTCTAGTGGGAAAGAATCTGTGTGGAAGCAATGCATCTTCCACATTCAGATGGTTGCTACCTTAGTGGATAACCACAGTCCTCTGAGTTGGCTTAACTAAGTATCAAACATTTCAAGGTATGGTGTACTGAGTGTTTACTTATGTATTGACAATATATATTTCCTTCTAGATTCTGTTAATTCTCAATCCAATTGGAAAACATGATAGTTTCTAGGGACTAAGTGTCTGTTAATATTTTTAACTGTATTAAATTTTCATCAAAACATAAATAATTAGAAAAGATAACAGGTATAACAGAACCCTGATAAATGTTCTTGTTTTACTTGTGGAACATGCAGAACAAACCAGGACCCCCAGAGTACTTCAAGACATTGAGGCTCTGCTGGGCTGGGTGGTCTCAGTGCCAGTTTTTGAAATGTTGAGATTCCATAATTCCCAACATCTGGAAACTGGATGGACCCTATTTGAACCACTTTCATGCTTTCGAATGAATGAGTTAAATGCAAATATATTTGGGAAGAAAAGATTCAAAGAGAAAAAAATAAACTCTTTACAGGCCCTTTTAAGTTCTCAGATCACAGTTTTAAAAATTTCCCATTCAGATCCCCATACTGGCCAGCACCGCCCCAACCAAAAAACCTGATAAATCAACATTTAAAATCACTGCTATATTTAAAGGCTGTAAGATATGGGAATACAGCTCTAGTGATAAGTTATGTTGGCAGCATCCACCTCTACTCTCTACTGTCCGCTAATCAATACTTCTTCCTACCACTTGACCAGTGTCAGCAGAAATGATTATTTCCCAGTTCCATTTTATGACTAAAAATTAGTCAACGAAGATTGGTTCTCCACACTTGAGCAACATAATTAACACTAAAGATAATGCTTAAGAACAACCAAAACCAGTTTTGTTTTGTTTTGTTTTCCAAGGATGCAGCCTAATATCTACAGAATCCACCTAGCCAAAGTATATTCCTGTCTCCCATCATAGTAGCTCACCATTTTCCCAGATTAACATTTTCTGAGTACTGAAACATGTAGGACACTGGGTAAGGCATAACATAACTCATTTCATCACTTGACACTCTAAATGTTGAAAAGATTAAGTAAATTCAAGAAGAATGCCAAGAAATGAGAAACCTGTTTTATAAAATCAAAGATTATTAGCAATATTCTCATCAGGTTAAAAAAAAAAGGGTCCATTTTTAGCTCAACACCATAAAAATGTAACAATGGGTATTATACTGGAAATCTAGAGAAAATCACCAAATATCTGGTGACACTGACAAAATCCATCAGGCTTTCTAAGTTTTGGCTGCTTTATGATGAAATGGGAAGAGGGAAGGAGATCAGATTATATCATCTTTACATCTCTGTCCTAAAACCTCAACATCTCAAACTTACCTGTTGTAGGGTCCACTGTTATTCTGTAACCCACAATTGGATCAACTGGTCTTGCCCATGACATATGAACAGTATTTTCATCTATAATTTTAAAATTCAAGTCTGAAGGTGGGTCAACTGCAAAAGAGAGAGTTGATATTATTTGCATTTTCCAATGTCACAAAATGGTCAACTTAATTAATAAAGAATTGTGCTCAGCAAAGCTTACTAAAATTGTCTTTGCATAAATTTGTTTCCAACAAATATAAAATATATCTTGTTGGATAAGAATAAAATTAAAAGGTGACAAGATATGACAAAACATCAGAGAGTATACATATTACAAAAGACAGCACAAAACACTTTTGATTCTTGAGTTGCTAGGTCATTCAAGAATGGCCAGCAAAATCAAGCATAATAGAAACATATTTGGATACAAGTACATACAAGTACAATGGAATCACATATAATAACCACATATGCAAACAATTCACATAACAATTAAAGGAATTTCAATACATGCTGAGTGCATTTTGAACAAGCATGCCAAATCACAACCTGCTTACAACCATAGAAGTGAATTTCAAACATTGATATAATACTTTTTTTTCCATAATGTGGAAGAAAATCAATGACGTTTTTAATTCATTCTCTGCATTGTTGCCTTATTATTAATTATTATTTGATAAATCTCAATCTGTGGCAGAGATGAAAAATGTACTTTAATGAAAAAGAGGAATAATGGAAATTTGGTTATGTCTCACAAGGAAATATACATTTAAATGTATATTCATATCCATATGGACAAATGTTCAAAAAAATAATAAAGGATGTTAATAATTTATAAGTATATAAACAGTGATTTTACAGATGTTTATAAAATGAATATTCTGCCTGTTTACACCAACTTGCTGTATGTTTCCAAGGTGTAAACCAACACTGTTATTTCCTTTGCAGCAGGTATACTCCATACTAGAAATAGCATTTTAAATTAAAATGCCAGTATGGTCCTTTACAAAACATGGTTAATTATGAAAAGACAACATCAATGTATATTTATGGACATTTATTTATAGAACTTAAAGAAAACAGTAAAGAAAGATCAGCAATCTGAAGACATGACTGTGCGTAAAAACTTGGAGAAGTCAATGAAAGGAATAACTGAAAATTACAGAAAAGAATAGTTTACATACAAAACTGTACAGCATCATGCATGTGTCAATGAAATGCTGACTTGTTTTTAGTTTCCCACAATGAACGAAAGCCTCCATGTACAATAGTCATTACACAAAGACGTTTCCAAAATATTTTATAATGATATTCTCTCTACAATGTTCATGCCTCATCATGCAGCATTGTACTGACTCACTGTCAGTGCATGGTCGATGCATTAAAAATTATTACTCTTGAAGCAAGTCAACAAAGTAAAATGACTTTCAGCCATACTCTTCTTAAAATGGTTTAGTCAAAGTATTCCTCGTGAGTCAGAATTTTTGCATTTGTTTTGAGAAATTAAAATATCCTTTTGGGTTTTTATACAGGTCAATTGAAATACAGTAGTAGCTTTGAGACATGAGTCATAGAATTTAACTAGGGTTAGGGATTTATGTAATATTAATGGCATGTTTTAATGGAAATAAAACAAATTAAGCAAAGATTTGCTTTAATGAACTACCGCCTCCAACTGTAGGAGATGGCTTCTTATTTTTATTGGATACAGTAGTACTGGAATGAATGTTATTTTGTTACTATCCATACACAGGCAGTGAGATTAGACTATTAATTTACGTGCATAGTTTAATTATTCAGCATTCTTTTGTCCATAATCATATTTTCAAGGTTGAGCTACACGCATCACTTAGTATTACAAACATGCAACAGATGTTAATGGGACAATAGGTATTAAGAATATCATTATAAAATATTGTTCCAATAGCAATGGCTCAGGACAAATTTAATGCAAAGGCAGACACAACTGGCCTGAGCATGCTTTAAAAAAAATCAGTACATGGAAAAACAGTACCACCAACCTTGGAAGGAAATTGACCTGAAGCAGCAGACATTAGGTTAAAACTGCTGAAGGGCAGCAGCTGCCCACCTTGTTGATATCCAAATGACCAGGATTCCAGATAAACTGAAAAATTGACTGTGGGGAAAAGTCTTTAACATTTCAGAAGATTTAAGGTGTTCATAGAAACTCAGATGTGGTACTTGGGAAACAAAATTAGGAAAGAATGGCCGACCAGCATGTGTACAAAAGAGAGCCCACTCTGCTTTTCTTTTTGCTGGTTTTATCACATGTACAACCTTTCAGGCTTGCCATTCCATTTATATATTTGTTTGTCTGTTTCATGTAAAAATGATAAAGCAGGTGTGAGTGTGGGACCCATGTCAACTTAAATCAATGCAAAAATGTACTTTTATTAAAGTTGAAATCTTTCTTTTACATCAAAATAATTCACAACCACCATTGCATCATCCCAGAGTCTAGGTGTTGCCTAAAACAATGCTGATGCCAGACTATTTCAAATAGGAGCTAGCTATATATGGATTAAATTGCAAAGAGCCATGGTTCAATAGAATAAGAATCTGAACCAAGAGAAACAGAACTAAAATTATAAAAAACAACAATCTGATATACAAGGGTACTTCATGAAGTTTATGGAAAAATAAAATTGAAAGATAATATGAATCTTTCTACAAACTTTTTGAAGTACCCTTGTTTATTAATAAAGTCTGAATACTGATAGTAAAGAGACTAAAATTGTATGTATTTGTAACTCTAGTAGTTTAATTTCAATTTATGAATAATGCTTTTTGTTATCAAAATGCTTTGCTATGAAAGCCTTATTCTGATGAGATTTTCATTATATAAATAGGCAGGATTTAGAAAATTTTAGGAATGATCATAATAGCTAACATTTGCTGACTGTCTTCTAGGTGATAGGCAGAGAGTTAGTCACTTTGTACAACTATACTGTCTCTTTTCTTACTTATAACAACCCTGAGGTGGCCTTATTATCTCTGTGATGAGTCAGTGAAATTCAGAAAGGTTAGCACAGCAAACAGGCAGCAACATTTTCATCCCATGGTCTGACTCCAAAGAATAGTTTTCTACTATATTAGATTAAATATAAAAAAGAAGAAGTATTTCAGTCAGAATTTAAATTTAGAAACCAATATTTATATGTAGTTGCCTATTAATATATACATATATATTTTTCTACTCTATGAAAAACCATTATTGGAAGAAAAAATAATGCCTGGTCAATAATAAACATGTGGTACTCAGATATCTCCAATTCAGATATAAATTGAATCTGGTTCATTAACTTTACATGCTTACTCAAGCAATTTTAAAAATAAGGTGTCTGTCTTGATATATAATACAAAGAAAGCTATTTTTTTCTTCATTAGGGCAAATGCCCAACAATTTGCCAGCAGCAGCAGAAATGAGTGAACAGAAGGATAGATGGATAGATGGATGGAAAGATGTAGAAGTGGGAGGAGAAGAGTCTAATAAGTTTTGGTAAGTATATATACTGTGTTAGATAAAGCAAAGCTGAGAATCCACTACTAAAATATTATCTTGAATTAGGCTGATATCTGTCATAGTGACACTGGAAAGGATATTACCTGAATGGTAGAAACTTTTAGAAGTGTGCAAAGTGTGATGAGTTTACTATATTTGACAGGCATCAATTTATGTTTTCCATGCAATGTTAGTATAAATGTAATGATCTTTGGATGACATAGAAATTCATTTCATTTCTGTTTGCAAGATATCAAACATAAAGTTTAAAAGTTAGTATTTCAGACAAGCAATAGATTATTTTGTACATAATGCAAAATGTGTCCTCTCATTAAACTGACTGGGTCAACCAGTTGTCAAGCAAAAAGAAAGCACCGTGTTGCCAAACCAGCATTAAACTTAGACTAGAAGACCTGGGTCTTGTCTGTGCTTTGACTTAAGTAACTGTAACAGGTGACCAAGTTATTCAGTCTCTTTGGGCCTCATTTTCTCATTTGGAAAATGAGACAATTAGAATAGGTAATTTCTAAATTCTCCTGTAATTTGAAATTTCTGTTATACATTAGGCATAAGATTATAGAAATAAATGTTTTCACAAAACTTGTGTAAATCCAAATCCTAGATTAATTAGAAATGTGTCCAATTCTCGGGGAATACAAGCCATTAACCTTAAAATGCAAAGTGTGAAACTATCTAAAGGTTAATTAACATACTATATAATACATGAACCAAAAATAATTCACACATTCTAGACCATAGAGAGCAATGGCCAAGTTATAAGAGTGATTAAGATCATGCTGTTGCTAAAAATAAAAACTGAAGACATAAAAAGGTCATTTTCACCTTTAATTCTATAGGGCAAGATACCATAGTATGAAAAATATAGCTCCTTATACAGTTAGGCAAAAGAAAAGCAACAGGACAAAAATGGTACCAGTAGGAAAAAGGAGAAATGCTAAGAATGAATGCCAAAACATTTTTATTAATATTTTTTAAAAGTATTGGGTTTTCAATCTATAAAAAATTAATAGAAAATGGTGAGAAAATAGTATGAATATAAGAGTACAAGTATCAGGCACGAAAGGGAAAGGAAAGTAACTATGTCTACTTTAGGACTAAGATCAAAATGTCTTAGTACTAAACAGAGTTGCAGGTTGAAGTTTTGAAATGACCCCAACAAAAATACTACAAAAAAATTCTGTTTCCAGCTCATTGTCCCCAGAAGTGCTTTGGCCACAAATTTTGTTAGCCCTTCACAGGCTCCTGGGTCCACTTAGTGGGTAGTTAACACCAGACCTGTGCTGTCCAACATGGGAGCAGCCAGCCATGTATGGCTATCAAGCACTTGAAATGTGGCCAGTCCAAAATAAAATGTGCTGCAAGTATAAAATACACACCCAATTTCAAACACTTTGTACAAAAATGTAAAATACCTTGCTAATAATTTTTATATTGATTTAAATAAAATGTATTATAAAAATTAATTTCTCCTGTTTCTTTTCCCCTTTTTAATGTGACTACCAGAAAATTTTAAGTTACATATGTGCCTTGCTTTTGCAGCTCATTTTATATTTCTATTTGACAGTGCCAAACTAAAGAATAAGGCCAAAAAAATGAATCCTATTAAAATATAATTATTAAATTCTGGCCTAATAAAGTGGGCGACAAGAAAAGACACAGTTTAAGAAAGCAAAAGAGAAAACTGTACCATATGGAAAATAAATACCAATTAAAAAGATAAAATATGAAAAATATAGAAACAAGCAGAAACATAGATAGTAAAATGTTCTTTTTAAGTGAACTTTGCTAACCAGTCATTACCCAATTCAGAATTGATTTTTTCCACTTACATCATTTCCAACATAATTCTTTCCTAAGAATTCTCAAATCTTTCTGATTTTCAAATAACTATTTTCTTAATGAGCAATAAATGGGCCTCTTCAGTGAATTATCTAAAAATATCTTTAGTAGGGCTTCCAAAAGTTCCTCAAGTAAAATTCCTTCCTAACAACGACATAGAAAGGAACATTAAAGGCAACCTCATCTGAATATTACTTCACAGAGGCCACTCTCAAAAGCCTGCACATTCACAAAATATTAATCAGGAAAGAACAGCCAGCAAGTTTGTAACTTTTCTAAACATGTCATACATTTTGGAGACACTCTGCTTTTCCTAATCTTAATTTTTTGTACCTGCAGTCTTCAAGCAGAAAATTAAACACCATAGAAAGTTTTTGAAATCCTCAGCGTTGTCATGACAGCCCAACCGTCTCACAACTTCTAAAAAAGCAAAACTACCCTGGAATTTACACAACTGTCACATGCTGAAGTATGTCTTTTCTCCCTTAACTTCACCAGGGGCCTTTCTTTATTTTAAAAAAAGTAAGAAAAAAAAAATTAAGATGTCTTTTATGACATTACCCCATTTACCTTGCAAAATAATGAAACTAGTTTGTCAGGTCTCCAGTGATAATTGAGGGAACACAGAAGCCCCCATGGGGTTAATATACAGAAATGGCCTGTTCAGTGAATGCCGAGAAATTAAGGCATCAAATGCACACAACAAAAAGAATAAAAGGAGGCTGAAAATCTAACAAAAGCCCTTCGTTTTCTAGAGGGCGGGGCCACACGGATCCTTCTGAGAGCCCCCGACCGCCTCGGCGCGAAGGTCAGACGCGCCGGGCTCTCCACGAGAGGGCCGGGGCAGGACGCCGGAGGTGGTGCCAGGCTCTTCTGGCGCGCGCTCGCTTCCGGGGCTGGGAACCTTGGCCCAGACCCAACCTCTCCGAGCTGGGCTGGTCAGGGCCACGCGCCTCGGAAACCCGCGAACAAGCCAAAGACAGCAGCGACCCTAGTTCACCCGAGTACAACCGTGCCCCCGATCTCTGCTTGCCACCCCTCCCCGGGCGGTCTGGCTGCTGGCTCATCTGCCTGCACCGTTCCACCTAGCCGACCGAGCTCCCCACAAAACACACAGACGCGCAGAGCCGGCGCTGTTGGAGTCTTTTATTTAGTGCTGTCACCAAGGTCGCAACCCCGAGCCAGGTGGTGACCAGCCAAGCGAGCGAGCTCGCGCTGCGGGGCTCCTGGGTACCACCCGGAGGTGTCCTGTTGATAGAGCTGGGTGCAGCCGTCGCCCCCTCCAGGGCAGCTAATCCTCTTGAAAAACGGCAGTGTAGGTGGCAGTGTGGACAGCACACCGCAGAGACAAGTACAAGGAGACCACACAGCACTGTATGAAATGGATTAAGCACGATACGAAAGAGCTGGACCCGAGAGCAGGGAAATGGACAAACTTCAGGAGAAGGGGGCGTTTCTCAGGAGAGAAATCACCGGAGAAAGCACAAAGTGCAAGGAAAACAGAGCAAGCAATAGGGCAAGAAAGATTTGTTTTTCTTTTCTCAAATTCTGCATTGTCGCTTGGGGAGGGAGAAAGAAGAGCCTTTTACCTTCTGCCTCAATAGAAGACAGGAGCAGGGCCGCGCCCAGGGCGGCGAGCGCTGGGGGAAGCCTGGTCCACATGCTTGGCCTGCAAGTTCACAGCCTCATGAAGGGATCTGCGGGAGGAAGCAGTGACCGCATCAGAACCGGGTCTGGGCAGGCCTGGAACCAGGTTAGAACTGGAGCCTGAACCCAGTGCAGAACCCGACCAGATCTGCCTTAATAATCACAAGGCTCAGCCCAGCATATAAAGGGCCTATTGTGGAGCAATGTTAAGTCAAGTTCATCTACAGAAGTTTAATCATGGCACTAAGAGGGAGTTCGAGTTTAAAGAGAGTCCTGTTTTCCTGGAGACTGGCCCTGCTTAGCATCCCTGGTAAAGGCCATACCAGCCCCCACATGACTTCATCCTGCCTGGGTGATGGCTAATTCAGAGGCTGTTTTATCCCTAATTCAACTAAATGTCTCTTCCAGCTGGGGATTTTATTTGGCTGCTTTTTCCTAGCTGCTGAACTCTTTAGGTAACTGTATTTTAGTGGTCTCAGGGTAATTTGGAAAAGTGTAATAAACCTTTTTTACTCTTTTTTCTTCATTTTGTTCTGCCTACAAATATGCAGCTCTTTAAGTTCTGAAATGGATTATACAGAAATATGTGAGGCCCAGCCGAAACCTGACCCTCCTGCTAACTTTGTTTTCACATCTGATAAATCCTTTACCCAAAATGAGGGAAAAACAACTCTAAAATACGTAATAAAAGAGACAGGGCAAATACAAGATGCAAAACACCCTTGTCTGTCTTTGCACTATATTTTTTAATGAAAATTCTCAGTAATAATTAATATTTGCATTTAACTGTTTGTTTATCCTGGAAGATTACAGGTATATATGCTCCAGAGAAGAATATGTTCTGTTCCGATTTTTCCTAATTCTGTAACTGTACTATTAACTCCTTAAAGACAAAGAGGCTTAGTCATCTTTTATGGTTTCTAGCATACAGTAGGTGCTTGATCATTGCCCGCAGAATGGAATCTCCGAAAATGTTCTAAGGTCTAATCCAAAGACAAAAGCTAACAGCAAAGCTGCCAGTGGCAAAACATAAAAAGAGAGTTGATTGTGAGGTACATAAGTTATTGTAAGGCAACAGTCAAGGCCTCAAGAAAAATGGAGGGTGTTGGGGGACTGCGGTGCTTGGGAATCCAAAAAACGAGCCAAAGGTCGAGCCCTCTTTGAGAAAAGAAACTGACGATCTACAACCATGCCTTTCCAAATTATTGGCACATTGCATTAGGGCAGCTCTCCTAGGCCTGAGTGTAAATTGCATTTTAAGTGTCTGATCAGCAGGCGTGCCAAATAGCCCAGAGCTCCTTTTTATGAAGCCAAGGTTAAAATTCTGGCGCTGCTCTAGGGATCCGAAGGCTCTAGCAATGTCTTTCTAATTAACAACTGTTCTGACATTTCTAACCCTCTTCTACATCAGTGAAAAAGAAAGAGGTAAGTCTGGCCCATTGTTCCCATCATTTGGGCTTAACTTTGCTATGATAATTTCCAACTCAGTTGGCAGTCGTGCTCGAGAAAAGTTAAAAGCTGACAATCGACCCACCAAAAAGCTGTGTGCAGATTTTTTTAAAAACAGCTGAACTCGCAACAAAAACCTGAGCAGTGAAAGCACTTTTGTCTGGATCTAGATCGCCACCTATCGGCTACCTGACTCAGAGGCAAGAATGAATTATTTCGCATCAGGGTATCTGAACGCACAGTTCAGCCAGGCTGCCAGGCATTCCATCCGTATATGTTTACAAAAGAAAAAGTTTTCTTTCCTTTTTAGCCAAAACATTTATCTGAATGCTTAGCAACACTTCACTGAGCATCCTCAGACATAAATATTTGAAAGCGGCCGCCCCTACGTGGCAGCGAGGATTCCCTCACTTCACCCTTATGAATGAAAAGAGTCAGTGGGGGGGCGAACCCTAAAGGGGACTCCTCCTTGTCTGCCAACTCTCCCCCTCCCCCCTCCCCCTCTGGAAGAGGTCCTTTTCTTAACTCCCGTGTCAAGCTAAAAAAGAAAATCTCACACACACACACACACACACACACACACACACACACACACACACACACACACACACACACACACACACACACACACACCCCTCTCTGCAGGGCCCCTCCAGATTCCATACGCGTCACCTACCTCTTCTCCTACCCACCGCAACCTTGACATCCAATAGCCAAAGGCGAGCTTAGCGCTCATTCCTTTTTTGCCCCATACGCATTCTTTAGAAGTCTGCATAGTTGAGGTTAAGATGGGGGAGGGGAGGTCCCAGAAAGCCCTGCATGGTCACTGGAGCGTTCTTGAGGATGCCCGATTTGGAGTACCTGTTCCGCGGCCCCGCTCCTGGTCCTCTCTGCGTAAATGGACCGGCCGCCCACGCTCTCTGATCTCTGCAATTTCCAGGATTTGAGGTGGGAACTGCCTCCGAGGTGCCACAGACCCCAAGTTAGGGCCTCACCAAAGCACGCGGGAGGGGTCGGAGAAGGGACTTTCTCAAGCATCTGGGGAAAGTCGGCCAAAATGAGTCCCCTACAGCTGGCCTAACCCACCCTCTCGGATGCTTTGAAAAGCAGAGGAGGAAGGAGCCGGAACACCCGACCAGGAATCTTGTCTCGAGATGCCACACACACCCGCGCAGCCTCGACGAGCTGCAAAGCACTCAGCCGGCCCTCCAAGGAATGCCGCACGGTGCGTGACTAAAATACCTTCCCAGCGCCCCCGCTGCCCGTGCGCACTCGGCCGCGAAGCTACGGCCGCGAGATGATGAGCGGCGGGCGGGGGCCACAGAACCCGGCGTACCCTCATTGACAACGGCAGCATCTACAGATGCAATTCGTCCACAAACAGAAACATTGAACAAGATGCTTTCCGCGCGCACAGCCGCCCCGCACCAGCTTTTAGGAAAAGCAACGTTTCCGTTTCCTTCAAAAATCCAAATGAATAAATCTAAAGCACGTCTCCATTCTTACCACTCCCAACGGTCCTCGGCCGGGATTCCTCACGGCTCCCGGCAAGGTACAGGCTAGTAGCAAGTTTCCCTAGTTATCTCTGGGGCGGATGGGGTGGGGGAAAGGGCGTAGAAGCCAGACCGACCTGAAGTGGCGGTGACAGAGGTAGAGGCGGCGACAGGGGCTTCCCGGCGTCGGAGAAGCTGGCGCTCGGTGTGACCTCCGCGCGCCCCGGCGATCGGCGCTGCGCTCCAGGAGCACCCGGCGGCCACCGGAGTGTGGGTAGTGCCAGGAGGTAGGGCAAGGGGAGCGGAGGAGAAGGAGGATCCCGGGAGGGGCGGCGAGCCCGGGGAACGCGCGGGGCCGCCCGGGACCGCTGCTGCCTGCGCGCGGACGCGTCTGGGCGGCTCGCCTTCGCCGAGTGCTGAGACTCCGCGCCGCGGGCTACTTAATAGAGGGCTGTTCCCAGCTCTCAGTTTACTCGGTTACGAAACGCCTG
Organism: Cynocephalus volans; assembly: GCF_027409185.1. NCBI lineage: Eukaryota > Metazoa > Chordata > Mammalia > Dermoptera > Cynocephalidae > Cynocephalus > Cynocephalus volans. Next base: position 80,401,822 of record NC_084464.1, read on the forward strand.
AGAAGGTGGACGGCTGCCACGGGGTGATGTATGCTCCTCCGGCGGTGAAGGAGGTCTACTTTTGGGAACGTGTGCATACTTCGAGCATTCCTGCGGCGTGAGGTGGCGATCGCCGTAGTAGCAGTGCCCCGCCGGGGGCGGGGATGAGGGAGGGAGCCGAGAGGCGGACAGCCGCAGCCGGGTTCACTGCCAAGGGAAGCCGCGTACGCCTCCGCTTGGGGCGGGCTGGGGAGCTCGGGTTTCCCTATCCCTGCGATTTTCCTTAATGAAAGTATTTTTCTAAACTAAGAGTGGGGGGGGAGGGGTGACTCCTTTTCAGAGCTGCAAGGACGTGTAACCCACTCAGCCCCACTCCATCTTATCCCCACCCCACCCCCCACCCCCATCATCACCACCTCCACCTTCCTCCCCCTCCGTCCTGGGTGCACTTAAAACCGATTTACAGGGTTTCCATTAACTAACTGTCTGTGCACGCGGCGCGCCTTCTGTCTTTTTCAATCTCGGAGCGGCGATTGGAAACCCGGACAGCCGCCCGCGCGGGGCTCAGTGATGGGATGGCTTTCCCAGTCCTGTCTCGCTCCCCTGGTGCTTCGGGACAGGACTGGGAAGCTTAATTTGAGCCCAGAGGGAGGGAGGGGAAAGCTGTGAAACTCAAGGGTCTTCAGAACAGGAAGCCGCTCAGCAACAAGTTCCATTCACGTGTGGAAATTTCTCACACGGGCCGGAGCAAAACCTGGCCCCGGGCGGACGCTTCGCATTGAAGACTCTGCCCTTGAAACCTGCGGGGTCAAAGGGACGACGAGGAATAGATTTGAAACCCAAAGACATCCCTCCACACATACTATTGGAGAGGCCACAGGGAGGACTGATATTCTGCCATGACCGTCTCCTCTTTTTACAGCCCCTGCCCCGGCACCCCACCCCTTGGCCCTGAGCAGGGAGTCTGAGGCTCAGAGTTGCCAAATTGTACAAGGCGCACGGGTGGCAACTTCGGGCCCTCACACAGTGGCATTAGAGAAGCGCTACAGGAGCGGTTCCGCTTACACACGTCTGGGCGCTCAACACAGGCCCTGCGCCTTTTGGCCTCTTGAAGCCTAGGTTACCTCTGCGGGGTTAGGCTGCGGGGACGGGGAGGGGGGTGAGGGGGGACGAAGGGAACGGAGAGGCGGCGTCCGTGCAGCTGACAGCTCGCAACAGTGGAAGCAGAGGTCAGATCTCCAATGTAAACCCCTTTTCTCTGATCTGCGAATTTGACCTTCCTAGGCGTGATAGCCTCCGAGTCGCAGGGCACCCCACCCCCACCCAGGCTGCCTGCAGCGAGAGCCGGCGGAAGCGAGAGAAGACAGGAGGCAGAGAATGGAGAAAAATGGGAATGGCCACCTCTGCACATTCTCCGAGCACACACGGCCCACTCGAAGGCCAGCTGGGCAGCTCGCACAAAGAGCCCACACAGTGCACAGACTTTTTCCACTTCAAACCTTCACAACCCGGACGTCTGACAAACCTCCAGCGCGTGAGCGCGTCCGGGGGATGGATAACCAGAGTCGCACAGCGCAGCGCGCGGTCAGTCAGTCACACAACCCAGTCAGGCTTGCGGCCACATTGTCCCGGTACCAATGAGCCCCTATCTCGAATCCGTGGAGAGCCGACCCCAATACCCTGGCTAGCCCTTCACCCACACCCCCACCCAACACGCACAGTGCGGGGAACCCAGTCCAGGCTCACAGGCGAGCGTGGGCGGGTGGCAGCCGCAAGGACAGAACCGAGAGCAGAGAGGTCCCCCGGGCCGCCGTCCCGGGACCCAGTCTGGCTGCACTGCGCCCGCAAACGCCCTGGTGCGCCCTGCGGCCTGGAACCGCCAGGAAGCCCCCAAACGACACCCCCTGTCTAGAAAAGGAAAAGGAAAACTGCTGCCTTGCACGCCATCGCAGGCTGGCTGGGGGTTGCATTTTACCCAGATGTTTTCTGTGCGTGTGTTTTTCTTTGCGTGCTCTAAAGAAAAATACTTGTGATGGCAGTGTTGGTGACGGGTGAACATGCTGCCCTGGGTGTGGGTTTTCTTGGTTTAAAAAGAGCTCTCTCCTGTTGCTTTGGCTCCGAGCTGCAAGTGCGTCTGTCAGCCCAGGAGTTGAGCAGTCATCCTCCGGGCTGCAAGGGCGGGCGCGGGCTTCCTCCTCCTAAGGCAGGAGGCCGCAGACTGGGTGGAAGAAGCGTCCGCCCCCGAGGGCGACCACACCGCGCTCTCCACCCCCAGAGCAGCGCGCCGAGCACACACGTTGACTGTTCTCTCGACGCATTCTTGCTCACAGAGTTAATGCATTTGAAAATAATTGCTGCCAAACAGTGTAGGTGACACAAACCGCCGCTCGCAAACGTCCTCTCTCCCTCAGAAAAAAAAGACCCCACGCAAAACTTCCAAGTAGGATGAGGGGAGGAGGCAGGAAGGGAGACCCGGTCGGGGAGTACACAGAGACTCATCTCCACAAGCTAATCCGTGCACACTCATTCCCCGGGAACACGAGTCCAATTCAGATGTATCCAAAGGGGCGCCTCACGGCCTCGCAGCATGACGTCTGCATTGCTTGGTCCCCTGGGACCTTTTCCCGAGACTCCCAGTATGGTAAGAGGACAGACACGGGTTAAAAATTTAGAACCCTCTTCCGTCTGCGCTTTGCTTTGTTTGGTGCGTCCAGTTCCTAATGCCCCTTAGAATCCGTTAAAGCTGGCAATATATTGATGGTATTCAGAGACTGAGGCAGAGCTGGTAGGATTTATTGCATTTGGTTGTTTCCTGTGGCTTTTATTCTTCAAACGGTATCCCGGGATCTCCCTCCCTTCCCACTGTCTCTCCCGCTCCCACCTCTTCTCCCTCCGAGTCCTGGGTTCCCGGCGGGTCCGAACTCTCAGATTTCTTGTCCGACAGCACCATCTAGCGGTCATCGCGAACCCTGGCATCGGAGGTCAAAGTTGTAGCACGCAGAGCTGGAGAGTTGCTCACAGTTTTACAAGTCTTGGAGTGAGCAAAAATGTGTCGTTCATCTGTCTGATTCTCAGGACAGACTAAAAGCCCGCAGGATGAGAAAACGAGGGGAGAGGGAGGCATGGACTTTCCGCGAGCCCGTTAATTAGCCTATAGAAGTTCGTGCCCCAAGGCTGTGAGGTTCTGGTCAGTTTTCTTCCAAGAAGGGGTGGACAAGAGAAGAGGTGCTGATTTCAGGAAATTAAGATTACAGCGCCGCCCTTAACTTCTAGAAAAAAGCAAAAGGGGCCTCTTTACTACTTTGTTTGGGGTCAACTTAGCCAGCGTTCCTGGCGACAGGTGAGACAGTTTCTAGTGTTTCCATTATAAGTTCTGGCTGACTTACCTGGTGGGGAGGAAAGGGGGGACCTGGGCTGAACGTGCACTGATTGTCCCGCTCTTAAGCTGCCGTGGGCTGTCTCCAGAGTGGGCTATAAGGGTCTTGGGTGAAGAAAGTCCTCACAAGCCCCCTGAGGTTAAGGTTAAGAGAGGAGGGAGTGCTCCACCTTGTCTGATTCTCAGAGGCAGCAAGGCAGCCTAACCAGCGAGAAACGGAAACAGCCCATCTGAATCCTCTCCCTTCGATCCCTGTGGGCAATTCAAGTCAACACACATTTAATGAGCACCATCTGTGTACCTGTACAGGGCCAAGTTCAGAAAGGCCAATATAAAGATAATTAAGACTAGGCCTTGCCCTCAAAACTGATGAGTTGAGTAAGGCACACAAAGAATAATTATGATTTGCAATGATGAACATGCTAATAATATTGATTTGATCATCACATACTGGACACAAATACTGATAGTCAACTCTCTACCCTATAAATATGTATAAATAAAGAGAAAAAAAACCCTGACAAGTAACACCTGGGACACTTAAGTCAACTTCATAGGGCTCACTTAAATCTCCCAAGTGATTATGCCCACAGAATGCTTTAGCATTAAAAGTGAGAAGCAGCAGACAACCACCTTCCCGGCCCTACCAAAGCTTAGGAATCCTGAGACCAATGCCATCCTTAAAGGAAGGAAGAGGAAACACGTTGCACTCCTTCTGCCTTCTTGGCAGGTTCTGTTTCTTCACAAATGACTTTTTCAATGAAGCCCAAAGACTTTGTACGTAGTTCCCCAGACACCTCACCTGTACTGAGACAACCTCCCCCACCAGAGTGTGAGCAACTTTGGAGCAGAGAACAGAAACTGCTTCATATTTATCTTAATACACAAAGTGGCTACTCAAACCTCATGTGACCTCAAAGAGTTATGATTGCATAGACAACTATAAAGTTTCAAAAAACACTGCACTCACATACAATATCTTCTTGGGATGAACCATTTAGATTTAATAAAAATCAAGTATGTCTGGAAGTTGATGTTTCAGTTAGCTCTGAACTTCTTGAGCAAAGTATAAAAGAAAAAGGAATTAAATCCACTGAAAAGTTAAGAAAGCAGCCTTCTGCCACTTCTTCATTTCCAGAATATTCAACACTGTTTAAGTCACCCTTGCCACCACAGAGGACTTGAAATCTATTATTTTGTAACTATCAAGGTAGTATAAAGTGCAGAATTTCTAGTTGGGCTACTTCAGCAGTCATTACATGTATATAGCCACACACTTTCAGGTTGGAAAATGGGAAAAATCATAGAAACCCATTTTTCTAGATTTGGTCTTGGCTTTTGAATTCACTACCTAGTAGACTGAAATGTAGTAATGATGAAATCGTGTCAAAAGAGGTTACTTTGCTCTCAGTTGGAGCTCCTGTGAAGAGTGAAGTGCAACTGGACCAAGGCTCCATTTTCTAATGCATTATTATATATTTACTAATTAATTCAGCTACATTTATGGAGCACTGACAGTCAGATATTAAAGATAGACCAGATCCCAGACTTTGGAAAGCTCCCAAATCTAATGTGGGATGCACCCTCTCGTGGCGAAGAGGAAAAGGATGACTATTTTCTGATCAGACTCACAGTCTAATCATTTTTATCCTGAGTACTCATTTGCAAATGCTGTTACTCTAGTGTTATGCTATTTTACCTGCCTGTAATCCTGTTTGTGACACCAATTGTCAAGCTCTTTTACTTGCCCATAATCCTGCTGACTGGGCCAACTGTCGAGCTCACAGGCCCCTCAAGCCCGTTGTCCAGACTGGGTCACAAACTCTTCACATGCCAGGCCGGGTCACCAGACCCCTCACACGCACATCTATGAGCTATGTAACCAGCAAACAGGTCCTTGGAAGCTGTAGGTTGGAGAGCATGGCTACATGGAGTGGATGCCTGGGGCAGTAGATGCCAGCCAACTGGTGGCACCATGTGCAGGCACACTAACTCCACCCACATACAACTCATTTACAAAGAATGCACTGCACCACCCCCAACCAGACCTAAGGCAAGGGGGGCTTGATTAAATTATTCCATTTTCCCAACAATCCACCCCTTCAGGGTCCCTTGCCATACAATCTACATGTTCAGAATTTCCCATGATGTTCTCTTAGGGAGGATAAATGACCCTTACATTTACATAACCTATTGTCTGTTCAATATGACTTAAGGCTTGTAGTTCTGTTCTTTTAACTATTAGCCACATATGTCCAGTTAGTAGTCACCACTGGTGTGATTTTCCATGGGAATCTTGTAGTCATACTGATGTGAAGTTCAGTGCATATTCAGTAGATGATCACGCCAACGTATGTATGTACCCAGTTGACTCTGATGCAGTGCCTGCAGCCGGAACACTATGGGCGAAAAGACAGAAGAGTTATTGGTACCAATAGGGGAAATTCTTGCCCCTCTAGTAAGATACATGCCAGTTTGCCATCCTGAGAAAGGATGGTTGCAGGAATAGGTATCTTACCTGGCTTGTGATACCACACTTTATCTGTTAACACTGTCGAATCTGTAGGTTCTACATGTAACAGTATAACGGAACTCATAATTGGCCATAATGATAATATAAGTGTGCCCTTTGGAACAGAGTGCTTATCTGTCTCAGGCCATGTTCGTTTACTTGAGGAGGCCAGGTACTTGTCACCCAAGGTGAAACTTGCAAGCCTTCCTCTAATCCTTTTCCCCAAGGCCCTATTAAACCTACCCAGCATATATGGGGGGCTTTTATTCTCCAAGGCCATTCCCATTGTACTGTCTGTCCCTGTTGCAAACAGGTTGGGGCCAGTAAGAGAATATTTCCATTCTTGCCATATACTGGCTTCAAAATCTTATCTTTAGTAGTGATTTGCAGCTGTATAGGTGCTGCAGCCCTATACAACAGAGCTTCCACTGGAGGGGGTCCACCCTTGCAGGGTCTGTCATTTAGAATCCTGACTGTTGGCCATAATCAGTGTGTCCACCCCTTCAGGGATGGGGGTTGGGCAGATAGCCTTAGTCCCTTTTTTAAAAGACCATTGTACCATTCAATCATTCCCCTGCTTAGGGATGATATGGCACATGTAACTTCCACTGAATGGACAATTGGGAGGCCCACCTCTGAATCCCGTGTCCAGTAAAGTGGGTTCCATTATCACTCTCTATGACTATAGGCCGGCCATACATAGCCGTAAGGCTGTTCAGTGCCTTCACAGTGTTTACCTGGTCTGGGGCCTTACAAGGCCATACAAACAGAAGACCAGTAGCCATGTCAACAGCTGTGAAGATATATCTGAAATTCTCCGACCTTGGCAGTGGTTCGACGAAGTCCACTTGCCATCGAGTCAGGGGCACCCTTCCTTGAGTTATTTGCTCATCTGTATGGGGCACCCGCCAGGGGGGTGGACTCTCTTGAGCACATAGTGGGCAAGCATGACAGGCATTCACTATATCTTCCCATTTTATAGGCAGGGCCCATCTTTGAGCTGCCATCCACATGGTTTTACTGCCAGCACGCTGCATTTGTTGATGTAACCACTGGGCTACATCAGTAGCTGGAGCTCTCTCCAGCCATCTTACCTTAGCCAAGGCATCGGCTTTATCATTTACTGGACTGGCTAAGGGGAAGTGTCCTGTGACATGGAAAAGAGTTACTTCTTTCTCATGCCCCAATTCCCATAACTCTTGCCACATGGCTTGTCCTCACAGGGAACAGTGGCCTACCATCCACCATTGATACTTCCAAGTAGAAATCCAAAGGTTTAAACCTTTGTACACAGTCCAGCAGTCAGTACAGATGGTTAATGGTCCAGGCTCTTTTTTTATCACCATCCCTACTGCTCTCAATTTAGCTCATTGACTGTTTTGCCCTGTGCCGTCTTTATGCCACATGGTATCTGTTAAGGGCTGGACAGCAACCACTCTCCACTATGCTAAAGGTCCCATGCTAGAGCCATTTGTATACCAAGCTTGTTCTGTGATAGGTCGCTGTCCCTCATGGAAAGGTGTAGCCTCCACCTCCATGGGTAATGGTTGTGTCAAAGTTTCCTCCACAACCTGTACTGGGCCTAGCACAGCTTGCAACTCTTTGGACAGAGGACTCATTGACACAGTGCTCCTTTGTGCTCCCCATTTAGACAAAGTGGGAGTCTGAGCTTCACCCATTTTAGGGTTGGTGGCCCACATTCACAGCCAACCTGTTACAGGGTATGTCATCCTTACTAGGACTTTGGCAGTTCCTGTGATATCTTCAGTGGCTATCAAGGCAGAATACACATCTGCTAACTGCTTTTCTATTAGGGTATAATGCACTTCAGCACCCTTCCAGAGCTGAGACCAGAATCCTACCGGTGTGCATAATCGGTACTGTCTCTGCCACTAACCCCATCCTAACCCCTCCTAGGTTATATGTACACCTAACTTAAAAGGCATAGTGGGGTCAGCCACTTGTAAAGCTTGTACTTGCCATATTGCCCTTTTTGTAGCCCAATAAACTTGTTCTTTCTATTCCTCAGTCCAATCCCAGAGGGCTCCTTTCTTTGTCATATGGTGTACAAAAGCTCTCCAATACCCCAAAAGTCCCAAATATGTCTGTTGCTGAGCTACAGTTATGGGTCGAGGGTATGCCTGTATCTTATCTATAATAGCCTCTGGGATGACTCTTGTCTTACCTGACCAGACCACTCCCAGGAATTTGACTGACAGCCCAGTTCCTTGCACTTTGGCTGTGTTCACAGCCCACCCACATTGTTCCAAATGACTTAACAGTGTTGGAGCTGCCTGGGTTAAATCTGCAAGAGAATCAGAGGTTAGTAACACATCATCCATGTAGTGAAACATTGTAAGCGTGCTAGGCCTAGTCCATTTGGATAGGTCCCCAGCCACCAAACCATGACAGATGGTTGGGCTATGCAGATAACCTTGGGGCAATACTTGAAAGGTCCACTGTCTTCCTTCCCAGCTGAAGGTGAACTGATCTTGGCTATCAGCTGAGATTGGAATAGGGAAAGAAGCATTTGCAAGGTCCAGTGCATAATGGTAAGTTCCCAGCTGAGTTGTCAGCTGATCCATCAAGTCATGAACTGAAGGCACAGCTGCATGCAAAGGGGGCACTACTTTGTTCAGTTCTCAATAATCTGCAGTCATTCTCCACATACCATCAGGCTTTTTCACTGGCCATACCAGAGCATTAAATGGGCTATGAGCCAGACGAATAATGCCAGCTTTCTCTAATTCCAATATACTGGCACTTATCTCTGCATGTCCTCCTGGTAGGCGATACTGCTCTACGTTAACTACATGTCTTGGCTTGGGTAACACCTGTGGGTCATGTTTAGTATATCCTTGTAACACAGGTTTTACTGTCCATATTCACAGCTGAAACACTCCAACTGTTGTTTGCAGGTTCAAACCATAAAGTACATCCATACCCAAGATGTATTCAGCTACAGGAGATATATATACAATATATACACAAGGAGGTAATCTTCCTATGCCCAGTGACACAGATTTGATCTCAATAGTATGTCCTCCATAGCCACCTATACAAACCGTGGCCCCTGGAAATTTATCTGGATTGCCATGTATCAGCCTACATTCTGTGCCTGTATCCACCAGTGCCAAAATGCACTGCACATTTGTCCTTGACCAATATATTGCCAATTCAACATGAGGCCTCTGGTCCTCCCCTGCCACCAAAAGACAAGCACCTTGGTCTGCTCCCTAATAGAAATGGAACAGTTCATCTGCCTCCTTGGGAGCAACCAAAAAGTCCTTTAAATCCACTGAGCAGGGCCGACCCCCTGGCGCACTCAGGAGAGTGCGGCACTGGGAGTGCAGCAGCGCTCCTGCCACAGGTTCGGATCCTATATAGGGATGGCTGGTGTGCTCACTGGCTGAGCGCGGTGCAGACGACACCATGCCAAGGGTTGCAATCCCCTTACCGGTCACAAAAAAAAAAAAAAAGAAAAAGAAAAAAATCCACTGAGCATACCTTGCTACCTGTTTCCAGATGTTTAGTAAAATGCTGTTCAGGGTATAATTGCTGCCACAAAACAAACAGGATTGAATTTGGCTGCCAGTCAATATTCTTTTTATCAACCCCTGCTGCAAGCAAGTTAAGTCACATCTGCTTACAGCTAGTCTTGCTTGGTCCCTTTGGGGTAAAATCTCAAGCATTTCTTGGGGGTTTGGTCTTAGCCACCTTTCGGACCCATTTTGCTTGTCTTCTGTCCTCTACTTTACCCAAGCTGACTATCATGGTCATTACCTCATGTATAGGATGACCAATGTATGGGTCCAGTATGGCCATCAGTGACCCAAAGGATGTTGATGGGGCATTTTGCAGCACTATGTCTCTTGTGCTGCCTGTAAAGTTTTCATTGTCCAGGCCATGAGTGTTCAGATTGAACATGGACTGATGCATCCCCAGCTCTCAAATGATTTGGAACAGCTCAGCATACGTTTGCCATTTACTAACAATCTTGGGCAGTTCTCCAGCATTTTCCCACATGGTTCAGGCAGCTGCATTCACCCATTCCATTAAGGAGTGATTACCCTGCCCTTGTGCATATCTGTGGCTATTCTGCAGCTGCTGCCTCAGGGCTGGGTGTATGGTAATGGAGGCCAACTTCTCCATCTCCTCACCAGAGCACATCACACTATCCACCCCTAGGTCCCATAACCACAACAGCCAAGCAGCCAGGGTCTCCCCATGTTTCTGCCTGAACTGTCTCCCCAAGTCAACCAGTTCAACCTGGGTATACGGGACATAGGTGGTGAACAGGTCACCAGTTGTCTGTCTGGTCCCATAGGCTACTCATGCTTCATTTTCTCATGCACAGCAGGTCATGCCTGGAGACACATGATTTTCCCCAACTCAACACTGAGTTGGTTGTCTTCTCTGGTGTGAGAGGCAGGAGTGGCCAGTCACTGCACGCCATCCTCTAGGACATTTATCTGTGCTTCCAACAACTCTGCTTTCTGCCACAAATCACAATCAGTTGGCAGCATAGTGAGCACCAGCCAGGCTGCAGTCAGCAGAAAAGTGGCCACCGGCCACCACAAGCTCAAAACAACCACATTTCCGCCTTCTTCAAAGGGCTTTTGGCTCCTGTACTTGTTCAGAATCCTGTCGCAGACTATGCCAATTGTTGTGCTATTTTACCTGCCCATAATCGTGTTTGTGATGCCAATTGTCAACTCTTTTACTTGCCCATAATCCTACAGACTGGGCCAAATGTTGAGCTAGGGCTGGGTCTGGAGTTCACAGACCCCTCAAGCCCATTGTCCAGACTGGGTCACAAACCCTTCACATGCCAGGCCAGGTCACCAGACTCCTCACACACCAGGCTGAGTCACCAGACCCCTCACATGCAAGTCTATGAGCTAGGTAACTGGCAAACAGATCCTTGGAAGCCGTAGGTCAGAGAGCGTGGCTGCACGGAGTGGAGGCCTTAGGCAGTAGACGCCAGCCAACTGGTGGCACTACGCAGGCATACTAACTCCACCCACACACAACTTGTTTACAAAGAATGCACCGCACTACCCCTAACCAGACCTAAGGTGAGGGGGCCTGATTAAATTATTCTATTTTCCCAACATCTAGTCATAATATTCACTAAGAACTGTGGGAGATTTTTTTTATAAAGTCAACCAGAAGAATACCCATCTGTAGAAACTTTAATGTAATAATGAAGATGAGAAATAAACATGTGAAAGTCAAATATGATTCAAAAAAGGTATGGAGGTAGTGTGTGATTGAAAGCTGAAGGACCAATGTGAAAAATAATTTAGGAGGAAATATATGGGATGGAAGAACAAGATAAATAACATCACAGGAAGCAATCAGCTCAATCCAAGATTCCACAGAAAAAAAAAAATGACCCTGTTTCACCAGAAACCAACGTCAAGAACTATAAAGGGTCTGAGATTTTATCTTATTTGCAAACTAAAAAGCCAAGTTGCCACAGTTTCATGGATGCTAGCAGAACACACAAGAAACCAAAAACAAAGGCCTTTTTGTTCACAGCAATAGCAGTAGCCAGAGTATCATTGTTTACTCAGGTTCCCCAAGCTCCGATTCCCACAGGACAATGCAAAGAGAAACAGGTGACACTTGCAAAAGCAGTAGTTTGCATTACAGAAAGGAATCTGAGCTTGGGATCTTTTATAAGGACAATAGCCTGCCTGGCCTTTGCCCTAGAGGGACATTGTCTTTGTTGTACTGGACAGTAATGCCTGCCCTTTGGGTGTGGAGGGAGAACTTATCTCTTCTTCCAAAACTGTTAGTATACAAACACCCTTGAAGAGATAATCTGCAACAAAGATAGCCTGTGCCTCTGCTCAACAGACATGCAGAAATGTGAGACCCATGGAGAAATGTCTCCCCACAATACTTATTTGTACAGGAGGGAGAAAGAACTGCATGTTGAAGTGGTCCCTGAAGGAAGAAGACTTTATTTTTTGTTTGTTTGTTTTGGGGTTTTTTTGTGTGTGTGTGACCGGTAAGGGGATCAGAACCCTTGGCTTGGTGTCTACCGCACCATGCTCAGCCAGTGAGCGCACCGGCCATCCCTATATAGGATCCAAACCTGCGGCCTCGGCGCTCCCAGCGCCGCACTCTCCCGAGTGAGCCACGGGTTCGGCCCAAGGAGGAAGACTTTAAAGGGTTAGGAGTGAGCATTCCAAGCACAAAGTTCAAAATGAGAAGTTTAAAGAAAAGCAGAGGACAGGAAATATCTCGGCAATAAGTAAAGCAGAGGAGTTTTAGCAAAAAGTTTGTGAATACCACTGAAATAGTAATGGGGCTTGGAAATAGCTGAGAATCTGGAATTTATTTCTCTAAATATAATGATAACTATAATTTATAGAGCACCCATCTGTATTCCATATGCTACACAAAGCATTTTACATATGCCAGTCCACAAAATTTAATTTTTATCTCTGTGCTACAGATAAGGAATTGAAGCTCAGACGAACCAAGTGATTTACTAGTTCGCTTTGGAACCAGGATCTAAATTCACTGCTCTCTTTCTATTGTGTTAAAATGAATGGTTGTTAAGCATAGGAATGATAACAATGATAAAAATCTTGTAAAAAAAAATCTAATCTGGCAACAGATAACTGGCTGAGAAGACAGCCTGCAAGCAAGGAGACTGGAGAAGCGGGTACCAGAGTCCAAGTAAGATGCTGAGGGTCTGTATTGTGATGCTTACAGCAGTAAGAGAAGATGACTGACTTTAGGAAAGGATGGAAAAGTCTTAAGATGATCCAGGAAAGCCAGTGGCTGGAAGAATGATAAATGATTCTATGAGGAAAATTAGGGAAGTGGAGCAGGAGAGCCAGTTTTAGGGGGTCATGATAAAAATGGCTTTAAAAAGTACCTTACATATGATCAAAATCCTTTGATATTTTTTTCCTAATAAAGAAAGTTTATTGGTGACTTTCTATTGTATTAATACAAATAGAATATTATCTCAGATTCAAATAACAAAGTTGTTTTTATGGTTGTTGTTGTTGTTGTTGTTGTTGTTGTTGTTGTTGTTGTTGTTTGAGAAATGTATCCTTTTCTGTTTTTCAGGATTTTGCAAACCATGAAAAACTAAAGAGATACATTTGCACTCTGTGCAACAGGCAGAGTTATTCAAAAGAAAACGATGGCATTGTTAGTCTTTGGCTCTCCAGCAAGTGTGTTCATGGGTGGCTGAATACATAACACTGCATGTGATACAAAAAGCATCTGGGAAATGCTTAAACAATTTTCTCCAACCTCCCCCTGTCTATCTGCTGCCCAAGTGTTGGACTAATCAAGCTGAAAGTACATAAAGTCTTCATTCTTTAAATTAACAAAATCATTTCAAACTCTCACACATGGTCTACTTTTTCAAGGAAAAAAGTATAGTCTTACTTATTGTATTTTGGGGTCTTTCTTGGTAATAATAGCTTTGGAACAAAACCACAAATTGCCCTCAAAAGAAAAGTTCCTGATCTAAGATGCTGAGGAACTTGTATGGCTATGTTCTCAGCAGGGAAGTAGTTAGAAAGCCAAGCATTGTTTCATGTTTATGTTTTTATGAACACTTTTTTGAAATAAAGTCTTGTGCCTTTACTATTTTTATTACAACTTATGAAAATGAAGTTGAAATATCTGGTCTTGCGCTTTCTAGCAGTGCCTAGCACATTCTGATTTTTACACTGGAGCTAAGTTGAGGGTCTCAGCAAACAAATAATAGGTTTTCACAATATGGCTGTTGTGTGGTGTAGAGCTAGGGCTGGGTCTGGAGCTCACAGACCCCTCAAGCCCATTGTCCAGACTGGGTCACAAACCCTTCACACGCAGGCCTACAAGCTAGGTAACCAGAAAAAAGGTCCTTGGAGCCTTGGTTGAAGAAACAGTAGTCTTTATTTCTGCACACACATGTCTAGGAGCTAGGCAGTCCAAAGAGAAACTCAAAACTCAACTGCTACCAGCCAAGTCCAAAGAAAAACTGAGAAGCTGCCTGCAAAGTAAACAGACTCTATTTTTAGATGTGAGTTCTCTGCTGGCCAGCAGTTCAGGGCCACTGCTTCACACAGCTCTGGAATACACAATAGCAACAAAATTAAAAAGATACATTGGTGCACATGTGCCCTATCTCCACCCCCACACACAATTTGTTTACAAAGAATGTGCTGCACCACACCCAACTGGACCTGAGGCGAGGGAGCCTGAGTAAACTACTCTATTTTCCTAACATGTGGGCTCTGTGTTTGTCTCAGTGATATTTCTTCCACCTCTGCCCTACCCACTGCAAGGCCACCATGTGGCTTGTGGTGGCCCTGGCAGTGTAAGCCAATGGGTATCAAGCCAGACTGCAGAAAAGAATTACTAGGAGAAACTTTAAAACTTCTGTATTGATGTCTGAGTGCCACCCTCAGACCAAATAAATCTGATCTCCACAGCGGGGTCTGGGCATCTGTATAATTTTAAAACTGCTTGGGCAATTCTGATGGTAAATGAAAATTGACACACGCTAGTTTAAGTCATGAAGTCCATGCTAAGGTGTGCTGGGAGCTCATCTGCAAGTGGCAGATAAGAAGGACTAACCACCTGTAGGGCTGATCCCCAAATCAATGGTCCAAGTGGGTATTTATATTTAGGTTCAGTCTAGCCAGTAGTAATTAAGGAAATTATGAAGAAACCTACAAACTGAGAGAGAAAGTTGATTGGCCAGGGGCATAGAGATAGTGACGAAGCAGCCAGAGTCAAACCCCTGCCCATCTACTTCCCAAACCTCTACCCTTCCCACTTCCATGAACACTTGAAAGGAATTTGGTTCATTGTTGTCATGGACTTTAAAGTTTAAATCACACAAAAACATTGTACAGTTTCATTTGCCAGAGGACACTCAAGATGGTATTTACTTCTTGTTCTTACTAACATTGATGCTGAAATATATATCCAAAGATGAGAAAATTTTGCTTCATTTCTTCTGATGAATTACGGATAATATTTTTTACTTTATTTATAATGATCAGATTATCTGCATACTTACAAAGAAAGCAATGAAACTGTGTGGTGGGCCTCACCTAATGATGATAGGAATTATCACAGTGATGGGACTGAAAAGGCTCTTCGAACTCCTATAGCCAGCTCCCTCATTTCACATTTACAAAACCTGAGAACCAGAGCAGTTAAGTAGTCTGCTCAACATCATGTCTCTATCACCAGTGCCAGGACTAGAATCCAGGTGCCAGCTGCCTGGTTGGTCTTCTTTCCACTATTCTGGAAACCTTTTTCCTGGACATGTCATTAATTTTCCAAACCATGTTAGAATTCATTGCCTCCTTTGTCTCAAGAATGGGGTTTGAATAGAGCCATGGAAGGCTGTGCCTATCACAACATATTAGCATCTGCAATCTTCTAAAGTTAGAGCAAAACGAAACTTTCTACAATAGGCAGTAACATGTGCAACTAGATATGCACGGCCCACCCAGCACTACCAGGACATCTGCCAGAGCTGCTAAGGAGACTAGATGCTTTGGTGTGATTAGTTCCTGCTTCAGAGTCAGCAAGAGGGGGAGGTAGCTCCAGTGTGCTGTAGGTACGAAGCAGCACCAGACCCATATCCAGATGTTCACTGAGTGCAGGTGATAGGGCAGACCCAGCAACAGTGGACTTGCATCTAATGACAAGCAATGTCTGCTCTCTTCCCAAGCCCACCTTTGGAAATCCATGAGAATATTACTTCACCCACTTTTAATCTCTCCTCCCCTAAGAGTACCTACCCACAACTCACACTCAATTGCAACAGAGGGTTCTACTACTAGTAACAGAATACAGAAATAACAAGGACTAAAAGCCTCATGAAAATCAAGACTTAGGCAGTCCACAGCTGATACAGTTCCCCAAAATCCTCAGATACCCAGGTTCCTTCTATCACACTACTCCACAGATGAGTCCTGTACTTCTAGGTGCCTCCTCATCCAAAATGGCTGCTTCAGCTTAAAACATGACATTTTAGCCAGAGGAAAAAGAAAAGGATAACAAAAGGTGGTGAGAGAGGCTCAAATGGTGGTTTTTGTCATCTTTCGAGGAAGGTTCCCACAGGCTGCTCTTTGACAGCAGTGATTATATCTCACTGGCCAGAACATAGTCACATAGACACATGTAGTTGCAAAACATAGTATATTCTGGCCACCCACATGTCCATCTAAAAACCTGAGGTTCTGTTACTATGGAAGAGGGAGAGAACTGATGATGACTCTACCACTGACAGACAGCAATTCAATGGTAAACATGTGTACCATCCTGTAAAAAGCAAAATGTTTAAATTGCTTTTTGGGAGAACTGATAAAATTCTATTAATTTGGAGTGATTGGGGAAAAGTTATTCTGAAAGATTAAATCTGAGTTATGCAATACAATTAAAGGAGTACAACTTTATCCATTTTAAATACACACTAGAATTCAACCTAATACCAACAAAGGTTGCACAGTAGAGGTACCAATGTGAAGAACTGGTAAAGAATTTTTCCTGATATGCGTATTGAACACTAGCTCAGTTTACATTGCTGATGAATGAATAAATCTCTATAAAGCATTTAGAAACTGTCCAGTCAGTTTGGGCTACAATAACAAAAATACCATAGTCTAGATGGCTGAAACAACAAACATTTGTTTCTCACATCTCTGGAAATCCAAGATCATGTCTGACAGAGTTTGGATGTGTTGCCCCCCAAAGCTCCTATCAAAATCAGATCCCCAATGTGGCCATGTTGAGAGCTGTTTGGGTCACAGGGGTGGATCCCTCATGAACAGATTAACGCCCTCCATAGGTAAGGCATTACCCTGGGTAAGTGCATGAATTCTTGCTCTATTAGTTCCGCAAGAGCTGGTTGTTTAAAGGACCCCAGCACCTCCTCTCTCTCTCTCTCTTTTGCTTTCTCTGGCCATGTAATCTTACACTCGCTGCCTGAACTGCTGCTTTCCGCCATGAGTAGAAGCAGCCTGAGGCCCGTGCCAGATGCAGGTGTCCCAGAATCATGAGCCAGATACACTTCTTTTCTTTATAAATTATCCAATCTCAGGTATTTCTGTTATGATCAACAGAAACAGACTAATACACTGGTGCTGGCAGAGGCAGGTGAGGGAACTCTTCCTGATTTGCAGGTGGCCGTCTTCTTGTATCCTCACATGGCAGAGAGAGGGAGGGAGAAAGAGAAAGAGAGAAAGGAAACAAGCTCTCTTGTGTCTCTTCTAATAAGGGCACTAATCCCATTCAAGAGAGCTCTACCCTCATGATCTCCCAAAGGGCCCATCGCCAAATGCCATCACATCGGGGATTAGGGTTTCAACATATGAATCTGGGGGGACACAAATATTCAACCCATAGCAAGAATATTTTCCCTTTAAGTAAGTAAATGCTTTATGAATTTGGGAGAATTTCTTCATGGATCCCTTTCTTCAGCAAGTAGTTACTGGTCACCTTCTGTGGACTGCTGTGCTCAGCATTTGGTAGCTAAAAAGCAAACTAAGCCAAGCTTTCAAATAGTCCTGCTTACTCCCATCAGGTTTAACAAGTCTTCATTGAAATTTTGACTCATTCCACTCAGTCTGGTGAACCAGTTGCCAAGCATAGAGGAATCTCCTTTGCACTATCATCTTCAGAAATTCTTTAACTCCTAGTCCTCATGCTTAGCAAAATTTTGAGTCTGGCTTTACTTGAAAGCAAAACAATCTTGTGAGCTGGATGGTCGATGGAAACAGCAGGCCCCCAGAGAGCAATGAGGCCATGGAATCCTCACTGATGAAATCACTACATGCACATGTGTTTTCGCCTAGCAAGTCATTTGCTCCATTAACAAATTCATAACAAACTTTATTTTATTTTTCCTACCATAGAAGACATTGAAAGAATTACATGACATCTTTTTTATAAGCAAATCTTTGCTGGAAAGCAAAGAAAGCCAAACAAATACTGTTATAAATAGGAAGTACAGGCTTCCAGGAAAATGTAGGCATTTTAGAAATGGCTAAGACTGAACTACTCTAATGAAAAGATGCTTGTTGCTTATCTTATAGACAATGAATAAGTCACAGGACTCCTGTATCCTCTTAAAAACTGAGAAGGCTCCTTCCAGCTCTTTAAGTTCATGGAAATGTAATTTGAGTACTCTGTGACGTATCACAGAACTTGAGACTAAAGAGCACATCCCGGTCACATCTAAAGCCTCACAATTTTGTTCTCTGGGTCTGAGATGGAGTTCAGTGGAAAGAAATTTATGACAGTGCCACAGATTACCTGCTCTGAAGTGTGTAGGATTTTTTAAGGGGCAGGAAAAGAGATTAAATGAATCTGAGAAATACCATTGATATGGTAGGTGTAGAGTAAAAGTCAAAAGAATGTTAAATGGAAGAAAATTAAAGGGAAAGAAAGCATTAATAAAAACTGACCAAATAACAGAAGACACTCACGAAATATATACCGTATTTAAGAGTACATTTCAAAGCTATGTCCATAATAATTCTTTGATGCAGACGAAGTTAATATTATTTCCTCAGCATCCCAGAATTTTTAAAAATCTGATGTTTAAATAGGAGATTACATGATTTGCTTAAAGCCACATAGTTAGAGAGTAGCACAGCTAACTCTCCAACCCAGATCTGCTGCCACACCTGGCAGACGAGAGAAATGGCTTCTTGTTCCAGTACCCTCCCACACTGGCTCTTGGTCATTTGCTGTGTTTCTTCCTCATCATGACACTGTGCTCTTCCCATCTTTGGCTCCCCACTTAGGGACCCTCTCCAGCCTGCTGTCCCTGAGGTCAGACTCACCACACTCCAAATGGCTCTTCCCACCCAACTCTTAGCTAGGCCTTTGGTCCAGATTAACTCTGAAGAAGTAATCCTATCAGATCAGATTCCTGATGCTTTTTTGTTTGGTTGGTCTGTTTTTGTTTTTTGTTTTGGCAACTGGCAGATAAGGGGATCAAACCCTTGACCTCTGTGTTACCAGTAGCACACTATCCCAAGTTAGCCAACCAGCCAGCCATATTCCTGAGGACTTTGAATTGTAACAAATATTTCCAGAAAATATTACTTGAAAAAAAAAAAAAAAAAAAAGACACTGCAATGAAGGAATTTGAAGTATCACCAACTGAAACAGTATAGGAATTATTTGGGGAGGAATGGATTCTATTCAGCATCTTTCTACTCTGGCACTCAGGGGTTGGCTTTTTAGCTCAGTTGGTTAGAGTACAATTTTATAACACCAAGGTCAAGGGTTCAGATCCACATACTGGCCGGCCACCAGAAAGAAAAAAAAACCCAACAACTAGGCATCAGTATGTCTATTCATTTGTTTTTAAACATTTTTAAAAATAACTTAGTAATACATGACAAATATAAAACCAAAAATCAAGTACAAGTATATTTATGATATTTAAAAGCACTTATGTACTAGAAACTGCATATACTGCTTATAGAAGTGTAAATTAGTATGATCTTTTTAAAAAAGTTTAGCATTTTGTTATAAAGTTAAATACATATCACACAACCCAGAAATCTCAACCTTAAATATAGTCATGTGCTACATAATGACATTTCAGTCAACAACAGACCACATATACGATGATGGTCCCATAAGATTATAATGGAGCTGAAAAACTCCTATTAGTGATGTTGTCGTCATCATAAAGTCATAGCATAATGCATTTAGCACTACACGTTACTTACGTGTTGTGGTGATGCTGGTGTAAACAAACCTACTGCACATCCACTCATATAAAAGTATAGCATATACAATTATGTACAGTAAATAATACTTGAGAATGATAATAAACAACTATGTTACTGGTTTATGTATTTACTATACTGTACTTTTTATTAATTTAGAATGTACTCCTAGGGCTTATTAAAAAAAAAGTAAACTGTAAAACAGCCTCAGGCAGATCCTTCAGGAGGTATTCCAGAAGAAGGCGTTATTATCATAGGAAATGACAGCTCCATGTGTGTCATTGCTCCTGAAGACTTGCCAGTGGGACAAGATGTGGAGGTGGAAGAGCGTGATATTGATGATCCTGACCCTGTACCTGTTTAGGCTAGTATGGATCTTAGTTTTTAACCAAGAAGTTTAAAAAGTAAAGGAAAAATAAATTTTTATATAGAAAAAAGCTTATAGAATAAAGATATAAAGAAAGGAAATATTTTTATACAGCTTTACAATGTGGTTGTGTTTTAAGCTGTGTTATTACAAAAGAGGCAAATGTTTAAAAAATTTTTAAGTAAAACTAAAAACAAAAAAAGCTACAGTGAGCTAAGGTTAAATTATTATCGAAGGAAACAATATTTTTTATAAATTTAGTACAGACTAAGTGTACCGTGTTTATAAAGCCCACGGTAGTGTACAGTAATATCTTAGGCCTCAAACTCACTCACCACTCACTGAGTGACTCACCCAGAGCAACTTCCAGACCTGCAAGCTCCATCTATGGTAAGTGCATCAGCAGTCCAGGGTCCAGCAGTATTTACATTTTTTTTTTTTTTGTCTTTTTGTGACCCGTAAGGGGATCGCAACCCTTGGCTTGGTGTCGTCCGCACCGCGCTCAGCCAGTGAGCGCACCGGCCATTCCTACATAGGATCCGAACCCTCGGCGGGAGCACCGCTGCACTCCCAAGCGCCGCACTCTCCCGAGTGCGCCATGGGGCCTACCTGGCCCCCGGCCCCCTGCCCCCAGCCGTATTTACAAAGCAAGCACGTGATACCAGTGGAAGCACAGAGAATTCCAGCCTTTTGGATAGTATCTTTTGGATGGCAGCTCCCAAAAACAAACGCAGCACTGAAGTTAACCCGTGTAGAAGAAGAAACCCTCAAAAGTTCATTAAAATTAAGAACAATATAGATATTTGTCCTCAATGTGGCCACTTGAAACAAACATCCTTTGCGGCAATTGCTATGAGAAGGTGCGCAAAGAGACTGCAGAAAGCAGGCGACAGGTAGGCAAACAAGAAGGGGGCCCTTTCAAGGCTCCCGCCATACAGACTATGGTGCAGTGCATGGGAGAGACACCATCTGAACAGGATCAGGGAAAAAGGATCATTGAACGAGACAGGAAGCGACCGTCCTGGTCTACCCACAACTGACACCAAAGATGTTTCAACAAGATAACGTCACATTAAAACATTTTGCCTGAAAGAGAGGAAGATTCTTAGTTTCCATGTTGTTGCTATGCTTCTTTTAAAATCATAAATGTAGTTTAAAATATTCTTTATAAATAGTTAGGTTTGTGTGGGATAATTTGAAAAATATACCATGAGCAAACTCTGAAAATGTTTGTTTATGCAAAGTCTCAATGGATTAATATACCTGTTTCTATCACACTATAAGGTTTTAAGTAAACGTAAAATTTCCAGAATAAAAATAAAAGATTTAAAATTCATAGCAAGAAAAAAAAAATTAAGAAAGTGAACTTGGTAGAATAGTGTTATACAAAAGCAACCAGTATTTAATAAAATATTTACAAAATGAGAAAATCTTTTCACAGAGTTGTGTTTTCTTCTAAAATTATTTTTTATTCCATTGAATTCCGTCTCTTTAAGCTTTCCTCAACACTTCTCTGACAGATTGCTTCTCAGTATGCTTAGCTGGGTCTGCCTCTAATAACAGCAACTTTTTGTGTGAGTTTTTTCCTCATTTGCAAAAGTTAAAATTTGCATTCATGTAGATGATAGTGCCAAAACTTTCCAAATAAAAAGTTGTATTTTTATGTTTACTTTTCTAATTATTAATCATTAGTTTATTATAACCAGACAAGTTTTCTAAAAAATTGGCTGCTTTCTTGGTAAAAAAAACAGAATCACACTTGCCTTTTGCAGTTTTTATCCAGTATCCATTGACTACCTTTCCCAAATTTGCATATCAACACATGAAAGAAAATTAGCTTTTATAAAAAAGCCAATTTTAGGTTTTTATAAATTTAGTCTTTTATTTCCAAGAATGCCACTGAAAACTGGGCATTAGAAACTTTTGGCTTTCTGTATATCTTTTGCTGTGAACTGCACTATAAGACATACCATTTTGTTGTATATACTAGTGTTCTATTTTGGTAGATAAGATATTTCCTGCTGGCTGATTTTGCAAGGCCGATCTGAGAAAACTTAGATAAGATTGTTGGCCTGTCATTTATATTTTATTAGAAAGTATTCTGGGAAATTTCCATAGTATTAAAATGATCTGGGGTGGGTGGGAGAATAACTACGTATTTCCATTAATTGCAATGTAATAACAAATAAGTACTAGCGAGGACATTTCCATTGAATTTTCTTTTTTTAGGAAAATAAATAGAAAACAGTGTTGAGTGTTGCAATTTACTTTGGGACAAACTTTTGAGAAGTAAATTTAGAATTTGGCCAAAAGATTAATCTCATGAATTATTATACCAAGGGAACAGGTTTCCCTCCAAACAACCTTAAAAATGAGTCAATCCAACAGATCATGGATCATGTTCTTTCAGAAATTAATTACTGTTTGGGAAACACTAAGCACAAATAAAATCTTTCAAGTTTTCCCTTATTCACTAATATATTTAACATGTTAACAGTGTTTCTAAAATCTTTGTCTCACAGTTATCAACAGTTAAAATCAATGACTCTTGGCTTCCTGTGAAGATGGTGGAATAGACAGTCCCCAGCATCACTCTCTCCCACAAATCAACCAATTTACAGCTTTTAAAAAGCAACAACAGCCAAGATGGGGCCACTAGAGCTCAGGGGAAGAGGAGGAATGACCTATGGAGTGCATGAAGGTGGGAGAAGCCACAATGAGAGAAAGAACTGCTCTGACCATTTTGAGCCCTGGGCACTTCAAGGCCTGAACTGCTGAACACATGGAACAGGAGCTGGCAATAGCCACACCTGGGCCCTTCAGATGGAGTTGCTTGGAGGCTGCAGGGGAGAAGAAGGCCTTGGTGGCCACTAGGCCAGCAAGACCACTAATAGGGTTCCCATGGACCCACATAAGGGCAAGGAGCCACAACAACTGAAAAAAAGGAGCCACTCAAAGGCTGGTGAGTCACTGCAAGGGACCAGTGCACAGCCCATCACATGGTAAGTGTTTGCAGCATGGGCAGTGGGGGAGACAGGCCTACCGGGAGAACACTGGGGCATAGCAAGGACAGCTGATCCGCCCCCCAATCAGCATAGGACTCAGTGGAGACTGGTTAGGAATACAGAACTGCAGGGGGTGCAATTTGCTGAAAAGACTCAGGCCCAGACCAGAGTTTCTACACAACCCATGTGTACTGGACCTCATGAGACCTGGAAGTAAATACAATGTCAGCAATTAAAACCTGAGCTACACAAAAAGCCTTCCCCAAGGAATCAGCAGCAAAGCAACACTTTAGCCCAACCACAGAGCTCAAGTACTGGTTGCCACAGGAAGTTCCCTGTAGTGGGTTAGAAATTGTGATTCTCACTTTATTTTAGAATAAGGTTTTTAGGTAAATGCATGTAGGGGGCAAAAGCCCTCAGACGTGGCCACAGCCCATAGATAGTGTGGCCAAAGCCCATCTAATCAACTCTTAATCACTGGTTAGGTACGAGACTGTGTACTTTAATTATTTTAGAAGATGACAGGTAGTTGTCATACTGGTTCTGCTAAGAGATTTTAAGAATTGCTAAAGGGAAAGTTGTGGAAAAGATGTTTGCTAGGGGCAAGTTGTCTGTTGAGGGAAAGTTTAGAGATAATTGTATTTAGATTTTATCATAAGAGTTTTGTTTAAGGAAAGGTCATACTTTAGATAATAAGCCAGTTTGACCAATTTAGCCCTTTACTAATTGTACTTTGAAATGTCACTTTAATTTACTGATGTTACTAGTTTCCATTGTTAAGCTATACTTAGCCATGGACAACTTTTGTAACACTGCCCATGTCCTTATGTCCTACTTTGATGAATGAATCCACTGATTTTTCCTGTAAAACTTCCTTGTCTTGTCAATAAAAAGAAAGGCTGATTTTGGATCGGGGCTGCTCCCCTGATGGGTGGAAGTCCCTCCAGGCCTCATCGATTGTATTTTGAGCGAATTCTTTCTTCTCTTTTCTCCGTCTCGGTTACACAGAGGAAAGTGTAACAGTTCCCCCATTTTAAAAGTAAGCAAAGGACAAAAATTATTTCCAGCGCACAGTTTAAGTGGTAGGAACAGCAAATAATCCAACACAGAACTGAAAGAAAAAACGAAATACCCACAGACCAGAGACAAGGTTTGATATTCACTGGTAAATGTCTAATACCACCAAAGAACACCTATAACACCTAGAAGGACCAGAAGTCCCCTGGACTACCAAGCCAGGGAGAGGGAGGGCTGGGGGCCTCAGCCATGACCCCCAACTCCCACAACCAGTCCCAAGGGTGGGAGTTCAAGGGCCTCAGCCATGCCCCACTGACACCTGCAACCAGCCAGTGACAACCACCAAGCCACCACAGGAAGCACCCCAGGCTCTCCTGAGTTGGGGTAGCAGGGGTCCAAAGGCCTTGGCCATACCCCACTGGCACCCTCACCAGCAATGACCACCAAGCTGCTGCAGGAAGCACCCCAGGCTCTCCTGAGCTAGGGAGGTGGGGGGGGGGTGAGGGCTCCAGACACACCCCTCTGACATCTGCATCCAGCCCAGCAATGACCAAGCCACCACTGGAAGCCCCCTGGTCTCCCATGCAGGAATGAGGGGGGTGCCACAGGCCTCAACCCTGCCCCTCCTCCTTCCTCCTACCACCCTATTTCCTTTGCCTTTCCCCTTTCCCACTCCCCCCAACAGCTCTGTAACAACATAACAGAATGTTAAAAAAAAAGTAACATTAATAAATAAATAAACATAAAAAACAAAATAAAATAAAATCAATGACTCTCAAATTTTATGCCTCCTCCTTTACAAAGACTTCATTATCACAAGAAGTGGCTCCAAGATCTCCTTCCATGACAAATTCTTCTACAGTCTCTACTTTTCCAAGTCCCGTATTTTTTCCAAGGTTAGATTGAGACCTATGGGCAAACTTGGCAGCCTAAAATAATTTTTTTAAATTTTTTTTATTGCAAATCATACTTATTCTTTATGCCCCTTGTCCAATCTCTCCCCATCCCTCTCTCCCACCCCCTCCCACCTCTGATAACCCTAGATTTCTTCTCTCCCTCTTAAAGAGTAACAGTTACTCTGTTGATTTGTTGCCTAGATGATCGGTCCAATGCTGAGAGGTGTGTTCAAGTCCCCCAATATTATCATACACCAGATGCTTCTTCTGTCACTCTGGAATGGGCTTGTGGAAAAAGATATCCTCTTCTTTTCTTTGGTCTCCGCTGGTGACTCTCCTTGTGTCAATGTACTCCAGTGGCTGGCAGACCATCTGCGTGGTGTTTGTCCTTTTGTGGCAGCTGTGGTTATTGTGGTGGCTATGGTGGGCCACCCACATGGAGGTGATTTTTTTGGCATGTTCCTTACCTAGTTGCTGGTGGCTCTGGGATCCATACCTCAGGATCCCTGGTGGACCCTGTGGTGCTGGTGGTGTGCCTGGTTGTGGGAGGAGGGTCCAGTCCCTGGCTCCATGCCTCAGGACCCCTCAGAAGCCTAATAATTTAATGTTATCACAATCTTCAAACATTTATTCAACATATAATGCTGGTGGGATGAAATTTATTATTCATTAATAAAAATTGATATCCCTTTAAAAGAAGTGGCACTGGATCTAACATATTATTTTAACTTATTTGGAAATATCTCAAGTTATAGTCTTTTCATTCCTTCATTTGTGAGTGATAAAATGAAGAAATGAAAAAACTGTAACTTAAAAATGTCATACAGCTGGTGTGTTCATTTCTTAGGGCTGCCATAACAAAATAACAGAAACTGGGTGCAAAAAA
Organism: Cynocephalus volans; assembly: GCF_027409185.1. Classification (NCBI taxonomy): domain Eukaryota; kingdom Metazoa; phylum Chordata; class Mammalia; order Dermoptera; family Cynocephalidae; genus Cynocephalus; species Cynocephalus volans. The sequence goes on from NC_084464.1 coordinate 80,427,590, forward strand.
CAATAGAAATTTACTTTTTCACAATTCTGGAGGCTAGAAGTCCAAGATTGAGGTGCTCATAGACTTGGTTTCTTCTGCAGCCTCTCTCCTTGGCATACAGTGGCCACCTTCTATCTGTGTCTTCACCTGGTTGTCCTTCTGTGAGTGGACAGAAGGTGTCTGGTGTCTCTCTCTGTGTCCTAATCTTCTCTTCTTAAAAGGAATCCAGTCATATTGAATTAGGGCCCCATCTAATGACCCCGTTTTAACTTAATTACCTCATCAAGGACCTATTTCCAAATACAATCACATTCTGAAGTACCGGAGGTTAGGACTTTGATGTATGAATTTTGTGGGGACACAATTCAGCCCATAACAGCTGGGCCATCCTAGAATATTAAAATAAGACAGGGAACGACCTTTTTTCAAAATCTATCAGAGATAACTATTTTAATATGGCATTTCATACTTTACTTTTGGACACCAAATAATTTTCTACACAAGAAAATTTTCAGAAACAGAAGAAATAAAAACAGATTCATTTACTAATTTATTTCTACTTGCTAAAGCAGCATCAGTGTCCTGAGAGCCAAAGGGAAAAAAAAAAAAGAAAAGAAAAGAAAAAGAAAAAAAAAAAACCAGCAGAATAGTCCCTTTTATTAAGTGATAGTTCTGTCTTCCACTTTCCTTTATGACTTTTGGAACCAAACTCTTGGGAAATGCACTGAAGGATTTAAAATTTAGAATTTTTTTTTAAATCACTCATGTGGCTTTGGCTATAAATAATAGAAAATTTTACAAACAGGGATTTAAACAATAAGGATATTTACTATATAACAAGAAGCCCAGCAGCTGGCAGTTCCAGGTTGGTCAATTCAGAGGGACAATAATGATGGAACTGGTGGTTTCCCCTCTGCCTCGTCAAGAGTTGGTTTCTGTCGTCTCATGGTTGCAAGGTGGGTGCCAGGCAAGCGCACCAGAGGCTGGAAGGGAAGTATTTATCTGCCAAATCGCTTTTTATCAAGGAGGAAAACTTTTCCCAGAAGACTGCCCCTTACACCTCACAGTCTTGTTCTCTGCTAGGCCATCCCTGGTAAAAAGACATGGGATTCTTTCCATTGCTTTTCCCACAAGTGCATACCTGAAATAGATGCATGCTGGAAAGAAGTGCTTTTTAACTAACTTTCTCTCAAGGACACCATCCATTTCAGCAGGAGTGCAATCAATTTACATTTCACCAGAATTTTCATGACAGAACTTGAGTTGACCAGTGTTGGGCAGGATCACAGACCCTTCTTCCCCGTCCTGTGTAGGTCACGAGTCAGGTAAGTGAAAGAAAAACCTAGTAGCCACCGGCAAAGTGGACATGCTTTATTCTTCAGATATGAGCTTCACAGACAGTGGTTCGAAACCACTGTCTTATATACCAAAGTATACAACAATGGCAATGAGCCAAGGAGTATATGGGCACATACGTGCAGTTACACCACTCTTACATAACTTGTTTATAACGGATATGCTGAATCATACCCAGCCAGATATGAGGTGAGACGGCCTGACTAAACTCACTCCATTTTCCTCACAACCAGTATCATGCTTCCAATGTATTATGTTTTAGTGCTTTTTTCCAGTTATCTATTGCTGCATAAGATGTCACCCCAAACATGGCTTAAAACAGTTAATCATTTATTAGTCTTACTGGTCTTGGCTGAATGGACTCAGACAGTTCTCACTTGGGGTCTCTACGTAGTTGCAGTCAGACAGTGGCTGAGTCTGAGGTCATGTTGAAGGCTTCTTCACTCATATATCGGGCATCTCCCCTGGTCTGAAAAAAGACACAAACTGCTGCAGGCTAAAACAGTTGATACTCCTTGAACATTTCTCTTTCTTTCTAGGAGGTCTCTCCACAAGTTGACTTCAGAGTAGGTGGACTTTTTACATGGAGGCCGAGATTCCCTAAACAAGGGTCCCATGAGACATTGTCAGAAGCTAGCCTTGGAAGACAGTCAGCATCACTTTTGCTACTTTTATTCATCCATCAAGGCAGTTACAAGATCGCCCACATTCAAGGGGAAGGAACATAGACTCCACCTCTTGATAAGAGGAGTGTTAAAGAATTGGTGACATATTTTATTACCACCACATACCCTTTGGAGGTTGGCCCTCCTGTCAACTACTCAGCTGGACCAGCCCTTTCTTTACCTGTTACTCCACTGAACTTGCTTTTCATGGTCAGCCAAACCTTCAGTCCCTCACCTTTCTTTGTTCTCTCTGTAGATAATTCCAACTTTCACTTCACAGACCCCAAGGATAGAATATTTGGAAACAACGCTCATGGTCTATGTGAAAAGGGACCAAAACGTCTGGTTAATCCCTAGTTATTTTGATAAAGCCAAAATCAATCCTACTAAGACAAAGACTCTCTAAACTACTGTTTTAAACAAGTAAACTTATAGGCCTTATTTTTTCTCATTACTTTTGGTCTCCAAAGGAAGAGTAGAGTGTAAAAATATCCAACTAACAATGGGGAATGTTGTCCTATACCTGTCAGGCCCAAGATAACCTGGCCATCGTGTTTATTTTTTCCTCCAATGGGCATCAGCAGAGAAACAAAAAGCAGAAAGGCCAGTGTGAAAGAAATTCCCACCTTGGTAGGCCATTTGAAGCCTGCCTATTCTCCCACTGCTCTGAAGATGGAGAATTGATTTGAGAATTGATTTGATATTGTTTTGTTCATCTAGTAAAAAAAAAAAAAAAGAGCATCTGCAATCTTATCTCATTCTCTCCCGAATGGCTCTCTGCTCAGTATTAATGAAATTGCCTGATCTTTTCTTGAATGAAACATTGGACTGAGAACCTAGAGTTATGAATATTTATTAAAACTTCACAGAGAAAAATCCAAAAAAAAATTCTTAGAGATAGTTAACCATTTAGAAAGAAAGAGAAACACATAGTAGGAGGAGGAAAGGAAAGGAATTCAATGATGCTCAATCAAGGACATATAATACACTATATGGAAATAAATCATTCAAGCCCCAGGAAGCTTTAATTCAGGCTTAAGTTATATTAGTGTTATTTTGTTTATTAGTTTTTTTTTTTTTAAGGAGGAATGTTCAGGAAAACATTAGGAAGTTATCTGGGGGAGTACTTTTGAGAATGCAAAGCACAACATTCACAACTACTTTGTTTCAATATAATAGAACCGAGAATATACACAGGGATACTTCAAAAAGTTCATGGAAAGATTTGTATTATCTTCTCATTCTGTTATTCCATGAACTTTTTGATATACCCTCCTCATACTAGTAACCATAAAATATAACTAAAATCTTTACTTATTCTGTATTTTGTCAGAACAAAATTGAGTTTCTGTCTAATTCTGTGACTAAGATGGGAAAAGAGTTTATCCTTAGTCTTCAAAAATTTGTCTTATTAGTTTTAAGGATTTTTATTTGTGACCTTAATGTTACAAATATTTGTTTTTGGAATCTATGTTTGTTAAAGTGTTACAGAAAACTGTTTATGAAGAGTTGTAAACTCTGTGTGCCAAGGAAGGTTGGTTTTATCCACCAACCTTGGACAACTGGTCTGTTGCTTTGGTGTTGTTGATCTATCTCTAGTTAACTCAATCAATAAAAAATAGATAAAGTAAACCAAAAAACACTATGTATAGCTTCGTAAAATTAGAAAAGTTGCTAAGAACATTCCTCTTTTTGAAACCTTTATTATACAAGATAACTCCTACAGATTAATTAAAACAGGGCAAAATCTTGATTTGCCATAACCAGGCATGGACCAGTTTATCAAGTGATCCCTGGTGAGACCCCCTGCATCTCTGATCTTCTGACATCCCTGCCTGGTAAATCTCAAACTCTGAATAAGCAGCCGATGTAGAGGATATTTGGAGGGTCAATTTTGAAAGAAAAAAAATTGTGGAGATCTCAAAAACATACTAGAAAATAAAGAGATAATATAGGGAATTAAACTGGGAAATATGTCACAATCCTATTATTTTTATGACAGTATAAAAATTGCATCAACATTAAAACTGAAAGCAGAGGTAATTCATAAGTGCCATCTCGTGAAGATTCCTAACACCATCCTGTCAGAGGACACTCCTGAGTTCCAACTCCCAGTCACAGTGAGATTCAAGTATATGGATACTAGGGACATTCTATAAGACAACTGATCTAGTGTCTTCACACATTGACAAAAGAAAAAGGGGAGGTGGAATGCTGTTCTAGCTTATAAGAGCCCTGGGACATAAAACAGATACACCATGTGGTCCTTGTTAAGAGCATGACTTGAAAAAATAGATATAGAAGACATTTGGGGGTGTATTAGTCTGTTTTTGTTGCTATAACAGAATACCTGGAACTGGATGATTAATAAAGAAAAATGACATTTATTGCTTACAGTTTCTGAGGCTGGGAAGTCCAAAGTCCATCTCATAGTGGCAACAGTGACACAGGCGTCTCACATTGCAAGATGGTGGAAGCAGAGAGAACAGAGACAGCGAGAGAGAGACAGACTCTCCTCTTCTTTTAAAGCCCTCAGAACCATGCCCCTAGCCACCATTTTTAATCCATTCACTACTGCATGGTCCTACAATCGAATCACCTCTTCAAGGCTCCATCTTTCAATTACCGTAATAAGATTTCCCACCCCACCCTCTTAACAGTCACAGTTTCTAATACATAAAAGTCTCTAATACATAAAACTTGGGGGACACAAGTTAAGTTTCTAATACATAAAACTTGGGGACACAATTCAAGCTTCAGGGAGTTTGTGGGGGACATAATTCAATCCACTATAGGGGCACAGTTGGGAAATTTGAATGTGGATAATATATTAGGAAAAGATTGTTCATTCACTAGGAGTGGTAACATAAACAGTGTGCTAAAGTCTTTGAGAGTGAAATTTCATATAGTCTAAAATGGTTTAGCAAAAAAAATTCATAGATGAAGTATATGTGGCAAGGTGATAATTGTCAGATATGGATGGTGAGTATACAAGTGCTGACTATGCTCTTCTTTCTAATTTTCTTCATGTTTGAAAATTTTCAAAATAAAAAGTTTTTTTTTCAATGGGTGTTATTCTTGCCCACAATTTAAAGCATTCTTAAAATAAGAAGAAAAGGCATGTTAAAGTTGGCTGAAGAAAACGGAACCTACAACTTCAAAAAATAGCTAGCAAAATAACAAAGTACTCTTCTTCAGATGAAATGCCCTCATCATTAAAAACAAAACAAAATAAAAGTAGAAATTTTTGACCACTTTAGGTTTTTTTCTTGATAATGCTATGCCAACAGCACTTCCTTCATGCATGTCATCCTCAAAGTCCATGGTATAAACTATATTCTAGGAGCCAACCAAGTCCACCAGTAAAAAGTGTCAAATTCTCTTTATTGGTTTGTGTTTCTGTCTCCCAAACAGAATAAAACAATTAGACAGAATAAACATATGTGGCATGAAGTTAAAACAATAACAATGAGTAACATTATCAATAGTAATAATAATGCCTAACGTTTGTCAAACACTCAGTGAAAACCATGATAAATTGGCAGGAAAATTAAAGATGGTGTTTCAGTATTATTGACAGATAAAGGCATGTTGCACACTTTGAGCTATGAGGTCATTATGGACAGTCCTTCCTTAAACACAGTGTACACCAGAAATTTATTGTCCTCTTTCTTAGTGTCCACTTTGGCAAAATACACAGTTAAGCATTATTAGGTAACTGGGGTTACACGGGCAGCTGGGATAACTTTCCCTTCTTATGCCTCCCTCTACCCTAACTTCTACTGACTTGCCTCTATCCATCTGCCTTCTAGGAGGACTTCCTCTACACAAGGCTGTCTGAGGCTACTAACACTTTCTCTTACTCCATTCAGAGGTTTTACTATGTATATAACCCATAAAACTTACTCTGCATGATTCAGGACCAACATGTTCATATCTGTCTCTTCGTTCTTTTTAATATCTATATTAATTTTTTCAACTTATCCTTCCTGCCCCTACATGCCTGAGTAGCCAGAAACTCTATCTTCCCTATGGAGACTTTCTCTCCACCAAAATGGTCAGAAATGAAAGAAATAAACAGTCAGAAGAAAGGAGCAGGGTGGCATCAGTCTGGTGTCCCCATATAAGAACCGGTTTGAGGTCAGTCCTTAAGAGCTGTGGCTTCCAGTGGTCACCTAGAGTAGATACTCAGCTCATCTCATTGGGTTATTATGAGGATCAAATGGCCTAAAGTAGGCAGCAACAATTTACAAAAAAAAGAGCTATGGGTATATTAGTTGTTATATAGCCAAATATTGGGTTAGTTTTGTCTTTGTATTAGTCCATTTCTGTTGCTTATAACAAAGTACATGGAACTGAGTATTTCATAAGAAAACAAAATTTATTGTTTACAGTATCAGAGGCTAGGAAGTCCAAAGTCCAGGGAATATAGCTGGTGAAGGCATTGCTGGTGGCAACAATTATGGCAGCAAATCACATTGTAAAAATGGTAGATCAGAGAAAGCAGAGAGTAGCCTCCTCCTTCACTCTCTTTTTTAAAGCCAAAACCCTGACCACCATTATTAATCCATTCACTACTGCATGATCCTACAATCCAATCACCTCTTCAAGGTGCCACCTTTCAATTACCATAATAGGATTTCCCACCCTCTTAACCAGTGGGGGCTGAGATTCTAACTCATAAAACTTGGGAAACACAAATCAAGCTTCAGTGAGTTTTGGGGGAACATAATTCAATCTACTACATTCTTCAATATGTAATACTTTCTGCTCTATGTCAAAACCTAAAAATTGTAAAAGAATGAGAAGGAATAAAGAAAGCTTATAAGTTTATGGGATGACATCAAAAGAGCAAAAGAATTTAAGAGAGAAAGGGATAGAAAGCTTAGATTGAAAATGGAAGGATGAAGGGCCGAGCCCGTGGCGCACTTGGTAGAGTGCTGCGCTGGCAGCGCGGCGATGCTCCCGCCTCGGGTTCGGATCCTATATAGGACTGACCGGTGTACTCACTGGTTGAGTGCCGGTCACGAAAGAAAAAAAGAAAAAAGAAAAAAGAAAAAAGAAAATGGAAGGATGGAAAAGATACTCCATACGAACAGAAACCCAAAGAGAACAAGAGTAGCTATACTTATCTCAGATAAAACAGACTTAAGAACTGTAAAACAAGACAAAGGCCATTATATTATAACAATGGGATCAATTCATCAAGAAGATATGACAACTTTAAATATATATGCACCCAACATTGGCATACCTAAAGATATATAATGCAAATATTAATAGATCTGAAGATGGAGATAGACTGCATTACAATAATAATAGGGAACCTCATTACTCCACTTTTAGAAACGGACTGATCATTCAGACAGAAAATTGATAAGGCAACTTTAGACTTGAACTACACTTTAGACTAAATGTACTTAACAGCTGCATACTGACATTCCATCCAACAGCAGCAGAATACACATTCTTCTCAAGCACAAACAGAATGTTCTCCAGGATAAGACCATATGTTAGGCCACAAAGCAAGTCTTAGCAAATTTAAGAAAATTGAAATCATATCAAGTATCTTTTCTGACCACAATGATATGAAACTAGAAGTCAATAATAGGAGGAATTTTGGAAAATTTACAAATATGTGGAAATTAAACAGCATGTTTTTCAACAACCAATGGGTCAAAGAAGAAATTAAAAGGAAAATTAAAAAATATTTTGAGACGAATAAAAATGGAAACACAACATACCAAAACTTATGGGATATAGCAAAAGAAATTATAAGAGGAAAGTTTATAGCAATAAATGCCTATATCAAAAAGAAGCAAAACCTTAAACAATGTAACATTAAATTCCAAGGAACTAGAAAAAGAAGAACAATCTAAGCCTGAAGTTAACAGAAGGAAGAAAATAATAAAGATCGGAGCAGAAATGAATGCAAGAGAGACTAGAAAAACAATAGAAAAAATTAACAAAATTAAGAGTTGGATTTTTAAAAAAATAAAACTGACAAATCTTTAGCTAAGCTAACTAATAAAAAAGAGGGAAAACAAATAAATAAAATCAGAAATGAAAAGGGCGACATTATTACAGCTGATACCACAGAAATTCAAAAGATCATAAGTGACTACTTTGAACAATTACATGACAACAAATTGGACAATGTAATAGAAATGGGTAAATTCCTAGACACATACAACTAAGACTGAATAATGAATAAACAGAAGGTCTGAACAGACCGATAACAAGTAAGGAGATTGAATCAGTACTAAAAATTGTCCCATCAAAGAAAAGCCCAGGACATGATGGCTTTATTGCTAAATTTTATCAAATATTTTAAGAACTAATACCAATCCTTCCTAAACTCTTCCAAAAACACTGAAAAGGAGGGAAAACTTCCTAACTCATTTTACAAGGTGAGCACTACTCTGATACCAAAGCCAAAGAAGGTCACTGTAAGAAAAGTATACACCAATGACCCTGATGAACATAGATGCAAAAATACTCAATGAAATACTAGCAAACTGAATTCAACAGCACACTGAAAGTATCATTCACCTTGACCAAGGGAAATTTATCTCTAAGATGCAAATTTGATCCAACATATGCAAATCAATAAATGTGATACACCACATTGACAAAATGGACAAAAAACATATGATCACCTCAATAGATGTAAAAGGGGGAGAGGCATTCAACAATATTAATTATCCTTTCATGATGAAAACTCTCAACAAATCAAGTATAGAAGGAAAGTTTAAACATAATAAAGGCCATACACAACTAGCCCAGAGCTAATATTATACTCAATGGTAAAAAGTTGAAAGACTTTCCTCTAAGAACAAGAACAAGACAAGGATGCCCACTCTTACCACTTCTATTCAACATTGAACTAGCTAGAGCAATTAGGCAACAGAAAGAAACAAAGGTATCTAAGTCCAAAATGAAGTTAAATTGTCTGTGTTTGCACGTGACATGATCTTATATTTAGAAAGCTCTAACATTCCACTAAAAATCAATAAGAACTAAAAAACAAATTTAGTAAAATTGCAGTATACAAAGTCAACATACAAAAATTGATAGCATTTCTATACACTAACAATAAACTATCCAAAAAAGAAGTCAAGGAAATGAACCCATTTATAATAGCTAGGAAAAAAATTAAATACTTAAGAATAAGTTTAACTGAGAAGGTAAAATATCTGTACATTGAAAATTGTAAACCATTGATGAAAGAAATTAAAGAAGGCCCAAAGAAATGGAAGGATACCTGTGTTCATGCATTGGAAAAATCAATATTGTTAAAGTGTCCATACTACCCAAAGCAATCTACAAATTTAATGTAATCTCTACAAAATTTCAATTACATTTTTTACAAAAATGGAAAAAAAAATCCTAAAACTTATGTGAAACTACAAAAGATGCCAAATAGCCAAAGCAATGTTGAGCAAAATGAACAAAGCCAGAAGCATCACACTACCTTACTTGAAAATCTGCTAAAAAGCTGTAGTGATCAAAACAGTATGGTAGTAGCATAAAAACAGACACATAGACCAATGGAACAGAATAGAGAGCCAGAAAAAAAATCCAAGCATTTAAAGTCAATTGATCTTCAACAAAGATGACAAGAACACCCAATGATGAAAGGACAGTCTCTTCAATAAATGGTGCTGAGAAAACAGGATATCCACATGCAGAATGAAATTAGATCCTCATCTCACACCATATACAAAAACCAGTTCAAAATGCATTAAAGATTTAAATGTAAGACCTGAAATGGTAAAACTGCTAGAAGAAAACATAGGAAGAAAGGTCTGTAACATTGATCTGGGCAAAGATTTTTTGAATATGACCCCAAAAGCACAGACAACAAGAGCAAAAATAAACAAATAGAATTACATCAAAATAAAAAGTTTCTACACAGCAAAGGAAGCAACTAACAGAGTGAAAAGTCAACCTATTTAATGGGAGAATATATTTGCAAACTATACACCTGATAAAGGGTTAATATCCAAAATAAATAAGGAGCTCAAAGAACCCAATAGTAAGAAAACAAATAACCTAATTTAAAAATGGGCAAAGGGCCTGAATAGACATTTCTTAAAAGAAAACATACTAATGGTCAGCAGGTATACGTAAAAACATGCTCAACATCACTAATCATAAGGAAAATGCAAATTAAAACCACAATGAGATATCACCTCACACCTGTTAGAATGGCTATAATCAAAAAGATGAAAGATAACAAGTGTTCGCAAGGATGTGGAGAAAAGGAAACACTTGCACACTGTTGATAGGAATGTAAATTAGTATAGCCATTATGGGAAACAGTATGCGGATTCTTCATAGAATTAAAAATAGAATTAGCATATGATCCAGCAATTCCACTACTGGTTTATATCGAAAGGAAATTAAATCAGTATGTCAAGGAGATATCTCCACTCCCATTGCAGCATTATTCACAATAGCCAAGATAGGGAGTCAGCCTAAGTATTCATCAACAGATGAATAAAGAACATGTGGTATATACACAAAATGGAATACTATTCAGCCTTAAAAGAGAAGGAAATCCTGTCATTTTGTGACAGGATGAATCCGGAGAACCTAGAGAATTACGTTAAGTGAGATAAACCAGGCACAGAAAGACACCACATGATCTCACTTTTGTGAGAGGTGTGAAAAAGTCAAAGTCATAGGAACAAAGAATAAATGGTGGTTATCAGAGGCTGGCATTTGGAGAAGTGGGAAGATGTTGGTAAAGGATACAAAATTTCAGTTTTACAGGAGGAATAAATTCAAGATATTTATTGTACATCGCCATGACTACAGTTAATATCAATGTATTGTGTACCTAAAAATTGCTGAGAGATTTTAAATGTTCTCACCATACACACACACACACACACACACACAAAATAAGTGCATGAGATAATAGCTATGTTAAATAGCTTGATTTAGACATTCTATGAAGTATACATACAGTTGGACATTTCGGTCAGTGTGGGGCTGCATATACAACAGTGGTCCCACAAAATTATAATGGAGCTGAAAAATTCCTATCGCCTAGTGACACAGTAGCCATCATAACATGGTAGCATAAGGCATTATTCAAGTAGGAGCAATGGGTAATATCATAGAGCCTAGGTATGTAGTAAGCTACACCATCTAGGTTTGTGTAAGTACACTCTATGATGTTCACACAACAAAATCCACTGATGATGCATTTCTCAAAAGATATCCCTGTCATTAAGTGATGCCTGACTACATCAAAACATCATTTTGTATGCCATAAATATACACAATTTTTAAAATAAAGAAAAAAAAACCTGAGCCAGCCCTGTGCTCTCCTATTTTAAAGCCTTCAGAATTATGATTCCAACCACCATTAAATCAACTTATTAATTCATTTACTAAGGTATGGTTCTCACAGTCACATCACCCCCTCCAGGTCCCACCTTTTAACTACCACAATAGGATTTCCCACCCTCTTAACACTGTCACAGTGGGGACCAAGCCTGTAACACACTAAACTTGGGAGGGACACAATTCAATCCATTATAGGAACCAATTGGTAAAGTTGTCCTAAGTACTTTTTTTCTCTTTTTACCTCATCTAGGAAGTATCATGATACATAGTAGATAAATAATGGACTTCAGAATAAGACAGATCTAGGTCTGAAGTCTGGATAAAATGTAGGTGTTGTATGTTTGATCTCTCTCTAACTGTATTTTCTCAGTATGGCTATTTGTTGTGTTAGTCACTTGGAGAAGAGATAACAATTGCTTTCTCCAGCTCCCTATGATCCAACACTGGTCTTCTTTCTGTAATTCAACCATACAGAATAATTTCCCTTTCCCTGGAATGCTTTTAACTTTTAGGTGGCTCTTTTTTTCTAGTGTCAGTTCAAATGTCACTTACTCTGAGCCCTTTTCTAGCTTCCACCATACTATTTCTCCTAATAGGTTACAATTGATCTGCAGTTACCACTAGCTGCCATTACTATGCTTATGAATTAACTTGTGTATCTCCCCTGACTAGAATGTAAGCTCTGTGAAGGAGCTTGTTGGTCTAGTTCACGGTTATATTCTCTGAGCCTAGAACAGTCCTTTATACAAAGTATATTTTTGATAAGTTGTCATGGGATGGATGGATCCATGGATGAACTTAGTATCTTCTAACATACCATTTGATTTATTTTTGTAGAAACTGGAATCTGCTTATTTTGCTCACCAGTGATTGCCAGGCACATAGAACAGTGTCTGGTACACAGTAGGTGCTCAATATCTGTTGAGTGATTAATCTTGATATATAAATAAAAGCAAAGTCCTGGGTAGTGGTTCATGCCACATGGACAAGATGTTATGCCACATGGACACATACCAGGACCCAGGAAGAGAGATCACCAAGTTGGAGCCTGTGGAATTGCCAGCTTTGTGCATAGCTATCGCAGACAGTAGAAAGGGTTCTGCGATCCTGAACCAAACTGCCTATGATAGAATCATAATTCTTGTTTTTATAATTCTTGTATTCTCTGTATCTATTTGCATTTTGTGTTCCCTAAGATCCTTTTAAAACATTCCTGTTATGAGAAAGCAGTAATGGCTACCATTTATTAAGCACCTGACTACCGTTTAGGGTAAATGGTAGAGCTAGAGTTACATTAGATGGTATGATAGCTGGGAAACCAACGAAACCCTGCCTTGGTTTGTTCCTGGCTAGAGAAACCTACCTGAACTAACTTAAGCAAAATGGTAAAGTTATTGGCCAATGGAATCCAACCAAGCCACAAGAACAGACATGGATCTGGGTACCCAAAACAATTAGAGCTAGAACTCAAAATGCTTCTAGGTCCTGTCTCCTTTGTATGTTAATTTCATTCATTTAAAAAACAGACTGGGCAAAAACTGCTAGTGCCAACTCAACAGGCAGTCTCCCTTTTTTTATTAAATCCAACCTCAGTTTTGCTTGACAATATGCCTAGCTAAGGCATTTCTTGGCCTCCTTTAATCACTCGTGATCATGTGACAAAATTACAGCCAAAAAGATAAAGCTGAAGCTTTGTGTTGGACTTTAAAGAGAGCTCACAAGGCTGGCTGGTTAGGTCAGTTGATTAGCGTGTGATGCTGGTAATCCCAAGGTCAAAGGTTTGGATTTTCTTACTGGCCAGCCACCAAAAAAACCCCAATAAAACAAAAACAAGAGAGCTCACTCATTTAGCATGTGCTCTTTCACCCCTCCTCCTTCTCACTACTGGAACATGAATGAGATAGCTGGAGCTGAGGCAGCCATCTTGCAAGGACAAAAACAAGAGTTACCCAGTAGTACATAGATAAAATTGTGAACCTGCCCTACCAGCTCTGGCCACAGTTGATAGTCCCTCCTCTGTACCAAGTAAATTGATGGGGATATGGGATGAAAAGAAGTTTCTGCTCTTAGAGCTAACAATCGGAGTAACAATTATTTATTGCACATTTCCTATGTGCCAGAAACCATTCCTTATGTTTTATATGCATTAGAATATTAGGTATTATCCCTAATATGCATTAGGTATTATCCCACACATACAGATGAGGATACAGGCTTAGCAAGGTTAGCTACCCATGGTAATCCAAGGTTTGAAGCTAGGTCTTCTAACTCCATCACCTGTGTGGTTAATTACAAGGCTATACTGGTTCTTGGTCTTGTCAACAATTATAACTCAAAGATGAAAACTCTTGATGAAGAGTACAGGGAACGTTTGAAGCACGTCTGAACAAGAGAAAATGCCTAAGGTTCCAGCAGACTGGAGAGCTTTCCCAAGTGTAATGAGGATATATACACCAGAAAAAAGCAGAATACGGTCAGTGCTGAGTTTGGATTTCAAATATAAGGTGGAAGAAAAGATGGAGGAAACTAAATGGGTAGATAGATGGCAAATTATAGAGATCACTGTGAAACTGAATAACGGAACTGGACAGTACTACTCTTTCAAGAAGCTTGACTGTACCAGGCAGATGAAGTCTGTAGGGTATTCATACTTGCATACATTGCTATTAATAATGTAGTGAAGCTAGCCCAGCCAATATTTAATAAAACACCTGGTAAGATGAAGCACTATACTGGAAAGACTGAGCTTTTTGAATTGGATAAAAATGGATTTGAAATCTTGTGCTGCCATTTATTTTAGCCTTGAATAAATTGCATGAGATTTAGTTTTTCATCTGTAAATCCAGTTTAATAATAACTTCATCTAGAACAGCTACAGACTACAAAGGCAATTTTGAACATAATAATAACTATAACAAGACTTCACTTAAATCGATCTCCAATGGTGTTTGTATTAAGGGTATAGCATGATCATGGAATTTCTTCCATTTAGTAACATATATTATTCTTGAAAAGGATAGTGTTGTGGGTAAAGATTACCTAAAGGCTGCAATTGGAATACTTCTTAAGGACTCTTTTCCTTGGACTTTGGGCTAGTCTTTGAATCTATCAATAATAGTAATAGCTCTCTTATTGGATATTTTCGTGGGATTCTTGTCCAGCAAACCCTCTTCTGGGATCTTGCCTCTTACCCATATCCCCACACTCCACCCTTGCTTACAACACAGAATTTTAGGGTGAAGGGCAAGTAGTTAATCTTAGAGTTTATTTAAAAAATTTTTAAAGTATCTTACACATTTAACCTAATTTTAATTTATCCAATCCCACCACATTAACATAGCCCAAACAGAACATTTTGGCATAAAAAACTTACCAGAAATGTTTTATACATTGTTTCACTAGGTTACACCAGATATAGTAAAACACTTCTCACAATATTGAGAGATAAAAGTTGTACAGGACATCAAGCTGTTTTTCCTTTCTGCTACAAAACTATCTTTCACATCATGTCATAAAGGCATTTTACATCACATTTATAAGTTACCTAAATTCTCCTTTGTACAATGCTGATATAGTTTGTTTCAAAACATTATCAGTGGTTTTGAGCTCTGGAGCACTGAACTGGACCAGATTCCAGGCCAACTTAAGAAATTTCTCAGCGTTTAAAAATGTCTAATAATGTTTATTACACTCCCTTCAAAAGCTGGCAGGTTAGATAATATGGCCTCCAAGATCCTTTACAACCTTCAGGGTTCAAGGCTAAAATATCATTAATTGGTTACTTTTTGAGAAATTTGTACCAATAAGCCTCAATGTTTTGATACCAAAAAGCTTAACTTGGCTATTTCAGACTTGACTCAATTTTTCCAAATATACTTTTGTGAATTTTATCTAGAAATTAAAGTTTATAAAACCCTTACTCATCAATTTCCCCTAGATCTGACAAAGCTAGATTCCAATCTTCATGTAGCAATTCAAAAGTACACCTTGCAGATGAAAAACAAAGTTTGACTCCCTATATTCCCCTAGAAGATAACTTTTAGAAATGACCTAAGCATTTTACACTTTATGTTATGAATTAAAGTAACATAATAAAGGCCCAACCCAAGTGAGAAAAAAAGTAATATTGAATTATTTTACAGCCACTCACTCGACTAAAGCCTAATTCTAAGCTGTGGAATACACTGAATATTTAAACATACTCACATAGCTGAGGAAAAAAAAAAAAAACTTAAACCCCAGAAACCAAAAATAACCTACTTCTACTACCCCCAGTTTCTATCATACCCCAGAATATAGAACAGAGAAAGGGGAGAGAAAGCAACATGCTTTCAAGTGTTATGCTCAACTGAAATTGAAGACCACCCACTGTATACTTCTGAGCTGCTAAAAGTAAACTTCAGTAAAATAATATCAAAATAATGGTGCTTTATACAAGCTTGATGACAAAAAAAATCATTTTTTCACTCCTCATCTAAGATTTACAAGGCTGATCAACAGCTGAAATTATTGGTATAACGTATTCTAAAGTGATAAAGTCAGACAAAGCATGGTAAAGACTGCTTTATTAGTTGCAGTTAGTAGAAGTCAATAAATACTGATCCACAAAAAGCTCAGTTATTTATCACATTACTGGTCCATAGGGAGCTGAATGAAGATGAACCAAGTGATTGCTGGGATGACCAAAGTCAAGCCTGCTTCTTGGGAAATGAAGCCACAGCCAGCTGATATATGGCATATGCTGTTCCTGAGGGGGCGGAAAAAAACTTGTAAGAAATTCCGAGATTTAAATGTATAAACCTAACATCCTAGCTCAAATAGTTACAACATAAAGGCAGGATTGGCATTGAGACTACTTTAATAGGAACACACAAAAAATATTTTTATAGGTGCTGGAAAAATTTTAAATAAATATACGTAAAATACATTTAATCTAGTTTTATTATTAATTAATTTCTAAAGTGCTAGATATAGTATAACAATGTATTTGTCAACTTAATAACATGTATATTTAAAAAAAAATAAGATTAAGAACATACATACAAATTATTTCCATATTAACCTAAGGTTGCTTGAGAAATGCCAAAATAAAAAGGTCAAAATATGCTACCTTCCCTAAAGTGGTTTTATCAACGTAAATTCAAGGGAAAATAACATAATTTTAAAACAATCAAATTTAATATGAAACTAGCTAATAACTGGAATTTTATTTTAAAACTAATTACTAGAATGCCAAGAAACAATCACATTGGCAGAAAAGAATTTAAGACTTTATCTTGTTAAGAAAGCCCAAATGTCATTGTTTGTTTGTTGTCTTGATCCATAATGCCCCTTCTAATTTAAGTATATTCAATTTAACCCAAAAGGCACCTTGGCATGAGCAGGGAAACTCTGTAATTAGGGTTCAAATCCCAGCTTTTCCACATAGAAGCAATATTATCTTGAGTAATTAGCATAATTTCCTCATCTTTAAAATTAGGATACATTACAGACTTCATGCAAGGGTTATAGAAATCCAAGAATGTGGCACTCCTATCAATATAATGGGTACATACAATCACTCAAATGTTTCCCTTCCTTCCCGAGAAACCAATCATTCAAATTCCTAACTATGTTCCTACTACACAATTTATGACGTGCCACTGCTAATACCAACAAAGGACCTGCCTAATCCACAGAAAAATATCAAAGCACTTTGCATATGATAAAAATATTGTTCTGTACAAGTTTTGTTCCAGTCATAAATATGTATATACGGGATTTAGATGCAAAATGTGTTTTTATTATGTACCATAGTCAAAATGTTTAAAAGTCCCTGCTTTAGGAGGTAGAGCAGAGTAGATGTTTTTGGCTGAAAAACAGCCTCCAGGGCCACTAGTGGTACACTCAGATAGCCACCTCCATCATAAGATCATCATCAAACTGTATTGGTGTATTTTTTCTATAAATACATCAAAATGCTCTTATACATTAATTACCCTCTTGAATCCTTACATGAGATGCAGTAAGATGTCAGATTCTGGAGACATACTGCCTGCACTGAAATACTGGCATAGCAAAAGCAATCATGTTGTTAGTTATAATTATTATTACTTTTCTATAAACCTTCAAACATTCCAAATGCCTTACCACCAACTGTAAGAATCATGGTTGCTCTATACAGGAGGGCATCAGCTACCCCACCCTTTAGATGTACTGGAATTCCATTATCCTCCTAGGTTTAAAAGAAAAAGACATTAATAGATGTGTCACTTGTTTCAAACTAAGTTAAATTTCAAAAGACTAATTATTCATATAAAATGAAATAGTTCCTTAAACCCCTGGAATTAAAATATTTTAAATATCAAAATTCTAAAAACCTAGTTTTCTTGATTCTTTCTCTATTACCACTTTTAAAATAAGAACTCCTAAAAGTCAGCATTCTTTTTTCAAAGTTAATGTGAGGTCCAATAAAGATGGTTTTTCCAAGGAATATATAAACATTAAACCTATAAAATACACTCACTGCCTTCAACAACTTAAATATAAAAGAATCAATAATTGTTGCACTTTAGATTTAGCCACAGGGATTTTTTTTTTCCCTTAAAAAAGGCGATAGGGAATTTTGGTTTATAACCTGAAATTATATCCATAGCATCTAGTCTAGCATCTGGCTTGTATAGTGGACACTTAGCACATCTGGTAAAGCATTTTATTTTTATGTGGTATATTATACAACATTTGCTTATCACTTGAGATTTTATTTGGGAAAAACTAGACATCACAGTAAAACAAAAATCAAGGATTAGCTAGTCAGGTCAGTTGGTTAGAGCATGGTGCTGATAACACCAAGGTCCAGGGTTCGATCCCTGTTCTGGCCAGCTGCCAAAAAAGAAAAAATGACTCATAATGTAATAACTTATAAAGGTAAATTGCTCTGCTCCGCTAAGTCTTTCCCCAAGAGATAACCATTATTTATGGTACAGTACCCATCCTTGACTATTTTTTAATGTTTATATCATTATCTTCTAATTTATACACATGCTTGTTTCATACACAAAATGAAATAATGGTATGCCATGTACTATTTTTTGCTCAATACTATCTTAAAAACCATTCTGTTAGTCCACTTAAACCTACCTGTTCCTTTCAATGGCTATATAGCATTCCATAGTACAAAAATACCATAACAGAATTAGCCAACCCTCTATTAATGAATATTTAGGTTGTTGGGGATTTTGTTATGATAGGGTATATGGTTTGTTTATAATGATACTCTCAAATACCCTCCAAAACTTGTACCAATCATACTACTTAGTGTGTATGAAAGTACCATGCATGGATGTACCAATCTTCCATACCTGGTAAACATAACCTTTTAAAAATCTTTTTAAAATTGTGCCAATCAAAAGGGGGGGACGCATAGTAACCTGTCATTTTAATTTACATTTCTTATTGACTTGGGGGGAGCTCTTTATATACCAAGGACATTAACCTTTTGTTATATTTTGAACATTTGCTCTCAATTTGTCACTTGTCTTTTGTGACCATAAATTTAAAATTTTTATGTCACTAGACCTTGCAATTTTTCTCCTTCACAGCTTCTTGGCTTTGTAAAGACTTCTTTAGAAGACCTCCCCACCCCTAAGATTAAAAAAATATTCTCCTACATTTTCTTTAATTTTTTTTGAGGGGGAAACATTTATATCTCCAATCTATTTTCTTTGTATACTATATAGAAGGGATCTAACTTTACTTTCTTTAAATTAGCCAATTTTTCCAAGCCAACTTATTGTATCCTTTCCCACTGATATGAAGTATCTTTAATATATATTAAATTTCTACATACTTATTGTTTCTGGAAAGGTCCATGGTCGATTTGTCTATTCCTGTGCAACTACCCCAAAGAATGCCAATGCATCATAAACTCCTCCAAAATAATTTATCATTACCCATACCCTTTTTCCCTCATTTCCTTCTGCTTGCCCAAGAGACTCTTGGATATAGCAAAGGCACAGTAAGGTAGCAATAGGCAGTTTCTTACTATTCTTTTGCTAATACAACAGAATCACCAATAATCAGAGATCTCCAGATATACTTCCTACTCCATCTTTTGGTACTCTATGACAAGCAACAATCTCCTGTAAAATATTCAGTACCTGAAACAGCTTTTGTTTCTCTGGAACTTTATTTTCAAAATGCCTCCGTGAAGCAGTGCTCAGGGTCCTCTGGGCAATCTGACGAAGAGCCTGAAATGAAAAATCTGCATATATTAAACAGATTTAGAGCCTAAAGAAGACTTCAAAACCGACTATTTTCAATCCTTTGTTTTGTAGAAAAGGGGGTGAAAAGCATATCTGATTAAAGCATATCTGATTTGTCAGAAGCAAAGTCATGGCCAGCATCCACGTTTTCCAATTTGCTGTCCATCTTGTGCTCCTCATATTACATTCCGCAATCTCCAGAAACCATATTTAAGAAGCAATTCATGCAGATTCTAACCTCCCAAAAAATTACGATCTCTGAACTGAACCAAGTAGCATTTTATAATCCTTGAGGGAAAAAAGTATTGATATACACACATTACAGAAATAATGAACGGTTAACCAAAATACATTAAGGTCAAACGTTCTCATTTAATACCCTACCAGATTATTAAAAATCTACTACGTGGCAGTAAAGTACACTGGCATGATTTCTACTTAATTAAAATGCTACCCTCATTACGTTTCTCCTAATAAATTTTTAATACTTTTTAAAAAGAGGCTTGTATTACATACCTAGTTGAATTAAATAATCAAACAAATACGCACTCCAGTTTCTAAAATAAGTAATACTAAGAAGCTAAGGAAAACTTCATTGAATAATTACAAAGGAAAATAATCAGTTACATTTTACTTTTCTTTTTTCTAAACTCTGGAAGAATACTTCATATGCTCATAGCTGATGGAGGGAGGAGTGAAGGGCAATGCAGAATGGCCTAATGGAAGCAACACTGCACTTCCGCCACAACTACTAATCCCATCCGAAATTGAATGACATGGTTTTAAACTTTCTAATGCTCGCAAAGCTCAGAACCATTCAAACTTAAAACCTTTTAGTACCAGAGGGACACCTTCCTGCCTAGCGCTTGAGGGTGTCAGAAACTCCCCACCTAGACCTTGGTTTTACTCATATCTGAGCTAATATTACTTCATCAACGACCCGCATGGTCAGGGGTGGTGACTAAGAACCCAAGATAGGTCTAATCCACAATTCCCAGCTTCTTCACTCCCTACATCTATCCAGCAACTGCCTCGGACGAGAGGAATAGATGGAAGGTAAAGGAAGGTCAGTCGAAAAGGACACGGACCAAGGTGACTTCAGAAGCCGACTTCTGCATGCCTCCCCTCCCCTTGCGAGGGAGGGTTTTCTGATGTGGTCCCTTAGCCTCCCCTCTCAGGCCCCATCACGAACGAAAACGCAGAAGTTCCTCACCGGCAGATTGCGCAGCATCTTTGCTCAGTTACTGCCCACCAACTGCGACGACCGAACACAGTAAACGGAAATCGCCACGCCGGAACCGGAACTACCTACTGGCCTTGCGCAAGCGTCGAGGAACAGAAAACCTTCCGGGCGGAGGAGGGGCTTGCGCTCCTAACCATAGAGAGCAAAAGAAAAGAGAGAGCGGCAGTACGGCTCTGGCCGCTCTAGCCGCCTCGCCGTTTCTGCCGGTGATCTCCTTCCTGACGTTTCAGGCAGCTGGCCCGTGGCGCCAAGGCTGAGTAAAAGCAAACGATTTTTGAGACCAGAGAGACAGGGAGTGACGTTTTAAAAACGTACTCTTTTTACAAGCTTAGATAAAATTAACTGAGACCAGGATGTCGTAGAAAATTAGTGTGTGCGTAAAACTGAGGAAACTTTGAGCCGCTGTTTTAGAAGCTGAAAGAGCACTGGGTTGGCCGAACTATAGTTTGAAGCTGGATGAAATACAAAACAAAAAGGAAAACTGCTCTTACACGAATGCAGTTTTTTTCCCACCGAAGAAACTTGTGGGGGCGTAATTGTTCCTTGTGCAGAGAATATTCTGGAAAGAGCTGTGTCGGGATAACAATTTTTATCTTCTTGTACGTTCAGATGCTGGAGTTTCCCATGCAAGAAGCTCTTTCACAGTGTTCCGAAATTGTGGGGGCGTTTCGCTCGGTTCCCGAGTCTGGGGAAGCGCTGAAAAAAGGAACTGGGGAGACGAGAAATGGGATGGCAAATCAGGACTCATAAGATTTGCTGTCTTAGGTACAGGGTTCTATATTCCATGATTGGTGTTGCGAGGCATAGCCATAATTTATCGTACAGATAGGCTGTCGGTGTATATTGCATCAGTCTTAAAATAATCCCCACAAGTGCCTTTATTTCCCGTGCTCACCCTTAAGTGTTTACAAATAAAAATATCTACAAAAAAAAATTTATTTATAATAAATCTTTCCACCTTTTCTCAAACTCTTACGAATTATTCCATTGCCATTTCAAATAGAAGTTAACGATACATAGGTTCAGCAAGGTGAAATGTGTGGATAAAAATTAGTTAACATTAAAATTATTCTTTATAATCCTTGGGGTTTTCTTCTTCACAATCTACTGTCTGTTAATGGCCTGTCATGTTACCTGTCCCAGTTCAAATTTTATTCCTCACCAAGGGTTTATAAATACCAGTTCATGTCTTAGATAGGGACTGAAAGGACCTGGTTTTCTACCCCTTCTGAATTATGCACTGTAACCAAATCTTTGAGCACAACTACCACCTGCCAATAGCTAAGGAGGGGGAATTTTTTTTTAAGTAGATTGTCTATAATTTGAACTTCTTAAAATTTTCTCCATTTAGCCAACTAGATTGTAAATTTCTCAAGTGTAGAGATTATGTGAATTTCTTACCAATCCCCTAGACTGCTTAAAAGGGGTTCTCACCGACAGATGAATTAATGATATGTATTGGATGATACATCTAGGGTATTTATGATTCTGTCCAAAAAAGAACCAAGGATTCACATTAAATAGATCCTAACGTACATGTAGATCCTTATGTGCATGTCACCTAGTTCAGTACAATCTCCCCCTTTTTACCGGATCATTCCATCTATAAATACGTCCCCAAAAAAGAGAAAAAAAAAATTGTAGTTAAGAACCTGAAAGTCAGATCACGAATCTGTCACTTATTAATAGTGACTGAGGGCAACTTACATAATCCATTTATATCTCAGTTTGTTTATCTTTAAAATGGAGATTATAGTATTCACCATCATTGAGTACTGTGAAGATTAAATGAGATAACTCAATAAATGCTAGCTATTATTATTGGGAGAAAAGGTTGGGTAAAGAGAAATAAATCAACAGAAGAAAAATCCAAGTAGAATGTATAGCATATGCAGAGGCAAAGAAGAGAGGGTGCACAGATGTCTTGGGGAATTGCAAATAGTTTGGCTTGGCAGAAGGACAAATGGAGGATTGAGGTAACGCTGGAAGGCAGATTTATTTCTTTTATTCTTAATATAGTATTATTATTATTATTTTACATTCAAGGATGTTGTTGCGGAGCAGTGGGGGGGCAGATGGGAGGAGGGGCATGGAATCGGAGGTGGAGGTGAGGGGGCAAAGGTGGATCTCAATGATGAATTTAAATATTATCTTGAGGGAGCCTTAGGGCCATTTAAAGGTTTAAGCAGAAAACTTTAAAATCAGAACTCTATTTCAAGATCACTCTAGTTGTAGTGAAAAGCTGGACTGAACACGAGCTATTAGGCCTAGCCAGAGAGTGTTAGATTCTTCTAGTAATCCAAGGAAGAAGGAAAACCAGAACTGAATCAGCAGCAAAAGAGAAGTAGATAGGAGGATATATATAAGGGTATGCATTAGAGAGCCAACTAAGAGGCAGTACCTTCAAAAATAAACAGAATTTAGTGACTTATTGGATTGGGCAGCTGGAGAGGAGAGCTAGGGTTTCCAGCTTAACTCATAAGGTCATACCAATCACTATATCAAGGAATATGAGACACCTCATGTTAGTGTGGTATGATTCCTGTTTCAGCCTTATTAACTTAGGTTAATTAATTATTAACCTAATCAATTAATCTCCATTTCTTAAGAGAAAAATAGTAAACAATCTAGAGCTCAAGAGAGATTTCAAAGCACAAGAAAAGATAGAGAAGTCAGTGTAAAGATGGTAGTAGAAATAAGGAACTTAAGATTGTACAGGGAGTATGTGAAAAGTGAGAAAAGGGCACAGAACATAATCTCAAGAACTCTCAACATTTTATATGGTGAGCATAACTCATATAAAGGAATTACAAAGGAGACTAAGAAACAGATAAATATTCACAGAAGCCAAATGCTAAGGATGGAGAGGGAAGGGAAACGCCGTCAAATGGAGCAAAAAGATCGATAAGGGAGAATTCACTTGATTTAACAAAAAGGAATGGGAATTGATCATTGAGTGCCTATTTTTCTATACTTTGTGCTTAAGTGCTTTTCATCTGTTACTTCACTTATTCCTCAAAACAAAATCTGTCAAGTGGGTATTGAAATCCCTATTTTACAGACAAGGAAATGGCAAATGGCTTAGCAGATTAAGCAATCTGAAGATACAGTTTGTTAAGTATAAAAGCCGTATTGGCCTGCTTCAAAAACCCATATTCTTCCTACTCCATCTTTCAGAACAGGTGACAGTGAACAAAGTACAGTGCAAGTGTGAGGCGAAGGCCTGACTAAAGTTGAAGATGACAATAAAATGTAAACTACATACTGTTTTACAAACTTTGTTTTGAAAAGGAAAGACA
The DNA here is from genome assembly GCF_027409185.1 of Cynocephalus volans. NCBI lineage: Eukaryota > Metazoa > Chordata > Mammalia > Dermoptera > Cynocephalidae > Cynocephalus > Cynocephalus volans. Next base: position 80,451,735 of record NC_084464.1, read on the forward strand.
ACACACCCCAGGGATTAATTATTTAAAACCACTGATTCTCAAGGAGGCTGGGCTCAAGTGCAATTTTACATACATTTTTAAAGCTATTTCTCCTGCATTTCTGGTGCCTGAAACAAAGTAGCATATCAGGCTTGAAAGGATATATGGTAAATTCAATTTTCTTCCACTTACCCTGGATACAAAAGCTTGTGATATACAAACAGACAAGTTCCTATTAATATCACTTGAAGTACATAACAAGTTTGGTCTTTTAAGATTTTTAAAAGAATGTTATAAAATCACCAAAAGGTGGGGAGTATAATTTTCTTCAAGGTGTTTCTGGTTTAAGACAGAGGATTGGTTCGAAGAGTTTATCTCCCCTACCCCTCACTCCAGTAAAATAAATAAAAAGAATCAAAAAGGTATGAGAAAAACTATTAACAGACACATCTCCTTGGATGAATCTCAAAGACATCATGCTGAATAACAGCCCAGTTTCAAAAGGTTATATATGGTATGATTCCACTTATAACACTGTAGAAAATAAAACTACAGGGATGGAAAACAGATCAGTGGTTGCCAGGAGTTATGAGTGGGGAGAGGGGTGACTATGAAGAGAAAGTATAGTAGAGTTTTGAGAAAGAGCAGGAGAACGGTACTATTTTGTATCCTATAGTGGTGTTAAAACTCACAGAAATGTATGCTACAGAAAAAAGGTAAAGTTTACCATATAATCTAAAAAACAATTTTGTAGAGAAATGACCCCAAAAGGGTAGAGAGGAGACAGCAATAGATGAGCAATTTCAAAAAATCTCTGGCAGACAGAAAGCAGATGGAATATGACTGAGCTGAACAGAGGAAGTTGCAATCTAAAGAGACTGCAAGGGGGATACCAATGAGAAGCTGCTGGTGGTTCCACAGCCCCTGAGAAGCTCAGATTTTGGAGGTAAAATTTACAGCAAAGAGTGAAGTGAGGAACAGGCCTGAAAATGATTTGTTGAAAATTGCGTATAACAGAATGGTCAGATCCCCAAGCTCTGCCCTACCCCTCTCACTCACACAAATATGATCTCTCACCTCCATTACTGTCTCCCACAGGTACAAGACCAGAGAATGTTTAACTGGAGAAATTAATAATGGAAGACAACTCTATGGAAGGGATATGAGGAGGGACAGGTAAAGGAAAATATGTGTGAAGTGGAAAACAGGAGGTGAGGTGGAGGACAAGGAAAAAGCAGAGTTAAAAGCAGTAAGAAACAGGGCTTCTGGTCAAGATGGCAGAATAGATAGTCCCCAGCATCACTCTCTCCCACAAATCAACCATTTACAACTATTAAAAATCAACAACAGCCAAGCTGGGGCTGCTAGAGCTCAGGGGAAGAGGAGAAGAGACCTATGGAGTGCATGAATGCAGGAGAAGCCATAATGAGGGAAAGAAAGAACCACTCTGACCATTTTGAGCCCCGGACACTTCAAGGCTGGAGCTGCTGAGCACACGGAGCAGGAGCTGGCAAAAGCCATAGCTGTGCCCTCCGCATGAAGTTGCTTGGAGGTGGCAGGGGAGAAGAGGGCCTTGGTGGCCCTCAGGCCAGCAAGACCACTAACAGGGTTCCCGTGGACCCACATAGGAGCAAGGAGCCACAACAACTGATAAAAGGAGTCACTCAGCGGCCAGTGAAGTCATCGCAAAGGACCAGTGTTTGGAGTGTGGCAGTCAGGGAGACGGGCCCACCAGGAGACACTGGGGCACAGCGAGGACAGCTGACATGCCCCCCAATCAGCGTAGGACCATTCAGTGGTGACTGGCCAGGAATACAGAACTGCAGGAGGTACAATTCATTGAAAAGACTCAGGCCCAGGCCAGAGTTTCTCCACAATCCAGGTATACTGGATCTCACAAGACCTGGAAGTACCTATAAAGTCAACCATTAAAATCTGAGCTGCACAAAAAGCCTTCCCCGGGGAATCAACAGCAAAGCAGCAATTTAGCTCAACCACAGAGCTCATGTACTGGTCCCCATAGGAAGTTCTCCCATTTTAGAAGTAAGCAAATGACAACAAATTAGTTTCAGTGCAGTTTAAGTCATAGGAACAGCAAATAATCCAACACAGAACTGAAAGAAAAAATACCCACAGACCAGAGACAAAGTTTGATATTAACTAGTAAAGGTGTCACATCACCAAAGAACACCTATAACACCTAGAAGGACCTGGAAGTCCCCTGGGCTACCAAGCCAGAGAGGGGAGAGGGCTGAGGGCCTCAACCATGCCCCCCAACACCAACCAGCCTAGCAATGACCGCTGAGCCACCGCAGGTAGTGCCCTGGGCTCTACCAAGCTGGGGCAGTGGGGGGCCGAGGGCCTTGGCCACACACACCTCCACACCTGCAACCAGCCCAGTGACAGCCAGCAAGCCAAACCCCCCAAACATCTGCACCCAGCCCAGCAATGACCAAGCCACCACTGGAAGCCCTCTGGTCTCCCCTGTAGGAATGAGGGGGGTGTGACAGGCCTCAACTCCACCCCTCCTTTTTCCTCCTCCCACCCTATTTCCTTCCCCTTTTCCCTGTCCCCCCCCCCCACCGAACTGCTACACAACATCATAGAATGTAAAAAATATTAATAAACCTTTAAAAATATTTAAAATTTTTTAAATGTAAGAAAGACCCTTCCCCAAATGACTTTCCACAAAAGACTAGAGAATTCTTCCCTAGAGAAACTAAAAACCCCAGAGAAAAAGCCCATAGCCAGAGGATTGGCTCCCTACCAATCATTCCCTAGTGCAGGGCTTCTCAAAACGTGGTTACATATGGATGCTGACCTACCAACTATTTTTACTTGTCTAAGGTTTTATCACAAACAAGGTAACAAATAATTCGCTGAGTGACACTGTGCTAGTGAAGCTGTCAAGCACTGCCCACAAACACAGAGCTTTCAGATAGTCTTTTGGGGTCTACTCATACATAACAGATTGGCAAGACACACCCGAAATACAAAAAGTCACTTGTATGAGCAAGAGAAAAAAAAAAAAATAGCAACAACAAACATCTTGGTGTTAACAGAGTAGGAAACAAAAGCGATAATACATACTCATCCATATCTATCCTCAGAAAAATAAGATATTCTATCTATGAACTAAGACAGACTGTAGTATTTTAGAAATAGAAATGAAAGAAGCTCAGAAGCTAAAATATTTTTTAAATACATTATAAAGTCTATAGAAGGAAGATAATGTTGAAAGATCAAATTGAAGACTTCTCCTAGAAAGAACAGAGACAATAGTATCTAAACAAATGGAGAAAAAGAAGAGAATTAAGCATCAATCTAGGAGGTCCAACATTTTACTAAGATAGGATCAGACTTCCCAAAAGCAACAATGGAAGCTAGAAGAGAGTGGAGCAATGCCTTCAAAACTAAGGGAAAATTATTTCTAACCTAAAATTGTGTGTCAAACTATCAATGAAATGTTAGGGTGAAATAAGAACATTTTAGACATGTAAGGACTCAGAAAACTTACCTTTCATATACCATTTCTTAGGAAGCTACGTGTTTTACAAAGTTCTCCAGTAAACAAGAGAGTAAACTAGGAAACAGGATATCCAGCACAGCAGGGTGACAAAGAGACATCATGAGATAATAGCTGTACAGCAGGCAAAGAGAGCAACCAGTACGTTGTCACAGAAGAACAACTGCAGAATAGACCTCTCTAGTAAAAGCAGGTACATTATCTGATATTGGGGTACAAAAGCCCTTCAAAACTAGGAAGATGGCAGACCTGACAAGTTAAAAAAGTTTTAAGATAGATTTACAGAAAGTTATGTGTTAAAAATGAGGAAATTATTAATTCCAGGAAAAATAAAATTACGCAAAAGAAAATGTAGTAATGGCAGACTGCTTTGCTCTATAGATACAATATTTATATAGTCATAATTAAACAACAGCTAATGCATTTACTAAATACTTTGATGATGTAACTATTTAATAGGGGAAGGCAAGATATGTGTATTACAGAGCTAAATCATCACGTAACATTAAGAAGATAATAAGGTCTAAAAGTGTTTAATGAAACAATAGTAGAATAGGCATATTATTTAGATATACTGAGATAACAGAAGAAACAATTTTGGAGTCCAAATGGTTTTCTCTTGGAAGTAAAAAAAAAGTTCAGCAAGAATTACTGTTTTTCATCACAAAGCCTTTAGAACTTACTATTTGATTTTTTTCAACTGTGTACATGTTACTTTGATACATTTTATAGATACATAAAAGCAAATAAGGTCACGATGGTCCAATTTGGTTTTAGACAGGTATTTATTTGAAATTTCAAATAACATTACGAGAAATATGATTTTTATGTTTACTGAATGGTGTGAGCTAACAAGGGGTTCTGAAACACTACTAGGTCATCCAAACCCTACAGTAGATACTTATGCAGCAAAATTCTTGTTACAGCAACACTGCCTTACTCCCTCCACCCTCCCCTCGAAACAGCCATGTTCAGGAAGAACAAAACTTGACGACTGAACCAACAAAGATGTGCTATACAATAATTCTAAGGCAACGTTTCCATGAAGACAGGAGGTAGCAGGCTGAACAGCATTCATTAAACCTACCTCTCAGATGCTTCTCCTGACTAGTCAGGCTTTCCATTTCCTGTGCACCCTGCTTTGTTATTTTCAACATCCTTGCCTCTCTTTCTTTTTACCAGACTGCGCCTGATCTAAAACCAAACTTAGCCAGTCTGTCTATAACTCAGGTGACAATCTGACCACTTCCTGATAAGAACGGATGTTTCTGAATAATATAGATAAATCTTGCGGTTAATAATGTCCAAGTGATTAAAATACAAATATGGTAATTAATTAAACAAATATGGTAATTAATTTGACACTTTGTCAAATCTAGGCATGGAGAAGTTAAAACCTGGACTCACTGACCCTGGGTTAAAATTTAGTGCTAAACATTAGCAACAATACTGGGGTATTGTTACTTTAGCAAGACGCTTGAACATAGCAAAATTAATTTTATTCATCTTTATTAATATAGAACATACTAATAGAACATTATCCTTTAATATAATCAATGTTATCTTTTAATATAATCAAGGTTACAAATAAACTCTGTCAGTAACCAATAAATAATACTCATTTGACTCTTCTCTTAGTTGAATGATTATTAGGTAGTACACAATTATTTTTACCAATTTATTCTTAAAATGCCTTATGACTTCAATGAAATTTCTTAGCTTTTACTAACTGAATAATTCCTCCAATTAGGAAACTTTTAATTTGTCAAAATGCTCCCTGCAAATTAATGCAAATTAATGCATTCTTCAATGCCATCTACTTAACCTAGTTGCCATAAAATGCAATGATTCTTTGAAAGATAAATATGACATCAATGTTTCCAAAAGATGAGCAAAAAGCCTGTAAGAAAGAAATGCCCCCCCTCCCCCTGCTTCACAGAGAACATATGAATGTTACATATTCTTCACATTTACAACAGGAATCCCTTACAGCTCAAATGGCAGAAGACAGGGGGGAACTTAGGCCATCAATGTACTTGTAAAATAGATAAAATTCCGAATGTATTTTAAGATTCCATCTTCTCCACAGATGAGAAAGTGTTGGAAGGGCTCTTCAACTTTTCTTTAGCAGCACCCTTGGTCCTCCAATTAGAAAAAGAGATGCAGGATATAGTTCTTAAACAGCACAGACTCAATCTGGAAAGACTGGAAGAAACCCCTCTTCCTCAATGATGTATTTAGAAAACAAACTGCCATGTGCAAGAGGGACAATTATTAGAATAAATAACATTCTGAAGGACAGACAAAACAATATTTTTAGACAAAGAATACTCTATGTACTCAGAAATTTCAGGATAACAATACATCAAGTACCTCATGCAAGTAATGTTTTCACCCATTAAAAATTATCATTAATTACAGGTTCTTTTAACTGAATTTTATGTGTTATACAAAATTTAAAAGTGTGGCACATTTCTACTATTAACCATTACATTGTTTTCTGTTTTTTAAAAAAGCATATATTAATCAAAACTGATACATTACCTGGATCTTGATTTAAAATAACTGAAAAATCATTACAAATTCTGAATAAACATTGCTCTACACAAACATGAGTTATTTCAGAAAAAAAAAAGCAATTTCAATGCAATTAAGCCACCTCTGATTAATACATTCATTTTCATGTATGTGGAAAAATAAGTTTACATTCACTTTAAGAATAAGTTCTATAGCAAATTACAATGTTTATTCAATAAGGAATATTAAAATAATTCCAGTTAGCAGAAAATAAAATAACTTCAACCATATATAATTTATCATGTACATACTCCAAATCCCCAGAATTTAATTAGGTAACTTACAGAACATCTTTTTAAACCGTGTCTTAAGAAAACCAACCAAAACAATTGGTACCATAAACTAAAGAGAATGTGCATACACATCCATATTTGACCTATACGCAAAAATTAATAAAATACAGAGGAAATTAAGGTTACCGTTTTCAAAATTTTCTGGTATATAATATTAGCACTTAAGTCAAAACACTAACCTGCAAAATAAAAACAACTTGAGGTATTCCCAATGCTGAAGTAATTTTCTGAATGTTAAATACCACACAAATGAAAACAGTCTCCTTTGAGCATTTACATCTGATTTACAGTTGAGGCAGAAGATGAAGGCCTGCCAAGCCGTTTTCCCATCTCACCTGTACTCTTTCTTCCCTTAAGAAGCATAAGCTTCAAGGGAAATGATCACATGTAAAAACATTTCAAGTGAGTTGAGGTTCTTGACTATATATAACATTTTAACCAAATTGAAAGAGGAATTTTAAATTCTCCTATCTGAGATCTACCTGACCTCTTTAGACATGAGGATTAATTCCTATGATAGACAAGGTAAGCATGTCCTTTGAAATCAACCTAAGTTTAACAAAGCACTGTACTGGATAAATTGAGTACATGAACCACCTCGACAAAGATAGTACTTTAAGCCTTTACACATGACACATGAAAATGATTGAAGTGTTTTATTTAGATTTGGTCTTTCTTCAAGTTTCTGTAACTCTGAATCCTGAAAAGTTAGCAAGTCATTACATTCAATCGTGTAAACTCTTTCTTTACACTACAGGCACGTATATACAGCATCATATGTCAATATAATATTATCAACACAGCATAAACATTTAAGCAATAGACACATTTCACATGAAAGAGGCACTATGCATCATGTGGCTTGTCCCAATAAAAAGCAAACACTAGAATGCCATTTCAACAGTTACAGTGTTGATATGATCAATACAGTTAATTTTTTATACCCGTCATATATTTTCATAAGTCATCCTTAGGGAAGAAGCAAAAGAAAAAGACTGTTTTTAAAAAAAAAAAAAAAAAGTGTCAATTTCAAAATGACATACTAACCAGACATCAGCATTCAAAAGCTATGTTGAATAGGACTGGCCTTGGTGCACATGCAGTAGATTTGTTTTGACAATATAAAATTAAATGGTAATGTCAGCAGTATTACTACTGTTTCTATATTTGTGATTAATCACTAGCAGTACAACTCCCAGGAGGAAGGAGATGGATCCAACAGCGATGTAAGCAATCCCCAAAAATGGATTTTTTCCTCCCATCCATGAAATAGTACTCAAGATCATCCGTTTTCGTCCATCAAAAGAATGTACAGGGTAATCTGAAGAGGGTATAGGAAGACTTTTCCATCTATAGTTGATATTTAAACAATTTTAAAAGTTGATGTTTAATTGCTTGTAATTCATTTGTATAATTTTATGATACACAGGTAGACCTTACTCATACATTCTGAAGCACAAAAAATTATATTATCTTGAAAGACTGATTTAGCAAATTAAATATTAGTAGTAAAAGCCAAAATATTTTACCAAAAAAAAAAAAAATCAAATTTAAGGGTTATACAGTTTCTCAGGTGATTTTGCTCTCAATACACAGGAGGGGCAGAAGGCCTCAAATGAATGTAATGTGAAAAAATACTTCAGAAGCTCACTGAATGAAATACTACCCAGAGAATGAAATACTACCATTTGCAACAACATGGATGGACTTAGAGAAAATTATATTAAGTGAAACAAATCAGGCACAGAAAGAGAAATACCACATTCTCACTTACTTGTGAGAGCCAAAAATAAATAAACAAACACACAAACAAATAAAGTGGGGGGGGAGAAGACACAAAAATCACAATTCCTTGAACTTGTTAAGACAAGTGAACAGATATGATGTAGTGGGGGGGTCAGGGGGAGGGGAGAGAGGGAAGGGAGAGAGGGAGGGGAGAGGGGGGAAAGGGTCACGAAAATCAACTACAATGTATATTGAGAAGTTAAAATAAAAAAATTAATATATATATTCTTATCTATATCTATATATAGATATGTATGTATGCATATATATGTAAATGATTATAAATATAGTACCATATTGTGTAAACATATAACTCTAAGAGGTTATGTATGAAGATACAATGTTGTATGTATGTATGCATATATATATAATGTATCTATTATGTTAACATAGAGTATATGTCATATAATTGAAATGCAATGTATTATATGCAAAATATATATATCTTGTGTAAACATAAAAAAAAAGAAGCCCACTGAAGAAGAGGAGGTTAACACAGACCAGGAGAAAATGGAAGAATCAAGGGGCTGCAAGTCTCTATGAGCTCAAAGAGTATGTGTACCAAGAGTCACAAGACTATTAGAGGGCTCTGAGGACAAAATCAAAAAGCATGACACTAAAGATTTAACTAGTTGATTTGGAGCCATGACAAAAATCAGGCTGTGATGCAGAGAGTTGACAGCTAAAACAGAGTGGAAGTGAAGGGTGGATTTTTAAGAAGATCTAAGAAATGAGACACCAGCGTATCAGATGAATATCTACATGGACCAGCTCTAGGATTTTGGCAAGAGTTAGGGTAGAGAAGAATACAGAACTAAGTCTCTATGCAAAAAGTTTATAACTTCTTCAAAAGCATCATTTGAATAAAGTGGTAGGTCCCATCATCTGTTTCTCTAGCTTCTGCAACTCTTTATCCCCACAGATGGGGCCCTATGACCCAAAATGGCAGGCTCAGTTCCACTCATTTCTTAAATCAATTCTAACCTGAGGCAGGAATAATTTTAAGAGCTCTAACTAAAATAACACTCTGGAGGATGCAGTATCAAATTACCCATGCTAGTCTCTCTCTCTGTATTCCATCCCTTAAAAAAAAGGGCCTCAGTCTCAACACAGTATTCCTGGCAAAAAAGAAAGAAAAAAATTGTTCTAATATCTAATTCCCACTCTATATCCAATTTTGATAATTAACCCTTGATGGCCAAATATTCCTGTCTTGTCAGTCTACAAGATACCCTGCATTCTTCCTGACAGTTCTCCTCTCAGTGACTGGGACCCTGCTGTAGACTTCCTGGATGCAAACTGTCTGTCAACTAGAATTCCCCAGTGCTCCACAAACTTGCCTTTGTTGTGCTCTAGGCTACAGGTTGGTATTTGTCCTTACTCTTTACTAGACCTTTTGGATACTAATTGTAATAAAACTGCCCTCTATTTTGGCTATCCCCTCAGGATAATATTCTTTCTACCAGCACCTGAACTGGGTCTGTCTGTCCAAAATTGCTCCTATATGTGCTTAGTTTCAAAAGCTTGGTCACTTTCAGTCTACCACTATCAGGCCATATTCAGTTGTGTATTCAGATACAATGTCAAGAGACTAGAATCCAAAAAGACCCTTATTTTGAAATCGGATCTATTAATTTGACCAGTTGCTAACTAATTATTGTAAAACCAAAACTGTAAACTTATGGCTCATTTGGATTATAAAAAGCAAAAAATGCAAAGATTATCAAACACTTAAAATGCTAATATTTGGGAAACTTTACATTCACGATACATATAAAAAATAGGCTAGAGATTAAAAAATGTAAGGACTTTGTTTAGAATAAAATAAATTGCCCAATATTTCCCTTTGTATCTATGCAGATATGGATTGGTCTGACTACCTGAATGAGGTAAGCTGGGGGTGCAGCCTATGATGGTGACTGATAGCAAAGTCATGGCCTTTGGAGTCAACAGCCTGGTTATGAACCCCAGCTCTTCTAATTATTACTTGTGCAACCTAGCGTAGGTTACTTAAGTGCTCTATGTTCCTGTATCTTCATCTATAACATGGCGATGTGTTACCTCTTAAATTAAACAAAATATGTATGGCAAGTGCACAGCACAGTGTTGACATATAGTCAGAACGAAATAAATGATATTTATCAGCACTAAAAGTGAACCTAAGTTATTAATGTGGAATACAGCTAATAATAAAAATGTTTTGATACTATGAACAGATCAATAATTATGAACAATTATGTCATGTGAATTAACACATCTGCTGATTTTTAATATCTAAAGACATTTATTAAAACAGTCCACATCATTTCTCAGCCTTTTGGCTAAGATCAAGTGCAAAACAGCCCAGTACCACCAATGCTTATTTAGTATTAGTATTAGTATTATTTAGTATTAGATATACTTACTGGCCTTCCCATTAAGCTCAATTACAACCTCCCCTGTAAAAGTATCTAGCTTATTAATAAACAAGTCACACACTTTAAGTAATTTTACCAAATGATATGCTTGAAAGCCTAGTACAAAGTATATACAAATTGAAGGCATTTCTAGAAGATATAAATTAAAAGATACATTCTCATACATACACACATGCTCTCGTAACAATGCAGAAATCGATACTAAAGCAAAATGCCATATAACTGAGATAAGTTTGGACTAGACTCCTTTCAAGTTCTATGAATCTGTATACATAGCCAAAAAAGGATACTGTATGTGATATTCAAATAGTATCGTCCAGCTGGTAATGTTGGATGTAAATCACTGTTCCGCTCTATAAGACGATATAACTTACGAAAAGTAGGTAATGCTGCAGTACGCATCCAAACAATAAAATCCTCATTTATGAATCCATTATTATCTAGGTCAGAATCCAGCATATATACTGGTTTAAGCCAGTTTACTGGCTTTGTAGTACCTTAAAAAGGAGGAGGGGAGGGATGAGAAAACAAAATATTCACTGGGAGTTTCACTGAAAATTCACTCTATGAAAATAAAGATATGCAATACACAATTGAGTGTTTTTATTAATTTCAAAGGTATAAAAATATTCATATTCTACAGAAGTCTTAAAATCTATACTGAAACCAATTCCTCATGTAACAACTTAACAGAAAATTACAAAGACTTGGTTATCTCCATTAAGAGAATACTAAAAGTAGGCTATTGAGTATATACCAAAAGGCACATTACTTAATGCAAAGATATAATGCTAAGAAACATTACATTGTAAAATTAAGGTGGCATAGAAACAAAAATAAATTTAAATAAATAATATGGGCTTGTTTAAATGAAACTTTGCCACAGTTTTAATAGATTATGGCTGAAATTCTTATAAGAAAACACCAGAGATATTTAATTCATAATTAAAGTATACATGTCCTTTAGAATTTTAGTACATTAGGACATTTACTTAACCTGGTATGAAATTGAGGAAAGAAATGTTTTGTTTTTTTAAAAAAAGCATAGAGTTTTTAAAAGATTCTAAAGATAGAAAATTTAAGGTATGTCGTTAGAATTCCGAGTTTTTTTTTTTTAAGGGATATTAATAATGTTTTACCTTTAAATCGTTCTTCCAGGTTTTCTCCTCCAGGGGGATTTCTGAATTTCACATTTTTGTCTGTCCACCAAGCAATACCTTTCTTTTTCAAAGGAATAGGTGTAAGATAAGTGTCATTGCCAACCAGAAACAATTCTAATGTATCTAAACACAAAAAAGGAAAGATATTAATAAAAATTTATTGAAAACCCATAGTACCTGCTTTACTCTATAAGAAATAAGGATCTGGTATATACTCTCAAAAGTGATTGTAACATAGTAGGCATATGATACACATTTGTTCTTTATTAATATGCAGATTAACTATGGCACGCTTACAACTCTAAAAGGACTTCTCTTCCCTCAATACAGTTCTAAGTAACTTTCTTATATGGCTAGCTAATGTGGGATAAGATCAAATATTTTAATATTAACCCAAATAAAACTGCAAAGCAAATCTGCCTCTCCTTTTTTCCTTTCAATAATGTATTCCTAATAGCTTCTGTCTTATCCATTTCTCTATATGGACTGTCCAGTACAGCAGCCATTAGGCACACATGGTTACTGAGTCCTTTAAATATGATCAGTCCAAATAAATACACTCTAGAAGTATATAATACACATCAGATATAAAAGACTTAGAACAAAAAACAGAATATAAACTATCGCAATAACTTTTACATACTATCATAGGCTGAAATGATATTTTGGATAAACTGGATTAAACAAAATATTTTACTAAAATTAATTTCACTTGCTTCTTTTGGCTGTTTTTAATGTCTCTACTAAAAAATTTAAAATTACCTACATGTTCACATATATGGTTCACATTATATTTCTATCAGATAGTGCTGCTCTAAATGATCAACTATAGCTCCATTTTAATGATATAAATAAAATCATTGGGAAAGGCAGCCTGGCTTTTATTTCACCTTATATGAAATCGGAAGATTAGCAAAATGTCTCTGCTTCTTTTCTTCTCAGAGACAGAAATACATTCTTAAATAGAAGAATGCTCAAAAAAAAAAGTCACAAAGCATTATAATATCCCATTCAATACCTATATCTTATCTTAAAAGTTCCTGAATTTGAGATACTTATCTTAATATATACTTATCTTAAAGTTAATACACTTATTTTAAAGTATACACTTACTGATATAATTATCTTAAAGTTCTTGAACTTCTCAATTTCATTTATGTTTACTACACTACCAAATCTGTAATAAGATTATACAAATTGTCCAAATTATATGCAATGGTACTTCAAACAGTTCATAGAAAAATTGAACTAAAAGATAATACAAATCTTTCCATGAACTTTTTAAAGATAGATATATCTAATCTATATCTATGTTTGTATCTATATCATACCATTAAACATGCTGTTGGCAATAGCTCCACAAGGAGCAATTGGTTTGTCTTCATTTCTTCGATAAGGCTCACACTCTTTACTGGGATTCTGATTTTCAGAAGGAAAAGAAGAGAGAAATTATTACCCAGGCCTCTGGGATAACTATGAGCTATCCCTAGCTCATTTTTACTGATTGGAAATTCAACCCCTACGTTTTTCCCACTCATAATGTATACAAAATGAGTCTGTAATGTAAGTAGGCTATAAATAACTCCACACTTAAATACTCAATGTATTCCTTAACATTATTGTATTACCTTTGTAATGTAAACCTGACTTGTGTATATTTTGTCATGTATGCATATATCAAATTAATATCTTTTTGATTTTCACTTCAACACAGAAACCATTACACAAAGTTTTCCACCCAAGAAAAATTTTAAAATGGTCTAATGTCAATGGTGCTATAATAAAAAGAATCTTAAACTGGAAGTAAAGAGACTAGAAGTGCTAATTCCTTGGACAAGTCCCTTGACGAAATTGGGCTTCACATATAAAATGAACATGTCCAACTAGATAACCTCAAATTTTGTAATTTGGGGTTAAATTCCATGTTTAAGGAAGGAAGAAATCTAATGCAGATTCCTAGAATATACCAGTCTTTAAACTGTGCACCCAGGTGCAAGGAAGAGCATTAGTCTGTACTTCAGATTTAATTTTGACTTAGTCTTTACTGAAGAGCTCAAGGAAATGTGGCAGTTACAGGGTTAAACTAGAGACTATATCAAGTCTAAAGTTATGTCTATGTCTGAGTTGTTCTGGGCCTCTCAGGCCACATTAAGCTATGCCTCAAAACACATCAACAGACCAAGATAATCTCAATTTGAAATTAACTAGACCCTAGTTAGATCTCTTAGGGCTATTCCATTACCAGCTAACCTTGATTTGTATCTACATTCTCTATGTCTAGAGACTTTTCCACTGTATGGGTGGAAAAGACAGCAATGTTTGCTTCATTGGCAACAATTACATAGAATACTTGGGCACTAACCATTACTATGGAAAGCTGAACAACAGTTGTGAAACTACGATCCCCTAAATCCAGATTCCCAAACCAGGCTGGGCATCAGAAGAGGAGCTTATTAAAAATATTCTAAAGCTCCATTTCTGCACCCTGACATATTACGAGATTTCTGGAATCTATACTTCCAGAAAACTCCTCAGACAATTTTTCAGTAACCCACCTTATGAATGTGCTGCCCAGGCTTTCCACAAGTTAAAAAATGGAGAGCATACATATTCAATTTTAAAACACAATTCCAGAAGTTAAAAGCAGCTTATTTACTATGATGGTTTAGATGTTTGTCCCCTCCGAAACTAATGTTGAAACCTGATCCCCAATATGGCAGTGTTGGAAGGCAGGACCGAGTTGGAGGTGTTTGGTCATGGGGGCTATGCCCTCATGAATAGATTAACGCCCTCGTGAATAGATTGATGGTTCAGGAGAGCAGGGGGGGGGAGTGCGTTATCACGTTTAGTTCCTGTGAAATCTGGTTGTTAAAAAGAGACTGACACCTCTCTTCCCTCTCTTTCTTCCTCTCTTGCCATGTTATCTCACACAAACCTGCTCCCCTTCCACTTTCCGCCATAACTGGAAGCAGCCTGACGCCTTCGTCAAATGTAGCTGACCAATCTTGGACATTTCGGCCACCAGAAACATGAGCCAAATAGATCTCTTTCCTTTCTAAATTACTCTGACTCAGATATTCTGTTACAGCAACACAAAACAGACTAAGACATTTACACACTCCTTCCTAGTGTAATAATAATGAACAAACCCAAACAGAACAACCAGAATGCTAGACTCATCAAAATTCCACTATCAGCAGATTAATGAAGCAAAAATCCTGAAGACACTACTAGAAAAAAGCAGGTGGTAATATGTCTTCTGGATGTAATAAAGCATTAATCTGTACAAATTCTAGGGAAAAAAAATTTTTTTTAAACCCTCACTATACAAACTATAAATGATAAATAACACTTTAATTTCATTCTAACATTATTAAATGCTTTGACATTTCTAACTGAAAAATTACACGTTCTTATTTCACAGATATCACATTTTCATATTTCATCACTTTACTTACAAGCAAAGCATTAGAATCTCCGTTTAATTGACTATCATCTCGAGATTTCACATAACGACGATGATTTTGATAGAAATTAGATAGTCCATAATACATAAACACATTGCCCTAGAGAAACAAAAGAGGGAACTTTTTTCACATATATTAAATATAATATTCTATTACATATAAACTTGTGTTATGTGTACATAAAAGTTATGTAACTTGGACTTTACTAGTTTGCAACTTGTAAGAACAGGTATTGGGGTGAATTCTGCCAATACTTAGCAATCTAAAATGGTATAATTATTAGTAAGGTTAAAGAAGGTATGTTACAAAAATCCAAGAGTAAATTTTGAAACTATCCTTAAAGACTTCAAAGAAGTACTATTTACATTAAAAATAACCCTCGAGGAATCTCTCAGCCTACCCTGAGCTACTTTCAATTTAAGATCTTCTCTAATTTAGATTGGTCTTCACCCAATTAGCACCAACTTTTTAGAGAGATAATGGCCAAACTTTCATTTTTTGTCCAGGTCAATTCTGAACTTGAATCAGGATATAACAAACTTCTCAAAAGGACACTGTATAAAATTAGCAATTAATAAACTAGTAATTAGTAAAGTATCTGAGACAGTGAGTCACTTTATAATAATCAAAAAAAGTACTTAAATTATTTAGTGAAGTCAACTTTGAAATAACTTGGGAAAGAAGGGTGACCTACATACACTAAATTATTTAGGAGATGCTAAGAAGCCATTTTAAATGACTAAAATTTTTAGAGGTAGCAAAACCATTATGTTTTTTTTCTTCTTTCTGGTTGCTACCTCTATTTTCTACATTCTTATCCTCAATTAAAAGGAATTCAGTAACATAAGTAACATAAGTATGCTTTATTTGATTTGCTACTTTCATATACATTATCATTTATTTAAAGTTTGATTTTCAATGTTGAACCATGCAAACTTTCCCATTCTATATAAAGGAAATGTTTACATGGGGACCTTTTTTTGGGTGGGAGGGGAGGATCAAAATCACATCACTGAAACAGAGACAATGATGATACTTTTTTTAAAAAAAGTATTATCTCAATTAAGAATCAGTACAGTAAATTCAATTTGCAAATTAAGCAAGAGATCCTTTCAATGAATTTTGAACTTCCCTAAAAAGGCTTTAGTCCAATTAAAAGTTTGGGCTTGTGAAGAAACATAGAACACACCAGAAAATGAATCTGTTGATCGCCTTTGCAAAAGAAAAGTTCTAATATAAGTGTTTTTGAATGGGGAGGAGACTAATGGAATTTCTAAATCATTACAAGTCTCTCATTTCTTCAATTCTACCTCTTCTGACAAAAGCAGAACTTAGTGCATCGTTATAGTTTACCCATCACATTGAAAACCAAAGGATTTTTAAAGTCGCTTTGAATTTCTGTTATTTTGGCTGAAACAAAGTTAAATGATTAAATACCTATCTTCTCCCAAAATTGTTTTCATGTTTTTTTCAAAAGCAGCATTATCCTGTCCTTTACCACTGTGCAAGAGAATCTATAACCATTAGATGGCAACCATCTCCCAGAAACTACTAAAGTGTTCTCTACCTTTAGAAAATCTGAAATGCAGAAAATCTAAAAAACTGGCATGTATTAAAGCAGTTTTGATCCCTGAAAAATAATTGTTTTACACTCAGTTTTCAGACAAAGGAGAGTACAAAGTGGTCTTTCCATGCCTATTCTCAATTTTTATGTCCTTTAACATGTGCTCAGTGGAATCAGTGTGAATGCAAAAGACACACACATGGGGAAATCCACTTATCAAAATATAAAAGATCAGTAAAGTTTTAATAAGTGTTTACATTTTTGATAATGCTTCATATTCCACAGAAGAATAATTCCATTGAATGACAGAAATATTAGTGTTTATTTTCTAAAGTAAAACTTGTTTTAATATTAAAAGCATGCAAAACAATTTGAGCAATAATTTTAAAAATACAATCACGTGTAGATATAAACTTGATAGAAAACTGATTTGTCCAATTACAAAATTTTCCAGTGAAAGGATAAAATATATCTTAAATTTTGTCTAAAACATACTAAGTAACCACTCAAATAAATGTATTTAATTACCAGACAGCAAAATACAACAACAAAACTAAAAGTGCATGAACTCCAATAAATTAAAAAAGACTTTTCTATTAAAAAAAAAAAAACTAATAAAAAACATCTAGAACAATATCAACACTTATAAAAGCACAGCTTTTCTAACACATTACTTAGAAACACAGACCTCAAATGACTCTTCCAGAGTGAAGTTAATGGTACAAATGCAAGGTGTCACAGCCGGAGACAAACATTTATTGCAAGGACTGGAAGGCTCTGTTCCGGTATAATCAATCTGTAAGAGAAAAATGTAACTAAGTACTTCCTTAAAGAAAGTATATACCTAAAACACTATGAAATCTCTTGCTACTAGAAAGAAAAATAAGTCCAATAAATCAATCTACATTCCAGACAAAAAACTGATTTTAAGGTCATCTGTTTGACAGTGTGAGGTAGTAAAAATTAGAAATGGTCCTCTGTTGTTCTACTTGCTGATCTGTCCAAGTAAAGTCCTCTCTCATTTTTAGCAAAAGAAATACAATTATGCATAAAATCATTCAAAACTGTATGATGCATATTTAAATAGCTATAAAGTCTAAACTATTAAAATACTAGATGAATAAAGATCATCAATAAATCAGCTTTTCATCTTAAATCTTTCTATCATAAATACTTTTCAGTCACCACCACTTTCCATGGTACACTTTCAAATTTAAAAAAAAAGAAGAAAAATTATAAGGTTTTCAAAGGTTACAATTTTTTCAAAACTTGGTGTTAAATTTGTCTTGTCTTTGTCCTGGGTTCCTGGCAGGGCACTTCACCCTTGGAATTTCCCCAGTGACAGGAGTAACCCTGCTATCATAAGCCCCTTGATTCACACCAGATTTTATACTAACAAGATGGCTTGGGATGGTGGCTGGTCACCAGAAAGACCAATCTTGTGATTATAGGCTTTAGTTCAGCCCAACATCTGGGCAAGGGAGCAGGACTGGAAATTTAGTTCAACCAAATAGCCAATGTTCAATCATGCCTACATCAGGAAATTGCAATAGACACTCTGGACACTGAAGTGCAGGGGAACTTTCTAGTTGGTGAACCCACTGATGTGCTGGGAGGGTGATGTGCCATGCGTCTACAAGGAGAGGGCACAGAAGCTCTGTGTTCAGGACTCTCCCAGACTGCGCCCTGTGTGTCTCTTCCAGGAATTGTCCCACCCCCAGATTTATAGCCAGTTGGTCAGAAGTGTGGGTGACCTAGAGTAAAGACCCCCAAACTTGCAACTGGCATCTGAAATGAGGGCAGTCTTATGAGGAGGTGGGGAGCAGGATCTTGGGAACCCCCTGGATTTGGAGCTGACTGGAAAGAAATGTATATGGCCTGGGGATTGAACTTGCAGCTGCTGTCTGAAGCAGTGGCAGTCTTGTTGGGGACCACATCTTTAAATTTGTGAGGTATGATACTAACTTAGGGTGGTCGGTGTCAGAATTGAACGGCAGTATACTGACTGATGTGAGAAAACCTGATCTGCTAGCTAAATTGAAAGACTTTTTTCCCATTATAAATTAAAAAAAATTTTTTTTCAATAGACTTTTATTTTTTAAAGCAGTTTTAGGTCTATAGCAAAATTGAACAGAAAGTACTGTAAGTTCCCATATAGCCTGTGACCCACACATGCATAACCTCCCCCTCTATCAACCTCAGGCACCAAAGTGGTATATTTGTTATAATCGATGAACCTACATTGACACATCGCTATAACCCAAAGTCCATAGTTTATATCAGGGTTCACTCTTGGTGTTGTATACACTATGGGTTTTGACAAATGTATAATGACATGTATCCACCATTATAGTATCATATAGAATAGTTTCACCGCCCTAAATATCCTCTGTACTCTGCCTATTCATCCCCCATCTCCCCACTAATCCCTGGCAATCACTGATCTTTTTACTGTCTCCATAGTTTTGCTTTTTCCAGAATGTCATATAGTTAAAATCATACAGCATGCAGCCTATCCACACTGTCTTTCACTTAGTAATATGCACTTAAGGATGTACATGTTTTTTCATGGCTTTATAGCTTATTTATTTTCAGCACTGAATAATATTCCACTGTCTGGATTACCACAGTTTATTTATCCATTCACCTACTAAACGACATCTTGGTTGCTTCCAAGTTATGGCAATAATGAATAAAGCTTCTATAAATATCTGTATGCAAGTTTTTGTATAAACATAAGTTTTCAACTCCTTTAGGTAAATAAAAGGAATGCAACTGCTGCATCATATGGTAAGAGTATGTTTACTTTTGTAAGAAACTGCCACAGTGTCTTCCTAAAGAGCTGTACCATATTGCATTCCCACCATCAATGAATGACAGTTCCTGTTGCTCCACACCAGCATCTGATGTTGCTAGCATTTTGGATTTTCACCATTCTACTAGTAGGTAGTGGTATCTCATTGCTGTTTTAATTTGCAATTCCCTAATAACATATGAAGTATCTTTCACATGTTTACTTGCCATCTGCATGTTACAGACTGAATGTTTGTGTCTCCCCCGCACCCCCAAATTCATATGGTGAAGCCCTAACCTCCAGTATGATAATGTATGGAGGTGGGGCCTTTGGACAGTAATTAGGTTTAGATGAGGTCATGAGGGTGGGGCCTCCATGATGAGATTAGTATCCTTATGTGAAGAGGACGAGAGACCAGAGCTCTATCATCTGAGGACAAAGCAAGAATGCAGCCACCTACAAGACAGGAAAAGGGTCATCAGTAGGAACCACATCTTCTGGCATCTTGATCTTGGGACTTCCCAGCCTCCAGAACTGTGAGAAATAAATGTCTGTTGTTTAAGCCACCCAGACTACAGTATTCTGTTACAGCAGTCCCAGCTAATTAAGACACTGTTTATATGTTCTTTGGTGAGGTTTCTATTCAGGTCTTGTGCCCATTTTTAATCACATTGTTCATTTTCTTATTGTTGAGTTTTAAGAGTTCTTTGCATATTTTGGATAATAGTCCTTTATCAGATATACCATGACAAATATTTTCTCCCAGTCTGTGGCTTGTCTTCTCATTCCCTTGATAAAAGAAGAATTTTATGATAAACATCCCTAATTACTTGTACCTTAATAACACACACAAAAAATTATTCATCTAATCTTTATTTCTGTAAGAAACTGAACATATAAACTTTACATGTGGATGTTCAATTTCTCTTTATAACTGAAAAAAGATAAAAGGAAGGTTAAAATCTGTATCTACAAAATAGAGCCAGCATCTAATTACAATATCTATTTGACTTTTAAAGTCCATATAATTGCTTAATAAAACATGGTTTTGTCAAACTCTAATATAATCACCTATAGAAATGTTTTCCATGAAAACTTGTTCACTAGTGAAACTTTGTTCTGAGAAAATTTTCTTTCACTGTAAATATCTAAGAAAAGCTAGGCACATCACTAAAACAAATAAACTAAAAACACAGGTCTCCCAAATGAAGAGCGGCAAAGCATATGTAATTTGGAATAGACCTACTTGGCCACAAATTTGCACACAGAGCCTAGGCATGCACAATATTCCACTTAACCACCAAATTTTGTGATGTTGAGGAGATGAAAGAAAAGATGAGACCATGTAGAAGAACAAATTATATTTAGAAATCTCTGTACATTTTATCCCTTCTTTTTTAAGACTAATCTAAGGATTAAAAAAAAAGTTGCCAGCTGGTCCTATTTTCATATTGTATGTTTTTGAACAGAAATCTCTCAGATCACTCTCTAGGGCAAAGTTTCTAGGACAAAGAGATATCATCAGTTGTGATAAAGCAAGGACATACATTCTTTATTTAACTAAGAAAAATAATTAAATTGATGGAATTTGAAATCTAATAAATTATAGTACAGTATAAACCTGAACATTTTATTGGAACCAGGAATAATTGCTGAATATTAAATTTCACTTGAACAAAATCACAGGATAGCTGCAACATTTTCATCACAATCTATTGATTACAATTTATAAAATGTATAAAAAAAATTACATGTCTTTTGATACCAGGAAAATCTGAAAGGAGTCTTTAAAAAAATCATTATCATTAACATATTAAGCCTTACTATATGCAAGGCATGATACAAGGTACAACATATATACAAAAGCAATCGTATTTTATACTAAGTCAATGCAGTTTACACAGCTCTTACTTTCTTAAATATTTCATCTGATCCTCACCAAAATCTTATAGTGTTAAGCTATATTTCAGATAAAAAGAATATATTCAGAAACTTGCCCAAGGTCACACAAATAGCAATAGCTAGTGCTGACTCTAAGCCTAATGTTCTTACTACTAAACTGCTTTTTCTCAAGAACAGTTAGTCCCCTTTGCCCTCTAACAGAGTACTTTATCAAAGATAGCACAGGAATACAAAGAAAGCTACTATAAAATGCTACGTGCTAAACTGGATGGCATAGAGGGACAATAAATAGTAGATGGACCAGTATTTTCTCACTGAGAAGAAAGAGGATTTAAACAGAGCCATAAAAGAAAGATGAAAAGAAGAGAAAGAAGGGGCATATGGGAAAGAAAGAAAGTAGAAAGCATGAAGTACATTTAAAAACAATGAGCATAAACCTTTGGATTTGTAGAGAGTTTTCATGCTGGAAGGAAATAAGACAAGGCTAAGAAGGTAAACTGGAACCATAATTATATGTTGTGTTTTACTGACTAGTGTTTATTGAATGTGTACTAGGTGCCAAACATTACAGTGTATTAAATGCTAGACATTATTATTATATATCATCTCATTTAAAAAGTACAATAGCCCTGCAAAGTTTGCTTTTATTTTCCTTATTTTAAATTAGGAAACTGTCACTTAGGAAGTTTTGGTAATTTTCTCAGGATCACCCAGCTAGTAATTCTGAGTAAGAGTATGAACTCAGCCCTGCCTGTCTCCAACACCTATGCTGTTTCCACTATACTTTGCCCTCTCACACAGTGGACATGTGCTTTCTGATATACAACTCAGGTCCTCCAGATTATAAGACTGAAGAGAAACCTCTGATAGATAGTTGTGATTTGTTACTTTGTTGTTGTTTTTATTTACCTGACTAGCATTCAAACACATTTCCAAATACTATGGAATTCTCTACTGTGAGAATTTTGGAGGGATGTGGGGCTCCACCTCCCACTTCAGAAGCCAAAGGGAGAGATGGGTACTTCTCCCTAATCCATGGTAGCCAGTACAAAGGCACAAGATCTAGACAGCAATCAGACAGTTCCACATACATCACTGAATACTAGAAGACAAAGACAGGAGTGGGTGTGATGAAATTAGCAACCACAGCAGTCATCCAGCAAGGAGAATTCAGAAGCAGCTGTGGCTTCTGGACTGGACTGTTTATGCTTTCAAACCTCCCTTATTTCCCACCTGTCTCCAAACCTGATTCTTTAGATTCCCATCCGTTTTGTGTGATCTACCCAATCCTTTCTAATAAATTCTGTTCCTGTCTAAGCTAGCCAGAGTTGGTTAGTGCTGCTAACAGCAAAGTCTCTGAAAGCTAAGTAACCCTGAGTGTAAAATGTCCTGCAGGAAATTAGGTACTGGAGGGATTTTGAGGACAGTAACATAATCAAACATGCAAATGAACAGATAAAAAGACAGTCTAGAAAGTGGGCCTTTCATTTACTTCCAAATGTCCCATCTTGATCATTCATTCACCTAATATTTATTGAGTGCCTGTATGTTACAGGCCATGAGGAATCTGCCTAGTATCTGACCTCCTGGAGCTCAGTGTCTAATACATAAAATACTCATTTAAATGGAATAGATATAAAAATAAAATAGAATAAAATAAAATGGAGTAGATGTTTTAATAAAAGTACAGGTACTACAGAAATACAGCCTAGTCTAGGAGTCAGCAAATTTCTCCACAAGAGCTGCTGAGTAGATGGTATCTACAATGAGACAGTATAAAGAGGGACTACATCCTTGACTGAAGGCTTAGCACCTGAACAGACCCAAAAAGTACATAATTTAGGACTTCAAATAAGGTTCTGAGTTAGAAATAAAGATCTAAGAATCAGTGGTTCTGCAGTTATCTAATTTTTCTAGAGTATAAATTTGGCAAAACAATTGGCTATCAGTAATAAGAAAAATTTAGGTCTCAGAAAAACAACAGTGGAGTTAGAGGACAGAGTAGAAGTTAAAGGGATAGCTTTTGCAACTCTGAGCCACTATAAGCTACAGCAGTGTGGCTTTGTAGCCCAGATGACAAAATGTGGATAGAGCTGTGCAGAAGGCCATTCCAGCACTACTCTAGAATTCCTAGTAATGGCAGCATTGACAGCTTCATAAGATAGCACCCTTCACTTGAACACTGGTACTCACGAGGTACAGAAAAACCAGCAGCAACAAAGAAGCTCATTCAAGCGACATTAGGTACAGTAGACATCAGCTAGGGGCTAAGAAGATTATGACATTAACCCTGCTCCAGATGACAAGAGCAAATAACTTTAGTTTTCTGATTCATACTAGTGCTACTGTTTTGACACCATAGCAGCAAATTTCTCTGCTTTGCCATTGAGAGATCTTAGGCAAAAAAAAAAAAAAAAAGGCTATAAGGACTAACTAGTTGTCCATGTTCTTGCCTCAAACAAAGAAATGTAAGTTACAATGCTTCCTACCCAAGACACAAAAAATGAGGCATATCACCAAGTTTTCCACAGAGGTTACTATCACTGTACACTAAATCATCTGTATAATCCAGGCCCTGGCAGGAGAGAAGGTAGGTATGGATTTCGAGAGTGAGAGGAGATGATAAATGGGCACAATAAGAGGGCAGGGTACGCTGGAGTATTTTAAAGAATTTAAAATACTTCCTTTTTATTAAATAATCAGTGTAGAAAAATACCCACCCACAAAATATGGATAAGCAGGACAACACTTGATTAACCTAATTGCTCTAAAAAGCAATGATAACTATGGTTTAGTCATCAGATGAAAGGAGTAGAGAAAAGAAATAAACCATATATAAATTATTTAGAACCTCATGAAAGTTACCAGTTAAAATGAATTTTTAAAAACCTCACAGTCACTCTAGATCATTTATTTATTTGTTCATTCATTCATTCATTGATTCATTCATTTGTTCATTCATTCATTCGTTCGTTCATTCACTGGCTGACTGGTGGTACAGGGATCCAAACACTTGACCTTAGTGTTATAACACCATGCTCTAACCAACAGAGCTAACTGGCCAGTCTAGATCATTTTATTTTTGAAAATTTGTTAAATAGAATCATCAAGGGCTGGCTAGTTAGCTCACTTGGTTAGAGCTTGGTACTGGTAATACCAAGGTCAAGGGTGCGGATCCCCACACTGGTCAGCCACCAAAAAAATTTCTATGGATCATATGAAATCTATTATGTTTCTGTAAGAGGATATAGGTGGGCACCATAAAGCAACGTTTTTACTTCTAATCCAATCAGTAAGTCACAATCTCACACTTTGAAATGATACATGAATTAGGTAATACATAAATGTAAATTGACTCTAAAGAAAGGACAGCAATAGCAAAGCCAGCTATTACTTCCCAAATACCCACTCCATGCTAGAACTGTTCTTAGTCTTTCACAAATGAGATAAGTGACATTCTGAGGTGAAATGACTGCCCATTAGTTTTATAGGACTACTGTAACAATCTACCACATACTGGACATCTTTGAACAAGAGACATTTATTCTCTCATATTTCTGGAGGTTACAAGTCCAAATTCAAGGTGTCCACAATCCCTCTGAGACTCTGGGTGAAACCTTCCTTGCCTCTTGCTAGCTTCTAGCAGTGGCTGGCAATACTTGGAGTTCTTTGACTTGCGGTTGCATCACTCCATCTCTACCTCTGTTGTTACATGGCATTCTCTTTGTCTCTGTCTTCATATCATCTTCCTTTTGTGTGTGTCAGTTTCTTCTTATAAGCACATCAGTCATATTGCATAGGGGCCAAATAAAGTGAATGTGACTGTGAATGTGACTTTATTCTAACATACCTTTTGAGGGACACAATTCATCCCATAACAGTGATAGAATCAGATCTGTCTAGCTCTAAAGTTGCTGTTCTTTTCATCAGACTGTGCTGCTCTTTCCCATAATCTTAAATAACATGCACCCTACAATAATTTAAATATGGAAGTCAATTTAAAAGACAGTGTATTTTAAAATAAAATTGGCACCAATCATTAATACGCTAATATTTTAAAACAGTACTGTCAAATCTTCAAATTCTTCATCTACAACATAGACTAAAAACATCTTTGTTATGATAGGTAGCCATCATCTCAAGATCACTTAACTATTAGAGTTCAAAATAGAATTTTATAACACACATTTCCATACACAAAGTTCTGATATATGGCATTTAACTCATTTGTACAAATAAAAAAATAAATGAATTCTATCATTAAGTTTTAGTTTACCCCTCAAAAGTTTTACTAAGGTACCAAGTTATAAAAACTGCTTAGGACACAACTGATGAAAATGGCTTTGTTAATTATGTTCCAACCTATACAATAGGGTAGATCAAATAAATAGATAATTAACATGAATAAGGCAGAGCTTTGTATTTGAGAAAGTATAGGGCCTTTTCCCTATAAAACATTGTTTTTGTATAGTCATATAACCAATATTCAAATAGCAGTGGCCTTTGCCTTTGCCTCCAGTGGTACTTCCCAACAATATTTTCATGCTGCCTCATGTTATGTGCCATCCACTATATCACTCTCTCTAAATCATCACTGATCTTATCTCCACCCCCTAGTCCCATTTTTATGTTCCCAGGTGTATTCACTTGGTTGAATACATCTTCCTTCCCAACTGAAACTCCTATTTCTATTTCAAATCCATTGTAATCTTCTGAAAATTAAGCCATATGTATACAATTTGTTAACCTTTTTGGTTATGCTTCACTAAACACATGACTTAAAGTGATGGTTCATTGGATCCCTTAACCTCACACATGTGGTCTTTTGACTGATATCTGTAAATGGTACCACATCGTCCCAAGCATCCAATGCTCAAAATCTTGGCACCATCTTTGACATTAGTCTCCAAGTTATGCCAATTCTTCCTTAACAATATGCTTACTATCCTTGAATTTTACTCTCATTTGTTCCACCATAGTTCAAACTTTGAGACCTCATGCCAGTTTTTGAAAAGGAAGAAGAAAAAGTAATTGCTTTTAAAAAATCAAGTAGAAACAATTTCTAAACATTTTTAAAAACTAAATATAATTGTATGCACTGTGAGAACAGAGAGCTTAAAATAAAAGCCATTGTTAGTATATTAATGAACAATGTTAATAGATGCTGTAATACCACATAATCATTCTTAATCATCTTAATTAATTTTAACAATTCAACTACAAATCGATGTATTTGGTGGTTGGTCTACGGTTTCCAATTTTTCAGAACTATTAAGTGAGCAACAGTACTTCCTTCTAAAATAGGCATCAAGGGCCGGCCCGTGGCTCACTCGGGAGAGTGTGGTGCTGATAACACCAAGGCCACGGGTTCGGATCCTATATAGGGATGGCCGGTTTGCTCACTGGCTGAGCGTGGTGCTGACAACACCAAGCCAAGGGTTAAGATCCCCTTACCGGTCATCTTTTAAAAAAAAAAAAAAAAAAAAGGCATCAAAAAGTATGCACGAGTGCATGTGTGTGTGTGGATGGGTGTGTGTGGTGGGAGGGGTATTTTACACTTTTTTTTTTTTTTTTTTTTTTGTCTTTTTTCGTGACCGGCACTCAGCCAGTGAGTGAGTGCACCGGCCATTCCTATATAGGATCCGAACCCGCGGCGGGAGCATCGCCGCGCTCCCAGCGCCGCACTCTCCCGAGTGCGCCACGGGCTCGGCCCTACACCATTTTTTAATCCGTGCATTCCCCCTTCTGTGCTGCAGCATTTGCCAATCAACCTGTTTGCTAAAATTTCAGCACTCTCTAGATTACTGTTCAACAAACAGATTTGTTTTGCTTTTAGATATGAATGGTTATCATAGTTGTACAAGTTTGATCTTGTAGTACATAACATTTTTCTTTGCTAATTTTAGTAACTCCTTCAGACTCATAATACCATTGAGATGATCAATAAACTCTCAATAAACTGTTTTAAAATGTCTTGATTATATCCATTAAGTTTCATTCATGAGGCGCTAGGCATTGTGCTACAGGATGAAAACACAAAGTGGAAAAATACATTGTTCATGCCACAAAAGAATTTACAGACTAGTGAGAGAGAAAGTCAGATTAATCAATAATTATAGGATATAATATGATAATGTTATGACAAGCCATTAGCTAGTACTTATAGGACCTGAGAGAAGCATATACTCGTAAACTGGGTGGGGAAAGAGAGGAATCAGGGAAGACTTTCCATAATGTTGACAGGAACTAACTTTGAAAAACAGTACAGTGAGGACTAGCACCTTGGGGCCTGCCTGGGAACCAGAGGTTTGGATCTTGGGACTGGACCCCACTCCCACTTCCAGGCAAATGGCACCTGTGTCAGGGCCAGCCTGGGAACCCAAGGCACGGAGAAGGGGACTGGACCCCCCTCCCACAACCAGGCACACCACTCCAGCACTTCAGGGCCCACCCGGGGACCCGAGGCATGGAGAAGGGGACCGGACCTTTCTCCCACAACCAGGGACACCGCACCATCACCTTGAGGCCTGCCTGGAGACTCCAGGCAAGGAGAAGGGGAACAGACCTCTCTCCCACAACCAGGCACACCATGCCAGCACTTCAGGGCCTGCCCAGGGACCCGAAGCACGGAGAAGGGGAATGGACCTCTCTCCCACAACCAGGCACACTGCACCAGCACTTCAAGGCCTGCCCGGGGACCCGAAGCATGGAGAAGGGGAACGGACCTCTCTCCCACAACCAGGCACACTGCGCCAGCACCTTGGGGCCCACCCAGGGGCCCAGGACATGGAGAAGGGGACTGGACCACCCTCCCACAACCAGGCACACTGTGCCAGCATCTCAGGGCCAACCCAGGGACCCAGTTCATGGAGAAGAGGACCAGACCTCTCTCCCACAACCAGGCACACCAAGCCAGTGCCTTGGGTCCCGCCCAGTGACCCAAGGCATGGGGCCAGGAACCGGACTCTCCTCCCACAACAAGGCACACCATGCCAGCACGTCGGGGCCCACCTTGGGACTCAAGGCAAGGAGAAGGGGACCGGACGTCTCTCCCACAACCAGTCACACCATGCCAGCACCTTGGGGCACGCGCAGTCCAGAGGCATGCAGAAGGGGACTGGACCTCTCTCCCACAACCAGGCACACCATGCTAGTGCCTCAGGGCCCACCTGGGGACCCAAGACATGGAAAAGGGGACCAGACCTCTCTCCTACAACCAGGCATACCAAGCCAGTGCCTCAGGTCCCATCCAGTGACCTGAGGTATGGAGCCGGGGACCAGACCTTCCTCCCATACCAGGCACAAAATGCCAGCACCTTGGGGCCCACAGGGGTACCTGAGGCATGGAAAAGGGGACCAGACTCTCCTCCCACAACCAGGCACATGGTGCTAGCACCTTGGGGCTCGCTCAGGGACTTGGGGCATGGAGAAGGGGACCAGACCCTCCTCCCACAACCAGGCATACCAAGCCAGCTCCTTGGTTCTCACCCGGTGACCCGAGGCATGGAGAAGGGGACTTGCCACCCCTCCCACAACCAGGCACATGGCACTGGCGCCTTGGGGCCAGCCCAGGGTCCAGAGGTGTGGAAAAGGGGATCAAACATACCCCACAACCAGGCATACCACCAGGGCCAAGGAGCATACCAAAAACAGCACCTCCACGTGGGTGGCCCACCACAGCCACCACAATAACCATGGCTGCTGCAAAAGTGGCTAGACGCCACAACCACCATGCAGATGGTCTGCCAACCACTGGAGTACATTCACACAAAAAGAGTCACCAGCAGAGACAAAGAAAAGAGGATGTCCCTTTCAACAAAGCCCATTTCAGAGTGACAGAAGAAGCATTTGCTCTATGATAATATTGGGGGACCTGATCACATCTCTCAGCATTGGACAGATCATCTAGGCAACAAATTAACAGAGTAACCATTATTCTTTCAGAAGGAGAGAACAAAACTAGGGCAATTAGAGGGGGGCGGAGGAGGGAGTGGGGAAAGGGAAGAGATTGGACAAGGGGCCTAAAGAATAATTACGATTTGTAACAATATATATGCTAGTAATATTGATTAAATCAACATATCTCAATGTTCAACCCCCAAAATATGTATAATCGATTTTGATTCAATAAAGAAAATAAATTTTAAAAAAAAAAGGAAAAGAAAACATAGTACAATGAGAAAGGAAGGACATTTCAGGTAGATCTAGCCACATGCCACATTCCAGAAACAACAGAAGTTTGCTATGGCTAGAACAAAATGTAAAGAAGTGGCAGGAGATGAAGACAGAAAAGTAAAAAGTATCGTATCATGAAGAAAATTACATCCTACATTAAGCGGTTTGAACACTATCCTGAATGCTTGAGGGAGCCAAACACTGGAAAAATTTTAAGCACAAAAATGAAATATTCAGACTAGCTTATTAAAAAGATCACTCTGGTACCAATGGACAGAGAGATTGAAGAGAATGGCAGAGGAAGTAGACAGAATGCTACTGAAATAATCCAGAGGAGAAAAGTTGAGAACATAAACTAAGAAAGTGGCAGCACGAATGGAAAAGAGAAGACAGATTCACAAAATATGGAGAAAATAGAATCTATAGGATTCAGTGCCTAGAGATGGGATGAGGACAAGTATATTTAGGTTGATTTTCAGGGTTCCTGGCATGAAAAACCACGTAGGTAGGGATATGGATTGAATTGTGTCCCCCAAATTATATGTATCGAAGCTTAACCCCCATTGTAACTTCTGAGAGTGGGGAATTCTATTATGGTAATTGAAAGGTAGGGCCTTGAAGAGGTGATTAGATTCTGAGGACCATGCCCTAATGAATGGATTAATAATGGTGGTCTTGGGCATGGTTCTGAGCTGTGAGAGTCTCTCTCTCTCTCTCTGCTCTGCCCTTCTGCCATGTGGGACCCTGTGTCACTGTCACCACAAAGGCCTTCACCAGATGTGTTTCCAGTTTCTCAGCCTCAGAAACTGTAAGCAATAAATTTTGTTTTCTTTATAAATTACCCAGTTCCAGGTATTTTGTTATAAGCAACAGAAATGGACTAATACAGGTAGCGATACCAACTCACTGTAAGGTTCACCACTGCTTTTCATGTCACTAAATCAAAGGTCAGCTCTCAGTCCTGCTCTTCTGTAAACCATCAGCAGCAGCCTTTGGCATGGTTGTTCACTTGCTCTTCCTTGAAACTAGTTTCCAGGACAGCATACGTTCCTTGTTTTTCTCCCACCTCACTGGCTGCTCCTTTTCAGTCTCCTTTGTTAGTTCTTTCTCATCTCCCCAACCTCTACACATTGTAGTGACTCAGGACTGTTGTGGGAACTTTTCACTTTTCTTTGACCTACAAATCAGTCTCTTGACTTCATCCCTCTGTCTTCATATATCATCTATGCTGATTAACCCTCAAAAGTGTATTCCGAGTCTCAACCTTCCCCCTGAACTCTAATCTTATATATTCAATTGCCTACTCTACTTCTCACTTGGATGTCTAAAGGTACCTCATCATAACAAGTCAAAAATTGAACTCTTGGGCCGAACCCATGGCTCACTCGGGAGAGTGTGGCCCTGGGAGCGCAGCAGTGCTGGGAGCGCAGCAGTGCTGGAAGCGCCGAGGCCGCAGGTTCAGATCCTATATAGGGATGGCCGGTGCACTCACTGGGTGAGCGAGGTGCGGGCGACACCAAGCCAAGGGTAATGATTCCTTTACTGGTCACAAAAAAATAAAATAAAATAAAATAAATTGAACTCTTTGTTCTGCTTCCCACTCCCAACTCCCTACTAGCACAAAAAATAAAACCTTCTTTTCCCATAATCTTCTCCACATTGAAAACCAACAACTCCATCCTTATAGATGTAAAAATATTTTAGTTATCTTTGATCCTTTACTTTTTCTCACACCCCGCATATCCAGTGAACATGTTAAGAAGCACTCTCGCTCCCCTCCTCACCATGTGATATCCAACGTCACCACAGGACTCTGTAGAGAGTTCTTACTCAGAAGAAGGTCCTCACCAGATGCACTCCAGGGACCTTGGACTTCTCAGCACCCAAAACTGTATTAAATAAATTTTGTTTCTTTATTAACTACCCAGTTTCAGGTACTCTGTTATAAGCAACAGAAAATAGACTAATATACCTGATACATAGCCAGTTTGTCAGAAGTACAGGTCACAGCCTGGGACTTGGGATTGGCATCTGAAGTCTTGCAGAACTGAGCCCTTAACCTGTGGGATCTGATGCTATCTCCTGGTAGATAGTACCAGAACTGAATTAAGTCATAAGATACCCAGTTGGTGAGAATCTAGTGTCAGAATTGCTTGGTGTGTGGGAAAGAAATCCCACAAACCTGGTGTCTGAAGTGTTGTGTTGAATAGTATGCTAGAGTAGGAAAAACACTTTTTTTCCTATCAGAAATACCCTTATTCTTATTCCCCAGGCAATATTTATCACATCATGACTCTTCTAACCAAAAGTGAGATCATGTCACCTAAAACTTTCAATGGTTTCCCATCACACTAAGTATAGAAGCCAAAGTCTTTATAACGGCCTATGTGATGTGCACCCTGATATTTTACCACTCTAACTTCATCTTCTACATTCTGCCCGATTTCTAACTCTGCTTCAGCCATACTGGCTTATTTGCTGTTCCTCAGACATCCTACTAAGCATACTCCTTAGAATCTTTGCTCTTAACTATTTCTCCTTCCTGAAACAATATTCCCTCAGATACAAATATGTTTCACTCCCTTACCTCTTTTAGATCTTTACTCAATTACCACTTTACTGAGGCTACCCTATTTCAAACAGTAAACCATTCCTCAACCCTTCCTATTCCCCTTCCTTTCTTATTTTTCTTCATAGCACTTTTCAACATCTAACATATTTCAAATGCATACTTCAAAGGAACATGGAAATGGGCGTTATCAATAAGGGTCACTATTCTTTTCAAACAGATTATGTGGAAAGAGAATACAAACCAGCACCTAGAGGAAACAAAACAAGAGGTCAGAGTGCTAGGGTTTGAATCCCAGGTATGTCAGAAGTACAGGTCACAGCCTGGGACTTGGGATTGGCATCTGAAGTCTTGCAGAACTGAGCCCTTAACCTGTGGGATCTGATGCTATCTCCTGGTAGATAGTACCAGAACTGAATTAAGTCATAAGCAAAAGACTTAACCTCATATTTAATGTCCTCACTGAAAAAATAAATGAATAAAAAATAAAATCAAAACAGGATGTTTTTGTTTTTTAAGAAAAGAAACTGAAACACATTTACAGGCTAAACAGAGATGGAAGAAAAAAGTCAAAGAAACAAGGGTTGGCTTGTTAACTCAGTTGGTTAGAGTGCGGTGTTATAACACTAAGGTAAAGGGTTCAGATCCCTATACTGGCCAGCTGCCAAAAAAAAAGAAACAAGAGGAAGGTAATGATATTCTATATTTCTTCTACTGTATAACTTGTTAAAAAAAAAAAAAAAAAAGCAAAGTCACATATCTAATTTGCTTTTCACATCAAGAACAACACATAATGCCTTCTACTATAAAATCAAGCTCAACTCAATACTGTAACCAATATAAAATTCGATCATAGGTGCTGATAACACCAAGGTCAAGGGTTCAGATCCCCATACCAACCAATCGCCCCCCCTAAAAAACCCGCAATCATTAACTCAATGTCTAAACTACTAGATTCACATCTAGTTATCTAGCTCTCATCCAGCCAACATACCATTTTACCACCAGATAAAACTTCCTATAATCGTGTGTTGTAGAATCTGCTAACAACACCCCACCACAATTTCTGTGCTACTTTTCTTCCACAGTATAAAACTCTCACTTACTAATTGAGAACCTTGTTATCTGAATAAAGATTACATTTTCCAGCTCCCCTTGATGCTAGTGTGGCCTTGTTACTAAGTGGAAGTACTATGTGGCAGCTTCCAAGAACTTTCTTTAAAAGAATTCTGTCCCTTTACTCTTCATTCCTTCCACACTGCTGCCTGAAAAAGGCAATTAGAACTCTAGCCTCTATCTTGGGTTGTGAGCATGAAAGTCAATCCCTAAGAATGAAAGGACAGTAAACTAAATAGAGTAAGGATTCAGTAAAACAGAGCCTCCATATCAGCAATGTACTGTATTTCTAAGTCATCTTACATGAAAATTAAAATCTTAATTACTCATTGCTGAACCCAATCATAACTGATACACATTATATCAATCCTGTCACTTTCCTGACTCAATACTGTTGCAGACTGAATGTCCTCCCAAAATTCACTGAAGCTTGATTCCCATCTTAACTGTATTAAGAGGGTGAGAAATCACACTATGGCGTGTTAAAAGGCCGGGCCCTTTAGGTGGTGATTGGATGGCTGACCCATTAGCTCAGTTGGCTAGGGCATGGTGTTTATAACACCAAGGTCCTAGGTTCAATCCCTGTACTGGCCAGACAAACACACACACACACACACACACACACAAAAGAGGTGACTGATTGGATCATAAGGACTATGCCCTCATGAATGAATTGATCCATTCATGGATTGATTGATGGGTTAATGGTTTACTGGGTTATCATGGATGTGGACTGGTGGCTTTAAAAAGAGAGCACATGAAAGAGCTTTTGCCACTCTCACCATGTCATTGCCTGAATCACTATGGGACTCTGTAAAGAGTTCCCACCAAGAAGAAGGCCCTCACCAGATGCGAACCCTGGACCTTGGACTTTCCAGACTCCAAAATAGGAAGAAGTAAATTTCATTTTTTATTAAGTTATCCAGTTTCAGGTATTCTGTTATAACCAACAGAAAATGAACTAATACAAATAAATTCATTCATACCCAAGACTATCCACAACCTGGCACTAGCTAATTTGCCCTTACTCCTATTTTCTGCATACACCTTTTGATTTCCTGCCACTAGATTCTTGCTCATATTGATTTCCTACCTTGGAATGCATGCAAACCTCTTCTTTAGAAGTGCTGTTTATCCTTAAAGTTCCATCTCAACACCCACCTCCTACACAAAGCTTTCCATGGTCTTTAGAGACAGATGTGATCTTCCTTTGAACTATTAAGGCATACTCTGTATGTACCACTCACCTAGCAATGCTTATAGTCTTCATCTCATCTTCCCCAAAGATTCCAGGCTCTTTAAGAAAGGCCCTCTGTTTAAAAAAGAAAAGAAGAAGAAAAAAAAGGAGGTCCTGTCCCCAACCTTTTCTATTGCCCAGTATTCCCAGAGAAGCCCTTTATATATAGAAAATGCCCAATGTTGATTAAAATCCTTGATAAATTTAACTCAGTTAACAGGTTTTTACCATCAAATAACCACTATACTCTTTATCAGCTAAAATTCAAGGATAGCTTGACCTAATTTCCAGACTGTAATAAAATCTGTTGGGTGTAACAATCTATCAGGTTTCACAATACAAAGTATATACAGAAGTAAACAGTTCACACTGTAAAAAGAAAAGAGGCTATCAAGTGGAAGAGGAGCTACAATTTCCTTATTTTAAAAATTAATGCTTATTAAATGTCAAAAGTATACAAGGCACAGTGCAGAATACAATGATAGTCTGGAGACTTATCCATTAGCTTAAATTCAGAAGACAAAGAACCAGGGGTAAAATAGAACAGATGTAGATGAGTAGATCAGTTTAACAGCTACCATATTTCTCAGCTTTCTTTTGCTACAAGTGTAATTGTTCTCTAAATCAAACTCGCATTTCTTCTTAGTAGTTTTAAAAATATAAAAATATATATTCCTAAGAAATAGACTGAATTTAACGTGGTGAAAAAGGAGGAATTTGAAGAACATACACTTTTTACACTGTGTTTGGAGGACTGGAAATCTTCCATTTTGAATGTAACTTTGTCTCAAAGGAAATCAATATAAGATGTAAACAGGTCACTCAACAAAATGCTGAGTAATAAGGGAAATCATTTTAAGTATTTGATCAAATTAACTTAAAAATGGCATTTTACCAGGGTCCTGGGGCATGGATCTGGGAACCGGACCCTCCTCCCACAACCAGGCACACTGCCAGCACCATGGGGCCTGCCCAGGGTCCTGGCACATGAAGCCAGGGACCAGACACCCCCCCCCAACCAGGCACAACACCAGTGCCACGGGGCCTACCCAGGGTCCTGAGGCATAGAGCTGTGGACTGGATCCTCTTCCCACAACCAGGTGCACCACCAATGCCACGCAGCCCACCCAGGGTCCTGAGGCATGGATCTGTGAGCCACCAGCAACTAGGTAAGGAGCATGCCAAAAAATCACCTCCATGTGGGTGGCCCACCACAGCCACCACAATAACCACAGCTGCCGCGAAAGTGGCTAGACGCCACAACCACCGTGCAGATGGTCTGCCAGCCACTGGAATCCATTGACACAAGGAGAGTCACCAGCAGAGAACAAAGAAAAGAAGAAGACATCTCTCTCCACAAAGCCCATTCTAGAGAGACGGAAGAAGCATCTGCTCTATGATAATATTGGGGGACCTGAACACACCTCTCAGCATTAGACAGATCATCTAGATAACAAGTCAACAGAGTAACCATTACTCTTTCAGAAGGAGAGAAGAAATCTAGGGTTATCAGAGTTGGGGGGGGGGAATGGGGAGAGATTAGACAAGGGGCATGAAGAATAAGTACAATTTGTAACAATATATATGCAAGTAACATTGATTTGATCAATGTACGTCAACATTGAACCCCCAAAATATGTATAATCAACTATGAGTCAATAAAAATTTTAAAAATAAAGAAAAAAAGAAAAAAAAAAATGGCATTTTAAGCACCCCTTTAAATGGATTATTCCACACTAAAGAATTTATCTAGAGTCCTTTCTGGAGGCTCTAATGAAGAAAAAAGGTAACCAAAGTAAAAATTTCAAAAGCAACTTTCTTTAGGCTGTTTGAATTCTAACTGTGACAAGGAAATGAAGAATGATGTTGTCTGAGCCGAGATTAATGGTGAATTTAGCTAAAATATTTTATATCTACTAAATCTATACAAAGACAGTAGAACACAAACAATTACCAGGGATTGTTACACCTTGAACTTTAATGTACATTAAACACAATTATTTTGGTAGCAAATGCTAAATTTGCCAGTATGTTTCTTTAAAACTCTTAAAGTCAGGGTCAGGCAATCCTTTCCTATAAAGGGCCTGAAAGCAAATAAGGCTTTGCAGACTAAGAGGTAAGGTGGAGGATATTATGTAGGTTCTTACGTAACAAGAGAGAAAAAAACAATTTTCATTGATGAAATTCAAAATATAATAATAATTGTGTACAATTTTTTGCTAACACAGGTCTACTAATGAGAAGAATGGAATTCTTTCGGGGGAATAACATTTCACATAACTGAGATTCAAAGTTAGTGTTCCCTATCATCAAATCGATTGCAAATGTTATCTGTAAAACCATTTTCAGTTCCTGGACCAAACAAAACATTCTGCCTGGCCATATTTACTTTGTCATCCTTTGCTCTAAGTACTAAAGTTACTTGAGAAACAAATTAAAACACACCACAAATCTTAATTTCCAAGAGTCTGCTTTTAAGTTACTGCAATCAATTTGAATATTAAAATCTTCAAACTTCTTAACATAAAGGGCCTAATCTTTAACAACCATTCCTACAAAGCAATTTATTCTTCCTTGAAAAGGCTAATTATAAACAGATTACTAAATGTAGAAAAGAAATTTAATCTTCTTAAAAATCTTACAATCTCAGAATTTAAGTTACATAGGAGTAAAACAGATAAAAATATTTTTTATCACAAACTAGTCAAACAAAATAATCAGGATTAAATAATTAAGGGCAGTAAATAAAATAAGGTGAAAAAGAGGAAAGTTGGGAGTTTCTCTATCAAACGTGGGAAGTGGGGAGCTAATCCACTAATATTTCATGAAAATGTATCTTGAACACTTTGGGCAATATTAACTTGAAGTACATGTTTAGTTTTTAAATTTACTCTGAATATTACTCAAATAATTTACTCATCTGATTCTAACCATTAATTTTAAACTATATAACTTCACATTTATAAATGCTTTCACAAAAGTTAAGAATAGTCTCACTATCTTTTTCAAGTTAGCTCTATATCTCAGCCTCACCAGCAAGGGACCCACAGCAGAAAATCATTACTTTGTGGCAGAAAGATGCACCTGATTCCTACAATGGCCAAATTAAAGGAAATACTCATTCCTTGCTCCTAAAAATAAATAAAGATATTAAATCCTAATTTTTTTTTTTTTCTTAAAAGATGACGGGTAAAGGGATCTTAAACCTTGACTTGGTGTTGTCAGCACCACGTTCTCCTAAGTGAGCTAACCGGCCATCCCTACCTAGGGATCCGAACCCATGGCCTTGGTGTTAGCACCACACTCTCCCAAGTGAGCCACGGGCTGGCCCCTTAAATCCTAATGTTAAATAAAGATATTCCATATTTAAAATAATTTCTCATGAATGACAAAATTAATAACTGCAGTTTTCTAATAGCCTCATTTTATTTAGATAATGGAAAATTTAAAAACCAACTAAACAAGATACGTAAACCCAACAAGGGGAGAAAATATGATTCCAAATATAAGCATTAAGATGGAAAAATACCTTTTTTTACACGTTTTTCAGGGGAGTCCAAGGTATTTTATAAGAGTAATAGTTTTGTAGTACAACATTTCTGGGAGAATGAGAAAGAAACACTGACTTTATACTTAAAAACTTTGAATTTCTGACCTTAGCACTTTAAGCTATATGACAAAAAGCATATATTACAAAAGTCTCCTTTGCCCTAATAATTTGAACAGCAATGAAGGTTTTTAAAATTTCAGAAATAAAGAAATAAACTAAAAAGGTGTGAGCAATTTATACTATGGAACTGAATGTTGGCAAGACGTTCTCATTATTCATTAACTTTTAAGAACCCTCAACATATTTTAATCTAAAGTAGTGGTTAACAAAGAGTAGAGAACAGGCAGAAACAAATGTGTGTTTCGCAACGTTCCCTAGGTTTTTCGAACTCCACACCCAATTCAGAACCACATCTCTACATATATAACACCCAAATTTTAAATATATATACATGGATTCTATACGCATAACTATACATCAGTCAGTGTTGGTACAAAATTCCCGATTATTCCTAATTTTCATTTCCTCTGGTTCCAAAGGCTATACTATTTGAACATACTGCATTTGTTGTTTAATCACATTTAAGTTGGAAGTCATAGAATTTTAGAGTTGAACAGCATCTTAGAGATGATTTAATCTGAATCTTTTAGTGCTTCAAGTAAAAACAGGACTCAAAATTATGCCTGGGCTGGCCAGTTAGCTCATTTAGTTAGAGCATGGTGCTGATAACACCAATGTCAAGGGTTCAGATCCCCCTACCAGCCAGTCACAATAAATAAATAAATAAATAAATGCCTACAAGCACAAAGGAGAGAGTGACAAAGCGGGACTTCAACTCTAATGCCCTGATTCTTAACTTCACTGTCCTTTTAACCAGACCAAGCTGCAGCGGACCCTGTAGGCAACTTGAAATCAGAATCACACATGAGAACTATTTAAGAAATTTCCATTTCATCTACTACTTAGTGTAAAGAACATTATATTTTTCAGAACCCAAAAGTTTTGAAGAAATTTAAAGATTTATTTTCATACTATAGTAAATATTAACAAAAGTTGAGTTTCAATAATTTAGTAAATATTACTCATTCATATAAAATTCTAAATAGTTGCTACTTTCAACTTCGCATCCTAAGAAGTTTAAATAAGATGATTCAAATTTCTAATGCTAAATTATTTTCTTCTACTTTACTAACTTCGCAGTAAGGATATTAGTGTAGTGTGAAAGTTTAAAGCTGGGAACCAAGACGGGTTGCTGTCTCAACTTCACAATATTCAACTATTTACTGTCAAATCTCAACCTTTTTGACTTTACTTCTCATTTCCTGATTAAGGATTATCATAACTTAGCACCAGATATTTTCTCTATATTGCTTCTAATTCTCACATCTCAGAACTATGCATTATTCTACCTATTTTACAGATGGGAAAACTGAGGTTTTCCAAGAAACTAAGCTAGTAAGTGGCTGAGCAAGAATTTATACCCAGCTCTGCCTACCTCAGCTAGAGCGCGTGGTCCTTGCATTATACCACTCTGCCCATATCCTGATATAATGTGATACTAGTGTAGTTGGGAGGGCAAAAAGTAATACATTTACAGGACTATTAGGGAGATAAAAATGATTAAAGAAATAAAAATACATGGTGAAAAAATATACTGTGACACTTTCTCTAGTTATAAAATTGAAAATGAATTTCTAGTAAAAGATTCAAATACTAGTTATGTTATAGATACTATTCTTATTACTGTTATAACACAAGTAAATACTGTACAGTTAAAAAACATATCAGCCTTGCTTTTAGAGATAACATTGAAATTAAACTGGCAAATAGGTACCCCTATTTATACTTGAGACATTAAAAATAAAATTTTCTGTTAGTCCCATTAAATCACATACATAAACAATATTTATAAAAGTATATAGATACTGTATAGAACAAAAGAAATCAAGAAAACTTGATACCAGTTCCTGTCCTTTCAAAAAGATTAAAAACACCCTGAGATATGCAAAAAAAGAGGGCGAACAGATGTTTAATACTGGACACCCACAGAGTATTTACATTCTATTATCAACCCATCTTCACCACTGCAGATGGATAAAGATACTGTGATTGCTGCTCTGACAGAAGTCGAAATGTTTTCCCAATACAACATTTTCTGTCGGGTCTTATATAAGTAAATGTTCAGTAAAATAAACATCAGTAAAATGTTAGGTAGACAGTGCAAAACTTATTCCCTGTGTGTGGTCACTGGTTCTTTTTGTAAAGTTTAAAATCTAGTGGAAAAAGCTAGGGCGAATATAGGGCGCAATTATTAATAAACGCAGATTAAAAACAAAACCAGAATTGAAGTTTTCAGGTTATCTTTTACCTATATCAAGCTCTACAACTAAAAACATCTAATTAGCTCAAAATAAAGGTACTATGCACACTTCAATCATATGTCCTAATACGTGACCTAATAACATGACTTAACTTCTTTACATAAGAATCATCAATACTTCTATGACTCTTTTCCCAACAATGGCCAAAGTGTTCATCTGTGTCCTGGTATAATCCCCACATATGTAGTGACACACTGATTCTGTCAATTCCCTCAGAGTTACATCTAGCTATACCTTCCCCCCCCTACACACACACACTTTTCTTTTCACCTCGTTGAATAACCCCATAGTTCCCACGGAACCACACAAACTCCCCATAAAGAAGAGTTCTTCACCTGACCCTTTTCTGCCTTAAACATGCATTCCGTCTCTAACCGTGTAAATCGTGAGCAAGAGGAAACTGCAAGTTCAGGAAACCCTCACAAAGAAAGAGGAAGGAGAGGGGGGTGGGGGTTGAGAGGGAGGGGCCCGCCTGTCAACCTCCAGGGAGCCGCGGGAGGAGTGGGGCGGCCGCGGAAGACCCCTCTCCGGGGCAACGCCAACTCCCATCGTCGCTCCCTTCCCTCACCTCGATCTCGCGGATGTTGTTGGAGGTGACAAAGATGCCGATCCCAATGGGGATGAAGATGAGGCCGATGATGAAGAAGGTAGGTAGCACCGTGCCAGCCGTAAGGATGGGCTGCCAAGCGGGCAGCCGCTGCTGTTTGAAGGCCGTGTTATCCGGCCTCCGGGTCTTAGCGGTGCCCCCAGGAGCACACGGGGGCCCACCGTCCACTTCATCCTTCACGCTATAGTTCATCGCCATCGACCCCCAGGGCGCGGCTCCGCGACGCGCCGGTGGACCGCCGAGGGGACCCGCCTGATGACCCTGACAGTAGACGCGCAGGCGCCGCTGCTGCCGCCGTCACCTCCTCCGCTGTAGAGGCGGAAGAGGCGGGACATCTTCCGCACACTGCCGCTGACTGGAAGCGAGAGTCGGCTGGAGAAGCCAGAGGAAGAGAGAGAGGAAGGAGACAGAAGACTGAGGGACAAGGGGAGGGCAAAGGGGAGGAGAATAACAGGGGGAGGGAAAAGGCGGGCACACGCTGACCATCTGCCCTGTGACGACAAAGAAAGGCTTAAGCCCTAGAACGTGAAGCTACGTTGACGAAATCACGGCCTCGGAGCGAAGGGATCTCGGCGCTTGCGCCGTCGGCGCGTCTTCCCTCGGCTCGCGGACGCTTCTGTTAGCGCCCTTGGATCCGCTGCTGCTGTTACCATGGAGACCGCCGGTCCAGGTCGCCCTCCCAGGCTTGAGCCACTCTCGTCAGCCCGGGAGCTGCTGACAAAGGAAGATCTTTCTGGTGGCTTTGGCGCCCGGAAGATTTTTCTTTTTACCTCCACGCCTTCTCTGAAGGAAATTGAAGCATTTAAAAGGCCACACCAAGGGAGCTTGAGCCTTGTGGGACTGGCAGTATTGGCCTGGGTTGTAAAATCACGACTTTAACTAGAATAAATAAATTCTCACTCAAGGTGCATATATAAACTTCAACTGAGATGCTTGACGTGTGGCCCTATGTCCCTGAGGTCAAGAATCAATAAGGTAACTAGGTCAACCCTATCTTCCTGTCTCTGTTAAATAAGATCATCGGAGGCCATTGTTTGGGACTAAGTTCCTGCCCTGGGCCCCAACACACCAGACCATGTCACTTAGATTGTGATTGTTTGATCTTCCGAGAAATCAGGAGAAAGAGCCAGTTTCCCAAAGAGCCCAGTTTAAATCTTCAATACGTATGAAAATTGACTTCCTTCCGCTTTAATCCCGCTGGAAAAGAGCCTGAAGTAACTTGTCAGTTATGTTTCTATTCTGCTTTCCTGTCTCCACCTTACAAGGAAAGAAACTTTGAAATGACCGATCTGCTTTCCGTTCTTTGTTTCTGCTTTCTTCAGTCTTTTTTCTGTCCATTAAATTAACCTTTTTTATTTAGCTCTTTGGAACACTTATTCTATTTTATGGAATAATGTGTTGCCCGATTCTAGAATCTCAAAGCCAATTGAGATCTTTTACTAAATTTGTTGTAATTTTGTTCTTCAACGCCTCTAATTGAGGGATTTTCTCCATTACTGGTCTTCCCTTACTTTTCCCCTCTTCTTTGTATCTGCATTATTTTCCAAATTGATTTAGGAAGTCTTTTGTAAGAAGCTGTAGCTTTTAAAAAAATTTTTACTGTTGATAATCAAAAACTTAAACACATAACATTACTATAGAATGAGATACTATGTAAACTCTTTATTTTCTTGGTGGCTGGCCAGCATGGGGATCCAAACCTGTGACCTTGGTGTTATAAGACTGCACTCTAACCAACTGAACTAATCAGCCAGCCTATGTAGACATTTTTAAACTGCCAAGTGTTTAATGACTCAAGGAAATACTCATTGATATAAAAAGTAACTAAATCAGGATACCAAGGTAGTCTAGAGACTGTAGCAATATATAAAGCCCAAATGAAAAGTAAATAGTGGTAATCTCTGTTGACCAGATGGAGGATTTTATTTTTGTTTCATTGCACTTTTCTGTTTTCCAATATTTTCTGCAATAAGCATATATTATTTGTAAAATTTAAGAAATAATTATATACAATACACATTATATTGGTGTCTTCAAGGTTCAGGCCAGAGAGTAAATCACATTATCTGAAAACAAACACCCAAACTTTATTTTTTCACTATTTTTTTTTTTTAGGTGGCTGGCTGGTACAGGGATTCAAACCTTGGCCTTGATGTTAATCAGCACCAGGCTCTAACCAAGTGAGCTAACTGGCCAGCCCCCAAATTTTATTTTTTTAAGGATTTGTCTGCAGTTATGTCTTTTGAAAGGTAAAGTGAGAAGAGGAAACTAAAGAGTTCTTGTTCCTCATAATTTACAATTAAATGTTTTTTTTTTTTTTTCAAAATGACCACAAGACTCAGGAATGTGAGACAATCAAATATTTATTTGGTTGGGCTGTCAAGGTCAGGGGTTGTTGTTTTGCCTCCCATGGTTTTGTCACCCTTTTTCCCCTGGGTGACAGAGCCACCAAAGATTACTCAAAGCCCATCTCTTCTGAGCAGTGAGAAGCCCCCAAAAGGGGTTAATCTCCCAGAACTCTCAAGAGAGAGGCATTCCTTCCATTTGGGAAATTAACTAGAATTGGGGTTCTCTTCCTGCATTTATTCTCCAGACCAGGAAGTTACAGGAAGAGAACATAGGTGGGGTTTTTGCTAAGTATAGTTTAACAAGTTTAACAATAGAAGCTGGTAGCATTCAGTAAGACAAGCAAGGTGACATTCTATAATACAATTAAGTCAATCCACTAACAAAAGCTTGATTTTAGCAAACATTTTCTTCTTACAGCAATTTCCCAGTATCTTTACATATCCATCAGTAACCTGTCTGTCTTTGAGCCAGCAACCTTGCTGTGTTACAATTCTTTATCTTACAACAGAGACTATAGCCTGGGGAGAATTTCCAATCCTTTTCAAGGTCAATATTTGAAACTGCAAGCCTTTGGAAAACCAGGCCCTGTGAAGTACATTTGCTTTATGCATACTCTACAAGGGGTTCAGATCCTTGTACCGGTAGACACACACAAAAAAATTTATTTGGGAGAGTTTAGAGAAATATGATACTTGGTTCCTTCTAATAACCGACTTGCTTGGGTTTGCTCTTACATGACAAACATTCTCAAGTTCTTAGCACTATTAACATACTTCAATCTGTATTTTGTTTCAGTGTATATAAATTTCTTCAACTCCAGGCTCAAATGGAAAATTTATCACAATTAATGAAGAAAGCATGGAATCCT
This sequence comes from Cynocephalus volans, assembly GCF_027409185.1. NCBI lineage: Eukaryota > Metazoa > Chordata > Mammalia > Dermoptera > Cynocephalidae > Cynocephalus > Cynocephalus volans. The sequence goes on from NC_084464.1 coordinate 80,496,051, forward strand.
TTGACAAGTTTTGTTGGTTAGTAAAAATGTATATCACATTAGTAGGTATAGTGCAAAAGTGTAGGCATGTTTATTTCTCCTAATTTCTACTTATACACACCCACTAACTGTGATAGTTCCTTAACTGATTTGCTATTACAGCATTCTGTATAAATGGTCAATTATTTGCCTTTTCTTTTTGTTTGTTCCTAGGAAAGATTAATTCCTTGTCTCTTTTTTAATAGAAATTCCACTTTGACTGAAACATAGACTTGTAGAATTGAAATCTTCTTGAGATTCTTGTTAAAACTTACATTTTCAGATGAGGCACAAATGGATGAAATTACTTTTTCAGATCTCTTGATAGCCCTCCATCCACTACGGTATTCTGCCACACAATATGCTTCCTTATCCATCTAACACATTTTTTTCCACCTTCACATCATTATCTGGGGAGATTTAGAATTTTTTTATTTCCTTGGTCACATGTTATTTTTGACAGTCCTTACTAGATAGTTTTTTATATAATCAGCTGAAGTAGGAATTTTTAAAAGAAAGTTGTTCAGCATTTCTGGGGCAACAAAAGAATAGTTGTTTTCACAGTAAATTACCAGTATAAGCATTTTCAAACTGGTTGCTAGGAGTGACTGGTTTGTGTGTGTGTGTTGATGGTATGTTTAGATAACACTTGTATTGTTTAAATGACTCTTTGCTGATTTCTGGTAAAAATGGAATTTATGTGGCTAAATGACATCTGTTAACACTGACTATCAGATCAACATAGTAAGTATGCAATGAATGCATGAGCCCAAGTATAAAAGTAAATACAAAATGATAGAATAGATGCAAACCCAGTGTTTGCGCTCAGAAAGCAACACCCAAAGTGAAGCAGCCTCAAAAGCAAAGTTTTACTCTGATTTTCTGCCCTCATCTCTCAGCCTCATTCACCCTTGAGGCAAGCCATAGAAACTAGAATCCATCATCCCCAAGGTGGGTGCTATGGGTTAAATTTGTCCCCCATACATTCATGTGTTGGAAACTTAATCTCCAGTGTGACAGAGTTAAGAGTATGGGAAATCCAATTTTAGTATTTGATAGGTGGGGCCTTTAAGAGGTTATTAGATTGTGAGGACCGTCCCTACTGAATAGATTGATCCCTTCGTGAAGTAATGGGTTGATGGTTAAATGGGTGGCCAAGGGTGTGGTTCTAATGGCTTTATAAGGTTAGCTCTCTTGCTCAGCTCATTCTCACCATGTGATACCCTGGGTCACTGTAAAAGAAGGCCCTGCTCAGATGTTTTCCCTAGATCTTGGTTTTCCAGGCTCCAAACTGTAAGAAATAAATTTTAATTCTTATATATTACCAGTTTAAGGTATTCTGTTATAAGGAACAGAAACAGACTAAAACAGTGGGTCATAGAAACTGGAACCCCTTTCCCCAAAGCCAGCCATAAAGACTAAAATTACGCTCTAATCTCCCTCCACCCCTCCCCACCCACCCTTTCTATCTTGGAGCTGGCCATAAAGAAATTCTCTGATCTGCTTTGTCTGATGGTAGGACATAAGACCCCCATTCCAGAAAATGTCCTGCCCCATACCCTGGCAGAATGAATGTTACACAGAGAGGCCAAGAAGAATCTCAACAGACAGGTCTTGCTGGGTTTCCCCACTCAGTCTATTAGCATTAGATCATATTTTTCTTGTTCAATCACATTTCAACATGGCTGTGTCTGCCTCATAGAACCTAAGCATAAAAATGGACAGTTTTACTTATATCTTTGGGTCTTCATTCTGAAAGATCCTGAATCATGTAAAACTATGACATGATAAAATTTGTTATGCCTTTTTTTTCGTATTAATCTGTGTTTATCAGTTGATTTTTCAGAGAAACCTCAGGGGGTTGAAGGGGTAGTCTTCCCTTGGGCCCTAAACCAACAATCTGATAAGGTATATATATTTGGCTTTTGGAGGGGAAGTTTTATATAATTTTCATTTTTTAGTTCAATTACTGTGTTATACCACTGAATTAGGTAAACAGAATCATTGAAGAAAAAAATAGAGAAGAGTAACTATTGGATAATGTAAGGAATGAGGAAGAGGAAACTGAAACTGGTCTTTTTACTGTTTAGCCAAAGTGCCACACAGATTGATTTGCTGGTTGGGCTCCTTTGATGTTTAGTGCTACTTTAGCTCTCTGGCTTCTAACTATATTCAAACCATTTCATTCACATCTGTAACTTAAGATGTTTAGGAAAGTTGATGGCTCAGAAATGTGCCATAGTATTTACCAGCATGAGTTTCAGAGAAAGTTCTTAGTGATTGGAAATGGTTTGAATTGTCTTCAGTGACTGGGTATTATTTTTGCCTGTTTATTTTTGCAAGGAAAAAAATCTTTTCTTTCCTATTAAGTTAACCATGGCAGCTTAAAAAACTTTGGTGGGACTAGACAATAATCATTTTAAATTACCTCAGAGGACTTTTAGGAGAGTGTTGTAGACTTTGTATAATACATTTAATTTCCTGTATTTATTGCATCAGAAATTGATTCAAACTAATTTTGAAAAATTACTTTTTAAAATTGATCTTTTACTCATTTTTATGTAGTGTATTTATTGAACTCTCTCAGTTATGCATTTAAGAAAATCCTTCTGTTTTTACATTGAGAGGTTGTCTGATTAGCCTGAGGTCATTGGTGTTGTGATGAAAATTTTTCATGTTCTTGAATAGACAACAATCAGAATTACAAGCAAAACAGGATATTGTGATGGTCAGTGTCATTAGAGGAAAGAGCAATGACATCAAAATTCTGTAGTAGACAGGCTAAGAACTTTTGGGAGTAAAATAAGGTTTAATTTGTCATAATTCCACACTTTTAAAAGAAAGAATATGTCTTAATAGACCTCAGACTTCATGACTTCCACTGCATAGAATCTCTCAGTTGATTATATCCCCACGGCACATATTTTTTCAACTGGTGCCATCAATTATGAATCAGGTCTTTCTTTCAAATATGTTGCCATCCCTAGGTTGACAGCCAACTGGCGTATGTTACATGTATAACAGTGAAATTTATTATTTTTAGAAGGGCGGTGGAGTAGGAGAGTGTCTTAGCTTACCCCACGAGAATCATCAAGATACAGGAAAGTAAATCTTAAAACAAAGTTAATCCTTTATAAATCATACGTTTGGAGTATTTTTAGACTTATTTTAAACTTACATTTTTCTATTTTTCTGAATTTTTAATTATTGGAAGTCCTGGGGGTAGAGAGCTTTCATCATGATTTGTTTTTTTTTTTTTTTTTTTTTTAAAGATGACCGGTAAGGGGATCTTAACCCTTGACTTGGTGTTGTCAGCACCACGCTCAGCCAGTGAGCGAACCGGCCATCCGTATATGGGATCCGAACCCGAGGCCTTGGTGTTCTCAGCACCGCACTCTACCGAGTGAGCCATGGGCCGGCCCATGATTTGTTTTTTGAAACACGTGAGTCACCACTACCTATGAAGTTATTCATTTATTTCTTTGAAATAACTCCAAGATATTCTTGAAGGATGAACTTCACAAAATGGTCATCCTTAAATGTGAAATTCAACTTTCAATGTGCCTCAGAAGTGAAACACTGGGTTTTTTTTGTTTGTTTGTTTGTTTGTTTATGACTGGCTGGTCGGTATGGGGATCTTTACCCTTGAACTTGGTATTATAACGCCATTCTCTAACCAACTGAGCTAACTGGCCAGACCTTGAAACACTTTTTTTAGGGAATGGAACTAAATATTTATAACAACAAAGACCAAGACCGCTTAGGACTTCCCTCTGACCAGCACACCATGAGGCACAAGGTAGAGGTTCACCAAACTGTTCCACAACATCATTTCTATTGTCACTGAGTCTTCTAGGAGAATAACCTATACTTACTATCTTTTTTTCTTTAACCCAGTCACTCAGCAACTCACTGCTCCCTGACTACAGATCCGACCTCCACTGAAACTTCCTTGCTAGCTAATTCCCATTCATCCTTCAAGATTTAGGTCACTAGCCAATTTTAGGAATATTTCTTTGACCCCTTGCATAGAGCTAAGGGCTGCTCTCTGAGCTCAAGGCAACTTACAGCTACCTGTATCCTTGCACTTACCATTTCGTATTGAAAAATAACCACTTACATATGTCTTTCCTATGAGACAAAAGCTTTCAAAGGTCAGAGACTGTTTTTATTCATTTCTGAAATTCCAACACTTAGCAAAGTGCCTAGGACATAAAAGGTACTGCAGAAGTCTTGTTGAACTGTCCTGACCTACTCTCAATTAACTCACATTTTAGTGGGAGAGACAACTTGCCAACAAATAGTGAGGTCAGTGCCATATAAAATATGTGTACAAAGGGCTATAGGAGCTCCCAGGAGGTACCACACTTCATTCTCTTTGTGAGGTCAAAAACTAAGCTGCAAGAAATGGGTCATAAGGTCAGAGTGATATTGTGGTTCTCTATCCAGGAGAGAATAGGATCAAAAATGAAGGAAGATGAGAAAGTTGAGCCTTACATAGTATAAATGCTTTGCCACACTGTGTACCCTGGGTGATCATGTTCTTTTTCTCAAGCAAGATTACAGCAGGTTGTGGTTGCCATGGAAACAGACATCTCTAGTACCTTCCATTTCTGGGAAATATTTGGTTTGCTCATGCAGTCCATTTGTGCAATTGCCTGCTCACAGCAATCTTCCATGTGGGAACTAATGCATGGCCTCTTGGAGAAGTGAAAATGGATGAGCACACTTCTCTTGTTAAAGTAGTGTGAACCATCTGGTAGCCTGATGAAGAGCATATCTTCCTTTAAACTAATAATTATTGAGTGTCTTTTCTTGTTTAATCCAGACAGTCTGCCTCTCAAACCTTCAGTGGGCAAGGAATTTCTGCAAGGGCAGCATCAGCAACTAGAACAATTTGGTGAAGATCTGGCACAGAATACTCCAACTGAAGTACTATTCCTGAAAGAACAACCCTTCAGGGTTAGGAGTCAATTAGGCGCCTACAAAACACCCTGCCATCTTGGCTAAATATATGCCTTGCTATCAAGGAGGAGAAAGAACTGTGCACTGAGAACCAGAAAGGACAAAAAAAAAAAAAAAAAGAATGTGGTTGTGGTCATGGAAAAGGTGTGTGAATATTCATATTGGGAAAAAAGAGGGCAGCTGAAGGAAGGGTGAGAAAAGGCCACTTCCTAGCAGGAATTAGTTGTTTTTTTACAAACTATTATTTGGTATCTTGTGTTCACTGTGAGGAATACGCAAGTCCTGCTTTTAAGAAGCTTACAAACTGGGGAGTCAGCTTTGTACACCAGTGCCAGTCAATAAGGCAAAATGGAACAAATGGGCTACTGAAGAGAAAAAAGTTTTTCTCCTAGGAATACTTATCTCTGAAAGAAATACTGGAGATAATACCAGGGAAAACTAAAGGATGGCTCGTTAAAAAAAAAAAAAAAATCTGTGAACTCTAGAAGCTGGATTTCAACACATTATCTGTGAATCAGGTTCCTGTGCTTGGAACAACCAAGTCAGTAAGGGTTGCCCCGAGTAATCCACTTGAAGGGGAGCCTCAGTCTTTGACATCTTTCGTAGGTTCCTTGGGATATCATTGAATACAAATTTTAAAAGTAGATTTTAATGTGTTTAAATATATACGTGTGTGTGTGTATGTGTGTATATATATGGTGCAACATGCCCTATTGCCCACAAGCATGGGGCCCGGGGGGAAATCTGTTGCTCATTAAAGGTGACTCTAGCCAAGGGCTCAAGGGGAACAAATCCATTTAAGCAAGTATGGTGTACAGCCTGAGACTCCTTCTCTTGGGTAATCATGAGATTAACCAACGATGACATTCGGACAGTGCTTTTAACCATGTGCACCAAAGGGCTTCACTCCTCCAAGAGGAGAGGCCACAGAGCTGCCCTATGGGCAGGAACCCTTAACATCTGCTACTTAACAGCAGAAAGCATCTTGGTTTAGACATCATCTTTGCCCACTTTTTGGATAGGTATATCTTTAAGTATAAAGAGAAACCCATTCCTTTGTCCCCAAAAAGGCAAAGATAAGTTAGAATTAGATATGGCTATGGACCAACATTTTTTGGACAGGGCAGATAAATAAAAGGGGTCAGAGCAAAACCCACCCTTGCCTCCAATCCCACTATGTGCAAATCATTACCCAACTGCCTCGTAGAGGCTGGGCTGTTGACTGTTGGCAAAGCCTCAGGAGCATTTGCCCTACTGGGTGATCTGACTTTAGACTGACAGCAGAAAGCAGTGGAATAATATCTGAATGTTGATTGGTGACACATTTGGTGAGAATAAAGGGGTGAGAGAAGCCCTTTAACTAGTTTCCATTTCTTGATTTCTTATAATTTTTATCTCACTAAAAAATCAAACTACGGCATAACTCAGAGGAAAAGTATCCCTCATTTTGGCAGGCCTGCTGTGCCACATCTGCTTATCCATACTGAAAGACACCGTATTTTTAAGAAAATACGAAGTACTAAGTGAAAACGATTTTAGAGCAATAATTTTAAATAAAAATAAGGTTGCATATTCATTTTAAATGATTTTAATTTTTTGAATATTATATTCCAACTGAAAAAAGAATATTGCACAATGCTTTCATATTACAATTGTTATTTTTCTCACTCTCTGATGAGAATTTGATAAGTAGTTGACTTTGGAAGTAACACAGAGAATGTCTTAATTGGTTAAATAATTTCAATAACCTGTGAAGAACTGAAAGCAGGATATTGTGTTCATTTAAAGTAAGTGCATATCCATAAATTCACTTGGCCTCAGTGAAAAATAATAAAATTGTCATGTACTTAATAAAACTTAGAGATAAAATTAATAATGGTGTGAAAATAGAGTGTATTTCCAAAATTTTTCAACACACTTTTTTTTTTTTTTTGGCTTCTGACCAGTACAGGGATCCAAACCCTTAGACCTTGGTGTTATAGCACTGTGCTCTAACCAACTGAGCTAACTGGCCAGCCCTCAGTGTACTCTTTTGCTTTTGAAAATCCATTAAATCTGCAAGAATTCTAAGAATATCTGATCACATTGTAAGCCTCTTATATTGGAGAAGCTAACACCTAATATTTTTCAAAGAAAATCTAGATTAAATAGATACAAATCTGAACTGTTAGAATAACAAAATCTGTGAATGGTAAGGTAAAATTTCCCAAAGAATGTAAACAAAAAACAATACCAGAAAATAAATGCATCATGTCATGGCATCTATAAACATAATGTTCAAATTTTTGAATCTACAGTTTTTCCCTAGGGAGCAAACATAGTTGTCACCACATCGTTATGGAGTAAATGCTGAAAATTTAAGAAAAAAATTTTAAAAACTAATGGTCAATAGACCAAAGTTAATTCCACCAAACCCTGTCAATTTTTATAAATTTATTATGACAATTTTTATTCTTTTTCCTCTTTGCATTCTAATTAGTATTTTTAGCAAAGGCATAGCACTGGGGGCAGAAAGAGGGACATATGCCTCAGGTGTCAATTGTATTTTTCTTTAACTTTTATTTTACACTTTTGCTATTTTTAGATTTGTTCCTCATCAGATTCATGAACACAGCCTACTTTTGCTATGTTTTTCACTCATTTCCAGGAAAATTCAACCACAGCATTAGAAGAAAGGGAAAAACATTACATTTCCTGAGACACCATTTACTCTTGCTCTGCCACTGATTTTTAGAAGCTGCAAATTATATCAACAATGTCAGTGTCTCAGTTAATGCTTAAATATTCTACACCATGAATTTTTTTTTTATGGTTGTCCTAAGATACGATGAATTCTTCACATTTTGTGAACATTTCAGGCATCTGACATCTGGTATATATTTACTCTATCCACTATCTTCATCAAGCCCTAATATTTTATGAAAAACTTGGGGAAAAAATCTCTGCAAATTAATGTGAATTGCAGGAACAAAAAAAGTTTCTGTAGAAGATACCCTTAAAAAAACACTGTCTTATAAAAAAGAAAAAGGGTAAGATAATGGATTAATTCAGTCATTGTGCCTTGAACTGGAAACATTCTGTTTATATTTCAGAGAACATTTACGATTATTTCGTTCAAAGATAATTCTCCTTCAGAATGATAATTGGAGATTTATTTACAATAAAATATAGAAATTATGTGAACCTAGGATAGTACCAGGATTGCATGTGAGGGCAATTTTTTCAATTGGCTGTGGATGTTGAAATGTGACTATTAATAATCTTCTTTGCTTATTCATTAGAAAAGGATATGACCATTCAGTGTTTTCTGTTTTCCATTAATTTTGCATATTCTCATTTTATTTAAAAATTAATCTGATTAATTTTACTCTTGTCAGTCATATTCCATTTGGGTTTAAATGGAGGACTTAGAGAACAGACAGAAAAAAAGCTCAGCACCCATCCAAATGACTGATTGCACCATCATCTTCACTGTTCTTGCAAGTACCAAATTTCATTATAAACTCAGAAGAAAAAAAAACACTTGGAGCCAAATATACATAAATGACTTGAAATATTTTAAAGTCAAGAAGTATTTAAAACCTTATCTGCTAGGCTTTTCACTATTAGTGTAATAAAATTCCAAGTTGTGAAAAAGTTATTTGCTTCAAATGCTAATCTGTGATATACAGAATATTTTTGCCACCACAAGTATAAACAAGGCAAATATGTAATTTAATTGTGAGTCAAAAATATAACAATACTAAATAAAACTCTTCTGATTGAAAATGTTATTACAGTTCAACATTTTCAGAAAAGAAAACCCAGTAATAACATACACACTATTGTTTTCTTAATTGGTAATCAAAACCCCAAAAGGTTACATGATGCTTTCACAATCATTCAAGCTAGGGCAAGCCTACTACTGTAGCATTTCTTTTACTATAAAAAATCAAAATTAACTTTAAAATAAAATAGTTATTTAATTTATAATGCATTAGTTTAATATGATCTGCCAATTCCACAAGGCATACCTTAAAACCTTCCAAGGTTAAATAGGGAAGGAAATCTGGCATTAATTTTTCTATTCCACAGACTCAGTGTGGATTCCTCTCTGGGCTTATAAACCTGGGTACAACCTGTGGACTGGAGAAATCGGCTAACAGTATTATTTGTGTGGCTTTTAGTTATCCTTGTGACAGAAGCATTCTCTGTTTAATCTCAGTAAAGTACGTGAAAAGCATTCTCTCTTTAATCTCAGTAAAGTTACATGATAAAGTTACTGGTACATCTCCTTTCATGAATTTGTACCATATGAAAATCAATCCATTCAGGATTTCTGCATTCAAAACTGATGTGTCAACTCTTAATTTATCTTTAAAGTTCATCTTTAAAGACCTTATTGAAAACATGTCTACATTAACAGTGTCTTTTTAAAAAAAAAATACATTATTAGGGTTTCAAGTAGACTTCAGGAGCACATCTTCACATAAACTTAAATTCAACAGCAGCTCTGGCACTGGGATTTGAGTAATGAATGTTGTACTTTTTATCTTTAAAGAATACATTCTCCAACCTACCTGTGGTTATGAAAATCTATTTTTTAGAAAGATGCTGACATTATCTTTGTCAGTTTTTATTTTCAAGCTTTCACTGGGATAGATTGTGAGAAATATCTTGATATCACAGTCCTTATAATAAATCTTGTACATATAAGTAAATAATGCAAACAGAAATATAATTGAACTCTAAGTTGAAGCTGTTCTGTTACCGTTACTAGTTAAACTGGTACATCTCCTTTCATGAATTTGTTCCATATGAAAATCAGTTCATTCAGGGTTTTTGGCACAGAACACTAGAAAGAACAATTTTAAAAACTGGTTTTAAGTATTTAAAAGTTAAACTCTTAAGTCAGAGCATTATTTGTTAGTACTGAACCATGACCAGAACCATAGCTTTGTACAAGTGGTAATAAAACCTCTTCCAGAATCTTCTGCTTCTAAGTTTTACCTCTTGAGTTTACCTCAAGAAATACAGTGCTGTATTTTCTTTTCTTCAGAAATAACAAATTGATTTTTAAAAAATTATTATTGGTTACCTTTTAGGGGGGGCTTGGAGGGGAGCTGGCCAGCAGGGGGATCTGAACCCTTGACCTTGGTGGTGTAACACCACGCTCTTACAAACTGAGCTAACTGGCCAGCCCTTGCATTACCATTTTGAAAACAACAATACCAATACTTTGAAGAACTGACAGTGTTTTCTACAGATATATGTGCCATAGACTGTGAAAAAGGAAACACTTTAGGAAAAAAAAATCACATTATGAAATGTATTATAAAAATAAATTACATAGCATGTGCTCATAGACCTGAAAGCTTTGCAAAAGGAAGAGAGATTTCTTTCAGCACAAAGATTGAATTGCTCTTGCTACATATTTTCATGTCATCCGCAAGGCCATTTTCAGCTTTTACATTATATCCTCGAAAAAATATATATCACTGGAAGGAGTAAAATAGTTCCAGTCGTGATCAGTAGCATGGAGGACCTTAGCGGTGATGGAGGGTTGTAGAGATACTATCCATTCAACAAGGATTCAGAGGCAGTACACACACCCAGTATGTGCTTGGTTTACCATTTCATCTGGAGTTCATACGTAACTGGTGAATGATGACGCTTTCTATAAAGAGAAGAAAGATACGGCATTTTCAATTAAACTGAAAGTCAAAATAGTAGTTTATGTGAGGATCAATACCACGTCATCTCACTAAAAGACCGTAGATGTCAAACAACAAAGCAAACAAAAGCAGGTACGTGAACCCAATAGCTCTCCTGCAGTACTTTACTATTCTTGGGCAACTTCCGTATATTGGCATATACGTTTTACCCCCAAAATACTTCAAGCCTTTTAGAGAACATGTCTAATAGTCTAACAATATTAGGTCGATTTTACCCAATGAAAATACTGAACACAAAGATAGTAATTACTATATACAAGCCCCATAAGGAGAAACTAAACTGTTTCTTAGAAGCAGCTCTATTCTCCTGGCCGAACTTTTCTGTCTGAGCAATCTTTATACCCTAAAATTTCTTTCTTTCTTATGTGTGTGGATTGGAGTTTTAATAAGCGGCTGTTCTTTGTCTATTCCTACACAGTCAATTAACACAGATTACTTTTGTCTATGACTGCTTCTTTTTCACAACTTTGTACATGCTTTTAAATGTAAATTCATTCTTATAAAAGTAAATTAAAACTAGATTGAGATAATAATTAGAACAGTCCAGCCACATTATGGGTTTTAATATTTCTATTTATTTGACTGGTTTTGCTTTTATATTAACCTTTATTCTTTCAGGGACATATATCATTTATCACCTTTTTCACTCAATCATTCAAGAACTATTTATTAGGGGTGTATACTGTGCTCTGCATGGAACTACATCGGTGAGCAAAATGAGAGAGTCCTGCCATCATTGAGATTATACAAAGCAATAACTAAGCTCAAATAGCTTCTGCACCTGAAAAACTTATTACCTCTCTGTCAACATGTGGCAATGTTGTGAGTGCAGTGTCAGTGTTTATCAATAACATGAGGACATCTTCGCCCATTATTTTCATTTTAATTTCAAATACCTACTCTTTACGTTTTATTTATATTTATGTAGTTAATATATAAATTAACATTAATTAAATCACATTATGCCATAGACCTATAGGTTCACAGTTATTATGCACAGTGGATGATCCTCTGCCGGAAAGAAAATGTTTTCTGAATTTGGTTTCATTAACTTTACCTCATGCTGACCACTAGATGGAGCTATATCCATTTCTTCCCCTGGCCTTCGGGATTGAATTTAGGATAAAACAGATGAAAGCAAAGTAAAATGAAATATATAAATGTCTTATATACTTAAGAATATTTAGCTATGAGAGCTTTATAAAGCTTTTAAGACATACATATGACTTTTCACTATACCAGAAACTCTTAAAAATTATCTCATTTTTTAATTGAAAAATTTTTCTAGCTTCAGCTTCTCTAAATGACTAAAAATGTATCAAAATCTTCAAGGCAAAATATTAAAAGCACTAATTAAAATATTGTGTAGTTAGGACTGGCTGGTTAGCTCAGCTGGTTAGAGCACAGCCTTATAACACCAAGGTTACAAGTTCGGATCCCCATACTAGTAAGCCAAAAAAAAAGGGTATAAAATATTATGTAGTTAAAAATCAGGATGTAAGTATAAATGGTATTTCTCACTAAATAATTTTCCTTTTTAAAATTGCTGTAATAGGTTTCAGAGAGTGAAAAGACCTAGGTCTCAAATCTGTCTGATAAAGTATATTTAATTTTCCTCCTTTCAAAAAGCATAGAAAAAGAGGGAATCCAAAATTGTTCTTATTATAGATGTTATTCAGAATGCTTGTGCCTTTGTTTCCTTAATACAAAATGAGGGTAGTAGAGATCATCTGTAAAGTCCCTTGAAAGGTTAACATTTTGTGTTACTGCAATACCTTCTTCTTTCCCATTGAGTGTGCAAATATCTTAATTCCTAGAGTTGCCTTGTCTTAATCCTAGCATTTTGCAATCTTCATAACAGCTTTCTAGAATTAGAATTTGGTAAAAATATATATGGCTAAAGGGTCCATACACAGAAAAACAATGTCTTGGTTGGACCATTATGTTTATTATATTTAATTAGCAAACCGGTAATGCACACTGGTATATATATACTAATGCTAATAATCAGATTATGTTATTAAATAGAATGTCTCAGAAATGCTTCATAACGCCAAATAACAGTTTTTTTATATACTATACTTTAATAAAGGTGATATTTAATATTTATGAACATAAACATTATTTAAAAGAATAAAATTAAGCCCAAATCATTTTGTTTTATATCCATAGAGACATATTTCATCTCATTTCTAGAGGTAATATGACAAGATCTATATGATGGTGGCTCTATTAATTGAAACTTTTTAAACAGATTTATTAAATCTATGGTTATTTATTATCTATGTTTTCTCCAAATCTTAGCTGAACTTACTCAGATAAGAATCACCCAGCCAATACACAAAATTGTGAGAAATAAAAAAAGTCACTTTAAGCCACTACATTTTGAACTAACTTATTATACAGCAAAACTATCTGATGCATATGGAGTCCACAGTCATCAGCAAAAATAATTAATGCTTTAGAGATCATTGCCATCCTTTGTGTAAAAAGGGTGAGGCAGAACTCTCAAGTCTCTTTCTGTCTTATATTTAGTACAATGGAATAATGTTATAAATTTTATTGAAGTTAAAAAGTCAGCAAGCAATTTTATTCCATCTCCTACTCTGTCTTTATTTCATCGCAGAACAAGACACAAATATGGTCATCTGGGGCCTATAAAGTAACCTCGGCAAAATCAGGTATATTTCTGTCATAATTTTTTTGTTTTTACAGATATCATTTTTCTGACGTTAGTGATTTGTAGATCATTTAATAGGCAGATTGGGACCAAACACCACAGTTAGTTACCACCTCTATCAGCAAACTCAAAACAGCAAAGCACTTAAATTTGTGACCCTCTGATATGCAGACATTTATTAATATAATTTCCTTTTTTCCTAATCAAAAGGAAAGCACACTAAATCTTAATGAACAAATACATATGGGAAAAATTGGGTTTTTATATATTTTCAACATTAACAATTTACCAAAATGCACTTATAGACATTTTCCCCTATGTATTGCTCTCCAGTGTTATCTTGATGATTTTCCTTAAAAACTTAAGATGACACATTGAATACATTATTTGTTATTATGACATTATTATGAAATTATGCAGCTTATTAATTCTTTTATTACACTAGCTATTAGATAACTTTCATGGAAAGGAAGTTCAACATATTATCAATTCCTAATTACACTTGATTTCTGACCTTACTAAGTATTCATCCTGTTTGGGTGGTATCCCAAAACTACTGGCCAGCCAGATGACTTGAAATCCAAAGCTGTGTGTATGACATGGGATTTCAGGAGAAATTTGGGGGATAAAGTCTCTTGAGTGCTAGAGTGGGACCACCTCACAACAAACTGGAATTCTGTTTCCTCCCAGGAGAGCTTCTTGGCTGTAGAGTGGGAAAGATGTACTCCCGGAAAAGTCAATACCTCCCTCCAAATCAATGCATATGTTTATCTCTGCCAAACTCTCTGCAAGGGAACATTTGAGCTCTGAATTTAAAAAATCTGCTGTAGTAAATGAGACCAGATCACTTTAATAGCCAGCCTCTAAGTTCACACACCAAAGACAAAAACATCAGAAGTTCAACTTATAACGAACTTTGCATCAGCAAAGGAGGGCTGCTTCATTCACAAGAAACTGCACACCAGGTTACAGAAAACATATCCTCTTGGATTTTGCATCAATTGGCTGGCCTATCGCCTGCTTCCCATGTTCTGTGGCTCTCTATCCACCAGGGACTCTGCCGAGAGGTACTGGCTTAAGGCTGTGCTTCCTCTCCTCCAGCTACCAAACCTCAGCTTTGAAATTGCTGCCCTTAGAAAAATTTATCTACTGCAAAAAATGTCCTACATTCTTTACCTTTTAGAAGGAGGATTGCTTAGATATTGTGTACTTTTAAGTTTTTCATTTTCATAAACTGCCTCAGAGTTTAGTCCTGTTATCATCACATACAGAAATTAATCAGAGTTCTGTTAAAACATCTGTTTTAAATAAGAAGTTCAATAAACTTCCTCTGTTGACTTGGACTTGTATTCCTGCTTTTGGATTCAACTCAGCTAATTAAAAATACTTCCACTAATTAGTATTGTCATTTGCTCTAGGAAACTTTTGAACCAGATGATATAAACTCTCTTGGGGTTGCTCAACCACCTAACAGTTTATTTGCTTCCTTCTAAAACATTTTCCACTCTACCAAGAGCCCAAAACATACCTTTACCTCACCTATAATCACAGTTAAGACTGATAACTTCTTAATGAATAATGTACTGGGAGAAACTGAGGAACTGATTTTTGATCCTGGCTTTAGCATTAATAATATGGTTAGACATCTCTAAGCTTCAGGGTTTTTCCTTTTTTTTTTTTTTTTTTTTTTAGTTTTTATTTTGTGAGAGTGTTGTTGTTGTTTTCCTTCTTTAATAACAGAAGTAATTATCCTCCTGATGTGTACAATCTGGTTCAACTCTAACCAGCTCTGTGACTTTGCAATTCTGTCCATCACAACTACATAAAAACATTAGCACAAGTAGAGAGGCCAAAAGTACTTTTACCAGATAAGCAAGTAATCATTAATTCTTAGTAAAATCATTGCGGCAGGATCATGTAAGCTGCTTGCTAAAGAACAGTAAAGTGTATCATATGATGACTTTAAGGAGGAATGCCAGAATCATAAAAGATTATAGCTAAATGCTAAACCATAAGCCAAGGTAAGGAGTTTTGCCAAAGGTTACACAGCCTTTTGGTGGTGGAAGAGAGTATTTCTTCAATGTCCAGGTTTTCAGTCCTCTCACATATCTAGGCCATTGCTCAGCAACCCTCCTTGTCTGGATGTTCACCTTGGTATCTGTCCTTTTTATTTTTTGGCAGCTGGCCAGTACAGGGATCTGAACCCTTGACCTTGGTGTTATAAAACTGTGCTCTAGCCAACTGAGCTAAGGGTCCAGTCACTGATATCTAGCCTTAATCCTGCTGTTGGTGGTATCCTTAAAATGAGAGCCTCTCTGTCCTATTTTGGAGGGTTGGTCCTTCCTGAACCTGAAGTGCATGACAAAGTCATGAAAGAAACTCTCTTTTCCAAGGTGCTCTTTGTGTTCCTCTGGGGGAGTCAAGGTGAGGAAAAGGTTATTTGTAATTCATGCAAATATATTTATACTTCACAGAAAGCTCTCAGGCCTCCTTCGCACACATGGTGATTGCAGAGGTGAGATCTCCCCATTTCAGAACTCCTGGCTATTTTATATCCATTACTTGTCATTGTGCCTTTGGAAGGAAATTGAAGCAACTTTCAACATCCAGATGACAGTGCCCAGATTTCTCTAATTTCAGCATCTCTTTACGTCCTTGTTCTCACATGACTTGTTAGTTCATTCTGTGACATTCTCACAGGCTTGTATTACAGACAGAGGGAGGAATCAAGAGCACCTCTTTCTTGCCCCACTTCCTGCTGTCCTTCAGCCACTAGTTTTGTTTCTCTATATTGAGTGCCGAGCTTTCTACAGCAATAGATGGGCCTTTAAAGCCCAGGTTAGATTCTGAAATAATTGTTTATCTTCCTAGAGGAGGCAATGTTTGTAAAAGAAATTTTGAACACAGAAGAAAATATCCACCAGAAAGAAAAGTAGGAGAAAGAGCAATTCAGGGAGAAAGAACAAATTAAGCAAGTCAAGGAAGGGTGGCATGGGCTGTTATTCAAGCAATTTCATAAGCCTGGAGTGCAGGGGTCCACCTAAAGGAAAGGGACAGGTGCTCAGAAGAGTGGGGAGGTAGAAAGCCCAGTCACAGGGAGCCTCAAGTGCCATACCAAGGAGTTGGCATTGTAGTCTGTAAGTAACGAGGAGTCTTGGAGGATTTTCAAATAGAGGAGTGATATGATCAACTTGCACTTTGGAAAATAGAATGAGAAATGAATCCAAGAGGTTTTGTAGTTGTTGCAACTGGCTGGTATGTCGATCCGAACCCTTGACCTTGGTGTTATTACACCATGCTCTAACCAACTGAGCTAACTGGTGAGCTTTTCAAGAGTTTTGAGGCTGGAGATTATGAGAGCAGTTAGGAGGGAATCAAAGTAACCCAGATGAGAAATAATTAAAGCTGCAGTTTAGGCAGGAGTGGGGGAAATAGAAAGGTGTGTTTGGCTGCTGGAGAAAGGTGGGGTTAGAATAACCAGGATTTGCTGAATGAGTCCACTTGAGGGCTGATGAAGAAGGAGGGACCTAGGTGTCTACGAGGTTTCTACATGGGTGATGGGTAGGTCAGGTGGAGAGTAGTAAGAGAAGGAGAAGACTTGGAGGAGGAATGGGAAGGTGTTGAGAATGGTTTTTAGATGAGTTAAGTTGGAGATAGAGGCTTGGGAGTCATCAGCATATGGGTGATAATTGAAGCCATGAGAGCATGTAAAATAATCAGAGCAAGCACGTAGAGTAGGAAAATGGCTTTTGATAGACGTGGGGAACATCAATCCTTAACATGTATGCATAAAATAAGCAGCCAGTAAGGGAGACTGAGGCAGAGCAGTCAGGGAGGTAAAAGGAGAATCAAAGAGTAGATGTCTTAATCATTGAGGGAAAAGAGCACAACTCAACTCTACTCTCACCCTTACCAGAGAATAGAGGTTTATTTTCTGGAAAAAATGACCTAAGAAGTTCCAGACATAGACACAAGAAGGGGCAGCATAGATTCAATGCAGAGAGTGAAAAGTTTACACACTGAACCGTGAGATTCTCATCTCACCTCCTCTGACCTGTTCCCAGAATGCAGATAGCCTGCCCAAAGAAGGCTACTGGAAGATTTTTCTCTGTAGAAACTACTGGAAGATGTACTTCAAAAGATAGATAGATGATAGATAGATAGATAGATAGATAGATAGATAGATAGATAGATAGATAGATAGATAGATAGATAGATAGATAGATAGATAAAAGATGTAGAAGATAAAGAATCAGAGAAATAGAGGATTCAACATAGGCAAAAGGACAACAGCTACACAGAAGACCTAGAGGACAACCAGTTCAAACAGAGTAGGGAAGCAGAGGGGACAAGTGAGAGGGCGAGATCTTCAGCCATTAAGGCGATAATGGGAAGATAAAAGATATCTAAAATCTAGAAATAAAAAGTCAAAGGGCTGGTGGGTTAGCCCAGCTGGTTAGAGCATGGTGCTGATAACACCAGGGTCCAAGATTCCATCCCTGTACTGGCCAGGTGCCAAAAGAAAAAAAAAAAGAAAAAAAGAGGACAAGCACATTATTTAGAAATATGGAGATAGAAGAAACAGCTAAGAGTTGGAAGTGGTTTTCTCCAGGGAAAAAGCAGGGATAAGGGAGAAAAGGTGAGGAACAGCTGTCTTCATTGTCTTTAAGCACTAGATGATATTTTAATTATGTATATGAATTCCTTTAATAAAAATAAAAAATAATTAAAGAATAAATGTGAAGTGCGAAAGTGAAGGCAGAAAATGTTGAGTGTTCTGTCAGTAGCTTAACTGGACATGGAAGGAAACCAGGCAGTAGCTATAGAGCACTGCACAGTTAAAATAAGAATTTTGCAAAACTGGAAGTGGCCAGAGCATATTTATATCTTGTGTGCAAATAGCAGGTAAAAAGACGTTGAAACAGCAGAGAATGAAGAGATAACCAATGAGGAGACCCTGGAGAAGAGGTAGAAAGGAAGCACTAAACTTTATCTGGGTTGGAGAAATTTTGAAATTATATGTTTCTCTTTACGGGGTAATCTTCTCTATGCCTGTCTCATTACCTCGTCCTCTCTCCCTGCCCTCCAGCCTCCGACATATGATGCGTTCTTATCTATATCCCCATGGTTTTCCCAATTAGAAATGTCTCACTCTTTCCCCAGTATTCTGAATCTGTAAGGGAATGAGAAATTCTAATCTTTTGACATTTTCATTCTTGGGCATGTTTTCATTTCCCTGAAATTATACTCTCCCCACACTACACATCAAAACTATTTCTTCACTTCTTTCTAGAAGACATTCAAGTAAGAGGTCTGGTAACATCCTCAATTAAATACACTAAAATCTCTAGAGAGAGCCCAATTGCCACTCATCAAACAATCCTCACTGGAAATACAATAGAAACACTAGTAACTGAAAACCCCTGTTTAAGCAGATGACTTTGATATGAAGTTCACATTTTCAAGAAATGATAAACACTCTTAGGGCCATGTCCCATATTGGAACATTCCTGGGACCAAGCATGTGATGTTGCCACAGTCATAGTGTGCTAAAATAGTTAACACATTAAAATTATTCTCAGGCAGGGTGGACCAGGGTCTCCTCTGTAACTTGTACTTTACTTCACCCTAGAAGGCACCATCATATTGAAGTCTGTGAAAATGGCACACACCTCCCGCTCTCCAATCCCCCATCCCCTTGGAGTTTTTCAGAGTGGGACCTGAATAGCAGATGTACACCTCAGCCATGGTGAGACCCATTTTTATTATACTACACAATGCATTTCAGGACAGAGAAAAGATTCTAAACTTTTAATCCCATTCACTCCTACAAAGGCACATTAAATTGCATCTTAAAAGCATTATATTCACAAATGGAAGCTGGAGTTGGAGTGCATTTAATCTTCCACCTCCTATCCCCAGTGGATCTCATTTCTCATATATGGTTTAAAACAAAGCTATCCAATAAATGTAGAGTTGGTCGGTTCTAAAATTACAAAGAAAAACTACCATGATGGTTGCTCTTTATCATTTCTGAAAAGTGAATATGTGCTGCTCTGCCAAGTTTTCTTAACAGTTGTACTTTGTAGGTGGCGCTATTCCAAGATCTAGATGTCTAAACATCCTGTACATGCACCGTTAAGCTTTGCAGAGCACTCTCCCTGCAGATGGAGTGGACTTCCCGGAGGAAATGATGGAATCATGGTGTGAGCAGGTAAAAGCAAAAACAGCAGCAAGTGACAATAAGATTATGATGAAAGTCACTGAAGAATGGCAGGTGGAGTCAGAAAGAATGCAGCATTTGGTTCTGGCAGGTGGAGTCAAGAAAGAATGCAGTGTTTGGTTCTTTTGACATCCTCATTTGCTCAAATACAATATGTTATGGTACAGTAACACTAAATACTTCACAAATGCCAGGTAGGCATTAGTAAAAACAGAGAATGTTCTTGTTTTTGAAAGAGTTGGATGTCCACTTTATGAAACAGAAAAAAAAAATCCCCTTTTAAGAAAATGCAAGTCAGTATTCTAAATGGCAAGCTCTCTTGTTTAAACTTGTCCAAAATCATTTTTCATAAATGGCATTTTTTCTTGGTCTCTCTCCTTCAACCTTGAAATTTCATTATTATGGCATTTCTTTAACATGGTTGCTCAATATTTTTTAATGCTTATGCTATTTGATGAGCGGTGGGCAACAGCAATCTGATTGAAGTGAACATGAATACTATAAGGAATCTACATCTACCAACGCTATGTATAATTCAAGTCCAAGTTCTGCAAGGGATAGAAAATCCAGCATGGAAGATAACTCAGAGAAGAGCTTCTTTATCATGAAACATGTTGATTCATGAGCTAAAGACTAATTACACATCTTGTTTTTTTTTTCAATCTCCCTTTTTCCAAATATCAAGAGCAGGTGCTAGCCATATAATTTTGGAACCCTCACAATTTAGAAATAGAAAAATAAAAACCTGTAACTCTGTTATTGTATTTTTTAAAGTTCATCCAGTTGAATGAAAAATTTTGGCAAAGGTGCAGCCTGCATGTGACCTTGTATGCCAAGCTGTGGGTTACTAGCCTTGAGCTCATATGTGGTTATGTGACTACAAAGCACAACGTCCACTTTAACATGGTTAATCTCACAAATACACCTGGCATTTTGCATTCACACTCTGTTTCATGCTTATTAAAACATGCTTGAAAATTAAAGAAAATGATTCAAACACAAGTAAAACTGAAAGGAATGATAATCCACTTCTCCACACCTCATACACACACACACACACACGCACGCACGCACGCACGCACGCACACATGAACTGGTTCTACATTTGCAAGTCAGGTTCACACTTAACTGAGGAAAATATTTGAAATCAATTAATCTATGCATGACAGCATTTTTTTTTCTTGGCATTAATGTATCAGAATTTACTTTCTACTATTTTCTATCCATCACAATCTCTGTTGAGCTATAAAGGGCCATTTGGCAGCTCTATTCAAACTGCTCCACAATTTAAATCAATTGTACACTTGAATAGAGCATTAGTCTGACATTAATGGTTCTAAAATTATTGTCTAAGAAATTCTGGGAATCTTGTGGAAGTGGCCAAAACTTCTACAATACACAAAGACACACACAAATAAGTAAAACTCTGTTTTTAGGATTCTGTATTTCATTTGCATTTTATTAATTTTATTTAATTTTATTTAATTTCATTTGAATTTTATTAATTTATATTAATTTTATTCAAATTATTTTCTGAAATCATCTTAGAGGCTTTCATTTTTGCAAAATTTTAGAGGTTCAAGCCCTGTAATAGATATGAGATGTTTTTCTCCAGCACATAAAGCAATTCAGGATTTGATAGAGGCAAATGACAATTGTTAAACTATGTCCTATTTCATAATAAAATTTTTGAAAAATAAAAAAATTATTGTGGAACAAGGCCTGTTAAATTAGGAAAAATGGGAGCCAGCCTTGGAGAGCATGTGATCCAGCCCCCACATCATACTGATGAAACTGAGGCTCAGATGGGTTAATTGAGGGGTCCACTTGCTAGAAGCAAAACCGGGACTAGAAGCCAGGCCCTGTGTTCTCAACAAACCACATGCCAAACAGTAGTTTTGCTAATTCTGTTCTCCAGCATCAAAACAAATTCACAAAATAGGAAAGACACATGGCTATTAGTTGGTTATTTTATAAACAAGGTATTTAAAACTTAAATTAGTCCATGTAAAGAGTTGGCACAAACAGAAGAAGGTTCGTTTTCACGGCAGCAGTAGCATCTGCACAACATACCCCCTTAGCCACTGCCCTCAGCCCTTCCCCCCTCCAAGAGAGGTAGCGCTGCTGGCTGCAGATTTCTTCAGCTCTATTTTCATAGACTGAGTCTCAGCTCGAGGCTCGAATTTGGTCAGATTTCCTGCTCCTGGGGCTGTCACTACTGGCTTTCCTGCTTTCATACCTTTTGACATAGGAATGCGGGTGGGTGTAGGCCGCTGGGATGACCCGTCTTGTCCTGCCTGTAAGAGAGAAAATACAGACACAAGGGAAATGTCGGTGAGTTCCCCCTGGATATGCCATCAAACTGAATAGTAGCAGAACTATTGCTTTGACCGGGAACACCACAGATAACCCTTCCCCTGATTAGCTCAGTTGGCTTGAGCATGGTGCCGATAACACCAAGGTCCAGGGTTCCATCCCTGTACCAGCCAGCTGCCAAAAAAAAAATTATAAGAGACTTGGAGTTGGTATCTTATCCCCTTTGATTACCTCCCTTTCCCCTCTTTTGAAACATCTGTGCTAAACTTTCTCTTCTCAAGCACTAACCTACCTCCCCTACCCTAACTGAAGATGGTCTTAACTCCAATTTCACAGAGAAAATAAGGCCACCAGAAAAAAACTCAGGCACCTCTACTCCTATTGTCTTCTAAATTATCTCCACTCTCCCTCCTTTCCTCCATTTCAGATAAAATGACCTCAGACTCTTCTCATTTTTTATTGTCACTCTGGACACACTTTCTTTCTTAAAGTGCTCCTGACACTCGCTTGCTGTGATTTGTTATATGAGTCTTACCAATTTACCTCCTGTCTCTGCTAAGCTTTCTAAAGCCTGAATGATGGCCCACTCATTTTAGGTGTATCAGATCCCATAAGTCAAGGACAACAAAAGGTTTGGGACAGCCCTCTTAGAATTTAAACAGTGAGGCTAGTTCATTTGTGCATTTATTCATTCAACATTTGTTGAGTGTCAGCTACACTTTAGGTATGAGGTAAGGCACTGTCATGCAAAGAGGACTTTAGAAGTTCCCATTGTCATTTCTTACTGGCTCCCTGTTCTACCTTGCCAGCCTTCTAAATTTGAATGTTGCCATTTTCCATTCTCAGCCCTCTTTTAATTTTTTACATTCTCTCTGAGAATTGCCTTCATTATTACTCCATGGGTCCAAGCCCTAGGGCCTCTAGGTTTCAGTACTCTCCTGAAATGCAGATCTGTATTTCTAACTAATCGTTGGACATTTTCAGTGTCCCCCAGGCATCTCAGCTATAGCATGCCCCAAATTTTCCTTATCTCCTCCCCAAACAGTTAGTCTCCCTATATTTCTCATCCTATTCACCCAGACAGCCGAAGCAGAAATCCCAGAGTCATCCTCTATACTCAATTTTCAATTTTATCTTCAATGTATCTCTGTCCTTGTTTTCACTACCAAAGTTCAAGGCTACATCATTTCTAGGCTCGAGAATTGCAACAGCATCCCTGTCCTTAACCTCTGTTCCCTCCAACTTATCCTTTTAACTATTTTCTAGACATCTTTCTAAAACATAATCAATGTAATGTTTTTCTCATGATCATTACCCTTTCAGTGGCTCCCTTTAACTACTCTATGAGATTAAATGTCAATTTCAACGGGCGCCATGGGCCCTAGCCCCACCCGTACCACTGCACATACAGGCCAACTAGAGAGCCAGCCCAATGCCCAGGGGGACCTAGGAGACAGGGGCCGTGGGCCTTAGCCCTATCCCTGCTGCACATCCAGTCCAGAAAGGGAAACAGCCACACATGGGATCCTGAGACAGTGGCTGGGCCAGCCCTGGCCCTGCCTGAAATCACATCCTAGAATGTACTTACCAACCATGGGTGTTTCTTTGGGATGTGTGACTTATCTGCTGATGTCCTTTACCAAATTTCTGCTTAGATTTTTCTAAATCATTTTAAAGAGATCCTGTCACAATAAGGATGTTAATCTTTGCGTGTTTAAAAATAAAGTGGAGAGTAGAATAATGGTTACCAAGAGTCTGGGAGGAGTAGGGGTGGGGGGGAAGATCAGGGATGAACTAATGGGGAAAAAACTATGCTGTCTACCCTAAGTGAATCATCGTGCAGGGTATGCATGTACTGACACTGTACCCCACAAAAATAAATAAAATTGAATTTAAAATAAGATAAAGTAAATGTCAATTTCATAATAAGACATGGGCCTCCTTTCTATATCTGACTCCAGTTCGCTTCTCCATTTTCTGCTCTTGCATTTTCTTCCCATGCCCAACTGCAGCAGCACAATGGGACAGTTCACCATTTCCCAAACATGACAGGCTCCTTCCCATTGTCATGCCTTTGCACATTCTGTTCTGTCGATATACTTTTTCCCTTTTCTTTCTTGAAAATCCCTCATCTGTGAAAACCTCCTCTGTGAAGCATTCTCTGGTGGTGGAACCGCTAAGTACCTTCCAGTCCTATCTCTCCCACTAAGTCAAGAACTTCTAAAGTCCTCTTTGCATGACAGCACCTAACCCCATGCCTAAAGTGTAGCTGACACTCAAAAAATGTTGAATGAATAAATGCACAAATGAACTAGCCTCACTGTTTAAATTTTAAGAGGGGTGTCTCAAACCTTTTGTTGTCTGTGATTTTATGGAATCTGATATACCTAAAATAAGTGGGCCATCATTCAGGCTTTAGAAAGCTTTGATACTTGTTTTGAAATCTTATTTGTGTATGGGGTTTAAATCAGTAGTCAAAAATGTTGCTACAAAGGGTAAGACTATGTTGATCTGACCCTTAAAATGGGAATATGTTATAGCAGAAAATCTGCTCTAAGTTACAATGGTTTACACCTCACTATTTTTTTAATAAAATGCAGCAGAAAGAAGCAAGACCCTGCACAACCAAGTTTTGCTCTGTGTTGCCTAAAATGCAGTATTGAGCAATTTGAGAAGGGTGAATGCTACTTTAGTTATTGGCTCCTATAGAGCCAATAACTAAAAGCTTTACTGGCAAAGCAATTAGTAATTCATATTTTGATGTCTGTTTTGAGCTATGTGCTCAGGGAATTAAAGTAAATTATATTGAGGATATGGGAAATTAAGCCACAGTTTCTGTGCTTAAATTATGAGTTTCCTGTATTACTTAAAAGATTTTAATATATGCTGTAGAATTTGTTCAGAGTCTAGGAATCATAATTTAATTAGCTGAAATTAATATCTAAATAGCACATATTCTTCTCTAGTTACATTTACCAATTTGTCCCCAACAAACGAAGACAATCACTGGAAGTGTTTTGAAAAACAGAATTAATTTTTAAGCTCTGGTTTTTGTACTTTGGATGTGCTTTTTTATAATCATTCATTTGCCTTCCAGCAAGTTGTTACATAAATATTTATGAAGCACCTTCTCTCCGCAAGATACGATTACTTGAAATATAGTTTTTAGACATACAAACACTTCCTTTTTACTTTTAAAAAGTTTTTTGTATTAAAATCTTTTAATCTTATTTTTGGAATACAGTATACTATGGCCATACATAATCACATATCAAATATTTTAGGTTATGGAAATATAACCTAGGAATGGTTTTAATTCTTTCTTCATGTTGACCATTTCCCCCAGTCTCCATTTTAAAATACTTTAAACATAAAAATTGAATTTTTTTATCGAAATATAATTTATTATACATATTTGAGTGGTATAAAGATGACTATCAATAGTTACTGTACAAATTTTAAAACTTGCTACCATCTCAAAGAGGCCATCTTGGCAAGTATTTTGAAGGGTCTTCATAACTGACATAAATAAATGAAATTTTCCCTCAAAGTTGGCCCAAATTATCAAAATATTAGGTCTGTGTAGACAGTGTTCTAGGAAACAGCTGTTGGTGGGTTCAGGGAGAGCAAGAGGCATGTGGTTTTGTTTACTGTGAGTGCTGGGTTAGTCTCACCGCTCACTTTTCCCTCCCTCCACTGGCTTGCACTTTGGAACCTCTTCTACTCACCACCGACTGGGTTCCTCGGGTGGATGAGTTTGTGACCGGCGTTATGGTGATAGTGCTTGTCACTTTGCTCGCACCCGGTCGTGAAGAGAGATGGTTCCTGGGGGACCGAAGGACGGTGCCAGTGGAAACCTCCTTTTCAGCTGTCGTGTTGACTGGTCGGACAGTAATGACTGGACTTATTCCTTCAGCTGAAGTCCCAGGGGACCGTTTAAACTGAGAACCTAAGTGAATGTGAATTTTATTGTCTTCCGTGGTTATGATATTGGCATTGGCGTTGTATTTCCGTATTGGAGTTGCCACAGTCTGTTTTTCCGGGGTGACTTTGAGGATAGTCCTTCCTATGGGCATTTCCTGGGATTCAGGAGAAACTGCAATCTCAGCTGGCGCCGCTGATGTAGACACCGTCATTATCTGAATGGGGGATGTAGGCCTGTCCACAAACGTGCCTCGTCCACTTTCTGGGGTCTTCTCTCTGGAATATGTAGTAATTGTGACTGGGGACATGGCTCGTTCTGTGCCAAGAGCAGTATCTCCGGTTTTTGGTTTTTGAGACATAACATTTGGTGATGGAATAATGGTTATCCTTGGTTTCTGATTCCCTAAGGTAGGAATGACGGTGGTACTAGAAAAAAACTCTTCAGATGTCGGGCTCGTTATTTCCAAAGTCGCAGTACTGTTCTCGTGGTCTGGTGTCACGCGAATATGCAGGGGCTGGCCCTGCTTCGGCGACAGGACGAGCTCTCCCGGGTGCCCTGGACTGCAGTTTGTGCGAGGCCCTTTCTCCTGAGTGATTGACGGGCCGTTTTCCCTTTTCCTCATCCATGGAATCCAAGACTTTCTCATGGTGAGCTCATTTGCAGCGGGAGGATACCTGTCTAGAACAGAGGATCGCTCCATGGGTTTTTTCAGTCCCACCTGTCGAAGATTGCTCATGATGTGATTTTCTTCTTGGAAGGACTTGCGAATGAACACAGCGGGCGTTTCCTCCTCCGCGGCGTCGCTGCTGACCGCGTCGGTCTGCACCCCAGTGGACGTCACCGGCACATCAACCATTCTTCTTCCGTTCACACTGGGGCGAAGGGCGCGGCTGTAGCGCTTAGAGAGCTCCAACTCTTTGGTTAGACTGAGGACCTCCTGCCCCATGCTTTTGTTCTTATTTTCTTCTTCCATAAATCTCTGTTGAAGGACAGAATAATCTACTTGGAGCTGGGAAAGCTGATCTTCTTTGTTCATTAATTCGTGAATCTTCTCTTTCAGAGCTTGTACTTCGGCTTTTAAGTCTCGACTCTTAGCTTCTTCCAACCGAAATCTGTGTCTTAGCTCAGCTTCCTGGCTCACGGCCTCACCTTTCTCTATTGCTTTGTTCTTGGCGATCTGGTGCTTGATCTCCTCTAGCTGTTGGGAGAGGAAGTTAGCCTTATCCTGCTCAGTCCTAAATTTCTGCTCCAGCTGATCATACTCATCCTCCGTCTTCATTAAATCCCCTTCGACCACTTCCAATTGTTGGAGACGTTTCTTCAGTCGCTCAATTTCAAGAGTTAGTTCCTTAATCTTATTGTCTTCCGGGCAGGTGAGCTCAGGTCCTTTTCGAGACCTTCCTCTTGTTATTTCTCTTTCCACCTCTTCTATACCATCAAGTCTCTTCTTTAATAAGTCAACACTGCAGCTTAATTCAGAGGATTTTTCTTCTTCACTTTTCAGTTTGCCAATCAACTCATCCCTCTCTTTTGTCAAATTGTATACCTTTTCTTCCATTTCAGATTTCAGTTTTAAAAGCTTTTTGCTTTCTTCAATTAGTTTTTCAGTTACATCCATAACCTTTCCTTGTTCCACCTTAAAATTTTTATTGAGTCCATCCACTTTTCTCTCTTCTTGCTTTATTTTTTCCATCATATTTTTCCTTTCATCAACAAGCATCACAGTAAATGACTTCAACTTTGTAAGATCATCTTTTAGGCTTAATTCAGCCTTTTCCAATCTACTTTCTGAACATTCAAGTTCTTTAACTCGACTCTTGACCACCTCCAATTCATTTAGCAGATCTTTGGTTAAGTTTTTTTCTTTCTCCAGATTTAAATGTAGCTGGGTACATTCAGATTTACTCTTGCTAAATGCTTCTTCCAACTTCTCCAGTTCAGACATTCTCTTCTGTAACTTCTCAACTTCAAGTTTGAGCTCCTTACTATGGTGTTCTTCCTCCTGAAGCTTCTTCCTCAATTCTCTGCACTGGGATTCAGTTTTAGTGATCTCCTCGTCTTTACCCTCCATTTCAAGCACGCGCTTTCGGAGATTTTCCACTTCTGCCATGAGGCTGGAGTTTCCACATTCCCCTTTGGCAATTTTATCTCTTAATTCCTGAAGTTCTTCCTCTGCCTTTTGAAGATTTTTGTTGGTCTCTTCCAGCTCCTCGATTCTTTGAGTTAACCCAACCAACTTGAGTCTAAGTTGCCTGTTGTGAGACTCTTGATTAGCCAATTTCACATTCATCTCTTCATGCTCTTGAGAAAACCTTGATGCCTTGTGTTCAAAATCCACTTCTAACTTGAGCAATTTCTGTCTGTCTTCTTTGGATTTGGAAGTAATGGCTTTGAGCTTTTCTTCTTCTTCCCTCAATTTCTGAGTAAGATCCTGTACTTTCTGGCTTTGCAGGCCAAGTTGCTCAATATGCATTTGTCTTTCATCCACCAGCATGAGTGCAAAGGACTTGAGTTTGACAAGCTCATCTCTTAGTTTATTGAGCCGCTTAGAGTTTTCCTTTTCTTTGCGGGCTTGGTAAGCCTTTTCTTGTTCAAGGAGCTTTTTCAACCTAAAAAACAAAATACATGTTAAAAGAGTAACCAGCAAATAGGTTTAAGTCTGAGATATTAAACAAACAACAAAATGCTTCTACACTAGATCCTTTATCAATTGCTGTAACATCAAGGTTTAACAAATAGCTGTTACTGAAACTAATCGGAAGTCAGGATATTGGTTACCACTAGAGAGTGCTGGTTATTAGAAGTGGGCATGAGGAAGGCTTTTGGGGTACTTGTTTCTGTTTTATGATTTACATGCTGGTTATACAGGATTGTTCAGCTTCGAAAATTTTAGTGAGCTGAACACTTATGAGTACCTTTCTGCATGTATATTATACTTTAATAAAATAAACATTAAGTAAAACTTAAGTTGTACAATAATAATGACTATTTATATAGTGCTTTCTGTATTTAAGGCACTAGTATTTATTTACTTCATAATCACAGCAACCCTATGAGACAAGCATTGCTATCATCCCCATGAGGAAAATGAGACACAGGGGACTTTGTAACCTGCCATAGATCACGGTCAGAAAGTGGCAGGGCTGGGATTCAATGCAGCCAGTAGGATTCCAGCATCCATGTTCCTCACTTCTGCATCATATAACTTCAAGAAAGAAATTTACTTTAAATGAAAGGGAAGGCTTAGAAAAGAAGAACCTTTGGGTTTTCTTATTTAAACCCTTGAAATAAACTATGTAACTATTACCTGATAGGGATAAGGCAAGAAAGGCTTCCTGATACAAAAGCTGATCTACATAAACTGATTTTAGTTTACACCAGAAGTGGCACAGGGTTTTGTTTCAGTTTTTCATTTAAAAAAATTTTTTGATAGAGAACTAGGTAGGGAGGAAATCCGAATTACTAGCAATACAAAAGTGTGGCACCTACAGGAATTATGTTTCGCATGTATTAACACAATTGAATGTGTTTACGTATAGCTTTAAAAAGCAGAAATATAAATATACCAGAGTTATTATTTACATTCTTGTGTCAGCCAAGTAACTTGTACCAATTTTAATAGTTATTTTTATATGCCATAAAAGCAGAGCTAAAATTATAATCATAATCACCATGTTAGTGTAAGAGTGCATTTTAGCAATTAATTTGTTTATAAGAGAAGCAACTTATAAACACACTAACATGTACTTATTTGCTTTAAGTACATTTTACTCTTTCAACATATTTTTCACCTTTATTATTCTGACTGATTTATTTTATATTTATGCCTAGGTTAGCTGTTAGTCAAGTAAATAGAATTTAATAGTCTCACATTGCATTGCACAAGAAATGATTGGACATACGTATAGAAGCCATTTATAATGAATTCCAGAGTCAGATAATTACTATAGAAATGTCTCCGATAATGTCATTAATTTTTGTATAAGAATTTATTTTTATAAACTATATCCTTGTGTCTAAGCATCTCTAAATAAAATGCATAGCTCCTGAAAAATATATATAACAAAACAAAAACAAAAACACAGAAACAAAAACAACAGCAACAAAACAAAAAACAAAAAAAAATAATGACTTCCTCCCTGAAATGGGGAGAAAACATTGTTTTCAAATCCTACAGACTCACATGAACAAAACTGCAATAGCTTCACTAACTGTGGTCCTTACATGTATAAAAGGGTATTTATTGACCATCTTCTCTTTTTACTTGGAGTCAAAACAACTGAAATAATGTCGTAGAACCACCAAGTAAGAGAAAGTTTAGAGGATATTTTCAACATAAAATGCCATTTTCAAATTCCTTGACCTTAACTAGACTGTCAGAGAATATTCATTAAAAACATCACTGATTTCAATTCTAAGCTTAAGATGTTAAAATTTCTAAGAATATATTTTTAGGAATCCTATGCCTTTATGCTCTGAGAGGTAGTGGGTTGGAGTGGCTGAAACACAGGCTTTGGGGTCGGACATAGCCCAACCTGAATTCTGGCTCTGCCACTTTCTAACTGTGTAACCTCTGGCCAATCACTGCAACTCTCTGACTCCAATTTTTTCACCTGTAAAGGAAGGAGGGATGAATATTAATACCTATCTTGTAGGATTATTCTGAAGATTAACTGAGATAGTATAAATAAAGTAACTGATACATAGATTCAATACATGGGTGTAATAAAACAGGAAAACAAATATAAGAACTAGAGAGTATGTTATTCCCTCCATTTGGAAAGACTCTCAGTGCTTTCTATATTCATATTTAATTAGTAAATATTTGTATGTCATTATCCTGTCTTGATAGTAAAACCTGGGACACTAATGTTTCAGCCAGAGAAAAGCAGAAGGCATTTTGATCAATAGGAAATCCTGTGAGCTAGAGTATGACCTTAGCAGGAATTTGGCTTCCAGGAAACCAGATTTTTCAGATTCTCCTAGCTGTGATTATTTCTCCTTTTCTAGTCCCATTAGCTCTCCCTCCTATCCTTTTCTATCATATCTTAAACCATTCCCATCTCATAGTTAAAGTGGTGTGCTCCCCAAACCCAGTTTCCCAGTTGGTGCAGCTGAGGGTCGGATCCAGGATCAAGATGAAGTTGCTGGGCTCAGCTGAGAAAGTCTGTCACTAGCCTTCTGCATGAATAGACCTGCATTCAGACTTCATATAGGCAAGACATCAGGATGGGAATGACAGGTGAATTGTGAAGACTTTGCAAAAAGTAACTGGCATGGGCTTTGTGACTGCTCACTCACTGACAAGAAGGGAGAGAGAGAAAGAAAAAAATTACCTCAAGGGCTTGGGTCTGAATAATTGAAATAATGATTTCATAACAAGAATAGAAAAAACAGGTGGGAAAGGGTTTTGGTAGAAAATTGAGGCAACAGCAAGAGAGTCAAGTTGAAATGTAGAGGCAATTAGAAATGTAGTGCTTTGGATATAAGTCCTATAAATTTCACAGTCCATGTTTATCTTAACCCTATTACCCTAAGGCCTCCCCACTGTCATCACCCCAGTCCAAGCCCTGAGCACCTTTTGCTAGTAATTTTAAACAGCATCTTGACTGGTCTCCTCACATCTCAGCTCTGCCACTTCTTAGTTGTATGATCTTGGACAGGTTAGTTAATCTATCTGCATACCTCAGTTTCCTCACTTATAAATTAGGCACCAAAACAGTACTTGATTCATAGGGTTTGTGTGAAGTGCACATCAATTAACGTATGAAAAGCACTTACAACAGTGCCTGGCCCATAAGAAGTGTAGTTTTAGCTACCTTTATTCTTATTCTTATTATTTACTCTCACCCAAATACAAATGTGATCATGTCCTTCCCTGTTTTCCATGGCTTCCTACTGCTCTAAGAATAGAGGTGTGAAAGTCATAACGTGGCCCAGCATGATTTAATTCCTGACCTCCTTGGCAGGTTCATTTCAAGTCGACCTCTCCCCTGTCTAAGCTCCTATGCTGTGCCCTCTGTTTAGTATTCTTCCCTGCTCCTCCTTTTAATCTGACACACACCTCAACATGGCTGTTCATCCTTCAAGTCTCACTTCAATGTCACTTCCTCCAGGAAGCCTTCCCCGATCAACACAATTAAGTTAGATCTTCTTATAGACCCCCCATAATACCCTGCAGTCTTCCTTTATAGTACTACCAACTCATAATTTTTTAATGTCTGCCTACCTCTGTTAATGCAGGTTCCATGAGGGTCGGTGTCATGTCTGTCTTGTTTGCCCCCTAGCACAATGCCTGACAGATAGGAGGTGCTCAAGAAACATTGACTGGGTACATTATTCATAATAGTCAAGATATAGAAGCAACCTAAGTGTCCATCAGTGAATGAACTGATAAAGTAAATGTGGTATATGTACACAATGGAATACTGTTCAGCCTTAAAAAAGAAAGAACTTCTGTCATTTGCAATAATATGGATGAAACGAGAGGACAATTATGCCAAATGAAATAAGTCAGGCACAGAAAGACAAATACTGTATGATCTCATTTATAATCTAAAAAAGTCAATCCCATAGAAACAGTAGAAAGGTGGGAAAGTAGAAGCTGGGAGGAAAGGGCAGAGAAAGAGGGATGGGGAAAGGGAGAGGTTGATCAAAGGATACAAAGTTTCAGTTAGACTGGAGGAGTAAGTTTTACTGATCTATTGCCCTGCATGGTGGCCACAGTTTGTAATAACGTATATTTTAAATTACTAAAAGAATAGATTTTTAATGTCCTCACCACAAAAAATAAGTTGGTGAGGTGATGGATATGTTAATTAGCTTGACTGAATCTTATTACAACGTATACACAGATCAAAACTTCACAATATACCCAATAAACATATTATTATTTGTTGACTGGATAAACAAGAGAAAGAATGAATAAGTTTGAGCTAGAAATATAGATTTGGAAGTTACCTATAGAGCTGCAAAAGCGAGTCTTGAAACAGGGAACACGGCGCCAGGGCTGCTGTGGATGCAGCCAGGATCCCGGAGGCTGGGGCCGCACTGAAGGCGGCCAGCTGCCCTATTCAGGATTCGAGGTTTCAGGCCGGCATTAAAGAAGATTCCTGGGAGCGCCCGAGCGGCGCCGCGACTGAACAGCCCGAGGCGGCAGCGCCGAAAACACGGAAGGCAACAAACCAGAGACAGAGCGAGCGCCCGACCTGGCACAGCACTGTGAGTGATCCCTGGCACAGCTCTGTTCGGGGGGTGGATGCCCACGCGGCTCCCGCCTGCACCACCAGGCCACTCACTGCCCCGGTGCTGCCTCCATTTTCCCAGGTGCGGGCAGCTCCGCCCTGCTCGGCCATCACTGAGCCCATTTGCTTGGCCTGGCGCGGGGCTTTCCGGACCCTGCGGGCCGGCCTCCTCTCCCACTCCCTCCGCGGTTCTCTGGCGGGGCTGGGGGTGTGGGGCGTCCCGACCAGTGTTGGGAGGGCTAGGAAGTACGGGCGGGCCGACTGTCACTCCACCACACCCTGGACTCCGGCCCCGGTAAACTTCCTGTTACTGGGAGGCAGATACCATCTCTGCGACCACCAGTTTGGAAAAAAGCCTAACGAATTTCTGGTTGGGAATAGTGTGGTAGGAGAGTTCCCAGGTCCGCTTGAACCTGCCGGAGAGCAGGCTGCAGGCGGGCACTAGACTCAGTTTATACCGGGGGGATACAAAGGTGAACAAGACCCGAGAAAGATCTACACAGTGCTACAAAGGCACCCAGAGAGACCGGTCGTCTGTGCCTAGCAGAAACCTGGTAGACTTCCTGGGCGAGGCGGTGCTGAGCAGGGTCTTGAAGGCCCAGCTGATAGACGAGGGGTGCAGAAGACACACCCCAGCCCAGCACAGTGTGCACAGAGGGGGGAGACGTGCGGCCAGGGAGGCAGAGACTCGACAGAAACCACACACCCGGTGGGGTCGCCACTGCACGATCTAACAGCCTGGGCCAGAGCACACGGAATGGGGAGAAGTCCTGTACAGAAAGTGAAAGCTCAACAGAGATCACACACCCTGTGGTACGTGATCCACCAGCCCAGCAGAGTACAAGCTGACCAGAAAGGTGGATCCCCGGAGAAGCCCAAGACCCGAGGCAACCACACACACAAGACACTAGAGGCCAACTGAGCAGTCACGGCGGGAGCCATACCAAATTGACAACCACAGCAACATCCTAGTTAGTCATTAGTCTCAAACCGGTGGACTGTGAAACCCCCTGCCACAATGAATAAACACCAAAAAAAAGACACCAGAAATACAAAAAATCAAGAAAGTACACCACCAAAAGTTAATAAATCTCATACTCTAGATCCTATAGAACAAGAAGCCCTTGAAATAACTGACAAGGAATTTCGAGTGATAATTCTAAGGAAACTGAATGAGATACAAGAAAACTCAGCTAGACATCATGATGAAATGAGGAAAAGTATACAGGATCTGAAAGAGGAAATATACAAGGAAATCAATGTCCTGAAAAAAAATGTAGCAGAACTTGCTGAACTGAAGAAGTTATTCAGCGAAATAAAAAACACAACGGAGAGTTTAACCAGCAGGCTTGTCGAAGTTGAAGAGAGAACCTCTGAACTTGAAGATGGGCTGTTTGAAATAACACAAGCAGACAAAAAGAAAGAAAAAAGAATCAAGGACATGGAAGAAAATCTGAGAGAGATATCAGACAACCTCAAGCGCTCAAATATCCGAGTCATGGGTATTCCAGAAGGGGAGGAAAATGGAGATTCCATTGAAAACATATTCAACAAAATAGTGGCAGAAAACTTCCCAGGTATAGGAAAAATCACAGATCTTCAGATCCAGGAAGCTCAACGATCTCCAAACGTATTCAACCCAAAAAGGCCTTCTCCAAGACATGTCATAGTCAAATTGGCAAAACTCAGAGACAAAGAGAGAATCTTAAAAGCTGCAAGAGAGAAGCATCAAATCACCTATAAGGGAGCCCCAATCAGGTTAACATCAGACTTTTCATCACAAACCCTAAAAGCTAGAAAGGAATGGGATGATATATTCAAAATACTAAAAGACAAAGATTGCCAGCCAAGAATACTCTACCCTGCAAGGCTATCCTTCCGAAATGAGGGGCAAATAGTATATTTCTCAGACAAACAAAAACTGCGGGAGTTCACTACCACAAGACCACCCTTACAAGAAATCCTCAAGGGAGTACTGGGTTTGGTTCCTGAAAAATAACTACCACTGCCATAAAAACCTAAGAAAAATCTAAACCCGCTAGTACAATAAAAATGGCATTCATGAAGAGAAAACAAGCTAACAAAAACACTATCTACAACCTAAGGAACCAACAAACAAAGAAACCAAACAGTAAATCAGAAAGCAAGGAACAAAAGACACCTAAGACAACCAAACAACCAATAAAATGCTAGGAATAAATCAACACCTTTCAATAACAACTCTTAATGTTAAAGGCTTAAATTCCCCAATTAAAAGACACAGACTGGCTGACTGGATCAAAAAGCAGGACCCAACTATATGCTGCCTACAAGAGACCCACCTCACCCATAAAGATTCACACAGACTAAGAGTGAAAGGATGGAAAAAGATTTACCATGCAAACAGAAAAGAAAAACGAGCTGGAGTGGCTATTCTTATATCTGACAAAAGAGACTTTAAACTAAAAACCATTAAAAGAGACAATGAGGGACACTACTTAATGATAAAAGGACTGATCCATCAAGAAGACATAACAATCATAAATATGTACGCACCCAATGTTGGAGCAGCCAGATTTATAAAACAAACTCTATTAGACCTAAAGAAGGAAATAGACACTAATACCATAATAGCAGGGGACCTGAACACTCCACTGTCAATATTAGACAGATCATCTAGGCAAAGAATCAGTAGAGAAACACAAGATCTAAACAAGACTCTAGACCAATTGGAATTGGCAGATATCTACAGAACATTCCACCCAACAACCTCAGAATATTCATTCTTCTCATCAGCACATGGATCGTTCTCCAGGATAGATCACGTATTAGGTCACAAATCAAGTCTCAATAAATTCAAAAAAATTGGAATTATCCCATGTATCTTCTCAGACCACAATGGATTAAAACTAGAAATTAATAACAAACAAAACTCTGGAAACTATACAAACACATGGAAATTAAACAGCATTCTACTTAATGACATATGGGTCCAAGAAGAAATCAAGCAGGAAATCAAAAAGTTTATTGAAACTAATGAAAACAATGATACATCATACCAAAACCTGTGGGATACTGCAAAAGCAGTATTGAGGGGAAAATTTATTGCATTAAATGCTCACTTCAGAAGAATGGAAAGATGGCAAGTGAACAACCTAACACTTCACCTTAAAGAACTAGAAAATCAAGAACAATCCAAACCTAAAGTTAGCAGACGGAAAGAAATCATTAAGATCAGAGCAGAACTGAATGAAATTGAAAACCAAAAAACAATTCAAAAGATCAACGAATCAAAAAGTTGGTTTTTTGAAAAGATAAATAAAATTGACAAACCATTAGCATGGCTAACAAAAAAAAGAAGAGAGAAGACTCAAATAACAAAAATTAGAAATGAAAAAGGCGATATTACAACTGATTCATCTGAAATACAAGGAATCATTCGAGACTACTATAAACGACTATACGCCAACAAATTTGAAAATCTGGAGGAAATGGATAAATTTCTGGACACACACAAGCTCCCAAAACTGAACCGTGAAGACGTAGAAAATTTGAACAGACCAATAACAATAAAGGAGATTGAAGCTGTTATCAGAAGGCTCCCAACAAAGAAAAGCCCAGGACCAGATGGATTCACAGCAGAATTTTACCAAACATTCAAAGAGGAATTGACGCCGATTCTTTACAAACTATTCCAAAAGATTGAAACGGACGCAAATCTCCCAAACTCATTCTATGAAGCAAACATCATCCTGATACCAAAACCAGGTAAAGATATAACCAAAAAAGAAAACTACAGGCCGATATCCTTGATGAATATAGATGCAAAAATCCTCACTAAAATACTAGCAAACAGAATACAGCAACACACACGAAAAATTATTCATCACGATCAAGTGGGATTCATCCCAGGGATGCAAGGTTGGTTCAACATACGCAAATCAATAAATGTGATACACCATATTAATAAACTCAAACACAAGGACCATATGATCATCTCTATAGATGCTGAAAAAGCATTTGATAAAGTTCAGCACTCATTCATGACAAAGACCCTCTATAAGTTAGGTATAGAGGGAAAGTATCTCAACATAATTAAAGCCATATATGCCAAACCCACTGCCAATATCATCCTGAATGGGGAAAAGCTGAAAGCTTTTCCTTTAAGAACAGGCACTAGACAAGGATGCCCACTCTCACCACTCCTATTCAACATAGTGTTGGAAGTACTAGCCAGAGCAATCAGAGAAGAGAAGGAAATAAAGGGCATCCAGATTGGAAAAGATGAAGTCAAACTGTCCCTGTTTGCAGATGACATGATCCTATATATCGAACAGCCTAAAACCTCTACAAAAAAACTGTTGGAATTGATAAATGATTTCAGCACAGTAGCAGGATACAAAATCAACACACAAAAATCAGTAGCATTTCTTTTCTCCAATAGTGAACATGCAGAACGAGAAATCAAGAAAGCCTGCCCATTTACAATAGCCACCAAAAAAATAAAATACTTAGGAATTGAGTTAACCAAGGAGGTGAAAAATCTCTATATTGAGAACTACAAACCACTGCTGAGAGAAATTAGAGAGGATACAAGAAGATGGAAAGATATTCCATGCTCTTGGATTGGAAGAATAAACATAGTGAAAATGTCCATACTACCCAAAGTGATATACAAATTCAATGCAATCCCCATCAAAATTCCAAAGACATTTTTCTCAGAAATGGAAAAAACTATTCAGACATTTATATGGAACAATAAAAGACCACGAATAGCCAAAGCAATGCTCAGCAAAAAAAATAAAGCTGGAGGCATAACACTACCTGACTTTAAGCTATACTACAAAGCTATAATAACCAAAACAGTATGGTACTGGCATAAAAACAGACACACTGACCAATGGAATAGAATAGAGAATCCAGAAATCAACCCACACACTTACTGCCATCTGATCTTTGACAAAGGCACCAAGCCTATTCACTGGGGAAGGGACTGCCTCTTCAGCAAGTGGTGCTGGGATAACTGGATATCGATATGCAGGAGAATGAAACTAGATCCATACCTCTCACCGTATACTAAAATCAACTCAAAATGGATTAAGGATTTAAATATACACCCTGAGACAATAAAACTTCTTTAAGAAAACATAGGGGAAACACTTCAGGAAATAGGACTGGGCACATACTTCATGAATACGACCCCAAAAGCACGGGCAACCAAAGGAAAAATAAACAAATGGGATTATATCAAACTAAAAAGCTTCTGCACAGCAAAAGAAACAATTAAAAGAGTTAAAAGACAACCAACAGAGTGGGAGAAAATATTTGCAAAATATACATCTGACAAAGGATTAATATCCAGAATATATAAGGAACTCAAACAACTTTACAAGAAGAAAACAAGCAACCCAATTAAAAAATGGGCAAAAGAGCTAAGTAGGCATTTCTCTAAGGAAGATATACAAATGGCCAAGAGACATATGAAAAAATGCTCAACATCACTCAGCATCTGGGAAATGCAAATCAAAACCACATTGAGATACCATCTAACCCCAGTTAGGATGGCTAAAATCCAAAAGACTATGAACGATAAATGCTGGCGAGGCTGCGGAGAAAAAGGAACTCTCATACATTGTTGGTGGGACTGCAAAATGGTGCAGCCTCTATGGAAAATGGTATGGAGGTTCCTTAAACAATTGCAAATAGATCTACCATACGACCCAGCCATCCCACTGTTGGGAATATACCCAGAGGAATGGAAATCATCAAGTCGAAGGTATACCTGTTCCCCAATGTTCATCGCAGCACTCTTTACAATAGCCAAGAGTTGGAACCAGCCCAAATGCCCATCATCAGATGAGTGGATACGGAAAATGTGGTACATCTACACAATGGAATACTACTCAGCTATAAAAACGAATGAAATACTGCCATTTGCAACAACATGGATGGACCTTGAGAGAATTATATTAAGTGAAACAAGTCAGGCACAGAAAGAGAAATACCACATGTTCTCACTTATTGGAGGGAGCTAAACATTAATATATAAATTCACACACACACACACACACACACACACACACAAACCGGGGGGGGGGGGAAGAAGATATAACAACCACAATTATTTGAAGTTGATACAACAAGCAAACAGAAAAGACATTGTTGGGGGGGAGGGGGGGAGGGAGAAGGGAGGGAGGTTTTGGTGATGGGGAGCAATAATCAGCTACAATGTATATCGACAAAATAAAATTTAAAAAAAATAAAAAAATAAAAATAAATAAACAGGAGATAAGAAATATAAAAAAAAAAAAAAGGAAGTTACCTATATAGAGATGTGTTAAGTTGCTCACAATTCTGAGTATTAATTTTTGTTGAATGAATATTACAGTTATTATTAGGCCAGTAATTTGATATTAATAGTGGCTATTAGGCAGGGGGTCTCTTCGATCTGCTGAGCAATGGCCTCCCTTGAAGAATGCGGTCATTCTGGTTGTCAGTCTCCTACAGAAGAAGGGTATTCCTCAACTGGGAAACCTTGAAAGAGAGGGCTCCCTGTGGACTGAGCAAGGTAACCCTTACTACCTGTCTACCTTTAATACTGGAGAAAGAAAAACCTCTACTCAACCTATAACATGGCTATGTTAACATTAGAACCCTAAACAATATTTATTTTTTTTTATTTTTTTATTTTTTTTTCTTTTTTTTTTTTAATTTTATTTTGTCGATATAAATTGTTGCTGATTAATGCTCCCCATCACCAAAACCTCCCTCCCTTCTCCCTCCCCCCCTCCCCCCCAACAATGTCCTTTCTGTTTGTTTGTTGTATCAACTTCAAATAATTGTGATTGTTATATCTTCTTCCCCCCCCCCCCGGTTTGTGTGTGTGTGTGTGTATGTGTGTGTGTGAATTTATATATTAATGTTTAGCTCCCTCCAATAAGTGAGAACATGTGGTATTTCTCTTTCTGTGCCTGACTTGTTTCACTTAATATAATTCTCTCAAGGTCCATCCATGTTGTTGCAAATGGCAGTATTTCATTCGTTTTTATAGCTGAGTAGTATTCCATTGTGTAGATGTACCACATTTTCCGTATCCACTCATCTGATGATGGGCATTTGGGCTGGTTCCAACTCTTGGCTATTGTAAAGAGTGCTGCGATGAACATTGGGGAACAGGTATACCTTCGACTTGATGATTTCCATTCCTCTGGGTATATTCCCAACAGTGGGATGGCTGGGTCGTATGGTAGATCTATTTGCAATTGTTTAAGGAACCTCCATACCATTTTCCATAGAGGCTGCACCATTTTGCAGTCCCACCAACAATGTATGAGAGTTCCTTTTTCTCCGCAGCCTCGCCAGCATTTATCGTTCATAGTCTTTTGGATTTTAGCCATCCTAACTGGGGTTAGATGGTATCTCAATGTGGTTTTGATTTGCATTTCCCGGATGCTGAGTGATGTTGAGCATTTTTTCATATGTCTGTTGGCCATTTGGATATCTTCCTTAGAGAAATGCCTACTTAGCTCTTTTGCCCATTTTTTAATTGGGTTGCTTGTTTTCTTCCTGTAAAGTTGTTTGAGTTCCTTATATATTCTGGATATTAATCCTTTGTCAGATGTATATTTTGCAAATATTTTCTCCCACTCTGTTGGTTGTCTTTTAACTCTTTTAATTGTTTCTTTTGCTGTGCAGAAGCTTTTTAGTTTGATATAATCCCATTTGTTTATTTTTCCTTTGGTTGCCCGTGCTTTTGGGGTCGTATTCATGAAGTATGTGCCCAGTCCTATTTCCTGAAGTGTTTCCCCTATGTTTTCTTAAAGAAGTTTTATTGTCTCAGGGTGTATATTTAAATCCTTAATCCATTTTGAGTTGATTTTAGTATACGGTGAGAGGTATGGATCTAGTTTCATTCTCCTGCATATCGATATCCAGTTATCCCAGCACCACTTGCTGAAGAGGCAGTCCCTTCCCCAGTGAATAGGCTTGGTGCCTTTGTCAAAGATCAGATGGCAGTAAGTGTGTGGGTTGATTTCTGGATTCTCTATTCTATTCCATTGGTCAGTGTGTCTGTTTTTATGCCAGTACCATACTGTTTTGGTTATTATAGCTTTGTAGTATAGCTTAAAGTCAGGTAGTGTTATGCCTCCAGCTTTATTTTTTTTGCTGAGCATTGCTTTGGCTATTCGTGGTCTTTTATTGTTCCATATAAATGTCTGAATAGTTTTTTCCATTTCTGAGAAAAATGTCTTTGGAATTTTGATGGGGATTGCATTGAATTTGTATATCACTTTGGGTAGTATGGACATTTTCACTATGTTGATTCTTCCAATCCAAGAGCATGGAATATCTTTCCATCTTCTTGTATCCTCTCTAATTTCTCTCAGCAGTGGTTTGTAGTTCTCATTATAGAGATTTTTCACCTCCTTGGTTAACTCAATTCCTAAGTATTTTATTTTTTTGGTGGCTATTGTAAATGGGCAGGCTTTCTTGATTTCTCGTTCTGCATGTTCACTATTGGAGAAAAGAAATGCTACTGATTTTTGTGTGTTGATTTTGTATCCTGCTACTGTGCTGAAATCATTTATCAATTCCAACAGTTTTTTTGTAGAGGTTTTAGGCTGTTCGATATATAGGATCATGTCATCTGCAAACAGGGACAGTTTGACTTCATCTTTTCCAATCTGGATGCCCTTTATTTCCTTCTCTTCTCTGATTGCTCTGGCTAGTACTTCCAACACTATGTTGAATAGGAGTGGTGAGAGTGGGCATCCTTGTCTAGTGCCTGTTCTTAAAGGAAAAGCTTTCAGCTTTTCCCCATTCAGGATGATATTGGCAGTGGGTTTGGCATATATGGCTTTAATTATGTTGAGATACTTTCCCTCTATACCTAACTTATAGAGGGTCTTTGTCATGAATGAGTGCTGAACTTTATCAAATGCTTTTTCAGCATCTATAGAGATGATCATATGGTCCTTGTGTTTGAGTTTATTAATATGGTGTATCACATTTATTGATTTGCGTATGTTGAACCAACCTTGCATCCCTGGGATGAATCCCACTTGATCGTGATGAATAATTTTTCGTGTGTGTTGCTGTATTCTGTTTGCTAGTATTTTAGTGAGGATTTTTGCATCTATATTCATCAAGGATATCGGCCTGTAGTTTTCTTTTTTGGTTATATCTTTACCTGGTTTTGGTATCAGGATGATGTTTGCTTCATAGAATGAGTTTGGGAGATTTGCGTCCGTTTCAATCTTTTGGAATAGTTTGTAAAGAATCGGCGTCAATTCCTCTTTGAATGTTTGGTAAAATTCTGCTGTGAATCCATCTGGTCCTGGGCTTTTCTTTGTTGGGAGCCTTCTGATAACAGCTTCAATCTCCTTTATTGTTATTGGTCTGTTCAAATTTTCTACGTCTTCACGGTTCAGTTTTGGGAGCTTGTGTGTGTCCAGAAATTTATCCATTTCCTCCAGATTTTCAAATTTGTTGGCGTATAGTCGTTTATAGTAGTCTCGAATGATTCCTTGTATTTCAGATGAATCAGTTGTAATATCGCCTTTTTCATTTCTAATTTTTGTTATTTGAGTCTTCTCTCTTCTTTTTTTTGTTAGCCATGCTAATGGTTTGTCAATTTTATTTATCTTTTCAAAAAACCAACTTTTTGATTCGTTGATCTTTTGAATTGTTTTTTG
The DNA here is from genome assembly GCF_027409185.1 of Cynocephalus volans. Taxonomy (NCBI): domain Eukaryota; kingdom Metazoa; phylum Chordata; class Mammalia; order Dermoptera; family Cynocephalidae; genus Cynocephalus; species Cynocephalus volans. Next base: position 80,538,810 of record NC_084464.1, read on the forward strand.
GTTTTCAATTTCATTCAGTTCTGCTCTGATCTTAATGATTTCTTTCCGTCTGCTAACTTTAGGTTTGGATTGTTCTTGATTTTCTAGTTCTTTAAGGTGAAGTGTTAGGTTGTTCACTTGCCATCTTTCCATTCTTCTGAAGTGAGCATTTAATGCAATAAATTTTCCCCTCAATACTGCTTTTGCAGTATCCCACAGGTTTTGGTATGATGTATCATTGTTTTCATTAGTTTCAATAAACTTTTTGATTTCCTGCTTGATTTCTTCTTGGACCCATATGTCATTAAGTAGAATGCTGTTTAATTTCCATGTGTTTGTATAGTTTCCAGAGTTTTGTTTGTTATTAATTTCTAGTTTTAATCCATTGTGGTCTGAGAAGATACATGGGATAATTCCAATTTTTTTGAATTTATTGAGACTTGATTTGTGACCTAATACGTGATCTATCCTGGAGAACGATCCATGTGCTGATGAGAAGAATGAATATTCTGAGGTTGTTGGGTGGAATGTTCTGTAGATATCTGCCAATTCCAATTGGTCTAGAGTCTTGTTTAGATCTTGTGTTTCTCTACTGATTCTTTGCCTAGATGATCTGTCTAATATTGACAGTGGAGTGTTCAGGTCCCCTGCTATTATGGTATTAGTGTCTATTTCCTTCTTTAGGTCTAATAGAGTTTGTTTTATAAATCTGGCTGCTCCAACATTGGGTGCGTACATATTTATGATTGTTATGTCTTCTTGATGGATCAGTCCTTTTATCATTAAGTAGTGTCCCTCATTGTCTCTTTTAATGGTTTTTAGTTTAAAGTCTCTTTTGTCAGATATAAGAATAGCCACTCCAGCTCGTTTTTCTTTTCTGTTTGCATGGTAAATCTTTTTCCATCCTTTCACTCTTAGTCTGTGTGAATCTTTATGGGTGAGGTGGGTCTCTTGTAGGCAGCATATAGTTGGGTCCTGCTTTTTGATCCAGTCAGCCAGTCTGTGTCTTTTAATTGGGGAATTTAAGCCTTTAACATTAAGAGTTGTTATTGAAAGGTGTTGATTTATTCCTAGCATTTTATTGGTTGTTTGGTTGTCTTAGGTGTCTTTTGTTCCTTGCTTTCTGATTTACTGTTTGGTTTCTTTGTTTGTTGGTTCCTTAGGTTGTAGATAGTGTTTTTGTTAGCTTGTTTTCTCTTCATGAATGCCATTTTTATTGTACTTGCGGGTTTAGATTTTTCTTAGGTTTTTATGGCAGTGGTAGTTATTTTTCAGGAACCAAACCCAGTACTCCCTTGAGGATTTCTTGTAAGGGTGGTCTTGTGGTAGTGAACTCCCACAGTTTTTGTTTGTCTGAGAAATATACTATTTGCCCCTCATTTCAGAAGGATAGCCTTGCAGGGTAGAGTATTCTTGGCTGGCTAAACAATATTTATAGAGCAGGCTGAAATAAATATTTTTGTCTCTCTCATAGGTTTTTCTGTTTCTTTTTATGCCATTTTTGTTTTATTTGCTGGTTTGTTTGTTTTAGTTCTTTTTTTAAAAGTTCTAAGCTCTGCTACAAAGAAACAAGAGAAGGAATTTTTACCCACAGTTGGAGCAGTACACCCCTGGGGTCTAGTGGGAGGAATAGTTGTAATGAAAGTGAGGGGACTCTCAGGAGGAAGGAAAATCGTAGGGGATCGTAGGGCCATTTTGTCAGCCATCCCTACCAGGAAATGCTCATAGTACCAAAAGTTTGTTGATGTTTGAATTTCTATTTCCATAGGGAGGTGACATTCCCTTAGACATAGATATAAATGGGTTCTCCAAAGGAGGAAAAAAAAAAAATATATATATATATATATATATTTATTTATTTATTTATTTAAAAAGGGAAAAAAGGAGAAAAAAATGAATTAGTATGCTGATTCTCATCAGCACTTACAGATAGAGCCCTAAGTATTCTTAAATCAAATTAATTCTTAGCAGGTTTTTAATTTTCTGCAAGCATTTTATTTTATTTAGAGGACAAAGGAAGACAAGAAAATGATCTAATAGATTTTTAAAAATTCTCTCGCCCTTCTTAATAACTATTCTTAAATGTGTTCTTCATTTCTCATTTTATGCTGAATAAAATTATATTTGTATAACTTGCAAATGTGTCATTTACAAGCATGTTCAAAAATTTAATTATTTTCACCTAGAATATTTTAAAAGTGTAGGCCCAAGTGTTCTATAATTGTTGATGGTGTACACATTTGTCAATTCTCATCAAACTGTATAATTAAAATTGGTGAATTTTATTGTATGTAAATTATGTCTCAATAAAAAATTAGAGAAAAACAAAAAGCCCTGGAAACTGTTCCAAGATGTCACATAAAGTCAGAAAGGTTGTAAACAAATATTATAAGAGAGTGACAAAATATGATAGAAAAAATAAAATTGGTTATTAATCTTAAGGCAGAAAGAGGTAAAAGGAGAGGTGGAAAAGATAGAGAAGATGGCTGACTTATTCAGGTGGGTTTGGAAGGGCCAACAAGAAAACTTATTCTGGGGAAGTAATGTTTCAGATCCTAAAAAATCTCTAGTCCTAATATTATTTCAAGAGGCTCTTAAAAAGTGCCCTCTACAATTTTTGCTAATACCTAATTTTTTTTCTTTTTTCTATTTTTTTTTTTTTTTTCTGACCAGTAAGGGGATCGCAAACCTCGGCACGGTGTTGTCTGCACCACGCTCAGCCAGTCAGAGCACCAGCCTCCCTATATAGGATCCAAATCCGTGGCCTTGGGGCTACCAGCGCCGCACTCTCCTGAGTGAGCCACGGGGCCAGCCCCTAATACCTAATTTTTAAAAAAATAATAAGGAACAGAAAGAAAGATCTAGGCAGTGTAAGTGCTTTATTGTTTCATTTAACTTTCACAACAACCCTTTGAGCAAGGTATTACTGTACCATTTTATAAATAAGAGAAGTTATTTGACTTAGTCAAGGGAACATAACTAAATAGGCGCAGGTTGGGATTTTGAACCAGATCTATTTGCACACTGTGTTTTAATAACGATGCTATTCCTCAAATAGATACTACCTGGACAGCTCAAATTTGCAAGACTTTGTTTAGGTTAACTTCATCTTAATTGGTTCATTCTATCCTAGAATTATCAAGATCCCCCTTGAACTCTGTTTTGTCACACAACATATCAGCTTATACTGAGCATTGTGTCAATGTCAAAATACTCCAATCATTAATGAAAAGACAGGTCAATGCACAGAGCCCTTCAAAACACTCTCAAATATCTCCCTCCTGCTGACATCAATCCATTCAGTAGCATGAACATTGTCATTCTATTAGCTATGAGCCCACAGCTGTTCATTCTTTATCTCTTCTGAGCTCCCAATTCTCCCCTATGAACCTGATCCAACCACATCTTTTTCATATGAGTCAACTACAACCACTTCTTTCAGATGCTTAGGCCTAAATCTAGAGTCATCCTTGAGTCCTCTCTTTCTCTCACATCCCTACATTCAATTCCTCAGCAAATTTCATCAACTCTACTTTCAAAATACATTCCAAAACCAACTACTTGTTATCTCCTCTATTGCTACCATCCTGGCACAAGCCACCATCATCTCTTATCTGGGTTAACAGCTAATCTGACTTCCAGCTTCCACTCTTGTCCACACATAAGTCTGTTCTCTTCCCAGAAGCCAGAGCAATCATAAAAGGAAAGGTAAATCAGATCACATCACTTTACTTGTAGAAAGAAGGAAAAACAGGGCAGTGGGCACAAGAGACAGATAGGACAAGATCAATATTTTAATTTTTTTAATATATATATATTTATGCACAAGGGTACTTCAACAAATTCGTGGAAGAATACAATTAAAAGATCATCCGAATCTTTCCATGAACTTTTTGAAGACCCCTCATATATGGGAGAGATATTAACATGTTCCCTCTTATTTTAATACTCTTTATTTTCCTTATAGCAGTAGTCAATAAAGAAATAATGATAGCATGACACTATTAATAAAGAAGTAATTATAGAATATCACCATTTTGCAATGCCCGGTGAAATAACAGATGTAGCTAATGTTCATTAATGTCTCTCAAAAAGAGAGACAGCCAGACGTGTATACATAGGTACACACCTGCACTTATGAAATATTCTTATCAAAAATAATCGAATCGCGGGCCGAGCCCGTGGCGCACTTGGTAGAGTGCTGTGCTGGCAGCGCGGCGACGCTCCCGCCGCGGGTTCGGATCCTATATAGGGCTGACCGGTGCACTCACTGGCTGAGTGCCGGTCACGAAAAAAAAAAACGACAAAAAATAAAAATAAAAAAAAATAATCGAATCTGAATCAGATGACGGTCTTACAATTAATTACTAGTTTACAGGAAAGACATTATGAAATGACATTTCACATTATGAAATCTGTGCTTCACATTATGAAGATGTAATCAGAAAAATCCAAAATATGTGCAATTCTATGGGATAAACAATATAGTTTCTTCAAAAAATAACTGCAAAATGAAAAAAAGAGCAGGGAGGGATAAGATAAAAGAATTTTAGAAGACATATCAACTAACTGTAATCTTTTGGATTCTTATTCAAACTATTTTGTTTTAATGAGACAACTGGAAAAACGTTGTTGAAGAATTACTATTAAATTTTAGGTTTCATAATGGATTAAGGTAATATTTTTTAAAGAGTACTTATCTATTAGTAATACACGTTGAATATGTATAAATGAAATAATTATTTGGTGTTTATATCAAAATAATCCAGGGGAGTGGGAATAGATGAAACCAACTGGTCATGAGTTGATTCATTGTTGAAGCCAAGTGATGGGTACATGAGGGTTCATTATACTAGTCTCTTGATCTTTGTATATGTTTGAACACTTCCATAATATAGTTTTTAAAAATCTTCTTTTATAATCTTTAGCTTCACTGTCTCCCCCCAGGTCTCAGCTCCTCTGGTCCTAGTCATATTTTTACCTTCCTTACAGTGCCATTTAACTCTCACATTTGTCTGTGATTGTGGATGATTCTTTCATTTCTTTCCATGTTTATAAAATTATGTTTGTTAGAGATTTTTACTTCTTCCTTATCGGGATCCATTTGATGCATAGTCAAACTTATGCTTGAAAAAGTATTCTCAATTCTGTTCTATTCCACAGATATTTGTTAATTTAGATATTTGTTAATTTTCTTCCATTGTAGAGTCTAAGGACACACTTTTGGGGGGGGAAAGGGAAGTGGGAGTTTTTTTTAGACTCATCTTGATTATCCATTCTTGCAATAAACACCTCCTCGGAACAGTTGTCAATCTGTGCTCCAGAAGACTCAGGGGCACACATGCCTACATCCATTCTCACTTCTCTTCCTTGGAAAGAAAACAGTGTAAGATTTCATGGGTCCTTTTCTGCAACATTCTTGACACTCCCACTTTTCAATCATTTCTTAAAATCTATCAGAATTAACCTCGGAGAAGCAATTGTCTCTTTGCTTCCCTAAGATGTTGTCACTTGTCACCATCTTAATCCACTGAACTCCATTTTGAAACACTGATGTCACCAAAAGTCATCCTAGGCTTGTTTCTCAGCCAGACCATGCTAATTTCCCTTCTCAGCACACTGTTTTCACTTTTCTTCAACTCTCCCTGTATGTATGCTTCTCTGTCTTTCAATAGAGAGGGCAGGTTAAAACTAGCAAGGGCATGATAGTAATTAAAGATGAATGAACCTCAAAGGAGTCAAGCTTGCATGTATTTGAAGTCTTTAATCACAATGCATTTTTTCCCAACTAGAGCATAGGACAGTGCTAAGCAGCTTGTTAACATGATAGGGCATGATTTTACCAAATGACTCAGGAAGAAGTGTTACTTTTTAATAAGTCACTTCAGTTCCTCAAGACGGTGACTATTTATACTAATTATTCAGAATTAATCTAATGTCCCCAGTATACTGTGCAGGGCTAGGATTAGAGAGAAGTGGATGAGGCTGGGTCATGCAGCTGCAGAGTCAGATTCTGTCCTCATTTGAAATGTTGATATATTCTTCATCATGGATTTTCTGCATTAATTTCGATTTTTTAAAAACAATAAATTAAAATATAGTGTATCTTGCTTACTGAGTTTTTTGGCACCCCATTAAACTTTTCACCCAAGGAGAGAGCCTCACTTGCCTACCCTAGTCCCAGCTCTGATTACTGAATGTTACAGAATCATTTTTTATATATAAAGAAATGGTGGGTCCTTCATAAGAGGACACAAATTTTTGAGCTGTTTTTGTTTTGTATTTAGTAGCAGTGGGAATGAGTTTACAAAAGCCCTTGTACATTCTTTCCTCTTCCACTCTTGTGAAGACCAGCAAGCACTACTTTACAGCATCTGATCTCAAATTTTTTGAACCTAGCTCAATGTGGTGGGACAGAAGGCCTATCTCACCATCCCCACTCTGAAAAGGAACATGGTGATAAAAAATTGAAAGAAAAAGAAAAGAAAATCAGTAAATTTGTTGCCAGCAGCTTTTGTGAACTGCTTTTACTTCATAAGAGAAGACCCTGTAGTCATATTTATGATTTTGTTATAAAACTATACCTTATAAATTTTTTAAAATCCAGTAATTTTATTACACTTACTTTGATAGTATAATCCAAGTAATTCCACACTCAATCTTAGCCAAAAGGCCAAGAAGCAATAATCCAAGTAATTCAAATAGCACACAAACACAAATCTCGGGCAGACTATCACAAATGAAGTATACTCTTCATCATATTTTGAAGGGATTATGTATAATTCTGCTCTAGAATCGGCATGTTGATGATGTGTCTTAAAAGCTAGTTGTTGAAAATTATAAACCAAGGATATGCATTATGTCCCTTCTGTGGGTTAGCCCAACAAACCACAACAAACTAAACTGATTATGAAGTTTAACCCACAGGAATTTATCTTTAAAATGCACAATGACAACAACCGGAAACCATGAAAAGCTCATGGCTGCTAATACATTATTCTTCTTGTATATTATGAGATTTCCTATGACCAGGTGAGCACATGCTTAGTAAGTGTTTGCAAACAGTGGATAGCAGCCAGACTCCACTGTAAAAACCGATTAAGTCTTCAAGAAAATCTAGTAACATACTAATTTAAATTTACAAATGCTATACTTAAAAATAAATTACTTAGTATATTACTTGTAAATAGCTCTTAGTCATAGTGAAAATTAAAGTCTTTAAGGATTGTTAGTCATTTGCTCATAGGAACCGCAGAAATGGCTGGTGTTTTCTGATAATTTGCTGCCCATCAAGAGGCCCATATTTGAGAATTACTGTTTGAGAGGGAGCTCTCTGGTCACATACTCTAGTATGAAGTTCTCTGACTTATATAGAAATATAACCATGAATCATTAATTCATTCAATAATTCAACAAAGATGGGTTGAATAACCCCTCCCCATTGTCAGTGTATTAAATGCTAGGAATAAAAAAATAGACTATGTAAAAAATGCCATTTGTGCTTTAAATATTGGTTATCGAGGGACACTCAAGGGTGGGGAAGTGAATGGAGTTGTTGCTCCAGGCTTTTGCAATTGCCATTCCCAATACTCTGCCCCTGCTGTCAGGGGGACAGCCATATGGCACCTTTGTGACAAGTAGATAAAGGTCCCTCCCTCTCTGTGAAACTAGTCCCATGCTGGGGTGTCTGGCTTGATACACTGAAGAAAAACTGGATTTCAGCCCCTTTCTTTCACTAGTCAGGCACCCAGCAAGCTACAACCTGTACAACTGCAATGGATTAAATGTTTGTATCCTCCCCAAAGTCCAAAATTCATATATTAAGATCCCAACCGCCAATGTGATAGTATTAGAAGGTCATTTGGGAGGTGATTAGGTCATGAGGGTGGAGCCCTCATGAATGGGATTAGAGCCCTTAAAGAGGGACTCCAGAGAGCTCTTTCTCACTCTCATCTGTGAGAAAAGGGAAAAGACTGCAGCCTGCAACTAGGGAGAGGGTCCTTACCAGAACCCGACCATGGTGACAACCTTGATCTTGAACTTCCAGCCTCCAGAAATGTGCGAATAAAATTTCTGTTAGTTACAAACCACCCACTCTACGGTAGTTTGTTAAAGCAGCCTGAACTAAGACAACAGTACAGAATAGCCCTATGGGCTCTTCTTTCTCATCCTTCAGGTTTCAGTTCATATCCTTTCCCCAGAGAGGACAATAGGCCTTTTATTCTGTTTTCATATTTCCTAAGTTGTTTGAAAGTCTTTTCAAATACACTCTCAGATAGATCAGATGAAACATTTTTAAAACAACAGAAAGCAGATATTATTCTTTTTGATGATGTTTTTAAAGAATCATCTAAGTAAATAAATTTACTTAATAATTTTCACAAAGAACAGAAAAAACCATGAACCACAGAAGTTTGTCACTAAATGTGTGGCCTTGGGCTCTCCTGTCCAGGTAGCCCCTTCACCTTCCCTTCCTAACCCAAATAAGACTTGTGTCTCCCATTCCCATGTGTTGCCCAGGTTCATGATACTAATTATGGGATGCTCCATCTAGGAAACACTTGTGCATTACTCTCTCCCTCAGAAAATAAGTTAAATGGGATGGGTTCCCTTAGAGAAGCCAGGCAGCGGGGAGGATACTTAGAGGCAGGTAGGATTTAGGTCCCTGAAATCACAATATGAGGGTATCCTCCCATATGCTTAAGTAGAGGGGCTCTCCCCTGTGGGATGCACTTGGGATCACACAGAAAATGAGGGTAGGAGCTGGCAGCAGGAATGAGATCTCCTGAGACTCTGCCAACGAGCTGAAAACAGTCCACAAAGGAATCATATACCTCATTTTACTCCATACATGCTTTCATAGAGTGCTGGGCAAAAGTCATGGTTTTAAGCTTATACATTATGGGAACTCACAATATAAAAACATATTCTATTGCAAAACTTTTCATTAAGATACTATTAATCTAAGTTGTCTTTCGGGTAAATCTATTTTCATAAATTTGTTTAAAATAATGTAGACATGAATTAAGTAGCAAATTAACTTAAGTACATAAATCACTTATAGTAGTGTATTTTCATGCATTTATTTAGTTGGAAAAGTAAACCTCTCCCTCTTTAAAATGATAGTAGAATTTATTGCCATTGTAGCTAACAGTCTTAAAAAAGCTTTTAAATATAAGTGTATGTGAAATTTTATTAAATATTTTAAAAATTATGTTAACATTTATTTAATAAATATTTTACCCAGTTTTGGAACAATTTTAAAACTAATGTAAAAAAAAAAAATTAAAACAATAAACAAAACTCCAAAATCCCAGACTTAATTTTGTATTGATCTTGACTATTGTTAATTTAGAAAAAAAAAAAAACATGTGAGCGCCCTTCTGTTGTAAAAAGGAGTTTTACAAGTCAAGAGAAGTTCATCCAGTCACATGGAATTAAGAATCCAAGACAATCAATGTAATGAACCCAACATTTTCATCATGATTGAATTTGAGATTTTCACCACTTTAAACACAGAGACAAAACATTATTAACAATCAGTTATACGAATTAAATCTACCCAAATGAAAGCCATATCATCTGGCTTTGTGTTCAAATTTCTATACAATGGGTCATATGAATCTAAAAATCATGCTAGAAAAATTTGGTTTTGGCCAAATGAAGTTCTTTTGTGAAAGACTCACACGGTACCCTCCAGCCCTACTGAGCACCGAATACAAGCTATTTATTTTGATATACTCTGCTGAACTCAGACAAAGTTTTTTTGGCATTTTGAAAAATTACTAAAGTTGAACTTTTTACACAATTGTTTAACATAGTCCAAACTTTAATCTCATTCCCACTTTGAAATAAAACTTCCTGTTTGCTTTATTATTCTTGTTTTCACTGCCACACTGAATGTTTCAGAACAAATGTGGCTTTCTTTGGGTCACTATGCATTCTAACCGATTGCCGACTTTTATGAGCCTTTTCCACATATGTTAAGAGAGATCTGCAGAAAATCCACATAAAAATAATAACAACAACAAACCTTTGAAAATAATATTTTACCTCAAATTAGTTTTTTGCTCATCAAGAAATCATAAATTAGAAGATACATTTACAGTGTATAGAAATGCTGTCTAATATAAGCCTTCAGAACACATTAGTAGGACTGGGTAGTAAGATAAGAGATTTTTCAGTTCTGATACAAACTCCCCAATGTTTCTGTAGGATGAGATTACTTTTCCCCTCGCTAGAAAAACAGGAGCACTCCTCATACCACAACAAAGTGCATCGTGGCTGGTTCCAATCAAGGATTCTGAGGCATCAAAGAAAGTCACAATAAGCTGGTAATTTTCAAGGGTTGTCACCATCCACCCTCAGTAAAACTTGTAGCTGTAAGCGGAAAGGTTATCGAGTTCTTAAAGCCCTTGTCAGATTATTCTGGGTTCTACAAATAAGTGTACAAACCCAGCTTCCAAGATGCTCTCTGCAATCACACTTAGAAATGAGTTTACTGCCAAGAAAGCCTATTAACAAATGAAATGCGCATGGACAAGACTAACATTGCTTAAATCAAAACAGATCTTGACTTCCTTACCTTAATACTAGGAAGCATAGTAGCTTTTGTTTTTGTTTTTGTTTTTATGAGGGGGTACTGAAGTTTGTTCAACAGCAGCAGGCCGTGCTCAGCCACCTACTCCACAGGGAATTAACCGTCACATTCCAGCCCTGTCATCAGAACAATGAAAGGTGAATGTTGTGCAAAACAGCTTGGGACCACTAACTGATGATGTCATTCCTCCCTTATATGGTTCATTATTGTGCAGATTTACTTTGGTCTGTGAGAAGGGGTGGAGCTGCTCAGGACTGGAAGGGAAGGCAGCTCTTAAGAAGCAAAGCAATTGAACAGGAATTATGCTCCACACTGAGGAAAATGCACTGGGGAGAGGGGTGAAGTTGGGGAGGAAGAATGAGATAAAGAAAAGATATGCATAAAACGTCAAATGGGCCTCACTCCTGATTTTTCAAACTAGCTAAACTCTATACGGTTCTATTCAGCACATGCTGGAATTTAAATAGGGATCCCACTAGAGCCCCATCATTTAGCCAACAGGAGAGAATTCATGTTTCAACGGAAGTGCCAGTTAATTTAATTTAATTTACTTGTATCTAAATAGAAATACCATAGTGTGGGCTACAGAATACCAAGTACCCTTTTGTTTAAAGATCATTTTGTCTTTAGAAAAATGTTTTACCTGAATTTTTTTCCTTGAGTGTTTTTTAAAAAACTGCTGTCCACACAAACAAAAATGGTTGAATACATTTAGCCAAATTTCAAGGAGTGCCTATATCACCATTCATACAAAATGTTTTCAGAATCTTCTATCACCTTCAAACTAGTTTTCTCTCTTTTCTCTTATTTCTTCTTCTTCCTTTCTTTCTTTTTTTCCCCTTGTTTCCTTCCTTCCTTTCTTCCTTCCTTCCTGAATGATAAATTCAGTCAAAAAGCCATTAGGTAATTTAAAAGTTCCAATATAATTTTTTCTATCTATGTCACTTATGTTACAAAATTCCATTTTAATTACAGAACAAAAGCATAACACTAAATAAAGTAATCAAATTAACTTTAAGGTTAATAGAATTAAATGTTTGCAGATCATTGGGGGGTGGGGGTGTAGCTGGCCAGTACAGACATCCAAACCCTTGGCCTTGGTGTTATGAGCACCATGCTGCAACCAACTGAGCTAACCAGCCAGTCCTGCAGAGCATTTTTAAATCCTCAGATGTTTTATATCACATAAATATAGGACATTATGTTATGTCAGAGAAAAGAATATAAAGAAAAATAAGTTTGAGATCATCGCTTCCTGCATCCCTAATGTTCAGGCATGCCTTTTGCTTTAAGAATATGTCTAACGGGGGGAGGGAGGAGGGAGGGAGGTTTTGGTGATGGGGAGCAATAATCAGCCACAATGTATATCGACAAAATAAAATTTAAAAAAAAAAAAAAAAAAAAAAGAATATGTCTAACTTCTTAATAACATGAACTGAGTATAATAATTACTGCATGTGGCAAAGTTGCAGTACTGAATAACTGTATTTTTATTATAAAATTATCCTGGTAAAAGTTACATAGAGCAACATTCATGGTTGAGGTAAAATTACAGATAGCTAACCAATTAGTTGTTTGGTTTAATGTTTTGTTTTTTAGCTATTTTAATATGGGTGGGGAAAACAGAAATTGAAGAAGAAAAGAAGCTGCTGCCACCACCTAGTGTCTGCAAGGCTGCACCAGTTTTGGGGGAAGGTGCGTCTTGGCAATTGATAGACTGAATCTGGGCTTGGCACCTACTTGGGAGATAACCCAGGGAATATTCTATAACTCCTCTGGCTTTGGTTTACTGAGCTGTATAATAAGGATTTGGATTTTTAACTTGTGGTGTTTTATGAAGACAAAATAAAATCAACGTAAGTCAAGGTCACAGAGTCTGACATGTAGTGGGACCACAATAAATAATTAATAATATATTTATGTATAGTTTATTCATCTTGATGATGGTGGGCACTTTGCAAAAATACAAATGTGTGGACTAATTTTGACACAGACAAATACATAACCCATGTGAAAAAAGAAAATCGAGGGGTCAGCATTGATTACATAGTCAAGTGATATCTCGCATTCGATTTGCTTCTGGTGATTCAAGCTTGAATTATAGTCCCAGGGTGGCACTGATTATGTCCAAAACCACATTAAATCAATATTTAGAGGCAAATGATAACAGCAAGATGTTTTAATACCTTTGAAAAATCTTTTTTAAAACATACTAGAAAGGTCAATCACAAATGTGGGTTTTTTCCTCCCTGTTTAATACCACTGAAACACTACATTCAAAATTAATTTAAAGCCCCACTATTAAGACTCACTTAAAATGGCTGTATTTATGTAATTAATTAACATTCCCTGGCTAAATAACATTACTTCTTAGAGGCCTCTTGGAACCTAGAAGAGATGTTTAAATGGTGTTGGCTACCCTCTTTAGAGTCACAGTAGCTAGAAATTTCCCACTCTTAGATCCTGAAGGGCAGGGACCACAGCTTTCTGTGTTGTTCTGTCCTCAGGAAGTATCTTCTATTTCCTCATTTAACAGATACTTAATTGGTTCCCCACCAAGGACCAGGCATTGTCTTAGGCCATGAAGATACAGTTTGAGCAACACAGACAAGGTCCCTATCCTGGTGGAGCTCACACTCTAGTGATAAATGCCCTGAGGAAAGGGAGCAGGGTGTTGTTAAAGGGGACTGAGGGCACAGGGTCTGCTCTGTAAAGACCTTCCCTAAGGCACTGACATTTGAGGCTAAAGGATCAGAAGGAGCCAGCCATGCAAAGAGCAGAGGCAGGGGATTTCGGACAGGATTGCGGCAAGTACAAGGCCCTGAGTGTGGAAGGTTCCAGGCACAGAAAAGAGGCCAATGTGACCAGAGCGTGGAGAACAAAGGAAGAGAACTACAAGGCCCATTTGAATAACTCATAGGGGTAGTTAATATGTGAAGTATCCTTATCAGAAGTATGTACTCCAGAGGTAGCTCTGACAAGACCCAAAGGCTTCAATGTCACTACAAGGTTTTCTAGTTAGCACAAGAAAAGCTAGAAATGAGTTTTTTATTGGTGAAATGAGTGATTCAAGATAGGTGGTACTGTCATCCCTGTATGAATAGGGTGTAAGAACCTGGTGAGCCCAGCAACCTAATGTCCTTAGAGTATTGCACTATGTCCAGGCCACAATTTGGTCCTTTGTTCCCCAAACTTAGGAGAGCATTACATCACTTGACTTAACCAGAAAATTAACTGATCCTGCAGCTAGCATATTGCTGCATCTACCTGATTGAAGCTTTCATGAAGAAAATTTGCGGGCATGTCTACAGGACAAGGGGCTGACATTACACCAAGCTTACAAATACTGCTAGCTAATAACTGCATGTGTGGCAAAATGTAGCTGGAGATTTGTTTTCATTGTGACATATCATTTGTCATGAGTTACCAATATCTTCCAATAAGATCTGACATTTGGAAACAAGCAAGTTGACTTGGCCCAATTTGCCCCACCATAGTAATGAGTTGGATTTTATTCTGAAAGATCTGATTTATATGACTAATATGCAGAGAATGTTCTTGGAGGCAGGGAGGTCAAGAGTGGGAACAAGTTGTCTAAAGGAAGCTTTTGTAGTAGCCCAGACAAGCAATGTGATAGTAGCTTGGATAAGACTTTATCTTGGACTAGGGCAATGGCAATTGTTCTGGAGAAAAAAGGACAAATTCCAAATATAATTTGGAAGCAGAATCAATACAACTTACTGCTGGTTATATTTGGAAGGTTAAGAGAAAGAGAAGAATTAAGGATTATTAGGATTTTAATTTGAGTAATTAGATGGAACTAGCATTAACTGAAATAGCCACAGCCAGGAGGAATAGATTTGCAGTAGCTAAGTAATAGTTTTAGGACAAATTAAGAGACTGAGAAACCTGTTAAACTTCCAATGTAGTGGTTAGGTAAGGAAGTTTACTCAATTATCATTTACTAATGAATTACATAAACATTTTTATTTAAGGAGGATTAATATATTTTTTTCTATAAATCATATACAACCAAATGGAGCCTCTCCTCTTAAACTCTTTAGCATGTATTCACTGAAATGTGTACTCCAATGTAATATAATGCATGTGGAAGGTATTATTGTGATTATCGGTCCCTAGGCCGAGTCCTAAGTCCACTGTGGGTGGGGATCTTCTAAAAACAATCATAACTTTTTAGAGCACTAGATCCTAGAGACAGACAATCCAGGCTCCTACCATCCTTTAAGCATCTGATGCCATTGAGCGTCATGACCTGACTAAGTGACACTCAAAACCAAAGTCTTCTTACAATTGCTCCTTATTTAAATTGAGCAGGAAAAGAAGAGATAAAGAGGACATGATTCCTGAACATTTATGAGAAAGATCTACTTTAGCATATGGCAAGTGGGAAGTTTCTCAGTGTGTGGGCGATCACTGGGCTTGCCAATTCAAAGTGCTTTCATCTCAGGAGACAGTTTTTGCAGCAGAGGAGGTGGTGCTCCAGAACTTTGAGAAGTGTATGCACTGGGGTGCTGGAGTGAGCAGGCAGGAAGAATGTCACAGGGTATGCTAGAAGCACTGCACTTGTGTTCCTTAGTTGGGTGAGGGGTGCATTTTTCCAGGATCTCTCCCAGAGGCTTGGGAATGGTATAATAAGTCTGGGCAGTAGTTCTGCACATAATTATGCCTCTTTCCTTGGAAGAAATATAATCCAAAACTTCTAGTATGTTACAGATTCCAGGAGAAGTCAGACAAATCTGAGAGCATCGGAAAGCCAAGCAAATCTGAAAGTATGGGAGTGGGCGATGGTGGGGGGTACATGAGCGGGTGAAGTAAGAACACTTCCCTGATCAGAATACAGGACCTGATGACATTGTAATAAATGATGAAGACTAGGTCAACCAGACCAATCCGCCCCCGGAACAGCACACTGAATGCGTAGCAGCCACGGTTCAACATTTCCTGTTTCCTTTACACTTCAGATCAGACACATGTTTCCTTAAGCCTTTAAGAATAAAATAAATAAAAGTAACTCAGTGAACTCTTGTAGGATAGTAGGAGCTGTGGAGCAAATAGAAAGAAAATTTGTAAGGCACAGCATTTTTGAACTTAAGAGGAATGAGTTAAGTCTAAGCAAAGTTGCCCACTAGCTTGATGGCTGCTGTAGCTCAAATTCAGCCTCTGAATATTATTTGAATAGTTTCTTGGCTAAGAGCTCACATCCAAGAGCTGAATACGTTATGCATTGAGCATGAAAGACCCAACCTTTGATTAATCTTTTCTGTTCAAACTTTTCACCACCATGAAGTACTTTCCAAACACAAGCATTCTTGGAAAAAGAGTGCACACACAGACAAGGAGCCAGAAAGGAGCAACCTCCAAACATTGAAAACACCACCTTCCCAAGTTCCAACTCCCTCTCTGGAGTCTGGGATTTGTAATACTAATCTGAGTACCTTCTTCCATCTTGGAAAAAAAGTGAAAATATAAAAGTAACGTAGTTATTCGTGCTGATGCTAAGAGACACATTTTTCCAGCACTTCCCTTTCTTAACTCTTTCTTGGTATATGAATTTGTACAAAAACAACATTTACTTGGTTTTTATTATGGTGACAAATGACCACCAATTTAGAGCAGCAGTCCCGGGGTTTTTCATTCCAGAAGAGTAATCTGACTTAACACTTTTCAATACCTGATTTTTTCCGTGGTGCTGAAACAAACCATTAGATCAATTAAAAACACAGTCCAACTAGTTTGGAATTTAGGGAACAAAAACTCCCACACACTTGCTGAAAATTTTCTCTTTTAATCCAACTGCTTTTGCAATCTGGATTCATTTGTTCTCTCTGGAATTTATACATCTCACTAATGCTTCAGTTCATTAAAAAAAAAAAAAAATAGGAGACTTTGTTTTTTTTGCATTTTCTGACAGAAAGAATGTCTGTCAGAATTGATCAACTGCCTGGTATTACAATTACTTGGATTACAAGTGATACTATCTGTGTACTGATCAGAAAGAATTTAAAAATCTATCACTACAAAGCACTAGTTATTCTCTATCTCTATATTTGTCATTGGGTAGACTCTGAGGCTGTAATTATTGACTGAAAATTTGTCTGTTAAAGAACCATTCTAGCTGGACTGTTTGTAATTTATTGAAGATTTCCATTGCATTGCTTAAAACTTCTCATCTGTTCTAGTTCCTCAGGGCCCTCTGATTAACAGTGCAAAATAGGCATGAATTTCCATTTTTATACATATACTGTATCACTCACAATCAATTTTTTTATTCAAAAATTATAAGGTAAATCCATAATAGACTTTCTAAATAAGTGAATTTGTATCTGGACTCCACTAAATGACATAGAATAACTTCTGTGAAAAATACACACAAAAAATACATACATGAGAGATTTACATCCCTCAGTTTGGTAGTCTATTAGGTGTAGCTCTTCAGATTTGCTCTATTTCTCATTTAAAGCAGTTTGTTTTATGCAGCTGTTGGAAAAAGCAAATTATTATTCTTCAGATTATTTTAATAAATCAATCCAAGTTGTGTTTAATCTTGTATTCTTTTCAAGATATAAAGTGTGTGCTATCACTTCTTTTTATTTATTTTTTAATATCCAAAGTTATAGAAATACATCAGCAAATTTATGACCTCAGCAAAATTACTATAGCAGTTTTCCTTCCAAAGGATGTGTATACTTTCCACATATTTTACTTCTCATAAAATTTTATGTGGCTAAAAATCATAATATTGCTTTTTTTGGTAGAAAGTAAGTCATTGTTTTCCAGGTATATATTTCACAATTATATTTGAGCCCTCAAATATAATTTTTTTATTACATAATATTTATCTGTCCTTTGGAAATTTAAAAAATAAATGCTAAATTTTCCCCTGACATAAAACACAACTGTTATACAAATGGTTCTCCTGAAATGGTAGAAACCAGATTAGGCCAGAGGAAAATGACCCTGACTAAAATATTGTCAGTTGTTTCCTGTGTTTATGAACAAATTATCTGTGCTATACATTAAAATGACTATAATAACAGCCATTACTAAGGGACTCAACTTTTTCCAACTGATTTGGAATGCCATCTTTAAAAGATATTAAATTTCTATATCTACTATATTCCATTTCCAGAAATTCTATCAGCTCCATCGATGTGTCTCTTCATGTACATTACCACACTATTTTATCAACTTCAAAGTGAGTTTTTGTTTCTGGTAAGAAACTTTTCTCCTCCATTTTCTTTTCAAAATTTGACTATTCTTGCTTGTATATTTTTATATGAACTTTAGAATCACTCCATTTAGTTCCCATACTTGAAAAAAGTATTTTTAAGTCATATTAAATTTGATATTTTTATGAGGATCACATTAAATTTGTCCATTAACATAGGGAGACTCGACGTCTTTATGATGATGAGTCCTCCAGTCCTAGAATATGGTAAGCCTTTCCACCTGGTCTCAGTCTTTTTTGTGTCTCTAGGTAGGATTTAACATGTTCCTTTATGTAGATCTTTCACATTCTTAAGTTTATTCCTAGACAGTTTATATTTAATATAGTTGATATTATTTTTCCACTTGGAAATATGAAAACTATTGATTTTTGGATGTTGATTCCATGTAGTACCTTGCCACCCCACTGTATTGTATTCTGTAATTGTTTGTAGTATGTTTTTGGTTTTCACTAGTCTACTTATAATTAAACACAGAAACAACTGCCCCTAAACAACAGAAGAATTTACTTTTCCAGTACTTTCCATTGTTCTCCAAACGTCTGAGTTTGATAAAACGTAAATTGTGATTAAGTGAAACTTACGTAGTTTCCCTCCAAGTGCTTAATACACGGGTGAGCAGAAGAAATGATCACTTTTGGATATAATATGCTATATTTGGGGGAAGGGGTTTTATATTCATTATCTCATGAACCTAATTCTATGAGGTACTTGATTATCACCATTCTATAGAAAAAGAAACCAAGAATCAGAGAGGTTAAATAACCTATCCAAGGTCACAGACCAGTAAATGGCAGTCAGGATTTGAATTTACAGATACCTGGTTCCAAATGAAATGAAGGAGACTAAGAAAACGATTGTCTTTAGGTTACAGATTTTGAAGGTGTCTGGCACCATGTAGCTAGAATAACCTAGGGAAGGAGCTGACTGCAGTTTAAGGAGTTATACTTAGATCAGATGATCCTCTGAAGGTCACAAGTCACCACCAGTACTCTGGAACCAACCAGTCCTTTGCTATGGACTGAATTGTGTCCCCCCAGAATTAATATGTTGAAGCCCTAATTTCCAATGTGACTGTATTTGGAGATAGGGCTTTAAAGAGGTAATTAATGCTAAATGAGGTCATAAGCCTGGGACCCTAATCTGATTAGTGGCCTTATAACAAGAAGAAGAAAGCTCGCTCTCTCTCTCTCGCTCTCTCTCGCTCTCTCTCTCTCTTTTTCCATGTGCATACACTGAAAAAAGGCCACGTGAGCACATGAGAAGGTGCTCTGCAAACCAGGAAGAGCAGCGTCACCAGACCCTGACCATGCTGGCACCCTGATCTCGGATTTCCAGCCTCCAGAACTATGAGAAAAATATCTATTGCTTAAGCCACCCAGTCTATGGTGTTTTGTTATGGGAATCCAAGCACACTAAGACACACTTGGACTCCAATTGGTAATCCCTTCAGTCTCAAATTCTCCACACCAAATCTGTCCGCAGTTTATATCACTCTCCACCTTTTTATATCACTCTCCACCTTTTGTCTCCCCTGGCCCACATACACACACAAAGTTCAGAATATAGTCTCTTTTTTTGGACTACTGTCTCACAACATAGACCTCTCTTGTCTTCTTACTTCTCTCCTTTCAGGGAAGCATCTTATTTAAGTGGGAGAGAAGAGGAATGATAAACAAAATTTAGATCAACTTAGGGCTGGCCAGTTAGCTTTGTTGGTTAGAGCATGGTGCTGATAACATCAAGGTCCAGGATTTGATTCCTGTACAACCCAGCTGCCAAAAAATAAATTAATAAATAAGAAAATTGGATCCATTTGATTACATATTCTTTCTAATGCTGTACCTATATCCTTGTTTTAGAACTTGAAAGACAAGATATTGACATCTTTCATTTGGCTATGACAACTTTCCCTTGAGGCACTGGTTGCTCTTGGTTGACTGTTCAAATGGGGATGGGTAACAGGAAATATTAGGTCAAAAGTTCCAATTATTATTACATAGTAGTGAAATTTTATAACTGAGCATAGACAAATGGTAATGTCAGAGCTATAACAATTTTATATCACTTTGTCTCTGAGGTTGTAAGGGACAGAGTCACTCAGATTACCTAAGATGATGGGAGTTCTTAGAAAGAGTACCCCCAAAAGTGAATTAATACAGAAAACTGTCTTCGCAGCCAAACAGGCTCAGGGAGAACTGGAATATTGCTCATCATTGTTTAGCATACACCTACAGTTCTAGTAATTCAACAGCAATGTTTATGACTCAAGGCTTCTCATCTCCTCAGAAATAGATGTTCATTGTAAACCCAGTCCTAGGATGTGGCTATTCTTCACTCTTAGAATTCCTATGTTCTGGTGTTTTTTTGTTAGCTTCTGCTGTCTTTCCTTCCTTCTGTTTCCTATGCCGCAAGTGCATGTCACAATGGGTTAGTTGGTCACCATCAAACAGAGCACATTATTTGGCAGGGTTCCCATGCCAGGCTATCTCTTAGGCTCTAGTCTCCCTAATATATAGGCTATCAGAGGTTGCAAACTAGCTGCTTTAGACACAAAAGTGCCAAGAGATGAGTTTGTTCACCATACACTGTGCTATAGGTCAAATGTGTCCCTCAAAAGTTCATGTATTAGAAACTTAACTTCTGTTGCAGCAATGATAAGGTAGTGGGAAATTTGATTATGGTATTTGAAAGGTGGGGCTTTTAAAGAGGTGATTACATTGTGAGACTATGCCCTCATGAATGGACTGATCCATCCATGGAGTGATGGGTGTGGTTCTGATGGCTTTAAAAGGAGTGTAAGTGAGGTTAATTCTCTCTTGTTCAACCCATTCTCGCCATGTGGTAACCTGAGTTGCTGTAGAGAGTCAACCCACGAGCAAGAAGGCCCTCACCAGATGTGTTCCCTGGAGTGTGGACTTCCCAGCCTCCAAAACTACAAGAAATAAATGTCATTTTCCTTATAAATTACCCAGTTTCAGGTATTCTAAGTAACAGAAATGGACTAATAAACATTGTTCTGTAAATTTGAGTCAACAATGAAGAACTGGAATATCTTACCCAAATCAGAGTTCTGTATTTTTCTGAAAAACCAAAATTGGCAACACTGGGCCCACAACCTAAAATGGGGTTAATCCTTCATTTGAAAGTTGAATTTCAACTTCCCTGGTAGCCAAAGCATGGTATCTTCAGTCTAGCTGTGCCTACTACTCATGAAGAACTAGGTCTGCTTCATTCTGTTACTGACTGGCTCTGGAGGCACTTGAGTTTGAGACCTCTGTGACCTTTGTCCAGGACAGCTGTCAGCTTCTCTGTCTAACTGACTGTGACCAGAATTTAAAGGGTCACTCTTTGATTATTATCTCACCCCTTTGTATAGTATTATTAGGGTCATTCCTAGTCCAGGTTCTATTGGTGTTGGTGGTGGTGACAGTGGTATCATAAAAGTCCAAATATATTGAATCTAACTAACTAAAACTCTTAGTTAGCCAGTTTAAGCCCTAAGATCCAGAAAATATTTTCATCATCCTTATCTACAACAAAATGCAATCACAACTGACATCTAGATTTATTGATTGATTGATTTTATTTTATTTTATTTATTTTTGGGTTGCTGGTCAATACAGCGATCAAAAACATTTAGATTTAAATATAATCTAATAGACTCTAAGGTTGTAAGGTATAGAGTCACACAAGTAGCAGCACTACAAAATCCTGAATCATCAAATACGACTTAACCGGAGTTTATGGTATATTAAAATATTTTTTAAAGGAAAGAAAAATGCATCTGAGAAATATTTTCTATAGCAGTAAAAGTAAACTAATTCATAGCACAACGCTTAGTTAATTAGAAATTTTGCTAACTCATTTTTATGGATTTTTTAATGGATTTTAGATAACCCATTTTTCTAGGCATCCCTGTTAAAGTTATATTACTAAGACTCTAAAGAGTCCTAGCTCAGAGGCTGCTGGCTCAATGACCTTGAGAATTAGGGTGCTATGAAGCTGAGCAAAAGATTGCATCTACCCAATATCCAGCACTTTTGTACAGGTGAGATCTGATGAAATGAACCTCAAGGGCATTTTTACTGGGCTCTTTCATATTCAACCAGGGGGTTCCTAGTTAAGGATGAGTGACCTTCTCCTACTTCCAAAATGCTGATAGTAGACGTGTTAATATCCTGGGTCTCTTAAAAGGATCATCTTTTCTAAACCCAAATTTCTCAACTCTGGGAAGCTGTCTTTTTGAATTAGTCTGATTGCCTGGTCCCTTCAAGTAAGATGTAACATCACTTCCTTTGCACTGTCTCCCATCTGCTCTGCTAAGATTTAAATGTCCCCCACAAACCTCATGTTGAAACTTAATCCGCAATGTGGCAGTGTTGAGAGATGGGGTCTTTGGGAGGTGACTGGATCATCATGGCTCTGCTCTTATAAATAGATTAACCCATTCATGTATTTATGGATTAATGAGTTAATGGATTCATGGATTATTAGGGGAGTGGAACTGGTAGCTTTGCAAGAAGAGAGACCTGAGCTAGCACATTAGCATGTTCAGCCCCCTTGCAATATGATGTCCTCAGCCACCTCAGGACTCTGCAGAAAGTGCCTACCAGAGAAAAAGGCCCTCACCAGATGCACCCCCCTCCCATCAACCTTGGACCTAGCCTCCAAAACTGTAAGGAATAAATTTAGTTTTTTAATAAATTACCCAGTTTCAAGTATTCTGTTATAAGCAACAGAAAACATAACCCATCCCCCAAAACATACACTGGAGCTGTGCCCTAGTGTAATACCACATCACCTCAGCCTCCTTTACTTCAATCACATTTTCCAGCAGGAAGTGGGATTTGCATATTGCAAGGGCAAGAGGAATTAGAAGATGGGGTTTGATCCTGTGTTGTATCAGAAAATCAATTCTAAAACATATTCTAACTAGGTTATTGGACCTCTGAATTTTAATTCTTCTCTTTTCTAAAAGTTGTCTATTCCCAGCAATTTTCTTGGTCAGTGTGTAACAGTAGGTGGTATGTCTCAGAACCAAGTTAAGAGTCTGAATTTGGATCCTAAACCTGCAGTAGAATGGTGTGCAGCCCAAGTCACTGACCAACTTTCCTAGTCACCTTTTCTTTCCCTCTTCCATTGGGGAAATGAGATATTCATTTTACTCAAAAGGTAAGAACTTGGAAGTAGAAAAAGTTATTTTTCAAATACTGATTCTGCCAATTAACTACTGGTAAGACACCTTAGAAAGAACTTAACCTCTCTGCTTCCCCATCTGCTAAATGGAGATAATAATTACACATCACATAGTTTCACAAGGATTAAACAAGATGGTATGTGTGTCTAGCTTATCAGGATGTCAACAAAATTAACTCTGCTATTGAACAGCCTCCAGCAGTCTGCTAAGAACAGAGAAGAGAGTTAAGTTCTTTCCTGCTGATATGTTTCACCTATTGATTACTTTCTGCTTGATCAGACTTAAGCATTTATTTACACGGCGTCAACAACCTTTTTCTGCAGTGCTTTAGTGCAATCCTCTGAGCTACCAGTGAGAAAAGTCAATTTTGTCAGCGTGGTTTAGAAATAAGGCAACTAAATCTAAGAAATTTAAGCACATGTGCTGGGGAACCAGATGCAAATCTTCTTCTAAAGTAGATAAAGAACATTTCCAAGGATCTCAGTCCTCTAGAGCAAGTTTTCAAAAACAGTAGGTTCCGACTGGTCATTCCCCCACATAGGCAAGTATACAGACTGTCCCATGGGCCACCAGGTAAATGCCCAACCTCCCTTGCAATTGACTTAAGGGAACAATACCAAAATGGTGCTTGAAAGCTTCCCCTCCATTCAAGCCCCTGCTCCTACAGACTCTGCTTCACAGGTTAAGAGATTTCTCTGGAGATGGTGATCTGTATTTTTAAAACGTGAACTTATACTTGGAAGGCTTGCTGCAATATTATATGATGATGTAATTATTTATGTAGTCACAGCTGAACCTATAAAATCCAAAAGCTTTAAAATCTATATCTACAGTGATAGATTGAGACAGCACTCTCCCACATCATTAGCACACACACAGACACACACACATCCCCCCCAAATATTTCTTTAAGTCCCAGACCACTTTTCGATGTTACTGTGTTCTCTCTGTTTTGACATTCTTGGAGCAGCCCTAAGTGGAGCTTAAGATTAAAATCACAAGTCTTGCAGTTCAGACAGGGAATAAAGTACAAGCTCCGAAGGTGATCTCATGTGCTCAGAATTATGCCTTTAAAGGTCAAGTTGACTTGAAATTTGAACCAAACAGAATATAGCATTTAGGCAAGGGAGCTTTCTTTACCCAATCTTAATTAATGCAGTAAAAGATATTTTCGTCTTTATTATTAATAATGCTAATTAAGCCAATACGTTTTTCCATGCTGTTTTCTCTTTTTAATTTGAGACTATGACTATTTGTAAAAATAAAGTGCAGTAAATAATGGTAATGAATTATTATCACAGTCTGTTGACTTGGAATAAAGGAACCCCAGAACCATATATTGCCAATTTTAGGTACTTAGTTTGTGGAGTTTCTATACAAAATGAATTTAACAACTCCCAAAAGTGAAAAATAGATTCTGCTTCTACCGTTTTTACGTTTAGGGCGTCTAGGTCAGTAGCAATAACCAGGGGGTAGTTGGAGGGAGGCTTTATTTAGCTCCCCCATAAACATCATCAGCTGTCCATCATAACCACTCCAAATAGAATACAACCTAGGAGAAACATTTTGTATGCTATTCAAACTAAGCTTCAAAATAAGTCCCCAGGCTGCTCCTTCCAACAGACTGCTGTCCCTAAGCTTCTACCTTGATAGTCTAGAGACACCACTGCTTCTAAAATCTCTGTGCCTGTATTTTCACAATAACAATCATTCTGCCTTGTAAGATTTTGCACCGTAGTTTGTACATAAGAGCATAGAAGTGGGGAGCCTACAGACACAAAAAGAAAACATAAAACAAATAATTTAGCACAGGGTACTCATTTGCACAAAATCGCTAGATCAGTGGCCTGCATTGTTTGATCTTGGTTGAGCTACATAACTGTTCTGAGCCTCAGTGTCTCCACCTGTAGAATGCGGGACTTGAAAGGGTTGATCTCGGGAGTCTTTTGCAATGCACAGAAGTTCGGATTCCTGGTTTCATCAAATATCTGAATCTGGATTGCTTATCAACACCTACCACTAATGCTGTGTAAAAAAAATACCTTTTTATTGTCTTTAACCATTTGTTTCTGGAGGAAGTGAGAAACCCTTACTAGAGTGGACCAGTATGGAGAATAGAGCTTAGGTTCTCCTGGTGTCAGGAGAGTCCTCCGCTCGGCCCCGCCCTCCACATTACCCCGCCACCACTGAATCAAAGGGCTGTCTGGGGTGGAGACAACTTGCAGAGTCGCACACCCAGCTGGAGAAGCTGAGTGAGTGATTATAAGGAGAAAACCACTTAGGCTATCTTAAGCGTCACTAACTTTACTCATTCTCACAGTAGAAACAACGGGAAATGTTTCCCAAGGAAAGTTCTTGGCTCTGTTTCTTGATCACGAAAGGGACTTTTCGGGAGAAGGGGAAGGCAGTGCAAAACAAAGAAGCAAAGGACTTGGAACAGTCTACACGAGGGCGAGTACTCGTGCCGGTTCAGAAGTGCCGGTTCTTTATGAGCTGCAGCCCAGCTTCCCCTGCAGGTGCAGCGGCCGAGTCGCGCGAGCCCGGCGGGAGCCTCCCAGAGCGCAGCGCGCGGGCCCAGCGGAGCCAGGCGGGATGCAGCACCCGGGAAACGGTCCGTGGTCCGAGCTGGGGAGGGGCTCCCTAGCGACTTGGCCCACGGGAAAGAAAGCTTCAGGGTCAGCATCCTCCCAGCTCCCATAAGTAGATCTGATTATGACCGCTTACTTCAAACAGAGGATTTAACCCAAAGCAGATTTAGCAGGGCAGTTTCCAAAGGGCAGCAGGAATCCCAGGCATGACCTCCGAGAAAATCCTAAAGGCTTCACTGCCCGGGAACTCGGCGACCCAGTCACCGTGGACGCCTCAAACAGCAGTGAAATTCAGAGACGCCACTTCAGTTATCAGGGTCCTAGTGTGGATTTTAATTTAGAATAATGTATCTCTCCGAGTGTGCCCTGGTGCTCAGTCAGCTGAGAAAAAATATTGACAGCAAAAAACAAAACAAACACTAAAGTATAACCCATTCCATCAAAAATAGTATTTTAAAACCTTAAAGTGGTTTGAACGTTAAGTAAGAGCGAAAGGTCTTAGTGGATTCTTATCTAAAACATGAAAGTTCGGTGACATATCCCAGTGGTGCCAAAGTATCAAAAGCACATTAAGGCAATTATTAAATTTTTTTACTTTGAATTTTAAAACTTTCTACATTGTGCTTTGCTCAGAAGAGGTGGTAGTTGTAGTTGTTTTAATAAAATTAAGTGACTCCAAAAGAGGAAGAGGATTGGAATTGTTCATCTAGAGTCGACGATCTGATGTTAGCAAATAAACACATCTGTGGTGGGCTCATGTGCAATGAATATAAAGCCCTTCATCATGGGTTATTTCAATTCCTCTCACAGTACACAAAAATTAGGAAAACAAAAAAGAAAGAAAAAGAAACAGCCTGGATAAGTACAGTCCCTCCACCCTCACGCCTCAATTAAACCAACAACCCTGTAACTGAACTTCTGCCACCTCAGGCACTTGGCTTATGTGGGAAATTGTAGAAAAGACAAACATCTGGTTCTCAACCAAGCAATTTACAAAGTTATCAAAAACAATTCTCACAGGGGCTTTTTAAAATTATTAGATTTCAGATATTTTTTTAAAGTCTATAAGAAACAAGTTGCTACTTTTTTACCTGATCACATTCCAGCACAGAATGTCTAAGCAGATGATTGTCGTAGATATATGTAATTTATACTGTCCTTAGAACCCTGTTTGCAATATCTGTAGATTAAGGTTGGAAGGTTCTCCTAGATTGAGGAGGTGCGGTTTATTCTCACTAGTTGCCCCAAAATGTCAAATCAGATCATCTATTTGTTCCAACAGGAAGCTGTTAAGCCTTAGCTTACAGGAGCTTAAGACAAGCATAAGAAATTAGAAGTTTTGGAATACAGTATGTAACCCTTCAGCTATTATTCTCTTTGCCGTTTCTCCTTCCCCAAGGATGTGCCAAGTCCAATAATAAGTAAGCATTACCAATAAAAAAAAAATGTTTAACACAACCTATTCTGCTTCATGCTTTTATTTACTCTCTTATTGTGATAGCCTTTTCTAGTACGTAAACTAATCTGGGAAAACCAGATCTCTTTTTTGTAACTAAATAGATAATAAAGCTGGAACAGGTAAAGCTGTTCCTGAGTGGCTCTCAATTTGCAAGTCCTAAACACAGAAGCAGACACACTTAGTAACTAGAAGAATCAGGATTCAATGTTGTTGTTTCAATGACTGGGAAATTCACAGACATAGAGATTCAGCTGAGGGAAGGAAAAGGAGAGAATAATTTAAAAGATGCTGAGAAAAACTGGATGGTTTTCAGTTAGAAGAGTTGATTACAAAGCTTTTCAATTTGGTATCTCTGTTTCAAATATGGCAATCCCTGGCCTGAGAAAACTAAACACCTACAGGAAAATTTAATACTTAGTATTAAAAATGAATAGGATTTGGGGCTTGCAGTCAAGGTGGCGGAATAGACAGTCCCCAGCGTCATTCTCTCCCACAAATCAACAAATTTACAATTATTAAAAAGCAACAACAGCCAAGCTGGGGCCACTAGAGCTCAGGGGAAGATGAGGAGAGACCTATGGAGTTCATGAAGTCAGGAGAAGCCACGATGAGAGAAAGAAAGGATCATCCCATCATTTCCAGCCCTGGCCACTTCAAGGCTGGAGCTGGTGAGCACAGGGAGCAAGAGCTGGCAAAAACCACAGCTGTGCCCTTCCTATGAAGTCGCCTGGAGGTGGCAGGGAGAAGAGGACCTTGGCACCCAGGCCAGCAGGATCACTAATAGGGTTCCCACACAGAAGCGAGGAGTCACAGACAACAGAGAAAAGGAACAACTCAGAGGCCAGTGAGTCATCTCAAGGGACAGGTGCATGGCCAGTCCCATGGGCTTCAGCCACACATCCCCCGACATCTGCATCCAGCCCAGCGACAACCCAGCCACCACTGGAAGCTCCCTGGTCTCTCCTGCAGGAATGAGGTGAGGCCACAGGCCTCCATCAGCTCCCCTTCCTCCCCCCTCTTCCCACCCTATTTCCCCTCCCCCTTCCCTCCTCCTTCTCTTCCCCAACTGCTCTGCAACAACATCTTAGAATGAGGCATCGAGCTGGGGGAAGCCGAACCAGCCCGAACCAGGTAAAGAGCACACCAAAAACACCATTTTCACATGGGTAGCCCACCATAGCCACCACAGTTGCCATGGCTGCCACAAAAGCAGCTAGCAGAAGTCACAGCCACCATGCAGATGGCACGTCAGACTCTCAATGGCATTGACACAAAGAGGGCCACCAGCGGAGACCAAAAAAAAAAAAAAGAAGAGATCCTCTTTCTGTACAAAGCACGCTCCAGAATAATAGAAGAAGCATCTGATTTAAGATAATAGGGGAGGACTTGATCACACCTGTCTCAGCACTGGACAGATCATCTAGGCAACAAACCAACAGAGGGACAGTTAATCTATCAGATGGAGAGAACAAATCTATAGATATTAGAAGAGGTAGGGGGAGTGGAAAGGGGAAGGGGTAGGGGGAGAGGGAAGGGCAGAGATTGGATAAGGGGCATAAAGAATAAGTATGATTTGTAACAATGAATATGCTATAAAAAATTTTTTTAAAAAAGAATGAACAGGATTTGGGGCTGGCTGGTTAGCTCAATTGGTTAGAGTGTGATAACACCAAGGTCAAGGGTTTGACCCCTGTACCAGCCAGCCACCAAAAATAAAAAATAAAAAGAATGAGTAGGATTCATTTATAATGGTTACATTTAAGAATTTGCCTTCCTGAAAAATGGATTTCAACCCAAAAGAGAAAAAGTAGATTTCAAATAGAAGGCAATTAGTGGAGAGGCTTTTCAAATGTAGGTACTTCATTGATCAAGTTCAAATGTAAGCTCCCTGGGTTTCTTTCCAGTTTTATGGCTTTTAATATCCCTCTGGAAATGTGTTTATATGCACCCCCAGACATATTCATGTAATATGGTAAAAGTTTGTTTCACAGTCTGGTAACAAATAATTCAGAAACTGGAATTAGATCCTAGATGCCTGTCTGTGGTCCCAGTGTACTGAAGTCTGACCCCTGATGGGAGGGACAGACCTGTAGGGGCTGCAGGCACCCAGACGTGGCTGCTGGCATGTGTGCACATTACCTCTCCCGCTCCTGTTCCAGCAGGTTGGTGAAGTCATCACTCTTGTTCATGTAGTCAGTGTGTTTATGCTTCTCGTTCTCTAACTCATACACGGTGCGCCTGTGACACTTCTCTGCTAGCAGCAGCTGCTCCAGCATGCGCCGGTAGGTTTCTTTCTGTTTTTCCTCGAGTCTGTCCAGCTGAGTAAGCAAACATGGGAAAGAGCTTAATATTCTATTTCTTTTGCATATGACTCTAAATAATTTGTTTACATTGGTCTAGGGATTCATTACCTGAAGAGGAGAACACTGAGTTTGGTATTTTCTGCTGTTTCTCCCATTCCTTCATTTTCTCTATGCCAATTGGCTTTATCAAGTAGCCATAATAATGCTGCAGTAACAGCTGGCCTTCTGGCCCCTTTTCTGTAAACATGTGTATGGTTCCTAAACTTTCAGGAGAACAAACTCTTTCAGTTTTAATGAAATAGCACAAAGCCCTATACTCAGAAAGAAAGAGGATAACATGCCTCCTGATCTCAGAAAAAATAAGATCTCAGCATGTACATTTATCATACTTTTCCCCTGGAAAATAATTATCAACATCCCAATCTTTTTTTAAGGCTGGCAGCTATATACATTTCTAAGAAAATTATATGAAGAATCCAAAGTCCTCTTTTTTTCAAGAGATGCTAAAGATAGGGAGGATTTCAGAGCTTGTAGAGAGTACAAAATAGGTCTTATCAAAGATTATTACAGGGTTTTTGTGCCTCTTTCTCTAGCCAGGCAATAAGATCATTAAGAGATCCTGCTTTGATCATCTTTTTAGTCCCTAGTGCCTAGCACAGTGCCTGGAACAGAGCAGGTTTTCAATAAATGTTAAATTGAAGCAAATCTTACGATATTGGTATTTCCCTATCCTTGCTCCTTCACACTCTACTTCAGGGTTTCTCAACTTTGGCACTCCTCAGGCCAGACAATTCTTTAGTGTGGGGGGCTGTGCACTGGAGGATGTTCAGCAGCAGCCCTGGCTTTTGCCCACTAGATACCAGTAGTGCCACCTCTGGTTGTGACAATCTAACTATCCTATCATTGCCAAAAAATAGCCACCACCTCATTCACCACCACCCCAGTTGAGAACCACTGCTTAAGGTGAAACAGACATATCTAAAATCCATTCTCAATCCCACAATCAACTCCCTAAAACCTAATGGGTTAGCTCCATTGGGTATCAGCATCAGACTATGTTTATCCTTCAAACTTAAAGAGGATTTGAGGTTTCCTCTGTAATTAAATGATATGTTCATTGTGAATGGATCATTTCTGGGGCCCAAAATAAATGAGAAACTCTCACCAACATCCCTGGTATCTTCTTCCCTCATCTCCACTCCCTTTGCTTAGGAGCAGGTGACGAGATAGAGATTGGTGGAGAGCCCATGTTAACTGTTGACTGATAATATCTGAGATCACCAGGGATTGGCAAATTGTAGTTTCACATCTTCTAATAAATTTTCGTAGTGTTGAAGGAACAGTCTATGCAAGAGGTTTTCCCATTGGAACAACTCCCAATTAGAAAATATTCTCCCTAAGAACTTTCCCAACTTCCTACAAATGTGATTTTCACCATATTTTATAGAATTTTTCAAGCATTCTTGAAACATCATCATCATCAAAAATGTAGAATGAACAACTTTTTCTCCTTTTTGATTTCCTACTTTATCATAAAGTAGGACTCTCCATCCCTTTGAAAGTATCTGAAGAACACCTCCTGCCTGTTTCTTCATACCCTCTCCCACTCCTCCCTATGGAAAGAGGAGCGACTTATTTGAGGGTTGTATTTGGAATAGAGGACTGGACATGTATAGCTCAGCCCTTTCATTTTCTATTTTTTTTTACTCTGCCTGACATAGGTTGATACATTGTGCTCCAAAGGTCCAAACTCTCACCCAAGATCTTTCAGTCCATTCAAGAAAGTCTAGAGGGGAAGATGGTGGTATTATTAATTGGATGGTTGACTGAGAAATCTAAAGAGATAGTCATTGTGTGGACATCTGGAGAAAAAAACAGCACACGGGAATACCAAGTGTTCTAGGACAGTCTAGGCAGGGGTAGGCCTTAGCCTTAATACATTCTGTCCATGTGGGCCTTTGAGGCTGGTTGTTCACAGTAGCTACAATCCTGTCCAGTCCCCTGAAGTAGGTTGCTGGGGTCTCTGCGGGTAATGTCCACCTCACCCACACTAGCACAGCTTGACCCCAACAGTAATGACATTATCAGGAAGACAGTCTTTTCTTCTCTTAATGTGTAATTTGCTGAGGCACTGGTGTGTGTAGTGTGTTTCTCAAGCAGAACTGCAGACCCAGACGTTAAACTGCAGAGGCAGTAAATCCTTCTGCTATAAAGCATTAGTGTGTAGGGGTTTAGCTTTCCATTTTAAATTCTGGATATAAGAACTAACATAACTAGCAATAGATCAGCTGTGCCAGTTGCTGTGTCTTGCTATTTCGTTTGGAACCACATCAAGCTCCTAAAAGAGAACTTAGGTGGCCTATCCTTTTGGCTCTATGTGGCTTGTCCAGAGACTCTGAAGACCATCTCCCATAACAATGGACTCTGTAGATTCATTAATCATATATACTGTGTTCATGACTTTTGGTTTTCAGAATCCAAGCTGTGGCTCAGTATAGAGGAATGATTTTATTAATGAATAGTAAAAGTAGAATGGTCACCTACTACTTGGAAATACAGCTTCCACTTGGACAGAATTGGAAGGAAAATTGAATGAGATCATCGTAATGGCAAAGGCCTAAAATTTACTAAGTAAAGAGTGTATCTGGAAGTCTTATTCTAATGAATCAAATTGGTCGAGAAGTGCAAGGACTTGAGACGGGGAGAAATTTTGGCACATTTTAAATAAAAGGATCATGATTCAGGAAGTGGTTTTAGCTCTGTTACCTGCAGAGAGCTAACTGGAGAAGTATTAATGAATTCAGGAAGAGGAAAATCTACTTAAGAGGAAATATGAGGTCTTAAAGACCGAAGTGGATTTACACAAAAGGGAAATGAATCTAAGTGCTTTCCAAGATAGGGTTATATATAAGGGAGGTAATTTTAGTCATTGTTGATCAGAACAAGTGATCAGAAGAGACAGAGACAGGAGAGCCCAGAGAACAGAGCAGTGTGACTCTCCCGATAAACAGCGTGACAGGAAGGATCCAGGAAACAACGGAGGAACACATTATAAATCTGCAGACTGTCATTTATTAGATTAACTGGGGGCCTTCCCTTGAAGTCTGCAGCAGCTATTCAAAGTGGTTATGTAAAATATGAGCAGATTTAGGAATTAAAATCTGAAAAGATCAGGGTAAGATATCTGAAGCATTACCTGGTGAGTTTTAGGGTGTCAGCTGTTGTAGATGGAGTTGCCAATATTGCCTGGTCCCTAAGTGAACATGTCGAGAAACTTTGAGATGAAGGGTTCAAAAAAATGATGAGACAAACAGAAAGGTATTCAGGCGAGACAATAGCAGATAAGTCCAAGCATGGATGTGCCATGATGGGAAAAGACCCCTTGGTGAGAATTATCCAACTCAAGGTCATGAAAATTAAAAGATTTGTTTTAAACAAAGAATACTCTTGGTAGATTCAGAACTCCTTGATTTTACGTCTCTCACTGAGGGAGACCACACAATACAGAACATAGAAGGCAATATTAAGAAACAAATGTCTAGCTCTGAAAGCATAGGTGAAACAGAAGCAAACAAACAAAAAAACTCTGAGATCCATAAATAGTAATAGAGAAAGAAGGGAACACGTGAAGAAACTGGTTAAAATGCCAAATAAAAACAAAACAGCTGAGCCTTCCTACTGCAGAAAAAGTTATGGCCAAAGAAACTATTTTTGTTGCCATGAGTAGGAAAAGTTATTCAAGAGTTGGAAAGTTCAAACATGAGGGCAGGCTAGGTTCTGAGGAAGAGCAGCACTGCGTAAGGGGTGATCCTCTCTAGGCCCCAAGTCACACAGGCCCCAGAAGGGTCACCTTCTGAAGAGATGGGTTTCATAGGCCTGGACACAGGGGCTGAAAAAAAAAGAAAAAGGTCAAAGAGGCTTTAAACAAGCACTTAGGAAAGTAGAGCAGCTAAAATGACACCTGGGCATGAGAAGGTCACCACTGCAAATCCCTAGACTTTGCAAAAAGACAGGTGTGTTTCAAATACCACTCTCTGAGAACAAAGATAGTAGGTGCAAACAGGCTCCTCCACCCAACCTGAGGTTCACCATTTCCCCTAATTATTAACCGTTTAATGGTAACAAGCTCTGTCCAATGTGGATAGCTGCCCCAAACTCACCAGAATCCTGTTTTAGCTGAAGATTTTCCTTATCTACCTTCCTTGCCTCAGACATGCCCTAAGTCTCTACTTTGGTTTTTGGTAGGAGTAACATGCATTATGGAGTCCGAAGGTCAAGGGATATAATGTTGCTTGAGATAAATTAATCTTGGAGCTGGGGACTTTCTTGTATTTTTTTAAATTTATGAGTGTTACATTGATACAGGATAATTGCTTGTGTCCTAATAATTCTCTGAATTATTTGGAAAAAAGTAGGATATAGGGACTTCAGGATGCATTTAATGCAACTTAGAAAATGCTGATGAGTCCAGGACACTTTATTTGAAGGGGAAAACAAACAAACAAACTCTACCCAGACAATCAATCGAGATCCCTCTGGCTAAGGCAGAGCAGAATACAAAATTAGGAAGGAAAGAAACTGAATCCTTAACTGCTTTTTTTTGGGGGGGGGGAATTTTGCTTAAGAATTATGAACTTCGATATTCAGGACTTTAATTTACAAGGAAGTACAGGGGAATTTAATATTTGCTCTTTATTTTTTCCTCAGATGTTTGGCAAGGGAAAGAGGTCCACCATATTGGGTTCACAGCTTAACCTCTAGTGAGTTTTATTGGACAACCTAGATGGGCCTAATTTGGTACGGAAATTATCGTGAGCAGTGATTTTTTGGCTTGAGGTACAATCTGGCTTCTACAACAAGAGTTAAACTACCTGGTCATGGTCCCAGGAGGCTAATGGAACAGTGAAGTATCAGAGTTCTGCCTCATAAATTTGGAAGCAAGACTTCTGCTCCTGGGTAAAAAGAACTTTATTTTTAATCCAAAAGGTTTAAAAGACCAAAGTCTGCAAAAGGTGGAAGAAAACCTTTTCTCTTTCTAGCATTTTGTTTCTCTCACAAAGCAGGACTTCATTTTGGCAGTATTGGGAAAAATAGTTCCTGTCCTTCTCTCTACCTCTTCACCTACTTCTCCACAAGAAAGAATGACTCTTCAGATTGCTGAGATGAGAGGAGAAAGGAACCACGAAGCATGCCCAGCTTAGACAGCTCTGGAAAGATAACTCACAGGGTGGGTGTTTTCTGCTCTGCTCCTCTGTCCGTGAGTTAGGAATATTTGAGTCAGGCCTACTTTCTGAAGGTAAGTCAGAAACTCCTTTCTCAGTGCACTGTCCAAAAAACTCAGTGGACAGGAGGCAGTAATTCTGGGTAAGTCTGTCTGCTCTGCAGACCTGCCTCTTGCTTGAGGTGTCATCCCAAGTTCCAGACTTGGAAGAAAAGAATTGGGAAGCCCAAATGAGACTACTTATCCAAGCTGAGATCTCCAATCTAGGTGGTGATGGTGGTTGTTATAAAACTGATACGTTTTTGACCTCTCATCAAATACCCCCAAGTTTGGAACCAATTAAGGGTATAAGTAATTATCATCCTCGAATCCCAGCAAATATTAATGGCTAATATTTGTTTAGTACCTAGAATGTTCCAGACACTACGTTAAGAGCTTTACAGGCATTGATCCATGTCATTCCTCACAACAGCTCTAAGAGGTTATACACTGTGGTTACTTCCACCTCACAGATGCGGAAACCAAGGCTTAAAGAGCTTAAGTGACCTGCCTAAAGCCATACACAGCTAATAATGGTGGATCTCAGACATGAAAGTAGATCTAGCCTGTTGAATATGTCCTGTCATATAATCATCTCAACATTTTAGGAAAAGATCTGAAAAGACATCCAGTTCATCCTTGTTGCAGAAATTAGAAAATTATGCAGCCATCAATCTTTTGTTAATACTACCTAAAGCAGATCTTGTCTCTGAGATCTGTCAAACTGAGCTGCTCCAAAAGCTTGACATAAGTTTTTTTTCTTTTTTTTTCACACAAAATTAAGTTTTATTAATTTAACCACATGCTGGACCTTCAATATTTTTCTCTTTTCTGGGCTTTAATAGCCTCAAATAGATTTCTCTGTCAGAAAGAGAAGGTAGGGCTGAGCCCGTGGCGCACTAGGTAGCGTGCTGCGCTAGCAGCGTGGCGACGCTCCCGCCGCGGGTTCAGATCCTATATAAGAATGACCGGTGCACTCCCTTGCTGAGCGCCGGTCACGGAAAATAAATAAATAAATAAATAAAAAGAAAGAGAAGGTAAATGGAAAAACATAAAGCAGTTGGTTGTTTCTTTTTTCCAGAATGGTCCTTAATTACCAAATAGGTGTTTTTCTTCAAATCAGAATGACAATTTGGCTGTTCTCCTTCACATGTGGGTCAGGAAAGTATCAATCATCTGGACGCCAGGAAAAATTTCAGTGTTCAAGCAACAATACTAGGAAAGCAAATAAAAATGTCCATTCACAACAGCTGCATATAGAATATGTCACATACTCAAACTCAAATTTTGAGGACATGGTTTCCTTCATTCACTGGGGAAACAAGAAAACCTGACCTTTAGATTCTTACAGACACTCATAAAACACACAGTGATTAATCCACTCACTTTTAAGAATTTAGTCAGTCATTTCAATAAGACCACTGGCCTCTTAAAGAGCTGTGTAAAACAAAGTAATTTTAACACTGAGACAAAAGGAAGCAGCAAAGGAAAAGGCAAGTTAGCACACTATATTGGCTGCCTACCCAGATCTCCCATTTCTTCCACACTCATTAATCTAACCCAGATTTCTTTTGGTGTTTGCCTTCCTCTGAGGACACATGATCAAGAAAAGTGACCTTACTCCCAAGACCTGGGAGATGGACCTTAATTAGCTTAACAGATAGACCAATTGTGGTAATTCTGTTTCCTTTTTGTGACTGGTTTTTGAAGGGACAAGTGACGCAGTCATCACCAGTGAGACATGAGGGGACTTTGCTGGGTAGGTGGCTTCAAGAAAAGGCTTCCTACTGTATTTAAATTTTTTAAAAAGCCACCAGAGAAAAAGGGTGGTTATCTTCTGCTGAAGGTAGTCTTGTGTACAGATGATGCCTGGACTTGAGCAGCATCCTGCCAACGAACAGAGGATGGGGGAGCAGAGAGAATAAGCCTGTATCTTTGATGCTGTGATGCAGACAGTGAATTAGTCAACCTGGATCCTCCCTATCTCTGGACTTCTTGATATGTGAGGTTACAAATCCTCCCTATCATTTAAGCTATTTTGAGTTGAGTTTACTATCCCAGCACACTGACAGAAAGGGTATATTAAGAGAGGTACTATCTGAACCAGATAGAGCCCACTTCTTCTTTTTTTTTTTTTTAAAGATGACCAGTAAGGGGATCTCAACCCCCGACTTGCGTTGTCAGCACCACGCAGAGCCCACTTCTTATAAGTAGAAATAACTGACGGAGAGAGGGATGATAACAATAATCAGTTAAATTTTTTTGAGGCTTACATGGTGCCAGGTGCTATCCTAACATACTTTACTTATCTCATTTAATCTTACAACAATCTTATGACATACATATTATTAATATCACCATTTTATGGATAAGTAAACTGACACACAGAGAAGTTAAATAATTGGATTAAGGTTATACAACTGGTACATGGCAGAACCAGGACTCAAAGCCAGGAAATTTTGCTCTGGTACTTACTTTTTTAACCCTTATGCAATACCACCTCTAACTAAGGGAACAGATGGCCAAAGACCAGAGAATAAAATGAAAAGTCTACCAAAGATAACAAAGGAATCATGGAATCTCATGATTGGAAGGGCAATTAGAAACTTTCTCATTCAGCTCCATCCTGCTACATCCATAGTTCTCATAATTAGGTTCTTGAATCATCAGTAACTCTGAAAAATGGTTCTTCTGTCCCTGCTTGTATACCTCTAGTGAAGGGGAAGTCCTCACCTCTGGATACAAACAATTTCTTTTGGGAATACATTCCTCATAAACAGACAAAATTCGTTTCCTGTTATCTCCTCCCATGGACCCCCATTTAGCTTTCTAAAAAAATATGTTTAATCTTGCTTTCCATGTCAGCCTCTTACAAAAGACAACTTTATCTTATTTCCTTCACTAAACACTCCCAGTTCTTTAAGTCAGGTCTTTGAATCATGTGGTTTTAAGTCTCCCCACCATTTTGCTTCTAAGATAAAAGAAGAAGCTGTCTTGAAGTACACAGAGGCACTAGTAATAAGGAGTCAGAGTTTACTATTCCAGAGTCAAGATCATTGGAAGATACATGAAGCAGAAAACCATATTTCTTAGGCTAAGACTCTCTTTTGCTCTCCAAGAAAACCTTTAATTAAGGTTATTCCTAGTCCTGTAGCAATGTAGAAGGCTCTCCTTACTCTTGGGGCATAAGGATTCCTGGAAACAAAATTTTCTGAGCCAAAACAAAAGCAAAAGTTGCGGCTGAAGAACAAGACAATTTTACTAACTAAAAAAAGCCTTAAAGAGTGAGAATAAAGCCAGTATAAGGCTAAAAGGTAGAAAAGCAATTTCCACTCTTGATGGTTTATTTAGTATAGAGGGAAAATTAAGGGCTTGGTAGGTTTTTTGGTGGGAGAAGAAGAAAGGAACTATTTCATATGTACCGTGACAAGAACAAAACAGAGACATTAAGCTCCCAGGAGGGCCTACATGTGTGCTTCCCTACAACCCACTTGTGCAC
Organism: Cynocephalus volans; assembly: GCF_027409185.1. NCBI lineage: Eukaryota > Metazoa > Chordata > Mammalia > Dermoptera > Cynocephalidae > Cynocephalus > Cynocephalus volans. The sequence continues at coordinate 80,576,945 of NC_084464.1, forward strand.
ACTGTACATTTCATCCAGGCAAACAACACTATTTCTAAGGCAGAAGAATGTCTCCTAAGGGCACTCAATGGCTCAAAGCTGCGCACAGGGAACTGTTAGATGGTAGGTGGCAAGGGTCAGGGGGTAAAGAGGGGGAGTGAGGAAATAGGATGATACAGGTGAGGACGATTGGGAGCCAAGATTCGGCTATATTTTTCCGGAGAGAATAATGCATATTCCCCATAAATTTTTTGACTGCCAAGGTAAGTACCTTCCAGAACACAGTGAAATTATATATCCTTCCATCAACTCTATAAACAACTTTCTAGGCATTGGGCCAGAAGGAATACATTATATATGGGACACTCAAAGACAGAAGGACAGTTCCATTTTTTTCCCTTTTAAACGATGGTCAAGTAGGAGAAAGTACACAAGAACACAATGTTTAGGTGCTAAAAATTCTGACCTACCCTGTGGCAGATTCCCTGTAAAGCTTTCCAGTCCTTTACTACCTTATATATCAAGAGTAAATTACTCTCAATTGATACTCACATTTTAAGAAACTGTTCAAAATCTAGGGGCTCAGGATTGACATAAGTTAAAAGTTAAATTTATACTAAGTTACTTCAGACTTTTAATTTCTGTGTTCTTTTTTTCATTCATGATACTAATTTCATGTGTGTAAATTTTTTTACACAAATTCTGTAGAGTCAATGTGGCTAGATTCATAAACTATTACCTTAATTTGGCATCAAACTTCTACTACAATGTGAGATGTGATATCATGGATAATTAATAATAATAGTCAATAGTTGCTAAAACAATCTTGTATTAAAATGAAAAATAGAGCCCTATTAGAATTCCTCTCATCTTAAAGAACTGCCCTAAGCATTTCATTGGGATTTTGCCTCAATCACTATATTTTAGCTACTCACATAAGACCATTTTAATTATGACAGTCTGTAAGATACCAAAAAACATAGTGGCTTTAGAACCATCAGTATCAATAATAAAATCAATTTAATTTTAGGTTACCAATTTGATGATCCTGACAACTCAAGGTTAAAACTGATTAGCACTTCAAATTTGTACACATCATTTCTTAGAGAAGAAATAGAATGATATAGCATGAGAGCATGTAACTATCATAATCACATGGAAAAATACATTTCAGCCTTTAAGTATATTTAAGGAAAAGCTTCTAAAATTCTTATCATTGAAATCTATGTACTATAACCCTTGAATTATTTAATTACACTTTAATTCTGTATTAGTATATTACAACAATGTTGCCTTTGAAAGAAAAAGTTAAAACATGTAAATGGAAGAACGTGAAGCTCTCTCTCCCTCTGATTCCTTTCTAGAGGGACTTGCCAGTGTCATGTTTTTACCTCTGAAATCGGTTTCTCATAGACATCTTCTCCTATGGACTTCTCCTGGGCAAGGATGGCGTCTCGGTGCAGAACCCGCAGCACTTTCTCTGGCTCTGCTGACCCGTAATGAGCCTCCAGAACCTCAGGCTTGGTTTTCTCTGTCTTCAACATGTGGATCACATCTTCTCTGGCCTGTAGTAGAAAGTGCAGCCAGGTCAGATGGTTGACACCGTAAATCACATACTGGGCTCACAAAATCAATATGGAGCTTATTGAATGCATCCCCACCTCTTCAGGTCTATTGGCATATGCACTCCGTATTCTGTTCTTATTTTTTACGAAAAGCAGATTGGCCAGCAGATACTCTGCTGCAGGTTGCTAGGAAGCAGGCAAGCAAAAAACGGGTTTGTGCTAATATTAACTACATAAAAATCGCCTTATATCTAAGTAGCGAGGATGGAGGTTGGGGGGAGGGAAGGGAGGGCTGGTCCTGGGATTCTTAACCGATTTCAGTGCACATGAGGTCAGTGACAATCTACAATTTACCAGTTTTCTATTTATACTCTCAATGTAGAATTCAAATCTGGTTTAAAATAAAACCCTGCTACTTCCATTCTGGTTGTAACTCCATGTGTAATTGACAAACAGCCTTTATTAGTGATTTCTCGTTTCTCATCAAGTGATTCATTTTGCACAGAAACATGGTTGGGAACTCGCATGGTACTGGGCTGGGTATTTTCAATCTAATATATTCATGCTGAAGATGAAATTTTACCTGTTTAACATCCCAACTGCCAATCAGATGAGTCAGGTTGGTAGGGTCAGAGTTGTTCTTTTGGTTTCTTTCTTTCTTTTTTTTTTTTTTTTTTGGCAGCTGGCCAGTATGGAGATCTGAACCCTTGACTTTGGTGTTATAACATCACTTTCTAACCAGCTAAACTAATCAGCCAGCCCTGTTCTTTTGGCTCCTTAGCACAACTTTAACATGTTGCTGAAGTTCTTGAGAAAACCCCTGATTGTAGGTTTTATATCATATTGTCTTTGGTCCCCATGACATAATGCAAATACATCTGGATATACTTTGTACTGGCTAGTAGTGATGATTGTTCTAGTTATGATGGAGCTAACATTTGCTGAATGTACTTCCATCTGGGCATATACTTGGAGCTGTTTTTCCAGTAATGGTGATGGGTAAGAAGTATCCTGACTTTGTTCCAACTTCTACTAAAGAACAAACTGGTTGGGACAGTGGAATAGAGTTTTCTCCTGTATTAATGTTAACCGTAGTTTGAAATTATAAACCTGGTTCATTATCATTGTACTCTAAATGAGAGAGCTAACTAGTTAACCATGAGTATTCATGATATGACTATTAGAAAGTTTGTCTTTCTTGAGGTTTCTCACTTTTATTGCTTTTCAGTCTCCATATTAATCTAATTCCAGATGGCTAAAAACTAATTTATTACTGAGATGTCAATGAACTGGAATTTGCAGATTTGCCATGTCTCTGCCACATACATATGTGCTCATTTCAAGACAAAAATAAAAAATATGAATTTTGAAGAAGCTAGTGGTTTGGAGTATTAGTGAGAATGTTAGAGTCAGAAAATAGTTTAATGGAAAGGCAATGTGTCTCCACATAGGATGTAAGGACATAAGCACAGATGCAGTGTCGGGCTAGCCTATAGTGTCTTTGGGCAAATTAGAAAAAGGTGTCTGCTTCCTCCAGAAGATACAGCCCTGAGTCAGGTTGTAGCTTACCCAGTGAGTGAAAAGTAGGCTGTGTTTCAGATCCTGTTCATTCCTTCTGCGAGGCACACTTGTGCAAGGCATAACTTCTTATCTCTACGTGGTAGCCCTATGTTGAAGGAGCTTCAAGGTATGTGGATTTCTATTGGTCTTCAAGCAGGAAATGTTCCTATGTTCATCTCATACAGCTGAATACATCTTCTAAAATAATGGTTCTCAACACTGACGGCATTGGCATTACCTGTAGAACTTTAAAAAATCCCAATGCCCATGCCATCCGAGACCAATTACATCCAGTTTTCTGGGAGAAGAACCTATGCATCAGTACTTTTTTAAAACTCCCAGGTGAATACAGGGTTGAGGGCACAGGGCTACACTGATCGGTTAAGAGACACAGCAACCAAACTGAATGTAAATCCTTGGCATTATCCAAGCTAAACTTGCCAACCTCAATGCAAGTGCATTTCCTCTTTCTGTTCTTAGAAAGATGTCAGCACCTTTCTCCTTTAAATCACCCTCACACCAGAGGTCAACTTTTTGCTTTGGCCAAAGCTGAAGGAGACAAACTCATATTGAAAGAAGAAACACAGGACTGTGAATTTAGTGATTTATGGAATGACAAGAAAGTAAAATCTAGAATCACATTTGAAAGTGAAAAAATGGTGATGATAGCAAGTTGGCAGGCTGGAAGTCTTGATAACAAACTACTGTCTGTTTTCCATCCTTAAATCAGATGAAGTAAAGGCTGTTTTCTAAAGCTCATATTTTAGCATGTGAAATTTAAAGACTCACAGGGGAGATATAAATACTGTCTTTTGAAAAAATAAATAAATAATTTTTTTTTAATTTTAAATAAAAAATAATGTACTTTTATTTGTATAATTTAAATTGAGATGTTGATTCAAAATGAAATGTAAATATTTCAAATGCTCTGCTCCCCTGCTCTCTAAAACATACTACAGTGGATGTCTAAGAAAAAAATAGAATAAAAGCAGAACTCTAATTCTTCAGAAAGAAAATCATTATAGAAGCTTAGAAAGTAGATTCTATCATATAGTACTTAGGTAATTTTAAAAGTTCTGAAAGAGTAAAAGAAAAAGGCTTAGAAGACAGACACTAAAATATAGTGTAGTGAAATTAAGGGCTGTTTTTATTCTATTCTTTTTGCTTATACTCATATATTTTCTAAATTTTCTACAGGGAATATATAACTAATTTTATAAAGAGAAACAAAGTTGTACTTTTATAAAGAAAGAAGAAATGCTTCACCATTTTTATTTCACATAAATTAAACAAAGGCAAATAATTTAACAGAAAGTTCTTTTTCATGTACCCAATGCTGAGAAAGCCATCTTCATTCTGGCTATAGACAAGCCAATGCACACTATCTCTGGGATTTAACAAAAAGGAGGAAGTGAAACCAAAATTGCCCAAAGATTACTCTACACCCTTGTTTTGGCATTGTCCTGATTCATTTTAGAATTCCAAACACAGCACTGAAGCCAGAGCTAGAACAGCACTGAGCTGGGTAAGTATACTGAAAACAGGGTAGTGTAAGGATCATGGGCTTTCCCACCTAACATTTATCCTGATTTAGTCACATTCTGACTAAACAGTTGAAGGAATCACAGCAGAACTACTTCTATATGGCGTTTCCATAAATGACATTCTGAAAAAGCGTTTGTCCCTAATTATGAATAAAGGTAATCAGAAAGTGGCTCTCAAATGTACACTGTATGAGATAATCTTGAGAGCATCAATTGCACTGCTACTTAGCACAAGTTTGCATGACCTAAGCAAAAAGGAAATTAAATAAACCTTAAAGCTATCAAGCAAATAAGAATTTGAACTAAAACATGGAAATAACATTCATATCATGGTATAGCAGAATGAGCCCAGCTTTCAAGAGACTCAGAATTAATTTCCAATATTAGCTGTGCTACGTGATTTTGCTTTGACCTTATTTTATCATCTATGAAATAGAATCATAATAAATTTCTTATGCAATTGTTAGGATAAAATCCGATACAAACATATGAAATGCCTAATATAGAGAATTTGGCAGACAGTAGATGCTGAGTCAATAGTGACAATTTACCATAGTTTCTGTTAGGTCTCTATCCTTAGATGACTTTTTGCTGCATGGAAAGAAAAGGAATTTTATAAAATACCTTTTTCCCTAACCAAATATAACATGTAAGATTGGTATAGTTTAACTGTCTAGACATTTTACAACTTGCTCTTAAGAATATTTTTTCAAAAAGGAATTTTTAAATCAGAGTAGCCTCTTTCCAGAAGTTATTTAATCTCCCTGATTCAGTTTCCTTGTCTGTAAAGTGGGGACACCAACCCACCTATGTAATAGGGACCTTGTTAGCCTCTAACAAGATAATGCAAATAAAATGCTTTTGAAACTGTAAATAGGTAGCTATTTCAGTTTAATTGTTTAAGCTATTAAGTTTAAAACGATGTAAATATTATTTATATCTATCTTCTTGACCAAATCTTCCTAATTGTCTTAGAAGATAGCTTCTTTTGTTCTAAATGATATGAAACACTTATTACTTCTCTCCCTAAAAATGCACTATGCTTGAAGTGTATTAATTGTGATATGCTACATATACTACATGTTTCATCTTAGCTTAATTTCTTAGACACTAATTACCAAAGAAAAAGAGGCCATGGTGATGTGATACTGTGCATTACATATAGTAAATCAATAATTAATATTGTGGTATCTGTTTAATCAATGGATTAACAAAGATAACTGTGATCATGATAATTTTTTTCACTACTTCAAACATGATTCTATCTATGTAAAAAAGATCCTACATTTTGGGGATAAACCACTTTACATTTCCATTTTATGAAACTTGTTAATTTTTCTATAAAAGAGTGAAATTTAAAATGTAAGGAAGCTTCTGTCCTTGAACATTACTATTTTTACACAGCAGTTTTATCAGAAGCAAGTGGTTAAAGTTTTAGGATACAGAGGAGCTGTTAACTAGACCACTGTACTTAAAAACATGTGAAATGACACAGAGAGAATGCTTTGGAGAGGACTCTAGAAAAGAGTTGCCTTCTTCTGTCTGAAGCGAAGAAGAGGATTGGAGGAGGAAGAGACAATAAAAATGTTCAACTTATTTACTCCTGATGATAAAGGTGAACAAATATAAAATTACAGAATCAGACATAGAGGGGTCACATCATTGTCTTCCACCAGACTTAGTTCCTCTTCGTACCAGTAGAGGCATAAGAAGACCAAGAACAAAGATGTCCCCCCAGAACTGAAACTACACCAGGTGGAACAACAGTTGTCTCAGCTGGCTGCATAAAGGAGCTGATTCAAAACATGTGGGGGCAGCAAAGAGCTATTCTGCAAAGCCCAGGGCCAACAGGTGAGTGAGTCATTCATCTTATAGGAGATCAAGGGGGACAGAATAAAACACAGGGCAGGTGGAGCCCACACAGGTGACATAGGTTCAAAAGGGGGCTGAATTCGACTATGCATTCAATAAATATTTGTACACATCTGCTTTGTGCAATGCATTGCATTCGGTATTGGAGATATAACTGCATCCTCAGGAATCCAAGTCTGGAAGAATACAGACAAACAATTGAAATGTGTTTACAATGGTATATAATAAGCCTTATGATGGAGTAAATACAGGGGACTAAGATCTTCATCTAGAAGAACACTTGACTCGAATCTGAGCTAACAGAGGAGGCTTTCTGGAGGAAGTGAACTGAAATTACACAATGAGTTCTTGAGCAGAGGGGAGGAGGAAAGGTGAGAGTGTACCATTGGAAGACTGTATGCAAAGGCCAAACAGATTTAGATGCATGGGATGGTGCAATATGAGGCTCGAGTGATAAACTCATGAAAAGCCTTTTAAGCCGTGCAGTGAGTTTGCATTTTGTCACGGAACAACAGGAAGCTTTTTAATTTTTTTAAGCAACAGGATAGTGACATGGTCAGATTTGTGTGGTGGAAAGATCATTCATCTGCTGTGTTAAAGAAACAGAAATTCTAAATCAGTCGGTCCACTGGTGCAGCTGAAGAATTGTGTTTTGAAATATCTCTGCGGGTGATTCTAAAGCATAGCTGCATTTTGGAAACCTCTGCTCTAGGACAGATAGACCAATTCAGCACCAAAAGCACTTAAAATTTTTGCTCAAGGTTCATTCCCAGGGACTTGCCTGACCCAGAGGTGTCTCTATGTTCTCCCTGTGTTATCAGTCCCACTGACCTTTCTTCACCAAAGAACCATGGTCACTTCAGACCAGCAATTGAACCCAAGAGGGTCCCCGGAACCCGTTGGAAGTGTTTGCCAGTTCTGGACAAACTAGGGTGATCAACTGTTACAGTTTGCCTGGAACTAAGGGGAATAGAGTCTTACCAATCTGGACTTTTGAAAACCAGGACAGTCACAGTCAATCTGGGACAAGCTGGTCACCGTATGGCAAACACCAAGTGAGAAGGAGACTGGATATTCCATAATATCCCTGCATCTAGGCAGGGAACCCATAAGTGGGCTTACCATGCTGAGGAACTGAATTTCATTGATCATTTCCAAAACATAGCTTTCTTTAAAGGCAAGATGCCGTTATTGACTATTATGTCTGGTGATAATTTTAACTGTATTTTAAACTTGTGGGGTTTTTCAATCTTTAAAAAAAAAAATCATAATAAATAGGAAAGAATGTTTAGTTCTTATGCCCCTGTTACATAGCTTTTCCACATTTCTAAACTGGGGATGTATATGACCCTCGGAGCACAGGGTGAAATGACAACGAGCCTTGAAGCCTGAAGATAAACAAGGTACATCCTCCTAAAGCACTACGATGACTGAAAGATGGGGTGGTGGCAAGTGGTTTACAATAATTTCAGAATATTAATACAATTTTAACATTCACTTAAGTGTTTAGGACATAACACAAGACTTTAAAAAACATTTGCTTAAGGCAGACAACTTAGAACAAACTCTCAGACAATGCCACCATGACCCATGGCATGCTGGTGCACTTACTTGGTTGGAGGAAGCATACCCAGTGGGAAGTCTGAGAAACCTGCCCCTACCTAATGACACTTTAAATAAGGCATTCCTGCCAACAGCTGCAACTTTAAATGAGGGATCCATCTTGAGGCAAGAATAAATCTGTTTCTATGTTTATGGAAGAACCAGAATGACACAGATCCTAAATACTATCACTTCTTTGTATTATTTACTTAACTGCTTAAATGTGGTCATTGCTGCAGTGAGCCAAGATAATATGGTCCTGGAGGATCAACACACACCCATTCTGTGACTGCTTTCCTATTCTGGGAACTCAACTGTGCTGTGTCTATTTACATTAGGTAATTTATTCATTTAATTGTCTATTTCCTTCTTAGGCTGTGAGCTATATCTACAGTGCCTAAAAGAGAGCCTGCCACATGATAGGCACTCAGTGAAGATGTGTTGAAATAAAGAAAATTAAAATTAAGTGATGTGAAGACAGGGAGGAATAAACTAGTACTGAAAATCTCAGAACAACCTTAACTATTTAGCCTTGTTCAAAAGATCTAAACAATTACATTTTGTCATCCTCTTTAGTCTTTCATCTGACATCTTTGTCTACAATTTAGAGTCACTTTGTTCTTAAGTTTATTCCAAAAAGAAAATATGTAAACTGAGTAAGGAAAAACAGTACATTCCACCAGAATGTTGCAACAGGAAATGGACTGTCTTTAAATCTCATCCAAATTAAATTATACTATTTACCCCAGTTAGGTAAATACTAATATTATAAATGAATTAAAATAAATAAAGCCATGTAATTTGCAATGTTCTTAGTTATTACTATAAATATTAAACTCATTTTTTTCTCCTGAATTTTAGAAAGCAAAGTTAACATGGTTAGTAATACAACAACATACAAGGAGAGCATCTGTACATGGTTAGTTTAAAGGACCATTGGAATTAAAAATGTGACTTTTGATTTCTCTGAAGAAATGTTTCTCCTCAACAATTATAGTAACCTAAAAGTCTCTATAGAGCTTTTTCATTAAAGACTAGCAGTTTAGACTGAATATCATCCAAAAGAAATCTCATTAAAATATCAGAAGCACGTGTTATTTATCATGTTAAAACTTGCTTTTACCATCATTATGAAAGCTTGAATTTTTAAAAGTAAATTCCTCAAAATCCCGATGATGTTTTCCTCAAGAGACCCTGAATAGCCAAAACAATCTTTAAAAAGAGCAAAGTTGGAAGTCTCACACTTCTTGATCTCAAACTTACTACTAAGCTACACTAATCAAAACAGTGTGGTACTGTCATAAAGACAGATATATGTCAATGTAATAGAATAGAGAGCCAACAAATAAACCCTCGTACATTCTGTATAGCCAAATGATTTTCCACAGTGGTGCCAAGACCATTCAATGGAGAAATGAGAATCTTATCAACAAACAGTGTTGGGAAAACTGGATATCCACATGCCAAAGATTGAAGTTGGACCCTTACCCTACAGAATATACAAAAATTAACTCCAAATTAATCAAAATGTAAGAGCTAAAACTATAAAACTCTTAGAAAAGTAACAGGAGAAAAACTTCTATCGGATATTGGATTTGACAACTGTTTTTTGGATATGACACCAAAAGCACAGGCAAATAAAGAACAAACAATCTGGATTATGTCAAACCTAAAAATTTTTGTGCATCAAAGACACAATCAACAGAATAAAAAGCAGCACATGGAATGGGAGAAAATATCTGCAAATCATATGTCTGATAGGAATTCATACCCAGAATATTAAAGAACTCAAAAAAAGAGAAAAATTTAAAGCGAGTGTAGGACTTGAATAGACATTTCTCCAAAGGAGATATATACATGGCCAACAAGCACACGAAAAGTTGCTCAATATTACAAATCACTAGGGAAATGCAAATAAAACCACAATGAGATACCACTTTACATTCATTAGGATGACTATTATCAAAAAAACAGAAAATAATAGGTGTTGGTGAGGATGTAAAGAGATGGGAACACTTGGGCACTACTGGTGGAAACGTAAAATGGTGCAGCCACTGTGGAAAACAGTATGGCAGTTCTACAAAAAGTTAAAAATGGATTACTGTATTATCCAGCAATTCTACTTCTGGGTACATGTCCGAAAGAATTGAAAGCAGGGATTCAAACAGATATTTGTACACCCATGTTCATAGCAGCATTATTCGCAATAGTCAAAAAGTAGAAGAAACCCAAGTGTCCATTGACAGATAAATGGAAAAACTAAACATGGTGTATACATAAATGGAATATTATTCAGCCTTTAAAAAGAAGGAAACCCTGACACATACTACTACATCAATGAACCTTAATGTTGTGCTAAGTAAAATAAGTCAGTTACAAAAGGACAAATACTGTATGAATCCACTTATATGAGTATCTAGAGTAGTCAAACTTATAGAGACAGAAAGTAGAATGGTGGTTGCCATGGGAAGTAGGGAGGAAGGAAGGGGAGTTATTGTTTATGAGTACAGTTTCTGGTTTACAAGATGAAAAAAATTCTGCAGATGGATAGTGTTGATAGTCGCACAACAAGGTGAATATACTTAATGCCACTGAACTGTACACTTAAAAATAGTTAAAATTGTAAATTTTATATTGCATCTATTTTACCACAATTTAAAAAAATTAAAAATACATTTCACTCCAAAAAAATTCAAATAAAAAAAGAAAATGAAAAGTATTTCCAATCTTTTATCTAGAGATTATCATTTTTTTAAAAAACTGACGTTTCATGTAATAGATCATAAAAGTATAGTCATTTCCCTGTGATTAGTCACTGAATGTCACTGTTACCCCTGGATTTAAGTGCATTTTATTACTTATTTGATTTTCTTCTTTTTTCTTTTTTACACACATTGGGATATTAATAGTGTGACAGCTGCTATGTCTTGGATTAGAAATTAGATAAGGTCACAGGTTCCCTCATGCAATGCTGTGATCCTACAGTGGATAATTTCTTAAATTCCAAAGACTGAAACTTTTTGTTCTATACCAATAAAGACCTTGGGCAGAGCCCTTAAACTGCCACGTCTATACGTAATCAGCAGATAGGGTCCAGCTTTCTGTGAACCAGGTGAGAAGCTGAATTCTTTAGAACAAAGAAGAAGTCCTTGCTAAGTCACAAGTAGGTATTTTCTCACTGTGGTGGTTTTTCCAGCTCAGTACATTTAATCCCCTCAATAAAAACCAGCTAGACGAAGACCCAGGACAGATCAAGCGTCTCTGGCACAATTCTGCTTCTTAGATTAAATTTTTCTTCACCTCCTTACTTTTTTCTATGACTGCCCTCTGTTACAGTTGGTCTCTAGAAGTTATTTTTTCAGCTTGAGTGAAATCCTTGTGTAATTCCATTTGGAAGACTGACTGGCAGGGTGGTCTTGCCACAGAGCTATTTGCATGAGGGACCGAGGCTCTTCCTGGGAAAGAATTCATCCCAAGGGAGGAAGGACACCATTTTGGTTGACGGACAATGGAGCAGGGTCAGAGGGGAAGGGTGAGTCTAAGTGCAACACAGTGCCCGTCACTCAGACTCTTGTCCAGTCCATCCCCTCCACCCATGCCTGAGTCCCGGGGTGAGGGATTGCCATAAAAGACTCAAATAAAAACCTGAGGAATTGGTAAATTAGAATTCAAGGCATCACAGCTTCAGCAATAAGGGGGGAAGGTGGGGAGGAGCAGCCGTCTCTGTATCTCGCATCATGCTCTCAGAGTAGACATCAGCCTGAGCAGCCTCCCAGGAGACATCAATGATGTAAACAGAAGAGAGCCTGGGGCACACACAGCAGTGTTGGCTGAGCTTCCAGCAAGCACTTACAGGGGCAGCAGTCATGACCACAGCGGGTTGGAGTAGGAAAAAAGGGCAAAATGGCAAGTGCTCATGGTAGCCCAGAGCAGTGTGTAGAACGTGTGTGGGTTGCTCTCGGGGCCTTCCAGGACTTATGAGAGGAATCCAAAGGAGCCTAGCATTCCCACTAAGCAGGAGGGGGCAGAGGAAGGAGAAGGAAGAGATGGCTTTGTAAAGTCTTTGATATTATTTTTATCCTCAGACTGGCGAGGGCTGGGAAACGTGGGTAATACATTTTCATAAGAGAAACTATTTTAACCAGACAAGATAAGACTACCTTGTGTAGAGGCTCATATGAATCATATAACAGTGAGTTCCTTTGGGTTTACTGTATTTCCTTATCTGTTCATTTCAGCCTCTGACCTAAGTGAATTCTATATTTATAGCATACATTTGACCAACTACAGTTGAGTTTTCCAAACAAAAATACAAGAAAATCTCAGCCATTCTGAACCCACAGGAAATGTCACACTGGATATTTACTATTACAATAAAATCAAGAGGTAGCACTTTAAATACTAGAGTTTTTCATGTTAAGGGTTTGGGAATAGGTGCATCATCACATGTATTACAAAGTCCCTTTCTACTTTAAAAGAATATAACATTCAAGTTAATGTCTTTTCGAAAACTCAGAGTGGTCATTATAAGTATCAATTTTCTGATGTACTGAAGATGTGTATTGTTATGTGGTCACTGAATCCACTTGCTTTTTGTTTTTCTTTTTAAGCAAGTTCCTGATTAGTTTCTAACTAGCAAGTTAAAGCTAGTTTTTTGCTTCTTTTCCCTCTTACTCAACAGATGCAATGTGGTAGAAAAAGCATGCACTTTGGAATCTTGTGTTAGAAATATGCTTCTGTACTACTGCTAGTATGACTTGGAATGAGTAAGTTAGCCTCTCTGAACTCAGTCTCTTTCTCTGTAAAATGAGCATAGGGATAGCTACCTCACAGATTATACATGAGCTAATGTATACAAAGTAACTGGTAAATGTTAGTTACCTCACCCCTCGGGAATCAAACAGACAAATTGTGGCTCTGCTGTTTACTGTAGCTATGTGACCTGGGACCAGTCATGTCTGAACCTCACTTTCTAAACCTGTATGAGAATGAAATACATGTATGTGACTAACATAGTGCCTAACATAGTGTACTAACATATAGTAGATGCCCAATAAAAGGCAATCTCCTTTTTTTTTTTTTTCCCTTTCCTAAGAGTGAATTGACTGATGTGGAACAGCTGGATCTATTGGGCAACATAACCAAAAGCCTTTCCACGAACTGAATCAATAGGTTGAAAGTTAAGGCAGTTTTTCTCATCTCTGTTGCTCTCAACAGCCTGTGACTGCCCAAACTTCTCATGACCATACAGTCTCTGTGTTCCCTATGCCAGAAAGCTAACAGACTACTGGCGACCCCAAGTCAGCTTGCACTGCACTTTGGAGCCTCCTGCACTATTTGTTGATGTGATTTGAAGAAGCACCTCAATCTCTAATTCAAGAATCTGGACCACACTGTTTACTCCAGAGTCTGCAGTTCCTTCGTCACCACTATCAAAAGATTATAGCATTGCAGAGATGATTTATTTTTTCTAAACTTTACTTAGTATTCTATTTAAAACCCAGCATTAATAAGAAACAATGTTAAATAGTACATCTTGTGCTAGCACTCATGCTGAAAGTAGGCATTGCCTGTAGATAAAGGATACAACCTAAGTCAAGTCCTCTGATTTAGGAAAAGAAAATTAAAATGAGTCCAAAAAAATGAAAATGTTAAATTTTTTAAAATTGCATCTTTATTATTTCTTTATGACCACATGTGAATCTATAATTATCACAAAATAAAAAGCTTAATTAAAAATAAATTTGAAAAATAAAAATAATTGCATCTTTAATATTTAACAATATTCCTGTAGAATCGCTACTTGGAATGTCCTTTTTTAAATAAAGGAGATCCCTGAAAAATCCAGAAAACTTCTGTACAATTTGTAATTTGCTAACTGCTTTTCACGGGCAATATTTGGCTTTAGATGTCAAACTTACCCTTTCAAAGATAAAGTATAGTCGATTGTATCTACTCATAAAATTATCTTGCCTTTTCAGTATATTGGACCAGAGATAGAGCACATTCAAAAATTTTTTAAACAGGAACATCTCGTGTATTTTTACCTAAGCACTATTGTTTAGGAGTTTTGTGATGCTCTACAATTTGAGAATGGACATAAAATTTGTAGAATTGCCATTTCTGATGCCTGATATTTCCCTAATCTTGGTGGTCATCCCCTTGTAATTACAATGACTCATTTTCTCCCTCCTGGCAAGACTGGGAGCTCAGTGAGGATACGAGCCTCTTGTTCTCTTTTGTGTCCTAGCTCCTACTAAAATGACTGATGCAAGTGGCTGCTCAATAAATATTTGTTAAATGAATGACACGTTTGTGCACGCACATGCATATTCGGCTTATCCATCAACAATTTCTTGTGCTTCTTTTAAAACACGCACATTTTCTCCTTTGAGGACAGAACTGCTTTTTAAAAATCTACCTTTTACCTTTCACTAGAGAAAGTTTAGATTCCAAAAGATATTGGCTTATTACTTTCATTTATGTTCACAAAATCCCTGGAAAGTCTTCCGTTGCATATGAGGAGCAAATAGAAATGAACTACAGTTAATTTTCATTATTCACAGTAGTTATGTTCTGTAAAGTTGCCACAAACAGTGAATTAGTGAACACTAAACCATTGCTCCCAGGGGAACATATTAGTTCATTTTTGTGTTATGTAACAGAATTCCTGAGACTGGGTAATTTATAAAGAAAAGCAGTTTATTTGGCTTACGATTCTGGGCAGCTGTATCTGGCACAGGCCTCAGGCTGCTTCCACTTATGGCAGAAAGTGGCAGGGCGGCAATGTGTGCGAGGAGATCACTTAGTGAGAGAGAAAGTGATAGAGATAGAGAGAGAAGGGAAGACAGAAAGAGAGGGAGAGGGACAGAGGAAAGGAAAAAGGGAGGGATGGAGGGAGAGGGAGGGGAGGGGCCAGGCTCCTTTTTAACAACCAGCTCTCCCGGGAACTAATAGAGTAAGAACTCACCACCGTCAACTTCCCCCCAACCCCAACCATAATCCAAACACCTCCCACTAGGACCCACTGCCACGCTGGGGATCATCAGATTTCTACATGAGTTTTGGAGGGCCAGTCATGTCCAGACTATAGCAAGGAAACACAGAGTTATGTTCCTATGAGTCTCTCTTCACAACATTTTCATCAACCCCTCAATGCATTACCCTTGTTTTATGTGTTTTTTCTGTTTAAAGACACCTTATTTAATATAAATTGTTGTTTAATTAACATTGAACTCACAGTCAATAGCACTATAACTCTGGTCCGAAGGAAGCTTATCCAACACACATTTTCTCCTCAAAGCATATCACAGCCTTCTTTGCACTCAGGAACGCTAGAAAGTATGTCAGCACTATACCTGGGGACCATTTTAAATGGCAAAATCACCAACAAAAAGTAAACAAATATGGAAAATATGGCACTTAATATACCACACAAAGGACACTTGCCTACAATGAGCTGAAACAAGAAGGCAAAGCATAGCCTTATTCTATCTCGGCTGGAAACATGCACATTTTTTGCTGTCCTACACATGTCTGCAAATGGCCATGAAAGTGCTGCAAGTATTGATTTGAGGATTACAAATAAATTTTAGCAAGTAGGCAAATTCACATTACAGAATCTGTGAATAATGAAGATCAGCTGTATTTTGAAGCCATACAGATCATTGTGGGATAGAGGTGAGACAAAGACTATTACTGCTCACCAAATGTCCATGGCATCTCCCACTTCCCAGCCTCCTTGTAGACTGGAGGGGGTATGTAACTAGCTATGGGAGAAACGGTGGGTGAGCTGGTGCACAACTCTTCCACTTTTCTCTTCTGTTCAAACAACTAATGATGTTCATCATGGTGGAAATTACATCAGCCTGGGTCCCTGAGTGATCATATGGAAGAGAAATCACTCCCTGTTCCCACCAATCCAAGATGGACAAGGGTAATGAGGAAGAAGTTTTATTGTATGAAGTAACCAGTATTTGGAGATAAATTTATTATTGCAGCATGTCCCAGTCTACCCTTATTAACATTGAAATTGGCACACCAAAATAGAGGTGCTGCACCATAGAAGCCTAAAATATAGAACTTATAATACGTGGAACAAAACTTGTGACCCTCATTTGAAAGATCAATTAATGACTCAAGAAGTAGCCAGGTTTCTATTTCTTTATTTATACAAAATACATGAAAAATGGCTGTTCAGTTTTGCTATGTTCTTCATACCTGCTCATGTGGTACTCCTTACAGACTTTTTTCCTAAATGCTACAATGCATGATAATGTATTATTGGCACATTAAGCCAGAAATGATTTTAGAGATCATCAAATTTAATGCCCTCATTTACAAATGAGAAATCTGAGAGTCAGGTAAGGCAAATGACTTAAAATATTACCCTTGAAAATGAATTAAATGCTATGCATTTCATAAAGTTAAGTTGCTGTTATTGCCCACTCCCAACCTTCAAGGTTATACAATTAGTTAACACAGGCAAGTCATGGCCAGAACCCCAATTTTTTATTACTAGGGGAAAGTGTAGTTTATTACTCAGTTTTAGAAAATATTGAAAATATGCATCACAGGGGATATTGATTGGGTGTACTGACAACGTTCAGATGCTTTTGGTATGTAGAAACAGGCAACATTGTTCCATTTGCAGCTACTGCTTTACACGGGAGATAAAGATGCCTAACAGGGTGTGTGTCTACCGTTGAGGTACTGGATATACTGCAATGGTCAAACCAAGGCAGAATTATATGGAGAAACAACAGAGACCTCGAGAAAACTTGCTATTAGGGAAGAAGGAGTTCAGCATGGCAAGTCAAACACAGCATGGGACCCAAGTATTGGAGAGGAAGTTGGTGACTTCACATGCACCCTCTCATTACCTCCCCTTCCTCTCCCCTCTCCTTTACCCACACTGGCCTCCTTGCTGTGCCTCTGCCCTGCCTGGAATGCTCTTCCTCCAGATATTTGCACAGTTTGCTGTCCCACCTCCTTCATGTCTTTATTTAAATGTTGCTTTTTAGTGAGGTCTTTCCTGGCCTGCTATTTAAAAGTGCCACTCTCACCTCTGAAATGTCTTAATCCTTTTCTTGACTTTATTTTTCTCCATAGGATTACCTTTTAACATATATGTTTGACTTACTTCCTTTTTTTTTTTTTTTTTTGTCTGTCTCCTCCTCTAGAATGTAACTCCTTAAGGACAGATGTATTTTTCTTTTTTTTTTTTTAAATCTGCTTTGTTTATGTTTTATCACCAGTGCATAAAAATGGTACCTGGCATATAGTAAACACTCCATGAGTATTTGCTGGATGAATGAATGAATGAATACATGGGTGGTTATCTGACTTCTGCATGGGGGAAAGACTTTGTCTGAAATGACAAAGAAAAAGATTAGAGATTCTACCTGTAAAAAAAAAAATCATAGCCAATCAAATGGCAAAAAAAAAAAAGGAAATATTTGTGACATCTATGACAGATATAGCGTAACTATCCTCAATTATAAAGAGTTCACCTATATCAGTGAGAAAAATCCTAAGACCCAATAGAAAAATGCCTGAAAGGTATAAATAGACAATTTGATAAAGAGATATATTTTATATCTCATTAGGAAATAGTTCACTTAACTAATAACTAAAGAAATATAAATTAAAACAGTAATGAGGTACCATTATTCACCTGTTAAATCTGGACAAATTTTAGAACTATAATAATTATCACAGATGAGAGTTCGATAAATAGGCATTCTCATAATTTTGTTGGGAAAACATATGGGTTCTGAAAAAATAACTTGGCAATAAATGCACATGTCTTTAAAATATTCATACCTTTTAATTAAATAGTTAAACAAAAAGGACAAAGATTGTTGCACAAATATTGTATCATTTATAACAGGGAAAATTGGGAAAAAACTAAATATTCTGTAATAAGAAAATATTTGAGTAAAATATAGTATATCCATAGGATAAAAATTATGCAGGGTTTAGAAATGATATTTGAAGGGCTGTTGGATGATGTAGGAAATGCTTACAAAAAAATTCAAAATTGTATGTACACTGTGCTCACAATTACGGAAAAAATACATGTGAATAAAAATACCAAAATATTCATAATTGTTCTTTATGAATGACAGAATTATAGATAATTTATATTTTTCTTTATTAATTTTTCTAAGTCAATTTTTTCAAATTGTTTTCAGATTTTTCCTTCTAAGGAGACTATTTAGATATTTTTTCCCTTATCACCCCCCTTATAAAATTTAATACCACATATATGTGTTTATATACTATGGTCCTTTTGGAGGCCATAAACCACTGTTAATGTAAAGCTTCTTCTCTCTCCAAACTCCCAGAATCAATTTTCACACTCTTAAGAACAGCAGTGCTCTCATTGAGAATGCATGTTCTAAACGATCTATGTTGAACTGGTTTTACTTTAATAATTAGACAAAATATTTTCTTTTTATTGCAACATAATTGATTGGACATATCTGTGTGGTACAGCATTGAATATCAATACCTGTGTGCAATATGTAATGCTCAAATCAGGATAATTAGTATATTTGACTTTACACAATGTAATCACTTTTTGTGGCCCCTTATCAATTTCTTGCTAACTCCTCCTCCCCTTCCCCCTTTCCCAGCTCTGGTGGCCTCAGTTCTGTTCTCTCCTTTTGAAAGTTCGACAAATTATTGTGATTGTTGTATCTTTCTTTTCTTACTTATTTTTTTTTTAGCTCCCACTTATAAGTAAAATACTTAACATAATTTTCTCTACAAAATATTTTTTAAATGTAAGTTCTGGAACAGGTAGTTTCAGCTCAAAGGAATAAATCTCTAATAGCAAAATTTCTGGTCCTCTGGTACCTGAACTTTTGAAACAAGTTCTATTATGACTAGAATTGCTTGTATAAATATTCATTCCAGCTAATGTAAGTCTGGCTCTAGATATGTAATATGAAACTAATGTATTTTGCAGGAAAGGACAGGGTTAAATTTAATAAAAACAAATACACTGTACCTAGTGTGGACAAAATTCTTTTCAGGAGCATTATTTAATTTATTTCTGTTAACTCCATTCTATAGATGAAAAAATAAGACTCAAAGAAATTAAATAGCTTGCCCAAGTAAGAAACAGAGTTTATCTGACTGCAAAATATTCGTTCTTTCCATTTCATGTTGCTGTGGAGGTCAGTAACAGTTTTCTGTGAAAATATGATGTAAGGGGCGGTCCTGGGATGAAACTCGCTGGGTAATGTTTCCTGCACTAACATTCATCCACAAATAGTGCCACCACCATCTGGTCCAGTTTCCCCACACTACATAACTTGATTGGCTTGTCATGATCTTGCCAACATTTTTTGAGCGTTGTCATCTTTTTAGTAACTTCCCTAAGAATGCCTCACTTCGATCTTCAGGCCAGAGCACGTGAGGCAGTGAGCCCAATCCTGTAAACTTTCTCCTCCGACCCTCTAAGACCCCTTGCCAAGCCACTGCTGCTGGGAGACAGCCCTAGAGCATGACTTCTCGCAATGCACTTTGAAGTAGATAAAATATGCACTCATGGACATCTGTCTGTTATTTCCTGCACTCACAGCTTTGTTCTTCTTTATTGCCAGAGAATTCTATGGATGATGTCACTTTTCTCTGAAGAAAACAGGCCATCAGAGCTTTTCACTGACATAATTAATTATCTGTAGCTTGATTCTGGGCCAGAAAATTCTCAAGGCACAGCCCCCGAAAGAATTAACTCTACTGTGCTTGCTTTTCTTAAACTTTTAAAGAGACAGGGTTCCATATCTTTTCTTTTCTTTCTTTTTTTTTTTTGTCCTCAGATACTGATAATGGTATTTTTGTTCAGTGATATCAAGTAACAGAAAGTGAACTGGGGCACTATTCTATGATTTCACAAGGAAGACCTACGATTCAATGGGCAGCAAACTCTAAAGGTCGCTACAGATCAAGTATACAAAGCAAAGCTTTTAGGCTTAGTCTTAAATGCTACAGGAATGCATCACAATTACTGAATAGACTCTTTAGGGGATCTTGTGAATCAACAGCCAGAAAAATAAGATCTCAACCAAAGCTAACCATGTTAAATCGTCTACAAGGTGAAAAGGATTCAGTTTATCGGCCACAAAAGCCTAAAACATCAGTATATTTAAACCTTACAAGAGAAATTACCAGAATGGTGACCGTATATATTGAAAGTTTTCACCTGTTTTTACATAGATCTGAAACAAATTAGCCAGTTCACCACCAGAAAATTTGTTACCCTCCACTCCCCTGGGTTTCAAGATTATGTAAATGAGCTGTTACTTGTCTCTTTAAAACTGGGGCTCAGTGGGGAATGGTAAACACTGTAGATGTCATAAAGCAGTGGAATGACTCTGATGGAATTAGGGCACTTCCACCGACTTCTGGCTCTGCTCTTCAGTAGATGAGCTGTAAGTGATCCAGGAAGCCTCTCAACTTGTTCAACTCTCGTGCAAATAGCAAAATCCTCTCTGACTCAAAGGATTAATTGAGACCATAGGTTTGAATATGCATATAAATATTGTCCCCAAGAAACTGAATTGTTACTTACATTCTTTTCTACTGCCTGATTCTGCAAAAAGAGTTTGAATTGTGCTCTTTGTGAAGAAATTTAGTGTGGTAAATTATCTCTTTAGACCTACTCTCAAAATTTTTAAAGATCTAAAATTACGATGTTATAAATGTTTGTTATTTTTTTAAAAAACCAACATTACAGAAGTGATTAAGGACAGTGAAAAGTGTAAGCTTTTTTTACGTCTTCCAAATTCCACTTGCCAGGGCTAATTCTATTAATAATTTGAGTGGATCATTTCAGAACTGATTTTCTCTGTAGATATATAAATACAGTAGCAACACACACATTCTTTCTCTTTCTTCCTCTGATATTATTGAGCACTTACTATATGCCAGGAAATGTGCAAAGTGCTTTGCAAACTTATCTCATTTAAATCTCACAATAACATCAGATAGATACTATCGTTATCACCATTTTGGAAAAGAGGGATCTGAGGCAGGTATAGAGAAGTTTAGTAAATTGCCCAAAGTCACACAACTAATAAACAGTTGTATCGAGATGCAAATCCAGGCAATCTGACTCCAGAGCTGGCAATTTTAATATACCTTATGATTCTCCATATACATATATCCATATAGAACCTCTCAAATATGTATTACTTTATTTTTTTTATTCAATGGTAGAATGGAAAGGTAGAGGAGAATTAAATGTAATTGATGCTAATACTTATTTTATCATAACTAACAAGTATGCCTTATTTCTTTTTCAGTACATTAATTGAGTCTCCTCTGTTTTTACATGTATGTCTTTCAATGGTATCTTTTTCAGTTTTCTCAATTTATTTTCTTACCTGAATCTACAACCCAAAGTTTAGATCAAGCCCTAGCACAAAAAATAAAAAATTCAAAGGGAAAGACCAAATGTTGGACTGGAAATCCACTGTGTTAAATTTGTTTGAAATAAAGATTCATGATTTTTATTGTGATTTATGCCTTTAGTAATTAAACCAAACCTTTACCAAACATCTCTTTTATTTTTACTGCTCCCTTCTTTAGATGAAAGTTGAAGGACCTGGCTACCCCTTCTCTTTCCTTTTGCATTCACAGATGGAGCAGTTAGTTATCTCTTTCCTACCTCTCTCTCTCCCTCCCTCCAGTCTTCCTTCCCTCCATCCCTCTTTCTTTCCTTCATCGCATTACTAATTAATTCATTTAGCAGCTATGTGCAAGGTATTGTTAGTTGGTGTGGTGGATCCCACAGTAGTAGGATATAATCCTATGCTTACATGACTTTATAATCTAGTAAAAGTGAGATTTGGAAAGGTAACTCCTACAACTGATTGTTCTTCAAGCTACCTCTTGGAAGGAAGGGTGGGGAGAAAGTTCTAGAGTATAAGATAGCACTGGGAAGTCATCAGGAATGATTAACCTCAGTCCCAGTTTTTTGACCAAACTAAAGGGCTCCAAGCCTTAGCAGGTTATTTGATTCGTAGAATTATAGGGGTTTACAGTAGGAGAGAATGTTAATCTCTTAATTTACAGGTAAAGAAACAGAGGTTTAGAGAAGTCGGTGATTTGCAAGGAACATAACTAATTGGTTGTTGATTGTATATTAGAACCCAGGTCTCCTGATTCTCAGACCAGATATCTCTCCATTATGCTAAACCACTAGTAAATACATTGTGACAATCTCGAGTAGGAATGAATTCACATGCTTATTAATTAATTTTTAAAACATGAAATGAGCACTTTTTTGTGAAATCAATAACCATTTGAATGCTATTGGGCAAGCAGCAGTTTATGACTGTAAAATCAATGCTCTAAGGAGAAGTAACTGGCATTTCACTGAAATTTGACTTTGTACTCAAACACATTATTTTTTCATTAATAATAGGAATGTGGCTACTGAGCTCAAAATATTTGATTCAATATTTTTACCTTAATTTTTAGATGAATGCATATATAAAATGTTATTTATATAATGTTTTCTCCCCATATGCAGTTCCTGTGGTCAACCAGGAACTGGTTGATAGGTTTGATAGTCTTCTTGAGGGAAGATGTTGGGAAAACTTCATTTTGTTAAAATCTTATCAACAACTACTTCCAACAATCATCATTCAAAATGGGACGCACCCTGGTTAAGCATATTATATATCATGGTCCCATCACTTATAGCCTCATAAGATTTTTTTTTCATGACAGACTAAGACTTTTATCTGGCAGCATGACATTGATTTTTGTGTTGAAAAATCTCTGCCTTAATAGCTTGTATGTTTCCAACGCATCTGCTTTTTTGGAATAAATGACCAAGAGCTGCTGGCCAAGATTAATATTAATAGCTGGAAACTTTCAGGAAAAGAATTTCCTTCATTACAATACAGCTAATAAAATGGCTCAAGGTGCCCCTAGTTTATTTCAAACTCCTGCTGCTTATTTGTAGTTCCCAAGCTGCCGAGCATTACTGTTTCAGACAATTGACATGCATTGACCTCTACCAAGTTTTTGTGGTCAGGAACCTTATCTGAGCTGTCCTCAACAAGCTTCGTCACTGACAAGTGAATGGTCAGATGAAAGCATGGTGAAAATGACTAAATAGAAGAGACAGGTGGATGAGATCAGTCAACGAGTGTTGCCAGATTTCTCAGTGCTGAACTCATCATTTTATGTTCAACAGTGGCCAGTCTTGTTAAATAATATCATGGGAATATCCATACATTTCTTTCAAATTTCTCCCCCATGGCCTTCAAGGTCAACAAGCACATAGTCTGAATGCCCTCTTTCTGCAGCCACTCTTCACATGAGTGGCTAATCCCAAGAGCTACTTTAGCAAGAAACTATGGAGCTGCAGTAATATGGACACATTTGTTCCAGCTGAAGTCCTAGCAGCTATTTCATGGATGGTGTCATGGATCAATTCTGAAGGCTTACGTCAAAAGGACTTAACCACAGTAAAAACACTTGAAGCATTTCCTCTGAGGTATCTGGCATTGCTTTTTCTAGTCACACCTCCAAAGGATTCACCAAAGCCACAAATGAAGGAAATAATCACATACTTTTGATATTGCAGTTGCTAAAGTGCAGGCACATGGTACTTTTGGCACCATCAGTAAAACCCAGAGAAAACCCATCCCCATCACTTTCTAAATTCAAATATGTGTTTGGCTCTGCTATCATCTCTTCCAGTCCTTTATCTCATCTATCCCTATCTCCCAAAACTCTTCCACTGTGCTCTCTGAAACACAATCAACTGCAAGCAAACTCCCCTAAGTTCACAAACCCTTCTGAGAATGTTCCCTTCACCTCCTTGCTCTAAGGCAGTGATGCTCAAATTTGGCTGCACTTTGGAATCACCTGAAGCTTTAAAAAAAAAAATACCGATGCCTGGCTCCTACCTCCAGAGGTTGTTATTTAGTTGGTTTGGGATGGCTGAGGCATCTGCAGCCAAGTTTGAGAACCACTACCCAAGAGAAACCCTGACTCTCTGCTGAGGACACTGCTTGCCCAACAGCACAGAAGTAGGTAATTTCTCTCCCACTCTCCTTGTACCAGTGAGCCCAGAGGTAGGGTAGATTTCCTTCTTGCTTCTCATCACTGCTTCCAGATCTTTCTTTCTCTCTCCTCCCTAAAATGTCCTAGCTTTGAATCTCATGTCATCAGATAATATCAATTAGTATCCTTTCTGTTTGTAGTCATGTAGCATTCATACCCCCTGGGTCATTCACTCCCCTTCCTTTCTTGATGATTTTAGCTTCTGGGTTGCTGCTATTCTCTCTAACACTACTTCTGTCAAAATTTCTTGATGATTTCAATATTCTCTTAGATGATTATTGTGCTAACCTGACCTCCCAGTTCTCTGAACTTCTCTATTCTAATGATTCTGCCCTTCACACTATCTCAGCCCTCACTTCTATGATCATACCTGGTCCTTGTTATTATCAAAAATTGCAACCATCTATAATTTCAACTCTCTACCACCAACCTTTATATTTCCAGATCAGTCCCTCTGGAACCCCAGATCCAACAACACTTTGATGGCAGCAGAATCTACAATCCAATGACTTTACCATCTTTTCGCTGGCCTTCACTCTCCCTCCCCCCTTGTGCTCACTTTCCTTCTCATCCAGCTTCACTACCCTCAATGTCATACCCCTTTCCTCACTTGATTGTACTCTCTTGGTCAAACTATGACTTTGGTTAAATCTAACTTGTCACCTCTAACGGTTATACCTATAGCTAGAGAAAAGCACATCATGCCAACTGATCTCATTTTATATTCACGGTTACTGGGCTGGCTGGTTAGCTCAGTTAGAGCACAGCATTATAACACCAAGGTCAAGGGACTGGATCACCATACTGGTCAGCTGCCAAAAAAAAAAAAAAAAAATTTATGGTCACTAACCTTAACTGGGCTGTTAATACTACCAAAAAAATTCACACTATATTCTTCTAGTCCATTCTCATATACTTGTACTACTATTTCATAACTATTCCTTCCTTATCAAATCTTTCACACATCTTCCTCTTTGCTTCATAGCTCACCAAGAAAACTGACACAATTAGGAAGGAACTTCCACAATCTCCCACCATCTCCACATATCCATGCATCTTTGTCCATATATGTAATCTGCTCTCCTGTTACTAGAAGTGAACTGTTTGTGTTTCCAGTTAATGCAAACTTCTTACCTTCTACACTAGATCCCATCCTATCTTAGCTGCTTAGGACATTGTTCCAATCCTTTGCCCATCACCAGTGTTTCCCCCCTACTAGCTCATTCTAATCAGCATGCAAACGTATCATATTTCTTCCATCAGAACAAGACCCTCTCTTGACTCCACTTCCCCTACAGATCCCACTTCATTTCTCTCCTTCCATCTCCAACAAAACTCACTGAAAGAGTTGCCTGTACTTATTGACTCCAATATTCTCTCCTTCCAAATGAGTGGGATTCATTTGAGTTCACTCCTATCAGGCTTCTGTTATTATCACTCCTGTGAAACCCTCTTATGAAGGCAAACCATGATCTTCCTGTTGCTAAATCCAATAGCCATTTGATCCCTCACTTTGATCCGACAACAACATCTGATGCTTTGATCTTTCTCTCCACCTTAAAAATTCTCCACTTTGACTCCAGGACACCTTACTTTGTTGATATCCCTCTTACCTCTCAAATTGCTCATTCTCATCCTCCTTTGCTTATTCCTCCTCATCTTCCCAATCTCTCAGTGCTGAATTCTCCAGGGCTCAGTCCTCGGACCTTTTATCTTTTCTATCTGAATTCACTTTCTTCATTATTTCACCCAGTTTTGTGGCTTTCAATACCATCTATATACTTGTGACACGCAAACTGATAACTTCAGCCCAGACCTCTCCCCTGAGCTCCACTCTATCCAAAGGCCTACTGGACATCTCTCTGACTTGAATGTCTAACAGACATCTCAAATTTCATGTGCAAAACTACATTTCTGTTCTCTCCTTATCTGCTGTGCTCGACCTGTAGTCTTCCCCATCTCAGTCAATGGAGACCCCTGTTTTCCATTTGCTCAGCAAACAACCTTGGAGTCAGTCTTAGCTAATCTCTTTCTCACATATCTCACATTCCACCTGCCATCAAATCAGCTCTCCTGAAAAATTTATTCAGAAACTGAGTATTGTTCACCACCACCACCACCACCACTGTCACTACCTGAGTCCAAGCCACCAGTATCTATTGTTGGGATTACACAAAGCCAAAAGCCACCTAGTTTGGTCCCCCTTTCCTTCTAGTGGTTCACATTGGCTCAGAAGCAGAGAAGTAAATAAAGAACGCCTGACAAAGGAAAGAATCCTGTACTTTTTCTATATACCCAATCATTGTCAACACAATAAAACTAAAACTAGTTTGGAGTTTGTAAGGATGGAATAAAAAACATAAGGACATTTTTAAAGGGTGGTGGGAGGGGGATACTGAGAGACTGGTTAACAGATGCAAAAGTACAGCTAAATAGGAGGAATAAAATCTAGTGTTCTATAGCATTGTAGGGTTACTATAATTAACAACAATTTATTGTATAGTTTCAATTAGCTAGAAGAGAGGATTTTCAATGTTTCCAATACAAAGAAATGATAAATGTTTGAGATCATGGAAAAAAAACTCTGTGGTTGCCATGGTTTCAGGGGATAAGGGAGGGAGAGAGGGATGAATAAGTGGAGCACAGAGGATTTTTAGGGCAGCAAAACTATTCTGTATGATACTTTAATAGTGAATACATTACATTATGCATTTGGCAAAACCCATAGAACTGTACAACACGAAGAGGAAACCCTAATGTGAAATGAAGTCAATAATAATATATCAATATTAATTCATAATTGTAACAAACGTACCACACTAATGTAACATGTCAATGATAGGAGAACCTGTATATGTGTGTTGGGGGAGGATACAGAAACTATCTGTACCTTCTGCTTAATTTCTCTGTAAAACTAAAACTGCTATTAAAATAATGGAAAAAAAAGAAAATGTTAATAAAGTTATTCCACAAATATTTATTAAGTACCTAATCTATGGAGGTTCTAATTACCATAAACAATAAAAAATATCCAAAAGATAGCAAGTATTTTTTAATGGGCTCTAATTTCTTAATTCCTTTAAAGATTGATGAGTATTAAGTCACCTTTAAAAAAAGTAAATAAGAAAAGCTCAGAAAATTCAGAAAAAATATGTGAGAACATTTGGCTTTTCCACATTTAAAAACATATTATAATACTGCAATAATTAAAACAGCATGGTACTGGAGCATGGAATAGGCTGAGAAATCTATGGCATAAACTAGAAACCCCAGAAATAGATTTAAACATTATATTGTAGGATAAAAGTGACATTTCAAATCATGGAAAAAATAAATTGCTCAACTAATGGTTATTTACTCATTAACTCTCAGTTATAAAACCATTTATGTCTATTCTACTGTGTGACACTGAGTCTGGGATTCTGCAAATTACAATTCTTAGACTTCTTCTGTACTAGCTGCTTCCTGTTGGATTCTGCTAACAGGAGTCATTAGAGGAATATCAGAAGATGGGAAGGGGCCTGTTTCTGCCAGTGTCACTCCAGCAGTAGCAGTTAGCTGCACCTCCTGGTTCTTCAGAACTCCTGCTCATTCAGCTTCCTGAAGGCACTAGCAGAAGCTGGGCAGCACACCCTCTTCAGGGAGCTTTTTCTGAAGTCCTACGTTCTAGTAATCTATTGTCTTCCCTTAATTTCCCCAGCCTGGGAGGTGGTAGTTGCTTTTTGCAGTTATCATCTCTGGTTACCTCAGCATTCTCTTTTTCTCTTTCAGCCTCCTAACATCTGTGTAACCTAATCCATTTATTAACGTTTTTCTGTTTGAAATATCTAGTGTACTTTCTGTCTTCCTAACAAGACCCTGATTGCTACAACAGCCATCTACAAAAAAAGTAAAGTGGCTCACTTCGAACTCAGATAAATTCCAGACAGATTAAATATTTCAAAGGGAAAACGGGGGAGGGTGGGGAATACTAAAAGAAAATAAGAAAGAAATTTTTCATAATCTAAGAGTGGGAAGGCCTTTCTAATTTTGACCCACATCAGAAGCCATAAGTGATTGACGTCTGACTAATAATAGTAATAATCAATTCTGCATAGCAAAAAGTACCAAAAACAAAGTCAAAATAAAAATGAGATAGGAAAAAAGATTTGATCATATCACAGACAAAGAACTAATTTCTTTACTACATAAAGAGCTCTTATTAATCAATAAAAGACCAATGACCCAATAGAAAAAGAGCACAGGGTAAGAACAGACTAGTCACAGAAAGCAAAATGTAAATATCTCTAAAAACATTTGAAAAGATGCTCAACCTCACTCATAAGACAAATGTAAAACTACTAGGAATTAGTAGTTTTAATTTACCATTTCACCTAGAATTATAACATTGAATTGGTAAAACAATTCATAATGTACTGTGCCAGCAAGAGTGTGAGAGAACAGACCTATAAAGGGCAACTTAACATAATCTATCACAAATTTACATACCCTTTGACTTGGTGATTCCAATTCTGGGAATTGAACCAAGAGAAATTCTCTTACATGTGTGATAAGATATATGTGTAATGGATTCATGCAGCATTAACTATAATAGCAAAAAACTGGATAGAGCTTAAATGTCCATCAGCAGGAGACTACACTGTACACCAACTATCATATACTCTGCAGCCACTAAAAAGAATCAAAAATTTCTATATGTACTAATAGGGAAAGACTTCCAAGGCATATTTGGTCTTTGAAAAAGGTCTGTTTCAGAACACTGTATATAATATGCTCCCAATTGTGTAAAAAGACTAAAAGAATACATACATGCTTGCATACATTATACCTTTTCCTAATTTTCAACCATATGTGTGAATTAACCATTTAAGATTTTAAATAAAACATTTTTTAACATAAAATTTTTAAAATATACAAACTTTATCCTTGTAAGTATATTTTCATGTTTTTCCTGATTTTTGGACTCAGGTTTACTACTGAATCAGAGCATTACACCATCCATCCATTTGTTTATAATTACAATCCATTGTTTTATAATTACAACATGATTCCTACAAATGTGAGTACAATATGGCTTCATCTTGGAAGAGATACAGGAATGACACTTTATCAAAAGCCAAAATCTCTGAACACCTGGACATCACCGTTGTCCTCTTCCATGAGTCTTTGAAGAAACATGCAAGCAAGTTACAACAAATAATGGAATAAGCTTTTAAGCACTAGCCTAACAGTAGGTGTCTATACGGAAACTTGCTTTTCCTGCCTAATGACCTCCACTTGATGTGAAAACAACATTAAAAATAAAGTAGGACAAAAACCAATGAAGCGAATCAATGCACTGCACTCATCAGCCAACCTTGAACATGTAGAATGTTAGTACTTTTTCTTTCAGATAACTTGCACGAATTAATGAAAGAGAATAATCTCCAATAAGAAGAATGTGAAAGAGAATAACCCCCAAAAGGAAGAGGGTCTCAACATTGTCCAAGACAGGAAATATTCAGGGGACTGCAGACAGGTCAGTACAACAGGACCACAGATGGGAGGGATGCAGTGAAAGATGATGTTGGAATGGTGAGCCGGGGCCAGTCCATGAAAACCTCTTGGGGAAATGGGAAGCGTGTTTTAAACAGAAGAAAGACTTGATCAACTTTGTATGTTAAAAGGCTGACTCTTGCTGTGAGATCAAGAATTCACTGAAGGGTGACACCACAAGAAGGGCATACCAGTCAGGGCTGTTGCAATCAACCACGTGAAAGGTGGTGAGGATGGCTGAAGTGAAAGGGAAGCAGTGGAGGTCGTGTCCCTCCAGCTATCTGAGGTCAGGGACACTGTGGCTTATTCTTCCCCCATGTTCCCTCCACTGCTTAGCCATTCCGTAATCGCCTGTCAATTCTTCCCTTGTCGGTTGAATCAATTGTCATACAGTGGTAGATAATCAATGAGAATGACCAGGTCATTGATTTCCTCTCTGCTGTAGGTAGACAACAGTGTGATATCTGTGAAGATCACTGCAATGATGGTGACACTCAGGAGTGGATGGGATTCTACAATTTTACAAGCACCTATATCTTGTCTCACAGGTGACAAAGAGGAAGCCTATATCCCTCCCCACTTAAGCAATTACAGCTCTGGAGAGAAAGAAAGGCAGTGCAATGTTCCCAGCTCAATTCTTGCAGACCCAGAAGTGTCTCTCGGTCAGGATGTATAAGTTTCTTTTCAAGAGAGGTCTTTGCTCAGATATTTTGCAATCAGCATACCTGGCACATTGGACTGACAAGTTGCCACAACCTATAACAAGTCATCTATAAACAAGTCATGTCACATTGTGCAAACATAACAAATACTCACACTCTGTATGCAACATTGTTCTTATCTGCACTCAAATGCTTGTCCTTTGTAAACTCAAAGCCAGGAATTTACATTCCATTAAAGAAAAAAAGAGGCATGCACATTTTGATTATTTCAGAATATAATTCATCTTAAACTTGTTTTCAAGTTTAAAAAGTTTGTTAATTGAATATATGTATGTGTGCATATATATATTATATAGTATACACACACATAAAATACATATAAAGTTGTTTTCATTATACCACGATGACAGAGGCTATAACTTGCCATCGCAGACTAGACCCATTTAAGGTTCAAAAGCAGTTAACACCACTGTTCAAGTATCACTCACTTTCACTGGTATAAGTATGGGTGTTAAGCCCGTGAGACTATTTCCTACATTGGCTTAGGAACATACAAACTTTTGGTTTATCAATGATTTTCCTCCTAAATTAGCTAACCCTCATAGAACCATGAACTTGCAAATGTGCTTTCATCATTACTATTTTTAAAAGGCAGAGGGAGAGCAGAGAGTCTGCTAAAATTTGTGCACAATGTTTAGTGTTTCCTTTCAGGCCCTTGATCAGGAAATGTTCAACATCGGAGTAAGTATTCCTAGAGATTGATGGCTGCTGTTTGGAAAGGTTGATAGAAGTCCTTTCCTGCCAATATAAACATATACTTTGCTGAAGCACAAGACTGTGTCCACAGATAGAATTACATGTTAGCTGAAAAGATCCAAGGAACAATACTCTCTTTTAATCAGAGTTCACGTCCTTTCTTTTGATTATGCTTTAATATCACAGTGAAATGATTTCAACAATTTTCATAAGTGCCCTGCTTTCTCTTTTAAATACACAGTTTGAATAAAAATATTTCTCTGTTGACAGCCATATGACATGAGGCTCTTTGAGTCCTTCATGGTTTTGAGGCTGGTCTTTGGTTGATGTGGTCCTTATGAAGTCAAATTTAAAATCCCAGTTGGGCCAGTTAGCTTTGCGAAAAAAAAAATTCAACCGCCTTGCCTGCACTTGTAACTCCACCTGACAAACCCAGAGATGCCACAGGTCACGAGGTTCAGAACAAACCCTCCATCATCACTGTACCAAGAGAGGGCTCCTTAGGATCGCTGGGGCCGAAAAGAGGGAAGATTATGAGGAAGAAAGCACCTAAGAAAGGGCCGTTCTTTATCTACTAAGTCTTTGTCTAGTCACTTTCAAGAGTGTCACTGGAACTGTTCAAAAGAGAGAAGGGAGTCAAAAAGAGTTTAAAGTCTGAGCTGGGCACCTGTAAACAATATCAAGGTACTAAAATTTGTAAGCAGTGCCGGTACAGTGACGTCTCAGTAACTTGGGCACCATCAATTTAAATTCACTCTGATCTAGACATACTGGCCTGCATTTTATTCCTAAAAACATTTTATAACTGTAAAACATGATTTACGTGAAGTAATAGTGTAAACCAGAAAAATGCACCTAATTTAAAGTGAAGATATTATTTTTCAATGTTTTCAATCACCAATTTGACAATGGCATCAGTGGTTTAAGCCAATATTGGGTTCGTCACAAGTGATTTTATTGTTCAGGTTGTTAAAATCCTACTAAAAAGCATAAAAAAAGAGCAAGATGCAGCTGAGGAGATGATGCAGAACTTTGAAGGGAAACTAAATAACAATTCAAGCTGTGATTTAGAAACCAAAAACGTTATCCCGAGTTTTGTAAATTTCAAATTTTGTTATTTTATATAGAAAAAAAAAATCCTGTTGGAAAATAATTGATGTTTTTCCTCCTTATCTGGAATGGGATTCTCTTTTCCAGTGAGGTGGCTCTTCAGCTTGGATTGCTGAAACAATAGCAATACATTATTTTTCTGCTATACTATAGGCCCTTAATATAGATTTGTTGGTTTAATGTGATTTAAAAATCATTAGTTTTCAGTTTTTAACACAAAGTAGAATTATTAAAAAGCAAAATGCTAAAACAGTGGAATGCCACAGTCTTTGGGGAAGTGTGCTGAAAGGAAAGAGCACTGACTTTGGGGTCAGAAGGGCACAGTACACCTTACAAGGAAGTTTTCTTGGGGGAGTTCACTTAAACCTTCTGAGCCTCTCTTTTCTCCTCATCTAACCATTTAGGGTTATTGCGATTATTAAATAAAATAATAAAGATTCTTGCATATACTAGGCAGCACAGGAAGGACAGATGGGCATATAGACATTATTATTTTTCTTTTGCCATTTCATATGTCGTTTATTTGTGTTTTAACTTTGTATTATGGAAAAGTTTTAAACATACACCAAAGTATATATGTATGTACGAAAAATAGTATCATGAACAGCCTATATACCCCCTCATATACTCTTTTTGGGAGGAGGGGCTGGAGCATTCTAAATGAAATTACAGACATCTTATCATTTCACCCAGCAATCAAGAGATTACAGTGACAATGTTCTCAGGGCAGGCTCCCATCTGGTCCCTGGTTAAGAGAAAACTTTGCACTAATATTGTCCTAATACGTGCAAGGAGAAAATACATAAAGTGATGCAGGGGTTAGGTACTGTGACAGTAGAAAACAAAGTCAGCATGTTCACCACGGCCTGTTGATTCCTTGGAACATTCTCACTCTAGGTCACTATGCTGAAAAGTCTACCAAAGCCAAACCTCTGGGTTTAACATGCAGTGCTTATAGAAAAAATTAAAATAGTAATCCACTTTTTTTTTCTAAAAACAGCCTTTATATTAACCAAGTGGAACTACAAAGTAATTTTGAAAAAACATCTATCAACTACTTTACAGACAGTGTCTATCCTCAAGGAGTTTGTAATTTTTTTTTTTTTTTTTGTGACCGGTAAGGGGATCATAACCCTTGGCTTTGTATCGCCGGCACCGCGCTTAGCCATTGAGTGCACCAGCCATCACTATATAGGATCTGAACCTGCGGTGACCTCGGCGCTCCCAGCGCCGCACTCTCCCAAGTGAGCCATGGGTTCGGCCCAGGAGTTTGAAATTTTAAAGAGTTCTTAGAAAGACGTGGACAAGTAGAAATCTTGTTTCTACTATACCTATGTGAGGATATAGGGATCTGAACAGGGTAGAGGGAGAGAAGAGGAGTAAGCAGGTAGTCAGAAGATTAGGAAAAAGGGGCCTAAATAGTCCATGTCCAGATTCCCTGGGAGACAGAGACCTTGGTGACAATAATGCCACATCTAAAGAACTGTAGGAGCTTCGATCAATCTAGCTCCATTTATATGGAAATCTCCCTTTATTTGGAACGTTTCCAGCGCCTTCGCCGCCTGCAACAAGCTAATCATCCATGGGAGAGCTAGAACTAGAAGGCACAGGGGATAGGGAGATTCAGGGAAGGGGAGGGGAGGGTAAAGAGACACAAATTAGTCTGGGAAGGCAGTGGGATCAAGTCAACTAACCTTGACAAGAGGGACATTTCACTCTTAGTGAAGGGTGAAGAGGAAAAAGAGAAAGCAATGAACAGAGATTTGGGGGATCAAAAGAAGTTGAGAAGACCTCCATCTCCTAAGTAAAATAGAAGATTAAAGCATCCATGGGAGACAAAGAGAGCAAGGGTAGGTCTGGGGACTACGAGAGGAGAAGTCTGTATCTAACATCTACTTAAAAACCTTTTAAGTGTCTCCTTAAAAAAAAACAAAAAGCCTTCCCCTGCTCCTATTATTCTCTCAGATATAGCCCTGCCATTTTTCTCTGCCTGTAAACTTCTCAAAAGTGAAGTCTGCCCAAGCACTTCTGGACACCGGCAGTCTGGTATCAACCCTCACCATTTTTTTCAAAGTACACCTTCCAAATGCCTGTTCAATAAATGGCCTGTTCTTAGTTTTCATCCTCCAGCTTTGCAGCAGCTTTGAGAACTATAAATGTCTTTTCCCTGAATTCTCCCCTCCCTAGCATCCGTGACCCATCATGGTTCTGATCTCCTTCCTTTCTCTTAATGTCTTTTTTCCCTCTTTGGCCAGTTCTTTTCTTTCGCCCCACCCTTAACCACAGGTGTCCTCTGTGGGTTTGTCCTCGGTCTTTTTTTTTTTTTTTTTTTTTTAATTTTATTTTGTCGATATACATTGTAGCTGATTAATGCTCCCCATCACCAAAATGTCCTCGGTCTTAATTTTTTCTTTTATTCTCTAACCCTTGGCTTTAACCATGGTCTCTTCCGATGAGTGCTGTGTTTGTTTCTCTATGTCCTTGCTGTGCAATACAGTAGCCACTAGCCAACATGTGGCTTTTTAACTTTAAATTAATTGGTGTTAAATAAAATTTAAAATGCATTTCCTTAGCCTTATTAGCCACATTTCAAATGTTCACAAGTCACATATTGCCAGTGGCTACCATGCAGGACAGGGCAGATATAGAACATTTCCTTCTTCAAAAAAAGTTCTGTTGGACAGTACTAGTCTAGATCTTGCATCTCCCCTGATCTGTCCTACCTGACATCTCTCCTGCAAGTCCTTCTGGAATCACAAATTTATCATGCCTCAAATCCTACTCCATTTAACATACTTTTCTCATAACACTTATCTGTACAAACTCTAATTTTAATTGAAAATGGCTCCATGTAACAACAGCATGTGCACAAGTAATTGGGAAATATTTACACAGGTAAGTTGGAATATTTAGACATAGTTTTATTTACGGAAATAAGAGACAATTTTCACTGAGAAAAATGCAGGCTACAGCCATTTAGGGGGGACTCTCCATCTTTCACATAATACCCCTATCTAGTATTTTCCCATGTCCAGAGTCCAATAAAATAAGAAAAAGATTTATGGGACATTTTCTTTATTTATATATATATATATACTTTTTTTTTTTGCATTTCTCAATAAAACCAAGGTTCTCCCCTATAGTGCCCATAAATACATCATTCTCACCGCAGAGATGAAAACTTTCTGGTTCTATTAGGAGTACTATAAGTATTCTGCCTGAAACAATGAAAATCAGACACCAAAGCTCTTTGCCAACAAACAGACTAACAATGCTACTGGACACATGACATTCTGAAGATGAGTATTCAACAAAGAATCAGATCTGGTCCTGATTTTAATCAGAAAGCAACCTGTCTCTCCGCTGCCTCCTAATCTTAGCAAAGACATACCATTCTCAGCACGCTGAGCATTTTGGTGGTGTGAGGTTTCACTAGGCAGCCTCACTCAGGGTAACCTCAGCCTGAGAGTCTAAAGATGGAGTAGATTAAGTGTAGGTGAGTCATCAATTTAAAAAGCCATAGAGGATGACTAAAAGCCTCATTCTTCAGAAGCACAGGGATTCTACGGAAGGCCTTACCATGTGACAAATGGAACTCATTTAGGAGAAGAAAACCATCTCTACAGAAAAAAGTGATAAACAGTACCCCTGTAGAGTAAGGCTCTTGTGCTTGGTTGCGGTAGTCAATTCCATCTGAACTGATTATCACCATGCCCAGTGGAGTTATGTTGTCTCTTGTTAAAGATGACAGAAAAGTAGAATCATAGGATTGTAATAGGAATATCATTGTAAATACTTGTGACCATCACTGTTAATTCAACAATGACGTTATATATACTATGATATTTATGTTTTATCTATACAGTTCAAAGTGTTTTGAAGACATTAAAAAATTAATCTTGTGAGTGCTTCATAGGGTGTGTAAATATTAGGACATTCCAAGATTAATCATGAGTTTCCAATAGACTAATAATGATATGCCTAGCCCTTTTCTAGATACAACCGAGATAGAAGGTGCTCAGTTTCCATGGGTTTGGGTTTTGGGACACATCTCTGGATTTCAGGCCACTCCTCAAGTTCTCAGGCCCCTTCTCTAGGCCCTCCCCTAGAGAATTACCATAGCAAGTTGGACCTATTTTTGGCACCAGTGCAAGAAAATTAAGACCTCAGGGGACTGACTTATGCAAATCCAGTGGCTGGGCATACTCAGTAGAGAGGGGTTATATAACCCTAGTTGTATAACCAAGTATGCTCAAGTATGCCAAGTATGCTCGGTAGAGGGGAGTTTAGCCTTTGATGACCTTCCACTAGAGGCACTGGAGAGCACTGAATATTCTAGGTGTTTTACAGTAGGTATGCTGGAATTTGACTAATGAACTGGCTCTAAAAAGAGACCAACTGAGCATTTGCAAGACTATGATACATAACTGGGAACCACCCCCTTAGTTAAATATTCATTCAAAGGTATGAATATGTATTAGATAGCAAAACTATAAAAGTTGAATCTAGGTAGAAGGCAGGGCTGTTGCTGCTTTCTCTCTCTTACCCTGCCCCCCAACTTTGCCTGAGGCGTGTATTTCTTTCTTTTTGCAACAAACTTGCCTTTACCAGGCCTCTGTTCACTCTGTGGCCAGCCCACTCCTTGTCAATAAATGTTTATTTCTTCCTTTTGTCTAAATTTGCTTAGTTGTTGCTTGCTTTCCTGGAGCCCACCCACACACCTCACCAGGAGCTATGTGTATACTCCTGTGTTAAGCCTCTTGCTAATGGGCTGTGCGTCACTCCCTTCAGCCAGCCTACACTTTGTACTAACGTTACGTATGCATTTCTTACTTTCATATTAAACTTGGTGCAGACCCTGCTCAGTCTCTGGAGCTAGGCTGCACTTTCTCTGTGAAGCCGATGCGTTTTCACTTTGTACTGTGACTCTGTCCTTGAATTCTTTCCTGTGGCAAAGTCAAGAACCTAGAGGACGGTGTGAGTCAAGGCCGGCTACCTGGCCATCATAGACCCTCTTCACCAACATCACAACAAGGCATACGAAAGAAGAAGACATAGATAGCATCTTCTCTCAGGAAGTTGCTTGGGGCAAAAAGATATAAATACATAAAACACTTAGGGAATGTGTATGTGTGGGGTACTATGGTCCACACTTACACCAAAATAAT
The DNA here is from genome assembly GCF_027409185.1 of Cynocephalus volans. Taxonomy (NCBI): domain Eukaryota; kingdom Metazoa; phylum Chordata; class Mammalia; order Dermoptera; family Cynocephalidae; genus Cynocephalus; species Cynocephalus volans. The sequence continues at coordinate 80,614,393 of NC_084464.1, forward strand.
GTAGGACATTATTAGGTCCATAATTTTAGGACAGGAGAAAGAAAAGTGTCAGAGAGCCAGTAATTAGAAAAAACTTCACAGAGGAGGTAAGTCTTCAATGGTCTCTAAAGAAATGTTACCTGGTATAGGAGGGAAGAATGGGATAGGACAAGAACAAACACACATCCTGAATTTCCTAGTGAGCCCCAATTTCTTTTTTTTAATTTTATTTTAATTTACTTTTTTTCATTGTACATGTTTGTGGGGTACAGTTTGTTGTTTCAGTACATGCATATATTGAATAATGATCCAATCAGAATAGTTAGCTTATCTATCACCTAAACATTTATCATTTCTTTGTGGTTAAAACATTCAAGATCCTCTTTTCTGGCTATCTTGAAATATACAATAACAATATTAATGGCTATTGTCACCCTAGGGCACCAGAACTTATTTTTCCTGTCTACTTGTAACTTTGTACCAGAGAGCCCCCCAATTTCTGTCTTGTACGTATTCTCAAGGTGGAAGAAATATAAGGAACCGTTAAGGAGAAGAAAAACCCACTTAGGATGGTGATATTATTTGAGTTTGCGCGTGCGCGCGTGCGTGTGTGTGTCAGGGTTGGGGAAGAACATAGAAACTGCCTGATTGGACAGGAACGATCATGTCAAGGAACACCAAAGATAAGCTTTTAAAGTTAAGGGGGAGCCAGTTAATAAATAGCTTTTGCAGACCAGTCAGGGCAATTTGATTTCAATGTGATAAAGTCTAGGGACCTGCTGTAAATTCCTAAGTAGCAGAATGACATGATTAGAGAAACACTTTAGAAAAAGTACTCTGGCAGCTGTTATCTACTGACCTTCTGGTCCCCAATTCTCATATTTGTTAAATGGTACAGACTTGCTCTGCCTTCACTTCCACTCCCAGGACCACGCCCAAGACCTTGCCTTAGTTAAAATTGTGTCCACAGAAATCTTACGTGCAAGTAGCCCAACTTCCAGTCTTTCCAGCCTTCTTTTGCCCATTCTCCCATTGACCTGCTCACTCCTCCCAATATCTCTTCCTTGTTGGGCACTGTCTCACCAGCACGCTCTACTTTCTTGTACCTCCATCTTTTCTCTGCCCCCACTGAACAACTGCAACCCTAGATCCAGTGCTATAAAATGTCTCCCCTTTTACACCCAGGCTTCTAAACTGACTGGTGCCACTGCCAACGCACAGTCTCTCTCCCTGCTGAATCTTAAACTCCACTAATCATTGCTCATATTCCTCCATAAGCACCTTCCTCTAACGTTCCTCTCAGCCACAATTCAGCATATACATAATCATCCTCATGACCACTGCTCAGCCCGGTCTCCTCATTTCAGCAGAACCTAACTTTGTCTTTTCCTTGATGAGAAAGCTAAGACTGTAGGGAGATCCCCCTCAGCTGCCTGCCCATCAGCTACAAATCTTAGCTCCATCCCACCCACCTTTCTTCCTTCCCTATGTCACAGAAGATAAAGGGTCTCCCTCCTTTTCAAGGTCAAAACCAAGGTCAGCCCCAAAACCATACCTTTGATTCCCTTTATCCTATTTTCTCCAAGACTCTGTCATCAAAAATGCTTCCTCTTTCCTCCATCCTTGACCTTGCTTTTTTCTGGCCCTGTAGTCTCTTAACCCATAAAAACACTAAAGTCTCTTTCATCATTAAAAATCTTCCCTTGACCTGAGTTTTCCTCTAGGTACTATCCTATCTTTCTCTGTCTTTCTCATCCAAACTTCTCCAAATAAGAAAAACAAGAAGAAAAAAAAAAAAAGAAACTTCTCCAAATAACATCAATGTTGACTACATTCAGTAATTACAACAACCCCAGAAAGTAGACATATGCTCATTGTACAGATGGGGAGTAAACTGAGACCCAAAGTCAATACTAATAAGGTCGACTACAAAACATTTTGGATTCTGCCAAATTTCCCCATAGGACTTGGCATTCAATTCACACTGTTTCAGCCTTTTACTTTTTAATAATCTCATGTTTCACTTAAGCCCCAAAATAGAGGAAAGCAATGTGGTGATTTCAAGTCAAGAGGTCAACAAATGTGTGCTAAGGACCTACCCTGTGCCAGACAAATAATTTACTGCTAAGCTAAAGAAGAGAGGGAGGTTTTCAAGATGGCGGCGGCTGCGGCGGCTGGCGCGGAGTAGCTGAGGTGGAAAAGGTGGCCACTGGGCCTCAGGCAGCCGGGAAACTTGTGGACCTTCCTCTGGCCATCTCTTAAGGGAGGACTGCTGCTGCTGGCCGGTCGTGGGGGCTCAACGCCACTTTGCCCCCGGCAGGAGAGGCTGCCTCATTTACAGGCAACAGCTTTGAAGTGTGGAGCAGGAAAAGAACTGATTCTTAGCTGCAAAAGCGAGTCTTGAAACAGGGAACACGGCGCCAGGGCTGCTGTGGATGCAGCCAGGATCCCGGAGGCTGGGGCCGCACTGAAGGCGGCCAGCTGCCCTATTCAGGATTCGAGGTTTCAGGCCGGCATTAAAGAAGATTCCTGGGAGCGCCCGAGCGGCGCCGCGACTGAACAGCCCGAGGCGGCAGCGCCGAGAACACGGAAGGCAACAAACCAGAGACAGAGCGAGCGCCCGACCTGGCACAGCACTGTGAGTGATCCCTGGCCCACGCGGCTCCCGCCTGCACCACCAGGCCACTCACTGCCCCGGTGCTGCCTCCATCTTCCCAGGTGCGGGCAGCTCCGCCCTGCTCGGCCATCACTGAGCCCATTTGCTTGGCCTGGCGCGGGGCTTTCCGGACCCTGCGGGCCGGCCTCCTCTCCCACTCCCTCCGCGGTTCTCTGGCGGGGCTGGGGGTGTGGGGCGTCCCGACCAGTGTTGGGAGGGCTAGAAAGTACGGGCGGGCCGACTGTCACTCCACCACACCCTGGACTCCGGCCCCGGTAAACTTCCTGTTACTGGGAGGCAGATAACATCTCTGCGACCACCAGTTTGGAAAAAAGCCTAACGAATTTCTGGTTGGGAATAGTGTGGTAGGAGAGTTCCCAGGTCCGCTTGAACCTGCCGGAGAGCAGGCTGCAGGCAGGCACTAGACTCGGTTTATACCGGGGGGATACAAAGGTGAACAAGACCCGAGAAAGATCTACACAGTGCTACAAAGGCACCCAGAGAGACCGGTTGTCTGTGCCTAGCAGAAACCTGATAGACTTCCTGGGCGAGGCGGTGCTGAGCAGGGTCTTGAAGGCCCAGCTGATAGACGAGGGGTGCAGAAGACACGCCCCAGCCCAGCACAGTGTGCACAGAGGGGGGAGACTCGACAGAAACCACACACCCGGTGGGGTCGCCACTGCACGATCTAACAGCCTGGGCCAGAGCACACGGAACGGGGAGAAGTCCTGTACAGAAAGTGAAAGCTCAACAGAGATCACACACCCTGTGGTACGTGATCCACCAGCCCAGCAGAGTACAAGCTGACCAGAAAGGTGGATCCCCGGAGAAGCCCAAGACCCGAGGCAACCACACACACAAGACACTAGAGGCCAACTGAGCAGTCACGGCGGGAGCCATACCAAATTAGCAACCACAGCAACATCCTAGTTAGTCATTAGTCTCAAACCGGTGGACTGTGAAACCCCCTGCCACAATGAATAAACACCAAAAAAAAGACACCAGAAATACAAAAAATCAAGAAAGTACACCACCAAAAGTTAATAAATCTCATACTCTAGATCCTATAGAACAAGAAGCCCTTGAAATAACTGACAAGGAATTTCGAGTGATAATTCTAAGGAAACTGAATGAGATACAAGAAAACTCAGCTAGACATCATGATGAAATGAGGAAAAGTATACAGGATCTGAAAGAGGAAATATACAAGGAAATCAATGTCCTGAAAAAAAATGTAGCAGAACTTGCTGAACTGAAGAAATTATTCAGCGAAATAAAAAACACAACGGAGAGTTTAACCAGCAGGCTTGTCGAAGTTGAAGAGAGAACCTCTGAACTTGAAGATGGGCTGTTTGAAATAACACAAGCAGACAAAAAGAAAGAAAAAAGAATCAAGGACATGGAAGAAAATCTGAGAGAGATATCAGACAACCTCAAGCGCTCAAATATCCGAGTCATGGGTATTCCAGAAGGGGAGGAAAATGGAGATTCCATAGAAAACATATTCAACAAAATAGTGGCAGAAAACTTCCCAGGTATAGGAAAAATCACAAATCTTCAGATCCAGGAAGCTCAACGATCTCCAAACGTATTCAACCCAAAAAGGCCTTCTCCAAGACATGTCATAGTCAAATTGGCAAAACTCAGAGACAAAGAGAGAATCTTAAAAGCTGCAAGAGAGAAGCGTCAAATCACCTATAAGGGAGCCCCAATCAGGTTAACATCAGACTTCTCATCACAAACCCTAAAAGCTAGAAAGGAATGGGATGATATTTTCAAAATACTAAAAGACAAAGATTGCCAGCCAAGAATACTCTACCCTGCAAGGCTATCCTTCCGAAATGAGGGGCAAATAGTATATTTCTCAGACAAACAAAAACTGCGGGAGTTCACTACCACAAGACCACCCTTACAAGAAATCCTCAAGGGAGTACTGGGTTTGGTTCCCGAAAAATAACTACCACTGCCATAAAAACCTAAGAAAAATCTAAACCCGCTAGTACAATAAAAATGGCATTCATGAAGAGAAAACAAGCTAACAAAAACACTATCTACAACCTAAGGAACCAACAAACAAAGAAACCAAACAGTAAATCAGAAAGCAAGGAACAAAAGACACCTAAGACAACCAAACAACCAATAAAATGCTAGGAATAAATCAACACCTTTCAATAACAACTCTTAATGTTAAAGGCTTAAATTCCCCAATTAAAAGACACAGACTGGCTGACTGGATCAAAAAGCAGGACCCGAGCCGCTGCCGCCGAGTCCAGACCTCACTGCTGTACGCCGCTGACGCCCGCCCGACGTGCACCACCGGTTCCCTTTGGTTCCAAGTCCAGTATGGCAACTCTCAAGGATCAGCTGATTCATAATCTTCTTAAGGAGGAACAGATTCCCCAGAATAAGATTACAGTTGTTGGGGTTGGTGCTGTTGGCATGGCCTGTGCCATCAGCATTTTAGTGAAGGAACTGGCAGATGAACTTGCTCTCGTTGATGTCATAGAAGACAAACTGAAGGGAGAGATGATGGATCTGCAACATGGCAGCCTTTTCCTTAGAACACCAAAAATTGTCTCTAGCAAAGACTATAATGTGACTGCAAACTCCAAGCTGGTTATTATCACAGCTGGGGCACGTCAGCAAGAGGGAGAAAGCCGTCTTAATTTGGTTCAGCGTAATGTGAACATCTTTAAGTTCATCATTCCTAATGTTGTAAAATACAGCCCAAACTGCAAGTTGCTTGTTGTTTCCAATCCAGTGGATATCTTGACCTATGTGGCTTGGAAGATAAGTGGTTTTCCCAAAAACCGTGTTATTGGAAGTGGATGCAATCTGGATTCAGCCCGGTTCCGTTACCTGATGGGGGAAAGGCTGGGAGTTCATCCATTAAGCTGTCATGGCTGGGTCCTTGGGGAGCATGGAGACTCTAGTGTTCCTGTATGGAGTGGAGTGAATGTTGCTGGTGTCTCCCTGAAGAATCTGCACCCAGATTTAGGCACTGATACAGATAAGGAACAGTGGAAAGAGGTTCACAAGCAGGTGGTTGAGAGCGCTTATGAGGTGATCAAACTGAAAGGCTACACATCCTGGGCCATTGGACTGTCTGTGGCAGATCTGGCAGAAAGCATAATGAAGAATCTTAGGCGGGTGCATCCAGTTTCCACCATGATTAAGGGTCTCTATGGAATAAAGGATGATGTCTTCCTTAGCGTTCCTTGCATCTTGGGACAGAATGGAATCTCAGACCTTGTGAAGGTGACCCTGACTTCTGAGGAAGAGGCCCGTTTGAAGAAGAGTGCAGATACACTTTGGGGGATCCAAAAAGAGCTGCAGTTTTAAAATCTGTCAGGCTGGCAGGTTAGCTCAGTTGGTTAGAGTATGGCATTACAACACCAAGGTCAAGGTTGGGATCCCCATTCCAGCCAGCTGCCAAAAAAATAATCTTCTACTGTCATACCACTTCACTGTCTAGGCTACAACAGAATTTTAGTTGGAGGTTGTTTGTGCATGTTGTCCTTTTTTCATAAAGTTAGAAATAGAAATGGTTTGTAAAATCTTATAGCTATATCCTGATGCTGGATGGTACTTTTCTTGTATATTCCTAAACTGGTTAGTGTAAAATAGTTCTACCACCTTTGAGGCACCACTGCCAATGCTGCACATGCTGCAGTTGCTCTATAGACTAGATGTATGTTAACTGTATGTTATGTAACTTCTGGTTCCTTCACTAAACATGCCCACTCCAACTTTTTTCCCAATCATTCACATCATGGGATCCAGTGTAAATCCAGTATTGCATGTCTTGTGCATAACTGTTCTAAATTACCTTATTTTGTGTAATATATGTATCAGAAGTGTACATTGCCATATAATGTAAAAAGAAAGATCTAAATATAATCAGTGCAACCAATTATGTAAGTGTCATACCAACTAAAACACCAAATAAACCTTGAACAGTGAAAAAAAAAAAAAAAAAAAAAAAAAAAAAGCAGGACCCAACTATATGCTGCCTACAAGAGACCCACCTCACCCATAAAGATTCACACAGACTAAGAGTGAAAGGATGGAAAAAGATTTACCATGCAAACAGAAAAGAAAAACGAGCAGGAGTGGCTATTCTTATATCTGACAAAATAGACTTTAAACTAAAAACCATAAAAAGAGACAATGAGGGACACTACTTAATGATAAAAGGACTGATCCATCAAGAAGACATAACAATCATAAATATGTACGCACCCAATGTTGGAGCAGCCAGATTTATAAAACAAACTCTATTAGACCTAAAGAAGGAAATAGACACTAATACCATAATAGCAGGGGACCTGAACACTCCACTGTCAATATTAGACAGATCATCTAGGCAAAGAATCAGTAGAGAAACACAAGATCTAAACAAGACTCTAGACCAATTGGAATTGGCAGATATCTACAGAACATTCCACCCAACAACCTCAGAATATTCATTCTTCTCATCAGCACATGGATCATTCTCCAGGATAGATCACATATTAGGTCACAAATCAAGTCTCAATAAATTCAAAAAAATTGGAATTATCCCATGTATCTTCTCAGACCACAATGGATTAAAACTAGAAATTAATAACAAACAAAACTCTGGAAACTATGCAAACACATGGAAATTAAACAGCATTCTACTTAATGACATATGGGTCCAAGAAGAAATCAAGCAGGAAATCAAAAAGTTTATTGAAACTAATGAAAACAATGATACATCATACCAAAACCTGTGGGATACTGCAAAAGCAGTATTGAGGGGAAAATTTATTGCGTTAAATGCTCACTTCAGAAGAATGGAAAGATGGCAAGTGAACAACCTAACACTTCACCTTAAAGAACTAGAAAAACAAGAACAATCCAATCCTAAAGTTAGCAGACGGAAAGAAATCATTAAGATCAGAGCAGAACTGAATGAAATTGAAAACCAAAAAACAATTCAAAAGATCAACGAATCAAAAAGTTGGTTTTTTGAAAAGATAAATAAAATTGACAAACCATTAGCATGGCTAACAAAAAAAAGAAGAGAGAAGACTCAAATAACAAAAATTAGAAATGAAAAAGGCGATATTACAACTGATTCATCTGAAATACAAGGAATCATTCGAGACTACTATAAACAACTATACGCCAACAAACTTGAAAATCTGGAGGAAATGGATAAATTTCTGGACACACACAAGCTCCCAAAACTGAACCGTGAAGACGTAGAAAATTTGAACAGACCAATAACAATAAAGGAGATTGAAGCTGTTATCAGAAGGCTCCCAACAAAGAAAAGCCCAGGACCAGATGGATTCACAGCAGAATTTTACCAAACATTCAAAGAGGAATTGACACCGATTCTTTACAAACTATTCCAAAAGATTGAAACGGACGCAAATCTCCCAAACTCATTCTATGAAGCAAACATCATCCTGATACCAAAACCAGGTAAAGATATAACCAAAAAAGAAAACTACAGGCCGATATCCTTGATGAATATAGATGCAAAAATCCTCACTAAAATACTAGCAAACAGAATACAGCAACACATACGAAAAATTATTCATCATGATCAAGTGGGATTCATCCCAGGGATGCAAGGTTGGTTCAACATACGCAAATCAATAAATGTGATACACCATATTAATAAACTCAAACACCAGGACCATATGATCATCTCTATAGATGCTGAAAAAGCATTTGATAAAGTTCAGCACTCATTCATGACAAAGACCCTCTCTAAGTTAGGTATAGAGGGAAAGTATCTCAATATAATTAAAGCCATATATGCCAAACCCACTGCCAATATCATCCTGAATGGGGAAAAGCTGAAAGCTTTTCCTTTAAGAACAGGCACTAGACAAGGATGCCCACTCTCACCACTCCTATTCAACATAGTGTTGGAAGTACTAGCCAGAGCAATCAGAGAAGAGAAGGAAATAAAGGGCATCCAGATTGGAAAAGATGAAGTCAAACTGTCCCTGTTTGCAGATGACATGATCCTATATATCGAACAGCCTAAAACCTCTACAAAAAAACTGTTGGAATTGATAAATGATTTCAGCACAGTAGCAGGATACAAAATCAACACACAAAAATCAGTAGCATTTCTTTTCTCCAATAGTGAACATGCAGAACGAGAAATCAAGAAAGCCTGCCCATTTACAATAGCCACCAAAAAAATAAAATACTTAGGAATTGAGTTAACCAAGGAGGTGAAATATCTCTATAATGAGAACTACAAACCACTGCTGAGAGAAATTAGAGAGGATACAAGAAGATGGAAAGATATTCCATGCTCTTGGATTGGAAGAATCAACATAGTGAAAATGTCCATACTACCCAAAGTGATATACAAATTCAATGCAATCCCCATCAAAATTCCAAAGACATTTTTCTCAGAAATGGAAAAAACTATTCAGACATTTATATGGAACAATAAAAGACCACGAATAGCCAAAGCAATGCTCAGCAAAAAAAATAAAGCTGGAGGCATAACACTACCTGACTTTAAGCTATACTACAAAGCTATAATAACCAAAACAGTATGGTACTGGCATAAAAACAGACACACTGACCAATGGAATAGAATAGAGAATCCAGAAATCAACCCACACACTTACTGCCATCTGATCTTTGACAAAGGCACCAAGCCTATTCACTGGGGAAGGGACTGCCTCTTCAGCAAGTGGTGTTGGGATAACTGGATATCGATATGCAGGAGAATGAAACTAGATCCATACCTCTCACCGTATACTAAAATCAACTCAAAATGGATTAAGGATTTAAATATACACCCTGAGACAATAAAACTTCTTAAAGAAAACATAGGGGAAACACTTCAGGAAATAGGACTGGGCACAGACTTCATGAATACGACCCCAAAAGCACGGGCAACCAAAGGAAAAATAAACAAATGGGATTATATCAAACTAAAAAGCTTCTGCACAGCAAAAGAAACAATTAAAAGAGTTAAAAGACAACCAACAGAGTGGGAGAAAATATTTGCAAAATATACATCTGACAAAGGATTAATATCCAGAATATATAAGGAACTCAAACAACTTTACAAGAAGAAAACAAGCAACCCAATTAAAAAATGGGCAAAAGAGCTAAGTAGGCATTTCTCTAAGGAAGATATCCAAATGGCCAACAGACATATGAAAAAATGCTCAACATCACTCAGCATCCGGGAAATGCAAATCAAAACCACATTGAGATACCATCTAACCCCAGTTAGGATGGCTAAAATCCAAAAGACTATGAACGATAAATGCTGGCGAGGCTGCGGAGAAAAAGGAACTCTCATACATTGTTGGTGGGACTGCAAAATGGTGCAGCCTCTATGGAAAATGGTATGGAGGTTCCTTAAACAATTGCAAATAGATCTACCATACGACCCAGCCATCCCACTGTTGGGAATATACCCAGAGGAATGGAAATCATCAAGTCGAAGGTATACCTGTTCCCCAATGTTCATCGCAGCACTCTTTACAATAGCCAAGAGTTGGAACCAGCCCAAATGCCCATCATCAGATGAGTGGATACGGAAAATGTGGTACATCTACACAATGGAATACTACTCAGCTATAAAAACGAATGAAATACTGCCATTTGCAACAACATGGATGGACCTTGAGAGAATTATATTAAGTGAAACAAGTCAGGCACAGAAAGAGAAATACCACATGTTCTCACTTATTGGAGGGAGCTAAACATTAATATATAAATTCACACACACACATACACACACACACACACAAATCGGGGGGGGGAGGGAAGAAGATATAACAACCACAATTACTTGAAGTTGATACAACAAGCAAACAGAAAGGACATTGTTGGGGGGCGGGGGGGGAGGGAGAAGGGAGGGAGGTTTTGGTGATGGGGAGCATTAATCAGCTACAATGTATATCGACAAAATAAAATTTAAAAAAAAAAAATAAAATAAAAAAAAAAAAATAAAAATAAAGAAGAGAGAAATTTGGCTTAGCTGGCTGTGTCCAAAAAAAGAAAAAAGAAAAATTCACACACACACACACACACACACACACACACACAAATATATATATATATATATATATATATATATATATTCTAAATTTCTGGATTTTCAACTGGAATGTTACTCTATATCTTTAACTTCACTTCTCAACCCACTGAAAATGGGCTGAAACTCACTGAAACTGCTCTGGCAAACATTCTTAGTCACTTTCAGATTCACAAACCCAAAGAGACACACTTCAGTCCTATCCAACTAGACCTTTCTGCCAATTTGACTAAACGAACCTCCTTCTTCGTGACACTCTGGACCCCTGACTTCTGCATCACCCTGCTTTACTGGGATCCTCACACCTTTGACTTTTTTTTTTTTTTTTTTTTTGGACCTCTTATTTGTAGTCTCCTATTGACCTTCACCAAATACTTCACTTAAACCAAACTATCCACTGATGAACACGGCCCTTACTTTCCCACCCACTCTGGCCAATTCTGCTCATATTGGTCCCTACGCTCATCTCTATCTATCCAAATCTACCCATTCTTCAAGGCCCAATTTTTTAGTGAAGCATTCACTTATATCCTGAGATTTTCATAATTTTTCTGTCCCATGTATTTCCGTAATTTGTACTGAAATTACCTTATAGAATACTAATTCCTATATATTCTCATCTATCTTCCGGGTCATGAGCTCTTTCTTCATGACTGCTTAATACCTAGTGCCTAGAACCACACTTGGCATATAGTAAGAGCTCATCAAATTTTAGCTACAAGTACTATTATTATTCACTTTTGCATTCCTCAGACCTCTCACATAGCAATGTTTCTTAAATATTGTAAGATCAATCAATTTTGAGTTAATTCATTATTAATTAAATAAAGGCTTAAAAATGAATGAACTCCCCTGGTATTAAGGAAGTGCAAATAGAAGGCTTACCCATAGTATGAGTGATCTTCAAAAATTTCATGGAAAGATTTGTATTATCTTTTAATTCTATTTTTCTACGAACTTTCTGAAGTACCCTCATAGGTGGTGGAGTGGTAAAGAGAAACTAGTAAGCAAGATTTTTAAAAATGGCTAGGAATCCCGAAAGGACAAAATAGAGGACAGCTTCTAACAACCACAGGCATACATCTTTTTGTAAGTTATCTTTGAAATACGATACCTTCTTCTGCCAGTCATCCAGGATGAAGACAGATTTCTCATTGTGTCAATGGCTCCATCTCTGGCTTAGCTAGAGACAGAGAACATCAAAGCCAAATGGAATGGTGGTACATCATCTAGTTGAATTATCTAGTTTTCTCTGTGCCTCCTCATTCACAAGTAAAATAGAATTAACTGCAATGATAAAGGGAGAAATGATGAAATCCAATTTGTGGGGTTTTTTTTCTAAAATGTATTCAAGTGGGTGAATCAAGGGAATTTACTATAAAATGGCTTTTTTTTTTTTGCATCAAGAAAAAATTAATTTTGTGTCTTGTTCTTAAAGGATTTGATGAGAATATCATTTTGCCAAGTCTTCTGTGTTATGGCTTTTTGATGTGAGTACCATTTCTTTTCAACTTTTGTCGTTTTTAGCACGGCCAAGTTAAATGGCTTTTTTAAAGTGCTATTTTTGGACAAATACAAAGGGACATTAATCATGGTGCCCAAGTGATGGTCTGGGTGTACTATTTCATTACTTTCAGTTTAGTCTGGGAAATACGTAGCCAGTTTTTCACCCAGAGAGTAAAAATGTTCCAATTTATTAGAAAGTACTTGTTATTGGAAGCAGTCAATGACAGAAGTGTAATAATGAAAACCATCCCAGCTACTTCTATGCAGGCAATGCCGGCCAGTCTTTGTGCTCAGACCACAGGCCTGCATCTGCTGAGGCGTGGCTTGAAAAGTTTGGACGATATCCTTCTCCAAGACAAGGTTCATGACATTACCACTTCTAGACAAGACTCCTTAAAATGCAGAAATTCCAGCAATGGGCAATTCCATTTCTAATACATACCCATTAAAGGTATGCTTCAAGAGTTCACGGGATACCTGGGCTGGCAAACAAAACAATACATTTGCAAATTTTGTGAAGAGCTAATGCCAGTAATAAAGGTCATGTTGTTTATAATGTTGGTTCAACAAATTCCCATAGGTCACTTAACAGAGTCCAAGGGTAGCAGGACACTGGTGTACCAGAAAACACACAGAATTGTCTACAGTGTCCAAAATGCTAGATATGGAGTTAGAGAAAATGGGAAAGATCAAAAAAGAGTCAGAAAAGGTATGAAAAGCCTGCAGGAGCCTTCGTCTTCTCCTTCCTTCAAGTCACTTGCAAGGTGTACCTCCTACAGGCAGCTTTGATCTTGATCTTATCTCCCCAATTCTATAAGCCCTTTTCTCTGCGTTGCCCTACTTCTTTTGACCTGGAGATGCTGCAGGGGTGTGGATCTACACCCCCCAAGGCTGCACTGTTGCACAACTTCAAGGTACATCGCCCTTGGAGTAGAGAATCCGAAGCCACAGAGTTGTGCAGTGCCCAGCCTGCATGGCCATGTGGCATCCCTGCCTTCCCCCATTTTTCTCACTGTCTAGGTTGCACCAAATGTCAAGGCTCAGATTCCATTCCATCTCCCTGATGTGAAAGAAACCTTCTTCAATCATTCTTACCTAAAAATTCTCACCTTCTCACAAAATAGCTTTGGCTCATGGGTTTACAATGTGAGTCTACTTGAAAGAAATTCTGGAGGCCAAGAATAATTATTAAAGTCTTGGAGCCCAAACCACCCTTGAACATTTCCAGAATGTTAAGTGATATAACAGGAAGCACACTGGACTGAGAGACAGGAAATTTGGATCTAGAGCAACTGTAACTAAATTTCTGTGTGACCTTGAGCAAGTCACATAACTTGTGTGTCGGTTTCACGTTTGTAATATAAAGGAGGTGGGATAGATAGGACACCCTGAAGGTGCTTAAGAGTCCTGATATTTTGGGAACTTTGTAACATCACCTCCAGAATAAGAGCATTTGAGTCACATACAGCCACCAGTAAGTGGAGAGCAATAGGTAGCCTTTGAAGACAACTCACTAAATGCTCCACACATGTCAGATCATATGGCATATAGGCCTGAGCTGAGGGCAACTTACCTCCCAAGGCACATTTCTGCCTCTACTCCCAGCACCAGCCCTTCAGAGAGATTTTTTTTCTTATCTCTAGTCAGTCGGACAAATCTAGCACATGGCTGCCACATTTTTCACCAGCCCACTCACACTTGCTAGCGCCAACTGCTTCCCACGCTAAGCTACAACTACCTGCCCCCCTGGGACAATGCTGATAGAGGACAAGTGTCTACTACAAGAGCATATATCTACAGCTCTAAATATAGGAACACTCTCATTTTAAACAAATCTAATATTGCAAAATGCGCATTTACAAGTGTTTTTAAAATTTACAACTTACATATATGTACTTGCGTATATGTGTGTGCATATAAATATATGTATATGGGACAGAATCTTTGCTTTGCAAATAAATCAACAATGGAATTCCTTAAAATACCAGGTCCTTCATTTCTCTTTCCTTTTGCCACCTCCCCCACAAATATCTTACACTTTTTACTTATTTATAGCTGCTCAGAAATACATCTATTATGTAAGGTCATAAAGATTGATGGAAAGCAAAATGCATTTCTTTGGAGCCTTCTGGCTAATTTCTTTAACGTCCCGGGTGTGTGAGCTTATATTTTGCATACCTAGGATCTGGAACCATATCTAGCACCACTAAGAAAATAAAAGCCACATGAATCTTAAATACCTTGCAGAGTCCACCATAACATGTCTTCTACAAGACTATTCTGCAAGAGCCACAGGCTTCGCAAGAGCTACCATGGCTGGAGGGAAGTGAGCTGATCATGTTTCTTTGTGAAGGTTTCTAAGGCAATGTCATACCTTTCACTCACTCAGGTCAATAGCTGTCAGCTGGGGGCAGTTTAAAACAGTTGGAGTAATTCTGCCTCCTTACACAATAAATGTTAATAGACAAAACACTAACCACATTTCTGGTAAAGCTATTTTTAGTAATGGTGGTGCTCTGGAAAATTTCAGCTTTGCTGTGAAATGCAAATGTGATTTTTCTCAATCTGTAAATGGTAAGCTCAATCATATTTGTTTGTTTGTTTGTTTGTTTAATTGAGTTTTGTATGTTTTATATTTCTCTTCACCCCAGGGATTTCCTTATCTGTTTGCACACACAGTTGAAAACAGGAACAGAGTGGCTCACCCTAGTTTAGGGTAGGTTGCAAATTACCTCTCTGATGCTACAGCACCAGTAAGCCAACCAAAGTTTCATTTCATGCAATTGTTAGTATTCCCTTGGAGGCTCGTGCAAGCTAAGAACTTAATAAAAACAAAAAGGAAAACAGTAACTCCCCTCTTAAGTCATCCTCTCTTCATTAAAAAAAGAAAAAAGAAAAGAAAAAAAGAAGTTATTGTTCCCCTACTTCCAGAAATACGGCTCAGAAACTCAGAAGAATCCCAAATGCTTCCTGGATCCCTAAAAACATAGACTTAATGTGAGGGGCCTGGCTCATGGCAGGTAGATAAGGTCAGTTGGGGTGGAAAGAGTAAAGAGCACTGGACCAAGAATCAGGAGGAGGCCTGAGATGAGATCTGTACAAACCATTTAATCCTTCTAGGCCTCAGTTTCCTCATTTATAAAATACAGATAATGGTACCCAATTGTTACTGAGATCAAATGTGATAATAAACTTGAAAATGCTTTAGGAAATCATTAGATTCTTCACTACACAATGCTCTGCTTATTAGTGTACATTTTAATCCCTATGAGGTTGTAGAAAATTGAGGCTAAAAGTTATTGAAAAAATGAGAAGACTGGGCAGTAAGACTGGTTTTAACAAAGCCTTCTTTCTTTCTCTCTTCCTCTCTCTTTTCCTCTATCTCCCCATTTCTCTTTTACTCTAACTTCTAGAAAAAAAGCAAAAGTAACAATTGACCTTAACTCTCCATGCTAATAATCATTACTTTTCCATGTTTTTCAACCACAGTCAATGTCTAAATTAGATAACCTAATTGATCACCTACTAAGTGCAGGGACCTGTATTAAATTATTACTAAAATCATGTCATGAAGAAATTTTCTGCTTGTAAAGAAAGTTGAAGTTGGAATCAGCCCCTTTTCTTTTATCGTTCATTCAACAAAAATTTATTCACTGCAAACTTGTCCTGAGCACTAGGGATTTAGAAATGAACAAGAAGACATATCTCCTTTCCCCACGAAGTTCACAATCTAGTGAAGAGGATGGATTTATAGTCTCTTATTTTATAGTGTAGGAACTAGAGACACAATGATGAGAAAGTTTGACTCTACCTGCAACTCCCCCTCCATTATACTGAGTAGCTGGATGAGGTCTTCTTTGGATAACTCCAGGGATTTCTTAGTCTTTCGTTCACTTTGTCCAGATGGTTTCAGGTGTCGTTTGACAGTTCCTGAGGCCATGATATCATCCTCCTTTCTATTTGATTTATTTTTCTTTTTTGCATCTTCTGAGAGACTTTTATCATCAGCATTACTGATGATAGAGGACTTGGGGCAGGAGATATGCCCGTTAGGTGAACTTTCACCGCCTTGGTTTCGCGATCTCATTCCCACCTACAACACATGAGAAAAGATAAAATATTCTTTATTACTGCCAAAATTATCTTTGTCTAAATATTTAGAAACATATAGCAGTTTTACAATACCACCAATAAAGAAAAACCAAAAGATCAGTCACAGCTAGCTTCCTTATAGCTTTAATGAATATGTCATTAAAATCTTCAGGAATACACTTTGACGGCCTTCAGGAAAAAGTAAAAACATGATTCTAATCTGACAAATATCTTGGGGCAAATGACCAAGATCAATACTAGCAGTGCTAAGTAACGTCTACCGTACGTATCTTTGATACAACATGATGAGAACGTCACTTTATCTTTGTGATCTTCCTCCCTAAAACGCTTTAACCCATCCTAATAATGAGAAAAAGCACAAGACAAACCCCATGTAAGAGACATTCTACAAAATTCCTGACCAGCCCTCCATTAAACTGTCAAGATCATGAGAAACAAGGAAGATCTGAAAAACTGTCATAGCCAAGAGGAGCCTAAGGACATATGAAAAATAAATGAAATGTGGCATCCCAGATGGACTTCTGGAACAGAAAAAGTAAAAACTGAGGAAATCTGAATATAGCACAGATTTTAGTCAATAATAACCTATCAAATTTTGGTTCATTAATTGTAACAAATATACTAATGAAAGATGTTAATTATAGAGGAAAGCGGGTGGAAGATATATGAGAATCCCCTGTATTAACTTTGCAGTAATTTTGTGAACCTAAACCTTTTCTAAAATAAAAAGTTTATCTGTTTGAAAATTTAAACCTCAAACTCTGCCAGGGACCAATTGCACGTTACAACGTGCAGAAAAAAAAATCCACATAGGGCAGAAGGGCTTGAAGTAGAGAGGAAAAGGGAAAAACAGAGGGAAGAGGGTGTGTAGTTTTTAGTGATATGGAATTCTATTTTTCCATAGTCTCTTTTTCAAAATTGGGCCTTTTTATGTCAGTTATTTACAGTAATAGGAGCACAAAGAATTAAGAAAACAGATCAATTTCAAAATAAAAATTTAAAACAATATTTTGAGGCAAAGAAAGAAAAAAGACAAAGCAGCACTAAGATACTAACTTGTCCCATGGGGAGCACATTCCATGATGAATGCGTTACAGATTCTCTATCAGTCTCTGAGCAAAAGAACTTGGCCAATAGGTATGTTACAAACAAACATACTGAACTTAAAAACTAGGACTCAAAGTGCTGTGAAGAGAGCTCTTATATCCTAGGACTGTACTACAAAATTTGCCTAAACTCTTAAATATAGTAGTTAGGTGCGTGGGCTTCTTTAAAACTCACTGTATAAACAGCCCTTTCCCTGAACAGCTAAGCAACAAGATTTTCATTACTCTGTCCACATAAAATACAGGGATTTTGTTATCTGAAAGGTAAATTTCCTTTATGAACCCAGCCATACTTAAGAAACTAACGAAAGCTTTTTAAAACATTAGATTTGTAACAAAAATAAAAATGTGACGTTTCCTTTCAGTTCTTCTAGTGAATCTTGAAATCTACATTCATGCTCCATTTTTGAACTGAGCTATTATAACGGAATGGACTCTTTCATGTGTTTGTGTGATAAGCACCCTAACTTTGAACAATAGAAACCAAAAAAGTGGTGAATTTTCTTTAAGATCTCAGGGCTCTTTGAGATGATGCATGCCAAGCTACGGCTAATGTCGGAATCCTGCTCTCAGTGCCAATTGTAGAGCCACATGACTACGCTGGTTGTAACGCTCTGGTTCTGCCGGAATCCTGCCCACATGGCCAACTGTGGAGCTAGGGCTGGGTCTGGAGCTCACAGACCCTTCAAGCCCATTTTCCAGACTGGGTCACAGACACCTCACATGCCAGGTTGGGTCCCCAGACCTCTCACACGCAGGTCTATGAGCTAGGTAACCGGCAAACAGGTCCTTGGAAGTCATAGGTTGGAAAAGCACGGCCTCGGGAGGCGCTGTCGGCCCAAGGCAGACGCCAGCGACATCGCAGCGCTGCGCATGCGCACTAACTCCACCCAAACACAACCTATTAGCAAAGAATGCGTGGCACCAACCCCAGCTGGCCCCGGGAGAGGGCCTGATTAAATTGTTCTGTTTTCCCAACAATGCATCAAATATTAATTTGACAACTTCAATTTAGAGCACGAATTAATAAAATCCCAGACAATATTTTCCAAAGCACAGGAAGTGAGGTGGTGATGTTTTAAACTTAATCATACACAGTATTTGTATCTAACTGTATCATGTAGTTGTGCCTTAGCTCCCCGAATCTTCTGTTATCTTTTATAGATCTATAGCTTAAGATATTACTAAGAAAAAACAAATGCTTACCCATGTATATGTTCCATGTATTTACTCAATCATAACTGTATTTGCGAACATAAAGTGGAATCTACTTAACATCAATTCTCTTTATGTTTAGTTCTTTCTAAAAATGTGTCTATAATTAATGTTTTTAAATAAATTTTATTATAGCATCATATTAATGTCTCTCACAGAAAAAACTCCACACATTTTAGAATTATCTAATTATTGTCTATCACTAATCAAATTGGAAGCTTGAGTTTCCTGTTCCATTCCACATTAATTCACTTTGGCAGATGGAAAATCTCATGTGGTAGACCCATGATGTTAATTTTGTCTTAGTAAATATTTTTCCTCTGTGACACTGAAATTTCACATTAATTACTTTTCCTTTGACATGGGTACACAGATTTTAGTCCTTTCTTGTACTAAACAAAGCCAAATAGGGTCTTCTATATCTCCACAACAAAGTCAGCAATCAGCACCTATTCTATCTCAAGAATGCAAAAGAACTCGGCAATAACAAACTAGTCAAGAAATGTTTTAGGAAGGAATTAGCATCTATGAGGGAGAAAAACGTAATTTCTCAATAGCATAACCAAATCTGTTATCAATAATGTCCACTTTATTCTATTTTGTAGGGAGAAAATGTCCAGACAATAACAGACTTCCATGTATCACATTTAGTGACATTCATACTTTTCCCTATTTTTAATAGCTCTCACTTAAACTATTTCTTAAGTGTTACACAGTGTATGAAGTATTTTACATACAGCATCTTGTTTAATATTTATCTCAACCCTGTGAAGTAGGTGTTATTATTCTCATGTCTACAGATGAGGCAAATAAGGTTTAAAGAGATTAAGTATTTTTTCCTGGATCACACAGCTACTCCTAGTAAATAGAAAAGATAGTATTTGAATATAAGTCTGACTCCAAATATCTATGTACTATATAGCTTTCCTCTCAGTTCTTAAACACATGCAAACTGGAAAAAGGAATGCCTGGTAAATCACATGATCATGAAAAATTTACAAATGCTGACAAATGTAATGTTTTCTCACTCTACACTACAGAATTTGAGAAATCCATGGTTATGTCTTCCTCCATAGATATTTGCACTACTGCAAAACTCACATAGCAACTGAAATTAGGTTACAAGCAAAAACACTTTTTCTAACACCATTAACCTTCTGCAAAAATTGTAAAATGATGAATCATTCAAAAACCTTCCTGAGAAGCAACCTGGTGAATTATTAAAGGCACAGGTTATAAAAACAGGATGCAAAGTCTCAACAGGGACCATTACAGACTTATTGTATTAAAAGCCCCAGAGCTGAACAATAGCAAACATTTAATCAGAGTTGGCCAAATCCTGTCTATTGTGCTTACAGGGGCATCAGGCAGGTAAAAGAAAAGGCATCTGGAACACCATAGGCTTCTTAATAGTTGATTGCACAGCTGCAAGTTTGGGACATGTAGATAACAAACTTTCTGAGAGAAGCCAAGAATGCCTTTCCTTCATCTCAGTGTATATCCTTTGAAGAAAGTTCTCCCCCTAAAAAAGGTATAAATAAACTAAAGATTCACATCAGGTTTTATAACCTTTCTTTAAATTAATTTTATTTGCAGCACAGATTCTTCTCTTTAATGAGTAAATTATCCTAACATAGCTCATGAAATAGACTTACTTTTCCTTTCATAATAATTAGTCAGCAATATTTTGCATTAAATTTGCTGACTAGATGTGAAGAAAGGAAAGACCAAATGTTATTCCAGACCTCACTCTTTTATCTATGGTCATCTCTCCTCTTCATCCCTCCTTCCCCCATATATTGGGCAATACCAGAGCATACCGTCAGATGAATAATATCACAGGAATCAGAAAATGCAAAGACTTTGAGTCATTTATGCTAAACTAACAAGTTTTTCTAGGGCATCTGAACAAGTAAAAAGAAAAGAGAAAAAGGTCTACAGCAATTAACCTAGTTCCCAACCTAGTTCCCATGCCTCCTTAGCTCCTGCAAGTTTTAACCTTAAATTTTCCCTAGCACTCTCACTCCTGCCCTCGCTCTCTTTCAGATTTGTCTTTTCCTGCTATGATTCAGCATTGGTCAAAGTACTCCCCATCCCCACAACCAACAAAAACTTCTTTTCTGCATAATTAGGTTTTAGCATCTTTCCTAGGCTTCTCAAATATCCAACCCTGTCTGTTCCTGCTCTTATCTATATGTATTTTCAGGAACCTGCCTAGTACTTAGGATGAGATGCCACAATAATTTTATATACCTAAAATTTCTATTTTTAAATAACTTTGTAAAATTATAAAGAAAAATTATAATACATCATAAAAAGGAAAGCACATAATTACAGAAGAGCCTATATTTTACAGTGTGGCCTGGCAAAAGGCCTGCTGCAAGTGGGGCTTCCAGAACTTTACCACAGACTGTCCTGATTCTTTCTTTTAGACGTAAGTGACAATACCCAAGGCACCCAAAACTGAAGGCAGAAGAAAACATCTGTTCTAGTTTTACGTCATCAGTGAATTTTAAGATGCAAAAGAACAATGAAATCAGCTAGCGTATTCTCTATCAATGCCAGATTATTTCCTGTGTATATCTTATTTACTTGGTTAAATCTGCTTATAAATATCTCAACTCATGAAATGTTCAAACATGTTTCATGAGATTATCATTCGTTCTAATAACACATACTGTTCAGAAATGTTCCTAGGTTTGTCCCTAATTTTTCTTTAAAATTTTATTTCATTCTCCTCATCTTACTTATACAATAAGCCGTGTTAAATGACTTTTCACTTCTCATTATCTACACTCATTAAATTCTCAAAATAACCAAGGTTTTTGCTTACTTAAGGTATTTTTTATTCTACCAGGGCAGATCCATCCAGACAAATTGAAAATTCCTTTATATAATTTCACAAAATGTTAGAATTCAGGAAAGAGGATTCTCTTGGAGTCACTGCAGAAATGTTGTAATCAAAAGGCCAAGGAAAATATTATAACCGTGGCAAAGTAGAAAAATGTTATTCTACCCCAACTTAAAACTTTGGTGAAATATTTTATGAAGTTCTGTTTAATATTCTTCAATATCAGCAGACCTAAAGATGTTTTCCAGAAATAGGATAAAAAATAACAAGAGAATAGGTTAGGGAACTGCCACAAAATAAGAAATCTTTTAAAATGAGCACTCCTGAGTCTAAAAGAATGTACAATTTGAGTTTTAAACTTGAATGGTAAAGTAGGTGACCTCTCTTAGCAAAATTTTGAAAAAAAACCCCAAATTGACTAACTCTTTTATCATCATGTCTCCTAGAGCTGCCCTTTACTTTTCATTCCACCAGCCATAACCTAGTGCTCAAGAGCCTCCACTTACAGAAAAGCTGTATTTCCAGTTTTATCACACAATGCCTCCCATACATTTACTATGCTGGTCTAGTCACTGGCTGCTATTACATCTGGCATATTTTATTTTCATATCTTTGCTCATAAATTTCTTTCCAAAAATGGCCTGTTCTTCCCCTACACTCTTTAGGCCTTATCTGACTATTCCGACAAGTGCCATTTTTCCTTCCTCAGCAATTTTATACACTTACTTATTCTCTATGTTAATTACTTGGCACTTTCATACTTGCTTATACGATTGTTATTGCCCCAAACATACAATCTCCTTAAGGGGAGGGAATAAGACTTCTTTGTATCATCAAAATAGCAATTGATAGACATCATTTGAGGGTTTGAATTTATAACATTTTACATTTTGGAAAATAGTCTTATAAAACTCATTGCTTCCAATAAAAATGACCAGATGAAAATATAAGTAGAATCAAGAAAGATTTAGATACATTTGTGGTTAACAGATGGCCAAAAGCAATTAGTAATATTTGGAGAAATTCCTAACATGAAAAAAATAAAATTTTTATGAAAGTAACACATACACTTTGGGAAAAATTTGGTGATTAAATGTTCACTCTTATTTCCACTCTTTCCTGAAACACACTAAAATAACAATACAGAGAAAAAAAGATGTCAGAGAAAATAGTGTAAATGATAGCAAATGAGAGATGTCAACACAATTTTGAAGGATGGAAAGTGGACAGACAAATGGGTATTAACTTGGACTCCTAATTGCTGGCAGTGTGGGAAGCCAAAGAGATGCAAACAGCTGTAATTTTCCCAGCTAGGGAGGTATCAGCTCCAAAGGGCAACAGGGTCACAAGCATGCTCCAGATCACAGAGCCTGAGAGGTTGCAGTAAGATTCAAATCGGATCCCTCCACTCGAAGCTGGAACTTCTTGTACTACATTCCTGTCACTAAGCTTGACAGGTGGTATGCACAGCAATCATCAGCACCCCTCCTTGCTGCCCCTCCAAAATTTCTCTTCCCTACTCCAGCTCGTACTGACTCTTCCTCTGCTAAACTATATCACACCTAGTTTGTACCACCCATGTAGCACTTAATTATTTTACATCTGCTGTAGTTCTTGAAAGGCTTCTGGTGTTAGTCTTGTTGACCCATCTAGAATACAAACAACTTTGCATAAGAATAGTGTTTTTTTAATAATATAGTATTTTATTTACTTATTTTTATATTTATTTTTGTGGGGTACAGTTTGTTGTCTCAATACGTGCATATACTGCACATTGATTCACTTAGAGTAGATAGCACAGTTTTGTATCCATTAGTCCACCCCTTCTCCTCGCACTCCCAGCCTTTGGTAACCATTATTCTACTCTCTACTTCTATGAGAACAACTTTCTTTTCTTTTTTTTTTTTTTTAAGATTCCTCATATGAGTAAGAACATGTGGTATTTGTCTTTTTGTGCCTGACTTACTTCACTTAACATAATGGTTTCCAGTTCCATCCATGTTGCTGTAAATGGAAGCATATTATTTCTTTTTGTGGCTGAATAGTATTCCATTGTGTATATATAGCACAGTTTTTTTATCCATTCATCCATTGATGGGCATTTAGGTTGATTCCATCTCTTGCTACCATGAATAGCATTGCAGTGAACATGAGCATGCAAATGTCTTTTTGATATATTAATTTCATTTCCTTTGGCTATATACCCAGTAGTGGGTTAGCTGGGTCATAAGGTAGATTTATTTTTAGTTGCCTGAGGAAACTTCACATTCTTTTCCACAATGGCTGCATCAATTTACATTCCCATCAACAATGTAGGAGGGCTCCCTTTTACCTGTATCCTAGCCAGCATTTGTTATTTTCTGTCTTGTTGATAATAGCCTTTCTAACTAGAGTGAGATGATATATCATTATGGTTTTAATTTTCATTTCCCTGATGATTAGTGATGTTGAGCATTTTTTCATGTTCTTGTAGGCCACTTGTATGTCTTCTTTTGAAAATTGTCTCTTTAGGTCCTTTGCCCATTTTTTAATTGGGTTATTTGGTTTTTGTGCTGTTGAGTTGTTTGAGTTCCTTATATATTTTTGATATTAGCCCCTTCTCTGATGTGTAGTTTGCTAACACTTTCTCCCATTCTGTAGGTTGTCTCTTCATTTTGTTGATAGTGTCCTTTGCTGTACAGAATCTTTTTAATTTGACATAGTCCCACTTCTGTATTTTTGCTTTAGTTGCCTATGCCTGTGTAGTCTTGTTCAAAAAAGTGCTGCCCACTCCCATTTCATGTAGCATTTCCCCTATGTTTTCTTCTAGTAGTTTCATAGTTTCAGGTCTTAAATTTCAGTCTTTAATCCATTTTGAGTTGATTTTTGTGTACAGTGAGAGATAGGAGTCTAATTTCAATTTTCTGCATGTGTATATCCAGTTTTCCCAGAAACATTTATTGAAGAGGCTGTCCTTTCTTGGCTCCTTTGTCAAAAATCAGTTGGCTGTAAATGTGTGGGCTTGTGTTTGAGCTTTCTGTTCTGTTCTGTTGTTCTATTTGTCTATTTTTATGCCAGTACCATGCTGTTTTGGTTACTATAGCTTTATAGTATATTTTGAAGTCAGGAAGTATGATACCTCCAACTTTGTTCTTTTTGTTCAAGATTTCTTTAGCTATATGGGGTCTTTTGTGGTTCCATACAAACTTTAAGATCATTTTTCTATTTTTATGAAGAATGTAATTGATATTTTGATAAGGATTGCATTGAATGTGTAGATTGCTTTGGGTAATATGGACATTTTGATGATGTTAATTCTTCCAAGCCATGAACATGGAATATCTTGCCATTTATTTCTGTCTTCAATTTTTTTCACCAACGTTTTATAGTTTACATTGCAGAAGTCTTTCACCTTCTCAGTTAAATTTACTCCTAGGTATTTTGTTGGTTCTTTTTTTTTTTTTTTTTTTTTTTTTTTTGGTAGCTATTTTGAATGGGATTACTGGATTACTTTCTTGATTACTTTTGCATATAGGAAGGCTATTGATTTTTGTGTGTCAATTTTGTATCCTGCCACTATATTGAATTCATTTATTAGTTCTAGTAATTTTTGGTGGAATCATTAGGGTTTTATATGTATATGATCATGTTATCTGCAAATAGGGATAGTCTGATTTCCTCCTTTCCAATTTGGATGCTCTTTATTGCTTTCTCTTGACTTATTACACTGGCTAGAAATTTCAGTACTATGTTGAATAAGAGTGGGGAAAGTGGACATCCTTGTCTTGTTCCAGATCTCAGAAGAAAAGCCTCCAATTTTTGTCCATTCAGTTTGATATTAGCTGTGGGTTTGTCATATACAGCCTTTATTATGCTGAGATACATTCCTTCTATACCTAGTTTGTTGAATGTTTTTATCATGAAGGGGTGTTGGACTTTATCATGCTTTTTCTGCATCTATTGAAACAACCATATGTTTTTTTCCCTTCATTCTGCTGATTTGTGTACGTTGAACCATTCTTGCATCCCTGGAATGAATCCCACTTGATCACAATGAATGAACTTTTTAATGTGTTGTTGGATTTTTTTGCTAATATTTTATTGAGGATCTTCACATCTGTGTTCATTAAGGATATTGGTCTGCAGTTTTCTTTTTCTTCTTGGACCTCTTTCTGGTTTTGGTATAAAGTTGATGTTGGCCTCATAGAATGAGTTTGGAAGTATTCCCTCCTGTTAAATTTTTTGGAAGAATTTGATAAGAATTGGTTTTAGTTCTTCTTTAAATGTTTGATAGAATTTAGTAGTGAAGCCACCTGGTCCTGGGGTTTTCTTTGTTGGGAGACTTTTTGTTACTGTTTCAATCTCATTACTTGTTATTGGTCTGTTTATGGTTTCTTGTTCCTCATGATTCAACTTGGTAAGTTTCATTTGTCCAGGAATTTATCCATTTCTTCTAGTTTTCCAGTTTGCTTACATATAGTTGTTCATAGTAGTCTCTTATGATCCTTTGTATTTCTGTGGTATCAGTTGTGATGTCTCCTTTTTCATTTCTGATTTTGAGTCATCTCTTTTTTTTCTTTGTTATTCTATCTAAAGGACTATTGATTTTGTTTATCTTTTTGAAAAACCAACTCTTTGTTTCATTGACCTTTTGTATTTTTTTTAAATCTCTGAATCATTTATTTCTGCTCTGATCTTTATTCTGTCTTTCCTTCTACTGATTTTGGGTTTGGTTTGTTGTGTTTTTAGTCCCTTGAGGTGTAATGTCAGGTTGTTTTTATTTGAAGTCTTTCTTTCTTTCTTTCTTTCTTTTTTTTTTTTTTTTGATGCAAGTATTGATTGCTAAGACAAAGTAGTTGATGTGATTTCAATTTTTTAAAAATTTATTTAGACTTATTTTGTGACCTAACATATGGTCTATTCTAGAGACTGTTGCATGTGCTGAAAAGAATGTGCATTCTGTAGCTGTTAGATAAAATGTTCTATATATGTTCATTAGGTCCAATCAGCCTAGAGTAGAAATTAACTCTGATGTTTCCTGATTAATTTTCAGTCTGAATGATCTGTCCTTTGCTGAAAGTGGGGTGTTAAAGTTCCCAACTATTATTATGTTGAAGTCTATTTCTCCCATTAGGTCTATTAGTAATTGCTCTATATTTGGGTGCTCTACAGTTGGTTATGTATATATTTAGAATTATTATACCCTTTTGTTGAATTGATCCCTTTATCATTATATAATGATCTTTGTTATCTTTTTTTACTTTCCTTGGCTTGAAGACTATTTTATCTAACAATATAAGTATAGGTACTTCGGCTCTTTTTTGGTTTCCATTTTCATGAAATATCTTTTTCCACTCTTTCACTTTCAGTTGGTATATGTCTTTATAGGTGAAGTGAGTTTCTTGCAGACAGCATATTGTTGATTCTTGCTTTATAATCCATTGACTCACTCTGTGTCTTCTAATTGGGACATTCAATCCATTTATATTTAGAGTTATTACTGATATATAGGGACTTGTTATTGCCATTTTATTATTTTTCTGGTTGTTTTGTTGATCCTTTTTTCCTTCTGATCTTATTGTCTTCCTTTGTGATTGAGTGGCTTTTTTCTAGCAGCATATTTTGATTTCTCACTATTTATTTTTAGTATGTCTTTTTTGTGCTATGGCTACCATGAGGCTTATAAAGAACATGTTATATTTATATCAGATTACTTTAGACTAATAACAATTTAACTTTCATATGTAAGAAAAGATTTTTAAAAAAGAATAGTGTTTTAATTTATCTCCCTCAAATAACTAGTATTTTAGCACCTCTACCCTACCACTTTACAACTGAGGAAAATGAGGCCCAGAATCATGTAGTTAGTCAATGGAATAGTTGGAACTAGGACTCTTATGAGTATGAGTCTCCTTATAAGTATTTTCTAAACACACACAGCCTGGGTATCATGCTTTACCTCCTTATACTCATTTCTAGCATGTATAACAGAGTTTTCAGTTTGGTTTTGGTTTTTTTTTCTTTTGTTTACTTCCTTTAGAGAAATAAGGCTGAGAAAATAAGCCATGAGAGAGAAAAGTATTTAACAATATAGTAAAATATTGTTATATACAATAATGATGACATAATGACATAACATTTTTTTTCTGGCATTTTCAACATCAATGATTCATTCTTGAACCTCAAAAACGTTTTTAAATATTGTATATTTTTAATGCTTTGCTATTATAGTTCTGTCACTATTTCACTTGATATAGTATATAATACATAATCATTGATTACATAAAAAGAGTAAGGCCCTCAAATGTAAACGATTAAGATAATTTTTTAGCCTTCTGGTACTTTTTACCTATATTTTTCCTACTTGACCACTACAATTTTTTCAGACATTTTAATACTACCATTTGGCCTCTGAAGAAAACAGAATGTTACCATTTAATTCAATTAAAGTTGCTAAACATCCGGAAAATTACCAGACTCCTGGTTAGCCAAGATTAGAATTCCTTCCTATATTTCATCACTCCTAAAAAGGCCCAGCCCCAGAATTAAATAAGAATCATCATTTCTCTGCCACTAACAAAATAGGCCTATCTTTGGCCAGAAAGACTTTACGGGCTGGCCAGTTAGCTCAGTTGGTTATAGTGAGGTGTTGTAACACTGAGGTAAAGGATTTGGCCCCACACCGGCCAGCCACCATAAAAAAAGAAAAGACAGATACCTAGACTTTATCTCAGCAGTCTATGTTTGCTGAATTGTTCTTCAATATTTACTTTGTTCTTAAATATTGTTGTGTGAATAACAACAATAATAGCTGACCTTTACCAAAGAGCTTTTTGTGAACTTAGCAGTGGGTTGGGCACTTGCCATATATAGTATCATTTCATGAATGCTGACAACCCAGTGAAGGAGGTTCTCTAATCATTTCTCTTATAAAGGTAAAGAAAGTGAAGCTTAAAGAGCTGAGGTCATTTTCCCAAATAATATGGCCGCTACCTGGGAAAGCCTGAACAAGAACACGGGCCTGTCTGGATTCCCCGTGTCCAAGGAGAGGTTGGAATGGAAGCTTTTACCACCATATCAGGACTACTGCAATACAAATGAATTCATAGCTACCCTAGTTTAGTCACAGGGTACAGCATCCCCCAAAGAGTCTCAAGCAGCAATAATCAATTCAACATTTTACTATTCCAGTAGATTTTTTCTCTAATTTTTGCTGTGTAATACCTCATTCTTCTAAGACCATGTTTTCCTTCCCAGCTGCCACCTCACACTCCTCTCTACTCCTAAGTATCTGAGATTTTCAAAGAAGCTGAAGAGTACCTTTGCCCCGGCAGTCTTAATTTTTGACTTTTTGAATTGGAAAAGTCATTAAGAGTCCAGAAACATAACAATTTTATGAAAACTGGATATGAATTGAACTGATTTTCTTAATTAGCCAAATTAAGAAAAATTCTAGTTTGTGGATTACCTAATTATTACACTAAGCCAACAGTACACTTCCCATTAGAAAAGTGTTTGTTTTTATATAGCATATATTCTCAAATAATTTTACTGAATTTTCAAGAAATGTGAAGCAAATCCCAATTGGTGGTCAATGTTAACAAAACGACTTAACCTCCAAAAGGAGAAAGACGTGCAGTTGTTTGGATGGTATCACTGCTTCACGCCGGCAAGGGAGAAAAATGAAATACCACACAGATCGGCCCATCTGTGTACTGATGATGACTTCATGTGTTCTAATTGCCTGTACACACACGTATTCAGGAATCTTTTAAGCACTTTTCCTTTCAAATCCCCAGATGATTTCTTAACACAAAGGAACAACTTAAAATAAGTCGTAATGTATGGAGTCGGGTTGTATCTGTTTTGAACTCCTCTTGACTTCTCTGTCTTTTCTAATTGGCCCAGAGCGTCCTTGTCTTAGATAGATCAAAGTATAGGGACCCTAAATTGAAAACAGAACATAGCTACTTCATAAGCCAAGAAAGGAGAAAAGCAAAAATTATTCCTATTAAAACAGGTCCTATGAATGCAACTTAAACCACATGATTGTTAAACATGTTTATCTGATGTTTAAAGATGTTTATCACTCTGATACTGTGTTAAGAGGCTCTGGATTCTATATCAATCAACCAATCTTTAAAAACTTAGTTGCTATGGGAATGCAAAGGCTGACAAGAGCCATATAAAGTTGGAGGAGAACTTTGTGATGAGCTAATTAAGGTGCACTAAGAATTTATTTTATCTAAAATACCATGCATGCCACAATGAGAAGTTTCAGACTCATTGCGTAGGCAGGAAATATATAAGATAATGAGTCACCACCTTTTGGAATACTTTTTTCAAACACATAATGGTCCCTAGTCACCTTTCTCTTCCACCCTCCAGCCACCCTACCTCATCCCACCACCCAACCCCACAGTGGACCTTATTCTGTAATCCTGGACAAGTCTCTTACCTCTCCAACCTACAATCTCCTCATCTGTGAAGTGAGGATGACAATGCACAGATGTACTACCCCCTAAGTATATGGAGGAGATACAGAAGTGGCCAAGTGCTCAGCAAGAGTAGAAGGTAGCTAGGAGAGGCAGCTGGCACGCCAACAGGGGAGTCACCAGGCAGAGGGCTTCAAAGTGGACCACACAAACGGGGGTTGAAATGGAAGGCACAGCTACCCTTGAGGGAATCTGCAGCACCAGTGTGAGTTACAGTGACGATCCAAGACAGCAGGAGAGATGGGGCATTTCACCAGAAAGAGCTGTGGATGCTACTTTCACCAAGAACAAGGCTGGGAGATGACAGCAGAGAACACAGTAAGAATGGGCTTCATAGGCTTATGAGCCATGCAGTCACATAGAGTCCTGCATTCAGTTTAATGCTCTGCTGTTGCTGTCCTGAAGTTCTTAATTTTTTTTTTGAACAAGGGGTCCCCATGTTCATCTTGCACTGGGCCTCTAAATTATGTAGCCAATCCTGACATCAGCAGGGAAGCCAATCTAAACCGGATACTGGATACTGGATGTGCCCCCAACCTGCTACTTCCACCAGGTTAATTATGTTAGCAAACTTCCCTCCCACCCCCCATTCCAATGCACAGCATTTGTGTGATACAAAACACTGAGGACAAGTGCATGGGAAGAAGGAAAGGAAGGACTGAAATGGAAATTCGATTTGGTCTAGGATTGAGTTATACATATTGAATGTAACTGAAAAAAAAAAATCACCAGACAAAATTGAATTTACCAGGAAATATCCAGGTTACGTTCTCTATCTCAGGTAGGGATTAGGGTGAAGAAGTATAGTGATTAGAAGTAGAGCAATTAAAGAGCAAAGTTGAATTCAGTTATAAAGAAATCAAGCATTAGAGTTGTGCTCCTGAGTTTCATGGGATGTCTTAAGCTTGAAATATAATATTGGTTACAATTTTATAAACCATGAAGTACTACAGGACCTCCAGGCTACGTATGTAAAGGAGTTTTCCTTGAAATCTCATCACTATTCTTCCTGCTTTGACTCTGAAAAAGAAAAGCAAGAACTAGGACTCATACAGGGCGTGGAGGCAGCCAGAGCTCAGGGACTTTCCAACAATGAAATGACATACTACAGAGAGCCTCTCAAAAGAAGCCGATGAGCTTTCGATAAGAGGAATGGTACAGGGGTATCTGCCCCAAAGCCATCCGTTGCCTCCCGCTGCCGCGCTTCACCTCCCTCTTCCAGGCACCTTTACTGTTTTCCCATCTGTGTGCTTCTCTTACGCTTGTCGCTGAAATTATAAAAATGAGATCCCAGTGATCTCACTCTGTTCCAGGAGGGGCCTTCCCAGCCCTTCAGGTTTGGGCTTGACCCAAACATGACCTCTTACCTATTGAACTCTCACTCTTCCAGAATCTTGAGATGGCATTAAGAAATCAAGTTGGTTAAATTTAAACCACATAGTCACTACCCTAACTCTATATCCCTTGGAGTCATTGTTTAGTAACTGTATTAGCCCATTTTTGTTGCTTATAACAAACTACATGGAATTATGTAATTTATAAAGAAAATGAAGTTTATCGCTTACAGTTTCTGAGGCTGGGAAGTCCAAAGTCCACCTGGTGGGAGCAACAGTGACCCAGGGGTCTCACATTGCAAGATGGTAAAGCAGAGAGAGGAGACTGAGCAAGAGAGACAGACTCTCTTCTTGTAAAACCCTCAGAACCACACCCTGACCACCATTTTTAATCCATTCACTATGGCATGGTCCTACAATCCAATCATCTCTTCAAGGCTCCACCTTTCAATTACCATTAGCAGGATTTCCCACCATCTTAACAGTCACAGTGGGGACTGAATTTCTAATACATAGAACTTGGGGGACACAATTCAAGCTCCAGTGAGTCTGGGGGTCACATAACTCAATCCACCACAGTAATCCTAGTGAATCTTTGAAATTAAAACAGAGTAGCCATTTTTAAGAGACTAGGTTAAAGGTAGGCCAAGGAAGGTGTTTCTTTAAATCATACTGCTGGCTTACTCACTGTCTAAAATAAGCCCTGGGAGAGGGAAGGCAAGAGGAAATCTGGAGACATTTGTTTCCCTCCTCTTTCCTTTCAACATGCTTATTCCCAAATCCCCTTTTCTCCACTCAGTGCCAACTTCCTCTTTTGAAACTCAGTCCAATATTTCTTTCTTGGAGAGTCAAGTCGAACCCAGGGCTCATGTATTAGACATTTCTTGGTTCCTCAAACCTGCGTTTGAGGCTGAGGGAGTAGGATCAGGGTTATACCAGCCTGCCAGGGCTTCAGGAGCACATTGCAGGTGAAAAATCTCCCTCTGAAAGCTTAGAGCAGTGGTGCTCAAACCTGAGTGTACACCAGAATCACCTGGAGGGCTTGTTGACACAGATTGTTGGTTCCTACCCCCAGCCTCTCTGATTCTGTGAGTCTGGGGTGGGACCTGAGAATTTGCATTTCCAAGTTCCCAGGTGACAATGATGCTGTTGGTCCTAGGACCACACATTGAGAAACAATGCTCTCTAGGACAAAGTAGGACAGACAGGCCCCAGAATATCTACCTATTTCAACCAGCAAGACCATGAATTTATTACCACATTTGCACTATGTTTTTCATATAACAGAGAAATTCTTCTCTGTACCTAAGGGGAAAAACAAAAGACACACCAAGAGAGTTTCATGTTTCTATAAAAAAAAGAGAGAGGATATTTAGTTCCTAGGGGTTTAATACGCAACTGCTCTGCCAGCTTCACCTGTTTATGATCCACCTGGCCTCTGAAACATTTGAGTTTGGGTCCAGGAAGCTCTTCCCAGGCTGAGAGAAGAGCATAAACAAAGGCACATAGCTGTCCAGTGGCCTGATGTGGACCTAGGAGGACACACTCAAAATGCAGGACAAGCGCAGCAAAACAGTGATTATGTGTGTCACAAAATACAGCGGATTAATTCACGCAAGTTGCATATTATAATCCATCTATACTCTGTACAATTTCAGCCTTCAGCTTGCTCTTCATATGGCACTGTTATCCTTTCACATCAGAAAGAGAAAAATAAATAGTGAGCTTTGGTGGTAGCCATGGTAACTAAATACTGGGAGCAAGGGCAGAGGAAGGTCAAGGAATGTTCTATAGCTACACATCAAGAAAGTATAAAACACAGGTTATTTTTAATTTTGGCTATGTTCCTATAATTTTTAATGTCTAAAAACTAAGATGTACATAAATAGTAAAGTCTGTTTCTCATGTAGCCATGAGAAAAAATACTTTCCCAGTAATTCAATACTACCTTCTTATTTTGTTGACATTTTATTTTCATCAGCTGCCATGCAAGCCAACGAAAATGCCCAAAGTGAGTATTTTGCAAATTTGTGACCAGGGAGGGTGTCCTTTACCCTTCCTCCCCTTGTTTTCTGTCTGCCTCTCTTCTTAGTATACTAGCATGACTCACCATCCACAGAACACAAACTGAGAATTGCTTTTCCAGAAGTGCTGATGTGTTTGCCTTCAGTCACCCATATTCTCTCATCTAATGACACTGTGGCCAAGGACAAAGATTTGCCAAGCAGCTGACAAACCAGAGTAAGGGTGTGGCATAGCCGGCAAACAAAGGGCTTTCCCTCACTCTGGGCACAGCCAGCTGTCCTGGGCAGGCCAACTGAGGTAACAGGCCTAAAACATCCCTCTGTCCTCTCTGCACTTCCACTCTAAGGGAATGTGCCCAGTGACTGGTGGGAAGATAGGAAGAAATATAAAAGAGAAAAACCAAAAAAAAACAAAACTTCAGAAAATAAGCGAGACACTTTTTAAAAATCTCTTATAGTGCCCTGTGCAAAAGATACTGATATATGTGAATTGTGTGAAGTAGAGCTTCTCTTCTAAGGATTATAAATAGCTGGATTTTGCTTGAACAAAAGTCCTAGCCAGGACCCCAGACTCAGAGGTTTTCATTAGTTTTGTCACTTGCATATTTATAAATACCATACCCTACATGTGAATGTATCATTGAAAAAAAATTTTTAGAATAAACCTTTCTTCATCACTTTAAAATTTATTGTTCAAAATTAAGTTTGAATATAGAATTGATGTAACTATTATTTATAAAATTGTTTTCAGGATCCACTTTATTACTTTCATTCAATACATTCTTACTGAGGGATTTCAAAGTTCCAGGCACTTGGTAAAGAAAAGATGTGTAGGTGGTTTGTGTCACCATGGACCTCACAGTCTAGTGAAATTGTTCTAATTGAAAATATAAGTCCTGGAGGGAGCTGGAGAAACTAGTAAGATCTTTTGCCTTCACTCGCTGATGGGCTGAATATGTTGTTTTCAAGTCAATTTTTATTTTAGTTTATTATTTAAAAAAAGAGTTGATATTCCTATCACAAAGCCAATTCCATAAAAATATTACTGAGCACCTTTCCTATGCAAGGCATTATATGTTTTGTCCAAAATGGCTCCAAGAGAGTGAATTTTTTTATGTGAACTTTTAAAAAATTGAAAATGTACTCTGTATTCTGCCTGTTGATTTTTTCAAAGAACGAAATTATATCATATGTACAATGGCAAGTCAGAGGCCCCTACAGCTTTGTTCACTTTTCTTCAGAGAGATTTCTTTTTTTTTTTTTTTAATCTTGGAATATGAATGAATGGGTAAATGATTGTTAGGGACTTAACTAATAGTTAAATCATGTCTGATTCAATCCAGATTCCACATTTTTGCGCCTCTGCTATTTTGCAGAATGAGAACTCAAAATCAGGTTTCCTGGAATACAGTAACCTGGAAGTAAAATTATGGCCTCTCAAACTCTGCTCCCATGCATGACTGAGGACCTGCAGACTCTCCTCAAAGACCCTCACTCAGCTATTTCCAGAAGTTCCCAAGGGGGAGGGATGAATTACTGTGCTCCTAAATGCTGTCATGACAGCTACCAAGAGACATTCTTACATTTTCTTCTCTCTTGCTCTTTCTCCACATGGTCTCTCCAGTCATCCTTGAAGCTGCTCAGATGTTATAAAAGGCACCAATAAAGAAAATCCAATGAAGGTGCAGAAGCCTCCAGAGTTTAACCCTCAATGCTCAGATACCACCCAAACTTCCCCCACACTAAAGGCAATGGTCGGGCCAGATTCCCAGATGCTCTTGAAGGCCTTAGGATGACAGAAGCCATAAGAATTGCAGAGACCACTGCTGCAAAAAGCTTCTACTGCAACGGTGGATGTTCCAAAGTTGGGAGCAGGGGTGGCTCCTGAGTTTCTACTGGGCACTGGAGATCTAATGGGAGTAATCTGGTAGAAAGTGGGAGCAAAAAATCATAGATTATCTTGAAGCTGCATATGCTTAGAAAGCACACTTTTGTGAGATATTGATATTTATTTGGAGGAGTTTTAAAGGGTTGCTCATGGAGATTATGGGACAGATAAAGCCCTGTCACCAAGTGACTCTTGATGACACATGTGGAGAAAATTAATCTCTCTTCCTAATTTGTTTTGGGCTACCATCTTGTGTTGACAGTATGTCAGAAGTTTGGTGAAGTTTTACTGGACATGGCCAGAAATCCTTCAGGTATAGGTCAATAAGGACAAAGGGCAATGATGTGCGGGTAAGCCAATTCTCCAGAAAAAGAAAAAGAAAAAAAAAAATCTTTGATTGGAAGCATTTGCTGATTTCCATGCTGTAAACATTCCCATCAGAGCCAGTTTCAATCTACCAACGTGACATCACTGAACACAGAGTTGAGAAGAGATGAACACCATCAGGTCCTACAAGCCAGCGCCTGTTGGCTCCAGCATACCTCTGAGAAAGAGCCAAGTAACTCCTGTGCCTCGACTCCCTGCTCTTACTTTTCCATACAGCCAGAATCAGAGGAGAAATTTCCCTGCATTCCTAAATGAAATATTATGAAGACAGAACTTAGAAAGACAGACATATCAGATAAACCTGGCATCACCTGCCACATCATTCATTTAACCCTCTGTCTGCCTGAGAAGGATAAAGCACATTCTGACCAGCCAAGCCTCTGTCCACAGTATGATGGCTGTTGTAAAGCAGACAGAATAGCATGGAGAAGGAGGAAAAAATCAGAAGGAAATTGTTTGTCTTCTTGAAGAATGTGACAATAAGCAAGGGAGAAAACATGTGTTTGTGTGGACAAACTTAAAACAAATGGCCTCTGTAAAGAAAACAAGCTGGATTTTGAACTGAAGTCAAAGTTTTGTTCTTGTTTTCCTTTCTTTTACTAGAAATAAAGCTTAGTTCATAAGGACATTGGCTTTCTCATCTTCCTCACACTCCTCATTTCAGCAATGCTCTTGGCCAAAGATGCCTCATGGGAGAGCCTGGGTCTGTGATATTTCGGGTAACAGTTACCGATGTGTTGATGCAGTCAGGGATCTCTCCATGCTCACTATGAGGTAACTGCCTCAAGTACAGTCCAAAAAGATGATGTCAAAGATATACACAAACAAATGGTGACCTTGAAGACTTCTAATGCATCTCTAATAGAACAAGCAGAGCTGTGCTCACGGGTTGGGGTCCTTCATGATTTGCTAAGAACATACTTAAGCTGGGGAAGAACTGTTGTCAAGAACCAGGAATCAGTCATTAGTAATGTTGGCTAAGAGACTAACTGGGCATTCCAAAGAAATTAACTGCTTGCTTTGTGCCTCGATTTCTCTATTGAAGGTGGGAAATCACTAGCTGTTCTCTTTTTTATAGGGGAAAGCTGTAAGGTTCTATGAATTAATTTGTTGAAAAAAAATATTTTAGAGACAAAGTCCTGTTATCATGGCTGTCTTAGCTATGCTGCATTGTAACAATTCCTACATTATCTCTGTTATATTCTATTACTACAGCACAGTGACAGTTGAAAGACAACTACTTTCACCGTTATGAATTCCAGAATATGCTTCTTCCAGCTGTGCTTAGTTGTATGCCTGCCAGTGGATCCTTTTGGGCAGGAAATAATAGTCAAAGAAGGTTAATGCTTCATCATAGGTTATGTATAAATAGTGAAGCTATAAAAGATAACAGTACTATAATTTTCATCGCTCACTGAGCTATGATATAAATCCAACATCTGGACTTCATGCTTTGATGCAAGCCCATTCACAGCAACTGATGAGTATATTCAGCCTGGGGATTTTGCTTTTCTCTTTTTATCCTCCTTTATTCCATGGGGCTTTGATTAGAATGCTTTAGATAAATTTAACCAAAGTAAGGCATAAAAATGGAAACAGAAATTATACTTATTTTGTCTGCATATTACAGCTTTGCTGTACTTACCATTTCTTTCATTCCACAAGATTATAAACTGCGTGAGGACAAAAACTGTCAAATTCACTTGTGTAACCCTTGCAGCAATTAGCACTGGACTTACACATAATGCACAAGCAATATATCTTTATGTAATTGGGTTAGGCTAAGAAAAAAAAAAAGGCACAGTATGGAAAAATAAAATGGACATCAGCATATTCTACTTGATCTCCTGGAAAATGTGGCCCTGTTCTGGCTCAAATAAATTGTAGCACGTAAAAAAATATAGACTAATCTCTCAAAAGTCCTCAGAATCATAAGGACCTTATCATAATGCAACCAGAATGTCGCTTCTATTCTGGGTTCTTCGTTAAGATGGAGAATTTACAGGATTTCTTGAAAATTACAGAGAAATCAGGGAAGCCAGAAAGTGATTAAAAGGTTAAGAAACTAGATAAATTTTGAATGATTGTAATAGGAATGACTAAGCTCTGCCAGAGACAGGGTTACAAACAGACTGCTGATCAATTTGATAAGCCAAATAACTTCCAGTGAAATGTCTACAGATCTCTGAATTCTCCCCCTCAGCATGTTAACACAGAGGTCTACATTATACCAATCCCCCCAGTTTGTTGAATGGAGGAAATCTAAGCTCTGAAAAAGGTTAAGTGGATAGTAAGCAAATATTGTCATGACTGGAGTGTGCAAACCCATGTTCTCTGTCTCTTGAAGTATAGAATGGTAGTTACAATGAGCAAACATAAGTAGAAGTCCTTAAAGTATGAAGGAGGGCAGACATGGGACAATGAAAAGTAAGCTATTCTTAACACGGTAGAACACATGGAATGTATTTACCTTTGGGATGAATCAAGCAGCTCAGGTTTAAAACAATTTAGATAAATAAATAGATGATCAATTTATAATAGGATACTAAAATGAAGTTAGAAATATTTATGCACAACACTAGCCTTCGAGTACAGATAGTGTCCTGGAGAAACTGCCACACTCTTCGAAAAAGGTCATTGGGGACCCCTACCCAAAATAAAACTCTGAGTTAGAGAGACTACACATTTGAACTAAATAGTAAGTTCTTCCTGACACCAAAATATAAATTAGTTCATTGCTAAGAAGTAACTCTCGATTAAAGAGGGAAGATACAACAACAAATCTTTCCTTTTATACACAATGAACCAGTGAACAAATATTTCTTGAGAACCTCTTGAATGCTAACGGCTATGGATATCCTACTTCACCTGAGTCAATAGGAAAATACATGCATTTGCATAACCATGTGTTAGGGCTATGATAGTTTGCTTTTCCTGTCAATTAAAAAGTCAATATCTTAGGAATTTAACTTAGTAAAAACA
Source organism: Cynocephalus volans (assembly GCF_027409185.1). Classification (NCBI taxonomy): domain Eukaryota; kingdom Metazoa; phylum Chordata; class Mammalia; order Dermoptera; family Cynocephalidae; genus Cynocephalus; species Cynocephalus volans. The sequence continues at coordinate 80,652,964 of NC_084464.1, forward strand.
CATAATAAATGCATTGAGCAGATGATATAAATAAGACAGAAATGACTTCTCGGATTTTTTTTTAATTCATTTTGAAAATATATTATGGGTTCTTCAGGGAACTTTTTTGTAAATCTAAAGTTATTTCAAAATGAAAAGTTAAAAAATACATTGTGGCAAATATGAAAATTAAAAGCAAATAAGCACTGAGCTATGAGCTGATCTTTTACAATGTCTAACTCGAAATCAAAAAAATCCTAAGGGCCTGGAAATTGAGGATTCCATCTGCCTCCCCTAACATACATCAACTATACTGCCAGGCTTGTAATAGTGCAGGAAGTAAAGGAAAATTGGAAGTGAAGAGAATTTTCATTACGGATGGGCTTATTAAAAATATTCAACATTTATACTATTAAAAGTCATGCAATTGGCAATGGGGAAACACTGAGATCCATCTACAAGGAGGAATGACAGGCAAGATTGGCTTCTTGTGATCAAGAATCACATGACTTCATGAGACCACACAGGTGAGGGCTCATTGGGAACCCCTACCACCACTAGTTTGCCACTAAAGCCTTTGACACCACTAACTTCTAAGAAATGGGTGTGATGGAAGAGTGAAACTTTCTCCCTTCTCCAACTCCATTTCTCTTACATTTCTTCCCCAAACACTCATCCACATAAATCCACATCTGCACACATGCAGGATTCCTAGCCAGCGGTTTCAGAGGAGCAGCCCCTTCCTGACTCTATAACACCCCTGTTAATGCAACACTGATCCCATCAAAAAATCTGTTATTTGCCTCTAATTTTCAAGTACACTTTGTTCAGTTAATACTAAACAGATTGGGATTCCCAAACAAGATTCAGCCAGTGAAAATGAAAGTGTTCTTTGAGTGTCTCTTGTTCTCGTGTTTGCTACTTCTGGTTGAACCAGCTATCAATAATTGATTTCCAATAAGCTGTGATCCTACTTATTGCACTTGCTAAGTACATTGTCTACCATTGGTCACTCTCGTGAAACACATATAACCAGTTTAACAGAGAGCTCATGCTGGGCTTACTTCTCATTCATACAAGAGCCACAAATGAGCCCACATAGGACCCCACAGGAGTTTTGGTCATAGGCGTCCCCACCAATCCAAGCTGCTCTATAGTCAATCACTTGTCACTCACTTGCTATTTCCCCAGCCACACACTTCAGATATTAGATTGCTTTATTAATAATGGAGTTTAAATGGGCCTGTTCCGGTGTGTGACTGGCACAGATTTATCTCTTACACTTTAAAAGATTCATTTCTAAATTAAATTTGATTTGCACATACTGCTACTGTGTACATTGGTAGAGAAAAAAATGTAAGTTCTAGTCCAGCAATACTTTAAATAACAAAATTTCAGAAAATTAAAATAATTTGTAACCCCTTGGATTTTGTTTTTTTAGGATTTTTGTCTGTAATTGTGTAAATGTTACTTATGTCACCTCAGAACTTGTGACCAATTAAAGAGAACAGGACAGCATAAATAGTGTTCCATTGAGTTCCAGTCCAGCACAAATTTGCAACTTAGAAAGATGGGAACAGAACCATAGTAGTCTACATGGTCTAACTTCCAATCCCACTTGCATCCCCTCTCCGCCCACCTCTGTGATAACCACTCTCCCCCACGTTCTGCGCCTCCAACTCATACTCTTCAGGGCTCTCAGAAGATTTTCAACACAGAAGTGTTTTTGTGCAAATCCTCTGCTCAAGTTTTTTAAGTCATTTGCTATTACCCAAAATAACTCTACAGTCCTGCACGACCTAAGCTTGTCGAGCTTTTTATACTCTCTTCCTGCCCTTTCTCCCAAAGAAACCTGGACTCCAACCATGCCCAACTAATCTCTGTTCCCTGAACACACCACCCTTTCTCGAGGCCTCTGGACCTCTGCCTCTCTTCTGCTCCTCTCCATACTGTTAGTCCCACTCTGCTTTCAAGTCTCAGCTCAAACATTACTTTTTCTTCCCTAGTTTCCTTAGGAAAACTTAACTGCTTCTTTCTTTACTGTCCTTGAACACTATTCACATATAACTATGGCAGCTACAATGTTCATTTGCCTACATGTGAGCTTCTTAAAAGCAGGAACCCATTTTGAAATTTTACTCCCAGCACCTAATACAGTGCCTAGCACTTTGTAGGCAACAAAATATCTGCTAAATGTTGAATAAATGGACCTGCTGAGTTTCTATAACCTATGTATTTGCAGATTCCATTCTGCAAAGTCATAAGACTGTTCTTGTTACCACTACTACTAATTAACAATACATTTTTGCACATCTTTCTTTTCAATACATTTTGCTTTCTTCATTTATTGCTTTGGGACAGTCCATCTGTCTATACTCAATGCCTATCAACAACAGTACACTATCTGATCTCACCAATATGGTGAAATCATTATTTTACTGACTTCTACAAATTTTTGAGACTTTCCAAGTATTCATAGTATATTTGTTGTAAAATTTAGAGAGTGACCATGCCACAGACTACTTTGAGAACTAATTTCAAAATTTATAATCAGAGTTATTGGAATACAGAGATAAAGTTTAATATATTTTTACTTATAATTACCCAGTTTTCAAAAATTACAAAATTTTCACTTTCTGAAGCTATCGATTTATTTAGATTCTTATGAGAATAAATCCCTCCTTTGTTCCATTCACCATTCAGATCTTTCTTTTCATAGCTAAAGGCATATACTCCGCTAACCACTATGGAGAGGTAGTGCTTGTAGCTGCAATTATTATAAAATATGACAAATTCTTATACTAAACAAGGCAAAGCCCAAATTCTCTACAGTGACATAACTGTGTTTCTTATGAATTGAATGCTGTGGATATAACCTCTAACCATCTTGGGAAAATCTCCCTCTTGCGTGTTTAGCCCAAAACGTAAATGAGCTAACCTACATCTCACAGCCATTCACAGAGAAGATTGTGGTTGTATAGAATGGCATGCTCCTGTGAATGCGCTATGTACCTCAGTGGTTTCAAACTCGTGGTGGCTTCTTTAGTGGCAAACATTTTGTTTACCTGGGTTCACACCCCTTGACTTTCACTTGGACAAATCTGAAAGCTCAGGGAAGCTAGAACTGCCAACTTTTGCATAGTTTCTACCCACAACCATCAATCTCTCCCTGGCAATAAAAGGAGACTAAACCTTGGTTTGCCCCAGTTCACCTGGGAAGATGATGAATCTTTCATTGCATTTGAGCCAAGGATGACGTCCTCCAGCAAATGTAAACTAGGGGCACAGCGTTCCACCAGTTCTACAATTTGGGGAGTCGGATTCTTTACACACAATGTGGCACATTTCCTGGACTGACTAATTGAGCCAATTGCTTCTAAAAAGCTGATGCCAAGAATCTGCTCAGTCATATAAAAACACTTTCCTTTTTGATTTTTTAATATTCAGTGTTCATTTCTTTGGTTAACATTGGTGTCATATCAAATGAAGTCACCAAACCTCAGGGAAGAGACAGCTTGCTCCCCAAACGCAGCATAATATTCACAGGAGATGTTTAGTCAAAACCGAAAAAGAAATGTCTAAGGCACAAAGTTGGTATGAACAGTTCTACCAACTTATGTGGTATATTAAAAGCCTATACATATTTTTAGCTAAAACAAGGTTTTAATGTAGAAAGAGAGAAAATAGCTATAAACATATAAAGATAGGTTGCTAGATTTCTTTAAAGAGTTCTTTTTTTTCTGCAAGATATGCTGGTCCTAAAACTTAAAATTTAATTCTCTGAAAATCAGTTGCAATATACATTTATCTTCTTCCTTTGTTTTTAATTGGCAGGAAGCATTTTCAGTGAAAACTGTAGCTCACATTCATTTAGCTTGAGCCAAGAACTGATTTTTCAAATCTCAGAAGAACTTTGGATGAGGTCAAGGTCAGTAGATGGGATTCCACCAACCATTTGAAGAGGAGAGATTAGTACTCTCCATCACTGACTTTGTAGACATGAGATTTACTTTGCCAAGCTGAGATGATTTTTAAATACTCATAGTACAGAATGAAAGATGGAAGCTAGTTGTCTATGTAATAAAAAGTTTTGAAAGCTAATGATGAAGACAAAAACAGAGCTGAAGCAATTTTTGCATTTCAGATATATGAGGTTTTGATCAAGGAAACTTTAGAAAGATCTTTATTTTTCAACTGTGGCTCAAGATCTTTCTACTGTGCCCTCAGCTAAATACTAAGGCAAATATATGTGTATTAAGTCTTCATCTTAAAAGCAAACTGTATTTAAAAATCTAAACACACCCAGATGTTGTCACAAATGCAAATCAGGCCTCTTTTCCTATTCTTTGAAGATAGAGCTCTTGAAAAAAATCCAACCAGGTGTCAAGATGGAAGAAAGGAAATTTCCTCAGTATTCTTTATTGGTATTTTTCAAATAGAAAAAAATAAAAGATAATTGCAATATCAAACTATTTCTACAAAGAGCTTTTCTCTACAAATAGAATAACAGCTTCCACGTAAACGAGGGAACAAATCTTTGTAATTTTGCTTCAAAGATGGCATGCCAGACACTAAGTAAGTTTGAACTTTCTGTTTGTATTTGAATTTTCAAATTAATTAAATTTACTTTAACCTGGGTGGTAAACACACAGCATGAATTTTGTCACACTGTCCCCCTATGGTTAATTGTGGCATCCTTCCAGCTACAGAGCCTGAATACATTCTCAGAATCCTTCAGAACACATCACTCAAACTGCCTCAACTGATAGATCAGAATTCTTATTCACAAGGGTATGTGTTTAGCATTTCTGCTCTCAATTTTTTAAAAATGAAATGTGACTAATTCTTATGTGCTATTGCTGTGTAAGGGAGATAGCAAGTAGATCCCTTTAAAAATAAATGCCTAAGTAGCTGTCTAAACATGAAGTTAATCAAACCTGAATGAGTAGAACAGTACAAGAAATACATTCGAAAAATAATAATGTTTATTTGACTGCTGTGGCAAAAATTCTGAGATGTTTACTCCCAGCTTATTTCTAACTTACACTCTAAGGTTATTAGTGTTTATGACTCATTCAAAATAATCAATGAATTCAGAGTCATATGACAACCAGTTAGAAACTAACCATTTTAAAATGACTGTAATTCTGAGAACTAAGTTGATATATCTGATTATTCTAAAAGAGAATATATGATTAATATGAATAATATGATTTCGAATGCTGGTGGACTCCTCATTCCATATTGGGGCAGCAGGGACAGGGCTGGGTGGCAGAGAGTAAGAACGAACCACGTGTTTCTGGACAATTTCAAAAAAACAAGCCATTGACTTGTTTAGGTTGAGGTATTGCTTTGAAATTTGGTCTGTATAAACATTATAAACAAAATCCAAAGGTAAACTACAAAATGAAAACACTATTTGCATGTATTATGTATAAATATACATTGACATACTGATGATTAATCATTAATATAATAATCAAAATATCAATAATTAATGACAATATAAAATGGAACTCATAAATCAATACAAAGCACTAATATAGAGAAAAATAGGCAAAGGGTATCAATAGGTGATTCACAAAGAAGATAAATTTCCACTCTAACATGAAAATATATTTAGCCTCATACATATATGAAATAGTATTTAGAAAAATTAGTAAAATGTACAACAAACAACAATAAAATATTATTAACAAAGAGTTATATAACTAAATGCTGGTCAGAATATGGTGAGATAAGCACTCTCATACACAACTTACAGAAATGCCAATTGATATGAAGTAGTGGGTAAAACAAATTCCTCCTTTTCTTTCTGTGAAGCAATTTGACAAGATGTAAAAAGAGCCTTAAAAACAGTCATTCATTTAGATTCAATAATCCCAACTTCTGGGATTTTATCCTTAAGATACAATCAGAGATGCAACCAGAAATTTATTGACAAGGGTTTTGGGAAATTTTTTACCAAAGTTTTAATAATAAATTGGATTCCAAATTTCACAACATTGGAAGCAACTTAGACCACCAATAATAAGAGAATGGTTAAATAGTTACAGTTTACTCGTTTGATGGAACATTACACAAAAAATAAGAATTAGATACAAAACTGTATCTTCAGTAAAATGCTAATATTATGAATATACTATCTAAGTTATTCAGAAAGACAAAACTTGGAAAATACATCCAACTATTCAGCAGTTATTTATGGGTGGAGAAAATGTGTGATTTTTTCTTAATACTTATTTTTTTCCCAAATAATCTATAATAAATATGTATCACTTTTCATTAAAATTTATCTTTAAAAAGCAAGATATAACACCATTTGATTTGAAGTTGTCACATTTTTATGAGAGAAAGAGACAGATAAAAAAACGAATGGACTGATAAGGAATGTTGATAACTGAAATCCTGGTCCCCAGTGGTAGGTGTTCTATACTATAAAATGTGGGCTGTAATTCCCAGCAATGCCAGAGTCACAGATGATGCAGCCATCTTACCACCACACTCAAGCCAAGACTGGGACACACACCAGTTGTCCTCTTGGATTTCCCTGTGCAGAGTTTGGGGGCTGGCTCTTTTTCTCGTGTACTTCCCCCTTTGCTTTGCTTCCTTAAGTCATCTTCTTACCTGAAGACCTATCTCTGCCATGAAATCTATCTCCACCACAACCCACTGCAATCTCTATCCCTTAGAAACTTAGAGTATGTATTGTCTATTGCTCTCATTTGGCACAAACTATTATTTTCATGTTCAGGGGTTCTCTTTCTACATTGAGATTTGGATGCCCCAACTAAATTTTTCCCCACCATTAGGGAAGGGATAATATTGGAAATTCTTTGGTTGCCCTATTAGTCATTCAAGAAATATCTATTGAGAACATAGTATGTGCTAGACACTGTTTGAGGTGCTAAGGATATATAGGTGAACTTTTAAAAAGAGAGAGAGAAAATCACTGCCCTCAAGAGCTTAAAATCTAGTGGTGGGGCTGGTACTTGGTCTCATGTCATATGTGATGAAAATCCACAATAAGTTATGACAGCAGTGGTAACAGCTGTAAATTGGATGCCCCCCCCCCAACTTCGTTGAGGCTTAATTCCCACTATAACTATTGAGGGTAGGAAATCCTATGATGGTGATTGAAAAGTGGGGCCTTGGGCCGGCCTGTGGCTCACTCAGGAGAGTGCGGTGCTGATAGCACCAAGGCCACGGGTTTGGATCCCATATAGGGATGGCCGGTTAGCTCACTGGGTGAGCATGGTGCTGATAACACCAAGTCAAGGGTTAAGATCCCCTTACCGGTCATCTTTTAAAAAAGAAAAAAGAAAAAAGAAAGGTGGGGCCTTGAAGAGGTGATTATATTGTAGGACCATATTGTAGTGAATGGATTAAAAATGGTGGTCAGGACATGGTTCTGAGGGCTTTAAAAGGAGAGCACATGAGAAGTTAGTCTCTCTCTGCTTTCACCATCTTGCAATGTGAGACCCCTGGATCATTGTCACTACCACCAGATGTGTTCCCTGGACTGTAGACTTGCCAGCCTCCAAAATGTAAGCAATAAATTTCATTTTTTTTTTTTATAAATTACCCAGTTGCAAGTATTTTGTTATAAGCAACAGAAACAGACTAATACAAGTAATGATGACAGAAACAATGACAAAGAACACCATATTCATTTTCTATTGCTGCCATGACAAATTACTACAAATTTCACAGCTTAAAACAACATCCATTTATTATCTCACAGTTTCTGTGGGTCAGAAGTTTGGGGAGACTGTGGCTCAGCTGGCTCTTCTGCTTGGAGTCACGCAGGATGAAATTAAGGTGTTACAGGGCTATGTTCCTTACTGGAGGCTCTGAGAAAAAGTCTGTGTCCAAGTACATTCCACTTGTTAGCAGAATACAGTTCCTTGCTGATGTAGGACTGAGGTCCCGCTTCCTTGCTGGGTGCCAGCCAAAAGGCCCTTATGTCCTAGAGGCCTCTCCTTGATCTTCCTTCACACATGGACTCCTGCATCTCAATACCAGCAACAGTTTGTTGAATCCTTCTCACACCTGGAATATCTCTGACTTCTTTTGCTGCCTCTCTCTTGCCTCCAGTTGGAGGAAATTCTCTGCTTTTAAGGATGCATGGGATTAGATAGGGCCCACCTGCAGATCTAGGATAATCGCCCCATCTTAAGGTTATCTGCAAAGTCTCTTTTGCCATGTAACGTAACATATTCACAGGAGCCAGGGATTAACGTGTGGACATCTTTGGGGGACCATTCTGCCTACTGCAAATAGCAATAACAAAGAACAACTGTATGGAATCCTCCTAACTGAAATTGTAAACTTAATTTGGGTCATTTGATTTGATTTCATGAAGCCCGGTGTCTTTTCTTCTATGAAAAACATTTCTACAGTAAGCCTAATTTCCTGATGACCCGATCTAGAACACATTGACAATCTTTTGCTTGTCAATGTTTTTAATTAGCAGAAACCAATTTTAGCCATAGTTGAGTTTTCTCCTAATTACCCCTTCCATTTTTGTTGGATCAACTAATTTATTCTCATCTTTGTCCTAACATCACTCAGATGTTGAGAAACCCAAGGAACAGGGGATGTTTGTTTGGGGGGATAGGAGAAGAAAAGAAAAAACACAGAGCTGTGCATTACCTCATAAGACCCAAAATTATGCAATTTCTCCACAGGACAAGATCACATCCTGCAGTAAATAGAAAGGGCACCTGGGAGGTGGGAACATTAGAAAGAAAGCTGTCTGGCCTCTTTGGGGATGGAAAGAACAGAGTGGTCAAGGACTAATCCTGTGGCACCACAAACAGACCTTCAAGAGATTGTGGAGGGGACAATGCCAAATTCATATGACAGACAGCTCTTTTAACACTTGTACAGTGCCACTCATTCATCTGAGAAGGCAAAAGGAAATGCTTTCAACCCGGATCCCAGACACAGAGAAGAGCCCAAGTTTAAACGTCCCTTCCTGCCAAAGACAGAGTGCCACTCAACTGTGCCTTTGCCCATGAGGTGAACCAGCTGCCCAGGCCCGCTGATGACATCACATCTTGAGGGGCAAAGAAAATAAAATTGCGGAGGTTTTTTTTTTTGTCATAGCATGAAATGTATTCAAAGCCCATTTTCACTGCAGCGTCCAAGTCATAGTGCTAGTTGGGAAGAAAAATAACTAAAGAAAAAATTTTTTGCACAATTGATGTCGGACTTGGGGCAATTAAATTAGAAAATGTAGGCAAAGGTGCTTTGTAAATTGTGAAACAAAATGATTTTTAAAAGGTGGTTGCTATTACTATTCTTAATTCCAACTCCTTTATCTCAGCTTTCTTTCTCAATATATCATATCAGTCCCTTGCTCAAAGAACCTTCAAGTGCTCTCCATTGCCCACCAGAAAAAACTCCATCTCTTAGATTTTCATTCAAGGCTTTCTTGTCTCAAAACATTTACTTTTAAAATCAAATCACCTATTAATTATTGAACAGCTACTAAGGCTGAGGCACTATTATGTCTGCGTACATAGGTAGAGTCACAAGATATGTTCTATTCCTTAAAGAATTTTACAATCCTACTATTGACCATATAAACAAAAACTATGTAATTAAACGCATCTGCCTTCTATACCCCAAACTTACCTTCAACTTTTGTATTTTGGCGTCTTTATTCACCTAAAATGCTCTCCATCATCATTACCTCTTTTTTTCAAAATCTTACCCATTCTCCCAGCTCCCCTCAAATGCTATCTCTTTTAGGAAGTCCCCACAAACACTAATAGACCAATGGTTCTCAACCAGGGAGATTTTCCTCCCTGGGGGAAATTTGACATTGTCTGAAGACATTTTTGATTTTCACAAATGATTTGGGGGTACTACTGGCATCTTTGAGTGAAAGCCAGAGATGTTGCTAAACATCCTACAACACACAGGGCAGCTTTCCCACAACAAAGATTCATCCAACCCAAAATGTTAGTGCTAAGATTGAGACATCCTGTACTAGAAAGAAGCAGTATCTCCCCTGAACTCCTAGAACACTTAATGTGTGAACAATCTTTCAGCGTCTGGCATATAATTTAGCATAAGTTTATTTACCAGATTTAGCACATAAATATATAGGATGCTCAGATAAATTCAAATCTCGGCTAAAGAACAAATAAGGTTTAATATAACTATGTTCCATTCAATATTTTAAGCATACAAAAAATTATCCTTCTTTATCTGATATTCTCTTTGCCACTTTGTCTCTATCTGCATGCATTCTTTTCCTAAATGATTTAGAAGTCCATAAAAGAGAGAAACAATTTTATGCTGTTCGGTCTTCCTTCATGCGTATAGTTTAATTCCATGCCTATAGTAAGCGTTGAAATAAAAAACATTATCAATAACAGAGACAACATACTTTTTCTATTCTTTAGTTCCAATAAGTACTCCAGGTTTTCAGTTATCACTGCCACATTTTACCAGTTCCAGCATCCTCAAGACTCCTTCATCCTTACACTGAGTCTTCAAATCCCCTGTTTTCATGAAGTCAGGAAGTCGCAATGGGGGAAAAAATGTCAGATCCTAAATGGGTCAGATAATTCTGGCTCAGTTTGAAAAACCAGTGTGTTGAGTTTGGCACAAAACAAAGACATGTACCTAAACTCTGTTTCATTCGATCATCCATTTCCCCACATGCATACTTCTTTACAGTACTCTGCTCTTAATATATAACTTCTCAAGAGCTCAGAGTAGAAAGGGGAAAAGGTCAGCTACCTGTGGCAATCCCTCCTCCTTTTATTATGGCTGACATGGGATAAAATGTCCTCAGATTAGGACAGGGATAAAAACTCAAAAAGATTATCCTTCACTCTACTCCCATTTGGAATTCAAAATAAGTTCAACAAAGTTATAATTTCCCCCATAGTTTCTACTATGCTGGAACTTTTCAAAAATAATTCTTTTAAACAAAATCTCTCTCTCTTTCCCTCCCTGCTCCCCATGCTTCTATTTTATCAATGCCCTCAGCATATGGTTAGTTTTTCCACAGGGAACTCAGAGGTGGCTAAAAGAATGGTCACTGCCTGACATCCCTATCCTAACAATGTTGAAAAAAAATTTTTTTTTGAATAGATATTTCTATGAATGTAAGATTAGCCAAATAAGAACATTTCCAAAAATCTGATCTAATAGAAATTTGGCCTATTTCTATAATTATTCTAATCCAGATAATTCCAGAGAGCACAGAACCATATCTTCCTTAAAATTTTTACCTCGAACTGTGGTTTTCAGGGGGGCGGAGGAGAGAGCAATTCTGCACACACACACACACACACACACACACACACACACACACACACACACACACACACACACACACACACTACAACCACCCCCCACCACCACCACCACCAATAAGGTGCCAGATTTAGTAAATAAATATGCAGGATGCTCAGTTAAATCTGAATTTCAGATAAAGAGCAAATAGTTTTTAAGTATAAGTATGTCCATTAAATATTTCAGACATACAAAAAACTATTCATTCTTTATCTATTGTTCAAATTTAACTTGGTATCTTGTATTTTATCTTGCAACCTAGTCCCAGGGGACATTTGGTGGTTTCTAGAGACGTTTTTGGGTGTCAAAACTAGGGAGGATGCTACTACATCTAGTGGGTAGAGGACAGAGATGCTGTTAAACATCCTGCAGTGCCTACGAGAGACACCACACAAAGAATTATCCAGTCCAAAATGTCAATAATGTTGAAATTGAGAAATCCTAATCTAGATTGACCTTTGAGAACATCTAATCCTCCCTCTTCTTTTTATCAGAGCGGAACAGAAGGCCTGGAGGAGTTAAAGTGGCTTTCTCTAAGCCTCATAGCTAATTACTTTCAAAGGTGGTCAACTTGGAGGAAACCCAGAAAATGGTTCCATTTCTGTGTGGCCCGGAAACGTTACCTACTGAAGTGGATACACTTAAGCCCTCTAAGGGTGGCTTCCTCCAGACTCCTCCAGTAGAAAACATCAATCAAGCCTCTGGGTGGCCTCCGGCTGGGAGGAAGAGAAGGTATAGGGTTTGGGATAAAATTATTGTTCAAATATTTTTCCACATCTTTCCCCCCATCCCTTATTTTATTTACAGGAAAGGAGGGAAGGGAAGAGTGAAAATGCTGCCTTGGAATGAGCGATGGTTATGTCTACTCTCTTCTACTCCCACCTTTTCTTTGACCTACAAAGATATATTTTTTGAGTCTTTGGGAGAGCTTAACTTTCCTTACTCAAGGATCTCCCTGCTCCTGGTTTTGGGAAAAGGGCTTAAATAGAAACCACCCAAAGAAGTTACTAAGAATTACAAAAGGAAAATGAAGGCATTGATGAAACCTACTAGGGATTGTTTGGGGGATGGCCAAATGTCAGAGCTCTGTGAAATAACACGAAGTGGTGTACTGAAAATGTATTCCTACGTCAATTCTTGCCACAGAAGGTTTGCTGGGAGGCCCCAAAGCAAGCAACATGGCTCATCTAAGTGAAGAGCTAGCCAAGATAATCCAATGATCTAAGCATCTAATGACACTATACACTGTCTCTGATCCTGCTTGGTTTTATTTTAACAGACCGATTTTTATTGCTTTTCTTCTGTAAGTGTCTGCAACGATTCTCTGCCGCTGCTTACTGAAACATTTTCTTAAATTATGAGTTGAGTTTTTTGAAATGCAGTTTTAAAAATATTCACTCAGCATGTTATTAATTACTAGTATGAATTTTTGGCAGGAATGGATTAAACAGTAATAATTGCTTTAACCACATTATCTAACTAAGGAGGTACTCATCTTACTAAAAGAATTTTTACATGAAACATAAAAATGAATTTAGGAAAGGCATATCCTATTGGAGATGTTGGGAAAGAGTTTCTCACTTCCTTCTCAGTCCCGTCAGCTCTATCATTCAATCACTGTAAAACTTTCAAAAGAAATAAGACTTTGCCAGTAACATTGCCCTTACCAGGCCCGGCACAACTAATCTCTGAACCAATTACTTTTTAATATCCTCTTGGAACATTCAGTCTATCATTGTTGTTATATTAACATCCACATTCCCTTACAGACACATAATTTTCTGTTGCTTTCTTTGACTCACAGTGTTTCCAATTGTCAAGTAGTTCCTGTCTCCTAATATTTAGGTTACCCACACACTTTGCATTCCCAAGAGAATTAGAAGATAATTTTGAGAATCCTCAAGTCACTTATGTGTTCCTTGGAAGCCACTTTTTCCAAATATTTACATTAATCCCTTCAAGTAAGTTGAGTAATTGTAAGTAACACTAATCAAATGCCATTTTGAGAAAAGAAATGCTACTACCTCCTGGTTCTAATTTTCTTTTTATTTGAGAAAGCACTTAGACCCTTACACAGACAATGGAAATAACAATGATCTTATGACTAGAAGTCCCCAGAATTCCTTCTGCCATTAGTTCTTCACCTAAAAGACAACAGAAAATCTACCCAGCACAGTAATTTGGGGCATGTCTAACGATTCTTGGCTGGATTGCATCAAATATTTGGTATGGTTTCCACAACTGTGACCTTTTTCAGGAAGTGTGAGGCACCATCAAGCTGACTAGAATCATCCAGACATCTTTGCTAAATCTCAGCAAATATGTGAAGATTAAAAAGGGACGAAGACACTCTTCCCAGAATTTAGTAGCACCCTTGGGAGAAAGTCTCCTTTCTGCCACTCTAAAAGCACTCAGCTCTTACACACCTTTTTGATGACTTAAGGTCATTTTATCTAAATTAACATATTTTTTTAAAGAACCTAAATATTGTTTGGGGAAAAATCTATCCTGTCTTAAGGTAAACAGCTGACTTTTATCTAGGAGTAATGTTAGATATTAAATCATTTCTGTATTTGAGAATTTGTGATCAATAAATTATTTCACAAAGTAAATACCTTGGGATTGCAGCTGTCTTAGAGTGCAATAATTACCAGAATTACTAATTACTAATAATAATTTTCATTTTCCATTGAGACTTGATATAATACTCAGGTGAAAAGTTTCTCTTTTTGAAATGGGAATTCATGTACTGTGTCTGAGATTCCAGTGGGAGCCCCAGTCTTAATTATGTGTTTTTGTGCATCTCATCTAAGAAGATAACCAAGACAATATGGCCAAAAGACACTATAAAAGACTGAGATTTTCTGGATGTTACAAAAAAAGATCTGTTGAATTAGAATATTTGTTAGCTTTCTTTTTCCAGCTTTGGCGGACATGATTTGTTTATATGAGAGATAAGACATGCTGATAAAAATAGAATTGGCCCAAACAAGCTGATTTATGAAGCAATATTTAGTACTTCCAAATTTTTCTGTAGCCAAGATGTTGGGTACATAACTCAAGAAGGGTTTACTGTAACAACCCCCCAGGGACCTCGTTTTCTATCTAATCTTTCAATCATCTCAATTCTGATTCAAAAGAAATCAAATCTCTCCTCTTTAAATATGGGCTGTAAAGAACCTCAACCCACAAAAAAAATGTGATCATAAAAATAGCTAACATATGAAGCCCTACTGTGTGCTAGGCATTGCTCTAAGCTAAATCATCTTGCATAATCATCAGACCTACCCTAAAAATAGAACCATTATCATTCCCATTTTACAGATGAAGAATCTGAGGCACACAGAAATTAAGTAACTTGTGAAATATTGCTCTGCTAGAATTTGAGCCCAAGTAAGTCAGGCTCTAGAGTCCATTTTTTTACTATCTCTCATGATACCTCAGAAGAATGTTTATTGGCTTGGACATAAAATTTTTCCTTTGCCTAAAATTATGTTTACATATATATTTTTAAGTGAGATCATATAGATTTTTCATTTAACATAATATTATGAATATTTTTTTAAGTCTTCATAAAAAGAGAAATGTAAGTCCATTGTTCTTAAAGCACAAAACCAATTGAGAAGTTTGTCCTGAGCATAACATAATTTTCCTCAAGAAACTCACAGCTTGAGACCTACAGTATGGTAGGAGAATCATCGCTGGATCTGGGGGACTTAAGGCAATTATTTAGTTTCTTTAGACCCCTTTTATTCTCTCATTTGCAAAATGAGGGTGATAAATTCGTTATCTCCAGATGCTATGCACTAAGGTACTTGGACATGCACATTAGAAAACAAACACTCAAGAATTCTGACTGAGCACCACTTTAACATGGGTAAAGTGTGTGCATGTGATATAGGAGCTCAGCAGAAGAGAAGACGTGGTGCGAGTGCTCAGGTGGGGCAACAGGAAGTATTTCTTCAAAGGCACCTACAAGAACTTCTAAGTGGGGACAAGGGCTGGGCAAAGGCATGGCCTCCCCAGAGGCAATCCAGATGTGGGCGATGTTTGTTCGTAGTGACCTGCACCAGCAGTGTGGCTTGACCTCTCCTCTCATACTCTTCAGTTTCCTTTCTAACATCTCCACTTGTCCACCACCCCCATCAGGACCACAGTGGCCCAAGCACAGTTTAACTGAAGTTAGGAGAGTCCGAATGGGAGGTATGGAGGGGGCCAAAGACTGGCTACTCAGATGTTTATTTATTTTTCATTATCACATGACTTCATCTATACCTGAGATCTGCATAGCAGCAATGAATTAAAAAATGAGCACACGATAAGTGAGAAATGTGAAGTTGAAATGCTTGGCTCTTCATAGAGAGTAAACAAATTAGATTGGTGAGAAAAAGACATACTTGTAGCAAACTGCCTTAAGGCCAAGGCCAAAGAGTTTTTATTCAGTACCGTGTCTCAGGGCACATGTGTATCTTAGAATTGCTGCTCTCAGTGCACAGCTCAAGCTCATTATTGTGCCGCCTACATGTCCCATGCCTCCTGCCCCTAAATTATAGTGCCGTGGAAAGAAGGAATTTCATTTATTCAACATAAACAGTTCTTGGTACCTAGCATCCAGTATATGGAACAGGCAACTAAATCATCGAATTATCTGTTCTATTATAACCTAATTGTTTACTGTGTGCGTGTGTGTGTGTGCGTGCGCGTGCGCGATGGGGGTGAGACTAAAGAGAAAGAAAAATAACTAGCTAGTTATGCTGAAATGTAAACATAGCAAAACATCTTTTCTTTCACATAAATATCCAGTGTTGGATTACTCAATTAAGAAAGCAAATCAGCTGAAAATAAACAGGCTAAATGAGTTTCCTATGTTAACTCACACGGTTTCTCTGAAACTTCCAAAAGTTTTCTGGGTATCATAAAATAAGGGTCCTTAGCAAAACATGGGCCACTACAATATATTAGACCTAGAAAACAGCCAGAGCCTTAACAAGAGAGAAATATAGTAAGAGCATTACACAAGCAACATAGTTAAGCCTAAAATAAGCTATCTACTGTTTCTTATCTTAGTTTATTCATATTTCATGATCCTAACTCTGAGTTGGTAAACTTTTTGCTTATCACTGTTTCCTTATCCAGAGATGTTTGTCAGTTATCATATTTCTGAAAGTGATAATTGAATTGGCCACATTAGGGGTTAACAGGGGTGAAAGCAAGGTAGAAAAAGGGACAGCTGAAAAACTTGCTCTGCTTCTGTGGCTTTTTAAAAAACCCATGCTTTATGAATTAAAACCATGGAAAACTATCATGAGGTCTAAATATTTAAAAGGAAATATTATGGTTTACAGAGGTCATTCTGGCACAGATGTTGGACTGTTCCGTGTCTGCCCTTAAGAATCCAAGACTTTCAGACCCTTGATGTCATCCTTTTAAGATTCTGAAGCGCCACAATTTTGATTAACTTGTTTTTATGAGACTCAGGCCTGACACTCAAGTCCTTAAATTTCATTATTTCATTCTTTTAAATTAACATCAAGATTTTCTTTCCTGTGACTAAAAACATATTATTTATGCTGCAGTGCTAAAAAAAATATATTTAAAGAACAGTAATTTGGGTTTAACTGCTAAAAATATTACAGGCCCAGGAGGAAAATAATAACCAGTGTATATCCTAACAGAGCATTGATATTAACAAAAAATGCTAAAGTGCTTCCTGTGAAAATCACAGAAAATCCCTGCACACCAATCACCCATGCCAGCAGGAAACATTTCCTTTTTTTTTTTTTATGATGCTTGTTCTCACTTTTTTTTTTTTTCTTCCAAATTTTATTTTATTTTGTCAATATACAATGTGGTTGATTATTGTGGCCGATTACCGAAACCTCCCTCCCTCCTCCTTATCCCTTCTCCCTCCCAACAACCTCATATCTGTTCACTTGTCATATCAACTTCAAGGAATTGTAATTGTTGTGTCTTCTTCCCTCCCCCCCTCCCTGATTGTTTGTGTATTTATTTATTTTTAGCTCCCACCAATAAGTGAGAACACGTAATATTTCTCTTTCTGTGCCTGACTCGTTTCACTTAATATAATTCTCTCTAGGTCCATCTATGTCGTTGCAAATGACAGTATTTCATTCTTTTTTATAGCTGAGTAGTATTCCATTGTGTAGATATAACACATTTTCCGTACCACTCATCTGATGATGGACATATGGGCTGGTTCCAACTCTTAGCTATTGTAAAGAGTGCTGCGATAAACATTGGGAAACAGGTATACCTTCGACTTGATGATTTCCATTCCTCTGGGTATATTCCCAGCAGTGGGATAGCTGGGTCATATGGTAGATCTATCTGCAATTGTTTGAGGAACCTCCATACCATTTTCCATAGAGGCTGCACCATTTTGTGGTCCCACTAACAATGTACGAGTGTTCCTTTTTCTCTGCAACCTCGCCAGAATTTATCATTCACAGTCTTTTGGATATTAGCCATCCTAACTGGGGTGAGATGGTATCTCAGTGTGGTTTTGATTTGCATTTCCCAAATGCTCAGTGATGTTGAGCATTTTTTCATGTGCCTGTTGGCCATTCATATATCTTCCTTTAAAATGCCTATTTAGCTCTTTTGCACATTTTTAAATTGGGTTATTTGTTTTTTCCTTGTAAAGTTGTTTCAGTTCCTTGTATATTCTGGATATTAATCCTTTGTCCAATGTATATTTTGCAAAATTTTCTCCCACTCTGTTGGTTGTCTTTTAACTCTGTTAATTGTTTCTTTTGCTATGCAGAAGCTTTGTAGTTTGATATAATCCCATTTATTTATTTTTCCTTTGGTAGCCCATGCTTTGGGGTCATATTCATGAAGTCTGTGCCCAGTCCTACTTCCTGAAGTGTTTCTCCTATGTTTTCTTTAAGAAGTTTTATTGTTTCAGGGTGTATATTTAATTCTTTAATCCATTTTGAGTTGATTTTAGTATATGGTGAGAGGTATGGGTCCAGTTTCATTCTCCTGCATATGGATATCCAGTTATCACAGCATCATTCGCTGAAGAGGCAGTCTCTTCCCCAGTGTATAGGCTTGGTGCCTTTGTCAAAGATCAGATGGCTGTAGGTGTGTGGATTGATTTCTGGATTCTCTATCCTATTCCATTGATCAGTGTGTCTGTTTTTATGACAGTACCATGCTGTTTTGGTTACTGTAGCTTTGTAGTATAGTCTAAAGTCAGATAGTGTTATGCATCCAGCTTTATTTTTTTTTTTGCTCTGAATTGCTTTGGCTATGCATGGTCTTTTGTTATTCCATATAAATGTCTGGATAGTTTTTTCCATTTCTGAGAAAAATGTCATTGGAATTTTGATGGGGATTGCATTGAATTTGTATATCACTTTGGGTAGTATGGACATTTTCACAATGTTGATTCTTCTGATCCAAGGGCATGAGATAGCTTTCCATCTTCTTGTGTCCTCTGTAATTTCTCTCAACAGTAGTTTGTAGTTCTCATTATAGAGATTTTTCACATCCTTGGATAACTCAATTCCTAAGTATTTTATTTTTTTTGGTGGCATTATAAATGGGCAGGCTTTCTTGATTTCTCTTTCTGCATGATCACTATTGGAGAATAGAAATGCTACTGATTTTTGTGTGTTGATTTTGTATCCTGCAACTTTGCTGAAATCATTTATCAACTCCAAGAGTTTTTTATAAGAGTCTTTAGGCTGTTTGATTTATAGGATCATGTCATCTGCAAACAGGGACAGTTTGACTTCATCTTTTCCAATCTGGATGCCCTTTATTTCCTTCTCTTCTCTGATTGCTCTGGCTAGTACTTCCAACACTGTGTTGAATAGGAGTGGTGAGAGTGCGCGTCCTTGTCTAGTTCCTGTTCTTAAAGAAAAAGCTTTCAGCTTTTCCCCATTCAGGATGATATTGGCAGTGGGTTTACCATATATGGCTTTAATTATGTTGAGATACTTTCCATCTATACCTAAGTTGTAGAGAGTCTTTATCATGAATGAGTGCTGAATTTTATCAAATGCTTTTTCAGCATCTGTAGAGATGATCATATGGTCCTTGTGCTTGATTGTATTGATATGGTGTATCACATTTATTGATTTGCATATGTTGAACCAACCTTGCATCTCTGGGATGAATCCCTCTTGATCATGGTGTATAATTTTGTGTATGTGTTGCTGTATTCTGCTAGCTAGTATTTTACTGAGGATTTTCACATCTATATTCATCAAGAATATTGGCCTGTAGTTTTCTTTTTTAGTTGTATCTTTATCTGGTTTTGTTATCAGAGTGATGTTTGCTTCATAGAACAAGTTTGGGAGAATTGCCTCTGTTTAATCTTTTGGAATAGTTTGTAGAGAATTTTTGTCAATTCCTCTTTGAATGTTTGGTAGAATTCTGCTGTGAATCCATCTGGTCCTGGGCTTTTCTTTGTTGGGAGCCTTCTGATAACAGCTTCAATCTCCTTTATTGTTATTGGTCTAATCAGATTTTCTACATCTTCTTGGCTCAGTTTTGGTAGTTTATGTGTGTCCAGAAATTTATCCATTTCCTCCAGATTTTCAAGTTTGTTGGCATATAGTTGTTTATAGTAGTCTCGAATGATTCCTTGTATTTCAGAAGTGTCAGTTGTAATATCACCTTTCTCATTTCTAATTTTTGTTATTTGGTCTTCTGTCTTCTTTTTCTAATTAGCCGTGCTAATGATTTGTCAATTTTATTTATCTTTTCAAAAAACTAACTTTTTGATTCATTGATCTTTTGTATCATTTGGGGGGTTTCAATTTCATTAAGTTCTGCTCTGATCTTATTGATTTCTTTCCATCTGCTAACTTTGGGTTTGGATTGTTCTTGTTTTGCTAGTTCTTTAAGGTGAAGTATTAGGTTGTTCACTTGCATTTAATGCAATAAATTTCCCCCTTAGTACTGCTTTTGCAGTATTTCACAGGTTTTGGTATGATGTATCATTGTTTTCAGTAGTTTCAATAAATTTTTTGATTTCCTGTTTGATTTCTTCCTGGACCCATATGTCATTAATAGGATGCTGTTTAATTTCCATATGTTTGTATAGTTTCCAGAATTGTGTTTGTTATCAATTTCTAATTTTAATCCATTGTGGTCTCAAAAAAATACATAGGATAATTCCAATTTTTTAAAAATTTGTTGCGACTTGATTTGTGACCTAATATGTGATCTATCCTGGAAAATGATCCATGTGCTGATGAGAAGAATGAATATTCTGAGGTTGTTAGATGGAATGTTCTGTAGATATCTGCCAAGTCCAATTGGTCTAGAGTGTTGTTTAGATCTTGTGTTTCTCTGCTGATTCTTTGCCTAGATGATCTGTCCAATATTGATAGTGGGGTGTTCAGGTCCCCTGATATTATGGTATTAGTGTCTATTTCCTTCTTTAGGTCTAATAGTGCTTGCTTTATAAATCTGACTGCTCTGACATTGGGTGCATATATATTTATGATTGTTATGCCTTTTTGATGGATCAATCCTTTTATCATTATGTAGTGGCCCTCATTATCTCTTTTTACGGTTTTTAGTTTAAAGTCTATTTTATCAGATATAAGAATAGCTACTCCAGCTCATTTTTCATTTCTGTTTTCATGGTACATTTTTTTCCATCCTTTCACTCTTAGTCTATGTAAGTCTTTATAGGTGAGGTGGGTCTCTTGAAGGCAGCATATAGTTGGGTCCTCCTTTTTAATCCAGTCAGTCAGTCTGTGTCTTTTGAGTGGGGAATTTAATCCTTTTACATTAAGAGTTGTTATTGAAAAGTGTTGATTTATTCCTAGGATTTTATTGATTTTTGTTTGGATGTCTTAAGTGTCTTTTGTTCCTTTCTTTCTGATTTACTGTTTGTCTTCTGTATTTGTTGGTTCCTTGGGTTATAGTTTAACTTTTTTTTCCCTCTTCATTGTTGGCATTTTTATTTTACTAGTGGGTTTTGATTTTTCTTGAGTTTTTATGGCAGTGGTAGTTATTTTTCAGGTACCAAACCCAGTACTCCCTTGAGAATTTCTTGTAAGGGTGGTCGTGTGGTAGTGAACTCCCGCAGTTTTTGTTTGTCTGAGAAATATACTATTTGCCATTCATTTCGGAAGGATAGCCTTGCGGGGTAGAGTATTCTTGGCTGGCAATCTCTGTCTTTTAGTATTTTGAAAATATCATCCCATTCCTTTCTGGCTTTTAGGGTTTGTGATGAAAAGTCTGATGTTAGTCTGATTGGGGTTCCCTTACAGGTGATTTGATGCTTCTCTCTTGCAGCTTTTAAGATTCTCTCTATCTCTGAGTTTTACCAATTTGACTATAAGATGTTTTGGAGAAGACCTTTTTGGGTTTGATACAGTTGGGGATCGTTGAGCTTCCTGAATCTGAAGATATGTGTCTTTTCCTTTACCTGGGAAGTTTTCTGCCACTATTTTGTTAAATATGTTTTCAACGCAATCTCCTTTTTCCTCCCCTTCTGGAATACCCATGATGTGGATATTTGAGTGCTTAAGGTTGTCTTATATCTCTCTTAGATTTTCTTCAATGTTTTAAATTCTTTTTTCTTTTTTATTGTCTGCCTGTGTTACTTCAAATAGCCCATCTTCAAGGTCAGAAGTTCTCTCTTCTGCTTCTGCAAGCCTGCTGGTTAAACTCTCTGTTGTGCTTTTTATTTCGTTGAATGAATTCTTCAGCTCAGCAAGCTCTGCTACATTCTTTGTCAGGGCATTGATTTCCTTGTACATTTCTTCTTTCAGGCCCTGTATACTTTTCCTCGTTTCATTGTGTTGTCTAGCTGAGTTTTCTGGTATCTCATTTAGTTTCCTTAGAATTATCACTCGAAATTCCTTGTCAGACATTTCAAGTGCTTCTTGTTGTATAGGATCTAGAGCTTGAGCGTTATTATCCTTTGGTGGTGTACGTTCTTGATTTTTCATATTTCCAGTACTTTCCTTTTGATGGTTAGTCATTATGGCAAGGGATTTCACGGTCCACTGGTTTGACACTATTGTCTGGCTAGGATGCTGCTAGGGCTGCCAATTCAGCACAGCTGCCTCAGTGTCTGCTTAGTTGCCCACTGGCACCTCAGGTGCATGGTCGCCTCAGGTTTTGGGCCTCTCCGGGGAGGCGCCTCTCCAGTTGGCGTGCACTCGGCCAGGCTGGGGATGGAGTCCGGCAGCGGCGAGGCCTATCTGCTCGGTCACGTACTGGCACCACAGGGCACATGGTCTCCCTGCAACTTGGGCCTCTCTGGTGGGGGGCACCTCTCTGGTCAGTGCGTGAAACATTTCCTTTTTTAAAGCCAAAATTAATGCCTGAACATTTTGTAAATGTTTGCATAGCAAAATTTATGAACAGGTCTCCTAGCTCATGCTAAGAACAAAATGATGATATTTTTACCCCACCTCACAGGCAACCAATTCACACCTTCTAATGTACAAAGACTTGGAGTTCATTAACAGAGAATATATTTGTTTATCTTTCAATAATACTATCTGCATCCCAGATCATTCTCCCAAATCTGCACTTGCATATCCAGCAGACTATTCAACTTCTCTGCTTCTGTGTTTAATAGACATCTGAAACTCACATGTCCAAAATTAACTTATGATCTTACCCTCAAACTGCACCTCCTACAGCCTTCTCCATCTCCATTAATGGGTACTCCATCCTTTTAGTTGTTAGGCAGAAACTTTGTTACCCTCTTTCTCTCATACTCACATTCAATCCAGAAATGTTATAGTTGCACTGAGAAAATATACACAGGATCTGACCACTTTTCACCACTACCATTGCTACTACGCTAGACCTAGCCACCATGATCTTCCACCTGAATATTGCAACAGCCTCAGCTGGTCTTCTTGCTTCTGCCCCTGTCCCACTACAATGTCTTCTTAACACAAAAGTTAGACTGAGCCTTTTAAAACTTAAGTCAGGCCATGTTCCTTCTCCGCTCCAAACCCTCTCAGAGTAAAAGTCAAAATTCTTTGAACAGCCTACAAGACTCTACCAGATCTGCCCCACCTGTTACCTCTGACTTCTTCCACAACTATCCTGCCCCTTGCTCACTCTGCTCCAGCCACACCTGCCATCATCCTGTTCCTGAATATGCCAAGCATGTCTCTTTGCCCAGATATTCACATGGCTTAGTCCTTATCTCTTTCAAGTCTTTACTCAAATGTCAACTTCTCTGTGAGGCATACCCTGACCACCCTATTTAAAATTATAATCCTCATTTCCCTACTATAATCAGCACTCCTGATTCCTCTTACCATGCTTTACTTTTCATTTTTCATAGCATTTATCACCTTAAAACTTGTGATGTGACTTATGTATTATGCCCCCAACCCCACCATGTAAGCTCCACAAAGGAAGTGATCTTTGTTTACTTTACTGATCTATTCCAAGAACGTGAAGCAGTACCTGGTACATGGTAGGCACTCCGTTAATATTTGCTGAATTAACAAATGGATGAATGATTGCAGTCATTCATCAAATAGTGGAAATTCACTGCTAGTCTTTATTCATGCATCCATTCACCAACAATTTTATAAATTATCAAGTACCTATTCTGTACTCAGCATGTATCCATATTCCATCTTCCCATTAGACTCTCTGACAATTAAGATCCAGGATCAGATTTGATGGCATAATCTACAGAGATAAAAGTATTGGGATGTAAAGCACTGAAATTAAGAGACCATCTAGGTCAGTACTGTCCAATAGCACTTTCTGCTGTGACAGAAATGATCTATATCTGTGCTGTTTGGTACAATAGCCACTAGTCACATGCAGCTACTGAGCATTTGAAATGTGGCAAATATGACTGAAGACTGAATTTTTATTTTATTTTACATTAATTAATTTGAATTTAAACAGCCACATTTGGCTAGTGGTAACTGTACTGGACAGCACAGCTGGGGTTTTTTGGTTTTTTTTTTTTTTTTTTTTTTCATCCTTCTGCCTCTACCTAGGGCTTTCCTAAGATACCTAAGGCAGGTTAACTATACTATGTTGTTTCTCAGAAAAGATGATTAACAGCTAGTTACTGTCTCCTGTTTGATTTGATTCATGAATGTGTCTTCTTTCAGAATTATTGTTATTTTGTCAGCTAAGGTAAAGTTTTTACACAATTTCAACCAATGTATAAAATATAAAACCTACAAAATTTATCCTCTAAATTCAAAAGCACCACTTACATACTTCACTAGTTGCATAATGTAATTCCTTTTACTTTTCTCACTTTATTTTCCAGCTTCATTGAAGTGCATATTTTAAGTGAATGATTTGATGAGTTTTGACCTAGTTATACACCTGCGGAAATATCATCATACATAATATAACTTAAAGTTCATATGACCAGGGCCACAGCGGACCCATAGGACCCCCTTGTGTAAATTAGAAACAAGGGCCCCTCCTGCCTGGCAGTTGCTTTTCTCTGCTAGGATATGCAGCATGGTGGGAAACAGCGAGCTCGGTTTCAGCTCTCACCTACTTCCTCAGCTGGATGCCCTCAAACAGTGAACAACACACACAACCATAAATGGCAGTCCTGCAAACTGGTCTGTTAAGCTCAATTTCAAAACATCCTCCCAAGGTTTTGAAGGTTAAACTCTGGTTTGCATTTCAAGGTGGTAGAATGGACATAGATTATAGCTTCCTCTTGCTACCGCCAACCATTAAAATGTTGAAAGAATTTTTTTTATTCCATATAATTGGAAAATAATATCAAGCTTTGGAGGACCATAAACTTTGAGAAGACACTGGAAGACAGAAAGCAGATGGTATTAGAATGAAGATTTAAGACTCACAGCTCAAAACAAGAATAAGAGAGTACTGCCAAAATCGCTGGAAATGGATACCAAGCACAGGCAGGAGGCTGGTGATCACAGACAGTGTGGTTGTTAGGGGACAGCAGCAGGAACCGCCAGGAAAGGTGTGCGGCTTCCCTCTACTAACCTAGGCCACATTTTGAGTCAAAGAGCAGCAACAGGATTAGGTGCCTGCAGCTGAGAGCCATGGGTGTGGAAGGTTGGGTCAGAGAAACGAAGTGCATTCCTGGGTGACCTGGATGCCCTGGATGGCAGGAGCTACCCAAAAAGAACAAGACAATCTCTCCCCACCAGAATCTGGCCTCTGAATCACCCTGCTCCGTGGCATCACCATCCCTCTCACACAATGTTGAAAACAGACTGAAATACGAGTTCCAACAGCAGAGACTGCCCCTCTCTCTAAGCAGGCTGCAGGCACACACAGAACAGTCACCTAATAAGGAGTCTCAGCTACAGGATAAACACTCAGTGAGGAATCACCAAGCACTGAAGGAAGGCCCATACCATTAAAAAGAGATAAAACAGGATTCTTTGTTTTTAAAAAGTGAGGAACTTACACCCAGGATCCAGAATTAACAAAGAAGTCAGAACAAGACTTTAGAATAATTATAATTCATATCCACAGAGATACTTAAGAGGATATTAAATCCATAGAAAATAATCAATTTGGAAGTACAGCTATTAAAATTTTGATCTTTTAAATAGAGTACTCAATAAGAAGGTCAAATAACAGAATGAACATGAAGAACAAATTGCTGAACTATAATATTAAGCCAAAAATTTCTTCCAAAATGCAATGAAAATAATGAAAAGATACAAAGTAGGAATCCTGTAAAATAAACCCAAATGTTCCATCATTCATCTAATTGGAGTTATTAAAAGAAATATTAGCAGGAATGGAAGGAACGTAATATATACATTAGTTTAGTCACAATTTAAGGACCAACCAACCAAGTTCTGAGTAGGATACATTTAAATGAAAACCCACACCCAGATATGATATTAACATTTCAGGAGACCAAAAATAAAGAAAACGAATACTAAAATCTTTGTGAAAGAAAATTCTACAAAATCGCCTCCAGAATGTCTTTGATAACACATGAATAAAAGCAAGCAAGAAGAAAAAAATGTTAACCTGAAATTTTATACCCAACCCATCATCAAGTATGATAAAACATGAAGGATCCAGAAAGTTCACCATCTACAATAACTCTTTGATATAATTATGCCAGCCAAAATAAAAATTAATATAGTAATAAGGAAATTCTGAGAAGCAATTGTGAACAAAAAATCCATTTAATTATATTAATAATACTAGATAAGTGTTGATTTTTAAAAAACAACAGTGATAATAATTTTTAAAATAACAATGTGGAACTAAAATTCTATGTCAATATGGGAGGTAATGAGAATGGGAAGGAATGCTTCAAGTAACACTGAAGCATACAAAGATTTCGTCTTTGTTTAATGAATGTAAAAAGACACTGATCCACTCTGGATATTAGTAGAAAATATATTTAGTTATATGTGCTAAAAATTTAACAGAAATTACTAGCAAAACACAAATACAATTTATAATTTTTATACCATCAGAAAAAAAAGTGGAAAACTCAATCTAATAAATTTTCCATGAAGTTCTAAAATAAAGGCAGAAAAAAACTTTAAAGTATTCAAATATATATTTTATATATATATAAAAACTTTAAAGTATTCAAAAATTTATTAGGTTCACAAAATTTTGTAGGCAACTCTTACCAACCCTTTAAAAAAATAGAAATTCATATTTTAAACAAGCAAGCATGGAAAAAGATGAGAAGCTACCAAGCCTTTTAAGTATGTATCATAATCTTTCTAAAAATTTCAAACGAGACTGCATAAGGAAAGAAAACTGTAAGCCAATGTCACTCACAATAATGGCACCAAATTGCTAAATAAAATACTAGAAATTTAAACCCAGCAATCAATTAAAAGAATGATGAATTATGGGCTGGCCGGTTAGCTGAGTTGGTGAGAGTGCAGCCTTATAACACTAAGTTCACAGGCTCAGATCCCCATACTGGCCAGCTGCCAAAAAAAAAAAAAAAAAAAAGAAGAATTCCTTATGATTAAGTAAAGTTTATTGCAGGAATAGAAAGATAAGTTTATTAATAGTGAACAACAATGTAATTTGCTGACTTGGGAAAAAAATTATTTCAATAGATGTCCCAAAGACTCAATTATGATTGCATGTGTACATGTAATGTGCTTGTATGTGTGTATGTGTGTGGGTCTATGTGCGTGTATGTGTGTATAAAAACTAAAAACAACAAGAAACTTCCCTAATTTGATAGAGAGTATCTACCTCAAAACACAGCAAATGTGACACTTATTAGAAATGTTGTTTTTAAGGTCAGGAACAAAGCAAGAATGTCCACTACCGCTGCTACTCTTCAACATCAGACTACATTCTAGCCATATTAAGTGGCATAAACAGTGAAAAGTAAAAGACAAACTGCTGTTACTTACAGAGGACATGCTAGAAAAAGTCAAGATAATCAAATGGAAAACTATGATAACTAAGAAGAGAGTTCAGCAAGATAGCAAGATACAAAATTAACATTAAAAATCAACAACTTTTCTATGCATTGGCATAGATAGTTTTTAAAATGTTACTGGGGGGGGAAATCACATCCCCAAAAGCAACAAAAATAATTAAGTCTTTAGGAATAAAATTAATAGAAATAAATAAAGCTTTGTGGGGAAAAAACTTAACTGAAAAAACTTAAAATTGCCTGAATAAAGGAAGAAATATAGTGCATTCATGAAAACCTCAATATTTTTAAAATGTATATTATCCTTCAAATTACATATATGATTTTAATGCAATCCTACTCAAAATACAAATAGAATTTTCCATGAAATTCTAAAATTTATATAGACAATTGGATGAACAATGGTAACTAAAGTCATTTTTTCAAAAAAGACAGAGAAGGAATTTGTCTTAATAGAGACCTGCTATGGTTTGGATATGGTTCATCCCTACCAAAACCTATGCTGAAACTTAATTAACAAGGTATTGGTGTTGGGAGGTGGGGCCTTTAAGATGTGATTGTTTGCTAAGATAGATGAATGGCTTACTCATGAGACTGGATTAGTTCTAGCAAGAGCATGTTGTTATAAAGTGGGTCAGGCTTCTTTGGTCCCTCTCACTCTGTGATGGCTTATGCCATGTTATGATGCCCATGAGGCCCTCACCAGAAGCCAACCAGATGTGACCACTCAACCTTGGACTTCCTAGCCTCCAAAACTGTAGGAAATAAATCTCTTTTCTTTATAAATTAGCCAGCCTCAGATATTCTGTTATGGCAACAGTAAAAGGACTAAGCAATACCAAACATAAATCTTATGTTTGTGGTAATTAGAACCATGAGACATAAATGCAACAATATACAAGCAATTTGAAGAAATAAAAGAGAGTCCAGAAACAGACACAAATACAAACAGGAATTTTATAGAGAGTGTAGCTGTTAAGATCACAGACTAAATCCAGACTCCTGAGTTTGATTTCTTGCTCCACGACTTCTTGACTATGTGTTGTTGGTCAAGTCACTTTATATTTTCTGTGCCTCAGTTTTCTTTAACGTGAAGTGGGGAGCAATCATAGAACCAACCTAATATGAAGATACTTCAAAAAGCTCATGGAAAAATAGAATTAAAAGATAATATGAATCTTTCCATTAACTTTTTGAAGTATCCTCATATGTATATGTGTGTATGTGTACATGTGTACATAAAACATATATACTTATGAAATATGATACAAGTGGAATTTCAAATCTATGAGAAAAAACAGTATGGTATTTCAAATCAATGAGAAGAACTAGCTAACCATTTGAAAAAAAATAACTTGGATTTTATCTTACATCACTCACAAAAGTATAATCAAGACTTAAATTTTTTAAATGATAAGAAATTATTAGAAGAAAATGTAGGCAAATATGTATGAACTGGAAGCCAGGAAGGCCATCTAAAATAATATGACAGAAGCTATAAAAGAAAATATGATGAATTTAACTACATCAAAATTAAGAACACCTGAAGGACCAAAGCACTATAAAAGTGAAAAGACAAGTAACAGGAGACGATATTTCAACATAAATAACAACAAAAGATTATAATCAACAAATCATTTAAAGAAAGGAAAAAACCAATCTAATTGAAAAATGGGCCAATGACATAAACTGGTAATTCATAGAAGCAATAATAAAAATGGCCAAGATTTGTATAAACTGTACTCAACCTCAATTTAATGGAGGAAATTCAAATTAAATGAGTATAGTCATACACTACTAGAGGAAATATAGGTACAAGTATAGACACTTTAGAGAACATTTTGCATACCCCATCATCCCAAAATTCTCTTATTAATATCTACTCTAGAGTAACTTAACCATGTGCCCAAGGAGACAAGTACAAGGATCTTCACTGCAATGTTATTTGTTAACAGCGAAAAGTTCAAAACTTCCTAAATATTCATAAAAACATGAATGGCTAAATAAATAATCCTTTCTATGGAAGACCATGCTGCGATTTTCTAAAATGAGATGGACCTATTTGTACTGACATAAAACATTTTCTAAGCCATATTGTTCAGTGGAATAACGTATAAAAAATCATTTATGTTAAAATGTATACACACAGATATCTTTTCTATGGGCAATGCTATGGAGAAGTCTGGAAGTACACACATTGCATTGTTAATAGAGACAGGACTAAGATAGGGGGCACTGGGAGAGGGGAATAATCAAATGGTACTTCAGTTTGATCTGTAAAGTTATAATTTTTTTATAAGAAGAATCTATTACTAAGGTAATTAAATACAATTTTTAATGTACAAATTATTTTTATATGTCATAAGTGTGAAAGACGAAAAGTGATGAAGTTATAATAAAGCACTGTAAACAAAATTGCTTTAAACTGGTGAAATCACTGAAACAATACTCTTTATAAAACCTAAGCTATTTTTTCCTTTCATTAATACTAGAGAATGCAGAGATGCTGTATGACACACCATAAGAGTATCATGCTTTACCCTCTTGACTTACAAAACAAAAGATAATCTTGGATGGGCTTTATTTTTTTGTGGCTTTTTTTGAATGAAGTTTGAATTACCCACCCAGGCTTGCTGTGACATAAGTGCACTTTAATTTCTAATGTTATTACTCTGGAAACAAGAGTTACCCTCTTAATACAATTATAACATTTGCATGTTTAATCGAAAGAAAAGTCGTCCTCAAGTCTTAGCTTAATATTCATTGGGAGAATGGTTTTATAATCTAAGAATTATTTATTTTTTAAAATTTTCATTCCCACCTTAATGTTTTGAGATAAGGTGTTAAAGGACTCACTGAATTTGGCTTTTAGTGTGAAATATAAGCCTGTGAACGCCAAACATAAAAAGTTATTTCTTGATAACCACAAATGACCTATGACTAAGATAGAACCTGATAATTTAAGGAAAATTAACTTGTCTAAAGTAAGAACAGAGGATAATTCATGAATGTACCAATTTTTCTTTCTCCTTCCCTGTTAGTCTACACCGGTCTTTAGCTATGACATGTACAAACCAGTGGGAAAACATTAACTATGGTTAATGGACTGAATGGATTTATTTAAGAAGAAATATTTAAAGAAGTAAAAGCATCAAATTATGTCCACAACACATATATTGGTCACAGAGACATAATATAAAGTACATCATAAATTTTACTTCTTCCAAAACCCCATCTTTAGCCCCATAAAGATTGAAACAGCACATTTCCAAATCTCAAAGTCTCTTAGCCATATTTTTACTTTTCTCATCATCTATTTCAATATTTTCCTGCATTTCTAATTAAGGTCTATACTCTAGAGGGAAGACTGTGGGCATAGTAGAGCCTAGGCTTTTTCAGTCTGAAATCAGATCTGGCTACTTTCAAACTGATTAAACTTGAGAAGATTATGGGTTGTTTTTTTAGTTATACTTTATGGAAAATCTCTGAGGAAGGATAATTTGGTTTGATACCTTCAAGTACCTATTTATGATACACTAACATCGTAGGTCCTTAAAAATATGTGTAAATAAATGAACAATGAAAGCAAAATCCAAATGAAAATTACTAAATATTCAATGGAATTTTAAGAAGAAACCTCTTCATCAGTAATGGAAAAGTAATAGAAAATTGATTTTCAAAATTAAAATGAGAGCTGGCCAGTTAGCTCGATTGGTTAGAGCATGGTGTTATAACACCAAGGTCAAGGGTTTGGATCCCCAAACTGGCCAACCACCAAAAAAAGAAAAAAAAAAAAGCTAAATTTTAAAAAATAAAATCTAGGTATTAGAGAGAGCATCTTGATAGAAGATAAAGCAGCCAGCTCTTAAAATTAAAATGGAAGCACTGAGTTCCCCACGTTACATTCAAAGGAAAATAATGGAGTCTCTCTCGAAAGCCAATTCTATGTATGAGGGTACTTCAAAAAGTTCATGGAAAAGTGGAATTAAAAGATAATATTAATCTTTCCATGAACTTTTTGAAGACCACCTCTATAACAGACAAAAGCCAAATATGAAATAGGTAGAAAAACAGTCTTAGGTGCTTTCCTGACTTAATGCAAGTGTCCCAGAAAAATCTGAATCGCTACATAAACCACCAAATGTGGAGGTTGATAATGGTGGGAGATCTCGATAAGTATAAGGAAAGGATTCATAGTTTCTTTAAATCTTTAATTTTCTTTAAGTTAAGAATTCAAGAATTGAAGAGCTTGAAGCAGGGCACCCAGAAGCTCTCCCAGAGACGGCACCAACCTTCCTGGTCTTTGGTCCCAGCGTTCTAAGGGTCATTTAAGACCCTCCAACTTGCTACTTTTAAAGGTGTTTAACATTGTCTTGCCTTTAAGCCCTTCCCTTGGGAGTGTACACTTTAATTAGAACGGTAAGGAAATATTGGAATAGTTGTAGAAAAACAAAAAGTAAAAATACAGCCTGAAGACTGAATTTGGCAACGTGGTGTTTCTTCCGATCTGTATGTTTTGGAGTCTTAAGTTAGTACTTACCTATATACAGGTATGACTGGTGACAATACCAGCATGTTTCTCTGAGTTCACTGCAAGGTGAAGTGAATGGAAGAACAGTTTTCCGGGAATAGCACTGCCAATGAGCCCAAGCCCCAAGCCTGCCCGAGGTATGTTTCTGCCAGTTTTTACATGCTGTAAGACCACCTTTCTATTGACATGATAGGTAGAGTTCCATTTGCTTCATGAAAATATTAAGGCAAATGACTAATAAATAAAATACTAGGAAAGATATATTTTAGTGAATCTCTTTTTTGTCCTTCTGGGGGTAAGCTTGGTGGGAACCTGCCATACTCTAAAATACTCCATTTATAACCACTTTCAGCACAAGCAGTTGAATTGAATCCAATATTTATTGAGTATCCACTCCTAGTTTAGCCATATTTCCAGGTTGTAGGGAACAGAAAAGAGGTATCTCTCTCTGCTTTTGAGATTTTCCGGGGCAGGGTGGGGGCTGTCCGGTGGGGGCTGTCCGTCAAAGCTGCAGTGCGGCAGAGGCTGCTGAGTGCATGGTGGTGGCCTGCAGTCCCGCTCAGGCCCACTGTCTCATGGGCGTGCTGACAGGCCAACCACTGGAGGGACCTGGCAAGTGCTGGACGGGCCGGTAGCCAGCTGGAGCGGGAGCCCGTTCAGAGAGCTAGGCTCCATGACCACCCGTCTCCAGAGCAGCGCCTTCCTCCCGCCAGTGTCTGACCCAGGCAGTGGGGGAAGCCTGCCTGCAGCGCTGCCTAAGAATGCCCCACCATGGACCCTGCACCTGTGCCCTCCCACCCTGCGTGGCTTTTGCTGTCATGGTTGGTGCCGCCTGGGAGACCCCAGCACAAAGCAGTATGTTCTGTGGAAACCAGCAGGACAAAAATTTTGTCTGGACTTCCAGGCCAGCAACAGAGCCAGCCCAATACCCATGGGTCCTGAGTTGGGCCGGGCCATCCCCGACCTGCTCACAACCAGATCTTAGAATGTAGTTACTAACCACATGTGTTTCTTTGGTCTGTGTGACTTACCTGCTCATGTCTTCTGCTTAGATTTTTCTAATTCATTTTTTAAGAGTTCTTTTTGCAATAAAGATGTTAATCTTTATGTGTTTAAAAAAAAAAGGAGAGAGTAGAATAAAGAATAATGGTTACTAGAGGCTGGGAGCAGTGGGGGTGGGGGAAGATTAGGGGTGAAACAATGGAAACAAAACTATTATCTACCCTAAGTGAATCATTGTGCAGTATATGCATGTATTGAAACAATACACTATATCCCACAAAAATAAATATAAATAAAATTGGAAGAGAAAAAATGATCTTCCAATTAAGAATAAAAGCAACAAGATGAAAATGAAGAAACATATAAATAAATGTAGAAAATCAAGTGCTAAATGGAAAATAATTCTTTATTGTAATAGAGTGTTACAACATGATTGGATTCATATAAAATGTACAGATGGAACAATAAGTGCCCTTGAGGAACGGACAGAACAATGGAGTCAGAAAATTCCATTTATTGTGGAATATATATACAATGCAATACTACTCAGCCATAAAAAAGAATGAAATTCTGCCATTTGCAGCAACATGGATGAGCTTGGAAAAACTTATGTTGAGTGAACTAAGCCAGGCACAGAGGAAAAAATACCACATGTCCTCACTCATAAGTGGGAGCTAAGAGAGAAAGAAGGAAGTAAGAAAGACCACAGTGGTGTGTTGAACTTGCAGAGGGAGAGAACAGAACTCAGGTTGCAGGTGGGAGGGGAGGGAGGGGGGATAGGAGAGAGGTTGGGTGGGGGACACTACACCAGGAATAATTGCAGTTTGAGGTGTCGGGCATGCTGATAGTATTGATCTGCTCACATCTTGGGCACAGGTGCTGATGGTCAGCTCTATGCCCAATGAATATGTACAATCAATTTTTTAAAAAAGGGTTTTTTAAATAATAAGAAAAGAGAATTCCATTTATTATGTAGGAAAATGGGAGGTATCTGTTTTTGTTTTGTTTTTGCTTTTGTTTTTTAAATAGACTTTGAAAGATGAACAACATTTAAAGAGATATAAACACCAAAGATTTTTTTGAAAAGGTGTTCGCCAAGACTGATGTTTGCTAATAAAATGCACACTGCACCGTAAGTCAAGCAAGTCACAGCTTGTTTGTGACACACACACATTTTTGGTTGTCACAGCTTGAGGTGTGGTGAGTGCCACTGGTATCTGGTGGGTAGAGGCCAAGGACGCTGATAGATATCCTTCACAGGACAGTCCCCCATAAAAATGAATTATCCAGCTCAAAATGTCAATCATGTAGATGGTGAGAAACCCTGAGCTCCACCAGGGCAGTCAATGGCAAAACTGTCTGTCACAATTCATGCAACAAAACAAGCAGGGTTGAGGTCAAAAATGATGTTAAAGTTGGAAATAAAAGATGGAATAATATGGGAAGTCAAATTTATATTATGGCCTTCTTGTGTCAATAAAGTTATATTTGGGGCACCTTTTTTGGGGGGCATTAAAAACAAATGCTTTGCCAAAGAAGCATAACCTAACCATGAGGAAATATCAGACAGACCCAAAATGAGGGACATTTCTACAAAATAAATGTCCTGCAATCTTCAAAAGTGTTAAAGAAGGACTAAGGAAATGTTACAGACTGAAACTGAAGAGACACAACTAAATGCAATGTATGATTCTGAAATAAATCCTTTGTCTATAGAAGACATTGCTGGGACACTTGGGAAACTTGAATGAGTTCTGAGAATTAGATAGTAGTAATGTATCAGTGTTAATTTTCTAATCTTGCTGCTTGCATTGTAGTTATACAGAAGAATATCCTTGTTTGTAGGACATCCACACTGAAGAAATGATGAGACATCAGGTCAGAAACGTTCTCCAATGGTTCCGAAAAAAGTCTTTGTACTGTCCCTAGCTTTTCTATAAATTTGTGATTGTTTAATTTTTAAAAAAATAAAACAAATGTGTTCTTGGGAAAGCAATATGTTAACCAAGAAATGTTTTATTTAAAAATGTAGAGACAGTTTTATTTGGGACAATTTATAACAAACCCTACCAAATCTACATGAGAACCTTTACATCTTTTGTGGAAGAAGGTAGGGTATAAATATATACAAGGGTACTTCAGAAAGTTCATAGAAAGATTCATATTATCTTTTAATTCTACTTTTCCACAAACTTTTTGAAGTACACCCTTATGTACATACGTATAATTTTGGCACAATAACCACCAGAGAATATCTTATTAAGTTAAGAGTTTACATGGAATATTCCTTATTTGGCCATGGAATCTAATCCACTAAACTATTTTAAAATAACTTCAACTTTTCCTCATTTTTTTTTAGATATTTGCATAACCTTTTGATTTGTAATTTTTTTCAGTTTATTTTTTGAATTGAAACATAATTGATTGCACATATTTATGGGTACAGAGTTGACTATCGTATTTGTGTACAGTACGTGATGATCAAATCAATATTAGCATGTTCATCATTACAAATTATAATTATCCTTTGTATTCCTTACCCCATTACTCCCTAAATTCCCCTCCTCCCCTTCCCACTTCTAGTAACTATAGGTCTGATCTTTCCTTCTGAAAGTTCAATGTTTTATTGCGGTCTTTCTGCCCAAAGGCCCCCCTTTCAATTACCATAACAGGATTTCCCACCCTTTTTACACTATCACAGTGAGGAGTAAGTTTTATTGAGCTTTGGGGGCTATTCAATCCACAGCATTCCACCCCCAGCCCCCCCAAAATTCATGTCCTTTTCACATACAAATACATTCATTTCACCCCAATATCCCTAAAGTCTTAACTTGTCCCAGCTCAAAAGTCCAAAGTCCTAAGTCCCATCCATGAAATCAAAACCAGTTATCTACTTCCAAGCTACAATGGCGGGACAAACATAAGGTACACATTCCCATTCAAAAAGGAAGAAATAGGCCAAAAGAAAGGGGTAACAGATCCTAAACATGTCCAAAATCCAGAAAGGCAGGCTTGATGTAACTCGACTCCATGTTCGACTTCCTCTGCACACTGGTGTGGGGGTTGGGTC
Organism: Cynocephalus volans; assembly: GCF_027409185.1. Classification (NCBI taxonomy): domain Eukaryota; kingdom Metazoa; phylum Chordata; class Mammalia; order Dermoptera; family Cynocephalidae; genus Cynocephalus; species Cynocephalus volans. The sequence continues at coordinate 80,689,234 of NC_084464.1, forward strand.
TCCAAGTCCTCAGGTAGCTCCGCTCCTATGGTCTCAGGTCATGCTTCAGATCTCTCAAGCTCGTGTTGCATGCTGGTAGCTCTACAGTTCTGGCATCTCCATGGTGGTCCTGCTCCCACAGCCCCACTAGGCATGTCCCTGGTGGGGGTTCTCTGCTACAACTCCAATCCCACACTTCTGCTCAGCATTGCTCTAGAGAAAGCTCTCTATGGTGACTCCAGTCCTGTAACAGATCTCTTTCTGGGTCCCCAGGCTTTTCCATACATCCTTTGAAATTGGGATGGAGGTTCCCAAGCCTCCATAGCTCTGGCATTCTGTGAGCCTGCAGATTTAACACCACCACTTTGACACTGCCAAGGCCTCCAGCTTATATCTTCTGAAGCTGTGGTTCCATTAGTACTTGGAGCCAATTTAGCCATGGCTGGAGCAGCCAAAGCAGCTAGGGCAGCCAGGGTGCCGAGGACAGCATCCCAAGGTGACCTTGGGCAGCGAGCCTGTAGAAGGCACTTTGGGCCTGTTCCCCAAAACCACTTTGCCTCTGTAGGCCTCTGGGCCTGTGATGGGAAGGACAGCCTAGAAGATCTCTGAAACATCTTCAAGGTCGTTTTTCCATTCTTCTCTTAATAATCCCTTCCTTTTGTACAAATCTCCTTAGCAAAGAGTTGCTGGGCTACATGCTTGGTTTCCACTCTCAAACAGCCTTTCTCACTCTTTATGCTGCCATGCAGAGTTTTCCAATTTTTTACCCTCTGCTTCCTTTTTAATTATGAATTTTGGCTTTACTTCATGTCTTTGCCACCATAACTCAGTGTAGGCTGTTACAAGTACCCATGCAGCTTTGTGAATACTTTGCTACTTAGAAATTTCTTCTGCCAGATACTCCTGGTCAGCACCTTTAAGTTCTATATTCCATAAATCTTTTGGGCATGAACAGAATGCAGCCAAGTTCCTCACAACTCTATAACATGGGTGACTCTTGCTCCAGTTTCCGATAACCTCTTTCTCATTTCTATCTGAGATCTCCTTAGAATAGGCTTTACTGTCCATATTTTTATCATCATTCTGGCCACCATCATTTAACCAGTCTCTAAGGTATTCCAAACTTGCCCTGGTCTTTTTATCTGTTAAGCTCTCACCAGCAACTAAGCTTTTTCTGGCCTGCTCCTCCAAATTCTCCCAGCTTCTGCCCAACACCCCCAGTTCTAAAGCCACTTCCACATTTTTCAGTATTTGCTATAAGGAACACCTCACTTCTCTGGTACCAATTTTCTGTATTAACCATTTCTGCTGCTTATAACGAAATACCTGATACAGGGGAATTTATAAAGAAATAAAATGTATTTCATATAGTTCATAGGCTGGGAAGTCCAAAGTCCAGGGAACAGATCTAGTGAGGGCCTCAGCGGTGGTGGCTCTACAGTGGCCCAGGGTATCACATGGCACAATGGCTGAGCAAGAGTGAGCTGAGCTTCTCAGTTGCTCTCCTTTTAAAGCCATCAGAACTATGCTCATTACTCTGTGAATGGATCAATCCATTCACACGGGCATAGTCCTCACAATCTAATCAACTCTTAAAGTCCCCACCTTAATTACCATAATTGGATTTCCCACTTTCTTAACACTCTTACAATGGCGATCAAGCTTCATTGAGTTTTAGGGGGACATTCAATCCACAGCAAGTACCAAATTCCAGAATAGAAAAATAAATGTTAAAACCTATAAAGAGAATCAAGTCAGACCATCTTTCTATTCTCAGGGGTCTGACTTGACCTCCATGTTGAACAGTAGTTTGTTTTTCAAACTCTGCTCTGTTGTACAACAATCAAGAAGAGATGGCAGATCTCCCTTCCAAGGTGAATGTTTCTCAGAGAATGATTAAGGTTAACAATTTTAATTGGAAGTCAATAATAAATCTTGAGTTTGAAGGTTAATTATTGGTAAGAAATCATTCTTTGTGAATAACAGCTTTCTCTAAGCATTGATAAAAGTGTCTTGGTTTGTGCAGCTTCCACATATATTAATGTTGAAAGATGTTCTAAGACGGGCTGAAGCAGAAGAAATAACAGAAAGAGGGTTTGGAAAAGAAGGGGTAAAGGAGATAATAAGGCAAAAGCCCATAAAAGCATGGAAAGTTTATTAAAAAGCCTGACAGAAGGTCCCTGAGGAAGGGGGACAAAACTTGCATATATCAAGGCCTGAATCCAGAGGCAAAGGAAAGACAGGGAAATGGAATTCCTACAAGTCACAGTGTGATTATGTAATCACTGAGGGGTGATATGAAACAAGAACATGAGACTATTATTGGCTAGACTATTTTAAAAAGTAAGGGAGCTACAAACGGACAATGTGATGAATTTGTTGACTAATACATGGTTAGTTAAATTACATCACCAAATAGAGGTTAGAAATAAAGCAACAACTTTTGCTATTATTCAGACAAATTGTAATTAACAGAATTATATGCGATGCTTGGGCTCAGCCCTCTTTACCTATGGGTATGAAAGAAGTAAAGAGATCCCCTTCCCTCATGCCCAGTATATGAAAAAGAACACTTGGAAGGAAACGGAAGTGATAAAGCAGCACTCCTCACCTCCACCCGTTCTTTGCAGGACGAAACAGCAAAAGATGACCCGCATGGCCAGCTCAGCTTAAAATGCTTAGTGCCTAGCTTACTCCGGGTTCCTTTCAGGAGTGGCTTCTTGCAAAAAATGGGTTTCCCCAGAATAAAGCAGAAGAATGTTAACACACAAGGTCTTGAGTGAGATTTCACTCATCACTACTCTCTACCTCTTCACAGAACATCTCTGCTCTCAGCCCATCCAAAAGCACCTGGGAATCATGTACCACCCTCATGAGACCCCTCACAGGACACACCCCACACACCACTCTATGTCTAGGGTTTAGATCACTTAGCACCAGCCTCTCTCCATCTCCCGGAATAACAGGCAAGACTGATGGGTGGCGAGCTGCGAAAATGCCCAACGCCTGATGGTGCCAGATAGGGGATGCTCTGGATTCCAGGAAGGTATGCAGCACAGTGCTGTGGCTTGCCTGTGAATTCATATACCTGAATCAATAAACTAGGTGACCTTGAGAAAGTCAAGCTCTCTGGGTCTCAGCTTCATCATCTCTCATAAAAAAGGGTTGGAGTCAATCATCTCTTAGCATCTATCAGTGTCTACAAATGTTATAGTAAAACAATTTTTTTCAGAGTAATTTATTAACTTAGATTGTCCAAAACTTGAACCTTACTACCCCTTTCCTGGATCAGTTCAACCTTAATGAGCCTGAGCAGTTTTACGCTCGTAATGATCAAAGGTGAGGATTTCCTTGCTCCTGTGCCCATTTTATACATCTGCTCTCTGGTCCCTCACCTGCATGATCTAGTCATAAATGTGTCCATTTTGGCTATCAGTTTATGTTTTGATAATAATATTACTTAGGAAATGAGTTGCTATTAAGATGTACTTGACACTTCAATGATTAGGCAGAACGCACCACGCAGCCTTGTTTCAACTCTAATCCAGAAAGGTCCCTCCTAGGAAATCCTATCACACAACTCAGGAAGAAGTATGTTGGCTTTTTTATTTTTTTTAAATAAGAGTCTCTAGGTCTGCCCAATTTTTAGAAGTCAATAGGCCAAACGTGAGAACAATAGGAGGAAGAGAAAACAATGCACTCTCAAAAGCACTGCGTGTTTCGACTCCTGTTTTTCAAAATGGAAGTGCCCTTATTTTTCTTCTGATTATAAGGATTTTTGCCACGTATTGTGGAATTGCTTTTCAGGAAGTTTGTCCCAGCTGATTTTCCCACCAGCAACATACAGCTCAGTGTCTACTTCCTAACACCCTTGCCTACTGAGTACTAGATTTTTTTCAGTCTTTGTCAATGTTTTGGTTAAAATACTACCTTCTTTTTAATTAGAATCCTCACTTACTAGCAAAGTTAAACAGTTTTTCACATTTATTGCAAAATACTTATGTCATTTGTCTTTTTTTTTTTTATTGTTGGGTCTCTTTTTCTTTATTCCTTTAAAAGAACTCTTTATATTAAAAGCTCTTTTAGTTTTATATTATTATATTTGTTCTTGATTATTTTTCTCGCACATTGCTGTTTAAATTTTAACTTTGTTCATGAGGATCACTGGGTTCCATTGTCTTTTTCCTACATAAAAGTTTCTGTTTAGTTTTGATGGAGTCAAAATTTTGGTTTTACTGTCTTTGGTTTTACTGCTTTCTTGTCTTGCTTAAGAGAGTCTTCCCTATACCACGTGTGTGTGTGTGTGTGTGTGTGTGTGTGTGTGTGTGTGTGTGTGTACTTCACTTTTTTTTGTTGTTTTTTTGGTTTTTTGTTCTTTTTGGCAGCTGGCTACTACGGGGATCCAAACTCTTGACTTTATAACACCACACTCTAACCAACTGAGCTAACTGGCCAGCCCGCACTTTTATTTTTTTACATTTAAATTTCTAGTTTGTTTAGTATGTATTTCAGTATAAGTATTTAATTTCATTTTTTTCCAGTTATTTCAACCTTGTTGATTGAATAATTAATATTTTCACTAAGGATTTGAAGCATCTCTCCTTTTTAACACTAAATTTTTAAATATAGGGGTATACTTTTCTGGAATTTCTACTATTCTCTCTTGATCTCCTCATCTGATATGAACTGATTCTGATACCACTACCAAAGTGTTTTAATTCATACGGTTTCAAAATTCACTTTAATATGTTGTAAAACAACACTCCCAAATTGTGCTTTAAAAATCTCCTGGCTCTTACACAGGTTTATTGCCTCAGCAGCAGTTAGGCACTTGAAGTGGAGTGGTGAATATATATATTTTTTCGAAGTGCACAAACTTTTAAAAGTTCTAAAGCAAATACTTTTATAGCAAGCATTCATCACCCCTTTTTAGACATATTGAGAGTGGTCACTGTTTTGAACGAATACTCAGCAGTGTGGGTGATGAGGGTCAGGAATTTTCTAGCCCACAAGACACATATTTGGCTGGCTCATTACAGCCACTAAAGATTCAAGAACGATGAACATATGCTTGTATGAATATAGTGAATATGCTTCATCATATTATTTTTTAAAACATTAAGATTATCACATAAGTGAAAGAATGCAACTTACTAGTTCCCCATCATTTGTAGAGCTATGTAGACTTGTTGCAACAGATCAGATATTCGAGCCTTTCAATCACATTCATTTCTGCCGCATTCCCTTACAGTCTGTTTCTCAGGTTCTATCTTGTTTTCAGCCTTTACAATCTCCCCTTACCAAAGCAAGAGTCATTTTATCCCATCTATTACCTCTGGACCAAACACTGACCACCCAAAACCAGGTGAGTGGTCCCACTTTTGTGCTCCCTTTTCTCACTAGTCACATGGCATTGAAATTGCATTGTTTTTACCTGTGACCCCTTTCGGAGAGGAGGGATAATATACTATTCACCATTGCATCCCAATCCCTAGCTCAGTGACTGACACAGATGAATCTCAATAAATATCTAGTGAATGAGTGAATGATGCACGTTAAATGTGGAGCAGGAGGGACACAAAAAGCTCTAGCCCAATCCTCAGATTTAGCACTGTCTCAGTTGTTTCAATGTTGTATTGCAATTTTGGCATCTCACTCACAGTCTCCAGGACTGCTCCTCCACAGCTATTCTGTTCCTGAATACCACCTCCCTGCTCTCCTTCCTGTTCCTGCTGCCAAGCTTGCCCAAAAGCCAACTCCCTGCCTGTGTCAGAACACAGCCATTCTCTACCCCCCTGCCAGGGCACCCCATAACCACATGGTAGATCTTCACATGCCAGCTGCTAGCTTAGACCACTCTTTGCCATCTAATGCCATACCACCTGGATCCTGTGTTCTGCCTTTTGTCCCCCACTTCAGCACCAGGCCAGTCCCTCTTCCAGCTACCCTGCACGGGCCTTGCCTAACTGAGCCTCAGGACATGATCTTCAAGATAGGTAGACTGAGTGGATCTCACTCTATAATCATTTACTGTCACATAGCCCAAATCACTTTACAGTCTCACACACTGTTGAAATCTAACTCCTATGAAAGTGTCTGAGAACAGAAACCGAAATAATGATATAACTCAGTTATAAGTCAGATTGTAAGATTTTTAACTTTCATTAACACTATGTGGAAAAACAAGAGCTCTGTTTTTTCTCTAGTCTCTCTCTCACAAGAACAAAATTCTTCACTTTCTGAGAAACCACAAGTCACTTTCATCTGGTTTTCCCCCTTGTCCTCTCCTCCATTTGAGCTCAGCGTTTCACGTGCTCATTTTGGTGAGATTCCATTGCAATACATCACCAGGAACATATGTGTTCCATTGGGACTTTATTCCCTGAAAGATGTGAATGGTGATGCAAATAATGGCATCACTGGAATCTGGAGGAAGTGATGCGGGAAAGAAAGCTATGGTAAAAAAAGGCAAAATCAAGCAACTGTAATCAGTATTTGCTTCTGAAATAATGTGGCTAGTATTGATGCTGATAGGGATATTCAATGGTATTCATCAGCTGGAAATATTGGTAAAAACATTAATTAAAAGGCAGCTGTTGCTTTACCACTTGCAGGGGAGTGGAGCAATCCTAACTCCAAAATAGATTTCCAAGGATGAGAGCATTCCCAGCTAATGAACTCCAGTAAGAGCATGGTTGTGTTTTTTTCATGAGCTTCAGTGAGAAGATGAGAGGCAAATATTGCAATTAGACTTAGTTGTCTTAGTTGTGTCAATAGTTGTTTTATACCACTGTATTGTAAAGTAAGAGTTCTAGTCTGTTAGTGAAATTACATATGTATCATGTTAATCAGAGCTACAGACTCCAGCTCCTACTCACTTGGTTGTGAATTGGTTTTTCTGTGGTATTCTAATGAACCTCAAAACATCTGTTGGTTTTTAACTTCTATTGTGGGAAAAGCAATACATGACTATTAGAAGTTTAGAGAAAACTGAGAAGCAGAGAAATAATCACCCGTGGCCACTGATTAATATTCCCATGTTTATCAAGGAAAAATTACATTCAGTTCAATCCATGGAATCCAGTCAGTAATATTAACTTTCTCGATTTTATAACATTTAATGGATTCAGCATAACAAACACTTATTGAGTACCTGAATTGTGCAAAGTAATTCTGAAAACAGTCCCAAATCTTAGCTGAATCTATTTATTACATTATTTTTAAAATTTACATGTAAATATTTATCTCAAAATAATTACAATAATCTCTATTTTTGTTTAGTGTCTATTGCTTAGAAAAATCCATACTACAGTATTTGTCATTGGTGATTCTCATCTTAGTAAGGTTCATTTAACCAGACAATGCATATAGATTTTCCCCTAGGTGTGAAAAAGCCTGTTCTGTGGAATTTCAAACTTACAGAATCAATCAGAAAATTAATTCCATACATACTATTTTAAAATGCAGATTTTAGAAGTTCTTCAGAGTGCCTTGACCCACTGACTTAGTTTCACAGAACAAACCAGCTTGTTTTCAATGCACCTGCTTCTATAGGAGAAGGGAAAAGATTAATCCCTTCCTGTTGTTGTGGATATCATGAGAGAAATTAGGGGGTGTGAAAGTCCACACAGGGGAATCCCAGGAAAAATTGGAAACCCAGCCAAACTCACAGGGCTAGGGAAAAAGCAAAGGGCATAAACAGGACAGCAAAGTTTGTGGTTAGAATGTCTGTGGAAAGGTAAAGAGAATATGTGCCCAAAAGTAAGGCATAAAATATTACATTGGTCCATCCATAAGGACATAAGAAACAAATTCACTGGAGGACATGGAGCACCTTTGAACGTCTTGAAAAGAATAGATTGCTTCTAATTGGCCCACTCATTGGCAAAATAGAGGGGAAGGCAAGAATCCAATCTCTAGGCAAGAAGAAAACCCAGTTAGGGAACTAAGGGCACCAAAACCAGCTGCCATGAGACCCATGATGCTGAAACAGGAGCAGCTGCTATTCAACACCTTATATTCTCATTGTGGGCTCCAGAAGAGCAAAGTGATTAAGAGATTACAAGACAGGCTGAGGAGTCCAATTGCCTGTACTCATCCCAGACCTGCCACCTGCTTGCTTGGGTGAGGGGTGCGGATATTCCCTCAGCCTCCTTATTTGTAGAATACAGAGTATATGAGTACCTACCTCATGGAGTTGTTAGTGCCTAATACATAGAAAACACTCATTAAATATTAGCTACTCTATTGTTTATTATGCTTGTGTGATAGAGTAATAGACAGGGACTCAGGAGACTTAAGTTCTGGTCCTTGCTCTGTCTCTTGTTCCACCTATGTGACTCTTGTACAGACTGAGGTGCAGTCACAGAAATGAACCCAGGAAGCAGTCAAGGATCCTTAGTCAAGATCTTAAAAACAAAGTCAGGCAACAATCCTGAGGGTCAGATCCCTTGAGACAGGAACACAGCCACTGCCAGGTGGAGAAAGTGCCCACTAGCACAGGTTCAGTGAATTCAGCTCCAGACCCAATTCTATCTGCAGAGGACTTGGTAACTTCTGCTGAGTCATTTCTCTTCCCTCATCCTAGTACTGACTGTAAAATGATGAGGTGGTACTAGATAACTTGTTCTCAACCCTGAATGCCAATTAAAATCACACAAAAGCTTCCAAAAGAGACCAATACTAGAGCAGCCTCTCAGGCCAACTTGAATCAGAACCTTTAGGGGCATAGCCCAGGTATCTGCATTTTTAAAGCACCCCCAGGTGAGTCAGATGTACAGAGAGTGTAGAGAACTACAGGACTAGACAATCTGATGGTTCTAAGTGAGCTCAGAGTCTAGAGGCTTCCTCACTCTTTAGTTTCCTGCTGAGTGTGGGTGGCCCCAGGACCAAAGCCATGTAATCACTGACAGCGTGAGACTCAGAGCCCCCATTCCTGCTCAAAATCAGACCGGATGAGGAAGTGCCAAGAGAACTAGGAAATCTTACATAAGTCTTAATAACTCGTGAATGAATATGATAAATTCTTAATTTCTTCCATTTAAGAGGCATTAGCTAAAGACTAATGTGGAACTTTTCATTCAGTCTTGTGCCAAGAAAAATTTAGAATAATTGAATGAAGAAAAAAAAGAAAAAAACTTCCAGAAGCCAATCAGTCAAGCCCTTCATCTCCAAAGGAAAGAATACTAATTCATTCCTTCCTTTGACACTGTTACACCCTTTTACTTTAAGACAGGAAAGAGCAAAAAAGGAAATTCTTGTTTATTGCAAAGAAATCAGGAGAGATTATATCAACAAAACAGAGAGCCTTAATGAAATGTAATACATCTCTGCCTTCATTTTTTTTCCATTGGTTTGCATTAAGTAAGTCTGTGCCACACAGCAAACAGTACATTTGCTTCAGGAAGAGGTTTAGCCTGTCAGTAAGTAGTAGGATAAATCCTGTGCATTGACCAATAATGAGTGTGTACATGTGCGTTGGGCGGGTCAGGCTGTGCTAGTATAGTTGTGACAAAATACTATTTTCAACTTACAGAATAGAATTTCTCAGAGGGTGGAAATTCATTCTGTTACATGTGTTCATTCTACATGAAACAGTCACCTTCTTGGGATATTCAACCCCATCAGCTGGGACATTTGATACACTGGAAAAGTAGAATCTTTATGGCCACTGGCATAAGAAAAAGCAAAGCCTTATCTGGTCCATCAAAATTTTATTAGAACTGCTCTTCGTTTACTTCAGACAATCCAAATAGAAACCCCAAAACTTCAATATTTTCAAGTAGTCAGACATTTAGCATCATGAAGGCAACTCTTGCAGATAAAGATAAAGGAATTAAATAAAATAGCCAATAAAATCTCTTAATCCTCTGCTCCATAGTAGCAAATTACTGGCTGAAAAGCGTCAGGCAATTTTCCTTAAACTATAGCAAGCTCTTAGTTTTGTTTTGTTCTTTTAAGGAACAACTAACTTGCTGCCATATTTTGACAACTCACACCTAAACAAAGTCACTGGAAGCCAATAAGAAGCCAAAAGGTGGAACGAGACTTTTTGTCCCCTTCCTCACTGCCTCCTCTTACCAATACACCACCCCCAGCCCCAAAGGCTTCTTCAAGGAATATTACTACCAAAGCTAGGATAGTATTTTGGAAAACTCCCTCTTGAACCCACTCAAAACTGAATGTTTGTGAGCAAGGCAGAAACCTATAGAGCATTTTAAATGTTACAATAGAAGGTGAGGTTCTGAATTGTCAACAGGAGCAACAGCAAACCCAAACCGGAATGGTATCAAAGGGTGTGGCTGTAACAGTAGCCACAACATATTAAAAAATCAAATGCTCCACAGCATCCCCTCCCAAAGAATCAACTCAGCAGTGCAGAAAGCAAGAACCACATTGCCTCATGAATAACTGGAAGATTCACTTCTGCATTCCAATGCCTCAGGCCTAGCTCTTCATGGGTTGCCCAACTCCACTGGTCACTTCTGGTTCCATTTTGGAACCCTGGAAAAGAGTACCTGTTGGCTTTTTGACCCTAAATCTCCTTATTTTTTGCGCTTAGTGAATCTTTTCAGATTGCAGGGGCAGCTGACCACCTGTAAGGTCACATTCTATACCTTTCATTGAAACATCTCACAGTCATCTAGGTGGAGGTGTTCCTTGAACAACTGCCTGCATTACAAAAAAGTGGTTGAAACTATGGGATAAACAAGGTCAAATTGCCTGGGTTTGAATTTCGTATCTACCATTGGACAACTTACTTAGCATCTATAAACCTCATTTTCCTAATCTGTAAAATAGGGATAAAAATACCTTATAGTTTTGTTATGACAAGCATATAAAATCATCCATATAAAATGCTTGGCACAATGTCTGACACATCTTGAGTACATGCTAGCTGTTATTATCATCATTTTTATGTAGTAAATATATTACATATAGTTATATAGATTATATACATTGCATACAATTCTTATCATTGTGTTATATATTATATCATTATGTAAGACTTGGGTTTAGGTGTCCCAGACATTGGTAGGAACACCTGGTATGCTGGGAATGAGCAAAATGTAGAAGGTGGGGCTCTTACCCAAAGTTGAGGGGCCCCGGAGATGTGAACTCTATCAGTGCAGCTGGCTTCCTTAAGGACCAGAACAAACAACAGGCTGTGACCAAAGCAGTTGGTTTGGTGGTGTCCAAACCAGAAGACGATATCTATCAAGAGAGCATGTGAAAGTTAAGCTTATATGTAAGGCCACTCCCTGATCCAAATACCAGGCTGCTCTTCAAGCATGTGTCACTTACTAAACAGTTAATGAAACACAAAGAGCCTTGAATACCTCCAGTGTCACATTTCAAGACTTATAGAATAATTAGGAAAAATCTGAGCTGGCAAAAGTCTTACTGGCTTGCCCTCGTGAGCAGACCATCTTTGTTTTCCATTAGTGTGTGTTGTCGTCACAGTAACTGCAAAGCTCCAAATACAGGCCCAGGGTGTCATTTCCTCATGTACTTAGGCTGCCACACTGAAATAGCATTATGAACTCAGCAATGCTTCTTCCTTTCCTGTTGTGCTGTGGTACCTTAATCAAAGCAGCAAGCCCTAAAATGAGTTACTTAAGACATAAGTATATTAAGGAAAAAGAAAGTCCATTTATCCTTATTACTGTATCGCCCATGATTTGCGTGTGTTTGTGTGTGTGTGAAAACCTTATTTTAGCAAAGATCTTTTAGATAAACAAGGCAAGTTGGCAGTAACCTGATTGTTTTAGTGATGTCAGCTGTCTACTGTTTTTGATCAAATTGTCTTTTGGCCTTAAGTCTTTAGAAAACTATTTTTTAAAGAATGCATTTGGCCAATTCCGGTATGTCCATTTCATGGCTTTCTTGTACCTTTCCATGGCTTTCTTATACCTTTTCCTTACAAAGATAAGCAGCAGGTAATTCATTTCTTCAAAGTAACTTGGGAGGATTTCAGTTACACTAATTATAAAAGCAAAAAAAAAAGACTAATTTCAACTGTAGACGTATAAAGTCCTTGGCCAGTCAAGCAGCAATCATCATTTTCCTCTATGTTCTGGTGAAGAAGGTAGGTGAAAGCATTTAAGCAAGAAACCAAAAACAGAAAAATTCTTAAACCTTAAGGGCTCAATTAAATTCAGATCATCTGAGATAAATTCTGCATTAGCTTTAAAAATTCTTTTTCACTTGTCTTTCACAGGCCTAAGAAACACATAAATCACCCCATATTATGCACATTGACACCATTTCCCAAAAAGGAAAAGTAACACAAACCTTTTTTGGACTTCTCAGTGTTGCTGTAGCTTAAACAAAGCTGTCAGGAACAGAGAAGAATGGGGGTGCTGGTTAACATTGCGTTACTTCATTTCTCTGCTGGGAATTTCTCAAGTTCTGCAATCAGCTGGTTAACAGCCAGCTAAAACTGTTCAATTCGTGTTTGACTTTCCTTATTTTAAGTTCTTCCACAACAGGCTGCTTGGCCTTCGAAATTAAAGTGCTCCAACTACTACCACAGAGTAAGCTGTAGTCTTCCTGCAGCCTTGTCCCTTCTTTCATTAGCTAAAGAGTAGCACTGACCATTTAAGGAAAAAGAACATAATTCAATATATTTTCCCAAGGTTTCTATATTTTTGCCCTAGAACTTCTATAATGTATACTACAAAACGAGGAAAAGTTCTTTCTTTTTTATTTATTTTACTTTTCTTTTCTTTCTTTTTCTTTCTTTCAACAGCAAAGTTTTCATTAGAGAATGACAATTTTAAAACTCAGTTTGACTCGGGCCGGCCTGTGGCTCACTCAGGAGAGTGTGGTGCTGATAATACCAAGGCCACGGGTTCGGATCCCATATAAGGATGGCCGGTTAGCTCACTGCGTGAGCGTGGTGCTGACAACACCAAGTTAAGGGTTAAGATCCCCTTACTGGTCATCTTTTGAAAAAATAAAAATAAAAATAAAAAATAAAACTTAGTTTGTCTCATCTTTGAGAAATTCATCCTTTCAACTGGGAAAAACAAAAGTAAAATTGACAGGTCTATACATAATTATCCTGCATAAGGTTTGTTGCTGCTAAGGCTACTAAGAAACTTCCCTGCTTATAAGTGTGCTTCATATATTTTTGTTAAATTAAGTATACAGAATATTAAGCATCCCAGAATATACACACACATCTTTATAATATAACACTTTTTTGTTTGTTTGTTTGTCTTGGAGTGTACTGTTCCTGCCATGTTCGAGAAGAATAAATAGGATTAAGGGCAAGGAATAGCAAGAATTCATTTCCGTTTGATAAGGTTGAAGTTAGCATGAGATGACCTTTTTTGGTCTTTTCATTTTTATCTGTTACTAGGTTAGTAAAACAAAACAAATCATCTAAGGGAAGAAATAAAGAATGACAAATTTAACGAGATATCCCTCCAGAGAGGAGGAAGTCTCTGTTGCTATACATTACCCAGAGTAGTCAGCTGTAAAAGAGATACCCAAGCACTACATATAAACATACTTTATCTCCAAGTGCAAATATAGAAACCATAGAACAGTGTACGCTGTGGGTGATTTCTTAGTCTTTTTAGTAATGGTTCTATATGACAGCAGACTGCTGAGTGATAAGGGAGGGTTTGAAACATAAATTCCACACTAAATTATTGGCTGCCATTCAAACTATTTCTGCTTAGAGTACCCAGCAGCAAAGTATGTCTCCAAAGGATTCCAAATTTAAACAATACATTCTTCTGCCTTTCCTGTGATCTATGAATTTGAATTCACAAACTATCTGAATCCAAGACTTTTGTGTGCAACAAAGATTAAAATAAATAACTACATTTAAGGTGTGGTAATAAAACACTAATAGCTTAAATTTATTGAAGAAACTACCAGGCAACTTTAAATTGCATTAATTCAATTAATCTTCAAAACAATTCTGTGAAAAAATAGCATTATTATCTTCTATTTTACAGATGAGGAAACTGAGGCACAGAGAGTAATCTGCCCAAGGTCACAGTGAGCTGAAATCCACTATCCTTTCCTCCCTCCTCTTCCATGAACACATCCTTGTTATATCCTCAACTCAGATTTAGGGAAACAAAATGCATTTTTATTATGTTATCTTTCATTCTCTTGCTATATGTATGTTAAAGATAATTAATATATAAACAAACTTGTTGCAGGCTTTTAGATGTCATTTTTCTAACAAGTTGTTGCCAATCTTTTTTCTATTAAATTTTTCTGTTGAAATTGATTTCAAGCTCGCCCCTCGCTACTCATGCTGCTGTCTTTTCTAAAACCCACAAGTTTAAAGAAATAAGATAAGTGAGTGAAAAATGTGGATTAAACAAACTATAAAATCATATATTTTAAGGCACCTGTTCTATGAAGAAATGAACATCTGCCAAAGAAGAAAAACAAAATTAGCATTATTTAGAACATGTAAACCCCAAAGTTTCAATTCTAAAGAATAAGTGAAACTATAGCCACAGGAAACCATTGCTTAATGAATATGCAACTACTAAATATTTCACAAATTTTATTGAAAAAATTCCCATAGAGATTCTTGCTGAACACCCATTTAAAAGAGTAAGTTTAACGTCTATGACCATCTTAAAATTAAAGAGAATGTTTTTCTTTTGGAGGATACAGAACAAATTGCTTCAAAGCATTAAAGAGAATGTTTTTCTTTTGGTGGATACAGAACAAATTGCTTCAAAGCATGATTCACACTTTATTTCACACAGTAAGACTAAAGGTTTCGAGAGCGATTAAAGATAATACTGAGAAATGTCTCTTTTTTAAATATCTAGAAAAAAAAGCTGGAAAAGGATCATAACATATTTAAATGTTGTAATGTTCAAGGCCAGATTCTAATCCATGACCTGCAAATAGAAGGAACCATGTCTTAAATGAATTGTACCAAAGGTAACTATAAATAGAATCTGAAACCAAAAGAAGATAAAAGTATATGAGTTATAGTATTTGGAGGTCTAGGTGCATACATAGGAGATATATATCTCCTGTTTTTGATATATCCCCCTTTCTATTCCATTCTTGAGAGATACAACACCATCTCCATAATCGGTACCTAAGTGTAGTTATAATCACTTGTAATTTTTCTGTGTATGATAAAACTATGAAGACTTCCCTTGAGAAGTTTTTGAGGTTTTGCTATTAATCATATTTATAGTTGCTTTTCTTGATTTTATACTTATCCATAATTTCTCATATATTCATCATCAGAAATCTAGGGCCACAAATGTTCATTTGAACATCCACGATGTGGGGCTGACCAGTTACCTCAGTTAGTTAGAGCCAGCCTTGTGATACCAAGGTCACGGGTTCAGATTCCCCATACTGGCCAGCTGCCAAAAAAAAGAACGTCCACAATATGCATGGGGCTGAGAAGCTGCCTTGCACCTAATAGACTTCATAAAATTGTTCTGAATTTAATGAGGCAAACCAAACTCCAAAGTATCCTAATTCTAACAGAGCACCAAACTGTCTAAACTAAGAAGAAATCACTTCTAAAATGTGTGGTCTGGAAAATCATTGTGAAAGAAGACATTGACCTGAGTCTTCCAGAGCACACAAGGTCTCTACAGGAACAGGGAGGATATATATTCCAGGCAAGGGGAATAACATGGGCAAAGGTGGGGCATTGAAATGTTCACTGTGTATGTGTTTGGAGGATGGTCCATAACCTGAAATACCTGAAGCAGAGGGACCTTGTTGTTGAGTAGTAGGAGTGAGACTGGAAAAGTTAAGTAGGTGCCAGATGACGGAAGGTTTTCAAAATACCCAGCCTAGGTGTTTGGCAGCAACTAGGAGTCCCAGAAGATAACTGAAGAGTTGACAGAGGAGCATAGCAATGCTTAAGGAAAATTAATCCTGTGGTCATGGGCAGAATGATTTGGATGGCAACAGGGAGTGGAAGGGGAGCAATTGTTACAATCTAGACTAAGGGCAAAGAGAGCAGGCCTTAGTGTGGTGGGGGGCATGGCAGTGGAATCTAACAACTCTTAGGGTGAAGTGGAAAGGGAGGGTTCCAGAATGACACAGAAATGTGAACTTGAGTGAATAGGAGGACAGACCTGCATCGCCATGGAGAGCTGAATTGTTCACATAGTGGAGGAAACCATGTGGTTTAACCTGAGCTGTTCTTGATTCCCAAGTAAACTTACGACCATAAAGACAATTAATGATACTCAAAAATGCATTTCATCAGCAAACATGGTTTTCACTCTAGGCCAAATGATGTACTCAGTTATCTACACATTGTCCCAATGACTCCAAAAGAAATTACATGCCTAGAACTAACGGTATATTTTGGCGTTACATGCATTTGTTAGCCAGCAATGTGACCCTTCCTACAGTAAAAACAAGAAAAATGTAAAGCATTTAGTTCTGACTTTTCAAAACCCTTTCAGGACGAAGATATTTCATCTCCACTAAAGCACCAGGAGTTTTCTCCAATACCAAGGATACCAGAGTGCATTGTGCACTACTATTTGTATATTTTCATTTTAGATGATTAACCACATTTCCTTTGTAAACTAATGAAGTAGTCAGAATTATGAAACATAATGCATACCAAAATGTGTGTGCTATTTCATTTTCAGCCTGAACATATATAGATATGTGCTTTAATTGGCTTTACATTTTTCATTTGTCAACAAATAATTTGTTCAAAAGTGGTCTTGGGTAAATTCTTTCTTGACAAAATAGACTCAAATAATTTCTTTTAAAATGTGCTTTTGTATCTTCTTTGATAATGTTCTTAGATCAAAATATTCATTCAAATTATCATGTTCCCCCATACCAGCCAGCCACCAAAAAAAAAAAAAATCCTGTTCATTTAAAGGAACAATCTTCTTATGCAAATCCAGCCTAACTACGGACCATCAGGTGTCAATAATAACCACATCACCAATATACAGCCCATAACTTGTCAGATTCAATATGAAATTGATCATTGTAAGCAATTCTGATAAAATTGTATGGCAACTCATGGAATGGGAGACAATATACCATCAGATGAAAGGAAAATTTCCTTCACACTGTAGTAAATACATTTATATACAAATACATGCAACTTAAGACAGGATTTTTTCCTAATAAATTCAGTCTAAGTTTTAAAAACAGAATCTGTTATATCTATATACAAGCGATTACTCAATTTAGTTTTTAAAAACACAAATAACATTCCCCTTAACTATATATTCAACAGCTACAAAAGGAGTGATTTAACATCAGACATATTTTGTGCCTAGTCGGAAGCATTTGGGGTGACTGTAGTGTAATGAGGTCAGAACCAGCACGAGGTGTACCAGTGTAATCAGAGAATCCAGCAAAAGGAGACATGTAAAGCAGCAAGTCAAAAGTACAGCAATACAAACACCATGCGGGACTTTCCTCTCATTTACCACACAAGCTGCTTAGCTAGTTTCAATAAAAGAAAGTTATCTATTTTGCTTCCAGGGAACATATCTCTTCCATTGCTTAATACACCTAATTGTGAAAGAAACTGTGCAATTGTCCTTTGTCATATTTCTGTTACCTGCCAAAGAGTGATAACTTGGCAGAAATATGTTCATGGCTATTAAAACTTCATGAAATTCTTTGTGTTTAAAAAGTACTCGGTATAATTTGGAGAAAGAGATGACGTTTCTGATTTTTAAAAAATAATTCACAATGATTAGCATAATTCCTAAATGTGTTATCACATAGTAGAACAGGAAGAATCAAAGGAAACTGAAAAACAAAATCGTAGAGAACTCTCTTGTGGAAACAGAAATTTCTTAAGACAGTAAGCAGCATTTATTTTGGTCTTACCTGACGGCAGCTCGTCTAACCAAGGGTATGTCCTTTATGGAGGTAGTTTATCCTTTGAAGAACCCACTGACTTGTCCCACAGCCCAAAACAGACTCGAGTCCTGGAAAACTATCCAGCCCAAAAGAATACAGAGGAAAAAGCTTTTCCCACTTTCTTTCCTAAGACTAGCCAATAGCTGAAGTCATGCAGGAAACTGAGAGAGGGGGAAAGCAGCTTCTTCTCTCTGAAATCCCGATCAGCAGAAATTGGAAGTGGTTGTATATCTCCCACCCAGACTTTTGTTTAAAAGTTTTTTCATCTGTTGCTAGGTGTTGCTGGATTCTGAGATTAGGTTTCTCCTCTTCTGCTCCCTTCACAACACTGTCAGAGCAATGACTTTGTTGAGGAGCTGAGCTCGCGCGTGCTATATTTAACCAGTGTTCTCAGCAAGTCAAGCCTGTCAACAGCTGAGAAGTTTGGAGCCGGCTTTACTCAGTTCCTAGGCAGCTGGGTTATCAGTGGATATAGCGCTGCTCACCCTGTAAAGGATTGCGGGAAAACCGGCAGACCCTTTTAAGGACTTCTGTTCCTTTCAAAGAGGTAATTACTGTTTGAAGCTCTTAACTACAGACCGAGATTTGGGGCGTAGGTTTTAGAGTCTGAAAAGAAACAGAGCAGCAGTTGTCTTGGGCACAGCAATTTACCAATGCAATATTCTTCTCAATTAGGCTCTCTCAGATAAATGTTCTGAAATAAAAGTGCTTTTAAAAGTGTATCACAACTGTTGGGAAGATTCACAGAAAGAGATCGTTTCCATACAGCTTTTGATATTGTTGTGTTACATTTATAGCTAGATCACTCACCCAGCCATATCAGACTTGACCGCCTTATGTACCCAAGTGTTATTAAAATAAGGTTACCATAAAGTAATGTCTATAACATTATGATTTTGAAAGGAGTAAGGTTAAGAAGGAAAAGCTTAGCATTCTCACTCAGGTCATTCATTCAAAGTAACACAGGGTGAACACTCCAGGAAAACCGGGACTTATGACACTTCTGGTTGTTGACAGGCTTGCCTCATTACTAACCTCCCAGTCTCCAAAACCAGAGAAGGGTCACTTCTATCCTGAAGTCCAACATGAAGAATGTCTTGAGACATTTTATCTGCTTCATTCTGTATCATAAAACAGTATAATCTGCCAAGATTAAGACTCATAAAAAGTGTGTTTAACTAACTAGTACTTTGGACTGTTTTACTGAGTACATATGTTAAATTAACAGTAAGGGAACTGGTAAAGGTTCTTTCAGCCATTGGTAAGTAGGAAGGGAGAAACACACAAAGAAAAAGAGGCTGAGAGAGAGAACATTATTGGTTAACAAACTAGAATATTTCCCTGACAAAAACCTCACCAACACCATTGTAAAGGTTGACCCCCTTCCTGTCATCAATCTATCAGTTTAAAGATACCCTCTTTTTGACATGCAAATGGAAGCTGGACCAAGGAGATATGTAAAGGCACAGATTTAATATTTTGAGAGTTACATACTTGCAATAAGTAGCTGATGTGCTGAGTAACCCTAATGTCCCTCTGGGAAAGCTTGCCTCTTTACATAGAAGTGTGTGTGTGTGTGTGTGTGTGTGTGTGTGTGTGTGTGTGTGTGTGTGTGTGTGTCCATGTCCTTTTTAAAGAAATGATCCTCACTTCCATAGAAGTGTGTGTGTGTGTGTGTGTGTGTGTGTGTGTGTGTGTCCATGTCCTTTTTAAAGAAATGATCCTCACTTCCAAAATTAGCTGACCCCCACACCTCAACCCGTTAGAAAACAACTCAGCACACTGACAGCATGCATCCCTTCCTTTTAATTTATTTACTGCTTCTTGTACACACGTCAAATTGCATTTGTTCAGACTCAGTCTTTCTGGGTCTGAGCCAGCCTTGATTTAAAAAAAAAAAAAAAAAAAGACTTCTATTAAGATGAAAGAGCTCTCATGTGAAATTGACTCTTCTAGAACACTAATGGATCTTTTAAAAACTTTATCTATTCACAGTCCCTAAACGTGGGTTCTGATAGGGGTGGAAAGTGTGTGATTGGGTTATGGGATAATTCAGAAGCACCAGGAGAACTTTTAAAAAATTATAAAAGGGTGGAGTATGTTTCAAAATCATTGAAACAGTAATTTCAAATTATTGTCTGAAAAATTCACACACTACCCACACACACAGAGCAAGATTGAAAACCACTAAAGAGAATTCTGGGAATGTATCATTTCACCCCTACTGAGTTCACTTTATGGATGTCTCCAATCCAAAATGAAGCAGAAAAGAGTGTAGAGGCAGATGTCAAGATAACCAAGCAGAAATAAGCCACTTTGCCTTTATGGGTCCAAATAATTCCATCAAAAGGGTGATAGAGTTATTTCTTCTGCAACTATCCGTATAATTAGAGTTTTCAGTTTTGTTTTATTTTATTTCAAGAAAACCTCATCCCCCACCATTGTTTTCTTTAACATATGGATTCGCTGTCCATTATTGCTGTTAGTTTATTTTTAAACAGTGGTGACAAGCGACAGCATACAGAGTATTTCATAGAATCAGATGCCGTTGCTACCTTCAAATTATGTTCTTTAATTATACAAGGCATAGGTGCATGACTGACTCCGTATTCTACAGTAATCACTCTCTTTCACACACACACTCACACACATGCACACTCTACAAAGTGAATTATTTTGAGGGCTTCCCCCTCCCCCTGAATGATTATTCAGACTAAAGCATTTCCTACATAATCTGCAGAGGAAGTAGTGCCATTAGGAACTATTAGAAATTTGTGTTTTGTATACAGTCATCAGGGAACTGATTTTTCAGCACATATTGTTAATATATTATTGTTCAGCTGCATCCTTTCCCACAGTCTTAAGTGTGAGCATTCTGAGAACCTCTGATAAACTTACAACTGAAGCTGAATTTCCCAACTTCAAGAATGTCTTTGTGTGTGTGTGTGTGTGTGTGTGTGTGTGTGTGTGTGTGTGTGTGTGTGTGTGTGTGTGACTGGCCAAACGGGATCTGAACTCTTGATCTTGGTGTTATTGGCACCATGCTTTCCCAAGTGAGTACCTGCCGGCCCTAGGATGAGTCTTTTTAATAATAAGATAGATTAATGCTATCAGTGGGGAAAAGGCAAATGAATTAAATGAGTGCTGACCCATTATCTTTACACCAATTTCTAAAACCCAATTTTCCCAACTCATTCATTTGAAAAAAAATCACTACGCTTTTTAAAATCAAAAAGTTAATAAGTTATTTAATATACTAGTGAAGAGGAAAAATAAACATTTGCTTCAAAACAATTTTATGTTGACAATGTTTGGGGGTGGGTGGTTTCAAAACAAATGCCCTATTAACAGTTATCCCTGGTCCTGAGATTTGAATATAAGCTCCCAAGTAACAGAGAATTTTTCTGTTTGCTCCTTGCTGAATACCCAAGCACTATAATAACTGTTCAATAAATAGGAATGACATTATATGAGCAAAGAAACATATGACTGAAGAAAAGAGAAAGAAAACTTTAGAGCATACAGAAAATGCTTCCAGTCTCTCTGGAAAGAGTTGAGTCATCATTAGCTACACATTAAAAGTTGCAGAAAGAAATTCATAGATTACAAATTAATTATTTTGAATTTTGTTTAAATTTCATAGGAAAGTAATACATTTCAGGATAATAATAATATATATGCAACATTTACTATAAGCCTGACAGAGTTCTATGAGCTTGACATATATTAACCTACTTAATTCTTACAATAATTTTGTGAAATAGTTATTATTGTACCCTATTTTACAGGCAAGAAAACTGAGGCACAGAGACATTAAATAAGTTGGCCAAGGTCACATGCTAGTTAGGAAGTAGCAGAACTGGAATTTGAACCAGAGAGTCTTGTTCCAAAAATTGGTGTTCCTAACCATTTAACTGCCTCTTAGATTCAATAGTCACAGTAGCCTGTTCTCAGCAATCACTGAGAGTTAAAGCATATAGACTTTGCTGTCCCTGAATATATATGTTTGTGACCAAAAAAATACGGATGCATTTAAAATTCCACAGCCTTGGAGGCAGAAAGAAAAAAACTTGTGGGATAATTTCATGATCGGCATAGTAAAATAAACTCATTGGAACTGAAGTCCTATTGAATACCAGAGAAGAGAAAATTGGACTGAGAAGATAATTGCCTTAAGGAAAAAAAAGTCTATTTCTAAGCAAAGGATATGAGCTATTCAGTATTCTCTCTAAAAACAGGCAATGCATGATATTTTATGATGAATGAATTAACTGCTTAATGAAATCTAAAATTACATTCTAAAAATATACTTTTGGTCTGTGATTTAGCAAGCAATTTAAAAATGTTTATGAGCTTAGTATTCAAAACCAAAACTTCTCAAGGATGTAACCAATAACAGGAAAAAAAAAAAAAAAAAAACAATAGAGGGGAAATCATACATTAGCTAGTTCTTTGGCATCAAAATAATATTGTGTTAAAAAATAAAATAAAAAATAATAATAATATTGTGTTACATTGATGTAATCAGGTTTTACTGGTAGAGCTTTGAGAATGAACACAGCTTCATGGAACAATGTAGATAAATTTCTCAAACAAAACAATAAGTGAAAGAGGCCAGACTCAGAAAGTACACTGTATGATGCCATACATATGAAGTTCAGAAATAGACAAAACTAATCCACAGTGTTGCAAGTGAGGACAGCAGTTACCCTTGAGAGGTGGGGGTACAAGTGGAAGGGAGCGTGAGGAAGGCTTCTGTGGCTTCTGTGGTAATGTTCTGTTTCTTGTTGGTTGTACCAGTGTGTTCAACTTGTGAAAATTCATCAAGCTGCACATTTATTTGTATATTTTTCTGTCTGTATGTTGTAATTTTTAAAAAAGCCAGAAATCAGAAATAACTTAAAATATATAATGCCTAAGAGTCCTTACCTTATGAAATAATATAATGTCTGGGATTTGCTTCAAAACAATCCAGCGTAGGGAGAGGAAGAGCAGTGGTGAGGGTATAACGAAACAAAATCGGCCTTAAGCTGACAGCTGTCGAAGCTGGGAAATGGGTAATTATTATACTGCTCTTTCTACTTTCATACAGGTTTTAAGTTTTCTATAATAAAATGTCTTTAAAATAGTGCTTACTATTTGGTACATAAACAGACAATAAATGACAGCTACTATTTTATTTATTAATATAATTATGACTATCTCAAAATATCTGTGAGCTGAACTCTTTGGATCTAACTAAGTCTTTAAAAGGAAGTCACATCGAATTCCATTAGTGTTAGATAATTCAGAAGAGAATTGGATTTATATTAATATACACTATTAGCAACTGATATCAAAAATTGAACAAGAAAAATGTAAGGAAACTAGAAAGGTCTACCTGAGGAAATTTGTTCAAAAAACCACTGGAAAACAGGCTTCACTCTTGCTTTTATTAAGAAAATTTATCAGCATATTGTTCTGGCCTCGCTGATAATTAAAGGGGAAAATATCAAGAAAATAAGGCATCCGGGCAGCAAAAGCTGCAGGCTAACAAGGGTAGTTATTTACAGGAAATGTTATCCAAAGGTCAAACAATAAAGATGAAAAATTCAGAAATTCTTGAATTTCGTATCCACTTTACAACTGAGCAGGCCCTCATACACTTCACACGTGCATTTTTTACTTCCTTCATCTGAAAACAGGGTAATAATTCACCTCCTGGGAGAGGTGGAGCAAATAATCGGGGACAGGAAAGTGTTTGAAATGATAAAATATTTGAAAACTGTGCCTCGAAGATTTCATTTCAGTCACCTACCTTGAGGACTATGAAGTTAGTCAACCACATGGTGAAATGATAAAGAAAGTTCTTTTAAAAGTCTTATGTTAAATAAACTTAATGTAAAAATGAATGTGGAAATTGGAATCATTGAGTAGAGCAAGACAGTATTTTTTACTGTAAATGAAAAGTACAAAGTAGAAATTTTTTGGAAAACAAAATCGTCCTCTGTAAGATAATTACAAGTTCCTTGTTGACTCTGTAGCCATTAAAAATAACATTTCAGAAGAATATTATTTAATGAATTGGAAAGAAATTCACTGAGAATTGAGTGAAAATAGCAGGTAATAAAAAACAGCATTAAATGTATTATTGTACAGTTGTCCCTCGATATCCATGGGGGATTGGATCCAGGACCCCCCAAATACCTGCCAAATACCGAAATCCATGGATACTCAATTCCCTTGTATAAAATGACATAGTACTTGCATATAACCTATGCATATCCTCCCATATACTTTAAATCATCTCTAGATGACTTATACCTAATACAATGTAAAAGCTGTGTAAATAGTTGTTATACTGCATTTTTTATTTGTATTCTATAGTTGTATTGCTTTTTTAAATTAATTAATTTATTTCCATATTTTTGGTCTGCAGTTGGTCGAATCCCTGGATGGGGAACCCATGGCTATGGAAGGCAGACTGTACTAACTTACTGTACTAACTTACTGGGAGATGACTAATATAAATATAGATATACATGTACATATAGAAATAGATATAGATATTCCCTCCCCACGCTATGCATATGTACAGCATTTCTAAAGAAATACATAAACACACATGTGTATATGTGTGTGTATGTGAAATACATAAACCATAATAATTACAATGGTTATCTTTTCTTATGTTTCCTAAACTTTTTATATTTTTGTTTTCATAATAGAAAAATAAGATCATTTAAAATCATTTCTCATGGGGGTGGTTTTCCAGTGTTTTGCTGAGGTGGAGACTTGAAGACTCATATGTGGTATGGTTTGCCTTTCTTGTTACTACTCAGGATTTCAACGAGTTTGCCCCCAGATCATGTAATAATTAAGCAAACACCTTTGAATTTTGTCTGGTGAGGGTCTGGCATTCAGTTTCACTAATTGAATCCCTCTTAATATTTACTCACAGGAAAAATAAAGAGGTCTTCCCATGGTTCCTCAAAATGAACTAAGGTTGCTTTGCTTTCCATGCTGTATATGGGGTTTTCTGCTCTTTTATCCTTACAAATGTCTTAACTCTTCGTGACATTACATCATTGCATTTGCTTCTGTAGCTTTCTCCTGTGACATTTTTCCTCTAAGCCATAGATTGTGTTTGGTTCTGCCTGGAAATTCTGCATGGTGCAGGGAAGAAATATTTTCTTGTTTAGGGCTTACCTGAGGAAAGGTTCCAGTCATTCTGCTGCTGTTGACCTTAAGTAATAGGGGACAGAGAAACACTTTGGCAGTTCTTTAGCAATAGCTGGAACATGACATCACTATCTGAATATGTCCTGGGAAAAAGGAGACTTTGCTCTGACCCCAACTGTTGAGACAATTTTAAAAAATGATTTAATCCCTCTGAGCCCATTTCCTCAATTGTCAAGTGGGGATATGGAGTTTAATCTACACACCCCATCACCACTCTGCACCCTCCACCACCATCAACACCACTGCTCCCAGTCATGGTACTTCAGAGGGTGAGCCAATGCCATTAAAGTGGGAATGGAGCATGAGAGGAGAGAGAAAGCAATGGAGCTGCTGGGTTCACCCTAGTCCATTTCTATTACCTAAAATTACTTTCACTACCTAAAATGAGTTACTAGTTATAAGCTTTGTTTCTAACATAAACATCTTTTTTACAAAACATATTTGATTGGTTAGGTTTTTACACGTAATTCTAAACTGTTGAAAACACTGTTAAATTTGTGAAAATAAGAAAATTTTTTTTTCAAAATTTGCTGTTTTAATTAGTTGCAGCCTTGCTAAAGTGAAAAAAAAATGTACAGTTATAGGCAAATTTTGCTCATTTATGCCAACAAATAATATTCTAATCTTTTGTTTCTATGTGTGCTCAGGAATTCTGTCATCTGTAAACAGGTGTGTTCAAATGTCAATTATCAACAGCGTTGGTCAGAAAATGAATACATGCGTTATGGAAGCAATGGACTTAAGTTGTACACCAAAACTATAAACCTCCAGATGTTTTCAAACTGCAAATAAGTAGATGAGAATGAGAGGACAGGCTTTGAGGAGGGTAATGAGCGGTGAGGAGCATTGCTCATCTTAGTGTCAGTTCAGACCTGCATACAAGGGGGCTGACACAGCACTAGATGAGCTTCCTCCAGAAAACATGAATCCCATGTTTGCCTTTCTGGGAGTCAATCAAAATCTGCTATAGAATTTATGTAATAAACGATGTGAAGCACTTACTCTGTGCAAGCCCCTCTAAAGCAATGGCTCTCAATTGAGGGAAATTTCATCCCCAAGGGGATGTTTGGCAATGTCTGGAGACATTTTTGGTTTTCACAACTGAGGGTTGGGCTGGCATCTAATGGGTAGAGACCACGGATACTGCTAAATATCCTACAATGTACACGACTGCTGCCCAAAACAAAGAATTATCTCACCCAAAATGTCAATAGTGCCAAGGCTGAGAAACCCTGCACTAGAATATTAAAATAATAATAATAATCAGGCAAGAACTGCCCTCAAAACTTACAGTCTAGCAATGAAGATGACAGATAAACAAAATGGGCAAAGCAAGAAGAGCTATAAGAAATGTACAGAGGAAAAATGACTTACAGCTTCAGGGATCAGGGAAAATTTTGAAAAGTAATACTATAAATATCCATCTTAACGTTTCTAAAATAGGCTGACCAGTTAGCTCAGTTAGAGCATGGTATTATAACACTAATGTCAAGTGTTTGGATCCCCCTTATATCACCAAGGTCAAGTGTTCAAATCCCTGTACCAGCCAGCCACCAGAAAAAACCAAACAAAAGATTTTCTAAACTAACTAAATTTAAAGGTGCTAGTGATTGTTATAATTCCTTTTTAATATAAAAAAGGAAAAATTAACCACTAAATATTTATTAAAATAGACACTCTGCTCCTGCATCTGTATTAAATTCTCTGGGAAGACAAAGCTGAGTAAAATAGAGTCACTATTCTCTGGAATTCGGAGCAGAGTTACATTTCTAACTTGACATTAACATTATCAAGATTCATTCCTTCAGAGGTCATGAGGAACTGTTCAGTTAGGTCAGTTGGTCAAAGAGATGCTGATAACATCAAGGTCTAAGATTGCATGATCGTACTGGCCAACCGCAAAAAACAAAAAAGATATCATGTGTGCTAATTATGTTCCAGGTGCTTTGTGAGGCACAGGACTTAAACAGGCAATGCTCTTGCTCTCGTGGAGCACATTGTCTTTGGGGGCAGACAGACAAAAATCAAACCAGCAAATGCATGATTTCAATGTGTGACTTCAGTTTTCAAAAATATTGGACCATGGTCCAATAACCCTGAAAATCTTCTCACCACAGAACATAGAAATTCTAGCTAAAATAATAAAAACATTCTTTTAGAAACCTAGCTAAGCATGAAGGAAACTACAGGAAACCCCTAAGGGCCCAATACTGAGAGGGAACTGAAAACCAGAGCAGTGAATGTAAACTAACAATGAGGTTCCTGGAGGATGGGAGTGTGTTCCTCTCAGAAACCAACAGATTTTAATGGCCAGATAGGGATAGGATATGAAGCCTCAGGCCCATAGAGATTGGGATCTGGAACTAAGACCCCTGAATAAAGTTAGAAACCTTGAACTAAAAAAAATAAAATAAAATTACAGGCACAAGAAAAGAAGGAAGCTTATCCATCCTGGCCTGGTTCTGGATGAGTCAAAAATAGCCTTTGCTGAGAATTTATTACCACAAACCAGGTTTCGGTAGGTTTGATGAGCAAATATACTCCACCCATGTTGTCTAAGAATCCCCAATCCAAGATGTTAAAATAAGAAGCTCCAGGTTGGTAATTCCTAACAGAAGCAAATGCTTATTCATACAGTCAGTACCTTGCAACCTGCTGCATCTCTTCATGGCTTACCATGAAGTAGTGGGCGACATTGTAATGCTTCACCTGGCATTGCTTCCAATCCTTCCATCCTTCTGCATTTCCTTTTTCTCTTAGTCTCACTGCCCTTTCATCCTTCTGCATTTCTCTTTTCTCTTAGTCTCACCTCCCAAATAAAGCTTACTTTATTATCCCAATACTTGTTTGAGCTTCTGCTTTCTAGGGTTCTTGAGCTAAGTTAGGGATTCCCATAAGAGAAGGCCTATTTGAGGAGCTGCCATTCTAAACTGAGACCTGAAGGATAACAAGGCTATGCAAACTCTAGAGAGGAAGAGTAATCCTGGCTGAGGGAATAGCATGTCCAAAGGCTCTGTCCGAGAGCAGAGCACAGAAACTTCAAGAAACATAAAGAAGGCAATGGCAGAGCATGGAAGAGAGAAGTTTGGAAAACTACATAAGAGCTCGCTCATGCAGAACAGAGCTCTCAGGCTTGGATCTGGTCTACAGTTGTAAGTGCGTTTTCTTAAATTAGTTGCCGAAAGTTGAAAATAAGGAAATATCATATAATAACTTCTGGATTTTGAAATATGTCATAACATCTGTCAGCAATGGGCCTGCATTCTTAAGTGGCAACAATCAGCTGGATCCACTCCCTTGAGACAAGACATGTGACTTCATGTTCACCACTGTCCCAACCCAGACTTTTCACTCATTTATGTTACCAATTGGACCACCATGCGCATTTAAATTTCCAGTTCCTAATTTAGGATCTTATAGGTTATGGTAAAAAAAAAAGTTGGATTTTATTCTAAAACAAAGGATAGCCCTTGAAATATTTTAGGCAAGGGAATGATGTGGTCTGCCTTATACATATTCCATACACTATGTGAAAAATAGATTGTAGAAGACCAAGAATGGAAATAAGGATTCAAATGAGGAGACTGTTGCAGGATTATGGTGGTTTGAAATAGAGTGGTAACAATGGAAATGGAGAGAAGTAAGTGTATTCAACATGCATTTGGGAAGAAAAAAATGCAATATTTGCTGATAGATTGATATTGAAGGTGAGAGAGAGAATAAAAAATGGCTTGCATTTTATTATCAACAACTTGAGCCTTGTGTGGTCAACAAAAATGGACATTTATTGATAATCCTTAGTACATGGAGAATTTAACATGCGTGGGTTACAAATGAAAGAAACTCTAATGCCCTCAAAGAGCTCGAATCCTATAGATAGAGGTAAGATTGATGCAAATATAAGTACTTATAAGTGACCAAAATTAAAAATATATAAAACTGTAAGTTGAAAATAATAATGACAACAGTTAACATTCATTGAGGGTATACTATGTATTCAGTACATACATATCATTTAATTCTCAAAAGAAATAGAGTTGGACATTATTATCACCCCCATTTTACACATAGAAAAATAAAAAGTTAGGGAAGTTAGGCAATAGTCCAAGATCATATAGCTTATAATTGACAGAACTGGCATGTGTAGCCAAGCAGACTGACTCCACTGCCCATTTTTTAAATTGGTACTCTAGACTGGATTAATATATACATAGAGGGGTCACAAATTTACCTGCATACTGCAACTTAAATATTCAAAGAAAAATGTAACTTCTTTAATTTGACTGAAACTGCTCCATCAGATGGTGAGAGAGGAGGGAATTCACTTTCCACAATATTGTTAAAATTTAGCCCAATTCAGAGCCTGGATTAGCTGGAAGCCAAAAGGGACTTCTCCCTGTTGGGGAAAGGTAAGCGAGAGGACCCCAGTGTTACCAAGCAATGGGCTCACTGCCTGATGTGCACAGAAAGCCAAACTCTGTTACACCAGCTTTTGTGAGAAGAGCTTTATTTCATGGCTGACGAACAAGGGGACAGAAGGCAGTTCAAATCTATCTTCCTGATCAGGGTGGGGATGGAGGGACAAATTAGTATGCAGAAGCACTGGTGGAGCAGGTTTTTATTGGGAGGGCTTTAAGTTTGGCACTTTATGGTAAGATGTGGAATGGTGGGTTTCAGCACCAGAACTGTCAGGACAATAAACCCCCACTTCTGAAAGGGTTCCAGCATTTCAGGTTCTGGTCATGTCCTGGTTTCCTTGGTTCTGTGGAAAGGAATGTGGGTTCCAGATGTTATTTGGAAGTCAAGACTTTTTCTACTGCACATGCCTGGACTGCATGACTTGCAATTTTGGCTCTGCTCCATCTGCAAGAAAGCTTAAGAAATAATTAAACAGTAGGCCAGCTGAGTTGGTCACATAGTTATACCTGCAGCCCCTATCAACACCTTAGACACCTACAGTCCTAACTACTGGGGACTCTAGCAGTCCTCACAGACACTAAGCCCAGCTGAGGGAGCTACCTGGAGTCCACGCTGCTGTGCTCCCACCAAAGGAGCCAACACTGCACCCCATCCTCTGTGGCCCACGTGGCTACTGTGCCAAGCTATTTTAGAACTAGAACTACTGCTGGAAGGCATCTTGCCTCAGTGGTGAATAGCACCCTTTCATCCCAGAGGCTAACATCCCCATGCCTAGCCTCCAGCAGCTGATACACCCTACTCTGAGAGGCAAAGCAGTAGTGGAGCTGTTCCACACACCTCTCCCAGTTGCAGCTGTGACCTTGCCCTTCCTGACTGAGTTAAAGCAGCACATCGCCTCCTGGGGAATTGGTTCTTTGGCCAATAAGCTACTTGGCCAAGCTGAGCAGCTGTGCATCCCAGGGCTAGACTGATGTAGTGGGTATCCCAGGAAAACAGAGCACTGGCCAAGCTAAGACACCCTGCCTTACAGGCTAAACAATTCTAGTACGCTGTTTCCCTGGAGTTGGACTAGCCCCCTAGAGACTGAGCTCCTGAGACATCCCTGTCCCTAAGGAGTGGCATCAGCACCATGCTGCTCATTATCCACAGGGCCCAAACAACAACTGTGCCCTACCATTCTGGTTCCTTGCTGCCATTACACCTGGCCTCACGGAGACTGAGATATTGCCAAGTGCCATGGTTCCAGGGCCTAGAGTCACCAGTATAAGGTGCCTCAGTCCCTGGGATCTGAGTGAGAGCTGATTTCCATTTGCTCTGGTTCTCAAATTTCAGCCATACTCTGCTCCCTGGGTTCAAATCTCCAGAAAACCCCTTCCCTCTCATGGTTGAGCCAGTGCTGTGCCCTGCCCCCCAGGGTCAGAGTCACAGATGCAACCCAGCCCAAACACGTGTACCTGGAACCCAGCACAGCTGCAGCTGGCTGTAGGTTAGGTCAGACCCAACACCAAGAGGAATCCTCTTGTCAAAATCTCACTGTGGGAAAACAAGTATAGGAGGACCCCAAAAGCCCTTACCACCAAAGACCTTAACAACTTATGCTGCCACCAATGCTGGCACCTACAGTTATCAGTGACATTGATCATAGCTGAAGAAGCTGCCTGGAGCCTATACCGTGGCATCTACACAGAACCAGAATTACCACACCCTTCCCAACCAGGACTCAAATGCAGGTGAAAGACTCTTTCTATGAAAGCTGCTCTCTAAAGTTTGGAAGAAGAGATTGTTCCACCAGATGCACAGATTTCAACACAGGTACACAAGAAACATGAAAAAGCAAGGAAATATGATAGAACCAAAGGAACACAATAACACTCCAGTGACAAACTCCAAAGAAAAGAAAACCTATGAACTGCCAGAAAAGGAATTCAAAGTAATGCTCTTGAAAAAATTCAATGAGATAAAAGAGAATACTGATAGACAATTGAACAAAACCAGGAAAATAACTTATGTATGAACAAGAAATTTAACAAAGAGATAGATATCAAAAAGAACCAAACAGAAATCCTGCAGCTAAAGAATTCAATGAATAAAATAAAAGAAATACTATGGAGAGGGCTAGCCAGTTAGCTCATTTGGGAGAGCAAGGTGCTGATAACACCAACATCAAAGATTCAGATCCCCATACCAGCCAGCTTAGAAAAAAAAATTTCAATGGAGAGCTTCAATAGCACTAGAGCAAGCAGAAGTTAAATCTGAACTTGAAGGTAAGTGATTTGAAATTACCCAGTCAGAGAAAAAGAATAAAAAGAATGAGAAAAACTGAAGAAAGCCTACAGAAATTGTGGAAAACCATTCAGCAAACAAATATTGAAATTACGGGTGTTCCTGAAGGAGAAGAGAAGGGAAAGGCACAGAAAACCTATTCAGTAAAATAATAGCTGAAAACATCCCAAGTCTTGGGAAAGATACGGACATACAGATCCAGGAGGCTCAAGGGTCCCCAAATAGATTCTAACCAAAAATGTCCTCTCTGTGGCATATTATAGTCGAATTGTCAATGAGAGTATTATAAAATCAGCAAGAGAAAAGTGTCAGGTTACATACAAAGAAATTCCCATCAGACTATAAGCAGATTTCTCAACAGAAACCTAACAGTCAAGGAGAGAATGGGATGATATATTCAAAGTGCTGAAACAAGCAAAAAAAATTGCCAGCCAAGAAAACTATACTCAGCAGAGCTATCCTTCAAGAATGAAAGAGAAATAGTCTTTCACAGATGAGCAAAAATGGAGCGAATTCATCAGCACTAGAGCGGCCTTTCAAGAAATGCTCGAGGGAGTCCTACATCTGGAAGTAAAAAGATGATAACTACCATCAAGAAAACACGTAAAAGGATAAAACTCACTGGTAAAGCAGGGCAGATAAACAAGTGGGAAAGAGAAAGCAATCAAATCTTATCACTACAGAAAACCACCAAAGTGCAATAAGAGAGGAAGAAAGGAACAAAAGATATTCAAAACAACCAAAGAACAATCAACAAAATTACAGGAGTAAATCATCACCTATAAATAATAACCTTGAATGTAAATGGACTAAATTCCCCAATTAAAAGGTATAAACTGGCTGGATGGATAAAAAAACAAGACCCAACTCTATGCTGCCTACAAGAAACTCATTTCACCTGAAAAGACACACATAGACTGAAAGTGATGGGATAAAAAAAGATATGCCATGCAAATGGAAACCAAAAGCGAACAGAAGTACCTACATTTATATCAGATTTTAAGTCAAAATCTATAAATAGAGACAAAGAAGGTCGTTATATAATGGCTTTGTTTGTTTTTTCTTGTTTTGTTTGGTTTGGTTTTTGGTAGCTGGCACTGGACCTTGGTGTTATCAGCACCATACTCTAACCAACTGAGCTAACAAGACAGCCTTCATTATATAATGTTAAAGGGGTCAATTCAGCAAGAGGATTTAACAATTGCAAATATATATGCATCCAACATTTATGCACCCAGACAAATAAAACAAATGTTATTAGCTCTAAAGGGAGAGGTAGACTCCAATACAATAATAGTTGGGAACTTAAATGCCCATGAACAGATGAATGGATAAAGAAAATGTGGTATAGGTATCATACACAGTGGAATACTATCAGCCATAAAAAAAGAATTAAATTCTATCATTTGTGGCAACTTGGATGAGCTTGGAGGACATTATGTCAAGTGAAGTAAGCCAGGAATAGAAAGAGAAATATTGCATGTTCTCACACATATGTGGAAGCTAAGAAAGTTGATCACATAGAAGTAGAGAGTAGAATGGTGGTTACCAGAGACTGGAAAGGGTAGGAGGAGAGGAGATAGTGAGAGGTTGGTTAACAAATACAAAATTACAGCTAGATATGAGGATACTTCAAAAAGTTTGCAAAAAAAAAAGTGGAATTAAAAGATAATACAAATCTTTCCATGAGCTCTTTGAAGAGCTCTCAGAGGAGGAATAAGATCTAGTGTTCTATAGCACTACAGGGTAACTATAATTAACAACAGTTTTCTGTATACTTTCAGTTAGCTAGAAGAGAGGATTTTTAATGTTCCCAGCACAAAGTAATGATAATCGTTTGTATTAGTCCATTTCTGTTACTTATAACACAATACCTGGAATGGAGTGATTTATAAGAAAACAAAATTTATTGCTTACGATTTCAAAGTCTGGGAAGTCCAAAGTCCAGGGAGCACATCTGGTGAAGGTTTTCTCTGGTGGTGGCTTTACAGCAATGCAGGGATCTCACATGGCAGAAAATGGTGGAACAGAGAGAGAGAGAGGCTCTCACGTGCTCTCCTTTTAAAGCCCTCAGAACCATGCCCTGACCACCACTATTAATCCATTCACTATGGCATGGTCCTACAATCTAATCGCCTCTTCAAGGCGCCAGCTTTCAGTTACCATAATAGGATTTCCCACTCTCAACAGTTACAGTAGGGATTAAGCTTCTAACATATGTACTTTGGGGGACAAAGTTCCATCAATCCACAGCAATGCTTGAGGTAATGGGGGAAAAAAAAACAGTAGTTACCAGGGTTTCCAAGGAAGGAGGGAGAGAATAGTGGACCACACAGAAGTTTTAGAGAGTTGAAACTATTTTGTATGAAACATAATGGTGATTACAAGACATTATGCATTTGGCAAAACCCATAGAACTGTACAACACAAAGAGGGAACCCTAATGTAAAATTAAGTTAATAAGAATATATATCAATATTGGTTCATAATCATAACAAATGTACCACCCTCGTGGAAGATGTTGATGGCAGGAGAAACTGGTGGGGGGTGTTAGGTGAACTATCTGTATCTTCTGCTCAATTTTTCTGTTAACCTAAAACTGCTATAAAAATAATGTATATTACTTAGAAAAAAAAAACTAATGAGAAAGCAAGTTTTAAGTTATGTTAATAACCAAATCAATAGATTATAATGATGGGCTAATAGGTTTTTTTATACATCTATATGAGATACGCAAAGAACATTTTGGGGAAGACATCCTGTTGCAAATCATAAATATCTATGTGAAAAGGAAAAAAAACTTAACCCAATTCAATAATTGAAAGTCCCTTTAGGTAATGCTCTGACCTATCTAGAGAATAAATGCAGATGCCTCAGATTTCTCAGGCTTCCACCACATCCATGGGTGCAGCACATATGTACATACATACACACCTCGGCTCTCCAAGATGGTGTCCAGACGTATAAGGGGGGGTTGTGGTTTATTTGTAAGCAGAAAACCATTAAAGTTCCCCAGTCTAGGCTTGATGTCCAGGCCCATCTGGTGGCTTCTTGTTCTGCTAGCACTCATAACTAAACTCCTTTCCTGAAATAATCCTTGATCTGATCCCTAGCTTGCTAAAAGCCTGTAAGCATGCCCTGGTTAATGGAGCCTCAACTCAGTTCTCAGCAGTGCTGTGGAGCTCCCCACATCTGCGACATTTTCTGTATCCAACAATCTGGCCCCACCTCCTACCTCTGCTTCAGGATGACCCCCACCTCAGCAGGCCACTGGCTAGGCTGACAATATAATTTATCAACCAAATGGAGATTCTTGTGAGAGTGAGAGGAAGGTCTACTGTGATTATGCTGGAACAACACGGGTAACTAGCACAGTCTCAAACTGGGACATAGAGCAGGCCCACTGGTTCTCAACTGCTCAGCTTGCTGTCTTGCAAGTTCCCCTTCCAGAAGTTTCAAGAACTCCTGGATCCTATTTATGCTACATGGGATGAGAAAGTGGCCCAGGAAAGCTAAATGATGAGGACTTCACCCAGCCACACTGCATAGCCAAGTTCAGTTTATTGTGGTTAAGTCCCAGGGTGGTCTATGCTAGCCCAAAAGGCAATGCCTTTCCAATCCAAAATAGCCTCCCCAACAACTATTTAACACACCTCCTCCTCTTCAAGCCAAAGTCTATAGGGGGAAATGGCTGCGATGCCATAGGGGAATGGATGTCGTCTTTTCACTGTGGGAAAACTCTGTGACCTGAGTTCTCCAGACTTTCGCTTTGTCAGGTAAAATCAAAGCTAAGAGACTGGGAAAAAAACTTTCTACTCTATGAAGCCTTAATTTCAACCCTATTGTCTTGTTAAAGAGGTTCATTACCTGTCTTATCCTAAAACTGTAAGCCTCAAGGCCCAGCTTTGGAAGTAGAAGACTGAGTAAAAAATGATTTCAGGGAGGAGGTGGAGATAAAATACATTGGTTTAATTCTTGCAAAATAAAATAGCTGTAACATTTAGAAAGCTATTCATTCTTTGTCATGTTCTTTTTATAGTGAGAGAGGTATTCAAAAGTCATTCAAAATTAAGATTCTTAACACAGACTTGATAAGCAGAATAAACAGATGCCCTTTGTGAGATACTCTGTCAGAATTGTTAGATCTTCAGAGGTCAAGATTCAGCTGTTTTTAGATCTAAGATTCTATTCTAAATACTCTATGGTTCTGTGATTTTATCTTTGAAAGGCCAAAAAGTATTACATATCAAGTTTCCACTCAGAGCTTTGCTTACTCATTCAAGTGTCTCAAACCTAAACTGCAAGTCCTGATGTTTTAGAGTGGCTGAAATGCTTTTCCAATATTGAGCAGGGATTATTGAGAGGTCCCCAAAGCTTGTGATGTTTCACAAGGGCATTCTAATGGGTTCATTGTTCTATTCACTTCATTTAGTGTCAGGCAGTAGCAACAAATGCATCTCAATGTATATTGTCATTTCAGTTGATGTTAGATAATCCTAACCAAAAAAAGTTCTGTATGCCAATGTGCAGGTTTCCTCACGTAAGCAGAAACATACACAAATGCTAAGTAATCAAGATTATAGAAGAACCAAACAAGAAGAAGCCAGGTGGAGTTTGTCTGGAAATGTTTATAATGCTTTTATGATTAATAAACCTAAGGAAAACATCTGAAGCTTCTTTGAAATGTTAAGAATGAACCACTGAAGAACAACTGTGCTTCAAAGAGCAGCACAGCATGCAAGGCAGTGTCTCACTGGAGGTGGGGAGGCAGGGGAGCAGGCAGGAGTCCTATATCCCCACTAAATTAGTTAGAGAGGAGAAGAAGTTTGACTTCTACACGTTTAAAGAATTTGTATTAACTCATCAAGTCAAGCTACTTCCTCCAAACACTAAATCTCTGAATTTACTAGATAACTTCTTGGGAATTTGTGTCACATAACTGAATATTACCAGAAATGAAGCTCCCTATTGCATATCCAGATTAGATGGGACTCAGCAAAAGGAAACTGTATGGAAATCTGAATAGTTTTATAACTATTCCAGACACTTCATCTGAATGAAAAGGGGCTTAAGAAACTATGTAAAAAAGAAGAAATTGTTTCATAAATTATATCATTATCAGTACACACTCATTGAGTACCAACAGTGAGCAAGGCTTGTTCTTAGGAATAAAAAGTTATGTTTGTCTCTCCCTTCAAAAAGTTTCATCTAGTTGATGCGATAGATATATAATCAGAATACACACACCATTCATATTCCTCTCTAATGCAAGATCTTAATGTAAGGAAGAGAAATCCTTTTTCAGAAAGGTCTAGGTAAATCAGAGATGAAGATAGATGAGTATTAGGCAAAGAATATACCACATACATAAAGCGAAGATTAGCCAATTCTCAATTTTTCATGATTATAGGGATGGAAATTATGTAGATGATTAAAATACATCTGTGAGATTCTCAAGTTTCATACATTCAAATTTCAAAAATCTCTCACTTTTTTACATCATGCATCAATTTCTCTAAACCACAGGACCAAGTCAGAGTTTGACAAATCACTTGACTAAAATTATTTTAAGCTGTCACAAGATAGTACTGTGTGCAATCTGTTGCTGCTGGGAGAAGAGGCCTGGTCTCCATCAGAATGGCAAGTAGAGAGTTGCTCACTGGCTCATGTTTGTGGGAACTGACCTATGAGTTTAGAAGCATCTCCAGCAGCCCCCACATCTGATGCCTGATGAAAGTCACATGTCCTGGGTTAGGGTTCTCCAGAAAAACAGAACCAATAGGATGGATGGATGGATAGATAGATAAACAGATAGATATTTATTATAGAGATTGGCTCAAAATCACAAAAGCCAAGATGTCCCATAATCCGCTGTCTATGAGATGAAGAACCAGGAAAGCTGATGATGTAAAATAGTCCCAGTTCAAAGTTCTAAGAACCAGAGGGATGGGGTGGTGATGGTGTTAATACTGATCTGAGAACCAGGAGTGCTGATGTCCAAGGGCAGGAGAAGATGAATGCCCCAGCTCAAACAGAGAGTGGATTCAACCTTCTTCTGCATTTTTGTTTTATTTGAGTCCTCAATAGCTTGGTGGATGCCCACTCACATTGGTTGAGTATGATCTTCTTTATTCAGTCTACTGATTCAAATGCTTATCTCTTCTTGAAACACCCTCACAGACACACCCAGAAATAATGTTTTACCAGCTATCTGGGTATCACTTAGCCCAGTCAAGTTGACACATGAAATTAACTCTCTCAAGTCCTCCCCTTGTCAACTTGGAACCCATATACATCATTTAAAAATATTCTTAATTTCCAAATAAAGACAAAAACAAAATCATAATTTCACCTAACATGACACAGCTATCTGATGTACAATCAAAACACAATAATTACTTCCCCAGAAGAGGAGCTAAAATTTTTTGAGGAATGCTTACTTTTCTCCTGATTTCTCATAACTTAAATGTAGTCATGTGCCACATAATGACATTTTAGTCAATCATGAACTGCATGTAACATAGTGGTGCCATAAGATTATAATGGCTATACCATATAGACTGTGTGTAGTAAACTATACCATCTATGTGTAAATATGATGTTTACACAACAATGAAATTGCATAGCAATGAATTTCTCGGATCATATCTGATATGGATTGTGTCCCCCAAGTTTTATATATTAGTAGCTTGATCCTCACTGTGACTGTTAAGAGAGTGGGAAATCCTATTATGGTAATTGAAAGGTGGGGCCTTGAAGAGATGATCAGATTCTGAGGACCATGCCTATTGAATGGATTTAAAAATGGTGGCCATGGTTCTGAGGGCTTTAAGAGAGATTAACCTCTCTCTCTCTCTGCTCCACCATTTTCTGCCATGTGAGACCCTTGGGTCACTGTTGCCACCACCAAGGCCTTCGCCAAATGTGTTCCCTTGACTTTGGCCTTCCCAGTCTTCAAAACTGTAATCAATAAATTTTCTTACAAATCACGCAGTTCCGGGTATTTTGTTATAAGTAACAGAAATGGTCTAATACAGTATCTTTGTTATTAAGCCACACATGGCTGTACTAGAATGTAATGATACTCAAATACTGATATAAAATTAATACATCTTATGTTACATGATAAGGGATTAAGAGAGAAAAAAGATATTTATTTAATATATTTATATATACACGCAAACATACAAAACAAGGAAGAAGTATTTATGACAATTTTAATCCTTTTTTCTGTATCTGGTCCCATTATCATAGCTGGTATATATAACTACTTTCTTCTACTACCCATTCTGATTTCCTTTTGCCTTCAGCAAGCACCTAGGCTGGTCATAGTTCTTTATCTGGTGAGAAGATTCAAACCTTCATTCCTGAAGGGTCTGGGCCATTAGTAGTCCTGATGGGATTGAGGGGTTTTTCTTTTGTAGTTTTCCATTGACCTTAATCACAGGGCATGGTAATACTAGGAGACACCTTAAAGGATCTGTATTCCAGATATACTCTTCCTTACCTCCATTGTGGAGTAGTAGCCCAATTTTCCTTGGTATTCTGAGATCACTCACCCAGCCAATACTCTAAGTCCCTTCTTTGCCTGTTGACTCAGAGGCATGAGGAGCCCAAAGTGGCCAGATGGCAG
The DNA here is from genome assembly GCF_027409185.1 of Cynocephalus volans. NCBI lineage: Eukaryota > Metazoa > Chordata > Mammalia > Dermoptera > Cynocephalidae > Cynocephalus > Cynocephalus volans. The sequence goes on from NC_084464.1 coordinate 80,728,640, forward strand.
TCTGTATTAGTCCATTTCTGTTGCTTATAATGAATACTGGGTATTTGTAAAGAAACAATACTTATTGTGTACAGTTTTGGAGGCTGGGAAATCCAAAGTCCAGGGAAAACATCTGATGAGGGCCTTCTTTGGTGGTGACTTCAGTGAAGCAGGGTGTCGCATGGTGGATGGCTGGGCAGAGAGAAAGTTAACTCCTCATTCCTTCTCCTTCTAAAGCCCTCAGAACCATGCCCATGACCACCATTAAACCATCAACCAATTAATCCATTTACTAGAGCATGGTCCTTACAATCTAGTCACCTCTTCAATGCCCCACCTTTCAATCACCATAACAGGATTTCTCACCCTCTTAATACTGTCACAATGGGGTTTAAGTTTCTAATACATGGACTTTGTGGGACAAAATTCAATCCACAGCACTGTTTTAACTTCCACTTCAGTGGAATCATTATTGTGTCACCTGGTAGAAATATTTCTTCCTCTGGAACTAAGACCTCTAGGCCAGCAGGACCTAAGGTTGCAGGAACAAGAAGCATAAATTTTGTTAGTGGGTCACTAGGGGTAATAGTAGGTGGTGCTGCTACTATATACACCCCATTGACTCCTGGACCTATGAATCCTGGCTACCAGAGAAATAGTACTACATATTAAATACTGATTTAGAGCATATACAGCCTTCTAGAGAACCTTGCCCTGCTGCTGTAGCTGAGTTTTCAAAAAGCTTTTCCACCATTCTATCAAGCAAGCTGCTTCAGGATGGTGGGATACATGGTAAGAGAGTGAATTCCATGAGCCTAGGCCCACTGCCACACTTCTTTTGCTGTGAAGTGTCCTTGATCAGAAGCAATGCTGTGTGGAATACCATGATGGTGAATAAGGGATTCTGTGAGTCTGTGAATGGTAGTTTTGGCAGAAGCATTGCAGGAAGGGAAGGCAAATCTGTATTGAAAGCAAGTGCATATTCCAGAGATTCGCATTTGAAATGGTAGACTGAGGGAAGAAGCAGTCCAATTTAATCAGACTGCCACCAGGTAGCTGGCTGATAACCCTAGAGCATGATGTCACAAAGGGGGTTCAGTGTTTTTCTCTGCTGCTGGCAGATTGGGCACTCAGCAGTGGCCATAGCCATGTTGCCCTTGCTGAGTAGAAATCCGTGTTGCTGAACCCCTGCATTACCTCCAACCCTGCCACCATGGCTGCTTTATGAGACCACTGGGTGATGACAGGAGTGACTGTGGAAAGAGGCTGACTGGTAGCCACAGAACAATCAACCTATCCACTTGATTATTAGAATCTGTCCCTGCCTAAGTCACCCTTTGATGAACATTCTCATGAGACACAAATATCTTCACATTTTTGCCCATTTAGAGAGGTCTATCCATATCCTTCTTCCCCAAATTTCTTTGTCACAAATTTTCCAATCATGTTTCTTTCAAGTCCTGACCATTTAGCCAATAAATGTATAAATACACATCTAGCCATTTCTCCTTCCAAACAAAGTGCACAGTCAGGTATACTGCCCAGGGAGAGGCTGTAGGTTGCAGCTGTCCACTTTCAGGTGGTGCCTGCACATCATGTAGAACCATCTATAAACCAAGCCCGAGTCTTCCTCTTTCCACTGATCATAGGGTGCTCCCCATGGGGCTATTGGTGCCAGGTGGGAGAAAAAAGGCAGTGTAGAAGGAGTGGGGACCATGGGCATTTGGGCCACTTCATGTAACTTACTTGTGCCTTCAGTGCTTGCTTGGGCCTGATTCCATATATACCACTTCCATTTGATGATGTAGTGCTTCTGCGCATGCTCAACTCTATGGCTTGGTGAGTCAAATAACATCCCATTTGTAATGGGAATCTCAGGTTTCATGGTAACTTGGAGGCCTATGGACAAGGGTTCACTTTCTACTGAGGCCCAGTAATAGCAAGAACTGTCTCTCAAAAGGAGAGAAGTTACCTGTGGATGATGGCAGGTTCTTTCTCCAAAATCCTAAAGGTTTGCACTGTGATTCACCTACAGTAGGGGCCTGCCAAAGGCTTAAAACAGCATCCCTTTCTGCCACTGATACTTCAAGCACCCTGGATCTGCTGGATCATATGGCCCAAAGGGCAAAGCAGCTTGTATAGTAGCCCAGACCTGTTGCAGAGCCTTGCCTTATTCTGGGCCATTTGGTAAATAAGCTAGAGTAACACAAACAATGAGAAATATGTTGCCTCCAATATCCAAATAGGCCCAATAAGCACTGTGCCTCTTTTTTGACTGTAGGAGAGGCTGGACGTGACAACCTATCCTTTACCTTAGCTATGCTTAGATATCATCTTGATATGCTCCCTGACACTAGACTCTGAGAAACTTTACTGAGGGAAAAAGCCCCTGAATTTTAGTCAGATTTATTTCCCACCCTCTGACATGCAAATATTTTACCAATACCTCTGAAGTAGTTACTATTTCTCATTCGTTAAGTTTAATCAGCATAATGTCATCAAGGTAATGGACCAGTGGGATATCTTGTGGAAGGGAAAAACAATCAAGATCCTTGTGAATTTAATTATGACATAGGGCTAGAGAGTTGATACACGCCTGAAATAGGACAGTGAAGATGTATTGCTTGCCTTGTCAGATAAAAGCAAACTGCTTCTGGTGGACTTTATGGACAGGTATGAAGAAGAAGGCATTTGGCAGATCAGTAACTGCATACCAGGTACCAGAGAATGTATTAATTTGCTCAAGCAATAAAATCTGGTGCAGTGGCCGCAATTGGAGTTACCACTTAGCTAAGCTTACAATAATCCACTGTCATTCTCCAAGATCCATCTGTCTTTTGTAAGAGCCAAATAGGTGAGTCGAATGGGGATGTAGTAGGAATGACCAGCCCTGTATCTTTCAAGTCCTTAATGGTAGTCCTAATCTCTGCAATCACTCTAGGTATGTGGTATTGCTTTTGGTTTACTATTTTCACAGACAGAGACAGTTCTAATGGCTTCCATTTGGCCTTTCCCGTCATAATAGCCCTCACTCTACAGGTCAGAGAACCATTGTGGGGATTCTGCCAGATGCAAAATATGTCTACGCAATTATGCATTCTAGAACTGAGGAAATAACCACAGGATGGGTTCAGGGACCCACTGGACCCACTGTGAGATGTACCTGAGTTAAAACTCCATTAACTACCTGCCTCCATAAGTCCCTACCCTAACTGGAGGGCCACAGTGACACTTTGAGTTCAGAGCCAGTGACCTACCATCCCCAAAAGATTTGATTATTTTCTTTTCCTTGATGCACAGCTACCCTGGTAAAAAGCCATTGGTCCCTTTGAAAAAGGCTGAGAGAAAGATTAAGGGTATAAATTTTTAGTGGTGTGCCAGGATCATTCCTTGAGAGGACCCAGCCTCCCCTTCATTCAAGGGGCTCTGGATCCAGAAAATAACTCAAGTCTGTGTAGGGGAGAAAAAATAATTTCTCCCATCCTTTATGACTTCTTAGCTTGGACTCTGTAACAAAAGACAGACTAACAAGAGAAAAACAGAAGTTAATATCATATATAGGGCCGGCCCGTGGCTCACTCGGGAGAGTGCGGTGCTGATAATATCATATATACCTCCTGTATACAGGGGAGATAACCCAGAGAATAAGTAAATCTTTAGTGTAGATCTTAAATGGATAGTTTAAATTTCAGGCTTAAATAACATCATTTGCTAAAACAAAGAAAGAAGGGTGTGGGAAAAACTGGGTTACAAAGAGGTGATCAGGAAAAGCACAGTAGGGGCCGGCCCGTGGCTCACTCGGGAGAGTGCGGTGCTGAGGAAAAGCGCAGTAAACAAGATTAAGATTTGTTACCCAAATTTAAGTTAATGCCTTCTCCACTGACTTAAGAGTCTCTAGTAATTTAGTCATCCCGCTCTTCCTTGTGCAGAAGGAGAGACACACTTACAAATGGAGATTTCCTTTATAGATATAAATTTCTCTTACAAAAGTGTAACTTGTACTCTGTTTTCAAAGCTTCTCCTATACCTGCAGTTTCTCAAAAATAATCAGCTCAAAATAATTCTTATGCCAAAGAGGCATATTTGAGGTGGGATATTCTGATTTCCTACAGTCATATTTTGGGGTGGTGAGTCCTAAACCCTATCATCTGGGAACTGATTGAGGGGCCATGATTCTCTGTTTTTATGATTTGAGTTAGACTTTTGTTCACTTGACTTAGAACTTCTCTGCTTATATAGATCAAGTCAGAATTTAATAAGTTTTCTATTTCACTTTTTCCAACACCATGATTAACTAGCCAACACCATGGATCTGAGCAAGTCAGACCATTCTGATTGTTGCTTTGACTCTTCTGTCCATTACAGTAACTATGCCCACCTTGTCTTTGGTGGTTGGTTGTCACCACTTGGCCTGTCCTATCCTGGAATCCAGTTATTCCAGTTGTACTTGGAATTTCCAATAGAGTGTCTGTGGTTCCCCTCTGTAAGGTCTGACTTACAGAGAAGAGCCATCACTGAGCTCTTCAAGGATGTAGTGCTCCCCTCACAAATTTGTTTTTCAAAGTATTGGTGAAAGGTTAAGTCTTCTGGACCCTTCCAGGTGAGTGAGTAGGTCTTAAATAACAAATCCACTATAGCATTCCAATCTTTCTAAGCCTTTAAATTCCTTCTTCTACATTAAACCAAGGGAATCCAGGCATTTCCAGTTTGCTCACTGTGAGCCATCTTTTGATTCATGTTTCAGCCAGCCAAACAAACAAACTGTTAGAGCCCCTTCTAACTCCCCAAACTGCAACATTAAGTGTAGAATCTCTGCTTAGTGGGCCTATATCGATAAATTTGGCCTGGTTCAATTTTATGTTCTTTCCACCATATCCCACAGCCCTAATATCTATTCCCACACATGTTCTCTTGATTTCTGCTTGTACAAATTAGAAAACTCAAGTTGTTCTCTTGGAGTATAGCATGCCTGCTCATGGGTCACACTTTGGACCTCACCTTTAGGGGCTTGCTGGGAGTGGAGTTTAGTGAACCATAGGGGCCAAGGAAAGACTTCCCCTTTAACCCCCTGAAGGTTCTCTGGAAAATCAACTGCTGAACAGATTAATATGAAGAAAAGGCATTACAAATTTTAGCATGCTGGGGAGGAGCAATGCATGGGGGAACATCAAGAGAGTAATTTACCAATAATCCAATGGGGTACAAAAGCTTATATACTAGTCTCCATGGAAGAGAGGGGAGGAGGGGGATGTAGATAATTCTTGTGGGGGACAGTAAGTGATTGAGTGGAATCTGAGTAAGCCTGAAAGGCAGGCACTATCTTGTGAAAAAGTCTGTCCAGGTGTAGTGCCCTCCCAGTCTCTTTAGTTCCCCTATGGTTGTTCTTTCCTGGTTATCTGATGAGATTCGGAGGGAGGGGATCTTAAGACAATTGCATTCCTTTTGAAAAGCTTTCTTAAGTAAGAAGTTCCAAAGAAAGACCCTTCCTACCTTTAGGGGGAGAGGGACAAGACAAAGTTAGAGGAACCTTGATTCTGAGTACTATTTTCTGAAGCCTTTTAATTTTCAAAGCACTCAGCATTCCAAAGCACCATATTTGGGGGAATAGTTTTCTGTGCCCCAACAAAACTTAAGTATTAGTATCTTATAAAGAGTAATTTAGCTCCATAGTAATAGGTTTGGAAGCAAAGAGTGAAGGTGGGGGTGGTCCTGAGGAGCACCAGAATAGTTTTGCATGACAGCTGCCTCAGGGATGCCATTACCATTTCCTCAGGCAATGCATGGTTAATCCCCTCAAATGGAAGTGGAAAGGCTGATACCTCTGCGGGTGGGGAGACTCTTCCACCTGCAAAAAAAGACTCATCAAAATTTAGGAGCTCAGTGTCCCCAGCTTCACCAGGGTCTTCCCACACATGCCCATCTCAACTTACAGAATCCCATTCTTTCCCAATCAATGCCTTCACTTTAACATTAGTCACCTTGCAAGGCTGGGAACTCAACTTTCATTGTAATTCAACCAGCTGAAGGATGAGGTCCTGCCATTGATTTTCAGCAGTTTTAGCCCCATGGCTACAGGAGATAAGGCTCTCCTTCGGGGCACACCTAGAAGCTCTTAGGTCATTAATGCAATGCTTGTGCTGGGAATTCGGATTCCCACGCTCATCCTTTTCTTTTACCACTTTGTCCAGCAACATTAAGAGCAATCAACCAATGTCATTATATTCCTTAGTTTACCAAAAATGTTCAAAAGTATCATGTATAGTCACTTATCCCTTTGCTTATGAGTGGTTGATTAGAAGTATCCAATGCAGATATTTTGCATATCTCTATGTTGTAGATTGACTGTCCCCCTGAATTCATTAAAACTTAATCCCCACTGTGACAATGTTAAAAGGGTGGGAAATCCCATTATGGTAATTGATAAATGATGCCTTTGGCAGTGATTAGATTGTGAGGACTGTGACTGGTGAATGGATTGATTGATTCACAGAGTTAGTGGGTATGGTTCTGATGGCTTTAAAAGGATAGTGAGTTAGGAGTTAGCTCTTTCTTGCTCAGCCATTTCACTGTGTGATACTCTGCATTGCTACAGAGTCATCACCAGGAAAAGGCTCTCACCAGATGTTTTCCCTGGACTTTGGACTTCCCAGCCTCCAAAACTGTAAGCAATAAATATTGTTTCTTTACAAATTACCCAGTTTCAGGTATTTCTGTTATAAGCAACTGAAACAGACTGACACACTCTATGAACAGTTCACACCATAGACTCTCGGTGCTTTTTTTACTACTGGAAATAGAGTATTAGTGACTTTAAATCTAATCAGGATAGAGAGCCAATTCTAGAAACCCCAGAATCAATTCAGAAAACATATCCTTAAAATTCTGTTTGTCTAGAACCACTTTGTTTGTTTGTTTTGGCAGCTGGCCAGTAATAGAACCAGACTTTGGTGTTATCACCATCATGCTCTAACCAACTGAGGTAACTGGCCAGCCGTAGAACCGCTCTTGGTACCAAAATTTGTGTTCGCCAGGGTTCTCCAGAGAAACAGAACTAATAGTGTATATATATATATAAAGATTTATTATAGGAATTGGCTCATGTGACTATGGAGGCCAAGAATCCCACAGTCTGCTGTTTACAAGGTGGAGAACCACGAAAGCCAATGGTATAATTCAGCCTGAGTCTGAAGGCTGAGAGTGGGAGCAGGGACAGAGGGGTGATGACGTAAGGCCTAGTTTGAGTCTGAAGTCCTGAGAATCAGGAGTGCCAGTGAGTTCTCCCTTCCTTGGCCTTTTTGTTCAATTTGAGCCCTCAACCAGTTAGTTGATGCCAACCCACATTGGTTAGGGTGATCCTCTTTATTCAGTCTACCAGTTCAAGCTAATCTCTTTCAGAAACACTCTTACATACACACTGAAAAATAAAGTTTGCCCAGCTATCTGGGCATCCCTTAGCCCAATTAAGTATACACATAAAATTAACCACCACATGTCCACTCTAGAAAGCCTAAGACCACCTCTTCTCCTCTCTTGAGCTCCCAACAGATCCACCCAGAAGGCAAGGGTCAAAAACTGCTTTTACCCCATGGTGCCTCTAAAGCAACTTCCCCTCCCACTCCCATATTCCACCTTCCTCTCCTTTCCCCATCTCCAAAGGAACATCAAGCAGATAGTAGAGAGCCTTGTCATGGGTCACATGTGCACCAGTTAGTGGCATGATAGTTGGATGGCAAAAGACTTCTTCCTTCATTCCCGCTCTAGGAACTTGTTGAGACCTGACACTTGGATTGAAATAGTACTGACTGCACAGCAATCTGCTCAGGTAGCTACAGAAAGGCAAGAGACCCATGGGAATGTGGGTCATCCCTAATACAAAGAACAGGCAGTAGAGACCCCCAGCCTCAGACCCCACATTTTTGAAGATTCTTACTTATTATCTGGTTTGCCTAAATATGAAAAAACAAACAAACAAACAAAAAACAGCATTTGCTTGAAATCTATTTAGAGATAGTGTTAACAAATTTTACTGGGAAAGAATTTGGAGATAAAAAGAGACATTATTTTGGTGAGCAGTTTGCAAAGTTTGCAAACTGGGGAGACTCAGTCTTCATTATAAATGAAAGCATGCTCTGCCAGAACAGAAAAGTACCTAATGCAGCAAAAGTTCTCACCCAGGTTCCCATTCTGGTTCTCCTAAGCAAATGAGGAACTCAAACTTGCTCAGCTCTGATTGGCTTGGCCCATGATGCAAAAGAGGGATTCTAGCTTGTTGAGTTCTGGCCACTTGACACTTGACTGGTTGCAGTCCCTTCATCAAGTTCTGGTGATGAAGTGAGGTTTTCTTGCAGCAGTTACCAGAGGCATAGACAGGGACAGGCAGTTGTGAAAGCCTCAGACAGAATGTGTGTGTAACCTCTAGTCAGCAAATGGCTACTCGGCTCCATTGAGAATTTAGACCTAGTTAGCCACTCAGGATCTATCTCAAGGAATTGGCTCTTTCAGGTTCACAGCAGTATACTATTTCTTATGTCTCTGAAAACAGAATCCCTCATATGATATATCAGCATATTGGGGACTTTCAAATGAAGGGAACCAAAAATATTTCAGCCCAAAATAGAATTCCCTGATGTATTTAGAGATGGCTATTCAGAAGGGCTGGAAACACAAGAATAGGGCAAAAGCTGCCTTTTGTGGAGGAGATTTGCATCTGTAGAGAAAATCTGCACTGGCAAAATAAACAGCCAGGCTTTCTATGAGGCCTCTTCCCCCCTCGGATCTAGAAAAGGTTACTTCACAGGAAAAGGAGCTTTCTGAGAGCTGCTGCAGGAGAGATTTCAGCTGCATAGCAAGACCCCAGTTGCTAGCCATGAGACTCCTCCCTACTTCCTCCCCTAACCTGTCTTGCCATGCTCCAATTCTTTAACCTCAGGATGATAGAAAAACTTCAGCCATCTTGTTGGAGTGAGCAAGACTGAAGCCATGTTGAAACCTAAAACCACATGGGCTCTAAAAGATTTTTAAAGGACATGGGTTTTTTTTTCTTGGCATGCATTTCTCTGGGTTCCTGAAAGAAAGTGAGCCAAAATGCCGGGTACTGATCAAGCTTTATTAAAGGAAAAGAATCTGCTGGGCTGCTTTCAAAGTGGAGGGCAGCTGGGACTGCCCTCAAAATTGGGGGCCAGCACCAGGCCTGGGGGTGGGAGAGCTTATATAGACTGTAAGGAAGGCTGACATAATCAGGGAGGGGTTTGGTGCTGATGTGGAGAAGTTTCTATTTCTCAGGAGTCACGAGGCTTCTCGTAAAGGGAAGGAGGGAGGGGTTGGGGGCCACTTTATGTTTATTGTGTGCAAAATGGCACTGGTCACGTCCAAGATCCATCGGTTCCCTCTATTCCCATGATTATGTAATATTTTAAACCTTGGTTATGGGGCAAGATAACATTGTTTACATAAATGTCAAGTTGTTTTCCAGCAGCCTGAAGCTGCAGACTTACAGACTTGCAAGGAGGCATGTACTATCCAGACCCTAAGATAATAGCAAAGATGGGAGCAGAAACCAGATGGAGTCTTGGCAAGACCTTGCACCTGGCTCCTTGCACAGAGCTCTCACAGCCCATGTCCCCCTCCCTCCTGCTTTTCATTTCCCACATTCCATTCCCTCAATCCTCTCTTTAAAAACCCCTCAGTAAATCGGAGTCTTTGAGACAGCTTTAGTCTGGCCATTCCCCCTCAGGTTTACTGGAGAGATGGGTTAGCCTGACATAGCTCCTCAGGTCACTGGTATTCCTGAATAAAAGCTGACTTCCACTTTCACCAATATTTGATTTTAGAATAGTTTGTTTTTGAAAGGGGGCAGGCAGCCAGGCCTGTGCCTGGTAACATCTGGCCCTTTCTTTGAGTTTTCATACTTTATATGACTCCCATGCATGGATGTGCATGTAAATAAATTTGTTATATATTTTTCCCTGTTAATCTGTCTTTTATCAGTTTGCTTTATAGACTCTAATTAGCAAATGTTCAGTAGAAAAATTTAAACTTCCCTACATATTTTATTTTCTAAAATTGCTTTTATGAACTTATTACATATGGAAATGTGGGACTCCCTGCAATGACTTTCATCCGTCCCTATTTCACTTCTCTTTTTTTCGATCAACAAAGCAATAGAAGTTATTCAGTAAGAGGTGGAAGAGAGAGAAGTGCAAAAAAAAAAAAGGTTAGGCAAGCCTCAATTTAAATATACATAACTGATAAATCAAGACATTAAAGCACACAAATGTACATAAATATGAGAGGAGTAGGTATACTTCTAGGTAAGTTTGTGTTTGGGTGAAGAAGAGAGATGAGGTGAAGCTCAAGAGATTGTTATCAGTGTGTAAATCCTCTGTAACTTGGTTTCAGAAAAAGATGCCAGATAGGTTGACAGTGATAGATCTGCAACATAACCAGTGCCACTTTAGACAAGCCCAAGTACAAAATGGCGCTGCCCACCTCCTCCCCTCCTCCCTTCCCTTTAGGAGAAGCCTCCTGACTTAAACAGAAACCCCTTTTGCTTCCACAAGGACGCAGTCCTCCACCCTGATCCACATTAGCATAATGACCCTCCTTGATGGTATCAGCCAGCCCTTGGTGCCAACATACCAATATAAGCTCTACCACCCCCACACCTGGTGCGGTCCCCCATTTTCAGGGCAGCCCCGGGCTACCTGCCACTCTGAGCACAGCCCAGCAGATTTCTTTCTTTAGTAAAGCTTGAATGGTACCAGCATCTTGGCTCACTTTCTTTCAGACAGTTTTATATCCCATCCCTTTTTCTGTGATAAGTGAAATTCATAAGAAGCTGAATGGAGCCTGAAATAGATACCATACTACAAAAATGGGGCAGAGAATGCTAATTGTCCACAAAAACTAATTCTCCCTTTTTCCATAGTAATTGAGTTAGAGTTAGTTACTTGATTACCCAGTTAGCTAGAATTTCCCAGACTCCCTTGCAAGTAGACATGACCTTGCAAGTAAGTTCTCTCCACATGAGCAGGAGTGGTATGTGTCACTTGTGGCACTAAGACAAGTGGCAGACATTCCTCCATACTCTTTCCCTCTTCTCACTTATTAGAACCTAAGTACAGGGCACTCTATTTTGACTGTGTAAACAAAGACATTACCCTGGTGGATTATGTAGTAACAAGACAGAAAAACCCAAGTTTCTGAATGACTATGTGGAGTAGATCTGGCCCACTGACCTCTGTACTATTATGTGAGAAAGTAACTTTTCTATTCTTTAAACTGCTGTGTTTTGGGGGCTTTTTTGTTACGGTAGCTTAGCCTTACACTGATGAATTTAGAAGAGAAATATGTTTTAAAGGGAAGGGTATAGTATTCAATAACTAAATCTTCTAATAAGAGGCAAATTAAATTTCTTATTTTAATAGCTGTCTTTTATTGAGCACTGGGCGAACGTTGTACTAGTGTAGAAGACATGTTCGTGCCTATTCCACCCTCCTTGGGCCTTTCACTGTGCTCTGGTGAAATCCCGACTGTCAGCATCTGCCTCTGGCCTCAGTGCTCTTCCAGCTCTGTGCAGGTGTAGACTAAAGCTCTAAGTAGTTGACATTCCCAGGAGCAGCCCTCAACTAATGACCTCACCTCTTTGTTGGTGTATAAATATCTCAGCTCCTCACTTCTTGGATTGAGTAATTCTAAGGTGTGTGCTTTGCATCATTTTTCCAAAGTTTCTTTACAGAATGAAGCTCCTGTTGCCCCTTGTGGTAGCAGCTCAGCCATGTGCTCTTTATTAGCTGTCACTCTCTCGATTGTTTCACCTTATTCCCTGAACTTCCCAAATAAACTAATTTCAACAGAATCCTTGCATTGGGCTCTGCCTCTGGGAGAACCCAAATTAAGACAGCCAGCTACTTTATATTCACCATCTCAGCATAAAACAATTCTCCATTATAGCTATTATTATTAGCTAGTATCATGCTATTTTTATGGATGAAGAAATTGAATTTCTGAGGGGAGATAACTTGACCCAGGTCAGTGTCAGAACCAGAATTAGCACCCAGGACTATCTCACTCAGAAGTTTCTGCACCTTCCAGAAGACGTGGACCTTCCACAAGAAGTGGAAGTTTTCCATTTTGTTCTGATACAACTTTCAGTAGATGGTGCTGTTGGAAGTTTTATGATTGGAAGATATAGTTCAGGGAAATTTGGTAAAATTGACTCTACAGTAGCCTATAATATTTGTGTGAAATAAAATACCTCTGATGACACTTTTTGTTAAATAGAACATTTTTTAACCTGAACCAGAAAAAAGAGGCACGTTTAGGCCATCTGCTAATGCAAATCTATTTAGCATTGTTTAAATTAGCTAGTCAAATCCTGACTAGAACTAATTCTGTTGAACAAATCTGCTTCTTATGATGGTCTGCATATATTCTTCCTGCCGAGAACCTAGCTCTACTCACTTTCCTATCAAGACTTGCACAGATAAAGGATACTAAGTAAATATACATCAAGGTGTAAATAACTCATAAGGCTTAAAGGGCTCAGGAATTTTTTATTTGAACAAAAGATTCCATCTAACTACCTAAGGAACTGATAGAATTTTGGTCCTAGAATTTCAGAAATCAGTCAACAAATAAAATTGAGATATTTGATGAGACATTTATCCTTATTATATTAACAATTTAATCTATGCATTCCTTTATATTTTAAGTTAATAGTCTGGCAGGAAAGAATTCTGCAAAGTTGTCACACACAGGCAATACATCAGATTAAAATAATGATGTTGTGAATAGCGTGGAAGTATTACAAGATCTAAGAGGAAAAAAAAGCTATCTGTTTACTCTTCACCACCACTAGATATAATCTAAACATTACATTCCTGAAAGGATATGCAATATTACTCACATTCAGTCTAGGCAATTGCATTCCTCTCCTGGTCTTAGCTGAACTCTGCGGCATGATCTTAAGCTTTGGCTATTTGAGGTAAACGAACCCTGTGGTCATGCCTGCTTCAGCTGAAACTAATGTCAATATGGACGGGTATGGAGGAGAATAATAAAAGCCTAAAAACTCTGATTATCTTCAGAAAATGTAATAAGTCAGTTCCTACCCTTACTGATGTCAGATTTTTATAGGGAACATTACATCACATAAAGTCTTAAAAAGAATGGAAGCCAGAATAAGCAGAGCTGTGCATCAAAAAGTCTTAAGTCTCACAGCAGACACAGTTTAGCTAATGTGGTCATGTTCATATGATTTTTATTCAGACAGACTACAGTAATAAAACAGAAATATGAACACTGGAATTCATAAACAGAAATATGCACATTGGAATTACGCACTTATCCACTTATAAAAGTATACAAATTTTACATACACATGTAAATAAAAGGAACTTGCCTGTCTCTAGAAAGGTCCTTTTCACCTTTCCAATGGCCCACACATGAGATATATAAAGACATATAAACTTTGATTAAATAATGAAATGTAGAATATATATATACTAAACGCATTTCATCTTAAAAATCTTTCCGCCTCTTTAAAAAAACTCAATTTTTTTTAACACTCTACAGCATATCCTCATTTTATGCTTTCAAGACTTGAAAGTATTAACTCATTGGGGAATGTCATACCACCTGACTGAGCTTTAAAACAAAGTGACACATAAAAGCTCAAGTAATGGGATAGTGGTATTGTGATTACACTCATTTGGTTTTTTCAAATTCTCATTTATTGACGATACAAACTTAAGTATTTACAGGTGAAATGATATATCTCTTGGGTTTGCTTTTAAAATACTCCAAATACTTCGGAAGATTAAAGGTTGGAGAGTACAGATGAAATAATAATGCAGAATGTTGATAATTATTGAAATTGAGTGATGAGTACATGACTCATTCTCTCCTTTTGTATATGTTTGGAATTTACCATGATAAAAGCATAAAACTAAAATAAAAATAAAATAAGGACATTATAATCTTGATTTTATGCTTTCAAACTACCACGTTACATATTTTCTGTGGATTCAGCATGGATCTAAAAAGTTTTCATTATATAATGAAACTGCAAATTTTTCTTCAATATGTTCAAATTCTATCTCAAAGTACTTATAAAAAATTAACTTTGGGAATAAAAACATGATCATTTTGGAAAAGTAGTGTGTTCTCGTGTTCATTATTTTCCGTATTTTTGGAAGGGGTTTGCAAAGTTGCACAGCCTCTGGGTTGAAGAGGAGACCTCTCCAGAGAAATCCCAGGGAGAAGCACAGCTCAGTAACTCTGTCAGCAGTTCTTTGTATGGGAGAAGTCGGGCCATTTTCCTGATGGAAGATTTTTGGGCACTACTTATTAATATGATTTCAAGCATCTGGTCAATAAAATAAGATAATTATAAAATCCTATCTCTGTTTGCATTGCAGTGTACAAGAGAAAAAAAAAAACCTGTGTATTCATGTCAGATAAGTGATAAAAATTTTATCTTAGTTTAGAGGGATTTTATTGTATTAATTTGTTTACTTTTAGCGGCTGGTTGGTAAGGGAGTCTGAACTCTTGACCTTGGTGTTACCAACACCGCGCTCTAACCAACTGAGCTAACAGGCCAGCCCTCGATGGATTTTAATAATGGCTTTGTGGTACTATATTAGAGTTCATCCGCATGTGAGGAGAAAATTTCTTAAAATTAAGTATTTCTGTTTTTCACCAAAATCGGTTGCTTCACCCATCATGCACTAACCTGAACGCAAATGCTTGTCTAACCTTGAAGAATGGTGCTTGGGCGCCACCTGGTGGCTCTTTCTCTATACAGCATGATTTTCCTCTGATCCTCTGCCATGAGGAAAATGCCAAATTAAATAAGATATAATTTGCCACACAAATAGATCACCTACTCAAAGACTATAGAATCCTAAACCTCATCACAAAGTAAGATCCATATTTTGAAATATATAAATGGCTCTGTTTTATGATGGTCAAACACTCTCTAATAATACAAAAATTGAAAGGCAAAGAAAAATTAGTAGTACTTATTATTTTTAAAAACATGTCATGTTAGCAAAAGAAAAAAATCGTGTTTTAACATCCTTATATGGTATCATGAGTCACTCTCACTCTTGGAGGGACCATGAGATTTGGAATGAGAAAACCAGGTATCACATGTTTAATGTGATCTTTAGGCAAATGAGGAAAATTTTCCATTCTGAGTGGAAGAAAAAATTTTTGAATATTCATTTTCTCTTTTTTCCTTCCTTTCTTGTATTCTCCCTCTAATCAGTAAGAACTTCAAGTCAAGAGAACAACAAAGAAACACTCAATATTCAATGTGGTTCTGGATTGTGGAATGACTTATAAAATAGGTCCTGAGGGGAACAGCGCAGAAAGTTCACACTCTATCAGGCCATTGTAAGAATAGTAGAAGGAAACTCCTGCCTCTACCCAGTGAAGGGAACATGAGGGTCGCCAGGACTATAAGGGAGATGGGCAAGCAAAATCAGAATGCAGAGGTAACCAGCACCTACAGCACTCAAAATAATGGTTTGCAGAATTCCTTCTGTTGAATATTAGGTTTCTTCCTTTCTCATTTGCAAAACAGGAAATTTAATAGGAAGATTAGGACACATTATCTTGTCAGATCATTGCTTTCTCTTTCTGAAACTCCAAACAATCTTTCTGCTGACCCATCATTTGATCAAAACTTTCTATTATTCAAAGTACATCACAGTAGGCCCCAAAACACCTTTCTATCTTCATTTTTTCCACATACTCCTTCCCGTGCATTAGCCACAACTCAGTTGCTCTTGCCCACTTCTGTGTCTTCTTCCTCTCAAAGTAATATTTATCCCCTGAATACTAGTTTAAACCCTGCATGTTCCATGGGTCCAAATACTGCCAGCCCGAGAAGAAACTTTCCATCTCCTACACACCTATTAAGCTTTGTGACATCTACCGTGTTATTTACAAGTGCCGTCATATCAGCTCTCAACCTTGACTACAATTAGAACCACAGTGAGAGATAAAACAAACAAATTTGATGGGGGCCCAGCCTCCAGAGATTCGGATTTAATAGGTCTAGAATGGGGCAACAAATGTTAAAGCTGTCCAGGTGATTCTAATTCAAGACAGGTTACAAGCCACTGGGATGAACTACCAGTTCCTGGAAAGCGACTATGACTTCTCCATCTCTGAGGAAGCACATTGTTTTGAACATGCTATGAACTCAGTGTATGTGGCAAAGTTGAAGTAAGGCAAGAATTGGCCCAATTGTAGGATCTTACAAATAGATCCACAGGCTCTGCTAGGAGTATTCCATTGGCCCGTTTCCCCAGAAGACCAACTAGTTATGCAAACAGCTCCTTTTCTACTCAGTTCAATGCAACTCAATAAAGTAATTCAGCACACGGGTACTTTTTTTAAAATAGAGAACTACACTGCGGCACATCCACATGTATAAAACAACATATGCATAAAGTTATTAATTATAAAGATATTTATAATAGGAAACTATTGGAAATAGTCCAATGCTTATTAATAGTAGACTGGTCGAATAAATTATAGTGTGGAATACTTTGCAAACAAGAAAGGAAAGAATAAAGGAGATCTCTATAAATTGACACGGAACAATTTCTAGGATATATTGTTAAGTAAATACATCAAAATTAAAGAGTTTATTATATATTTCTTTTTGTGTAAGATAAGGAAATATATGTCTGTTTGATTTGGCAAAGGGGAGGAAAAGAAGTATAAATGGGAAAAAAAAAAAGAAAAGAAAATGTTTACCTATGGGGAGGGTGCGGATGGAATACAAAAGGATGGGGTCACACTTCTATGAGCATACCATTTTACATAGTTTCAGCCTTTGAACCATCTAAGCATGTTTACATAATCAAAAATTAAATTAAGTAAGATGGTAAAACAAACCATTAAAGTGAGCACAAGCTCAGACAAATGAATGTAAGTGTATCAAAATTATAACCAAACAGAAAAAAATTAATTCAAGTAATTTTGAACCCATTATTCTAACTATATCCTTAATGGGATATATTTTAAGACCAAAAAGAAAAAAAAAACCTCTTAAACTTTACTTAGTAAATGCATTGTTAGTAGTAATATTGTATTAAAATTTTGAAGCTATTTTATGTATATTATAAGACACTGTAAATAAGTTAACATACTATTGTTACTATGAATCAAGATTTTTATTGTAAAGGATATATACACACATAATTATATATATATATATATAATAAAAGCAAAGAAAACCCCTGAAATATTAAACTTGAATTTTATTATTTTAAAAGCTAAACTAGAAAAAAAAAGCAATCACTAAAATATGAAAATAAAATTATATCCAATGGTGCTATAAACACACAGAAAGGAAGTTTTACACCTGACTTTAGAATACAAAACATGAGGGCCGGCGCGTGGCTCACTTGGAAGAGTGTGGTGCTGATAACATCAAGCCAAGGGTTCAGATCCCCTTACCGGTCATCTTTTGAAAAGAAAAAAAATACAAAACGTGATTGTACATTTCTAGAGGGATATGCCCTAAGGATGAAAAGAACAACAAAAAAATGTTTTTGAAACTATTTTCAGTAACCACGTGATAGTGTTATTCTGAGACTGTTACGCATGTAATTCAGGATAAAGCAAAATGAGTGATTACATGATACGCTAATTTTTTCATCATGGGGTCGTTAAGAACCAGAATTCTGGCATGGAAGAAAAAAATAAAGAAGTCAGGCAGAAGAAGTTAGCAAAAATCCTGTAGTCCTAAATTTGAATTGGTTAGATTAGTATAACTCAAGATGTAATTCATCTTAAAAAGAAATTCTTGGCTGTGTCCATTGAAAAGGCCTAGCAGCAATTATTATCCCACTGGCAAAGAGCATCCTTAGCACCTAGACTGTGTGTATTGAAGGACCATTTTGCACTAAATGAAACCAAGGCTTTTTTGGAGAAGTGGCTGCTTTCACATCTGGGGCAGAAAAAATATAAAGTGAGCCTGAAATAGCTCATGCCATAAGGCAAGGAAGTGCTCACAGTCTGATGAAGTTACATCTTGTTTTGAAGAATTTTCCACTAGCTAAATCTGTGATTATCTTAAGCATCAAAAAAGACTAAAAATAATAAAGGATTATAACATGTCAAATTAAAAATAGAGTCCCTAATGGTACTCAAAGGAAAGAAAGAGAGAGTGAAAAAAGTGGGTGGGAGAGGAAAGACTTCTTGGTAGAAGAATAGCAGCTAGTAATTTGTAAAGTAACAAAAGAATTTTAAAAATAATAACCATTTGGGCTCCCCCAGTGTAATAAGTGATTGAGATAAGAATCATTAATGAATAATAAAACCATTGGTCAAAGGTTAACGGGGAAAAGTATATTCACAGTCTCTAAGTATCACCCCATAAAATGCTTACTGATTTCAGAAAGGAAAATGTACCTTCAAAGCGGAGCCATGTGGCAGACTGCCCTTAACTAAGCAATCACACTTTGTATCACCAATAGTAAGACAAACTGACTTGATGAGCTTCCATACACATCATCTATGAATCAGCTTTGCCGGAAATGTTTAACCTAAACTCAATCAAAGGAAATCGTAAGAAAAATCCAAAATATAAAATATTTAAAATGAGAACTAGTCTGTATTCTTCAAAATGACAGTGTCATGAAAAACTAAACAAGGGGAAAGAAATGTTCCAGATTAAGGAGACATAACAACAAAATATAATGAATGAACCATGATCATATCCTGGATAAAAAATAAAAACAGCTATAAAAGTTTTATATACAGTTGGGTAAAATTTTTGCTGTTTTTGGCAGCTGGCTGGTACAGGGATCCAAACCCTTGATCTTGGTGTTAGAAAGCTGGGTAAATTTTAATATGTACTGTAAGTTAGGTGATATTATGAAAGTATTGTTTTCTGAGGTATGATAATGATAGGAAAATGTCCTCATTCTTAGGAAATGCACACTGAAGAGTCATGATGTTTTCAACTTATTTTCATATGGTTTGGCAAAAAAAAGTGTGTATGTATTTTTATATATGCATATATTACATAAATGTATAGAATTTTATCTACATATAAATTATACATAGATAAATATATATAATACATGCATTTATATACACAATATCTTATATATGCAATTTAGAGATAGATGGTTGTTCATTTTACTTGTTTTTCAAATTCCTGTAGGTTTAAACTTTTCAAAATAAAAAGTTGGAAGATGAAAGGACTATATTATTTACTAAGGATATTATAAAACAAAGGTAATATAAGGCAAAAAAGAAAAACGTTCATAGAGCTGGCTGGTTAGCTCAGTTGGTTAGAGTGGTTTTGTAACACCAGTATCAGTGGTTCAGATCCCAGTACCAGCCACCCTTGAAAACAAGCAAAAAAAAGAAAAGCCCACAAATATCATGACTTTTAAAAGATGGAGACATCACCCTCTATTGTGGAGATTAGGACTTCATGGTAGGAATTTCATCTTAAAATGTAAAGGCTTTGATTTGGGAAGGACCTTGAGAAGTCATCTAATTCAACTCCTCATTTTATAGTTGAGAAAACTGAGTCTGAAAGGCTAAATGGCTTGTCCAAATTCAACAAATATTTAGTGCAAATCTGTGAAATCTGAAACAGAGAATCTGTTGTCATTTTCCACTAATCCGTGTGTGTGTGTGTGTGTGTGTGTGTGTGTGTGTGTGTGTGTGTGTGTGTGTGTGTGTGTGTGTGTCTGGCCAGTACAGGGATCCAAACCCTTGACCTTGGTGTTATAACACTGTGCTCTAACCAACTGAGCTAACCAGCCAGCTGCCCACTAATCTATTTTATCTATTTATTTATTTTAATTGACACATTGTAATTGCACATGCTTATGGGGTACAATCTGATGTTTTGGGGTTTTTTTAAAAGATTACTGGTAAGGGGATCTTAATCCTTGACTTGGTGTTGTCAGCACCACACTCTCCCAAGTGAGGAACCGGCCATCCCTATATAGGGATCTGAACCCATGGCCCTGAGTGTTATCAGCACCACACTCTCCCGAGTGAGCCACGGGCGGGCCCTTGATGTTTTGATACATATATATGTTGTATAGTGATCATGTCAGGGTAGTTAATATATCCATCACCTCATGCATTTACCATATTTGTGGCAAAAACATTCGAAAGCCTCTCCTCTAGCTATTATAAAATATACAAAACTTAACTGTTCACCATAGTCACCCTACTGTACAATAAAACACTAGAACTTATTCCTCCTAATTGTAATTTTGTACCCGCTGGCCAACCTCTCCCTGTTTTCCCTTCCTCTCTCCCCTCCCCAGTCCCTGGTAACCACTGTTCTACTCTCTATCTCTATAAACCACTAATCCTTTTGTTTAATAATCACTTATTGAGCTATTCCCACATGCCAAGCACTTCTATTTCTCATCTGAGATGAACCAAAAACGACAAACTAAATAAGGAAATGTATATAGAACTCCATCACTACAAGTTTCAAAATAAAATTTAAAATTGATTGAGCAAAGAAGGCAGAAGACTTGCTGGCTTTGAGAATGGAGGAAGGGATTCATAAGCCAAGACATTTGAGCAGCCTCTACAAGCTGGGAACACTGTCAGCTGAAGCCAGTAGGAAATGGAGACTTCAGTTTTACAACTGCAAGGAACTGAATTCTGCCCACAACCCAAAGAAGCAAGGAAAAGGATTCCCCCTAGAGCCTTCGCAAAGGCACGCAGCACTGTTGGTTCTTTGATTTTAGCCCAGTGGGATGCATACCAGACTTCTGGCCTACAGAACTATAAAATAAAAATTTGTGTTGTTTGAAAAAACAAGTTATTTGAGCAAACAATAATAACAACAACAACAACGATGACGACCAAAACAGAAGGCAGGGATTTGTTCGCTCATAACTGGGAAGCTCAGGACTGGAGACTGGAGAGAGGTCACTGGAACAGAACTCAAATTATTGTTATTGTTTCTCTTATTGTGACTCTGCCTCACATTGTATGTGGGCCCCAGTATTCATATTTAGAGACAGATTTCCTCCATGTCAGAGTATGGATACAGCCACAGACAACTTCAGAACTACATCTCAATTCAGCGCCTCGGAGAAGACAGAAGACCTCCCTCTCAGTTCCTCTTAGTATCCCATGGAAGATTACTGATTGTTCCAGATTAGATCATGTAAAAAAAAAAAAAAAAATCCCTGACCTGGGGGATGGAGCACCATATCTGGCCAGGTCTGGGTCACAGACTGCCCCAGAGCTCACTAGTCAACTGATGTAACTGGCAGCCCTACACCTGCCCTCTGACCCTGCCACCCACCCAGCCCAGAACCACACGGAGTGAGGGACTAGCAGATTCCTTGAGAAGAGGAAAGAAAAGGAATGCTAAGTGATTACAAACAAGAGGTAACCACTACCGTTACAATAGGAACAAGTTATAAGGGTAAAAGCCACACAAACTGTTCAGAGAAGTGCAAATGGTCAATTCTGGTAAGTCCTGGGGAACAGTGAGAGAAAAGGTACTTGAGACAACACTGTGGGAGTTAGTGAAATGACAGGCTGAAGAAGGTGTTAGTCAGAAAATGAAGAGCCACTGACTTTTACAAGCACAATGGCTTGGTTAGTGCACAGCCTTATAACACTAAGGTCATGGGTTCAGATCCCCCTACCTGGCCAGCTGCCAAAATAAATAAATAAAAATACAATAGCATGATTTAATCTGGGATGTACAAAGATTTATCAGTCATCAGTGTGTAACAATGTTTCTCAAAGTGTGGTCCTTGGCCCACCAATAACAGAAATCACCTGAGGGCTGGCTGGTTTGCTCAGCTGATAGAGCATGTTGCTGATAACTCCAAGGTCAAGCCAGCCACCAAAAGAAAAGAAATCACCTGGGTACTTTGTTAAAAATGCGAATTTCTGGGTCCCACCCAGACTTACCAAATAAGAATCCCTAAAGGTGGGTCATGGCTATCTGCATTATAAACATGCACTACAGGTGGTATTTCTACATTCAAAAAAGCTAAGAATAGAGTAGGATTTTGCAGTGGGGGAGGTTTGCTATCAAGTACAGGAATCCAAGTAGGGTAGGATTTTAATAGGAAAAAAGTCTTTTGACAGTAAACTACAATTTATTTCCAAAATGTTTTCATTGGAAACCTCCCACTTAATCCTCATGCATTTTGTCTATCACTACCTAGCTGTGTAACTGGGTAATAATTTAGCTTCTCTGAGCCACACTTACCCAGGCTGTAAAAAAGTAAAATTTAAACTAGTTAATCGTCCAAGCCTTTTTTTTTTAACATTATGACATCATGATTTTTTTTTATCCTGCTTCTTGAAATATCTATTCCAGTGTGCAGTAAAGAGGTAATTCAGCAGGCTTTGGTTGCTCAAACCTGCACATTCCAAAACAAAGATTGGTTTTTGACCTTGTCCTGGAAGACAACTTCTGAGTCCTTGGAATATCCTGCCTAATAAGTGTTTTTGTAGGCGTTGGGCGCTGCTGTATCAGTTTGGCCTTTGGGGAGACTAGAAAAAGTAGCTAAGGTCAGTCACATGGGCACCATACCTATGTGACTGACCCCTTAAAAATCCTGGATACTAAAGCTCAAGAGAGCTTCCCTGATTTGTAATATTTTGCTCATGTTATCACACATCATTGCTGGGAGAATTCAGGGTCTCCCAGTGCAACTTCACTAAGAGGCAACACCTGGACGCTTGTGCCTAGTATCTCCTGGGCTTCAGCTAATAAACCTTTTCCCAGTGCTGATTTTAATCTGTATCTTTTCACTGTAATAAACCATAATCATGAGTATAACAGCTTTTCTGAGTTCTGTGAGTCCTTCTAGCATATCATCAAGCCTGAAGTTGGTCTTGGAAACCCCTGACACACACCATTTCTACATTATAATACTTTCAACATGATTTTCAATTCCATTAAGCTTAAAAATTAAGTAGGACATTTTGTATTAATTTTTCTTTTTACTGCTCTTGGACCCAATACCTTCTAGAAATTTATCCTAAAGAAATCATGCAAGATAAGGAAAGAACTATATGAATCAAAATGTTTATTACAGTGTAGCAGGAAATTGAAAACAACTTAAATTTCAAACATTATAGGAATGGCTTAATGAATGATGATATGTCCACTTAGTGGAATAGTGTATACTTATTAAAATATTTAATTAAAGAACAATACTCTTACCAAATTGTGTATGTATGTGGTCAAAAACTAAACGAGAACATGGACAAATAAGAGATAATGACTTTTGGTGGTGTTTGGATATTTAAAGAATTTTTATTATGGTAATAAAATTGTTTTTAGAATGTGTAAATCTTCTTAAGTACCAAATTGTAAATTTAATTCCCTAGTTTATAATATTAATTCAATTTTTAAAATTTAAACTTCTGAAAATCATGGATCACTGCCTTATAGATCATCCATTAACCAAAATGGAAATTCTAGGTTCTATGTGGAATCCAAGTCTCTTAAACACAGTATTAGGAAATAAAAGAGAGGAGCACTGTAGAGACAACATTATGCATTGGAAGGGGATTGGACTTTAGAGTCAAACCCACCTAGGTTGGGCACCAGCTTTACCTACTGCTACCTATGAGGCCTTGAGCAGTTTCCTTCACTTGCAGCGCCTGAGTTTCCTGATCTGTGTAATGAGGAAAATAACAATTAACCACTGCTTTATATAGTTATTGTGACGTGTGAGTACAGCCCTTAATACAGTGCCTGACACTGAAGAAAAGCTATGTTCAGTCCCATCTCTCTCCCTCAATTCTACTCTCAAAGATTTCAGATGTTCATCTGTACATTGTTTAAAGTGCTTCTCATCCTGTGATACCAACTTTCAATATTATATAAATTATGAAGCAATGTAGTCTTCATGGCATAAATAATGATGGCCCAATAAATCTGAAAAGAAATCTTAAGTTTTAGGTGATTGATTTAAGAGTTGATAAATGCATACATTACATTTGGGTATTTTTACCACTCAGCTAAGTCATAAATCTAATTTTGAAAATCAAATAATCTCATCCAAACCTCTGTTATTAATTTTCATATCTAAAATAAAGCAGCATTAGCATATTTAAAAGATATCATTGGTGAACCAAAAACAACAGCAACAATAACCAAAAAAAATAAGAGAAATAATGGAATAAAATAATGGATGGGAACTCTTACCACAGCCACTGTCACTGCCTTCCAAAAGCTTCTGGGCATTGTATTTTGCTAAAGAATTCAAAGATGTAAAATTTTAGCAATCGTTTCTCTATTTTTAAGCACACAACAGAAAATTGTGTTCAAATTGTCTTTCCTTGGTTAGTTCAAAAGCAAAACAAAAAATGATAGTGCACAAATATATTTTCCTCCAGTTTGCAGTGTTTCATTGTACATCCAGCCTATCTGATATGTTGCTTTAATTACATTTCTGTGTGGGATGTATTGTCTGCTACCAAAGCATGGTCTTTATTTGGTCAGAAAGGAGATTCAGAGAAAAACAAGTAAGACAATTTTTGTTTTCTTACTAGTGGGAGTCAAGTATGCATTGAGGAAATCTTTGTCATGCTCACCACATTTTTGTCATATACTTGTCTCACAGAGCCAGTGTACAACTTACAAGAAAGAAGAATGGCTGTTGTGTATAATGTTGGAGAAATAGTCCCTGCTGCCCATCTTTCTGCCTACAGGATTACCAGGGCAATTTTTCTAAAATATAAATTTTCAATTCTGAGTCTTACTCAAAATTCTTAAGGTCTCCTTTTTATCTCCTGTCTCACATTCAGGCTCTCCAGCCTGCCTCCAATAATCTTCCCCCCAAAAGCACGGAGATAACATGGCTGGACTAGTCCAACTCTGTACCTTTGCTCATCCTGCCATATATAGAATGACTTTTATCCACGTCCTAATCATCTCTCAAGCCCTCTCTCATTCATAAGATTTTTCCTGGTCCTTATGGCTTCATGCTAACTCTCTTTGAATGCCCATAACAGTTCCTGTCTGAACTCTTCTTTTGGCACTTAATAAAATACTCCTATGTACTCTTGCCATTTCAAATAGCGTTGTCTTCTTTATGATTCATCTTCTACTCCAGTTGTTGGAAAATAGTAACTGTGGTATTGTGGAAGAAAAAATGATGATTATATCTGTGATAGATTGTATTATTATTTGCAATTATTCACTCCCTCCTTCTTTGTGAATAAAACATTTCCCTATGCCATTGACCTTAGGCTTAGATGTGTGACTTGCTATGGCCAATAGGGTATTCACTAAATATCACTTCCAAACAGAAGCTTTTAGAGAGATTACAAGATTCCAAAATTCCCCTAGTTGCTATGCCCTCTGCCATAAGAAAAGCATGTTGTACACAAGACTCTAGTTTAGGTCCCAAATAAAGAGATATAGGAAGCAGACTCACCCTGCAGTCTGGGTAGAGTCTGGGTTCAGTAGCTGATAACATGAACTGGGGCAAGAAATAAATATTTGTTGCATAAACCACTGAGAATTTGAGATTGTTGTACAGTGAAAGCTGACCGATAACATACCCAATATTTTGCAGGTACTATGTCCTGTATTCACAGTATCTCATTAAACTGACACATAATCCTATATGTTATCCATTTTATTATCCCCGTTCTACATATGAGAAAACAAGGATAGAGAGGTAATTAGTCCCAAACACACATTGCTGTAAGATTTTAGAATCAGACACTTCTGGTTTTAAATTAGATCCCGCTGCTCATTTGAACCATAAACAAGATAAAATCATACTAGAACTCTGTAAAATAAAGCGAATACTTCTTTCTCACAGTACATTTCTAAGGGCTGCTGGGAAGATTAAATAATGTGTCTGAATGACCAAATGATTTAATAAATGAGCAAGTATTAATTAATGTCACTCCTAAATTAGGCCCTGAGATAAAGTCTTGGATTTAGGTAGTTTAGAAAGCATACATGAGGAAGTGGAGACAGACAGAGAATGAGAAAAGTCAATAAAATGATCAGGTTAACATTTGGGGAAATGCAGGGCCCGCCTGTGGCTCACTTGGGAGAGTGCGGTGCTGATAACACCAAGGCCATGGGTTAGGATCCCTATATACGGATGGCCAGTTAGCTCACTGGGTGAGTGTGGTACTGACAACACCAAGTCAAGGGTTAAGATCCCCTTACCGGTCATCTTTAAAAAAAAAAAAAAAAAAACATTTGGGGAAATGGGCTCGATCCCACTACAGTACCATGTGGAATATGTCTCAGATGGCCAAGTAAGATCCTACTAGGCCCAACTCTTTCACAAATAAGAACTTATATTTACTTATAAGCTCTGAACAATGACTCTGAGTCACTGGAAAGTGAACAAAAGCAGCAGATTCTAGAAGAATCAAAACTTGGAATAAGGACTTGGATGAGTTTTCCATTATTACAGATTCCAGCTTCAGGGCAGGCTTAAGTAGGCACTGCACACTGTGGCTAAAACTCTTATACAGAGCAGACTTGCTAGCCTGAAGGATTAGAAAATGGAATTCACAACAACCACAAACCCTGGAAAGTGTAGAAGGAAGCTGAGAAAGAAGAAAGCCAGAAAAGGAGAGGCCTGAATTCAGTTTATAAACTCTACTCAAGTCTCTGAACTATAAATGAATGAGGCAGACTCCAAAGTACCTCAGCTAAGGACAAAAAGAATGAACTGAGGTTTGAGCTGCTGGCCACAAAAAAAAGCTTACAGTTCAAGTTTGCTGAAGTTAATTTCCCACTTAAAAAAAAATTAACGCTCTTTGGAGAAATATAATAGAACCTAGAGTCCTAACTACATGACATTCCACAATGTCCAGGACACAATCCAAAATTGCTCAACATATTAAGAACCAGGAAAATGTGACCCATTTTCAAGAGACAAGACCATGAACCAAGATCAACTCCAAAATGATCTAGATGATGAAATTAGCACATATAAATTTTAAAGCTAATTTTATAACTCCACTCATTGAAATAAAAGAAAATGCTTGTATTAATAAAAAATAATGAATCTCAGCAAAAAAAAAAAAAAAAAAAAAAATAGAAACCATAAAGAAGAACCAAAAGTAAATTCTTGATTTTATTTTTAAATGCAATTTTGAAAATAAAAATCTTACTGGGTGGGTTTAATAGCAAAATTGACATGACAGAAGAAATTTTTTTTTTTTTTGGCAGCTGGCCAGTAAGGGGATCCAAACCCATGACCTTGGTGTTACCAGCACTACATTCTCCCAACAGAAGGAAGAATTGGTGAAGTTAAAGACAAATCAATAAAAACTATACACCTTGAAAGGGGAAAAGTTTTTTTAAAGATGCTAAAATCTATCAGTCTTGGAGATCTGTGAGGCAATAACAGAAGATATAATATACATGTCATCAGAGCCCAGAAGGAAAACAGAGAAAAAATGGGGAAGAAAAAAATATTTGAAAATGGCCAAAAATTTTGAAATTTAATGAAAGACATAATTTATAGATTCAAGATGTTCAGAAAGACACACCTGGACACATCATAGTCAAACTGCTAAAAAGCAATAATAAAGAGATCCTAAGAGCAGCCAGAGAAAAATGACACATTGCATATAGAGGACAAATATTCAAATATACACTGATTTCTCATCAGAAACTATGAAGTTCAGAAGGCAATGAAACATCTCTAAAGTGCTGAAAAAAAATCTGTCAACTCAGAATTCTATATCCAGTGAAAATGTCTTTTCAAGTATAAAAGCAAAATAAAGACATTTTTTTGCAATAGAAAAATAAAAGAATTGCACTACAAAAAATGTTAAGAAACTTCTTTAGACTGAAAGAAAAATGAAACCAAATGGAATCTCAGATCTTCAGAAAGAAATAGTTTTGGATGGTTACTATAGGTAAATATAAAAGACCATCTTTTCCTCTTTAAAAATATATGTACTATTTAAAGCAAATATGTTATTGTCTCGTGGGGTTTATAATATATGTAGTTGTAATATATGAGACATCTACAGTAGTCTCCCCTTATCTACAGGAGATACATTCCAAGATCCCCAGTGGATGTCTGAAACCATGAATAGTACCAAACCTGAATGCCATCAATTGAACGTTTTTCTGTACATGTCTCCTACTCACAAATTTAATGCCTTTTCCATCTTAACTAAGAATTAGTACATTGTGGCTGTAACTTTTCTAATTTAAGATGCAACATCAAAACTAGCACAAATTTCTTTTTCCTTCACAATTTTATGGATAGAAGATTTGTTCTTATCATAGGTCTTAGCAACCTCAGTGTACAATTTCCTTTTCTTATTAAGTAGACATCTTTCACCTTTTCACTTAAAGGAAGCACTTTATGGCTTCTCTTTGGCATACCTGAATTGCTAGCATCACTACCCTTGCACTTTGGAGCCATTATTAAGTAAAATAATGGTCATTTGAACACAATCACTGTGATACTGTGACAGCTGATCTGATAATTGAGACAGCTACTAAGTGACTAACAGGTAGGTAGTGTATACAGCATGTATACGCTGGACAAAGAGATGAGTCACACCCCAGGTGGGACACAGCAGGATGGCATGAAACTTCATCACACTATTAAGAATGGTGCAAAATTTAAAACTTATGAAATTTTTTTGTGGTTTTTTTTTAATTGAAACACAAGTATACATATTTGTGGGGTACAGAATTGTGTACAATACTCGTGTACAATATGTGATGATCAAATCATGATAATTAGCATATAATGATGACATTACAAGACACAATCATTCTTTGTGTCCATTAACCAATTTCTCACTAACCCCCTTATGAAATGCTTATTTCCAGAATTTTCCACTTAATATTTTCAGACCACGGTTGACTCCAGGTAACAGAAACCACAGAAAGCATAAGCTCAGATAAGAGAAGACTAGTGTATAGAATGAAGGGTGGAAGAGAAAGTGGCTAAATGATATATAAGTTGCATGGTTTCTACATTTTTACATGAAACAGCACCAAAAAAATATAACACAAAGAGGTCTAACCAAAAAGTCAATAGATAAATAAAAGGGAATTTTAAAAATATTCAAGTAATCAAAGAGAAGGAAGACAAGGAAGAATAAAAGAGGAAACAAACAGAAAACAATACAATAGTAGTTCTAAATCTAAGCACATTAATAACTACATTAAATGTTAATGAAATAGATACTCTAATTAAAAGACTGATTGTAAAATGAATAAAAAAACCACAACCCAACAATATGTTGTCTACAAGAGGTACACTTTCAATATAATGGCACAGGTTAAAAGCAAATGGAAGGAAAAGGTCTACCATGCAAAGAATAAGCATAAGAAGGCTGGAGTAGCCATACTAATATCAGATGAAATAAACATCAAAAATCATCCCACCAGAGAACAAGGAAGGTAGGATTGGTCCTGCCTTCAGTGGAGTGGGTTCCCATAGTGCTGAGAAAGCCCTCAGGCAAAAAGAAAGTGACAAACCTAAATGCGAAAAACTCTGCTGCTGTAGATAAATTTATTGAGCCAAGAGGACATGGGGAAGCCTTCAGTGCATCTGCTACAGAATGAATTAATAAATTAATTAATAAAGAGTGGACCCAGCAAAATAGATAACCAGAAAACTCTTCTGCTACAAGTACCTAGAAACACTAAGCAAATGTAACAAAAATATTCTTTAAATGCATAGCCAGGCTCCCAGAAAAGATACCAGAAATAAAACGTTCAGTGACAATCAAGCAATGTGACGCCACAGCAGCAAGGGAAAATGGTGAAGTTTGCAGGTGAATAAGCATAGATTTTACAACTCATCAGATTCTTGGCTCTCTCACTGATTAACAAAGAAGTTCAGGTCCCGTAACTGCCGAGATTCTGCAAGATGGTTCCTTTCTATTAAGAGAGATAGTCTTGGCTTGTCCAAAGCCCTGTCCAGTTATAAAGATATTCTATGTCTGTTATGTCTCTTTCTGTTTTAAGCAATAGAAAACTGTGTCGGGGGTGAGGGGGGATGAGTGTGGAGAAGGACAGAATTCTTGGCTCATGTAAATGAGACTTAAGGCTTTGCTGGGTTCAGTGCTCAAATAATGTCGGTATGACCTGTTCTCCCTCTGTCTCTCAGCACTTCTCTCTTTGTGTTGGCTTTCCTCATGGAGATCTATTCCACAGGGTGGCAAGATGGCAGTCAGCTTCTCCAGACTTGTCTTTGTTGCTTCTAGTCAATCTGATAAGAAAGTGTCTCTTTTAGGGTAGATAAAAAAGCCCTCGGCCTGGGCCTGACTCTAATCAGTTCAAATGGAGTGATATGCCCATTCCTAAACCAATCACCTAGGGAATGCAATATCCTAATTTGCCAGTTAGATCATATTCTCAATCATGGAACACAGAGTGGATCAAAACCACTTAAGCTACTGTACCAGACTCTTTGGTACCCTGTCTCGTGTCCCCTTGTGCCACCTCTGATTTCAGCTGCAGCTGTGATAGAATGTTCTGTGCATGCTGAACTCATCCCACTCAAGCACCTGCTCTGCATTTCTCTATTTTTCTGCTTCAAGACTTTCCAAAGCTGGGGGAGTTCCCTCAACCCCCACACAGGCATAGGCCAGAAGTGCAGGGAAATTAAGGTCCCTGATGGCAACATTCAACCAAGTAGAGGTGGGCATAGCAGACAATTCCCAGCCTCCCAACCTTCAAAGGGTGATACCTAGGAACATTCTAATGGGTCCTCAGAGGATCTTTGACAGGATTGAGCCCCAGTTGCCCACAGTGATAACCAGATTGATAACTCTGTTGGCTTTTCCACTTTCCATATGTCATTCTCCCTACTCCCTCACTCCTGCTTCTTGATATCACCTCCCAAATAAACCACCTGCACCCAAGTCCTTATCTCAAGTTCTACTTAAGGGGAATTCTAGGTAATAAGTTCCATGGACCGGAAGTGATAGAACGGATGCTTTCTCTGAGAAAAACTAGGACATGGTTACCAGTATGATGAGCATATCTGAGTAGCACAAAATAACAAATGTCTGTTACAAACCTCCAGTCCCCCAACCTTCCCCTGTCTACTTAGGGACAGATCAGGACTCTCTATCTACTATGGAGAGATTCCCAAGTACTATACACTCTGGCTAGAGTGCCAAAAGTTGACAAAATTTGGATATTGATTCCGCTCCTCTTTTTTTTTCTTTCTTCCTTTTTAAAAAAACGTAATAGAAATTCTAATTCATCAACTCTTTATTCTTCTGAGGACCATTTCCATAAACATACCTTTGTCCAGATCCTGTCTCCCTTTGGCTACCTATATGTCATGAGCTGGTTCCCAAAGTTTCTGTCCTCTTTGGCAAAATCAGCTTTGGGAGCAAAGGCTCTGTTTAGTTTACCTTGATTTTATCACCTTTTGATTAATATCTCCAAACGAAAGCCTTAAAAAAAAAATACATTATATTTCCATCCCTCTCCAACCTTAGACCCGGATGTTGTTTAGGATCCAAAGAATGATCATGAGCACAAACACTACAGGAATTTGTAACTAATACTAGTATTCTAGTACTAGAATTTGTACTAGTTTTCTTAACTAGTAGCCAGCTTTAATCCATTCAAGAATCTCCCCATGCTCCCCAAAAAGTTCTATACTCCTTTTGTTTGGTTAAAACCCATCTGAGGCTGGCTCACTTCAGAGAGTGTGGTGCTGATAACACCAAGGCCACGGGTTCAGATCCCTATATAGGGATGGCTGGTTGGCTCACTTGGGAGAGTGTGATGCTGACAACACCAAGTCAAGGGTTAAGATCCCTTTACCGGACATCTTTCTTTAAAAATTTTTTTTTAAAAAAGAAAAATATTATAAACAATCCTTTACCATACATTTTTTTGCATCTTACTCACATTTTCTGGATCATAGCCTAATCCATCAAACACGTGTGAGTATGTAAGGCTGTCTAGAATAACATGTTCAATCTGGCCAGACACTACATCAACTCAAGGTCCCAAAGAAACTCCCAGTGAGAATATTCATCTGCCAACCTAGGTGGGTACCCAAACTGCACTGCGCTCCAAGTTAACACCAATGTGGTGTTATCTTATGTCTAAAGAGTTGCCTTGTGCCCAGATCTTGGTGTGTACTGTCACAGGCACAGATGACATGTCTATCTTCCAGCATTGCTAGAGAAATACCACTACAGTCATTCCTTGGAGTGAACTTCTACAGGAGCACACAACTCCCAAACAAGGTTTTCCCAAATGAACAATTATTGGATACAAAAGAAATATTTTCTGATTCATTGTCCCCATACATTGGGACAATGTACAAGGTAGAATCATGACTCTCATACAAATATACAATAAATGTGTCAAATATTTTATTTAAATTATTAATTATTAAGGGAATGATTAAGATGTTATAGCCAGTTCAAAGGAGAAGCCAAAGTGCAGACACATATATAAGCAATCAAGAATGCTGAGGGCTGGCTGGTTAGTTCACTTGGTTAGAGTGTGTTGTTGACCAAGGTCAACGGTTCGGATCTCCATACCAGCAAGCCACCAAAAACAAAACAAAACAAAAGATACTAACAGATGCAAAACTGGCTTCTGCCAGACAAAATTCATTTGAGTTACTATGTTTTCTATAATTTTAGAGTTGTAAAATAGCTCAGTAAAAGAAAATGAAAGGTGCAAAACCCTGTAAAAAAAAAAAAAAAAAAAGGATAACTTGAAGAGTTGTACTGGACAATGCCTAGTATTCACTGAAATAAATCCAGTAATCTTTTTTTGACCATTTCAAAAGCCTTCACAGTCTTCCTTGACAATCTCCCTTCCCCTTTGTGATCATATAGTGATCTCAAAGATTGCAGGGGCTGGCTGATTAGAGCACAATGCTGATAACAGCAAGGTCAAGGGTTCAGATCCCATACCAGCTAGCCAAGAAAAAAAAAAAAAGTCTCAAAGATTATTTCTGTATGCACAAAAAAGGGCCAGTCTTGTTAGTTTTGGCCTGATTATGCAGCAAGTGTTAACCATATAATAACTAATCTCTCCTCCTTGGCGTTGCTTCGCAAATCTAGAGTCATATGATATTAAACAAGTACTAAGGACACCATATTAACTTCTGTCAAAGAATATTGAACTGGACGTTTCTTTTTTTTTTTTTTTTTTTTTTGGCTTCTGGCCAGTACAGAGATCAAACCCTGGACCTTGGTGTTATCAGCACCATGCTCTAACCAACCGAGCTAACCAGCCAGCCCCACACAACTGAACTCTAAAACCTTCACTTATATGTTAAACTGAGGCTATGAAACAATGCCCAGGAAACTCTTGTCACCATATTACACCTGCAATATTTATAAATTTGAGTAAATTCCTTTTTTCTTGAAGTCCCTAAAATTCTCTAAGGTTCCTGACCTCTCTCAGGTTACATCTCTCATGAAGTAATCTTATTTACTATCTGTGAGGCAGGAATCCCATAAGTTAGGCACCAAGCCAGGTTTCCTTGGACGGTTTTGTAGGCATTTCCTCCATAAATAAAGTCTTTTTTTTTAATAAAGTGCATTATCATACTTGATTAAATAAGCATCACTCTCAAATATGACACTCCAGCTAAGGCTTTGGATACATGATTTGTCCAATTATGAGGGGTCTTAAAATAGTTCATTAAAATGCATATTTTGAAAAAACTATGCATGAATTTCAAAATATTTTTGCACCAAAATAAATTCCTACTGACTTGCTATAATATGTCTGAATAAGATATAGTTTGAGGCATGAAGAAGGATAAGACATCATTTTGAAAAGAGCCCCTGTCAGAGCAACATGGATTCTGCTAAAATTGAAGCAAGAACAAACATCAAATTTATGGTGAAGCTTGGGCAGAAGAATGATGAAATTATCAATGCTTTATAAAAAGTTTGTGGGAACAATGCTCTAAAGAAATCAGCAGTTTACAAATGGATAATGCATTTTAAGAAGGGATGAGACAACGTTGAAGGTGAAGCCCAAAGTGGTAGAACATCCACATCAATTTGTGAGGAAAAAATTAATCTTGTTCATACCCTAATTGAAGAGGAGTGATGATTAACAGCAGAAAAACACCAAGATCCAGGGTTCGATCCTTGCACCAGCCAGTCTCACACACACACACACACACACACACACACACACACACACACAAAATAGCCAACACCATAGACGTCTCAGCTGGTTCCGCTTAACCAATTCTGACTGAAATATCACAGTTGAGCAAACTTTTCTCTCGATGGGTGCCAAAACCATTGCACCCAAATCAGCTGCAGACAAGAGCAGAACTTTCCATGGAAATTTTAAACAAGTGGGATCAACATCCTGAAGCATTTTTTCAAAGAATTGTAACAGGGAATGAAACATGGCTTTACCAGTACGATCCTGAAGACAAACCACAATTAAAGCAATGTCTACCAAGAGGTGGAAGTGGTCCAGTCAAAACAAAAGTGGACTGGTCAAGAGCAAAGGTCACGACAACAGTTTTTTGGGATGCTCAAGGCGTTTTGCTTGCTGACTTCCTGGGGGATTAAAGAACTATAACATCTGCTTGTTATAAGAGAAAGTGAGCTAAAGTATTAGCAGAAAAATGCCTGAGAAAGCTTCACCAGTGAGTTCTGCTCCATCCATGACAATGCTCCTGCTCATTTCTCTCATAGAACAAGGGCAATTTTGCAAGAGTTTTGATGGGAAATCATTAGGCATCCACCGTACAGTCCTGATTTGGCTCCTTCTGACTTCTTTTTGTTTCCTAATCTTAAAAATCTTTAAAGGACACCCATTTTTCTTCAGTTAATAATATAAACAAGACTGCATTGACATTGTTAAATTCCTTGGACCCTCAGTTCTTTAGGGATGGCCTAAATAGATGGTATCATCACTTACAAATGTGTCTTGAACTTGATGGACTTTATGTTAAGAAATAGAGTTTATATTTTTTATTTTTATCTTTTAATTCCATTTTTCCATGACCTTTTCGGTTTTTGGGTTTTTTTGTTTTTTTTTTTAAAGATGACCAGTAAGGGGATCTTAACCCTTGGCTTGGTGTTGTCAGCACCACGCTCAGTCAGTGAGCGAACTGGCCATCCCTATATAGGATCCGAACCCATGGCCTTGGTGTTATCAGCACCACACTCTCCCAAGTGAACCACGGGCTGGCCCCTTTTCCATAAACTTTTTGAAGTCCCCTCATATATCTTGGTAAAAAAAAGGAGGACAGATTTTTTTGAACATATGCAAATACTACATTGCCATGAAAAATAAGAAGATTAAGGTTTTTATTACATTTTTTAAAAAACTTTTTAGATATAATTCACATACTGTAAACTTTACCTTGTTAAATAAAGTATACAATTCAGCAGCCTTGAGCATTCATAAAGTTGTGCAACTATCACCACTACCTAATTCCTGAACATTTTCATCAATCCAAAAAGAAACTCTATACCCATTAGCAGTCTTTCCCCACTCCCCCGACCTCCAGCTCCTGGCAACAACTTCCATCTACTTCTGTCTGCTTCTTTCTCTAGGGATTTTCCTACTCTGGACATTTTATGTAAATTGAATTATATGGCCTGTTGTGTCTGATTTTTTCCACCTTTTATAATATCATATAATGGTAATTCTATGTTAACTTTCTAGGGAACTTTCAAACTGTTTTTTCAATGATTCTGCATTGTTTTACATTCCCACCAGCAACGTGTGAGGGTTCCATTTCCTCCACATCTTCGCCAACTCTTGTTACTGCCTGTCTTTTCTATTATATCCATCCCAGAGGATGTGAAGTGTTATCTCATTGCAAGTTTAATTTGCATTTCCCTAATGATTAATCATGTTGAGCATCATGTGTTTATTGGCCATTTGTACATCATCTTTGGAGAAATGTCTATTCAGATCCTTTGCTCATTTTTAATTGGATTATTTTATTGTTGATTTTAAGAGTTTTAAATATATATTCTAGATACTAGACCCTTATCAGATATATGATTTGCAAATATTTTCTCCCATTCTGTGGACTGCCTTTTTACTTTCTTGGGTCCTTTGAAGCACAACAATTTTTAACTTTGATTAAGTCCAATTTATCTTTTTTTTTTTTTTTTTTTTATTGCTTGTGACTTTGGTATCATATCTAAGAAGCCATTGCCTAATGCAAGGTCATGAAGATTTACACCTATGTTTTCTTCTAAGAATTGTATAGCTTTAGCTCTTGGTAAGAGTTTTTTTTAACTCAAGTAGGGTGCCAGTGAGAATCATATATCATTTTAAATATTTTACTTCATTAACTAAAGCAGACTCAAATAAATTGTGGGTTAGAGGGCCGAGCCTGTGGCGCACTCGGGAGGGTGCTGCGCTGGGAGCGCGGCGACGCTCCCAGCGGCCGCAGGTTCGGATCCTATATAGGAATGGCCGGTACACTCACTGGCTGAGTGCCGGTCACGAAAAAGAAAAAAAAAAAAAAAAAAAAAAAAAATTGTGGGTTAGAGATAGCTTAAGAAGAAAAATAAAGGGCTTTCTCCTAAGTCCAGAAAGTAGAACATCAAAATGATGATATTCCATTGTTTCACTCAACAATGAAATTTCCCAGCAGTTCATTCAAACTATGTAATTCTTGTTCCACTGAACTTTGAGGGTGAAAACATATTATGGACAGTGAGGGAACTGACAAATTACCAGAGACTTACATAAACATATAATGTCTGAAATATTTATAATAATATTTAAGTATACAAACCTAACCTAGGGACACCTGAGTTCCTCTACTGATTGAAAACTCTTTACATGTAATTTTCATGATAGAAACACATCAGACAAATCTAATTATTTCTAACATCTCTTTTTTTATAGGATAAATGAAAGAACAAATCTTTGTTACTTTTACAGCGCCCACTGGGAAATCTCAAGGATAGTTTTAGGTATCTTTTATAAGATACTTTGACAGTTTTATTTATTTTTCTTAAATTTGGGGGACAAACCTGAATAACCAAAATCAAAACTTGTCAAAAGAAATTTGGGTACTTGATTGAAATTGGATCACAGTGGGGGAGGGGACATGGAAACTTGAGAAGCAATATTTGGCTATCTGTTTAATCAGTGTGACAATGAAGCATTTTAAAATAACTATAAAGGGGAGGGAGGTTTTGGTAAGGGGCAACAATAATCAACCACAATGTATATCGACAAAATAAAAGTTAAAAAAATAAATAAATAAAAATTAAAAAAATAAAAAATAAAATAAAATAACTATAAAGGAACATGATTGTAAAAAACATTAGCTCTTTCATAAATGAGGAATCTTTGCTCTTTTTTTCCTTAAATAAGGACATGTAGAGTCAGTATAAGGGCAGAAAATTACTCTGGTAAAACCTTGAAACTCTGTTATCTAGGCAGATTACACAGAAGATAAAGGAAAATCTTTCATATTGTAGCAAAGGCATTAATCAGGAAACCAAGAAAGCAAGACCATAGAACCTGAGTGGACTATGCCAAAATTTTAACCCATTTCATAGATTCTTTTCAGACACGGTGCTATAAACCAAGGCAAATAAAATTCTCTTTTAAAGTTTCATGTCCTAGAAAAAACTGACATTTTAGGATTGCCTTTTTTACTCTTAACTTCTCATGAGTGTGCAAGGAAGTTTTGCAGAAGCTACATGACATATGATAACACAGATTGAATGCAGGAGATATGAGAATCCAGCTATGTTCTATCAGCCAGATATCAAAGACATTTACAAAAATTTAAAACAACACAACTCTTCTCTCTATTTTTTAAAAAATATAATTAATTTCTATTAAATATGTTATTTAGGTGAGCATGCAATCAGTTCATCATTGCTATTTTTTTTTTTCTTCTTTTTTTGGCAATTGGCCAGTAAGGGGATCCAAACCCTTGACCTTGGTGAACCTTGGTGTTATCAATACCATACTATTACCAGCTGAGCTAACCAGCCAGCTCCATCATTGCCATTTTTGAAAAGAATCAAATACTTTAAAGATTTCTCAGTTTTCATTTCTCATAGTCTATATGCTGATAAATATAACCTACTTGACATTATATTTCCTAGGCAATAAATTAAATTTTTAAAAAAGTAAAAATAGCGTAAAGCTTGGATACCTCCAGTTTCCAGGTAATCATGAAAATCTCCTTCTTCTTTTCCAAGTTTCTTTCCCTAACCTAGTTCCTAATTCTCCATATTTGTTTTTAGACACGTAAGGTATAATATGATTAAATAACCATATTCTTATAACCCCACTTTCATTATAATTTCATAGCAAAACCTTGATACTAATATGCAAATTTTTAAAAATACCTTGGTTATTAAAGCAGTAAATTTTATGCTATGTACATTTTGCCACAATTTTCAAAAAACAAAGTACCTTGAATTTTCCAGGTACTGAGATGATTCTTTTCCCTGCAGTATGTCTGAGCTGAGTCTCTCTTTCCATAACAGAAAAATTTCTCCCTGTGTTTGTCAAACTTAGGATGTGTGGAGAATGCTGGGTTAGAAAGAAGCCTATGAAGGGCTGGGAAGAGAACTAGGCTGATATAAGGGGAATCTTCCCAAGCCAGTGTCTAGCATATTGTAGCAGATCAATAAATCTTTGTTGACTAAATTAATGAATTGCTTCTCCTAATAGTCATTTAGCACCATTTTCATACTTGAAACACTTGATCCATTCATGCAATATTTGTCCTGGTTCTCTGATTCATCAGTCAGAGATCAGGCTGTCATAAGCCTTGAGAGGTAAATACCCCTGGATTCCATTTGGGGGAAGATGTATTCAACTAGTTCCTATACAAAGGATTAATTTGAGAGAATGACTTACTCCTGTCTCCTGTAAAGATTAGAAAAAGTTGTTTGCGGCTCCAGAAATTCTCACATAAATTCTGTGTGCATATCTCATGGCAGTAACACTCCCTTTTAATCTAGCAGCAAATGAAGTTTAACCTAAAATTATCAGAGAAGAAAGGGAACATTTTCTGTCCTAGGTGACACCACAAAAAACAGTTATGTTCTAAGAAATTCTTTGAATAGAGAATAAAAAGCTTAGCTTAAAACTCACAAATAAACCCCACAAGATTTCCCAAGTCTTTTCCCATGCACTAATATATTCAAATAGCACAACTCTGACACCATGTGGTAAAAAAAAGGTGTAAGCTTTTTGACTAAAAAATACTGTAGATGGTATTGTTATGGGGTATTTGGCAGACCAAAAAATTTACAACCTTTCAGTCAGTGATGTTTTACAGTCTAAGACTCATTGTCAGTTCTATTTTCCATTTAACCGTTTTATAGAATATTTCCATTCTTCCTACATAGAGTTACTGTGAGAATTAGACAAGTCGATTTAAAAAAAATTTTTTTAATGCCTGACATAAATAAGGGCTAAATAAATGTTAATTCTTGTTAATGCCTAATTTCATATCTGCTAAGTGATAGGGGCATTAATCAAGATGTCCTTGTCCTCCAGGTGCAGGAGTGAAGACCGGGAAGCAAAGGAAGAACCTAATGAAACGAAGTGTTAACAGTTGCTACGATCGATTGACGTGTTTAATAGAAAGAGGGAAGGCACACAAAAAGGAGCGATCGGTTCTATTTGAGTGCTTTCTCTGAGAAGTTTTCCTTCAGATATAAACCTTTAGCAACTATATTAGTAATCTATGATCTCACACATTGGCCATTTAGGATTGACCCAGAGCTGGATAGCTGTCACAGGATGGGTCCATCAAATCTTTTCTTCCAAGGATTTGAATTTGAAGTTTTGATAGATTTGTCAGTCTGAAATGTTCACGTGAGCTGAGGATGTAAACTGTTGTATTATAAAGGTAGTCACGTGCACAGAGAAATAGCACAGGCCTGTGAGTATGGGGGGAAAAACACACAGTTTCTCCTCTGCTCTTGCAGCACAATCATCAACACAGAAGACTTCTGCGACCAAATGTGTGGGGATTTCTCCCCACTGGCAAGCAAGCAATGAATTTTCCAGCAGACACAGCTGGGTGCCCTCCAATTCAATTCTGACATTATCTACCTAGAGATAAAAGTGAGATCACACAGGTTGAGGGTTCAGTCCCCAAGACTGCCCCTCCCCACTTCTGATGCCAATTTCAAATCACAGGATGTTTTACCTGTGCTTCTGACCTACTGGCTATAAATAGGGGTTCCCACAACCCCCTCCTCAGGTTCGACTGCTTTGCTGAGTGGCTCACAGGACTCAGGGAAACACGTCTACTGGTTTATTTGAAAGGATATTACAAAGGACACAGATGAAGAGATGCATGGGGCGAGGTATGGGAGAAGGGGCACAGAGCTTCCGTGCCCTCCCCTGCCACCCTCCAGAAACTTCCACATGTTCAACTATCCAGAAGCTCTCTGAACCCTTTCCCTCTGGGTTTTTATGAAGGTTTCATTTCCTAAGCATGATGGATTAAATCATTAGCCATTGGCGATCAAGAGAACCTTCAGCCCCTCACCCTCCCCAGATATCGGGGGTGGATTGCCTTGGTTCTTTCTGGTGACCAGGTGACTAGCCCCCATCCTAAAGCTACCTAGGGGCTGCCAGTCATCAGTCAACTCATTAGCCCACAGAAAAACACCACGTTGGAGATTCTAAGAATTTTAGGAGTTGTATGTCAGGAGACCAGGATGAAGATAAAATATATATTTCACAATATTACAGCCTGCCTACAGAGAAAAACAAATCAGAAGTTCAGAGAAAGGTAGAGATGAAAAGAGTTCATGTGTCTCCAGAAAGACACAGGTCTTCTTCTAAGGAAAAAGCGGTCTGGAGTCTTAA
The DNA here is from genome assembly GCF_027409185.1 of Cynocephalus volans. NCBI lineage: Eukaryota > Metazoa > Chordata > Mammalia > Dermoptera > Cynocephalidae > Cynocephalus > Cynocephalus volans. Next base: position 80,769,421 of record NC_084464.1, read on the forward strand.
TGGTTTTCCAATACTTGGTTCAAGACCTGAGAATGATACCCTGTATCCTTATAAAAAATTTCCCTTCCTTGCTAAATCTTGCCTTAGTGAATTTTTTATTTTCCACTAATCTTGGCTTAGACTCTGGATAAGTTCAAACATTAACTTCCCACACCTAATATTTATCCTGAACAATTAAAATTCTATTCTTTTGAATATCTGGGTTACCACTGTTAAATATATAATTTTACACTATAGGACAGAGGCTGTTTTCACCAATGGAGTAGCTATATTTTTGTAGGACATAAAAGACTATCAATTTTTCTTTGATTAAGAGGAAAATAGATTTATGTAAACCTACAGAGAAAAACATACATTTGAATTTAAAATTCTACAAATATTTAACTAGAACATTCTTCCTAGCATATTGTAGCAGATTAATAAATCTTTGTTGACTAAATTAATGAATTGCTTCTCCTAATAGTCATTTAGCACCATTTTCATATTTGAAACACTTGATCCATTCATGCAATATTTGTCCTGGTTCTCTGATTAAATTAATATATAGGCATATTGTGCAAATTTATGTCTCACAAGCACAAATATATTAAGGTAAAACTATGATAGAAAAATAACTCATCTAGGGGGCTGGCCGGTTAGCTCAGCTGGTTAGAGCACAGAGTTACAATGACAAGGTCAAGGGTTCAGATCCCTGTACCAGCCAGCTGCCAAAAAAACAAATAAATAAAATAAAATTTAAAACACTTCATTTAGTGTGGAGTAGAGATTAAGTAAGGAGGACAGTTAAGTTTCTGGCAAACCAACTCCTCACAATTTATGTATGTGTACACCATAGTCATTCTATTTAAATATATATAAATCAAATTTTGTAAGTTATCTTTAAATTTAGAATACACAGAAATTTTTAAGAAAGGAATCATCTATCACCCCACCACCAAAAGATATTTGTTCCATTTTTCCACTCAAATATAATTTTTACATAGACCATAATGAATCCACAAGGCTTTTTTTGTTTTGGAGGGGTTTTCTCTGCAGCTGGTCAGTAACAGGGATCAAACTGTAGACCTTAATGTTATCAACACTAAGCCCTAACCAACTGAGCTAACCAGCCAGCCCAATCCACAAGTTTTTACCTTGCTTTTTTCCCTAATAATTTGTGAACATATTCTTCATTGTTAAACAATGTTCAAAAATAACATTTTTGATCATTAAAAGTTGGGAGAATGGTAGGAGGAAGAGAGATGTTGTCCATACAACCTGAGCCTTGTTCATCCACCCCAAATATCCTATTTTTAAAATGCTCTCATTCTGTATGAAAGCTTTTAGAGACACATGGGGCCAAGTACAGTGCCTTTGTATACATATAGATATTCCCCTACATCATGCACAAATAGGGACAACATGTACAGGAGTGGAAAAGAGGTGAACATATCAAACCAGCATTCTATTCCAATTTTTGGGTTACTGCTATGAGTTCCTCAAATGTAGGGCCATGTTTTATTCATAATTTGTATCCCCCAAAATTATCTACCCTAAAATATACATGAATAATAAAAGAGATAATAATCTCAATTTAGAATAAAATATATCTTCAGGATGTCTGTTCAAGTCTTTCAAACCCTTTACATTTACATGTGATCAGCTAGAACTGCTATTCTACACTCTATGTAAATTCCTAATCTTTCTCAATCTTTTTGCTCATCTACTAGGAGTTTTTCACATTGTCGCCTCTGCTTTGATGTTTGTTTCTACACAATCTATTTCTGTTTTGCACCAAGCTCAGGCATGAAATTCAGCCTTTTCCTCTATTCAAAACACATATTAAGAGAGAGAGAGAGAGAGAGAAATTACTCATCACATTTTTTTATGATTCCAGTAGAATATACTGAGGAATGAGAGAGGGGATGTGTCTCAGGAAGAAGTTTTACAGCATAGACAAATTCAAATAGCATAGTGGACATTATTGTTCTCAAAATTTCTCTAAAGATTGCACTGGTGATTTTCAGCAGTTGTTTTGCTCCTTTGGCCTTAAGCTATCCCCTTTCATCTCTATCCTATTTCTCATTTCTTCCTTTCCAAATTGCTCCAAGAGTTCCAAATTTTTCTCCCTCTACTATGGAGCACTGGTCAACAAACCTAAGAAGGGGATAAGCAGAACAATAATACGATCTAAACTTCTGGTTTAAAAAACCAAGAATAAAGTAGGTAATTCCCTCATCGCCTCCCAGAAATCACTTAAAAAACACCAAGATAAGAAGAAAAGAGATGCACAATTCATCTTTTATGAGATCAGAAACAGCTGATATCCAAGTATATTCTTAAGAGAGGCCAAAATCAGAGAAGATAAAATAAAGTCAAGAGGAAAGATAAAGTGTATGTCTGTTGCTACGAATCTCAGAAAAAAATCAGCAATGTACACTTCTCATAGGTAAAGGTTATTAAAATTCTCCAGAGAAACAGAATAAATAGGAGATATATATAAAATATACAATATAAAATATATGTACTAATATATAAATATATAATATATTAATATATACATATAATGTATGCATATAATATATTAATATATTATATATTTCCTATTGGTTCTGTTTATGTATATATATATATACACACACACACATATACACACTCACACATATACACACACACACACAAAGAGATTTATTATAAGGAATTACCACACATGATTATAGGGGCAGGCAAACCCCAAGATCTGCAAAGCAAGTCAGCAAGCTAGAGTCCCAGGAGAGCTGAGGGCCTTCTTCCAGTCTGAGTCTAAAGGCCTGAGAACCAGGAGAACTGATAGTGTGGTTTCCATCCAAATGCTGGCAGGCTTAAGACCTAAGAAAAGCTGATATTTTAGTTCAAATCCACAGGCAGTCAAGCAAGAAGAATTCTCTCTTACTCAGGAACAGTCAGTCTTTTTTGTTCTACTTAGGCCATCAACAGATTGGATGAAGCCCACACATATGATGGAGGGAAATCTGCTTTACTTGGTTTATCTATCTAAATGCTAATCTCATCAAAAAACACCCTCACAGAAATACCCAAAATAATGTTTGACCAAATATCTGGGCATTCCATGGCCCAGTCAAGTTGACACATAAAATTAACCATCACAGACACACACTTGAGGTATAAAATTGAAATCACTTGTCAAAATCAGGAGACATAACAGGCATAGGCTCTAACAAGAACGCCCCTTTTGATCCAGAAAGAGAAGGAAGAGCTAAATGGTAAATAACACAGATAAACCAGATTTGTAGGGAGCAGTCTGCCCCCATACTAGAGGACTGATGAGAGGTAAAGACTAAAGGAAGGAAGAGAGAAAGGAAGGGGATGGGAGGAGAGGGCAAGAAAGATTTGGTTTCCAGGGAAAATTTTTTCAAACCTGAAATGTGGTCCTTATGCCTTTCACATGTTGGCCTCCAGAAATATCTGAACCTAGAAAAATTCACTTCATTTACAGATGAAAAATTAAAATGGAGCCAGCATAGAACTCATTCATGTGATATTATATCTCAAAGAGGGATGGTAAGGAAATGAATAATAAAAATAGGGCAAATGAGGAGCACTTACCAGAAAATATTGCCATACAAGAAATATGATCAAACATTTTGCCACAAATTATAAAACATAATGAAGTAATTGCAACTATCATGCAAACAAAGCAAAGATAGGAGAAATCTAGAAAGAGATTATGAAATAATAATAAACCATAAACCAATTGACAAATAAATCACTAGCTAATCTCACCAAGAATTTTAAAAAGGTGGTGGAAGAAAGCATAAATATAGACAGTATAAGAGAAGAAAATAACCATAGATAAAAAAAAGAAGTTAAAATAATATTAAAAACTAACTTGTTCATATCAAATACATTTTAAAAACTGGATAAAATGGATAATTTTCTAAGACAGTAAAACTTACCAAAACAGGCTAGAGAAAAAGTGAAAAATCTAAACAAACCAGTTATCATAGAGAAAAAAGAAAAAAGTACTATCAAAGAGAACTCCATCTAAAAAGAAAAAAATTTTAAAAGCCCTGATTAATTCACAACGAAATTTTACCAAATCTTTAAAGAATAGACTATTCTGATATTATTAAATTGTCCCACAGCATAGAGAAGAAGGAAAATTTAACAGATTTTTTTTTTATGAAACAAATACAACATTGATAGTAAAACTTAAAGATTAGACAAAAGGGGGTCTGGCCAGTTAACTCAGTTGGTTAGAGTGCGGTCTTATAACACCAAAGTCACAGTTTCAGGTCCCTGTACCTGCCATCCACAAAAAAACCAAAATTGCGCAAAAGAAGAATACCACAAGCAAAACCTCATAAATATCATTTCAAAAATGCTAAACATAATATTAGTAAAGAGAATCCAGCAGCACATTAAAGGAACAACAGATCATGATCAACTGTGGTTTACTCCAGGAGTGCAAAGATGAGTTTTTCAGAAAGTCTTTCTAAATATGACACAAACCCAAAACCAGAAAATAAAGATTTAGAAATCCAACCACATTTAAAAAATCTAAAATATCTGCACATAAAAATCACTACAAAGACACATTGGGAAAAATATTTATAATTCATAGCACTGAAAAATGGCTAATATACCTGCATCTATAGTTTTCTATTACAAGTTTCTATTATAACATGAACAGCCCTATAGAAAAATAGGCAAATTGTATGAAGGGACAGTTCACTAAAAAGTAAATACAAATTGATCTTATATTAATTTTTTTTTTTGGCAGCTGGCCTGTACAGTTCCTATACTAATTAAAAAGTATTCTTATAAGGTCTTTAGGCTTTTCTATATACAGGATCATGTAATCTGCAAACCGGGGCAATTTGACTTCATCTTTTCCAATTTAGATGCCTTTTATTTCTTTTTCTTATCTGATTGCTCTGGCTAGTACTTCCAATATTATGTCAAATAGGAGTAGTGAGAATAGGCATCCTCATCTTGTTCCCATTCTGGATAAAATAGCTGTGGATTTGTCACACATGGCTTTTAATGTGTCGAGATACTTTCCTTCTACACCGAATTTACTGAGAGTATCATGAAGAGATGTTGAATTTTGTCAAATGTTTTTCTGCATCTATTGAGATAATCATATGTCCTTTGTTCTTGATTTTCTTGATGTGGTGTATAACATTTATTGACTTACATATGTTGGGATGAATTCCACTTGATCGTGGTGTATAATTTTTTTGATATGTTGCTGTATTCTACTTGCTAATTATTTTATTGAGGATTTCTGCAGCTATATTCATCAAAGATATTGGCCTATAATTTTCTTATTTTGTTGTATCTTTGTCTGGTTTGGGTATCAGGGTGATGCTTGCCTCATAGAGTTTGGGAGAATGGTCTCTGTTTCAATTTTTTTGGAATAGTTTGAAGAGAATTGGCATTAATTCCTCTTTAAAGTTTTGGTAGAATTCAGCAGTAAAGCCATCCATTCCTGAGAGACTGCTGATTACTGCTTCAATCTCGTTGCTTGTTATTGGTCTGTTCAGGTTTTCTTTCTCTTCTTGGTTCAGTCTTGGTAGTCTGTATGTGTCCAGAAATTTGTCCATTTCCTCCAGGTTTTCAAATTTGTTGGCATCTTGTTCATAATAGTCTCTGATGATTCCGTGTATTTCTGTGGTATCAGTTATAACGTATCCTTTTTCATTTCTAATTTTTGTTATTTGGGTCTTCTCTCTTCTTTTTTTAGTTTCCTAGCTAATGGTTTGCCTATTTTGTTTATCTTCTTGAAAAACCAACTTTTTGTTTCATTGATCTTTTGTATCATTTTTTGAGTTTCTATTTAATTTAATTCTGCTCTGATCTTAATTATTTCTTTCTGTCTACGAATTTTGGGATTAGATTGTTCTTGTTCTTCTAGTTCTTTGGGGTATAACATTAGGTTGTTTATTTGAAATCTTTCTATTCTTTTGATGTAAGCATTTACTGCAATAAGCTTCCCTCTTAGTACTGCTTTTGCAGTATCCCACAGGTTTGGTATGATGTGTCTTTATTTTCATTGGTTTTGAGAAATTTTTTAATTTACAGTATAATTTCTTCTTAGACTCATATGTCATTCAGGAGCATGTTGTTTAATTTCTGTATGTTTGTATGGTTTGCAGAGTTGTGCTTATTGATTTCAGTTTTAATCCGTAGTGGTCTGAAAAGATACTTGAAATGATTTCAAATTTTTAAAATTTGTTGAGACTCGATTTGTAACCTAGCATGTGGTCTATCCTGGAGAATGTTCCATGTACTGATGAGAAGAACATATATTCTGTGGTTGGTGGATGAAATATTCTGTAAATATCTGTCCAGTCCAGTTGCTGTAAAACGTGGTTAAAATCCTGTGTTTTTCTGCTGATTTGTTGCCTAGACAATCTTTCCAATCTTGAGAGAGGAGTGTTCAAGTCCCCACCTATTATTGTATTTGGGTCTATCTCTTTCCTTGGGTCTAATAGTGTTTACTTTATGTATCTGGGTGCTCTGATGTTTGGTGAATATATATTTGTGATTGTTATGTCTTCTTGCCAGATAGATCTCTTTATCATTATATAGTGGCCTTCAATGCCTCTTTTCATAAATCTATTCAATTTCAGTAAAGTTGCAAATACAAAATCAACATGCATAAATCAGTAGCTTTTTTATACTCCAATCACAAACAAGCAGAAAAAGAAACCAAGAAAGCAATCAAATTTACAATAGTCACCATTAAAATAAAATACCTAGGAATAAATTTAACCAAGGAGGTGAAAGATCTCTAAAATGAGAACTACAAATCACTGTTCAAAGAAATTAAAGAGGACACAAAAGATGAAAAGACATTCCATGCTTGTATTAGTCTGTTTTTGTGTTGCTACAACAGAATACCTGAGACTGGGTAATATATAAAGAACAGACATTTATTTGGCTTACGATTCTGTGACAGCTGCATCTGGTGTGGGCCTCAGGCTGCTTCTACTCATGGCAGAAAACGGCAGGCAGCCGGCGGGTACAAGCAAATCACATGGCGAGTGGAAGCAAGAGAGAAAGAGAGAGGAGGTGCCAAAGTCCCTTTAAACAACAAGCTCTTGCAGGAACTAATAAAGTGAGGACTCACTCAGGACTCCCCCATCCCCCCGTAGAGCATTAATCCATTAATGAGTGATCCACCACCATGACTCAAATAGCTCCCAACACTGCACATTGGGGATCAGATTTCCACATGAGTTTTAAGACTGATAACACGCCCAAACTCTATAAATGCTCTTGGATTGGAAGAGCTAACATCATGAAAATGTCCATACTACCCAAAGTGATCTACAGATTTAGTACAATCCCCATCAAAATACCAATGACATTCTTCACAAAAATAGAAAAAACAACCCTAGCATTCATATGGAATAACAAAAGACCCCAAATAGCCAAAGCAATCCTGAGCAAAAAAAATAAAGCTGGAGGCATAACACTACCTGACTTCAAATTATACTACAAAGCTATACTAACCAAAACAGCATGGTACTGGCATAAAAACAGAGATGCAGACCAATGGAACAGAATAGAGAACCCAGAAATCAACCCACATACTTACATCCAACTACTTCGACAAAGGCACCAAAAACATACACTGGGGGAAAGACTGCCTCTTCAATAAATGGTGCTGGGAAAACTGGACATCCATAGGTAGAAGAATGAAACTAGACCCATACCTCTTGCCATATACCAAAATCAACCAAAATGGATTAAACACTTAAATATAGGACCTGAAACTATTAAATTCCTAAAAGAAAACATAGGGGAAACACTTCAGAAAGTAGGACTGGACAAAGACTTTATGAATATGACCCCAAAAGCTCAAGCAACAATAGGAAAAATAAACAAATGGGATTATACTGAACCAAAAATCTTCTGCACAGAAAAAGAAACAGTTAACAGAGCAAAAAGACAACCTACAGAGTGGGAGAAAATATTTGCAGGCTATGCCTCCAACAAAGGATTAATACAGAATATATACGAACTCAAAACTCAAATAACCTAACAATAAAAAAGCAAATAACCTGATTGAAAAATGGGCAAAGGAGCTGAATAGGCATTTCTCAAAGGAAGATAAACAAATGGCTAATAGACACATGAAAAAATGCTCAACATCACTCAGTATCAGGGAAATGCAAATGAAAACCACATTGAGATATCATCTCACCCCTGTTAGACTGGCTATGATCAAAAAGAGAATTACAAATGCTGTCAAGGATGAAGAGTAGGGGAAACCCTCCTACACTGTTGGTGAGATGGTAAATTGGTGCAGCCATTATGGAAGACAGTATGGAGATCCCTCAGACACCTACAAATAGAACTGCCATACGAAACTATAAAACTATAAAAAGGTATATAAAATATACCTCTGGGTATATACCCAAAGGAATGGAAATCATCATATCAAAGGCATACCTGCACTCCCATGTTTAGAGCAGCTCTATTTACAACAGCCAAGAGTTGGAACCAACCTAAATGTCCATTGTCAGACAACTGGATAGGGAAAATGTGGTATATTTACACAACGGAGTACCATTGTGACATTAAAAAGAATGAAATATTGTCATTTATAGCAACATGGATGAACTTAGAGAAAATTATGTTAAGTGAAATAAGCCAGGCACAGAAAGAGAAATACTACATGCCCTTACTCATGAGTGGGAGTTAAAAATAAATAAACAAATAAAAAAGAAAGAGATAAAACAATCACAATGATATGCTGAACTTTCAAAAGAAGAGAACAGGACTGAGGTCACCAGAGGTAGGAAAGGAGGAGTAGAAGGGGGGTAAGAGAAAGGTAAAGGTCCACAAAAAGTAATTACATTGTTTAATGTTGAATATATTAATTATCCTGATTTGAACATCACATACTGCACACAGGTACTGATATTGTACTCCACAGATACGTAAAATCAACTATGCTTCAATTAAAAAATACATATTTTAAAAAATAAATAAAAATAAATAAAAATAAAAAATACATATTTTAAAATTTCTCTTTAAAAAGAAGTATTCTACCTCGCTCATAATAAAATAAAAGCAAAGCAACTCTGAGTTAATTTTTCACCTAACAAATTGGCGAAGATAAAAAAACAATACATTTTGTTCAGCAAGCAAGATACATCACTTCTGGGGATGTAGATTGGCATGACTTCTACGGAAGGCAAATTAGCAATATCTGTCACAATTTAAATGTTATCTACCCACCAACACAACAATTTTGCTATTGGAATTTATCCTCCAGATATACTTATTTATTTGCAAAATGATGGATGTCCAAAATTAATCATGAAAGTATTATTAGCATTCTCAAGAGGTTAGAAATAATTTAAATGTCCACCAATAGGGACTAGTTAATAGATTATGGCTCATTCATATAATGTAATGCCACGCAGCTGGAAAAATGTGGGCTCCACCACAACACCTAACAGAATACCTTGCATATAGCTGCTAAATGAATAAATTACTTAGAGGAAGGAAGGAAGGAGAGCTCTATGTACTTGTATAAAGTAATCTCCAAAACATATTGTTAAGTGAGAAAAGTAAGGTACAAAATAATATGTGTGGTATGCCATTTAAAGATGAAAAAAAAAAACCTATTGTTGTATTTACTTTATTAAGTATATAATATCTCTAGAAAGATACACAAGAAAATGATAATAATGTGCCTCTGAGGAGGAAACTCAGAGACTGGGACATAGGAGTAGAAGAGATAATGTTTTCATTTCAAATTCTTAACCATAGAAATGTATAACATATCACCAAATGTATAATTAAAAATTTAAAATAATTTTTAAACACACAAAAAAAGAGTACATATTCATTAGAAAATGGTTTGGGTTATAAATAAATACATGTTAGTTGCAAAAGAAAAGTACTAGGCAACTCCCCTATGCCTAGATCTAAGTCTAAACCCACACAAAGTAAATAGGTAGATGAGACACTTATGTCCTCTCTATTAGACTTTTCCACTGCAGTTGTCTTTGTATCTGTCAGTGCTAGATGTCTTTTGTCCTTTCCAATCCATTTCCCACCATTCCTCTAGTTCAGCAGGAAATTTGAAGGAAAAAAGACAGTGAGATCTGGGTACAGATGCTCTTTGTCTTACCATGGGGCTACATTCTGATAAACACATCGTAAGTTGAAAATATAGATAAGTCAAAAATGCATTTAATACGATTAACCTACCAAACATCGTAGCTTAGCCTAGCCTACCTTAAACATGCCCAGAACACTTACATTAGCCTACAAGTAGGTAAAATCATCTAACACAAGGCCTATTTTATAAGAAAGTGTTGCATATCTCATGTAATTTATTGAATACAGTTCTCTGCAGAGTACAGTGTTGGTTGTTCACCCTCGTGATGCCGTGGCTGACTGGAAGCTGCTGCCCACTTCTGCTGCTCAGCATCATCGGTGTCTCAAACCATGTATCTCTCGCCTGGGAAGAGATCAAAATTCTAAATTTGAAGTATGGTTTCTACTGGACGTGTATCACTTTTGCACCATTGTAAAGTCAAAAAATCATTCAGTCAAGCTATAGTAAGTCAGGGACTTACTGGCTTCTACCCTTCAGAGTTATCCCAAGAAGTGCTGCCTTTGTCTACCAGTGTCACAGCTCCTGTCAGGTGTCCCTCCACATACAGCATGTTGTGTGTTCACATTCCAGTACTGGCTCCTCCATTCCTCACTCTCCACCTCCACCACACCATTCATTCGTAGGGATGGTAGCAGTCTCATTATCACCAGATTTACTGCTCTTTTCTTTGTAGGTTCCTTGTACCCTAGCCACACTTTTATAAATAGTTCCATTTACGTGTTTCCTCAAATTACACACATTGAATGTGTCATTTCATGCCAAACCCTGACTGATAAACCATTTCAACTCTTACCATTTGTTCTTAAACTAATATTTGCACTTTCTTTTTCGACTCTTTGCTCCTCTTTCTCCAAATGTGCAACTCAAGATTCATTTAACCTCACACAGGTATCCTTTTTCTTTTTCTTTTCTTTTTTTTTTTTTTTTTTTTTTTTGTGGCAGCTGGCTGATGGTACAGGGAACCAGACTCTTGACTTTGGTGTTACAAGACTACGTTCTAACAACTGAGTTAACCAGCCAAAGTTATATTCTTTCTTATATTATTTCTTTACATTTCACAGCACTGACTAAAATACGTGCAGAATCCTGGAGTTGTTTTCATTTTCATCTTTATCTTTTCAGCATTCAAATCATTTTAAATTTGGAGGATCATTTCTGAATGAGGTTTTTTCATTTCCTCCTCCTCATAAATCAGTCAAGGTTTTCTGGCTCCAGGTGGTTTACAGCTTTGTTTGACTAAGCAAGTGACCCGGATGGAAAATTAGGAGGCTTGTGGTAGGCAGGAGGGACAACTTCATGGTCATGCAACCTGTGCAATCCGCAGGACCCCACACTTAGAAGGCCTCACACCTGGTTCAAGTTACTACTGTCATCAACTTGGAAATATTAATATTTCTTGAACAAAGAGCTCTGCATTTTTATTTTGCATTGGGTCCCACAAATTATGTAGATGGTCATAACTGTTAGCCTTTAAGATGTCCCCTAATGATCCCCACTTCCTGGTCTTCACACCCTTGTATAAATCCCTTCCCCTTGAGTGTGGGCTGGACCCAGTGACTAAATTCTGGTAAATTGAATACAAAGTGATAAAATGTCACTTTCAGGATTCAGTTACAAATAGACTGTGGCTTCAATTTTGTGTACACTGTCTCTCTTTCTGTGTCTCTCTCTATCTCTCTCATTTTTAAGGAAGTTAGCTGCTATTTTGCAAGCTGCCCTAAGGAGAGGCCCCCATGACGAGGAACTGATGTCTTCAGCGAACAACCAGTAACAAACTGAGGCCTGCTAACAAACATGAGAGTGAGCTTGGAAGCACATTATCCTCCAGTTAAAGTGTCACATGAGACTGCAGCCCTGCCTGACACCTTGCTTGTAGTCTTTGAGAAACCTTGAGACACAGGCACGTAGATAAGATGTGCCTAACCCACAGAAGCTGTGAAATAATAAAAGATTGTTGTTTTAAGCTGCTAAATTTTGGAATAAGGCATTATGCAGCAATAGATATTGAACAAAGTCCCCAAGATAAGATCACTACCATATGGAGTTCTTAAATAAATTATAAAATTTTCAAGTGCAGACATTACAGAAATATAACATCTTGGTTAATTGTTAAGACTTGAAAAATTTGGTCTGTACTTGACTTCTCATGCAATCACTTTTTCCTTAATCGCCAGTAGTTTATTGCCCTCTGACAAAACCTCAGTACAGTAATATCAGTGCCCTCCCTATCATTTCCAACCACATCCATTAATGTAGAAGTGTGTACTTTATAATGAAGTATATTTCATTTCATTAGGCCCCAAAGCCCACATTTATTTTTGCTTTCCTGGGCGTGTACGGTAGAGTGATCTTTTGCCTGAGCTCTGAGCTATTGAGCAGGAGTTACATACTGTTTGCTCTCCCCAAGTTTGCTTCAGGTAATCCTCTGTAACTTCTATGCCACTAACATCCTATATTTTAGTGTTAGTCTTTGATTTAATGAAATTAGTTTGGCTATCTTCCAAGGGATAAACAACATCAAATTGCATAACTATCAACAGATGTTAAAATTTAAGTTTTCCTAGGATTCTGGGAGAATAAAGCAGTCTAATAGCTGAGGGTATGACCTAGACATAGTTAAAATCATAAACTCCAAAATCATGTTGATCACATTGACCCTTGAATATTTTCTCAAATCCAATTATTTCTATGTAGTTTTCTCAAGCTATCTCTAAGTGAATGAGCCAGTATGGCAAAGAAACATATCCTTTTAAAGGAATTCAGCTAATTTGAAACCTCAACATAGGTTAAATAAAGATAAACCACAGATACAAACATTATATCCTAAAATAGACTTTATCAATCTTGTATCAATACTGAACTATATCTTCAACTTCTTGTTATTAATCTCCTACAGTGCCTAACCCAGTCCTAAAGAAAATATTTGTTTACTAGTAAACAATTGTAGATGGAAGGAAGGTGAGTAGGGGAGGAAGGAAGGAAGATTTTATTGGCTTGAAAGATAAGTATCATCCTAACATTTTGCTTACAATTTGCTAAGTGCTATGGTCTGAATGTGTCCAACAAAATTCATCTGTTGAAAAGTTAATCCCAATGCAACAGCACTGGGAGGTGGGGCTTTTTGGCAGGTGTTTAGGTCATGAGGGCTGCATCCTCAGGAATGTATTGATGTCATTATGAAAAAGCTTGACAAAAGGAATTTTCCCCTTTTGCCCTTCTGCCTTCTGCTGTGTGAGGGCACAGTGCTCCTCCCCTCTGGAGGACACAGAATTCAAGGCACCATCTTGGAAGCAAAGAGCAGCCCTCACCATATAACCAAACCTGCCTGCACCTTCATGCAGCTTCCCAGCCTCCAGAAATGTGAGAAATAAATTTCTATCTTTACAAATTACCCAGTGTATGGTATTTTTTTACAGAAGCACAAGGACACTAAGTAATGGTTATTATTTTATGCATTATTGTTTATCCACTTTTCATATGTCCAAAGATAATTAAATTAATAATATTTTTAAAGACACTGAACAAAATTCTATCTGCTTGCATACTAATGAGATTATTTACATAAAAGTTTTTAAACTGTTGAGACAAATATATATAAGGTTTCAATTTTATCATAATTGGGATTATTTATCATTATCAAAACTATGACCTCTCTGGTGACCTATATTTTGTAAAGGAAGTCTTAAGGCTAGCAACAGATAAAGCAAGGAATTCAGAAACCAATATATCTTCTATTAAAATATTTCATATCTTAAAGTGATTGCTCTCTGATAACAAACAGTGTGTTTGTATATACAAAACACTTAGTGCTTAGCATCTTTGGTTCTTCAGGGGATCCATAAACCCTCTTTGTCTTTCTTAGTATCAAGAATATGTTCCTTATTTTTAAAACATTAACTGATATTTAAGAAATCAATATTATATTTGACGAACAGAAAGTCACAGAATCATTGCTCTGTGGAAAAGTTTTTAAAAGTGAAAATAAAAAGACCCTACCATAATGCAGATAAATTAAGGATTGAGTTGAGACTGCCACAGAAATATTTAGTTCTAATTGTGTGACATTTATAGACTTAAAACCTTGAACACAGGCATCCAGTTAAAAACAACAGATTGAAAATGTAGAATTTACTTCCCCTTCCTCCTAAAACCCCACTAAAATAACAGTAAGCAGATTTTTTTAACCAAGATTTTTAAACCACTTCCAAGATTTGAAAAAAGATCACAGCAACATTTTAGAGGTTGTAAAGCAGATGGATGAGTGTTAATTGACTTAACAAACCAGAAAATAAGAAACCTAAGCCAGCATAAGAGACATTCAGAAACAAATTGCAAAACCCCACAGATGCTCAGAATATTGAGGCATCAATTACTCTTAAAAATCAAAGTTGGTACCAATGGATCTTAAAATAGATGATTGGTTTAAAAAAAAAAAAAAAAGCTGCATAGTTAGGCACCTTCCACTCCTCCGGAAGCCTTCCCCAAAGGAAAGTTACTATTCCTCCCCAGCCCTGGAAGACTCCTAAGGATTTTCTGTTTGGAGAAATTGAACTACAGAGACTTTGAATTCAGGAACAAGATACTGAAACAAGATGATCAAGTGAGAATTAACATACTGAATAATGAGATCTCTGACCCCTATTCCCCAGAAGAATGGAGGATTTCTCCTAGCTCAAGGGCAATTACTGAAAGGTCCTAATATCAGGCCTTGCCAGATGACCGTACAGTAAAACTCACCCATTGACTAGTTCTCCAGACACATCCAGAACTTCAGATCAGCTTCACACTGCCTTATTGTTTAATATAAGCAGATACCCAAGGATCACCAGACACTTGAAAACTCTCTGGTGAAGACAACAATGAAAATAAGAAACAGAAAGAATTTGGGATAACAAAAAATATGCAGAGAGAAGTATAAAACATGAAAACATTTTTCAAAAATTCTTAGAAATTAAAAATATAAGAGCACTTCCTCCTCCTCTGCCTCTTCTGCCTGTAACAGAGTAACTGATCCCAGACTAGCCCTCTCAGCATTGAAAAGCAAACAAACAAAAAACATAAAAATGGACAAAAATATGAATTAGCTGTTTTCTGGTATTGGAAAACTCAAGTACAGGACAATGATCACTAAGAAAAGGGAAACACAAGAGGTGAGTGAGCCGCACAATTGACTGAACTTTCCTTGGAAGCATATCATAGTCTATGGTATAAAGAGAGGGAGGCCAAGTAGAATACAGGGGTCTCACTACCTCTGAGGACGCAGAGATCAGAGTTCAGGTTGACTGAGGCTGTAATGTGTGGGGTAGAGTGCTAAAGAAGAGGGAGTTGTGTAGAGAATTAGCTCCAGAAATTTGCATCTGAGACCTCTTTAGATCTTGGCTCAATACTAATAAAAGATGAGGCAATGTAAGGCCTGGCAGAGATGAGCTGCTGGAGAGCTGTGAGCTGAATGCACGTTCTGGAGATTGCATGCCTGAGAGATGTTGGAGTTCCAACTGCCAGAGTGGAGAAACTTCAGATAGCTTAGACATTCAACTGAGACTTCAGAAAGTCTGCACCTTAGAGGTAAGTTGCTTAAGTTGTGAGGTAAAGGCTACTCTAGTCCTGCCCTAACCACAAAATGAGCCTCAAAAGTATCAAGCACATTTAGCAAATAAATTAACTGCCTGCAAGACCAAAACTCAACCCTCTTGAGAGGAAGAAAACAAAATCTGAACTCACTATAATGTGCTAGCCAATGTCCAGTATAAAATTTAAAAATTCCTAGACATACAAAGAAGCATGAAAATGCTACCCTTAGCCAGAAAAAAACAGAGACTAAAAACAGACTCATAAATGGCAACACTTTGGAATTATTAGACAAGGATTTTAAAGCAGCTCTTATAGATATGTTTATAGATATAATGAAAAAGGTGGGCCTAATGAGTGAACAGATACAGGAATAGCAATAGAGAAATTGCAACTTCATAAAGGAACAAATTCTAGAACTGAAAAATGCAATGTCTGAAATGACAATTTTATTGGATAGGTTTAACAGTAGATTAAACACTGCAGAAGAAAAAATATCAGTGAACTTGAAAACAAAGCAGAGGCAATAGGAACTATCCAAACTGAAGCACAGAGTGAAAAAATGTTGAATATAATTATGAAATCTTCAGTGACTTCTGGGACAAAATCAAATTGTCTAAAATTTTGTAATTGAAGAGCAGGAGAGTGGGGAAAAAGATTAAAGCAGAAAAAAATATTTGTAGGTATAATGGCAAAAATTTTTCCAAATTTGATGAAAACCATCAACCCACAAGTCTGAGAAGCTCAATACACTCTGAACAGTGTAAACATAAAGAGAACCACACAAAGCCATAGTCAAATCACAGATTTTTAAAGAAAGTCTTAAAAGTAGCTATAGGAAATAAATACATTATGTACAGGGAGAGAATAATAGAAATTATTACTAACTTCTCATAAAAATCAACTCAAGCCAGATGACAATGAAGTGACATCTTTACATTGCTGAAAGGAAAAAAACAACAAAACTAGAAAATATCCTTCAAAAATGATGATGGAATAAAGATATTTACAGATAAAACAAAATTAGAGAGTTTGCCACCAGACAACCAACAATACAAGAAATGTTAAAGTAAAACCTTCAGGGCCGGTCCTTGGCTCACTTGGGAGAGTGTGGTGCTGATGACACCAAGGCCATGGGTTTGGATCCCATATAGGGATGGCCGATTAGCTCACTTGGAAGAGTGTGGTGCTGACAACACCAAGTCAAGGGTTAAGACCCCTTACCAGTCATCTTTAAAAAAATAAAAATAAAAATAAAAAATAAAGTAAAACCTTCAGGCTGAAGGAAAATGATACCAAATAGAAGCTCAGATCTACATGAAGAAATGAAAAGCACCAAAAATAGTAAATATATTGAAAAACAGCAGCTGCTACTTTCCCAGCTGCCAAAAATCTTACAGGGGCTATCACCCCTTCACTACTTGTTAACAATTAGAAAAGCAACTTCATCCAGGACTCAAACCAATCCACATATGATGGGAGCCTTTGGTTCAATAGGAGTTATGCTATTGCACTTGTAAGTAAAACAATCTACATAAATTATCTAGTTAGAGCCTTGAAGTCTGTATATACTTTTCAATAGCAGAGGTCCAATTGTTGGTGTGCTCCCAGAGGGTTAGCATTTCCAAATTTGAGCAATGCTCATAGAATAGATGAACTAAATAGCTGTACATCTTGCCTGCAGCAAATGAATAATATTCCCCCTGGAAGTTTATCCTGTTCTGATGGACCAAATAAAGTTCCTCTTATTTGAAAGTTGGTGGGGGCATTCATGAAGAGAAAACAAACAAACAAAAATGCTATCTACAACCTAAGGAACCAACAAACACAGAAACCAAACAGTAAATAACAAAGGAAGGAACAAAAGACACCTAAGACAACCAAACAACCAATAAAATGCTAGGAATAAATCAACACCTTTCAATAACAACTCTTAGTGTAAAAGGCTTAAATTTCCTAATCAAAAGACACAGACTGGCTGACTGGACTAAAAATGAGGACCCAACTATATGCTGCCTACAAGAGACCCACCTCACCCATAAAGATTCACATAGACTAAGAGTGAAAGGATGGAAAAAGATTTACCATGCAAACAGAAAAGAAAAACGAGCTGGAGTAGCTATTCTTATATCTGACAAAGTAGACTTTAAACTAAAAACCATAAAAAGAGACAACGAGGGAAACTACGTAATGATAAAAGGACTGATCCATCAAGAAGACATAACAATCATAAATATGTACGCACCCAATGTTGGAGCAGCCAGATTTATAAAACAAACTCTATTAGACCTAAAGAAGGAAATAGACACTAATACCATAATAGCAGGGGACCTGAACACCCACTGTCAATGTTGGACAGATCATCTAGGCAAAGAATCAGCAGAGAAACACAAGATCTAAACAATACTCTAGACCAATTGGAATTGGCAGATATCTACAGAACATTCCACCCAACAACCTCAGAATATTCATTCTTCTCATCAGCACATGGATCATTCTCCAGGATAGATCACATATTAGGTCACAAATCAAGTCTCAATAAATTCAAAAAAATTGGAATTATCCCATGTATTTTCTCAGACCACAATGGATTAAAACTAGAAATTAATAACAAACAAAACTCTGGAAACTGTACAAACACATGGAAATTAAACAGCATTCTACTTAATGACATATGAGTCCAAGAAGAAATCAAGCAGGAAATCAAAAAATTTCTTGAAACTAATGAAAACAATGATACATCATACCAAAACCTGTGGGATACTGCAAAAGCAGTATTAAGGGGGAAATTTATTGCGTTAAACGCTCACTTCAGAAGAATGGAAAGATGGCAAGTGAACAACCTAACACTTCACCTTAAAGAACTAGAAAAACAAGAACAATCAAAACCTAAAGTAGGCAGATGGAAAGAAATCATTAAGATCAGAGCAGAACTTAATGAAATTGAAAACCAAAAAAAAATACAAAAGATCAATGAATCAAAAAGGTGGTTTTTTGAAAAGATAAATAAAATAGACAAACCATTAGCATGGCTAACAAAAAAAAGAAGAGAGAAGACTCAAATAACAAAAATTAGAAATGAAAAAGGCGATATTACAACTGATTCATCTGAAATACAAGGAATCATTCGAGACTACTATAAACAACTATACGCCAACAAATTTGAAAATCTGGAGGAAATGGATAAATTTCTGGACACACACAAGCTCCCAAAACTGAACCATGAAGATGTAGAAAATTTGAACAGACCAATAACAATAAAGGAGATTGAAGATGTTATCAGAAGGCTCCCAACAAAGAAAAGCCCAGGACCAGATGGATTCACAGCAGAATTTTACCAAACATTCAAAGAGGAATTGACACTGATTCTTTACAAACTATTCCAAAAGATTGAAACAGACGCAAATCCCCCAAACTCATTCTATGAAGCAAACATCATCCTGATACCAAAGCCAGGTAAAGATATAACCAAAAAAGAAAACTACAGGCCGATATCCTTGATGAATATAGATGCAAAAATCCTCACTAAAATACTAGCAAACAGAATACAGCAACACATACGAAAAATTATTCATCACGATCAAGTGGGATTCATCCCAGGGATGCAAGGTTGGTTCAACATACGCAAATCAATAAATGTGATACACCATATTAATAAACTCAAACACAAGGACCATATGATCATCTCTATAGATGCTGAAAAAGCATTTGATAAAGTTCAGCACTCATTCATGACAAAGACCCTCTATAAGTTAGGTATAGAGGGAAAGTATCTCAACATAATTAAAGCCATATATGCCAAACCCAGTGCCAATATCATCCTGAATGGGGAAAAGCTGAAAGCTTTTCCTTTAAGAATAGGAACTAGACAAGGATGCCCACTCTCACCACTCTTATTCAACATAGTGTTGGAAGCACTAGCCAGAGCAATCAGAGAAGAGAAGGAAATAAAGGGCATCCAGATTGGAAAAGATGAAGTCAAACTGTCCCTGTTTGCAGATGACATGATCCTATATATCGAACAGCCGAAAACCTCTACAAAAAAACTCTTGGAGTTGATAAATGATTTCAGCACAGTAGCAGGATACAAAATCAACACACAAAAATCAGTAGCATTTCTTTTCTCCAATAGTGAACATGCAGAACGAGAAATCAAGAAAGCCTGCCCATTTACAATAGCCACCAAAAAAATAAAATACTTAGGAATTAAGTTAACCAAGGAGGTGAAAAATCTCTATAATGAGAACGACAAACCACTGCTGAGAGAAATTAGAGAGGATACAAGAAGATGGAAAGATATCCCATGCTCTTGTATTGGAAGAAACAACATAGTGAAAATGTCCATACTACCCAAAGTGATATACAAATTCAATGCAATCCCCATCAAAATTCCAAAGACATTTTTCTCAGAAATGGAAAAAACTATCCAGACATTTATATGGAATAATAAAAGACCACGCATAGCCAAAGCAATGCTGAGCAAAAAAAATAAAGCTGGAGGCATAACACTACCTGACTTTAAGCTATACTACAAAGCTATAATAACCAAAACAGTATGGTACTGGCATAAAAACAGACACACTGACCAATGGAATAGAATAGAGAATCCAGAAATCAACCCACACACTTACTTCCATCTGATCTTTGACAAAGGCACCAAGCCTATTCACTGGGGAAGGGACTGCCTCTTCAGCAAATAGTGCTGGGATAACTGGATAACCATATGCAAGAGAATGAAACTAGACCCATACCTCTCACCATATACTAAAATCAACTCAAAATGGATTAAGGATTTAAATATACTCCCTGAAACAATAAAACTTCTTAAAGAAAACATAGGAGAAACACTTCAGGAAATACGACTGGGCACAGACTTCATGAATATGACCCCAAAAGCACGGGCAACCAAAGGAATAATAAACAAATGGGATTATATCAAACTAAAAAGCTTCTGCACAGCAAAAGAAACAATTAAAAGAGTTAAAAGACAACCAACAGAGTGGGAGAAAATATTTGCAAAATATATATCTGACAAAGGATTAATATCCAGAATATATAAGGAACTCAAACAACTGTACAAGAAGAAAACAAGCAACCCAATTAAAAAATGGGCAAAAGAGCTAAGTAGGCATTTCTCTAAGGAAGATATCCAAATGGCCAAGAGACATATGAAAAAATGCTCAACATCACTCAGCATCCGGGAAATGCAAATCAAAACCACATTGAGATACCATCTAACCCCAGTTAGGATGGCTAAAATCCAAAAGACTATGAACAATAAATGCTGGCGAGGCTGCGGAGAAAAAGGAACTCTCATACATTGTTGGTGGGACTGCAAAATGGTGCAGCCTCTATGGAAAATGGTATGGAGGTTCCTCAAACAATTGCAGATAGATCTACCATACGACCCAGCTATCCCACTGTTGGGAATAGACCCAGAGGAATGGAAATCATCAAGTCGAAGGTATACCTGTTTCCCAATGTTTATCGCAGCACTCTTTACAATAGCCAAGAGTTGGAACCAGCCCAAATGCCCATCATCGGATGAGTGGATACGGAAAATGTGGTACATCTACACAATGGAATACTACTCAGCTATAAAAACGAATGAAATACTGCCATTTGCAACAACATGGATGGACCTTGAGAGAATTATATTAAGTGAAACAAGTCAGGCACAGAAAGAGAAATACCACATGTTCTCACTTATTGGTGGGAGCTAAAAATTAATATACAAATTCACACACACACACACACACACAAACCGGGGGGGGGGGGAAGAAGACATAACAACCACAATTATTTGAAGTTGATACGACAAGCAAACAGAAAGGACATTGTTGGGGGGGAGGGGGGGAGGGAGAAGGGAGGGAGGTTTTGGTGATGGGGAGCAATAATCAGCCACAATGTATATCGACAAAATAAAATTTAAAAAATAAAAATAAAAAAATAAAAAATAAATAAAAAAAAAAAAGCTTCTGCACAGCAAAAGAAATAATTAACAGAGTTAAAGACAACCAACAGAGTGGGAGAAAATATTTGCAAAATATACATCTGACAAAGGATTAATATCCAGAATATATAAGGAACTCAAACAACTTTACAAGAAAAAACAAGCAACCCAATTAAAAAATGGGCAAAAGAGCTAAGTAGGCATTTCTCTAAGGAAGATATACAAATGACCAACAGACATATGAAAAAATGCTCGACATCACTCAGCATCCGGGAAATGCAAATCAAAACCACACTGAGATACCATCTAACCCCAGTTAGGATGTCTACAATCCGAAAGACTCTGAACGATAAATGCTGGCGAGGTTGCATAGAAAAAGGAACTCTCATACATTGTTGGTGGGACTGCAAAATGGTTCAGCCTCTATGGAAAATGGTATGGAGGTTCCTCAAACAATTGCAGATAGATCTACCATACGACCCAGCTATCCCACTGCTGGGCATATACCCAGAGGAATGGAAATCAGCAAGTCGAAGGTATACCTGTTCCCCAATGTTCATTGCAGCACTCTTTACAATAGCCAAGAGTTGGAACCAGCCCAAATGTCCATCATCAGATGAGTGGATACGGAAAATGTGGTACATCTACACAATGGAATACTACTCAGCTATAAAAACGAATGAAATACTGCCATTTGCAACAACATGGATGGACCTTGAGAGAATTATATTAAGTGAAACAAGTCAGGCACAGAAAGAGAAATACCACATGTTCTCACTTATTGGTGGGAGCTAAAAATTAATATATAAATTCACACACACACACACACAAAAAAAAAAAAAACGGGGGGCGGGAAGAAGATATAACAACCACAATTACTTGAAGTTGATACGACAAGCAAACAGAGGGGACATCGGTGGGGGGGATGGGGGAAGGGGGGGAGGGAGGAGGAAGGGAGGTTTTGGTGATGGGCAACAATAATCAGCCACAATGTATGTTGACAAAATAAAATTTAAAAAAAATAAAAAATAAATAAATAAACTTGATCCAATAAATAATTTTTGAAGCCCTCAAAAAAAAAAAAAAAGAAAAAAATGAAAGAAAGTTGGTGGGGCAGGGAGATTGTAATCTTTAAAAGTTTAGTAAAAGAATTGGGATGTAATGGTGAGTAAATCTCCCAGAGCATTGAAGAAAAAAGCAAAAAATATTTTAAAAATAGGAAAGAAAAGGTTAAGAAAGTTAAAAGATCAGTGTAGAAGATTCGACAGTCTACAAATAAGAGTTCTAGAAAGAACAGAAAAAGAGAAAAGACATTTTTCAAAAAATTTAAAAATTCCCAGAATCTCCAAATTGAAGGAGATTAACATATGCCCAGAATAATAAAAGAAAAAAGACCCTGTTGGGAAAATAGAATAGTTTGGTCGGGGCCCTCTCCTCGGGTCCAGTTAGGGGTGGTTCAGAATCCTTTGTAAGCAAATTGGGGGGGTGGGTGGAGTTAGTGCGCATGCATGCCAATGTGTCTTTTTAGCTTTGTTGCTATTCTTATGTTCTGCAGAGAGAGAGACAGACATACAGACAGACAGACAGACAGAGAGGAGAGAGAGAGTTTGAGTGAAACAGGCAGGTGGGCATTGGCCTCGAGCATCTGCCCAGCATAGCCATGCTTTCCAACCTATGGCTCCAAGGAGCTTTTGGCCAGTTACCTAGATCATAGACCTGCTTGTGAGGGGTCTGGTGACCCAGCCTGGCGTGTGAAGGTTTTGTGACCCAGTGTGTGAACGGGCTTGAGGGGTCTGTGAGCTCCAGACCCAGCCCTAGTGCAACAATCGGTCCAGTTGGTGCAGGATTACCAGGAGGTAAAAGAGCTCGACAACTAGTGTGGTCGAGTAGCTTTACAATTGGCGTCATAAACAGGATTAAGAGTGCTACATGTGGCGATGTCAACAGGATACCAGACATTAGCCATAGCCCAGCAGGAGCTCCACAGACCCATACCAAGATATATCATCATAAAACTTTAGAACACTAGGAAAAGAAGGTCCTAAGGGATTCTGGGGTGGGAGAGGGAAAGAACATGTAAAAAGAATCAGCAAATCAAATGGCTGATGACTGGTTTAAATGCAACCGCAATGCTAACAAAATTCTAAGGTAAATTTATGTATATCTTAAAATTACGTACCCAGTCAAACTTCCAAGCAAGTGTGAGGATTTAAAAGAAAAAAAAAAAAAAATTTTCTGACATTGAAGTTCTCAAAAAGCCTATTTACCATTCACCTTTTATATTAATCATCTATTGCTGCATAAGAAATTGCCCTAAATCTTAGTTTAAAACAACAAACATTTGCTATCTCCCAATTCCTGTGGGCCAGCATTCCAAGGGTGGTTTAACTGGGACTTGTGGCTGAGTGTCTCTTGCATGATTGCAAATCAAGCTGTCAGCCAGTATGCAGTTATCTCAGGGATCCACTGAGACCAGAAAATCTGCTTCTAACATTACTCATGTGGTTGTTGGCAGGTCTCAGTTCCTCACCGGCTGTTGGTGGAAGACCTCAGTTCCTCAATACAGTGCATAGGCCTCTCTGTAGGGCTGCTGAAAACAAGACAGCTTGCTTCCCACAGAGTGAATAATTCAAGAGATGTAGGGCAATTTCCCAAAACAGAAGCTGCAATTTTTATAATCTAATCTCAGAACTGTGATACTATCAAGACTCTTATATGCTATTGGAAGAGAAGGCACAAGGATGTGAATACCAGGAGGCAGGAATCAATGCGGGCCATGTTGGAGGCCAGCACCTACACCCTTTTCCTGGGAGGTACTGGAGGATATATTCCATCATAACAAAGAAGTTAACAATGAATGAGGATGATGTGGGGTCCAGGAAAAAAGAGAGAAAGGAGGCTACCTTTACTGTAGCTACCCCTCTTATCCATAAGTCTATTTCCTCTTTTAATAAAGCATTGCTTGCTTTGCAAAAGAAAAAAGAGAGAAAGGGATTTCCTAAGGAGGTAGTGAAATGAAAAAACCCAGGTTGACACAACTAGCAGAAACAAGAACAGGAAAACGGAGGTCCAAAAGGGCTGTCACTAAGAAAAATATGATCTAATGAATTGGGGGGGCGGGATTTGAACATATTGTGCAAAGATTTTTAATTCTAGCAGAATTTGGGGGATACATTTTTGAAAAAAGTATATTAAAAATCAAGCAACCAAAAACAATGTTTAACTTCAAGTTAAGCACATAAACTATAAAAGAAAGAAAATGTAATTCTGATATACCACATGAATAAAGTTATAGTAATTTAAACCTAAAAATTGAGCCAACAGAAATTTTTGGTGTTTGTATAACTCAGTTATATAACTAAAAATGATGGGAGGCTGAGAAGAGGGGAAATGTCTGTCAGCATGAGGGTATACTTGGATAAAGGGACTAATCATTTTTCCTGGTTGCTAGTCAGTAGAAAATATCAACCTAAGATCTAATAAAAATCTTAAGTAAGATATTTAGATATAGGGAGGCAAATATCAGAAAAAAAGCTAGAAAATTTAAAGATGCCCTTTGGGAAAGGGCATCTTGGGTGGAAGCAGTGGGACAATAGACTGATGCTTTTCTTTCACCTTATATAACTATTTGATTTTATTAACTACTACTATTTACATCTATAACTTATATTTTTATTTATTGAATATAATTCTTAACTCAACTCAATTTTAAATTCAGCACTAAGTTAGGTGGACAT
Organism: Cynocephalus volans; assembly: GCF_027409185.1. Lineage (NCBI taxonomy): Eukaryota > Metazoa > Chordata > Mammalia > Dermoptera > Cynocephalidae > Cynocephalus > Cynocephalus volans. The sequence goes on from NC_084464.1 coordinate 80,794,808, forward strand.
TGATTTTTTCTGCTTTACCTATAGTAAAATAATTGCGTGATATTGTATACATAAATACTCTGATAATAAAATTATACACATTGCAAAATACAGTAACAAATGGGAAACTATCTTAAGAAATTGAACTACATTGTTTATGGTAGAATCTAAAATGTGCTATTATTATATAGCATAGACTATCTTTAAAACTGGTGATTTTCAAATGCCATTACAAAATACGTAAAAATGGGTGCTATCATATAAGTTGTTCATGTAGAAATTCAAACAGTACGAATTTAGTTGACCCAAAAGAGGAATTACTCATTATATTATTAAAATATCACTTTTTATTTTTAAACTTCTTCTCAAATGATAATTCACACACACACAGAGACAAACCCTCAAATATTTATTCTTTCTATTATAATAGGTCAAATTTTATTGTTTTCAATACTTTGGAATAGTCACACCTTTTGCTCATTTTCTTGTATGTAACAGAATCTTCCATTTATTTTGATAAATAAAAAATAATATTTCAAGTAAGTCTTTCTATGTAAAAAAAAAAAAGGAAGGAAGGAAAAAAATGTTTCAGAGAGTAAAAATTCTTGAGTGTAGATCGGTTCATCCCAAAACGATTAGAGAAGAAAGCTTCTCTGCCATCCCTCCCCAGTCTATTGTTCCCCTTGCTAATCTTAACAATCAAGCTTCAGTAAATTAGAACTCAGGTAGAGCCGGCCCCGCTGGTGGCTTGCTTGGTAGAGCGTGGTGCTCACAACACCAAGTCAAGGGTTAAGATCCCCTTACCAGTCATCTTAAAAAAAAAAAAAAAACTCAAGCAGAAACCACTAGCTGAGAAGAACCAAAACTATGTCACTTGCCCAAATGCTGCACTTGAACAATAGAATAACGGCGTGTAAGTCACCAGATTTTACACAGGTTAAGCTGCAAGTGCTGGAGTTTCACTCATTGCCAGAACCTCTGGAGTCATTAGAAGTCCCATCTATTTATAAAATTGATCTACTATTTTCTTAAAAATCAAACGAAAACTATAAGCTCTTCTGCTTCATTTTTCTTCCCCCACCTTTTCCTTCCTATTTCTTTTCCTTCCTATTCACTCCCATTTTTATTCCTTTCCCTTCCCATTCCTTCCCCCCCTTTTTTTTCTTTTGCCTTCTTGGTACAGGGTAATGAAGAGGTGAAGGGGTTTGCAGAGGTACATCAGCCATCAGAGCTAGAGGAGAGAGTGCAAGGCTGGGAGGGGGAGCCATGAGGAGGCTCTCAGTGCTGTGCACACTGGCACTGAAAGATAGGGGTGGCGGGTGCATGGACATGGTAAGTGAAGGAGACAGTGAAATTGGGAGATTGGTAGAATGAGAAAATAAGTAAACCCACTGAGACAATGAGTAATTAAATTGAAAGTAATGAAAACCAGATTTTCCACTGGAGAAGGCATCTACACACATGGAAAGGGGAGGAACACCAAAAAGAAACTTGAAGTGGAATTGGAGATATTGTATAAAGACATAGATTTTCTTCAATAGAGCTATCCTCAGTGAGCAACAAACCAGTTGGCACTTATGACAGTGTCTTTTGAGATTTTAGTTACAGTAGAAGAGGGTAAAAAATATTTCACTTCTTGTTTTCTCTTAAAGAAAAAGAATATCTGTAAAAATTTAATTAAAAACCAAGATGATAAAACATTTTATTTACATTAAAATTATCCAGAAAATATGAAAACCAATGCAAATACAATTTACTTCAGTGTATATGTAATACATATATAATAATTCAGTATATATGCAATATGTAACAAAATATATTTCTGTATATATGTCATGTTGTGGCAAATGCAATAGGAAAAAGAGCCTTCAGACTGAATGCAAGAAAAAATGTCCAGTGGAAATTGGAAACAATATTCTGGCTGGTAGTAAACATGAACAGTTGTGCCATTTGAGGAATAAAAAGGAAAAATGGGTTTTTTGTTTGTTTGTTTGTTTTAAATTTTTACTGACTTTTAAATAAAATTTTTATTGAATCAAAATTGATTATACATATTTTAGGGGTTCAACATTGAGATATGTTGATCAAATCAATATTACTAGCATATATATTGTTACAAATCGTAATTATTCTTTATGCCCCTTGTCTAATGTCTCTCCATCCCCTCTCCCTTCCCCTTCCCCCTTCTAATTACCCTAGATTTCTTCTTTCCTTCTGAAAGAATAATGGTTACTCTGTTGATTTGCTGCCTAGATGATCTGTCCAATGCTGAGAGGTGTGATTAGGTCCCCCAATATTATGATAGAGCAGATGCTTCTTCTATCACTCTGAAATGGGCTTTGTGGAGAGAGACACCCTCTTCTTTTCTTTATCTCTGCTGGTGACTCTCCTTTTGTCAATGCACTCCAGTGGCTGGCAGACCATCTGCATGGTGGTTGTGGCATCTAGCCACTTTCACAGCAGCCATGGTTATTGTGGTGGCTGTGGTGGGCCACCCACATGGAGGTGAAGCTTTTGGCATGCTCCTTGGTTCTGGCAGTGTGCCTGGTTGTGGGAGGGGGCCCAGTCCCAGGATCCAGACCTCAGGTCCCCAGGCAGGCCCCAAGGTGCTGGCACTGTGGGAAAAATGTTTTAAAGCCTAGAGATTTTTTTAGAAGGCTCTCAAAAAAAATTCAGTTTCTTAAAAATATCTTTTGTTAATCTGAAACCTCATATTATCTGTTTTCCCCATAGATTTAATAATTCTCATCAATATTCCAAAGGGATTTTTATTCTGGAACTTGAGAAAACATGACACTGAAAATCATGTAGTATGATTTAAGTGAGACTAGAAAATGCTGAGGGGGGAAAATTGCTCTACCAATAACTCAAATATGTTATAGAAATAACAATAATCTTAAAAGTATGGTAGTAACATTGGAATAAAAGACCATTAACAGAATAAAATAGAGCACATAGTAATAGACATTGTTGTAGGATTTAATATAAGATAGAGGAGAAATCACAAATCAATAAGAAAGGAGAAAAATATTAAAGAAATAATGGCAATTGATGAATTCTGAAAAAAAGCAATTTTAATTATTCACCTCATCCTACAGTCCTAAATAAAATCCAAATAGATAGAATATTGGAGCCTTAAGAAAACAAACCAAAGAAGAAAATCAGATGAAATGTATTAAACACATAAGCAATGTAATATTGACAATATAAAAATGTTACACGTATGCTCCTAAAAAAATTAATTGAAATATAAGTGAAAATAGCAACCAGGAAAAAGAAGTTTAACAGCAAAGACCAAAAAGGGGCTATTTCTTTGCTTTACAGGAAGTTCATACAAATCAATAAGAAAACTGCAAATGAGCAAATGATATCAGGCAATAATTTTCAAATGAATAAATGAAAGTAGCCAATAAAAAGATAGAAAAATGTTCTCACAACTAATCAGAGAAATACTGCAACTTAAATAACAGTACTTGTACATCAAAAACAAAGAAAATATTTGTGGTAGAAGACGACCTTGGCAGTCCCCAACAAACATGCCTTGCTATACTCATGTCCTGTGTAGTCCTCTCTAACTCTGACTTCAGCCACATGACTTTCTTTGGCCAATGGGACATTAGCAAGAGTGGTGTAAGCACAGGCTTGATAAGGATATACATATTGGCACTTGCTATGGCCTGAATGTTGGTGTTCCCCCAAAATTCATATGTTGGCACTTAATACTTAAAGTGATAATTTTAAGAGGTGGGACCTTTAGGAAATGATTAGGTCATAAATGGGATTATGAATGGGATTAGTAGCCTTATAAAAGAGGCTTGAAGGAGCCCTTTTGACCCTTCCACCATGTGAGGACACATAAAAGGCACCATGTATGAGGACACCAGACACCAGATCTGCTGGAACCTTGATCTTGGACTTCAGAACTGTGAGAAATAAATTTCTTGTTTATAAATTAGCCAGTCTGAGGTATTTTGATATAGCAGCCCAGATGGACTAAGAAAAGACGTGTCTTACAACACTCCCTCTTGGAAGTCATCTGTCCTCCTGGAAAGAAGATTGATCTGGACCACTGAATGATTAGAGGCTGTGTTGAGAGAGACCCTGGAGGATGAGAGGCCGTCTTGGACATCCCATCCCTGGGCTGGGCTCCCTGCTCAATGAAGCCACTTGAGGAATCTCAGCTATATGATGCGGAAGAAAAACTCCCAGCCAGCACATCACAGAATAGTAAGAAACAAATCATTGTTGTTTTAAGTCACTAAGTGTTGGGGTAGTTTGTTACAGAGCAGTTGTTACAGAGTAGTAGATAACTGAAACAATATTTCTTTTCCATATCACCAAAACAAAAGTTCACAAAAGATACCAAATTCTGGTGGGAGAGTAAATTGGTACAGTGTGACACATTAAGGAAGTAATTTCACAACAATAAGTTTCAACAACTTTTGAAATGTTCATTGAACCCACTGAACTCAGTAATTTCACTAGGAAATCTGTTCGGAGGGAAAAAATCTGAAATATAAGAAAGGTGTATATACGAAGATATTCATTGCATTATTATATATTGAGAAACAAAAACATCTGTCACTTTACTATTCACCTATCTTCACTAGCATGACTTAATTATTCTAAGAAATTCTTGGAAGATAAAAGTTGAAAATAACTTTATTGTTTATTTCTGGATATAATGTGTGCAAACACATTTAAAGAAATATCAGACCAGTCAACCTTTCCATAGATAACACCAAACTGTTTTCTCTTCCAGTCTCTCTGCAAAACCCTGCCCTCAAAATCTTCCCCTTGTCTCTTCTTCAATCAGTCCTAAACTATTACATCATAATTCTTACCCTGTCTCAGTCATTATTGAAAGACCTGTCTTAAACCAGATACCTCCACCCCACCCCACCCCCAAAATACATATATCTCAACTTTGCCCTTATCTTTCTGAGATGCTACTAAGAATCTGTTGAAGTGGTGGTCTCCTTTACGGCACTAAGTAATAAATTCAGCTTCGCATTAGCCCCAGTTTATATTGGTGGTATTTTTAAGGAGATAGTGTTTGACACTATGAAAGCGAAAGACTGGTAACAATATTCGTACTGAATGTCTAATTAATGGAAAATTATTAAATAAAATCTAGTACATTATCTCAAAGGAATAGAGAAATACAGAATAAGTGGGATAGGCTGAGGTTATAATGTTAAGTTAAATATGACAGTTATTTATGACTTCAGCTACGGGTTCTATAAAAGTATATTAAGAAAGAAAATAAGGAAGGGAAGGAGGGAGGAAGAGAAAGAGAAAGGAAGGAGAAAAAGAGAAAGAAAAAAACTGCTTAGTGTTTGTCTTTGAGTGTTGAAATATAGATGGCATTTTCTGTTTTTCTTATTATCAAATTTTCTTTAATGGAAAAATTTAATAATTAAAAAATTATTAAGAATTTTCTTTTTAAAACAATGTCTGGCTAGGCTAAGGCCTGGAATCATGCTTGCAGCACCAATTGTCTAGCTCTTAATCCTGTTCGTGATGCCAGTTGTAAAGCTAGGTCACCACACCAGTTGTCGGGCTCTTTTTTTTTTTTTTTTTTTTTTTTTTTAAAAGATGACCGGTAAGGGGATCTTAACCCTTGACTTGGTGTTGTCAGCACCACGCTCAGCCAGTGAGCGAACCGGCCATCCGTATATGGGATCCGAACCCGGGGCCTTGGCGTTATCAGCACCGCACTCTACCGAGTGAGCCACGGGCCGGCCCGAGCTCTTTTACCTGTTGGTAATCCTGCACCAACTGGGCCGATGGCTGAGCTAGGGCTGGGTCCGGAGCCCACAGACCCCTCAAGCCCATTCACAGACTGGGTCACAAACCCTTCACACGCCAGGCTGGGTCCCCAGACCCCTTCACACAGGTCTGTGAGCTAGGTAACTGGCCAAAAGGTCCTTGGAGCTATAGGTTGGAAAGCATGGCTGCGCCAGGCAGATGCCTGAGGCCAATGCCTGCCTGCCTCCTTCACCAAACTCCTCTCTCTTTGTCTCTCTCTTTTCCTCTCTCTCTCTCTCTCTCTCTCTCTTTCTCTCTCTCTAAAGAGCACAAGAATAGCAACAGCACTAAAAAGATACATTGGCATGCATGTGCACCGACTACACACACACACACACACACACACACACACACAATTTGCTTACAAAGGATGCTGAACCACACCCGACTGGACCCCAGGCGAGGGCCCTGACCAAACTATTCTATTTTTCTCAACAAACAATACTAGCTAAAAATAGGATTTGATCATCTTTCCCAGTTTTGCAGGCAAAGGGTACAGTGATTACCATGGTATATAAATGGGAGAGATATAATTAATGCAATGCTCTCTCTTCAGGCTACTGAAGTATGCTAGGACCATCAACAGTCAAAAGTAATAGATGCTGGTCAGAGGACTACTGGTGAAGAGGAACCCTAAATGGTCATTGAAGAAAATGACAGACTATTTAGGTCAGGCAAGTACACTCCTTTGAATGTAAATAATTATCACTTTACCTGTTCTAAAATCAGGTGGTTTCCATAATCGCCGTAAATGATGGGGCCTCTCTTATTGTCTTGTACATATGACAAAATTAAAATGATTAACATGCACAGCTTCTTTCTTTCCCTTCCCCACAACTGCTTCCACAAAGATTTTAGGTATTGCCTACTTAAGCTTCTTGCTTCCTCCCTTAGGAGTGGAAAAGAAAGGCCTGAAGAGAACTATAATTCTCATGGAACTGCATGTTTCTGGGAGCACATGGCATGGGCTTAGAAGCTGTCAACCAAGGGACCGAAAACATTCTTTAGGGTAGGGAGTAGTAGACTCCTTGGGGTTTCAGAGTACTGGAGATAGGAAAGGACAGGTGATTTTAATAGGAGTTTCCATGAGCAAGGCAATTGGACCCACTTAAACATTTGAGAGCAATATGAATCAAGATGGGAATTTCTTTTGGAGCTGTGCTTTAAATGCAACACCACTCCCATGTGGAACCACATGGACCTCCTTTTGTGCTTTGTTATTGTTATAATCATACTTTAAACTCTGAATTAATTGTGTTGGTGGTTTTTTAAAAAATACACATGCTGAAAATAGAAAGTAGGAACAAAAAGCAAGACTGGATTTTAATTTAGAATTATGTAAAGGAAAGAGAGAAATCCTGTATGGGGTAGATATGAGTACATTGACTGGAAAGGTATGTTTGGTAGTGAAGAAGGTCTCCTTTATCTAAATCTACCACAGCCTGGATGAAAAACCTTTCTAATCACCACACTCCCTTTACTCTGTTTTCTATACTCATCAAACAAAATTATTTGGTTTCTCAGTTACTTTGGTACCAACGAATGGGTGCTAGATAACAGACACGTGTAATCCTGTTTATGGATTACTTGAACCATCAAGTTTCCAATGATGAAAACATTAATTTCATAAAAAGTTATTAATAAAATGATTCTCCAACACACACACACACACACACACACACACACACACACACACACACACACATCCCTATTGTATGCTTGGCTAGAGAAAACCAGTTATTTGGAGAACTGTGATTATTAAAATTCCAGAACTCGGGAGAAGAGAGACCACATCCTGGCCCTGTGGTAATTTACCAGAATTTAAGCTGGTCATGTGAGCTAAACATTGCTCCAAATTTATTAAAACAAAGTATAACAAAAGAAAAAACCTCTAATGCTTTTATGATCATTAAGAAACTATTGAGTATTGATTTAAAGTTCAGAGAATTACTGTGAAAGTTAGTCAGTAATAATCATAACAAATCAAATTAGCATGTAGCAAATAGTAAATAATCTTCTTAAAATTTCTTTGAAAAAATTTCATATGTTGGGTGAGGTAATGCTGGTAGCTGCCAGCCAAAACACACTCTTTGTATACTGAAAGCTGATCATCTATTGATCTCACCAGCCATGAATACTTGAGAGAATAATCACATTAATACTGATCATAATAATCACATTAGTAATAAAAAGTCACACAGCCTGAGTCTGAAGAACATTTGGTGTTTGTATGTATATATGTGTGTGTATTCTGAATCATCCTACCACATAACGTATTACAGCATGAACTAAACCACATAAAGGAACTAACACACATGGAAAGGGGAGGAATACTTGAGAGAATAATCACATTAATACTGAATGTGTTTGTTTTTCAAAAGACTTTGTTATAATACTGTGTCACCTCTAATACTCTGGCATGGATCTAGGAAAGTTTCATAAAGGATTCCAGCAATTTTGTGTATTTAAAGTAACATATATTAAATAAGAAGTATATGGTAATGCCAACATCATATCATGGGTTCAGATCCCCATACAGGCCAGCTGCCCCAAAATATAATTAAATAAATTAAAAGTACGGCTCAGTTTTTTTTTTTTTTAAACCAGAGATTGAAGTATAAGTTTATAAATACAAATATACAGAAAGGCAGGTGTGCAAGTGGTTAGTACTTGAAGTCAATACAGTATTGCATTATGATTAGTATTATTCTGAATTTACCTCATGGACACACCACATATTTAAAGTAATTTTGTAGCTAGGAGTTTAATTTTAGTGACTAAAGTTTAAAATAACTTTTAAAATATTAGAAATATCTGAAAAATGTAAGAGTGCTTATTGAGTTGTTTTGGTCATGCTGAGTAGTGAAGGAAATTTGATCTCAATAGCTACATATTAAATGTTAACAACCTCATCTTTATTAACAGCTAGATTACCTAAAAATAAAGTATATATTTAGATTCCTGTGGTCTTTTCCTTTCTTTTCTTTTCTACCTGTGGTGTTTTCAATGCTAGAATCTTTTGTTCATCAAGTCAGATAAACAACTGTTAAATATCTTCCACATTCAAGATACTATACTGTGGGAGATAAAAAGAAATCTTTAAAAATAGTCCTGTCCTTAAGGAACGTCACTTTAGTTGATTGCAAATTCTGGCTATTTAATGTCAGACAATCACATCTCATTTATTATCCTTTCAGAATAAAAGCTGGATTTTTTTAAATAAAATGAAATGTCATCATTTTATTATCAACTATGGTTTTGGTCAATAGTTGAGATATTGACATTCAAAAACGTTAAAGTATTTTTGGAGAGTTTACTCTAAACATGTTAGGATTGAGATATGAAAGTTTTTCAAAAACAGAGGTATAATTTTGAATGTGAGAATTGATAATGGTTGTGCTTATTGTTAGTTACAAGAAGAGGAATGTGCATGAATTATTAAAAATCCATTACTACAGGGCTGGCCTGGTTAGCTCAATTGGTTAGAGCACACTGCTCATAACACCAAGTTTGGGGGTTCAATCCGTGTACTCGCCAGCTGCATGCACACACACGCACAGACACGAATCCATTACTACAGACTAACAAGTGAAATCAACACCCAGGGGTAATGGGTCAGCCAAGAATACAGTGCATCAATTTAGAAAGAGTGAGAACTACAGAAGTATCAAGAGAGCTTTTTAGATGACAGTAACAACATCAATTTAAAATCATTCTGTATTAAATGACATGCATATATAAGGTACAAAAATTAAAAAATAGAGAAAGATATACAGTGAAAAGTAAATCTCCCTTTAACCTTAGTTCCCCTCTTAGAAGAAAAGAACAGCTACCGGTTTCATATAGCTAAAACTTTCTTCTTTCATGTGACTTTTCTATACCCAAACATTTTACTCTTTCTGTACTTCCATTTCAGTTTTCTACAACCTTAATCCATATACTCACTCTACATGGTGTAGTCATAAAGAGGACTACACTACATTACAAAGCCCACCCTCTGAGACGGGCTAATATAATGAGTAGGAAATTGATAAAGTCAGCCAACTGTCAAGATGATGTTAATAGGCTTTGGATACTTTTCTTCAGTATGAAAAAGAACTTCCCACTTTTATCAAGGTGTATTTTAGGAGTCGATTGGTTTATCTGAACAAATCCCTATGTCAAGGGGAGTGGGATTAGCCTTGATTGAGTAAGGCAAATCAGGCATGCTCCTTAGAGCTGGGGTTGGCCCCAAGCCATAATGGCTATTATATTAGGACAAGGTAAAAATGGACTTTGCTAAGTCAGAATCAGTGTCCATTTTACACAAAGTCTATTTGTGAAAGTGACACAAACTTTTTAAGTCACAACTTATTTGATTATTAGAAAAATACAACAAAGTACATGATCCATTGTCATGGTTGTGAGAATAAAATAAGTATATTTATCTATATAGAGTTAGGTAAAGTTCTGTGGTCTTAGTAGAAAATTATATAACTGTTATAAAACTACAATTTTATAACATGAGGGATATTTTCCAAGACCCCCAATGGATGCCTGAAACCATGAATTGTACTGAACTTAATTGCCATCAATTAGAACATGGTTCTTTCTGTTCATGTCTTTCAAGCACAAATTTAATGCCTTTCTATCCATCTTAACTAAGCATTTATCACACACTGTGGCTGTAACTTTTGCAGTTTGAGGAAGTTCATGCTAACAGCAAATTACCATGAACTTCTTTTTCCTTCTTCACAATTTCATGGATGGAAGATTCATTCTTACTGTAGGTCTTACCAACCTCGGCATATGAGTTTTTTTCTTATTAAGTTGTGAACTTTCACCTTTTTACTTAACAGAAGCACTTTCTGGCCACTTTCTGGCATTTCCCAATTGTCAGCATCACTACTGTTGAGTTTGGAGCCATTACTAAGTGAAGTAAGCATTACTTGAACACAAGCCCTGCAATATCATGACAGTCGATCCAATAACTGAGATGGCTAAGTGACTAACGCGCAGGTTAGTCAGCGTGGATATGCTGGACAAAGAGATAATTCACATTCCAGGCAGGATAGAGCTGCACAGTGTGAGATTTCATCATGCTATCAGAACAATGTACAATTTAAAACTTATGAATTGTTTATTTCTGGAATTTTCCATTTAATATTTTTGGACTATAGTTAACTATAAATGAAACTGTGGAAAGTGAAACCATGGATAAGGGGGGACTACTGCATCCCATATTACAACCTAGTGTTTTAAACTCTATTATTAGAATAAAGAAACCTCTTGATGATATAACAAGTATTCAGATGAATACTAGTTTTTGTGTGTGAGCACAAAGCTATCTAGGTTGAAAGACTGCTGGGAATGATGACTTGGGCTAGACTAAGGTTGATTTCACTTAATTTTATTATTAAACCAGAAAAAAGTAAAAATTAAACAAGACATAAAGGTACAAATGAGCAGAAGGGGTTCCCTGATGCTTCTCTTTTGCCTCACAGATGTATGTCCTAAGTTCAGGAGTCACTGCCTCTAGGGAGAAGCCAACTCAGTGTTCAAGGACTGATCCTACTACCACATGAAAAAATTTTTTGCGCCACAGCTATGTATTTGTCTTCTAATTCTTGGGCACCATTGGGCCTTATTGAAATTTCAGTTCAAGCTTCTGGTCAAGAAGGCAGAATATATGGTCCCTAGCATCACTCTCTCCCACAAATCAACCAATTTACAACTATTAAAAAATGACGACCGCCAAGCTGGAGCCACTAGAGCTCAGGGGAAGAGAAGGACAGACCTAGTGAGTGCACGAAGGCAGGAGAAGCCACAATGAGAGGGAAAAAAACCACTCTGACCATTTGGAGCCCCGGCCACTTCCAGGCTGGAGCTGCTGGAATTGCTGAGTGCAGGGAGTAGGAGCTAACAAAAGCCACAGCTGTGCCTTTTAGATGGAGTTGCTTGGAGGTGGCAGGGGAGAAGAGGGCCTTGGTGGCCCCCAAGCCAGCAAGACCACTAATAGGTTGCCCATGGACCCACTTAGGAGCAAGGAGCCACAACAATGGAAAAAAGGGAGTAACTCAGAGGCCCGTGGGTCATCGCAAGGGACTGGTGCACAGCCTGTCCCCTGGGAACTGATTGGAGCACAGGCTGTGGGGAAGACAGGCCCACTGGGGGAACACCAGGGTACAGCAAGGACAGCTGATCTGCCCTCCAGTCAGCATGGGACCACTCAGAGGAGACTGGTCAGGAATATAAAACTGCAAGGGGTACAGTTTGTTGAAAGACTCAGACCCAGACCAGACTTTCCTTAAAAAAAAAAAAAAAAAGATGACTGGTAAGGGGATCTTAACATTTGACTTGGTGTCGTCAGTACCACGCTCTCCCAAGTGAGCTAACTGGCCATCCCTATACAGGGATCCGAACCCATGGCCTTGGTGTTACCAACACCACATTCTCCCAAGTGAGGCATGGGCCAGCCCTCAGACCAGAGTTTCTACACTACTCAAGTGTACCTGATCTCATGAGAGCTGAAAGTACCTATAAAGTCAACCATTAAAACCTGAGCTGCAGAAAAAGCCTTCCCCAGAGAATCAACAGCAAAGCAACAATTTAGCTCAACCACAGAGCTCAAGTGCTGGTCCCCACAGGAAGGTTCCCCATTTTAAAAGTAATCAAAGGATAACAAATTAGTTCCAGTGCAGAGTTTAAGTGGTGGGAACAGCAAATAACCCAACACAGAACTGAAACAAAAAACAAAATTACCCACATACAGAGACAAAGTTTGACATTAACTAGTAAAGGTCTCACATCACCAAAGAACACTTAAAACACCTAGAAGGACCAGAAGTCTCCTGGGCTACCAAGCCAGAGAAGGGGGAGGACTGAGGTCTCAGTCATGCCCCCCGACACTTGCAACCAGTCCCCAAGGGTGGGGGCCTTGTGCCTTGGCCACAGCCCCCTGACACACGCAAGCAGCCCAGCAACAACCACCAGCATCAGGAAGCGCCCCAGGCTCTCCTGAGCTGGGGTGGTGGGGTGCCTCGTGCCTTGGCCATGCCCCCCCAACACCCACAACCAGCTCAGTGATGATAACTGAGCCACCACAGGAAGTGCCCAAGCTCTCCTGAGTTGGGACAGTGAGGCACGGAGGGTTTTGGCCATGCCTCCCGATATGTGCAACCAGCCCAGCAAAGACTAGCAAGCTGCCACAAGAAGTGTCCCAGGCTCCCGATCTGGAGTGGTGGGGGGCTAGGGCTTTAGTCACACCTCCCCTGACATCTGCACCCAGCCAGGCAATGACCAAGACACCACTGGAAGCCCCTTGGTCTTCCCTGTGGAAATGAGGGGGGTGCTACCCCTCCTCCTTCCTCCTTCCATCCTATTTCCTTCCCCCTTTCCCCTCTCCCCTTCCCCCCCAACTGCTTCACAACAACATCATAGGATGTAAAAAATATATATATTATTAAGTAAATTTTTTTTAAAAAAATGAAAGAGACTAGATGCCTGGTGGCACTGTTGATTGGCATCAGTCGATCTCGGGGTTTCTTGTTATGGGCGACAACAAAAATAGAATAAAAAGGCACATGTAGGGCTGGCCTGTGGCTCACTTGGGAGAGTGTGGTGCTGGTAACAGCAAGGCCATGGGTTCGGATCCCATATAGGGATGGCCAGTTAGCTCACTGGGTTAGCATGGTGCTGACAACACCAGGTCAACGGTTAAGATCCCCTTATCAGTTATCGTTAAAAAAAAATAAGGCACATGTATAAGAAAAAAAAAAAAAGAAATTTCAGTTCAGAATACTTGGCCATAACCCACCAAACCTATACTATACCCAGATTCACAAAAATGAAAGTAGTTTAGATTATAAGATAATTCAGAAAACATTTATTGAATACCAACTAAATGCTCACCACCAGGCCAGATGCTGGAAAATACCCAATTTATTCCTTGTATCTAATTTTTACATTTGGTTTGGTTTCCTGCCAGAGATATACACACATTTTGAGGAGAAGGGAAAGAATCCTACAATGCTTAATTTAAGTGGATCAACTATTTTAATAATACTAATAATATTAGTCCATTGCTGTTGCTTATTACAAAATACCCGAAACTGGGTGATTCATAAAGAAAATAAAATTTATTGCTTACAGTTTGAAAGACTGGGAAGTCCACAGTACAGGGAACACATCTGGTGAGGGTCTTGGAGGTGGTGACAGTGACCCGGGGTCTCACATGGCAGAAAATGGTGGAGCAGAGAGTGAGAACTTCTCATGTGCTCTTCTTTCAAAGCCCCCAGGACCAGGCCCCTGACCACCGTTATTAATCCATTCACTACAGCATGGTCCCACAATCTAATCACCTCTTCAAGGCTCCACCTTTCAATTACCAAAATAGGACTTCCCATCCTCTTTACACTGTCACAGTGGAGACTAAGTTTTGGGGGGACATTCAACCCAAGGCACTAAAGATTTTGTTTTAGCAAGTAGCAGATTAAATTGTGGGCCAGGATTTCTTCTCCTCTCATTATGGTATTGTAGTAGTAGATTTTACATTACTATAGTAATTTTTAAAATATTCTTAGGAATATGAACACCTGTATTCCTAGTTCATTTATAAACTCACGTATTCCAAATAACAGACAGCTTCTAAATCTATTAAAGACACCAAAGGCAGTATGGGGATAAGACACTAACTTATCCACATAATTTTAAGGAAATAGATCAAGTACTTAAAATTTTTTCAAATAGGCCAATTTAGTGACAACAGTAGGTAAGAAGAAAATAGTACCCAGTTTTCTATTCCCCCATTCCTTCATGCCTGGCCTCAGAGTGTACTGCTCTCCCAGTCCAGTCTCCTCTCTTCAGGGTGAATATGACTGGCTACTGATACCGTATTAATCGCTCCTCCAGGACCATAGCTTTCCCACAAAGGGAGCTGGAGAGGTAAGGTAGGGTCTCAGTGCTAGTGTTTGCAACTATGGTTCAGATTTTACACAATGCACCATAGGCTGTTGCAGTCCACCAGGAGCAGGCACTTGTCTTACTCTGCCAAGTTTGCTACCTAAGAAGAAAGGTCCTTTGCACAATGAAGACCCATTCATGGAACCAAATACCTAAATGCTTTATCTTGCTTAGGATGACAAAGTTCAGTAATATGTAGAAAATAAAATATTTTCATGGGCATAAGGTCCTGACCAGTACAAAATGTTTTCTAATTCATCATATAATACACTCCAATCTAAAACATTCCAAACTAAATTATAACATTTGGCTGTCCTTTTCCCAGGAGGAGATAATCATAGTGAATATTTTTGCAGGAATTCCCATTAAAGGCCTGACACATCTTCCCTTTCCTCTCCCCAGATTAGATGATCTCATAGAAACCTACATCCCTAATCTGCCACATTACAGATAATTGCTGGTAGCTATTCATAATAATATTATACTGTTTGCTTTTCTAATACATTGAAACCTAAGTGGTAGTATATCCCTGTATTATAGATTTAATAGTCACTGTGTAAGTTCTATACCTTTAATAAACCAATATTTTTTTCATGTGCATATAATACAATATGAAGACAAATAAAAATTTTTCACAATTATTTACTAGGTAAAGAGATCACATAACTTATGCAGGATAGCTATTGGTCTATAAAAACAGTAATTTCATTTGGTTTCATCTAGCTTCATGGTGATTTCTTTTTCTTTTTTCTTTTCTTTTCTTTTTTTTTTTTTTTGGTAGCTGGCCAGTATGGGGATCTGAATGCTTGGACCTTGGTGTTTTTAACACTGCACTCTAATCAGCTGAGCTATCTAACCAGCCCTGGTTTCAAGAATAATGTACACAAACTAAATAATAATATATGAAGATAGAGGAATCAAGTGTAATTACATAGAGTTAAATTTTGACTCACACATAGAACAGTTTTCTCACTTTGAAGATTATAGAATGTGTATGGATTTTGTGACCTAAAATTTTAAACTTTTAAGGATGGGTAAGGCCTGATAGATGAGGAAAATTACTCAAACCGGGAAAGTTCACAACACCCATATTTTTGTTTCAATAAATGATGTATTTTTAAAAAATAGAATGGTAACATAACACTGTCAAACTTTGAAGTTTCATGGAAAACACCTAAAAAAAACCACTGCTTCATTTATTTGTTATCTTAAAATTACTTGAAAATACCGAAAAACACTAGAAACAAAGTTACCTACAGTCCAAAAACTACTTAAAATTCCATGAAAAAGAAGACAAAGTCCTCCATACTAGCCTTCTAATCCCTTTCCTCTGACATAGTCTATGCTACACAGATTAGCTATATATAATTATAAATTTATTTTTGTAGAAATGAGATCAAATTGGTCTGTAACTTATTTTTCCCTTTAAATTAATCATGGATGCTTTCTTTGATCAGTACAAATAGATCTATGTCACTGATTTAAATAGCTGTAAAGCATTCCATTAAATAGATGTGCCATGATGTATTTAATCATTTCTCTATCCCTGTAATGTATTTTTCAGTGCTTACTTTATTATGTCTGTGTGATTGCTGAAAACACTATGTACCCTTTACATTGGAGTGGTGGGCAAGGGTTTGGTAAGCTTTGAGGTCATCAAAGCATCTTCTTGAAAAACACAACTTCAGAAAACAGCCAACATTTATATTAGAGTACGTTCTTCAGAAAATTTTTAAAACTTTTTTAAAATAAAAAAAAGCAATAAAAAACATACATATATACACTCACATGCATACAAATATATATACACAGAGGGAGAAAGATAAAGTGATTATATCATAAGTGTGTATTTATAATAAAACGATATTAAGAGTAGATGAGGAAGTAAGTTATAAAATGAGACTTATAACCTCGTAAGGCAAAGGTGTTTAAAGTCCAAAACTCAGAGTACTAATTAATCCTTATATATTTTTTGTGCTCTGAAGACTTAAGTTTGTTGACATGCAGAAGAAATGTAGCAGTTTAAACTGCAAAATGAAGTTAATGAAAAACGCAAAATCCTAACCAGCTTTGGAGTCAACATTAGAGAATAGCATTTTCAGAAAATTATGTTACAAGCCATTATTACATTCCTTCTGCTGTTATTAACTGGAGACAAGAAGTGAAGAATAAATAACCGGAAAGAAGAAGCCCATCAGCAGACTCCAATAAACAGGGCAAATACAATGATGATCTAGAAAAGTACCATTTGTATGCATTACTTCATGTTTAAAAATTTGTTTCTAAGCCCGCTAATTATAGTCTACCTATCATTACCACATGGTGATGATAATAAGACAGCATTAGCTTAGGAGTCCGGATAGACCAATCCAAGATCTACAATTTTCTAGTTGAGTCACTTTGGCAAAGTCATTTAACCCCTGAATCTCAGTTTTCATTTATACAATAAGAATAACAGTAGATGTCCAGTAAATGTCAGATAGGAGATCTGGACAGTATACCTAGCAAATCATACCAGGAGCACTGTTTTTGCATAAATGAAATAGTTATATTACCACAAAAGTGTGGTTCTCAGACCAGCAGCATCAGCATCACCTGTGAGCTTATTAGAAATGAAAATTCATGGGGTACCTACGCAGACCTACTAAATCAGATGGTCTGGGTTACAGCCCGGGGAACTTTTATAAGCTCTTCAACTTGATTCTTTTTTTTTTAGTGCGGACACTAATCAATTTATCCTTTTTTTTTTTTTTTTTTTTTTTTTTGTGACCGGTAAGGGGATCGCAACCCTTGGCATGGTGTCGTCCGCACTGCGCTCAGCCAGTGAGCGCACCAGCCATCCCTATATAGGATCTGAACCCGCGGTGGGAGCACCGCTGCCCTCCCAGTGCTGCATTCTCCCCAGTGCGCCACGGGGTCTGCCTGACACTAATCAACTTAGTTGATTCTTATGAATGTTTGAGAACCGCTGTGAAAGAAAGTGAGCCAAGATGCTGGGTATCTATAGGCACAGGAGGCACAATGCTTTGGGCCTACGATGCTTTTAAAGGCTTATGAAAATGTTTTAATGTTATTTCTTTTAAAATCAGAAGAAAAAATAGACATAATGATAATAATAAATATATAATAATAAATCCAGTCTGGATTATACTTTGTCTTTATAACAAAGCAGTTGAAAAATTAACTAATTAAAAAATTTAAAATATCATTTTATATATAGCATTTTAAGTCTCACTAAAAAAAGTTTATTATACTTCTTATGGAGGAAGGGTCCCATGAAGTCATAGTGCCTAGGGACCAGGAAAGTCATAATGCAGCCCTAGTCACCTGAAAACTTCCCTGTTCAATTGTAAATGTTGACACTGATGGTGTCTGGTAGGAACTGAGTGTGCATAAGAAATGTGTGTTATTGTGAAGATACAGTCACATACAATTTTGAAAAGATTAGTTTGAGCTTTGCTTAATCAAAACTTTAAAATTGTAAGCATTATAATGGCTGCTAAAACCCTAGGAAAAACTCTGCAACATGGAAGAAGGACAGAAAGCATTGACTAGAGAGAACTGGAAATAAAAAAGGAACATGAAACATGGTAGGATTAAAGAACCCCCGAAATGATAATCAGCAAGTTTAATGTGAAATGGAATATTACAATGTAGAAATTATATTAAAACAGAAACTTACATACTTAGAAACTTTTGTACTATTTTCACACGTCATCATATTATCTGTCACAAATTCACTTAGCCCTTCAAAAACCATCAACCAGTCACAATTTGCAGAATCTGCTATTGTCTTCTGAAACTTGTATTTAGTCACAGACTAACTGTATACTGCACGTTTCAATGTAGTGTTTAGAAGATTGATAATTGTGTTTTCAAAGAAATACATGTATTAAAACTAGGCTACTACTTTATTAATAACTATTCAGCTTTACCAGCATAGATTATGAGTCAGTTTGTCCAAGTACTTTTATATACAGCACTTTAAATCTGGCTAAAATAGAGGAAACACCAGCTGTGATACAAAAGAAAAATTCATAGCCTTAGCGATAAACATACACAGAGAGGAATCTTTGTTATTATATATCTATAACCAGCTCAAGTCTTCCTTCTGTCAACTCCCAGCCTCCTCAAAGCAACTCAAATTATTTCAGCACTGTAATCTTCAAAGCCAAGCCCAAGGTTCACAACTGGATTGCTGATCCTTTTTACAGTATCTTTCCTAGATTTCTACCACAATGTTATTTGGGGCACACATTTTCTGGACCTCTGAGAAGATTGCATACATGGTGTCTAAGGATTCCAAGTTCTAGAATTCTATGATTCTAAATTTTCCTTTGGAAAAATTATCTTAAATATGTTGCATTCATTTGTGTATTCATTCAGCAGATATGTGTTAATATCCACTGGTGCAAGATTCTACTCAGACAAAATGTGCATAACAGATGGAGGGTAAGACATGTTCAAAGGCTCTGATATAGAAAAGAGGAACTGAAAGAACTGAAAGTGGGTGGAGCCTGATGAAAAAGGAGAGAGAATGCTGCAAGAGCGGTAGGTAGGGAGAGCGTAGTATTTAGGATTTTATCCTAAGAACAAGGATAAACCTTTGAATGTTTTTAAATAGGAAAGTGCTGTGATCTGATTTACATTTTTAGAAAAAGATTATTGTGACTTTTGTGTGAGAAATGGATTAGAGAAGGTGTAGACAGAGCATGGAATGACCTGTTTGAAGCTGTTATCACAGTAGTATGGCTAAGAGATTATAGTGGCTAAGACTAGAGCAGAGACATTTGAATTGAAAAAAATATACATAGGGCCGGCCCGTGGCTCACTTGGGAGAGTGCGGTGCTGATAACACCAAGGCCACGGGTTCAGATCCTATATAGGGATGGCCGGTTGGCTCACTTGGGAGAGCATAGTGCTGACAACACCAAGGCAAAGGTTGAGATCCCCTTACCGGTCATCTTTTTAAAAAAAAAAGAAAAAAATATACATAGAATAAAGAAACATTCAGGAAGGAGATTTGATTTGAGAGAGAGAGAGAGAAAGTCAAGAGTGATTCCCTGCTTTCTGGTTTATGAAACTGGGTAGATGACAATGCTATTCACTGAAGTAAGAATCCCAGGAGGGGAGCAGCTTCGGGGAGGGTCTCATGCTCTTGGGTCCTCCCAGAGGATCCTGCAGATTGTCTCAGTCCTGTTTTCCTCTGAATTCTGTTTGCATGGGATGATTGTGCAGTGTTGAAGATGTTGGCCCTTTGATAATCACCACTGATTATTCTTTCTTGTAGGACTTAGACTCCATGGAAAGCTGAGGGGATTCTTGATATGGGGACTCCTAAATATGAGGACCTTTCAAAAAGTTTGTGGAAAATAGAATTGAAAGATAATATAAATCTTTCCATTAACTTTTTGAAGACCCCCTCGTATGTGTCTTTGAATCAATTTAAGTAGGCTACACCTATGCTGGTGAATTGCCTGCAAAGCTCTCAGATGTACAGTGTGGTCAAATATCCTAAGGGTTATAAAGAATAAGGCCAACACTTTCTGCTACAAAGAAGATAAATTCTAGTGGGGATCTTGAGAAGGCACTAGGGTAGGAGACCCACAGGATATGTGAGGGGATTGAGTTAAAGAGGGAGAGACTCTGCCTCTATTGAAGCAGTAGGAAATAAAAAAATAGAATGGGTGGGTACAGATGCAGATAGTTTTGGTAAACTGAGGGAATGCTCATCTTGTGGCAGGTATCACTCTCTGAGGTGGGAAGCAATGGATTCTGCTAAGAGTGATGGGGAAACAGCTGAAGTTTGAAATAATTGTGGTGGACAGTTGGAGGACATGTTGATTTGAGAACCTTGTAGGAAGGCTGGTGGCACAGAAGTTCCCTGTGAGGTGGTAGCCGTAATGTTTTAGTGGAAGCCGTCTTCTCTGTTGGATGACTTTCTTCAGCCATGCTTACCCTCCTATATCCCAAAAGGGAAGGTGGGTAACAGGATATACTCAGGGCGATGGTTTTAGGAGAGTGAAGACAGGAAAGGGAAGATAAGCAAGGGAGTTAAGCATATATGCAAAAAAGAGTAAAAGAAATAATGTATCATGGAGTCTTAACTATGTAGAGAGAAAAGTAAACACGAGAGAAAATGGAGTCAATAGGTTTAGTGATCACAATGAGATTGAAAATGGTCATACCAGCTGTGGTTGTAGATGGGATGCCTGAATTACTGAGTTTGGAAGAGAAGCAGGTCCAGGGTAGGACCTTGGGAGTGAGTGATCAGAGTAAGTGTATTAATAATAAGACACTGGAGAAGATATGGCATTAGGGTCAGAATTTCAGGTGGCAGGGCCTATTTTGTTTTGTTTTGTTATTCCTTTCTTCTTTTTTCCAAATTTTCTTTAATGAAATAATTAGAAAAAATAGAGTAGTCTATAATCCTCTGTAATTATCCATCCACTCAAACTTTAAAATAGTCTAAATTTTCTTCATTCTGTTCATCTATTTTGCCAGAATTAAATGTTGCTTAATATGACAAGTTAGATGACAGCTGAATGGACTTTGCTAAATTTAAAAAATAAAGATATGCTAGACTTTTAATAAAAATTGAATCTATAACTCAGAGACCTGGTTTTGTAGTTAGTCATATTTCTTTCTTTTTTTTTTTAAAAGATGACTGGTAAGGGATCTTAACCCTTGACTTGATGTTGTCAGCACCATGCTCACGCAGTGAGCTAACCAGCCATCCCTATATGGGATCCGAACCCATGGCCTTTGTGTTATCAGCACCACATTCTCCTGAGTGAGCCATGGGCCAGCCCTAGTTAGCCATATTTGTGATATTCAAACTCACTCTCAGTAACAGGCCTGAGCTTCCAAATGTATGAATACTTGTAAATATACTAAATGTATATATTTGTATATATACCAAATACAACTACATTTCAGGGGAGTGTCCTAAATCTGAAAATTTCTAGGCACTGAACCCTGGATAAAGGGATACATGATACTACCAATTCTTTTTTTTTTTTTTAAAGATGACCGGTAAGGGGATCTTAACCCTTGATTTGGTGTTGTCAGCACCACACTCACCCAGTGAGCTTACTGGCCATCCCTATACGGAATCCGAACCCATGGCCCTTGTGTTATCAGCACCACACTCTCCCGAGTGAGCCAGGGGCCAGCCCAATACTACCAATTCTTAGTTAATCGTACTCGTGTGGAAGAACAGTAATTATAGAAAGTATGGTTTTATTTGTTTTTTGGAGGCCAGCTGGTAGAGGGATTGAGCCCTGGATCTCAATGTTATCAGTACCACACTCTAACCAACTGAGCTAACAAGCCAGCCCCGAAAATATCTTTAACACACACTTGAATATGGAAATAGATAATTTCACTTGTAATGCTAGATTCAGAATCAGAATAATTGAACTATAAGGAATACAGAGAATGTTTAATCTAGTGGTTCTCAAAGTGTGGCCCCAGCATCTGCATCACCTGGTAACTTGTTAGAAATGTAAATTCTCAGGTCCTATTCCAGACCACTGAATCAGAAACCTGGAGGTGGGGTAGAGCAATCTGTTTTAACAAGCCCTCCAGTGATTTTTATGCATGAAGTTTGAGATCCATTGGTTTAATCCATACCTCTCCTTTAAAATTGGAATTATGGAGTCCCACAGAGATTCGCTGAAATTAATAATATTTAAAAATAAAACAATGGACTTTGAAGATCCTAAATCAGCTTGCTTAAAAGACATCTTTTACGCAACTCTACCTTGTCTCCCATTCCATATGCTGCTGTAACAAATTACTACTAATTCAGCAATTTAACACAAATTTATTATCTTACAATTCTGTAAGGTCAGAACTCCAACACCCGTCTCATTGGGCTAAAATCAAGGTGTCGGTTTTGTTTTCTGGAGAGTCTAGGGGGAGAATCCCTCTCCTTGCCTTTTCCAGCTTCCAGAGGCCACCCACATTCCTTGATTCCAGGCACTTTTCCCCATTTTCAAAGCCAGCATGTATGTATTTTAAAATTAGAGATTTATTTTTAAAAACTACACTTTGGACTACAAGTGACCAGTCACCCACATCTGCCTGTTATCTACACATGCCTCAGCATTACACTGTTATTGACACAGACTATGTCATAGAACATCACAATAGTATCATGCAATATATCCTCAGGCAACAAAAATAACAAGTTATAATGAATTATGTTCATTACAGTACTCTTACTAAATCAGGTAAGATTAATGGTTCATTTTTAGGAAAAGATTCTAAAAGAATTTTTAAACAAAAAGTTTCTCTGCTTAAGCCTTGGTTACCAGGACAATTGAATTAAAACAGTTCATTCTGCCGAAATTGCACTTAGTCATAGTTTTTCTGTATCATTTTAATTGCTGTGGACTTTTCATTGACATAGAAGTTTATTTATTTATTTATTTATTTATTTATTTATTTTTTGGTTCGTTTTTGTTTTTTAAAGAGGGATACTGAAGGATTTAAGAAAAATACTAATTGAGAGGACCTAAAGGAGTTGAGTTTCAGTAGTGAGACTGTGGGGTAACTTTTTCCATCTTCTGTATTTTCCATATTTTCATTAATGAAACTGTATTATTATCATTTTTTGGAAATCAAATGTCTAATCAACTGTGCGGGGTTAGGATGGGGTCATGGCAGGGAATGCATCTTTATAATATAAAAAAAATGAGAAAAGAATAAAGGAAAATAAAAACCAACATGATATAGTCATCTGAAATTATAAGGCCTGACTTGTAAGGTAAAGGTATGGTTTTTGAAATCTCAACCAAATGACTTTTTTTTTTTTTTTAACACTGCCATGTACTGGTAGAATTTTCCGCGATAAATTATTTTGAAAACTTCTTTAAAAATGAATGTGGACAAGTCATTTTCTAATCCTAAGTATGTGACTGCACCCCCTCACTACCTTCTCTCTTCATAGTTGGCTATGTTTTATTTTCTAAGGTCTCGTCTCCTCAAAGAAATGAACACATCTCTCGGGCACTTGTGGTGCCACGGGGTCAAGCACATCACTGGCCGGCTGAGAAGCGCTCACACGCCAGGTCTGCCCCGGGGCGCCACGGTGGTCGGGATTTTGGATGTAACGTGTCTAGGCCCAGCCAGCGCCACGAAGCGCCGGCCCTGCCGAGAGCCCGGGCGGCGGGTGCCACAAGCTGGGGTTCGGTGCGGCGCCGCAGCCCGCTCTGTCCGCGAGCCGAGTCCGGGCTCTTGAGGGGGAGCAGCACTGGGGGCGGCAGCATCGGGGCGGGGGCGGGAGCAGGGTGGCAGCTCCAGCGCCCGTGGGGGAGGAGCGGCAGCAGCGGCGGCTGGAGATGCTGTGGCGACCGACGTGAGGCGGTGGCTGAGGAGACCAACCCCTGTCCACATGGACAGTCGCAAAGGCCTCCACTGATGCATTCACTCCTGGGAGGGGTGGGCGGACGGCCGTAGCGGCGGCGGCTGCAGAAGAAGCGAGGGGCCGGGGGGCGCCTGGCGGTAGTGGAGACCTCGCCTCCCCGGCGCGGCGGGTGCGGCCATTTTACGGCCTGGGACGACGGGAGGCGTGTTTGTGTGCTTGCTTTCATCCTCCCTTCTTGGGGGCCCGCGGCTGACGGAAGCGTCTCAGGCGGCCTCGGTGGGCGGTGGATGGGGAGTCGTGGGCCGAGAGGAACCGGGCCCGGGAAGCGCCGTCGCCGTCGCCGCCGCTCTCGTTCCCCCGGAGGGGCCTGAGGAGAAGCCCAGGCCGCGGGCCTCATCGCCCGCCAGCCCGCGGACAGGCCCGGGCGCGCCTAGCCTGCTTTTGTGTAGGCCCGTCTGGACGTGGGAGCGCAGCCCGCCTGACGGCTGAGCCTGAGGCCCGCAACCCTGCGGCGGCTACCCTCCTGCGGCGCGGCCCCTCATCCCGGCGAGCACGGCGGCGGTGTGGGCCATGGATTAAGGAGGCGGCGGCGTGGGAGGAGGAAGATGGCGGCCAGCAAGAGCGGCGGCAGCGCTGGAGAGATTACTTTTCTGGAAGGTACGTCCATTTCGGCCTTTGCTGGGGGTGGGGAAATAAAGGACAACGCGGCCCCCGGAACCCCGGGTATTCAGTTATCTGCGCTGCGTGGGCTTGGGCGGCTGAGGTACGAGGGGTGGGCAATGGCGGGGAGGGAATGTGCTGTGAGCGCGCCCGGTTCGAGTACGCCCGGGCTCGGGGCTCCGAACGAGCGAGGATGGCCCAGGGGGCGTCGGTGGATCCGGCTGCGCGCGGAAGGCTTTGACATTTTTTCGTTTTTTTGGTGGTGGCCTAAGGATGCGAGCAACGTGCGCTCAGATCTTGTTTGGTGTTCGAGAAAAGTTTCAAATTGCTAAGGATGGGTAGAATTGGGAGCCAGGCTAAATAAGGACAGGAGAGTAGTCTTAGTAGTCTTAGTCTTTATACCCCCTGGTCTTTCTTTTTCGTGGAACTTCAGGCTTTTATACTTTGCACCCAGTGTTCAGATTAGGCCCGGCCTTGTCTAATCTTACAAAATGTGTTTGCTAAAAATAATTTATAAAATAATTTATCTGAAAGAAGAATGAGATTCACGATGTCAAGTTTTGGGACAGTCATTAAAGCTAATAGACAAAGTTTGGGTGTTTTCATTTTTATTCACTTGTGAGGGAAAGTTAAACATTTACTGCTATGCCGGTCTTAAGAAAAGCCGTATGTTTTTGTTGGGGATGATGGTAATGGGTAACAATATTGTCTTTTGGCCTGTGTATGTATAAGGATCCCCAAAATACAGCTAAATTACATTGTAGTTGTGGACCACGAACTTAAATGTTCACATTACTTAATTTGACTATTCATTGTTTTTTACTGGAAACTGAGTTTATAAATATAATGTTTAGGAAAATGAGTTTCTGTGCTGTGCAGTGTGTGTTAAAAAAGATTAAGTACTCTTTTGTATAATTTTGCAAACATGATTTTTATATGCATTATATTCATAAGCGATACTTTAAGAAAATAACTAGAAACATTACTAAATTAAGAAAGGACAATTTAACTTAAAATTAAGAAAGAACCTTAGTAACATGTATTATGGGAGGGTGTTGAGGGATGGGTATACCCTGTTTTCTGCTTTATTAACAGCCCCACAACAATGCCTGGAACACGGTAGGTACTCAGTATTAGTCTAATGAATGAATAGGGACTAAAAGAGATGGGAAAAAGTAATTTTCTTAATTCTTCCTACTAGAGTGGAGCGAAGTGAAAAAAAAAATCGTTCCTTGCTATGCAGGCCAGCCTTTATCTAGAAGTGATGAGAGCTTTATATGAATTTCCTAGTTAGGAGATAAGGAAAGCTTGTGAATTTTTCTGGTTCATTTTATATTACCTTCATTCTAGTTTGGGCAGAGTAGGTACCTGTCAAGAGGGTGAGAATGGTGCAGATTGTGTTACATGTGGTGTTTTTGTTTTGAAACTGGAAACTCAAAAGATAGTTTACTGATGCTTGTTATATTCAGTATGCAGATGATTATTCCTTTGTGTTGTGGTAAGTTTTGGGCTTCTGTAGGCTTCTGATTCAGTTTAAAAGTTTAAGTTCTGATTGGATGAACACAGGGAGGATAAAGAAGAAGAGAATAAATAAAGCCAACATACAGAGTTGATGTGAGTTTCCAACTATTGCTTTTAGTTTATCCTGACTTAGGGTTCTGTGAATGTACAGGTGAGATAAATTTGAGTTTCACCATGTCTCCAGCATTTTCATAAAGAAAGCAAATGATAACTTGTTTTGGTACATGAGCATAAGGGAAAGGAAGGATTTTAGTTCCTCATAGCCAATTTTCATGTATTGTATCATTATTTTAAAAAGAATTATACTTAGTACTACTTCTGTTTTCTGTTTACTTTTCCATGGTTCATTTGATTCCTTACACTTCTAATAATAAAATACTCCACTATAATTTGCCATACATTTTGTATTATCGTGTTTATAAGTTTTCAAATGTTTCCCCATAGGCTCTTATGATTTAATATTAAAGCATCTACATATTATGCTTTCCTTACTCTCCAGTAAGACATCTTGAAAAACTGACATAGGTTTTCATTCACTCATCAAATATTTATAGTAGCCCACTCTGCTCGGCACTGTACCATAGTGAGTACAACAGTGCATAAAATAGTCAAGGTGCCTGCTTTCATAGAACTTAAGTTTTAGTGTCAATAAATGAATAAATAAATAATCCTTTTAGAACAGCTGTACCTGAAATTTTCACATAGTTTCCTTCTTCGCTTTATTCAGGACTGCTCAGAGCTTACAACCTACTTAAAATTTTCATGGTGTACGCAAACACGTACTAGCACATGGCATTACCTTTTACTGTTTTATATTTCGTATCAGCATTTCTCACACAATAAATTTATTTCTTTATGTTTTTTAGTCCTGCTAAAATATAAGCTCTGTGAAAGCAATGACTTTTCCCCATTATGTTTCTTGCAACTGAAGCATGTTTATTGCTAATGAAATAGAACAAATAAGTATACAGAGCAATGATGGGGAAACTGTTTTGCATAGTGTTTAAGTCAGGAAAGGCATCCCTGAGAAGGCCTTTGAGTTAAGTTAACATCTTAACTGTGAGACATTTCAGAGTATGGCAGAGGGGATTATATGTATTAAGGTTCAGTGGTAATATATAGTTCCATTTGTTAAACAAAAAGAAGGTCATTATGGCTGAAATGTGGCAAGCAACGACGAGAGTGATATGAGAGCCAAGAGATCTATCATGTAGGATCATGAAGAATTTTTATTTTATTCTGAGCAGTGAGAAGTCATTGAGGAATTTGGGGCAACAGGGTATCATGATATGATTTCTCTTTTTAAAAAATCACTTTGGCTGTTCTGTGTAGAATGAATTAGTGAACAGCCAGAGTAAAAGGAGAATAAATTAGGAGAATATTGTGGAGGTCCAGATAGAAGTGATAGGGGCTTGGTAGTATAGTGGCAGTGGAGATTGGGGGGAAAAAGTGGATAGACTGAAGATATGTTTGGATGTAGAGCTTACAGGACTTGTTGATGGATTGATTGTACATTGAGGATCAGAGTCAGGAAGGAATCAAAGATGACTCCTAGGGTTTTGGCTTGAGGTGTTGGGGGGTAATGCCATCTACAGAGATGGAGTAGACTGGCAAAGGAATGAGAAGGAAGTTAATAGCACTGCTTGGTCATCTTAAGTTTGAGCTGCCTATTTGACATCTTTGTTCTAATGTATGTCTTACAGCCTTATCACTACTAGGTGAAATTGTAATTTCACTTCTTTTTATGGCTTCTCTAGGAAAAAGGAAACCTACTGGCTACTACTGTACCTTCTTTATTTTATTCATATAATATCACAATAAAATTGCATGAATTTTCATTAGGCCACAGCTTGTGTTGAATTTTTGATTTCCCTTCTTTCACTAGTATCTTTATTCTATTCATTTACTGTTGTCTTATACCCATTTTCTACTCTTGGTAGATGGTTTTGGCAGGTTTCTCTTCTGTGTTGGTTCATTCATTCAACGGATATTTATTGAGCACCTGCTTTGTTGAAGGCACTGCACTGAGAGGCACAAGAATGAGGGGGGAAAACATGTTTTCTCCATAGAATCTCCAGTCTAGTGAGTCAATAATCAAATAATCCCTTATAAGTATAAAATTACAACTGTACAGCTGATGGGGATTATTTATAATAATGAGAATTTGATCCAGTCAGGGTGGTTTGAAGGGTGAATAGGAGAAGGGAAGGTGGGGAAACAGCTTTCCAGCCAGTGGGAATAAAATATAGGGAACATGGCATGTTTGGGGAACTTAAGGGAGGACAGTATGGTTCCCTCAAAGAGAATGGTGTAAGGTGAGGCTGGAAATGACAACATCAAATTTGTTTCCAAAGAGGTCATTGGCTACCACATGGAGAAAGCTATAGAGAAGTGTAAAAGATAATCAGGGAGGCCAGTTAA
Source organism: Cynocephalus volans (assembly GCF_027409185.1). Classification (NCBI taxonomy): domain Eukaryota; kingdom Metazoa; phylum Chordata; class Mammalia; order Dermoptera; family Cynocephalidae; genus Cynocephalus; species Cynocephalus volans. Next base: position 80,823,513 of record NC_084464.1, read on the forward strand.
GAGATGATTGCAGTATAGGGCCAAGGTGATGGTAGCTAGCTTGTTCTTGTAACCTTTCTTTTGATATTCTCCCCCTTCTTTTCTCCTCTGAAGGAGCTCTAACAAGTGCACTTACTCTCTCATTTGTTTCTTCTTTTTTGTACTACACTTGTTCGTATCTAGCTTTTTTTCCCTTTGCCTTTTTTTTCTATATACCAACTGAATGGCTACACCTATATTTTCTCTAATTTTTTCCTGAAATAACTTTTTTTCTGCCATCCCTTATTACTACTTTTGTTTGTTTTCCATTTCATTTCACATCTGTCTCCCTTTATGGATCTTTACTACTACGTTGAAAAGACATTGCAGTGTTGTCCTCTATACCAGCAAAAATGCTTTTGTCTTCAAATGAAAAGTGTTTTCCGTTTTCCCTTTGCCATACTTTTATATGTAAACTCAGTTTAGAACTCAATCAGTTTGCCAGTATTACTGGGTACAGTAAGTACTTCATGATATCTCTTGAACTAAAGCACAATTTAATTAAATGATTGGTATTCCATGGAGTATGAGCAAGGTCTTTAGTTTTGGCCTGCTCAAGGGGATACACCTCAAAGTTCTCCAGTTAGCCCTGCTTCTTTTTCTTTTGATTGTGCTACTTTTGGAAACTGTATCATGGTGTTATTCCTTATTTACTCCCTATTTAAGTATATTTATTTCCTGGTTTCATTCCAATTGAAATATTCTATTTATCGTTTGATTTTATGTACTCACATGAAACATAGAGCAGAACCTCACTTGGAATGAAAGTGATTTTCACTAGAAATGCAATGACAGCATGAACTCAGAAGCCAGAATGTTGATGTTTATCATCTAGCTTTCCTACCTATTAGCTGTGTAATCTTGGACAGATTACTTAACCTCTCTGTGTTTTCTCATCTGTAAAACAAGGATAATAATTGCAGTTATGTCATAAGATTGCCATGAGAATTAAATGAGTTATACTTAAAACAATTCCACGCATGTAATCACTAAGTATTTGTTGACATTATTTTATTTCTTTTCTTAGCAGATAGAGAAAAGAAAAAGAGCTTATTACTTTTCTTCTCTTCCATCTTGCCTTCTCTTTTATTTGAATTTTAGTTTTTACTGTTTTACTTATTGCCTTTTCTAAGTATTAGCTGATCTTGATATTCTAGGTTGACTGGTGTAGTGAGAGAGGAAAGAGAATGAAATTATGTACTCCATATGTCTAGACTTTTGTAAGTTGTTTGTTCCTGTTGCTGTTACGAAACTATGTTCAATATTTGAGGAACTCAAAAGATATAGAAGGGTTATGTGATCCAGAGCAAGTTAGTAGGGAAATCAACTGGAGCTTGGGACCTGACTTACAGCCTCGGCTTTCTTCAGTATTTTCTTCCTTCCTCCCTTCCTCATCCCTTTTCTTCCCCATTCTTCCTCTTATCTCCTTTCTCTGCACTCACCCAAAGGGGAGCAGGCTGGACAACAGAAGGAAAAATAATAGGTAATTATAGAGAATTATCATTTATTGATGAAGCAGTACTCTAAGAGGACAAATGTGGAAAGCCACAGATCTTTTAAGGCCTACCTTCAGAAATGACTGTGTCATCTCTGCCACATTGTATTGGCCAAAAGGTCACAGAGCCAGCCCACATTCAAGTGGAGGGGAAGTAGACTCCACCATTCAATAGGAAGAGTGGCAAAGAATTTGCAGCCATCTTTAATGTATACAGTCATCTTTCTTCTCCCATACCTACCTGGTATTTTTTTTTTCCCATTCTTTAAATACAGTCCATAGTATTTCTCAAACTTGAAAATGATATTTCTTGTGAAATCCAAGTTTCTAAACTCTGGACAGTTTAGGAAGCTAAAGAAATACAGAACAAAGTAGGCAACACAATTTGTAATTTGTTTCAAAGGGGTAAGTAGCAATATAAAACAGTCATTAGTTTAACTTTTCTTTGATTAGGAACTGATTCAGGAATTTCTGAAACCAGGCCAGCATAAGTAAGAAAAGAGGAAGAATGTTAGAAACATTTTCTTCCTTTCCTTTTCTCTTTCATTCAGTGATATCTGGGTCATGCTGTAGTTATTATAATCTTTCTTATCTTTATTACTTAAACTCTAAGAAAACTTGGTTACACTATTCACAGTATGAAAAATATAACAGTATCTTGATAGAAAACACAAAAGTTAATCCACAAAGTCAAAGATGTTATACACTTAATTCACGTTACTTGGAGTGATAAAATAATGGATGATCTGTTACTGTGAACTGCAAATTATTGTTGCCAACATCAGGTAGAAAACATAGATTACAGAAAGAGATGGATAATCTGTGCCATATCCATTTGACACTAAAAACAGTGTTGCTCTCAGCCCATACTTTTTGGGGGCCACCTTATGGTTTTGTACTTCCCAGATCCTTCTGCATCCACTGGCAAAAATTAGGACCTTTTGTCTCCAGAGGATATTGTTGCTTTGCCTCCCATGGATTTGTCACCCCTTTTCCCCTGGGTGACAGAGCTGCAAAGGATTACTCAAAGCCCATCTCTTCTGAGCAGTGAGAAGCCCCAAAGTGGTTAATCTCCCAGAACCCCCAAGAGAGAGGCATTCCTTCCATTTGGGAAATTAACCCCGAATTGGGGTTCCCTTCCTGTATTTATTCTCCAGCCCAGGATGTTACAGCAAGAGATGTAGGTGGGGTTATAGTTTAACAATATAGGCTGGAAACTTTCAGTGAAACAAGCCAGATGACATTCCAAAAGGCAGGAAGAGACATAGGTGGGCTTAAAGTTTTAACAAGTTTAACAATAGAAGCTGGTAACATTCAGTAAAAACAAGTCAGGTGATATTCTATTAGGCAATTAAGTGATCCACCAACAAAAGCTTGATCTTAGCAAACATTCTCTTCTTAGAGCAATTTCCCAGTATCTTTACATATCAATCAATAACTTGCCTGTCTTTGAGCCAGCAACCTTGCTGTGTTACAACTCTTTACCTTACAACAGAGACTCAGTAGCCTAGAGAAATTTTCCAGTTTTTTGTAAGGTCAGTATTTGAAACTGCAAGGCTTTGGAAAACCAGGCCCTGTGAAGTACATTTGCTTTATAGTATATTCCACAGGATACGGGACTTTCAAATGCTAAAACTGGGACAGTCCCAGGCAGCCTGGGACATTTGGACACTCTGCCTTGTCCCAAGTTAAGAGCAGCTACCTCAAAGCCATCTGAAACTATAGGCTGGGGTAGTAAGGCAACAGCCTTATTTTAATCTTGCCTTTGGGTTTTTTGGGGGTTTGGTTTGGGGTTTTTGGGGGCAGGGGCGGTGCTGTTTCAAATACATTTCATGCTTAGTTTTGAAGTTTTTGAAGATGGCTTTTTTCCCTTCCAAATTAACTGCATTACAATCATTAAAATAAAGCAGAAGAAAAAATGTGCAAACAGTGCTGGTGTCCAGTATATAGTAAATTCACTTTTTCATTTTTGACAAAGACTGAACAACAATGAAAAAAATTCCTCTAGATTTGTTTGTAAACTGTGTAGTAATCTTGTTATCTTTCTTACATTCAAAAAAATCTGCACAGTTTCTGCATTCACAGCCTATCTATGAATCTGCTAATAAATCTTGGAGACAAGGTGAAGGTACTTATTCTTCACCACCATGACGTCTGCTGACTCTGCTTCCATGGAAACCAATAACTTCTCTTCTTCCATAAACCCCAGGGCCACTATTTGGTTGAAGTGTTTTGGCATCAGTCTTCTTTGTTCAGTCCAGTTTGGTGTCTATTCTCTTATCACAGGAAATACTATCAAAGAACGATGTTGTTTTGTCATAATAGCAATTAAGTATAAGAATCTTCATCATCATTTCCTTCACAAATTTGTGTATCAGCTCCTCACTCTCCTTTGTCTTCACCATTTACTCTCTTCACCATTTACAGTCTTCACCTTTTTCTCAAGTCTGTCTTTTAATTTTATTATGAAACTGTTCGTTTTCTCCTTGCTGAAGTGTGCAGTTGTACTTTCAGAGTTAAAGTGCTTCTGAAATTTCATTGGCCTGTCACTGAATACCGAATTCCCCTGCCACCTTGATGGTCCTCTCACCTTCTTGGAATAGAAGGAACTTTTGGAATTACTTGTCCCATGCAGTTATTTCTAAGTTGTTCATCTTCTGCCTTTGGAATTTTGTGTGCTTCAGCTTTATATAACTATATGAATATTTTTAGAGATTGTGTATTCTGTGTGAAGGTAAAACCAACTGCACTGCTTTGAAATAAGATACCACTGACTGATGTTTCTGTCCCATAAAAGATCAAGGAGTTTTCAGTAACACCAACAGCACCATGCTGCTGCCTGATGGACTTTAACTGAGCTGACTGTATACTGGCATCCTGCTGAAAGGTCCATAGAAACCCAATGAATGGAATGAAAAAATAGCCTAGTGAAGACTGAACAATAGATGGTTCCTGAGGGAAAGAATATCATAGTTAAATTAGGGGTCTAATTTAATATCATTCCCATAAATATAATGTATTTAAAGACTTCTTCTTGAGATAGTATTGGATGATCTATTGGTCTGTCTTCTGAACCAAAAAACGAAGGTTTTGTATATCAGGAATTTGAGAAAGGCTCAGCAGAGTGATTTTTCTGCTTCATGTAGCATGTGCAGGGATGATTCAGTAGTGGTATGGCTGGTCTGGAGGTTCCAAGATGGCTTCATTCAAATATCTGACTGGCTGGAACTCTCCCTCTGCATGTAGTCTAAAGACTCCTTCAAGTGGTCTCTGCAGCAGGGTACTCAGACTTGTTACATGGTGACTCGTGGCTCCAAGAGACCGCCTCTGGGGGAATCTTGTCAGTTCTTGAGAAAGACTGGGGCTATAGCCCTACAAGGCCACCTAAAATTGTTTTACTGAGAGATTTCCTGACTTTCACCTTTAATTCTTTCTTTATATTTTCTGTTACTGCTTTTCTATTTCTTTTCTTTTCTTTCTTTCTTTTTTTTTTTAAATGTGGAATGCTTCACGAATATGTGTGTCATCTTGTGCAGGGGCTATTCTAATCTTCTCGGTATCATTCCAATTTTAGTGTATGTGCTGCCAAAGTGAGCACTGCTTTTATATTTCTAAGTTGCAGAAGTTAATTTTTCTCTTAGTGGTCCTTTGAAAAAGTTTTTGTCATATTCTTCATTGTTGAAAAGTCTTGTCAGTGATAGTTTAAAAAGTTATTGGGAAATATTTCATATCTTTGTGAATTACAAAGAATAATATAGCAAACACTCATGTTCTACTTCCTGGCCTAAAGAAGAAAATATTACTAATACAGTTGAAGCCAGCTGGAGTGAACCCTTTTTTTTTCTGCCTCTGCCTCCCCTTCAGAGGTAACCACCATCCTTAATTTGGTAGTTATCATTCCCATGCACTTCTTTATACTTTATTCTTTATGTATGTATCTCTAAACCATATATATGATTTTATATATTTTACACATAGAAAAGAATTTTATATATGTGCACGGTTATATCTCTTTGTTTTGCGTGTTCTAAAATTTATAAATTGTGTCATTGTTTGTTCCTTACAACTTGTTTTTTATTCTTACAGCATTGAGAGATTCAACAACGTTGATAAAAATAGCTCTAGTGCATTCATTTTCATTTACTATTCCATAGTATAAATGTAATAGTTTATTCATACATTCTCCTATTTGCAGAAATTTAGGTTGTATCCAACTTTTTACTATTACATACATTGCTTTTATATGTCTGATATTGCTACTGTGAACATTTTTTTTAAGTTTGTTTCCTTATGCACATGTGTGTGTTTCTTGTATCCAACTTTTTACTATTACATACATTGCTACAATGTACATTTTTGTATGTTTCATATTGCTACCATGAACATTTTTAAGTTTGTTTTCTTATGCACATATGTGTGTTTCTTTAGGACAGAAGTTGGCAGCCTTTTTCTGTAAAGTACCAGAGGTAAATACAGTCATGTGTCACTTCACGTTCTGAGAAATGTGTTGTTAGGTGATTTCGTTGTTGTGCAAACATTATGAAGTATACTTACACAAGCCTAGATGGTATAGCCTACTACACACCTAGGATATATGGTATAGCTATTATAATCTTATGGGACCACTGTCGTTGACCAAAATGTTCTTATGTGGTACATGACTGTATCTTATACTTTGCAGTCTGTATGAGTACAGTCTCTATCACAGTTACTTAACACTGCCATTTCAGCAAGAAGGCAGTCATACATAGTAACAAATGACTATGGCTGCATCCCAGTAAAGCTTTATTTGCGGGCAGTGATATTTCAATTTCATATAATTTTCATGGGTCTTTTGATTTTTTTTCATCCCAACAGTTAAAAATGTAAAAGTCAGTGGGTCCAAGTATGGTGGTGTATACAAATAATTGATCACAGTTACAGATTTCTTTGTTCCTTCTCCACTCCCACTGCTTCACTTTACTAGCCTTAAAAAAAAAAAATAGTAAAGGACATTCTTAGCTCATGGGTCTTATAAAAGTAGGCAGCAGGCCATATTTGGCTGGTCCACAGTTTGCAAAACCTGACAGAGTATTCCTTAGCGATGGGAGTGATTGGATTCTAGGACTTGTGCAATTTCAGTTTTACTAGGTATTGCCACATTGATCTCCAAAGTGGTTTCAGTGGCAGTTTTTAAGTTTTTCTGTTTCTACAAATTATCACCTACTTGATACTGACTGGTGTTTTCATTTTAGCCAGTCTGTTGGGCTTATCAGATAGTGGTTTGAATTTGTAATACTCTGATTGGGAGAGAGGTGAAGTATCTTTGTTACCATATTTTAAAAAAATATTTATTGTTCATTCAACAGTCAAAAATATTTGTTGAGTGCCAACCTAGTGTTAGTCCCTGTTCTGTGTGCTTGTGATACATCAGTAAACTAAACAAAATACCCTATGAATATCTTTTCTTTTATGTAGGAGGGTACTTCAAAATGTTCATGGGAAAACAGAATTAAAAGATAATATGAATCCGTGAATTCGTGTATTTCTCTGTGTATGTGTGTTTCCTCTTTTCTAAGTTGTTTGTTCATATTTTCTGTCCTTTTTTTTTTGTATTGGTGTGTTGGTGTTCTTTATGTATTCTGGATAGTAATCCTTGGTGAATTATATAGATTGTTATTACTTGTCTTATTTTTTAAAGAATGGAATAACTTTATAAACAGAATTATTTAATACAGTCATTTGTTTTCCCTTTAATGGCTTGTGTTTTTTGAAATTTAAGAAATCCTTTGGTCTTACTGGGTCCTCTCTGTATTATAACTTTATTTTTTTGTTTTATTTTTGTCCAATTTTTCTTAGTTTTTATGTCAGAGCAAGGGAGTGTTAGTGAGCTATATAGTATAGGGGGGAAAGAATTTGAAAATCTATTTGTAGTTTATATATTCCTATGTTTTCTTTAAAATTTTTAACATTTCTTTGAAATAGTTTTTCATTTGTAGAAAGGTTATAAGACTAGTACAAAGAATTCTCATACATCCTTTACTTGTTTCCTTATGTATTAACATTTACCACAGCTGCTTTTTCAGTCTTTCTTTCTAGCCATATATATGTATAAAACATACACTTCTTTTTAACCGTTTTTGAAAGTAAATTTCAGACATGCTGCCCACTTATCCCCTAATTACTTCATTGTAATTAGGGTATGAATGGGCATAGAAAATGAGCATAGGAACTATACATTCTTTTAAATTACTACAGTGCAGTTATCAAAATGAGAAAACTAACATTGATATTATCTAATCTACAAACTTTTTTCAATTTTCATCAGTTGATCTAAAAATGTTCCTTAATAAGCAAAAGAAAAAAAAATAGCAAAAAAAAATTGTGGTTTAGGATCCAATATAGAATTATATATTGCGTTTATTTATCATGTCTCTTTTGTCGCCCCCCATCCCCCACCTTTTTTTTTTTTTTTTTTTGCTTGTTGGTACAGGGATTGAACTGGACCTTGGTGTTATCGGCACCACACGCTAACCAACTGAACTAACTTGCCGGCTCTGTTTTTCCTCCTTTCATCTGGAAATAGCTTTTCAGTTTTCCCTTGCTTTTCTTGACCTTGACAATGTCTAAGAAAACAGAATGGTTATTTTGTAATTTGGATTTATCCCAATTTGGGTTTATCTGATGCTTCCTCATGATTAGATTAGGCTTATGCATATATTTTTTTTTATAAGGAATGCTATAGAAGCTATCTTTTGTCCTTCTTAGCATGTAATATCTAGAGGCCCATAATATCAGTTTGTCCTATTACTGGTGAAGTTAACCCAACCTTTGCTAATGTTGCCACCTGATATAGCCATTGTACATTTTTCAAAACTAGGAGATTTAACATTGGTATACTACAAGGGGCCTTCAGAAAGTTCATGGAAAGATTTGTATTATATTTTAATTCTATTTTTCCACAAAATTTTTGAAGTACCCTTGTATTACCTAAAATACAGACTTTTTTTGGATTCCACCAGTTTATTCCATTAATGTCATTTTTATTTTCCAGAGTCCAGTCCAGAACTTTTCATTTGGTTGTCATGTCTCGTTTGTGTATTCCGATCTTTGACCGTTTCATAATCTTTCCATGTTTTTCATAACCTTGATAGTTTTTGTTTGTTTCTGTGGCTGACTGCTACAGGGATCAAACCCCGTACCTTGGTGTTATCAGCTATCCTTAGCAGTTTTAAAGAGAGTACTTGTCAGGTATTTTGTAGAATGTCCCTCAATTTGGGTTTGTCTGATTTTTTTTCATGATTAAAATGGCGTTACGAGTTTTCAGGAAGAAGACCACAGTGCCGAAGTGCCATTTTCACCACACTGTACTAAAGGGTACATGCCAAGAATAAGACATATCACTGTTGATGTTAAACCTTCACCATTTGACTAAGGTAGTGTTTCTCAGGTTTCTCCACTGTCAGTTTTTTTCCTTCTTCTGTGGTCTATTGTTTTGAAGTGAGTTTCCAGTTCCCAGCCCATACTCAAGGGAAGGATAATTAAGTTCTATCTCTTGGAGAAGGAAGTTTGTGCATATATCATTTCAAATTCTTCTGTAAGGAAGATGTGTCCCTTCTCCCCATTTATTTATTCACTTTTTTGTTTATATCAGTATTGACTGAGGAATATTTATTTTACTTGGGAGGAGGTTAAGTCCACTACTGTTGTTCTTTACTTTTGCTAAAATTGTTCCAACTTGTTTGGCTGCTGGGAGTTCTCATGTCATCTCCTGTAACTTTTTTTTTTTAAGGATGACTGGTAAGGGGATCTTAACCCTTGACTTGGTGTTGTCAGCACCACACTCTCCCAAGTGAGCCATGGGCTGGCCCTTCCTGTAACCTTTTGACATGCCTCATCTTTTTTTTAAATGCACTTTCTTGCATCCTACACTGTGAGGTATTTCAAGTTTCTCTTGTGTTTTTTCTGCCTTTGCCCTAGACTCAGTCATTTCTCCTACGAACCTTTAGTCTCCTTTTATTGGAGAGAATGGTATTTAGAAACCTAGATCTGGGGCCGGCCCGTGGCTCACTTGGGAGAGTGTGGTGCTGACAACACCAAGTCAAGGGTTAAGATCCCCTACCGGTCATCTTTTAAAAAAAAAAAAAGAAAGAAACCAAGATCTGGTTGTAGGTGTGATTATTGCTTATGATGGTGTCTCTGCCCTAGCTCTGTATACTAAACCATGTTACAACACACATCTATATTTATATCTGTCCACCTGTATATAAGTTAAATAAATTTGAGTTCATACTGATATCTCTGACTCTAAATCCAGCACCACAAGGTTTATTCCAGCTTTACCTTCTTGCTTATTTGTAACTTTTTTTTCACTGACAGGGAGAAACTTTGTTCCCATTATCTACTATTTATTTATCTTTTCAACCTAAGTATACATGTAAAGGTGTTTTAGATATGCTCATGATGACTTGTTTTCTCTTGTTTCATGATTGTTTTTGATTGTGAACTTGTATTCTTTGAAATTCTTTTTTTGAGGTTTGCATTGAAGTTTTATATATTTTTAGAGAGGATTTATGTTTGCTTCCATTGGTCACTTCAAGGCTTTCCCTCTTAAAAGCAGGGTTTTTTTTATTGTGGTAAAATATACATAACATAAAATTTACCATTTTAACTGTTTTGAAGTGTGCAGTTGTACAAATTTATTGGCATTCAGTACATTCACATTGTTGTATAACCACCACACTATTCATTTCCAGAACTTTTTCATCATCTCAAACAAAAACTCTGTACCCATTAAACAATAATTCTCCATCTCCCCTTCCTTCTACTCTGGTAACCTCTGTTCTACTTTTTATCTCTATGAATTTGCCTATTCTAGGTACCTCCTATAAGTGGAATCATACAATATTTGTCCTTTTGTGTCCTTTTATTTCACTTAGTAAAATGTTTTAAGGTTCTTCCATGTAGCATGTATCCAAATTTCATTCCTTTAAGGCTGAATATTATTCCATTGTGTGTGTGTGTGTGTGTGTGTGTGTGTGTGTGTGTGTGTGTGTGTGTGTGTGTGTGTACACATACCACATTTTGTTTATCCATTCATTTGTTGATAGACATTTGGGATGTTTCCGTCTTTTGGCTTATTGTGAATAATGCTACTATGAATATTTGTATACAAGTGTCTGGGTCCATGCATTCAGTTACTTTGGGTATATACCTAGATTGGAGTTGCTGGATCATATGGTAATTCTGTGTTTAACTTTATGAGGAATTGCCAGACTTTTACCACAGTGGCTGCACCAGCAATACACATGAATTCCAGTATTACATCCTAAGTAGTACTTGTTATTTTCCTTTTTTATAATAAATGGCCATCTTCATAGATGAAAAGGAGTATCTCATTATGATTTTGATTTGCATTTCCCTAATGGCTAATGATGTTGAGCATATTTTCATGTGAGGTTGTTTTAATTATGAACTTTTCTGGGGCACAAAGTCCATGAGAATTCTGGCCACAAACCTTAGTAATTGTGGATTTATGATTAACAATTCCCTAGTTTATTCATGGCTGCTGTAGCAAAATACTATATAGACTGGTAGTTTTTAAAACAACAGAAATTTATTTCTTACAGTTCCGTAGGCTAGGAAGTCAGATCAGGGTGTCTAGATTCCGAGTCTGGTAAAGGCCCACTTTCTCATAGATGGCACTTTCTGGATATGTCTTCATGTGATGGAAGGGGCAAACATGCTTCCTTGGGCCCCTTTATAAGGGCACTCATCCCATTCATGAGGGCTGTACCCTCATGATCTAATTACTTCCCAAAGACCCCACCTTTTAATACCATCACCTTGGGGGTTGGGATTTCAACATATGAATTTGGGAGGACACAAAGATTCAGACCATGGGTGGATACATTTTATCTTTAGTTCAACTCAAAAACCCAGAACCAAGGGTAAGACATCACAGTTATCCCCGCTGTCTCTTTCTCTAGTGGATTTCTTTTCTTTCTTTCTCCTTCCCACTAGTTCACCCAATCAGAGTGTTGCCCTTTAGGTCTTCTGATTTTCAGTCTGACCTCTCATCTTTCTGGGGCCCTGCATTTAATTTAAGAGAAGCCCAGGCTCTAGGACATCAGGTTTTTGTCATATGGCACCAAGACATGCCAGCTTTGGAACTTCATTTATCTCTCTGGGTGTCTACTTTCTAGTTGTTTATGGCTTCAGGGGGTTTCAGCCATGAACTTATAAATTTTTTTAAACTCATAATGAGCATGTTTGGTGTTCTGATCTAGAGAGTTTTTCTGCTCATCAAGTTAACCATATTGCCGACACAGAAAACTTTGTTCGTTTTTCTTCTTTTAAAAGGCAGAGATGATAGAGTGTAAGGAAAAGGCTAGTGGTCTGGATATAGTTCTCATGAGTAGGGCAAGCAAGCTATTTATAGGTACTAATTTCTAGAATCAGTGACCAAGGATTGAGATTTAGGGCTGATTTTATATATTTCATACATATTAATGTGCCTCTCCATTTTTATTATTGTATCCTACTAATTTGAGCTTTTTTTTTTGTAGCAGACACACATACATGAATGACTATAAATGACCAAAACAGATTTTAATACGTTCTTTTTCTCTAGAGAGGAAATAAGATGTTTATAAGAAACAGTCAAAAGACAAGCAAATTAAAAGAAAATCTCGAATAATTCGAGTTTAGGAAATGTTCAAATTTATTTTATATTGAATAGCTCTATTAATGAATACTTATCTCAGTTTGTTTTTATTTCAGCTTTGGCTAGATCAGAGTCTAAGAGAGATGGAGGTTTTAAAAATAATTGGAGCTTTGATCATGAAGAAGAAAGTGAAGGAGATACAGATAAAGAGTAAGGATTTTTTTTTTTCCCTCAGATATTTTATTAGAATTAGAAAAACAATTTATATCCCATGGAAATATTTTTAAGAGTATGGTATTCTTAAAACATTTAACTCTTGTACGGTAGCATTAAAGAAAGAAAGAGCAATTCTTTTTTAGTAAATAACTTTACTGTTATAGTTCTCTATCTTTTGAAATATATAAATGTGTTCTTGTTATATGTGTAACCTTATGATTAAAAATTGACCGTACTATAGAAGATTTCGAATTAATGAAATTGTCCTCTTTTTTGGGGAAAAGAAAAAAAGCATTCTGTTCAGGCAGCAGTTTGAAAAGCCACAATTTATCATGAGTAAGTGAACCCACATTAAGGTCCTTGAATTTTGTATGAAAGTTTAAGTCCTATAGTATCTTCCTTCCCCAGTTGTGACCACCACCCCCACCACATCCATCTTAGATCAGATTCTCACCAGAGGAAGCAGAGCCATTATAAATGATAAACACAGGTGTTTACCCAGACAGAAGTTAAGCAAAAGTTAAGTACTTTGTTAATGTACTTGGAATGACTGCTGTGTAAAAATTTTAAATAATAGTTTTATAGAACTTTTCACATGTCGTGAGATTTGCATTACAAATTCAACATTATCTTTAGTTTTTTGATTTATAGATCTGGTTTCCCACTCGCCAAAAGAAACAATAAATTCAGAGACACACAGATATACACACAAAGTTCTACCAAAACTATAAATGTTTTTTAGAAATTTTCACACAAGAAGTCATTCAGAGTATATTGGCTAAATATTGTAGGTGCTTCACTTCTGTCTGGGCAACAGCTCTGTTCATCATTACCACTTTATGTGACTTCACCTATGAGATGTTGACCTGAAGTGAAATTTTATTTGAAGAAGAGCTTTGAACTGGTAAGTTTTTCATTTAAAGTCAATATTTTATGGTCTTCTTTCTTTTGTTTCTTTTTTGTTTCTTTTTTTTTTTTTGTAATTTTAAATTTTAAAATAATTTTTTTGTTACAGACATTTAGTGTTTATATAATTTTGAAACATTAAAATTAAATCTGAAGTTAGCTGAATGGAAAGTATACCACCTTTTAAACATTTTTATTAAATGTTTAGAGGAGAATTTTTAGCATTAAAAAAGTTGGGCTGTATATAAACAGAAATGAAATAAAACATTTTGCATTTTTATTATAAATAGATAGGATCTTATAAATAACTTAGCAGAGTTGTCTTTTAAAATGTGTGCTTGACTTGCTTTGTTTGGAGGATTTGCCATTTTAAGTTACATTAAAAAAATTGTCTTTTAAATTGCTAGCTGTTCTGTACATTTCATTTATGAATTGTACTCTCTGGTTCATCATGAGTCCTTAGGGGCTTCAACTTTTTAAACATGCTGAGATTAACATGAACTATTAATAGATACATTAGTCTGATCTTTTAGGATCTCAGGCCAGTGATTCTCAGTAAAGGGTTATAGTTCAAGAGTGGTAGAGTTATGCTATTTTACTGTGGCAATACCATTGGAATTTCTTTTCATTAGCGGAGATTTTTTTCCCTTACCAGTTTATTTCTTCTCCTTTATTTTGTTTATCTTTCTTCCCTAATAGTCAATCCAAGAGAGGAAGGAAAAATGAGTGAGTATGTATAAAATCCATAGTTTAAGAAAACAAAATTATGTGTTTGTTTATGGTAGGGGTCAACAAACTATGGCCCATGGGCTCAGTCTTGCTGCCACCTGATTTTGTTAATAATTTTACTAGAAAAAAGCCACATGTATAGTTTATGGCTGTTATCATACAGGCAAAGATGAGTAGTTGCTACAGAAACCACATGGCCTGCAAAGCCTAACATATTTACTATCTGGCCCTTTACAGGAAAAGTTTGCTGAGTCCCTGACTTAGGCAAGCATAGAGGATAAAAACTTCTGAATTTAATGTATGGGTTGTAATTGTTACTTAAGGTTTTCTTCCTCTTATTTTCTATGTAGTGGGGCAAATCTACTCAGTGTAGATGAAGATGAGGATTCTGAAATCTCAAGAGGAAAAAAGGCAAGTGTTTTTTTAATTTTTTTTTTTTTTTTTTTTAAGTTTAGATATTAAAGACTGTTACCTGGAAGAAAGAGACATTTTTTAATTGTAAGCCCCAACTACCCGCTTCTCCAGAGGCACAGGTTTGCACAGGGTTTTCAGTTTCTTATCTCTTCAGAAATATTTTATGCACTATAAAGAAAATATATATTCCCACCCCACCCTCTTATACAATTTGTAGTACATGTACACTGTACACAGTTTTTCTGATCTTACTTTACTTAATATATCTTGGAGGCCATCTATAAAAGTCTATAAAAAAGCATCCTCGTTCTTTTTAGTGGATGCATAGTATTCCGTTGTATGATGTACCATTATTAACTAATATTACCATATTGGTGGGTATTTACAGTGTTATCAACATTTTAGTTTTTTTCCTAAAATAGTGTTGAGTAAATTAGTCTTCTATCTGGGTTCTTTTGTACACAATGCAACCATATCTGTAGGGTGAATTCCTAGAAGTTGAGCTGCTCTACCAGGATGGGTGTGTTTCTAATTTTGGTTTACCTGATTTACACTTTTACCAGCAATATCTGAGAATTCCCCACACATCTGTCACAGTGTTATCAGCTTTTTGATTTTTGCCAGTTAAAATAGTATCTCAATGTAGTCTGAATTTGCATTTCTTTTATTATGAGTTAGATTGAACACCTTTTCACATATGCAGTTTATTTTTATTTCTTTTTTGACAATTGTTGAGATCTATCCTTTGCCCATTATTCTATTCAGTCTTTAGAATATTATTCATAGGAATTCTTTTTACATTGAGTCTTAAGATGCACATTTTTTTCACATTTGGCATCTCTGAAATCTAGATGTATCTTATGATGATAGCATGACATGGTTTAATTAAAAAACTTTTCTGCACATTATATACAATAATGGTGCGTCTTATAATGGTTTTGTATGTTTGATGAAATAAGATATTTTGGAGAAAGAGGCCCTTTGCTGTGATACTAGTTGCTAATATTTTAACCCAGTTTTTCACTGGTCTTTGCTTATGGTGGTTACTGGCTTGGAGAAAATGTATTTTCTTATGTTCCCAAATGTATCAGTCATTTTTCTTTTATGGTTTTGGGGTTTACTATCTTGAGTCTTAATGTTAATTTAATTATTTGCTCTGTCATATTAGATATACTAGTATAAAATAGTTTCACAATAGTAATATCAGTGTAATTACTTTATTTTTTTTACTTTTTTAATTTTAACTTCTCAATAGTGTAATTACTTTAAAATGATTTATATACCACTCAGAATGTATGTTTAAATTATTGTTTTAAAGTCACTTGAAATTATTTATTCCTAGTTGGTAATTTTACTAACTGGACAGAGAGTTAGGTTTATTTATTTTTTTAACTTTGTTTTTTATTTTGAGCAATTGATTTTTATTTTCATTTTGATTTAATTTGTTTTATAATTATGTAAAAAACACTGACATGGTTTCAACTTCATGTCTACAAAGGAAGTTATCTTCAGAGAAGTCTAGTTTTTGTCCTGATTGCACTTATCTCTTTCTCTTTCTTCCTGTAGGCAACCTTTAAAAAAAAATTATATGGTTTAGCCTTCCACTGTTTGTTTTGCTTTGTTCTTTTTTTTAATATAAGCATTTACCACCCTTCTTGGAGAAATTATACATACTGTTGGGCACCTTGATTTTTTTGCTTAATAGTATATTCTGTAGATCACTCTTCAGCAAAGTATTTAGAGATTTTTGTCATCCTTTTATTGCTGTACAGTACTCCAGTCAATGAAAATAGTATAGATATTCAGTTAGTCTCCTATTGGTGAACAAAGGGTTTTCCCACACTCTTGCTGTTACACATAGTGCTTTAATAAAGCATTGTGCATATTTTTTTTTATATCTGTGCAGTATAATTGTCTATTCAAGGATAGATGCCTTGAATTTCAGCTGCTATTTCAGAGGGTAAATTCACATGTAATTTTGCTAAGTATTGCCAAATTTTTCATTCATAGGAGTTAACATTTGCCATTTCCACTAGCAGTGTATGAGAATTCCTATTTCCCTATAATATTGTAGAAAATGTGGTCAAACTTAAATTTTTGCTGATCTGACATAGCAATTTTTCACATATTTCTTGTATTTAACAGTTTAATTGTATCTTAGAGACTATTAAATTTACTTTTTCCCCCTAAATTTTTGTTTGTTTTTTCCCTCGACAACATCTCTATTTGTAATAATTTAAGGAATTTATTGAATTTGCTGTTTTTCTCTTAGTATTTTTACTATAAAGTAAAAAAGTTTTTACTTTAAAGTTCTTTTAATAAAATTATTAACACTGAAAAAGTATAAGGTTTTTCACACTGCAGATTTTTCTAACTTTAATTTTAACATTTGGATTCTCTAAAGTGCTACCTTTTAAGTATTCGTTAGATAGAAAAAAGTGAACTCTTTCGGGAAAAATAAAAGGTGTTTTCTATCACTAACTTCTATAGGGCATTGGTCTTCATATTTTTTTCTTGCAGGTTTTCCATAAGTTTTTGAAAAAATACACTTTATTACACATTTTCAAGGATGTAAATATTGATATTTTAAAGTAATATCTACATGATACTTAGATATATTCAGTGATCTCTAAAGATAATTCTGATTTTGATACTTGGTACCATCTATTTTAAAAATACATGAACCATCTCTTCTTTAACAGTTGGAAATTTTATATTGTGTCTTTTCTCTCTTAAATTCATATTTTTGTTCAATTTTCTCACAGTTTTAACTAATAATGTATTTTTATGTAGTTAAAAATCTTTTAATTACCCTATTATACTTTTCTGTAATAAAAAGATAGAAATTCATTAAACTTATCATTATATACAGTTCCTTTTATTAAAAGGTTTTTTTAAACTACATTGAACTGTCATTATAATTATTAATAAACACTTGGTCCGAAGAATATATTACAGGTATTTATAATTATTAAACTTATTATATAAAATAATATTGGAAATGTATCTCTTAAAATGGATTGGGCTGATGTTTTCCTTTTTTATCCATTTATTTCATGAATAAATATTATTTAGATATGAATAAATATTATTTATTGCTAGAATGAAATTTTCAGAGCAATTTTCTTTTTCTTTTTCTTTTTTTTGGCGGCTGATAGGGGGATCCAAACTCTTGACCTTGGTGTTATCAGCACCACACTCTACTGAGTGAGCTAACTGGCCAGACCCTGGTAATCAAATGTTTAAACATTAAAAATAACTTGTAGTTTAGTCATTAGTTAGAGTCATTGGGTTTCTGGATTTTGGGGAAATATGCTAAAAAGGGATTACCAAGATTTGAGTAGGTTCTTTTATTTAATTACTTTTTCAAGAGACAGAGTCTTGCTTTGTTGCACAGGCTGGAGTCCGGTGGGCGTGATCTCACTATTGATCTGCACAGGAGTTTGGTTTTTTTTTTTTTTAATAAAAAATACGGAATTTATTGCTTAAAGTTTCTGAGGCTAGGAAGTCCAAAGTCCATCTGGTGGTGGCGACAGTGACCCAGGGGTCTCACATTGCAAGATGGTGGAAGCAGACAGAGCAGAGAGTGCACAGGAGTTTTGACTGGCTCTCTTTCCAACCGTGGCTGGTTTACCCTTCCTCAGGCAACCCAGTGGTCCTCTGCTCTCAGAGGTTACCATATCGATGCTGAATTTAGTGAAGACACCCAGTTAGCATAGTGTACTACAGCCCAGAACTCCTAGGCTCAAGTAATGGTCCGGCCTGAGCTTATGAAGCAGCTGGGACTACAGGTACGAACCATCGTGCCTGGCAAAAGTACTTTTTTTTTTTTTTTTTTTCTTTCTTTTCTTTTTTGGCAGTTGGCTGGTATGGGGATTTGAACCCTTGACCTTGGTGTTATGACACCATGCTCTAACCAGCTTAGCTAACTGGCCGGCCCGTCAAGTTTTCAATACATGAACTTTTGGGAGACATAGTTGACCCATAGCAAGGTCATGCTGGAGTAGGGTGGAGCTGGGACCCCACCCTCTGCAGATCCACCTTTTAGTTTTTAACCAGATATTCTCAAAAATAATTGGAAAAACTTAAATCTTGTTAATTTCATTATAAAACTACGAACTATTGGCAAAAGCATAACCATAAATAAAAAGATTTTATATTTTATGAAATATTTTTGTAAAGTATTTTATATTTTATATTTTGTGAAATATTTTATATTTGTGGTTTGTGTATTTTCTTCAAAACATTGGAGGTCCATATTCATTTAGTCTATGGAAAATGTCTACATGTAAATTATTTCACAAGGCCAGTCTGCATAGTCTAACTAGACTTTTTTTTTTTATTGAATCATAATTGATTATACATATTTTGGGGGTTCAATGTTGACATATGTTGATCAAATCAATATTACTAGTGTATATATTGTTAAAAATTGTACTTATTCTTTATGCCCCCTGTCCAATCTCTCACCATCCCCCTCCCCACTCCCACCACTGATAACCCTAGATGACTTCTCTCCCTCTGAAAGAATAATGGTTACTCTGTTGATTTGTTGCCTCGATGATCTGTCCAATGCTGAGAGGTGTGTTCCAGTCCCCCAATATTATCACAGAGCAGAAGCTTCTTCTGTCACTCTGGAATGGGCTTTGTGGAGAGAGACAGACTCTTTTTTTCTTTGGTTTCTGCTGGTGACTCTTCTTGTGTCAGTGCACTCCAGTGGCTGGCGGACCATCTAAGTGGTTGTCGTGGTATCTAGCCACTTTCGCAGCAGCTGTGGTTATTGTGGTGGCTGTGGTGGGCCAACCACATGGAGGTGATGTTTTTGGCATGCATTGGCACTGGTGGTGTGCCTGTCTGTGGGGGAGGGGTCTGGTCCCTGGATCCATGCCTTGGGTCCCTGGGTGGGCCCTGAGGTGCTGGCGGTGTGCCTGGGCCAGAACTAATTTTTTACCCTTTGCTTACTTCTATAATGGGGGAACTTCCTGTGGGAACCAGTACTTGAGCTGTGTGGTTGAGCTAAATTGCTGCTTTGCTGCTGTTTCCCTAGGGAAGGCTTTTTGTGCAGCTCAGGGTTTAATGGTTGACCTTATAGGTACTTCCGGCTCTCCAGAGACCCTGTGCACCTGGATTGTGTAGAAACTCTGATCTGGGCTGGAGTCTTTTCATCAAACTGCACCCCATGCAATTCTACATTCCAGACCAGTCTTCTCTGAGTGGTCCTGCACTGATTGGGGGGCAGATCAGCTGTCCTTGCTGTGTCCCAGTGTTCTCCTGGTGGGCCTGTCTCCCTCACCGCCCATGCTCCAAACACTTCCCATGGGACTGGCCCTGTGCCAGTCCCTTGCGATGACTCACCGGCCTCTGAATGGCTTCCCTTTTTCAGCTGTTCTAGCTCCTCACTCTTGCGTGGGTCCACAGGAACCGTATTAGTGGTCTTGCTGTCCTAGGGGCCACCAAGGCTCTCTTCTCCCCTGCCGCCTCCAAGCAACTCCATCTGAAGGGCACAGCTGCAGCTTCTGCTGGCTCCTGCTCCATCCGCTTAGCAGCTCCAGCCTTAAAGCAGCCACGGCTCGAACCTCTCCAAGCAGTTTTTTCTTTCTCTCATCGTCATTTCTCCTGCCTTCATGAAGTCCGGAGGTCTCTCCTCCTCTTCCCCTGAGCTCCAGCGGCCCCAGCTTGGCTGTTGTTACATTTTTATGATCGTAAATTGGTTGATTTGTGGGAGAGAGAGATGCTGGGGACCGTCTGTTCTGCCATCTTGACTGGAACTCTCATGCTTCTATTTAATGGATTCTTTTATCTGAAATTCTTGGGTGTTAAACTTTGAATGTCTGTTTTTTACTTAAATTGATTGTGTGATATGTGGTAACTTTGGGTGGAAGACACCACATATTGATAAGTTCTGCAGATGTAGGAGTTCAATGAAATATTTATGCCACAAATACATATTCATAGTGTGCTAGCAAGTAAAACAGACAAGTTTCTTGTTCCTGTGAAACTTAAGTTCTAGTAACTGGCTATGCTCTTTTGTTAATTATTAATATTATAATGCAGAGGTTGGCAAACTAAGGCTCACTGGCCAAATCCAGCCTGTAACCTATGGTTCATAAGCTCAAGTGGTTTTTACATTTTTAAATGCTCGGAAAAAAAAGAATACTATTTGAATATGACATGTGAAAATTATATGAAATTCGCATTTGTGTCAATAAAGAACGATTTATTGGAAAACTCCCATAGTCATTTGTTTATGTAGTATCTATAGCTGCTTTTGTGCTACATCAACAGATTTGAATATTTGGACCGAGTTGAGTAGATGTAACCAGAGACTGTTTGACCAGGAAAACCTAAACTACTTACTATCTGGCCCTTTACAGGAAAAGTTTGCTGATCCCTCTACTGTTGTTTATACTGTGTAAATGTCTTCTGTAGATTGATATCCACTTGAGAGGAACACGGTAATCTCCTCTTATTCTTAGGGAATTTGTTCCAAGACCCTCCGTGGATGCCTGAAACCACAGATAGTGCAAAACCCTATATTCTGGGATGAAGCATTGGTGAGACAATTCCATAAACAAGATGGCTGTCACCCGTGCTTTTTCATTATGAACATGGGCAGATAATTTTGGTTTTTGTTTTTGAGAGCACATGGGTTCTTTGCTGTGTACGCTACACCTGGCTTTATATGCCCTGCAGCATTGCCACGTAGTACCAGAGTCAATCTGTTCTTCCATGTTTTATGCCCTGGTGCCTCCTCTGTACTTTTATGAATTAGTATTTACTTCCCTTGCCTGAACATTATTCTCAGTCTCTGGAAAGTTCAATGATGATACTATAGCAAAACTTTAGAAACAACTTCAACATATACTAGTAGGGGAATGGTTAAGTTATTTTCAGACAGTGGTTGACTGCGGGCAACTGAAACCACAGAAAGCAGAGCCTCAGATAAGAGGGAACTACTGTATAGCTTTTATGGGTGGTATGTTATAGTAGTTAATCAGATCGAATATCAGATTCTAGGCCTGCTAATAACTATCCACTTTATAGGATTGTTGTGAGATTTATATGAGGCTGTGTAATTCACGTAGTACATGGCACTAGCAATCTTCCATAATAGCTAGATGTCATTATTATTAAATGCACTGTTATTGAACCTTTGAAAAATAATTTTCCTTTGCTATTAATGATATGTCTGTAGTTGCAGATCTGACATCAGTGAGGCCCATGTTTACAGTTGGTTTGCTAGTCGTGTGATCTGTTTTTGAACAGATGGATTCCTCTTCATTAACAGTAGTTCTCCTGATGCTGTGCTTGCATTGCCTGGAAAATTGTCTTAGGTTGATGGGAGTGAGTTGGATTTACTGAATTTTTCAGTGACCTCCATACTGAATAGATCATCTTGATTTAATCAGTTGGAGTGTTGTAATATGTCAGATAATTGCCTACAAATGGCTCCATTCTTACTTATTTATACTTTATTTCCTCCCAGTAATTTGATGTGGATTACCAGGTTAAGAGCACAAATAAAATTATGGAAAATAAAAACTGTTAATTAGGAGGAGAGATTTAGACATGCCAGGTGTCTAAAATAATTTATATGTTTGTATTTTAATTCAAGTTCTCTCTGAATTTTCTGGCAGCTGGAATTGTGTTTTGTAATTTTGTAATCGTTTGATAAGAGAATCTTTACAAATTTACATCTTATGATTCTCACATGAAGTGGGTTTTTTTTCCTTGGAGCTACATTTTAAGTGTAACAGATAGTAGGGAACCTTTTTCTCAAGGAATCTGACAATACAATAAACGATGTTTCTTATGAGATACACTGTTATCTGACAAAACTAGAAGTGCTGGTTGTCTTATGGACTGAAGATAGCTTTTGATAACAACCTATAGGCAACAGAATTGGGAAATTTAAGAATTTGACTTATATAGATCTTCCTGCTTTGATGATGGGCTTTGGGTTGTTTATAGCTAAGCCCAAATGCTTCTTCAGAAAGAAATTTTTAAAATGTGTAATGACTTAATTAGAAACATGGCTGAATTAGCTGTTACGTGCTTGTGTATTGGGATAGATAATTTTGGCTTAAACAGTTCTTAAGAGAAAGGATTAATTTCCACATTAATATAAAAGTAATTTTTGTATAGTTCCTTTTAATTTTTGAGATGTTCATATCCTAATGATTTTGAATCTTTAACTAGAATAACATTGTTTTTGCCTCTTCTTGTAAAATCAACATTTATATTTGTACAAACAGCACTATAAAAATTCCTCATGTAGTGTAGTATGCGAAAGCATAGGCTTTGGAGTTCTTTGTTCTAATCCTCTTACTAGTTTGGGCAAGTTACTTTGCTTTTTAAGCTCAGTGATCTTTAAAACATAGGGGTAGAGTTGTTATAAAGCTTAAGTGACATATGAAGGAAAGATTTTGTTGAGGAAAAAGAACTGAAGGAAGAAATTTGAGTATATTAATTCTGCCTGTCAGTGGTGTCAAGTAATTGACCTGATGTTTTAGGTGCAGTTGCTGGATCCTAGTTTGAAGAACTACTGAAAAGGATAAAATATGTGGATTAAGTGAGATATTGCATACAAAATAATTTGCATAATACCTATTCATAGTAAGCACCCAAAAAATACTAGTTGTTGTAATAACTATATGTAGAAGTATAAAATAATATAATCAGTCTTTAAGGGAAACATTTTGCTTCTGGCATTCTTAACAGGGTGTGTATCAGAATCACCTAGGATAGTAGTTCTCAAATGTTAGTGTACATCAAAATCACCTAGAAGGTTTCATAAAACAGGTTGCTGGGCCCCACACCCAGATTTTCTGATTTAGGAGGTCTGGAGTGGAGCCTGATATTTTTCTTCTTTAAAGTGTTCACAGGTGATGCTGATGGTGCTGGTTTGGATACCACACTTTGAGAACCACTGACCTAGGGCACTTTTTCAAAATAACAGAGAATGGGCCTGGGTCATGGTGACTGGATAGGCCTAATTTTTCTCAGCTGAATGCAGCTTAACGAACAATTATTTATGATAATATAATTTATGAGCTTTCTAATTGAAGATATCTGTTTCTAATTGGGAACTAGGAACTGAGTTCCTACCTGTCTGCCCATTCCTGAACTAGGCGATTTGTGTATGAAATCTTTGTTAATGTGTGTAATAACCTCATGATTACAGGGAAAATTACCTGGCTAGAAAGAGACAACAGGCCTATTTGATCCCTAATTTATTATCTTTCCACCACTGTAGCATCATAGCAATGTTATCTTTTCTGTGTAAAAAGGTCACCAAATGTAGAACTGATTGTATTCTGTTAGTAAGAGAAAGAATGTAATATTCCCATCATTTTTATACCCTTTATTTCTGGGTTATTATTAGTTGTTTCTCTTGGTTTTTAATCACATTATTTCTTTGTGAGACTGGTTATGAATGGTAGATAATACACAATCATTTCCTGCAGAGAGGATGTATGTTTACTTCTGGCTAGTAAATAGAAACCCTTCCAATCTCAGGTCACCTTAATCTAATGGTTCTCAGAATATGATCCCCTGATCAGCAGCATCAACGCACCTGGGGACTCACTCGTGGACATTCTCAGGCCTGCCCCAGACCTACTGAATCAGAAGAAAATGCGAGGGTGGGGCACAGCAATTTGTTTTAAGAAAGAGTCCAGGTAATTCTGGTGTACTCTAAAATTTGAGAACTACTGCCTTAATCCAGCTGAGAACTGAGATTTCAGTTTTAGAAACTGGATTTCAGACTCTGAGGACTATAATAGTTCTCATTCACCCTTGTTTGTAGGCTGTAATCCTAATCCAAATTTAGAAGTGTTTATGAGGCCCTCTGTACTTGGTGGATGTAGAACTCCATTTTTTTGTCTCCAAAGATATGTGAGTCTGTTTGAAGTTCATTTCAGATTCTCAGCCTCTCAGATGCATCTTCTGGAATCAACAGGTGCCTCACAGGAAAACAGCCTTAAATCTGGTCTCAGCTCTCTGGGTGTCTTGTCCCTGATAGTCTGTCAACCTGGATGAGATTAAGTAGCATTGTGTGAAAAATATGTCTTTTTGGATTATGTAATGGAGATATGCCAAAAAAACAAGAACAGTGCTGGCACAATGAACTCTCTCCTCAGGAGGACTTTTTTTGTGGGAGATATTTTTTTAACATAATATGGTGTTTCTATAAAATAGTTGGGAGACAGCTGGCCCTGTGGTTCACTCGGGAGAGTGCGGCGCTGGTAGCGCCAAGGCTGCGGGTTTGGATCCTATATAGGGATGGCTCACTGGCTGAGCGTGGTGCGGACCACCCCATGCCAAGAGTTGCGATCCCCTTACCAGTCAAAAAAAAAGGGGGTGGGGGGAGAAAAGTTAAGTTACTGTCTTATGAGCATGTTTTCTTGTAAAAGAGTAAAAAAAAAATTAAACTATTGTTTCAAAAATTAAATACATAAGAATGATTTTTAAAACATCAATTTGAGGAAATTATCACTAAGAACTGATGACCTTTTTGTCTTAAAGAGTCTGAAAATAGCTTTTAAATGTCTTGTGCAGTGAATGTAACCAAGATACTTTTCTTTGTTGAGAAGAGCTTGGGGAGGGGGTGGCATCCTTTATACTGTGGTCTCCTCAGGGTAATTGTTATTGGTATATTTATATTTTTTGCGCCTTTGAAAGTATAAATTCATCATCTCAGTTTTTGTGTTTGTATAGAAACTTTAACACTAAGGCAAAAGTTCTTATAGAAAAGCGTAAGTTGAAATGACAGCTTATTGCCATATTTGGCAGTACTGTCCTACAGATAGCAGCGAGGCAATTTAAATAGGGGAAATACTTATTTTTTACTCTGGATGAAGCTATCCTAAGATCCTCTTATCCTCATTTTCTGAAATAGTTTTGGAGAGGTTTACATGAAAAGAAAATCCTACAAATTTGCATTGTCTTTAGGGAAGAAAAGTGCTACAGTTCTGAAAGTACTACTTTTAGGTTATGCCACTGTTATTCCTCTCCCCAAGCCCAATAGGTACATTTTTACTACCTTTTTTTCCTTATAGGTTTTCAGGTAGTTGATTATCATATTATGGTGTTTGTTTATTGAATTTTTAACATTTATGGATTTTTTTACAGTTAAATCGTCCACCTGGAATTGTTGCTACTAGTTCTGGTGACTTCATCTTGAAGACATATGTAAGACGAAACAAGACCGAAAGTTTTAAATCTTTGAAAGGCAACCCAATTGGACTTAACATGTTGAGCAACAATAAGAAATTGAGGTATAGGAGCTTCATTACACATTC
The DNA here is from genome assembly GCF_027409185.1 of Cynocephalus volans. Classification (NCBI taxonomy): domain Eukaryota; kingdom Metazoa; phylum Chordata; class Mammalia; order Dermoptera; family Cynocephalidae; genus Cynocephalus; species Cynocephalus volans. The sequence continues at coordinate 80,849,239 of NC_084464.1, forward strand.
CTACAGAAAAGAATAAAGGGTTTCACACCAAAAGCTAATTACTTTTGTGGGCAATAAGCCCAACCTATCACTTCTTTTGAATTTAGATTCTTTGCTTTGAATAGGAGTAGGGTTGATTGCAGTGAGACTCCTTGGTTCTAAATAAAACATATTGCAATAAACATTTCAATAGGCTGGGATCTCACGAGTTGGCTTTCGCATAATTAGAATCTCAGTCATAATATTAGAAGTAGAAGGCACTATAGAGTGGGTGGTCATGTCTCCTTAAGGAGATGCTAATCTTTATTATCTCAACAAGGGACTTTTGTTTGTTTGTTTGTTTTTTAGGATTTCTTGTTCCTTTTCTCTTCCAGATGTAACCCACCTTTCCTGGTGGTTGTCATGGTGAAACACTTACTGATATGTTGGGGCTATTAGTAACAACCCAGAAATGGGGTTGAAAATCACTTATTGCTACTGTGTCAATTTATAGAGAGACACTGAGGTACATAAAGGCTAAATAACTTTAAAGTGAGTGGCAGAATCAGAAGTAGAGTTTAGGACTCATGATTTCTATTCTAGTGTTTTTGTACTTGTCCTTATTATTTTTTTACCTTGAACTGGATTGGAAACTTTTGAAAGACAAATTCAGGAAGTGGGAAACTAACGGACAATTTAAGGTGGACAATTTGGGTTTATCTATAAATTTTTTTTTTCTTTGTGGTAAAGGTTTTTTGTGAGTGCTCAGATTTTAAAGGATTTATTTTATCAATGTGTATGTAATTTTTCCTTGTTCAAATTGTTTTTTGTTTCTTGACTCTGCAGTGAAAATACACAAAATGCATCATTATGTTCTGGAACTGTAGTTCATGGTAGACGTTTTCATCATGCTCATGCACAGATACCAGTAGTAAAAACAGCTGCCCAAAGGTAAGGATTCTGATTCTTTGTTTAGTGTATACATACCATCTTCTTTAATAGGAGGTTTTGACTTTTTTTTTAAACCCGTTTTGTGGAACTTTAGTGTTTTCACTGTGTGTTCAAGAGATCTCTGAAATAATTCATAATGTGGAATTTTATTATTTTATATCTGCTATTGGATTTACCACATTCTGTAAATAGAGAATTTTGAAATAAGAACCATTCTATTGCATTACAATTCAATAGATCTGAGAAGATATTTAAATTAAGCTGATTTACAACATTGACCTTACAACATACGACTGAGATGTATCTTCAGTTGGTAGTTTAGCTCTGAAGAGTAAAATTACAGTTATTTACCTCTCTGTAAGGTTTGTAAGATTTCATAGTATCAAAACAAATCTCATTTTAGTTTAAATATTAAAGGAAATTTTGATTTTTAGTATTTTTAGTTAGATTTAGAATTCTCATTGATCTTAAAACTACTGCTTAAACCTTGAAATAATGAAAGTAGCAGTTGGGGAAAGCTTGGTATTTTAAATGCTTTTGAGGTTTTTCAGAACCCTTTTTGGAATATTATATCCCTTTCAATTGACTCAAATTCTCAAACTCTAACAGTTAAATAAATAATCTATTTATTGCATTGTAAATAGTTTTTTATAACTAGTAAAATTTAAAGATTTGGTGTACATTTTTGATGCTGGTCTTCATTTTTTAAAAATGTCAATCTAGACTACTACTCATTCAGAAAATGTGTCCTGAACCTTAGGAATCCTTGCTATATATTTGCTATTTACATAGATTTGCCACAACATAGATTTTTAACTTAAAAACCTTAAATCTTCCTTGGTTATGATTAAAAAATCCTTCTTTTGCTTAAGTATGTTATTTTATCATAGTTTTTACATAAGATATTTGAGAAATTTAACTAAAAAGACAGAGAAATTACTGCACATACTAGAAATTTTCTTGCCCTATTGCAAGGTACACAAATCAAGCTGCCTGACCTACATTTGGCACAACATGGAAAAAAATAATAAAAGGAGAGTAATTAGAGAAGTGGAGACATACTCTTTCTCACACACTGATCATACTAGTAGAAACCATACTTGATATTCTGAAAATGTCTTCTAAATTAAAATACTAATTTAAAGTTTATAATCAAGTTAAGTCGTATATTTTACAACCGAAATTATTAAATTATTATTACTTTTAAGTTATTTATTAGTTTGGAATTATTTGCACAGTGACCTTCTTCATCCCTCACTTGCCCACTGGTAATGTTAAAAAACTGATTACAGTATGGAAATTGGGTTGTGTTTTGTTTCATAAAAGATTGAATTCAGTTAATAAGAACTAGTTTTTACTAGTAAAATATTGTTTCTTAGACAACAACAACAACCTGAATTGATTTGTATTTAAAGAAATAATCCTGAGCGAAAATATTTGACCAGAATGATTAGGGGCAAAAAAGAAAACTGTAGAAAGTCAAGTCAGCAGGACAGATCCTACTTATGTTTGTCTTTTCTTTATTCTGTATGAGAATAAACATTTCTTATTCCAACTGTAGCATGACTGTCATTAAAAAGATTTTGAAGTTCAAAGACAAGTCATTGAGATTTTAAAAATTTTCTTCAAAAACATTGAGTGATATTATACTACGTACAAGGCATAGATGAGGTGTAGAGTATTCAAAGATGATTATGACAGTCTCTGCCCTTTAAGCTCAAGTTTGATTAGGGTAGAAGACAGAAAGACAAGTAAACAAATGATTACATGGTAAGTGCAGTAGTAGAGATATACAAAGTATAGGTAGTAATTATAGAGAGGGGAGCAGAGAAGAATTTACGGAGGAAGTATCAAAGGAGGTTTTGAGTGTACCAGGTAGAAGAGGACACTCATACAGTAGAAACCACATCTTCAAAGGTGCAAGGAAAGACTTTATCTAAGATAGTTGCTATAAAGCAGTTGGCACTATTGTTAGGCCTCAGGTAAGAGTGAACACACTGGGTTTTTTACAGCTTCTCCTAAATTTTCTTATTTTCTGAAGTTTTAATTTGAAATTAAAAGAAATGCCACTAGATTGGTAATCTGCACACAGAGTATTCTGCTGGGAGTGAGTGGTATAGCTTGTCTTTCAAGTAAATTAGACCTGTATTCTGAGTAATTTATAGTTCTTAAGTAAGATAAGAACAAGTGCATCACACCTTATTATCTAAAAGGAATGAGTGCACATTGTTAAAATATCACATCATATCAGATAGTCTTTGAGAGATAATTAAGATTCTAATCTATTATTGCTATTTCAAATGTGAATTTAATTCATATTTTAAAAGATAGGTTGTACACTAATAGTGATAGAGGAGGATAGTATTAGTATGGAAAAAATAAAATGCAGAAATTAAAAAACCTATATAACTGTCACCCCGTCCCTAACTTTAATCACACTTGCTGAAACAGCACACTTTATGGATTTATGTTTTATTTACTTTTTTTTTTTTAAGCTTTTTATTAAGGATAGGCAAAAGACTTTTAAGGACCATGGGAGGAAATAAATCTGTACAAAAGCATATTTAATCCATAAATGGAAAAACAGGCTTCTGGAATGAGCGAGATTTAATTATTAATGAGAAGCACCATTTTGGATGAATTTTTTGAAGTCCTAAATCATGTCTAAATTGATACCAGAATTAATCAGTCTCTTTTCCCCCTCCCTTCCTTTTAAAAAAATTTTTGAGACCCCTAGTGCAGCACTAGTTCAAGGTAATTCTTTCTTTTCATTTTGTATGAAGGAGCCCAACAAGAATTTAAGTTGACATCTTTACAGAGTCCTACATTACTAATAATGAGCTTTCCTCACTTTTTAAAAGCATTTTTTAGAATATGTAAGCTAGGACAGGACTTGATAATAAACACATATTGAAGATTCTTAGAGAATGCTATGACTTATAAATTAGATATCATATCATAATAAATGTGTTTTCTCAAGGATAAGAAAATGAGCGTGTGTGTTTATCTGCCCTGCCTCCGCCCCTCCCCTCCCCCAACTCCTTTGATTTATTGGGAAGCACCAAACATGTATCTTCTACCTCTGTTCTGTATTCTACCTCCTTCCTTTCCTCTGTACAGGTGAGTTTAAAAAACAAAACAAGAGAACTAAAAATGAGAGTACTAAACCCTTCTCACTTCTTGGGGACATCAGGGTAGAGCTGGATTAGTTACTAATGCCTAACTTTGGCTTTTGTTTTACTTTTACTGGAAATACAGCTCTAAAAGAAATAAATACACAGAGCTGGCCAGTTAGCTCAGTTGGTTAGAACTTGCTGCTGATAACACCAAGGTCCAGGGTTCAATTCCTGTACTGGCCAGCAAAAAAAGAAGAAATAAATACACAGGATAGGATAGATTGTATTTAATCTTTTATATTTATATTTTGCTTCACTTACTTTTAATAAGGATGTGATAATATTTACTTATTTTTTGTCATTTAGCTAACAGATTAATTTTATACAAATTATTTTCTTTTTCTGTAGCAAGGGTAAAATTTCAAATATGGTATTAACATAAGTTTATAATGATTCTTTTCCTTACTGTTGAAAAGTTTTTAAGAAATATGTTTCTTTTTGTTTATGTAAAAAAGTTTTATTGATATCTTTTTTATTTATGTCTTGTTTTATTCTAAATTGAGGGCTTATATAGTTTTAATCTTAAGTCATTGACATTAATAACTTTTTGAAGTTTCCATGAACTGTGGAGAAGAGTTGAACTTTTTATACATTGGACTTGTGATACTGGGCCATGATTTTAAATCCCAGGCCTTTCCTTATATCTCAAATCATATAGTATATTTAATCTAAGACTTTTGTGCAAAAGATTCAATCTTTAAAAAAAAATTTTTTCTTACTCAAAAGCAAATAATCATACCTGATAATAGGGTTGGAACCACTAAGATTTTGGAACATTCAGGAAATGTTATTGTTCTTTGAAGATTATTTACATAACTATAGTAGTCCCTCCTTGTCCAGGGTTTTGCTTTCAGTTACCCATGGTGAACCACTGTCTGAAAATAATTTAACCATTCCCCTACTAGTAGATACTGAGGTTGTTCCTAAAGTTTTGCTGTGGTATTATCATTGAATTTTTCAGAGACTGAGAATAATGTTCAGGCAAGGGAAGTACATACTAACTCATAAAAGTGCAAAGGAGGCACTAGGGCATGAAACATGGAAAAATTAACTCTGAGTATAACATTATCAGATTAACTCTGGTACTACGTGGCAATGCTGCATGGCATATGATAAAGCCAGGTGTAGCGTACACAGCAAAGAACCCATGTGCTCTCAAAAACAAAAACCAAAATTATCTGCCCCTGTTCATAATGAGAAAGCATGAGTGACAGCCATCTTGTTTATGGAATTGTCTCACCAATGCTTCATCCCAGTGTATAGGGTTCTGTACTATCTGTGGTTTGGGGCATCCACTGAGGGTTTTGGAATATATTCCCTAAGGATAAGGGGGGACTACTGAATTCTAAAATAACGTTTATCCTCAAATGTTTGATAGTTAAAGCCCTTTCAAGAACTTTTTATGTATTTTTAATATCTGTCTTCTTCCTGTTAAATATATAAAAGATTGGTTAAATTATTTTGTATATTGACAAAAAATTAAAAAACAATTTAGACAGGATTCAAAATATAGTATATAATTCATAAATGTGTTTAAAACAAATAGATCTCATATACTTTTGCCTTATTGACTACAGTTACTATAACTACAATGATATATCAACAACGAGGTCTTGCCTCTTACATTTTTTTTCTTTTTTATGTTTTAAGCAATCTGGACCGAAAAGAAAGGTAAGCTTGATATTGATAAAATTAGATCATGGGTATATGGGTATACATAGTAATCAGATTATTTATATGCTTTGAAAAAATATCTGTTGAACTACAGTTCATCTTTAAAGCTTATTATTTTAATAAAAGGAAATGTATTAATAGTGCAACATGATATTTGGCTTATGTGGGTGGTGTTTCAGCATCATTCTCAGTACACATTTTTCCGTGAATGGTTATTATGTATTTATGCTGATGTTTGACTACTTTTCTTTAAAAATAAAGTATTTCAATGCATTATTAGTACAGTTTTCGGTTACATCATCAAAATCTTTCTTGTTATATTTTAGTGGTAGTACTCCTGTTTTTACACTTTAGTAAACTGTGGGGAGGAGAAATGGAATTAGAACACCTTAAACTTGAAGTTAAAACTTGACACATCAAATGTATGCTATTCTGATCCCAAAATTTGTAACAGCAGTTTGTGACCAACCTTCTGTTCTGTCACTATGTATTCCTTTGTGGGAACACTGGCGGACACATAATCTTTTAGTAGAAATCTGAGTAATATCAATGACATGACAAAGTTTTTAACACACATTTCTTTGAATTGTGAAATGATTGTAATTGTTCTAAAGCCAGTGTCCATAAGAGTAGCTTCTTTCTCCAGTGATATGTATGGAACGTTGTTTGTGCTTGTCTTTTTTTTTTCTTTCACAAGATTCTCAAGCGTCTTTTGTGAAACCCCCTCTCCAAAAACAGGTTAAGAGCCCTTGTATTAAAGCAATACTTTCATGTAATTGTTGAGTGTCAAAAGAAAGGGACATTCTATAATTCTGTAATTTCAACTCTATAATTTTGTTTAAAGGTGTACAGATGGTAAAGAGAACAACCTGAAATATTTTATAAAATGCATATAATTCCACCTTATCTCATGAACAGCAACTTTATGAAATGCAAACTTAAAAATGATTCTTCCAGCAAAAGATTTAGGCATATTTTATAATTCTGAAACACTTCACAGGTCTTACATGTTTTAAATGAATGGGTTGTACATATATCTTACTACCTATTTCCAGGGAAAGAAAAAGTATTTTTCCATTGTGTCAGTTTTTCTTTTTTAGTAAATCATTACTTCTTGTGAGGTATAGATGAGTCATTTTATATCTTTTTAGTTTTTAACTCATGGGTTACCACTTTTTTTAATATGACCATTAGTAAAATGTTTTTAAGAAAATTGCTAAAAATACACCTTAAATAACTCTTTATACAATCACAACTACAAAACACACTCTTATTTTATCCAAATAAACATTCTTTCTTGAATACTATAGTAATTTAAATATAGGTACTGTTATATGAGTAATTACTAGGATGATAGATCTTAGATTATTCTCTTTTTCACAATAGCCTTGGAGGGTTTACACTGATTTTTTCCTACTGTTTTAGCTTCTTATGCATATTTTTGTAGTGGGAATATATTCATTGATAACATTCAGCAAATATTTAAATGCCTGTATGTGCCAGGCACTCTTCTAGGAGCAGACAAAAATCCCTACCCTCTTGGGAGTTTACTTCTTGTTGGAACAATACTGGGCTAGAAGTCAAAAGATCTACAGTTAAGTGACCAGCATAACCATTAGGCACGTTACTTGCTATAAAGTGGGAATAGTAATATTTGCCCAATTTTAAAGGAGTTTTGTGAGGAACAAAGGAGATAATTATTTAAAGCTGACTTATACACTGTAAGAAGTTTGAAATTTCTAGACATTAGTTGTAATAGGCATTAAACTTCTTTTAGTCCTTCATACTAACATTCTCTCCAGGGACACTAAAAACCTTGGAAACCAGATGTGAAGCAGCAACTGTTTATAAAAGTCTCAGGTATATAACAAATATACCTGAGTGCTTTATCAGTAATTTGGTTACTGTTAGGTTGAATTTAGCCCATAATCTTTTGGATCCTTACCTAAAATTATTTTGTGTTTATCTTTATCAGAGATAAACTGAGAACTTCTGTGTTATCAGATTTTACTTAGTACTTTTTTTCCACATAAGATTTTTCCTCCCTCTTGTGAACAGTAAACTACATCTTTTTTCTGATCTTTGAAGAGTAATAGATCTTTTATCTTTATTTCTTACCACATAAGGGACTATAATCTCTGAAATAAATCATTTATTAATAGGAGAATGGTTTATCTAATAAACAAAAGCTAGGTAGTTGTAGAAAGTTAATCTCTTCCAGGTTTTTTTCCACTTGTACTATATTCTGAGCATATTGAGGTATGTTTTATGCTTAAAACCCAGCTGAAATAAGTGAATAACAATATCAAGATCTAGAGCTTACAAACTTAAAAGAAAATTTGCTGCCAATTCTCTGTGTTGTGCGTGACTTTGACCACTGGAATGACTCATATTACATTCTGACTCATGGCCAGCTGGGTTGTAAATACAGTGTGTATGATAGCACCAGCAACCTAGAATTTAATCTGATTTTGATCTTCCCCTCCCCCCGTGGATAAAGAATCTATTGACCCATTAACAAATTGAAGCACATAGTGATTTTTGAATTAAAAAATTGTTTTATTAATATTTATTATTTTTTATTTTAAGAAGCATGTGTATATTGTACAGAATTTTGAAACAGCGAAAAGGTGTGAAGGTGAAAACATATATGAAATACTAGAAATGTCTGCTTACAGGGTGCCTTTACAAAGATAAGTTTAGTTAGAGATTTTATAATTTTTTAAAGCTCTCAAAATAGAAAATTACATCGTTAGGATTTTGATACATTTCTTTCTAATCTTTTTTCCCATGCATTTTTTAATATACTTAACACAGGTAGACTCATAATGAAAATACAGCTGTGCATTCTGGATTTTCATTTAACTGTATGTCCTGAGCATTTTTCTTTGTCATTATGTTGGCTTCTGAAAACTAATTTTTAATGATTGCATAATATCTTGTCCTGCATATATACATAATTTACTCACCCATTAGCCTATTTCTGGTTGTTTTGCACTATTATGTATAACGCGTTGATGAACAACTTTGTACATAAATCTCCAACTGCACCTCTAACTGGAAAAGGATTCTTTGGGCTAGGTTGCAAATGCTTTTTCGGTAAGTACTGCTAAATCGTTTGGCACAGAGATGAAACCAGGTCACAATAGCAGTGTAAATTGCTGTCTTGAGGTATTTGAAAATAAAATAAAATTTAGATGATACTATCTTTTTGTGGAATTATAAGAGTATCTGAAACCTTAGAAATAATAAGAATAGAGCAGGATGATAGGCTAGCTGCAAGACTAATAATAATTTCACCTCTAATCAATTTCACCTCTCATCACCTCTAATCAGTTGAAGTATATATTGGAAAGACCAAAATCTCATTCTCAGTATCAACTAAAATTAAGTACGTAGTAATAAAATTAGTAATGTCTAATCCCTTATAAATGTATCTAAAGAACATAATCTGAGACATATATTATGTTCCTAGTTGGTAAGACTTCATGTTATTTGGTGCTGGTGCTCCTTAAAATGAAGTGAATTTAATGTAATTTTAGTCAAAATCTCAGTGAGTTTGTTGTCATTTTAAGAAGTTTGACCAATTGATTCTAAAGTTATTTAGCAGAGTAAATATTTGAGAAGAGCAACAGACTTATTTTTTTTTTTAAGAAGAACAAATGGAGGAGGAGAAGAATAACTTGTCTCGCCACATAATAAAACCTACTATAAAGAAGAAAATAGTAATTGAACATGGAAACACTAGGAAAATACTATGTAGTAAGACAGTAAACAGACTAGAGAGTCCAGGTATAATCTGTTTCCAGCCAGCCTGTCCAATCAGTAAATAAAAACAAGTCTAGAGCCTTTCAGATGCCTGAATTATGACATCTGTTCATTGGCTGACACAATATTTTAAATTTCTATGTGATGGCTCTGCATGATGGCCAATGGTTCAGTTTTGACAGTATTACCGTCCTTGTACAGAGTGTTTGTACAGTTGCTCGATCCATCGAATATACTTGTGATTACATACTGCCTTTTAGGCATATACTTTTATTCATTCCGAGTATTTATTGAGTGCCTACTATGTTCTAGACATAAGGATACAATGATGAACAAAACAGACAAGATCCTTGCACTCCTGTAGTTTACATTCTGGTGGGGCAAAGACTAATAAAGAAATAAGTAAAGGAAGAAATAATAAATTCTGTGTAGAGAAGTATAATTGGATAATATGATAGAGTGACAATATGGTTTCTTTAGATTGCATGTTAGGGAAACTATTCCATGAAGCTAACATTTAACCAAGGACTGAATGAGAAGGAGTCAGCTGTCCCATGATCATAAGAATGGTTTTTCCAGATAGGAAAGAGGTGGTGCTACATTGTGAATACAGGAATAAGTTTGGTATGCTCAAAGAACAATAAAAAAGGCCCATTATGGCTGGAGTTTAGAAAACAAAGGGGAGAGTGTTATGAGATGGGTTTGGAGAGATCAGCTGGGACCTAGATCATAAAAGCCTTTGTAAGATGATCTGAAGAGTTTGGATTTTATATTAATACAATAGAAGCTTCTGGAGCATTTTAGGTTGAGAAGCATTACCTGAGAAATCATTGAGATTTCTAAACACAGTCTTTCGTATATGTTTTATGACTTTGCACAATAGAAAGCTTAAGTCAGTGGCAATTCAGTTAAGACTAAACATTTTCCACATCTTAGATACAGATGTGCTGCAAAGGAAATCAGTAATAGTCTACAAGTATTTAAAGCTATCTCAGCAAAATCTAGGAGTTGGGGAGGTAGAAAGGCAGGAGTAAAAGCAATCTTTTTGGGGGGGCTGGTTGGGAGGGTTAAGGTGGGAGAACAAAGGCCCTTTTTTTGGAGGGGTCTTTTTTTGGGAGAAGGATTAGGACAGTTAGGGTGGGAAAATAAAAGGATTTTGAAAGTCTCATCCCATTAGGGGTACAGTATAACTCGCTTGAGGAAATAGAAAGTTGATAACATGTTACAACAGAAATAGGCAAGTATAACAATGGTTAAGAGAGGGAAAGTAACAATTCACTTGTTAAATTGCCTAGGGGGGGAAACAAATGAGTAGTAAGTTGTACAAACAGTAGTAACTTGTATCAAAATAGGAGAAAAGATGAAACAAAAAGAAATAAAAAATACAAATATAAAAACAATAAAATAAGATGAAAGGAAAACATGAAGTCTGTCAGCTGTTATAATGTAATCAGGTTGAATATACTTAATTTCTTATCTGTTACAATGTAATCAGGTTGGGTTAAACAAAATTATACTGCATCGTATACAGGAATCAGACTAAAATAATAATTTGAAAGGTATGTTTAGAGCCACAAGAGAAATGAAACAGCACCAGTGGAATTTTAATAACTTAAGGTGGAATTATAGGTTATAAGCACTAGACAGGATAAAGAGCACGTTTTATAATTGGAATATTTATAAGAGTATAACAAGTAAATGTATAAAGCTCCCCTAAAATATTTAAAATGCAGGAAGTTCTTGGTTACAACACAGTTGTGGGGGATTTTAATATATCTCTTTGAAAATTAAATTGATTCATCAGTTAAAAAAATAAGTTTGGAATAATGGATTTTAACTGTAAAATGAATACATTTATTTTATAGAAATTTACATCTTTTAACATCAGTTATAACAATGGAAAGATTAATAAAAAGACCTATGATTAAAACAAGGCAAAAGGAAAATTGAAAAACAACAGTGCTCAGATTCTGGTTTCTACCACCTCAATTAAAAGGATCATGGAGAAATAGCTGATTCTGGGGACATGTTAGTTAAAGCACAAAATGAGTATTTTTTGGTGCCAGGAAAAAAAAACCCCAAAAGGTGCTAGCTTCAGCAGCACATATACTAAAATTGGAATGATACAGAGATAATTAGTATGGGTGACAAACAAATTAGTAAAGCATTCCAAATTTATTCCATAAATTTTGTGTTATGTATATTTTACCACAGTAAAAAAAAAAAAAAGGATGGGGTCACACCAAAGAGAGGCATTGGAGCCAACTGTAAGAGCCAGTGGCCAAAACTGTAATAATTGGATTGTAACCCTAAATATAAAATAAATATCCATGAGTTGTACCGATAGAAATGAATACATAAATGATTTATTTATTGAGCTATCCTAGCAGTCTTGAAATAAACACATTCGATACAAATGCTGGATTTGCTAATAAGATTTTCCAAGCCTGCATAAAATGAACTGGGATGCAATGTTTTTTACAGAAGCATTCCAAATATGGGGAGCCTTCAGTAAGTTCATGAAAAGATTTGTATTATCTTTTAATTCTGTTTTTTGAAGTACCCTGTATATGTATATACACCCCTCTTCAGGAAGCAGAGATTAATTAATCCCACTTTTTATGAGTGTGGGCTGGATCTACTGATTTAACTTCCAAGTAGTTTATGGAAAGAGAAAATAGTAACTTTAGAATGGAGAAACCTGGCAAACACTACCTTAAGCAAGAAATCAAGATTAACAATGCCAGAGATAAGTCATGTCAATGTCATGAATCCACTGATGTGAAAGGCACTTCACTTCTGTGATAGCCTTCCCCCAAACCCACAACCTCAATCTAATTATGAGAAAACATCAGAGACCTAGATTGGGAGGTATATAAAATACCTGCTCAGTTCTCTTCCAAAGTGTCAAGGTGATGAGAATCCAATTAACTGAGAAACACTGAGGAGAGTAAGGTGACATGATGACTTAATGCAGTGGAACCTGGAACAAAAAAAGGATATTGGTGGAATAGCTGGTAAAATCCAAATAAAGTCTAGAGTGTAGTTTGATTTTTTTTGGCGGGGGGGGGGACATGTGCAATGGTGATGTAAAGGAGTACACATTAGAGAGAGATATAAGGGAATTAATTTTGCTTACTAAAAAAAAAGTTTCACAACTGAGGCCCATCTACCCTTCAGTGAACAGCTTTTGATTTTATTTAAACAATTCTGTATAGAGAAATAAAGGCTCTCCAATTCATTTATGCAGCTTGTAAAGTCTTGGGTCTAAAACTTCTACACAAAACACAAACCCTCACGAGCATTAATCTATACCCACCTGCACAGGCAGATGGCAAATGACAAGGAAGCTTCTCTGCCGCTGTGTGGTTTGGGGCGGAAAAGAAATATCCAGTTAGAAATTAGATCTCCTAGGCTTGAACTTCGTACCATTTTGGAATGTGAAATTTGTACCTTCAAGAGTTGGGACCCTCAAATCAAGAAATTAACATATTTTTATTTTAGCTCATCTAGCCAAAGTTTTTTAAAACTAAATTTTAAGGAAAAGTTTATGGCTGGAAAATTATTTGAATTCTTTTATCAAATACCACTTTCATCTTGAAATTTAGTATTCTCATGTTGAACTTCAGGTATGCTTTATTTCTGCCATTTTTTATAATTTTTAGAAAACAATTTAATTTGTCCTATTTGTATAGGAAACATGTACCAAATATTGAAAATAGGGTAGCTGTAAATTCTGGAAATATAGGGAAATATATTACAATACACGATAAGATCATGGATATTACATTATGTATTCATTGTGTTCTCATTAGCAGTGCATGATTCAGTGCTGTCAAATTGCAAAGAACACAGTGCGTAAATGCAGCATTTTTATTAATCTCTCCACATGCATTATGATTTATTTTCTCAGATGATGTATGTCAGTTATTTTTGCTGAATAAACCTGTGCTTTTAGCATACACCAGAATAAGTAATTAAGCAAGTTCAAACTGAGAAAAACGTCTGTATTTCCAGACTTTTTGGACACTTTGTAACTGTCAGATGATTTTCTTTGTTTATAATCTTTAGTATTTCAAAATATCTACTGATTGTGTAGTCCACTGTTTTAAAAATATACGATATACTCAGAATTACTAGAGAGTTTACTGTAATAGTATCATATTTTGCTTCAGATTCATTGCCTGTCTTGCATTTTAAAGTTGACCTTTTTTTTTTTTTTTTTTGATGGCTGGCCAGTATGGGGGTCTGAACCCTTGACCTTGGTGTTCTTTTTTTTTTTTTTTAAAGATGACCGGTAAGGGGATCTCAACCCTTGGCTTGGTGTTGTCAGCACCACGCTCAGCCAGTGAGCAAACTGGCCATCCCTATATAGGATCCGAACCCGTGGCCTTGGTGTTATCAGCACCGCACTCTACCGAGTGAGCCACGGGCCGGCCCGACCTTGGTGTTCTTAACACTGCACTCTAACCAACTGTGCTAACCAGCCAGCTAAAGTTGGCATTTTTACTTTTCCAAAGTGTAGAGTTATAAAAACTAGGGACTTAAAATCAGTTGCTCAATTTAAAGCTAAGACTGTGTTATATCCTCTTTAGTGTGAAAGTATATGGATTATAAAAACATGCATTTTATTTTAATCCTAATGTAGAGTAGTTAGGAGTCGAAAACCTACCTTTCTTATAGGACTATTACTACTACTGACTACATCTAAGTCAGATTCTCATCTTTATAGCTCATATCCTCACAGATCTTAAAATTCTGGCAGAGTGGAAATTGCTCATTTGTACCAGATATTGCTCTGCTCATCAGTATTTAAGAGATTTACAAGGATCCAGATTCTCGCATTGCCATTCAATAATTGTGTGACCACGGGCAAATTAGTTAATCTCATTATACCTCAGTTCCCTCATCTTTAAAGTGCCAATAATAGTGTATACCTTATAAGGTTATTGTGAGGATCAAAGAATTAAATAGGTACAAAATGCTTAGAAGAGTACCTGGTGCATGATGCTTGATATTTGCTAACTGCTGTTACAAGTACACTACTGTCACCACTCTTATTTTCTTTTTGAGTCATTATAATATTTTGTTTCCAATTTAAGTGCTTTGACTTCCAAAAATGTAAGAGTATGAAATCCTTGCAAGAAAATTCCTTTGGGCTTTTTTTTTAATTGAACTGATTGCATTACTCTGTAGTGAATAGAAAATACTGATCACTAGTGTGAATAGATTTACAAATAAATAGAATAGCCTCTTTTATTTTTAATTTGCTGGTTAAATAAAATGGGAATATTTTTAGAAGCTTTTATTTTGGTTGGGAAAATGTCTAGCTATTGTAGCTCCCTAGTTTTTTGCACTTCTTGAGATTTTCCTTATATAATGCTTTTATCTCATAATTAGCTATGGGATTTTTGCATTTTCTCAAAATCAGTATATATTTGGACTTGTATAGATATAGTATTTAGGACCCTTAGTTACTCGGCTTATGTTTAAAATCCTTGAAATTTATTATATGTGGAGTCTGATAAGTAATTTAATATTCTAAAACAAGTGTATATACATCCCCTACAATAATGTGGACATATTACAAGACTGAAATACTTGTTCCATGATTGCTGGTTTTGTACATAACACTTTTTGTAGTGATTTTGGAATTGTCCTTGAGACCAATATCTTATTCAACATTTATTTATTTATTGGTTTTAAACAACTAAAAAACACAGCAAAATTAGGCAAATTGAGCGTTGAGTAATTCTTTATTCAAAAATATGTGTGGCTGTAAAGGATTATGAGATTTTTAATTGATTTTTATAAATTGATTAAGAAAGCAGTTCCAAAAGAAAAATTCCAAAAGTTTGTGCTTCCAAAGTAACTGCTTTGAAAGGACAATAATTTGGCTTTATTTATTAAATATTTATTCAATAGTCTGCCTATTGTGGGCTCTGATAGATTGACAATCTATGTAAAATAGTCACTGCTGTTAGGTATCTTATAATGTATTAAGCTTTAGTATGTTCGTGTAATATCGTTTTATTTTATAGTATCACTTTTTTAAATATAGAAGCTATGGTTTTCTTTTATTAAACATATTGTAAGTATTCCCTTAACTTTTTCTTTTTGAAAACTACATTTTCTGTTAGAATAAAACTATACATTTCCTTTTCTAGGAAAGAATACCCACCTCATGTCCAAAAAATGGAAACTAATCCTGTAAGGTTAAGTCGGCCCCAAGGTGTTGGTAAGTGTGTGGTTTTATTTGTAAACCTGAGAAGGGTTTTTAAGTTGTTGCATGAAAGGTACAAGTAGAGATATAACACTGGCTTTAGAATATTCCTAGGTGTGGTAGAAATATGTAGGAAACCATTTTTTATAACTGATAAGAGAATTTAACTGTGTCCTAATATCATCAGGGAATGATTGCACAGTCAGGTGATTACTGTTTGAAATCTGTGATTATATTAGCATTTTTGTTATGTTACAATCCAAATATTAATTATAGGTGAGCTATAGCTTTGAAATTGTGTTTTATATTGAACTATGTTATAATGTTATATTATGTAATTTTCTTTATTTAATGGTTTTGATCCTAAAATTTAGAATGCATTAGAGAACTACTCAATTAAAAAGAGAACATACTTGATACAACTGTATTAATAGTAGATGTTGGAAAACCAATGTGAGTAGAAATTTGTATTTGTATTGAAGCAATTTTTAAAATATACTGGCATTATATTTAATGCAAATAACATTTATGAAAATATTTCACCATCAAATCGATTGTCGTTGTCTGCAATAGTGATTCTAAATGTGTGTCCATGTTGTTTGTCCCAGGCCTTTGCTTATTTAAATAGCTCTGGTGGCTCTTAGTTCTAAAATCTAATGTTTTTAATCAATAGGTTTTCCTGATAGCCAAGAGTTTGTTTTTTAAAACACCCACATTCTTTTTCTGTTTTGGGTGAAAAATCTTTTGCACATGTATTTAGCATGTCTCTATTTTATAAAGAGAATATTCCAAACTTAGTTTCATCCTTTTTTAATAACTTACAATTACTACAAATGTGAATTATTATACTTTGCAATGCGTAGATTATGCTCACTGAGTTTTAAGTTTAGTAATAGTGACAACCCTCTGCAACATTCATTCTGTTATACCTTAAATCTTACTCTTACTCTGTACTAGATGCTGAGTCAAACGCTCTACATTCACTATTTACTTTTATTCTAGCTCCCTATCCAAGATCCCTATAAGCTAAATTCATCTTTTACCTGCATTTTGTACAGAGGAGGAAACTGAGACACGGAGGGAATACATAACTTGCTCAAGGATACAGAGCTAGCAAATGGCAGAGCTGGTATTGGAACCCAGGTCTGTTTGATGCTAAGTCCCATCATCTTAACCACTGTGCTTTACTCTTTTTTTGCTCAGTCACGAAGAAAGTTATGTCTAATCATCAGAGAAGAACTGTACAACAAGTGTTATTACTTCCACTTTACAAATCCATTTCAGAGAGGTTAAGTAATTTGGACCCTTAATATGGTTTTAGATGACAGTCAGCCAGGCTTGTTACAAATAATTTTTAAAGTTTATTCACAGCATTCATTAAGTAGATAAGAACAATCTTTTTGTTAACTTTTAACTGAAATAATTTTAGACTTACAGAAAAGTTACAAAAGCAGTACAGAGAAGTGCCTGTTTACCCTTCACCCAGCATTCCCTAATGTTAACATCTCTCTAATCATAGTGCATTTATCAAAACTAAGAAATTGACATTGGTATAAGATTCTTAACTAAGCTATAGATCTTATTCACATTTCACCAGTTTTTCACTAATGTCCTTTCTCTGTTCCAGGATCCAGTCTGGAATTCCACATTGCATTTAGTTGTCATGTTTTCTTAGTTTCCTTGACAATATTGAAGACTGCTAGTCAGTTGCTTCAAATAATGCCTCTCAATTTGGGTCTGATGTCGTTGTCTTATGATTAGATTGAGACTAAGCATTTTTGGCAAGACTTCCACAAAAGTGATGTCATGCCCTTCTCAGTGCATTATATCAGGGCTTTCATGATGTTGGTATGTCTTACTACTGATGATATTAGCCATGATTACTTGGTTAAGATAGTTTCTGCTGGGTTTCTTCACTGTAAAGTTACTATTTTTCCCTTGATACTTAATAAAGATCTTGGAAGAGATACTGAGACTATGCAGATATCCTGTTTCTCCTCCAACTTTGACCCACTGATTTTAGTATCCATTGTTGGATCTTTCTGGCAACAATTACTGCTTGATGTTTGTCTAAGGGATGATTTTCTATTTTCTTCATTTTTATCACATTTATTTATTAGGATTATTTTGTAGGTAAGAGCCGTGTCTTTTCTATTTGTTTGATTATGTCTGTGGACTCATGGTTAATAAATGAGGTTCATATAGGTAGTACTTATAAATGTCAGGAGAGGGATACTGGTATATTTAATTTGTAAACTTGTTTTCAGCTTCTTTTGTGTTAGATAGGTAGGTACATGTATGCTTGCGTTTAGGAGAAATATCAATGTTATAATAATACTGCATATATTGTTGCATGAAAATCGCATTTTATTTTATGATATCCTTTGGAGATAGTTTTTAAAGTATTGAGATTTCAAAGCCCAGGAATACTAGTTAGCTATCATAGCACCTGGAATAATTATCTTCTAAGAATTAATCACGGTCTGTCTGTAGTTCTTAACACCAAAGGTGATTTTCTTTGTTATTCTTTTTGCCCGCTTTGTTTTGTTTTTATTTTGGTGGGTTTTTTTTTTTTTTTTTGGCAGCAGGCCAGTATGGGGATCTGAAGCCCCCTTTATTTTGAAGAGGCACTTAATATGAATTTTTATAAGTTATATTCATGCATCAGCACTTACTAGCATGGATAAGCTGTTCCTTAGTATAAAATTAAGGCTTGTAAACCATTAAGTATAATTTTTGGTCAGACCATATGTCCTGTTGCTTTTTTGTCAGGTATTCTTTTTAAATTTTTCTAAATAAAGTAGAATAACAACTATATAACTGAATATTAAGATCTCCAATTTTTTCCCCTACCTACTCTTCCTTTTGTTTCTTAAACTTCCTTTTTGTTTTTCAGCCTGTTTTTTGTATCCTTTTTAAAGAGAATAAACATTATGTGCTGTATCTGAATATACGTTTAATTACATTTTTAATATAGTTACATTATGTGATTTCAGCTCAATCACCTGATTTAGCACTATTTAACTCACATGTGCGGAAGAGAAATACCCCTCACTCTCAACCAGGCAGGGCAGCTGCTTTTAGCATTTTAATGTACGATTTTCCTAACCTTTTTTATGCATATATATATACCTTTTTTTGTTATGCATTCATACTTTGTATACTGTTCTGTGACTTGCTTTTTGACTTATTATGATATTGTTTAGTTTATACACTCTAATTAAAAGATACTGGAATAAAAAAAAAAAAAAAAGAAAACACAACACTCAAATATCAAAAAAAAAAAAAAAAAAGATACTGGAATGTCAGAGGAAAAGTAGCATGGAAAACACAATTAAAGGAAATTTGTGAATCAAATGGATAAGTTTACCGTTGAGGACTTCCTTACAACTTAATATTTCTAGTCTCAGTAATCATTTTTTAGTGAATGCCGTAATTTAAGTTGTTTTCAGTGTTTTGATGTTATAAATACTATGATTACTGTACTAGTACATATGTGTATTTTGTCTATTTTCTTATGTTAAATCCCTAGAAATAAAATTGCAGGGGCAAAGATTATGCATATTAAGTCTTGATATGTTACTGCCAAAATGCCTGTGTAAAAGTTGTCAGCTCCCAACAGAGAGTACTGGGAGTATACTTGTTTTTGCCTGCTTTTCAGCAACATCAGATATCATTCTTTTAGGCTTTGCCAATCTAGTCAAAATATGGTTTTTTTTTTCACATTTCTTTCATTACTGATGAGGCATCTTATATGTTCAATAGCCATTTGAATTTATTTATGTCTGCCCATTTGTTTATTGTGTCATTTGCATATTTATTGCTTATTAAAGGTTATTATAAATTAGAGATAACAATTCTTTGTCATCTGATGCAGGTATTTTTCTATTTTGTATTTTTTCTTTTCCTTTTTTTCTAGTGTTATCAAATAGTACATTTTAATTTGGTGTAGTCAAATCTGTTTTTAAAGTTAGGTTTACTTCTTTAGGGTCATGTTTAGGAAAGTTTTTCCTACCCTGGAATTCTAAAATTATTCACCTTTATTTTCAAGTACTTCTAGTTTTATTTTTATTTATTTATGTTTGTATTTAAATCATTTTTGTTTCTAACAGCATTCTTTGATTTATTAACTTTGTTTCCCCTCAGTGTATTTGGGTGAATGTTCAGGAATGCCTACTAAAATATTGAATAAATTGCTCGAGTAATCAATTTCAACTGTATTTTTTCCTCCTGTTTTTGGAATGTCAAGTCTTTTTTAAACTAGCTTATTTTGCAAATATATTTGTAAGCTTTCCACTGATACCTTAAAGTTAGGTATGATTTATTAATTCAAGCTTGCCTCATACCCCTATACCATGACAGTGTCTGTTCTCAGGAAGCTCAACGGCTAGAGAGACCACAGACTTGTAAACACATTGCTGTACAATTTCAAAGCACTATATAGAAACAAAGGCAAAATGTTGTGGTATCATAAAGGAGTGGTCACTGACCCTTTCTGGAGGTTGACTTAAATCTTCACCAAAGAAGTGAGTAATGCTGAGTTTTGGCTAATTGGAGTTTCGCAGACCAAGTCGGGGAGGAAAAGCTTTGCAAGTAAAGTGAATGGAATGCAAAGGCACAATGGGTGAAAGAGCCTCACATATTTGAATAAGTAATGTATTTTGTTGGAGAATTGGTAGAGGATGGCCACAGATGAAGCTATAGAGGTAGGTTATTATGCTAAAGAGTTTTCACTAAATTCTGTAGGCCAGAGGTATAGCATATAGCCAAGTGATTTTTAAGGAGGTTATAATGAGAATGTGGTACATTACTTTAATTTTTATATTGAAAATCAGTCATAGTAGCACCTGCATGATGGAGAAAACCAACCATGTTTCTAGTTTGTCTTTGTTCCCTCATGTTCTTTCCCAATTAGTCCCCACCCTGCCCTCTAAATGGTAGCCATTCTGATTATTCCTAGCGTAGATTAATTTTCCCTGTTATAGGACTTCATATAAATGGAATAATACAGTTTGTACTCTTTTATGTAAGGCCTCTTTCATTCAGAATAACTTTTTTGAGATTCATCTATTTTGTTGCATGCATCAGTAGTTTTTTCCTTTTTAGCTTTCCATTGTATGAATGTACCAATTTATCCATTTTCCTCACGATGAACACTTGGTTGTTTCCAGTGTGTGTCTATTATGAATAAAACTGCTATGAACATTCTTGTTATGAAGGATCTTTTTTATAAAACTTGTTTTTTAAAATGTATTATATGTATCCAACCTATATATAGGTCATTCTTACTTTTCTGATAATATCTTGCATATTCTCACCTTTTCTGCTATCTCATTTATCTAGAAATAGTATAGTATATTTAAAAAGACATTGAGCTAGAAAATTCAGCAGGGAGTATCCTAATTGGTATTCTTCCTTTGTGGTCTTGGGTAAGCATTCTGTGTTCTCTTCCTCATTTCTAAAAGAGGAGTTCAACTAAAGCAGGAATGTCATATAGGTTTCATCTCAAGTATCTCCCTGAAGTAATCTGTTGAGGATTTGGAGGCTATGTTAGGGTTTAGCAAAAATCAGCTCTGTGATTAGTAAGCTAGTAAAACTTGTACTTGTTAAGTATTTGCCATCCTTGGACCAGTCAAGTCGTAAGTCTTTTGCCATTTTATGTTTCTGATATAATTTGAGACTAGTTAATTTTTACTTGAATTATCGTCTTCTCAAATGATTCTTTTTTTTTTTTTTTTTACATAGAAGATAGAATCCTAATGGAATTTAACCCTGTTGTTCACATTTTTATGCTTTTTATTGTCTCTTTATGGCACTACTGTGGTCTCCTGTAATACTGTCAGTCATTTGCCATACCTGTACATCACATTGGTTTTGAAAGTTTCATCTTAAAATTCTTAATCATGTCATTTCTTGCTTTTTCTGTCTCTTTAGAGCCTTATAGATAACCTCGATTTAGGAATCAAGATTTTTAATATCATTTTTCTGTATCTATTATCAATAAAAATCCTCAATTATCTCAAACATTGGGCCACTTGTTTCTGCCTTTGTTAGTTATGATGGGTGGTAGACAAAATTACAGACATAATGAGATAGCTGTGGTGGAGAGAAGAGTATAATTATATGAGGAGTCTTCAAAAAGTTCATGGAAAGATATATATTACCTTTTAATTTCATTTTTCCACAAACTTTCTGAAGTTCCCTCATTTAATCAAGAATGAAGCGATTCTGGTTTTTTAAATGTCAGTCTCTAAGTAGGGTCTGGCAGAAAACATTAGACACGTATTTCAGCAAAATGATGTGTGGCTCATAGAGATTAGTAAAATATGTTTGTAAGGCAAAAGCTTTCCTTTGTATACATTATAGAATTTAGTAAGGCCAAAAACACTTTTTTGGGGGGGAACCCATGTGTTTAAGACTATTTTACTATAAATTAGAGTGTGCAAATAATTGGTGTGTGTTCCAGATAAATGTGTTTGTATATTTCTGAATTCCAAAACGTTATCTTCCTCCTTTTTTATTTATAGTGCCACATTGTAGCTCTTAAATAACCACTTATATAGAAATTGCTTTTTTATATCTGATCAATCAACAGTTACACTTGTAGAAATAATAACTAACACCTGAATGCCCTCGACTGGCGCAGCTTCTCTGTAACCTCAGATGTTAGATCTTGGGAGAAAAAATGGAGCACCTTTCAGTTCCTCTGTCTGCCTGGAAGCTAAGTCCTTGTGGTTCTGGATAAGAGTGTTAATCATTATCTCTGTGTGGCAAAGTTTATGCCATTTTCAGAGATGACATAGTAACAGCATCTCTCTCCCCCCATGCCTGTGATTTCTTTTT
The DNA here is from genome assembly GCF_027409185.1 of Cynocephalus volans. Taxonomy (NCBI): domain Eukaryota; kingdom Metazoa; phylum Chordata; class Mammalia; order Dermoptera; family Cynocephalidae; genus Cynocephalus; species Cynocephalus volans. The sequence continues at coordinate 80,871,832 of NC_084464.1, forward strand.
TTATGTTTCATATAGTTTTATCTTTTTCATGTGACTCAACCTAGTAAACATTTGTCTAGCTCTTGTGCAGTTTCTAGATGCTGGGAAAGCACATGACTAAAACATGATTTCTGCCCTTTTGGAGCTGACAATGTAATGGGGGAAACAGACCAGTACAAATAAATACAATACAATAAAATGAATGCTAATATAAGTACAGATAAAGTACTGTGGACACGTCAGGGATTGCTTAATTGTCCCTAGGGTGGGGCAGAGGCAACTTCTTAACAAAGAAGGGTTTGAATTCATCAGGTAGGGAGGGCTTTGCTTGTGAAGAGAACAGCATACGTAAGAGGGTGAAAGAGAAAACACCCTGGAGAAATGCACCCCTTTGAGGTAATGTTTGTACGTAAGACTAGAACAGCATGAACTTTTGCTTGCCAAGAGATGAGGTTTAGTTAAGAGTATTTCCTTAGCTACTAAAATCATGGAAAGATTTTAAGTATTAGAATGACAGTGTCACATTTTTGTGTTAGAGTACTTTTGCACTAGTGGGGAAAGATTTGAAGGGAGCAAAATTGGAGAGAGATACCAGTTTAGGCAAGAGTTAAGCATCTTAAATGTACTGGCAATGGGGTTGTAGAGGAGAGAATGAATTTACGAGTGATTAGAAAGTAGAATTCCCTTGAAAGTGAGGAGGGAAGGATGAGGAGTAGTCAACGATTACTTAAATTTCTAGCTTTGGTGTCCAGGAAAATAGAGGTGCAAAGGCTGAGAGAGTGATAATCATTTAGTGAAATTCTGTATGATTACACTAAGCAAGAATATTTGTATAGGTTTTTTAAGACAGTATTATATGTCAAATTAAATATTAGATACTGTTGACTTATGTGTATGTAATTTCCTGATTTTAAAAAATCAAAAGAGAGGATATTAAAGATAGGAAAACAGAAGCATTTAACAAAGTTGAGATTATGCAGGTAAGCAGGTAGATTTTGGTGTGTAGATTCATTAGTTTTAGTTCTGGAAACCTGTTTTGGTCTCTTGCATAATTAAACCTTTGCTGATGAGTCAGTTGTGGTAAATTTTAAATTATCCTGTTTTGGAGTTCATCAAATCATTTAAAAATTCTAGTTATATCCTTAATAAATTATTAAATTTACATAGAAAAATAATGAGGAAAATTCTCTTTTATATTTCTTTTACTTAAAAAACCATTAGCTTGAGAATTAGTTTTCTTTATTTAAACAATTGTAACCAGATTTTTCTCATTACTAATCTAAGAAGAGTAACTAACGTCGAGTGAAAAAAAGGATATATGGTTCAGCACAGGAAGTGCTTCTGTTGCCTTAGTAGAACAGAATAAGCTGAAAAGAATATTGGTACACCTGATGAAGTGGTTCACAGTGTGGAGATCTTGCTGAGGAGAGAAAGGTAGACAGAAGTAGCCAGGGTATAAACTAGTATTTTTCCGTAGCACAGATCATGAGGAATTTATAAAATTTAATTTCAGTATTTTTGTTTTTTCTCCCTCCTTTAGAACGTATAATCAAGAAAACAGAAGAGTCTGAATCTCACATGGAGCCTGAAATTAAGAGGAAGGTACAACAGAAACGGCACTGTAGTACATATCAGCCTTCTTCTCTGTCTCCTGCTCCAAAAAAATGTTTAACCAATTTAGAGGTAGGTAGAGAAGTTGTTGTTTGTTACTAAGCAGATGGCATTTTTATTAATATTACTTTCAGTACTTTTTAAATCCTTGCTGATCTTTTATCATAGGACAAGAAGAGACCTAGAACAATTATTTAGGCAAACTTTTGCCTTCAATAAAGACCATTTTTTACCTGTCCGAAGTATAGAAAATATTTTTTTTCTGGAAAGAATTTATCAGTGCCTCCCTCCAAATATTCCAAATAATTGCTTTCAACTAGAAGTTTTTTGAAATAGTTTACAATTTATAGAAAAGTTGAAAAAAAAAAAATAGAAAGGTATATCCACACATTCTCCTCCCAGATTTCCATTTTTCACATTTGCTTTATTGTCCTCCCTCCCTGTGCCTTTCTTCCTCCCCACCCCCCATATTTGTGTGTGTGTATGTATGCATTTTCTGTACCATTTGAGTACAAGTTACAGGCATGATGCCCATTTACCATCTAATACTTTAGTGTGTGGTTTTGGTGTTTTTTTAAAAAACAGTTGGGAGGGGGATATTCTCCTGTATAATCAGAGTGTAGCTATCAAAATCAGAAAATTTACACTGATCCAAAATTATCATCTAATCCACAAATCCCCTTCACATTTCACCTAAATCATGTCCTTTTGGGGTTCAGGATCATGTGTTAAGTTTAATCGCTGTGAATCTTGAATTATTCCATAGTCTTCCCTTGTCTTTCATAACCTTAATATTTGTGAGGAATATAGGCCACTTACTTTGTACCTCAAGTTTGTTTGTCCGATATTTCTTCATAATTTATATACATTTTTCAAGAACACCTCAGAAGTAATGCTATAATCTTTTCATTGCATCATATTAGGAGAAACGTTGTTGATTTTGACATTAATGATGATATTAACTTTTACCTTGTTTAAGAATGTTCGGGGTGGGGAGAAGATATAACAACCACAATTACTTGAAGTTGATAACGACAAGCAAACAGAAAGGACATTGTTGTGGGGGAGGGAGGAGAGGGAGGAGGTAGGAAGGTTTTGGTAAGGGGCAACAATAATCAACCACAGTGTATATCAACAAAATAAAAGTTAAAAAAAAAGAATGTTCTCTTCTAGATTTCTGCACTGTAAAATTAATAGCTATTTCTATACTCTTTTATTAATACAACTTCTAACATAAAGTAGAGCTTTTCTTTATCTCACATTTCCTTATTTATATCAGCATGGACACATGGATTCTTATTTTACTCAAAAGTGTTATAGTCTCTAACGTTTATTTAATTTTATGCTTACTCATATTGTACCAGACTTGGTCCATGCGAGTCCCTTCAAGCTGTCTGTCTCCTGTTTCTTTTTGACATCATTCTTTGAGTACTTCTTCACTTTTTGGTATAACAAGATGGTCTAGATTTATCTTCTATTTCACTGTCTTAATCCTAGAGTCAAACATTTCTCCAAGCAGCTTCCTTTAAGTTTCCTTAAGTGGAGGGAAGATATTTGGGCTCATTGATACTGGGTGTCATTGTTTTTAGGCCCTCTCAGTGGAAAGAGCTAGGAATTTGTGTGTGTATGTATTAATATTTAATACATATTAAAATGCATGAGTTAACACTGCTCTAATTCTAGTTCAACACCACAATGTTTATTTTAGTCTTTTCCACTATGTGTTTATAACTCCCTCTTCTGGCAATGAAAAACCTTATCCCATCAGCCCCAGTGTATTTACTTATGTGATCAGTCTCCTGGCATGTCAGCCTAAGTGTGCACAGCTCAGGCCATCGGGGCATCCCCACTGCTTGGTCCAGGTAAAGGAGAAGGAAAGAGGAAGAAAGCACCTCCCTATACACAACATCCTTTCTCTACTGGGCATGCCAGCTGAAAACCTCAGAATTTTTTTTTTTTGATGCTAAAGTAAATCTTCCTTCTTTTACTCTTTACTCCTATGCCATTTATTCTTATTTTCTTCTTAGTGAAGATAAAGAATCGTAGCCAGCCTCTATGTAGTCTTTAATTCGTGAACAAGGTTAGTGGTTTTTTTTCTTTCCATGTATAGTCTGTGAAATGCCGTACTATGTACTGGTTGTAAGAAAACAATATCTTTAAATTTAATAGAATTAAACATCTTTAGGACATTTAATAAAAATAACATTGTCTCAGTAGTGTCTCATCAAAGACAGGATCATTCTTATTAAGTATAGTTGGTTATTATTTATGTCTAGAGACTTGAAAATAGTATGTGATATCTAATTTGGAATTATTGTATTTTGTAAAAGTTTTCCACCTACCAAAAGGGAGGAAATGGCGATTTTAATCAATTTTGTTTTCAAAAGGAATTATATTTAAAATTTTTATGAAAATGTACTATTTTACATATACTTTACTAAAACTAGTTGAGCAGCTTTGAGAGTCTAGTTTGTAGATAGCTAAGTTAATAAAATTCTTAATCTCTAATTTTTCCTCATGGAAAATTTAATGTATTATTCAATTCAGTTGATCCTTATTTTGTTCCTGATTGTTATAAATAGTTCCAAGATATGTGTTTCTTAGCTGATGAAAAGCATATATCAATAGTTCAGGATATAGTTCCTTTTATATTTTAGTACTGGGAATTTTAATAGTAGAGATGTGCTATTTCTGTTTTAGTGTCAGTTTTATAAAAGGAAATATCTGAAAGTATCACTTTTCCATGGAGTTTTGTCATTTAAATATGTCCTAATTATCTTTATTACAGAAAATAAAATATTGGAACCAGTCAATACTCAGCTTGATCATATTCTCAGATTCTTAAAGACAGAATTAGCTTACAGATCTCATGGTAGCCATGGTTGTCATGCTGGAGGGAGAGGGACTTAATTTTGAGACTTTTTTGGGGTTCCTTGATGTTGAAATAAAATGCCAAAATCTTTTATTTCTTTTGTTCTTTTGGAACTTAAAGTGTCTGAACAGCGTGAATGTTGTCCAAAATGTGGAAAAGAAAATCAGACCAAATGCCAAAGTTGTATTCTTTTTCCTAAGGATTTGCAAAGAAATTGCAGACAAGCTATAACTTTGAATGAATCTACTGGACCATTATTAAGAACATCAATTCATCAGAATTCTAGAGGACAGAAATCACAAAACCCAGGATTAACAACCAAGAAGTTTTATGGCAACAGTGTGGAAAAGGTTCCAGTTGATATTATTGTGAATTGTGATGACAGCAGACGTAATTATTTACAGACTAATGGAAGAGCTGTTTTGCCTGGGGCAAAAATACCCAAAATTGCAAACTTGAAAGAAAGGAAAACAAGCCTGTCAGACCTAAGTGATCCAAGTAAGTATTTTGCTGCCTTTAATATTGCTTATATCAGCCCAGTATTTTTATGTAGATTTTTAATGACTGAGCCTATTTGAGAAGTATAGTTTTAATAGATATCTTCTTGTATTAGTTATGTAAACATAGACCATGGCCCCAGTCTTACAAGTGCCAGTTATGTCCATTCTTCTGACTTTGGCCAAATTAATTTAATCTCTCTAATCTCTCTAATTTGTAAATGTGTGTATTTCCTGCTGATAGTGTTTTTGAGAGAATAAATGAAATAACATATAAAGTATCTTAACATAGCTCAGTAAAATATTTGACACATAGAAAGGACTCAGTGAAAATTAGTTCCCTTACCACTTTGTTCCTTCCCTAAATCTTTTTCATACCTTGGATACATGTGTACCTGTGTGTATGTGTGTGGAATGCAGTCCTGTTTGTAATAAATAGCAAGAGATTGGAAACAATTGGGGATGGGCTAAACAAAGTATAAAATATTGTAAAGGGAAGGAAGGATCTGTTATAATACTGTGTAGAGTGATTACCAGTATCTTTAAGTGAATAAAGCAAGGTGCAGACAAGAATATACTATACAGAGTGGGAGAGTGAATATAGTTTCTTTTAAAAAATAGAAAGATAACCAAAAACTAGTAGAAAAGGTGGTTGGGGAGGAGGGGAACAGTGTAGGCATTAGGAATAGATACTACGTTTCTCCAAATGTTCTTTCTTTTATAGATTGGACTTTAGAACCTTGTAAATGTTTTACATAATTATAGAACAAAAAAATCAAAAAAATTTTTAAACAAAAGAACAAATTTAAAAACAAAATGAAACAAACTTAATTATATACAAGGGTACTTCGGAAAGTTCGTGGAAAAATGGAATTAAAAGATAATACGAATATTTCTACGAACTTTTTGAAGACTCCTTATATTTACTTGGTGGCTTGAGCACTGAGAATTACTTCGAATGAATTTAAATTAATGTTGTGGCTGTCTCCACTCCTGATTTGATATATTAAGGTTAAATAGAACTGCAAAGAAATCCTCAGCATATTAAGAAATATTGTTATTAATAATAGTATTATCAGGAGTTAAGAGGAGGGAGGGTGTTTTTTAGACATACACATATTGATAAAGCAAATAAGTAATTATATTATTGTCTCTAGAAACAAAGTTTTCAGCGTTAGAGGAAAGGAATACAAAAGTAAAAATAAAAGAAGTAAAAGTCTTATAACTTTAAATTTGAATTGGAGATAATAGTATGAACTTACATTTCTCTTATTTATAAAGTACATATTTCCTAGCTTTACCCACAGAAAACAGTAAACAACGCTAGTATAGAAATGAGCAACCTTAGTTCTATTTATGTTTTTAAATACCATTTTTTACCAAAAATAACCAGAGCTTCTTAGAGAAATAGCTAAATCCAGGTCTGGAGCCTGAAATGTATGAGTTAAATCTAGATTGTCTAGTCATAACAGGAAGCACGGAAGCAGTCAGAAACTACTGTGGACATGTCAAAAGGACACAGGAGCTAAAATGAAAGGGCTCCCACAGACCATTAATGGGAACTGGAGTCACAGAAAGAATCATGACTATTAGTCATTGAAATATGTCAAAATATTAAAATTAATTAGTTCATTATTTATTTATTTTTTTTTTAATTTTATTTTGTCGATATACATTGTGGCTGATTATTGCTCCCCATCACCAAAACCTCCCTCCCTTCTCCCTCCCCCCTCCCCCCCAACAATGTCCTTTCTGTTTGCTTGTCGTATCAACTTCAAGTAATTGTGGTTGTTATATCTTCTTCCCCGCCACCCCCCCCCCGGTTGTGTGTGTGTGTGTGTGTGTGTGTGTGTGTGTGTGTGTGTGTGTGTGTGTGTGAATTTATATATTAATTTTTAGCTCCCACCAATAAGTGAGAACATGTGGTATTTCTCTTTCTGTGCCTGACTTGTTTCACTTAATATAATTCTCTCAAGGTCCATCCATGTTGTTGCAAATGGCAGTATTTCATTCGTTTTTATAGCTGAGTAGTATTCCATTGTGTAGATGTACCACATTTTCCGTATCCACTCATCTGATGATGGACATTTGGGCTGGTTCCAACTCTTGGCTATTGTAAAGAGTGCTGTAATGAACATTGGGGAACAGGTATACCTTCAACTTGATGATTTCTATTCCTCTGGGTATATTCCCAACAGTGGGATAACTGGGTCATATGGTAGATCTATCTGCAGTTGTTTGAGGAACCTCCATACCATTTTCCATAGAGGCTGCACCATTTTGCAGTCCCACCAACAATGTATGAGAGTTGCTTTTTCTCCGCAACCTCGCCAGCATTTACCGTTCAGAGTCTTTTGGATTTTAGCCATCCTAACTGGGGTTAGGTGGTATTTCAGTGTGGTTTTGATTTGCATTTCCTGGATGCTGAGTGATGTTGAGCATTTTTTCATATGTCTGTTGGCCATTTGTATATCTTCCTTAGAGAAATGCCTACTTAGCTCTTTTGCCCATTTTTTAATTGGGTTGCTTGTTTTCTTCTTGTAAAGTTGTTTGAGTTCCTTGTATATTCTGGATATTAATCCTTTGTCAGATGTATATTTTGCAAATATTTTCTCCCACTCTGTTGGTTGTCTTTTAACTCTTAATTGTTTCTTTTGCTGTGCAGAAGCTTTTTAGTTTGATATAATCCCATTTGTTTATTTTTCCTTTGGTTGCCCATGCTTTTGGGGTCGTGTTCATGAAGTCTGTGTCCAGTCCTATTTCCTGAAGTGTTTCTCCTATGTTTTCTTTAAGAAGTTTTATTGTTTCAGGGTGTATATTTAAATCCTTAATCCATTTTGAGTTGATTTTAGTATACGGTGAGAGGTATGGATCTAGTTTCATTCTCCTGCATATGGATATCCAGTTATCCCAGCACCATTTGCTGAAGAGGCAGTCCCTTCCCCAGTGAATAGGCTTGGTGCCTTTGTCAAAGATCAGATGGCAGTAAGTGTGTGGGTTGATTTCTGGATTCTCTATTCTATTCCATTGGTCAGTGTGTCTGTTTTTATGCCAGTACCATACTGTTTTGGTTATTATAGCTTTGTAGTATAGCTTAAAGTCAGGTAGTGTTATGCCTCCAGCTTTATTTTTTTTGCTGAGCATTGCTTTGGCTATGCGTGGTCTTTTATTGTTCCATATGAATGTCTGTATAGTTTTTTCCATTTCTGAGAAAAATGTCTTTGGAAAATAATTACTGAATGATAGCTGTACAGCTAAGATACTCTGTTAGGACATTATGATGATGATATTTGACAAATTTATGATACGTTTTAGTGGTATACTTATGCAATATTAAATATTGTTAACATCATTTGAATCTTTTCTAATGGTGTGGTTTTTGTATGTTAATGGTAAGACATGAAAAGAAGTCTCACTTATTATAACGGCAGTTGTTGGTGTTATCACTGAGCCAAACTATGAAGATCCTGAGGAGATTTCCAGGTTGAGGGAAACTAAAATTTGATAAGTAAAAACAAAATTTAAATAACTGTATCTACAGCAGCCATGTAGGTTGATAACATAAGGAAGTAAATTTCCTGTGAGTCTGAGGTTCCTTAAGCAGTTTACTATTCAGAGCTTAAGATAGGACCACATCAACAGTGATTTAAAATTGTAAAGTGGGGCAGGGCCAATTAGCTCAGTTGGTTAGTGCTCTGTGTTATAACACCAAGGTCAAGGGATTGGACCCTGTACTGGCCAGCCACCAAAAAGTAAAACTATATATAAAGCGTAAATTTGCTGACCTTCTCTGCTCAAAAAGAAAAATTTAAAGGCTGTTTTTCATTAAAGTATATGGAAAAATATGTTCCATTTTAACAACATGTCATATTGATAATAAAAGATGCCATTTACTGCATACTTGTGTGCATTGGTGAGAAAAGGTTTATACACTAACCGGTTTTAATTTAGTTTTCACAGTTGTGTAAGATAGGTACTAATATGCCCCATAAGGTAACCTAGGCTTAAGGAGATTGAGTAACTTTTCGGTATTACATACGTAATTACATACATATGGACTATTAGAGTTTGATTTTTTAAAAAAACAAAACAGATTTTTCAGATTTCAAAGTCTTTTTCCTTAGTATACTTGATCATTCTTAAATGTGTATTCCTATTAAAATAATTTATTATCATGAAGCCTTTATTCTACTGTAGGTAGTCCATAACTAAAATGTATAATGTCTCAAGTACTTATAAATTCCATGTAGGAAAGTAAAACAGGTCTAGGAAATACAGAGTAACAATTGTCAGTAGTCAAGAGGAGGGAGGGTGCTATTTTAGATAGGTGGTAAAATAGGCACCTTTGATAAGTAACTTTTGAACAGAACCCAAAATGAAGTGAGCAGGAAGACATACTGATGTATGTAGGAACAAGTTTAGAATGAGAGTACAAATACCCTGTGTTATTAGTCTGTTCAGGCTGCCATAACAGAATGCTGTAGAGTGAGTGGCTTAAACACAAGAAATTTCTTTTCTCACAGTTCTGGAGGCTAGAAGTTCAAGATCAAGATGTTAGCAGGGGTGGTGCTGGCTGAGGCCCCTTCCTAGCTTGCATATGGCCACCTTCTCCCTGTGTCCCCATGTGGCCTTTTCTTTTGTGTGCAATCAGAGAAAGATCTTTGGTGTCTCTTCCTGTTCTTACAAGGACACCAGTTGTATTGGATTAAGGCCCCATCCTTAGGAACTCATTTAACTTTTATTGCTTCCTTATAGACCTTATCTCCAAAGATAGTCACATTAGAGGGTTAGGACTTCAACATAAGAATTTGGGGGGGGACACAATTCAATTAGTAGCAGACCCTGAGGCAAGATCTTAGATATAGAATCATGTAGAATACATTCTTTTTTAATAGAATAAAAGCAACTATGAGAACAGCTTTTTATTTTTATTTTTATTTTTTTTGTCGTTTTTTTCGTGACCGGCACTCAGCCAGTGAGTGCACCGGTCAGTCCTATATAGGATCCGAACCCGCGGCGAGAGCGTGGCCGCGCTGCCAGCGCAGTGCTCTACCAAGTGCGCTACGGGCTCGGCCCGAGAACAGCTTTTTAACTATAGAATATTTATATAAACTTTTTGAAACTGAAATAGAACACTTATAAACATTTAATTCTTGTAACTTGATGTTGCTGTGTAGGTGAGTAGTGTGAACTTTAGAATCAATTTTATATTTGTATAATATTGTTAAAAAGATGCCAAGTCTTATGATTTCTTCAAATTTAACTCATTGTCATTAAATGAGTGGATTGTAGCTTCGCTCATTTTTTTAAATCTCAGCTCTGGAGGGGATCCAATGCAAATTTTGTATATTTCCCACTGGTCATTTATTTACATTTTTAACTGACAGAAATGAAATAGGAAATTATATTATAGATATAATTTTAATCTTAATTATAAACTTAAATATAAATTATGAATTTTCTTTATAATTTTAGTCATTTTGTCCAGTGATGATGATGATGACAATGACAGGACTAACAGAAGAGAGAGCATGTCTCCTCAACCTGCTGATTCAGCATGTTCTTCCCCAGCACCATCCACTGGAAAAGTAGAGGCAGCATTAAATGAAAATACCTGCAGAGTAGAGCATGAACTAAGAAGCATTCCAGCAGAATCAGAGTTAAATACAGTTGCATTGCCAAGAAAAGCAAGAATGAAAGACCAGGTACTTTTCACATTTGTTGACATTTGTTCAGATTAAATTCTCCCCTTTGGGATGTAAATATTTTTTGGAGGGCGATTTGGCAGTGTCAATAGGAAAAGGAGATAGATTATTCATTAAATGGGACTTAAGTACCACTTGGAAGGTTATTTGGAATAACATTAAACTGTATACAAAAATAAATTTCATTTGAACTAAAGGAATAAAGTATAAAAAAATTAAGCAAGAAAAAATAGTATCAACATTACAGTAGAATCTCAGTATATACAAGGAGATTTCTTTTAAAATTTACCAGATGGAGAAGTCATTTTAACTTAGATGTATTACTATAATACTGTTCTGTTTTATTATATTTTATTTGATATTTTACTATATAAACATTTCAAAATGGTCACATGGTAAAAGATAACATAAATTATGTCAATAGAAAAACAATTTAGAGAAATATTTATAATGCAGACGACATACTGTACTTTAATATCTATAATAGACTAAGATCTCTTAAAAGTTAGAAGATAAAAAGAAAATGGACAAAAGATAAGAGTGGCAAAAGGAAAAAATTCAGATAGTAAACTGTGACATGAAAAGTGTAAATTATAAGGAAGTGCAGATAAAGAAAATGAAACATAATTATACTTAACAAACTTGCAAAATTAATACAAAATCAATCAAGATGTATTGCAAGAATCCAAGAGAAAGGGTACTTTTCTAATTTGCCGACGGAAAAGAATTATTTTGGTTTTTTGGAAAGCAATGTAAAAACATCTATTAAAAGTATTTAAACTTATGTTGCACCATTTGACAAATAATTAGTTCCTTAGACTTCATCTCAGAGGAATTCCCCCTCATCTCCAGTATGTAAGACTGCATGTACAAACATGATCATTGGCAAACAACTGCAAACAAAATTACTGCCCATTAATATGGATATGTTATGGCATATTCATACCATGCAGCCATTGAAAATAAAAATTAGAGCTAAATCAATTTCTACATAGTACTGTTGTGTGAAAATAACAAAATACACAAATATGTGTATATTATCTGGTTTTTTATAAAAACATTTTTTATAAAATAATAAACATTAAAAAATTGTATGTGTGTGTATATGTCAGGTTTATAGTAATATAGTTGAAAATATGGAAACATATGTAATTGGTTGTTAAGATGGGAATCTTAAGAAATGAAAAACAACAAAAAACAACCATAAAGATAATAGCAAAAATATGGTTTTATATTTTTATATACTCTTAAGGAATGTTTCTCCAAGCATGACAGCACAAGCAAAAATAGTAAATTGAGAGATAAATATATTTGAATAAATGAAAAGTATAGAACAGCGTACCAAAATACCATAAACAGAATTTGATAGGTAAATGCAAATAGGAGAAAAATGGTAAACTATGTGACAGAGTGTAAGTTGATACTTTGCATATTTTTAATTTCTTAAAAATCAAGAAATAGAAGCAAACTATAGAAAAGTGAGTAAAGGAAATGAGTAGAATTCAAAAAAGGAAAGGTAATAATCAAAGGAGTGAAAATGAAAGTAAAATACCTTTTGTTAACTGTCCATGTGGACATTGCTGAAAATTTTAAAAAGTGTGACACTGTCTTTCATCTTAAACAGTGTTTGGAGAAATGGAATGTTGGATGTGTAAATTGGTATAACTTCAAAGGGCAATTTGATAATAATTCTAGATATGTACCAGGATTTAGCTACAAAAATGCTCATTGGAGAATAGTTTGTCATGGAAAGATCAGAAAGAGCTCAGATGTCTGACACAGAAGAGTTCAGTTAAATAAATAATGATTTCCATATGATGAAATTTGTAGGTGAGCAGTTTGTTGCTCTTTTTGATGATGCTCCTGTGGAGGGGGAAGGTTTGGACCATCCACATTCTAGACTCAGTCTCTCTACTAGGGATTCAGCTGGAATAGCTCTTAAATTATTATGTTTTAATAGTGAGCTAAATAACCTCACATTTGAAGAAATAACTAAAGCTAAAAAAACAAAAACAACCTTTTAAACTTCCCTAATAGGTTTCTGTTAATAATATGGTAAAATATTAATGATAATATGGTAATCTGTTCTTAAGCCTTAAATAGCAGTTTGCAAAATTGTGTGCGTGTGTGTGTGTGTACATATATATATGATGATCACATTTTGGTTTTTTGAATCATTTTTTTTCCTATGACATAGATCGTAGAAATATCACTAGAAGGATACTTTGAATAGTGTCTGTGTCTGTGCCGTGGATATTTTTTTCTTCTTTTTTTCTGTCAAGATTGTTTTATTTTTATAATGATAATATAGTTATTGATATAACTACCTTTAGTTAAAGCCGTATACTTACAATACAAAATATTGTTTATATTATGTATTATATTGTTTATACATTAATTTGTATTTGGAAGTGACTGTAAAATCATAATTTAATGTATCAAGTAGTTCCAAATATGTAAATGTATAAAGAAGCATTCTTTTGTAATGCAAATAGTCATTCCCCTAAATTACTTATTTTCTAAAGAATTGCTGATTTAATCTAAGTACTACGACCACTACCACTATTACTAGCTAACTTTTATCTTGCATTTTATTGTGCATGAAGTACTGTGTTAAGCTGCTTTAATACACTGGTTCATTTAAGTAGGAACTCCTAATCTTCATATTTTACAGTTTTGGAAACTAAAACTTAAGGAAGTTAATGTTTTACCCTAATCAGGTCAGTAAAAGGTGCGTGGCTATGATTTGGAACCTAGGCAGTCTGATTCCCAGAGTATCATTCCTGACAGTTCTGCTATTACTTGAATTTCAATCAATAACTGGATAAAGTATAGCTAGATAAAGTAGAAGGGATTCACTGTTATGTGAAAAACCATAAATTTCTATTTCATCTAATTCCGTTAAAGGAAAATTAGTTTTATGTTGTGATAATTACATTGCTTATATTGGGTCTTCTTTGCATGTGTGTATTTAGTTTGCAGCCTTGTTTTAGTAACTCATTAAGTGAAAATTTACTTTTCCTTTTCAGTTTGGCAATTCTATTATCAACACACCTCTAAAACGTCGTAAAGTGATTTCTCAAGAAACTTTAGTTGATCCTGTGTCTTTAAGCTGCCAAAATTCCTTTGACAGTGTCATTTTAAACTGTCGAAGTGTACGAGTAGGAATTCTCTTCCGGCTACTAATAGAGCCTGTAATTGTAAGTAAATTCTTAAGCTCTTTACTGTACCAGTTATAAGATTCAAAATTTCATTGCTGAGGCTAATTTGTAATATTTTTAAATTTGTAAGTTACAATATTTACTTTAATAGTATATCAAAATTATTTCAAGATTTCAGTTTGCCTAGAGTATATAAATAGTGGCCCCTCACATTAAAAATCAGTGGATAAAAATTGATCAAAATGTAATGCTTGAAGTAGTAACATATTCATTGTAGGAAAATATGACTCATTTCAAAGAGTTAGAAAACCTTCCAGTGCTACTGATTTATTCCCATGCCATCTCAGTGCATGAATAGAGTATACTGAGTAACTGTAGTGAGAGAAAGAAGAATATAAAAGCTTTGAGATCTGCTGAAAAATATATTAGCATTAAGACTCTTAGATTATTGGACTACAGTGGATACCCAGAAGATATTATGCTTTTGGGCTAGCTCATTGTTCACAATGCCCAAAGGACTTTCTGTAGTCTCTTTATCTTACCTGTCATACTTGTCTACTTATTATTCCACTGCCACCAATCCAATTCAAGTGTTTATTATCTATTTGAAGTTTTGATATAATCTCTCTAATCAGCCTTCTTAGTCATCTTTTTTTTTTCTTTCTAATGTATTTTAAACATTGTTGGTAGATAATCTTCCTGAAGTACTGTACACCTTTATTTTTTTAATCTTATTTTATTCTGTAACTTTTATTTTATAATGCCTTAACTTGTCCCTATTTGTTTCTAACTCTTCTTTCAAAACCTGTCTCCTAGTATTGTCATGTATCTATAAAATAATATCTTTAAGAGAACATATTATATCACAGCAGGAAAGTTAAAAGGTAGTTTTATTATATTATTATTATTTAAGTTATGGTAAGTAATAATTATATCTTTTCTGATAAAGGTTCATCGTTCTAGGGTAACATACAACCAAAAGAAAAAAAACTGTAGGTTAGTTTATAGGAGCAAATGAAATGTAAACCTGATTTGTTAGTCAGAGCAAAGCTCTGTGAAAAGCCAGCAATTTTTTCTTGTCCATCCAAAATACTCCAGCTTCCCAGAAATTAAAAACTACAAAGTTTCAGAAGTACCTCGGAGATTTAAGTACTATGAAGATTTAAATACATAATTGCAAATTATGTATAGACTGTCTACCCTTTGTTGCCCAGTAACATTGTGACATATATTAAGGTTTTCTGGGATTTATGAAACTTGTGTTTTGTTATAGGTCTTCCTAATGCAGGTTATCTTTCCTGGTTTCTGACATTTAATAGAAATGTCCCTTCATACATCAAAAATTTCCAGGAATACCCTATACATTTTGAGGCCTTCCCCCACGTTAGCACTGTTATTTATAACTCTTCAATATGAAGAGAAAGGTTTGCTGGTAATTTAGACATTTAATTGAAAGTTGCATATTTAGTGTCAAAGCTATCTATCAAGAGCTACATCAAAATTTGGGTGATTTTTTTCCATGTAAGTTATAGGCTAGGTTATATATGCTACAGTGAAGAAAAATTTAACTTTGTGAATTTAATTGAAGAAATAAAAGGCAGTATATGTAATGGAAAATGTATTGATATGCTTTTTTTTTAATTAAAATTTTAAATTAAAATGAAAATGCTAAATGAAATATTTCAGCCAAAATAATATAATGTAGAAATCTATAATTTTGAAAATATGTGAAAATTTGCAGTATGTTGTTAACCTTCCTGGGATTTTCGCAGACATTCTTCATTGAAGTATAGTAGATCTGTAATTTCGTCAGATGTTGTTATTTAAGAATATGATTTGATATTTTCTTCTTTAGCATAACTTCCTATGTTTTGTAGTGAAATTACTTTTGCCAAGTTATAATTAAGAAACATTTTAAATGTGTTATTAAATTTCACACTCATTTTTATTATTAGATAATTTAATCATTTTAAATTCACTCAGTGATAGAATTGGCACTATCTAGAAATGCCAGTGTAAAGTAAAATGTCTTAGGAATACCACATTTGCCCAAATATAAAGCAATCCCTCCTTTCTCCAGTGAAAAGATATAAAATCTAAGTTTTCAGTCCATTTACATTTAGAAATTTTGGAGATACAGATGAAATAGCTCAATGTCTAGTTGTAATATTAATATTTGTGTGTAATTTAGGTACGCACATTTTTTAATGACAAATATTTACACATCTTTTAATTCCTTCATCTCACGTGACAAGTTTATTCAAATGTTTCTGTCATTATTATTAACACTTTTAGAATCATCTAACATATTTTTCTAAAGCATATAATTTCAGCTTATATGTATGCTGAAATATTTCCCAAGCTACAAGTACCCATTTTTGATGTCTCCAAATAACATGTTACTGTCCAATGAAATCAGTTAACATTACTTTCAGATGCAGGTATTAGAAGGTATGTTTAGTGACATTCTATACTTCATAATTGTAGTAATTACTAAATTTATTTTATATTTTCTTGCTTTTTTTACATTATGAAAATTTTCAAACAGAAGAGTTGAAAGAATTTTCCAGTGAACATTAATATACCTCCCGGCTAAGTTCTACCATTAGCATTTTACGATACCTGCTTTTTGCATATCTGTTCATTTCTCTGTATCAATCTGTCTTATTTTTTAAATGCCTTTCAAAGTACTTGCCTCCTTTTTTGATTCTCTTACCTTCTATAAACCCACAAAATGATGATTAATTCAGGTTGTATCAGGCTTAATGTTTCTTCTTCACATTGAAATAATTAGTCAGAAAATCACCATTTTATATCCACCAATAATAACCAATTCAGGCAAGAAACTTCAGTGATGCTAAAACCATTAGGTGAAAGAATATTAGGGAACAGGATATTCACAAGCTTATATGTATCTCTCCACAGATTATTTAATTGCAAAAGAAAAAATATATGTTTACAATGGAAAGACTTGGCATTCCCTGCCTTAGTCAGATGATTAAGCTTGTATTTATAGTGGGACAGCCTGACATCCTATATCTTTTAATGTGGTACAGTGGAAGGTATCAGCACATCAGTTATGTGCTGTTTTTGCTGGAAATGTATGGCCCGAATTTTAAAGTGAGGAACACAAGTCAAGATATTGGATGTTTTGCAGAACCTAGCCTAGATTCCTTAAAGCCCATATCATAAAAAATAGAGGGAGGCAGGTTTTTGGTCGAGACTGGAGCAGACAGAAAAGATAAAAGCAATATAACCTTGACAAAATCATGGTTTGGGAGAAAATTAAAACAGCCATAAAGGACAATTTTGAGCTGTTAAGGAAATTCGAGTATGAAGTATGTTGAATGAAGTTAATCTTGATTTCTTAGATGTGCTAATGTTTTGGCTGTGTAGGAGAATGTCCTTGTTTTTAGGAGATACATGCTGAAGGATTTGGGGATGTAATGTTATAATGTCTGCTGCCTGCTTTATGATGGTTTAGCAAAAGGGAAATGAGTATATTTATAGAAAGAGTGATGGAGTGGACATGGCAGGATTTTAAGTTAGTAAATCTAGGTAAAGAGTATTCGGGTGTTCTTTGTAATGTTATGTCAACTTCTCTGTGAGGTTTTAAGAAATAAACCAGTAATATAAGAAACATTCTTGAATAAAAAATTAAAGCCTATCTTTCTGAGAGATAATTGGGGCAGGAGGATTTTATATTATATTTACACACGCGGTTGATGGCTCAGTTTTTCTTCCATCTATAGACTTAGGGTCCAAGTAACATGTCATTTAGGGTATGTGTAGCAAAATCTTCATTTGTCTATGATCAGTACTAATTTACCTTATTTTTTAGTTTTCTTTAGATTTTATCAAGATACAGCTAGATGGTAAGCTATTTTATGTCTTTTTGCTCACGAAAGCTTTATTTATGCTAAAGCACTTTATATGAAAAAAGATTAAATGATATTCATAAAATTCATTAAGGTGATTAGTAATTACATATATCTTTTTAACAAAGAGAACGTATATCTTGGAGTAATTTTATTCTGTAACATCACAAATCCTAACATTTTAGAACCCTTTTTTCATTTAGAAAAAAAAGTAGATGCTTCTTTAAGATAATTTATAAAGATTTTTCTTCATTTTCCATGATAGTATCATTTACAGAGCATAATATATATGTGCTTAACATTAAATTTGTATTTCCTCACAATTTCCTCCCTTTATGATTTTGCCCTCTTAAGAATTGATTCCTTTTTCATTTCCATTTGTTTTCCTCCAGAACCAGAAGGTGATCCTATAGAAATTACTTTGCATACCTCTGATCTAACTAAATGTGAATGGTGTAATGTCCGAAAATTACCAGTAGTCTTTCTTCAGGCGATACCAGCAGTTTATCAAAAGCTGAGCATGCAACTGCAAATGAACAAGGAGGATAAAGTTTGGAATGATTGTAAAGGAATAAATAAGTTAACAAGTAAGTTATATAGAACAGATTTTAATAGTATGCAATCTGTTGAATTAGCGGAATTTGAGTGTACTTTGGTAGATGCCTTAGATATTTATTATCTACAGTCCTTACAGCTACCTTGTAAGATAAATATTACTTTCTCCATTTTACAGATGAAGAAAAGTCCACAGAAAGTAAGAGGGCTGAAGATAGAACCCAAGTTTTACCCATTTAGAATGTTTTCAAAATTGTTTAAAACTCAAAAGATCTTTACTCTCATAACACTTTAATCTGAGTAAAATGAATTCTCTTAACTGATAGGAACGCTAAGTGTAAACCAGCCATATAAATCGAATCCTTAAAACCTGGCCTGAATAGGAAGTTTTCAGGTTCACAGAATAGGTCTTCATCCTTTACAATAAATAGATGTGGTTCTCCAGTTTGTTTCCTTTCACCTCTAACATTTATGGCATGGCATGACCGCTTATAAAATAAATACATCTCAGCAATAATTGCTGCTTCACCTTAATGATGAGTAACTATTAGCTGCCATTAAAGATGCAAGAGTTGGCACATTAGTAAATAGCAATTTTGCATTTAAATTCTCTATAGATATTATCAGTTCGCTTGGGCACTTTCCTATTTGTGTTTGACAAAAATGTTAACAGGTATGTATTTAAGACTATAAATAGATTTGGATCCTATCAGATGAAGTAAATTAGTTATGTCCATTAATAGATTTGTTCTCAAGGTACTGCTAGAGTAATGTGTTCTAGTTCCCTTTCTCTTAATAACTTAGGTGACATCGTCAGATAACGCTCACTGGTCTTCATTCCTATATTTATTCTTTATCCACTGTATGTCAAACATTGTTTTGGACATTTATACCAGGATTTCTGCTTATCTTTTTAGGAGTATTTAGTTGTTACTCTTTTTAAAAAATTATCTGTTATTTTGTTCTTTTAGACTTACAGATATATTTATTTCTTTTCAGATTTGGAAGAACAATATATAATTTTAATTTTTCAAAATAGCCTTGATCCTCAGGCAAATTCGGCATTTGAAAGCATCATTACTGATATTGGTATAAAGAATAATGTTTCCAATTTTTTTGCGAAAATTCCCTTTGAAGAAGCCAATAGCAGACTTGTTGCCTGTACAAGAAACTATGAAGAGAGCATCAAAGGAAGTCGTCTGCAAAAAGAGAACAAAATTAAAACTGTAATTAAATTTTTAAAAATAATGTTAAATAATGGATAGTTTTAAAGGGAAATATATTTTATTATAATACTTTTCATTTCAGTTTTAAATCTTTTTAATTCTACTTCAGAATTATTTGCTTTTATTTGTGATTTGTAAGCTATCTTGTGTCAAAACAATAATGGTGGGTAGTACTCGATATGTCTCAGAAGCATTTTTAGTTCCTCCACACTTTCTCATCTTTACTTTTCACCTTCTTTTCTTTTTCTCTCATCCTTTTTTCTTTAGAGCTCACTCACAACATACATAGACATACACTGCTACATTCAAATCAGTTGTTGCCCTTAGGTTTGGAGGAATTTTGATCCCTGATATATGTACGTTTATATGTAACATAGGCATACATGTTTGAAAAATTGAAGTAAAGAATACATATTATTTAACCTTGATGTTCGAAATATGTATACAATTCTAGAATAACTACTTATAATTAGATAACTCTGAAGCCACCTGAACCAAAGGCCGCTATATGACTGTCATACATAATATGTTGTTAGATACAAATATAACTTAAAAACTCTACCACAGCAGCTGAATTCTTCAGAGAAGAACTGTTAACATAGTGGGTTGGGGAAAAGAGCAGAAGGAAAGGGACTTGTTCTCCTTCTTTTGCATAGGTGACTCCAGGAGGTAATGCCAGAGGAAGAAAAGAGCATTCGCAGAAGCCATAAGGCAGCTGGGATAGACTCAAATTTCATTGGAAGGCTCTTTCCTCTAAAGGCTCCCTGTTTAATTTGCTCTGTGGAAGGCTGGAGCTAACTGAAGTGTGTTTCCTAAGCCTCTGCCCCCACATCCCATGGGTTGCCTAGCCATGGAACTTAAATAACCCTCCCCTACTAGAAGAATAAATCACTTTGGGTTTTTGCTAACATAATCTAATTTAATATGGATAGTGGAAATAGTAGAGAAATAAGATACAGGAAAACCATTGTTACATAAGTTGGGAGAGTATTACTGTCTAGAAGCTATAGATAAAAAGAGACTTCTTTTGCTTGTTTTTAATTATTAAATATTCTGCATACTTCTTAGATTCATATTTTTAATCCTCCTTAATTGAAAAACATTCTTGCCCTGTGCTTGCTCTTTTTATTGAAAATTTTCCCAATTGACTGTGTGAATTGATAATTTAATTTCTTTACCAGGTGTCCTTTGAATCTAAAATACAACTTAGAAATAAACATGAATTCCAGTTTTTTGATGAAGAAGAAGAAACTGGAGAGAACCACACCATCTTCATTGGCCCTGTAGAAAAGTGAGAGAATTCTTCACATTTGCAAAGCTCTTAAATTTCTTCTAAGTTTTATTACATTTCAGTTATACATTTCTATGTAGAGAGAGAGATGTTTTTTTTATTTTGTTACAGATTGATAGTATATCCACCTCCTCCAGCTAAAGGAGGCATCTCTGTTACTAACGAGGACCTGCACTGTCTAAATGAAGGAGAATTTTTAAACGATGTTATTATAGACTTTTATTTAAAGTAAGTTATTTTCTATTGACCTTTTAGCAAATCTTTTACATTCTATCACATTGTGTATTTTTGTTTTCTAGAACCAAACTGTTTGGGTTTTGAATTCCATCACTACCTATTACTGTATTATATTTGGGAAGTCACTTAATCTATCTCTACTTGTGTTTCCACACATTAAAAATGAGAATAATAATATCTAGAAGGGTCGTACTAACTAAATAAGATAATACACTTCAAGCACTAGGAAAAGTGCCTGACACATACAAAGGGTTCAGAAATAGTAGCTTATTATGTTGTTATTTTTATGGTGTTTTAAGCCTTTAGAAAATTGTTACTACCCTAGGCTAGGTAATAATTTGTTGAGCAAGTTCAAAAGTATGAGTTCACTCATTTCCTTTAAGAAATGTTCACCAAGTGCCAGCTGTGTGCCAAGTCTGTGTTAGAAGTTAATGGTCTTGTAGAGAACACAAATATGGGATTAAAGCAATGGTAGAAGTTTATGGCCTTGTAGGGCACAGAAATATGTATTAAAAGCAATTGGGGGGGTATATTGTTATAAAGAATGAAGTTTTCATTAGAGAAGTGATATAATAATTGAATTTCCTTAAGACCATTTTGACTGCCATGTGCATTGTGGAAGTCTAGATGAAAGGTGATTTACAAGTATTAAGGTGGTTTAAGAAGCCTACTTAAGGCATTTTATTTGGAACGAAGAGGAAATGATGAGGTGTTTTACAGGGTAGAGTTGTTTAGGGTATAGGATTAGAAGGACTCCAGGACTGATTAAATTGATATTAAGAAAAGAAATGGATGCCAGATAACTCCTGGTTTTCTTGCTCTTAAGACCTGCTAAATGATGTTGGCACTGAGTGTAGAGCCTCTGGACCTGTGCCTCAGTCCCTAGGAGTAACAAGTTACTTATCTCCTTGAGTGGAGATGGTTTCAGTGGAGACCTGTTGGGGCGCTTCCTGCACCCACCCATCAGTAACAAGAAGTTCCTACTCCTCCAGTTTCAGTGGAGGCCTAGTAGAGATCCTATACTTCTACCCTCACCTGGCGATAATAATGGGGCATCCAACTTCACCCGCTGGAGCTTGGTGCTACAGGAAGCCTGATAAAACACAAGAATTAAAGAAGACACAGAGTCATCATATAACATAACACTCAAAATGTTCAGATTTCAGTTGAAAAATCACATGTCTCACCAAGAATCAGAAAGATCTCAAACTGAATGAGAAAAGAAAATAAGTAGATGTCAACGAGAAGGCACAAGTAAATGTCAGAATTATCTGAGAAATATTTTAAAGCATTCATCATAAAAATGCTTTAATAAACAGTGACCACTTGTAAAACACATGAAAACATGAAAAGATACAAAGAAGAAACAAATGGAAATTTTAGAATGAAAAATACAAAAACCGAAATAAAAATTTCAGTAGATGGGCTGGATAGCAGAATGGAGAAGACAGAGGAAAGAATCAGTTAACTGTCTTCAAGAATGTCTTGTCTACAAGAACCTCACTTCAAAACTGTCTTCAAAGATGATATATATAGATTTAAAGGAAATGGATGAAAAAATATAGAACATAAAAATTTGAGTCAAAAGAAGGCAGGAATGACTGTACTAACATTTGATAAATAAACTTCTCAGCAAAGAAAATTACCAGGGATAGAGAATAGCCCTATGTAATGAGAAAGGAGTAATCCACCAAGAAAACCTAGCAGTCCTAAATGTATATGTGTCATACAACAGAGCCATAACATATATGAAGCAAAAGCTGATACACCTGAAAAGAGAAACAGACACATCCATAGATATAATTGGAGACTTTAGTAACCGCCTCTCAACAATCGGAACTGGAAAGAAAATCAACAAGGATATAGAAGAATTCAGCGGTACTATCAACCAACAGGATCTACTCAACATCAAGATAATATATTCCTATTTAGATTAACTTTTCAAGGGCACTGTTTTGTTGTTGTTGAAGATTAAATGGTAATGGAGTATGTTTCAGTGAGATAAAATGTGTCATACACTCTCTGACAAGGGAAACTAGCCTAGATTTTAAATGCCTTACTTTGCAAGACTACTTTGAGACCTAACGCACATTCAGGGATAAATTCAAATTTCTTCATAGCTAAGTCAAAAGCTGTTATTTCATACAAATGGATAAAACCTTATGAAAAGATGCTCAACATGAGTAATTATCAGAGAAATGCAAATCAAAATCATAATGCAATATTACCTCATACCCATTGGGATGGCTACTATATTAAAAACAAAAAAACAACAGAAAATAACAGGTATAGTTGAGGATATGAAGATATTGGAACCCTTGTGCACTGTTGGTAGGATTGTAAAACAGAGCAGCCACTATGGAAAACAATGTGGAGGCTCTCCTCAAAAAATTAAAAATAGAACTACTACATGATCTAGTAATCCCACTTCTGGGTAAAAATCCATAAGAATTAAAAGCAGGAACTCAAAAAGATATTCCTACATCTATGTTCTTAGCAGCATTATTGACAATAGCCAAAATGTGGAAGCAACTCAAGTGTCATTGATGGATGAATGGATGAACAAAATGTGGTATATAAATACAATAGGTAGTATTTATCCTTCAGAAGGGAAGGAAATCTTGTCACATACTACAACATGGATGAACCTTGAAGTCATTGTCCTAAGTGAAATAAGTCAGTCACAAGAAGACAATACTGTATGATTCCACTTATATGAAGTATCTGAAGTAGTAAATTAATAGAAACAGAAAGTAGAATTGGTGATTGCCAGGAGCTGGAGGGAGGAGGAGTAAGGGAGAGTTGTTCAATGGATGTAGAGTTTCAGTTTTGAAAGATGAAAACTTTCTGGAGATGTATTTCGTAATAGTGTAAATATACTTTACACTACTGAACTATACACTCAGAACTAGTTAAAATGGTAAATTTTGTATGTTTTTACCTTAGTTCTTAAAAAGTTTATCCCTCAGTTCTAATATATGCTATGTTAACAAACCAAGCTACTTTGAAAAGCCTGAAGAACAACATTGCTGTTCTTCAATAGGTGTCAATTAGGCCAAGTTGATTGATAATGCTGTTCGTGTCATCTTTATTCTTATTGATCTACCTACTCATTCTACTAATTATTGAGAAATGGCTGTTGAAATCTCCAACTATAATTATGAATTTGTCTATTTCTCCCTTCAAATCTTTATCGGCTTTGGCCGCATGTATTTTGAAGCTATTGTCAGGCACATGTACATTTATGTCTTCTTGTATAGTTGACCCCTCTGTCGTTATGTAAATGCCCCCTTTATTCTTGATAATCTTCCTTGTCTTTAAGTCTACTTTGTTCAAAATGAATATAGCTACTCCAGCTTTCCTTTGATTTGCATTTGCATGATAAAGTGTTTCATCACCCCTTTACTTTTAACCTGCTTGAGTCTTTATATTTAAATTTTTTTTCATTGTACTTGTTTATGGGGAACAATTTGTTGTTTCATATATGTTGTATAATATTCTAATCAGAATAATTAGCATACCTATCCCCCAAACATTTATTATTTCTTTGTTATAACTCTTTTCTGGCTCTGTTGAAATATACAATGCAATATTATTAGTTATTGTCACACTAGAGCACAAGAACTTATTCTTAGTATCTAACTGTAACTTTGTAACACTGTAGTGGTCTACCAATATTTCTCCAGCCCTACCCCCACTGCCCTTCCCTGCTTATGTTAACCACTATTCTACTATTTCTTTTTTTCTCTCTATTTTTCATAAGGGACCCATAATAATAGTATATATTTATGGAGTACAGTATGACATTTGGGTACATTCACACTGTGTGCAATGATCATATCAGGATACTTAATATATCCACCACCTTAAACATTTGAGACTTCTTTCTGTTAGGAACATTCAGCATCATCTCAACTAGCTATTCAAAGATACACAGTACTTTGTTGTAAACTGTAGTCTTCACATGTTAACTATAGAACACTAAATCTCATTCTTCTCTCTCTCTACTATTTTCTTTCTACTGACTACCTTCTCCCCATCCCCCCTTCCCCTTCCCTCTCCCCCCAGCAGTCTCCAGTAACTGTTGATCTACTCTCTACTTCTGTGAGATCAACTTTCTTGGCTTCCACATATGTTATTTCTCTCTCTGTTCCTGACTTATTTTACTTAACATAATTTTCTCCAAGCTCATCTGTACTGCTGCTAGTGACAGAATTTCATTCTTTTTTTATGGTTGAGTAGTATTCCATTGTATATATATATATATATATATATATACCACATTTTCTTTATCTAATCATTCACTGAAGGACATTTAGGTTGGTTCCAACTCTTGGCTGTCTTGAATAGAATCGCAGTAAACATGTGAGTCCTGCTATCCCTTGACTTGTTGATTTCCATTCCTTTGGATATAAACCCAGTTGTGGGATTACTGGATCATATGATAGTTCTATTTGTAGTTGTTTGAGGAACCTCCATACTGTTTTCCATAATGGCTGTACCAATTTACATTTCCACCAACAGTATATGAGTTCCCCTTTCTTCACATCCTCATCAGCATTTGTGATTTTGTGTCTTTTTGATAATAGCTGTTCTAAGTGGGATGAGGTGATATCTCATTGTGGTTTTGATTTGCATTTCTCTGACAATTAGTGTTGTTGAGCATTTTTCATATACCTATTGGCCATTTTTATGTCTTCTTTTGAAAGATATCTATTCAGTCCTTTTTCCCATTTTTAAATCAGATTTTTTTTTTTTTTCCACTTTTGAGTTATTTGAGTTCTCTGTATATTCTGGATATTAATCACTGGTCAGGTGCATAGTTTGCAAATATTTCTTTCCATTCTGCAGATTGTCTTTTTGCCCTGTTGATTGTTTCCTTTGCTGTGCAGAAACTTTTTAGTTTGACGTAATCCCATTTGTTAATTTTTGCTTTTGTTCCCTGTGCTTCTGAAGTATTATTCATAAAATCTTTGCCCAGATCTATGTCCGGAAGTGTTTCCCCTATGTTTCCATTTAGAAGTTTTATAGTTTTGGGTCTTCCATTTAAGTCTTTAATCTCTTTTGAGTTGTTTTTGTATATGGTGAGAAATGGGGCCTAGTTTCATTCTTCTGCATATGGATCTCCAATCTTCCCAGCACCATTTATTAAGAGGCTGTCCTTTTCCCGGTGTGTTCTTGGCTGCTTTGTCAAAAATGAGTTGGCTGTAGGTATGTGAATTTATTTTTGTATTCTCCATTCTGTTCCATTGGTCTTTGTTTCTGTTTTTGTGCCAGTACCATGCTGTTTTGATTACTATAGCTTTGTAGTGTATTTTGAAGTCAGAGAGAGTGATACCACTCCTTGCTTTGGTCTTTTTGCTCAGGATTGCGTTGGTTATTCATGGTATCTTGTTGTTCAGCATGAATTTTGAATTGTGTTTTTTTGTATATGTGAAATATGTCATTGGTAGTTTGATGGAGATTGTATTGAATCTGTAGATAGCTTTGGGTAGTATGGTCATTTTGACGATATTGATTCTTTCAATCCAGAAGCATGGAATGTCTTTCCATTTTTTTGTCTCTCCTTTAATTTCTTTATACTTTTCATTGCAGAGATTTTTCACCTCCTTGGTTAAATTTATTCCTAGATGTTGTTGTTGTTGTTGCTATTGTAAATGGAATAGATTTCTTGATTTCTTTATCTACAAGTTCATTGTTGGTGTATAGAAATGCTGCTGATTTATGTATGTTGATTTTGTATCCTGCAACTTTACTGAATTTATCAGGTCTAGGAGTTTTTTGATAGAGTCTTTAGGTCTCTCTCTATATAAAATCATATTATCTACAAACAGAGACAACGTGACTTCCTCTTTTGCAATTTGGATGCCCTTTATTTCTTTCTATTGCCTAATTGCTCTGGCTGGGACTTCCAGGACTATGTTGAATAAAATTGGTGAGAGTAGGCAGCCTTGTCTTGTTGCAGTTCTTATGGGGAAGCTTTTGGCTTTTTGCCGTTCAGTATGATGTTAGCACGGTATGATGTTAGCTTTTGGCTTGTCATATATAGCCTTTACTGTATTAAGATACTTTGTATACCTAATTTGTTGAGAGTATCATGAAGGGATGTTGAATTTTATTAAATGTTTTTTCTGCATCTATCGAGATGATCAGTATGGTTTTTTTCTTTCATTCTGTTGATGTTATGTATTACGTTTATTGATTTGTGTGTATTGAACCATCCTTGTACCCCTGGGATAAATGCCACTTGATCATGGTGTATAATCTTTTTGATGTGCTGTTGGATTTTGTTTGCTAGTATTGTACTGAAGATTTCTGCATCTATGTTCATTAGAGATATCGGCATGTAGCTTTCTTTTTTTTGTTGTGTCCTTTCCTGTTTTTGGTATCAGGGTAATGCTGGCCTCTTAGTATGAGTTTGGAAGAATTCCATCCACTTCCATTTTTTGAAATAGTTAAAGAAGTATTGGTATTAGTTCTTCTTTTGTGTTTTGTAGAATTCAGCAGTAAAATCATCTGGTCCTGGGCTTTTCTTTGTTGGGAGACTTTTTATTTCTGATTCAATATTGTTAATTGTTATCGATCTGTTTAGGTTTTTCTTGGTTCAGTCTTGGTAGGTCATATGTGTCCAGGAATTTGTCCATTTCCACTAGGTTTTCATATTTATTGGCATATAGTTCATAGTGGTCTCCGAAGATCCTGTATTTCGGTGGTATCAGTTGTAATGTCTCCTTTGCATTTCTGATTTTATTTATGTGGCTCATTTCTCTTTTTTTTTTCTTAGTTATTCTGGCTAAATGGTTTGTTTATCTTTTCAAAGAACCAACTTTTCACTTGAGTAATCCTTTGTATTATATTTTTAGTCTCAATTTCATTTATTTCTGCTCTGATTTTTATTATTTCTTTTCTTCTACTTATTTTGGGTTTAGTTCTTGCTTTTCTAGTTCCTTGAGGAAAATTGTTAAGCTATTTACTTGAAATTTTTCTATTCTTTTGATGTAGGCATTTAGTGCTGTAAACTTACCTCTTATTACTGCCTTTGCTGTATCACATCGGTTTTGGTATGTTGTGTCTTCATTAGTTTCAAGAATTTTATTTTATTTCCTTTTTAATCTTTTCTTTGACCCATTGGTCATTCAAGAGCATGTTGTTTAATTTCCACGTATTTGTGTAGTTTCAGAAGTTCCCTTTGTTATTGATTTCTAGTTTTATTCCATCATGGTCAGAAGAAATACTTGATATGTTTCGGGGTTTTTTGTTGTTTTTTTAACTTGTTGAGACTTATTTTATCGCCTAACATATGATGAATCCTGGCAATATTCCATGTATTAATGCAAAGAATGTGTATTCTGCAGCTGTTGGATGAAATGCTCTGTATATGTCTGTTAGATCCATCTGTTCTGTGGTTAATTTAAGTCTTTTGTTTCCTTGTTGATTTTCTGTCCCAATGATCTGTTGAATGCTCTGGCATTGGGTTCATATGTATTTATAATTGTTATACCCTCTTGCTGTATTGATCCCTTTATCATTATATACTGCCCTTTGTCTCTTAGTATAGATTTTGATTTAAAGTCTATTTTATCTGATATAAGTATTGCTACTCCTTCTTGCTTTTGTTTTCCATTTGCTTGGAATATTTTTTTCCATCCTTTCACTTTTAGTGTATATGCATCTTTTTAGGTAAGGTGTGTTTCTTGTAGGCAACACATAAATGGGTCACTTTTTAAAATCCGTTCAGACAGTCTGTGTCTTAATTGTCATTTAATCCACTTATATTTTTGGTTATTATTGATATGTGAGATCTTACTCCTGTCATTCTATTAGCTGTTTTCAGATTGTTTTGTGTATCCTTTGTTCCTTTCTTCCTCTCATTGTTTATCCTTGTGGTTTGGTACTCTTCTGTACTGATAAGGTTTGGTTCCTTTCTCTTTCTAATTTGTGTATCTACTCTACCAGTAAGTTTTATATTTTCTAGTATTTTCATGATGCTTGTTATTGTTCTTTCTTTTCTCGATGTGGGATTCCCCTAAGCATTTCTTGTAAGGCTGGTCTGGTGGTAATGAATTCCCTTAATTTTTGCTTGTCCGAGACTTTATTTATCCTTGGCTGCTGAAGGCTAGCTTTGCTGGGGATAGTATTCTTGGCTGGCAGGTTTTTTTCTTCCAGTACTTTGAATATGTCATCCTATTCTCTCCTGGCTTATAAGGTTTCTTCTGAGAAATCTGCTGTTAGTCTAATGGAGATTCCCTTACATGTGACTTGATGTTTTTCTTTTGCTGTTTTTAGAATTCTCTCTTTCTGTTTAACCTTGGATAGTTTGACTGTGGTGTGTCTTGGACATGACCTATTTGGGTTGAATCTATTTGAGGACCTTCGAGCTTCCTGGATTTGGATGTGCATATCTATCCCAAGATGAAGGAAGTTTTCAGCTCTTATTTCATTAAATAGGTTTTCAATATGTTTTTTGTTTTTTTCTTCTGGATTGCCTGTAATTTTAATATTTGTTCACTTAATAGAATCCCATAGATCTTCTAAGCTTTGTTCATTCTTTTTTCTTTTTCTTTTGGTCTCCCTGTGTTATTTCAAAACTGCCTTCTTCAAGAGCAGAAATTCTTTCTTCTGCTTGATCTATTCTGTTGTTTAGACTCTCATGTATTTTTTTATTTCATTCAATGAATTCTTAAATTCCAAGGTTTCTGTTTGATTTTTTTGAATGATATTTACCTCTGGTGAATTTCTCATTCAGATTGTGAATTGTTTTTCTGATTTCTTTGAGCCATTTGTAGTCTTTTGTGTTTCAGTGAGTATCTTTGAGATCATTAATTTGAATTCTTTTTTCAGCAAATTGGCAATTTCTGATTCTTTGGGATCAGTTCCTGGAGCATTATTTTGTTTTTCTGCTATCACCTTACCTCACTTTTTTTCTTTCTTGTTTCCTTGTGTTGATATTTGTTCATCTGGTGGAACCATCACCACTTTGAGTTTTGTACAGTGGTTTTTCATGGGGAAAGATTTTTACCTGCAAATATAGAGAACAATGGCATTGTTCAGGATGGATGCAGTAGTGTAGATTCTGTGTAGTTTCTTCAGCAGTAACTCACTTTGCTATGTCTGTGAGTGACTCAGCAATCTATGCTTGGAGGTTTGTGGTGGTGGTGGCACAGCATTACCAGGGGAGGGATCACTCACTGGGTTGGTTCACAGGCGAGGGAAAATTCAACTGATGTAAGATCACTTTAAAGAGTTATTGTTAGAATCACACTACTGTACTAGTTCTTTCTTTTCTGTTTTCATAAAAAAGTAATGTATGGCTGGGTCTTCGTGGTTTATTAATTAAACTGCTTAAAAAGAAATAATACATAAAGATAATGGCTTTATTGAGGTATATACATATTTCATCCAGTTTACCCATTTAAAGTGTACATTTCAGTGGTTTTTAGTATATTCAGAAGTTGTGTAACAATCACCACAGTAGAACATTTTTATTACCCCAAAAAGGAATCCAGTACCCACCAGCAGTCATTCCCCATTTCCCTCCAACCCCGACCCCAGCCCTAAGCAATCACCAGTCTCCTCTCTGTCTCTATGGGTTTGCATATTCTGGACATTTTATATAAATGGAATCATACAATATGTGGTCTTCTCTGACTAGTTTCTTTCATTTAACATAATGTTTTCAAGGGTTTTCTATGTTATCATATGTATCAGCACATTTATTTTTATTGCTGAATAATATTCCATTACATGGATATGCCACATTGTATTTTTCCATTCACCAGCTGATGAGCATTTCTGTCATTTATGCTGTTTGGCTTTTATGAATAATGATGCTGTGAATGTTCATGTACAGATTTTTGTGTGGACATATGCTGACTTTACTCTTGATTAGAAAGTGCCCTTGTATTAAAGCATTGTATTTTTCAAGTCATAATTTTACTCTCAAATATCACTTTTTATTACCAGAAGATAATCATTGTCTAGAATATGAAATAAACTTTGCTAGTAACTTCTTTCAGTTCTGAGTAATAGAAATTGATGGTGGCTGAATAGATATTTGGTCATTGCTTAACTATCTGTTTTATTAGTATAAAGTGAACTGTTACATTCATTATTTGGAATTATTTTTGTATGAAATAGATATTTGGTGCTTGAAAAATTGAAGAAAGGAGAAGCTGACCGAATTCATATATTCAGTTCTTTTTTCTACAAACGCCTTAATCAGAGAGAGAGGAGAAATCATGAAACAACTAATCTGTCGTAAGTCAAACTCTGCGAATGTGTAATAGATATAGTAAGTCACTCAAGTTTAACCTAGTAAAAAATCACTTGTTTGAAGGAAAACACAATCTCTGCATTCACGTGCTTATTTTTTAAGTTCTGTGGCCAGGAAGGGGACATGCCAAATCAGTCAAACTCATTTTCATTCTTCACATGTTTGTGTTCAACTGCATTAAACTAACCTCACACTAGTTGGGGGGTATAATTTTGTTTAAAATAATCATTTCCTTGCATTAGGGTAACATCATTTAATTCTGTTATCAGTTTGCAAAATTAATATAATTCATAATATTCCCATATCTCCAGAATACCTGGAATTTATAAATGTTCTGAGTCTAATACCTAGAACAGTGTTTCTCAAATATGGCTGTTGGTTTTTTTAAAAAATTCTTAATACTCTGTTTTACCCTAGATATTTCATTCATAATATATGAGAGAAACCTGTGAATCTGTACTTTTAATAAGCTCAGACAAGTTAAAGAAATACTATTCTACATATTAGGCCTGAGTTGTTTTGTTTATAATTCCTTTCCGTATAGTCATGTCATCCACCTCTGATACTTGCTGGTAATTGGTCAAAAGATACACGTAAGAGTTGCTACATTTTTTTCATAACTACTGTTAAATGTCTTGAATTAATGGCTGCTGTGCATATTATAAATAATATTTTTTACTATTTCAGCAGTTCCTAATTTTGTATCTTTGAGTTGATGATAAGTCATTGATTTTGACCATCGCATATAATCTGTCCTGCCTCATGTACCATTGAATTATGTTCACTTTTTTTGCTCTCTTCTCCCCAGTTGCCATAAGTCATGCTCTTGATACACCTCTCAATATAGTTCTGCAGTAATAAAAATAATAGAGAAGTCCAGACAAGACAAGCACTGGAACACCTAGGATGTCATAGCAGGAATTAATTTCTTTGTCCTCCAAATTCAATTATAGGCTGTTCCTTCCTAGTTCCATCTAAGATGCTCTGTTTTCTCTTCTCATCTTGTTAAACCATCTTATCTTACACATTTGTTTGAGCTGTTACATCTGAATCTTCATAATTTATAAATCACTGCATATAAACTGAAGCACTAGAGACATTTCAGAAACTTATAGTTTATCTCTTTCTTACAGAATACAGCAAAAGCGACATGGGAGAGTAAAAACATGGACCCGGCATGTAGATATTTTTGAGAAGGATTTTATTTTTGTACCCCTTAATGAAGCGTGAGTAAGAATTTACTTTATGTAAATGTGATGGCAGGTTTGTTTGTTTTTTTTAAGTGATCATGAAGTGAAGAATTTATCCATTTTAAAACTTCTTTCTGAAATTTGTTGTATATATTTATATTTTGTACTGCCTGGTTTATGAAAATTCATGCAGTGTCCCAGTGAATCATGTAAGACAGTGAATTTTACAAACACTAAGTAAGATACCTTTCCAATTTCATTTGATTGGTCATTGTGGAATAAAGCTGTTTTAAAAAAACAAAAACCACTGATGCTTGTGGTCTATTAAATATTCCATAGAAAAGGTTACTTTGTACAGAAAGATGACTAGGTCACATAGAAGAATTTGAGTCTTTAGTTTAAAACACACTTTTGCTCTTTATCAAAAAGGAGAAAAGATGGTTGGATTTATTCCATTTGCTGAAATTGAAAACCATCCTAACTTACTTGAAGCAATTTTCTAAGTAAATGGAGGTGCTTAAATATTATGTATTGTTCTTCCCCAGTGAGTACAGAGGCATTGATATGTGGGATAGTATTTTTATACAATTAAGACTTGAGAGTTTCTAAAATTTCTTTGTTGTTTTCCTATTCCCTCCAGCCAGAGACCACCAGGAATACAGTCATTGGTTTATTACTATAGTTGGACAACTTGGCTTATTACTTGCATCAAGGGGGAATATACACCATTGGCAACGCTGGGGCCTTTCAGTAAAAGGATGTTTGAAAGACCCTAAAACAGAATTTGGGCTTTGGTTTGGTGATTTAGGGGAGGATGTAAGGTGTAGTGGTGGTTTGCTTAGATAAAGAAGTATCATTCACTCATGTAGCAATGTTTAGTATTTTGGGTGTTAGACCTATTTTTCTTTTTTCTTTTTTTTTTTTCTCTGTTGCATTTTTTTTCTCTGCTAAGACAAATTATGAAATGGCTTTACATTTTTTACATTTTATCATGCTCGCAGAGTAACCTTGTCCAGTGTTGGTATTCTAGGAGGATTTTTTTTATGTCTAATATGCCTAGCTATGCCAGGCTAGCTTCTGAATGTGCTCTTTTTCTTTCTCACTACAAATAGGAAATTCACTTAACAGTACAGCCAAACTCTGTTAGTTTAAAATCATTTTTTAATCATGAGTCCTGTGCTCTCTAACCTAATCAAAGATAGGCAGGCTAGGTCAAAACAATAGTTATAGCTATAAAACACAACTTCTTCAAAGCTATATATATTTTAAATTATAGTATCATAATAAAAATTTTTTGAAGATTTTAATGATATTCAAATAATGTATATCATAGTGTAGTCTCTGACTACAATAGTTAACTCATAAATCAATAACAAAATAACTGAAAAAAAAAAAACAGCAAAACATGCAATTAGGAAATTTAGCAAAAGTACCTACAAGTCTCATATGTGAAAAATTAAATTATAATGGAAATTTTAAATGCTAATATTTAGTGATAACAGAAATACTTGATCCAAATGTGTTGTATACAGCTAAAGTTGTCTACTTAAAAGCAACTTTATAGCATTAAATTTTTAAGTAAGAAAAGCAAAGCAAAAAAAAGAGCTAAGTGTTGATATAAAAGTCAGCAAAATAAAAACAAAATAAAATGAAATTGTCAGTAGTGAAATAATAAAGAAGAGTGAATGTTAATGAAATACAAAACAAAAGATACTTTAGAAAGATCCACAAAGATTTCTTTTGAAAATGAGTCAAATTAATCAAGCCCTGGCAAAATTCATCAAGACTAAAAAAAGAGAAAAGATATGAATAAATAATAGTAGGAGTGAAAGATGGAACAAGACAGTAGATGCACAAAAGAGTAAAAAGATAAGAAAAATTAAGAGCAACATCATAATAAAATTTAAAGTTAAGTTTAAAACTTATTAATTTTAGTCTTTTTTCCTCCTAAAAATAAGGTTTCTTGACACTAATTTATCAAATATACAGTAACATGGGAGCTGCCTATGGGCTGAAAAGGAAGAAAACCATTTGTCAGAAATGAATTATAAAATTTTAAAATAGAAATATATTTTGAGGTACACACAATTAGGGATAGAGGTACCTCCTCCCTCTTGGTCACTATATATCTGTGGATGGAAGCTATTACCAATGCATCCAGTTTTCTTGGTGAGACATAAAAAGAACAAAAATGTAGGGCCAGTAAAGGATTCTGTGAGAGGGAATTTTTTACATGAAAAAATAGCTTCCAAATCAAGAAAGCTGGTTTTGTTTTTGTTTTTGTTTTTTTGAAAAGGAAAAGCCACAAAAATTTACGTTCACTGATTAGATAGGCTGCCATATATTTGTCATTATTTTATTTTTAATATTTCTGGTGGTGGTAATTTTCTTTAAACTTAAGTTTATAAGCTATTTGTTAAAAATTGTAACAGTAATTGCCAAGGAGCACAAATTAGATACTTGAATCTAATCTGTCTCAAGATAAGTGAGAGGGTACTGGCTGGTTTGCTCAGTTGGTTAGAGCACAGCCTTATAACACTGAGGTCATGGGTTCAGATCCCCATAACGGCCAGCCTCCAAAAAAAAAGTGAAATTGCCTGTTTTAGCCTCTTCTCCTACTAGTGATTTAAAGTTAATGTATCTGCTATTATGAGGAATCATAAAAGCAAAACCCTGGCTCTTAGACATTGGAAATGACCATCTGATTTAGCGTTCTCCTTTCAGGAAGACCCAAAAAAAAAAGAATTTTTCCTAGTTTTTAGGTGAGGCATCAGAAAATTTGTAGCTTATGCATATTGCCATAGCTAAGAAATGTTAAAAACTGTGATAGACTTACAGCTGTAGGTTGAGAATCTCTGCATTATCCTGTATTTCATCAATTTTTAAAATATATTTTTTTCACATTTTAATATTTCTAAAATTGAGATGTGACTTACAGTCAGCTGTGTCTTAGAGTTGATGAAATGAGGAGGTTGGTGTTCTCTTTCTACTACTCTAGTCTGACCTAAGTCCCTAGGATACTGAGTATTAATAATTAAGAACAGGAGAGAAGCATTCATCCATCTGGCCTTTATAGTACTGAGGATGGATGCCAGCATTTATGACCTTTGTACTGGATGCTATCCAATGAAGAGATAGATAGTGCTGTTTCTTAGTACTACCTTGGGATAATAACATTTTGCAGAAATGAGAATGTGGAATAATAATTTTTATCCATGTCAAGATGTTATTTTTTTCACTTGGCAAATATTTATTGAACACCCCAACATATGGCTAATAAATAAGCTTTCTGACATCTATAGGCTATTCATTGTATCCGAGCACATAGAACTGTGCCTAGCAAAATAGTAGACCCTTAAAAAATGTATTAGTTTAGTGAATATTAGCTGAGACTATATAGCTTCTTACTTGATAGCTGAAACTCTTTACTCGTACTTGAAATTTTGTAATAATGACTAGATTAGATGTATTTCCTTTTAATATATTTAATGTATTTTAGTGTAGTGTGAAACGAGATTATATATACATGTTTTCAATATTAAGCCCTCCCTACCTTCTTAATAATAAGAGCACAGACACAGAAAAAGTAAAAAAAAGAAACAAAAATATATACACAATACTGAGAAAATGTTGAAAATTACAACCTAATCAGACTTCTGAAGACAATTTTATCTTGAGGCTAGGTAGTTTTACATAATGAGGGCAAAGGGAAGGCAAATGGGAACAACAAATTGCCAAGTGACTAATTGCCTGAAATAGCAATGAATCAAAAACAAGAAAATGTCCAAAGGATTATTTGCAAAAGTAAATGCAGGCTACATAATTCTAACAAAAATTACATTATTTTTGGCAGTCCAAGTGCAGTGATGTTTACAACTAATTGATCACAGCCATTTACAGATTTCTTTGTTCTCTTCCTTTTCCAGTTCCACTGCTTTGCTTGACTAGCCTTTAAAAAATTGTTGTTATTTTTGAATAGACATAATTCAATTTTGTATTCTGTAGAATTGTATTGAAATCAGTGATCATATAAAGAAGTGGATTAATTGTAGAATTGAAAAACTTGAGCATTTTTAGTAAACGTGTTCATAAAAGCTTTAGAAAAGACATTTCAATTGATATTTATTGCCAACTAAACAAACTTTTCTAATAATATATTTAGTAATTTCATTTGTTTTTTTTACAGTGCACACTGGTTTTTGGCTGTTGTTTGTTTCCCTGGTTTGGAAAAACCAAAGTATGAACCTAATCCTCATTACCATGAAAATGCAGTCATACAAAAATGTTCGACTCTAGAGGACAGTTGTATTTCTTCTCCTTCAGCCAGTGAAATGGACAGTTGTTCACAAAACTCTTCTGCCAAGCCTGTAATTAAGAAGATGCTAAACAAAAAGCATTGCATAGCTGTAACTGACTCAAGTGCTGGACAAGAAGAAAGTGACCCTAGTTATCGGAGAAACATATGCACTGTGAAATGTAGTGCGAAAAAAATAAATCATTCTGCAAGTGAAAATGAAGAATCTAATAAAGGAGAATCTACATGCCAGAAAGTTGATAAAACCAAAAGTGAGAATGGCCTGCAGAATGAGTGTTCAAGTTCTATGCACCATCCAGGTGTGTATCTAAATGTTTTGAAATAATTCAGAATAAATTAGATTTTTAAAGGATTAAACAGTTTTTAAAGTTGGGTTTATTGAATTATAATTTACTTAAAATAGTATTCACTGTATGAATATTATGAATCCCTATGAATATTCAGTGTATGAATAGATCAATGAACTTTGATAAATGTATACAGTCATGTAATCACTATCACAGCCAAAATTTAGAACCTTTTCATCACTTGAAGAAATCCTCTTGTGCCCCTTTGCTGTCAGTCTCTTTTCCTTACCCCTAGAGAATACAGTTTTGAAATTATAGTACAAGGTTTACATTTTCCATTTGTAGGAACCTGGATTTATTTTTATTTCTTAGGAAATTTACTATATTCAGCATAAACAGTAGTTGCATAGTCTTAGATCTATAACAAATTTAGTTTAGTCTTTTCAGTTTACAGATTGGTAAATTGAAATCAAGTGGCCTGAGTCAGAAATTAAAACTTTCTCCTCCAAAATAGTTGTTGACATTCCATTTAAAACTTCATTCTTCATTCGTTACTCTTCTTCAGTGTTTTTAATGGGAAGAGGGGCACTGGTCCAACCTCTGCTTTTTTATTTTCCTTCAGCTCTAATTGATTTTTTTCTATGAGTCAGTTCCATAAGTCAGTTCCATAATTCTAGCACCTGTCATAGGAATTTAAAGTCTCTGTTTAAATTCTTAAATTTGATATTGTCAATTATATAATATCCTCTTTGACCCACAAGTAAAATATTCTACTTCATAAAACATGCGGTAGGGGGTGCCTTGCAAACTACACTATGAATAGGTCTAATACCTTTTCTTTGTATGAAAAAATTTGTTATGGGACATAGAAGAAATGTGAATTCAGAAAGTACCTATCAAAAATTGTAACGGCTGAACATGCTCTTGGTACTTCTGCCAGCTTGTACTATTTTAGTGAGTCAGAAAGCTGTTGATGAGCTCTTGTAATAGTATTTTAATTTGTTTGACATATTAAGTTGATAAAGCTGACATTAGCTGTAGCATGGTGATCTTTGCGCCCTTTGAGAGGTATAAGAAGCAGAAAAAGAAAATGTAGCAGATACAGCAAAAAAAGTTAATCAAAACCCAAGCAGATAGGAGGCTGGCTGGTTAGCTTAGTTGGTTAGAGCATGGTGCTGATAACACCAAGGTGTCCAGGGTTCAATCCCTGTTTTAGCTAGTCGCCCCCCCACCCAAAAAAAACCAAGCAGATAAATACTTCCTTTCCAATCTGTTTCTTTAGGCAGGAAATAGAATGAAGGTAGGCAAAGTAGGTAACCAATCATGTACTTGCCTGTAATTTTTTCAGTTTTAGTACTTTAATACTTGAGTAGAAAAAATTAATTGTATGAAATTCCAAAACAGGAAAATCTAGAGTAGATTAGTGGCTGCTTAAGGCTTTTGTGGGTAGGGGAGGGGGCAAGAGAATGTGGAGAGAGGAGAGTGATAGCTGAAAGGTATGGTGTTTCTTTT
This sequence comes from Cynocephalus volans, assembly GCF_027409185.1. NCBI lineage: Eukaryota > Metazoa > Chordata > Mammalia > Dermoptera > Cynocephalidae > Cynocephalus > Cynocephalus volans. The sequence continues at coordinate 80,910,421 of NC_084464.1, forward strand.
TGAGGTAATGAAAAGTTTTTAAAATTGATTTTGATGATGATTGAGCATACATGTGAATATACTAAAAACCATTGGATTGTACATTTTAAATGAATGACTCATAAGTTATGTAAATTATATTTCAATAAAACTATTTTTTTAAGTGCCTCTTTGATCAATAATCTTACACACTTTGATGTGTATTCAAATAAAAAAATGTAGCATGACTTAAAGCAATGGAGCAAAGCCTAGGACCTCGTGTACATACACTCCAGAGATTTCTAGTGGCCTCTTCTAGAAATTAATAGTCTGGTTGAGTAATAGCCAGTTAAATTTGAGTAAATAGCCTCCAAAATCCTAGTAGACCAAAGGAAAACATAATCTGTTTTATGTAGTTTACCTTCTTAATATCTATTCATCCCATTAATTCATTTTTTTATTATAGTTTGTGTATTTGTTTTTAGTATGCATGGAACCATATCAACTATATGTTCCTTAAGGGCAAGGGTTCCAGAATAAATATTTCATAAAATATTAATTAATCATTATTGTGTGTGTGATACACTGATATTGCTTGCTTTAATCCAATGCTGACAGTGTCACACTGTTTGAAAAATGGTATTCTAGAGTGGGTCTGCATTTTTCAGTAATAAGGTCCATAGCTTTCATGAGATGTTTCAAAGGGGATCACTGACCCAAAGTGTATTAAATAAGAGTGCTCTCTACATGTACCTTTACTACCTTAGAGAGCATGATTAAGCAGCCTGTCCTATATACAATGAGGGCATATTAAAAGTTAGGATGAGAAGAGCTTATAGAAATTTTTGTGATCTGACTAATATCTTAGTAATTGAGTTCTGTTTGGTCTGAGAGTATAGTTGGCAGGATTTAGTAATGTATTTTAGACAGTTTTAACATAATTTTAAATATCAAACACATACAGGCAAAAGTGTTGACTACTAGTGTCAAATAACGTGCTGTAGTAAATAAAATGGAATTGTGTCTTATCCCAGAGATTAGGTTTTTAAGGTCAACTGCAGGAAAATAATATGTAGTATCATTGCTTTTCATTTGCTATTTTTTTCAGTTGGGCACCATATGAAATAGTTGACTTGCCTAGGGTGCTTGAAGAATGTGTATGTTTAAACTCTAGAGTCATACTCAGCATCTTCAGATGGTCTCCCTATATACGTATAAGAAGCTCTCAGGAACTGACACTGAGAAAACAGCTACCTGATTGAGTTATCACCTCTCAGTTTACTCCAAGTCATTTGTTTATTGAATGAAACAATGGAGGGAATTGACTGCATTATTTAAATTATTTTTCTCCTGTTTTTGAAATACACACAGTTTAGTTTGTGTAAGGTAGATTTGACCACAGTTTCTGTAGATAGGAATGATTTGCTGTTAGAAATGACCTGATTGAATTGATTAATTCTGCATTATGTGAGCATTTAGACAAGTTTTATTCAAATAGAGATGTTTTTGCTTTAATCAAACATAAGTATACAAATTTTTGAAAAAGATAAATTGAAGATAACAAAAGGAAAACGAAAGTGCTTTATTAGTTATTTCAAATATGTTTCTGACCACAACACTAAGATTTATATATATCTTTTTAGAAATTTCATCTTGTTTGTGTTAATATTCTTAACCCTTTTTTAGTAACTTATACCAAAACTTTATCCTGTCTAAAATACCCAAAAGTTGCACTTTTTAAAATTTTAAAATGGAATGCTAGATAGTAAACAGTATTGATATTCGGTATTAACATCCCTGACTCAGTTTTCACTGTTCTCATACAATTCATACATTTCTTTGAAACATTTTATGTAATTATCTTATTCCAGCAAAATAATTGATTTATAAGGATTTAGATTCTTATAATGGACTTTTAGAAGTACTCGTTACAACTTGCTCCTTGGGTCATTTATTTTTGTACTACCAGCACCTACAATTGGCTTATGTGGTTTTATTTTATTGAAAAGTCTGTGAATATAACCAAACATGAAGGAAAAAACTCATCCATAATTATCATAACATGCTTATTTTCATTTTTGTATTTCTCCTTTTATTATTTGTCCAAAAAGTAAGCCAATTGAGTTCCTTTTAATCATGGTTTTTTTTTTTTTTTCCCTGTATGGTATCATTTTCCATATTTTCATAATTTTAATATTTCATTTTATTTTCTATAATTTGCTATGTCTATTATTGGTCTTTTAGATTATTTTCAGACTGCCGTAGCTTCTTTTACTAAAGATACATGTTTCTTATTGATACAGATGGCTTAAGCAAAATCAGACTGAACTATAGTGATGAATCAACTGAAGGCAGTAAAATGCTTGAAGATGAACTGATTGATTTCTCAGAAGATCAGGATAACCAGGTAAAACCTAATGCTTGGCAAAAGGTTCGATGTTTTATCTAATTAGAAAGGGGTTTTTTTAGAGTCCTATAAGTAATCGCCTCAACCAGTAACTCATCATGGCTTCCGCATTTGGGTCACATCTCAAAACATAAATTCAGTTTTCAAGTCAGAAGTAACCAGGATAAATGTATGAGTGCTGCTGCTGCTGTTGTTCTTGCCACTACAGTGTGAACTGAATTCTAATATTACCCACCTCAGAAAGTTTTAATATAAAATTAATTCTCCCCACTTTAACCCAATTACCACCACCCCCACCCCTTCTTCTTTCAAAGCATATATGGGCCATACTTAACCCTCTGGTTGAACTTGACATCCCAGAGGCAAATGTTTAAATTTTCAATTTCATGGTGCATGAGTACAACAAAATTATAGTATGTGGGGAGGTTGTTTTTGTTTTTTCACTGTTTCAGTGATTTTTTTTTTTTAATTCTGTCCAATTTAATGTATGTGTATCATGGAAGAGCAGATAATATTTAATTAAAATTAGCATAGGTGAATTCCAATATTACCTTACAGTCTCATTTTTCCTAAGCATTACTAACACCAAAAATAAAGTATATTTTTGAAAGTGTTTTCTTTTATAGCTTCAGTTAAAAAGGACAGAAGCCATTCTCCCCAGCTCATTTTATGAGGCCAGTATCAACCTGATACCAAAGCCAGACAGAGATTCAACAAAAAAGGAAAACCACAGGCCAATATCCTTGATGAACATAGATGCAGAAATCCTCAACAAAATATTAGCAAACAAAATACAGCACCACATCAAAAAAATTATACACCATGATCAAGTGGGGTTCATCCCAGGGATGCATGGATGTTTCAACATATGCAGGTCAATAAATGTGATACACCACATCAACAAAATCAAGGACAAAAACCATATGATTATTTCAAAAGATGCAGAAAAAGCATTTGATGAAATTCAGCATCCATTCATGATAAAGACTCTCAGCAAATTATGTATAGAAGGAAAGTATCTCAATGTACTAAAAGCCATATATGACATACCCTCTGCCAATCACATCCTGAATGGAGAAGAGGTGAAAGCTTTTCCCTCAAGAATGGGAACAAGACAAGGATGCCCATTCTCACCACTTCTATTCAACATAGGACGGGAAGTACTAGCCAGAGCAGTCAGGCAAGACAAAGAAATAAAGGACATCCAGATTGGAAAAGATGAAATCAAATTGTCCCTGTTTGCAGATGACATGATCCTATATATAGAACAGCTCAAGATCTCTACAAAAAAACTCTTACAGTTGATAAATGACTTTAGTAAAGTTGCAGGATGCAAAATCAACATGCTTAAATCAGTAGCATTTTTATACTCCAACAACAGACTAGCAGAAAAAGAAATCAAGGAAGCAAACCCATTTAGAATAGTCACACACACAAAATAAAATACCTAGGAATCAACTTAACCAAGGAAGTGAAAGATCTCTACAATGAGAACTACAAATCACTGTTGAAAGAAATTAAAGAGGACACAAAAAGATGGAAGGACATTCCTTGCTCCTGGATTGGAAGAATTAACATTGTGAAAATGTTCATACTTCCCAAAGTGATCTACAGATTCAATTCAATCCCCATTAAAATATCAATGACATTCTTCACAGGAATAGAAAAACAATCCTGACACTCATATGGAACAACAAAAGACCCCAAATAGTCAGAGCAATCTTGAGCAAAAAAAAAAATGAAGCTGGAGGCATAACACTACCTGACTTCAAACTATACTACAAAGCTTTCGTTACCCAAACAGCATGGCACTGGCATAAAAACAGACACTTGGACCAATCAAACAGAATAGAGAACCCAGATATCAACCCATAAACCTATTTGATCTTTGACAAAGATACCAAGAACATATATTGGGAAAAGACTGCCTCTTCGATAAATGGTGCTGGGAAAACTGGACATCCATATGTAGAAGAATGAAACTAGACCTGCACCTCTCATCATACACCAAAATCAACTCAAAATGGATTAAAGACTTAAATATAAGACCTGAAACTATAAAGCTCCTGAAAGAAAATGAAGGGGAAATACTTCAGGAAGTAGGACTGGGCAGAGATTTTGTAAATATGACCCCCAGAGTATAGGCAACCAAAGGAAAAATAAACAAATGGGATTATATCATACTACAAAGCTTCTGCATAGTAAAAGAAACAACAGGACAAAAAGATAGCCTACAGAGTGGGAGCAAATATTTTCAAACTACGCATTTGACAAAGGATTAATATCCATAATATACAAGGAACTCAAACAACAGTAAAAAATCAAATAACCCAATCAAAAAATGGGCAAAGGAGCTGAATAGGCATCTCTCGAAGGAAGATATACAAATGGCCAACAGACACATGAAAAAATGCTCAACATCACTCAGCATCAGGGAAATGCTAATCAAAACCACCTTGTGATACCATCTCACCCCAGTTAGATTTGCTTTCATCAAAAAGACGGAGAACAACAAATGCTGACAAGGATGTGGACAAAAGGGAATCTTCCTACAGTTGTTGGTGGGATTGTAAATTGGTGCAGCCATTATGGAAAATGGTATGGAGATTCCTTAAACAACTTCAGATAGAACTGCCATACAATCGAGTAATTCCACTGCTGGGTATATACCCAAAGGAATGGAAAGCATCATGTCAAGGAAATACCTACCCCCTACCCCCTTGTTTATAGCAGCTCTATTTACAATAGTTGAGAGTTGGAACCAACTTAAATGTCTATCATCAGAAGACTGAACAAGGAAAATGTGGTATATATACACAATGGAATATTACTCGGCTATTAAAAAGAATGAAATATTGCCATTTGCAGCAACTTGGATGAACTTTGAGAAAATCATATTAAGTGAAATAAGCCAGGCACAGAAAGAGAAGTACCATATGTTCTCACTCTTAAGTGAGAGCTAAAATAATAAACATATAAATAAAAGAAAGAAAGATACAACATTACAACATTCACAATAACACATTGAACTTTCTTTTTTTTTTTTTTTTTTGGTCTTTTTGTGACCGGTAAGGGGAACGCAACCCTATGTAGGATCCGAACCTGCGGTGGGAGTGCCGCTGCGCATCCAAGCGCCACACTCACCCGAGTGCGCCACGGGGCCGGCCCACACATTGAACTTTCTAAAGGACAACTGAAGTTATGAGAAGTGAGAAGGGGGGGAGGAAGAAAGGGGCAAGGGCCACAGATAGCAATGATAGTGTATATTATTGAATATAATGATTATTTTGATGTGAAAAAAATTACATCATAATTTTTGTTAAGTAGATAGTTAATATTTCCATCATTATGAGTATGAAAATAGGTTTATTGCTGGGTCAATTTGTGTACCATGATTATGTTTCTTTTCTGGTAGAACATTTCTTCTCTGCTGGAGGGGGTGGTAATAATTAGTTTATTTTTGCCTTGTTTCTCATTTATACCTAGCTACCATTGTTTTCTAACCAGTTTTCCTAACAGATTTTCAAACATCTGTCAGAATTTTTCTAAAAGAACATACATGTTACATAATCTAGCAGTCGTACTTAAAATTTTTATACATATATACTTCACAGCTTCATCCCTCGGCTCCTTTGACTTGGTTTCTTAGTGTCATCTGAACACTTTTCTTAACTACTTTCTTAAATAGAAATCTGTTTCTTCTTTTGTGGTTTACTTCTTCATTTTTCTTATGAACTTAGAGTAACTTCTTAAAAAAGAATGCATGAAAGTTAATTTTTTTTAAAAATTGCACTATGAAAATGTTCGTGTTATCCTTCTATTTGCTTGATAGTTTACCTAGATATAGAATTTTAGATTAAAATTAGATTAAAATTTATTCACCTCAGAATTTTCAAGCCAATCTTCCACCACTCTGACCTTCAATATTACTGTATAAGTCTGATGCCATTCTTATCTCTGACATTTGCATGTCACATGTTTATTCTCTTTGGAAGAATTTAAGATTATCTCTTTGTAACTAATATTTTGAATTTCATGAGACAATGCCTTAAGGCAAGTCATTTTAAAATTCTTTTTATTGAACCCTTGCTGGGTCCATTTGATTTGGAGACTCTTGGTTTTTAGTTTTGTGAAATTTTCTTTTATTATTTCTTTGATTGCTTCCTTATCTCCTTTTCATGTTTTCTGTTTTACTAAGACACTTCTGGACTAATTTTATTTCCTTATCTCTTATCTATTCTTTTTATTTTTGTATTCTTGGTTCCACTGTCTGAAGCTTTTTTAAACTTAATTTTCCAACACCTTTACTGATTTTATTTTTCACATTTTAATCAGCAAAATTTTAGTTTTTTGATACATTTTTTATAACCAAGATTATGACCAATAGCATTTATATCAAGACACAGATATTTAAGAACCTTACAAGATTTTGGAACACATATCTATAACACCTTCAGAACTGACAATGCTTTCCCATTTAGTTTTTTTAGGTTTTTTTTTTTTACTTTTTGAATTATTCTTTCTTCAAAGAAACCTAATCTTGTTTTATGTATGCAGTAGAATCTCTTAACTACTGTATGGGCATGTAGTATATATTCAATACTTCCTTATGCAGAGGTAGCCTTGCATAACTTTTTAAAATAATAGCTTTATTGAGTTATAATTCACATATAAAAAAATTCATCACTTTGTACAATTAAGTGGTTTTTAGTATGTTCACAGAGTTGTGCTATTAACACCCCTATATAATTTTAGAACATTTTTATCACCTCATAAAGGAACCCCCATACCCATTAGCAGAAATTTCTCATCTCTTCCTGTCTCTAACCCCTGGAAACCAATAATCCATTTTCTGTGTGTATGAAATTGCTCATTCTAGATATTTTAATAAATGAACTCATACCAAAAAAAAAGAGAGAACTCTATATTGAGGGAAAAGTTTGTAAGAATGCTACAAAATACTGTTTCTTTAATTCTCTGACCTTTCTTTAGTTTTTAGGACAAACTTTGAGTTGTTTGTCTAGTGCTGAAGATGGTTTTATACTGGACCATTTTTCCTTTTTATTTAATCTTCGTGAACAAAAGCCATTTTTGTGATATTCCTTGGTTTCCAACATATGGCTATAAAATACAGTTTTTCAACATATATAAGGATTACATTCGTAGTTTATAATGAGCAGTTATTCTTAGACTCCTTTAGTTATAGCACTTACCTACTGTTATTCCTAATTTGATTATTGCATTTTTTAAGTTGCCAGAAACTTTCTCAAAAAAAAGCCTTGTTTATTTTACATTGAAGAGAATTTTACATTCTACAGAATAAGACACAATGTCCTTAAGCTATCTTCTGTCAAGTGAAGTGGATATATGAGTTTGTCAAGGAAAACAGTGTTTCCAAAAACTCTTTAAATATTTCTGATGTGAAAAATTACTCATGTAAAATAATACCAAATATAAGTTATTTGTGTCCTATTGCGAAACAGCTGTCTTAGCCAATGAACTAAATTTTTGTAAAAAGAAATTAATATTAAAGCAGTAGTATTTGATGGGAGAAGAATCAGACATAATCTATTCAGTCTTTAAAGATTTACTCTAAATTGAGTGAATAGATATAACAATTTCTTGTAAACCTCTGATTGTTTTTTTTCCCCCCATTAAAATGTCTGTTGTAGGGCCGGCCCCGTGGCTCACTTGGGAGAGTGCAGCACTGGGAGCGCAGCAGCACTCCCGCCACGGGTTCGGATCCTATATGGGGATGGCCGGTGTGCTCACTGGCTGAGTGCGGTGCGGATGACACCAAGCCAAGGGTTGCAATCCCCTTACCGGTCACAAAAAAGACAAAAAAAAAAAAAATGTCTGTTGTAGCATTAGGTAATTGGAGTTGAGTAACACATAGAATTTTCTAACATCTAATACCTACACAGAAGGATTTTTTTATGTGTTTGTTACAAAAATTTTTGTCCCCAGTGGTGATATTTTGTTGAGGTATTAGTTATTTAGATTGCATATTTCCAGTACTAACAGTAGGCTGTCTTTTATAGGATGATAGTAGTGATGATGGATTCTTTGCTGATGACAACTGCAATTCAGAAATAGGACAGTGGCATTTAAAGCCTACCATCTGTAAACAGTAAGTATTGACTGTATATCTTACAAAGTACATAATAATATTTATTTAAGAACACTCATAGAATAAAGTATAACTGGACAGCTTTTATTTAAACAAATACTTAAGCAAAACTCAACAAATGCTGTCTGGGTCAGTGAGGAAAATTGGGGCACACTATATCCAGGAATTAAGGAGAGGAGAATGGGAAATCATTTTAGTCCTCCATTTGCCAATTTTTCCAGCTTCCTCATGCACATATGCACACGCACATTTCAATAGTGAACCACTATTCCTTTTGACATACGTTATCTCTGTGTATGTACATATAAATATATATAGTTTTCTGCTCCAAAACACTATACAGGCATATTTCAGAGATATTGTGGGTTCGGTTCCTGACATCACAGTAATTTGAGTCATATGAATTTTTTTGTTTCCAGTGCATATAAAAGTTATGTTTACTCTATGCTGTAGTCTGTTGTGTGTAATAGCATTATGTCTAAAAACACAATGTACGTACATTAACTAAAAAATACTTTTGCGCTGGCCAGTTAGCTCAGATGGTTAGGGTATGGTGCTAATAACACCAAGGTCCAAGGTTCAATCCCTCTTACTGGCCAGCTGCCTCCCAAAATATAAAATACTTTATTGCTAAAAATGTTAACAATCATCTGAGCCTTTAGCGAGTTGGCAATCTTTTTGCTGGTGGAGGGTCTGGCCTCGATGTTGATTGCTGCCGACTGATCAGGGTGGTGGTTGTGAAGATTGGGTGGCTGTGGCAATTTCTTAAAATAAGACAGCAGTGAAGTTTGCTGTATTGATTGACTTCCTTTCACAAAAGATTTTTCTATAGCATGCGATGCTGTTTGATAACATTTTACCCGTAGTAGAACTTCATTCAAAATTAGAGCCAATCCTCTCAAACCCTGCCACTACTTTATCAATTAAGTTTATATATTCTAAATCTTTTGTTGTAATTTCAACAATGTTTACAGCATCATCACTAGGAGAGATTCCATCTCAAGAAACCACTATTTTGCTCATCCATAAGAAGCAACTCCTCATCCATTAAAGTTTCATCATGAGATTGCAGCAATTCAGTCACATCTTCAGGCTCCAATTCTAATTCTAGTTTTGCTGCTTTCACCACATCTGCAGTTACTTTCTTCAATGAAGTCTTGAACCCCTCAGAGTTATCCATGAGGGATGGAATCAACTTCTTCCAAACTCCTGTTAATGTTGATATTTTGACCTCCCATGAATCACAGATGTTCTCAGTGGCATCTAGAATGGTGAATCCTTTCTTAAAGATTTTCAATTTACTTTGCCCAGATTCATCAGAGGAATCACAATCTATGGCAGCTATTCTTAGGAAATGTATTTCTTAAATAATAAGACTTGAAAGTTGAAATTACACCTTGATCTATGAGCTGCAGAGTGGATGTTGAGTTATTAGGCATGAAAACAACATTAATCTCCTTGTACATCTCTATCAGAGTGCTTGGGTAGCTAGGTGCATGAGTAGGAATATTTTGAATCTTTTTTTTCTGAGCAGTAGGTTTCAACTTGGGCTTCAAATATTTAGTAAATCATGCTGTAAATAGATGTACTATCATCCAGGCTTTGTTGTTATATTTGTAGAGCACAGGCAGAATAGCTTAAGCATAATTCCTAAGTGTGCTAAGATTTTCAGAATGGTAAATGAGCATTGGCTTCAGTTTAAAGTCACCAGCTGCATTAGGCCCTAACAAGAGAGCCAGCCTATATTTTTTGAATTTTTGAAGCCAGGCATTGACTTCTCTCTGGCTATCAAAAGTCCTAGATGGTATTTTCTAATATAAGGCTGTCTCATCTACATTGAAAATCTGTTCATCTCTTCGTCAGTTATCTTAGCTAAATCTTCTAAGATACTACAGCTTCTACATCAGCACTTGTTGCTTTACCTTGCACTTTTATGTTATGGAGAGGGCTTCTTTCCTTAAAACTCATGAACCAACCTCTGCTAGCTTCAGCTTTTCTTCTACAGCTTCCTTACCTCCGTCTGCCTTCATAAATTGAAGAGAGTTATTAGGGCTTGCTGTGGATTAGGCTTTGGCTTAAGGGAATGTTGTGGCTGGTTTGATCTTCTATCCAGACCTCTAAAATTTTCTCCATATCAGCAATAAGTCTTAACATTTGTGTGTCCTCTGAAGTAGCACTTTTAATTTCCTTCAGGAACTTTTCCTTTGCATTCACAACTTGGCTAAACTGACACAAGAGGTCTAGCTTTTGGACTGTCTCAGCTTTCAACATGCTTTCCTCAATGAGCTTAATCATTTCTAGCTTTTATTTAAAGTGAGAGATGTGCAACTCTTCCTTTCACTTTAGCACTTAGAGGCCATTGTAGGGTTATTAAGTAGCCTAATTTAGATATTGTTTTGTCTCAGGGAATAGAGAGACCCAAGGAGAGGGAGAGAGACAGGTAATGGCTGGTTGGTGGAACGGTCAGAACACAACATTTATTAAGTTTGCCACCTTATATGGGCATGGTTCATGGTAACCCAAAACAATTACAGTGGTAACATTAAAGATCATTGATCACAGATCAACATAAAAGATATAGTAATCATGAAAAAGGTTGAAATATTACTAGAATTACCAAAATGTGACACAGAGACATGAAATGAGCACATGCTGTTGGAAAAATGGCACTGATAGGCATGCTCAACACTGGATTGCCACAAACCTACAATTTGTAAAAAATAATATCTGCAAAGCACAATAAAACAAGGTATGCCTGTATATCAAAATAGAAACAAAGGATTGGAGTTTACACTGGTTCCATAGATGCTGCTGGGGTTTTATGGGGGAGGGGGGTGGTGGCTGGCTGGTAGAGGGATCTGAGCTCTTGACCTCAGTGTTGTAACACTATGCTCTAACCAACTGAGTTAGCCGGCCAGCCTCCATAGCTTCTATATGAAGGCTGTGGAGTGACTCAAGGCAGTTATACAGGACATGTTCCAGATGGGAACACCAAATGAAGGAGTCACTTTTGGTTTTCAGAAGTACATTTTGTCTGAGACTAAACTGCAGACTTCTTAGGTGAAGTATTCACTATCTCTAGACTTAGTCTCCTTTGACTTTTTTATAGAAAATGTTGGCAGAGACTTTATTAAGAGACTTTGAAAAAAAAAAGAGAGAGAGAGACTTTGAAAAGTAAGCTTTATTTATAAAGGAAAATATAGAGACCTAGGATACTTAAGAGATCTGCTCCAAATCCTGTAAAATTTTAGCAAGGAAGAACTTTGATCTTCAAATATTTCAGGATTTTTGACACTACATGAAACTTGCTTGCTTACTTGGGTTTACAACATAGCTTTATAGATTTGAAATTTTAAGGATTGCACCTGAGTTATACAGAGTGTTCTGAAGTGCAATCTTGCAAAAAAAACACTGCATTCTAAACTAGTTCTTTTATGTGGTGGTTACCTGTTTTGTTATCTATAATAGGTTTTAGTTAAAAATGGGATTATTTTTCTTTTACTTTTGTTGATTTGGAGCATGGGGTTGTTCAAATTTTCAGAATTGTTTTGACTTCCCTCCAAATTTTGAGGTATTTTTAGGAACCAATTATGGAACTTTAGTGTAATATATTTGTAACTAAGGTATGGTTAAACTAATATTCTATAATTCAATATTTAATGTATCCATAGATATTTAAGTATTATTAGGCTGTATGTGTCTATGAAGTTCATTTCACCCTCCCCCCCATATTTACTGAGGCATACCAAGGGAATTTTGAGGGTTTTAAATTTTACTGTTAATATACCATTTTTATTCTTTTTGTGCCTTTGTAACATTATGAAGTATTCAATTTTTGGTCATTTCTACCCTGCAGACCTTGTATCCTACTTATGGATTCACTCAGAGGCCCTTCTCGGTCAAATGTTGTCAAAATTCTGAGAGAGTAAGTTCATAATCACACTTTGCATTTTGTTTTGAATTTTGGTGGGGATGAGGAATTACGTATATTTACATATGTGTGTGTTCTTCATATATATGCATTATTGCAGGTATTTAGAAGTGGAATGGGAAGTTAAAAAAGGAAGCAAAAGAAGTTTTTCCAAAGATGTTATGAAGGGCTCTAATCCAAAAGTACCACAGCAAAACAACTTCAGTGACTGTGGTGTGTATGTATTGCAGTATGTAGAGAGCTTTTTTGAGGTGGGTTTCAGTTTGTTGGATATAGTGTATTTGACTTTATGTTAGTGTAAAAAACACAGTGAGCAAATATTTTAAAGAGTTTGAAAACTATCATTTTCAAAAATTATTCCAGGATGCAAAAACTTCCAAACTGGAGAACTTTTAAGGCATAATAATGCTGTATTTATAGTTTATCAAATCCAAGGCACGTTGACCTCATTTCATTACTGATCAAGCCACCCTCTCCACTGGCTTTTTCTACCTTAAAGAAATCTCTTCCATGATTCAGACTGCGTCTTTTACTCTCTTTTCTCCCCTTCATAGATGTATTTCTTGAGAAGTATTTATATTCACTGTCTCCATTTCCACAAATCCGACTTGCTTTTCAATCTCTAAAATCTGGCTTCATCTTTACCCGTATATTAAAATTGTTTTTGAACTGCCAGCACCATTTGACACTATTGACAATTCCTTCCTCACTCTCCCTTTGGCTTCATATGTATAGTTCCCCCATCACCTCTCTTGGATATTCTTTACAGTTATCTTGACTCCTTCTTCATTCACCATCCAGAGGATAAACCACTAAATCCTGTGATTTCTATCACTTAATGTCAGATATGTTCATTACTTTATCACTACTGTCACTTTCTAAGTCCAGTATACTAGTATCACTATTCTAAACTGCTACACCAGTCTCTAACAGATTCCCATGCCTTCTGCTTTCTATTTTTTGTGGTTGTTTTCCAAAAAACCAAAACTAATCATGTTACTTTCCTCCTTTAAATTTTATAGTGGCTTCCTTTTGCTATTGAATTAAAAACCAAAATTCTTCATGTGGCCTGTAAGCACCTGCCTGATTCAATGCCTCTTCAAGCCTCTGGCCTCATTTTCCTACCATTCTCACTCTAGCATTCTATACATCATCCACCTGAATGTCATTCAGTTTCTCATATTGTGTAATGTTCTTTGTCTCCTCTACGCCTTGATATCTATTTCCTTACCTGGAATACTCTTTCCCATTGTTTCTTTCATTCCTTGTCTGGCTAAACAGCTACTCATTCTCATTCTCATTCTCATTCTCTTAACCATTACTTTCTCTCATCATACTCTATACTTCTCCTGTTATGATACTTGTCATATTTATTGTTTAAATATTTGAATTATCTACCTATACTGGGGCTGGCAAACCTTTTTATAAATAGCCAGATGGTAAATATTTTAGGCTTTACAGCCATATGGTCTCTGTTGCTACTCTCAGTTCTGCTGTTGTCAAGTGAAAGCATCCCCAGACCATGTGTAAATGAGTGTGACTGTGTTCCAATAAAACTTTATTACAAAAACAGGCAGTAGGCTGGCTTGCCAACCCCTGATCTAGACGATAAGATTTACAGGCAGAAAATGTCTTATATCTTCATTGTCTAGCAAATGCCTGGCATGTGATAGGTAATGAGTAAATACATATTGAATGAGTTACTGATATTATCATTTTTAACTTTGAAGTGCTTTTGTGATTGAAACTAAACTGTTGTTATAATTTTCTAATATTCATTTAATATTTTTATTTTAAGAATCCAATTCTCAATTTTGAACTACCTATGAATTTGGCAAACTGGTTTCCTCCCCCAAGAATGAAAACCAAAAGAGAAGAAATCCGAAACATAATTCTGAAGCTGCAGGAAGATCAGAGCAAAGAGAAAAAGAAGCTTAAGGACACTTACACAACAGAAACATCTTTAGGCGAAGGAACAGAACATGTCAACAGTGTCTCAGATTGACCATTTCTGTTGTCCGTCATTTCTGCCTTCAGAAACTAAAATGACTTTCAGCTTTGGGTATAGACAATAAAGAACTGAAGTGCCCACCATTCAGAGTGATTGGGGAATGTTAATGCTTGTATAAATGTCATATAATTAATTTCCAAAGGAGTATGTATTAAGTAAAAGTCTGTAAATATGTTAATGAGGCCAATTTTTCCAGCATTTATAATTATTTTTTTCACTTGTTAGGAAGCTTTTGTTATGTATTTTCTGTTAATAGTACCTAAAACTGCAACTTCTAAACACAAAATAAATAAAAAGAAAGTATTTATAGGAGGAAATGATTAATTTGATATTCTTTAATGAACTTGTATAGTTCCTCATTGGGGTGATATATTTCGAATATTCAGGTATTATGACTGATATTTTGACTTATATTTTGACTTTTTACAATTGTTCTAAAATAACTCAAAATATGAAAATAAGATAAAATCTAAGGTAGTTTGAATAAAGAAGACATCTTCATATGCCTGTATACAAGGAAAAAAGTAAGAGCTTTTCAATTCATACACTCGTGTATTCAGAGAACTCAAGAAATGTAATAAATATTTAAATTTTACACAGCTATTTAAGAAAAGGCAATAGTAAGAGCAATTCAAAGAAAAACAACTTTGAGTTATACTAATAAAAAATAACTATAATTGCATACGTTATTTTCAAATGCATTTCTGAAGACATCAAAAAGACTCAGGTTAAAACTATTTGGTAAGTGCATCTTGAATTTCAAGTATCCATGTTACCTTTCTGTATTATAGCTTAGAGTATGCTACAATCTGTATGATATAGTTAATTGATGAACATTTTTATCTGTGTAAACACAGGAATTTAAATAGGAATTTACTATTTTTTGTAATAGCTTTTGCTATTTTTTCATTGCTCATTTTGTTCTTGTTATTTTGATAAACAGAGTATCAGACTTTTGCTTGAGTTTTCAGTGTAAATTATTTTTACATGTAAAAGTACTGTCTTTAATCAATTGCATAATGCAGTAAAAATCTCCTACTTTGAATTCCCTTTTAAAAATACGAAAATGTGATGGTTTTGATGACATGTTTACAACTCATGTAGGTATCTTGCATATATCTGCAGAAACTATTCATTATTTTTCAAATGATATAGTAATAGTATACATTACCTTCTTTGAGGTAATTAACTTTGAGATTTGAAATATATATTTTAAAAGGCATTTTTATTAAATAATGAATTTTTAAATGCACATACAACAAAACTAGTTGAGAATAAAAAGGCCATATTTTATCATCAGCAATT
Source organism: Cynocephalus volans (assembly GCF_027409185.1). Taxonomy (NCBI): domain Eukaryota; kingdom Metazoa; phylum Chordata; class Mammalia; order Dermoptera; family Cynocephalidae; genus Cynocephalus; species Cynocephalus volans. The sequence continues at coordinate 80,926,163 of NC_084464.1, forward strand.
ACTTCTAATTTGCCCATCTCTGGCATTGCCACCAACATTTTAGTCTATTTTCTTGAATATAATAAAATCCATGGGTGTGTTTGGGGTGGATGGGAATGTTAACAACAATCAAAAAAAATCTACTGAGACATACTCCATAAGTGAAATACTAAAATGTAAACTTAAGGAAGGTCATCATTAGTGGTATCAATGATAGATTTATTTCTTTATTACTTTGAACTATCTTAATATTTTTTATTTCTGATTTTTGTTTTTAGTAATAACTTAGAGCTATTAGCTCAGATGTTTTAAATATCTCAGATATGACAAACAAGAGTTGAATTTTATTATTTACTGAATATGGCAAAATACTTTTGGATTTCTAATCAAACTAAGACAAAAGTGGAAATTGACTTTTATAAAAACCTAATAGCAATAAGCATAATTGGAATATTTAATTTTTTATATAAACTGCATTTCTTCAGAATTTGAAAGTACTGAAAAAACTATTCTAAAATGTTTAATTGTTTTTGTTTTAATTTCTAATGGCTACAATTTGCACTCATAGATAATTTTTGATAAGGTTAAAATACAACTTGTCCCTTGGGCCAACTTAAGTCAATCACAATTTGACATGAAAAATATAGATTTATGTATGTCAACTTTCTAGAAATAGAATATGCAGCTATTCGCTATTTCTTTCACCCTACGTGAAATTTTACTTTTGAAAGTTATACTAATGAATTTGCAAAAAACAAATATATACACACACACACACACACACACACACGCACACACATGTATTGAAATCTTTGGAGGCTGTCAGGTTGAACTCCAAAACTAGACTTGAGAATCTTTGGTGTGTATGCACATTCGCTTGATAATTGTGTACTTTGGTATTTCTATGTAGTTTAAGGTGGATATCAACCTTTTAAAATGTTATTAGTACTTAGAAGTTGTGAAACAGAACTTTAAATTCTAGAGGTTTGTTACTAGACACTGAAACTGCATGACAAGTATCTGGTGTCTTAACTAATTAGATAGATCTGGTGTATTGGTTTTCTTGTTGGATAGAATAACAGTTAATCATTTTTAGAAGAGTTTTAGATTACTTGTCATAAAATTTGTATGTGTCTCAGCTCTTGTGGAGCAAAGGTGGTGTTTAACTAGTCCCTTCTCTTTGATGTTGCTGTCCCTTCTTCAGACAGCTAAAACCCTTACTGGCTTTATTTCAAGTTAGCATAAACCTAAAGTTAGCATAGTAACCTGCGCTTAAACTCTTAGACAATTAAATATAGGAAGTTTTATTTGAAAGCGTAAAATGATTATCTAAGTTACATCTTGTTTTAAGTCACCAAAATGAATTCAGTATTTTTTTCTTTAAAAACTGTGATCCCCAAAAACTGTAAGATATAATGTAAAAAGAATAACAGTTTTAATTTCCCAGAAATCAAAAATTGTACTTAAATTCACTGAAGAATAATAAAAACATATTTTAATATCTAATATATGATCAAGAGTTGGTGGAGAAAAGCTACTGGAATATAGTAATGGGAGGGAACAACTTGGTCAGAAGAAACAACCCTTAAAGATGAGGAAGTGTAATGCTGTATGTCTAGAAGAGGTACAGATAAAGAGGTTACTCTGTAGATCACTTTAAGGACAAAAGGAGAGGGAGGAGATTATTGCGAGGGCATACTACAGACTGTCTAGCCAATGGATGTAAATGAATAGTTAACCGGTAAAACAGTCAAATGCACAGAGGCAAGACCAGACTTTTGTGAAATGTAATCTACCAAAAAATGTGCCGAAGTACTCCAACAGGAGTTTCTTGTACATTTGCCATTTTCCTAGAAAAAGGAGTTATGAAACTATTTCAAGACTTAAATTTACCCGTAGAGAAAGAATTTGTTGATCAAGTGGAAGCAATGTGAGTGAACCTTGGAGAAAAGTAGCAGTACCATCTTAATTCTAGTAAGCCAAATCAAGGAATAATTGTAGAGTACCCTAAACTGTTATTAAGGAAATCAGGATGCAGTGTACTCAGAGAAAGATGCCATCGACCTATGGCCTGAAACACTCAGAAAAGTTAAAAGCTTAGACATCTTTATTGTCCTTATCCCAAGTGATTACAGTTAAATTGTCCTTATTGCAAATGATTACAGTGAGGATAGTATCCCAATGCAGGATTTCTATCTAGAAATGTGCATTAAAATCACTTAGGGAGCTTTTCAAAACACATACCCAGGGTCTCAACCTAGCGGTGCCATGTACTTTCAAAGAACTTCCCAGGTATTTTTGGTGCTCACCTTGTGGCAAGCCACTGGTTAGAAAGGATTACTCTGTGTTGCTGATGGCTTTCAGATGCTAGTCTAAGACGTAATGAGGCTTGTCTGCATTTTCTCCCTCAATGCTTTAAAATATCACTTTATCTCCTTTCCCCCAAATTCCCATTAAGAACTGGTTTGATGAGGTCATTAAATTGCTGTTGCTAAACCTTGAAAAATTAAAGTACTCAAAGGTTAGAGACTGGCAAATGTCCTGACTTTCAAAGGAAGAAAGTAGATTTTGCAAATTACAAAACAATATGTCAACTCTTGATAAGATGCTAAGATGAATTATTAAATGGATAGTTTCAGAACTCTTAAAGCAGGGGTCACCAGGAGTCATGGGACCACTAAAAGCAAGGTGGTTTTACATTTTTAGTAGAATTCTGGACTAGTCAATCTGTAGAATGCAGACAAACAGCAATGTTTAATAACTCTAGTTTTGATAGATAATAGATTTCTGTGACCAAGTAAGTTTGGAAAACAGTTTAAACCAAGTTAAGCAGATTTCTTTACAGGACTTCTGGGAGACTAATATGCTAATGTGCAGAATGATTAAACAAGAGGAAACTAGAGAGCACAGCATACTATTGAATTTGGCCATATCCTGCTCTTTTTCTCCTGGGCTGGCTCTTTAAACAACCTTATAAATATTACCCATCATTGGAAGACATATAACTATTTGGGGTGTTTGTGAGCTGAAGAAGTTTTTTTGTTTGGTTGGTTTTTTTAACATTTTATTAATAGTTGGCTGTATGATTTGGAAACTTGAAAATGAGTGACTAGGGTTTTAGGAAAATGAAGTTTCATGAGAGGCATTTTTCTTTAACCATTACAATGAAAATAACCTTTGTAATAGAAAAATTACAAATCTAATTCTTCTATACAAGTGGATTCTTCTAAGTAAAAAGCAGATTTGGTCATACTAATCTTTTGTAAGGCCATTAAATCCCCTAAACTCATACACAAGTAGAAATTGTGTAAAAATATGAAAATGAACTGAAAGATTATCTGGAGGCTTTTCCTTCAGTTTATATCTGATCCCCTTGCCTGCTAGATTAAATCTCCCCTGACTTGTACTCCATCATCCTTTAGAATTAAACTGTGATAGACAAACTTTATACCTAGAAACATTTTTTCTTTTAAAGAAATCTATGCAAAACATTATCTTTTTAAGCTAGAAAATATTGTTACTAATGTAATATTAAACTTCCAATATTTTTAACCCTTCAAATAACTGAAAACAAGTTGTTCAAGCCTATTACAAAATTTATTCTGTTGTCATAATGAGCTTTATATGTGGTGACAGCAGAGGATTTGATCAAAAATTAGACGAAAAGAAATTAGTCCTTAAATACTGAATGAATGTTTTGAGTATCTACTTCATAGTAGGTGCTGGGGATAAAACAAGGAGCCAAACAGATACCATCTTCCCCTATCATGGTGCTTCCTTATAGTGTAATGGGAAAGACATCTGTTAATCAGCCTCACAAATTAATAATTGCAAATAAATGTCATGCAGGAAAAGCATAGAGTATATTAAGATAATATAGCCTAATCTGGAAAGGTTAGGGAACTCTTCCCCAAAGGTATTACATTTGAACTACTGGTAGACATAACTGAACAGTCTGGGAAGGGAAGAAAGTAATAGCACTTGTAGTCTGTGCAAAGGCCCTGAGGTAGGAAGATGGGTGATTTGTCCTAAATGATAATGGCTTCACTTATTAAGCATGTACTGTATGCCAGACATTGGTCTCAGCATTTTAGATGAACAAATTCATTTATTCCTCACAATGCCTTATGAGATATGTCTGTTACTACTCTCAATATATGAGACAAACAGGTCCAAAGAAATCATTTCCCTGCAAGGCTGAGCTTTGAATTCACAGTCTTATCCTAGAGGGTAGGTAAATGTGTACTAGATAAAAGAAGATGAAAATAAATGTTTATTTTTTTAGAAGTGTAATGTGGCAGAATCTTAATTATTAAACTGGTGTATGGGTGTTTATTGAATTATGTCATTTTTAAAAATGTCTGAACGTACTTATAATTTTAAAAATAAGACTAAAGTAGTCTTGTGTAGCTGGAGCTCAGAATGAGGTAGACAGGGGACTTGATGCCATGTTCAAGATTTTGTTCATTATCCTAAAAAGTCATTGAAGCATTTCAGGCAGAGGAATAACATGATCAAATGTGAATGTGAAGACATCACAATGGTGGTAATGAAAGCATTAGAGGGGTGAGAAGGAAAGCAAGCTTCTAGTATAGTAATTAAACTAATCGGGCCGGCCTGTGGCTCACTCGGAAGAGTGTGGTGCTGATAACACCAAGGCCACGGGTTCAGATCCCGTATAGGGATGGCTGGTTAGCTCACTGGGTGAGCGTGGTGCTGACAACACCAAGTCAAGGGTTAAGATCTCCTTACCGGTCATCTTTTAAAAAAATTAAAATAAACTAATGAATTACTATGGTTAGGGCAAATGATACCATTATGCATGTGATCATAGGAATGCTGAAATAAGAAGACAGTTTGGATATTGGATTTGAAAGTTTAAGAAACATGCAGTAAGAACAGGAAAGGATATTCCTTTTTCCCAGTCAGAACTTTTGTGTTGTTTTTTTCTCTATGAACAAAGGATTATTAAAGATATTTAAATGTATACAGCTGAAAAATGGACAGAAAATGACTAAGACGCTATTGACAGAAAATTGATTTTAAAAGCAATATTTAGAAAGCATTTTACACTACTAAAGAAAAAGCAGCATTGCAATTTTTTAAACACCAAAGTTTAATATTCTGAAAATATAAACAAAAAAATATAAAATTAGCGTGAAATATCAACTTTTGATTGTCTTCACAGGAAAAGTACTTTATCAATGTAAACTTTAAACAATTTATATTATAATTGACCTAGTCAGACAACATTTTCAAACACACTTATAGAAACTGCCTAAAGTACCAGTAGCATAGCTAGTTAAGTCTTGTATTCCTTGCTCTCTCTCATCCCATTCTCTTATGACAGCTAATTGCAGTTAGGTAGGATTCCAGATCTCAAGGAAAGTTAGTTTGTAGTGATATGACTTAACAGATAAAAAGCAAACCTCGTGGCTCACTCGGGAGGGTACGGCGGTGGTAGCGCCGAGGCCGTGGGTTTGGATCCTACATAGGGATGGTCGGTGTGCTCACTGGCTGAGCATGGTGTGTGCTGAGCATGGTGTGTGCAGACCACATTTGCCAATCAGATATGATCATTGGGAATTTAGACTGAAAGTAAGGAAAGAATTTGCAAATTGGAAGAAGACAGTGTTAAAATGACAGTCTAATAAATTACCTTATTTTTGAGATGTACCTTTTTTTTTCATATTTTAACCCCTGAGATAAGGCTACAGCTTATCAAATAAGGACACTTGAATTTGCATCAGAATCACCTGGGAGTCCTGGTAAAACACAGCTTACTGGGCCCTATCCTCAGAGTTTCTGATTCAGGAGGTCTGCAGTGGGGCCTGCAAATACACATTTCTAATGAATTCCCAGGCAAGACCACATTTTGAGAACCACTGATGTATGACTTCTTAGTAGCGTTTTCAGCGAGGTGTGTGAAAATCTTTTGATTCAGGTAAGACCAAGAAAGCACCAAGCATCAAAGCATCTGGATTCAGTGAAATACTGTATGAAATTATTAGATCATATCTATTCAACAATATTCTATTTGTAATTACAATTAAACATGAATATCACTGAAGCATGTGATTTTACCATAAAGCTTTGCTTTTTTTTTCTATTATAGTCTGGATTTTTCTTTATAACCTATTTTGACAGCATTGTATGCTCTATATTTTTCACATATTCTTATAATCTTTTATATACATCTCTATATAGTAATATATGTATAAAGATGTATTTGTTAATTGTTTTTCTTATAAAAACTAGGCTAATTATATAAACTCTTTTCAAAATCTTTCTTCTGTCTCAGCAATATCTTGTGGAAATCAATCCAGGCCATCTTGTATAATCAAAGTTCAGTTTATGATGGACCATAATTTATTTAGCCATTCCATTCCTCTATCAGTCCTAACACGCTTGGTTATGCTACAATAACAATTCCAAAACCTTAGGACTTACTCTCCCCCAAAAGTTTCCTTTCTTTGGTCATGCTATATGTCCAAAAGAGGATAGGGGATCTCTGCTCATCAGTTATTCAGCTGCCCAGAATGATGAATCTCTAAGTTGATAAAAGTTTCCATAGCCACTCTAGAATGGGAAGGGAAACTAGTGAGCAGCACACTGACTTTTAAAGCTTCTACTCAGAAGTGGCACATCCCTTCCACTCACACTGCACTGGCCTAAGCAGGTCAGTAGACACTCCTAAATTCAAAAGAAACGAAGTTTACTCACCGTATATAGTTCCAGAAGGAAAGGAATACTTTTTGTGACCACCACATTGCTAATGGGCATTCACTTGTTTACAGCTTTTTGAAACCATGAGCATGTAATATATTTCCCTGTTACTTTATACACTGGTAGTTTTATTTCTTTGAAATAGATTCCCAGGGATTGCTGGATCAAAGGCCATATGTATTTTTAATTGCTATAGATGTTACCAGCTTGTTTTCCAAAAGGATGTAAAAATTTATATTTCCCACAGCCATTTATTAAAATACAATTTTCCTGCATCTCCACCAACGATATGTATTATAGCTCTTTTTAATTTTGCAAGTCTTTTGCATATAAAGCTATTTTTCATTACTTTGATTTGCATTTCCCTGACCATTAGTTTAAATTTGAGCATTTTTTCATGGTAGCTATGCCTGTCATTTGTCCATTTTCTCATTGGATTAGTCTTTTTCCCCACTAACACTTAAGCCCTCTGTATATTACATTGCCAACTGCATTACAAATGGATTTTTATTATTTATCTATAGACTGTTTATGGTATAATTTCCATACCAAAATTTTTATTTTTACATATCCTTTGAGTTTTAAATCTTAGTTAAGAAATTTCTTCTTGGCTCAGGTTAATACATATAGTTGAATATTTCTTGTAATTTAAAAAAATATATAAATAAAACTATGGAATTTATTTCTGTGTATGGCAAAAGATATGGGTGTTATATTCTTCAGAGCTTTATATAAAATCCTCTTCACGTTAAAGCAAATTTTCATCTTTGTCATATCTTAAATCATATTACTGAGATTTACTTCTGAAATTACTATTTTGTTGCTTCGATTTGTCTGCCCATTACTCAGTATTCCTGATAACTATAGGGCATAGTGAAATCTGTACTCAGAAAAAATGTATAAACTAAAATACCTTCATTATTAAACACAAAAATGAAAAACAAAGTAAAACCTCATGTTAAAAAATTAGGAACAGAACAGTAAAATAAATTTTTTTCAAAAAACTAGAAAGAGGAAATTAAGAAAACAAAAATTAAAATTTACCATACCCTATCCAAAAAAAACACAAATCTGTGTCTTTTTTTGAGAGGATAAATAAATTAGATAAACTCTTGAGCCTACTCAAGTAAAAAATAAAATTTTGAAAGGAAAATATAAAGTAGAAAGGGGACATATCACAGGTCAGAAAGACTTTAAAGAGTGGCTTTAACATGTAATTCTATGATTGCAGTTTGAAAGTTTGAAGGAAATAGGTGAATTCTTAGAAAATAACAGAACTGATTCAAGAAGTAGACAACTTGATTAGACTAGGTACACTTAGAAGATATTGGCAAAGTGTTAAAGAGGTACTACTGAAGATGCACAGGGACCAGATCAGTTCTTGGATTTGAACTTTTAACATATATTTGAAGCAACTTAACTATTCTGGGCCATAAAAATAGGTGAAAATATGCCAATTCATTTATGAAGCCAATATAACTTTAAAAATTCTAGTAAAGGTGGTGTCAAAAAGTAACAATATACTAAGTGAAATTAAAATCATTGAAATTAATATCAAGAACTAGACAATCTCTCTTCCACTTATATTATTGAATATTGTTTTTGCACTTACAGCAAATGTACTAACCCAAGAAAAATGAAATAACTGATATAAACTTTGGAAAATAAATAAAAAGGAATATTTCTTTTGATTAGGTGATTATATAAATAGAAAACGTAGGAAACTTATTTAAAAAAAAAAAAGACCACTAGAACAAATAAGAAAATAGGGTACAGTGACTGGATAAATACAAAAAAAAGTAATTCTAACAATAAGAATGTGGAAAAGGAACTGGGGGGAAATATTTATGATAATGACCAAGAACTATAAAAATACTTAGGAATAAAATTAACAAGAAAGGCATATGATCTGCATGAGAAAAGTACACAATTTCATTGATGGATATAGAACAAGACTTACAAGAATGGAAAGATGTAGGTAATTATATTCTTAGATGAGAAGGTCAATTCCTTTCTAATTTTTTATTACTGTAATGCAATTTCACATAATGCCAGTAGTTTGGTGTTGATGTTTTAGATTTTTTTAAACCTCAAAGCTTAGATAGATGGGAAAATACATGAAAGGAGCCAGGGGAAGATATATTGGCATGTATGACAAAGCCACTGCAAACAAATCAATATGGAATCTGGAGAGGAAGATAGTATGAAAATGAGATGAGTTTGGGCCGAGCCGTGGCGCACTCGGTAGCGTGCTGCGCTGGCAGCGCGGCGACGCTCCCGCCGCGGGTTCGGATCCTATATGGGAATGGCCGGTGCACTCACTGGCTGAGTGCCGGTCACGAAAAAGACAAAAAAAAAAAAAAAAAAAAAAGAAAATGAGATGAGTTAAAAAAAATGGACCAAGGTGGAGGAACACAGAAGAGATGACGTACAAAAGAGGCACCAACAACACGCAATGGGTAAAAAGAGAACATAGCAAGTACTGAAGTGATCCAGAAATTCAATTGCTCATTGTTGCCACCGTTACCTTCTGTCCATTTAGGTTGTGGGTTTTAGAGTAAATTGTGCTTGTTATCAGCCGTTTTTGAAATGCTGATTAGCAAATTATTATAACAGTCCTTTAGTTGTTTTTAATCCTTAAATCTTTAGAGACTTGGCTATAAACAGGCTAACTATAAGACTCCTGGGGAGAAATTACTCTGTAGATACAGCACTGGTCATAATTTCCTCAAGTTGCCAAGTAACCTAAAAAGACCAGGGCAAGATTAGGTTCATGAATTGGAGATTCCATGCTTTCTGGGGTAGACAATGGCTGTCAGACTTTTTTTTCTTTGTCAGATCTTTTGACAGAGACATCACTGATAAACATGCTTTAGACTTTGCCCATGTATAATATACAGTCCTCTATATATAGTTCCCTCTTTCTCTTTCCCTCACTCACTCCCATACACATAACTGGAAAGTTTCAGGAAACAATTCGTACCCTTTCTAAAGAGATGCATTCTGATAATTTCTGTTTTGTTCTTTTTTAATGCTCCTTAATACCTACTACATCGACATTAACAACTGCAATTTGAATAACACCACTAAGGTTTTAATCTTATGTGCTTCAAAAGATTTAAATACACAAGAGTAAAAATTCTTTCTAGTGTGCCAACATGCATGTGTTGATATATTCCTTTTGCATAAATTATGAATCCTTTTTTTTTTTAATTCTCAATTTTTGGTTTAAAAAATGTAATATTTTCACCATGTGATACCCTGCATCACTGCAGAGCCACTACCAACAGGGCCCTCACGAGATGTGTTCCCTGGACTTTGGACTTCCCAGCCACCAAAACTTAAACAATAAATATTGTTTCTTTACAAATTACCCAGTTTCAGGTATTTCTGTTATAAGCAGCAGAAACTAATACAGAAATTTGGTACCAGATGTGGGGTGTTGCTTTTAACGAATACTGGAAGATGTGGAAGCATCTTTGGAACTGGGTGTTGGAGAAGAAGGATAGGAAGAACCTAGATTCTGGTGAGAGTTTAAAGGAAAAAAGACCAGGGAAAGTTTGGAATGTCTTAGGGACTGGTTTAATAGTGGTGAACAGAATGCTCATAGAAATATAAATATTAAAGGCCATACTGAGAAGGTCTCAGATGAAATGAGAAAGAGCTTATCAGAAACTGGAGCAAGCATCATCCTTGTTATAGACTTGCAAGGAACTTGGCTTCATTCTGTTCATGCCCAAAAGTTCTATGAAATGTGGAAATTTAAAGATGCTGAACCAGGGTGTTTGGTGTAAGAAGTTTCTAAGCAGCAAAGGATGCTACATAGCTACTTGCAACAGCCTATGCTGGGTTATGGCAGAAAAGCCATGATGTAAAGCCAGAATTTATAATTCAAAGGAGAGCAGAGGGCAAAAAATATTGAAAAAGTTTCAGCCTGGCTACACAAAGAGTGAAAAGGTGTCTTTGAGAGAAGAAAGCAAAGGTGTAGTCCAGCAACAGTTTGCTAAGGAGATTAGTACAGAGGGAAGGGATTATCAAGAGAATGGACAAAAGACCTTGAAGGCATTTTGGTCTTGAGTGTGCCCTCTATGGACTGAGGTGCCCTCCATAGACTTGCTGCCCAGGGCCAACTTGAGATAGTGGTCCCCACACCCTGGCTGCTCCAGTTGCTCCTGCTGGTCCAAGGCATGGCTGGACCCACAGCTTCGGAAGCTACAAGCCAGAAACCTTGGTAGCAACCACCTGATACTGTCTGCAGTCTCCCTGAATGCCAGAGTTGTGCCACCCAGATTTCAAAGTATGTATGGAAAAGCCCGTGGGCCCAGGAAGAGATCTGTCACAGGAGCAGAATCGCCATGTACAGCCTTCACTAAAGCAATGCTGAGCAGAAACATAGGGTCAGAGTTGCAGCAGCTAATCCCTATCAGCACCATGCCTAGTGGAGCCATGAGAGTGGGACTGCCATGGAGACCCCAGACTTGTAGAGCTACTAGAGTGGAACACCAGCCTGAGAGAGCTGAAGTGTGGCCTGAGACCAGGAAAGCCATAGGAGTGGAGCTGCCCAAGGACTTGGAGGCCCAAACCCCACACCGATGTTCAGAGAACATTGAACAGGGAGTTAAGGTACATGATTTACTAGCTTTGAGATTTAATGCCTGCCCTGCTGTGTTTTGGACTTACGACCTGTTGCCCTTTCTTTTGGCCCATTTTTCCCTTTTGGAATAGGAATATGTGCCCTATGCTTGTTCCATTATTGTATCTTAGAAGTAGATAACTTGTTTCTGATTTCACAGATGGGACCTGGAGACTTTGAACTTTAGAGCTGAAACAAGTTAAGATTTAGGGGATGGAATGAATGTATTTACCTGTGAGAAGAACATGAACTTTGGGAGTCAGGGGTGGAATACTATGGATTGAATTGTATCCCCTAAAGTTCCATGTATTAGAAACTTAACCCCCACTGTGACAGTGTTACGAGAGTGGAAAATCCTATTATGGTATTTGAAAGATGGGGACTTGGAGAGGTGATTAGATTGTGAGGACCATACCATAGTGAATGGATTAATCCATTCGTGGTCTAATGGTGGTCATTGGCATGGTTCTGATGGTTCATGGTTACTCCTAGAGTAACTAGGAGGTTAGTCTCCCTCTCTGTCTCTGCTCCTGCCATTTTTGCCATGTGATGCCCTGCAACACTGTAGAGCCACCACCAACAAGGTCCTCATCACATGTGTTCCTTGGACTTTGGAGTTCTCAGCCTCCAAAATTGTAAGCAAGTAAATATTGTTCCTTTACAAATTACCCCGTTTCAGGTATTTATGTTATAAGCAACAACTGACTAGTATACATACTTATGGGAACATAATTGTGAACTTTGGAAATATTTGGGGGGTATATATTGAGGCAGATTGTTTTCTAATTCTCTGGTTAATTTTATAATTGTTACTAGAATGATCAAATTCTGTTGATCTAAATACATTTCTCTACAAACATTTGTTTTAAAATATCAAAAGTCTTATGGGATTGAGCCCTTAACCAGTGGGATCCGACGCTGACTCCAGGTAGGTAGTGTCAGCATCAAATTGAATTGTAGGATACCAGCTGGTGTTGGAAAGGCTGGAGAGCTGCTTAATGCAAAGGAAACCCCCACACATTTGGTGTCCGAAGTGTTCTGTGAGTGTATAGGAAAATAGTTTTCTTCTTACATTTTTATATGCACAGGAAAAGTGCACAGATCATGAATGAATGTACAACTTAAGGAATTATCACTAAGGGAACCCACCCACGTAACCCACCACTTAGGTAAAAAATAGAACATTACCAGTATCTCAGAAGCCTCTCATATGCCTCTTAACCTACCAACTCTTTTAAATATATCATTTTGAATAACTAATAAGGGTGATAGATTAAATTATTTACATTATTCAGTTACTATTTAGCAAACATTCACTCCCCACATATCCATGATAAGACTATTCATCCTGCCCCATTGACGAGGGATTGGCCATCTGATATGCTTTGATCAATGGAATGTGGACAGAAGTAGCAGTGTGCCAATTCTGACAGTAGGCTTTAAACGGCACTGCATATTTGTGACTGACAGAAGGGAAACATTGTCCAGGTAGCCACTGCACTTTCATCTTGAACCCCAGAATGAGACACATAAAACAGACTAAACCGATGAACAGACTGAACTAGGGTTGCCCCAGGTGACCCATATAATTTTCAGGAAGAAAATGAATACTTTTTGTAAATACTGTTGAGATTTTGTTGGCTACACAGCAAAGGCTGACTAATATAATAATTATCTGGTAAATCTCAATAAAGCCTAAGTCAATGAATTCAGGTTATTATTCTGTGAATTCATTTAATGCTTTGTTCACTTCAAACTTATGTTTATTATTAACTGGGATAATATTTAACTGTGACACATATTTAATTAGAAACTTTCTGGTCAGTGATTACTTGATACTTCCTTGATCTATTTCAAGATACTATTTTTAAGGCAACAAAACCAGCACTACCAACATTTACATTTATTTAACAAACATTTTTTTCAGAAGAATACTGTATATCACTAATTTCTTTAAATAGTATTTCACCCCAAGTTTTTTCTTTTTATATTATATACATGATAACCTTTGTATTACATAGTACCAATTTTGAATATTTCATTTATAACCTTGAAAGAAGGTACAATTTGTTTTCATTTTCATATTTTTTAGTAAGATAGCAACATCATAAAATGTCTTATACATGTGAAACTGAAGGATAATTGGTGAAAATAAAATTTACAATTACTGTGAAAATTCATTTCATAGAAAAAAGAGACAAAATATGTATATATGTACACACACACACACACTCTTTATTTTTTATTTATTTATTTATTTTTTAATTTTATTATGTCGATATACATTGTAGCTGATTATTGCTCCCCATCACCAAAACCTCCCTCCCTTCTCCCTCCCCCCTCCGCCCCAACAATGTCCTTTCTGTTTGCTTGTCATATCAACTTCAAATAATTGTGGTTGTTATATCTTCTTCCCCCCCCCCCCCCCCGGTTTGCACACACACTCTTTATAAAGAGGAAATCACCTGTGGAATAGTGATTTAAATTAAAATTTCATGTTCCAGTGGAGAATTGAGCAAAGCCCCCTCTCTTCTATAATAAAATTCTCATATATTCCAAAAATGTTCATTTCTGAAGGACCTTCACTGTCAAGAGTTAAGAATCCGAAAAAGGTAGAATTCATTCAGCTCAGTCCACTCCACAAACTTTTACTGAGTATATGCCTCTTGTGTCCCAGCTGGCTCTGTATATCCAAAGAGAAGCAAGAACTCAGTGAGATAACAGACATGTAAATAAAACATTCAATACAACACAAAGTATACTGAAATAGAAATCTGCATTGCTTTAAATTGTAACCAATTTCAGATTAACTTATAAAAACACAATTTTAAGGATTTTAAATACCATTAATTTTCTGGACTATATATATATATAGGCTGTGGAAAACTGACCTTTCAGAATTGTCACTGAATTCTACATGCAGATTATCTATATACAACAAATATATATGTATGGTTTTCTTTCTCCAACTTTAATTCAAGCTTGTTTTTCTACCTTTTCAAAGCTCCTTTAAAACATACATTTGATTTTTAAAATAATATTCATTAATTCAATTGTTATTATTTATTCATAATATGCAAAAATTATAGATATTCAACTACTTTTCTCATTATAGTATAGCTAATAGCAGGAAGACTTCTCTAGAGTAGGAAAATATTTTAGAAGTTATATTTTTTATATAAATTTCTAAATTTATTATTTTTTTTTACATTCAAAAATATTGTTGCAGCACAGCGGGAGGGGCAGGTGGGAGGGGGATAGGAAAACACAGGTGGAAGTGGGGGTGAGGGGCTGACCCACAATCAGCTCCTTCACTAGCTGGTTGTGGAGGGTGAGGAGGCGTGGCTGAGGCCCCCATGCTCCCTCAACTCTGGCTTGGAAGCCTAGGGGGTTTCCAGAAGTGGTTTCGTTGTCGCTGAGCTGGATGTGAACATCATGGGGGGACGTGGCTGAGGCCCTTGTCCCCCCCCCAACTCTGGCTGGGGAGCCCGGGGAGCCCCGTGGCTTCTGACTGAGGCTCAGTCATCACTGGGCTGGATCCTATGAATTTTTTTAACATTCAGATTTCATCAAAACTGCATATAACAAAGAAATTCTATAATAGACTTCTCATATTGATCTCTACATTTAAAACAAAACTAATTTCAAATAAGTTTTAGTATTAACTTTATTTTTAGAATTACTTTTTTCTAGCATTTAATAAGTTCAAGATTGTATATATATGTATTTTTTAAAATACATTTATTATTTGTTTATATTATCTGTACGTGAACATTGATAACATGTTATTTGTAGACCTCTCTGTAGTTTGCAAAATGCTTTCATTTTTGCATTATCTTATACACTCTTTTCCCTGTGGAGGAGGTATTATTATCATTGCTATTTTATTGATGAGTTAAATTGAGTCCTAGAGAGATTAACTGATTTATGCAGGTCACCGTTCTGGAGAGCCAGGCCTGGAAGCTGGTTCCTCACCTTGGTGACTCCTCACCTTAGTGTCAAATGTTGTTGGTCCTTCTCACACTCTTCACTTGGTGTTGAAATAAATTCTATTCTAACTCTGCTCCTCTAGAATGGCTTTCACTAATTTGCTTTCTTTTCATTTCTACAATTTGGTTAGGTTACATTTGGCTCAGTCAGTCCGAAAAAAATGTTTAACTATTTTCTGTCCTTCAAATTACCACACCCAAGCTAAGGGTCACAGGGTAGGGCAAAGTATATGAAAGATTATTATTAAGACATTTGACCGTTCAATTAAGGTGTCTGAGGTTGATCTTTGGTTACAATTGTTCTACTGTTTTCAGTTTAAATTATAATGCTGCTAGAACAGTTCAAAGTCCCTGGGAGTTTAAATAGGAGAAACTATAGTGAAATCTCCAGAAGCTAGAATGTTAAGAGATATATGGTCATCTGGCTAAGGAATTTAAAAAATTGTCTATTGAAAAATGACATTTCTGCTTTAATTTTGTCCTTTATATTGAATATCTTTCTAAAATATATTAGTGTACTTTTTTCTAGAGTAAATTCAGGAGGATAAAAATCATTTGATCTTTTTAAAGAAAGGATTTATGGTTTCACAGTGATTGCATTAAACATCAGGGTTTTTTTTCATGATAAAGAATGGGAGATGCAGATGTTGATGGTGTATGAGGATGGGTTAATATATATTGTAGGGGAAAATGTGTGAGACTATCTCTTTAGGAACCTGCTTGTTTCCTGTAATTTATTTCCCAATAATTTCTAGATGATTAACATTAGTGCAGATTTGTTAATAACCGAGGAAATAACCAAAACTTCTTTCAGAAGTTACAGTATTATAAATATATGACTTACATATTCACTAAATAAACACTTGAGCACCTAGTCATTGCTTTTTTGTAAAATGGAAATAATGATAGATCTGGATCTATTGGGTTCTTGGTTGAAGTCAACAGAAACAAACTCTAGCTAACTTATCCAGAAAGAGAATGTATTTGAGGAATATCATGTAGCTCACAAATCACTGGGAACAGGGTAGACCCAGGTGTGTAAAATGTGCAGGGCCATCCTTAAGGATGTCACTGTTGGCACTGTCATTAGTGGACCATGGATGCTATACCCATCACACCACTGTGAATCGTCTGTTTCCCTCTCTGCATTCTTGCATCACTCTGTCCAGATTCCAAGTTTCAGGTGGAAGCATCAGTTGACTTAGCCTGGATCCATTCCACACCTATGTCCTAGCTGCCAGGTAGTAAGGAGAAGGACTTTGGCCCAAATCAGTTTCCAAAGTGTGAAGTGGGCTCTTTCTCCACCAAGACTCAAAATTAAGGAAACTTCACAAACAAGATGGGAGTTCAGAAGCTAGGCAGGAAAAAAACACATGCTCACCACATTATCTCATAGGGCTGTGAAGATAATGGAATGATCTATGCGAAGTGCTTAGCACAGTGCTGGCATATAGTAAGCATTCAATAAATTTTAGCATTGTTATTTTTATTAAAGCAATGAAGGAGGCAATGTGACAATCTCTAAGGACAAGGGAAAATAATAGGGCAGAATTTTTAATTTAAAAGCTCAGTATTTTGGAGAATTGAGGGAGAAACAGATATAAAGACATAATTATACAACCTCTTAACAAGTGCTGCAATATAAGTGTGAAGTGGGTGCTCTGGAAAATAAAGAAGAGAAAGACACTGTGTCAGAGAGTTGGGACAGAGAAAACAATAGTCAAACTGAGTTTTGAAGATTGAGAGGAACATCATAAAATGGTGTGGCAAGTTTGAATTCCTATTACTATAGGGTAAGTTCAGGATTGTAAAGCATTCTGTATACCATACGAATGAGTTTAAATTTACCCTAAAGGTGTTAAAGAAAAAATTATTCAATGATATTTATTAAAACATGGTAAGGCAGATGTCATTCAGGACCATTGAAATAGGTATAGGGACCACTGTAATGAGATTTTACAGTGAGGGAGAGAGATTGGGCTTAACTCTAAACACAGCATGTGCAAATGGGAATTTATAGCCAAAGAGTAGAGTAGGGGTCAGTGGATGGAAATTACTAAAAGGTAACATGAAGGGTAAAGGGGATTCTGGCTAAACCAACCTAACAGGATTCTTGCTGAAGACAGGCCAGAATGATCAGATAGCACCTGGGGGATGGCAGAGAATAAAGAACCTGATCAGATATGGAGGATGGGTTCTTTTTTTGCTAAACTGACTTCGGGTTCCTGCTAAAACTGGATTTTGTAAGGAAGTACACAGATGTGCCTAGAAGAAGATTCAGAAGCCTGACTTAAAGTTGGTCAAGCAAAAAATCTTTGCCAAAGACAGCAAGACTTGGTAAAGGGGGTGACATCATCCGATTCTGGAGACAGGGGTAGCTCTCTGGAAGTGGTAGAGAGGATGGACTAGAATGAGCAGAGACAACGTCAAGATTTCAAATAGAAGAAGATGATGGCCTATACTTCCCTGAGGAAGATGGAGAGAAAGGCATCTAATTAGATATAATTTATGACATAGAATAAACTGGATTTGGTGACTCCAAAATTAGGGTTGATGAAGGGAAGGAGTCTTGGGTGAGTTAAAATCCACAACTCTGGCTGGTCCAAAGGCAGTGATTTTTCCCAATTGATTGTTCACAGTCAATTATAGACTGAACCCCTTCTTCTATCGCCCCTTCTCACTACTGCACTTGACTAGTCTTAAAAAAAAAAATCCACAACTGCTGGAGACCAGTGGCTGATAATACTATAGTTATTATAAGGTTCGTTGGTAAGGGCAATTTGAGTCAGTTGGGAGGGAAAACATAATGTTTCTGTGATGTATCGTTGGGTGTTCAGCCTGCCTTACTTTAGGAGTTGGTGACATACAAGGAAAAGCAGAATTAAAAGATAATGCGAATCTTTCCACGAACTTTTTGAAGGCCCCTTGTAGCCGAAGCTGCTAAAGAGGTTATCAGCCAGGGAATGTGTAGAGACCCTTTACACGCCTATGATATTGATTCCTATAAAAATGAAGAAACATAACACCAAGGTTCAGGGTTCAATCCCTGTACCAGCGAGCCACCAAAAAAAAAAAAAAAAAAAAAAAAAAAAAGGAAGAAGGAAACAAAGTCACAAAATTTTTATTTCAGGGGGATTTGTGGAGCTCCCATCTATGATAGGCGAACTATGGATCTCAGTTCAGTAATCTAGGGGATAGCACAAGAAGATGCAGGAAAGAGTCTTACAAATTTTAATGCGTGAGAGCAAAGCTGAAAAACTTACAAATATAAATATGGAACAAATTGTTACGATGAGTTTTGGCAACAAATAAGACAGAGTTATATCTACCATGCTTAAGGACAGTATATGCAGTTTCCTAGAATTGTCATCTCTCTTGCCATTTGTTCACCCATCTATCCTATTTACTCAATAGTAATACTAATGGTAGGCACTGTTTAATGAGTGCCTACCAGTAAAAGCCACCATGCTTTGCACCAGAGACACAAAGACAAGTCCCCTACTCTGCTCTCAAGGAGCTTGCAGTCCAGTTGGGGGATGCTTAAAGTAAACTTAAGTAGCAATAGTGAAATACATGTTGGAAGAGATATGTGTAATGGGTGCTAAGTGAGAGATGAGAAACAGCATCAAGTTGC
Source organism: Cynocephalus volans (assembly GCF_027409185.1). Taxonomy (NCBI): domain Eukaryota; kingdom Metazoa; phylum Chordata; class Mammalia; order Dermoptera; family Cynocephalidae; genus Cynocephalus; species Cynocephalus volans. Next base: position 80,945,124 of record NC_084464.1, read on the forward strand.
ACCTAGGATTTGTAACAAGGGGGGTTAGGGAAAGCTTCTTGGAGGGGACAAATAAATAAGCTTTGTTCTGAAGGATTAATTGGATTTAGCCCAGCAACGCTTCAGTGTGGTAAATACCAAAGCTGTCTATTCTGAGACATGCAAGCACTTCAGAATGGCTTGAATGTGAAGTACACAAAATGGAGAAAGGCAGTGGGCAGAAATGAGATTGGAGAGGTGAACAGGGTTAGAACAGAGGTCCAAAATGAAAGAGATTCCAAAGATACGCAGGTAACATTCTGTGAAGAAGCCTAGTTTAGGACAACTTTGGGGGGTTAAAAACAGTGATGAAGTGGGGACCACATGACCAATGAAAAGGCATTTGAATTCAACTGAAAGCAAAAACAAAAGAAATCCCCACTGTGCTAGTCAAACAAAAACATCCAGTTTGTGACTGGTGACTAAAACAAGAAGGGTTAATTTTTAAGCAAGGATTATCCTTACATGATGAATGTTACCAAGACATCTTAAGGGGTAGTGTAGTGCCATTATAGGAGTTTAAATAGAGGAGTAGGTAATCAAACTTGCAATTTACAAAAGATAAACTGGTGGCATTGTAGAGACTGGATTACAAGGGGACAAGATTGCAGCCTGGGAAACTGGTTAGGTGACTAAGGCAATATGCAAGACTTGAAATGATGATGGCATGAAACAAGATAATGGTAGTAGCTATGAAGAATTGGATACATTAGAGAGATATCATTGAGATAAAAGTAAAGGGAGTCAGTAACGGATTGGAGTTGGGGGAAAAAGAAGAGAAAGAAAAAAAATCACAGCAGTCATTAATCATAAAAAACCTATAAAAGGTACTAGTTTCTATTGGTTCGCCAAAGGCTTTTAATATTAAATATAAAATTAAGTCAAAGCAGTGAACTGAAACACGGCGATCTTCGTCTTTTTTCTTTTCGATTCGTTTCGACAGTTTTGAAATTTTTGAAATCTAGTTCTACATACTTAAGATTTATCTTTTGGTAATCTGGAATTAAACTTCTGAGATTGTTGTAAATTATTTCCTTTCTTAGTTTCTCTTCCTCTTTCTTACTTCCCTATTTTCTTTATAGTTTATTTAGTATGCCAAAATATCTCATCAGGATTTAGCTCTTCCACCGAGAAAACTATGGATACCTGAAACTTGTCTCCTTTTCAGAATTTTCTAGATCCGGAAGTTTCCAAGTTGGTACTTATAAATGTGGCAGGGAAAAAGTGTAATTCTCATGTGTAAGCACTCTAGCTTTTTTTAGCAGCGACATTTAGCATTACAGTCAATTATTTCATTTTCTCAAAAGAAGCTTCTTTTAGTCGTAAAGGTAATGTATGTTGTCATCATATAATTAATTTGCATAGGCACTTCATATTTATTTTTAAAAGATGACTCACATATATATGACTTATAAAAACAGTAAAATGTAAACGACCGCGAAGATAGGAACTCTAAAAGGTAAACGCGGCGGCGGGGGGTGCGGGAGGAGGAAGGCGAAAAAATGCCAAGTTCCCATCTCAGGCCCCCTCCTCCAAACGCAGAACAGCAAGTTGGTTGCGCAGGAAGGTTACTCCCTCCGTAGGGCAGGCAGCCCAAGCCGACCCGACTAGAGCTGAGTTTGCGGTGGTTCTTTCCTGGGCGACCACGCTGGCCCCCAGGACCCTCGCGCGGCATGCAGTCCTCCCACGGCCTCGCCCCCTGTCCGAACAAGCGTCGGGTCGGAGAAGACCTGCTTTGTGGCGACTGGAAACTAACAACGGTCACTTCCCGCAGTGGGAGGAACAAGGGCTCCCAGCTGGGCCAGGGGCAGCCCCTCCCTGCGCAGCACAGCGCCCACCCACGCCCCAGAGGCCGGGCCCACCGGAGGGGCGGGGTGCTCCCGGGGCCGAGAGCCGTCTCCGGGCACGCGCCTCCGCGCCCGCGCGCCCGGCCGACCCGCCCCCGCCCACGGCGCCTCCGCCCCCTCGGGCGCTCCGTAGCCGTGACGTGCGCGCGGCGGAGCCGGGGACTCGGCGGGGAGCCGGCCGGCGGGCGGAGACCGACTCGGGATCTGTCCGAGCAGGAAGCGAGCAGCAGCCCGGCAGCCTTCGCCGCCCGGTCCTGTGCTCGTCCGAGTCGTCACCCTCTTCCCTCACCCTCAGCACCTCTCACCCCGCCCTCCAGCCTCACCGGCGACAGGTAGCCCCGCCGCCGCGCACCTGCCTTCGCTCCGGCACCGGTGAGTGTCCCGGAGCCCTCGCTGCGGGCTTCAGCGCCAGGCTTCCGCTTTCCCCGCCTCGGCCGTGCCTCGGGGCCTCCTCGGGCCGTTCCAGGGACGACGGCTCTGTTCGCCTCCCGAGTACGCGGGTGGGGAAGCAGGTGATGGGTGGGTCCGGGCGGCGGCGGCTCTCGGTAGTGCCAGGAGTGGTTCTCATTTCCACAGAAGGACGGTGAGAGTCTCTTCTCATGGCATCACCGAGTTACCTTTGTAGTTCTTACCTGGCTCCCAGGTAGAAGCAGCGCAGCTCAAGTGTTCAACTCCGACGTAGACACTCCGTGATAATTTTATCTTCTTTTCAGTAAACGCTCTTAAATTTCAGTGCAGGAGGAGAGCAGCTTGTTCTGAGATGTGACGATCAGGTGATACCATTAACAGTTTAATCACGTATAGACCAGGTTGGTACTCTGGAAAGCTGTATTTTTAGTCTCTAAGTGGTCCACTACCTTGAATATGTTAATTTGCGGATATGGTACGGAGTAAGAACTTTTTATATCTGGTAATTTCCAAAAACTCCTTAAAACTATTAAAATGCTCAAACTCTGGGGTTTTAATTTTAAGTAGAAAATAATTTGATAGGGCTCTTAGTGGAACATCCGTGTCAGAAATATTACCTTACAGTTTGAAAAAACGCATGACATTTTATCTGGCACGAGGTATGTGTTGGAGGGATGCCTTAATCCTAACCTACAGATAGTGGGGAACTAGGAACATTACCCCAAGATAATAAACTACTGTACGTGCTGAATAAACGTTTCATTGCGTTATGCTCTGGTGGTGTAGATGCAATATAAGTATAGTTAGAGTTTTAAAAATGAATATTCTCAGGGTTTAGCTGAAACTGTCTTCACACTATAAAATGTGAATCTTGAACTTGGGCCGGTAGTGATCATGGTACAAAGGTTGGCAGGAAAACAGCATTTCTGTACAAATTAACTGAACTTCATAGATGTCTTGGATTGTGGTTTTCCGATTGGAAAATGTTTAGTGAAAAAATTACCTTCCTGTCTTTTTTCGTTAATTGTAGAACTGTCACAAATGTTACAAAGTGGGTTATAGCCAGAGCTTGAAACAATGCAGCCCTTCAAGATAGTTCATTGACTTTTAAATACTCAGCTCATTTTGAGTATTTTAAGTTGCCCGGAAATTACATTCACAGTGAATGGTAAACCGAAGTCATTTGAGCCTTATGCAGATTTGCTCATTGCATTTGTATTTTCTGTGTGATTATTGTCCTCTCAGCTTTTTAAGTTACCTTTTTGTTTTCACTAACTAATCGTAAAAGGCAGTAATAGAAGTACGAACGACTTTAAGATTATCATGATTAAAAACTAATGTATAAAACTACATATAATGCATATATATGTTCTTCATTAGTGCCTAGAAACATGAGCAAGAAAAATGTAATAAACATTATGATACTTAATGTAAATTAATGCAAGGTATTAAAAACAAAGATCATAAATAATAACCCATGGGGCTTTTCTGAAATGGAGTTTTCCCTGTTTATGTTTATGTGATCAAGTTTTAAAATAACAGTTGCCAGGAAATCTGAGAGAGGCTGAAGGCTCTTTTCTCATCCTGTTGTGACTTTGCCTGGAGCCTGTGGTGTATCATGTAGCCTATTGTTTAGATAACTGGGCTGTGTCTGGGTTCTAAAATGCAGCTTTCTTTAGAAAGTTTTAAAGATTTTGACCACATGAAGTTTGAATAAATATAAGCATCCAAACGTTTAGAAAAAAATCAACCAATTCTAATTTTATGTTGATAGTTGAGGCTCCATCTTTGATATGTAAATTGTCAGTTTTCAAAAGAGTTTTCTAACCTCTATGAATTTTTCATTTCTATGTATTAAAATACTTATAAATAAAATATTAGGGTGGTCCAAAGGTAGTGAGTTATCTCAGTTGATCACAGTCATTTACAGGTCTAATTCCTTGTTCTACTCTTTCCCCCTTCTTACTACTACTCTTGAGTAGTCTAAAAAGAATAAATAAAAAATAAAAGATTGAAAAAAGTATTGCAACTTTAACAAATCCCATACAGTTTAATTGGGATCCCCACAGTGAGATACTTCATAAAAGTTTGTGTGCTGGCTCTTTGGTAGTGTAGGATTGCTGTCCATTTACTAGGCATCTGCAACAATCAGAACATGAACTGAGGGGCTTGATCTACAAAATAATTTTCCAGATTGGTGGTCTTGTCATTTTACAGATGAGGAAATTTAGATTGAGAGAATTAAGTACTTCTCAAGGTTATGTAGGTCCAGAGAGGCAAAGTCTGAATTCACTCCCAAGTCTTCTGACTGTGAAACCCCTGTCCTTTCCACCAGCACAAGTTGCCTTGATTTCAGTTCATTTGGTGGACTGTTCAAAAAAAACTTGCAGAACTGGTATTGTGTTAAAGATTGTAATTCCAGGTTTGAAGAAGGCACCCAGGAGTAGATGTAATAGGCCATGAATGTTGTTCTGGAACCAATTTAGAATTCTGTGTCTTCATTTTCAAGTTGACAGCCTTGAACAGTGATATATATGATCCTGTTCTATCATTTCTGATGTAGTCCCAGATGTTATACATATTGTGTGCTTTTTGTTTTTATAGGTTTATAAGAACTAAAATTAGGCTGTAATCTAAAACTGGCTTTTATTGTAGCTAAAATGAGTAGTATAATATTCCTGGTTAGGATAGAACTTTAAAATTTTCTTCTAATGAGATAGATTGTTGCCCATAAATGCAGTAGCTATCTTTTAAATACTACATAATTAATTCTGTAATCTTAGTGGGAAAAAACTTGTTTTCAGATTATGATTAAATTGTCACCTATACTGTTAGGACAAATCTTTTTTATGGTTCACGTTTATTTCAGGAATGTTCCTTGAGCTATAATAGACATAATGGACAAAAATGAGCATATAAAGTCCAACGAAGTAAGAATCATACATTTTAGCAGTAGAATGTAGTTGGGTAAATGAACAGTGAAAAGGTGGGAAGGCTGAGTTAGTTGGCTACTTTTACAGGTGGTTTCATTGTTTGGTTTGAACTATTAGGAATTTTGCATCTCAGGGATACCCATATTTAACTGTAAATATAAAACTATCATCTAAGGGCTTAATATAAGTTATTAATGGATAATCCGTGATCAGCATGTCTCCTTTTTTATTTTTATTTTTTGGTGTAGATAATCAGGAACTAACTAGAGTTAAATATGCTTAAATACTATTTTTGAGGCATTGTATAATGTTCAGAGGAACCAGGATCTTTTGTGTATAAAGAGCTTATGCTTTTACTTGACAAATTCTAGCACACTGATGGTAATCATAACATAAGTATTAGAATATCTATTTATGGTTTTCAAAAATAAACTTTTTTTCTTACTGATTAGAATTACATAATAGTTTGAGAAATGCACAAGTTTTCCTTGTGAGTACTAAAGCATATGAGTAAAACCCAAAGAACAAATCTGGCGTCTTTAGAAATCTTGCTAGTGTTAAAGAGGAAATAATTTTCTATGCAGAAAGCATGTCTCAAATGAAACCAAAACAGTGAAGCACATTCCTTTAGTTTATATTCACACAGGGTAAAATGATCACATTCATGCAGAATAACGTGTGCAAAGGAAGCTCCTGACAAAAACACAGGCATCTGTTATGTATGTTACATCACTTATTATTTTATTGGAAAGTAACTTGCTGACTAACCTTTACAAGGTAAGATGTTTCGTGTGACAGAATTTTTTGATTTCTAGTATATGTGGATGAGTATCTTTTTCAATAAATATTTACTGAGGGCCCACTGTGTTTTGTGGTAAGACCATAGTTTTGTGAACTGGTTCCTCCCTGTCCTGGCAGATCTTTGGATCTAGGAAATAGGAAGAGTAGCAGAGATGTAAAAAGATAAGTAGAAACCATCTGTTTAAAATCCAAAGATGTTTATGTCAGAAGTTAATAGGGGCTGGCTGGTTAGCTCAGTTGGTTAGTAACACCGAGGTCAAAAGTTCAGATCCTGATACCGACCAGCCACCAAAAACAAATAAGCCAAAAAAAAAAAAAAAGTTAATACTTTACATTTGTATGGCATTTCATTGTTTTGAAATAATTTTACATGCATTTAATCCCTAAAACGACTTGATGAAGTAGATGTAGTAAATTTATTCCAGTTCTGCAGATGAGAAAATGGAGTCTCAAAACATTAAAAATTACTTAAAATTAAGTAACTTATTCAAGGTCATATGGCCACTTAGAAGCACTGCTGACAATGGAACCTCTATCTGTATTCTCAAAGTAGTAGGTCCTGTCTCTCCCTCCATACTCTGGTTCCCACCTGTCAATACTTCTCTACCTCCTCGATGTTAGTTAGGGTTAGTCTCTTAGCAGTGACTTATTTCATTTTATGGTTTTAATTCAGATGGATGATTGTTAAACAGGTACAGGTTTTTTTTCGTTTTGTTTTAATAGAAGGTGGAAGATGAGCATGATGCTTCATTATGAATTACTTTAACATTTTTAATAGATTAATGGATGTGGTGGTTAATTAGCTTTTCTAGTTGGGAGAATTTTTAAAGAAAATCAACAATTAAAAAGGAGAAAATTGTTCTGAGGGAATTTTGAAAATAACTTGTATTACTTGGCACATTGACATTGATATGATGATTCTTCCTATTTTTGTAAAGACTCACTGAAGAGCTGTTGTGAGTCTGCATTAGTTTCTTTATGCCTTTTCATTTAAAACATATTGTCTACCGCGGACCAGGCACTGTTCTAAGTGCTGACGATACAGTGATTAAATTAAGGCTAAGTCCTGTACTGAGTGACATTTTATTGTTGTTTTGAATTGTTAATTATAGACTCTTCATACTAATATGTAGTCAACAGGGCTGACCCTAAAGTTGGGAAATGGACAGTTGTCAAACTGGTGCAATTTGAGAGCTACTTATTTGCTCTAAAATATTCTACTCCTGGCCTTCCCTCTGTTGGAGACTCTCAGTCCATTGGGTTATAGCCCGGTTACCAGCCTGCTCTTGGTAAATGAGTATGTTCCATCATTTAGCACAGTCTCAGGAAACAAGGCTGAGAGTAAATAAATGAGCCCTAGAACCTCATACCTTGGTGTTGTAAGAGAAGGGGTTGGCAAAGTATAATTTTAATAGCAGCTATTGTTTATTGAGCTATTGCCATGTGTCAGATACTATGCCAAGCAACTACTTTATGTATATTAGCTCAGTTAATCACTGTGTCACCTCAGTGAGGTTGGCGTAATGACCTTCATTTTACAGATTAGGAAACTGAGGCACAGAGATTTGCTTATGCTTACAGCCAACACTTGGTGGCGCTGGAATTTGGATCCCTTTTAATACTTAGCATGCAGTAGATGCTCATATGGGAAGAGTACTTGTATATATGCAGACTTCTGATATTGTATTGGCAGCGGGTGGCAGATCTTGTAGGTGGAAGTACTTGGTGAGGGAATGATGGGTGGAGAGAGTCAAGAGAGCTTGTTGGGTGAGTGATTGGAATTGGGGGTGACGGGAGGGTATTGCTTGCCTAACTGCTTGGCCCTCAAGCTTAATCCTCCTTGTGACAGCCCTGGTGTTCCAGAATTAAGCACAAGTGCTTACTTGTCCAAATCATGGCCAAGAGGAGAGGCAGACCTGAGGTGATCCTGGTTTTGCCATTCATTAACTTAGTCAAATTACTTAGTTTCTCTGGGTTTCAGTTTTCTCATCTGTAAAATGGAGGTAAACTATATGAGCCTTACCTACCTGGTGTTTCTTGTGAGGAATGAATTACATAAGAATATGTGTAAAGCACATATCATACTCCTGGCAATAGTTAGGTGTATGTTATTGTTGTTACTCTTCTTCTTCTTCTTTTTTTTTTGCTATGTTTAATTTGGAATTTTCATCCAAAAGGAAAAAAGTAGTAAAATAGAGATTTGGGTGGAATCTTGAAGTTGACCACTTTTAAGTAGATCTGAAACTTAGATGTGCATCAGAATTACCTGGGGAAATAGTAAAAAAACACACAAATCAGGAAGGTGTGGGTGGGACCTGGCATTTCTGTTTAACAAGCTTCTCTGTTGATTTACATGTGCACCAAAATTTGAGAACTGCTTGTTTAAATCTTTTCTTCATCCTGTCGTTAGGGAGGTGTCACCAATAATAACAAATTGCTTGGATTAACCAGGTATTATATGTTAGAAGGAAGTGAAATATCGGTTACCAGAATCTCTTCACTAATTTTTATTTTTTTTAAAGATTATTTGGGGTTTATTTATATTGAGAGAACAATGCAGTGTTAAATTTCACACTTAAATTGTAGTGATAGTTCTAACTTATTAACCAGCCTCATTTGGAAAGTAAGTTAGTCATATTTGATTTTTAAACAAGTAGCAATATTTTATGAATACGTGCTTGTGTAAATCTTAAGAACTTTTTAAAACTTTAAAATGGGATTTCTTTAGATAGTGTACTGTTGAATAATCAGACTTGGTATTGTTAGAGATATCAGGCAAAGTCCCAACAGGAAAGAGATTTCATCCTTGATAGTTCAAGTGAAGAGACTTTGCAGAGGTTAGCGAACAAACAAGGGTGGCAAAGCACCCAGGGACTAGCAGCAGTAAGTCCTTAATTCTTTAGAGATTCCCAGGGCAGAGAGCTGGCATTGTGGAGGAGGGCCTGTGGGAGTTTTGGCTTTGAGGCAGCGGGGAAGGGAGGGGAAGTTCCCTGACCTCTCCTCCCTCTGCCTTTGGTCTCTGCCAGTGACTTCATTGCTAGAATCCAGCTGGGGAGCTCAAGTAATGATCTCTGCAGGCCTGTCCTTTCAGGGCAAGAGCAGAGTATACAAGTGGTGAGGATGCAGTAGAACAACTGGAGAATAACTAGGATGTTAATTAGAACCTTTGGGAATTTGTAGCATTTCCTTGGTGCATTCTAAATAACTTTTAGCATTTTGATACCTTACAGAATGCTTGGGACTACTTACACATGCTTTTAGAAAATAGTTTATCCAGTTTCTCATTTAACCAGACAGTTTTAGGAACTTTTGATGATCCCTATAACCCATTGAGAAACATACTCTAGGTCTGTTAACATAGTGCATTTTGTTGTTGTTGTTGTGGCTGGCCGGTATGGGGTAACACCTGTGACCTTGGTGTTATAAGGCTATGTTCTAAACAACTGATAAAGCACTTTTATTAATACATTGTTGCACCTTGATGTGTTTTTCAGAAGTTTTCTTCTTTGGGTAGTCTTGATTTAATGGGATAAATGCCTTTCATTAAAAAATCTTTTAATGGGGCCGAGCCCGTGGCGCACTTGGTAGAGTGCTGCGCTGGCAGCGCGGCGACGCTCCCGCCACGGGTTCGGATCCTATATAGGACTGATCGGTGCACTCACTGGCTGAGTGCCGGTCACGAAAAAACGACAAAAAAAAAAAAAAATCTTTTAATGACTAAATTAAAAAAACTTTGGCAAGAAAAGTCCTTTGCCTGTGGAATTTATACTTCTGGTCTTTTTTGATAGCAGAAACATCAGAGCACAGTGTGGATGTTGTATAACAATTAATAGAAGTAAGACTATTGTGAAATAATTGTTGTTCCTCCTCAAGTCCTTTTAAAGAAACATTAAATTTCTGTATAAATCTGTTGCAATTTGCTGTTATTCAACTGTCTTCTACTAATACCAGTTTTACCTAAATTAATCTTAATTATGGCAAAAAGTTCATGCTCTTTAGCTTGGATAGATTCCTAAGGGTTACTAAAGAAATAGATTTCTTTCTTTTCAAAGTATCTTATTATGTAAGCAGTACTTCCCCCAGACAATTAGTTATGTCTTATATTTTCTTTCTGGTCTTGAGAGTTCAAGGGAAAAAGAAGTACAAAATTTTACTCAGATTGAGAAGCAGCCTGAAGTGGGTCTTGTTCACAGTTTCCAGAAAAGGAAGAGCCCTATTTCCTAGAGTTGAGCAAATTAATCAAATAGCAAGCACCTGGCTATAAGAATTTAGCATACTAATAAAGGATACTTCTGGATTTTGTAATTAATTTAAAAAAATGAATATGTTTCTCAGCTTGTCTTTTTAAAAAGAGAATGGTGAAAATGAGAAACAAGTTTGGAATCTTTATTAAATGGCACCCATGCTTGGAAGTCACACATTTAGATATTTTCTCTGTAAGTGGGCCTAAGAAAAAAAAATTGCAAACATTTGTGGGATCTTCTAAAAACATGTTGTTTATTTTGATTAGACACTGATAGAATTAGTATCCCGCAGGAGAAAATTGAGGCCGTTGGTTTTTCCATGTTATGTTCTTTGAATTTCACTGATTTGAGGATTGAGTTATTCTAGAGAGAACTTTTCTCTTCCTTGTTATTTTTTTTTTCTAAAATTAGATGAAACAGCTGTGTTTTGGTTTGTGGGCATGATTTGCTGTTGTTCTTTTGGTCTTAGTGTTTGGGGGCAGAACAAAGAACCCGTGTGTGTTTTGAAGAGGATTGTATTAGTTTCTCTGCTTTTCCTGTTCATCATTGTTGATCTTGACGATTAGAAGAGCAAGAGGATTTATGTATCTGTTACGCTTGTGCTTCAGATTTCAAACAAAACCATGGCTTCTGTTGGCCACTGAGATGATGGAGAAAACAGATGAATGTAAAGTGTAAAAGTAGTCACCATGTACTCAAATGGCCAATTGAGGAGGTTTATGTTAGTTTAACAAAGATTTTCTGTCAGGTTTGGGGAGAGGGGGGAAGGAGGATGGAAATTAAATGAGTTTGATCATGATCATATGACCAGTTGTCACCACAGATGTCTTAGAAACCAGAAAAATATTTATTTTAATCAGAATTTTATATTTCATAGGGATACATTCTACTAAGTTTGGTTCTTGGAAAGAAAGGCGGCATAAATTCGGAATAAAGCAGTTGTTTAATTTGGTGATTTTAATGAGTTGTTAGCAAAAATGGAGATAGCCTAACAGCTGCATACAATGATGTTAGTGTATCAGAAAGTTGGCTATAATTTATGAAAGGTGTGCTTCTGGAACTGGTCCAGAATGTTATGGACTTTGGTCTTGTTTGTTTCCTACTGTTTGACATATAACATTGACATATTAGTATTTTCAGGACATATGGACAACTGAGTAGGTCAGCATGATTGAACAGTGAAAGGTTTATGTCAAATGGCTTGGGAGTGGCAGGCAGTATATTGTAATGACGGATTGAATGATCGATCTAAAGTCATTAGAAGAGTACAATTATAACGGTTCTTGAGGACCAATGATTTAATAACACTTTGAACATTTTGCAGTTATTTTCTCATTTAATTGTCATGTTAACCTTATGCGGTGGCTACTCTTATTATCCCGTTTTACAGCTGAGAGAGCTGAGGCCTAAGTAACTTGCTAAGGTGATAGTAGTGAGTGGCAGAGCTGAATGATGCCTTCAGGTGGTTTGGCTCCAGAGTCTTTGCCCCATTTAGAATTTTAAGTACCCTTTTTCTGTGTGTTCTTTTAAAGATTCAGAGCTTTGAAAATCCCTTAAGGATTAATCTGTCTGTCTTTATGTATCTACACAAGGGATGGTAAAATCATGACACTCTTGCAGCTTGTCCACTCTCAACTATAAGGCAGATAGTTCCTCTGTGATATCCGCTTTCTGCTGAGTCCAGACTCTCAGATTCCTGCTCCAGCCTCCTCTGACAGCTGATGAGAAAGAGAGACCTCCTGGACACACAGAGTCTAAGCCATTCCTTACAGCTCTTGTCGTTTACATATTTGATGTATGTGCTTTAAACAAATGTATTCCTGTAAAGTTTAGTGCAAATTAAATAATGAATTGAATTGTAATTTTTTTTACTATCCTGGGAAAGCTTTCTATTTAAAGGATCCCGATGGTGATTTCTTTTATAAAGGGAAGAATCTTTTTGTAGAACAAATTATTGTTTTCTAGATTATACTAATATTGATTTTTTACACATTATTTTTGCATAAACATAGTTCCAGCTAAATTCACATTTGATATAAATATGCCAAAGTGAAATTTAATCTCATATTATCCTTCATGTTACTAATAAAAAAGGATAATAGTTTTAAAATAAATAAAAGATAATAGTTTTTTTCCTGAAGTGTCATTTGTTGGATTTGGACTAAAATGTACCTTTAGTAGGCTTACATACAGTAAGAATGATATTCTTTTAAGCATTGGGTTGAGGTTAATATATAGCACAGTAGTATATTCTTTTTGTGTTGTAAAATTCATTAGATAAATACTGTTCTGTTTAAGTGCTGAAATCAGTGTTTTATATGACTGAAATAAATTCTTTTTAAATAACACAAATTTTAGAGAGATAATTTAAAAATTGTTACAGTTTAAAGGCAGACACTGTTTGGAAAGCATTTTTTACGTACCTTTGGGTAAAATATTTATTTTCTGTACCTAATATCATGCTAATGAGGGCTTGATCCCAGATTAATTGTAATTCTGTGTTCTGTCCCTAAACATTCAACACTCGACAGTGACTACTCTGAAACTTCCTAATTAATAGATCCAGTGGCCTCATTTAGATCATTGTTTTTTTCCAGCCTCTTTAGCTTTTGACCAACAAATCTTCCTTGAGCGCTTTCCTCCTAGATTCTGTAGTCATGTACTCTCAGGTCTCTGACTTCCTATTTTGTTTTTGCTGTTTATTTTCTTCTGCCCATGCCTTTACTGTTCATGCTTTCACAAAATCCTGTACTTGGCACTTTGCTCTACTCACTCTGTTGTTATTTTTGGTAATTACGTCAGGCGCATAGTTCCAACGCTCATCTTTATGTAGATTTTTCCAAAATTTCTTCCTGTATCATCTTGACCAGCATTTCCAAACTGATCCTCTTTAGCTATCTTAAAATTTCGTATATTCCCATCAAATCCGTCTCCTTTCAGAAACTTGCCTCTTCTTTTTCCCTTTATGACACCATTATTACCGTGGAGGGTTTCTGCCCTGAACTGTCATTCACCTTTCCCCCTCTTTACTTGCCAGATTCTATCAGTTGCCAAACCCTGTTCTGCCTCTGGAAGTTTGTCTTTTACTTTCTACTTCCTCTAACTGAGTACAGGCCTCATTACTTTTCCTCCCAGATACGTTACCCTGTGTTTGGCCCTTTTTCTCAACATATCTTGTGCATTACCATTGAGGTTATATTCTGTTGCTCAGTAAGAATCCCCAGCAGCTCTCCATTAATATGTTTTAGAATCCAAACACTTATTGTGGGATTTGAAGCCCTTTGTGACCTAAATGTTGGCCCACTTTTCCACTACAGAACTCATCACACCTCTGCCATTCTACTGTGCTCTAGCTCCATTGACCTATTTCTAATGCAGGTCCTCATTCTTCTCTCTCTTTACTCTTGCTCAAACAGACCCTTTGTCTGGAATTCACTTTCCTTTAGTCAGTTTTACCCATCTTTCAGGACCTGCTTAAATTAAATCTTTCAAAGCAGCCTTCCCAAATTTACTGTTTGGAATTATACCTGTACTGCATTATTATGTCCATCATAGGTTATGTGATGTATTCGTACCTTCCTTTATTCTCTCCTGCTCTCACTGGATTGTGAATGTCAGAGTGCATGAACTGCCTGGCAAGAGGCATTGTAAGGTTTTGTGTAAATCAGTGGATCTCAGGTCTCAGACTCTTTTACACTCTTAAAAATTATTGGAAAGATTTTATTTATGTGTGTTACATCTATTGATATTTACTGTATTAGAAATTAAAATTTAGAAATTTAAAAATTATTTAATCCACTTAAAAATGTCAATTATAAATGCATATTAACAGAAATAACATATTTTGTTGAAAAATAACTATTCTCCAAAACAAGAATTAGTGATGAATGGCACTGTTTTATATTTCTGTAAATCTTCTTAATGTGTAACTTAATAGAAGACACCTGGATTGTCATATTTGCTTATGCATTCAGTTTGTTGCAATATGTTGTTTTGGTTGTAGTACTTACTGTATGTGAAGAAAATTTGGCCTCACACAGATAGTTTGTTGGGAAGGGGAGAAGTATTTATTTAATCTCTTCAGATGATTGTATGTATTTTTCTTTAATCCTTTACCAAAACTCAGCAAGTGGTAATTTCTTAAAGTTCCAAGGGTAGAGTCTTAAATGATATCAGTGAACTTTTAGTTCTGTGTTACATTACAATCCATTGGTCTCTTTTGCACTCTGAATGGATCTTTTACGCATGCATGATTTTATTACGTGATGTATTGGGCATTTGGAACATAATGTTTCACTGAGTTATGCAGATCTTCTAAATTTACATAATATTAAAAATTATATTCTGATCTTATCAGAAACATCTTTAAATACTGGAAAGCTATTATGCTCACAAAGGCAGATGTAAGTTCTACTTTTGTTTTTTTTCATTTGAAAACAAATTTTCATTGCCAACAAATATTGTTCGTTGCTTTCCAGTTAATGACGGGCTTCACTCAAAACAAAACCCCAAAACAACCAAAAAACCCCCATGTCTGTCAGATACCCAGTTTGAGTAGCCATGGTTTATCATTTCTTTCAAGCAAGAATGGTGTTCATGAAGAAAAAAGGGCAGTTCCTGAAAGTCACAATTGAAAAAATTTGCACAGGTATTTTCTTTGAGGCAACCATCATACTTTAAGCTGCAGAAGTGCTTTGTGTGAATTTCTTCCCATTTCTTCATACTTAATATTAAAAAGATGTGTATTCTAGAATTAGGATGTAATAACATTATTAATTATTACTGCTTCATCAAGAGCATTCTTAAATGAAAAAGCGTTTTTTTTTTTTTTTTTTTTGCTGTAATATAGTGGCTGTTGGTATGATTTGGTGCCACTGCCTTGATGCTAGCTAAAGCTCTAGAAGTTTTGCCTATCATTGCTTCCACATCATTAAAGCAAATGTAACCACAGTTAAAAAAGGCAAATGTCTTAGTATTGTTTTGAAAATAGTTTGACTTTGTTGACTTTCTGAAAAGGTCTCGAAGATCTCCAGGGCCTTATTGACCATACTTGGAGAGAACTGCTGGTCTGGATACTTGTCCACTTGAGTTGTGAATGTGTTCAGTTTTCATGTAGACTAGACATGTAGAAGCCTAGAATGTTATAATTGGACATTACCCCAAAGTTAAATTAATTCTAGTTCCTTACTAAGAAGTTGAGTAAACGGAGCTTTAGAGAGGTTAAGAGATTTGATGAAGGTCATACAGGTAAATTAGTGGCAGAACTGAAAAATATTCATGTCTCTTCCAGTTCATTTTTTTCCGTCAGTATTATGCAGTTAAAAAATTTAGAGGTAATTAAAATCAGAGCAGAACCAAATGAAATAGAGACCAAAAATACGATGCAAAAGATCAATGAAACAAAAAGTTGGTTTTTTGAGAAGATAAACAAAATAGACAAACTACTAGCCAGACTAAGAAAAGAAGACCCAAATAACACAAATCAGAAATGAAAAAGGGGATATCATGACTTATACTGCAGAAGTACAAAGAATCATTAGAGATTACTATGAACAACTATACACCAACAAATTTGAAAACCTGGAGGAAATGGATAAATTTCTAGATACCTGAAAACTACCAAGACTGAATCATGAAGACACAGAAAAACTGAACAACCAATAATGAGCAATGAGATTGAAGTGGTAATCAGAAAGCTTCCAACAAAGAAAAGCCCAGGACCAGATGGCTTCACTGCTGAATTCTACCAAACCTTTAAAGAAGAATTAATACCAGTTCTTACCAAACTATTACAAAAAATTAAAATAGAAAGCATTCTACCAAACTCGTTTTATGAAGCCAGCATCACCCTGATACCAAAACCAAAGATACAGCAACAACAAAAAAACTACAGGCCAATATCCTTGATGAATTTAGATGCTAAAATCCTCAACAAAATACTAGCAAACAGAATACAGCAACATATCAAAAAGATTATATGCCATGGTCAAGTGGGATTTATCCCAGGAATGCAAGGATGGTTCAACACACACTAGTCAATAAATATGATACATCACATTAACAAAGTCAAGAACAAAAACCATATGATCATCTCAATAGATGCAGAAAAAAATTATTATTATTATTATTATTTTTTGACCAGTAAGGGGATCGCAACCCTTGGCACAGTGTGGTCAGGACCACGCTCAGCCAGTGAGCGCACCGGCCATCCCTATATAGGATCCGAACCCGCAGCCTTGGCGCTACCAGCGCCGCACTATCCCGAGTGAGAAAAAATATTTGACAAAATTCAGCAGTCCTTCATGATAAAGACTCTCAACAAATTAGGTATAGAAGGAAGGTATCTCAATATGATAAAAGCCATATACAATAAATCCACTGCCAGTATCATCCTGAATGGGGAAAAGCTGAAAGCTTTCCCCTTAAGATCAGGAACAAGACAAGGATGCCAACTTTCTCCATTCCTATTTAACATAGTTTAGTTTTGGAAGTACTTGCCAGAGCAATTAGACAAGAGAAAGAAATATAGGGCATCCAAATAGGTAAAGAGGAAAATCAAATAGTCCTTGTTCTCAGATGACATAATTCTATATATAGAAAATCCAAGAGACTCTACCAAAAAACTCTTAGAATTGATACATTCAGTAAGGGTGCTGGGTACAAAGTCAATATACAAAAATCAGTAGCATTGTTATACTCCAGCAACAAACTGGAAGAAAAAGAGATCAAGAAAGCAAGCCCATTTACAATAGTCACAAAAAAACCAACAAAATACCTAGGAGTAAATCTAACCAAAGAGGTGAAAGATCTCTACAAATAGAACTACAAGTCACTACTGAGAGAAATTAAAGAAGACACTAGAAGATGGAAAAACATTCCTTGTTTGTGGATTGGAAGAATCAATGTAGTAAAAATTTCCATACTACCCAAAGCCATCTACAGATTCAATGCGATTCCCATCAAAATACCAATGAGATTCTTCACAGAAATAGGAAAAGCAATCCTAACATCATATAGAATGACAAAAGACCCCGAATAACCAAAGCAATCCTGAGCAAAAAAAAGTAAAGCCAGAGGCATTACACTTCCTGACTTCAAACTATATTACAAATCTGACAAGGGCACCAAGACCATACATTGGGGAAAAGACTGCCTCTTCAACAAATGGTGCTGGGAAAACTGGATATCCATTTGTAGAAGAATGAAACTTAATCTGTACCTCTCACCATATTCCAAAATCAACTCAAAATATGAATTAGAGACTTAAATGTAAGTCCTGAAACTTTAAAACTCCTAGAAGAAAGCGTAAGGAAAACACTCCAGGATTTAGGACTGGGCAATGACTTTATGAATAACACCCTAAAAGCACAAGCAACAAAAGAAAAAGTCAGTGGGATTATATCAAACTAAAAAGCTTCTGCATAGCAAAGGAAACAATTAATAGTGGGAAAAGACATCCTATAGAATGGGAGAAAATATTTGCAAACTATGCTTCTGACAAGGGATTAATATCCAGAATATACAAAGAGCTCAGGCAACTTTACAGCAAAAAACCAAATAAACCAATTAAAAAATGGGCAAAGGAGCTGAATAGACATTTCTCAAAGGAAGATATACAAATGGCCAACAGGTATATGAAAAAAAGCTCAACATCACTAATCATCAGGGAGATGCAAATCAAAACCACTTTGAGATATCACCTCACCCCAATCAGGCTGGCTATTATAAAAAAGACAGAGAATAACAAATGTTGACAAGGATGTAGAGAAAGAGGAACCCTTCTGCACTGTCACTGGGACTGTAAATTAGTACAGCCATTATGGAGAACAGTATGGAGGTTCCTTAAACAACTACAGATAGATCTTCCATATGATCCAGCAGTCCCACTACTGGGGATATATCCACATGATTGGAAAATATCAGGTCAAAGGGATACCTGTGCTGCCATGTTTATTGCAGCTCTATTTACAATAGCCAGGTGATGGAACCCACCTAAATGTCCACTGATGGATGACTGGATAAGGAAATTGTGGTATATATACACACTGGAATACTACTAAGCCATAATAAAGAATGAAATTCCACTATTTGCAGTAACGTGAATGAGCCTGGAGAAAATTATTCTAAGTGAAACAACCCAGGTACAGAAAGAGAAATACCACTTGTTCTCACTCATAACCGGGAACTCATAAATAAAACAAATGAACAATAAAGAGAGACAGAGAGAAAGAAAGAAAGAAACAACAATCACAGTAATACGTTGAACTTTTAGAAAACTAGAGGGTGAAAAAGTGGAGGGGATGGGGGAGGAAGGGGGCTAATGAGGAATTGGTCAACAGGACACAAAGGATGATTGTGCATTGTAATGATAAATAAGTTAACTCTACTGATCTAACCACCACACATTTGTACACAATTGTTGAAAATGAACATTGTACCCCACATGTATGTATAATAAGTTATGTAAAAAAAAAAATTTAGAGGTAATTTTAGGTACATTTTATATAATGCCATGACTAGAAAACAAGCATTTCTTTTTGTGCTATGATAGTGTCAAATAAAATTCCTTAGCAGAGGGATTTTTGAACTGTTACCCTAAGATCAGCTTTAATCTGTTTTTTCACCTCTTTTTCAAATTACATTGACATGAAATTGATTGCTCTGATTAGGTGAAGATTAAGTGAGAAATTGAAATAATTTGGCATTTAATGTGTAATCAAAAAACTTCAAAATATACCCCAGTAAGAATAAGTATCATCAGTTTGATGTTGATGAGAGCAGTATGTGATTATATATATAAAAGTGAAAAATAATTGAGCATTTTAAAGAAGGTATTTTTTTTAAAAAGTATTTTATTGTGGAAAGTTTTAAGCATATTTAGAAAAGGGGAGAAGAGCTTATGAACCACTATGTATGTATCCATCACCCTGATTCAAGTTATCAACTCATAGCTAATCTTGTTTTACCTTTTTCTTTATAATTGTTCCCTCTCCCATGGATGATTTTGAGTCAAATCCCAGATATCATATAATTTCATCAGCCATAAACATTTGTAGGAGAGAGTATTTTTTAAAACTTGTATTAGGCATATATAATGAAGCCAGGACTTGATATCTAAAATAAATTTGAGTTAATCTCTCAGAAGTCTTTTTTACCCTAAACAACAAAAATCAGACACAAACCAAACCCCCCTCCCTTTGATCCTGCCATTCTCCTGTTCCATTGCCTTATTTCTCTACCCCTTACTCTAAACTTCTGGGAAGAGAAGGCTCCATTAGCTGTTTCTGTTCTTTCTCTGTTCACTCTTTTACTTACTGTAATATCATTTCTGCTTCAGCTACTTTGAAATTGTTCAAGGATTACCTGTGCTCTTCCCATTTCCAAATTCATTTGATGATGTTGACAACCTCTTGTTGAGACTTCTTTCTCCTTTGGCATAGTACTCTGTCTTAAGGTACATTCTACCTTTTCTGTCTACTTTTTCTCCATTGTTCCTCATTCTTCCATTAAAATGTCAGGTTTCTGGCCTATTTCCTGTTCTCTTTTACTGTTGCAATATTAGTTTTCTATTTTGTCAGACCTGGTGCTCCCTTTTTATAACAATTTTTTTTTTTTTGACTGGTAAGGTGATCACAACCCTCGGCAGGGTGGTGTCTGCACCACCGTCAGCCAGTGAGCACATCGGCCATCCCTATATAGGATCCGAACCCATGGCCTTGGTGCTACTGGTGCCGCACTCTCCCGAGTGAGCCACGGGGCCGGCCCTCATCACAATTATTTTGTAATACCCCTTTTACTCTATTAGTAGACAATATAACCTACATATATATGTGTGTGAGTGCATATTTTATATGAGGGTACTTCAAAAAGTTTGTGGAAAAATAGAATTAAAAGATAATACGAATCTTTCCATGAACTTTTTGAAGATCCCTCATATATATACATATATACATATATATACATATACATATAAATTTGAAAATACAGTACCCTAACATCAAAGGAAGTTATTAAATTATGTATATTAATTATTTACAGTGATTAAATGAAATAAGTTATGTATTTCAGTATGTGAAGGCTGAGGCACTCCTATACTACAAGGCAGAATAAAGTAATCAGATGCAATCCATAAGCAAAATAATCATGAATGCACTAGCTGCAAATTAGACTAATATACAGATGTATTATATTGGTGACTTAAATACCAGAATTAACATTGTTCTGTAACATCATTTTTCCAGAATGATGAATACCTTTTGGTAAGGACAGTCTTCTTTTAGTTTAGGTGGTATTGTATTTCTGGAAAACTCAGTGTATATTAAAATAATGCAAAAATATTTTGAATATATATGTGTGTGTTTATATATATATGTATAGGATAGATTCTGGGTTCATCCATCTTGTCCTCTAAGTTTGCTGTTTATTTTGCCTTCTGTACATCATTAATGAATCAGAATAATTTGAAAATTTGAAATAAAAAGTAAAAAGCTCTTGGTCTCCTCTACTCACAGGAGCCAAATCAGTTTGGAGCATCCTTACAGACATTTGTTTTGGCTGCAATATTTTTATTGAGTCATTTTCCTCAATTCATTCTTGAGTGTTGTTTGACTGTCTTCAAGTGAGACAGTGAAGCTTTTTAAAATCTGAGTAGAAAATGCAGAGAATAAATGAAATAATAAAAACATTTCATTTATACTGATATAAATTGGACACTATAATAGTCATAGTGTATAGTTCTTATCTTAAATAACACATGATTTACAAATTCCATGGAAATTTCTTGCATTTTAAAAAATGAATTTACTATAGAAATATTTTGCCTTTCAAAACACTTTACTATCAGAATCTTAAAGGCTATATCTTTTGCAAAATACATAAACAACTTTTTTACCTGTAGTTTTAGAATATTGGGATGTCACTAATCTGATCTATTTTGGATCTGAATTTAAACACAAGAATTTTTCTTTGTTTTACAAGAAAGTTTTCCCCAGATGTAAATAATCCATTTTTATATCTCCAGGAGATAGTGAACGTGGGAATGAACAAAGTTTTTTAAATGCACATTATTGCCATAAATTATATGTATTATTTTGCCACAGAGAGATTGCCATAAAGACACATAAAGAAATTTTATAAAGAGATACTTATTTGAAAATATAGCCAGAAATAATTTTCTCATATCATTTATTATTATAGAGTTAAGTATTTGCTCTGTATTTAGTATTTGAACTGATAAACAACCTCCCTTTATACGTTTAGTTTTATAGACATTTCCCGAGGAAAAGCTAGATATCTTTTAATTGACTTATCTTTCCTGAGTATTTGATGTCAGATTGACAATTCACCTGAATCTTGATGGATAACAATATAATTAAAGATTTTAGCATTGTTGACAGGGATAGTATAAGATGGCTTTCCCTAAGAAATATATAGAAAAGTAAATGTATAAGCCACATATATTAGTTAGCAATGCCTTATTTTATTTTATTTTTTTTAGTAATACCTTTTTCTTAGAGTTTTCTTTATAAAGGGATTCTATAAAGGGCCCTTTTACTGGCCTCCACTGAAGTGTATACACATCTCCAAGGTGTTGATTAATGAACAAAAAGGAAAGAAATTGATGAATGTGTGTTTTAACTCAAGGCGCATTTTCTGTACTTGTTCCTCATAAAGCTGTGATATCTATACTGATGCTCCTTGACTTATAATGGGACTATGTCCTGATAAACACATCATGAGTTGAAAATGTTAAGTTGAAAATGCATTTAATAATACACATAACCTGCAAAACATCATAGCTCAGCCTAGCCTACTTTAAACATGCTCATCACACTTACATTAGCCTGTGGTTGTGCAAAATAGTCTAACACAAAGCCTATTTTATAATAAAGTGTTAAATATCTCATGTAATTTATTGAACTCTGTACCAAAAGTTGTCGGGGTGGGGGGGAGTCGGCACCCACGCTGGCGCCCCGACAACTAGCTAAACTGCGCTCGGCTCAAGGGAACTACTCCCAGACACGGTGGGGGTTCTGTCAAGCAGTTCCGTTTATTCAACTCAAAGCCTACATATTTATGCATAAATGGGCTAAATGGGAGGGGGATTCTGGTGGGGGTCTCCACCTAACAAGCCAATCACCCTATAGGTCATGCGTGCATGCATGGCTCCTGCCCATGCTTATAGTAAAGATCATGAAGTGTCCATGAGCCCTGAAGGCTTTCTGCACCAATGATGTTAAGCCCCGTAAATGGGGTGAGGTTTTACCCGACACCATAGTCACTCCCCCTTTACATCCTCCAGGCGCCATCCTGAACATGTGTGAAGAACAAAGAAGGGAACAAGCAGTCGTCATTAGGTGTAGCAACCATCTGTGCCAGGAAGGTAGCTGCCACCCAACAAAAAGTGAAAAACAGAATGGTTGTATGGGTACTTAAAGTATGGTTTCTCTGAAATGCATGTTGCTTTTGCACCATCGTAAAGTTGAAAAATCTATATTTGGATGCTAGATGCTAAGTGTATTTTTCTGTAAATAAAATTTAAGGGAAAAAAATTCACTACATAAAGATAGAATCTGAACAATTAAAATTTCTCCCAAATTGCATAAGACAATATGAAATCTTTCCCTTAACTCTTCTTTGCAATGTGAATGAGAATTGGGGGTGACTTCCCAGGTAATTATCAACATGAAAACCATAGAATTTGCATTTGCTACTGTCAGAAGTTAAATAATACAATTCAGGGGTTATAATGCTTGGACTACAGCCTACACCCATTAAACCCCAGATGTCGGGGAGTGGGACTTAGATGTCAGTACTTTTTCAAAGGTCCCCGGGTAATTCCAATGTGCAGTTCAATTGTTTTATTTCTTTTTAAAAATTAAGTCTGTTAGAAAAACTTTTTTGTTAAGTATTGAGGCGACTCTTTGTGACCAGGATGTTTTAAAAACTCAGTTTTTGTCCATGAATTGTCAAAATGTGTAGTGTCTTGTGGAGGAGTAAGAAAAATATAACAAAACAAAACACATTGTATACTTGATAAATATTTGAAAGCAGAAGCAGATTCTGCTGAATCTAGTTTTCTGTTTCCTGGCAGACCAAATCTAAAACATTCAGAACAGGTCACCCACTATTTCATCTTTATGTTAAAGAGCTCTCAAGATGAAGTTTCTGTAAACTCTTTTTGTCTCCATTCTTCATGTCTAACGTAAATTGCTTTGTATTTATGTTCTGTCTTCTGGAGATGTAGGCCACTTGATGATTGGTGCACGTGCATACACTCACATATACACAAACACATTTTTAATCCTTATCATTCACATACTTGAAGACTGAACTTAATTTTTTAGTCTAAATAGCTTAATTTAGATGAATTTTCTTCCTAGTCCAATTAGAAAAAATCTCCATTTTGTTTTCTTGTTTAGGTTTTAATGTAAATATTTAGCATTAGGAATCATTGTATTCCTAACCTTAGTGATAAAGAGAAGTACTGTTGAGGAAATGACTAAAACCAGTTTGGAGAGAATGGAGAACCCAGATTCTGCAGGGTGGGATGGGAACAGATGGGACCAGGACAAATCAGCTCTCAAAAGAGTTTTTGGGCACTTTTGGGTATGGATGGATGAAGTTACAGATGTTTTCAGTTGGAGAGGCAGACTACTGAAGAATTCTATACCGTGTTGCATTGTTTTTTCCCATCAGGTAGGCATTAGGTTATCATGATTTTTCACAGGATGTAGATAATATTGGGGCCTTTAATGAAGTTTTGAGACCATATATGAACTGTGGTGGTGATGTTATAATTTTAGTAAATGTACTGATTATTAAAGCATATTGTTGAATTACTCTGTTCAAAGAATTGGATTTTTAAGTGCATTTGCTTGACTTTTCAGAAAATATTTACATTGATTCTGTGAGGTTGGAAAGTGACCGTAAGTTTATCAATATGTGTTTTTCATAGCTACTTAAAAATGGACTAAGTTATTGCCATAATTATGACATAGATCCGTTAGAAGTGAAATAGTATAGTTGGTGCACATACTGTGTTAGGGATATTGGTGGATGTTGAGAATCAAACAGTCTTAGCAGCTTGAACTTTTGTATTCTGGTAGGGCAGGCTGTTTACATGTGAGGGATATTGTGAATATTTGATTGAATTTCCCCTAATTATAAAATTAGGAATATTTCTCAATTATAATTAGTAATAAATAAGAATTGGAATGTTTGACTTAATATTGAACTCTACAACTGAATCGTTGTGGAGAAAGTAGGATTAATGATGATAGCCCATAATTAGAGCAGATTTTAGGAAACTGGAATTGATTAAATTTAAAGAAAAGACTAATGAGGTGATTCAGACATGTTTTCAAATACAGAAGCTAGTGATTATATGTCAGTCAGTTTTTTTTTTTAGTGAAAACAGGAATGCTTGATCTTCAGCTGTATTCTGATGGTTTTTAGACCACTTTGCTCATTTATTCATTTAAAACTATTTGCCCATTACATAGAGGCAGTATGCCAAGTTCTAGAGGTGGATTTGTGAATAATACAGACAGGATTCCACCATCATTAAGTTTGTGTTCCAGTAGGGAGATAGACATTAAACAACTGTTTATCATATAGCTGTACTTCAGAGGAGTGTTCTGTGGGTGCAGTGAGAGCATGTGATAAGTGGAAAGATGTAAGAAAGAACAATGTGAGATGGAAGTAAATCATTAGGATGGGTTATAGAATCCTTTGTGGACTATCAGTTCTCTTTTAAAAATCCAGCCTCTCCCTCAGTACAAAATCAACTCATTGTTTCATTGTGGAAAATCTACATAACCAAACTATGGTGAATAAGAATCTTTGATGTTTCTACTACATAGAGATAATATTTAGTTTTTTGGAAGGCCTTAAAAATTAAATGGATTTTCATCTTTATAAAGTGATTGGGAGATTTTATTTCTAGATTTGGAATTTACGATTTTTGGGTTCTCTGTTGTGCTGTATTAATGAGAGTAATTATCCTTACGATAGCTCTATGACACCTTGCCATAGCCCCACTTAATAACTGTTTAGATGGGGGATTATTTTATTTTATGTAAACAAGAAAATACTTCGATATTATTGTTTATACATTGTAAAGAAGGTACTTAGTTATGTCCTAATAGACCAATGAGTTCTCTCCAATAAATATGATCCTCCTAGAACTTGGAATTTGTGGTTGCTGTGTTGCCTGGTAAGGTGAGAGTCTGCATGGTAACTGGGCTGAGCAAACTCTTCTTTGGCTGTTAGCAGGTGCTGAAAAAAATGTGCAGGTCACCTCTGGGTTGGGAACACATACAGAAGACTGTTGCTTTGGCTCCCTGCATGGGGGGCTGGGCTCGTCCTTGTCCCTGGATGCTTCTAATGAGGCGCGTTGGCAACTGTCCAGATTGGAAATGTACCTTCTCAGGTTCCAGGCCTACTTTGGCTCGTCTGAGGGCAGTGTACGGGGATAGCATCACTAGGGGTGGATGCCTGCTTTGCCAAAGTTCAGTCTTCTGCCTTCAGAGCTGTGCTCCTTATCTGCTGGCAGTCTGGGAGCAGATTGCCAAATACAGGTCAGGAGGTGTATATGACCTGTAAAAGGATCCTCTCCTTTTCCAGTTAGGCTGTTCAAGTCTAGAGCTTTATTCAGTTATTCGTTTAATGTTATTTTGTTATTGGGTAACAATTTTGATGTCTAGTTAAAGTTTAGTAATGCATTTGTTTGAGGGAAGGCGGCTGTATTAGAAATTCATACTATTACTCTTATAAAGGAATGAAAAGTGGCTTTTTAATGGAGTTGACTAATGTATTGCTAAAAAGAGTAGTTAGTAACATTTACAAAGTAGTTTGAATCCTGATATGTAGAACACACAGGTGTTTTGTTTGTTTTCATGGAATGTGTAACATCACTGCTTTAAGATATCAACCTACTCATCTTTTAATACCTAACTCAAAATGGAATTCATTTGTTCTGGTCCTTGTTCTTTAT
Source organism: Cynocephalus volans (assembly GCF_027409185.1). Taxonomy (NCBI): domain Eukaryota; kingdom Metazoa; phylum Chordata; class Mammalia; order Dermoptera; family Cynocephalidae; genus Cynocephalus; species Cynocephalus volans. The sequence continues at coordinate 80,971,372 of NC_084464.1, forward strand.
TGCCCCTCCCCCCATGCTTGTGAATACTTTGTGTCAACACTTTAGCTATTATTGTACATCCCAGTGTACTTGTCTTTCTCCTTTACTAGCTTGTAAACACTGATTTTATTCTTGTGTCTTCAGGGCCTGATACTTTGCCCTATATATAGTAGATGCTCAGTAATTGTCTATTTAGTTATCAATTTTGTCGTAAGTTTGAACTGTGAATATATTGTCTGCTTCTTTTAAAAATTGTTTTCTCCAAATACAAATTTTAGACCATCCCATCAACATAAAATCTCTTCGAGGTGGTGAGATTGGGATAGTCAGGGCTTAATGAGCCACTGCACTTAGAATATTACTTAAAAAAAAAAATTAGCAGCAGTGGTTAGGAAAGGTTTTTTAGAGAAGGTGAAACAACCATCGCTGAAACTATTTCTGTTAAGAACCTATTCTTTGATAATTTGGAAGGATGTGGGACAGGACACGTGGCAGAGATGAGATCATTCTACAAGTGAAAAAAATTTTAAGTTGTTTCTTTGCACAACTGTTAGGGTTAGAGCAATCATTTTGAAAAATTAGAAAGCTAAATTTAGAAATTTGTGCACATTCTCCTTTTTTTATTAAACCTCCATCTTTAGATTTTGTGTACTTTTTTTTCTGGCCTTAGGGTTGGACAAGTCTGTCCGTGTAAGAAAGATCGTTACACTTGTAAACATGTATATACTTATAGTACAAATTTGAGTTTTCATAGAATTTATTATATTTTTGGATGAAAGATAACACTTTTTTTCCCCCTGGTTATAAAAGCAATAACTATTCTTTGGAAAATTTGGAAACTATAAAATGTGTAAAGGAGAAAACGAAAATCACTTATAATGTTACCACTTAGAAATAGTAACTATTAATATTTTATACATTCTTTGTTTTTAAAACTTATTAATTCTTCCTTATTGCCAAATCAAATAAATATTACTCTATCTTCTTCAAGTGGGTTTTTTTTTTTTTTTTGTAATTAACTGTAATTTATCTGGAATTTATTTTGGAGCATGGTTGGAAAGTTATTTTAGATTTGTAATATTTAATCACTTTCTCTTTTCTTACCACTGCGAAAGAAAAATCTGACCTTTTGGATTGTTATTAGGGAAGGTTTTTTAAAAAAGTTCTTCATATTCTTTATTAAAGCCCCATAAATGTTTTTTTAAAACTATATCTTTTTATATTGGGTTATTTGAAAGTAATCAAGTAATAAGTGAATGCATTCTTTTGCCAACAACAATCAAAATAACATAGCCAAATGCATTCCTCTAGGCTCCCCCTGGTTGCTCTTCCATCCAGAAACTAATTACTGTTGTCATTTTGGTGTGTCTTTCTCTATATCTTTTACTATTATTTACGTTTTTAGGCTTGTGGAAATATGTAATTTTGTGTGTTTTTTTCATATGAAAGATCTTGTATTCTACAAAATGTTTTGCAACTTCATTTTTTCATGTAACAACAGGTCTTAGATGTCTACGTTGAAAGGTAAGGATTCACCTTACTGTTTTTAGTTGCTACATGCCTTTCTGTAGTTCAGACATAGCATAGTTTATTAAACCATTTTCTTTGCTGACAGGCATTGAGTTTGCAGTTTTTTTTTCTTACAATGCTGCAACAAATATCCTTGGTGTATACTAAGAAGGGCTGGCTCAGAGGATTTGGCAGTTTATAGTCTCACTAACAGTGAGAACAACTTGATTATTATAGGTTTTTGATTATTATCACTGTAATGGGTGAAAAAAGTATATTGTCATTTTGTTTATAAATATTAATATCTTAAGGGTAAATATCAGAATTTAATGATGAAGATGGATAAAATATGGTTTTCTAGCATAATTCTTTACACAGACATGGTTGTGTCTATTTGAAACATTGACTTTGTGTTTAAGAGGTTAAAAAAAGTTGAATTTGTGATTTTATATGAGGATACACTTAACTCCCTCCTCTTAATTCTTAGTTTAGTTTTTGTTTGACTTGAGCTGTAATGCAGCAAAAAACCCTCTATTCTTTGCTCTTCATTTTCCAGAATCAGATGATTTGAAGGCTAAGACCTTGGGAAACATTCTCAAACTTGACAAAACAGTTTGTTTAGTAAAATATAGAACCAAGATACCATATTATATTCTGATTTAGAAGAATGTCAAAATAAGTATAAATTTCAAAATGGTTTGGAAAGTAGGCAAGTAGTGAAGTAATTAGAATTCAAATACACTTGAGAGTGTAGCTTTTGTGGTGGTAAGTTTATTTATCTTGTACATGCAGCAGTGTTTTTGGTTAGTAGTGATATGATCTATATGATAAGCAAACTGAAATAATAGGAATATGGTGTTAAAAAAGGAAATGATTATAAAATACAGCTATGTTTATGAATAGTTCCTTCTGCCATAAATTTCACTTTTACTAGTGTTTTCCAATCTCCTTTCTGATTATAAGATCCTTATAATGGTCAAGGGCTAAAAGCACCTAATAAATATTGAGCAATATAGTATATTTTCTTCTATATTTTATGGTATTTTGAGAAAATTTGTGCAGTAAATGAATAGTTTTGTTCAGTTGTTTATGGTATTTAGTTTGTGTCTTGTATTGGTTTAGTAAATATAAGGAAATACATTTAAAAAATTAAGTTTTGGCCTTCAATTTTTTTTCTTGTGGAGAAAAAAAAATCCTTTAAAAGTGAACCAGAATTCAAGCTAATCATTCCCTTAATTATTCCTATTGCCATTTGACTTTGCTAATTACATTCTTACTAAAAAATTCTTTTTTAAAAAACATCTGCATTTTTAGGGCAGTATATTTAAATGTTTTAATTAACGAAGTTGACTTCCATTTTTGATACTTTATTAGTTTTACTTTAGGAACTGTGCATTGTGTTCATAAACATTTTTGGGTAATGGCAAAGATCATCGTTAAAAAAGGAAACTTTAAATATGTGATGTAAAAATCTACTTAAGCATATTGTGAGTTTTTTGTTCTTTACAGAGACAACATAAAATATATGTTGGATTTGAAATTTTGTAGAGATGAACTAATGTGTAGTGATACACATATGCTTCCTTGTAAACTTTAATCTTAACATCTGAGATTATATTGTTTATACAAGTTCTAACCAAACATATAGCTATGCTTGGGATGAAGAGGAAATCACTACTCATCTGTTCAATAAACAAATATTTCATAATTCCTTATATTTGATATACTGTTTTAGGTGCTGGGTGTTTATGGATAAGCAGGATATAGTTCTTATCCTTAAGCTCTAAGGAGAGGTTAAAATTTAACAAAGTACAGAACAAAGCAGAGAGAAACTAATGCTACATAAAGTTAAAAGCAGGTGCAGAGGAAGGAGCACCTAATTTTGAGAAGGGTTATGGTGGAAGACTTCAGGAAGGAGGAGAGATTTGCTTAATTTTGAAGCAGTGAGTAGAAATGCAGTACATTGAAGAACCTTTCTGGCAGGAGGAGTGCCATTTGTGTGCACTGAATGGTGACTATTCAGTGTGTTTGGTGCACAGAATACGTACTAAGTGCAGAAGACATACCTTTGGAGATTTGACCTATTCAGTATAGTGAAAGGGATACAGTGTGCGTGCTCCATCTCCAACATGGAGTTGACATGTTGATCTCTGTGATAACTCAGCTTTCCAGGTTTTCAAGGTTGCATGTTTCCTCTAGTGTCACTTGGAGAAACTTTTTCTATTCAAGATAAGACAAAAGGATGGGAGGAGCAGGGTGTCACCTAAACTGCTCATGGACAGATGAGGACCCATACTGGAATTGAGAGCAAAACTAATTATTCTGACTAGCCTTACTCCAAATATTAAAGTGAGGTGAGTCTTGTAAAGTACAGACAGGATAATAGAGGTAACTTTGGAATGGGTTTCATAGATTTTTAGATTAATGGAATTTTCATAATCAAATTTTCCTTTACATTTGGAATCTGAATTTGTCCTGGGCATTTTGTTGGAAGTTAGTGACAGGTTGAAATGTAATTATTATTCATTAATTACCTTACTTTGTACCAGTTAAAATAACTTTTTGTTGTCATGGATTTATCTTGGTTTCTGTCCCTTCTGTTATCCTTATATTCAAGATGATAGCATCTCATTGCTGCTGCTTCAACAGAAACTTGCTTTTTTTTTAATCCTTTCTATATAGCTGGTTTAAAAAAAAAAGCAGAAAGAAAAAGATTTATGCTTTAGTCATTTAATATGGTGATTGTTACAAATCTCTTCTAATTTCCCCTTTGTCTGCTATTCATTTAGTTTACTTTGCTAAGTGACTTACTTTTTCTTAACCAGTTTGTTGCTCTGGTTGTTTCACTTTTCATCCTTAGATTCAAGTTTCCTTTCTCTCCTTTCCCTTTTAAGCCTGCTTTGCACCTGTCCTTGTTTTCTTGTCCCATATCTATTATGTTTGTGTTATCTCTTAAGCTGAAAACATTCTGTCCAAGGATTCTGTCTTTGTAGACTTCTCTGAAATATGCTTGCTGCAAATTTAGGTTTTCACAAAAGAACAATGATAGTTTTTGATTTCCCCAGATAGCTTTTTAGTCTTCTCTCAAAGTTTTCATTTTCTCTGTCTTTCGGGAAGTACCTACCTGTAGGCTATAGGCATAAGGTCTTGTTTTGACTTCCAGTGGGAAATATTACATGGTTGGGTTCACTCAACCTGCAACTCAACTTGTGAAATTAGGACATTGAAGTAGACTTGTGTAGTTTTTTGGTTCATTTTTTTTTTGTAATTTTGACCTTACGCATACAAATAACCCTCAACGCTTAATATTAAGAAGGCCAGTATGGTGCAAATATAAAAGTTGTGTTTCTTTTTAATAGGAGAGCTGTTTTTAGTTATAATGTACATACATTCAAAATTTCCAATTCAGTGGTTTTTAGAATATTCACAGATATGTGCAGCCACCACCACAATCAATTTTAGAACATCTCACTGTCCCATAAAGAGAACCTATGCATATTAACAGGAATGCCCTACTTCTCTCAACCACTCTGGCTGTAGGCAACAACCGTTCTATTTCCTGTCTCTATAAATTTGCCTGTTTTGGCCATTTCATATAAATGTAATCATACAACATATAGTCTTCTGTGACTGGCTTCTTTCACTTAGCATGTTTTCAAGGTTCATCCAGGTAGTAGAATGTTTTAATACTTTATTCGGTTTTTTTTTTTTTTTTAAGATTCACTTGTATATATTTGTGGGGTGTAGTGTGTTGTTTCAAAACATGCTTATACTGCACAATGACTCATTTAGGGTAGACAGCATAGTTTTGTGCCCATTGGCCCACCACTTCTCCCCCCCCCCCCCAAACTCTCCTCCCTTCCTGGCCTCTGGTAACCATTATTCTACTTTCTGTGAAGTAGACTTGTTAAATGGGGCTTTCAGCATTCCTCCCTTTGTTTCTTCCTGTATTTTGGTGACAGCCCACAAGGTAGAGATCTTTATATTAATAATGAAATGTTTTGCAGATGGGGTAGTTTCCACCTCTAAGATGGTTCTTGGTCTCGCGTTTGTTATTGCCATTCTAAACATCCCACTTGCCTCAGTAATACTGCCACATACCATAATTAGGGCCTTGGGCTGTGTTTAGAAGGTCAATAAAATCGATTATTTTGACAATAAAGGCAAGGCTCATCTACTGATGTCTAGGATCGGCCTATTTGTGGTCATTTTGATTATCTTTTAGTATTTGCTAGCATTAATGAAGGAGTTGGAAATTTATCTTCTAGATTGAAATACAACAACATGACCTTTACTTATATTTGTGAATCTTCTAAGTCGGGGTTGGGAAGGGGAGGAAAAAGTAGGCTGTGTTTTAGGGAGAAGTCAGATTTCTGCCTTAAGGTTGAAGGGATGGAGGAATGAAGTTTGAACATAGTTCTTATTTGTCAGAGTTTACATTTGCGGGGATCATGGTGGAAGGACCTTTTGTATGTGTGGCATGAGAGATCCTGAATGGAGGAGACTTTATTTGAGGGGCTGGGGGATGGGAGGGAAGTTGGAAATAACCAGGGTTGGGCACAGAGAAGGAAGGTGAAGTTGGCAGCCAGTATTAGGAGTGTAATAGAATCAGGCTGAGGAAAACCAACAGACCATAGAATGTGGCAGTAAGGAGCAGAGCAAAGGGAAAGGAAGTGTGTACTTTAGAAAGGCGAAGAAAAAGAAGAGGGTGGAGCAGAGGAATAAAGTGTCACCCTGCTGGAGATTGAGGGGTGTTGCTGTAGTTTAAAGCTCTGTTATAGATTAATTGAAAGCCATTTGTTGTTTAACTTGTTAATCCTTGGAATTGGTAGAGGAGGGGCAAGTGTAATGTTGTAAGGAGTCACTTTGTAATTCATTGTTTTAGTATTGAACGCACACTTTTATTTGTTCTCCAAATGTGGATTTCTTATATGTATAGTGATTTTCATTAAGTGTAGATTTTTCACTTATTCATCTAGTCATTTATTCAATAGATATTTTATTGAGCACCAACTATATGCCAGGCTCTTACAACTCAGGAAAAACAGAGAGTTGTACATAAGCACAGTTTGTTTTATTGCTGGATAAACAGAGTAATGAGTTCAATACAATGTGGATGTTGCATTGGTTCATACATGATTTTTCTTAACAAGTTAATCTTTTGAAGCACAGAGTAGCAAGCTATCTGACATTGAAAAAGAAAGTACTAGGCATCATACAAGGCATAAGAAAAGCTGGAAATTCTGCTGAAGTGCATTCTTTTGAGGAAAGTAGTGTAGTGTAGTAATTAAGAACGCAAGTTCTTAATTTGTCAGATTTATGCTTCTTTTCCTTTGTGGTTAATGTTGTTTTGGGTCCTGTTTTAAATTCCTGCTCATACTGAGGTCATGAAGATAATCTCCTATATACACTTAAAGGAGCTTTATTGTTTGTCTTTCACATGTAGATTTATAATCCACCTGTGTGTAATTTTTGTTTATAATGTGAGGTAGGGCTCACATTTTATTTTTTTCAACAGTGGATATCCTGTTGTCCCAGTAGCATTTATTGAAAAGTTCATCTTTCCCCATCATTCTGCTTTTATCTACTTTTGCTGCTTTTTCTTGTTTTCTTCACTAAGACCTCAAGTAAAATGTTGAGTAGATGTGGTAGAGTAGCCATCCTTACCTTGTTTCTGTTTTTAAAGGGAAAGCTTTCCATATTTCACTGATAAGTATGATTTTCCTTTTTCCATAAACACTTAGATCAAATTAGGGAATTTACCTTTTCTTCCTAGTTTCTTGAGAGTTTTTATTTTTTAAATAACAGCTGGCTGTTGAGTTTTATCAGATTTTGTACTGTTAATGTGGTGAATTCTAATGATTTTTTAAAGTCACATTTATTGAAGTGTAATTCAGATACAGCAAAAATTCACCTTTAGGAGTACAGTTCGAGATATAGAATAGTTGTTTTCACCCAAAATTTTCTCATTCTCCTGTGTAGTAATTCCATTTCTCTTAGCTCCTAACCATCACTTATCTGATTTCTGTCATTATAGATTAGTTTTTGCCTATTCTGGAATTTCATATAAGGAATCTTAACACTATATATTCCTGGTGTCTGCTGTTTTTTACTTAGTGTAATGCTTTTTAGATTGATTCATGTTGTGGCTATCAGTAATTTGGTCCTGTTTATTCCCGAGTAGTTTTCCATTGTATGGTTATTTGTTTATCCATTAATCTGTTGATGGATATTGGAATTGTTTCCACTTGAGGGCAGTAAAGCTGCTATAAATATTCACATGAAGATCTTTGTGTAGAATTTTCTCTTAAATAAATACCTGGGAGTAGGATTTCCAGTAATACATTGAGCAAGACATGAGTATTTCAATTGTCCTCTATTCTTGCTAGCATTTGGTATTGACAGTTTAAAAAATTTTAGTCTTTCTAGTGGATGTGTAGTGTTTTCTCATTGTGATAATGTCAAACTTCTTTTCCTCCACTTCTTTGACATCTTTAATAATTTTGAGTGAACGTTAAAACAGGGTTGTGTTCCTGGGATAAATCAGATTTCATTGGAAAATATTGTACTTTTTATTTATTATTGGATTTGGCTTGCTAATATTTTGTGTAGGATTTTTGTGTTTATATTCATGAGTTTTACTATCAAGGCTACTCTGCCCTCAGAATGAGTTGTGGAATTCTTTGTATGAGAATTGTTAATTTGTACAAGTTGCTGGCAAAGACATGTGGCTCTGGTGTTTTTCTTGGTTGGAAGGTTTTGAAATACAGATTCAGTTTCTTTAAGTTTATAGACTATTAATCTTTTCCATTTCTTTTCTTGCTAACTTTGGGAAATTGTTATTTTTCTAGGAATTTGTCCATTTTATCTAAAATTTTAAATTTCAAGCTTATTGTTATAAAGTAATTAAAAATATCCTTTTATATTTTTTAATGTCTGTAGGATCTGCAGTGATGTCCCATTTTCTTTCCTGACACTGGTTATTTCTGCCTTATATATCCTTGTTTTGATGATCTTACCAGGAGTCAATTATTTTTGTTAGTCTTTTCAGTGAATACAGAACTGCCGTGTTTTATATTGGATAAATTAAACTCATTAAGAAATCTGCAGTGGCAGGTGAAGATGCTGCAAAGACATTTCTGTATGTATTACAAATTTGATTAAGGAAGTCTGGATTGGATTTTGATTTTGATGAAACTGGTTTCAATACTGTTTTGTTAGTGCTCTAACACAAAGTTACATAGATTTTTGGTAGTCTGCCCTCAATCCTGTTTTTTCCCATAAGTCTTGTGGGCAGTTTTGCAGATTGCAAACATTTTGTTTTATTTTATAACACAATGCCATAAGATAGCATTATGTTAGAAGAGATACACAGTTAATGAGATACACAGGTGTAGAAGAGATACACAGTGAGATATACAGGTGTGAATGAATGGTCCATTCTCCAAGTAGGTTTGAAGGTCAGCAAAGGCTTTGGAGAAAGGAGGTTGAATGGAAAACTCAGAAATGGTGCAGGGGGATCATAGAGAGCCTGTGAAAACATGTGAAACAATATGGGCATTTGGTAGTGTGGTAGTGTGTGTGATGAGAGAGGTTTGGTAAAATTGCAGTTGGAGGGGAGGTATAGTCCAAGTCACAGAAGTCCAGATTTATGCCCTGCTCAAGGATTTGGACTATAATCTTGTGGTTCTCTTACTTTGTACCATAAACCATCCTCGGGGTCTGCTGCTGAAGGAGTATGGGGCAGCTGGGGAGTGTCAATTTAGTACAGTCTAACTTATGTCAAACAGAGCAGCTTCAGTGTATCTGGATACTTTTCTGTTTAAGACAAGTGTTCTGGTTGAAAGAAAGGTGTTTGAAATCTATTATAAACACTGAAGAACCTTTGAGAGACTTTAAACTGGGTAGATTTGCAGTTTAGAAATTTCACTTTATTGGCACTGTGGCAAAAAAATTTTTTTTTTTTGGCAGCTGGTTGGTACAGGAATCAAACCCTGAATCTTGGCGTTATCAGCACTATACTCTAACCAACTGAGCTAATTGGCCAGCCCGCCCCCCCGGCCCCCAAGGCAGACTCTTTGGTAAAAAATATTTTTTTTATGAAAAAATAAAATGAATTTGATTATTTCCCCCACTTTGCTACATTGTCTTAAGGTTACTTGAGTATTTCTCAGAAAACAATATATACAGGAGTATAATATTTATTTAAATAACTAGATATTTAATATTTAGTTATTAAATTTAATATTTATTTTATTAGGTAATTTACTACCTTTAACAGCAGTCACAAAAATCGTTTTAGTAAACATGGTTATTATTTTATAATGGCAAAGAGTATTTTAATAGAAATAAAAGATAATTTTATAACGGACTTGAGGAAACTTCTGTTTATTTTTAGATCATATAAGCAGAATGGATACAAATAGTAATATTAATTACTCAGCCATTTTCTTTTGGAAAAATATTGGGTAAATAAAATATGTAAGAAAAGTTGAATTATGTTCACATTTCATGGCATAAACATGTAGGACTAAAAATTGGACTTGGGGGAACTTGGAGTAGTTGAGAAGGCTCAAGAGTATGGACCTGAGGTAGGAGGTGAGAGAAAGTAGTTACCTAAAGAAATAAGCATTTGTCATGCTATTAAACAAACAAAGAAGCTAAGGCAGTATGATATCTCTTCATATGCAAGGTACACTTTTACGAAAAACAATCAGTGACTGTATACTACAAGTAGGTACAAACATGAAATGAAGGAACATGCTGAGAGGTCTCTAGAATCACTTGCTATTCAGCTGACTAGTTTCAGGTCACCAACCTGAAAGTGCCTTTCATATTTGTTCTAGGCTCTTCAATCCATTACCAGATTTTATTGAATCTAAAACACCATCAACTGTAAGGAACACAGTTATTTTGTACTGCTAAGAAAGAAAAAAAATCACTGTCAGTTAAGTAATGACACACTGTGAAATGTTAAATGCATTTTAATTTTAAACATGTTAACTTTGTATTAGAATTTTTGAGATATATGATATTTCATTTAATGCCTATAACAACAGTGTTATGTAGGTATTGTGTGTCATGGCTTTTGAGGGTAGTTCTTATTGAATAATCAAACCTGTGGTGCTTGTCTCTTCAAATGCTGAATTACACGGTACTGTAGTGTAATTTAGTTAATTCTCCTTTATTGTTAAACATTTAACTTATTTATTTTTATTTTATTTTATTTTATTTTATTTTTTTGAAACTTTCCAAAATTATCTATTTTTTAAAAAAATTTTATTTTGTCAATATACATTGTGGTTGATTATTGTTGCCCCTTACCAAAACCTCCCTCCCTCCTCCCTCTCCTCCCTCCCCCCTCTCCTCCCTCCCTCGCAACAATGTCCTTTCTGTTTGCTTGTCTATCAACTTCAAGTAATTGTAGTTGTTATATCTTCTTCCCCTCCCCCCCCGTTTTTTTTGTGTGTGTGTGTGTGTGTGTGAGTGTGAATTTATGTATTAATTTTTAGCTCCCACCAATAAGTGAGAACATGTGGTATTTCTCTTTCTGTGCCTGACTCATTTAACTTATTTCTAAGTTATTTTCTTTTGTTTTCTTTTTTTCCTACTCTTTTTCTTTCCTCTTTCTTTCTTTTTTTTTTTTTGGTAACAAGCACTTCAGAGAATATCTTTGTAGATAAACTTCTGATTCTTAAGGGTAGATGCCTAGAAGTGAGAATACTAGGTCAGAAAGTTCAAACATTCTTAAGACTCTTGATATATGCATATAGCCATGTTGCTTTTCAAAACTATTATACCAGTTTACATTTTTCACAACAGTGCTTAAAGGTGTAAGTTCCACCCTGTCATTAGCACTGAATAATAAATTTTTATTTCTAATTCTGTAGACAAAAGTTGTATCTCATTTTCATTTGCATTTTTTTATTACTGGTTATATTCAACACTTAATTTTTATAGGAGCTTATCATTGGTGTATAAATATATGGCATTTTTTTTGATGTGGTTACAAATAAATTATAAATTGAGTACAGTTGTAATTATGCGGATGTCATGATATTTTTAATTACTAGATTTATTTTTTCTCCTACAGTAGCATAATGGCTATATTTTAATTGTAAAGAATAATTGATGCAATCAGAAAATTTTGCAGTCCTGTTGAATTTCTTGTTTTGAACTGTTGCTCAATTGTGGATTTTTCTAGGTGAGGTTTTATGTTTTAAAGAATATCAACTTAATATGTACAATCTTTATGGTTCAGTTAATGCTTGGATAAAATTGTAATGATTTCCATGTGTCATTAGGCTGTGAAACCTGATTAAATATTTGAAAATTATTAAAATTATATTGGTTATGCTAAAAATGTAGTAAGATGTGCTATCCGGAGTGGTAAAAAAAATTTAGGGCTTAAGTGATGAAACAAAGATTCTGTGACAGTTCTTTCCTATTGATTCTGTTAGGAAAAGAGTACTTACTTCATCAAGGACACTTATTTTTCAGCTAATTGAAGAATGACAAAAATTATTTCTAACCTGATTTTTCATAAGGATCTATTTGAATACTTGTGAAGCAGAAGCATTTGGGGTGAACAATAAAAAAGTTTCTTTCAAGCTACATAATTTCTGACTATTTTAAAATGGCTTTCAGCAATATATGTTTCAGCTATATTTGAATCTTTTTTCTTCTTGGAACCAAAAATTGCATGTTAAGTAGTACATATTAAAATGCAGATTTTTTTCTGTGGCAAAATATTTCTACCAGTGGGCTCTGATAGAAACAGATTGTTTTTAAAGAAACTAGAGGGGTTGGCACAGTTTAGTTGCGAGCCAGTTGTCAGACAAAGAGGAGCCTTGTCCTAGTGCTGTCTGTTATGTGGCTATGGATGAGTTACTTAACTTTCCTACCTCTGTTTTTGTATTTGGAAATGAACACAATAACAACGGTTGATTTTTCATGTTGTAAAACAGTCAAATTCTGATATTCTGCCGAAAAGTTGGTACATCAGTCAGTTATCATCACAGTTGCTATTTGGTTCTAAGTTTTGGATTAAGATGGAAGTATTTCATGGCTTGATTGAATCCAGCGCATTTTAAGTGATTTTGCTTTAATGAGTTATTCTGGATGCCGATATAGGGTTATCAGTATTTTGTTAACAAAATAAGTTACTATTTATTCTCAAAGATAGGTTGGACTGTTTAAGTATTTTCTACAAAGGAATAAAGGAGGAATTGTGCTACAGAAATTAAGATCCCAAACATTTATTTTTGTCATTATTCAAAACAAAACAAAACAAAACAAAAAACCTGTTTTCTCTCTGGCTTATTCAGAGTGATAGAGCTTCTTTGACATTTCCTTTTATCAGTTTTTATACAGCTGTAGAATATAGCATTTGCTATATTCTAAATGTTGAAATAAAGCAGAAATACTGAAGTTTTTTTGTGGAATTGCTACCATGTGGTTGGTATAATATGTGGAGAATGATGAGCAATAGTAGGGTTCTGTTAGTTTTTGGATACCTATATTTTTTCTTTATTGTGCATTTTCATTTACTGTATATATTTGAGCATTTCTGTGAAATTTATTTTCATAATGATTTTAAAATTTAAAAGGATTAAAAGCTTAATCCTCTTCTTATCATGGACACATAAGTACATTTAGATCTGTTTTTAGGGCTTCATATATTCCATTGTATTGGTTTAACGTAATTTATTTAACCAGCCCACTATTGATGGGCATTTAAGTTGCTTCCAATTTTTTGCAGTTACAAATAATGCTATAATAAATTTCCTCACACATACGTCTTGGTGTACTTGGGCTTCTGATTTCTCATTTCTTTTTTCCAATTTTGTAATGAAAGTTAGAATACAAGCAGTTAGAATGTAATTCCCTGACTGCAGTGCATTTTATAGCAAACTTTTAAGTATGATAAATAATTGTGTTAATGAAGTATTGAGGCTTTAAAAAAAGATTAACATGACAAATGTGCAATTGTCAGATTAATAAGCTTTATTAAACATTCCTAAGGCAATGATGAAAATAATTAACAGCGGATTATTCTGTAAAGATGTTTTTTCTTGTTAAACATTGGTCTTCTTGTTGAATATGGAGAATTGATTGCATACATTTATATCTTCTCTCTTGAAACTTCATTAAAATGACAGTACAGGAATTAAAAATAAGTATAAATCTACAAGAGTAAAGAGATTAGAAGAAGCAGCAATAGCAGATAAGAAATTTCAGCAAATTTTTGGAAGATGGACAGCAGGATAGAGCAATGTTATCAGACTTAGTTAAGCAGAGGCATCTATATTCTGAGTTCCTGCAGAAGGGAAAACCAACAAGAAGGATCAGTTCAAACTGAAGAATCCCTGCAAAACTTAGGGTTTGGAGGTTCCAGTTGCTACAGAAAGTGAGGATGAATACTCAGGGTGAAAAATAGAAGATTTGGTTGAAAGATAGTATGTGAAGAAGTTAGGCTTCTAGATCTTTAACTGTCTTGTCAAAGACTGGAGGTCTTGTTTTCTGGAAAACTGAACTTTATGAGGTGAAGACCAACAGATACTAACAGTTGGGAACATCCCTGCAAAAATGTTGGGTGCTGCCCAGTTACTGTAGAATGAATTCTGCAAGGTGGCAGTCTCAATCTACTTACATAGAGCTGCTGGTCAGCTTTATAGTGACTTCTGAATATGAATGGAAAACCAGATGTGTGTGTTCAATTTATCATTTAAGTAAAAAGATAAAGACCTTTTTGGACATGGAAGGACTCAAATACATACCCAGGACAGAGTAGCAAAAGAGGTCTCAGAATGATAGCTGGGCAGCAGGTCTAGAGGGCAACCAAAAAAGGGGGCAAGGGGAAAGGAACTGTTCTTGGTTATATAATAAGCCTTTCTTAATACTTGGTATATTCGGCTTCATAAAAAATAACGTTTTTTTTTTAATCACTTTAATAAAAAAAAAAATAAAAGTGCACCTTAATGAATCACTATCAATATTGAATGGGACTTGTGAAGAGATTGTAATTATTAATACTACTTCAGTGTGAACAACTAAACTGAAGAAAAAAAAGCAGGCTCAAGCGTTGAGTGCAAAGAAATTCTTTCTTCATGGAGAGTACTGAATAGTTCTAACTGACTCTATTCTGGGATGGTGATTGTTGTGAATTGAGGCTAAATTGTAGCTGAGTTGAATTTTAATTATTGAATAATCACTGTGTAATTAAGTCCAGAGAATGGACGAGATTATAAAATAGTACTGAGTTTTTGAAATACTCTGATTTAAAGTTTTTGGACATACCTGACCTTAATAACTAGGGACTTTAAATGAAGTTCAAGATTGGATTTTGGTTCAGCTAGAAGGCAGCAGTTTTAAACGAAAAAAATGCCAGTGGTTAGGAGTAAAGGCAAAATGCCCAAAGCACAATAGAGGAGAGGGTTTTCATTGTGAGATCTACTTAAAAACAAAATAAAACAAAACAGGTTTGCTTACTTTTAACTCTGTTTAGGGAAATTGAAGCCCTTTAACCCTGTAAATAGTATTCCTTTGAGATACTGTCATGCTGGGAGGGCGGATGGAGTTTTGGATTATATAATCGGTATTTTTACATTTTAGGGTGATTATTTTTGTTCACAAAAAGTTAACTATTAGAATAACTTTTTAAGTGCTTTGACAAAACTGTTGTGATTTCATAAAACACTTTTTATAAAGGATCATAGTAACACATAATGTGTTTGTCTTAAGTCTTGCTCTGAAAAATCAAGTCTGGGAAGATAATTCCACTCAGAAATTCCCATTATTGTGTTTGATTTATTTGGCTACTTAGCAGAAGTTTATAAATATATACTTAAAAAAACCCCACATAATTCCTACCTAAACTTTGCCAAGTGGAAACTTTGTATTTTTATCCATGTTTTGAGGATCTATTATATTACTATATTTCCTTAATTTTATTAATCCAAAACATTTGTGTGAAATGCTAGATTGGTAATCAATGAATACATCTGATTTGAGAGCTATTCCAATGGATTGGCACAATCAGAAAAGTCTGGTTGCTGAGTAACAACATTAAAAGGTGATTACTATACATAATTTGCTGTTTAGTGCATTTACGAAGCAAAGTGCCATAAAATTTATGGCCAGTTAACCATGTTTATACAGGAGTTAAATTTCTCATACGAAAGATTTTTTCTGTGAACTTTTTGAAGTACCCTTGTATATATTAATTTTTCTTTTATTTGAAACAGTCAGTTACCAAACCTACTTAATTAATTTTTTGCTTGTGCATTCACTAATTATTTACTACTGTCTTGTATCTGTCCCATTCTGCATTCTCTCTGCTACTGCCCTATTTTTGGTGTTTTTTCCCCCTCTCATCATATTGGATTCTTGCATATAATCTGTTCTACCAGAACATAGTGATCTTTCTGATGTGCAAATCTAATTAGATGGTCGTCCATTGCCTGCAGAATAAACAGTTAAGGCATTTCAAACTTCGGCATGGATCTGCCTTTCCAGCTTTATCTTCCATTGAGCTTCTTTTTTTCCTCTTCTCCCTCTACTACACCCTCCAGTCATACTAAGTAACATTTATATCCAGTATTTCGGTTTTCAGTTCCACATCTGTGAATTTCTGCTTTTGCTATTCATTTGCCTAGAATACTCTTCCCTACTTCTCTATTTGTTGAAATCCTTGGGCCTTCAAGATCCAGCTTAAATTCACCTCTCTAAAGCCTTTGTCCTCCTAGAATGACTTCAGTCAGGGAGGGAAAGTAATCCTGTCTAGCTGCTTCCATATAAGAAGACTTTGGTCCTTTATTTATGTGGAACAGCTCAGGGAAGAACAAAGATGTTTGTAGGCAAGAGAGGGACAGGATGATAGATTGGGAAAAGTGTTGTGGACACAGTGGAATTAGAGCCTTATTTTTTATAATTTTGCATCAGTGTTTGAAATTTCCAAATTAATGTTAAAGGATTAGCTCTAGAGAGTTAACAAGGCAAGCAAATGTAGACTTGTTTATAAAGCAAGAAAATGTTTGGCTCTCCCCCTCCCCCAGTTTACTTACTAAAATGTAGGATTTGTGTCACTTAGGGTTTGAACCTTCATTTCAAGAAATTAAGATAGTTTTTTGGGCCTGAGTTAGTGTTCTCAGTTGGAGAAAGTGAGGAAGGAGAAAGATGGGTGTAAATTAACTTGATCTTCTTTACTGTGCTAGGGACAGTAGCACAACACTGCTTCTGAGTACTTTTTCCCTCCTAAGGCATTTGGGTATGTGGGATATTATCACTTTGGTTATTCCCTCCACCTACCCACCCAAAATAATTAATTGAAATTATTTTAATGGCAGTGGGAGGTAACTTTGTAATTTTAGGAATTTTGGGGATCTTATTTCTACATGTACTTTTGTTTTTTGTTTAGAAAAAACGTGCTTTTGTTTAGGATGAGAATTTTCCCTCCCGGTGTTGTGCTTTAGCACATGATAGGATGTATTTGTAATAATTTCACTTTATGATTCAAAGCCCTCTCAAGACTTTACTCTCCCCAGTCCCACCATAAGTTTGTGACATTATGTACTGAAGAGATGATTACATTTGATTACATTTTGTAGGAAGACATATTTTTAAAGTGCTTATACAGTCTCATCATCCTATTGCTCCTTCAAATAGTTCTTTATATTTACAATCACAAGATAAATATAGTTCTTCCAATTATAAAAATGAAAAGAACTGAAATTAAGTAAATCTCTAAATATTTTCTATAGGAGCTATTTCAGAATGAGTTTATCAGAAATTTAATATTTTAGTGTTCTGATGGTTGCCTGGGTGGTAGTTGAGAAAATTGTTCCTGAGGTTCATAAATATTTCTGTTTGTCTTTCCAAAAACTAGTGAAGTTACTATTGCCCCCCAGGGTTGGGAAATATTATTAAACAATGTATGATTGAATAACCGTTAATCCTAGGACACTCAACCAAGAACTAATTTTGTAAAGAAATTTGTTGATTCCATCTCCTTGCTTGATTTTTATTTATTTATTCTTAAACCCAAGTGTCTGGGGGAGGCAAGTACAATATTTACTCTGTTTCCTTTCTAGTTATTAGGAATGTTGTGTCTAAGATCCATCTCAGTAAATAATGAGCTTTTACATAGTTCTCCTGTGAAGTGGGAATACTTAGCTAACCATGAACATTTACTTTCTTTTTCTTGGATTCTTGTTCGCTTTATATTGAGTTACATGAGACATGTTGCTAAGATCTCACTGGCTCATTTGGCCTCATCAGTCCTTATTTAACCAAAGAATAGTCAGAATTGGTATGAGAATGAACAAATGTGAATGGGTCAACACCGTCACTCAAATACCATGATTTATATTCCCTAATAAAATCAAGAGAGACAGGATCTGGGAGCTACTGAAAAGTACTGAGGTTCCCACTCAAGGGCCTTCAGGTGCAAGTGGATTTCTTTAATCTGTTTTCAGTATTTCAAAAAACCTAATGGAAGGTTTATATTTGCTGTGATGAAGCTGAAGTAGGCTTTTGGTTTTTTACCTCACTGCAGTAACACTAGTTATTTTATAGTTGGCAGGACTATAACATTAATTTGTCAATTTAATGAATACTTATTGTGTGCTAAACACTGTTCTGGGGTTGTAGATTCATAGCAGTGAACAGAACAAAGCCCCTGGATTGAAGAAGTTTGTATTCTAAACAAGTAAAATATATAAGTATGTCAAATGTTAAGTACTGTAGGAAAAACAAAGCAGGGAAGAGTGTTTGGGTGTGCTGGGTTTGAGTGGATAGGTGGTGTTGCAATTTTACATAGAATGGTTAAGGAAGCCTCCCTGAGAAGATGGCAATGGAGCAAAGACCTGAAGAAAATGAGGGAGCAAACCATACTGATATATTTCAGGCAAAGGAAGCAATCAAATCAGCAAATGCCAGAATCCTGAAGTGGATGCATGCTTAGTGTGCTCAAGGAACAGGAGAGAGACCATCATGTATTAAGTAGAGTGATTGAGAGGGAGAGTAGGAAACAATGTCAGAGAGGTTTTGGGCAAGAGACACAATTTGTGAAGGTTCTCTTGGGCCACTACAAAGAGTTCGGCTTTTATGTAAGTGAGATGGGAGGCATTTGAAGAGTGTTGAGCAGAGATATGGTATAATTTAGGTTATAAAAGGGTCAATTGTACTGCTATACCGAGAACTGACTCTGTGTAGGTATAAGGGAGGGAAACCAATCAGAAGCTGCTTTACTAACCTTGGTGATAGTTGTTGACTAGGGCCAGGGTGCAATTGGTTGCACTGGTGAGACAGTCAGATTCTGAATATAAATTGAAGATAGAAAGAGTAGGATTTACTGAAAGACTGGATGGATGTAGAATGTGAGAGAAAGAAGGGAGTTAAGGATGACTTCAGAGTTTTTGGCATGAACAACTGTGGGGATGAAATAGTCATTTAATGAAAAGAGGACGACTATGAGAGGAACAGATTTAAAAGGGAAGATAGGAGTCAGTTTAGGATATAAGTTTCAGATGGCTGTCGGCCTCCTAAGTAGTGAGGTTGAGTAGGCTATGAGTTCTATCTATATTTCTGGAGTTCATGGGAGAGGTGTCAGTTGGAGATAGAAATTTAGGCATTATTAGCACATTAATACAATTGATACCATTATTAGCCATTTAGCTAATGTTTAAAGCCTTAAGACTAGGTTGAAATAATGTTTAAAGCCAGGTGATGAGAGGAGAGAAAAGATTCAAAAATTCATTATGAAGGATTTTTGATGTTGAAAAGACAAGGAAGATCTAGCCAAAGGAGACCAAAAAGGAGCTGAGACAGTGTAGGAAGAGAACCAGAAGAGTGTAAGTAAATAAGTGAACAACATGCTTGAAGGGGAGAGATTCAACTGTGTCAAATGATGCTTCATATTCAGATAAGATGAGGATTAAAAATCGATCATGTAATTTAGCCATGCGGAGGTCATTGGTGATCTTGAGAGGATGGGGATGTAAGCTTGATAAGATTGGGTTCAAGAGAGGATAAGAAGTAAGAAAATAAGGACAACGAGTAGAGACAGCTAATGGAAATGGTCCAGTAGTCAATAGTGAAGAAGGAAAAATTAGTGATGTAGGAGAGAGGGAGCAGTAGAGAGGGGGAGGGAGATATGAAGCAGGGGGAGAGAGAGGACAAGAGAGAGAGAGAGAGAGAGAGATATTACTGAAGTACTGTCCTTGCATGGCTAGAATGGGATAGGATCTGTTGGGTGGGCAGGGAGATTGGTCTTAGATATAAGTAAGAATAATTTGGCCTTAGTAATACAATGGAGGACAGATATATGGGCACAGATACAGTTTGATGAGTAGATGTGGTGAGAACTTGAGGAATATCTAATTATTTTTAAAAATTAGAACATTTACATTTGCATTTTTAGAGATAGTTTAGTGGATAGTGTCTTCAAAGCATGTTGTGGAGTGGGGTTGGAGGTAAAGTGGCCCTTGCAAAGAAATTCGAAAAGGTAGTTTAAATTTCATTTTGTTGATTAATGGCTTCATTGTGGGAGCAGGTTAGTTATTACAAGAGTGGTGTCAGGCTGGATCACAGATCCCTCTGCCCCATCCTGTGCAGGTCCTGAGCCAGATAGTCGAGAGAAAAACCAAGCAGCCACTGGCAAAGTGGATGTGCTTTATTTTTAGACGTGAGCTTTGCCAACCAGAGGTTCAGAGCTGCTGCCTTCCATACTGAGGAGTACACAAAAACGGCAACAAGCCAAAGGTACCCGGGTGTGCATGCACACTAACTCTACTCTTACGGAACTTCTTTACAAAGGATGTGCTGAATCATGCCCAGCTGGATATGAGGTGAGAGGGCCTGACCAAACCAACTCCTTTCCTCACAAGTGGGTTAGTGCTTGTGGGAGTGGGCTTCTGATAAGTTTGGCAACCTTCCTCTCTCTCTGTCTCGTGTGCTTGCTTGCCCTTATGGCTTGTTATGACCCAGTGAGAAGGCCTTCAGCAGATGCGGCCCCTTAGTCTTAGACTTCCCAGCCTCCAGAGCTGTGAGCCAAATAAAACTCGTTTCTTTATAAATTACCTAGTCTGTGTTATTTTGTTATAGGAGCAGAAAATGGGCTAAGACAGACATAACTAAGTTTTTTTCCAGATCTAAGTGACAAATATGAATCACTGGTGCAGATAGGAAGCTCAACTAGGCAAAACCGTGTAGTGCATTGACAACAAGTTTGGATTCAGATTTTGCCTCTGCACTTGTTTCTTAGTTGTCTCTATTTGGGTTAGTTGCCTGAACTTCTGAACTTCATTTCCTCTGTTATAAAGATGATAGCTACCTCCCAGAGTTGTAAAAATTACGTGAGATAACATAAAAAGTACTTGAGTGCAATTTCTAGTATATAGAGAATGGTTCATTAAGCATGGTGGTTTGTGGTTTCCTTTGACTAGCTGAATTGAACTCCATGCCAGCTGTGAGAAGAAAGTTCAGTTTGTCTTCAGTTCCTGTTTTTGTGTGATATGTGTGCATGCACACACATACACAACCCAAGTTAGTAGAGTTTTTTAAAAAAATTTAATCTTACGAATTACATGGAACTTTATTGAGTATCTTAGATTTTATTAGCTCATTTATGAAAGAATGATAAAAGTTGCAGTTGAACAGCACCCATACTTTGTACAAGTAGCTGAAAATTAACTTAGAAATGTTTTCTAGAAAGGCTTTTTCAAGGTAATTTAATGACGAAAGGGAACTTTACTGAAATGTCTTTGAGAATTTTGGTGTTAAGTAAGTTCTTATGAAACTGAAATGCTGAATTAGAGTGTGCTAGGCGCAGACAAAACGTTACCTGTGCCCAGTTTTCTCACAGTATCTGGACAGCAGGGAAGTTAATAGCCTTCAGGATACACTGATACAGGGAAAAGGAGTTGCCAGCTTAAAGCTTGTGTGCCAAAGGTGCACATAACGTTGTTTTTATCAGTGACTGGCCAGATGAAAGAGTAATCTTTTTAAAAGGCAAATTCGATACATCTACCCTACGCCTTTGTATCCCTCCTTCTCACTAGAAGTTAAGATCCTCAACAGGGAGATTTTGCTGATTTTGTTTACCCTTGTATATCAAGTGATTGTTTTCCTATTTGGTAGAAAGCTCCCTGAGGCTATATACCTTGTCTTTCTTTGCTCACCATTATGCCGGCAGCACCTAGCAGGATACAATACCTTGTAGGTGGCTAAATATATAATAGTTAGCAGATGAATGACTGTGTAGGGCATACTTGGAAGGGTTCTGCTTGCCCTTTTTAGTGTTTCCTTCTTCCTTCTTGGTATCTTATTCTAGTTCATTCAGTTCAACCCCAACTTACTTTTAGCTGGTGCTCAATTTCTAATACCCTAGCTAATAAAATACAAGGTGGTGTTATATATCACAACTATACTTTTTAAAGGGTAATCTTTGAAGGTAATGGTGACATGGTGGATGATGGCTCATATTTTGTGGTATGAATCTGCCCATTCTGCTGGTGGTACATAGATGTTATTGGGATCATCGCTGGAGTTGCAGAGAAAAAAGAACGTGGATGTGTATGTATTTGTTACTCTCACATCCAATAAATTTGCTCCCCAGGAATCCTCTTGGTGATATGCTTTTCACCTTTTGACAAAGAATAAATGAAAAGTTAGTATAATACCTCTGAAATGCTACAGATTGCCTTCTATAGATTGCCTAGTGCTTTTGTAGATTACGTTTATAGATTACTATAGTGCTCACTTTAAAAATACAGTATCAGATGTCAATTAAGTACTAAAAATGAGATAGTTTTCAGTTGATGATGTGGTATTATTGTAGAGCATTCCCTCTCTTTTCCTAGATTAACTTCAGGAATTTCAAGAGTTTAAAATTTCCTTAACCCCAGTGATTGTTATTGATTTTTTCCCTTAGTATTCTTGCAGTGCATATGTAGTTAGCCTTTAATGTGTTTAAGGCTTCTAACAGTAGCAGTTGAGACTGTCTTTGTAAAATTTCATTTACAGTGTCTTTTTAAGTACTTTCCAGATGAAACATGCTTAATAAGAATTAATGTTGATTGCATTGGTTTTCTTAAAGATTTTCTGAGAACAGATAACAATATATCTAAATGAATTTTGTTGTCTTTGGATGAATAAATCAGACTCCATTAATGAAGGCTAATTTATATTATAAATATTTAGGATCCCAAAAACAATTAAATGAAGACTTATTAAAAAAGAGGTTTATTCTAGCAAAAAGCTTGCGCTAGTTAGGAAATAATATTTAATATAATGGGGGCGGGGGGGAGTGAGTGTCCACAGCTTTTTCCAGGTACAAGTATCTCATTTCATAGAATAAGACAAGTTCAGATGCGAAGCTGGGCCAGATTCACATAGTCCAAGGGCAGTGGATGTCTGATGACAGTGGTCAGTGTGGCTATCTCTTGGGTCGTACTGTTACAGTCTGGACTGGTAGTTTACTAAGTATGTAGTTTGAGGTTGGAAAGAACTTTCCTTCCAGATTTTAAAAGCATTGCTTTGTTGACTTACTGACGTGAGTGTTGCTGAAGCTGTTCTGATTTATGATCTTTTGGATATGATCTGTTCTTTTTTCATTCTTTTTTTCCTCATCTCTGAAAATGTGTAACATCTTTATTTCTGGTGTTCTGAAATTTGACAATGGTGTCTTTGTGTATGTCTGTTTTTCAGTTACATTGTTGAGGATGCAGTGGTTACTTTGGCTAGACTCTAGTTCTGGTGAATATTCTTTGGATATTTCAAAGCTTTCTCCCTCTATTTGTGGGTGGCGGAGTTTTTTCCTGGTATTTTGATGCTGACTCTTTTTACTTGTCCTGTTTCCCGTCCCTTTTTTTTTTTCTTTTTCTCCCTACTTTCTATCTCACTTTCTTTTTTCTTAGGTCTCTGAGAGATTGCCTCAGTTTTTCTTTTGTACCTTCTAGTGAACATTTCATTTCTAGTATTATGTTTTTAAATAAAAATTATTCTGATACTTGTTAAAATGGTAAGGAAGACTTTACACAGGGCTATTGCAATAGGGGAGTGTATTAGTCTGCTAGGAGTATGTTAGTCTGCTTGGGGTGCTGTAACAAAATATCACAAACTGGGTGCTTAAACAATAGAAATTTATTTTCTCACAGTTCTGGAGCCTGGAAATTTGAGATCAGTGTGTCCACATTGTGGGGTGTTCTGGTTAAGAGCACTCCTCCTGGCTTGTAGACAGCCACCTTTTTTGCTGTGTACTCACATGGCCTTTCCTCAGTGCATGTGCATGGAAATTTCTCTGTCACTTCTTCTAAGACCACCAGTCCTCTCTGATTAGAATCCCACCCTTATGACTTAATTTAACCTTAATTACCTTCTGAAAGCCCTATCTCCAAATACAGTCACATTGGGGCTTAGGGCTTCAACATAGGAATTTGGGAGGAACAAAGTTCAGTCCCTAGCAGATACATACATTTAGTTCATAACAAAGGCTTTTCCAGTAGGAGAAAGAGATGGGGCTCAACTCTGAATGCAGCATAGACGCCTGGGGATTTATAGCCAAGTGACAGAATGAGGGTGTCAGTGGATGGAAAATTACTAAGAGGAGACATCAAGGATATGGGGATTCTTGCTAAACTGTCTTAACAGGAATCTTGCTGAAGGCAGGTCAAGGACTTATACATCAAAGGTGAGGAATAAGTAACTTGATCAGATATCAAGGGTGAGGGATTCTCTTAAAATTCACTTAGGGTTCTTGCTAAAACTGGACTATGCAGGCCTGGTAAGGACAGGACAGACACAGAAGGCCAAGTCAAGTAAAGGGTTCAGAGGAACCTAACTAAGGTTTGGTCAAGGAGAGAGTCTTTGCCAGCATGTAGCAATTTTTATATGCACACACTTAATTGTTTCTGGCATTTATCATTCCAGAGACCTATGTCTTCTTCAGAGAAGACTCTCTAGACGTCTCCTGGTGGGGGAGGGGTAACAGGGGACATTTGCCCAGCAGTATGGAGTGTATGTGTGGTTGGTGTTAGGAAACCCTTTCTCCAACAGCTTTTACCTAGTCTTCCTTATTTTAGATTCCCTTCTTTTCACCCTGGATCTAGAAGTACCTTGTTCTGTCATTCTTGTGTCTTGTGAAGATTCTGTAGCATTATTTGGGTTAGTTTTTTTTTTTTTTTGTCTTTCCCAGTTCCTGACTTGGGATTCAGCTCTCTTGGGTTTGCTAAGTCAGTTGCTTCTCAACCATTTGCTTTCCAACTTCCAAAATGTTTCTTTTGTCTCCTTTTTGTTTTTCCCCATTCTTGTGGCCTATTGTCTTTTTAAAGAATCCCTTTACTGTGTAAATTTATGGCTTTGACGAAGGAGAGACATTAGACATGTGCTTTTAAATTTATCTGGGAAGATGTGGTAAATGTTTTAAAATGGGAATAGTTTTAATGTGAATAGTTCAAGGGAATTTGCCATTATTTTTTGGATTTTGGGGGTTTTGCTTTGCTGTGATTTTTATTTTACAGATTTTTTCATATAGTTATTTCTAAATGATCCCTCATGACTATTCTGTAATTTCCCTTTGTATGTAGAACTACCACAAGATCATTGTCTTGAAATTGACTGGTGGCTTCAAACAAGGGATGTGGTGGGAGATAAGGGAGAGATGTGTGACTAGCATCTATTGGGTGCCATTAGAATGGTGGTTCTCAGTTTTATGTCACTTAATCCTCACAGAAATTCCATAAGGTAAGTGATATTATCCCACCATATGGTTAAGGATAAAGATAAAGATCAGAAAGGTTAAGTAACTTGCTTCAGAGCTCATAAGAAAGTGGTGGAGCTGAGTTTCAAGCCTAGGTTTTAGGACCTTTCTATTCTTTTTAGTCTGTCATTTCCTTTTACTCTTCCCAAACTATATGAACAATTCATTCATTCACCAGTGAATATTGGGTTGCCTGCTGTGTTCTGAGCCTCAGGGACACAGAGAGGAATAGTCCATGCCTATGGAACAGGAATGACATGATCAGATTTACCTTTCAGCAGGATTACTGGGTGATTTGCAGGCAGCTAAGTTAATTACAAAAGTCTTGGACTAGGATGGCAGAGGAGATGCAGAGAAGTGGGTAGATTTGAGATGCCTATTGGAGGTGAAGCCGACAAGAATGGGGGCAGGGTGATATGAATTTTGAAAGAGCTGGAGGAATTGAGGATGACTCCAGGTTTGATTTGAACTAAGTATTAATAGTGCCTTTACTGATATGAGGAAGAATAGGCTGGGATGGTGGACCAGAATAACAACAACAACATAATAATAATGTTATATCTATTAGATATATCCATGAGGAGGCGTCTAGTAAGCAAGTAAACATCTGGGAACTCAATGGGGGTCTGTACTGGAGAAATAAATATGGGCATCACTCACATTTAAATGGTATTTAAAGCCATGGGACTAGATACGATCATCTAGGGAGAGACTATAGATGTATGTATGGTAATATAAGTCTAAAGCAGTGTTACTGATTCACTTTTATGGAGAATCTTCACCTAATTTGTTGACTTGGAATTACACATAAACCGAATAGCATTTGCTGGACAGGGAAAGCAACACACCCTGTAGCCACTGAATGGAATATATTAACCAGCAAGCACATTGCAAACATGCCAATAGTTAGCAGCTTTTTGACTGTACTATGTGCCAAACACCTTGACTTTTATAAGAAAGACTATACCTGAGAGCATCCATATGGGGATCCCAGATTTTAGAGTGCCACACAAGAGGAGCATTATGGCATATGAATCAACTCTTCTTTTAGTATGAATTAGTAGTGAAAAAATAAGTTCCCACTGAGATGCTGAAACTAGAACATCTGGGATAACTCACTAGCTGATTCACATTTACATATTAGTTTTACAGCATCCAAGCTCATTAAAGTGAAATATTTTGCGTGTCATGGATCCCTTGGGCTACTGTCAATAGCCAAAATTATAAATGTCATATCTCAGAATGCCAAGTATGAAAGAAACCTTTTAGGAACAATTGAAAAATTTGATTGGAATTCATAATAGGCAAACACTGGAAACAATCCAAATGTCCATCTACCGGACAACAGGTAAACAGTTGTGGTATAGTCATTCAGTGGACTAGTACAGGCAACAGTGTGGTTGAATATATTGAATATCAAAAACATTTTGTTGAACGGAAGAAGCCAGACACAAAAGAATACATACTGTATGATCTTACAGAAATTCAAGAACAGGTAAAAACTAACAGACCAGTGTGGATGCCTATGGAACGGGGGGGATTGACCACAGAAGGCATGAGACAACTCTTTGGGATGATGGAAATGTTTTATGTATGTATCGACTAGGGTGTTTGTTAAAAGGGTATATCCATTTATCCGAACTCACCAACTTGTATATTTAGATTTCTACATTTCACTGTATGTAAGTTTTACCTCAGTAAAAAACAAGAAAACAAAAAGTTTGCTGAGTATTTCTGTGAGGGTGAGTTCTGTGTTCTGTGTCTGGAAAATTTTTCAGAGGAAGTAATCTCTCTTTTTATCCCTTTAGGTCCAAAATGAATGACTTACCTTTCAGCTCTTAGCTAACCCTAAACAATCTCTGTTCCTATGACGAATGTTTATTGTGCAAACTAGAGTACTTTAGGTAGTAAAACAGAGTGCTATTATAACTTAAACTGGGCAACAGTTAAAAGCTGTGACCGACCGACCGTTCCTATTTCTGTACTGGTCGAAGTGTAGTACTCTACTGCAGTCACAGCTGAAGGAAGCCAGGAGTAGAGCAAGTGTTTACTAAGGGCAGAGCATCCTCTGCCTGGCTGATGCAAAGGTGGAAGGAGAGGGTGGGGCAGCAAGATGGGAGGGACGGAGTGGGGATTATCTGTGGCAGGGGTACAGTGTTTCTGAGAATTCTGATTTACAAGTGAACTTTTAAAAAAGATACATTATTTGTTTTATGTTTCCAAAAGTTATTCATGTTGCTCTATTTGTTCCTTTGAAACAGGAGATAGTGGATAGCCCCTTTCAAAAATGGAGGATGGAAAGCCT
This sequence comes from Cynocephalus volans, assembly GCF_027409185.1. Classification (NCBI taxonomy): domain Eukaryota; kingdom Metazoa; phylum Chordata; class Mammalia; order Dermoptera; family Cynocephalidae; genus Cynocephalus; species Cynocephalus volans. The sequence goes on from NC_084464.1 coordinate 80,998,923, forward strand.
GTTTGGGCCCCACACCCTACAGATGGATTTCAGATGGGCAATATTGTGGATATTGGCCCTGACAGCTTGACAATTGAACCCTTGAACCAAAAAGGCAAGGTGAGTTTCTTAGAAAGATTTCACACTTGACTTCTTTCAAAAATAGGTGTTTTTTTCAAAAGACATAGGTGTCTCTCTTCTTAATGAAGTAGATATTCCTGGCACAGTAAGAGGAAAGCAAATTTCTGGTAAGTGAATATCAGTTTTCTACCGACTTCTTTGATTAAATCAGAAGTACATACCCGCAGGGAAAAATGGTGTCCTATAATAAGTTCAGACAGAAATTTTGTGAGCCTTTCATAATCACATTCTTAAGAAGAAATAGCAATATGATAAAATGTAAATAACGTTTTTATTCCTTATGCCACATTACTAAATTATTATTATATCTAGGATGTACTCAACATGTTAGGAAGTAAAAAATGAAAAGTGAATGGGGTTATATTATCAAATTTTGCTTTTTGCTTTAGCTTCTAGATAAATTATTTTTTTAAAGTTTTTTATTTACTTAAACTTAGCATGGGATTTGGGTAAATATATTTCTATTAAGTAAAGATACTTAAGTCTTAAACCTACCCAACTGTTACTATTTTTGTGATAATGATACTTTTTAAAACATAGACATATACTGTAATTCTGTATACATGGTATTTATGTCCTTTTATGCTTAGACATAGACTAGACAGTGTTATAAAATGCAAGTTTGGGGAAAAAGTGACCAGGAGTTGTAAATTACTTACAGAGGAGGGATCTGTTATAAATACCTCTTTTTCATTTTTCATGGGGTCTGGTAGGGTCTATTTTTGTGGGAAAGCTTACACACAGTGTAACAAATATTCCTGTTAAACAGTTCTTTTTTTTAAAAATTTTATTTTGTCGATATACAATGTGGTTGATTATTGTGGCCCATAACCGAAACCTCCCTCCCTCCCTCCCTCCCTCCTCCCTCCCTCCTTCCTCCCTCCCTCCTCCCTCCCTCCTCCCTCCTCCCTCCTCTCTCCTCCCTCCTCCCTCTCCTCCCACCCACCCAACAATGTCTTAAACAGTTCTTTTGACTAAATTAAATTTGCGGATGTCATTTCTGTTTACTTTAGACTCTGCAAATGTTCATGAATAATTTATATTCTACTGATACATGGTTAACTAATGCCATATGACTGCCATCCTTCTGGGAACCTTAGAAAAACAAGTTGGATCTCTCATGAGGTCTTTTCACAGAGAAAACTATTCTGTTACTGTAAACAACCCAGGAACTGAAATGCATAATATATAATGTGCCATGTTAGAGGAGGCCAATTAAAGATACCCTCAGGAAAGGAAAGACAAAGTGTTTCTAGTTTTTCCTCTTATTAACAGGTACCTATTTGTTCTTATAATATGGTACATTTTAAAAAAATGAAAGAACTAAAAAAAAAAAAACTCAATTACTTTATGTACTTAGTCTTTTGGTTTTTGTTTAACATATTTTATTTTTTATTGAAACAATTGATTGTACATATCTGTGGGGTACAGCATTGAATATCACCACCTATGTGCAATATGTGATGCTTAAATCAGGATAATTAGTATATTCAGCATTACACAGTGTAATCATTTTTTGCTGCCCTTTACTAATTTCTTGCTAACCCCCACACCTTCTTCCCCTTTCCCACCTCTGGTGGTCTCAGTTCTGTTTTCTCTTTTTAAAATGTTTAACATATTTTATAAGCACAGTAAATCAAAAGGCCAAAATGAAATGGAATGTATATTTCCTATGCGTATTCCATTGTGTATTTTCTGTCTGCTGGTGACAAAGTAATTCAGTTTAAGCACAGAAGGAACTTGATTTGTAGGGATATACTTTTCCATATTTTGAATATTTTAATGTGCTTTAGACTGTGCCTTATTAGTATTAACCAGGTGCATATATAGAACCAACAAAGACATTTTAAATTATGGAGTCATATAAATTTTGTGGATCTGTAGATAATTCTGGAAGATAAAGTTTAGATTTCTTTTCACAGAAATCTTTTTTGAGGCTTAATAAATTCTTAGAGATTGCTTTTAATTTTAATTTTCCCCCCCAGTTGCTGACTGGGGTCTTAATAAATTGTAAAATGTTATAATAACCAGCTGGTTAGAAAGATCGTAAAAGAAGCAATCTTTTGCCTAGATAATTCATGATCCAGAGATTGTCAGTCTTTAAATATTATTAAAGAATGAAGCACTAATGCAGTGGACCAGTCAAGTGCCCCTGTGTGTTGGTACTGGGAAAACAGACAAGGGAATGGAGAACACATCTTTGATGATAGCAATGGCTTTTCAGATTTTTTATTTGTGACCCATAGTAAGAAATAGATTTTACATTGCATTAAGTATGTGTATTGTGTGCATGAATTTCTAAGAAATAGATTTTACATGTCAACAAGTGTGTGTACTCTGTGTGTGTGTATGTTCATATATGAAACAGAGTTGGTTAAATGAAGCATCCTTAGCATGTACCGTGCATGCTGATATTTTCTAATGACTTTTATTCTGTTAAAAATATTGTCTTGACGGTCTAATTTGATTTCATGTTCTGTATTTTTAGTAGACTGGCCTTCCGGCTGAAGCCCTAAATACATGGCATATAAGTGTCTACATGTTCTTTTCCCTGTCTAGTTTGCTGGTCTTATATTTTGTGAATTAACAGTCTCCCTTCATACTTTGCCATATATTTATTCTTGTGTGTCTGTTTTTCCTTCTGCAAGTGTTTATCAAGTCCTCACCATGAACCAGGTGGTGTTAGATGCTTTGTGTCATTGCTTACAGAACTCCCTTTGCCTGGAATGCCACTCTCCACAGACCTTTGTTTAGCACTTATTTATCTTTCAAGGTTGATTGAGGACACCTTCTTTATGAAATTTTTCCACAATCTCTTTCTCTTCCCATGCAAGAGAATCGACTATTGATTACTTTTTCCTTTGAGGAGTATAAATTCTTAGCTCTCCTATGATTTTTATTGGAGATAATTATTTACATTTCTCTCCCCTTCCCCATGAGGCTGTATAATCTTCTCAAGTACCAAGGCTGTTTTATTTGTCTGTTCTGTCATTGGACCTATATTTGATGTATGGTAGGTGTTTACTGTTGAGTGACCAATGTATGCTTTGTTAAGTGATTTTCTTTTGATAGGAGAAAAAGGCCTTCTCCCTTTAAGAGAAAACAATTGTCTTAATGAAATGAATTTTCTCTTGAAGGGAAGAGGAAGATGGGGGCTGGTGATAATTTGGGGGATGCAGGAGGAGGGAGAAAAACCATCTTCAGGATTCATTACTGGCCTTTCATCCTGCTGTTAACCTTCTCATTCTAGCAACTCTGTCGTTGCCCTTCCTGCATGTCTCCCCCTCGCCCCCAGCTTGAAACTTCTGGGAGCCTTTTTTATTTGGCATGGCTCCTACCAGGCTAGGACCAATCCCTGGAATCTGGGGAGTCCTTATCCATGTTGCCATGGCTGTGCAAAGTGAGCATGTAGGCTATGTTAGCAGTTGTTTCTGAATGCATTTTCCTATAGAATCATTGTTATAAATTGGGGATTGTTTTATATTACCATTAATATACTTAATGCACATTATGGATTAATTTTACTTTTGTGGTCTTTCCTCCAAACTTTTCCATATTTATATATGAGAACTGGGTGTGTACTGGGTTCCAAATAACTAACTTCCAGTGTTTTTAGGGCATAACAATTTTCTCTGAAACTTCAACAACAAGAGTAATTGTGGTTGTTTGAGACATTATAACTGTTAGAATGGCATGGATTAAAATTTAATTCTCTTTAGGTGTAATTTGAGATTATTTGTTCTCTCTTACAAGATGCTATCTTAATTCTGTAGTGTCTACCATAGCATTTAAGTGACAAAATAAATGTAAGTTTATTCATGGATACTTGTAATTTTATGGACCAAATATTTTTGGATACTATTTATATTTCTGACACATTTTTGTACAGGAATTTGTGTCAAATATGTTTTAATCAAACAATAGCATTAATTAAACAATAGTCTATTCTGTTGTATCTTATTGAATGTTACTTTTTCTTTTTCTAAAACAAAATTGCTGTATATACAAACTACCATTTTTATTTTTAAAAAAGTTGTTAAATGTCATTATCTATGTAGATTTAATATTAATATACTTCTTATTTTGTCCCACTGTAGGTGTTAGAGCCTGGGATGCTTATTTAATGATTTTCATTATTGATTTCATGTCCATGGCAATAGACATGAAATCCATCTATGGTAGTAGTGGATATTATTTTTGAGTAAAGTTATTATCCTGTTTTTGGGTTAATGACTTGTTAAATAGTGGGATCTGTATTATATTGTAATAAAGAGCATATTGTTGCCGTTATTACCTTGTGGGCAACCAGTGAAGCGCCTTTATTTTTCTTACTATTTATAAGCCTCAAGTTTAATGAGCTTTTGTTTTGTTTGTCAGACATTTTTGGCTCTCATAAACCAAGTGTTCCCTGCAGAAGAAGACAGTAAAAAGGATGTGGAAGATAACTGTAAGTATCAAGTTAAAATTTGTTCTCATCACAGAGAAGAAAACTGTCCTTCCAAAAGATAAATTAGTGGTTATATTACTAATACACTATATTGGTTCAGAAAAAATGTAGCCTTTTGACATGAAGGTCCGTGTGAATGGAGGGGCTCAAAAGTTTTAAGTTCATTGTTGCCTCACATATGCACTTTGGTGAAAGAGTCTTGATGGCCTTTTAGTGTTATTTTGGTTGTGTGAATGTGGGGAGTAGCAATAATTTACAGTGAAGCGTAAGTTAACGTTCTCGTATTAACAATTTTAAAAGCTATTTTGAACCTAGAGTCAGGCAATTTTTAGAATAGTATATCTGGTTCAGTAATTTGCCAGTTGAGTCAGTAGGAGCCACTTAATATCACTGAAGCAAACAAATATTTAAAAAAACTGTGCAATAACTACTAGTTGAAAAATTTATTTCAGAACATTGTATTAAAATACATTAATTTTACTTATAAATATCTTAGCATGTTTGGTGTAAAAAACCTATATCCACTGAAAAGGCTGTGTTTATTCTTAACATTGTCAAGATTAAACAGTAATCACATTTCAGTTTTATTTGGGGAGGGGACAGTATTTAAGAATCATGTTCAGTGGTCATGGATTTTCTTAAAGGTATATAACATTAAAAACTCTTCATTCAAAGAAAAAAGATAAAAGAAAGGAATAGATTTGTTCTTACCGATTTTTCTCTGTAGTTCACATTTGAGTAAGCTTGGAAGACCCCTATAACTAAATGAGGGCAGTGTGGAACAGTGGGGGTAATGGGAGAGATGTGGACTGTGGAGTCAGGCAAGCCTGAGTTCTGATTCTCATTACGCTATTAGGAAGCTGTGTGTCTGTGGGCAATTTATCTCTCTTCTGAGATTCTTCTCATCTGTAAAATGGGAATAATAATATATATGTTGCATGCTTAGAGATGATATATTTAAAATACTTGGTACAGTGTCACAGCTCTTACAGACTCTAAATAAATGGTAGCTATTATTTTTAGGAGCAAGAGATTGAGAAAAAACATGGGCTTCCCTTCATTTCCAAAATTGCTGGAGAGTTCGTTTGATGAGTTAATACATTTTGGACAGCAGTGAGAACAAAATAGAAAGTGAGACTATACCATATCTAAAATAAGAGAATACTTATTTCTGTTAAAACTTACTAGGGTATGCAGAACTAGGAATTAATTCTTTTCATATATTAAAATGTTTTTTGGGTCATATAATATATCCACATCTAACTAAACACAATAAATGGATTTGAATTATTTTAAATCTGTTTCTTAAATTAATATTTTAAAACACTTTCCCTTTATTTAATTTGTCTTGAAATACTGGTATTTATCCACCCTTTTAACTTTCCCAGCCTTAGTATGGATTTGCTGCCTTTTGCAGGTGTTTTCTTTGGTGATGTCAGAGGACAGCAATGTTAATGTGTGGATATTGACTCCTCATCACACAGTAGTCCATTTCTACTTGAAGTCCCTTTTCTGAAACCATATCATTAACACAGCTGTGGTTGAGTTTAGAATGCAGGTTTTCCAGCTGAAGTGGTTGCATCACTTAGTTCTTTTGTCTGAGACTTGCCACCACACCACTGTCCTGTGCCAAGTGACACACTGACATTGCTTCTTAGGATCTCACATGCGTATTTCTAAACTCCTAACCCTTCTCTGTATCATAATGATGATGTGATGATTAAATGATTGATGGCTATAGAGTGCCCTGAATTATGTGATAGTTTCTATCAAAACAGAGACATGTTGTCTTTTGATAGTTCCTTAACAATATAGCAAAATTCATTACCTACTTTTAGCTCTGTGTTTTCTATGTGAAGGGTTTTATATGTTGAGATTAGTATGTTAATTTTGCTTTTTTACTCGACTGTTGGGTGTACATACCAGAGTAAGGAAAATAATTCAACAATTAAAAGGAAAATAATAGAATCTTTTCATGCTGATTGTAAGCTACTGTTACTTACATGGCATATAATATTCTTCATGAATTATCACCTGTTAGATGTTGAGAATAATCAAGTATAGAGTATAAAATTGGAAATAATCCTAAAAGTTGCCTTTTTTAGTAATGGGATGACTTCTACAGCAATATACATTTAGAATTCATTGACTTCTACTGTGTTGAAGCTGTTTGTGGGTTGCCTTTTTCTTTCAGTGAACTAGAGATGTAACAAATAAGCAGGATCTTAAATGCTCAGATAACTCCCTAGTCAGATCCCTAAATTTAATAATGAAGTCATACCTAGTCTTCATTAAAAACTTTTGGGGGCTGGCCCGTGGCTCACTTGGGAGAGCATGGTGCTGACAACACCAAGTCAAGAGTTAAGATCTCCTTACCAGTCATCTTACTGGTCATCTTTTGGAAAAAAAAAACTCAAACTTTTGGTATGTTATATGTTTATTTATTATACCAAAGTATTTATAAAGAAACAAATTGTGTTTTTTATTTTATTATGTTTTATTTTTAAAATTTTATTTTATTTTATTTTGTCGATATACAATGTGGTTGGTTATTGTGGCCCATTACCGAAACCTCCCTCCCTCTTCCCTCTCCCCCTCCCTCCCAACAATGTCCTTTCTGTTTGCTTGTCGTATCAACTTCAAGGAATTGCAGTTGTTATCTATGAATAATTAGGCCTAAAAGGTAAACAGTTCACATAAAGGATTGAATGTAAATAGCCAAATGAAGTAATCCTAGGGCTGGCTACTAGCAATGGAGAGTAGGAAGGAAGGAATTAGGTGGAGCAGGAAGCTATTTCTGAGATCCATGTAAACATCCCTAGGTCATACCTTGAGGGAGGTGTAAACAGTTGGTACTTAGCGTTTCTCATTCTGGCAAACCAAGGGGTGCAGATATTTTCTTCTCTATCTTTCCTTTTCCATGTCTTTATGAAAATGGAATAGACTGAGTAGCATAATTTAAGAAGACCCTCTTGTCTAAATTCTTATTGTCATTGGCAGATACTTTACCAGTTCGGGATTTATTTGATTTAATTAACAGACATCCCTGAGTATGCAGATGTTGAGGGTGGATGGAGGTAAAGAACGGAAGCAAGCAGTCATTCACATACCAGTACAGGTTTATATGAGTAGCTTTCCCAGGGGAATTGTACTATAGGATTAGGAATTCTTACTTAGAGGAAATAGACAATATTATACAACCCCGTATTTCAAAGGAAGATGAGAGATGGGGCAGTTGTTCAGCAGAATGCTTTGGATAAAGAAACAGCAACATGTAGACCAGGCTCCTGGGGGAGGAGGATGGGAGAAGAGCAGGGATATTGAAAGACAGGGGAAGGGCCGGCCCGTGGCTCACTTGGGAGAGTGTGGTGCTGATAACACTAAGGCCACGGGTTCGGATCCCTATATAGGGATGGCTGGTTAGCTCACTTGGGAGAGCGTGGTGCTGACAACACCAAGTCAAGGGTTAAGATCCCCTTACCAGTCATCTTTAAAAAAAAAAAAAAAATAGAAAGACAGGGGAGCAGATACCCAAACCAGATATACTTCTGCTCCCTAACCTCTGCTCCAAATTCTTCCACAATTCAAAGGGAAGCTGCCACTCAACTCTAAGTAGGTTCCACCTTCTTACTCTTACTCTCTTTTACTCTGCCTTATGTGGCATTAGAAAGCAGTGAGAAAGGATTGGGAAGGTAGTTTCATTGCACAGCCTAATATGGTAGTTCTGTTACTGAAAAAATAGAGGAGAATACATTTTGGCTAACAACTAACTCACTCCGATTGACACACACCCACACACACCCACACACACACACACACATTTTGGCTAACAACTCACTCTGATTGACATATACATGTCACGTATATGTCAATCAGAATGAGTGAGTTGTTAACCAGAATCTATTAAGGGAGTTATCTGAGCACTTTGTGTCAGAATTGTATTAAAATATATGTGTTATATATATGTCAATCAGAGTGTACATATATATAATACATATATATGTTCTCACACTATGTATATAAAAAAATCACATAATAAAAGACATGTTTCTCCTTTCATGTTTGTTCTAAATGTATGTTGAATTTAAGTTTTGAATTATGTTAAAGATTGCATTTAAGAAAAAACAAAGCAAACTTGAACCTTCACAACAAAGTAAAAAAAAAAAAATAAGAGATTGAGGCATGTGTCCTTGGAAAGCGAACTGGCTTCATTACATGAGTGCAGAAGCATGGGCAGTCTTTGAGATGGATATAACAAGAGACTTTTGTTTGACAGCGTCGGTTAGGTGTTGAATGGTATGTTAGGAAAACATGCAGTGTAGGTGTATATACACCTTCAGTGAGAGAGGGATCAGACAAGTAAACCAGCCAGGCAGCATCCTGCTCTCAAGGATCTGGTTTAGTAGCCAAAACCAAATACATAGACTTATTGTCATAATAGTGGCAGTATTTGGTAAGCACCGTAAAGAAAGTACAAAGAAGAGTTTCTAGTTCTAGTGGTGGTGTTGGTGAGAATGGGGAGGTATTATTTGTGAGATAATCTTTGAACTGACCTTAAAGGATAGGTAGAATTGTGCTATCTAGAGATATAGAGGATATTCTCGGTGGAAGACAATGCATGAATGATATCTGGGTTTGATAAATAGTTTAGTCTGCTTACCAGTTGGACCATATTAAAGTGAGTTGTGGAAAATTTTAGGAGAAGGTCATTTGAATGCAGGTTTACTAAGAGCCTTGATCAAATGTGAATATAGATGTTGATAGTTGATATAGACCCACTAATGTTTTTTTGAGGAGGAGAGAAATTTAATTAGGGCTCTAGTTTAGTTAATGTGCTAAGCAGTCTGGATTGAGAGGAGAGAGGCTGAGACAATAGGGCAATAAGATGCTACTATGATTGCAAAAGAGATAATGAGATCTAAACTGGGATTGGGGCAGTAGAAATGGAAACAAAGTTTGAGAGCCATTTCAGAGAGTCAGATTATGCTAGTGTTTGAGTGCCTACCATGAGCCTGGCATGGTGCTGCACTTTTTTATATGGCATAAAGACATAGAAACTGCTTTAGAAGAAGGAGGGAGCGAGAAAATGCTTCTAGTGTTGACTAAGGTTTAAATTTGGCTGGCTGAGAAAATGGTGGTGCTAATAATAGAAACAAGGTAGTTGAGAAAGGTGTGGTTTCTGTCTACCCCAGCATGTGGTGGAAATGTAGCTCAGGAGATTGGTAGGCACGGAGAATAGATTGTGAGTCAACTCAGAAATAACCAGTAGCACAGACATTAATTTCTCCAGGACTCTTATTTCATCCTGTCAGTTGTGAGGGACTGACTGAATGATCTGATGGTTCTCTCCCATTCTAAAATTTTATCTTTTGTGTTTTATCTGTAAAATTCTGAGCATCAGATTGGATTACTGTCATCACTTTGTGGTGTCAGAAGTGTATTAAAATCAGAGCTATCTAAAATAGCACTTTCTTTCCACTTGAATTGTACTTGACTTTTTAACCAGTCTTTGTTAGTGTGTGCTCACTGGTACTCACTAGATATACTCCCCTACTTGGAAATTGTTAAAAAATATCACTGTAACACATATGTAATCTGAATATATTTTAAATCAGCCTTTGGAGTTTACATACATTAAGATTTTAAAGAGAGAATTAAAGCTAATCTAACAGGTGAATTTTAGCTTGGGTCAATGTGATTCAGATTAAGATAGTATTATTTTATTCTACTTTTTTTTTTCTTCAACTATCTAATAATTTGCAAATTTATGTCTTAGGTTCACTAATGTATTTAAATGAAGCCACACTCCTCCATAATATCAAAGTTCGATATAGTAAAGACAGAATTTATGTAAGTATTTTACCTATGGTGTAAGTTTTTGTGGGGATATTTTATATGCTACTGTTTGCATTTATCAGGCTTGACATTTTCTAACAGAAAATCATGCTTGATCTGAGCCTGTTGAATAGAGTGTGAACTCCATGAGGACAAGGATTTTTTTCTAATTTACTGCTCTAACTCCAGGGCTTTGAACATGCCTGGTACATATAGTAGGCACTTAATAAATATTTGCGGAAGGAAATAATGAATTCAGAGCATCATATCTTTCAGACTTAAAAATGTCCAATTTGAGTATTTCTAAAAACACTGTAATTGGGGTTTTGATTTCTTATTTTTTGTATACATCTGTATCTGTTTGGTTGATTAATTCACTTTCCACATTGTCTGCAGAGAATTTAAGGCTGCTTGAACGAAATACATATTGAAATTAAAAATTTGAATGAGGAAAAAAATGCAAATTAGCATGGAAGCAGTATCTGAGAAAATATCAAGAACACAGAAATGTTGACTATAGAGTCTAAATAGTTGTGGTATTTCATTAGACTCTAGATATACCTTGCCTTAAAAGTCCAGAGTATTAAAAGATGAAAGACAATGCTTTTTCATGTAAATAGTCAAGTTTATACCAAATCATTCAGATGGACATTTAACTAGAATGTTTTAGTTATAATTCTTCATTGGGCACACATGAGATTTTATTCTAATACGACCTAGTCATAGATTCCTTTGTTGGATGGAGGTAAATTGCCCCACTGTAGTTCTCCTGTTATAAAGATGGGACTCTTCATTATTTTTGAACGAAGAAAACACGTGGCTTCTTTGACACTTACTAGATCAAATGACAGTCTTCATCTTTTATATCACTATCAGTTTGCCTAATTGTGCTTACTTAATTCTGACTGAATTACATTTAGTCTTTGCCATCTGTCCAAGTAGTGACAGCTGGGAAATAGAACTAATCTAGACTATTCCGAAAGGGTTTACTTGCCATCTTCTGGGTATGCGCAGTATTATGACTTTACTTTTCTCCTTAATTTTTTTCAAAATTAATTAAATAAAAAAATGTATTTAGGTTTAAATATGGCTATTTTTGATTAAAATATATTTAGGAGCAAAATTCACTCAATCAGCAAACTCATGGTGAGCATCTAATGTGTGCTAAATGCTGTTTTAGATACCAAAGTAATACATGTTTTTGAAGTTTGTTAAAGCAGTTTAACTTGTAATAAATCAGTAAAAGTTAATTTGGATATAACCAGGAAACATTATCATTCAAGTGGAACTGGAGAACCAGTATCTTTAAGGTTAGCTGAAGCCATGATTGGTATGTTGTTTTTTTAAATTATATCTTTTAGTTATAAAATCTTTAAAAATCAGCATTACATTGAATGTTATAACCGCAAAGAAATGATAAATGTATATTTGATAGATATGCTAATTATTCTGATTGGATCATTATAAAATTTATGCATGTACTGAAACAACAAACTGTATCCCATAAATATGTACAATGAAGCAAAAAATCAGCAATACGTAAATATAGCTATTATATATATAAGTGAAGGAAGAAATTGGGAGTAAGAGCTTAAATTTGATAGTTTTATATTTCTTATCGTTCAGAATTATCACTATCCTCCCTTAGATTTAAGTAGAACAACAGTTAACCCACATTTAACATTTCTGTTGGTTGCTAAAATTTGTCTCCCAGGGAAAGCTTGTTATCTGGACTTTCTTATTTTTTGCCCTATTTCAGGAAACATCCTTGAGAACATATCCTCAATTCTTGATTAGTAGTCTGAGAGTTCGGGGTTTCCGCAACATTATTCTTCCACAACTGGAAGCAGAAAAGAGAAAAATATGGTCCTTTTTTATGGTCTTAGTTTTGTCAGTATTACTAAACCACAATGCTCTATCTACCCAATAAGGAATTTTATAAATCCTACTATAGTATATTTTCCTGATCTTTTAAAGCCACAGTTAAATTCCAAATTTAGAAGCAAGCTTAAGTTGCTCATTAAACATTTAGCTCATCACTATTCCAGGCAATGGTAGTGTATGTTGTTTTGCAGAAATCTGGGACCAATTGGTCACCTCAGAGCTAAATCAGTCCTTGGCATTTGGCGATGGGGATGAGCCCAGAGGGACCTATGAGCTGTATTAAACTCTTCAGTAGCAGGGCGAATAAAGTAGTCTAAGTGAGGAGTATAAATGACCAAAATTCAGCTGTAGAAATAGAACTAGGGGAGTAGACTTCATAGAGTTAACAGAAGAAGGCTGATTGAAATAGAGGCTTAGAGACTCAGATTTCTGTCTGTGGTGACACGGTGGTAATGCCATGTACCTGGAGAGCATATGGGAGAATATTTTCTTTGAGTCACGTGAGGTGGGAAGAGATAATATTACTTTGGCTGTTCTGAGTTTGAGATGCATATGGGATAAGGAGATATAAATATTTATTAAGAGTTGGAGAAATTTAGGTTCTGTAGAGATCAGAGAATATTTAAGGCTGGAAATGCAGATTTGGGAGTCCTGGTTATATAGAGAATTGAAGGTACCCATTTGCTGTTTTTTATTTCCCTCCTATGAGCCTCATTTACCTTGAAATGAAAACAGTAATTGGGAAATTTATGTTTATGCTTTTCCTGTTTAGACGTATGTCGCCAATATTCTGATTGCGGTGAACCCATACTTTGACATACCTAAAATATATTCCTCAGAAACAATAAAGTCATATCAAGGAAAATCTCTTGGGACAATGCCACCTCACGTCTTTGCAATTGGTAAGTGATTCAATTGTATTTAATTATCTTTCCTTATATTGTACAGACTTTCTCAGTTTTTCTTTTGGATTAATGAAAGATACCATGAGTTGAAGGTATATTTTGAAGGACCTGTATGCCTCTTGGGTGTATCAACATTGTTAGGAGCACACAGGGTGGGGAAGAATTCTTTTGCAGCCAACTCACGGGGCAGTCATATGTCATTATCTTTGTTAAATGCCAGTGTCCTGTTAGGTGTGTCTGCTCAGTTGAAAGTTGGAATAATACAAGCTGACCTAATGGTACTTTTTGACTCATCATGATTGGTTTCATTTTAATAGTGTCCTCTTTCATAGTTGTGAGTCCCAGTCCTTCCTCTCCTACTCAGGTCATCACTTGTGAGTGTGTTACTTGGGCTAGACTTGAGCTGTAAGAGCAGACTTTTTTGGTGCACTGTCTTGCATCAGGGCTTTATAAAATTAAAGGTTTGAAGGTGATATAGTATATGCGTCATATTGCAGAGGAATCTGTGTGGGCAGACAGTAGTGTTTGTCTTTGCTTTTCTCAGTCTCTCTCTCATCTTGAAGATCTCCAGCTCTGAGACACAAAGAGACAGAGCTATTTGATCAGAATTAGCAATTCTACCCTGCCCCAACCAAGTACAGAGATGTTAACTAACCCTTTGCATATGGACATAACCAGAAGCTAAATGACATATTTTGGTGATGGTTCTTAGTGCAGTCTGTTTCTCTTTGGGCTTTCTTTTATGCTTGTGGTTTGGCCTAACCGTGCTTCACTTCCAGATTTGGTTGACCTATGTTCTCTGTACTACTAGGCAGAGTAAATCTATCAGCCAAGTCAGGTGCAGCAGCAGATTTACTTTTAGTTCTAAGAAGCTCTGATGGGCATTGGTATGTTCTCTATCAGCCTGCAAAATGGTACATAGTCCTTAGAACCTAAATATGAGCAAACTCGTCACTGGAGAGAAGTTACATGTTTAAAATGTAAATAAATCAGCTTTTATTTTTAGCCCTTTACTGCTAAAAAAGTGTTTAGAATCATTCTATAAAATCATTCAACCCATGGAACTGGTTGCTGATAAATTGGACAAAGGGATGGGTGTACTCTTGCATATGGTTTGTAGTATGTCCTTAGAGTAAAAGCCATTTGTATGGGTAGCGCATGCTTGAGGTGGGAAGTAGTTGTCTTATAGAGCCAATTGGTCAGGGACTAATTTTGAATTAAAATTTTGGTTGCCAGATTTCTTAATTGGAAGCTTGTTACTTCTTGCTTTTCATTGGGGATGTCATTAGTTGTGCATAGTGAGCGTTTTTTTTATCCCTCTGCAGATCTGCTCTGGTATTAGGGAGAGTTGAGCTATAGCTCCTAATATGGTGACATTCTAGCATTAACTTAAGTGTTGTTTATTTGGATTTCATATCACTTATCTATTAGGATAGTAAGACAGAACATTGAAAGTAAATACTTTTAGAAATGTTTCCAACACTTTTGAATGATTTTATTTTAAAATTTCATTAACAGTAAATACACAATTATGATTTCTTTAGGAGCAAGTGCTCCTAAAGTGAATTTTCTGTCATTTAATAACTTTAATAGATTGTTCATCATTAATGTGTTATTCTGACTCTAGCTGATAAGGCTTTTCGAGATATGAAGGTGCTCAAGATGAGTCAGTCTATCATTGTGTCTGGAGAGTCAGGAGCTGGCAAAACAGAAAATACAAAATTTGTTCTAAGGTGAGTATTCAGCTAACCTGAAATATTTTGCCTTTTTTTTTGTGGTAAAAAATGCATAACATAAAGTTTGCCAACTTAACACCATTAAATTGTATATTTAGAAGTAGTTAAGTATATTCACACTGTTATGCTGCCAACCTCCAGAACTTTTCATGTTTCAAAACTGAGGATGTTCCATACTTATTAAACAACTCTCTATTTCCCCACTCTTCCCAGCCCCTGGCAACCATGATTCTACTTCCTGTTTCTATGAATTTAACTACTCCAGACACCTCATATAAGTAGAATTGTACAGTAATATCTGTCTTTTTATGTCTGGTTTATTTCATTTAGCTCAATTTAAGAGTCATCCATATTGTAGTATATGTCAGAATTCCCTAACCAGTACTGCTTAGGCAAAGGAAATCTAGGAATGTTCCTTCAAAATCCCAACATCTGCATTCTGTTCTCAATATTTCTGCTGCTATTAGCATGGTTGGAACCATTTTTTTTGCCTTAAGCTTATGACAGTTGGCCTCCTTACTTCTGTCTCCCCACACCCCTAGTATAGCCCCTTTGCTGCCGTCAAATTAAACTCTCTACACTTTTTTAGAATAGTAGCATTTTAAAAATGGAAGGAACCATGGCACACCTAGTTTAGTTCCTTTAATTTACATACCCAGGGAGGTTAAATCTAGTGGTGTAGCTTCACCATACTGCTAGTATGAGCATATTCTGAATTTTCACCAGTGTTGTTTTCACTGTAGTACAGTTCTTAGTTGACTACTGCATGGTGGGACTCTTTTTGAAATTTTGCTATTTGTTATGTAATGTGTATGCTATTCAGAGTTACTTATATAAAACCAATTGAAGAGTTTGTTAATAGCTGTTACGTATATGCAATTCTGGTTAAACAAATGCTTCCCAATACTCTTGACATTCTAAGAGGTTCAGTTTTGTATTCTTTCTCTCTTGTATGTAATAGTCATATCGTGAATCTGTGGTTGATACATGAAAATGAACAAAAAGTTAAGGAACTGTAAACTTACAACGTAAACTTGTACTGTAAGTTAAAGATTGCTCTTTGTTTTGAAATATGCTGGGCAAAATAGTTGTTCCATTGTATTTTATCCTTCAGTGTAACAACATGAAGAATGATAACTTCCCAGCTCTGCAGTGGCAGAGTGCCTTATTTTCTGTACCCATAAGGATTGAATTAATAGTCTACCACAAAAGACTTTGAAATCTCATGTAGTTGATGAATATTCCCATGTGAAATGTGATATATTTAAAACCAGACTGTTGGTTGGAATCAAAATATTCCCCAAAACAGTTTTTTTTAAAAAAATGCTAATTTAGATGTTAAAGGCAAACTAAATAGAATTTTAGATAAATTTAAAAGCTTTTAAAATTTTTTATTATACATACATGTGGCTGTAACAGAATAGTTGCATTTAAATGTTATTTTTAAAACAAACAATTATATTGATGATCTAGGTTTCAGTTTTACGTATATTAAATGATGTGAAAATTATAAATATTATTATATATTATATGCAATATTATTGTCACCCTTTTTTTTTTTATCTTATATTTTAAATAGATACCTGACTGAATCCTATGGAACAGGTCAAGATATTGATGATAGGATTGTTGAAGGTATTGTTAATTTTTATTTTCTATTGTTAGTCATGTACTGAAATTAACTTGTGAGAATCCTTTAGGTGGTCTGGAATGTTGTTCTCCTCGAAATGTGAGACACTCTCTCCTACAAATCTTTGCTCAGATATTTTCTTCCCATTTACTTTATATCTTTTGTCTGTCCCCTCACTTCCATTACATGTAAGCACTGAGAAGGCAGGGATTTTTGGTTTGTATTCTGAACCCCTAGAATAATGCTTATGTAGCATAAATATCTGTTGAATGAATGAAAGAAATACAGGAAGTTCTTTGGCTGTTTGTTTCATGGATCTTTATTTTGTAAAGAAGGAAAGAGGAGGAAGGGTTATTTGGTATTAAGGTGCTTTTTTTGTGGAAATTATTTTAACAAGAGTACACTTCGAAGACGAGAGTTTGAAAATTGGTTTCCTTAAGCTATCTGTGCTGCATGCTCCTTAGAACATCATCTTGTAGCTCAGTGTGGAGACTGCTGGTCTAGGCTACCATCATGCTGAATCTACACCCCCTTCCTGCATCACACACTCCTATCTGGTCTCCCCACTTATATTTCTGCTTCTCCTTAATTCAGTCTCTGTTTGGAAGTTGAAGTGATCTCTTTTGCTTTAAATTTTCTAATAGCTTCTTATTGTTCTCAAGATAAAGCCCTAAATCCATATCATCACCTGTGGTCTGGCTCCTGCCTTTTCTGGTCTAATCGTGAGTCATGTCGCCTCTGACTCCTCATTGCTTTTTTGTCTTGTTGGTTTCCTTGTGTTTTAAGCCTCTCTGGATACTTTTTCTCCTTCCCTCTTCTTCACTTTCCCCTGCTAAGTTCTCAGTAAGGATTTAAATAATGACAATGATATTAACGTATGTGGTATGTATTGAGCATTGTCTGATTTTCTTAAAATCTGTTATTTAGATCTTCACAGAATAATGTATTTTATCCCTGTTTTAAAGATGAGAAAATGAGGCGGTAGTAGTAGTTTAAGTTGCCAGAGATCATATCACTTGTGGAACTGAGATACAAACCTAGACAGCTCAACCACATGCTACACTAAATGCATATCTTAACTCTCTTTTGACATTTTAAAGAAATATTTTAGTTGAACAAAAATTTGTTAGAGGCCTTCTATGTTCATGCATTTTGCTATGCAAATAATTGCATTTTTTCACAATTATGTAAATATGCAGGTAGATGAATCTAAATACTTTAATAAGCATTTTAAAAGTTGTGCATCAATAAAGTTTTTCATGTTTTTCAATATAAATAATATTCTAGTTTTATTTATACTTCTTTCTGTAGTGTTATGACACACCCTGATGTGGGGATTTCATAAGTAATGCTTTATTCACAGTAGAATACCTTACTTTAGTGAGGGAATCACCCTTAAAAATTGAATGAATCAATCAAAAAGAACAAATTATGGGTTAACTCAATAAAAGACTAATTAGTATTCTGATTTGTTTAGTTGTGGTGCAAACTTACTTGAGAAATGGATATATGTCTAGTTTCTTTCATGGTAATGTGCTGTGCAGTGTGTAGTGTATTATAATTGAGAAAAGTTGGAAAGAATTATTCCAAATGTTTCTATACCCCTTTAATGGAGAATAGAAGATGTAACTGGAAGGCCATAGAATCTTTCAATGCCATCCTTAATGGAAGTTTGCTTTGTGGGTTTTGGAATGAGTATATTTTTAATAGCATTAAGATGATTTTCTGATGGAGAGGTTCTTATGCTACTTTGGGATATTTTATTTGTGTTAAATTCTTCAGCAAAAACTAGTAGATCATAAGGAAGGGAGTTAGGGAGATCTGTAACTGAGTCCCCCTTTTGTCAACAGCCGGTTATGTGACCTTCTGAGAGTCGGTTGACCTTGTTGCCCCAGTTTTTTTGCTCATCTGAAAAGTGAGAGATAAATGCTAACATTTCTTTTAGTTTTAATCTGCTATTTGTTTTGGCAAGTGAAATGGCTGGGGAATGATCTTAAAAAGGGTTTTGAGGCTAGTTTAGCTTTCTACTGTGGATAGAATAAGAGAAATGAACTTTAAAAGGCCTCATAAGAAATATTGTAACAATAAACATTATGAAGCAATTTGAGGTTAGTGGTGTAGAATATATGAGTAAGATTAACATATTTGCCATGTTTATAGTTGAGACTTTGGTAAGTACAAGAATATACCAGTAACCCTTATCTAGTCATGGTGTGTGTGTGTGTGTGCGTGTGTGTGTGTGTGTGTGTGTGTTTATAAAATAACAATTAAATGTTACATATGTCCATTGGGATTTTAAAAACTATTATTCTGAGAGCCTTTTTGAAATAATTCTGTAAACTTGTTTTTTTAGGTTATTCTATAAACTCTTAATTTGTTAAATTTTATTGGATGTGCATGTAAAAATGTTAAATTTGGAGGTTATGTTAATATATAAAATATCTTAGAAAAGTAAGTAAAATAAGAACTTTCTTGCCTGTATTTTGTGACAAGAGGTTTGCTGTTTTATCTGTTATAATTAGTACTCTTTTAGGACTGATGTAAAATCCTTTGTTAAACCCTTAAAATTCTTAGGGAGTAATTTTTAAAGTTGAGTTATAAATTTTGCAACCTAGTGACTTTTACAATTTAGTCTGTCTAATAACATTTACATCTCTTGCACTTGAACAGTACTTGAACATAGTGGGTAGTCAATAGATATTTGTAGAATTTGACATTACATATGAATTTCTTCACATTAATATTTTTGAGAATATTTTTTAGCGATATACATATTTAATAACAAATGGAGACATGCTGTGTGTATTGTTTTGTAGTTTTCCTTTATGCTAATTTTTTGATGGAATATTTTCGTTTTTTTCTCAATAGCTAATCCACTCTTGGAAGCCTTTGGAAATGCAAAGACTGTTCGCAACAATAATAGCAGTCGATTTGGAAAATTTGTAGAAATACATTTCAATGAAAAGGTGAGTGAGAGTGAGTTTGGGGATGATATGTTTGAGGGAGTATTTGAAAAAAAATCCAAGGGTCTTAGTAGAATTGGTGCTGTACTTGAACTTAAAGTAAACCCCTTTAAGTTTCTGTGTTACTTTAGGTGGTTAGGAGAATATATACATTCACTGTGACTATCCAAAAGCTCCTTTACAATTTATAACCCAAATATTGGATTTGACTTCAACATTGAGTATTACAGATATCCAGGTTTTTTTTGTTTGTGTTTTTGGCTGCTGGCCGGTATGGGATCCGAACCCTTGACGTTGGTGTTATAACACTGAGCTCTAGCCAACTGAGCTGACTAGCCAGCCTTGTAAGACATTTTAGCACCTTCATTCAGGTACAGTGTAAAGTCAGTTTTGATTCTGTGAAGGCTCAAAACTTAGAAGGTTCTAGATGGAGACTTAATGAGTATGTTTAAAATGAAGGATGACCTCTATAAATACTCTAAGCCTACATTTAGTTATTTGGTTTTTTCCCCTATATTTGATGAATATTTTATTACCTATTTGATAGACAAATGTTAATTAGAAAAGATAAATAACATTGGTAAGTTATACTTTAAGATTTTAAATGCAACAATGTGTTTTCTTTCTGTTTTTTTTTTTAGAATTCAGTTGTTGGAGGATTTGTTTCACATTATCTTCTAGAGAAATCTAGGATCTGTGTTCAAGGCAAAGAGGAAAGGAATTATCATATCTTTTATAGGTTGTGTGCTGGTGCTTCTGAAGATATTAGGGAAAAACTTCATTTGAGCTCCCCAGATAATTTTCGGGTAGGTTGGAGGAAGAGAAATTTTGTACAATTTTTGCAAATTGGATTGCCTTCAACCTTAAAACTTATTTTAGTGGATTTTATTATCTAGTTGTATGTGTATATAGCTTACATTAAATCAAGTATAATGGGTTAGAATGAGCGCTGTATTGAGGAGATCTTTAATCAGGTTTATTGCTGAATTTACTCTGTGAGGAGCTATGTAATGGGACAGATAGAAAGATAGTTGTTAAACCCTATGTTAATTTATAGTCAATTAGAAATTTATAATTGTTCTGTAATACCAGCTTTAAAGTTACCTTTGACTTATAAGAAAGTTTGACCACTGAATTAGTATTAATAAGGGACACATGATTATATTCCTTAATTCAGTTCAATAACAAATATTTATTGCTTGTCCATGGTTGCCAGGCATTGTGCCAGGATCAAAAAGATAAATAAGACATAGTTTCTACTCCAGATTAACTTAGAATGTGGTGTACACACACACAGAGTCTGACTCATATGTTAAATGATAAGAAAGAGATGCATAAAATGCTGTGGCAGCCTGGGCATTGTGGAAAGGCTGATTGGAAGTATTGATTGCTTGATGAAAATCCTGAAGGATTTTCAGGTGTTAACTAGATGAAGGAAGATGCAAAGGATATGCCTGGTAGATGCAAAAAGATGAGCAAACAAAGGGAAGAAACATCTTAAAGGGTACATCAGAGATCCTTGATTATAAAGAAAGCTTGGATAGAATAAGAGTGGATGGCAGAATAGTAATAGCTTTCTAATTATAGAAAAGTTGGAAGAAATAAGGATCTTTCCTAGATTTTAATATTAAGTCCAACTGTCCAAAAGCTAAGTATTTGACAAAACAGTTGGGGTGGGAGATAAAGTACTTGCTAGCAAAGAAAACATTTGTTTTGGCTCCATATGTTTAAGCTACTGCTATCTAAGTAAAAGAAGTCTTTTTTGAAACAATCAATTGAAAATGCTTACCAGCATTATCTTCTTTTATTTTTTCCCAAAAATTCTAGGGTAGAAGGAACACTCTTTGTATATCATTGTCTGGTTTTACTGTATTTTAGTATTTCAATATAGTGGAGGGAAAATGATAGATATATTGATCATTTAAAATATTGATTACTCCCATTTCATTTAAATTTACTATATATTTTTTCTTGGTATACATAGGGTGTGGTATATTTAATTCTGGAATCAATGCCACTGGTACAATGGAATTATAGTGACCTGATTTAAGAGAAGCTGAGATGTTTTAAAAATTTTTCTGTCCTGTTCTTTGTGTACTTCCTTCCTGACCCCCTCATAAATGTGGGAAGTAGACTCTCCTTGAAACCAATATATTGTTTTCTTCTCAACTGCTCTTCTTATTATATGTTTTGAAAGCACTTAGCTTTTAAAACGCTTCTGGGAAGCAAAGTAAATCATTGAGAAAAGAAAAGCTGAAGTTATTTCATCCATAAAGCAATTATTATTATTTTTGTATAGTCACTGTTAACTGTCAGTAAATGTAAAGGACATGTTTTGAAGAACTGAATCTAGAAATAAGAAATTAAGAAAATCAAGGTTAATATTTCTATTTAGAATTTAAAATATTATTTGAAATATTAAACCATATGTGGGTACTTACTTGAGACTTTTCATAGAAGGAAGATGATTTTCATTATTATTTGTAGTACTTATTTTATGGACTATATTTTTAAAAAAGATTTAACACTTAGAAGATGTAAAATTGCTATCCTTTAAAAATAGGACACTTTTATGGTATTTTTATTTTATTCATTTTATTTAATATACTTTCAAGAATTAGGATTTTTAATATTCATCTCTGGTTTAGTAGGAATAAAATGTTTATAAAATATAGAAATATTGATTTTAATTGAGTAATTAAACAATACGCAAGTTACATTTAGAAATTCTTTACTGTTAGCACTATTTGATAAGTTGTGTTTTCTTTTGTGTTATTTCCCTGTGAATCATATATGTTAATTTTATTTTAAATTTCTTTGTCATAGTATTTAAACCGAGGCTGCACTAGGTACTTTGCTAACAAAGATACTGACAAACAGATTTTACAGAACCGCAAAAGTCCTGAGGTATAGTAGACTTTTTTGTTTTTTACTAAAATCTTTAATGTAAAAAAAGTCATGCTGAAAGATACACTTTTTATTTTGGAGCCCAAATATGATTTATTACTTTTAGGCTTATACTTTAAAAACTAGGTATTCCTCCAAGTCTGTCTCCCAGTTGGTATCTACAGAAGCAATAGGTTCTGCTTCTTCTTGGTTGAGCGTCAGTGTACTGCTCTACTCTTGTTCTTTTTCCAAGTATGAAACTATTAAATTGACTAAGAATCATCCTAATGTAGCATTTTTGAAACTTACCATATTACCCATTGAGATTAAGTATAAATATGTCTTTTATAATTTGTTGTCTACTTGAAGGCTGAAGTAAGCTTTGAAGTAAACAATAGATTAAGCATTCTTCTGAAGGGATGCTTATATATTATTGTATTTTTTAAAAAACAGCATATTTCTGTAATAAGTTTTGTATATTGATCTTATTAAATTATTATAATATTTTAAAAAGTAATTAGATATACCATTATTTTAAAAACATTATATCTTTAAAAATCTGCAACCCTTATAAGTTTTAATATGCAATGTTTAAATAATAAGTGGTATTAAGTTGTGTTTATTCAACGGGCTTAAATTATGAAATACTAAGTCAGGATTAATTATAGATACTAGTTAATATTTCCTTTATTAATTTTATTAAAAGAT
Source organism: Cynocephalus volans (assembly GCF_027409185.1). Taxonomy (NCBI): domain Eukaryota; kingdom Metazoa; phylum Chordata; class Mammalia; order Dermoptera; family Cynocephalidae; genus Cynocephalus; species Cynocephalus volans. The sequence continues at coordinate 81,022,037 of NC_084464.1, forward strand.
TTATATTGAGTATTTAATCAAACAAGTTTTTATTATAGTTAGTTTTTAATGCTCCGTTTGTGAGCCAGGTATTTTTGACTCCTTTCACAAAATAGGTAAGATGAATTATGTGAATTATAAAAATATATTTTTATAAAAGAGCAGAAAGCAAATATAAGTTCTCATTATTTCAAATTCTAAGCAGATGAGTCTGCAGTTAATTTTTGTTTAATTTGACATTTTATATATCATTTTAGACACAGATGTCTGAATTATAAATCATAAACTTTGTTACAGCCATGGTTGAAACTTTAAGAAACAATATTAATATTTATTATAGTATCTTTCTTTGTCTTGATAATATTTTTATAAGAGATCATCAAAATATAGAGGTTGTATTTTTTTCACTAAGATAATGGAGACATTCCCTAGTGGGACACTGCACCTGTTTTAAAGGGAAAAAAAGAATGTATATTTGATCTTTTGGCATAGAAAAATCTGAGTAGAGAGCAAAGAAAACTGGAGTTTCCTCTCCAAAGATTAAATGCACTCTTTCTGATCCTAGGGTCAGTATACTTTGTCAGAAATCTTATTCACATTATCGAATGTGTATGTGTGTATATATGTAGGTAAACAATGGATTAATATGTTTAAATTACTTTTTATTTCTTCTTTATCAGGAGGATGAGGTGATCATTTTGACTGATTAAACCCTTCGCCTAATTCCATTTGAATGTCTTTAAGTTGTGTGCAATATTTAGGAGAATGCAGTATTTTTAGTCTTCCATACAACAAATATGTTTATTCACATTTAATTAGAAACAGTTTTTAAATTAAGCAGGCATTCAATTGCAAGACTAAAAATTCTGCACGATATATGTTTTCTGTTAACTTTGGCTGCATGTGATTGTTTTCATTGGTTGTCATTATCTAGTCATTTTCCAGAAATTTCACATGCACATAATTGAACATTTTAAAGAATTTTGTGGAAAGACAACTGCAACTTTAGCTGGGAAGCAGTCGTTCTGGGAGAAAAAACATCTCCTAGAGGCATTTTTAATTGCCAGTTAATTCTGATGCTGTTTCTTTTTTTTTTTTTTTTTTGCCCTTTTTGTGAACGGTAAGGGGATCGCAACCCTTGGCTTGGTGTCGCCCGCACCACGCTCAGCCAGTGAGCGCACCGGCCATCCCTATGTAGGATCCGAACCTGCGCAGCGGGAGTGCCGCCGCGCCCCCAGCGCCTCACGCTCCCACCACGTGGTCAGCCCCTGATGCTGTTTCTTAATGTTTAACTTTACTTCTTAATTTTCAAGTTCTGGAAAATTTCTAGTCCAATCTTTTTGTGTTCAGTAACTTTTATGTTCCTTTTCCTAATTTCTGCAGGCCTTTCTTTTTCCCCTTTTCTGAGTTTTGTTATAAGTTCTAACAAATGAATACTTCAGATGCAAGTTTGTTTAGGAAATAAAACAAATTTTCTCATATTTTTCTGAAATGTTTTAAGTCAGTGCATAAATTCTTAAAGTAAGCATAATGCTTACTAATATATAGTTTACCTCATAAATACTTATACAGAAAGGTTAAAAAATAATTCTCAGGCCATGAAAATTGTATCAGCCTGTCCACTATTTACTATTTAGTATTGGTGTGGTTAGAGGCAGTTAACCTAAAGGAGTACCATGCTAATTGTCAGATTTAAATTTTTATTACAGTTTTTTAACCTGTTTTTTTTTTTTTTTGCTTTATTTTTATCTGACAAATAAAGATTGTATCTATTTATACAACACATTGGAGTACAATGTAATGTTTTGATATATGTATACATGGTGGAATAATTAAGTGAAATTAATTAACATATTAATCACTACCTTAGTTCTTTTTGATCTGTAGATGTTGATTTGCTTCAACACTGATATTCCCCCCTTTTTTGCTCAGTTTACATCTATATCTAAGATCCTAGCTTTAGAATTAAAATTATAACTTAATTGGAAAAATCTCATTCCATTTTTTTAACTGAAATTTTTAATAATTGTAGATTCACATGTAGTTGTGAGAAATAGAGATCCTGTATGTACTTTACCTAGTTTATTCAGTTTTTGAATGTGTTAGAATACTAAAGTTTTTCCACTGACAAATTTTATTTTTGCATGTTTATATAGCACATTATTAGATCTGGTATAGTAATTTTATTCTACTTAAGTAATGTAAAGATCAGATAATTGATGTTATCTTATTTTGTAGTGTCTTAAGGCAGGTTCCTTGAAAGATCCTCTGTTAGATGACCACGGAGATTTTATTAGAATGTGTACAGCCATGAAAAAAATTGGTTTGGATGATGAAGAAAAGCTTGATCTGTTCCGGGTAGTAGCTGGTGTCCTGCACCTTGGAAATATTGATTTTGAGGAAGCCGGCAGCACTTCAGGTTGTTTGTTTGTTTGTTTGTTTGTTTGTTTGTTTGTTTGTTTGTTTTTAAGAGGAGTAAAATTAGAATTTCTGTCATTTCTTTGTCATATGAAAATTGAATTTGTTTGTTATGAGTAGGTTTGTTGAGATTTCTGGAATATACTGCGTTACCTTGTGAATCTCACAAATTAAGGGATGCTCTGTCATCAGTCATTGTGGGTTCTGTTTTGAACAAATCAGTGATGTTGATAAGGAGTAAACTTCTCATTTTTGAAAGATAAGTAACTCTATCAGGGCCATATTTAGTTAAATTTTCTGACTGATATTATTCTTTCCTAATAGGTGAATAGATTAATTCTCTGTCACCTATTAAGGTATTTTTGAAAATTTTCTGGTTCATTGATCTAAACTTGGATCAGGTAATTAGGGCAATTTAATACACAAAAGCCCATAAACTTCATTAATGAGAAATGAAAATAAATTAAAATTTTTATTTTTATGCAAATTGAAAGAGTATTTAAATGCCTGATGATAGCAACTTTCCAACTCTAGAGTCTCAGTCTCTACATGAACAGTTAGACTGCGTAATTCTAAATTTGATCTGTAAATACAGGGATTGGCAAACAATGAACCAAATCTGGCCCACTGCGTGTTTTTATAAATTGTTATTGGAACATAGCCACACCCATTCATTTATGTATTGTCTATGCCAGCTTTCATGTTACTGTGGCAGAGTTGAGTAGTTGTGACAGAGACTTTATGTTCTGCAAAGACCAAAATATTTACTAGTTGGTCCTTTAGAAAAAAAGTTTGTCAATCCCTGCATTATTTTGCAGTCTTATACCAAGGAGAATTAAGAAAAACCTAAAGCACCATTAATAAAACAGTCAATACCATGGGCTTTTGTGTCAGATCCCAAACATTCTCTGAGCTTTGGTTTCTTCATTGCAAAATGAAATAATCCATGAGAAATGCTTTTAAAGTATAGTACCTAGCAATAGTATGCATATAGGGTAGGGCCAAAAGAGGGAGGAAAAGAATATTTAGTGAAAAAATGTGTCTGCTATGTCCGAGACCCTTCATATTTTGTATCTTGTCATAAACATCGTAATCATAAACATTGTAAAAATAAGGAAGTAGGGAATATTATCTCCATTTTATAGACGTGGAACCTGTGCAGAAGTTAAGTAACCTATGTGGTCATTAATGAAGTTGTAGATGTGAGAACCAGGTTCTGCCCACATCTGGCTAAATTAGGAGCTTGTGATAATTGTCCATCATTGCCCCCGGGCTACTGAGCCTCATGATCTGTGAACAAGCAGACTAAAATAGGCAGTTTTAATGACTTTCAGATTTAATGTTCTGTGATGCTATGAAGTCAGTAACATGAGATGTAGCATGCTCTTGAACCAGACTGCTTCCCCATATATTCTCTTCCTGTGTGACCTTGGGCAAGGAACTTAACCTTTCTATGTCTCAGTTCCCTCACTTTAAACTGGGGAGAATAATAGTCCCTACCTCATGTTGTGAAGAGGAAGAAATGAATTAAATATTTGTAAAATAATTTGAATACTTGTATCTGGCACATAGTAATCACTGTAAATGCTTTAAATAAGTAAAATAAAAATACAGATTACTTCCAGTTTAAAATGAAAAGAAAAAATCAAGCAAAATTAGGTATGTTTTTAGTGTACGTTAAAGTTTTTTAATTAGTTTTTTGGAAATTTATTTTTAAAATATAATGAGTATTAGCTTACATTCCATTTGCTTCTAGCATTGTTATACCAAAGGAATATGTAAGAGATTCTAAGTAACACACAGAAAAGATCTTAAGTCTACGATATTTAGTACGCACTTTGGAATGTTGCTAGAAGTGATAGGAGCACTTTCACACCTCTTAGAATATGCAGATATATACAGAGTGTCATAAATGTTGTGTGATCCAGTTAATTTAACAGTATGAAATGGTCAAAAGGTACTTAGCACATATTTGCATTGTCTCTTATTTTTCTTCTCAAACTTCCTTCTGTTGAAAATGAGCAGAAAGCAGGGAAGATTGGAATGAGGCAGTAGATCAAGAGATTGAATAAGCCAGATTATTTTAATTTTAGTAGCTAAGATTTTATTATATTAATCTTCATCTTTCCTATGGCTCTTCCTGTAGATCCTAATAGTTTCTAATTAGAATTGATTTTTTTCCAATTTTGGCATGTTCTAGTAATTTGAAAAAAATTCAGTATTTTTATAATTATTTTATTGGAATGTTATTCTCCAGTAAATGCGTATAAGATTCAACTGTCATAAAAACATTTTTAGCATGATGGAAATGCAGGAAATATCTGTTGGGATTTCCTATGTTTTTAAAATTTCACATACCAAAAAAACACCAACAAAACATGTTGTTATAACAAATTTAAAAAATGAAGTTTTTTTTGGAAAGGCAGTGACATGAAAATCTTACATTATTTTATAGTTTTTTTTTATGACTTTGGTTTTTGTGTTATTTTTAAGTAGCATTTCTTATCTTAGCCTTTCATATGTAAGTAACTTTGTAATATAGTAAAAAAAGAGAAATATTTAAATGAATTCATGAATTATTGATGATCAGTTTTTTGAGTTACATAGTTTTAGATTATGTGTATGTATGTAGAGCCTAGACATGAGCAGTAAGCTCATATTCACAGAATTAAACGTTAAATGTATTCTGAAAGTATTTCCTCTTTTCATTTTTTTGGTAACAGCTTTATTGAGATACACTTCACATACCATACAATTCACCCATTTGAATAGTACAGTTCACTGGTTTCCAGTATATTCAGAGTTGTGCAACCATCAACATAATTTTAGAACATTTTAACCACCCCACAGAGAAACCCCATTCCCTTTAGCAATTACTCCTCATTGCCCTTTTCTCTCAACCCTAGGCAGCCACTAATCTACTTTCTATTTTTATAAATTTGCTTATTCTGGGCATTTCATATAAATGGAGTCGTGTAATATGTGGTCTTTTGTGACTGGCTTTCATTTAACATGATGTTTTCAAGGTAAATCTATATTGTAGCATGTAGCAGTACTTCATTGCTTTTTATTGCTGAATAATATTTCATTGTATGGACATACCACATTTGTTCATTCATCAGTTGATACGTTGTTTGGGTTGTTTCTACTTTTTGCCTAATATGAATAATGCTGATAAGGACATTTGTAAACAAATTTTTGTTTGGTTGTTGGTTTTCATTCCCCTTGAGTATATGTTTAGGCGTGGAATTGCTGAGTTGTAACTCTGTTTAATCTTTTGAGGAACTGTCAAGACTGTTTCTCAAAGTAGGTGTACCATTTTGTATTCCCATTAACAGTGTATTACAGTTTCTCTATATCCTCACCAATACTGTCTGTTTGTCTCATACTAGCAATCATAGTGGATGTGACGTGTTTTCTCACTGTGGTATTTATTTGCATTTTCCTGGTGACCTATGATTGAGTATCTTTTCACCTGCTTATTGGCCATTTGTATGTTTTTTTTGGAGAAATGTCTATTTAGAGCCTTTGCCCATTTATTAATTGGGTTGTCTTTTTATTATTGAGTTGTAATAATTCTTTTATATATCCTAGGTACAAATTCCTTATCAGCTATGTAATTTGCAAATGTTTTCTTCCATTCTGTGGGTTATCTTTTCACTTTTTTGATAACGTTTTTTGAAACACAAAAGTTTTTGATTTTGATAAAGTCAAATTTATCTATTCTTTTCTACCGTTGCTTATGCTTTTGGTACCGTATCTAAGAAATGAAGATTTACTTCAAGATCATGAGTATTTTCACCTTTGTTTTCCTGTAAGAATTTAATAGCTTTAACTCTTACATTTAGGTCTTTGGTTAATTTTAAGTTAATTTTTGTACATGGTGTGAGATAGGGGTCCGTCTTCAGTCTTTTGCATGTGGATATCCAGTTGTTCCATTATTGTTAGTTGAAAAAACTATTCTTTCCTCAGTTAATTATCTTGACAACCCCTTATTATTATAAGATCTAATATTTTATATTCTCATATTTGTTTCTGAGACTAGTCTGTTAAATAATTTATTAATTTGTCATAATAAAATTGTCATGATTTTTATGCATTCTTTATAGCTTTGACATTAGATAGTCTTGGAATAAATAATTTATAAACACTAATTTTTGAAAATATTTATAAAATGTTTATTATTTTAATAGTAGTAATAATAAATATAACTATTATCTATATACATATATATAGCTAATCTTTATATAGTATTTGCTCTGTACCAGGTACATTCCAAGCACTTCACGTGTGTAACTGTATTAGTCGTCATAACAGCCATGTTAGGTAGGTACAATTATTATTCCCATTTCATGGATGAAAAAACTGAGCACAGAGAGAATAAGCAGTTTCTTTGAGATCACATAGCTAGTAAGTTGTAGAGCCAGATCAGCCCAGAGACTAAATGCTTTCTATATAATACTTTTAAAAATAGCCTCCAGAAGTAGAAACCTGTAGATAGGATGTACAGGTGAGAGCAACTGCCTCTTCACCCTTGCCCTTCATCCCCAGGCAACATGAGCACACATATGCAGTGTACATACATAACGTATACAGATTAACCCACTAAAGTGCCTTACAACATCTGCACTAAAATTACTCCTTGAAGTTTCCAGGAAACATATGAATTTCAATGATAAGACACTATATTTCTCTAGAGAATCAATGTATTACAAAAGGATTTTAAACTGCCATTAATCTATTTCACTTAAGATAAAAGGGATATAAAAAATGAAGCAGTGGCAGTTTAATATTAACAGGCTGAAAGGATTATACCATGGACTGACGCATGTGATGGTCTCCAGTAGACGGGGATGGCGAAAAAGTGAGGTGGATTTCAGAGTTACAAATAAAACTTGTTTATTACTAGTTTTATGTAACTGAAGTATAATTCGGAAAGATGGGTCATGAAAATCTGGTTTATATAACATTTATCAAATTAAAATATATTTTCATTAGGTGGTTGTAATCTAAAGAATAAATCTACACAATCATTGGAATATTGTGCTGAATTACTGGGTTTGGACCAAGATGACCTTCGTGTAAGTTTAACCACAAGAGTGATGCTGACAACAGCAGGGGGCACCAAAGGAACAGTTATAAAGTAAGTTTCTTAACTCATTGATCTGCAAAAATCCTGCCTTGCAGTTTGTCAGGGAAAAATCTTTTTTTTGAGAACCTGAGATTTAAAGTTGATCTTTGTGCATCATTCATTCATTTTATTATAGTGTTCTAAAACCTGTGCTTGATAGATCAAAATTCTGTGCATCTGACTGCAGCAATACATCATATAAATAAATGGGGATTTGCAAAGCTCTTAAAGTTGTTCCTTGCAGATAGATATTCTGCATGGCACAGGTTTGAAATTAAAAAGGTAAGAGAGAAGTTTACTTTTGTACAAGTATGAAAATAGGAGTTGATTATGTTAGTCAATAGCTGTTTTAGGGAACAGACTATTTTACTTTATAATAGTCATTTTTAATGCAAATGGTGTGTACTGAAACTTCTAAGTAGAACTCACTTTAGCAAAATACTCAGCAAATGGACCTTTCCCTTACCTTTAGGATTTGTCATTTAGAGGAAATTGCAAATGACCAAATAAGGGCCTAGCCAAGATTTTAAAAATTATTAACCAAGAATTTCTAGATTGTGTCTGGGTGTATTTATACCTTTGGCTGAATGTCCTATATTTTATGCATTTTTGTTTTTGGTACTGTAGGATAAAATTGATATTCAAGCTTATCATTCTGAGGCACTGCAAGATCATCAGTTGTGGGGGAAAAAAGTCAGATCCTCTATCCCTTGCTAAAAAAGGCAGGCTGAATGAGCTCTTGTGCCATATTTCAGAAAAATTTTCAACAAATTAAAACAAGAAACATTTTTTTAAAAAGCCACTCAGAAAATTTGCTACCTCTTACACTTTTGGAAATATTGGCAAGGCATGCTTAGCCTGATACTTTGCTAAGCTGATTCCAAATTATTATTATAGAGGAAAACTCAGCAAGGAGTTTGTAGGGCAATGCTCTATAGTTGCTCGGTTCCTTAAAGACATCTCTGGGGCCCAAGGGAAGGCCCATAATGGCACAGGTGGGTGGTCCTCAGGTATTGTTTCCTTTTATGTATTCTATGTGCAGGGTGTTTACATAAAATACACTTCAAGAAAGGATTTCATTGCAGAAAATATAAGTTAGAAAAGCCTTACTTAGAGGGGATTCGAGTGTCAGGCTGACCCAAATGACTTTTAAAGTTAGTTACAAATTTGAACTTTAATGTTGGTGCTCCCATATTGGCCCATGCTTTATTATAGCATTTAGCTTGGTGGTTGGAAATTCTCTTTTACACCAGTCTCTTCTCTCTTCTTGAGGAGAGTGGCTGTGTATCTGCATCTGCAACATCTAATTCTGTTATATTATGTAGTTATTTATATCAAATAATAGAGTTGGACAGTTCAAATTTTAAGATGTGTTTTTCCTAAACAAGGTAAACAAGTCGCCAAACTTTAAAGTTATCCTGAATTAAACACAATATTTTTTGCATTTATAGAAAGTCAAAAGGAAGATTATTCCTCTAAATAACATATATTTCAGCATGTAAAGTGAAGTGTAAATTAAGGTTAAAATGATTTTTTAAGCCTAAAGTTCTTTTACCCAATAATAGATTTTTGATCTAATTTTAGATAGTTCCTCTAGTTCATGTCTTGTAGTTTTCTACTTATCCCCACTTATTTGTGCCTATTCACACATGACCTTTGCATAACTATTTTGTTCTTCACAGTAAATATGTTCAGGTACACTTTGACTTTCGGTATCTGGCATTATTTTCACAATATATTACCATAAAGGATTTTCAATGATATAGTCTTCTTTTATAGGGTACCCCTGAAAGTGGAACAAGCAAACAGCGCTCGTGATGCCTTGGCAAAGACTGTGTATAGCCATCTCTTTGATCATGTGGTAAACAGAGTGAATCAGTGTTTTCCTTTTGAAACATCATCCTATTTTATTGGAGTCCTAGATATTGCTGGTTTTGGTGAGTATAGTTTTTTTTTTTGAGTGTATGTTTGCTTGATATTTTTTCATATTTAAAATTGTTTTTTGGGGGGGGTAAGAGGGGGCAGCTTGCTGGGACAGTGATCAAACCCTGGACCTTAGTGTTATCAACACCATGCTCTAGGAGCTGAACAGCTAGCCCCCAAAATTAAAAAACAAAAAAACTATTTTCCCTTGTGGCACAATGTATTTTCAATTACATGTTCATACCTGTATTTTATCCTATGACTTAAATAGGAAGCTGATGCTTTAAAAAAAAAAAAGGAAAGATTCATGGGGGGTGGGTAGTTTTGATCACACTAATGCTAAAATTGAAACATGTTGATTGAAAACACTATAATTAAAGGTATCTCTATACACTTAAATGAATACAACTAAAAAAGGGTTAAACTCTTAAGTGCTATTAATAAAGATACTACTAAGCTCAATAACTAAAAAATAATAGATAAAGATGATAAAGTCATTTAAACCATTGACTAACATGTAGAGCTGGGTGTAGGATGACCTAACATATAGGCCAACCTCATTGCTATGTGTAAGAATTCATTGCTAGTGTTGTCAGTGAATAGCTATTTCCAGTTAATTTTCCATCAAATCAATAAGATAATCAAGGTAAGTAATTGAGAAGAGTTGTGGAGCTGTTTGACCTGAAATGAAATGGGTCACCAGCGTCTGAATGCCGCTTTGTTCTGAATGACCATGTTGTAAAAATCTTCAAGTACATCTGGTGGGTTTTGTATTAGGCTTAATCAGTGTGGGAATTCCTTTTGGCTGTGAAGGGGTGGTGTCTTCTTCCTTTGTGATTTGTTTGCCTTTGCCAAGGTAAGGTATGAGTGTTTACATTTTGGGAAGAACAAAGTTTTGCTTTTGATGTGATTTTAAAATTTATAGTAAATTACTACCTTTCATTCAAAGGTGGAGAAGCACCTGTCGACTTGAGATTTCACAATCTTAGACATTTGTTTCCTGGTCTACACCAGTTTTAGTATAACACGCACATACACAGAATTATAAAATTTTAGAGCTGTGTGCATCTTAGACATCATGTAATACAATTCCTTAATTTTAGAAATGAATTAGTATTCATTCATAGCATTTTTATTTTTATTTTATTTTATTTTATTATTATTATTTTTTGTGTGTGACCAGTAAGGGGATTGTAACCCTTGCCTTGGTGTCGCCTGCACCGCGCTCAGCCAGTGAGCACACCGGCCATCCCTATATAGGATCCGAACCCGCGGCCTCAGCGCTCCCAGCACCGCGGCGCTCCCAGCGCCGCACTCTCCCGAGTGAGCCATGGGGTTGGCCCCATTCATAGCATTTTAAATAACTGTAATTAACCCAGGTTATGCAGAAAGAAATCTTCTAAAGCACTTGTATTTTGCATCAATTTTGTGCTTTAAGGTAGATTGCTTTAATACTTGTGCTTTAAAAAATTATGTTACAAGTGCTTACATTTTATATCTTTTAATATATAACATATATTTCATTTGACAAATAGCATTTTTGTCAATTGAAGCAGGGATTTTTTTTTATGTATCATATTTAATTTATTATTGTAGGTACACACATTTTCAAGATTATTTAGAAAAATAAGGTTTTTTCCACTCTCTTATTTCACAAAACAATTTTATTCCATTTCTTCTTGAGCATCTTTGATCTCAGGAGCTTTATTATTACTGGGAATGGCTTCTGCATCACTCACTTCACTTTCCAAGTCACGTAATTTTCACTCCAATCTGACTTTGGATCCAGCATCTTTTGAGGGTTTAAATAATGCTGTAGTTGAAATATTTTATCCTAGAAGTCCCAATTCACTTAATCTTAGAACAGGTTGTTTTTCCATATCTCCTATAGATTAATATTAACAATCACAACATCCTAATATTTAATGTGTGAAGCAGGGTATTTTTTAATACTTAATTTTAATGCCTAACAAAGTTTAAGTCTTGAAATAAGAGTATTTGAGGAGTATAGAACAATTATATGTGTATATATATATGTATGTATGTATTTTTTTAATCTAATTTTAAATCCAGCCATTAAAATAACAATATTTTATTTTAAGATAAATTTGTATGAAGTTGATTTGATGATGACTCAGTTCTGGTTTTATGTTTTCAGAGTACTTTGAGCATAACAGTTTTGAACAGTTTTGCATCAACTATTGCAATGAAAAACTTCAACAATTTTTTAACGAAAGGATTCTGAAGGAGGTAATTGCCATTATAATTTAAATTTAAGATCTGCATTAAGCTATTTTACATTTTAGTTGATGGGGTATACATAAGAGAGCTGAGGAAATCAGGGAAGCCCAGCAGAGGCCCCACTGGCTCAGGCACAGCAGAACTGTTAATGGTTCAGCTGAAGCTTTGGGACTCCGTAAAAACTCTAATAGGTACCTCCTCAGAAGTGAACATCTATCATATCTTAATAGTGACTTTTACTAGACTTGAAGTTTTGCTTGGTTCTTTTTCTGATTCTGTTGTCTCTACTTATGCCACTGCCAGACAGCTTTCTATTGTCATTCCTGATCTTGGCATCTCCTGCTTTTCTTTTAAGCCTCTCTGCTTCTGCCCACTCTGCTGTCTGCTCTCTTTCTCTCTGTGTGTAGCAGCAAAGCCACCATGTCAGGAGAATTGATACAGCCATTAGCCTGGAATGACTCTGGCAGAACTTTCCCTGCCATGCCACCTCGTGGATTGCCAGCTGCCTGTGAATGGCATGCCTTTGGCTGGGCACCATCTGTAGTCCAGTAAGGAACTTCCTGCCACTGCTTATAGTAAATAACTGTGTACGGCAGATGCTCAGAATACCCAGCCTAGGAAAGTTACTTTTTAATTCTTTGGAGTGTAGAGTAAGTAGAGGTAGCTTTGGATCAGTTGATTTGTGATTCGGCTTACTCTTGTGTCCCTTGAATTTGAGTTCTCCAGTATGTCCTATCAATCGCTTGACTTTTATTCCTTTGTACTATCTGAGGTATGTTTTACTAAATAGAGATAGAGTTTAAGAGACCTGAGAGGGCATCTAGTCCCTTTATTTTACAAATGAAGGAACCAATTCACAGAGCTTTTTAGTAACTTCTGCAGGTCTGAGCCCCCCTCCTGGCTGCTGGCCCACAACACTGTACTTTCCTTGTATTAACACTGCTATTTTCTAAGTTCTGTCCTCCAATTTATCTGGGCCAAAAAGTGCAACATTCTCTTTCCTAGTCCCATCCCTTCTATCTTTTCCCACATTTTTATGACGTCTTTGTCTTTATGGGCTTCTCAGCATATTCCAGCTTTTGTACATTTTGCCTGTATCCAATAGCTAAATCGATTCTTCCATAAACAAACAGATAAAACACATACTTATCAGTAAGATAGTCTCTCTGAAAATGTTTTTTTCAGCCAAATTAGTTCTTTCATTACCATGTGAAGTTTTACATGCATTCCTCTTTCCTTCCACAACAAATCAGCAAGAAGCTTTATTTAGAAATAGAAACTATATAAAAGGAGATGGTATCTTGATTTATATTTTCATTTATAAGAATCCTTTAAAATAAATATGTATTTCAAATTCAGATTGGATTCAAGTGGACAGTGCCTTCTAGAATGTCAGAAACCTTTTCTAATGTATCTCATGGGAGGAAATATTTAAATATTCAGGAAAAAATGTTAAAACACATTAACTTAAACTCAGTGTATAGCTTACCCATCTGTGATAAAATCATTTAAAAAAAAAATTTAAGAAGATACTAGACTTACATCTAGGGACTCAACTTTGATTTATATATTATTCTTCCAAATTATATTTATTTTCACCAAATGATGTATACATCATATATATTATATCATTGTATAGGTAATTAGAGCTCATTTGTGGTTAATTACCATTTCCTTGATTTTCGTGCCTGTCTACAAATGTTCAAAATCTGTTCTGTCTTTGGAAAACCATTTAGGGATATACTAGTTGGTATTAACCTTTGTATTCTAATTGATAAATGTTATGATCAGAAACAGCATAAAACATTGACTCCATTTCATGTTGCACTGTATTTCCATACCTATGATTATGATTATTTCATTTTTAGGAACAAGAACTCTATCAGAAAGAAGGTTTAGGTGTTAATGAAGTACATTATGTGGATAATCAGGACTGTATAGGTATGTAGTTTTTTTACTTCACTTTTAAGAAATATGGGAAGATATAGTGAATGTATTTCATGTTAATTTTTCTGTGTTCTGTGATTGACTTTAGTTATGGGACTTGACACTGTGTTATTTGAGTTTACTTCTCTAGTATTGCTTAGAAGTTATTTTTCCTACCAAGACATTGAGTTTAGCTTTGAAAGTTTTTCCAAAATCTCCTCTCTTTATTGTGATGGGTGTTTTCCTACCTAAACAGCTAATGTGTGAATCAGTTAAGAGGGAAACTCAGTTTCAGGCAGCAAAGAGATTTATCATCTTTTATGAGGAAGTTCATTGTTAGGCCATCCTCCAGGTGAGGTTTGCTTTTTTTTTTTTTTTTTTTTTTTTTTTTTTTAAATTTTTTTTTAAATTTTAAAAATTTTATTAATATTATATTTTTACATTCTAGGATGTTATTGCAGAGCAGGGAGCAGTTGGGAGGGAGCAGGAGAGGGGAAAGGGTAAGGAAATGTGATAGAAGAAAGGAAGGAGGGACGGGATTGAGGCCTATGGCACCCCCCTCATTCCCACACAGGAGACCCAAGGGCTTCCAGCGGTGGCTTGGTCATTGCTGGGCTGGGTGCAGATGTCAGGGGTGTGTGGCAAACCCCCTTCCTCCCCCGCCCGCAGCTTGGGAACCCAGGGCCCTTCTTGCTGAGGCTTGGTGGTTGTGGCTGGGCTGGTTGTGCATGTTCGGGGAGTGTGGCTGAGGCCCTCGGCCCCCACCCTCATGACTGGTTGCGGGTATTGGGGGGCATTGCTGAGACCCCCGCCCTTCCCCCTTTCTGGCTTGGTAGCCCAGGGGACTTCCATTCCTTCTAGGTATTATAGGTGATCTTTGGTGAAATGAGACCTTTACTAGTTAATATTAAACTTTGTCTCTGGTTGTGGGTACTTTGTTTTTTCTTTCAGTTCTGTGTTGGATTATTTGCCATTCCCACCACTCAAACTGTGCTGGAACTAATTCGCTGTCCTTTGCTTACTTCTAAAATGGGGGAACTTCCTGTGGGACCAGTACTTGAGCTCTGTGGTTGAGCTAAATTGCTGCTTTGCTGCTGATTCCCTAGGGAAGGCTTTTCGTGCAGCTCAGGTTTTAATGGTTGACTTTATAGGTACTTCCAGGTCTAGTGAAATCTGGTGCACCTGGATTGTGTAGAAACTCTGGTCTGGGCCTGAGTCTTCTCATCAAACTGCACCCCATGCAACTCTATATTCCTGACCAGTCTCCTCCTAGTGGTCCTATGCTGATTGGGGGGTAGATCAGCTGTCCTTGCTGTGCCCCAGTGTTCCCCCGGTGGGCCCATCTCCCCCATTGCCCAAAAATTTCCCATGAGACGGCCGTGCTCTGGTCCCTTGTGATGACTCACTGGCCTCTGAGTGGCACCTTTTTTTTGGTTGTTGTGGCTCCTCGCTCCTGTGTGGGTCCATGGAATCCCTATTAGTGGTCTTGCTGGCCTGGGGTTCAAAACGGTCGGAGTGGTTTTTTCTTTCTCATTGTGGCTTCTCCTGCCTTCATGCACTCCGTAGGTCTCTCCTCCTCTTCCCCTGAGCTCTAGCGGCCCCCACTTGGCTGTTGTTGCTTTTTTATACTTGTAAATTGATTGATTTGTGGGAGAGAGTGACTGGGGGGACCATCTGTTCTGCCATCTTGACCGGAAGTCAAATCTGGCTCTGTTTTTCTGCTGTTCTCTTGGTTCTGTTCCCCTCTGTGCATTAGCAACACCCTCTGACTGGTTGCAAGTTGGCTTCAGAAGTTCCACATGTCACATCAAGATAATACTGTGCAGCAGGAGAACAGGGTCTCTGTTTTCCGTATCTATTTTAGCAGTAAAGAAACCTTTCCCTGTAGCCCTCAAGCTAGTTTTTAGTCTTTCTTTTCTTTCCCACCCCATCTCTAAAATCAACAGTTGTGTAAGCCGTGTTTTGAAAACCCCATTTCACAATCCAGTCAGTAACTCATATGCTAGATTTGGACAGGTAGTGTAACAATGATAATATTACTTTCCATTAGTGTAACTTTTCAAAGCACCTTCAGTCATATCTGGTCCCCTTAGAATTCCCTTAACACACTGTGTTTTTCCTTGCCTCTGTGACTTTGTGTGGTTTGACACCTTGAACTCCTACTCTTCCTTTTATCTTTCATCTCACCTCCACCTCTTTCCACATCTATCAGAATACTCTCATTTATAGCTTAGTTCAGTATGCCTCTCCTTTATCACCACTAATTGTCCAAGAAGCATCATTTTCTGACCAGTGCAGTTAGAATCTTGCTTTCTCTTCCTGTGTCCTATAGCTGTGTCCCATTCAACAGTTCTCATGTAGTGTATTTAAGTAGTTTATTTTTAGAGTTATTTTGGACAGGAAGGAAATTCAAACAAGAATGGAAGGAGCATAAAAATGTGCTATTACTAAAAAGTTTTGCTTGAAAGCATTTAGCAGTATTAAAAAGCTATGCATGCAAAGGTTTCTGTACTTTTACTTCATTTTGAATATAGGTGTCATCTGGAAAAAGAGGAATTTCTGGTATCATAGCCTCTTATCCTAGTTTACAAATGGAATGGTTATTATATTAGTTGCTTTCTTTATGGAATTGTTTTTCTAAAATCTATATTAAATATATGATGTTACTTTCTAATAAATGGCCAGATTTGAAATAAAAAGTCATCTGCTTTCTATAGCCTTTGAGAGAATACTTGTAGAATCATCTTTTATATTGTTTTCTGACCAGTCTTTGAAATTTGTTATCAGTAAATTGTTCATATATCTTTAAAATGTTATGGTTTTACTCTATCATGAGTATTTTGATTTTTTTGAAACAGATTTAATTGAAGGAAAATTAGTGGGAATACTGGATATTTTGGATGAAGAAAATCGCCTTCCCCAGCCAAGTGATCAACACTTTACATCTGCTGTTCACCAGAAGCACAAGGACCATTTCCGACTCACTGTGAGTTTGCCATTCTAAAATTGAGACTCTGTGGTGGGAAGAGAAGTTTTTAAAAAGATGCACTTGAAATTTGATATTATTAGATAATTAGAATAAATTTTGTAGGGGTTAGAGCAACTGTATTATATCTAGCACAGCATCTTCTATAAATAGGCATTTAATTTCTATGTATTTTTGATAATGATCTGTGTAATCAAAGCCCTTTCCTCTGGATGGAAAGTACACTTCACCTATCTGAGATGTACAAAGAGATTTACCTTCATGTTCTCCTTTCTGAGCTAAGTGGCCATCAGGTGCTTTGTTTTGTGTCATGTCACCTTGATTGTGTTCCAGGGGTTAGCACCTAGAGTCACAAGTAACCATCTGTCTGCATATTTGTAAGACTAGCAGTGAAGGTTGTGACTTAGAACTCTGACTGGTGGAAGCAATCCATATTAGATAGTAATCAGCCAGTTCATTTTGATCTCTTTCCTAGGGGGTTTTGAATGGAGAATACACTCAGAGAGGGTAATAGAAGCTAAAGCAATGGAAGGATTAGGTGGAATAAAGGGAAGAACAGACACAGAGAGTGGTAGAACATAGAGATGCATTTCTAAAAGGGCCAGAAGACCTGATTCCTGAACTGCTGTCAGGTCGTAGAGCTGTGCTGGGGTCCCTGCAGCAGCGAAAAATAGATCCATTGTCCAGGAAGCTGGACTGTGTGGCTGTTGAGGTGTTTCCTGGTTCCCCTAATTCTGTGTGTCTTTTCACTCAACCATCATTACCTGAGATAATACAGGCACAACTTATATAATTTATAAGATGAGGCAGCACCTATATTTGTGGTTGAAATTGACATCCAGAAAGAGTCTGACTAGCCCTAAGAAACACGGATGTCATTCTCAGCCAGAGATAAGTGCTACCTCATGTTATAGATAAAAAAAAAAACAACAAAAGGAAAGAGAAGGAAAGAAGAGAAAAACTGCTTAGAATTGCTTAGTGGAATTAAGGAACAAACAGACATTTGCCTCCCATACTATATATTATTTTGAGATTTTAACATAGTATAGCAATCATTACTTTGATGGACCCAGGAGCTTAAGTGAATGGTAACGAGTGGTTTTTTTTCCGTTCATCACATTAACAAAATCATGGTCAAATAGGTTAAATGGGTTTACTTGAAAAGCTGATGTAATTGTGTTAACCTCCTCTAGGGACTGGTATCCCACAACTGCCTGCTTCATTGGCTTGGAGTTCTTCTGTATCCTTAAATATTTCTTGTAATGTCGAGCCTGTTTCTATTACTTGAGTGAAGATAGAAATAAAAAACAATATGTATCCTCCACAAAACTTTTACCAAAATTGGAGATATATATATCCAGTCCTATTTATCCACTGCTCACTGATCTTTGTTATGACCAGTCTATGGATGCATGTTTACCTTTATTAAGGATACTCATCACTAGTCAACAAAATTGTGACTAAGGTCTCAGAGGCATGTAACTCAAAGGACAGCAAACTGAAGCATCAGCAATGGGATTTGGCCACTTTTCTCAAAAGAGAACAAGAGCAAGGCAGTAAATCCTAATTTATGAAGCCATCACTTTTGTTGTATTTATTGCAAGTAAATATAATAACCATTTATTGAACACAGCTTGTGCCAGGCACTGTTCAAATACATTACTTGAATTCTTTCATTTAATCCTATTAGTATCCCCATGCTTCAGATTTGGAGACATACAAGGAGGGATTTGACATGCCCAGCATGGCATGTGAAGAAGTGGTGGGTTTGGGAGTCAGGCTAGGCAGTTTGGCTGCAGAGCCCTCATTCTGACTCGTTCTAGTGTGTTGCCTTGCACAGAGAGGAGGAGCTTCTGTGTTCTGCAACCTCTCTGACCTCAGCAAGCCACTAAGCCTCCCAAGTAGTAGTTTTCTCATTTTAAAATGAGATTATCTTTCTTTAACTTAGGTTATTTTGAGGGTCAGATGTGATCTTGGATATGAAAGCATTTTGGAAACTTTAAATATGATACAAATATGAGATATTACAATTAAATGGCACAGCTCAAATGATTTAATTTCCTTGAGATGGATTCAGGTGCATTGTGCAAACATGTTAGAAAGTGTGGTTTGAAACAGTAGGAGAGTTCCTGGGCTGTGTTTCTTTTCCTGGCTGTACATGGGAATTACCTGAAATAAATGGTATAGGCTTTGGGAAGTTTAAAAGTTCCTCAGGTGATTCTAGATTCTAATATAGCACCGAGGCTGAGAACCACTGCTTTAGAAATAGGTGGTTAACTTTGTAAAATGCCAACTGTTTTATATGTGCCTCTAAATAGTGGGGTTTTTAAAATTTTCTTTCCTAAGAGATTATAAGCAAATATTTGCTAGATTTCACTGGTACTTTAAGGCATACTAGATGTTTAAAAAGTGGTATAATTGTAAGAAGTGAAAATTTCCTTTATGATTTTGAGTATCTTACATCTCAAATGTATTCTAAAGGAAAACTATGTAATATGTTTTTGATAATTTAATAATTCGTGTATCTATTGTTTTTTCAGATTCCTAGGAAATCTAAGCTGGCAGTTCATAGGAACATCAGAGATGATGAGGGCTTCATCATCAGGCATTTTGCTGGGGCAGTGTGCTATGAGACAGTGAGTATAACTTTTGCAAGCAGAAAACCATTTGATGTTGAAACTGAATTGTACAATATGATAGTACATATGTCTCCAGTCATATGTGGCTATTTAAATTAAAGAAAGTTAAAAATTCTGTTCCTCAGTACGCGAGCCACACTTAAAGTGCTCAATATCCACATTGACTGTTCGTGACTGTATTGTACGATACACATATAGAACATTTCTGTCATCACAGAAAGTTCTTTTAGAGCTATGTTAAGAGATATTATCACAAGATGGACTGAAACATTGCTTTTTGACTTATTTTTCAGACCCAGTTTGTGGAGAAAAATAATGATGCTTTACATATGTCTCTTGAGTCCTTAATATGTGAATCCAGGGATAAGTTTATACGGGAATTATTTGAATCATCTACAAATAACAACAAAGATACTAAACAAAAAGCAGGAAAACTTAGCTTTATCAGCGTGGGAAACAAGTTTAAGGTATTTGTGTTAAATTATTTCAGTTTTTTTTTTTTTTTTACTGCATTTAACATAAAATATATTGTTTTATGTTCTAAAGTGGATAATGTAGATCACTGTCAGACATCCCACAAGTTCAAGAGCAGACCCTGCACTGTTGATATTTGTATGTAAAATATCATAATGTAGGCCTAGTACTTGAACATAGAGAAATGCTTGTCATTTTCTGAATGTGTTCTTTCTCGGTGCTTAACATAGCTGATTGCTTTTCCTAATGTTCTTGCTTCTTGCATACTGTCTGGTTGACCTTCAAACCTTCTCTTTCCCATGTGTTTTCTGTTTCCTTCCTCATTCAACAGTTTTGTTTGAGCTGGAGTAGTCCAGCTTGGGATGGCTAGAGAGGACTAGTTGAGTTGAGAGAGTTTTCAGGAGGCACAGCCTGGGGCTTCAGGTAAATGATCACCGTCATGGACTCTTGTGTGTACAGTGGCTGCCATGTTAAAAAGAGCCCATCTCAAGTGAATGATTCAGTTTGTAATTCATTTCAACATGTTTTCTCACAGTGGCATTATACATGTGCATATTATACTAAAATTTGATTAGAGCTTTTAACAATTTGTGTAAAAGATAAGTGCTCAGGTGTGGCAAACTCTTCAAGTTGTTTATTTAACATTGAAGAATATTTCATTTCTTAATTTCAGATCAGGAATTTATTCTTTGAGGTCTATCAAGAAATTGACATAGGTGTGTCAGAAATGGAATACTGCCAATTTGTTCTAATTGTTGAATGTTATTTTGGAAGAAATAATTTTAAAACTTTTATATTACAAGTTTAATGAACAAAAAATTATAATACATAGAACAAAGAAATAGAGTGAATTTCTCTCATAACTTTCCACAAAGTATTGTTGTTACATTTATAGTAAAACTCTAAGGTTGCCTTTCATTATCTGTACCTTAAATATTAAAAATGATGTAATTAGGAACAGTATTTAAATATCAAAATACTATGATGCTAACTGATAGCATAAGCCTCCTCAAATCCCTTTTATATTGAAATAGGCTCTTAATAATTAACGTGTTTATAAAAGCTAGTTTTTTTTCATTTAATATTTTCCTACTGTAATATTATAGTAGTAGTCCTGGTCAATATATACTTGAAATCTGAGACAATATAAACAAAAACATTCTTAAAATTCTTATTTGGATTATTAATTTTTTATGTTGAGCCTTGAAGTGCCTTATAATTGTTTATGTATAATAATATATATTTTTATATTAAACTGCTAAAAGCTATAACTGAATAATACTAACAAAATAGCTCACATATGTTTTTCTCTGAGATAAAAATGTAATGAAATATAAATAGTGATTCTTAACTTGAAATATAGTAGGATAGCTCATTAAATTAAATCTGAAATATGTAAGGCAATAAGAACAAAACAGTCTATCATTTAAAGTAATACTTAAGTTATTTAACATTACTGGGGACCAAAAATTTTCCAGTGAAAAATGACTTTTTTCAGATTATTGAAACCTAACCCTTTTACTGTTGGTGTTTTAGGAAAAGTAATCCTTTTTATGGAAATGTTAGTTTGTTATAAACATGAATATTTGTATGCTTTATAATGAAATGAAGCATAAGTTACGTAAGGTTGTTTACCCTTATGCCCTATGGTCTTTGACTGCTGCTCTTTGATAATTAACATTCTTCCCTCTTTTCTCAGCAGCTGTTAGTTGATTTTTGCAGCTTCTATTCTTTTGACTTTATCTCTATTTTTTTTGGAAAAAACAGTGCTTAGCGTATGGATTAAGGAGCATGGACTTTGTGACAGTTGTTTTCTTCCCACATTAGTGGCTCTTATATTTTTCATTTGAGTGTTGGTCTAGATTGATTAAGCTTATCAGAACTGTGTCAACCAGATAAGTGGAGAATTACTATATTCTTTTAATCCAATAACAGATTCATTCCATTTTAATAACTTAAACCTATGATATGTGAAGTATACTATAGTAGCTTAGATAGGAGAGTGAAATTTGGTGTCAGGCTTGTGTTGGACTTATTATGTCTTTGCGTTTGCTAGCTCCATGATCTGGGCAAGTTATTTATTTCCCTGGGCCTCAGTGCTTCCACTTATAAAATGAGGCCAATAATTTACAAGGGTACTTCAGAAAGTCTGAGGAAAAATGGAATTAAAAGATAAAAAAGAATCTTTCCACGAACTTTTTTGAAGACCCCTCTTATAGTCAGCCCCCTGAAACCGTGGTTTCCATTATCTGTGGGTTCAACCAACCAAGGATCAAAAATATTTGAAAAAAAATTGTGTCTGTACTGAACATGAACAGACTTTTTTTTCTTGTCATTATTCCCTAAACAATACGGTATAACAACTATTTACATAACATTGACATTGTATTAGCTATTATAGGTAATCTAGAAATGATTTAGATAAAGTATATGGGAGGATGTGTATAGGTTATATGCAAATACTGTGCCATTTTACAGTAGGGATTTGAGAATCCTCAGATTTTGATATTCCAGGCAAGTCCTGTAACCAGTCCCCCATGGATACCAAAGGACGACTGTATCTTTAAATAGTATTAAACATGATAATGCCCATGAAAAGCTTTGGGCAGTGCCTGACTCATAGAAAGCACTTATAAAGTATACCTATTATTATTAATTACATCTATGATCAATACAATAGGTTAATTTAAGAATTAACATCTTAATTTGTCTTTTGTAAGTACGTATAATAAGCATCTCAGTAGAAAATCCAGATATAAGAATTTTTCATAATTAATTTGGAGAGTAGTAAAGCAAATAAATGGTTTTAATGTACTGAATCAGAGTAAATTATAATCAGTATAAAAATAGGGAAGCATTAGTAACTTATAGTGTTCGTTGTTAAATTTGTTTTAGAAAATTATTGAAGTTTTAAAAAATAATTGAAATGTGGAATGTTCTGAAATACTAAAGAAGGATTTCTGTAGCTAGGCAGGGCAACTTTCTTTGTGCTAAGTGTTACATAAAACAATCTTAATATATACCATTACTGTGTATTTTAAGCATGTCTTTATGGCGTGTGATACAAGCTATACCTAGTTTGCCACATACTCAAATACTGTACTGTTGGTCTCTTACTGAATGCATCCCCAGTGTTTTCATTTACTTCCTTTATTGACTGTACACTTTTTCCTCATTCATCTCACCTGCAAATGTGCGTGCATGTGTTTTAATATTGCTAATTATCAGTCTTTTAATTTTACAAGCTATGTGTAAGTAAATTATTGTTTTGGACATTACATAAGCCATTTTGCATGATGCTGTCTGTTTAAAGAGTTTGTGTACCAAGAGGCTGTTAAATTGTAATGTGTTGTATGTGGATGTTATTGCATGTTGTTTTATTCTAATATTGGAATGCTAACATTAACTCATGACAGTGTACACTTTGGCTTTTTGAAATAGTAAACCAATTTCCTTTCTTTCACAGACACAGTTAAATTTGCTTCTGGATAAACTTCGAAGTACTGTGAGTACACTTAAAAGGAAAACAGTTTTTTATTTTTTTAATGGTCCTCTAAGACTATCATTAGTAATTACTCATGTAAACACAGTAACCCTGGAATAACTAGAAATACACTTTAACCCAAATTCCCTTCATTTAAAAAAATTAGTTTTTAAAAAGGTTATCATTTTGGATAGGTTTGTTCCGAAGAAAGATCAAATATGTGTGTGAAGTCAAGTTATTTTATAAATATAAAGAACTCTTTGAATGTTATTAAACTAAGATTATTCTGTAGTATCAGGAAGGGTAAAATAACCAGTAATTGTGGAGAAGGAGAATTTTTTTAGCATTAAAGATAAGACATGATTCGATTTCGTTTTATTACTCTTGTAGTAGTGTTCTCTAGACATGGCAATGTTGATGTGGGAAAAAAGGGCATAATATTTTTATACTCCATTATAGAGGCAAAATTTATTAGGAGCCTATTTTTTAACTATCCATTTTAGTGATTCACCCTGGTTTTTCAAATTTAAGAAAACCACCATAGAAAGAATTTTAATATATGGGTTACATAAATGAAGCACGATTCTATGATAAGACTTATTTTTTACAGAAAACCATAGAACTTAACCAAGTACCGTTTCTTTTCAGATAGTCATTTTCAAATGCCAAATATTTATTCTGTCAGTGCTATTATTGCTTAATTTAGTGTTAGACTTGCTTTTGGAACTTTTAAGAAAATCTTTTAAATATCCTGTTGACTGCCAGTGTTTCTCTCTTAAGGGCCAAACATCTTTAAAAACCAAGCCTGACAAGGATAGTATTTTATTTTTATTTCCCAAATAGGGAGCTACTCTAGAATGATGAGATTACTTTTGTAATTTATAGAAAGAAGGCATTTCTAAAATGTGTTCTAGAAGTGTTTACAATAAGTATCATTTGTTGAAATACTATTCACTTTTGCAGAGTGACTCCTTTGAAAAGAAGCAGTTATTTGATGTCTAGTATGTTAGCTTTAGTACTCAATAGTTTTATTATATATATAATCAGTAATCATTCTGCCTCATTCACCATAATCTAACTGATTTCAAATGAATGCCTGTAAGCTTTTTAAGATATTGTTTAACAAACAAAACTTTAAAATGTGCAGTAGTGCACCTTAGGGTCCTATTATGTATTTTAATGAAGAGTTGAAAAGATCGACTTTTTTTTTTTTTTTTTTTACACTTTGGCCAAAATTTTACGGGGCATCATTTTATTTACCCCTCTTGTCAAAGGGCAGTTTTCTTACCACAGAAATATAGCATATGGGACTGGTTGGTTAGCTAATTGGTTAGAGTGCAGCTGTGTAACAACAAGGTCAAGGGCTTGGTTTCCCGTATTGGCCACCTGCCAAAAAAAAAAAAAGAAAAGGAAATACAGCATATGAATACGTTGAAATGTAGAATAAAATCACATGTATGTCAGCCTGCAAAATATATTGATTAAATATGTTAAGTTGTTTTACAGTGAAAGACTTATTTTAGTTTTTGACATTCAAATCTGAAGTGCAATATTCTTCTAATATTATTAATTTAAAATGCAGAAATTCATTCTGAGCTTTAAATTATAAAAATATGCTAATAAATTTTTCAGTTCTTTAGTGATTATTTTGACAGTTTCATGGGTTAATGGTACTATGTTTTGAAAGTTGCTGATATTCATATAAATAGAAAAATGATACTATATGTATTGTCTCAAAAACTACCTTTATTCTGCTAGGGAGCAAGCTTCATTCGTTGCATCAAACCTAATTTAAAGATGACAAACCACAACTTTGAAGGTGCTCAAATTCTGTCTCAACTTCAATGTTCAGGTATTTCCGTATTTTCATAATCTATATCAGTGTGTGTCAGTAGTGATAGCTCAAATACAATTTAATAGGTCTGATGTTTTCAAATAATTCACCATTATATTGATTATTTTTAAGTGCAATAATATTTTTATCTTATATTTCCTTTAATTATAAGAAGACCATGCATGGCAAATTATTTGAGCAATATTGGGGTATGGTTTATTGTAAAATTAAAACTATTTTACGTCATTGAAGTAAAATTTATAAAAGATCTTTAAGAGCAAACCTGGGTCTCTCTTAACTAGGCTGCTTTGTTATAGCCATCTCAGTCCAGCAGCTGTCCATTTCTCATTCCCCACACAGCTAGGTCAGGAGGTGGGTTTTGGAGTCCTCGCTTCACACTCCACCACTTGTAAAAAAAAAAAAAAAAAGAAAAAAAAAAGAAAAAGAAAAGAAAACAACACAATACCCTTGGCTTCTGTGACATTTTTATGCATTTGATTAAACTCTCCCTTCCTACCCCTCGTCTCCCTGCCATGTCTGACCTTGCAAAGGCACTAGGTTCACTGTTCTTCCTTTACTCCATGCCCGTCCTCCATCTCCACCCCAACTACCCCTGTCTTTTCCCAAGGCATCAGCCTTCTCCTTTATTTACCTTTTGATCCAGCTTAGGCCCTTGACACGTCCTTAGACTCTCTTGCTTCTCTGACTCCTTATTTTGCTCCTCTCAGAGGCAGATTTACCATAAAGCTAAGGTCATTTAAATTTCAGGGCACTTTATTTAATAAGTCCCTTCCAAAGCCCTGTACTTAATTTTGTATTCTTTTCTTAAAGAGCCCTTTGTATTTATATATAAGCTTCAACCCCCACAAATCTGGATCTGCCCCCTGAACTTTAGCTGTTAATGAATCTAATTTTGCCCTGTCTCCCTGTCTGAACAGGGTTGGTAGGTAAGACAGGTTGGCACCGTTTAAATGCCTGATCACTGACCTTAAAGGGCTCTCAACTTGCCCTGACAAGTTTCCCTGGTCAGCATGTTCTGTTCTTCCATGCGACTAGTTGGACCCACCCAGCTCTCCTCAGATCTCTGAGCCTCTGCCAGCAAATGGCCTCACCTGTTTACTGAAAAACCTAAAGCTTCACCTGTCTGCTACTAAGCACTTCTACCTACCTGTGTAGCCTTCTCTCCCCTTAATAAAGCAGGAATTGCCTCCTTCCTCGCTGAGGCTTATAGTTCCTTAAAGCCCATCTTTCCTTCCTTCTCATGAATCTTCAATACTGATTATGTATATCGAACTGTTAAGTTTGAGGTGGATCTTTCCCATTACCACTTAAACATGCTAAAATCTCATCTCTGACCCACATTGCCTTCTACCTACCTCCCTTTTTCCTCATCTGTTTTTCTCCAGTTGTTCCTTTTCTCCAAGAAAAGTCTCCTTGTGATTTCTCAGTTTCCTGCCTTCTACTCACCTTTAACCCGAAGAGAATTCATTTCTCACCTTAATAAAGTCATCAGTGGTTACTTTGATCCTAAATCAAATGTTCATTTCTCAGTCCTTATCTTAGTGGGCTTCACAGAGCATTTGACTCTGGCCAGTGCCTTTAATGCAGCCTTTCCTTGGCTTCTGAAACAGCACCCTGCTTTTTTTTGAATTCTCTGGCCATTCTCAACTCCTCTGCAGGTTTATTTTCTTCTACCTGGATATTATTTTACAGAGTTTTTGAGGGTTTGGAGTAGGTCTATTTTTCTTCTTATTCTGTATTAATGCTGTGCAATAGAACTTTCTGTGACAATGGAAATACTCTATATCTGTGTTATCCAGTATGGTCGTCACTAGACACTTCTGGCTGTTGAGCACTTGAAATGTGGCTAATATGAGTTAGGTACTGAATTTTAAATTTTATTTAATTTTAAGTTTTTAAAATTTAAATTTGGATAGTTGTGTGTGGCTAGTACAGCTACAGGACTTGTGGCCTGTGACTGCCATATTGGACAGCCCAGGTGTATATTCTCTAAGTCTCTCCAAATCCCGTTGATGTGACCTCCTAAACAGTGAGTCCTAGTACTTCCTAATCCAAGCTGTCACCATGTCTCACCAGGACATTCTTCACACATCTTTGTCCACAAGTGTGCGAAGTTGTAGGATAGTTTGATAGATGTAGAAATTACTGAGCCAAAGGGATACATATTTTCAAATTGCTGTAAAAGATGTTGTACTGGTTTATTCTCCTAGTACAAGTGTTTGTGTTTTCCTACACTGTCATCAACTGTACTATTGGTGTTTTACACCTTTGCCCGTCACATAGGTTAAAATTCAATCTGAC
Source organism: Cynocephalus volans (assembly GCF_027409185.1). Classification (NCBI taxonomy): domain Eukaryota; kingdom Metazoa; phylum Chordata; class Mammalia; order Dermoptera; family Cynocephalidae; genus Cynocephalus; species Cynocephalus volans. The sequence goes on from NC_084464.1 coordinate 81,049,394, forward strand.
TACATGTAAAGGCCATTTTTCCTATGAGATTATTTTAAAATCAAAATTCACTTCTTTAAAAACTTTTTATGGTTTCATTTTTTAAATTTAAATGTTTGACTAGCAGGAATTTCTTTAGGTATAAAGAGTGAGGTAAGGATCTAATATTATTTTTGTTTTCCAAATGGCTAGCTATTTGTCATAACACTTTTTATTTTATTTATTTATTTATTTATTTTTATTTTATTTTTTTAATTTTATTTTGTCGATATACATTTTGGCTGATTATTGCTCCCCATCACCAAAACTTCCCTCCCTTCTCCCTCCCCCCTCCCCCCAACAATGTCCTTTCTGTTTGCTTGTCATATCAACTTCAAGTAATTGATAACACTTTTTATTGAATAATCTTGTTTTCTCCATTGATTTGAATAGTCCCAGAGATTGAAATCCTTGTCTTGTTGTAAATAAAAGTTCTGGCATTATCTATAGCCGTTGAGCCTTTCTCTGCCTATTTTGTGCTTTTCCTGACCTGAAAAGCTCATGTTGACTCAAGACTCAGATTAACCATTTAGTAGGAGAGTTATACCAAAAATAAAAATATTCACCCTGTGGACTCATCTCAATAGACTATTTTCTTTGAGAGATGAGTTAAAGCAGGTCTTTATAGTGAAGTAGTGAGCTCTCCCTTTGTTTTTCATTTGCTTTGTTTAAGCAGTGGTGAAAACTTGTATATTTGTCTGCTTTTTGGAGACTCTATCAGGAATCTTGTTCTAGAATGAACCTCTGGACTTGGAAAATGACCTAATGCCAAGCTTTGCCTTATGTACTGTGATTGTGACATACAGATTCTAGCCAAAAAAAGAATATAAACTAAACTTGAGCTTTCTAGAGACCAGTAGTTTTGCCTCTAGAAAATAGTCATGCTTGTTTTAGAAGACATTTGACTACTATAGTTTTTAGGTGGTGGATAAGTTGGGACATATTGAGTATAGTTACAATATTTGCTATGTTATATTTCATTACTGATAATTCCTGTAAGTTATTTTGGCAGTGATTTATGTTTGTTTATGAATCTAGGTATGGTGTCTGTTTTGGACTTAATGCAGGGTGGTTTCCCATCACGAGCTTCATTTCATGAACTCTACAACATGTATAAAAAGTATATGCCAGATAAACTTGCAAGATTGGATCCAAGACTATTTTGTAAGGTACAGATTCTACCCAATTGAAATTTCTTAGCTATAAACTGTCTTTTCTATTAATTATTAATCGGCATTTAACTTTTTAACTTTTATTTTTCAGGCTCTTTTTAAAGCTTTGGGCTTAAATGAAATTGACTACAAGTTTGGGTTAACAAAAGTATTTTTTAGACCTGGAAAGGTAAATATATTTTTATTTTAAACTTTAACATCATGAATATGGATAGCTGGTGTTAGTTAATATTTTTAGGTATTTAGTGATTTGTATTATTGTTGAGTTATGTAGTTACTAATAGTGTGAAATATACGTGTATCAGTGTGCGTGTGCACACCTCTTACATAATTTCCCTACTTATGAATACTTTGTATACAGTTTTTACAATTTTATTCAGATTTGGAAGTATTGGTATAGAATTTGGACTAGAAGTTTGTATTGACTTCTGTCAAACTCTAGAGTGAATTGCATTTATAAATATTTTTGTATGTAACATGATTTTTTAGGTTCACATATAATTCTGTAGTTTTAGTTTTCACAGGTTCTCATGCCAAGTCACAAGACTGAGTTATAGAATACTTCATAACTAAATATATTCAGAATATATTTATACAGAATACAATATTTAATATTATATAAATATTAATATAATATTAAATATTAATATAATAATTATATAAATATATAATTATAAATATTTAATATTTAATATTTATATTCTAAATATATTCAGAATAAATATATATAGAAATGTCTAAATGCTATTCATAATCTGTTAGTAATAACATTTCTACCATTCCTAACTTCTTTAATATTGATTGAATATTCTCCTAATTTTCGAAATGATTATTACTATATTTAAATAGCCAACCATACTTGTTTGACTTTGCAGAATCATTAATAAATATCTGTAGTGTCTTGAAAGATAAATTAACAATAAATAAATCATAAATAAATCTGATTTCACATTTTGGGATGTGAGATGAAATGTGTGTGTGCATTACCAGTGTAGGCACTTCCCTGTAAATATTTTTATTGCAGAGGACCCATACCATTTTCTATAAAAGAAAAAAGAGAAAATATATAAATGTTCATAGCTGGTTTAGCTTTAATCATACATATTTAGCATAAATTTAACATTTCTCTTTTTTCAGACCTGTAGTAATTATTTAAGAATTAATAGCCTGTTAGAGAAAGCAGTTGGTCTTGTTTACCTCCTGAAAAATTAGTCAGAGGATTTGTTGAAAGCCTAAGGCAAAGACTCAAAGATCTTTAATCTCATTGTTACCTTTAATTTTGATTATAAGAAGCCATTATATTGATTGGTGTGTGACATACTTAATATTGTAGTGGGATATTTGGTAAAAGATATAATGCATTTTATTCATTAATAGCCTAATAGCTGTTTTGTCTTGTCTGTCTCTTAGTAGCAATTTCTTATCTCTGTCCAAAGTGGGGATGGGGGGTTGGGAGAGACAATAATTTTGGTGGTACCTGATACTGTATAGCTGACATTCCCTTATCAAGAGCTAACTGTGGATATCTGAGAATGTGGGTGGGCCAGTTCAGAGATATATTAGTACTTTTTCATTCTTTTCTCAATAAAGCCTTTTTGCCAGCCATCTGTGATTAAGTCATTTAAGATTTTTTTCCTGCTTTTATTGAATCTGCTGCCTAGCAATAGGTAACCTCCCTTATCCCCAAAAAACGATCCTGAAGGAAGGAAGAGAAAGGTTGCGGTTTGGGTTTGCTATATACGTGTAACCCACTATGATAGGTCTATGTAATTGGCATGTGACCATTTCTAGAAGGTTACATTTTGGATTTGAATTTCTATTTATTTTGTGTGTCTCTGTGTGTTTAAACACATTTATCTTTTAATACTGATAATAAATTATTTTACTTCCTAGTTTGCAGAATTTGATCAGATTATGAAGTCTGACCCTGACCACTTAGCAGAGTTAGTTAAAAGAGTCAATCACTGGCTAATCTGCAGTCGCTGGAAGAAGGTTCAGTGGTGCTCACTGTCAGTCATCAAATGTAGGTGTTTTCTTTCACACCAAGATCTTTCATTATTTTGGGTATGAAATGGTTTGTGGAATGTGGTAAAGTTGTCTCAGAGGTGAATGCTGGGTAACATCATTCACTGCGACTTCTGTTCATGTTGTGTTCCTGGTTCTTCAAGCAATGCCTCATGTGTAGTATGTGATAAGCTGGTATTTGTAGACTGACTTTTTAAATTTTTTTGAGGGTGTGATACTTATTTTCTTTACCTGAATGTGTTATGAGAGTATTAATTTTATCACGTTATAAGTAGAACTCACTATCTTGATTCTTTTCTCTCCCTGCTTTCATCCCCACCACCATCCTCAAATCTCTCAAACAAACCAGAACTTTTCTCTTTCCTGCATGGCATGTACAGTACACACACTAGAAATTTAAAGATTGTAATTGTCTTTCCTTTCTTATCTCTGGAATCTTGTCACCAAACCCTACTGAGTCCTCCTCCAAGTATTGTACCTTCTTTCCTTTTTATTGCCAGTGCCTTAGTGGGGCTCCTTTTCTTTTCTTGCATAATAACTTCAGTAGCTCCCAAATTGGTTTTCCTGGCTTCCCAGAGTTATCTCACTCCACTAAAAGCCTTTTATGGCTCTCCTTCAGTAGAGGGCAAAGTCTGAATTCTTAGAATGTATTTCAAGACCGTATAAAATGGGCTTTCAGCTTACTGTTCTGGCTCTTTTCCTGCCATTCTCCTCTTAGAAGACGGGAGAGTGTACTTTGACACTGGACTGAGCTGCTTTTGTGTGTGTTTCTGCCAGGCCATAGCAACTGCTTATCTCAGACCGAAAACAAGGGTGTGGGGTGGAATATTTTCGGGTTATCTGAGAATCTGTGGCAAACCTTTAATTGTTGGTAGCTATGTGGGAATCGGTGACTTGGTTAAATTTATAATTACGCCCTATATTTACCAGAGTACCTGAAATAGTGCTAGGCACATGAAAAGGATTCAGTAAATCATTCCTTATCAGTAGAAAAATAGAATTTCTTTGGCCTAATGAAAAGGAACCATGCAAACAAAGAGTATTACTCAGGCCTTTTGTTAGACAATTGTGAATATGAATAAAAAGAAAAAAGAAAACAGGAGCTCTTTTCCCCATCATTTTCCAAGTAAAACATAAACGTGTCTCTCTTTTCCCCGTCATTTTCCAAGTAAAATATAAACGTAGCTTTATACTTTGCATTATGATGGAAAACATGTTATATTAAAATTGTGCTATACTATCTATTTGTGGACTGTGTTGTGCAGTGGTACTGAGGTCAGTAACCAGGCAGGGTTCTTTGCAGGATGTTAATAGGGAAGCTGTGAAAAAAATGTTCAAGGTCAGATCATTCTAGGAAATTCTGGGTTACTGAAATTAAATAGATATCTTTACTGTAGGATTCTCAGAGGCTTCACTCATACGTTCATTGTGAATTTCCAAAAGGAGGTGTACTAGTGTGTGCCTTTTCCAAAACTCATTGACAGGTTAATTATTTTTTCAAGACATACCTATTTACATTTCTCAGGACAAATGTTGCCTATAGCAGTTTGGGAAACAATATTGTAGCATAATAAGGAAATAATACATATAAAATGTAAACCTACCCATATACATGATATGCTTTTTATTTTTAAGAAGTATAAGAAATTTTTAAAATGTTAAACTTCCTGATTTTGATGTCTGATATAATATGTTCATCAAGATTTCATGTGTATTGAGAATTACTTTGTGGAAATTAGTGATTTTTTATATATTGTTTGTCTAATTCAAACTGAATAATTTTCTGTTATTTTATTTTATACTCTTACGTGTAGTGAAAAACAAAATAAAGTATCGAGCTGAAGCCTGCATTAAAATGCAAAAAACTGTTCGAATGTGGCTTTGCAAAAGGAGACACAAACCTCGGTAAGATGAATAATGCCTAAGGAACCCTACACAATCTAATTTACATAATATAAAGTGGCAGTACAGTCAAAATGAAAAGCAGTTTGAATACCAAAGGAGTTTTCTCATGGTTTTTGTAAAAGGATGTATTAGTCTGTTATTTGTAATATTTACTTGAAATTAGTTAGTTCATTCATTACTACATTACTTGCTTCATTCTACAAAACGATTTGAAGTGGCTTACAAAAATGTAAACACTAGAAAAGACTGAAATAAATGTTGAGAGAATCTCTTATTCCAGTTATTTTAGCGATTTGAGTTTCTGGATAATGCAAATTGAGATTGTTTTTAAAAAACAGTATGTTAGTATTTACCATTAGTTTTTGACCATAATTTTTGAGATTATCTGTAGGAATTGTATTGTCTTGCTATAAATTTAACTTTTATTTCTATTTGAATCTTTCATTATCAATTTAGACTTTTTAAACTTGGAGGTCTGAATAACTATTGCTCCATCACACTTTTTCAGAGACTAGGGTAACTCCTTTAAATTCTTCTATAATGTGAGTTCTCAAATTTTCACTCTAAATACAGAATGCTTCAATCCTGTTGACAAGCGTGAATGTCATTCACGCCAATATTTGATTATTTTAACCTTTAACAAGAGACCTGAAAAAGAGAATACTAAGTAGTGTTTAAAGTAGAAGTGAAATAGCCTATTTAGCAATATCTATTTAGTGTTTTATTAATGAAAAACCTACCTAAAGCATTAAGTGGTAAACTTAAACTCTGACGAATTACTACTATCTCTACAGTATTGATGGCCTGGTTAAGGTGGGCACACTGAAAAAACGACTTGATAAATTTAATGAAGTAGTAAGTGCATTGAAAGATGGAAAACCAGAGATGAATAAACAGATCAAAGATCTTGAAATTTCTATTGATGCTTTGATGGCCAAAATTAAGGTATGTAATTTTATCCCAAATGACTTTGACTTTTTATGTGATTTAATATCTTTTGTTATTGGTACTGAAATTGTATAAAAAGAGTCTTTATTTTTTCAAGATACAAAATGTTAACAAGTACTGAGTCTCAGTGTTGGCAAGTGGTTGCTCATTATCTTATTTTCTCTGCTCTTTTCTGTGTTTGAACAATTTAATAGCAAAAAGATAAAAAAGACAATTTTTATGTAGTTTTCATTCGTTGCTAGGAAAGATATTGTCCTTCTAAAAGAGACACTAAAATATTTTGTTGGTAAGCTTTTACATAATCATGATTCAGAGAGGATTAATGCAAATTACAGTCTTATTCTATATGCATGCATTTTACATAGTTCTTATCATAATATGCATTTAGTTTTGTATTGTTACAATTATGTTACATGCCTTGTCCATGTTAATATATTATCTTCATAGAGCTATAACATAATTTACTTAAATATTAGGAAAGTATCAATTAATTTCCTCCCCAGTTTTATAGGAAAAACACGGCTGCCTTTTTTGTTTTGATTTTGATTTTATTTGATTACTAGTGGGATTGAAAATTTTTTCTATATGCTTGTTCATCATATTTCATCTGTCTCTTCATATCTTTTCCTTTATTATATTTTAGGGTCTTAATGCTTTTCTCAGCTAGTTTTATAGGTCAGTACAGTTATGTGGGATATAATAAATCCCTTAAAGTAAGCCTCTGTCATATTTGCTGCAGATATTTTATGTACAAGATGGTAAATCTCAGAAGTAGAAAGGAGAAAAAAGATCAGGAGAAGAATGAAAATGCTATAGATAGATTTAGCTGATTTTACAAATCTGTCAAGGGCCATCTCTGTTTATGTGGTATCATTATCAGGTAAAATGAACACAGCTACATTTTTTTGAAGGCTAACTTAGCATTTCTTAAATATTTCTTAAATTATTTCTTAAATATTCCTTAGGTAATATTAAATATTCCTTAGGTACTTTTTGAACATTATTATTAAAGAGTAGTAAACTTTGGCTAAATTAGCTAAAATTTTAACTGCAATATTTTACCTTGTCCACAGCACACCCTTAGGTATTTTTCTTGATTGATAGGAAATAGAAGTCAAATATTCGTGTACAGAGATAACTAAAAAAAATTTTTTTGAATATTAATGTACAAACAGAATTGCAAAGATAATGGGCTTATTGCTTACCAACTTTCCCAGTGTTTGCTGTATACATGCATATTGGAGTAGTTTTTCCTTTCAAAATTGTGGTTACGAAAGCACCTAACATTAACGTCATCATCTTAACTGTTTTTAAGTGTACAGTTCAGTAGTGTTAGGTATATTCATACTGTTGAGCAACAGAAAAGGTAACTTTTTAAGTACATGTTTATTATTTTGTTTTTCAAGTCCACTATGATGACAAGGGAACAAATACAGAAAGAATATGATGCACTAGTTAAAAGCTCAGAGCAACTCCTCAGTGCGTTGCAGAAAAAAAAACAGCAGGAAGAGGAAGCAGAAAGGCTGAGGCGTATTCAAGAAGAAATGGAAAAAGAAAGAAAAAGACGTGAAGAAGATGAACGACGTCGAAGAAAGGAAGAGGAAGAAAGGCAGATGTAAGGAATTCATGTTGTTTTAAATTAGAAACTTAATAGTGAATTTTTGGTATTGATGGTGGTTAATGACTATTCTTTAAACTGTTCTTATTTTAATGAGCTAATTATAGAATAAGTTTGAAAATTGAGAGTTTAAGTTCATTTTATAATAATGATAACATAAAATGATTTTAACTAGAATCTGAATTTTGGTTACACTCTTATTCCTAAGGATTTCTTAACTTCTTTTTAAAGCTATGACTTGTATCTTATTTTATAAGCTAGAAAAAAGACACTTCTACTTATGAAGTTTTAAAACTGATAACATTTTGGAAGATTGCCATGACAGAGTAGACAGAAGAAATATGAGTTATTTAGTTGGAGAGGGAGTAGAGGGAAAGCACTTGTAATTAGGACCTTACAGTGAGGCTTTGTAACCAAGTTAATCTAGAGACCATATAGGTTATAAAATATGTAAGAAGAATTACTGTCAATATAGTTAGATTTTATTTTACTCAAAAGTAAGTTGGTGATGTATGTGGCCAGGAGGTTAATTTGAATTCCCATTCTGTTACCTTCGTTTATTAGTTAAACTGCGTTCTGAGGGATTATCTATTAAATTTTTGAAGAGTTTTCTATTTTTTTGTTAGGAAACTTGAGATGGAAGCGAAGAGAAAACAAGAAGAAGAAGAGAGAAAGAAAAGGGAAGATGATGAAAAACGTATCCAGGCATGTACTTACTGGACTGAATTTTTATCAAAATAGTTCAACATAGTTATAAAGGAAGTGAAAATGAGGTCTTGATTTGCTAGATAAGCTGTCAATGGTTTATCCCAGAGACCAAAGGCAGTTTCTGAAGTGGTTATAGGAAGGGGCTTTGGAGGTAGGGAAGTAGGTTCAAATCCAATTTCTGTCACTGGAAAAAACTGTGACATTATTGCACGGGTCCCATTGAGTAACTGCAGGCCACAGTTTTCTCTCTGTAGACTGGGGATAAATAGTAGCATCAAACAAGTTAACACATGTCAAAGCATTTAGAACAGTGCCTCATTCAATAAATATTAGTATTGCTATTATACCTTGGGGAGAGTCAGATGAACTTTCACTTCAACATAATTGTTTCTTAAAATATTAATTTATAATGTTGTAGATACTGATATTAACTCTACCCCCAGTTTTTAAAAAGTCCTGTGTCTAAGAAGAATTGATCATGTATTTGAGTGTCTGTTTGTCTTAGCTTTCATATTATCCCCTAAGCATTACCAACACTTTAAATTCCTGACATATGTTGTCTAGATGTTGGTGTTAATGCAATACCTGGGATACTCATATGATGTTGGGATACTCATAGTATAGCCATAGAATGGTGGAGCTGTGGTTCTCCTACCTTCTCTTGGTTTTCGGTAAAAAGAAAGATAGAGATGTGTTTGAAGTGTAAATCAAAATATAGAAGAAAATAGAGACTGAAGAGATTTGTGATTAAACAATGTATATTAGTAAAGAACTTGCATGAAACATTTATGCTTTCCTTTATCTTAAGTGATAGTCGGAGTGATCAGGTAGGCAAGTGAAGAACTCGGTGAAATGGCTTTCTGTCCTTGGCAGGCTGAAGTGGAGGAGCAGCTGGCTAGGCAGCGGGAGGAGGAATCCCAGCAGCAAGCAGTTCTGGAGCAGGAGCGCAGGGACCGGGAGCTGGCTCTGAGGATTGCCCAGAGTGAAGCTGAGCTCATCAGCGATGAGGCCCAGGCTGACCTGGCGCTCCGGAGGTACTGGGGCCCCAGGTGGGGTGGGCACCTGCTCCTTTGCTTTCTTCACCTCTTGATGCCTCTCATTTCCATGAGAAAGGGACAGAGAAAATCATATTCCTTAGGTGCTGACATACTTGAAGTAAAATTATTTTTATTCACTTTTATACCCACGAGAATAAAACAGTTGATTTTCCATCAAATTGTTGTACTGTTGAAAAAATAAAACTGCAAGATTTCAGTTATTAGTACTCTGTTAAGAAAGCATCCCCAAAATTAATATAAACACACACACACACACACACACACACACACACACACACACACGGGGGGGGGGGGAAGATATAACAACCACAATTACTTGAAGTTGATACGACAAGCAAACAGAAAGGACATTGTTGGGGGGGAGGGAGAAGGGAGGGAGGTTTTGGTGATGGGGAGCAATAATCAGCCACAATGTATATCGACAAAATAAAATTTAAAAAAAAAAAAAAAAGAAAGCATCCCAACATTTACTCGGAAATTGACTAAAAGTATTGTGTATTGTGAAGACATCTAATTTCTAAATACCTGTCATCACACACTGGTGTAGAAATTAATGACTATATTGCAATTTAATATGTTTGAGGTTAGGATTTTTTATTTTCCTAATGCAAAATTAAAAAAAAAAATGTCATATACCCTAAATGAGGATAAGTTTACCTTCTAGCATCTCAGAATAAATGGGTTTCTCTTTCCAAGATAGAAGATTAATCACATTGAAACATTTTGGCTTCTTTGGTTTCTGAATTATTTCTAAATACTTCACAGTGTGGAGGAATATCTTATTAAAAGTTGCAGAAAGGTTTAATATAGTGGTTTCATTTTTAAAAAATTTAGAATGTAGAAACATTAGTTATTTTTATTACTTAAAAAAACAAAGCAAAACTAGTTTGTAGGCCTCCTTTATATGTAGATATGCATGTTATATATAAACTGAGAGGCACATAGATATAATATATATAATATACAATCAAAGTACAACCACTAGATGGAGCTATTTCCTTGTGAAAAGAAACACCTTGGGTTCAAATTGCAAGGCAGTGGTTGGTTTTATTTAGCTAAAAACAAAGATAGGGGAGAAAAGGGTATGTTAAGTTGCCTTCAGACTTTTTCTAGTATGTCATTATATTGGGGAGCTCTGGGGTATGATTGTATGTGAAAGTATATTATATTTTAAATGAACTGAATAGGGCTATCTAAACAAAAGGTATTATAATAATTATTAAGCTCTTGGGTTCAGTCCAATATTTGGGCTCTTTATTAATATTTCACTATTATTAAACTATTTTAGCCCAGCTGTGGCTTTTGTAAATGCAGACTCAGCTCAGCTGCTGTTCCATTCCTTCCACCTGTGTTATGTCAGAATGGCTGGGAGCCTTTGTGTATAGCTGACTAGTGGCTAGGCCAGGTTTTAAAGGAACCAAGCTCTTATAGCCGCTGTGCTGATATCTGTGAGGAAACACTGCATTTGACAGAGCTGGCTTTTATTGTGGCTGAAGTTTATTTCTAAGGGACTCATTATTAGAGTCATTATTGGTACCCATTGCCAAGTTTTATGTTTAAGCATTTGAAATATTAAGCTATATCCAATGCCATTCCATATACTGGCTCCTATGTGGACTCCTTCCCATCTTCAGGAACGTACACTTCTAGGGTGAGTACTCTCTGAGAAAGAGTGGATCATTTAGGACCTTTAATGTAAGTGACCAGTTACCTGCAGTTTAAGTTAAGCAGAATTAACTAGGTTATGGGACCACTATTAAGTAATGAGGAGGTATTAAAGCCATTATGACTTGAAAGATTAGTTTTAGTTCTCTTGTGGGACAGCCCTATGGAAGGTGTCCCCTCCTCTGGAATGTCCTTTCAAATGCTTTCTGTCAGCATTTCTTTTGATCCTCATTCCCTTCTGAACTTCATGGTGAACTGGTGAACCTGGTGAACTCATTCCCTTCTGAACTTCATGGATATTTTATACTCTGCACCATAAACATTAGCAGTTCATTTTGATGTTCTCTACAGATATTTCATGTTTGGTAGTTCTCTCTCACTCCATGGGCTTTAAATTTTAAATTTTAAAAATTTAAATGTTTAAAAAAATTTTTTTTTAACCTTTGTTAGCACTGAATTCTTTGTTACAAATTTATGAGTGAGAACTCTCTAAGTAAATCTATTCTTAATATATAGGATGAAAAGTTGTTCTTGGGTTCTGTGATGTGCTAAAAAAAAATATGTAGATTGATTCAGCTGCAATAAATAAATTAAAGTTACTTTTCCAGTTTGGATTCCTATCCAGTAACTCCTAAGTAAGAATTGTTTTCCACATATGTTATATGTTTTAAAATATAATCTCAATCAGTTACACACATGATCCTTGATGCAAAGTGATGGTTTCTCATTACATGAAACTGTAATGTCCAGGTTCTGTTAACAACAAACCTAGCAATATATACATTTTCCAATCTATGTGTAATGTATTTTCTCTTTAATTTTCATTGAATGCCTTTAATTTATTCTTTTCTAATCATTTTTAATGAGGATTTAAAAATATATTAAAATTCTGAGTGATCTCATATGTAGATTAAAGATAATTAAATTTTTTAAATCAGTGAGTAAAGTACTTGAAACACAAATTTGCATAATCCAGATTTTCACAATTCACAGTTGGTTATCATATTAACTAAAATATATTCTTTTCACAGAAATGATGGAGCAAGACCCAAAATGACACCGTATGTCATTTCCCTTTACCTTTTTAAAAAATAGGTTATGAATACTTTTTTGGGAGAAGTAGTTTTCTTATTGGAGTAATTTAAAATGATTTTGTTTTATTAAAAGAGAATGAGATAACTTATTTAAAAACATTTTTTTTCTTGCCTAAGAAAAATGTTTAATGCTCCTTGTTTGGTACTCAATCATAGCAGTTCATATTTTGGTTTCCTTCTTTGTGTTGTCATTGTTTAGACTTTAACCCGTTTTGTTTTATGTGTTTTTAACTATACATTTTTATAGAAGCAAGTGTGGAGATATAAATAAGAATATTTAGTTTTCAGTATATGAGCATACTTCAAAAAGTTCATAGAAAGATTTGTATTATATATATTTTATATATGCCTTTGTATATATAAAAATTTTGTAATATATATAAAATCCAAATTTTAAAAGCTTTAAGAACTCCATTTGTAGCCTTTATAGTGATGGTTCTCAACTCTGTCAGTCTCCAATACCAATAAGAAATGTTTTATAAATGATGCAACCTATGTAAATAATTCTCTCCAAACAAACATGTAAAGGAGAAACAAAATGCCAGTCATTTATAATAAAAAATATTTATTTTAGTGTGAAAATGCTTGCACATAGGTACGGCAGAAGACAAGTAAGCAGATGTTTTTATTTATACATACAATCACTATAAATGCTGTAGGTGCAAATGCAAATTGGGATGGAATGTTGTATTGGGCACTCAAATGCCATGACATTGTGAACAGTCCTTTATAAAGTTCTGAAGAGAGCTAAGTACATTCTCTTCTCAATTACACAATATTTGCATTCCTAGAAAAATTCTATGACTATTAAAAAACCATGCAAAAAAATGTTATTTACATATAAAACTTTGTTTACATGTAAAACATGTATTTGTATATGTATGTTTCACCTTTATATGTCTGGCAGACATATTAAAGTTACACGGGGCATGGGGCAGTTCCTTCTTGTGCAGGACACTTGGCATTCCTGACCCCACACTAGGCAAATGTCAGGAGTAGTGCACTCCCACATCATTGTTACCACAGTCCCATTAAAAATTTTGAAAATATCTCTGAGTGGGCACTGTTGCCCTTCATTAGAACAATTGCTTTATGGTTACCATTTGAACTTGAATTAAATAACACTTGCCACCAATTTCTAAGGTGAAATTGTGAGTATTTGCACATAGTTTTGGTAAAATGAGAAGGAAAAAAGCACCTGGATGCAGGAACCATTTCTACCTAGTGAATTCTGTGTAGTATATGGGGGTGCTTCAAAGAGCACATGGAAAGGTTAGTATTATCTTTTAATTCTATTTTCCCACAAACTTTTTGAAGTACCCCTGTATTTGGTGTAGATGAGGTATATCTTGTGATGTAGGGTCAGGTAGGATAGTGAATCAGTAGAGATTCTATTCATTGTGTAGTTGAGGCATACAGAGAAATCTCTATATGATCAACAGACCAAGTAGTAAAGAGCTTTGAAAAGCCGTGGACTCTCTTGAAACTTGCTGTGGGAAAAGAAATGGAGGGAACTTCAGGAGAAAGAGAGGGTAAAAAAAAGAGAGATGCTCTTAGATGCTGAGACAGAAACCTCGACATGGGGTGATAATAGCATTAAAAAAAAGTACTTATCAAAATCATGCTGAGTTGAAAGTTAGAAAATTCTGAGAAACTACTAAGCTTAAAGAGAGATTGATAATTTGTTGCTCAAAAGATAATTAGATTCTACATTTTTTATCCTTCATAATCAGTTTTAAAAGATTACCTTTTCTCTGTGCTTGCTGAGAGAGACCTTGTCAGTACCTAATAGTAGCCAGTGCTCATGACAAGGAGAGAGGAATACAGAAGTCCTCTGCTCCTTGAATCAGAGTCCCAGCCCTTGGCAGGCATTTAGGAGACGGTGCCCTTAAGTATACCCATCTTCTTTTCTTTCAGTTTTTACAGATATGTAAGGTTTTGAGGTTACCAAAGTCTGAAATAGGATGAATGAGAAAATGATTAATTATGAAAGAAAAGAGCAAAGAAGGAAAATAAAATAATGTACATGATGAAACTCCCATTTCATGCCACAGAATTAAACAAATATTGAGAAAAGTTACACTCTTCTGGATAATAAAAGAAAAAAAAAAGTTTTGCCTTTGGGAAATATTTATCTTTGGAAGATCAGAATGCTTCAGATCTTTCACTTAACAAATATATATATATATGTATATTTACTCATTTATTTTAAAGCATGTTTTGATTTAGAATTTTAGAGCTTTGAATACATCAGATTCTTATTTAAACCCTAACACTAAAATACATCTGCCTGGTTTACCACCATTATGCCTTGTCTAATTAATATTTACTGAGCAACTTTGGTGTATATATCTTTGAATAGAAACTAAATCCTGCCAAGTTTCCTGTGTGCATTTAGAACATGCTATTTGTATTCTATACATAAAAAATGCCACAGAAGCATGGCTTTCATGAGATCTTATCTAAGAGTTTCTATTCAAAAAAATGTAGATGTGGTTGAATAACATTAACTGGATTTAAACAAAAACTTTGCAGTGTTTTTATGGCTAGATTTGTTGAAAAGTATATCATAGACTTACAAAGTAAAATAATTGTGAATGGTTAATAAATCAATAATCATGGAAAATACAATTTTTAAATTATACTTTTAGATTATACTTTTAAATTATATTTTAAGTAACTTATATAGTGTGTCTTTTATATAACTATGTTGTATTATCATTTTTCTTATAGGGAACAAATGGCCAATGAAATGTCAGAATTTTTGAGTAGGTTAGTGCAGCGTAATTGAGGAAATAAATGTTCACCTCAAAATCATTTTTTAAATTACTTTTGATTATTTGGACTAGAACCTGTTATATGAATAGCCCACTCTTTCCATGTAAGTTTTCTGTACAAGAAATGTCACTTCCCCCTCACCTTACCCCAGCAGAGAAAAAAATGAAAGCAGTGTTCCTCTGAATCGGTGTTTCTCCATGGGGATACCATCGGCATTTTGGATGGGACAATTCCTTGTTGGTGATACTGTTCTGCTCATCACTGGCCCTCACCAACTCAGGCTCAGTAGGGGAATCCTGCCCCTTATCATGACAATATTTTGCATTTCCCCCTGGGGTTATGCTGCCCCTAGTTTGGGAACCACTGTGCCCAGCTGGAGGGGAAGTAGAGGAAGAACATGGCTCCTGAGGGGCTCTGCACCATAGCACCCAGTTTAAAAACCACTGGTGTAAATTGAGCTATCAAGGAATATAACTTCCTGGCAGGATCTGGTCCATTATCTTTGTAAATGGATATGAATCAGTAACATTTTAATTGTCAATTTTGAAGTTTTAAAGTTAATTAAAACTGTTAGATTATTTTTAAAATCAAGTTAGTTTTGCTACTACCTTACTGTATTGCTTATGTGATTGTCTTTATAACAAGTTTAAATAATCAATAAATTACACCTTTATCTTACTATTTTAACTCCAGAGATTAGGGGATGGGCATTTAAATGCATTGCATTCATGTACTGCTTTTGATGCCAAACCTGTTTTTTAGCAGGTAGATTTTTGTTTGCCATAATATCAGTGAAAGTTAGTGATATTAAAACCATATTTTAAAGAAATAATTTAAGTTTAATGTTATTTTTTAGTGTCAAAACACACCATATATATATTTTAATGCCTTATGTATATTCTGACGATCTATAAAACTGTAAATTATGGAAATTCTCTTCAAAAAGCAACAACAATAAAACCCATAATAATTTTCAGCTGCCCACCTAGAAGAGACTCTTGGAAGAGCTAGGAAAAAAAGAGAACTTTTTTGTTAGTTTATTGAATGGTGGTTTGGGCATGTAGAAAATAAGAATACTAGAGTAAATGTTAAAGCATAATTTATTGTGAAGGGTAACAGACCTTTGCTGACACACAGTGGCTCTTTTTCTTTCTTTTGACCGGCAAGGGGATCACAACCCTCGGCACGGTGTGGTCCGCACCACGCTCAGCCAGTGAGCGCACCGGCCATCCCTATATAGGAACCGAACCTGCGGCCTCTGCGCTACCAGTGCTGCACTCTCCCGAGTGAGCCAAGGGGCCGGCCCCACAGTGGCTCTTTTTAAGCAAAGCAATTAAGAACAAAAGGCTGCATGGAAAATTGCCAGTCACACAGCTTATGAAAAATACAAACAGATTTTAACCATAAAAATACAAGAAGGACTAAATGGCCACACAATTCTTTAGCCAGTCTTATATGTAACTAACAATTCACTATGTCAAAAATTTTAAGTATGTAGGGTGAAGTGTGCTATTTTTTATTCTGTAGAATGACAGCATGCATAACAGACCTTTTAAAGAGGCAAAGGTACATTATTTATTTTGTTAAGCTTAATATTGAAAGAATAATTAGCATCATTTAAAAAAAAATTAATCTCATTAAGTATCTGTGTCTTCCTGTCAAGAGTGCTATCCTTCAGAATGCAAAATGGTGAGAGAATATTTTAGGATATTATACCCTGATCATCCCTCTTTAAGAGGAAATATTTTCCAAGTAGTAGATGATAAAGGAGAATTTCCTTGTGTGATATCTCAGAAGCAATATTTTAATTCTCTAATATTTAGTTCTTATAATATTTGTGCCACCTTCTTTTCATGTCTTGAAATGTGATATGTTTAAACTCTTCCTTTGTTACATTGAGCTTAAAAGTCTTGCTATGAATGTTTGCTATGTGCAAGTGTAATCTTTTGCTGAAAAATAACGTTGATAGTTACAGAAAAAAATTGTTCTCATATTTTCTGATTAATGATCTCAAATTATGTGCATGAAAACAGGTCTCAAGCCCTTAAGTGGCATTTCCCCATACAGATGTATTTTTTTCCCTACTAAATGGGGCAAGGTGTGCAACACTTGTGCCTTTTGAAATCTGTTATCTATCTCATGACCGAAAACCTCTTCCTGTAATTTACTAATTGTCATATTATGTCACTAAATACGAGGGTGTGATTTTTGTCTGCTTATAATGAGGGTACTTCAAAAAGTTCATGGAAAGATTTCATTATCTTTTAATTCTGTTTTTCCATGAACTTTTTGAAGTACCCTTGTAGAACTTTTCTAAGTGTTCTTACAACAGTGAAGCCTAAAAAGTTAGAGGGTTTCCAGACTCCAGCAGTTTTTAAGCCTATCTTTAATGACTCTAATGCAGTGGGTTGCAGTTTGGCTGATCACCTGTGGATCCTATAAACATCCAGATGCCCAAGGAGATTCTGAGCCAGTAGGTGTGAGTGGAGCTTGGCTCTCTGTAATTTTCAGTGGTCTCTGCAAGTGATTTTACCTTGTGGCCTAAAGGCTCATAAACCATTCTATTGATCTTTCAAGCATGTTGAGGATTCCTTTTTTTATTTTAAGGAATATATACAAATATATTGTTTAACTTTAGATGTTTATGTATCCATCAATAAGAACATTTAAACTGAAGTCTGGGAAGAAGTTCATGGTAGTAGAATATTAGAATCAGAAGTTCTGATTTAAAATCTAATATGGCTATCAAGTGGCATCCTGGAAAATTTTAATTTACTTGGCCATTTTTTTTTTCAAACATCATTCTTAATCTCATCTGTCAAAATTCAGTAATAATTATGTTTTCCAAACAGTTGTTTCCAGTTCTCAAACTTACACACATCATTTCTTGCCACTTCAGTCAATGTTTTATTCATGTTTCTAGTTTAAATTTATAAAAATATATGATAATTACAGAGGTCCTGCTGTACAAGCCACCAAGGCAGCTGCTGGTATCAAGAAACATGATCTTAGTAAATGGAAATATGCAGAACTACGTGATACCATCAATACTTCTTGTGGTAAGTGTGTAGAGAGAATGAAAAACAGGAAAGGTCCATAGTTATGTGTAATAAAATAAATACCTAGATTGGGGTGGGATATATATGTATATATTTTGTTGTTGTTATTGTGTACATTAGCTTAAGCCAGTCTCTCTGTTACTCTCCCCTTGAAATGAAGGCCTACTTTATTCACAAAGCTAAAAGAAAGACATGATTATTAATTTAAATGCATTTTGCATATTTCTTGCCTTGGTCAGAGAGGAAGAGCAAAGATAAATTATGGTGTGGCCTGTGTATTAATGACTGGCCTTTCTAATGTTATTCATAATAGTTAAATACCTATATGAGCTGAATCTTTTGGTCCATGAAGGCAAAGTAACAAATAGCAATGCGGTTCTTTCTTTTTAAAGCTATTTTTCTTCCAGCAGACCAATTAGAGTAAAACACTATATCCAGAGGATCCACATAGTTATGTTCTTGTTTAAACCACCGTGTTTGAACTCAGGACACTATGACTAGGAATGAAAGCATTGTAATTGTACAGAATTCCTCACTGTGTTCTTTTCCTCCTCACTGAGTGTTTGTGCATAATCATAGAAAATATGTTGCATGTAAATCTAGCTTGTATTTGAGCTCAGTGACTTTTTATTTTCCTGTCTAGGTCTGTGTCCTTGGACCAGTGACTTTAACCTCTCCAATTTAATTTCTTCATATAAGAAAGAAAGACCTTATTAGTCCAGGGTTTTTGAGTGGAGCACGTCATATATGATAGCAATGTATAAGAAAAAACTCTGTAAATATAAAAGTATTATAAAATGCTCCTCTTTATGAATACTTAGCTTATTTTTTTTATTTTGTACTATTAAAAATGAAAACTTTATTGTATATATTTATGACACAAAATAATTGTTAGATGAATAAATTAGGATGGTAATACTTTTCT
Source organism: Cynocephalus volans (assembly GCF_027409185.1). Lineage (NCBI taxonomy): Eukaryota > Metazoa > Chordata > Mammalia > Dermoptera > Cynocephalidae > Cynocephalus > Cynocephalus volans. The sequence goes on from NC_084464.1 coordinate 81,068,367, forward strand.
TTCTTTTTTTTTTTTTTTTTTGGCTCTTTTTATACAATCCATAGATATTGAGCTCCTGGCAGCTTGCAGAGAAGAATTTCATAGGAGGCTAAAAGTATATCATGCTTGGAAATCCAAGAACAAGAAGAGAAATACTGAAACAGAGCAACGTGCTCCAAAGTCTGTTACTGATTATGGTAAAAACAAATCTGTACTTTTGAATGTTACAAAGTATATGTTTATAGTATAAATGCATGTAACTATAAATTAGACATTTAGGTAAAATGTTCAGTATAAATTTTCTCTTACTGTAGAACTGTGTTTCATTGAACCTGGTATAACAATGATAACCTATCTTTTATAGCATTATTTCTATTGAGTATGTCTTTAAAGTCCTATTTGTTAAGATATATTGAATTAACTTGTTAAATTCTATAGGTAAGAAATTTCTTGTCTGTACTGACGAGGTTGTGCAACACTGTTGTAAATACAGTTTTTCCACATATATATATATACACACGTGCATCAAGATCACATGTGAAAATGTGAAGATTACAGTGAATCTTTTACTTGAAATGTGAAATGAGTTTTACGTAGGAAAATGAGTATTTTTATACTTGCTAAAAAGGATGTTTAATTTTTGTTTTTAAAATTTTTTCTTATTTTTAAATTTACTGTAGCTCAGTTTGTAGGAGTATTTCTCTGAAATACCCAAATATTGTTATCTTTTTTATATATAGGCTTAAGTACCTTCCTGTTCCTTCCAGAATAGGATTGTAGCCTGGAAAAAGAAATAATTTTTTTTGTGTGTGTTCTCCATTAACACTCTAATTACTATGTTTTAAAAAGAAGAATATTTACTATAAACATTATTTTATAATACTGTGAAAATATAAGAATAAGAGATACTACCTTGGTTGAGACAAAAGTTTTGCCTAGACAGGATTTGATTTTTTGACTGGGATCCTAAAAATGGATTTTGTTCCTTTGTCTTACAAAAGGCCAAGTTGTATACTTGAAATTGGAAAATAGAGCAGGGTAGATAAAACCTAGTAAAATCATGAACAAGCTTCAATACTAACAGAATATCTGTGATATATGAGTTAGTTGTACTATCAGTCTTTAAAGCAATAATTGGAATTTCATTTATTCAACTTGCTACTTTTAAACTGGCACAATTTATTAGCTTAATTTTGGTTAATGACAAGGTGACAGCAGATTTAATGTTTTTCTTTTCTTTGTCTTTTTTTTTTTTTTGTGACCGGCCGTACCGCGCTCAGCCAGTGAGCGCACCGGCCATCGTTATATAGGATCCGAACCCACGGCGGGAGCACTGCTGCGCTCCCAGTGCCGCACTCTCCCGAGTGCGCCACGGGATAGGCCCTAATGTTTTTCTTTTTTCTTTTTTTTAAAGGGGTATTTTGCCAGCACTTGATAGTGTGGTTTAGCCAGTACATGACCCAGGGTGACTTAGAAAATGAGCGCTTGTTTATATTTTGCTTTCCTCACCACCTTCCAAGTAAATAAAAGCAATGTTTGAATACAGTCAATTAAATGGTGGAATTTTAGTGTTTCTAAGTTGTTGGAAATAGTAGATTGAGTGAGGACCGTGCTAGTGATTGCTCACGGGGTGTTATCAGTCAGAATATAACCCTGCAGAAGGGCAGTGAGAGATCACCTGTAACTAAGAAATGGCAGGTGGAAGCCCCACTAAACATTGTGACCACCACTCTCTTCTCCAGTTTAGGATTTTTTGTGTGTGAATTGAAGATGAGAGAATGGTTCCATTACCTGTTCACTGCCTGTGTACTAAGTTTCCTACCACTTTTGTTTTATAAGAAATGGCAATGGGCTTTTTTTTAAAGCTGTTAATGTTCTAACATTAACCTGACAGACTTTCATTACATTGTATTTTATGATTTATATTTCTGAATGATTGCATTTCTTAAAGCAAAATGAAATTAATGTTGTAATATTTGGCACACATATTTTAAATGAATATACAAGTATTTCTTGTATTTTAAAACTGAACTTTGATACCTTTCTCATTCAGCTTTGCCCAAAAAGGTGCAAATAATATATGGCTCCCCTTGCTGATTCAAGTACTATTTCTATTCATAGTATATTATTTGAGAGAACCAAAGAGTAGATTAGGAAAATTTCCAAAGTGTCTCATCCAGGTATATGAACAAATTTAGGAATTTTATGTGAACATAATCCACACATATTTAGCCTTCAGAGAATCTGATTATGAGCCATTTTCAGGATAAAGTGTAACTTCTGCTCTGAAAAATACTTTTCTTCCTTTTCTCTTTATTTTTTTCTCGTGTAAAACTTATTCTGAAACAGGAATGTAGCCAAAGGAAAGCTGAAGAACACCAAGATGCTTAATGGCACAGTTGAGAAAATTTTATACTTATGTAGTTTCCTAATAGGTTAGCTAAACAACCTTTAAAAGGAGCTGCTGTGTAATCTAATATTTAGAAGGATTAGAATTAATTAGAGAAAATAAAATGACACTTTTGATTAAAAAATTGTAACTTGATATGGTTGACTTCAAGAGCAGTACATTCACAAATCACTGTAAATTCTCATAATAATGAGGGAGGAGCTTCAGCGGACCCTCTTCCTGGTGCCGGACTGGGTGAGCATGCTCTCATCTCACTTACTGCAGAAAGGGTTTTTCAGAAATGAGTTTTGGAGCAATTACCCAGTAAATATTTATAATATTTAATTGTTTAAAAAAGTGATTTTGGTTTTCTGGTAAATAAAAATGGCATGAGCTTAAGATTTACACTATTTGAAGAAATTAAAACATACTGAGTATATGAAAGAGTAGCGATGCTTTTTTCCCCTCTAATGGGTAAATTTTCTGATGAATTTATTAATTCTTTTTTCTATGAAAATTCTAGTGGTATGTAAAAGGTACTATAATGTCTGTTAAGTCATTGTGTTAGGCTTGTGTTTGGATATTACTTTGTCCCAAACTACAAATTAAGTATAATTTTTAAATTTTGGTTTTCTTCATATGTCCCTCAAGCAGAATTTCCTAAAGCTTAAGGGATCAAAGTATCCTTAAAAAAAAAAGAATCAGAAAGCAGCACCTACACGTCGGTAATTCTGACAGTACTCATGTTTGGCTTATGGATAGGATAATTGTTAGTCACCACCTCAATTGATGGGAAGGTTTTATAAATTACAAAAATGCTCATTTAACAGTTTTGGCATTTTTATCTTTTCTTCAACCTAAAATATTTGTTCACAGATTTTGCACCATTTTTGAACAATTCACGTAAGTCAAATGGGTGGTAACTCATGAGCTAACTGGAAGATGGGTTAAAATACTTTATAAAGTACTAACTTCTATTGAACATTGTTTTGCTACAATTTTAAATGGAATTGTAGTACATTAAAGTTGGTATATCTATACTAATGTATATTTTAATTTGAGATGATGCTTTTATTTGGATCATTCTAAAACATATGCAGAACAAAATCTATTTTATCAAATTACTTTCATTTAAAAAATAGCTAGCATTTTAAACTGAGTATACACAATTCTTATTGTAGCAAAACTCTATCTTAATGTAGTAGCTAATCTTTTAGAATAAAGACTAACTTTTAGGTGCTGGTTTCAAATCGCGTATTTTTAAACACTGTGATGGTATCTGCATTTCTGTCCAAAGAGATTGGAGTTTTATATGATAGTGTGCATAGGTTTAATAATGATACCATACCTCCTAATGGGAAGAAGAGATTATTGTTTTTTTTTTTTTTTTTTTTCTTTTATAGCTTCCTATGATGCACATTATTTGATAGTTTAAAATCTTTGTGGGTCACCTTAGTGTGCCCTAAGTTTCTTCTAGAATCAGTTGAGCAGTAATGATTTGGATATAATGCCATATTTATTTGCCAACTGGTTGGGCCTGATTTTTTTTTTTTAACTGTTTCTCAGAATTTATAGGGCTAAAATTGAAACGTATGTCATACTTTTGAAGATAACACAATTGGATGTGAAAGAAACCTAGTTGCTTAGATTAGTTTCAAGCTTTTAATGTATCTTTGTACTTTTCCAGATGGATATTAGTTTCAGAACAAAATTTCAGTTCTCCCATTAGTAGAAAAGCTATCAAAGACTGTCTGTTGGGTTTCTTAATTTTATAAGTTACAGGAGACTCTTATTTTAAAAGTAAAAAGTAGGTATTTAATGGATGACTATCTGTATCATAGTAAATTTCCTATCAAGTAGACATTAAATTCTAATTCAGTAAGATGGAGGGAGTTTTTTTTTTAATCCTTTAAAAATGTTTTAGTTTCGAATTAGTATATTTTCCACAAAATAGGCAATTTTTAAAACTTAAAATGGAAACATTGAACGGTAACTAGGTTTTGGGGAACAGGAACAAAAGAATAAATAAACACATCTCTGTTAATATGCTTAAAGATGGTGCAGCTTCACTAACAAAACTGGGCCTCTCTCTCTCTCTCCTAGGCATATATAGCTTTGCTAACTGCCTTTTGCTTTCTCTGGTTTACAAAGAAATAAATTCAACTGCTATAAAGCTTTTGATATTTCTTGGTGTAAAAAGTAGAATAAGAGTATTTTCATCCTTTTAGTATTTTCAAATTCTTATAAAAGCCACGTAGCTGTTCATGACTTTTATATCATATATATATTATATAAGTTTTTACTGACATATTTCGATTTTCATAGTGAGATTATTAATTGAGTTGCAGTAAATGGTTGGTCCACTTTTAAAGTTGTGAGTATAAAGCATATTAAACAGACTTACCTAAATTATGCTGCTAAAGATGTAAAATCATTGCCCCAGGGAAATGTTTACATTTGCAGATGAAATAAAAACCTAATTGTTCAGTAATGAAAATTGAGCAAGGGAAAAAAGGTTGGTATGAGTGCAATGCCCCGTTCTAGCAGAAAAGCAAGGATTTTTCTTTTCTGTTGGCAAGGAGAACCAAGCATTATACATTTTCCACTTATTTCAGTGGATTTTATTCCAAGAGAAATCCGATTTCAGAGTAAGTAAATATCTTTGAGGGAAAGTTCATGCTTACTGATACAGGTTTTTGGTGGTTTTTGTCATGAGGTTGTTTAGATATTATTAATATCTGTGTTATCTTGGCCATTTTAAATCCCAAAATCAGTTGGCAAAAGAGAAAAATTTTCTATGGCTTCCACTTTTTTGTGGAAATTGTGATTAAATTGACAAATGTCTATATCCTGCAGATTTTTGAAGTTACTGTTTATTTTATTGTAAAGAGTCCAATAAAAGTTATTCTGCAGTGTTCATTTGAACTCTTGGAGGACAAATATAAACCTAATAAATAACACTAGTTTTCTTTCCTGCCATATGAGTTTATTTTAGGTTACTGATACAGTAATTTGTGGGAATCTGCTAGGAGTTTGTTGTTGTCATTGTTGTTGAGGTGTGTGTGTCTGTATTGCATTTGCAATGCCAAGGAACATCTTTAGGGAAAGACAGTTATAAGAAATCACACTCTGAATTGTATTTATTTGCAGGCAATTAATATTTACATTTTGTTTTAAATTTATTATCAGAAACCTCTCTTTTTTAAAAAATTGTTCGTGCATTTTCGAGTTAAAGGCTGTTTTCTTTTCCCTAGAGCTGCTGGTGTAACTTTTCTTGTTCTGTGTAATAGCTCAGCAGAACCCAGCAGCTCAGCTTCCTGCCAGGCAGCAGGAGATAGAAATGAATCGACAGCAGCGCTTCTTTCGCATCCCATTCATCCGCCCTGCTGACCAGTACAAAGACCCTCAGAATAAGAAAAAAGGCTGGTGGTATGCCCATTTTGATGGACCATGGATTGCCCGGCAAATGGAACTCCATCCTGACAAACCACCCATCCTTCTTGTGGCTGGTGTGTATGACTCACATGAAAAAAATTTGTAAAACCAAAAAAATTATAAGCCCTCTGAATGAGACATTCTAATATAGAGTGTAACAATTCCACAAATTTCAGCACTGAAGGATAGAGTTTTGTGGTTAAATCACATTTCCAGTTCGTTGAAGATTAACTGATTTATAATGTGAAGTTGCTTGGATTCATTATGTCCTTGTAGAGCACATAGAAACTTATCTTTGTCCTAAGAAACTTTTCATTTATGTTTAATTATATCCACTGATTTGTAATGGCTTGAGGAAATGTAGCATTTTTATTAACCCTGATAACATGTTTGGTCAACTGCAGTGTTTATAAATTTGAAAGGTCCTTGGTGGGGGACAAATTTAAGTTGTTTCTGGTGAATTTTTATAAACAGATTTCCATCTTAGAGGGAGAAAGTAAAGTCTTAAAAAGTTCCCAAATCTATGAGAATTGATATGTATTTCAGGAATAAAGTTGATAAGAAATGATTCTGAGGAGAGAGATGGTAATTTTCTGACATCTCGTGGATACAGGTAAGGACGATATGGAGATGTGCGAGCTGAATCTCGAGGAGACTGGTCTGACTCGAAAGCGAGGTGCTGAGATCTTGCCAAGACAGTTCGAAGAAATCTGGGAACGCTGTGGAGGCATCCAGTACCTTCAGAATGCGATTGAGAGCAGACAGGCTCGGCCCACATACGCAACAGCCATGCTACAGAATCTGTTAAAGTAGATGTTGTACACCAGCCTTATAATTGGGGACCCTTGCCATGGTATAGGTAGGGTGTCTGCCCCAAAGATTTAACCATTCCATGATCATGTTAGAGTTACTTCTACAAAGTGAACAGATTTTATTAATTATGACTTATTTTGTGAATTTGTTTAAGGTTAATTATGGTAGTAAATTTGGGACCTACAAATTATTTTCCTATATCCAGCTGTAATTCTTGAAACTCATTATTCTAATACTTGTTACACTTGGACAGATTCTGACATTTCTCATTCTTTGCCAACAGACTACCTTATGTACATCATAATTGTTCTCTAGGAAAAGAGAATTTTTAAAATAATTCAAAATACTTGATTTTTAAGAATGGCACAGTACCATATAACTGGAGTAATGAAACCTTAGCTTCAATTTCTTACAAGATATAATGGTCAAGGCACTGATGTTTTGGTCTGAAAAGCTATGTACTTTCTTTAATTAAGAAATTCATGGAAATTTCTATCAAAGGCAGAAATTCTGATTTTTTTCTTCCATTGCAGTGTGTCTTTGAGTGAAACAGTTCTCCCTTTGTTCCAAAATTCTAGGAAGTCTTAATGTATTTGCTGTATTTTGTGATAAAGAAGGTACTAATGGTTTCCAGCACAGATTTTTCTTTTTTCTATCACGTGTGTGTTGCTGTCAGGATATTTTTATATTTCATGGACAAATAAAGGAAATTCAGATTGTTTAAATGCCTAGAAGTTTTGAGATAAGTTTTGTTTCATTTAGAAAAGGAAATAGGTTTTAAGTGGTACTATGGCTTAAATGGACTGAATTCACGTATTCTTTAACTTCATCTCAATTACAATTTTTATATCAGAATCTTGTCCAAGTTGTTTCATGTGATTTAAGTTGGTGTTCTGCTTGAAACATCTTTCTTTTTAATAAAATTCCTAGTGTCTTGGCCTTTGAGATTTTGGTAATAGTAGAGCTGTTTTATAAGCTTTGTAATTCAAAAGCCTTTGTATTTTGTCATTGCTTGTTTCACATAACTGATAATTAAAAAGAAAGATTTCTTTGTGTGCTGTTGTTAGTTTTGATCAAATGTCATAAGTTTCAAATCTAATATTTATGACTTTTATATTAGGAATTTAAAGACAAAAATACATCAAAGAATTATGTTGACATAATTTTTGTTTTCTTTGGCAGCTGGCCGGTGTGGGGATCCAAACCCTTGACCCTGGTGCTTGGTGTTACCAGCACTCGCTCTAACCAAGTGAGCTAACCGGCTAGTCCTGACATAATCCTAAGGAGTTTTGTTTATCTTTTAGAATAAAATTAGAAAGTAAAATTGTTCTCTGCACCTTTTTTATTTTTCCAGCTTTTAAGGACTCTAACCTTTGAAATGAAATTCAATGATTTTTTTTTTTTCCTAGAAAGAATACCTCAGTTAGGAAAATATTTCCCAGCTGATTAGTGTTTGTGAGCCACAAGGCACTGTTTTTAGAATTGCTTCTCTCATAATATGTGTCTTAGTACATAAATATTTATTTATTATGATACCGTGCAAATGATTGTCTTGTGTTAAAGAAATTAAATGGTCCTGCATGTGCTATTAATTGAGAATGTGAATGTGATTATCTTTTGAAGGCTGTATTTCTGCACAGGCTCACCCACCTTGGGTCATCTGGTCCCTGTGATTGGTGACAGAAGGTGTAGTTTCTGAAATAAATGACCTGTTCTCTCTCATCTCTCGCCTTTAATTGATATTTTTATTTGTGTAGGATAATGAACGATAAGCTTTGTATCCTAACCAGTAACAAGCAAAGTCCTTGAAGAAAATTTAGTAACCAAAATGATTTTTAATGGCTTGTCCCTTTAGTATTCACAGAAATAGTTTTATGTATCTCCTGCATAAATTAATAGGCACTAGATGGAAAATTAATCAAAAAGGTTAAGAATATTATACTGAGGACTTAACATTTTGAAGAATTTGTCAGAATTATATCACAGCAAAGCATTATTACAAGTCTTTAGTTTTTTAGTCCAACGGTTAATAAAATAATAGTTAATCTTAAGCCATTTTATTTCTAATTATGTCACATAGCTGTCCTAGAACTTATCTATTTAAATAGTCTCCTGAGTTAATTTTGGCTTCCAGGGGAACTGCCCCAATTCAGATAGACTTAGAGTAACCTATATACAATGGGTGCATATGCACACAGAAGCCCCTTGACTGGTGAGACTTAGGACCCTGTCAGCCTTTTAAGGGAAATAACAGAAATGGTGTTCTAAAAGATGTTGATACAGCTACTTTACCATCAAACGCATAAATGCTAGGAGAAAACTTGTAGAAATCAAAATATATTAACTCATATTTTAATCAGTCATTTTAATTGAGATTTAAAATTAGAAGTTTAAACCGGTGTACTGTATATAAAGAACTAATTTTCTCTTAATGCTTGTCTCAATACCATTCCTTCCATAGTGTATATTTTGCAAAGGTAGGCACACAGAAAATATTAAAAATGAGAGGACAAAGTGTTTTCACATTCAATTATATAGTTCCTAATTTTACTAATACATGTATTGTGAGATATGTATTACAAGTGATGGGTATTTACTGAGAAGAGGAAGTTTCTCTAATTCACATATGTTAAAAGAACACTAAGTTTTCTTAGTTGTAAAGTTGGGGAATGGTACCTTCTCAGAAGATTATATGAGGAAGAAATAAAATAATGCACATAGGAGCACAAGCCCACACAAAACACATTCTGTTGTTACTCATATTCTGTTCCTACAGTGACTTTTTATGTCATTTTTTTTCGTAGTAAAATAGTGAACCCTTTTGTAAGCAAATAAGAAAAGATCTTCTTAAGTAGAAAGTAGGTGGAAAGTAGTTATGGAAGCTTAGAGAATAGAAACCCACAGTCAAGAATAGTAGTTAGTATTTATTGTTTGTAGAGCTTTATTAATTGAATATTTTTAAAAGATATTTTCATTCACAGGTTATTACTATGGTTATCAGGGGATTGAGATTTGTAGATCTTTGGTTTCTTTACCTGAAGTAGCTTAAGAGTACTTGGATCAGCAAAATATTTGAATTAACCAGTCAGTCAGTTAATATGATACTAGTGATAAACCTACCTCCTTTTATGGAAGAGGTAACAGAGATCCAGAGAGGTCAAGTAATTTAGTTCTGAACTGTGAAAAAGATATAAATGCCTTTGCTTCAATCATGTGTAGCAAAAAGAATCAAACATCTTTAGTACCCCCCTGAGGATTTACAAAGGGCTGCTCTTCTGTCATTCCACATCTTCAGAAGGTGTGACAGGTCTTCTCTGTTTATCGTTACAAGCAATAACAAGTATTGAGAGTTTTAATTTGTCTAGGAAAGTAAACTGACAAGGGGGAGGGGAGGGATGAGAATATCTGAAAATTAGAATAAGGGCAAGTTGGCGGGAACAGCTGTAACAGTAAGGAGAGAGGAGTAGTAATAGAAGAGACAGAAAGGTGCTTTGTCCCTGAAGACTACACTCTCAGGTTGGAAAACACTGATACGTTTAGGCCACAAAGCAGTCCTCGATCTTTGCTGAGTTTTAGGGTGAATTATGTGTAACATAAGAGCAGAACCTATGGTTGTTAAAACTTGGATCAAGATACACTTGGTATATAAATTCTTAGCATGTAGGAGTGGCGCTGCCACACTGGAGAAGCCCAGCAACCAGTAGACATTCTGTACATAAGCCTATGGAAGGGTAAAATGGAGATACTTTCAGAAGCAGAGCCTGCCTGCGCCAGGACCACATCTTTGAACACAGTTAAATTTCAGTCCAATTCAAATCAGTGTATTCTTTCCCCATCACTAATCTAATACATGAATTAATTTGAGTTGTCTCAGAAGTTTTTCAAGAGCTGATCAGGAAAAATTAATGCACATGCAAAAGTAGACTCTTTAATCCTAATTTGTACCACTGCAGAATCTGACCTTCAAACCACAAGTGGGCTTATTAATTGTCCATTTTCTTTTCACTTCTGCAAATTCATCTAGTTGCAACTGTTACTTAGTTTTTCCTCATTTCATTAAAAATGTATGTCTAATACTTCCTAAAATACTGATGTACTGGAGATACAAATAATAAATGCTTTCTATGTAGAACTTCCTCTTGTATATTGTGCTTTTAATACAGACTATTGTAAACAAAGTTGTAGATATTGTACTTGTTGGTAATGTCTCAGATGGAATAAGTTGGAGAAGTCTGGGATCCTGAAGCTTCATTCCGTCACCCAGGCTGGAAGCCCTGTGCTACGTGGCTGTAGGGAGAGCAAGAAACTGAAGGTGATTGAAACTTCCTTGAGCTTTGGCCCCAAACTCCTATGTGACTTCCATCCAGGGAACAGGAGGACTGTGTGTGAGCTGCTACTACTCATTTTGTCTAGATAAGAGGCAAACCAGATCTTGACTGCCTTTCCCCAGACTCTTACTAGTCTGTTTATGAGAAGACCCAAAATGTTGACACTGGGGACCCAAAGAAGAGTCCTTCTCCCTAAGGCTTCAAATATAGCTGGTCTATATAGCCTACTCCATACCCCCGTGTCTAAAACCTACTGTGATCCTCATGGGTCTTCTGAGAGTGTAGGGAGACTCTGGTCAACTCTTCTCTGGTTGGTTGGAAAAGAGCAATTCAAAAGATGGGTGATTCAAAGAGCGAGAGGCACTTACCACCAAAGGGGTCCCCTTCCCACAGAATATAGCATATGTACCTACTTCTCTTTCCCCATCAAAAACTATATTCCTCACACTAGTTACAGCACAATTGAAATGAAGGGGGTGGGGAGCACTTCATGGGGAGAAAATAGTGGTATATCATTTTGTCTCATGATGTAATTTTTTCATGTGCTTTTTAGTTCGTCTGTTATGCTTCTAACAAGTTTGTTTTTGTCTGGGAAGTTCCAGGGTACAGAACTAGGTAGCCACCATTCTTTGCTGTGCAGCACCTTCTTGCCATATTCCAATTTGAAGTCCATGTCCCATATTATATAGATCATCAATTTTGGGGGAGGATTTGGGTGGGAATGGGGATGAAAGCTATACATATGTAGGACCAATAGGACTGAGTTTTCAAGGGTTTGTAACCTCCCCCATGGGGGGGACACAACTTCCCAAAAGATTGTTTCCATTATTAGGAAACATTTTGTCTTCATTTTTGAAGCTTACTATTAAATGTTGCTATCAGTATTTACTATTTTGCTGTCTTTTGGCAACATTAAAATATTTGTTTAAAATCATTTATCATTTATTGAATCCATAAAGCAAATACAGGGAATATCTAGTAAAACACAGACTCATTATAAATCTATGGATATAGGGCTTATCATATTTTATTGAAATTAAGGTTTTACCACAAATATATTTGATAATGGAACATTTAAAAGAGATACAGAGGGATTCAGTTTTCATTAATAAGCTCACTAAAAACTGACTGAACTGGATTACGTTGATGCCAATCTGGTATACACACACCACAGTTAGTGTGAGGAAGTATTTGATGAAGATATCATAGGACATTTGTTCACCTGTGGTGGAAGACAGGGATCGGACATGTCACATGACACAGCTTTACCTACTCCACCCCAATATAATGTCTTCCTTTAAAATAGCTTGTGTAGTAACAAAAGTAGGATTTTTCATGATATGCACTGTATATCTGAACCTCAGTTCCTCTTTTAAAAAACAATTCAAAAATTATTGGCAACAAAACAATCTGTGTAAGCAGTAATTGCTTTTATAAAACTAGTGTGCCTAAAAATCGAAGACTGAAGGGTGTGTGTATGGGTGTGTGTGGATGTGTATTACAGATATTGTGTGGAGCATATATACACTCACCATACGTAGTGCTGGCATACTATGTACATTCATGCATTTAGAGAGACCTGCATCTCCTTGCATAAATAATCATCTTTTAAGTGTACATTCTAACATATAAAGAATTGCTTCCTGATATATTGTGCAACCCCCAAAACAATAAGTTGCACTTGTTGCAAATGATCTGTAAGTAATATTTTAAGGGCAGCTGGAAGCAAACCTGGTTTACTATCACCTTGACTATCATCCAAGAATAGTCAAAATGCATTTTACTGATTGTCTTGGGTTTTGATAATGTGTCCTTTTCTTTAGAATTTACCAATCATTAAGTACATGGCTCTTCTATACTGGAAACATGGTGTGTGCTGATTTCTCAATGGTGACTATATCTAGGCCTGGATTCTGATGACCAGTGAATATGTCTGCTGCTGTTCTTAGAATGTCGACCAGGTAAATCTCAGTTTTCCTTGAGAAAGCAAATCATCTCTTGAGATAGCTTAAATGGTAATTGGTACAATTTTTAGTTTTTAATTTCCTTCCCAGTCTTGATGGTTAAATTCTTCATATCCTACAGTCAGTAATTCAGAATTTCTTTTCCTGGTCACCTGGAAGAGAAATAGTTTTAAGAACTTAAGAAATGTCACCCAAGATGAAACCAATAGTTTATCCCAATATTACCTCCTCTGGTGGATGAGAAGGATATGCTTGCCATGTAGGATATCTTTGAAAGGTTGGAGATGCCCCCAAATATTCTTAATAACCTACTAGGAATGTATTCCCTTTCTTCTTAAACCTATTTAGGTTCTCAGGCTGACCCATCTCATGGTGCAGGGGTGGCAAATAGTCTGTGGGTGAAAGTCACGATGTTCCCGTCTATCCACAGCAGACATCATTAATGTATGACAACATTCTTCCTAACGGAACTCATGGAATTTCTCTCAACACAGCCATCCATGTAGCCAGGAACAATCAGCATTGACACTTAATGTTTGTCATTACTGCCTTAAAGTAAGATGTAGTTCTTCAAGTTTACTTTCTACTGTAAAAATGATCAGTTCCTTTTATTCACTGCAAAGCTTTTTCATTTGAAATGTGGTCCTTAATTTTGTCTGGGGGACTTCAGGATTTAGTTGCTGTTTGCTTCATCCTGGACATTTTTTTAGTATCAGATCCTGTGCACTATTGTCATTAATCTGAATTTTTCTTTCTTTTTTCAATATTCTTGGTTTCAGGAAATTAAAATGGCACACATTATTCCCAGTATGCACTTGGATACATAAAATTATGACTAGCAGTTGGTGTGATTGCTCAGTATTTTTCGTGGTTGTGTATTGACTGATAACTTTTTCAAATGTAAGCTTTGAGGCAATTGTTTTCATCTAGCACTGTAGATCTCAGGTTGAGTGTACATTGAGTGATTATCACCCATTGTTGCCATCAAACACTAGGTATAATTTTTGAATATAGGTCATTTTAGGCTAAAAATTGCCCAAGGTTTTACCCCAAAGTTGTTTTAGAAAACTCTGTGTAGGGTATATGCAACCTGGTTATAGCCAAGTTATTTTCCTTTGTAAAATAAAATTATTTTAGTGAAATAAGTTGAGTAAATGAATAAGTATTTTAAAAGAGACATCTAGGACACTGAAAGGAACATTTTTATCTGAGGATGAACTTCTAGGAAAATTTGGAGTTGCTCATTGTTTACAAATCATGTTTCTTCTACATATTTTCACTCTAGCTGATTATTATTTGCACTCAGGGTATTTTAAAATAATCTATATAAAACTATTCAGTACCAGTATTATATATTATTATTGTGAAAATTTCAACCTTTCTGAAATGCATTTGATAAATCCTAGTGCTATAGACTCGATGCCCCCCAACCTCATTGAGGCTTAATCCCCACTGTAACTGTTGAGAGGAGAAAATCCTATTATGGTAATTGAAATGTGGGGCTTTGAAGAGGTAATTAGATAGTAGGACCGTACTGTAGTGAATGGATTAATAATGGTGGTAATGGGCATGGTTCTGAGGACTTTAAAAGGAGAGCGCATGAGGAGATATCTCTGCTCTCTTTTTGCTTCCACCATTTTGCGATGTGATAGATACCCTGCCATCACTGTCACCCCACTAAGACCTTCACCACCTGTGTTCCCTGGACTTTGGACTTCCCAGCTTCAGAGACTGTAAGCAATAAATTTCATTTTCTTATGAAGTAACCAGTTCCGGATATTTCATTATAAGCAACAGAAACAGACTAATACAGAAAATTGGAACCAGAGCAGTGGGGTGTTGCTTATAACAAATACTTCAAAATTTAGAAGCACCTTTGAACTGGGTGTTAGGCAAAGGCTGGAGGAGTTTGTAGAACTCAGAAGAAGATAAGAAGATGAGGGAAAGTTTAGAATGTCTTAGAGACTGGTTATGTGGTGGTGAGCAGAATGCTGATAGAAATATGGACTGTGAAGACCATTCTAATGAGGTCTCAGAAATAAGGAATTTATTGGAAACTGAGGCAAAGCACCTTTGCTATGAACTGGCAACGAATTTGGCCACATTGTGCCCATGCCCTTGGACTTTGTGGAAGTTGGAACTTAAGAGCTGTGAACCAGAGTATTTGGTAGAAGAAATTTCTAAGCAACAAAGCCTTCAGGAAGCTGCATGGCTACTTGGAACAGCTTATGCTGAGTTATGGCAGCAAAGGCATGACATAAAGATAGAATTTCAAAGGGAAGCCGAGGGTAAAGATTTGGAAAATTTGCAACCTGGCCATGTGGTAGGGAAGCAGAGAGCATTTTCATGAGAAAAATAATAACAGTGCTGAAAAGATTAGTACAAAAGAAAGGGATTATCAAGAGAAGGGGGAAAGACCCTGAAGGCATTGCAGAAGCCTCTGGGGCTAACCCTTCTATTACAAGCCCAGAGGCCTAGGGAGACAGAATGGTCTTGGGGAACAGGCCCGAGGAGCCCTCCATGGGCTCGCTGTCCAGGGTCACCTTGGGAAACTGCTTCTAGCACCAGCACCTCAGCTGCTTTGGCTGCTCCAGCCATGGCTAAATGGCCCCAGATGTGGGATCTGCAGCTTTGGAAAATATAAGATGGAATCCTGTGTGGTGTCCATGTAGTGTTAGGTCTACAGGCTCACAGAATGCCAGAGCTGTGGAGGCTTGAGAGCCTCTACCCCTATTTCAAAGGATGTATGGAAAATTCTGGGGCCCAGGAAGAGGTCTGTCTCAGGGGAAAGAGTCACTGCGTAGAGCCTTTGCTAGAGCAATGCTAAGTGGAAATGTGGGGTCAGAGTTGCAGCAGAGAAACCCCAACAGCTCCATGCCTAGTGGAGCGGTGAGAGTGGGACCACCATGGAGACCCCAGAATTGTGGAGGTACCAGAGTGGAACACCGGCCTGGGAGAGCTGAAGTGTGGCCTGTGACCAGGAAAGCCATAGGGGCGGAGCTGCCTAAGGACTTGGGGACCCAACCCCCATACCAGTGTGCAGAGGAAGTCCAACACAGAGTCAAGGTACATGATTTGCCAGCTTTGAGATTTAATGCCTGCCCTGTTGGGTTTCGGACTTGTTTGGGACCTGTTACTCCTTTCTTTTTGCCTATTTCTCTCTTTTTGAATGAGAATATGTACCCTATGTTTGTCCCACCATTGTATCTTGGAGGTAGATAATTTGTTTTGACTTTACAGATGGGACTTGGAATTTTAGACTTTTGAGTTGAAACATGTTAAGACTTTGGGGATGAAATGAATGTATTTCTATGTGAAAAGGACATGAGTTTGGGGAGTCGGGTGGGATACTGTAGAGTGGATTCCTCCCTGCCCCACCCCCAGCCTAACTGAGGCTTAATCCCTACTGTTAACTGTTGAGGGTGGGAAATCCTATTACAGTAATTGAAAAGTAGAGACTTGAAGAGGTGATTAGATTGTAGGACCATGCCATAGTGAATGGATTAATAATGGTGGTCATGGGCATGGTTCTGAGGGCTTTAAAAGGAGAGTGCGTGAGGAGCTCTCTCTCTGCTCTCTCTGCTCCACCATTTTCATACTGTGATCCCCTGCTGTCACTGAAGACACCACCAAAGAAAGCCTTCACCAGGTGTGTTCCCTGGGCTTGGACTTCTGAGCCTCTGAAATTGTAAGCAATAAATTTTGCTTTCTTTATAAATCATCCAGTTCCATGTATTTATTTTATAATCAACAGAAACGGATTAATACACATAGGTATATTTTTACAAGATAAGGTTGGGAATGTTGTAAAATACTTGGATTGTTTCTATTATTTTATTGTTTTATGTATACATTTCAGTTAATGCCAGCCTTCTGTCTCTATCCTTCTTGCACCAGAAAATATCTTATCTTTTTTTTCTTCACCCTTAAAACTCTAAATCAAAAAGCCTGAAAAATAAAGGAAAAGAGCTTTACTTGTCTCTGTTTAAAACAAGACTCAGGTACAGAAATGTTTTTAATTTCCTTCAAAATTCAAATTTAGTAATTAAAACCAACATATAAAAGAAAATGTGATTTTAGCTTGTGATTTTGTTGATGTTGGAACTTTATAACACTAATTTCATATGATTGATTTTTAGAGTGACCTGCAAAAAGAAAGCAAAAACATGATATCCTGTTTCCTGCACTTACCAACATTAATAGCAACTATAGCTTTGTACTATTTTAGTTTTAAAACTATGACAAGTGAAAATCGAGAGCATATTTTTTTGCAGGTGTGTTTCATTTGAGTTGGAGGAAATATGCTTTCTGCATCCCACCTGAGTTTTGCTTTCCAGTTGCTTTACTGTTTCTTAGGCAGTGATCTCAGAAGGATTGAAGGCAGCTCATGGGAAAGATGAGGGATAAGTTCATCTTGCAAAAAGCAGTTATTTTTCAAGTGAGGTTCTGAGTTGTGGGTGCTGAAAAACAACTCTATAACAGCATTTTATCTAAAAATAAAAATTTTATTTAAAAATTTTATGCATATGGTTTCCAGACTTTTCTGTAAATGTATTATATGACTTCTGTTGATGGTGTATACACATGTTGTGTTTTACCTCTTTACATTATAAAATGGGTTTAATATTTGGGAGATACCTCCCTATATATGTTCCCTGATGAGTAAACTGTTTCATTTCTCCCAATATTCCTTTTTTTTTTTTTGCTTTTTATGGCCGCTGGCTGGTTTGGGAATCTGAACCTGTAACCTTGGTGTTATAAGTCTGCACTCTAACCAACTGAGTTAACTGGCTAGCCCTCTCCCAACATTCTCTCCATTATAATTTTAGGGAAAGGGAGAAGGAAGGAAAATCCTAACACAGTCCTAGTGCTTGATGGAAGAAGACTGTGAAGAGTGGAGAGAAGTGTAGTTTAAGGAGGTTGAATAACAAGTTCCTTGTTTCCCTCCTACCACCTAAGGCAGTGTTTTTTGTTCCTACTTGCCCTGGCTGGGAGAAATGGAGGCTCTGAGAATACCAGGGTCTGGGCAGATACCTGGGATCAGAGCTAAGAGATCATGGGTGAGGGGAATGTTGGACTAGAAACTTTTTTTTTTTCTCTGTTTTTTTAAAGATGACCGGTAAGGGGATCTCAACCCTTGGCTTGGTGTTGTTGTCAGCACCACACTCAGCCAGTGAGCGAACCGGCCATCCCTTTATAGGATCCAAACCCGTGGCCTTGGTGTTATCAGCACCACACTCTCCCAAGTGAGCCACGGGCTGGCCCTGGACTAGAAACTTTAGGACCTGTGAGACCAGGAGAGCCACATCTCACTATATATTCCAAGGGAACTGAGTTGCCTAAAGTGACTGCTCACATTATTAATCACATTAAGTTTTAAAAATTGGATTGTACTATATTAAACTCCAACTCTTTCATTCCCTATTCCCAACCTGCCTATTATCCAGTGGAGAAAGGGCCCAAAACGGAGTTAGTAACAGCTGTCTAAAGAGAAAAAATGGACCCCCCCCATCTGAGGGTGTAGCATGTGAGTGAACCTGTGACCTTGCTGTAGTTATAACAAGTATCCATGTTATTATAACCCCTTCATAAATGTCTCTTTGTGCCACCATTTACTTAATCCGTCTGCTATATTTAGAAACAATTTTCATTATTATAATGTCACGAAGAACACAGTAGGGCTATTAAAGGACGAAAGTGAAAATGTTTAGATCTGAACAGGAAAAGCCATAAATTTATTCTGTTGGATCCAGATTTGCATTTTCTGGGTATATGTAATAATAATTGTAATTAATAAAAGTCAAGCTCTTTATGCCAAAAAAGTGACCTTTGAAAATGAAAATTTTGTTTATTCTTGGGAGAATTTTGCCAAGCAAATGCCTAGTACAACAGAATCTATATATAGATCATCTAAAATTGAGGGAAATGAAAACGTATGGACTATAGTCATAAATATTGAATGAAAGACAAGCATAGAAGGAAAAATAAAGGTGAAAATGTAACGAATGACAACGACTTTGCAGTAGGATGACAAGTAACTGAATTAACTGAACTTGCTCTTTGTGTGTCAATGGACTCATCTGTTCAGTGAGACACTTGCCCTTAACATCATTTTACTGTCTCTCCACTTTCAGGTAGAATTAAAAAAATGCAGACAGGGCTACAATTCTTTGGAGAATGCTGTTTTCAAAGTTACAGCATTTAACGTTCTAACTGATTTGCTTCTGAGTTTAGGTTTAAGTGCCAGGTAGGGAATTTCGGTTTTTTCCTACAAGGCTGCCCTTTGTTGGTATCAACAGTTCCAGTAATGCTAGTAGCAGAGCAGTTTACACTGTGGGGCATCTAATTTATTCCTTACCTAAACCCATGAATTTATTCCTATTATTCCCATTATATAGATGAAAAATTCGAAGCTTTGGGGTGGGAGGATGTGGCTCAAAGTCACACCTAGTTAAAAGCAGAATTTGAACTTGGTTCTAACTTTAAAACCTCTAATTTTAAACAGTGTCTAACCTATGGTTGATTAAGTTTTAATTTGTCAGCCAATCCTCAAGTAAGTAAATTGTCAGAGTCACATAAATGATGTCATCGTCTGAGGAACTGAAATCACTGCTGGGAACGAGAGAAGGCACAGGGGTCCAGGAGGTACCCTCAGAGCACCACTGCGCTCCGGTTCTCCACTGTGAGTCTGTCTGCAGAAGCTTGTGGGGGCAGTGGGGGTTTATCCTCATGCCGGGGATATCAGGGCTTCATACTTAACATTTAAAAAGGAATTTTAATCAAGGAGTTGAAAAGGGCAGAATTGGGGTAGTATGGGGCTTTCTTCTCCCTGAAAAGAAATTAATCATCTTTCTCTTTTCCTTCTTTTCTTCCTTCCTCCCTTCCTTACTATCTATTGACCAGCAGCTCCCATGGTGACTGGCACATGGTGTTTAAAAATGTTTGTTGAATTAAACTAGTCTAAGGAGCATCAATATTCCTGGGTATGTGAATACCTCAAGTCCATATTAATTATCCCCCACAGACAGGCACAGGTGGAGGAGGTGGGACACCACACACCTTCATGAGAACTGTTGTTTCCAGATCACCTTATGCCTTGCTTTATTGATCTCACTTATAAAAACCTAGAATTAAAGTAATTTTTCTTACTCAAGAAAGAGCGATGTTTAAAATTACAAATTGTGTGGTCATATGAAACAGAAAATATGGCTGATTAAAATAAAAACTGAATCCATTACTGTTCATAAAAGCTGCGTGCAACCCCCTGCTCCCTAATCACCTTATTAGAGTCTCACTCACTGGCTCTCTCTTCCCTCCACCCCGTTTGTTTTAAATTACACCAATTATACATAAACATTAAAAAGCTTAGACCCTAATTCCATTCATTTCCACTGCTAAGTGGAATGATAATCACGTGTATCTATCATTCCACATTTTTGCTATGCATTTACTTACATACTATATTGAACCATACAAAATTGCCAATATTTGATGATGTGTGACTGACAAAATGGTGATACCATATGGTTAAACTTAAAGTACTTATAAGTACATAGTTTTGTTATGGATTTATTACATACACAGGATCTATTACACTGCAGTTTGCTTTCTCATGTGATGATGTGTCTGGGTTTCTTTCTGTGGCAGCTCCAGTAGAGCTGTATTAGTGCCTTTGAATGCTGTGTGTCATAGTGAGTAAGACACTACACTGTAGATTATTTAACTATTCCCCTATTAATTGGCTATACAATGGTTTCATGATTCAAAACAATGATGCTGTGAACATTTTTGTATTGATATCTTAGGACAAAGGTGCAACTATTTTTGTAGAAATAATTGTCTAAAAGAGCACTTGAGTCAAATTAAAAAATTCATTGTACTAACAAATTTCCCTTGAAAACAGGTTTTTCCAATTTATACATCCACCAGCCGTGCTTGATAGAACTAGTGTTCCTCTATATTACCCACACTGGATATTACTGACCTTCTTTTGCCAACATCATGAGCAACAAATAATATCTCCTTATTGTTTTTGGACTTCCCTGGTGATAGTGAGATTGAGCATCTTCTATATTTTGTTGGTCATTTGAGTTTCCTCTATGAATTGCACCTCTGCATTCTTTGCTCATTTTAATATTAGGATGTTTGTCTTTATTGATCCATAGAAGCTCTTATTATTATAGATGTTCATCCTTTGTAATATAGGATATTTATATCCTTGTAAATATTTTTCTTCCACCATATTTTATATCTGTTCATTTTATTTATGACACTTTTTTCCCTATGGAAGTCGTTGTCTTAATGTCTTCTGGGCTTGATGTCTTAATTAGAGTGGATTTTTTAGCCCAAGATTATAAACATATTTTAAAAAATATTTTCCTCTTATTTTCATAGTTTTGATTTTAGATTTGGATTTTTGATATAGGATTGATATGGAACTAAAGTTTTTCCTAAATGGAAGGCCAATTGTACTCTAACCATTATTGACCAGTCCATACTTCTCCTATTGATTTAAAGTGCTTGTTAATATAAATTTCCTAATTTGTACGGATCTGTTTAGAGGTTATATTTGTTTTATTGTCTATCTCTGGTCTATCTTAGCATTATAAATATTATGCATGTTTTGCTATTTTACAGAGCAATCCCCCTTCATTGTACTTTTTGTATATTTTCATTTTCAGAGTAACTTTACAACCAGAATGTTAAATTCCACAAAGAATCCTATTGGGATTTTAATTGTGATTAACTTGGAGTAAATTGGTAGCTTCATCCTCCTTACTTCCCTGAGTGGATACTCTGTGCTTTATGTTCTTTGCACAAATGCTTTCTAAACTTCATTGAAACACCCACTACAGTGATCCAACAGATGGACTCTATTAGTCTCATTATCCAATGTGGAAATTGAGGTTTAGAGAAGTTAAGTAATTTGTCCAAGGTCACATGGTTAGTAAATTGCTAAGCCAAAATTTTAATCACAATTTGACTCCAGAACATTTCTTCTTAACTACCATTGGATAATTGTCTTTAAAATGTTAATACACCAAAGGAACATGGCATGTTTTATCAAGGAAAAACCTAAATCTTTAGTTTCTTTTTGGTGTGGAAATGGTGGGAGATTAGGACTTTGGCAACTAGAGTGAGCAAGAGGAAAGAAAAAATCCAGTATGCTCTGCTAACGATGTGGGTCTGAGGTGACCAACACTGAGGAAATGTTCAGGGGTGTGGCTGGAAGGTTACGACTGGGAAGGGCTGGTGGCATTCCCTGAACTGGCCCAGGGACGGGCTCATGCAGAAGTCCTTTGAGGGCAGAGTCCACAATGCAGACCTTATCCGGGTGTCACAGGACTTGAGAAGAAGCAGAAAACTTCATGTCCCCTGTTTGTTCATAAGACCATCTACAGCATAAATTCTGGTTGGTGGAGAGAAAGCCAATTATATCTTGCTTCCTTTTCCTCCTAAAGAGCTTCTCTTAGCCTTTCTGTCTAGAAAGGACTGATGAAACACTTCATAAGACATCTAGAGAATGGACCCCTATGTAATCATTAAAAGTGATGCTACAGAAAATATTTAATAACAGGGGGAAATGTTCTCAGTAAGAAAATCTGACTATAAGTCAGTTTGCTTCCTTTTTGTTTTAGAAAATTCTGTTTAAACCAATTCTTTATAAACCAATTCTATATAAACACAGACACCAAAAGATAATAACAGTTAATGTGAGGAATTACACAGGATTTTTGTCTCCTTTCTCATAACGTTCTATATTTTCCAGCTTTCTTCTTATGAAAGCTATTGTATTTGCAAACAGAGAAAAAAACCTAAATTTTATACACACACCAACCCCCCCTCCCCAATTAATGTAGTAGACCAAGTATTCTATCTTAAGTCTGACAGAGGTTCTTTCTTCTTCCCCTATTGGTTTTACGAAAATACTGCAGAAAAGCCTAAAACAGGGTTCTCAAAGTGTGGTCCTTGGACCAGCAGCATCAGCCTTACCTGAGTCTTACCCAGACCTACTGAATCAGAAATATAGCATAGCAGGGCCCAGCTATGTGTATTTTAATAACCCATCCACTGGGTGATTCTTATGCTCCTGAAGTTTGAGAACCATGGGTTTAAAAGAATTTATTCTACAAATGGGTTTCTTAGAAGTACAAGTAATGAATTCTTGTGTCTGTGAAGTTAGCGTGCTCAACCTACCTGCATGGAGCTCCCTTTCCCTGGATAACCTCACATTCCTCTCCAGGGGCACAGAGGCCTGGGTTCTGGTGGTCCAGGCCCCCCTGGCTGTCATATCCGGGTCTGCAGCGACATTCCGCTTCCTCTGTCCACTCATTCTTTACGCACTGGGCAAATTCACCGCAGGCCAGGAATTTGCAGGGATCTGCTTGATCAGCTGTAAGAGATGGGCAGATTTCAACGAACGCATGGATGTCAAAGCAGTGGAACTGGCAGCAGTCAAAGGTGGTAAACCAAATATATTTGCCAACCCCCGCCCCATTTTGGAGTGTGTTGTACAGTAGTGACAACAGATCGGAGTGAAAAGAGAAACACATTCTGTATCTTTGCAAAATGAGTTTGTAGTCACAGTTGATAAAATATTTACCTCCATATGTAACTATGTACAAACTTTAGTGTGCATCAGAGTCATCTGGGGACCTTTTTAAAACAGATTGCCTCCCTCAGAATTTTTGATGCAGGTGTAGAATGGGGACTGAGAATTTTTATTTCTAAAGAGGTCCCAAGTATCTGATCCAGAAGCACATTTTTTTTTTCTTTTTTGACTGGTAAGGGGACTGTAACCCTTGGCTTGGTGTCGTCCGTACCACGCTCAGCCAGTGAGCGCACGGGCCATCCCTATATAGGATCCGAACCCACAGCTTCGGTGCTACCAGCGCCGCACTCCCCCGAGTGAGCCACGGGGCCGGCCCCAGAAGCACATTTTGATAACCACTGCATTAGTGAATTAAGATTTTTTTCGTTTGCTAGTTTTTTAAGTAAGCAGTTATAAAGTAGTAGTCAGTCATTTATGTGGACAGTTTTGGAAACTCAGGATGATCTCCTGATTCTAAAAATAAATTTCTCTTAGTCTCTTGCTGATCCCTAAGGCCTTACTGTTAGAGGCTCATTTCTTTTGCATTAATCCTTTCTTCCCTATTAAAAACTTTAAGACTCTCTTCTTTCTTATCATTAACTGTTCTATTTTGCTCTACTCTTTATTCTGTAGGGTTTGTTTCGCATTCTTTGGAAAGTGAATTATAAATAAGAGAATCTCAGAATATTTAGCTCTGGAAGGCCAGTGGCCCTTATCAGCCCTTTTTTGTCTTCATAGAGCTGAGCACCCTGAGCTCTCAGCAGAGAAACAAATGGCCAGAGTCCCCAAGAGCTGATGGCAGAACCAGAACAGGCCTCTGGTCAGCAGACCACTAATCTTTCTGCCCTGGAAGGGTTTCCAGTTCAATCACATCAGTCATTTACCCTTGAGTTTATTCTTTGAATAAGCACCCATTTGTACAAGGAACTAGGGAATAGGCAACCGTGTATAAAACTGTTCTTCCAAGAAGCTTAGAGGAAGTAATGTATGCAGATAATTCTATACAAGAAGCCCAATACCTTGTCTAGTGTACAAGCTCTAAATATAAAGATACGGTTAGTGAAGAGATCATCATGAAGGGGATTGCTGGGAACTGAGTATTTAAAGTAGGTTGCATTTATACATGCAAAGGCTGGAAAAGGCATTCCAACCAGAGACAGCAGCATGAGCAGGGCATAGAGGTGGGAAAGCAGCAGAGATGTGAACAGAGAGCAGAGGAAAGAAGGAAGTTAGGATGAAGGAGCGAGTAGTGGATGGGGAGGAAGGGATCTAAGACCAGAGAGGTAAGTTAAGGCCAATCTCTGAATGCCATACCAAGGAATTTGGACTTTGCAGGCAGCTGGGAACCATGGAAGACTTTTGAGCAAGGGGAGGATATGATCAGAATTGTGCTTTAGAAGATATATAAATAGAACTTAGAAGTTTTAGAATTAGGATGACTTCCTAGATCCTCTGGCCCAATATTTCCCAAGTGGGAACATTTGCAGAAATCCAATTCAGCAAGACTTCATAAGTTTTATATTAAAAAGGTTTGGTGGCTAAAAAAGTTGTAAAAAATTCTGTGTGAAATAAATATAACAGTGTCCTCTCTCTCTTGCTCTTTTTGTCCCTCCAATTCCACCCTCTTCTCTTTTTACTTTTAAACCTCTGAGGGTCATTAATAAGCTAATATCTATTGTGATTTCTCAAGTGGAGAATGCAGTCAGCTGCTTTGCCAAAGTTACTGATCATAGAAACTCTGTATATAGGTAGGTGGGAGTGAGAATTCCAGTGCCTTGCTGTGTTCCCTGTTCTGATTCAGCACCTCAAAACATATTTTTGGGCCTCCCAGCAAGGTAGACGTGCTAAAAGTCTTGAGAGGATTTGTGTTTCTCTGCAGCCTGTGGATCCCTTCTGGACAACCAGGCCTAGATAATGTGAACTGGCTTTTTCTGCCTCCTGGTTCCTAAAGCTGGACATGTTAAGAGATCCCTGTCACTGTTTAAGAAATAACTCAAATTTACACTGACAACCCAGGTGACTTCATGTCCAAGGCCTGGTTTAGTAAATAACAGCTGTCAGCAGCTCAGAACTGGAGTTGCGTAAACTGAATCCAGGAGGGAACAAAGGCTCCTTTCCCTCTTTCTGCAATGGACAAATATATTTAATGTGGAAGGCTGGGCTGGCCAGATGCATAGATTCCGCCCCTCTAAGGAGTGATAGGAAATGATAACCAAAAGAGTTTCTCTGTGAAAATAAATATTTCTATTTTACCGTAATTTTCTTCAGCCCAGCCAGGAAGAATCCATGCATCAGCACAGCTGCACATTACTCAGGAGGGCAACGTTGGAGAAATGAATTTATCCAAATTCAGGGGCGCTGAGTTGAGTATATTTGAGGAACAAATGCCATCAGTTTATAAATTACTTGCCCTCGTTATGTTATTTATTCAGGACCAGTCTATAGAGAAGCAGCAGGAGACTTCAAATCACTGAGCTTAGGTTTTGTTTGCTGTGTATGCCTTCCTGGGTTCTAAGACAACATTCATTCATTTGTTCAACAAATATAATCTTAGCCTTTCAAAACCTTCAGCACTAAGAATTCAGACTCGCTGATTGCTTTAGAGTTTCATTTTATCTGTATATAAAATTTGACACATAAGATAGAAGTTTAGAGCCAGAAGATATTTCAGAGGCCTGGACTAATTCACACACTTTGAAGATGAGGAAACTGAGCCTCAGTGAAGCTGAGTGTTGCCAAGATCATGCCTGTTTGGGCTCAAGTCCTCTGACGGAAGTCTCACTCCTACTCCTTTGTGGACCATGTGAAAAGTTCCAAGAAAGGGAAGAGCCCCAAGGGGGAGCCGTTGAACCACCTGCTAATATGGCACGTGAGGGCGATTGCAGTTAATTAATTATAGTCAAAATGGAAGAGATCGTATTTACAACATTAATTTGTGAAGCAACTCATACTGCTTCCATTCTTATTACTAAAATATTTTCCTCACATATTATGATGACGTCTTTACTTACATGTCATCTTTCAAGGGACACTTTCAACTCTGGGCCTTAGGCAAAGACTGGGAACTGGATGTGTGCTGATTCGAGAGGAAGCGCCATGGAGCAGATAGGAAAGACTGGCTGTACAGTGAATGAAAGTTTAACTAGTAGAACTTTCTTAAGCAAAGCTTTCCCTGTGTTATTATTATCAATTTCGTTATCTTCTTTCTTGTCATATCACAAAGACATTTCTCCTTGGAATGATGGGTTCATTCATGGGTGGACCATCCAAATATTTGCCTCTTATTTAACACATTCCCAGGCAATTGTATGAAACAGTTTACTCCGAGCATTCCATTCTTTGCTCTTGATTTTGTCAATAAAAATAAACTATACATTATGTGGCAACAACCTAAAATGCTCTGCTCTGAACATGGTCGGTAGCTTGGAAAGAGGAAGGGCAAGGAGACTTGAAATCAACAGTAGATTAGGAAGGAAAAAATTAGATGCCATTTTCTAGAAGAATAATTTCAAGTCATAATCAACTTGTGGATCTGAGGAGGCGAGTCCTTATGACTGGTGTGTGGACTAATCGGTCTATAATTGCCTTAGCTTCCTGGATGTGCTGAAATCCCCTTTACACAGATTATTTGTTATGGTTGGCACTATAGAGAGGTTTCTCCATGAACGTGTACATAAATTCAAAAGACACCTAGAATGGTGTGGGGCATATTTGGGGCTTACTAGGATTGCTTGCTGGCAAAATGACTTAATTTTCTATTCTTAATCCATGTGGATAGCTCTTCGGCAGAGAAAATTTGACAATCTCTCCGCCTTAGTTAGTTGATCATGTCAGCAGCTGCTACTAGCAGCTGGCAGGAAGGTCCAGGTCCACCCTGGCACCAGAAGTCCTGGCTAGTCCCTAGCACACCACGTAGATTCTGATTCATGTCATTCTTATTTCAGACCTTTTCCCTGAAGTGTCCTCAGGGATCATGACCCTGAACCTCCATCTTCATCAGGAGTGTAAATGGCAATTATTTATACAAAAAGGGAGTGTCTGGCACTGTGCTGGGCACTTCAAACATGTGCCTTTGTTAATATTCGCAACCTCCCAAATATGTATAGATATTTCTGACATCATTTTATTGGTGAGAAAATTGAAGCCTATTTTAGCTAAGTAAGTATGATCCAAGATTAACATCCATCTCTGTGTGTTTACAATGTTCGGCTTTTTACATCATTCTAGTGGTTTTCAAGTACAGGGTTTCCAGGAGACACCTCAGGGCTCCAAGCTGCTAAACAGGGAGTGAGCGCTACACACCAGCATCTCTGTACTCATTGGTTCACATATCAGATTTCCATGAATGCTTTCCTTTTAATAAAGCCTCTCCCTACTAAACAAAAGCTCAAAACCACTGTCTGCCACCACTCATTCATGAGGCAGAATGTTTCTTGTAGAAAGCACAGTCTGACACTACAATGGCTTCAAATTTTTCTGTTGTTCCAGTGTGACAGAAATGAACATGGCTTGAAATAAGTGAACTGCCAGGTAGAGCTTGGAAATATTTGTACTGTGATTTCTAGTGTAAGCACATTTTATGTATCAGTTTCTCATCTGGATTTGCTTATGTAGTGTCTTTTGTATGCACTTCAAAGGTCATGAAAGGCATCCCCAATTGGCTGACTGAGGAAGGATGTCTCTCAGCTCTCCATCATGTGATAAAAGAGCGCCTAAAAACATGTCTCCTGCCTGCAGGGAACACTTTGAGGCATTTTACAGGTAAACTGAAAATGATTAAGATCCTTGTCATCAAGAAGTTTATAAATTCACGGAGATCAGAGGTCCCTGATGGTCCAAGACTGTCTCTTTTTCAAACCTCCTGTTTCTGGTCCCACGTGCGCTCATGCTTGTCAGGCCTGAAAATAGGCTCTTCCTGTCTGCCAGGCCTCCCAGGGTCTCAGACCCGCAGATCCTCATTCAATGCCCCGTCGCGCCCCCGCCACTTGCCTCATATCCTAGGGGCTGTGGATTGATTGACTTTCTCTCCCTAATCGTCGTCATTTCATCATCTCCTTCTCTGTCGCCATCACATTCACGTGTCTTTTCCCAATGCGATGAAACCTAGTGTTTGCTAGATGGCGCTCAATAGCAAAAGAAATCTGACTAGACTCGGGGTAAAATTTAAAAATTTAAGCGCCCGAACTGATTTCTGTCTCCTTAAAAGCCACTGCGCCGTGCGCATTAGTGGAGGGAAGGCTGGCAGGAACTGGCGCGGTGGCAGGAGCAGCCCGAGGCGCCCGCTACAGCCACTGTGACTCCGCGATGACAGCGGCAGAGCGGGCCCGCCTTGTGCAGGAAACTCTGGGATCATCGCTTCCCATTTCCGAAAGGCTCTGGAGCCGGGAGGAGGCGAGCGGGGCATTCCTTTGCCCGGGGCACTAGACAAGGCGAACTCACAAATCACAATCAACAGCAACTGGCAGGACGCACAGCCTTAGGGCCCGCCGTACTTTTAGGGACCCACAAAAATGTTTTCTTTAAAATCAGAGGAAAAAAGAAATTAATAAATAAATAAAATCAGAGGGAAAAATTCATATGGATTATATTTGTCTTTATATATAGTCTTAAAATATAATTTTTAATATTCCTTAAAATTAATGTTAATATTAATGAAGGCAAAAGGGCCTAGAGCTCAGGAAGTCATAAAAATCCCTACCGATGGGCATCCCAGGAAGCAAAGGGCCAGCAGTGCAACCCCAGGACACAGGGCCAGCGACACAGGAGACCAGGGGCTAAAAGAGAGGGAAGTGGTGAGGGGGATCACCTGGAAGGAGGATTCCAGTGACTTTCCCAGCTGGGAAGGGACGCTCCTAGCACATTAAGGGGGCATTTGGAGGTTTGGAACTTTGGTTTCTGAGAGGGAACACTTTTTTTTTTTTTTTTGCATTCTAAGACTATGACAAAATATAGGATATTTCTTCTGGTGAAATGTAGACACTAACAGAATTCATTTAAGATTAATTAAACTGATATGTTGTCATTTTTTCCTAAATAGATTAAACAGCCTCATTTTTTCTAAATAGATTATACCCAGTAGGGGGTTTATAGGACTCCTTTTCCTTTCATAAAGAGACAATAGGATAGAGTCGAAGTAGGCACACAAGCCTGGCTTTGAATTCCAGCAACAGCACGTGGCAATGGTGTGACATGCAAAAGGTAAATTACTTATACCTCTCTGACACACAGTTTCTCCAACTGTTAATGGGAAGAAATAATACCTACTTTGTGTAGTTATTTTATAAAGATTAAAAAGTGTCAATTCTGTAAATTAGTACAGCCATTATGGAAAACTGAATGGAGGTTTCTCAACTACAGGTAGAACTACCATACGATCCAGCAATATCACCACAGGTATTTACCCAAAGGAATGGAAATCATCATGTTGAAGAGAAACCTGCAATCCCCTGTTTATCACAGCTCTATTTATAATAGGCAAGATATGGAACCAACCTAAATGTCCATTGACAGATGACTGGATAAGGAAAATGTGGTACATACATACCACGGAATACTATTCAGCTATAAAAAGAATAAAATTGTACCATTTGCAGCAGCATGGATGAGCTTGGAAAAAATTATATTAAGGGATATAAATCAAGCACAGACAAATACTACTTGACCTCACTCATAAGTGAGAGCTAAAAATAAATAAATAAATAAATAAGAAAGAAACAACCAACAATCATAATAATCTGCTGAACTTTCAGGAGAGAACAGAACCATTGCTACTAGAGGTGGGAAAGAGTAGGGAGGAGGAGGGATAGTGAGAAATTGGTTAGTAGACACAAAGAATGATCATGTTTTGTAATGATGAATATGCTGATTATCCTGATTTGATCATCACACAATGATGTTCAAATCACACGTATTGACGTTCAACTCTGTACACCATAAATATGTATAATTAATTGTAATAAATTGTATGTATAAACAATATGTATGTTTCAATTTTAAAAAGTTTATCAAAAGCTATTATTACTGTTTTTATTATTATTGTGATGAATGACATCTACCACCTTTTCAGAGTTGGTGACTAAATGGGAGTCTTACAAATTATGCATTTTCCAGAGAAAATGAGTTTGTTCTTCCCCATTTTCACTGAAAGCATCCTGGATGCCAGACTGTAATTAATTTCCATGTTTACCATTTACTAGCCTTGAGGTCTGCCTATTTTTGAGGAGGTTTCTTAGGAATTCAAGAAGGGAATAAGTTATACGTGGTTTTGCATTTTTGAAATCTTCAATCTGCACAGCTAACTGGCATAAAAGCCCTACATGCTTCTGAAGAATTTTCACAGCAGCCTAAATGAAAGATGACTCTAGTTGCTGGGATGCTGGCAGAATACTGAGCAAGCTGTGATTTATTCGGTTTTCCAGTTGATAAATCACAGAAAGTTCTAACATTGGTTTATACTTTCTATATCACAGATTCATTTATTCAGGGAGTTTTCAAAAGGTGAATGGCAAACCAGATGCAGTAATAACAGTGTCGTCTCTCCTACCTGTCTGCACCTCTGCAGATGTCATTTGGCCTAACAGATTGCAGACCCTCATTTAGAGGACACATCCGGGAATTCAGATGCTGGTCTGAATATAGAATGATAGTCACCTAGAAACGTCATGAGAATTTTCTAATTCTCTCCTTTTTAGCTCAAAAGTAGTTATGGAATATTTCTCCCTCCCAGCATGACTACCACAAGCGACTTTTCCACCCTGACATTTGGCAAAAAGAAAAGAAAAGAAAAAAGCCTTGATTGGAATTTGTTTCAAACTTTGCAAATGGAGCTAAGTAAATGGTCTGGGCATTGCCTGTAAATATAATAAAATTGGGCAGAGACAAGAAACGCTACTCTGACCACAATGGCCTTAATGTTCTCCTCAGCTTCATTAAACCTTAGACAGCCTTCCTCCTGACCCTAGGCTCCGGGCCTCCCTTAGAGCAGTTAGTTTAGAAACCTTGTAAATGCAAATTATTTATCTGCCCCTTTGAGGTATAAATCTTTTAAAAGTCTCTTGCCAGTTTTGCAACTCTGGACTGTTACTCCCAAGGGCCTGGGAGCCAATCCCTTTGAAATGTAATCATCAAGGAGGTTAGAGCCCCTGTCTGCCTGTCTCTGTGGAAAGGCAGGAGCCTAACTTCGGACAGCACCTTGCTCCAAGCTGTAAGACAGGAGGTGGGTGGACAGAGCATGTCGACTTTCTCATTTTCCAGTTTATTCCAACCTCACTGAAGTATGGCCTCTGTCCTTATCGCTCCACTAAACTGCTTCTGCAAATGGTTCTCATGACCTCTGAACTGTCCACGTAAATGACCGCCCAGCTCACAGCTGCTGAAATCGCTGACCCGTCTCTCCTGCTCTTCTCTCTAGTGGCCTTCTGCGACATCATCTTCTCCTGGTTTCTCTTCCACCTCACTGACTGCTCTTTCTTGACTCCCTTCGCTGACAATTCTTCCATTTCCCCATTAAGTGTGCGGTTTCTCAAAGTTCCATTCCCAGTTCTTTCTCGTCCCTCTCTACACATTGCCCTGGGCCATTGTTTTCCTATTCTCTGGCTTCTACTGAGGTTTCCCAAATGTGCACTTCTATCCTTGGCCTCTTGACACTTTCTTCACTTAGGCTAGAGGCCAATTCACCTAAGAGGTCCGTGTACTCAGAACCGATTTCCCCAAAAATATTTTTTTGGAGTCTTTTTAAAATCCTCAAGGGATTTTATCTTATTAATTTCTGCCTTTTTTTATGTTAAAAAAATGAAAAAAAAAAAGTTTAATCTAGGTACCACGCTTTGTACCTATTTATTTTTACTAAGTATTTTCCGAACTTGCAGTATTTTATGAATAATTGACTAAATGTTTTGATTTTATAAACCTGGGAACACTTCAAGGATTGTTTAGTACTTACTTTGAAGACTTTTTGAGTTTTCCAAAATTTTATCAAAGTTAGACCATAAATCATGGAAAAAGAAAGGTTGGAAAAAAAAGAAAAATAGGACACCAAAGTGATGCAAATAGATTTGACAGGGGCTTTTAGACAGCCTGGCTTTAAGTGACTAGCTCAGCCTGCTTTCCCTTCATTCTAGTCTGAGCTCCCTTCGTTCCCTACTCAGTATCCAAAGCTGCTATCACAGCAGGATAACTGAGGTACCCTGACACTCCCAGAAGTGTCTGCATTTTCTGCCTCTTCTGCAATATCACTTTCCTGCCTGAGCCCGCCACCATCATGCACCAGCACCCAGATCCTTATTACTGTCTGTCTACATACAAAGCCTGTCATGATGTCTCCTCACTTCTATAGAATTAATTGCTTCTCCTCTGCACTTTATGACATTTCTGTTCACATCCTGATTATAGTACTTAACAGACTCTATTACAGCTTCTTATATATGCTTCTATTTCTCTTGTTCGGCATTTAGCTCCCTGAGGGCAGAGATATGGTCAATTTATCTTTGGGACCTGGTGCCTGTAGTAGTGTCTGGCTCATGGCAGATAATCCATAACCGTTCACTGAAGGTATGAGTGACACGGATCCAAATCATGATTGCATTATCATTTATTCGTCTAACTT
Organism: Cynocephalus volans; assembly: GCF_027409185.1. Classification (NCBI taxonomy): domain Eukaryota; kingdom Metazoa; phylum Chordata; class Mammalia; order Dermoptera; family Cynocephalidae; genus Cynocephalus; species Cynocephalus volans. Next base: position 81,101,470 of record NC_084464.1, read on the forward strand.
TCCTGTAACAGTAAAGATAAGGGCCAGAGGGAGTAAGAGGCTGGGTAATCAGTGAGGGTTTAAGAAAAATTATCCAACATTTGAAAATAAGAAAAAAAGTTGACTGCATGACCTTTAATGTCATGTTAGAACAATAACAATCCCACCTGGTGAACAGGGATCACCTGTAGGCCAATCTGACCAGCTGCCTGCTTTTGTACAACCTGCAAGCTAAGAATGGTTTTTATAATTTTAAATGCTTAAATTTTAATGTTATGTAGGTTACATGAGTACCTTCATAACGTCTTTGATTTTACCTTTTGGCTTGTAAAGCCTAAAATATTTACTCTCTGGCCCTTTAAGAAAAAGTTCGCTGAAGCTCAGAAGGCAGTAACTTTGACTCAGTATTTACTACTGATTATGGCCCAGACATTTAACAACTCCATAAAGTTAGGAGTTAATGTATACAAAATTGATAAGATACAATGACTGTATTTTCTGTTTTCTGTTTACAATTTTATTTCACCATTCTCCTTTGTTCTCTGGCTGTATAATCCCAGTTTCCATATCCTCTTTAAACGAGCTTTATCATCCTAACGATTCCCTTGTTTATAAATTAAATAAAACTTTGGTATGTACACAGTTTTTAGTTGTGTGACAATTATGGTTTTCACATTTTGAGGGTGATTCTTTGATCAGGGTTGGGGGAGGCAGGGGTGGGTAGGACGGTTGATTCTGGAGGTTGGGGGGACACTGGACATGAGGTGGGAGGACCTTGCTTACCCTCCAGCGCTGCACATCACTAGCTCTCATCTATTTCTACCAAGAATGTGCGAAGGGAAGTAACTCAGTTTTGCTATATTTGGCCATCATGACTGGGAAAAAGTTAAAATTAGAGGATGCTTTTTCCATTTTCCAAGGATAGATTCTTGGGACTCTTTCTCATAGATAAATCTAATTATTTATTCCTTATATACAGTATTTCCAGCAGCTGCCCTTTTTTTCCTCTAAAGATTTCCCCCTTTTAATTCTCTTTCAAGGAGAATTTCCTCAGCAGATTGGACCAGCATCAATGAGTTCAAGCAAATACTCCAAAGATGAAAACCTGAACCAGGGAGGTTTCCTGCATTTGCTAAACCGACCTCCTCCTATTACCAGGGATTTTGACGATCAGTGCCCCTCAGGCATCTCTTACTATGTGTTGGAGGACATGCTCTGCTGTGCATCAGCTCAAGCCCTCAATACCTGAAAAGACCACACCAGCAATAGAGCCGAGAGCTGTGTAAATTGAAATTTGAGTTCTTGTTCTCCAGGAACCTTCATTTAGGATCCAGGAACCTGAGAGGCTGCATGACCAGCAGATTGCACTAGTTGGTTGTACGAGGAGGACATTTTAATCAGCTCATCTGTCAATCACCATGACAGCTTACACTCAAACATACCACCCAAAGGAGAAAATGTGGATCAGCCAGTCACACTGAAAAACTAGGAACAAAATAGCTGTCATATGGCTAGGTTTAAAAAAAAAAAGAAAAGGGAAAACAACTGAAAATTATCTTCTGCATATTTTTCCTTAATTTGACTTAAAACCTGGACACCCATTTCTTCTATAATCAAATAGCAATTTTGTATGTATTTCCCCAAACTAAAATTGTACAGGAGTACCAATGCTGGAAGCACTACTGTAACTGTACAGGCTTTTTTTTTTTTTTTTTTTAAGGAACAGTGTTTTACATTTCATTTTCAAGAAGTTTTATAAAATATGCAGAAATGAATTAAGTCTGTTCAGAAGCAATGGTGGTGAGATTGTGGGTTTTGATGCTGTCTCTGCCCTGCATTGGAACAGGGATGTGAATGGGAATCATGTGTGACTGTGAGGGTGGGGGCTGTGTGTCTGTGTCAGAGTGTGTACCTGATCGCCACATGCTCTTGGCTCCTGCGCCTCAGGAGCCACCACCCTTCAATGGTAGCTCTCCAGCTGCTGGGTGACCTGCATGGTTGGTGTCCTGCTGCCCCAGCCCTGGCCCTTCGTGACTGCTGCTGGCTGCTCAGTCCTCACCATCACCGCCCACCTGGCTATCTCACTGACCAACCTGGAGGGACTAGCATTCTTTATATTGATCTCTATTCCCACATTCTCTCTTTTCCTCAGGCCTCCAGATCTCAACGGAATGAGATTTAAAGGGAAACTCAGTAGACTCTCTTCATAATGGGACCATCCCTTATTGATTTCAAGCTCACAGGAATTTGCACGGAGTCTGGTACATAAGAAAGTGGTCATTAAAAAGTCTTTTTGGATGACAAAAACATAGATTTGATGCCAGCATAGTTTTAAGGTATCCCTTTTCTGCCACACTGCAAATTCCTTTGGGCAGGGGCTGGCTTTCATACATTAACATGTTTTCCAGAGGTAAATGAATGCTTACTCTTTGGATTAAGCAAGTGGAAGATGGCCATAGTCCCTCCTGATCATTAGCTTTACTGCCCACTTGCCGGTTACACGGGCGAGCCTACCCTTCGCCTTTGATGAAATAGCTAAACCAGGACCCCCAGCTGTGAGTGAAGAAGCCCACCTGGTCAGTGTCTGTGACCTGCACCCACTTCCATTCCTTGCTTGTCTCTCCCTGCCTGCTTGTACCTTCTTCCTTAACCCTCACTGTTGATTGGAAGAAAACTTTTGGGGGGCAGTTTGCACAGTGACTTCTCACCTGTGCACAGCATAATATAAACCAGAGCCCTTTTGGATACTGGATTTATACATTTTGATATAGATAGATAGATAGATAGATAGATAGATAGATAGATAGATAGATAGATGAATTCACATAGTTCATTTTTTTTGTTTTTAACTTTTGTAAAATCCATATTTGACTTTCTACCTCTGCTGTCCTCAAACCCTGACCGGCTCACCACAGTAATTTTTTGGCAGACCCCTTCCATTCATTCATTTTTGGTTTTATGAGTGTTTCATGTATTAACAATCCAGAATTTCTCACTCTCCAGGTACCTAGCAGGGAATAGAATATGAACAGTTTACTGAAAAGCATAGTGTAACATTTCAGTGGCTTTTGCAACGTATCTCCTTTGTAGATAGCATGAGTAGTCATTCCTTCACTCAACAAATTTCCATTCAGATTCAAGCTTCACCTGGCTGGCTTTAGCAGATCTACTTCTCTGGAAGTTTTTGCTGGTTCAGGCTCAAGGTTGAGCTGCGTCTGGAAAGCAGGTAGGTAATTTCTCAAGCTGTCCAGCATGCTCTGGCTTTCCCTTATTGTTTCACCATGAAAAGTACAAATTGGGCATGTATTCTTAGGTAGCTCAGCATAAATTTGACTCCAGCAAAGTTATGTTTGCACCATCTCATTTTTAACTGCTATTGGCTTCTTAGAGGAAAAGCTACATAGCAAAACTGTTCACAAGAATTTAGTTAAAATAATTTCAGTTTTAACTCCAACTCCCATACAAACACTTTGTCATGCTACTTTTTACTGTTCTTGCTGTTACCCTATGCAGGTCACAAATTAATAGTCAAGTTAATTATGACAATGTTGCAATGACAACTACTAACATTTATTAGACAACTACAATGTGTCGACTGCTACTCTAAGTTTTGTAAATATTCTTTGTTAATCCTCACAACTGTGACTATCTCCACTTTCCAGCTGTGGAAATCGAGAGCTGCTGTTAGCACACAGTATTCACACTGAGGGCTACAGACACATTGCTGTGCCGTGTTCCCTCCAATGTCGCCTGTGTCCCTTATACAACCTGGCAGAGCACTACCAGCTTCCTGACCTCTTTCTAAGGCACTACTTAAGCAGCACATACATTGAGACAGCAGCTGTTCCCGCAGCTGCACACCCAAGTTCTCCCCTGCCTCAACTTTGCTCCTTACATTGAACTTCTTGTGTTGTTGGTTGGGTCCCAAAGTAAACTGCCAGCTCCCTGAAGGAGGAAGGAAGGGAGGGGATTGGGCCCTCATCTCCATTGGGCTTTCCAAGTCCTCCCTGGTATCTTCCTGTCCTTCCTATTATCTTTCACAACCAACTGAAGAAATTAGTCTCCTGATCCTAACTGGCAGGGACTCCCGGGTTCCTTCTCAGGACTGAGGTAGTTTTTAGGGGAAGAGGAAGTATCTTTCTAGCATTTAGGAGGTCTTTGATTTCTTGGGGGGTCCAGAGGGCTTACTTAACTGCTTCTGTTCAGAGGTAAGTACTCCCAGGCTCAGTGCCTAAGGGCGTTCTGTCTTTTTAATGATCCTGTTTACCAAGGCACAGGCAATTTTCTTCAAGTTGCTCAAAGCCCTGCTTTGTCAAAGATAAATGTCTCCCACTGAGCCTTTTGGTTTGCATTTTGCCCAAGGCTTTTTCCCTGTGCCTGCTCGTTTGTCTATAGAGAGCCAGAGAGAGTGTTAAAGATTCACTTCACTAATTCATAGCCAATTAGGAAGCCACTCTTTGAACCTGGCTGGAAGGTTGCTTTGGCAGCAGGTCTGGAGCCCTCCTCCCTAGTGCATCAGGGAATTAAAAAAACTTCCTTCAGTTGGTTAGAAAACAGAATTTTGAAACTAATGGTGAAAACAGTTCCTAACTTGGGGATAGCTAGTTACAATGGTATACACACTGTGTCTTATTATAAAACAAATGTTTGCTTTCTATCATGTAGCTTTGGGCAAAGCCCCACGCCTTTAAGAGTTTTCTCCATGTCTAGCTCTTCTTTGTTTTAATCTGCACGTGGGAGCTGACCTAGGGTTTATGATTGGGAAGGGAAATTATTTTCTTCTTTTTTTGGATGATGGTGAAGTGACCTTCTCAAAGTTTGAATTTCGATCTAATCATTATTTTTCTTTCCTCAGGATGCTGTCGCAGTTTCAGCCTGAATTCTGTTATGCATAGGCTATTCTAATAGTTAACTGATTGGAAAGGTTCTTCCGTAGGAACCCCCCCAGGTTGTTGCAGTTCACTGAGAAAGTGCTTGTGACTTCTAACAGAATGTAGATTAGCTTGGCTGTGGATAACATTACAAAACAAAAAATCTCTTAAGCACAGTGAAAGTTTTGTTCTGAGGAAAAATTAAAACACACAGGTTGTGTGAAGCAAGAGGTGTGCTCATTCTTTGCTTTTCGATGCAGAAAAAATTTTAACCTGTATGTCTTAGGACTTTTCTAATACTGTGATCTGTATCTTTCAAAAAAAGAGAGGCTATTTTATCAATTGTGATTTTACTTTGATTTTTGTGGCCCGAAGGTTGAACTACATACTTAAAAACAAAACGAAATAAAATCAACGACAACAACAAAAATCCCACAACTTGCCGGGCTTGCTTTTACCTGGTTCAATGTCGAGAGAGTTGTGGTCTATTTCTAGATCAAGTTGTTGGGCTGCGGTGGAACGAAAATCCTCCAAGACCTCATGCACAGCCTCGGTGAGGTTATACGGCACTGACTTAGCAAACTTCATTTTGCTATTCACGATCACACTCCCGTTTCTGAAGTTAAGTATTTCAAGTTGCTTAAATCCTGTAAGATTGGAGCGTAGATATGGAACCAGCTGCAAAATAAAAGATGGTTTTTTCTGAACTGTGTTCTAAGTGCTCAGCTGCTGCTAATTCCATTTATACTCATTTTTTTCAGTATCTGAGGCATACATTTTAGTTCCTTTTTATTACTTTTATTTTTGTTTTTGGATTTAATGTGAGACCAGAACACCACTATTTAATGGTTTACTTGTGGTGATTATGTTCTATATTTCCACCTTTCTATCTGTGTATTGAGATGGATGGACAGTGATTTTCTTCATGATGAATTGTGAGAAAAGATGATTTTTAAAAATCCGGGTCAATGCTATCAGCAAAGCTGGAATGCTAGGGTCAGTTACTAAAAAAAAAAAAAAAAAAAATCCAGGTACATAAAAACATGTTCCAAACTGAGCCTAGGAGCAGATTGACTTAGCCTGTGTAAATTTGAAAGCAACCAATTTGAAATGAACTCTTGAAATAAACAACAGCTTAAACATCAGCATGTTTGTCTATGCAGTAAATGTTCCATGGTCAACACAAATATGATGCAGTAGAAATAGTAGCAAGACTTGGGCGCCGGTCTTGGAACTGTCCCTAACCAGCTGTGTGACCTTCATCAAGCCACATAACCACTGTATTGTACCTCAGTGTCCTTATCTGAATTGAGGGAGAACAAAAAGTGGTTCCCGGGGGACCCCTTTCAAAACTATAATCATCTAAAAAGTACCCAGGGCATTGTGCTTTTGGCTTGCACACCTGCCTCTTGTGAGCCACAGCCATCTTTGAGATCATTTGTCAAAAATGTTTGAAATTCAGTGATGTCTGCCTTGTCCCTGGCCCTGCAAGTGAGCCTCCCCCACCCCTGTTCATGAACTGCACACGTACAAGCCCAGAGAGCACAACGAGGCAAGCTGCAGTCTCCCAGGTTGGCCCATACCTGCTTGTTCTTTGCTCCTATCTGCTCCTCACCCCGATTTTGACTCTGACTCTGACCCACATGCTGGTACCTCCCTCACAAGGTTATTGTGAAAATAAAATGAAAATTTACACAGTGTTTGGAACTTCTTTTTCAATCTACTCTCTTGATTTCTTCTACTTACTTTGACTGGACTCATTCTTTGTGTCTTAGCATTGCTTTGACTTCTGGTAGGGATTTCCTGTCTTCACGTAATGTGCAGATGGCTAGTTGCCCCTTCTCCCAAATCCAGTTTCTTCCTCATGGGAAAGAGGACACCTAGTTACAGACCACACTTTCCAGCTTCCTTGCAGCCCAGTGTGGCTTTGTGACTACTTCCTACCAACAGAAATGAGTAGAAGATGTGGACAACTTTGGTATCTCTTGCTTAAAAGGAAATTTCTTTCCCTCAGCTTCTTCCCTTTCCCCTTCTCACAAGTGGAAGTAGGGGTGTACTAATGACCCAGCTTTGACCATGTGAATGAGGAAACACCCTCACGGTTGCCAGAGCTACAAGAGGGAGGAAATGTGGGTCCCTGGAGGGCACTGTGGAGATATAAGAGTGTGTCTAATTAAAGTCACTGTATTCTTGGGTTTTCAAGATGGCGGTGGCTGTGGCGGTTGGCGTGGAGTAGCTGAGGTGGAAAAGGCGGCCACTGGGCCTCAGGCAGCTGGGAAACTTGTGGACCTTCCTCTTGCCATCTCTTAAGGGAGGACCGCAGCTGCTGGCTGGTCGTGGGGGGTGACCGCCACTTTGCCCCCGGCAGGAGAGGCTGCCTCATTTACAGGCAACAGCTTTGAAGTGTGGAGCAGGAAAAGAACTGTTTCTTAGCTGCAAAAGCGAGTCTCGAAACAGGGAACATGGCGCCAGGGCTGCTGTGGATGCAGACAGGATACCGGAGGCCGGGGCCACGCTGAAGGCGGCCAGCTGCCCTATTCAGGATTCGAGGTTTCAGGCCGGCATTAAAGAAGATTCCTGGGAGCGCCCGAGCTGCGCCGCGACTGAACAGCCTGAGGCGGCAGCGGCCGAGAACAGGGAAGGCGACAAACCAGAGGCAGAGAGTGAGCACCCGACCTGGCACAGCACTGTGAGTGACCCCTGGCCCAGCTCTGTTCGGGGGGCTGACGCCCACCCGGCTCCCGCCTGCATCACTGGTTCACTCATTGCCCCGGGGCTGCCTCCATTTTCCCAGGTGCTGGCAGCTACACCCGGCTCAGCTGTCACTGAGCCTTCCCACTTGCTTGGCCCGGCGTGGGGCTTTCCGGAGCCTGCGAGCCGGACTCCCCTCCCACTCCCTCTGCGGTTCTCTGGTGGGGCTGGGGGCATGGGGCGTTCCCGGCCAGTGTCGGGAGGGCAAGGAAGTATGGGCGGGCCGACTGTCACTCCAACACACCCTGGACTCAGGCCCCCGGTAAACTTCCTGTTACTGGGAGGCAGATACCATCTCTGCGGCCACCAGTTTGGAAAAAAAGCCTAACCAATTTCTGGTTGAGAATAGTGTGGTAGGAGACTTCCCAGGTCCGCTTGACTTGCCAGAGAGCTGGCTGCAGGTGGGCGCTAGATTCGGTCTATGCCGGGGGGATACAAAGGTGAACAAGCCCCCAGAAAGATCTACACAGTGCTACAAAGGCACCCAGAGTGACCGGTCGTCTGGGCCTACCAGAAACCTGGTAGACTTCCTGGGCAAGGCAGTGGCGAGCAGGGTCTTGAAGGCCCAGCTGATAGACGAGGGGTGCAGAAGACACGCCCCAGCCCAGCACAGTGCGCACAGGGTGGGGAGACGTGCGGCCAGGGAGGCGGAGACTCGACAGAAACCACACACCCGGTGGGGTCGCCACTGCACGATCCAACAGCCTGGGACAGAGCACACAGAACAGGGAGAAGTCCTGCACAGGAAGTGAAAGCTCAACAGAGATCACACACCCTGTGGTACGTGACCCACCAGCCCAGCAGAGTACAAGCTGACCAGAAAGGTGGCTCCCCGGAGAAGCCCAAGACCCGAGGCAACTACACACACAAGGCACTAGAGGCCAACTGAGCAGTCACGGAGGGAGCCATACGAAATTGGCAGCCACAGCAACATCCTAGTTAGTCATTAGTCTCAAACTGGTGGTCTGTGAAACCCCCCGCCACAATGAATAAACACCAAAAAAAAGATACCAGAAATACAAAAAATCAAGAAAGTACACCACCAAAAGTTAATAAATCTCAAACTCTAGATCCTATAGAACAAGAAGCCCTTGAAATAACTGACAAGGAATTTCGAGTGATAATTCTAAGGAAACTGAATGAGATACAAGAAAACTCAGCTAGACATCATGATGAAATGAGGAAAAGTATACAGGATCTGAAAGAGGAAATGTAAAAGGAAATCAATGTCCTGAAAAAAAATGTAGCAGAACTTGCTGAACTGAAGAAGTTATTCAGCAAAATAAAAAACACAACGGAGAGTTTAACCAGCAGGCTTGTCGAAGTTGAAGAGAGAACCTCTGAACTTGAAGATGGGCTGTTTGAAATAACACAAGCAGACAAAAAGAAAGAAAAAAGAATCAAGGACATGGAAGAAAATCTGAGAGAGATATCAGACAACCTTAAGCGCTCAAATATCCGAGTCATGGGTATTCCAGAAGGGGAGGAAAATGGAGATTCCATTGAAAACATATTCAACAAAATAGTGGCAGAAAACTTCCCAGGTATAAGAAAAGTCACAGATCTTCAGATCCAGGAAGCTCAACGATCTCCAAACGTATTCAACCCAAAAAGGCCTTCTCCAAGAAACGTCATAGTCAAATTGGCAAAACTCAGAGACAAAGAGAGAATCTTAAAAGCTGCAAGAGAGAAGCGTCAAATCACCTATAAGGGAGCCCCAATCAGGCTACCATCAGACTTCTCATCACAAACCCTAAAAGCTAGAAAGGAATGGGATGATATTTTCAAAATACTAAAAGACAAAGATTGCCAGCCAAGAATACTCTACCCTGCAAGGCTATCCTTCCAAAATGAAGGGTAAATAGTATATTTCTCAGACAAACAAAAACTGTGGGAGTTCACTACCACACGACCACCCTTACAAGAAATCCTCAAGGGACTACTGGGTTTGGTTCCTAAAAAATAACTACCACTGCCATAAAAAACCCAAGAAAAATCAAAACCCACTAGTATAATAAAAATGGCATTCATGAAGAGAAAACAAGCAAACAAAAATGCTGACTACAACCTAAGGAACCAATAAACACAGAAACCAAACAGTAAATCAGAAAGCAAGGAACGAAAGACACCTAAGACAACCAAACAACCAATAAAATGCTAGGAATAAATCAACACCTTTCAATAACAACTCTTAATGTAAAAGGCTTAAGTTCCCCAATCAAAAGACACAGACTGGCTGACTGGATCAAAAAGGAGGACCCAACTATATGCTGCCTTCAAGAAACCCACCTCACCCATAAAGATTCACACAGACTAAGAGTGAAAGGATGGAAAAAGATTTACCATGCAAACAGAAAAGAAAAACGAGCTGGAGTAGCTATTCTTATATCTGACAAAATAGACTTTAAACTAAAAACCATAAAAAGAGACAATGAGGGACACTACTTAATGATAAAAGGACTGATCCATCAAGAGGACATAACAATCATAAATATATACGCACCCAATTTTGGAGCAGCCAGATTTATAAAACAAACGCTATTAGACCTAAAGAAGGAAATAGACACTAATACCATAATAGCAGAGCACCTGAACACCCCACTGTCAATATTAGACAGATCATCTAGGCAAAGAATCAGTAGAGAAACACAAGATCTAAACAATACTCTAGACCAATTGGAATTGGCAGATATCTACAGAACATTCCACCCAACAACCTCAGAATATTCATTCTTCTCAGCAGCACATGGATCATTCTCCAGGATAGATCACATATTAGGTCACAAATCAAGTCTCAATAAATTCAAAAAAATTGGAATTATCCCATGTATCTTCTCAGACCACAATGGATTAAAACTAGAAATTAATAACAAACCAAACTCTGGAAACTATACAAACACATGGAAATTAAACAGCATTCTACTTAATGACATATGGGTCCAAGAAGAAATCAAGCAGGAAATCAAAAAATTTATTGAAACTAATGAAAACAATGATACATCATACCAAAACCTGTGGGATACTGCAAAAGCAGCATTGAGGGGGAAATTTATTGCATTAAACGCTCACTTCAGAAGAATGGAAAGATGGCAAGTGAGCAACCTAACACTTCACCTTAAAGAACTAGAAAAACAAGAACAATCCAAACCTAAAGTTAGCAGACGGAAAGAAATCATTAAGATCAGAGCAGAACTGAATGAAATTGAAAACCAAAAAACAATTCAAAAGATCAACGAATCAAAAAGTTGGTTTTTTGAAAAGATAAATAAAATTGACAAACCATTAGCATGGCTAACAAAAAAAAGAAGAGAGAAGACTCAAATAACAAAAATTAGCAATGAAAAAGGCGATATTACAACTGATTCATCTGAAATACAAGGAATCATTCGAGACTACTATAAACAACTATACGCCAACAAATTTGAAAATCTGGAGGAAATGGATAAATTTTTGGACACACACAAGCTCTCAAAACTGAACCATGAAGACGTAGAAAATTTGAACAGACCAATAACAATAAAGGAGATTGAAGCTGTTATCAGAAGGCTCCCAACAAAGAAAAGGCCAGGACCAGATGGATTCACAGCAGAATTTTACCAAACATTCAAAAAGGAATTGACACCGATTCTTTACAAACTATTCCGAAAGATTGAAACGGACGCAAATCTCCCAAACTCATTCTATGAAGCAAACATCATCCTGATACCAAAACCAGGTAAAGATATAACCAAAAAAGAAAACTACAGGCCGATATCCTTGATGAATATAGATGCAAAAATCCTCACTAAAATACTAGCAAACAGAATACAGCAACACATACGAAAAATTATTCATCACGATCAAGTGGGATTCATCCCAGGGATGCAAGGTTGGTTCAACATACGCAAATCAATAAATGTGATACACCATATTAATAAACTCAAACACAAGGACCATATGATCATCTCTATAGATGCTGAAAAAGCATTTGATAAAGTTCAGCACTCATTCATGACAAAGACCCTCTATAAGTTAGGTATAGAGGGAAAGTATCTCAACATAATTAAAGCCATATATGCCAAACCCACTGCCAGTATCATCCTGAATGGGCAAAAGCTGAAAGCTTTTCCTTTAAGAACAGGAACTAGACAAGGATGCCCACTCTCACCACTCCTATTCAACATAGTGTTGGAAGTACTAGCCAGAGCAATCAGAGAAGAGAAGGAAATAAAGGGCATCCAGATTGGAAAAGATGAAGTCAAACTGTCCCTGTTTGCAGATGACATGATCCTATATATCGAACAGCGTAAAACCTCTACAAAAAAACTCTTGGAATTGATAAATGATTTCAGCACAGTAGCAGGATACAAAATCAACACACAAAAATCAGCATTTCTTTTCTCCAATAGTGAACATGCAGAAAGAGAAATCAAGAAAGCCTGCCCATTTACAATAGCCACCAAAAGAATAAAATACTTAGGAATTGAGTTAACCAAGGATGTGAAAAATCTCTATAATGAGAACTACAAACCACTGCTGAGAGAAATTAGAGAGGATACAAGAAGATGGAAAGATATCCCATGCTCTTGGATTGGAAGAATAAACATAGTGAAAATGTCCATACTACCCAAAGTGATATACAAATTCAATGCAATCCCCATCAAAATTCCAAAGACATTTTTCTCAGAAATGGAAAAAACTATCCAGTCATTTATATGGAACAATAAAAGACCAAGCATAGCCAAAGGAAGGCTGAGCAAAAAAAATAAAGCTGGAGGCATAACACTACCTGACTTTAAGCTATACTACAAAGCTATAATAACCAAAACAGTATGGTACTGGCATAAAAACAGACACACTGACCAATGGAATAGAATAGAGAATCCAGAAATCAACCCACACACTTACTGCCATCTGATCTTTGACAAAGGCACCAAGCCTACTCACTGGGGAAGGGACTGCCTCTTCAGCAAATGGTGCTGGGATAACTGGATATCCATATGCAGGAGAATGAAACTAGATCCATACCTCTCATCGAATACTACAATCAACTCAAAATGGATTAAGGATTTAAATATACACCCTGAAACAATAAAACTTCTTAAAGAAAACATAGGAGAAACACTTCAGGAAATAGGACTGGGCACAGACTTCATGAATACAACCCCAAAAGCACGGGCAACCAAAGGAAAAATAAACAAATGGGATTATATCAAACTAAAAAGCTTCTGCACAGCAAAAGAAACAATTAACAGAGTTAAAAGACAACCAACAGAGTGGGAGAAAATATTTGCAAAATATATATCTGACAAAGGATTAATATCCAGAATATATAAGGAACTCAAACAACTGTACAAGAAGAAAACAAGCAACCCAATTAAAAAATGGGCAAAAGAGCTAAGTAGGCATTTCTCTAAGGAAGATATACAAATGGCCAACAGACATATGAAAAAATGCTCAACATCACTCAGTATCCGGGAATTGCAAATCAAAACCACATTGAGATACCATCTAACCCCAGTTAGGATGGCTAAAATCCAAAAGACTCTGAACGATAAATGCTGGCGAGGTTGCGGAGAAAAAGGAACTCTCATACATTGTTGGTGGGACTGAAAAATGGTGCAGCCTGTATGGAAAATGGTATGGAGGTTCCTCAAACAATTGCAGATAGATCTACCATACGACCCAGCTATCCCACTGTTGGGAATATACCCAGAGGAATGGAAATCATCAAGTCAAAGGTATACCTGTTCCCCAATGTTTATCGCAGCACTCTTTACAATAGCCAAGAGTTGGAACCAGCCCAAATGTCCATCATCAGATGAGTGGATACGGAAAATGTGGTACATCTACACAATGGAATACTACTCAGCTATAAAAATGAATGAAATACTGCCATTTGCAACAACATGGATGGACCTTGAGAGAATTATATTAAGTGAAACAAGTCAGGCATAGAAAGAGAAATACCACGTGTTCTCACTTATTGGTGGGAGCTAAAAATTAATATATAAATTCACACACACACACACACACACAAAAAAAAAAAACGGGGGGGGGAAGAAGATATAACAACCACAATTACTTGAAGTTGATACGACAAGCAAACAGAAAAGACATTGTTGGGGGGGAGGGGAGATGGAGAAGGGAGGGACGTTTTGGTGATGGGGAGCAATAATCAGCCACAATGTATATTGACAAAATAAATTTAAAAAAAAAAAGTCACTGTATTCTTGATCTTGTCATTATGGCAGTTTAGAATGAAACCCAATTAATTAAACACCTGGGCTAGGTTCACTGGAACTATGTTCTCTGAGATTATCCCATATCTACCCACTTCATTACGGGGGTGGGTGGCACAGAAAAAGCCTTACTTTAAAGCAAATGTTCGTTTGAGAAATTGGGTTTTATGTAGATTTTAACTTGAGTAATAATTTAACTTATATTAAGCACATAATTTTTTTTCTGTTATTGTCAGAAATTCTGCAATCTGTTTGATATGCATAGTACAATTTTTGAAAAATTGGTCATGACTACGTAGAAGTATCACATAGTTCAACATTTCTTATTGTATATGTATTTCTTATTGTACATGTAGAAACAAAATAAGCACGTGAGTTTGGAGGTGTTTTATCGTCAAAGATATATGTCATCATGGTCATCGTCTCATGTGTTTTGTTAGGAGTCAGGAATGACAAGTTATTTAATCATTGTTCGGTTTTACAAGAACTTAAGGGGAAGTAAAAAAGGAGCCCTTCTACCTAAACTCTCAGCCTCACCTGTGCTGAATCATTGTAGCTTTGTGTCTGTCCGTCAGATGGCTACAATTTAGGAAAAGACCGCTCATACTGTTTTTAGATTCCAAGTTCGGTACTTGAGTGGTTGTGTATTGTTTCTCGATAAGCTGTTAGGCAGAACTATAACGAGAAGATTTTAAACATAAATTTGTTCCCATGTGGCTGGGTGGCAGTCTCTTCCCTATGTGTCCACTACAGAATTCGTTTCCCTGACTGGATCTGAATCCATTTCAAAACTCTAGCAGAAAGCCTTTAGCAGCCGCTGGCTCAGAGACTTGCCTCTTCTACTCTGCATTGCTCAAGACAGCCAATGGTTATGTTGTAAAACAGCAACAAGGAAAGAAGAAACATGCAGAGAAGGGAGGAGTGTAAGCAGCGCCCACTCACCAGCTGTGTGAACCGTTGCTCCAGAGTCTGGTACTCCGGGGTGCTCTTGTTGAACAGGTTGTTGGAGAAGGGCACGTTAGCAACACGCAGACTGAAGAACACCACCAGCTCGTGGCCCTTGGTGGCAATGGTCATAGTGCTAGTGGTGATGTACTGTAAAGCTGGGACGGGAGTGGTATTCTCCAAGAATCTATCTGAGGTAGAAATGTATCCTCTGAGTCCTGGTATCTCAGACGAGGCAGGAGAGTTAGACAGATCCATTCCATCCAGGTCTCTGACCATATCTTGGCTGCCTGTACGCAACCTGCTGTCATCTGAAGATCCAGGCGAATGTGAAATTTCCGGAGCCAACTGGCTGATGGCAGAATAGTCTTTGGTGGGGATGGTGAGCCCTGGGACTAGTATTGTCTGGTCAATGGACATTATGTCTCTGGTGCTTTGATCAGTCAAAGAGAAGATGCTCGATGCAGCAAAGAAAGGTGGAGTTTCTGATAGGGAGGTAGAGGCTGTAGCAGGTGGAGACCAAGAACTGTCTGTGGAGGAAGCTCCTGTGACCACTGTCATTATGTCCAAGTATTTCACAAAGAATAGAAAATGAAAAAGAAAATCCAAAGTTAGAATTATCTCTAAAAAGGATATGACATTTGCGTTGATTATTTCAATGGACATGTTTAAAAAAAAAAAAAAGAGAGAGAAATTGGTACAGAAAGGGCAAGCAGCTCTGTGTCCAAACCTAGGGAGACAAAGGGTAGGTCCCTGTATCCAGTGTATTTAGGTCCAATACTTCTGGACATGTGAGACTAAAAAAGTATCAGTTGCCTAAAATTTCTGGAATTTTACTGCCCAGCCAGATACGGCATACCTGGAGACCAGGTAGTACAAACTGACTAAGTAACCAACTGGTGACAAACCACAGCTGACATTGGAACAGATTGAGATCCCACATTCCCACCTGGAGTTCCCAGATAACTAGCTGTGCAGTTTTGGCATAGAAATTTTATTCACCTTCCAATAATGCAAGCCTGAATTTTATGCAATTGAATTTTTTGGATGCCAGTTATCACATTTTTGTAGTTTTACCCCTTATATTTTTAAATTATGCTTTCCCCAAATTGGATGATCTGATTGAATAAATTGACAACTTTCAAAATAGCACTGAGGGTGTAAAGGTGTGGGTAACATAATTTGAACTTTATATCGACCGTACAACTTGATAAATATTTGATAATATTAGAAACCTTTGTCACTGTTACATTATCATACCCCGATAATTTGTACCACCATTTTGTATTGCTTTCTTGGGTAAGTACACATCAAACTACTAAAGTTCATTGTTCGGTGCAAAATTATAATCAATAATTATTTATAAACTAAGAAAGTAGTTATATAAAACTTTCAGATAAAGAGATTGATGGATTATTAAGATATTCCAATAAACCTAAATTCAGAGCCATTGATGATATTTAAGGCATTAGGTGAACAAAACAGGTAGCTTTCTGTGATTATTTCAGTGGCATTTTGGCAAATGTGCAGGAAAATTCTGTTGAAATCCAAATGCTAAGCATGATGAATGAACTGTCTGGATGCAGTTATAATCTTTGGATTCTCAGTTGGCTAATTTACTACAGTGAAATCACCAAAACTGAAACTCCAAGTGATAAACAACTCTGAAAGGTGGAATCATATTAGTTTTATTACTTCCCTAATATAAAACCTGCCTGTTGGTGAGTTATGCCCGGATTTCAATGAAGCCACCTCTTCTGACATGGGGAGGGTGTCTAGGGTGTCTGCCCATAATTCGCTCAACTGTCAGAAATGATATTTCCTAACATCCAATATCTCTTTGGATATACACTTAAAGTTTTATTCAAATCTCCATTGCTATGAGCTGAATGTTTGTGTCCACCGAAAATGTATATGTTAAAGCCCTAACCCCCAATGTGTTTGCATTTGGAGGTGGGGGCCTTTGGAAGGTAATTAGGTCATGAAGGTAGAGTCCTCATGAATGGGATTAGTGCTCTTATAGGAAGAGACATGAGAGAGATAATCTTCCTTTTTCGTTTTGTCATGCGAAGATATAGCAAGAAAGCATTCATCGGCGAACCAGGAGGAGAGCCCTCATTCGGAACCAAATCTGCTAGCACTCTGATCTGGACATCCCAGCCCTCAGAGCTGTGAGAAATAAATTTCTGTTGTTTAAGCCAGTCAGTCTATGGGATTTCATTATAACAGCCTGAGTTACCTAAGATATTCATGGACAGGTCTGGGATGAGTAAATACAAAGGTTTCAAGTGCTCCCTGTGATTTGATTTGACTACTTTGTGCCACAGGAAATGCATTTGAATCCATGTTCCTATGATGTGATCTCTGTGCTCCTGTGCATAATAAGGGTTGGGGAAATCTGAGGCAAGAAGCACAATGACAGATGTCTCCCTTCTGCTCCTAGGCCAGCATCTCATTACTCACACTCTTACTAAACAGACTTTAACCAGCATAAAATAGGTTGCTGCATTATGTCATCAAGCAATAAAAATGAATTTCTAGTCTCCTCCCTTTGTGGCATTTTAATATTAATCCTTCACATTCACAAAAAAACCTAACCAAGTTATTTCATTGATGGAACACTTGGCTATTTAAATGTAGAGTTGCTTGATGAAATTCAGGATGCCTAATGGAACATACTTACAGTAAAAAATTATTTTTTGTTTGTCTGAAATTAAAGTTTAACTGGACATTTTGTATTTTTCTTTGCTGAATCTAGCAGCCCTATATAAAACTGATTTCAAAAGATTCCTACCTCTTTTGGCTTGGGATTGAAGCCATTAAGGCTATAGTCAATTCCTTGGAAAAACAAATATCATCCAAACCTTACCCCCACTAATAAGTGTATTTAAAATAATTACACTTTCATCTGATTTTAGTTAAAAAAAATAGACATGGTGGTGACACAGGCCATTTCAACATTAAGTTTTCTGTCCTGCAATAGGAAAGTCAAGCGCTAAAAGCCGAACCATTTATTTCATCATGAAGTATGCAAAATAAAAAGACTCAAAATAACAGTTACACTAGAGTGTGTATGGATTTCCTGCAAAGGTGTGGGGTGTGTTTATATGCCTGCATGCATGGTAGGGGTGCTAGTTACAGGTGTTCAAGTGGCATGACCAGCAAATTCTTAATTTTATATCAAACAAATCCATTCTTATTTATCATAACAAGAAAGTCATTACCTTCCTCTTTGGCATATTATAAAGATAAAAACTCTCGTTCATTCATTCAACAAATAGATATTATAGCCTACTCTGTGTCAGGTATTATTCTAGGTTGTGGGATATATCAGTGAACAAAACATAAAGTTTCCGGCCCCGAGGAGCTTACCATATAGTGAGGGAAGACAGAAAAAACTAAAATGAAGGGGACTACATAGTATGCCAGCTGGTAATAAGTGCTATGGAAATAAAATGAAGCAGGAAAAGAGATGGGAGTGCAGGGTTTGCAATATCATATAGGCAGGTCACTGAAGATATAATATGTGAGCAAAGACCTGAAGAGGTGAGAGAGTTAGCCATGCAGCACACTGCAAAAGAGAAGGCCAAAGGAAGAAGGATGCCTGTCGTACTCACGGAACAGCTAGCCAGGAGGACAGCATGTCTAGAACGGAATTCATACTACCAGTCAAGCATCACGGTGGCTAAAGACATTTTCAAACACACAAAGTCTCAAAAAATTTCTCCCAGACGTTCATTCTTGGAGTGTGTTTACCTCAAATGAGAAAATAAACCTAAAAAGAGGAAGAAATGGGACACTAAAAAAAATTAGGGAAATCTCCAGGAAGATAGTGAAGGGGTCTCTCAGGGAGACAGGCTCACCAGGTGTAAAAGACACATAGTTAAGATTGGTTTTGTCTTGAGAGATAAGTATATGGAATGCTTGTATCACCAAGTCCTCTGATATTCTACCAATTAAAAAAATCTTTTATTTCCCAGCTTTCTTAAGGTCTAATAACAAATATATATATATAAACAAATATATATTATATATATTTCTTTTTTTTTTTTTACTAAGTTTTTTAAACTGACAAAACTACTGGAGGATGTGCTCCACAGAACAAGAGGGTAAACCCAGAGAGAGAAGGGATCAGGGGATCCAACCCAGGAGAAAAGCCAAGGAAGTTCTAAGAATGATAGCAAAGGGAGGATTTTAGTGACAGCTGTTCAAAAGGCCTAGAGAAAAGCAGTCCAGAGAGAAAGAGAAAGAGGTCTTTGAAAATTGGAACTGATAAGTTACCAGGTATGGAGAATTATGCTGTAAATTGCAATGGAAATTTGGGAAAAGCTAGCAATAAGTACAAAGAAAACTAAGCCAAAAAAAAAAAAAAAAAAAAAGTCAAAGAAAACATTAACTCTGGGAAAACAGAAAGGAAACATAGAGCAAAAAGATCAGCTATGAATATGTAATATGAACACTGAATATTGATTTAATAATAGTTATAATATCACTATATCAGGAGGATTGGGAGAAGGCAGAGGGGATGGTATTGTAAGAACAAATCTTTATCTGCAATAATAGAAAGTCAATAAATGATATATGAAACTGATAACTCAAAAATGTATATTATTTAAATATATGGAAAAGAGTAAACACCAGAAGAAACAGCTGAGTTAAAAGCACTGTTTTTGGTGAGTGGACTGCACAGTGGAGGGGTGTGAGATGGAAAAATGCTGTGTCAGAACATTTTAATGTAATTTGGCTTTTAAAAAAATTACCCTTTTTATTTTGAGATAATTGTAGATTCGAATGCAGTTCTAAGAAATGGAGTGGCATCAACGAAAATGGAGGAGTAAGAAACTCAAAAATCTGTCCCTCCAGAAAGCAACAAAAAGCGGTGAAAAGTGTCAGAATTGACTTTTTCAGAACTCTGGAAACTAACCAAAAGCTTGCAGCAACTAGGGGAATGCTTAATTGAGAACAACCAGATGAATCTTGGTAAGAACAGTGAACTTTGTGGCATTTTAAACTTACCCTGCTCTTATCCCCCACTCCCCAACTCAGTGGTAGCCTTGAGAAAAACAGCCGTTATTCCCAGTACCAGTACCTAAGGGAGCCAAATGAACCTCATCCACAGAATTTTAACTATTGGTTTTGACCTGTCTCTTGACGCCCCGGAATACCAATTCAAAAGGCTTCCCCTTATTTTTCCTAACAAGAAAGTCTCCTGATGTTAAAGTGGCTAACTGCGGAGTGTCAGCTGAAAACACACAGGCAAACGTATTAATTGCTACTGTGTGAGGGAGGCAATGGATAACAGCTGGGCAGACAATAACCCAAAAGCTTGGGAGGAAGGGCTGGGGGATGAGATGCTTTGGGGAACAAGCACATTCAAAAGCTCTGACATATTCCTGTCTATAAGGCCACCTGCATGCCCAGGGCCATAGGACTGCTCAGGAAGGGCCTGAGAAAGACCAAACTCTTGTCTCAGCCTGACCTTCAGGCTTCTGCAAAAGCAGAAGGTGAAGGCTCATGGGGAGTGGCTGCTTTATGGTTATGGGGTTTCTTTTAGGGGCGATGAAACATTTTTGGAATTTAGACAGTGATGAGGGTTGCACAATATTGTGAATATACCAAAAACCACTGAAATGTTTACTTGAAACGATTAAAATGTTGAATATTATGTTACATGAATTTTATCTCAATAAAGAAAAAATGATGAGAGATCCTGTGTACCCTTTACTCAGTTTCCCCAATGATAATATTTGCAAAACTATTACAACATCAAGCAGGATGTTGACACTGATAGTCTAGTTACAGATCATCATCAAGAGGATTCCCTCATGCTGTCCTTCTATAGTCACCCCCACTCCTTTCTCTCCCATTCACCTCATCCAGCAGCCACTAATCTGTTTTCTATTTCTATAATTTTCTCATTTCAAGAATGTTATATAAGGGCTGGCTGGTTAGCTCAGTTGGTTAGGGAGCAGTGTTGCTAATACCAAGGTCAAAGGTTTGGGTCCCTGTACTGGTCAACTGCCAAAAAAAAAAAAAAAAAAGAAAAGAAAAAGAAGAAGAATGTTATATAAGTGAAATAATACACTGTAACTTTTTGGAATTGGCTTTTCTCACTCAGCATAACTCTCTGGAGATTCATTCCAAATTGTTATGTGTACTCATAATTTGTTCCTTTTTCTTGTTGAGTAGCATTACATAATATGGATATATCACAGATGGTTTAACCAGTCACCCATTGAAGGACATCTGGGTTGTTTCTAGTTTTTGGCTATTATGAATAAAGCTGCTAGAACATTCACGTACAGTTTTTTAAGTAAACGTAAGTTTTCTTTCTCTATGATAAAAATGCCCAGGAATGCAATAGCTTGCATGGTAGTTGCATGTTTAACTTTTAGAGAAACTGTCAGACTATTTTACAGAGGGGCTATACCATTTCACATTCCTACCAGGAATGTATGAGTGATCCAGTTTCTCTGCATTATCCAGCATTTGGTGGTGTCACTATTTTTTATTTTGGCCATTCTGATCAGTGTGTAATGATAACTCATTGTGGTTTTAATTTGCATTTCCCAAATAAATAATAAGGTTGATCATCTTTTCATATGCTTATATGCCATCTGTACATCCTATTTGGCAAAATGTCCCTTCTTATCTTTTGCTCATTTTTTAATTGGATTTTTTTCTTTTTACTGTTGAGTTTTGAGAGTTGTTTACATATTCTAGATACTTTGCTTTGTCTAATATGTGGTTTACAAACCCCACCTGTATCTTTTCTTCTCATCCTCTTAACAGTGTCCTTGGCAGAGCTATTATTTGCTCAAGTGCTTTTTCAGTCTAGGATATACGAGGCATAAAGAAAACTCAGGAAACTCACTATCACGTTATATCTTAGGCCCTGAGGCTTCTAGCTAGTCTGCCTTCTCTCTACCTTTTGAAGTCTTCTCCTGTTGGTTTTGTATACAATGTCCAGGGTGTTTAGTTGCACTTAGCAGAAGCAATAGGGAAAAAGTACATTTATTCCAACTTCTTGGAGGTAGAAATCTATTTGACTTTTTAGATGATGCTGTTATTTTATTTATTTAAATTAGTAAAAATATGGCATAAATACAAATGAATAGAGTCAGGCCAATACTGATGGGCTTTAGAAATCATTAAAAAATGATATGAAAAAGAACAAAGTTAAGAATTTGGTCATAGATGTGATGATAAATGTAGAAGAAATACAAAGGAGAGCCAAGAGCTATATAATTTGTGATCTTAAATAAGAGAACAACAGAACAAATGGATCAGAAAAATTCCTCAATGCTATGACAGAAGAAAAATTGTTCTGATATATTAAAACAAACACAGTGGAATTTAGAGGTCCAAATGATATCAAGAAATGACTCAAAATGGAACTAGCCATGGCAAGACATATTCCTTGCTACAGTCTGAATGTTTGTGTCCTCCTAAAATTCATACGTTGAAATCCTAACCCCAAGATGATGGTATTAGGAGGTGGAAACTTGGGGAAATGATGACTTCATAAGGGATAGTGCCTCACAGAAGAGATCCCAGAGACCCAGGTCACTCCTTTCAGTACTAGAGGACACACTGAGAAGGTGCCATCTATGAGGAATGGGTCCTCACCAGACCGAATTTTTCTGCTCCTTAATCTTGGATTTCCCAGCCTCCAGAATTGTAAGAAATAAATTTCTGTTGTCTATAAGTTACTCCGTCTAACGTATTTTGTTATAGCAGCCTGCATGGACTAAGACATTCCTCAAAAAGAAAAGTATTTGAATTTCAAGGATTAAAACAAAGCAAAGCTAAAACAAAACATGTGAGTATCTGGTTAGAAAAAGGAAGCCACATAAAAATGGTCAAAAAATCAGGGTGGTGTCATCTAATCACATAGCTGAAAAAAATGGAGCAAAGTTGTAAGCAAAAGAAGGGGTGATTCGAGAATTTTATATTTAGCCAAATTGTCCTTCACATTTTAAAGTTATAGGTAGTAAGTAGCCAAGTCCTCAGGAGCTATGAATCCATGAGCCCTTCTTGAAACAATTACCTGATGAGATATCTCAGCCAGCCAAAAGATCAATCAAAACAGAGACCTCAGGATGGAAGAAGCTCTGGTAGAAAGTTGGAGGGTAAGACCTTAATACATTTAAATATGGAAAATCTGTCCAAGAAGCTGTGGGAGTTGTGGCTGTAGAACCAATTCTAAATTTATAAACCTTGACAATGGCAAAATATTCAACTAATTACCAAAACTTGGTATGGGGGCGTGGATGTGGGGGAGTGAAGATGAGTGGACTATCAGAATTATGATAATTTTATCTTTCATAGCATTACATCGAAAATTCTGTCTAACGATGAAATGTGTAGTAAATGATGAGTCCAAATTAGCACTTTAGGTTATCTTTTTTCTTAACCTCTAGGGAGCTTTTAAGAATAAATATCTCATGAGGTAAGAAAATATTTACCTGATATTCAGCAATTTCTTGAGAGTCATTTCAATTTATTTTTCTTTTGTTAATACTGAGTAAAATTAAATGTAGTTAATTTTATTAGAATGGCAATATAGAAAAATTCCATTTTTGTAAAAGTATTTCTATCTTTTTGTACGTTAAATATTAAATACCTATATCTTTTTAGATTGAGAGCTATCTAGAATGATAGATATCATTTAGTTATCTCTGAGTAGCAAAATTTTAGCATCATTATTTTACTTTGTTTTTTTTTTTTGTATTTTCTCCACCATTTAATATTTTAAATAAGAAGTGTGTAGCACTTTTAAAAAAATTAATGGTAATTACTATATTTTAAAAGCCTATTATTATGTTATTTAACACATTAAGTTTTCCTCACAGATATCATTTTTGGATTTTTATAAACTTCAGCACTTCCATGTTCAGTGAGCATTATTCACAATAGCTGGGATATGAAATCAGCCTAACTGTCCAACAACAGATGAGTGGATAAAGAAATTGTGGTATATATACACAATGGAACACTATTCAACCTGGAGGACATTGTGGTAAGTGAAATAAGCCAGGTACAGAAAGCAAGTACTGCATGATCTCACTCACATGTGGAATCTAAAAAAGTCAAACACGTAGAAACAGAGAGTAGAATGGTGGTTACCAAGGGCAGGGGAGGGGTGTGGGCTTAGGGAGATGTTGGTCGAAGGATACAAGATTTCAGTTAGGAGGAGTAAGTGCAAGAGATTTCTTGTACAACATGGTGACTATAGCTAATAACAATGTATTTTGAAAATTTCTAAGAGAGCAGATTTTAAGTGTTCTCACCACAAAAAATAAGTATGTGAGGTAATGCATATGTTTATTAACTCAATTAAGCTATTCTGCAGTGTATGCATATTTCAAAATCATCATGTTGTACAGGGTAAATATATACGATGTTTCTTTGTCAAAAATGTAGCTCCTTGGTTATTTGGGATAAATGTGAAATTTCAAACGTATCTACATATTAAGTAAAGGTCTTGAGCAGAGCCATTGCAGAAACAAAATATTTTACTACCTACCATCTTCTTCTTCTTAATAACATTAGAATACCATCTGGAGTAAAACTGAAACTAAAAAAACCCTGTCCCCTAACCCTGGGGGCCTTCACTGTGCTTTCTCACTATTTTAGTTAGATGTTTTTATGAAGTCATGGCCTTAAAATCCACTCTTAAAATCCTGGGGTGGGGGGGGGACAGGATTGAGCATGGGATGGGAGGAAACTAATACTTATTTGGCACCTGTTATGTTTTAGGCACTGTACAAAGGATACTTTTAAAAAGTCTCCATTTATCCCAAGCCATTTTATAAGCTCCTGATTATATAGTCTGCACTTTCTACTTGATGTGAATTATTGGAGTCCTTGAAGTATCTGTCGTTCCTAAGAGATTAAAATGGATAATCAGTAGAGGTAGCTCAAGGCTACAAAGATGGGTGTCCCCTTGACCAGTGGTCATTATTAGAATAAAATATACATGTCTTTTTTTTTTTTTTTAACATACTGCATTCCTCTTTTTAAACCATCAATCAAAGGCACATTTTCTTTCAGTCTAGTTTATTACACTTTTCCCTCACTAAACAAATATGCTGAATCTGTGAAATCTGATTAGACTTAAACACTACATCATATAATATAAAAACTACAGAGCTCAGAGCCTTATCATACCTTATTACTTTCTGTCTTCGTTTTGAAAAACAAAACGAAGTTGCTTTCAATTTAGAATCAGCCTCCGTTTGAGGAAATTGTGAATGTGCATTTGGAAAGAGAGTCTGTCTATGTCTTTCCTGGGTTTGTCAGTGGCCTTAATAAGATTTGTGATTATCTTTTCTGAAGAAACGAACATTTTGGAACAAATGAAGTAATCATGATATGGATTGACACGCATGATGCTGTAGCTTTTAATAGCACAGTCCTAGTTCAATTTTGGATGACTTGTGAATTATTTATTCTAATATTATTGAAAAGGTTGTGTTTTTCCAGCCCTGATTTGCAAAGCAAAATAATCAATATATTCTTCTCTCTTTTGATAACTTCATATGTGCCTGAGAAAATAATAAAGATTAAGATTAAAATCTGAATTTGGGACTGTGTAAGGCACATATATGGTATGGTAGTCAGCTTCTAAGATGACCACTGTTTATCCTTTCCTTCTGTTGTTCATGTCCTTGTAGAGCCCCTTCCCACCTTGCATATGGCTAATTTCCATAGAATCCTATGGAAGTGATGATGTATGGTTCTGAGGCTAGGTCATAAAAGATATTACTTCTTTTACCTTTCTCTCTTGGATCAATTGTTCTGGAGGAAGTCAGCCACCATGTTGTGAGGACACTCAAGCAGCCATGTGAAGAGGCCCATTTGAGAAAGAATTGAGGCCTCCTTTTAAACAATTTGCCAGCTTTGTAAGTCAGTTTGGAAATCGATCCATCAGACCCTGTCAAGTCTTAAGAGGACTATAGCTTTTGTTGACATCTTGACTGCAACCTCATAAGAGACACTGCGTTATCTAGCTAAGTCACTCCTAAATTTCTGACTTACAGAAACTGGAAGAGAAAATAAATGTTATTGTTGCTTTAAGCCACTAAGTTTTGGAGTCATTTTATATGCAGCAACAGATAACCAACAGACTGGCAGAGTCAAAACCCTGTGATGCTAGGTCTTTAAGTCTATGACTGGCTTTTATCAGACTATTATAAAGAACCTGGCTTTTGGTTTAGAAAAGTTATTTTAAAACAAATCTTTATTTTTCAAGAATACATCATAATTTACATGAAGTATGCTGAAATGAGTGTTATATCAGTATTCTGATCTTCAATGGGGACATTAGATGTCAACCTCCTATTTACAGGGAAACTTTTAGAACAGGGTGTGTGTTTGTATTTATGACAGGAAGAAGAGGGTAGAAAGATGGACAGAGAGACAGACAGGTTATGAATTCAAGAAAATGGCTTCAATATTGGTTTTGCCAGGCTGACTTGCATTTACCTAATTTAGGTAACCTCCATCCCAGGGGTTCCCAACCAATCAACCCAGTACCCACTTTTAATAGCTAATATTTTGTAATGCTCTCTTAATGATTCTGAAATGGGCTTACTCAAAAATATAACCTTCCTAATACATACTTTCAAAATAGTCAATGCTTTGTTCCAACTGTAACATAAAGGAGTAATAAAGGAAAAATAATTTATAATAACATATTATGTATTTCAAAAGGCATTATAATACCATGAGACATAATAAAGTAGGTAGATGCTTTACTTATATGTAAATAAGTAAATAAATAGGTAGATGCTTTACTTATATGTAAATATTTGTAAATATCTCTGTGGATTCCACTGATTCAGATGTTGCATTGGTAACATAAATGTCATAATCTCCACTGTCATTAGAGAAGTGATTCTCTGAAATGACGGTTAACTCTCAGTAAAGTTCACTAAATGTGTTGGCTTAGCTACAAAATACCAATTAATTTTATACTTTGCAAAGGAATAAAATTTTATATTTTGCAAAGTGCTTTCATATATTTTGCACATTATGATCCTCAAAGGTTCTAGCACATATTATAAAACATATTTACATTGCATACAAATTTGCAATTTATTTCCCATAGCAAACCCAAACTCTTCCCATTATTTGATTCTACATCAGTTACTTAAATAAGTCAATACACGCAAATCCTTCTTTGGCTTTTTATCTTGTCCCCCCTGTGCTTTGTGTGTTATGTGTGTCTGGCCCCATCTCTGCTGTTTCTCTTACATTCATATGCACTGCTGCTCTGCTGTGCCAGGGAATCTTGGCTTCCAAGATTATGCATGTTTGTGCTTTCTCCATCTTCCCTTTTAAGAAGTCCCAGGATACTTTTTCATTGCTGACATATTTTGCTATTGCTTTCATTTCTATATGCTCATTCTTTTTGTTCATTGACTTTTTTTTTTTTTTTTTGGCAGCTGGCTGGTATGGGGAACTGAACTCTTGGCCTTGGTGTTATAACATTGTGCTATAAACAACTGACAGAATCGGCACTAAAGTTCAGTTTTCTTAACATATTCATTTTATTTCCACACACATACACACAAAAGCAGAAAAAGCTGTTTTTCTCTTTACAAGGGCTGCATTCATTCATTCATGTATTCATCCTTGTATTAATTCAACAAAAACTGTTGAATATCTACCATCTCTTAGATATATGCAAGGCACTAGGCAGTAGCAATGAGCAAGATAAATACGTTTTTCTCTTTACAAGGGCTGCATTCATTCATTCATGTATTCATCCTTGTATTAATTCAACAAAAACTATTGAATATCTACCATCTCTTAGATATATGCAAGGCACTAGGCAGTAGCAATGAGCAAGATAAATACATTCCCTTCCTCAGTTGCTTACAGTAGCTAATAACACTGCAGTAACTCCAATCTGTTGAGCAACTTCTGTGTATGTTATCACACCTAAAAGTCACAACCAATTTATGAAGCGTTATTATCCTCATATGCTATAAAGAGAATGACGCATAAAAAGATTAATAAACTCTTAATATAGCGTCAGTGATGAGGTCTCTAATAAGGCTGGCATTGGGGCAATATATGCATGAGCTCAAAGAACAACTGGCAGCTCAGTGAGGTGCTAGAGTTAATATATATTATGAAGAGTTGGATGGAAAAGGGTGGGGAGAGTGGGGACATCCATTGAAGTAGCACTGCTGAACCTTTGTGAGTTAATGCTTCTGATCAGAGGCAAGTGGATTTGCTAATGCGTCATTTCAAACAAAAGGTCAGCCTTTTACTTTTCAATGATGGATGTCCAAACCACTTAAATCCTATTTTCCAGGAGGTATAATTAACTGTCTTCAAGTGCTGGGAGAGGCAGGTCTACCAACAATGCCCCCACCCACCACTTTGGTTAAAGAGAGTCTGGAAGCTGAGATTCCAGTAATTGCCAAGCAAGGGGTCCAGAAAAACATTCTACAATGAAACACAGACTCCAGAAATTTTGAGTCAAGAAAAATTATATCAGGTGCATTTTATCAATAGTGAACCTGGCAATTTAGCAAAAATTTTATAAAAAAAAAAGTAGTTGTATTTTTTGAGAAAGAGACTCTTTCTCAAAAGAGCAGCTCATACTGTTAACCCCCAGGCCTTGATGGGGCAAATGCTGAAATTAATCAGCAGAATGGAGAAACTGAAAGACTGAAGAGTCAAAGTACTTGCGAAAAGAAAAAGCAGACTGAATGAAGTATGAGGAATGGAAATCCGAATCTACACTGTATTGAGGGATTAGCTACACAGGCTTCCACATGGAGAGTAGGTCTTGCTAACCATGCTTACTATACTTCAAGCAAGACAGTTTCAGACACAATCACACACTATGGAATGGAAAATATTTAAAAAGATGTGCTACAAAATGTGTAAATTTGAAGGAGAAATTGAATTTATGAATACTAAAAAGAAAACAAAATACATTAGATACGTATGAAAAGAGAACCCATCTTGAATTACATATTAAACATATTAAACATCTTGAATTACATATTAGTGCATATTAAACTTTATGAAACATTTTTCTAGAAAAATTTAGACACGAGTTTCCAGGTATATCAGGAAGAGAAAACAATATATGCAAAGGCACAGCTGTGGAAGAGAGCAGGATAGCCATACTATAAGGAGTTAAATCAACATGACTTGGAGAATGGCTGGGTATGAGTGGAGTGAGAGGGGTCTTGGGTGACTTCTAGGTTTCTGTCTTGGGCACTTTCATTGACGATGGTTGTACTCACTGAGGGAATACCAGAGGAAGAACCTCAGTGTTTCTCATTTATAATCTGTAAAATGGAGAGAATAGCTAAGTAGTGTATTTTATGGGATGGTTCAGAAACAAATTAACTAAATAAAAAGAAAAATGTTAAAGCCCAAATGTAAGTTATACTTATAGCTATTACTGTGAAGCAGTGATTCTCCAAGTCTCTCCGCATCAGAGTCCCCTGCGAGTTTGTTAGAAATGCAAATTTGCCCCACCCAACACCTACTGAATCAGAAATTCGGGGGCGGGAGGTGGGGGTGGGGTGGGAGGTCGGACCCAGCAATCATCGGTGGTTTAAGAAGCCCTCTGGGGGATTTAGATTCACGGAAAAGTTTGAGAACACTGGTGGAGGACAGATTCTACAATTTATGATGGGAAAATTTCGTGACAGAAGCATTGTGAGCAGGCCTCACCCTGATCTGCCCCCAATGAAGAGGATGTAAAACAACACTTTTCTTCTCCTCTCTAGCCTATTAGTTCCTAATCATCCACAGGTGCCTCTTCACTATATTTTGATGGTAAGGACTTGGGTCAAGAAGAGCTACACAAACATTTATGTTTAATACCAAAATCTAGTGAAGTCCACAAAGGGAGAACTCTGCTTCAGATTAATTTAATTAAAGGCAAGAAAACTCAGCCTTAGGCAGTAGCTTAGTCCTCTGACGAATAAGTCTGTAACATAATCACATTGAAATTCCTTAAGAAACATTCTTTCATTTGACATTTAGAATGCTTTTTATATCAATGAACGTCATTTTGGAAAAATAAATGACATTTTCTGCTGTCTATCTAAAAAACTTGTTAAAAAGCATTTTGAATTTCCAGGTTGTTGTCAATCCAAGCTGGTTAACTTCTTTCTTTGCTTACATCTTAATGGAATATAAATCCCTTATCAGAAGAGAACTGGTATGACAATTTTCTGTGGATTTTGCCAAGTTACGGTTGCAGAAGGTATTTGTATTTCAACCATTTAAAATAATTACTTCCTGCCTCAAAGCATTCTGTAAGTTGGTTGTGTAAATACATGCTTTGAAGATGTTACTACAGTACATCACATTCTATCAGCTAGACAGAATTATTACATGTAAAGGATGAATGCAAGAGACTGGTTCTAAATTTCTGTTTTTAAAAGATAGTTTAGAAGTGTAAACTTTTGGGGGATACATTAATAGTTCCAGTTGGAGCTATTTCAAACTCAAATTTCTGAGTATTATCTTCAAGTGATCTACAAAAGGCGCTTGAAATGCCTTTAGTGCATTAGATGCCTGATTAATTTCATGCCCTTGGTATTGACAAATGTACCTAAAATATGGTTTTATCTGCTTTTATTTTACAGAAGGTTTTGAAGAATTTGCAAGATTTATTAAGAAAAATAAACTGTATTTGAAGAAATCATATCCTACTCATGTAGTAACATTAAGTCTTAAAAAAATTTAACTCCGTAGGACATATTGTCGGGTGACGGTGTTGGTGGGGAGAGGATTTATAGCATTCTGCAGAGGTTGAATGCGTAAAGAATATAATCATTAAGAACAAAATCTGAATAATTCAGAAAAAAGTTTATTATTTACTACCTGAATAAAGAAAACGTATTCAAACAACTCTCCTTACTTGCACTGAAGAATACCCAAATGATGACTATCTTTCTAAACAAATCACCTCTTTCTACTTTTAATTTAACATTTTAACTACAGGTTGAAGATAAAGTGTTACACTGAGGAGGTTCACATTTTGTATCTATGACTCTGCATCAACCATAGCACTTCATAGTTTCCACTACCACCTAAAGAAAGGCTGGGGAACATCTTCATATTTAAATTCTGGGGACATTATTGTTATCATTAACATCCATCCATCTTTTATCTCTCATTCCTCCATCCATTTATCCATTCGTTCATTCACCTAGAGAGTTTCCCTGGGAGAGAGGAAAACAAGAAAATGGATAAGAGTTAGCGTAAAAAGATAGAGTGAAGTTGCTTCAATTCAAGGGCAGCTAAAATGGATAACTATACCAAGAACATATCAGCACGAAATGAGAACTATCCCAAGAGATTATGCTGTTTGTTACTTTATTGAAACCGATAGATTTGGGTGCACAAGGAGATATTTCCCTGGTACACCCAAATCTATCGGTTTCAATAAAGTAATAAACAGCATCAAAAAATAAGTAACCTTGTAGCAACTTTAGAATTACTTAATACATAGGGAAAGAACCTTCTGCTTTTAATTAAATACTATTGGGGCTTAGGAAATGATACCTCAAAATGTGGTGCTTTGGCATGCTGAGTGCTTTAAATTAAAGAAAATTGAAAAGCCTCAGACATAAGCCTCAGAACCTCCTTTGCCCCCTTGTTTCTCTGATCCTTACCCCCCCCTCCCCCCAAGCACGTGGAGGAATTACTTTCTGGAATTGCTTTATCTGACTAGGGAAGCTTCTTTCCAAAAGAAATGCAATTGTTTTAAGACCACCTCCCTAGGAATCTCATTAAATAACCAGGAAAGATTAACCACTGGGAAGAGAAGAGACTGGGAGTCATCACCACACCCAAACAGACTTTTCATCTTAAAGTAGCTCTGAGAGATTACATGGGAGCGTTTATCTGCATAATAAGACAATCTTAGTTCACAGTGAAGTTCTGCCCTTCATCTTCCCACCACCTCCCCCAGAGCTCAGAGGAACTTTGTCCTAAGTCATTGTTGTTTGGGCTCATTTATTTCCCCTAAAAATCATTTACTCCCCCTTCCACTATGAAGGAAGGTATATAAGCATCTAGATCTCATTGGGTTATGGGGCAATCACTCTCCTGAATTCCCCCTGTTTATGCATGTTAAATAAATTTGTGTACTTTTTTCTCCTACTAATCTGTCTATTGTCAGCCATTTTAGTGAATCTTCTGAGAGGGCAGAAGAGAAGCTTTCCCTTTATGACTATAGTACAAATAGTAAGGGGACAGTTTTGAAGTACAGTGACCTGTGTGTCTGTGGCCCTCACAATATTGAAAACGAAGTGATTTGATAGCAGGGGCTCTCAGCTGATGCTGGCTGAGCAATGTTTAATGATGTCACTATAGGTGCCATATTGCTACCAGATGATGGGACCCTTATGGGCTCTGACTTGATCCTGGGCCTGGTTTCTCTAAGTCATTCCTGTCCTTCTCTCACTCTGCTGTTTCAGGAAGGTGGGGTGGGGCTGACCCCTGTAGGCTGCATCTCGAAGGCCTCTGTACAGTCTGGTTTCTGGATGGGTTTGACCAATGTGGGGCACTGGTTAGGAAGAAGCAGGGGCTACTTCTCCTTTTCCCTCTGTGTGTCAAGTGGCTGCTGTGGCAACAATTCTCTTTGCTCCAGCTGTTACTGTATAAGTGTTCCAGCCTTCCAGCTTCCTGCAGGTGAGCTGGCCCCTGGGCTCTGGTGATACCTCCTCTTCTCTTTGTCTCTGTAGCCTAGGGGCAGTAGAAATCCTGCTCTCCCTAATCTTTGGGTAACCTCTCTTTCCTGTTTGGTTTCTTGACTCCTGCTCCACCTAAGTATCACATTCCCTACATTAAATTCCATTTTGTAGATAATAGTTTGAACCATTTGAAATTGCTAGTATTTGAGTGTTTTTGGCTTAGAAAAATTGGCAACCCACTGGTTGAAGTGGTTTCATTTTTCTGGTTAGATTCTGAGTTGATGCACATCAACTAAGGGATCAGTCAGAATCTATAGAGAAGGGACTCTACCTATCAAAAAAGGACTTTAAAATGCTGGCCCTGGCATGCAGATGCAGTGGGCAGAGGGCCCAGGGGCCCAGGATACAACAGTGGGATGGCTGAAAAGGCAGAGAGAACAGAATTGCCTGGCCAATCCAGGGGGTGTGCTCAGGCAGCCAGCATTGTCCAGGTGGGACCAGATCAGGTACTGCAATCTTAAACAGGCTGGTTGAGTCATTGCAGAAGAGAAAAGAGAAAGATGATTCCAGGCCCTTGTTGAAAAGTATTTATATTTCAGTGAATATATAAAAAAATTAACACATTTTCATCCAAAATAGTGCATTAGTGGTTTACAACAAATCCTTTTGTCATCTTCACAAATACCCCTGTCTATATCGTTTGTGTTGTTATCTGGACTATTTCAACCCTACTACTCCATTATCTGGCTCCAGGATGGACAAAGCTTGGACAGAAGTTCCACTTACAGAGCATGGTTTTGTTAAGGGATGCCCCAACCCCTACTGACCTTAACATATGCATTCTGCTTCTGTACAAATTGCTTGCTAAAATAAATGGGGGAATAAACAGAGTAGCATGGCCAATGCCATTTTAGGCGGTTCTGCCATTTTAGCCTGGAAAGTCCCTATGGGGAATCCAGGGTGGGGAGGGGCTACAGGGCTAACCACGAAATTAGCTTATGTATCGCTGGCTTGCTTGCATTGGCTAGATTGTGTTAGGCGTGAAAAATTCTCACCTAGCTAAAAATAAAAGCTGTGAGAGGTTTCAACTCGGGGCTGTGCACTTTGATTGGCCTGCGTAGCCCTGGCTGCCAGAAATAAACTCTTTTCCTTTTCCTATCACCCGGTTCTCGTGGGCAATTTTCTTTTACCTGTCAGACGTTGGCCATAACAGTTTTAGTGAGACTTAGTTCTTTTTGTTCTAAGCTGTACTGGATCCTGAAGCAAAGAGGAGAAATGTGCTCCTGTATACACTTATCAAAATATGCTCCCATATTTTGAACCAAAAAGAAAAAGTTAATAAAACTGTAATAGTAATGAAAAAAAAAGACGATAATATATGAAACCCCACATCGTCTGAATCTGTTCACACTCATGCCAACTCTCATATACCCACCTGAAGGGCCTTGCAAGCCAAAAACTGTGAGCCGATTGGGAATGACTGTTCCATCATGCAGTAATGCAGGGTGGTAAAACAAACAACTGCCTACCTTTATTTAAAATTCTGATTTTTTTTCATCATGAGATTTTTGCTCTAATTTTGATTTTTTGAAATATTGCATTTAAATATTATCATGATTACCGATTTTTTGGTTCCCCCTTAACTTCTGCACCCGAGGCTAGAATCCTGCCCCTCCTTAGGTGCTTCATGTTACAGGTGCACAGAAGCTGTGCTGAGATTAGACAAAGAGGAAGAATGAAGAGAAAGGCTCAGACAAGTCTCTGCAGGAATTCATGAAAGGAAGATTTTAAGGAGTTGAAAAAAATATCTGAGTGGACTGAACGTCTTAACAATTACTGCAATGAAGTCCGAGGGAAAAACTAGGTCCCTTAAATTCTGGGTAAATTGGCCTTGAATTGGTGGTGAGACCACTGAAATGCTCAGATCTAGATGGGAATCCGCATAAAGATACCTTATTGCAGATTGTGAGTTTGCAAAGAAAATTCGAAATTGGGAAGATGGCCTTAGAGTAGAGGAGAATAATGCTTGTAATATAACTTGTCCTTATCAAGCAAAGTAGTTATCAATAATAAAGCCTGAAAGATACCATCACAGGGATATTGCTACATGCATAAAATATCAAATTGGATCTCTTGCCCAGCCTGGGCTTCATAGGAGGAAGCAAGAAATGTTAACAATGAGGAGAGAAAATGAGACTCCACAGCATAGAAATGAATTGAGAAATGCGTTAGTTTGTATGTGAAGGCTACAAAGTTAAAAATAAAAACAAAATAAGTAAAACATGCAGACAAACCAACAAAACCTCGGATGATTCTCACGAAACAGGTGAGTTTCATACCTTTTGTATATAGTAAAACAATGGATCAAATTCCTCCAGAGATGAGAATTTTAACATACAATTAAATCTCAAGGAAGTTTTCTCAAAATCACTTTTTTTTTTTTTTTAGCCGGGAATTAAAGGCACTCACAGATGAGTCATGCCAAGCAGCAGGTTCCATTTTCCATATTAAATATTAAGGCAGTTAAGGCCTAGGTATTGCAGGACTAATTTCTGTTTTTCTTTGGCTTTGCCTAAATTTTTTTTTGACAAAGAAGAAAAAACCTCATTAGGTGAGGCATTAAGTGAAAATTTGGCCTGGGTTGAAATTCAGCCAGGACCTCTCAGGAGTCTTTGCCCTTTGTCATCCCCAAGGAAGATGGGGGGAGTCTCTGGACTTTAGTTTGACACTGAAGACTTTTTTTTTTTTTTTTAACTTCCACATTGCAATTGTACATACTTAAGGGGTACAATCTGATATTTTGATACATATATAGGCTGTATAATAATTGGGTCAGGGTAGTTAATGTATCAATCACCTCTTGCATTTATCATTTTTTTGTGGTGAAAAGCTTTGAAAGCCTCTCCTGTAGCTTTTACATAAATACAAAACTTAACTGTTAGCCGTAGTCACCCTATGTGCAACAAAACATCAGAATTTATTGCTCCTATCTAATTGTAATTTTTTTTACCTGTTGGACAGCCTCTCCCTGTTTTCCCTCCCCAGTCTCTGGTAACCATTATTTTATTCTCTGCCTGTATAATACCAACTTTTTTTTTTTTCTCTTAGATTCCATATATGAATGAGGTCATCTGGTATTTGTCTTCCTGTGTCTGGCTTACTTTGCTTAACATAATGACCTCCAAGTCCATCCATGTTGCCACAAATGACAAGTCTTCATTCTTTTCTTATGGCTGAATAATATTCCACTGTGGATATATTCCACATTTTAAAAATCCATCCATTTGTGGTTGGAAGCTTAGGCTGATTCCATATCTCGGCTATTGTAAACTGTGCTGCAATAAACATGGCATTGCAGATACGTCTTTGACATACTGACTTCATTTCCTCTGTGTGTATATCCAGTAGTGGGATTGCTGGGTCAAATGGCAGCTCTAGTTTTAGTTTTTTGAAGAACCTCTCTACTGTTTTCCGTAATGGTTGTACTAGTTTACACTCCACAAACAGTGACACTAAAGTCTTGTTGCTTATTATGTATTCTCACTCTCATTTCCATGGGAAGTCACTCAAAATATTAAGCCCCTAGAGCAATGCAGGAATCATGAGTAAAGCTTATAAGAAAGTTAGCAGATTGCAGGTACACAGCACAGCCTAGCTTAGTCCATCCTAAAAGGCCCATTCAGCTGTTTCTGTTTTATTCCTGTTATCTCACTTTACTTCCTCTCCTGCCTTTCTCCTCACCACTGCCCAATGCTCCCAACTGTAACATTTTTTGCACTGTTTCCTGAAGACTGTAAAGCACCATTTACAACTACCTCTACTTAAATTTAACACACATAAGAGGCCTAAAACAAAAAGAGGTGCATGTAATTTGCTTAGTAACTTTGACACCCTGGCTTTCAAAGTCGAAGAAATTTACTGGAAGATCATCAAGTATGTCACAAATATACAGCAGGACTAAAATTACTGTGAACTCTCAAGTAAAGCCACCAGATTAATGGGAAATTTGCCATCCTACAGAATGAAGGCTTGGTTTAAGAATGTAAAGAGATAAATTTTCTTAAACTCTGAACGTAATGCAGATCTTATGTTCTCAGTACACACACACAAAAGGTAACTATGTGAAAAGATGGGATGTTAATTAGTTCAACAGAAGTCATCAGTTTACTATGTATATGTATACTCTAAATATATACAATTTTTTACTAAAAAACAAAATAAGCATATACTTATTAAAAACAAACAAACATAGATACAAATAGATGTATTCATTTTGCCTCTGCAAATGCTTTCATTTCTTCCATCTCTATCAATGAAATTTGGGAAGTTTTGGAAAAGCTGACTTTGGGTGATATTTAGTAAGCATATTATTAAAATTCTGTGGATTAGCACTTGTTTCAACATTTCAAATAGCATAAAGCTAATACACGTGCTCTGGCAAGGATTTTGCTTAAACTGACAATACAAAGAACTTGCCAACTAGCAATGGAGACTGTTATTTTTCTCTCCTTCATTGACAGAGAAGAAAAATAGAGTTAGAAGACACTGAAAAATCCTCTTATCTTTGGTTTACTCAGTGGTCAAAACATGATCAATTCTTTCTGAGATTACTGGGATCTATTTAAAGATTGAAATCTCATTTTCCTAACATTTGCATATTTAAGGTCAGATAAATGACGTGACCTGTCACTTTGAGCAGAAACTCATGATAATTCCAGAAGGTTGCTCAGTTGCTTGTATAGACCTCCCTTCTACAAACCAATAGCTGCATGCAGCTTGTAACCTACTGACAC
This sequence comes from Cynocephalus volans, assembly GCF_027409185.1. Taxonomy (NCBI): domain Eukaryota; kingdom Metazoa; phylum Chordata; class Mammalia; order Dermoptera; family Cynocephalidae; genus Cynocephalus; species Cynocephalus volans. The sequence continues at coordinate 81,138,720 of NC_084464.1, forward strand.
CTTTAGAAATGGAGTCTCACCTTTGTAAAACTTAGAAACTGAGGGAAACTATTCATGTGAGTTTCTATCCATGTCCCCCCAATCCATTTATAAATGCTTCTATAATTTTCACCTTAGACTGCCAAGATGTTACTTTCCCACAGTGCAAGAGCTGCTTCTTTGATTAAAATGCTGATCTTATTATATACCTGTACTAATGCAAATCTCTACAACAGGACCCAAGGTGACATTCCATCCTCACAGTCTCCCAGGGGGCCTTGTCTGCTCCTGATTACTCTCTGGTCTCAAACTATTTGCATGACAGATGCCTCCTACTCTCTGTAAAAACAAACAAAAGGGTGACAGAAACACTTGCCTTCCCACACTAATTCTGATATTATGTCATGTGGGCCAAGATCAGGGAACATGAGGCAGAAATCCTTGCAGCTGTGAATGAATACATCATATTCTAGTCACTTGAGAAGTGATAAATGGGAGAAAGGAAAACTGTGGAATTTGTTAGATGCCACTTTGACCAACTAACCCCTACCACCCTGTGCCTTTCTCTTCAGCTTACCTCTGGACGACTTCCTGTTCTCATTTCGTTGTTGAGTGCATATTTCCTTCCCTCGCTGCTTCTACTGTGAGCTCCTGCCAATGCCACAAATACTGACTACTAACAACTAATGACAAACATGCCTTTTACATTATAATTAAGGGCCTTCTATCAGGCAAACCCACTTTCTCTTTGCACTAGATGAATTGTCGAATTATTACATGATTTATTACTGTTCTAATCCTGCCTTTGTGTCTTTTCTTCTGACAATACGTAAAGCACTCTGTGTTTTTTACCTACTATGCTCAGCTCATATAAGACATATGGTGATGATTGATTTTATGTCAACTTACTAGGCCACAGTACCCAGATATTTGGACAAACATTACTCTGGATATTTCTGTGAAGGTATTTTAAAGACGAGATTAACATTTAAATCAGTGGACTTTGAGTAAAGCAGATTACTTTCCACAATGTGGGTGGGCCTCATCCAATCAGCTAAAGTCCTCAATAGAGAAAGGGCTGATCTACCCAGAGGTGAAGGGAATTCTGTCAGCAGATGGCCTTTGGACTCAAACTGCATCTCTTCCCAGGGTCTCTAGCCTGCTGCCTACCCTGCAGATTTCAGACTTGCCAGCCTCCACAATTGTGTGAGCCAACCAGACTAACTTTCCTAAGTCCAATTTTTATCACCCCTTCATTTCCTGAAAACCTAGAACAAACTCCTTTTTCTGACTTTTAAGGCCCTGCTTGACATAAATCCTTCTCCTAATTCTCTGCACTGTTTCCTGAAACTCACTCCAACCTCTGCATCTTTGCTCATGAAACTTGTTCTATTTGGACGGTCATTTCCCCTGTCTTCAGCAAAATCCTATGCACCTCTGCCAGCACACTTAAGGATTCCATGAATGCCTTCCTTAATGCCTCTGCTTCTCACTGATTCTCATCTCCTCTGAACTAAGATAGTTATATACATGTGTTTAGACTATATATAGCTCTTTAAGTTGTCTTTATATTTTACACATAAAATCTTACTTTGTATTTCATATATGTAGGTCTTCAGTAAAGGAAATTCATAGAAAGTGCACCATAGTCTAGTGCGAACTTAATCTTCCTTTTCAGAGCCATTCTCTGTGCTTGTTGAACAACTATGCTAACGTTCCGATGTTATTATAATCAAGAGTTTTCCAGCATGAAATTTTAATTTATGCCAAATCTAGGCCTTGGAAACATCACAGACGTGTGGTGATACACTGTTATCTAAATATGGGCTTGCATCTTTGACAGCTGCCACACCAGGATACCACAGACTGGGGGCTCAAACAACAGAAATTCATTTCTCACAACTGGAGGCTGGAAGTCAAGATCAAGAAACCAGCAAATCCAGTGTTTAGTGAGGACACTCTTTCCAGTTTTCAGACAACTGTCCTGTAGTCATATCCCTACATGGCAGAGAGAGAGAGACAGAGAGAATGGAAAATCATTTCTCTCATGTCTCTTTTTATAAGGGTTTAATTACCTAATCATGACCTAATTACCTCTCAAAGGCCCCACCTCCAAATACCATCATATTAGGGATTTGGGCTTCAACATCTGAATTTTAGTAGGACATAAACATTTAGTCCATAGCAACAGCAATATACATCCTCCAATATTTCCCCCATGTAATGTTGCCTTAATCACTTTTTTCCTTAAGTCTTACAGTAACCCTTTTTCCCTAAAAAACTTTTTCAATTTTCCACATGTAATAACTGAGTGATGTGTTTTTAAGTTAAGAATTCTGTTAAAATTGTCATAATGGCTTAATTCTGAAATGCATTTAAGGGCTTATTCATGCAGAGACGTTCTCCTTGTTATTAGAGCTGTTTACCACTGAGCGATGAGCCAGGGAACAGAGCTCAACAGGTTTATTCTAATTATTTCAGTGCCACCAAGTGCGAAAGGAAACAGAACTGAGTTGGCTTCCAGATAATCTATGAGGGGGCTGCGGAGCTCTGAGGTGTGGCGCACGCCTGTCGTCTAGCTGGGAACTGCCACGTGCTGGTTTTCTGGCACTGGTGAGGCGCTGGCATTTCAGCTAGAGTTAGTAAGATACAAATATGACTCCTGCAGTGTGGGAATGGCCACTCCGAGAAACGAGAAGGGATAGAATGCAAATGCTAAACCAAAAGTGAAAAATATGACAGACACAAAACTGAAGTTATAAAAAAACAAAACAAAACTTCACTGAATCGTTGGAATAGAACCTCTAAATTAGGATGTAGAGGAGCAGAAAGCTCTCACAGCTGCTACCAGCTCTATAGACTTGAAGTAATTTGGCTACAGTTTCCTAAAGAAGGTCATAAAGAGAAATCCCAAGTCCCCAGAAATCATTTTATTTACCTATTTAGTTTCTTGTATTAACCAACCTCTGCTTTTCTCTTCTCTGTAAAATACTGGAGAGATCAATCAAATGGATATTTATCAGTCTTTCTCTGTATGTAAATGTGAGCCAATGAAATTGGAATGGAATCCATAAAAGTGACCATGTTAAGGATCTGAGAACTGGCAAAGGCTGGCACCTCCTAGTTGCACGACTATAAAGAGGTAACAGATGGCGATATTTAAACATCCGGGAGGCATGGCCTAAACCAGTTCACTGGCTGAATACAGACACTGCAGACACACATGTTACCCCTTCCCATCAATGAGCCTGTAACAGACATTGTTCGTCAATCAGGCCTGCCTTCCTTGCTGAACCCATTCACACTTCAGAATTCTTTGTATTGGTTTACCTCTTAAATACTACTCAAATCAATTCACTTCTGTCCACCACCATGTCTCTTACCCAACAGTCCTAGCTATCAACATTTCCAGCTTGGATTACTGTTAGGTCTCTTCTAATTGATTGCCTGCATGTGCCCATCTCCAGTCAATTCTCCACAATGCAGTCTGAAGAATCTATTTAAACTCAAATTTGATATGTCATTCCTTTGCTTAAAACATTGTAATGATTCTTCACAGAGCTTCCAAAACTCTCCATCTCCAGGTTTCAGCCCTCTGCTCAAAACACCCTTCACTACTCCTCCCCAATTTTTGTTTTTGCCTTCTTGCCATTCAGATCTCAGTTCAAACATTAATTACTCAGGAGAATCAACTGGCTGTTTAGAATTGCTAATAAAGAATATTGTATATTTTAATTTGTAAATTGTGTGCTGTATATCCTTTGAATTAGCAAAATTGTATAATAAACTTCTCTATGCATCTATATTCCACTTTTTTTTTTTTTTGAGATTGGTTGGTAAACATTTACCAGCATACCACTGCTGTGCTGCTGTGGTCACAGAGGTAACTGGCTCTATTGGTTTCCTTCTCTTCCCTGCTTTGCTTCTTCAATCCCTTACTGGGTTCCTGGTGTCCTCTCTGAAATAAACTGCTTGAAATCAAATCTTTGCTTCAGGGTCTGTTTCTGGGGGTACTCAAACCATGACAGCCATGAAGTGTATCTGCTTTGTTTACCATTTTATCTGCTCCACCTAATAAACAACATTAATATTCGTTAAATGAATGAATGAATGAATGAGCACAGCATCCCAGAGAGCTCCTGCTGATTAAAGGAATTTGTTGAAATCTTCTTTGCTCTGTGGCCTACTGGCATATGGAGAGTTTTCTTGGATCCGTGGCCTACGGTGCCCTTGGAATTTACCTGTGACAGACCAGTCTCTGGTATGAAGATGTGCAGAGACTCTACCTACATGGGACTCCTGGGAAATCAGTGTGCACTAGTGCCATATAGGGTAAAACCATAGAATAGACTTACATGATATGAAGGAGGAGAAAGAAAACTTTCCTGAGGAAGGAAACAGCAGCATCAAGGTGTTCCTGAACCTGCTTGGTACATTGTCTCATCTGATACTATGTGTTCATGTGAAGGAGCGTCAGTGTGGAAGGAAGAGAAAGATGCAATTTTTAACCACAACTGCATCTAACTGCTTTTGCCCCTGTGGAAGTGGCAAAATTAATCTTAGAAACATGTGGTCTCTGTTCAGTATAGCGTTGGAAAAAGATTAAACAGACCACCCTCTGCATAAAGATTGGACCATAACCTGGGTGGGGGTGGGGGTGGGGGACTGTTGGGAATAAATAGCCTGGGAAAAGGGTGGTCACGAAGAAAGATTGGAGCGAATCAGGGCTTAACATCATAGTGTAGCAGGGAATGACTAAGGTGGTGCTGGCAAGTGAGAAGTTTCCAGTGGAGGGTGTGGGTGACTCATTAAGACAGAGACATATGTATCTAACTCAAGGTTGCTTACTGGTGGGTCCTCCTTTCCTTGTCACCTGTACCTGCAATAAAGTTGGATCCACCTGTGGAAATACCTTCTCTGAATGGCGATGAGGGATAATCATGGAAATCTAGACTGTTTGCCTCCGGAATGGGGTGGGAGAGAGAGAAAGAACAGATTCAGGCAGGGAGATGGAGTAATAGCAGTTCAGTAGAGGTAGCATACAATCAGAACAATAATTTTCTTGGGAATTGCCTAAATTTGGGGCAGAGCATTGAATTTCCTGAACTGAAATCTTGAAGGACAGTACCATCTCACCTGACATCTAGGTTAAAACTAGATGTACCCAAATTCGAGAGTTGGAAGGATTTCAATTTATTTTTCATCTTTCCCTGGGCACTGTGGAGATGGTATCTAGGGATGGAGTGTAACGGCAAGCCTTGGCTGAATGGCCATTCCTTCCTTCATTTAGAGAACATTTTCCTCATGGCCCTCTTGGAACAATTTCTTATAAGCAGTATACTCTTGCTAAGAAAACCTTACTCTCTAGTAAGGAAGAAAAGGCAAAAATATTGATTATGGTGGCTTAAAGTTCAGCTGAGTTTTTTTTACAAATCTTTTCAAGTCTTACTATTATCCTTTTATGCTAAAGTGGAGCAATTTCAACAACATCCTTGCCAGGCCTTTCTGATTGAGAGTTAGGATATGTAAATTTCTTGGCTAGAAGAGTGGCTTATTGCAAATTTCTTTTACTGCATGCCTACATTTGCATTAATCAGTGTGGTATCACATGAGGGGGAGCTGATTAAAGCCCTTCAGCACTCTCTTATTGAGGAACATTCCTTACATGTGAGGTTATTTGGAGCTGTGTGGGGACTAACACAGAAAGGGAGCATTTTCTCCAGGAGTTTACTAAGACTCATAACACTGATAGGACCAATAAGGTCGACAGCAGTGACAAATAGTTATGAAACCTCAATCATGTGCCAGACACTGCTTAGTACAAGAGTTTTAGAAAAGGAATAGGAACACATTCTTTTACTTCAGGAATTCAGTCCCAGACATGCATAGAAATACTTTCAATATTATGTGATAAATTTTTGATGGAGGTATATATGTTTTTCTACTATGCTAGGGAACAGATGGTAATTATAAATCCTTTTCAGGGAGCAGTTGGAGAAAGTGTCACAGAGGAGGTGGTATGTTAACTGAAAATTAAAGTATGAGTTAGAGGTCATCAGCCTGGAAGAATGGAAGTTTATTATAGGCACACTCACAAAAATTTGTGCGAAGGCACAAAAGCATGACAAAGGATGACATATTTTGGCAATAGTGGGTAGTGTGAACAGAATTGATAGCAAAGTACTATTTCTGTATCATTGATTTGGCTCTGAGCTTCTTAGTAGACAGATTAAAAAGGGAATTAGATTATTCCCATCAACTCTGACTTTTATGGAGTTATGATGACACAAATGCATTCATTCATTCCTTCAATTCATTCAACACACATGAATTGCTGGTGAATATAGCATCTGGCTGGACACTGACGATATAGCCGTGAATAGAGACAGACTTCAGTCCCTGACCTCATGGGATAGTAATACCTGGTTCTATATTGAGGTCATTCAATTTAACTCATTTCACTTATGCCTTTTGAGAGAGTCAAAAGCTGAGATGAGATTAAGAAAAACTGTAATGTGTTGATTTTAACCTATTATAGACATGAGAATAAAAGACAAAACAATGCCCAATAGAATAGCTCTGCCTAAAGTTTGCTTCTTCACTTAAAATACTGCAATTTATTAAGAAACCTGCTTACATCTTAAATTGAATATCTTCTAAGTGAAAAAGTCTGTAATTTGGGAAGGAGAACACTAAAGAGCTTCTCTCCTGATAGATGAGTGAAAAGAAAAATGTATTGGTACCCGCAAACACCCAAACCAAACCAAACCAAAAAAGTTTCTACCCTGATGATTTAATATTATTTTTAAATGAGTTGGATGCATGTTGTGTGGAGGACAGAATATTGAGTTTCTCCTACATGCTTATGATTTTTATTTTTATGAAGTAGGAATAATCTTAACAGATAACTCTCTGAAAGAAAGAATGGCTTGGGTCAACTCTTCCAAAAAGTATTAATAACAGAAGACCTTACAATTCTATACAACATAACACATTCATTTAGTGTTCTAGAAGCATATTTTGCAAGTACTTTATCTCAAATAATTAACTACTAAATTAAATTGCACAAGATGAAAGATTTCCATGAGTGCTTTACAGAGATTTTAATGGCTTGGTGGGCGTTTGGTGACATTAACCTTAAAAATTTTCCAGGTTAAAATTATCTCACTAATGCCATGGTGCAGGCTTTTGAAATCCTAATTTTCATTTTACCTGTGCATGAGAGAAACACTGAATTGTTTTATGAGGGAGGGAAGCCTTGGTCTTGTCCAGAATGCTTTTTTTTTTTTTTTGCTTTTTCGCATGTGGGATAAGTGTGATAACTTTGTGTCAGGGATGTTCCTAGTTAGGGTCTTCATTTTTCATTAAGAAATATCATTTCTATTTCCAGCAGGGCTGATTATGAAAGCATATGGATCTGCCCTTAATTGGCAGAATATTTGCAGTCCAGGCCCATGTCAGCAAATACAACTCTTCATGCTCAATACTAATTAAAAGCTCAGTTATGAGATATAATTTTTACTTACAGAGCATTGACTGAAGTTTATACAGCATGTTCATTTCTCTAAATACCCTAAAATCAATCCTTGAATAAAGGCAGACTGTTAGAGCCTTGCCCTTCTTAGAATTGCTGTATTAAACTGGGCTCTGGCATTCATTGCCCATCTAGAGTGAGGGCCTTAAAGGAAACACTTGATACTGATTTTACACAGTAGAAAGGTTGATGAGGACAGGACATAGTCTACCATAACTCAGACTGTCCTCCTTATGAGGACCCATTGGAGAATTTTTCTTCTAAGCAATTGTCATGCTGTAAACATCCAGATCTAAATTACACGACTGATTGTGTTTTCTTCCTTGCACAGCCTGCTAAGAAGCTCGGAGCCAAATCATGAACCACCTAAAGTAAACTTATAGAATTTTATGATGTTCATTTGGTGTACAATTTTCCCTACAGGGTTATCTGATTAAAAAAAATTATCGAGGTGAAACTCACATAACATAATTAACTATCTTAAAATGAATGATTCAGTGGATTTAGCACATTCACAGTGTTGTGCAATCACCAACTCTGTCTAGTTCCAAAACATTTCCATTTCACCAAATGCCATCTCTGTTTTATCTTCTTGTCCATTTTTCTCTCAATTCTTTAAAATAAAATCTTATTGTATTACGTCCATGTCTGTAAATCACCACAAATCTCTTTTTTGGTAATGAGGTGAGATTTTAATAAATGAATTTAAAAAATTTAATAACAATCCCCACTGCAGGAGATTGAGGAGGAGTGGTCAGGGAATATGAGAAGAACCAGGAAGGAGATATTTTGTGGAAGCCAAATGAAGGAGTTTCAAGAAGGGAGTGGTCAATGAGAGCCACAGGCCAGAAATGTTGAATAAAATGAAGATGGAAACGAGGCTGCTACCCTGATTAGTTAGGAAGACATCTGTGACTTTTGTGAAGGTTGTGTCCCTGTAACGTGTGGTTAGAGGTGAAACTTTGTAGTGATTAGGAGAGAGAGAGCAGAGACTCAGAGCCCAGACTATACAGAAAAATTGACGGAGCTGTGAAATAGAGAGAAGTGGCTGTGGCTTGAGGGCAAAGCAAGTTTGAATTTTTTTTTTTTTAAAAGGATGGGGCTACTTAAGCCAAATATAGTATAATAGGTTGAGAAAACTTGAATAATGGTCCTGGCTCTGTGGCTAGCTATGGTGTGACCTTGAGCAAGACCCTCCCATCTTTAGGTTTGGTTTTCTCATCTGTGAAACACAGTGGCTTAACTAAAGTATCGTTAAGATTCCTTTCAGCTTTAGCGTTCTATGGTGTATGAATGGAAGGAATGTACAAATAAAATGAGAATAATAAAGCAATTTTGAAAGTACAATAATGCTTTCATCATAGATATACTATCATTTTTATTAGTCTACCTGAAATGCTGATCTTTTAAGGAGGTTTCCGGATACAATAAAAGAAAAGAACCTGGTGAGCATTTAATATCAATTATTTCACCAAAAGTTTTGTTTTGTTTTGTCCAATCTACTCTAAAATGATTTGGAAGTCAAAATAGTGGTTGAAGTGGGTTGTGGCTAATTATAAATGGCCATAAATTCTTTGATACTTCTTCCATCAAGAGGTAAGGTCTGTGTTCCTTCCTTTAAATCTAGATGGATTCTGCAGCTGCCTAGCCATTAGACTGGGAGGAGGTGATGCTATTTCTGGGCCCTTAAGAGATTGGCATACTGACTCTTTGAACCCTGCTGCCATGCTATGAAGAAGCCCAAGCAGCCCTGTAGGGAGGCCTGTGTAGAAGAGAAATGAGGCCCTTAGCCAACACTCTGGGTGAGCACTCACTTGCCAGTCATTTCAGTACCAGTTGAGATATTTCAGCTGACAAACATGGAACAGAGAAGAGCTGTCCCCACTGACCTCTGCCCAAATTTCAGATTTATGGGCAAAATAAGTGATCGTTGTTTTAAGTCACTAATTTTAGGGGTTGTTTGTATTGCAGAAGTAGATAACTGTGTTAAGAAGTTAACATTTATTCACTGTTAATCTCATGGAAACCAAATCCACTTTGTATAGGTGGTTCTGCTATCATGCCTCATGCAGTGTATGCATTCCTGAAACACCCTGCATTGCATAGAGTCACATACTAATTACCCACATGGTTTATTGGGAAAATAGGGTTGAGGCAGATTACTCAAAATGTGTAGAATTTTGTAAAGACAATCCTAATTAAAATAATAACAATCCTATTAAAAATACCAGCCATAACAAATCTCCACTGGCATTTGAACTTTGAATCACAGTCTATCCTTATCAGTCTTGTGTCCTGGAGCTGGTGTTTCTTTAAAAACACTTTTACTTGTAGTTTCACCAGAGAGCTCTATAAGGTAGAAGACATAGTGGTTCTAGGAACGACTAAATCAGCCACTTCTTGCACTAAGAAAAAGGCTCTTCTGCAGAACTTTTAGTTTTTCTCTTCCCCTAAGGTCTTCATATATTGCTAAATATTTCCCTTTAATTGTGAGAAAGTTTGATCCTATTGCCTCAAAAATTTACCTTCTTGGAAATTCAAAAGTGAATCAACAGGACTTTAGTGTTTACTGACATCTTCAACTATACATGAGCTAATTTGCACTAGAGAAACACATGTAGCAGACCAGACAGTGGCAATGGTCAGCCTGTAGGAGACATATAGGAATAAGTATAGTGATTGTAAAGGCCCAGTCCTCAGTTGTCGTAGCCCCTTGTCCTGGACTTGGGCCTTATGACTTACCTTGTCCTGATGGACTCTCGTTTTTGAAGCCCAGAAGAGATTCTCGTTCTTGATGGGCAGCAGTTGAACAGGACAGTCAATGCTCTCTGTGGGACTGGGAGCTAGAGCTAAGGAAGGACACTAGGGATGTCCTCTTCAGAGGGGGTGGTTCAATGGACTGCTCTTCTGTTGGAAATGTTGGTGAGAGCAAACCTTCTCCTGAGCTGAGGATGACTTTGTCACTGGTCTTTGAAGCAATGTCATAGACAGATTCCTCAAAGAGGATGTTGTCATCTAACATAGATTTTGTGGGAAGAAACTCACCAGGTGGGCCATGCTCTGCTCTGTCCACTGTCTCAAGCCTGGGCTCACCAAGAGGAAGTTCTGGACTAAAAGTAGCATCCTGAAGAGTGAATTTAGAAAGACAGATGTTGAGAAGGAACATATCTCCCTGTATGAGAAGGGCTATACTCGACATTCAATTGTTACTTAAATTTAAGCAAATCATTTTGTAGCTGCCTTGAATCTACTACGGAGGAAGGATCTGATGTAGAAATATGTTCTGAAAGGATAACATGCATTGATACAGTGGTAAAATATGATTTGATTTATTGGCTTCTTGGATAACTGTGTTTGCCTGAATAGGATTAACTAATAACTGAAAAACTTTGAATTGTGTCAATCATGTTAGAATTTATGAATTCTTTTATTTCAAGAGGGAATAGAGCTTAGTCAATGTTTTTACTTACAAACACCCCAGTGACAACTCCTGGCATAAGTTAAATGAACATAACTTTGAATTAAATATCAAAATTATTACTGAATTTATTACTTTTACTTTCTAAAACAATAATTTGTACTTGTCAACCCTCCATAAGTAAACACATAGATAAGACATTAAAACTTAAAAACAAATTTATAAAGTATATTGTTTATATTTATTTCTGAAAGTCAAAGTTAAATAATATATTCTGCTTTAATTATTCTTTTCAGTTCATGGAAATGTGTGTGTTTTATCAAAAGCGGAGCACATCCTGACTCTAATTGAAACCAAGATTTAACTAAATTAAAGACAGCTTTGAATTTTAGGATATTTGAAATGCAAGTTGCATTACATTTCTTTAATATAAATCTGAAAGTGGGCTAACCAAGTACTGCCTGTAAAAAACAGAAAAGAATTATAATTAGCATTGCAAAGGGGATTTTTCTCTGTTCAGTCCTTAAGCTGGTTTTTTGATGGAAGGTTTTGAGGCTTTGTTCCTATTTGAAGAACAAAAGGACAACAAACTTACCTTTGTGATATCAGCAAGGGGCGTAGGCAGCCCTGATTGGGTGTCAGAATCGGAGCCTGGCAGTGACCCAATAATTTCTGTGGGTGAAAAATCACAAGGTTTGGATATATCTTTCATTTTTCTTTTGTGGTTGGGGCAATAAAACAGTCAAAGTTGAAAAATGTGGCAATAACCAGTTCTTAAAGAGTAGTACAACAAATCATTAAGAAATCAGAAAAAAATAACACAAAAAAACCGGTCATTAATCTGAATGACATATTGAAGGACAGGTGCAGGGGGTGCATCTTGCATATTTATGTAAAAAAAAATTGTTATTAAGGTGGATTTTTAGGGTCTTCAGTTTTATTCTACAGATTTGGACCAGGCAGGCAGACCTATATAAAAATACGACTAGCTGATAAAAAAAAAGGAAAGGCTAGAATGAATACCAATGACCATTTGTGGAAACTTATTTCCATCTTGAGGCCTGATTCTCAGCAAATCCCAGCGGGCTCAAAAAGAGACAAACTCAGGGTCTCTGAGATGAGTCTGAAGTGGACTGTTTCTTACTTACACGGTTGCCTGAGACCTGTATGACATTTTCCAGTGCTAAGAGCTTGCCTATCTAAACCAGAAAAACAGAACTGGCAGAGAATGAGTTTCATGCCATCTTGCACTAAAAAGGCATAGCCAGTATCCATCCATTTTGCCGTCTACTGAGGAGTTCCAGACTCCTGGGTCTCTCCAGGCACCCTCTGAGGATCCAGAGTGGGTCTGATTATCTTGTTGACCTCTTTAGATCCACTCTCCCCTCCTCTCCCTTCTACTTTCTGCTCCAGGAAATTGACTTACATGGACTATATCAACATTCCTTGCCCTCTGTCTATGGAATGGCTTAGATCATCAGGTAACTCTATGGGCTTAAATGTAGTCATGAAGTCTTGCTGCTTCTAGCCCCAGGGAGCTTCTCTATTCCATTAGGTAGGGGCAAACCTTTATACTAATCCCTTTATCAAACTCTCCTCAAATTATCCTAATTTGAATGTGCCCTCTGGTTCCTGCTGGGACCCGACCAATTTACTAGATGAGGAAACTGTCCATGGCTTCTATTGTCTGTCCATTGTTCACCTGGACTGAAATGAAATGCTTTGATTCTCCCAGAGCTATCCTTGGTATAAAGTGGACTCCAAAGGCTCATTAAAGTAGACACAGGAGACAGTGTGGAAAGACAGAAATGGTACCATCCATGGTGTGCCTGTCACAGTAATGACTGACTTTACAAGACCCAAGTTAAAATGACAGTTTCCAAGAGACATTCACACTTCCTAGTCTGTCTGTCAAAATAAGGATAAATAGAGCTATGCAATCACCAACTGACCATCAGTGAACTGAATTGTCCCCACATTCAAGGATTGGTCTTCCTCTAGTACTCTGCTGATCAGCTTTCTGAGATCTGCAGCTGTCACATAGATTTCTGGTTGCTTATCTTCTTCCATGGTTCCCTGATGGGCTCCTTCACTTTCAATTTTGTTGGAATCAAAAGACAGGAGGTCGCTTGCAGGGCTTTTTGCTTCTGTGCGGTCTCTCTTGAAGATGGCTGTAAGTTGCATCTCCGTAGAGCTTGAACTGTGGACAGCAGAGGACACATTGCACCCAAAGCCATTGTAATATGCCTTGTAAAGAGAGTTAACTATGTTGTTACAATGCTTTAGAACTGCTTCAACCTCTTTCCTGACGGGCTGTTAAAGAATATCCCACTTTAAAACATTTCAGTGTTTATCAAAAACTTGAAATGCAGAAAAAGAATTGACATATATTTTAGTTTTGAAATAGAATTCCAGTATGGATATTAAGTCCAGCTTGAAGGAGGCTTATTAACTGAGTCAAATGATCATAAATTTTTACTTTAGGTCTTTATGAAAAAGTGTTAATTGTCAAGAGTTGCTGGTATTGACCAATGTTTTTGGTGGTCTTATAAATCATGCAGTGCTAATCAGGAAGAGGGAAGAATAGTCATTTCTTCTACAAACAGCCTCCTTTGGGAAGGTCTATGGAATAACAATATGGGACATAGCAGAGGGACAGTGTTATATGCATGTGGTAACCAAACCACAGCTTCAATTCTTAAGGCTATTTCTCTTCTACTATTTTTCCCAAGAAGCATTTTTTAATTAAAAAATGAAACTCTAAATGAAACAAAGCAATCTTTTTCCTCAAGCTGCTTTTAAAATAATAGAAGGAAGGTGTGAGAAAAGAGGAAGGGAAGTGGTACATGATTATCTGTATTTATTAACATATTTATTAATCAATGCCTTTTCATGTAAAAATGAATTAGGATTCTCCTTACCTATGTCCTCTAAAATCAGGTTTTACTTTTTAGTTCAAGACATAAATCCACACTGAGGGATGCAGAGTGTTTTAAAGGCCACAGGAACTGATAATGTATATTCTTGGAAGTTCTTCAGGCCACACAATCAGTCAGAGTCTACAATTCATTGTTTCACTAGTCGATTATAGGAGCCAAAGCTGGATTCTTATTGCTGAGCTCTCTGAGGTATAGCAGGTCCTTTAACCAATTCAAACTGACGTTGGAACCAATGAGCAAATTAATTTCTCTGCTTTATTGCAGACTTAGGTTGGCTGCATGTATGTGTGTGCATTCAGATGGAAAACTTCCAATCACAAATGACATTTAAGAAATAGTAAAAGCATGCTTGCATCACGGGTATGTGTTCACGTTTTTCTAATTAGACCTTGAGTTTTATAGAATCCTCTTTAGCTGTTCAAGTCCATGTTTACCTGCTTATCTCACATAGTGACTTTGACTAGAGAGTTTTTTTTTTTTTTTTTTTTACTACCGAGTAATTAATCAATTGCTTCCATTTGAATAAGAAACCATCAGAAAGTCATTGGCTTAGTCCAGACATTATATATAAAAATTATTTGCACAAAATCAGCATATAAATTTGTGGGGAAAATGCACTATACTTTGAAACGTAAAAAAAGAAAAGTCCACATTACCCATCTCTTTCTTTCTTTGGTCTTCATTTCATCATACACAATGGGAACATGCAAGGGAGAAGAATTTTTAAGACATTTATTAAGACATTCAATGAATTATTTCATATATGAAAAAAGTTTTCTTCCTTTTCTTTTATGTTTGTCCAGAGCTTTTAAGGTAACATATAAACTGCATCAGAATTTGGATGGAAAATTTGAGACCCATATGAATCTCAGGAAGTGAACATCATTCTATGATGTTTCTGATTAAGACATGAGCTTTAGATCAAAAATATGTACGTTTAGTCTTCTTAAACTCCTTGACTTCCTCATATTCCTCTTAAAGAAGCTATAAATATATCCTACACATCTTACATTTTAGGTGATGCTGGTGCCAGAGAGTTTTTAAAAAGTATTTTGTAAGTGGACTTCTCACCTCCTGAATGGCATTAAATGTTTAGTTCATTCCTGAAGGTAATTTATCTGAGGCCGAACTCTTGCAACTGGTGTTTTGTTGACTAGTTGTTGAATTGCTTTAATCAGTAAGCTTTGAGGGATTGGTTCAATTCACCGTGGGACAGCTTTCAAGAGAAACAGCCACTTGTTTACTGAGTGGGTGGTCTGCGCCAGGCAGTTTACATACATTCTCATTTAATCCTTTCAACAACACCATCCCCACTTCACTGATAAAGGAGCAGGCACCGAGAAGGTAGGAGAGTGGCAGTCAGCATTCAAACCCTGGCCTGTCTGACCTCAAGTGTAGGCCCATTTTTTCATGCCATCTCATTTGTACCTGAAAAAAGGCCATTTGGTCACCAAAGTGACTAATGCATTTTGGACTCCTCTGGGCATATGCACTAATTTAGTTCAGAAGCTACATTAAGTTTTCTTCCTCTAGATTTCAAATGGTAGTTGCTAACAAAGACAGTTTACACATATGATAGGATTAGTCTTGTTGCTCTTTCTGCCTGGAGTATGAGTTCATCAAACTTTCATCTCCTGATGTAACATGACTGAAATGGAAATGATACAGACATGCTACAACTTCCCTTTTGTGGATGCAAGGGAGACTCTCTATCTTACTAGTGCTGCTCTGCAGGGAGGGACTTCCTTCTCTACCAACCAGACATTCCAGAGCCTGCCTCTTGTCTGTTTTCAGCAATGGTTTGCAATCCATGAAGTTCCAGAGAAAGGCTGGGCTTCCTGAGCCAAGACCCTAGTCCTGCTAATTTTAAAAAGATGCTTTACTGAGGTTTCATTATTGTAAACAGACCGGATATATTTAAGGTATAAAATTCAATAAGTTTGATACTATAAACCTGTGAAATCATTACCATGACCAAGATCATGAGCATATTTATCACCCCCAGAGCTCTACTCAGGTGCATTATAATCTTTCCCTGCCACCCCTCTCTGCCTCATCTTCCCAAGCAACTACTGATCTGTTTTCTGTTACTATAGAATAGTTTGCAACTTCTAGAATTTAATATAAATGGAATCATAATGTATGTTTGTCTGGTTTCTTTCACGCAACACAATTATTTTGAGATGTACCCATGTTGTTTTGTATTCCTATTTTTTTGTTGAGAAATAGTCTATAGTAAGAATATGCTATAATTTATCTATTGTCCTGTTGATGGACATTTGAGTTGTTTCTAGTTCTTGGCTATTACAAATAAAGATATTATAAATATTTGTGCACAAGTCTTTGAAGGAGTATACTGTACAACTAAATTGAAAGATTGTTAATAGTTTTTCATCTTTGCTGTAAGGGATAAAGCAATATTTAAAGTGAGCATTTTACTGGTATAAAAACAGACCGACAGACCATTGGAACAGAATAGAGAGCCCAGAAATAAACCCATACTCTCACAGCCAACTGAATTTAGACAAAGATGCCAAAAATATACACTGGGGAAAGGACAGACTTGTCAAATGGTCCTGGGAAAACTGGATATCCACATGCAGAAGATCAAAACTAGACCCCTATCTCTCACCATACACAAAAATCAACTCAAAGTGGATTAAAGACCTAAATTTAGGACTCAAAGCTATAAAACTACTAGAAGAAAACATAGGGAAACACTACAGAAAATGGGAGTGGGCAGAGCTTTTTGGAGCAAGATTACACCAGGCACAGGCAACTAAAGCAAAAATAGACAATGGGATCACATCAAACCAAAAAGCTTCTGCACAGCAAGTGACACAATCAACAAAGTGAAGGGACAACCTACAGAATGGGAGAAAGTGTTTGCAAACTACACACCAGAAAAGGGGCTAATATCCAGAATATATAAGGAACTTAGCCAAAAACCAAATAACCCAATTAAGAAATGGGCAAAGGACCTGAACAGACATTTCTCAAAAGAAGACATACAAATGGCCAACAGGCATGTGAGAAAATGCTCAACATCACTAATCATCAGGGCAGTGCAAATTAAAACAACAGTGAGGTATCATCTCACTCCAGTTAGAATGGCTATTGTCAACAAGACAGAAAATAACATGCTGGCAAAGATGTGGAGAAAAGGGAACTCTCCTACATTGCTGGTAGGAATGTAAATTGGTACAGCCATTGTGGAAGACAATATGGAGGTTCCTCAGAGAACTAAAAATAGATCGACCTTATGACTTAGCTATCTCCCTACCTGGTGTATTCCTAAAGGAAATGAAATCAATATATCAAAAAGGCACCTGCACTCCCATGTTCATCTCAACAATATTCACAATAGCCAAGAGATGGAATCAACCTAAATGCCTATCAATGGATGAATGGATAAAAAACTGTGGTATAAGTACACAATGGAATACTATTCGGCTATACAAAAAATGAAATCCTGTCATTTGTAGCAACATGGATGGAACTAGAAACTATCATATTAAGTGACATAAGTCAGGTACAGAAAGAAATACTGCATGACCTCCCTCATATGTGGAATCAAAAAAAAAAAAAGGAGAGAAAGAAAAAGTTGTTCTCACAGAAGTAGAGTAGAATAATGGTTACCAGAGGCTGGAAGGGGAGAATGGGGGAGGAGGAAGGTGGACTAATGGGTATGAAACTATGCTATCTGTCCTAAGTCAATCATTGTGCCATATATGCATATACTGAAACAACACACTGTACCCCACAAATATATACAAGTAAATGTTAAGATAAAAAAATTAAAAAAATTAATAAAGTGGATCTTTCACTGTTCACCCTTATAATTGTGTTAATAGTAGATGTCCTAACTTATTCCCAGTTCAGAGAATCAAATGACGTCACTGATATAAAGGTATTTGTTAAATTGCAAATCAGTCTTTCTAGGCTGAAGGAAAGAATACCCGGAGGCTCATAATCCTCTCAGTCTGCTGCGGGGATCTGGCCCCACAAGAAAGCAATTTCCTTCATAATAAGTTTACTTCACAATATTCTGAGCATTGTTATTGGTGATTAAAAGCTTGCCATGTTGATAAGCATGTTGTTTATCATATTCAGGGGCCAACATATTTTCTGGTGAACTAAGTCTTCATGACAAAATGAAAATCATTGGGAAAATCTTATTAAACTTACTTTATAAGCATCTTTGGCAGAAATAAGAATAAATTCTTACAGAGATAAGCAATTGGGAAACATTCATCTTCAAGTATTTTGAAAATTTTCACCTGGCAAAATTTCATCACCTAACATTTTGGTTTTCTTCTGAAATAGATTTTTTAAAATTAGTTTTTCATTTATCAAAGGGAGGGGATGATGAGCATTTGAACAGTCACCAAGAGAACTATTCTTATCATTTCCTTCAGCTTTAAATTAAGAATTTGTTCCTTAACTGCAGTGATTTATCCGGAAGAACTTGCCATCTATGCAGAATATTTTCCTATCAACTTTTATTTTTCTCTAATCCATCTGATTTCACATGGAATTCTGTAGAGCAGCATCTTGAAATAAAGAAAAATGAGCCTGTTTTGGTAAATATTAAGGGTTTCATTTTTTATAAATTTCACTTTTCAATATTTGCTTCTTCTGGAGTTATACAGATCCTAGGAGTCTGATAGCTTTGGAAGAAATAAATCTTTAGAGCTCCCCTAGAAGCCATTCTTTATGAGTTTGAGGACCCCTTGTTCTGTGTACCTTCTTTTAAGACAATAGACAGCAAAGGAGCCGGGATGAACCTGCTGTGAGGT
This sequence comes from Cynocephalus volans, assembly GCF_027409185.1. NCBI lineage: Eukaryota > Metazoa > Chordata > Mammalia > Dermoptera > Cynocephalidae > Cynocephalus > Cynocephalus volans. Next base: position 81,157,389 of record NC_084464.1, read on the forward strand.
CTGCTGTCCCTGATTTGCAAATCTCCCTTGGGTTGTGGAATCTCATTCTGCTCATACCAGGACTGATATTTATCCTGAGTACATTAAGCAAACAAACAAACAAATAACCTTTTTATGACCCTGCCTGTAGATGTTTTGAACAATGAGAACTTAAAAAAAAGTAAAAATTCTTGCCAAAAATCATGAACCCACATTAGAGAGTTGGATGATAGTGGGTACAGGCTTGCTTGTGCCAAAGCTGGGGGAACATGATTGAACCCTGCTTTAGTGTGTCACTATTTTATGATTTCACTTATTTTATTTAAAATTTTAATTTAATAATTTTGAGTGGTAATACATTACTATGGTTCAGACATTAAAATGATCGAAAAGGTATATTTTGGGAAGTCTTGCTTCCACTCCTGTCCCTGTCCACCCCATTCCTCCAATCCCCTATCTCCATAGAGATCACTGTGTTAGGGTCACCTGTCTCCATCGGGCAGCATGATTGGTTTAAACTATGATACTTAGCATTTGATAGGAAACCAGGTAATCAGACACCAAGGTGCTTAATTGCTACTTTTTTTGATCTGTCTCTACTGAGTGAGGTGTTTTCCTAAGATGTTTGTTGGTAACAACATTGCCAAGGACAGTAGATGAGCTCTGTGTAGAGAGCAGTATTTCTAATGCCTGGAAGAGGAAGGAAAACAGCTCCTGTGTTACCTCTTAAAACTCACCTAGAGTCACGCTCTAACTAGACAATTCCTTTATCTGAAATGTATTCAGTTTTGAGGATTTGGCAGAGCTGAACAGTTGGGGGAAAAGGGACCTCGTAGTCTTTATGACATTGCCTTTAAAAGGAGCTAGGGGGAAAGTAATTTAAAAGTTGAGAAGAGTCTGATTCTCTTACTTACCTAAATCCTAACACATGGATTTCTTTGAATCCCGGAACTTTCTTAAATGCCTTTTGCATCTGCAGAGAGAAAGAAATTTATGAAACACCCTGGTTCTACTCAGTCAGATCTATTCTAACTGAGAAAGCCTAAACACTTTTGATGAGTTAGGGGGAAAAATGAAAATGGAAAATTAAAACAATGAACAAGGCCAAACTCTTTGTTCTCAGTTATTTCTGAAAACCAGAAGAAAGTATCTTGCTAGTTACTTAAAAGCTATAATTGGGTAGTTCTGACCTGCTTTAATGGTTACTTTACATAAAATGTAAAATAACTTTAAGGTGGCATTGGAAGAAAACTATTTTTTTTACTGGAAAATAATACATTTTTATTTTTATTTTAAAAAGTTCATACATAAAGTTCATACATAATAATTGTACATATTTATAGGGTACATGTGATATTTTGATATTTTTGTAACTGTATTTTTGTAGCCATTAATCAACCTCTACTTCTGTGAGATCAATTTTTTTTTATATCCCACATGTGAGGGAGAACATGTGGTATTTGTCTTTCTTTGCCTGGATTCTTTCACTTAAAGTGTGTAGGAAACATTTTTGGCAACAGGATTTTGACTTACACACACAAGTAATATAATATTTTCTGACTGTAACTATAGTTAACTATAACATTTTAACTATAATGTTTTCTGAATTGAATTATATAATTTGGAAATATTTATACTGTTAAAGATATTATTAAATTCAAAATAGCTGCTGTACTTAAACAAAAGGGTAAAAACAGATTTTAATCTAATGGATTAGATTTGCTCTTAGATTCATGGAGACCTCACAATAAATTTCCTTAATTCATTTGACCTTGCTCATGAGGCTAGTTATCAGAGTATTTTACAATGGTGCTGTACCCATCTACTCCCTGACCCACCACAGCCTGGCTTCTTCTGCTCCTGGATTCTCCCAGGAGAGAGGGTTCTCTGCAGGCCACTGTCTCTTGGCTCTCTCCAAATCCAATAGCATTTTCTGTTCCTCCTTCATAGTATCCCTGCTCTTTCCAGGTTCTTCGTCCATCTCTCTGACCACTCTCTTAGTCTTCTTTGCTCCGTCCCAGTCCTGTCTTCACTCTCTGCTTTAAATTTAAGGAGTCTGCAAATTTCCATCCTCAGCCTCCTCATTGCACTCACTGTCCCATTTACTCCACAAGCTCCATTGCAGGCACTGTGCTACGCCCTGGGGACCCTGTCACAGAGACTGGTACTCCCCCATCTAGCTTTCTCATAGGAAGACAGGGAGGCAAAAGAAACTAAGAGGAGGAGATAGTAGCTTAGTAGTGAAACTTGAGAGTAAAAGCAGAGTGGAAGGTGAGGCTGAGCAGGAGAGCAGGACTCGGCCCTGTCCTCCCTTCCTTGTCTCCCTTTCCTTTTCCTCTCATTGGGGAATCTCTTTTTCTCCCATGGCTTCAGTGATCACCAGATACACCTGAACAACCTTGAGTTCTTCACATGAATATCCCAACAGTTGCCCTTAAATAGAGCTGCCCAAACCAGAGTCATTTTCTTCCTCCTAAATTTGCCTTTCTTCTCGACCTTTCTGTCTCAGCCAGGGTCATGAGCACTTATTGTCTTCCAGGCCAGAAAGCCCAGTATCCCTAGATACCTTCTCTCTATGCTCCTCACATGAGGCCACCAACTCCTGTTGGTTCAAATCTTGCAGTGTCTTTTGTTTCCATTGTGCTGTTCTTCATCTCATGCCTGGCACCCACACCCCATCTCCCCTCCTGCACTGTTGAAATGGATTTCTGCATGCGTGTGGGAGAAGGAAGCAGAAATGTCTTCTGGGTGTGTTGGGATGGGGGAAGGGATTGGCATCTCTCTGACTACAATTTTTTCCTTAGGTTCCATTTCTGTTGCTCTTCACTAAAAATCCCTTGATGGGCTGCACCGCCTATTGAATAAGGTCCAGTTCTTTAGAATGACATTTAAGACCCTCCTGTACCACCCCCTCCTCCTGGGTACCTTACTATTTACACTTCCGGCCACCCTCCTCCTCTTGGCCGATATCGTGTCCTCTAGTGACACTAAGCTGACTCCCTCCCTCCCCACATACAACATGCACTTCTATTTCTCCAGGCTCCAGAGAAGTATTTCCCTTAGCCCAAGGCACAGTTTCTCCCACCTTCTGCTCACTGACTGCTCCTCCCTGCACACCCATTTTCAAAGCTGGCTTGAACATCTTCTCTAGCGAAAAACATTTGTGGAGCCCCAAGTCAGGATCAATTCTTTCTTCTCTCTACTAGAACTTAATACAGTACACCCCATAAAAGCCTGTGAGGTGCATGTCAGTCTCCCTCACTGAGAGTTTGCTCCCTGACCTCAGGAACCATGTGAGGTTTATTCATATTTATCTCCCTTCCTCCCAGTATCTAGCAGATCGTCATTCACAGAGTAGGGACTCAGCAAATTTTGTTTAATTGAGTTGAGTGCAGCACCATGTTCTCTAAACTCATCAACATGCCACTGTGCTGTCACTGTATCTCAAATTACTACTGACTCCATGTTATCCACATGAAGGACTATAGCAGCGATGCACAGACAATCCTCAAATCACTTATACTGGGCCTTGGAGTGCATGGTGGACCTTTTTTTTTCCCTCCAGCAGACTGATTTACCTTCCAATTATATTTCCTTGTGCCAATATTAAAAGTAGTTTTCATTCCCTAACATATAACTGCAGTGATGAAGGTGGCTCAGTTTTCGGGTGATGAGGAGATACCTGTGTAGGCCTGGGTTTAGATATCTGCTGCTTTCTGTAAGACCTTGAATTTATTGCTCAGTCTCTCTGAATCCTGATCTCCATAGCCAAAATGGGATAACAATACTTGTTCCATAAAGTTGCTATAAGGAATAACTAGCAAGTAACAGGTGCCTGGCATATAGCTGGGCAGAGAGTTGACAATATTGTATCATTTATTTGCTTCTCTCTACCTGTCGTACTGGATTACTAGTTCCTGGAGGGCTGGATTTCTTCTTACTCCCCCCATGACCACACAGCATGGAGCCTGGTAAGGGTAGGGTGAGCCTTCTTTCAGTCGTTTTTGAAAGACTCAGTGGGGGCAAGGACACGATGAGAGTCCCTATAGAGGTCAGGGGCAGGGAGCCTGGGTGTTAAGTGTCTGTGCCTACACCTCCACCCCATCACAGACTTCACAGAGGAGAACTGAGAGGTTAGGTTCTGCAGAGCTGGTCTTTATTATGAGGCAGGCAGGAAAGGGCTGTGTATGTGCTTCAGGTGTGCTCTGGCCTCCTGTGACACACAGCTTTGAGGCAACAGGGAATTTAACCTGCCATTCCAGTAACAGCACCAGGGACTGAATGTTTAAGTGTGAGCTGCAGTTTCTGAAGCAGGAGATTCAGACCCTGATCATCCCTCTTTCTTGTACAGGTTACCAGAGATGCTGCTGCACATGTGAAAACAGTCAACTGAGCACAGAACCGCCTCTGCAGAAGCCTATAGCTGCAGCATCGGCAGCAGGGAGCACCACTGGGGACAGCCTTTCGTCCTCCCCAACAGAGACGCTCCACGGCAGTGGCTCGGGTGGAAGGGATTTACTGTTAGTGTCCATGCCCTCTTTGTGAACCTGTCCATGGTTGATTAAGAACCAGCTTTGCTTAGGAGTGTGCAGAAGGCATCTAGGGAGGAGATGACAAAAGCCCTCGGCTAATTCTGCTAAATAATCTTCTGGGGGACCTTCCTATCATGGAGCACTAAACACTAAATTGCTAATTAAGTGCCCAGTTAACCTTATTAATAATACTAAGTGCACAGAGGCCTCCCTGATTGTGCTGGAGTATATGTTAACGGGGCTGTAAAAAGGCAGCAGTTCTCATGAATGTTTGCACAGGAGAAAGCATTCAGACAACAACTAAGTGAATCCTTTTGACATTCATATTAAATTGCTCATTAGGTTTATTGTGGAAATTAAATTACTGCAAAGCACTGTCCATTAACTCCTGATTAGGCCCGAATGGCTGTGCTAATGCAGGTTTGGGCTGTGGTGGGGCTGATTGGCTCTGTGATGGCAGGCTGTGAGGTGGGCCCCCTCACTCAGGAGCCTGGAAAGGGAGCAGATGCTGTGAGCAGAGGGCTGCATTGTAGAGAAATCAGTGACCGTGCCAGTGGAACCAGCAGGACTGAGGTGATGGGTCTCTGCAACAAGATTGGGCAAGGCAAACTCTGCTTTGGCTAGTAAGTTTTTCAGAGGCTAGAACAGGCATGCCCATTTGATGATGGTACAGTAGTCCTTTCCCCATAAATACTTATTTGGGAAAAATAGGAAGCCTAGCACAGTGGTTAAGAGCAAGGCTGCCTGGGTTGGAATATTGGCTTTGCCGGATAATAAGTGTGTCATCGTTGGGCATATTAATCTCCTTGTGCTTCAGTTTCCTCATTTATAAAATAGAAAAATAATATTACTTACTTATAGAGTTGTGTAAAGAATTACATAAATTAATACAAATAAAGCATTACAAACAGTGCTAGCTATTATTTCTATATACAGCAGTTTAGACTTGGAAAAAGACTTTGAGGTCACCTTTATTTTCGAAGTGAGGAAACTAAGGCCAGGGAAAGTAAGTGATCCCCAAATTCTCACACTTAATTCTTGGCAGAAACAGTACTAGAACTTGGATTTTTAAAAAATCCCAATGTATTTATATTATTCTATATCAGGTTGTTTTATGTGCTTAGAAAATTAACAATAGATCAGTGAAGAGTCTATGGTCAATTATCCAACTTTGAAGATACTCTGATTATGCTAAGGATTTGCTGAGAAGAATGTTTCAGAGAACAGATGGAAAAGTTAAACTATTCTTTAATTCATTGTATCTAATAATCCATGTCTAAGTACTTCTCTGGTTCATAAACACCCCCCGCTAATTCTTCCTCTTTGAAGTTTGTAGAAATGATTCTTTACATTTTATTGACTGAATGCTGGTGTGGGGAGAGGTTGGAGGTTAAAAATGTTTCCCTTATTCATCTCCTCTCTGGGTGAGAGGAGGTAAGTATTGAACTCTCCACGTACGAGAAGTGGGGGCCTGTTTGCTCCCTGGCCACGCTGAGTAAGATTAATGAGCACTCAGGCTGTCCATAAATGTAGTTCATGGTTATGCAATCTCATGGTTGCTTCTATTTTCAGTTGCATTTATATAAACAATTACTGAGTAGTTAACTACATCCCAAGCTCTGTATTAGGAAGTTGGGCTTCAGAGATGAAAAAAACAGTTCCTACTCTCAAGTGGAAACTCTTAGTCTGGTGTTGGTGAGAGTGGCAAGTAAGGAGAGAGGAATAGAGACAGCAAAGGTCATAGACATATAAACAATCTCAAGACAGGTGATAAGTGTACTGACAGCAATGGGCACCAGGGATTAGCAAGCCCAGCAGAGAGCCACTGAACCCGTAACGGGTAGAGTGAACTTTCCATGGCAAGTTACCTACAATGACACTTGGGGAGGGCATTCTAGACAGAGAAGGCAGCACATGTAAAGCCTAAAAGTGAGGACAATTTGGAAATAGTTTGTATTTCTGGAAACTGGAATGCAAAGAAGGGAGATGATAAGGAACTGTAGTAAGATGAGGCTAGAAAGGAAGACAGGGGTCTTGTCACGGCAGATAGATGCTGTGGTTGGCATAGGAGCTGGATTTGTCCTGCAGGGAATCTAAGAGCATTTAAATTTAATAAGGGTCAGACAGATATGGTGAAGGTCTGAGATGGAAGAGACATCTTGGGAATGTGACTCAATTTAGTAATTGATGACATGGACAATATAATTGCCTTCCACTTACCACCCATAAAAAATGTCATGCCTTTAAATTGCATTGAACTGCAAAATGGGAATATTTTGCAAAGACAAAGTACTATGAATTAAAAATAACAGCATTTTGTCTATTTGCTGTCTATGTGCTCAGTTCATTTCTTAAGATTTTAATCCGTTTTGTTGAGGTATGATTCACATATAAAAACCTCTACATATTTAATGTATACATTTTGATGAATTTAGGGATAAGTATACACCCACAAAACCATCACCATCATGGTCATTTAGACAAATAGAATATCTACACAGAGGCTTTCAGTTAAATGAGATTTAAAAACCTGCTAATATTTGAAGAAAATCTAAATGTAAATTAACTAACCTTTAAGAATGGAAAATCCGGAATGAAAAACTTTTCTGGAGATCCATATGTCTTAACATTTTGGAATCCATTGCAGTTTTGTTTTCTTTTCAATGGTTAAAAATGAATACTGGGTCACAAGAAGTTGGAACTATTAGCCAAAAGTGTTTAGGTCCTGTTGGCTCCCAGATTGGGATGCAGTTGTGTGGGCTGAGTCTACTTACCTGAAGTTGAGACTTTCCTGCTAGCTCCTGGTAATATGGGGACTGGGAGTCCGTGAGCTCTGCCTTGAACCTCTGGTTTGCCAGAGAGATGCTGAGATCCACCTTCTGCTCCAGTGGGTGCTCGGACACAGTGAATTCTGTTTGTCTTTCCTGAGTTAAAAAAAAAAAAAAAGGATTTCTATTAGTATAAACCACAAACAAATGATTATATAACATAGTATATGAGTATATTGATATTATCTTAAGAAGGGAATTACGAAGTCTCAAGTGCTTTTAGAATAAAAAACCTATTAACTAGAAATGGCTTCTGAATTTCAGTGAGAGACAAAGAGCTGAAGCTCCAGTGAGTTAACTATTTAGAGTCCCTGAGAACACTCATTTTATGACTGTGGGATCTTTGCATACGTACACATAAACACACATCCACACTCACCTGAATATATATATATTCACATATATGTTGCTGGTGCATTACTAGGATTGTACCACCTTGCTGTGTGACTTTATAAATAGTCTTTATTGAGGACTGGATTAGATAAAATAACTTATGGAGGCTGAGAAATTACTTATAATTCTTTTTAGAGAACAGTCTAGACTGTTTTAATGAGAACATTTGTGCTTAAACTTCACACTGAAACTAGTTAGAAAGTACTATCAAGCCAAGAGAGGGCTGAAAATTTCTCTCAGAAGGAATGGCATATTTGGGCCACCTTTGGGAGCCTGTGGCTAAGAATAGAGGCATTGTTCAGGGGATCTGGATTTGGCCTTGGCCACAGAGGGCCGGTTGGTCTGGGAACAAGCAGGGACTTTCATTGCTCTGAATTCACATGGGCTCCCACGGCACAGAGAAAGCCTGGAGCTGGGTTTCAAATTTGGGATTTGCCAGACTTTCAGCCTTGGGTACCCAGATAATAGTGAGATCTGTACAGCTTTCTGAAAAAAGTAAAAAATATGTCTGTGGAAATTGAATGTCTTTCATTATGTATGTGGTCTCTTATAGTGAAATTAGAGTTAAAGCTAAAAGAAGAAAAAAACCGGTGGACATTGCCATGAAGGACAGAGCTCAGCTGGATGGTAGCAGGTGTATTTCCTCCTTATTCCTTGTTACCAGCTCCCCTCTTCGGTGGGCATGGACAACAGCGCCATCTCCAACTTTAGTAGGGCACGTGGGGGACGTGGATTCCCACTTAACAGACTACTGATGTTTGTTTAGGACATTTTCATCCACTCATTCATTAAAAAAAATACACATTGAGCATCTTCATGGGTGAAACACAGTTCTAGGACCTATGGGAAAGAAAGGTATGGCATAGGAGATTATTCTCTAGAAGCTCATCATTTCTCTAAGCAGATTTGAAGTTCACACGAAACATTTAAATAAATTCTTTAAATGTGTTAGTGAGAGGTGTCCTAATTTACCCTCAGTTTTTTATGTTTCTCACCCAGCACCTTTAGAAATGCCCTGTTACCTATGGGTTAAAACCCAAACTCTTTTTCCTGACGTTCAAGACTCTCCACAGTCTGATTCCAACTTTTCTGAACAATTTTAGTCTCCCTTCTCTGCCCTGACTACCAGACTGCTCTGTTCACTGTGTCAGACACCACATTGCTTGTGCAAGTTTCCTGAGTGGAGACTCTCCTCACTGCTCCCCAGCCCCACCTCCAGCAACAACAACAACCACCACAACACCACACACATTCTTACCAATATCCTGTGGTTCATTTAAAATAACATCTCCTCTAACCATGTAGGGTAGAAGATGTCTTTGCCTCCTCTGAACTCTGTAGCATTGATTAACATCTGAACTGCTCATTTGGTACTCATCAAAAACTCACTCGGAGTTTCCTTTTTATCTGCAAAACTTGTTGCCCCACATGTAATCCCCTTCAATCCAGCATGATTTTCACACTTCAATGAATCTCCAAAAGCAAAAAACATGAGGCCATTTGTGCACCAATCTCTCAGTGAATACGCATGACCAGGGGGTGGCATCCCCTGCAAACTGTCCCAATGTATCATTCTATCCCGGTCTATACACCTGACATATTAAATCATAGCACTGAGACTATTTTTTTTTTTTTTTACTTAAATGTATTATAAATTCCTTGAAAGCAGGGATTATGTTTTATTTATCTTATGATCTTCAGAGCATATCCCAGTGCCTGGCAAATCAGCAGATTTTAGTAAAATGTTTGCTGAATGAAAGAATAAGTGATAGATTCAGGTGGTAAAAAGGATCTTAAGAAGAGGATGTAATGACTGTGAAATGAAATATTCATGGGATATTTCATCAGAGGGAGATGAGACACAGGTGATGAGAGAAAAGGGAGAAGACAGACTATTCTTAGAAATTCTATAGGGAATATATATTAAATTAAAGTCATTATTTTTTTCCAACAGTACTTTTCACTATTGATAAAGCAGTATTTTTCAGAAAAACACAATATTTTCGTTCTTTGTTCATGGCAATAGTTCAACCAAACCTGCCATCCTCTGGCCTAAGGGCAGATGGAATGGCCAGCAAGCTCTAATCTCTGATTTCTCATGTAGATCTGGTGAGACTGAACTCTCTGCCTTCACCCTGCAGCTTTGACCTGTGCCTTGGAGGGAGGTTGAAGGGAGGGGGAAAGGGATAGAAGAGCAGCCTCATGGCCAGGCAGAGATGGCAGGTCTGGCTGCCGCGGCAGTGTAGGAAGAGAAGAACCAGGTTCTGTGTGCCACTCCCTGTAGTCCTGCCCCCTTCAGAGCCTGCTGCCCACCTGGTGCTGCCACAACTCCACCACTCATGAGTAATGAGGACAGTGTTTCTCTGCTTTGGCACTGAGGGTCTGGACTCAAAGCTTTTTGGGGAGGTTAAAGATTTTCCCCTTTTTTGATAGCTGACAGTAGGTTCTGTAGCAATCCTTTCATCCCACATACATTTTCACTTAGCGTGGTGGCCAGTGCTCCTCTTTGCCTTAGAACACTTCATTTTTCCCCAGTTTGACACAGGATTTTGATGCTTTTGCTGTCTACTTGGCCTATTCCTGCTGGACCTGACTGAGATCAAAACCTCTACTCTTGCTGTCAACATGGGGTTATACTTCAGTGGAGAAGAAGCCTCGTTGATTGACCGATTGGCTTATTGCAATGCTTGGTGAGCACCTACAATATATAAAGTTCTGGGGGGAAAAGGGCCTCCGGTCTTCAGAGCTTATAATTAAGTTGCTTCTTGTAATTCCTTCCGTCTTACCCTAGTTCTCAATCTATTTTTCCCCCCTCAATTCCTAGGAAAAAGTGAGAATAGTGACTAGAACAGTCACTGACTCTTAGTTAGAGTGATAAAAATGCAGCACTAATAATCTTAAATGGCCAGTCCATCCATTCTCTTTTCCCATTTTGGTAAAAGAACAAAAACAGGCCCATAAAGAGACAGATCGACTCTGAGAACTTCTTACTGTTGCAGGCATCTTGGTGTTGTAGAGGGTATTATTGAGAATTTCGTTGAGGAGTGTGTCATCAGGAGTGAGAGGGAAGGGCCCCAATGAGACACTGGCAACATCTGTGGAAATTAAAAAAATTATAGACACAAATATGAGACTGGAGGAGTTCAAATTAGAATAAGGTCAAAATTCCATATGCTTTATCAGTCACTCTGGAATGTACAGATGTTAGGTACATTCTGAATTCATTTTTTTTAAAGATCATATAAATAAGTTCTTGAAAAAAAATAGCTCATTTCTTGATCCCTGCTAAATCCCACTATTCCTCTGTAGGACCCAACTTTGGTGCTCTCCTACATGTGTCATAGTTAAACACTTTTGCCTAATGAGATTTGATTAACTTTTGTTTTTGTGACCATATAAGGATACACAGACAAACATTCACCTTGAATTTGTTCTTCTGAAAGTTTTCTTAGGATACTGCTTGTCTTTAAAATTTATATTGCTTTAGTAATCATTGAAGCTTTATGATTTTAATCATAAAATCTAAGAAATGAAAGACTATTAAGATGCTATCAATTCCATTTCTTTTAGAACAGACCACCATAAACCATTTCAGATATGTGGCAAATGTTTTGATACATTTAAAGATCTCCGTAGAAGGGAAGTCTGGGTTCTATTCAAGTAAATAAAAAAGCATCATTGTAATACAAATGCATTTTTATTTTATAACAAATTATTATTTTAAAAATGTTTGGGAAAAAATAATGTTGTGGTTAATTGGTTTATAGTTAACCAGAAATTTCTTTGTCTTTTAATCTTAATTAGGCAAAAACATAAAATGTATTAGTTTATTTTTGTGCCTTAGGAAACAGAATACACCGAAAAATGATTTTCTCTTTCCTTGCTGCCTGAAGTGAATGTGGTGCCTGGGAATCAGCAGTCACAAGTGGTCACTTGTCACTGTGAGGTTCTGTGAAGTAATCGTATTGGGTATGGAATTGTGGTTCCTAGTAGGGGTGTGTGTGGCTGGGTATCAGAATCATCTGGGGAAGGTGATTTTTTGGTTAATAAAATACACACCCTGTGGCATATCAGAATCTCAAAGGATGTGGTTCCTGGCATCTTCCACTTAGCCCTAGTTGAAAAATCTTGCTGTAAGCAATTGGGATGAGTGTGTCCTGCACCCTAGACTTCATCAGATTATTTCCAATTAAGTGTCTTCAATCTTTATCATTCTATGAATAATCTGTTAATACCACATTTTTTTGTTGTTACAATAACAAAGTTGCTAGCTAGCACAATAGAAGAAAAATTTTTGCTGTTGTCATTTGGGTATTTAGACTATTAAATCTAAGAACAATTTTTAGGTAGACTGGGTTTATCTTCTAGCGTATTGAGCCCCCTTTGGGGATTTCTCCTTCCTTCACACCTAAGGCACTGACTAACGTTTCCCTATCAAGACCTCATCTAAGGAAATTTTATTGTAACTGAAAAATTTAGTTATTTTATTTTAACCGAAAATATTCAGTGATGAAAAATGTCTGACACCACTTCATGTCCTTCTCTCCCAGGGAGTGTTGCAGTTACATTTTAAGGATTCAAGGTTCAGGTTAAAATAGGGGAATTTACAAACTTATGTATGCAAATTCCACTACATCTGCAAAAATTATTAATAACGATGATGGAGGGACAGGGGTGAAGAGTGAGAGTTGGGAGAAAAAATAGTTTTCTTTGGAGTAAAGTCTTCAAAGCAGCCCTGAATTCACACTATTAAGAAGATTTTCCATTCCTTTTCCGCATCAGAGCATCACTGATGCTAAGTCTCCAAGAAGCATGATGAGAACTGCTTTCATTGCAGTTAGAATCTGGCAGTTCTTTTTATAGCTGCAATTTGGAAATAATCTTAAGTGCAGAAGTATCTGTGCATGGACCTCAACCTTGGGTGTTCAGGGGCACTGGAGAAATAATTTTAAAACATTCATTGCTGGAACTCAAACATATGATGGTGAAATAGTATAATATACCATTTGTCTATCAGTCTCTCAAAGGTTTTACAAAGAAAAAAATAAAAAATAGCTTATAAGAAACAATTAGAGAGGTTTAGAGATATGAATTTGGGAGTTGTCACCGTATTTTTTTTAAGAAGTAATTAGTTTTAACTTACTCTTTAATTTAGCTTACTAAATTTAATTTTATTACAGAAGTCCCTATCAGCTAAAATATACAAATTTCAACTTTTAAACATAAAAGTACGAATTTCAATCCTCTCATTAATTTTGGTTATTTTCCAATATTAGAAATGAAGTTAGTATGAAGTATCTTTTTATATAGTTTTCTCCTATAAATAATACTTTTTTGAATAAGACTTGATATTAGGTGTCAAAGGCCAAATTTAAGCTATTTATAAGGGGAATTAAAAACTATTCAGCTCTTCTTTTTATTGTTCAAGAATGTGTTTTACCTTTCTTATAACTGAAATTGAATTAGGCTTGTTTCATTATTAGCTATAAGATACTAAAATACGGTCACAGCAGCTTTTTCTGAATGTCAGTAAATAAAGAAATAAAAAAACTCTATTTTCTCAATTTCTAGATTTTAAGTAATCAAAATTTGATTTCTTAAAACACTATTAATATAAGTACAATTTAAATCAATTGAAGAAAACATTGCTTAGAGGATTAATAGTTTTATTTTTTATATTTACAAGTAATCTTAAATTATATGGGAAAATGATGAGACTGCAATAGAAAAATACATGGAAGAAAAATTTCAAATATCTAATAAACATAGGAAAATTTATTTTCCCTTTTCTTTTAGAAAACATGAAAAAAACACAGTAATATTTAATATTGGCAAGTGTGCAATGAGAAAGATGTGTTTTTTTGACTAGTGGGTTATTTAAATTGTAACACAATTTCTGGAAAATAAATTTGGCAAAATCTGTTAAAAGCCTTAAAAACTCATAGACTTGGATTTAGTCATCTTCTTCGAGAAATCAGTGGTTTGAGAAAGATTTATGTTTAAATACATTTATTAAAGCATTATTTGTAATGGCATGTAACATTTAACAACAATGGAATGGTTAAGTTGATTAGATTTATGTGGAGGCAACAGAATGTTGGAAGTCATTAAAATGATTATTTTGAAGAAGTTTTAGTGGAACTACAACATGTTTTTCATGCCATGCTAAGTGAAAAAATGATGCAAGCTCTAATTAGTATGATCTCAGTAATACAGAAACATAATAGAAGAAAGATGGCAAGAAATATGCAAAAATGTTGATGGTGGTTGCCTCTAAATTGTAGGACAGTGGGTGATTTGTTTTTACCTTTATTCTTTTCTATTTTTTCCAAGTTTTATACAATAAATTTAAATTATTTTTTAAGGTGAGAAATACAAGTTACTTTTGAGGAAGCACATTATAAACTTTGTTAACTTCATATATATAATACGCTTTCATGATAATTTGAGTTAAGGTTCAGAAGCAGATGACATAAGATGTAGGCTCACCTGTTGAAAACACAGGGGTTTCACCAGCCTCTCCCAATGGCTCCTCTGTAGATATTTCATCTTTTCTATTAGCGTGATAGAAAACGAAGAAGAATCGGTGAAAAGGAACTTGACGACAATAGCAGACATACATTTAAATTTGCCTATACTGAACAGACCTAAAAATTAGAGTAAAATCATACTCTGAAATTGAATTTACCTATTTTCTTTATTACAGAAGTAATATTCAAATATAATCTCCTTAAACAAAATGTCAAATAACCACTAAAAATGGTTATGTTTGACTCTAGGCTTTTCTTAAGCATCTTGGCTTTGTGTGGTCCTGGGGAGCATTTCTGTAGTAAGCAAATCTGGTCTTTGGAGCTTGATGTTTTATAGTCCCATTGAGCTTACATTGTGTCCTTGATATCAAATATAATTGATGACATAACCTGTGACTAAAATATTCTTGTTAAAATCTCAGAGCCCTTAGCCTTCAAATCCAGAGTGTCATTAAGCTATCTACTGAAGTAACTCTTGTGGTGGTGGTAATGGAAGAGAGAGAGAATTCTCGTTAATGCAAGTGTATTAAGTCCATATTCTGGACACAGCCATTGTTTGCAATGGTAACCAGCCAGGGAGTTGGGGGCAGTTTCCTAGGGCCATGAAATGGCAGTGTAGGAGATATTCTAGGGGCAGATCCAATGTCATGGTGGTAGAGCTGTCTGCATATAATGTTGGCCTGTTCTAGAAGGTTTATTTAGAAAGGAGTACTGGTAGTGATATCTTTTGAAACTTACTGAAAGATTCATTATTATAAGCTATTAAGTACCAAAGAATTGTGTCTGTATTAGTATAATATATTAGCAGTTGACCAATACATTTAATCTAATTTTCTGGCTCATGATGATGGAAAGACCAAAGGGAAAGGCTAAATATTCGTTTGTTATAGAGTCATCTAGATTGGTCATAGCCAACAGTATCACCTGCATATTTCTGCCACACCAAATTCTACCAATGTGCTAGTAAGTGTAATAATCAATCGGCCTGGCACAGCCTCTAGCCAGTCAGAAGGGAAGTCAGTTTGAAACATGGATGACTGTACTGGTGCACACAGGCTAAATATAAACAGACTTTATAGTGAAGTTTGAAACCAGCAGTTCTTATTTTTTTTCTGGTATTATACTATGTTCTTAATAAATAGTTTTTATGGAGATCATATCTAAATAGATCCTCATTATATCAAACGTTACAGATTTATAACTTAGATTTTTGTTTTTACTTTGTAGATCTTTGTTTATAGCAATTTCTCCTTCCTTGAAGAGTAGTTATTAAAATGCTGGCTATTGCATTAGTTACAAGCCAATAGCCCACTTTGTGGGGGACTCTGCATCAGATGCTGTTTTCATATCCTTTACTATTAGGTGTGATTCTGCCACTAAACTGACAATCTATACCATCACTGAAGAGATATAATTTGGGAAGCTGGGCTACTGGGTTATTCCACTGGTTTTTCTTTCGAAGTCATTTGGAACTGGCAGATGTCTGGTGAGAAATTTTTTTCTTTTGTCTTCTTGGAAAGGTTTGAAGTGAACGAAAACTTTTTTTCCTTTTCTTGTTTTTTTTCTAACAACTTGGTAACTGTAGCTGATGTAAAACATTTGTTTTGTGCTCTTTCTTTCTCTCCAGCAATGCTGGCAGGCACAGGAGTGGATAGAATGATTCTATTTCTTTTTTTGGCTTGGGTTATTGTTTCTTGCAATTTTTAGTTTCTCTGTCAAGACTTGGTACATTCTGTTGAATTTTTTCTTATGGATGAACTTTGCTTTACTTTTCTTTTTGAAAATGGGGGAGTCAGTAAAGTATAATCCTATATGTAAATCAGAGTAGTCAATATTTCTTGATCTTGTGAGCAAATGTGATATGCTAATACTAAGATTTTCCTAAATCACATTATTTTTCTGGCAATAACTTAAAATTCATAAAAGAGTGGCTCGATAGACATACTATAATTGGTTAACAAAATATATGAGGGCTTTGCTCAGTGAGGAAATATGAAACAGTTCCTGCCCTTCAGGAGTTTACACTCTCACAGGGAAACAGGATTAAGCAAGGAAATATTAACTAAAAACATAAGTGTCAAATAGAGTACAAAGTTCAAAGCAGGGAGAGATTGCTGCAGGCTCAAATAGGCTGTTAAGACATCATGGGGAGGTGGGACTCCCCTGGAGCTTGAAAGAGAGTAGGATTTAGGTAGGTTGAGGGGACGAGGAGGCAGGTTCTTCCAGCCAAGAGGGAAAGCCCTGGGGTCAGAGTCTGGGATGAGGAGGGTGTGGCCTGCGCGCAGTGCTGAAGTGGCACGCTGGCAGCTTGGGATCACGGGCAGTGAGAGGCAAAGTTGAAAAGGTCAGGGGTAAAAGGTCTTCACAAATTAGTCTGGCCTCTGCTTCAGTGAAGGTTGTATCAGGAAACAGGTAACTCACTCACAGTGGGGTAATTAGGGCAAGGTTTAACAGAGAAATTATTTACTAAGCTGTGAGAAGAGTGCGAGAGCAACCATAAGGCAGAGTGCAGTAGCCCAGAGCGAGCAGCAGTGAGGTGCTAAATCCACTCTTCGACCAGCAGGGGTGACAGGATACCAGGAACCAGAGACAGAAAAGGCTCTGTGGAAAGAGCTGCCCGGCAGGAGCTGAGCTGACGATGAAGGTCAGTAGTGCTCAAAAGCAAAGCAGGGGAGTGTGTGTGTGAGATAAACTCACCGCCCTCATTCTCCTCTCCCCGCTGATCTCTTCCTCCCCACCGGCTGGCCCTAAGCAGAAGCGGGAGGGCGGCGATGCCGGGGAGGCAGCTCTTACTCCTCAGCCGCCTGCGCCCTGAGGCGGGCGGAGAATGTGGCCAGCCACGTTCAGACGGCGCGGGGAAGACGCGCCAGTCGGGGATCGGCTTTACTAATCTAGCAGCCGTTTTGCAAGTTAAGGTGGATACGAGGTTGGAGGCAGAGGCATGTGTTAGGGGGATCAGATGCGATATTTTTCACAGAATAAACTAGTAAAGTTCTGGACTACGTTGGTGGCAAAGGGAATAGAAACAAAGGAACAAATGTGAAAAGCATTATCAAGTATTGCCAGGATTGGCCAAATTTGTGTGTCTCCTTCTAGTATTATCTTCAGATTTAGATTTCTAAATGTTACAAAATGTATGTAATTTGTGAGTTTAGAGTTTGGCAACAACATCTCTCTTCTTTAATCATTTTATCTAATGCACTTTTTCTTCTCCCTTTTTTGTTTTTGCATTTTGATCTTCTGATCTGATATTCAGTTCTTGTTGAGGATATAACTCAATGCTTCAGTAGTTTAGTTTGAGAAATACTAACACCTTACAGAATACCAAATGAGAGTTCAAAATTCACATTGTTCTCTGGTTATGTTAAATATTTTCCTGATGTAATTATCAGTTTACTAAAAACTCTAAAAATCAAACTATAAGTGAAAATATACATTAGATACACATCGTGTTGTGATGAATTTATTTATTTATTTATGTCTGCAAACAATGCAAACATCTATCTCAATCCATAAGGTTTATCCATTTCTCTTTTTCATGCTTATTTATCTTCAGCACAATATATGCATAAATTGTCTGTCAGAATATCCGACACAGATCTTAGTGGCTCACATAAAATCATAAAGGTACAATAGCTTAGTCTCACTCCATTACATGATCTTTTGAAAATCAAGCGCACGCAGCACTCTATTTTGGGTACTTACCTCTCCAGGAAGCTTCTCTGTTTCATTCTCTGCAAAAAAAGATAAAAAGCAATTTTACCAGGAGATAATGTCAATTGAAAAGCTAAAGTCTATTTTCATTCCCTTCTCCCTTAAACTACACTTCAGCCTGCCTGTACATTATTATTTTGCAAGAGTAAAGTTCCTGTTGGCCTTATCCTATACCTCCAAGCATTTCTTCAGCTAATCCTTATGCTGCAGAAATTAATTCAAAAGGGGCAGAGGCCTGGGAACTATTCAGGCCCTCTTCCAAATAACCGTACAGTGTTTAGGCTCACCTGCCGAAGAAGATCCAGGTGCTCCTGGGAGCTGCTGAAGTTTTTCCCAATGTCAAAGAGGCAGAAGGTCTCCTGCTGGCAGCTGCTGACCCAGTCTTGGTATTCTCTTGTGTCAGGGATACGATCCAGAAAAATACGATATGCTTCCCACACTGCTTCCTGACACACTGCAATACAGAACCACTAGGGGTGAAAATGGCCACATCCAAAGAAGACTCCCTTCCCCTAAAGCACAATGTCATAACATGGAAAATTGTTTCATGGCCTATGTTGACACACTAATTTATAGCCTCCAGAAATTAATTCATTTAACAAATATATATTGAGCAACTACTATATGTTATGGAGGAAAAAAAAAAAAAAGGAAGATAGAGAGAGAGAGAGAGTGTGTGTGTGTGTGTGTGTAAGACTGTAATTTAAAATAGGGTGTTGTAGAAGACCTCACTATTTAAGTGACTTTTGAGCAGTTTGGGAAAAGCAAAAGACTCTAGGCTGGAGAGTACTAAGAGCACTGAAGAAACAGCGAGGACGTCACTGTGGCCAGGCAAGGTTGAGAGTAATAGAGGATGAAGACAGAAAGAAGCGGCAAGAGGAATACAGATTGAGTAGGGCCTTGTACACCAGCAGTCTCCAAACTGGGGTATAGGTACCTTGGCTGTCCTTGAAGACTTTCCAAGTGATGAGCAGGCATATGGACATTTAAAGGGAATCAATTTCCAGTTCTCCACTTTCCTGTGCATGCTTTCCTGAAATCGGTCTTCCTGAGGACACCTCTCCTTTTTCACTTCCCCTTTGGTCACAATCCTTTTCCCATTCATCCGCCCCTAATATTTTTGTGGCACAATGTCTCTAGGTTGCCACACAAAGGGACAATTTGAAGTAACAGTATTGAATTTGAGAAAGGAAGTGAACTTAGTTGAGGAATAGCACACATTTTGGCAACTCAGGTCATTTCTGATTCTTCACTCAACAAATTACAGGAGTCTTAGTGGAATCGATAGCTGATAGATCATTAAAAATAATGATGGCGGATCGGGATGTGATTGTTTGCATACAATGCCAAAGGAATTTAAAGAATAAGGACATTACTATAGTGAAACTTCGTATGTTCCCATCTACTTATTTATGTAAACAAGTTTTCTCAGCACTTAAATGAAACTAAGTAAAAGACTAGGGATAAAATTCATGCTAAATCCTGTCTTGTTTTAGCAATGCACAATATAAATAATAACTAATAGTATATGAACTCATAGAAAGGTAAAACCAAAGCAACCCCATTGATCCAGAGGTAGAAGCTGTGGAAGCTTAAGCTACAAACACATCATTTGCACTGGTTCCTTCCAAAGCCTGGTTTCTAATTTTGCATTTCCAATTTTGTACTTATAAACTTAATACCCACAAGACTTGTATCTCACCCTACATCCATCTGCCAATAAAAACTTAAAGATTTGTCAAATTTATAATATGCATTTGTTTTAACCAATTATATATTAGAATTATAAACACAACTGAATCCAGATGAAATTTCTTTTTACATATAAAGCCTGTAGTCACAGGAGATAAAAAATGTAATTTCAATTTATACACATATTTTTCTTACTGAGAAGTATTTTAGAGCAATCGATAACAGATTTTCGAGCATAAACATAGAGTGCTTTAAAATAAGACTCTGAAGGGGAAGGTGGAATGGAAATGTGGGAATATGAAGAAAAAGGAGCCATGTGACATTTCTTCCTGTTAAGAGTTTGTTCATGTCGTTAAGAGAATTTGATGGTAAGTATTGAATGGCTATGGTAGATTCCAGTGCATATATAAGAATGATCCAATTCTTGTTTTATTTTAAATATCAATATTTACAACTCACTGAAAGTTACATCCTACCTAATTATTTAAACTTATGATGAAAAACTTTAGATGTCAACTGAAAAGCATGCAGAAGGGTACATAGCTCAAAAATTACCATAGGGGTTTTAGTGAGCAAAAAATGTTACAAGTCTTCTGTTGTAAGCCATTGTAATATGTAGTTTTTTACCTCTGGAGGGATGGGAAGCAATTGGAGACTTTGGGGCAGAGGCTGACATCATCTGACTTTCTACAGAAACACTTCGGCTACCCTGCTGAGAAAAGGGTTGTGGGGAGGAGCAAGGTGAGACAAGATCGTCTGGAGACTCTTACTCCCGAAGCTTTATCCTCCTGCTTCCCACTTACTCATTCTGTGTCTAGATTTCTCTTAGCTTTCTGTTTTAAGAGGCAAAGAGAATTCCAGATCAAAAGAAGCTCGGGTCATTTACCAGCAGCAACCTGACCAGAACCTTCCGGGTAATTAATCTTTTAATTAGTAACCTCAGAAGACAGAAGAAGATGTAGTCCCCACCACCTCAAATGTGCCACCTAGTTTCCCACATGTGGGGAAATAACAGGCGACAACACACGTGGGAAGCAATGGAATAACCTGCTCTAGAGACCTTTTTCTTTGAATGCAACCCTCTCCTGCCATGCAAGGATTGTAATGCCTTTCCCAACTCTGGCCATCGTGCAGTCCCTGGACTGTCCTCTCTAGTCAAGAGTCTATATATCATGCAAAAGGAAATAACACTTGGTGTTTTCAGATTTGTCCAAACCCTAAGTGTTGTGTGTCCAGTCTGAGCAAACCAGCTGCCCTTACTATCCTTCTCGTTTACACACTCCACACTTTCTTTGAGGATGTTATTTTGTCCTTCCATCTTTCCCCAAGGTACCTGCTTGCTTGGTTCAAAACCCGTTTAAGTGCCAGAGATACAACACATAAAATAAACTAGCACTGCCCATGAGGGCTTGGTGTTGGTCGCTTTCATGGACGCTATCTGTGTGTGAGACATCTGGGAAGATGTAATGTGATAATCCCTTCTGTTGATCAGTTAGGCACAACCTTGAGCATGTTGCTTTTGCTCTCAGATTAAGTCTTCCTTTTATTTCAGTCCAAGTTAAAGTGTGAATTAATTTTGTGCACAGTTGAGCCCAAATTCTAATTTGCACGCATCATAAGAGATGTAGATAGATGTACATGGAAGTTCATTTTCCTGAGTGTTTTGTAGCCTGAAGATGCATCAACAGTTATGCAGGGATTTCTGCCAGCAGTGCCCTGTCATACCATTGGGGAGACTGAGGCTGAACCGTCGAGTAAGAGGCACTGGATTTTGGTGCTTGCATCTTTCTAGTTCTGTTCCTTTCCCTGTGGACCTTTCTCCCACCCCAGGATGCAGAACTTTCCAGCCCCCATCCAAACCTACTTTTCATCAAGGGCCTGAGAGAACTTTCTCCTTGAGGCACAATGTCTGAAGCTGCCTGAAGAATTGTAGTTTATAGGGATTGTAGTTAATAGGGGTCATAATGTTAAGGAGGAAACCAGGACAAATAGATTTTATTCAGACTCTTTCTGAGGGGTGTGTTTTCTTTTTTTTTGGTGGTTCCTCTGATGTCATTTTCTGGCCTCCTGGAAGCTTGCCACAAACCAGGAGGCACAGAATCTTTCCGTGATTGGGACCACCAGCCCAGACCCACTGGGTGAATCCCCCATGTATAGAAGGAGCATTGAAAAAGCCCTTGGAAGTTGAAGCGTCAAAGGACCTTAGAGCTGGGAGGGATCTGAAAACTTCTCAAAGTAGGACTTTTCTAACCCCTTGATTTGATTTACCTGTTCTGGACCATCCTCCTCTGAACCTACTGGGAGGGATTGACACAGGGATTCTGGAGAAATCCAGTGCCTTGCCTCCCTGGTCTTCCCACAGTTGCTGGCCAATGTCTGAAATCTGACCACAGAGGCTCGGCCTCTCTGCTGAAGGTTAAACCCTAGGCTGTCTGATGATGTAGGAAGAACCCAAAGGAGCACAGGCCCTGGAGGCCAGCACGGCTGTCTGTAGTTGGAATTCCAGACCTGCAGACAGTTACGACTGGGAAGTACTATGTTAGACCAATGGTATGTGCAAATGCCCAGCATGCGGTTGGGTATACCTGAGACGGAGAGATAACATGCTGGAATGGGAGTCAGGATGCTGGGTTCTACCTGTGCTGCCAGCTGTGGCCCTAGCATGTCACCTGACCTCATCAGATCTCAGTTTTCTTATCTGTACAATGGGAGTGCCGGCTAGATGTTTTCTAGATCAGTGCTCCTAGAATTTTAAAGTACAAATGAATTACCTGGGGAATCTTGTTAAAATGCAGATTCTGGCAGTAGTAGGGGTGGGATCTGAGATTTTGTATTTCTACCAAGTTCCCTGCTGGTGGTGATGCTGCTGGTCTGCGGACAACCCTTGGAGTAGCAAGAACTAGGACCCTGTTCACCTTTAACCTTTGCTAAGTCACATGTCACTGTGAAAGAGAGATTTAGCTTTTGATATTGGGCTTGGGAGCAAGAGAGAGACACGGGGTGGGCTGAGATGAGATCTGAGGAGAGGAGTTTATAAAGCAGGGAATTTGGCTGGGGAGGAGCACAGAATTCAGCCTGGAGACTATGAGAAACAAATTTTCCTCTTTTGCATTTGTGCTTTGGGATGAGCATGTTTGTGATTCTGCCACAAGGCTCAGAACATTTCCACTTGTGTTGCTTTAAAAGCCGGGAAAAGCAATAGCACAGTGTTCCACCTGATTTAGGAATATGGGAGCTTTCTCCCTTGGGTTTGAAAGATGTCAACAGATAATTTTGTGAAAACAGTGACGCAAACGGTAAATGGGTTACCCTGTCAAGGAAATGCTGCTTTGTAGCTGGGTCTTATTTCTTATTTCTTTGTGAACCAGTTTGTTAGACATAAGGAACCCATACTGATCAATAGTAAAATTTCATATCACCCAGGGGCAGCCATAAAGATAACAGACTGTTATTGGCGTAGGGAGAAAAACGGTAGTTTGTTTCATCCAGGGAAACAAGAATGAAAGAGGCAAAACTAATCAAGAATAAAGAGCTAAGAACAAAAATTCAGAGTTAAAAATTTGGTTGCAGTAATAAATAGTTTATTCTACAATACCTGTGGTGAATTCTATTTGTGAATGTTGTAAAGAATTGGAATATAGTTAGGAATAGTTGAGTTCGTGTTCAATGTGTTGCAAACACTGTATGTTTGTATTTCACACTGTGAACAAACAATACTCCCTTTACCAGTGTGATTATCTGATCAATGAGTAGGGACACTCAAAATGAGTAATTTACACATGTCACTGTCTTTTCTTTGCACTCCCAATGGGCTCTTTGCCTTTTGTATCCATCAATGAGCATTTACTGAGAGTCTGCTCTGTGCAGATGCTGTGCTAGAACCTCGGAATATTAGTATAGTACCCTTGTTTTTCTATTATTAAAGTCTCCTTCTGGCAATGACTTAGTACTTTTCATTTTTCGGTGGGTATGGCTTCTGTCAGAAAGTATTATCTTTTTACTTCCACATAAAATAAGACATATGAGGAACGCAGGCTTGATATTTTGGAGACTTAGGTGATTATGCCTTCAAAACCCAATAAGAGCTCTTCAGATTAACTTAACTCATGCACATCTTACAGCAGCAGCCATCCAAGAACTCTGCTGGATGTTAACATCATGAAATGGATTCTCAGTTGTCATAATGTGTAATACACCAATTGAGCAGCTTGCTGCCATCAATAGGCATTAAAAAGAGCAGGGTGGCTCTGTTTTCTGGAATGGAAGCAAACATCTAGTGTGATCCAGGTGGAAATCAGCAACCCCCCTCAACTTTCACATGTAAGATGAATTGAATTTATGTTTCAGATAGAAAAGGTACTTTGTATTATTTGGAGCTATTTGGGGAGTTTAAGCAGCTACCAAGATTTTTTTTTTTTCAAAGAAGCAGCCATGGAAAATTTTTCATCTGTGGTAAGTAAATGTAAAGGACAGCCACTAATGGCTGTGGTATGATTTAACTTCTTAATTATTTCCAAGAATGCTGTAAGAATCCTGTTATGCTGTCTTGGGGTAAAAACTTCACTGTAACTCTGCTAGAAACCACAGTAACTGTGCTGTAAATTCTGTTAACACCCTTACATTATATCTTGGTAATCACTCTTAATTTGTGTCTCCTCTGTACTCCAATGAACCTCTTGTTTTCCAGACTTCAGAAGTCTTTGCTGGCTCAACAATAAAGAGCTTAAATTTATCAAGAAGGGAGAGAGGATCTGGACTGTAATGTTGCTTTTGAAAAATAAAATCTTAAATCATAAATCAACTTGCTTAAATTCCTGACATTGCAATCATTTTGTGCTTCTTACTCATAAGAACAACATTAAAATTCAATATTGGGTTTTGGCAAAAATAAAACAATTAGGTAAACTCTGGATGCCGAGGCTTTCTGGTGACTTGTCAAATGTCCTATTGGGTCTGTGTTGTGCAGGACATTATTTTAAACCATAAGAGCAGACCATGTTTTGAATGTTTTCATTCATTATTATCACATGAGTGGGCTGATTTTTATAACTCTTGTGGCTAAATGAGAGACACTGGAGTTTTGGGGCTGGAGAGAGCCTATGGATAAATGCAAGGGAAGGGATGAAAAGGGTAAAGGGCTGAATGGAGTTCATATCTTTCCTTACCTCGCAATCTGTAATAAGCTTGAAGACTGGCCAAAATCTGTTTCATGGATTCCTGAGGACAGATTTTAACCCCAGTTGGGAAAAATGCCGATCTTTTTGTTCGATGCTTTACCAAATCAAATATTCGTCTCATGGTTGATGCTTTGTACATTTTTGCAGTACTTTCAGTTGTTTTGATTCTTGAGGCATTGTCTATGTCTTTAGTTTCAGAATGATGTATTTTAATGGAGATATCTATAAAAAAAAGATTGACATCCTGGTGAATATATACATTTATGTGATATATGTGACATATATAGATTAACAAATAAAATAGATGAAAAATGATAGCCCTTTAGTTTATGAAATTTCTATCTTGGTGCAACTGCCAAACGTAATATTCCAAATGACAAGGCATTTTCAGAAATAAGAGAATAGCATAATGAGCTGATCTCGTGTATTTTGAAAAAACCAACATCTCAAATCATCTTGCCTTTAAGAACTGCCAAACATTGAAATCATTTCCCACACATCTCTCTAAAAATGACTCCCCACTTAGCACTCAAGCCTCCCGAGAGATGCCTCTTTTGATAGACAATATAATTCAAGTGGGGAATGATATAGCATTGTGATACCCAGAGGTGTACTCTTGATGAGGAAGTGATGTGCTTCTAAAATCCTAGGGAAAAAATGCAACAAAATAAACTTCCAGCCTATTAGTGGCGGCCTTTGGATTTCTATGGGGGACGGGCTCAGAGGGTGGCAATCTAATTGAAAGTGAGTTGGAGCAATGATGTGTCTTAGAGTTGCATTAACAGAGCAAGTTTGCTGTTTTATTTGGGGGGTGGTGGGAGGAAGGACGAAGGGGGAGGGCACAGAAAGAAGTCTGGCATGGAATGGAACTCTCTAAGCCACTTCATCCTGCTGGCGTGACCAGGTCTGTTAGTGTTGGGTCTAGACTTCATTTTAAACTTTCTGGACCCCTTGTAATAATAACTTACATTTATTGAGCATTTTTTTATTTTGAAATTTTTACATGTATTATATTATTCTCACAAAATCTTTACTGTATAGATGAAAGAGATATTAGTTTTCTCAGTTTACCATGTAGTAGGGCACTGAGGCTTATAGGTGGCAGATTGTGTTAACAGTGCAGTCAGATCTCAATTCCTTCTCTTCTCCTCCATCCTTTCCTTTTATCAATCCTACCATTCAAGAAAGGAATTATTAATGAACAGTTGGGACCACTTACTATGGCTCTTCAAGACTCCAAATGTGGTTTGTAGAGATTTATATTCCGACTTTAATAGAAAAGGCTCTCAAACTCACATCTTCTGAAATGTGGTACATACAAAGGAACCAAACAGAAATCCAAGCAGGGTAGCTGGGGAGCAATTCAAATCTTGTGACAAAGTATACAAGTCCTTCTACATTATTAGGGGTGGAGAGAGTCCTGGTGGGAACATGTATCCCGTCTTTTTGAGGAGTCTCGAGCGCCCCGTCAGTGTTGGGCAGTGGTCAATTGTTAGGGAAGAATCTCCAGGAAGGAAGGGAGTTTAGAGATTAATTGGCTCACTCAACCACACACTAGACCAATAAATCATAATCTCTGAGTAGAACACAGGCACCAGTGATTTTTGAAGAACCTCAGATAGTTCCAACATGCAGACAGGTTTGGGAACTACTGCTTTATAGATCTGAAAGGATGATTCCAGCTGAAGAATCAAAATAATCCATCTCAAACTGGCTTACACAGTAAGGAAGTTATCACATCCAAAGGAAAGCCAGAGGTGGGAATGCCAGGTGACAATGGAACTCTGGCTCTGCCTTTCTGCCTTTCTCTGGGTTCTGTCCTCTCATGTAGTGACCTAATCCACAGGTGGGCTTCCACCAAATTCCCATGATGGTGGCCAGCAGCAAGAGGAGCAACACACTTATTCTCATTTATGTTGAAAAATAGCCTTTCCGTTAGGTCTGACTGAGTTAGGCCATGTGCCGGGACCAAGACCACATGCCAAAGAATATGCCAGAGGTGTTGGCTTGAGCTGAGTAATCACAAGGCAGGAGTGGCTCACTCTAACTGTGGAGGTGGAGCCAGTTTTCCCTGAGTCAAACTGGCTGCACGGCAAAGTAGAAGGTGCCCATTCAACATTGGGGCAAATTGCAAGAGGGGGATAGGAGCTGAGCATGAAGCCGTTAGTGCCTACTGCCGTTAATAAAATGCACATTTTTATTTAGGAATGTTAATACTCATAACCCTTTCAAACACCTTATAGCTTACAATAGTGTTGTCATAATAAGAAGTTCGTAATTCTATTTTAATTGCCATTTAGAAAAGCAGATGATTGCATAATTGATAATTCTAGGCCTATATGGAGTAGCACAGACCGTACTTGGGGAAACTTCACCCCGCCCCCTGCTGCATTCTCACGGTGCCTGCCTGCAGTACTGGGGAGTCCTGCTATTATGCTGCTCCTTTTCTCCACTTTGTCACCTCCACTACATTCACACCTTTGGGGTTGGTCCTGTTCTTACTTTTTTATTTTATGCTCTGTTGAACACTCTGAATAAGTTAGCTTGGAAGACAATTTACTCCACCCTGCCTCTGCAAACAGTGACCCTGTCCTGGAGTTTTTCCCAGGTGGGTTCCTTTGGATCTTAACACTTTGCTCATATCCAGGCTCACTCACAGAGATCCTGTTTGATGCGAATCTTTAGACTTCATCCGATCAGGGTGGGTACAGAAGCAGGGAGAGAAGGTCACAGATTTACCCTGTGTCCCAGCATGCTCCCTTTCACCCACTAGGGTCAGTCTTACCCTATTCTCCATGTGTCAATGGTCCACACAGCTGGTGGTCTACAACAAGAGTGAATTAGGGTAGCATGTGAATCAATTTGCCTGGGATATCCTGGCTCATGGATATTATCCTTTCATTCTCAAATGTATCCTAGCTTGGAAAATAAATTATATGGTTACCCAGTTTTAAATACCTCCCTGCTGGAGGAGACCCAAGACAAACACTCTACAAATGGCTACTGCCTTTCTCTAGGAAGTGTCTTATTCTATTTTTAATACCCACTTAGACAATTCTTTCCTTTGAGCTTAAGATTACCTTCTGTTAATTTCTATGCATTAGTCCTAGGATCCTATTAGTCCTATTTCTGTCCTCTAGTACAGCAAAGACCAAGCTACAGATACTTCCATAAACAGTCCCTCATACTTTCCCTACTTTAGGAAAGTTCTCTAGGCCAAACATCCTCTTTTCTCTGGTTTTTTTTTTTTCTATTTTTTTGGTATCACATGAGTATTAGACGCTTCAGCCTTCTTTGTTCCTCTGTTAAAAATAAAACCAAACCAAACCAAAAAAAAACAACCACAGGGGGACCCCATGATGATACTATAGCTTGGCTGGGATCAGAATCTTTTGTCTGTGCTCTGCCCCAAGTTATTGGTAGAGAAGAGGTGGGCAAGATCTCTGAGATCAGAGACTTGGGGTTACCTGGGTCCAAGGATATTTATGGGAGAGGCCACGCTGACAAAGTCTGTTTGTGTTTTTCTCAAGGATTTCAAATAAATTAAATCAAAAGAAGGAAAGAAAGGATTGAACCATGGAATGTTACAGACTTCAATGAGGTAAAAAGAGCTGGTATTTGTTGTAGCTAATGAAAGCACTCTTGAGTAAGGCAATTAGATCAGATTAGATGCTGTTCTCCAGTGCTGCATAAATTATAATGTTGCTATTGAACTAAACTTTTAAAGAGTCTTTGGACGCATTTTCATGAGTTTGATATTTTTAGTTTATATAAGTATTTGGAAAAAGTAGGTAAAAGTTTAATGATAATGAATTGGTAGTTGAAAGACCTGCTATAAAAAGAAAGCGTATTTAATAGAAGACTGGAAAATCTTTTGAGGCAGAAGATATTTCTCTAAGCTAATGATAAAACATAAGTATAACCTGCATGATGGTGAATTGGTTGCCATCAACAACTGTCTCTCTGAATAAAGTTCAAAGTCACAAGGAGAAGAGAAGGGCAAACTGATTTCAGAAACAACAACAGATGACCTTTCCAAGAGTAAAAGAATATTGAAAACAGTTAAATATATCATATATTTGGAAAAAAAATGCAGTTGTATTATTTTGAATTGTATGTTAAATTCCAGAAAAACAACCCGTAAACCAGTAGTTACCAGAAATAGTCATATTACTGAATAAAGAAAAGCCCCAAATGGAAATTAATACATTTGAATATTTAGAACTTCTAAATACAGATGAAAAATACTGTAGTATGCATGGTGCTTACCTTCTAAATTTAACTTAAATACATTCATTATTTGTGAAAGGAAAAGGTAGAAGCAACACAAATCATATAATGTCACTCAACTATTCAAAATGCTTTAATAGCACCAATGGTCATGACACTGGCACTATCACTTCCTAGCTGTGTAACTTGGATGCACTTGACCTCCAAGTACATCCTGAGTTTCCTCATCTATAAAATGGTGAATAATAGTACCTTCCTTACAAGGTTTCTGTGACATTAAATGAATTACACCACGGGCAGCACTTAAAACGCTGTCGGGCACAGTGTAAGTGCTCAGCAAGAACTCTTATCTGGTAACCCATGCATTCTACTCCCTGCTGTTGCCCTTCCTTTCTAACATGACCTTTCCCTTTTTCTCAGTCCTCAGACAAGACTATGTGCAGGCCCTGGCGTCTTCCAGCTTCCACACTGTGGAGCTTATCTCATGTTTGTCAGCTCCATACTGGAGGCCCTTCTCTCCCTTCTCTGCTGGGCTCCCACTTTCCTTTAAGGGCCAGCTGAAGTGTTACCTTCTTTTCTAAGTCTTCTCAGATCCCACATTCAGAGTTCACTCATCGATCCTTCCCTCATGTTCCTCCAGTGTGGCTCATATTTCCATGGCAGTCACTGACTCACCAGCATGAAGTGCCTATTGTGTTTCAGGCCCACGATGGTACATAGCAGTAACTAGATGAACAGATATCATTGAACTTATGTTGTAGTGCTTGCTTGGTCTTGCCTTGAATAATAATTTGTTGTAAATATATGTTCCTCCCTTTAGACTTTAAATTCCTTAAGGATCTGTATTTTAATCCTGCCCTCCACTCCCTGATTCATCTTGGTGCTTGCCTAGTGAGATGTTTTGTATGTGACAGATATGATATGCAATACATATTAATTAAGTGAATTGATGAAATATTAATGGGTCTTTTACAATGTATACATAAGTTAGATTTGTTTTAAAAAACCATTAGACCATGAAAAATAGCTTCATGTGTCCTGCCAACTTCCATTATTGCAACCTCCCTTTTAAATTTCTGCCCCCTCTCCAGTGTCTGATATCAGAGGTTCAGGACACAGTCATCTTATTAAAGATCATATCTAAAGCGAAAAGACAGACAACAAAATTCTTTTGTGAATGAACATCAAAAGAACAGAAAACACCTGGTTTATGTATAAAGTATATGGGGGTTATTCAAAAAATGCACGAAAAAATAGAATTAAAAGGTAGTACAAATCTTTCCATAAGCTTTTTGAAATACCCTTATATTTCAGTAAAATCTGCATTCCCAGTTTCAGTTCATCCATAAATAAATAAGTAATCAATGAAACTAATTAAAAATGTAGATATCAATGAGAAAGAATACGAGAATTACTTGGCCCCTTAGGGTGACATACCCTCAACTCCCTTGCCCCTCAATTATTGTACTTCATAGGCAAAACCATAATC
The DNA here is from genome assembly GCF_027409185.1 of Cynocephalus volans. Classification (NCBI taxonomy): domain Eukaryota; kingdom Metazoa; phylum Chordata; class Mammalia; order Dermoptera; family Cynocephalidae; genus Cynocephalus; species Cynocephalus volans. The sequence continues at coordinate 81,187,953 of NC_084464.1, forward strand.
ATGATTAAAAACAACCTCCTGCCTACTCCTTGTAGCTGAGCATGGCTGGAGAAAAACAAGCATTTGGACTGATTTTAAATTATGGTCCTTAAATAAAATCACACTATATTCCCCTGGCCCATTTAGTTTCCCACTCTTCTGGAGAACTACACACAACTTTTCTTGGATTTCCTGTACTGTCTTTTTGATACTCACTCTCAGCTGATAACATTGCTTCACATTTTACTGAGAACAAGAGGAGCCTGAAGAGAACTCATGAACTTCTAGCACTGCACCTGCACACTGGCTGCATCTGCACTCATGTACTCTGCTTTCCCCCCTTGACTATTTGACAGGTAGTCTATGCTCCCGTCTAAGACCAACTCCTTCACTCAAGCACTGGATCCCATTCTTTTTCACTTCTTAAGGATGTTCTTCCAGAAACCCTCCTCTCTCTTTCTTACACCCTTGTTTTCCATTTTCCTATTGAGTTATTCCTATAAGCACACAAACATGTCATTACTTTTCCTCTATTAAAAAAAACCTCCAGCTACTGACTCATTTTTCTAATTACAATTACAGCAAAGCTCTTTGAAAGATGTCTTTATCTCCTTTTCCAGAACAAAGCAAGGTCCTGCATGAATGAGGATTCCCCTGATACCACATACATAGCTACCAACATTCCCCCTTCATTCTCTTTCTTTTTCCTTCATTCTCTTTTATTCATTATTTGTGATGTGCTCATAGAGCCTGGTGTATTCAACAGGCTGATATGACACTTCATTTGAAGGTGTAGCTATCTAACACATAATACACTGAAACTGACCACTGTAATATACAACTCCAATGATCACTTCTGTGAGTTTGGGCATTGACATTTGTTGATGGGGGTGGTTGTGGGGAAAATAGGATAATTTAGTCAGGCTCCCTCCACATTTCTTGTAAACAAGTTTTGTGTGGGTGGAGTTAGTGTGCATGTGTGTCAATGTATCTTTCTAATTAATTGCTTTTGTGTTCTACAGTTTTGTGAAGCAGGCTGGTGGCACAGAGCTTGCCTCTAACAATAGAGCATGTTTATTCTGCTGGCAGCTGCTCAGTTTCAGTTTAACTTTGGACCTTACTAGTAGCAGTTGAGTTTCTGAGTTTCTCTGTGGACTGCTTAGCTCATAATGTTGTGTGTGCTGATTAAAGACTATTCCTACTTCAACCAAGGCTCCAAGGACCTTTTTGCCTATTACCTACCTCATAGACCTGCGTGTGAAGGGTTTGTGAATGGGCTTGAGGGGTCTGTGAACTCCAGACCCTACCCTTAGCTCTACAGTGGTGGTGAGGGTGGTGATTTTGTAGCAAATTAGACCATTTCAAGAAGGGCTGAGACTTAGCATGGTAGGATGGGCTTTTCTTGAGCTGGAAGGTTTTCATGAAAAGCCTGGCAGATGGAAAATATTTAGGTGGGCAGGAAGGAGGATAACACGTCCACGGGCAGGGAAACTTCCAGTGGGTTGAGAAAAATGGTGAACACTAAAGTCTTAAGTTGGGGAGAGTGTTTTAATTTTTTTTCTTTAGCTACTCTGTCCTGGAGCCAACCCAGATTCTGCAACCTAGTGTAACTATGATTAAGTTCAGAAATTTCCAAATACAAAGAGAAATTAAAGGTCTAACCACTGAATTTAAACATTACTTTATCCTAAGAATCAGTCAAATCTGGCCAATGGTGGGAGGGGCGGTTCTGAAATACTGGGCTTTTGACTCTTCATTTACTGTTTACAAATTAGATATGGATTATCTAAGCATGTCTCCTAACTGATGTGAAGGCTAGCCTTCAGTCAAAAGTAACTTTTCCTTTCTGGGTTGTAGGTTGGTGGCCATGTGGCCTCAATGTTGACTGGCATCCTAGAAGCCTTTATAGGTCATATCTCCCTGTCATGTCACTGAAGAGTTTATGTTTTTCCTTCCTTTACCAAAATTGGCCTCCCATAATAGGCTGATTACACAGTTTCCTCTTCAGGCTAAGCATTGTCCATGAATCAGTCTCTTTCTTGGTTACATATTCAAGTAGATACTTATGAACTTGTTTGGACCACTTCTCACAAATTCTCTCTTCTATAATATTTTTTAGCCATCTAACCCTACAGGTTTACTATGTAGACTTACTGTACTCATAGTGACAAGAACAGACAAGAGGAATAGGAGAATGGGCTTTCATGGCAGCATTGCTCTGAAAGCAACAGTCATTGGCCTAAGCACTTAGCAAACCCATTATATCTTCCTATGGGAAAAAGCTTCAAGATCTTAATGAATGAATTAGCAGGCCCAGAGACCAAATTTACTGGAATTCCTACAGAACAAAAATCTTCATTTGAAGAACAGAACTCCGTAGAGAGAAAGTGGAACATTTCAGGAACAAATCAATGAGTGGAAATTATCAAAATAGCAGTTTCATCTTGCACAAACTTTTAAAACCTTACTTAAAAAAGGTGAGGGGCTGTGACTTTTATGTAAATGCTCCACTTGTTTGTGATCCATTATATCCTGATCCTCCCCCTACATTAGTAGATTCTCAGTTACACACCTGAAAAAATTTTTCCGAAGAGCAAAATCAATTCAATATACATCGTGCTCAACATACCTGAATATGTATCAACAAATTATTCAGATTTACCGAATACGTTGTCGAATCTAGTCCAGAAGATTGCATAGATTTATGCACACTGTGTTCTGAATAATAAAGTGGAGAATGCAGAAGCTTCTACAACTTGTTTCTCACCCATTCTCCTACATGTAGTTCCCAGTAAACATACAGAATGCCAGCCCTAGTCTGTTGCCTGAGAGACAAAATGCGCTGGAATAAATGATGGAAAAGAGAATCACAGAAATTAACTTGCAGTCCTTTCCTCCAATGAACTACGAAGAACGTAAACAATAGTCAGTGTGTAGGCTGATTACCAGTGATGCTTAGGGTGGCTGCTACACCATTTCCCTTTCTGATGTTTTCGAAAATTGGATGCCATCGCAGCCTTCCTTACTTCTCAAACTGGCATGTGTGCAGCAACAGCACTCCCTACGAAGGGTAAAAATCAGTGATCTCTTCTCTCAATGAAGTAAAGCAGTTGCATTATCTTTCTCTTCATTGCAAAAATCAGGTTTAGCTACTACATTTGCTATGTCAGAAGGAAAGGGGTTAGGCAAACCATTACAAAAAACAAGAGGTTGCTAATGCCTATTTTCTATTCCATATGTATTGAACCCCACCTCACTGCACTAAAATAAAATAAAATAAATAAATAAATAAATAAATAAAAGGTAGAACCAAATCTATAGGTGAGTTGTTCTGAAATTTTGCCAAGGTACAAGAAAACAGCATTTCTTGGTGAGGGCATATGCAGCTTGGTGAGTGGGAGGAACAGAGCTGAAGTTGGACGGAAAGGTAGGAAAAAGAAAAAAGGTTGTTCCTTTTGTGCCCAAAAGGGATGACTCTGTGACCAGGTGGAGTTGCCAGCTCTCCAGTTCTATCAAATATCAGGCATCACCTCAGGCCCTCTTAGAACTCACTTCTTTTTGGGGCTAGCTCATCATAGGTTAGCTCTTCTGCCCCTTGCAGGAGACACAAGCCCATGACTCCTTGTTTCATGACCATTTTATGGTGTCTGTTTTCTCCTGCCCCAGGGTCTTTTGTTGCTAGTGACGTGTGGGAAATATTAGGACCCACTTGCTTTCCACAGATGAGCATGTCAGAAGTGCAAGGAAATTAATGCCCTTTGATGCAAACCTTTGAGAAGACCTCTTACAGTTCTTCTCTGTTAACCTCCAGACTTCCACCCTCATGGAAAGTCCTGAAATTCTGCAGTTTCTTGGTTTCTGAGACCAGTAAATGGTTGCACTTCATACAAGGCCTGTGTATGTTGGTTCTCCCTCTTTTACTGCCTCACTCCCCATTTTCTTTTTCTTTTGGTTCCCTGAAAATGCACTCCCTAAATGAAGAATAACAGGTAAGTTTTTGCCTCAAGATCTGCTATATGCAGCAATGTGGATAAATCTTAAAACGTTTTATGTACTCTTGTTGTGTATTTCCCAGTTAAGGAGATCTCCATAAAGTAATGAATGAGTCCAGCCCTTGGCCGGAGCTCAAGCAGTCCCTACAAATAAGTCTGGAAAGGAAGGCAGGGGCCACGTATAAACAGCTTCACATGAAATTATTGGAGTTTATTCTGAAGGCATTGGGGAGGCTTTGGAAGTTCTTTTGTTTTTTTCAAGCAGAGGAAGGTGGTGTACAATGGACAACAAAGCTAGTTAAAGCTAGAGAAATAGACATTTCTGAGATAGTATTGACAGAATTTGGCAGTGACTGACCAGTTCTCATAGGATCTGAGAGGAGACTGTTATACATGGTCCCAAGAAGTAAATTTAGAGGGCTGAGAATAACATGGCAGTGAAATGAAAAGGTGAAGCTGGGTTAAAGAAGCATTTAGGAACAAAATTGATAATACAGCTGTGTGGCGAAGCAGGCTCACACTGCGTCCTGGCTCCTGAGAGCTGATTGTGCACAATCACTTTAAATGATGTCATGCTGGTAGTTTGAAATTGGCCATGGTAGGAGTATTTATACCACACTGCAAATAAGGGTTCTACTCCTCCTGAAGAAATAATTGCTAACATTTATCATCATACCTCTTGATAAGATTTGGTGAATATTAGATATGAAGAAGAAGGAAATTTCTCAGATGATACCAAAATCCCAGATTTTAGAGATGTGATAAAGATGATGGCATGAAATAAGATTTAGAATGTAGAAATGGCTCTTGCTTCCTAGTACCATGCGATCTGCTTGTACCTGCTGCCTGCCACTTTCCACCATGAGTAGAAGCAGCCTGAGGCCTGCGCCAGATGTAGTTGTCCCAGAATTGTAAGCCAAATAAACCTCCATTCTTTATAAATTACCCAGTCTCAGCACAAATGAGAATTACTGGCAGTTGTTGAATTCAAGCAGCTTCCAAAACCTTGAAGGTATATTATGAATACTACTTTTTTGCTTGTTAACCAGAATGGAGCTGTTTTGGAGTTTATAAATGGAACAAAGGGTGTCAGAAAGAGGGAGAAATATTTACCTGAGAATAGTTATCAGGTCCTAGAGAAAACAAAGTAGGAAATTACTAAGATAGAAAAATTACAGGTCTTCCAGTGAAGATGGCAGAATAGATGGTCCCCAGTGTCACTCTCTCCCACAAATCAACCAAATTACAAGTATAGAAAAGCAACAACAGCCAAGCTGGGGCTGTTAGAGCTCAGGGGAAGAGTAGGAGAGACCTATGGAATGCATGAAGGTGGGAGAAGCCACGAAGACAGAAAGAAAAAACCACTCTGATCATTTCGAGCCCCAGCCACTTCCAGGCTGGAGCTGCTGAGTACATGGAGCAGGAGCTGGCAAAAGGCGCAGCTGTGCCCTTCAGATGAAGTTGCTTGGAGGCAGCAGGGGAGAAGAGGGCCTTGGTGACCCCTAGGCCAGCAAGACCACTAATAGGGTTCCCATGGACCCACATAGGAGCAAGGGGCCACAACAACTGAAAAAAAAGGAGCCACTCAGAAGCCAGTGAGTCATTGCAAGGGACCAGCACACAGTCCGTCACATGGGAAGTGTTTGCATCACGGGCAGTGGGAGAGATGTGCCCACAGGGAGAAAACTGGGGCATAGCATGGACAGCTGATCTGTCCCCCAATCAGCACAGGACCACTCAGAGGACACTGGTCAGGAGTATAGAATTGCATGGGATGCAGTTTGCTGAAAAAACTCAGGCCCAGACCAAAGTTTACAACCCAGGTGCATCATATCTCACTAGACCCAGAAGTACCTATAAAGTCAATCATAAAAACCTGAGCTGCACAAAAAGCCTTCCCTAGTGAATCAGCAGCAAAGCAGCAATTTAGCTCAACCACAGAGCTCAAAGTGCAGGTCCCACAGGAAGTTCCCCCATTTTAGAAGTAAGCAAAGGACAACAAATTAGTTCTAGCACAGAGTTTAAGTGGTGGGAATGGCAAATAATACAACACAGAACTGAAAGAAAAAACAAAGTACCCACAACCAGAGACAAAGTTTGATATTAACTAGTAAAGGTCTCATTTCACCAAAGAATATCTATAACACCTAGAAAGACTGGAAGTCCCCTGGTCTACCAAGCCAGAAAGGGGGGAGGGTCAGGGGCCTCAGCAATGCCCCCAGACACCTGCAACCAGTCCCAAGGGTGGGGGATGAGGCACTCAGCCACACTCCCCCGACACATGCAACCACCCCAGTGGTGACCCCTGAGCTGCCACAGGAAGCACCTGGGGCTCTCCTGAGCCAGGGCAGTGGGGGGTCCTTAGGCCTCTGCCATGCCTCCCTGATATATGCAGCCAGTCCAGTGATGACCACTGAGCTGCTGCACAAGTGCCCTGGGCTCTCCTGAGTTGGGGTGTTGAGGGGCCTCGGGCCTCAGCCATGCCCCCCTGACACCTGCAGCCAGCCCAGTAACGACCACCAAGCTGCAGCAAGAAGGGCCCCAGGTTCCCACGCTGGGGTGGAGGGGGACGAGGGCATTTTCCACACCCCCCTGACATCTGCACTCAACCTGGCAATAACCAAGCCACCGCTGGAAGCCCCCCGGTCTCCCCTGTGGGAATGAGAGAGGTGCCACAGGCCTCAATCCCACCCCTCCTTCTTCCCTCACGTTTCCTTCCCCTGTCCCCCCTCCCCCTCCTCCCAACTGCTCTGCAACAACATCCTAGAATGTAAAATACAATATTAATAAAATTACATTATCTTTAAAAAAAAAAGAATGCAGAAATGGAGTGATTTATGTTAAAAAGGAAATACTAATGATATTAAGGAGAACAAGATAGACATAGTCCCTGCCCTCCTGAAGAATTTAAGTGTTTTTTAACAGTGTACATTAGAACAATCTGTGTGTTTTTTTCCCAAAATACATATTCCTGTAATTTATGTGTGCACTAATATATTCAATGCTGTTTTATGTAGAATAGTTACAAAAAAGAAAACATAATAAAGGAAATTATTATACAAATCATTCTATCAACCCTATTAAATAATGAGACCCCTTCCTCCAAACTGGAAATATATTTATGATATAATATTTACTAAAAAAAAGAAGCAGATTAAAACAAATCCCCTAGTGATCCATAACAACATGACCCCTATCTCGTATCTTTCCAGGAGGACAATAAATCATGCTTCTCAAACCTAGCTGCATAGTAGAATCACCTAGATATTTTAACAATTATTCCAGCATGGGTCCCACCACAGACTCAAGAATCAGAATCTTTAAATCTGGAGCCCCGGCACTGATATTTTTACCGACTGTTACGTAAAAGTCTCTCTTCTGGGAAAATAGTCAATGGAAAAGGAGACTGGCAAAGGGCAGTCTTATGGGAATTGGTCCTAAGTGGAGTTAAAGTCATAGGTAAATAGAAATATCATTGGCAAAGGCATGAAATCATTTTATTCTCTCTGAAACAAAAGAGAATGAAAAGAGTTTTGATAATTCAGAGAAACTTTGAATTGGAAAGAAGAGACGTCAAATGAAATCAAATGACTTCAGTTTTCTCAGTAAGTAGGAGGAGGTGGTGATAGTAACAGTGGTAGTCATCATAGCCATCTTAGGAATTAGCATTTATTGAGCTTTTTTTGTAGTAGATACCTCACTGAAAGCTTTAGCCCTTTGAGGCAGACACTGCTATTATTATTCCCATTTCATAGAAGAGGAAACCGTGTGAAGGAGTAATGAATGAGATGAGCAATTTGCCCAGGTCGCATAGTAAGTGCCCTTGTTTTGTGTTCTTTGCACAGTGAAGACTTTGCTCTTACCTATGCTGTTACCACTGCTTCTGTGAATGAAGGGGAATCAGGCTATAGGGTTGAGGTGAGAGGGGATGTTTGGAAATCCGGCTAGGGGACTAAGTCAGGGAATCAGAGAGCAGTATGACTGTGGAATAACTTGCAGGGCCCAGCTAAAGTTACAGTGCATAAATTTGCTTCAAGGAAGTACTCTGTTTATTTGGGTTTTTCTAGTAACACTTGGCAGCTCAGGAATGAGAGTAGAAAAAAGTGAAAGCTACATTTTCCCAGAGTGGAATTAACAAAGCAGATGGCACAGAAGGCCAAGGAGTAAGGTTTCTATTGTGCTAGGAAGACTGTTGAGAGAGGTTTAGGAGCAGGTTATAGCACCTAATATTAATGTTCAGGACACTGAGGTCTGGTCAAACTGAAAAATTGGAAAAATGGGAGACAAGTGAGGAACTGGTTTTGATAAGAATAGGAATTGGATTCAATAGAAGAAACAAATAAACTAGAAATAGAATAGAAATTATTGGAAAGGAGTGTTTCAGAATTTGAAATCTCCAGAGGCTGAAAATATTGCAAACATAGAGGTGAAATTTTAGTGTTTTGATGGGGAGGTATTTTTAGTTCAGAAGAGGGTTTTCCACTATACCCATTAGGTAAGGTGCTGCCTTTAGATACAAACACAATTTTAAATAAGTCATTTACCACCAAACTTAGACTTTAATGATGGGCATTTAAAATGACACCAAGAATAAACGACTCCAGTTCTTTGAGGAGTTCAAAATGACAGACTTCTTTCTTAATGAATAATAGAAGTCTTTTAATAGGTGCTTCCATTTCCAGGTAGATCTGAAGAATATGACCAACTATCCTGAGATTAGTCATGAAAATAGATGCAGAAATGACCCAGAACCAGCAATCACCTGGTTTTGTTAGCAGAGGAAAGTTGGGTTTGAATTAACAGTAAAAGCCGGGATTTTGCGCCTGGTTTTCAAGATGGCGGCGGCTGCGGCGGCTGGCGCGGAGTAGCTGAGGTGGAAAAGGCGGCCACTGGGCCTCAGGCAGCCGGGAAACTTGTGGACCTTCCTCTTGCCATCTCTTAAGGGAGGACCGCTGCTGCTGGCCGGTCGTGGGGGGTGACCGCCACTTTGCCCCTGGCAGGAGAGGCTGCCTCATTTACAGGCAACAGCTTTGAAGTGTGGAGCAGGAAAAGAACTGTTTCTTAGCTGCAAAAGCGAGTCTCGAAACAGGGAACGCGGCGCCAGGGCTGCTGTGGATGCAGACAGATCCCGGAGGCCAGGGCCGCACTGAAGGCGGCCAGCTGCCCTATTCAGGATTCGAGGTTTCAGGCCGGCATTAAAGAAGATTCCTGGGAGCGCCTGAGCCGCGCCGCGACTGAACAGCCCGAGGCGGCAGCGGCCGAGAATGGGGAAGGCGGCAAACCAGAGACAGAGAGTGAGCTCCCGACCTGGCACAGCACTGTGAGTGACCCCTGGCACAGCTTTGTTCGGGGGGTGGATGCCCACCCGGCTCCCACCTGCACCACCAGGCCACTCACCGCCCCGGTGCTGCCTCCATTTTCCCAGGTGCGGGCAGCCCCGCCCAGCTCGGCCATCACTGAGCCCTCCCACTTGCTTGGCCTGGTGCGGGGCTTTCCGGAGCCTGCGGACCGGCCTCCTCTCCCACTCCCTCCGCGGTTCTCTGGCGGGGCTGGTGGCGGGGGGCGTCCCAGGCCAGTGTCGGGAGGGCAAGGAAGTACGGGAGGGCCGACTGTCACTCCACCACACCCTGGACTCCGGCCCCAGGTAAACTCCCTGTTACTGGGAGGCAGATACCATCTCTGCGGCCACCAGTTTGGAAAAAAGCCTAACGAATTTCTGGTTGGGAATAGTGTGGTAGGAGAGTTCCCAGGTCCGCTTGAACCTGCCGGAGACCAGGCTGCAGGTGGGCGCTAGACTCGGATTATACTGGGGGGATACAAAGGTGAACAAGACCAGAGAAAGATCTACATAGTGCTACAAAGGCACCCAGAGAGACCGGTCGTCTGTGCCTAGCAGAAACCTGGTAGACTTCCTGGGCGAGGCGGTGCCGAGCAGGGTCTTGAAGGCCCAGCTGATAGACGAGGGGTGCAAAAGACACGCCCCAGCCCAGCACAGTGCGCACAGAGTGGGGAGACGTGCGGCCAGGGAGGCGGAGACTCGACAGAAACCACACACCCGGTGGGGTTGCCACTGCACGATCTAACAGCCTGGGCCAGAGCACACAGAACAGGGAGAAGTCCTGCACAGGAAGTGAAAGCTCAACAGAGATCACACACCCTGTGGTACGTGATCCACCAGCCCAGCAGAGTCCAAGCTGACCAGAAAGGTGGCTCCCCGGAGAAGCCCAAGACCCGAGGCAACCACACACACAAGGCACTGGAGGCCAACTGAGCAGTCACGGAGGGAGCCATACGAAATTGGCAACCACAGCAACATCCTAGTTAGTCATTAGTCTCAAACCCATGGACTGTGAAACCCCCTGCCACAATGAATAAACACCAAAAAAAAGATACCAGAAATACAAAAAATCAAGAAAGTACACCACCAAAAGTTAATAAATCTCAAACTCTAGATCCTATAGAACAAGAAGCCCTTGAAATAACTGATAAGGAATTTCGAGTGATAATTCTAAGGAAACTGAATGAGATAAAAGAAAACTCAGCTAGACATCATGATGAAATGAGGAAAAGTATACAGGATCTGAAAGAGGAAATGTACAAGGAAATCAATGTCCTGAAAAAAAATGTAGCAGAACTTGCTGAACTGAAGAAGTTATTCAACGAAATAAAAAACACAACGGAGAGTTTAACCAGCAGGCTTGTCGAAGTTGAAGAGAGAACCTCTGAACTTGAAGATGGGCTGTTTGAAATAACACAAGCAGACAAAAAGAAAGAAAAAAGAATCAAGGACATTGAAGAAAATCTGAGAGAGATATCAGACAACCTTAAGCGCTCAAATATCCGAGTCATGGGTATTCCAGAAGGGGAGGAAAATGGAGATTCCATTGAAAACATATTCAACAAAATAGTGGCAGAAAACTTCCCAGGTATAGGAAAAATCACAGATCTTCACATCCAGGAAGCTCAACGATCTCCAAATGTATTCAACCCAAAAAGGCCTTCTCCAAGACATGTCATAGTCAAATTGGCAAAACTCAGAGACAAAGAGAGAATCTTAAAAGCTGCAAGAGAGAAGCGTCAAATCACCTATAAGGGAGCCCCAATCAGGGTAACATCAGACTTTTTATCACAAACCCTAAAAGCTAGAAAGGAATGGGATGATATTTTCAAAATACTAAAAGACAAAGATTGCCAGCCAAGAATACTCTACCCTGCAAGGCTATCCTTCCAAAATGAGGGGCAAATAGTATATTTCTCAGATAAACAAAAACTGCGGGAGTTCACTACCACACGACCACCCTTACAAGAAATCCTCAAGGGAGTACTGGGTTTGGTTCCTGAAAAATAACTACCACTGCCATAAAAACCCAAGAAAAATGTAAACCCGCTAGTATAATAAAAATGGCATTCATGAAGAGAAAACAAGCTAACAAAAACACTATCTACAACCTAAGGAACCAACAAACACAGAAACCAAACAGTAAATCAGAAAGCAAGGAACAAAAGACACCCAAGACAACCAAACAACCAATAAAATGCTAGGAATAAATCAACACCTTTCAATAACAACTCTTAATGTAATAGGCTTAAATTCCCCCATTAAAAGACACAGACTGGCTGACTGGATCAAAAAGGAGGACCCAACTATATGCTGCTTACAAGAGACCCACCTCACCCATAAAGATTCACACAGACTAAGAATGAAAGGATGGAAAAAGATTTACCATGCAAACAGAAAAGAAAAACGAGCTGGAGTAGCTATTCTTATATCTGACAAAATAGACTTTAAACTAAAAACCATAAAAAGAGACAATGAGGGACACTACCTAATGATAAAAGGTCTGATCCATCAAGAAGACATAACAATCATAAATATGTATGCACCCAATGTTGGAGCAGCCAGATTTATAAAAGAAACTCTATTAGACCTAAAGAAGGAAATCGACACTAATACCATAATAGCAGGGGACCTGAACACCCCACTGTCAATATTAGACAGATCATCTAGGCAAAGAATCAGTAGAGAAACACAAGATCTAAACAAGACTCTAGACCAATTGGAATTGGCAGATATCTACAGACCATTCCACCCAACAACCTCAGAATATTCATTTTTCTCATCAGCACATGGATCATTCTCTAGGATAGATCACATATTAGGTCACAAATCAAGTCTCAATAAATTCAAAAAAATTGGAATTATCCCATGTATCTTCTCAGACCACAACGGATTAAAACTAGAAATTAATAACAAACAAAACTCTGGAAACTATACAAACACTTGGAAATTAAACAGCATTCTACTTAATGACATATGGGTCCAAGAAGAAATCAAGCAGGAAATCAAAAGATTTATTGAAACTAATGAAAACAATGATACATCATACCAAAACCTGTGGGATACTGCAAAAGCAGTATTGAGGGGAAAATTTATTGCATTAAACGCTCACTTCAGAAGAATAAAAAGATGGCAAGTGAACAACCTAACACTTCACCTTAAAGAACTAGAAAAACAAGAACAATCCAAACCTAAAGTTAGGAGACAGAAAGAAATCATTAAGATCAGAGCAGAACTTAATGAAATTGAAAACCAAAAAACAATTCAAAAGATCAATGAATCAAAAAGTTGGTTTTTTGAAAAGATAAATAAAATTGACAAACCATTAGCATGGCTAACAAAAAAAAGAAGAGAGAAGACTCAAATAACAAAAATTAGAAATGAAAAAGGCGATATTACAACTGATTCAACTGAAATACAAGGAATCATTTGAGACTACTATAAACAACTATATGCCAATAAATTTGAAAATCTGGAGGAAATGGATAAATTTCTGGACACACACAAGCTCTCAAAACTGAACCATGAAGACGTAGAAAGTTTGAACAGACCAATAACAATAAAGGAGATTGAAGCTGTTATCAGAAGGCTCCCAACAAAGAAAAGCCCAGGACCAGATGGATTCACAGCAGAATTTTACCAAACATTCAAACAGGAATTGACACCGATTCTTTACAAACTATTCCAAAAGATTGAAACGGATGCAAATCTCCGAAACTCATTCTATGAAGCAAACATCATCCTGATACCAAAACCAGGTAAAGATATAACCAAAAAAGAAAACTACAGGCCGATATCCTTGATGAATATAGATGCAAAAATCCTCACTAAAATACTAGCAAACAGAATACAGCGTAAAATTATTCATCACGATCAAGTGGGATTCATCCCAGGGATGCAAGGTTGGTTCAACATATGCAAATCAATAAATGTGATACACCATATTAATAAACTCAAACACAAGGACCATATGATCATCTCTATAGATGCTGAAAAAGCATTTGATAAAGTTCAGCACTCATTCATGACAAAGACTCTCTATAAGTTACGTATAGAGGGAAAGTATCTCAACATAATTAAAGCCATATATGCCACACCCAGTGCCAATATCACCCTGAATGGGGAAAAGCTGAAAGCTTTTCCTTTAAGAACAGGAACTAGACAAGGATGCCCACTCTCACCACTCCTATTCAACATAGTGTTGGAAGTACTAGCCAGAGCAATCAGAGAAGAGAAGGAAATAAAGGGCATCCAGATTGGAAAAGATGAAGTCAAACTGTCCCTGTTTGCAGATGACATGATCCTATATATCGAACAGCGTAAAACCTCTACAAAAAAACTCTTGGAATTGATAAATGATTTCAGCACAGTAGCAGGATACAAAATCAACACACAAAAATCAGTAGCATTTCTTTTCTCCAATAGTGAACATGCAGAAAGAGAAATCAAGAAAGCCTGCCCAATTACAATAGCCACCAAAAAAATAAAATACTTAGGAATTGAGTTAACCAAGGAGGTGAAAAATCTCTATAATGAGAACTACAAACCACTGCTGAGAGAAATTAGAGAGGATACAAGAAGATGGAAAGATATCCCATGCTCTTGGATTGGAAGAATCGACATAGTGAAAATGTCCATACTACCCAAAGTGATATACAAATTCAATGCAATCCCCATCAAAATTCCAAAGACATTTTTCTCAGAAATGGAAAAAACTATCCAGACATTTATATGGAACAATAAATGACCACGCATAGCCAAAGCAATGCTGAGCAAAAAAAATAAAGCTGGAGGCATAACACTATCTGACTTTAAGCTATACTACAAAGCTATAACAACCAAAACAGTATGGTACTGGCATAAAAACAGACACACTGACCAATGGAATAGAATAGAGAATCCAGAAATCAACCCACACACTTACTGTCAGCTGATCTTTGACAAAGGCACCAAGCCTATTCAGTGGCGAAGGGACTGCCTCTTCAGCAAATGGTGCTGGGATAACTGGATATCCATATGCAGGAGAATGAAACTAGATCCATACCTCTCGCCGTATACTAAAATCAACTCAAAATGGATTAAGGATTTAAATATACACCCTGAAACAATAAAACTTCTTAAAGAAAACATAGGAGAAACACTTCAGGAAATAGGAGTGGGCACAGACTTCATGAATACGACCCCAAAAGCACGGGCAACCAAAGGAAAAATAAACAAATGGGATTATATCAAACTAAAAAGCTTCTGCACAGCAAAAGAAACAATTAAAAGAGTTAAAAGACAACCAACAGAGTGGGAGAAAATATTTGCAAAATATATATCTGACAAAGGATTAATATCCAGAATATATAAGGAACTCTAACAACTTTACAAGAAGAAAACAAGCAACCCAATTAAAGAATGGGCAAAAGAGCTAAATAGGCATTTCTCTAAGGAAGATATCCAAATGGCCAACAGACATATGAAAAAATGCTCAACATCACTCAGCATCCGGGAAATGCAAATCAAAACCACATTGAGATACCATCTAACCCCAGTTAGGATGGCTAAAATCCAAAAGACTCTGAACGATAAATGCTGGCGAGGCTGCGGAGAAAAAGGAACTCTCATACATTGTTGGTGGGACTGAAAAATGGTGCAGCCTCTATGGAAAATGGTATGGAGGTTCCTCAAACAATTGCAGATAGATCTACCATATGACCCAGCTATCCCACTGTTGGGAATATACCCAGAGGAATGGAGATCATCAAGTCGAAGGTATACCTGTTTCCCAATGTTTATCGCAGCACTCTTTACAATAGCCAAGAGTTGGACCAGCCCAAATGCCCATCATCAGATGAGTGGATACGGAAAATGTGGTACATCTACACAATGGAATACTACTCAGCTATAAAAACGAATGAAATACTGCCATTTGCAACAACATGGATGGACCTTGAGAGAATTATATTAAGTGAAACAAGTCAGGCACAGAAAGAGAAATACCACATGTTCTCACTTATTGGTGGGAGCTAAAAATTAATATATAAATTCACACACACGCACACACACACACACACACACACACACACACAAACCGGGGGGGGGGGGGAGAAGATATAACAACCACAATTATTTGAAGTTGATACGACAAGCAAACAGAAAGGACATTGTTGGGGGGGAGGGGGGGAGGGAGAAGGGAGGGAGGTTTTGGTGATGGGGAGCAATAATCAGCCACAATGTATATCGACAAAATAAAATTAAAAAAAAAAAAAAAACAGTAAAAGCCATATCAATTCCATTCATCATGTTATATTGAACTGATTATTAGACTAAGTAGATGTAAAATAGAACTGGATACAGCTCAAATCCCAGCTTTGATCTTAACCCTCTTACCTGAAACAATTATAGAAATATTACTTAGCACTCTCTACCTTAGGTTCCTGAGCACCTGGTGAAATATAAAAAGTAAGATTCATTAAAATTAGCTTGAGTTTTTATAAAAAAATATGACATTAAGCTAAAGCTAAAAGGTTATTTACATGATCACTGTCTATAAAGTTTGATCAGGTCTGAACTGACCTGAGTATAATGGGTTGATAATAGTGCCATTGTGTTTCATAGTTCCGAGTAATTAGATGTAATTTTTGTTTATTTATAAATGCAGCAGGCACCTTAAGACAGACAAATTAGCCCTGCACGTGCTATTTTCTGTATAAAATATTTCTGAAGTGGAAACTTTACATTAGTTTCAAGGTCCTGCCTTTTCTACCCCAAATTCCTTTAGGTTTAGTTTCCTTTAACTTTTCTCCTGGGGGCAATTATGAAAATAGATGCTCGCTGTGGTGAAGAGATGCTGGCTCAATGAAGAAAACCAAGTTGGAATGAATTGAGATGATTTTACAAAGGCACACAGAAAGACATTGTTTCCTCAAGAATGACTGAATGTAAATGGGAAAATATTTATCTACCAAATATAACTACATACTTAGGAGCAGCATCACTGTTCTGTAGCTCTTTTCATATTCTTCCTACATTCACTGTGGCTGGAAGAGGGGAGCAGCAGTAGGAGAACATTCTCAATAAATAATTACAGTGGGGCATGCTGCAGTTCAGAGCTTGACAGCAGCATTTCCGTATATGAAACCTGATTACCGTGGCTATGCCAGTCAACCTCATCACCTCATTGTAAGATAAGCTGTGGTATGCAGGTTGCCTTGGACCCAGAGCAAAGAGTGCACCCACCTCCCTTATTAAAATGGTTCCATCTGACTTGGTGCTCTTGTTTTGTGAGGCTGAAATCCTAGTTTTGGATGAAAAGATCTTCTCAGACAGAGTTCAGGCTCAGTGGTTGCTGAAAACCATCCACTTCAGAAGATTAAAACTCACATTTTGGCTTGGTGTTATTCTAAGGGTTGACATAACAGTTCCCTCCCCACAACCGCAGAAGTGTCTTTTTCTACCTTTAAGCAAAAAGAGTGGTGTGGATGGAGACCTTAGTCACCCTGGGGTCTGAGACTTCACAACATAATGATGAGGTGAGGGCTTTTATTATGGTCATTACAATGTATACACTGAATTATAATACAAACCTAAAGACTATTGTGAAAAACGAACTTTGTTGCCTCAGACGGATTATTTTTAAAACAGCATAAAATCTGTGGAAATGATTGTGGCAGCAAAGCTACACAGGATCTGAATTTCCAGACATGATTAGTATGCAAACAGTCAATATTTAAGGTGGCTGCACTCTCATGATGGACAGAAATGGCCAAGAAAGCAGTAGGTCATGACAGCTCTGTCTAATTAGTTCACACATAATAGTCCTTTAGTGTGATACAAGCACAAAGGGGCCACAAGGAAGCAATTGCTTCTTATTTTTGAAACAAGTATATAACCTAATAAATGGTTTCAGGTGTTCTGCCACAGGTTGTTCAATAGGACACAAAATGTCTTCAATTTACACAGCTGCGATTTTAAGGATATCATCGCAGATATAACTGAATGAAAAAATCTGTCTTGAACCTTTTGAATTACACTGTCCTGAGACTGTAGCACAGACAAAGTAAAGGAGCTGTGAAGTTAATGTGACTGCCATTGAGCAGGTAAAAAATGAAGCCTATTCTCTGCTAATGTAGTCACAATGAGGGAAAATCCCTTCTTGGGCAATTTTTCTGAGATGAGAGCATATCCCAGTAGTAAAGAATTAGCAAGAAGTAGAGTGTCTTCAAATGCAAATTTCCTGACATTTCAAAGCTTCTAAAATAATTATCTTACCTTGGTGACCTAATAATAACTTGGTTAAAGTTTTCATTTAGTATAACCTAATATAATGCGGAAAGCATATACTAAGATAAACATCATTTCCATTTTAGAACTTGCCAAGGGTGAATTTCCTCTCTGCTCTTTCTCCCACACATTGAATGTCACAAGCAATTAAGTGAAATTATTTATGTGAAATGGAAAGGTAAAGCCGTGCCTCGCATATCAGATGCAACTGGCACCCCCATCATGAATCCCTAAGAGAGGAGCCTTAGTGTCTTGATGAAATAATTGTTCTTTGAAACTCTTGAACTATCATTTGTTGTGCTAATACAATTTTTCAAAGCCATTTTACCTTTATGTATAAAAGCCATTTCACCTTCTTGTATCTATAGAAAACTCCATTCAAAATCTGCAAAGGCTAAACAAAACCTTTTGAGATATTGGCATGTCTTTGAATTATATTTTGTATCTAGCACAGTAGTGGGTACGTGGTAAGCAATCCATAGAATCAAATTGGGAAAAATCACTTAAGGAGATGAAAAAACTTTTAAGAAGCAATATGAATCAAATACCATAAAAATGTTTATATTGTTTTAACTCAATAATTTTACTTTATTGAATTTATGTTGTGTCATAAATACCGAGAGAGACTTACTGCACAAAGTTATTTGTTGCAATGTTATTCGGAGTAACAAAATATTTAGAAACAGTTAGTTCTCTTTTGTTGAGTATTTTGGTAAGGCAAATCTTGTTATATCTACTGAAAGGAACATTTTATAGCCAATAAAATGATGCTTGTCAAAAGTAGATGTTGAACATTCCTATGATGTAATAGAGGTGCAAAAAGCCTGATATAAAATTGTGTGTGGTAGAACGGCAATCATGTTGAACTTAAATAGGATAAGTTAACTTACCTTATTTAAAGATATCCAGAAAAATAAGACACCTAGAAAAAGACTGAGGAAACATAAAGGTGCTAGCATAGATTGTATTTGGGTGGAAGTACTATGGGTAATTTTTTCACATCTTTTTAATTTTTTAAACCTGTAACTTTTTAAAAAAGAAACTATTGAATTTACTGAAACACCCAATTGTTATGCTTAACAGTTAGTTGTATTGAATTGAACCGTCCTTTTCTCTCCCCAAACCATTTTCTATGTAAATGTACTCAAGATGCTTAATTAGTCACAAATAAGAAAATAATCTGGCTAAGGTAAAGAAACTCTAATCAATGTAGACCTCACTAGTTGAAGATTAACAGATATTCACAGATTTGAGATTCTTATGGAATAAATAGCTCAAAACGAGCAGTATGTTAGGAATTTTTATTCAGTTGTAGCACATTATTTCACAGAAGTAGATAAATAACAAATTGTAGATTTTTTGGTGAGTTTATTTCATTTAAATTACCATATATAATTATGCTATTTATAATTGTGTGTAATGACTGATATATAATATACAAAAATAGAAAAAATAGATAAATTAGTTAACACAATTAATTAAATAAAAAAAAAAACAAAGATGATTTGCCTGGTCAAGTTTATGAAACAAATTAGTTTCTTTGCTTCACCAGATTAAGCTCATAATTTGCTGGAATTCCATCATTGTTTCTAATTAAAATGTATTTATGAATGTAAACATTCATATATAATTGATAATCAAAAGGAAAGGTAAGTAAACTTTTGCTTCATTCACTATGATTTATAGGTAACAAAACACGAAGTAAATTTTAATACAATCTTTTCCAGAAATTGTTTTCTCCCTCCAAATGCGACCACTGAGAAGTTACATATAAAATAACTGATGAAATCACAGTTATTTTGTAACTTACACAAGCAATAACTATTTTTTTTAGCTTTTCCATGGAATTTTCAAACCAATTCTTGAATTAAAACATTCATTATCTGAAGCTACGTCATCCTTAAAGAAGAACAAAACATTACTGATTTCAAATGTCTTAAAAAGATTGAGTATGTTATAAAATCAGGCTTATCCTTTAAAGAAAAAGTCAAGCTTTCTTCTACAGATATTTTAAAAAATAAAATGCACAATTTTTTAAAAAAGAGCCTGTATTGTGGCTTGCTTTAACTTCAGATTCAGTTGAAGATTTGCTGCAAGAACATACACTGCCTGTTCTTTTATTCATATAACTTCAAAAACAACCAAGTTGCCAAGTTGGTCATCACCATGAATGCTGAAGAAGCACACTTGCTATTTTCTAAGGGAAAGAAACTCATGATTTAATAGGGAGAAGGTAAAAAATGCATTTTTTTGTCTGATCATAAATGACTTAAAATATTGATATCATTTTTAGATTCTATTTGTTGAGTTTGGGTGGATAAACAGAATTGGTTTCATGGACCTACTAATGAGATTGGTATTAATGATATGAATCTGCATCAAATGTTTTATGACAGCAAATAGAATACAGTCATCTGTCCTATTTTGTTAATATAAACTGCACTTAAGATTATGTAGTAAATATTAAACAAGTGGAAACCATTTCTGATAATCATTCAATCAATCAATCAATCAATCAATCAATCAATCAATATTAATTCAGGGCCTACCATATACTAGGCCCCCTGAGATAAAATAGTGACCTTATTGATTGTGAATGTTACATCTATAAATAGATTTTACAGATAAGCAATTTTTAAAATAAGCAAACATTTCAATGACTTACCTTTGGTTCCTTGAACTTGGAGAAAAACCCAAAAAACAAAAATAGCCCTTCTAGTTTCCAGATGCATTCTGGCTTTTGTGCATTGGTAATTCTGATGACAATCACAGAACAACCCCAAATCTCATTAAAAAATATAAAATGACAGAAATATGAAAAATAATTAAATATTAATGCCACCTGAATGAGGATAACCTTCTTGGTTTAGTTTACCTTTAGGAAGGTGCTAATTTATGAAGAACATGCAGCAGTGTCTGTTTCTGGAATAATCTGCTTATGTTTCCCTAAGGTGTAATCTGTGCTTAAGGGCCAGCTGGAGGAACCTTTATCTCATTAACCGTCTGGAAGAGCATCTGTCAGCCTGGCTTCAGGACCCTGAATGCCATTATAAACAAGTGTCCACAGACACACTTTTTTTTTTCGTTATTCACTTGTTACAGTGACACAGAGAGCCAGGGGAAGTCCTGCCAGATGCAGAAGAAGTCTGACAATTAGGGTCAGATGTTTTTTAAAATGACACACACAAGGAACATCCATTGAAAGAGCTTAATTGCTATCCCTGGGAATACATGGTTGTTCATTATGCGCTAGTGTCTGCACATAGCAAAGCTGTCTCCATTCTCTTCTATGTACTGCTTTGTAAAATGCTTTCTATCTGGCATTACATACAGGTGGATTTTCTGATTTGCTTTAAGTCTGGTTTTAATTTTTAAATCTATATTCATACATAGAGCTTAAAGAGTCAAATACCTTTTCTACAAGGTTTGTGAAAAATAACTGTGCCTGCCTTCTGTCCATACCCCTATTCAAAGGGCAACAACCATTTTAAATCCTTTCAGCTAATCCTTCTAGTATTCTCTTTTGGACTTCTAAACAGTATGCTTCTATTACTATTTTGGGGGCTTTTACTTTTGGGTATTATCAAGTAATGAACATTGAGAGTATCTTCCCTTCTGTGCACACCCTTTCCTCTCACCATAAACACGCACTCGTCTCATCCTTCCAGGCTTCTGCCTCAGTTACTTATTGTATTTTCAGTTTAGTGAATATTCAGTTTTATATTCTTGCGATTATATACATGCTACATAGAGCTGGGCCATGGAGCATACTGCAACTACTAATATGTATCGAGCTCTTGGGTTGTGGATAGACATGTTCTTTGAGATTTCCAGATTATTCATATATTCTTCAATACAATGAGGTAAGTATTATTATCTGTGTTTTACATTTGAGGAAATAAGGTATATGTAGCACAGCCAGGATTTGAACCCGAAAAATCTGGTTAAAAGCCATAGGTTCCTAATAGCCACCCCTCTAAGATATTTTTTTTGCAATTGTGTCATATTTATCTTTTAAAAATTTTCTAAATACACAACAATTAATTATCCCCAAATGCTACCCTGGACGTGTAAATTTTCTCTTCATATCGTTAAACACTTCAGATAGTCTGTCTTTCCCAGGGCTTCTAACCTCCTACAGACTGTATGGTCTAATTTCCCGTAATTGTTCACAGCAGTCATCTCGGGGTCTCCCTTCACAATCATCCTGGGGATTCCTTCCACCTCTCTCTTGTGTTGAATCCCATGTTTTTTGGATCCCATGTTGTCTTCTTTCTTAGTTTAATCTCTGGTTTTAGCAGAGTTCCAGTAGATTACTGAAAGTTCATGGTAGATAAATTTGGGATCAGACATGTTTGAAAATGGTTTCCTTCTACCTTCAAACTTGATTGATAATTTGGCTAGATATAGAATTCTAGGTTCAAAATAATATTAACTTAGAATATTGAAGATATTCACTGCAGAAATTTAAAAACTTTATTACTGTTGTTTCCTTTCTCATTGTTTGTTGTGGCTTCATACTTAAAAAAAATTCCTTTAGCAATATTTTCTTGGGATATTCAGAGGTAGCAGAGGGCAACGGGTTTTTAGCTGTCATCTCTAACTACAGATTATTTTGGTGATATTTAAAGAAAATTATCATTAAATTGGTGTAGAATTTTACTTATAACAGTGTATCTGAAAATGAGAAATGAACTAGGTGAAAGACGAATCTATTTTTAGATAACCATATTCAGGAAAAATGATATGAGAATGCAAGAGAATGCTTATATATAAATATTTCATATATATATATTCGTATAGGCTGGGAAGCTGGAGGTGCTAACCAAATACTTCTCTCTTGGTTCACTGCATAGCCCTGTGTTATGCTTATGTTTCTGACCCTGTTGTGAAACATGCGTTCTTTCTCTAGGAGAGAAAGCAACGATTTCAAGTTATAAAAACAATTTCCACTTAACAGCCTTCTTAATGAAATGTGTTGCTTAAAGGAAAATGTGACAGACTAATCTGTGTTCTTAAAAGTATTCTGTATCATAGATATGAATATAAAAATATTTAACTTATTTTAAAATGACAAATATTTAAAAGTTTTCTTGATAGCAGTACAGAATCTTATGCATTTTTCCTATTTTTGATTAAAAATCTGAATAACCAATGTTGATAACTGTCACTTAGGAAGCAAATAAGAGTGATAAACCCTCATTATTCCTGAAACAGTGCTTTCTGGGACCACCAGATCTTTCTCTAAGTAATGTCGTATTTAATTGTAGGTCACCGTTAATTAATCCAGAGCTTCTTCAAGCTGGTTGACGGTCAGCAATAATTACATATTCTTGAAGAGGTAAGCTTTCCATTTTATTTTCTGGCAGAATTTCAGTGGTGCATTTAAAATGTACAAGGTAGGTGTAAAGGGCAGTATTATCTTTTAAGATGTATCCTTTTATCCGAAATCAATAGATGAGAAATGGTAACTAAAATGAGTCAGTTAATATCTTAAAGAAAGAATTGTTTGTTAGTCAAAATAGATGTAATATTTTGAGTTCCTACTAAATGCCAAACTCTCAATCACACGCTTTCTGTGCATAGTATGACTTTCAACCAGCACCCCTATGAGGGAAGCACTCTTCTGATTTCTGCTTTACAGATGAGGAAACTGAAGCTCAGAGATGGTAAGTAAATCACCCAGCTACACAGCTAGTAAAACTGAAGCAGCGTTTTCAAACAAGGTCTCTCTAATTCCAAAGCCTGTATTCTCTCTGTTCCTCCTCATTCTGTTCCCTCTGTAGGGAAAGCTGATGCTAAGAAAGTCACGGATACTCACTGGACAAATTAACAATGCTGAACCAAAGAGAAGCCACTGAAAATGCAGGGTCGCATCCAAAGGTCACTGTTTGCTTTGGTCTCTTTTCCCTCACATTTACCTACTAATTTGGACCTAGGTAAGGTGGTTATGTAGGAATCTTGAAAGTTTCCATCTCTGGAACTGTGTAGTCTTTTCTTTGGTAGAAGGACTAATATCCTCTTAGTGCTCTAGGTCTCTCTTTGCTCATACTATTGGTTGTTGGTTTGCTTCTCCAACCCAGGCAGGCAAAGGGGATTCTTGAGGTATTTCATCACCAACAAAATGTGTGACTCATTGGTAACAGCTAAACCATTCCTAGGAGGAACCATTCCTAGGAGGGGCAGATAGGCAGTACGATGAATATTAAATCTGTGATCTGAGACAGTATGTTCTATCAACTTTGGAAAAAACCCAGTGTCCTCGTCTGTATTTCTGGTGTTTTGAACAAGTGCCTTTCTTCTCAATATAAGACTCATTCTGTAACTCAGAGAGTTTCTCCTGCATTATTATTCATATCTTAGGAAGGAGGAATATAATACAGAGAAAGAAACACAAGGGTAAGTTTCATTGGGTGTCATGTAAGGCGGGCTTCCATATTCTGAGTTTACCCTTCGGATCCATCTTACTTTGGCTGTCAGCTAAAGACAGATTAAACAAAAAGGGATGCCTCATGCATAACGAAGGGAGGATCAACAGATGCAATCTGCTGAAAGCTGACTGTGCGAGGGCAGGAATGGAGGGAAGCAATTGTAGGGCTGCAAGATGACAGCTTCATGAGGATGTGAATGACGGCAACCCAGGGACAGACGCTTGACATTCTTATCCTCCCTCATTATTTTCTCAGAGACTCTTTTTGCTGAATCCTGATGTGGGAGGACTTGAAGGACCCCCTCTTCCTGTGGGGAAAAAGCAGATCAGTTTTCCTCCCGGGGCTCTTAACATAAGGTTCTTCCCTGTCTCCCCTCCTTACCCCTCTCTAAGTCCTTTGTTTTATATATATATATATATATATATATATATATATATATATATATATATATATATATATATATATATATATATATATATAGTGAACACAGAATAAACTGAATTAGTCCCTCCTTGGTAAAAATATTATAAGCTGAACACTAGAAAAGTAGACAGGCAGGTAACTTTTTTTTTTTTTCTTAGAAATGTCAATCTGCATGCAAAAAAAATAATTAGCCACATCTGCTAAGAGAATTGATAAGATATGTTTGGTGTCAACAAGTCACATATATTTCCTTCCAAATGTGGTTTAAGAGGTCACAGTGAATGTTGTGCATTCTAAGAGCACAGGCATTTTCATCAGTGACTTCAATTACATTGACATTATAACCCAGTTTAAGTGATGCTATTGAAAGATAATGGAGGTCTGAATTCCTCTAGCACTCATTGCCTGAGCGCTTAGACACACAGCAAGAAACAGTCAGCAAGGTCAAGGACTGCAAAGAGAATCAAGAAAATGAGTGAAGGAAGTGAGTTTTCAGTGCATTACAGAGTAATTGGGTAGCGGAAAAGAGACTGAGTGAAACTTCTCTTTATATAGGCTAGCAACAAAAGATGAGGATAGTAGGGGCAAATCACATTTTTTCTTTTAACAATATGGATTGTTTAGAGGCAGAGCAGGAGGCATGGGAGAGGCGTATAATTTGTAGCACAATTGGTGGGGCAGAAGAAGAGAGAGAGAGAGGGAAAGAGAGAGAGAGAGAGAGAGAGAGAGAGAGAGAGGGAGGGAGAGAGAGAGAGAGAGAGACCCACTAACACAAGATTTTGTCTAACAAGGACTTACTCTAAAAGGAAGTTTCAGAATTGCCTAATTTATATAGGATTCAAAGGAGTGTTAGAGCATAAAACACATAGACATCATAGACATTTTGCTCTGGAGGAGCTTATAAGCTAAAAGTGATATGATGCACACAGAGATAATGAAATGGATTTACCAGTTCAGCCTCTTTCAAAGTGATGCCAGCCAAAAGATGTTAGCCAAAACACTTTAACCATAATAACAAAGATTTTTTTTAGTACTCACTAAAGTGTCAGGAACTATTCTGAGCACTTTAGATGACTTTTTTCAATTATAAATTGAAGAAATATATAATATTAATCACGTTACACCTCTTTTCCCTATGTAATGGATACGAAGAAAAGAATTACACGAATACTCAAGCACTGTGTATGCATTGAGGCCCAGATGGACTGCACTTCAGTAATTTCTCCATTAGGAGGAGCAAAACTGAATGTGGCAGCCCCCTCCAAATTTAGCCTCTCTCTTTTATTGTACAGACAAGGAAGTTTTACAAGAAAATTCAGTTGACTTAACCATTACAAAGACACAAGGATATCGTCAAAATTATGGCTAACAAATGGAGAGCTAGTAACATCACTGAAATAAACAAAGTGACATTCCATAATGCAATTTGCAAAAGGTTAAGTCGATCCACCAAAAAAAGCTTGATCTTAGCAAACACTGTTTTTCCCTACAGCAACTTCACAGTATCTTTACATATCAATCAAGTAACTTGTCTGTCTTTGAGCCAGCAACCTTGCTGTGTTACAATTCTTTTATCTTACAACAGAGACTTTTAGCCTGGGGAAAGTTTCCTGTCTTTTGCAAGGTTAACATTTTATATGTACTTTTAAGAAGTTAGGCTAAACCTGAAACTACAGGCAACTAGACTCTGTGAAATATATTTGTTCTATAAATGTAAGTATACTCCACATAACCACATTAGGTAGGTACTATTATCATGCTGCACATGAGGAAACTAAAGCTTCAGCACGCTAAGGAACTTTTTGATGTCACAGCTAATAAGTGATTTCAGTTCAGTTTCTAATCACAGCCTAGGATTCCACACCTAGTAACAGAAAGAAAGTGAGCTAAAATTCTGGGTACCAATCAAGCTTTATTAAAGGAAGAAAATCTGCCGGGCTGCCCTCAAAATGGAGGGCAGCACCAGGCATGAGGTGGGAGAGCTTATAGAGATTGTAGCGAAGGCTGATGTAATCAGGGAGGGGGTTTGGTGCTGGAGTGGAAGATAAGGCTGGTGGAGGCAAACAGGTGGAAGGTTGCACCCATGTGGAAGTAGAGGAGTTTCTATTTCTCAGAAACCACAAGGCTTCTCGTAAGGAAAAGACTGGTGGTTATTTTGTGCTTATTGTGTGTAAAATGGCACCAGTCTCTTTATCCTCCACCATTTTCAGCTATGTGAGACACCTGCATTGCTGTAAAGCCACCACAAAAGAAGAGGTTCACCAGATGTGTTCCCTGAACTTTGGACTTCCCAGCCTCAGAAACCATAAGCAATAAATTTTATTTTCTTTATAAATTACCCAGTTTCTGGTATTCTATTATAAGAGACAGAATGGACTAATACAGGCTGTATCACTCTCTTTAGATCCAACAGTGTTTGTTTTACACTTCTGGGAGCTCCAATGCTGGGTGTGTACATATTTAAAATTGATATATCCTCCTGCTGGACAGATCCCTTTATCATTATATAATGATCTTCTTTTTCTCTTTGTATGGTTTTTGTTTTAAAGTCTATTTTACCTGATATTTGTATAGCTATTCTTGATTGTTTTTTGTTTCCATTTGAATGAAATATCTTTTTGCATTCCTTTACTATCAGTCTATGTGTGTCTTTACATATGAAACAAGTTTCTTGTAGGCAGCATATAGTTGGGTCTAGTTTTTAAATCCATTTAACCAGTCTATGTCTTTTGAATGGGGAATTCAATCCACTTATATTTACTGAAAGGTATTGTCTTACTCCTGGCATATTATTGATTTTTGTATGGTTATTTAAAATGTTTTTTGTTCCTTTCTTTTCCTTTTATTGTTTCTCTTTTGTGTTTGCTGATTTTTTGAAGTCATTAGATATAGTTTCTTTCCATTTCTCATTTGCATATCTGCTCTACCAGTAGGTTTTGTTCTTTCTCATGTATTCATGGTGGCAATAATCATTTTTTGGGTTACACATGTATGACTCCCTTGAGGATATCTTGTAAGACTGGTCATGTGATGGTGAACTGCAGTTTTTGTCTGGGAAATGCACTATTTCTCCTTCATTTCTGAAAGATAGCCTTGCTAGGTATAGTATTCTTGGCTGGCAGTTTTTTACTTTGAATCAATCATCCTATTCTCTCCTGGCCTGTAAGGTTTCTGCTGAGAAATCTGCTGTTAGACTGATGGGGACTCCCTTATAGGTGACTCAACACTTTTCTCTTGCTGTTTTTAGATTTTTCTTTGTCTTCGACTTTTGACAGTTTGACTAAAATGTGTCTTGGAGAGGACATTTTTGGATTGAATCTGATTGGGGATCTTTGAGCCTCTTGGATCTGGAAGTCGATATCTCTCCCAATATCTGGGAAGTTTTCTGCTATTTTGTTGAATATGTTTTTCAATGTCTTTCCCTTTTCCTCCCTTTCTGGAACACTAATAATTTGGACATTTGTATGGTTAGGGTTGTCTGACAGCTGTCACTGGTTTTCTGCATTTTTTAAAATTCTTTTTTCTTCTTTTTTCCACCTGGGTTATCTCAAAAATCCTGTCTTTGAGATCAGAAATTCTTTCTTCTACTTGCTTTAGCCTGTTGCTTAAGCTCTTGCTTATATTTTTTATTTTGCAGAATGAATCCTTTAGTTGCAAGAGTTCTTGTATATTCTTTTTAAAGGTATCTCTTTATAAAGTTCCTCCTTCAGATCCTGGATTTTTTTCTCATATCGTTGTGTCATCTCTCTAAGTTTTCTTGTATCTCATTGAGTTTCATAAGATTGTTGCTCAGAATTCCTTTTCAGTCATTTCATAGGTTTCCTGTTGTTTGGAATCTGGTAATGGGAAATTATTGTATTCATTTGGTGGTGATGGAGTTTGGATGTGTTGTTCCCTCCAAAACTCATGTGGAATTTTGATCCCCAATGTGGCAGTATTGGAAAGTGATTGAGTCATGGGGGCAGATCCCTCATGAATGGATTAATGCTCTCCCTGGGGGGAAGGGAAGATAAATGAGTGAGTTCTCGCTCTATTAGTTTCCATGAGAGCTTGTTATTTAAAGGACCCTGGCACCTCCTCTTTCTCTCTCTTGCTTCCTCTTGCCATGTGACCTGCTTGTACCTGCCAGCTGCCTGCCACTTTCCACCATGAGTAGAAGCAGCCTGAGGCCCATGCCAGATGCAGCTGTCCCAGAATCGTAAGCCAAATAAACCTCTGTTCTTTATAAATTATCTGGTCTCAGGTAATTCTGTTATAGCAACACAAAATGGACTAATACAGGTATTGTCATATTTTCTTGTGTTTTTGTATTTCTAGTATCCCTACACTGAGGTCTGGGAATCTGGTTGAGCAGTTTCTTCTTCCAATACTCAGAAGTGGCTTTTGAGGAGAGAGAAACTCGCTCCTGTAGATGTGGTATATACTGACCATTGTGTAGGGTCTTTTAGTTTTGATTCTGGGTAGATGCAGTAGTGTAGTCTCTGTGTGGTTACTTTGACCATATTCAATGTTTGAGTTGTCTGTGAGTGCCTCTGTGGCTTAAGCAATGGGGCATTTAGTAGTTCCTCACTGAGGTGAGTGACACTGCATTGGATTATCAAGGCCATGGGTGAGGTCTCAAGCTCTTGGGAGAAATGCCTATATGCTCTGTTGCTTTTTGGTTGAGGTGGCTGACCCTGAGTGGACTTGCTGGTACCCCATCTAGTGTCCCATGGCCCTGGTAGGTGCACTGGGGTAATCTGAAGGTCCTCAGCTTAAATGGGTTTCTGGGGGTTGGGATTAGGATGTCAGGCTTTAAGCAAGATAGTAGTGTGGTCAGAAGCCCCTCAGCTATAGTAGGTGACTAAATAGTGTCACTGGGGCTCTCAGCAGAGCTATGTACCCACAAAGGAGTCATTGGGGTACTCTTTAGCTTCAGTGTTGAAGAGGGCAACACTGAGTGGGGTCATTGGATTTGTCTTGGGGCCTGTACTCTCAGGAGAGAGACTGGAATGGCCTGCAGCACCACTGTTGAAATGGGGCACCCTGGGAGAGGTGTTAGCAGTTTTGGGTGGGACCTTTCACCCCTCAGAAGGATAATGAGCTCTCTATAGATGTTCAGCTGGAGTGGACACTCTGGGTGAGGCCACTGCCATTGTGAACAGGCCCCTGTGACCCTAAGAACATTACTGAGATACTCCGGATCTCCTCAACTGGGGGGTTGCCCCTTATGAGGTTGTTGGGGCTGTGGGTCAGCTGCTGTATCCCAAGAGAGATGTTGGTTCCCTCTGAAGCCCCGTTGCTGGGGTGGCCAGCCCTTGGCAAGCTCATTGGTGCTGCAAAGATGTGTCTGTGCCTCACAGAAGTGTATGAGTCCTCCACTACTTTCTTGTGGCTGCAAGAATTGCAAGATCACCTCACCAAAGAAGGTGGGGTTGCCAGTAGGGACTAGAGGCCCCAATGAGGCATCTTTCTGACTCTGTAAAGTATGCGTACCACCCCCCTCCATCCTGAGGGGGACACCCTCACTCACTGGACTGCCTGCTCCCAGTGTGCAGGATGCCACATGGACACCAGTGTGAGCAACCCTGAACAATGGTGTGACTTTAGGGGAGTGGAACCACTGCTAGGGACAGAGTGAAATGTTTTTGGGTGTTGGACCCAATCTCAAATCTGCAATCCCTGCAGTAGCCTGGGGCCTGGGGAGTGGGGGCAGTTTCACATGTGACCCTCTTTGGGTCATTTCAGTTGTGTGTGCCCCCCGGGAGTTCCCAGTACCAGATGTGTGGATGCCTCTGAGAGAGGTGTATGGGTTCTCCTCTTGAGAGCCTTCTTTGTTGGTTACCTGCAGTGGCCACTATGGATAGTTCCTCAAGGGTTCCATGGTCTCCACCCTCCCACCTCAGAAAAAAAAAAGGACAACCCATTGATAGTTTTGAACTCGCAGCAATGTTCCTGCTATACCCCTAGCGGAATCTGTGATATTATGCAGTAGCACACTCAACATTCAATTTTTACTGAGTGGAGAAACAGTCTGTCTTCCCCACCTCCATATCTATTAGGTGGGCCCTGTGCTAGACTCTTGAAAGTCAAAGAAAAATTTTGATCCCATTTCCTCACACATTCTTAAGCATCCATTTAAAAATCAGACTAGCAAACAGCCTTAATTCTTTTTTTCAGTCTGAGTTTATTCACAGATTTTATCGTATGTTAATATTAATGTGCTGAATTTCTTCCTTGATGGTTGTGAATTTCTCTTAAATGTAGAATAGTAAATTTTGAAAATGAAAAAAATGTTTTCATATATGCATATATACACTTTTAACAACTTTTTTTTTATATTGGGTCAAAAATGCTCAGGGTGGACTTAGCCAATGAAGATTAGAAAAGATAGATTAGAAAAAATTTCCTATCTGGATTTATTTCATGTGGGCCTTAACTGTCCTGCTTAACTTTCCATTTCCTGGAGATAATACAGTGACAAGCACAGCTCTAATGAGCAGAAACCTTCTTCCTTAGCTACTGTTTTGACAGGTTGTTTGGAGAGACTCTTACTGAGGTTAAATAGAAGAAATGCAGCATCCAGAGAAATCTGTAGATTAGTATATTAAAATATATCTGCCTCTTCTGTTCTAAAATAACTGCTCATTGCAGTTCTTGTCCTATTTGCTGACAAATTGCTCCAAAATGACTTTGACAGAAGTCAGCAGCACGCACTGTTTAATTGGCTCTTCTTGCCCAAAACCTTTATCAAAAACTTTTCATTGGCTCATTACTGTGAATCCAACACTGCTATAGTTCTCTCTTACGTATCTGACTTTGTATGCATATTAAAAACCATGAAATATATGCATATGCTAAATAAAAACATTTTTATGTATCTGTAGGATTAAAAAAGAGAGGAAAAGATAGAAGTGGATTTCAAATTGAGGCAGCTTGGAAGTGCCAACTTTTTTTGAGGTGTTTTGCCTTTTGCTTATATGAAGAGCATGAGCAATGCATCTCTGCTCCTTGTTTATAATGTGCTGGTCAGTGCTGTGCCCTGAAATCTGGTGAAGGTTATTAACTTTTTTGCATGAATAGTAACCAAACATTTATCTTACTTTAAAAATGGAAGTACTAAAACCCTCTTAAATCCTGTCCCCAACTTATGGATAGCTTGTGTTTTCTCTAATTCTTAAGTTAGCCATTGGGAACTTGGAAATCAGTTCTTCCTAATATTGTATGATAGTTCTAAAAACATGTATGATAAATACCAGGGAATTGATAAATTTCTTCAGTAAAGGCCCGGAGAGTAAATTTTGTAGGCTTTGCATATCATACTATCTCTGTCACAACTACTCATGTTGTGGTGTGAAAGCAGCCATAGACAATGCACAAGCAAGTGGGTGTGCCTGTTTTCCAATATATTTATTTAGTTCCAGTTTACTTAAGGACACTGCAGTTACCATTTTATATTTTTCTCGTGTAACAAAATATTATTCTTTACACTTTTTCCATCTATTAGAAATTGTAAAAACTACTTTTAGTTTACTGGCTGTACAAAAACAGGCAGCTGGCCATATTTGACCCCAAAGCAGTAGTTTGCAGATTCCTGTGTGTATATATGTTAAAATACTAGAGAAACTTGTGGAATCTGTAGGAAAAAGCATTTTACATCTAATTGAAAATGTCAGGGATACATCTGTTCCAAAATGACCTAAGCCAAGTTGGCAATGAACAATGAATAGGTTTTTATTGGTAGATGGGAGAGCCATTATTATTTTAGTGTAGGTGGGGGCTATAGGTCTCCCTCAACCCCACCTCCATATCTATTAGGTGGGTTACAGGAACAGCAAGTCTCACACCAGATTCTGCACATATCTAAACATCGAACAACAAGTGGCAAGAATGTGGTTATATAACCTGTTCTTGCAACCTTAGCGAAGACTCACTCTTAGGCACCCCTAATACTTTAAATAAAATGTACACTGGAGGAAGACAATATTCTACAGTCAGAATTCAGATAACCTTCGAATCAGGTCTGTTAATGGCAAAACCCAGGACATAAGAGAGCCCTAGGTCAAGAATGTCACTGCAAGTGGGTAAACTGCTGGGTGACTAGATTCATGCAAATGTAATTGCCAAGGTACTCATATGATATTTAAAGCCAGTCTATATGTCTTGAATACCTCTCACTTCACCAATGAAAACTCATTTCCAATATCTCTTATGCTAATTAACAGTGCTAATAAAAGATTAAAATAGTTAAAAATGCTGTGGTAGCTGCCTCTGCAATATGGGCTTCTGATTAGCATCAGTTAAATACTAACCAACCACCCATGGAGTGAGGCTGATTAGGGACTATCAAATATAAGTTAATATTTAGGTGGAGATTAAAACTAACATACGTATGCATCACAAGTTCTATGCTTACGTATTTAAAAATAAACCATAGACATTAAGATATACTTCGAGGGGACGACTACCTCAGCAAGAAGAGAGATTTCTTTTCCCCATTCCATTCTTCTTACTAAGAACTGAGAAGACAGACTGTTTCTGCACATTGTTGATTTGGTGATCCAAGGAGAGGGCAAGGAAAAAATTGGGTAGGAGCAAGAACAGCAGTTTGAAGGAATTAGAGCTGTGAAATCTTTGAGGACAGGGCACTTCTGTAAGGAGAGGCTTTTAAGGATATGTGTTGGCTGCAGGCCATTTTCCTATCATTCCTTTTCTTCCTTAGACTTCTGAATACACACTACCCCTGCTATTGCCTTAGACTAGTGCTTCCATACAAGACTTCGCTTTATACACATCTCTCCTTAGAATAAAACAGTTTTACTACACTCTTTTCTCTCCTTTCCTGGCCTGAAACCCTACTGAGGTTTTTTTAAAAAAGTTTAAAAGCTTTATAAAGTGGTATAGAGACAATGGATGAAAATAACTAACACAAGGATTATTGTTACATCCGTGTAATCACAATAAAATTGGCCCTGTGATGGAATTGCTGGTGATTCTTTTTCCTTTCTATATTTTTGAAAAAATTTTTGGCAGTGCAGCATTAATTAGAACATTACCAGGCAGTGATCCTTCTAAGTTCTTTCTTTCTCTACAACCATATGTTCACAATTTTATTTATTTTTTTAAACTATGGAATATATAAATATATCTGGAAATAGAATGGAACTCAAGGTCAATCTTGTTTCAGTTATGTCACCACCTACTTTACCCAATTCCATATTATTTTCAAGCAAATCCCATATGTTTTCCCCATCTATAGATATTTTAGTTTGTATCTCTACAAGACACAAGATGGGCTTACTGAAAAAATAACCAAAACTCCAACGTCACACCAAAAAATTAATAATTTCTTAATAGCATCAAATATCCAGTAGTGTTTATATTTCTAAGGATGTCATAAGATCCGCAAATTGCAACCAGTTAATATGTCATTTAAGTCTCTTTTAATCTATAGCCTGCTTCTTCTCCTGTCCTCTCTTTTTTCCTTACATGTTACTAAACGAAGATAATTTTGTATTTCCAGGACTTTTCCCAGAATCTGGGTTTTGCTGTTTCATACTTGATTTTGAGAATTCCCCTTTATTTCTTAGTATTTTCATTATAAATGTCATACATACTTGCTGAAGGATATTTTGAAAATACAGAGAAATAGAAAGAAGTATTTTAGTTTCTCTTCCACTGTTAGTATTGTCCTGCTACTAGACCTCTTTCAATTGTCGGACTAATGCTCTTGGGGTCTCTTAGGAGTGAAGCTGTGTCCGTTCTGTGTACCAACATATGTCTCCCCTCCCCCACTACCTCATTCTTTAAACCAGCAGTACTTAGTAAGATAGTACTTTTTACAAAGGCTGTTTTGGAAATTTGTTGCATTGTTTTAGTTGTCAAATGACTGAGACGGCAGGAGGGAATTAATTGAGTCAGTGAAGAATTGTCCCACATATTCTTCTGCCTTCACTTGTTATCCTCAAATTCATGTAGGTGAAAAATTGTTTATAATAATCTGAGACTGGAACTGAATTCTGTTTTACATATAATTGGAAAGTAATTTTTGCATGTTTTTACTCTACAGTGAATTTTCTTTTTGTTTTTTAACTCTGATTTATCAATATACAATGTAGTTGATTTTCGTGTCCCTTTACCAATTCCTCCTTTACCCCCTCCTTTTTCCCCTCCCCCATCAACATCATATCTGTTCACTTGTCTTAACAAGCTCAAGTAATTGTTGTGATTGTTGTCTCCCCCCATGTATTTGTTTGTATATTTATTTGTTTATTTTTATTAGCTCCCGCAAATAAGCGAGAACATGTGCTATTTCTCTTTCTGTGCCTGGCTTATTTCACTTAATATAATTTTCTCTAAGTCCATCCGTGTTGCTGTGAATGGTAGTATTTGCTTTTTTTTAAATAGCAGAATAGTATTCCACTGTGTGTATATATATATATATATGTATATATATATATATATATACATATATATATATATATATACCACATTTTCCTTATCCGCTCATCTGATGATGAACATTTAGGCTGGTTCCAACTCTTGGCTATTGTAAATAGTGCTGCAATAAACATGGGAGTACAGTTATCCCTTTGACATGATGATTTCCATGGGTATATTCTCAGCAGTGGAATAGCTGGGTGATATGGTAGATCTATTTGTAATTGTTTGAGGAAACTCCACACCATTTTTCATAAAGGCTGCACCATTTTGCGGTCCCACCAAGAGTCTACAGTGAATTTTCTGCCGATACAACTACTGGGTAAATTGAGGGAGAATGGAACTCTGTTTTGTTTGGAATTTTCATTTCAGAAAACCACTAGCAGCATTGCCACTCACAGTATTTGAGTTGCCAACGCAACATGCCTGTATTAGTGTGCTTTTTGGCAGTTGCCTTCACACCTTCACAGGGCTGCCTGTAAGTACAAGCACTTGATTACTTTATCACACCTTTTAATCCAGGCCTCCCAAACTTTAATGTGAGGGTGCTATTGTAGTCTGCCCAGTTATGGAGTAACCATGTTGTGAAATACATATTATTTTAATTTTTAATACATCTACTTATTATAGTTATGGCATTATATTAACTACTTTAAAATTATGTACATAGGTAGATTATATTATCTATGGATTTCATTTCAAGATGATAATTGTGGGACTACAAGATATTTGTTGTTAAAGGGGGGGGCATTGGGTCTGCTTGTATTAGCCCCACAGACTTAGGCCAGTAGGGAAGATCAAGGCTACATGACCAGTCAGGGACCACTGAATAAATAAAACATTTTAACAGTGGAGTTTGCATAATAATAGCTGACCTTAAATAGTGCTTACTTAATATGCCAGGAACTCTTCCTTCTTTCTAAGTACTTTACCTAAGTCAACTCCCTCAATCCTCACAACTGCTCTAGTAGGTCAGTAGGAGCTACTGTTTTTCCTATTTCATAAATGAGGAAACAGAGGAACCGAGAGGTAAAGTAATTTATTCAAGCTCACATGGCTAATAAGTGCCAGAGCTGGGACAAACTCGGGAAGTGGGGATGCAGAGTCTCTTCTCTTAACCACTGCACTGGATTGCTTTTCTTTTGAAACATAATTCCCTGAGCTCCAAGGAAGGAAAATCAAGTGTCCTGGCAGAAAACATATAGTGATGTCATATTTCAAAAGGGAAAAAGGATATGCAAATTGGTGTCTTTTAGAGACTAGGTGAGCTGAATGGGTGGTAGGGTGGAATGTAAATATTTAAAATGAATACTAGCCCACTGTAGGAATTCAATAAATATATGTTGAGTGAATTAAGTACCTTCTGAAGTCACCTTAGAGTAGACCTTTGTAGTGGGGAGTCATTTGAATAACTTCTTAGGTAAATAAATGGCAAATAGGCTCCCATTGTTCTGTGGAGGAGGTACAAGGAATTCCCCTAAGACCTCTTCTAAGTAGAGCTTCATAATGACTGGGTGTTAGATCACTGTGCATAAGAAGGCCAAAACCTTCAGGAAGAGAAAGAAGGAAAATCACAGCCTTTGCTCTGCATAATACGAATTTAGAAGACACTATCACGGTGGGCCAGGTAGCCTTGACCTGCTGGCAGATGCTATAAAAGCAAGAGGGAGTCTGAGCTGATGAGTTCCCTTTGGAGAACAGAGAATAAAATTATGGAAGAGTCTCAAAGTTAACAAAGAAAGCAAAACAAATATTTGGGCATCTATAGTACACAAGGGACTGTACCAGATGCTTTTGTGAAGTGTAGCACACCCAGACAGGAGGCCATAACAAGGAGAACTCCATAAAGGGAGTTGCTTAATTTGCCCTCTTAGGACCACTGAATCTTAAGTACAATTATTAATTAGGATACACCTGGTTCAAATATCCATCTTGACAATTTCTGACAGGGGCTAGGGTGAAGGAGGGTGTTTTGAACCAAAATTTTATTATAAATTGACAAAATTCACCTTATGTAATGAACCATATACATCTTGGAAACAGATTTATGCCAAC
The DNA here is from genome assembly GCF_027409185.1 of Cynocephalus volans. NCBI lineage: Eukaryota > Metazoa > Chordata > Mammalia > Dermoptera > Cynocephalidae > Cynocephalus > Cynocephalus volans. The sequence goes on from NC_084464.1 coordinate 81,224,858, forward strand.
CCCTCTGGAATGAAGATTAGCAGAACTGATGTTTAGGAATGGCTCCGGAATTGTCTTTGTCCTGGTTTTATTTGGAGTCCTCTTTGGTTTGTCTTTTGATCCTCTGCAGTGTCCTTCACAAGTCTGTGTCCCATGACAACATGTCTGAATGACCATTTCCCTTTGCCTGCTTCTGTCTGAAACTGGCCAGTGTTTCAAAGTTCAGACTGTAATTGTCAGTTCTTTGCATATATCAGGTACCCAACAAAGGATGGTGGAGCTTAAAAAGCATCCTGTTTTAAAATGAACATACGCGTAGAAAGGTTTAAGGAAAAGCCCTTGAGTATTCATACCTCTGTTTGGTGGTTCTCAACTGGAGGTTTCTATGAGTCTGTGAAATGGTAAGTGTTGTCCTTGAGCTATTTTCAGAAGCCTGATGGAAACCATATCCTTACCTGTAATGAGGCTGGGAAGCTAACTAAAATGTCAAATTTCTTTATTTTTGTTTGTAATTATATTAACTTTGTACAAATAGCATTAGTCTTTTAGCCTAGGATTGTTTGAGAGCAAGTAACAAAATATACTCAGATGAGTTTAAGGAAAAGAGGAAATTTAATATAATGATATAGGGGTGATATGGATTGTTTCCCCCAAGTTTTATTAATTAATACCTTGATCCCCACTATGACCGTTAAGAGGGTTGGAAATCCTATTATGGTAATTGCAAGGTGGGGCTTTGAAGATTAGATTCTGAGGACCATGCCTAGTGAATGGATTAATAATGGTGGTCATGGGCGTGGTTCTGAGGGCTTTAAAAGGAGAGTGCATGAGGAGCTCTGTCTTTCTCTCTGCTCTGTCATTTTCTGCCATGTGGGACCCCTGCATTGCTGTAAAGCCACCACCAAAGAAGATCCTCACCAGATGTGTTCCCTGGACTCTGGACTTCCCAGCTTCCCAAACTGTAAGCAATGTTTCATTTTCTTGCAAAGTATCCAGTTCCAGGTATTTTGTTATAAGCAACAGAAACAGACTAATACAAGGAGTATCTCACTCAAGCCAAAAGTGGGCAGTATAGCTAAGTCTTACAAAGAATTGAAGCCAATGAAAGGGAAATCACTAAAAACCAAGGCAGCTATCTTGAGAATTTTCTTCTTGGGGCCTCTGGTGTCCCCCTTCTTCTTCTTTGTCTGCATCAGTCTCATCCTCTTCTCTGTAGACTGGATACTTGGTCTCTGCTAGCATGGCTGTTTTCAATATTTGTGAATTATGTTAAAGCAGATCAGTGAAGACAGTATGTGTGTATATATAGGTACATTTATGTATATGTAAATACACATTCACACACATATCTATATACACACATATATGTGTATGTATGTATATGTACGTCTATATATACATAGCTAATTTATACCTGAAGGGCCCCATTAGTTAAGATTTGGATTTCCCAATCAGGTACTCCTCCTGGGGAGGGAATAGTTGGAAGTATACACTAGTTTGTTAGCATCTGAAAGAACTTAACCAGAAATCCACACTCCAGTGAGTTACCACAAGTTTCAACCATGTTTACCTCATGTCAGTTCTACTCAGTTTTAAAATGAGCACAAACAGCACTAGAAATGACTTTTTATTAGTGAAATGTGTAATGTTCAAAATATGGGATTGGCTAGACAATTCATACATGCAACCCTTCTCTCAGAGGGCAGGTGTGAGATTACATTTTTGGTAGGGCATTTCTTGACTTAGGACTTAAGGACTTAGTTTGGCTTTGTTTATGAAGTCTATCATTCACTTGTGATATAAGGATTAGCTGAATCATGATGCTAAAGTATTGTTGCCTTTGCCTTCAGTGAAAGAACCTAATGTTGTAAACAATCGGCTTATTTTAGGTCGGTTTGCAATAAGGATGTGCCATGGTTACTCCATAACTGGCCTCCTCTCAGCCTTTAGTTCTGTATGAGAATATAGGCCCTTAGACTCTAGAGGACTGGAATCTCTCTGTTCTGTCCCCAGTTTCTCTGAAAGAACATGAACTGGCTCAGCTTGGATAAGGTGTCTTGGTCCAATCAACAGTGGCCAAAGAAGTTTCTGGGTTGTGTGGTGATCAGCAGTGCCAAAGAAAGCCTCTCAGGAGGAGGTGTGGGTGTGGAATCAGACTGGGTTGTGGGTGAAGGGTAAATTTAATAGAAAGGGGTGTTGACAGGGTAAGTGCCTTGAGAGCTCATGTTGATCAGATCCAAAGCTATGGGTGTCTTTGATCCAAAAAAGGATATAAAATTCTTAAAACTTCAGCATTTTTAGGTAGGTTAAATGTTACAGACAACAGGTTTGATCAGTAAAATGATTTAAGGATATGCAATTATTTTTGATAAGCAATTACTTTTCATTTTGATAGTTTTATTAGTGGGGTGAATTTTCTGGTGGAATGGGGACTGAGTTTTGGAAGGGGGAACTTCCATAGAGGGCAGGAAAATGGACCACTCGATCATGGGACCATGGGCTCCAGGGGAACAGAAGAAGGGAGAAGGATAAGAAAAAGGAGAGGGCAGGACTCAGTTGACACTCTTGGACTATTTTCATATTTATGTCTAAGGCCAGCTCTGCCTGCTTACAATGCAAATAGCAAAGAATACTCAATTAAAATTTTTTTCTTCCACAGAGAATGACTCTGACATAGAGCGTGACTGTGACAAGGCCATGGAATAAAGCAAGTGCCAAATTTGTTTTGACTAAACCAACAAGCCTGTTTCTATGGGCCATCTGCTGGGACACATAGCCTCGTTACTCAGAATCCTTGTTTAACCTGCATCCATGAGAAAAGGGGTTGCTAAGTAAATTAATAGAGTAAACAAGGGAAATGTTATGCTGATTGAGAGTGAAGGCCTTCAGCTGAAACATTTCATTCAAACAATGAGGGTTCTAATTATGAATACGTTATCAGTAAAAGTGCTTTCACAGCTTGCCTTCCTGTGATAGTGGTTTCACTGCTTTTTCTTGAAATGTTTTGAAACTTGGTTTATTTAAGAAACATTCTCTTCCTCAAAATTTTCATAAAGGGAAAATGACCTTTTTTCTCCCAATTATGAATTACAGAGATTTTACTATCCTTGAAAACCTTGAACCCAAATGTAGTTTTAGTATGGTGGGTGGAGGGGAGGGGGTGGGGAGGCTTAGTCAGAGGGGATGTTGGGGGGAATGTGGCAAAGAGAGCTCAAAGTGGGAAATATAGAAAGGTGGAGAGAAAGAGGGAGAAATATTAGAAAGAATGGTGGGCACAAGAAAGTGGGATAAAGAGAAGCAAGAAAGAACTAGGAGGTGCTAAGAAAAGAGGAGGAAGAGAGGGTAGATCTAGAAGAAAGGGAGCAGTGTGCAGGGCATGTGGAGTTTGTTGAAAATGATTGAGTTTATTATGATATTTATTAATCATGTGGAGGTTGAGTTGAAATAGAATTAGCAGTCAACTCAGAAAGAAAAAAATTCTTTCAAACTTGGCCCTCTCCCCTTACCACTGTAGCAAGTAGCAGAATGGTATTGAAAGACAGGTATCTGCATAAAGGCTGCCCTTTGCTCTGACCTTCCCAGCTAATTGGGTTGGCTATCTCTACTCAGACCCAGGGCTCCAGCACAGACCTCTGTTAACCAGGCTTCCCATGGGCAAGGGGATTAGTACTGGCTGATGTGGAACGTAAAGGAAATGATACAATCTTGGGCAAAGGGTACAAGTTTCGGAGCAAACTCTTTCTCCAAATGATGTCCCCTTATTCCCTTTGCTGCTTCTCTCTTAGGTCGCTGTCTCTGTCTTTGTCTCTCTGTCTCTGTCTCTGTCTTTCTGTCTCTGTCTCTGTATCTTTGTGTCTCTCTGTCGTCTGTCTGTCTGTCTGTCTCTCTCTCTCACACACACACACACACACACGCACAACACACACAATGAATGCAGAGAATACAGAGCTGCATTGGGAGAGGGATGTGCTTGGTGGGAGTAAGGAAGTCCCTGTAGTTCTACAGCTTTTATACATTATGAAAACAACTCTCTCAGACTAGAACAGGAACATAGCATATTCCCTAGCCTCTGCCATATCTGTGCATTTCTTAATGGTTGTAACATAAATACCAGATGTTATTTTCCTCATAAAGTAACTGTGGTTAGAGTATTAAAGGCAGTTTTCATGCCACTTTTTCCCCTTTTTCCAACCTGGCTCCAAAGTTAAGAACTAGGCAGAAAGCAAGTTTTCTTTGCTCATTGAGATTGATTTCCTGGTCATGAGTATTCCAGGGAAACTTCTGCACTCAAAGAGGTCATTTGGAAGAGGGAAATTAAAGACAATCTCACTTATCTTTTTCGCAGCCCTTGGAGACCAGATATTTTGGTGGATTCGGGCTGTGTTAGTGGCTCCTTTTCAATCTACTGTACATTCTGCCCTCACTCCATTGTACCTGAACTCTGGGACCCATTATGATAACGGTTGCTTATTTTCTCACCTCACTTCCCTGTCAAAGATTTTCCCTGAAGCTGGTTTCATTATAGTTTAAAAAATACCATCTGTCTATCTAAGATTTTTTCTTCTCTCTTTTGGACAGATTTGTATCTGATTTGTTTCACGTGGTTCTATTGAACTTCTCCAGGTGCAGAGAGTAGGCACTATACAACTCCTGTCCAAAATCATCTTTTTTCACATTACTTCTGTGCAACTATTGGTGGAATTTGTCACTATTAACCGTGGGTTTTTGTTGCAGTGATTAAGCTCCTTTATTGGTTTATCCAGTACAAAACCAGCATAATTTAAGTGACTTCCTATCCTATGTATAGTTTGTTGCTTTCACTCCTCTATCTGCAGCACGGCTCCTCCCCTCCCAACCACCACCACCACACACAGTACCTTAGAGAGATGCACTTGGGTGCTTTGTGTTTTGCACCTGTGTGTTTTTCTGCCTGCTGTATTCTTCTTTATTTGTGCATTACACGTACTTCAATGATCTATGTACTATTTTATTGGTTCTAGCCAATGCTCACAATGCTCCAGATGTACTGTTTAATTGCCTTTTCATCCATTAACATATTTTGTAGCGACATCTTGGAAATGAAACAAAAGCAAAATGTAGCAGTTTTCCGGGGACCATTTTATTATTATTATTTTTTGTTATTTCTTCTGAGGATTTCTTCTTGCCCACAGTCTTTTTGTTTGTTTGTTTAATACATGTTGTTTCCTTCTAATAATTTCATTCATTTCTATATCCTTGATTATTCTCTCCTTTCACATGATTTCCAACTCACATATAAACTATCTTTTTATGGGATTTTTAAAATGTTTTGTTTTTTAATGAAGATCAACTACACTAGCTTTTGTTTTGTCTTCTCTGTCATTTTATTGTTCTGACTTTAGGGAGTCAGAATATTTGTAGTCAATGACTTACAGACAGACCCATTTCTTTTTTTTAATTTCAATTTTTTAATTGTAAATTGACAAATTATAGTTGTATATATTTATGAGCTACAAAGTGATGTGTGGTATTCATAATCTAGAATAATTAAATCCAGCTTACTAACATATTCATCACCTCAAATACTTATTTTTTTTGTGGTGAGAACATTTGAAATTTCCTATTAGTGATTTTGAAATGTATAATACATTATTATTTAGTATATTCACTATGTTGGGAAATATATCTCAAAATATAAAAAAGGTATTCCTCTTGCCTAATTCAGGCTTTGTGCTCTTTGACCATCATTCATTTCTTATATTTCTTTTTTCCCATCTTTATTGAGATATAATGGACAAATGAGACCTGCTTCTTTTCATGCTTTAAACAAAGCAAAGTCAGTCACACTAATATTTGTGGATAGATGACTACCCAGAGGTCATAATGTAGGGCATACATCATCATTCATTTACTCACCAAACTCATTTGTTGCAGGAAATAAAAGCCATGACATTTATAAACAAGGCTTTCCTGCTTATACAACTGCATTGTAGGAACGGGAGAGAACTCACCAGCTGGGGACTGTCACACCCTCTTCTTTAACATAAATAAATAACAGGCTTTCTTTGGTATTTGAGGATAGCCAAGACCTCCTCCAAGATTTGCTTCATGGTTAGCAGGGGAGAAAGGGACTTTGTGACACGTATGTAGGAAAGATATTATATCAAGATGCTCAGCCGGGGAAGGCAAAGTAGACCTTACTGCCATGGCACATCCTTCAAAAAGGCTCTTTGGAAGAATCTGATGGCAATATTGGGGAGAGTCACAGTATTTGCCTGGTAAGATATGTAGGATTTGTACAAAGTTTACAGCATTTGTCAAGAGTACTAAGACATAAAATCTCTTTGTTAGTTGAGATCTTTACTTTTTAGAAGACATGATATGAGGTTCTGTTGTTATGGAGAAGTGATTTCTCATTACATTGCAGTAGGTCCTGGAGTATGGTGGCAAACAGGATGCATGGCTCTGCCTTCATGAGTGTTCCCTCATGGAACAAAATGTAAAATTATAAAATAAAATTATACCACTGTTGCACCTTTGAAAAGTGATAAACTAAATCTTAGACAGTACTAAATTGCTATTTGGCAAATACATGGGGCCCTTACTTAGTTATCTTTCTCTGTATTCAATAGCTTAGAAATATCTGCCAGTGTAGAATTGCTACTGAGCAAGGGCTCATTGCCCAATAGGAAAGTGACTGGGTTCAGAGTAGATATTGCCTTCAACTTCACATTTGGGTTATGTAACAGTATGGCCTGGTATTTTCCCAGTCTCCCAGAGGTGAGCCAAAACTCCCCATTTACTTGAGGAGGGGCAATATGCAGTGCAGCATGTGTACCATGGTTTGACAGCCTGATGTAAAATTTTCAGCCTCTTTGTAAAAGGTCGCAGGTTGTAGCCACTGCTTGCAGGCAGACTGGTCATTTTTGTGTTACTATGTCCAATCGTTCTGAGAAGTAGGCAACCGGCTGTCTGCTGCTGCCAAAGTTCTACATCAGAACCATCAGACCTATGCCCTGGAACTCATGCATAAAAAGGTCAAATGGTTTTTTTACATCTGGGAGACCAAGTGCCATAGCTGTTAAAAGCTTTTCTTTAATAGTATGGAAGGCTCTTTGACATGCTGTTGTCCAGTATATGGTTCATGATTGCCCTCTTTGAGAGCCTTATATAAGGGTTTAGCTATAAGTCTGAAATTGGGAATCCAGATACAGCAGAACCAACCATTCCCAAGAATGCTTGTAACAGTTTTTCAGTGATGGGTACCACTACCCTAGCCAGGGCCTTTCTTTGGCCTGGTAACAAGGTCTGTGTCCCTTAGATAGCTCAAATCCCAAATACTTTACTGTTGGTTGTATAATTTAGGCTTTTTTCTTAGAATCTTGTATCCCCTGAATGCCAGAAAATTTAAAGTTAGCATAGCATTCCTGTCAGAGGCTTCCTTGGTCTTACTAGCTATCAGAATGTCTTCTACATACTGAAGTAGAATCCCCTCTTCCAGCTGAAGTTCTCTTAGATCTTTGGTTAGAGCTTCCCTGAAAAGGGTAGGGGCATTCATAAATCCCTGAGGCAAAAAATTCCTACAATATCACCATTTCATATTGGACTCTGGATCATACCACCGAATAGGAAATAACTCTTGGAACTCTGGGCTTGTGGGTATACAGTAAAAGGCATCCTTTAAATCTGAGACTGAACCAACAAAAATCTCCAGACAGGGTGGTGAGAAAGGTGTAGGGATTTGGTACTGCTGGAGGTATATCTTCTACAATTTGATTAATGGCACTCAGATCTTGTACAAAGCGATAATCATTAGTACCCGGTTTCTTCACTGTCAGGATAGGAATATTATATAGAGACTGACAAGATCTAGTAAACTGGTACTCAAGAAAGGCAGTTATCAGGGGCTTTATACTTTCCCTAGCTTGACTCTTCAAAGGATATTGTCTTAAGTTTGGGAACGTTTTGCCCATTTGGAGCCTTACTTTTACTGGAACTGTCATTCTAGCTCACCCTGGCCTCCCTTCAGCTCACAGGTCCAATCTTATATCCTGGAGGATTGTTTCAAGTACCTCTAGCTGAGGTTCTTCTTTCAATTGTAGGAGTACTCCTTGGAGAATGCAAGCATGGTCAGGAGGCACTTTAACTTCCACCCATGCTAGCATGAAAGGTACTCATGCATTTAGTCTAGTTAGCAAATTGCAGCCCAACAGAGATGTTGGACATTTGAGCATATACAAAAAAACTGTGCTTTAAGAAAGTCTTCCCCAAATGACACTTGAAGGACAGAAAAAAGGACCTATGAGAAACTTCCAGAAACACCCATTATTGCAGTGGTTTTGGGGGAGAGGGGGGTCCTCTCAGGCATTTAAAACTGAATAGGTATTAAGGAAATCCTAATAAAGTCCAAAGCTTGGTTAACAGAAATGTACCAATGCTGATCTCTTAGTTGTGACAAATGTACCAAAGTAACGTAAGATGTTGATAACAGGGGAAACTGGGTGTGGGATATATGGGAACTCTCTTTATTACCTTTGCAACTGTTCTGTAAATTTTAAACTAATCTTAAATTAAAAATTTAAATAAAATGGGAGGTTATACTGAAAAAAAAAAACTGAATAGGTGGCTGTGGTGTAAATTCTAGTTGCTATTTGTGGGTTGTGGCAACTGGTAATTCAGCTTATGACTGGCTTCCATTCCCTCTTCTCTCCCTCTGGGATGGTTGGAGCATTCCTATTTCCAGTGGCCTTCTTGTTTACAGTAGGCACATTGTTGAGGTCCCATGGCTGGATGACTTCAGTGGTTAGAAGGTGGGGGCACCAGGGGTCTTACACATGGCTTCTTACTTCCACCAATGGGCATCCTCACTGGTTCTGGTTGTTCATGTCTGAGAGCTGCAGCAAGTAGTGTGGCTTGCTGCTTCATTTCATGCAGCCTAGTTTGATCCTTGGGCTCTTTGGGATCCCAGCCTGGTTTAGTTCCAGGTACCACGTTAGCTGTCAGAGTGTTAATTGGATTGTTAGTTAGCAACTCACGAAGTCTCTCAGCTTTTTGATGAGCCTTTTCTAACACTATCTTACTTCTGGAGTTAGGAGGATATTTATTAGGGCCTGAATATCAGCCCAATTTGGATTATGAGTTGCAAATATGGATGTGAATACATTTTCCATCTTTTCGGGATCATCCCAATAGGAGGGCATGTTATTTTTCCAATTATATAAATCTGAAGTTGAAAAGCGAGAATGTACATATGCAAATCCTCAGGGTTGGCTTTGGTCATTGAGACCTACAGGGATTTGCCTTAATGGAAATTGTGGTGCCTGAGATTGAATGTCCTTAGGGCCAAATTGAGTACTTCAACAGTTGTGGGGGAGACCAGTTCTTGTTGGCTATCTATCAAAGTTGGACCTTTAGCCTTGGGGACACTGGAAGCTCCTGAAACATCTCCATTGTGTGGGGGAGGAAAGGCAGGAGAAGGAGGTGAGGTGGAAGATCCTGTTATTAGATGGGACAGGCCAAGGTCTTCCTCTGGCCCTGACTCAGGTAAAACCTGCTTTCTCTGGGAATTCTCCCCTCTGAACTATGATCTTTCACTTGTTCTATAAAACTTCATTGTGATACAAGGCCATGAAAGATTGCACATATGGGCTCTCATTCTGTTTTTCATCCTTTTTGCAAAGCAGGTCTAATTACAAAATGGTATTATAATTTAAAGATCTGTTCTTAAGCCACTTCTCAACAGACTTCAGTGAATATTGGGGCCAGGCAGTGTTACATAAGAAAATCATTTGCTTTCTTTTCATTGGCCCATAACTAAACTCTGCCCTATTATGCAGAATGCAGTCTGAGGGGCTGTGTTTTGGGATGCTATTGACATTCTCCATAATTTAAAGAGAACCTGTCTAAGGTTACTGGCACAAAAACTCTAATTTCTAGGGAAACTATTTTGGGTCTGTTATTGTGCTGTTATGTGCAGCTGTTTTAGTCAGCTCTTTTGCTCAGCTTGTCATAGGAAGTCCCAAACATCAAGGGTGTTGGGTTGCATAGGGTGCTGGGAGACCAAACCCTTATGTACACCCTCTTATATGAGTCACAGTTCCATCTGACCCAGGAAAGGGGGTATGTTCTTCTGGTGGGAGTCCCTATGAGACTGATACTTGTCATGGACAATAAATCCCAACACCTCTGCTAGACTTCAGTCACCTGAAAGTATCTCAAAGGACCAGAGGGAGCAATGTCTCTTATCTTTGGAGTTCTATGACTCTCATATACATAGGATTTAGAAGGGTTTCATTTTGGTCACCAAAGAATCTAGTCTTAGTTATCCAAATTAAACATATAGGACAAGACACACAAACAAATGGTATGCATGTCAATTACCACATTATGGACCCTGAGTATGATTCCCTCAGTGGGGTGACCTGACAAGGCTCAGACTTGTCCATGCCTGCACCAGACACATTTTATCCACTCACGGGGAGGATGAATGACCTCTGGTCTGTAAGCAGGTGAGTGGACACTCAGTACAGCTGAAGTAGAATGGACAGCTGCTTTGAGTTAGGCCTGCTTGGCTGCCACCAACAACTCCTTCTGGGCATGTTGAGAAGGCAGTGGACATAGATGGACAAACATCAGCATATACCCAGAAATAACAAATTGAGTACTCTCCAAACCCAAGCCAAATTATATGAGCACCTCTACAGTTATAGCCTTTTATACTGCCTCTAACTTTCCCTGGAACTCGAATCCAAGGCTCTAACCTGACAAGTTTCCCCAACGGCAGGACTCTAATCCGCTGTTCTCACAAGACTGAAAGAGAAGGGAAGGTATAAGCATATAAGGAAGTAACTCACCCAGAGACATCTTGTTCTCCAAGAGCTGTTTCTTTTCCTGAAAAGGAGAAGTGCCGAAGGGCCTGGAGCACCATGACAGGGAAGCTGGTACCTCACATCCAAGCCTCTAGATGAACCAGTATAGGTGGCTACTCATGATCTGTGCAGAGGGCCTGTGCCCTGCCAGAGGAGCTGCAGTACCATTGGACAGGCAGTCACAAGGATTTCTGTCTCATCAGAGCTGCCAGGAATTTTTACTGAGTAAGGGCTTGCTGCCCTGTGCTTACAGAAACTAATATCATGGTGCCAGGTTTTTGAGAAAAGAAAAGGCTTTATTTCATGAGGTCAACAGGTGTGGAGACAGGAGGCAAAGCACCTCAAATCTATCTCTTTGGTCCAGGGGCTGTGCAGGCTGTAAGGTGTAAGCTTTATCTGTGATTGGCTAAATCTATGTCAGGCCATATGACAGGGCAATAGTGGATTGGCTAGCCCTGAGTCAGGCCATATCACATGGCAAGGGCTGATTGGCTGATAAAGTCAAAAGCTGATTGGTTGATTCTGAATCTAGTCCTTCAATTGGTTGAATCTGAATTCAGTCCCTGTTGGAGGATTTTCAAGTTCACGCAGTATCCCAGGCCATCTGGAGGGCAAGGTCTTTCTCTGTACATATGCTCAGCTTACATCCTGCAAGATAACTTTGAAATAACTTGAGGTAGGGAAATAAAACCAGTTTCAGTTAATGTTAGATGGTTTCAAAGTGGTTTAGAGTTTTTCCCTTTCTTGGTTCTTCTGACTTACTCACCCTTCTTCCTGTACTTGTTTTCTGGTTTCAATAATTTTCCCAAGCACTGAATGTAAACCCTGTCCAGAGCTTTGTACTGGCTCCTTAACTTTTTCCTCTTTTTAAAACACCTCTCACTTCTTCCTTTAATTTCAGTGTTTACTAGCATCATTGTAGATGATTGCAACATCCTCTCAGTTGGTTGTCTTTACTTTGTATTTTCCCATCCCAGACCAACAGGCAAAATTTTGTTAAACAAGGCTTCAGGGAAAACTGCCCTTGTTGTTTCATTCTCTTGCTCAGGAATCTATCTTGGTGTTCTATTACCCAACCCTTGAACTACTGTTTTCAAATTCCCCTGAATCTGCCTCTTTCCTTCATTTCCTATCCAACTACCTTCTCACTACTGTTCCATAACTATGCGTACATGCCATGCCAACTCCAAATCTCTTGTTTGGAAAAAACTTCTTCATACTCCATATGAATATATTCTCCATGTAAACACTATATTCACTTATGTAAACAAAGAGGATGTCAGGCCTGAACTCTTTCAAGACATTCTCACTGACTGCACTAGACCTTTTCTTATGGAAAATCTGAGAGTTTCCTTATCTGAGATATTAAAAGCATAAAATAAGAACAGATTGGAAGATTTATACCAGAGAAGAATTCTGCCCTGGTTGTGAGATAGGTTGGATTGCTGATATTTCTCCTTATTTTGAGTCTCTTAGAATAATTCAGTAGTTCATGTTAATTGATTTATATCTTTGTCATTTTATTTGAGTTCTGTTTGGAAGCTTCCTGCCACTTCTGCTGAATTAGGACTCCATTGAAGATGTGGACTATGTGACCTTGACCTATTCAGGCAAGAGCAGCTTCTTAATTTGCAGGGCTCAGTGCCAAATAAAAATGTAGGGCAACTTGTTTAGAAATTATAAGAATTTCGGGCCGAGCCCGTGGCGCACTCGGGAGAGTGCGGTGCTGGGTGTGCGGCGACGCTCCCGCTGCGGGTTCGGATCCTATATAGGAATGTCTGGTGCACTCACTGGCTGAGTACCGGTCACGAAAAAAAAAGGCAAAAAAAAAAAAAAAAAAGGAAATTATAAGAATTTCAAGACAGCGACAGCAGAGCATTAAACCAAGTGCAAGGCCTTTCCAAGTGCAGGGCCCTGTGAGAATGCCCAGGTTATACACCCATGAAGTTGGCCCTCCCTAAGGCCTAAGGATATTCGACTAATTCTTTCTTTATCAATATAATTTATCTTTCTCATGGTTAAAGTCTCCAAATAAATGCAGACATTAAGCATATCCATTTTAGTGAGTTCCTAAATCTGTAACTTTGAGTAACTGAACCACATTTTGTTTATTATTAATTAATTAATTCATTTATTCATTTACTTCTTGAAAAGTTTTTTGTTTTCTTTTTCTTTTTTGTCTCCCTCAGCTTTATTGAGGTATAACTGACAAATAAAAATTTTATATATTAATGTTGTACATACAATGTGATGTTTTGATATATTTGTACATTGTGCAACAATTATCACAGTCAAGCTAATTAACATATCCATCACCTCACAGTCATCATTTTTTTTGTGTGTGTTGAGAGCATTTGAGATCTACTCTCTGAGCAAATTTCAAGTATACAACAGTGTGTTAGTAACTATAGTCAGCATTCTATGAATTACATCTCCAGAACTTATTTATCCTGCCTAACTGAAACTTTGTACCTTTTGACCAACATTTACTGATATGAACATTTAAAATTACATAGGTAATTGTGAGAGATCATAAAGTCTTAGAGTACAGAGGTCAAGTTGACTGCATCTTTGAATTCTAACAGCAAGTTCAACCTTTCAAATGATAAGGCAAAATTAATATTTTGGAGGGTCAATAACCTGGATTGTCTTTCTGGGCTCCACACTGGTGTGCTAGGAGCTTCCACAGGAAAACAGCTGGAGATATTGAGTGGCTATTAAAGCCTTTTGACTGAAAGAATTTGTCGCAATTGAGGGATAAGATCTGGGGAGACTAGAAGGATACCCAGATGCATAATCCAGATGTGTCAGTGGGCAGAGCCATAGCAACATTTGGACATTATGGTCAGGAGTGGAGAGAGGGTCAGGGAGGAACACCCAAGGCACAAGCCAAGTAGGCATCTGTGGTGGCTGCTGAGAAGAGAGGTGGGATTCAGGAACGAAGGCCAGGGACTTGTACAATTCATCATTTAAAGAGTTTGAGTGGATCATGGAAAGATAAGGTGGGAGTTTCTATGACAACAAATTCCTGCTTCCACTGCAATTTCCACTTTTATGGCTACTACCATTGCTATCTATGTGGTCATCATCACTAACTTTGTGCCTGGGGTTCCAGGTCTTTCTCCAGCCCTGGGCCCATACTATACTGTGGCAGTTGTGCTTGAGTGTTGCAAACAGTTTTGTGCCCATCCGTGCCTCAGCAGATGGAATGACAATCTGCTTTATCTTAACATGGCTTGGAGCTATTGTTCATTTCTTCTTGAAATACTTATTATTAGTTTTAAGATTCCTGATACCTCATTAGCCAGGGAGGGAGGAAGATCCCTTCTGCCTCCTCATCTACTGGTCCTGTGGTAGGAAGTTCTCCCTGAGCCTAAGCTCTCTGTCCTTCCTCTACCAGAGGCCACCTGCCCCAGAACTCCAGCACAAAAGTAGTGATGATCAGGTAGATGGTGGCAGTAAAAGTGAAAATTGCAGTGGCTTCATGAGACAAATTTAAACACCCTTGTCTTTGGACAGGAAGTTTAGGAGAGCCACTGGCCAAATTAACTCTGCAGAGGAGCTGTGAGACTAACCTCAAAGATGGTTCTGAATGAATTGGAGCAATGCTGTTGTCTTATTTCTAGGACAATGCAGACCATCCATGGATTATTTGTGCTCCGAAATTCATGGTTTCTCACTGTGCCAACTATACTGAGTGTCCCTTATCACAGACAAAGAAGGAAGTAATTGTGTAACTTTACCTAGGGAGGGATCTGTAATTCAATTTCCTAGGACTAATGCTGAAGAACATCCAGGTAGCTTTGAACATTCCTCCAAAACTGATTGAGAAGGTCATTATCATTGGAACTTTTTATTATATTAACTTACTTTCAGAATAAACTTGAGAAATTGATTTTCCTCTCTTCAAAACACTGATTCAAAAATATCCTTGTGTTTTGATATAGTCGGTTCTCTTCAATATGTAAACTCATTCTCATTTATTTTATTGTTATTTTGTTTTATCTTCTCTACAATGAAAACTTCATAAAGGTGTGAATTATATTGATCTTCTTTTACCATTGCATTCTTGGCTGTATCAGAGTCCCTAGTAAACAGCTGTTCAGTAAATACTTGTTGATGAATAAATGAATGAATAATTCAGCAGTGCTTTGAATTCATGTGCAGACGACTGAACGAACAGGTCTACCTTATTCACCACAGGGAAGGCAAAATCTTTTTGGAGGGAACTCAATCCAAGGAAAGAAAATATCAAGATGTACTTTAACTTTCATAAAAGGAGTGCAGACAAGTGCCTCACAGGTGGAGGAATTTTGAGGATGGCAAAATGTTATCATTCAGGTTGTGCTCTGATGCAGCCTCTTTGGGCTGAGCTCTGGGGGGTGAAGGAGGTCCAATTAAACTTGAGTGAAAACTAAAGGAACTATAAATCAAATATCAGCTGCACTGACACCAGTAGCTTTTACAGTGACAGCAGATAGCATCGGTGTCTCTTCAGGGATGGCAGATGGCATCCCTGTGACACAGCATAGTTAGCATGGTGACACTGTTTTATCCCTGTGACACAGCATAGTTAGCAGATTCACATCATCAGCACTGGGGTGGGCAGCTTCTCATAGGAGTGAAGGACACTGACATTAGGGGCACTGTCTCTGGTGAGTGGAGGAGCAGAGGTGCCTCCAATAACATGGCTGTGGGACAGGGGGCACGAATTAAGAGGAGAGGAGGTGGAGCACTCCATGGACAGCTGAGATGATACACCACCCTCTGCCATGACATGCCTGATCAGCATCACTGGGGATGCTCAGAAATGTTTGTGGAGAATTTGAAGGGGAGTAACTGCTTGCAGGTCAGCTCTGGGGGTGGAGAGTGGGGGTAGGGAAGGAATGGTGACTTTGGATAGTTATCCCCTGCCTTGCTTATTGCTCTTCTCTCTTCCTCCTGTCCCCTGGATTGGTATGTTCTGGAAAACAAGAAATAATATAGAGACGCTGATTAGGGCTGGCATTTTCTCCATCTAGAGTTTCAGTAATGGGGGCTTTACATTCCAGTTCTGGGATCCACAGTGCCTCGAGATCAGGGAATCTAGTTTAATTCCTCATTCGAGAAAAACATAACTTTTTATTAAAAAAAAAATCCTTTCTTTATCACAACAAATAGAAGATGTCTTCCTGCAGACCTCCTGCATTTACCTGGAAAAAAATTAAATAGCTTTTTTGGTTAGGCAAAAAATACACATACATACAAAACATGTATGCATTGGGCAAATGTGTAATGTTGGGACTCTGCATCCTAGCAAGAAATCACTCATATTAGTACCCTTTCCACAGTCTTAATTTCCCAACTTCTTTTCTGCTTGAATTCATTTGTGTTGTTCATTTGGGTTCTATTATGTAGAGACCCTGCTCCCTACCACCCCAACCAATTGAGAATCTTATTCAGTTAAGTTCCCTAATATCTGCAACGCTGTCCATTTTTTTTTTGTACCTGAATGTGATCCCCTTCCAAGTTTTCATTTTATATTCCCAGGGCCCAGCATTTAGCTCCATGCACATTCAATTTCATTCTCATCAACTTTCGTGTACTCTCAGCCTGCAGAGCTGGCCGAGTTGTCCCAGCAGACCTTTTCTTCGGGTAAGTTAGCTGAGGATGTCTATAAATTCTCCCACTCCAAGAAATTGGTCAGGTGTGCTGAATTCACCAGGCTTGTCAAACCCTGTCAGAGTTAGCAAATCGGAAACTGTAGACACATTCAACTTTAAGTTACAAGAGGCAAACAGCTGTATATTCCCGATCCTGTCAGCCCTGAATATTTCCAGAAACAAACAAAAAAAGAATTTTGTCTTGATTTTGGCAGGACAAGGAAGTAAACACACAGGTGCTCACCTGAAATCTCGCCCCTTCTCCCCTTAGCTTCTCAGGGAGTTAATGTGCTCTGACTGCAAGTAACTTACATTTTAAAGAATAAATTACCTTCTATTCATTATCTTCGGTTTCTCTTCCATGATTTTCTAACAGACAATGAAGCCAATGACTCAAGGGGACCTTATTATTAATTATTAATTGTTTGTAATATTGGCACATTAACTCACTGGTTGAAAATGATGGCTTCTCCTTTAATCCCATTAAATCCTCCCTTCATATTAACCCCATTGGGTTGACAGCATGCAGAATCAGAATCTGTGGTAAGAGATTCAGGAAGCTCAGAGAGAGTGAAAACCATATGCTCTGTCAGCCATCCCCTACAGTCCAAGGAATGGACTTCATTTTGCTATTGCTGCTTTTTGTGTGATACTTCTTCATTTTTCATCTGCTAAAAAATTAAGCCCAAACCGATATCAGAAAGGAAGGCATGTATGTGTGTGTGTGTGTGTGTGTGTGTGTGTGTGTGTGTGTGTGTGTGTGTGTGTGTGTGAGTGAGAGAGAGAGAGAGAGAGAGAGAGAGGGAGAGATTGTCGATTATCAAATTTGGCTCTTGGAATTTTATGGCGTGGTTTCTAGCACAAATTACAGGGATTTCTAATGAAGTTGCTGTTAGGAAAACAGCATGTACTAGGTGACTAGAAGAGTTGATTTGTGTTGTTAAAGCTGGATCAGATATATGCTTAGGATAAGCTAAAATGTTAAAGTGGCTCTATGCACTCTGATTACACTATATATTCAGGATGAATCAAAGTAAAAAGTATAAAATGAGCTAAATATGATGAAGTGTAGGATAGCATGTATCAGCTGATGGCTCTATGGCCTGTTATCTAGGGAAAAACAAATCTCCCCGTTTATATATTTTAGAGGAGACAGTAGGGATTTGGATAAATGGCTGAGGTGTCAGACTTCTGAGGTGGGAAAGGAAGCCTGTAGGTCAGAGGGTTCCTAGGGAGTTCCAAATTGGACTCTGATTTTCCTTCTAACCATATATTCTTCTAGCCATGTGTATGAGTTAGTAATGCTAGTAGCTTAACAAATAATGCATAAGCTCAAACACGCTAGAATTTTATTTCTTGCTTCCAAGTGCCTTATTCTGATTGGGGGCTGTGCTGTCCTAAGAAGTGACTTGGGAACTCAGGCACATTCTAAAGATGGGGCCTGGGTAAATGTAGTTTGAAAAGCTCTACAGATGATTGTGATGTTCAACCCCAGTTGGCTAACATAAAGGCCAACAACATGTTCAGGGAAGAGCATTTTGTGTAGGAGATCTTGAAATTCTTTTTTTACTATGAATTTGAAATCTTGCAATATCAGTTATTCCAATTTACTTCTCCAATATAGATTCCACGAGCAGAATATAAAGTATGGTCTGTCTTATCTTCGAATATGCTAATCACTCACTTTCAATGTTACATGGACATAAAGATTCTGAACAGCTTCTCAGATCTTCACAAGAACTTTTTCTGAGGATGGCATCATTTTTATAATTTATCTTTTTGCCAGAGGAACAAGGATGATTTAGGTTTAACTGTTCCATAATTGATAGTTTTAGTGTTCTGCTTCATTGCAATAAGAATAAGTATACTTTTTAAAGCTTTTCTTGACTTATTATTGACATTTGATTCATAGACAAAAATTGTTTATGGATTGAATTATATGATCTCTATACATATCAAAGATTTCTCAGATTCTTTCAGAGAGTCTTGATTGAAAAATAGTTGCAGGGTCAAATCAGGCAGGAATAACCGCTGCTAGGAAAATTCTGATTTTATATGTACCAAAACAAGGCTGTACCTTGCCCTATCCTTTTAAACTTCTTCCTGAATAATTTTTGATAAAATGTGCATGAAACTTCCTGCAAATAGGATTCTAGGTTTTTCCTGTGCTGATGACATGGGCTGCCTTTCACGCTGCAGCAGTGATTTCAAGAATTAGCTTAACCCTTTCAGGAAGAACATCTAAATATTAATTATATCAAAAGCAAAAATCAACATTTCAGGCAGATGCTTTGACATACAGATAGATTGTATTTACATTGTATTTTACAATATTATGCAACAGAAGGTTTTATTTACTAATTAGTGGTCCATTTGTGATTAATTTCTGATCAAAATTGTTTTGTCTGGGTAGATCAAAGTTTCACAATTGTAAAGACGATAAATTTAGTTTTCAAACTCTAGGTCACTGCCATTTCATCCATATTTTATGGAGTGATATTCAGGTAAGTACACTTTGGGACATTTGACCAGCTTTAGAGCTTGAGAATAGGCTTGAATCCCACTTATAGGTACTCTCATTCATTTATTTATTTTTTATTTTACTTTATCAATATGCAATCTAGGTACTCCCATTTAGATCTACAATTAGTTAAGACTATACATCAGACCCAGCAATGGCCCTGGTAAAGCAGCATCTTCGTTATATACACGCCAGTTTTTCAAAGCCAGGGGATGTTCTTTGAATCAACATCATAGAATACTGACTGTTTAGTAATAATTAGTTTCCACAGTTCTAATTATTTAATATCTACTCTTTTCAAAAGCCTGGCTTGAAAAATAGATCTTTGAGAGGGGTACTAAAGGATACGTTAAGCAGTCTTCCTGTAAGCTTCTTTGAACATTATCGATTTATTAAGCCAAGTCATCAAAATGCTACATACCTAGATCATATCACCATACCCTGTTTTTCATTTAAATTTCTCTTAAAAAACAAAAATTTAACCTTTCATCCTCAGCTACACAAGGTCTGATATAAAAAATACCCATATGTGGGAGTTTTTTGCATTAGTTTCTGTTAAATGGCTTTTGAGAATGTGTCCATCACGCTGGTAATAGCTTCTTATATAAATATCCTTGTGACAAAGCCCTCTTGGGAACTGATGAACAGCTATTCATTTTTCCCTCAGACTACGTTGCTATTAAACTTGTTTTTATAAAACCTTGACTTTGACTTCTAGGAAGTTCAGTTTTTAGCTAATTCTGTCAGATTTCCTTAGTTAAGCTCTTCATAATAATATTATTTTCTTCTTTTTGTATTTCCCCGTTTTTTAATTTGCTATTTTTGCTTTTGTGTTGTTTATTGATTACTTCAAATGTTGAATTTGGTAATGTTTTCTGTTCTTATGTTGTCTATTATTCATTAATTCAACAAATGATTTTTGAGTTCCTACTGTGTTCCAAACACAGTGCCAGGCTTGGGGGAATGATGGTTAGAGAACTGAACAAGACACTTTTTGTGTCTTAAAGATTAAAGAGTTTGCAATCTTTACTTTTATTGTGAACTGCCTCAAAATATTTTGGAAAAATTTAAATGTAAACCTGTACCCCATCTTTTTCTGCTATTGTGACATCTCTCTCTCTCTCTTCTCCTGCAAAAAATCTCTCCAGTTAGATCTCAGGGTCTGCAGAGCCTGTTTCCTGATTGCTTCTGGGCACATGTTCTCAGGCACTTGTGTCTTGTCATTTTTTCCTCCTCTGGTTTCCTTTGCGGATTGGTCCTCAGAGCTTCCTGCTGCTGCTTTCCTTCCTCTGCTACTGTTGCTTCCTTGTTTGCAGCTGCACTTCTCCAAACTCCCCTGGACCAGGGCCTCTCTGAACAAAACTGCTTTGCCACATGGATGGAATCTCTCTGGTTGTCTTCTTACCCCCCACCTCATTCTGTCATGATAAATCACCAGAATGATGCCTTGCATGCCCAATGTTGTGTCGAGATTTCTATAAGAGAACCACATCTTTAGTTTTTATTTGCAGCACACTCGCTGGGACTCTGAATTGAGTCCTTGCTTCTGGCTATCCAAATCCCCCTGGGCTCCTAGTCCATCCTACATTTACTGCATACTATTAACTAAATGTGTTGACTGAGTATAAGCTGATGTGGGGTTTCAGAACTCTTCCTCTGCTGTTGTCAAAAGTCTATTAGCCTTATCATCGTTGGTCAGCACTACAAATAGTTAGGATGGTGACATTTTCCTATCACAGTTACTGAAACCTTAGAGGAAAATTACACCTAATGGTTTAGCGACTCACAGAAAAGAACACATCACTATCTTTCCAAGGCCCTTATTTATTTTTTTTTGTGGATGAGGAAGGCAGCTCCTAATTTTTATTGATGGATTGGCTTTGGCTGAATCTATGTTATACTCTCTGGTAATTACCATGACAGCACAAGAAAAGATAGTTAATATTCTTTTGTTTCCAATACATGGTCAATAGGACAATTAATTATCTGCCAACAAGTTGAAAAGGCTTGTCATGCTAGCGTTTTAGTGTAGGGAATTAAGCGTCTAGGGAAGGGAGAAAATTCAACCAACATACCTAATGAAAGAATGAAGTTTTATAGAAATAGATAGAAGCATTTCACACCGTCTTTTAGTTATCTTTTTAGTCATCCACTTAGTGCTCCTTAGAGACCTGCCCAAAGCATTTTGCTGAATTATTCATTCATTTAATGTCAGAGGTGCAACTAGACTTTGAATTTTGTAGCCAGATCAGAGTACTATGCTGATGATAGGAGAGGAATAGGTTGAGAGGTGGATATGTCTTAGATGTGTGAGAAACCATCATTAAAATAACATAATGCACCATTATATTAAGAAATGACTTAATACAGCATGGAGCAGTTCTTTCCAGGATTCTGAAAGACTACTTATTTTTGAAAATACCAAAGGGACTTTATGCTATATTTATCAGTCAGGATGGTAGGGCCACTTTGAGTTTATGAGATAAGGCATTTTTAAATAGGAATGAAACTGTACATAATTGTTGGGGGACTGGAAAGTGAGGGTCTGCAAGGGAGGGTCAGAAGAGAATCATTAACCAGTCTGCCTGGTGTATCAGCATGAGTGGGCAAGCCAGAGCCTGCAGGAAAATCTGCAAAGCCAAGCCATCTAGCTGCTCAAGTGGGACTATGAAACGGCAGCTCAGGGAATGGTCCATAGGAAGCAGCTGCCCCTGTGTAATTCCTGCCTCCATGCCGCCAAATATTAGGTGGCCAGCAGAACCAATGATTGGGAAGCTAAGCTGGATGTAGAGTGGAAGAGAGTGGAGATCCAGAAGACACTTCTGCATCTGTTCATAACAGTATCTTACCACGAAGACTTCTGAAAGTAATAGCTCTGCTTCACTTCTGCCTTTAAATCTGTGTAAATTCCTCTTTTGGCTAACTCTAACTTGGAAACACACAGAGAAGGAAACACTGGGAAATGTAGTTCCCAGGTTAATCAAGTTGGCATGACAATCTAACAGATCCTTTCCACTGTAAAAGATGCTCTCAACTCTGTCCAGAGGATGGAATGTAATGGAAAGAGTTCCAGAATTCATTTCCACTACACTGTAAGCTCCACAAGGCTATGATCAGTCATACCTATTTCTTAATGGTAACCTGTAACAAACAGCTGTCACAGTGTCTGGCTCAGAATAGTTGCATAAATAGTTGTAAAATGTCAAATGAAAATAATTGACTCTAATTCAAGAGCCCTGACTTCAGTTCTGCTTCTGCCATTGTGTCAGCCCTCTGTCTCTTGGCTCTTGGCTTTGTACTTGTCTTTCTGTATTCTCCTCTGTATTGCACATTGCTGGAAGTCTGAAAACCATATTTCCCAGAGAATTTTGACTCAGCCAATGGTAGAACTTGCATAAAGTCATAGGTGGGAGCAAGAGAGAAGCTACATTTTTTTCTGCTTCTGGCTTCAGCAGCTGCAGGAGCAGCGGCAAGTGACTGTGAGCTTTAGCATTGGAAGTAACTAGTCCAGAAGTTTAGCAGAACTGCTGGCTCCTGATTTCCAGCCAGGAGGCACTTGGGCTCCCATATTTCTGCTCAGTGGTGCAGTGCTCATTGGCTCTGGATAATGCGACTTTTTTTTCTGTTCTTCCAGCTCTAGGGGTGGTAGTGGTTCACTGCCATTACTAATCACCTTCTACTGTTTTTCTCCCTTAGTTCTCCCAACACTTTGGTAACCAATTCCTTGTATTAAATCATCTTCAATAGAAATAATGAGTGTGTTTACTGTTTCTTTGACTAGATCCATATTATTGCAAATTCCTACTAGCTTTGAAAACTTGAGCATTTGACTCTTAGTTACCTCAACTGGAAAATGATGGTGATATTTACCATGCCATTGCATAGGTCCAATGCAATCATGTTTGTAAAGCTGTCCTAAATACTATAAACTGCCTTGCTTGTGTAAATTATTATTGGATTACATATGATTTTTCTAGAAGGAGAGTAGTATAGTGTTTGAATGCATGGGTCATAGTTACATCAGCTACTGATTAGCTGAGAGAGGTGAGTAAGTAGCACACTTCTTCAAGCCCAAGTTTCCTTATAAGTAAATAGGGTAAAAAGAGCACTCACTTCATGACACAGGGGGTGATAGAGTTTTGATGTGTTGTCCCCCCAAAACTCATGGAAATCTGATCCCCAATGTGGCAGTGCTGGAATCTGTTTGAGTCATGGGGCTGGATCCGTCATGAATGGCTTAATGCTCTCCCTGGGGGAAGAGGGGTAGTGAGTGAGTTCTCGCTCTATTAGTTCCTGTAAGAGCTGGTTGTTTAAAAGACCCTGGCACCTCCTCTCTCTCTCTTGCTTCCTCTTGCCATGTGATCTGCTTGTACCTGCTGGCTGCCTGCTGCTTTCCACCATGAGTAGAAACAGCCTGAGGCCCATGCCAGATACTGCTGTGCCAGAATCATAAGCCAAATAAACCTCTGTTCTTTATTAATTACCCAGTCTCAGGTATTTTTGTTATAGCAACACAAAATGGACTAATATAGGGGGCATTAAATGAGATGTCGTATGCAAAGTGATTAGTTTAGTGTCTGGCATATTGTAAGTGCCCAACAGTGTAATTATTATTATTCTATGCAATTAGAGGGATTGTGGGTAGTGTATTATGGGAGAGAGCTTTAAGATGGATCCAAGGGAGAACTAGCAGTGAATCTGAGCAAATGTTATAAAATAGATGAACATAAAAGCAATTTGCTCTTCTATGATCTAATAGACAAAACAGAAGTGAATAAACTTGTATGGTTTTGAAACAAGAAAAAGTGAAAACCACTTCTTCAAATCCTGGAGTATAAAAACATTGATTTGTGTTTACATTAAAAAATATTTATAATTTATGCATCATTAAGAATGTAATAAATGTGTATTGTAGATAAATTTAAAAATATTCAAGCATTAAAACAAAAGAATAAAATACCATAATTCTAGTACCTTGATGTAACTATGTTAATGTATTATTGTAGGTCATTCTATTCTAGACCCTATTTAGTTACAGACATACATGCAAGACAGGTGCATATTTTCCAGCAACTCTTTTTCTGGGAACTGTATGAAACATTTGTTTCTTTTAAAATAAGTTGATAACTCAAGAAAAATTGTTTTAAGTGTGCACTGAGGCTATTAGCCTGCCTTCAGATTAGGGCCCCTATTCTTAACCACTTCATTCAACTAGAATTTAAAAAATTTAACATCTCTGTTGAAATTTGAACCATTGATGTTACATCCCTTCTGAGGCAGGGATGGCTAGCTGTCCATTAAAGATTCCTGCTCCCAGTGTTCGTAAGAAGCAGCTGTGCAGGCCAGGACTACATTTCTCAGCCCCTCTTCCAGTTAAGGCAGAACCCTCTGTATCTGTGGCTGTTACCAGTGGAAGATAAGTCGTCGAAGTGATGTATGTTGCTTTTGTTCCAATGTAATTGAGAAATGAGTTTGCTTTCTCTCTCTTTCCTTTTCTGTCTGGAGTGTAGGGGATGGTGGAGCCATAAGATGGAAAGTGTCTAGATCCCTGAATCATCACATGGATAGTTTTTGGTAGACCAATAACATATGGATTAGACTTATATTCATGAGAAATAAATTTCTATTGGGTTAAGCCACTGAAATTAGCATTATCCTAATCACACACCCAAGCCCACACAGAACGTTTTCTCTTTATCTTCCTCCTTTTTCTTAATTTCTCTATAGTATAAGTTTATCTTTATACTTTCCAAAGCCCTTAACACACAGTGTCTTGTATGTAGTAAATACGTAATTAATATTAATTAAAATTAGACATGGTTTTTGGCCTAATGTAAATCTTTAACATGAGCTTAAAAACAATTTCAAGGCAGCATATGGAAAAATGCAGTATTCTTAAGTTGTAGTGCAAAAAAACTGAGACTGAGCAGAAGAAAACTTTTATTATAACTACAAAAAGATTCATATGAAAATAAGCTCAAATAGAAGATTTATTCTCTATTTCCAGAGGCACTTAAAATAGAAGACTGAGAAAGTTGGCTTTTTTTTTTTTTGTTCCTGGCAGGGCAGTTCTTAAAATTGGGATTACCTTCTCTTTTCATTATCTTCCTTACTGACCTCTTTTTTCCTGCATTTCTCCAGACTTTTTATGCTCTTTTAAACAAGAGACCACCAGACAATTCTCTTCAATTAACCCTAATGCATTTGACAGTCATCTTCCCAAGGGTTTATTCCTACATTTTATAGGTAAACTGCAGTGGTGAATATTTAGATCTGGAGGAAGCAGTGTCATGCCTGGCCTATATTGAGGTATTTTTCACCTGATGGTCCTGCTGGCATTTCTCACATCACTTCAAGTAGGCATCCTCCCTATGAATATGCACAGATTGCACTCCCAGACCTAAAAAGTTCCATCTAAACCAATCACACTTCAAATCTCAGAGAGGAGTTTCTGTCAGAAATAATCCCAATTTTAAACTGACCCTCAGCAAGAAGAGAAATTGTGTGTTCTGTTTTGCTTTTCTTAAATAATATTCAACAGCTTTTAGTTCTAACATTTCATATTTAATTTCAGTGATGACTTCAAATAAAATATATATATTTTTCCTTCTGCAAAAAAATCCAAACAACTATTGGATTGGACTGATGACATACAGAATGTTTCTAGGAAACACAATCAATTTCTGTGACTTCATACAGTACTTAATAAGTGATAGTCATCTAGACAGCACTTTAAAAAATTTAGGTCCAGGCTAATCGCAGAACTTTTGCCTGACTGATATAGTTCTACAGATTCAAAAGAGCTTGGAAATTATGATTGTTAATTATGTATTCTGTAAAAACTGCAATTTTCCTTTCTGTATCTTTGCCTGTTTAATGGTTTAGCTAAGGTGAAGAAAAGTTCAGGCTATTACCACAAGAAATATGGTTAGATGCCTAAGTCAGATAGACAAAGGCTGGCTCAAGTATGTGGTAAACTCTGAGCAGTGGTACTGGGCTAGAGAGACAGTATTTTAAATAATGTGTCTCATAGCTTTATAACTGACTTTGTTGAGGTATGACAGCATGTGTATATTTGTCTTGCGGAGTGTAAACCATACTTTCTTCAACTCTCTATCTCCAATGCTTAGTAGCAAACTTAGAATATAATAGCAGTACTTCACAAATGTCTAAGTAAAGAACGTGAATTCAAAAATCTTGTGTTTAAGTTTTTATCTACTGCTTGTCTCCTGTGTACATTCTTTCATTTATTGATTCTTTTATTTTTCCTTTTATTTTACCAACATACAAGGACTTCAAAAAGTTTATGAAAAGATTCATATTATCTTTTAATTACAGTTTTCCATGACCTCTTTGAAGTACCATCATATATGGAGTATGTATCTGTGTCAGACATTGTATAAGATACTGGGAAGAGAGAAATGAATGAGAAATAGTTACTGGTGCTTACTCAGCATCTAAGTGGAGGGGCATGCTTAATGCCATGTGATAAGAGTTTTTGAAAGAGTGAGCTCAGAAGGACACAACCTGTCTCTAGAGAAGGTAGTTTTTGTAGGAGGGGTGATGTTTGGACTGAGTCTGAAAAAATGAGTAGGAGTCTACCAAGTGGACAGGAGTTAGAACAGAAAAAGGTATTTTATGAATAAGAAACCATCTGTGCCAAAAAAAAAAAAAAGAAAAATGGGGTCTTGGAAGAAGGAGATCTGATATGGTAAAGGGCATGTGTGGAGTTATTCTGGAGAAATTAATGGGGTCAGGTCATGAAGTGCCTTTTCTGCCATGGTAAAGGGACTGGACTTTATTCTAAAGATAAAAGATGAAACAATTTAAAGTGTGTGTGGCGTGACATGGAATTTATAAGTTATTTAAACTGGTAAGAATTTTGTTTTTAATCCATGAAATGTAGAAAGTGTTAGTTACCTCTGAAGTTTACTGTGAAAATTTGACTGACAGTAAGCTTGAGAGTGTCTTATAACATGAGAAAAATGTTAACCACTATTATTAATGCTAACAGCTCACATTTATCATGCACTTATGTCTTTAAATACTCTGTGTGGATTAAGTAATTTAATTACCACAACAATCCAACTAACCACGAATCTATAAGTGAGACACTTGCTTTGAGTTGTTTTCATAGTAGCAATGCAGGATTTGAATTGATTTATTCTCATTAAAAAAATTCATTTCTCTTGAAGATGGTTCTAGAAGGCCTCTAAGTGATCCAGAGCAACTAAAGAGAAGGAAAATCCTTTATTTCACATGTCTCCCAAACCACCAACAGGTAGTTGTCAAAATGAGCTCTCTGATACCTATGTATTTTTTTAAAAGGTGGGCAAGAACCCATTTGTTGAGTGGGGAAAACAAAGATATACATGCTATCAAGAAAAAGCTTTCTCTCTTCTTCCTCTCCTTCTTAAGACAGGACACTCCCACAGTTTGTGGCTAATTTCCTGAAATGGATGTGGCCGGCAGTACACGTGGCTCCTCTTGAATCATGACTGGGCTGTTAGGGGCCTTTGCGCCAAATCCCATCCATAGATGGTTGCAAGGGTTGGGTCAGGTTTCAGGCCATCAAGTGAACAGGAGGAATATGTCAATCAAACAAGGCCAACCTCATTCCTGAGCTCTGTCCTGTGATAGTGTTTCCCACCTACAAAACAGAAGCAGATCTCCTTATGGTTTTACCTCCCCCAAGGCTGATCTATTAGAAGGAATAGATTATTATTATTATGATGATTTTTTTAAAAGATGACTGGTAAGGGGATCCTAACCCTTGACCTGGTGTTGTCAGCACCATGCTCTCCCAAGTGAGCTAACCAGCCATCCCTATATAGGGATCTGAACCCATGGCTTTGGTGTTATCAGCACCACACTCTCTCAAGTGAGCCATGGGCCGGCCCTAGGAATTGATTATTTTTATCACCAGCTTATTTCTTGTGCTAGTTCAGAGAAGTGAATCCTAATTATTGTTGGCTCGACAGCTTTATTATCAGAAGTAAAATTAGAATCCAAAAGCAAACTATTCTAAGTCGGAATGTTCAGTAATATTCTTATTTTCCTTTACCCACAGTGAGGTAATTATAACAATATTCTTCAGGGAATTATACAAAGAGTGGCAGCATTCTAAGTAACCACTTTTGCTTAGGGACTATCTATATATCAGATACAAACTTTTACTTACGTGATACTTGTTAACATTTATGGAATCAAACTTTTAATCCTAGCTCCAACAGCACAAACCAAAAACAGTATTTAAAGACCAACATTAATTGACCCACTGCCTGCCAACAAGGCAGGACCCAGCATGCTACCTGCCTGCCAGGACTGGGACAGCACAGGCTGGGAAAAAGCCATCCCTGGGTAGCTTGCTCACCACCCATCAACAAGGCAGGACCAGTGCCACCTGCCCCCAAGACTGGACCTGGAAGCTCTGCACCACTTCCAAGGAGGTGGTCCACAACAGCCACTACCACAGCTTTTTGCTGCAAGGACAGCTAGTCGCCACAGTAGCAGCCACCTAAAGAAAGAGATAGACCCCAATATGATAATAGTGGGAGACCTGAACATCCCTCTCTCAGTACTGGACAGATTATCCAAGCAACGGATTAACAGAGAAACTCAGGTTTTAAACCCTACACTTTAGACCAGTTGGACCTGGCAGGTATCTACAGAACATTTCATCCAACAACTACAGATTATACATTCTTCTCATTAGCACATGGAACATTCCCCAGAATAGACCACATATTAGGTCACAAATTTAGCTTCAATGAATATAAAAAATCAGATCATCTCAAGCATCTCTTCAGACCACAATGGATTAAAACTAGAAATTAATAACAAGTGATACACAGGATACGTGGCAATTAAGCTACAAGCTCTTGAATGACTTATGGGTCCAAGAAGAAATTAAACAGGAAATCAAAAAATTTCTTGAAACCAATACAAATAAAGACACATTTATTTGAGATACTGCAAAAGCAGCACTAAGAGGGAATTTTATCGCAATTAATGCTTACATCAAAAAAATAGAAAGATTTCAAATAAACGAGCTAACCATATACCTAAAAGAACTAAAAAAAGAGAATGATCTAATCCCAAAGTAGCAGATGGAGAGAGATAATTAAGATCAGAGCAGAGCTAAATGAAATAGAGACACAAAAAGTGATACAAAAGGTCAATGAAACAAAAATTTGGTTTTTTTTGAGAAGATAAACAAAATAGATAAACCATTAACTAGGTTAACAAGAAAGAGAGAAGACCCAAATAACAAAAATCAGAAATGAAAAAAGAGACATTACAGCCAGTACTACAGAAATACAAAGAATCATTAGAGATTAATACAAACAACTATACACCAACAAATTCGAAAACCTGGAGGAAGTAGATACATTTCTGGACACATACAAATGACCAAACAAACCCAAGAAGAAATAAAAAACCTCAACAGACCAATAACAAGCAATGAAATTGAAGCAGTAATCAGCAGTCTCCCAACAAAAAAGGAGCCCAGGACTGGATGGTTTTATTGCTAAATTCTACCAGAACTTTAAAGAGGAATTAATACCAATTCTCTTCAAACTATTCCAAAAAGTTAAAAGAGGCTACTCTCCCAAACTAATTTTATGAGGCCATCATCACCTTGATGCCAAAACAAAGACACAACAAAGAAAGAAAATGATAGGCCAACATCTTTGATGAACATAGGCAAAAATCTTCAACAAAATACAAGCAATCAGAATATAGCAACACATCAAAAAAATTATATACCATAATCAAGTGGGATTCATACCAGGAAGACAAGGATGGTTCAACATATGCAAATCAGTAAGTGTGGTTCACCATATCAACAAAATCACAGGCAAAAACCATATGATTATCTCAATTAGATGCAGAAGAAGCATTTGACAAAATTCAACATCCCTTTATAATAAAATAAATTATTTTAATAAATTATTATTTTTATTATTTCTCAGCAAATTAAATATAGAAGGAAAGTATCTCAACACAATAAAATCCATATATGACAAACCCACTGCCAATGTCATCTTGAATGTGGAAAAGTTGAGAGCTTTTCGCTTAAGAACAGGAACAAGACAAGGATGCCCAGTACCACTACTCCTATTTAACACAGTGTTAGAAGTGCTAGCAAGAGCAATCAGGCAAGAGAAATAAAGGGCATCCAGATTGGAAAAGACAAAGTCAAATTGTCCGTGTTTGCTGATGACATAATCCTATATATACAAAAACCTAAAAACTCTATCGAAAAACTCTTAGAACTGATTAACAATTTCAGTAATGTTGAAGGATACAATATCAACAACCCCAAATTGGTAACATTTTAATTCTCCTATAACAACTAGCAGAAAAAGAAATCAAGAAAGCAAGCCCATTTACAATAGTTGCCAAAAAAAAAATAAAATACCTAGGAATCAATTTAAGCAAGGAGATGCAAGATTTCTGCAATGACAACTACAAATCACTACCAAAAGAGATTAAAGAAGACACAAAAAGGCAGAAAGACATTCCATGCTCTTGGATTGGAAGAATCAACATTGTGAAAATGCCCATACTACCCAAAGCAATTTACTCCTGAGCAAAAAAAATAAAAATAAAAAAGGAAAAGTTGGAGGCATAACACTTCCTGACTTCAAATTATATTACAAAGCTATATAATCAAAACATCATTGCACTGGCAGATAAAAACAGACACTTGGACCAATAGAACAGAATAGAGAACCCAGAAATCAACCCACAAACTTACAGCCAACTGATCTTTGGCAAAGGCAACAAGTACATACGTTGGGAAAATGCTGCCTTTTCAATAAATGGTGCTGGGAAAGCTGGATATTCATATGCAGAAGAATGAAACTAGACCTTCACCTCTTCTCTTGCCATATACCAGCATCAACCCAAAATGGATTAAAGACTTTAATATAAGACCTGAAACTATAAAACTACTAAAGGAAAACATAGAGGAAACACTTCAGGAAGGAGGACTGGGCAAATACTTTAAGAATAAGACTGCCCAAAGCACAAACAACAAAAGAAAAAATAAATAGGATTGGGATTATAGCAAACTAAAAAGCTTCTGCACAGCTAAGGAAACAATAAACAGAGTGAAAAGACAACCTACAGAATGGGAGAAAACATTTGCAAACTATACATCTGACAAAGGATTAATATCCATAATATACAAGGAACTCAAACAAGTAAATAGTAAAAACCCCAAAAAACTCAATTAAAAAATGGGCAATGGAACTGAAAAGACATTTT
This sequence comes from Cynocephalus volans, assembly GCF_027409185.1. Taxonomy (NCBI): domain Eukaryota; kingdom Metazoa; phylum Chordata; class Mammalia; order Dermoptera; family Cynocephalidae; genus Cynocephalus; species Cynocephalus volans. Next base: position 81,256,123 of record NC_084464.1, read on the forward strand.
TTGAAGAAAGACATACAAATGGTCAACAGGTACTTGAAAACATGCTCAACATTACTAATCATCAGGGAAATGCAAATCAAAACCACATTGAGTTATTATCTCAGCACAGTCAGATTGGCTATTATCAAAATGACTGAGAATAACAAATACTGGCAAAGATGTAGAGGGACAGGAACTCTTCTACACTGTTGGTGGGACTGTAAATTAGTACAGTTCCTATGGAAAACAGTATGGAGGTTCTCAGACAGCTACAGATAGATCTACCATATAATCATGCAATCTCACTTCCAGGTACAATGGAAAGCAATGGAAATCATTATGTAGAAGGGATACATACACTCCCATGTTCATTGCAGCTCTATTTGCAATAGCCAAGATATGGAACCAACCTAAATGTCCATCGACAGATGATTGGATAGGGAAAATATGAGGTATATACACAATGGAATACTACTCGGCCACAAAAAAAGAGTGAAATTCTGCCATTTGTAGCAGCATGGATGAGTTTGGGGAAAATCATGTTAAGTGAAATAAGTCTAGCACAAAGGGAGAAATACCACAGGTGCTCAATCATAAGTGTGAGTTAAGAGAGACAAAAGGGAGAAAAGACCACAGTGGTGTGTTGAACTTGTAGAGGGAGAGAACAGACCTAGGGTTGCTGGAGTAGGGGGGTGGGGAGGGAAGGAGAGGGGCATTGGGGAGAGGTTGGGTGGGGTCTGTGGAGAATAAGTACAATTTGTGGTGGAGGGCATGCTGATAGCATTGATTTGCTCTCCACATCTTGGGTACGGATGCTGATGGTCAACTCTTGCTCCATGAATATGAATAATCAATAAAATAATAAAATTAAGAAAAAACTCATGTTAAACAAATATTTAAAAAACCCTGCATTAATTTATTAATTAAGATAGAAAAAAAGAAAAAGAGTAGTGAAGCCAAATTTTCCTTTAAATAGAATATCTGCCCAGAGCTTAGTGTTCTCAAATAATGGAGAGTGCACTATCTAGCTTGATCCTTAAAAAAAAATTGAGGTCAATTACCTTGTATTGCATTCTGAATGATGATAATTATTTGTCAATAACTTGCATAGTCTATATACAGTCTATGAAAGCAAGTAAAGATTTAAAACAAAGGTATCATTTGCAGTCACATTTGGTATAAATAAGTGACAACCCAAAGGTTTCTACAAACTGTAGGTCTTCAATAAAGATTTTTAAATAGAAGTACATTTTTAATAAAAACTTACTGGTAGTGATTTTCTATATAAGGAAATTAGGAAGTGGAGTGCCTACTCTGGATTTTGCTACAATTTTTCTAGGTAGATACTGAATTACTCATGATCAGAAACATTTCTGGACTTTATTAGTTCAATCGTAAATAAAATGAAAGTAATACTTGTTGTCTATTGCTGTTTTCCATTTCTTGGTTTCCATTCTTCAGCAATATAATAAAGTTTGATTATATTTCTTTTCTGTTTTTAGTGTCCACTGACATTTTTACAGATATTTCAAGATAATGGAATTAACAATTACTTTCTTTGCTACTTTTCTGCAGTCAAAAGCAGATTTCCACTATGCATGCTTTGAAATTCCTCACCTAAGGTTTTGAAATAGAAGCTGTTTAATGGAGGTTACAAATTTGCATATAACAGTATAAAATAAACTTTTCATGAGGAGAAATGGACCGCACATGAAAGGCTGGTAAAGGACTGGCCTTATCGCTTCATCTACAAACCTCATTGAACAAAAGTATTCTCCAAGCTATGAATAACCATGTAGACCATTTATCTCAGCAATGCCACAGGGAAAGAAAAAGTGGAGCAACAAAGCCTTTTGAAGTCTGGACCATCTGATAGGAGCCACCCATCTCTATATGACATATAGCCCCAGTGCAAATATGTGTCCAACGATGTTTCAACACTTACCTGACAGATTTTTTTTTGTTTCTTAGGTGCACCAATTTTCACTTTTACCAAGTGCATATAGACATGCCTAAAATTTAATTCCCTTATTTTCTTACTGTCTTTTCCTTCCCGTTTCTCTCTTCAGCTTCCCTTCCTACCCCTAGACCCAGTCTAGAAACTGTCAAGTCTTCAGTTTTATTTCATTAAAGTGTGTAGAACACTAATCACAGGAGCATTCTTGAAAGGTACAAAGCTATCCCCTCTAAGAGCACTGCCTTCATTTTCTCCATTGCAGGGGTGTGCAGCGCCACTACTGGCAGATAATTTGCAGCAAAAATATAAACTTGCCGACTTTATTAAGAGGTGAGTTTTTGAAGGTGAACAAGCAAAGTGATACTTGGTGTTTACACATTCAATATTAGTTATGTAATTTTTTTCTCACTTTGAGTATTATATATAATCAGTAAAGTTTTATTCTGGGTTAGCCTGTCCCCTAAAATCCAGCACACTTCTCTGAAACTTACAAGTTAATGCAAGCATATATATATGTATATATATACATATATGGATTTTTTTTTTTTTTTGGTGGTTCAGGGATCTGAATGCTTGACCTTGGTTTAATATTAGCCCAAGTGAGGCAGTTCAAACAAGTGAATCTATAACAATCAAAACTTCTATTCTGATTATTCATACCTTTTTCCATTGCTTCATTGGAACAGACAATCAAAGTTTACTGTAATCATGAACTCATTCCTAAACATGGAGGGCAGAATTCTACACAATCAAGTAAGCCTAAAGCTATGTGAAACAATTCAATGGATTTTAGAGCAAGGACTGGAAATTTCCCTATAGAGTGTACAGGAGTTTACAGAAAAGTGAAAACAGATTTTGTTAAGTCCAAAATGTTAATTTGAATGCATTCATTAATTTATTTATACATTCTCTGTTTTCTGAGTGTCTGCTATGTAGGGTTGGGTGTTATTTAGGCTATAAAAAATAAAAATGATCTTTTATGTCAGAAACTTCCAGTTCTTTATTAGTTTTGCAAGTTTAGATAGTATACCCGAGGAAGGGGTTCTGTCAAAGAAATATGATAATGAAAGGAAAAATTGCTTTCCAGCTAGGCAGTCCTAGAAATGTGAAGTTTATTGGGGAAGGAATGACAGAAAATCAAATAGAAATAAGCACTTTCATCAGTGAGATATGAAGAGCATTTATCAATATCAGATAGAATTTCTATCTATAAGCCACCACAAAACAAAGCATTGAAAAAGGCAGCTCAATTATTTATTTTGTAGGAAGCTAAGTCACCAGTTGTCCTGATTATTTTTGTTGAATTTACTGATGGTATAGGAAGCCAACTCCCTCCTGGCTAAAGATAGATGGTCAAGAAACATGAACTCTTCTCATAATGTATGGGAAGTGTGTGTTGTAGGTCAACAAGGGCTACAGAGGAAACCTTTATAAAATTTTGTTTAGGAACTCAGAATTTAACAGTCATTTTGGCTTCCTGGAGATACTCAAAAACAGTTGCAAATAGTTCAAAGGTAGGAAGATAAGAATTTAGTTTGATTTTTAAACAGGTTCAGAGTATAGAACACAGCTAAAAAGAAGTCTTGCCTAGACAAAGGGCAGCAAAAATAGTTTTTCAAATTTATATGAAAATCTAAGGTGTCTTATTGACCTTATCAGTTAGAATTTAAATCACTTCTGCAAAGTGACAACCCATTCATTTAAATTTGGTCAGAAGGAATATAAAGGCAGTCTGATAATAAGAAATGTTTTGGGAACTGCATAAAGTTCTATCAAAGCTTTAAAACTTAGCTTGTGGTTTCATGGATGATTTAGTGTGACACCTGAATGATGGTGATAAAACAGACGGGCATATTGTTTATTTTCTTGACTCTGTGGCTGATGGCTTCATTTTTTTCAAGCTGTGAAGGGTCGTTAAGCAAAATTTCTTGTGTCTTAGTGCAAGTGTAGCTCATTTAGCATACCTAGGCAGAAATATGTCTGACTATGCAGTGTTCTGTAAGTGGGGCTCAGGGCCTGGTTTGTCTACTCTGATGGCTTATCTGAGTTCTGACTCCAAGAGTCAGGAAGAATCTCTTAATTTTAGCTCTCTATCTGTGGCTATAGTCCGAGGAATGTTTTTAACTGCAAGTTTTATGGGGAAAATAGAAAAGCCTGGTGGAGAATGCCTAATTTCTCAGTATGTGTTTATACAGTTCATTGAAGTATAACTTTTCTACTGCAGTGTGATTCCAAGTCCTCTTTCTTGAGGACATGTTAGACAACCAACCCACCAACCAGCCAAGCAGGCAAACATAACACAAACAAAGAAAACAGAACCCCAAACACTTTTAGCCAGGTTATTGAAGTCTGTTTCTGATTCTTTTCCTTCTTGCACTGCCAAGAAATTCTGAATTTTTCTTATGTTCCATGCAGTCTTCAACATGTGCCATTCTGCAGTAGGTTGTCACTTCCTTGTATCAGAGACTGTATTAGTTGCCTAGGGCTATCATAACAAAGTATCTCAGACTGAAGGGATCAAAGGATAGAAATTTATTTTCTCAACATTCCAAAGGCTAGAAGTCAAAAGGCTAGGGTCAAAGTGTCAGCAGGGTTGCTTTCTTCTGAGGCCTTTCTCTTTGGCTTGTAGACGGCTGTCTTCCCTCCATATTTTCAGATTGTCTTCCCTCTGCGTATGTCTGTGTCCTGATTTTCTCTTGTTATAAGGATGCCAATCATATTGGGTTAGGTCCCACTCGAATGACCTCATTTAACCTTAATTACCTATTTGTAGACATTATTTCCAAATATAGTCACATTCTGAGGTACTGGGAGTTAATACTTCAACATATGAATTTTGGGAGGATACAATTCATCCTGTAACAGAGACCTTTTGTGGATGTAGTGAAAAATGGTCAGTCTTTCATACGCAATTGTTCACAGTTTACTTTAAATAAAATAAAAAATTTATATGTGGTGTTTGTAAGAAAGCATTTTGTAAATTGTCTGCTTTAGTTACTAATGGCCTTTCCTTTTTCTTTGTTTGCTAGAACAGTATTTTTTAAATATCTTTTTTTATTGTGAATCACACTAAAAACACATTTTGCATTGTGATCTAATAAACAAATGTATGTACAAAAGTGAGTCCATGAGATAGTATTTCCATCACTAAGATGCACAATGCACTCATTTGTTTCTCTATTCTAATCTCATCTATTTTATTAAAAAAACATAGTTTGGACTCACAAAATTGATTTTGTGGCCCATTACAGACCAAAAGCCTCAATTCATAAGCAAGTGCTTAGAGGGGCATCTTTGCCTTTTCTCTGACTGCTCTGTGCTCTTCAACTCCTGACCTCCCACATGCCATGAAGAGAGGAGTCTCATGAGTTCCTTCCTTTTGATGGGAAGAGTGACTTCCAGAACTGGGTCTGGGTTGAAAAATTTTCACGCTTGGTTAGAGCCACAGATACCATGACACCTGTAGTGAAATTTGCCATGTATCCTTCCTGGGAAATGCTTTAATATTCTCTACAACTTGAAGTTTATTTTCATCCATTTTACCACATCCATTGTGGTATGGCTCTACATGGACTTTGTGACCTATTTTCTCAGTTTCTGACAGTGCCCTCTTATGCTTATGTTGAGTCAGGGATGTGCATTGGGCAAGGCGTGGCATGTGCTCCAGATTCCATTCTGACTTTTAAAGCTTAAGCCATGATAGGTGATACTAGGGGAAAATACGTTTCTTGAAACTAACAAGTCAGCTACTTACCTTTGGGATTCCCTATCCAGCTTACAATGACCATCTGATTTTTCCCAGTCCATAGGTGGCTCTTCATATTCAGTATAGACATTAAGATCCTGCTCCTCTCCTTCTTCTCTGATCTCCACCAGTCACAGGGTGGGCATCTGATCCAAGGTGGAAGATGCATGAACATTTGGAGTTAGGGCTGGGAGAGAACAAAGAGAAGTTGGAAAGACTGTAAAAAACCCATTGTGGCCAGAGCATGGAAAGTCAGGGGAGCAAGTGTCAGATGAAGCTTAACAGGCTCTGTTAAGGATTTTGGTCTTTATTCACAGAGTGATGGAAAGACACTGAGAGTTTTAAGGGGATGGGTCTGGAAAGTGGGTGGGTGTGATATCACCAGTTTGCATGATGAAAAGCTCAATGGGCTGTAGTGTGGAAACTACTCGAGGAGGCCATGCAGAAGATGGTTTTGATAGTCCAGGAAAGCTATGGTGACAGGATTAGGGAGGTGTTGGTAAAGATGGAGAGAAATGGATATATCGACAGATGTTAAAAAAATGAATATTATCATCACAAATTTCCCTGAGTTGCTTGAACTGTTTGTTTTTGTTTTTGTTTTTCCTGGAAAGGCTTATTAGTCTTCAGGGTGGGGAAACTCTCTGAATATAAGACAATGTTTAGGTTTAAGCCAGTGATTGTGACTAAGATATTAGAGTGGATATTTAATTTATGATATAGAAGCTGAGTCTCATTTTTCTGTAAAGATGATTAACTAATCAGTATATTCATATTTAACAGAGCAGAGCCAGAGAGAAGAAAAAGCAAGGACGTATTTTAACAAGAGTGAGGTCACTTAGATTCTGGATTACAAATATGTTAATAAAAATATAAGCCCGAGAATACATATCTTTTTTAAAAAAAATTGAAGACTTGTTTGACAGGTCCTTTGTGATTCTTCTAAACTATCATATCAAAATACATATTTTATCTGCTCTGTAGTCTTGGAACTTATAACATAGATTGAATAAAAATTATATAAAAATAAATATACGACACAAGCATTTAACAGGAGTAATTACTTTTAAATGGTTTTTGAGATAAGGTTGTCTGCTTTGATAGTTAATTCTCACTTTCAATATAGGAAGAAATAAATTTATTTTCCTTAGTGAAGGGAAGACTTTCTGGGAAAACCCAAAAAGGTCAATGAAAATCCATTATCACATGAAGAATGCATCTTACTTAGGGTCTGTTTTACTCTTATCAGAAAAAGTTCTTGGAATATTTTAAGAAAAAAATGCTAAAATTTGCAGATTTATTGTTTTCTTCCCACTCAGGTTTAATGACTGGCTTAACCAATGGATCTTTGTAGATCCTGATCAAGCCTTAGTGATCAATTATTTTTGTTATTAATAGAAATGATTGAGTGGAACAACTTACTATAGGTCTTTCTGTGGCATTTATACCGTTTCAGCAAATATTTTTAAAATCTTTATTTCATTTAGTGGGGAGCATTAAAAAATGACTCTCTTGAGGAGCAAAAAGTTAGGACCCAATATTGTACCATCTCTATGCTTAGTTCATCACTTTACAAGAAATTATGTCTTTGGAAATTGCCATTAACTACTTTTATAGAGAACACTATATCTTTATCCAAAGTGATTAATAGAAAAATGAATGAGTGAAATTGTGCTATAGAGAATACAACAGAATTCCTAAAATTTTATTTAATTAGAGTTACTTCTGGTATTCTATACACATTTTCAATAATGATGAAAAATTGTAGACTTTTTTCCTACTTAACTTTTGAAACAAACCTGTGAAAACTTTTTGGATAACACTCATTCTAAAATTATTTTTTCTTGATATACTGCTAATGTTTAAACTTGTTTTTTAAAGAATTAATGCAGTGTTTGCACTTTAAATGCATTTATGATCTAATGTCTATTTAGTAGATGAAGTGTGGCAAACACTGGTCTATCAGTTTAAATTTCAGGGGAAATTTCCTATATCATGAAAAGTGTACTTTTAAATCATTAAACATTGAACTTATTTTTTAATGGGGGGGTAATCAATTAAACAGTGATTGTAACCCTGGAGGATAACTGGTTATTGCTACTCTAGAGGCCTGCACGTGGTATGATGGGAGCAGCAGGAGGGAGCAAATCTGATCTGAGAGTTGTGTAGGTGGAGCATGGGCTAAGAAAACCATATTGGAAGAGTTAATACTTGATCTAAAGCTGGAAGGACCTGTGGATTCCAGGCAGAATGCACAGGAGCTGAAAAGGAACTCAGGGCGGTACCCCACAACTGGCACAAAGAGCAGAGAGTGCAGAACGCTGAGAGATGGCGCTGATCAGGGAGCAGTGGCTGGTCTTATAGGACCCATTAAGAAATTAGAACTTCATCTTGAACGATTTAGGTAGTGGATGCAATTACTAAATTTGTACTTCAGAAAGATATGTTTGCATACTTCAGCAATGATGAAGATCATCATCATAGAGGGGACTCTTTTACTGAGCACTTACTGGGTCCCAGACTCTTTTATTTTATGTAACCCTTAAGGCAATATTAGCCCATTTTACAGCCTAGAAAATAGGCTCTGAATGGTTAAACTACTTGTGCAGGGGTATATAAGTTAGAAATGGCTGAGGTTGGACGTAGACTCGGATATAGCTGACTGTAATTTCATCTTCCTAACCACTAAGCAGTCTGCCTTCCATAAATCCTAAAGGAACAAAGAATTAAACAAACTAAAATAAATGAATTTTTATAAACTCTCAGACATATTCATTTTGAGGGGCTGTGTCATTATTCATCATTTTCTATTTGACTTAATAATTACACGAGTTACTTAAATAAATTCTCCTGAGAAAAAATCCAGAATATCACAGAAAATTCAAAATTTACTCACAAGTTGAATGGCAGTGTGATGATACACTGTCAGCATGCAGGAGGAAGCCTAGTGGAAAAATAAAAGGGAAGGACATATAATTGGGGGCAGAGAGACCTGCAGTGTACAAAGAACTAACTAAATTTTTGCATGACACCTGTGGGGAGGGAGGATCATAAGCTTCTCAAGCCTCTATTTTTTAATTGGTAACATAGAAATAACAATAGCTATCTTTCATGGTTGTTATAATTTAAAATAGATGATGTATATAAAAAGCCCTGGTTTAGTGCTTGAATAGATTGTCATGACCTGAGATCCATGGGTACCAATTTGGAAATATGGAACACCTTGGAAAAAGTACCTCAGTGTATTTGGGGACCATACAGGGGCTATAATAGTTGGTTCTACTGAAGAACATTGACAATTGTATTGAAACTTTCAGGAGTCATGATAATACACACACATCCTTTTATTACCCAATGGTACATAAATCGTAGAGACCTGAGTAACTTTTTATTGGGGTATATCCATGGGGATTAAGATATTTATCATTTTGAGGCATAGGAAAAAAACATCATGAGAGAGGTTACCTACTGATGAATGAAGGAATAATAAAGCACTAAGGAGATGTCATATAAAGTAATTACAATTGTGAAACTGGTATAATAGGCAGAGAATAGCAAGCCATAGAATTATGAGAGCTTAAACATGGGTTAACAAGGTGATAGTAGAAATTGTAGAAAAGAACTCAAGACAAGAACATAGTTCTAATATTCCATGGCAGTTGATGTGAAGTTTCTCTGTTTGTGCAGTACTTTAATTTTATAGTAAGGAAGTTTGCTTAATTGATTTGATCCATCAACCAGCATTAGGAAAGGGTTTTGCTAGGCATTCAATTCCTTTGGATTGGTATTTTTTTGTAAGGACATTTGATTATATTGCTTTAACTAAAGTTATTTGTAGCTCTGGAGATTAGAATTGGTATATTTAGATCAATCAATGCTTTTTCCCAAGCATGATGCTGTAATTGCTTTATGGGAAATCAAAGGAAGCCAGATGGAAAGAGGAAGTGGGCAGATGAAGCACTACATGACCAGAATGTGCGTGTGGCCTAAGGCCCTGTGTGACAAAGAGGACAGGATCCAGTTGAAAGGTCACAACCCAGACTGCCTCTGGAGAGGAATCATTCAGTCTGGGGAAAGACACTCATTATCTGTGAGCCACAGGTAGTAAGTTGTAAGCAGCCGCTGGTCCTTTACACAGGAACTGAAAATTAGGATTTGTTTCGTGGGTTTTAAAAAAAGCATTGGATATAACTATTGGATATCAAAATGACAAATGAGTTTTTCTATTATATGCCAAATTTTTTTAAATAAATAAAACTCACAGAACTCTACCACAAAAAAAAGGTAAATTTTCCTGTATGTTAAATTTTATTTATTTATTTATTTATTTATTTATTATTATTATTTTTTAAAAATTTTATTTTGTCGATATACATTGTGGCTGATTATTGCTCCCCATCACGAAAACCTCCCTCTCGCCTCCCTCCCCCCCTCACCCCCAACAATGTTCTTTCTGTTTGCTTGTCGTATCAAATTCAAGTAATTGTGGTTGTTATATCTTCTTCCCCCACCCCCCATTTTTTTTTTATTTTGTGTATGTGTGTGTGTGTGTGTGTGTGTGTGAATTTATATATTAATTTTTAGCTCCCTCCAATAAGTGAGAACATGTGGTATTTCTCTTTCTGTGCCTGACTTGTTTCACTTAATATAATTCTCTCAAGGTCCATTCATGTCGTTGCAAATGGCAGTATTTCATTCGTTTTTATAGCTGAGTAGTATTCCATTGTGTAGATGTACCACATTTTCCATATCCACTCATCCGATGATGGACATTTAGGCTGGTTCCAACTCTTGGCTATTGTAAAGAGTGCTGCGATGAACATTGGGGAACAGGTATACCTTCGACTTGATGATTTCCATTCCTCTGGGTATATTCCGAACAGTGGGATAGCTGGGTCGTATAGTAGATCTAGCTGCAATTGTTTGAGGAACCTGCATACCATTTTCCATAGAGGCTGCACCATTTTGCAGTCCCACCAACAATGTATGAGAGTTCCTTTTTCTCCGCAACCTCGCCAGCATTTATCGTTCAGAGTCTTTTGGATTTTAGCCATCCTAACTGGGGTTAGATGGTATCTCAGTGTGGTTTTGATTTGCATTTCCCGGATGCTGAGTGATGTTGAGCATTTTTTCATATGTCTGTTGGCCATTTGTATATCTTCCTTAGAGAAATGCCTACTTAGCTCTTTTGCCCATTTTTTAATTGGGTTGCTTGTTTTCTTCTTGTACAGTTGTTTGAATTCCTTATATATTCTGGATATTAATCCTTTGTCAGATGTATATTTTGCAAATATTTTCTCCCACACTGTTGGTTGTCTTTTAACTCTGTGAATTGTTTCTTTTGCTGTGCAGAAGCTTTTTAGTTTGATATAATCCCATTTGTTTATTTTTCCTTTGGTTGCTCATGCTTTTGGGGTCGTATTCATGAAGTCTGTGTCCAGTCCTATTTCCTGAAGTGTTTCTCCTATGTTTTCTTTAAGAAGTTTTATTGTTTCAGGGTGTATATTTAAATCCTTAATCCATTTTGAGTTGATTTTAGTATACGGTGAGAGGTATGGGTCTAGTTTCATTCTCCTGCATATGGGTATCCAGTTATCCCAGCACCATTTGCTGAAGAGGTAGTCCCTTCCCCAGTGAATAGGCTTGGTGCCTTTGTCAAAGATCAGATGGAAGTAAGTGTGTGGGTTGATTTCTGGATTCTCTATTCTATTCCGTTGGTCAGTGTGTCTGTTTTTATGCCAGTACCATACTGTTTTGGTTATTATAGCTTTGTAGTATAGCTTAAAGTCAGGTAGTGTTATGCTTCCAGCTTTATTTTTTTGCTCATCATTGCTTTGGCTATGCGTGGTCTTTTATTGTTCCATATAAATAACTGGATAGTTTTTTCCATTTCTGAGAAAAATGTCTTTGGAATTTTGATGGGGATTGCATTGAATTTGTATATCACTTTGGGTAGTATGGACATTTTCACTATGTTGATTCTTCCAATCCAAGAGCATGGGATATCTTTCCATCTTCTTGTATCCTCTCTAATTTCTCTCAGCAGTGGTTTGTAGTTCTCATTATAGAGATTTTTCACCTCCTTGGTTAATTCAATTCCTAAGTATTTTATTTTTTTGGTGGCTATTGTAAATTGGCGGGCTTTCTTGATTTCTCGTTCTGCATGTTCACTATTGGAGAAAAGAAATGCTACTGATTTTTGAGTGTTGATTTTGTATCCTGCTACTGTGCTGAAATCATTTATCAATTCCAGCAGTTTTTTTGTAGAGGTTTTAGGCTGTTCGATATATAGGATCATGTCATCTGCAAACAGGGACAGTTTGACTTCATCTTTTCCAATCTGGATGCCCTTTATTTCCTTCTCTTCTCTGATTGCTCTGGCTAGTACTTCCAACACTATGTTGAATAGGAGTGGTGAGAGTGGGCATCCTTGTCTAGTTCCTGTTCTTAAAGGAAAAGCTTTCAGCTTTTCCCCATTCGGGATGATATTGGCAGTGGGTTTGTCATATATGGCTTTAATTATGTTGAGATACTTTCCCTCTATACCTAACTTATAGAGGGTCTTTGTCATGAATGAGTGCTGAACTTTATCAAATGCTTTTTCAGCATCTATAGAAATGATCATATGGTCGTTGTGTTTGAGTTTATTAATATGGTGTATCACATTTATTGATTTGCGTATATTGAACCTACCTTGAATCCCTGGGATGAATCCCACTTGATCGTGGTGAATAATTTTACGTATGTGTTGCTGTATTCTGTTTGCTAGTATTTTAGTGATGATTTTTGCATCTATATTCATCAAGGATATCGGCCTGTAGTTTTCTCTTTTGGTTATATCTTTACCTGGTTTTGGTATCAGGATGATGTTTGCTTCATAGAATGAGTTTGGGAGATTTGCGTCCGTTTCAATCTTTTGGAATAGTTTGTAAAGAATCGGTGTCAATTCCTGTTTGAATGTTTGGTAAAATTCTGCTGTGAATCCATCTGGTCCTGGGCTTTTCTTTGTTGGGAGCCTTCTGATAACAGCTTCAATCTCCTTTATTGTTATTGGTCTGTTCAAATTTCCTACGTCTTCACGGTTCAGTTTTGGGAGCTTGTGTGTCCAGAAATTGATCCATTTCCTCCAGATTTTCAAATTTGTTGGCGTATAGTTGTTTATAGTAGTCTCGAATGATTCCTTGTATTTCAGATGAATCAGTTGTAATATCACCTTTTTCATTTCTAATTTTTTTATTTGAGTCTTCTCTCTTCTTTTTTTTGTTAGCCATGCTAATGGTTTGTCAATTTTATTTATCTTTTCAAAAAACCAACTTTTTGATTCGTTGATCTTTTGAATTGTTTTTTGGTTTTCAATTTCATTCAGTTCTGCTCTGATCTTAATGATTTCTTTCCGTCTGCTAACTTTAGGTTTGGATTTTCTTGTTTTTCTAGTTCTTTAAGGTGAAGTGTTAGGTTGTTCACTTGCCATCTTTCTATTCTTCTGAAGTGAGCGTTTAATGCAATAAATTTTCCCCTCAGTACTGCTTTTGCAGTATCCCACAGGTTTTGGTATGATGTATCATTGTTTTCATTAGTTTCAATAAATTTTTTGATTTCCTGCTTGATTTCTTCTTGGACCCATATGTCATTAAGTAGAATGCTGTTTAATTTCCATGTGTTTGTATAGTTTCCAGAATTTCATTTGTTATTAATTTCTAGTTTTAATCCATTGTGGTCTGAGAAGATACATGGGATAATTCCAATTTTTTTGAATTTATTGAGACTTGATTTGTGACCTAATATGTGATCTCTCCTGGAGAATGATCCATGTGCTGCTGAGAAGAATGAATATTCTGAGGTTGTTGGATGGAATGTTCTGTAGATATCTGCCAATTCCAATTGGTCTAGAGTCTTGTTTAGATCTTGTGTTTCTCTACTGATTCTTTGCCTAGATGATCTGTCTAATATTGACAATGGGGTGTTCAGGTCCCCTGCTATTATGGTATTAGTGTCTATTTCCTTCTTTAGGTCTAATAGAGTTTCTTTTATAAATCTGGCTGCTCCAACATTGGGTGCATACATATTTATGATTGTTATGTCTTCTTGATGGATCAGTCCTTTTATCATTAAGTAGTGTCCCTCATTGTCTCTTTTTATGGTTTTTAGTTTAAAGTCTATTTTGTCAGATATAAGAATAGCTACTCCAGCTCATTTTTCTTTTCTACTCCAGCTCGTTTTTCTTTTCTGTTTGCATGGTAAATCTTTTTCCATCCTTTCACTCTTAGTCTGTGTGAATCTTTATGGGTGAGGTGGGTCTCTTGTAGGCAGCATATAGTTGGGTCCTGCTTTTTGATCCAGTCAGCCAGTCTGTGTCTTTTGATTGGGGAATTTAAGCCTTTTACATTAAGAGTTGTTATTGAAAGGTGTTGATTTATTCCTAGCATTTGATTGGTTGTTTGGTTGTCTTAGGTGTCTTTTGTTCCTTGCTTTCTGATTTACTGTTTGGTTTCTGTGTTTGTTGGTTCCTTAGGTTGTAGATAGTGTTTTTGTTTGTTTGTTTTCTCTTCATGAATGCCATTTTTATTATACTAGTGAGTATTGATTTTTCTTGGGTTTTTATGGCAGTGGTAGTTATTTTTCAGGAACCAAACCCAGTACTCCCTTGAGGATTTCTTGTAAGGGTGGTCGTGTGGTAGTGAACTCCCGCAGTTTTTGTTTTTCTGAGAAATATACTATTTGCCCTTCATTTTGGAAGGATTGCCTTTCAGGGTAGGGTAGTCTTGGCTGGTAATCTTTATCTTTTAGTATTTTGAATATATCATCCCATTCCTTTCTAGCTTTTAGGGTTTGTGATGAGAAGTCTGATGTTAACCTGATTGGGGCTCCCTTATAGGTGATTTGACGCTTCTCTCTTGCAGCTTCTAAGATTCTCTCTTTGTCTCTGAGTTTTGCCAATTTGACTATAACATGTCTTGGAGAAGGCCTTTTTGGGTTGAATACGTTTGGAGATCGTTGAGCTTCCTGGATCTGAAGATCTGTGATTTTTCCTATACCTGGGAAGTTTTCTGCCACTATTTTGTTGAATATGTTTTCAATGGAATCTCCATTTTCCTCCCCTTCTGGAATACCCATGACTCGGATATTTGAGCGCTTAAGGTTGTCTGATATCTCTCTCAGATTTTCTTCAATGTCCTTGATTCTTTTTTCTTTCTTTTTGTCTGCTTGTGTTATTTCAAACAGCCCATCTTCAAGTTCAGAGGTTCTCTCTTCAACTTCGACAAGCCTGCTGGTTAAACTCTCCGTTGTGTTTTTTATTTTGCTGAATAACTTCTTCAGTTCAGCAAGTTCTGGTACATTTTTTTTCAGGACATTGATTTCCTTGTACATTTCCTCTTTCAGATCCTGTATACTTTTCCTCATTTCATCATGTTTTCTAGCTGAGTTTTCTTGTATCTCATTTAGTTTCCTTAGTATTATCACCGAAATTCCTTGTCAGTCATTTCAAGGGCTTCTTGTTCTATAGGATCTAGAGTTTGAGATTTATTAACTTTTGGTGGTGTACTTTCTTGATTTTTTGTATTTCTGGTATCTTTTTTTTGATATTTATTTATTGTGGCAGGGGTTTCACAGTCTACTAGTTTGAGACTAATGACTAACTAAGATGTTGTTGTGGTTGTCAATTTGGTATGGCTACCTCCGTGACTGCTCAGTTGGCCTCTAGTGCCTTGTGTGTATGGTTGCCTCGGGTCTTGGGCCTCTCCAGGGACCCACCTTTCTGGTCAGCTTGGACTCTGCTGGGCTGGTGGATCACGTACCACAGGGTGTGTGATCTCTGTTGAGCTTTCACTTCCTGTGCAGGACTTCTTCCTGTTCCGTGTGCTCTGGCCCAGGCTGTTGGATCGTGCAGTGGCGACCCCACAGGGTGTGTGGTTTCTGTCGAGTCTCCGCCTCCCTGGCCGCACGTCTCCCCACTCTGTGCGCACTGGGCTGGGCTGGGACGTGTCTTCTGCAACCCTCATCTATCAGCTGGGCCTTCAAGACCCTGCTCGGCACCGCCTCGCCCAGGAAGTCTACCAGGTTTCTGGTAGGCACAGACGACCGGTCGCTCTGGGTGCCTTTGTAGCACTGTGTAGATCTTTCTTGGGACTTGTTCACCTTTGTATCCCCCCGGCATGGACCGAGTCTAGCGCCCGCCTGCAGTCAGCTCTGCGGCAGGTTCAAGCGGACTGGGAACTCTCCTACCACTCTATTCCCAACCAGAAATTGGTTAGGCGTTTATCCGAACTGGTGGCCACAGAGATGGTATCTGCCTCCCAGTAACAGGTAGTTTACCGGGGGCCAGAGTCCAGGGTGTGGTGGAGTGACAGTCGGCCTCGCCCATACTTCCTTGCCCTCCCGACACTGGCCGGGGGCGCCCCACACCACCAGCGCTGCCAGCGAACCACGGAGGGAGTGGGAAGGGAGGCCGGCTCGCAGGTCCCGGAAGCCCCGTGCCGGGGCAAGCAAGTGGGAAGGCTCAGTGAGGAGCCGAGCTGAGCCGGGCTGGAGCTGCCAGCACCTGGGAAAATTAGTGGCATCTCCAGGGTGGTGAGTGACCCGGTGATGCAGGTGGAAGCCGGGTGTGCATCAGCCCTCCGAGCAGGGCTGGGCCAGGGGTCACTCACAGGGCTGTGCCAGGTCGGGCGCTCACTCTCTGCTTCTGGTTTGTCGCCTTCCCCGTTCTCGGCCGCTGCCACCTCGGGCTGCTCACTCGGTCCTGCGGCGCAGCTCGGGCACTCCCAGGAATCTTCTTTTATGCCGGCCTGAAACCTCGAATACTGAATAGGGCAGCTGGCCGTCTTCAGCATGGCCCAGGCCTCCGGGATCCTGTCTGCATCCACAGCAGCCCTGGCGCCGTGTTCCCTGTTTAGAGACTCACTTTTGCAGCTAAGAAACAGTTCTTTTCCTGCTCCATACTTCAAAGCTGTTGCCTGTAAGTGAGGCAGCCTCTCCTGCCAAGGGCAAAGTGGTGGTCAGCCCCCACGACCGGCCAGCAGCAGTGGTCCTCCCTTCTATATGCCAATTTTTATGAATGAACCACATCATCCTTATTTCCCTCTTTATCCTTCCAACACAATTGTTATCTAATTTAACTATGTGGAAATTAATAATTAACTGCATTGTAGGCCATCATGTGTTGTCTTAACTGATTTTTGGTTTATATTAAAGAAACATTGATTGACTTTTATGTTTGCTTTCCTTGTTTTGCCAAACAGGTTATAAGTTTTCCAGGGCAAAAACTAGGCCATGTTACTCTTTGAGACTCCAAAGCTCCTAGCATTGTACCCTACAATTCTTTCCTTATTTACTTTTAATTTATAAATTTAAGCAATTTTTAAATTGACAAATACAAGTTGTATATGTTTATCAGGTACAACATAATATTTGAAATATGTATACACTGTAGAATGGCTAAATTGAGCTAATTAACATACACTTTACCTCCCATACTTATTTTTTGTGGTGAGAACACTTAATATCTACTCTCTCAGAATTTTTCATGAATACAATATGTTGGTAACTAAAGTCACCATACATACATGTACATCATTGTGCAATACATGGCCTGCACTTTTTAATAATTATTGATTAATTGAAAATCAGGGCGGTTGACCTTTACATTGCAGCTGAAATACAAGTAAGCAAAAATTTTCAAAGTCAAATTCCAAATGATTAAAAACTTGGTATAATAACACATGTATATTCCCAGTTATATTTTTTAAAGAGTGAGATATGAGAATTCTCAATAAGCTGTTACAAAATATTCATTTATAATCATCTTAATCAACAAATGTTATGTGTAAGGCACTGAAATGGGACTTCAGATTGTCCCAAGACAGAGTTCTTGTCCACATGCCGTACAAAGCAGATTATGCAAATCCATACTGGGTTTCTCTTTTTGTAATCAGTACTTCTTGACTGGTCTCCAGTGATTAAACAAATTTCTGATCTTTCTGATTTAAAGAGTTTAACTGAAATAGTATCTCATTCAGTGCCATATACTATCGTGGTGCTGTAGGGCAGGAGGTGTTAGAGATGGAAGGAGTACTGTAAGCTTACCCTAAACAAGAGAAACTCAGTACTGTAGAGTGACATCTTAAAATGTCAAACACTATCTCAAAGGTGAAAATGAGTTTTATAGAAGAAAAAATATTTTTCCTTGCTTTGAAACAGGACTCCACTTCTGCATTTCTCTAGGTTTAGCAGTTGTGGTTTGACCTAGAGCAGCATAGAATATCAGTACTTTCTAACTATTACTGATTACAAGTGAGCAATGACGCGTTATCTAAATACTATCTTGGTTAATCAGCACTGCCTGGACTTTTGCAATAGCTTCTTTGTTGGTACCCCTGCCTTTTGCCTCACCACATTCAAATCTATTCTTCACACATCAGCTAGAGTGTTCTTTCTAAGGGCATAAATACTGTATAATTGTTTTACTTTTCTGCTTACACATAGGTAGCAGAAGTCCTGGCTGCTTTCCTAGACTCCTCTCTTGCCACACTCTCTCACACTTTATGCTCCAGTGAACCTAAACTATTTACATGCCTAAGCATAGGATCCTGTTATATGCTGCAATGTTTTTTTTTTTTTGTCTTTTTCGTGACCAGCACTCAGCCAGTGAGTGCACCAGCCATTCCTATATAGAATCCGAACCCGCGGCGGGAGCGTCACCGCGCTCCCAGAGCCGCACTCTCCCAAGTGCGCCACGGACTCGGCCCTATGCTGCAATGTTTTTTTTTTTTTTTTTTTAATTTTATTTTGTCGATATACATTGTAGCTGATTAATGCTCCCCATCACCAAAACCTCCCTCCCTCCTCCCTCCCCCCCTCCCCCCAACAATGTCCTTTCTGTTTGCTTGTTGTATCAACTTCAAATAATTGTGGTTGTTATATCTTCTTCCCCCCCCCCCCCCCGGTTTGTGTGTGTGTGTGTGTATGTGTGTGTGTGAATTTATATATTAAATTTTAGCTCCCTCCAATAAGTGAGAACATGTGGTATTTCTCTTTCTGTGCCTGACTTGTTTCACTTAATATAATTCTCTCAAGGTCCATCCATGTTGTTGCAAATGGCAGTATTTCATTCGTTTTTATAGCTGAGTAGTATTCCATTGTGTAGATGTACCACATTTTCCGTATCCACTCATCTGATGATGGGCATTTGGGCTGGTGCCAACTCTTGGCTATTGTAAAGAGTGCTGCGATGAACATTGGGGAACAGGTATACCTTCGACTTGATGATTTCCATTCCTCTGGGTATATTCCCAACAGTGGGATGGCTGGGTCGTATGGTAGATCTATTTGCAATTGTTTAAGGAATCTCCATACCATTTTCCATAGAGGCTGCACCATTTTGCAGTCCCACCAACAATGTATGAGAGTTCCTTTTTCTCCGCAGCCTCGCCAGCATTTATCGTTCATAGTCTTTTGGATTTTAGCCATCCTAACTGGGGTTAGATGGTATCTCAATGTGGTTTTGATTTGCATTTCCCGGATGCTGAGTGATGTTGAGCATTTTTTCATATGTCTGTTGGCCATTTGGATATCTTCCTTAGAGAAATGCCTACTTAGCTCTTTTGCCCATGTTTTAATTGGGTTGCTTGTTTTCTTCTTGTAAAGTTGTTTGAGTTCCTTATATATTCTGGATATTAATCCTTTGTCAGATGTATATTTTGCAAATATTTTCTCCCACTCTGTTGGTTGTCTTTTAACTCTGTTAATTGTTTCTTTTGCTGTGCAGAAGCTTTTTAGTTTGATATAATCCCATTTGTTTATTTTTCCTTTGGTTGCCCGTGCTTTTGGGGTCGTATTCATGAAGTCTGTGCCCAGTCCTATTTCCTGAAGTGTTTCTCCTATGTTTTCTTTAAGAAGTTTTATTGTCTCAGGGTGTATATTTAAATCCTTAATCCATTTTGAGTTGATTTTAGTATACGGTGAGAGGTATGGATCTAGTTTCATTCTCCTGCATATCGATATCCAGTTATCCCAGCACCACTTGCTGAAGAGGCAGTCCCTTCCCCAGTGAATAGGCTTGGTGCCTTTGTCAAAGATCAGATGGCAGTAAGTGTGTGGGTTGATTTCTGGATTCTCTATTCTATTCCATTGGTCAGTGTGTCTGTTTTTATGCCAGTACCATACTGTTTTGGTTATTATAGCTTTGTAGTATAGCTGAAAGTCAGGTAGTGTTATGCCTCCAGCTTTATTTTTTTTGCTGAGCATTGCTTTGGCTATTCGTGGTCTTTTATTGTTCCATATAAATGTCTGAATAGTTTTTTCCATTTCTGAGAAAAATGTCTTTGGAATTTTGATGGGGATTGCATTGAATTTGTATATCACTTTGGGTAGTATGGACATTTTCACTATGTTGATTCTTCCAATCCAAGAGCATGGAATATCTTTCCATCTTCTTGTATCCTCTCTAATTTCTCTCAGCAGTGGTTTGTAGTTCTCATTATAGAGATTTTTCACCTCCTTGGTTAACTCAATTCCTAAGTATTTTATTTTTTTGGTGGCTATTGTAAATGGGCAGGCTTTCTTGATTTCTCCTTCTGCATGTTCACTATTGGAGAAAAGAAATGCTACTGATTTTTGTGTGTTGATTTTGTATCCTGCTACTGTGCTGAAATCATTTATCAATTCCAAGAGTTTTTTTGTAGAGGTTTTAGGCTGTTCGATATATAGGATCATGTCATCTGCAAACAGGGACAGTTTGACTTCATCTTTTCCAATCTGGATGCCCTTTATTTCCTTCTCTTCTCTGATTGCTCTGGCTAGTACTTCCAACACTATGTTGAATAGGAGTGGTGAGAGTGGGCATCCTTGTCTAGTGCCTGTTCTTAAAGGAAAAGCTTTCAGCTTTTCCCCATTCAGGATGTTATTGGCAGTGGGTTTGTCATATATGGCTTTAATTATGTTGAGATACTTTCCCTCTATACCTAACTTATAGAGGGTCTTTGTCATGAATGAGTGCTGAACTTTATCAAATGCTTTTTCAGCATCTATAGAGATGATCATCTGGTCCTTGTGTTTGAGTTTATTAATATGGTGTATCACATTTATTGATTTGCGTATGTTGAACCAACCTTGCATCCCTGGGATGAATCCCACTTGATCGTGATGAATAATTTTTCGTATGTGTTGCTGTATTCTGTTTGCTAGTATTTTAGTGATGATTTTTGCATCTATATTCATCAAGGATATCGGCCTGTAGTTTTCTTTTTTGGTTATATCTTTACCTGGTTTTGGTATCAGGATGATGTTTGCTTCATAGAATGAGTTTGGGAGATTTGCGTCCGTTTCAATCTTTTGGAATAGTTTGTAAAGAATCGGTGTCAATTCCTCTTTGAATGTTTGGTAAAATTCTGCTGTGAATCCATCTGGTCCTGGGCTTTTCTTTGTTGGGAGCCTTCTGATAACAGCTTCAATCTCCTTTATTGTTATTGGTCTGTTCAAATTTTCTACGTCTTCACGGTTCAGTTTTGGGAGCTTGTGTGTGTCCAGAAATTTATCCATTTCCTCCAGATTTTCAAATTTGTTGGTGTATAGTTGTTTATAGTAGTCTCGAATGATTCCTTGTATTTCAGATGAATCAGTTGTAATATCGCCTTTTTCATTTCTAATTTTTGTTAGTTGAGTCTTCTCTCTTCTTTTTTTTGTTAGCCATGCTAATGGTTTGTCAATTTTATTTATCTTTTCAAAAAACCAACTTTTTGATTCGTTGATCTTTTGAATTGTTTTTTGGTTTTCAATTTCATTCAGTTCTGCTCTGATCTTAATGATTTCTTTCCGTCTGCTAACTTTAGGATTGGATTGTTCTTGTTTTTCTAGTTCTTTAAGGTGAAGTGTTAGGTTGTTCACTTGCCATCTTTCCATTCTTCTGAAGTGAGCATTTAATGCAATAAATTTTCCCCTCAATACTGCTTTTGCAGTATCCCACAGGTTTTGGTATTATGTATCATTGTTTTCATTAGTTTCAATAAACTTTTTGATTTCCTGCTTGATTTCTTCTTGGACCCATATGTCATTAAGTAGAATGCTGTTTAATTTCCATGTGTTTGTATAGTTTCCAGAGTTTTGTTTGTTATTAATTTCTAGTTTTAATCCATTGTGGTCTGAGAAGATACATGGGATAATTCCAATTTTTTTGAATTTATTGAGACTTGATTTGTGACCTAATATGTGATCTATCCTGGAGAATGATCCATGTGCTGATGAGAAGAATGAATATTCTGAGGTTGTTGGGTGGAATGTTCTGTAGATATCTGCCAATTCCAATTGGTCTAGAGTCTTGTTTAGATCTTGTGTTTCTCTACTGATTCTTTGCCTAGATGATCTGTCTAATATTGACAGTGGAGTGTTCAGGTCCCCTGCTATTATGGTATTAGTGTCTATTTCCTTCTTTAGGTCTAATAGAGTTTGTTTTATAAATCTGGCTGCTCCAACATTGGGTGCGTACATATTTATGATTGTTATGTCTTCTTGATGGATCAGTCCTTTTATCATTAAGTAGTGTCCCTCATTGTCTCTTTTTATGGTTTTTAGTTTAAAGTCTATTTTGTCAGATATAAGAATAGCCACTCCAGCTCGTTTTTCTTTTCTGTTTGCATGGTAAATCTTTTTCCATCCTTTCACTCTTAGTCTGTGTGAATCTTTGTGGGTGAGGTGGGTCTCTTGTAGGCAGCATATAGTTGGGTCCTGCTTTTTGATCCAGTCAGCCAGTCTGTGTCTTTTAATTGGGGAATTTAAGCCTTTAACATTAAGAGTTGTTATTGAAAGGTGTTGATTTATTCCTAGCATTTTATTGGTTGTTTGGTTGTCTTAGGTGTCTTTTGTTCCTTGCTTTCTGATTTACTGTTTGGTTTCTTTGTTTGTTGGTTCCTTAGGTTGTAGATAGTGTTTTTGTTAGCTTGTTTTCTCTTCATGAATGCCATTTTTATTGTACTAGCGGGTTTAGATTTTTCTTAGGTTTTTATGGCAGTGGTAGTTATTTTTCAGGAACCAAACCCAGTACTCCCTTGAGGATTTCTTGTAAGGGTGGTCTTGTGGTAGTGAACTCCCGCAGTTTTTGTTTATCTGAGAAATATACTGTTTGCCCCTCATTTCGGAAGGATAGCCTTGCAGGGTAGAGTATTCTTGGCTGGCAATCTTTGTCTTTTAGTATTTTGAAAATATCATCCCATTCCTTTCTAGCTTTTAGGGTTTGTGATGAAAAGTCTGATGTTAACCTGATTGGGGCTCCCTTATAGGTGATTTGACGCTTCTCTCTTGCAGCTTTTAAGATTCTCTCTTTGTCTCTGAGTTTTGCCAGTTTGACTATGACATGTCTTGGAGAAGGCCTTTTTGGGTTGAATACGTTTGGAGATCGTTGAGCTTCCTGGATCTGAAGATCTGTGGTTTTTCCTATACCTGGGAAGTTTTCTGCCACTATTTTGTTGAATATGTTTTCAATGGAATCTCCATTTTCCTCCCCTTCTGGAATACCCATGACTCGGATATTTGAGCGCTTGAGGTTGTCTGATATCTCTCTCAGATTTTCTTCCATGTCCTTGATTCTTTTTTCTTTCTTTTTGTCTGCTTGTGTTATTTCAAACAGCCCATCTTCAAGTTCAGAGGTTCTCTCTTCAACTTCGACAAGCCTGCTGGTTAAACTCTCCGTTGTGTTTTTTATTTTGCTGAATAACTTCTTCAGTTCAGCAAGATCTGCTACATTTTTTTTCAGGACATTGATTTCCTTGTATATTTCCTCTTTCAGATCCTGTATGCTTTTCCTCATTTCATCATGATGTCTAGCTGAGTTTTCTTGTATCTCATTCAGTTTCCTTAGAATTATCACTCGAAATTCCTTGTCAGTTATTTCAAGGGCTTCTTGTTCTATAGGATCTAGAGTATGAGATTTATTAACTTTTGGTGGTGTACTTTCTTGATTTTTTGTATTTCTGGTGTCTTTTTTTTGGTGTTTATTCATTGTGGCAGGGGGTTTCACAGTCCACCGGTTTGAGACTAATGACTAACTAGGATGTTGCTGTGGTTGCCAATTTGGTATGGCTCCCGCCGTGACTGCTCAGTTGGCCTCTAGTGTCTTGTGTGTGTGGTTGCCTCGGGTCTTGGGCTTCTCCAGGGATCCACCTTTCTGGTCAGCTTGGACTCTGCTGGGCTGGTGGATCACGTACCACAGGGTGTGTGATCTCTGTTGAGCTTTCACTTTCTGTACAGGACTTCTCCCCGTTCCGTGTGTTCTGGCCCAGGCTGTTAGATCGTGCAGTGGCGACCCCACCGGGTGTGTGGTTTCTGTTGAGTCTCCGCCTCCCTGGCCGCACGTCTCCCCCCTCTGTGCACACTGTGCTGGGCTGGGGTGTGTCTTCTGCAACCCTCGTCTATCAGCTGGGCCTTCAAGACCCTGCTCAGCACCGCCTCGCCCAGGAAGTCTACCAGGTTTCTGCTAGGCACAGACGACCGGTCTCTCTGGGTGCCTTTGTAGCACTGTGTAGATCTTTCTCGGGTCTTGTTCACCTTTGTATCCCCCCGGTATAAACCGAGTCTAGTGCCCGCCTGCAGCCTGCTCTCCGGCAGGTTCAAGCAGACCTGGGAACTCTCCTACCACACTATTCCCAACCAGAAATTCGTTAGGCTTTTTTCCAAACTGGTGGTCGCAGAGATGGTATCTGCCTCCCAGTAACAGGAAGTTTACCGGGCCGGAGTCCAGGGTGTGGTGGAGTGACAGTCGGCCCGCCCGTACTTCCTAGCCCTCCCAACACTGGTCGGGACGCCCCACACCCCCAGCCCCGCCAGAGAACCGCGGAGGGAGTGGGAGAGGAGGCCGGCCCGCAGGGTCCGGAAAGCCCCGCACCAGGCCAAGCAAATGGGCTCAGTGATGGCCGAGCCAGGCGGAGCTGCCCGCACCTGGGAAAATGGAGGCAGCACCGGGGCAGTGAGTGGCCTGGTGGTGCAGGCGGGAGCCGCATGGGCATCCACCCCCCGAACAGAGCTGTGCCAGGGATCACTCACAGTGCTGTGCCAGGTCGGGTGCTCGCTCTGTCTCTGGTTTGTTGCCTTCCGTGTTCTCGGCGCGGTCGCCTCGGGCTGTTCAGTCGCGGCGCCGCTCGGGCGCTCCCAGGAATCTTCTTTAATGCCGGCCTGAAACCTCGAATCCTGAATAGGGCAGCTGGTCGCCTTCAGCGCGGCCCCCGCCTCCGGGATCCTGGCTGCATCCACAGCAGCCCTGGCGCCGCGTTCCCTGTTTCAAGACTCGCTTTTCCAGCTAAGAATCAGTTCTTTTCCTGCTCCACACTTCAAAGCTGTTGCCTGTAAATGAGGCAGCCTCTCCTGCTGGGGGCAAAGTGGCGTTGAGCCCCCACGATCGGCCAGCAGCAGCGGTCCTCCCTTAAGAGATGGCCAGAGGAAGGTCCACAAGTTTCCCGGCTGCCTGAGGCCCAGTGGCCACCTTTTCCACCTCAGCTACTCCGCGCCAGCCGCTGCAGCCGCCGCCATCTTGAAAACCTGCAATGTTTTTGAATACTGTTGTCTTTCTGGATACTATGCCAGTTTCTTATTCTCTTCCTGTTGAATTTATTTGAAAACTGTGCTTATACATGGAGGTTAAATTTCAATAACATTTTTTCTTAAATAAAAACACTGCTGAAGTGTTACTTCTTTTCAGAAGACTTCCTGACCTCCACTGATAAATGTAATCACTTTGGCTTTCTACTTAGGGTGTTTGTATATATTTTCCCCCTTCTTTAAACAATTATTGTCAGTGTCATACTGGATTTCAGTGATTTGTGAGAGATATGGGGTCTGGAATAACTTTGGCCTTCTGATGGGGGTGGGGTGGTTATCACATAGAAGAACTCTATGTAAGCTAATTGGAAGCTAATTTTGAACTGAATATCAAAAAAATCATGGATTACTAGATTTGCAAGGGACTCGAATTAAAGCACTGAGAAAACCCAGGGCAGGGTGAGGGAGTGGGCGGAGGCCTCCAGAAGGACTGAGGGTCAGATACAAGTATTCTTTCAGCAATAGATTTAGCTACTTCATCATTTGTGATCTGTCTTCTTAAAAATTTTTAATTTTATTTTTTAAAATTTACGTGAAAGTACATATATTTACCATGTATGACATGATGTTTTGAAATATATATACACATTGTGAAATGGCTAAATGAAGCTAATTAGTATATATATTACCTCACATCGTTGTTAATTTTGTGGTGAGAACACTTAAATTCTTCTCTGTTAGCATTTTTCAAGAATACGGTATGTTGTTATTAACTATAGTCTACATGTCGTATAGTATATCTCTTGAACTTATTTCTACTATCTGAAAATTTTTAACCTTTGACCAACATCTCCCCAAACCCCTCCCCAACACTGCTTTAACCCCTGGTAACCAGCATTCTACTCTCTACTTCTATGAGATCAACTTTTTTGGATTCCACGTGTGAGTGAGATCAAGTGGTGTTTGTCTTTTTGTGCCTGGCTTATTTCACTTAGCATAATGTCCTCCAGGTTCATCCATGTTGTCATAAATGACAGGATTTCCTTCTTTTTAAAGGCTGAATAGTATCCCATTGTGTATATATACCACATTTTCTTTATTCATTCATCTGTGTGATTTGTCTTAAGTTAAAATTACTGTGACTTTCCTTTTATAAATTTTTATTTATTTATTTTTATTTTATTTTATTTTTTCATGACTTTCCTAATGGCACTGAATAATGGTGTAAGAAAATGACCCAAACACATGTTCATAAATATCACTGCTTGCTAAACTTAAAAAATTTGATCCAACAAAGATTACAAAGTGGATAATCAAAGACAGATAATTAAAATGTTGCTATGAATCTATTGAGAGAGAGTTTGTTTAACGACTATTTGTGCAATACTTACGAGGTGCCAGACACTTTGGGAGATACTGGAGATAGAGAATAGGATCCTGATGTGGTTTCTGACTTCTTAGAGTGTGTTGGCCAGTGGGGATTCCAGAAAGTAACAGTAACTTGTGATGCACTAAAAAAGGAGCTGTCATATGGGAGGTGCAGGTTTTTATATGATGGAAGTACATATGGGGATGACTTCTGCAGACTTGGGGTCAGGGTAGGCTTTCCTGAGGAAATACAAAATCTCAAAGATGCTATCAGGCAAGACTTGGGGGTATGGCATAGGAAAAGTGATGGAAGGACATTTATCTACCTCACCACACTGCATCATAAATATTTCTTTAAATTTCTAGCTTGCAAACATTATGTTGGAAAAATTATTTTAAAGTTCAATACATGCTTGGTGTCTTACTCTAGGTAAATATCATTTGTAGTATATGTATGTATTGAAAGGCAGTAAGTAGACTTGCACCGTGCATACTTTGGATAATCATTCAAAACACTTTTCAAAACATGATTTTCCTTTATGAATATTTTAATAAATCATAAATCATCATTTAAATCATGACAATACTAATCAATTTTTTTCTTTCTTCTGCCATAAGACATTAAGGCTAGCATAGAGGAAGAGGGTTAGATACTGTCACGGTGATTTTCTATGTGAAATTGCAATGAGAAAGATTTACTGTGCAACACTCAGGCTTAATTTTTTTATTTTTTCCCTGATTAGTTTCTAGACTCTTACAGATATGGAAATCATAAATTGACATTAATTTTAATATCACAGTTATATTCTAGCTGCAAACTGTGCTAACATATTTTATATTATTCTATTAATATAAAAATATATGTTATATTTTTAAGTAATTCATAGTGATTTCTACTGATGCATTTTACATAAAGAAAATAAAAAGTAAAGTTGGAGAAAAACGGTCATGCCAGCTTTGGAATGGGCTTGAGGAGTTGCAGTCTGTACAGGTCTAGCTTTCTGTGATCAGCTTCTCTCTTGCTCCAATTAGTGAGTGCTTCTCTCTCCCCAGCTACAATATTATTCGTCCCAACATTATAGTAGAAAAATCATGTTTTGTCTATTTTGGTTATTATGGTTAAATTATCTTGTGGCTGCTAATTGCCAAGTTTATGATAACACAAATTACATTTTAAGGCCAATCTAGCCTTGGTGTGTGCTCTTGTCTTTAAAGGGATTTAAAAAGTTCTATTGCTAGTTTTCCTTATGATCCTAGGTTGACATTCAAGTTCTTGCAGTCTGCTTTCCAAGTCCAATGGTGTTGCAGTTATAGGTGGCTAACTTAGAGCACGAGATGGGAACCTGCATCTGCGTACAGATGCCGTTAATGGACAGAGTGAAGAGAAAATTCTGGATTATTGCTGGTTCATAGAGTGGGCCTGTTTGGAACCCGTGATCTCTTCTGCTTCTTCAGCACTTTGAAGTGTGATTACTGTGCAGTGTTGGGGCCCTTCATAAAAGGAACATTTTAACTCTTTGAATTGTTATATTTATGTACCAGAGAGTGCTAATATATATTTTTTAAGATGTTATATTATTAAGCATAACTCACCTGAGAAATAAGTTGATGGCAAGAATGTTTTGCTGTTTGGCTTTTCTTCAACTGCCAGTTTCCTCTCTCCTCATTCTTCTAGAAATTTAACAGCAATCAAACATCACTTCCCTTAAGATTTATCTAGAAGCTCTTGTTGGTGCTGTGAGTGTGATTGTAAAGTATTCCAGAGAATAATCTCCCAACCTCCCAAGTGAGTGGTGAGAAGCAATACCTCATCTCACTGAATACCTTTGCATATTAAATGAGGATTAACTCATTTCTCAAAGCTATACCAACTTTGTGGGGAAAAAATCAAGAGCCCAGAATAAAATGACAGAGATGTTTTTCTCCAGTGTCAACTTAAATTCTCTCCTAAAAATCCTATTTTGCCAGTTCCCTGGTGTCAGCTATGACAGGGCTCTGTGAAGGTGGAGGGGCCTCTTCTTCCTGAAGTTGTAGGTGTCCCTACTGTCTGTCAGCCCCCACCTGACATCTGAGAGGCCCAGAGAGAGAGTACAGATGGATGCTCAGATACTATGTGTCTAATAAAAATTATTTAAATAAATACAAGTTTGTTAAATTTTATTTAATATTTTAAAAGACCCTTTGTAATTCTATTCAATGTCCATTCAGTAGGCAGTAGAAAAAATTACTCTATCACTTTATGGAGACAAGACTTGAAATTTCAGAATTCATGAAATGGGGTATGCAGATTAGTGACCATCATGTCTATTATCATAAAGCATATGGATAAAGAAATACTTTGAAAAATATTTCATGCTAGAACAGGTAAAGTAGTAATATTGTGTATGTATGAAATCTGAAAGCTCATGTCTGACTTTAGAAAGTTAATAACATGATTATAAAGTTTAGGTGCGTTCTCTAATATGATAATAAATTTATAGTACTTATGAAGATTAAGCTTTCTATTAACATAAATCATATAATTATAACTTAACTTTTAATTTTATTTTTTTAAAGAAAATGTCGTTTTATTAATATTGTATTTTACATTCTAGGATGTTGCTGTAGAGCAGTTGGGAGGAGGGGGAGAGGGGAAGGGGAAGGGAATGGGATGGAAGAAGTAGGGAGGAGGAGGGGTGGGACTGAGGCCTGTGGCACCTCCCACATTCCCACAGGGGAGACTGGGGGCTTCCAACAGTGGTTTGGTCATTGCTGGCCTGGGTGCAGATGTCAGCAGGGTGTGGCAAAAGCCCTCGCCTCCGACCATCCCAGCTTGTGAACCCAGGGCCCTTCTTTCTGTTCCTTGGTGGCTGTCACTGGGCTGTTTGCATACCAGGGGGGCATGGCCAAGGCCCTTGGCCCCCCACTGCCCCAGCTTGGGAAAGCTTGGGGCACATCCTGTGGCAGCTCGGTGGTCACGGATGGGTTGGCTACCTGTGTCGGGGTGTATGGCTGAGGCCCTTGTCCCCCACCCTCAGGATTGGTTGCAGGTGTTTGGGGCATTACTGAGGCCCCCGGCCCTCCATCCTTTCTGGCTTGGTAGCCCAGGGGGCTTCCACTCCTTCTAGGTGTTATAGGTGTTATTTGGTGAACTGAGACCTTTACTAGTTAATATCAAACTTTGTCTCTGGTTGGGAGGAATTTGTTTTTTATTTCAGTTCTGTGTTGGATTATTTGCTGTTCCCATCATTCAAACTCTGTGCTGGAACTAATTTGTCGTCCTTTGCTTACTTTTAAACTGGGGGAACTTCCTGGGGAACCAGTACTTGAGCTCTGTGGTTGAGCTAAATTGCTGCTTTGCTGCTGATTCCCTGGGGAAGGCTTTTTGTGCAGATCAGGCTTTAATTGTTTACTTTATAGGTACTTCTGTCTCTCAAGAGATCCAGTGCACCTGGGTTGTGTAGAAACTCTGGTCTGGGCCTGAGTCTTTTCATCAAACTGCACCCCCTGCAATTCTATATTCATGACCAGTCTCCTCTGAGTGGTCCTTTGCTGATAGGGGGCAGATCAGCTGTCCTTGCTGTGCCACAGTGTTCTCCTGGTGGGCCCATCTCTCCCACTACCCGTGCTGTAAACACTTCCCATGTGACGGGCTGTGTGCTGGTCCCTTGTGATGACTCACTGGCTTCTGAGTGGCTCCTTTTTTTCAGTTGTTGTGGCTCCTTGCTCATATGTGTGTCCATGGGAACCCTATTAGTGGTCTGTCTGGCCTGGGGGCCACCAAAGCCCTCCTCCCCTGACACCTCCAAGCAAGTCCTCTGCAGAAGGGCACAGCAGTGGCTTTTGCCAGCTCCTGTTCCGTGCACTGAGCAGCTCCAGCCTGGAAGTGGCCGGGGCTCAAAACGGTCAGAGTGGTTCTTTATTTCTCTCATTGTGGCTCCTCCCATCTTCATGCACTCCATAGATCTCTCCTCCTCTTCCCCTGAGCTCTAGTGGCCCTATCTTGGCTGTCATTGCTTTTTAATGGTTGTAAATTGGCTGATTTGTGGGAGAGAGTGACTCTGGGGACCATCTGTTCTGCCATCTTGACTGGAAGCCATAACAACGTTTAACTTAAACATAGTCACAACTATCAATGAAGGGATCCAAGTTTTTGGCATCTGGCAGGAGAATGGAAAACAAAAACAAAACATTGACATAAGGACG
Organism: Cynocephalus volans; assembly: GCF_027409185.1. Taxonomy (NCBI): domain Eukaryota; kingdom Metazoa; phylum Chordata; class Mammalia; order Dermoptera; family Cynocephalidae; genus Cynocephalus; species Cynocephalus volans. The sequence continues at coordinate 81,286,875 of NC_084464.1, forward strand.
GTGTCTTCAGGTTAGACCCTCAGACAAGGATTTGAGTGTAGGTAGTTTTATTTGGGAAGTGATTCCAGGGAACATTGTTAGGAAGGTATAATGATGGTTAATTTTATGTGTCAACTTGACTGGGATGCCCAGATAGCTGGTAAAACATTATTACTGGGTGTGTCTGTCAGGGTGTTTCTGGAAGAGATTAGCACATTTGAACCAGTGTACTTAGTAAAGAGGATTGCCCTCACCAACACCTGTGGGCATTATCCAATCAGGTGAGGTCCTGAATAGAACAAAAAGGCAGAGGACAGGAACATATCTCTTTTCCTGCCCTCAGACAGTAGACCTGGATCAGAACTTACAACATAAGGCTCCCCCTCTGACTTCCCAGACCCTTCTCTGGACTTCAGACTTGGACTGAATTATAGCACCTGCTTTCCTGCTTCTCAGCTTACAGATGGCAGATTGTGAGATTTCTTGGTCTCCATAATCATGTGAGCCAATTCCTATAATCTCTCTCTCTCCCCCGCTTAATATATAAATATACACACATATTCATATACATATATATATATGTATATATACACATATACATACATACCCACACACACACACACCCCTCCTATTGGATCTGTTTCTCTGGAGAACCTTGACTAATAAAGAAGGGAAGAAAGCCAGTAAGTGCATTAATGACAGGCTGCCATTGAGGGTAACTAGAGTTCAATGCCAATGGGGACCTCTTGGGTATGGTGTAAACATACCTGTATTGTACTGCCAGAAGGACAAGCAAGCCTGGAGTATTTACCCACTAACTCCTGTCCATCACTGATTAAGGGCTGCACCTGAAGACATGAACTTCCCAGAATTTTCAACCAGCCCATGGAAACATGCTTCTTCAGTCCAAGATATTCCTCAGGCAGAGTTACAAGTTCTTGCAATAGGAAGCTCTTTCCTGTAGGAGAAGAGCAAAAGCTGAGGAATACGTGTGGAACAGAATATGTCTGCTACAGCGGGAATCTTATGGGAGAAAAGAATTTCCAGAACACAGAAAATGAGAAAGAAAATAAGAGAACTGGAAAATAAACAACGAGCTTTTTCAGACTTAACCAAAAGATTTCTATCATCTTGTACTTACATAAGTCCATATAAATGAGGAATCAGAATGTTGATGTTTGAGATAGTGAGAAATTGATGAGAAAAAATGACCACTTGGTATTGTGGATTTGGTGCTTCCACATTGGGATTAACCCCTCTAACTTAATTGTAACAAAATATATGAGTTGATTTATAAGTCAGATTTTTACAAATTTTGTTATAGTATTTGTTTGTAATAGGTATGATTCGTTTGACTGGAGGAGCACATTAGCTTCAAAAGAGTTATGAAAATCTAAATGTAGAAGCCGTGTAGAAATTGAAATAGATGATACCATGAATAAATTAACACACTGTTAGTACTTTCTTCCTGAGCATTGGTAGGGCTTTGACTGTTTAACATGTAAATAAGTCAACTTCATAAGATTCAGAGAACCAATAATAAGTGATTTTAGAAAGCCAAAATGATTCTTTTTCAGATCAATTTACTTGTACTGACTCTGGTGATAATGTAATTCATTGTCAGATATATCTGTTCAACATAGGGAGTAACAAAGAGAGAGATCAGTGAGTCTATGTGAAGAAATAAACAAACCAGAGTTTTTGAAAAGCAATTGCTTTATTTTCTGAGGTTAGTTTTTTATTATTTATTGGAGTCTGCATTGTCTGTGATAACCTAATTATTGACCATGTACCAAAATAGGTCAAATCATGTATTTTGAATGCCATATTTTTGGTTTTGCAAAAGTTATAGTGATGTTTCAACTTGAACAGTATTATTTTTGAGAGATACTGTTTCCATGACAGAATACAATTCCTGCTGCTTAGGGCAAAGTTTTGGCATTTTCTTTTTAACTGCAGAAGTCTGAGTATAGCTTAAGAAAAGGGCAAATCTGTATGATAAAGTTAAGTAATGTCATTAAAGTTCTGCAAGTCTGCTAAATAGTTTGTTCCTTTTCACTGTTGAGCCTTTTTAATAAAAAGGTTTCAAAGAAAATCATAAAGATGATTAAAGACTTAAAAAATATGACCCAACAGAGAAAAGGTAAAAGAAAGACATTACTTGGCCTCAAGACTAAAGGTCATTTTCATAATTGTCTTCAAGTATTTGCATAGCATTTACCCAGAATATGGTACTCCACATACCTATCTTCATTAAGGAAAATCAAAGGAAAGATGAGGTGTCATTGTCATATAATGAATTTAATTATGTTATAAGGAAGAATTTTGTAAGAGACTGAAGGAATTTAAAAATTGTAATAATCGACTGAAAGAAGCTTTGGGTCTTCTATTAAGGGCTTTGAAGTATAGGAGACAACTACATTTAATACTATCTTAGGGAACAGTAATGAATGGAATAGCTTTTTATGGTCCTAACCATATTTGTGACTCTTAAAATCTACCTGGCCATTTTGAATCTGAATAATTATTTCAATGTCTACATCTCATGCTTCAGGTACATTTTCCTGTGTGTTTGTAGTCATTTTATATTATTATTAAAAATAAACTTCTTATTTTGTTTTCACTTTTTAGATTTTAGATGATTTTAGAATAATTTTAGATTTACAGAAAAGTTACAAAAAGAGTACAAAAAGTTCCTGTATACCTCACACCCAGTTTCTCCTACATTAGTATTGTACATTTGTCCCAACTAATAAACCAATATTGATACATTATTATTGACTAAAGCTAATATTTTATTCAGATTTCCTTATATTTTACCTAATGTCCTTTTCTGTTCCTGGATCCCATCCAGTACACCATATTACATTTAGATGTTATGTCTCCTTAGAGGCCTCTTGGTTGTGAAAGTTTCTCAGACTTTCTTTTTTTTTTGGATGACCTTAACAGTTTTGAGAAGTACTAGTCAGGTATTTTGTAGAAGATGATTAAAGACTTAAAAATATGACCCATGAGGGAGAAAGGAGAAGAACAGACATTATTTGGCCTCAAGACTAAACAGTCCTCTAGTCTCTCAATAGAAATTTGTCTGATTTTTTAAAAGCCACTTTATTGAGATATGATAGACATACAAAAAGCTGTACATATTTAATGTATACAACTTGATGAGTTTGGAGATAAGTGAAACCATCACCACAATCAGTGCCATCAACGTATTCATCAACTCAAAAAGTTTCCTCCCATACTCTTTCTTTTATTTATTTTTGCCTGATGTTTTTCTCATGATTGGACTGTAGTTACAGATTTTTGGGAGAAAGATCACAGAGGTAAACTATCATTCTCATCAGATCATATTAAGGGTGCATACTATCAACATGACCTTTAATTGGTGATGTTAATCTTTAACAACTGGCTGAGGTGGTATTTTCCAGGTTTCTTCACTGTATTGTTACTTTTTCCCCTTATTTCCATTCTGCACTCTTTGGAAAGAAGTCACTGTGCAGATCCCACACTTAAGGGGTGGGAGTTATGCTCTATCTCCTTGAAGGAGAAGTTATCTACATAAATTCTTTGGAATTTGTCAGCACAGGATATTTGACTCTTTTCTCCCATTTGTTTGTTTGTTTGTTTGTTTATTTATTTATTTATCTATTTATCCATCCAGTAATTTGTTTATATCAGTATGGACTCATGGAGATTTATTTTATACTTCGTGTTGTAATTCAATGCTACTTTATTTACTTTGTTGCTCAACTTGTTTCAGATTTTTCCATTGGGAGCTCTTTCAGTTGGCTCCTGTGTCTCTTTGATATACTCCCATCATTGAGTGAATGCATGTTTTTAAAAATTTACTTTTCTTTATTTTTTAAAAAGCATTTCCTTACTTTCTGGCACTACAATAGGGTCCATACTCATTTCTGTATATGTCCTTCTTCTGTTTTAGATTCACGTATTTCTCAAAAGAATCCTGATTCCTTTGACTGCAGAATGGCATTGAAAACTAGATCTGGGTACTTAGGTGTTCTCTTGGTTACTGAGTTATCATTGCTTCTAGACCTTCTTAGCTGGCAGAGCAAAGGTGTGTGTGTGTGTGTGTGTGTGTGTGTACTATCCTACATATACACATAATTTATAATCATTTTTATATGTTATCCATATATATCTACAGTAAGCTAAATATGAATTTTTATTGGTGTCTCCAACTCTAATCTATTACCACATAGATTGTTCTAGCTTTCTCTCCTTGCTTTTCAACAATGAGAAACCTGGCTCTACCATCCACCATCCATTTATATAAATGCCAATTTCAGAACACATGTTCCTTCCTCCCTAAATTTAGACCAGATGGATTTATAAGGGAGTTTCCACCAAATTTTCATGGTATGGTTTATTTGTTTTATGTTTAGAAGTTATTCCAGAAAATAGAAAAGAGCAAATCTGACCATTTTGTTATGTGGAGCTAGTGCAATCTTGATAGCAAAACCAGGTAGGAATAACATAAGAAAAGAAAATTGACATTTATGAATGTAGTTGCAAAAAATCTTAAATAGAATATTAGCTATTCAAATCTAGTAGTATATTAAAAAAGTAGTACATCAATATTAAGAGATGTTTATTGTACAAAGGCAAGAATGACTCAACACAAGAAATCTATCAATATAATTTATAATTATTAAACTAAAGAAGAAAATCATAGGCTTATCTCAATTGGTACACAAAACTCATTTGATAAGGTTCAATACCTATTTATTATAAAAACTCTTAGCAAATGAGAGCTAAAAAGGAACTTCTTTACTTGGTAAAGATTAAATGCCAAAAGTCATATTTTCCCAAAACATTATATTTAATAGAGAAATTTTATATGCATTTATTTTAGAACCAAAGTCTTAAATATCACCTTTGAAAATAAGTAAGGTGTAAGTATTGGAAAGGAAGATGTAACTATAATATGCAGATAATATAGTTATCTACATAGAAAAACCAACAAAATCAATTTTTAAAAATAAGTCAGAAAGGTTGCTGGATACAAGATCAATCTATAAAAATCAGTAGTATTTCTCTTACCAGCAACCATTCTTTTTTTTTTTTTGTCTTTTTTGTTTGTGACTGGTAAGGGGATCGCAACTGTTGGTGTGGTGTCGCCCACACCGCGCTCAGCCAGTGCGCGCACCGGCCATTCCCATACAGGATCCAAACCCGCAGCAGGAGCGCCACTGCGCTCCCAAGCGCCGCACTCTCCTGAGTGTGCCACGGGGCCGGCCCAGCAACCATTCTTAATAACAGAAAGTGTAAAGTATTTGGGAATCAATCTAGCTAAAAATATACAAGATTGCCACAGAAAAAGATAATAAAATGCTATTTAAATTCTTAGATCATAGACATAGAAAAGAATCTGAAGAAATGGTTGAACTTTCCATATGATAGGGTTACTCAGTACTACAAAGATAGCAATGTTCCTAAAATTAATACACAAAAAAATCCAATCCCAATTGATATTTAAGTTATAATTTCTTTTAAATCCAGTAAAATAATTCTAAAATGATTTGGAGGGTTAAAAGTCTGTAAATAGCTAAATCAACCATTTAAAAATAAGAATTTAGATGGAGTCTTAAAAAGCTTTGCTCTGGATAACATAGAGTAACAGGGACAGAATTTACTTCTTTCCCTGAAACAACTAAACCAAACAAAATATGTGAAACAACATTTTCAAGACATTTGATGTTGGGCAGTGAAGGGCAGTGGTCCCTGAGTGACAGGAAATAAACAAATCGAGCCTTAAAATTGCCTCAGTTTTCTGCCTTGATAGTCTTTCAATAGTAAAAAGTAAGTTAGAAATCAATAACTAGAAAATATCTGGAAAGTCCCAAAATATTAGAAAAGAAAAATACACTCTCCTAAATAATCTATGGGTCAAAAAATCACAAGAAATTAATGTATTTTTAACTAAATAAAAATGACAACATATACCATTCAAAAATTTGTGAGATGCAGCTTATGTAGTACTTAGAAGGAAAGCAATAATCCTAAAAACTCTATCATTAAACAAGAAAGGTCATAAATCTATGACCTCAGCTTCTATCTTCCTTCTTTTAGAGATTGATAAACTTGTTCCAAATATTATATGGAATGAAGTTGAATGACATACTACCTGATTTCAAGACTGAATTCTAGCATCCAGAATTGATGTTTAAAACCATTTAGTTAGGAGTTTGGTGTAACTCTTTCATCTGGAAACTCATGTTATTTAATTCTGTTAAACTTCCTTGTAATATTTCTTAGATTATTTCCTTTCTTCTGTTTCTCTTCTCTCCTCTTTGAATACATATAGTGCTTCATGAACTAGTCTTTTCATTTTCTTTTCTTTTCTTTCTGGTTCCCATCTCTTTATCTTGTTGCTGACTTTCTAGGAGATCTCTACAATTTTAACTTTTAATTTGTTGATTTTTATTTTCTTTTTTGTCATACAAATTCAATATTTAAGAACTGCTTTCATTGTATTCTCTACAGTTCTGGAGATCAATATCTTCTCCCATCTCTTCAAGAAGATGAATATTTGAAGTTTATTATTCCTCCATAGTCTGTTTCTTTCATTTTTGTTTTTTCCTGTGTTTTCTTTTTTTAATGCCAGTTTTGTCCCTTTTTAGAAATCTTCCAGGTTAGAGGTTTTCCTCAGATGTCTGATCATTCTTGGCTGCCTGTTCATGGTTAAGAATAGGGAGAAAAAAAGCTTCTTGGAAACTTCAAATGTATTGTCAGAACTTGTCAACTTTGAGCATCTCTTTAGGGCAAGGTTTCTCAACTTCGGCACAACTGAAATTTTAGCCTAGATAAGTCTTTGTTATGGGGGCTGTTCTGTGCCTTGTAGGATATATAGCAGCGTCACTGGCCTCTACCCACTAGATGCTATAGCTAATAGCACCCATCCAGCTGTGACATCAAAAATGTGTCCAGACATTGACAAGTATCCCACAGGGTTGGCAAAATTGCCTCCAGTTGAGCACTACAACTTTAGGATAGACCGTTCCTTAAGGAAATCCCCAATAAATCCCCCTCCTCCACCCTCTTGGGCTGGTCATATTCTTGGGAAAGAGTCTTTAATCACTTGTCTGGAGAGTAAAGACCTGGCAGTTATACTACCAAGAGCTAAGTGGGGGAAGGCTGTTGGTGTTTCTGCATTCATATCGGTAGGTATGGACTATTATTTATCCTTGTGTAGACATATGTCCTCAATTGTTTCCCATATCTCCCAGTCCAAAGATAATCTTTTTTCTTTCTCAATAGTTAAACCTTCTGTCAGAATCGAGGTGAGGGGCAGGAGATTTAGGAATATAAACGCTCTTTTAAAACAAAATCTTCCTTATTTTAACTCTTTACCTCCATCCACACCACTAAGCCCCTCTACCAGAAGTGCCTGGTGCTGCCTGCTCCTGAACCTTCTAGAGAGCCTACGTTGTAAACTGCATTGGTTCTTAGCTTTCCTTGTTACTGGCTTGATTTCTACCCTTCTTGACTAAAACTTTTTAACTTCCAAAATTCTGTTGACATACTCTGCGGTATATTTGTAGGTGTATTTCTTTATTAAAAAAATTCCCTTTACTGTGGTTTCAGGAGGGAGGAAATTTAGATGTATGTTTTCACATTTTAACCCCAAGAGTTCTATTTTTGTTTTTTAAGATTTTTGAAATGTGTAATAAAATTTGATCTGTTAAGATGATAAGTCTGGTTTAGACTTCCAAGAGTAAAGTTCTAAGAGAACTTTATTTGTTCGATTTGTAAGTCTGCCATTTTGTGTTTAACACATTTGAGAGATTCAGGTATATTGAGTAATTGTGATTTAAATTGTCTAAGGAAATTTGATTAATTATGTATGTAACTGGAATTAAGTGTTTTTAAAAAAGGATTTAATCTGTTAAACTAATGAGTTGTGTATTATTCAAAGAGAAAGTGAAAGTGAGGTTTCTATTTTTAGCCAAAAGTTCAGAAATAGAACAAGCTTTTTCAGTTGATCTTACAGTGTTAAGTAAAGCTATGTTTTAGAATGTATAAACTTAATAAATTTAATATTAATCAAAATATAGAAAGCAGAGTATTTCTTTCTATATATGAAAACTTGCCCCTCCACCTACAAATGTTTAAAGACTACCAAAAAATACCTTCTATCACAGATAATATTCAATATTGTATAACAATAGTCAAGAGATGGAAAAAAGAAGCATAAATATTGAAAAGTATAAAGCAAATCATATTGTTTGAGAACAATTTAATTGTTTACATAGAAATATAAGATAAAAGCTACTGAAAGAGACAGTGCAATCAACATACATAAGTTAAGGCAGGACAGAGTAGTTCTGAGGGTTTCAGTAGTTCAGGAGTGAAATGAGGTTGAAATAGACAGGAGTGTGAGTAGAAGCCATGGAGAGAATGAATGTTTCTGAGAGTAGTCAGTCCTGGGTTACAGGCAGGATATAGGACATAAGGAAAAGGAACTTTCATGGATGGCTCCAAAGTTTCTGGCCTAAGCAAATTGGGAGTTGGTGGTGTACTTTACTGAGACTAGGAAAACTGGAGAAAGACTAGATTGACTGTGAGTGGGAGCTGGCCATTAAGAGCTCAGTTGTAGAAATAATTTTTTGAGATACCTGTTGGGCATCTAAATGGAAATATCAAGAAAGATGATGAAGATATGGAGCTCAGAAAAATGGTCTGGGCTGAAAATAGAAGGTATTTCAAATCTTGTGGGGAAGAAGGTTTGTGAGTTCCATCAGGGAAAGAGAAAAGTAGAGTGAGAGGAAAAGGAAGCCTCTGTATGGTTTGTCACCAATGCTGGTAAATTAATTAGTAGTCTGAAAAATCTAGTAAAGCCTTTCATCTTCTAGAGTGGATTTAACTGTATTTCCAGTTTATCAGACAACACAGATTACTTTGATGCATCGAAAACATTTTTATTTAGAGACTTAAGCCACTTGTGAGTATGGCACTATGCTATTAATGTGCTGTGTAAATTAATTTAAACAGGTGCAGTTTGCCAGATTTAAAATACTAACCCCTCTCCTCTTCACACATGGTATTACAAAACCTCAAATCCAGTTAGGTCCAGCCCTTGTCTCTTGCCTGGATCTCATGTGTAATATTTCTGATGAGTGGTGATTGACATTTTGCTCAAGCACCTATGGTGAGAGAGCATACTCACATTCATAAGAAAGTTCATACAATTTTCCATATCTTTAATTATTTTAGAATTCTCCTTATACTGAACTGAAACATTCTTCCTTCTATTTTTCAACCATGATTCTTATTTTGCTTTAAGGGTCATCTGGAATATAAATATTCCAAATAGTTCATGACCACTACTGTGGGTTTCCTGATACACTGTCATAGCCTCAGTGCCCAATGTGGCAGGTTTCTGAGTTCCTGAGTGAGCCCTTGTACTCCGGATGTGACATAAGCAGTGCAAATTTAGCCCCTTATGGCCTATCTTGTTTAGATACTGAGTTTCTCTATTAATATATCCCAAGATTACTTTGACTTTTTTTTGACAGTAGCTATATTACAATATTATCTCTATTGTAGCTTGAAATATATTAAAACACTATGCTAAACTTGCTTGCTCCTTTCAGAACTGGTACATTTGATTTCTTAAACTTAATTATAGGGTCTTGCTATTATCCTGTGGAATTTGATCTTACTAATTTGGCCAATCCTTTCAACTAGTTAAGATTTTTTTTTAGAGCCAGGTTGCATACTTTAGTATATCAGTCAGTATTATCTGAAATTCTGTAAACAAAGCATTTGTGTTCAAGTTGTTTGCGTATATGTCCTCTCACTTAGCACTCACACCACCAGGTGCAGTGTTTATAACATCTTTCCCATCCATAGAGGCAGGGTAGTGCATACTGGAGAGAAACATGGGATTTGAGTTCCAGCTCAACCACGCTAGCTGTGTAGTTTTGATAAGCTCCTTCACTCTCTTTGCTTCTTTTTCCTTATCTGTAAAACAGGGATAATATAAGTGCCTTGTAGATTTGTTGGGAGGAGAAAGTGGAATAATTCCCATAAACCATTTAGCATGGTTCCTGGATACGGTACATCTTCAATAAATGCTAGCTTTTGGTTTTAATAATTCCTTTCTGTTGGGGGAACTGAGATCTGGCAAGTTTAACTCACTTTCCCAAGGCTACTAGGCACAAATAAATCAGGGCTTGATGCTTGGTCTCTGTCAGCGTGGAATTTAGTCCACAGGTGCTAGACTTAGAAATCATTGGATTTGAACTTTGCTCTTGTCATTTGCTAGTTTGATGACATTGGATCCTTACTTAAACTTACTTAGCTTCAGTTTTATCATTTATAAAGGAGAGAATTTAGTGTCTCCATCAAAGGATGTCGGGAGAATTCAATGAGTAAGATGCACGAACTCTGTAATGTCTGGTTCCACAAATGATAAACTCTTTCCTTTTTTACCTCCTTAAACTACCTCTTTTGTCCCCCACTAAACCCATGGGGCTTAAATGAAATAAGCTTTGAAAAGCACTTAGTCTGTAGTATGACAAATAAAATGTATTCACTAAGTAAGAGCTAATTTGCCAGCTCTTTTTTTTTTTTTAGTTTTAAAAAGTTTGGAACAGATTTATTTTTATTAAAACTAATCTAAATGACAATGCAGTGATTTTCAATTTAGGTCACAAAGAATCAAACAAAATAGATAATCTGTGCTTCATATGCGTATCTAAGGAAATCTTTCCTTCAACATTCTTTCGTATTTGTTCTCCATACTCTTTGCATGTTCACTGTTACTCAGCTCTTACAATGGGATTTGTATTTTGGTAAAAATTCTAGACTATTTTATTACCTCTTTCTATTTCGTTTGTGATGGTGTCTGGAATAATACTGAGTGTAATAATTATACTCGTTTAAAAATTATTGCCTGCATCTTGAATTAACACTTTCTTCCACTTTCAGTGAACTTGACAACATTATATACCTATGAAATTTGAGGAAATCAGAAAATATTTCTGAGTGCTTTCCCTGTTGTGTGATCAATATAAACCAAAATGTAATCTCTTTGATATAATCTCAAATTAATTTAATTTTTATGCGTTTTTAAAATTTAAATGTTTTAAAATGTTTTAAATTTTAAAACACATAAATTTAAATTTAAAAACACATATGCAGCAATCTGAGATCCTAGAATCAAGTGACATTCAGACTACATAGGTCCTACAGAAGTTGAGGAAAGTGAAAGAAATACCTGACTGGTGTGGTCAGAAAAGATTTATGAAGGAAGTTTTACTTAGGATGGGCTATAAAAGATGGGTTGAATTTCAAGAGTTATACCAGAAGAAGAACCCATGAAGAATAAGGAGGGAAACTGCTTTGCCTCTGACTGCAGAGACAGTCTCCAAATTATTAATTGGCTGGTAGGGAGAAACAGACCTGAAAGGGAATTTGAACTTTATTAAATAACGTATCTGAAAAAGGCTGATTTAAATGGATTTTAACTAAAATATAAAACAAGATTACATTCTGCATACTTTCATTTGAAACTATGACATTTCAACCGTGTGCAGTTTGAACCCCACTGGGGCAAAGAGGTTCAAGGAAACACGTGCAGTTCCTGCTTCAGGCAGGGATGCACCTGCACTGTATGTAACGAACGCTTGCTATGTGCTGTGTTCCATCCTGGGAGTACATTTGGTGTTCACAAGAACCTTAAAGGGAAGGCACAATTATTATTGTCATTTCACACATGAGAAAACAGAGGCTCAGTGAGACTCTAAATGATGTACTTGAGGCCACATGATTGAGTAAAATGATGGAGCATAGATGGACTGAGATAGCTGGGTTCCAGAGGCTCTGCTCGTAGTTATGAAGATACAGGAGAGACTCACACCCTCTGAGACAGCCAGAGAGCACAGATCATGGAGAGAAGACAAAGTTTAAGACACTGTTGGGGTTGGTTGAAGGTTAATATCTGACTAATTCTGGGTTTTGGACAAAGTCTTTAATCCAATAGCGATGGCATAATTTTTTCAACATAAGGCATTGATTGAGTGGTTCTTTGGGATTTTTTGCCATGTATAATCTATGTGTGCTGTTCATTTTTGTGCAGTAGCTCAGATGGGAGAGAGCACAAGATAGTTACAGATAATAGTTGTTCACATTTTTGTGCCTAATTCTCAAAGCTTTTCTATTTGTAGCAAATTCCTTCTAAAATGTAATTCAGTTGTGTCATTTTTTGACATTTTTTGAATTTTTTTTCTGTGCTAATTCCTTGCCTTCCCTTTCTGCCCTGCTGAGTCCCAAGCAGCATGTTGAGCATTTGAGTCAGCACTGTGCATAAGTCAACCAGATTGCCTATAGACAGCCTGTCATCAGGATGCCTTGAAAAAGAGCCCCTTAGGGTTGGAAAAGTCTATGTGGGTATACGATGTGTTGCCTGGCACCAGGTGTACTCAGACCTTAAAAAGCAATAGTTAAGAGAAAAGCAAACTTTCCCTTTGAAATAAACTCGCTGCTTAATAAATGCCACACAGTGCTTGTCTTTAGGTGAAGGCAATGGGACTGGCTTTGACCTCATTTCATGTGACATAAAGTGAAAATCAATAAGACCAGATAAAACAAAGCAAAAAGCAAGCAAACAAATAACCTGTCTCTGCTCCATCCTATATTGAAGAGACACTGTAAACAAAGGTAACATTATCACCAACTCATATGAATAAAAATATGAAGACAACTAGCTCTTTTGGCTTGTAATACTGCCTTGCTTCTGCATTGGTATTCTCAATGGAAAGATATACCTACAGCAATTTTTGGGAGACTATTTGACAAAAATGGCATACTAATTTTATTGGTCCATGGAAATCTGGAATGATTAATGAGTTTATAATGGATTTACTAATTTTTAACACCTTAAAGTTTTTACAAAGATCTGGATTATTAATGATTATTTACAAATGTAAGTAGTAAAGGTTTCCTGTTGACACTGCATTACTTTAGAAAGTGTTAGTTTTACAACCTAGTGTCATTGATAATTAATTAAGGTAACGACTAAAGCTGTGAAGAAGTGTTTATATACTTTTGTTATCTGAGAACCTCATTATCTGCTGGGGCAAGATTTAGATGAAACAGCTTGTCTTTAAGCAATAATTTGCTACAGATGTAATATATCTACATCTAATGAAAAGGACTCATGTATAATTCTCATAAGGGATTTATAGCTTTTGTATAGTCAGAACACAAAGAACAGAAAAAGCATGCATATAATAAGTGTTGTTAAGGGTGTGGAGAAAAGGGAAACTTTGTACACTGTTGGTGGGAACATAGATTGGTACAGTCATTATGGAAAATATTATAGAGTTTCCTCAAAAAACTAAAAATAGAACTACCACATGCTCCAGCAATCTCACTTCTAGATATTTATCTAAAGAAAATGAAATTAGTATGTTGAAGAGATATTTGCACCCTTATGTTCATTGCAGCATTATTCACAATGGTCAAGATATGGAAACAACCTAAGTGTCCACTGACAGATGAGTGGATAAAGGAAATGTGGTATGTGCATATACACTAGAATATAATTCAGCTACAGAAAAGAAGGAAATCCTGCCATTTGTGGAAACATAGATGAACTTGGAGGACATCATACCAAGTGAAATGAGCCAGATACAGAAAGACAAATACTGTACAGTTTCGCTTACATGTGGAATGTGGAATCTAAAAAAGCTGAACTCATAGAAGCAGAGAGGAGAACAGTGGTTGCTAGGGGTTGGGGTGTGGGGGAAATAGGAACATGTTGGTCAGAGGGTACAAACTTCTATTTGTAAGATGAATAAGTTCTGGGGATCTAATGTACAGCATGGTGACCATAGTTAATACTGTATTGTTTACTTAAAATTTGACGAGAGCAGATTTTATGTGTCCTCACCCCTTCCCCAACACACAAAGTGGTAGCTATGGGTGGTGATGTGTTAATTAATTTGTCTTTGGTAATCAGTACACAATGCATACATATATCAAATCATCATGTTGTACACCTTGAACAATGACTATTTTTCAGTTAAATATTTGAAAAACCACACAAATAATGTACAGTTTAATGACATGCATTAATAGTAAAATGCATTTTATAACAATAATATATGCTCATTGAAGAAATATAGAAAACATACAGAAAACCTAGAGAAAATAACAATCACTGACAATCCTACCACTCAGAAATGAGCTTTGTTAGCTTTGCTATTTTTGAAAATAATCTTTTTATATAGTCTTCTGGTCCTTTTAAAATTCTTATAGCTATCTCTTATGTGGGGAACACCTTACTGCTGTGCATACTATTTTATAACCCTTTTCTTCCCATTTACAACTTATCAAGAATTTTTTTATACCACAAAATGTTTATCTATAGCATGTTTTTTGTTGTTGATGTGGGTGTTTATTTTTCATTTTATCTATTTTAACTTTTAAAACTCAATACCTTTTATTTTCCAACTCAACAAGTTTTCTTTAAAGTGCTTGATCTTAAGTGTACATCTTGATGAAATTTTTCATATGCAGAAGCCTATGAAACAATCTCCCAGATCAAGATAGAAAACAATTCCAACACTTTACAGGACTCCCTCACGTTCCTTACCAGTCAATTCTTCCATTCTAGACTCCAGAGGTAACCATTAGTCAGATTTCTATTACCATGGTTTAGTTTCTCTTCTTCCTTTTAAAAAAAATCCAGATAGAGATGACATTATTTTCTTCTTGTGTCTGTATTCCTTGGCTCAGCATTGCTTTTGTGATTCATCCACATTGTTGAGTGTGTCAGCAGTTGTTTACTGCCATGTTGTAAACTGTTGTATGAATATACCACACAATTTTAATTTTAAATATTCTACCCTTGACGACCATTTGGATTGTTTACAGTTTATGATTATTATGAAAAGCGCTACTGTGAACATTCTTGTACCTGTCTTTTGGCAGACATGTGAATTCATTACAGTAGAGTGTATACCCCAGGGTAGAATTGCTGTGTCATATATTATTAGGGCTAGGTGTAGCTTTAGCACATACTGCTGGTTTTCTCATACCAGCAGTGTATGAGAGTTCCAGTTGCTCCTTATCCTCCTCAACTCTTGGGATTGTCAGTCTTTAATTTCAGCCATTTTGATGAGGGCTTTGGTCTCAATTTTCTTTTCCCTGATGAATAAAGATGTTGGGCATTTTTTCATTAGCTTATTGGCCATTTGGGCATACTTTTTTGAAATGCCTATTAAGCCTTTTGCTCATTTAAAAAATTGGGTTGTCTTTTTCTTATTGCACTGTCGAAGTTCTTTCCATACATTGGAACCACTACTTTGGCAGATGCATGCATGCATTGTGAACATCTTTCCCAGTCTGTCGTTTGCCTTTTCACTCCCTTAATGATACCTTTTGACTATATTATGGTTCTTTAATGACTATGAAGTAGCCCAACATAAAAGTATAGCATAGCTTCAAAAGTAAAAGTAACTAGCACTATTTGGAGATGGCTATTGTTTTATGTAGTAAAATTTCTTTCTAGGACTTGTTCCTATTTTCAAGTTAGGAATCTTGGAAAATCTCTATTAGCATTTTTGTCTCTAGATAGAAGTGTTAAATAAATAAGTTTAGTTTTGCATTATTTCATGCTCCTTTTGATAACTCCAGCACACCTGTTTTATAACTCATCTATTTCCTCAGGTCTTAACTCAGATAATATGTTCATGGATACACACTGAGGACTTCAAGAGTGATTTTAGAGGCAAAGCTACTGTATTTGTTGCTTTTTTCAGATGAGCTGAAGAAATTAATCTTGATCAAGGGAGACATTTAGCCTGCCCTAAATCAGCCCAGAGACACAAACATCTACTAAGTAAGGCCACGTTCCTCCATAAAATAACACAAACTTTCTCTGTCTGTGGAGTGGCTTACTTCATCCATAGCCACCAATAATCCACATTAGAAGCAAAACCTATAATTCAAATTCCTTACCAATGCCTTCAAGGCCCTGCCTACTATGCCTCTTATCTGTTTCTCCAGTTTATGTTGTATGGCTTTCACCTTTGCTCATGGATGTCCAACCACACAGGCTTCTTTCAGTTCTTCAAACAAGACAAGCTCACTCCTCTGCAAGGCCTCTGCATTTGAAAATGCTCCCACCAGAGCTAAAAATAAATAAATAAATTCACACACACACACACAAAAGCGGGGGGGGGGGGGGAGGGAAGAAGACATAACAACTACAATTCCTTGAAGTTGATACGACAAGCAAACAGAAAGGACATTGTTGGGTGGGAGGAGGGAGAGGGAGGAGGGAGGGAGGTTTCCGTAATGGCCACAATAATCAACCACATTGTATATCGACAAAATAAAATTAAGAAAAAAAAAAAAGAAAAAGAAAATGCTCCCACCAGAACAATAAATGGCTGGCTTCTGACTGTTTTTAAAGTCATTTGGGCTCAATTCAATTATCGCCATCTTAGAAACTAATCCCTTCCTGATGACATTATTTAAAGGCCCTCCCTCCCCCTGCCATCATATGATTCTGTTTATTCATAGCTCTTATCGTTATTAGTGGTAATCATGTTTATTAAGTTGTTTAATGGTTAAGTATGTGCTCGCCTCTTCTATCTAACTTAGGGACCATGTCTGTCTTGTTAACAAATGGGTCCTTGGTGCTTACAACAGTGATTGACACATGGTGGGCTCTGATAATTTTAGCTGACTGAATTGAATAAATAAATTATGAATACAACAAGGTCAACAAATGGAAATTACTGCTTTCAGAAAATTCTAAGTTGTTAATCAGTAATTGGTTTGTTTTGAATTGATATGTAGCTGTGCCTGAAGAAGACACAAAAGAAAAATGAACACAAGTGCCGCAGCTCCAAGATTCCTCTTAGAAGAGATCATAAACTAAGTTGTACTACCTGTATTGACATCTTGCTTGGTTAAGGTTTGATTTTATTCCTATGATGTGTAATGTAGCATGAACTGTTCTCAAAAAGAAAGTTATTTTGGGAAAGTAATGGTATGGTGACAGTTTCTTTTCTTAATTATTTTATCATATCCTACGGCTAGTGCTTTTGGTGCTTTCAAGGGCTGCTTATAAAAGGCCAGACTTCTCACATTCTCTAAGAATAAAACTCTCTCTCAAAGTAGAAAAAGTATTAGTAGTTTTGATTAGACCATTTTTCTTAAATGTGGGCAAGTATGGACCTGGCATATATGTATTCTGAATGTTGGAAAGATATGAGGAATAGTTTTACGATAACAACTACATTAAAAATCCTTATGAAAAAAAGAATAAAGTTGAAGAATTATCACTCCCTGATATTAAGACCTATTTAAAACCTACAGTAATCAAGACCATATGAAATCAGTCATCAATAAATCAATGGAACAGAGTAGTCCAGAAATAAACCCACATGTATATTTACAAGTGATTTTCTACTAAGGTTCAAAGGCAATTTGGAAAAAATATTGTTTTGTCCTTTCAACAAATGGAGTTTGAACAATTGGATAGGCATGTGCAAAAAAAAAAAAAAAAGGAGGGGGTTGATTCATACCTTATACAATATACAAAAATTAACTTAAATTGGATAATAAAACTAAATATGAAGCCTAAAAGTATATAACAGTAGAAGAAAACATAGGTGAAAACTATTGTGACCTTGAGTTTGGCAAAGATTTTTTAGTCATAAAACTAAAAGCACAATCTATAAAAGCACCAATTGATAAATTGGACTTCACCAAAATTAAAAATTTCTGCCCTTCAAAAGACATTGTTAATAGAATGATGAGAAAAAATATTTGAAAATCTTACATCTGATAAATGACTTTTATACAGAATATACCTAAGGGTACTTCAAAAAAGTTCATGGAAAAATAGAATTAAAAGATAATACAAATCTTTCCATGAACTTTTGAAGTACCCATATATAAAACTCTCAAAACTCAATAATAAGAAAGCAACTTAATTAAAAAAATAGGGAGAGTATTTGAAAAGATGCTTCATCAAAGATACACAGTCAGCAAATAAGTACACAAAAAGATGCACATCATTAGTCATTAAAGTCATTAAATCAAATCTATAATGAGATACCACTTACACATCTATTAGAATGGATACAATGAAAAAGACTGACAATAACAAGTATTGGCAAGAATATAAACAAACTGGAACTCTTGGTCACTGGTGGTAGAAAGTAAGATGCTGCAACTACTTTGGAAAAGAGTTTGGCAGTTTCCTAAAAAGTAAACATGTACACACGATATGATCCATCCATTCCACTCCTAGATATTTAACCAAGGGAAATTAAAACATGTCCATACAAAGACTTGTACATGAATGTTTGTAGCAACTTTTTGGTAATAGCCCCAAACTGGAAATAATTCAATAGTTCGTCAAGAAGTGAATGAATTAAAAAATGATGTTATATGTATACAGTGTTTAATACTACTCATTAATAAAATGGATTAGATAATCATGCTGAATGAAAGAAGCCAGACCAAAAAAAAAAAAAGAAAGAAAAAAAAAGAAAAAAAGAGAGCAAGCACATAGTGTATGATTCTATTCGTACATAATTCTAGAAAATACAAACTAATGTATATGGACAGACAGCAGATTAGTGGTGTCTGAGATGGGGATGAGAACAGGGTAGAAAGATACAGGAGGGAGGAATTACAAAGGAGATGAGAAAACTTTTTGGGATGAAAATTTGGGGGATTATCTGGATTATAGTGATGGCTTAATAGGTGTATACATATGTTAAAGTTTATCAAATTGCACCCTTCAAATATGTTCAGTTTATTGTATATTAATTATAGCCCCATAAAGCCATAAAGTAAAATTAAAAATTAAAATAAGGTAAAAATGCACAAGGGAAAAAGGGGTGTTTTAAAACACTTAGAACATTGTTACGCAGGAAGGTCTTATCTTATCATACACTAGCTATTGGGCATAGGTAGTAAAAAAGAGGTAGAGAATTTGAATAGATTCCCCCTGGGAGTGTAACGTATTGGTAAAAGTAACACATACCTACTTAAGGCAGTCCTGGCTAGAGAACCTGTGTGTTAACCTCTAGAAGTCAAAATAGTTCAGATTGTTGTGAAATAAAATTGGGTTACAGGTAAGGCATGCCTCGGCACTATTTATGGCACAAAGTAAGGGCTCATAAAATTATTTGTTAAATCTCTCCAAATAATTCATTAATTGTTTAAGACTTTATAAAAGTGAGCTTAGTAACATGATGGATACTCTTTATGTTTTGAAGAAGGTGTGTGCCTCCTTATACTGGAAGTAGTGAAATATGGAATGAGGCCATATTCATTGAGGCCCCGCTAAGTCAGAGCTTTCAGGCCATAATTGTTCCATTTGCTTCACTCTAAATCTAATGGAGATTCATCCTTATGAGTGAAATAGAGGTGGCCAATGTCCAAGTGGGATAACCAAAGGGAAAAATTATTTTTGTAGGAATTATGTAATTTTAGCTGCTACTGATTATGATTCATACTTCTTAACTTAAACAGTAGCATCTGGATGACAAATGAAGTCATTTGGGTGTGCTATTCAGATCCAAAGGGTAACAGAGAGCTTGTTTTAGCATAGTTTGTGACTTTGACAAAGCTCATCTATGGTATTGGGAAACTTAATTTTCATATGTGGAAAAAATAATATTAAGATGTGTACTAACAAATTGAAAGAATGAATGAATGATAGTTTGTAAAGTGCTTTTGCTCACCTGCCACCTCCTGTAATTTTTCCTGTCTAATGTGTATAATTTGTAGAACAATATTGCCTAAAGTTGAAGGAATTTGGTTAATGTTAAATACAGTGGAATAAAAATACAGGGAATCCTTCATGGGACAAGATAAAAATATTGAGGAGGTCTAATTATATTACATGAATAATTTATATGTGGATATTTTTATACCTTTAATCAGAAACATAAATATGTATCTTATGACATAGCTGGGTCTTGTATAATACATGAATATTAAAGATAAAAAGAAAATAAGTAAACTGTAGAATGCAGCACCTTCTTTCACTCCTTTCATTCTTTTTATTGCTGGAATAGGGTGTTACTGTAATTTAAAAAAAATATGAAATTGAGGTCTTCTTGTGGAAATTCAAAACAAGAATAAATTTAACCATTCCCAGCACCCATTTTAACTTGCCTTTTGTTAAATACAGTCAGAAAACAAACTCTTTCAGATAGAATTTCAGGAAAAGTGACATAAAAGTATGTACCGCTATTCAAAAAAATTCTCTTCCCCAAAGTTAAATTGTGGTACAAAAGAAGAACTTTACATATGTTCTTTACTTTTTAACATGATGTGTATAGAAGTTATTGCATGGATACTAATTACAGGATTTCAGGGAGCTTTTTGGCAGGGAAGAGTTACATTTTCAAAAATAGACATCTCACTTAGTCTCATTATCTGAAAAGAGATTTAGTCTGATTATGCTGAAATAATAACTTTTCTAAAATAAGTTCTAACATGTCCTTTCTTTAGACAGGAAAATGTTTGTGCCTTGGGACATATGGCTACACACACATACACACACACACACACACGAGGGGTCTTCGAAAAGTTTATGGAAAGATTAGTATTGTCTTTTAATTGCATTTTTTCCATAAGTTTTTTCAAGTACCCTTGTATTCCATATTATATATATGAAATTAAAACTACAATTTATCAGTGTTGTATGAGGTTCAAATTTATCTCTTCTTATTCCTTAGGTGAGATTGCTGATACGTCTACACCTGCCCATCAATATGCCTTGACTTACCTCCTTTTAGAGCAATACAAACCATGGCTCCAACATATTTTCCCACATACCTCTTCTCTTTCTTTTCAGTATAAATTTCTGGTTTCACCCACATGACTGCCCTGCTCTTCTTCAGAGAAGCATTTTTGCTGCCTAAATTTTCTCTTGTTCCAAATGCCCTTCTGTTCTCTTTCAGGTCAAATTCAAACCTCTTTTGAGAGGCTATCTCAGTGACTTTTTTGATCTCTGCACTTTATAATACACATTATTTATGAGAGTGGAGTCCTCATCACTTAATCACTTCCCAAAGTCCTCACTTCTCAGTACTATCACATTGGATATTAGGTTTCAATATATAAATTCTGGGGGGATGCCAACATTCAGACCATAGCAGCCTCCCTGTTGAATGCTCTTACAGCACGCTGCAGTTTCTCACACATCGATCTCCCTTGTAGCTTGCTGTGTAGTGCCTGGCTTCTGTGTCAGATTTTATGTTTTAATAGTTCAGTAGCCATCCTCATCTTGCTCACTCTGCATCCTCAGAACTAAGCCTAGTGCACAGTAGGAACTTAATGCAGGCAGGAGTTTCCAGGGGCCTGAAGACCCGTTGGAGTGAGACTCCAGGCTGTCTTCAGAATCTACCTCTTTTCCTGATGACCAAGGAGCTTTGTGCCTGAACAAGCTTTTCTCCTCTGGGATGGCTACAATTCCAGGGGGCTCTTTACTGCTGCAAGGTTATAGATTTCAGTCTATCTTGTTTAGGCTCAGGATGGGACCTCAGGTGCAATCCATTGATAGACATTCAACACACAAAAATCCCCCAAAACAAAAAACCATAGGATGTCAAAGAAGATATACAGATGGCAAATAAGCATATGAAAATACGTTTCATATCATATGTTATCAGGGAAATGCAAATTAAAAAAACAACCAGATACCATTACACACCTGTTAGAATCGCCAAAATCCAGAACAGTACGACACTGAATGCTGGTGAGAATGTGGAGTAACAGAAACTCTCATTCATTGTTAATGGGAATGCAAAATAGTAGAGTCACTTTGGAAGACAGTTTGGTGGTTTCTTACAAAACTAAACACACACTTATCATATGATCCAGCAATCATGCTCTTTAGTATTTACCCACAGGAGCTGAAAACTTATGTCCACAAAAAAACCTGCATACATATGTTTATAGCAGCTTTATTTGTAATTGCCAAAACTTGGAAGCAACCAACATGTCTTTCAGAAGGTAAATGGGTAAAGAAACTGGTACATCCAGACAATGGGGTGTTATTCAGTGCTAAAAAGAACTGATCTGTCAAGTCATGAAAAGACATGGAGGAAACGTAAATGCATATTACTAAGTGAAAGCAGTCAATCTAAAGAGGCTACATACTGTATGATTCTGACTATATGACATTTTGGAAAAGATAAAACCATGGAGACAGTAAACAAATCAGTTGTTTCCAGGGGTTGGGGGGAAAGAGGGATAAATAGGTAGAACACAGAGGATTTTTAGGGCAGTGAAGATGATACCAGAGAAGAGGGTCTGGGGAGGTCGATGGCTAACCTCAACCCACCCTCTCCTCTATCAGGTTCTTGACTCCACTGCAGGATCAAATTCAAGAGCAGAGTCACAGTAGAAAGTGAACACAGAATAAGAAATACAAACTTCGCAGGGCAAGTGCGGCCTAGCTCCAGAGACTGAATGGCAGCTACAGCAAGTTGAATACAAAAGTAAGAAATACACACTATACAGACAAAGTGCAGACTGGTTTCAGAGTGAACAGTAGCTTGCTGAAGGCAAGTTTAACACAGAAAATAAGATATATGCACCTCAAAGGTGAAGTGTGGGCTGGTTCCAGGCCTGGATTTGCCTTCTTTTTTTTTTTTTTTTTTTGTCTTTTTGTGACCGGTAAGGGGATCACAACCCTTGGCTCGGTGTCTCCTGGAACTGCGCTCAGCCAGTGAGTGCACCAGCCATTCCTATATAGGATCCGAACCCGCGGCAGGAGCGCCGCTGCGCTCCCAAGCGGTGCACTCTCACGAGTGCGCCATGCGGCCGGCCCTGGATTTACCTTCTATAGTTTGGCTATCTATACATATTCACGCTATGTAATGATATTTGACAAAAGGGGGTGGTTGCCAGTTATGTAATCTAGTCTTGCACATGCTCAGTTGGTCTCTTATAGAGCATGCTCATTGGTCAAATTCCAACACATGCACCAAATACACTTGGAATATTCTAGGTGCTGTCTAGTGCCTCCAGTGGGAAGTCACTTACTGAGCATGCTTGGCCAGTGAGATTACACAAATCTGCCTCCTGTAGTCTCAATCTCCACATGCTGGTGCTGAAAATAAGTGCTACAGGCCACTGTAGATTAGGACTTGGAGGCAGGGCTTGAGACCTAGGGAAGTGGTTTGAGACCGAGGGGAGTGGCCTGAAACTCAGAGGAGTGGCCTGAAACCTGATCCCAGGGGTACTGAGCACCTCCTATCTCAAAACCACTCTGTATGGTACTATAAAGGCAGATACATGTCATAATACATTTGTCCCAACCCATGGAATGTACCATGACATGAGTGAACCCTAATGTAAGCTATGGACTTTGGGTGATAATGATGTATCAATGTTGGTTCATCGATTGTAGCAAATATACCACTCTAGTGGGGGCTGTTGACAGTGGGGGAGGCTATGGATGTGTGGGGGGGAAGGGACATATTGGAAATCTCTACTTTCCACTCAATTTTTCCATGAACTTAAAACTGCTCTAAAAAATAAAGTCTGTTACACACACACACACACACACACACACACACACACACACACACACACACACACACACACACACACACACACACACACACACACACACACCCCCCACAGGATGTCCACACAGAGGTAAAAGTTAGTTAACCACGGGGGACCAACAGCTCTGTAAAAACAATCAGTAGTGCCCAGACACTAACTGACTTGCTTTTACTATCTCAGGGCAAGGAAACACAATGTTTGATTGTGGTAACTCATAACTTTGGCTGTGAGACTTTGGGATTAGTGTGTGGGTGAAATTTACTTATATTCTTCTAAGGCTCTGAGTTGTGTAAACTGTACAGTTTCCTTTACCTACTGTATTGCCCAACATTAAATGACTCTGGTACATGCTGTTCTATTCATTCTTTATAGAACTGACTTCAAGGGTGTTGAACACTCCTGCTCCTCTTCATAGTTC
This sequence comes from Cynocephalus volans, assembly GCF_027409185.1. Classification (NCBI taxonomy): domain Eukaryota; kingdom Metazoa; phylum Chordata; class Mammalia; order Dermoptera; family Cynocephalidae; genus Cynocephalus; species Cynocephalus volans. The sequence continues at coordinate 81,310,861 of NC_084464.1, forward strand.
ATAATTGCTCCTTTCCTTGATTTCTGCACCTCTTTTTCCAATTGCCTATCACCTCTGCCTCTCTGCAACGGCTCAGTGACACACACCTGGTTCTTTTATTTTTATTTTATATTTAGTTTTTCAACCCACCTTTCCAAAGACAGCTTGTTGTCATTTTATATAGACTCTGGCCTTGACTCTTACCTATTCTTATCAAAGACTTCAGAATCCTTGGGAATCTAAGAGAGTGGGGAAAAGCCAACTGCAGGAAAAGCTACTTCAGCCATATGGTGAAGGGCCCTCACCTGTGTGCCTAGTGAGATCGCCACATCATTTTTAGTTTTGCCTACACACAAGCTTGCCATGCTGGGCTCTAATGTTGGGGGCAGTATGTGATGACAATAGAGATACACATCTACATGAAATCTTTCCTTCTTACCACCCCACAAATTTGAACAAAGTGGATGAAATTAGGTTCTGGTTACCAGAGAGTAATTTGAATTGGTCTGTTTTTACTGAACACTCACATCTGTTGTTATATCACTTCTCTTTTACATTCAGTGTCAAGCCGTGTTACATATGCCAATTAAGCTTATAAAAATTGAATTCGAATTGAATTATTTCATCTTGTACAGAAATATTTTCCTGGAGCAATTAACCTATAAGACAGAAAAAAAATTGGAAAGTTACACACTTCTTTCTCTCTTCTTGAAATGGATCACGAAATCTAATTTGAATAACAACTTTAAGAACTTACATGCTGTTTCTACTTGATGTTATATAAAAGCTTTGCCTCTTCTCCTTGTTGGCCACCTCTGTTGCTGTGGCAACGATTGTGCTTTCACAGATGCAGACGTGCATTTGCTGAGCAGGAAGATCAGGCCACTGTTTATGAAAATAATTATTTAAGAACAGGTGTCATTAACATAAGACTCATTGTTAAACTAGTTAGAAAAAGAGCAAAATGAAATATTGCTATCACTTAAGAACAGGAAAATGTTAGAAGAAAAATACAAAGCTTTTTTTTGTGGGGTAATTCAGAATAAATGTGGAAATTCATGCAATATAAACATAGGGTCACTGAAATTTAGCTCTGGAGGGGCCTTAGAAATAATCTTTTGTAAACTCTTAAGTTGTTCTAATGCAAAACAAAGATAATACTATTCCTCAGCAAGCTGCATGTATAATTTCTTGTGGGAAATCAATGAACACTAGAAAGTTATGTTGTTATCAGGAGAAATGCATAGCTAATCTAAGTGGACAACATAGAGTTTCAAATTCACCTCCTTCTTAATAAAATAAATATATTTTCTCATAATATTCGAAAAGCTTCTGATTAGAATGTACATGGTTTTATGGTAATGCACCATTACATCTAGGGAGGTAATCCCAATTGAGCAAACTAATTGCATTTTTAATACAATTTTTCCTTGCATGTGTGAGATAACTAATTATTTCTCACTGAAAATGAAGGTGAAGTTGAGTCAAATTATGTTATTCTTGAAGGTATAAAAAATGACTGAGCTAGAGAGCAGTTGCTGATAGCCCTCTAAACTCTCTTATTCATCCATAAAAATCATCTAATAAAATTCTCCTTTTGGAATTATTTGAAAATAAATGATCAGGGTAAGGGTCTTCCAATTTCAAGAGAACTCAGGATTTAGGTGAAGTGCTAATGAACAGTTTGTGAACCAATAGTAAGTCTGCGCACAGCTTTAATAATGTCCCTGAAATGCGTGTCATCTCTCTTCTCACAATGGGATTATTATAAGGTTGTACTTTCAGTGACGTCCCCAAGATTTAAAATTTTTCTTCTCTAACATTTATATGACATTTAAAAACATACCAGGAACTATTAGATATGTCAGTTTCAGAAAGTAAAAGATATTTTTCTGTCAATTGCTGTTGTGGAATTCTATCAGCTATGTTCGTATCTTGGCGTTATTTCCAAAAACACTTTTCATTCTAAATGTGTAGATATCTCTCTTACTGATAAAGATGGGGATAAAATTGCTATATGGATTATAGAATCAGATTAATATTCCACATTAAATACTAAGATCCAAGTTTTAGATATAAAAACCAACAGGAAAGTATAGGCTTAGGGGCTTTTTATATTGTTTTGGGTCAATGGAAATGTTCAATTTAAAAGGAATTTACTTAGTATATGGAGTCATTGGCACCAACTGAAATTTTATTACAGAGAGTGGAGTTGATGTGAAAGGCAGGAAAAATTTTAGATTGTGGTATAAATATATAATGAAGGAGTTTGCATGTATTTAATATTGTGGCAATTTTGATACCAAATATATCTAGTTAATGGGTGAATTAAAGTCAACAACTCCACTTAGCATAAACTCTCAAAAGGCTGTCAATACAAATGACCAATGATTTACATCAGTCAATAATAATTATTAGCATGTCATTAATAATTAATAAGTATGTCAATAATTATGGTTAGTTTAGCAGACAATTCTGAAGATTTACGCTGGTGAAAAGAAACAGTGTGTGTGCCTGAATACATGAGAACCGTGTATGCACAAAATAAAATACAGTGTTTAAAAGAATAAGTGCTGGAGTCAGAATTCTAATCATAGCTTGAACTATTACCTGTTCTGAAACTTTAGGTAAGTTATTTAAACTCTCTAGGCCTCAGTTTTCTACTATAAAATGGAAATATTAATCTAACTCATAAGGTGGAAGTATCAATGTCATAAAAAAGTATCTTGTACATAGTAGGTACTCAAAAACAGTAATAATGATTACCATTTTAATAGGTTTAGTGAATCTTTGTGTGGTGGAAGTAAAATACCGTTACTCATTTTCATTTTAATAGAAAATACTTTTGTTGTAGGAAATAAACACAGAAGAAATATAACTAAGATACTGAAACTTTAAAAATAGACTTGCATTACTATACAGATGCTTATTGTAACCCTTATAAAATGTGTACATTATATTCTTTACTGTCAAAACAAACCTTAATATGTTAGTTGCAAACTTACCTAGACAATGGTTAATAAAGTATTTTGGTTGGGGTCAAGTGAGTAGACTAGAACAATCCAGGATGAAAGGCCTTAACTACAGTGTGGTGGCACTTCACTGAAGTAATTGCTGTCCTGGTTCCCTTACTAGAATGCTCACGTCTGGATTGCTGCTGCTGCACTACATGCAGTGGTATGCTGGTAAACTGTCTCTCTCAACAATCACAACAATAATAACCATGATAAAAACAAAAGGCCAGACTTGCAGCATTTGCCCATTTTCATGGTATAAATACTTTCATAATGGCTGATTTAGTAATTCCTAAATAGTTAATGATCACCTCTTCAGTAGGACCCAGCTCCTACACAATGCTGCACAGATTCTATTCTGCCGATCCCAGTTATAGATTTCTTGATGACCACTTGTGAGATTGTGAGCATAACTGACTCCGTTGTGAGCCCTAACTTTGTGCTATGTCCTTTGTGTGAGATTTGTCCATAAAAGTTATACAGTAACTAGGAGTAAGATAGCTAGAACAATAGATACAAACAACCTGCTGACTGTAAAGAAGGAACTTAATGATTAAGTAACGGTGTGGCGAGAAACTGGCCTGGCCACCTGCATCAACATTTGGAGTTAGTTATGTTTGCCTGTTTCTTAAGTAGTAACTTCCTTTTGGCTTTTCCCATTTCTTTCTATGAACTGCCTATACAAACCAGAACTAGGCCAGCAGGTGGTGCAGAAAAACTTCGCATTCACCTCTAAATAATCATCTGCCCAATTCGTCATCCTGTATGTAAGTTATCCTTTAATAAAATTATTTGCTTTGCCACATGAAATTGCCTGTTTCATTTTTTGGCCTCCAGATACTTTCTCAGTTTGGGGGACATTTTGCCTTTTGTCCATGTTCAGACACCACTCTGGTTAGCCTATTTTTGCCTGCCATTGAAAATTTGTTACTCTCACCTTGCTTGTAAGGGGGTGAGAGTCAGGCTTATTGCGGCATTATGTATCTCAATATGAGAAGGAAGCACATTTGATTTTCATCTCCAAATTTAAGGTCCATGGAAGGAATTAATAACATTTCCCTTAGTAGAATGTTTAAGTGAGTACAAATGCTTGGGTGCAAACTAGATGGACCCACATAAAAGAAAAGGTTAGTTGACTTCTTTTGTGGAACTTACATGATCATGGGCCCTCATGGAAATTCAAAAGGCAGAGACAAAATGATATATAGGTTGAATGTTTGTCCCCTCAAAGCTCATGTGGAAGATTAATCCACAATGTGGCAGTGTTGAAAGGTGGGGCCTTTAAGAGATGATTGGATTGTGAGAACTATGCTCTCAGGAATAGATTAATCCATTCATGGACTAGTGGGTTAATGGTTTAATGGGTTATCATGAGTGTGGACTGGTAGCTTTATAAGGTGAGCAAGTGAGTGCATTATCTAGTGCTCTTCCCCCTCCTCACCATGTGACACCCTGAGTCACCACAGGATTCTGTAGAGACTCTCTACCAAGAAGAAAGCCCTCACCAGATGTGTTCCCTGGACCTTGGAATTTCTAGCTTTCAAACTGTAAGAAAAAAATTATTTTATTTTTTATAAATTACTCGGTTTCCGATATTCTGTTATAAGTAACAGAAATCTGATACATACAATATAAAAAGTTTTTCTCTAGATATTTATGATTCTGGGGAAGGAGCAATTTATCTACATTCACTAACTCTTCTACATGCAGACACACATACATTTTATACATATATTTATATATTTGTGAGGGTACTTCAAAAAGTTTCCACAAACTTTTGAAGCACCCTTGTATTTCCATGATGGCCTTGATAATAATTGGATTACTATGAAGTTCTTCTATAAAGAACTTTACCAATTATATATGTTTATAATTCTTACATTTATAAATACTACTAAATAATTTGTGAATGTATTTTATCATTTTATGATTAAAGTATTATAACTGATGCTATTTTGGGGAGCAAATTAGTGCTAAATTGCAGATGTCTGATATAAAAGAATATTCATTTTGAAAAAAGATGAAATTCAAATAATTGAACCTTTATTGCAGTTGAATTTTCCTTGTCTGTTTTTAGCAGTAATGATAGATTACAGAATTAATTTCTTTTACATTTTGTGGCTTGGTAAAATCCCCTTAAATATTTTAGAAAGGGAATAAAAAAAATCAGTTTCTCTAAAGTCCTGGAACTGACTCTCTGATGGGGCTTTCTTCCTAGGTTGCCTTAGTGGAAAAGGTATGAGGATGGATTTGAACTGCTGTTAGAGAAAAAAGCTTAGTCTATACTCTTCATGCAGGCACAGAATCAGGAATTATTTTAATCATCATTCACAAACCCGTGTTAAACACTTACATTATGCAGCGTACTGGACTGGGATTGTGGAAGTGGGTTCCATCAGCAGTTGGGGGGTCTTTACTCCCTCTCAGGAAGTCTTGAGCTAGATGCAATAGATGTGCACACAGATATGTGGCTGTTATATTGTAATCCCACAACTGCTCTTGGAGAACTTCATATGCCAGAGCTTCCCTACTCTGCTGGTTTTAGCTATACCAAGTTCTTTTAATGAACGGATTGATGATTAATAGCAGAATTTTCCCAAAACCTTTAGGAAGAAAAAACTCTGTCTAGGCATCTGTCCCAGGGACACATATAAAACAGAGGAAATCAGAACTGAGCAAGAGGTCTTGGAGTCTAATATATGTTACGTGCTTCCTGTGTCAGCTTCCCCATCTCTGTAATAATGCACAGAACCTGCAGCTTTAACGAAGGAAGAAAGGTGAGAAATGTGCAGCATCAAACAGCCAGACACAGTTAGGACTTTAAGATGAAGTCAGGTTAATCTCACCTGGGAAAGAGCAGTTTCCACATCTTGGTGCAGGTCCCTGTGTGAGTCAAAGAATCGAAACATTGCAAAAGAGGAGGAGAGCGAATCATTGATTTCGCGGGGCTGTTAATGGCCAGGGTAAATGAGTTTCCTTTGAAGCAAGAGGCTCTGCCATAGGAAAGAAAGGCAGCATCTCTGAAAATAGAAGAGAAAGGGATTCAAAAATAAAAAGAAGAAAGCAAAGATTCTAGGGTATTTTTAATTTGATTTTTGGGAGTCTGGGTATCAGTAACTCTTGCAGATACAGCTTTGGGTAAGTGACAGGAAGGAAAAACAGAGAAAGAAACTGCAAGTCTATTATTAAACTCTTTTCAAATACTAAGTTATTTTTTCCCATAGCAGTATTCTTTGGTCTATAGATTTTCCTTTTATTTCATTTTTGCCATTAAATTCAAGAACATAGCTATGTATGGATTATAATGCAATATCCTAGCCATGAACTTCAAACTGTAGGTGAATTTTAAGGTGAGATGCATTATTTTAACTAATATATAAATTTAAATTCAGGTGTGGGGTAATTCACAAGGAAAAAGGAAAGTCATGATGTGCCCAGTCTCTACGCAAGGCAGAAGGAGCCTAGTGCAAGCTTGCTCAGGTTGTTTACTGAGGTGTTTTCATGGCCAGTGATCCAGTTACTGGAAGGGAACTAAAGTTTACTGAGTACTTATTAGATTATAGCTACTGTGGTAAGTGCCAATATTTCTGAACAACAACTCTATGAAGAGGTTGTGAAATCAAAGTTACAGAGAGGAGGAATGAATGTTTGGAGAAGGGAAGGACTGTATGACAGGTTGCACAGCTAATAATGGCAGATCCATATGGCCCTTTCCTGTAAGTGCCAGCGCTGCCCACTGGATCATGCTGCCTTTCTAGCAGGGAAGCACCCTGAATTAGTGGAGTTGATGAGGCTCTTTTACACACATTGTTTCATTAGGTTCTTATGTTAATCCTCTGAGGTAGGCACTGTTATTTTTATTTTTTTGAATGAGGAAACAAAAGCTAGCTATGATTATTTAACTCACTATAAACTCCAAATGGCAGAGCCAGGTGCATTGATTGATTCAGATTCTCTGTTTGGCCACTGCCATATTTAGGGATCTCTATAGGTGCTTCTCAGCACATGTCATCAAAAGCTAAGATCACAAGATTTTCTATCCATTAAAATTTTAGGGTCAATTATTTCCTAAGTTGGTTTTTCATCACCTTCTATCTCCCTGTTTTTCTTTTCTTCACACAGTTCCCCAAGGATTTGGCCAACTTAGCATTCTTTTTAAGCCACCACTATGATCCATCTGGGTTATTTTGTTTCAAGAGCCACTGTGCAACTAAACACAACTTCTCTAGTTTTTTCCTAGTCTTCAAAATTAATGCTCAGACATCTTTTCATCTTTACAGGAATTTTACTAGTAATACTAAAGAAAATAAGGAAATAATAGTTAACTTTAAAATAGCAAACGGAGAAAGCTATAATGTACTAATCCGTTTCTGTTGCTTATAATAGAATACCTGGAACTGAGTAATTTGTAAGAAAAAATTTGTTGCTTACAGTTCTTGAGGCTGGGAAGTCCAAAGTCCAGGCAATACATCTGGTGAAGTTCTTGGTGGTGACAGTGACCCAGGGGTTTCGCTCAGCAGAATGACAGAGCAGAGAGATTCTCCCATGCTCTCCTTTTAAAGCTCTCAGAACCATGCTGATGACTACCATTATTAATACATTCAATAGGGCGTGTTCCTCAGAATATAGTCACCTCTTCAAGGCCCCACCTTTCAATTACCATAATAGGATTTTCCACCCTCTTAACAGTGTCACAGTGGGGACCATGCCTCTAATACATGAAAGTTGGGGGACCCTATTTAATTCATATCACATAAGGTTCACGATATCTTAAAAACAGAATCCTAGTTATGTTTTGCTCGCTTCTCTGTGAAATGTGAATAATACTGTGTCAATTACCTTGAGCTGTCTTCTGTCATTCTCTTTCTAGATGGTTTCCTCATTCTTTCTGCATTTGTCTTTTCCCTCACTGTGATCCTCTATACTCAGTGTTTCGCTTCATTTTAGGTCTTTCAGGTAGCTATTCGAGGGGGCCTGTTAGTCCCTGGACTCCAGGAGCTCCGTTTGTATAAGCAGGCAAGTGTGGTGGGGCCTTAAACCTTGTCTACATTTCAGCCAGGTCTTTCTGACTGGAATTTTAGACAGGAAGAGCGGCTGATGATTTCTAGAAATGGAGAAAGAAGAAAAAAATAGTAATGCCATGAGAATTTAAATAATTATTTTGATCATCCTCAACTCCTTTCTCTAAACCAGTAGCTGACATCAACAGCATGATGTTGAGTGAAAACTCTGGAGGGGCCAAAGCAAAACACTAAGAATTCCTGGGGAGAACTGGGACCACGACAAGTATATCCCAGAGATAGGATGCCTTAGAATGGGGGAACTGGAACAGGAACGCTCCCCATCCCTACAATCGTTAAGTGTTAAGGTTAGAGGTTAAAAGAATGATCTTTTATGGGATTTAGTTTTCCTTTGCAATATTTGGGCTTCATGTTTATTTTTGATGTATTTTTGTTTATAAGCTAGTTGTCAGTTGAGGCCTCCCTCATTCAAGATGTATAAATTTGACTTGAACTACTAATGCCATGGCTTGCGGAAGTCCCAGGTCTTCCAAAATGTCAGCAATATCCCAGTTTTTACTTGTTATGATCAGTCTTCTCCATCTCTGAATGCTTTATTATGTTAGGTCTGTTTTATTTCATGTCAAATGGATATAAATGTTTACTAGTTTCCAAAAATAAGCCCCTACTATGGTTTGAATGTGTCCCCTCCAAAATTCAGGTGCTGTCACTGTGATGGTATTAAGAGGTGGGGCTTTTAAAAGGGCATTAGGACATGAGGGCTCCTCCCTTGTGAATGGGATTAGGTGCCCCTATAAAGGGCTTGGTGGAAAGAGTTTGTCTTTCCTGCCCTTTCTTCATCCACTGAGGGAAGACACAGTGTTGCTCCCTTCTGGAGGATGCAGCCCTCACCAGACAGCTGAACCTGCCTGTGCCTTGATCTTGGTCTTTCTGCCTTCCAGAACTGTGATAAAATAAAGTTCTGTTCTTTATAAATTGCCCAGTCTCAGGTATTTTGTTACAGCAACAGAAACGAACAAAGACAGCCAACTGTTTGGCTTCCTCTTTACCTTTATTTTCCACTTCTATGATTTTCTTTCTTTCCTTCTATCTCCGCTGGGTCCTCGAAATTCCTTTTTGTCCAAAATCTTTGCATTAGCAGATAAGCTTTGCAGAGATTCTCATTCCAAGGTAACTTAAAGACTTTTCTCAACAAAAGCGAGTTTCTTACTAAAGAGATTTCTTGTACCTGCTTGTAGCTGCAAGAAGAGTAGTATTTCAAAAAATATTTTAATAAAGGTAAATTACTTTTTAAATCCCATTTTTATATTCTAATTTTTAAATTTTTATTTATTTATTTTTTAAATTTTATTTTATTTTGTCAATATACAATGTGGTTGATTATTGTGGCCAATTACTGAAACCTCCCTCCCTCCTGTCTTTCCCCCCTCCCTCCCAACAATGTCCTTTCTGTTTGCTTGTTGTATCAACTTTAAGGAATTGTAATTGTTGTGTCTTCTTCCCTCCCCCCCAGTTATTTGTGTATTTATTTATTTATTTTTTGCTCCCACAAATAAGTGAGAACATGTCATATTTCTTTTTCTGTGCCTGACTTGTTTCACTTAATATAATTCTCTCTAGGTCCATCCATGTCATTGCAAATGGCAGTATTACATTCTTTTTTATAGCAGAGTAGTATTCCATTGTGTAGATATACCACATTTTCCATATCCACTCATCGGATGATGGACATTTGGGCTGGTTCCAACTCTTGGCTATTGTAAAGACTGCTGCGATGAACATTGGGGAACAGGTATACCTTTGACTTGATGATTTCCATTCCTCTGGGTATATTCCCAGCAGTGGGATAGCTGGGTCATACGGTAGATCTATCTGCAATTGTTTGAGGAACCTCTACACCATTTTCCATAGAGGCTGCACCATTGTTCAGTCCCACCAACAATGTATGAGAGTTCCTTTTTCTCCCCAACCTCGCCAGCATTTATTGTTCAAAGTCTTTTGGATTTTAGCCATCCTAACTGGGGTGAGATGGTATCTCAGTGTGGTTTTGACTTGCATTTCCCAAATGCTGAGTGATGTTGAGCATTTTTTGATATGTTTGTTGGCCATTCATATATCTTCCTTTGAGAAATACCTATTTAGCTCTTTTGCCCATTTTTTAATTGGGTTACTTGTTTTTTTCTTGTAAAGTTGTTTTAGTTCCTTGTATATTCTGGATATTAATCCTTGGTCAGATGTATATTTTGCAAATATTTTCTTCCACTCTGTTGGTTGTCTTTTAACTCTGTTAACTGTTTCTTTTGCTGTGCAGAAGCTTTTTAGTTTGATATAATCCCATTTGTTTATTTTTCCTTTGGTTGTCCATGCTTTTGGGGTCATATTCATGAAGTCTTTGTCCAGTCCTACTTCCTGAAGTGTTTCTCCTATGTTTTCTTTAAGAAGTTTTATTGTTTCAGGGTGTATATTTAATTCTTTAATCCATTTTGAGTTGGTTTTAGTATATGGTGAGAGGTATGGGTCTAGTTTCATTCTCCTGAGTATTGATATCCAGTTATCACAGCACCATTTGCTGAAGAGGCAGTCTCTTCCCCAGTGTATAGGGTTGGTGCTTTTGTCAAAGATCAGATGGCTGTAGGTGTGTGGGTTGATTTCTGGATTCTCTGTTCTATTCCATTGATCAGTGTGTCTGTTTTTATGCCAGTACCATGCTGTTTTGGTTATTACAGCTTTATAGTATAGTTTAAAGTCAGGTAGTGTTATGCCTCCAGCTTTATTTTTTTTGCTCAGAATTGCTTTGGCTATGCATGGTCTTTTGTTATTTCATGTAAATGTCATTGGAATTTTGATGGGATTGCATTGAATTTGTATATCGCTTTGGGTAGTATGGACATTTTCACAATGTTGATTCTTCTAATCCAAGAGCATGGGATATCTTTCCTTCTTCTTGTATCCTCTTTAATTTCTCTCAGCAGTGGTTTGTAGTTCTCATTATAGAGATTTTTCACCTCCTTGGTTAACTCAATTCCTAAGTATCTTATTTTTTTGGTGGCTATTGTAAATGGGCAAGCTTTCTTGATTTCTCTTTCTGCATGTTCACTATTGGAGAATAGAAATGCTATGATTTTTGTGTGTTGATTTTGTATACTGCAACATTGCTGAAATCATTTATCAACTCCAAGATTTTTTTTGTAGAGGCTTTAGGCTGTTCGATATATAGCATCATGTCATCTGCAAAGAGGGACAGTTTGACTTCACCTTTTCCAATCTGGATGCCCTTTATTTCCTTCTGTTCTCTGATTGCTCTGGCTAGTACTTCCAACACTATGTTGAATAGGAGTGGTGAGAGTGGGCATCCTTGTCTAGTTCCTGTTCTTAAAGGAAAAGCTTTCAGCTTTTCCCCATTCAGGATGATATTGGCAGTGGGTTTATCATATATGGCTTTAATTATGTTGAGATACTTTCCATCTATACCTAACTTATAGAGGGTCTTTGTCATGAATGACTGTTGGATTTTATCAAATGCTTTTTCAGCATCTATAGAGATGATCATATGGTCCTTCTGTTTGATTTTACTGATATGGTGCATCACATGTATTGATTTGCATATGTTGAACCAACCTTGCATCCCTGGGATGAATCCCACTTGATCGTGGTGTATAATTTTGCATATATGTTGCTGTATTCTGTTAGCTAGTATTTTATTGAAGATTTCTGCATCTATATTCATCAAGGATATCGGCCTGTAGTTTTCTTTTTTAGTTGTATCTTTACCTTGTTTTGGTATCAGGGTGATGTTCGCTTTTAGAATGAGTTTGGGAGAATTGCCTCTGTTTCAATTTTTTGGAATAGTTTGTAGAGAATTGGTGTCAATTCCTCTTTGAATGTTTGGTAAAATTCTGCTGTGAATTCATCTGGTCCTGGGCTTTTCTTTGTTGGGAGCCTTCTGATAACAGCTTCAATCTCTTTTATTGTTATTGGTCTGTTCAGATTCTCTACATCTTCTTAGCTCAGTTTTGGGAGCTTGTGTGTGTCCAGAAATTTATCCATTTCCTCCAGATTTTCAAATTTGTTGGCGTATAGTTGTTTATAGTAGGCTAGAATGATTCCTTCTATTTCAGATGTATCAGTTATAATATCACCTTTTTCATTTCTAATTTTTGTTATTTGAATCTTCTCTCTTCTTTTTTTAGTTAGCCATGCTAATGGTTTGTCAAAATCTCATCTTGAAAACTACAGGTGGGAATGGTTCAGTTTAACCAATCTTCCCAGGTGATAGAGACCTCTCTATTATTATGCCTCCCTAAATAGTATAGATTTTTTTTTGTGGATATATTTGTTTGTCACAACACAAAGAAAAAGTCCCTGAATACTGGAAAACTTTTCTAACTCTCCTCCCCCAAAGACAGTATTTGTCCCGACGACCCGTGGGATATTCAACGCAGACCCTGGAGGGGGGAGTGGGAGTTGTTGGGAACAAGAGACTCAAGAAATGGAGACAAGACAGTATTCTGATCAAGTCTCGTTTATTAGCCAGAAGGGCACAGCTTATATAGCCAGCAGGAGGGAATCAGCAGATAAGGAAGTATGCAGATGTTTTCCGGCAAAAACCACAAGCAAGTCCTTCTGGGAAATGGAACATTTTTCAGCTATCTAAAGCAATGCAGCAGCGTTATCTACACCTAGGGCTGTGCAAGCAGTAGGAAGGAGAAAAGGGCGGAAAGGTCACAGTATTTATATCTTTAGTGCCAGAGGGCTATTGGCAGGGCTTCATGACCCTGGGCAGGCTGTGACCAGGCTCTTTGGCCCTGGACAGGCCCCCCTTTTTTATTTTTTCAAGCCAAGAGAACCTCTTGGGAACTGTGCCTGTCTTAGGTTGGGGTAACCCATCCGGAGCATGGTACCAGTCATAGAAATGGGTTGCCATTAATGGCAGCCTTTTTTTTAGGGTGGTGCGGGGGACTTACCCTCTTACCCATCTTTAGCTATCTAGTTCAGCTCACAGAGGCAGTATTTGTTAAGGTGGATGTAGTGGTATATAGGCCCCACTTTGTTCTTGCATCTCAAGGCATTGATAATGGACCTGTATAGGCCTTGCCTGAATAGCCTCAATTTGTTGTTTAACAAAGGCTGTGACTTTATTAAGTAAAAAGGGCCCCAAAGAAAGCAAAAGAAGCAAGCCCACAAGCGGCCCTAAAAAGGGTAAGAAATAAGGCAGGAATCCATTAAGTCCAGTCCAAAGGGGGTTTTCTGCCAGTTGTTTTCTTCTCTTTTCCAGGTCTTCTTGCAGCTGTTTGATTCGGTTTCTGACTATACCGGACTTGTTGGTGTAGAAGCAGCATTTTTCCTGTATGGCTAAACAGATACCTCCCTGTTCTGCAGTTAGTAAATCTAAGCCTCTTCTGTTTTGTAATGTTACTTCTGCCAAGGAGTCTAATTGATCTTGAAGATCATGTATAGTTTGGGAAATAGTTTGCATATCTGAGATTAATTGGGTAGACAATTTGATGTATTGAGATATAGAATGGCTAAGGCCAGCAGTTCCAGTTGCAACTGCGGCAGAAATCCCCAGTCCAGCAAGTAAGGGAATTAACTGTACGGCTCTCTTGGCCCTCCCAGCTATGTGATCAATGGAAGGGACAGGGACAGGCTCGTCTCCAGGTATAATATCTACATCGGGTAGGAGAGAAGCTAAAACACATAATCCCATCCAATTAGTGGGTAATTGGGTATAAGCCTCATTGTTCCCACAAACAAAGACCAAGCCATTCTGAGCACACAGGGGAGTAGAGATGTTAACAATTGTCAAACACTGAGCGAATGTGGCAAAGCCAACATTAATTTCATAACTATTGTTAACTGAGGGAGTGTGGTAGCAAGAGGAATTAGTAAACTGTAAAGGCTGTACCTGTAAAGGAAGGGTTAAGGAGCACTGTCCCTCAGAGGAGTAATTGGAGAGCGAAGTGGGGAAGGCAAGGGGGAGAGGCTGTCCTACTCTTAAGCAAAGCCAGCAGTTCTGAGCAAGTTTAAAATTGGAGGCATTAAGCAAGCTATGGGTGGTTTGAAGGATGTTGGAGGTCTGGGGGTCGAGTTTAAACTCGTCCCTGGCCTTAGGCAAGGCTATAGGGTGATACTGTAATGGGGGGAACAAAGTTGACTGCCCCACAAACTTGTTTTGGGGCCGGGGGCTGGCCCCTCTTCCCGTTTCCCTGAAGGGGTGGCAAGGAATTTCCCTGAACACAGTGTTATATCTGCACTCGTTGGCCCAATGCTTTCCTCGTTTACACCGTGGGCAAAGTCCCGGGGCTTTAGTTGATTCTTTATTATGACTATTTTGATAATTTTTTGCAAAATGTCCAGATTTGCCACATTTGAAACACCCCCTAGTATTTTTATTTTGGTTAGCCAGAAAGCCTTTTACAGACTGACTGCTAAAAGCAGCTGCCATAGCCAAACCTTTTTGATAAGAGGGTCCAATGTCTGAACAAAGGCGAGTATACCCTTGAAGGTCAGTTTTATTTTTACAAGGCCTAATGGCTGCCTGGAAGGCAGGGTTGGCATTTTCAAAAGCCAGCTGTTTTACATAGTCAAGATTATCATCACCATTACCCAGTATTCTTTCTGTTGTTGTCATTAATCTGTTTACAAAGTCTGAAAAAGGCTCGTGAGGCCCTTGTTTTACCCCAGTGAGTGAAGCACCTGAGTCCCCTTTAGCAGGGAGCCTTTTCTAGGCCTTTAAGGCAGCCGTTTGGATTTGGGCAAAAAGACGGGGTCATGTTGTTTTCGCTCCTCTATGATAGAGTAATCACTGGAACCGGTTAACATGTCAAGTCCCCATGTCTTTATCAGCTGGAGGTTTTTTCTAGCAGTGTCCTTGCAGTTTTCATGATACTCTGACTTCCAGAGTAAATAATCGCCCCCCGTGAGTGTGGCTCTGACGAGGGTGTTCCAATCAATAGGAGTGAGCCAGCTCTCGGCTACAGATTCCAATATACCAAGTGTATATGGTGCCGTGGGGCCATACTGGGAGATAGCGGCCTTTAACTGTTTCATAATATTATACCCAAACCTAGAATAGGTAGTAGCCTGTCCCAGGTCATTTACGGTTTCAGACACTGGGCAGGCCTCAAACTGGCCAGTCCTGCCCACGTCTAAGTGAAGGGGGAACTCTGTTACTGAGGTCCCCCATTTACGGTCTGAGGGAGGGCGATTGCCAGCTGCCCCTTCGGCTTGTCTTAACCTTAACTGTTGTAATTTGGTGGTCAAACACTGGAATTTTTCCTCTAACTTTATTTGCTCTTCTAGCTGTTTTATTTTCTTTTCAAGCTCTTCTTTGGAATCTAGTGCAGCCATTACCGCCGGAGCAGAGGCCAAATTGTAAGGGGGGGGGGCGCGATAAGGACAGGCCCCCTTCATGCTCATTGTATTCAGCAGTCTCCCTTTCCAACTTGCCCCAATCAACCTCTGAGGGGTCAGGATTGTCTACATGTTCTCTACCCTGGAGTTTTAATGAGGGATATTTTTTAGACTTTTTAGATTTAACAACAGGAGCCTTGGCCCCTTCACCTTCATCTTCTAATGAAATGAGGTCTATATCCTCGCCAGGCAGCGGGGAGGAATTTCTGAGGTCAGTTTTGGAACTGACTTTTAATATTTTCTCTGTCTGAGCCACAGTTTCTGAAACTTCTGGGGATTTTTCCCTATCCTGAATCATGTCCTTGATTAAATTCCAATAGGAGAAGGCAGTAACGGGGACCTTTTCCGGCCCAAAAGTCTCATAGAAATCTTGTAAAGCGTCTCCAACTTGAGACCACATTTTATAATTAATAGTCCCTTCTTCTGGGAACCAAGGACAAAGATTCTGCATGAAATCAAAAAATCTTAATAGATCAGTTGTTTTAACCTTTACTCCTCACGTCTTTAAAGCCTTTTGTAACTGTCTTATGTAGACGTCATGACAACTTAATTCTTGTCCCATTATTGGGCGCGCTTACTCACCTTATCCTGACGTGGCAGGTTCCCGCAGCAGATGAAGGTTTTACTCTTTCGTTTTCAGTGGTCGACCCTCCGATGTGCTGTCTTCCTCACAGTATCCCCCATACCCAGTGCCCCACGTTGGGCGCCAGAAATGTCCCGACCTGCGGGATATTCAATGCAGACCCTGGAGAGGGGAGTGGGAATTGGTGGGAACAAGAGACATGAGAAATGGAGACAAGACAGTATTCTGATCAAGTCTCGTTTATTAGCCAGAAGGTCACAGCTTATATAGCCAGCAGGAGGGAATCAGCAGATAAGGAAGAATGCAAGATGTTTTCCGGGAAAAATCACAGGGCAAGTCATTCCGGGAAATGGAACATTTCTCAGCTATCTAAAGCAATGCAGCAGCGTTATCTACACCTAGGGCTGTGCAAGCAGTAGGAAGGAGAAAAGGGTGGAAAGGTCACAATATTTATATCTTTAGTGCCAGAGGGCTATTGGCAGGGCTTCATGACCCTGGGTAGGCTATGACCGGGCTCTTTGGCCCCGGACAGGTGTTGGATTGTTAGCTTTAGATTTGCACTAGGAGGACTTTAGGCCAGAAGTTAGTAGAACTTAGCAGGACACATAATCCACTCATCTCTCTTACATATTTAAATATGTTGCATTCTTTTTTTTTCCTAATGAGTAAGACTACTATGTTGCAGCAGCCCCCTTCCAGCTGGAGTTGGCATAATTGGAAGAATGTTCTGGAACCAGGTTTGAATATTTCTCCGTCTCTGACAACTCTTCATAGGGAACTCTAATGATGACCTCTGAAATATGACTTCCACTTCATGTTGGAGTGCTATTGATTTTCTCTGGCTTTGTGGGTGGCTGGATTAGACAATACCAAATTCATGAAGGGCTCTCAATTTTCATGGATTCTGGTGCCCCATGGTCAGGCATTCAGTATCGATAGGATTCAGTAGAAATTGTAGGACTATTTTTCAAAAGAACAGTTAAAAAAAAATAGTTACTTGCTGAACAGGGCCTCTCCTGTGATTCTTTTCCCAGGGTCCAGCACAGGATTTATACAGCATGTTTACCTGCCATAGACACTATAACCACCATTGCACCTATTAGGTCTCGGAAGCCAAATGACAGAAAGACTTCTACAGAAGGCTGGAACCAGCTAGAAAATAATCTTTTGCTCTCTGAATCTGGGAAATCTTATGTTTTACTTAGTAATATCCAAATATGTTATATGCTGCCTTTAAAATCTAAAAAGTCCTACCAAATGCTCTATCCTAGTGGTGGAGGTATGAGTTTGGCTTCTTTTATTTCTCTTTGGAGAAGATGTATCGATATGCTTCATAGGACTTCACCTCCAGAAATGTCAGTGAACTTACAGATTCTTGGATTTTGTGGAATTTTTGTCTCTGTCTGCAAGCTCATTTTCCCAGGGCATCTAGAGTACCTTCTCCTTCCTATTCATCAGTCCTGCCAGGAAAATGTCACCAACGTAGTGGAACTGGATATTGATGTCCTCTGGGATGGTGTTAGGACCAAAGGGCCTGAGAATGAATTATGGCATAGAGATGGAGCACGTATAGTGACATACCAAGTAAATGCAAACTGACTCTGGTATTTTTTGTTTATTGCAAAAAAAAAAAAAGGAAGGATATGCCAGATTAACAGTTATATAACTTGTTCCAGGGGCTGTATAGGCTTGTTTTTAGTAAAGGCACCATCTCTGAGAAAGTAGCTGAAATTAGAGCAGTTAATATTAAATACCCCCCAAAATTTGTTGTTCTCTAAAGGCCATTTGTCATTTGCATCAAACGTATGAGTTAAATGGGGATGTGATTATGGTCATCACACCTAGATCTTTCAAGTCTTTGATAATGGCTCTATGCTTATGATTCCCTCAGTGACATGCTATTGTTTTTGGTTCAGTACTTTAGTAGAACATGAGGAAGGAGCAGCACACAGCAGTTCTCAATCTATAGGTCAAGGAACCACTGTGGGGATCACTTCCAATTATACTCTGAGGAAATGGGGAAGTAACACAGTTTGGACTCACAGACCTAATGGACATATCATGATGTGAACTCGGGCTGAAATTCTATATATCTATTTAAATAATCTTCTATTTATTTATAAAATTCTATTTATCTATTGAGGACCTGATTCCCATGGTCCTTCTTGAATAGAAGAACTCTGAAGCATTTCAGGTCTGCAGGGATTAGAATTAACTTAGAACCAGTGTCTGAGAATTTATCAGACATATGGATATTTAACTTCCTCCAGTACTCATTTATCCTGGCAAATGTCTGCAGGTCTCTTTGGAGAAGGCTAAGATGAAGATTTACAATATGTACCTGTGATGCTGTCATAGGGTTTTTCATCAAGTTATCCATGCTTCCCTGTAATCAAGGGGCTCTGGAAACTGACTCAGGTCTAGGAAATGGATTAGGAGCCATGACTTTATTGTGGTGACTCAAATCTAGCCTCAGTCACCAGATCGATTTTTTTGTTGTAATGATCAAGTCGGATATTAGATACCCATTAATTTTGCTCCTAATACTTCATGATTAATATGCAAATACCAAAGATTTCTATATGTCAATTTGTTCTTACTGCACTTGGGCCCTGCTGCTTATCACACTAACCACACGCACCTTGTCTCAGGATCCTTTTTGGTCTCTGCCACCTCAGAGTCCCATTATATCTGTTGACATTGAGAATTCCACTTCAGAAACAGCATGCTTCATTCTTCTCCTTGGACTACCAAGGACAGGCACTAGTGCACTTTTCAGGGATACTGGTGCTTTTCACAGCCACATATATCAGAAATTCTTTCAATCTTTGACTATGCCTGGAGCTAAGAATTTAAAATCTTCAACTCATTACTGAATTTTAAAAAATCCTGAGCATTTGCAAGCAACTAGCCTGATTTTTAGTTTCAGTGTTTTTTTGTTTTGTTTTGTGCCCCTCTTCATGATTTTTCAGAGAAGCCATTTGGTCTCTCAAATGCTTGCCTTCTATAGTTGCTTTATCCCAGGTTACCAAATTGCTATTTTAAGTAATATTTGCCACTGCATCCCAGAATAACAGTGACACTGCTGCCGTCCACCTGGCTAGGTGCAACTTCTGTGTCATCCCTGCACGTAATTCAGTTCTGAATTAAGGTCTTGCACAGCTACATCTGATGATGGGATTTAAATCACCTGCCATCACTTAAGCAGCAGGGAAGATGAAAAAAATAGTCTTTGGATTTTTATGTTTGGGAGGAAGGATACATATTTCCAAATACGGGGAGGTGTTCAGAAAATTTGGGGCACGTGTGAATGACAGATACTCACTACTTATTATCTCCCTCGTTCTCCTTTATCCTTTGACTATCTTATTCATTGAACTGACTCCACCCATGTTTAACCTTAAGCTTTTCCATTTTTTTCTTTCCTGATTTCCCTTTAATTGGTCCGATTACTCATTCTTTCGTACTTTTCTTTTGCTTCAGAATAGTCTGAGTGCCCTTCACCAGCCACCATTTAACAACTTCTCTTCAAGCTAGAGATAAGAGCGCCAGCAGAGTTGAGGCCTGGCCTCTTCTATTATTGAGGACTCTGGACTGCTCTTTCCTGGTCAAAGAAAGATTGGATTCCATTGAAAAGACAGGTATAAAGTCCTAAATCCAAGGCCTAGGGAATGGGTAGAGCAGTGGTTCTCAAAGTGTGGTTTGAGGACTCCTGGGAGTCAACAAATCCTCTCAGGAGGGCTGTAACTTTTCCTTTGCCACTTATATATCTCTGCAAGGCTGGATTTTCTTCATCTACTTCAACGATAATAATGTATCACAACAGGTTGAGTGCTGAAGCTAATATGAGAATTCAGCGGCTTTCTGAAAGTCAGATATTAAAGAGTTTAAAAAAATTTCAGCAATGCTATTCTTCTTACATTTTGTTTTGTTTTGTTTTGGAAAATACAGCAATTTCTATATTTGTTATTTAAAAATATATAATAAATTATTATTAAATGTTTATTTAACACTAAATAATTATATTAAATAGTAAATATTAAATAATAAATATTTAGATAAATATTTAAAAAACTTCTTGATTTTACTGTCTAATATAGTAAATATTAATAGAATTCACATAAACAAAAACACTTTGGGGGTCCTCAATTTTTAAGAGCTTAAAGGGGTCTTAAGACCAAGTACTTGAAAACCTCTGATGTAGAGTGTTGTATCTTTAGGCTGACTTGGGTACAAACCAGAACACAGTTGATGAGATAAAATAAGCCTTACTATGAGTTACATTTTGGAGGTCCATCAGTGAGTTAAAACCCAATTTCATTTTTATTGGTGATCCATATGGTCTCATTTTTATCTCACTTATTAGACCTCCAAATCCTCAGAAGATAAAAATAACCAGTTAAGAAATTTCAGAAATCTCAAATTCCCCAGTTAATCAAATCAAATCAATTCTACTATTAAAAGTAGTCAGGAAAAAAAAAAAAAATGCCAGATCTTCATTTTAACTGTTTAATTGGACAATTTCTTTAAGTACATGTAACCTTCATAATATTACTTGGGTCTCTACAAGTTAGATCACAAATCTCAGTTAAAATCAAATCTAAAATCCACTACATAAGGATAACTAATTTACTTGATATATCTTCTCTCTTGTTGAATAAAATATACTTAGCTGTTACTCCAGTTATTTACTAACACCTTTATAAATCAATCTAGTAATTCTTGACAAAGCTGTAGAATATTTTAGCAATAAAAAAAGCAGAAGCATGTAGTACATTTAGAGTAATGCTACTTTATTCTTTCTCTGTAAGCTTCACTGCAGACCAGGTATAACAATTCTAAACTGTTTGCATGGATTAAATAGCCATGTCGATGTCACTAACTTTACATCCTGTGATTTTATATACCCAGAGCACCAGATAATAATCAGAGAAGGGGTCTTAATATTCTAAAATAATAGGCAAATTGATCCAAACAGTACTGTGGTAGAGGCTGCCAACTGTGACCGAGTGCATGGTTGCCCAGTAAGTGATAACATATGTCAGTCACCTTGCAGCTATACATGCTCATGGAAGTATTATCACCAATGGAATGTGAATTAAAGGCATATTAGAATCCATGAGGGTGGAGGGGCCACCCCACCCCCCGGCTTCAGCCCCTGAATAACTTTGTGTAGTAGAGCTAATCTATCTGTTCTCAATGATTATGTGAGGAAGAAATAAATGTCAATCTTTGTTAAGCTATTGCATTTTGGTCTTTCTTTGTTACACCCCAACTAATGCAAGTCCAAAATAAAAATATAAGATTTCGATGTAACATCTTCAGGCTAAAGAATGTAGCATATTCAAATTTGATTAAAAGGCTTAATCAATAGGCTTGATTATATTAATTTCATAATTGAAAATGTTTTTTTCTTTAATCTACCAGTAGGGCTTATAATTAAAACTATTAGTAATTGAAAACACGTCTATTCCAGTGCTACACATAAATAGATATTTAGTTTCCCAACACCTTAGTATGTTGTAACCTGCTTAAATTGAATTTAATTCTCTATAACTGTTCTGCAAGGTTACTTTAATTCATCTTGGGAATAAAACTTTTAGTAAAAATTTCCAAAAACCTCCCTCCACTTCTCTTATCCCAACACATATAAGAAGACGGAATTGTTGTTTTTCATTCCTCATACTAGATGTTAAGGATTCATTTGCTAGTGGTTCCTTGATCCTTGGGAACAGCCTGGTTTGTTGAACTTTAGTTTACCTCTGGAACAAGAGCCTTCAGGAAAATAGACTCATGGTAGGCAGGTCTTCTGTTCCTGGACATACTCAAGGATGAGAAGGTAGAGTCCTTAGCAGAAAGACCAACATATCCATAGGAGTTAGGACAGAGTTCCTCAATTTAACCTGTAAGATGTACTTGATATTCTCATGTCTGACACTCTCATGAGCCCACTTACTAGTGCCATTTCCAGTTTGCTAGTCTTAACCTCATCTCTTTCTCCCTCTTTCATGAAAGCATATCAGAATGGAAGTAAGGGAGAATAATCTTATTATATCAGCAATATTGCATGTGATTTAATTCATTCCAAAGCTAAAATATTTAAACTTTAATACTTTTAGTTATTATTAGTTCCAAGTTATTTTTTATATTTCCCAATAAATGAAGTAACTATCATGTTGCCAAATTCTGTAACTAAGAGTTCTAACTAGGTAGATTTTAGGGTTTTCTAAATAGACTCAAGGAATTCCAAATAAATTCACTCTCAATATTAGTAATAATAAATGTTGGCGTTTTTAGGTCTTAAAACTCATTACAAATGAAAACATAATAATTTAATGTCTGCCATAATATTCAAAGTTAGAAATAAATTTATGTTTTTTACAAATAAAGTAGCCTTTGATTTCAGTAACAAAGGGACAGTTTCTTTCAAACAGCAAATGGTGGGATTTAAAATATGAAGTTCAGGAAACAATGCTAGTGAGAGAATTCAAATGTTGAACAAGGGGCTGTGTTCAATGAATTCAAATCCTGATAGTCTATAATTTTTATGAATTACCTCATTCTCTGTGTTATCTGATTTTAAAATGTCATCCTTTTAAAAGTGGCATTACACTTTTAACCTCAAGTAAAAATGAATTTTTATCTGCCTTCTGTGGATAAAAACCTATAAAGTATACTTCCTTGGGTAGGGCTAGTCCAAATTAGATGCTCTTGTTTTGTGGTCCCCATAACACCCTATACTTTCTGTTTTCTAATGCTTATCACAACAGCCATAACTTTACAGCCTGCTCTTCCTCCTCTGCTACCCCTTAGGCCCATGGGGGTAGTGATTCTGTTAGCATAATAAATGTTGCAGTCTTGAAACTCATTACAGATGAAAACACTCACCCTGCATTCCCAGAATTTAGCACAATGGCCTCCACACAGCTAATTCTCAGTAAGCACTTCATTGGAATAAATTGAATTGATCAGAATTAGGTCCTCAAAAAATGCCTCTTGAATGATTAAAACTCAATTATCTGGGAGAGAGCTCATTATTTAATAAAAGAAATATAAAACTCAGATTCAAAATATTAATTTAAGTTATGCTCCAATTGAAGATTTAATTGTATTCTTTCCTTGAACTTTCATGAACCCAGTCTCAGGCCCTCATGTCTGTCTCCTATTTCCCCCATAAATTCAGGCTAGTTGGAAAAACAAATTTAGATTTTTTTTTTCCTGTGGCTGATAAATTGGATGTTTAGAACCATAGAATTTATTTAAGCTAATTATTAATTTTTTATCCATCTCAATTTCCCTTCTCTAGAATCAGGGAATTGTGTAGCATCTGTTGGTCATTTGTGGAGGGGAAATTGTTGTTGGTCATTTCAGCTTTTACTGCTCAGCCTGTGTGAGGCTTCATCTGGCAGAAGAAGGTGCCAAATACAGAATTCCTCTGGGTTCTAGACTCTCCATTTTCAATGCATTGGTTTTAAACTTGTAGTCACGACTCCGACATGCAGGCATATAACTTCCTTTATTTCTCTTTAAGTGAACTCAGCTTATCCCTGAGCTCCATGTTGTGTGGCGCATGTGATTAATTTCTCTCTTTAAAGGTAACATGCCTTCCTGTTGCCACATTCCTGTCCAGATTACCTTAGACTCTTTTCAGTAAATACTCAAGCTTTCAGGATTTCTCACCCTCTCCTTTTCCTTCTTTCCTTCCTGCTGAATCTGGATGCAGGGATGCCCTTACTCAACACATCGCATTGTTTTCATTTAGCCTCATAGGGGAGGAGCTTCTGATCCATTCACTGTCTGTGGCCTTTGATGACTTCTGCTGAAGGGGTCTCCCCTTGGTTGGCATGTGCGCATCACCTTTGCCCTTGCTGTATCTGCTGTCACCATGTTGTCCTATAGTACTGGTGCTGCCTCCTCGAGTTTGCTCTCTCTGCAGTGTCAGTACACAATGGTTCTTTCCCACTGGCTTTCTTTCCAGATATGCCTAAGCTCTTTCTGTGATTTCATTCAGCCTCTGCTATGGCTTGCATGTGTCCTCACCAAAATTCAGATGTTACTGATGTGATAGTATTGAGGTGGGGCCTTCAATAGGTGACTATGTCATGAGGGCTCCCCCCTTGTGAATGGGACCAAGGTCTTTATAAAAAAAGCTTCAAGTTCTGTTCAGCTAGCTTGCCCTTCTGCCTTCCACCTTGTGAGGACATAACATTCCTCTTCACCAGGAGATGCAGCCCACAGCAGACAACCAACCCTGTCAGAGCCTTAATCTTGAACTTCTCAGCCCACAGAGTGTGAAAAAATACATTTCTGTTCTTTATAAATTACTCAGTCTCAAGTATTTTATTACAGCAGTACAAATGGACTAAGACAGCCTCCAGTTGGGGAAGCTCATATCCCTTGCTTTGTGGCAACTCCACCTGTGGTGACAATCCTGGTGAGCTCACCTACTCAATAGATTGTCCTTCAAGTCACTTCATGGAAGCAGAGAGAAACTTCAGGTATGTTTGTGGTATCCTAGGCAGCTGCCCTGCTGCCATTGCTACTCTACTGTGGCCACATCACATTAGTTTGGGACTTACAGGCAGACTTTCTTATAATAAAAAATAAGTTATAAAATGAATGGGAAGTGGTGCAGTAGTGACAACGAGTACAGATAACTACATAAAAGTAGCTGTAAAAGGAGGGAGGATAGAAAAATAAGGCGTTGAGTGGAGGGAGATTTCCTCAATAGAGTTTGGCTTGCTGCTAGGATAGAGAGAGTGAACATGTTGTCCCTGACATGTCCCACTCACTCCTTTTCTAGTTGTGTGTTATCTGTGGAACTCTTCACTGACTGTTCCAGTTTACATTTCATTTATGCATTCAGCAAATATTTATTATAACTCTTTCACAAGCCAGGCCTAAATCTCCCATATTTTCACATTTTTTCGTATTTGTTTTAATATGAGCTTTAAAAATTATGTAAAATTGGTCATATAGCAAATGACTCACACCCCCCCATGTATGTGTTGATTTTCACTTTAATCTGCTCCTAAGAATTGGATTTTTTTAACTCCTTTTCCTGCCCCCCATCACCAATAGTCATATAGCTGCGAACTTAGCTGGAGTATAACTGGAAACTGTGTAGAAAGTTGGATCCAAATTATGTACAGGTATAAATGAAATGAAGCTAGTTTTTGTTAGTAGGGTTTGCTAGCAAACATGAAGAAATCACTGGTTAGAATTTGTCAATATCAACATTGCTCCATGCACACTTAATCTTGACCTAGAAATTTCTCTTCCAAATAGATTCAGTCTCTCAAGTGAGAAATGGCCCTTTACAACCTTTGAGAGAGCTAGGTGAATATGCATCCAAACTCAAGGTATGATGTATATAGTACTGATTGTTGAGAGGAGGCAAAAATCTTTAACTAGATAAATTTTAAAAAATTAGTTTTTTTGTGTGATATAAAAAACTATTTTGGCAGGGAATTAAGAAAATGTGGACATTATGTTTAAGAAAAGAAAAAGGTAGGTTTATTTTTGAAGTAACTGAAACATCCCATTTAAAACATAGCAAGGCAGTGCAAGGAGAATGCCAAAGCCTTTGTTTTATATAATACCAGAGCTATCAAAATGTTCTAAATAACTCTATTTGCCATTTAGTTAATAACCAGATATAAAAACATAAGCATCAAGAAGTCTTAAGTAATTGTTCTGTTAAGTCATCAAAATTCTAAAAATAGATTTCAACATTTGGCTATAGAATATTATGTAAATGTGCCTGAATTAAACAGATTTAATATTTTTAATGGGTTTTACAATCTGACTACTTTAAATACTTATAATAAATACCTAAAATGAGTATAATGTAAGTATAGGGATATAATATATGCTTTAACTTTTTTCCTTCTTATTACCTCTGGAGGAAACTTTCTTGCCTCCAATATCTCAAGCATTGTATTTAGTTGATAGAGCAATGAAAGTTTTATAGGAGAAATAAGACAGAAGAAAGGATTCTATCATTGTCATGAAGAGTTAATAGAATTAAATCTATTGAGGACTAGGAAGGAGACTATATCTAAAGAATAGAGAGGCTCTTTTCTCTGTTAAAATTTGCTAACTTTAAGAAAACAGAAATTTTATCTCTAGTGTCCTCCAGCTCTCACGTTTTCACTCAGTGGAACTCACTCAATATCACAATAGTTTTTAGAACTGTGGTTTTAGGTAATGACATTTTAGATAATAGAAGATTGTCACGTGGTCTAGATTATTAGGTATTGAACCATGTATATGTCAATTACTCAGATACAAATTGGGAAAATTCAAAGAGGAAATCAAAGGGAAATTGAAAAATATCTTGAGACAAGTGAAAATGAAAACACAGCATAACAATCTTTGTGGAATGCAGTAAAAGTAGTTCTAAGAAAGCAGTTAGCAGTGATAAACTCCTACATTAAAAAAGGAAGATCTCAAATATTTGAACTAATATTACACCTAAGGAACTAAAAAATTAAACTAAGCCCAAAGTTAGCAGAAGAAAAGAAATAAAGATCAGAGCAGAAGTAAACAAAATACAGAAGAGAAAAACAATAAAAAATTCAATGGAAATAAGAGTTGGTTTTTTGAAAAGATAAGCAAAATTGACAAACCCTTAGCTAGACTAATAGAAAAAGAGACAAGACTCAAATAAATAAGATTAGAAAGGAAAGAGGAGACATTACAACTCATGCCACAAAAATAAAAAGGATCATAAGAGACTATTATAACAATTATATATCACAGTTTGTACACTCTAGAAGAAATGGATGAATTCCTAGACACATACAACCTACCAAGACTAAATCATAAAGAAATAGAAAATCTGAACGGATCTATTACTAACAAGAAGACAAAATCAGTAATCAAAAGCCTCCCAACAAAGAAAAGCTCATACCAGATGGTTTCAGTAGTAAATTCTACCAAACATGCAAAGAATTAATGCCAATCCTTAAACTTGTCAAAAAAACCAAATAGGAAGGAACACTCCCAAACTCATTTTACGAGGCCGGCATTGCCCTTATCCAAAGACAGACAAAGACACCACAAGAAAAGAAAACTATAGGCCAATATTCTTGATGAACATAAATGTGTCTTTGGGATGCAAGAACAATTCAACATACAAAAATCAATTAATGTGATACATCACAGTAAGAGAATGGCAGATAAAAATCACATAATCATCTCAATAGATGCAGAAAAAGCATTTGACAAAATTCAACACCCTTCAAAGATTAAAAACTCACAACAAACTAGCGATAGAAGGAAATTACCTCAACGTAATAATGGCCATATATAAAAAGCCCACAGCAAACACCATACTCAACAGTGCAAAACTGAAAACTTTTTGTCTAAGATCAGGAAGAGGCAAGGATGCCCACTCTCACTACTTCTATTCACTATAGTACTAGGTATCCTAGCCAGAGCAATTAGGCCAAAAAAAAAAAGACATCCATATTGAAAAGGGAGAAGTTATATTGTCTGTTTGCAGATGACATGATTGTACACAAAGAAAACCCTGGAAAATTCACACACAAGAAAAACCTATTAGAACTAATAAACAAATTCACTGAAGTTGCAGGATACAGAATTAACATGTTTGTAATAAATTATGTTTCTATATACTAAAAACAATCTATTTGAAAGGAAACTAAAAAAACAATCCCATTTATAATAGCACCCAAAAGAACAAAATACTTAGGAATAAACTTAACCAAGGAGGTGAAAGATTGCACACTGAAAATTACAAAATTTTAATGAGAGAAATTAAAGAAGACACAAATAAATTGAAAGATTTTCTGTGTTCATGGATTGGGCCTACATAATATTATTAAAATTTGCATGCTACCTAAAGTGATCTACAGAGTCAATACAATTCCTATTAAAATCCCAATGACATTTTTTACAGAAATAAAAAAATTCTAAAATTCATATGGAACCACCAAGAAACTTGAACATCCAAAACAATCTCAAGAAAGAAGAAAGAAGCTGAGTCCTCACACTTTCTGTCTTTAAAATATATTAAAAAGCAACAGTAATTAAAACAGTATGGTAGTAGCATAAAGGCAGACATATAGACCAATGGAACAGAATAAAGATCCCAGAGATAAACCAACACATAGATGGTCAACTGATCTTCAAAATGTTTGCCAAGCATACACAATGGGGAAGGAATGCTTTCTTCAACAAATGCTGCTAGAAAAACTCAATATACACATGAAAAAAAAAAAGAAAGAAATTGGATCCTTATCTTACACAATATACAAAAATCAACTCATTGTGGATTAAAAACTTGAACGTAAGATGTAAAACTCTAAGACTCCTGGGAGAAAGCATAGGAACATGGGGGAAAAGCTCCTTGACATTGGTATTGGTAATAGTTTATTGATTATGACACTCAAAGTACAGGAAACAAAAGCAAAAATAGACAAATGGGACTACACCAAACTAAAACTTATACACAGCAAAGGAAACAATCAACTAAGTGACAGTCTATGGAATGGGAGAAGATATTTGTAATTCATATATCTGATAAGGGGTTAATTTTCAAAATACATGAGGAACTCATACAACTCAAAAAAAGAAAGAATAAACCAAACCAAACCAACAAAAACAAACAACCTAATTAAAAATAGAAGCAACCTAATTAAAAAATAGAGGACTTGATCAAAAACAAAAAAGAAGGCATATAAATGTCCAACAGGTATATGATAAGATGCTCAGCAACATTAATCATCAGGGAAATGCAAATCAAAACCATAATGAAATACCACCTCACACCTGCTAAGAGAGCCACCATCAAAAAATCAAAGCGTAACAAGTGTTGGTAAGGATGTGGGAAAATTGGAACACTTGTATACTGTTGGTGGTTATGTAAAATGGCACAGTCACTATGGAAAACTACATGGAGCTTCTTCAAAAGATTAAAAATAGAACTATCATATGATACAGTAATTCCACATCTGGGTATTTATCCAAAAGAATTAAAATCAGTATCTGGAAGAGATATTTGCACTCTCGTGTTTATTGCAGCATTATTCATAGTAGCCAAGATGTGGAAACAACTTAAATGTTCATCAATGGATGAATGGGTAAAGAAAGAATATTGTGTATATACACAATGGGATATTGTTCAGCCATAAAAATGAAGGAAATCCTGTCATGTGTGACAACATGGATGAACCTGGAGAGCATTGTGCTAACTGAAATGTCAGTCACAGAAGGACCAATACTTTATGATTCTACTTACATGATATGTCTAAAATAGTCAGATTCATAGAAACAGTATTAAGGTCATTGCCAGGAGATGGGGGGAGGGAGAAATGGAGAGTTGTTTTTCAAGGGGTATAAAATTTCAGTTATGAAAGATGAGTAAGTTCCAGAGATCTACTGACCAACACTGTGCCTATGTTTAAGAATACTGTATTGTACACTTAAAAATTTAAGAGAGTAGAACTCATGATAAGTGCTCTTACCACAATAATAATAACAAAAAAGAGTTTAGGATAAAGATTCTGCTTTGGTGTTAAGTATTTTAGTTGTCACCCATGCAAAACCTCATTGCTACTTAGGAACAGCTTTAGAAAGCCTTCAATGATTTCACATTTATTGTAGACCATATCAATTTATTTATGGTTCTCTGATATTCATTACATATGCTTACCTAATTTTTAATCAGGAGACCTTGATAATGAGATTATCACAAAAATGCCAATATTTTTTATTTGAGTAGTGAAAACCATATAGAACTGTTATTTAGGATTTAAACCTTAGAAAGGATTTGAGGTAGCTTGCAAGATTAACCATAGTGCAAAACATTTTCTTTTATTTTGTCATATGTCTACAAAGATGGCTAGGGTGATTATTTTCTATTTTTTTTTTTGCTGGGTTTTGTTATATGATACTGAACTTGGTTTACCTATTACAGATGATGCTTCTTGGCAGGAGAAAAGCTTCACACATACACACATGCACACACATCCTTTATCCATATGAAGCTAATTGAAACGGACAGAGATGAAGGTTATTTTAGGAATCACTGTGTGGAAGGAGATGGATCCAAATTATGTCCAAGTATAATGGAAATGAAGAAAAAGCTATCTTAATACTAGTGAGTTTATGTAACATTTTTAAAAACACCTTGCTTATAAGATAAAGCCTAGGTTGATTCAATAAGGTGAGGTATATAATAAGGCTGATATTATTTCTAAGGCCTAAAAATAGTAGTAATGAGTTGAAAAAAATCCAACAGAAGATCTGCAAGAGTTAGAATAGTTTTCCTCTTCTATGTTTATCTTGATTCCTGTTTGGATTTGAATTTTAGAGTTCCGTTTTTGTTGGCTACAAGTTTCTGTAAAGATAGTATTGGCATTGATACCATCTATGAATGGCCCATTATAGGAGTTATAAAGTCTCCTTTTTGCTTAAAATATCCCCTTGTGCATCTTTCATTGCGTCTAAAAATTCCCATCTATAATCAATTTTTTTAAAGCAATGAAGGCTGCTGAGAGCTCATTCAGTTTAACACCTCAGCTATAATGCCTGTTAGTGATTGATTGATTCAGTTCTAAACAAAACATCAGATTGCATTGTATTATCCTCAGCTACCTAGCAAAGTTCTGAGGGAATGAGTTGTAGAACAGGTATGTTTTTGTGGGGTTGAGGTCTGGATTGTGAGGGTGGGCTTTATTGTGATGCACAGGAGGCAACATGAGGGAATAAAGACCCTGAGAGAGAGCAGGAGACTAGGAAAGTTTTGTGGTGCTAGGAAGGATTATTTTGGGAGATAACACTTTTGCTAAAGTTTGAAGAATACATAGGGTTTAATATGAGCATGAAATGGAGAAATGATTTGGTTGAGACAAAAAACAAAAACAAAAACAAAAACAAACCAAGGAGCTGTGAATCTGCTTATGTGTACATTACCTAAAGTGTTGAATTCATGGAGGGGAGACTAATTTACTTTTCACAGTTGGAAGACACAAAAGTAAAGTTTCTTCAGATTATATTTTACATGATATTAGATAATGATGTATTCTGTTATCTCTCAAAACTTTATTGTGAGATTCACTATGTCACAAATGAGCATTTCATTCATCTCCCCTGGGTGTTAAGGGGAGAGAAGAGAGGTGAAGTTACGTTCAACTCATGCCATACCAAGATAACCATGGTCCTCATGAGAAAATGGACACAGAAGGCAAATTTCCATTTACAAAATGTATTATAAGGTAAAATTGGGTTGCTGAAGGAAGCTATATTGGTCCTACTCATAAGGTCAAGTCAAACAAGTTGAGGGCATTTCTTGGAGGGAAGACATGAGTGGGAGAGAAGTTGTAGGGCTGGGCTGAATTAAGAATATTTGTTTTTAAGGGAATTGTCTTGTATCCTTAAATTTTTTGGACATTTTACCTGTAGTAGGAATTCAAACACTTCACAACTTGTGCATTACACAATGCAGGGGTTCCTTTGCTTTATAAAGCATGCTACTTATATCACTCTTTCATAAAATTGATTTTCATGAGGATAAAGCTGGGTGATTGGCATAGCATGAGGCAGAAAGTAGTGTCTCCTGTGATATGTTCATGCTGACATGAGAGGAGCTGAACTCAGGGCAGATAAAGATAAGTCTCCAAAGCAGACTTGGAGGAGCCAACTGAATAAGTGTGAACATAACCTGAGGCTCAGAGACAATCTTGAGAGAGGTGGAGGAGGGAGCAAGGTGAGGACACTTGTATACATACATATTTGTTTCAGGTGAACTTGGGGCACTGTAGGTGGTGCAGTCTCAGTTGAAGGCCCTCAGAGGACCTTTTTAGAAGAGTGGTTATTATCAATTCAAATAAAGTTAAGCCTACTTTCACAACTTCTAAAAAAAATCTCAACTTATAACAATTAAGCAACTTTTTGGATAGAAATACACCACCCAGGTTAGCTTTTGCATAGATTTCTTTGGTACTCCATCTGTATATTTTAGCTAAGTTCTCTAATTTATGAATTTGTATTTGCCTTGGGGTTTATATTCGTATCTCAGTGCTCTTTTCTAATACATCAACTTGGCCTTAACACGGGAATATCACAGCTGTTTCTGTAAGTTCTTATGCTTATTTCCCAAAACTCCAAAGTTTAGTTTTTTAGCACTTCTCCTTGGCACTTCTCACCAGAGTTCTTGTTAATCTCTAATCTGCTCCAACAGATACGAACTTAAGATATACTAAATTGTGAAAAAAATTTAAAATCTGCATGACATAAAATGCCTTAGCTAAGTGATAGACATAGACACAGATTATTTATATCTTGAGTTTTAATTCTATTTTAGTTAATAACTCTTTTCTTCAAAAAGACTTAAGAGCAACTGAGAAACATGATCAAGCTCTATTCATATTTATTTTTACTATCCAAAGTTCTAAATTTGGCAGCGGTAAATTCACAACTTTCTAAAATCTGAAGAGCGCTTCAGGATGGTAAAGCAGTTAGGAGGAAGGGTTAAAATTTGGTTAAACTTTCTATTTCTTTGCCTCATTTCTTCTTGACTTTCAATAGATCAAGATTATTCAAGTGGTGGAAATGAATGACAAATAGTAATGATGTTCAGAAATATCAACACCTACACTTGGGATAAATTTGGCTGTAGCAGTCTCAAACCTGCTTTTTTTGTCTTTAATGATGTGGATATGTGTATATATGCCTAGATGTGAGTCGTATTGTGAACAATTGGTCTTTATGTTCTAATACTTACTGCATTTTCAGGAAAGCATAAATCGTATACAAATTAGCACTGGAAAGTAGAAACTCAATCTCACTGTCTTCATAGAAAATAGAATTAAATTGTCATCCACCCTAATAAAACAATACAATGAAAATTTTGAGGTTCTATGAGGATGGCAGTATTAACTCTTACGTTCACTTCAATCTTTTGTTGGTCATATTATTAATTGCTTTTACCTATAATGATTCTGGAGGTTGTCCCTACTTTCAAGTTTTTCCCTTTGTCAGGTGTTTACAATTTACATGTAGAAACCAGACACATATTTATGAGAAAATCAGAGAGCAGCAAAAGGCAAAAATGATAGATACAAACAGTAATTCAAGTGTTGGTAAATGACACTGGCTTGGAATACCTAGAGAAGTCTTCAAAATAGGCAGATCTTTATAGCGGACTTTCGGGGTGGGTAGAATTTGAATAGGTAGAAAGAAGGAATAACACGTGGGATTGGGGAGGGAATGGATACATTTAATAACTGCTATGGGTGCTGTTGGGAGGTTAGGAGATGATTTGGGAATGGGAGTTGGAGCAGTGTTGTGATGATCCTTGTAAGGCTGCCTAAGCCACTTGGGTTTTATCTTGTGGTCGGTGAGAAGACACTGGAAGTTTTAAGCAGCAAAATGACTAGGTGAAAGCAATATATTAGGGAGATAAATTTTCCCTTATTTTTTCTATTCCAGTTGCTGATGAAATACATAATGCTAGAGAGTGGGGAGTGGGTTGTAAGGAGGCTTAATTCTTATTCAAAGAGATTTTCCTTTAAGAGGAGGAAGGTACATCTGAGGTCGACTGCTTAGGGAATTCAAGGCCAGAGAGTTATGGCTGAAGTTTAAAGTCACAGAGAAAGTTGGCTGGTTAGGCCCCTAAGCCAGCTCTGGGAACTCTGCCTTGTGCTCTTTCTGCTTTTGCTCTACGACATTTGGTTCAGTTGGGTCCTCAACTTCTCACTGTCCTCGATCGTGTCTTAAAATGCAAACACTTAACCAACCCTATCATTAGCAAGGTCTTTATGTCCCATATTGGCAGCCTGGCATTTCTATGAGATAGTTGAAAAATTTAAGTTACCAAAAAATATTTAGTTCTGAAATTTAACAATAAAGGCTGGAAACTTGTGTTTTCCAGAAAAACCAGCATAATTTATAAATGGTCTTTGCCTAAATAGTAGTAATAAAGTAATATAGTGTTTTAAAATGTATGATCTCATTTGATTCTCAGTATGACTATCAGGGGCAGGCTGGGCAAATATTAGGGTTGCTGTAAGGAAATTGAAATCCCTAATTGTTGTTCTGTTAAGCAACTGTAGAAAGGAGTGGAACGAGGACCTGTGATTCCTAATTTTATGTGCATCAGACTCTTCTACAAGTAGTCTATTAGTTATATTTGGCTCTGTCAGTTTAAATCCTACATATGCTTTCCTTCTTTCTTCATAAAACTCAGTTTATACTTATTCCCTTGATTTCGAGGATTACATAAACATAAATATTATATAATTAGCTTAAATGCAATAAATCTCTATAGATATATCTCAGTTTTATAGTTATTTCCCAGTCAAATAATCTTTGAAAGGGACACCCAAAGGAGAGTTTCTTGAAGCAAGTAGTTTTTTCAGAAAGTGGAAAGAATAGATTTTTCTGGGAACCTGTCATAGAGACAAAGACATCAGAAAGAGACTTCAGAATAAGGAATGCTACAATCATGAACAATGTGAAGGTCCAAAACCAATCTTATAAATCATTTTTTCTCAAGATCTTAAAAAAAATACACAAGTTTGCAGTGCAAGAATCATTTTGCAAAGGTCTTATCCATTTGATATTCTATTTGGTTCAAGGAGAAAATAATTGTTTCACCTCATTTCTGACCTCACATGTAACGGACTAGGAGGTTGCTAAAGGTAGTGTGACTTAAGATTATCCTTTCCCAAATAGGAACACACAGAGACATGTTAACATGCACAGACATATATCCACTTAGTTTCTGGCTACTTGGCTGTTATTTATCTATCTGTCTCTATCTATTTATCTATCTATCCACCTTTTTATTATCATGTGTATTTTGCACTTAGATTATTGCAATCTATAAAAGCTACTACTAGAGAGTTGGCATTTTAGGTTTAAAAGTTTTGTAGTTGTTTGTATATAAATGTAGACATTCAAAATATTAGCGGAAGTAGATCTCTTATATTTGGATGAGAGTTGCTACAATCACAAGGCAATTAATGGTGCTAAAAGTGCCATATTTGAAAGGAGGTAGACAGTGACTTTTTGGCATTTAGGGAGAGTTACAGTAGAGGGGTGTGTGTGTGTGTGTGTGTGTGTGTGTGTGTGTGTGTGTGTGTGTGTGTGTGTGTGAGAGAGAGAGAGAGAGAGAGAGAGAGAGAGAGAGAATGAGACTGTCTGGGCAACTATGAAATAGCATAAAAGCACGTAGGGAAAGAAAAACAGGAAAGATTCTAAGAATGGGAGGGTCCAAAAGGAAAGATTAAGCTTATCTTTTCCTTCGGGCTGGCCCTGTTTCTAATGACTTCTGTAATTATAGTCCCACAGTGAGCCCTTTCTTTTAAGCATTGAGATTCTGGCCATTATTGAAAACCAATGCTTTCTCGTGTAGTCCTGCATTCAATGACTAGATATTTAATAAACTTCAATTCATCAGACATACGTATGTATCATCCTTTGTATTTGTGATCAATATGTAAACATAAACAAGATCTATTTAGCCTGAGAACTTAGCCACCATCACTATAAGTGGATGTGGCTTGATTTAAGAAGAATATAGAGAGAGGTATATTAATTATTGGAAAATAGGAATGTACCATTGGCTTTTTATTCTCAGAAGGCCATAAAAGTTGAGGAAAGGTGTTGCCATATGAGGGAAGAGATGATTTGAAGAGACAGAAATTAGTGTTTGCTCTTCCTTATCCTGGAAGTTTATAGCTGGTCTTTAAGTGAGCCATAGGAGTGTCTCTGCTGACCTCAAATAATTGAAACTTCTGTAGGGGTTTCATGAGACATATGTATTTTTATTTCGCATTTTTGTCTCCTTAAGCTGAAACTTAGCCATACTTTTTGCTTGGTTTCACCTTAATATTACCTAAGTCCCATTTTAGCTTAGTTTTCTTCAAAGTTATGCAGCCATTAGTCATCAAAGTGCACTTGCTTTTCAGTTTTATACAGAGACACATGGAGCTAGATGTCTTTCAAACTGAGAAATAGTTTTGCTGAAGTGTTAACTTTCGGAATCAGGGACAGAAATATGACCTGAGGAGGCTGCTTTTGCTAATGAGAGATTTTCTAAGGCTTCATAAAAACATGCCTTACTGTATTTGTGTATTGCTTTAAAGTTTCACAAAAAGATTGTCACATGTATTGTCTTCCTTTTTACTCACATCAAAATTATCACCTGAGAGAATTATTACCTCTTTTACAGATGACATAACTGAAGTTCAGAGAGGATAAGCGAGAGTCGCTTAGCTGAAAAGTTGTGGTGTTTGAATTCACATTGGGTCTCCTGACTCCACATCCACTGTTTTCTCTACGGACCTTCACTGGGTCTCTACAGACCCATCACTGCTTGTCAAAGAGTGTTATGGGAAAATAATTCTTTGCAGGTCAGCATGCCACATGTGATGTGTAAACTTTACACATATTAGAAACTCAACAGAAATTGCTGAGTGTTAATTAAGAATTGAGGTCAAAGAAAGACTTTTTGGGGGGCTATGTAAAGTATGTTTCTTCCATGCTGAGTTGGACCTCATCGGGAACCAGCTTTATTAAGAAAGCCTCTCTGGACCCACTGCTGCTGCAGCCAAGCCTAGAGTAAGGAATATGAGGACTGAGACTCAGCTGGTGGAGTTGAAAATATCCTGGACAGAACGGAAGGATCAGCATGTGGAGTGTGAGAAAATGGTCTGTGGGGTGATCAAATCAATTCACTCACCTTTCTCTGTCTTAGTTTCATACCAGGAAGAAAAAGGTGAACATTTTGGTTTTAGTGATTTGTTTTCTTGTCAAATTTTGTGAAATTTCAACTACTTAAAATGTGTTTTAATTTTAGTATGGTATCTGATATTGACTTTGATGGAATTAGCCAGCACTTTTTGATGAAATTATGCAGAATTATTTTACATAATTTTAGGAAATTTCTTGTTCATGAAAATTATTGGTGACTTTAATTATCAATGATTTTATCTGTAAATTTATAGATTAAACCATAAATTATTATTACTAATAAAATAAGCAATAAGTAATTGTCTTTTGTGAGCACAAAAATATGTCTCACAGCACACTCCTACATACTGGCATTGTGTTAAGTGAAATAAGCCAGGCACAGAAAGATAAATGCTGCATAATCTCACTTATGTATGGAGTTTTAAAAAGTTAAACTCATAGAAGCAGAGAGTAGAATGGCAGTTACCAGGGTCTGAGGGTGAGTTAGGGTTGAAGAGATGTTGGTCAAAGGATACAAAATTTTAGTTAGGAAGAATACACTCAAGAGGTCAATTGTACAAAATGGAGACTCCAGTTAATAATGTATTTTTGCAAATTGCAAACGGAGAAGATTTTAAGGATTCTCATCACACAAAAAATAAGAATGTGAAGTAATGCATGTGTTAATTAATTTGATCTAACCATTCTACAGTGCATTCTATGTTACACCCAGTAAATGTATACAATTTTTATTTGTCAATTAAAATAAAGAAATGAAAAGGATTTTATTTTTCCTAGAAAACTAAGAAAAAGATGCATTTCAAATTGGCTGTATGGTTGAATTACTACCCTTCCAACTAGACAAAGCTGGAGAGCAAAGCTTTGCATTTTACTGAATGATGAGAAGCCACTCCTTCTGCAGATCATGAGTAAATGAATGTGCCAATGGAAGACTTTTATTTATTTATTTATTTTTATTTTTTAGTTTTACTTCTCAAAATACATTGTACTTGATTATCATGCCCCTTTACCCATTCCTCTCTCCCCCTCCACCCCCCACATCGTATTTGTTCTCTTGACTTAAATAGTTCACAGAATTTTTGTAGTTATTCTGTCTTCTTCCCCCCTTATTTGTTTGTGTGTTTATTTATTTATTAATTTTTAGCTCCCACAAATAAGTCAGAACATGTGGTATTTCTTTTTCTGTGCCTGACTTGTTTCACTTAATATAATTCTCTCTAAGTCCATCCATGTTGTTGCGAATGGTAGTATTTCATTCTTTTTTATAGCAGAGTAGTATTCCATTGTGCAGATATACCATAGTTTCCTCATCCACTCATCAGATGATGGACATTTGGGATTGATATACAGTATAAGACTCCACTTCCCAGAGATTTTTCACATCCTTGGTCAGTTTTATTACTAAATATTTTATTTTTTGGTGGCTATTGCAAATGGGCTAGGTTTTGATTTCTTTTTTTGCATGTTCACTGGTAGAGTATAGAAATGCTACTGATTTTTGTGTGCTGCTGATTTTGTATCCTGCAACTTTGCTGAAATCATTTATCAATTCTAGGAGTTCTTTTACAGAAGCTTTAGGCTGTTCAATATATAGGATCATATCATCTGCAAAAAGGTACAGCTCTACTTCATCCTTTCCAATCTGGAAGCCCTTTATTTCCTTCTCTTCTCTGATTGCTCAGGCTAGTACTTCCAAAAGTATGTTGAATAGGAGTGGTGAGAGTGGGCATCCTTGTCTAGTTCCTGTTGTTAAGGGAAAACCTGAAAGCTTTTTTATCATCCCATTCAGAATGATATTGGCAGTGGGCTTATCATATATAGCTTTAATTGTGTTGAGATACTTTCTGTCTATGCCTAACTTGTAGAGAGTCTTTATCAAGAAAGGATGCTGAATTTTGTCAGATGCTTTTTCAGTATCAATAGAGATGATCATGTGGTTTTTGTCTTTGCTTTAATTAACGTGGTGTGTCGGGTCTGCCACCGGCTGACCCGAACAGCCCTTAGCCTCGTTCCTTTTGGGTGGTCGAGCGAATGGCCCGGGATTCCTCTTTCCCTCTTGTCCCCTTTGGAAGGAGACGGGGGAAGAGAGCTGTGAAGAGAGGTGAGCACAGCTGCCGGCCCCCCGAAAACAGCCCGGTTAAAGGACACTCAGATGCGGTGGGGGTTCTGTCGAGCAGTTCCGTTTATTATCACACAAGCACTTGCTTTTATAGGCAGATGGGGAGGGGAGGTTTTAACATAATCCTATCTGCTTAAAGGACAAGGGCATGCATCCTGTCTCAATGCCTAGCCATTGCAACCACGCAGTGTTCACAAGCGCAGAAGCACGTATTTGGCCAATAAGGGCTAAGGCAAGGTTCCTGCAGACACTCCCACCCTACTTCCTCCCGGCGCCGCCTTAGGCTGCCACGTTCCTTGTGGGCCTATCATGGCGCCGCTTGTAATGTCACTTAAGGTGGCATTAGTTTTTAAGGCCCGACAGTGGTGTATCACATTTATTGATTTGCATATGTTGAACCAACCTTGCATCCCTGGAATGAATCCCACTTGATTATGGTGTATAATTTTCTGTATGTGTTGCTGTATTCTGTTAGCTAGTATTTTACTGAGGATTTTGGCATCTACATTCATCAAGGATATTGGCCTATAGTTTTCTATTTTTGATGCATCTTTGTCTGGTTTTGGTATCAGGGTGATATGATACTCATAGAATGAGTTTGGGAGAATGGCCTCTGTTTCAATCTTTTGGAACAGTTTGTAAAGAATTGGTATCAGTTCCTTTTTGAAGATTTGGTAGAACTCTGCAATGACCCTGTCTGGTCCTGGGCTTTTCTTTGTTGGGAGCCTTCTGATAACAGCTTCAATCTCATTTATTGTAATTGGTCTGTTCAGATGTTCTATATTTTCTTGGCTCAGTTTTAGTAATTTGTATCCATCCAGAAATTTATCCGTTTCCTGAAGATTTTCAAATTTGTTCACATATAGATGTTTATAGTAGTCTCTAATGATTCCTTGTATTTCTGAGATGTCACTTGTAGTATCACCTTTTTCATTTCTAATTTTTGTTATTTGAGACTTCTCTCTTCTTTTCTTAGTTAATCTTGCTAAATGTTTGCCGATTTTATTTATCTTTTCAAAAACCCACCTTTTTGTTTCATTGACCTTTTGTATTGTTTTTCAGGTTTCTATTTCATTTAGTTCTGCTCTGATCTTAATTATTTCTTTCCATCTACTAACTTTGGGCTTGGATTGTTCTCATTTTTCTAGATCTTTAAGGTGAAGTGTTAGGTTATTTATTTGCCATCTTTCCATTCTTCTGAAGTAAGCATTTAATGCCATAAATTTCCCCCTTATACTGCTTATGCAGTATCCCACAGGTTTTGGTATGATGTGTCATTATTTTCATTAGTTTCAAGAAATTATTTGATGTCCTGCTTAATTTCTTCTTGGGAGACATGTCATTAAGTAGAATGTTGTTTAATTTGCATGTGTTTGTATAGTTTTCAGAGTTTTGTTTGTTATTGATTTCTAATTTTAATCCATGTACTTTATTGGTAGTGAATCTCAAAATTCCAATTTTTTCGAATTTGTTAAGATTTGCTTTGTGACCTAATATGTGGTCTATCCTGGAGAATGTTACATGTGCTGATGAGAAGAATGAATATTCTGAGGTTGTTGGGTGGAATGTTCTGTAGATATCTGCCAAATCCAATTGGTCTAAAGTATTGTTTCGATCTTGTGTTTCTCTGTTGATTTTTTGCCTAGATGATCTGTCCCCTGCTATTATGGTGTTAGTGTCTATCTTGTTCTTTAGATCTAGTAGTGTTTGCTGTGTAAATCTAGCTGCTCTGACATTATGTGCATATATATTTATGATTGTTATGTCTTCTTGATGGATAGATCCTTTTATCATTATATAGTGGCCTTCTTTATCTCTATTAATGGTTTTTGCTTTAAGGTCTATTTTATCTGATATAAGAATAGCTACTCCAGCTTGTTTTTCATTTCTATTTGCATGATATGTCTTTTTCCATCCTTTCACTTTTAGTCTATGTGTGTCTTTACAGGTCAAGTGAGTCTCTTAGAGACAGCATATTGTTGGGTCCATCTTTTTAGTCCAGTCAGTCAGTCTGTGTCTTCTGAATGGAGAATTTAGTCCCTTTACACTTAGAGTTATTATTGAAATGTGTTAATTTACTCCTAGATTTATGCTGATTTTTGTTTAGATGTTTTAAGTATCTTTTGTTCCTTTTTTTCTAATTTTCTGTTTGTCTTCTGTATTTGTTGGTTTCTTAGGGTGATAGATAAACTTTTTTTTTTCTCTTTTGTTAGCATTTTTGTTTTGTTGATAGGCATTGTTCTTTCTTGCATATTCATGACAGTGATGGTTGTTTTTGTGGCATCAAACCCAGTACTTCCTTGAGAATTTCTTGTAGGGCTGTTCATGTGGTAATGAACTCTTGCAGTTTTTGTTTGTCTTAGAAATATACTATTTATCCTTCATTTCAGAAGGATAGCCTTGCTGAGTAAAGTATCCTTGGCCAGCAATTTTTGTCTTTTAGTGTTTTGAATATATCACCCCATTCTTTTCTGGCTTTTAGGGTTTCTGATGAAAAGTCTGATGTTATTGATTGGGGCTCCCTTGTAGGTGACTTGCCACTTCTCTCTTGCAGCTTTTTAGATTCTCTCTTTGTCTTTGAGTTTTGTCAGTTTGATTATCACATGTCTTGGAGAGGACCTTTTTGGGTTGAATGTGTTTGGTGATCTTTGGGCTTCCTGAATCTGGGGACCTATGACTTTCCCTATACCTGGGAGGTTTTCTGCTATTATGTCATCAAACATGTTATC
Source organism: Cynocephalus volans (assembly GCF_027409185.1). Lineage (NCBI taxonomy): Eukaryota > Metazoa > Chordata > Mammalia > Dermoptera > Cynocephalidae > Cynocephalus > Cynocephalus volans. The sequence continues at coordinate 81,352,446 of NC_084464.1, forward strand.
AATGCCATTTCCTTTTCCTTCCCCTTCTGGAATACCCATGATTTGGATATTTGAGTGCTTAAGGTTGTCAGTTGTCTCTCTTAGATTTTCTTCAGATTTTTTGATTCTTTTTTCTTTTTTCTGGTCAGCCTGTGATAATTCAAACAGCCTGTCTTTGAGGTCAGAAATTCTCTCTTCTGCTTGTTCAAGTCTACTGGTTAAACTCTCTGTTGTGTTTTTTATTTTGTTGAATGAATCCTTCAGCTCCACAAGCTTTGCTACATTCTTTTTCAAGGCATGGATTTCTTGTTACATTTCTTCTTTCAGATCCTGTATAGCTTTCTTATTTCATTGAGTAGTCTCACTGAGTTTTCTTGTATCTCATTTAGTTTCCTTATAATAGTTAGTCTAAGTTCCTTGTCTGTCATTTCAAAGACTTCCTATTCTATAGGATCTAACACTTGAAAGTTATTAGTTTCCTTTGGTGGCAATGTACTTTCTTGATTTTTCATATTTCTGGTTTCTTTCCTTTGGTGTTTTGTCATTGTGGCTGGGGGTATCACAGGCCACTCATTTCCCCCTGATGTCTGGCTTGGATCCTGAAGGGACTGCTGCTTCTGGACAGCCGAAACTAGCCTGGCCCAGAAGTCCCACCCCGCCTGCCTTCACTGGCTTGTCTGGCTTGTGTCATGGGTGCCCAGAACTTCTCAAGTCACTCTCAGAGCTGGGGATGGCCTGGGCCAGGAGTCCTGCCTTGCCTGCCTTCACCAGCTTGTCTGGCTTGGGGTGTGTGGGCCTGCAACCTCTCAAGTCACTCTTGGAGATGGGGATGGCCTGGGCTGGAATTCCTGCCCCACCTGCCGTCACTGGCTCATCTGGCTGGGTCATGGGAGCCCCAAGGCTGTTAGGTCTCTCCCGGTGTGGGACTGGTCTGGTCCAAAAGTCCCACCCCACCTGCCTTCACCAGCTTCTCTGGCTTGGGGCGTGGGGAGCCTGAGCCTCTCAAGTCACTCAGAGACGGGGATGGCCTGGGCAAGAAGTCCTGTCCTGCCTCCCTTCTCTGGCTTGTCTGTCAGGGCATGTGCGCCTGGAACCTCTCAAGTCACTCTCGGAGATGGGGATGGCCTGGGCAGGAAGTCCCACCCCGCCTGCCTTCACCAGCTCATCTGGCTCAAGGTGTGGGAGCCCTGAGGCTGTTAGGTCTCTCCCGGTGTCAGACTGGCCTGGGCCAGAATTCCCACCCCACCTGCCTTCTCCAGATGGCTGGCTCAGGGTGTGGGAGTCCTGAGGCTCTTCCATCTCTCAGAGCAGCAGGACCAGCTTGCGCCAGAAGTCCCACCCCAGTCTTATCTGCTTTCACTGGCCGGCAGGCTCGGGGCATGTGGGCCCAGAAGCTCTAAAGTCTCTACGAAATGGGGAGCAACCTGAACTGAGGTTCTGTGGTGCACGGCTCCTGTCTGCTCCAGCACAGATCTTGGGTCCTCCGTTGCTGCTCCTCAATAGCTACAAATTGGTTGCTCTGTGGGAGAGAGCGACACCAGGAACTGACTACTCCGCCACCTTGACCAGAACTCTGCCAATTAAAGACTTTCATTGAAAGCCTCTTTTTTTCTTTAAAAAATAAGTCTTGGGGATCATTTTGGCAAGGTTGTTTGTATTTGAACTCAGCCAAGATAAAATATTTGGTCATTAATCAGACGCCAGACATGTACTTTATTGGTACTGAATCTCAAATGCATGAGTTCACTCCAAAGGAGAAACAGCTGGGGCTTTTTTGTGAGTGCAGCATCTAAGTACTGATCAGTTAATGGAGGAAAGGAAGTGAATGTCAGAATAAGGAGTTTGGAGTTTATTTTGTAATGGGGAGTTATTGAAGCATTTCTAGTGATGCTTTATAAGATTCTGGCTTTGTGTATAAAACGGAATGTAGAGGGAGAAAATTAGAGGCTGGGAGACAATTTGAAGACTATAGTGATGGAACGTGAGAATGAGAAATCATTAGGGACTAAAGTAAGATAGTGGTGGTGAAAATAAAGAGGAGGAAATGAATGTGATGGCTAGTACGAAAGCAGAATGAATATTGATTATGTGTTGCATGTTGGCAATCAGGGGAAAGTGAAGTATTAAGGATGTAAAGATATTTTCAGCCTAGGGCCCCAGGAAGTTGGTATCCCCATGATAAAGGAAACATAGTGAGTTCAGTTAAAAATGTGGGGTTGACCTTGGGAGGTAAATAAGAGCTGTAAACAGATATACAGAAATTGTCAACATCTAGGGGGTATTTAAATCATGAGCCTAGATGAGATTGGCAAGGGAGAAAGCACTGAAAGAAGAGATGTAATCCATATGCTGTATTTAGGTTGGTGCCAGGAGACTCAGAAGAAAGGTGGGTTTGGAGCAGAAGATCCTACAGAGAATGAGAAGTGAGAGTTTTCTTACACGAAGGTTGTTGACACAACAGAGAAAGTTGAAAATGAGAAAAAGGCAATGAATAAATTTGATGCCTAGCAGATCATTGCTGGCCTCAGGAGAGCAGTTTTAGTAAAGCAGATGAGAACATATGTTGGATTTCAGTAAATGGAGGAAAAAATGAAGTTGGTAGTGTTTTCTCTGTAAAGTTTGACAGAGAAAAAAAGAAAGCAGATAAGATTGTAGTTGATAAGGAAAAAGGTAAGAAAGATAAGGAAAGGTTGTTGCTTAAGAAGAGGGCATATGCACATGTTTATAAACCGAGGGGCAAAGTCAAGTGAGAGGATGAGATACGAGAAGAGAAGTGAGAGGTGGAGCGATCACTTACGAGCAGGTTCCCAGAGAAGGCAGAGCAAGGTGTTGCTGAGCGTGCATTTGGAGGAATCACCTTTTTTCTCTGAAACGGGAGATAATAGAGAAGATTTGATTCAGGCAGAGGAATTTGAGTTGTTTTTGCTTGATGTTCTCAAACTTTGTAATAAAATGTACAACAAATGGAAAATGGATTTTATGTATTCTGATTTTACTCTTTATAAACATTCCTCAATGACATGACATAAAATATTACTACTAGAATGAATTAATTGTTCATTTAATTATATAGTTTAATATTAGGTGTTAACTATGGGTTGAAAGATTTTTTTCTAATTTTTAATAAGCACATATAGTCTTTAAAAGTCGTATATCAGAAATTCAAGACCGGTATTATAATAAAATGAAAGTAGATCAAATTTAATCTTGATTTTTTAAAGATCTCAAGTTAATAAATTTGAATCATGAGTTGTGATTATCATTAAAGCACTCTTAAATTAGGATGTTTTCTTGGTTCCCCTGATCGGTCCTCACTTGCCTGACAGCTCCCACCACTGCCTCCTTGACATTTTCCCTTAAATATCTCAGAGCCCCCTGAAAATCAACCCATCCTTTGCTAAATGCACAATATGCCCCCCCCCATGGCCATCATCCTTGAAGCTGGCCCCTAATGATTCTACTTCTTGGTGTTCACCCACTTCTGTAGACCCCTCCCATATTGTTACCAGGGTTGGTCTGTTTTATCAATAACATATGGCAGAGGTGATGGTATGTCACTTCTAATTTCAGTTAAAAAATCATGCAGCTTCATCTTGAATGCTTTCTCTTGTTTGCACTCTCTCTTTTGGGTATCTCTTCGGGGGAAAGCAAGCTGCTGTGCTATGAACAGTCTTATGGAGAGGCTTATGTTGCAAGGAACTGAAGCCTCCAGACAATAACCAATGAGGAACTGAGATCTGCCAACAACCACACTAGTGAGCTTGGAAATGGATTCTTCAATTACAGAACCTTGAGGTGACTACAAGCCTGGCTGGCAGCTTGGTTGCAACCTTGTGTGAGACCCTTTGCCAAAACCACTCAGGTAACCTGTTCCTAAATTTCTGAACTTCAGAAACTACATGACATGATAAGTACTTATTGTTTTAAGCTGCTAACTTTTGGAAGGATTTGATATGCACCAATAGAGAAATAATATACTCCTGACTCAGGCCTCTTCTCAGATTCTCAGTCTCAGTGAGATTGCACCATCATCTGCCCACTTCCGTAAGCCAAGATCCCAAGAGTCATCAAGGACACTGCTTTCTCTTTCACTCTGCCAATCAATGATAAAAAGTCCTATTAAGTACTTACTGTGTGCTGGGGACTAATTTAGGTTTGAGATACAATAAGCAAAGTAAAGAAAAGAAAGTTCTGTTACGGAATCTAATTTTTAGTTGGGGGGGGGAGGGCAAGATAGTAAATAGTGAATAATTAAATAGATTTGTCTGGTAGTGGTGTGTGATGTTAGGTGTTAGGACGAAGAAAGCAGGGTGTTGCTGGTGGGGGCTCATTTATGCAGGAGGATCAGGGAGGCATCTCCAAATCTGAAGGAATTTTGAAGAAATTCATGAAATCTATGTAGATGTCACAGAGAAGAGTGGTCCAGACAGTGGGTATCCTGAATGCAAAGGCCCTGGGGCAGGAGCATGCTTGATGTGTTCGAGGAACAGCAAGGAGGACATTGTGGCTGGGGCAGAGAGGATGAGGAGGAGTGTGGTGGGAATGATATTTGAGAGGAAATGGTAACCTTGTAAAAGAGAGTTTTGGATTTTACTGTACATTATTGGGAAGCCCTTGGAATGTCTTGATTGCAAGATTGAAGAGATCAGGCTTAGATTTCAACAGGATCACTATGGCTATGTTGCTGAGAATGGATTTTGAAAGAGAGCTGGGAGTGGAAGAGAGAAAAGGATAAAATTATAATAATGAAGGCTAGAGTGGTAGAATTAGAGGGGGTCTGACATGGCTGAGTTTTAGATGCATTTTGAAGGTAGCTCTGAAAATTAGCTAATGAATTGGACACAGGTGTGAGAGAAAGATAAGAATCAAAGATGTCTTCAGATGACATTGAGATGCTCTGGTGGACCTGAGGGAAGGCTCTTTTCAGTCTTCTTTGGTTCTCCCAGTTCTTATGTCCCCAGGCCATCACCTCTCCCCAGAACCCACCATCCCAATCCTTCCCACTCCAGGTAACTCCCCAGAACTTCTGAGTAGATTCATCAGAGCCCATTCAAAAACTACTGCTCTGTAATAGCGGTGAGAAACTCTGACAATATTGATTTTTTTAAGATATGTGAAATTGACCCATATCCCAACTTACATTAGACACTTATTCTTTCTAATATACTGTTAAAAGCTTTTTAATGTATAAATGATGAGATTTATGGTAGCATCTATGTATTAAGCACTTTACAGAGATTGTTTCTTGATTCCTTACAGCAACCCTATGAAGTAGGTACTGTTAATATGACAATTTTACAGTTAAGAAAACTGAGGGTCTGAAAAGTTAGTTAGTCCATTTTCACACGGATAGTAAGTGGTAGGGACAAGATTGTATAAAATTCTGCCTGATTCCAAAACTCCCGATTGGTGCAATTACATTCCAATGAGCTATTTTGTCTTTATAAAGTGAGTCATGTTTTTAACAAACTCAGTTATGCTTAAAGTGAGATTATGTCTGTCTCACTTTCAAATAATTTTACTAATATAATACATTTAAGGAATAAAATACTTATCAATTGACAAGGATAGAGTTAATGTGCTAATAGACCCTCAGATGATGACATCATTGCTACGTACATACTAAATGGTTTCTAGATCCATAGTGATGGTTGGTGGGAATGTAAATAGTATGCCATTATGGCAAACAGTATGGAAGTTCCTCAAAAAATTAAAAACAAAACTACTATACGATCCAGAAATCCCTCTTCTAGGTTTATATCCAAAAGAAATTGAATTAGTATTTCAAAGAGATATCTGCACTCCCATGTTCATTGTAGCATTATTCACAATAGTCAAGATGTGAAATCAATCTTAGTGTCTATCAACAGATAAATGCATAAAGAAAATGTGTTGTAAATACACAATGAAATACTATTCAGACTTAAAAAAGAAGGGACTCCTTTCATTTGCAACAACATGGATGAATCTGGAGGGAATTAAGTTAAGTGAAATAAACTAACAGAAGAATACCACATGATCTAACTTACATGTGGAATCTAAAAAAGATGAACTCATGGAAGCAGGGAGTAGAATGGTGGTTGCCAGGAGCTAGAGGTCGGGAGAGGTGGCAGATAGACAAATTGGTCAAAGGACACAAAATTTTAGTTAAATAGGAGAAATGAGTTCAAGAGATCTGTTGTTCAACATGGCTACTACAATTAATAACGATGCATTGTATCGTAAAAATTTCTAAGAGAGTAGATTTTATGTGTTCTCACCAAAAAAAACAAACAAAAAGTATGGGAGGTAATGCATATGTTAATTAGCTTGATTTAGCCATTCCACAGTGTGTACACATTTTAAAACATCATTTTGTGTGTGATAAACATATACAATTTTTATTTGTCAATTAAAAAGTAAATTAATAAAAATCCCCCAAATAAAAAGATTTATATATATAAATAAATACACCCATCCACACATACAAACAATACTTTAAAGAAGAATTACAAAACTAATGGCTGTGTACCTACCACTTGGTTTAAGAAATAAAGCATTACTTGCTCCTTTAAAACAATAGGTCCATAGTAATGGGCTAATAACTAATAAAATTTGCTCTACTGTCTAAGGGTTTATTCCCAAAGAATCTAATTTGCATAGAGTACTGGTTTGGGATTAATCATGAGCACCAATATTAAAACAGCTGCTCTGTGCATTAAGAATATTAAGTAACTGGCCTGATAGGTTAATGTGACATTTCCCATTTAGCTACCCATTCTCTAAATTGTTATAGTGTCTTAAACTCATGGTGGTGTAATTTACAATATGAGCTATCAAAGCAGGACCATTCAGGTATTTTTATAGAGAAAACGAAGTTCAGATCTCAAAATAAGAGAAATGCCTATGCTTTTAATATTTCTTAGATATTTGATTTTTTTCAACTATTTTAAAATAACTACAGGTGCTTTTACATTATCCAAATAATGGTGGTAATGCCACTATTCTAATAGTCCATTTGCCTTATTTTTATTATAAGATGATGTTTAACAAGTACTTTAAGCTCCTTGGAAGAAAATCACTATTACTATGATGATGATTATGATTGCTACTATATTTTTGGTATGTTTTTCCTTTTTAGGATATAAAGAAAATGTTTGGGCAAGTGGAACTGCCTATACAGTTTCTCATATAAAGTCAGCAAGAGAGGCTGTTACTTTTTAAAGATTCATTGATAGAATATTAGAAATTATTTTCTGCTTTCTGGGGACATTCAGTGGTCTCTAGTCACCTTCTTTCTTTACCAAATTGGTTCTTCTGTTATAGTCCTAATATTTCTCCAATGTAGTTCAGTGTCAAATCCAGACAGAAGATATTTTAAAAAATCAACTTAAGCATGATGAATTCTAATATTCTTATTTTGGGTTCAAGTACTTCTTCCTCTATAAAGCAGAAGAGGGCAGTCTAGGAACAAAATGGTCTTAGGGGCTGTGCCCAATGTTACAGATTTTTGTTCCTTTGATTCTTCTCTTTCAAGTTTGACAGAGATAGAAGAGGACTTTTAGTTGGGTCTAGGTTGATTTCCATCACTCTTTCCTCAAAAATCTTTTCTTGCTGGATCACAGTATTTAACTCTTCGAGAACAAGTTTTGACCAGTGGATTTTAGGAAGTTCACCCTCTCTACATGTTTTTGAAGAAGCTGAAATATCGACCACTTGTCTGTCACACCTTTCCCTTCTTTTAAGTTCTTTCAAGAGGAAATGACATGGAAAGGGGAGGTTGTTCAGCTGTACTAAGAGAAGATTTCAATGGAAGGTGAGTAAAAAATAAAGGATGCAAAATGTGGGGACTTTTTATGCATTCTTTTTTATTATATATATTCTCAGTCCATTTGTGCTGCTATAACAATTACATGAGAATGGGTAATTTATAAGAGCAGAAATTTATTTTTTATAGTTCTGGAGGCTGGGAAGGGCAAGATCAAGATGCCAGCAGGTTTGGTGTCTAGTGAGGACCTGGTCTCTCTGCTTCCAGGATGGCGCCTTGTTGCTGCATCGTCCAAGAGGGGATCAGTGCTATGTTTCCATGTGGCAGATAGTGAAGAGCAAAGAACAAAAGGGTCTAGCTAGTTCCCTCCAGCCCTTTTAAAAGGTTGCTAATCCCATTCATTAGAGCACAACCCTTAATCACTTCCTAAAGGCCACACCTCTTAACACTGTCACATTGATGATTAAGTTTCAACACGTGAATTTTGGGGGACATTCAGACCGTAGCATATGCTTATATTATAAAATTAGGATTTGGAAGACATGACTCTTTATAACTCAAAAAGGACTCTAGAGTCTTACGGAGTATCTCTTGCTGTTGTATACATCTGTATAGCTCACACATAATGCTATGTGCCAGACACTATTCTAATTGTTTTACATACATTGCCTCATTTAATCCCCACAATTACCCTATGAGGTAGATACTGTTATTATCCCCACGGTAGAAAACCGAGGCCAGGACCAGCTTCATGGGCCAGTGATCTGTGCAATTGCCTGGGACCTTAGAGGGGCCCTGAACTTGGTTTAATGCTCTGTCTTGAAATCTTTAATAATTTTGAAAAAGCAGCTCTACATTTTTATTTTACACTAGGACATGCAAATTACGTTGCTGACTGAGGCACTGAGAGGTTAAATAGTTTTCCCATGGCTGCACAGCAACTGGCCTGATCCCAGAGTCCATGTCTTTAATCCTACACTATACTATACAGGGGATCAGAGAGGATGATTCCTATTCCACAGTCATCTATTGAATGTCAACTGAATGTTTTTTCTTTGAACCCACACAGTGATAATTTAAGGTAAAATCATTATTAGTTCCATTAAACATATGGGGAAACTGAGGAGCTAGGAAGTTAATGGACTCAAGGAAGGCCAGACCTCCAGTCCAGTACTAACTCTAAGAAAGATTTCTTATTGATCTCTCATTTTTCTTGGAAAAGTCTATTAAGTCTGAATGCTGTTGTATAAGTTAAGATAGATATATAAGAAAGTATCTTTGCTTTGGACAATTAAACTTTTTATAATAGGACTGCTTTTTAATTATTTAATTATTTATTTTTGTTGTGCTTTGAGTGAGCAAGATTAGAATGATTTTATAATGTACACTTTTAAATTCTGAGAAAGCCTTGCTATTTTGTGTTGTACCAAAATCCTAGATTGAATCATCAAGCACTTTAAAAGCATAAACTTCTTGAAACAATTAACAGAGTTAAAAGACAACCAACAGAGTGGGAGAAAATATTTGCAAAATATACATCTGACAAAGGATTAATATCCAGAATATATAAGGAACTCAAACAACTTTACAAGAAGAAAACAAGCAACCCAATTAAAAAAATGGGCAAAAGAGCTAAGTAGGCATTTCTCTAAGGAAGATATACAAATGGCCAACAGACATATGAAAAAATGCTCAACATCACTCAGCATCCGGGAAATGCAAATCAAAACCACATTGAGATACCATCTAACCCCAGTTAGGATGGCTAAAATCCAAAAGACTCTGAACGATAAATGCTGGCGAGGTTGCGGAGAAAAAGGAACTCTCATACATTGTTGGTGGGACTGCAAAATGGTGCAGCCTCTATGGAAAATGGTATGGAGATTCCTCAAACAGCTGCAGATAGATCTACCATATGACCCAGCTATCCCACTGTTGGGAATATACCCAGAGGAATGGAAATCATCAAGTCGAAGGTATAGCTGTTCCCCAATGTTCATCGCAGCACTCTTTACAATAGCCAAGAGTTGGAACCAGCCCAAATGTCCATCATCAGATGAGTGGATACGGAAAATGTGGTACATCTACACAATGGAATACTACTCAGCTATAAAAACGAATGAAATACTGCCATTTGCAACAACATGGATGGACCTTGAGAGAATTATATTAAGTGAAACAAGTCAGGCACAGAAAGAGAAATACCACATGTTCTCACTTATTGGTGGGAGCTAAAAATTAATAAATAAATCCACACACACACACACACACACACACACACACACACACACACACACACACACACAAAACCGGGGGGGGGGGGAAGAAGATATAACAACCACAATTACTCGAAGTTGATACGACAAGCAAACAGAAAGGACATTGTTGGGGGGGAGCGGGGGAAGGAGAAGGGAGGGAGGTTTTGGTGATGGGGAGCAATAATCAGCCACAATGTATATCGACAAAATAAAATTAAAAATAAATAAATAAATAAATAAAATAAAATAAAAACATAAACTTCTTAGTAAGGAAATTTTGGCCCATATTTTACTATATTTAAATGGGACAATAATTAGCATTTTTAAAAGGCTGGAAATTCTTTGGGTGTCACTGAGTGGTTGCAACTGCAACACGGACTCATCCCTGGGTAGTGAATAACTTGTTTTTCCCAAGCCAAATAGCACTTTTTAAAAAAAACGACCAGTGTCTTTAGAATTGTTAGAGTAACTGCATTTCCAGGAGTACAGCAGTTTATTTTTTTCCATGATTCAGAAAGCAAGAGGTAGTTTTTCCATGCTTACTAATAACCAATTCCACTGTATTACACTACATTAAGACTGGTCAATGTAATTGAATTCAACAGACATTTACATTTCTCCCTGTGGCAAGCCTTAGGCCAGGAATTAGACTCAGAGATGAATTAGACCCAGTGCAATTTTAAAGAGTTCACAGGAAGACCGACAAGTAAGCAAAGAGGAAGGAGTGACATAATAAAGGACCATGATAAGTTCCAGGAGGAGCAGAGGACTGTTCTGAATGTGGACATTTGACACCTGGGGGAAGGAGAGGGCAGTACCACCCAGGCACAGGAAAGGCATGGGCCTAGGTGCGGAGGTGGGAGGCAGCGTAAGCACTTGCTGCCTACACCTTGACATGAAGAAGAAAATTCTTTACTCTCTATTTCCAATCCATTACCAATTCCTTTTACTCTATATTTAGTATCCATCCATATTTCCTATTTCTGTTGCTGTCACTCCTGACCAAGCCACCATCATTTCTTACCTGGACCGTTGCATTATCTTACCTGATAGTCTCTTTGCCTATTTTCTTGCAATTCTCCATCTTGTAGCCAGAGTGACCTTATTTTAGTCACAAACTGGCTCATGCCTGATTAAAACCTTCCAATGGTTTCTCAGCTGGATTAGAATGAAACCCGAATTCCTGGAGGAGGCTGAAGGGATCTGTCGCCAGCATATCTTCAGCCTCATCTTGTGTTCATCTCTCCCGGTAATCAAGATAACAGCTCCCCTGCCCCTGTTTCAGCTCCAGGAATGTGCCAGTCTCTGTCCTGCCTTGGGCCTGGGTTCAGGCTGAGCTCCCTGCCTGACTGCCTTTCTGCAGAGACTGCTGAATTCCTATTCATCTTTCAGTACTTTGGAAGATGTCACTTCTTTAGAGAAATCCTCCTGCACAGTTCAATCTAAAATAGATCCCTTTCTCTAGGCATTCTGAGTTTCAATTAGTTTTTGTTTAATGTCTGCCTCTTCTGATAGACTATAAACTTCATGAGGGCCATGGTGTGTCTTTGTTCATCTCTACCCATAGGGTCTAGCATGATGTCTGATGCACAGAAACACTCAATAAATATTTAATAAGTGAAATAAATGAAGCTTAATGTTGTCATTTTGTGTACTTTGTACTTTCAAGCTTGTCTGGTGGGTTTTCCTGAACATCTTCTTCTTTTATTCCTTTTCTTCTTTCTCCTGTCCCCCCCAATGTTCCCTCCTTGGCACTACCACTCATCTCTGATGAACTGCTCCCTGCTCAGGGCCTGAGGTAGTTTTCAACCACATACCACACAGTAATGGTGTAGGGATGGGAGGGAAAGGGTATATGGGATTGTGTATGTGGAGCTCTGGGAACCTGCCCCAGATGCTTGCCACACACATAGAATTTCTTTGAATCTCTTATCTTAAGTTTAAAGTAAATTTGCATCCTACTTTATTCTATGTTTGTTTTACTGTAAAAACTAGGTGCTTGGTGTTGCTTTTGTGACTTGCATAGAAGCTATGTTTTAGGCATTTTTAGATTTTAACAGAATCAGTATGTTGGAGAGATATCTGCACACCCATGTTTACTGCAGCACAATTTACAATAGCCAAGATATGGAATCAACCTAAGTGTCCAACAATGAATAAATGGCTTAAAAAATATATGTATACACAATGGAATACTATTCAGCCATAAAAAAGAATGAATTCCTGTCATTTGTGGCAACATGGATGGACTTGAAGATCATAATGTTAAGTGAAGTAAGCCAGGCACATAAGAACAAATACTACATGATCTCACTCATATATGGAATCTAAAAATAAATAAATAAATTTGGTATTATTATAGAGACTGAGAGTAAAACAGTATTTACCAGGGATTGGGAGGGGAGTGGAGAAGGGAAAACAGAAAGAGGTTGGCCAATAGGTACAAAATTACAATTAGGTCAGAGGATAAATTCTATTGCACAGTAGCATGACTATAGTTAACAGTTAAGTTTTGTATATTACATAAGAGATAGAGGAGAGGCTTTTGAATGTTTTCACCACAAAGAAATGATAAAGGTATGAGGTGTATTAGGTATGACGTATTAACTACCCTAACCCAATCATTATACAACATGTACATGTATCAGAACATCAGCTTGTACCCTATAAGCATTTAAGGCATGTGCAATTACAATGTGTCAATTAAAATAAATAAAAGAAATTTTAACAGGCTGCTGTGTCTGAGCCAGCTCAGTTTTCTAAACAGTTCCTTCCCCTCTCATAGCAGAGACCTTCTGAGCACTGTTGGGTGTCCAAGTTCTACCTGCTACCTTTCTAATTTTCTTGCTCTGTTTTGCAAGTCTTTTTTTTTTTTTTTTTTATCTTCATCCTTACCTTCGTTTTGCTTTCAGTAATTCTTGATGGGTTGCTGTTTGTATTTTGGGTTGAAAAATTCTTCATCAGGCTAGACGGTCCTGTAATCGTCCTCTTCACCTTCCTCCACACTGTGAAGACTTGGGCACCCCTGCGCTCCACCCACTGACTGCTCATAGCATCCACAGTCATTGTGACAAGCCAACCCCTCATCACACTTCCAAATACCCTTAAGTGGGTGGTTCTTCCCCCAGTTAAGCATCACTTTTCAGACTGTTGATCCCTTACACAAAATCCAGAACCTTCTACTTATAATAGGTTTAGAGATAAACAATTTTTTCACTCATTCAAAACTTAGAAAACTATTTATTAAGTGCCTGCTGTGTGCCAGACACTGGCCTAGGCAATGTGGATATAGCGGTGAACAGACCTGTCCTCTGGGGTTTATGGTGTGTTTCTTCCTACCTACCAACTCTTTTACTGTTTAAGCTTGTTTCTGAACAGAACAAGGTTGTTGTCATCCAATGTATCATCAAATTATCATCATTAGGTTCTGATGATTTCTTGTTCAACAGTTATAAGGATATTGACATTTACTGAGGACAGAAGAAAACACTGACTGAATTAATAATAAAAATAAGGTAAAAACCCCAAATCTGAGTGATCAGTGCCTAACAGACAAAGCATTAGCAGAATATTAATGTTTTAAACATACTGTATATTTAAAAAGGGATTTTAATTTTTTATAAGAATCCCTGCTGTAATTTCCCTCCTCTTCTTTTTGGCATATGTAGTTCCTCTTGGCAGTAGTCTTTATTTGCTATATGCAATTACTTAATTTTACTGGGTTTACTTGCATCGTTATGTCATTTTCATGTACTTATGTATTCATTCATGTGTAGTTGTACAATTTGTAAAGATCTGTCCGAATGCTATCAGAAGCAACAGAGAGACCCCAAACCTAAAAAACAAAGCAGCAAATGAAAAAGCAAATGAAGATAGGGAGAGGAGGGAGTACTGGGTAGGTGTGATACTACTCTGTGGAAGAACAAATAGCATAAATGTTTCCAATAAAGTAAGGTGACACAAGACTAGTATCAGCAGGAGGTAATAACAGGTACCATTTGTTCTCCTACCTGCTAACATTACTTGAGATTTCAGAACCCTCAGTGACTAGAAAAGACAATGTTAACTTTTATATCACTTTGATATATTACTTTGTTTAATCTTCACAACACACATGTGAGGTAAGTTCTTTGTCATCAACATCCCTATTTTCCAAATGAGAACACTGAGGTACTGGGTACAGGTAGTGTCGGAGATGGGCTCCAAACCCAGACAGCGTGGGTCGAAGATATGGGTGGTTAACTTTTACATTGTACCACCTCTGGAAGGCCAACAATATTGAGAGTTAGGTAACATGATATTGCCTTTCCTGATAAACTACATATTGAACCCTTAATATTGTACTTGATAAAGCTATGTGGTTTGCCATTTTTTAAAAAAAATTTTATTATGTCGATATACATTGTGGCTGATTATTGTTGCCCATCACCAAAACCTCCCTTCCTCCTCCCTCCCCCCTCACCCCCAACAATGTCCTTTCTGTTTGCTTGTCGTATCAACTTCAAGTAATTGTGATTGTTATATCTTCTTCCCACCCCCTGTTTTTTTTTTTTTTTTTGTGTGTGTGTGTGTGAATTTATATATTAATTTTTAGCTCCCACCAATAAGTGAGAACATGTGGTATTTCTCTTTCTGTGCCTGACTTGTTTCACTTAATATAATTCTCTCAAGGTCCATCCATGTTGTTGCAAATGGCAGTATTTCATTCGTTTTTATAGCTGAGTAGTATTCCATTGTGTAGATGTACCACATTTTCCGTATCCACTCATCCGATGATGGGCATTTGGGCTGGTTCCAACTCTTGGCTATTGTAAAGAGTGCTGCGATGAATATTGGGGAACAGGTATACCTTCAACTTGATGATTTCCATTCCTCTGGGTATATTCCCAACAGTGGGATAGCTGGGTCGTATGGTAGATCTATCTGCAATTGTTTGAGGAACCTCCATACCATTTTCCATAGAGGCTGCACCATTTTGCAGTCCCACTAACAATGTATGAGAGTTCCTTTTTCTCCGCAACCTCGCCAGCATTTATCGTTCAGAGTCTTTTGGATTTTAGCCATCCTAACTGGTGTTAGATGGTATCTCAATGTGGTTTTGATTTGCTTTTCCCAGATGCTGAGTGATGTTGAGCATTTTTTCATATGTCTGTTGGCCATTTGTATATCTTCCTTAGAGAAATGCCTACTTACCTCCTTTGCCCATTTTTTAATTGGGTTGCTTGTTTTCTTCTTGTAAAGTTGTTTGAGTTCCTTATATATTCTGGATATTAATCCTTTGTCAGATGTATGTTTTGAAAATATTTTTGCCCACTCTGTTGGTTGTCTTTTTTTTTTTTTTTGTGGTGATGTTTATATATATATATATATTTTTATTTTTATATTATTTTGTCGATATACATTGTGGCTGATTATTGTTGGTTGTCTTTTAACTCTGTTAATTGTTTCTTTTGCTGTGCAGAAGCTTTTTAGTTTGATATAATCCCATTTGTTTTTTTTTCCTTTGGTTGCCCGTGCTTTTGGGGTCGTATTCATGAAGTCTGTGTCCAGTCCTATTTCCTGAAGTGTTTCTCCTATGTTTTCTTTAAGAAGTTTTATTGTTTCAGGGTGTATATTTAAATCCTTAATCCATTTTGAGTTGATTTTCGTATACAGTAAGAGGTATGGATCTAGTTTCATTCTCCTGCATATGGATATCCAGTTATCCCAGCACCATTTGCTGAAGAGGCAGTCCCTTCCCCAGTGAATAGGCTTGGTGCCTTTGTCAAAGATCAGATGGCAGTAAGTGTGTGGGTTGATTTCTGGATTCTCTATTCTATTCCATTGGTCAGTGTGTCTGTTTTTATGCCAGTACCATACTGTTTTGGTTATTATAGCTTTGTAGTATAGCTTAAAGTCAGGTAGTGTTATGCCTCCAGCTTCATTGTTTTTGCTCAGCATTGCTTTGGCTATGCGTGGTCTTTTATTGTTCCATATAAATGTCTGGATAGTTTTTTCCATTTCTGAGAAAAATGTCTTTGGAATTTTGATGGGGATTGCATTGAATTTGTATATCACTTTGTTGATTTTCACTATGTTGATTCTTCCAATCCAAGAGCATGGGATATCTTTCCATCTTCTTGTATCCTCTCTAATTTCTCTCAGCAGTGGTTTGCAGTTCTCATTATAGAGATTTTTTCACCTCCTTGGTTAACTCAATTCCTAAGTATTTTATTTTTTTGGTGGCTATTGTAATTGGGCAGGCTTTCTTGATTTCTCGTTCTGCATGTTCACTATTGGAGAAAAGAAATGCTACTGATTTTTGTGTGTTGATTTTGTATCCTGCTACTGTGCTGAAATCATTTATCAATTCCAACAGTTTTTTTGTTGAGGTTTTAGGCTGTTCGATATATAGGATCATGTCATCTGCAAACAGGGACAGTTTGACTTCATCTTTTCCAATCTGGATGCCCTTTATTTCCTTCTCTTCTCTGATTGCTCTGGCTAGTACTTCCAACACTATGTTGAATAGGAGTGGTGAGAGTGGGCATCCTTGTCTAGTGACTGTTCTTAAAGGAAAAGCTTTCAGCTTTTCCCCATTCAGGATGATATTGGCAGTGGGTTTGTCATATATGGCTTTAATTATGTTGAGATACTTTCCCTCTATAACTAACTTATAGAGGGTCTTTGTCATGAATGAGTGCTGAACTTTATCAAATGCTTTTTCAGCATCTATAGAGATGATCATATGGTCCTTGTGTTTGAGTTTATTAATATGGTGTATCACATTTATTGATTTACGTATGTAGAACCAACCTTGCATCCCTGGAATGAATCCCACTTGATCAGGGTGAATAATTTTACATATGTGTTGCTGTATTCTGTTTGTTAGTATTTTAGTAAGGATTTTTGCATCTATATTCATCAAGGATATCGGCCTGTAGTTTTCTTTTTTGGTTATATCTTTACCTGGTTTTGGTATCAGGATGATGTTTGCTTCATAGAATGAGTTTGGGAGATTAGCGTCCGTTTCCGTCTTTTGGAATAGTTTGTAAAGAATCGGTGTCAATTCCTGTTTGAATGTTTGGTAAAATTCTGCTGTGAATCCATCTGGTCCTGGGCTTTTCTTTGTTGGGAGCCTTCTGATAACAGCTTCAATCTCCTTTATTCTTATTGGTCTGTTCAAATTTTCTACATCTTCATGGTTCAGTTTTGGGAGCTTGTGTGTGTCCAGAAATTTATCCATTTCCTCCAGATTTTCAAATTTACTGGCGTATAGTTGTTTATAGTAATCTCGAATGATTCCTTGTATTTCAGATGAATCAGTTGTAATATCGCCTTTTTCATTTCTAATTTTTGTTATTTGAGTCTTCTCTCTTCTTTTTTTTGTTAGCCATGCTAATGGTTTGTCAATTTTATTTATCTTTTCAAAAAACCAACTTTTTGATTCGTTGATCTTTTAAATTGTTTTTTGGTTTTCAATTTCATTCAGTTCTGCTCTGATCTTAATGATTTCTTTCTGTCTGCTAACTTTAGGTTTGGATTGTTCTTGTTTTTCTAGTTCTTTAAGGTGAAGTGTTAGGTTGTTCACTTGCCATCTTTCCATTCTTCTGAGGTGAGTATTTAATGCAATAAATTTCCCCCTTAATACTGCTTTTGCAGTATCCCACAGGTTTTGGTACGATGTATCATTATTTTCATTAGTTTCAATAAATTTTTTGATTTCCTGCTTGATTTCTTCTTGGACCCATATGTCATTAAGTAGAATGCTGTTCAATTTCTATGTATTTGTATAGTTTCCAGAGTTTCATTTGTTATTAATTTCTAGTTTTAATCCATTGTGGTCTGAGAAGATACATGGGATAATTCCAATTTTTTTGAATTTATTGAGACTTGATTTGTGACCTAATATGTGATCTATCCTGGAGAATGATCCATGTGCTGATGAGAAGAATGAATACTCTGACGTTATAGGATGGAATGTTCTGTAGATATCTGCCAATTCCAATTGGTCTAGAGTCTTGTTTAGATCTTGTGTTTCTCTACTGATTCTTTGCCTAGATGATCTGTCTAATATTGACAGTGGGGTGTTCAGGTCCCCTGCTATTATGGTATTAGTGTCTATTTCCTTCTTTAGGTCTAATAGAGTTTGTTTTATAAATCTGGCTGCTCCAACATTGGGTGCGTACATATTTATGATTGTTATGTCTTCTTGATGGATCAGTCCTTTTATCATTAAGTAGTGTCCCTCATTGTCTTTTTATGGTTTTTAGTTTAAAGTCTATTTTGTCAGATATAAGAATAGCTACTCCAGCTCGTTTTTCTTTTCTGTTTGCATGGTAAATCTTTTTCCATCCTTTTACTCTTAGTTTATGTGAATCTTTATGGGTGAGGTGGGTCTCTTGTAGGCAGCACATAGTTGGGTCCTCCTTTTTGATCCAGTCAGCCAGTCTTTGATTGGGGAGTTTAAGCCTTTTACATTAAGAGTTGTTATTGAAAGGTGTTGATTTATTCCTAGCATTTTATTGGTTGTTTGGTTGTCTTAGGTGTCTTTTGTTCCTTGCTTTCTGATTTACTGTTTGGTTTCTGTGTTTGTTGGTCCTTAGGTTGTAGATAGTGTTTTTGTTTCCTTGTTTTCTCTTCATGAATGCAATTTTTATTATACTAGCGGGTTTAGATTTTTCTTGGGTTTTTATGGCAATGGTAGTTATTTTTCAGGAACCAAACCTAGTACTCCCTTGAGGATTTCTTGTAAGGGTGGTCGTGTGGTAGTGAACTCCTGCAGTTTTTGTTTGTCTGAGAAATATACTATTTGCCCTTCATTTCGGAAGGATAGCCTTGCAGGGTAGAGTATTCTTGGCTGGCAATCTTTGTCTCTTAGTATTTTGAATATATCATCCCATTCCTTTCTAGCTTTTAGGGTTTGTGATGAAAAGTCTGATGTTAGCCTGATTGGGGCTCCCTTATAGGTGATTTGACGCTTCTCTCTTGCAGCTTCTAGGATTCTCTCTTTGTCTCTGAGTTTTGCCAATTTGACTATAACAGGTCTTGGATAAGGCCTTTTTGGGTTGAATATGTTTGGAGATCATTGAGCTTCCTGGATCTGAAGATCTGTGATTTTTCCTATACCTGGGAAGTTTTCTGCCACTATTTTGTTGAATATGTTTTCAATGGAATCTCCATTATCCTCCCCTTCTGGAATACCCATGACTCGGATATTTGATTGCTTATGGTTGTCTGATATCTCTCTCAGATTTTCTTCAATGTCCTTGATTCTTTTTTCTTTCTTTTTGTCTGCTTGTGTTATTTCAAACAGCCCATCTTCAAGTTCAGAGGTTCTCTCTTCAACTTCGACAAGCCTGCTGGTTAAACTCTCCGTTGTGTTTTTTATTTCGCTGAATAACTTCTTCAGTTCAGCAAGTTCTGCTACATTTTTTTTCAGGACATTGATTTCCTTGTACATTTCCTCTTTCAGGTCCTGTATACTTTTCCTCATTTCATCATGATGTCTAGCTGAGTTTTCTTGTATCTCATTGAGTTTCCTTAGAATTATCACTCGGAATTCCTTGTCAGTCATTTCAAGGTCTTCTTGTTCTATAGGATCTAGAGTTTGCGATTTATTTACTTTTGGTGGTGTACTTTCTTGATTTTTTGTATTTCTGGTATCTTTTTTTTGGTGTTTATTCATTGTGGCAGGGGGTTTCACAGTCCACCGGTTTGAGACTAATGACTAACTAGGATGTTGCTGTGGTTGCCAATTTGGTATGGCTACCTCCATGACTGCTCAGTTGGCCTTTAGTGCCTCGTGTGTATGGTTGCCTCGGGTCTTGGGCCTCTCCAGGGAGCCACCTCTCTGGTCAGCTTGGACTCTGCTGGGCTGCTGGATCACGTACCACAGGGTGTGTGATCTCTGTTGAGCTTTCACTTCCCGTGCAAGACTTCTCCCTGTTCCGTGTGTTCTGACCCGGGCTGTTGGATCGTGCAGTGGCAACCCCACAGGGTGTGTGGTTTCTGTCGAGTCTCCACCTCCCTGGCCGCACTTCTCCCCACTCTGTGCGCACTGGGCGGGGCTGGTACGTGTCTTCTGCTACCCTCCTCTATCAGCTGGGCCTTCAAGACCATGCTCGGCACCACCTTGCTCAGGAAGTCTACCAGGTTTCTGCTAGGCACAGACGACCGGTTGCTCTGGGTGCCTTTGTAGCACTGTGTAGATCTTTCTCGGGACTTATCACCTTCCTCCTGGTATTGCGGTTATTTGTATACTTGTCTTATCTCCCACACCAGAGCGTGAGCTCCTCCGGGGAGGAGCCCGCAGCACACCGTTCACCTTTGTATCCCCCCGGCCCAGACGAGTCCAGTGCCCGCCTGCAGACAGCTCTCCGGCAGGTTTAAGCGGACTTGGGAACTCTCCTACCACTGGTTTGCCATTTTTAAAATTCAAATTTAATTTTCTTTCTCAGTCTGATAGTGTCCTGTGGCTTTTATTTGTATAGATCCTGTAGTTCTGTTCTTTTTTAAAAGAAATTTAGTAAAATATATACAGCATAAGAATTTCCATTTTAAGCATTTTTAAGCATACAGTTGCATGGAATTAATTATATTCATAATGCTGTGTACCCTCTACCTCTGTCTATTTCCAGGACTTTTTCATCATCCTAAACATAAACTTTGTACCCATTAAGTAATAACTTCCCATTACTCCTTCCCCCTGTTTCTGATAACCTCTATCAACTTCTATCTCTGAAATTTTCTTTTTCTTTTTTTCTTGATTGACCCACGATAATTGCATATATTTATAGAGTACAGTATAATATTTAAGTACATTTGTACTGTACAATGATTACATCAGAGTGTTTAGCATATCCATCACCTTAAAAATTTGTCACCTCTTTGTGTTGGGAACATTCAATATCCTCTTGGCTAACTACTGGAAGTTATACTGTAATTTGTTGTTGGCTGTAGTCTCCTTATATTGCAATAGAACACTAGATCTTATTCTTCCTATCTGTTCCTTTTTTGTGAGAGGAATGCACCCTGGGAAACTTTAGTCCACCATCTTGCCCCGGGACATGAATCTTCTCTTGAATTTTAATTTTAATTAGCTTATTTTAATTTTAACTCCTTTTTTTGTGCGTGCATAAGGGAGACAATTCATTATTTTTAGTACAGTTAAACATTTTGCTCTTTTAAAATTCATTTAATTTTTATTGAAAAATAATTGATTAAACATGTTTGTGGTGTACAGAGTTGAATATCGATACCTGGGTACAATGTGTGATGAGCAAATCAGGATAATTAGCACGTCCATCATTACAAAACGTAATCATTCCTTGTGTCCATTAAGCAATTTCTCACTAGCCTTTCCCACCTCTGGTAACCACAGCTCTCTGTTCTCTGCTTCTGAAATTTCAACACATTATTGTGATTGCTCCTTCCTCCCTCCTGCCCACCTTCCCTCCCTCCCTTCCTTCCTTCCTTTATCTTTCTTCTCTCTTTCACTCTCACTTACGAGTGAGGACATACGAAATTTCTTTCTGTACCTGGCTTGTTTCACTTAACATAATTTTCTCTCCGCCCATCTACATTGCTACAAATGGCAGAATTTCATTCCTTTTTTATGGCTGAGTAGTATTCCACTGTGTATATATACATTTTCCTTATCCAGTTGTCCATTGATGGACATTTAGGTTTGCTATTATAAATAGAGCTGCAATAAATATGGGAGCACAGTTATCCCTTCAACAAAATGATTTCCATTCCTTTGGGTATGTACCTGGAAGTGGGATTGCTGGATTGTATGGTAGTTCTATTTTTAGTTGTTTATTACTCTTTTTTTTAAAGGCATTATTTAATAAAAAAAATTTCTATGCAGTGATGTAATAATAAGTGATCAGATTTTATTTCTTTTAATTTTACTTTCCCAGAAAGATGCAATTGAAGTAAAAGCATAATTAGTTTCAAAAGAGAATTATTAAATTCAGAATAGATTAAACATCATCTATTAGCTATTACCTGTGTAAAGACTGCTAAAATCTAAATACCTCAATGGTGTTTTTCCTCCTCTCTCACTTTGTCTTGTTTTGTTTTTGCTTTCCAATTTGAGAGGATAACGTTTTGCATGTCTTTTTCCCTTTTTAATTTCACTTAGTCTTAGCCAAAGTGACTATTATCTTAGAGACAGCAACCACAAGGAAAAGAGACAGAAATTATGAAGAAGATATGGCTATATGGCCCATAATTAACTTGCCTCATCCAGTAAAGTGTTTTTTTTCCCCCCTGAGACAATTAGAAGGTTAGTATGGAATACCCTGGAATACTCTGCAGATACGAGCTGCTCTTAACTAATTAATACAGCTGCTTATTTACTATTTGCTGAACACAAAACATCAATTTTTAGACCTCAACTTCAGTGTTTTTTTTGTTGTTGTTTGTTTTGTAAATCCAAAAACAGATGCTTCACTTTTCATTCATTCATTTATTTCTGTCCTTTCATTTCTAAGTTTATTTTTTCATCTAACAACCATTGCCATTCTGGGAGTTGTTTACACAGATAAGAGACCATCTGCTCATCTTTCATGGCTGAGTGAAGGGAATAGGAAAACTCTATTTCCATTCTTCAGAAAGTATTTTGTTTTGCTAATTACCTAAAAGCACCAAGGAATGTATCCTGTTGGCTTAATATTTCTTAGAACTAAAAATTAAGAGGTTAGAATAATCCACTGGCATTCGTAACATCAAAATCTTTTCTATTAATTCAATATCCATGTTTATGAAAATAACTAAATGATATTTTTAGGGTATCACTCCAAGTATCCAGGGACGTGAGAGATTCATGGAGATGGTTCAAATAATTTCAGCAATTCACTGCCACTGAAATATGAATTGATGTGCATATGTTCAGTCGATGTAATCAAATTTAAATAGAACCATGTAGAAATGTGAAAAACACCAGTTGTCTGCCTATCTGCTAAAAGTTTCCTTACATTGTGGACACTTTGGGGGATGTATGAGCAGCCCCTCTTTGAGAACTGTCTCTCCCTGTTTCCTAGCTATGTTTACATTACTTGACCCAACAACCCTCCCCACACTATTTCCCTACTTTGGGAGATAGGGTAACGGTGAGGGAATACCTGCTTTCATCCTGGTTACTGGTTAGATTCCCCCATTAAAATTCCTTCTTGAGAGACCAAATCTGAAGCTGATTGTTGGGTTAGGTTACTAGCTGATTTAAAAAATATATATAATGTTGGGGAAATATAATTAAAGACATAATATTCTCCCAACAGAAAACTTCTCCACAAATGTAGGAGAGAAAGAAAACAATTTTATTTTTGAATAAGCATTCCATCAGAATGTGATGTGCATCACAGGCAATCCACTAAGAGACTGCAACGACAGAATAAAATATTGTCCTTTTATAGAGCCAAGCAGATACAACCCATTCCTTCCATGTTCTCAAGACAAGTAGTAACTAGTCCTCAAGTAAGAGGACTTGACAGCACCATTTGTCACACATAGTTTATCCTAAATTCACCTAGTAATCAGGGTGACCATCTGTGTTAGCTAAATGGCTTTATTTGATGGGAAAATAAACTCTCATATCTTTATGACAAGCGGTAGTTTAGTCACTTGGAGCAAGGTGACCACCAGAGTTAACCTCCTACCCTCCCACAGAAACTGGGAGACCGGGGTGCTCTCTCACGCGATGCTCACATTTCACGGAGATGGTTCCCAGGTCCCTGAGAAAGACCTTCATGGGTCATTAAACTGACAGAACGCCAATTCGATCTTCAAATCTGATCTACATTTTAAGGAGAGGAGAAAGTGCTTAACTGTTTAACTGTTTTTTAAGGTAAGTGCTTTAAGAAAAAGGAGGAGAGAGAAATCTCGTCCCTTATTTTCAACAAGGAGAATTAAGTCTATTATTTTTAATTTGTACTTATCCCTACAGTTAAAATACTTTATAATTTTCAGCAATTTCTAGTTTACAAAGCAGTCTCCTACATGACATTTTACTTAACTTCACATTTTCTCTGGGAGCAGAGCAAGTATTATCATCTTAATTTTGCAAATTGAGCCTCAAAGTTTTGTGCCTCGTTAAGTAGTAAGTCTGGGACTATTCCCAGGTCTTCTAGACCAGGTCCAGTGATGTTTCTAATACATTGCTTCTCAAATATTCTCAAATATTATTCCCCCCCCTTTTTTTTATCATAAAGATGCATCTAGGAGGTTGTATTGAAATTTGAAATAAAGTGATTGATTCAGAGTCCAGAGTCCTTTGTAACAGCCCACGGTGTGACAAGGTCCTTTATGAGCAGTCTTGTCTACTGCCTGTCCTTTCCCTTCAGCCTTGAGAGACCCCTATGCCTTCACAGGCTGGCTTTCCTCTCTGCTGAAATTGCTCTTTCAGCAACTGATAACCCTTACAGACAGAGCCAGCGATCTTTTCCCTGTTCTCATCCTCTTTTTTGTTTTTATGGTACATAACACGACATTTCCTATTTTAACCATTTGCATAAGTACGTTTATACTGTCGTGCAACCACCACCACCATTCATATTCAGAACTTTTTCCATCTTCCCAAACTGAAATTCTGTACCCATTAAACAATAAGTTCCCGCTCTTCCCTCCATCCAACTCCCGAAACCACCATTCTGCTTCTGTCCCTGTGAATTCAACTAAGTACCACGTACAAGTGGAGTCACACAGTATTTGGTCTTTTGTGTCTGGCCTATTTCAATTAGCATAATCTCTTCAAGGTTCATCAGTGTTGCAGCATATATTGGAATTTCATTATTTTTTAAGGATGAATAATATTTCATTGCATGTTTGTACCACAATTTGTTTATCCATGCATGCATTGATGGACATTTGGGTTGTTTCCAACTTTTGGCTATTGTGAGTAATGCTGCTATGAACATTGGTGTACAAATATTTGTTCAAGTCCCTGCTTTCAAATCTTTTGGGTGTGCACCCAGAAGTAGAATTGTTGGATCATATAGTAATTCTATATTTACTTTTTTTGAGGAACTCCCATACTGTTTTCCACAGTGGCCGTATCATTTTTCATCCCCACAAGTAGTGCACAAGGGTCCCTCTTTCATCCTTGCCAACACTTATTTTCTTTGCCCCTCTCCCTTCTTTTCCTTCTCCTTTTTAGTAATAGCCATCCCAATGCATGTGAAGTGCTATCTCTTTGTGGTTTTGATTTGCATTCCCCTAATGATTAGTGATGGTAAGCATCTTTTCACATGTGTATTGGTTATCACTGGTAGATTTTTAAAAGGAACACCAGGAATCAGAGCTTTTTTTATTACGACCTTTCCAAGTTCAGAATGTTCAATTTGTTCTTGTACTTCCTAAGGATCATCAGTATTCTCCCCTCCCCATTTTGCTTAACTAAGTCATCCTGATTCCTAATTCACCTTTCAGTAGGGAACTCTATATTCCTCCTTGTCTCCACTAACTTTGCAATTAACTGCAGCATTTAGTTCAACCCTGCAAATGTTTTGCCAAGATAGCAAAACATTTCTGCTGTATTCCTACCATTTCCTGTTTATAAATAAGAAAAATAATTATCTATGGCAAAGAAAAGTCCTCAAAATGTTCCTTTTTAGTTTAGTATAATAAATTTAGGAGCAACACATTCAGAGTGTACTTTCCTTTCCATGTGAGTCTCAAAGATATATGTTTACTATTGCCCTTTATTTTTGTGTTCTCTCTTATACATGGATGTCAGGGGAATAGTCGTCTATGCTGTAGCAGCCAGTCAAGCAAACCTTACAAGGTAGAGGATCGGCAACTGGGGTGGGGAGGTGGGGAGCAGGAGTGGGGTAGAGTTTGCTTGTGTCTCTACATTTCTAGTAATGTCGATCCCTGGCATTCCTGTCTTAGGATCTCAGAAGGCAGAGTGAGAGTTAAATGATGTAATCTACATACAGCACTTCACCCAATGTTTGGTATTTAGTAAGAACTCAGTAAAAGTTAGCTGTCTCTCCCCCCAAAAGGGATATTTTTATATGAAAAATTAAAAAACTCCTCTATTTCTAGTGTGACTTTCCCCTAGCTGGTATTTAGGAAGCATGGGCTACAGGCATTTTATTTCTTTTAAAATTAATGTCTTGCATTTAATGTAACAAGATGGCTTTCTAATTGTGCAGTAATTCAACTTAAACAAATGTCACAATGGGAAAAGGGCACTGGCCATGTGATCATTGAAATGTGAAATGAGTATAAGATCAATGCATGATTTTCTATAATCTTTATAAGGGTCACATAAAATTCGCTCCACTGTCAGGATTTCTGAAGCAATGAAGAGAAAAAAAAAAAAGTTATAGTGTATTTTGCTGATGGCTTAGAAGATCTGAGTTAATACTCTGTAGAGTTTTACTAAATAATGGTTCAGCTCAAATTAAAATGGAAATTGCAGTAATATTTTTCCTCTGAGAAGGAACTCCTTTGTCTGATGTGTCACTGTGTTATCATTTATTCTTCTGTTATTAGAATGATCATTCAATCATATCTTCTTCTTTTAGGGTTAATTAAAAGCTTAAAGACTTGCAGTCAACTCTCTCCCCTATTTCATGGCTGTATTCTAGAACATACTGTCAGGATTTTGGACCCACATCTATCTTTTCTGTCTCTTTGGAAGAGAAGTGAATTCAAGTGACTGCATAATTTATCAGTAGTAAGATCACCATGCTTAGACTCTTTTAGACTTGTGTCTTCTTTTTGTAAGAAATTTTACATTGTGTTTTGCTAGAACCACCAGTACAGATCAGGAAAAACTAGGTTTGCCCTCAGTCAGTGGAAATGACAGAGCTGAAGCTTTATATTGTGCTGGACTTACTCTGTCAGACGTGATTGCAGTTTCTGTTTATAACCATTCAATTTCTTAAACTTCAGCCACTCTCTGCTATCTCTCTGTTTGAAAAATGTTTGTCTTCCCTTTTCCTTTAACACAGGGGCCAGCCTTCATGAGAAGACAATGGTTCTTCAAGGTTTCAGTGTTCTTGTTTCCCCCACCCTGAAACAAACAAAATGTTCTGTTTATGGTTGTTAGAGTGCCACCGACCAACCTCTATGCAATTGCGTCTGAACCATGATACAATTCCACTTAATCCTTTAAGAATTTGATGTAGTGTTTTCATTTGCCTCACTAGTAAATGACATGGTCTTTTCTAGACTGCAATATGTGGTCTTCTTAGCTGTAAGGAGGTTCCTATAGGTATCTTTGATCATGAAAATGATATTTTAAAATTAGAGACATGACTTCATGTTGTAGAGCATAGAACAGACTTTGCCTCTGTTGGAAAGAAATGATTTCCAGATATCAAAATTAAAAATAACAGAAGCTTAAACTTTCTTTTAAAGGCACTCTTACCTGATGACATTTGACAATTTGTTATGGTCTTTTTGATAGCTTATGAAGCTGTAACTTCCGTGCCCAATCTAAGAGGAGCAAGAGCGTTCCATTCCTTTGGTAAAAATTGCTATTCTGAAAAAATTTGCTAGTGGTTTGTCTTCCTTATGGTCTTTGGAAATCTCCCAAGTTGTAGGAGTATCTGTTCTTACACATTTCTGACTGCCTGCTCTGCCATTCTCCCTAAATGTCCCATGGATACCTAAAACTCTTATGTTCCATGCGGAATCCCCACTTTTCTTCTTTAAACCTATCTCATCTTGATTTTTGTTAATACCATCACACTTATTCCAATTACTTCTTCTAGTAACTTGGCATTGTGCTTGACTTCTACCCTTTCTTGCATCTAATACACATAACTTCTGATTCGCTGCCAAGTACTGCCAATTCTACATTCCCAACATCACTCACATCTGCCTCCTCTGCACACCCCACTGCCACTTGCTTCATTACATCCTGTACTTTTTTCCTTCTTTTTGCCTCCCTTTTAAATAAAGATTAATCATCTTGAAACAGATTTCTAATCATGTCACCCAGTCATTCACCTTTCGTCCTAGAGCCTCAACTGCTTACAGAACAAGGTATGAACATTTTAGCTACTGGTTCTAGAACAGCACTGTCTGATAGAAGAATACAATGCAAACCACAATCTGGAGAACATTACACTAAGTGAAATAAGCAAGGCACAGAAAGACAAATACTGCATGATCTCATTTATATGTGGAATCTAAAAGAGTAGAATTCATATAAGTAGAGAGTTACCAGAGATGGGTGGTGGAATGGGTAGGAATAAGTTCTGTGGTCTATTATACAGCATAGTGACTATATAATAATAATGTATTGTATATTTGAAAATTGTTAAAAACGTAGGTTTTGTGTGTTCTCAACACAAAGTAAATATTGAGGTGATAGAAATATTAGCTTGGTTTAATCATTCTACAATGAATATGTACATCCTATAAATATATAATTTGTGTTAATTAAAAATAGATAAATAATAAAAAAATTTGTTGTAGCCATTTTAAAAAGTAAAAAGGAAATGTTTTATTTAAGCCAAAATATTAAAAATATTATCATTTCAACATCATCAATATAAAATTTATTAATGAGATATTTTACATTTTTTTCTATCAAGTCTTTGAAATATGTTCTTAGCTGCATTTCAAGTGCTCTATGGCCACAGGTGGCTAATGACCACCGTATTATACAGTGAGCTCTAGAACTTTCACTACCATTTACAAACCTGTTTCTGACTCTAATTTTCTTTTCTCCTGTATGTACTCCATGCACCAGTCAAGCTGAGCTCTATGTTCATATCTGTAAGTCACCCAAGTTATTTTGCTATCTCCTTTGTCTTGTTTTGTATCCAGGGAATGCTATTTTCCCCTCTACAGTTCCAAATTGTGCAGATTCTTTAGTGCCACCTGACCAACGAGGTCTTACCTTCCCTCCCCCAAAATAAACTTTCCTCTCTCTGCCTTTCTATAGCTTATTTCCTGTGGTAAAACTTAGCAAGCAATCTTAATTTTCTACACATCCTTCATATTGCCTTAATTAGGTCATAAATTTCTTGAAAGCAAGGACTGTATTTTCTTGATTGTGTCACGTATGATGCTTAGCCTTTGCCTTGCTCATAGAAGTGTTTACTGAATGCTGAATCAATCATAAGTCAGACTCCACCTGAAGGTGATTTTATTAAATGGCCTGAGAAATGATTCCAAATAGAAATGGAAAAAAGTGTTTTTGCGTGTACATTTAATTGTTTTTGGATTTATGTGATATTTAAAACAGTGCTTTCAATTTAGCAGAAAATATAGCCTTTCCAACAATGACATACTCATATGGTTTATGTAAAGGATTTATAAGAACATATTTTTACTTAATAAAGGCCAGGAGAATACTTTCATAGATTACAATCACCTTGATTAGTCATTCTCCGAAAGAGGATGCTGCATAAGGTTGTTTTTATTTACTTAGTTTCTTGCTAAGGACCAAAGGGAATCAGACAGAAACTCTGCCTCTCCAGACACTTCCCTGGGCCATAAAACTGTGCTTTCTCTCTGTTTTACATTCTTATTTCCTTTAGCGTGGTTGAGTCAGGCAATTGACTGTCTCTAAGGAAGCTTGATATTGGTGAGGCTTAGGTGTAATTCTTTCACAGTGCTGCCTCTCCTTAAATTTGCCTTGGACTGACTCATACCATTGTAAAACAGATTCTTCTAATACAAAGGCTAAAATCTGTTAATTAATGCACTGAGAATATGCCAAGTTTTCATATTCCAACCCAGCATTCTTTTTCTTGGACATAACTTAATGGAAATTTCTCTTTGGTCACTGAGTATAGCAAATGCTGTCAGTGCTTCATCTGTGTCCCTTGACATACCCTTACCACTTTCACCGATGCCAGCCTGACTTCCACCATCCATGACATTTGCACAGCAGGCTAGAGGTGCCTGAGAATTAAAGTAGTCCAGGGGCAGCTCTAACCAATGACTGCGGGGTGTGGGGGTAGATCCACTCTAATTCCCTTAACTCTAGGTTGGGAAACATGCCTTTTACACTGTTTTCCAGAGCTTCCCCCCCAACCATTTCAATTGTCTACTGTGCTTGCTGCCTTAATAATGCATCCTTTATTGCTTCCTTCTTTTTTTCACCTGTACCACCTGCCCTGTCCAACGTGGGTATCCCTGCAGCTCCAGAGAGCACAAGCTGGAAACATTGGTGGCGATCGTCATGTTAAGTCTGCAGGCTGGCAGAACATGCAAGCAGTGGAGGTGTGGCAGCCTCCATCCAGATTTCGGAAGATGTTTGAAAAAGCTGGGGACTCAGGCAGAGACCTGCTGTAGGGGTGGAGCCACTGTGGAGGTCATCTTTGGAGTGATGTGGAGCAAAAAAGTGGGGTTGGAGCCCCCACAGAGAACTCCCACCGGGGATATGTCTAGTGGAGCCAGGACAGCGGGACTGCTGCCAGGAGCCCAGAATTATGGGGCTGCTGTCAACATGCAAGGCTGCAGCCACCAGGGCAGCTCAATGGGCTGCACCTGATAGAGCTGTAGGAGTGAGGCTGCCCAACGCTTTGGGGGCCCAGATGCCCCAGTGTTCTTAATGTTTGCCCTGTTTGGGTTTCAGATTTGTTGGGGACTGTTTTTCCTCTTTCCTGGTGTATTCCTCCCTTCTGGATGGGAATGTGTACCCAATGTCTGTCCCACTGTATCTTGGAAGTAGATAAATTTGTTTTTGATTTTTACAGGCTCACAGTTGGAAGGAGTTTTGCCTTTAGTCTCAGAAGAGACTTTGGACTTTTGAGTTGGTGCTGCAACAAGCTAAAGACTTTTGGGACTATTGGGATGGAATGCGTCATGGATGCAAGGGTCGGTTATCTTTGCTAAGGGAACATCTTGGAAGATTCCAAATGTGTAGATTGTACAGCAAGGGACCCTGAAGGGGTGGATTGTAGGGAAAGTGCAGATAAACCATCAGTGTCCCTTAAGGGTTTGGAATCTTGCCGAGCATTTGATGTAAACATGTAACTTTGCACATGTGCCCAGGTGTTCCCTGGTTATTGTCTAATGTAATTGTGTATGTGCACCTAGGGGTCCTGGGCTATCGGACTAAAGTATAAAGGATGAATGGCTCTGATCCATGGTGACCGCCCCGCCCCTGAGATGCCCCCAGGGGTGGGGGACTACAGAGAGGACCCTATTACTGCTGGAGGCTGTTGCTGCAAGCTGTTGCTGCCAGGGTTCCCAGGACCCCACGGGCGGCCACCGCTGCTGCTGCTGCTAGAGGCTGCTGTAAGCTGCTGCTGCTGCTGAGGACGAGCTCAAGTCATCTGCCAATGGTTTCCAGGATCTTTCCCAATCACCTAGCTCATGGACCTGCATGTGAGGGGTCTGGTGACCCAATCTGTACAACAGATTTGAAGGATCTGTGAGCCCTAGTCCTAGCAATACAATTGGCTAAGTTGGCAGGATTCTGAGAATTGCCCTAGCCAGACAATTAGCATAGCTATATACTATTTTATGCCAATGTAGGATTAAGTGACTATGCCAATTGACAGGTTAGGGCAATAACTAACTAAAGACAAAACATTTCATCATTTTGGTTGTACTAAGTTTCCATTTGTAATGTCGGGGATAGGACTAAGACTCTTCAAACCCATTGTACAGACTGGGTCACCAGACCCCTCACATGTAGGTCCATGCTCTGAGTAATTGGGAAAGATCCTGGGAGCCATTGTCTAGATGACAGGAGCTCAGTCCTCAGCTTCCTCAGCATTGGCTTACAGCAGCAGCATCAGTGGCCTCCAGCAGCAGCATCAGTGGCCTCCCGGAGATCCTGGCGCAACAGCCTCCAGCAGCAGTAGTGGCCTCCCTGTTCCCCCCCCCCCGGGGGCATCCCAGGGATGGGGGCCACATGGATCAGAGCCACTTGTCCTTTATACTTAAGTCCATAACCCAGGACACCTGTGTGCCCACGTGCATCTACACCAGACAATAGCCAAGGAATACCTGGATGCACGTGCATATTTGCATCAAATGCTCAGCAAGATTCTGAACATCTGAGGGACCCTGACCATTTTCCTGTATTTTCCCTACAGCCAATCATGGAATAATAGAGATAAAAGACAGTTCCCTGGTCCTCATGAATCTAGGAATTTAGCCAGGGAAGCAGAATAGTAAAAAGAATGTTTTGCTACAGAGTGATAAGTGTGCTGTGAGAGAAAAATACAAAATTTTGCCAGAGTGAAATACTGAGAAAAATACGGGGCACCAGACAGGCTTACTATGGGAGTGGATGCCTGGTGTGTTTTAAAGTAGTTGTTCACAGACTGTGGTTCCTGTACCAGAATCAGCATTACCTGGGAATTTCTTAGAAATGCAGATTTTCAGAGGTAACCTGGACCTACTGAATCAGAAAGGGTGGGGGTGGGACACAGCAATCTGTATTTTAATAAGCTCTCCTAGATGGTTTGGCCTGCTTTTTTTTTTTTTTTTTTTTTCTTAAAAAGAAAAGCTTTTATTTTTAACTTAAAAAAAAAACTTTGTTAAAACTTCCATAGTTAAAGACTATTTCAGCCTGTCGTTGATTTTGATGACACTAGTTTTTGTTTTTGACCTTTTTTGGAGGAGCTAAAGATTCTACTTAAATTTGTTCCCACTTATCTCTACAAATATCCTCATTAGACTGAACAGAGAAAACAGTGTTGGTTTTGCTAAAACATTAATGAAAGCCATCAAGAGAGAATTATTTGTTCCAAATATTTAATTCTAAGTTACTAAAGCTTATGCACAGGTTTGGTCATGTGGATGCTAGAAGACTAACTCACATGAACCCGTATTTGGTAGCCTTCTTCCAAGAATTTGAGAATCATCTTTCACAGCACAAACCCAGTGGAGGGAAAAACCTTGAAAACTTATCTTGATGTGATATCAAATACCTAGATCATCACTTAAAAACAAAACAAAACAAAAAGCCTCCTATGGTTATTTTACTGTTTTAAGTTTGGCAGTGAAGAAACCTTCTTGGTTTGAATGGGTATTAAGTGGTTTCCCCTGTGTTATATGCTTCTGGCATGTTATAATAAAAAAAATAATAAAAGTCTAAGCAATTTGAACATAATATTTCAAATCCTGGCAGTAAAATTGTTTGACAAGATCATTACCAACATCATTAGGAAAGAATAAATAGAAACACACACTCGAATATAAACCAGCCCCCGAGAGTTCCAAGTGATTTCTTATATTCTTACAGCTTTGCTAAACCTGTTGTCTCAAATTTAATCACTGTGTGATCATCCTGTGGAGACATACCCATGCATTTCTTATTTTATACTCAATTATATTTGTTTTATTATACACAAGAAATATAGCCCACTTGATTTGCATATTTAATTAAATTTGCATATCAGTTAAAGTTGACCTAAATTATGTGAATTTAGATGGATCTCTCTCCAAACTTGGTCCCCTCCTTACCTTCCTATTTATCAGAGTCATTTTGATTTTCCTGTGAATTCAGAGTGAAAATGTAAGTTTGATCTTTGACCCCACCTGTCTCAGTTAACTCTAGCTGCCATAACAAAATATCAGACTAGGGGCTTAAACAACAGAAATTTATTTCTCACAGTTCTGGAGGCTGGGGAGTCTGAGATCAAGGTTCAGAAATGCAGGTTTCATCCTGAGGCTTCTTTTCTTGGCTTATGGTAGTTGCCATCTCACTGTGTGCTCACATGACCTCTTCTTTGTGATTGCCTGGAGAAAAGGGGTGGAGGAGAGAGAGAGAACACATGCACAAGCACAAGTCCGGTGCTATCTGGCATCTCTTCTTACAGGGGCACTAAATCCCATTTTGGAAGCTCCACCCTCATGACCTCATCAACCCTAGAAAGGCCTCATGTCCAAATACCATCACATTGGGGGTTAGAACTTTAACATATAAATTTAGAGGGACAGAAATATTTAGTCCATAACAACTTACTCTCCTCAGTCACTAAGCTTTGTCAAGTTTTCCTTTGTGATAATTCATCTGTCCCTTCCTTTTCACACTGATAATGAACATTTGAATTCAGGACCTTTATTACTTTATGCCTGGGCTGCTGCACTAGCTTTCAAATGACACTTACCTCTAAAATTTCTTATTTTAATCCATCCCCTATCCAGATCACAGCACAGTCTTCTTAAAATGACCCTTACTGTGTCAGAGCCTAGCTGATAAATGTCAATGATTCCCCCTTGTCTGTAACATAAGGTAATCAGTCCATATATCTCTCATTCCAATCCTGTTTCTTCTGTTCTTACTGTCCCACAGACAGATCTACCCCTTCAACATGGCCTTCCCAGTCTCAGCTTCATGTTTTCCACACCTGTCTAAATTTCAGTTGTGGAGTAACATTTATAAAGCAAATGTATTTCACAGAGCCTAGCTTCCAAGACCCTGTAATTTCAGGTATGGCCTATCTTTTAAAAATTATACACAGAAATGTTAAGCTTGCAAAAGACAGGAAACTTTCCCCAGGCTAAAGTCTCTGTTGTAGATAAAGAATTGTAACACAGCAAAATTGCTGGCTCAAAGATGTCCTTGGTGCAGGTAAACCTACTGTTTGATATGTTGAGAAAGTTACTTGATTGTTATGAAAATATACTGAGGCAATTGCTGTGGGAGAAGAAAGTGTTTGCTAAGAACAAGCTTGTGTTGGTGGATTGACTTAACTTTCCACAAATTTATGAGCTTTGCCATGACAATTATCTTACTGTTCTTTTTGTAACCACCTATGTTCCTAATCTGTAATCTCCTGCCCTGGAAAATAAATACTGGGAGTAGACCCCAGTCTGGTGTTATTTTTCTAAGGAGGAATGCCTCTCTCTTGAGGGTTCCTGGAAAATTAACCCCTTTGGGGCTTCTCACTGCTCAGAAGAAATGGGCTTTGAGTAATGCTTTGCATCTCTGTCACCCAGGTGAGAGAGGTGACATCAGTTGTCCTTCTACATCAGCCAGACTCCTCTAAAGTCACTACACACTTAGGCAAATATATCCTATACTTGTCATTTGGCATTTTTTACCCTATTATGTAAATTTAAATGCATCTATATACAATATATAGTATCTCTATGTTTTTCTTAACTTAAGTAAATGGAATTATCCTATTCATGTC
Source organism: Cynocephalus volans (assembly GCF_027409185.1). Taxonomy (NCBI): domain Eukaryota; kingdom Metazoa; phylum Chordata; class Mammalia; order Dermoptera; family Cynocephalidae; genus Cynocephalus; species Cynocephalus volans. The sequence goes on from NC_084464.1 coordinate 81,387,482, forward strand.
ATCCTGCCACTGGCTGTTTTTGTTTTTAATTCAGCAATTTGTTTTTCTTTAGATTTACATACACAGATTTATTTAATTCCCTTTTTTTTATCTGTATAGTATTTCACTGTATGATTATACCACATTTTAATATTAGTTTCCCTTCTTTATGTACATTTATTTCTAATTATTTTTTGCTAGCAAAGAAAAGTTTATAACATGTCTCGTGCATTTCTCTTTGGGCGTATCTTCTGAAAGTTTCTTTATCCAAGATTACGAATAGGTGCATTTTCAGTTCTGCTACATATTGCCAATTTATTCTCCAAAACAGCTGTATAAATTTGAACTAGTACCAGAAAAAGTTCTGCTTCTGAAAGTCCTCATCAGCTTATTTTTTGCCAATCTTATGATTGCAAAAGAGTGTCTTTTTGTTTTTAATTGTATTTTTCTAGATTATTAATGAAGTTGAGAATCTATTCATGCTTATTTGCCACAGGGTTTCATCTTCTGTGAATTGTCTAAATGCATTTTTGCTCATTTATTTCCTGTTGTTATTTATTTATCTTAGTAATTTGAACACATTTCTTATGTATCATCTGTCTGACATTTACACTGTAAATATCTTCTATAATTTAATTAAATCTCTTCACGTTTTTATGATGTCCTCTGTCATGTAGAAATACTTAAATTTTGATGAAGAAACAATTTTTTTTTTTTTTTTTTTTTTTTTTTGTGGCTGGCTGGTACAGGGATATGAACCCATGACCTTGGTGTTATAAGCCTACACTCTAACCAACTGAGCTAACCAACCAGCCTGTGAAGGAACAATTTAAAGTAATTCCCACTCATATCATTTATCTCTATCTGATGTTTTATTTTTCTTTAATTTATTTGTTCATTACCTGTCTTTCTGTGCTAGAATGTATGCTCCATGAGACCAGGGCCATTGTCTGTCTGGCAACAGCTATATTGCCCATTCTGAGAATTTTCTGTGACACTTAAGAGGTGCTCTGCAAAGTCCGTTGAATAAATGAATTACTGGATGAGTGAATAAAAGAGACTCTCACAGAGAGAGAGAGATGAGGGGAATCATCACGGTTACTGAGAGTGCCTAGGTCTCTCAGTGTGCTGCTGGTCCTTGCGTACTCTGACTACAGTTCTGGCTCTTGGGTCCCTCAAGATATTTCTGTATTCTTATAATAAATCACCCCACTCTTTCACTTCCCCACCCTCCCTCAATCTAGCTTGAGTGGGTTTGTTATTTTCAACCAAAATAACTTTGCCCACGTTGCTTTTCTTTAGTGTGGGTAGCTTTATGAGGTAGAAATATATCCAGTCTTATTTACTGCTGTATCTTTAGTACCTGCAGGAGTGACTGATATCGTAGGAGCTTAATAAAATGTTTTTTAATGAATGAAGATTAAGCCTATTGAAAATTTTTTTAGAATTGCATTCAAATTATAAATTAACTTGTATAGAAATAACATATTAATGATACTCTTCCCAGATATTAACATGGCACAACTCTCCATTGATTTAGGTACGATTTTCTGTTTTTTTCTTTTTTTAAAAAATAATTTTAACTATAAAGATATTGACATAAATTCTTTGATTTATATTTAGCTATCATAATTTTTAATGTGATTGCAAATGGGATCATTATTTAATTTTTTAAAAATTGGTCTTTGCTAGTTTTAGGAATATCATTAATTTTCCTCATGGTCTTGTACTAGCAGCCTCCTTCGATTCTTGGATTTTGTTCAAAACTGAAAATAAGAGCAGCTAACATTATTGGTCACTTTCCCTGTACCGGGCTCAGTTCTAGGCACACTATATGTATTAAATCTTTTACTTCTCACAATACCACAAATAGGTATTCTTTTTTTTCTTTCTTTTTTAAAAAATTTACATTTTCATTGTACATGTTTGTGGTATACAATTTGTTGTTTCAGTACATGAAAAATATATTAATATATCAATATATTATATAATGACCCAATATATTATATAATGATCCAATCAGAATAGTTATCATTTCTGTCTTCTAAACATTTATCAGTTCTCTGTGGTTATAACATTCAAGGTCCTCTTTTCTGGCTATCTAGAAATATACAATGCAATATTATCAGCTATAGTCACTCTAGAGCACCAGAACTTATTCTTCCTGTTTATTGTACCTTCGTAACTTTAACAAATAGGTATTCTTGACACCTTATTTACAGATGAAGAAACTGAGGCACAGGAAAGTAAAGTAACTTGCCCAAGATCACACAGTAATAGCAAAGTCAGTATTTGAACTTATTTGGGCTGGCCTCAGAGTCCACTCTCATAAAGTTCATTCAATACTATTTATTATTTTATTTGGATGTAATGTCAATTTAAAACTTTTTTTAGTCCTTATTTCTAATTTTTTTTCTTGTATTATTGTGTTTGATATGTCTTTCAGTGCAATGTTGAAGATCGGGGGAAGATTTTCACTGTAAGTTTTGGGTAATAGCTGTGGTAGCCAGTCTCTAACATGGCCCTTAAATAATCACCTCCTGGTGTTCATGGCCTTGTGCCATCCCCTCTCAATTTGTGTCAGACTTTGTGTGACCAATAAAATATATTGTAGGTGATGCTATGTCTCTTGTAGGCCATAAATGGCATTGTGACTTCTCCTTCTCTCTCTTGCTTTGTTTGCTGTGGATGAAATGAGCTGTCATGTCATGAGGAGCCCTATGGAGCCTTCAGCCTCTAGCAGCCATGCGAGTGGCCCATCTTGGAAGCAGATCCTCTAGTTGCAGGTAAGTCTTCAGAAGACTGCAGCTGCAGCCGAAACTCTTGACTGAAATCTCACAAGACAGATGCCTAACCCATAAAAACTGAGAGGTAATAAATGTTTATTGTTTTAAGTCATTAAGTTTTGGAGTAATTCATTCTGCAGAAATACCTAACTAATACAGTAGATGAAGTACATTCAAGTCAATTATTCTCTCTTCCATTCCTAGTTCGCTGAATTAAAAAAAAATCATATGTGGGTATTAAATTTAATATATGCTTCTCCCATTCCCAAATATATTGATATCAACATCTACTTTTTCCCCTTTGTTCTGTGAATGTGGTGAATTACACTGATAGAATTCTGTTTATGATTGCATCATTTAAAATTTATCGGTGGATTGGATTTGCTATGTTTTATTTTGGGCTTTTTTTGAATCTTTATTTACAGGTAAGATTGGGTATGTATTTAATTTATTTTTTTTCCTTTTAAAATTATCCTTGCCTAGTTTTATATCAAGATTTTACTAACACTCCCTGCTGACTTCTTCATGCATATCTTTTCACAAACATAACTAGCTCTACTTCTCATCTATTCTACTAAACCTTACCTCCTCTTTCTTTAATCCCTTGCTTTATACCTTTTTAAAAAATGTTTTAATAGTTAAGTATTTATTCACTTATTTTTCAGAGAAAATATTCTTTTTACTTTTATTTTTTCTTTTTATTGAAGCATACGTGAATACACCTATTTGAGGGGTACAAAGTTGACTATCAATAGTTGTGTACAATATGTGATGGTCAAATCAGGATAGTTAGCTTATTTATTATCACAATATGTAATCATTCTTTGTTTCCATTAACAAATTTCTCATAAATCAGGAGCCTTATGCCTTCTTATTACCTTGATTGTAAACTAAGTTAGTTTTGTGCACTTGTCAGCAGCTAGTATGGAGATTATGTAACTGTTTTCAGTCTCAGTAAATGAATCTTATTTGGAAGAAATATGAAGAATAATGATGGTTCTATCATAATGTAACTGAGTGACCTTTGCCAAGATACTTAACCTCACTTTGCCTCAATTTATTCACCTACAAGTGTTGGTGATAATAGTTCCTATTGCATATAGAAATACTGTGAAGACCAAATGAAATAATAGATGTGGACTTAATTTGTAAACTATAAAGCATTTTATATATATTAGCAAATACTATCATTATTTTGTGATTAGGCATTTAGGAAGGCATTGCAGTGGGGTAGTTTGCTTATTAAAATTTTTTGCCACTTTCATAAGGTTTTCCTGTTATCTGAACTCCTAGTAAGTGAGGCAAGACACAAAATACTTGGGGAACTTTTCAGTCCACATATACAGAGTTAAAATGAAGGGGCAGGAGGCACCATAGCCTGGGAGTTTAAGTTGGTGACTAGGCTGAGAGCTCCTGTGCACTTGGCTGTCTCAGTTAGGAGACTGAATATGAATGTGTGTTTTGTGGAGGAAGTATGTGAGAAGAAAAGGGCTGAGAAAGAAGAGAAAGTCAGACCGAATGCATAAGAACAACAATGCCAGTTTAATAGGAGTAGAAGAACACAGGAAGTAATGGAGAGGTTGATTTCAACAATGGGCGCCTATTCATTTATTATAAAAAAGAACTTACCACAAGGTAAAAACATGTCACTAGTAATTTTTTGCAAGGAGCTTATTTTTGGTAATTTTATTTGCTATAAATAGATTGTTGATTGCTATTTCCCAAGACTACTAGTGCTAACAGCCCCTTCCCGAATATCCTGAGAGCCTCATACAGTTTTTCTTCTTTGATCTATGGATGTGATGAGTTACACTGATAGAAGTCATCCAATCTTGGGATAAATTCTGCTCATGATTGGATCATTTAAAATTTACTGCTGGATTTGATTTGCTATGTTTTATTTTGGACTCAGTGTCATCTCATCAATGTGGAAAATAGTTTTTCTCTTTCTAAACCTCTCTTTCAATGGTAATTTACATTTCTCTATGTAAGTTTTTTGTTAAATTGTGATAAATACCTTAAAACTAAGTGGGTCCATTGCTGTATTCTGCTTTTAGGACTATTAGGTAGATTTTCTAAATAGGTGAATTAGAAAAGTCTCAGTATGTGGCATGATCTCACTTTTTGACCAGAGAGAGCTATGTTTAACTCAATTAGGAACTTACTAGCATCAGAACTTTCTTGTTAAAACTTGAGAGAGTTCCAATGACCACTATCGCCACTTTCTAAGTCAGAAGACTGAATTACTTATTATGATTCCATCATTTACATGGTTAGAACACCTGAATATTAGATAATGATTATTTTATGTAGTATGTGATATCCACATATATCCACAACGTATATCTTCCTTGTTCTTTAGTCATCAGTGTTATAACTTCACTAAAAAGCTATCAACTTGGTCTGATTTGTTCCCTCAAAGTTCTTGCCACTTTTGCTAATGGTTCTTTGTGCTCTCTATTTTCTTTGTAAATGCCTGTTTCATTATTTTCACTTAAATTGAAAAAGGCTTTCAAAAATGTAATTTTCAGGCTTATTCTAAGTATTTAAAAGATCTGTGCCTATTTCTCTTTTAATCTTCATTTCTCCATTTTTCCGATACAATGGCAAATGATTCATAGGCGCATGTGTACTTTAACTACTCTATTAAAAGTTAATCTCCAGTGGTGAATAAGACTGCCAACTTTGCTTTTGAGCCAAATGAAATAAAGAGGAGAAGCAAGAGGTTTAAAGCTAACTTACTGGTTTTGGAGGTGGACAAATGTTAAAAGAACATTTTTGTGACTTGCTGGCCCTTAAGGAGCAGAGCATTAGGACCGATCAACTCTTATATGTATGCTTAGTGATCTTTGCTTCTGTGATAGTTAAAAAAAAAAGTATCAAAAGCATGTAGAACATTTCCCCCTTTATTCAACAGAAGCTCACTCAAAAATGAGCAAGAGTCATATTGTGAATTATGTCCTATTACTCAGACACAAAGTGTCATGTAACACCTAGAATTTGCCAGTGTCATATGTCAGGCATATTGAAATACATTTGACAGAGTGGTTTTTTGAGGAAGGTGCAGAACATAACACGATGTGATGGCACACCTAAGCAATGGACACACTGAAATCAAAAAGATGTTGGTTCTAGATCAATACTCTTATCCAAAAATATTTATTTCAGAGGAAAAATGAGTGTTCCAGGCACCTAGACTCAGACACTAGGCTTTGCAGTGTCCTCACAGTGTTAATTTAATTTGACAGAATGGGACACAGTGTATTTGTGTGTGTCTTAATCAAGTCAAGATTCTGGAGTCAAGATTCTGGACAAAATAATTTTTATGTCATACACAGAGCAAAACTGATTTGTATAAGAAAAGAAGCAATGGCTCGAATGACTTGTTAAAGCCATTGCTTTACATTGAAGAAATTCTTGAAAGGTACTGTACTTGGCTTTCTGCCAGTAATGTAAGTTTGCTCTTAGAGGTCATTAGGAGGCATCTTACATGTCGACAGAGCTGAGCTGTCAAATCATATCTTAGGGCAACCGCACACTTCATCATTTCAGTATCCAGATTATACATGGCATTTATTATTACTTTCCAGCTGCCTCCATGTAAGACCAATATGTTCTCTGCAACCGTAAACTTTGCAGTGACTGATCAATTTTAAGCAGTTTGCAGAAATGCACTGGAGCTGCACTATATGTCCTTCTTCAAGGCCTTGTAGTGGAAACTCTGCTTCAGGTGATATTGTGGGAATGTATACTGGTTTGATTAGTCATAATGCATAAAACTGCAGCAGATGACAGTGCAGAGCCCAATGGACTAAATTGATGTTGGAGGATGGGGTCAGTAGTTATCCAGCAATGAGACAAGGGCATATCAACCTACCTAGCAATTCTAAAGGTAGAATACTCCATGTACCCCGGTTTTCTCATTTAGTGTAGGAATAGCAAGCCCGGCTTCCTTCTTATAGCTGTAAGAATTAAATATGATAGTGATAGAATACATTCAACACTGAATCTTTAGAGCTATTACTAGTTTATGAAGAGAGAGTCTTGTTTTTTTGATTGTTCTAAAAAGCAATTCTAAAACTGAAGGGAATTTTTAAAAAAACAAATCATTCATTTTCTTTTATGTACTCATTCTTTTAGGTTTCAAGTGTGAATGATATTTTAGAAATATTTAGAACAAAATTTTCCATCCTATGTAAAAATTGAAATGAAAAATAGGGAAGAAATTGCCTGCTAGTCCTGATCATGCAAGGTTTTGGATTTATATATTTGCATTGGGCAATAGAATTTGAACTATCTAAGGCCATAGAGCAGAAATATCTAGTAAAAATATAGATTTGGGCTACAAATTTGGGAGTCATTGTCATAAAGATAATAATTGGATTAGATGAGCTAGCTTGCTTCTCTCCTTTCTCTGCACAATTTCCCCAGGCAACAGACAGAACCCTGAGGATCAAGAAGAGGAAACCATGAAGGTGACTCAGAAAAAGCAGCCAGAGAAGGAGGAGGAAGATCAAGCAGTTGCAGTGTCAGAGAAGCCTGGGGACCGAAGTACACGGAAGTGGAGGTGGCCAAAGATGTTAAATACTGTAGAAAGGTCAAGTAAGACATAAACTGAAAAATGTCTACTGAATTTATTGTTAAAGTGGTTGGTCCTGGCAAGGACAGCTCACAGGGGTAAAGATGGTGGTGGAGAAGTTTCCAGCGGTGGTAATGATGGGATGCGGCCATGATGTGGTGGTTGATTGGAATGAAGGAGAACAAATTATTAAGCAGTTGGATTGATGTTCAACATGAATAATGAAATTACCTAGGATGGTGGCCGGATTTGGGGGGTGAGATTAAAGTGATACTTCAAAGTCTCACTGGATGAGCAGGAGTGATCAGAATGTTAGAGAAATCAGTGTTGGAGACAGGAAGTGACTAATGAGGTTAAAAATAGCCAGGATATTTGAGAATGTGTTGGAATAATGGTCTACATTCTGGTTATGTGTTTTCTGAGAAACAGATAAAACAGTTTAACCTAGTTTGATATCAACATACTAAAAAGAAAGTAGAGCTATTGGGGGATGTAAATGTGGAGCTGAGATTCTTTGTGTCTGTCTTTCAAAGGACACATTAAAGGCCTCTTTCATTTCTTTGTCCTTTCCGGTTTTTCTCACTTTACCATTTTCCTGCACATAGTACCCACTGTCAACCCCACCCTTCAGTATTAGGACTTCTAATCTTCAATTCCCACTACTAATTGTCAAGAGTCTCGGTGTATTTTAGTTCAAATGGATGTTGGGGGTGTGGAGGGGAAGGCAATGAAACCTGCCTTTACAGTTTGTAAATGACTTTCAAGTCAAGGACTTCCTGGCTTTCAAGGGCCTGGGAGAATAAATAGCCTGAACTTCTCAGGTTTAGGGGAAGGCTGAAGTATGTAAGTGCAGAATGTAAGAAAAGAGGTAAGTGTGTTACCCATGGAAATCCAGAATGGATTTAGGGGCTGAGGAGCTTGGCAAGGTTGCGCTGGGAAGAAGGAAGCACATAACTGTGTAGCTCTTGTTTCACCGTTTCTTTTTATGTTCCTTTGAAGCATTTCACATCCTCAGCTAGGATGTGAAACTTTATCTTCTGCTTCTTTTGCACCCCTGCACTCCTCCCACTAGTACCCAGTGAAGTTCCCTGTATGTCCAGTGGATCTGCGAACTTACTTTTTTCTTCGAGTTACAATTAGTAGTGTATATGTCCTATCCATCGCACAATAAGCGTAACAGGAACTTCGTCTTTACACCTGCCACGTCTTGCCGTACTCAGCCTTGCACCTGGCAAGTACACAGTAAGCTGACCAAATCAATCTAAGTAAAGGGTAATACGTTAGAACAAAATTAGTGAAAACTTTTTTGCTGATGCTTGGTGTCTTGACAAGTTTTTGAACACTTTGAGAGGTGTCACACAGTTTCATGTGTTATTAAAAGACTCCTTTCCATCAATGGTATATATCTATTCTGTTTTTTCCATATTCTTTGATTTATTTTTAACAGACTCCAGGGATGAAAAGCCTGCCAGACAGAAATGAGAGTGGAAATGATTTCAGAAAGTACTGAAGTTACACTGTGTGAAAATGTAAAAGCAGGAGAAAGGCTACCGTGGCCAGAGGGAATTTTCCAAACTAAGAATGAGAGTCGGTGTTTCCTAAATGTAGATGACATGATACTGAGCAACAATCGACTAAATGAGTCCTGAAAAACTCTAGGGGAACTACTCTGGATGGCTTTGTGTCAGTTTCACGGCCACTTCTCAATAGCACTGGGCAACCCTCCCAATGAGGGGCCCATTTCTCTTCAGGGTGATCAGTTAACTTTTTCTCACTTGAACAATGAGGGGCTGACATTCAGGTGGGTTCAGAGAAAAAGGAATCAGAGATGAGACTTGCGGATATGTCTAACATAATTCTAGAATGATACAATTACCTCTTTGGGTATCAAATAGATTCATATCTAAGGTTCAGGAATCCAATTGAGATGTGCTTATTAAAATTGCCAATATTTAAAGCTTGCCTACTTTTTCTCTTTGTATGTTATAGTATAGGGCATGAATTTTAGGAAATTTATTTTATGATACTGATAACTGAAAGAATCTGCTCTGACCAGGTCAGCTAAATTATAGTACATGGGAGATCTGGGATAAGTCAGTAATCATGTCCATCTGTCCTGGAAAATGCTATCATAGGACCATTTTATGTAGAAGCAGCCACAGTGGCTCCAGAGAGCCATGAAATAATGTAGAATACTTCTTATGACCCTTATTCTAGATCCCTGCATGTAGGATATAACCCAGTAACAATCCCAAATCCGTATGTCATGTACAACCAATAGAAAGCCTGACAAAGTAAGTAGGTGGGTCTATCTATCCATCCATCTATCTATCTATCTACCTATCTACCTATCTATCTACCTATCTATCTATCTATCTATCTATCTATCTATCTATCTATCTATCTATCTATCTATCTATCTATCTATCTATCTATCTATCTATCATCTATCTATCTATCTCCTTTGACCCTTCCCCCTTCTTGTGATTATAAAATGGTAAGCTCTGCCGGCCCTCTTTGGAACACATTTTCAGGGCAACCTGATCCATGTGTCTCCCCAGTTGCAACTGTTGGCTCAATAAATCCTTGCTGTTATGTATTTGGTTTCAGTTTCTTTTCTTTAGGTCAACAATACTCAACTCATTATGACATTTCCCCTTTTGTTTGCTATCATCCTAACTCTTGTAATCAAAGCCTCAAGCTGCATTATCACCTTGTTTAGTTCCAATATAGTATTCTATAATTATTTCAAATAACGAGTAGATTGTAACTATGAGCTGTACCTGGTTACCTCTGCTGGTTACATGCCTTTTTAAAGTGGCCTGAGATATCAGCAGGTGGGACAGTTGAAATTTCCAGACTGCCTCCTTACACCCAGCACTTTCTTACATCTCTTTGGCCATATATAGGACCAATGATTTTCTTCTGCTGGTGGTGACCCATCAAGAACATCATTCTTGATGAGGAACTGTGCCTTAAATTGGCTACATTTTAAAATATTGACAAACTTTCAATCACTCTTCCTCAGAATTTCTCAGTTCTACAGCAGTTCTTGAATTATCTGATTACTAATTGAGGATAATCACTGATATACTTTTAAACTATTAGTTACCTTACAACAAAAATACCTAGATTCCATCATCAAACATGTTACACTCTCATATTACTGAGATTATAAATATTTAATAAAAATCATGTGGTATGTTCTTACAAATATAGAGCTTGTTACTCAGCTGCTTTTCTCAATTGATTTTTTTCTCTAATGTGTTACTGAAAGGATTCCTAAAGTGAAGAAAATGACAGACCCATTATTTAGGAGAAATGAGAATTCTACGTATAATACAGAAAAGTAGATAGCAATATGCTAACACCCTTAGATTGGTTACCCAAATATACATCTCTCTCTGATGCCAGAGGAGAGGGTCTGCAGAGGCCCCATAGTCCTCTTAGGCCTGAACCTACCCGTCCTCTTACCAAGTTTTTGATTCTACCACAGGAAGGAATTCAAGAGCAGGGTCATAGTAGAAAGTGAAAACAGGTTTAATGTAACAAACCAGAAATACAGAGTTCACAGAGAGAGAGAGTGCAGCCAAGCTCCAGAGATTGAGCAGGTCCCACACTAAGTTTAATACAAAAGTAAGAAATACACACATGAAGTTTAGTACAGAGTGCAGGCTGGTTCAAGAGAGTGAGCAGCTGCTTGATGAAATTAAGTTTGATACAAAAGAAAGCACATGTACTTCAGCCTACAAGTGCGGGTAGGCCCCAGGAAAGTGAGCTACAACCAGAGCAAGTTTAATACAAAAGGAAGAAACACACGTTTACAGATAAAGAATGGGCTGGCCCCAGGGTGAACAGCAGCCTGCTAAAGGCAAGTTTGATGCAAAAAGAAAGAAATGCACACCTCAGCTGAAGTGTGGGCTGGCTTAAGGAGACTGTGCAACAGCTCTGCCTTCTGCCAGGATTCAACTTTTATAGTTTTGCTGTATAATACATATTCACAATATCTAATGAATATACATTTCACTTTACTGAGCATGCTCTGCTATCAGGGTTCTATAACCCCTTTCTACTGAGCATGCCCAACTCCCTGAGGTCTCAGTTTCCCCATGTTGGAATCAAAAATAGGTCGAATAAGCAACAGTAACTCTCCTCTAGGGGAGGGCCTAAAGGAAGGAACTGAGACCTCAGGAAGTGTCTTGAAACCCAGAGGCATGTCCTGAAACCCAAACCCAGGGAAACTGAACACCTCCTATTTCATTACCACTAAGTAGAAGTGTTAAGTTTTTCTGTATCTAGAGTTGGTAGGGACAGGGACACAAATGAATAAATGAGCCAATTTTAAAGTAAGGAAAAGAAAATAGTATTTTTTCAGTATGATCAACTATCTGTTGAATATAGTACAGGTTGTTTTTACATACATTATCACATTCAGTCCTCCCAGTGAATCTCACATTTTTGCTTTTGGAACCTAAAGTTCAGCCAAGTTAAGCAACTTGTTCCAAGTCAAAAGCTTGCTTATGGCAATTCTTGGATGCAAAACCAGGTCTGTTGGACCCTAAAGTTTACATTTTTCATTACATCAGCTTTTCCCAGAGTGTTATAGCGAATACTGTGCCAGTCACACATTTCACCAAAAATGAGTTTCTTGCTCAGTTAAGATTGAGAACTTTTGCAGTCAAGGAAATGTTTTAATTTTATTTAACCAGAATGGCCCAAACTTTTTACTATAGGAACTTTTCTTCATAGTTATTATTCTGTGGAGTTGATATTTTTCTGCTATGGTTTTTACTATGAATCTTCTTGGTTCATCAGAGTCTGGTTTTATTATATTTCCTCCATGCTCACCTGGGCATTTTTTTCTCATGACTTCTTCAGTCAATAAACCCCACACATCTAGGAATCATGTTGTGGTAGATTAAAAATATAGTCACAAATTCTTAGCTGCTTCTTGGATCTGGACTGACTTCTTGGATCTGGACTGCTTTAACTAATGGAATATGGTGAAAGTGACACTGTATAAGGCCTTGCTGCTTCTCAAAACACTGTTCATAGACCATCATAGAAGGGAGCTGATCTTGTCTTGCCTCAGTGGATGTGGCCATATGGAAGACGATTTAGGTATCCTCCTGACAGGCAGCACCAACTGTAAGACATATGAGTGAGGCCGTTTTGGACCTTCCAACTGAATTAGGCCTCCAACTGAATGTGGCCTTATGAGTGAACCTGGTAAAATCTGCAGGTCAGGGATTTTATGAGGAATAATAAACCATTGCTGTTAGCTGCTATGTTTTGGGCTGATTTGTTACTTAGAGTTAACTGGTAAACATGTGAAAACCATACCTGATAATTTATGAACATTGACATTTCCAGGTGTAGGGTTTTGCCAGGTTATAAGAATTATATGCATTTCTGAGTATGTACTCAATCTTATTGAAATTAATATTTTATGTAGTATATGTACATACAATTATATGTTGAGAGGCAGTTCTCCATGGGTCTCTCATGTTTCTACATGTCTTGTGAGCAAAAGCACTGACAGCTTTTCTTCTGAACTAACTTTTCCAAGATGTTGTAATGAACAACCTTCAAAGAAGAGATAGTATCTCCCTGTGGGGAGAAGGCAGATTTGTCTTTTTTTAGGATAATAAAGGCAATGTCTTCTTCTGAAGCAAAGGTCAGGCAAGTTTGCTTGTAGTAGCCTCATAAAAGATTAGGTTTTCCTAAATTTAGAGTTTCTCAGTTGTGACACAAACCCACTGTGTGAGTATCATCAACCTGGACTCCTCCATGTTGCCCCTTGGGACTTGGAGGATGGGGACAATTGCAAACGTGGAACTCATAATGCCAAATGTTCCACGAGTAATTAAGTCCTTTGTGTCTGATCCAGGTATTTCTGTCTTCTGCCACCATTGATAAAACTGTCGCAGACTAACTTGTTAGCTTACAAGCTGAGAAAATTTTAGACCCTTCATAATTCTTGACATTCTTTATTTTGAACTTAATGCAGTACATAAGATATTTTATGAAAATTATATGAGCTTCTGACATTTTCAGGGACAGATTTATGACAGAATTTTATTCCTTCTGAAGTGCGTATTTTTCATAAGAAGCTATATGTGGGTCTCTCATGAGTTTGATTATTAGACTCATTAGGAATTGTATCTAAGAAGAATGATCTTTTAAACTGAAGTTTTGGTTACATATTTGAATGAATAGAACATATTAATATTTTATTAATAACTAAAGTTCCTCTAGAACAATGTACGATATGTTAGATATGGCTTTTCTTAACAATTATTTAAATTTTTCTGCTTGTATTTTTCTCTCATTATCATTTCTATTTTGGCATATTTGTGATTTCTCTGTCCCTTGTCTCTTTTTTTCAATTAATCATGTAAGTGGTTTATTTATTTTATTTTATTTTCCAGGAACCCAACCACTGAATTTATTTATTGGTTTTATTCTTTTTCTGATTTGTAATTTATAAATTTCTGCCTTTTTTTTTTTTTACTAATTCCTTCCTTCTGCTTTCCTTAAGGCATTTTGTGTTCTTTTTTCAGCTTCTTGAGATGAAATGCTTAATTCATTTATTTTCACTTTTATTCTATGCTTAGCACTACAAATGTTGCTGTCTTCTAAAGGCTCAAGTATGGGTATTTTCTTATTGTTATATTCTAGTTCTGGTTGTGATTTTTTCCTTAAACTAAAGAGTTATGAAGATAGAGCTTTCACCTTTCCTGAATTTAGCTCTCACAACAATCTTGTGAGTCAGGCACTGTTATTATTCCAGTTTTAAAGGAAGAGAGAACTAAGGCTTGGAGAGATTAATTACTGTGGTCAATGTCACAGCTGGAACCAGTGATTTGGACCCAGCTGTTGAGGCCTTGGAGTCCATGTCCACACCACTACACGGAACTGCCACACAATGTGCTAGCACTTAACAAAAATACCAGTGTCCTTTGCCCAAGACTCACCTGGGTCCCTCCAGTAGACTGATCCTCAGAGCTAGAGAGATCTGGATTTGAATTCCAGCTTTTCTCTCTATTATCATTGCGTCCTTGGGTAACTTACACCTGCAGTGTCATTTTGAAGATTAAATGAGATATATGAAACCTGGGATATTGGCTTACACACAGTGTCATCTCTTCTTTGAATTTAGTCCTTTTGAATAAACACTCTGGGGAGTGGGACCTCAATGTTGATGATGTAATTTAATCAGAGACTCACATTTCCTTACCTAATTGGCAGTTTTGGGCTTTTGAGTCCAGAAACAGGGTTTACTGTTTTAATGATTGCACAAGAATATTGGTGTTTTTGTTTGTTGGTAGCACATTACGTGGCTATTCTGTATAGTGGTGGAGATGTGGACCCCAGGGCTGCAATAGCTTGTTTCAAATACCTGCTTCACTGTTCCAGCTGTGTGACATTGGCCAAAGTAATTAATCTCTCCAAGCCTCACTTTTTTCTTCCTTTAAAACTGGAATAATAATAGTGCCTGACCCACAAGGTTGTTGTGAAGAATACACTCAATAAAGCATGGCAGCAGTTAGCACAGTGCTGAGAACATATGCACTGTTATCCCTTCATAAATGTGTGACATATAATTTTCTCTGCAAACACTCATTATTGAAGGTTAAAAATAGCCAAAGTTAGACTTAAGGAGTAATGATACAGGATGGTCTGGAAATTGTTTTTTCTTCTATTTTCACATTTTGATGATTAATATTTAAGGCAAAGAATTCTGACATTTTCAGGGACAGATTTATGAGAGAATTTTAATTCCACCATCATATCAATCTTTCTTAATGGGGAGTGTAACACAGAGGCTTTAAAGTGGCAATTATGGTTGCACTGGGATTAAAAAATACAGGTTTGGGGCCGGCCCCGTGGCTCATTCAGGAGAGTGCGGCACTGGTAGCGCCAAGGCTGTGGCTTCGGATTCTATATACGGATGGCCGGTGCACTCACTGGCTGAGCGTGGTGCAGACAACACCATGCTGAGGGTTGCGATCCCCTTACCAGTCCAAAAAAAAAAAAAAAATACAGGTTTGTTCTACAAAATTTAAAAGTTTATAGGAAAGGCTAAAAATAGGGTGAAAAATATTAGGAGAATGAAGAAAAAAGCTTGCAACTCAGTTGTAGCTGGTTCGTGACTTAGCTGACTCTCGCAGGACATTGTTTCTAACTGTTGTTGTTTCTAACCTAGTGCTAGGTTACTTTTCAGCAAACCACAGGGAACTTCCTTCTTGAATTACAATGTGTAAGTGGCAGCCTTGGGGCTTTCCCTTAAAGGGTCTTTAGGTCCCAGCTGTTAGAAACTCTAGGCTATTTGAATGACATATCACAGGAGACAGTTCCACTTTCTGAAGATTACAAAAACTCTTTGTTTAAATAGAAGTAGCAGATGTATGTGAAGCCATTTATCAAAGCCTCCTGGACTGATGGATGCTAGGGCTGCCCTGTGTCAATACCATGAAACAATCCTGTGAATGCTAGTGGATAAAAGTCCCCTTTCTCAGTGGGACTTCTCAGCATGATCCAAGTCTTGGTGTTCCATTCTTTCTTATGTATTAGATCATAAAAACAAAAATAAAGGAAAGGGTGACCCAAGACATCACACTAGCATATAAGACATACCATACTTTATCACTCCAAAGAAGAAAACTGTTGCCTTAGATGGAATTCCTGAATTCTAGGGAGACAGCTGGGAATGCAGCACCATTTTTTGGGGGGTGAGGGGAGCAATTTTTGGTTTCATGATTGGATTCATTCTTTTATAATTAAGTATTGACAGAGAACAAGGCAAAAGTTAACAACCTAGATAAGAGCAAACCTTTTTTCCTACTTTCATATCCTAGTTTGCTTTTATTTTTAATTAGTTGCAAATATTCAACTTTTTCTAACTGAACTTTATTCCCATGAAATCTATCAATGAACTCTTGAGCTGCAAAGTTCCTTCATTTAGGGTAAGCCTACATTAAACTGATATAGTAAAGATTTAATTTCCAAAGAAGTAATTTCTCTCTATTCTGGCAGGCAGTGAGGGAGAGGCAAACACCTAAGCCTTGGACTGTGGCTGTAGGGACTTGCAATATAACTTCACCCACTTTGAGTAGTTTTGATTCTTTTGGGAATGTGATGAAAGTTATGGTCCCTCCCTCAAAATGTATGTTCCATTCAACTTTTGCAGTGGTGTATCTATCTGTGCTTCCTGCTTCCCTCTTGACTTTAGTCCTTTTCTCCAATCATAATCATCAGCAAAACATAGAATTCTGAGATTGGTGCTGGATGGTAGAAAAGTATAAGATGTGGTCCCTCAAGGAACATGAGAGACAGTATTGTTAAGGAAGAAGTCCCCAAAGAGATAAAAATGCAAATCATCTTAGGTAACTGCTCACATAAGAAACTCTCAGCATTTTAGAAGAAAGAAAAGTCACAGATCAGTAGGGTTGTTGGGGAAGATCACATTGTGCTGGTCTGATCACACACAGGGGGCAGGTGCATCCTCAGTCCACAAACTCAGCTGAGCAATGAAGTGAAATTTTCTGTAACTGAATGTAATTTATATTCTGGGCTCTTACTCTTCTGATTAGTGGATGTTTAACCTCAATTAATTTGGGTTTTATTTCCTTCCTCTGTAAGTTGGTGCTTATAGAGTATGAAAGATGGGGGTAGGTGTGAGGGGAGCATGTGTTCCTGGGTGTGCACACCTGAATGGGGGTGGGGACTTGGTTGGTGACAGGATGATGAGCAGAGAAAAGCTGCTCCCTCAGAAATTACCAAGAATGCAAGGCACATTAGTTGATTTGTCAGTGTTATCTCATTACACATTAAAACATTTCAAATCATTTAATCATGAGAATCTTTAATATGAAAATCCAGATTTCTGGCTTCTTTTCAAAAATCAAATGGCAATACTGGTCCTATATTCCTAAAACACTCATTTATTTCTGAATCTACGAATTTCTGTTGGCAATCAGGCTCTGAGATTTGGTTTTGCAACACTTGATATAAAAGAAGAAGTTTGGATTTAGTCTTGAGAAGAAGGTAGGGTATTTAAACAATGATGAAAAAGCATAAAAAACATTTAAGCAAGGCAAAGAAAGAAAAAGACATGGCAGATATTTGATGTATGATAAGCAGTCAAGTTTAAATATTGGGCAAGTTTAAGCAAAAGTGGGTAAGACATGAAATTGCAGGTCAGAGTGGGAACTGGAAATTTTGTCCTGTGAACTATGGAAAATCATTGTTAAATTTTAATGGACATGTTAACCAATGTTTTGCTGAGCTTATTATGGATATGGTGTGTAGGACAGTTCAGATGAGGGAGAAAAAATGCAGAAAAAAATGAGTTAAAAATTGAATTAGACAATTCTGTCTTGAATAGCTTAGCAGTTTTTGTGAGCAGTTAGTGGGGCAAAAATTTTACCTCAATGTCTAAAACAATATTTTAAATTGTTATGACATAGGAGGTGGTCAGTTTCCCTGGGTTTGGGTTTCAGGTCACACCTATGGGTTTCAAGCCACTCCCCAAGTTCTCAAGCTCCTCCTCTAGGCCCTCCCCTACAGGAAAGTTACTGTTGCTTGTTAGACCTATTTTTGGCACCAACATGGGGAAATTGAGACCACAAAGGGCTGGCTTATGCAAATCCAATGGCTGGGCATGCTCAGTAAAGAAGGGGTTATATAATCTTAGTAGCTGAGCATGCTTGGTAAAGTGGAATTTATCTTTTGAATGACCTTCCACTAGAGGTGCTGAAGAGCACAGAACATTCTTAAATATGTTCAGTGCATGTGATAGGATTTGACCAATGAACATGCTATAAAAGGCGGAGACCAACTGAGCACGTGCAAGACTATGTTACATAGCAGGGAACCACCCCTTAACAGAATATTCATTACACAGCATGAATATGTATTAGATGGTGAAACTATAAAAGCTGAATCTTGACCAAAAGTGGGGCTGTTGGCCACTCTCTCAATGGCCAGCCTGCACTCTGCCTGTGGAGTGCGTATTTCTTTTTTTTTTTGTATCAAACTTACTTTCAGCAAGTGGCATCTCACTTTCTTGAGCCAGCCTGCACTCTGTACTAAACTTTAAGTGTGTATCTCTTATTTTTGTGTTAAACTTGGTGTGGGCCCTGCTCAGTCTGTGGAGCTAGCCCATACTCTCTCTGTGAAATCAGTATTTCTTATCTGTTACATTAAACCTGTTCTTGCTTTCTATTGTGACTCTGCTCTTGAATTCTTTCCTGTGGCAGAGTCAGGAACCTGGTAAGAGGATGGGGGTGGGTTGAAGATGACTATTGGGCCTCCCAGACCCTCTCCTCCAGCATCAGTTAGATGCTTTTAATTTAAATATACTGCTTCTTTTTTTTTTTTGGCCCTCATTCATTAAACAGCTGGTTAATATTTACCACCAACTTTTACATACATTATTTATTTGGCTCTGATTTTTTAAACTGTATGTTTCACTGTGTTGAATGCATGAGGTTTGATTTTAATGACTGTGTATGAGGAGCAGAGTAGACTGCAAGCTCTAGTGAAGCTCTACTGTTGCCACAAGGTCAGCTTTCAAACAGCATAACCTACAGTGTAGGGTAGAGAACCAGAGTGCCAATGGTCTTGAACCCGACTCTGACTTGGACTATTATCTTCTGTTGATGTGAAATTGACTATGTGGGGTTGCCATTTAGGTAACTCAGTAACAGCATGTTCCTTAGATTTTTTTTTTACTTCTTGCTGTGCATGCATGTCTAGAACTGAGTTGGATTTTAATAGATTTTTTTATCTGAACTGTATAAAGTGTTTAACAAAGGTACTATTTTTTTAAGCCAACATTTTATTCACTTATCAGTTGCTTGGAACACCTTATTTCTGTAAAGAGCAATCAAAAGGATGTATTATTAACAATCTAATGGTTAATATCAATTATAAAACACTTAATGACAATAGCTATGATTTACTGAGCAGTGAATTATGTGCCAGATACTGTGCTATGCACTTGCTCTAGATCTTTAGAAAACTCTATAGCAGTACTATGGGAAAGGTATTCTTATTCCTATTTTGCAAATGAGAAGACTAAGGTCCAGAGAGATTGAGAAATTTATTTCAGACAACCTAAATAGTAGTAGTGGATAGCAGAGCTGTTTAAATTATCATTTCATATCCTAAATAATATCACAGGTATGAAAGCAAGCTGAGAATTATCATACATAATAAACTGAAAACTATGATGACAATGAGCTGTACTTAGTTAATGACAGATGAAGATACTACACAGTATTACATCAGACCATATAAAATCTCACCCTGAGCAAAAATCTTATGAGGATAAGATGTAGAAATATTTGCTTTGTTTTAAGGGAAGATAGTTCTGCTAGCCCAGAATTAGTCAGGCATGAGTAAAGTTACTTTTCTGAAGTTGTAATAGATTTTTGCTTACTCAGCCACACTCTCTCTTCTGATTCACTTTGCAACAGATGGATAAACACCTGCAAGGTAGCTGCTTTCGTTGAGAACATGGGGCTACAGTGCGATGCCAGTACCTTGTTAGCCCAAACTGTCAAAACATCATCCTTCCAGTTAGCAAGGTTTAAAATCTTTATGAATTTTTCCTCTGTTAATTTGTTTAAAATTATTGTATACTTTGCTAAGACAAATGCTATCTTTTTTTACATAATTATCCACTTGTTATTGGGAGAAGCATTCAGAAGATATTCTTGTCTGAAAATTTGTGGACTCTGACAAGGGTCTGGAGGTTGGGAGAGTTTTTGAACATTCTGGTACTCTCTGATAAGTTTCAACCCAATGTTCATAAAATCAATAAATAATCTTAATTTTGGGCAGATTAAATAATTTCAGTAGACTATCTGATCCCAAGATTACTTTTTAAAAGTTTTTATGGAAGAATCTCTTGGTAAAAGATACTAAAACGTTTCTGTCTTAGTTCAGGCTACTATAACAAAAATACTATAGACTGGGTGGCTTACAAAACAAACATTTATTTCCCACAGTTCTGGAGGCTGGGAGTCCAAAATCCAGGCACTGGTGATACAGTTTACTGTGAGGGCCCACTTCCTGGTTTGCAGGTGGCTATCTTCTTGTATTCTCACATGGCTGAGAGGAGAGAGAGCTCTAGTGTCTTCATTCCCTTAAAAATGCACTCATCCCATTTGTGAGGGCTCCATCCTCATGACCAGCCAAAGGTCCCACTTAATGCACTTAAATACATTTTTAAACTTAATCCTCATAACAACCTAATGCCTTGGAGATGTTATACAACACCTGACAGCTGTATATCTAGAAAATGATTAAGAATGAATTCAGACCCATGTGTGACTGTCTAGAAGGCTCAAGCCTATCAGACTTTATGAATATTTAATTATATAGAGAAAGGCACGTGATTTATTGCTAAGGGAAAGGATGGAAAGTACTATATATAGTATTGTCACATTAAAAAAATATTTTAAGAAGTAGGGAAAAAAGCTGGAAGGACATTACCAAAGTGAAAATAGTTATTTCTGGTTGGTGGAAATTTCAGGCAATTCTTCGGTTTTATTAATAGTGTTTTACTTTGTTTTCCAACTTCCACGCAGTGAGACTGTGTTGGTTTTTATAATTAGAAAAACAAGGCATTCCCCCTCCCCAAGTTCTCCTGCCCCAAAATGTTAACTGCATCATTATTTGTAATATAATTTGGAACAACTTGAATGTCTAACCATAGAAGAATTGCTTGATAAAATACTGCTAGTCAATTTAAAGGAGTAATATAAAATAAAATGATTGCTATTAAGAACAAGCAACAAACTGGGATAATATTTATTAAATAATGTTCTGTGATATAAGAGAGAACAGAAAATTTTATTTATACTAAGATTACTATGATTTACACTACAACTGTGGTGTAAATTCTGTACGCACATAGTTAAGGGCTAGAGTGTGTAGGATAATAAATGTGATCGTGGTGTTTGGCAGGGTCGGGGAGTGATACAAATATTTTCTTTATTGTTTTAACTATAAATATTAATGTAAAAATAAAGAATCTGTTATTTGGTAAACAACTGCATATGTAAAAGAGAATGCATCTAAATAAAATGCTTGGTCTATTTTGCTACTGTGTAAAGAAGTCTGCTTCTCATAGGGCAATAAAATTTTGACAGGTAAGGTTTGACTTCAAAGTATCAATTCTCTAAACATTTTTCAGCATCATTAGAAATGATGTGGCTACAAAGGCAGAGCAGCCTTTGGGTTTTCTTCTCCTCCACACTTACCAGAGGTATTTCTAAGGATTGCTGCCAGCTCAAATTAGAAAGCAACCTGAATAAAAGTTCCCTAGGCAGGTTGTCTTTGCAACTTTGACAAATGCTGCGTCCTCTATCCCTGAGGTCATGGCAAATGACAGGATATAAAAAGTGAATAGAAAATACTTCCCTGGCACTATCTCATCACTGATCTGCTGAGTAAGGTGGGCAGTGCAGAAAGCCAGCAGCTTCTAGCAGTGCTGTTCTGGAGAGAAGAGAGCATCCACAAAGGCAAACATGACTCTCCTGCCTGGAAGTGGATGTGCGAGCTCAGCATGTTTCTTGCCTCTTGGGTATCAGAGTGAAAACTGGCTGCTTGCCCGGTTTTCTTTCAGAGCCCAGATATAGAGACAACCAAATGTCAAGCTGCCTGTTTCTGAACCAAGTGACTAACCTGTCTCCTTTCCCCCACTTCCAGCCCACTTCAAGGCAAAGGTTGTCACTGGTAGATAAAAATGCATTATTGCAGTTACTCAGTTGGGTGCCAAAGACAGTGAGCTTAGCTACAATAATTCAATGTCAGCCAGTACTGTAAAATCTAGTTTTTTAAAAAAACATTTTAGCATTTTATTGATTTTCATGAATTGCAATTATATTGTAGAAGTGTGGACTTCCTAAGCTGCTGTGACAGGTTAGGGATTGATTTTGGTGATTTTTCAGATCTCCTAGAGAGAGAAAGATGCATACTACACAAACTTGGTATTGCTTATTGGGACATGGAAATCCACAATTTCAAAACATTTTTATAGCTAGAAGTTACCCAAGTGATCATGATTTTCAACGCTCTCATCTCAGGATGCTTGAACTGGAAATACGATTTTCACAAAAATTTTGCTGACCATTCTTAGGGCAGGAAACATCTTGAGGAATTCTGATCTAAAGAATAGTCAAAGGGCATGGAACCCAGGGGAACAGGTACAGTTAGTGAATTATATATGACACTCATTGGCATTCCTAACAACAATTTTTAATACCATCAGTGCAGAGTCAAATAGAAACTCTGGTGTCTGAAGTTTTGGATTGACATGTAACATTAAGTATATGAACATTTAAGAAGGATCATAAATTTATAAAATATGAATGAATTTCATCACTGAAAATTATTTAATATTTTAAAATAACATAGTAATAGTCTTTAATGTACTGTATAGTTCTTGCATTAGTCTGTTTTCTGTTGCTTCTGACAAAATACCTGAAACTGGGTTATTTATTTATTTATCACTCTGTATTCAACAAAAATGTTACATTTCTATCTGAGTTTTTGGTTCACTGAGTTGGTTTAAGAAACTCTACCCCTATAAACTTTATAAACCTCTGTTAGTTGTAGCCTGGGATATCTAAGTTGAAGGAGTGGTGAATGAATGCATTTCCATTGGCTACTTCTCAATAACATTATTATTCTGGATATAGATTCCTAACAGTAATTTGGAGTTCCCTAATTTGGAGACTCATTTGACTCATTTATTGAGTTCCTATATTGTACAAGGCACAAGCCTAGGCACTAGGGATCAAATCTCTGCCGAAGGGAAGGGTTTATTTATAGCTTGGGATATAGAAATGTTATGATTTACCAGATAGGTTATCACTCTAGTTTCTTGTGGCAGAATGAAGAATTAAGTGATTGAGAGATTTTTTTTTTTAGATTTTTAATATTTATTTATTTATTTATTCATACATTCTAAGATGTTGTTGTGGAGGGCTGGGAGGGGGGCGGAGTGGCCCATAGCTGTCTCCTTCACTGGCCTGGTTGCCAATGGCGGGGGTTGCTGCACTGAGGCCCATGCCACCCCCTCACAGCTCAGGAGATGGGGGCTTCCAGTGGCGGCTCCATTGTCACTGGCCTGGTTGTGGACAGCTCTGGGGCAGAAACCGGGTAATTTATAAGACAATAACATGTATTTGTTATAATTTATGGAGGTTGGGAAGACCAAGCTCAAGGGAACACATCTGGCGAGGGCCTTCTTCTTGGTGGCAACTCTCTGCAGAGTCCTGAGGTGGTGCAGGGCATCACATGGTGAGGGGGGCTGAGTGCGTTAATGTACTCACTTGCTCTCCTTATAAAGCCACCAATGTCCCTCTCATGATAACCCACTCATACATTAACCCATTAATCCAGTCACTCATGAGTGGATTAATCCATTTATGAGGGCATAGTCCTTGTGGTCTGATCACCTCTCACAGGCCCCACCATTCAACACTGCCACATTTGAGATCAAACTTCCACATGAGCCTTGGAGGGAACAAGCATTCAGACCATAGCGATTTTTAACCATTAAAAGAAAGGGCTGACCACATTTATACAGAAGATCCAAACCAACCCAAAATGGGCTTTTTATGTGACTTATCATACCTGTTAGTTTTCTACCAACAGGACCCTGCCTTTCCAAGATGTTTCCTTTGGTGAAACCATTCTTTTCCATTTTTAATTATGTGTTTTTTTTTTTTTCTTTTTGGCTAGGGGGAGGATGGAATTTACCCATTCCTAGCTTCAGGGTTGAGTTCTGGTAATCTTAAATCAAGCTTCTCATCCCATCTTTCTAGTCATAGTAACTGGTTCAGAGAGAGACATATAAACCAATCAAAGGCACTAAGATGTGAGGAGGTATTTGCTAAAGTTTCTGAAAAAGAGAAGCTTCCACTTTTTTCTACAACAGTTAGTGAAAGATGCATGTGAGGCTGTTTGGTTAATAACTATGGTGTCCATTTGGCTACCACTACAGGTAGAACCTGGTTTTGTGTGTGTGTGTGTGTGTGTGTGTGTGTGTGTGTGTTGGTGAGAGGGGTGTTTGGGCACTGTGTAATGCCTGTAGATAAAACAAATACATCAGAAGGCAGTGCAGAGAAATACAGAGAAACTGAGTTCTGGACAATGTTTTTGTAACTGGACTATCAACAACTGCCTGAACTAAGAACTATTCTGGTTACAGATTACCTTTATTAAGCTCCTTTTATTTATTTGTTTATTTAATTACTTTTATTGGTTTTGAATATTCATGGGGTACAAAGCAAATTGTCACCACTCATGCCTAAGATGTGATGGCCAGATCCATACTGGCAGCATCTCCATTACCACAAATTGTGATTATACCCTTTGTCCCCCACCCAATTCTTCCCCCAATTATCTCCAACCTCCTTCCCCATCCCTCTTTCCCCACTCCACTTTGTATCCCTAAGTATGTTCTCTCCCTCTGCAAGTCCAACACACCACTGTGGTCTTTCTTTCCTTCCTTCTTCCTCTCTTAGCTTCCACTTATGAGTGAGTACATATGGTAGTTATCCCTCTGTGCTTTGCTTATTTCACTCAACGTAAGTTTCTCCAAGCTCATCCATGTTGTTGCAAATATGAGAATTTCATTCTTTTTTATGGCAGAGTATTATTCCATTGTGTTTCCTTATCCAATCATTCATCTATGGACAATTAGGTTGGTTCCATATCTTGGCTATTGAGAACAGAGCTGTGATGAATATGGGAGTTCAGGTATCCCTTCGACACGATGATTTCCATTCCTTTTGGTATATACCCAGAAGTGGGATTGCTGGATGGTATGGAAGGTCTATATGTGGTTGCTTGAGAAAACTCCATACTGTTTTCCACAGTGGTTGTACTAATTTACAGTCCCTTGATTTGTGTTTTTGATCTCTTACAACATAAATAGTCCTAATTGATACAGAATCTCAAGATTTTTGTAACAAAGTTCTGCTCATATGGTCAAAGAGATCATAATTTATTTTCTTAACCAGGTGCGATCTGTTTGTTAGAAAATGGCACACAGTTAAATTATTATTTATCTTAACTCACTACATTCTGGAAAGCAGTGTTGCAAGGAGTAAATTCAGGGTCATATTCCGAGGTGTCCCTGTGTTGTAGGACCAGCTGTTAAACCGTGGCTCACACTTCCTTACATTTTATCATGATGTGAAAGGGGAGGAGTGGGGTCAGTTTAATTCAGATCAATAAACACCTATGAAAGCCTAATGAAATGGACTTCTTGTAACCATTTTTTTTTTTTTTTTTTTGGCCCCTGGCCAGCAAGGGGATCCGAAACCTTTTTGTATTCATTTTGACTGCCAGGAATTTAAATCCCCTTCCTATGGGATTTAAATATCAGTGTTGGAAAAAAAAAAAAAAGCTAGATATTTGCTTTCTCAGTCTCCCTTGCATCTAGGACATGGGCCTAGGACCTAGGCTCTATTCACTGACACACCTATCCTAGAATTTCAGTGATGTGGAGGAGCAGGGCCTGCTCAGAACCCATTCTGATTGTAGGTGACAATGGTAGCAGCAGTAACCAAATCTATTACCTAGAAACAACAGTGGCTGTAGTTTTTAGGGGAGAGCCCTGTGTCAATTTTATCAGAGGTACAGATGGTAAATTTATTGTCCAGACCAGTGCAGTAGTGATTTTGGTGAATAATTTCTTTGGCTCTTTGGCTGGTTAGTTGTCTCTTATGACCCAAAGATGTCTGAAGTGGCTGGGAAAATCAGAATTCTATACAGAACTGTGACAAACTCCAACTAGAAAATAATGGCAGTAGTCTCAAGAGCAAACAGTTCTAGTAGTCTTTAGAGCAAACAATTCCTTTTTTTTTTTTTTTTTTTTTGAGAAAGAGCTCTTGCCTTACTACTAGGCTCTGGGAAAGATCAAAAGCCTTATAATAGTTCATTGAGTGAGTATCCAGCAAAAAATGGCCCTTAATTGATATATCAAGCTATAAGGTGGGAGTATACCAAAGTTGAACTCCCTTATCATATGGCAGTGGATATATGGACTTAGGTCTGAACAGGTCTGAACAGGTCTTGAAAGCAAAATAAGATATCTTACACAGTTGACTCACTCACGGTGTGCCTGCATCTGTTGACCCACAGCTTTGGCTGCATGGTCAAGTTGACCAAGGTGGAGTTGCCTGAGCTGTACTGGTAAGGCATTGTAGTCCCCTCAAGGTGTAGTGTAAGGATAGCAGAGGGAGGAAATTCTCCTAGTAGGTAGAAATTCAGACTGTCTACATTTTCTGGAAGGAGAGATACTTAGAGACATGGATCTATCCCAATTCATAGAGTGTGTCAATTAGTTTGGTTAGATGGTCAGAAACTTGAATAAGGATGTTTTAGGAAGAGTAATTAGATGGACTTCTCAGAATAGGCCCAGAATATGAGAATATTATATCCCATTTGAATGCTAACCAAGAGGCTCCCTCTATAGTGAATTCACTTGAAAAGGAAACCTCACAAAAGAAAATATATAAATGAAAAATAAACATAGAAAAAAGTGCCTAACATCATTAATTAGCAGGAAAAATGCAAACTAGAACTCTAAAGAATTCTCACTAAACACCTAACAGAATGGCTAAAATGATGAAGATGGAAAATACTGTTGAAGTGTCTGCTATCACTTGTTGGCAAGTACATGGAGCAACTAGGACTCTCTCACAGTGCTGATGGGAGTGTAAGTTGTAAATTTTCACTTTGGAAAACTGTTTGGCAGTATTGACTCACACTTAGACTAACACAATATAGGTATACCTTTGGATTCAGCAATTCCATTCCTATTTAGATACCCAAAATAATTGTGTACATATGTGCACCAAAAGACTTGGTAGGAGCTAAATAAAAAGTTATCTTTTTCTAACCTAATTAAGGCCAGAGAGGTTTGTAATTCATTGGACATGTGAAATTCCTTGTCATTTTTGATTTGCCAACTATAGACATCCAAATCTAGGTATTACTGAATCCACTAGTCACTAGCAGACAGGGAGGTATTTCGAAGCCTACATGCCAGTCAGTTAGCAATGGGGCTGTCCGTGAGGGGTAGAGGGGATGTCCTCACACTTTAGCCTGTTTTTTTAACTTCTAGGGAAGGATAGAGAGAAAGTAATAGAAGAGCATTTGAATGAGTGATGAACAATCCCTGAGATGATTCACTTCTAACAGATTTCCCAAGAGGTTGATACCCATTTACCTACCGATTGTTATTTCACTTGTGTCTCAGAAGGGAGAATTTTATTTAATTTTTATTAGTCCTTTCAGATGCCTCCCTAACAATTTTAAACCTCAACATGTATATACTGGCCCAGAATGTAGTCAAGAGATGGGGATATGGATTTGAAAACTAGTTACTAATTTCTTTAAATTTGGTTTAGTTTATGCCGTCCCTACTTGTCCTCTCATATATAAATTGGTATTATAACAACTGAACTGTGTTTCAAATGAAGGAAAGAGTTATCTTGACTGGCAAAATAATTTTAAATTCTTTAAGGAAATAACTATGAATAAACAGACATTTCATATGTCTTCACCTTCCTGGAATTTACCAGATGAAAGACTTGTCAACCCCAGACAAGATAGTTAATGTTTTTCTCACATGGAGAGTCCCTAATGCTGCCACTTTTTTTTATAGCAACATTAATCTTAAGGCCACATGGAATTAAACCTATTTTAATTAAGCATATAACTTGGTACTTGCTAACCTTAAATTTGAAGATGATGAAGCATTTTATAATGATCAATGAATTATGCACTCCTGGGGCTTTTATAGATATGATTAGAAAGGGTAACTATCCAATTATTGTCAATGTAGAGCTGAAAGATCTTCAGTAATCACCCCAAAAGTTGGGTCTCTAAAAAGCTTTCTTTCTTGAAAATGTGTGTTTGGAAAGTTGCTAAGCCAAGAAGAATTTGTAACATTGGAGTGGAAGTTTATATTTTATCATTAATTCAACAGACATTTATTGTTCATCTACTCTATGCATTCTTCTAAGCACTGGAGATCCATTAGTGGCACAGTCATTGTTCTTATGGATCTCATATTCTAGGGGGGAAGAGAGAACAAACAGGCAGTGTTCTTGGTTAGGACAGATTAGTATTTCAAATAAAGTATTCCAGTGATTTTAGCTAGAAAGTCTGGAAACAAAAGAAAATTGATGGAAGTTGTATCATGATGCTGACAAGAGAGTAAAGAATTATGGAGGCAGAGTGGAGGAGAACAGGGCCTCTGGCAATGAGCCTAGTGTGTGAGGTTGCTCTCCCCACCCCCACCCTCTTTGACATTTTCTGACTCTGGATGGGTGGCTGAGAGTGGAGTTTTTGACAGCTTCGTAGGCTAGGGGCATAGTGATCAGATAGAGAAGAGTTGGACAACACTATTCCCAACCTTACTTAATGAACATACTTACAGCAATGCTTCTCCCAAACTGCAGACTATACATTGTTTGCAAGTACACATGAAACATCTGCAAAAATCGATTATTTGTTGGGTCAAAAAGCAACTCTCAATGTTGAAAAGGGTTGAAGGTATACAGAGTGTGATGTTCTACCACAATGAAATTATGTTAGAAATCAATAGCAAAGGGACAATTAGAATATCACCATATTCTTTGAAATAAAGAGACAGATGTCTAGCTAACCCATGGGTCAAAGAAAAAGAACACAATAGAAATTAGAAAATATTTTGAACTGAAAGATAACGAAAACAGTGCCTACCAAAAATTGTAGGATACCAGTAGATCTGTACTCAGAGGAAAATTTATAGCTTTAATTTCAAATACATGTATTAGAAATGAAAAAAAAAAAAAAAAAAAAGCTGAGAAAAACCAATGGCACTATATCCGTGACAAGAAATTAAGATAGAATATAAAATTACACCAAAGAGAATAGAAGAAAGGAAATCCTATTTAGAAGCAGAATTTATGGAAATGGAAAACATATAAACAATAGAGAGCATCAATAATAATCAACAAATTTGGTGAGAATAAGAAAAAAATAAAGAATGCAGAAATAACCAATATCAGGAATGCAAAAGGACATATTTCTGTGACACCTATGGACATTAAAATGATAAGGGGATATTGTGAACAACTTAATGCCAATATATTTGGACTTTTTGATGAATTGGATAACAGAAAAATGCAGCTCACCAAAACTAATTATAAGAAAAAATAGAAAAACTGAATAATCCTATATCTATTAAAGTAATCAGATCTGTAAATTAAAACTCCCGACAAGAAAAACTCCAGGCCACTATTAGCTTGTCATGAAACCCACCCTTCTCCTTCTGTTCTCATGCACCTCAAATCTTTACAAGAGCCAATATTAATCTATGCTCAATATTGTTTCAAGAAAGGGGGTGACATACTTTTAGTGGTAGTCAAAAAATTAAAATCTCACTACTGATTTTTCTGAAGCCTTAATAGAAACTCCAAACTATGGAAAATAGCTCTTTTCTACTGTCTTTTAATTTAATCATAGCTGTGTAGGTTTAATACTCAAAATAGCCTTAGGAAGTAAGTGTTACTTCCTTTTTAAAAGTAGATAATAAAACAATGGCTAAGAGAGTTTAAGTAATTGTTGAAACCAGCTTGCAAAACATAGGTCTGTCTGAAACAGTCCAACCTTTCCCCACCTGATTCAACCTTTCCCCACCGTGTCATATTGCCTCTTGTTTTGCAAGCCAAGGAAACAACCAGGGAAGCCAAAAGGAAACTCTCTATGACCTTCGAGCAATGTGCTGCATCCTAAAGAGATGGAATATGGACTCACACCAGGAAGAACTTGGGTTCTTCCACTTGTTAGCTGTGACCTTGAGCAATTCACTTAACTCATATGCCTTACATTTTTAAATCTGTTGAGATACTTATTATAATACCTACCATATAAGATTATGGTGAAAATTAAATGGAATTGTGTATGTGAGTGTTTTTATGATTACCACGTGGCACTTAATAGGTGCTTTAGATTCTTCTTACCTAAATGAAATGATGTAACATGCTATATAGGTATAAGCTTTGAACACTTCCTCATATTGTTTTTATTACTTATGAAATGTGTTATCTTCT
This sequence comes from Cynocephalus volans, assembly GCF_027409185.1. Taxonomy (NCBI): domain Eukaryota; kingdom Metazoa; phylum Chordata; class Mammalia; order Dermoptera; family Cynocephalidae; genus Cynocephalus; species Cynocephalus volans. The sequence goes on from NC_084464.1 coordinate 81,417,961, forward strand.
GAAATACAGGTGTTTTCTGCTCTTTTAAAATAATCTCTTAAACCTTATATGATTCCCAAGGAGAGCTAAAGCTCATCTTCTTTTTAGTTCTGACATCAATATGGGCACCTTGATGATAATGTGATAAGTACCTGTGAAATAAATCTTTTAAATGAGATTTTACTGCTTTAATAAACTCTTTTCCTGTTGCTGTGATTTCTCATTTTGATCAGCGATACAAGAAAACACCTAGATAGGATTGTCAAGTCTCATCCATCATCAAAAATGAAGTGAGAGATCTGAATAAGAATCTCTAGACACTTCCAGTAAATCAGTTGTTTCTTTAATAATGCCTCTTGTTTTCTTTTCTAATATCTTCCAAATTTGAGGTAGGCACACTCCAATTCGGGATGAGGTAGAACTCATTTACTTCTCTTGCCATTGTTCTGTTCTTTCTCAGTAGAATTCAAAGCATTAATGAACACAAGAAAGGCATTAGCAGTGAAATAACTTTATAGCAGGTGATTGAATGACTGGAAAATTCTTTAGCTGAATTTTAAGGATGAAATTATGAAAAATCCAATTTTTTAAACTTTAGGATTCTAAAAGTTGGAGAGCATTATAGTTTTTTTTGTTTGTTTGTTTGTTTTGTAAACACATAAAACTTTCTGGATATGATTGTACTTTCTTAGTTTTGGATAACAGATCAGAATAAATTAGAAAAAAATTCACTTTTTTTTCCGTATATACCAGCACATTAGGGAGGTAGTTGTAAAACAGCTAAAAAAAAAAAAAAATACAAATTTTAGATAAATAAATCTAGCTTGAGCCCATGGCTTTGCCAATGACCTATTATTTAAGCATGCTAAGTCTCAGTTTCCTCATAGGTTCCACTATTCCCAAACTAGCATTATGACCTGAATGTAAGGTACCAGTGCAATGACAATGACAGTATCTATTTTTACCTTCATAGCTCATCTCCACATGCTGCAATTCTTCCACTAAACCCTGTGCCTTGGAAGCTGGATATAATGCAATCTTCCAAGACAGTGGAGCTTGTAGGCCCTCAAAATGCTCTTTTTGAAAATAAATCTATATTGTAAAGTAGTGAAGTTATAGATTGCATAAGAACTGGGTTGCATGTCTTCCACATGTTAAATGGAATTCTTTTTTCCCCCTCCCCTTTCCTTTGTCTCATTCTCCTTTGAAGAAAACATGGGGAAGTTATTTTGTTTATTAGAATTCCAGTTGTTTGGTTTCTAAGAGTTCTAAAAATTATATTACAAATTCTAAACTAGTCAGCTCTGAATTAATCAGGCTGAAATTGAATCTGTATTTTCTCTTTCCTACGGGTTGAATATAAAATCATTAGTAATGTTCCAAAGAATCATGGTATGCCCCCTGACTATGGTGATTCACTGGAAACAAGAGAGATTAACTTAAACAAAGTGCTGTTCTTTCACTAAAAATTTTAATCAATTGTATGGGGTTGAGGTTTCTGCTTAGACTTTTAAGGGGCTTTTACATTTCTCCCAGGCACTCTCCCAGCACTGGCTGTGATTGAAAAACAAAGGATTACTATCAGCATACTAGAGTAGCAAAGTTACATTTTTCATGTTAAATTGAGGCATGAATAATAGAGCAAAAGTATATTTCTATGGGAAAACTTAACAGATTCACTGATTGAGTCAGTGAATTTTATAGCATAAATATTAAAATTTTAAGGAACACATCAGAGATGCATTTGTATGTTCTTTAAACTTTTAAAATCCAAGTATGCGTGTGTGTAGTCAGCTCACAATTCCAGTCAATGAGCATAGCCTCAGAAGTGAGTAACACTTGACTACAGAAGCACTGATCAATGGCATTGCACATTTGTGTGATTTATAAACTGAATATAGAATCCTATCCCTGAATAAGGTACAAATTTGCTGTGCATTGGGCAGTTTTACTTTCTTTTTTTCTTATTCTTATACTCATCAATGCTGCCTTTCACCTGCCACTCTTAACTAGTCTAGAAAATTTTGTGGTTAGAGTTCCTTAGCTTTTGCATGTAGCATGTTTAGCAGATTTGGTGTATTTACACGAGAGTGTGTGTGAATATACATAGCAGCATTGTGAGTTGGGTGTCTTAGATCAACACCACCACTGAAAAAAAAAACTTTTAAATATCCCTGAAAAATATAGAAGACAGTCTTTTAAAATGAGCTATAAGCTGGCAAGTTTAGTAAAGAATAATCAATGTCCAAAGCTAAGTGAAAATAGAATAACAGAAAGGTATGTGGAGCATTGAATCCAGACTTTACTTTGAGGGCACTTGCTACACCCAACAAATTGGATCTTTTCTTCAGCCTCAAAGGATACAGAAGTACCAAGAGGCAAAGATCAGGGACCACTAACAGTAGTATGCAGGCCAATTAGATTGACAGTGGCTTCTTTCACAACAATGGAAGTAGAGATGAAATAATATCTTCAATGAGCTGAGAGAAAACATGGCAACCGTCAGTCTCAAAGTTGGTTCACAGTGAAAACATCTGTCAAGAACAAAACAAAATAAAGACAAGTTCAGACACAAAAAACACATTTGCAATGAACAGAGGGTGACTTCAAGCAGAAGATAAATTATTTTAGCTGGAGAAACTGAGATGCAAGAAGAAATGAAAAAAAAGAGGCATTAAAAATAAAAATAATCATTGTATAAAATAAAGAGAGCAGTGATAATATCCTCTGGTATTTAAAAAACAAGATAGAATTAAAACATATAATAATAGTAATATGAATTCAGGTGGGATGACTGGGGTTAAAGTGTTCTAAGGTACTTGCATTGTTTGAGAGAATATAAAGAGATTAATAGATTTTATGCCTTGATAAATAAATAGATAAAAATATCTAGGTTTCTAGGTAAGGCCACACACAAAAAATAGAAATGGAATACATATATATATAAATATAAGTATGCATACATATAACTTTGTAAGTAGTAGAAGAAAAAGAAAGAGATAAGAAAAGAACAACAAAAAATGGAAGAGGAATAATAAAAAATAAGCAATAAAATTGGTGATAGAATATATTAGTAATTACAATAAACTTAAGCAGATTAAATGCTATCACTAAAAGTTAAAAATTATCAGATTAATAAACCCAAATCCTGCTACATAGGATTTGCAAATGATTCATCTGGAACATTAGGATACAGAATAGTTTAAAATTCAAAGGTTATTAATCTATATCCTGGAAAAATACTAACCAAAAGAAAGCTGAAATTGCTATACTGTTATCAGTCAAAATAGATTTTAAGATAAAAAGTTTTATTGGGGATAAAAAATCCATTTCATGATGATAGAAGGCTCAATTAACAAAGGAGATATAATAATTTAGACTTCTATGCATCTAATACATAGCCAAAACTATATAGAGCCAGAACTTACCAAATACAAATAAAGTTAACAAAAGAGTGCCACTGTGGGAGCTTTAAACACATACATTTTAATGATTATCAGAATAAGTAGATAAATTTATCAGTGATAATACAGAATATTTGAGCAACATAATTGACAAGCTTCAAACAAGAAATGCAGGAGACAGTCTTTCTGAGCACAAAAGGAATATTTAAGAATATAACAAATAGTGGGTTACGGAACACATTTCAAAGGATAGATTTCATATTCATTTCATTCAATAACTGAAATGTAATTAACTTATAATAACTTAATGAATATTTATATAAATAAGTACAAAAAAAGTTTTATACTAAAGACTAAAGACTTCAGAAAAAAATAGAGCTAACAAATGAATTCAGTAAATTGCAGGATATAAAATCAACATAAAAAAATCAGTTGTACTTCTTTACAGTTATAACAGTCTATCTGAAAGAGAAATCAAGAAAACAATCCCATTTATGACAGCATCAAAAAAATTACTTGGGAATAAATTTAACCAAGGAGGTAAAAGACCTATACATTGAAAACTATAAAGCATTGATGAAAGAAATTGAAGAAGACACAAATAAATGGAAAGATACTCTGTGTTCATGGATTGGAAGAATTAATATCATCAAAATGTCCATACCACTTAAAATGATGAACATATTCAATAAAATCCCTATCAAAATCCGAATGGGATTTTTTACAGAAATAGAAAGAATAATCCTAAAATTTATATGGAACCACAATAGACCCTGAATAGGCAAAGCAAACTTGAGAAAGAAAAACAAAATTGAAAGAATCACACTTCCTGATTTCAAACTACATTACAAACCTATAGTAATCAAAACAGTATGGTATTGTACAAGAACAAACCCATAGGCTAATGGAACAGAAAAGAGGGCCCAGAAGTAAACCCATACATATGCTGTCAACTAATTTTTGACAAGGCAACCAAGAAAACACAATGGGGAAAGGATAGTCTCTTCAATAAATGGTGTTGAGAAAACCATATACACATGTAAGATGATAAAACTGGGCCCTTATATTACACCATACACAAAAATCAACCCAAAATTTATTAAAAACTTAAGGGCTCAAACTGTAAAACTATTAGAAGAAAACAGGGGAAACACTTCAAGACATTAGTCTGGGAAAAAGTTTTATGGAAAAGACTTCTAGAGCACAGGCAACAAGAGCAAAAATAGACAAATTGGACTGCATCAAACTGTAAACCTTCTGCACAGCAAAGGAATCAATCAACAGAGTGAAGACAGAACCTATAGAATGGGAGAAAATATTTGCAAATCATACATCTGATAACAAAATATATAAGGACCCCACACAACTCAATAGCAACCCCCCCATACCCAATTAAAAGATGGGCAAAGGACTTGAACAGACATTTTACAATGAAAACATACAAGTGGCCAACAGGTATGTGAAAAGGCACTGGACATCCTTAGTCATCAGGGAGAAGCAAATCAAAAACATGGTGAGATATCACCTCACTCCTGCTAGAATGGATATTATCAAAAAGACAAGAGATAACAGGTGTTGGTAAGGGTGTGAAGAAAAGGGAACACTTGTACACTGTTGGTAGGAATGTAAATCAATACAGCCATTATGGAAAACAGTATGGAGGTTTCTCAAAAACTAAAAAGTAGAATTACAATGTGATCCAGCAATCTGTTTTCTGGATTTATACTCAAAGAAATAAAATCAGTAAGTTAAAGAGTTATCTGCACTCTCACATTCACTGCAGCATTATTCACAATAGCCAAGATATAGAAATAATATAGGTGTCCATTGATGGATGAATGAATAAAAAAAAGTGGCATATATACATAGAATGGAATATTATCCAAAGGAAGGAAATGCTGCCATTTGTGACAACATGAATAAATGTGGAGGACATTAGCCTAAGAGAAATAAGCCAGACACAGAAAGACAAATACTGCATGATCTTATTTACATATAAATAAAAAAATCAAATATATAAAATTAGAGAGTAGAACAGTGGTTGCAAGAAGTTTAGGGGTGGGGAAATGGGAAGTTGTTGGTCAAAGGATATAAAGTTGCAGTTATGTGGGATGAATAAGTTTAGAGAGCTAATGCACAGCATGATGATGGTAGTTAAAAATATATTTTTGTATATTAGAAATTTGCTGAGAGAGTAGATTTTAAGTGCTTTCACCACAAAACAAACAAACCAACAAAGGAAAGACCAAAAAGGTAACTATGTGGATGATGGATATGTTAATTTGCTTGGTTATAGTAATCATTTCACTATGTATCTGTATATCAAAACATGTGTAATCTCAAAAATATGCAATTTTTATTTTAGGAAAACAGCAAAGCAGTCTCCACACAGCTTTGTAAGCACTGAACTAATCATTTACTGCTCATAATTCTCAGTTACTTCCACAACTCAGTCTGACAAATCTTACCACTAAACCACATCCTTCTCCAATTGCTTGACAGAAGTTCAACTTTAAAAGTTTTCCTTTTGTGGACATTTCCTTTATGTTTCCAGTTAATGATAGAAGTAAAGCCTGTCCCAGCCTGTGTGGTCTTGTCACTTGAGATACTTTGGCACCCAAATAAAGCACTAAGGGAGACATGGAAAATGAGAATGAAAGAGAAGCAATCAGGAGCTCGAAAATAGGACCATCTATATGGCTGTTCCCTGTGATGCACATGTAACTATCACTGGAGAACCTAGATACATCCCGGGTGGTCTCTTTTCCAAAGGGAATGACTTGGTAGGTAAGGCAAGACAACAATATTTGCTTACCAGCAGCAATGCTCTAAATTTTGGTGTGAGGTGGTCCCATGTTTTGAGGTTAGTTGGGAGAAAATTTGGAGCAAATTCCTGGTAGCTGCTGAGCAGTGGGAAGAGGTGAAACAGCAGAGAGAGGTTATGTGACTTTTTGAAAGTTGTCTTCTGGCCCAGTTAAGTAAAGTAGTGTTCAGTGCAATGCTTCATTGCCACAGGGATGAGGTCACTGGAATATATAGCTGGCAAACAGGTGAAATGCAATCATAAAGAATGTGTGATCCTAGCAGGGGAGAGTGGTGTTAGGTGAGGATCCATCATCACTGGCTGATAGGTGCAATGAATTTCCCACAGATACCAGCCAAAAAAAAAAAAAAAAAATCATGTATTTTCATAAATTTAGAAACAGTCCTAAGTAATTCACAAGTTAAAGAATCATAAGTATAAAATAGAAAATATATTGAACCGAACAATAATTAACCATGACATATTGAAATTTGGGGGATTTAGGTAAAGTTTTACTTAAGTATTGGTGTTGTGAAAGAAGAAAATTTCAAAATTAATGAGCCAGGCTTCTAATTTTAGGTGAAAAACAGCAACAGGATAAACACAAATAATGTAGAAGGAAGGAAATGGTACAGATAAGAGAAGAAATGAATGTTAGAGGAAACAAACATATAATACTTTACTCAAAATAAAAATAAGTTTCACTTGGAATGACTAATAAAATTGAAAAACTTCTGTCAAGATTGATCATGAAGAAAGTGTGAAGACACAGATAAACAACATTAGAAATTAAAAATGAGACAAACACAGAAGTTACAGAGATTTAAAAAAAAACAATAGGATAACGTGAGTAACTTTATTCCAATAAATTTGAAAGTTTTGAAGAGATAAGGACAAATTTCTAGAGAAAATTGTATCTAACAAAAATGACTCAAGAAAACTAGCAACCCTGAATAGTCATATAACTGCAAAAGAAATGAAAAGAAAAAGTTAAAAATATTTCCTCAATGAAAATATCAAGACAAGAGAATTCTTACCAATGAGTCCTACTAACATTTAAGAAACAAATAACTCTAATATCACAAAACCATTGTATAATGTGGACAAAGAAGGAATATGCTGAACTCCTTTTATGAGGCTGTCATTATTGTGTTGTGACACCTAGTCTAGGACTGTACACAGAAGGAAAATTACAGGCCAATATCATTTATAAACATAGGTGCAAATATCCTAAAAATAATACATTAGCACAATCATTCCAATAATGTGTAAAAAGAGTATACATCATGACTAATTGAGGGGAGGGTATTCCGGCATTAGAGAATTGGTTTGACATTATAAAATAATTTAATTAACCATATTTGCGAATTAAAGGAGGAGAAGCATCTCATGATCTCAAAAGAAGCAGGAAAAGAATTTATCAAAATTCAATATACATTTATGATAATATCTCTTAGGATATTAACAGTAGAATAAAATTCCTCATTTCAGGAAAAGATAGCTATAGAAATGCTATGGCAAGCATCACACTTAGTGGTAAAAGATTGAAAGCATTTCTTTTAAGATCAAGAATAAAACAAAAATGTCAGCCATCACCACTTCCATTCATACTTGTGCTGGAACTCCAAGCCAGTTTAGTAAAGCAAAAACCAAACAAACACACAAAAACAAAAACAAAACTAAAACAACAACAACAAAACAGAAAAAGCAATGAAGGGATTAAAGTTGTAAAAGAAATAATAAAACTATCATTCTTCACAGATGACATGATTGTTTAAGTAAAAACAAAACAAAACAAAGAATCCATAAGTAAATTATTAGAGTCACAAGAGGGTTTAACCAGATATAAAAAAATCAATTGCATTTTTAATATTTATTTTTAAATTCACAAATAAAACTGCATATATTTATTATATGTACATGTACAACATGTTGTTTTGAAAGATTTATTTTTTAAAATTTCATTTTATTTTTATTTATTTTTTTACACTCAAAACATAATTGATTATACATATTTATGGAGTACAAAGTTGACTATCAGTATTTGTGTACAAAATGTGATGACCAAATCAGTATTATTAGCATGTTCATCATTACAAATTATAATTATTCTTTGTGTCTCTTACCCAATTTTTCTCTAACCCACTTCTCCCTCCCCTTTTCCCATCTGTAGTAACCATAGGTCTGTTCTCTCCTTCTGAAAGTTCAATGTATTATTGTGGTCTTTTCTTTTTCCCTCTTTTCCTCCCTCCCTTCCTTCCTTCACTCCCACTTATGATTGAGGACATATAATATTTCTCTTTCAGTGCTTGGTTTACTTCACTTCACAGTTTTCTCCAAGCTCATCCACGTTGCTGTGAATGGCAGAATTTCATTATCTTTTTTATGGCTGAGTGGTATTTCATTGTGTATATATACAACATTTTCCTTATCCAGTTGTCTGTCGATGGGCATTTAGGTAGATTCCTTATCTTGGCTATTGTAAACAGAGCTGCAGTGAACACGAGAGTGCAGATATCCCTTTGATATGATGATTTCCGTTCCTTTGAGTATATACCCAGCAGTAGGATTGCTGGATCCCATGTAGTTCTACTTGTAGTCGTTTGAAAAACCTCCATACTGTTTTCCATAGTGGCTGACCTAATTTACAGTCCCATCAACAGTGTAGGAGGGTTCTCCTTTCTTTGCATTCTCACCAGCATTTGTTATTCTGTCTTTTTGGTAATAGTCTAACCCAGTGAGATGATATCTCAGTGATATTGATTTGCATTTCCCTGATGATTAGTGATATTGAACATTTTTTCTTATACCTGTTGGCCATTTATATGTCTTTGAAAAATGTCTATTCAGCTCCTTTGCCCATTTTTTAATTGGATTATTTATTTTTTTACTGTTAAATTGATGAGCTCCAGATGTTTTTTGGTAGAGGTTATGGATTTTTCTATATTTAGGATCATGTCATCTGCAAAAAGTGACAGTTTGACTTCTTTTCCAACTTGGATACCCTTTATTTCTTCCTCTTGCCTGATTACTCTGGATGGTACTTACAATTCTATGTTGAACAGGAGAGGTGGGAGTGGGCATCCTTGTCTTGTTCTTACTTTTAAGGAAAAAGTTTTCAACTTTTCCCCATTCACAATGATGTTGGCAGTGGCTGTTATTGTGTTGAGATACTCTTCTTCTGTACCTAATTTATTGAGGGTCTTTATTATGAAGTGATGCTGAATTTTGTCAAATGCTTCTTCTGAGACTATTGAGATGATCATATGGTTTTTGTCCTTAATTTTGTTGATGTGGTGCATCACATTTATTGATTTGTGTATGTTGAGCCATCATCCTTGCATCTCTGGGATGAATCCCACTTGATCTTGTTGTATAATTTTTTTGATGTGCTATTGTATTCTGTTTGCTAATATCTTGTTGAAGATTTTTGCATCTATGTTCATCAAGGATATTGGCCTGTAGCTTTCTTTTTGTGTTGTGTCTTTGTCTGATTTTGATGTCAGGGTGATGTTGGCCTCACAGAATGAGTTTGGGAGAATAGCTTCTGTTTCAATTTTTTCGAATACTTTGAAAAGGATTGGTGATAATTCTTTAAAGTTTCATAGAATTCTGCTGAAAGATTTATACATTGTGGGATGCCTAGATTGAGCTAATTAACATATTATTTACCTCATTTACTTACTTTTTTGTGGTGAGAGTACTTAAAATCTACTTTCTTACAATTTTCAAGAATATAATACATTCTTATTAACTATAGTCACCATATTGTACAATAGATCTCTTGAACTTATTCCTATTTCTCTTTTCTAACTGAAATTTTGTGTCCTTTGACCAATATCTTCCCAACCTTTCCCTTCCTCCAAGTGCCTGATAACTGCTATTCTCTATGCCTCTGCGAGAATCTAACTTTTTTAGATTCTACACAATTGTGAGATCATTTGTTTTTCAGTAAAACAAATGTCTTATTTCATCTAACATAATGTCCTTTTTTTCATCCAAGTTGTTATAAATGACAGTATTTCCTTTTTAAAAGCTGATTAATATCTCATTTTGTACATGACACATTTTGTTATCCATTCATCTGTTGATTGACATGAAGGCTGACTCCATATTTTGGCTATTGTGAATCATGCAATGAACATGGGAATGCAGATATCTCTTCAAGATACTGATTTCATTTCCTTTGGGTATATACCCAGTACTGGCATTGCTGGATCATACAATAATTGTTTTTAAAAATCTAATTGTATTTTTATACCCTATAGGTAGAAAATTTCATTCAAAAGTAATTTAAGATAGCATTAGAAAACTAATTTAAGATAGCATTAGAAAAAAAGTACTTTGGAATAAATCTAACAAATATAAGCAAAGCTTTATGGAAAAAATAGTAAAACTCTGCTTCTAGACATTATAACAAATTTAAATAAATGACATAGGAAGACTCAATACTGAGACACCAATGCTGTGGTGGAATTTGATGAACTGATCTATATATATAAAAATGAAAAAGTCTTCAAAATGCCAAAACACATCTGAAGACCTAAGCATGGAAAAACTTGTCTCAAATTAAGAAAAACTTGGATGCAGTTTGACAGTGTGGTACTGATTCAGTGAAAGGGGAAAAGATCAGTACAACTGATTGCAATGTCCATAATCAGATGCACACATACAGTATGTGGAAACATGATTTTGGCACAGTAGCTGAGTGGGAAAACAAGGAATTTTTTAAAATGATGTTAAAGCAATTTGAAAATGATATCAAAGTTAAAGACTTATGTGAAAGGCAAAACTATAAAGCTTTTGCAAGACAAATGGGGGAATATATTTGTAAGGTAGTAAAAATGTTCTCAAACAGGGCACAAAAAGCAAGCAGAAATCATGAAGGGAATGCTAGATGAATTTCACTAAATTGAAATTAAGAACCTCTGTTCATCAACAGATGCTTTAAAACAAGGAGAAACACAATCTACAAAGGGGAAGGAAATATTTCCAATATACAAAACCAACAAAAGATCATCATTCAACTCAATAGTTTCAATAACAACAACAAAAAACCCAATAGAAAAATGAGCAAAAAACATACACAAACATTTCACAGCAGAAGAAACATGAATTGCAAATAAACATATGAAAATATGCTCAGCCTCATTAGTAATCATGAAAATGCAAATTAAGCCACAAGGCGATACCATTTCACAGCAGCTTGTAACGTTAAGTGTTGGTGAGGATGTGGTGATGGATTCTGAAGGCACAGTCCATGTGAAAGAATTTGGAAGAGACTGAGTGACTCCTGCACATGCTTCAGGAGACAGGGCAGAACACTCAGGCAGTTCAGGAGCCCGACAACCGTTAAATGGATAAATAAATTATGGTACGTTCACATTTGCACACTGGAATGCTAGTAATTGTGAGTAATGAAGAATTATGCTATTTAGTGAGAAAACTGATGACTCTCAGGAGGAGCATATATGAGGAATAAAGCAATTTATAGAAAAACATGAACAACATGATTCTTTTTATATAACATTCAAAAGCCATGTAAAACTAAACAATGTTATCTTAGGTATATGAAATGTGGTAAAACTAAGGAAGAGCAAAGGGAATCATGCGTTCAGAAGATTGTACTTACCTCTGAGCAGAGAGGAACTGAAATGGGACCGGGGAAGGACATTGGTGGGGGGGCATACTTTTACTTACACCAGGTAGTGGATGCACAATGTTTGCATCACTTTTCTTCATAATTCATATGCATTTTATAAATATTGTTTTGTATCTATTCAATATTTAATAAAAATAATGAAAACAAATTAAAACTAAAACAGAAGCACAGTTTTGAAATGGTTGCACAAATCTTGCTTGTCAGTTAGGATGGACATGCACACATGTAATTTTCCCAGAGCCTTGCCTCAGGTATCCTGGGTTTGGTTTTGTGTGAATGCAGGCCCTTGGTTAGCCCAGCCTTCTGCAAGTGATGGTACTAAAGGCTCCCGGCTGAAGTGTCTCTGAGAGTTCTTAATCCCATCTTCAGTCATGAGATGTTCTTTAGCACACGAGCTACCAAGAGATTGACTCTCCACTGTCATTTCTATATCCACCCAGAGGAAGAGGCACTTTGTCCGGAATGTGTGTCGAGGTGCATTGCTCTAGGACCCTCACTTGAGGTTTTATTACAGATGAAGCAGTGGAGGTTCAGGTTAGTTAAGTGTTTCAAGGTCAAGCAGTGCAAAGGCAGAACCTGAGCCCATTCCCTTTGGCTCTAAAGTCAGGCAGGTCCTTTCCATTTTGTTCTCCTTCTTCCTGGGAGCTAATAAAGAGGGCTTTGGGATAAATAATCACCCTTCATGGTTTCTTATAGCTCTAAACATTTATAAATGCATGTTATTACCCTCATTTGATGCTAATTAACACCAATGTTGTAAATCTGTTTTCTGCCTCATTGTAGCTGGAGGCATGGACACAACCACGCACACTGGAGCTTTTCCACTGTAGAACTCAGTTTCCATACCAAGCTGTAAGTGACAAACTTGGCTGTTTTCAGCTATCTGTTAAAGGTATTTTTTTCTTACTGTGCTAATAATTCCAAACTCAAAGAACCCAGAGAAAGTCTAATGTTTATAAATCAAGAAGGATTTTTATGGCAAAGTTTTAGTGTGAATAAAATAATATGGGAGACGCGGTCACAAAAGAGTTGCTAATTCTGGGGCATTTCAATATTTAAGAAAGGTCAAAACAACGTTTGAAATCAAGGTTTAATTTTTGTGAATTTTATTCATGCCTCTTTTGCTTTGGAAAGTTAGGGTTTGAGAAAAAGCAGGAGGACATTTCAACTGCCAAAAATTCAGCTTCTCAGATTTTTCGGGGGGGGGGGGTCTCTCAGAAATGCATCTTTGTCATGTAGAGTGTATTACAGAAAAAATTTTTTTCATTAGGTTTAATTTTGGGGTGTATCATATGCCCAGAAATACTTCTACTTAGTTTCCTACTAAATGGAAAATAGGGTGACTTTTCATCTATCTCCGATAGAGTAATTAATTTCTTAGAAATATCATTCTTAAAAAATGTACCACTTTCTTTTGAAATATGGATATTTATTTGTACTTTTAAAGGAGCAAGTAACAATTTCAATGAATAGCATGGTCTGAGGAAAATAGAGTAGTTTAGTCAGGCCCCCTTGCCTCAGGTCCAGCTGGGTGTGGTGCAGCACATTTTTTGTAAACAAGTTGTGTGGGCGTAGAGTTAGTGCACATGTGTGCTGGTATATCCTTTTGTTTGTTGCTATTTTTGTGTGCTCTTTGGTGTGTGAGGCAGCAGCTCTGAACTGCTGGTCGGCAGAGTTTGCTCTAAAAATAAAGCCTATTATTTCTTCACTCATGGCTCCAAGGACCTTTTCCTGTTACTTAGCTCATAGACCTGCATGTGAAGGGTTTGTTACCCAGTCTGGACAACAGGCTTGAGGGGTCTGTGAGCTCCAGCCCTAGCTTTACACATGGTTTGGAATCAAAACATCTAGACTCACACTTTAAATAGGACAGCTAACCTCTCTGAGTCTCTTTTTGAGTCTGTAACACGGATATAATTTTGTCTACTTTTCAGGGTTTTTCTGCAAGGGTAGATCTAGAAAATGTTTGCAAGTGCTTGTCATGTGAGAAAACACCCATTAAGGGGTTGCCGTTATTATCAATAGTATTATTGTGTTGTTATTATGATTTAAATGCACCTCTTCTGTCAGAAATTGTGTTGTTTGTTCCAATATCAGTGCTAGGAAAGTGTTGATCATGTGGGTCATAAAGACTCCTTTGATCTAGACATTTTTGAGAAAGGGGTTTTGGACTCACCTGTGACCCCATATTATACAAAAGGAGATGTTGGTAATGTCCAAGACCTCCTCCACACTTTCACTCTGTGCTTTCATATTAGCTTTTGCATTAATTCAAACAGAAGCATGTGCAGGGTTTTCTTTTCTGCTGACTTCACTGCAGTAGTGAGGTGAAGTAACTTTGCCTAGTTTACGTGATCTAAAAGTCACATATCTTTTGAATTGTACTAAAAGAGTAAAAGACAACTATTGTAAGAATTTCAGATTATGTCTGTAGTCTACCTTGTCATTGTACTTTCTCAAAATAGTTTAGATTTTCTCCTTAACAAGATGAACTAATTTTTAATTCTCTAGGAAAATGAGAGGTGGGCATATTTGAAAGAGAAAGGGTAGAGAAGATTTTAATGCAGTGTATGTATCTATATCTCTATATACACACAAGTGTGGGCACTTCAAAAAGTTTGTGGAAAAACAGAATTGAAAGTTAATATGAATCTTTTCATGAATTTTTTGAAGTAGCCTTATACATGTTTTACATATGTAAAACACCTTTGGGTCCCTTAAATATTATGGAGAACAATCATCCTGAAGATAATACAGATCCTTTAAATAATGTATATTAAAAAATGGAAAAAAGTATTTACTAATGATTACATTTCAGGAGTAAGCAAAGCACAGTGGGGAAAACAGGTACAGTGGTAAAGACAGAACAGAGTGAAATAGAAATTCCATTCAAAGAAACAAGCATTTTCTAAGTGGTTACAAAGGTTATATAAATGTAATACTTGCTTTCAGATTGTTCTAGTCTGGAAGTTAAAATATGGATGGTAATGTCAATCACAACAATTCTTCTACTCTCGCACTTATTACAAGATAAGAAACAATCACAGCATAGAGAAAGACATGGTAGACTCTACCAGTGTGGTGGAGGAAAGAAGGGTTATCCTTTCGTGAAGCATGGGTCTTTGACCAGTTGGGTAGAGGAACCACTGAAGCATTTTAAAACCTTACACTTTATGGGCCTCAACTTGGACATCTGCAAAATGAAAGAGTTCAACTAAATGACGTGTAAGGTCACTTTTGGCTTTAAAAATATTGTTCTGTAAAATAGGAGAGGTAGAATGACCAGGTGATGACCAATTGACTTTTTACTGCAAGTTGATTAATTCAGTTAAAATCCCTATTTCTTAGAATTCCAATGTGAATTTCTTAGCTCTTTCTTTACTAATTTACATACAAGTCTTAAAGACCAAATTAAGTTTGAATTAAGATTCAGAACACTTTAATTCAAAATTTTTACATTGGAATCAGTTTGGGATAATGCAAATACCATGATTTTTGAAGCTCAGTTCCTACTTCTGCCATTTATTAGAGAGTGACAGTGAATCTCAAGGTGGGGTCCTTGGCCCAGCAGCATCACCAGGGAGTATGTGAGTCATGTGCCTTCTCAGGCTCCATCTTGCACATCCTAAATCAGAAATACTCTGGGAAGAATCCAGAGATCTGTCTTCTAACAGGCCTTCCAGGTGATATTGGTGCACTGTAGGACTCCTGATGTATGACACAGGTAACAATTTGTAGAGTGGTTGTCAGGTTTTAAAGACAGTATTTATTACTTGTCACATCATAAGTTTTCACCAGATGATAACTATTATTTTTATTATTTTTCTAATATAACAATAACCATTGCTATTTCCATGAAGAATTGAGGACTATACCTAGTTTAGAACTCCTTTGCACTGCCTACAAATTTAATTTGGAAATCACAGTGTATTAGATGATTGTTGAGACTTTCATTTTACTGGTGTGGAGCACTGAGCATTTATGGCATATGTGAATCTCTTTGACCTATCACCCCATGCTCTGGCATAGAGGAAATCCCTTGAAACAATTGAGGGTTTAGAGTTCACTGTCACCATTTACTAACTATGACTTTTAACAAATCCTGGAACTTTGATGAGCCTCAGTTTTCTCATCTGTAAAACTGGAGTCATAATATCTTCCACTGGGTAGTTGTGATAATCTAATGAGACATATATATAGGTAAAAGTCATTTGTAAAACACACATTGTCTGGCACATCTAAATCCAAGTTCTAGAATATAAGAACATCATTCATTCATTGTATTTAACAAATATCTATCGAACACCAACATTATGGTAGGCCCTGTCCTTGAAAATATTGCACAGAGGCAGACAGAATTTGCCTTTGAGTTAAGTGTTGACATCCATTTTTGTGGCTTGTTTATTCTAATGAGTACTCTATGTAGAAATTGATGTATTAACTTTATGTTTTTTCTTTTTCATAGTGCATTTTTTTATTGGTTATGAATATCCATGAGATACAAAGCTGATTGTCACCACTCATACCCAAGATGTGATGGCCAGACCCATACTGGCAGCATGCCCATTACCACGAATTGTGATTATACCCTGTGTCCCCCACCTGATTATCCCTGACCTCCCTCCCCATCCCCCGTTCCCCCACTCCACTTTGTATCCCTAGGTATGTTCTCTCCCTCTGCAAGTCCAACACACCACTGTGGTCTTTCTTACCTTCCTTCATTCTCCCTTAGTTCCCACGTATGAGTGAGTGAGTACATGCAGTATTTATCCCTCTGTGCTTTGCTTATTTCACTTAACATTAAGTTTCTCCAAGCTTATCCATGTAGTTGCAAATGGGAGAATTTCATTCTTTTTTATGGCAGAGTAGTATTCCACGGTATATATATATATATACACACCACATTTTTCGTATCCTATTGTCCATTGATGGACATTTAGGTTGGTTCCATATCTTGGCTGTTGTAAACACAGCTGCAATGAGTAGGGAGGGCAGCTATCCCTTCAACATGATGATTTCCATTCCTTTTGGTGTATGCCCAGAAGTGGGACTGCTGGATCACATTGAACATCAATCTGTAGTTGTTTGGGAAAGCTCCATACTCCTTTCCATAGTGGTTGTACTAATTTACAGTCCCATAAAGAGTGTGGGAGCGTTCCCCTTTCTCCATACCCTCGCCAGCATTTTTATTTTCCATCTAACTGGAGTGAGGCAATATCTCAATGTGGTTTTAATTTGCATTTCCCTGATGACTAGAGATGTTGAGCTTTTTTTTGTGTACCTGTTGGCCTTTGTATATCTTCCTTTGAAAAATGTCTATTCAGCTCTTTGCCTATTTTTTAATTGGGTTATTTGTTTTTTTCTTTACCATGTAATTGCTTGAGTTCCTTGTACATTATGGATATTAATCCCTTGTTGGATGCATAGTTAGGAAAAATTTTCTCCCACTCTGTAGGTTGTCATTTCACTCTGTTGATTGTTTCCTTTGCTGTGCAGAAACTTTTTAGTTTGATATAGTCCAATTTGTTTATTTTTTCTTTCATTGCCTGTGCTTTTGGGTTCATGTTCATAAAGTCTGTGCCAGAGCTAGTTCCTGAAGTGTTTCACCTATATTTTCCTTTAGTAATTTTACAGTTTCATGTCTTATACTTAAGTCTTTAATCCATTTTGTGTTGACTTTAATATATGGTCAGAGATGTATGTCTAGTAGCATTCTTCTACATATGAATGTGCAATTTTCCCAGCACCACTTATTGAAGAAGCAGTCTTTTCCCCAATGTAGGTTTTTGTTAACTTTGTCAAATATTAGATGGCTGTATTAACTTTAAAAGGCTTTAAATTTGATGAGGGTGACAAGAAATGAAAATTTATAAATAAAACGGTACAACTTTTCAGAAAAGCAATTCATTAATATGTATCAGCTTATTTAAATTACATTCCTTTTGACCTATTAATTTCACTTTTCTGACTCTCAGAAGCTTCTCTAAGAAAATAATCAGGGTTGTCATAAAGATTTATATAAAAAGTGCTCATTGTGAATCTATTTGCAATAGTGAAAAATTAGAAAAAGTGACTGTCACTTACAAAAATACTAAAAATTAAAAAAAAAACAAAATCAAAAACCCCAGCAACTGTAATTAAAAACAGCATCACTTAGCAAATACCAGTCAAGTAACTGGGATTATTTCTGTGTTTGCTGAGATTCCCTTGATGTTAGCTCTTGAAATGTTTATTGTTAGGCAATGGAACATAACAAAATAACCATAGTTTTTGAGTGAAAAAAAATTCTGGTTTAAATCCTGTCTCTCTCACTTAAGATCTTTGACAAGTTTCTTATTCTTTTACCTCAATTTCATCATGAATAAAATAGGAATACTAATATACATATGCTGAGTGTCTAGAACAGTGAAAAGCATACTAGTTACTGAAAACATTATAGTTGTTATAATTTTATTTTTATTTATTTATTTATTTATTTTATTTATTGTTTTTAAGTTTTATTTTGTCTATATACATTGTGGCTGATTATTGCTCCCCATCACCAAAACCTCCCTGCCTTCTCCCTCCCCCCATCCCCCCCAACAATGTCCTTTCTGTTTGCTTGTCGTATCAACTTCAAGTAGTTGTGGTTGTTATATCTTCTTCCCCCCCCCCCCCGGTTTTTGTGTGTGTGTGTGTGTGAATTTATATATTAATTTTTAGCTCCCACCAATAAGTGAGAACATGTGGTATTTCTCTTTCTGTGCCTGACTTGTTTCACTTAATATAATTCTCTCAAGATCCATCCATGTTGTTGCAAATGGCAGTATTTCATTCGTTTTTATAGCTGAGTAGTATTCCATTGTGTAGATGTACCACATTTTCCGTATCCACTCATCTGATGACAGCATCCGGGAAATGCAAATCAAAACCACACTGAGATACCATCTAACCCCAGTTAGGATCGCTAAAATCCAAAAGACTCTGAACGATAAATGCTGGCGAGGTTGCGGAGAAAAAGGAACTCTCATCCATTGTTGGTGGGACTGCAAAATGGTGCAGCCTCTATGGAAAATGGTATGGAGGCTCCTCAAACAATTGCAGATAGATCTACCATACGACCCAGCTATCCCACTGGATACCCAGAGGAATGGAAATCATCAAGTCGAAGGTATACCTGTTCCCCAATGTTCATCGCAGCACTCTTTACAATAGCCAAGAGTTGGAAGAGTTGGCTTTTGTGATGGTGTCCTGCCACCCCCACCCCCAGGTATTTTGGATAAAGCTGGATAACAGCTACCAACTTTCAGCTTTCAGGATTTTGGCTTGTGTGTGGGTTTCCTTGGCACACTCACAAACTTGATCATCTTCAGTTTTCTTGGTGTAAAGCACTGCACAGACTTTACAAGGTAGTGCTTGATTATGTATGTGTCTTCATGGACTCATTCCTTTTCTATACTCCCTTTATCTAACATGGATCTTCCCTCTTCATTTCATTACGCCTCCTGAATTCTTCCTTTTTCTTTATTTTCGCTGCCATCCAAATAGAGTGTTGCTCACCTAGATGGCGTGAACCTGTGAGAAAACAGGGCCCTTCTTTTCCATGTGTTCAGACACACTTGCCCTTGGCTATAGGAAAAGAAGTTCTCTCCAGAAGTCAGGGAAATTTGTATTTCCCAGCATGAAAGGCTGAAACCTGCTGTTAACTACAAAGTGACCCATCCTTGATCCATTTTGAAACCTATTTTCTTGTTTGTTCATTTATTGGTGTGTCGCCCCCTCCCCCACCATCACTCTCCTTATCCAGCTGCCTGCTTCCTTCCTTGCCTGCTAGAGACTTGTTGCAGCTGGCAGGACAACAGGCTGTTGTTGCCTACATCCATCCTTGTGGGGTTCTGATCTCTGTTTCTAATGCTGTCCCAAGTTACAAAGCCACTCAATCACAGACTTGTGCCTCCTGCTGGTGAAGGATTTCACAACCTGCTCACTACTTTCCACTGTGGTAGCTGCTGGTGGGGTGGGGTGGAGTGGGTTTGAGTGGTGAGATTGTGAGAGAAACAGTATGAATTAGGTTTTCATAAAAAATATTTTCTGAAGTCTTCCCTTTAGCGATATTGGCAAGATTGCCACCTAATCAATAAGAGCCCAGACATTGTTTTGTCTGGGCTATGTTTGCAGAAATAGCCATATTGGGACGTTACAGAGAACCTTTAGAAACTTCGCTTGATTTCAATGACATAAATCACCATATTACACTTTTCTTCTATTTTGCTTTATTGTAATTAGTGCATTTTGTCTCCAGAAAGCATACTATTATTACTTTAGTTTTTAACAACTTTCTTTGGGTAGTCCACAAAATCTAGAAAGAGAAATAAATCCAACTCCAGTGCTCTAAGGTAATGCTGTAGCAAGCTGAAGCTCGGAGAAGTCCCGTGCTTGACAATATCGAAACATTTCCATCACAAGCTGGAGGCCACACCAGAACTTACCTTCTCATCAGCTGTAGTCAGAAGGCAGTCTTAAGTATCTTTTAAAAAGATAACCCATAAATCTTTGGCCAGAACTTTCTTATTGGGGCCTTTTTGAGACTGAGGGCAATAATTGGCTAACTTTGGGATTTATGTTGATCCTCATGGAGCAAATAAACCACAAAGTCTTGCTTGCATGGGACCTTTTTTTATGCCCTCCAGACAGCCAGTGTCCTGTGACTTGGCACCCCTCAACCAATTAAAAAAAACATTGAGCAAATATTTTCTGTGTGAAGTGCTCGGGTTCATCATACGTAGCCCAGCCTGGCTGAATTCGACAATGCTACCCTCATCCGCTCATTAATGCTTACTCATTAATACATGCTGATCCAGAATAGTCCAGAATGCTTTTTACTTAGCCCTCAAGGCTCTCCACACTTCTGTCCTGCTGCTTCTGTGCAGCCTTTTCCCCTGATTTCCTCAATATGCCCCCTCCACTTGCTTCATTTTGATGTCCCTGATGTTTTCCTCACATGCCGAACTCTCATCGTTCCTTGTTCCTGCAAGACGACCTTTCTTCTAGCCCATGTATCTAACTCCTGTTTTTCATATTTTATCAGTTTCACCTCAAGTTCCATCTACTCCATGCAGGTGACCCTACTGCACCAGATCCTGTGCAGGTATTACAAACTCTACAGAAGGCTTTTGGCTGCCTTGCTCAGTAGAGCACCTGAGACTTCAGCAGATCAGCCCCAATTAGACTTTTTTAGCTTTGGGAAAATACAGGCTTTGCTTTTTTTTCAAATGTATCAAAGGCCAGTACGATCAGAGACTGACAGAGCAGTGACGGGTCTCTGTAGCTTGTGGGTCCCCAGTACGGAGTCTCATTTATACACTCCTTTGCCCTCATCTGCTCTATAGTTCTACTAGATTCCATGCAGGAAGCAGCATGAAGCCTGTTGGCATACAATCATCATTATATTTCGTTCCTAACTCCCTTCCCGCATTTACTGTGGGGGAAAAATGTGGGCTTTAAGGATGAACTCACACTACATGTGAGTTCTCAAGTTCCATGACATCTAGTCCAGCACATATAACAGAGGAACCACCATAATGTAATGCTATCTTGGATTTTACTTATTTATTAATGATTTTATTGGAATCACTTTTTATGGTTCTAAAAATGTTCATAATTACATTTTAGTTATAAATTAAATGTAAGCAATTACAATAATAGAGAAAATAAAACACATCGCTCACAGACTGATACCTTTGCAAAGTCATTGTTTTATTTTTTACTTCACTTGCTTCCAACCCTTTTACATGTAAAATTCACACAATTGTAATCGCACAATCTTGCACATTGTTCTCTTAACTTTATACATTAAACATTTTCCATATTTGTAGTCTCTTGTAGAATGATCATTTTTAATGATTGCTTTATATTCCACGAAAGGAATGAATAATATTTGTCTAAACTTATTGTTTCTATTATGCCAACATTCTATTTCCCAATATAAATAGTTCTACAATGAACATCCTTCTATATTGCTATTCTCTTATTTCAGATCCCAGCTTCTGTCCATTTTTGTGTATATTTTAAGGCAGTGTGTCTCAATATTATCTACATATTTGAATCACTTGGGGGCTTTTTTTTTTTTTTTTTTTTTTTTTTAAAGCTAATGTCTGAGTCCTACCATAGAAATTCTGATTAAATTTGTCTGGTGTGGAGCCTGGGCATCAGCGTTTTATAATCTCCCTTGATGATTCTAATGTGCAGCCAATGTTGAGAACCACCTTTAGGGACTTGTAAAACTGGCGACTGTCACAGGAGGTGGGGGAAAACCAGCCCTAATGGGGATGTATCAGAACCACTGGAAGGAGTTTGTTTTTAAATTATGCTACCTTTCTTTGAGATTCTGATATGTCACACCTCCTCCACCCCTTGTGGAATTGAACCACTGCTACTCATGGGAGAGTGTTGTATTTCCTAAGTGTGTTGGGACAGTAAAAATCTTGAGAACCACCTAAGCCCTGTGTGTGCTTGGGTTCTAGAGTCAGAAGATGTGGGTTCGAGTAACCATAACAAACTTCGTTTGAGCATCACTTTGTGTCAGGTGAATACTGGCTTCACCACCATTAACTTTAGCTGTGCAAACCTGGTAAAGTAACCTCTTTGAGTTTATTTTCCTCACTGAGGAAGAGGTGGTGGTGGTGGAATCATGATGATGCCTGCCACACAGTTGTTGTAGGAGTCAAATGTAATAGTGTATTTGAAAACACTTTGTAAAACATAATGCTGTATCTACACTATACATATAACTCTATGCAGAATCACAAAATTTATAAATGTATTCATTTTTATTTAACAATACTTCTGTCAATTTTAAAATTTGATTAAGAACTGTAACTATTTCATGTGCTAGTAAGCTTTAGTGAGTTTTCAGCTCGCTTTTATTTGCAGTTTTCTTTGTAACCTGTAATTAATCTTGTGCAAGGTGCAGTGAACTGGCTGAATAAGGTTATGTATACTAAAGGGGTTTTTCTTCATTGGAGCACTATCTGCTATAAGTAGTTGACAAAGTCTTCTTTGTTCTTTGAGTCCTAAACGAATGCAAATGATTTTTATTGCTTTCCATTACTTGAAAGTCACAAGATTCAAGGAATTAAAAAGTAAAGTTTATGCAGCGAGTATAATGTGAAGTTATCCATGCATAGTCTTCAACTTATCTTGTACAAAATAAAACCCAAGTATTTATTGTTTTCACATAGTATTACAGTTTGTTGGATTCGTTTTCTGACCCATACATTTGTTTGAAATGCATTACATATTTTCCTCCATTACCCACATTTCAAAATTTTTTAGGCTCAACCACTTCTTTTTTTTTTCTTAAAAAATTTTTTTTTTAAATTATGAATATTCATGAGGTACAAAGCTAATTGTCACCCCTCCTGCCCATGATATGAGGGCCAGATTCATACTGGGAGCATACCCATTACCAGAAATTACTATTGTACCCCTTGTCCCCACCCAATTATCCCCCAACCTCCCTCCCCTTCCCCCACTCCCCCCACTCCACTTTGTAGCCCTAGGAATGTTCCCTTCCTCTGTAAGACCATGGCACTACTGTGGTCTTTCTTTCCTGCCTTCCTTTCTCTCTTAGCTCCCACGTATGAGTGAGCACATGAGGTATTTATCCCTCTGTGCTTTGCTTATTTCACTCAACATAAGTTTCTCCATGTTCATTCATGTTGCTGCAAATGGGAGTATTTCATTCTTTTTTAAGGCAGAGTAGTATTCCATAGTGTATATATACCACAGTTTCCTTATCCAATCATCCATCTATGGACATTTAGGTTGGTTCCATATCTTGGTTATTGTGAACAGATCTGCAATGAACATGAGAGTGCAGGTATCTCTTCGATACGATGATTTCCATTCCTCTGTATATATACCCAGAAGAGGAATTGCTGGATCATATGGAAGATCTATCTGTAGTTGTTTGAGAAATCTCCATATTGTTTTTCCATAGTGGTTGCACTAATTTACAGTCCCACCAACAGTGCAGTACTGTTCCCTTCTCTCCACACCCTTGCCAGCATTTGTTATTCACTGTCTTTTTGATCATAGCCAGTCTAACTGGAGTGAGGTAGTATCTCAATGTGATTTTAATTTGCATTTCCCTGATGACTAGTAATGTTGAGCATTTTTTCATGTATCTGTTGGCCATTTGTATGTCTTCTTTTGAAAAATGTCTATTCAGCTCCTTTGCCCATTTTTTAACTGGGTCATTTGTGTTTTTTACTGTATAATTGCTTGAGTTCTATGTATATGATGGATATTAATCCCTTGTTGGAGACATAATTAGCAAAAATTTTCTCCCACTCTATAGGTTGTCTTTTCACTCTGTTGATTGTTTCCTTTGCTGTGCAGAAACTTTTTAGTTTGGTATAGTCCCATTTGTTTATTTTTTCTTTTGCTGCTTTTGCTTTCGGGTTCATGTTCATAAAGCCTGTGCCCTGACCTAACTGCTGAAGTGTTTCACCTATATTTTCCCTTAGTAATTTTACAGTTTCAGGTCTTATACCTAGGTCTTTAATCCATCCATTGTAAGTTGATTTTAGTGTATGGTGAGTGACGCATATCTAGTTTCATTCTTCTGCATATGCATACCCTGTTTTCCCAGCACCACTTGTTAAAGAGGCATTCTTTTCTCTAATGTAGATTTTTGTTGCCTTTGTCTAGTATCAGATGGCTGTAAGCCTAAGGAATGATTTCTGGGTTCTGTATTCTACTACACTGGTCTGAATGTCTATTTTTATACCAGTACCATGCTCTTTTGGTTACAACAGCTTTGTAGTATAATTTAAAGTCAGGCAGAGTTATGCCTCTGGCTTTATTTTTTTTGCTCAGGATTGCTTTAGCTATTAAGGGTCTTTTGTTTTTCCATATGAAAGGCAGGATTGTTTTTTCCATTTCTGTGAAGAATGTCATTTAGGCTCTAACACTTCCTGTTACAAGGAAAGAAATGCAGAACTATTGCAAATCATAGATTTTGGAAAATGCTTGTCAGTTGAAAATACATATTGCCCTTTGGTATATTCATCTGGTGAGAGTTTAGGTAGCCCTGACTTAGATAAAGTATTGTCTCTTTTTCACAAAAGCACCTAAAGTTAATTGATCATACATGCTTCTGGTAACTCCATAGTAATGAAGGGTCATCACATGTTTCTATTTCTAAGCCAGGTATGGGAGAGATTGGGCATGTTTATGTTCCATTAAGCTTATAATCTGGCAAACTACAACTAGAACAGTTAATATGACCAAGTCCATTAAATTATATTAAAAGGGAAGTATCCTTTGCCATGTCTGCTATTCTTATAAGTGGTTGACAGTGGTCTCAAGTGTTCTTATATATTCAGTGCAACAGGATGAACTTTGGCCTTAGGCCAACCTGGGTTGAATTTCTTGGTTTGCCATGCTGAGGCCCAGTTTCATTAACTTTATAATGAAGTGCTGGGTATTTTAATAAAATATTGCATATAAAGTGCCAGTGTGTAGTGCCTGCCAAAAAAAAAAAAAAAAGGCACTTAACAAATGGTAGATATTTCTTTCCTAAAAATTCCCAGTGAAATTGTTACTGTTAGCTCTAGGGTAAAGATAAGAAAGTCATGTATATGTATAAAGGAACAGCATCCATGAGCAGAAAGGAGAGTGAGTCTTGACTGGCACCTGCCGAGTTGGGTCTTTGGCTGTTCTAGAAGGTACATTATCTTTCCCTCCCCCAACCAGGTAGGAGAGCTCCTTGTCTCTGGTCCCATGAGTACTACTGTTGATAGATGATATGTTCTGTCTGAGTAACACTGAAAAAGCAGGTGACCTTCCCTCTGTTGATCAAAAAAATAAAGTGAGACTATGATTCCATACTCATTTATGTTCAAAATTCAAATGAAAATAATCAAATATAATGACTCAATTTATAGAATTCACAGTGGTATGATTAAGAACCACCCATTCTAGTGGGAACTCTGATCTATCTCTCATTAGATCTAGTTGATGCAGGAAGTTCTGGAAGTTGAAGTATCATCATTGATTTTAGTGCTTAAAGGGAAACCTTTAATTTTCAAAGAAAAAAATAGTTTTTGAAAGTTCTAACTTTTGTTTGCAGACTGAGAAATCCTGGTTGTTCTCTTAGCCTTATGTAGTTGACAGTTCAATATTATAGAAAATTGCCTGCACAGAGAATAATGTGACATGATATGGTGGGTTGGCCCTCCACATCAGGTGGATGAAACCTTTAAAAGAAAGAATTTCATTTGGTTGCAATGTGGTGCTGATAACATCAAGGTCAAGGGTTTGGATCCCCATATTGTCCAGCTGCCAAAGAAAAGACAAAAAGAAAATTATTAAAGAACATTTTAAAAACATGATCATTGTAAAGAGATAGAATATTTTCCATTTTAAGTTAAAAGTATATTTTTGAAGGATAAAAATGCAAATTTTTGTTTGAATGAAATGTAATGGAAAAGAGAAATATTTACTTTTGAGATCACTGACATATATAAGCTTTTAAAATGGGATATTTTGGAAAGATACAATAAAATGACTAATTTGCTTGCATTTAACTATAGCATAAGATTTCTTTATACTCTTCAGTTCAATTTCAAAAACTATATTAAGACAATATACAAAAGATGAAAGCTCTGAGTCACTCTTGGCATTAAGTGTAAAGAGCCTATATAGTAAAGATTCTCCTATTAAATCACAATTCTGTGAAACAGGCTGTCTCACATCTGGCCTGTATTACTCCTGATATAATAAATAACATTCATTAAGTGCTTCCTGTGTAACAGACTGTCTTTTTAAACTATTAGTCTTACGAAGTAGTGTCTGCTCTACTTTCTAGGTGAGGAAATTCAGGCTTAGGGAAGTTAAACTCGAGCGAATTCACATACCTAGTAAGTGGCCCATGTGACATTTCAACTCAGGTTCCTTCAGTTCTGGGCTAGAGTTCCTTATTACTCTTCTGCGTTGCTCTGAGTCTTGTTCCCACCTGCCCATAAAGATATTATTTCTTATGCAGAGGTTCTCAAAAAGCCAGGCAATTTCCTTCTCAAAATAATTTGATTTTATGCATTTTTATGTTCTCTATTATATCTACTTCCTTACTGTTATATTTTCACAGATTCTTAAAGCACTCCTTGTTTCTAGACTTCATCAACTTTCATGTCTGGTCTATTGTAGTAGCCTTTTATTTTTTTTATTTATTTATTTTTTTTTTTAAAATTTTATTTTGTCGATATACATTGTAGCTGATTATTGCTCCCCATCACCAAAACCTCCCTCCCTTCTCCCTCCCCCCCTCCCCCCCAACAATGTCCTTTCTGTTTGCTTGTTGTATCAACTTCAAATAATTGTGGTTGTTATATCTTCTTCCCCCCCCCCCCGGTTTGTGTGTGTGTGTGTGTATGTGTGTGTGTGAATTTATATATTAATTTTTAGCTCCCTCCAATAAGTGAGAACATGTGGTATTTCTCTTTCTGTGCCTGACTTGTTTCACTTAATATAATTCTCTCAAGGTCCATCCATGTTGTTGCAAATGGCAGTATTTCATTTGTTTTTATAGCTGAGTAGTATTCCATTGTGTAGATGTACCACATTGTAGTAGCCTTTTAATCGTAGTCCTGTTTGCAGTCTGTAGTCAATACCTGATCATCTTCCATGTTGCCACCAGAAGTATTACCATTCTACAACATCAATATGATTCCTCATTTAAAGTCCTGCCTTGACTTGTCATCACTTTTGTGAATCTTTCCTGGTCCCTCACTCCCCACTGTTCAGGAAGAATTACTTTGTATTCTAGTTTATTTTGGGAAAGGACTTCAAAATTTACATTAAACATATGACACTTTGAATACACTATGTTGGTTCTTAATAAGTATCCATTAATATTAACTATAATTAATAGATTAGCTATCAAATGTCATTTAATTGCTATATATACATCTGTGTCCCACACTAGACTGTGCAGAGATTGTCTGTTCTCAGTGCTGACTCAATATTAAGTACTTAATAGGAATTTAATAAATATTTTATTAAACTAATTATGATGTGCTACAAATTTTGGTAAAGGGCACTATATGTGAGGGTACCTTAAAAAAATTCATGGAAAAATAGAATTGAAAGTTACTACGAATCTTTCCATGAGCTTTTTAAAGTACGCTCGTATGTTAGGAAAAACTTGCCTTTTAGTAATCAGGCATGATAACCATTTTCTTTGATTTAAGCTCTTAAAGCTGAAATATTTGGTTAAAAATAAAAAAAAATTAATATAGGAATACTTTCTTTACATAAGTTTAAATATATTTACATTTGTAAGTTTTGGGCTCCTCCTTTTAGGAACTAAATAAAGCATACTCAATATGGACTATGTGTATAGTATGCTGATAATGCCATCAGATAAGAATTACGAATGTACTTAGAGAAACACAATTATGAAAACAAATATGTATACATCATAATTTTGAATCCAAGCGAGTATCTGACTTTTCTTTTCATTAGGATGTTTAAATATTATATGGAAAGTGTAAAAGATTATTCATGATTTATTTTTAAACCAGGAGCAACTGTATCAAGTGAAAACAGAATTCTGTTTTCAATTGGAAGCTGCCCTGCCTAACTAGGAACAATTTTTGAGGTCTGAAACTTTTCTTTCAGTTTATATTGTAGTAAATGGGCAGAGCTGTAGTTTTTATTGAAGCTTCTGATGTTTATTGAAGCAACCTCACACAAATAGAGCATTAGGCAGGCAGGATTGATTTGAAACATTCAGTTCTCATTTGATCCGGGTCTAGATAAATCAAATCTGAAGGTCATTCATTAAAAGTACTTTCTTACAGATTTTTAAGGTTTATTTCTCCATTCTTAAAGCATGAAGTTATTAAGCCAGATTAAAATAGTAGGCCACATTATATTCTACAAACCACAACATCTAAAATATTTTCTACATTTCAACTTACTTTAGGGCATTGAACAGGTATTTTATATTTTAGGGAATAGGTATTTTATATTTTAGGAAAAAAGTATTTTATATTTTATGATTTCAAAATTTATATTAAATATATGGCACTTTAAATATACTATGTGGGTTCTTAATAAGTGCTCATTAATATTAATTATAATTAATAGTTTAAAATAATATTATTATCTCATATCTTCTTAGGTTGATTTACTAGGAGCAGATGTGAAGCATTAGGCTTGTGATATACCCCTAATGGAACAGAAAATTTTGTGTGTAACAGATGTGAGGCAGAACAACTTATTGAAAATTTGGTCAGTAGTATCAGTGCTAATATTTTCTGTAACATATAACATCTATGTTTACCAGTATGTTTGAGACTTCTACTTTCCTACTCAAGAGCCATTTTCACTGTTAAAAATAGTAACAAATTTCTGACTTTTTCAAAAAAGAATATGCTCTGCTAAAACACTGTATTTCTCAATGTTCCTTATAGTTAGGGGTTGCCAATCACATGCTAGTAGAAGTTGTTGGATGGTTCTAAGGCTCCTTAAGGAAAAAACAAAACAAAACAAAAACCCACACAGCTGGTATGCATTGTTTTCCTCTTTCACCTTTTCCTTCCTGCTACCTGGCAAGTGGGCATGATAGTTGGAACTCCAGCATCCATTTTGGACAAAGAAATGACCCTGAAGATGGAGGTCATGTGTATTGTATCATGGGAAAATACAAGGTGAGCTTTGACCAAGACTGCCTTAACATTTCCCCCAGCTTAATTAAACTTTAGATAGGTTTCTTCCTGAGTTTAGGCCCCTGGCCTTCTTTTTCTTAGTGCTTATTCTGAAAAACTTTCAATTGTAAATTCTTTCTTGGCCCCTTTGAGATGTAAATTTTCTTCCAGCCTCTTGTCAGTTTTACAACACAGAAATGTTATTGTCGAGGACCTGGGAGCCAAGACTTTGAAATGTAATCATCAGGATTATCTCCCATAATCTCTATGGGAGAATAAGAACCTGATTTTGACAAGCAACAATTAGCAAACACAGAGACTAATCATACTGAGCCAACTTCTCCCTAATATCTTCTAGTCCTTCCTAATGCCTTATCCCAGTGCTTAAAAATTCTCCCACCTTTGCTTTTGCCAGAGTTTATTTCAATCTCTCTCCTCTATTGGAACAATCTTGAATAAAGTTTTCCTTGCCTGTTTATTTTTTTTAATCGAAACATAATCAATTATATTTATTTGTGGGATACAGTATTGACTATCAATACCTGTGTACAATGTGTGATTATCAAGTCAGGATAACGAAGATTATTACAAAATGAAATCCTTTGTGTTGAGAACATTTGATCTCTCTTCTAATTTACTGCATATTAACATATTGTTGATAATATGCAGTAAATTATTGTTAATTACAGGTGCATAGCTCA
Source organism: Cynocephalus volans (assembly GCF_027409185.1). Taxonomy (NCBI): domain Eukaryota; kingdom Metazoa; phylum Chordata; class Mammalia; order Dermoptera; family Cynocephalidae; genus Cynocephalus; species Cynocephalus volans. The sequence continues at coordinate 81,448,206 of NC_084464.1, forward strand.
ATTGTATATCAATAGAGCTTATTTATCTTAACTAGATGTTTTGTGTCCATTATCCCATTTCTTGGTATTCCCCTTTCCCTCCCCTTTGCTTGGCTCTATAAACAAATTTGTTCTCTCCTTCTGAAAGTTAATGTATTATGATTGTTGTTTTCTTTCATCCTCCCTCTCTCCTTCCCTCCCTCCAATCTTTCTTTCTTTCTTTCTTTCTTTCTTTCTTTCTTTCTTTCTTTCTTTCTTTCTTTCTTTCTTTCTTTCTTTCTTTCTTTCTTTCTTTCTTTCTTTCTTTCTTTCTTTCCTCCCTCCCTCCCTCCCTCCCTCCCTCCCTCCCTCCCTCCCTCCCTCCCTCCCTCCCTTCCTTCCTTCCTTCCTTCCTTCCTTCTTTCTTTCTTTCTTTCCTCCCATTTATGAGGGAAGACATGCAGTATTTCTCTTTCTGTGCCTGGCTTATTTCACTTAATATAATTTTCTCCAAGCTCCTCCTAGCTGCTGTAAATGAAGGAATTTCATTCTTTTTTATGGCTGAGTAGTATTCCATTGTGTATATATGCAACATTTTCCTTATCCAGTCATGTGTTGATAGACATTTAGGTGGTTCCATAACTTCACTATTACAAATAGAGCTGCAATAAATGTGGGAGTGCAGGTATCCCTTCAACATGATGCTTTTCATTTCTTTGGGTATATACTCATTAGTGGTATTGCTGGATCATATAGTAGTTCTATCAGTAGTTGTTTGATAAACCTCCATACTATTTTTCATAATGGCTGTAAGAAGAAATAAAAAAACTTAAATAGACCAATAATGAGCAACAAAATTGAAGCAGGAAACAGCAGTCTCCCAATGAAGAAAAGCTCAGGACCAGATGGCTTTACTGCTGAATTCTACCAAAGACTTAAAAAAGAATTAATACTAATTCTTTTCAAATTATTCCAAAATATTGATGCAGAGGCCATTCTCTCAAACTCATTCTATGAGACCAGCATCACACTGATACCAAAATCAGACAAAAACGTAACAAAGAAAACTGCAATCCAATATCCTTGAAGAACATAGATGCAAAAATTCTCAAAAAATACTTGTAAACAGAATTCAACATCATGTCAAAAAAGGTTGTACACCATGATCAATTGGAATGCATCCCATGGATGCAGAGATGATTCAACATACTCAAATCAATAAATTTGATTTGGTACATCACATCAACAAAACCGAGGACAAAAACCATACGATTATCTCAAGAGACACAGAAAAAGCATTTGACAAAATTCAGCATCCCTTCATGATAAAGACTCTCAGCAAATTAGGTATAGAAGGAAAGTATCTCAACACAATAAAAGCCATATATGACAAACCCACAGGTAACATCATCCTGAACTGGGAAAAGCTGGAAGCTTTTCCTCTAAGAATAGGAGCAAGACAAGGATGCTCACTTTTACCACTCCTATTTAACATAGTATTAGAAGTTTTAGCCAGAGAAATTAGGCAAGAGAAAGAAATAAAGGGCACCCAAATTGGAAAAGGATGAAGTCAAATTGTCTTTGTTTGCAGATGACATGATCTTACATTAAGAAAAAACTAAAGATGCCACCAAAAAAACTCACAGAGCTGATAAATGAATTCGGTAAAGTTGCAGGATAAAAAATAAAAATATAAAAATCAGTAGCATTTCTATACACCAGCAACAAGCTAACAGAAAAAGAAATCAAGAAAGCAAGTCCATTTATAATAGCTACCAAAACATACAAATGGCTAACAGATGTGTGAAAAAAGTGCTCAACATCACTAATCATCAGAGAAATTAAGTCAAATCTACAAAAACATATCATCTCACCCCAGTTAGACTGGCTATTATCAAAAAGACATAAAATAAGAAATGCTGGTAGGGATGTGGAGAAAGAGGAACCCTTATACACTGCTGGTGGGATTGTAAATTAGTACAGCCACTATGGAAAATAGTATGAAGGTTTCTCAGTCAACCACAGATAGAACTACCATATGATCCAGCAGTCCCACTACTGGGTATATACCCAAAGGAATGGAAATCATCATGTTGAAGGGATGCCAGTTGTTTATCTCAGCTATATTCACAGTAGTCAATATATGGAACCAACCTAAATGTCCATCGACAGGTAAGTGGATAAAGAAAATGTGGTATGCATACACAACGGAATACTACTCAGCCTTAAGAAAGAATGAAATTCTGCCATTCACAGCAACATGGATGAGCTTGGAGAAAATTATGTTAAGTGAAACAAGCCAGGCACAGAAAGAGAAGTACCACATGTTCTCACTCATAAGTGAGAGTTAAAAGATAAATAAGTAAATAAAAAGATAAATAAACAAACATAGCAACAATATTAATAATTTTAACTTTCGGAAAGAGAGAGAAGAACTGTGGTTACTACAAGCTGGAAAGAGGAAGGGGAAGGGGAGATAGTGAGAGGCTGGTTAATTGACACAAAACAGCCAGACAGGAAAAATCAGTTCTGTTGGTGTACAGTCGAGCTAGGCACAATAATTTACTGCATGTTACCAAATGGCTACAAGAGAGGAGATGGAATGTCCTCATCACAAAGAAATGATTAAGTTTTGTAATGATAAATATGCTAATTACTCTGATTTGATCATCACACCTTGTGTACGTGTATTGAAATTCAACTCTGTACCCAACAAATATGTATAATCAATACATTTCATAAAAAAGGAAAGAAAAAAAATACATTAATTAATTAAAGGGTAGCAGCATGAAAACATCTTTCAAACATTAGAATGAAGAGCTGCTCTATTTTGACCAAAGAGAAAATTGACAATAAATTAACATTATCATTTTTTAAAAAATGAGTAGATATTTGACGATGTATTTTCTACCCAATGATCAACATTTCTGCTATTTATTTTCTGGGAACAAATACCTCTGTCAAGCCTTGCAGACAGCAGCTACTCAGATCCCTCTAAAAGTCTCCCTTATCTGCTCTCCACACCCCCCACCCTTCCAAACTAATTTCATGTTTTTAATGCATATATCTATAAAGAATGGTCTAATTGCTATACTTACTGCTTTGGAACTGTCAAAAGTTTACTGTAAGATTTACCTTGTAACAAATATTGCAGTAAGAATCAATCACAAGTACTATGACCTGAGAACTTCCACTATTTGTTGGACATGGAAAGTTCTTTACAATCATTTATGCTAGCCTTTTCTCACAGTGATATTGTCAGTAGTCTCTTGTAGATGTCTTTATTCAGGGCATTGATGTTTACAAATTAAAATTTCATGTGAACAATAACATAGAGCATTCAAGACTTATTCTGTAATACGTCAGAATGAAATGATGTTGAAAGAACAAACCACAAATGATTAATAGAAAATAAAAAGGTGAGACCATAACACCACAAAAGGGATATACTCAGGCAGCAGAAACAGACCCTGTGCAGAGACCATGTTAGAGATGTGCACAGACCCTGAAGATCGATGGCTTGCAGGAATATCAGAGCTTTATAGGCAGGTTCCATAGCCTAAGGCTCCCAGGGGCTCCAAGGGGCTCCCAGGGAAATCAATTCCAGCTAAAGATGAGGTCAGTATCCAAAATATGAACCAAATGAGGCTGAGCCAACATAGTGATAATACTAAAGACTTCAAGTTAATGATGATGTTAAATGTTAAATGTTCAGAGAAATGAAGAAAAGAAACTGATTTGTAAGCCAAGAACAGAAATGAATAAAAAAATACTGCATAGAACTTACAAAAGTAAAAAAAAAAAATGAAGTCAATGAAATTAAATTAATGTGTATTAGCTACATATCTGGAAGTAATTAGTTAATTGGAAGATATATCTAAGGAAGTAGACTAGACCGGTGCTTCTCTAGGTGACTGAGAAGAGATAAGTACTTAAGACTATTTTAAAATAAATTGACCAAATAATTTTATGTTGTTGAATCTAAAAACAAATTGGGGCTCATCTCTAGTCTTATTTATTTCATTTTTTCCTAGTAATTCATTTTATCATATTTTATAAAAGTATCATCTACAATGGACAGGAAAAAGTAAAACTGATCCTATGTAACAACCCAACTAGATTATAGCAGACAGAGCTGTAGAAATTATAAAAGGAAATTTAAAGGCATAGGTAATTTATAATCTATCAGGCCTTTAATTTGTGATACCTAGGTAATCTATGTAATGTTACCTTCCAAATCAGTTGGAGGGAGGTATTTTAAAATTTCTTTACCATAATTAATATAAATCAGGACTGTTCCAAAGAAACTAGCATGTATGGCCACTCTCTTGATGCTCTATTATGATAGTGGAATATTCTAAAGAAGCAAACAAATAATTAGCTTAATACAGAAGTCAGGTGGGAGGAAACTATTTTGTACAGTGAGTCCCAAAGCAGCTTCTCTTTTTCCTTCCCCATTACATTGTCTTATAATTCTAATGTCTTTAATCAAACATCATTTATAAAAACCACATGTCTAACATAATTCAACATTGAGGTTTAAAAAAATAATTCATTGTTGCAACAATCTACCATAAAAATGCTGCCTTATTTATGTGTAGTTTTGCAATTTATAGCTTCATGATGATTTTAAAGTACATTAATTCCTTAGTATTAAATGTGTAACTACGTATAATTTTATAGTATTTCCCTTAAGTTATTCAGAGCTCTATGTACAAAACAATTGGCCAATTCTAGCTTAACGGAGTTTTCAACTTTAAATTTCTCGTTGCTCCAAAGAGGGATGGAATTGATCTATTCTGAGATGTATTTAGAGCTATATTTAAACCTCATCCTGTTACACTGAAAAAAAAAAAAAGTATTCCAATAGAGATGAGAAGTGGAGCCTCGTAAAAGACAGTGATTATCAAATTTCTCCAATGTGTTTCTTCTCTGTGCTTAGTGTCCAAGATATAGACCAGAAAAGGACATAAAAATAGAAGGTTTTAAAGCTGGGAGACATTATCAGGAAAAAAGGTGAGATTTGGTTCTTTCAGATTAGCTCTGTTCACTTCATTTTCCATATTATCTGTTTTCATGTGTCTGTAGTGGCATAAGAATGTGTCTTCAGAGTGTTTATTTATTATATGCTTATATATATTGTGATATGGGAGGCAACCTTAAGGATTATGTGAATGTCATAAAAAAACTCTCAGGTCCTAATTACCACTTTTATAAAACCTTCTATAAATTAGCAAAGCAAAATTTTTGCTGACTGAAAGAGTAATATCGCTTGGTTAAATAAAGGATATGTAGAATATGAAGGCAATAAGAGAAAATTTTATTTTATTTTATTTTATTATTTTTTAATTGAAAGATAATTTATTATACATATTTGTGGGGTACTATTGATAGTTGGCTATCAGTAGTTGTATACAATATGTGATGGTCAAATCAGGATAGTTAGCTTATTCATCATTAAATAAATAATACACAGAATATGAAGTCAAGAGGAGAAAATTTTAAAAGCATTTATGTACATTTTGAGAAAATGATGTATATGTTTTAGTTAAGGGTATATACAAAAACTTTTATAGGCTTTAACTATTTAAAATCTTTTAAAATTTAGTTAATTTAAAATTAACTTAATATACATGAAAAGATTTCTTAAATGATTATTTAACATTTTTAGATAGAATATGTAATGCTTAGGAGCTCACATTTTGGAATTAAAGAGAACTGGGTTTGAATCCCTGTAAGTTCTCTCTCTAAACCTGAGTCTCTTCAATGAAACAAGAACAACAACAACAAAATAATAATAATAATAATAATAATAATAATAATAATAATAATAATAATAATAATGGCACCAGTCTTATAGGATTGTGGTTAGGCTTATGTTTGTAAATCGAATGTTTGCAAAGTGCTTTACATAGAGCCTGGCACATCGGCAGAATTCAATGAATGCTGATGTATTTTTATTATTCTCACCATTATTATTGTTATTATTGTTATTACATGTCTATTAAAAAGTCATATATTCCAAGAGGTTATTGTTATTGTAGAAAATTATGGTGCCATGATGTCCTTGGACATGAGGATTGTGAAAAATTGTGTCTGCAGTCTTATTGCTATTTGATCTAAACATTTAATCACTTCTAATAATGCACTTAATGTTGTAAGGGCTATTGTTCTTGTCCAGAGGGTTTTGTTTTGTTTTATTGTGTTTTGCTTTTTACTTTAGTTACAGCTATTAGTTAAAGCTATTAATTAGAGCCTTTAGGGTAAATGTCATTGTCTACCTTTTTTTTTTTTTTCTGATCAAGAAAAGAGACAAAGAAAGTCATTATATAATGTTAAAGGGGTCAATTCAGCAAGAGGATATAACAATTGTAGATTATACGCACCCAGTATTGCAACACCCAGATATGTAAAGCAAATATTATTAGAAAGAAAGACTTAAATAAATAAAATCAAAAATTTAAAAGGAGACATTACAACTGATACCACAAAAATACAAAAGATCATTAGAGATTATTAGGAACAACTATATGGCAAAAAATTGGAAAACCTACTGGAAATGGATAAATTCATGGACACATACCATCTACCAAGATTGAACCAAGAAGAAATAGAAAATCTGAACAGACCAGTTATAAGTAACAAGATTGAATCAGTAATAAAAATCTCCCACTAAAGAAAAGCCGGGGACTGGATTGCTTCACTGCCAAATTCTACCCAACACTTAAAAACTAATTAATACCAATTCTTCTCAAACGCTTCCAAAAAATTGAAAAGAACTCTTCCAAACTTGTTCGACAAGGCCAGCATTACCCTGATAACAAAACCGGACAAGGAAACAACAACAAAAAGAAAACTATTGGCCAATATTACTGATGAACATTGATGCAAAAATCCTCATTAAAATCTAGCATCATATTAAAAAGATCATTTACCATGATCAAGTGAGATTTATCTCAGGGATGCAAGGTTCAACATATGCAAAACAATAAATGTGATACATCACATCAACAGAATGAAGGACAAAAACCATATGATCATCTTAATTGATGAAGAAAAAGCATTTTATATAATTCAGCATCCCTTCGTGATAAAAAGCCTCAACAAATTAGGCTTAGAAAGGATGTGACTCAACACAATAAAGATTATATATGACAAACCAACAGCTAATATCCTACTGAATGGGGAAAAGCTGAAACCTCTTTGTCTAAGACCGGAGCAAGATAAGGATGCCCCCTCTCTCCACTATTATTCAACATAGTATTGGAAGTCCTAGCCAGAGAAATTAGGCAAGAGGAAGAAATACTGGACAGTCAAATAGAAAAAGAGGAAGTCAAATTGTCCTTGTTTGCAGATGACATGATCTTATATATAGAAAAACCTAAGAGCCCTACTGAAAACTCCTAGAACTGAAAAATGAGTTCAGTCAAGTTGCAGGATACAAAATCAACATTAAAAAATCAGTAGCATTTTGTGCACAAATAATGAGCAAGATAAATTAGAGATCAAGAAAGTAATTCTATTTACAATAACTACCAAAAAATAAAATACCTAGGAATTAATTTAACTAAGAAGGTGAAACATCTCTGTGAGGAAAATTATAAAACACTGGTGAAAGAAATTGAAGAGGACACAACGAAATGGAAACACAATCCATGTTTGTGGGCTGGAAGAATTAATATTGTGAAAAAGATCATATTACCAAACGTGATGTACAGATTCAATGTAATTCCTATTAAAATACCAACGACTTTCTTCACAGAAATAGAAAAAACAATCCTAAAATTCGCATAGAGCCACAAAAGACCCCTTATAGCCAAAGCAATCCTGAGCAAAAATAGCAAAGTCAGGGGCATCACACTACCTGACTTCAAAATATACTGCCAAGCTATAGTAACCAAAATATGATGGTACTGGCATAAGAACAGACATACAGACCAATGAAATAGCACAGGGATCCCAGAAATAAAGTCATGTGTGTATAGCCAACTGATTTTCAATAAAGGTGCTAAGAGATTCAGTGGGGAAAGGAGAGTTTTTTCAATATAATGCTGGGAAAACTGTATTGCCATATCCAGAAGAATGAAACTAGATCCTTATCTCTCACCATATACAAAAATCAACTAAAAATGGATTAAAGACTTAACTGTAAGACCCGAAACCATGAAACTATTAGAAGAAAATGTAGGGGAAATGCTACACGTCATCAGGCTGGGCAAAGACTTTATGAGGAGGACCCAAAAGCATAGGCAACAAAAGCAAAAATAGTCAACTATGATTATATCAAACTAAAAAGTTTCTGTGCAGGAAAGGAAACAACAGAGTGAAGAGACAACCTGCAGAATAGAAGAAAATATTCGCAAACTATGCATCTGATAAGGGCTTAATATCCACAATTCTTGTGAACTCAAGTAACTCAATAACAAGAAAACAAATAATTAGATCAAAATACGGGCTTTTGAGCCGAATAGACATTTCTCAAAAGAAGGCATGTATCGGGCCGGCCCGTGGCTCACTAGGGAGAGTGTGGTGCTGACATCACCATGGCCACAGGTTCAGATCCCATATAGGGATGGCTGGTTAGCTCACTTGGAGAGTGTGGTGCTGACAACACCAAGTCAAGGGTTAAGAATCCCTTACCAATCATCTTTTTTCTTTCTTTTTTTTTTTTTAAAAAGAAGACATACAAATGGCTAACAGGCATATGAAAAAATGCTCCACATCACTAATCATTAGGGAAATGCTTACCAAAACCACAATGAGTTATCATCTCACTCCAGTTAGAATGGCTATTATCAAAAAGACAGAAAACAAATGCTGGTGAGGATGTGGAGAAGGGAACTTTACACAGTGTTGGTGTGGATGTAAATTAGTACAACCATTATGGAAAACACTTTGGAGATTCCTCAAAAAACTACAAATAGAACTACCATATAATCCAGCAGTCCAACTACTAGGTATGTATCCAAGGGAAAGGAACTCAGTATATCAAAGGGATGTTTGAACTCCCTTGTTTATTGCAGCACTGTTCATAATAGCCAAAATATGGAATCAACCCAGGTATCCATCAACAGATGAACGGATAAAGAAAAAGTGGTATGCATACACAATGGAATACTATCCAGCCATAGAATAGAATGAAATCCTGTTATTTGCAGCAACATGGATGAGCTTGGAGGACATTATGTTACGCGAAAAGTAAGCCAGGAACAGAAAGAGAAATACCGCATGTTCTCACTCATATGTGGGAAGTAGAAAATTGAACACATAGAAGTAGAGTAAAATGGCAGTTACCAGAGGCTGGAAACGGGGGTGGGGGTGGGGGTGGAGAGAGGGTAGCGGGAGGTTAGTTCACAGATACAGAAGTACAGGTAGATAGGAGGAATAACATCTAGTGTTCTATAACACCGTAGGGTGACCATAATTAACAACAATTTATTGTATAGTTTCCGTTAGCCAGAAGAGAGGGGTTTGAATGTTTGCAAAACAAAGATATGATAAATGCTGGAGGTGATAACATAAAAAACCAGTGGTTTCCAGGATTTAATGAGATGGATGGAGGGAGGGGAAAAAGGAGGGGTGAATGTGGAGAGCACAGAAGATTTTTAGGGAAGCAAAACTATTCTGTATGATACTGTAATGGTTGATACATGGCATTATGCATTAGGCAGAGCCCATAGAACTGTACAATACAAACAGGAAACCCTAATATAAAATTAAGTTAATAATAATATACCAATATCAATTCATAATTGTAATGAATGTACTACACTAACATAAAATGTCAATAACAGGAGAAACTGTGTATGTGTGTCAGGGGAGGGTTTGGGAACTGTTTGTATTTTCAGCTTAGTTTCTCTCTAAAACTAAAACTGATATAAAAATAAATAAAAAAAGAAATACACGGGTACTTCCATCTTTCATTTCTATGTATTCTGTTCAGTACATTTTGGAATGTCGGAGACAAGAGATTCATGTAGTAAAATGGCATCAAAGTGAAAGAAATCAACTTGTCAAAATAAAATGATTTGGTTTCTTTTTGCTTTTGTCTCAGACATCTGAAGTTTTTGAACACTTTGGAAAAAATCTTCAGGTGGAAGATGTTACATATGTACTGAATATCAGAAATGTGGCACTGCAGAGTTTATATGAATATTACCTCTTATGGGCAGTGATCAAAACTTTATGCAAGTTGTGGTGTTTTGGCTACGAGAATATTCAATGTAAATAAGGAAATATAGAAAAATATTATAGCTTAATAGATTCTTTTTGGGGTAGGGAGGGTTGACATGTCACATCTTTTCTGCTAGAATGTAGCAAGGGCTTTTAAAATGTTTATACTAGCTCAATCCTAAATCACTCTTGAGGCAGAAAGGCCAATTGTGACAAATTATACTCAATTACATGACTACTTGCCACCAGAGACTGAGCTAAATTGGATTTGTTCTTGGAAGCAAGGGCTGGTGCCTTGGGAAGCCAAACCACTCTTCAAATTTTTGAAGGCCTATAATGGTTTTTGTTTGTTTGTTTGTTTTACTGTATTTTAGGGAATATGTTCTCTATAAATGCCTCTTGATATATGCCTCCTGACATCAAAAAGCCATGCAAGCTACACAGAAGAAAGGAAGTTAGGAATTTAAAACATTTCAAAGAATAAAGAAGCCAGGTCATGCTACTTGGAGTTATGAAAAATTCGAGGGAGATAATAGGAAATTAAAATACAGAAATATATCTATATATTTGAAACAAAATTTGGGATGAAGAGGAGAATGGGATTACCCTGGAAAACAACCCAATGGCCACATATTCTATGCCATTTTCTGTTAACAATAAATATCTCTTGCAAGTGGGAGGGCAGTGGAGAAGGAGGAGAGGGAGAGAGAGAGAAATAACAACTTTCTCTCAATGTGATGGCCTGAATTTTGATGTTTTAGAATTCGGATCAATACCATGGCACCACAGAAAACTTGTCATAAAACTATAAGTAGTGAGTAAACCTGATACCTAAAGCTGTCTCCTCAGGCAGAGGGTTGTTTCTGCCTCAGTATTTGGCTAAAATTTGAAGTGATTTTTTTCTCTACTATAAAAATGAAATGCATGGTCAGGTCACCAGAATACATATACACACAGAGGTATGTGTGTATGTATGTATATGTATATGTACATGTATATGTATATGTATTTATTTTTTGCTGGGAGGGGACAGCTGGCTATTATCAGCACCATGCTCTAACCAACAGGGCTAACTGGCCAGCCCCCAGAATATTTATATTCTTGATATGTTTGCACTTGAGGGTAATTTTCAGTTCAAAGATGGACTCACAGCCAAAACAATATTTGGTTCTGAGCTAATCAAACTTCAAGTGGCGGGGGAAGGGTGATTCAAAAATTCCCTTCTGTTAAAGGACAACAACTCTGGTCATGAAGAAGCAGCTTATCTTTGCCACAGTATAAAAATTGAAGCTGAGTTGAGAAGTCACAGAGAGTAGAACAATTGTAAATACAGATGGATCGTTCCTGAACTTTGATTAGTTGACTGGACAGTAAGCTCTATAATCCTCTTAAGTGGTATGTAATTTCACTTCCAGAAGAAATGCTTGCTTCTTTATGTGTGTGTTTGAGTTAACAAATTATTTTTGCAAAGTGGTTTTGGGGAAGTACCATCTGAAAGTTTACAATGTCCTAGGAGGATTACAGAGCTGAAGAATATTTACATTGCTGCTTTTGATACCCTATCATTTGGTCTAGGGTTTCTAGAGTTGAGGAGTCTGAAATTTCCATATAGTCCTTTATCCCAAATATAAAATATTTGATTTTTCCCCTTAATGTTTTGTTTCCTTGGGAGTGATGTTGACAGTTATACAGCCATTTGGAATTCTGGGCCAATTGAACTGCCACTTGGATTCAGATGGGGAGAGAGATGTGGGATGAGCACAGCCAGTACTTTCTTCTTCTCTGGAAGTCCTAGAAAATGAATATTTTCACACTATACTATGATGAAAAGACTGCATTTAAACAAATGACTTGGATGGACTTTTGATTTATTACCTTTTTTTCTTGCCAGAAAATTTGGTCTTCCATGTGGGAAGCCTAGATGGGATAGACTCGGAGCCAGGTTTCAATTTATTATAAAATTCATCCAATTTTTTTAGCTGTAAGAGAGAAACCACCGTCTGGCTCTTTTCCTTTGGGTGGATGCAGATTTACAACCCAGACTCCATTATCCTTCTTCTCATGCCCAGGTCTGAGACTTGAACTTTGTGGATTTTATTGTCTTTGCTTGTTTGTACAATCTTGTTATTTTTTAATACTTTTTAATAACAGATATATTTTAAATTATTAATCGCTGAGTTTTGTTTTCTATAATTTGCTTAGTTTCATCTATTTTGTCAATATATGAGTACTTTAACTTGCTTTGATTTTTTCACTTAAGATAGTATTGGCTTATTTTTAAAGTATTATTAATATAATATATTTTTATAGAAAAATTATAAATCATAAAATTCTTTAGAAGAAATAGAATCATCCAAAATCTAATATCCAGAGATAAGTCATGGCTTGATGTATTTTGGATCAATCTTTTAAAAAATTTGTTACACACATGTCTGTGCGTGCACACACATACATACACATTTGTTTCAGACTAAAGAGATTATACTGCATAAATAGTTAACTGTCTTGTGTCTGTTATTTAATTTTGTATCATAAACACTTCCCCTTTTGGATAATGAATACATTCTACATTTTATTAATTATTTCTTGAAAACACAATTTTAAGTCACTGAATATAAGTTTGAACTTATATTTATAACATTTTTTTCTAGAATCTGTGGTAATATTGAGTCAAGTAACAGAGTAAATTTTCTACCAGTTTAATAACTCTTTACCACAGAAAGTTGTTGGCTATTTTACAATTCCATACAGGTGCTTTGTGAGACAATTCATAAATATTAAAATGTCAAATACATGCTAAGTAATCAACTAAGAAATGTAATTTCTAAGAGAATATTTAGTGATATAGGCTAATACATGTCCATAACTGAATTTACAGACTTATGGATTTTTGGTAAAATAAAATAACTCCATATTGGTTAAACTCTCTCATTCATTCAAAATGAATGTTTACTGAGTGCCTACTATGTGTCAAGGACTATTCTAAGCCCTAGAAATAAAGCAGTGAACAAGTTAGATTCCCTGCCCTCTTGGAGCATATGTTCTAGTGGAAAACAGTAATAAACAAGTAAAAATAAGTCTATACATTTATATCAGGTAGCCATAGTGCTATAAAGATAAGTAAAGCAGAGTGAAAAAACTGAGTTTTGGGGTGTTCGTATTGAGATAGGCCTATTTCATGTTGCTTGGTCATTGAAGATCTTTCTAAGAAGGGGATATCTGAGCAGAACTGTTTGTGGTTGTAGCAAATGTAGACTGCTTTCTCTCCTTTCATACCTTTATCTTATGGAATAATTTTCCCAAGACAGCAGTCGGCATATATTACTCCTTTAAAAATCAATCAAACAAAGCATTTCAAAACCCAAAGCCAAAACAAACAAAACCCAAACTTAGCATGTGGAGGAGAAACTCTAAATATGTCAGCCTGGTGTGCAAAGCACGCTGCATTCTGGCCTCTGCTTCTCTCTCCAACCTCATCTCTTACCCAATCCCACTATGTCACTTCCACATCAAGCACATAGATTTATTTCTTGTCTATGAGCATGCTATATTCTTTCCTCTGGGATTGCTTGCTTCTTTGTGTTGCAACTTTCTTTTATTTCTACTTATCCCCCCAATTTTATTTTTAAAGACTCAACTCCAATCCCACTTTCTGACGTAATTGTTTATTTAATTTAGATTATGAACAATGATTTTCTTTGATGGTTGTTTTACAAACATTAAAGAATTTATTTCTTTTGCATTAGATATATAAAAGCTTAAAAAAAAGAGTCCAGAACCTGTTTTCTTGCCTTTCTTGCACTGATTTGTACACTAGTAGCACCGATACCTTTATTATTCATTTCGTAGTGAGTCTGCCTATCTATACATATCCATTTGTCCTCCCTCCCTCAACTCATGTATCAACCTGTCGTCCATCCATTCTTCCATCCTTTCTTCTGCCCTTCTATTCATCCATTCATCCATTCATTTACCTTACTAATACACACTCAGACAAACTACTTTGGATATAAAATACATCACAAGTGACATTTATTTTCTTTCTCTTCAACTAGTTTTTAACCTCAATATTACTAGTCACAGACCTCTCTGTGGTCTCAGCTCCTAACTTGGCGACAGGCTTATATAATAAATGCTCAGTAAATATTGGTAGAAGATGAAAACCCCAAGTTGAAAACATTACTGACTGTTTGTAAAATGACCTTCTCTAGAGTATCTATTTTTAGCTAAACAAATACCTTGTGGTATTCAGAGGGAAGAATAAAATAACTTTTCCACTTGTATAATTTGATGAGACTAATAGTAGCTGGTAAAAACAGTACTAGTCACTTTATTTCTTTACGCCTCTTTAAGCTCATTTATAGGGCAGGGATATCTTATTTTCTACTCATTTCATAAAAAGATGGAGGGAAAAGATGAAAGGACTGTGTAAAATACCCATTAACTCTTTATAGTAGATACAAGTATGTGCCATAATACCTATCTGGCCTCTTACAAAATGAGCTTTCCTCAATCAGCGCTTTTAAAATTATTTTCTGCAAAGTCTAGGGGTCCCTTTCCTTGAAGAATCTCCAAAGGCAACTAAGAGTGTGAGGTGTGGGATTGGGTGTGAGCAGGATGCTAACTGAGGCTTCAACCAGAACAACCATACATTTATACATAGTACATATACTTCTGAAAAAGTTTGTCTCTGGAGAAATGCCTCAATTTTCTCTTCTGTAAAATGGGCAGTAATAATAGTTCACATCTCAGAGGGCTGTTGTGTAGATTAAATAAATTATTATAGAAAAATGCTTGGAATAGTGCCTAGTATGTAGTGTTAGAAAGGGTTAGCTGCTATTATTATTATTGCTTATACATCTTTAACCCGTATTAAATCTTAGCTTCATGTGCTTTTTGATGTTTGTTTGCTTGTCACTAGAAGGTAAGCTCCATGAGAACTGGGGTTTTTATTTCTTTTGCTCAATTGTTGTTTTCAGTTCCTAAAGCAGTGCCAGCGCATAACAGACACTTAATAAGTATTTGCTGAATAAATGAATCCTCTTAAGTTTTCTCTCTTCTTTGTTGCTAGTTCTTCCTTTTCTCCTGCACTTATTACACCTTTGGTAGTTCTTTTCCCTTATAATTTGATATTTCTGTTCTGATATAAGCTTAGCACCTAGCTATAATGGACTGTTGGAATTGTATGTAAAATAAAAATGAATAGGCTAAGAAGGAGTGCCTATAAACTTGACTGTAAACTTCATGAGAATAGAGACTCTTTTTGCTAATCATTTTATGTACAGTGCTTAATGGAGTGCCTGGTATACAGTAGGGCACACTTGATTCTTTTCCATGAATGAGAGAATGCATGTATCAATAAATGAAATAGAGTGAAACCCTTCTCGACAACTTATCTGGGTTTTTTGGCTGTTTCCTATAGGTCCAGTTTTAAGGTAGAAAGTTTCAAGTAGGGAAAATACTGTAACTGTAAGATAATGTTGTTATTTCATATATTCTGTTATACATTGTGACAAATCATCACAGAGAAAAGTTTATGTAACTACTTTATTTCATTCTTAATTTTAAAGTTATCAGTATTTCTAATTCCTAGTTTAGATAAAAGTAAAGCAGATTAAAAATAGTTTACAAAGTATGTAAAATGCTTGCTTTTAGAGCGTCCCTGAAAGAAGAGAGTTGTAAAATGTATGTGTGAATACATCTGACTTTTCAAATCGAGTTGATTTGCCATCTTAAAAGCAGATTGATTACTTCAATTTACAGTACTCAAAGATAGTGGTCACTCTCAGGGGAAAGTTCATCACTTAACACGGGAGAGTCCAAGAACCTGCTAATTGGATACTTGACTCTTGAAGACACATCCAATTTCCAAGTGTGTGAGGTAGTGTGGTTCCCAAAAGTATTCGTTTGCTGACTTCTTCAAGGCATCTTCAAAAAGCTGATGAGCTTTAGATCCTAAAAAGATTGATGCCTATGGTAATGTGGCCTCCCTGGAACAAAGGCCAATTCCATGCATAAGACAGCATAATAAGCAATCCTGCTGAAGGGCTCAGTCTACTCTAGGTCACTTTTTGTTTCCTTGGATACTCTTCACTTAGAAAAGTGGTTCCTGTGTCTCTGCTCTCAGCAATATTTCCTAAATTGTTTTTGAATATCTAGATTGAAGGGATCACAAAAAATCAAGTCTAATTTAAAAATTCATAATTAAGTATAAAAAATCTGGTTCTGAAATATTTGTGCTTTAAAACATTTTGTCCAGGTTTCTAAAGAGTGAAATGAAATGATTTATTGTAAAATGTTGAATGCATAAATAAATTCCAGTTCTCTGAGAATATTTTCATATGTGTATTTTTCATCTATATATTTACATAGATATATTTACTGTGAAACATAGAAGTTCATTTGTGAGAAAAATATAAGGAATGAAGACAATCCTTTGTCCACGACCTTTCTCTTTTGTCTAATTAAAAGTCACCTAGAGGACTTGGATCACCTTTCTTCCACTGATCAGCTTTTTATTTCTAGTATCAAATAAAAATCATAATATCTTCCTTGTTTTTACCATAGACTGTTGGGGAGGAGCAAATGACAAAATGCTTATGACTATGTTTCCAAAATGCTATACAAACCACAGTGATTATATCAAGAGGAAGGACTTTGAATAGCCTGTCCATACTGACTGTCCATCAAACTTCCAGTACAGGATAATGGCAAATTCTTGTAAAAATGTCTAAATTGTTTGCTTTTATTCCTGAAACTACACTGATAAAAGTGCTGCAGGACACACAGATGAGCTAGAAACAAAGAGTGGATAGTGATGGCTCAGTACAGTGACTTTCAAATTTTAGGGGTACAGAATCCTTTGTTCAATCAACATGTTTTGAGGAAATAAAACATACAGTACAGAAAGCAAAGTTTCTTTTGCTGGAAGGGAGAGGCAAGTGTTTAAGTGCCCCAATTCTTCTAAAGCTGTTAAAGCACTGAATTTAGTTTGAGAACTATATGGTCTGGTGGAAGGGCCTTTTTTAATGATGCTACTTTGAGGGGCAAGTCACAGTCCTGTGGTCAGCATGGGGTTCTATCTCCCTTGTTGGACATCACATTTACTGGCACAGTTGCAAGATTTCTAATGTGCTCCTATATTTCAGATCTCAAAGCACCAAGTAAAATGACTCAGGACCACTGCTAAGCATGGCAACATTAGAATTTAAAATTGCAATCAGAATTAAACTTAACAACTGTCCAGTTGATTGGTTTTCAGACTATGTAATCCATTGGTTTTCAATCCACTGGTTGTTTAATCCATTGATTAACACCGATTGTTTAATTCATTGGCTCCTGGAGGAGACTCCATAGGGGTCATGTGAGGGTTGAGGAGGGGACAGTAAAGATCTAGACAAGATATGCTTTATAGTTATTAACTTTTTAAATCAAGCATTTTATCTTTAATTCGATTGTTTCTTTTTCCTAGCTTTATTGAGATATGATTGACAAATAAAAATGTGTATACTTCAGGTATACAACATGGTGTTTTTATACACATGTACATTGTGAAATAATTACCACGATCAAGCTAATTGACATATCCTTTATCTCATATAGTTGTCTTTTTTCATGTGTGGTGAGAAGGCTTAAAATCTATTGTCTTTGTAAATTTTAAGTATAACTATAGCTACCATGATGTACATTAGATTAGAACTTATTCATCGTATAACTGTAAGTTTCTACACTTTGATCAACATTTCCCCCCACTCTTCCAGCCCGTGGTAACCACTCTTCTACTCTCTGTTTCTGTAAGTTTGACTTTTTAGATTTCACTTATAAGTGAGATGCAGGATTTCCTTCTCTTTTTGGCTGAATTATATTCCTGTGTGTGTGTGTGTGTGTGTGTGTGTGCATGTGTGTGTATGTGTACGAACTTACTTTTTTCATCCATTCGTCCATTGATGGACACTTAGCTTATTTCCATATCTTGGCTACTGTGAATAATACTGTAATGAAAATGGAGATACAGATCTGTCTCCAAGATTCTGCTTTGATTTCCTTTGGATGTATACTCAGTAGTGGAATTGTTGGATCACATGGTAGTTCTAGTTTTAATTTTTTGAGGAACCTTCATACTGTTTTTCATGACTGTACCAAGTTACATTCCCATCAACAGTGTATATTTTCCATATCCTCACCAACACTTTTTATCTTTTTGATAATAGTCATTCTAATAGATGTGAGGTGGTATTGTGGTTTTGATTTGCATTTCCCTAATGACTATTGATGCTGAGAATTTTTTCATGAGCCTGTTGGCTATTTGAATGTCTTTTTTTGAGATATGTCTTTTCAGATACTTTGCCCATTTTTAAGTTGGGTTATTTGCTTTTTGCTTTTGTGTTGTATGAGTCTCTCATATTTTTTGAATATTAACTCTTTATCAGATTATGGTTTACAGATACTTTCTCTCATTCTGTAGGTTGCTTTTTCATTTTGTTGATATTTCCTTTGCCATGCAGAATCTTTTAGTAGATGTAGTCCTACTTGTTTATTTTTGCTTTTGCTGCCTGTGCTTTAGGTGTCATTTCAAAAAAACTGTCAGTGTCAAAACCAGAGTCAAGGAATTTTTTCCCTATGTTTTCTTCTAGGAGTTTTAGAATTCCAGATCTTACATTTAAGTTTTTAATCCATTTTAAGTTAATTTTTGTATATGGTATAAGACAAGGGTCCAATTTTATTCTTTTGCATGTGGATATTCAGTTTCCTTAACACCATTTATTACAGAGTTTATCCTTTCCTCATTGTGTATTCTTGATGCTATTGTTAAAAATTAATTTACCATATATGCATAAGTTTATTTTTGGCATCCTTACTCTGTTCCATTGCTACATATTTTTTCATCTTTATGTCAGTACCAAGCTGTTATAATTATTATAGCTTTGTAGTGTATTTTGAAATCAGGAAGTGTGATGTCTTTATCTTTGTTCTTGCTCAAGAGTGATTTAGCTATTTGGTGTCTTTTGTGGTTTCACATAAATTTTAGAATTTTTTTTTCTACTTCTGTGAAAACTGCTATTGGAATTTTGATAGGTATTGTATGGAATCTATAGATCTCTTTAGCTAGCATGGACACTTTGACAATTTGACAATATAAATTCTTCTAACCCACGAACATGTATTATCTTTCCAGTTATTTGTGTCTTCAATTTTTTTCACCAATGTTTTATAGTTTTCAGTGTATAGATCTTTCACCTCCTTGATTAGATTTATTCCTAAATATTACTCTTTATGCTACTGTGAATGGGATTGTTTTTTCAATTTCTTTACCAGATAGTTCATTATTAGAGTAGAGAAACAGAACTGATCTTTGTATGTTTTTATCCTGCAAGTTAACTGAACTTGCTTATTAGTTCTAAGAGCATTTTTGGTGGAGTCTTTAGGATTTTCTCTCTATAAAATCATGTCATCTGTGAAAGACACAATTTAACTTCTTCATTAAAAACTTGGATGCCATCTATCTATCTATCTATCTATCTATCTATCTATCTATCTATCTATCTATCTATCTATCTATGCCTAATTGCTTTGTGTAGGATTACCAGTACTATGTTGAGTAGAAGTAGAGAGGATGGGCATTCTTGCCAAGTTTCTGATATTTTGACTGTTAGCCATGAAGCATAATGTTATCTGTGGGTATATCGTATATGGCCTTTATTATATTGAGGTATATTCCTTCTATATCTATTTTGTTGAGTTTTTAATTTCCAAATTTATTTATTTTTTAAATTGGCATATAGAATTATATACATTTATCATGTACAACATTATGTTTTGAGGCATGTGTACATTGGGAATTGCTTAAATATAGCTAATTAACAAATGCATTTTCTCACATAGTTATCATTTTTATGATGACAGTATTTTACATCCACCCTTTTAGCATTTTCCATTTATTTCTCCTATTTTATAATTTTTTTTTTAACTATAATTTTGTATCCTTTGACCAACATCTCCCCAAACTCCCCTTCCCATCCCAGCCTCTAGTAACCACCATTCTAATCTCCACTTCTATGAGATTAATTTTTTTAGATTCCACATATTAGTGATATTATTTAGTGTTTGTCTTTCTGTGTCGGGCTTATTTCACTAACTAATATTCTCCAGGTTCATCATGCTGTTGCATATGACAGGAATTTCTTATTTATTTTATTTTTTTATGGCTGAATAATAGTCCATTGTGCATATATGCCACATTTTCTTCACCTATTTATCCATGGAAAGTCACTTAGGTTGATTCATTATCTTGTGCATTATATTGTGAAGAGTGCTGCAATAAACATGGGCATTCAGATATCTTTTGAACATACTGATTTCGTTTCTTTTGTATATATATAAACAGTAGTGGGATTGCTGGATCATATGATAGTTCCTTTGCTTTGCCAAAGCTTTTTAAGTTGATCTAATCTATTTGTCTATTTTTGCTTTTGTTGCCTGTGTTATGAAGTATTATTCAGGAGAGTGATTGCCCAGAACAATATCATGGAGTTTTTCCCTTATGTTTTCTTCTAGTAGTTTCATAGTTTTGGGTCTTACATTTAAGGCTCCAATCCATTTTGAGTTAATTTTTGTATATGTGGTAGATAGGGGTCTAATTTCATTCTTTTTCATGTGAATAGTTATCCCAACATTATTTATTGGAAAGACTGTTCTTTCCTCATTGCACGTTCTTGCATTTTTGTCAAAAATCAGTTGGCTATGAATGCATGGATTTTTTTTTGGTCTTTATTCTGTTCCATTAGTTTATGTGTTTGTTTTTATGCCAGTAGCATGCTGTTTTGGTTCCTATAGCTTTGTTGTATACATTGAAGTCAGGTTGTGTGATGCCTCCAGCTTTGTTTTTTTGCCCGAAATTGCTTTGGCTATTTGAAGTCTTTTGTGGTTTCATACAAATTTTAGGATTTTTTTTTTTTTTCTATTTCCACGAAGAATGTCAGTATTTTGATAGGGATTGTGGTGAACCTATAGATCACTTTGGGTAGTATGGACATTTTAACAATATTAATTTTTCCAATCTATGAACACAGGATATCTTTTCATTTATGTGTGTTTCTTCTCATATCTTGTGTAGAGTTCTTTACCTACTAGATAAAATTTATTCCTAAGCATTTTTTGAAGCAATTATAAATGGGAATGTTTTCCTGATTTCTTTTTCAGATAATTTACTGTTAGTGTATAGAAACACAACTGATTTTTGAATATTGATTTTGCATTCTGTAATTTTACTCAATTTGATTATTAGTTCTAACAGTTTTTTGATTGAGTTTTTAAAGGGTTTTCTATATAAGATTATATTGTCTGCAAACAGGGACAGTTTAACTTCTTCCTTTCCAATTTGAATGCCTTTATTTCTTTCTCTTGCCTAAATGCTTTACCTAGGACTTCCAGTAGTATATAAATAGATGAAGTGAGAATGGGCATCCTTGTCTATTTTCAGATCTTAGAGGAAAAGCTTTTAACTTTTCCCCACTTGTTATATTAGCAGAGGGTTTTTCATATATAGTCTTTATTATGTTGAGGTACATTTCTTCTATATCTAATTTGGTAAGGGTTTTTATCAAGAAGGGATGTTGAATTTTGTCCAATACTTTTTTTTTTGCATCTATTTAAATAATCAAATTTTTTTTGCTCATCCTGTTAATGGATGTATCATGTTTCTTGATTTGCATATGTGGAACCATCTTTGCATCCCTGATATGAATCCCACTTGATCATAGTGAGTGATCTTTTTAATGTGTTGTTGTTGAATTTGGTTTTCTAATGTTTTGTTGAGGATTTTTACACTTACGTTCATCAGGGATATTGGCATGTAGTTTTTTTTTTTTTTTTTGGTGTGTCTTTGTCTGATTTTGGTATCAAGCTAATACTAGCCTTTTAAAATTAGCTTAGAAGTACTCCCTTTTCTTCATTTTTTTTGGAAGAGTTTGAGAAGAATTGGTATTAGTTCTTCTTTAAATATTTACTAAGATTCAGCAATGAAGTCATCTGGGCTTTCCTTTGATGGGAGAATTTTTTTTTTTTTTTTTTTTTTTTTTTTTTTTTTTTTACTAATTCAATATCCTTACTTGTTGCTGATCTGTTTAGATTTTCTATTTTATTATAATTTAATATTGGTAGGTTGTATGTGTCTGGACATATATTCATTTCTTCTACATTATCCAATTTGTTGCCATATAATTGTTTATAATAGTCTCATGATCTTTTTTATTTCTGTGGCATAGTTGTAATGTTTCCTTTTTGACCTCTGATTTTTTTCTTTTGAGTCTTTTTTTTTTAGTTAGTCTAGCTAAAGGTTTGCAAATTTTGTTTATCTTTTCATAAAACCAGCTCTTCACTTTGTTGATTGTTTCTATTGTTTTTCTAGTCTCTATTTCATTTATTTCTGTTCTGATCTTTATTGTTTTTTCCTATTGACTTTGGGTTTAATTTGTTAAATTTGTTGAATTCTCTTGATTTTCAAAGTTTAAAAAACCAACCTTCCCTTTGCCATGTAAGGCTGTGAAAGCCCTGTAGGTTTGTTTCTGGCCAACTTGACAGAGCTTTCCAGGGGCAGAGCTGGATAGAGGGCAGTCCAGGTTGCTGGACTCTCACTTCAGTGCCCTTTTAACTATGATAGACTGTTCAGACTAGGAGTCAGTTCTGAAAGCATTTTCATTTTTATACCAGTGTCTAAGTACTGTCTAGAGACATCAAAATTAAAAGCCTCTATTTTCTGGCTAATGTGCACTTTTCCTGAAGAAAAGGAATGCAAAGAGAGAGATAAAAGATGCTGTGTTTGGGGAAGATGCTAGGTTCCAATTGAAATGTGAGCAAAGATTTTATAATTTAGCATTGGTTCTATTATGAGTTCTATTTCCCAGCATTTTTGAGAACAGACTTTTTCAATTCATGGCTATGAAAGTGCTCATCCCTGAGGTACTACTCTTTCTAAATATCAACAACAATAATCCTGTCATTTGATGAAAAGTTATATGGGTCAGGTGCTATTCTCAAGGCTTTAATGTATGTATTTTCTCATGTTTCTGTTTTACAAAACATCTTGTGACATAAATATTATTATGCAAGTGTTAAGGATGAGGAACCTAAGGGTCTACCAGCTTCATGAACTTGCCCAAGTTCTCAAAGATAGCAAGCTGAAGAACCTGGTCTTGAACTCTGGCTGTTTGCCCTCAACACTTAGGCTCTTAGCCACTGTGCTATATTGCCTTATTCTTTGTCTAGCTAAAGAAGAAAATTCCTCAACAGACAACTAAACTCAAAACTTCGTAAACTTTTTTTAAGTCAAATACTACAATACTAGATTCTTATAATCTTTATTTCATTGTAGCTTAATTAATTTTTGAAAGAGAATCTGAATGAGAGTAGGAAGTGCAGAGCAGATCCCTAGGTACGTGCACTAATTAAGGGTTCGCAGGTGTGAAAACCACATCCCCAAGCCAGTGCAAATTGGAATACAGAATCCCTGTTCTGCCTGAATTGTTTCAGGAGCACTGATCTTACTGGAAGAGTGAGAAAAATAATAAATATTCAATAACCAATAGAAATTCCAGCTTTTCCCTGATACCAAAAACAAGTTTGCCCATAAACTTTCTCCCTTCAATAATTGACAATGATATTTGATTCTCACAATGTTTTACATGAATTAAACAAACTACCACCACCACAATAATACATCCCAGGGAGTAGTTAAGATAATCAATGGATTGAGAATCTTACATTTGAGAAAATGCTCAAATACTTTGTTTTTAATCTCAAAAGTTTCTGGTATTTTTCACAAGGCCTAATATGGAATATGTGCACAAAACATTCAAATAGCACATGTCTGCTACCTCTTGTTTTCCAGTAAGAAGAGTATTTTTACCACCATTCTTAATCTCATTAAAAATATGTTAATGCGCTATCTTGAATAAAGGACTGCAGTATCTCAATATCTGTTTTCTAAACAATTACACCTTGTTCTGGAAAATATATGTTTATGGAAAATTAAGAAGATAAAGAATGATTAAATAAGCGGAAGACAATAGATAATGATAATTCTCTTACTTGGACATCACGAGACATAACATTAACTGACTTTTTCCTATTGAATACTATGCCTTCCCCTTAATGCGTGACTCTTCTAATACCTAGTATAATGCTTCAGCATAGAATAGATATTAACATCTCAGCTTGAGTATGTAGTTTTCTCAGCAAGCTATTTTTTTGGGCTCAAAGAATATAATTGTTTCACGAAATGTTGTTAAAGTTGAATTTTTCTGAAAACTGTAGAAAAATGGAACTTTTTAACAGGTGAGACAGCTTTAGACAAAATACTCCCAAAACAATTATTTTGTAAACGGTGTGTTCCTTGCTGATTAAAACATGCTTGCTATGAACTGTCTGGAGATGTTCTTTAAACAAAATCATGCTTGATTACAATATAATTGTAGACCAAATTCAGTATTTTACAATTTAAGAAATATGAATAAAAAGTTAATATTCTGAAAAAGATTTTGTTATTGACCAGAAAATCAAATCAGCAGGTGTCTAGGTGTACAGCTGCTGTTCTGCTGTCCTTACAACAAGAAATATTACACATGAAGTATTGTGACTTCTCATGGTACATGGCCCAAACACACTAGTGATTAGAAGGCAAGGTGTCAGCTCCACACAGTCATCTCGTGCCTCTCTTATTTCTATAACATGTGTGGCCAAAGATACTAATGATTTCCATACGTAAATATACCAGTTATGTGGAGGGAGGTGCAACATGACTTTAGATACTTTATGTATTCCTAAAGTATTCCATTATGTGTTTCATTAGCTCTTAGGAAGTACTAGATATAAAAACCAAACTAAGTCTTTCCAGGATGTGGAACAACTGGAATACCCATACATTGCTGGTGTAAACTGGCATAATCTCTTTGAAAAACTGTTTGGCAATGTTTATTAAAGCTTAACATATGCATAACCTATGACTCAGCAATTTTACTCCTAGGTATATACCCAATAGAGATGTGTGTTTAAGTGTGTGTGCGTGGGTACATGCATACACACGCAACACATATATTATATATGCTTCTTTTGTTTTCATCTAATGACATCTAGTAGAAGGTTCATAGCTTCATAGCCTTAAACCAAAAACTACCCTAATACCTGTTAACAGTAGAATGGATGAATATGTTGAGGTATATTCATAAAATGGACAGCAATAAGAATAATTGAACTACAACCACACAATAATAGGGATAAATCTCAAACATAATACTGAATGAAAGAAGCCAGGCACAGAAGAAAACATACTGTATGGTAGCATTTATTTAAAGAACAAAAATAGGTATAACCAGTCTATGCTTTTAGAAGTCAGGATAATGATTGCCCTTGGAGGAGTAGTGACTGGAAAGGGATCTGAAGGCGGACCTCTAGGACTTCTCAATCTGAGTGGTGGTTTCATGAGTGTGTTTAGGACAACTCATCAAGTTCACATTCATATGAGCTTTTCAGTATGCATAACACATTCTGATGCTAACAACATCAGGAAGACAGGCTGTAACCGAACAGGCAGAAAACTTGTTCTCTGTTTTCTGTGTATGTTACCATAATATTTTTTTCATAAATATTGGGTAAAGACCAATAAATATTACTTGGTAAACACGATGACTCTGAAATTTCTCGAACCTATTGCATTGAGAAAAAAAAGTTTAGGTTTACTAATATCAGAAAATCAATTAGGCAACAATTTGAGTATTACCTGAGAATTGACCTGTACTTTTTTTTGTCACCCCTTTATTTGGTTGTCATGGCCCATTTAGATTTTGAGATAACTCAAAATGAAAAAAACAACAACACTGGTCAGTCTGTTGAGCTGAGTATTTTAACTAACATACCATGGGAAGCATGCAGTGTTCTAGCTTAAGGTTAGAGGAGAAGGTCAGAAGAATTCTACAGCTGATGTCTGCACCCCCCAGTATAATACCACATTCATATTCTCTCAATTCCACCCTTCTCTCATGCCAATGCCAGCCCTAAAGGACAATTACCAGTAAAATCTCCATAAAACACAAAACTGATCACATTGCCCTCCTGCTTAAAGTCATCAAATAGTTGCCCGTGTTCAGGCCTCTGCCCACCCTTGACCACGATTCTCTCCCTTTACTCCTTGCTTACTCCTGTAGCCACACTGGCATTTATTTTGGTTTCTTAAGCTGGCCGAGCTGGTTGCCATCTGTAGGTCAATGCACCAAGTGTTCCATGTACTGGGATTGTTCCTTCTTCAGATCTCCCTGGGCCGTCTCCCCATTCAAGGGTCTGTTTATTGGCCAACTCTCCAGAGGTATCATATCTGACTCCCTGACTTCCCTGACTACCTGCTTTTTAATGATCTTCTTCAATTGTTTATTGTCTGTATCCTTCACCTCCTCACTTGTCCAATGGAACAAAGATCAAAGAAACTAGTGTTTATTTCCTGTTGTATCCCAAGTGAGTACTTAAAAATTTGTTAAATATATGAATATAGTATGATAAAAAATGCGAGAGGAAAATGTTTCTGCTGCTTGTCTTTTTGGAGTTCTTCTAACAAAACTATTTGGATTCCTAAAGTTTCTAGACTCTTGGGCATCTTATAATATGTTAAATCCTCACGTACTTCCTTTGGTAAGCACAGATGTAGCGAATATACCAGGTAGGATTATTTTTTGTGTGTCCCTTAATTATACCCTTGTTTATGGGAGGCAATAACAAGACTCAAGCAAGAGTACTCCCAGACAGAGGAATCTGTATGCTCTTAGTTGAGAGCTAATAGAAATGGAAGAGATATGAGCTACCACATAAACCTAGTCAGTAGTTAAGCTATGAGGGGAATGTTAGATCCCCATTAAAACTGGGAAAATGTGGTTGATTGAAAAGATTTTTGTTTTCCATAAAAGGCACTCTATATAATTAGCCTCATTTCTCATCACTAAGCATACCCTTAGAACTGATGTAGACATTAAAAAATTTAGAGAGTATAATATGTGATGGTTTTACCGTCTCGATTTTGAATTGTGCTTTGCTTGTATTGACTATTCAGCACTGATTGCCTAGAAGACCAATTGCACTCTGTTTTGAGTTTGCACGTGTTGATAAAACATGCCATATGAAATACGTGGTATACACAAAGGGATGGAGTAAGCCTGTGCTGAATGGCCAGGACTGAGTGTCTTGCCCTCTTCTGTTTCTACAAGCTGCATCTTCCAGGATACGCTTGTAGAACTCTTTGGGACTAGGCTCTGCTGCAATACCTTTAACACACATTTCTCATTGTGCTGGGGGTGTTTACAACCAAGTACAGTAGTGTATTGTTGGATAATGCACAGGTGAAATGATGTTGTCTGTGAGATAAACAACTATCTTGGTAGCACAGGGTAGTGGTGCTGGGCATTTATCTGAACATTCTTACATGCTTGGTACTAAACTTTTGGGCTAGGGAAATGCATATGCTATGCTGCTTCTAGCATCTCCTTGGACCACTGATGATTTCATTGCTGATCATATACAATGACAGATGTCACTCTCAGGTCAGACTGTCCTTAGAAAAATGCTGCTTTCTGAGTGGACGCTGAGGAGAGGTGAATATGGACTGGCCACACATGTTTCTTTATTGCCCCCTCCACACCACTGCACACAGCCAAATGGGTGTGTCAGGTTTTTCTGATTGGTTGGGGCAAAACAACAGCTAATACTTATGTAGTGGATTGCTATGGGTCAGTCTTTATTTTAAGAATTTTTAATTTATTAACTTATTTAATTCTCAAGATATCCCTTTACATTGATATTATTATTATTACAATGTTGTAGTTGAGAAAACGGAGGCAGAGAATGGTTAATAACTCTTCTAAAGTTCTGGCAGTTCTAAGACGGTTCTCAAGACTGCTGCTCCCTGGGACACATGTCCTGTGTAGACTCCTCCCCTTGAGTATGAGCAAGACCTGTAACTATGATGGAATATCACTTCCATTATGTTACATTGCATGGCAGAAGGGTCTTTCCAAATGCAATTCAGTTTCCTATTCAGGCAACTTTGAGTGAATTAAAGTGAAATTATCCTGAAAAGTCCTGACCTACTTAGGTGAGCCCTTAAAAGAAGTCAGAGATATTTAAGGCAACAGAGATTTTCTAGGGGCCTTGAAGGAGCAAACTACAATGCTGTGGAAAGGGTGACATTGTAAGGAATGGCGTGTGGCCTCTCAGAGCTGAGAATGGCCCGCGATTTTCAGCCGGAACAAAAGAAGGGACCTCCATCCTATGACTGTAAGGAACTGAACCTACCAACAAGCCCATGAACCTGGAGGAGGAGCCCATAAACCAGAAAGCAATTCATCCTGGCTCATACCTCGATGTCAGCCTTGTGAGACCTTGAGCAGAGAACCAAGCCAGGATGTGCCTGGACCTCTGGCTTACAGAACTGTTAGTCAATAAATGGGTACTGTCTGATGCAGCTGAGTAATTTCTTACACAACAATGGAAAATTACACACACACACACACACACACACAACTTTTCCCATACTGTAGGGATTTCATGAGTCAGATCTTCTGTAAATGACCCATTTTCTAATCTTGCTTCTAAATACTCCTCCCCAAGCCTCTTTATGAAAGTGCTGAGGCATTTTTGACTTCTGCCATGCAGTTTGCTCACTCCTCATAGCCTCACTATCCTCATCTCCATACCTTTCAGGCAGTTCATTTTCTCAGGTATGAATAAATTGATCTAGAATTACCTGACTTCCAGATGTTCTGACTTGTTTGGGGGTCAGGCCTCGTCAGTTTGAAAAGGTAGGCATGTGATTTTATTTTAAAATGTCCTGGTCCGTATCCGTGGATACGGAAAATGTGGTATATCTACACAATGGAATACTACTCAGCTATAAAAACGAATGAAATACTGCCATTTGCAACAACATGGATGGACCTTGAGAGAATTATATTAAGTAAAACAAGTCAGGTACAGAAAGAGAAATACCACGTTCTCACTTATTGGTGGGAGCTAAAAATTAATATATAAATTCACACACACACACACACACACACACACACACACAAAACCGGGGGGGGGGCGGAAGAAGATATAACAACCACAATTACTTGAAGTTGATACGACAAGCAAACAGAAAGGACATTGTTAGGGGGGAGGGGGGAGGGAGAAGGGAGGGAGGTTTTGGTGATGGGGAGCAATAATCAGCCAAAATGTATATCGACAAAATAAAATTAAAAAAAAAAAAAAAGATAATTAATGATGCAAAAGAGGGGAAAAAAAAAAATGTCCTGGTCATTTTTATTATGTAGCCGTGGTGGAGAATCAGTCATCTAGAATCACGTTCCATGAGACTCAGAAGGTGAGGCTGTGGTAGCCATTGATATGTAAAGTTCTGTTCAGCTGACAGACCAGGGGTGGGGAGCATCCAGTATCCGGAGCTCCAAATTCTGGCCAGCAGCATGAGATGTGGTCGCTGCTAGGAGTATCCACCAGGGTAGGTTGAGTATATGCCTCTTGAGTCTTTTGCTCATACAGAAGATTCAGAGGCACACAAATGATACAGTTCTGGAGAGTACGCTTTAATTCTCTGAGATGGTATATTCTAAAACTATAAGGAGGGAGAACATATTTTCCTATCCAAAATGTAAAGTGAAAGACTGCCTCACTATAATGCAATTAGTTCTTATTATTATTATGTAGAAATTGAGTCTCTTTCTTCAGAATTGTGCTCTTGGGTTAGGGTGAGTCACATGCTTCTTAAAAGCTATTGTTTTTACTACACAAGTATCTAGGAAGAAACTTTAAAATAATTACTTAAAAATCATAAATTAATTTTTTTTAAGCAAAGTGCCTTAGTTCCATGTGGGCTACTATAACAAAATGCCATAGACTGGGTGGCTTATAAACAACAGAAATTGATTTCTTACAGTTCTGGAGGCTTGGAAGTCCAAGATCAAGACAGATTTGGTGTCTGGTGAGGGCTCACTTCCCAGTTCATTCATGGTGCCTTCTCACTGTGTCCTCACATGGTGGAAGAAGCTACCGAGCTCCCTTGGGCCTCTTTAATAAGGCCCATTCATGAGGAGTCTGCCCTCATGACCTAATCATCTCCCAAAGGCCCCACCTCCCTATCCTTGGGGGTTTGGATTTCAACATATGAATTTTTGGGAGACACAAATATTCAGTCCTTTGCACAAAGATTCATATTTTCCCATTCTGTGTGTGTGGATTGGGGTGGGGAGGGAGTTGATACTATTATTTAAATTTTCAGTATTGCATATATTTATGCATATCTTGGTGTGCTCCCATTCATACATACTCTAAAGACATGTTCGCCTTTATCATCCCCACTATGAATTAGGGTAAGGTATTGATTATCATTTTATTTTTTATTTATTTATTTTTAACTTACCAATGCACACTGTAGTCGATTTTCATGACCCTTTACTCATTCCTCTTCCCACCTCACTCTCCCCCCAACGTTGTATCTGTTCATTTGTCTTAACAAGTTCAAGGAATTGTTGTGATTGCTATGTCTTCTTCCCCCCTGCCCCTATGTTTGTTTGTGTGCTTATTTATTTATTTATTTATTTTTAGTTCCCACAAGTAAGTGAGAACATGTGGTATTTCTTTTTCTGTGCCTTACTTGTTTCACTTAATATAATTTTCTCTAAGTCCATCCATGTTGTTGCAAATAGTTGTATTTCATTCTTCTTTATAGCAGAGTAGTATTCCATTGTGTAGATATACCACAGGTTCCTTAACCACTCATCTGATGATGGACGTTTGGGCTGGTTCCAACTCTTGGCTATCATAAATAGTGCTGCAATAAACATTGGAGTACAGTTATCCCTTTGGCATGATGATTTCCATTCCTCTGGGTATATTCCCAGCAGTGGAATAGCTGGGTCATATGGTAGATCTATCTGCAATTGTTTGAGGAAACTGCATACCATTTTCCATAAAGGCTGCACCATTTTGCAGTCCCACCAACAGTGTATGAGAGTTCCTTTTTTTCTGCAACCTCTCCAACACTTATCATTCTTAGTCTTTTGAATATTAGCCATCCTGAGTGAAGTGAGAATCTCAAAGTGGTCTTGATTAGTATTTCCTGGATGCTGAGTGATGTTGAGCATTTTTTTCATGTGCCTGTTGGCCATTCATATATCTTCCTTTGAGAAATGCCTATTTTCTGTTTGTCTTCTGCATTTGTTGGTTTCTTGGGGTGGTAGAAGAACTATGTTTTTTGTTTATTGTTAGCATTTTTGTTTTACTGGTAAGTTTTGTTCTTTCTTTAGTATTCATGGCAGTGATGGTTGTTTTTGAGGTATCTAACCCAGTACCTCCTTGAGAATTTCTTGTAAGGCTGGTTGTGTGGTAGTGAACTCCACAGTTTTTGTTTGTCTAAGAAATATACTATTTGACCTTCACTTCGGAAGGATAGCCTTGCTGGATAAAGTATTCTTGGCTGGCAATTTTTGTCCTTTAGTATTTTTAATATATCATCCCATTGTTTTCTGGCTTTTAGGGTTTCTGATGAAAAGTCTGATGTTATTCTGATTGAGGCTCCCTTATAGGTGACTTGCCGCTTCTCTCTTGCAGCTTTTAAGATTCTCTCTTTATCTTTGAATTTTGCCAGTTTGACTACCACATATCTTGAAGAGGACCTTTTTTGGTTGAATATGTTTAGGGATCATTGGGCCTTCTGAATCTGGAGATCTCTGACTTTCCCTATACCTGGAGTGTTTTCTGCTATTATTTCATTGAATCTGTTTTCAATGAAACCTCTTTCCTCCCCTTCTGGAATACCCATGATTTGGATATTTGAGTGCTTAAGGTTGTCTGTTATGTCTCTTAGATTTTCTCCAATTTTTAAAATTCTTTTTTTTTTTTTTCCTGGTCTGCCTGAATTACTTCAAACAGCCTGTCTTCGAGGTTGGAAATTCTCTCTTCTGCTTCATCTAGCCTGCTGGTTAGACGCTCTGTTGTGTTTTTTATTTTGTTGAATAAATCCTTCAGCTCCACAAGCTCTGCTACATTCTTTTTCAAAGCATTGATATCTATGTACATTTCTTCTTTCAGATCCGGGATAGATTTTTCATTTCATTGTGTTTGAGTTTTCTTGTATCTCATTTAGTTTCTTTAGAATTGTTGCTCTAAATTTCTTGTCTGTCATTTCAAAGACTTCCTGTTCTATAGGATCTAGAGCTTGAGAGTTATTATTTTCCTTTGCTGATAATATATTTTCTTGATTTTTCATATTTCTGTTATCTCTCTTTTGCTGTTTTGTCACTGTGGCCGGGGGTATCACAGTCCACTCATTTCACTCTGATGTCTGGCTTGGATCTTGAAGGGACATCCAATTCTGGGCAGCAGGAACTAGCCTGGGCTGGGGTCCTGTGGCACCTGTCTTTTCCAGCACATCTGTCTCAGGGGATGAGGGCCCAGAGGCTCTTAAGTCTCTCTAAGTGGCAGCGACTGACCTGGGCTGGAGGTCCCACAGTGCCTGCCTTTTCTGGTGTGGCTGTCTTGGGGCATGTGGGCCCCCAGGCTCTTGAGTCTCTCTAAGTGGTGGGGACTGACCTGGGCTGGAGGTCCCATAGCACCTGCCTTTTCCAGCATGGCTGTCTTGGGGCGTGTGGGCCCCTTGGCTCTCAGGCCTCTCTTGGCAGCCAACACTGGCCTGGAATGGGGTCCTGTGGCATGCGGCTCCTGCCTGTTCCAGTGCAGATCTTGCATCTCCTGTTGTTGCTTTTTTAATAGTTGCAAGTTGGCTGCTTTGTGGGAGAGAGCGACACTAGGAACCGTCTGCTCCACAATCTTGACTGGAACCCTTGATTATCTTTCAATATCATTTGTGCCTTTATCAGTCCATATAAAAGCAAACAATATATTTGAGAATCTAAAATTCTTTCTTTAACACAGGCTAGTCACGGGAGGCTAAGTAAATTGATGGAGCTGAAAAACAATGTTTTCTTTAGTATTTGAAATACTAGCTCTTGAAATACTGCATCAGGTGGGAAATTTTTTTCTTAATTGATAGAGAAATGTTTGGTTTGTAATAAAATTAGTGCGAGGTGTGTGTGTATCTCTGTGTGTGTTTTGTTTAGGTCTGCTTTGTTTTAGGCTCTGTTAAGAATCAGCTACAGGAAGATGAATAGCCAAGAGTGGCCTAGTTTATTAACTGAAGCCTACAGCTGTGAAATGAAGCCTGAGGATGTGGAGGTAAAAGAGCGAGCAGCTGTGAAGTGAGCTTCCAGGTAAGAATTGATTGAGATGGTCTTGTCAGGGCTGATCCCTATCCTGAGAGCCTGATGACAGTGAGGCAGGGAAAATGCTGATGCACCAGTGAGAAGGAATCTGAGTTACAGATCTCTGTCAACATAGGAAAATAAATTGAATTTTTAAAAATATGAATTCTATGTCCAGGAATGGGTTTTTATGCATGTAAATGATATTTGGGTGGAAAACCTTAATATAAATGTACCAGAAATATCTCCATTATTATCGTAGTTACAAAACTTTCAGGTGTTCTCACATGGGGCAATAGAAGGGATGAGCACAGTGCCTGGCACATGGCAAGTACTTAAATAATTTTTGCGTAAATAGGTGAGCAATTTACAGAGACTTATTTCCATATTTTAAAAATTTTTGGTAGATTGGGAGAAGTTATGATTATCAGTAGGGAGATTCTGTGTTTTTGAAAAAAGCTAAAACCCAAAACTTGTTGTTCTGCAAAAATTTTCACTAGGAGTAATAGGACTTAATGAGAAAAATGAATGAGAGTGAAGGTGAGGGTGAAGGGAGACCACCCACAGCAGCACAACTTTGTGACCAGAGCACTAATCAAAAGAGTTTTTGGTACCTTGGGAGAAAACAGATTGTTGGGCAGGCAGTTCAGTATGGCTAGAGGCTTCCACAAAGGACACTGAAAACATACAGAGAAAATACAGTGAAAATGCTGGAAAACGTTAATTAGCACAGGGCCAGTAGGTAGGTGGAAGGAGGGATCTAAACCAGTGGGGCTGCTTTGAAGGTGGCCTCAGGGGGAGTGCAAAGTCTCACAACACAAAGCCATAGGTAGCTTGAGTGTTCCTCTCTGGGAAGGGATTCCCTGGTGCAGGACTTATTTAAAATTTTATTAAAATAGAACTGAAAGGGCTGTTACTTTGTGAGCAGCTGTAGGCTGAGGTCCTGTTTCTACTTCTGCTTTTTTGGTTCCCTTTGCTTACAGAAAAATTGCATATGAACATATTATGTCCACATTATACTGATATAATTCCTCTACCTCCCAATTGTGCATGAGCTAATTAGTGTTGTAGAAACATAATCTGTGACAGAACAATCTTTTTAGTGACTTAGAATTTTGTAAAGAGTGAATCAGACCCTAGATTGTTATATCTATGATAATCTTAACAGATATTTAGCAAGTCCCATTTTATAACCTAGGAAACAGAGAATTAGAGAAATTACATGCTTTGTACAAGATCCTATAGTAATTTAATATTTGCCAAGTAAAAAACAAATTTAAAAGCCATAGCCTTGAAAGTACTTTGTAAATTTGTGATAGGTGAAAGAAATAACACAGAATTTTAAAAATCCTTTTCTTTACTTTATTTTAACAACAACTAGTAATTGCAATTATGTCAGGCACAAATATTCTGCTTATCTGGGTTGCTTTATGGAGTCTTAAAGCTAAAATTGTCACTAGAGAAAGTAGAACAGGAAAGAAGACTTTATTCAAGACCATTGTCATGTGAGAGATGGCCCTTATTCAATGGAGATTCAGTGAGAACATTCCAGTGCTCATCATGTAGGTGTTAGGTATGATCCAAAGAACTGAAACACTTAGACTAGTCCTTAAGTTTTTTACCACGTGGCACATACAGCATTCACATGTAAGACATATACCCTGTCACTGTCTGAAATTCTCTTAGTTGTTCACGTGTTCAATGTGTGTGCTCTGTTCCCCCACCAGAATTAAACTCCAGGAGACAAGAGACTGTTTTATCTATTGCTGTACCCCCAACACTTAAGATGTTAATTAATCACAAATATTTGTTGAATAAAACATGGCCTTGAAAAAAAAAAAAAAAGCCTATTGTCATGGGAGAGAGGGCCAAAATTCAGTCTGAGCTCAACTCCATGGAAACAAAAGGCTGGGAGTTTTTAGAGGCTGGAGTGGAGAAATTGTAGGCCACCTTTGTTTGCTAATTGGTCTTACCCAAAGGAAAAATAAACTTTCTCATATTTTATGACAGGAGGTAGCTTTACAGCTTGGACCGGGGCGTCTACCTTCCCACAGAGTTAGGCTCCTAGTTAGGCCTCCTCCTTCCCCCTGGAGGAGACAAGGGCACTATCTTCCCTGATGATTACGTTTCAAAGGGATGGCTCCCAGGTTCTTGAGAAAGACAGTCCTGAGTCGTAAAACTAGCAAAAGGATTTTTAAAAGATTTACATTTCAAAGGGGCAGAGAAAGAATTTACACTTTAAAATTTTCTAAAATAAATGCTCTAAAAAAAGGGAGGCCAAGAGCCTAGTGTCAGGAAGAAGCATGTCTAAAGTTTAGTCAAGCTGAGGGAAATGTTAAAGCTGTCTTGGTACCTACCACCCTTTCTGTAACCCAATGTCAACTCACCTTTTTGAGACTGTTATAAATTCTCATTGTTTAATTTTGCTAGTTTCCTCTTTAATATGAGGTCCGATATAGCATGTATGTATTTATTACATTAAAGGAATCTGATGCTCTCAAAGTTTCTTGGCAGGAGGGCCAACTCATATAATCCATTGTGAGGTCAATTTATCAATATGCATCAAAAGCTTGGAAAACCTTCATACTCTTAGACTTCCGAATTCCACTCTAAGAAATAATCCTAAAGAAAGAATCTGAGATGTCCTCAAATATAAGCACACAATTATGATCACAACATTTGTTATAATAATGAAGACCTAAAAATAACCCATAGGTCCACAAGCTGGAGACAGCTAAAGGCAAAACCAAAAACAAAACAAATAAACAAAATACCAAAAAGGACCCCCCAAACAATTAAATTTACATTCATATTATTACAAACTTCTTCCCAGCTATTAAAATGAAAGAAGAGTACTTAAAAACATGTTGATATACTTTAAGTCAAAAAGAATACTATTTCTCTAATTTTGATATACATGTACGTGTAAACAGTAATATGTTCTATGATAATATCATATGGTAATTTATAATATAATTTTACTTCCTAAAAGTTTATATTCTCATAGTCACCTCCTATTCAAATCCTATTTCTGCAGGATGCTGATGTCTTGCTTTTTGCCATCCTTCTTTTCACTCCATCAAAACATGCTTTGCTTTGATTTCTCCTGAGCATCGTGTAGCACATCACTTGTTTTGAATGTTTGAGGGCAATGGAGAAGGTTTATAGCACATCAAGCTTTCAACCGAAAAACAAATGACAGCATCTCTCTTCTCCACGTCCCTTAGTCGTTTCTTCCACCAGGCATTTCTTTCACCTTGCACAGTTGCTTCCTGCCCATCTCTTTTCTCTTCTCTGCAGACCTCTTCATCATTATTCTTTTCTGGACAGTTCTCATTATTTTTCTACAGATATGTCTAAGTCATTTTAAATTCTTTGTAATGCAAAGCAATTTTGTGTTCTCTTTGTTTCTCTGTCTTCAGGAGCATGCTCCAGGCTGCCTTCCCATTTTATTAACAACCTGGCTCTTTCTATGAGAAGAATAAAAATTCTTTTCCTTACTGCATACCAGTAGACCTCATGTAGTTTGACAGTCTGCACAAGCAGTGACAGCACTGTTCTATATTTCCCTGGTTCTTTTCTCCTCTCTCCGATAGAATCCTGCTCCTACCCCCAAAGTCCTCCTTTTTATTTTCTGGAGTACCCTGTGCTGCTGATAATGTTAGAGCTTTTGAGGTATTAATGCTGCTCAGTGGTTCTGGAACCACCACTGCCAAAGATGTGTGCCAAAGCCATACCTGTTTTTGCCGAAGTAAAGAGAATGCTCCTTATCCTTGTTGTGTTGCAGTCAGCTAGAAAGAAAGAAAAATAGAACAGTCTTGCATCCCCAATACCTTCCTGAGATCTTGGAGAAGGTAGTCTTCAGTCATTCGTTTGTAGCATCCTACTCCCTGGGATTCCATTGAAGCTTAACCATAGGACAAACCTGAATGGCTATCTCCGTGCCAGACCTGGTGTCCTTCGCTGCTGACTGCTGGCTTTGTTAGTAGGTCGGGTTGGTTGGTGTTTCTTCTTCTCTTAGGATATATTCTCCCATTGTTTCCAGGAAGCTCTTCAAATGCTCTTGGAAGTAAAATCCTGACTACTTTGCTCTTACAGTTTATTAGAACAGTCTGAAAATGTCTGAATATTGGTGGTAGTTAATCTTATAGACAGGAAAGAAATACATCAAAATTTTAGGAGCTGCTGTCTTTAAGTGGTAAGATCATGGATGATTAAGAGAATTTTTGATTTCCTTTATTTTCCATACTTTTTACATTGAACATGTATTATATTTGTAATCAGAATAGTTAACAATTATAATAAATGTAAAAAAATTAAGGTACTTGAAATGCACTATACTTTGAATATTTTGTAATAGTTTTAGAGAGGGATGATATTCTCTTTCATGTGACAAAAACTAGTCTGAACGCAATTATCCTAATTCACCCAGAGGTCTTTCTTTGGGAGAATATTTGTTGACAACTTTATTCAAAGGATATATATATATACACACACACACACATACATACATATACATACACATATACATTTAGTGATTCCAGAGGAAATACTTATCCAGGGAGACTTACAGAGAATTAGATATTATGGCAAAACTGGGGGACACATTACCAAAATTTCTAGTTACGTATGGTGTTAAGTCTATGGGAACTTGATATTTTTAAAAGAGGAAGAGATGAAATGTCATCAATTAAAAATAAAAAGGAAAGCTTCTCTTTAACTTCAGCCATTTCCCAATTCCATCACTCTCTGACTGAGCTGTTTCTTGTTGGCATGTGCTGGATGACTGGGTGATTATCAATATCTGATAGAAGAGAGCTGTGAGCTCTGAGGCTCTGAGGCCGATGGCAGCACTGGGTGCTCATTGCTGAATTTCGCACTGAGAGGAAGGGCTCCCTCTACTTTTGCTGTACTGAACCATAGTGCAATTGTCACAAAAAATGGAGAGAAATGGCACTGGATGGGTGAGATAGAGGATTCTCCTTCCCACTTCCTGTGCGGTGCTTGGATGACTCACTTGCTTGGCTGTGTCTTGGTGCCAGCACTATTGATGCTCTGGCCACTGGCTCTGCAGTGTTTTGATGGTGGTGGCAGCTGCGTTCAGCTGAGTCAGAAACTTGCTGTGTATTGACTGAGAGTCCACAGCTTTAGGGAGCCTTGCTGTCACCTATCTTGAAGATAATTAGGATAAAATGATATAAAACACATTTTTTCTGGGAGGACACACCTCAGGAATTCAAGAAGGGCTCCCTCAGAGTGTCAAATGGGGGCTTGAAGTCATATTAATTTTATTGTTAGAAGTCACATGATCTGATTTTCTACCTCAAGCTGGGGATGTGTGAGATCTTGGATACAATGAGAGCATTTATGCCTATGATACAGCATTTCGTTATATTAGATACTTCAGTTAAAGAACTTAAAAATATCAATACTTATGTATTGAACATATCCTTGTACCAAACACTATCTTAGGCTTTGAGAGTAAGCAAAAGTAGAAAAGACGTTGCTCCTGTCCTCCAGAAATTCACAAATGATTTAATGTCTATTGTAATATATTAGTTACTGTAATAGAGGTATGTAATAAATGCTATAGAAATACTTGTATAACATGACAGAGCTAAAAAAAAAAAAATAGACACCCACCTAACTGCTAGTTCCATGAGTAAAAAGACCACTCTGATCTTACCTAAATTATATGCCCATACCAAGCACAGTGTCCAGCCCATAGTAAAAATGTGATTAATAAAATTCTTTTCCATGTGTGAAACCCCAGGCTTCTTTCAACTCAGGGAAGAATATGGATTGGTGATATCTGTATAGTCATGGACACTTTTACAGGAAATACTTATTCTACAAATTGCTCTCTTTTTGCCTAACACCATTACTGTATATGACATTTCAGTCACATTACTGCAAGCACCTGAGGAGAGTATAAAGAAAGGAAGCCATTTTAGGGTAATAAGTTGATGGAAAGAAAGGAACGAATTATCACTGTAGAGGTTAAACAATGTGTGCGCTTTGGAATCACTAATTTGGCTCGAATCCTGTCTCCATTTTTACAAACTAGAGTTATTTAGCTTCTCTGAGCTTCAGTTCAAGTTCATTCATATGCATAAAAATGAAGACAATAATATTAGTACTGACCTTAGCGAATAGCTATAATGAATAAATGAGTGCATTATTCAAAAAAGTGGTTCAATTGTTAGAACGTAGTAAAAGTTTAGTAAACAGTAAATATTATTATAAAGTTCCAGAATGTCCTAGATATATTGAAGGTGATTTAAGAAAAGCAGGTGCAATTAGATACAAAGAAATAACCATTTTAACAAAGTCATTATGAGATGGAAGCAAACTTGGGATGTGGAAGAGAATACACTCATGAAATAGAACCAGGATATAGAGAAATGATGGCATCAGGCAGGAACATGGTATTGCTGCCATGTTTCTGGTATATACCTCTTGAGACTTTCTGATGTCAACTATCTGATCAATCAGCCATTCTCCCTACTTACTATATATTTTTTCTGCATCGTGCTTTCAATAGATTCTTCTCCCTTCGCAAAACATCACGTTATGTCTATTCAATAAATATGCACCTAAAACATCATGTGTTTTTGTATCCTATCAGGGGAGGTAGGCCTTAAGCTGTATATATTTTTGCCAGGCTGCTGGGAATGAGCCTGTCCAACTGGATGAGATGCACATACACACATCACACACACACAAATACACGCACAGGATGAGATGCGCATACGCACATCACACACACACACAAGTACACGCACAGGATGAGATGCACATACGCACATCACACACACACAAGTACACGCACAGGATGAGATGCACATACGCACATCACACACACACAAGTACACGCACAGGATGAGATGCACATACGCACATCACACACACAAGTACACGCACAGGATGAGATGCACATACGCACATCACACACACACAAGTACACGCACAGGATGAGATGCACATAGGCACATCACACACACAAGTACACACACAGGATGAGATGCACATACGCACATCACACACACAAGTACACGCACAGGATGAGATGCACATATGCACATCACACACACACAAGTACACGCACAGGATGAGATGCACATACACACATCACACACACACAAGTACACGCACAGGATGAGATGCACATACACACATCACACACACACAAGTACATGCACAGGATGAGATGCACACACACGCATCACACACACACAATTACACGCACAGGATGAGATGCACACACACACATCACACACACACATGTACACGCACAGGATGAGATGCACATATACACATCACACACACAAGTACACGCACATGATGAGATGCACATACGCACATCACACACACAAGTACACGCACAGGATGAGATGCACATACACACATCACACGCACACAAGTACATGCACAGGAGAGGGGGCAAGCGGAGCTGATTCTCTTTGTCATATGGATGTAGCCTAGCACACTTACAATAAAAAAGAAAGTAAATAAGGCATGATATTCATGTGTGGTGAACATTTTAATTATTTGAAAGATTAATCCTTATGGTGGTGGAATTAAAGCACTTCTTTTCCTTGGGAATGCAGTACAGTTTTTTAGAATTTACCTCATCCTTGTTGGAACAGTGATGACAAGGATTGTAAAAGACACAAGGACTTTGACTGAACTTTCTTCTCCAGAAAACCAATATGCTTAAACCTTTTTTCATAATTGCCATTTACTTTCATCTATTGTAAATAATTTATTGATGTTCTCACCATTATTCTGTTGAGATATGTGCTTTTATGTTGAATTGTATGTGTCCTTCATACTTTCAAGGCTACCATCTATTTGCTTTCCATATAGGTTGCAAGTGTTTATTACCAGGTTGATGTGTCCATTTTGTTTTGCT
The DNA here is from genome assembly GCF_027409185.1 of Cynocephalus volans. NCBI lineage: Eukaryota > Metazoa > Chordata > Mammalia > Dermoptera > Cynocephalidae > Cynocephalus > Cynocephalus volans. Next base: position 81,489,537 of record NC_084464.1, read on the forward strand.
TATGGAGTCTTTGGATTACAGATATTAAAAATTTTGATATTGTTGTTTATTCCGGTGCTTTCCTTTATGATTTCTGTCTTTAGTGTCATACTTAGAAAAGCTTTTAATTTTCTAAATGTATTTAATAGCTCATCTGTATTTCCTCGTCTTTTTGTTAGGAACATGGATTAGTTCTCCATTTCAAGTTAATATATACATCCTTTGATAATTCTGGTGATTTTCTACATGTAGTTTCCATATTTTTGTTCTGTTATTTCCAAGCATCTGTTATACTTTATTATTTTGAAAATGGTATTTTTTTTCTTTCATTTCAGGGAAAAAAGCAAGCTGTAAAAATATCTATTTATGTTATTTAAACTGGCTCCTTTAGTGAGCTATCTATTCAAATAATTTTTATATTGATCATCCTGGGCTTTACAAAAAGACAATCCTTTCATCTGCAAATATTGGGAACTTTGCTTCTTTATTTTTATTTCTTTTTCTTATTCTTGTCTTGGTTAGAATTTTCTTAATGCCATGGCTTTTGACTCTTAAGTTCTTTGATTTGACTTATCACTCCCTCTAGGAAACATTTTGAAATAAGTTTTATTTTAAGAAGGGCATATGAGTTGTATACTGTCTGAGAGCTTAAATAGCCCGGAATGTCTTTCTTTTGTCTTTGCACATCAATACCAATTTTGTTAGTAGCAGAATTTCAGGTCACAACTTTTGGCCCTCGACTTTATGTAGATCTTGCCTCAATACCTCTGCTATTTTGTGTTGCAGGGGCATTGCAGGTCAGCCTGAGTTTGTTCTTTTTTGATTAGTAACATCACTGCAACAAAATAAGTTATTTTTTCTCTGATACAACAAGATCTTGAAAAGATTTTTAGCACTAAAGATGGACAGAAGCCTTCTATCCATGACTTGCAAACTTATCTCCTTGTCACTTATATGCTGTGACATAGTGAAACTGCTCTGAGAGTTGTGATGAAGATGATGATGACTATCAGCTATTTCTGAGACTTTTTAAATATTCTATGGCCCTTATTAAGTCCCTTAAAATAATTATCTCATTTCTTTGCTTCTGACACTGATTCCTTTCTCATGGTATTATACAAGGCTGCATATGAAGATATGACGGATTTTTGTCTGCTTTTTAAAGAAGATTTTTAGTAAGCTTAAGAGTCAGGAAATATTTGAGCTCTTCTGATTGAGGCAAAGACCTTCCAGTGATTCCACATTTATTGCCCAAGGTGTTGTTATTACTTTTCTGGCTATGTTCTGAAGGATAGACACCAAATAGAGGACAGCCTCACAGTTACGTAGAGAATCTCATCACAGACTTCTCAGACCTGGATCTAAACATTCAGGACAGTTTTCATTCATTGTTTTGTTCAGCCTTTGCTTTTGATACTCTACTTATATTGAGCTACACTTTAACAATACCAATTATTAGTAAATTGAATCTTTTTTTCTCTCTGCTACTTCTATCGTCTCTTTTTAATAGTTTTTCTTTCCTTATTTTTTGCCTTTGGAGAAGCATTTCAATTTTGTATTTCATATCAATAATTCAGATAACTGCGGTTCAGAGTCCACACCTTACAGGTGGACATACAGTTTTATATTTTACCGACGAATTTTGGCTTTTAACATTGTTTTCTCCTATTTAATTCATTTAAATGATTTTTTTTCTAGTCCAAGATCTAGTTTGCACTATTAAGTTATTTATTCAAGATGAGGGAAGTCCTGAAAAATTAGTGGGAATAATGCAGCTGAAGGAGATGTTAGGGTAGTTGAAAGAGGAGAGGGCCCCTGATGGCTATTTATGTTAATTACCAATTAGCAAGATGGAATCTGTTTTTATTCCTTTTATTATCATGGATGTTTGATGTTTCCTTTTAGATCTCAGGCTGGTTCTTAAAGTTACAATGTCAAAGGACATCTGTTGGATGTGACTCTTGCAGACTGAGGGCTATTCTTATTCTACTTCCTGAAGATCTTGCCCTGTACAAGAGAATTTATTCAGGAACAATTTGAAGGAGTTTGTAGTTCTTCCCTTGTACCATTCATATAACTTTTTCATGTTTTTCCTTCCTTCTGTTACTAACTTTATATCCCAGCCCTAATGCATAGTTGGTTTCTCTCATATTTCCAGCTGCATGGTATTACATGGAACTGTCATCCCTAAAAGGATTGAGAAAAGAGTAAAACATCAGAGCAGATGGGTAAGGGGATGAGTTGTAAAATAGTGTTGGTAATTTCTGCATGTGGATGCTTTCTTGTTTTCTGGTTATTGTTGGTTCACGTCTCTGAGGAAGGGACGCAAAGGGCAGGCAGATGGAAGGCTTCTTTCACCATGCTTTACTGACTCCAATTGAGTCTCAGAATTCTTCTACAGTGGAAGCAGTGAATGTTCTTTCAAAGTTCTTGAAACTTATTCTATATTTCTAGCACTCTGCTGTGTCAGTGCCTTGTGCATGTTTTACCTATACATTGATTGTATTATTAAAAACAACTTGAGTCAAATTCTTTTCGGATTAAGACTGGATATAAATGAACACCAGTTTGTATCAACGGATTTATTTATTTATTTATTTTATTTTATTTTATTTTTTTAAATTTTATTTTGTCGATATACATTGTAGCTGATTAATGCTCCCCATCACCAAAACCTCCCTCCCTTCTCCCTCCCCCCATCCCCCCCAACCATGTCCTTTCTGTTTGTTTGCTGTATCAACTTCAAATAATTGTGGTTGTTATATCTTCTTCCCCCCCCCCCGCTTTGTGTGTGTATGTGTGTATGTGTGTGTGTGAATTTATATATTAATTTTTAGCTCCCACCAATAAGTGAGAACATGTGGTATTTCTCTTTCTGTGCCTGACTTGTTTCACTTAATATAATTCTCTCAAGGTCCATCCATGTTGTTGCAAATGGCAGTATTTCATTCGTTTTTATAGCTGAGTAGTATTCCATTGTGTAGATGTACCACATTTTCCGTATCCACTCATCCGATGATGGGCATTTGGGCTGGTTCCAACTCTTGGCTATTGTAAAGAGTGCTGCGATAAACATTGGGAAACAGGTATACCTTCGAATTGATGATTTCCATTCCTCTGGGTATATTCCCAACAGTGGGATAGCTGGGTCGTATGGTAGATCTATCTGCAATTGTTTGAAGAACCTCCATACCATTTTCCATAGAGGCTGCACCATTTTGCAGTCCCACCAACAATGTATGAGAGTTCCTTTTTCTCCGCAGCCTCGCCAGCATTTATCGTTCATAGTCTTTTGGATTTTAGCCATCCTAACTGGGGTTAGATGGTATCTCAATGTGGTTTTGATTTGCATTTCCCGGATGCTGAGTGATGTTGAGCATTTTTTCATATGTCTGTTGGCCATTTGTATATCTTCCTTAGAGAAATGCCTACTTAGCTCTTTTGCCCATTTTTTAATCGGGTTCCTTGTTTTCTTCTTGTACAGTTGTTTGAGTTCCTTATATATTCTGGATATTAATCCTTTGTCAGATATATATTTTGCAAATATTTTCTCCCACTCTGTTGGTTGTCTTTTAACTCTTTTAATTGTTTCTTTTGCTGTGCAGAAGCTTTTTAGTTTGATATAATCCCATTTGTTTATTTTTCCTTTGGTTGCCCGTGCTTTTGGGGTCGTATTCATGAAGTCTGTGCCCAGTCCTATTTCCTGAAGTGTTTCTCCTATGTTTTCTTTAAGAAGTTTTATTGTTTCAGGGTGTATATTTAAATCCTTAATCCATTTCGAGTTGATTTTAGTATACGGTGAGAGGTATGGATCTAGTTTCATTCTCCTGCATATGGATATCCAGTTCTCCCAGCACCATTTGCTGAAGAGGCAGTCCCTTCGCCACTGAATAGGCTTGGTGCCTTTGTCAAAGATCAGCTGGCAGTAAGTGTGTGGGTTGATTTCTGGATTCTCTATTCTATTCCATTGGTCAGTGTGTCTGTTTTTATGCCAGTACCATACTGTTTTGGTTATTATAGCTTTGTAGTATAGCTTAAAGTCAGGTAGTGTTATGCCTCCAGCTTTATTTTTTTTGCTCAGCATTGCTTTAGCTATGCGTGGTCTTTTATTGTTCCATAGAAATGTCTGGATAGTTTTTTCCATTTCTGAGAAAAATGTCTTTGGAATTTTGATGGGGATTGCATTGAATTTGTATATCACTTTGGGTAGTATGGACATTTTCACTATGTTGATTCTTCCAATCCAAGAGCATGGGATATCTTTCCATCTTCTTGTATCCTCTCTAATTTCTCTCAGCAGTGGTTTGTAGTTCTCATTATAGAGATTTTTCACCTCCTTGGTTAACTCAATTCCTAAGTATTTTATTTTTTGGTGGCTATTGTAAATGGGCAGGCTTTCTTGACTTCTTTTTCTGCATGTTCACTATTGGAGAAAAGAAATGCTACTGATTATTGTGTGTTGATTTTGTATCCTGCTACTGTGCTGAAATCATTTATCAATTCCAGCAGTTTTTTTGTAGAGGTTTTAGGCTGTTCGATATATAGGATCATGTCATCTGCAAACAGGGACAGTTTGACTTCATCTTTTCCAATCTGGATGCCCTTTATTTCCTTCTCTTCTCTGATTGCTCTGGCTAGTACTTCCAACACTATGTTGAATAAGAGTGGTGAGAGTGGGCATCCTTGTCTAGTTCCTGTTCTTAAAGGAAAAGCTTTCAGCTTTTCCCCATTCAGGATGATATTGGCTGTGGGTTTGGCATATATGGCTTTAATTATGTTAAGATACTTTCCCTCTATACCTAACTTATAGAGGGTCTTTGTCATGAATGAGTGCTGAACTTTATCAAATGCTTTTTCAGCATCTATAGAGATGATCATAGGGTCCTTGTGTTTGAGTTTATTAATATGGTGTATCACATTTATTGATTTGCATATGTTGAACCAACCTTGCATCCCTGGGATGAATCCCACTTGATCGTGATGAATAATTTTACGTATGTGTTGCTGTATTCTGTTTGCTAGTAATTTAGTAAGGATTTTTGCATCTATATTCATCAAGGATATCGGCCTGTAGTTTTCTTTTTTGGTTATATCTTTACCTGGTTTTGGTATCAGGATGATGTTTGCTTCATAGAATGAGTTTGGGAGATTTGCGTCCGTTTCAATCTTTTGGAATAGTTTGTAAAGAATCGGTGTCAATTCCTCTTTGAATGTTTGGTAAAATTCTGCTGTGAATCCATCTGGTCCTGGGCTTTTCTTTGTTGGGAGCCTTCTGATAACAGCTTCAATCTCCTTTATTGTTATTGGTCTGTTCAAATTTTCTACGTCTTCACGGTTCAGTTTTGGGAGCTTGTGTGTGTCCAGAAATTTATCCATTTCCTCCAGATTTTCAAATTTGTTGGCGTATACTTGTTTATAGTAGTCTCGAATGATTCCTTGTATTTCAGATGAATCAGTTGTAATATCGCCTTTTTCATTTCTAATTTTTGTTATTTGAGTCTTCTCTCTTCTTTTTTTTGTTAGCCATGCTAATGGTTTGTCAATTTTATTTATCTTTTCAAAAAACCAACTTTTTGAATCGTTGATCTTTTGAATTGTTTTTTGGTTTTCAATTTCATTCAGTTCTGCTCTGATCTTAATGATTTCTTTCCGTCTGCTAACTTTAGGTTTGGATTGTTCTTGTTTTTCTAGTTCTTTAAGGTGAAGTGTTAGGTTGTTCACTTGCCATCTTTCTATTCTTCTGAAGTGAGCGTTTAATGCAATAAATTTTCCCCTCAATACTGCTTTTGCAGTATCCCACAGGTTTTGGTATGATGTATCATTGTTTTCATTAGTTTCAAGAAATTTTTTGATTTCCTGCTTGATTTCTTCTTGGACCCATAAGTCATTAAGTAGAATGCTGTTTAATTTCCATGTGTTTGTATATTTTCCAGAGTTTCGTTTGTTATTAATTTCTAGTTTTAATCCATTGTGGTCTGAGAAGATACATGGGATAATTGCAATTTTTTTGAATTTATTGAGACTTGATTTGTGACCTAATATGTGATCTATCCTGGAGAATGATCCATGTGCTGCTGAGAAGAATGAATATTCTGAGGTTGTTGGGTGGAATGTTCTGTAGATATCTGCCAATTCCATTTGGTCTAGAGTCTTGTTTAGATCTTGTGTTTCTCTACTGATTCTTTGCCTAGATGATCTGTCTAATATTGACAGTGGAGTGTTCAGGTCCCCTGCTATTATGGTATTAGTGTCTATTTCCTTCTTTAGGTCTAATAGAGTTTGTTTTATAAATCTGGCTGCTCCAACATTGGGTGCGTACATATTTATGATTGTTATGTCTTCTTGATGGATCAGTCCTTTTATCATTAAGTAGTGTCCCTCATTGTCTCTTTTTATGGTTTTTAGTTTAAAGTCTATTTTGTCAGATATAAGAATAGCTACTCCAGCTCGTTTTTCTTTTCTGTTTGCAGGGTAAATCTTTTTCCATCCTTTCACTCTTAGTCTGTGTGCATCTTTATGGGTGAGGTGGGTCTCTTGTAGGCAGCATATAGTTGGGTCCTGCTTTTTGATCCAGTCAGCCAGTCTGTGTCTTTTGATTGGGGAATTTAAGCCTTTTACATTAGGAGTTGTTATTGAAAGTTGTTGATTTATTCCTAGCATTTTATTGGTTGTTTGGTTGTCTTAGGTGTCTTTTGTTCCTTGCTTTCTGATTTACTGTGTGGTTTCTTTGTTTGTTGGTTCCTTAGGTTGTAGATAGTGTTTTTGTTAGCTTGTTTTCTCTTCATGAATGTCATTTTTATTATACTAGCGGGTTTTGATTTTTCTTGGGTTTTTATGGCAGTGGTAGTTATTTTTCAGGAACCAAACCCAGTACTCCCTTGAGGATTTCTTGTAAGGGTGGTCTTGTGGTAGTGAACTCCCGCAGTTTTTGTTTGTCTGAGAAATATACTATTTGCCCCTCATTTCGGAAGGATAGCCTTGCAGGGTAGAGTATTCTTGGCTGGCAATCTTTGTCTTTTAGTATTTTGAAAATATCATCCCATTCCTTTCTAGCTTTTAGGGTTTGTGATGAAAAGTCTGATGTTAACCTGATTGGGGCTCCCTTAAAGGTGATTTGACGCTTCTCTCTTGCAGCTTTTAAGATTCTCTCTTTATCTCTGAGTTTTGCCAATTTGACTATGACATGTCTTGGAGAAGTTCTTTTTGGGTTGAATACATTTGGAGATCGTTGAGCTTCCTGGATCTGAAGATCTGTGATTTTTCCTATACCTGGGAAGTTTTCTGCCACTATTTTGTTGAATATGTTTTCAATGGAATCTCCATTTTCCTCCCCTTCTGGAATACCCATGACTCGGATATTTGATCGCTTATGGTTGTCTGATATCTCTCTCAGATTTTCTTCAATGTCCTTGATTCTTTTTTCTTTCTTTTTGTCTGCTTGTGTTATTTCAAACAGCCCATCTTCAAGTTCAGAGGTTCTCTCTCTGCCTTCCTTTCTTTGATGGAATGTGGACACGTGCAGTCCCACTGGCTATGAAGTTTATGTGAGATAGTTGATTTTGCTGATCTTCCACTCCCACCTCCACTCCGTTCTCTCCTGGGGCTCTCTCAGTCTCAGTAGATATCTTGTTGCATTGAAATAATAGGCGTGAGTTAGTATTACTCAATTGCCTTCTGGAATCCTGTGGGTAATTTACTTCTCAGGGAAACTCTCAAATGGAAGACTACTGTATCAAGTATCCCTTTGCTGTATATAGAGGAAATTCTCTTCCTGAAGGGGACTGTAGAGCCATTATGAGATACTCTGTTTCTTAGAAGTAGGCTGAGATTTTCTCTTCCAGGGTCGTTGTCACAATTTGTGCAACAACCGTTTCTGTAAGAGTTCTTTTCCATCACTGTGCCCTGTTCTAACATACACACATATACACATACTGCCAGGAACTTTTTACTATTCTCATACAATAGTAGGCTTGATTTTAAGGGTTTGCACAAGGTTGCCATTTGTGCCAGCTAGTTTACAATATCCTGAAGACATTAATGACTATGGATACATTATTGTGTGCAGTATAACATTAATTCAGCAAATTTGGTTAGTCCAAATTCTGCACATTCTAAAGAAAAGTTTGGCACTTGTCAAGCTCTTGAGAGGTAGCCTCTAAGCACTTGGAATATTCTGCATGACCAGAATGTTTTTTATTTATCTGGGAGCCTTGGACGATGCCAGATAGTCTATACTAATAAATGATTTATAGGGAAGGCCCTGGGCCTACAATCTCAGTTTGACCTTTGGCAGTCAGCCATGTATGTATACATGACTGACCCCCAGTGAAAACCCTGGATGTTTAGCTGGGCTTCTCTGGTTGGCAATTCTTCATGCATATTTTAAAACATTGTTCCTGTGGCAATTAAGCACTATCTGCACAATTCTATTGGGAGAGGATGACTGGAAGCTTGTGCCTTTTCTCTGCTGGACACTGTCCTATATGCCTTTTTTCATTACTGATTTTAATCTGTATCCTCTTGCTGTACTAAACTGTAACTGTGAGCATAATATCTTTGATGAGTTCTGTGAATCACTGAACCATTGAATCTGAGGGAAGTCCTGGGGATCTCTGAACATAAAATGCAATTTATATATTTGGGATAGAAAATATCCTTCCAGATTTCAAAATAATTCTTGAAAATGAAAAGAATAAAATATTAAGTCAATATTACTACAATGTGAACTACTCTGCTGTGGTTGGATGAGGGAAAGCATTCACTCATTCATTTAACAAATATTTATTAAGCACTGACTCTATGTTGGGATATATGCTGGATGGTGAGGGCACTGCAAAGAACAAGATGAAAAAGATTCCAGCTCGCATGGTAATGAAAAAAAAAAGTAAACAAATAAATAAGTAAATGAGTAAATGAACAAGTGTTACGTGTTATGGGTGAAATGAATGTGATGAGATGAAGAACATGTGGAGAAGTTCACTTTAAGTCAGAAAAGACTTCTCTAAAGAGAAGAAATTTGTGATGATACCCTAAGGCTTAGAATGATGTACACATTTCAAGAGCACAGGATCAACCAAAGCAAATGCCTTAATTTGGGAATGAACTTATCAAATTCTCAAAATAGAAAGGAGGCTGGTATGGTTGGTGTGGACTGACAATGGGGTAAAAAATGGTGTGAGACAAGACTCGAGAAGGAGCCTGCCTGGTCATCCAGGTGTAGGCAAAGGTAAGGAGCTTACAACTTATTTTAGGAGCAATGGGAAGGCATTTAAGAAATATATTAGTTTTAGATTTCTACATCTGGGCTTAATTTTTTGAGACCTCCTTCAACTGTGTGTAAAATACGTAATAATCTCAGTCATCCTGGGAGGGGTAGTTATATCATGCCAATGCTTTTGAGGGGGAGGGCAGGGGTCTGGCCAGTTCCACTTCTCCATGTTGGCCCCTGTTAAGGCATATTTCTTTCCATCTGATCCTTAGTTATGACCCATGCAGACTGTTTCTTTCTGTCCCTCGCCTCAAATCATGGAGACTCTATTGATGCTCCCTCTCTGCTCTCTGTCTGTGTCCCTCTTGAAGACACAGGACATATTTGGCTGCTCTCTTATGGCAGTCCAGGGATGAGGGGAACTTCAGGGTGTCTTCTGTCACCCTGTCCACTTCTGTCAGGATGTGACTTGCAGCCTTTTCTCCTTTTTTGCTTCTATGCCATGCTGGGATCAGACAACTCTGGGGTTTACAACTATCTCAGGTTCTATTTAGACACAGGATCCCTCATTGTTCTCAGATTTCCCAAATGTACCCAGACTTCAGTTTTTCCTTCCCTGGATTTAGCTCAGCAGGTGGGGCAAGGCCTGGGGCCATCTCTCAATGTTCTGTCTGACTCTCTTCTGACCTTTATGTAGTCTAGAGCTGGGCGACGTGTTTTTTCATCTTTCCCCCCCCCCAAATCATTTGTTTACAGTCTAAACTTTATACCCTGAAACCTTTGAAACTCAAAATGTCTTTTTGTTTTCTCAAATGAATTCCTCTGCTAAGAGTTTCAAAAGACCTTTTCTCCTTTCCTTGAAGTCATTTTTTCCCTGAGGCAATAAGCACAAAATAGCTGCTGCCTGGGGTGCACAGGAAATATGAAAAAAAAAAAAAACAAAACCCACCTTTGTCAGTTGAAAATGGCCAGCTTACTCATGTTAGCCATTCAGTTAAACATTTCACATGTATTCACTCATTTAATGTTCAAAACAATCGTGTGAGGGAAGTACCAGGAACAGCCTCACTTTATAGATGAGGAGATGGAGGCACAGAAAAGTAAAGCCACTTGCCTACAGTCACACAGCCAGGAAGTGACAGATATGAAATTCACACCCAGGGAGGGACTTGATCAGATTTACATTTTTAAATGATCACTTTGATTGCCAAGTGAGGAGTGCATTTCAGAGGAACAAGAGGAGGAGGTAAGCTAGTAAACGACTGTTAAAAGATAGTAAGTAGTGAAAAGCACTGGCTGTGTATGTGAGGGGCTGAAGCACACACGCTGAAGGAGAACAATTCCTTCATAGATGGTTCCATGGAGATGAAGGTGAAGAAGACAGATTTACTAAGTCACAATTTGATCTGGACCAACTCTGATTTCTAATGGCAACTAGTACATACTCATTTTATAGTTCAACAGAAGACCATAATTTATTTATTTATTTGTATTGGTTATGGATATTCATGGGGTACAAAGCAAATTGTCACCACTCGTGCCTAAGATGTGATGGCCAGATTCACACTGGCAGCATGTCCATTACCACAAATTGTGATTAAACCCTCTGTCCCCCACCCAATTATCCCCCCAATTATCACTGACCCCCGTCCCCATCCCCCTTTCCCCACTCCACTTTGTATCCCTAGGTATGTTCTCTTCCTCTGCAAGTCCAACACAGCACTGTCGTCTTTCCTTCCTTCCTTCTTTCTCTCTTAGCTCCCACTATGCTTTGCTATTTCACTCAACCTAAATTTCTCCAAGCTCATCCATGTTGTTGCAAATATGAGAATTTCATTCTTTTTTATGGCAGAGTAGTATTCCGTCATGTATATATACCACAGTTTCCTTATCCAATCATCCACTGATGGACATTTAGGTTGGTTCCATATCTTGGCTATTGCGAACAGAGCTGCGATGAACATGGGAGTGCAGGTATCTCTTTGACATGATGATTTCTATTCCTCTGGGTACATACCCAGCAGTGGGATTGCTGGAACCTATGGTAGTTCTACTTGTAGTTGTTTCAGGAACCTCCATGCTGTTTTCCATAGTGGTTGTACTAATTTACAGTTCCACCAACAGTATAGGAGTGTTCCCTTCTCTCCACATCCTTGCCAGCATTTGTTATTGTCTTTTTGATAATAGCCAGTCTAACTGGGGTGAGATTATATCTCAATGTAGTTTTAATTTGCATTTCCCTGATGACTAGTGATACTGAGCATTTTTTATGTACCTGTTGGCCATTTGTATGTCTTCCTTTGAAAAATGAGATCATAATTTTAAAAGGTAAAAAATCTTACCTTAATCAGATTATTAGCAAATACAGTTGTTTTTGTTGGTAAAATCTAGGATATTTAGAATGTTAATATGCTCCTGTGAACATCTGCTCTTTTTTCTTTTGTATGTTCTGGGACTGATTAGTTATTCTTTGATATTCATATAAAAAATAATTGTATTGTAGGTAGGTGGGGACTACTATGTGGTATTCCCAAAGGGCTTGGAATGAAGGATATGAATGTGCTTTCTGACTGTTAAAATAAAAATCCAATACATAATAGGCAAGAGAGTGAATGTATTCTTCAGGGTATATTCTGAAATCCAGCATCTGCCAGATGCATTAAAGACTCTCTGCATATATTTGTGGAAAGCAGGAATGAATTACAATCACTTTATAAAAACAGAATAGCCGTTAACCCATAAGATTTAATTATATAAATGAAAAAATTTCTAAATAAGAAGTGCATGGATCATAATTGTGCATGGGAAGGAGATGGGGGGGGTAAGGGAACACATTTGTTACCTTGAAACTCAGTAAAATGAGAGTCAGTGAGATGAATTTTGGCAGTGCAGATTGAGGCACTTTCTAGAGGATAGACTACCCTGGCCTGCTGTGCCTCAGAATATACCATAAAGGCAATGGAAGAGGCCCCAGGCAATGTTAGTCTGAGGTCATCAAATATTTAAATAATGCTGTATAATTAATTCCCCTCAGACTGAATCTAGACTTACCAGCACACTCTTGAATATTTTTACTATAAGTTGATTTCTCATGCAAATGCTATAGTAAAAAAGTAAATTGGCAGGAAGACTCAGGCTTCTAATCCTCCTGACAATAATATTCATTATTGTATTTTAATAGACTATCAGTCTGATTTTATCACGACTTCTGGAGCTTTGCTTTCATGAGTCCTTTTCTACAGTATGGGTATAGTATGTTTACAAGGTAGATTTCTGAGCTGAACATATGAAAACAAGACTGGTTCATGTTAAAGGATCTGGTAGTTTCATGCTGTAAGCAGTCAGGGTTTTGACAGAAAATAGAATATACTGTGGGTGGTTCAAGTAAAGAGACTTAATTAAGGGCTAACTTGCCCAAGTGTGGGTCAGGGTTAAAAAGATAAGCAGGTAATGATGAGGTACCCACAGAGAGCAAAAGGGAAAGTCTTTCCCATTCTTAGGGCCAAAGGGACTAGGAAATGGGATTCTCAGAGTCCAGTGAAAGCTGGAACAACTGAAGAGGGGTTATCCAGGGCGGAGCTGGGGTCATGGAGGGAAGTAGGTATTTTAAGAGGTTGGCCAGAGGAGCAGAGGAGGGACAGGGCAGAAAAACCATGTCCTCTCTCTCCTTCCACTGTCTTATTTGTGGCCTGTGAGTTCCATCGGCCTGAATGAAGCTGGGAGCAAGAGATCTCAGGAGATGCCATTGGCACATTAGCCTCTCAGCCACAGAGGGGAGAGACGGCTGAGGGGTGTGGGCTGGAGGATGGTAAAGGAGGGAAGGGGAGAATGTACAGCACATCTGAGAGAGCCACCTGGAGTCAAGCGATAGCCCAGATGGACAATAACCTCTTTGTCTTTTTGTGGGCCTTGCACATCATTTTGCAATAACAATTTATTTTATTAGTTTGTTTTCTCATATAATTTTGACAGGGCAAGTGAAATTTACTGTTTATTTGTGTACCATTGTGATAAGTCAAAATTCTTAGTTCCAGCAAATAGCAAGGCTCTTATTCTGAGAGTAGCAGCTGGGCTCTTTTGACATTCCGGTGTCCCATTGAATTTAAAACAGACTAATTTTCTCAGATTTTGTTGCTCTTTGTAGTGCTGGAGGAAGAAAGTCAAAAAGTAAAGACTTCACACTGTGCATTTAGTACAGAAACATAAATGCCCCCACACAAAGATACATGTAGAATATTTGGAGCAAAATGACATGTCTTGCCCATTATTGAAATTTATTACTCTTCAGGAAATGCAATGCCATGCTTGTTTAAAAGCTGGCCAAGAGAAAATCAGTTGGCCTTTCAAGAATCGAAAACATCTTTATCCTGTTGGGTCTGTATGGGATGTTTAAAGGCCAGTGATAATTACACTGTATCTTTAGTGTTCACAGAACTTCACGTGAGGTCTATATCCACCTCTGAATTTCTCCTTTTAAAGGAATGCAGAAAAGTTTTAGAAAAAGTGTACCATCAAAGCTTTTAACCCTAGCCTCATAAATAAGAAAAAAGAAATGACAAAAAAAAAGAAAAAAGAAAAAAAGAAAAGAAAAAAGAGAAGAAAAGAAAAGAAAAGGTAGGTATGAAGGTTAATCCTAGGTGTCAACCTGATTAGGTTAAGGAATGCTGAGAAACCCGGTAAAGCTGTCTTTTCAGGTGTGTCATGAGGGTGTTTCCAGCAGGATTAGTATAAGACCCTGAGTAGACTGGGTAGGGAAGACCCACCCTCAATGTGAGTGGGAACCATCCAATCCACTGGGGGCCTGGAGAGAACAAAAGACAGAGAAAAAGGTGAAGCTCTCTCTTGATCCGCTGGAGCTGGGATACACTCTTCTCTCCTGTCTGTGGACATTAGAGCTCGAGACTCTTCAGCTTTGGGTTCCAGGACTTACACCAAGGACTCCATCAGCTTCCCTGGTTTTGACGCCTTTGGACTTGGACTGAGCCATGCTACAGGCATGCAGTTTGCAGACAGCCTATAGTGGGACTTTTCTTCACAATCATGTGAGCTAATTCTCCTAATAAATCCCCTCTCATATATTTATAACATATCCTATTGATTCTGTCTCTTTGGAGAACCCTGACTAACACAAAAGGAAAGGGAAGAAAACTTTTGGAATTTTCAAGTACAAATAAAATAATGATTTAAAAGCAATCTGAGAACAGCCGAGAACGGGGAAGGCGGCAAACCAGAGACAGAGAGTGAACACCTGACCTGGCACAACCCTGTGAGTGACCCCTGGACCAGTTCTGTTCGGGGGGGTGGATGCCCACCCGGCTCCCGCCTGCACCACCAGGCCACTCACCGCCCTGGTGCTGCCTCCATTTTCCCAGGTGCGAGCAGCTCCGCCCGGCTCGGCCATCACTGAGCCTTCTCCCTTGCTTGGCCCAGCCCGGGGCTTTCTGGAGCCAGCGGGCCGGCCTCCCCTCCCACTCCCTCTGCGGTTCTCTGGCGGGTTGGTGGCGTGGGGTGTCCCGGCCAGTGTCGGGAGGGCAAGGAAGTACGGGCGGGCCGACTGTCACTCCACCACACCCTGGACTCTGGCCCCCGGTAAACTTCCTGTTACTGGGAGGCAGATACCGTCTCTGCAGCCACCAGTTCGGAAAAAAGCCTAACCAATTTCTGGTTGGGAATAGTGTGGTAGGAGAGTTCCCAGGTCCGCTTGAACCTGCCGGAGAGCAAGCTGCAGGTGGGCGCTAGACTCGGTTTATACTGGGGGGATACAAAGGTGAACAAGACCCGAGAAAGATCTACATAGTGCTACAAAGGCAACCAGAGAGACCGGTCGTCTGTGCCTAGCAGAAACCTGGTAGACTTCCTGGGCGAGGTGGTGCCGAGCAGGGTCTTGAAGACCCAGCTGATAGACAGGGGTGCAGAAGACACGCCCCAGCCCAGCACAGTGCGCACAGAGTGGGGAGACGTGCGGCCAGGGAGGCGGAGACTCGACAGAAACCACACACCCCGGTGGGGTTGCCACTGCACGATCTAACAGCCTGGGCCAGAGCACACGGAACGGGGAGAAGCCCTGCACAGGAACTGAAAGCTCAACAGAGATCACACACCCTGTGGTACATGATCCACCAGCCCAGCAGACTGGGCAAACTATTCCAAAAGATTGAAATGGACGCAAATCTCCCAAACTCATTCTATGAAGCAAACATCATCCTGATACCAAAACCAGGTAAAGATATAACCAAAAAAGAAAACTACAGGCCAATATCCTTGATGAATACAGATGCAAAAATCCTCACTAAAATACTAGCAAACAGAATACAGCAACACATACGTAAAATTATTCATCATGATCAAGTGGGATTCATCCCAGGGATGCAAGGTTGGTTCAACATACGCAAATCAATAAATGTCATACACCATATTAATAAACTCAAACACAAGGACCATATGATCATATCTATAGATGCTGAAAAAGCATTTGATAAAGTTCAGCACTCATTCATGACAAAGACCCTCTATAAGTTAGGTATAGAGGGAAAGTATCTCAACATAATTAAAGCCATATATGCCAAACCCAGTGCCAATATCATCCTGAATGGGGAAAAGCTGAAAGCTTTTCCTTTAAGAACAGGAACTAGACAAGGATGCCCACTCTCACCACTCTTATTCAACATAGTGTTGGAAGTACTAGCCAGAGCAATCAGAGAAGAGAAGGAAGTAAAGGGCATCCAGATTGGAAAAGATGAAGTCAAACTGTCCCTGTTTGCAGATGACATGATCCTATATATCGAGCAGCCTAAAACCTCTACAAAAAAACTCTTGGAATTGATAAATGATTTCAGCACAGTAGCAGGATACAAAATCAACACACAAAAATCAGTAGCATTTCTATTCTCCAATAGTGAACATGCAGAAAGAGAAATCAGGAAAGCCTTCCCATTTACAATAGCCACCAAAAAAATAAAATACTTAGGAATTGAGTTAACCAAGGAGGTGAAAAATCTCTATAATGAGAACTACAAACCACTGCTGAGAGAAATTAGAGAGGATACAGGAAGATGGAAAGATATCCCATGCTCTTGGATTGGAAGAATCAACATAGTGAAAATGTCCATACTACCCAAAGTGATATACAAATTCAATGCAATCCCCATCAAAATTCCAAAGACATTTTTCTCAGAAATGGAAAAAACTATTCAGACATTTATATGGAACAATAAAAGACCACGCATAGCCAAAGCAATGCTGAGCAAAAAAAATAAAGCTGGAGGCATAACGCTACCTGACTTTAAGCTATACTACAAAGCTATAATAACCAAAACAGTATGGTACTGGCATAAAAACAGACACACTGACCAACGGAATAGAATAGAGAATCCAGAAATCAACCCACACACTTACTGCCATCTGATCTTTGACAAAGGCACCAAGCCTATTCACTGGGGAAGGGACTGCCTTTTCAGCAAATGGTGCTGGGAGAACTGGATATCCATATGCAGGAGAATGAAACTAGATCCATACCTCTCACCGTATACTAAAATCAACTCAAAATGGATTAAGGATTTAAATATACACCCTGAAACAATAAAACTTCTTAAAGAAAACATAGGAGAAACACTTCAGGAAATAGGACTGGGCACAGACTTCATGAATACGACCCCAAAAGCACGTTCAACCAAAGGAAAAATAAACAAATGGGATTATATCAAACTAAAAAGCTTCTGCACAGCAAAAGAAACAATTAAAAGAGTTAAAAGACAACCAACAGAGTGCGAGAAAATATTTGCAAAATATACATCTGACAAAGGATTAATATCCAGAATATACAAGGAACTCAAACAACTTTACAAGAAGAAAACAAGCAACCCAATTAAAAAATGGGCAAAAGAGCTAAGCAGGCATTTCTCTAAGGAAGATATCCAAATGGCCAACAGACATATGAAAAAATGCTCAACATCACTCAGCATCCGGGAAATGCAAATCAAAACCACATTGAGATACCATCTAACCCCAGTTAGGATGGCTAAAATCCAAAAGACTATGAACGATAAATGCTGGCCAGGCTGTGGAGAAAAAGGAACTCTCATACATTGTTGATGGGACTGCAAAATGGTGCAGCCTCTATGGAAAATGGTATGGAGGTTCCTCAAACAATTGTAGATAGATCTACCATACGACCCAGCTATCCCACTGTTGGGAATATACCCAGAGGAATGGAAATCATCAAGTCGAAAGTATACCTGTTCCCCAATGTTTATCGCAGCACTCTTTACAATAGCCAAGAGTTGGAACCAGCCCAAATGCCCATCATCAGATGAGTGGATACGGAAAATGTGGTACATCTACACAATGGAATACTACTCAGCTATAAAAACGAATGAAATACTGCCATTTGCAACAACATGGATGGACCTTGAGAGAATTATATTAAGTGAAACAAGTCAGGCACAGAAAGAGAAATACCACATGTTCTCACTTATTGGTGGGAGCTAAAAATTTATATATAAATTCACACACACACACACACACACACACACACACACAAAAAAAAAAACCCACGGGGGGGGAGAAGATATAACAACCACAATTATTTGAAGTTGATACGACAAGCAAACAGAAAGGACATTGTTGGGGGGGAAGGGGGCAGGGAGAAGGGAGGGAGGTTTTGGTGATGGGGAGCAATAATCAGCCACAATGTATATCGACAAAATAAAAAAAAAAAAAAAAAGACTTCACATGTAAGTGAGATCATGCAGTAAAAAAAAAAAAAATAAATAAAAAATAAATGCAATCTGAGACTGTTCAGTAATACACAAACACGAGCACTTATATTCTTAGTGTCTACATAAAATACTGGTTATAATTCTTAATCACAAGTAACAGGGACTCACCCATAACAGGAGTTTGAATGGATAATGGGAAACTGGTGGAACTTCTGAGAAAGCTGGAGAAATAAGCTTGGGAAGCAGGCAGGAATGAAGAGAGGCCAGGCCACCAGAACCACTGTTGGGAGGACCCTGCTGCTGACATTTCTGAATGAGATAGGAGGCACTCAGTTTCCCTGAGTTTGGGTTTCAGGCCACTCACCTGAGTCTCAAACCACTCACTTAGAACTCAGGCCCCTCCTCTGAATCCTGAGCTCTTGTTGCTTGTAGCACCTATTTTCCGTACCAGCAAATGGAGATTGAAACCACAGGAAGCAGATTTGTGTAATCTTGGTGGCTGAGCATCTCAGTAAAAAAAGGAGTTTATCCCTTAAATGACCTCCCACTGGAGGCACTAGAGAGTACCTAGGTGCGTTTGGTGCATGTGATGGAATTTGACGAATGAGCATGCTCCAAAGACCAACTGTGCATATGCAAGACTGTTATGTAACCTGTTACCTAACTGGGAACCACCCCCTTACTTGCATATTCATTAGATGGTATGAAATATAGATAGTCAAGCTATAAAAGATGAATCCAGGAGAAGGCAGGGCTGTTGTTCACTGTCTCTGGAGCCAGCCAGCGCTTTGCCTGTGGGGTGTATACATCTTAATTTTTGTGTTAATCTTGCCTTTAGCAAGCTGCTGTTCACTCTGGAACCAGTATAGATTTTCTCTGTAAAGTGTGTATTTCTTACTTGTGTATTAAACTTGCTGCAGCCTTTGCTAGGTTTCTGGAGCTAGGCTGCACTTTCCCTGTGAAGTCTGTATTTCTTATTCCTTACATTAAACCTGTTTTCATTTCCTACTATTGTTCTGCCCTTGAATTCTTTCCTGTGGCAGAGTCAAGAACCTGGTAGAGGACAGGGTAGGTTGAGGTCAGCTATCGGACCTCCCCAGACCCACTCCTCTGGTATCATGAACACTGCACACTGCAGCTCATAAGGCCTCCTGTGAACACTGGGCACAGTGGTGGACCCACTGCAATTGCTGTCATCCAAGAATAGGTTCCTCCTGCACCACAAGCTGCCAGATCAAAGTTTCAGAGCAGTGCATCTGATCGGTTGGCTTATGTCACATGCCCAGAGCCTATCCGGAAGGGGCTTAAGGTCTTGAGTATCTGGCTTTTTTGACTTCTATAGGGAAGACACACTCTTGTTCTTATTAAGAATTCCACAAATAAGCTAGAATGTTTAGATGCTGGGTAATCATACCAAAACATAAAACAAAACAAAACCTGACCATAGCTGTATAGATACAAATAATCTAGTTTTACCTCTATTATAAACAGAATAAAGTTGAAGAGGGTTGAAGAGATAGTATAAAACATTGAGACCAAGTCCAAGGGAAAGTGACCTGATTAGCAAATGTTAAACATGACTTACTGAGTAATTCTGGTGTCTCCTTTCCAGCGATCTTTAAAAAAAGGATTCTCATTGGATTGGAGAGAAGTACATTTTTGCTGTGAATTACCTCTTTGAGCTTCCAATATTTGATTTAACTGATACTTATTTTGAAAATTGTATCATTAAATGAGGAGAGAAATTATTACAGTAAACCCAAAGAAGACAAAAACTTAATAAAACTTGATAAATGGAAAACAGCAGAGCCAGAGCAGGACCTGATGGGTCATATAAGAGCTCTCTTTTTTCTTCTCAGCAAAAGCATCCCAAAGATTCAATGACATAGACTAATGCTGTGAATACACTGTGTATTTTAAAAATGTAAATATGTTTTCTAAAAATAGATAACCAAAAGATGCAACTAAATCTTAACAGTCTAATTTGAGTTTACCACGAAATTAGTTTCAAGTTGACCTATCTCTTTACTCATTCTTTAAAAAATGATAGTGACAGAGTCAGGATCTTGGTGGGGAATTTTACTGAATACTTTTTAAAAGATGACTTTTTAGATGAATTTTAAAGGTGTTTATTAAATACTTTTTACATTGAAATCACCAGAATCAGACGTAAAAGATGACTGTGACACCATTTCTATTTTCAAAAAGTTTTCACTCTGGTGTGGTGAGAGACATGACTGATACAAAGCAGGAAAGCACAAGTGCCAAATAGAGGGGCTCCAAGCCATGGAATGCTGGAGAAAGGAGGGGTGCATTCTGCTATGGGAGAGCAGATGAGGTGGCTTTAAACTAGGCTTTGGAAGATAAAAATAATTGTGATTGAAAGAAAGTGGTTAGAAATCCAATGTAGGATGAAGAACATGAAAGTCCATGTTCTGAATTTTTGAACATAAGATGAATAAAAGTGCTTGGCCTATTCAGAAAACAGCAAGTAAAGCTGCAAGAAGGAGCCTAGAAGGATCACATATGATGGCAAAGAATTTGGCTTTCAGCTTATACTATCCAGAACTCTCCTGGGGCAGTCACAGCTGGCTGTTTACCCCATATTCATCCCCCTTCTTATTTGTATTCAAAATCCCATTTTCTTCATTATTTTGCACCTCAGGGATTAAATGCCTACTGGTCTAATCCAATTAAATAATTACTTCCTCCTTTGCAGTGTTTGGTTTAGGCATGGAAATGGGATAAAACCTTGGTCAGTGAGATATATTAGGATGCATGCTGAATGCCTTCTGGAAAAGATATCCAAGACAGCAAAATAGGTCCTTCCAGTCCTTGGATATTATTCTGGGGATGTGTCGCATGAAAAAGTGGCAATCAACCTGTATCCACGAGTACAGCATAGGAGCCAGTGTAGAGTCCTCTCTAGACTCACTTGAAGTAGCCAACCTTGGAACCACCTACTTGGACACTATTATGAGACCTGAAAAATTTTACTTCTCGCATATGGCCCTTTTCTCTTGATATGCCAGTACTTGTAGCAAAAGCATTTGCAGTGACGTGTCTCTCCTGCTCAGATCCACTACCAAATTCTCTTTGGGACATTAAGAATTAAAGAAAATGCTTACTTTTTCATCTGTCACACTATGTAGAAAACTTTTTCTTATTAATCAAAATTACATGTATAATTACTGCTCTTTTCCTTTAGGAACAAGTTCACTCTCTGAAGTTTTGTTAAATATTTATCCAGTTGTTATACTTACGAGCAGAGGAAAGGATGAGTATGGAAAATGTCCCAATAGTTAAAAGTGTTCAAATATATTTATATGTTGGAATGTGTTAGTATTGTTTATTGGAGAATATGAAATTTTCTGCAGAAATGTGAATATTAGTACTTTCTGCTTTATTTGGAAGGATGACAGTCACCTTTATTAGCCTGCTCATTTGAAGAAAACAAACTTTCAGCAAAGTTTTCATGAAACAGCTCATTCTAGGGAGCCCTTTATGTGCTGTGAATCAGAAAACTGAACCAGGAAATGAGGCATCCTGTGGAACCTAAATTTGCTTGTTGAAATTCTGCCAACTCAGGTTTTGTTATTTTTTTTCTGACTCCTGATGATTCTTTTATTCACCTTTTGTTTTTAGCAGGCCTACTGGAATTTCATTTACTCTGGTCTTCCCACTCAGTGCCAAATCTTTTCCTCTGATCAGTGTGTTAATTTATGATTAGAGTTGCCCCATGTAACTTGAACATACCTTCGTCTAGTCCGGCGAAGCCTGGCAGTTGATTTATAAGTCACGGTCTCCTTCACCTCCTTGGTTATTTAATGCTGAGGGTGTAGTAAACTTCTGGAGTCCACACTAGGTTGGAATCCAAAACTTCATTCACTGTAATGCATTGATTGACCTTCATGAGTTCGTGTCTACTTTTCCTGCTTCCTCAAATATTATTTAAAATATATTATTTGAACTTTTTAATTTAAATATAAAGACATAAGGACTGAGTTGTATTTTGAAGTCATTATTTAGACAAAACTATAATAAATGGGATGAGCTGAGTTTTTATTGAAGCTCCTGATGTTTATTGAAGCAACCTTACACAAACGGAGCGTTAGACAGGCAGGATTGATTTGGAAGTTTCAATTCTGACTTGATCCAGATCTATATAGATAAAATCTGAAGGTCATTCATTAAAAGTTCTTCCTTACAGATTTTTAAGGTTTATTTCTCCATTCTTAAGGCACAAAGTTATTAAACCAGATTAAAATGGTAGGCCAGATTATATTCTACAAACAACAATGTCTAAAATATTTTCTACATTTCATCTTACTTTAGGTCATTGAATAGGTGGATTTCAAAAAAAATTTTTATGTATAATTCCATTTATTTATTTATTTATTTATTCCTTTATTTATAATTACCCAATGTAATCATTCTTAGTGGCCTTTTACCAATTTCTCTCTAACTCCCCTTCCCCCTCCTCCTTTCCCACTTCTGGTGGCCTCAGTTCTGTTCTCTCCTTTTGAAAGTTCAAGGAATTACTGAGATTGTCCTTCCTCCCTCCTTTCCTTCCTTCCTTCCTCCTTTCCTTCCTTCCTTCCTTCCTTTCTTTTTTTCTTCCTTCCTTCCTTCCTTTCTTTTTTCCTTCCTTCCTTCCTTCATTTTTTCCTTCCTTCCTTCCTTCCTTCCTTCCTTCCTTCCTTCCTTCCTTCCTTCCTTCCTTCCTTCCTTCCTTCCTTCCTTCCTTCCTTCCTTCCTTCCTTCCTTCCTTCTTCCTTCCTGTTTTCTTTCCTCCCACAGGACTGAGGATATGTGGCATTTCTTTTTCTGTGCTTGGCTCATTTCATATAACATAATTTTCTCTAGGCTGATCCACGCAGCTGTGAATGGCAGAACTTCATACCTTTTTTATGGCAAAATGTTATTGCATCGTGTATATATGCCACATTTTTCTTATTCAGTCATCTATCAATGGACATTTAGGTTGGTTCTGACTCTTGGGTATTGAAAATAGAGCTGTGATAAACATGGGAGTGCACATATCCCTTCGACATGATGATTTCCATTCCGTCGGGCACATATCCAGTAATGAGATTGCTGAATCATATGGGAGTTCTACTTGTAGCTGTTTGAGGAACCTCCCTACTGTTTTCCATAATGGCTGCACTAATTTACAGTCCCATCAACAGTGTAGGAGAGTTCCCCTTTCTCCCCATCCTCGCCAGCATTTGTTATTTTCTGTCTTTTTGATAATGGCCAGTCTAACTGGAGTGAGATGTTATCTCAGTGTGGTTTTGATTTGCATTTCCCTGATATTTAGTGATGCTGAGCATTTTATCATGTGTCTGTTGGCCACTTGTATATCTTCCTTTGAGAAACGCCTATTCAACTCCTTTGCTCATTTTTTAATTGGGATACTTGTTTTTTTCACTAAGTTGTTTGAGTTCCTTGTATATTTTGGATATTAATCTCTTGTCAGATGTTGGTTTGCAAATATTTTCTCCCATTCTGTAGGCTGTCTTTCACTCTGTTAATTGTTTCCTTTGCTGTGCAGAAGATTTTCAATTTGATATAATCCCATTTGTTTACTTTTTCTTTTGTTGCCTGTGCTTTTGAGGTCTTATTCATAAAGTCTTTGCCTAGTCTTACTTCCTGAAGTGTTTCCCTTATGTTTTCTTCTAGGAGATTTATAGTTTCAGGTCTTATATTTAAATCTTTAATCTATTTTCAGTTGATTTTGTTATATGGTGAGAGGTACAAGTCTAGTTTCATTTTCTACACATGGATGTCCATTTTTCCCAGCACCATTTATTAGAGATGGCTGTCTTTTCTCTAACATATGTTCTTGGTGCCTTTGTCAAGGATCAGTTGGCTGTACGTATGTAGGTTCATTTCTGGGTTCTCTATTCTGTTCCATTGGTCTGAATATCTGTTTTTATGCCAGTACCATGTTGTTCTGGATACTATAGCTTTGCAGTATAAAGTCAGGTAGTGCCTCTGGCTTCATTTATTTTTTGCTCAGGGTTGCTTTGGCTATTCAGGGTCTTTTGCTATTATATATAAATGTTAGGATTATTATCTCTATTTCTGTGAAGAATGTCATTGATTTTTGATGGAGATTGCATTGAATCTATAAATAACTTTGGGTAGTATAGACATTATCACAATGTTAATTCTTTCAATCCATGAACATAGAACGTCCTTCCATGTTTTTGTGTCCTTTTAAATTTCTTTCAGTGGTGATTTGTAGTTCTCATTGTAGACCTCTTTTACCTCTTTGATTACATTTATTCTTAGGTATTTTATTTTTCTGTTGAGTATTATAAATGGGCTTGTTTTCTTGATTTCTTTTTCTGCTAGTTCGCTACTGGAGTACAAAAATGCTACTGATTTTTGCATGTTGATTTTGTATTCTTTAATTTTACCAAAATTGTTTAGCAACTCTAAGAATTTTTTTGTAGTCTTTAGGTTTTTTTTATATATAGGATCACATCATCTGCATACAGGGACAGTTTGACTTTGTCTTTTCCAATCTGGATGCCATTTACTTTTTTCTTTCGCCTGATTGATGTGGCTAGTACTATTAACTCTAAAAATAATTATTGATAGATAAGTATTTACCACTGCCTTTTTGTTCATTGTTTTCTGGTCATTTTGTAGATACTTTTTTTTTTTCTTCCTGTCTTGCTGTCTTCTTTTGTGGTTTGATAGTTTCTTGTAGTGGTATGTTTCAAATCTTTTTTAAATTTTTGTTTTGAGTGTTTCCTGTAGATTTTTTTCTTTTTGGTTACCAGGAGGTTTACATAGAACATCTTACACTTACAAGAAGCTAATAACAACTCAACTTTGATTGCATACAATTTCAAGCTGATAACAACTTAACTTTGATTACATACAACTGTACACTTTTACTCTCCAACCTCCATTTTATGTTTTTTTTTTCTTTTTACATATACTTGTATGTATTTATGGGGTAGAATGTGTTGTTTCAATACATGCATATGTTGCACAATGATTCACTTAGGGTAGATAGCATAGTTTTGTATCCATTAGGCTACCACTTCTCCCTCTCCCTCCACCCTCCACCCCCCAGCTTCTGGTAATCGTTATTCTACACTGTACTCCTACGTTTTTATAAATTTTTGTGTTATAGTTACCATGAAGCTTACGAAAAGCATGTTATAGTTATAGCAGATTATTTTACACTATTAATAACTTAACTTTGATATCAAAGAAAAAAGTAAAAACCAAAGCAAACTCTACTTTTTGTCATCAATCTCCCCACTTATTGACAAATTTTGTTTCAGGTTATGTCTTTTAATATTGCCAATCTCTTATGTGGTTGTTGTGTATGTTAGTATCTTATTAGCATTGTCCTTTAGTCTTCATACTAAGGATGTGAGTGGTTTATTCATTACCCTTACAATATTTGAGTATTCTGAGGTTGTCCGTGAGCTTAATTTACTAATAAATTATGTATCTTCAAATGCTCTTTTTGGCTACTCCTTAGCATCATCTTCTTTCAGCTTGAAGAACTCCCCTTGGCATTTCCTGTAATGCAGGTCTAGTGTTGATGAATTCCCTTAGCTTTTGTTTGTCTGGGAAAGACTTTATTTCCCCTTCATATTTGAAGGTTAGTTTTGCTGGATAGAGAATTCTTGGCTGATAGTCTTTTTCCTTCAGCTACCATATATCATCCCATTCTCCTCTGGCCTGTAGGGTTTCTATTGAGAAATCCACTGAGAGACATATTGGGGCTCCATTGAATGTTATATGTTTCTTTTCTCTTGCTGCTTTCAGTATTCTTTCTTTGTCTTTGATTTTTGATAATTTGATTATTATGTGCCTTGGGGTATTCCTACTTGGATTGAATTTGATTGGTGACCTCTGAACTTCCTCTACCTGGATATTGTCATATTTCTCCATACTGGGGACATTTTCAGTGATTATTTTCTTGAATATGCTTTCTACATCTCTTCCTTTTTCCTCTCGTTCAGATATGCCAATTATGCAAAGGTTATTTCACTTGAAGAAGTCCCATATTTTCTGTATTTCTATTTCATATCTTTTTGTTCTTTTTTCTTTTGCTCCTGATTTGATAATTTCATATGTTCCATCTTTGAACTCACTGATTCTTTGCTCTGATTAAGTCTGCTGTTGGAGCTTTCTATTGAGATTTTTAGTTCAGAAAATGTATTCTTTATTTAAAATTTCTATTTGGCTTTTAAAAATTGATTCAATTCTTTTGTCAAGTTTCTTGTTCTGCTCCTGTACTGTTTTCCAGATATCATTTAATTTTCTATTTGTATTTCCTTGTGACTCCCTGAACATTTTTAAGAGACTTATTCTGAATTCTCTGTCAGACACTTCATAGATCTGCTGTTCCTCTGAGTCCTTTGCTGGTGCTTCATTTGTTTCCTTTGTTGGTGTCATAGTTCTCTGTTCTTTCTCCATCTTTGTGTCTTTATGTTGTTGCCTGGGCCCTTGAGGAGAATGCTACCTCTTCTAAGTTTTATAGGTGTTCTTTGGTGGTGATGGAGTTTGGATGGAGTTTGGGCAAAAGGCATTTGAGAAGTCTGGAAGGGTGCCCCACCCATCACAGTCCCTGAGGCCTAGAAGGACTGAGTTATCCTGGAGGACAGACCTGGGGTGCAGCTGCCCTCCGGATCCTGCTCCCTGCATCCCAGCTGCTCCAGCTAGAGCAGCCCCAAGTGTGGTTCGTGCAGCAGCCCTGGAGAGTAGAGGCCCAAAACCTCGGTGGCGTCCACGTTGTGTTAAGTCTGTAGGCCGGCAGGATGTGAGAGCAGTGGAGGCGTGGCAGCCTCCACCCAGATTTCAAAGTATGTATGGAAAAGTCTGGGGGCCCAGGAAGAGATCTGTCACAGGGGTGGAGTCACCGCAGACAGCCTTTGCTAGAGCAATGCCAAGCAGAAATGTGGGGTCAGAGTTGCAGCAGAGAAACCCCAACAGTGCCATGCCTAGTGGAGCCATGAGAGACGGAGCACCATGGAGACCCCAGACCTGTGGAGCTACAAGAGTGGAACACCAGCCTGGGAGAGGTAAAGTGTGGCCTGAGACCAGGAAAGCCATAGGAGTGGAGCTGCCCAAGGACTTGGGGACCCAACCCCCACACCAGTGTGCAGAGGCAGTTGAACATGGAATCAAGGTACCTGATTTGCCAGCCTTGAGATTTAATGCCTGCCCTGCTGGATTTCGGACTTGTTTGGGACCTGTTTTTCCTTTCTTCTGGCCTATTTCTCCCTTTTGGAATGGAAATGTATACCTAATGTCTGTTCCACCATTGTATCTTGGCAGTAGATAAATTTGATTTTGTTTTTCAGGTTCACAGCTGGAAGGACTTTTGCTTTTGGTCTCAGATGAGACTTTGGACTTTGGACTTTTAAGTTGGTGCTGGAGCAAGCCAAGACTTTTGGGACTGTTGGGATAGAATGATTATATTTTGTATGTGAGAGTGACATGAGTTTTGGGGGGCCAGGGGTGGAATGATGGAGTTTGGATGTGTTGTCCCCTCCAAAACTCATGTGGAAATTTGATCCCAATGTCGCAGTGTTGGAAACTGATTGAGTCATGGGGGCGGATCCCTCATGAATGGATTAATGTTTTCCCTGGGGGAGGGGGGATTAATGACTGAGTTCTCGCTCTATTAGTTCCCACGAGAGCTCGTTGCCTAAAAAGACCTTGGCACCTTCTCTCTCTCTCTCTCTCTTGCTTCTCTCTCTTGCTTCCTCACACTATGTGATCTGTTTGTACCTGCCGGCTGCCTGCCACTTTCTGCCACGAGTAGAAGGAGCCTGAGGCCTGTGCCAGATGCAGCTGTCCCAGAATCGTAAGCCAAATAAATCTCTCTTCTTTATAAATTACCCAGTTTCAGGTATTCTGTTATAGAAACACAAAATGGACCAAAACAGGTGGTGTTAGACCTTTACCGGTTAATATCAGAAATTTTTCTCTGGTCTGTGATTTTGGTTAATTCCAAAATTGGGGGAACTTCCTTCCAGGACCAGCTCTTGAACACTGTGGTTGCTGTTTTGCTGCTGATTCTCTGGGGGAGGTTTTTTATGTAGATCAGATTTTAATTGTTAGCCTTTAATCACTTCTGGGTCTTGTAAGGTCAAATACACCTAGAGTGTGTGGAAATTCTGGCCCACAACTGAGTCTTTCCAGCACACTTTGCCCCATGCTGTTCTACTGCCCTGACCAGTCTCTAGCAAGTGGGCCTGTGTCAATCAGAAGGCAGATCGGCTGCCCATGCTGCACCCCAATGTGCTCCTGGTGGGCCAGCCTCTCTCACTCTACAAACACTTCCTGTGGGGTGGGCAGTGCATGGGTCTGTCACAATGACTCTCTAGCCTCTGAGGGGTTCCTTTCTTCATTCAGCTGCAGCCTCTCATTCTTATGTGGGTCCACAGGAACCCCATCAATGATCTGGCCTTGGGGATGGTGTGGTGTGCTCTGAGGCACTCTTTTCCCCTGCAGACTCCAGGCAATTTCAGCTGTATCTTTTGCTGGCTCTTGCACTGGTATGCTGCAGCTTCTTCCTGCCAGGGCTTGGAACAGTTGGAGTGGTTTCTTCTTCCTCTTGCTATGGCTTCTTTCACCTTCATGAACACCTCAGTTCTCTCCTCCTTTTTCCCCAAGCTCCAGTGGTCCCAGGTTGGCAGTCTTTTCTTTTTAATAGTTGTAAATTGGTTGATTGTGGGGCAGAGTGATGCTGGGGACCATCTATTCTGCCATCTTGATCTCAAGATTCTTTGGACAACCCCATTTTATGTTTTTGATGTCAAATTTACATCATTTTGTAATATGTATCCTTGACAATTTATTTTAGCAATAGTTGTTATTAATAATTTTGTTCTTTAACTTTGGTACTGGCGATAAAATTACACACTATCATTATAGTCTGAGCTTACTCTGAATATTGCTTTGTATTACTTATACCATTGAGTTCCATGTTTTTGTAAGTTTTTTATTATTAATTAGCAGTCTTTTGTTTCAGTTAAAGAATTTCCTTTAGCAATTCTTGTAAGGTAGGCATAGTGGTGATAAACTCCCTTCATTTTTGTTTGCCTGGGAAAGTTTTTATTTCTCTTTCTATTCTGAAAGATAACTTTGCTGGGTAAAGCATACTTGGTTGGCAGCTTTTCCTTCAGAACATTGAATGTATCATCCCACTCTCTCCTGGCCTGCAGGATTTCTGTTGAGAAGCGTGCTGATAGTTGTATTGCAAAGGAGTTGTATTGCAACTCCTTTGTGTGTGATGTATTTCTTATCTCTTGCTGCTCTAAAAATTTTTTTTTTCGTTTGTCTTTGATAGTTTGATTATTATGTAAATAGGTGAACTCCTCTTTGGGTTAAAAATATAAAACACTTCACAAATTTGCACATCATCTTTGCAAAGGAGTCATGCTCATCTACTCTATATCATTTCAATTTTAGTATATGTTCTACTGAGGTGAGCACTCTTACTTTAAAAAAAAAAAAGCCATAATGAACATCTTTTAAACAAATATTTGTTTACATCTCTGGTGATTTACCTTAAGTAGATTTCTTGAACTAGAATCATTGCATGAAAGGAAATGTATATTTTAAGTTTTTTTTTTTTTTTTTTTTTTTCTGTAATGCCAAATTGCATCCATGGAATGTTGCATTAGTCAGTTCTTCCAGCAGCATTTTCTACAAATAATATTGTCTCCTCCTTTCCAGTAATTACATCTTAATATATCGGAGAAACCTTTATTTGTCTTACTGAATTGACTAGAAAATTCAGGACATTGATATTGGGTATATTTATCTAAGCAAAGATCCATTTTTAACGAAAATTTTATGTTTTCAAATGATTTGTTGCCTACCCAGACAACAAGCCTTGTTAAAAACCAAATTTATTTGCCCACCTGTTTTTACTCCTCTAAGTCTCAGAACTTTGGTGAATGTATGGAGGAGTCATTAAAGTTAGTATTTCACAAAACTATAAAAAGATCTTCTATGTAATGAGAATTATATAAAGCAGTACTGAACTATAAACTTGTTTAATTTATATTCTATGATTATGGATTCTCAACAGTGGGTTCTGTTACACATTTCCATTTTCTTTTCATAATGGAATTGGTAAAAATCATCAGAAAGTGTGGACACGGGGGTGGTTTGTTCATGTTTAATTTTTATGTTTCATCTTCCAGGTTTCTCTGACCAGCTGTCTTCTGTGCCCATCCTATTCTTGTTCCACAGTATTTAGTCCTGTGTCATTCTGCTCCAGGATATTTTGTTGCAACTCTGATTTGCATAAGATTTCTAGTCTTTGCTGGTGTGTTTGCTCAGCATTCATTTGAATTTGAGTTTTTATCACTGTCTTACCAAGGAGCTTTTACTTCTCTCCAAAATTCTCTGCAGAATGCTTGCTCTTGATTACTCGTATCCTGGGAACAGCTTTGCTCTCTGCAAGGCACCAAAGTTCTGACTGTTTCTCTACTCTCATTATTCTGTGCTTTTGCTGCCTCTGGCCTTTTGTGTTTTGAACCTCCTGGGGCCCATGGCTGCTATGAGAAGGTCACAGCTGTAGTGTGATTAAAATGATTGGTGGAGGGCCAACCTGAGGGGGTACTTGTTGGTCCCTCCATGAGATGGCACTCATAATGTTTCTCTGTTTTTAACATTTATTTTGATAAAAAAAAAAAATTTCTTTTTAATTTTAAAAAATAAAAGAAAATAGGACAGATAAAATAGAACTGAGTAAACAGTATAGTTTATTTAATATGTCCTTGTATTTTGCCTCATCACATTGGTGATGTCAAAATTTTCTTTCTCTGAGATACCTTTGGGATCCAAGAGAAGGCATGCTGTAATCTGAGGGAGAAGGGCCGATTATTTAATGTCATAGACTTTTAAGTCTTGTTGACTCATTTTCTGTGTAGCACAGTGAGCTCCATTAATTACCAATTCTAGCTGCCCCAGGTTCTGTGCACTGGTATGACTTCCTTTCCTGATATCCTTCAGAGTCACTCTGAAGGGAGTATTGGGGACAGTTCCCACAAGGAGGTTGTCCATAGTCTGTAGTAATCTAATCTGGCTCTGCTAGCATCCTTTATAGTCATGTCTAAAAAACCCTCGGTGTTGAGTTTTCCATATTGTTTGGGGCACTTATATCCTGTTGATCAGCTTGGGAGCTTCCTTTCCTTTCTCTTTTTTCTTGGTCTTATTTTTTGGTGTTAACAATCTTGTAGACTTTGGTAAAATTCCTATAGATATTGTTTAGTTTTAGGGAGCTCTGTTTGCAGTAAACCAAGCTAAAGAACTTGTTGCATCATGGCAATCCATAGATTTGCTTGGTTGAACTGTCAGAGCTGGGTTTATCATTATTCTCAGCATCTCTTTCTGGAATTCTGCCTGATCCCATTTTTATCTGCTTAATTGTCTTAGTCTTAAGGCCCAGAAGAACAATGGCCATCAGAGCCCATTTCTTTAATCTACCCATGTGTATCACTCCCAAGTCATGAAATCTGTTTTAGACTTTAAAGGTATTTGCTTATACGTTAGGTTGGAACTATGGTATGGCACAGAGTAGGAGGCCACACTCTAGCCATGAAAGGGCCCATGGAGGACGATTCCTTTCTAACACTCTAGCTAGTTATACATAATTTCATTCCGAATGTTAGAATACTACATTTTTCCCACTGAAAATATCAGACTAAGCTGGATTACAATCATTTGAATAATTTGAATGATGCTGCATTTTGGCAAGGCACAGAATTTCTTGATTAGGAACACAGTAGTCTCATGGTGCTTTGCTCTCTGTCTATAGACAGAAAATTCTCACCTTAAAATTGCCTCTGTTGCTGTATGTTTTATAAATTGTAATCTGCATACTCTGATATCATTAAATTGGCAATGACAACCTTTAAAACCTTACTTTTTGTGGAAATATGGTCTGATTAGCCAGTGATAACATTCAATAGCTGAACCCTTTTGTTACTGCCAAACACAAACTGCTGGTTTCCTACTTTTTTATAGAGGAATCATCACCGCCCTTTGCTTCAAGTGATCCACTTTTACCTTATCTTTTTTTTTTTTCAATGTGAATCTTTTAATTATAACTTTGTTCTTCATACTAATTTCTGTTGTCTTTAGGGCTATTTTGGCTGCAAATAACTGAAACCCACTCAAAACAGCGCAAGTAAAAAAGGAGAAGTTATTATAAAAATACACCAATATCTCATGGGAGCCTGAAACAGGAATTATATTAGGCTGTAGGAAAGACATAAAACATGAACCTAAACAATCACCCTCTTAGTTTCAGCTAAGATGGTCTCTCACCTTTGTATATCTGTTTCGTTAACTTTTCTCTGTAGACTAGAATTTTGTTTGGCCATAATGCAAGGTTCAGCTTGCATATCTTCAGCTACAGGTTTGTGTCTCAACCCCAGCCTACAGGGGAGATGATCTGATTGGTCTAGCTGGGTTAATTTGCATTCATGCCCAATCTGTGAGATGAGCTGTGTACCATAGAGAGAGCTATATAGCAACAGGGACACAAGGAGGCAGAATTTAGAATGCGAGGTCATGGACTGCTAGACATTCAAAAAGTAACCAATGACATCTTTCGTTGGATAGAAACATGAATACCATGGAATAGCATTAAATATTATCTGAACTAAAGGAACTCAGAGTCTGATAATTTTATCCATATTGCCATGGAGGCTACACTTGAGTTTGAAGATAACTTTGGAACATTGAACTCAAAAATAGCAACATTATTTTATTTTCATTTTTAAATATCTGCATAATATCCGCATGTATTTAGCCTTAGTTCATTACTTAAATTGACTTTTAAGCTCACTTCTGAATAGCTTTGTCTTCCCTGGTTTATTTATTTTACTTCATTCTTTTTTGCCTAGATTTCATTGGCCAGTAGTTTCACGAACAAAGCTCTTTGATGCTGTAATCCCTGAAGCCTTGTTTACTTGAGAATGTCTGCTCTCTTCATAGTTGAAGAATGACTTGGGCAGACATAGAATCTTTGGGTCCTACCATCTTTTCCTCACAACTTTGGTTCCACTGTGTACCTGCCTGTAGCGTTGCTGTGGAGCAGTCTGAGGCAGTCTGATAATCTCCTTCCTTCAGTCTGACACTCTCCTTGTTGGTTTACCTACCTGAAAGTCTATATGTTTCTTATACTTTCATGACAGTTCAACCGTTCATCAGAATATACCTTGGGATTGATCATTTGTACCCATTTTTCCCAGGATATGATGTGTTCATATTTCAGGGAGATTGTCTTATAAAACACCTTTAGAAATTTCATCTGAGTTCTCTTTTTCAGGAAAAACGAATATGAATCTTTGGATCTTCTTTGCTGATATTTTCCAGAGAAAGGTTATCTATTTCCCCCAAATCTTTGTTATTTTCCATTTCATTTAATTTTGTTTCCTCTTGCTGACCTATAATGTCTCTTCCTGGATTTTAGTCATGTTATTTATTCTATTTTAAGTTGATTAAAACCTGTCTTTCTTCTAGATGTTTCTGCACTGCTCTTTCTTTTCTTTACTGAGCTCTGCCAGCTTCCTCTTCATCTTCTTCTGTCTTCATGCAATCTCTTCTTTAGAACATTTTATCTCTTCCTTTGAACCTTGCCCCTTTGTGGAGGTACCAGTTTGTTATAATTTAATCGAGACTGGAGACT
Source organism: Cynocephalus volans (assembly GCF_027409185.1). Taxonomy (NCBI): domain Eukaryota; kingdom Metazoa; phylum Chordata; class Mammalia; order Dermoptera; family Cynocephalidae; genus Cynocephalus; species Cynocephalus volans. The sequence continues at coordinate 81,523,135 of NC_084464.1, forward strand.
GGAAAAGAAAAGAAGAAATTTTGTGATTTAATTTGTTCATATACCTTTTTTCCCTATTTATTCTTAAATCCCTTTGGCTGCTTCTTGAGTATTATTCGCATTTAAATGGGAACAGATTATATTTTTACACGAATAATGTGGGACACGTGTGGAGACTGAGCTGGTGCGGTCCAAAGCTTTGATTTGGGGTTTATTGTCTCAAATATTCTTTTACCAAATCTGCTATTTTCTTTGCACTGGATGCAATTGTGTGTGTGTGTGTGTGTGTGTGTGTGTGTGTGTGTGTGTGTACGCATGCGTGTGAAGAAGTTGGTGGTTTCTTAGTCATACTCATGAAATCTCTTTTTTGCTGATTTGAAATCTGGCTGTTTCTCCTAACCTGTGCTTTCCTACTGTTTTTCACACTGAACTTCTTACTAGACTGCTCTTTGCTGTCCCTCTTATGTCCCTAGATATTGTCACCTAGATCAATGCTCTGGAAGCCTGTGACCCTGATTTTTCTCCCTTTTAATTTTTTAAAATCAACTCTATTGAGATGCGATTCAGATATAATAAAATACACACATTTTAAGTGAGAAAGTTAGGTGGGAGTAAAAGTCTTCAAAAAAGAAATGTGTCAGGGAGGTGCACAGAAAAAAACAAAAAAGAGGAATCATGTATGGCTATTGCTAGAAGATATCAGTACCAGAGCAGCTGGGATATTGAAAGAGATGAGTGGAGAAATGATTTGAACGCAATAATGAGGAGCAGGAAGAATGGCTAACCCACTTCCAGGCATTGAGGGACAGGGGAGATTAGACATGAAATGGCCTTCGTTCCAGAGGGCTGCATGGAAAATGAGATGAATATATATCTATATTTACACAGATGGATATGGATATTCACATGGATGGATATATGTATACATAGTCACATGGATGGATATATATATATATATTCACATAGATGATATATATATTCACAGAGATGGATATATATATTCACATGGATATGTGCACATGGGTATATATATATTCACATGGATGGATGTATATGCACATGGATATATCTATATTCACATAGATTAATATATACGTTCATAATAAGGAATATATATATGTTCACATATGTTCACATATATATTCACATAGGTGAATATATATTCACTTAGATGAATTTATATATTTACATAGATGAATACATATATATTACATTGATTAATATATGAATATATATTCACATAGATGAGTATGTGTTTTATGTATTTATGTAGATGTAAGTGTAGATATAATATATTCACATAGATGAATACATAATCAAATATATCGATATGGATGAATACATATATTTATGTTCACATAGATGAATACCTATTCATATATGTTCACACAGATGAGGACATATTCATATATATCCACATAGATGAATCTTCAAGTTTTTATTTTGTAAAATAGTTATTATAATAATTACCATCCATGTTTTGTGACTATTAAATAGCTTTAAGGGACGTAAGACAGTACATGGCAGGGAACACACAGGCACTCAGCGATGCCTCAGGCCCCCTTCTCACCATCACTCCCTTTTTTCTCTGCATGACTGAACAATCTTTCTTTTCTCACTTCTTTCTTTTTTACCAGAAGGAGTCCGTATGCAATTTCTCAGCAAATTATTTGTATTTGCTCCTGCACAGAGACACACCAAACATTGTTATAGTATAATATTACAGGCCCAATTGTTATATTTGTTATTAAATTTTTTATACAATTTTGGTTTCTATCTAGGGAAAATAAACATTAGTAGCTATTTCTTTTTGTGCTTTCTCTGATGTTCACGTTTTCAGAATTGGAGGACAACTTTAATTATTCATTTCTTCTTTGATGGTTTCATTCATTTTTTATGATTTGGGGAATCATTTAGGACAGCTACCTCACTTGACCCCAAATGAGACCTCTTTTGTTGTTATACTTTTGACAACCTTCAAGTGTGTAATATCCTTTAGTGTAGTTTTTAACTTGTAAAAGTGCCTGAAATTCTAGAGAACATCCAAATAGATTTTTTTAAATCTTTTTAAAAAATAAACAAACTCTTTTTACAAAAGGTAATCTAGAAGAGGAAGTTGGGGAATATTAAGTGCAATTAATTGAACCTTGTGTTGGTATCATTTGTCAATACACTTAAACTGAGTATGTTTACATTTTCTATTTCCTGGAAATAAGAGTCTTCTTGGTGTATATATTTTGAAAAGCTGATAATATGAAGTGCACAGAGCACCCTTAATTTTTTACTTGTGTTTTCAGAAACGACTAAGTTTTATAGTACATGCAGGGGTAGATACCAGTTTTTTTCTTGCCTGAAGATTACAGAATTATTGAGTGTCCTCTTTAATAAAAGATATACAAAATTTGAAATACAAAGTTAGATACAAATATGAACATTTACATAAGATAAGAAGAAAACACAACTTACAAATTTTAGAAAGCTTACGTTTCTACAAATAGTTAAAAACACAGAACCATAACTTACTATATTTATTAATTGCTTCACAAATTTCTTTTAATATTTTTCTCTCTATATATTGTTGAATGCTCTATGATTACCTCATTATAAGAGAAATAAATTTGTACTATTCTCTCTAAAGACTATAAAAGATAATTTAGTTTTCTTCTAATATGACTGATTAAAATTTGTTTTTTATTACTAATAGCTGGGATATATTCAACACGAACTTTTATAACAAGACATACTTACTATTTGTAGTATTGCTCTTGGTTTGTGTCCTACAAATTCAGGAATTTTAATAAACTCTATTTTGAAGGATTTCTGTAAGACATTATGTGGTGTCAATAATTATACATGCAATATTATTGAGAATATTCCTGAAAGAATAGAACTTCCATTTTCATTGATATCAATGAGAACTGAATCCTCCCCTTATAATTTATATGTCTGATAATTAGAAGGATTTTCCATAGACTAGCTTCTTGCTCCATGCATTTCAAACCTTATTTCTTTTCTATTACCTTTGAATATTCTGTGCTAGGAATCATAGAACATGTTCATATCAAATTATGAACTCTGGATCCATACATTCACTTCAGTGATGCCTGGTGAGGTAGCAAAAACTTTACTTGTGAAATGTAAATATACTAGACCTAAGTAAATATATCTCCAACTCAATTTCCCTTAGCCAGCTTCTAAAATGTCCATGGTTACTCCATTGCTACCTGACTCCAAGGGATTTTTCATGTAGAGGAAATCAGAGAGGAAAGAGACAGAAGTCTAACCAATTCTCATGACAATGGCTCAAAATGTTTTTGAAAATTTTAGAAAAACTAACGATTCCATGAACACATTGCAAGGGAGCCTCCCAGGGCATTGCAAGGATCTCATTTAAGTGAGGTGCCTTAGAGATAAGCTTCATTAGCTACACAGTAACTCTCCTCTGATTGCAGGAACTTCTGAGTGAAAGGTTTGCCTAGAAGGACCTGCTTTCTCCAGACCAGATACATCACATTTGATTTTGTGTTTGGTTGTGTTTTTCTATTCAACTTTTTCTCAAAAGTTACAATCAACTCTAAAAGCACAGAAGTTGTAAGCTAAGAACTATTCCTTGCTTCTTAGAGCAGGAAGACTGCATAGACTATTAAAAAATGAATGACTCACAGCGTTATAGACAGCAAGGAAGTTGAAAGGACACAAAGAATGTGAGCTGATCTAAAAAGAAGGGAGACCTAGTTGAAACTGTTGAAGGTAGAAAGGCAAGTGTTGCAAAGCATAGGAATTCCCAGAAGACTGTCTAGCAAGAGGTCTATGATAAGTTAAAAACTGTCCAAAATCTTATTCTTAGTTTTCTAGGCCAAGGGACATGGGTTTTTTTTTAGTCTCATAGAGTTGAACAGATGAAAAGAAGTTAACTTAAAATAACTAGGTTCTTTAGAGACTGAAATATAATCCCAAATGCCAGATTATTAATTTATAGTAACACAAAGCTCTGTACAGACCAGAATTCTGGCTTAAGGGTGACAAGGTTCCTTTTCCTATTGACTAGCTTGAATGGAAGGTCTGATTATGAACAAAAGGTCACCTGGTGAGTGTGGAATGATAACACAGAGTGCATGTGATCTTAAGCAAAACTTCTCTGTGTGTTTTGAGGCATTCTTCCCCATGTCTTTTGGCCAAGGCTTGCTTTTCCCTTGACTTTCTTAGGTGCACACTGGCACATTTGTCATGTATGTTCTTTCTGATTGGCACAGTCTTTGTTCAAACATATTAATGCCATTGATATGGCTGTAATAAAACATTGCATCAAGTGGGGAGATATTTTTAATTTTTCAGGTGGCATGGCCTACATCCTTTATACATATGAGGGGTCTTCAAAAAGTTGATGAGAAGATTCATATTATCTTTTAATTCTATTTTTTCATGAACTTTTTGAAGGTCCCTGGTATAACATATATTAAAATTTTAAACTTGTATCAAAATAGTATTCACCTAAGGTTTGAAAACCAGAGGGATTAAACAAAAAGAGTAGCCCATTGCCCCATCACTGCCATAGTCATGTCCTTGCCCTTGAGCTTGCCTGCATATCTGCAAATAATGTGTGGAGTGGGATTTCTTGATTATCAGTTTTTAGATATTTTCTAGTTTCTTGCTAAGATACATGAGAATTCTTATATTTAAAACATAAATAGTACTCTTATACCTTTACTTTTTGTTCTACCAATTATGAACACTAATTTTTTATTCCCTACTTTATGAGATATGGATGTAGTACTTCTTTATCCTTCTTTCAGGGCTTCCCTCTTCCAGCTTCTATTATTGTATTTTAACTTTTACACTGTCAAGACTTATAACAATTACTCTTTACAAATTAAATGGAAGAGGGAGTTCATTAAATCCAAGATTAATAATGTTAATATTGTCTATGAGTTGATTGTTAAGAAAAAAATTAGACTGTGAGAAAAGCCTTTTGCAAAATAACTATGGTTTTTCAAAATCTGTATCTTGCTTTGCTTAAAGACTCCAGACAAGAAACCTCAGAATATGCAACATGAAATATGTTTAAATCTACTTTGCATATATGCTATGTCCTTAACATTTGAACACAGGCACTAAGACCATTTAGGTCAAGACAACCAATCCTATACACAGTAAACAGCCTGACATTACTTTCTATTATCCAGTGTAAGACCCTCTCCTAAAAGTCCTTGGAGAACCCATGTCCTCACTGACTTCTACATATACATACATCTATTCATGCCCACAGTGAAGCTACACAAGCATTAGATTCAGGTCCTGTTGTTTCTTTAATATTGTAAATTTAGAAAACTAATAGCAGCATTTATATTTTTATGGTTATATTATCAGTTCACTAAGAAGCATTTTTTCATTTCTGGTTCTGTATTTTGTTTGCCAATTGCCCTCCTTTTTTCATCACTATTTGCCTTTATTATATAATCTTTCCTTCCACTTGCCTCACTGCATATAGTGCAGCTGCATTCAAGGTAGGATAACTATAAGACTAATTCTGTCCTGGATGAATCACAGGAATTCTAAATTCAACATGTTTAAAACTTAATTTATCATCCTGAATCCAGCCCAGCTTCTCCTGGATTCCTCATCTAAGGACACCCAGTACCAACACCAAAACTCCAGGGGGTGTCCTAGGTTCCTTCCTCTTGCTCTGCATGTCCTGTTCTGCCTCATAAAGCATAATTAGTTTAGGGCAGTTTTCTCTGTCCTCACTACTGCACCTTGGTTTGGTCGGAACTGCATTCTGAATCCTCTCACTGAGGAATTCCTACCGTAGCCCCTTAACTGCTCTCCTTGCCTCCAGTCTTACCCATCTTCAACCCATTCTCCAATCCCAGTCAGAGCAATTGTTTTTATACTTAGATACAGCCTTGTTGCTTTCTCATTGCATGCATGATAATGCCCCAAATATCAGACATGATATTCACAGCCTTTCATTATCTAGCTGCTGCTTATCTCACCAGCTTGGTGTCTTAACATGCCTCCCCTCACACTCTTTACTCCAGCCACACCACATCCACCTATTCCTGAGCCTATGATAGGCCACTTCTTTTGTCTTTAGATTTTTTCATATTCTGTTCCTTCTCACTGGAACATCCTTCAATCACTCTCTTCACCTGGCAAATGTGTGTGCCCAGTCTCAGTTTAGATGGGGAGCCCTTGAATATCCTCTTCTAGAGTCATTAAATTCCAGCCTAATGTTTCCAAGGATAATATGCTGAAATTTTCTGTTTAACTGTTTTACCCACTAGACTGAGCATTCTTTGTGGAGATTTTATCTTATTTACTGTGAATTCTTAGTGCCCAGTATGGATGATAGCATTGCCTAGTATCTGTTTGCTAAGTGAGTGAATGAAAGCATCCAATTTCTTATCATAGATTCCTTGATTCTCTCAAAATATTTTCAATAGAGCAAATAACTATCTCAGAAGTGATATAAATATAATTGCACTTTTAAAGGAATAGATGGATTAGATAACACCTCCACAGTGCTGTTAGGGTCCTGAGGGAATAAATTTACTGCCTTTGTAAATTCTGAAATAGACGCCATTACAATGGCTTTTGTATAGCCCTCTTCAAGCCACCAGGCTTTACCTATGGCCTGTAGGAATTGCTACATGGCTAAGAAAACGACTTTTCTATATACTTTAATTCTCCAACTGCATCAATGTGAGAAAAGCAATTGTTCCTTGTATTTTTAGAAGTGTAAATAATGATCTTTGTGGTTATTCTGAGACATATTGCATTATGATAAATTCGTTCCAACAATTTGAACTTAAATTCAACAACTTACTTTATTTTTCTCCCAGAAAATCTTATTCTGTAATGAGTTTATTAAAAGTAACTTTCCAAATGGAAGATTTGTTGGAAGATTTGTTCTCCAGTTCTTTAATTAACCTCCACAAACTGTTGGTTGGCATTCTCTCTGCAGAGATATCAAAATCTAGGCCCTGTAATGTGGCTGTATCACTGGGAGAGCTATGTTCCTCTTGGAGGGCTGGATTTAGTGCCCACGTTTTGGCTCATCCAACTCTTTCATAGTATCATATCTGTTGCTAATGGCAGAAATTTTCTTTTCCAGATATTCTGTGCTGTGTTCTAAACTTTCCTATGTAGATTAGCTCTTCTTGTTTTGTAGTGGCATGTTTAGTGTTTGAGGGAATTTTGTCTAAATTGTCCACATTTAAAAATTACTCTGAAAATCATATTGTCAGACTAGAAGTTGGCGTAAGGCAGAGCAACAATTTTAACATCTATAAGTCCTGCTCCGTCATTTGCTGTCAGACTGACTCTGTCTGCTGGAACGATGGGTTTTCAGCTGCTTTCTTTGAAGCCCCAGCTCCATGCACAGGCCTTAGGACTGGTGGCAGGAGGAAGCTGGGGTTGGACGAATGGCACACGCTGTTCTACACCACCACACTCAAACTTGATAGCTTCACTTTTATTTGCTTTATATATTAAACTTCTGTGTAAGATTTCATTTGAAAAAGGGAAATTGAATAGAGCCTGTTGCTACAAGGTATTTTTAAAGCCTCTGTCGTAGAACCTGGGTAAGGCTTTGGGGTGGATGTGATGCAAAGCAACCTAAGCCCAGGATTTCCTTTTCGTTCTGGCTATCTCCTGTATGGCCTGAGTATCCTGTCCATTCCCTGCACAGACTGCTAACTAATCAATACTTTTGTTATTAAACTAAGTCTCATTGAACTCAGAATCTTCAAGGACAATTCCCATGTATAACAAATGAATCCAGGGCTTACCCTCTGCAGTAATTGTCCAGGGAGGGCCTTTGAAACTTCTTCCCCAGTTAGGGCTTAGAAAGGCTGGATTCCTTATGTTGAAGAGCATCCTGAAAGTCATCCTTTTTCCACTGAAAACTTATTCAAGTAGGCATAATATACATTTTATTCTGCTCACCTTTACATTTTAAATACCCACTAAAATTGTTATCTAAAATACGCAAGCGCATAGGAGAAGTGAATCAGATCTTGTTTATTTCTGTTTCCTTCCAGCGGTGCTCATATGTCCCTTGTCACTTGTGTAGGACTTTGCTTGGTTTTTGTCTGACCACCATCCTTTCCCCTTCTGCAGACAGCACTGCCCTATCCTTTGGGGAAATGCTCTCCTTCCACTCTGTGGGCTCTAAGGAGGACAGTGTCAACACAGACCTCCAGAACCTGGCTGAGGGTAAGTGTCATGACCCAATTGGCTAAACAAAAATACTCCTGCTGGATTTATACTTTATTTAGAGAGAAATAAGTTTTCTTGCCCCTGGGTATTACCTGAGTCACTGCAGATTCTTCTTAATTACCGCTAGGCCTGCTCAGCTTTTGTCTGTGTGATAGGAAGGCTGATTTATATATTCTCATGATAACATTCTCAGGGTGGCAAGGACTCTGTCTCCCTGGTGGGTGCCTCTAGCATCACTCTACCCAGAAAAAAGAGTTTTTATAAAATCGAGGATTTCTGTTTCTGAGATTTTCAAAGTTTTAGTCTTCCCATTTCAAAACACTGCTATTTCTTCTTGCTGCAGAAAAAGTTAAGAAACTAAAATTAAAGTTTTATGACAGATTGTTGTTCTTATAGATTCTGTGGTTGAGATGAAAACAAACAAGAATTTAAGAGTTTCTACCTGTTAACTCTTTCCTATTTGTGATGTACTGAATAAATACGTCCAACTTATTCCTATATGCAGCTTACAAAATATCTCCTGTAAAATACATGCTTTTCCTGTAGCATGTTTGCTTGTATTGATTCCATGGGTCTATCCTCTAAACATCTGCATTAAGGAGCATTTAAACAATAATCCATTTGAACCATTCTAACTGGGCTACTGTCATATTTTGTCTACAAAAATATGAGCATAACTACCCTTAAACTGAAATTTGAATTCTTGATATCATTGTGAGTTAGTTTCTATCTTTCCAACCAATGTGCATTGAATAGAACATTTTTTTCAGTCCCTGACAAGTAGAGTAAGAAGGAGTGGGAGTTAAGCATCACGCTGAAGTCATCTGTAATCCAGGTGAGCTAGAATATAGGTCATCACATTGGTCCTTATTGCTCAACTTGACTGTGTCCTCCCTCTCTTCGTCCTTAAAAGATTATAGCGTTTGAGAAAAGGCATCATTTTGGTAGAGTATGTTTTGTAATAATAAAATAAAGAAAGCTTTGGGAGTTTTTTGGTTTTTGTTTTAAAGACACAATTGAAGTATATAATTTCATTGCGTTACTTTCTTAATCATTGATTACTTCTCTTCTGCTACAAGGGTAGGTAACCTTTTGTAGCCAAACTACCCTTGGCTGTAAAACCTTGTATTATTCTTCACATGCAGAAATACTATCCCTCTGCTTAGGACATCCCTTTCCCAATCATCACGCAAAGGGATGACAAAAGCTGTAGGTAAAATTCATATTTAAATCATGTCATGTCAAGAGATTTCAGATTTATATATGGTATCAGAATCTAAATCTCAGATGCTTTGACATGGCACAGGATTAGACTAAGAGATAGTAACATTTCTCTCCTACTGGCAAAGATTCCCCAGGAAAATTTTGTTATTTGAATTAGGTATATCAACCCTCAAGAAGTTATGCTTATAGTTTAGCAAATAATTTATCTCCCAAGGAGTTAAGGAAGTAACAGTTGCTCACAAATAGATTTTTGAAGATACTGGAATGTTGAAAAGTGTTTACAAATTATTTCCTGGCAAGTTTTCCTGTGAAGATTTTTATAATATTTAATTATGTAAGAAAAAAAGAGACACATTCAGAAACATGTATCAACTGTAGGTAAAGGAACAGCCAACTTCTCACTGTAAGAGTTAGGGATTCTCACAAATGTTATAATTAGAGGAAGAAGTAAACATTATTTTTGCAGCTCAAATGCTAGAATGAGGCTGCTGTTATTGAAAACTTAACTGTGGTGTATATTCTGAAAGTATTCACGTTACTGCAGTGTAAGGCCCTGCAAAGTTGTTAAATACTTCAGGTATAAATGGTATGGCTGCAAAAAGAAGAACTCTCCAAGGCAATGCCCAGTTTTCATTAACAAATAAAAACTGCAGGAACCATTATCAGGTATTGTTACTAGCACTGTACATTGCTCATTGGAAAGCCAGTGCAGGCCTATAATTATCATTATGTTCACATGCATTATGTTCAAAATGTATAATTATCTCCAGCTCCCTAGACAAATGCATTGCAGCATTTAGAACTGCATAATGAAAACTTCTTGAGTGTATGGAGTGCAGTAAAATGTGAACAAGTACCATGAATATTTTTAGTTTCAGATAAGAAGATTTTGAATTGGAAGAAAAAGGCAATAGTGTTAAATTCTGTATAACTTTCTGAAGTAAAGACATCTCTGCAGTCTAAATATGTCTCACTAAGGCAAATTGGATCTAATGTTTGCATCCTAAAGAGGCAAAGTATAAAACAGAAGAAGAATTTTTATTTAGTTCATTAACCATGTTAATAAAAAACTCTACTTACGAGATGACCTGTTTGATAACTTCACGCACCATTAAAAGTATATGGGAGGCTTGTCTGCGGTATGGCTTTGAGGTTCTTTAATTTACAGTTTTTCTGAGGGAGGGAATTTATCATTCCTTCTGGTGAGTTCAAAATCATCCCTTTTTTGGAATTCTAAGTCAGGTTTTACATTTGATAGTTATTGAGAATTGGTAAAGAAAGAGTAGTCACATTGTACCACTCTTGCCTATGGGAAAACAAAAATAATTTGCATGAGGCAAAGTTTGTTTTTGTTTATCTATTCTGAATCCCTCTTCCAGTTTTGGGGGTGATGGTGGTAGAGGTAAAGAATAGGTCTTTAGCTCTCACCATCTCTTAAGGGAGGACTACAGCTGCTGGCCGGTCGTGGGGGCTCAACGCCACTTTGCCCCCGGCAGGAGAGGCTGCCTCATTTACAGGCAACAGCTTTGAAGTGTGGAGCAGGAAAAGAACTGATTCTTAGCTGCAAAAGCGAGTCTTGAAACAGGGAACACGGCGCCAGGGCTGCTGTGGATGCAGCCAGGATCCCGGAGGCTGGGGCCGCACTGAAGGCGGCCAGCTGCCCTATTCAGGATTCGAGGTTTCAGGCCGGCATTAAAGAAGATTCCTGGGAGCGCCCGAGCCGCGCCGCTACTGAACAGCCCGAGGCGGCAGCGCCGAGAACACGGAAGGCGACAAACCAGAGACAGAGAGCGAACACCCGACCTGGCACAGCACTGTGAGTGATCCCTGGCAAAGCTCTGTTCGGGGGGTGGATGCCCACGCGGCTCCCGCCTGCACCACCAGGCCACTCACCGCCCCGGTGCTGCCTCCATTTTCCCAGGTGCGGGCAGCTCCGCCCTGCTCGGCCATCACTGAGCCCATTTGCTTGGCCTGGCACGGGGCTTTCCGGAGCCTGTGGGCCGGCCTCCTCTCCCACTCCCTCCGTGGTTCTCTGGCGGGGCTGGGGGCGTGGGGCGTCCCGACCAGTGTTGGGAGGGCAAGGAAGTACGGGCGGACCGACTGTCACTCCACCACACCCTGGACTCCGGCCCCGGTAAACTTCCTGTTACTGGGAGGCAGATACCATCTCTGCGACCACCAGTTTGGAAAAGAGCCTAACGAATTTCTGGTTGGGAATAGTGTGGTAGGAGAGTTCCCAGGTCCGCTTGAACCTGCCGGAGACCAGGCTGCAGGTGGGCGCTAGACTCGGTTTATACTGGGGGGATACAAAGGTGAACAAGACCCGAGAAAGATCTACACAGTGCTACAAAGGCACCCAGAGAGTCCGGTCGTCTGTGCCCAGCAGAAACCTGGTAGAATCCTGGGCGAGGCGGTGCTGAGCAGGGTCTTGAAGGCCCAGCTGATAGACGAGGGGTGCAGAAGACACACCCCAGCCCAGCACAGTGTGCACAGAGGGGGGAGACGTGTGGCCAGGGAGGCGGAGACTCGACAGAAACCACACACCCTGTGGGGTCGCCACTGCACGATCTAACAGCCTGGGCCAGAGCACACGGAACGGGGAGAAGTCCTGTACAGGAAGTGAAAGCTCAACAGAGATCACACACCCTGTGGTACGTGATCCACCAGCCCAGCAGAGTCCAAGCTGACCAGAAAGGTGGATCCCCGGAGAAGCCCAAGACCCGAGGCAACCACACACACAAGACACTAGAGGCCAACTGAGCAGTCACGGCGGGAACCTTACCAAATTGACAACCACAGCAACATCCTAGTTAGTCATCAGTCTCAAACCGGTGGACTGTGAAACCCCCTGCCACAATAAATAAACACCAAAAAAAAGACACCAGAAATACAAAAAATCAAGAAAGTACACCACCAAAAGTTAATAAATCTCATACTCTAGATCCTATAGAACAAGAAGCCCTTGAAATAACTGACAACGAATTTCGAGTGATAATTCTAAGGAAACTGAATGAGATACAAGAAAACTCAGCTAGACATCATGATGAAATGAGGAAAAGTATACAGGATCTGAAAGAGGAAATATACAAGGAAATCAATGTCCTGAAAAAAAATGTAGCAGAACTTGCTGAACTGAAGAAGTTATTCAGCGAAATAAAAAACACAACGGAGAGTTTAACCAGCAGGCTTGTCGAAGTTGAAGAGAGAACCTCTGAACTTGAAGATGGGCTGTTTGAGATAACACAAGCAGACAAAAAGAAAGAAAAAAGAATCAAGGACCTGGAAGAAAATCTGAGAAAGATATCAGACAACCTCAAGCGCTCAAATATCCGAGTCATGGGTATTCCAGAAGGGGAGGAAAATGGAGATTCCATTGAAAACATATTCAACAAAATAGTGGCAGAAAACTTCCCAGGTATAGGAAAAATCACAGATCTTCAGATCCAGGAAGCTCAACGATCTCCAAACGTATTCAACCCAAAAAGACCTTCTCCAAGACATGTCATAGTCAAACTGACAAAACTCAGAGACAAAGAGAGAATCTTAAAAGCTGCAAGAGAGAAGCGTCAAATCACCTATAAGGGAGCCCCAATCAGGTTAACATCAGACTTTTCATCACAAACCCTAAAAGCTAGAAAGGAATGGGATGATATTTTCAAAATACTAAAAGACAAAGATTGCCAGCCAAGAATACTCTACCCTGCAAGGCTATCCTTCTGAAACGAGGGGCAAATAGTATATTTCTCAGACAAACAAAAACTGCGGGAGTTCACTACCACACGACCACCCTTACAAGAAATCCTCAAGGGAGTACTGGGTTTGGTTCCTGAAAAATAACTACCACTGCCATAAAAACCCAAGAAAAATCTAAACCCGCTAGTACAATAAAAATAGCATTCATGAAGAGAAAACAAGCTAACAAAAACACTATCTACAACCTAAGGAACCAACAAACAAAGAAACCAAACAGTAAATCAGAAAGCAAGGAACAAAACACACCTAAGACAAAAAAACAACCAATAAAATGCTAGGAATAAATCAACACCTTTCAATAACAACTCTTAATGTTAAAGGCTTAAATTCCCCAATTAAAAGACACAGACTGGCTGACTGGATCAAAAAGCAGGACCCAACTATATGCTGCCTACAAGAGACCCACCTCACCTATAAAGATTCACACAGACTAAGAGTGAAAGGATGGAAAAAGATTTACCATGCAAACAGAAAAGAAAAACGAGCTGGAGTAGCTATTCTTATGTCTGACAAAATAGACTTTAAACTAAAAACCATAAAAAGAGACAATGAGGGACACTACTTAATGATAAAAGGACTGATCCATCAAGAAGACATAACAATCATAAATATGTACGCACCCAATGTTGGAGCAGCCAGATTTATAAAACAAACTCTATTAGACCTAAAGAAGGAAATAGACACTAATACCATAATAGCAGGGGACCTGAACACCCCACTGTCAATATTAGACAGATCATCTAGGCAAAGAATCAGTAGAGAAACACAAGATCTAAACAAGACTCTAGACCAATTGGAATTGGCAGATATCTACAGAACATTCCACCCAACAACCTCAGAATATTCATTCTTCTCATCAGCACATGGATCATTCTCCAGGATAGATCACATATTAGGTCACAAATCAAGTCTCCATAAATTCAAAAAAATTGGAATTATCCCATGTATCTTCTCAGACCACAATGGATTAAAACTAGAAATTAATAACAAACAAAACTCTGGAAACTATACAAACACATGGAAATTAAACAGCATTCTACTTAATGACATATGGGTCCAAGAAGAAATCAAGCAGGAAATCAAAAAGTTTATTGAAACTAATGAAAACAATGATACATCATACCAAAACCTGTGGGATACTGCAAAAGCAGTATTGAGGGGAAAATTTATTCCATTAAATGCTCACTTCAGAAGAATAGAAAGATGGCAAGTGAACAACCTAACACTTCACCTTAAAGAACTAGAAAAACAAGAACAATCCAAACCTAAAGTTAGCAGACGGAAAGAAATCATTAAGATCAGAGCAGAACTGAATGAAATTGAAAACCAAAAAACAATTCAAAAGATCAACGAATCAAAAAGTTGGTTTTTTGAAAAGATAAATAAAATTGACAAACCATTAGCATGGCTAACAAAAAAAAGAAGAGAGAAGACTCAAATAACAAAAATTAGAAATGAAAAAGGCGATATTACAACTGATTCATCTGAAATACAAGGAATCATTCGAGACTACTATAAACAACTATACGCCAACAAATTTGAAAATCTGGAGGAAATGGATAAATTTCTGGACACACACAAGCTCCCAAAACTGAACCGTGAAGACGTAGAAAATTTGAACAGACCAATAACAATAAAGGAGATTGAAGCTGTTATCAGAAGGCTCCCAACTAAGAAAATCCCAGGACCAGATGGATTCACAGCAGAATTTTACCAAACATTCAAAGAGGAATTGACACCGATTCTTTACAAACTATTCCAAAAGATTGAAACGGACGCAAATCTCCCAAACTCATTCTATGAAGCAAACATCATCCTGATACCAAAACCAGGTAAAGATATAACCAAAAAAGAAAACTACAGGCCGATATCCTTGATGAATATAGATGCAAAAATCCTCACCAAAATACTAGCAAACAGAATACAGCAACACATACGAAAAATTATTCATCACGATCAAGTGGGATTCATCCCAGGGATGCAAGGTTGGTTCAACATACTCAAATCAATAAATGTGATACACCATATTAATAAACTCAAACACAAGGACCATATGATCATCTCTATAGATGCTGAAAAAGCATTTGATAAAGTTCAGCACTCATTCATGACAAAGACCCTCTATAAGTTAGGTATAGAGGGAAAGAATCTCAACATAATTAAAGCCATATATGCCAAACCCACAGCCAATATCATCCTGAATGGGGAAAAGCTGAAAGCTTTTCCTTTAAGAACAGGCACTAGACAAGGATGCCCACTCTCACCACTCCTATTCAACATAGTGTTGGAAGTACTAGCCAGAGCAATCAGAGAAGAGAAGGAAATAAAGGGCATCCAGATTGGAAAAGATGAAGTCAAACTGTCCCTGTTTGCAGATGACATGATCCTATATATCGAGCAGCCTAAAACCTCTACAAAAAAACTCTTGGAATTGATAAATGATTTCAGCACAGTAGCAGGATACAAAATCAACACACAAAAATCAGTAGCATTTCTTTTCTCCAATAGTGAACATGCAGAAGGAGTAATCAAGAAAGCCTGCCCATTTACAATAGCCACCAAAAAAATAAAATACTTAGGAATTGAGTTAACCAAGGAGGTGAAAAATCTCTATAATGAGAACTACAAACCACTGCTGAGAGAAATTAGAGAGGATACAAGAAGATGGAAAGATATTCCATGCTCTTGGATTGGAAGAATCAACATAGTGAAAATGTCCATACTAACCAAAGTGATATACAAATTCAATGCAATCCCCATCAAAATTCCAAAGACATTTTTCTCAGAAATGGAAAAAACTATTCAGACATTTATATGGAACAATAAAAGACCACGAATAGCCAAAGCAATGCTCAGCAAAAAAACTAAAGCTGGAGGCATAACACTACCTGACTTTAAGCTATACTACAAAGCTATAATAACCAAAACAGTATGGTACTGGCATAAAAACAGACACACTGGTCAATGGAATAGAATAGAGAATCCAGAAATCAACCCACACACTTACTGCCATCTGATCTTTGACAAAGGCACCAAGCCTATTCACTGGGGAAGGGACTGCCTCTTCAGCAAGTGGTGCTGGGATAACTGGATATCCATATGCAGGAGAATGAAACTAGATCCATACCTCTCGCCGTATACTAAAATCAACTCAAAATGGATTAAGGATTTAAATATACACCCTGAAACAATAAAACTTCTTAAAGAAAACATAGGAGAAACACTTCAGGAAATAGGACTGGGCACAGACTTCATGAATACGACCCCAAAAGCATGGGCAACCAAAGGAAAAATAAACAAATGGGATTATATCAAACTAAAAAGCTTCTGCACAGCAAAAGAAACAATTAAAAGAGTTAAAAGACAACCAACAGAGTGCGAGAAAATATTTGCAAAATATACATCTGACAAAGGATTAATATCCAGAATATATAAGGAACTCAAACAAGTTTACAAGAAGAAAACAAGCAACCCAATTAAAAAATGGGCAAAAGAGCTAAGTAGGCATTTCTCTAAGGAAGATATCCAAATGGCCAACAGACATATGAAAAAATGCTCAACATCACTCAGCATCTGGGAAATGCAAATCAAAACCACATTGAGATACCATCTAACACCAGTTAGGATGGCTAAAATCCAAAAGACTCTGAACGATAAATGCTGGCGAGGCTGCGGAGAAAAAGGAACTCTCATACATTGTTGGTGGGACTGCAAAATGGTGCTGCCTCTATGGAAAATGGTATGGAGGTTCCTTAAACAATTGCAAATAGATCTACCATACGACCCAGCCATCCCACTGTTGGGAATATACCCAGAGGAATGGAAATCATCAAGTCGAAGGTATACCTGTTCCCCAATGTTCATCGCAGCACTCTTTACAATAGCCAAGAGTTGGAACCAGCCCAAATGCCCATCATCACATGAGTGGATACGGAAAATGTGGTACATCTACACAATGGAATACTACTCAGGTATAAAAACGAATGAAATACTGCCATTTGCAACAACATGGATGGATCTTGAGAGAATTATATTAAGTGAAACAAGTCAGGCACAGAAAGAGAAATACCACATGTTCTCACTTATTGGAGGGAGCTAAAAATTAATATATAAATTCACACACACACACACATACACACACACACACACACACACACACACAAACTGGGGGGGGGAGAAGATATAACAACCACAATTATTTGAAGTTGATACGACAAGCAAACAGAAAGGACATTGTTCGGGGGGAGGGGGGAGGGAGAAGGGAGGGAGGTTTTGGTGATGGGGAGCAATAATCAGCTACAATGTATATCGACAAAATAAAATTAAAAAAAAAAATAAAAAAAAAATAAAAAAAAAAGAATAGGTCTTTATTTCCTTGAGACAGATGCTGAATACCCTCATTTACCTCTTCCATCAGCTTTTCCCTCAAAATCAGAACTCTCATTTTATGAATGTGTTGGCTTTAATAAAGAATTAGTAATATTAATGCTTGAAAGGTTGGCCTTCTATGTTTTTTCTCAGTGTGTAGGAGTATGTGAATCTCAATTTGATCTGTAAGTGGAGAAATGCATTGATTAGATTGAGAAGTGCAGGGGCTTCGTGGTTAAATGAGCAAAGAAGAAATGGTCTTGGTTTATCGTGTTATTCACTTGTGTAAATGAAAAATCAGGAACAATTTGGCAGTCTCCTCAGAAGGGTTGTGGTATTTTGTTCTAGAAGATCTGTGGGTAGGTGCCCACTTGGTAGGGAACATGGATGCTCAAGCTCCAGAGATTCAGACTTTGAAGGATTCCCTTAGGAAGGGTGTGGGCAGGACAAGAAACAACTCTCAACCACAGTTTATTCCACCTTTTTGTCTTTTCTCCACTAGTACAATGTCAAAGATGCCTATTCCTAACATATTTAAACTACTGCTCCCATAACGGAAACCACTGCTGTGGTTTTCTCTGGAGTGTGAGATTCCAGGTTACTTTTACATTTTTCTTTCAGCCCTTTTTATAGCTCAAGTTGTTATAATTAGCTTTTAATCCTTTTGTAATTAGAAAAAAAGGCACTTTCTACTAAAAATAAAATGAAATAGATGTAAAACTCACCAAGGGAATCAGTCTGGTCTTCTCATGAGATATTAAAAAGTTCATGAGTAATTGGAATTTTGAGACAGAGTATTTGGTATTATTGATATGCTTTAGCTGGAGAACAATCTTTTGCATCAGGCCTTGTAATTCAAGAGAATCTCAATTGTGAGTTACTGTAAATAAGTGGTGGGGATGGACACTCACCTGAAGAAAGTTAAGGGCCAACTGAATGGAGAAAAATCAGACACAGGAATAGCAAATGTGTCCCAGGCCCTTAGATACTTATTGTGTTTGTTTTCAATTCATCTGTGGAAGGAAATGGTTAATAGCTCGTCTGTGACATTTCCTCAAACCTTAGAAATACCCAAGAATTTGATGGTGTATTGAATCCTCCTGTGACTCAAATTGAAGGAAATATAGCAGTATACCAGATCCACAATAATGGCTTATATCTACTGAGCACCCGTACCTCATCCTAGGAATAGCTTCTTGAGTAACTTGTAATTGCCAAACCAGTGTAACTGATGAGAAGTAGCTCGACCAGAGGAAGAGAGTAAGTCATGTGCCCTGAGGGGACAATGTGACCAGTGATGCATAAATGCTAGGCACAGTCATGTACCCTGAGGGGTGGTAAGGGAACTCATTGCCGATGGCTTCCTTACGCTGAGCTGAGATGGTCTGGATGCACCCAGCCTTGTGTCTCCTGACCAAGCGTGTTTGGAGAACAGCCTGGAGCCTCGGCCATGCTGCTGTGCTGTGTTGCCTTTACTGGCTCTTTCATAGCGTTAGGTAATTTGGCACTGAGAGAAGCCTGGTATGTTTTGTGACTTTGATAATTAATGCAAACCACTGCTGCTGACTGAGCAGTGAGTGCTGCAATGCATGCTAGTGAATTTACTTTCTTAGATTTTTTTCAGCTTTTAAATGCTCAAATTTATTTAAAAATAAGTCTTTAAAAGAAATTCAGGTGATAGTGTAAGCTCTTCAATAACTTTCAGCAGAAAAAAAGTGGCTTCTTTCATCCCTTTTGCAAAGAAGTCTGATGGCTTAATTATTGTTATAAGACAGTGCATAATACATCATAATAAAACTTCTCTGTTATACAGATCAGCTCTCTCTCTGAGAGCAGAACATCAAGAGAAGCACAACATAAGTTACTGACTTTTATCAAATTGGGTGGAGACACTTCCAAGCATTAGTTTTTACCATGACCAAACCTGCAAAATAAAGGGCCTTTTTTTTTTTAAGGGAAAATTATTTTTAATTTTATTTACTCAGGAGGAATCACGATGTACATTTTAGAATTTTCTGCTTGACTTTGTACTTGTCTTTTTACCTATCTTTTACAGATAAAGTGATACAATAAGACATTTCAATGGAAGCTTTGAGTATAATTCAAGTAGGCAAAAGTTGCTGAAATATGCATTTGAGAAATCTAGGGCTCCATAAAAAAATTATAGGGTAGTGGGATTTGCTAGGCCTTTTCTAAGGAGCTCCAAGCACCTTGCGTGTGTTATGTCATTTGTCCTCACAAATCAATACAGAGAAACTGAAAGACAAAAGAGTGCCTTTATAGTTTACATTA
Source organism: Cynocephalus volans (assembly GCF_027409185.1). Lineage (NCBI taxonomy): Eukaryota > Metazoa > Chordata > Mammalia > Dermoptera > Cynocephalidae > Cynocephalus > Cynocephalus volans. The sequence continues at coordinate 81,542,971 of NC_084464.1, forward strand.
CATGGGCTGAAGATAGCACTTAGCAGGGTAAAAATGTTTTCTTCATGATCTGAGTTTTCAAGATCTGGCCTTTTTTTTTGGTGCAAAAGTAATGTTTTTCTATCTTCATAAACTTTATTTTTAATTTATTTTGTGGTAACAGTGTTTTAGGAATTATTAGAGCAAGTAGGATTTCTAAAGACACTTGCAAATTTTTATTTTATTTCACTTTGTAAGGGATATTTCTTAATGAGCAAAAATAAACACAGAAATGCCTTTTTATTGAAGTTTAATTAAAATATTTTTTACCTGAATTCATTTTCCCAATGAGAGGTACAAAATTTGGTATGCAGTTGAGATTTTATAGTTGCCTACATTATGAAAATGAAAATTGTTTTGATAATGTAGTTCCTGGGGTCAATAAAAGGTTATGTAAAAGTCAAAATGCCATAAAGCTCCTTGTTGTACTGCAAAATAGATACATTTTAATTTTGACAGTGTAGAAAATATTCTCTTCAATGTCCTGTCTTTTGGGGTCTCAGCTGTTGTCCAACTGTCACTGTTTACATCTCCTGCTATTTTCAACAAATAATTGCCTGATCCCTGGGAAAACATTTTTTTTAAAGAATTTATGTCATCCGCCATGAAAACATTACTATTTCATTTGTGATGCTACTATCTGGCGAAAGTTTGAAATCAAAGGTGATTTTATATTTACAACGGCTCTGATCAAGTTATAAATGGATAGACATTACTGAGGGCTTATCACTCATTTCTCCTCTGTGTCTCTCCTTGATTGTCTTAGTCTCATTTTCTTTTCTTATTTCATTTTCTTTTTATTTTTTTCCTTTCTTCAACTTTCCTTACTCCAGGGATAGAGGTTTTTATTTCTCATGTTGAGTTGAGATTTTAGAGATTCCTTGGAATTGAAGGTGGTTGGAAGAAACATGAAAGCTCAAGAAAAGGGACAGTTACTAACAACAACAGAAATATAGCCACAGCGGAATTTCAAAACTTTCTCTAAATCCAGATCCTGCTATATTATTAGATATAACAGGAGTACATGTTGATACATTCTGAAAATTAGCCTCCTTTTCTCACTTGCCAGTTCTGGAGTGTATCTAGTTCTTTAGTCTTGGCATTCGTCTAATTGGTTGTTACGGTGTTCTGGTGTAGGAGAGAACTTGCAGTATATAGATAAGCTGATGGAGAGAAAAATTAGGAAACTGAGTTGATCTCAGGTGGTGTTGGGAGAAATCTTTCTTCTGTTACCCCCACTGGCCATTTGGAGTACCAGCCCTTGTGCCAGGCCTGAGCTAAGGCCTGGCTGATGCTTGAAGTCACCAGCTCTCAAGTTGGCAGAAACAGTTGGGAATGTGAGAAGTTATAGGTTAGATGTACTGAAATGTGTTTCGGTACAGAATATGATTGCAGAAATTAAAGACTGAGAAATCTTTTTCTAGAATAGACAGAGAGCAATATGAGCATGCTTGCTACTGTGGTTTTGTCACTTATAAGGTACAAATAAGCAACCACGTATTTATTTTATTATTTGATAAACATTTTATTTTCAATATACCATTTTGGCAGCAATAAATTACAAAATGAAAGTGCATGTTTTATTAAATATTAAGGGCTGGGTTTCCAAATCTCAAGAAGGTTGATGATGATTGTGCAACTTGTACATAATATCTGTCAATATTTACATCCATCACGGAAGCTATAGTAATATTAGTGATCACTTAAAAACTAGAAGACATAGATACACTAAAAATATCATCAGCACCTATTAAAAATGTTAGCATTTATTTTAAGAAAACTATGCTGAGATATGATTTTTCATTTAGATCAAATGACAGTCATCCTAAATTGATTTGCTCATGTTCGTTTCCAGATTTTTATGAGCATGAGTGCAGCTGTTATTGTGTTTGGTTTCATCAGTAGAATAGCTTCACAAATGTTCAAAAGATGCTGACTTTATATCAATGTTATTAGAATCGAGGTCAGTCAAAACGGAAATAGAAATCAAGTAGAAAAATCAGTTAATTCTAGTGATGGTTTACATTTTTCTTCCAGGACATGGAATCAAATACATCTGGACATTCACTCTTGAAGATGAATGATTGCTATCTAAATTTGGTGAAAAAGTTTAACATTGGAGATAAATTTGTTTGGTTTTTGTGGTGATGATAGGAATGTGCATTTTGGGAGGCTACAGTGTAATGGTAAAAGCAATGTTCTCGCTAAATTAAGAAATCCATGGATCAAAAATGAACTTGGAATTGGCTGTTCTGATGCATAGCTGATAATTGCATCCAAATAAACTACATCAGTCTACTGATGAAAAATAAGCAGCCGTAGTTGACGAAATTTTAAAATAATTTTATGTATAAACAGAGAAACAATTATAAAAAAATACTGCAGCATAGCAGAACACACTTTTTCTTTGCTGTTCATATTATATCCAATTTTAAAAATATTTGAGACTTTATAAAACACTTTGTTAATTATCCTAAGTGTTTGATAATAGTATTAAACATTTTAGTAAATGAGCCCTGTAAGTATTTGTTGCGTTTTTTTCAAAATCAATTGGAAAGCTGTAATCAAAATATTTAATAAGTAGGGTGTTAAAAATTCAACTTTTGAATATTTTTAGCAAATTGTGATTATTGAACACTAAGCATATAAACATTGAACTCTCTACCTCCAAGATCAAGGGAAGAACTCAACAAATAAACAGTGGGAGTACAGACTCTGTAAAAGGTTTAATTTTGAAATTCTAAAATTGAAGCTTGGAATCTTTATTGTTGGAAGACTTTTGTTAGTGCATCTATTTTTAATTCTAAAGATATAGATGCTATGCCTTATTGAAATAAATTTGAGAAAGTTCACAGTTTTGTACCTCTAAATTTGGCAATACTTTAAAAGGAATCATAAATAGAGATATCATATTAGTAAACGTTATATGATAAAAAATTTATTGAAGAGAGATATTTTGAACAGAGGGAAGACTACCCATAACAATACTTGGGCTAAAAATTTTTAACTAAATTTAAAATTTAAAATATTCTTTATTTAGCAGAAAGTTTGCTGAGATTACCAGGTACATTCATAATTATAGAGATTATTTTCCTGATCAAAAAATGTTATGATATACTGAAGAAAATCAACTAAAGCTATCAACATATACAAACAGCAGTTATATAATTCAACTCTGATCAAGGTTTCAGGCAAAATGTGTTAAAAATTTTAAATAATAGGATCTTGTTTAAAAATACATTCCTCAAAAAACCACGTGACAGAATATTAGGTACACACGATGTTGGGAAACTGATTAAAGTACGTGAATTATCATTCTGCTTACAATTGCCTATAATCACTACAGAAACTTTATCTTGTTTTAATACACACTGATGCACAAAGATATGTGGTGTTTTAATTTTTATAAAATATTTTATTTTAAAAATTCACTTTTCACTAGAATAGTTGTAAATAAAACCATTACTTATTTTAAATGAAACCATTGTTTTTAATAGAAACATTAGTTTTTTTTTAAATGGAACCATTGTGTAGGTATACCGAGAAAATTAAACTAATAGTCTATGTATAAATATTCCAAAAGTGTATAATTTTAATTATTGAATTATGTCTGTGTTCCTTTTCACTCTCAAAGTATTTTACTTTGGATATGAAATTGTGTGGGCACCTGTAACCTACTTGATAGGGATACAGCTTGAATTGCTGTGTTGCTGTCTTTCTTACAGAACATATCAACTTCCCTGTAATTGTTGTGACATTACCATGTAATTTTACAGTTAAACCTCTGCTTTACCCAATCCTATTTTTCTTTAGACCACATCACCCGGAATTGTCTGTTCGTGTCTGATTTGTCTATATAACCTGTCTCCCAACCTTTGATCCTTGAACGTATTTCTCCAATTAAAATGTGGGAAGAGGTAGTAATGAAATCTCCAACTGGTAAGTAGTAATTCTTCATAAATTTTCACCTCAAATATTCTTTGAGGCTGAAAAATAATCTCAGGGCAGTCACTTTCCCCTAGTGTGTGTAGAGTGAAACGTTGTGATATACGCCGGATTATGTACTTGTAAATAAATAATATCATGACAATTATCTCTGGAGGTTAGCAGTGAGGACACTAATGGCACCCCAGGGCTGAAGAAATGCGGAGAAAAGTCGGTGTTACCAGAACCCAGAAACTACGGGGAACTGGACTGGAGGAGGGAGTAGCTGTTCAGTGGAAGCAAGAATGTTAAAGGAAATGCAACTGCTGAAAAAAATGCTACTTAAAGCAAGTTTGTAGAGTGGGAGAAATACTCTGCTTTCCTCCTCCTCTAGCAGTCTATTCATCTTCCAGGGCTCCCTGTGGTCAAAGCTACCAGTGAACAGGGTGGGGGTGGGTGGTGGGGATGTGGGAACAGGTGGGAGCTGACAGACAAATAACCAGCACAGAGGCAACCTTTGTGTATAATGCATGTCCCCAAAGATAAAAATGGGTCTTTTTAATGTTTATCATATTTGTAGTAAAATATGGCACATGGATATAACTGTCTAGCAACTCCAAATAATACAGAGCCACAGTTCACTAGTGTTCGGAAATGAAGGTACAATAGGAAAGTATTCACAAGCCTTTCTTCAGAATTTAATTATTTACTCTAATTTTCCACATAATTACCCTGTGCAATGATTGAAAGCAGACCAGACACAGCAGTTTAGATAGATAAAATAGGCTGGCAGGCATAAGCAAAGACATATCCAAAGTTGGAATATTTAGTAATCTGACAATGAGAGGGAGAACAGGAAAAAAAAAAAGAAAAAAAAAAAAACAATCAAACTCAGACAAAATAATTTTAAAGCTTTCTATGGGTTGTTTGATATAAAAAAAAAATCTGTCAGACCCAGTGTGAGAGCCCCCCGAGAGCATGCCCTGAGGCTTAAAATCTTCATTTATTGATGTTGCTAAAGGTGAACATGAATCACTGAGAAAAGGTTACATTATTCACAGTGTCAGCCATTTAAGTGGGGGAGAATATACAAAAGTTATTATGCATGTCTATAGACTCAAGTGGTACCTGTCCCCTAGAGGAAAAACGAATGTATTTTGAATACTTCATAACATCTTAATAACAGATAGATGTGGTACTACTAGAGTAGGATGTGTAAAACATTAAATGTAAACAAGGAAGATTACTGTTAACTAGAAAACAGATGAAATACTATGCAAGCTACCCTTACACACACACACACAGCATAATGAAGAATTCAAAGGCAACATTAATCCATTTATTCTACAAATATTTATTGAGCATATACTACATGTCAGACATTTGGAATATGTTTTCTTTATTCAAAAGTAACTTAGTGACAATTAGCTTTGTATCTCATGAATATTCTTAATAAATAAATAAAAACAACAACAACAAAAAATAACCCAAAAGTAATTTAGTTTCCTAAAGTCATCTCACAGGATAATTACATAAAATTTAAACAACCACATGAAGTGTAAATATACTTTTAATTGAATCATTGTTCATTCTGATATTGACTTGTAAACATGTAACAGGTTACATGTGTGTGGGGACATTTTATTTTGTTTCTTTACTGATGTTGAAATAACCAGTTCATTGGCGATGTGTTTATTAGCTGAAATAGAGTAGTAATCCATTTTAAAGATACTGGGCATTTGGCAAGCATTTTGGACAATTTAAAAAAGAAGAGAGGTGAAACTAGTATTTGTATATTATGACAGAAAATTTACAATGTTTACGGAAAGATATATTTGTGAAACTTTTGAAAGAAGCTGGAAGAGAAAAGCAGATGAGAGATAACACTAGCAGTTGGGTCCCTGACCCCATTCCTGCTGCCAACCCTACGACCCAAAATAATTTCCATGATGTGTTTGTGTTCAGTTGCATATTTCTGGAGAGAAAGGCTTAGTTTTCATCAGACTGAAGATCTCCAAACAGTAAAGTGACATTGAACTAGAGGAACCGTAGTTTGTTCTCTCAGTGTCTCAATAAAAGGCACCTTAAGGATCACTGCTGAAAAATACCTCATTTTTCAATTTAGTTAACTACGTATCCTTAAGTGTTTATTGATGACGGAAGTGTCACCATTGTTTATCCAAATGTACCATCTAAGTTTCAGTGAGCAATTAAAACAATTAAAATCATTTTGATTTTCTAATGTCATATGTGATACTGATTATATAATTCCAAGCCATTTAATGATCTAATCTTCAGTGTAGCTCTTAGAGGTTGGGATATGAACAGATGACAATTCTTCATTTGTGAAAGTTAAGTGGTGGAAAATGGAATTGGATTACTTAATAACTTGTAATATAACCAATAAGAGACTAAGGATATTTGTCATCTCGCAGAAAAATGTATTTTATATGTTTAATTTATACCTACCCCAAATAGCCTCAAATCATTAAACATGAAAAAAAGTAAATTTCTGCAAGAACTTTAAAAATGATTAAAAACAACCTGGAAAATGGTAAAGAAAAAATTATAGAAGACAAATTTATTAAAGTTACTCTTCTCTCTCTCCAACTTTCTCCGTTCTCTTTTATTTCCTTCCTCCAGCCCCTATTTTTATTTTCAGGCTGAAGTTCCTAAAATAAAAATATCCCACCCCAGTTATAAGCCAAAGTTTTTGAATACAGTCTAACTACTGCATGCAGTTCATCTGGGGCTCATTTTTAATTTCTTACTAGTAAATAACAAAATCACTTAATTTAATCTGTACCTGTAAATTTTTGTTTTCACTTGCATTGATAAATATGGTGGGTTATTGTCAATGCAAGCCCAAGGATTTTAATACAGTATATAATCACCAACTGTATTACTCTGACATCTATTTAATGAAGCCAGCCCTACATATTTTTAAATCTTGAGTTTACTGACCAACATGGGTTAGTGGCATGTTTCTCAGTATTTCTCCACTTAACTTTTCACTCTTGTTTTAACTTTTGGTTTACTGTCCTCTTCCTTAATTTCTGATTTTCATGTTGACATTTTGTCATCAAAATCTGACAGTTGGCTCTCTCTTAAGATATTGGTTTGACTACAAATATTGAGTATGTGTTAAAGTCATTTTAAATGACAAAACCTTGATACACTGATTACATTGCCTTATTCTATATGTGTACCTCTGACCACTTGTATTTTACCATTAACGTGATTAAAACAGTGCAATTTGGAGTGTATATTTTGATGTTTAAATGGGATTTCTTTTAAAATAATGATATAATTTAAATTAAAGTACTTTCAACTAAACTAATGAGTGCTATATAATATAAAACAGATCTAACTATTAGGGATCCAAGTAGTCATTTTTAGTAATAGTGCCATTATTACATTCCATATCATTGACTATTATACTCTCTTAAACATATTTAGTTTAGTACAGCAAAAGTATTTAATTTGGCAGTGTTTGATCTATCCAACTTACTCTCAAAGAGAATTTGAGGTCAGGCACTAGCATGGAGGGATTTGAACAGGCCTGGTCTTTGGCTTTTAAGAAATAACCATCCGAGACATGCAAGATGTCTAACAATTTAGTGATTCCTAAGCCCCTTTCAGTTCTGAGGTAATCTGTCTTTTCTACAGGCTCTCCACTTAATGTTATGTGAACTACCATGTAATGATTGCTACCAGTGCAGTTACATGCTTTTATGATTAAATCTATATTGAATGGATTTCTTTATTTTCCTAGGCAGTTTCTTGCTGTGTATTTAAATCTGCTGAAGTTTTAAGTATCATCACAGAAAATGTGAACTATGTGAGATGGAAATAGGATTGCATTCTGTGGAAGGAGGGAATATATTTTTGTTGAATAAATAGGCATTGAATTGCATTTATGTATCTAATTACATAAATCACAATGCTAGTTACAGCTTAGGAAAGATAATACTTTTTGTGAAAACTATAGAAAATATTATAAAATAGCTTGGCAAAGAATATAGAAATGTTTATAATGATCTCTTTCACTATACAGTCTTTCAAAGTCCTCCATGGGAATCTTGATTCATGGTGATTGGCTGCACTGACTCAGGAGTTAGTGTGAGCTTAAATTCTGATTGTTCTATTTATTATCAACATGACCTTGGGTTATTTGTTTATCATTTGTCAGCCTGTAAAACGGGGCAAATAATAGCACCTGTGGCTTAGAGTTGGCTTGAAATTTAAACATGAAGATATGTACATGAGAACTGTCCACTACAGTTTCTGGTGCCTAATAAATGTTAGCTGTCATGATCTCTTTTTGTTACTAAATAATCTCTAACCATGAAATTGTGTGATTCTACTTTATAAAACTACATGGATGTACAACACTTCAAATTTAGCCCACAAATTAGAGAACAGATATTTGTAGAAAATGCTTATTTTCTTTATCAAATCGTTTACATCATATTTCCTGTTCCACAATGGTCTGTGTTATGATTCACCAAAAACTGAATTGTATTCAAATGTATTAATTTAATTTTATGTAGTAGAGTCCACAAAATGGTTATTTTGGAGCCAGTGCTCTTGCTTAAATCTACAGTTTTTTTTTTTTTTTTTTGAAACTGTAGATTTATGAACCTTAGTAGAATAGTATGAATATTCAAATATGTGTGAATCTCAATTATTTGAAGTTGATACGACAAGCAAACAGCAAGGACATTGTTGGGGGGAGGGGGGAGGGAGAAGGGAGGGAGGTTTTGGTGATGGGGAGCAATAATCAGCTACAATGTATATCGACAAAATAAAATTAAAAAAAAAACAAATATGTGTGAATCTAAGAAAATATTTATTTGCAAAAAAATAGTTTTAGCAGACAGAATTTATGACTGTATTTTATAATCATAAATGAATACATGTTTCTGAATTTGTCATACAAAATTAGTAGTCGTTTAACATTTGAGTGTTAAAACAACTACTAGTTAGCAGACTATTAAGGCATAGTGGGTAAACAGTTATCTGTAATTGGCTTATTCTTTATCTTTTACTCTTTAATGTCACTGGGTGTTTTTTATTGAGGGATAGTCATATTTCTAGAATTTCTTCCACTACAGTTCATTTCTCATGAGATTTAAACTGAAGGGACTGTTCCATTATGCTATTTTGAGGTGATGGATAGAAGGAAGAAGAGAGGTTCCCTATCTTGTCACATAGTTCCGAAGATTCTGAAAATTACAAGTTCAGAAGTACAAATATGAAATATTTTAAGTGCTTATTAAAATATTCTTTGGTGATAGAAATTATCAAAAACAAATGGACAGATTTTGTTTTTTTTTTTCAAACCAGCACAAATACAAATGTATTAAAATGTATTAATGTTTTTGATATATTAGGAAGGAACTAGTGGCTGGCATGTCAGTGTGTGACCTGACCCATCTCACTTTTCCACTGGAAAGGTAAAACTGGTTCATTGTATTTTTATGCAATGAAATACTTGAAATACATTGAAATGTTTCCTTTTTTTCTTCTCTCCATAGCAGCATCCTCTGGTCTGCATCTTGTGTTTCCCCCAACTCACATGGGCCAACAATCTAAACCTATAAAGATCAAGATATAAGTCAGCTCAGCTCTCTGGTTGGTATGTAAACCTGTGGGTCAAAAAAATCAGTTTATTTCTCCCATTGAGTCAGGATGGAAGCACAGATAGAAGACTTTGGCTTAGGGAAGGAGTGAGAGAGGCATCTCATAATTAACCAAGACATGGGGACTTCTATCATATTTTAAAATTACATAGGCAACATGCAGGTGATTAAAACAGTGTCCAAATGAAATACTGTTTACATAGAGTTTTGCTCCAAAAAGTAATGTTTACTATCTTTGACACAGGCTAAAGTCTCTGCTGATCACATAACATAAGTACTAATTATCAGTGTAGTATCACTGCAGGTTACATGTGATATGTCTCTGGCTATCTGTAAAGACCTGAATCTTACTATTTTAATATATCCTTTGAGTTCTGTGATGTCTTGTGGAATTTTGGAAGAACATTGATTTGATATGAGACAGTTTAAACCCCAGCTCTGACACTTACCAGTGGCAAAGTACCACTAATTTCTCTCTATGAGCTTCAGTTATTTTATTTACAAAATGGAGTTATTGAAGGTTTAGTGTGAGCATGCAGTTATTATGGCCATTCAAGTTCTATGATACAGGGGTTATTTCTCTGCTTTGGGTTCTTATCCATTCATTAGTTTTTACATTCAGTGCAAAATCTGATGAGGTTCATTAGAATGCTTTTTCTTAATCTCTTTCCATGTCAAACTGGACTTACCAGTGATGATGAAACTGCTATTCTGAAATACCTGTTTGTCTTATCATAAAAGTCATATGCTTGAAAAAAAAAACAAACATGTAATAGAAAGAAAGAAATGAATTTAAGTACTAATGACCTGATTTTGAATTGTGTGCTTAGAGCCTAACATTTGTGCACCTTTTCTGGGTCACAATTTCCTCATTTGTAGAATGAAGAAAACAGTGGCTGTCTTGCTGTCTCACAAGACGTTATGAGAAGCAAATCAGATTATTTAAAAATGCTTCTTAGACTAAAAGCAATTTGCGAATGTAGTCTGTCCTCTTTATTCAGCTGCTTTTCAAGTAATGGTTTCATTTTTGTGAACTGATTAGGTATTGGTTATATTTTTTACATTCTTGACATACTTTTTCATAGTCTCATATTGGCTCTTTCAAAATGGCTGGCTGTAGTTAGGAGGGCAGTCTGTCGCCTAGCAACAGTGCTTTCCTGAATGACCTCTTTCGCTATAGGCTTTTGGACACAGGAATGAACTATTAAACAACTATTATTCACATTCACCAAACAGATCTGTGGAATTACTACAGCTAATCATGTGAATGAGGATTTGATGACTATGACAAAGGACCATACATGGGTTAACAACTGTTAGAAAATTTTTTAGAAATTGGCTTTTACCTATTCATCAAGTATAATAATTTATTTTTTGAACTGACATCTCCTTTGTTTATTACAATCCTTACTGCATATCAGCAAGAGCTAATGTCCTTGAATTTCACAAGCATCTACGAAACTGTAAATTTCCTACATATCTGGCAAGTATTCAGACTTACTAAATGCATACTTGTATTAATTGCAGTAGTCAAAGCGCAATTTTATTTAAGCTAGCAAATAATCACCCTTCATGATAGACCTACAAACAGCCCCTTGAATAATAAATTTGTTAATGGTTGTTTGCTGATTATAAAAATAAGTTCAAATTGGCTTTTAGCCTTAGTTTTACTAAATGTTATAGTGAGTAGCTCTGTTCACATATATACATTTCAGTTTTTTATGTGAAGAGAGCCCTCTCAGAACTTCATTGGGTTTTTTAATACTTGTAGTTCCTAGGTTCCATGGTAGCACATTTTTCTCAAAGTGACTATTAAATCACTGAAAACATGCAGGCATTTGGAGTAATCAGGTATCTCTCAGTAATCAGCCTAAAAATAGCTCTGACAGTCCACATTAGAGCTAATTAGTTTGTGGCTATGTTAATTGATGTAGGACTAGCTGATTGTTGCTTTGGGGTTGTTTCTTGTTCTTTTCTAAAGCCTTTTAGGCAATCATAATGTAGAACTGGAGACAAGTAGTATGTTGGGTTTTGGCATTTGCGCACTTTAACATTTTATAGCATGGCATTAGCAAGATGAATGTTTCCTTGATGCCTAAAAGTCAGGATATTAACTTTAGTTTCTATGAAGAGAAAATAGCTAAAAACTAAATTTGTCTAAAGTTTTTTTTTTCTCTTTTCTTAACCCATCATATGATTTTTTTAAAAAATGAATATCTTATTTATTTATGTCGAGTCTTGTTTTTCACACAACATTCAAGAAGCACATGTGTGCAAATTATTTTTCCAGTCACCTACTGTGATATTATTCCCAGGTGCTACTTCCGAAACAGAATAGTTTTAAGGAATAGAGATTTTGGGGGAGGGAGGGTTTAGAATCATGTTTATTAGCATGCAAAAGCTTTACATTGGTTGTTCACAAAGTGAAAACACTGCAACACAGCTATCTCCATGTCTGGAACACAGGCATATACATCTCTTTCTAATCAACAATGCCAAATATGAGTTTTCACTAGAAACTTTAGTATAAGATAACATGTTACTCTAATAACAAACACTATGTATTTTAGAGAAATGGACAAAACGTGTTTAAAAACCAATTTATGGCCATAGACATTTGAAAAGATGTGTTATATTGCTGTGATTAGGGGAACACAAAATTAAAAATCCTTACATAGTTATTTTGTAACCCATAGGATTGGCAAAATGTAAAATTCTAACAATATCAGGTGTTGATGAGATTTTCAGGAAAACAACTGCTCTCCCACACTATTAGTGGGGATGAAAGGTATGTAGCCATTTTAGAGGCTATAAAGCGAAAATGTATACACTGTGATCATCAGTGTTAGTAAAAGAAATTAATACATCTGCCAAGGAGATGTGAATATGAATGAATCATAAACAAATTAAATGGTCATTAAAAGGGAAAAAGATAAGCAAAATACGGTACATTCTCATGTCAAGAAACAATCCACCAGGAACAAGAGTCAGCAAAAATAATGAGCTGCAGAGTCAGACTGCACAGATATTAGAGGTACTGGAATGATGAAATAAAGACTATAAAATGAGGGTATCATGTTTAAAAAATAAAACGCAGAATTGAACGTATGGTTAGGGAATAAGAGCCTGACAAAATTTGCTAGGTAGAATCTAAAAAAACTAATAGAATTTCTAGAAATCAAAACAGTATAGAGCAATGGAAACAAAACCAACTTATCACAGAATTAAAAAATGGAAGATAGAGCAAAGAAAATTATTCAAAATGAAGCTGAGATAGACAAAGCCAATGGAAAAAGTGAAAGTGAGATTAGAGTGCAGAAAGACTACAGTGAGACCATCCAGTCTATGTCTAAAAGGGTTCCAGGAATAAGCAAATGGTAGGAAACTGGTACTGTGTGAGAACATAGCTGATTTGTACTCCTTATAAATTGTTAAAGATACAAATCATCAGATTCAGAAAGGCTCACCTTTCTCAAGCAGGATAATTTTTTAAAAACCTACACCTAGACAAACTAGTAAAACTGAAAAACTGAGGACACAAAGGGCCAGAGAAAACAGCCAGAGAAAAAAGACTGATTACTTAAGAACTGACTCTGCAATAGATGCTGAAAGACAGGGGTAATATCTTTCACATGCTGGGAAAGCATATTCACCTTATAATCGTAAATTCAGAAAGACCACCTTTCAGCACAACATTTGTTGTCAGACAACAAATAGAGTGTTCATTACCAACAGACTCTCACTAAAGGAAATTTTACACTTTACAGGGTATAATTCAGGGGGAAGAGAAATGACCTTAGGTCTGGGATACAAAAATGAAATGTAAAGAAATAAAAAATAAATTTGTGAGTAAGTTAAACAAACATTGCTTGTATAAAAGTAACAAACATATCTAATGGGGGGGGGCGTTAAAATCAAGATAGAATTGAAATTCTAGAAGAAAACATTTAAGTTGGGACTGCAGCAACATTGGTTAAAACATTTCTAAGTTGCTTATAATTTTTTAGGAAGGGAACAAACATACTGATTATCTTTGACCTCTATTTAGAGTTAAATAAGTCTGTAAAAATAACTTGCATCATCACAAAAGGAAAATAGAATAATGGAATGTGAAAAAGAAAAATTAAGTTCAAATAAAGCAAGAAGATTTGTAGAGAATAAAGAAAAATTGAGACAAACAGAAAGTACAAAATTTGATAATAAAAGTGAATACAAATATATAAATAACTGTAATGATTGAAAGTGATCTCAACTCTCCTAATAAAAGACACCGATTGTCAAAGATCAATTAAACTGCTTTCTGTGAGAGACATAGCAAAAATATAAGGATGTGAAAGGCAGGCTGAGCATAAGTGGGTAGAAGAATCTAATCAATTATAAATAAACTAAAGGTAGCTCTTGGAATAAAACTAATACTTTAAAAAATAGAAAAAAAATCATGAAAGAAAAAAAGTGGACACTCTATTTTGAAAAAAAAATGTTCAATATATCCTGAATATAAATTTCAATGTATATATGACCAATTATATAACTTAAAAGCAAAAATTTACATATCTTCAAGGAAAAATAGATCCATCATCATATTCTTAGGAAGAACTAGGGTTAATCATTTTAAAAATCAGGAAGAATTTGAGTTTTTTAAAAAAATTTTTCTTGAATCAAAATTGATTATACATATTTTGGGGGTTAAATGTTGAGATATGTTGAGATAAAGAAATAAAGGGAATCCAGATTGGAAAAGAAGAAGTCAAACTTTCTGTATTTTGCAGATGACATTATACTATATATAAAAAACCCTACAGACCCTATCAAAAAACTAGAGCTGGTTAATAATTTCAGTAACTTCAGTAATGTTGAAGGATAAAAAATAAATGCTCCAAATCAGTAGCATTTATATACTCAAATAATGAATCAACAGAAAGAGAAATAAAGTAAGCCCATTTACAATTGTCACACACACAAAAATAAGATACGTAGGGTTCAATTTAACCAAGGAGGTGAAAGACCTCTACAATGAGAACTACAAACCACTTCTGAAAGAAATTAATGAAGACACAATGAGATGGAAAGATATTCCATGGTCTTGGATTTGAAGAATTAACATTGTGAAAATGTCTATAAAACCCAAAGAGATCTACAGATTCAATGCAATCCCCATCAAAATACCAATGACATTCTTCACAGAAATGGAAAAAGCAATCTTACCTTTCATATGGAAAAACAAAAAACCCAAATAGCCAAAGCAATCTTGAGTAAAAAAATAAAGCCAGAGGCATAACACTACCTGACTTCAAACTATACTACAAAGCTATTATAACCAAAACAGCATGGTACTGGTATAAAAATAGACATTCAGACCAGTAGAGTAGAATTGAGAACCCAGAAATCACCTTTCAGGGTTGTAGCCATCTGATATTGGACAAAGGCAACAAAAATCTATATTGGGGAAAAGACTGCTTCTTCAACCAGTGGTGCTAGGAAAAGATATCCATATGCAGAAGAATGAAGCTAGATACGCATCTCTCACCTTACACTAAAATCAACTCAAAATGGATTAAAGACTTAAGTACAAGACCTGATTGTGTAAAATTACTGAGGGAAAATATAGGTGAAACATTTTAGCAATTACATCTGGGCACAGGCTTCATGAACATGAGCCCAAAAGCACAAGCAGCAAAAGAAAAAATAAACAAATGGTACTATATCAAACTAAAGAGCTTCTGCACAGCAAAGGAAACAATCAACAGAGTGAAATGACAACCTACAGAGTGGGAGAAAATTTTTGCTAACTATACATCCAACAAGGGATTAATATCCAGAATATACATAGAACCCAAGCAATTATACAGTAGAAAAACAAATAACCCAAGCTAAATATGGGCAAAGGAGCTGAATAGACATTTTTCAAAGGAAGGCATACAAATGGCCAACAGATACATGAAAAAATGCTCAACATTGCTGGTCATCAGGGAAAAGCAAATTAAAACTACATTGAGATACCACCTCACTCCAGTTAGACTGGCTATAATAAAAAAGATGGTGAATAACAAATGCTGGCAAGGATGTGGAACCAACCTAAATGTCCATCAATGGATGATTGGATAAGGAAACTGTGGTATATATACACCATGGAATACTACTATGTCATAAAAAAGAGTGAAATACTCCCATTTGCAACAACGTGGATGAACCTGGAGAAACTTATGTTGAGTGAAATAAGCAAAGCACAGAGGGATAAATACTGCATGTACTCACTCATATGTTGGGGCTAAGAGAGAAAGAAGGAAGGAAAGAAAGACAACAGTAGTGCATTGGTCCTGCAGAGGGAGAGAACATTCCTTTGGCTAGAAAGTGGAGTGGAGCGGGGAAGAGAGGGAAGGAGGTTGAGGATAATTGGGTGGGGGACATGGGTACAAATGCAATTTCTGATAATGGGCATGCTGCCAGTATGAATCTGGCCCTCACATCATGGGCATGAGGGGTGACAATTAGCTTTGTATCTCATGAACATTCATAAAAAAATAAATGGAAGGCATATTTCAAATAATCATGAGTAAAAGGAAAAATAAAAAAATAAATTTGAACATATTTAATTTTGAAAAATAATATTCTACGTATAAAAGCACATGTAAATGAACAATTTATAGAATTGAAACCATATTAATAATAATATATTATTTTCTTATTAGAAAAGAATTGTGGCTGAAAAATAGAGGCTAAGAAACTAGTTAAGAACTTAGAAATAAAATAGAGCATATTCTAAGAATATTTCAAGAAGATTAGAATAAACTCAAAGGAAAATAATGGTAAAGAAAATTTAATTGCAATAAAATAAATTAATCAACAGAAAGCAAAGATATTCTTGACAGAATCCACAAAGCTAAGACTAATTCTTTAAAAATCAAATAAAAATAATTCTGGTAAGAACAACCAATAAAAAAATCCAGAAGACAGAAATAAACAATATTAAGGATGAAAAACACATTTATAGAAACAGTAGATATTAAAAAATATGACAAAGATAAGTTTGATAGAATCACATCGTCACATTGGCTAGTAGAATAATACTATGAGAATTGCTAAATCCATTTCATACAGTCCAGTTAGGTTTTTTTTAAATCTGCTGTGATAAACTCTTCACAAGGTAAGTAGTAAGTGTAACTATTCTATAAATGTGACAGAGTATTCAGGCAGTTGAAATAGCAGGATCTGCTTTTTTTCTGTTTATTCTTTGATCCCTCCCCCCTCCCCATTTATCTGTTGTTTATGCTACTAGACAAATGATGTTGCTTCTAAACCTATAACTTGGGTTATCAGAGAGATGAACAGGTTATTATTTTTCTTTTTAGGTAAGAATGTTTATTTTCTTTTCATTTATCTATAAAATCTCTAACATTCTATGATATTTTTTGGCACCTCGGATTGTCCTATTCAACTTCCATTCTATGTCCTTCTAGTTGGAAAAGTTGGAAAGCTGAAAACTACCTTTCCCAAATTTTCTTGCAATTAAGTTTCTTATGAATTAGTTTTTGCCATTTCGATGCATTCAGGTGGTATTTGGATGACAAAAGTGAGGTAGAGGCCGCATGCCTGACATTCCTGACTTTGCTGCTGTCCAGCAAGTCCTTGGAAACATGTGGCTTGCTTGCAAAATGACACAGTGTCTGTCTCTGGGTTTTAGGGGTTAAGAAACAGGACTGGCAGTGGTGAGGGTTCTTGCTCTTACTTCCTAAGTCCCGGAGTCTAGTTTCATTTTTAAAATTCTCGGTGTGGGAGGCATTTGCCGCTGATTCAGTTTCTCGATTGCAGTCTCTGCATGGTGGTGGCTTCAGGGCATTTGTTCCGTGTTGTTCTGGTAGTCATTCCAAGAGGTCCAGCTTAGAATCTGCTCCTTACAATATTTAGGCAATGGATTCCCTGATTAAATCTCTTTCTGCTTTGAAGCATAATGGCTTTCTTGTCCTAAACATTGACTAAGGCAGACTCAGACCCTTTGGATTTTTTTTTCTTTTTGCTGTGAAGAATATCATGAGGTGGGCACTTCTATTATGCTTCCCAGCTGTGGATTTGACAATAGAGTCAGTGACAACCTAAGCAGTGTTGGTTAGTTTTCTTCACATGCGTCCTTGAGTATTAGTACAGAGATAGCTAATCATTTGGGGTCTACAAATAACATTGATTTCAATTTGACAAATCTCCCAAGATTTGAAGTCAAGATGTAAAGATGAGTACTGCTTCACTACTTTCTGTAACAGTTTTTCTCTAGCTTTTCCTTCTCAAATCTGTTTAGTATAGGTAAAAGCCACTGCTTGAGAAAAAGAGGTCAGTGTTGATATATATCCCTATGGTTAACCAAATCCAATTCTAGGAACATTTTTCATAAATATTTCTTGGTAGAAACCTAATTGATTTTTTTAAAATCAATGGATCTGATTAAGTTATAGTTATTCGTGCTTGTGTATGATGTGATTGCTAATTCAGTCACCTAATTCATAACTTCCGTGAGCTATCCACTCATTAATAAGAAGCATGTTTTACTCTGAGGGATTCTTGGACACATCAACAGACTGTTGACCTAAGCCATGTATTGTTCCTGGGAAGTATCAATGGGTGACAGGTGACCATTTATCAAAATCTATATACCTGCCATTTGGTTTTGCCTCAGTAGTCTCAGGATCTTCATTTTTAGACAAGCTTGGTATAAATAATCCCAGAGGATTTGAGCAGTCAAGTCCCACAGCACAGCACTTACTGTCAGCTATTCTCCCAGCACAGAAGATACATTGTGCTTCTTTTTTATCTAATGTTACATTCAAGAGAAATAAAATGGAAATTGATTTTTTACTACTGTATCTAAAATCTTTCCACTTAATGTATTACAAATTCAATAATGTCTTATTTAGTAGATGTCTATAAATAGCTTTCCACTCCAAAAACTAATTCATGTAGATCTATTTGATAGTAGTCGTATAATCTTTGAATTAGTGACTAATATATGATGCTATTTCTCCCACGGTTGTAACACATGGGTATAAGAATCAAACGGTGTGAGCTAACATAAAGGACTGAGTAATCCAATCAGAAATACTACCCAGTAACATGCTGTACTAATAATTTCAAGGTTAGAAGCAATCAAAATACACAGGTAAGCAGGAGAGGTCTGTAACATCCTGTGTGGCTCCCCATGTCCTTCCTTCCGGCATCAAACATATTCAGGTCTAGAGATATAGATGATGATTCCAATGAGGTTTGCAGGTCACTTCACACAGCAGGGTATGTTTGGGGTACACAATATCTCTGTTTCCGCCCCAGATAGTACTCAGGCTTATGTGCCATTCTTCAGGAAGCTATCACTCATGAATTCATAAGTTGATGTACCATAAGAAATTCTAAACCAGAGACAGGGATATTCTGCTAAAAGTATTCCATACAAAGATTCTCTTCCTACTCAGTGTCATTAAATTATTTACCAGGAGAACCAGATAGCACCTTGTTTGTAAGTTGATTAGACCACAATTGCCTGTCTTCTTTTTTTCCCTTGGGTATTCTCTCCTGATCCTTGCGATTGACAGAGAAATTGATCATAAGCTAACTGCTTTACTCCTTTTTCTCCGGGGTGGAAATAGGAGTGGTTCCTTTCACTATTATGTTTAACCAGCCTGTAGGTTTTTTGCTTCACGTCTTTATAATTTTGAACTTTGCTGGTTTGAAGGTATTAGTTCCCAGCAAAAAGAAAAAGAAAAAAAGTTTCCATCAGGGGATACACATTGACCCATTAAATTGGAAATTGAAACAGACTTCTGACTACTTTAGGGAGTTGCAATGTTAGTTGAGGTGATTGGTCCAAGTCATCAAGAGGAAATCATGTTGCTGCTATGTAATGAGGCAATGAGGACTGTGTATGGAACCCAAGGGATACCCAGGGGTGCCATATCTATTAATAAAAATTAATAGAAAATTACAGTAATCCAAAGTTGGCCAAACGACTGAGAATGACCGCATGAAAATTAGAACCCACTAAAGTGCTGGCTAACTACAAAGGGAGCATGGAATGGTTTGTGGAAAAAGAAGTTGTGAAAATCAGCTACAACCTTATGGGCAGTTACAGAATTAAGACTATTACAGCTATACATATTTCCTTCTTTGGTTATTATATACATACACATTATAAACTATTTTTTCTCCCTCTTCATTCATTTTATAATTTTACATAAGGATTGTTATTGATGGTTAATTTTACAATTTAGTTTTTTAAGTTACTGAATATTCAGATGAGACAGTGACTGAATTAGAGAAGAACTGATGTATCCAAGATATGGACACTGAAGCTGTCAATCAGAAACGAATAGAATGACAGTTGGAACTTTGTGTCTCCTTTTTGGTGGAGAATATCCCAAAATGAGAGCATGCTCATTTGTATGAAGGATAGTTACATCTTTTTATGTTATAAAGCATAAAGCTATTGTTGTGACATGGGTAAAGATGCAAAGTAGCTAAAGAGATGAACTGCCAATTATTAGCTAGTGTCTCTCAGCTCTGAATTCACCCTTCCATACTCTGCATTGTGATGCTGGGCATGGGGCTTTGTGAAGCGTATTTCTTCTTTATCAGTTGACTTTCTGTTATGTTCTGCCATTGGAAGGCAATAAAGGGAGACTGGAAAATCCTGCTGAACTGTGTTACTTGGGTTAGTATTGAGTGAATCTTTCTTTGCTAAATTTAAGAGGATTAAATTTAACCTTGTTAAATTTAATTTGCCTAAAGTTTTTCTTTTAAAAGATTGAGTCAGAAGTGGGACACAAAGTAAAGCTTCCAGTGACCCCCAGGAGCATTGAGCGACCAAGCAAGGTACCTGCAGGACTCATTGCATCCATCGCAGCAACTGGGGATCATGGGTAAGTTCTCTCTCTGATTCTGAAGCTTCATGGATTTGTGTTTTGAGCTATACAAGTTTGGGAATTTTTTTTTTTGTCTGGACTGGGTTCAGAAGTCAAAACAGAAACTGGACTGGGTCCAGGATAGGATTGAATACAATAATTAATTGGATTAGATACAGCTAGAGGCCTCAAATATCTAGCTGGGTCAGATAGACAGCTTGAATCAAATGGTGATTACTAGGTCTAGGATCAGATGGGATCCAATGGTGATTACTGCAGAGTGTGAAGTCCAGCTTTTGGAAATTCACAGGCTTTTTGTGCTCTGTCCTCTTTGTTTCTTTCTTTACCATGCCTAGGTAGGAAAAAAAAAAGTCTTTGGCTAAGTTGATCAAGGAGATCTCAGAGCCAAAGCTAAGATTTAACATAAAAATGGGATCCTTAATTTCTAAAGAACTAAGTACTCCACCTTCTGGCTATGCCTACCTTTACATGTATAAGTTTTAGGGCCCCGAAGAAGTAGCAAATGCATTCAAACATGGTGAAATCCTACTAATCATCATTTAAAATTATAATGGAACATTCCAAATGAACAACTGTACAATTAAAAATAAGGGCCCCCAAATTAGGCTTATACAGGGATGCCTGTTGATGTGTGGAGGTTTCTAAAAAGATTTTGAAATTTATATTGCCTCTTTTAAAAGACTCTTTACAAAAGGCAAATAAAAAGCTTAAACAATTAATTGATAAGAAAAATTGAATCTGCTAACCTTTTGGCTGAGTTGCTTTCTCATCCCAAAGGCAGGAAAAAACATCTGAATAAAGTGTTTACAAAAAGTAGTCCCTCAGGTAAAGTAGGTTGGCTTGTTTTTCAGAGCTATCTATGCTGAGTCTAGGCATAGAGAATGCTTTCTTTGACCTATTTGTTCACCTGTACTCAGCTTAGTAATTTTAACTAAGAACAGAAGCTAAGTTAAAAAGACTGCCTGTTGAACTAAATGGATCTCAAAAATACAACTTTCTGGTATTCAACTGGTCATTTTGAACAGACTTCTGAATTTTCTCCTAGATTCATCTATGTATCCTATGGTGAAATTCTATGATTTTATTTTTGTCTTGGCATACAATTTTTAATCCTTCTCTGTGTCTCCTCTGACATGCCCAAACTCTTTGGAAAATTTTGCATTCTTTCTCTGTGCTTTGAGATGTGCATTTTTTAAAACACGATGAGGACTTCAACCATATGAGACATGAGCTTTGACTTGTTTCATTTTGAAACATGTTTTGAATCCAACTTTTCTTTTTAAATTAGTGAATTTTATGTTGTGTTTTTATTTTTTCTATGTATACATGTGTTAGCTGTATGTTATGTCTACGTGTTTATATCTACACATATGTTTGTTATTGTCTGCTTGGTACCAGATTGGCTTATAAATAATGCACACTCATAATAAGCCTAAATGCTTTTCAAGTACATGTGACTTTAGTTTTTTAAAAATAGTTGGTAAAATAAAATAGAAATGTTTTCAGGATTTAACTTAAGACATTTTTGCCTAGATTTTTCTATTGGTTAAAACAAATTTATACTGTCTCTTATGTTTTAAAGTCATAAAATTGTTGCCTTTGTGATATATTTGATACTTGCTTAATTTGTCTGTAAACTAAAAGCTGTTAGAAGACTGGCTGCTGGGCTTCCCCCAAATTCTTGCTTGTGTCTTGTTGTTAGCTTGTCTGTGGTTTTAAGGCTCTAAATTCTGTGATCTAGACAGGTGGCCACGATGAGATCTGGAAACATATGTGTCTACAGTGCATCGGCCAACAAGCAGGAGACCCAATACTGTCTTGTCCACCCTGTCTTAGCTCTGCCTTCTGGCCATGCTGGGAGAGACAATTCTTTAGACATTTTATTTGAAGATATGTTCTCTGTTTTGGGCTCCACATGGCCACCCTGGATGCTACATTTGTACTTGAGCTGCAGAATGGCTAGGGATAGGGTACCTATCCAATATATCAAAGGCCTGATTAATACTGGTTGAAAAAGGTTTTGCTTAATATGAGTAAATTAGGTAAATGTGAATGGGTTAAATGCTTATAAACAAAATTGTCATAGTTTCAAAAATTCTTTTCAGTATTTTGACATCTCAAAGTAGTGTTATCTTGAATTAAGTAATAGACATTCATTAAATGTCTGAGTCATTTCTAAGTACATTAAAACACTAAAACATTAATTGCTAAACATAGGTTTAGGGTATATATACCTCAATATCTTGTTTTTATACAGTATAGAGAAGTTAAATATATTTGCTCCTGTTAGTAAACATGGAAAAATTATGTTATGAGGAAACATGTTTCTAAAAATTATGAAATGGTTCTCATATGCAAAATGCTGATATAAAATAGTTCAAAATTGCTTCCTTCCTAGGTTTTTACTAGGAATTAAGGTTACTAGAGTTTTAATTATTCGAATTGGTATATTGTAATTAAAACCACTTCTTATGTGAGAAAAGTAAGATGTGTTTTTGGTAAGTGAAGCTTACATAAAGATGTGTTTTAGTTAAAGAAATTATTTATTTATTTTTAAAAATTAAGCATTAATATCAAAAGCACACTAATACATAACTAGAACTTGATTTTCTAGTCTTATTTAGTTATTTATTAGGTCTTTTGTTTATTTGGATAACTGAGTCTCCTCTCCATCAAAGAGTAAAGGTTTTTGCTTTTCAAAATCTTTCTTTGGCTAAGTGAATATCATTTTACGGAGACCTATGATCTTATTTTGATCAAGTGTTTTAAACTTTTGACATATTTGACAGGCTTCCCCAAATCAAATTTCAAGGTCAATGTTTAGTATTTTTGACCTCAAACTAATCTTGGTCCCTAAACCATTCAAAGAGAGATAATAAACAGGTTTATTTGATATGTTAAGTTGTGTGGAAAGCATTGTCAAATAAGAAAGGATGTTTAAACTTTTTTTTAAATTTTGAGTTATATTTGTATATTATGTTATTAATATATGTTCCAAAATTATAAAAGATTTCTAAGGTTCTAATATGTCTTTGTTATTAGTCATAATTATGATTATTATGGTAAATTGTCATAGGACAAAGAAATAACCAAATTCTCTTGTTAATTCCATCTTTAGTCATGAACATTTTAAGTTTTGTGGCCCACAGTTAATTGCTTAATTCTGATGCTTTTTCTGAAAGCTCTTTACAAATAATTATAATCCTAAAGTATTGTTTCTTTAAGGAGGTTCATGGAAAGGATGGAAAGACTCTGACAAGAACAGGTTTCTGATAACCTCAGATGATTATGTTGCACTAGGTAAGAATTTCATGAACAGTAATGAAAAAACTGACTGGTTTATAAAACTACTGACAAATATTAAGCAGGACAAGAATTGATTAAATATCAAGAAAATACTTTGGTAGATTTTCATGCTTAGTTAATCTTGACTGAAATAGTTAAGATATGCAATTTGAATAATCCAAGTCAAATTACCTATGGTAACTCATTTGATCAGCAATGCAACGCCCCTGAATTGGAGAAACAAAATTGGTATTTAAACATATATGTATAATATAAACATATATATATAAGGACACAGGAAGGACCAGGCAGCCATCAAGGCTCTCCTTGAGTGCACACTTAACATTGAATATAGATATAAATAAATAAAAATTTTATTTTAAAAATAAAATTTATATATATGTATAAAAATTCAATGTTAAGCATGTCCTTAAAGCTTCATTATTAAAAGCTCTGCACTCCATGCTTCATCATGGAAGAGATAAAATGATCCAAATTATGGGGAAAAAAATTGGCGTGGTGACTGTTATAAAATTACCAAAATGGTTTATGACCAATGTTTGGTTTGTCAGAACCCATAACTCTGGAAAGACAATCAAAACTTCAGGTACATTTCTGCCATCTGATGGGTCATTTGAACATTTGCAGAGAGATTTCATTCAATTTCAATTTTCAAAGCATGTTTTCTTGTTGTATAGAAGGTTTCCCATGCAGGAAGGCCAATGCATAACAGTAGCTATTAAAAAATGTGTTTCTCTCATGGGACACTCCTGAAGAAAATCTGCAGTGATAGAGGTACTTGTTTCACTGGATGAGTTACAAAATGGTTAAATAAGTTACTGCAGATACAATGGCATTAGGCAAAGCTAACTAAGTTGACTGACAATTAGATTTACTTCCAGTGGAAAACTTAAGTTGACTTATGAAATACTCACTGGAAACTTATACCCCTAATAATGAAACCTTATGTATCTCCTGCTGTCCTAAACTCTTATACAACTAAATGCTGCAAGGCTTTAATGCATTACGCTAAAGTGCATTTTTACCAGGTAGGAGAATCTGTCTATGATCCACTGACTGAGTACAATCAAACCTTTCATGATCTAAAAACCCAGAGATTGGATGTTCTAGAAAGGACTTCAGAGAAAGACTACCCTTGCCAGCCACACTGCAGCAAAACTTTGGGAACTTGAACCTTGGGTTCACATCTCGTAGCTCAAGGGCCCTTCCAGACCCTTGAAGCTGTACCCTCATTGGAGATTTTAAGGTAAAGCTAACCAGGGAAGTTTCTCTTCAGACTACACCCTAGACATGGACAACTTTCCCAAGGTTGTGGATCAAGACTTCTCTGCCATCATGAAACTCTTATTTCTCTTATTTTTTCTCTACTTATGCCCATCTCTTTCACTTGGCAGTATAATGCTGTAATTGGAATTATACCAAAAGCCCAAAAGGAGTTTTTTGCTAACTCATCTATGTGTCAGGGTACTACGGTACTCTTTTAACCTGTGATAATTTTGTCTCAGACTCTAGGCTAGAAACTGCTAATTTCACCATTCCAAATAATGTATTTATGAATAATAGAACTAAAAAAAAAGGGGTGGGATGGGGGCCTTGTGTATACTTTTATTTGTGGAGGATTTTGCAGCCTACCTTATAAAGAGCAACCTTAATAGATGAAAAATGAAAGGCCAATGTGGGCTAAAAATTATAATAGCATCTTTGTTCCCCCATAATCAGTCAGAAACAGAACATTAGATCACTACACTTAACGTACATTATGTGAAAGAGAAATTGCAAGAAGGCATTAACCCTTCTAGATGTGCATCATTTGTTAGGTTTTTGTTTTGTTTTGTTTTCCATGGCTTGGAGTAAGTAAGTATAAGTGAGGCAATGATTTAAAAAATTATCCCTCACAATAGGCTCTATAGCAGATACTACTGCAAAGTCTATGGTTACACAACAGATGTCTTTAAGTTCCCTTGCTAGAGTTTGCTAGATAATAAAATTGCTCTAGAATGCTCACTGGATGAACAGGGAAGAATCTGTGCAGTTGCTGACACTTGTTACACATGGATGAATAACCGGGCATTATAATGACTCAGTTGTAAGGGATTAAAAAATGGTTAAAATTGGTAAACTCTTCATCTGGCTTATTCTTTATTTGATTTGGGGTTCATGGGAACTTTGGCTAAGGAGCATACTCCAATCTCTTGGTACTATCCTCCTGATATTCAAAATAGTAGTCTTCTTGGTGTACTGTATTCTCTCAGAAGTTTTAAATGTTTGCATGCGGCCACCTGAGGAATGTCAAATGTGGTCTCCCTTTGGATAGAATGACAAAAAGGCAAAGAGATGCGTGATCATGAGGACACTGTAACCAATAAGTGATGTGTTGAGACTGAAAACCTAAAATGATGGTAACTGAGAGTGACGCTGATGCCCTAAGTTTTGATCACACTCTTGCCTAGGTGAGAAACTCACCCAAACGGGGAAATTATTAAAGAAAAATGATGGGAGGCTATTGTTTTGGACTGAGCTCCCGCACTAGTCCCCAACAGACTAGAACAAACCAAAGTGAAGTCACTCATGTTAAGTGCCACATAATCAAAATGAAACTTTAGGAAGCAGATAGATTCTAAAACAGACGTGTGTGTGTGTGTGTGTGTGTGTGTGTGTGTGTGTGTGTGTGTGTGTGTGTGTGTGTGTGTGTGCGCGCGGGTGCGTGTGTGCGTGTTTTCTCCTGAAAACAGGAGATTCCAGCTAAGGAAGTCCCTTCTGCTCTAACACTTATGAAAAAGTAACTTGATGCTAATCAGTTTTTTTCCTATTGTTTTGTTTCCCTGATCCCCCCTTATAAAATCCACTGTTCTGATGTTTCCCAGTGGAATTTGAGACCAAATAAGTCCATTTACAATGATGACACAGAGTGATGTCAGTACCTAAAGAGGCAATTTTGAGGGGTTGATGAAAAGGGGAGAATTGTTAAATTGTTTGGCTGAGAGGTTTCCTCAGTCATGGTGAACTGTAACCTAACTTGATGCGTAAAAAGACTACAACTTACTCTTGTAGCAAGTAGCTGAGTCTCAGCCAATTAGAGGCCGCCAACTGCTCTGTACCTCACTTCCGTTTTCTGTATGTCACTTCCCTTTTTCTGTTTACAAATCTTAACCAACCACGTGACAGGGACAGAGTCCCTCTGAATCTGTTCTGATTCTAGGGGCTGCCGGATTCACAAATCATTCTTTGCTCAATAAAACCCTGTTAAATTTAATTTTTCTGAGTTTTTATTTTAACATGGATATTTCTTTGAAAACTTTCCCATCCCTTTTTTCTCTTTCTGATGTTCTTATTGTACTCCTCAGTTTGTCCTATTCTCTGGATTGTCGCTGTTGGGTCTGCAGTCAGTTTTGTTGGTTTAATTTAGTCTTTTTCATTTATAACGTGAGTTTTCTTGGATGTGTGATATTTCTTGCATATCCATTTGTAATTTAAAATAATACTTGTAGAGATACTGTCTGCTGTCTGTCTTCTGCAGGCTTTCTCAGAAGTGGGAAAATCTCAAATTTTAGAATGTGGGCATTTGCTAAGGCAAAAATGCATGGTCGTCCTGCTAGGTCAGTTTATTTCCTCTTTTTTAAAAAAAAAATATCTATGGTGATAAATACTTGCTTGCCAGGCATTCTATATACTGTTCTATTGTTCCATATTCATTATCCAAGTATCCCAATTTTCATACCACATTCTTTCACAATGGTGCCTCAAAGCATTAAGCTTTTTCTAAGGTATAGCCAGTCAGATCCATTTCCCTTTGTACACATTCTAGGCAGTGGAGTCTTATACTGTATATCAATCTCCACTTTTCTAAGTGAATTTTGTCTTGCAGGAGTTTGAAATTATCTCATCTGTCATTTCCCTCTTGCCAAATTTAATTATTTTAGTTCACATCCACATACTATCTCTTCTTGACTAGGGCAACCTACGGTCCCACAACTTTCCTTTGCTTTCCAATTCAGTTGAAGCTTCCCTTTGCCACCAGGGTTTTCTACCTTATGTCAGCACAATGTTTAAAAACTCTCATCTCACCATTGACTGTAGAATTAAATATAAACCTGTAGTTTTGCCTATAGTGTCCTTAAAAATCTGTCTCCAACATAATACTTGAGTATGTTCTTAATAGTTAACTTCACTTATTTGATGATATTTTTATTCTGTCTCTTCTAGATAACATGCCTATGAGAAAAGGGCCAGTTTTATTTACCTGGTATCTCAGTGCCAGCATAAGTCTTGTCACAGTTATTACTATATTAATTCATTCAAAACACTTTTTGAAAACCCATACTACATGTCAATTATTTTTCTAGATTCTGGGTATACAGTCTGAGCAAGACTTTCCGAATTGCTATTTTTATAAAGTCTTTCAGAGGCAGTAAATATATGTGTAAAACTTTCTATACTTGTCACCTTCTACCCATTTATGTCCTGACACAGTGAACTTTTCACCATTTTCATAAAACACTTAGAATATACAGAATTCTATGCCTTTTACACTCCACTTCTGTGGTGGAAGATGTAAAATTAATACTCAAAATTATGTGCTACCTTGACATCTGGTAAAATCAGGAGGGCCTGGAGTATCCTATCTCAAGTTCTCCTCCGCATTCTGCTCCTACAGATATGGTCCCCTAGATAAACACTCCTAGTTATCAAGGGACCGATCATAGTTCTTACTTATCTCTGAGTTGTGGGATTCAGTTCCCTGACAGTGTGAATTTGTTCAAAGCCAGTCACATCCTCTCACAGGAGCCGGGGGGTGGGGTACCCTCTTGGTACTCCAAAGCCTGCCTTCCACAGCCACTAGTTACTCACTCTGTTCCTAAGTGCAACCCCTGTGTGGTCCTGTGTGGCACAGTGTCCTCTTCCTACTGGCTGTGAGTATATGTGACTAGTAGCTGCTGTTGGTCTCACCTGTCCAGTGTTGGGTGGATGTGTGCAGTCATTCCTACAGCCATAGGGTCAGAGTAACTTTCTCACCAATAGGGTAAATAGGAGGTTTTTAAAATAATTTCTCTGGCTGTAAAGGTGTACCTTTCCTTCTATTTTTCATACCTGACAAATCAATGGATTTATCCAGCCTAAAGTGTCTTTTGTGAAGATCTTCCCGAAGACTTACTTCATTCTCTTTACTCTTGCTCACATTTATGCAATCTCCTTATACTATGACATAATTTTTATGTGTATTGTCTCCTCTTCCATATGGTGAACATCTCAAAGAAAAAAAGTCTCTGTCTTTGTATCCCCAGCAAGTGATAAAATACAGGATACTAAGTATTTGCTCAGAATTATTTGTTAGATAAATTAATATATTCAAATATCAGTTATTCTTTTAAGTTGGTACTCACAGCAGCCATTTAAAACCATTGCACTATGCCATTTTTCCATGGTACCTGTAATTTGGTAAAACTCAGCAATCTAGGGTTGCAAGTCATGGCTAGAAAAAGTCAGTTTGGTCCCTTAAATAGTAGATGCATATAAAGAAAATAAGCATGTAATAATACAATTGAATTGGAATGTCTTATGTAAAATTGTATACCAGTTTGGAGATTCCATTTTTTGTAATAGTATATTGATATAACTGAGTTTAAAAACAATAAAAAAAGATTGACCAGGAAAGAAAATGTTCTAAAATACTTCTGAAGGAAGAAAATAGTTCCTGAGAGGTCTAATACATTCAGGCAACATAATTATATAGAAATTGCTGAATGACTATTTGAAGTCTAAAGAGTGGCAATCTGTTTTGTTCAGATTGCTTCATTAAATGGAAATAATAGAAAGCCATTGGAACTTTCCATCATCATTTTCTAACAGTGTATTAAATCCCTAATGAATAATGGAAGGCAGAATAGACATTGTTAAACTCTTGCACTAAATGTTTTGAAAGAAAGTCTGGGAATTAGTGTTCTGATAGATTTCTATATAAATCAGTAAATACCCTCATTTGCCAAAGGAGGAGCAAACTACGTCTGTGGTGCTTGTTTGAGCTATGTGTTGCCTAAGTTCTTCCTTGTGTGAGAAAGGGAAAAAGTGTGTAGAAGTAGAGAAAGAGAAAGGAAAAGGAGGAGAAAATGAGTGATTAATAGAAAGTGAATGTTCTGGTTTTCAGTAAACAATTACAATGCACTGTGGCATGCAAAATTCTGGTAATGGCAAGAGAGAAAACATATCTTAATGACATTTCAGAGGCATATGTTAGAGAACAGCATTTCATAGTGATGTATCAGTTCATAGCCTAAATCGATTAGACTTTGCAATGTCTAATTATACCAAATAGCTACTTCTATGAAAGAAACCATCCAAAACTTGTTGGCTTGAAACAGCAACCATTTTTTCAGCTCTTGATTTTGCTGTATGGCAATTTAGTCTGGGTTCAGTTGGAGAGTTTTTCTTCTTGGCTGGACATCCTTGCCCAGGTGGGCAGCTTTGCTGACCTTGGCTGGGTTTTCTCATGTGTCTGGGACCTTTTTAAGGACAGCTAGTCCGACTCAGCTCTGGCTCACACACTCTTCCATCATTCAGCAGACTAGCTCAGGCTTGTTTATATGGTGGCTGGGCCGAGTGATAATAAAGTAGGAAGCATGCAAGGCTCTGGAGGTCTAGTCTTGGAACTGCCACACTGTCATTTTTACTGTATTGTATTTGTCAGAATAAGCCACAAAATCTTCTCGTATTCAAGGGGTGGAGATGCAAGGACCTCTTGTTAAGAGAAACTTACGATGTCTCATTGCAAAAGATGTAGATACAGAGAGAACAAAGAGTGGTTATTGTTACAATCTATCACAAAAATATCCAGAAAATGGAGAGTGCTGAGAACAAAGTCCTGAAAGCAATGACGACAGAGATAAAATAAAATATTTTAAAATCAAAATTTCTTTCAGAAGTTTGTTTTAAAATTTGATAAATATTTATTTTAGGATTTTATATTTATTGATTATTTCTCCTCTTGCTAAATTTAATAAGAAAATAATGGATCTTACTGAAAACATAAATAAAGCTAAATTAAAAAGGAACGTAGACTAAGTTGTCAGCACTAGGTGCACAGGTCCATGGTCCCGAATTGATTCTAGTTTCAAATGAATTTTCCGGCTACTAATCCCTGTGCAATTTATTATGGGTTAATGCATTTGAATGTAAAGAGTTTACTGATACATTTGCTATTTTCTTAACATTATTTTAAAAGCATGACATGTGAAAAGGTCTAGTTAATAACAATAAAAAAGCCATGAAACAGTTTTTAGTTATGTTTATTAGAGAATAAAATTAATAGACCCACCCTGCAGATGATAAAAGGGTAATTAAAAAAAATCCTGTGCCATAGCTAAAGAAAGACTTTTCTGCAAAAGTGAATGTATTATATATAACACTTCCCAGTATACAGTGAGTGATCAGAATCAACTGAGTTTGAGTATAAATCACAAGCAAGGTAACTTTTCTGCAATATGTCACAGAACATTATTCTTAGCTTCTATCAGATAAAGATTGATTATAGGAACAGAAAACTGACAAACATATATAAAATATTTCCTTATTTATTACTAGCTAGCTCAGAAAGCAAAGAATCCAAAGCTATTAACCAATTCAGATAACTCATATTAATAGATAATTACCATGAATGCTATTATTGATAATCCATTTATATATTGGAAGCCAAAGAAACCAGTGCTAAAATGGGTTTACAAAAGAGTCTAGAATTAAAATAAATAAATAAATAAATAAAAGAGAGAGAGAGAGAGAGAGAGAGAGAGAGAGAGAGACTTCTAAATGAATAAATGACAGGTAGGAATACCAATAAATGTACTAATGCTTTTTTTTAAGTAAAATAGTGACCAAACACTTGTCTGAAGAAATGGAGGAGATGAAACAATGCAAACCGCTTTTCTATAATCTAAATTTTAAAGCACGCCAGTGCTGGCAATTATATTTGACTTTACATACTGCTTGGGGAGTAAATAATGAACACTTATGACAAAGGGAAAACAATTTTGCTTAGCTTTTAGTTAGATTCAGTGCAATATAGAAAGCATAAAATATTCCTCCTTATCTCAATACAATACTGAAAAAAAATACTTAGAGAATAACTGAATTTAATTGTAGTGCATTTCAAGAAATAATTGAATTGTCTGCAATTTGGTTATTATTGGCACAATGAACCACATAGACTGTGGGCTTTGCCTTTGGGGACTGAGTTGGAAAGGGATATGGAAACTTTTCATTTTACTGCTGGTTCAACTACAGCTATTTGAATCTACCTTTCAGCAGCACTAAATTCTTCTCTCATGGATTTATAGAAAAAAAATTGGACTAGACTAAAAACATGCTAGTGTTAGCATCTCAGTATGAATGAACATGCTAAGCAAAGTCAATTTATTCCCCAAGCCTGCATATTCATGTATTGTGGTTATCATTTTAAGTTTTGTTGTTCAATGAAGTAAAATTGAATAAAGAATTTTTCTTAAAAATCAATAAAAAAACTTCTTTAGGTATTTTGGTGCACAGAATATTAACTTACTACATAATTTTCAAAACAAGTTTCAAGCTTACAAACTTTAACATCTAAAACAGACTCATAACATTCCGGAATTGTCTATTAGTAACATACTACTTAATGGGTGAGTTTAGAATTATCTATTCAGAACCACCAACTCATGGTGTCTGTGTCATGACTATGGCAAGCACAGTGTCTTTCTAAGTCAAATTTGCAACTGGTTGGAAAAGCTAAACACTTTTCTTCTTTATATATTCCTAAGGTTATAAAATTTACCTAACCCTATTTAAATTTAACATTGAAGTTATAAGTAGTAAATCTAACGAGAGGGAAAGGACATTTTCTGTTTTATTTTATTTTCTTAAATTTTATTTTTATTTATTTATTTATTTATTTTTTAAATTTTATTTTGTCGATATACATTGTGGTTGATTATTGTTGCCTCTTATCAAAACCTCCCTCACTCCTCCCTCCCCCCTACCCCCCACCAATATCCCCTCTGTTTGCTTGTCGTATCAACTTCAACTAATTGTGGTTGTTATATCTTCTTCCCCCACCCCCCGGTTTTCTTTGTGTGTGTGTGTGTGTGTGTGAATTTATATATTAATTTTTAGCTCCCAACAATAAGTGAGAACATGTGGTATTTCTCTTTCTGTGCCTGTCTCATTTCACTTAATATAATTCTCTCAAGGTTCATCCATGTTGTTGCAAATGGCAGTATTTCATTCGTTTTTATAGCTGAGTAGTATTCCATTGTGTAGATATACCACATTTTCCGTATCCACTCATCTGATGATGGACATTTGGGCTGGTTCCAACTCTTGGCTATTGTAAAGAGTGCTGCAATGAACATTGGGGAACAGGTATACCTTCGACTTGATGATTTCCATTCTTCTCGGTATATACCCAGCAGTGGAATAGCTGGATCATATGGTAGATCTATCTGCAATTGTTTGAGGAACCTCCATACCATTTTCCATAGAGGCTGCACCATTTTGCAGTCCCACCAACAATGTATGAGAGTTCCTTTTTCTCCGCAACCTCGCCAGCATTTATCATTCAGTCTTTTGGATTTTAGCCATTCTAACTGGGGTTAGATGGTATCTCAGTGTGGTTTTGATTTGCATTTCCCGGACGCTGAGTGATGTTGAGTATTTTTTCATATGTCTATTGGCCATTTGTATATCTTCCTTAGAGAAATGTCTACTTAGCTCTTTTGCCCATTTTTTAATTGGGTTGCTTGTTTTCTTCTTGTAAAGTTGTTTGAGTTCCTTATATATTCTGGATATTAATCCTTTGTCAGATGTATATTGTGCAAATATTTTCTCCCACTCTGTTGGCTGTCTTTTAACTCTGTTAATTGTTTCTTTTGCTGTGCAGAAGCTTTTTAGTTTGATATAATCCCATTTGTTTATTTTTCCTTTGGTTGCCCGTGCTTTTGGGGTCATATTCATGAAGTCTGTGTCCAGTCCTTTTCCCTGAAGTGTTTCTCCTATGTTTTCTTTAAGAAGTTTTATTGTTTCAGGGTGTATATTTAAATCCTTAATCCATTTTGAGTTGATTTTAGTATATGGTGAGAGGTATGGGTCTAGTTTCATTCTCCTGCATATGGATATCCAGTTCCTCCAGCACCATTTGCTGAAGAGGCAGTCCTTTCCCCAGTGAATAGGTTTGGTGCCTCTGTCAAAGATCAGCTGGCAGTAAGTGTGTGGGTTGATTTCTGGGTTTTCTATTCTATTCCCTTGATCAGTGTGTCTGTTTTTATGCCAGTACCATACTGTTTTGGTTATTATAGCTTTGTAGTATAGCTTAAAGTCAGGTAGTGTTATGCCTCCAGCTTTATTTTTTTTGCTCAGCATTGCTTTGGCTACACGTGGTCTTTTATTATTCCATATAAATGTCTGGATAGTTCTTTCCATTTCTGAGAAAAATGTCTTTGGAATTTTTACGGTGATTGCATTGAATTTGTATATCACTTTGGGTAGTATGGACATTTTCACTATGTTGATTCTTCCAATCCAAGAGCATGGGATATCTCTCCATCTTCTTGTATCCTCTCTAATTTCTCTCAGCAGTGGTTTGTAGTTCTCATTATAGAGATTTTTCACCTCCTTGGTTAACTCAATTCCTAAGTATTTTATTTTTTTGGTGGCTATTGTAAATGGGCAGGCTTTCTTGATTTCTCTTTCTGCATGTTCACTATTGGTGAAAAGAAATGCTACTGATTTTTGTGTGTTGATTTTGTATCCTGCTACTGTTCTGAAATCATTTATGAATTCCAGCAGTTTTTTTGTAGAGGTTTTAGGCTGTTCGATATATAGGATCATGTCATCTGCAAACAGGGACAGTTTGACTTCATCTTTTCCAATCTGGATGCCCTTTATTTCCTTCTCTTCTCTGATTGCTCTGGCTAGTACTTCCAACACTATGTTGAATAGGAGTGGTGAGAGTGGGAATCCTTGTCTAGTTCCTGTTCTTAAAGGAAAAGCTTTCAGCTTTTGCCCATTCAGGATGATATTGGCAGGGGGTTTGGCATATATGGCTTTAATTATGTTAAGATATTTTCCCTGTATACCTAACTTATAGAGGGTCTTTGTCATGAATGAGTGCTGAACTTTATCAAATGCTTTTTCAGCATCTATAGAAATGATCATAGGGTCCTTGTGATTGAGTTTATTAATATGGTGTATCACATTTATTGATTTGCATATGTTGAACCAACCTTGCATCCCTGGGATGAATCCCACTTGATCGTGGTGAATAATTTTTCGTATGTGTTGCTGTATTCTGTTTGCTAGTATTTTATTGAGGATTTTTGCATCTATATTCATCAAGGATATAGGCCTGTAGTTTTCTTTTTTGGTTATATCTTTACCTGGTTTTGGTATCAGGATGATGTTTGCTTCATAAAATGAGTTTGGGAGATTTCCTTCCGTTTCAATCTTTTGGAATATTTTGTAAAGAATCGGTGTCAATTCCTCTTTGAATGTTTGGTAAAATTCTGCTGTGAATCCATCTGGTCCTGGGCTTTTCTTAGTTGGGAGCCTTCTGATAACAGCTTCAATCTCCTTTATTCTTATTGGTCTGTTCATATTTTCTACGTCTTCATGGCTCAGTTTTGGGAGCTTGTGTGTGTCCAGAAATTTATCCATTTCCTCCAGATTTTCAAATTTGTTGGCGTATAGTTGTTTATAGTAGTTTCGAATGATTCCTTGTATTTCTGCTGTATTAGTTGTAATATCACCTTTTTCATTTCTAATTTTTGTTATTTGAGTCTTCTCTCTTCTTTTTTTTGTTAGCCATGCTAACAAATTTGTCAATTTTATTTATCTTTTCTAAAAACCAACTTTTTGATTCATTGATCTTTTGTATTGTTTTACGGGTTTCAATTTCATTAAGTTCTGCTCTGATCTTAATGATTTCTTTCCATCTGCTGACTTTAGGTTTGGATTGTTCTTGTTTTTGTAGTTCTTTAAGGTGAAGTGTTAGGTTGTTCACTTGCCATCTTTCCATTCTTCTGAGGTGAGCATTTAATGCAATAAATTTCCCCCTTAATACTGCTTTTCCAGTATCCCACAGGTTTTGGTATGATGTATCATGGTTTTCATTAGTTTCAATAAATTTTTTGATTTCCTGCTTGATTTCTTCTTGGACCCATATGTCATTAAGTAGAATGCTGTTTAATTTCCATGTGTTTGTATAGTTTCCAGAGTTTCGCTTGTTATTAATTTCTAGTTTTAGTCCATTGTGGTCTGAGAAAATACATAGGATAATTCCAATTTTTTGAGTTTATTGAGACTTGATTTGTGACCTAATATGTGATCTATTCTGGAGAATTATCCATGTGCTGATGAGAAGAATGAATATTCTGAGGTTGTTGGATGGAATGTTCTGTAGATATCTGCCAATTCCAATTGGTCTAGAGTCTTGTTTAGATCTTGTTTTTCTCTACTGATTCTTTGCCTAGATGATCTGTCTAATATTGACAGTGGGGTGTTCAGGTCCCCTGCTATTATGGTATTAGTGTCTATTTCCTTCTATAGGTCTAATAGAGTTTGTTTTATAAATCTGGCTGCTCCAACATTGGGTACATACATATTTATGATTGTTATGTCTTCTTGATGGATCAGTCCTTTTATCATTAAGTAGTGTCCCTCATTGTCTCTTTTTATGGTTTTTAGTTTAAAGTCTATTTTGCCTGATACAAGAATAGCTACTCCAGCTCGTTTTTCTTTTCTGTTTGCAGGGTAAATCTTTTTCCATCCTTTCACTCTTAGTCTGTGTGAATCTTTACGGGTGAGGTGGGTCTCTTGAAGGCAGCATATAGTTGGGTCCTCCTTTTTGATCCAGTCAGCCAGTTTGTGTCTTTTGATTGGGGAATTTAAGCCTTTTACATTAAGAGTTGTTATTGAAAGGTGTTGATTATTGGTTGTTTGGTTGTCTTAGGTGTCTTTTGTTCCTCACTTCCTGATTTACTGTTTGGTTTCTGTGTTTGTTGGTTCCTTAGGTTGTAGATAGCATTTTTGTTTGCTCGTTTTCTCTTCATGAATGCCATTTTTATTATACTAGTGGGTTTTGATTTTTCTTCGGTTTTTATGGCAGTGGTAGTTATTTTTCAGGAACCAAACCCATTACTCCCTTGAGGATTTCTTGTAAGGGTGGTCGTGTGGTAGTGAACTCCCGTAGTTTCTGTTTGTCTGAGAAATATACTATTTGCCCTTCATTTCGGAAGGATAGCCTTGCAGGGTAGAGTATTCTTGGCTGGCAATCTTTGTCTTTTAGTATTTTGAAAATATCATCCCATTCCTTTCTAGCTTTTAGGGTTTGTGATGAAAAGTCTGATGTTAGTCTGATTGGGGCTCCCTTATAGGTGATTTGATTTGACGCTTCTCTCTTGCAGCTTTTAAGATTCTCTCTTTGTCTCTGAGTTTTGCCAATTTGACTATAACATGTCTTGGAGAAGGCCTTTTTGGGTTTAATATGTTTGGAGATCGTTGCGCTTCCTGGATCTGAAGATCTGTGATTTTTCCTATACCTGGGAAGTTTTCTGCCACTATTTTGTTGAATATGTTTTCAATGCAGTCTCCGTTTTCCTCCCCTTCTGGGATACCCATGAGTCCGATATTTGAGCGCTTAAGATTGTCTGATATGTCTCTCAGATTTTCTTCAATGTCTTTGATTCTTTTTTCTTTTTCTTTTTTTTTGTCTGCTTGTGTTATTTCAAACAGCCCATCTTCAAGTTCAGAGGTTCTCTCTTCAACTTCGACAAGCCTGCTGGTTAAACTCTCCGTTGTGTTTTTTATTTCGCTGAATAACTTCTTCAGTTCCGCAAGTTCTGCTACATTTTATTTCAGGACATTGATTTCCTTGTACATTTCCTCTTTCAGGTCCTGTATACTTTTCCTCATTTCATCATGATGTCTAGCTGAGTTTTCTTGTATCTCATTCAGTTTCCTTAGAATTATCACTGAAAATTCCTTGTCAGTCATTTCAAGGGCTTCTTGTTCTATAGGATCTGGAGTTTGAGATTTATTAACTTTTGGTGGTGTACTTTCTTGATTTTTTATATTTCTGGTATCTTTTTTTTGATGTTTATTCATTGTGGCAGGGGGTTTCACAGTCCACCGGTTTGAGACTATTGACTAAATAAGATGTTGCTGCGGTTGCCAATTTGGTATGGCTACCTCCGTGACTGCTCAGTTGGCCTCTAGTGCCTTGTGTGTGTGGTTGCCTTGGGTCTTGGGCTTCTCCGGGGAGCCACCTCTCTAGTCAGCTTGGACTCTGCTGGGCTGCTGGATCATGGGGCGGTACCACAGGGTATATGGTCTCTGCTGAGCTTCCACCTCCCATGCAGGACTTCTCCCTGTTCCGTGCGCTCTGGCCCGGGCTGCTGGATCACAGAGTGGTGGCCCCACAGGGCGTGTGGTTTCTGTCAAGTCTCTGCCTCCCTAGCCGGACGTCTCCCCGCTCTGTGCACAATGGGCTGGGCTGGGACGTGCCTTCTGCAACCCTTGTTTATCGGCCGGGCCTTCAAGACCCTGCTTGGCACTGGCCCGCATAGGAAGTCTACCAGTTTTCTGCTAGGCGCAGACGACCGGTCACTCTGGGTGCCTTTGTAGCACCGTGTAGATCTTTCTCGGGACTTATCACCTTCCTCCTGGTATCGCAGTTCTTTGTGTACTTGTCTTATCTCCCACAACAGCATGTGAGCTCGCATCACACGGTTCACCTTTGAATCCCCCGGGCGTGGACCGACTCTGTTGCCTGCCCACAGTCAGCTGTCTGGCAGGTTCAAGCGAACTCGGGAAAGCTCCGACCACACTATTCCTAACCAGAAATTGGTTAGGCATTTTTCCGAACTGGTGGCCGCAGAGATGGTATCTGCCTCCTGGTAACAAGAAGTTTACTGTGGGCCAGAGCCCAGGTTGCGGTGGAGTGACAGTCAGCCCAGCCCGTACTGCCTTGCCCTCCCAACACTGGCCAGGGATGCCCCACGCCACCAGCCCCACTAGAAAACCACGGAGGGATTGGGAGGGGAGGCCGGCCCGCAGGCCACGGGAAGCCCTGCGCAGTGGCAAGTAAGTGGGAAGTGTCAGTGAGGAGCTGAGCCAGGTGAGGAGGACAAGCCTGGCCGAGCTGGGCTGGAGCTGCCACCACCTGAGAAAATGGAGGCAGCCCCGGGGCTAGTGAGTGGCTCAGTGGGGCAGGCGGAAGCCGGGCAGGCATCCGCCCCCCGAGCAGGGCCAGGCTGGGGTTCACTCACGGGGCTGGGCCGGGCCGGGCAGCTCCCTCTCTGCCTCCTTGTTGTCACCGTCCCCGTCCTCAGCTGCCGCTGCCTCGGGCTGCTCACTCGGTCCCGCGGCGCAGCTTGGGCGCTCCCAGGAATCTTCTTTTATGCTGGCCTGAAACCTCGAATCCTGAATAGGTCAGCTGACCGCTGTAGCTAAGAAACAGTTCTTTTCCTGCTCCACACTTCAAAGCTGTTGCCTGTAAATGAGGCAGCCTCTCCTGCCAAGGGCAAAGTGGCGGTCAGCCTCCACGACCGGCCACCAGCAGCGGTCCTCCCTTAAGAGACAGCAAGAGGAAGGTCCACAAGTTTCCTGGCTGTCTAAGTCCCAGTGGCCGCCTTTTCCACCTCAGCTACTCAGTGCCAACCATCGCAGCCACCGACATTTTCTATTTTAATAACCACATGGCAATATTCTGGTAATACTTTATATAACTAAATTTCTATAGAATTTATGATGCCAATTTAGTTAAGTTCTTAGAGACTTTTACCTGTACACAGTAATTATGCAAGTTAGATTAATATTGCTTTGAGAATTGACCACTAACATTTATTATATGGTGTGTTAGTCAGTTTCTTTGCTTATAACAGAATACCCAAAACTGGTTAGTTTATAAAGAAATAAAATTTACTTCTTACAGTTTGGAGGCTGGGAATTCCAAACTTCAGGGAACACATCTGGCAAGGGTCTTCTTTTGGTGGGAACTCTGTACAGGGTCCTGTGGTGACCAGGATGTCACATGGTGAGAATGGTTGAACAAGAGCTAGCTAATCTTCTCACTTGCTCTTCTTTTGAAGCCATTAGAACCACATCCACTACTCCACGAATGGATCAATACATTTGGGAGGCACAGTCCTCACAATCTAATCACCTCTTAAAGGCACAACTTCAGATACCATAATTGGATTTTCCAGCGTCTTAATGCTGTTACAATGTGGGGTCAAGTTTCCAATATGTAAAGTTTCAGGGACACATTTGACCCATAGCATATGGAGTAGTCAGTCATGTAATGGGTGCTGAATGATATGTGCTCTTGGGGATGTCAGCTGACTGGCAAGTATTTGAGGTAATTTCGTCCTTATCAGTTACAGATATAGTAGTGGCTGCTTTAAAGTAAGAAAATAAAAAAAGTGATACAATTTAATGTTCATCTTATTCTCTAAGCAAACATTGTTTCTGTTACTGCAGTTGAAATCCAGTATTCCCCTACTTTAAGAATGAGGAAAAACGAATAAGTGAAATTGATGTTTATTATCCATATGGCTTAAAGGTTGTCTTTGGAGGGTGGGTCATGACGGTCTTAGTCCATTCCTACTCTTGGGGTACTTAGGCTTGTCTGGCCAGGCCATAGTCTGATGGGCTGGAGGCAGATAAAGATGGTGGATAAGTCAGACAGGATTCATTGGTCCCCCAAACACAAAACCATCTCAGGCTAAGTGTAGCCAAAAAGAAATTTATTGTAAGGCTGGAGAACCAGGTTTAATGGACAACCTTTATTGGGTACTTAATAGATGAAAAGATCTGTTCTCAGCAATTGGATTGTCTCATTTAATCTTCACTCTAACCCTGTGAAGTATGTTATTATTGTTCTTATTTTACAGCTAAAGAAACAAAGGTACAGAGAATTAAGTATACTGCTCAAGTTTACACAGCTAGCTCAGTACAGGCCCCATGATAGAAATAAGGGCTGTTCTGGGTGACTGTGCGTAGTAACTACACACGCAACTGTCCTGCCTGGGAGGAGCGGCTGGACTAAGTGCACACAGCCACTTTTCAGTCCTTGAAGCTCTCAGTTCAAGATTTAAAGCTTCGTGAAAGACACTCATTGACCCAACCTGGATCTCAGTTGATGAGTACAAAGGATTTTGAAAGGATTCTTACCATAATATACACAATGAGAGATGTCTAATTCACAAAAGGGAATGGAAGAGCTGTTAGGAAGAGGAATGGATGCTGGATGTCTTAGTCCATTCTGCCTGCTGTACCAAAATACAATAAACTGAGTAGCTTAAACATTTATTTCTCACAGTTCCAGAGGCTGGAAAGTCCAGGATCAAGGCAGATTTGATATCTGGTGAGAGCCCACTTTCTGGTTCATTTACAGCACCTTATATTACAGCGGTGACCTCACATGGTGGAAGGGGTGAACAAGCTCCCTCAGATCTCTTTTATAAGGGCACTAGTCCATTCGTGAGTGCATTGCCCATATGACTTAATCACTTCCCAAAGACCTCACCTCACTAATACCTTGGGGGTTAGATTTCAACATATGGATTTTGGGAGAACACAAACATTCAGACTATGGCACTGAGTAATCCTCTAAAAATAAAATCTCCTCTATAGTGGAGGACTAAAGAAACTAAGAATCAACTTTCGTCTCTTGCAAAAGTGAAGAGTCAAGAAGGTTATCAGCTCAGAGGAACTAAAAGATAGGAAAAAACCTAGGATTTTTAGAATTAGGAAGGAGAGAGCAAGCATCAGACTAAGGGGATAGAGTTTCCTAAAACATCAGCTGTAACTGCAGCCTGCTTTTATAATACATGCATGGTTTACACAGCTACCAAAGATAAACCAACAAGGACTAAACCCACACTGCAGGTTAGAATGGTACAGAGTTTACTCTTCAGCTAATTTAAGCACATAACCAACTATGAAACATTTGCAACAGTACTCAAGGAATGGTTAATTTACATATTTTCCTTCTTAAGCGACTTATGAAACCCTTAGCAAGGTATATCATTTTTTCCCCTACTTTAGGTTCTGTGTTGTCCATATAGACATACTTGCCTATATCCTGTACTGTCTTTCCCTTACAAAAGCTGAAATAAGAATTTCAGATGCTACTTAGACACATCTTGTTTAAATAAATCTCTATACAAAATTGCCATCCTGCTCTTGGAGTTCAGCACTGGACAGATCAGGTAAACATCCCTTCTTTTCTTAACAAGGTTTCATCGTGTTTAGGGTGCTCCATGCCATTCATTAACGAGGGCCCAGAGTAAGCTTTTAGAAGGGGTGTGTGATCTAGCTGCTGTTCCTCTTGACTCTTCCAATTCTATATCTTAAATTGTCAAGGGGAATTCTGATGAGAAAATGAGAAAAGAGAAGCTGAGAAAAGCCAAAACATGATGGGACTGCAGGGAACACTGGCGAGAAAATTTTCATGAAATTCTTATCTGACAAATGATTGGTTCTCTTTCAAAGACAAATTTGCTTCAAGGTGTTCTTGTGATCAATTGTTTAAATTTAACCAAAATATTTGGTAAATTTGGTTTGTAATTCATCCATTATGATTATTTCATAGCAAATTTTTTCCTCCTAATTTTAAGAGTCTTAGGGTAATTTTTGGCTAAAAAACATTACTAGGAAGTTTTTAAATATTATTTTCCATAATGTGCATATGTTTAAGTAGATAATTATATTTTTAAATTAAAAGACAAATGTAATATGATTTTCTGATTCTAGGTGGACTTTATTAATTATATATAAAGTCACTTTGCTGGCCTCTGCAGAGCCCCTCTAACTTTTGTTGCACCTAACCGAAGGCTCTTGGTATCTGGTAGATGGGAAAGCAGATTGTGAGGGAATTCTGTGATTGCTCTGCAGTATAATTTATTTGCTTAAATAAATTATTAAGAAATGTATTTGTTTATATGTACGTTGTTCTAGATAGGATATAGGGTGGCTTACTTGGATGCGATTAAATTTAATTCAGTCCAGTAAATTGTGAATAGCTACTGATTTTTCAATATTTTCTGAACTAATTTGTGGAGACAGTTTTATGTTCACGTGTGGTAATCATAAAGCTTTGACAAAATAGTCTATCATTTCAATATCTAAAGCAGGTAGTATTAACTCTTCAATACAGTTGAGAAAACAATCAAAAAGACAAATCACAAAAATAGTAATGAATATGGGCAACAGCTGGATTGTGCATTGAGGGAAAATCATGAAGTTATAGCAAAGCCATGGGCTGATAATGAGGAGATGTAGGATTTATTCTTAATGTCCTATCTCAGAATGAGTTTTGAAAATGAAATTATGATGATACTGTCGGGCTTTAAAAACTAACGCCACCTTAAGTGACATTACAAGCAGCGCCATTATGGGCCCACAAGGGCGTATTAATGTGGCAGCCTAAGAGGGTGCCAGGAGGAAGTAGGGTGGGAGTGTCTGCGGGAACCTTGCCTTCGCCCTTATTGGCCAAATACGTGCTTCTGCGCTCGTGAACACTGTGTGGTTGCAATAGCTAGACATTGAGACAGGATGCATGCCGTTGACCTTTAAGCTGATTGGATTATGTTAAAACCTCCCCTCCCTATCTGCCTATAAAAGCAAGTGCTTGTGTGGTAATAAATGGAACTGCTCGGCGCGCAGCATCTGAGTGTCCTTTAACCGGGCTGTATTTGGGGGGCCAGCGGCTGTGCTCACCTCTCTTCACGGCTCTCTTGCCCTGTCTCCTTCCAAAAGGGACAGGAGGGAAAGAGGAATCTCGGGCCATTTGCTCGCCCACCGAAAGGAACGAGGCTAAGGGCTGTTCGGATCCGCCAGCGGTGGACCTGACATGGTACCTTCGAATTCTCAGAAAAATAGTATAGTTTTTCTTATCCAGTAATGAGTGAATGAATGAGTTACTGTGATATTTTTCCCTTCTCAGTCAAAATTCTTGAAGAAAACTTACAGTTACTATCCACACTTACTGTAATTGGCTCCCACCTCCACTTCTGCTCTGAAACTGCTCCTGTCAAGGTCAGCGATGAGTTGACATTTTAACAAATTTACAAATTTACAAATCCGTTTGGACATTTTTAGTTTTCAGTATATTAGCTTCTCTATTATATTTGATTCTGCTGGTTTCTGTCTTTTTTTCCAAACACTCATTTAAAAGATGAAAGATAATTTTTATCAAAATTTTTACTTTATAAAAAATTAAAAAATAAAATCATTGTGTGCTAAAGTCATCAATAAAAAATAACGGTCCTGGTCACCACTCAGCACTACCCCTCCCCACAGCTCTCCAGATGCAAACGACTTCTGTCCTTTTAGATGTTTCCTCGGTACTTAGTATTAGAGTTGTAAGTGATTTTCTTGCACTACTTTCAGTGTTGTATCAATTTTAGACTCTCTATATTTTTCATTTTGTGTTCTATAAGTATTTTAGCACACACCCCTTCCTCCAACCATGTCATCTCCATATAATTACACATAAATTTTTGGATAAAACCATATTTAGTGCCTTCACTATTATGACAATTAAAATA
This sequence comes from Cynocephalus volans, assembly GCF_027409185.1. Taxonomy (NCBI): domain Eukaryota; kingdom Metazoa; phylum Chordata; class Mammalia; order Dermoptera; family Cynocephalidae; genus Cynocephalus; species Cynocephalus volans. Next base: position 81,587,332 of record NC_084464.1, read on the forward strand.
TCATTTATTTCTGTTTCAAAAAGTGTCTGTGATTTTATTTTCTTTCTTATATGAATTTACTAATAATGCCTCATTATTTGTTTTATTAGAAAAACTATTTGCACACCTTCTTTGTGAAATATTTCCCAATGCAATTTTCTATCTCTGTAAGTCTGTTAAATAATTTATCAGTTCAATTTTTTTCTGGAGACATCTTCGTGGAACTCTCTGACCTCCTCTTCCAGCCTGAAGGGGTTCCTCTTTTGGCAGTTACTTAGCATTTGTCTCAGAAATTCATGCCTTTTTGCTCCTGTTATCTTTCACATTCTTAGTTTACACTTTTCTTGGTGGCCCTTGTTTTTCTAGCAGTTTCCTGAGAATAGGCCCATGGCAGGCAAATATATAAGAATTTGCATATTAGAAAAATGTCTTTATTTTGTCTACTTACTTTACTAGTAGTTTAAACAGAGGAAGAGATCTGCATTGAATTTCATTTTCACTCAATTTTGAAAGCATGACTTCATTGTCTTCAAGATTCTATTATGGCACTTGAAAAGAAGAGATAAGCATCTTTTATTTTTTCTATGTAACCTTGGTTCTGTCTTGAGAAACTTTTAGGGCTTTCCTTTTATCTTTTTATTTTGGAAGTTTATAATACTCTGTCTCAATTTAGGGTTTTTAGTGTAAGTTTCTTTTCCGACTGTTTGGGCACTTGGATAGGCATTTTCTTAGAGCTTAGAGGTTCTTCAGTTTTGAAAAATATTATTTTCTTATTCTTTTAATGGCCCTCTTTCTTTCCATTTCTGTTTTCTGCTTCTGAAATTCCTATTGGTTTAATGCTTTACATTCTGGATTAATGCTGTATTTTGCTTTCCTATTTTTGATCTTGATTTTCTCCATCATTTTGGAGGATTTCTCTATTGTATATTTCAAATGCTCTGTTAAATCTAGTTTGGTTTTTTTTTTTAATCACTTTTAAAGTTATCTTAGTTTTTGAATAGGTCTTTCTTTTTCTCGGAATGTTTCTTTTAATAGCAGTCTATACTTCTATTGTGTTGTGTTCTTTTTTTTGACTCCCTGTATTGTCTCTTTCTTATAGATATTCTTTCTCTGTGTGTGTGTGTGTGTGTGTGTGTGTGTGTTTTCTGTTCTTCTCTAATTCCTCTGCTTTTCTTGTTAGAACCTCCCTCAAATGTCTGGTGAGTCTTGGCCATTCATTCTAATTTAGGATTAAGACCCTAACAAGCTGATGGCAAGCTTCGTATATTTTGGCAGGGCTTGGAGACCAGGCAAAGTTTGCTTTTGGTGAAGGATTTCTAGTTTTCTGTTGGGAAGCCCCCTACATTAGCATCTGTAGATGATTCTCCAGGTAGTTCAGTTTCTCCAGACAAGAATCTTCTAATCGCCTGCCTGAATTGCTGTTGGTGTGTGGATGGGAGGGTGAGCATAGTATAAACATTTTTGGCAGCTGGCACTCTGGAACTGGAAGGGAAAAGAGGGTGACTTAGATGTTTCAGTTTTCAGAACAGGAACTTTCAGTTAATCTCTGTTTTCAGTATACCACCTAATCTGCTATCCTGTATCCCAGCTCAGATCTAGAGACTAAATTTCTGTCTACTATAGAGGTTGGGAGGGAACAGTCAATCACTTTTGAATTGCTCATAACTTCAAACAATTTCCTAATTTTAGGCTTTGCTTCTTAGTTTCCTAAGAGATACCTGGTGCTTCCAATTTCCGAGTTTTGGGGTCTTATTTCCTCTCTAGACTTACATTTTAGGCACTTAGATTTGACCTTCTTGTGTACTCCTGAGCAGTTTATCAATTCTTATTTAGTGTTCTTTCTTACATATCATAGTTTAGGTTTATAGTTGTTTATTTTATTGCAGATGGATTTGTGCTTTTGTTTTTTTCTTCTATTTTGAGCTGGTATTCCTTGCTGAAGGACATCTGCTCTTCTTGTTTTGATCCTATTTATTTAGCTACTGTTTATCTCACCTATGGGCCTCATGACTTTCAATGTCTTTTTTAAAAATGTGTAATTATTTTGAACCATCATCTTTCTTCTGGCTTCTCTTCTTCACCTCTATCTTCTGCCCTGGCAATGATCTTTTATTGCTTCAACTATAACTGTGTATTTATGATTTCTAAATGTGTGTCTCTTCATTTCTCATCCCTTTGTATCACCCACTTATCTCTTCCTTTAGTATTTCTATTTCTCAGTTATTGATGTACTGTAATGTAAGTTTCCTAGACTAGAAATCTGAAAATAAGTCTGAACTTCTCCTATTCACTCATGCATTTTAACACAATGTTAATCACTTACCAAGTCTATATATGCTTTGCATTTATTTATTTCCTTTCACTCTACTAGAGTTGCTTTAGTTCAGGCTATCATTGTTTTTGTCCTGTATTTTTACAACATTCTTTCAATGTTTCTGCCTTTTTATCTTTTGTCATCTAACTCATTCTCCACATTGCTGCCGATACTCTTGCAAACATGTAAGTGTGCTCACATCCCTTTTTTCCCCTCCAAAGTCCTTTCTTCACTTTCTGTTGGCCAATTGTGGCATGTGATCACTTGTGCAAGGCATGAGCTTGGTTATTATGGAGACCAGGGTTCAAGGCTGACTCAGCCAGCTCACTAGCTGGGTAAGCATGGTAATCATGAATGTGTAACTTTACCTTTCACCAATTTTCTTATTTAAGATGCAGAAACAATACTGAACTTGCAGACTCCTTAAAAGATTGGAGATAGACAACATAAACCTTCATAGAAAGAAATTTTTCTTCTTTTTCTTCTTTCTTTTCTCATCATTTGCTTTCTTCTTCTTTTCTTTCTCTCTTCTTTTTATAGCAACTACATCCAAATTTCTTAGCAGTGCTTATGAGGCATTTTGAGATTTGATCTTAGCCTTGTTTTCCGCCACACCTCTTCAGACATATGATTCTTCAATGTGCAGAAACTTTAGTCTCCTGAACATGCCATGCTGTCTCTCATGCCTTTGTGGCTTTGTGCACCAAACTACTTAATTTAAACACTTGATTCTTCTGTTTTCCTCATACCTCATATCTCACTTGTCCTCAAGCCAGTAACACCTCCAGAAACATCCCAAATATGATCCCTTCCCTCTACTATTTATACCCATCTAAGCCTCCAAGCTTTCTTACATTCTTCTGTTGTATGATCTTCATCCAGCCTTTGAAATGGTCTTGTAATGTTTAAGTTGTGTCATATCACTCTCCTATTTAACATCCTACTATATAAAATGATTAGGATAAAGTAACAAATGATTAACGTGGTCTTTGGGGCTCTGCCTGCTCTGGACACTGCCTATTGCTCACCGTCATTTCCAATATGCTCCTGATGAAATGATTTTCTTTCCTCCTGTCAAATATTCCAAACTTCCAGGATTTTTCACTTGTACTTCTCTTTGCCTAGAAACTTCTCCCTCAGATCTTTACATTGTTGTCTGATTTTTATTCACTCCCCAGCTCAGATGACATCTCTGCAGAATGGACTTCCAGCCTGGCTAAAGAACCCCTCTCACCTCTGGTGTTCAATACTTTACTCTTTTATTTCTTCATGGCACTTACCATTATCTCTGATGAGCGTGAAAGGCTCTTCACTATAATATGAGCTTGGTGAGGATGGGAATTTGACTTTTCTTTTTATACTTTTGAAAGTTGTCAGAATCAAAATGGAGTCACTTCTGTTTAAACAAACAAACAAAACCCCTGACAAATAGAGCTGGGGAAGACCATCAGGGGAGGTTCTCATGCATTGATGGAGTTTGGATGTATTGTCCTTCCAGAACTCATGTGGAAATCTGATACCCAGTGTGTCATTGTTGGAAGCTGTTTGAGTTATGGGGGTGGATCCTTCATGAATGAATTAATGCTCTCCCTGGGGGCAGGGGGTGGGGGGTAGTGAGTGAGTTCTTGCTCTGTTAGTTCGCATGAGAGCCGGTTGTTTAAAAGACCCTGGCATCTCCCCTCTCTCTCTCTCGCTTCCTCTTGCCATGTGATCTGCTTGTACCCACTGCTGCCTGCCACCTTCTGCCATGAGTAGAAGCAGCCTGAGGCCTGTGCCAGATGCAGCTGTCCCAGAATTTTAAGCCAAATACACCTCTGTTCTTTGTAAATTACCCAATCTCAGGTATTATGTTATAGTAACACAAAAACAGACTAATACATGCATAAATGCATAAGAACTATCACAAAAGGCTCTGCAAAAACCACAACCTTGCACAAGACTATCGCAACCTTACATACACAAAAAGTACTTCTGTGAGGACATCTGCCCAGCAACTGCTTGTCCATCCATGAATTGGTGTCATCTTTGTTACTAATCCTTATAAGCAAGGATAATTATCTTAAAACAATTATATAACCCCTTATCATTTTTTCCTTTAAAGATCTTTGTCTTCCTTTACCTCCCTGAATATGCACATCATTTACTATGGCGTGCGTATTCCCATTGCAAAGCCCATTCCAGAATAAATATCAGTTTCTTTCGGAGAACCTCTCTCTGTCTGTTATTTAGGTAACAGAGAGCCTAGAATAGTGTCCACCAAGAGCACATGTTTGACAAATATCAGATAAATGAATAAATGAATAAATCAACTTGTAGAAAGTCAGTCTTGAAGAATACACTTTGATGAATTACAAATTGGAATTAATAATAAAGAACCTGAATAGAAAAGTAAGGTATCATAGCCCAAATAGCATTAGGTAAGAGATCTTTGTGATTACACCATTTGGGGAATAGGACGAGACTATTTCCTTACTCTTTCTTGTTAATTATTATCAAGAGTATCATCATGAAGAGGAGCTGAACCTTGATATTAGAATCCCTGTATTATTTGTTGTATATAAGCTTAATAAATAATATATAATTCTTACTATAGATGACAGAGTAAATTATTCCTAACAATTAATTTCGTCATCTTTAAGGAACCCACACGTAGAGAATCTTTTCAAGGATTATTTAACATAGATACTCCTCTTGGTGGATCTGATGTATGTGCACAAAACCAGGTAAGCAAGGCCACTCACAAAATTCTGTCTTCAAAAGTTTTATTTCTATCAGAGTCTGCTATGGTATACATGAGTATCAAAAGACATTTTGCAGGAAGAATAAAACTGTAACAGTTGTCACATTAGTTGTAGTAGGCACCCCTCCCCCAGTCAACCCTAGCCAACCTTATATTCTTTTTTTTTTTTTTTTTTGTCTTTTTCATGGCTGGCACTCAGCCAGTGAGTGCACTGGCCATTCCCATATAGGATGCGAACCCGCGGCGGGAGCGTCGCCGCGCTCCCAGTGCCGCACTTTCCTGAGTGCGCCACAGGCTCGGCCCTGGTCTGTTTACTTACATTCCAGAATATTGAAATCCTTTGAATTTTCAAAACAGTTATACTGTACGCCCAGAGATCTATCCCAATTTTCAAAAGAGAGAAATATTTAGCTCAGTAAGATTTGAATGTCATCATAAAAGATAAATTAAAAAAAATAAGATGTAAATATTTAGAGAGGAAATGGCTCCCTAAGGACTAGGTTGGGTTTACTAAGAAAGCACTTTGCTGAAACATGTTTCTTTTGTCTTTTGGTGATATAGTTACTGAAGTGGTAGAACAAGTAATAAAGCAAATTCAGATGTCAGTAACAATTTGAAATTTTAAGAACTATATCCCAATGGAAAAACACATGTGTGGTACCTAAAAATTAATTAGGGAATTCTTAATCAGTGGAACTGCTACACCCGAAAAGTCCTGCTGGTTATAACATTGTCAGCCTGCAGGACATGGCCTCCAGTGGTATCTCAGTATGTTGCTGAGTTTAATATTTATATCACTGCTTTGAATGTTCGCAAAGAAGTAATTCTTAATAAATTTGTAGACAGAACAAAGCTGTGAGTACAACAAATGTCATGAATAACAGAATCACCATCTAAAATAATCTCTATATGCTGCAAAGCTCTTCTGTATCTAACAAGATGAAAATTATTTGAAATAAACTAAAATACTACATTTAACTTTTTAAGGAAAAACTTATCTATCCTTATTTTATACTGAAATTTTTTTCTATACAATTAATATGAATCAATAGTTTGATTTACTAAATAAATATTCAGTAAGTACCTACTATGTGCCTACATTTTAAAATCTTTTATGGATTTACTTTTTGGTTAATTTTAAAAACTTTTCTGGCTACATTATTCCTGATATACTGTGTTCAGTTTTCAGTACTTTAAAATAAACATTCACAAGTTAGAGTTCATAGAATGGGAAAGGTATGACAACTTTAATTTGTGGAAAATGATGAAAAGTTATGAGAGAGAATGATCTGGAAAAGACAATTTAGAAGGAGTTAATAGTTATAAAATGGGCTAGAGATAAAACAGATTTATTTGTGTCTCCAGTGGGAAGGAACAGGACAATTAGATAGAAGTTTTGTGGAAATAACTCTAAACTCAATGTAAGAATAACATTTTAACTATAAGAAATTCCTGGAAAATAGAATGTGCTGCCATGGTGAGAGTTTTCAAACACTGGGAAATGTTCAAGTAGAGGAAGGGTGTCAAATTGTTATGAATTTGAGGATAGGGTTCATGTACAGGTTTAATTTGCTTTCCAATGTTCATATTCACTGCATCTATCTTAACTTTCAGGATTGTCTACCTTTGGCAAAATCTTTATAATTCTCTTGAACTGAAGACAATAGTCACCTCTAATGCTTTCTCATGGCTACCCAAATATTCTGGCTGCTCTCCTGGTTTCCATCAGACAGTATGATATAAATGATCAGATAAAAAACTTGCAATTTCTTATGAATGCTGTTTTTGTTTTTCTCTAATATCTATGCAATTTGAACTTTGAAAATTCCGAGTAATGGTTTATAATGACTGGAAGATTTTTGCTTTTAAAATTTATTTTACATATTCAACAGTGTTATTTTTTATACAGTCATGCCTTGCTTAACAATGGAGATATGTTCTGAGAAATGTGTCGTTAGGCAATTTCATTGTTACGCAGACATCACAGTGTACTTACACAAACCCAAATGGTATAGCCAACTACACACCTAGGCTATATGTTATAACCTACTGCTCCTACTTGAGTAATGTGTTGCACTAGGATGTTAGGACATCACTAGGTGACAGGAACTTTTCAGCTCAACTGTAATCTTTTTTTTATTGGTTTTGAATTTTAATGAGATACAAAGATGATTGTTACTCCTCGTGCCCAAGATGTGAAGGCCAGAGCCATACTGGCAGCATGCCCATTACCACAAACTGTGATTGTACCCCATGTCCCCCACCCAATTATGCCCAACCTTCCTCCCCATCCTCCTTCCCCCCACTCCACTTTGTATCCCTAGGGTGTTCTCTCCCTCTGTGGGTCCAGTGCACTACTGTGGCCTTTCTTTCTTTCTTTCTTTCTCTCTTAGCTCCCAAATATGAGTGAACACATACAGTATTTATCCTTATGTGCTTTGCTTATTTCACTCAACATAAGTTTCTCCAAGCTCATCCATGTTGTTGCAAATGCAAGAATTTCATTCATTTTTATAGCAGAAGAGTATTCCATGGTGTATATATACCACTACCTGACTTCAAATTATACTACAAAGCTATAGTAACCAAAACAAGATGGTACTGGCATCAAAATAGACACTCAGACCAGTGGAGCAGAATTGAGAACCCAGAAATCACCCCTCAGGCTTACAGCCATCTGATAGTTGACAAAGGCAACAAAAACATACATTGGGGAAAAGACTGACTCTTCAATAAGTGGTGCTGGGAAAATTGGATACCCATATACAGAAGAATGAAACTAGCTATGCCCCACTCACTATGTACTAAAATCTACTCAAAATGGACTGAAGACTTAAGCATATGACCTAATACTGTAAAATTAGTGATGGAAAATATAGGTGAAACACTTCAGGAACTATGTCTGTGCACAGACTTTATGAACATGAGCATGAGAGCACAAGCAGCAAAAATAAATAAATAAATAAATAAACAAATGAGACTATATCAATTATAATCTTATGGGACCACTGTTGTATATGTGATCTGTCATTGACCAAAACATCATTATGCAGCACATGACTGTGTTCTCCAATACACAATGTAAATATTTTTAAAGAAGTTGTTCTCTAGCATTTCTGTGGAAATTTCTACACAAATATGTTAATTCCTTTCCTTGGCTACATTTATGTTTTCTGTTTGAAAAATGCTGTAGAACATTGATGTTATATTAGTACTGTTACCTCTGTTACAATTATTTGAGACTTTATAGAGCTGTATATTTTCAATGAGAGGAATAATCAAATGCAGCATCCTTAGCATGATCAAATGCACAAGCAAGCCTTTACCTAGTCTCCTTAGTCAGGTCTTTTAAATCTGGGTCTATGGAGAGGCTTTTGATAGCTCAGGAATCTATCTATGTATTTAGCCCATATGAATTTTTCATAGTAACAATATCACATTTGCAAAAATTGTAGTGTTCTTTATTTCTCTATATCTGGACTCAATTTAGCATATAAACCCTCATTTTTGCTTCATAGAGGAAAAATTAAACTTGCTAAGTCACGGCAGCATAGTGATTTTTGGTTTAAAATGTAGTGTCCTTTACATAGTTCAAGTCAGGATTCTCAGTCCTTTCCTTCTCTTTCTTTATTGCCCTCTTAGGTGGCACAGGAAGCTTGGAGGCTTAATTAACAAACTCCTCTACTCTGGGAGCCCTGAAATGATCATTTTTACATGTGAAATATTCTTATCTTGATTATCATTAAACTTCATCTTTTCTTTGCTCTCTATCCACACCAGTTTGTTCATTCAACTTGAATGTGACATGTTTAAAACCCTTCAAGAGCTTTCTGATTGCTCCTGGGGTAAAGACTCACCTCCTTGAGAGAATGCTTACTATGTATTTAACATGGTGCTGAATTGTTTAAAATGACCCCAAATTAAATTTCATCAAGGAAAGAATACTATGACGTAGCTTGAGTTATTTGGAAAGATTCAGCCAAATTAGAAGAAGTCCCATATAGTGCAGAAAATGAGCACAGGCTGGTGGGGGGGTCTAGTTTAGTTTCAGTTACAAGTCCAATGTGGCTCTTTCTGCCTGAGCCTGCAGAGAAAGCAGCTCTAACAGAGAGAACGCAGATGGCAAAGGCAAGACAGACAGAGCACTGAGGTTATAGGGAGAAAGCATTCCCACACCAAAGAGCCACTCCTGAGATTTGCAAAGAAAACCGACAGCCAGAAACCTCACAGTGTATTGGGAGAAGGAAAATGTTCCATTTGGAATCAATGAATAAAGAGCAAATCCTCATGTTTTGAGGAAGTACATTTGCTAGGACCTCTCTCTTGTTATATTTATTTTAAATACCCATCTCCATGGCCTGCATTGCTCTATAGATTGTCATTCTAATGTGGCTGGCATATATCATTTAATTATGAATATATCACAGTCAAAATATGTATTGTTCCATCTATATGTGTGTATATGTATGATTTTTATTTTTATAATATTATGGAGCTACATATCTTACTTTATTTCTGTCATTATGCAACCTCACTTGCAAGAGTTATCCATGTTGCTGCTTTTACTGCTATAAATTTGCTGCTGACATCTGCAGATTACACATACATGGTATGTATGATATGTATGTTACAAATTTAGCATTCATTTGCCCTGTAACAGCCACTTAAGCTGTCCCTAACTTCTTATGACTGCACTCAACATTAAGATAGGCATCTTCACATGTGTTCTTTAAGGACCACATGAGTATTTCTTTAGGATATGTACTAAGGAATGAAATTACTGGATTAGGTGATATACATACCTACTCTACTTCAGTTAGTTGAGCCAGATTGCTTTGGAGAATGGCTACAACAGTTTGTACCCATTTATGATGGTTTACATTTTTCCCATACATCAGTTCTATGTCATCACTTGGTGTTAGCTGACTTTTTATTTTTTGACAATATGATTTAAGTAAAATGATGTCTTACTGATGTTTTAGTATGGGTTTACTGATTACTTGTGCAATTGATCATCTTTATATATAATCATTGAAGTTTCCCTTTCTAGGAACTGAGTTTCCACATCTATTGACCATTTACTGTTGAATTACTATTTTTTTTCTTACCTATTTTAATGAATTATCTGTATATCATAAATAAAACAATCAATTGTTAGTTTGGGAAATGGCAAATATTTTCTCCTGGTCTGTCTTCCCTCTGCTATCATTATATAATACTTCTTTGAAGAGTAATTCTTATTTTAAATATGTAATAAAACTAAACAATTGTTATATTTATTATTTTGGTTTTTGAATTTTGGGAAATCCTTATTCACACCTGGATAATGATGATATTCTTATTCATAATTAATATTATAACTCTGTTAACATTATATTTTTGCATTTCACATTTTCTTTTTTCCATCACATTTAGGTTTTTAATCAAATTGGACTTAAAAATATAACATATAACATAAGGAAGCAAACTAACTTTATTTTTTCCTTAGTATTCCTTTTCTCCCAAACAATCTTCTAAGCAAACAATTTTTTTCTTAGTAATTTGTAGTGTAATTTTTATTATATACACATTCCCATATATGAATGAGTTATCCTAGTTTGAGTTCCTCCAAAGGCTAACTCTTAGAAAAGCATTCGACTACAGGTATTTTTTTTTTTTTTTTGGACAAATGTGTGTTTTGAAGCTAGCTACCACTTTAATTCCACTAGTAAACTCTGGGAGCCAGAGTAAATACAGGAATTGGTGCACCCAGGGTAAGAGATCCAGGGGTGTGTATATATATATACCAAACCATTGGTGTGCTGATAGAGGGTTAACAACTGGCTTTCTGGAAACAAACAAAACACATAACTTCACCAGGGATGATTGCAAGCTACTGAGTAATTTCAACTAGCTTGCAAAATTCTTGACATTTTAACATTTGGTTCTTTTGAGCTGGTAGGAGCCGGATCCAGCACACCACCGAAAACCTTAGCAGTATTTATTGATTGAGGGCTGTTCCTGAGGATTAAGTCCCTGGCACCTGAGGCCATTTGTGCAGATGGCAAAAAGGCTCCAGTGGCAAGAGAGAATCTACAGGTGAAATAATACAGGCACTGGCTGTTGGAGAACCAGCCACATGAGGGGAGATGTGCAGTGCACCAAGGGCATCAGCTTGCTGCATGGGCTATTCTCTAAAACAGAATGAAAAATTTAGGCATCTCTGCTTCCGTTACCAGAATTTTTAGTGTGTCTGAAAATTTTATGGACTTGTTCCCCATTTCTGTTTTTCTTTCCTGAAAATATCTTAGTTATTTGTAGGTGTTTTTACTTTTTTTTCAAATTTTGACTGTATCAGATTTGTAGATTAATTTGGGAAAAAGTATACCTCTTTAAAATGTTAGTTATCTCATATGTGAATGTGGTTTATTTGTCCATTTACTCAGACCTCTTTTTATGTTCTGTAATAAGTTTAAGACTTTTCTGTATGAAAGTATTAAGTATCATTCATATGCTTACTTCAGGATAATAGATTTTGAAGCTGTTGTAAATGGTTTCTTATTTCTATCACAATATCTAGTTAGATATTGCTGGTATAGTTTGCTTGTTGATACTATTGAGCTGTTTATGTAGAGCAGCAGTTTTCAACCTTTTTGGTCTCAGGACCCCTTCATAAACTTAAAATTATTGATAATCCAAAAACTATTAATCCCCCCAATTTTGATGATCTTTTATTTATGTGTGCTGATATCTATTGCATTAGAAATTAAAATAGAAAACTTTAAACTATTTAATAATTCATTAAAAATAATAACAAGCCATTAGACGTTAACATAAATAAAACTAATAAAAATGAGTTTATATTCCCAAAATGAAAATATGTCAATAGGAATGAGTTTGTTTTAACTTGTTGAAAACCTCTTTAATGTTTGATGTAATAGAAATGGCTGGCCATGTCACGTATCATACAGCTTCTGAAAAAATTTCCTTTATACTAATAGGAAGATAAAAGTGAAAAAGGCAAAATACTTAGTATTGTTGTGAAAAAGGCAAGAACAATTAGTATTACTACGAAAGTAGTTTTGACCTTGTAAACACCAGGCTGTGTCAAGGCTATGTTGATAGGTACATATATGTTTGTGATATTGCATTGTTTTTGTTTATTTTTCCTTTGCAGATATAAGACATCATTCATTTTAATTTATTAATTTTTCTCAGTGAATTCTGTTTTGCCTGTTATTAAAATAGCCACCTGGCTTTTTAAATTTTTTATTTGTCAGGTACATTATTTTTCATCCACTTTCAAACTTTCTACATTCATTTGCTTTAAATCTGTCTCTTGAAGACAATATTTCTGGATCTTTCTCTTTTCTTTTGGTATCAAGTCTGTGGGTCCTGCTATTAAATAATACATTAAATACATATATCTATATTCTTAATTTATTTAATATATACAGTCAATAATACACTTAATACATTTATTGTAAGTAGGGCTATATTAGGACTTATTTTGCCATCTTATTTTGTATTTATATTTTCTATTTCTGTATTTCTTTTTTGCTTCTTTTTGTTATTTTCTAGCCTTAGTGAAAAGATTGTTTTAGTTTGAGAGTTTTTTTTTTTTTTAAATATATATTATGAGTTTTCTGGAAGCTACTTCTAATTTATTAAGATGCATACTTAAGTTTATTTTTCTCTATACATTTCTGAAATCTGTCAATATCTTTATATTTTTGACAAATAAGGCAATGATCTTAGCATACTCCCCTTTTCTATCTTTCTCTGATATCTTACCCTTCCCATCTCTTACTCCTGCTGCATTAGTTTCATCTATTTTTGGTTCTGGTAGATTTTGGGTATTCCTTTTTACATAATGATAGAATGTTCCAAGTTATTAATTCCAACTTCCATGATTTCTTTTAATGATTTTCAGTATTTATTTTTCTTCTTGTTGGAGTTCTGTTTTCTAAAATGTTTTAAAGAGTCTTTGTGTGATTAAAACTTCTGAGGCATTTTATGCCTGAGAATATTTTTATTTTACCCTCATTAAACGATAGTTTTACTGTACACAAATTCTATGTATTAAAGTACTTTTGAAAACATTAGCCTTTTGTTTTTTCCTTAAAGTGTTAATCTTGAGAACCTAATGTCAATCTGACTTTTCTTCTTTTATTGGAAGACACAGGTTCTTTCTTCTTTTTTCTAGGTGTTGGAACCCTTATTTCTCTTATGCTTGCTCAACCCTCTCATTATAAAATCTTCTATCATTCTTTAATTCTGGGAAGTTTGCAGTCATATATTTTAAATATTTTCATTCTTCCATTTTTTTTGTTGTTGTTGCTGTTGTTTGGGACTCTTATATGGATAGTGACACTTTTATTATTATTATTTTTATTTATTTATTTATTTATTTTGTTATTTTATTTTATTTTATTTTATTATTATTTTTTTTAAGTTTTATTTTGTCGATATACATTGTGGCTGATTATTGCTCCCCATCACCAAAACCTCCCTCCCTTCTCCCTCCCCCTCTCCCCCCCAACAATGTCCTTTCTGTTTGCTTGTCGTATCAACTTCAAGTAGTTGTGGTTGTTATATCTTCTCCCCCCCCCCCACCCCCCGGTTTGTGTGTGTGTGTGTGTGTGTGTGTGTGTGTGTGTGTGTGTGTGTGTGTGTGTGTGTGTGAATTTATATATTAATTTTTAGCTCCCACCAATAAGTGAGAACATGTGGTATTTCTCTTTCTGTGCCTGACTTGTTTCACTTTTATTATTAATGTCTATGTTACTTAACTTTTCTTTACTAAACAACAGAACTAATTTACACAATAAGTAATTGTTCTCAGCGGGGGCAGAAAGCCATAATTTTAACTGATAAGAATTAAGCATTTCCCATTCCATGAATTTTTCTATGAGTTGTGCTGTTAAACATGTAGGTATTTTTTACTTTTATTTTTGCAGAGGAGATATTAAAACCCAGAGGAGTTATATAATTTGCTCATCTATCCAACAAAAAAGTAGAACTAGAATTCAAACTAAAGCCATTGAAGTCTTGTGTTCTTTTCACCCATGATATTGCCCCACTCAAATATGAAAAACTAGAAGTAAAAATGCTGTCAATAAATCTTTATTGTACTAATGATTTTTGAGGATTATTCCAAAAAATTGGTAAGAAAAAACCTCCAATAAAATACTTGACTCATCAGATAAACTCAAAAGTGATGTGAAAACTCCCCAAATCAATATGAGTTAAAATATAAGAGTTAAAAGTTATATGAATTAGAATGTCAAAGGAAGTTAAAGATCCAGTTAGATAATGAATGGCTTTTCACTGTACAGGAAAACAGCAGAGAAATCAGAGTTTCTTTTCTTTTTTTTTTTTTTCTTTTTTCCATCAGACGTTTTAATCTTGCACTGAGTTTGTCTAAGGAGATTTTGGTCAAGACATTTTTATTTGAAAAGCCCAGTGCTAATAGCCTGGAACTCTTTGCTGAGAGATGGGAGGCCCACCTTTCTCTGTCACCTCTCTCAACAGCTTCTTACCATTGTTTCCACAGTGTACCCTCCCTGCCATCAGTGGAGAGCCATTTCTATCCTATGAGGGAGGATCTAGCTATAGACTCTCCAAGTTTCAATGCTGCAGGAGACGGCAGAAAATTTTAATACAATATTCTAACATTGAGAAGAAGAAATTGAGACCCAGGAATGCTAAGTGAGTAAACCAAAAGTAACGAAGCACAACTGGCTCCACAGGAACTTAGTGGTTATGATGAATTGTTTTCAGTGGTAGGCAAATGGTGTAGTAAAATGCTTCAGAGACGGGAAGACTGGGGCTTGACAGCTGGCTAGGCTAAATACTGGTCATGTCCCTTATAAAAGTTATTTAACAGGCATATCAATATCCACAAACTGTGGGTAAAGTATTTAATCTGGTAGGGTTATTATAAATAGAATTAGGGGCCGGCCCCCTGGCGCTGTTGGGAGAGTGTCGTGCTTGGGAGTGCAGCGACGCTCCCGCCGTGGGTTCGGATCCTATATAGGAATGGCCGGTGCGCTCACTGGCTGAGCGCGGTGCAGGCGACACCATGCCAAGGGTTGCGATCCCCTTACCGGTCACGAAAAGACTAAATAAATAAATAAATAAATAATAAAATAAATAAATAAATAGAATTAGACATAATTACATAAAATATCTGATTCAAAGTAGGCTTTGAACCAATGTTAACCATCAGAGGTTATTATAGATCTATTAGTATGAGTACTATATATTATTTATTATAGATTCACTACACGAGTTTTATCAAGCTAGATCAATATAATTTTTCTGTGGTTCCTTAGAATGAATTTTTATATGAGTTTGTTTTGATCTAATATTTCATTATTGATCATGTTTTTCTGTCGAGTGCTTTGGATCAAATTACATCAGTGGTGTGCTAGTATATACAACTTTTAAAAAGGGGAAATAGCAAAAACTGGATATTTGCTCACCAGGCAAATTTTTATTAATCATTTTAACTCTAAGAATAGGATGAGGACCTATGTGCTATTGTACAAAAGTACTTCACAAAGATCATGGAAAGATTCATATTACCTTTTAATTCTATTTTTCCACAAACAATTTCAAAAGAGCCAGATACACATAATGCTTTCTGACTCTCAATGAAAGTTTAAATTGTTAGCTTTAGTTAATGGATATGTAAGTATTTTAGCTTGCCTATCCACATACAGGATGCATCAGTATTATCTGAAAAGTTCATTCTGCAGCCCTCTTCCGAGGGGTTTGGATTTATTAGGATGGAATAGGCTAAAAATCCTAAAAAAATTTCTTCAGATAATTTGCAATATGTCAAAATACCAATAATATTAAGACAAATGAGTATCATGCTTCAGATATGTAGACAAAATTGTTCTAGGCTCTTGGAAGCATATAAGAATGATAATTTCCTACATCCTGTTCTCAGAGAACTTATCTGTTAGCAAACAGTTGCCATAATAGTGCTGTAATAAAGGTACAGATATCATGCTTCATTAGCTAAATGTAAGAGCAGATCACTTTCCCTTTGGGAGAGGCTTTCTGAACAAGGCCTTGATAAACTGCTGGTCTTGATAGGATCCATGGGAAGAAGGCATTTCAGGAATGAGCAATAATGTGAGCACCATGAACAAAATCTGATTGAGGACAGATTCAGGGTAGATTTGGGGAAAGGTGAGTAATACAGTTTAGATGAAATTGATGGCCAAAGATTTATTCATTTAATAAATACTTATAGAGAGTAAACCTGGTGAAAAATGAGTTTTGGAATAAAGTATTTATAGTATGAGTGGAGAGAAGTGAATAGATTCAAATGGTCCTGACTAGAACTTAAAGATTAATTAACTGTAGGCTAGAACTTGATGATTAATTGGATTTGGGCAGGATGTGAAGTGAAGGAGAAGAGAAAAGGAACTTGAGATTTCTGATGTGAGCCGCTGCTTGTGTAATAATAATAGTTACTGGTTTCTGGATGCCTCTTATAATACAGGCACTGAATTTGCCTTTTTCATATTTGGTCCCACTTAAACTTTGCAACAATACCATAAAGTGTGAATTACAGCCTCTTTGTTGATACCAGCACTGTAGAGTACAGGTTGAAATGCTAAGAGATAGTCAAATAATCCTGCATGGATAAGAGATCTTTTTTATATTTGACAGAACCAGAATCTTTTGTCTTCTTTCCTATTAAAGAAATCAGGAGTCATATAACACATTAATATTCCACTACTGCCAGGGGGGGACGACAAATTCCAGTGCATATTTAAAATAAAACTATTTTAAAATTATAGTCGCCTTAGGTAAAATGCTGAATTTGGTGAACAGTTCTCTCATTTGAGATCTACTGTGATTTTAACATTGGGCTTAAGACTTCATTAGCATTGTTTATTTCCTTCAATTTAGTTTCATGCTTATAGACAAAGTTATTTATTTTAAAGTAATATCCTCCTAAGCTACTTATTATCAGGAGTTATGAAAACAAATGAGTTATTTTAGAAGGCACACATCAAATGTTTTCTCCTCTTAATTTTTGCTCAGTGTAGGGGTAAGATTTTTTTATAAAATCCCAATAAGTGCTCATATTCCCTCTCAATTTTTAAAATCTCCCCAAAGTATGTTATTTTCACAGAAAAATATAAAAAATTTAGGTACAGTGAAAAATCAGCAAGTTAAATATTACTATTAATAAAAATGATGTTGTGTAGTAGGTTCTGCTGTTATGTTCTTCATTATAACTCATGCCTTATGCATTTTGTAAAATAATTTGATTAGAATTTCAGAAGAAAAAAGAAACTACTTACAGCAACAGCCAATTCAAACTTTACTGGCCACTTTATTGAAAGTTAAGCAGTACAGCCACAGGATGAGTACAGAATACCATGCCAGGGTGTGATTCTCTAGCACAGAGTTCAGTGCCACTCACAGTCAGTTTAACACACATTTTTAATTAATTAATTAATTAATTATGAATAGCTCCCACATATGAGTGAGCACATGCAGTATTTATCCCTCTGTGCTTTGCTTATTTCACTCAACATAAGTTTCTCCAGGTTCATCCATGTTGTTGCAAAAGGGAGTATTTCACTCTTTTTTATGACAGAGTAGTATTCTGTGGTGTATATATACCACAGTTTCCTTATCCAATCATCCATTGATGGACATTTCAGCTCCTTTGTGCATTTTTTAATTGGGTTATTTGTTTTGTACTGTATAATTGCTTTGATTTTATGTATATTCTGGCCAATGAACCCTTGTCAGATGCATAGTTAGCAAAAATTTTCTCCTATTCTGTAGGTTGTTGTTTCACTCTGTTGATTATTTCCTTTGCTGTACAGAAGCTTTTTAGCTTGATATAGTCCCATTTGTTTATTTTTTCTTTTGCTGCCTGTGCTTTCAGGCTCATGTTCATAAAGCCTGTGCCAAGACATAATTGCTGGAGTGTTTCACCTATATTTTCCCTTAGTATTTTTACAGTTTCAGGTCTTATACTTAACTTTTTAATCCATTTTGAGTTGATTTTAGTGTAAAGTGAGAGATGCATATTTAGCTTCATTCTTCTGCATATGGATATCCTGTTTTCCCAGCACCATTTGTTGAAAAGGTAGTGTTTTCCCCAATATAGATTTTTGTTGCTTTTGTCCAATATCAGATGGCTGTAAGCTTGAGGGGTGATTTCTGGGTTCTCAATTCTACTCCACTGGTCTGAATGTCTATTTTTATACCAGTACCATGCTGTTTTGGTTACAATAGCTTTGTAGTATAATTTGAAGTCAGATAGTATTATACCTCTGTCTTTATTTATTTATTTTTTTTGCTTAGGATTGCTTTGGCTATTCGGGGTCTTTTGTTTTTCCATAGGAAGTTAAGGTTGTTTTTTCCATTTCTGTGAAGAATGTCACTGGCATTTTGATGGGGATGGCATTGAATCTGTAGATCTCTTTTGAGCAGTATAGACATTTTCACAATGTTAATTCTTTCAATCCAAGACCATGGAATATCTTTCCATCTTTTTGTGTCTACCTTAATTTTTTTCAGAAATGGTGTGTAGTTCTCATTGTAGAGGTCTTTCATCTCCTTGGATAAATTGATCCCTAGGTATCTTTTTTTTTTTTTTTTGGACAGTTGCAAACAGGCTTACTTTTTAAATTTCTCTTTCTGTTAATTCACTATTTTTGTATATACATGCTGCTGATTTGGGGGCATTTACTTTGTACCCTGAAACATTACTGATGTTATTAACCAGCTCTAGGAGTTTTTTTGATAGAGTCTTTAGGTTTTTCTGCATATAGTATCATGTCATCTGCAAGTAGAGAGAGTTTGACTTCATCTTTTCCAATCTGGATTCCCTTTATTTCTTTCTCTTGCCTGATTGCTCTGGCTAGTACCTCAAGTACTATGTTAAATAAAAGTGGTGAGAGTGGGCATCCCTGTCTTGTTCCTGTCCTTAAAGGAAAGGCCTTCAGTTTTTCCTCGTTCAGAATGATACTGGCAGTGGGCTTGTCATAGATGGCTTTTATTGTGTTGAGATATTTTCCTTCTATACCTAATTTGTTGAGAGTCTTTATCATGAAGGGATGTTGAATTTTGTCAAGTGCTTTTTCAGCATCTATTGAGATGATCATATGGTCTTTGTCCTTGAGTTTGTTGCTGTGATGTATCACATTTATTGACTTTCATATGTTGAACCATCCTTGTATCCCTGGGATGAATCCCACTTGATCATAGTATATAATTTTTTAAAATATGTTGCCATATTCTGATTGCTAGTATTTTGTTGAGTATTTTAGCATCAAGTTTCATCAAGGATATTGACCTATCATTTCCTTTTTTTATTGTGTCCTTATCTGGTTTTGGTATCAGAATTATGTTGGCCTCACAGAATGAGTCTGGGAGAGTAGCATCTGTTTCAATTGTTTGCAATAGTTTGAGGAGAATTGGTGTTAACTCCTCTTTAAAAGTTTGATAGAATTCAGCTGTAAAACTCTCTGTACCTAGATTTTTCTTTGTTGGAAGACTGCTAATTACTGGTTCAATCTCATTGCTTATTATTGGTCTTTTCAGGTTTTCTTTCTCTTCTTTGGTTCAGTCTTGGTAATTTGTATCTGTCTAGGAACTTATCCATATCTTCCAGATTTTCATATTTGTTGTCAAACTGTTGTTTATAATGGTCTCTAGTGATTATTTGTATTTCTGTGTTATTGGTTGTAATGTCTCTGTTTTCATTTCTGATTTTTGTTATTTGGGTTCGCTCTCTTCTTTTTTTTGTAAACCTAGCTAATGGTTTGTCTATTTTATTTATCTTCTTGAAAAACCAACTTTTTGTTTTGTTGATCTTTTCTATTGTTTTATTGGGTCTCTATTGCATTTAGTTCTGCTTTGATCTTAATTATTTCTTTCCATCTACTTCCTTTAGGTTTGGATTGTTGTTGTTTTTCAAGTTCTTTGAGGCATAGTGTTAGATCGTTTATTTGAAGTCTTTCCATTCTTTTGATATAAGCATTTTTTGCAATAAATTTGCCTCTTAGTACTGCTTTTGCAGTATACCACAGGCTTTGGTATGATGTATCTTTATTTTCATTAGTTTCTAGAAATTTTTTGACTTACTGTTTAATTTCTTCTTGGACCCATAGGTCATTCAGGAGCCTATTATTTAGTTTCCATATATTTGTATAGCTTCCAGAGTTTTGCTTATTGTTTATTTCCAATTAGTTATAATTGGAATGATTTCAATTTTTAACAATTTTATGAGACTAGATTTGTGACCTAATATGTGGTCTGTCTTAGAGAATGTACTATGAGCTGATGAGAAGAAAGTGTATTCTGTAGCTGTTGGGTGAAATGTTTTGTATGTATCTGCCAAGTCCATTTGTTCTAGGGTGTAGATAAAATCCTGTGTCTCTTTGTTGACTTGTTGCCTGGAAGATCTGTCCCATACTGAGAGAAGGGTGTTCAGATTGCTCACTATTAATATATTAGGTCCTATTTTTTTCTTTAGGTTTAAGAGTGTTTGCTTTATATACCCAGGTGCTCCAGTATTGGTTGCATACCTGTTTATGATTGTTATGTCCTCTAGCTGGATAGATCCCTTTATCATTATATAGTGGCCTTCTTTGTCTTTTTTTAAATGTTTTTTTGGTTAGAAGTCTATTTTGTCTGATATAAAAATAGCTACTCCTGCTCGATTTTGGTTTCCATTTGCATGGCATATCTTTTTCCATCCCTTCACTTTTATTCTATGTGTGTCTCTACAGGTGAGGTGGGTCTCTTGAAGACAGCATATATTTGTGTCTAGCTTTTTAATCCAATTAGTCAGTCTGTGTCTTTTGAATGGGGAGTTTAGTTCATTCACATTTAAGATAGTTATTGACAAGTCTTGCTTAATTCCTGTCATTTAATTGCTTCTTGTTTAGATGGTTTAAATATCTTTTGATCATTATTTCCCCTTTTATCTCTCTTCTTCAATGTTAGTTGGAAATTTAAGGTGGGATGATTTAGCTTCTTTCTCTTTCTTGCTGGCATTTTTGTTTTAGCAGTGGGTTTTTCCCTTTCTTGTGTATTTGTGATAGTGGTCACCATTGTTCAGATTCCAGGTGAATGACTCCCTTGAGAATTTCTTGCAGGGCTGGTTGTGTGGTGGTGAACTCCCACAACTTTTGTTTGTCTGGGAAATACACTATTACTCCCTCATTTCTGAAGGAGAGACTTGCTGGGTAAAGAATTCTTGGCTGGCAATTTTTTTTCTTTTAGTATTTTGTATATATCATTTCACTTTCTTCTGGCCTATAGGATTTTGGTTGAGAAGTCTGCTGTTAGTTTGATGGGAGTTCCCCTATAAGTGACCTGATGCTTTTCTCTTGCTGCTTGTAGAATTATCTCTTTGTCTTTGAACTTTGCAAATTTAAGTATAAAGTATCTTGGGGAGGATCTTTTTGGATTGAATCTGTTTGAGGACCTTTGAGCTTCCTGGATCTGAACGTCTCTATCTCACCCTGCACCTGGGAAGTTTTTTGTTACTGTTTCCTTGAGTAGGTTTTCAATACCTATTCAATTTCCTTCAGGAATACCCACAATTCGGATGCTAGAGTGCTTGAGGTTGTCTGCTATTTCTCTTAGTTTTTCCTCATTATTTTAAATTCTTTTTTCCTTTTTTTGTCTGCTTGAGTTATTTCAAAAAGACCATCTTCAAGCTCTGAAATTCTTACTTCTCCTTGCTCTACCCTTCTGCTCAAACTCTCAGTTGTGTTTTTTATTTCATTGAGTGGGTCTTTCATATCTGGAAATTCTGCTACACTCTTTTTTAAGGTATTAATCTCTTTGTAGACCTCTTTTATATTCTGAGTATTTTTTCTTATTTCATTGTGTTCTCTCATTGAGTCTTCCTTTATTTCTTCAAATTTTCTTAAGATCATTGCTCGAAATTCTTTTTCAGACATTTCAGACTCCCTGTTCCATGGAGTCTGACTTTGGAGCATTATTGTATTCTTTTGGTGGTGCCATATCTTCTTGTTTGTTTATACTTCTAGCATTTTTCATTGACATTTGGTCATTTGGTAGAGGGTTTGTTTCTTCTATTACACTGAGGATGGCTGTTGAGAGGCCCTGGTTGCTACTGGGGAGGTGAATTGTCTTTGCTTGATAGCAGGTGTGGTTGTGGTTATATTAAATCATCTTGGGTCCTTTTCCAGAATCTGTGGTCATAGAATGAGCCCCTAGGACTGCATGGTTCTGCTGAGTACACCTTGGGCTGGTGCTCCCCTTCAGGTCCAAGTAGGAGGGAGGGACTGCCTCTAGCTGCATGTATCCAACGCTGTTGCTGGGCACACCTCAGCATGGGTCAGGGCACGGGTGGGTTGGTTCTCCCCTCTGGGTTCAAGGAGCTGGGCCAGTTAACACATACTTTGATTGAAGAAAAATAATTTTATCAAAGTCTAACTCAAGCCTGTAGTCACCAGTGATAAAATGGAAAGGGTTTAAATTCTATAGTTCAGTGCTCCTGGAGCATGTGAGAGGTTTATTAGTAAGGCCATATTATACCCTCACCCACACATCCCATCAGCCCTGCATTCAGCTAAATTCAATAGTGACTAGAGACAAGTCTATGAACTTCAGGGTGGTTTGAAATAATAAAGAGAAACATTTAGAAATACTGTGAATATGAAAGGAGGATTTATAAACAGACTTGAGTTCTAAGTAATGGTATGATTGTAGTTTTTGTCAAGTTCATAGAAAGGAAACTGCTACCATTCATTTGCATTCTGTTTAACTCCACTCCAGTAGATAAATTAGAATGATGTCTTGTCTGTGATAAAACAAAACTATATATCAGACCTGTATGAAAATAGTAACATAACTTTATGTCGGTAGATAAATAGGTAGGTAAATAGATGGATATCATCTTATTCCATTAGTGTTCAGAGGTTGGGACAAGAGCATGTGCTCAGTCTTTGAACATGTGTCTGCTCCTTTGAACCTTTGTCTTGGTTCCAGGGTCAGGAGTGACAACCATTGCAAGACCATAACCAGTGGGCAGTATATTGGCAGCTGGGTGAGGTCTCAGGCCTGCAGTTAAAACTCTAGGGAATTACTCAATCCATTTCTATGAGAATAAAAGACATACTCTCAGTAACAAAACAGTGAGTTTTCACTACAGAACTAAGGAAAAGAAAATGGGATCTAAGTGCAACCAGTAATCAGTTATCAATTAAGTTAACACTGATTTCTACACACAGGCCATTTGCAGCTGTGCTTTGAGCCCTCATGATCTATTTTTACCTCCAAGTTAATATTGTCCTCTTGTTTACCATTGTCAGAATCAGAGGCAGCAAGGTCTTTGGGGACCCAGCTATATTGTGGTATTCTTAATAGCCATCTTCCTATAGTAGAATAGTGTGGGGAAAATAGGATAATTTAGTCAGGCTCCCTGGACATTTCTTGTGAACAAGTTGTGTGTGGGTGGAGTTAGTGCACATTTACGCCAATGTATCTTTTTAGTTAATTGCTTTTGTGTGTGTTCGGCAGTTAGTTAGTTAGCAGAGCTGGCAGGCAGAGCTCCTGTCTGAAGGTAGAACATGTTTACTCTGCTGGTAGCTGCTCAGTTTTCAGTTTTTCCTTGGACTTTGCCAGTAGGAGTTGAGTTTCTGAGTTTCTCCTTTGTACTTTCTATATCCTAGATGTGTGTGTGCTGAATAAAGACTATTCCTTCTTCAACCAAGGCTCCAAGGACTGTTTTGTCTGGTTACCTAGCTCATAGACCTGCGTGGGAAGGGTTTGTGAAGGGGCTCCAGGGGTCTGTGAGCTCCAGACCCTAGCTCTAGCTCGAAAAATAGTTTGAGTCATCATTCCCGTCAAGCAAAACTTACTATTTCCACACCCACCACCATTTTGGCATCCTCTGAGCAGTATCTGCTTGGGGTAAGCTTATCACGTACCCCAGTTTTCTGCTGTTTGGCCTACCTTTTCTCTTATAGTGGCCATTATTAGCTTTGTTCACAAATACTCCAATTTTCCTCTCCTAGGAAGTGATAGAATTGCATGTCACCACTGATTTTAAATTAGTCAGGATCATCTAACTTGCATTGGACAGTGAAATGTTGAGCAGAAGAGTCATGTACCATTTCCATAACATTTAAGAGCCAGTGTATGATTTGTCACAATCACTTTTTTTCTGATCCAGAGACCATGGAAGTACATGTTGGTATGAAATCTGTCACCAGATCTTTGAATAAATGCGAAGAGTAGAGCCCTCTTACAAATCTACATTGGACATGAAGTATTAGGCCACTGAAAATTTGAGGTTGTTTATTACTGCAGCATAACTTAGTCTATCCTGACTGACTTTACACTTAAAACTTGGCAATTTTGTGCTTGACTTGACTGTTTCACCAGCTGAAACTGGTGAATGCTTCTGCAAGTTGATTTTCAAAGGACTATTTTTATTTTTAATTCAGAACACTACCATTAAATAATCACAGGAAACAAATTTGTTATATGAATTTTTTGCATGATGGAAACTCACTTTCTTTTAAAATTTTCCAAGTACATTGCAAGGTCCAATTGTCTAAATAATACAAATGATATCGCCATAGAAATTATAATTTTTATTACACTAATGAAAATAGCAGTTAAAGTTAATTTAAAATACCCAGTGTTCATACAAAAGTGTATAAAGGCATATGAAAATAGTCTCTGACTTATCCTACTTTTGTCTTAAAGCTATTATATTAAACTGCATGTCATATCACCTAAAAACAAAACAGAGAAAAGCTGTGTAGATCTGAAATATATTTTTCAACCATTTTAGAGGTCTAAGTTTTTCTTGTTAAATTGATATCTGTGCCTGGTTATAAAGCACGATAATATAAAGGTACAACTGTGGCCATAAGAATTATAAAATTAGTATATGAGCTTGATTTTAATCATTCTAATTTTTTTCTTTGTCTTTTCATTTCAATTTTTTATTTCAATTTTTTTTCTTTGTCTTTGCAGTCTGTTATCCAAGATTTAATGAAGAGCTTGTCTTAAATTGTCAGTTTGAGAAAGTTTGGCTTTTGCCATCTCTGACACATGTCTTTGTCCTTTGCTCTATTCCCTGTCAACACTTCTTTCCTCCCTGACTTTCACACATACAAATGCAGTCACAGATTCAGCTCCTAGGTCTAATGCCAGTAATTTACACCTTCCCACAAATTAGTCAGTAGTTTTCCTTTTGTCAGGAATACATGCACTACAAACGTGTCTGTGATGATAGGAGGGCCCATGTGTATCCCCTAAAAGATATTTCAGTTGTCGGAGGAGAGAGGAGTTTCAGGGAACAATGGGTGCTTTCTAGCACCCCTCAAATCATATCCTGCAGTGGCAACTTTTCAGCCAACAGATGAGGGCAACTTGGCTTTTGATTTAGACAAAGCAGGAGAGGGAATCAGGCCACTCACCTGCATAAAGAGTTTTATTTGTATTCAACTGAGTTTTAACTGATTTTTTAACCTTTTAGAAAAGAACATTTCAGATTCTTTGTACACACAGCAGCTATGTGTGAAATTTATAGCAATTCAAACAGAAACTCCCTCTGGATTCACATGACAGAATGTTTGATTAAAATTGTAGAAATCGAACTACCAGGCAACTCCTTCCAGGTCCGTATGGAACATCTGTTGAAGTAAGCCTTTAGAAGTCAGACGAAATTGAAATGTCATGCTCTGGGGGAAATATACACAACATAAAATTAAATGATGAGCATGAAGGGTAACATTCATAAGTTTGGGCTATATGTAAGCTGATTAGTCACTGGCTTAAATGTGGAGGCTTCAGGAAACAGTAAAAGTGACAGGGTTTGTGGATTTGTTTGCTTGTTTACATTCGCCTAATAGCCTAGGTACAGTAAAATTACAGGTAATATAAGTTTTCAAATTTCTAAGAAAAGTACATTATAATTTAATTTTTAAATTTATTTAAATGTTAGGATAATATATATGTATTTTAAAAAGTCAAAAAATGAAAAACTATTATATTAAGAAAACCTGGCTTAGAAACTTTCATAATTCAGGAAAAAAGCAGTTGTTTGACTTAATCTGAATATAACTAACTTTTAAAGGAAGTATAATTAAAGAATTGGGAAATAGAGATGTATAAAATGTTCTTGCTAAGTTTATAACAAATCTATAAAGATACAGTGACGATTTGGATGAAAATAAATATTTCCAAAGAGGTGTGTTATCATATTACTTAAAAAACTAAGCTACATTTTTTTTCAAAGTTAAACAAGTAGCATATTAATTATTAGCATATTTCATATTAATATTTAATTGAAATAATAAGTGATTATGGCGCTTTCCTATTCTTTCAGAAAAATTTACTGATATCATTTTGGACCAATACCAGTATTTATATTAACCAACATTGGTTATAGTGGAGTACACAATTGGTAGACCATAGGCCAAATTAATATTATTGATTATGTCTTCCTGTTATGATTAACTAGCTAATCATGATCAATATAATAAAGTTTGTTGTTAAGAATATTGTTATTGCCCCCCTCCCACAACCAGGCACACCATGCCAGTGCCTCAGAGCCTGCCCAGGGACCCGAGGTGTGGAAAAGGGGACTGGAACCCCTGCCCACAACCAGACACTGCACCAACACCTCAGGGCCAGGGACCCAAGGCATGGAGCCAGGGACCAGACCTAGCCTCCCACAACCAGGCACATCACCAGTGCCTCAGGGTCCACGTTGGTACCCAAGGCATGGAGAAGGGGACCAGACCCCCCTTCCACAACCAGGCATGCCTCTCCAGTGCCCTGGGGCCTGCCTGGGGACCCGAGGTATGGAGCTAGGGACCAGACACACCCCACAACCAGGCATACCACCAGTGCCAAGGAGCATGCCAAAAATCCTCCATGTGGGTGGCCCACCACAGCCACCACAATAACCATGGCTTCCATGAAAGTGGCTAGATGCCATAACCACCATACAGATGGTCTGCTAACCACTGGAGTGCATTGACACAAGGAGAGTCACCAGCAGAGATTAAAAAAAAAGGAGAGGATGTCTCTCTCCACAAAGCCCATTTTAGAATGACAGAAGAAGCATCTGCTTTATGATAATATTGGGGGACCTGATCACACCTCTCAGCATTGGACAGATCATCTAGGCAACAAATCAACAGAGTAACCAATATTCTTTCAGAAGGAGAGGAGAAAACTAGGGTAATTAGAGGGGGTAGGGGGGAGGGAGAGGGTGATGGGGAGAGATTAGACAAGGGGCATAAAGAATAATTATGATTTGTAACAATATATATGCTAGTAATATTGATTTGATCAACATATCTCAATGTTAAACTCCCAAAATATGTATAATCAATTTTGACTCAATAAATAAATTTAAAAAAAATTCAAAATTGTTTAAATAATCAATTTAGCAATTGTTCGACTTATATTTCACTACTGAAATATTTTTATTGGACAAAATAGTTTTGTCCATTCAATACAAAATGCTCTTTAGGGAATCCAGATTCCAATGCTTCCTACTTGAGAGGGGAATAGAAAAGTAGAACTTGAAAGTCTGGGGTGTGGTATAGCAAAGAGGTATTAAAGGGAAAGAATTCTGAAGAATTTGTGTTTTATTTCTGTTGTAGTTGTTGTACCATTTGTTGAAATTTACTCAGTTCATTAATTTCAGCAAGAAATAGGACATAAATAAAGATTTAAGAGACTATAGAGATGTTAGCAACTCATCAGTCAATAGGAAAATGTTTTCATAAATGGATACATCAGAAAGAATTTATTTCAAATATGTGATTTAATAAAAATACTCATACATATTCATGTAGAAATTCATATTGCAGGCTCACAGGACTTCTCAGTGACTTGTGCAAGGATTAGAAGGTACAAGCAGGGCAGGTGCCTTTCCTGCTGCTGCTCCTTAGAAAATCATGGTGCTTGAATGATTAGATAAAATTTAGTTACCACTTTTATTCCTTGAGTATTAAACTTTAGGACCCTGATATTATTTGCTAGGATGAATTTTCAGTTAATATTTTAGGATACATTTCTGAATGTATGTTAGGTAAATTCAGGTCTAGAAAAAGAATAGGGAAATTAAAACTCCAGCCTATGTGCTATTTTAAAGTAGAGGCAAAATAATGAATTAAAGTAGGGTGCAGTTTTTAAAGGGAAACGTGTACTGAGTAAGAAATATAGAAAATTAAGCCATCCATGTGTGATTATTGAAGAAAAAAACTCAGAGTGTCAGAGACAGAAAAATGTTGAGGCCGTAGTTGTAGCCAATGTGGTTAATCCACTGTGCTCATGCAGTTTTCTGGATATTGGAATTCAAAATGAAGTTTAGACAGGGGCTTGGCTCTCCAAGAGCTTATAGAATACAGAAACAGAAAAACATTCTAAAATTGCAGAGTACAGTGTTAAGAGACTGTATTTTGACTTCTTAGTAATGTTGAAAGGTGCAACTTTCTTTTGCATAAAACACTTTCTCTACAAAATAATTACTGTAGTTATTAGGAATTAGGTATAGTAAGCATTTATAACTAAAATACATTCCAAATTAGATCTATCAGTTTGAGTTAGATTGCACTTCATTTAGAATTTATAACTCTGTTATAAAGTGTAAGTGTTACTCTTTATTCCCATAAAATGGAAGGCAGATAAAATCTGGAAGATTTAACGTACTTATTAACTTTTTACTTGGTTGATTCTCTAATGAAGTTAATGAGCCTAAGAATTTATATGACGTGTTAGAGAAGTTTCTAAAATGAATTTTTGTAGACTATCTCCAAATCAGTGCTCATGCTTTAACAAGCAGTTCTTTGAATAGATATAAACCAAATAAAATAAAACATCAAAGGTGACAACTTTGTCATTTACCTAAACTATTTACCAGCACTAGACTTATATTTTGAATCTGACAATATTGCTATTTAATTTAGTGCAAAAACTGACTCACTCTCAGTAACTTTTTGTGGAAAGAAAATAAATTAGAGTAATGTATTCCTCCATGAACTTTTATCTGATTGCAAGCCTGTATTCTTTCATCAACTGAGGATTTTTGGAGAATATACCACTCAATCTAAATCAATTAATTAGTTATCATTTTTAAAGGGGGGTGAAATGTTTATCTTATCATTTGTAAAATTATCATTCATATATATGCCTAGCTAAATTTTATTCAGAGCTGATAAAAAAAAAAAAAACCAAAACGCAAAACGTTTAAGCTGATGGGGACCCAGCCCCTTTAGCTACTGCCTGATGATGCAGTACGCTTGAGTCTGCATTTATATACTGAAGAGTTACCATCATGAAACATTAGTGGAGACAAAGGAGAACAAAGGTTGCCCCTTCTCCTGATGTGCCAAAGCCAACTGGTTAAAAGAGCATGCAACTTAATGATTTATATTTTGTGTTGACATGATTAGAGTCAACAAGAATACCAAGTTTGTGGTACCTAAGATACTCTCAAATATTTGGTTTATATTTACATATTGATACAAAGCAATAACAACAAAATATTTATATTCTGTTTTCCCTAATTAGCACTCCATATGTATCACAGGGCTGCCCCACCTAAAACCATATTAAACTCATATTTCTGATTCTTTACATTATAATGTAATTATAAAATAGAGATATAGATGCTTTATTTTTGCTGTTAAGACACCAGTGATTTTGTTAAATAAATCTCTTTTTACAAAGTTTCCATTCTGGATTTCTGGACATTTTTGTCAAATGGAATTTTTGTTTGCTCTTTATCTCTTAGTTTATTTTTCTTTTACTTTGACCTAATTTGTCCTTTTTTCCCCACAGTGACTTTGTCTTGCTTTCTCTTTTTCACTCTCTGAAGGGGTAAAAATTTCAAAGGGGCTTGTGTCTTTCCCAAATATTATATAGTTTTTTCTTCTTCATTTTACCTAATTTCCGTTTTCATGAACTTATCCACTTTATGCTTTCTTATAAACTATTCTGGATAATTTTTCTCCTCCAATAATGTTTTATTTGTGGCTGCATAGTATATTTCCCCTGTAATTAACAGCTTTAAACAACACTGCCTGTGTATTATTTCACACAGTTTATGTGGATCAGGAATTTGGAAACAGCTTAGCAGGACGGTTCTGACGGAGGAACTCTCATTAGTTCTAGGCAAGATGACAGCAAAGGCTTGACTGAGGCTGAAGGATCCACCTCCAAGGTAACTCACTCATGTTCCTGGCAAATTAGTGCTGGTTATTGGCAGGAGCCTGATGTGTGTTCCTCCTCAGAGGGCTGTCTGGTAGCTGATTTCCTCCAGAGCAAGTAATCCAGGAGAGAGTAAGACAGAAGCTACAATGTCTTTTATGAGTTATCCTCAGAAGTCACACTCTTGGTCACCATGGTCAGCCCTATTCAGTGTAGTAGGGACCACACAGGGTGTGAATATCAGTAGCAAGAATAATTGAGAGACGTCCTGGAGGCGAGTCATCACTAAGACAAACAATATATGACTTTCTCTCATCTCCATTATGATTGTTCAAACTTTCTCAGTTGGATAATTTTTATTAAACACTCACTTTCCTGTTACATGTCTTTCTAAATTTTATCTCCCTATAAAAACAAATCCATGTTTTCATTCTGTAATCTTGTGATTGACTGAACCTTCAGTGTCAGACTCACAGAATTTCGGTTGCTCAATATATGGCTTTTTTATTGACAATAGAAGAAACTCACATTTGCATGCACTTTTTAGTACAATTTTTGTTACCTTTTCCTGTCATCATCAATATCAACTTGTTCCCATTGTTTTCCCCATGGCTGCACAATGGACACAGCTTTACTTTACTTGGACACAGCTTTTTATTTAGTCTGCCCCCTCTATCAATTATTATTGTTGTTGTTGTTGTTATCATCACAGAGTACTCTGGAAGTATTTTTTAACTATAAATATCCCAGATTCTACCCAAAGGAGTTGAAAACATGTCCACACAAAAATCTGCACATGGGTGTTTACAATACCTTCATTCATAATTGCCAAAACTTGGAAACAACCAAAATGTGTCCAGTAGATGAATAGATAAGCAAAATTATTCGGATAACAATAATATTCAGCACTAAAAAGAAATGATCTAACAAGCCATGAAAAGACATGGAGGAAACTCAAATGTATATTACTAAGTGACAGAAGTGAATCTGAAAAGGCCACATACTGTATGATTTTAATTATATGACATTCTGAAAAAGGCAAAACTATGGAGACAGTGAAAAGATCAGTGGTTGGTGCAGGGTTGTACAGGTAGAGCCCAGAGGATTCTTAGGGCAGTGAAAATACTCTGTGTGATTCTATAAGGGTATATATTGTTATGTGTATGTATAAACCCATAGAATGTACAGCATCATGAGTGAACTCTAATGTAAACTGTGGACTTTGGGTGATTATGATGTGTCAATATAGGTTAATTAATTGTAGCAAATGTCCCCTGGTGGGGGATGTTGATTATGGGAGAGATTATGCATGTATTGGGACAGGGAGTATATGGGAAATCTCTGTACCTTCTTTCAATTTTGCTGTGAACCTAAAATGGCTCTAAAAAATTGTCTTTAAAAAAAAAAATCACAGATTCATCTTGCTTTTTCCTGGCACAGGACATTGAATCAGTTATTATTCAAGAAACTCTGGCTCCTTTTAATAGAGAATAACATTAAAGGCCAAAAATCTGGGATCCAAAAGAGCACATTTGATTGCTTTACATGAATACTGGAGGTAGGTTAGTTATTCTGTTTCTGCTTTATGATTTTAGATTCTGTGATTAATTGAAAATAGTCACAATCATCCTTCCACTTAAAATAAAACTTTCTTACTGAATATGAACTCTAGGAAGAGTATATTTGGATTTGGTTTCAAATATAAGAAGTGGAAAGATATGAGGTAAGAAATTAAGAGAATGAAAATTACACATCTGCAAATCTGAGAGATAAGGAACCAAGGGAGGACTACTTGATAATTGTTGGTGTCTCACCTGAAATTTAGAACATTTTTAATCATTAAATCACAAGTGTATTGGGTAAAGAGGGGTTCCGGCCTCCATGCTTCGTTTTGAAGCAACATATTTTGGAGAAGTTCTCCATTTTCTGTCAAGCGAGCCATCACCATTTTTATGGATAGTCTCTGAGTGGTTTCCCGAAATCGTGAGGCTTAATGGTTGGGAGAGCTAGTTCTGAAGTCACCTCTAAACTGACTGCATTAGGTGGCACCTTGTATTCTTAAGCAATATATATTTAAAGTCTCTAAACTTCAGTTTCTTCAACTGTGAAATGAGAATAAGAATAACAATGTCATGGCATTTTAAACGTAAATGTAACATAAAATGCATTCAATTAAAATCGAAAGAATCAATAAATGATAATGTATTATATGTGCTATATATTGTATGTGTCATATGATCAAGGGATTAGCATAGAGCCTGGGACCTAACACGTTTAATGCTGTCTTCCTATTAGTAATCCAATCTGACTTTTTAAATTTCCTTTTTTATTTCAGGAACCCCACTTCCAGGTCTTTATTTATTTATTTATATTTTAAAATACATTGTAGTTGATTTTCATCTCCCTTTACCCGTTCTTCCCTCTCACCCCTCCCCCTGACTACATCATATCTGTTCACTTGTCTTAACAAGTCAAAAAATTTTTTGATAGCCCTTGTTACCCCAGTCAAATCCTTTCAACATTCTAAAGCTTTACTTTGTACATGAAGAACATCGCTGAAGTATTCACTAATAGACTTTGGGTAAGAAGGCAATGTGGCCAACCAAAAAAAAAAACTTGTTTTTGAGCATGTTTGCAAACTATGTGACTTTTGGTAAATTATTAAACCTTTCTAAGACTCAGTTTGCTCCCAGACGAAGTGGAATGATAATATCAACCATTAGAATTGTAGTAAGGATTAAATGAGTAGCTATAGTAATAAATATTGCTATTTTTTGAAAGGATGACCATTTCTCAATACAATCACTTCTGCCAGCAAATATAATCTCCTTCCACACTCCAGATGCTGAGGAATCTGAGTCTTCTCGGTGATGATTGTTCTGTTCAGTGACATTTGCTTCGAAGTGAGATTGATTCTGTCTTAGTTTGTGTCTTACCAGTTTAATTTTATTTTCAATAATAAAGCTGATTTACATTTATTAGACATTAGAATTCATTAATGCTTTTCTGTTTGACTAGTAATGTTTTATCACAGTTTAGGAACTGTGATTACAGCACAAGTTTGTGATTACAGCACAAACAGCAGAGGCTGGTCATCTTGTGTACAGATGACTGGAGATGTTGTTTAAACACTTCTACATACTGCACCTCATCATTTTGGTAAGGGGCCAGATAAAGGCCATATTCAGAATAACCCAAAGTAAAGATTACATCACCTATTGACTAAATTCTAGCTCTTTTTCATGAGTAAGTTTGTGCTGAAGGGGAAAATGTTAGGGAAAAAATGAGGGCAAGACAATGTCAATAAAATATGTGTCACAGAAACCACTTCCCCCCTTATACTTGGCAGATATTTAACTTGGTCAGTTATTTCAAAGGTTACCTTTAACAAAAGTTTAGATTTAATGAGAAAGAAGAAAAAAATTGCTTGTTTATTCTTTAAAAAAAATTGTCAGCAGGGTGTGATATGGGACTGAATTAATCCTGAAAGATGTTGCTTATAAGAGGACACCTAAGCATAAGGATAGCTTCTGCAATTTTGCTATGGGGAATAATAGTCCTTATGTTTTGGCCTCAAGCTGATGATTATCTCACAGAAGAAAACTAATTTTTTCTTGGAATGGTTTTGCGCAGTTAGGAGCATAATGGGTTGTACACCTTCCCCTAAGCATTAAACATTACTCACTGAGAGATACAGAATGTCAGGCCAGATAAACCACTGATTTTTTAAGGCTTAATAGCTCTTTTATTTTTATGGTAATTATCCTTGTCTGGGCATTAATAGATGATGTACATATGAAGGTTCAGATGAACTATAGGGTTACATTAGCTTCAGTGTCCTTCTAGGTGAGGGAGTTAAAAAAAAAAAAGTAAAATGAGAAACAAATGGATATAATATTCTATAGAAATTCATGACCTATGTTAAAAAAACTGAAATTTTATAAAAGCTACTTTAGGGTGATTAGGTACAGTCTTCTAAATAAAAGTTAAAAAACAATGTAGAAAATTGATTTTAAAAAACATGACAGTAGAAATAGATCTGGTAGAAGAAAATTCGTAGTTAAAATTGAAAGATATACAAAGGATTTCAAACTATTTTGAGATTAAAATGAGATAGGATGAGATGAGATGATGAAAGTTTATTAATAAAACATGGAAACAGGAATTTCACAAACTTCAATAGCATTATTACTTAAAACAAATGTTTAAAAAGCCTACAGAGAAGCTTGCACATAGTGGACAACAATTATTATTTACTGAATGAATAAATTAATGCCTAAACCCTTCTACCTTAAGATGCCCCTAGTTTTGGAAACCCTTAAAAGGAATAAATATTCAGTTTATTGGATTTCTAGATATGTTACATGCTATCCTCACAACAATCATACGAGGTAAAACTTATCACTTCATTTATAGATGCACACTTTGAGGTTCAGAGATGGTAAGTTCCTTGCCCAATATCACACAAATAAGAAACGGCAAAGCCAGTATTTGAGCCTAGTCTATCTGACTGACAGTCCAAGCAGGAGAAGAGCTAAAATGTGTACTTTGTGTTTAGAACATACAGTGACCGGCAGCCTTTCAAGAACCAGCATCAATGACATGGAAATGGAAGACGTTGTGGGAATTCTTAGGGTGAAAGAGTAAATGACAAGTGAGGAAGTGAGGATAAAAGGTGATTTCTAACTTTGTGAATGAGGAACGGAGGAGAGAAAGCAATAGCTAGAATAGGAGGATTAAAAAAATTAAAATATGACTAAGTAGTATTCCATTGTGTAGATGTACCACATTTTCCGTATCCACTCATCTGATGATGGACATTTGGGCTGGTTCCAACTCTTGGCTATTGTAAAGAGTGCTGCAATGAACATTGGGGAACAGGTATACCTTCGACTTGATGATTTCCATTCCTCTGGGTATACTCCCAACAGTGGGATAGCTGGGTCGTATGGTAGATCTATCTGCAATTGTTTGAGGAACCTCCATACCATTTTCCATAGAGGCTGCACCATTTTGCAGTCCCACCAACAATGAATGAGAGTTCCTTTTTCTCCACAACCTTGCCAGCATTTATCATTCAGGGTCTTTTGGATTTTAGCCATCCTAACTATTAAGTGAAACAAGTCAGGCACAGAAAGAGGAATACCACATGTTCTCACTTATTGGTGGGAGCTAAAAATTAATATATAAATTCACACACACACACACACACACACACACACACACACACACACACACACACACACACACACACACACACACACAAAACGGGGGGGGAAGAAGATATAACAACCACAATTACTTGAAGTTGATACGACAAGCAAACAGAAAGGACATTGTTGGGGGGGAGGGGGGAGAGAGGAGGGAGGGAGGTTTTGGTGATGGGGAGCAATAATCAGCCACAATGTATATCGACAAAATAAAATTAAAAAAAAATTAAAATATGAAAGAAACTCACATGTTTAAAAGATGCTGACAAAAAGTCACTGACTGTGGCAAAGTTGAGGATACAGGGATTTGTGATCTCTTTAGTCTTTGTAAATATCTATCTTATTTCCCATGGCCCCTCTAAGCAACAGAACTGAAACACAAAGTTTTCCCAAAACACAATCCTAATTATCTGTGAATTGAGTTTACAGACAAGGACAGAATGAACCAGTTCTTTTGGCCCTGTTGATACTGATAAGGAAGAGTGAAAAGCAACCAGAAATAATAGAGACAAAGAAGTTAAAACAGACCTACATGAGAAAAAAGAAACTATCTCCTAGAAAGGCTCCTACTTCTCCCCAAGGGTGGCATCTGCTTCTCATGAAATTAGCTAATTCTAATGAGCAGAACTGAAGATGCTAAACATCATCCTATCCTTCAATGGGGCTGGGGGGTGGGATGGGGTGCAGGGCACTGCTGACTCAGGTTGGGTTGAGGACTTGACAGTGGGAAGAGTTGATAAAAGGAAAGTAACTGCTATTGATTAGGAAGTCTCACCTCTAGTCAGTTTTGTACACTTCCTAATTTATTGATGACCAGATGACATTATTTCTGCTGCTTCTTATCCTATTTTATCTGACAGCTGCATTTAATAGAATTTCTAGTATTTTCCTACTCATTCTTTAATAGTTCCTTCAAATGTTGTCTCTTCTTCTGGAGGTATTCTTAACCACCCAACATTTGCCATTCCCTCATTTGTGCTTATTTTGTATAGCATTTGTAACAACTTATTCCAACTAATCAGTTCATAGTAGTTTTTTTCTCATTAGCCTCGGAACATTACATGAGAAGATATCATCAGTGCTCTCCTAAGGCCCTGAACATATGCTTTCAACTGTTCAAAGCTTAAAAAATATTTTGAAATAAATGAACAAATGAATAAATAAATGAATTTATAATGCATCATTGGAACACTTTTTCTGTTCTTCTAAAATAGGTACTTTTTTTAGGGAATTATTTTTATACATGTCATTTAAGTCCTAAATACAACGCCAGGAACAGCTAGTATTTATTGAGCCAGGAAGGATGTTAATCAGCTTGAGAACATTACCCTTGGAATTCTCACAAGCCTATAAGTTAGTGATAATTAGCTCCACAGATGAGAAAACTAAGGTTAGAGAGATTAAGAAAATTGCCCAATATTTCTCAACCAGTAAAAGGCAAAATTAAACCTTAAGAGACACAAAAGAGGTCAATATGTCAGTTTCAATTTTCTGGGCTCTGTCTTATGTTTTACTGCTAGGACTTAACAGCTCTTATCCGCTGATATTTTGGTGGCAGCCTGTCTACAAAGATGGCTCCTATCAATAACTTCTTTTCCCACGGACAGGTGGAATCTTGAACCGGGGCTGACTGATGCTTGTTTTGATCAAGAGAATACACCAGAATGATGCTGCTCTAGCTCTAGACCTCTTCTTTATGAGGACTAGCAGTTTCTGCCTCCCACCTCTTGGAGCTCTAAGCTGCCATGTGAAAACTCCAGGCTGTAGAGAGAGGCTACATGGAGGAGTAGGGAGACATCAGATGTGAGTGAAGAAGTCATTTTAGATGACCATCCCAAATGAATGACCCTAGCCCCAGCCTCTGTAGATCTAAAACTTCGTGAAAGACCACAAATGAGAACATCCAGATTAACCCAGTCAACCTAAGGAATCCTGAGAGATAATAACAAATTATCACGAACAACTAAATTTTGGGGTAGTTTGTGACATAGCCATAGATAACAGGAATAATATATATTTTCAAATGCAAGTTTAAATTAGAACTACAAATCATAGTGCCCTTTGTTAATTTTTATCTGATTAAATGTTTAAATGTGTTAATATTCTATAATTATCACTATGTCTATGTCAATCTGTGTCCTATTTTAAATCTAGAGATCAGTGGCAGAATAAACTTTTGCAATGCATTGAATTTCACCTGGATGACCAACTGAAGGTCTGTCTCACAGTCTGTCCAGGATCTGAAGGAGGAGATGTGTGTTTTTTGAACTTTTTTTTTTTTTTTAGTGAAAAAATTGCAATGTTACCATTACTAATGCCATTTAAAAAGCTAATGTAAATTAGTGTTATTTAGAGCTGACTTATCATTAATGACTATTATCTAGAAGAAAGGACTACCCACCACTACATTTACTCATAAAGCTATATTTTTATTTACAATTTCAGTTATACTCAGTTGCTCATTTGTCCTGGCTTATTAAGCATTCTCCAGTAGATGATATGCTTGGTTTCAGAGATATGTGACATTTGCCCAAATCTCGCATTTCCAAGAGGTCTGGACTGTTTTTACATTTGTCTGGACTGTTAATTGCTCCTTAACTATAGACTTTCACTGATTAAAAGTAATTTTATTTTCAAGAGAGCTATATAAAGCTTTTAAAGGTAAAGAGATACCAATTGAGTGTGCTTTTAGCTTGAACCATAATATTAAATTGCTAATATTGTTCCATTTTTGACCTATAAAATGGGTATTTCATAATGCTATATTACAGGTATTTTTTATTCAAGTGTTACTATAACCTTGTGAGGCAAGGCATATTTACTGAGTAGGAGAGTAGGCTAAATATTAAGTGACATACTTTATCTTACAGCTAGAAAATAAGAGAGTTTGAAGTTGAATTCAGGACTGCTAACATTGAGTCTACTAATTGACTCTTTGTCCTCTGCAATAATGAATTATTACTTATTCTGTGCTTATAAACATGAACATATCTTTGCTCTTATAGAGTTTTGATCACATTTAATATTCCAAGGTCAATGTAGTAAATTAACCTGTTACCTCTGAAAGTGGGTTGGACATAGAGAAAGCAACATGGTGTTGTGGAAATAGCAGGAGCTGGTTCATCAATTATTAAACATCTCCTATGTTTTTCTATTTATATGCATCTATTACCATGATTCCTCACTAGGTTGGGTGTTTTCAATAAAATGGAGCATGCACTCACTTTCAAGAAAAAAATCACAGAAAATAAGACCTACGTAAAACTGATTAGAGTGGCTCACCCCAACATGATCTATTAATTAAATTGAGAAAATAAAAATCTAACACAAACTTAGAGGGCAGAATTTGTAATACACAGCGATGATGTTTTTAACCTAACCTTCACATAGTGGTCACTGTCATTGCGGCCTCTCTACCTGCAGCTATGATCCTAATTGGGGAGGTATCCCAACCATGCCAAAAGGAGTCAAAGAAAAACCACTAGATCAGTTCAAAAGTCAAAACACAATTCTGTGGTTGTAGCTTAAAGATTCCCGAGAGAAACTGCTGCTACAGGAGGCTCCTGAGAGAGTCGCAATGTGATTGTGCATTATTATTTCACTTTAAATAATGTTGAATACCTGCTCCAGAAGGAGAAATGCTGTAAGAAGAAGTGCTTGTCATTAGTGGAATAATAATAATCATTACTAAAATTAATAGTGCTCTCTTAATTTAGGAGCTTTATCCTTTTGGCATATTATAGCTCCTAAATGTAGCAGCCTTGTTCGGGAAGTACACACTCCAAGATGATATGGATTTATCATATTACTTACTGGATATTTATATGTATCCCTATTTGTCAATGGCTGATTTATTCAGCTCATTTTTGGCCATTCTGCTCCTATACTGTCCTTGTCTAAGATTAACCCACTGAGCCAAATCCTGTTCTCCCTCCTCAAGTCATATCTGCAAGTCCCATTTACCCAACTTACACAGAAAAAATTTCCAAGCTTCCAATTCTTCTTATTCCTAGAGTGGACTCTTTCCCATTTGTCAGGCACTGAATACTTTGGGAACTAGTGGGATCAGAGAAAAATGGACAGCTTTTGATGTAGCATCTTGCTCGGAATTATTTAGCAATAACTCTCACTACCATCCTTTCAAAAATAGGAACCTACCCATACCCCAGCACTTTCATTCCCCATTTCCCTTCTCTGCTTTATTTTTCTCCATAGCATTGATTATCTCTTAACATGCAACTTAATTCACTTATTTTTCTGTCTTTCATTTCCTAGGATTCTTTAGAATGACAGTTACATGAGGGTAGATATCTTTGTTTATTCACTACTTTGTTATCAGTGTCTTATGCATGGAAGTGCACAATAAATGTTTGTTCAATCAATAAATAAATTAACGTAGAGGTCTCTTTCTTCACTTGTAAATTTTTTGATAATAAAAGTATAAGCAGCTCTTATTCGACAATTTTTTTCATTCCTAAAAAGAATGTTTGATGACAAATATACAGAGAGAAAGAATATATATTCCATTATTTTTAATGGAAAAAAATCATAATGGGTTCCAAGCCCATTTCAAAACTTCAACTGAATGTTAATAAACATTCTTAAATACCTAAATAACAATCCATAAATAATTTACAAATAACATAAAACATTCAAAAAACTATTTAACAAATAATGAAGGCATTTGTGGGTATGTTTCTGTGCAGTAAACAGTATTACTGTGTGTTTTCCTTTCACACTGTGAGGAGGAGTTACTCCAGTATATATAAACAACGAAATAATATGTGAAATAAATAAAGAAATCTAACTAAATTGAAGCTTGTTGGTAGCACCCTCAGGCACCCGACACAAGCAAACTGTAATCTATGACAGCATAAACCTCTAAGTAGAGGAGAAGGCAATAGAAATAATATAGAAATAATATAGAGATAGAACTGCAACATGTTCAAAGTTCTCTCATAAGGACAAGCATACAGCTTTCCATATGTTCCAGATGGAAACTTTTTGTGTAGGTTTGCTCATAAAATTGGAGAAAGAATACAAACATTTTAAGTAGACTACTTGTAAAATCTGAATCTAACCAAAGATAATCCCATGGGTAGGGATGAAGTAACATGCAGAAAAAAGAAAAGATAGCAACAGAATATTTTTAAAAGCCCAACCTAGGACATTTTATATTGCTTGTTTTTTGAACATTTAAACTTCTTAGCAAACAATGCAGTTAAAATCTCTTTCAACACCATTGACTTTTTGTTATTGTTAAAGAACTAAACAACTATCTTTCAGTTTCAAAGAAACATTGGAGTATATTGAAAGCACATTTATCAGACAAATTATAAATGGACAATATAAATTTTTAATGTGGTATTTCTTAAAAGTATTCTATAAAGTTAAGAAAAAAGTTTTAATCATAGGATTTGACTCCTTATTTTTAACTATGCATTTAAATTTTGTGCTATATTAATAGATTTTGATATAATAGTTGAAAAAAATGAACATCCTATTACCTCGGATTACCATCTATCAATTTTTAACTATAGTTTGTTTGTTTTTTACTTTTTCAAGGTTTGTAACATTTACAGTGTGCTGTGTCACTATACAATTGATGAGTTTTAATTCTATGTTTAAATTACTTAAAAACTCACTACTCATCTCTTTAAAACAGTTTATCAATTTCCACAGACATTATTTTGATTAATGTTTTAATTGATTGGATTTTTGTTCTTTTATGTTGAGAACATCTGTGGTAGGCTGAACAATGGCCCTCCAAAGATATGCACATATTAATTACCAGAACCTGTGAATAAGTTACTTTATATGGTAAGAGAATTGGCAAATGTGATTAAGTTAAAGATTTTAAGATTTGGAGATTATCCTGGATTATCCAGGTGGGCTCAATGTAATTACACACGGATTTATAAAAGAAAGGCAGAATTACAGTGAGAGAGAAAAACATTTGATGAAATAAGTAGAAACTGGAGTGATGTGGCCACAGCCAAATCATACCAGCGACCTCTAGATACTTAAAGACATGGTGTAGATTCTCCCTTAAAACTCCCGGAGGAAATCATCCCTGCTGACAACTTGGTGGGCCCTTTAAGGCCCATACAGTTCGTTTTGGACTTCTCGCCTCCAGAAATATAGGAGAATAATTTTGTATTGTTTTAAGCCACCAAGTTTGTGGTAATTTGTTACAGCAGAAATGAGAAACTAAATGTTATATATATAATTGCCTAATTGCTATACTTATTTTTAAAATTTTTTTATTTTTTAATTTTTTCTTATTTTTTATTTTTTTAAAATTTTATTTTGTCGATATACATCGTGGCTGATTACTGCTCCCCATCACCAAAACCTCCCTCCCTCCTCACTCCCCCCCTTCCCCCCAACAATGTCCTTTCTGTTTGCTTGTCATATCAACTTCAAGTAATTGTGGTTGTTATATCTTCTTCCCCTCCCCCCCGGTTTTTTTTTTTTTGGTGTGTGTGTGTGTGTGTGTGTGTGAATTTATATATTAATTTTTAGCTCCCACCAATAAGTGAGAACATGTGGTATTTCTCTTTCTGTGCCTGACTTGTTTCACTTAATATAATTCTCTCAAGGTCCATCCATGTTGTTGCAAATGGCAGTATTTCATTCGTTCTTATAGCTGAGTAGTATTCCATTGTGTAGATGTACCACATTTTCCGTATCCACTCATCTGATGATGGACATTTGGGCTGGTTCCAACTCTTGGCTATTGGAAAGAGTGCTGCAATGAACATTGGGGAACAGGTATACCTTCGACTTGATGATTTCCATTCCTCTGGGTATATTCCCAACAGTGGGATGGCTGGGTCGTATGGTAGATCTATCTGCAATTGTTTGAGGAACCTCCATACCATTTTCCATAGAGGCTGCACCATTTTGCAGTCCCACCAACAATGTATGAGAGTTCCTTTTTCTCCGCAACCTCGCCAGCATTTATCGTTCAGAGTCTTTTGGATTTTAGCCATCCTAACCGGGGTTAGATGGTATCTCAGTGTGGTTTTGATTTGCATTTCCCGGATGCTGAGTGATGTTGAGCATTTTTTCATATGTCTGTTGGCCATTTGTGTATCTTCCTTAGAGAAATGCCTACTTAGCTCTTTTGCCCATTTTTTAATTGGGTTGCTTGTTTTTTTCTTGTAAAGTTGTTTGAGTTCCTTATATATTCTGGATATTAATCCTTTGTCAGATGTATATTTTGCAAATATTTTCTCCCACTCTGTTGGTTGTCTTTTAACTCTGGCTGTGCAGAAGCTTTTTAGTTTGATATAATCCCATTTGTTTATTTTTCCTTTGGTTGCCCGTGCTTTTGGGGTCGTATTAATGAAGTCTGTGTCCAGTCCTTTTTCCTGAAGTGTTTCTCCTATATTTTCTTTAAGAAGTTTTATTGTTTCAGGGTGTATATTTAAATCCTTAATCCATTTTGAGTTGATTTTAGTATATGGATCTAGTTTCATTTTCCTGCATATGGATATCCAGTTATCACAGCACCATTTGCTGAAGAGGCAGTCCCTTCCCCAGTGAATAGGCTTGGTGCCTTTGTCAAAGATCAGATGGCAGTAAGTGCGTGGGTTGATTTCTGGATTCTCTATTCTATTCCATTGGTCAGTGTGTCTGTTTTTATGCCAGTACCATACTGTTTTGGTTATTATAGCTTTGTAGTATAGCTTAAAGTCAGGTAGTGTTATGCCTCCCGCTTTATTTTTTTTGCTCAGCACTGCTTTGGCTATGCGTGGTCTTTTATTGTTCCATATAAATGTCTGGATAGTTCTTTCCATTTCTGAGAAAAATGTCTTTGGAATTTTGATGGGGATTGCATTGAATTTGTATATCACTTTGGGTAGTATGGACATTTTCACTATGTTGATTCTTCCAATCCAAGAGCATGGGATATCTTTCCATCTTCTTGTATCCTCTCTAATTTCTCTCAGCAGTGGTTTGTAGTTCTCGTTATAGAGATTTTTCACCTCCTTGGTTAACTCAATTCCTAAGTATTTTAATTTTTTGGTGGCTATTGTAAATGGGCAGGCTTTCTTGATTTCTCTTTCTGTATGTTCACTATTGGAGAAAAGAAATGCTACTGATTTTTGTGTGTTGATTTTGTATCCTGCTACTGTGCTGAAAACATTTATCAATTCCAACAGTTTTTTTGTAGAGGTTTTAGGCTGTTCGATATATAGGATCCTGTCATCTGCAAACAGGGACAGTTTGACTTCATCTTTTCCAATCTGGATGCCCTCTATTTCCTTCTCTTCTCTGATTGCTCTGGCTAGTACTTCCAACACTATGTTGAATAGGAGTGGTGAGAGTGGGCATCCTTGTCTAGTTCCTGTTCTTAAAGGAAAAGCTTTCAGCTTTTGCCCATTCAGGATGATATTGGCAGTGGGTTTGTCATATATAGCTTTAATTATGTTGAGATACTTTCCCTCTATACCTAACTTGTAGAGGGTCTTTCTCATGAATGAGTGCTGAACTTTATCAAATGCTTTTTCAGCATCTATAGAGATGATCATATGGTCCTTGTGTTTGAGTTTATTAATATGGTGTATCACATTTATTGATTTGCGTATGTTGAACCAACCTTGCATCCCTGGGATGAATCCCACTTGATCGTGGTGAATAATTTTACAATGTGTTGCTGTATTCTGTTTGCTAGTATTTTATTGAGGATTTTTGCATCTATATTCATCAAGGATATCGGCCTGTAGTTTTCTTTTTTGGTTATATCTTTACCTGGTTTTGGTATCAGGATGATGTTTGCTTCATAGAATGAGTTTGGGAGATTTGCGTCTGTTTCAATCTTTTGGAATAGTTTGTAAAGAATCGGTGTCAATTCCTCTTTGAATGTTTGGTAAAATTCTGCTGTGAATCCATCTGGTCCGGGGCTTTTCTTTGTTGAGAGCTTTTTCATAACAGCTTCAATCTCCTTTATTGTTATTGGTCTGTTCAAATTTTCTACGTCTTCATGGTTCAGTTTTGGGAGCTTGTGTGTGTCCAGAAATTTATCCATTTCCTCCAGATTTTCAAATTTGTTGGCGTATAGTTGTTTATAGTAGTTTTGAATGATTCCTTGTATTTCAGATGAATCAGTTGTAATATCGCCTTTTTCATTTCTAATTTTTGTTATTTGAGTCTTCTCTCTTCTTTTTTTTGTTAGCCATGCTAATGGTTTGTCAATTTTATTTATTGTTTCAAAAAACCAACTTTTTGATTCATTGATCTTTTGAATTGTTTTTTCGTTTTCACTTTCATTCAGTTCTGCTCTGATCTTAATGATTTCTTTCCGTCCGCTACCTCTAGGTTTGGATTGTTCTTGTTTTTCTAGTTCTTTAAGGTGAAGTGTTAGGTTGTTCACTTGCCATCTTTCCATTCTTCTGAGGTGAGCATTTAATGCAATAAATTTCCCCCTTAATACTGCTTTTGCAGTATCCCACAGGTTTTGGTATGATGTATCATTGTTTTC
Organism: Cynocephalus volans; assembly: GCF_027409185.1. Classification (NCBI taxonomy): domain Eukaryota; kingdom Metazoa; phylum Chordata; class Mammalia; order Dermoptera; family Cynocephalidae; genus Cynocephalus; species Cynocephalus volans. The sequence continues at coordinate 81,632,256 of NC_084464.1, forward strand.
ATTAGTTTCAATAAATTTTTTGATTTCCTGCTTGATTTCTTCTTGGACCCATATGTCATTAAGGAGAATGCTGTTTAATTTCCATGTGTTTGTATAGTTTCCAGAGATTTGTTTGTTATTAATTTCTAGTCTTAATCCATTGTGGTCTGAGAAGATACATGGGATAATTCCAATTTTTTTGAATTTATTGAGACTTGATTTGTGACCTAATATGTGATCTATCCTGGAGAATGATCCATGTGCTGATGAGAAGAATGAATATTCTGAGGTTGTTGGGTGGAATGTTCTGTAGATATCTGCCAATTCCAATTGGTCTAGAGTCTTGTTTAGATCTTGTGTTTCTCTACTGATTCTTTGCCTAGATGATCTGTCTAATATTGACAGTGGGGTGTTCAGGTCCCCTGTTATTATTCTATTAGTGTCTATTTCCTTCTTTAGGTCTAATAGCGTTTGTTTTATAAATCTGGCTGCTCCAACATTGGGTGCGTACATATTTATGATTGTTATGTCTTCTTGATGGATCAGTCCTTTTATCATTAAGTAGTGTTCCTCATTGTCCTTTTTATGGTTTTTAGTTTAAAGTCTATTTTGTCAGTTTTAAGAATAGCTACTCCAGTTCGTTTTTCTTTTCTGTTTGCATGGTAAATCTTTTTCCATCCTTTCACTCTTAGTCTGTGTGAATCTTTATGGGTGAGGTTGGTCTCTTGTAGGCAGCATATAGTTGGGTCCTCCTTTTTGATCCAGTCAGCCAGTCTGTGTCTTTTGATTGGGGAATTTAAGCCTTTTACATTAAGAGTTGTTATTGAAAGGTGTTGATTTATTCCTAGCATTTTATTGGTTGTTTGGTTATCTTGGGTGTCTTTTGTTCCTTGCTTCTGATTTACTGTTTGGTTTCTGTGTTTGTTGGTTCCTTAGGTTGTAGATAGCATTTTTGTTTGCTTGTTTTCTCTTCATGAATGCCATTTTTGTTATACTAGTGGGTATTGATTTTTCTTGGGTTTTTATGGCAGTGGTAGTTAGTTTTCAGGAACCAAACCCAGTACTCCCTTGAGGATTTCTTGTAAGGGTGGTCGTGTGGTAGTGAACTCCCGCAGTTTTTGTTTGTCTGAGAAATATACTATTTGCCCTTCATTTTGGAAGGATAGTCTTGCAGGGTAGAGTATTCTTGGCTGGCAATCTTTGTCTTTTAGTATTTTGAAAATATCATCCCATTCCTTTCTAGCTTTTAGGGTTTGTGATGAAAAGTCTGATGTTAGCCTGATTGGGGCTCCCTTATATGTGATTTGACGCTTCTCTCTTGCAGCTTTTAAGATTCTCTCTTTGTCTCTGAGTTTTGCCAATTTGACTATAACATGTTTTGGAGAAGGCCTTTTTGAGTTGAATACGTTTGGAGATCGTTGAGCTTCCTGGATCTGATGATCTGTGATTTTTCCTATACCTGGGAAGTTTTCTGCCACTATTTTGTTGAATATGTTTTCAATGGAATCTCCATTTTCCTCCCCTTCTGGAATAACCATGACTCGGATATTTGAGCGCTTAAGGTTGTCTGATATCTCTCTCAGATTTCCTTCAATGTCTTTGATTCTTTTTTCTTTCTTTTTGTCTGCTTGTGCTATTTCAAACAGCCCATCTTCAAGTTCAGAGGTTCTCTGTTCAACTTCGACAAGCCTGCTGGTTAAACTCTCCATTGTGTTTTTTATTTCGCTGAATAACATCTTCAGTTCAGCAAGTTCTGCTACATTTTTTTTCAGGACATTGATTTCCTTGTACATTTCTTCTTTCAGATCCTGTACACTTTTCCTCATTTCAGTATGATGTCTAGCTGAGTTTTCTTGTATCTCATTCAGTTTCCTTAGAATTATCACTCGAAATTCCTTGTCAGTCATTTCAAGGGCTTCTTGTTCTATAGGATCTAGAGTTTGAGATTTATTAACTTTTGGTGGTGTACTTTCTTGATTTTTTGTATTTCTGGTATCTTTTTTTTGATATTTATTCATTGTGGCAGGGGGTTTCACAGTCCACCGGTTTGATACTATTGACTAACTAGGATGTTGCTGTGGTTGCCAATTTGGTATGGCTCCCTCCATGACTGCTCAGTTGGCCTCTAGTGCCTTGTGTGTATGGTTGCCTTGGGTCTTGGGCCTCTCCGGGGAGCCACCTCTCTGGTCAGCTTGGACTCTGCTGGGCTGGTATATCACGTACCACAGGGTGTGTGATCTCTGTTGAGCTTTCACTTCCCGTGCAGGACTTCTCCCTGTTCCTTGTGCTCTGGCCCAGGCTATTGGATCGTGCAGTGGCGACCCCACAGGGTGTGTGGTTTCTGTCGAGTCTCCGCCTCCCTCACCACACGTCTCTCCACTCTGTGCGCACTGGGCTCTGCTGGGACATGTCTTCTGCAACCCTCGTCTATCAGCTGGGACTTCAAGACCCTGCTCGGCACCACCTCGCCCAGGAAGTCTACCAGGTTTCTGCTAGGCACAGATGACCGGTTGCTCTGGGTGCCTTTGTAGCACTGTAGATCTTTCTCGGGACTTGTTTACCTTTGTATCCCCCTGGCATGGGCCGAGTCTAGCACCCGCCTGCAATCAGCTCTCCGGCAGGTTCAAGCGGACTTGGGAACTCTCCTACCACACTATTCCCAACCAGAAATTGGTTAGGCATTTTTCCGAACTGGTGGCCGCAGAGATGGTATCTGCCTCTCAGTAACAGGAAGTTTACCAGGGGCCGGAGTCCAGGGTGTGGTGGAGTGACAGTCGACCCCGCCCGTACTTCCTTGCCCTCCCAACACTGGCCTGGGATGCCCCACGCCACCAGCTCTGCCAGAGAACCATGGAGGGAGTGGGAGGGGAGGCCAGCCCACAGGCTCCAGGAAGCCCCGTGCCGGGGCAAGCAAGTGGGAAGGCTCAGTGAGGAGTCAAGCCGGGCGGAGCTGCCAGCACCTGGGAAAATGGATGCAGCCCCAGGGCGGTGAACGGCCTGGTGATGCAGGCAGAGGCTGGGTGGGCGTCAGCTCCCCCGAGCATGGCCCGGCCAGGGGTCACTCACAGGGCTGTGTCAGGTCGGGCGCTCACTCTCTGCCTCTGGTTTGTCCCCTTCCCTGTTCTCGGCCACCGCTGCCTCGGGCTCCTAATTGCTATACTTATAATTGAAAACATTTCTGCATATTTGACTGCTTATAATATTCATAGGTCATAATTCTATGTCATCACCACTTTGAAGACATTTTAAAATTTCTTTTGCAAATAAATATTAATTTCAAGAAGACTAAAGCCAGATTGATTTATCCTCACTTTCATTCCAATGCTAAATTTTTTTCTTTATTTTTGAAGTTTAACAACTTATCCAGAATATTTATAGTTTCAATATTTCTCTTCTCAATTTTTCTTGAAACATGCTATTTTAACATATATTTAGTTATTCCAACAAATAAGCAAAGTATTATTTCATATTGAGTCCAATATCTGCTTTCCTTATTGGACTTTCTATCTTGGGAATAAATTATCCTTATGTTGGATTGATTCTTTCTTTAATTGCCTTATTTTTAGGGTTTTTCTTCAAAAATTTACTATGATTATAAGAAGCCTCTGCTCTTTTAAATTTGATTTTCAGAAATCCCTTGCTAAATATAATTTAGTCTCATAATGATATTGTTATATTTTACTGGTGTCATTTTTTTTGCAATCACATTCTTTTGTTTCATTTCCTTTTATTATACTTTCTTCTAATCTAAGTTTGTTGTTTTTAGCATGCAATGTTTCTTGTATTTTTTTGCCCATCATTTAATTGGATCTTTACCATGCCACTTGCCTCAATTATGTACTTAAATTGACAAGGTCATCTCTGTCCAAGTGTAAATCTTTTTTCTAGTAGTTTCAAGTGTTAGTATGAAGTATTCTTTCTCCTAAGGGTTTGGGAAGAGGAAGGGAAGAAAGAACTCAGTAAAAACTGTGTAGTCCATTGAAAAGCACTGGCCCTCATCTGATCTTTGTTAAGTTTACTGAAGTAGGGTTTATACCATATTATTAGAGCTGTTTGTCATGGAGAAATATTTGAGACTTTAAATACTTAACCCTAGTTGTTTAGTTTTCCTATTATACTTGTCTTTCTCCAGTAACAGTGGCTCTTTTTCCCCAGTCAATTTCTCTTCTTATTTTAGGATATTAGTGGGAATTCTTAGGATTGTTTGCCTCGTTGCTGGGGAGTGGAATATAATAGAAAATTGCATGTCTCACTCAGTTTCCCATTGAAATTTGAGGTATTAGTGAATATTCAATTTCACTTCAGATTTTGGTATATTAGTGAAAATTCTTAGAATTAGTTAATTATCTTCCCAGGAATAAGGTCTACTTAAGAATTGCACAGCAACTTTTGTCTCTATCTTTTGGCTAGATACTCACCACCTTATGTTGTAACTATTAGTATGCTTGCTTATTGATGGTGAATATTTTTCTTGCTTAAAAAAAAAAATTAGTTGGCAGAGGGAGATTCTGAGGTATGGCTTTCTTCCCTGATCTTTATCTAAAAACTCCTTTATTCCCCCACAAATGTGTCTCTATTCTCTCTTTCTAATTAGACAAAATCCCTTGTATATCTTGTACATCTCTATTATTTGTCTTGTGCTCTTTATAAAGTTTGCATGCTAAAATATGTACTCTGAAATATTTTAAAATATATACTTTCAGCAAGTTGCATAGCTGTCAGGAAACATATATTAACTACTTGTTGTATGAATAGCACTTGTACTATACCAAATAGCAATTGGTATAGATACACTAACAATAAAAATTAGGATGTTTTTGTTGGTATTATGGCCAAGGAACCCAGAAATCAACAAATCCTGCCACATGACACAATTATCCATCCAAGTAGAGGTTTCTGAGGAAGCTAAACACATAGGGAATGATATCTTAGGAATATATAATAAAACTTATTTCTAAGGGGCTTGAGTCATAAACTCTAATAGCAATAACTCTTTTCAATTGACCTGGAGGATATATACTGTGGGAAAGCAAAATATTTCAGCCCGAAATTTACTTCTTTGACATATTTCAGGATGGCTAATTCGGGGGGACTGGAAAAACACGATGAACTAAAAGGCGGAGGTTTGTTTTTGGTTGTGTTTGTGTGTGTATGTGTGGAAAAAAATTTATACCTGTAGATGCAAACAGCTGGGCCTCCTCTGAGGCCCCCTCCTTCAGTTGCTATCTATTCTTTCTGAAGTCAACTGCAAGATTACCTGAGTTGTTTTTATCTGCATAACAAGACAATGTCTGCTAAATTAAAATTAAAATTTTAATTTCTGCCTTCTTTCTTTTACCTATGACACAATCTTTCCTAGAGTTCCAGAAAAATTTGGTCTTAGGACGTTGTTCTTAGGCCTTATATCTACCTCATCCCCTCTCTCTCTTATGAACGTTGGTATATAACCTTCTGTAGCCCATTAGGTTATTGGGAAATTACTCTCTTGCTATTTCTCTGTGCACTGCTTCCTCTTAGCATGTTAAAATAATACAATTTGTTGGCTTTTCTTCATATTAGTTTAATAGGGACAGTTGATTTTTTGTTGAACCTTCGGGGTAGAGAGAACATTTTCCTTTGGCCCCTGTAATACCAAGCTAGAACTTTAACTATGCTTCAGCAAGAAAACAAAAGCATCCCTCCAATAGGATACTTCACCCCTCCATTTACCCTCCTAAGTCACAGTTGAGGCTCAAGTTTTATCACCTACAACCAGATATATGAAAAGAGAGAAGAGATAATGTTTTGCAGTTCTGCCACAACCTCTTTCAGGACAAAAACACGGCGGTAGCTTATGACATTTACCTCGTGGTAAAAAATGGAAACAAGAAAGAAAGTGGGCTCTGCTCACTCCCATTCAAGTGAGAACAGATGCCAACTTTGTTCCAGCTAAGTGGAAGTAGGACTCAGAAAAGAAGACAATGGTTTTTAACTGTTTTTCCTTGCAACTTGATCACTGGCTTAAGTGGCCCCAGTCATGTGCTGGAATCCAACCAACCAAGCTGATGCATGGAGTCATCACCATTAGGTGGGTTTTAGCCAGAGATAGGTGGCAGCTATATTTTCCAAACTACAAATTAGGATATATGATTTGACAGAAGACTTTTATGCCCCTTCTTGGAATAAATGGCAGTTTAGGAGACAAAGATGCTGAAAAGTTGGAATGTTTGCATCATATGATGGTTTATAGGATAGCAGGAAAGAAAATATAAAATGTATATTCTCTTAGTAGAACCTAAGAATTAGAGTAACAAAAGGTGGCTGTAAAAAGATAGTAGATATATAGCTATTATCCTCAAGGAACTTAAATTCTAATTCAGAATATAAATAAAACATATAAGACATTCAGGGGATTGTTTCAAAATAACATATATAAAGTTTTGGATGATTTAGAATTCTGAAGTTAAAATGAAAAGTGACAACTCTGAGGATAACATTATTTAGGCACAACTTTACAGGTGTAGGAGAACAGGGAAGACTTCCCTTTCAACTCTCTTATTGAGGCACAGAAAGCTGTTACCCCCCAAATATGGTGCTTTGACATGTTGAAATAAAGAATCAGTCTTCAGGGAGTTGAAGAGAAAATCTTTCCTTGGCTCCTACATTCTAAAGTTTCTCTGAAAACTGAACTAATAAACAGAGATTAATATGAAGAAAATGCATAACAAATTTTATGATTTTAATGTGTTGGAAGGGAGAAATGCACAGGGGAATCATGAGAGTAATTTCCCAGTCTTCTAGACCTAAAAAGAACATGAGGCCAAATACATACAACAAGGATTTATTAAGCCAATATGATGATTCCAACTGGGGAGACACATAGATCACAGGTAGCCCTGAAATGTGCTCTGGAAAGGGCCAGCAGAGCCTGTAATCTTTGTGGATTTCTGGCTTCATTATGGCTGCTTCTGAGTAAAATGGTTTGTGATAACATTTTTTTTTTTCAGGACATACGGATGTGACTGCTGGCTTATCCCAAGTCTCCAAAGGCATTGTAATTTAGTTGACCTAAATTTAGCCAGAGCAGATTTTTTGCTATCATTATTTCCCCTTTTGATCAAGCATTGAAAGCATTGGTGATCAATTCAGGTAGACATTTTGGTCCTTCGTCACTGGGAAGGCTTATTTCCAGAAAGTCATGTCCCACATAGGGGGGAAAATATCAGGTTTTATCCTCTAGGTCTAAGTTTGAATTTTAAGCAACATGGGAGTTGGGATGGGACAGCAGCCTTTTAATCCTGTGAAACAAGGTGTTGATTCATTTCTATGTGTTGAGATATCATGATTTTAGTTGTAGTAGTAGACTCAAAACATTGAGTAATGCACATTATAATTACCCTGAACACCAGTATTATAAGAAAAATGCATATGACTATGAAAACAAGAATAATCAATGTGTCATTACCAGGAACCTGAAGAACCAACCTATTTGGTGAATAATTTCCCATGGAATGGAAAGGGGCTCTCCATGGCATCAACCTGCCCTGCCACATCTAAAAGGTGGGTCACATTGGCTGATTTGTCTGGTGTATATACACAACATTTAGTTTTGAGGATAGCACAGGTAACACCTTGTAAGGCAGTTAAAATATCTAAAGCTCTATGATTTAGTGTTACTGCTTTATGCCTTAGAGTCACTTCATTGTTTAACAGTGCTAAACTGTTGACTGTCATTTAAGATCTATCTGGTAAAGTTGGTAATGTGCGTAATTACATCCTTGATACCGAGAGAGGGACTGAAGAAGTCTGAAAGGTGTTTATACCATTTGAAAACAGCACAAGTTCGTCCGGCTTTTAATAAGGGCAGATTATCAGGGGCTTCTAAAGTGTTAAGGACAAGCCCCTGGGTCCAGGCAAAACAGAGAGAACAATACTCTAACCACCAGGAGACAGCCAGGGCTACACGTTTGTTCCACACAGACAATGTGTGCCATTTGGGGAAACCCAATAAATGCCAGGGCATTGGGACCAATCAGTAGCAAACTGATCAGAGGCCTGAACCTGTGAAGTATGATTACAAGGGGCAACCAACCCATATTAGGAGTACTGTTTGGTTGGTTGTCCTTAGTATGGTTTGCTTGCTCCCAACATAAAGAGCTTTGTTACTTACATGCCCAAATGATGGTGTCAGCCACATAAAACCATCCCAAATCTGTATAAATCCGTGTGATTGTCTCACAGTTTTGTCAGGTGGTACTACTTGCTGTGAGCATGAGATGGCAGAGCAACTGCAACATTTCGAGAAAAAGGGAAACTATGTCCTTTGCTTTGTAAGGCATCATTTACACTTCATTGATGTATACTGTTTCCAGAGATGTTTGAAGTGTCTAATACACCTTGGCCTTTTGTTCCTTTGAGTAACCATGTTTATAAATATAGCCAATCAGTACTCTGTAGTGGTGACATTCACCATGGCAACCCTGCAGAACTAGATAGTGGTATTTGTTTGCATATCCACTATGCAAGTAAGTTGCTGCCTTGGACAAAAGAATATGCCCATTGTAGAAATAGATTGCATTCAAGGACATTAGTGAACTGGATAGTGAAAAATAACATGAGAAGAGTTAGGGGCATCTTACAACTTAAACTAGGTTGTAAGTTTTGATTTGGCATAAATTTGGTTAAAAAGCAAACACAAACAGATGAGACCTGTGTCTGACAACAGTCTAAGACTGAAAGAGTTCCCCAGAGTAAAAGTAGAAGTCTGAATTTTCAGCAGTGTTGATCATCAGGTCAGGTCTGAACTCTTCTCGTCCTCGTTGGAAGAGTGGGGTGTCTGACTACAAGTTAGCTTCAGAAGATCTCCAGTAATGGAGGAGGTCTACTGAGGTGGATTTGAGATTTTTAAGTGAGAAATATGAAACCATAGGTGAATGCCTTTGAGCTTAGTTGCACAGGGATTGGCTAATAGTACCTGATATGGTTCCTTCCATTGTGGCTGGAGGGAATTTATTTTATGACGTTTCCAATGAACAAAGTCTCCGGGCTGGAGACCATGATCTTTGATCTTTTTTTCCTGGAAGCTCACTGTGGAAGGAATACTTTATGATTTTAGAATTTTTTTGTGAGAAGCTTTATAAAGCTTTGGCGGTAATGAAGAATGTCTCATTTTAGAAGAGCTGGTTCATAAATACCTTCATCTGGGTGCATAGGGTCTACCTGATATTATTTCAAAGTGAGAAAACTGATGCTTTCTGAATGGGGTAGAACACAAGTTGAGTAACACCAATGGAACAGCCTTTGGCCAGGGAAGGTTAAAGATTTCTGTTAATTTTGCCATTTGAGTCTTTAGTATTTCATTTGTGCATTTCACAAGTCCAGAGGACTGAGGATGATATGCTCAATGGGAATGCTGGTATATTGGCCATATATTGCAAATGGACCAAATTATATATCCTTGCAATGGGGGCAAACAAAGTCCAACTGCCATATCTCAAAGGGTCCCAGTGGTAAAGGGAAATGTCCCTGTGATCCATGGAGTGGTTTTCCAGGATTGGATTTGGGACACACAGAACAGCAAAAGTACACCTTTTGAGCAACTGTAGGAGACGGTCTCCAGTAATATTGTTTTCCCCATGCTATCATTTTATCTGGATTCCAATGAGTTAGTCATGAACACACTGTAAAAAGGGTAGCTGGAGTCCTAAAGGAAGAATTGGCCTATTATGTGGTTCATACCATAAGCCTGTTTCAGGAGAAAAAATCTCTCCCCTGAAACTTTTTCAACAAGGTTTTAAATCGGGCAAATACTTGTAGAGACAGTTTGAGATGGCTACATTTAAAACAGGGAATATCCTTCAGAGCTGCATTTTTGGCTGAAACATCAGCCAAATGATTGCCTTTACTTTCAGGAGTATCTAATTTTAAATATCCAGGAATTTTTATGATAGCAAATAATTTAAGTTTTTGAATAGTTTTTAAAAGGGCAGCAACCTGTTGCCCATTTTTATATATTGTCTTAAGAAGTCAGGAACCTGCATTGTTTCCAGAGCATCCCCAAATCATGGGCTACTTCAAACACATGTTTGCTCTCTGTATAAATGCTAGCAACTTTATTTTTTGCCAGTTGACAAGATCTTGTTAGAGCAATCTATTCTGCTTGCTGGGCTGATTTTGCCTTTGGCAGAGGGTTGTCTATAATCTGCATGATATTTCCCAGAACCATCCTTTAAATAGGAACCATCTGTGACCCAGAGTACATTGGGGTTATGTATACAAGTTTCTTGTAAGTCCCGTCTGGGAGTGAGGAGGCGGTCAGTCAAGGAAATACAGTCCTGGGGTGCTTCATCAGAAGGCAATGGTAAGAGAATAGCAGGGTTAAGACTGTTACAATGAGAGATGGTAATGTTTGGTGAAGATGAGAGAAGGACTTCACAAGAAGCAAGCCTATTAAGAGAAGAATGCTGCATGTGGCTTCTATTTAAAAGTGCTTCCACAAATGCAGAATGTGGAAAGTAAGTGTGGAGTCCGTAAAAACTTCCTCAAACACCTTGAAAAGCAGGGCAGTAGCTGAGATTGCTCTGTCATGCAAGGTGGCAATCCTTTAGCCACATCTAACTGCCTGCTATAATATCCGATAGGTCTATTTTGTATTTTGGTCTTTGTGCTTCTGAGTTAGAACCGCTGAGGTGTTTTCCTTATCTTTATGTACAAAAAGGGAGAAGGGAAGGTTATAATTAGGATGTTCCAGGGCAGGGCAGTCATAAGACTTTCTTTTATGATTTGTACGGCAGATATTCCTTCTGTGTTCCACACAACAGGATCTGGCTGATCTACTTTTAAAGGGCATATAAGAGTTGACTTATCAAGGAGAAATTGGGTATCCAATTTTGGCAGTTTCCAGCTAGATCTAAAAAATCCTCAGAGCTGCTTCATTGCAGAAGGTTCAGGTTAGACTAAAATGCCTTTGATTCTATCTGAATTTATTAATAATTCTTTTTTTTAGAAATTAAATGTTCCATGTACCTCACGTGCTTTAGGCAAAATTGCAATGTATCTCTGGAAATTTTATGTCCCTTTAAGGCTAATTGTCTTAAGAGATATGTATTGTCATTTCTAGAAACTTGTAAATCTGGGGATCAGAGAAGTATGTCATCATATACTGTATAAGTGTGGAACCTCCTTGGAAGTCCAGACCAGCTAGATCAGACTTTAATATTTGAGAAAAATAAATTGCACCCTCAATGTAGCCTTGAGCCATGATGGTCCAAGTATATTGTCTATCATCTCAAGTAAACATAGATACTGGCTACTTGGGTCTACTGGAATGTTGAAAAAAGCTCTGCATAAGTCCAGGACAGTGAACATTTCACTCTTGCTGTAAATTGCTGACAGAAGAGTATGGGGATTAGGTACTACAGATTGTTTCATAATAACAATGTTATTTATTGCTCTTAAATTTTGTACAAAATGCTAACCATCTCCATTAAGCTTCCTGACTAGAAGAATTGGGATATTACATGGACTAGTACCAGAGATAATTAGACCCTTCTTCACATAATCTTTTATTATAGGTCTCATTCCCTCAATTGATTCTAGTTTTACATTGGGTAAAGGTTTAGACTGATTTACCTCAACTTTAACAGGAGTAGCTAAAATTATTTTTTCCAATATCTGTGGATGACTGTGACCATAGGTGGTCTGGCAGTGTTTGTAATAAGTTATTAGCATCATCCACTAGCTCATAATGTAAAAAATGTTGTTGAATTTGTATAACTACAGTTTTATTTTCATTCAGTTGTTTTTCTTCTTCCTGTGCTCCTCTTTGCTTCCCCATATTCAAATACATTTTCCCCTTCTGAGACAAGGAGATGTGTGTATTGTAAAGCTCTAAGAAATCTCATCCAAGGAGATGAATAGGGCTGAAAGAAACTATTTGAAATTCCAAGGGTTGAAATTTATAAGTGGTCATGGATTTATTAGCTATCTTCACCACTTGAATGGCTTTATTACTCTAAGGAAGGAAAAGTTTAGTGTGTTGGGGTCGAGAACAGTAAGCGTAGCCCCAGTATTAATGACAGTATGCATCTGTCCCGCATTTATCGACATACCTATTCTCCTAAGGTTTCAGTAAGGAGAAATGGAAAGGTCCCCTTTTTACCCTTGAAGTAGCCCTATTCCTCTTGGGTGGACTTTTTGTTGCTGCCATTTAAGTTTTTTAGCAATCTTTTTTAGGGTGATCTAATCTTTTACAGTAAAAGCAGATCCCTCTTGGTTTTCTGCAGCAGTTTATTTTCTCTTAAGAGATCTAGTTTGATTGGTTAGTTGCTGAAGCTGTAAACTCATTACCTTAGAGGCCCTGTTTTTCCTTTCTTCTGAAAAGTTTTAGAGAGCTGATCAGGCAAATTAAGTTCATGAGTCTAGGCAATTGCCCATTAATTTGATATCCTTTAACTAAAGTGACCAGATCCCCCTCAAGTCCATTAAAGAAAATGGAGTTAAAAATAATATCTTGTTGACAACTTTGGAGGCTTTCATTTTTTGTGCCAGAATACTGTTTTAAAGTTTTTTCAAATCATTCAAAATAATTGAGGACAGATTCATTTGGTCTTTGTCTACGTTGTTGGATCTTACTCCAATCAATGTTTTTGGAAATATATTTGGTATAGCTTCATGGAGAGCTCTTGCCAGGTCATGAACCTGCTCTCTATCTTTCTCCATATTTTTATTAAAGTCCTCCAATGGATTATCCCAATTAGCTTTTTTCAGCTATTCTGTGGTTTTTCCTTCTGACACCAGCATATGGACTATCTGATAAAAATCAGAATATCCAAGATCATAGGTTCTGATAATTATTTTGTAAATCTCATAGGGTCTTTAATTCGGCCTGGAAAATCTTTTACAATACTTTTAAACTCAGTTTTAGTTCATGAATTATAGATTAGGGATGGATCTTTTCTTCCTGTTTCTGGTTTTGTTTGGCCAGAACATGAGGTTTGGAAGGAAGCTCTGAAATTGGTTGAGCTTCCTGTGGTTGAAGAGGCAAAAGTTCTAGATATAGAAGGTCAGACAAAAGCATATATAGAGGTGCAGAGGAGTAAAATGGAGAACGGTAAAGGAAGGAGGAAGAGATCTCGGAAGTCTTTTTTAGTTCTGAAATGGTCGCTAATAATTTCTTGTTTGTCTCCTCAAGAGAGACAATTTTATCTGTACTTCTCTTACTGGCTTTAAAATGCCATTGGATGTAAATTTCCCATTCAATTTGTCTGGTTCTAAAACCAGCTTTTTCCAACTTTGCACACAGATATATTAATTTAGAATTTTCAAAAAACCTGTACAGAGGATGTTGAAATTTGGGGTCTCCTTGAGTAACGTGAGCCCATTTTTAAAGGCATTTGCAAGATGGAGCTCCATAGGTATTACACATAAATCTAGCTGAGGTTTCCAGAGGAGGGAGTACACCAAGAGAAAGGTCAGTTTTTGATGAGTGAGTTCCCATAATTTAAAAACTCCTTAAGATGTGACCAAATCAGAAACTCACCCTCATGCACTTTTCAGTTGGGAGTTAGCATTGAAAATGAAAAGGCAGATCCAATTGTAATTTATGTTAAAGCGTACTGCAATTTTCCCTCAGTCAAGAAATGAAACTAACCCACACCGGTGTTGTACCTGTCAATATCATGGCAGATTCCCCTTTTGCCTGATCTCCTATCCAAAAAACCAGAGGCAGCTGCCAAATCATAACCTAAATTTCCCACCATGCAGGAGAGCAAAAACAGCAGTATCTTTATTCGAAACTCTTGTGGATAGTGACAGAAACCCTTGTTGTCAAAGGGAAAAATAGAGGATTAGAAGAGAAAAGCTCAATAGATCATGTGACCTCAACCAAAGAAAGGGAGGTCAGAGATCCAGTAGAACTCATGCTTCCATGTATGATGAAGCTTCGGAGTCAAAGGGCACAATGGACTCTATGCCAGTAAATGAAGTGCAAACTTGAGGAGAATGCTGGGTGGTCAGGGGAGTTGAGCTTGGTCCTTTCATAATCACCAAATGTTAACCTAAAAAGAAACTGAGCCAAATATATATAATAAGAATTTACTGAGCCAATATGATGATCGCAACTGGGGAGAAACAGATCAGGTAGCCCTGAAATGTGTTCTGAAAAGGGCCAGCAGAGCTTAGCATTTCATAATCACAAAAAGTGGGAGAAATGAAAGGGGAGGGATAGGAGGACAGTCCTCCTAATCTTTATGGATTTCTGGTACAATACGGGTGCTTCTAAGTAAAATGGTCTTATGGTAACATTTTTTTCAGGACAGGTGAACATGACTATCGGCTTATACCAAATATCCCAAAGCACTGTACCTGGTCAGAGCAGAATTTTTATCAGTACAGAGGTTATATACCCATCTTCATAGGAAAATGGATAATGGGGGTATATGAGTAAATGATTTTTAGGGGGGGTTCAACGGGCTTAAAGAACATACAATGGCCTAGGACAAAGTCTGTCAGGACAATAGAGTAGACAACTACTGGTAAATGATTCTCTTCAAAATGTCAAATGGGACTGAAATAGAAGACAATGGTCTGTGACAAAAGTTTGTCCAGGTGTGTTGACAGATTTCAGTCTTCCGTCCTGGGATATGAGCTAATGAAAGCTCAGGGAAGGGACCAGAAGTAATTGTCTTCTTCCTTGGTGGGTCTGGATTTTAGGCAGATAGGGGAACAACTTCATCCTGTGATTTGGAGAGTGACAGAGGATTGAGTAAATAGTGGGGAGACTGGGGGGAGGACAGAAAGAACTTGAGGCTGCTTCCTTATTCCAGCATGTCAAGACACCATATTTTGGGATAACAGCTTTCTGCACCCCAACATAATATAGCTTCTTAAGCCAAAGTTATTTATTTATCTATCTATCTATCTATCTATCTATCTATCTATCTATCTATCTATCTATCTATCTATCTATCTATTTATTTACAACATGACTGTAACCTGATCTGATTTACTGAATACAGATCACTGTAATTGTTTCCTGGCATGGAGTGTAGAGGATAGAAAAAGAAGGAGATTATTACAGTGGTCCAAGATAAACATGATGGTGTTCTGAAGGAGGGTTGAAACAGTGCAGTTGAAAGGAAGTAGGTGGATTTGAAAGATAATTTGAAATTTGAATCAACAGAAATTGCTAATGGATGAAGGGAGTGGGGCCAAAGCAATACTGAAGGTTGGATCTTCTGATTTTGTATTAAGACACTCATGAATAATGTTGCTAAGGAGAAATGAAGTAGAGAAGATGCTTTGGGGGAGAAAATCAAAACTTCTCTTTTGGCCATGTAAATTTTGAGATGTCTATCAGAAGTCAGGTTGAGATGACAGATTGGCAGGTGAATGTATGAATCTGAGCTGATGATACACATTGGGAAAAATAGGATTTGAACTCATGGGAAGAGGTCACTTAGGAAGAAGGAATGGTTAACAGATTGAACCAATATTCGGTGATTGAATAAAGGAAGAGTAGCCATCCAAGGCTTCTGGAAGGAAAGGCAAGTGAAGGGGGAAGAAAACCTGCAGGGAGTGATGTTAGAGGAGATGTTGTGAAGTGGTCCACTGAGATGAAGATGGAGTAATGATCATTGTATTTGGCAACATGGAAGTAATTGGTGACCTTGACAACAGCAGTGGCACTCAAGTGGTGGGGACAGAAATCCTATGGAGAGAGACGCAATGACTTGGTGATATCACTAGAAGAAAGCAGCTGTTGAAGTTGGCATCAATTAATGAATTATCTATGACTTCAAATCCTGTGTATGGACACTAGCCCCAATTTTTTTTCATGACACTATTCAATACCTGTACTCATAATTATATTTAATCATGGATATTCCAGTTATGAATGACAGACACTTTAAAAATGAAAGAAAATCTCATGCATAAGTTTACCTATAAAATTAAACATTTAACCAGTTAGTTGAAAAATTCAGAATTATAAAACCAATTGTGTTTGAAAACAAATTAGTATGTGGAGGAGCGTCTTATAGTTTCATCAGTGCATGTACGTACAGGTTTAAGAAAATGTCAAACACTTATTTTCAAAGACACTTTGAATTTATAATATCTGGAGGGAATATTTACAATTTACTATTTCAGTACCTGGCAGATGGCAAACCTCAGTAAATAATTTTGCCTTTTTAAAACATTTTAAAAATCAAGGCGGTAGTTTAAATCTTCCACTTGCTATGGATGGTTGGGTTCCTCTGCTTCTCGCTAACAGAGCCCTTGGGCAGAACATCCACAAAAAGCACAGATGTGCTCTGAGAAGCTGGTATGTATTGTTTAAACTTACCATCTTCTAATATAGAAAGCTAGAAGTACTCAGGTTTTAAACTCATCACAGCAGGTGTTAAATAAAGAGGAAGAGGAAACCATCATACAGTAATTCAGCCTATTGAACCCTCCTGACATGCACAGTATGGTATGCTATTTCAAATATAAACTATTTTTCTGCTTGTAGAAGTCCATCTGCTTAGGAAGATTTCTTTAAGTACATTAGTTGAAAATAAGAAAACTTCAACAATATACTTTCTAAAAGCTTCTTCTGAGTTCTTGTGAATTTTATGATAGCATTCAACATAATACATCAGAAATAAAGACTTTACAAACAAAACTCATTTTCTGCCTTTGTCTTTTAAAGAACACAGCTTGAAGACATTTGGAG
This sequence comes from Cynocephalus volans, assembly GCF_027409185.1. Lineage (NCBI taxonomy): Eukaryota > Metazoa > Chordata > Mammalia > Dermoptera > Cynocephalidae > Cynocephalus > Cynocephalus volans. The sequence continues at coordinate 81,648,931 of NC_084464.1, forward strand.
CAGAGGACAGCACAGCATAAAGTGTTTTAGGGGAAATAAGTTGTGTAGGTGGCAAAATACCCTGACATCAGGGGGTTGATGACTGCCGTATAGTAGCCAAATAAAATTACCATTTATATCTCAATTGTAAATATATTATTTTTTCTCGAAGTGGGTATGTTTGTAAAATGTTTTAAAATATCTTAAGAACAAACACGTCTTTTTAATACTGAAAAGTGTTGCTTTGAGTGTGAAATTATATATCATTAAACGTATAATAGAAATTAAAGAGGAATGAATATGGTCTAAGGTGTTTCCAAGTATAGACGGCACATTAGGGATTTTTTATATGATTGAATAAGCAATTTCCTCTCTTTAAAATAGATCCTATGACTTTAAAACAAGAAAATGTTTAAATTAATTCTAAAGGGCATCAGTGTAAAACTAAAACTATGCCTAGTAAAGATGAATAAGCAAAAAAAGTTGAGGTCTACAGCTCTCTTTTTACCCCATTTAATTTCTAGAAATACTTTTGAAAGGATTTATGTTGTGGATCTCTACCCTGTTTCTGTGGGTTTGGGTCTCTATATTAAATTCAACAGGCAATGCAGGGCAGTCTTGTCAGAAGAGTTGTCAGTGTTTCACTGAGATCGATTATTCTTAACAAATACCCCATATATCATGTAAAACATTATTGCAAAAAGAAATACAAGCTATTCCAAAGGCATTTCCAACAAAACGGAACTCTCAAAGCTTCAGCTTGTCCTTACATTCTTTTTCATGTTTTTCCCTAAACCGCTGACCATTTGCTTATCTGCATTTTCTTCTCCCTGATCATTTTCAACTGAAGTAGTCTGAGGTAGTGAAGTTGTGAATTCTTTCTGTTTTTTACGTGAAGCAGCTCAAGCATTCACATTGCAAGGTCTTTTTGAGGTGAACTAGTCAGAAATTTGAAAACTTCTACGATTTGTTTGTAGACAAATTGGGAGTCATTTGTGAATTGGTTAAACAGAGTATATTGAAAACAGTGATTTATATCAGCAAAGATAAGGAAGTTTTATGCGAAGCAGAATAAATGTCTAGTTGTTTCTTAATGCAGAACCTAAAGCAATTTTCTGCTAATCTGAGTGCCTAAGTGCCTAAGGGTTGAATCACATTGCCTTGATACTCACTTCATTTCTTCTAAACTGAATAATACTTTTTTCCTAGTTGTAGTGCATTTATTAATACAGTTGATGTTTAAACACCTGATCTATGATTTATGAGTGTGTAGCACCGAAGATATCTGGAATCTTTCTTATTCAATAAAACTCTGTTATATACAGTTTCTTACTTTATATTAGAATATATATATATAATATTCTAGTATTATCAGAAAAGCTCCTATGCCCAACATGGGTGTTGGAAATTAATTGTATTTTTGTTGTCTCTTGGTTATTTTCCAGGGAAACAGGGAATTTAGGGAACATGAACAACTAACTGTACCTTTTAGTAAGACCACTTCATCTCTCCCACTTAAAGAAATGTTATTTATCCACAACAATGGCTCTTTCATTCTAAGTATGCCACCTATGACAGATTTAAAGGAAAGTACGTGAGGAAATGCAATAATTTAAGAAAATAAAACCCAGCTGCTTCTTTATTTTATTTTGCTTTGTGTTCAGTGTCCCAACAATTGACCATTTGAAGGAAGCAATAATAACACAAATAATAACAACAACAATCAGGTCTGTGTACACATGCTTTATAGTTACCATCAACATCTCCCTCTTATTTGACTCCATTTTAGAGTATTTTTTAAAGCGAAAATTGGTTAATTTAAGACACTATCACCATGAAAATTGAATTTTCTCTTTTTCTCTTTGTAGAAAAGAAGCATGGATTTGCTTCATTCATGCTGTGGCAAAGTTCTGATTCAAGCCACATAACTCCATGAAGTCAGCTATTACTTGACTTGTTTTCCTTAATTTAATAATAACAAAGCCTTATTGTCATTCAGTTTACAAAATACTTTTGAGCCTCACATCCATCAACCTGGTGAAATAAGCAAGGCAGGAGCATATTATTATTCTCAGTGGTGAAATAAAGTCTTGAATCCAAGTATTCTGACTCTAAATTCAGCGCCCCCCCCCGAACATACATACACACACAAATAAAATAACATGTGGGCTGACACTATGCATCAAAGTACACATAGATGCACCAAGCTTTTCACTGCACAAACCACTTTTACAGAGCTCAGCATGGTTCAAAGAGCTCCCAAGAGAGAGAAAAGCTGGCTAGAAGAAAGGTGCTAGTTAATTTCATCTTTTATCTTATCCTATTTCCTACCATAGTCTGTTTAATCTTCTAAGATTACAAATCCATGGTGGTTCCGTGACCTGTCAAATACAGAAAGTAAGTCATTCCCTTCCATGTTTTCTCCATACTACAATAACATTAGGGAGTGGGATTGAGTGGAGATAAAAGTTTGGGAGAAAACACCTAACATTCTAAGCCTTTGTGTTTAATCTATTTGTTTACCTTATGAAACTACTTTTCATTTTTGAAGTTTCTAAATATATTGGGATGTTTTGTCATTTACTCTCTCTGAAAAATAAATAATGCCAACAAACTATTTTGTGGATTATGAGATTTTCAGTCAACCCAAAAGAGATATATAAAGTAAACATTTCTCATTCTTTTCACATGTGATCTTAGCAGAAGGTATTATTTAGCTATTGAAAATCCTAGAAACATAAATGTACTTCTTCTTAGGTATCATTTTTCTCTTTCTTTTTTTTTACACTAATAAAATATCACATTATCAGAGCAATCTTTTATATTCAGTTTGAAGAAGATCAGGGATCAGGCAGATATATGGCAATCAGGAATATGCTGAGAGCTAAGGGTCATTCTCCATGGGAAAGGAGGAACCTGGTCCAATAAGTATGTCAGGGAGTTATATTGTGGTGCAGCTGCCTTGATATAGGGAGTGGGTTTGATCCTAGATAGGGAAGCAGGACAACAGTGTAGTTAAGAGCTACACTTTAAAAGCTAGATATACGAGGCTTTAATTCCCAACTTTGTGACTTACTACCTGGGTGAGCGCATGTATGGTACTTAACGTCTCTAGGTGTCTTGGGATACACACACATATACAAACACACACTATAAAATTTTCAATGAACCATACAGTAACAAAACTCAAGAATCAAAACAGTATGGAAAAGTATAAAGTTTGAAAATCTTGCTTTTACCACTGTGCCCAATTACCTCTTCCCATTTCACTTAAAAAATAACCACATATGTAATATTTTGGACTTAATGCAAATGCAAATAACAAATATATATTGTTATTTTTCTCTCTGTCTTATAGCAAAGCTAGCAGGCCAAACTTGCTGTCTAGAGGTCTCATTTTTTACTTACTATATCTCAGGAAATATGACAGATTGTACCTTCCCTTGAATATGGGAGGATTTGTGGCTAAGTTAGAAGAGATACTTTATACTTTGGGGGCGAGGTCATAAAGGGAGTTTCAGTTTCCCTCTGGTTCTTGTAAGATGCTTGCTCTTGGACCTAGATACCACGTTGTGAGGAAGCCCAAGAAATCCAGGTGGAAAGGAACCAGGGCCCATGCATGGCCCAGAGCCCTGTCTAAGCCTATAGCTGACAGGCAGCAACTACTTGCCAGGTATTTGAGTGAGTCAAATTGAAAGTGGCTACCTTAGCTCCTCGTTGAATGACTTTGCCTGGTGTTGCATGGAGCAGTAATGACCTGTCCTTGCTGAGATCTGCCCAAACGGTAGATTCATGCAAAAAAATAAGTGATTGTTGTTTTAAGTTACTAAGTTTTGGGGTAGGTTGTTAAGTAGCATTAGATGATTGCAATAGATTTACGGTTTATTTTGACATTTTTTTGTTGATGGACTCCTGTATTCTTTCTAATCATTTGCAATTACAAACAAAGCTGCAATGTATAACCCCTTACATACTCCATATCATATGTAGGTATGTATGTTTATAGGATAAAATGAGGTAGGATTTATGGGCTAAAGGATAAATACCACTTAAAATATATCAATAGCTAGTAACAAATAACTTTTTATGACAGGTTTTTTTTTTTTTTAATTTATAAGGTAGAACTTCTAATGTAGAATTTATTTGATAAGTGTGCTGTGAGATTAAATGATGTAATCACAGTACAGCAGAGAACACAGTGTCTAGAATAGTAAACACTCAATAAATGTTATAAGACAATATCATTCACAATTAAATGACATTTGAATTTTTTTTTCAAGAAAGTAGCTGAATATTTGATATGAAGTTGGGTTTACCTTGATTTTTACTTTGTTTAATGATGCTATGGCTGAAAATGTTTTGAGGAGTACTTAATGCATTTTAATCGTTTACATTATTTTTGTCACAAAAACAAGACATAATATTATTTTCAAAAAATTGGTCTTTCTTTTGAAAAATTAGTTTCTCTCTAATGAAGTGATCTTATTTTCATGTCGTTTTTAGTTAAGTACTATGTTAGTCATAGTTCTCCAGACAGACAAAACCAATAGTATATATAGACAGACAGATGAGAGGAAATTTATCAGGAGAATTGGCTCACATGATTGTGGAGGCTGAGAAGTCCCACATTAGGTTATCTTCAAGCTGGAGAATCAGGCAAGCTGATAGAACGACTTAGTACCAACCTGAAGGCCTCGGAACCAGGGAAGCTGATGGTGTAACTCTCAGTTCGAGGCTGAAGGCCTGAGAAACTGAAGAAGCTGGAGTTCTGATGTCCAAGTGCAGGAGAAGAAGGGTGTCCCAGCTTCAGGAGAGAGAAAGAGAGAGAGAGAGAGAGAGAGAGAGAGAGAATTTGCTCTACCTGGGTTCTCAACTGATTGGATGGTGCTTATCCACATTTGGTGAGGGTGTATCTTCCTTACTCAGTCCACTGATTTGAATGCTTATCTCTTCCGGAAACACTATCACAGACATACCGAGCAAAAATGCTTTACCAGCTATCAAGGTATCCCTTAATCCAGTCAAGTTGACACCTAAAATTAACTAGCACAAGTACTATAATATTGAATACCACAAAACTGCTAGTAAATTCAAGATAATCTAATTAGCATTAAAATAAGGAAGATTAAGGGGGTCATCTATGAAGAAAATTTCTGGGCATGCAATCAAGTGTTTAGAATAAATCCACCAGTGACTGGCGTCACTATTCATATTATTTTCCAATTGAAAGAGAAAATTTTCAGTAACAAAAATCTGGAGGGTTAATTTAAGTTGAATAGAATTACTACCACAATAAAATCTTTTCAACTATTCCATTTTGTTTATTTGCTTTTTTATTCACACATGTTGAAAAAATATATTTACAAGCTTAAGGGAGAGAACAAAATTTTATACAGTTTATACATGTTGCACTTAGACCCTATGTTTTAAAAATATCTATCAGATTTTATATTGACATCTAAAGCACTTTATTTTCCTTTTAAATGATAGATAAATTTTGTGTGGCAATTTGTAATTTCCCAAGCACTTTTACATGCTTATATCCTTGGATGCTAAGAGCAACACTTTGAGTAGGTCTTGTATTCCTCATTTTATACATAGAAAGCTGGAGGTTCAGAGAGATTCCAAAACTGCTGGGTAATCTGACACTAGATTGGCAGTTTCCCCAGCACATGATAAAAGAAATTTAAGAAATATAAACTATTTACTTTTAAGCAAAGTCTCATAAATTTGGGCAGTGTCTGAAAATACATATCTTCTCAACTCTGTTGAGCCAGAAAATTTATTTTTTCAATTCAGTACATAGCAAGATTCAAATGCTTCATGCTAACAAATCTCACAAAATAACTATCTATACGTCAGAAAGAAAAAATAGTTTTGGTGTTTTCCAGACTCTCTGTTTATGTGCTTCATGTTATAACACAATTTCTACAATCCTATAAGATAGCCAGGATTAACTTCATTTGTTCAGATACAAAACAGAGTCCCAAGGAAATCAAGCTTTTTTATTTTGGTGTTTTGTCAATAACGGGATTCAAACCTCGGTGGGTGTTATGAGACTGCGCTCTAACCAACTGAGCTAACCAGCCAGCCCCTCATATGGGGCCTTAATAAATATTTTTTGACCATTCTAGTCTTTCTTATTCCAAGGCCAGGGCTGCTTTGACTATAATACTGTTTTATTTCAATATCTTCATTTTAAAAGAGAGAATAAATCTTTCCAGTCACCACAATAGCTATTCATTCACCATATCAAGATGCTAAATTAATAATTATAAAATCAACTGATGTTGAGTTACATTTTCTCTAGTTCAATAAAAGACAAAGGAATTATATGTGCCCTGTAACATACGTCTTAGACATTAGTGAGATAACCCTGGAAAACATTATTTTAATACTTTTAAAAAATCCTTCATCTTAAGTATCATTATTTTATGCTAATAAAAATAAGTATAACATAACTTTCCTTCCTATTAGTTATATTTAGTCTTCTTTTTGAGGATTCACCTCCAATTTTGTTTCATAAGAAATTTTAAATATATTTAAAATTAGAGAGAATAGCCATCATCTGGATTTAACAATTTTCAAGATTTTGGCATTCTTGTTTCATCTATTACAACTTTTTTCCTGAAATATGTTAAAGCACATCTTGGATTTTATGTCATTTTATCAAATACTTTACTAAATTGAAGAGACATCCTTAAAATCAGTTGCTTAGAATGATTCTAAGGCATTTTTTTGCTAACCCATTTGCACTCATCTTCCTTAGGTAAGCTTTACACTAGTCAAGATAGGATAGCCTTATGCTGTAGTAACAAACAACCCCCAGATCTCAGCAGATCAGAAATTTGTTCTCTTTTAGCAGTCAGTGGATTTCTGGCATTAGATTGTGCAGTTATGAATAGAAAGTGTAAGAAACACAAAAATACATAGATGTGGGAAATAAATACAGCAGAAGTTTTCAGTAGTTAAGTATAGAACATCCTTAAATCATATTTTTATATTGAGAAGATATTTAAATGCAGGAAGTACAATAGCTATTGCACCAAATAAAGGCCAGAAGGTGATACAAGAGGAGGAGGATGCTATCATGAGAGAAGTGGACAGGAAGTAGGAGCACAGCTCTAACTTAACTCCCTATGGTGACAGAAGAGAGGCTGACAGTAAGAATGTGAAACGTATCTGTATGATGCACATGGAATTAAGCATGTAAATACTTATAATATTTCTATTGACGATTTGGATCTATTCAAGTAATTAACTTGTTTCCCAAATCACATTTAGACACTCTCCTACACATATATGAACTCTGGACAAACCCAACAACTAATCCATTTACTATGCCCCAGTAGTATGAGTGGTGTCCTGGAAACGGCTCTTACATAGATGATTCCTGATGAAGAGATGCCTGATTGAGAACTTCTAGCTACTGAGTAGAGAGGAAAGGGTTAATAAAAGTGGTACTGCAGGAGGAATACCAAGTCCACGTATAACTTTTCCCCTTCAGAAATACTTCCATGGACGGTGTGCTTGTGTCTTCCAAAATTCATGTGTTGAGATCCTAACCCCAATATGATATTAGTCGGATGTGGAGCCTTTGGGGATGATTAGGTCACGAGGATGGAGCATTCATGAATGTGACTGGTGCCCTTATAAAAGAGACTCTAGAGAGCTCCCTTGTCTCGTTCTGCCATGTGAGGACATAGTGAGAAGATGGCTATTTATGAACCAGTAAACAGGTCCTGTCCAGATACCAAATCTGCCAGGACCTTGATCTTTGACTTCCTAGCCTTTACAACTGAGAAACGAACAGTTGTTTAGGCCACCCAGTCTATGATATTTTGTCACAGTAGCCCAAACATACGAAATCTTACCAAAGGAAAGAAAAAGAAAAAAGTAAATTCTTCCTGTCCTCTCTCTCTATGAACAGGTAAAAATAAATGGCCATTTGCCTAAACATTTGCAGGTACTGTTTGTTTGGAAAAAATAGATAACATTATCAATCTTATAGTTTAGTTGTAAGGACTTAATGAGTTAGTGTTATATAAAATGTTTAGAAGAGTACCTGGTACAGGGTCAGTACTCAATATTTATATTGAGCGACTATCATTACATTTATTATTATTATAATAGATGTAATTACTTCAGGTATGTAAAGACGACGCCATACTTATTTTATGAATATTTATTGTTATTTGTGAGGCATTGTGCTATGTAATTGAATTGCAGATATGAATAATAACGTTGCCACCCTAAAGTCAAATATACGGGAGACAGACTAGGTTAACAAATAATTAAAATGATATATCTTAAATGTAAAAAGTATTTGCAAATATCTATGGAAAGCAGTGATGGCAACTGGGGCTGATATGTATATAGAAAAAAATGAATGGTGGTTATATTCAGATCAGTTGCTTAGGATGATTTTAAGTCTCCTTTTCCCTTTTCTTTCTGACACTGAAAAGGATTGGTTTAAAGCTCACTTGTTGTGGATCGCTACAAGATTTTTCATTAAAATTTATCTTGCCAATTTTAGTCGGGATTGACTGTAAAGAATGAGGGAAATTACATCAGGGTATAATCATAAATTGCAGTGATTCCGCTGGGCATTTTGAGATGACCTGACTGATAGTGATACCATAACTTCGCACAATCTTAAATGTATTTTGTTTTGTTTTCTAGCTTCTCAGCTGCTTTCTGCTGAGGAACTAGGGAGACTTTGTTCTCCCTTATTTCTGTTTTAGTAAGTTCCTGACACAGACAAGATGTTGCACCTACAACCCAAATACTTAAAATGTCCAGATGACTGTGCACATACGTTTTCAATTCCATTTTCTCTTTTTCATTCACCTCGACAACTAGCTTTGAGTTCTCAATTATTTTATTCTTTGTCTCTTTTCTGGTTTGTTATAGTTATTATTAGGCAAAATGTACACAATAATTAAAGCTGCCATTTGTTCAACATGTACTAGCAGAGACTGTGCTAAATTCTTCATGTATATTTGTGAATTTACTTGCAAAGGTAATCCTATGATGTGTACGTATGCATATGTATTTGTGTGTATATGTATGTGTGCAAATATTTGTGGCATTTTTTTCATTGAATTGCCTTCACATATTTGTCAAAACCAATTGACCACCACGATGAGATACCACTTCACTTCCCTGTGATAGCTATAATAAAAATACAGACAACAAGGACTGGCAAGAGTGTGACAAAATGCTGCTGCTTTGGAAAACACTTTGGCAGTTTCTCAAATATTAAACATAGAGTAACTATATGATGCAGCAATTCCACCATTATGTATATACCCAAGAGAAATGAAAACATATGTCAACATCAAAAACTTGTACACGAGTGTTCACAGAAGCATTTTTCATAATAGCCCCAAAGCAGAAACTATCTAAATGTCTATCAACTGCTGAATGAACAAATAAAATTTGGTCTATCCATACAGTGGAATATTAAGTCGGTACCAAAAAAATGAAGTACTCATATATGCTACAGCATGATGAATCTTGAAAACATTGTGTTAAGTGAAAAAGACAACCACAAAAGACAACATATTTACCATTCCATTTATATAAAATATCCAGAACAGGCAGATCTATAGAGATAGAATAGCTACCCATTCAGATTAGTGGTTGCATAACGAGGGGGTTGGGGAGAAATAGGGAGTGACTATTAAAGAGTATATGATTTCTTTTTTGGTTGATAAAAATATTCTAAGATTGGTTGAGGTGATGGTTACACAAGTTTGTGTGTATCCTAAGAACCATTGATTTGTACATTTTAAATCAATGAACAGCATGGTATGTGAATTTTATCTCAATAAAGATGTAATTTAAAAAATCAATTGGCCATATTACTGTGGGTCTATTTCTAGACTTTTTACTCTCTCTCATTGATCATTTTCTCTATCTTGATACTAGTATCAAATTATTTTGATTGTTGTAGTTTAAAGTAAGTCTTGAAATTAGGTAGCAAAGTCCTCCCACTTTGTTATTTCTCAAAACTGTTTTTATTCTACTTCCTTGGACTTTCCATATAATTGCTAAAATCCAAAATACTCTGCAAGAATTTGGAATGAGATTGGATTGAATCTACAAGTTAATATCAGGAGAACTGATGTGTTAAAAATATAAAATTTCCAATGTGTACACCTGATATATCTATTAATTATTTGTCTTCCTTGATTTCTTTCATCAGTATTTTGTAGGTTCAACATACAAAATTTGTACTTATTTTGTTAAAATTACACCTATTTTCTTTTGCTGTTATTTTAAATGGACATCTTTTAATTTCAAATTTTATAGCTAGTGCATAGAAGTATCATTGAGTTTGATATGTTGGTCTTGGATTCTGCAACTTTGCTAACTCAGTTATTAGTTATAGGTTCTGGAATAAACAACATTTTATTTCTTACCTTCCAACCTGTGTCACTGTAATTTTTTTTCTTGCCTTATTCGATTGACTAGAAATTCCAGTACAATGTTAGGTAGGAATGCTGAGTAAGTACATTCCTGCTTTGCTCCCAAAAAACAATTATTCTTTCACTATTAAGGCAGATGCTAGTGATGGGTTTTTTCTGTTGGCAATTTTCACCATGAATAGATATTAAATTTTGTCAAATGTTTTTTCCTGCATGAAGTGACATAATCATGATTTTTCTTCTTTAGATTACATTGATTTTTTAAATATTGTGCTAGCCTGGCATTCTTGGGATAAACTCCTCTTGGTTGTGATGTATTATTCTTTTTATATATTGCTGGATTTGACTTGATAATATTTTATTGAAAAATTTTGAGTCTGTTTTCTTGAGGGATAATGGTCTATAGTTTTCATGTCAACTTGTAATGTCAACTAGTTTTGACATCAGGGTAATAATACTGGCCTCAAAAATGAGTTGGGAAGTGTTAACACCTATTCTGTAATTTTCTGGATGGTATTGTTTAAATTTGGTACTATTTCTTTCTTAAATTTTTGTTAGAATTCACCAGGGAAATCATTGGGACATGGAGTTTTTTTCTTGTTGGACAGTTTTTATCCAAAAATTGCTTTCTTTAATAAACTTAAGAGAGGAATAGTAATTTATTATATATACCTAGATATTTATAATTTCTATTTGGCTTCCTGCTGTCCTGAATTTCCAAGTTTCTCTAGGCACCATATCTCTTTAACCTGAAGAATTTCCTTTAGAATTTCATTTATAGCAACAAGTTCTCTTAGTTTTTCTTCATCTGAGAGTGTCTTCATTTTATCATCCTTCCTAAAAATGTTCTCACTAGACCTAAAATTCTCAGTTGAAATTTCCTTATTTCAGCTAATTAGAGATGTTTCCCCACCATCTTCTGGCCTCTATGTTTTCTGCTGAGAAATGCATTGCCATTTGAATTGTTATTCCCTTTAACATTATGTTTTGCTTTCCTTTGGCTGATTTCAAGTTTTCTTCATCATTGCATTTCAGCAGTTTGATAACGATGTGTCTGGGTGAATTTATTTTTTAGTTAATCCTGTATGAGGCTCACTGACTTTTTTGATTCTGTAAATTTATATCTTTCATCAAATTTGTGATGTTTTTGGATGCTATTTTACAAATAGTTTTTCTGCACAATTTTTTTTCCCTCATTTCTTTTTAGAATTTGGATGATACAAATAAAAGTCACTCATTATTGTTTCGTGGGTCTCTGAGTTTCTGTTCCCATTTTTTAAAAAATTGTTTTTCTCTGTTCTTCAGACAGGATAATTTTGATCTATCGTCAGGTTCACCAACTTTTTCCTCTGTCATATCTGTTATGCTAATTAGTACAATGAGTAAATTTTTATCTTATTTCTCTGACATTTTTATTCAAATATATTATTATTCAATTCTAATCTTTTCATTTGGCTCTTTTTAAATACTGTTTCTCTGATGAGGACTTCCATCTTTTCATCCATTTAAATTATGAGGGTACTTCAAAAAGTTTGCGAAAAACTGGTATTAAAAGATAAAACAATTCCATGAACTTTTTGAGGACCCCTCATATTTACGTTTATCTTACAGAATTTGAATGTAATCTAAAGTTTTTGCCTCAAAATGTCAACATCTTGATCTTTTTGAGGTTGGCATCTGTTGACTGTTCTTTTTCTTTAGAATTAGTCACATTTCCTGTTTAGTTGTTTTTAATATTGAATATTTTGAATTATATCCTGGACATTTTGAATATTATGTTTCAAGACTCTGAGTCTTGTTAAAATTTTCATGAGAATGTTGTATTATGTTTTAGCAAACAGTACATCATCTTGTGTTTAGATTACAAGTTCAATCTCTTCTTTGGACAGTAGTTTCAAAGTCAGTTCAATTATCAAAGCCTCTCTATGCTATTTTTATTTATTTCTTTATTTATTAGTGTTTTTTTATGTTCATAGCTTAGAGATGAACCTAGGACTATGTCGGTTCAAACCAGGTTAGGAAATCTCCTTCTCTGGCTCTCTCACTCTTTCACACTTTCTAGATTCCAAGGGCTTCTTTTCCCAGTTCTCTGTCTAGGAAAATGGGATTTTTCTAAAAGATTCAGCCACCCATGCTGACTCCATGGTTCTGTCTGAATGAGATCTCTGTGGGCAAAGCAGTGAGAGAAAAGAGAGAGAGGAAAACAAAACAAAACAAAACCCCCAGGAATTTCTTTTACACTCTTCAGACCACAGAAGCCTCTTTTTCTGTTTTTGCTGATCAGAGAGATGGATTTTCTCTCAAGGTTTTAGGTGCCTGTGTGGCTAGCACCATCACTGGGTAATTGCCTTCAAGACAGTGCAAAAAGATAAAAATGGCACTCTTTTGGTTAAAGCTGGGATAAAAGAGGGGGAAAAAAAGTACCGGTAACTTCTCCTCAATACAGATCATTCTTTTCAAGCATTGACTGTCCTCTTCAATCTGCCTGTTACTGTTAACTTTTCAGAGTCCTCAGGCAGTTAGTTGCTTTTTGTATTTTGTCAGGGGGTTTCAGTTATAATCAGTGGGTGGGATGGGCCATAGGGTAATTTATTCCCTCTTGTCTGGCAATAGAATTCCAGGAAACTTGCTTCGTGATGGTAAAATGAGAATTCAGACACTAATGGAGATAATATCAGAAACTGTATCTTAATCATTGTATTCCACGTTTTGCATATAAAAGAGAATCTTTACTTTTCTTTTATATATTTTATGCAAAATCAAAAAATTTGTGGCGTATTATTTCAGTTATGTTACTTGGAGACAGCTGAAAGAGAACAAGCACAGGAACAGGAGTTAGAGCAAAAGAAAGTCCACAATAAGACAAAGAAGGAGAGAAGAGGTAGAATAGATCAAAAGATAGGTCTACAGTGGGTTGGCTTACACTGTTAAAAACATGCACTTGTCCTATGCCTCACTCAGAGTTCAAGCAGGAAACTGACGATGGACTAATAGAGTCCCTGGAAAGAGTTTAATGAAGGCACTATTTTCAAAGGGGTAGGCAGAGTCAGGAAAGTCACTTTGTTTCACCCATTTTGAAAGCATTGTTTAGCACAACTCTTCCTTCTTGTAAAATAGGCCACCAACTTTCCCACGTGAAATTATTCCAACTGGGAGCATGCTCTTCTATTGCTGTACTTCATGGCTACCCTAACTAGGGAGTTAATGCAGCAGCCATTCACTTCTAGCTGGTTCTGTTACCACGAAGACCCTGCATTCCTGTCCTGCATGTTTCTTCCTCTGTTCCAGGAAACTCCTCAGGTGGTCATAGTTACTCATGAAGTTTATCTTTTGCCTTCTGGAGCGCTGGGGCTGGGTGTGATACAATGGGATGCTGCTTTGCACATTAAATGTTATTATTTGATGGATCTGTAACACAAGTCCAGATGGATAGTGTGGGGAAAATAGGATAATTTAGTCTGGCTCCCTTGGCTCAGGTCTGGTTGGGGGTGAGCAGCACATTCTTAATTCTTTGTAAACAAATTGTGTGTGGGTGGAGTTAGCATGCATGTGCACCAATGTATCTTTCTAGTTAATTGCTCTTGTGTGCTCTGCAGTTTGTGAAGCAGGGGTGGCCAGCAGAGCTTGAGTCTAAAAATAGAACATGTTTAATCTGCTGGCAGCTTCTCAATTTTTCTTTGGACTTTGTCAGTAGCAGTCGAGTTTTTGACTTTCTCTGTGGAATGCTTAGCTCATAGCTTTGTGTGTACTGAATAAGGACCTTTTTGCTGGTTACCTAGCTCATAGACCTGTGTGTGAAGGGTTTGTGAATGGGCTCATGGGGTCTGTGAGCTTCAGACCCTAGCTTTAGCTCTACAGATAGTTTGTTATTTGATGTGCCACGACAAAACATTGAGTTGTCAGCAGATATTACTTTTCAGAAGGATAATAGTTATGAGCAGAATAGGACATGGCCTCATTCTAAAACCAAGGGATTTGTACCATGATTCACCCATTGGGGCATGCAAGAGCTTCCACAGAACCTCTCTTTCTATCCTAGACACTGCCTGTATCTCAAGGTCTGTTGGATCATAAGGCCCAGGAGTTAGGGCAGCTTGCCTGGTAGTTTGGACCTTCCACAAAGCCTTCTTTTTCTTGCTTCTCCTCAAAGTGAGAAGCCTTATTGGTTACCTCATGTAAGGATCAGAAAGTCTCTGACCATTGTAATTCTAAAATTTTTACAATTTGGCAGACCCCTATAGTTGCCCTCTATTTCAGAGAAGCCTCTTGATAATTGTGGGGTTTTCTGTCTGGTAATGAACCAGTGTGATGTTCTCTGGGATAAGAGGAAGGTTGTATTGCTTACAGACTATATGATGACAGGGAACAGGAGATTTGATCTGGACTTGAGATACATTATTGAGGGACTACTGTTATCACAACATAAGAAGACAAGGTATTTCTGATTACCCTCACCAAGTGGGATAGAAAATAAGAATTTCCTAGGTTAATAGCTGCTTCCTAGCTGCCAGAGGCTGAGATGATATACTTTTGTTTTTGCTCAGCAAAAGTTGCAGCTGTAATTGGCATCACCACCCGATTAAGATTACAATGATTCAGTTATTGTTGATAAAATAAATGCATCTTTATTTTTTCAGTGTCAAAAGATATGTTAAACAGGGAAATGAGGTCCATTAACATTGCTACATCCTGTGAATCTTTGATAAAGGCCCTAATCTCTGCAGAATCCCTGGTAATGTAGTATTTTTTGTTTACTCTGTCAGCGATGTGTGTGAAGGTTAGTTCTTAGGACATCCTCTGACTCTTCCCTTTCCCATAAAAATAGGCATCACTCTATTAGCTCAGGAACCAACGTAGAGTCTGCCACATACAGTGAGTATGTGTTCTTACTATGAATTTCTGGAGTAATAACTACAGGCACTAAATCTCATATGAGATGAGCCAAGGCCAAAGCTCTGTCTCTGGTCCATGGTGGCTTTTTGTTTTCTCTAAAGATTTGAAGCAATTCTGAGCTAATATCTAATAACTCTTTAAAAGTCTGGGTATTTACCTTCTCCCAATGCACAGCCACCTTACAGGTAGCTGCACGTCCCTCTGGAGAAAACTTGTAAGAAGATTCAAAGAACATATATTTCAGAGTCCTTCATGAAATAGACTTAGCCTCTTTTTCATTGGAGGGACTTTAGGTTTGTGAACTGGATAAACCCTAAATATCTGAACTTAGGTTTCTCTTAACTTAATCTAGGATTTTTTCACTAATTTTTGTCAAGAAACACCTTCATAGGCTTGGTAGTCTAACCATTTATTTTATTCTTAAGGCAACATGATACGTAGCCATTGCTACAGAACCCCACTGCTCACACCGCTCTGATTACCACTCTTCTGTGGCCTCAGTCAACCCTTCTGGCTCTGATGGTAACTGCTACTATCTGGCACTTACCACACTGGCATCCTATTATTTTCATTGAAGTCATGGAAATCATTTTTGCTGTATACCCACTAACACCACATCATCTCTAGCCTGCAGAGCTTTTGATGGATGCTGGTGGCCACTCTATAATACATTTCTTAATGTCTTAGTGAGGTTAGTGTCCTATAGGCACTCCCACAGTATGTGGTTTGGAGGTGGTTGATTAGGTTGCACACAATGTATCTATTTAATCTCTCTGAGCCTTAGGACTCCTTCCCCTCAGATGCAAGTCATCTCATATGACTGGAGGCACTGTTGAGTCCAATTTTCAATTAACCAATTCAGCAGATTATTGACACTGCTCCCTGGTACTTGAGCCAACACATTAAATTCTGAATCCTAGATGAATGTACTCACATAAATTTGGCCTAGTATAATATTTTGCCTTCCTTACTTTCCTACCTTAGGTATACACTGCCATACATGTTTTCCAAACTCCTATACTTTCAAATTAACAGGATCCTGCCAGTTAGGTCTACAAGATGTATCTTTGAAAAATGTATCTTGTGTTTCTCCTTTGGGCTATTGTGGGTTCTCATTCTATGTATGGGCCTGGAAGCAGGGGTTGTAAGGGAGAGTATCGAGGAGAATTTGCACGACTTTTAGAGACAAATTCTCCAGGTGAAATCAGTGTATGAGGTTCTTTTAGAAAGGGGAGGTGGAGCTCCTTTCACAAGCAAGGATGTTTCTTTCTTTAGCAGAAAAGGCATTGCAAGTTAAATTGATGCTGCCACTCTGTAACTCTTTTAATTAATACCCAACTTGATTCTCACTCACAAGTGATTCACCTTTACAGGCAATAACATGTTCCTTTAAAGCTGATGTAGTTTTTCTGATTTTTCACTTGTGCCTTTAATTCCGAATTCATGGCTTTTAATAAAAACTCCTCTTGTGCACTTTCTCATGAGCAATCAGAGCAGCCAACTCACCCTCCAATCCTATAATTACCATTGTCACCAAAATGAGCATATGCCACAGCCCATAAATTGATCAATGATGATGAGCATGTGTGCCACAGCTTACCAGTACCTCATTTCCCCCCAGCAAATGAGATCTTGGAAGACATGTGCAACCAAATCCCAGAATTCCATTTTGTTCGGTGTTTCCTCAAGCTACTTCTGGTAAAAAAAAAAAAAATTACTTTGTTAGTCAGGAACTCATCAGGAAAGAAATGGCACACTCAAATAGGCAGTTAAAGAGAATTAAATATGGGGACAATTTGATCAAGGGGCATAAACTTTCAGTTCTAAGATGAACAAGTTCTGGGGATTTAATATACAGTATAGATGGTGATGGATGTGTTAATATATTTGATAGTGATAATATTAAGTCCAGATGATATGGTACACTCTGCGAAGACTTCAAGCCAAAAAGAAGTTTCATTGGGTGGGAAATGGATTTTGAAGGAGTAACCAGAGAATATGAAGAATGCCATATTTCATTGAATCCAAGACACCACTGATTGTAAGACCTATTTCAGTTTCAGAGATATTAAAAGGGGAGAATTTGCTATAAACATGATTTTTATGCTTAATGAAATACAGTAATACAGAAATAGAAAAGAATACAAAAACCCCAAAACTATTTGGAAGTAAAAAAAAAAAAAAACAGAGCAGGCCCTTGAGGTAATTATTTACTTTAATAGTACATTAAATTTAGTATGTTTTCTGACAGTAGCAAAAAATTTAGTACTATACCTTCAAGAAAGTAATAGAAAAAAGACTCAAATCCATGAGTAATGAAAATTTAATTGATGAAATGAAGTAAACAAGTTAATCTGAAATTTTTTTCTTTAGGTTAATTTCATAAAGAATAAATCCTATAAATCTTTGTTATAGTAAAATGATTCTAGTCCTCATGTGCATAAAATCCTTCAAATGAGAATTTAGGCATGGAAACATTTTTAATAAAAAAAGAATGTCTCTAAGCAAGGCCAAGGAGACAACTTTTGAATGTGACTTTTCATGTTTTTATACATTAGAGGGGATTATTATTTAGCTTCATTTCTAAGTCTAGCTCAGGGTAAAATTGGGAATCACCTATAGTTTGTCACTTTTACCTCATCTTTTTTTTTTCCCATATTTATTTATTTATTTTTTAAATTTTATTTTGTCGATATACATTGTGGCTGATTATTGTTGCCCATCACCAAAACCTCCCTCCCTCCCCCTCCCCCTCCCTCCAACAATGTCCTTTCTGTTTGCTTGTCGTATCAACTTCAAGTAATTGTGGTTGTTATATCTTCTTCCCCCCACCCCCGGTTTTTGTGTGTGTGTGTATGTGTGTGAATTTATATATTAATTTTTAGCTTCCACCAATAAGTGAGAATATGTGGTATTTCTCTTTCTGTGCCTGACTTGTTTCACTTAATATAACTCTCTCTAGGTCCATCCATGTTGTTGCAAATGGCAGTATTTCATTCGTTTTTATAGCTGAGTAGTATTCCATTGTGTAGATGTACCACATTTTCCGTATCCACTCATCCGATGATGGACATTTGGGCTGGTTCCAACTCTTGGCTATTGTAAAGAGTGCTGCGATGAACATTGGGGAACAGGTATACCTTTGACTTGATGATTTCCATTCCTCTGGGTATATTCCCAACAGTGGGATAGCTGGGTCGTATGGTAGATCTATCTGCAATTGTTTGAGGAACCTCCATACCATTTTCCATAGAGGCTGCACCATTTTGCAGTCCCACCAACAATGTATGAGAGTTCCTTTTTCTCCGCAGCCTCGCCAGCATTTATCGTTCAGAGTCTTCTGGATTTTAGCCATCCTAACTGGGGTTAGATGGTATCTCAGTGTGGTTTTGATTTGCATTTCCCAGATGCTGAGTGATGTTGAGCATTTTTTCATATGTCTGTTGGCCATTTGTATATCTTCCTTAGAGAAATGCCTACTTAGCTCTTTTGCCCATTTTTTAATTGGGTTGCTTGTTTTTTTCTTGTAAAGTTGTTTGAGTTCCTTATATATTCTGGATTTTAATCCTTTGTCAGATGTATATTTTGCAAATATTTTCTCCCACTCTGTTGGTTGTCTTTTAACTCTGTTAATTGTTTCTTTTGCTGTGCAGAAGCTTTTTAGTTTGATATAATCCCATTTGTTTATTTTTCCTTTGGTTGCCCATGCTTTTGGGGTCGTATTCATGAAGTCTGTGTCCAGTCCTATTTCCTGAAGTGTTTCTCCTATGTTTTCTTTAAGAAGTTTTATTGTTTCAGGGTGTATATTTAAATCTTTAATCCATTTTGAGTTGATTTTAGTATACAGTGAAAGGTATGGATCTAGTTTCATTCTTCTGCATATGGATATCCAGTTATCCCAGCACCATTTGCTGAAGAGGTAGTCCCTTCCCCAGTGAATAGGCTTGGTGCGTTTGTCAAAGATCAGATGGCAGTAAGTGTGTGGGTTGATTTCTGGATTCTCTATTCTATTCCATTGGTCAGTGTGTCTGTTTTTATGCCAGTACCATACTGTTTTGGTTATTATCGCTTTGTAGTATAGCTTAAAGTCAGGTAGTGTTATGCCTCCAGCTTTATTTTTTTTGCTCAGCATTGCTTTGGCTATGCACGGTCTTTTATTGTTTCATATAAATGTCTGGATAGTTCTTTCCATTTCTGAGAAAAATGTCTTTGGAGTTTTGATGGGGATTGCACTGAATTTGTATATCACTTTGGGTAGTATGGACATTTTCACTATGTTGATTCTTCCAATCCAAGAGCATGGGATATCTTTCCATCTTCTTGTATCCTCTCTAATTTCTCTCAGCAGTCGTTTGTAGTTCTCATTATAGAGATTTTTCACCTCCTTGGTTAACTCAATTCCTAAGTATTTTATTTTTTTGGTGGTTATTGTAAATGGGCAGGCTTTCTTGATTTCTCGTTCTGCATGTTCACTATTGGTGAAAAGAAATGCTACTGATTTTTGTGTGTTGATTTTGTATCCTGCTACTGTGCTGAAATCATTTATCAATTCCAACAGTTTTTTTGTAGAGGTTTTAGGCTGTTCGATGTATAGGATCATGTCATCTGCAAACAGGGACATTAATTACCTCATCTTTTTAAATTTTACCATTCTTCCCTTTACATGGCACTTATCCCAAAATGAAAAATTTGAAAAATATAATAAGGCTTATTTTTTTCTTTATCTATTTTATAAAGTCCTTAAAAAATCAATACAAAAATGTTATATTAGTGGACTGAAGTAATTTCCATATATTTATTAAAGTCAAATTAGTAAAATGGCTATAAATATTTATTTTAATAAATATTAAATAGTGAGAGAGAGGGGATCTAAATAGAAGTCTGGTGGTTTCATACCTGCTGAGAGACTAGTCAAGATGCTGGCTGATAAAATTAATAAGTTTTTAGAAGTGAGAGAAAATATAATTTAGAGAGATGTGGCACTCAGCCTATAGCATCAAGTACTGAACAGGAGAGAGATGCCTTCCTACTGGGAACAAGTTGCATTTTCTTTAGAGAGAAACACAAAAGCACCCTCAGGAGACAGAATGCTGAAATAGAATAATAATTTCAATCTATAATGCCTTTCACTTAAAGAACTGAAACTCATTTGCTTGTTAGTTTTCAGAACATAGTTGTAATTTTCCTTTTGAATTGTTGTAATTCTTTTTTTGTTATAAAGAAATTGAAGCATAGAGAAAGTGACATGTAGTAACTGCTATTGAGGTCATTTGAACAGGGTGAATTTCTGAGACATGCCAGTCTTAGTTCCTGATATAACAAGGGACACTTCAGAGAGAATTTGCCCTTTGTAGAGTTCCTGTTCATGAGGGCAACTCTAGAAAGCAAGCTGTACTATGTTCTCTAATCCCCTCTCCTCTTACTCAGCCATATCTGATTGGATCACAAGTGGGTACATGAACTTGGGGTGGTCAAACTTTAACTGGTCAAGCAGGGGTGATCCTTTTCTAAGCAATGCTTTTTTGGGGGAAATGGTTAGTATCAAGAAATTAGAAGTAAAGCAGAACTGAAGAAACATGTAGAATAGCTGTAATACTTCATTCAAGCATCTACAAGAACAACAATAAAATAAACTTTTCAAAGTATTAGAGATAAGATACATTCTGCAATTTAATTCCTTGTCATATTTTTATAATAAAACATTACTTAACACATTAAAACCCATGTAACGGAGAGTCAAGAGTCTATGCTTTTATCCAACTGCAAACCATCAGGTTAGCCTGCCAAAGTTCATGAATGCAGTTGATAGCACAAAACTCCTGGATCATAGACAAGGATCACTTGTTATTCACAGTAATAGCAGCAGAGTATCAGCATTTTTGCTCTGGTTTCTCAAGCCACGATTCCTCCAAGGTGGCATAAAGGAAGTAAGATGACATCTGTGTGTGCTGCAGATTGCACGGTAGGAAAATCCTGAGCTTAGGGAACTTGCATCTTTTATGATGGGAAGTACACATGCCAGTCTTCTCTCAGGAGGAATAAATTCCAAGCCGTAAGCAAACCTGTCCGTGCTCCAAGGGAGATATTATCTCTAATCTTCCAAGGCTGTTTTCAGTACAAACATCCTTAGAAAGGTAGTCTAGAAAAAAGTTAGCCAGTCCCTTTGCCCACAAGTTGTATAGAAGCATGAGACCATGGAGAATTGTCCCCAGTGTAGTTTATCAGATATATAAGATCATTCCTTCATATAAAAGATACAAAAATCAATGGCACATATAAAAATATTAATTTTTGTAATAAATGTAAACATTTCATATACTGATAAATGGTAACTAAAATTGGTTTTTAATGTTATCAGTCTATGTACTTATTCTTCAGTTTATTACTAGATGCATGAATTTATTCATGTCACTGATGTAATATATGATTTTTAATCTTAAGTGACAAAACTTTGCATTGTTTAACTTTTTTCTATGCTTTATTTACAGAAACGTAGGCCTCAAATTTATCAAACATCATGGAAAATTTCTCTTCGTATGATGAGCATAGATTATCTTTCTAGAGTTCAGTGCTTTATAATCTACAGTTCTATGTCTATACAGGACGCTCTGGTTGTATCTATGGTTTCCAAAAGAAATGACCGTGATTACTTCAAAGATCCTTTCTGTTCACTTTATATGAGTATATCTTCTGTATTTGGCAACTTGCACAAAAACCCATGGGCCTGATTTTTCATTTATGGTGCAGTAGTCAACATTTTGGCATTTCTAACTAAATCCAGTCCTGAAACTATGAGTTCCTTTCGGGGAAAATATCTAGTTGATGCAGGGTTTGTCCATACCACATTTCCGTAGTCACTCCATTTCCACAAATTGTCTCCTAAAATCTTCCAAAGATTATTATCAGTCCTAACAGTTCCAAATGGGCTTGGCAAAAAAGTCCTACTTCTCAGGTGTGCGTATGGTTTTTATTTATTTTAGTCATCAATTTGTTAACTTATATTAGGGTCTTAGCATCTCTCACCACGTGAACATTACTGTCAAGAGAACTTATTCTGTAGTAGGATATTATAGAACGTCCCTTGATTCATTTAGCCCTTACACTTTATCTTTCTTGTGAGCTTCTATGGTGTATTCATGATTATTACTCTCTACAGAAACAGTGAGTGACCCAAACATTCATATCTTTGTACTTTTTCTCAGTGCTCTTCTGAGGTTAGAACCACTCATATCATGTAATAGCTAGTTTTATTTGTCCTCATTGCACTGTTTCCTGCCTAAGCATGTAACTAACTTTTACTGTCAGTTAAAGCTTATGTTTAGAAGCACTATTTTTTTCATTGACAACTGGTATCCTGATATCCTTTATATAAATCAGAAATGCTTCTTAGGTTCTCCAGGACTCTGTGTTTTAAGGTAATTAAAAACCTTCTCTCAAAGTTTCTATAAAGAAAGTAGTCTGCTTAAGATAATTTTATCTACCTATACTTTTCAAATAAATATTGATTGCAGATTTTTTTAAACAGAACTTTTCTTAGTCTGTTACTCAAAATGACAAAATAGTTCAAATTAAGGTGAGCCTAAATTTGTCACCTAAAAAATGGAATGGTATCTTAATCTTTTCTTAATTAAGATTGAATCATTCAAATTCTAATTTGTATTATCTGTTGAGTATTTGCTGTTTTTATATGAGTATTAAGTACTAGGGAATTGTGTGGTAGGACATAGAGCATTCTTTTTCTTCTGCTATAATACTTCCATTCAGAAATATTTTTATTATGGAAAATATCAAGAAACACCAAAATATACAACAAAGGTATAATAATTCCTCCATGTACCCACTACCCATCTTCAGTAATTATCACCTTGTGAATGAACTCGTTTCTTATGTCCCCACACACTCAGCCCCACTGTGTCGTTTTGAAGCAAATTCCAAATATAACATTAGTAAATCTTTAAATATTTCACTAAATGTTTTAAAAAGATAGAGACCCTTCTAAAAGCACAGTTTTAATACCATTAACTATCTAGAAAGAAATTAATTCCTTAGAATAATTAAAAACCTAGTCGGTGTTCAAATCTTCCCTATTTTCTACCTGCTTTTTTTCAATTTGCTTTGTATCCCCATGACATTGTCTGGCACCCTTTGTTCCCTGCATTTCCTGTAAAATGATAGTTAGATCTAGAAGTCTGATCAGATTTAGTTTTGATTTTTTAATTTTATTTGGCCAAAATTACAGGTGGTGGTGTGTACTTTTTCATCACAAGGTACCTAATATCTTCTTGCCTTTCATTTTCCAATATTGGAAAACATTGATAATATTCTTTAGATTAATTATTTTATTATAGGTTTGCAAGATGAGAATATTCTAATTTTATTATTATTTCTCCTCCTTTTTTAAAGCTGGAATACTGCTATAAAGAGAAACTTTCTCTTCATCAACTACTTAATTTGAGTACTCCATTTCCCTAAGTGCATCAGTTTTCAACAAAATTTGTTGCTTTCCTAGCATCCTTCTGAGACCACAAAATGTATTTAGAAATGTACTTATAAACTCATATTTGATTTATCTCAGTCCATTACAGTTATTATTCTCATTGAGGCTCGAATAACTCCACCTTTAGCCAGTAGAAGACTCTTCAAGTTGACTCCTGAGTTCTTTTGATGTGGCAATAGAAGTTTTAATACCTTTATTACTTTCTATTAGAAAGTAAAAAATATTGCATATTTTCTTCCCTAGCCTATAATCACCTATTTATGAGGCTTTGGTTTATTTAAAGTGGGGAAAGACTAAATTAGATATTAGAATCTAGGTAGTAGGGTTGCTCATCACTGCTGGAGTGATCATTATTTTCTAGGCCTTTTCAGTGGACAGAGTTAAGAAAAATGCATTTTTAAAAAAATAAAAAAATGCATGCTAAGTTCATACTGATATGTTGAATTCAAATGTTAATTACTAATTTATACTTGAATTTGTTGATTTTATATTTGTATTTCTCTTAAACTATGCATCTTGTTTTCTAATGATACATACATAATTATTTGTTTGCCTCAGCCATACGTGTGTGTATATTTACACACACGTATGAGAGTACTTCAAAAAGTTCATGGAAAAATGAGATTAAAAGATAAAATGAATCTTTCCATGAACTTTTAAAAGAACTCTACATTTTCAAAGATGTTATTTTGAGGGATAGTCTTCCAGTTCTGCAAAAGCGATTAGATTAATGCTTATTCTCCTGAGCATTCCCACCAGACATAAACAAACAAATCACTAAAAACTTGGAAATCAAGGACTCTTGGTCTATGATGCCTCCCTGGCAGAGAATTAAACCTTAATTATCATTCTTAGTGATATTCTGGAAGCCACTATGACTCTGAAGCATTGGGATGAAAAAGGCAGTACCAGGTCAGCTTTTAAGACCTATGTAGCTCATACTACAATACTATCTTTGCTTCTTATGCATAAAATTTCTATTTCACCAAATACTCTTTTTATTAAAATTACTCTATTTCCTTTTGTTTGGGTCATCTAGTTAAGTTTTACTTATTTATTTTTCCACTGTAAAACCTGTGAAGAGAATTAGCCAACCCACATATAGTAAAATACTAAGAGTGGGGTCTAATTCCTTTGCATATGGCAGAAGAGTTAGGAGAGGCTGGCTTTAATATTTATTAGAGAATTTTCAAGAAGCCATTAATTTACACTACCAGTATACTGAATTCTTTAATATTAGGGAGAATGCTTCTGGGTCAGAAGTTGAAACAACTAGAATACTTCTTCAAACATGAACTGAATTTCTTCCTGAAAGTAATTCTCAAGACATAACTTCATTTTTCAATGTGGTGTACATTGGAATTCACAAATCTAAGCAAGATGTTCCATTCAGGCACCCCGGGCCCATTAGTGTGAAAAAGTTTTTCTTTTTTGGATGGTTTTGAATTAGCAATTATACAACCAAGGAGAATGATTGCTGCTTAATCTTGGGGACCATCATTACAAAATTAGCAATCTGTCCACTGCTTTACTATTGAGCACTCTGTTTTGTTTCCTGAGGGTGAAAATAAAATCACAAATGTATCTAGTCCTTTCTTGTATTTTACATTCTAGTCTTTCTTCATCAGAAAGAATAACTGATTTGGCATAACCCAACTCAATTTTGGCCTTCTGGTAATTAAACATTTAGTCTTCAACTAAGAATTTTTACTAGCATGGTTTCATTATGCCTGACTCTTTTCATAGGCTGCAGATAAAAGTTCAGAAGGACAATAAGACTGTTGTAGGAAAGCAAAAATATAAACACCAAATGAGTGCTCCTATATTTTTTGTGACATTTCTTTCAACATTACTTTTTCAAGTGAACTGAAGAAATAGGGCTAGGGATTTTTCTTTGCTGGAGAATGGTTGTAATAGGTGGCTGTATAGGTAAATTAAATTAAAATATTATTAAAAATGCATTTTGGTAGTCCAAGTAAGAGCTTGTTTTTCTTTTTCTTCATGATAGCAAAATAAAAATATCAGTGTTTTCAAAATTAATAAATGACTTACAAGTCCAGTCCTTAGCAATACTATAATGTCTTCCTAAAAATGCTCTTTTCCTGCCTCAGATATCATAATTTAAAATACATTTTAAAACTAATTATACGGAAAGTATAATAAATAAATAATGATGGTACCCATGGTATGTAGATGGAAATGGGAAAGATTTTATCTTAACAGGGGATCAAATGCCTGCAAGTTATCTCAAAGAGGAACTCCAATTTTAGAATTCAGGACAGTGACCTCTAATGGAGGGTTTTCCCAGGTGGCATACCTCAGATCATGTGATCTCAGCACAAATATGAACTATCTATTTCTGAGACTGTCCAATCTTGGGAAAACTAAAATCATTTAGATAAATGTCTAAGTTTTTTAACTGCTTGCCTTTGCTTCACCCATTTTGAAAGCGTATGTTAATTAGCTTGATTTAATCATTTCATAATGTATACATATATCCAAATATCACATTGCACCCATAAATATT
The DNA here is from genome assembly GCF_027409185.1 of Cynocephalus volans. Taxonomy (NCBI): domain Eukaryota; kingdom Metazoa; phylum Chordata; class Mammalia; order Dermoptera; family Cynocephalidae; genus Cynocephalus; species Cynocephalus volans. The sequence continues at coordinate 81,675,260 of NC_084464.1, forward strand.
TACAATTATTATTTGTCAATTAAAAATTTAAAACAAATAAATAATGAATAGTAAGATTAAAAAAAAGTTTTGTTCATGCTCTGGGACTTAAAAAATAAACATTCAGTACTTTAATCTGATTAATCCATTTTACTAGAATTGGGCAACATTTAAATATTGAATTAAGAAGATAACTTATCTTTTTATTTCTCCCTCATTAATACCTTTGAGGACTTGAAAAAGAATCTTCCTATAAACCTCTAAATAGAGTGTAGATACAGCTCAATGGTATAGTGGAAAACAGCTAGATTCAGTGTTGCAGTTGGGCAACCTTATGAATGGGATCAGTTTAGGGACTTTTTATAGCCAAGGAATGAGAGTTTGGAGTGAGAATAAAGATAAATTATTTTGGTTCAATACCTGAATTCAATTCAGTAGGGACAATGGAACACATCATGGTTCATAGAACCAGAAACCAATTCTATTATCCAATAAAGCAGAAGGCAGTACGTGCTAGGAAGGGAAGCCCACAAATAATCTATTAAAAACAGAAATCAAGAAAATCCATTTACAATAGAATAAGAAAATAATTAGAAATAAGTTTATCCAAATAGGTGAAGATATGTACACTGGAAACTATAGAACACTGATGAGAGAAATTGAAGACACAAATAAATGGAAAGATGTCCCATGTTCTTGAATTGGAATAATTAATATTGTTAAGATGCCTATATTACCCAAAGCAATCTACAAATTCAATTCCTACAAAAATCCTAATGGCATTTTTCACAGAAATAGAAGAAGCAATCCTAAAATTCATATGCAATTGCAAAAGACTTCAAATAGCCAAAGCAATCTTGAGCAAAAGAACCAAGCTGGGAATTAAATTATAAAGCTGATCTTGGGATCTACTACAAATCTGTAATAATTTCAATAACCTTGATGCTATTATAGCATGACATTGGCACAAAAATGGACATATAGATAGACCAATGAAACAGAACAGAGCCCAGAAATAAGCTGTTGACCAGCTCAACAAGGAGAGTTAGAAATTTGCCTGAATTTGACACAAGGAGTTATTTATTGATGGAAGCAGAGAAGAAAGAAGTTGCAGGGAATTAGGGCTTCACAAATTGCTCTGTGCAGCTGTACTCATTTTGCTGGTCAGTAATATATTCAGACTATGGCTAACACACACATATGAGAACTGAAGCTGTTAAAGCACCTGTCAAGCAACCACTGGGTACTTTTAACCATATTTAATTAATACAGATGACTTTAAAAATTTAAAGGTTATCTAAGGGAAAGTCATTATATAATTAAGGGACAAGATCTACTTTTTAATTTTATACCATTGTAACAATTTTCACTAGTATCATTCAACATGTATCCGAGATCATCATGATTTCAGAAGGGCAAATTAGAGAAAAAGTTTGTTGCAATTTTTTTCATAGTCATTCCTGCAAATGAGATTATGCATTGTAAACTGATCACAGAAAACAGCAAAAGACAAAACTGAAATAGAGGATGCATTTCTACTTCTTGATATGACTTCCCTTTAGCTATTTCATTGGCCAAGTCAAACAAATGCTGCCCTAAGTATTGTGTACCTTCAGGGCGGTACTGATCTGAACGAGGAGTTGAATAGCTATTTTGGCGTACTTTTATTATCTTCAACTATATTTTTCTGAAAAAAATTTAAGGGAAATACTCCTTCTGCTGAACTGCTTACTTCTCAATAATTTATAAAAGATATTCCTTTTTATATTATAATATTATAGTAATTATAATAATAATTCCTTCCCATTTTTAAAAAATTTTGTGGGGGGGTTGTATATTTACTCAAAAGAAGAATTTTTATAAAAGTGATGGAAATATGTTTTAATGAGCTTACATTTCAGATAATTTTCCAAAAAGAACATTGATCAAAGCCTTTTAAAAATTATGACAAATTGGGTAGTCACCTGGGCCTTGAATATTGATAACTTGAGTTTCTCCGGTGATTGCCATAAGTAGAAAGAGAAAAGTAGGTATTTGGAATGCATTTATGTATAAAGGTAATATGGTGTATTTCTGCTGCTTATAACAAAATAGTTAGAACTGAGTAGTTTATAAAGAAAATGAAATTTATTGCTTACAGTTTCAGAGTCTGGGAAGTCCAAAGTCCAGGGAACACATTTGGTGAAGGCCTTGCTGGTGGTGACTGTGACCCAGCAGCCTCACATGGCAGAAAATGGCAGAGTAGGTAGAGAGAGAGAGAGAGAGAGAGAGACTAAACTCCTCATTCACTCTCTTTTTAAAGCTCTCAGAACCACACCCCTGGCTACCATTATTAATCCATTCACCACTGCACAGTCCTATAATCCAATCACATCTTCAAGGCCCCATCTTTCAATTACCGTCATAGGACTTCCCACCCTCAACAGTCAACAGTGGGGATTAAGCCTCAGTGAGGTTGGTGAAGAGGGCATCCAATCTACAGCATATGGTGTAAGGTAAAGAGCTGTGGACTAAGTATATAAGATAGGTAAGGAACTCTCACTTACTAGCTGTGTGCTTGGAAAAGTTTCTTAACGACACTAAACCTCATAAATAAAATATGGAATGTATGAATTGGGGTCTCAGCAGAAAGAGAAATCACACTCAGATGGATTATTTATATAGGTTTGGCAAGGTTAAGGGAATCAGCCACAGATACTGGCACATCAAGGACCTAAATACCATGGAAGCTGTGACTACACTAGGCTTGAAGATGCAAGGGGAAAACATGTTACTGGAGCCTGGTGAAGAGCCTTGGAGGATGGGAGTTCCCATCAGAAGCCGAGGTCACAGATGGAAACAATGCCCGCAAGAACTTCAGTCGACACAGTGAGGGAGCAGGGGAAAAAGTATCCCTTCTCCTGCCTTCTGATTTCCTGGTCATTCCTCCCCCTGGCCAAATGCAACTAGAAGCCAGAGGGCAAAGGAGTTCCAGTGATAAAGCCTGCAGCATTCGTCCCCCTGTGTCACAGAGAACTGAGGAGAAGGGTGGGGAATGACTTTTGTGGGAGAGGTTCACAGAACACCAGGAGAAGGATATTAGTGTCTGCCATTCATGGTTGGTTCAGCTTTTGAGTGAAATTTTGTATGGTATAGGTTTTCGTAAACCATAATAGCTCTAGCAAAGTCAGTTGAGATTCTAATACGTTTAACCAGCCCATGACCCCAGCCACTATCATCAGAGAATAGCTGGAGGGACCGCCTCTTCATTCCCCACAGACTGTTATGCCCTTTTCCCACTTCTTTTCTTCTTCAAGGCTGCTCTTGAAATTTATTCTGAACACACTTTAACTAGATAAAAATACTGAGTGTAGGAAGAGAACATCTCACACTGATTTGTTCTAGCAATCACACCCCCACCCCAGCCCAGAAATGACCCTAATCATAAATAGATATTATCACAAAATACCTATCATCAGCCACATTACATTTTCTTCCTCTAATGTCTCCTGAAAGTATATTTCAAAATGAAAGCACCTCATGATATGTTATCACCATTTTAGTTTTGCTATAAATTTTACTCAACTTAATAAATGTTTATATTTTATAAAAGCAAGTGAAGTGATGGCATGGGAGAAAAATGTTATTACTAAGGAAAAGCTTTTAATGTCAGAATTTTCTCACATCAGTCACAGACACCCCCCACTGCTTTTCTGCCCCATGTGCCATAGCAAATCAGCTGGACACTTGATTGAGTCCTGACTAGTGTCCAACTCTCATCATGGTCATTTCCTGGGCTTAAGCAACTTTGCGTTGCTTGAGTGACTTTTGTACTGAGGATAAATGAGTCAATAAACTATCACATTCTATGTTGGCAAAAGAATGAGAGATAACCTTTTATTTAGATTTTCAAAATTTGATTTTGTATGAGCAAAATGTATTCAAAATGTCAAGTTAGTTTATGGTGAGCTCTTCTCCTTATTTACTTCTACTCTCCCGTGCAACTGTATCTATGGATTTAAGTCTGGAACCATAATCTGTGACCTGAATTAGCAACTTAATTTCTCTTCCAGGATCCTAAAATCTTGATTTAGATGTTGCACTCATATTATATCAGTTAAAATGCTTGAAGCTGTGAGTACGAACTCTGCAATTAATGGCTGCTTAAACAATTATCATCTCAAATAATAAGAACTCCAGGGGAAGGTGAGGTCTCAGGGAAATCTTCAGGGATCCATGTCTTTCCCATTTTCCCACTCTGCCATTTTGGGGTGATAGCTCTGTTCATTTTTACAGATGGCAACAGCAGCTCTGATACAAGGAAAAAAACCTCTCATTTCTTTTTTCATCAGGAAGAAAATCTTATTCTACAAGCTCCCCGTAGATTCTTCCTTGTTTTATTGGCTAAAACTGGGGGTCATATAACCACTCTAATTCTAATCATTGCAAAGGGATTGGAGTTTTCAAGATTATCTGAGATGAACTATGATTTACTCAGCATTACTCACCTTCCCTGAGCACTGGGCTCCAGATTTCTGGACAAAATCAGTGTAAGGAAGATAGGAAGGATCACTGTTGGATAGGCAAAGGGGTGCCAGACATAAGCACTTTGGCGATGTTTGCTGCCCTGTGGCTTTTCATTGCCATAATTCCTTTTTCATAAAACTTGTCTCATTCCATTCTCTGGCCATATGGAACTGGCATCTCTTCCTGTCAAAGTAGTCTTTAACCTGACAAGAGCCGTCTGCTTCTATTAGTGATTCTGAGTATAAATTCTTAGACCAGCATTAGAAGAGGATAGTCAAAGCTTGAGGAATCACATTAAGAGTGACTTGTGCACCCTGAGCTCCTGAGCTGGGGGGGTAGAAGGCCAAGGGTCTCAGCCATATGCCCCCCCGGCATCTGCATCTAGCCCAGCCACAACCACCAGGCCATGACTGGAAGTGCCCCGGACTCCTGAGCCAGGGTGGTGGGAGGCTGAGGGCCTTGGTCATGCCCACTTCCTCTTCCTCCCACTGTATCCCCCTGCCCCCCTCCCCCTCTAGCTCTCTCCCCTTCCCGCAACTGCTCCACAACATTTTAAAATGTAAAATAATAATAATAATAACAAATTAATTAATTAATTATTTTTAAAAAGAGTTCCTTGTGCTCCCCCAGGTAATACCACTGAATCCACTGCTTTGGCAGATATTGATGGCCCCTACTCTCTCTCTCTCCTATTGCAATTCCCTTCGTCATTTCCTGCATTACTGAGACTGAAGAGTAAACTTTTCACTTCCTTATGGCTGTGTGTAGTCATGGGACATATTTTTGGCAAGGAGATGCAAACCCAAGTATGTGAGGAGAATTTGGTATCCTAAATGAGAAGGTAAAACTGTGCTAGTATAAGGTTTTTGCCCTTTGCCCTTTACTTTTTGTCCCTGCTCCTTGATTTTGCTGAAACATAGATGTATTACTCCAGATGCAGCAGGCAAGTTGCAAACATGAGGTTTAAAGTCCATGCTATGGATGGCAGAACAGGAAGGGGATGAGGGTGAGTCCCTGAGCCTCCTTCCCAGCCTTCTATGGCTGACAAGTGATTCAAAAACAAATAAGCAAACAATAGAAAATCATGTCATTATTTAAGCCAGTATTCAAGAATTATAGGCAATGGAATACAGTTCATAAATGATATGTTAGAAGTCCAGTCTGTCTGTTTATTTATTTAGTTTTGTTCAGTTGGTTCTGTTTTCATGGAATCCTATAAAACATGTGCTAGCATTTTCAAAGCTTGGCCCATAATTCTATCTTGTTGGAACCAAATGCAATAGCTTCTAAAATGCAACTTTTGGAGAGATGGCTGGCTATTTCTCTGCTTAAAATTCTTTTAAGACAAATTGGTATTCAGGGTTTATAGCTTTTGACCCCTGACTACATGTCCAGATTTATTTCTTATCTTCTACTTATACAACAGCCATGCCCCATTAGCCTCTATTAATCGTATGCACTTTTCCCTACCTGCGACTTTTCTCATTAATGCTCTTTTATTTGCCTAGAACATCTTTCAATATTTTTTCTAATTGTTGAAAGTTTTTCCATCTTTATGACCTAATTCAGATGACATCTTCTCCAAGAAGTCTTTTAGTGCTTGCAAGAACATCCTGCACATAATACGAGTAAGTGCCAAGTAAGCGTGAGCTATTATTAGTTTCTCTCCTTCCTTATGTGAGACATACATTAATTGAACATAAATTGAGCATTTTAAACGTAATTATTTTCATATTTAATTACTTCCTCCAGAAGATTTTAAGCTCTTCAAGGGTAGACTTGACCTGCATTGCCGGTGCTCAGTGGATAAACATACTCTACTTAAGTTCTTATCTGAGGAGGGTGATTGAAATTAATCCACGGTGTGACAATCATAGGCAGGTTGGAAGTGCAGAGATGATTCTTGTACCACTCCTCACACACACAAAATCCATACTTTAATTTGCAACATCTCTAAGATGCAATTTTCTTAGACTTTTCCTAATTCCCTCTTATCCTCCTTTTAAAAGTCAATGCAGTGCATACATATATATATATATATATTTTTTTTTTGGTTCTTCATTATGAAGTGCATTTATACCAAAGTTCCTGAAATAATAGATGGCAATTAATTATTATAATAAAGCAATAACATCTATGTTCAGCTCCTGGCACTAGCAGACCACTTATGGGAAAAACATTAATATGTTAACTAATTGAAAGTCATATGTAGATTGATAACAATGAAAGTCATCTGTACATTGATGACGTTGCTATTGTTTTGGTATTAATAAGGTACTATGAAATGACCATCAGTAACATGATGTAGAGACTCTGAGTTATAGTTTCAGTAGAGAGGATGTCTTTGTTTTTTAATTCCACTTCCATGTCTATGTCTATTTCCATTTGGTACCAACACACATACTTAGCTAAAGCCATTTGGGGTAAGATACTTGTTTATTAAAACCTATTTTCTTTGTCTTGCATGATGATGAAATTCATCCTTTTGATCTACTAATACGTTCCTTTTATAGACCAATAATGAAAGTTATAGCCCAACAAAGATAAGTTTCCTGCTTGCTTTGTTAACATTAGCATAATAAATATGCATGCTTTTAAATTCATAGAGTGTGCCATAAGGGGCAGAATGTAAGCTTTGTGTTGTTTATGTCTGGAAGTGGCAATTTAAATGCTTTAGACTGAGTTATATGTGCATTCCATCCTAATTTTCCTGGGGTTCAACAGCATATATATATATATATGTATATATATATATAATGGTGGTTCAGGTAGATCATGCCTGGAATACTTTGCTCACCTGTATAACTTACAGTCTTTTGGAGAATTGGTCAGCCCCAAATGTAACTCCAGGTCTTTCCAGACAGTGGCAGAATGCTGTTTTCCAGAAGACTTGGGCCTGCTTCCTTCCTAACAAGTTTGTATCCATGCTGTGCACTGCCCACCCTTTCTGTCATTGCTTGAATCTCTGCTGTCAACCTTTCTTGTGAGCTATGTGGCAAGTGAAAATCCAGATACTGATGTGACACCAGCATTAGGGAATTCTTAGCTTACTTAACTTGGAACATCCTGGTTCCCTTATGAGCAGTATTAGCTTCTTCAAGGTCGCCTTACTTGGTTTGCATTTGTTGTTTTGTGAAGTACTTAACTTCTTTGACGTAGTGCCTCCTGCACCACCCCTTCAGCCATGAATGAAACCTGGCCCTGACCCAAAACCATTGACTGTGGGGTTCAGTGTCCTACTAGTCTTTTTCTGAGGCTTGATGTCTGGCACTGTTGCACATAATCAACTCTCTCAGAACTGTGTCTGCCTCCCACACGCACTGAGAGTGTTTACCTGCTGTCTGGATTTCTAGTTGCTGTGCCCAATCCACAGACTGCTTCTGAAATACTAAGACTGATGTTTCCTTTTCAAAAGGTCAGAGTTAGTCCTTATAAGTGTCATCCTCTTCCTGGCACCAGCCCTTACCCCTGGTAACTGGATAAACAGATTTCTGACCACCTTTTCTCCTCTCTACATTCATTCTGAGACTTGTCACTTGACTTTGCCTGGAGCATGGCACTAATGTCCCTGGACAGTCTATAGATTTCCAAACATGCTTGCGACATCAATTTCTGGGTTGATTTTTTTGTTTTAAGTTGGAGTATGGATATAAAACAGAAAGCAAGTATTGGGTTAATTGCTGCCCTTTATGTAAGAAACATTGCTTTTTGTCTTAGAAATAGTTAAAATTCACAAGGAAAAAAAGAAAAAACCAAACCCACCACGTAAAAAAGAAAAACATACCTTCACAGGAAAAAAATATCTTAATGTTCATAAACCTTAATGTTAGCCATATCTATTTGATTCACTCGATGATGACAAGATATGCATTTGGTAGAAGAATAAAATCATAGGTAATAATCTTCATTAAACTTCTTATCATAGAATTAGATTATGGATCTTGGTGAAACTATGACATCAGGCTTTTTATATTTCATACCAAATAACTTTTCAAATAGGTCTTCTGGTTCATTAAAGGTGGCCAATACCCACTCTCCATAAAAACAACTAGAATGACCATTTGACCTACACCTGCACTCTGGGATTTGGCTGGTTGGCAGGTGGTCAATATGGATAGTTAGTGTCCAATTACTCTCAGCTTTGTGCTTCTCATTAGCTGTTTTCATGAAAGATTGTGTGACAGCCACAGGATCTCCTGGTAAGATCTGGTCACAGTCAAACATATGTTGTCTAGTTGCTGAACAAAAAGGCAGAATTTGGAGAGCTCTAAGAGTTACCTATGACAGTCTTGGTACCCTGGTCTTATTTGTAAGCATGATTGTAGACCTGGTACCCTTTATTATCTAGAGAAACAATTTTGAACCCTCCTCAATTTTGTCTAGATCCCAGAGGATTTTCTCTCTTTTTCGGGGCAACAAAGAATTGAAAATCATGGGAAGGGGATACTTTTTGATTTTGTTGTCCTAAAGCCTTAATACCAGGTCCAATTAAATCCAGAGTGTTGGCCAAACCCATAGGTTATACTAAAGGGTTTCATGATTTTTTTCCCCTGGAATTAGTTACAGTGCTATTTTTGTTTGCTTTGCTTTTTTTTTTTCTATAGTTTTCTTTCCATTTTCCGTTTTCCTTTCTCTTTCTTTCCTTCCTTCCTACTTTTCTTTTCCTCTTCCTTTTTCCTTTCTTTCAGTTTTAAAACGAACTACTCTAACTCTCAGGCATCACTAAAAAGATATCATATAAAAGATACTACGGCAACACTTTTAACAATACTATTGAATTTCTCTATTCTAACTGCCCTAGTCATAACAAGGCCTTCCTAAAATTCCAGGCTATGCATTTAGTGCTGTTCTGATGAAAACAATTATTTTGATCAAGAACAATTAATGGCATGTTTCTGTCTAAATTCTAGATTGTACAAATAAATTTAACATTTATGAGGAATAGACCTATTTAATATCTTTGAGTGTTCAAGTAGAAGAAAGATTCACATAATTGTCAGTATTTATGTTTACATTGATGATACATGCTCACTATAGAAAATACAGAAATAAAAATTTCCCATAATTTTAGCAGATTTCTACTATTTATACCTAATTGTATTTATCTAGCTCTATCCTTAGTTATGTTTGAGATTGCAATGAATTAATCATATCCTATCTTTTAACTTGATATTATAATCTAAACACTTTTCTCTGTTTTAAACTTGTCTGGTCTGCCGCCGGCCGACCCGAACAGCCCTAGCCTCATTGCTTTTGGTGGGCGAGCGAATGGCCCAGTATTCCTCTTTCCCTCCTGTCCCCTTTGGAAGGAGACAGGGGAAGAGAGCCGTGAAGAGAGGTGAGCACACCGCCGGCCCCAAACCAGCCCGGTCAAAGGACACTCAGACGCAGCGGGGGTTCTGTCGAGCAGTTCCGTTTATTACCACACAAGCACTTGCTTTTAAAGGCAAATGGGGAAGGGAGGTTTTTAACATAATCTTATCAGCATAAAGGTCAAGAGAGCATGCATCCTGTCTTAATGCCTAGCTGTTGCAACCTCGAGCGCGGAAGCGCGTGTTTAGCCAATAAGGGCTAAGGCAAGGTTCCTGCAGACTCTCCCACCCTACTTCCTCCTGGCACCATCTTAGGCTGCCACATTAATACGCCCTTGTGGGCCCATAATGGTACTGCTTTTAATTTCACTTAAGGTGGTGTTAGTTTTTAAGACCCGACCGACATATTCCCCCTTTTTATTTTAATAAGGCAGCTGGAGGCGGCTAACCTTCCCAGCCTCGCCTCCATTCCCTCTGGTGGCTGTGCCTGTCTTAGGTTGTTTCCCTCTGGAAATCTTACCCCATCATTGACTATCCAGCCAAGCGGGGGCAGGGCGGAGCCTTAGAGATCGGTGTTGATTTTTTAAAGGGCCATATTGACCCAAGGGCTGTCAGGGCTTTCATTATGGGCCACCTCCTGTACCACCTGGGTGAGCATTACGAGATAAGTTGTGTTGCACCTTATAAGGGACACAACCTGGCAAATGGCGTGAGGCCCCAAGATGAAGACAAGGAAAATGGCTAGGGGGCCTGCCAGGGAGGACAGCAGGGTGGTGAGCCATGGGGAACTTGAAAGCCAGCTTTGGAACCAATTACTATTGTCTTCTCGCTCTTTTTTTTGCTTTTCTAATCCTTCTTTAAGTTTAGCTAGGGAATCTTTGACCACTCCAGAGTGGTTGGCATAGAAGCAGCACTCTTCTTTGAGGGCAGCGCATAATCCTCCTTGCTGTAAGAACAACAGGTCTGGTCCACGTCGATTCTGTAAAACAGCTTCAAAAAGTGATATTAGTGATTTTTTTAAATGTGATACAGACACCTCCAAGCAGCTTGTATGACCTCCCAGATTTGGTTGGCTGGCTCCTGGGGACCTTCCCCAGTGGCAGAGGCCCTTGTCCTTGTTGATCCGAGGAGGGCGGCCACTTGGAGCATCCACAAAGTGTTCATAATGCCATCTGAACCATACAAACAATAAACTCCTCAGGGTCTTGGTACCCTGGGTGTCTGGCAAGAACTTAAGATTTTTGGCTGGGACCCATATAGGGGTTGACTCACTGAGGGGGAAGACACAACCAAACCCCCGACCCATAGTTAGCAACGGGTCAGGGCCCCTCCACTGGCCTGTTAAGGGGTCTTTCCACCGCACTTGGACTTCCGGGCATGGTGGTTGAGCTGACCAGTGTTTCTGGAAGGCAGACAGGGGTTCATTTCTGGAAAAATTTAGGATGTTTAAAGTTAGGAGTGCCTGTCCCAACTGCTGATGAGGGATGGTGACTCCCCTCCCCCTTTTTGTTTTAATAATTGATTTTTTAGGCATTGATGATGCCGTTCAACAATGGCTTGTCCTTGGGGGTTATAGGGAATTCCTGTAGTATGCTTAATGTTCCATTGTATTAAGAATTCTTGTAAGGCTTTGCTAGAAAAACAAGGCCCATTATCTGTTTTAATTTGCGCTGGCAGCCCTAAGGTGGCAAAACACTGCAGCAGGTGATTTTTTGCATGCTTGGCAGCTTCACCTGCGTGTGCTGTGGCCCAACAGGCATGTGAATAGGTGTCAATGGACACAAAAACATATTTGAGTTTCCCAAAAGGCGGGAAGTGAGTTACATGAGTTTGCCACAGCACATTAGGCTTGAGTCCCCTAAGATTGACCCCTGGTGGTTGTAAGGGCGGTACTTGCAGATAAGGAAGGCATGACTTGCATGTGTGTACAATCCTTTTTAGCTGTGAAATAGGTATATTTGGAAACCTGCCATGTAGACCTCGCCAGTTTACATGAGTTAAAGTGTGCAGTTGGCTGGCACTATCTATTGTATATATTTTAGGGCCCTGAGAGGCAAGAGTGTCTGCCTGGGCATTTCCAGTGGCTAGAAATCCTGGCATCCCTTGATGACCCCGAAGGTGCTGAACAAAAATAGGGTTATTGCGGCCTTGTAAGGTACTTCTTACTTGTATCGTAAGGGAGGAGATGGGATTACAATCCAAGTGAATGTGGGCTCCCGGAAGCCCAGGGAGAAGACTGGCCGCATATAAGCTGTCTGTAAAAAGGTTAATGGGGTCTGGCACCTTTTGCAGGGCAAAGAGTATAGCGAGCAGCTCTTTGTATTGTGCCGACCCGTCACGGGTGAAAATGAGTAGCGGGGGCCACCTGTGATGTGGTGCATGGGGGGTTGTAAATAATTACAGCAGCCCCTGATTTGCCACGGTCCGTGAAGACATTGTAGGCGTCTACCAGGGGTTTGGCGACAAAAAGCTGTGGGTTAGTCCATGACAGCTCTTTGAAGGCGGAGACCCATTTATTGTTGCCATAGTGGCAATCAACAACCCTGAGATACCCTTCTAGAGCCAGTGCCAGCTGGTTTTGATATTGAGCTAACCATGTAAAATCTGCCAAGCGGAAGGGGACGACAATTTTCTGTGGTTCCTTTGCGAAACATCTTTGTGAACATTCCCTTCCTTTCATTATTAGGTCAGCAGCTTCGTTCAGAGTGGTGTACACCTGGGGGGCCCCTCCTAGGGATAAGTGTACCCATTGGAGTGGCTCCTCCCTTTGGGTTAGGGCAGCCTTACAGAGCATTTTCCAATATTGGGTCATGCAGGGTTGATGCTCTAAGCCCTGGAGGATGGTTTCTGCCCATGGGGAATTGGGCCCATCCTCTGCGACAGCCTTTTTCAGCTCTTTAAGGTCATGAGCTTCCCAAGGGTACCAAGTGGCCGGCCTATTTCCACCGGGGGCTTTGTCAAATTTGGCATTTTTCCAATGTAATCCTTTTTTACATTGGGGGCAAGGTGTGGTAGGGGGTTTTTTGCCTTTAGCCTTGGGAAATTGGCTTTTAAAATGACCTTGTCTTCCGCAACCAAAACATTGTCCCTTGAAGGGTGGGGAAGTATTGTTTCCTGAGGGGATCAGGGCAGTAAACGCCTTGAAAGCTTCGGTCTAGTTTTGTGTCTGAGCCTGCAAGGCTGAGGATAAAGTTCTGGCCTCCGCAACAGCCTTTTTTAGTTCTTTTACAACATTGACCAGATAGGCATGAGGGGCCGCTTCCCCCCACGGGCTGCGGATGGCTGGGGGTTCCCAGGGAGCCATAACAGGAAAAGCCTGCGGCTCTGCTGGGGGTGTTTTTAAAGGTGGACTAGCCTCCTCCACTTCTTCAGGTGCCGCTTTCTCTCCTTCGGCTAAACTTTGCTCAGGGCCTTGCATTGGCAGCTTTGTTTCCTTTATTCTCTCCTCATCGAACTGCGCCCAGTCCCTTTCTGCCCCTTCCTGATGCTCGGGACGGAAGCAAAGCTTTAGGGCAGAGATGGTTCGGTAGAACCCTAAGGGGGGGTCTAGCCCGTGACTAATCTCGTTCTTTCTGGCCAGGGTCTGAACCTGGTCCCAAGTCTCATACGAGAACAAGTTGGACGCAGGTGTCCAAGGGGCCACCTGCACCACATGACGCCAGGCATTGGTGGCTGTGGAGTCAGATATTTCTAGGCCTCTGCTTTTTAACACGTACTTTAGAGGCTTGCAGGCTGTCTCGTCACTCTTTCCACACACATCTCCCATGTTGTCCCATGGGGAAGGGACAAAGGGAGCAACAGGGCAGAGAAGTGCAGGGACTTCCCCCTGTTATGGTACTCACCCTGACACGCAGGTGGATTACTTCACGGGGACTACGGCAGTTGCGGGGGCCACTCCGCTGATTGATCACCCTTCGTGGACCTTCTTTCAGGACCGAGCAGCCAGGGGCCTCACTCGCTCGCTTTTCACCCATGAGTTTTAAAAACGCCTCACACGGGGCACCACTTTGTTCTGTCCGCCACTGGCCGACCTGAACAGCCCTAGCCTTGTTGCTTTTGGTGGGCGAGCGAATGGCCCAGGATTCCTCTTTCCCTCCTGTCCCCTTTGGAAGGAGACGGGGGAAGAGAGCCGTGAAGAGAGGTGAGCACACCGCCGGCCCCAAACCAGCCCGGTCAAAGGACACTCAGACGCAGCGGGGGTTCTGTCGAGCAGTTCCGTTTATTACCACACAAGCACTTGCTTTTAAAGGCAAATGGGGAAGGGAGGTTTTTAACATAATCTTATCAGCTTAAAGGTCAAGAGAGCATGTATCCTGTCTCAATGCCTAGCTATTGCAACCTCGAGTGCGGAAGTGCATATTTGGCCAATAAGGGCTAAGGCAAGGTTCCTGCAGACACTCCCACCCTACTTCCTCCTGGCGCCATCTTAGGCTGCCACATTAATACGCCCTTGTGGGCCCATAATGGCGCCACTTGTAATGTCACTTAAGGTGGCGTTAGTTTTTAAGGCCCGACATATACTATTTTTGTAAACTTAATTGTTAAGGATTTTTTTTGGTGTTTTTTCAATTTGAGTATGGGATACTTGAACATTTCTCTCTTGTTAACTGTTAAAGTTGATTCCACTAATTCTATATTACAAATAATGCTATGATAATCATAATTTTATATTAATCTTTTATTAAATTTGTTTTTTTCCCTTAGGATATATTCTTGGAAGGAAAATTATTTATGAAAACTATAAACAATGTGATATCTTATTATATATTTATCGAATTGTTCCAGGAATGTTTTATACTAATTTATAATCCTTCCATTAGCATCTAAGAGTTTATTTCAATATGCCCTCCAGCATTATTAGAAATTTCTTGTTTATGATTTTCCTTTCTCAAGATATAATGTCAAATCATCAGAGGTTACCCAATCTATCCACCAAATTTTGAATGGGTTTCATGTCAATAATAATAGTCAAATGGAATCCAGCGTTCTCTTAAGATAATTTATTTTTATTATATCTTGAAAGAATTAAAAACTATGCCTTATGGAACTAAAAGCTGTCAGAGTGATGAAGTGACAATAAGAAATTAAAGTTTCTCTGTTAGCAAGTGATCCAAATCCTACTGAAAAAAAGGGTTACTAATTTATTTTCACTTTTAAATCAAATCAGAATGATAGACTGCTAAGAGATAGCCTAACTAACCTGTGACTTTCATGGAAAGTGGAACTTTGATCAATTTCTAATTATTTATATTATAGCTTAATATATACCAATTAAGCACTATAATACTGGTTTTGTCAGACTTTTTAAGTGAATTTCAGCATCAAGTGGAAGCAATGGCACAAAAGTTAATTAGAAATAAATTGTTATGCTGGGGTCATTTCTTGCAAGTTCTGGGACTGACTTCTCAGTGGAACTGTGCTAATAATGAACCCTTCACCTTCCACTGGCCCTGAGCTGCCATGCAAAGTCCCCAGCGTCCGCTCCACTCCTAAGTAAGCAGGTTGATCTGAAGTTGTCTGTTGACCAAATATGGAAAACCCCTAAACAGTTTAAAATGTTTAGATGCATTCTACACGGGACATTGATTGTCTGAAGAAAATTTTCTGCCACAGCATTTGAAAAACCAAAGGGGGAAAAAAAAAAACCCCAAAACATTTCTCATCAATGAAAACAAAACTAACAAAGTAAATGCTCTTAGTGTCTACAGAATTTTTCAGTTGCAATGCTTGAGTCCTTTCGTGAATCTCATTGAATATTACTCTATTCATTCAGATGACCAAATTTGGTAAAGTTATCACAAATTTCTGATTACTTCTTCTCTAATCGCATTTTTTCCCCCTGAGATAGTCGCCATCCACTCCTCCTCTCCTCCAAGATCTTTCTTTTCTCTTCAGATCTCTTTGCAGTGATCCCTGCCTTGTTGTTTCCCGACCTTCAATCTTATTATTTGTTCCTCTTAAACTGCGAGGTGCCCCAGGGAGAAAAAACTCATATATACGATCTCTCTGGAATCAAATGAAGGGAATAACAGAGAGTTTTCCTCCTCATTGATGCCTCTCCTTTTCATTACTTATTCAATGTAGAAAAAATACTGGTGCCATTCCCTTTGTCTCCTATCTCACCTAACCTCTCATTTTTATTTTTATTTTTTCTACTGCTAAGGATGCTTGTGTAGTCTTCTACCTCTAAGAATTAAAAGGTTTTTTTTCTCCCTCCTGGGATAGATTCAGTGTGTTTTTTGCCTTCTGTGTTCTGCTGCAACTACAGGTTACATTTAAGCTGTCTACTTATTTTATGTGCACTGTTCTCATTGCTAGTGACATAGGGTCATTAGTCCTCCTTTCAACCTTGTATTAAAATGGGGACAATAATACCAGTCGTGTATTCTTCTTCTTATTTAGATTCTATTCATGTTTCTCTGAGACTTTTCTAAGATTCTCTTTTATCTGATGAGGAAGAGTATAATCTTGATCTTTGATCACAAACCCATCTGTAATGTAAGGCCCGAAAGAGCAATCCTTGTTACCATGTAGGGTAGCTGTGCTGGACAATCCTTTAAGAAAGAGAGTTCTTTAACTTTTCCTGGCCAGCTTCCCTTGGTTTTGCTTTCTTCTGCTACCCCTCAACACATTTTTTTCTTCTACTCAGAAAAGTTTACAATTAATAACACCTTTTGTAAAATGAACTTCATTCCTGAGCCATGCTTAGTGACTATATCATAAATAATAAGCTTTTAAATTTAACATACTGTATTTCCTTAATCGACGAAGTAGACTATTTGTAGGTGCTTGGCATGTTGTTCCAACTGCTTAAGGGGTTTTAAAGACTCTTGCTGGTGCCTCATGGGCAATAGATTTCTTAAGCCATAGCAGCTAAGTTGGCCTACATGCTGTTTTTCTGTAGGGATAGGAGTCAATTTCTGGCACAGAAGCAATCGCTATTCTCACGTATTTCTCAATCAAGTGAACTCCGTTGGTAAAGGCCTTTTGCTGAGAGGGTCCAGCATTCCAGGTACTCTGCCTGTAACTCAGGAAGATTCTTAGACATACCTCTGAGGATTGCATGCTCCACTTCTTATTTATCCACCAGATAATTCAGAATTCAGGCCCCAAAACATATCTGAATTTCCCACCATAGCTCTTCACTTTCCTAAATGTTTGCATATGAAGCAACAGCATTGGACACCAGGGCAAAACCAATCTGTATTGAAGACTATATATGTATGTGTACAAAGTGACTCAGAAAAAAAGCATCAATTGACAAAATTTTAGACCTATTTGAATATAGATAAATATGAAGGATATTCCCTAAGGAGAGCACTTAGGTATCCTTTTTTCTTCTTCTTCTTTCTATTTTTGTCACTGTAGTGAAGAAAATCTTTTCAATATTATATTTTCTAAGTGCTGGTATGTAAGTATATAAACATAATCGTTACATATTATTTTCTGCCTAGACTCCTTATTGAATGTTTTTACTAGTGTCAATAATTTTCAAATTGGTTTTCTAGACTACTCAGGGGTATAGGCATGTCATCCAAAAATAATAAGAATCATAGCTCTTTCTTTCCAATATTTATAATTCTTTTGTGTGTGTGTGTGCATGTTTTTTATTTCATTTAAAAAATGGAAACATAAATTATTGTATATACCTGTGAGGTATAGTGTTGAATATCAATACCTGTGTGCAATATGTGATGCTCAAATTAGGGGAATTTCTGTATTTATCATTACACAATGTAATCATTTTTTTGCAGCCCTTTACCAATTTCTTGCTAACTCCCCATCCCCTTCCCTTTTTCCCTCCTCTGGTAACCAGTGTTTTGTCCTCCTTTTTGGAAAGCTCAATGTATTATAGCGATTGTTGTATATTTATTTCCTTTTTATTTCTTTATTTTTTAACTCCCACTTATGAGTGAGGACATGTAGTATTTCTCTTTCTGTGCCTGGCTTATTTCACTTAACATAATTTTCTCCAAGCTCATCCATGTTGCTCCAAATGGCAGAATTTCATTCCTTTCTATGGCTGAGTATTATTGTATTGGGTATGTTTAACACATTTTCCTTGTCAAGTTGTCTGCTGGTGGACATTTAGGTTGATATCTGACTGAAAGGAGGAAATTTCACAAATGTTGTGAGTTGTGCCTTGACCAGCTCCATTAAGTTATCTTCTCTAAGCTCCTCTCCACTGCGCATCTATGCCATTATTATCATCTGAATGTTTGTGTCCTCCCAAAGTTCATATGTTGAAACCTAGTCATCAATGGCAATGTTTATTGCCAGATCCTATTTTAGGTATTAGGGATAAAATGATGACCAAAGTAGATAAGGTCCCTGCTTTCAGGTAGTCGATGTTACAATGGAAAAAATAACTAGTTTCTAAATAAAAAAAAAAAATTGACTAAGCAAATTCAGATAGTGATAAGTATTCTAAAAAAAATTTTTAAAGAGGTAATATGATAAAGAGCTCTTGGATTGGAGCCTACTCTGGGTAGTCAGGTGCAGCTTCATTGAAAGATAACATTGGAGGTGATACCTGAATGACCCTCTGCAAGAAGAGCATTCCAGGCAGAGAAAATAGCAAATAAAAAGACTTCAAATTGGCAATGAATATAAGCATTTAAAAGAGAGGAAGAAGGCCAGTGTGATGGAGCACAGTGAACAAGAAGAGCATGAGATAAAGTAACAATGATTCACAGGGAACTGATCATCTAGGGACACCCATAAGCCCTAGTGAGGGACCTGGCTACTGTTATATGTGCAGTGAAAAACCATTAGTGAGTTAAAGCAAAAGTGGAATATAATCTGATTCATGTTTTAAAAAAATGACTTCGGCTGCTGATTTGAAAATGGACTGTAGGAGGCAGAAGTAAAAGCCTGAAGACCAGTTAGGAGCTACTACACTGGTTCCCATGACAGAATGTGATGCTCGAGCTACAGATGTCACAGCAGAGATGGTGAGTCATATGGCATGGGTGGAGAGACAGGGGTAATGAATGGGGGGAATCTATGGTTATTCCTAGATTTTGGCTCTAGAAAATATGTGGATAGTCGTGCCATTTATGAAGATGAGGAAGCCCAGGAAGGAATTATCTTGGGGTAAAAAAAATCAAGGATCCTGTTTGGAGCATGTTAAGTTTGAGATACCTATTATATATTCCTGTAGAGATAGAGAATTCAAGTATTCAGTTTATGAATATGTGAGGCTGGAGATGTGTGGAAAGACTGAAGCAGGGGATGTTAGAAGCTATGTGACTGAATGAGCTGTCCTAGGGAGATAATGTAGATGCAGAGGCAAGAAGGACCTAGGACCAAGCCTGGGGGCTGGCAGCGGAGAGGGAGCGTTGACCAACCTTTCAAGGTTGAAAAAGGAAACTGAAAAGGACACTGAGAAGACGTAGTCAGTCAAGTCAGAGGAAACATAAATTATTAATAGGGAGACACAAACACAGAACTTTTGATATTTTTCTTTAAGGGGGACTTACCCAATATATTTTTATTTTGGTTTAGGCTACTGGCATCTTTATCTAAAGTACTACTGTATAGAATTTTGAGTTTAAACAATAAACACCTTCACTTTGCTATGGGCTAAATTGCACCCTGTCCATCCCCCACCCCCAATTCATATGTTGAAGTCTTAACCTCCAGTACCACAAAGTGTGACTGTATTTGGAGATAGGGTCTTTAAAGAGGTAATTAGGTTAAAATAAGATTATTAGAATGGGTCCTAATTCGGTATGATTGGGGTCCTTATAAGAAGACACAGAGGTATGTTCACAAACGAAAGACCATATGAAGACACAGTGAGAAGTCAGCCATCTATAAGACAAAAAAGACAGACAGCAGAAGAAATCAAAGCTGCTGACACCTCAGTCTTAGACTTCTAGTCTCCTGAACTTCTGTTGTTTAAGCCACCCAATCTGTGGTATTTGCTATGGCAGCCCTAGCAGACTAGTATACACTCCCTGTCTTTACTTCATTTATCTGAAGCATCTGAAATTGTCAACTATCCATTAACATTTTTTTCATATTTCATTACTTCAGATATAAATTTAACTGGAGTAAAAGAGCCCCCAAATAACAGCGATGAAGTAGAAGTTTACTTCTCTCACACTAAGACTTTGAGTGTAAGTGCAGGGCTAGTGTGGTCACTCCATGGTGTCAGGAACCCAAGTTCATTCTAACATTTTGCTCTGTCAGCCTGCAATTGATGCAAAACATCCAGTTGTTTTGAACCACATCCATCGTTCAAAATAGCTCACCTCCATGTTTACATTTCAGGAGGAAGAAAGGGCACAATCTGCCCTTTAAGGAATAACCTGAAAACTGCCCACTTCACTTGCCTTTACATGCAGGGCAGGTCTTTCACATAGCTGTGCTTGTCTCTAAGGTAAGCTGAGACCGACTAAATAAGACCAACTAAAAAGAGGGGATTCTAGTACTGGAGAGAAGAGGAAAATTGTTTTCCAAAGTAGCTTTCTATATAGTAGGCACTAAAAATGTGAATTTAAACTATCACTTTGATTTTGTCTTACTATCAATATCACGTCTAATTATTCTTATAAAAGTTTATAAAATTTATGTTTTCTAAAATTATTGTCCTGTGCAGTTTGTATTTGTCCTTTTCTGTTTACCCAATCATGATGTAGTGGAAAGCAAAGTAAGGCTTTGCCACTATTTCCTAATTTTCTCACTTGTAAAATTAAAATATTAGATTATACAATTCTTAAGTTTCCGGCAAGATAAAATTTCTATGAATCTCTGTTATATAACATGAAAATTCTATATATGCATAAATAATTGAGAAACAAGCTATGTCAAAGTAATTGTCATGTATAATAAATGTTATGGTAATTACTTATTTCTAAATAACTAGTCACATAGTTCCTAAACAGCTCTTCTCTATTAAAAAAAAAGAAAAAGTAAAAAAGAAGAAAATATTCAAAATATTGTGTCTGATGATTTTTTCTAGTCTGTTCATACATATTAAGCCACAAGGTGGCAGCAGTAATTTCCCTTTTATTTTCTTGGGCTTAAAAAACACCATGTTTAGAGAAATGTTACCAAATAGGTACTGTTTTTCCCTTTCGCTTGGATGTTCTCATCTCGATAAAGCAAGAGGGGCAACAGTTTTGGTTTATATGTACTTAAATTTTATTTGAAAAAAAGAAATAAAACCTCTTAAATTTTTGTAATTTTTCAAGAGCGCAAAAATTGGAATATCTCAATTCTACAAATATTTACAAAATGTATGAGCTGAGGTTCATGCAGTCATAGAAGACCCAAACTAAAAAATTTCAAATTTCCCATACTTTCCATATTTACGCTTCACTAATGGTAGTTTAGCAGCCTGAAATAGCTTTTCCACTCTTTCCAAATACAGTAATTGTATAATCAGCAATAGATTTAATTATTACTTAATCTGTATTGGAATAGTAATTTTCATAATGTAGAGACAACCTTTTTAATTATTGTAATGTATATTTCATAGAATAAGAAAGCAAAGTATTTACCCTATCAAAGAATTTAAGCACTGTATTCTAATTGAATCCAAGGAGCTAAAAAATGAACAAACTAATTCTTTTTTATTACCCCAAACAGCTAAGAGTCATTTGAGGATGTGAGCAGTCCTTAGGAATTATATAATAGAATAGCTACAACTCTGAGGTATAAATCAACTGCAGAATTTCAGGTTAAAGTTTATTTGATATAAATGGAGATAAAAATCACAGTTCTTCTACATTGTTAGGAATCATATGCAGTCTAAGTTTGGGAAAGCTAGTTTTCCTGAACGCTCATTGCAATTGCATTTGAATGATAATAGCCAAAAATAAAACTAAAATCCCTTCCTTCCCCTCTCAGATGCATGTGCCATGCCCATAGTTAGAGGCCTGCCTCACAGCTCCCATTTCCCCAAATGACCATTTAGGCTCTGGGCTTGTGGTTATCTAATAACCGTTAATGTGGGCAAGTGCCCTCACCTTCTGTTGTGCTCTGCTCTGGCCTGCGAGTGTTGAGCTCTGGGCTGCAGCTGGGCTAGGTGGTGAACCTGGTCACCTGGGATCTGTGCTGCCAGGCAGCTTGGCGCCCCCTGCTGGTGCATCATGCTTTGCTCTGCTGCTGGTGTTCCTAGGGCCACTGTGGTGGCTCCTCCTGAGAGGTATCACAGACAGGAAGGTTCCTGTTCCTGCTGCCTCCAATTCAGCTGATACAGGGCTTCTCTTCTCCCATCCCCGCTCCATGTGCTGTTTGTCACTCCCTATTTAAGAAGCCGATAAAATCTATGAGAAAGTATCTCTTTCTCTGCCTCAAATTTTGAAATCAACTGCTCTTCCTGAAGTAGTGGTTTTCAGTGTGATAGTGAACATTCAACATTTGTAGGTCAACTCCCTATGCAGACACTGGGCAGAAAGCGGGTTTTGTTTTAGCAGGTTTTCGCCAAACTTACGTCGCTAGTATCACATCCTTAATTCGTCATCTGTTGGGGGGACAACACAGCTCCTGACTAGACTCAGGGCACTTCTTAGAAACTTCCATGTGCTTCCCAAATACCTATTTCCCAGTTTTTGGAGATCTTATTCTTTCATTCCTTAATGACCATCATGTACCTAATCCAGGTACACCTGCTTCCCATTTCTGCACCCTACTGCATCCACCATGGACTCACTATTTCCACTCCACACCAACTTTAATGCAAAACATTCTCCTTCACAAGAAATCCAAGCACACTAAACATATTGTTTTAGTTACCTACTTTAACGTAACAAACCACCTGTAACGGCTTTGTCCTGTGTTGATTTATCCATGGTGAAACTCCCTTCCCATGTGGTTCTAGTCTAGCCTTAGTCACAGGAGACGTTTACATGAGACTGGGATGCAGCAGCCATGGTTGTGCTTGGAAGGCCAGTGCAGAGTCAGGTGCTGTTGCAGCTCATCTGCTGTCAGGGATCCACGGGCTCAGAGTATTGCTGCAAGGCAGCAGCTGGGCCTGCAGCTCTGGCAGCTCCCTCAGATCTTCTCATTTAGCTCCATGACAAAGGGCATCAGGTTTTCCTACATGTCACCCACGTGTTAGAGAAGTGGAAAAGATGGGAGACCAAAGCAGATTCCAGGTAATCCTTGAGGTGTCCATCTCATTCTCATATATTCCTGCCCCTCCCTCCCCTTCTTTCTTTCTGCCCCATAGCACACTTTACATCCATCTGTTCTTACACCCATCTGTCCTTCTCAACTGCCTGCCCTACTGACTCCAGGCTGTAGCTCAGGCACAGAAGCAACAGGCATATATAAAAACTTTAATACATTCTCACAATATCTTAGGGCCAATCTCTATAATAAATGCAAATTTTTAATATTATTTCTGGTAGTTCTTCTTGGATCAAACCCTGACTTATAAATAAGTTGGTACCAAAAGTGGTTCCAGAGGAACCTAACCTTATGTAGGAATTCTTTGGATTGGTTCTGGGGTATCTATAATGTGTTTTCTAATTTGGTTAGACTTAAATACATTAATGACCCTTTTCTAGTGGTAAAGGTAACACTGGTGTTCCATGACATGCAATAGAAAAATATACATGTAAATTATCATCATTAGACATTGTAATAAGTGCATATATGTGTCTTATGTTAAAATTAGGGCCTCAGCTGAGAAGGAGGAGGACCTTGTTAATTGGAAAGGAGCTATATGGTTATATTTTGACAAAGCTGAAGACCTTAAATGCACACATTGTCGAGTATCCTTTGACAGTAGCAGCAACCTTTCTTCCCCTGTGACAAGGTTGGTCTAAAGATACCCTAATCGTCTTTCCGGAGGAAGTTGCCTTGTGAGGACCCGCTGATCCGCCTCATGACCTACCCTCATAACTTCTCATTTCTTCTAAATCTATAGCCAGATCCAAGTCCCAACAGGATTCAGAGGATGAGGCACCAATAGTGACCAGGGAGGAGATACAATACACCCTTAAAAAGCTGCACAGTATTTACCAGTTTATTTCTGCAGAAGTCTGAGTAACAAATGTAAGGATGGATCCTGGTGGCATAAGATCAGGGTTGAAAAAATATAAATTTGGATCCAGCCAAATTTATTGAAATTAGCTAACTAAGCAGAAGTTTTAGATTCTGTGTAGTAGTTCAAGGAGCTGGGAATAGCTCTAACAACTTATGTGGTTGCTTGTTTGAAACCTGGACTTGTTGGACACCTAAAGAGGTCAACAGGCTATACCTTCTTACTATATGGAATAGGAAAATATCCAAGGCATAGAGGCACTGTGATGCGAGAGTGGATTTATTGTGAAAGAGCTGTATGCCATTCCCCTGAGTAGATCCTCCAGGAATGGTACATTCCTTCACTGAGTCTCTGAGAAATATTTTCAAGAGGGAGCCCTAACGTTCTTGAAGAGTTCTGTGGTAGATATTCTCTGTAGGCCAGAAATGATAAATAGGGCTGAAATCCCTGGATTCATTGGGATGATGCTATTCCAGGATGGCAGGAGCAAAGAGGCTAAGTATAAAAGGCAACGTAGACATGACAATGTGCAACAGAACTAAAGCAGCAATCAAAATGGTCTTCTGACCAGCAAAGATATTGAACTTCAGTTAGACACGGTCTCCCCAGAAGCAGGATAGATGGTCAGGCTACTAAAATCTCAAGTGATTTGTATAGACAAAAAAGCTCTAGATCCAGTGAGCAGAAGTCATGGCCCCTTAACAAATTTCCAGACTTGGGACACTTAACAAACCCAGAGACCCCTGAATAAAGGAGAGGCCAGGTCCTCTTGATGAAGGATCCTGCTACCAGCCAAAAAATTTGTATTGTTAATCTTCCTCCTCAATTCCTCAAGAAGACCTAAATCCATTTGCCAGAGTGACTATGCATTGCAAAAGGGAAATAATCAGACTTTTAAAGAATTAATGGACATGGGCTCTGAACTGACACTAATCCCTAAGTGCCCAAAATGTCACTGTGGTTTATCAGTCAGAGCAGGGGCTTATGGAGGTCAGGTGATCAATGGAGTTTTGACTTGGGTCCATCCCACTGTGGATCCAGTGGGTCCCTGAACTAACCTTGTGGTTAATACCCCAATTTGAAATTCATAATTGGAATAGAGGTGCTGTCAGCTCTCTAAGTGTTCACATTGTTTACCTGAGGGTAAGGAAATCCAAGTAGTAACCACAGTTATTGTCTACACCAGGCGTTGGCAAACTTTTTCTGTAAAGGGTCTGTAAATTAGTAAACATTTAAGGTTTTGTGGGTCACAAATAGTCTCTGTTTCTCTTCCTCTTCTTCCCCTCTCCTTCCCTTCCCCTTTTCTCTCCCTTCCTCATGCTTATTTTTCTCCTCAACCCTTTCAAAATGTAAAAATTATTCTTAGCTTATGGCCTATATAAAAAGAGTCCAGGGGCCACATTTAGCACAGGGCCCTCAGTCTGCCAACCCCCGCTCCAACGGACTGAACCGTATCCTGCCAAGGTGAAGAACAGGTTGCCGCATCTGGTCCCTTCTACCACTAAAACAGAGGATAACACTTAATGTGCTTCTCGAAGGAAACATAGGTCTCGTTTGGGCATGCTACTCTGACTAGTCACCAAAAAAGCTTCCAGTTTTCAGTGGGGCCCAGACAAAACAGAAGGTCATGCAGGAGTTCCAGGCTGCCATGCAAGCTGCTCTGCCACTGGAGCCACACGAGCCAAAGACCAAGTGCTGCTGAAGTTATTTGCAGGAGATGAGGATGGGCCCATGGTCCGTGCTCCCACCACTCCTCCTCCTCATCCCGCACCTGTGGCTCCATGGGCTGTGCTCTTTGATTAGTTGACTGAAAAAGAAAATGAGTCTGCACAATATGCTGACACTACCGGGAACTGAGTAGTGGTGACACTAGAGCCCCACCCTGAAGTGGCTGAGAAGTGCTGTGGTGAAGGCAAGTCCTCTCAGTGGGCAGAGCGTGGAGCAGTTCACCTTCTCTTCATTTTGCCTTGAAGGAAAGATAGAGAGTTACACATACAATAATTTATAATCAGTGGTTAATGGCTTGGTCCCCAGCTACTCGGCCTCTCTTCCCTGCTCACCTTCTTTTATCCTTCTTCCTCTCAACTCCTCCTTTCCCCCACTTCTTTCTTCCTGCTCCCTGTACCCTAACTCCTCCTTCTGATAAAATCTCGGCATCATCTGACTCCCAGATCTTAGAATCATTCACTACTGTTGTCAAAATATACTCTCAACAGAGCCTGTTCTCCCAATGCAGCAATAGTATCTGTGAAGGAAACTCAACTTTCCCTCCAGTTTAGATGCATATGCACGTGACAAGGGAGCGATGTTTCTAATGCTCTGCCCATGCTTCCTTTTTCTGAGAGGTTGATAATTCATCTGCAAAATGATCCTAATAGGTTCTGAGCCAGACATCCAGGGTATTTTGAGATAAAAATAATAGTGGGGCTGTCCAGGTAGCTCAGTTGGTTAATTCACAGTGCTGATAATATCAAGGTCAAAAGGTCAGATTCCAGTGCAGGCCAGCTGCCAAAAACAAAACCAAAACAAAACAAAACAGAAAGATAACAATAATAACAACAACAAAAAGGAAATGTTTTTTTTTTTTTTTTTTTTTTTTATCTTGTTCTAAGATAAAGTTGTTTCTTCAGTTGCTGTGTGTGTTGGGGTCTGTAAGACCTCTTAAGACTTGATTCACTAGAACTTACGGGAATCAGAAGCTCTTGTGGTCATGGTTATGATTTGTTACAGTGAATGGATATAGATTAAAATCAGCAAAGGGAAAAGGCTCACAGGGAGAAGTCCAGAAGAGAGATGGCACACACTTTCAGATATCCCCCTTCAGTAGAGTTGTACAGAGTGCACTTAATTGTCCCAGTGACGATGTGTGGCAACACATGCAAAGTGCTGCCAGCGGAAAGCTCACCCAAGCCCTGGTGTCCAGGGTTTTTACCAGGGGTCAGTCGCATAGCATGCAGCACCTGTGTTACTGATCTTAGCTCCTCAACTCCAGCCCCCAGAGCAAGAACAGGGGTTTACCATAAATCACATTTTAAACAAACTATCTGGTAAAACTGGTACAGCATGGCCCAAAGCTTCAGGGATACAAAAACACTTATCAGGCAGAAAACATCCCAAGGGCTCAGAGTTCAGTTGCTTAGAGTCTGTCGGGGGCCATTCCTGAACACAGGCCTTTCTTGGGAATTCAGGGATTTCAGGAACTGAGACCTGCATTAGACAAAAAAAAAAAAAAAAAAAAAAAAAAAATATATATATATATATATATATATATATATATATATATATATATATATATATATGGGATAAGGGTCAAGAGCTCTAGATTTCATAGACAAATTGGCTGAGCCACTTTTCATGTTTCACTATGGAGAGGTTACTTAACTTTTCTATTGCTACTTCTATTCCTAAGTTGTGAAAATGAGCTATTTGGAATATCTACAACAAGATTTATTGTGAGGATTAAGTAATTTATATACAACATTCACCACAGTAAATGCTCAATAAATCTTAGCAAGAGCCTAAATGACCTTGGACACCAACTGCAGACACCACTGCTCCTTACCCCTAGAATCTCTGCTTTTTTCCGAAGCAGGCTCCGCCACGTGACAGCCCAGTGCCATCTGGAGAATATCTGACAAAATATGGACATAGGCAAGGCTGCAATGCTCATATTTATTTTAAGCACAAGGGTTTTTTGAAAGTCTAGTTGCATGAGTGGGGTTGCCTGGAAAGCAGACTCTTGGGGACATTAGCATGTAGGAGTTTTACTAGGCAGTGCTCTTCAGATCAACACCCGTGGAAGGAAAGGGAAGGAAAAGGGAGCCAGATTGGGTACAGGGAGAAGTTGAGATGTGAAGTCATCTCAGAGGAGCACTCAGCCGATTCTACCATCAGCTCTGATGACCCTGCAGATTTGTCCCAAGTTGGGGAAAAGGGGGCAGGACTTTATACCCCTCTGCCAATCCGATTACTGAATTTTGTTCACCCTGGGGGAGGGTGCAGCTCTGGGCGAGGCAGTTCTCTTCTGCTGAGACCATCACTGCAGGTGGCTGACAGCCAAGAGCAGGGGTGGCTTTGTGAGCCTGCGACCCGAGCACTCTCAGGGCCCATGCTCAGAAGGACCTGCACTTGGCTTAATGCTCTGCTGCCACCACACTGAAATTCCTAATAGTATTTGAACAAAAGGCCTCACATTTTAATTTTGCACTGGACCCAGCAAATGATGTGGTAGTCCTGGCTAAGGGCTATCTGTTGGCAGCACTCTCAGTAGCTGGCTTCATAAGTCTTTATTTCTGAAGGGAGATTTGGGCGGCAGATCACAGCATCAACCACTTCTAGTATACAAAGGGAAAGCACTTCTAATAAAAAAATGAATAATTTACAGTAAACAGGTGGGATAATTAGACTGCGTAGAAAGAAAAGTACAGTTCCATTCCTACAAATTGAATTCTGTTCTATCCCTTGGGTTTCTGAAATACAAGATCTGATATTTTAAATTATCATACACATATTTGAATTACTGTGTAGAGCTTAGAACTTAACAACTGCAACAAGGAATTTTATGCATCCCAAAGTTTCTGCTGGAGAGACTGTGCCCTTGTGCCAGTCACTTGGTTGGCTCAGGGTCAGCACGGTGAGGAAGCAGAGACTGGAGAAGAGAAGCAGGCTTCTGCTTTTCCTGGATCATCAACTTGCTGGGAATTATTTTATCCTTCAATACGGGAAGAGTACACAAAAAAAGCAAGTTTTCTTTCTTTCTTCTTATCAGCTAAGGACACTTTTTTCAAATTCTCAGCTTTGACTTTGGATGTTTCTTCTGTTTTCCTCAGAGTGTTTTTCTGGCAAGTGCTGTAGTTTTGAGATATTGCTATGGTCTTCAGGAGAAAGGAATTAACAGGACAAAATGAAGTTTCTTAAATATCTTCTCAGTAAATATACATTCTGTAACTTGATATATAGAAAATTTGCCAAAATCTACCAAAATGGAAATTTTGAACAAACCCATATTACCACTGAATTCTGTGTTTGCCAATTGTTTAATCTCTCATTTTGAGAAAGGACCATGATACACATGTTTATAATAATAAGTTGCAGTTTTCATTCACACTAAATCTTTTATTCAATACCTGTTTCAGTTATATCTAATCTTTTTGAGGTTGAAACAAGTTTTTTTAAAAAAAATACTAATGATAACAGAAATACATATAATATATTGATTACTTTTTTAAAAAGTTAATTTGATGTTGAAAAATCATTGAGATTTTGAGAACACATGGTAGGTAATACGCAACATTCTGGTATGGCTCAAAAATTGGGCAAGAGAATGATTTACAGCTTAGGTATCATATCTTTTATGAAAACTTTCTGGACCATAGAGCTATAGTTAACTGGTTCTCTTATGTTGGGAAGAAAGCAGTAGGATCAAGTAATGTAGTTTGCACAAAATTAGGGATAGAAAATGAAATACAAGATGGTGTCAGGGACCAGGAGGGAAAGCAGCCTAATGTAATGAGTAAAAATACTGGACTCTGGAGTCAGCTGCCTGGGTTCAAAGCCCAGCCCTACTACTTTGTGATGTTAACAATTTAGTTACCTCCCCTCCCCCATCACATCTTAGTTTTCTCATGTTTAAACAAGGATATTTACCCAATGGGGTATTAAGAGTAGCAAATGGATTAGTATGCATAAGTACTTAGAATAATATCTGCCATATAAGTACCTTATTGACATTTAAAAAATTTTAAAGGGTAGAAAAAGGATTACTATTAGGCTAGGTACTTTATACACCTTGACCCATATAATTCTTTCTATGACTGAAATATAGACATTGTTATTTTCACACTGCATATGAGAAAATTGAAGCTTAGATAAATTAAATAATTTGTTCACAGACAAGAATATTGTCTATGACAAAATGGGATCCATCCCAGGTGGGACCACTGCACCCTTCTTCATCAAACTCTTCAGTGACTCTCTATATGGAGGGAGGAGGTTCAGGTGACAAGATCACCAAAATGCAAGTCCCATCAATCCGTCTTCAAAGGATATAAACAAGTTATATGCCAACCGTGTCTGTAGGTTTATTTTGTTGTGTTGAGAACTTTGTACACGTCTTCAGTTATGCAGATTAATTTGAGATAAGAATCAGTTGGTCTTCCTACAGCCAAGAGTTGCTTGCCTGAAATTAGGGTACCTGTAGCAGGAGCTGGGGTGGGCGCTTCTCAGAGTTGCAGGGTGGTCTGCTTGAGGCAGGCTCCTGGGGTCTGCTGGCTAGTATGCTTCTGAGGAACAGAGGGAGTTCAGGGGAGCTTGACAAAACCAGTGCTGGTTGTTGACCATCCCATCTATACTCTCTCACTCTCGTCAAAATGAATGTGTGCTGGATTACGTAAAATGAACCTGTGGTACATATGTGAGTGATTGGTGTGGTGCAATCTGAAAGACTGGCTTTTCACATGCATCTCATGATGGCTCATAAATAACATTGCATATGAGTAGGGTGGCCGTACTTCCTGGTTTTCCCAGGATGGTCCTGATTCACGACTGTTATGCCAATGTATATCTGTGGATAGCACTAGCTTCAATGCTTAAAATTATCCTGATTGTGATAAGTTAAATGGTCATTCTACATATCTACCATTAGTTTCTGTCAAACATGGCGAGTCTCTTCCTAGCTATTGATTTATGTGCAAACCATAATTTTTTACTTTTAAATTGTTGTTTATTCAAACTTGTGCTCATTGTTCAATTGATATATTTTTCTACCTGGGAAAATTATTTGGGCATCTTGAGTTGGGATGGAATGCACAATTGTTTCCACCTAAATTAATGAAAATACATTTTTCATTTAGTGATTTTTCACTTGGCAGCAAGGTTTTCAGAGATAAATTAAAGGGGTTAAATGAGGGATAGCTTTATTCCTAGCACCTGGCACACTGTGGGTACTCAGAAAATAAATGTTAAATGAACACTAAATGAATTCATTGATGAATCCAAAGGCCTACGTGTATCTTCACAGCAGGAATTCTGGCAGGCTTTTGTAGCCCAGTTAGTGTGTTTTGTATTCATTGCCTTTTCATATTAGACAGACATTATATTCACATACACCTATTATGCCTGTTGCTTTGAATTTCTGATGATACTCAATCACCATGTCACACTAGAGTAGGCATTGCTTCTTTTCACCAATATCTGATTCTTTGAACCAAAATATGGAAGATATCTATCCTGGAGAGTAGCCTGGAGTTGCAGTGGACTTTGCAAATGCAATGAATAAAGTGGTATTCAGGCAGTGAGATGTGAGGGTTGTTTGTTACTGATGCATAACCTAGCCTATCTCAACTGATGCCCACGAGGAGTACAGTGGAGACTCACCTAAGTTAATCAAGTATATTTCATACTTATAGATTGTTTTCACCAATTAGGCCTAATGATAAAATTCCTTAAGAACTTGGACATATGTTTATTCACACATATATATCTTACTACTCTATGTGTGGCTCTATCAAGCAAGACTCCTAGAAATTTAGATGAACCTTTAGAGGTTGTGTGGCTCATGGTTCTCTTGTAAAACTGAGATCCAGAGAGTGGGGAATGCCTTGCTCTATATCACACAGGTGGTTAAAGGTAGGGCATAAGTATAGTCTAATGTTCCACCTATACATTCAACATTATTTCTGTCACATTTAAGTATATCTCATATCCCTGGCAGTTCTTTCAACCACTAGCCATAGCACTGGAAATTTTTATCACTGCATACTCTGTGGATTGAAACTCAACACTGAACTTAAACTTCTGCTAAAAATTAAATTACAAGAATAGACAAGATTAGCCATTAATATGCATTCAAATTAATGAAACCAGCCAGCCACCCTAATATAGAGAGTGCAAAAAAATGAAGTAAGAATTAGAGACATTTAGTAAAGTGAAAGCTTGATAAGCATAAAGCATTCCAGAGAATAGGAAGAATCGATCTACTAGGGAGCCCCAGCAGAGTCCCTGGGAGGTTAAGGACCCTGGGGCCTAAGGAATGAAGTCAACTAGGCAGAAAGTCATGCAGGAATGGGGTGGGGGTGGGGGATGCAGAAGACTCCACTGAAAGGATAGTATGGCAGCTAATTGAAAGCTTTGTTAAAAATTAAATCACTTGGGCCGAGCCGTGGCGCACTCAGGAGAGTGCGGCGCTGCGCGGCAACGCTCCCGCCGCGGGTTCGGATCCTATATAGGAATGACCGGTGCACTCACTGGCTGAGTGCTGGTCACAAAAAAGACAAAAAAAAAAAAAAAAAAAAAATTAAATCACTTACAGTTAGCTAAATACATTCACTATAATTAATTGCACAATTGACACTGAATTTTATATCTTCTTTTTCTTGTTGTTATATATTCTCTTAATCAGCTTTTCTTTGGGCACATGAATTCCTTTTTCCAGCCTGTATTAAAGTAATAATTTTATTACAGGTGCTTTCAGCGGTTGGCAAGGGGCAAGAGGTAGGATTTCTAAGAGACACATGATTTCATTTTCTTATGTTTTTCTGTAAGTTTTAAAGAAATTCCTGCATCCTGCAAACTAGTATCCCTTTTGACCTCGAGGTTCTTCTTTGTTTGTTTGGGTGCTGGCCAGTATGGGGGTCCGAACCCTTTACCTTGGTCTTACCAGCATCACTATCTAGCTGTGTGAGCTAACCAGCGAGCCCCCTTTTGGCATGAAATTTAAATGACAAATATCTGAAAACTACCAAGCTTTTTCCTGGCCTATTTTATATTTAGCCACAAATTCTCCACATATTTCTACTGGGATTAAAGATCCATCAGTCATGAGGAAATCCTAGCACATAGCTCATTATAATGGGACATATTGTAAGGAAAATTTAGAAACTAATATCTGTTGTAGAAAAATGTATGTTAGCATATATTCCTGCTCTAACATTAATTCCAAAAATATTTGAAAAGAGAGAAATTTGCTGTTTTATTTATGCCCCTGAAGGTGGCACTGATGATATTAAGACTTCCTTAGTTTGTGTGATGTACCTGCAAGGGTTAATCTCTGAGATCTGGACATTTCCTTTGATATCAGGGGACACTATCCTAGTCTCAGGGTGTGATCTGCAAGAAGGGAGTAGAATTTGTAGAAGCAGAGTCTGATCTGGATTATCTGCCTCTCTATCGTGCCAGCTCCCATAGTTTTAATTAAACTCAGTGTATAGTAATCTCTTATACTTAATAAAGCAGTTATTACATTCTGATTTCCTCCCAAACATTTATGAACTTCTACTCCGGGCTCAACTTTAGCAACTAGAATGCTATCGTAGGAGTTTTAAAAACAGACAGCAAAATAGAGCAAGTCAATGAAATGAAAACGATGTTAACAGTGAAATGGCCACTTTGACCTGAGCTATGTTGTCATTTTATTTAAACGATAGTGGGTTACTAGTAAATGTGGCCAATATTGTATACGCTAGAAAAATACCAGCATAAATTACTGGACTTCCGCAGAATTGTAATAGTTACATATATCAAAAGGCTTTGCAGTCAGATGAGGTCAAGTTATACAACTTGGCTCTAAGCATTGCCTTTGTGACTTTGTGTCTATCACTCACTGTCTCTAAAGCCCGGTCTATTCAGTTATAAAACAAGATTAATGATACCCGAATAAGCAGACATATGTACAGAACTAAACAAATGAAATATGACCTCAATAACTTCTAATTAACTTCCCTACCCAACTTTGTCCAATAACTGCCAACCTTTCTTAAAATACCTTACCAGGAACATTCCTATTTGTATGATCAATAATATTATGAAAATCTTCAAAATCTTGAAGAGAACAGTGCTTAAAATCATAGCAAAATTTAGACATTGGAAGGTGGAATGTATCTAAAAGTTTAGTCATAACTGTTTTTTCTTTTAAAATATGAGAATAAACCTAAGAAACCGTGGGAACGTTTCTTTTCTTAAGAAGGAACTATAGTGGACAGGAGTGGACTCATATTGGATCTCACGGATGGACCCCAGGATGATGAGGCCACAGGGCCCAGGAGAGGACTATAGTACTAGATGGAGTCTTCAGAGCCAGCTGAAGTGAATAACTCCTCTAGGGAGCACCACCTGTGCCCTTCTTCCCACTCCCATGGGGCTGAGTTTACTCAGTGAAACCAGGTTGTCTTTCTTTAAATCCTGTAATTATTTTTTATTTATTTTATGATGGTTGGCTGGTATGGGGATCCAAACTCTTGACCTTTGTTGTCATCAGCACCAAGCTCTACACAGTGAGCCAATCAGCCAGCCTTCTTTTAATCTTAATCTGTGTTTCTGCCAACATATTACACTATGGCTCACTTATAGTTCTGATACTCAAAGTTCATTTTTATGCCTGGAGGGGCATAAAATTTACAAAATCTATGATGAATAAAATAAAATTATAAAATAACTGAGCTTATATACAAGTTGTTCTAAATATACAAGTACATGTAATATATGATTGCCGAGAAACTAAAAATACTGGGGAAAAGTGGCATTTGGACCTTTTTTCTTTCATTCTTTCTCTCCCCTTTGGGTAGTCTTGACCTTATGTAGTATATCACCTAGTGAATAAAAAGCATGGGCTCTAGAGCCCTTTTGCCTGGGATCAGATCTCACCTCTACCTGTTAACTGTGTGACTGGACAAGTTACTTCACAGCCGGCTGTATGTCTCAATTTCCTCATCTGCAAAAGGTGATAACAGTAGTCCCGATCTGAGTTGTTAGATTTGAGATGATGCATGTGAACCACTGAGAACAGTGTCTGGCATTTAGTAACAGCTCAATAAATGTTAGTTATCATTAGTATTTTATCTTTGTCAGTGATAGAAGGGAACAGGAAAGGCAATGTATTTGCTTTTCTGGTTAATGCCTAATTAACAAAAGTCAGGTTACAAGGGGAATGAGCTCAGTAACCTCCAGTGTTGGAGCCTCCTCCAATGTAGTCATTGTTACCAGGTGGAAATAGGCCACGGTAGGTTGACAAGCATTCAGTATATTTTCAGTGTTCGTGATCACATCAGTGGATGATTCAATATATCAGCAGGGCCCAACAAATGTCTGCATTCAGATTATCAATGTGATTAATTTTTATTTACCACCTCAAATCGTCTTGGAAGATCACCCTTTGCTACCTACACAAACCCTTCTGAAACTCCAATTCAGACTTCCTCAAGGTGGAACTAGTTAGATTATGACTCCTCCCTTCATTACTGCACTCTTTATTTGCACGGTCTCATCTATCTGGCCTCAGGTACACCCTCTGTGCCATTTGTTGGCACACTGCTATGTTCTTGATCACCTCAGTTTGTGGTCAAAAGAATATAAAGTCAGAAATTTTATTGTTTTGTTTTGCTTACACTTTCTTCATTGTTGAAAATATTGGGTTTCTACTTTTTAACTATTATACATAATGTTGACCCTAAATTCCGAGATGCAACACTTCAACCTCCACTAAAAAAAGTATGACATTTTCTCCTTCCAATATAATAGATTCACACTTCTATTCAATATTCCAACTGTATATGAGAGAGTTGGATTTAACCAGATTTGTTGACAATAGGTAATGATAGAGGAAGAAGGGTTTATGCATAGAATGATCAAAATGATTGACACAAGTATAAAATCAAAGAACTGATGAATGTTCTGACTGGGGGCACTTTAAATAACTACCATCCGTAGGGATAGTGCATAGCATACTTGGAGCATGTTCTTGAAGGGAACAGTAAGTCTTTAGGGAGAAGGAGGGACACAGTGACTTGTGGATGACAAAACGGAATAAAAAGGACACTTAGTCTGGTTTAGTATGGCTCTAAGCTACGAGTTACAAGGCTGTTAGCAAAAAGAAAAAAAGAAAAAAAATCCCTGTGCTCTTTCTCAGCAATAATCAACACAGAAGACCAACTTCTGTGATCAAATATGTGTGGATTTCTCCGCGCCAGCAAGCAACCAACCAGTTGCATAGCAGACACCAGCAGAGTGTCCTCCAATTCAATTCTGACACTATCTACCTGGAGATAGTGTCAGATCCCACAAGTTGAGGGCTCAGTCCCAGGACTGCCGCCCACTTCAAATGACAGTTGCAAGCCCAGGCCTCTGGAGCTTCTGACCAGCCAGCTATAATTTAGAGTTCCCACAACCCCTTCCTTGAGTTCGATTAGTTTGCTTGAGCAGCTTACAAAACTCAGGGAAACATGTACTCGTTTATTATAAAGGATGTAACAGAGGATACAGATGAAGAGTTGCACAGGGTGAGGTAAGGGGTGTGGGTGCAGAGCTTCCATGTCCTCCCTGGTTATACCACCCTCCAGGAGTCTCCATGTGTTCAGCTATTTGGAAGCTCCTGAGTCCTGTGCTGTTATGAAGCTTCACTATGTAGGCATGATTGAAGAATGGACAATCACGTAGAAATGCAACTGGACAAGAAAAGTGGATCTAACACTAGCAGACTGGATGGTTAAACCCAGCAAGGCCTGTCTGTTCAGATTCTTCTTGGCCTCTCTGTGCAGCATTCCTTCCTCCTGGGCACAGAGCAGGGCTTCTCCTGAAATTGGGGTCTTATGATCTTTAATCACCTAGGGTAGGTCAGAGAGTTTCCTGCCTCAGAGAGAAAAAGCAGCAGGTGAAAGGAGAGTAGGAGAAGGTCAAAGAGTAGTATGAACCAGGAACGGTGGATGAATTCCAATAAATATCATAATATTACAAAGGCTTAGAAGGAACAATTCAATTTCCACTTGAGTGGATTTCAAGGAACAGCATCCATAGGAAAGAGCCAGATTCTTGCTAGAGCAAAATGGTGACAAGAATGTCTCCAGAAGAGGCTGAGAACAGAGGAGGCTTTTACTGGTGATTGATCTTGAGTTCTTGAATGAACTATGAAAGAGTTTCAGATTAGTCATCAGAGCCCAATGGAGATAGTCTGCTGGAGATGAAGCATGTCAAGCAATTCTTCGTCCTGAAAATCATAAGAGTGGAGGATGCAGAGATGACTGTATATGAATGCAGAGTAGTTTATTTATTTAACCATCCTCATTGTTGAAGAGTTATGCTGTCTCTATAAATATACCATATATAATTTTTACCCAAGCAATATGTCACCAAAAATACATTTAGTAATGAAGTTATGAACACGGGAGAAGGTGCCAGTATTTATTGTTAAATTTAAATAAGTATGTTAGATTTAAGAGTCTTTAGAGGCAAAAAATTGAAATGAGATCTGTAGAAGCCAAACTCAGAATGGTTAGAGGTTAGTCAATTCCCTGAGGTTTTGGAGCCAAATTTACCTTTAGGTCCAAGGAAAATAATTCCAGAGAAAGTTAATTTTATATTCTGCAAAGATAGGTCAGGGTTGTAAGTGAGAAGAGATACTGTGAATCAGCAGCGTTTGGAGTTCAAAAATCCTGACTTCAGAAGATTTTTGAGGGTCTGTGGAATTCCTAGAAATGTTGTGTGGAGGATGCTTTTTCTTTACATTTTCCCATCCTGTCTCTGGGGACCACAGGGTTTTACTGGGGGTCAGGTTATTGAACCCAGAAAGAAATACATCAGCGGTGGTTTTGAGGAATATTAACTTTTGAGGACCCTGGGATGTAATTAATGCTTGGGAAAAATGAGTGGCACGTGTATCATTCAGCTTTTTATGAGTTTATCTTCAAGCCTCAGTTCCTTGATCTTTACTCTCAGCTATTTATGGAAAGAATTATTCATCCACACATCAATATCATTTGATCCAGATGGAATTTAGTGAACATCAATTCCAAATGTTGCATCTGGTTATACTTGGATCCTCTATGTAGGAGGTTTAAGTTATTTAAATTGCAGGAAATATCTTACCTTCACATGTTACTAATAAATCATTGGTTCTCAACCAGGGGCAATTTTGTCCCCCTTCTCCCCAAGGACATTTGGCAATGTCTGCAAATTTTTGTTGTCACAACTGTGGGAGGGTGCTACTGGCATCTAGTAGACAGAGGCCAGGGCTGCTGATCAACATTCTTTGATATGTAGGACAGTCCCCACAACAAAAAAATTGTGCAGTCCAAAATGTCAATAGTGCTGAGGTCTAGAAACCATGCAATAAGCAGTCCTGTGTAAGAACTAGTGCTCTAGTAAGACTCTAATGTTGACTGATGATGTATTTTAGAAAATATTAAGCATTCTTAATAGGTCTTGGAATGTCACCATCTTTAAGACTTCTTGTGCATTATTAAATATTACATTGTACTTTTATAGTTAATGGATTTTTTTACTCTCAGTCACAATTGATATGTGAAAGGTAAGAGATGAATTTGCCCCTCCTGAACACTTCACTTATACAACGTATTTTCTTGCTCACATAATCTATTCCCCAGATTGAGAGAAGAAATGTGTTCTTTCTCTCCCCAATTTCCCAAACATAGACTTTTATTTTCTCCCTTAAAACAGCAACCATATCTACCGCAGAGGCTTCTTTGTTTGAAAGAACAGCAGTCAGATTCACAGCTGGAAGCAAAATGCTTTCCTTGGAAAAGTCTTTTCTAATAAATTGTGCTAAGTCCTTGCCAGGGCAGAAAAAGTTAAAAGTCACAGAAACAGCTTGCCCCTGGCTGGTGGGAAAGGAAGAGAGCCTAAATTAATACTCACTTCTCAATCCTAACTCTTTTCCCCTCTCATTTTCTTTCTTCCTCCTGTCTCCTGGGGCTCTTAGTGCCTAGCTTGGCTGGAAATTAATGACAAGTCTTGGCAAGAAGCTATCAGGATAAAATTCAGGCTTTTTAGGTACATTGCACAAAGCTTCTTATCCTCTAGCCTCTGCTTGCTGCTCTCACTTCTCATTGTGCTGGGTTCTAAGCACAACCCCTTACTTTACTAGACAATGAAGTAAAAAAGGGTGGGTATTAACATGAAAATTTCTGGAACCACTTCCCAGATGTTCTGCCTGTGGTACAGGATCTCAGGATCCGTATTTTTAACAAACTCTGTAGGTAATTCTGATACCACTGCACTGGAATTTGTAATCCATTGCCCAGATATGCCAGAACATTCCATAAATCCTCTTTTTAGTTCATGCTCCTCCCTCTGCCTATACTGTGTTCTTAACCTCTTCTGTAGAGGTTTTCCTGAACTTTCCAAGCCAACTGTAGAGGTAGAGCTGGGGTATAGAGCTCACAGACCTCTCGAGCCTGTTCACAAACCCTTCACATGCAGGTCTATGAGCTAGGTAACCAGAAAAAACAGTCCTTGGAGCCTTGGTTGAAGGAGGAATAGTCTTTATTCAGCACACACAACACTGTGATCTAAGCAGTCCACAGAGAAACTCAGAAATTCAACTGCTACCAGCAAGGTCCAAAGTAAAACAAACTGAGCAGATGCCAGCAGAGTAAACATGCTTTACTGTTAGGTTCGAGCTCTCTGCCCCCAGCCTGCTTCACAAACTGCAGAACACCCAAAAGCAATTAACTAGAAAGATACACAGATGCACATGCACACTAACTCCACCCACACAACTTGTTTAAGAGAAATGTCAAGGGAGCCTGACTAAATTATCCTATTTTCCCCATAATCCACCCCTTCAGGGTCTCTCGCCATACAATCTACACGTTAAAAATCTTCCGCGATGTTCACTTAGGGAGGATAAATGACCCTTTTATTTATACAACCTATGGTCTGTTCGATGTGCCTTAAGACTTGTTCTTAAGGCTTGTCCCATAGTTCTGTCCTTTCGTTGCACATGTCTAGTTAGTAGTCATCATTGGTGTGATTTTACATGGGAATCTTGTAGTCATACTGATGTTCAGTGCATACTCAGCAAATGATCATGCCAACATATGCATGTACTCAGTCGACTCTGGTGCAGTGCCTGAAGCCAGAACACTATGGGCAAAAAGACAGAAGGGTTATTGGTACCAATAGGGGAAGTTCTCGCCCCTCTGGTGAGATACATGCCAGTTTGACATCCTGAGAAAGGATGGTTGCAGGAGTAGGTATCTTACCTGGTCTGGGGCCCCACAAGTCCATACAAACAGAAGACTAGTAACTCTCTGACTTTGGCAGTGGTCCCACAAGATCCACCTGCCACCATGTCAGGAGCACTCTACACAAGATATCTGCTCATCAGGGGCACCCATCTGCTCATCAGGAGCACATCTGCCCATCACGGGCATTTTTTTTCTGGTTAATGTGGCACTCAGTGGGCCACTGACCACCCACTCTTGCAGCCAGCATACTGCATTCTCCAATGTAGCCACCCAGCCACATCAGCTGCTGGAGCTGTCTCCAGCCACCTTACCTTAGCCAGCACATCAGCTTCATCATTGACAATTCAACATGAGGCCTCCGGTCCTCGCCTGTCTCCAAAAGACGAGCACCTCTGCCTACTCCCTATTCAAAATTGAACATTTTATCTGCCTCCTCAGGAGCAATCAAAAAGTCTTTTAAATCCAATGAGCATACTTTGCTACCTGTTGGACGTTTAGTGAAGAAATGCTGTTCAGGGTGCAATTGCTGCCACAAGGCAAACAGAACTGCATTTGGCTGCCGGTCAATTTTCTTTTTATCAACCCCTGCTGCAAGCAAGTCAAGCCACATCTTCTTATGGCTAGTCTTGCTTTGTCCCTTTGGAATAAAACCCTGAGTATTTCTTGGGGTTTTGGTCTTAGCCACCTTTTGGACCCCTTTTGCTTTTATTCTATCCTCTACTTTACCCAAGCTGGCTATCATGGTTGTTACCTCATGTATAGGACGACCAATGTATGGGGCCAGTATGGCCATCAGTGACCCAAAGGATGTTGATAGGGCATTTTGCAACACTATGTCTCTCATGCTGCCTGTAAAATTTTCATAGTCTGGGCCAGGAGTGTTCACATTGAACATGGACTGCCGCATCCCCAGCTCTCAAATTATTTGAGCTAACTCAGCATACGTTTGCCTTTTACTAATAATCTTGGGCAGTTCTACAGCATTTGCCCACATGGTTTGGACAGCTGCATTCACCCAGTCCATTAAGGAGTGATTACCTGGCCCTTGTGCATATCTGTGGCTGTTCTGCAGCTGCTGCCTCAGGGATGGGTGTGTGGTAATGGAGGCCAGTTTCTCCATCTCCTCACCAGAGCACATCACACTATCCACCCCTAGGTCCCATAACTGCAACAGCCAAGCAGCCAGGGGCTCCCCCTGTTTCTGCCAAAACTGTCACCCCAAGTCAACTAACTCAACCTGGATATATGGGATATAGGTGGTAAATTGGGTCACCTGTGGATTGCCCACGGGTTGTCTTCCTAGTCCCATAGGCTGCTCGCTTTTCACTTTCTGGTGCACGACAGGTTGTAACTGGGGATGCATGTTCTCCCCCAACTCACCACTGGGTTCGTCGTCCTCCCGGGTGTGAGAAGCAGTAGTGGCCAGTAGCCACACGTCATTCTCCAGGACATCTATCTGCGCTTCCAATAACTCTGCTTTCTGCTTCGAATCTTCCAGTAGCTAGCTGCACATCATCCGCCAAAAACTCTGCTTTGCGCTACAAATCTTGATCAGTTTGCAGCAGAGTGACCAAAAGCCAGACTCCATTCAGCAGAGAAGTGGCGACTAGGCACCACATGCTCAAGGACAGCCACATTTCCTCCCCCTCCCTAGTGGCTTTCTGCTTCAGAGCCTGGTCTATGCTCTCTTGCATTACAACAAGCAGCAACTGGATCCTGGTCAACAGGAAAGTGGCCACAGAGCAGAACATGTTCAAAAGTAGCCACATTTCCTCCTTTTCTAAGCACTTCTTGGCTCCTGTACCTGCTCAGAATCCTGCATTGACTATGCCAATTTTGGTGTAATCCTGCCAACGATGCCAATTGTAGAGGTAGAGCTGGGGTCTGGAGCTCACAGACCCCCTCAAGCCCATTCCCAAACCC
The DNA here is from genome assembly GCF_027409185.1 of Cynocephalus volans. Lineage (NCBI taxonomy): Eukaryota > Metazoa > Chordata > Mammalia > Dermoptera > Cynocephalidae > Cynocephalus > Cynocephalus volans. The sequence continues at coordinate 81,716,956 of NC_084464.1, forward strand.
TTCACACGCAGGTCTATGAGCTAGGTAACCAGACAAAACGGTCCTTGGAGCCTTGGTTGAAGAAGGAATAGTCTTTATTCAGCACACACAATACTGTGAGCTAAGCAGTCCACAGAGAAACTCAGAAACTCAACTGCTCACGGCAAGGTCCAAAGTAAAACTGAAACTGAGCAGCTGCCAGCACAGTAAACATGCTCTATTGTTAGATGCGAGCTCTCTGCAGCCAGCCTGCTTCACAAATTGCAGAGCACACAAAAAATTAATTAGAAAGATACACGGGTGCACATGCACACCAACTCCACCCACACACAACTTGTTTACAAGAAATGTCCAGAGAGCCTGACTAAATTATCCTATTTTTGCTACACCAACTTAACCACTCTCTGTTCCCATAGCATATTGCTTACCTATTTATTATTAAAACAAATGTAATAATAAATAACAATTAATTGTGCTACATCTTTTCCTGGTTAGAATATATGAGCTCCTTAAGAAATAAGCATTTCTTTTTTCAGCATTGAAGTGCAACAATTGTACATATTTATGAGGTGCAGAGAGATATTTCAATACATGTATACAATGTGTAATGATCAAATCAGGGTAATTAGCATATCCACCACCTTAACTATTTATCATTTCTTTGTGTTGGGAACATTCTAAATCTTCTCTTCTAGCTATTTGAAAATATGCAGTAAATTATTGTTAAATACAGTCACCTAGCAGTGCAACAGAACCTTAGCTATCTAAGTTGTAAGTTTGTATTTATTAACCAACCAATCCGGACCCTCCACCCCTGCCCAGCCTGGAGTAACAACCATTCTCCCCTCCACTTCTATGAGCTCAACTTTTATAGCTTCCACATGTGAGTGAGAACATGCAGTATTTCTCTTTCTGCGCTTGTCTTATTTCACTTAATACAATGTCCTCAGCCTCATCCATATTGCCACAAATGACAGAATTTCATTCTTTTTTTTATGACTGAATGGTATTCCATTGTGTATATATACCACATGTTCTTTATCCATTCATCTGTTAATGAACACTTAGGTTACTTTGATTGAATCCATACCTTATTTATTGTGAATAGTACTGGCAATAAACATGGGAGTACTGAAACCTCCTCCGTATACTGATTTTCTTTCCTTTGAATAAATATCCAGTAGTGGGATTGCTCGATCATATGGTAGTTCTGTTTTCAGTTTTTTGAGGAACTGTCATACAGTTTTTCATAATGGCTGCACTAATTTGCAAAGAATAAATATTTCTTAAAAGAGTCAATACAAAGTATCAAATTTATACCAAACTAAGCATATCGCTTATCTCAAGCATCACACTGAAACCCTGAAGGTTAGAGTTTCTACCTGTAGAAAAATTAAAAATATATATATCCCAAGAGTAAACTAAACTTTAGTAATTTAGGAATCACTTTGTTTTCTATTCTGTTCACAAAAATGGAAGTAGCCATTAACATTAGAATTTACATAGGGAAATACATGAATAATAAGTAATATTAAGTACTAATAGATAATACAATGGGTATATAGAATGATACATGCACATACACATCTATATTAGTATGTAGAGAGAAATATATTAAGATTTTCACAGTGAGATTAAGCTCAAGGTATATTTTATATATTGTAAGGACAAATACAAATTAAAAATAAGAAGCTTAATTCTCCCTATTAAAAATGGGGGAAGAGGGCTGACCCCGTGGCTCACTAGGGAGAGTGCAGTGCTGGGAGCACAGTAGCGCTCCCGCCGCGGTTTGGATCCTATATAGGGATGGCCAGTGTGCTCACTGGCTGAGTGCGGTGCGGACGACACCAAGCCAAGGATCGCGATCCCCTTACTGGTCACAAAAAAGAAAAAAAAAAATATGGGGGAAGAGCTTTCCCATTCCTCCTTTTTCTTAGATCATTTACTTTAGAAAATCTTAAATATTTTCTCATCTCTTTGAAATGCATGTAAGTCCTTTTGAAGACTGTCTGGGACTTTTGTCAGCCCTATGACCCAGGAATGTCATTTTCAAGAACCTGGAAGTCATTTCTTTGAAATGTTAGCATCACATGAGAGAGTGCACCTGTCTCCCAGTTTCAGTGGGAGAGTAGGAGCCTAACTTTAATGGACACCTTCTTCCAAGTTGCAAAACTATCTCCTGTCATATAGAGATGAGGAATTTGCTTTTCCTCTAAATAAAGCTAATTAGCTAACACAGAAGGTCACCCTAATTACCAGGTAAAGTGAGGATGAGTTATGTGTGACAAATGGTGGTGTCCTCTTGCTTGAGGACTAGGACTAGTTGCTGTTTATCTTGAAAATGGGTATATAATAGGTTGTACCTACTTGGGTCTGTGAAGGGTGAGATTTCTTTCTGTCTTTGCAATCAATCTTGTAGCAAATTGACTGTGATATACATTACATTTTGGTTTAGTGTTTATTCAAAAATAGTAGGCTTTTTTCTCTACTACCTTCATGGAGAGAATTTCTGGGTTTGGAGAAGATCTTGTTCTTAATTATGTTTTCCCCAAAGTATATCTGTTTAACTCACACATGTTTTACAATTAACTGTTTATTTAAACATAAATTAGAAATCTCTTTAGAATATTTTTGCTGTATGCCAAGAGTAGCCTTTCTTCTTAAACTTTTGAGCTAAAAGATATCAAGAGAAAGGAAGTGTGGTAGGCCAGGGGAGGAAAGGAGGGTAGGAGAGGGATGGGCAGTCAGATATTTATTTAATGCATCTCGTTGGGTGCCAAGTATGCATAGTGTGTTGTGTGAAAATGTGGGAATAATGATAAAAATTATGATGTCCACCTCAATCCAGCACTCCATGGTGTACAATTTAATGGCATTAATTTACATGTACAATGTTGTGCAACCATCACATTACCCATTTTCAAAATATTTTCATCATTCAAACAGAAATTCTGTATCCATTAAGCAGTAATTCTCCATTTTCTTACCACCCAGTCTCTAATGACCTCTAATTTATATTCTGTTGCTGTGAATTTGCCTATTCCAGATTATTTCAAATAAGTGAAAACAAACAATATTTGTGTTTTTGTGTCTGGCTTATTTTGCTTAGTATAATGATTTCAAGGTTCATCCAAGTTGTACCGTATGTCAGAATTTGACTTATTTTTATGGCTGAATGTTATTTTATTGTATGTATATATGTCATTTTGTTTATCGATTTATCTTTTGATAGAAACTTGAGTTGTTTTCAACTATTGGCTATTGTAAGTAATGCTGCATTGAACATTGTGTAAAAGTATCTATTTGAGTACGTTTTCAATTTTTTTGAATATACATCTAGGAGTGAAATTACTGGGTCATATGGTAATTCTGTGTTTAATTTTTTGACGAACCACCAAACCATTTTCCACAGCAGCTGCACCATGTCACATTTCTACCAGCAATGTTTAAGGGTTTTGATTTTCCCAAATCCAAGCCATCACTTATCCGTCTTTTTTATCGTGGCCATCTGAAGTGGTATCTCACTGTGATTGGAATTTGCCTTTCCCTAATGACCGATGATGTTGAGCATCTTTCCATCTGCTTATTGGCCATTTGTATATTTTCTTTGGAAAAATGTCTATTCAAGTACTTTGCCAATTTTTTAGTTGGGTTGTTTATTTGTTTTTAAGTTGTAGGAGTTCTCTATTTATTCTTCATTAAAAAACCCTTATCAGACATATGATTGGCAACCTGACCAATTCTTGGGCTCATCTGTGTCTTTCCCTTCTCTCCAAGATTATGACCTTAGGAGTACTGGCTGTCTTCCTTTTCATTCACTATATACAAAATTTTATCTTCCCAACCCTATAAGACTTTCAACAGCTCAACTCAGTTTCTTAGTTGTTGTTTTCCGGTAGGCATTTAGCCTCTCAGTCCTATGCCACTTCCAGATCGGCACACACCTTGAAGAGAAAAGCTATGTGGAATGTATTTACTGCAATGCACTTTCCTTCTCTTCAGTGTCTTAGCCCTTCAAGTCCTACATGCTTTGGCAGTGCCCTAACATATTTAAGCACACACACAAGCACGCACGCGCGCGCGCGCACACACACACACACACACACACACACACACACACACACACACACACACACACACACACACATTTGTATTTTGTCCAGTATTTTGATTATTCTCAATGGGAGTATGTTAGAAACAAGTTACTGTCCAGGGACCAGAACTGGGAATATTTGCCTTATTCTGTTAACTGCTTCCCATTATAGTCCATTGAATGAGTGTTTAACTGCTTCCCATATAGTCCATTGAATGAGTGTTTCTTTCAGTACAGTCCTGTATTGATGGAATTTAGGTTTCCAGGCTTCTGCTGTTAAAACAGCGAGCGCTGCAGTGTCTAACCAAGTTATTTCAAAAGTGTAAGTAAACTTGTACTTTTGATAAATAGTATCAAATTGCCTTCCTCTGAGATTGTAGCATTTCACTTCTACTGTCAGTGTGTGACAATGCCTATCCCATCACTCTCTTGAGAATAGAGTGTGTTCTCATACTTTTTGAACTTTATTAATCTGATGGGTAAAAGCTTTACCTCAGTATAAGAATACTTCTAATCTAATTTGTTTATAATATACTAATAAACACAATAGCAAAAAAAAAAAAAAAAAAAAAAGGCATGACACAGCATTTACTGCATGCTAGGCATAGGCACATTTCCAAGTACTTTGTAATTCTTAATGATTTTAAGTCCAGGCTTACTTTTGAGGTAAGCATTGGTTAATTTTGCTTTTACAGATGAGAAAACTGAGACAAAAGGACCAAATAACTTCCTCAAAGGTCCTCAGAAGTGAGGACAGAATTGTACCAGAGGATGTCTGACTTCAAAGTCTATACTCAGTAGGGTGACAGGAACCCAGACAATTATTCCAGGTATAATTTCAAAATGAGAATACTTTCCCTCAGATAAAAATAAGATATATACAGCAGTTTATGTTCTGTACTCCTTTGACAAACAAATGTATTACCAGAAGCCATTAGAGAACCCATATTGTATTAATTTCTTACAGCTGCCATAACAAAGTACCATAAGCTGCGTGGTTTAAAATAATAGAAATTTATTTTCTCACAGTTCTGGAGTCCAGAAATCTAAAATCAAGGTGCCTTTGTCAGGGTCACACTCCCTCTGAAAGCTCTAAGGGAGAATATGTTCCTTGCCACTTCTAGCTGCTGGTGACTGTGGCATGCCTTGACCCATGGCCACATCACTCCAGCAGTTGGAGTGACTCACAGTCCCATTGCCTCCTCTTCTGTATGTCTTTTCCTTTGGGTGTCTCTTTCTGTTCTCCCTTGGCCTCTGTTTCTCTTACAAGGATGCATGTGATTGATTTAGGACCCAGCCCAATCATCCAGCATAAACTCTTCCTCTTAAGATCCTTAATTAAATCACATTTTTACAATATAGGGAACTATTCACGCTTTCTCCATATAAGGTAATATTCACAGATTCTGGGGATTAGGTCACAGACAAATATTTTGAGGGGCCACCTTTCAACCTACTACACACATTTTCCATTCAACTGAAACACCTCAAATCCCCTCCTTCATTTATTCTTCCATCCATTCACTCAAAAATTGTCATTAAAGGCCTGCTACATGATGGGCCTTGTTCCAATTGCTAGGGAAAAAGCAATGAAAAGGAGATGACAACTCTGCCTCTTGGTGCTCGCATTTTAGTTGAAGGAGCCAAATAATGCAAGGTTTAAGTAAATCTATGGAGTGCACTTCAGAGGATAAGTGCCATGGAAACAATAAAGCAGAGAAGGGCGAGAGGAAGTGCTGTGAGAGGGTGGCTGAAATTTTAAGCGTGGTAACACAGGAAGGACTTTCTGAGAAAAGTGACAGTGGTAGGCTGACAAATGGCTTCCTAGAGATTTAAGGTTTATCTCCCAAACCTGTAAATATTATATTATATGGCAAAGTGTTTTCTAATGTGATTAAGTTAAGGAGCTAGAGAGATGGGAGATTATTCTGGATTTCCAGATGGGTACTAAATGTCATAATAAGCATTTTTATGGTTGAGAGGCAGAGAAGATTTTATATAGACAGAAGAGGAGGCAATGTGACAATGGAGGCAGAGGTTGGAGTGGTGTTTCCACAAGTCCAGTCTCTACCAGAAGCTAGAAGGTACAAGACACGGATTCCTCTTAGAGCCTCCATGGGGAATATGGCCTTGTGGACTATGATTTGGAGCCCTCCAGGGCTGTGAGAGAATGGATTTCTGTTGTTTTAAGCACCTAAGTTTGTGGTAATTTGTTCCAGCAGCCACAGGAAACTAATACAATGACATTAGCACAACATTTTAAAGGAGGTAAAGGAGGAAGCCATATATATGTCTGGAAAATGGGAATGCCAGACAAAGGGAAAGCCCATGTCCAACAGCTTTGAGTTGGAATTATGCCTGTCATGACTGAGAAAACATTAAGGTGGCCACTGAGAGTCTAGTGTAGGGAGCAGGCATAGGGTAGTCGGAGATAAGATCAGGTAGGTTGGAGAACTTGGGAAATCGATGATAATGTCCATTTTTACGCCTGTGAGGTCACCAAAGGGTTTTGAGCACAAGGATGGTAAGATGTGACCCTTACTCTGAGCAGCTCTAGATTTCTACAAAAAGAGCCAGAATCACACTGTGGTATTGATAATAGACCACAGGGGCAAAGGGCAGTAACAGGAGACCAATTAGGAGGCTATTGTTAGGTTTAGTAGGCAGCCGATGCTGAGTCTGAAGTTTATAGGAGAGGTCTGCATCGAGGAGAAATACTTATGAGTGTTATGACACTGAAAATATGCTTTAAAACATTTTAGCACAAGAGAAAGGATGGGTGCTATGTGTGTGTTAGCTCAACTTCACTCAAGGGTCTGTCCGTGTTCCTAATACAGAATACTTTATACACATGAAGGGTGATAATGTTTAATCAAAAGACAACTATAAGCATTTTAGCTGCCATTATCTCTGATCAAAAGCAAAGGCTTTGCAAATGTATTTTAGAAGAGGATTTTTACTGGTGAACTTAGTGGCTTTTTAAAGAGCATAATGAAATGCTGATAAATTATGTGTGAATTTAGTTGTATTCAACATATGCAGACTGGTAAACTATGTTCGACTTTCCACCCTGCTTGTATAGGATAATGACATCAGAGATGCTTTTTCTTCCTCATCTTTCAGAATGCCATTCAAGACATGATTCTAATATATAGTATGGGTTAGAATATTCTGGTTTGCTGTGTCAAATATTAGATTAACTGAATCCTGACACTATAATATTGTTGGGTGAGAATTTTTATTTTTATTTTTTATTATTTTATTTATTTTATTTTTTTCATTTTTAAAAAATTTTATTTTATTTTGTCAACATACAATGTTGTTCATTATTGTGGCCCATTACCGAAACCTCCCTCCATCCTCCCTCTCCTCCCTCCCTCCCAACAATGTCCTTTCTGTTTGCTTGTCGTATCAACTTGAAGGAATTGTAATTGTTATGTCTTCTTCCCGGTTGTTTGTGTATTTATTTATTTATTTATTTTTAGCTCCCACAAATAAGTGGGAACATATCATATTTCTCTTTCTGTGCCTGACTTGTTTCACTTAATATAATTCTCTCTAGGTCCATCCATGTCATTGCAAATGGCAGTATTTCATTCTTTCTTATAGCAGAGTAGTATTCCATTGTGTAGATATACTACATTTTCTGTATCCACTCATCAGATGATGGACATTTGGGCTGGTTACAATTCTTAGCTACTGTAAATAGTGCTCCAATGAACATTGGAGAACAGGTATACATTCAACTTGATGATTTCCAATTCCTCTTGGTATATTCCCAGCAGTGGGATAGCTGGGTCATATGGTAGATCTATCTGCAATTGTTTGAGGAACCTCCACACAATTCTCCATAGAGGCTACACCATTTTGCAGTCCCACCATCAATGTATGAGAGTTGCTTTTTCTCCCCAACCTTGCCAGCCTTTATCATTCACAGTCTTTTGGATTTTAGCCATCCTAACTGGGATGAGATGGTATCACAGTGTGGTTTTGATTTGCATTTCCCAAATACTGAGTGATGTTGAGCATTTTTTCATATGTCTGTTGGCCATTTGTATATCTTCCTTAGAGAAATGCCTATTTAGCTCTTTTGTCCATTTTTTAATTGGGTTGCTAGTTTTTTGTTGTAGTGTTGTTTCAGTTCCTTGTATATTCTGGATATTAATCCTTTGTCAGATGTATATTTTGCAAATATTTTCTCCCACTCTGTTGGTTGTCTTTTAACTCTCTTAATTGTTTCTTTTGCTGTGTAGAAGCTTTTTAGTTTGATATAATCCCATTTGTTTATTTTTCCTTTGGTTGCCTATGCTTTTGGGGTTGTATTCATGAAGTCTGTGCCCAGTCCTATTTCCTAAAGTGTTTCTCCTATGTTTTCTTTAAGAAATTTTATTGTTTCAGGGTGTATATTTAATTCTTTAATCCATTTTGAATTGATTTTAGTATCTGGTGAGAGGTATGGATCTAGTTTCATTCTCCTGCATATTGATATCCAATTCTCCCAACACCACTTGCTGAAGAGGCAGTCTCTTCCCCAGTGTATAGGCTTGGTGCCTTTCTCAAAGATCAGATAGCTGTAGGTGTGTGGGTTGATTTCTGGATTCTCTGTTCTATTCCATTGATCAGTGTGTTTGTTTTTATGCCAGTACCATACTGTTTTGGTTATTATATCTTTGTAGTATAGTTTAAAGTCAGGTAGCATTATGCCTCCAGCTTTATTTTTTTTGCTGAGCATTGCTTTGGCTATGTATGGTCTTTTGTTATTCCATATAAATGTCTGGATAGTTCTTTCCATTTCTGAGAAAAATGTCACTGAAATTTTGAAGGGGATTGCATTGAATTTGTATATCACTTTGGGTGGTATGGACATTTCCACAATGCTGATTCTTCCAATCCAAGAGCATGGGATATTTTTACATCTTCTTGTGTCCTCTCTAATTTCTCTCAGCAGTGGTTTGTAGTTCTCATTATAGAGATTTTTCACCTCCTTGGTTAACTCAATTCCTAAGTATTTTATTTTTTTGATGGCTATTGTAAATGGGCAAGCTTTCTTGATTTCTCTTTCTGCATATTCACTATTGGAGAATAGAAATGCTTCTGAATTTTGTGTGTTGATTTTGTATCCTGCTACTTTGCTGAAATCATTTATCAACTGCAAGAGTTTTTTGTAGAGGTTTTAGGCTGTTCGATACATAGGATCATGTCATCTGCAAACAAGGACAGTTTGACTTCATCTTTTCCAATGTGAATGCCCTTTATTTCCTTCTCTTCTCTGATTGCTCTGGCTAGTTCTTCCATCACTATGTTGAATAGGAGTGGTGAGAGTGGGCATTGTTGTCTAGTTCCTGTTCTTAAAGGAAAAGCTTTCAGCTTTTCCCCATTCAGGATGATATTGGCAGTGGGTTTACTGTATATGGATTTAATTATGTTGACATAATTTCCATCTATACCTAACTTATAGAGGGTCTTTATCATAAATGAATGTTGAATTTTATCAAATGCTTTCTTAGCATCTATAGATATGATCATATGGTCCTTGTGTTTCATTTTTTGATATGGTGTATAACATTCATTGATTTGTACATGTTGAACCAACCTTGCATCCCTGGGATGAATCCCATTTGACCATGGTGTATTATTTTGCATATGTGTTGCTGTATTCTGTTAGCTAGTATTTTACTGAGGATTTTTACATCTAAATTCATCAAGGATATTGGCCTGTAGTTTTCTGTTTTAGTTGTATCTTTACCTGGTTTGATATCAGAGTGATGTTTGCTTCATAGAATGAGTTTGTGAGAATTGCCTCTGTTTCAATCTTTTGGAATAGTTTGTAGAGAATTGGTGTCAACTCCTCTTTGAATGTATGGTAAAATTCTGCTGTGAATCCATCTAGTCCTGGGCTTTTCTTTTTTGGGAGCCTTCTGATAACAGCTTCAATCTCCTTTATTGTTATTCATCTGTTCAGATTTTCTGCATCTTCTTGGCTCTGTTTTGTTAGTTTGTGTGTGTGCAGAAATTTATCCATTTCTTCCAGATTTTCAAATTTGTTGGCATATAGTTGTTTATAGTAGTTTCGAATGATTCCTTGTATTTCTGCTGTATCAGTTGTAATATCACCTTTTTCATTTCTAATTTTTGTTACTTGGGTCTTCTCTCTTCTTTTTTTAGTTAGCCGGGCTAATGGTTTGTCAATTTTATTTATCTTTTAAAAAAACCAACTTTTTGATTCATTGATCTTTTGTATTGTTTTTTGGGTTTCAATTTCATTCAGTTCTGCTCTGATCTTAATGATTTCTTTCCATCTGCTAACTTTGGGTTTGGATTGTTCTTGTTTTTGTAGTTCCAATGTGAAGTGTTAGGTTATTCACTTGCCATCTTTCCATTCTTCTGAAGTAAGCATTTAATGTGATAAATTTCCCCCTTAGTACTGCTTTTGCAGTATCCCACAGGTTTTGGTATGATGTATCATTATTTTCATTAGTTTCAATAGATTTTTGATTTCCTGTTTGATTTCTTCTTGGACCTATGTTTCATTAAGTAGAATGCTGTTTAATTTCCATGTGTTTGTATAGTTTCCAGAATTTCGTTTGTTATTGATTTCTAATCTTAATCCATTGTGGTCTGAAAAAATACATGGGATAATTCCAATTTTTTTGGATTTGTTGAGACTTGATTTGTGACCTAACATTTGATCTATCCTGGAGAATGATCCATGTGCTGATGAGAATAATGAATATTCTGATGTTGTTGGATGGAATGTTCTGTAGATATCTGCCCAGTCCAATTGGTCTAGAATTTTGATTAGATCTTGTGTTTCTCTACTGATTGTTTGCCTAGATGATCTGTCCAATATTGACAGTGGGGTCCTCAGGTCTCCTGCTATTATGGTATTAGTGTCTATTTCCTTCTTTAGGTCTAATAGAGTTTGCTTTATAAATCTGGCTGCTCCGACATTGGGCATATATAAATTTATGATTGTTATGTCTTCTTGATGGATCAATCCTTTTATCATTATGTAGTGGCCCTCATTATCTCCTTTATGGTTTTAGTTTACAGTCTATCTTATCAGATATAAGAATAGCTACTCCAGCTTGTTTTTCATTTCTGTTTGCATGGTAAATCTTTTTCCTTTCTTTCACTCTTAATCTATGTGAGTCTTTATAGGTGAGGTGGGTCTCTTGAAGGCAGCATATAGTTGGGTCCTCCTTTTTAATCCAGTTAGCCAGTCTGTGTCTTTTGATTGGGGAATTTAAATCTTTTACATTGAGTTGTTATTGAAAAGTGTTGATTTAATCCTAGCATTTTATTGATTTTTGATTGGATGTTTTAAGTATCTTTTGTTCCTTCCTCTCTGATTTACTGTTTGTTTTCTGTATTTGTTGGTTCGTTAGGTTGTAGATAAACTTTTTTTTTGTTTGTTTTCTCTTTGTTGGTGCCATTTTTATTATTCTAGTGGGTTTTTGATTTTTCTTGGGTTTTTATGGCAGTGGTAGTTATTTTTCAGGTACCAAACCCAGTACTCCTTTGAGAATTTCTTGTAGAGGTGGTCGTGTGGTAGTGAACTCCCGCAGTTTTTGTTTGTCTGAGAAATATACTATTTGCCCTTCATTTCAGAAGGCAATCTCTGTCTTTTAGTATTTTGAATGTATCATCCCATTCCTTTCTTGCTTTTAGGGTTTGTGAGGAAAAGTCTGATGTTAGTCTGATTGGGGCTCCCTTATAGGTGACTTGACGCTTCTCTCTTGAAGCTTTTAAGATTCTCTCTTTGTCTTTGAGTTATGCCAGTTTGACTATAACATGTCTTGGAGAAGACCTTTTTGGATTGAATATGTTTGGGGGTCTTTGAGCTTCCTGAATCTGAAGATCTGTGTCTTTTCCAATATCTGGGCATTTTTCCACCACTATTTTGTTGAATATGTTTTCAATGCATTCCCCTTTTTCCTCCCCTTCTGGAATACCAATGACTTGCATATTTGAGTGCTTAAGGTTGTCTGACATCTCTCTTAGATTTTCTTCAATGCTTTTAATTGTTTTTTCTTTCTTTCTTTCTTTTTTTTCAGTCTGCTTGTGTTATTTCAAACAGCCCATCTTCAAGATCTGAAGTTCTCTCTTCTGCTTCTGCAAACCTGCTCATAAAACTCTCTGTTGTGTTTTTTATTTTGCTGAGTAAATTCTTCAGTTCGGCAAGTTCTGCTACATTCTTTTTCAGGGCAATGTTTTCCTTGTACATTTTTTCTTTCAGATCCTGTATACTTTTCCTCATTTCATTGTGTTGTCTAGCTGAGTTTTCTTGTATCTCATTTCGTTTCCTTAGAATTATCACTCAAAATTCCTTGTCATACATTTCAAGGGCTTCTTGTTCTATAGGATCTAGAGCTTGAGAGTTATTACCCTTTGGTGGTGTACTTCCTTGATTTTTCATATTTCTGATATCTTTCCTTTGGTGTTTAGTCATTGTGGCAGGGGATTCCACAGTCCACTTGTATGACACTATTGTCTTGCTAGGATGTTGCTGGGGCTGCCAATTTGGTATGGCTGCCTCAGTGTCTGCTCGTTTGGCCACCAGGGCCTTGGGTGTGTGGTTGCCTTGGGTCTTGGGCTTCTCCAGGGAGCCGTCTTTCTGTCATCATTCACTCAGCCAGGCTGGGGATGGAGTTGGGCAGTAGCAGTGAGGCCTATCTGCTGGGTCATGCACCGGCACTGCAGGGCATGTGGTCTCTGCAGAGCTTCCACCTCCCCTGCTGGATGTCTCCCTGCTCCGCACTCACTCGGCTGGTCCAGGAATGGAGTCAGGCAGCGGCAGCGAGGCCTACCTGCTGGGTCACGCACCGGCACTGCCTCGGTGAAAATTTTTTATGGAAGAAGTGGTTGCTTCATCATAAAAAAACTGAAGATTGGGACTTTATCAAGCTGACAGGAACAGGATGTATAAGTATTTTTGTGCCTGATTATTAATAAGGGGTTGACTTACAAATGGCATCATATGTGGCAGAATTAAGTCTGAGATTTGCTTTTATTTGAAATCCAGTAGAGTGATTATTTGAGAGTAGGAATCCTTTATCTTCCTCAACAACAACTGAAGTACAAGAGAATATTTACATGAGGTTTTCATAGCAAAATTTCCCATGTTGAACATATACAAACCCCTTTGGAATGGAAGGGGTTTCCTCTCTTAGTTCAAACACATACATTCGGAATTTATTTCCTTTCCCCTTTTAAACTAGATGTTGACTAATGTGTTATATATTATCTGTCTGAGGACCATTCTGATCATCATCTAAATGATTTTTCTAAAGCATATTTTGTGCAAAACTTGAACAAAAAGTGGATTCCTTCTTACTAAAAAGCATTCTTTACTTTGATGCCTGGGCATTTGAGGAGAAAGCTACTGCTTCCAAGTCTTGCAGGTGTTGTTTGGTGGTATTACACTTTTACTGGTATCAGAGCTTTGTCTCTGGTGTGTGTGTGTGTTTTCCTGTTCTGTGGTGGATTAATAGCTACCACCATCACTTAAACTCTGCACCGGAACGAATTTGCTGTCTTTTGGTTAATTTCCAAATTAGGGGAAATTTCTTGTGGGGACTGGAATTTGAGCTGTGTGCTTGAGCTAAATTGCTGCTTTGCTGCTGTTTCTGAAACTGGAAAAAGCTTTTTGTGTTGGATTGGACTTTAATTGTCAGCCTTTTAATTAGTCACTTCCTAGTCTTGTGGAATCACCACAGACACAACTGAGCTGTGTGGAAATTCTGTCCAGGACTGTGTCTTTTCTGCACACTAGGGACCCTGCAGTTTTATCGCCCTGGCCTGTATCCACTGTGTGGTGCCCATGCATGTGGACTGGAAGGCAGATCAGCTGCCTATGCTGCACCTCACTCAGCATATGCTTCATCCTGGTGAATCAGCCTCTCCCCAGGCACTTCAAGTACTTCTAACGTGTCAGGCCCTGCCTGAGTCTCTGGTGAAGGTGACCTCTGGGTGGTTCCTTCTTCCCATCGGCTGTGGCCCCTTGCTCCTGTGCAGGTCCAGGGGTTAGCTTGCTAGTGGTTTTCTGGCCTGGGAGATGGGATGGTGTACTCTGAAGCACCCTTCTCCCCTGCAGATTCCAAGTAGCCTCACACAAAGGGTGCTGCTGTGGCTTTGCCATGTCCTGGTAGCTGCTCCATGTAGTAGCAGCTGCTGCTCATTGCCTTGTACCAGGCAGGGCCTGGAAATGACCAGGGCTTGAAATGATCAGAGTGGTTCTTCCTCCCTCCCACTATGGCCTTTATGGCATACAAAATGTTAGAGCGTAATAAATTTTTCTTATCTTACATATGAAGTAATAATGATCTAGAAAAAATGAGTAAGTCACAAAACTTAAAAAAAAAACAAAAAACAAAACAAAAAAAAAAAAACTTTTTTTGGAGGAAAGATGTTCTAAAATATTTATTCTTTATTCTGTATTATAAAATCAACTCAGAATATTGGCTAATATTCTGAAACAAGAATGAAATATATAAGAATCCCAAAGTCCAGAAATATAGAATCATTTTGAATATTCTAAGATCCCAGAAATGTATGTTCTAACCTCTCCCCTGTCTTTCTTGCTTCATATATTTGCATCTGAGATAAAGAGATGAGGTTCATGGAAGAATGTGAAAGTATGTATTGTGCATGCAGAATAAATTCCACTCATTATTCTTTGCTGTAGCATGGAGGTCTTTCTAAATTTAGGTTATTAATAATTGCATTTTGCATTTTAGTGATATTTAAATTAATAATCCTAGTAATAAACACCATTCGCAGATTGTCTACTTTGTATAAATTGTCTAATTCTTTTTTTAAAAATTCTTTTAAATTTTTAATTGATGCATAATAATTGTACATATAATTCTTAAGATTACTTTAATACTAGGTATTATTTTCCATATGGAAACTTTGGATTAAGACTCGATAAATAACTAGCCCAGGTCCACATAGTAGTAAAGCCAGAACTACAAATAAGTTATACTGCTTAATTACAATAACCCTGAAAATGGGCAGAGAAGTTAGTCATAGTCATATTCATAATCCACATGTGAAGAAAGTGAACTCTTGTGTAGTTAATAGTAGAGCTAGTTAATAGTAGAACTGGCCTTTAAACAGACTTCTCTGAGTGGTGTTCCTTCCTTTGGACCTCTAGCAGCCCATTTTATGATGTATACTTTTGCTCTTCTTACCATCTAAAAGTTAGCACCCTGTAAAATCTTCCCTTTAATTCCGACTCTTGAATGTTTACAGGTAAAATGATTCTTAAATCTCTGATTAGATAGGAAAATCTCTACAGCTCACTTCCTTACTGATTTTATTGTTTTAAGCCTTGAAAATTTGAGAAAATCCATTAGACAACTACATTGAATAAAGTCAGTTTAATGCAATTTCTTAAAATAAGGATTTTTAATGAACAAATTGACTCTGTCAAACATTTTTCACTTTATTGTGAATCCTCTAAAAATGCCTCTAATTTCCTTAAGGAAATTGGCCTACAGATGGTTTATTTTTGTTTATAAAATCATAAACAGTTAAGAAGATACATTGATTTCTTTTCTGGAGAGCTGCCCAATGTAAACAGTAAACTCCTTCTCATTTATACTGTACAAACACATAGTCCATCACAGTGCTCCTCTCAAGGCTCTTTTATGACTGAAATTGAAAACCTCAGACTAATTTCTCATAATCAATATCACGTCTGTTGCTTTTCAGAAAGGTATATAAATTAACTCTATTTGGTATTTAGTAGATTAAAGAAATGAAGCAGGAAGAGAGGAAAGGAGAGAAGTACAAGCAGAGGAGAAACGAGAACTAAAAGGAAAATAAATAAATATTTATGTGTGTTTATATACATTTACATACATAAATATGTATATTTATATGAGCATTCATATGTAGGAATGTATGCATATATAAATATATGCAGTATTTTAAATGAAGCTAATATAATACATGTCTGTAAATTTTATGTGTTATACCAATACACATGTGTTTAAGTGTTAACACACTTCTGTGTCCTGGGAAACAAGGTTATCTGAAGGCCATTATGATTGTCATAGGCAGAATTCTAAGTTTGTGGGCCGACCCCGTGGTGCACTCGGGAGAGTGCGGCACTGGGAGCGCAGCAATGCTCCCGCCGCTGTTCGGATCCTATATAAGGATGGCAGGTGTGCTCACTGGCTGAGCGCGGTGTGGCCGGTCACAAAGAGACAAAAAAAAAAAAAAAGAATTCTAAGTTTGTATTTGACATTAAAGTAACTTTACATGGATAAAATAGGGTAATGACCCATCTCATTTAAAGTTTAAATTATTAGACAATTTTTATAGAGAGACCCAAATTCTGAAAGTCTATTTACCATTAAAATATTGACCTAGTTACTATAAATGGAAAAATATTGACTAAAAATTTTAAACTCATAGCTGATTAGCTGTGTTTCTTTTCACAATTTCAGCATAGCTTCCAAACAGTGTTGACAAAGGATGAAACAATTTTCAAAATTGGAATCATGAAGATAATTTTTTTTGTGTGTGTGAAACCCAATTAGCTATTTTTTTTTTTTATTTCCTAGAATCATGTTTGTATTGTTTGGATTCACTAAGTTAGCTAGTGTCTGTATTTTTTGGTATGCCGTCAACCTGTTTAATGAAGTTATTCTAATGAATTAAATCATACTGTAGTACTCTAGCATTTTTTGCCCCAAGTCTCACTGATTTTGAGAAAGGTCTGACTTATTGTAGAAATGTGATTATATAAAGGGTGGAAAAGAACTTTTAAAAATGTTTAGTTCTGAAGTCCTTAAGAATTGTTATAGATCTTCATTCACTTTTTAATAGTTAGGAAGTATTAAATTAATATGTGCATGGAACTGAAAGCTGGGTACTGCACATGGTAATGCATGCTTTTTTCTTTTTAGTCTCAACTAATTTCTGTTACAGAATCTTGTTCATTTATGCACTGGATCCAAAAGCCCCCTCATGTTGATTATGCTGTGAATGCATTGTGTATTACTCCTTTAGGAGGATGCTGGTGTATTAAAATGCAGCAGGACCATTATTGTAATTGTTTTCAGTAAGATGAGGTAGTAAGTTTATCTACTAAGTAAATAGATTGTGCATTTAAAATGTATGTGAATATAGGTATATGTTATTTTCCACTTCTTGGTTTCTTTGTTTTAGGTAATGGTGCAACTGCATTGGAACTTATTTTCTGGGCTTTATTGCTTTGGTACATAGTTTTCAACACCTCTCTTCCTTATGAAATGCTTATTAAACAATTATAAGGAAATACCAATATGTTGCATCCCTTAAATCTATCTAACTTTTCTTCCATCTGTCTGTTCTAGCTATTGCCCACAATGATAAAGAAAAGTGAAAGAAGACACCACAAAATGAAGAGAAAGGTAGAGAAGAATAAAAATAAATGTACAAACAAAAAAACATAAGTGAGTTAAAAACAAGTCTAAAGGAGGACAAGAACAAGTTAGAGTAGTATAGGTAAAGAAAGACAGAAACAGGAAATTGAAGCATGCCAACTATACACAGGGTCAGAGTACCCCAAGGACGCCCTATTTCTGTGTTCTGGCTTCTGCTCAACCAGATAATATAAATACAAATTACTTTCTATCCATAGTTGGAATAGATATTCTCCGAATGTCTAAGTCCATGGCTTAGCCCTTGAAGAAAACCTTTAAGTTAAATTTTGAAAACCTGGGGAGAGATAAGGAACAGAGTTGTTCAGATCAGTTCAAATAATCACAGGCTTGTTTAGGATGGATTCATAAGACTTTTACCAAGATAAATATTATTGTTGAGTCAGAGATCCTATCACACCACTTCCTCCTGAGAGGACCTGATAGTTATCTCACTGTTCCTTTATTCCATGACACTAAACCCTCAAAATTTGGAGGAGGATTATTAATGACTATCAAAAATCTGTGCCAAGAATTTAAGTACTATTTATTAGAATCCCATGGAGAGTTATTAAAAGTTCAGATGCCTGGGCCCCACCCCAAACCAAGAAAACCTCAGAATTTCTGAGGATGAATCCAGGACATCAGCATTTTTAAAAACTTCCCAGATGATTCTCCTGTTCACCCCAAATTGAAAATCAATTGCCCCAGGTAACTCCTACTTCTATACCTGCATTTCTTCAGTAACATCTAGCTCTGAAAATCCACGCTCCTTTTCCCAGAAACTGTAATTTTAAACAAGGTCCTTGACCAGAATTCCTACTATATGGGCCTTTATGAATGTATCAAATATTTGTGAAGATTTGCTTGAAGAATGTTTTTCAGGCAAGTTGCTAATGGTGGCAATTAAAGTTCTGAGAATTTTTGGCCAAAATAATGGTCAACAATAATGAATATTTGAGTAGACACACTGAAAAATGATGAGATATAATGGACCATTTATGTTCTTAATTTGGTACTGTAAATGTGTTAAAAGTTTTTCTTAATTATTGACAATTTTGGTTTACTGGTCCAGGCTACTCTTATAAAAGAAGTATACCATTTATTAGGACATAATATATTTCTTGCTAGCTTACTTGTAGACATTGCTTTCAACTGGATCATTTCTATTAGGATACAAACATGCTCTCATTTCTCCCATCTTTGAAAAAAAACAAAGAAAAACTTTTTATTGATCCCACATCATCTGCTTCTAGTAATCCTCCCATTTCTCTGATCCCCTCAATAGCAAAACTTCTCTAAAAATTAAAAATTATATATTTTTTCTGATTTCTTTTATTCTTTGTATATTCTCCTCAACCAACTTACCCTTTCACAACTCCGCCGAAACTGTCCTCGTAGAGGTCACCAATGACTTAGTATTAAATCCAATGATCCTCTTACTGACGAATCACCATTTGTAGACAGAGTTGATCTCTATCTCCTCCTTGAAATATTTACTTCACCTGCCTTTCAAGACTCAATCCACACTGGTGCTTTTTTTTGACTTCACTAATCACCCTTTTCAGTCTTTCTTGCTGTCCCTTCTCTTTCTACTGTGCTCCAGGGCTCAGCACTAGGCACTCTTTTCTTTGCCCTGTATATTTACACCGTGGATTGTATCCAGTGTCCTGGCTTTAAAAACCATCTTTGTTCTGGTGAGACAATCAAATTTATGTTTCTCACCTGGATGTCTTCTCATTCAATATGAACAACTAGTTTGTAATAGTTATCACAAGCATAATATGTCCCAATCCAAATTCCTGCTCCCGCTCCTACCCCTGAAACTGACTCTCCTTTTCAGTGTCATCCTTCTCTTTAATTGGC
This sequence comes from Cynocephalus volans, assembly GCF_027409185.1. NCBI lineage: Eukaryota > Metazoa > Chordata > Mammalia > Dermoptera > Cynocephalidae > Cynocephalus > Cynocephalus volans. The sequence goes on from NC_084464.1 coordinate 81,736,309, forward strand.
AATTCCATTTTCCCAGTTTCCCAGGCAAAACACTTGGAATCCTCCTTGACTTGGAGTCCCTCTTTCTTTTACATTCCACATCCATTCTGTCAGCAAATCATTTTCGTCTCTATGTTCCAAATATATCTAGAATATGACTACTTATTAATAGTCAATTGCTAAAATCCTGTCATAAACCACCATATTCTTTTGCCCTGTTAGCCTCGTCAGCCTTCCCTCTTTCTGCCCTTGCTTCTTGTCTATTCTTAGCCCAGCAACCAAAGTGTGTTTCTGGAAAACATCAATCAAATCACATCTGTCCTTATTATCTCAGTCAGAGTAAACGCCAACATCTACTAGATGACTTGCAAGGCTCACATCTACTCTCCTCACATTCTTGCTCACCACCATAAATTCCCACTGGCTTCTTGCTCATCTTAATCATTCCAGCCACAGTCCACTTCGAGGCTTTGCACTTGCTATTTCCTCTGCCTGGAGTGCTCTTTCACTGACATCTGTGTGATTTCAATCCCTGCTCAGGTCACCTTTCCAGTGAACCCTTCCCTAGAAACCCTATTGAAAACCGCAAACCTCCTCTTCTCTCCAATATTCCTTCTCTCCTTCCATGTTTTATTTTTCTCCGCAGTAATTACCATCATCTGATGCACAGATATCTTACGTAACTCATTTTCTATGTTCCTCAATTAGAATGTAAGCTCAATAAGGGTGTACATCATGTTACTTTATTCACACTATGTTTCTGACACTGTGAACATTACCTGGCACTTTAAAATGATTAATAAATCTTTGTCACTTATGTAGCACTATCACTAGATCCCTAACACAGGAATTTTTAGCACTCAATTAATCAGAGACTTTACATTGATTTTCATATTAGAATTCTTAATAAAATAAAGTATAAGGAAACTCCAGGAGCACACAGTTTATTATTATTTTTTAAATATTCAGTGTACCTACTGGCATTCCGTAGAGTCTCCATGTCACTTTCATGCTGTGTTTGCAGTCACACAAAAGTGTTAGAGGTTACACAGAAATATGCCAACTGAAGCTTAACAAAAGAGAGTGCAATGTCTTTTGAAATCCTAAACTTTCATTTCCTGCTGTGCTTAATTTCAGAACCCAGAGCTATTATTAAACTTTAAAAAGTGTTTGTTCTTTTATCTGGGGATCATACTGTAACACATTTATTTATTTATTTTGTGTGTGGGTGAACAAAATTCCAAAACCTTTTCATCAGTTTGTACTGTGGGGAACTTGTTTCTGATAATTTTCTATCTTGGTTCCTGCTGACAAGTGAGCCCAGCTGAACTTACCATCAATGCAAGAACTAATTGAAAATATTTTTGAAGTGGTATTTCCATCAAGCTCCCAAAGGTGACTAGAAGTTCCTGGTACTATATATTAAGAGTTTCTGTGATTCTGACACAGATGATCTAGTTATAACATGGCCTCTGAGGGCAACAGGTATATCTGGGAATAAGTTGGTCAATGCTGATTTACCAGGTGTAAGGAAAGCTGTTTTTCTGCTATCAGCATGTTCCCTGATTATTTAATGCAGGTTAGGCTGTATTTAGGTCATAGGGATGGTTTCATCTTGCCTACATGGTGGGGACATTTATACCCAACTGTGTAAGCTTAAGTCACGTTATTGTGTTCATGGGAGTTAGTAAGAGGTGGCAAGCTTAAAAGATGACTTTCATTACAACACTTCTTCCAGCTGCTCAAACCATATTGAGAAACTATGACTTTCTTAAGGAACTTTTAATATTTCATTCAAGTCTATAAACAGTTTCCGAGTGATGATTCTTGAAAAAATAAATTTGGTAATTTTTGTGACCACTTTTTGTTTATAAATTACCAAAAATATTGTGTAAAGAGTTGTAAACTTCCCAGATTTAACTACAAAGGGGGAAAAAGGAGCAGCCAGCACTATGTTCAACACTACATAGCATATGTCTGTATTAAAGGACAATTAGTACAAAAATTGATGACCCGTCTAGCCTTCCACTTACAGCTTTATGAAGTGTGAGAGGAGAGTAATGAAGACAGCATTTTTGCCAGCCTCTTCTCTATTTGTATTGATTTTGTAATGCATGTCATCTTCTTGATGTTGAAAGATATCTTTCAGTTGCAATGACATATTGACCTGGTGTAGCTTGATTGAGAGTGTTACCATGAAAATCTTGGCAATCTAACATATAATTCCATAGTGCTCAAAATTTATAAACTGTCATAAAGGATTAGTTTGGGGTTATTGAAAACTCACAGTAAGTAAGGTGCATTAGCTGTGATAGCCTGCGTAGCTTTGTGCAATTGCAAACTATCAGAATGGTTTTTGCTCTGAATATTTTCTAACTAGAGGGAGCACATTTTAGAAACTCAGCCTCAGACAAGGGGCTCTGACAAAGTAAAAATGTACCTATATGGGCAATTGCTCTTAACATTTGAAGGCAAGTCTGGGAAAATGGAAGGAAATTATTATGGAAGGCAAAAGAGAGCATCAACCAGAGAAATTACTTTTTTATACGGAAACATGTGTAATAAAACCACACCGCACAAAATTGATTCAGTACCTGTCAAATGAAACCACCTGAGATTTAACAAAAATAAAATTAAAGATGCATGCTTATTGTTACACTAACTTTACTGGGAGAATGATATAGCAGAAGAATCAGCCATAAGTTGGAGGCTGCATGAAACAGAAATTTATAACTCTGCATCTCTGCATCACAAAGGTTGTCATTACAATGCTGAAGAGACAGTTGGAAGCTTGATACACTGTATCACAAATGAATTCTGTATGATAGCATTGATTTAAATGATTCATCATTCTCATGAAAAACACATTTTTTTGTGCATCTTCAAATTATCTATATAAATACACGTTCATAAAGAACTTCAACATTGTTTGATTTTAGTTGTGTTTTTACATAACAACATAAACTCGGCAACTCAAGTATCTCGGATTTCATTTTAATGACTTTAATTTAGTTCTCGTTACACTTCCTTCTATAACACGGAACAGTGTGTTTTTCTTTATTTAAGACAATTTTAGAATTTAATATTACGTAGATTATAGTTTCTTTTTAACAGCAGAATGTCAACACTACAATATTTAGCTATACTGAATTCTAACACAAGAAAACTACATTGTGGTGGATTCTTCATTTTTCTAAGATCATTTAGCATAGGCTAGTTTTGAAAGATACAATATAGTGGTCATAAAGTATTTCTTTATTTTAGTACACTGTTTTTTTCACTTCTGCCAGCTCTTAGAACTTGAGGTCAACATCCACCTATCATCTCTCTCAAATTGCAACATTTTAAACATGGATTGTCATTTGAAAAATGAAATTTTTGTCCTTGGCACAGTAGTCATCTCTGTATTTCTTCACATTTTTGTCTTTATGTGTTTACCCCCTTTTTGAATCCAAAATTCCTGAACTGAATTAATTTTTCCCCTTAAATTGATTCCTCCTTATTTTCTTATTTTTATTGACATTACTGTTCTCCCTGTTATCTAGGTCCAAAACTTTAAAGATGCTTTGATCCTTGTATTTCCATGAACTTCCTCTCTAATTTGTGATGTGACCAAAGTGATGAAGTATCATTAAATAAGCCTCTACACAGCCTCTTATTTCTCTCTCTCTGATCTCATTGGCACTGCCCCTTGTTTGATTCTCATGACTTTTTATCTAGTTTATTGCAATAATCTCTTAATTAAACAGATCTCTTGTCTTTACTTTTCCTCCAATTATTTTTATATCATAGACTTAATGCTGCTTACTCATATAGCAGTAACTACTCAAGTGTTCCAGTTATTCTGTATATTTTTAAGAGGATGGCATTCCTCAATTGAGATATCAGGTAGCTGCTGTGTTTTTCTCCTAGAACTTATAAAAATTGCTCCTCAGTGATCACCTCTTAGCTTTCAACCTTCTTAGCTTAAAATGAGAAGCTCCCAAGCACTACCTCCATTCCTCTTTAATTAATTAATTTACTAAAAATGTATTTTTCTGTATTATTAAATCCAAAGCTATGTGCTAGATTGTGTACAGAATACACAGACAGACACCTTTCCTGCCCTCAAGAAGCATATAGTACTGAAGGGAAGATTAAATATACACTTAAGTAACTATAAAAAATAAAAATACTATAAATAGGTTTCAAAGAAAATGCTGTAACACTCCATTTATTTATTTAACAAGTGTTTATTGAATGTCTACTCTGTGCCTATCACTGTTTTGGATGCTGGGAATATAACAGCAAACAAGGCAAAGTCTTACCCTAATGGAGCTAACATTTCAAAGAAGTTAGAAAGATAATAAACAAATTAATTAATTAATATGCAGTATGTGGCCAGATAGAGATAAGTCATATGGAGAAATATAAACTAGGGTAAGGGAATAAGAAATAACAACAACAGGGCAAGGGCAGCCCTTTTAGGAAGTGCTGTTAGGGGGCTCTCAGAAGACGGGACCGTGTGACAGAGACCTAATGAAATGAAGAAGCCAGCTATGGAAGAATGTAAGAGAAGAGCATTCCAGGAAGAAGAACAAAAAAATGTAAGGGTGCAAAGGGACCATGAGCCTGGATGGCCACAGAACAGAAAGGAGGCAAGTCCACAGGGAGACAAGTGGGTTGGGGGAGGGGTGCTGGAAGTCAAATTTGGAAGACAGGCCTGGGAAGTAAGACTATGAGACTTTCTAGGCTGCTGTAAAGGCCTTGGGATTGGATGGTTCTGAGTCTGGGTATTAAATTATCTAATTTAAATTAAAAAAAATTCTATTGTATATATTTAAGATGTAGTATGTGATGTTTATAATTGAGCAAATTAACATATCCATCATCTCACATAGTTTGATTTTGAAAGAATTATTCCAGGTGCTCTGTAGAAAAAACTCAAGAAGAATAGAATGTGGATAGTCTGTGAGAAGGCTCTTACCATAGTCTAGGCTAGAGAAAATGACGGCTTAGGCTCCAGTGATAGTGAAAGGGTGAGAAGTGTTCTGTCCAATTCATGATGCCTTTGTTAGATCAAGCCGATGACATTTGTTCAGAGTGTATGGGATGTGTGGTGGTGTGACAGAGAAGAATCGAAGATAACTTCTCTTTCTCTCTCTCTTCCTCCTTCCTTCCTTCCTTCCTTCCTTCCTTCCTTCCTTCCTTCCTTCCTTCCTTCCTTCCTTCCTTCCTTCCTTCCTCTCTCTCTCTCTCTCTCTCTCTCTCTCTCTCTCTCTCTCTCTCTCTCTCTCTCGGCATGGTAGAAGATAATTTGGGAGGATAACAGTGAAAGTTCTGTTTGCCCATGTTAAATTTGAGATTTCTGTAAATATTCAAGTGTAGATGTAATATGGATCCTTGACCCCATCAGAGGAGAGGTCAGTGCTGGAAAAAGGGGGACTAACTAATTATAGGTGACATTGAAGCTCTTAGGACTGGATGAGATCACTTACCAATGATAGCAGGGGTAGAGAAGAGAAGAGGCCCAAACACCAAGACCAAGGGCCACTGGCATAGGGACCTATGGATCAGGTAGAGTGGCAAAAAAGGAAATGAGATGCCACTCCTAGATCTGAGACTAGAGAAAGATTCACGTAAGTGATGCCATTTGACCTAGGACTGAAGTATGGGCAGAATTTTCATGGTAATGCTGGCAGGAAGGATTCGAAGCAGCAAGGAGCCACAGGAGCAAAAGCACATGGGTGGAAAAGTGTGGAATGCATTTGAAAAACAAATCATTTAACCACCAGCTGAATTTAAGTACTTATTAATCTTTGAAGAAGCCCTATATATTTCTCAGCATCATTTCCTTGTTTGGCATTATGCATCACAATAAGTGTTATTTTTTAATCCTTATGTTTTGTTTCTTTTCCATTCTAGGTGTGATAGTGGCCACAGATTAAAATCTAGAAACGATGTTATTTTATCATAGCAGACACACCTGCTATTTATTGCCACAGACTTTTCACTTTGTAGAGAAGTTTTTTTGCTTAACCATGAAAGGCCAGATGGTAATGATACACCAGTTACGATTCAATAACAAGTGTATCTACAGAATGGAACTCAATATAAATTTATCAAGAAGCCCTGGATATTATCATAGAAGAGCTTCCTGTGCTTCTATCTTCCAAATTTATAATAAGCACACATTTGTCCTGGGGTTGAATATAAGTTAGGCATTATCCAAGCCCTCAAGGTGTTTATCCTCTAATACAATGAATATATTAAGTACATATAATAATTGTTATATAAAGCTGACTATGCTCTCAATATTTTCACCTCTTGCTACCGATTCATTTTTCTAATAATCCAAAACTTTTCAATTGCTGACATCCTCTTGGTTAAAGCAGGCCTTCCATAGGAAAACACAGGCACAGACCCCAAATCCAGTGTAGTTTGATGACTCTGGGCAAAAATCTACTCAAAACATAAGGGCCAGCCTCCTCAGCTGGAGATTCTGCCTTCATTTCTCTGTCTAGTACTGCTGTTTCCCACTGAGTGTTGGTGAACACCTTATCACTCAAACTATGTCTAGCAAACGTTTTTACCCTGGGAGCGTGGTTCTTTATGCACTCCAAATTGCTGGCCAGATATCTGTCCTTCATATACTAATGGCCTGGAAATATTTAACTAACTTTGTAACATAGAATATACACACTTATTGCACTTCTGTCTTGTCCCAACAACAGTCGTAATTTCCTAGGAGACCTGCTGCTGGCGGGTATAAATCCACATTGATGTCACATACTTCATCATCAGGTGTTGTAATGTAGCTACCAGCCCTCAGAACTGGCTGTGCTGCTGGGTTGGTTTTTCTTCACCTGTACTGTTCTTGCTGCTGCTTCTTTCTTCTTGGGTAGTGCTGAGCCCCCAAGATGCCTTAATCAAAGCCCATCTACACCTTGGGAATAAGTATCATAGAAGAAGTACGGAGGTGTTTGAGTAAAGGGGGAACATTCGCACTGCGGTGATTAGTGAAACTTTGGTGCTGTCCTTCCCTGAGTCCTAGAACACTGAGGGCATGAGGAGAGAAATCATTCTCACTCTTCCCTGACTCAGGAAAAGGGAAGCCTTGGGTAATGGAGAGGAGGGCTAAAATCTGCTGAAGATGGGAGTCAATGGAAACTGTCCCCTTTTCTCCCAAGAGAGATATTCCTCTTTCTGGGAATGTTGTGGACCCTCACATGTTTATTGTTCTTTGTTACACAGGGAGTTCCAGCGATCAGGCACAAACAGAGGATGCATGGCCTTAGATCACCATCTGCTTGTTTCCTTCAATAACGTGTGCCAAAAAGGAAGCCATGAAAACAGCTTATGTCAATCTTTTATGCTAGTTTACTTAACTAGACACAGTTTGAGTTGGATATAAATATAACAGCAGTAAGCATAATTTAATTCTAACATCTAATTGCTTGCAGCGATATTGTGCTTTTACCAAACTATCTCAACATGTACACGTTTCATTCTATTTTCAGCTGATCTCAGTGCCATCAATTAAATGCTCATGCTTTGCAGTGTTGTTTGGGGCTGTCACTCTCACTGTATCTGTCCTTATTTGCACTTTGTTCTCACACAGTTTGTGGAATTTAATGTCATTATTCCCACTCTTTCTCTCCATCCTCATAAGAGATCTTTCCCCCATCCTTTCTTGCTCATTGGTTTTCCAAAATATTTTTTTACTTAACTCTTTAATGATTCTCTGGAGGGAGCCTATGTCTTTTCTTCTTTCTTTTGTCACTGTCATCTCCCTGGGATCCTGTCTCCATGGACAAGCCTCATGGCATTCTCTAACATAAGAGACTGATAGAGAATGGAGCATTAAATCTAGGATTTCAATGTTAAATAAGATTTCTATAAGTGGATTCAAAGTGATGACATTCTAGATGGAAGAAGTGGCAGAAGTACAGTGTTTGCTAGCAAAGCAGGTTTTCAGTAGGTAGCAATTTTTTTATTGTAAAACATGCATAACCTGAGATTCATCTTCTTAACGTATTTGTAAGTATATGGTATAGTATTGTTAGGTATAAGTGCAATGTTATACACTAAATATCTAGAACTTTTATCTTGTATGGCTGAAACTCTACACCCATTTAAGAGAAACTCCGTTTCTGCCTATGCCTAGTACCTGGAAACCAGCATTCTACTTTCTGTTTCCATGGGTTTGATTACTTTGAATACCTCATACTGTGTTTTTCCTTCTGTGACTAGCTTATTTCACTTAGTAATAACATCCTCAAGGTTCACACATGTAGTATATGATAGGACTTCCTTCTTTTTATGGCTGAATAATATTCCATTGCATGTATATACCTCATTTTCTCTATCTATTCGCCCAACACCTAAGTGGACATTTAGGTTGTTTAGGACAACAGCTATTCTACATATATGAGAATTACTGCATAAAAAATTGTCATTTTTATAGGTCAAAACAGTAGAATATCCAGTAATCTAATATGATTCAATATAGTATGTTTACAGCAACACAAAGGATGAACTAATATGAACTCAAAAGTAATAAAAGTGTAAACCTAAAGCATATTATTTCCTGGCAACCTTGATGTTTCTTTTTCATTAGTTAATAGTCTTTTGTTGTTGTTGTTGTTGTTTTGTTTTTTGTGGCTGGCCAGTACCAGCAAGGACAGTGGTTTCCATACTTGACCGTGTTTTAGAATGATCAAGGGAAATTTACAAATACGAACACCAAGGTTGCACCCTAGAACAAGTAAATCAGAATGCCTGGGAGTGGGTATTTTTTAATACCTCAGGCTAATTCTAAAATGCATCAGTGTTTATGAACCACATGACATGGGAATTTTTTTCAAGATTCCTTCACATCATCAGTTAGGTTTGTCAGAGAATTATTCTTCCTTTTATTTCACTGTTAAAGAAGGTGGATAGCTAGACCTTCAGCCATGTTTTGTAAGAGGGGATGTGTTCAGAAGACATGCTCTGGGTCATCTTTTTCTGCTATTCTTGCCCTTTACTTTCCTCCTAGGAAACCAGAGCAACTGTAAAAACAATAGATAAAATGTTTTGAGCTCATGCTATGTAATGCACCTAAATTAACCGCTAATCTTCACAAGTACTATGACACAAATGGATTAGTCTTTATTTACAGATGAGAAAACTGTGGTACAAAGAGGTGAAGGACAGTTGAGTTGGTGGCACAATGATTTCTACACAGTGATCTGCTTTAGAGCGTGAGCTGGTAGCCACTATACTGTGCTGCCTTTTAATCGAAACAAGCTTTCTCTCTCTTTCATCTCTTTTCCCCTCCCTTTCTCCTTCCCCTTCCCCTTCTCCTTCTTTGCCTTGGCCTTTGTTTTGGTAGCAAGGAAATATGATGTTTAGCATAACATAAGATACCCAACTCACATCAACTTCACTTAACCTTATGAACCTCCCAAATTCAATCATCTAGTTAGCCCTCATTACCGTGCATCATGGCATGTCCTTATTAAACATATGAGTTCCCCTAATCCAACAGGTCACAGTATTCATAGTCATCTTTTGTTCCTTTATCGTAATTTTGCATCATTCCATAATCATCTTAAAGAGCATTCAACATAGCATTTAAGGAATCTGGAGGCATGTCAGGACAGGATCCTAGCGTTGACACAGCTGGTTTAAGTCAAAGGCCACAGGGATCCTACAAATATGATTTAGTAAATTGGTCTTTGCTGTACAACTTATTCTTCATCTTCGCATTTATGCTTCCAGAGTCTAGAATTTTACCCATCTTCTAAACTTTGTTCCACAGAATACTATTTTGGCAAGATTGCAATGGGGTTCCATGAAAAAGAGGACTCCGTGACTGTGGTTGGGTGAATAATTGCCTCTCAAAGATGTCCACCTATTAACCTTCCAGAATCAGTAAATGTATTACCTTACATGGCTAATGGAACTTTGCACTTGTGATTAAGAGATAGGCAAGATAACTCTGGATAATTTGTGTGGGCCCAATACAATCACAAGAGACAAGATGATCAGGGTCAGAGCTGTGACAATGGAAGCAGAGGGACACACAGAGAGATTGGTAGATTCTGTGCTGCTGGCTTAAAGATGAGGATGGAGCCATGAGCCAAGGAGACCTATAGAAGCTAGACAAGGCAAGGGAATGACTCATTTCAAACTCCAGAATTGCAAGAGAATAAATTTGTGTTGTTCTAAGCCATTAAGTTTGTGGGAATTTGTTATAGCAGCAATAGGAAGCTAATACATTGGCCAAATAAATTTGGGAAATGCTACATGCTTTATTTTCTTTCAGGAAGTTAACAGCATTTATTAATGCTATGTCAATGATTAATACTGAAATATCTAATACAATTACAATAATTTTCCCCTAGGAAAGCAACCTTTATGGACAGAAAGCTTGGTTTGTGACTTACCTTAATTACCTTGCTGAATTTTTTTTGTTGATAATCAGCTCCACACCCAGTAAATTCAAGGTGCTGTGGATTAGTTCTACCGAAAGAGCCTGAGTTATGAGCATTTTACTAGTAGGATACAGACTTATTACATGACTCATCTACTCATTTGATATATTTTAGTTAGTGTATCTTCTCTGTATTTTCAGCTCATACAAAATGGTAGCTCCATAGATAATAGTTTTAGCCTTGTCTCAGCATTCATTTTTTATGGCTGTGCTTTACAGATGAATGTATTTTGCTAACAAGCTTGAGCATGATTTCATTTTATGACAGCAAGAGTGTAACATACACATGCTTTTTTTTGAAAACGTTTTGCATTGTGAATTATGTTCCAAGAAACATTTTATAATAAATCCTCTGATTTATGCTTTAGGAAAAAACATCTTCTGATTAATAGTAGAAATTTTGAGAGTTTTCTTAACACCTTTTAAGAGTATTTCCAATGTAGTTTAAAATAAGTTGAATATTTTTTGCATTGGTTTGGCACATATTAATTGGAGAGGAAACCAATATAAAGGTCAGGTGGATTTTTAAAACATTTGTTCTTGTAATCACTTTCTGGAAAGATCTGTAGTTCTGAGTAGCAAAATGACCTTTCTTGAGAAATTAAAAATGTATTTTCCTAGTTTGTTGTGGGTTTCCTTCAGGTGAAATGCCAGAATTGAATTGGTTTCTCTGGCATTCCAAATATGTCTCATTTTGGAGTATCTCATTATAGAACTGGAGATATCACAAAAATGAAGAGGATTTAAATAATTCAAAACAAGTAAATGCTTATCCTATTTATTAAAAATATTAAATTTCTAATTTAAGACAGGCATGCAACTAGATGCTTCCTAGAAAGAAAAATTTTGTCTCTGCTTTCAATATGCTTACAGTAATATTTTTTAAAATCTCTAGTTTTCTCTGTCTCTCTGGACTTAAATATAAAACTCAGAGGTTTTTGTTAAGTGAAAGGATGAATTCTATGACTACATAAGATTTTTACTATTGAAAATGGTAGCTGAGGTGCAATATAGGGGTTTTACTCTTAGAGGACTTCGGATGCCCAAGAGATTCTCTTGGTTCTGGTCAAGGTGCTATTAGTTGCACATTTTGGGACAAATCACATGGCTATTTTCTCATGTGAAAAGCAGAGATAGATAGTAACTAGTGTCTGTCTGACCATCTCATGGAGCTATGATGACCAAAAGAGATTTAATTTATGGTTAACTATGGCAGATAGTCATCTCAGAAGATGGTTTCACTAATGGAAGGACCAATTTCTCTATAGCAGTAATTCTCCAAGTGTGGTCATTGGACCAGCAACATTTACATCATCTAGAAGCTTGGTAGTAATGCAGATTATCTGGTCCCACCCAAGACCTACACAACTGGAATCACTGTGCTTTAATGAGCTCTCCTCATGATTCTGATGCAAGATGAAGTATGAGAAGCACAGCTCTAGTAGATTATTAAATGTTCCTGTCAGATCAGAGCTCCCAAAAGGCTCTGTGAATGATTCTTAACCCAGAAATCTCCATCAGGAGTTTTGGTCTTCAGTCTCATCTACTGAGATCTTTTTACCTGCCCCAAAGTCCAAATTTTAATTTCAGATGCTCAAGATATTTACTAGCTGTTTTTAGAATTTAAACCGAGAAAAAGTCTTATTTAATTCTTGGTAGATTCTATTGTGCCATAACACTTTTGCTACATTTTCACATTTTATTGTTTTGCTAAGATAACAGCATGATTTTGGAAGAGATTTTAAAAATTGTACTGCAAATGTAAGTAAAGATGTTATTTATTGTGCTATTCTGCCACTATTTTACATATAATCTCTTATTTAATCGTTTTTATTCCATTTTACATGTGGCTCAGGGAAATTATATAGTTAGTAAGCAGTATGGGCAGAACTCAAAGATGGAGCTATTCAACTCCAAGGTTAGAGGTTTTACCATATGTCATGCTGTCTCCAAACAGACCCACCTATGGAGCTTCTCCCAATGTCCCAAACTGATCTTAAATTTTTATGTAACATTTGGAACCTAAAGTTTCAAGATTTTATGTTGTAAATAAAAGATCAAGACAATTCTTCTGATCAAGAATTTTAAGAGTAGGTTCAAAATATATACACCATATAATAATGCCAGGATTTTGACTAGGAAGAAAAAAGTCCCAATTCTTTTTGCTAGGCAAGTACAACTCTTGTACCAAACCTTTAAAAAAGAATTTAAAACTAAAATTTAAAGCTAAAATTAATAGCTTCAGACTATACATATTTACAAATAAATATTCAAAAGTTCAAATTTAAAGATAAAAACTAAGAATCAAATTATTTTAAATGAATAATATACCATTATCAAGTGAGATTTTCTCCAAAAATTTAAAGATAGTTAAACATCAATAAATATTTTTAACAACTTATCTTATTAATAGTACAAAGAAAATAAAACACATGTTTTAAATACATAGCAGATGTGTGTTTGATTAAATTCAACATCTATTCCTGTTTTAAAGAAATTGGTAGAAAAGTAATTGCAAAGGAAATACTTATCATGTTAAATGAATAACTAACTCCATGCTTAATGGTAACCAACAGAAACTTTCTCACAAATAAGATATTTGCATGTACATCAACATTTTAACAATGCATACAGCTTGACTCAACTATTACACTATAGGAAATTTTCTTAGGGAATTATTATTTAAGAATGTATGTATAAGCTTCTGTTTATATTTGTGAATATAAAGTAATAAACTACAATTTCTATAGTTGGAATTGGTATGGTCAGTCATGATTTATTCCAACAGGCAAGTGCTATACAGCCATCAAAAATGATGATTGAGAGCTCCAGTTAAAGTTACTAAATTGAACACATACATATCTTTTCAACTTCATGAAAGGCTATTGAATGGCAACACAAAAATATAAATATAAAAAACAAACTTTACAAGCAAAGAGAACGAGGGACAAAACATAGGTGGAAAAGAGATTAAAATGAGTTTTTGAAAGAGAGAAAGCAGATGGAAAAGTGATAATTGACTAAATATAGTGGAATGGAGTAAAATCGACTGTCCCTGTGGAGAAACTTTTTTGAATAGTGACCATGTTTACTTTGCAGAACCCCTGAGAAGTGACAGGTGCAACAGAAATTAGGTGTGTATTTATAGCTAAGAGATAATTTGAAAGTTTGTATGTGGTAATTAGAATCCATTTCCCCTCTCTTATTCTATTCATCCAGGCAGCTGTCCCTGCCTTACTCTACCTCCCAAGCTTGTTTTCAGGTAATAGATTTAGGAAAATGCAATTCTAGAGAAACTTTACCAAACAAACTCTGGACTCAATGATAGCAGAAAAACAAAGGACACATAACTAAACATAGGGGGATTATGTGAAAGTTTACATAGTGAAAGTTTGTACAGTTCACTCAAGTGCCAGCATTCAGACACATGCCCACCAAGTTCAAGAGTGGCTAATTTCTCTCTGACCAATTCTAGGGAATAAACTTCTACCTATTGCTATTTGTGCATCACTAATGAAAAAGTGGCCACAACTCTATTCCTCTCCTTTGATAACATTTAAGTTGACAAGTTGTACAGATGCATAAAGACTACCCATTTCTGTAAGTGTTTCACTCTTAAATATGAACAGATTTCTAAGAAACACAAGACATTTGAGGGAGAATTTTTGACCCTAAAAAGAGAGACCAAAAGAAACAACCATGAAAGAAATCCCGAAGAAACAGAGTGCAGGAACTAGAAAAAACACTAAAAAAATAAAATAAGTAAATAAAAATTAGAAAACAAGCTTAAAAGCATATTATTATCCTTAGAAAGATGAGACAATATTACATTTAAGGAAACAGAATGGGATTCTATGGTAAAATTACTTACTAATAACAACAAAAAATAACATTTGAAAATTAAAAATCTAATGAACAAATGAAATTTTTCAAAGAGTTGAAACATAAGACCTAGGAAATCTCCCAGGAAGAGGAAGAAAAAGAAAAGGAGGAAAATATTAACTTAAAGTATAATTTTGGATGAGTAACAACTGACTAATAGAAGTTACAAAAAAAAAAAAAAGGAGTTAAAAAAATAAAGGGTAAGAATTTGTGAGTAACATAATATAATAAAAACAATCAGAGCTAAGGTACATAGGAGCTAAGGTACATTCGTATATCTCTGAATTAAAAAAACCCAATATATGTCCAGCTTGGTGAATGAATAAAGATACACTCTGCAGCATGTCAGCAAAAATTTCAGAATCCTCAGTGCAGGACTGGCTGCATAATTGTCGCGACTCCTGCAAAATAAAAATTAGAGTCCTTTGTTCAAAAAGTAGAAAGCAGTGTTATTGAAGGTAGTAAAATATCAAAGATTTTTCCTTATTCTGCAGTTTCTCTCAATCTGCCATGGAGTTTTTTTATTTGCTGTTAATGGTGTGTTCCTTGAGCCCAGTAATACTGGCAGAATGAGTGCACACACTTGTAGGTGCCTGGGGGTTCTGCTGCTTGATTGGGCAGTTTCCCTCTTTTGCCATTCTACCAAATTGATGTGCTATGCTCCAGCCAGAAATAGGAAAGTCAAGCCAGGCAACTCCCTAACATGTAGAACCTTCACCCCAGACCATCGCACAAGGGCAATTCCAAAGTACTGCAGCTCTGCACTGGAATGTGGGTGGTACCTGGATACCTGACATCTATGTCCCTGCACCTGCACTGAAGCCCACTGGGGATGAAAGGCAGCAAGGATCTCTGGGCAGGGGCAGAGAGGATGGAAACCACCTAGGGCCTGGGGAATGGGCAGCTGAACCCACCCCAGGAAAGCAAGAAGATGGCAGTCGGCACAACACTGTCTGAGCACCTGAAACGTGCTCCATTGTCCCACTGGACTGCAGTTATAAAACACAAATTCAAAAACAGTTATTAAGAATTCTAAGACATTAAACCAAGCTTGGGGTTCTTCTGAGTGCAGGGCCCTATATGGCTGCACCAGTTACATGCACAAGCAGTCGGCCTTGACTGTGTGTAAAGATCCTAAAAGCTTCCACAGCCACATATAAAAGACTAAGAATCCAATTAACATTTGGCTTCAAAATAATAATGGATGCTACAAGGAAATAAAGCAACTCCTTTAACTTTCTCAGTGAAAGTAAATTTAGAATTTAATGATCAGACAAATTCTTAATTAAATATAGAATAAAAATTTTAAGGTATGAAGTTGTTGCAGGGAGTTACTGTGAACTCACAGGAAACACCAAGGCTTAAAACAGGAAAACAGAGTTTATTGATAGGCCAGCATTGTCTCAGCAGACTCAAGTCCAAAGGCTGAGCCCCAAATGCAGTGGGGCTCTTATTTTCATGTCATAGCACTTCCGGGTTTTTGTAACAGAGCAAAAGAAGTGATCTTATGATCAGAATAGAAAATTCTGTTATAGCAGTATGTGTTAACCACAGTGTGAGAAGTCAAGGCTGCAGCTGCAGCTGGGTCTGTATGACATCTGGGTGAGGGTCTTAGTTACAGTATAGCAGGGCACAACCAGGCAAACATGAGTGCCTAATGGCCATGGCTGGGTGGGACACAGCCAGGTAAGTATGAGTGCCTCAAAGTACTAAAAATTTTTCTTTTCACCTTTTTTAGGAAGCTTTAGAAGGTGTACTTCAGCAATGCAACCAGGTAAAGTAGAAGAGAGCCTGAAATGGAACTAGGAAACAGAAATTCTAATTTAAAAAAGCAGTATAGGGGAGACCAGAGGTAACACTATTATTAGGCCAAAGAACAACTGGTCAAGATGAAAGCAGGAGCACTCAGAGGGCTGCAATACAAAATGCTCCAGGGGAAAAAGCTGAGGTGATGTTACAGGATGCAGATGATCATTTTGAGACTAAATATTAACAGGTATATATCTGATAGGATGGAGTATGTGGAAAAAATAAGGCTACACATCATGCCAGGTAAAGTGTCTTTGTAATGTGTAGTTAGATATGAGTATTTCTTAATCAATCTATAAAAATTACTTCTTTATTATCCTGGAAAGTCTAATTACCCACAAGAATTATCCACCTCCTTTTATTGTAGAATTTTTGCTGGCTGCATTTTCAAGTCTCTCTCTCCCACATCCCCTTGCTTCTAGATTGGGCTACATGGCTCACAAAAATATGTCATTTTGGGGTCAAAATAATTAAAATGCAGTATGCCTTCTCTACCCTCTCTTTTTTCCTTCTCACCTGAACACAGAGGCGTCTCCAGTCCAAGGAGGATGATGAAGTCATCAGATGAAAGAAATTGTGACATTTCAGGAAGCTATCTGCTAGGCAATAACCTCTGCATTTGTCTGTTAAATAAATGAAAAATGAACTATTGTTGTATCAAGCCATTGCTTTGCTGCTGCTGTTGTTGTTTCAGCAGCTATCCTAATACCAAACGCAGCTTGGAGGTTTTGCGTTAAATTGGGTTTGGTCTCTGTTTTCTGTTACTACTGTCTGGTAAGAACGGTGAAAGAAAAAAGTCACAAAAATGAATTAAGCCTAGTCACCAGATTTTGTAGGTCCTCAAAGAAGAACAATTAAGAAAATTGTTCACTAGAAGAGTAGTTTTCAGCTAGTTTTACTGTCACCACCCTCCTTATGCATAAGTCTGTCTCTTCTCTTAATAAAGCATTGCTTGCTTTACTGCTGGGTACATTGTTCATTTCTATGACTTTGGAACCCATGAGCTAAGTCAGTCACCAGCAAAAACTGGAAATCTTTGTGCACCAGAGAAGACTCTAGCTACAAGAGGCAAGTGGCCACTGGGACTCTTTTGCTCCTATGTCTCTGCTGCTGACCCCTGCATTACTGTAAAGCCACCACCAAAGAAGACCCTCACCAGATGTGTTCCCTGGACTGTGGACTTCCCAGTCTCTGAAACTGCTTATTCTTCTGCAATCAGAAAATATGAACCAAATGAAGATATATGGATGGATTATGTCCAGGATTCCCCAGACCGTGATACTAAATATCAAGACAACATTGACTATTTGATATTTCTTTTATAAAGCCCCAGAAAATAGCTCGGGTTTTCTACCTCATGAATCAGCTTTGCAGGCTTCTGGTCAAGATGGCAGAATAGATGGTCCCTAGCATCACTCTCTCCCACAAATCAACTGATTTACAACTATAAAAACATAAAATCAACTGCATATGGAACAGGGAGACATCCAGCAGGGGAGGCAGAAGCTCTGGGGAGACCACATGCCTTGTGGGGCCGCCGTCACATGATCCAGCAGAGAGGCTTCACCGCCGCCACCCGGCTCCATTCCTAGCCCGGTCCAATGCACACAGAGTGGGGAGACATCTGGCAGGGGAGGCGGAGGCTCCACAGAAACCACACACCCTGTGGGGCCATCACTGCATGATCCAGCAGGTAGGCTTCACCATAGGCACCCGGCTCCATTCCCAGCCTGGCCTAGTGTGCATGGAGCAGGGTGACATCCAGCAGGGGAGGCAGGAACTCTGCAGGGACCACACCACCACCGTGTGATCCAGCAACCCGTCCCAGTGCACGCAGAGTGGGGAGACATCCAGCGGGGGAGGCAGAAGCTCCGCAGAGACCACACCACCACCACGAGATCCAGCAGCCTGGCTCAGTGTGTATGGAGCAGAGAGACATCCAGCAGGGGAGGCAGAAGCTCTGAAGAGACCACACCACCACCACACAATCCAGTAGCAGGTAGGCTTCACCGCTGCCACCTGGCTCCATACCAAGCCCAGCCCAGCGTGCATGGAGCAGGGAGACATCCAGCAGGGGAAGGGGAAGCTCTGCAGAGACCACACGCTCTGCAGTGCCTCCATGCATCCCAGCAGCCTGGCCCAGTGTAAACGGAACAGGGAGATGTCCAGCATGGGAGGTGGAAGCTCAGCAGAGACAACACACCCTGCAGTACCACCACATGACCCAGCAGCCTGGCTGAGTCCAAGCTGACCAGAAAGGTGTCTCCCTGGAGAGGCCCAAGACCCAAGGGAACCACACACACAAGGCACTAGAAGCCAACTGAGCAGTCACTGAGGTAGCCATACAAATTTGGCAACCCCAGCAACATCTTAGTCAGACAATAGTGTCAAACCTGTGGACTGTGAAACCCCCTGCCACAATGAATAAACATCAAAGAAAAGATACCAGAAATACAAAAAATCAAGAAAGTACACCACCAAAGGGTAAAAACTCTCAAGCTCTAGATCCTATAGAACAAGAAGCCCTTGAAATGACTGACAAGGAATTTCGAGTATAATTCTAAGGAAACTGAATGAGATACAAGAAAACTCAGCTAGACATCATGATGAAATGAGGAAAAGTATACAGGACCCGAAAGAAGAAATGTACAAGGAAATCAATGCCCGGAAAAAAATGTAGCAGAACTTGCCAAACTGAAGAATTTATTCAGCAAAATAAAAAACACAATGGAGAGTTTAACCAGCAGGCTTGTCGAAGTTGAAGAGAGAACCTCTGAACTTGAAGATGGGCTGTTTGAAATAACACAAGCAGACAAAAAAAAAAAAGAAGAAAAAAGGCATTGAAGAAAATCTGAGAGAGATATCAGACAACCTTAAGCGCTCAAATATCCGAGTCATTGGTATTCCAGAAGGAGAGGAAAAAGGAGATTGCATTGAAAACATATTCAACAAAATAGTGACAGAAAACTTCCCAGGTATAGGAAAAATCACAGATTTCAGATCCAGGAAGCTCAAAGATCTCCAAAAGTATTCAACCCAAAAAGGTCTTCGCCAAGACATGTTATAGTCAAATTGGCAAAACTCAAAGACAAAGAGAGAATATTAAAAGCTGCAAGAGAGAAACATCAAATCACCTATAATGGAGCCCCAATCAGACTAACATCAGACTTTTCCTCACAAACCCTAAAAGCCAGAAAGGAATGGGATGATACATTCAAAATACTAAAAGACAGAGATTGCCTTCCAAAATGAAGGGCAAATAGTATATTTCTCAGACAAACAAAAACTGCAGGAGTTCACCATGACACAACCACCCTTACAAGAAATTCTCAAGGGAGTACTGGGTTTGGTTCCTGAAAAATAACTACCACTGCTATAAAAAACCAACAAAAATCAAAACCCACTAATAATAAAAATGGCATTCATGAAGAGAAAACAAACAAACAAAAAGGCTATCTGCAACCCAAGGAACCAACAAATACAGAAACCAAACAGTAAATCAGAAAGCAAGGAACAAAAGACACCTAAGACAACCAAACAATAATCAATAAAATGCTAGGAATAAATCAACACTTTTCAGTAACAACTCTTAAAGTAAAAGGCTTAAATTCCCCAATCAAAAGACACAGACTGGCTGACTGGATTAAAAAGGAGGAGCCAACTATATGCTGCCTTCAAGAGACCCACCTCACCCAAAAAGACTCACAAAGACTAAGAATGAAAGGATGGAAAAAGATTTACCATGCAAAAAGAAAAGAAAAACGAGCTGGAGTAGCTATTCTTATATCTAATAAAATAGACTTTAAACTAAAAACCATAAAAAGAGACAATGAGCGACACTACATAATGATAAAAGGATTGATCCATCAAGAAGGCCTAACAATCATAAATATATACGCACCCAATATTGGAGCAGCCAGATTTATAAAACAAAGTCTATTCGACCTAAAGAAGGAAATAGACACTAGTACCATCATAGAAGGGGACGTGAATACCCCACTGTCAATATTGGACAGATCATCTAGGCAAAGAATCAGCAGAGAAACACAAGATCTAAACAATACTCTAGACCAATTGGACTTGGCAGATATCTACAGAACATTCCACACAACAACCTCAGATTATTCATTCTTCTCATCAGCACATGGATCATTCTCCAGCATAGATCACATATTAGGTCACAAATCAAGTCTCAACAAATTCAGAAAAATTGGAATTATCCCATGTATTTTTTCAGACGACAATGGATTAAAATTAGAAATCAATAACGAATGAAGTTCTGGAAACTATACAAACACATGGAAATTAAACAGCATTCTACTTAATGACATATGGGTCGAAGAAGAAATCAAGCAGGAAATCAAAAAATTTATTGAAACTAATGAAAATAATGGTACATCATACCAAAACCTGTCGGATACTGCAAACGTAGTACTAAGGGGGAAATTTATTGCATTAAATGCTCACCTCAGAAGAATGGAAAGATGGCAAGTGAACAACCTAAACACTTCACTTTAAAGAACTAGAAAAACAAGAACAATCCAACCTAAAGTTAGCAGATGGAAAGAAATCATTAAGATCAGAGCAGAACTTAATGAAATTGAAACCCAAAAAACAATACAGAAGATAATGAATCAGAAAGTTGGTTTTTTGAAAAGATAAATAAAATTGACAAACCATTAGCATGGGTAACAAAAAAAAAGGAAGAGAGAAGATTCAAATAACAAAAATTAGAAATGAAAAAGGTGATATTACAACTGATTCATCTGAAATACAAGGAGTCATTCAAGACTACTATAAACAACTATATGCCAACAAATTTGAAAATCTGGAGGAAATGGATAAATTTCTGGACACACACAAGCTCCCAAAACTGAGCCATGAAGACGTAGAAAATCTGAACAGAACAATAACAATAAAGGAGATTGAAGCTGTTATCAGAAGGCTCCCAACAAAGAAAAGCCCAGGACCAGATGGATTCACAGCTGAATTTTACAAAACATCCAAAGAGGAATTGACACTGATTCTTTACAAACTATTCCAAAAGACTGAAACAGATGCAAATCTCCCAAACTCATTCTATGAAGCAAACATCATCCTGATACCAAAACCAGGTAAAGATATAACCAAAAAAGAAAACTACAGGCCGATATCCTTGATGAATATGGATGCAAAAATCCTCACTAAAATACTAGCAAACAGAATACAGCAACACATACGTACAATTATTCATCACGATCAAGTGGGATTCATCCCAGGGATGCAAGGTCGGATCAACATATGCAAATCAATAAATGTGATACACCATATTAATAAAGTCAAAGAGAAGGACCATATAATCATCTCTATAGATGCTGAAAAAGCATTTGATAAAGTTCAGCACTCATTCATGACAAAGACCCTCTATAAGTTGGGTATAGAGGGAAAGTATCTCAACATAATTAAAGCCATATATAGTAAACCCACTGCCAATTTCACCCTGAATGGGCAAAAGCTGAAAGCTTTTCCTTTAAGAACAGGAACTAGACAAGGATGCCTACTCTCACCACTCCTATTCAACATAGTGTTGGAAGTACTAGCCAGAGCAATCAGAGAAGAGAAGGAAATAAAGGGCATCCAGATTGGAAAAGATGAAGTCAAACTGTCCCTGTTTGCAGATGACATGATCCTATATATCGAACAGCCTAAAACCTCTACAAAAAAACTGTTGGAATTGATAAATGATTTCAGCACAGTAGCAGGATACAAAATCAACACGCAAAAATCAGTAGCATTTCTTTTCTCCAATAGTGAACATGCAGAACGAGAAATCAAGAAAGCCTGCCCATTTACAATAGCCACCAAAAAAATAAAATACTTAGAATTGAGTTAACCAAGGATGTGAAAAATCTCTACAATGAGAACTACAAACCACTGCTGAGAGAAATTAGAGAGGATACAAAAAGATGGAAAGCTATCCCATGCTCTTGTATTGGAAGAATCAACATAGTGAAAATGTCCATACTACCCAAAGTGATATACAAATTCAATGCAATCCCCATCAAAATTCCAAAGACATTTTTCTCAGAAATGGAAAGAACTATCCAGATATTTATATGGAATAATAAAAGACCACGTGTAGCCAAAGCAATTCTGAGCAAAAAAAATAAAGCTGGAGGGATAACACTACCTGACTTTAAACTATACTACAAAGCTATAATAACCAACACAGCATGGTACTGGCATAAAAACAGACATACTGATCAATGGAATAGAACAGAGAATCCAGAAATCAACCCACACACCTATAGCTATCTGATCTTTGACAAAGGCACCAACCCTATACACTTGGGAAGAGACTACCTCTTTAGCAAATGGTGCAGGGAGAACTGGATATCAATATGCAGGAGAATGAAACTAGACCCATACCTTTCACCATACACTAAAGTCAACTCAAAATGGATTAAAGAATTAAATATACGCCATGAAACAGTAAAATTTCTTAAAGAAAACAGAGGAGATACACTTTAGGCAGTAGGACTGGACACATACTTCATGAATATGACCCCAAAAGCACGGGCAACCAAAGGAAAAATAAACAAATGGGATTATATCAAACTAAAGAGCTTCTGCACAGCAAAAGTAACAATCAACAGAGTTAAAAGACAACCAACAGAGTGGGAGAAAGTATTTGCAAAATATACATCTGACAGAGGATTAATATCTAGAATACATAAGGAACTCAAACAACTTTACAAGAAAACAAGCAACCCAATTAAAAAATGGACAATAGAGCTAAGTAGGCATTTCTCTAAGGAAGATATACAAATGGCCAATAGACATATGAAAAAATGCTCAACATCACTCAGCATCTGGGAAATGCAAATCAAAACTACACTGAGATACCATCTCACCTCAGTTTGGATGGCTAAAATGCAAAAGACTCTGAACGATAAATGCTGGTGAGGTTGTGGAGAAAAAGGAACTCTCATGTATTGTTGGTGGGACTGCAAAATGGTGCAGCCTCTATGGAAAATGGTATGGAGGTTCCTCAAACAATTGCAGATAGATCTACTATACGACCCAGCTATCCCACTGCTGGGAATATACCCAGAATAATGGAAATCATCAAGTCGAAGGTATACCTGTTCCCCAATGTTCATCGCAGCACTCTTTACAATAGCCAAGAGTTGGAACCAGCCCAAATGTCCATCATGAAATGATTGGATACGGAAAATGTGGTATGTCTACACAATGGAATACTACTCAGCTATAAAAACGAATGAAATGCTGCCATTTGCAACGACACAGATGGACCTAGAGAGAATTATATTAAGTGAAACAAGTCAGGCACAGAAAGAGAAATACCACATGTTCTCACTTATTGGTGGGAGCTAAAAATAAATAAATAAATTCACACACACAACACACACACACACACACACACACACACACACACAAAACCAGGGGGGAGGGGAAGAAGACATAACAATTACAATTCCTTGAAGTTGATATGACAAGCAAACAGAAAGGGCATTGTTGGGTGGGAGGGGGTAGAGGAAGGAGGGAGGAAGGTTTTGGTAATGGGCCACAGTAATCAACCACATTGCATATTGACAAAATAAAATTTAAAAAAAAAAAAAAGAAGAAGAGTAGTTTTCTTAGCTGAAGATTTTGGGGAGAGGAGTAGATAGTAGCCTGTAGAATCATTTCTGATCCCCTATTTAAGTTCCTATATCAAGCACTATCCCCACAATTGAGAGTTGAAGTTCTAGGGTGAAGTTCTAGTTCTAGCCTAGGAATTCAAAATAATCTAACTTTTTCACATAAAAATTTTAAAACCCCATAATTAGCCTTTAATGTACACAGGGAAAAATCTCTCAATTTTTATGTGAAAATAAATATTTGCATATGTATTTATAAAGTATTTAATGATAAAAAGAATAAGCCCAGTTTGAAACACTATAAAAAGAATGTAAGTATCCTGAAGTGTACTTTTGTGTCACTGGGATTTGATAGAACTGTTATTTATGAAAGTTGCATGTTTTCAGGAGCCAGCAGAGGAAGAGGGTGGGAATTGGGAATGCCCAACTGTTGATGTAGTATCTGTATTAATTTAAATGTGAACGATTTTCTTTAAACTTTAAAATCTGGGTATATTATTGCAAATATTTAAAAAGTTGGGGATAAATCCATCTCTGAGGTCTTTTCCTCTTGACGACTTTTATTTTCTTGTTCTTCAGAAAAGGGTCTAAATATTACCCCTAATGGGGTGACTTTGAACAGATCTAGGGTATGGGTTTATACCAAATTTTGGTTATCATCAAAATCTTAGTCAAACATACGAGCGTGAACCATATTGTAAAGATCTAGAGTAAAAGTACTTGAATATTTTAACTAAGTGCAGTTATTTTACATTTTGAGGATCCTTTATATTATTCAGGAAAAAATGAAGAAATTCCAGAGCCTGATCTGCAAATTTTAGATGAGCAAAATAAGTTTAATTAGAGTTGAAGCACCAAAATTTAAAGTTTTATGTATATATGCATAATTATATGTAACATATATTTAGGTTGCAAAGAACACTGTAGATGTACACATTTTTAATTACCTAATATTGAATAATATTGGAAGGTATCTTGTTTTCATGCCACTGGCAAATCTTCACTTACAGCCTATTTCATATGTAGGACAATGTCAATGCAAGTTACGTGAGAAATAGAAAGAGCCCACTTAAGTGATTAGCATACCACGGGTGTTAAGGTCAAGATGTAGCTATAGAAACAAAGGAGGAATTACAGATAGAAATTTTCACTAAGAAAGTAAAAATTCTTATGAAGAACTTCTATTACTTTTCCAAAATATTTAAACAACAATGTACTTCAAACTTCATATATTATTTAGTATCTTGTCTCTTTGAATCCATGCCAAGATTTTTAGAGACATCACCTGTCATATTTCTGGTTCTTTGTAATGGTTGGCACTCGATTGTTCTTGAGTAGTAATGGTAGGAGACTTTTTTTCCATTGCTCTGTTACTTCAGAATTATGATCCACCTTCTTATGACTTATCGGTAATCAAGACAGCAACTGGAATTTACCTTACAGAATTTTGTAACTAATTTTTAAATCTAAAGAAAAAAAAATTAATACTAAGTCTACATCCTCTAGAATTATAGGGGTAGATGCTATTCTTATTTTTTTCTGCTTTCTTTATTGATTCTGCTTTTGAAAAAATCTCATTGGTTCAGTAATTTTTAAATGATTGATGATTTTATCTTCAGTACAATAAAATAGAAAATTGGTCCCCTAGGAGTTTGTTGCTATCACAGATAAACTCACATTTTATTTTTGACATTTGGTAAGTTAAACATTAAGACAGCTATAAAAATTTCAAAAGCTAGCACCTGCCTCATTCTAAAATGACACCTTATTTGGATGTTTTTTTGAATAGTTAAACTGACAAAAGTAATTCAAATATTATAAAGAGCACATTTTTAGTAATAAAATGTAATTGTTAATGTTAATAAATCATTAATCAATGAGTATGTCTTAAAAATTGAACCACCAGCTTATCTTAATTATGAGAAGAGGAGGAAACATAGAAAGAGGAAGAGGAAAGAAAACAAAAAAGTTCAAGATGAATTTTCAAGGCAAAAATTCTAGGGGAAGGAAAATGAAGGTAAAATCTAGGAAATCTCATGTTTTAATCTTTATGAAAATTATTAGAAATGGAGACTAAAATATGTATTAAATGGCAGATTAGTCAGAACCTTGTTCTTAGGTGACAGAAATCCAACTTAGTTGGTTTAGGCATGAATGTTCATTTATTTACTCAGTTAACTAACACTAGAGGAAGGCAGGATTGCGGCTGGGCCTCAGGAAAGCCACGCCAATGACTTCACCTCTGGTAAGTCTCTCTCAGTCATCTTGTCTGTCACCCTTCTTCTCTACCAACTGCATTATTTCAGAAGAGCTCCTTCCATGAGGATGGAGAATTGTCTGCTGGCAGCTCTCAAATCCTTCACCAGAAAGGGGTAAGATTAACCTTCACTATTTTCAAATAAAAAAAAATAAACTAAGGAAGGATCCTTATAGGCCGAACTTGGTCATGTACACATCCCTGAACCAATCACATCTGGCTGCAGGGATGGGTACAATGACTTAACTGAGAATGGAATAGGACCTCACTCCTGGGCCAGTTGACAAGGACCTAGGAAACGTCTAATGAAAACACGAATTCATAATAGGGGAAAAGTACTGAAGAAGAGAGCTACAGTCAAGCCTAGAAAATAAATTCTGTTAGAATAATGGAGCACAAATCAGCATGATAATTTAAAAATATTTACACTAACACCAAAAATATGTGACTATTTAAAAACATATTCAATGTTAATGTAAATTAACACTCTAGAAGATACAGAAGATTTGAATTTGAAGGAAAATAAATCTATAGCTGATCGGGAAATATATATTATCAAAAATTTAAAAATTTTTACACCTTATTATTCATACACATGTCTAACTCTGTTTTGGAAAAATTTAGTGACAATAGTTTTTTTTTGAGAAAGGAAGCCAAGTTGATGTTAAATAAAAAAATAAGAACAATCTGGTGTTTAAATTACTCTCCAAACTCTACAGAATAATTATAAGATCTCATCTAAATTATTTATAAGCTTTAATAAATGAAGGAAACAGCTACTTTAAGTTCCTACTGACATTTCATTTCTTTGATCAAGCATATCTTCATACATGTGCCCTTGTATATGTTCTAGATTGTTGAATGGAATCTTATGGCCACAAATTCTTCATTTTGATTTTCTATAGTCAACATCCTTTCCAAATGTTTGAATATATCACTATACACTACTGAGGTAAATGGGGACAAGAAAAAAAAATACATAAAAGCTTAACATGAACTGGAAGAAGGTGGGTTTCATAGGATATGAAAGCCTAGATTAGGTAATACCCTAAGAGTACCTGAGAATGTAACACAGCATGATGGAGAGTGTTTAAAAACTGTCTGATGATTTTATTTTTATTCTACTTTAATGATACCAAAATTGTGAATGGCATTGATGTTTATGCTATCTAAGCAATCACTGTTTTATTTAGAGTTGGTTGTTAGCTCTGTATTTTGAGAAGTATCTAGAATCAGAGTAATTCTCTGAACATGCTTTCTATGAGACAGTGCTTCATGTGGAAAGGCTGGTGGTAAATTATGTGGAAATTTTACTATGAACTATATATACCTGATGGAAATAAACTGAAGAATGGTTGGGTGTGATCTGGACAATTGTGTCACCAAGGTTGGCTGAGTAATAGATATAAAGTCAGCCTGCCTGCAATTTGACCAAGCATCCATGAAGCTTTGGTAAACCTAGACCAAGTGTCTTTTAGTGTAAATACATGAAATGTGGTTTGGAGTGCTTTCACTTAGGGTGTGGTCCAAGGAGGGTGATGTTTTATTTAGTAATATTGCTCCAAGGGTAGTGCCTTGATCTGGCAAACCATGGTTTATGAGGTTGTAATCACTCCTTACACTAAAAAGAAAAAGTTCAAGATTCTTTTTGATAAAAGCCAGAATGTCCTAGAAAGACAAGGTCTGAACAGCTGAGGAATCCAAGAACACAAAATAACACACTCTAAAGCTGGTGATCAGACTCTGGTTTACCTCTCAGAATATTGTAGAGTATTATTGTGACTGACACTGTCTCCCTTGATAAAACTCTAACATGTTAAAGCCATTGGGTAAATTTTTCATTATACCTGCCAATCAGATTTCCTATCCTTGCCTTTTGTTGTTTAATTCAGTAAAAATCTGTAAATCGAAGGGTGACATATTTCCCAGAAGGTGAATTTTTCACATTTCTCAGCTTAAAACCAATAGAAATCTGATACTAATAACTTTAACATTAGTTCAACCCTTTATGTTAGTGACCATTCAGACATCAGAGTCACATGATATATAAAAGACTTCGAAGAACCCTTTAAGTTCAGTGGGAATAGTGGCCCCATAGAGAATCTTCATTTATAACTGATATCTCAGATCTTGTGGTTTTAAAAATGTTACCTGTTCAATTTAAAATCAAGCCAGATTTACAGTTGCCGCAGCAGCAGTGCTGGATTTTTCTGATGTAATGTACTTTATCAAATAATTGTTCTATATCTTTTACAGAAAATTATTAGACTAGTTGAGCTTAGAATTTCATTAGTTAAGTGTGAGGGTGTATTTAATTATATTTTATCTATTTTAGGGGGGGCAGTTTTACATTTAAATTTGTTTTATACAATGTATAGATTTCCACATTGTATTACAGAGGATTTGAGAAAACTATAACTCGGTACTGACCTAAATTCCCGAGCATACATATACACTTAATTGCTTGTAATTATTTAAACATATTGAAAGCTTTCTTTAAAATAATTTGTGAATAGTCACAAAAGCTCAGAAAGAATTTCCTTGGGCATACATATATTTTCACATTCAAAGGAGCCTATACATTTAGAGAATCTTTAAAAAAAGAGGATGCATTGGTTACCCAGCAAATAGGTGAGCACTAGTTAAATATGTCAGTCAGTCCAGTGCGATTCTGCATAGGCTGATGGGAACTTCAGAGTACATTATAATGACTACATACTAAGCACTATTAATTTTTAAAACTTTCTTTGAGAACATTTGTGCAATAAAACTAAAAATTAACAGCTTCTAAAATCATATTCCGACTTTCATTTCTGGCTGCATCATAGTAGCGTTTATCAAATTAACCATTACACTGAGACAACAAGGAAGATGGGATTAAAAAAAAAAAAAGAAAGAAAACCAGGACATGAGAGGCCGAGGCCACAGAGAGAGGAACAGTCAACTTTCTCCACTGTGCTTTCCTCTCTGCGTGTTTCCCACATGTGTCAGAGCAGCCAGGTAGAAGCAGAGACTGAGAGGTTTTGGAAATCTCCTGGAAAAATTATAATCGAAGAATAAAAAGTCAGCTAGGCCAAGGCCCTTGAAAAAAGTGGACCACAGAGAAGTGAATCCAGCATTCTGCAATTTTGCCAAATCCTATCCTGTGCTGTTTTTATAAAATAAGAAGTAGATGTTATAGGACATATCTCTGGGTAACCTTGGACTAACCTAGTTCTCTCCCCTTCTTGCTTGTAGTTCTCAAGAATAAACATAGAATGTGCTGGGAATGCAATATCTTGAGTTAGGGAGGTACTGCCTGGGACAGCCGGGGCTTTGTTCCTTCCTCCTGTAAAAGCAGGATGTCCTTCGAAGCTTTGCCCAGTTAGGGCCATCGTCCCTGAGATATGTAACCCAGGGCAGGCTGCCTTTCAAGGTCCCTCAGATATGGTGCAAGAGGGGCACGCTCAGTGGAGACTCCATCTGCCTTGGGCAGCTTAGTTGAGCTTTGGGGAACTGGCTCACAGTGGATTCTAAGCTGCTTTTGTCCTTTGCTGCCTATCTGTAAGTAACAAATCTGCTTCATGTGATTTTTTGCATGTGTGTGAATGTGTTCTGTCTCACTGGACTCAGGCAAATGGTAATCAGTGAACCTGCTTAATAAAATTGGCACAGTGGGCAGGGTCTGGCCTGGCTCCAGTGCAAGGGAAACACAGCAGTGCTGCACGCTCAGGGAGATGGTGAGCTTGGTGGGGGTGGACGTGGACCAGGCAGCTGCCTGATGAGGCTGTGCTGGTGAAATCCCAGTCTCAGTGTGTCCAACCTTCCTTTATCCTTCTTCCCTTTACAGTGTACA
Organism: Cynocephalus volans; assembly: GCF_027409185.1. Taxonomy (NCBI): domain Eukaryota; kingdom Metazoa; phylum Chordata; class Mammalia; order Dermoptera; family Cynocephalidae; genus Cynocephalus; species Cynocephalus volans. Next base: position 81,766,173 of record NC_084464.1, read on the forward strand.
TCCTGGGGGTGGTTTGCAGTTCGGGCCACCATGGTACCCCAGACGAGGTTCCCCTAACCCCAGCCTGGAGGCAATGTTTCTCCTCAGTGCATTCCTTCTGTGAAATCCCACAGATGTGGAGGATGGGATCAAGAATACCAAGGTGCTAGGGTTCCTCTGGTGGCACAGGGGACATCTCATCCTTCTAGTCTGGTGGGCTACATTATCAAACATGTCAAGTTCGTGCAGGATGCAACCTCCTTTTTTAGACTAGATGACACAGAGGCTGAAAGGTCTGGGACAGTGGGTGCCTGCACAGGTAGTAGCTTCGGGACTAGGACAGACAGACTGGGCCACTACACCAACTCAGCCCAACCCCTATTCCAAAGGTGGGAACACCTGAGACCTCTGGAGGAGTGAGGGATTGGGATAGATTGTCAATCTGCCTTTTCCACAAGGATGTGGCAGTGGAGGCCTGCTAGCATAAACCTTCATTAGGCTTTTACAGGCTGTGGCCACTGCGAATATCCTGATGAGGTATAGGATCTCCCACCCCAGACCTCGTTCTGTCACAGGCCACAGTGACCCTCTCTTCCTGCCAGTGGTAAATTATACCAGCATTCCTTAACACCACAGTGCACACCAACAGAACCTGAGCCCTGGCTTATTGAGTGAGGTTCTGGAACCCAAGTTATGAGAAAGAGCTGGAGGTGCTCTCTTTTAACTTAACTGATTTTGTGGCAAAATGTAATGGCCACAACTAACAAAATCTTGGTGGAATGGCACTTTGATGAACTAAGCTTCTTTGACTGCATAGACCAGAAATGTTCCAGCTGCAATGAAGAAAACAAGGACTGGACTAATGCTAGCTCACTATGAAGGGGCTTCATCAACAGCACTGTTTGGGGGAAACTGAATTCATTCAACCATGCCCTCAATGAGACTTGGCTGGCAAGTGCCAATGCCTCCATACCTATGAACGGGTCACTGAACAATACAATGGTGGGAAGGATATCTTGTGAGCCCTTAGGCTACAGTATCTCTATCTGCAGGCAGTCAGAGGTGACCCACATGCAGGATGGAAAATGCCATTCCTGGAAAGCTGGCAGATGGTGGGATCCTGCATGTTGGGCATGCTGGGATGCCCCTAGATGTCACCCTCAAAGCTGTAAACCAGGCTTACTAGGGACCTGTCAGGGAGGTGTGAGTGACTCTGGGCTTATGACCTTTATGAGATCTTTGGTACCATACATAGGAGTCAGCACTCATGGAAAGTGATAAGAAACCTGTCTCTGATGATGGCACATATTGCTTTCTTCATAGCCATTGACTTGGCAGCCTAGCAGACATCCCTGAACTCCCTCAGGAAGGTTATTTTAGACAGCAGAATTGTTCTAGACTTTCTTTTAGCCTAATTGAGAGGAGTGTGTGTAATTGCCAATACCTCCTGCTGTGGCTTGATAAACACCTCAGGTATTGTGGAGACACAAGCAGAGAAGATTTGGAAGCAGGCCCACTGGCTCAGATGGTGGGGATACTGAAGGATTCTTTTCTGGCCTCTTTAGCAACTTCTTACCTGGACCACTGGGATCCTGGTCAAAGTCACTGCTTTAGGCAGATCTGTCCTACTAGCAGCAGTAGTCTTCATGGGCCTAATAATATGTATTCTGGCTACGATTTGATGTTGCTCTAAGATTGTCAGTGAAGGTGTTACATCAATCTGTCAAGACAAACCTCTGCCTCCAGATTCTGGTAGGTCAATGGACATATAAAATGGGCTAGCTTTGCTAAGGGGGTTAAGTGGCTCAGGGAGTAGACTGCAGGACAGTTCTCCAGGTGGTATTGGACCTATCCAGTTTTCTCCTCTTTCTTGCTTGTAGTTCTCAATAATAACTACAGAATGTGCTGGGAATGCAATATCTTGAGTTAGGGAGGAACTGCACAGAACACACTGGTTGTTTCTCTCTCCCCCGGAATCTGGATGTCCTTCATAGATTTGTGATCATGTGACCTCTGAGACATATCACCTGGAACCAACTGCCTTATGGGGTCCCTCAGCTGTGGTTCAATGGGGCACAATCAGCTGAGACTCCATCTGTCCAGGGCAGCTTTGCTGAGCCTTGGGAGACTGGCTGACAGTGGATCATAAGCTTCTTTTTTCCCTTGCTACCTACCTGTATGTAAGCAATAAATCTTCTTGTCACTTGTTGTGTCTGTGTTCTGTATTACCAGACTCAAGCAAATGGTGAACCTGCTTCACAGATGCTCAGAAGCTAAAGGGCTAAGCAGAGATGTCAGTACTCTCACAAAGCTGGGGAGACTAGGACTGAAGTCCAATGCCTTTCATAGGAGATAGCTTATGTAAACATTCAAACCAGGAGACAAAGGAAGAAAAAATATGTGAAACTCACTACCCACTGTGGGCTGCTTTGAAGCTTTAACTTTAGCCCCTAATCCTCCTGCTACATTTACTTTCCAGCATCTTCAAGTGGTAGCTTTTTGTAGTCTGTCCAGAGTCTTTAGTTGTAATCAGTTGAGGAGGTAGACTCTAGTAGGCTAACTCATCTTAGCAATCATTGGATATTTTATTTTTAAAATCACAAACTGGTATGAACTACTACAAACATAAATCAGGTTTCCTGAATTGGGTGTGATACTTCTGCATTTTAGAAAGATCTCTTCCTTCAATAAATCTTAAGTGTCAGACTAAAACTCTCATTTCTTCTTTATTTATCTAGTTCGGCCAATTTAAAAGCCAGTGGGATTTTGGGAATTTCATTAACATTTCAACATGGAGGTCAGTTCAAGAGAGTTTTCTATTCTAATTCTAATATCTCTATTACCCCGACAAAAGTGATGTTGATGAAATGATACTGAAAATTCAAATAATAGCATCAGATGTCAACCAAATATCCTTTAAGCTTTCAACAAACCTTCTATTTTATGCATTGTGGATTCTTTTAGTGTGAAAACAAAACCAAGTTAAAATTATCACTTGTACTTAGCAGAAAGATAGTGATATGAGCTCCATCAGGGCTCCCTGATTCCATGTTCTTATTGCAATGACCAACAGAAGACACAAATTAAAGAAAACCTACATCATGTCCGGGGACAGTGGACTAGTACTTTCCTTATACTAAAGGTCTGGGAATTTGTACTTGAAATAGTGTGTATAACAAAGGTAAACTGAGTCAACTGGCTACTCTCCCTCCTAATAGGTGTCATCATCACTGGGCAGTGCTATTGGAGCAAACCCTAGCAGAACCTCAGTAAAGCTCCCTCGGCCCAAATTTTGTGGGGAAATGTTTAGCAAGAGGGCAGATGGTGGAGAAGATAGAAATACACAGACACAGTTAATAGAAAAAAAGTCCCCACTTTTGAATAGCATCAAAATCTGAACCTGCATATTAAAAAGGTCCTCTGAGTATAAAGGAAGTTAATGGAATGATATCAGCTTCCAAGTATTTGCCTTTGAAGTGTGTCCATATTATTTATAAAGTATGTGACAAGAACTCAGTGTGAATAACAAAACAGGAAAATCAGAGTGGCCTCAGGCTTCTCAGTACTAAAAATCCGAGGTTGATGGGGCAACTTCTTTAGGATACCGAGGAGAAAAGAAAACTGTGACCTTAACATTTTCTATATGGTTAAGTTGCCCCTCATTTTGAAGGCAATAAATATATACTCTAAGATATGAAAGGAATCAGAACATATATCAACCCCCAATAAAAATGGTTATAAAAAATTAATTGGTTTCTTAGTTATAAAAGTAAGTTTTAATTTGTTGTCAATCTCTAATCAGAGTTCTAGCTCGGTGAAACACACAGAAAGTGAAAATATTTTCTTATGCAAATGAAATTTATAGCCTTTGATAAAATTTGAATTTCAGTAGTTTTTAAACATCGTAACTTACATGTTTATTTTTTGTTTCAAAATAACATCTTAGTTATGGCTAACTACCTATTCAATACAGGAAATAAATACTGCTTCTAGTTACTAGCTATCATAACAGATTTAATGATTCACTGGGACGGCATTTAATTTTAAATGTTGACTTAAAAAAATGACTATGTCAGGGAATTAACAGGTGTGTTAGCATTTTGATGTGAAGATCATTTCTATTCTTTGTTTCCACCATTGTTTCCAAGTGGTTTTTCGGTAGACTAAAGAGGGTTTTCCTGAGAAAAACAAAAGACTTCTGATTGAATCAGGTTTACATTATGCCTTATCATTTACATCCCCTCAAATTCAGTAGAGAGAAAACAATTTCTGTGTGGGGAGGTGGTGGCAAGAGAGAAGTGTACACAGAGAGAACATTCATTTTTAATTCTGGCGCAGCAGCACAGATGAGGAATATCCCACATACGGTCTCTTGTAGTTTCTGCTTAAACAGAATGTTTTTATTGTCTTGTGTGCCTGTTCCCTCTCCCTCTGGGAAGAGAGAGAATGAAAAAAAAAAAAAGAGAGAGAGAGAATTGATCTTATTCTTTCATTTTCAGTAAAACCCACATACATACTTTAAAGGAAATAGGAAAAGGAATTTTCAAATTGTATATAACCATTGTCATTCTCAGTACTTAGGTCACAAAAGACATGGTTGATCTTGCCATGAATATTTTATTAAAGTTTCAGTGAGGTTCAGGGAGAGGCAATCTTACTTGCCATACAAGTAGCAATATCTGTCTGAAGGACAAAAATGGCATTATCTTTTTTGTGTGTGTGAGTATGAGTGTGTGTATAAATTGTTTCAAATTATTTCAGCAGTATGATATATCTCATCTTTTATGGTTCCCCAATAAAAGGCTGACAATACCCTGAGGATATTTTCTTCAGCCTTTACCGCAGTTGCATTTTATAAGTGATAAACATCCATTCACGGTAGGTTTTTTAGTGTATTAAATTCCTAAAAGTCTAACATGATTTTTAAAAAGTACAGCATTTTTGCTAGAAAGAAATGTAATTAAATATGCCATTGGTATTCTGTTTAGTGGAATATGAAGGCAGTGGCTGTAACTATAAAAGATTTTGTGGTATGTGAAATGTGGGGCATGCTAAATATTTAAATTCCTGTAAAGATCTAGAACGACCCCCAAGAAAACTGATGAAAAGGTATAATAAAGCTTGTCACGTGAAAAATGCCTCAAAAATAATCTGAAGTAATATTCTGCCATTGTAATTAAAATATTTGGTCCAAAAACTGTTTAGCTCTGGAAAATACGGTATATATACAATTTTCATAAGAACTTTCATAGCCAATTTGTAAATTTGATTTAAACAAGTGGTCCATTGAATTCAGTTCATGTATCTGGAACTGTTTTAAGATACATTTTGATATCAAACATGTATGAAATACAGTTCCTGTCTTTAAAGTAATTACAGTCTAGATGGAGAAAGAAATTATAAATACGCAAGTGAAAAGCTAAACAACAATTATAACTTCAAATAAGAGTTTAGGTAATCTCTAGAAAAGATGACATTTTATTAAAATCAATTACAACTCTGATAACAATTGTAACAGACCAGAGGACAAAAAAATATCTTCTGTGTAAGCAAGATTATCCTGAGGAGGTGGAATAAGAAATGAGAATATTCCCTTAGAGATAAGAATAGAGAAAGTGTTCTAAGTGGAATATTAAAAATGAATAAGATGAGGGTGATGTCAGAGTAAGGACCTCCAAAAATTATCTCCTTTATAAAAGCAAAGAGAGCACTGGCAAAAATGGTAACAATTAACTTTCTTGAAACTGTAGAAATTAACAAAGACTTGCAGCAACTCAGGGAGTGTTTATTCAAGAAAAATAGCTGAATCTAGGCAAGAACAGAGAGCTTTATGATATTTTAACTTGCCCTATCCTATCCCCTTGTCCCTAGCTCTATAGTAGCTTTGAAAACAAGCTGGCCAAAATCATGGTGACAAGCTGCAGTCTGGCAGACACTTGGAAGAAGCAGTTGATGTAAGAGATTCTGCAAAGCCCCATTCTCAAAGAATTTCCATCATTTAAATTGTTTTGTGATTCCCTGGAAAATTCCGTTCACAAGGCTGTCTTTATTTGACCTGATTCAGAGCTTGGCTAATGTTAACAGATTTTTTCTGAGGGGTGTTGATCAAAAAAAATCAGCAGCATCAGTTTAACATTACGGCTGTCTGGGATAGTAGATAACCTTAGAGGTAAAAGATGGCATTTGGCAACAATAGAGTTAGCTGAACTAAATTGTTTAAGAGAAAAAGCTTGATAATGAGATATCCATAGCAATTTGGAAAAGCTTTGATTTATTTCTGTGAATCTAGAATGGCATGCATATGTGCACAGCTTTATGTATGCCCAGGGCTGTGTGATTGCTCTGGAAAGATCTGAAAAGGTCCTAAGCTCTCACTTCTAGTTAACCTTGAGGCTCTGTGCATGCAAGAAATAAAGGTTAAGACAGAGTTGTAAACAAACAGCTGAGTTTTGAAGATGCACACAACACACATGCAGAGCTCCGTGGGAAAGGCTAAGAGACTTATCACTTCCAGACATTTAAGGAAACCTCTGTCCAATCATTAGCTGAGCAATACACTAGCAAAGAAGAAAGTTCAGTGACCATGCCTTATACCATATCAGAAAATTAACTCAAAATGGATTAGAGACCTTAATGTCACAGCGAAAACTATACAACTCTTAGAAAAAAACCATCATAAATCATTGTGACATTGGTTAAAGCAATAACGTCTTAGATATGACACTAAAAGCACAAGTAGCCAAGGAAAAAATAGTAAATTATTCTTCATCGAAGTTAAAAGCTTTTGTACTTTAAAGGAAACTATCAAGAAAGTGATAAGATTATCCACATATTAGGACAAAATATTTGCAATCATAACTGATAAGTATCTAGTTTTCAGAATATATAAAGAACTACTAAAGACTCAACAATAAAAAGGCAAATAACCTGACTAAAAATGGGTAAAGGATTTGAAAAGGCATACTCCAAAGAATATCTACAAATGTCTAACAAGCACATTACAAGATGCTCAACGTCACTAGTCGTTAGGAAAATGTAAATCCCAAGCACAATGAGTTACCACTTCAAACTCCCTATGATGTTATAATCAAAATAGGCAGATAATAAGAAGTTTTGGCATAAATTTGGGGGCAATTGGAATCCTCATATTTTACTGGTGAGACTATAGTGTGTAGCTATACATACTCAATAGAATAATAAAAATAGGTCCACACAAATAAATTGTGAATGTTTATAACATGATTACTCATAATAGCCATGTAGTGAAAACAACTCATACATCCATCAGCTGATGAGTGGATCAGCCAAATGTGTATCCATAGAATATATCCATACAATGGAATATTTTTCAGCCATAAGAAGTAATAAAGAACTGATACATGCTATAGTATAAATGTACCTTGAAAATATTATGTTAAGCGAAATAAGCCCCACACAGAAGACCATGTATTATATGAATTCATGTATGTAAAATGTCTAGAACAGGAAAATCTATAGAAATAGAAAAATGGCTGGACGGGTGGTTCAACTGGTTAGAGTGCAGCTTTTTAATACTAAGGTTATGAGTTCAGATCCCTGTATCAGCAAGCCACAAAAAAAAAAAAAAAAAAAAAGAAAAAGGAAAAGAAAGTTGTTCCCAGGGTCTCAGAGAAGGGTGGAATGAGAAGTGACTGTTAATGGCTATGGGGCTTCTTTTTGTGATTATGAAAATCCACTGGTGTTTGATAGTGTTGATGGTTGCAAAACTTTGTGATTATACCAAAATTCACAAAGTTGTACAACTTTAAATGGATGAATTTTTATGGTATGTGTGTTTATGGTATACTGTTATATAATAATAACAACAACAACAATAATAATAATAATAATAATAAATGATTTCAAGGAAACAAAAATCTGAAATGCCCATGTTAAGAGCTCAGCAGAGAAATAAGAAGAATTTAACTAAAAACTATAAAAGCCATTTAGTCACTAGAGTGTCAGTAGGGCACAAGTGGCACATTGGGACATTCTTTGTTCAAATAAACTCTGCTAAGTTTAATTTGTCTAAAGTTTTTCTTTTAACACATATAATATCATCACTATACATTTGTCCAAACTATAGAAGGTACAACACAAAGACTGAGCCCTAATGTAAACTATGGACTTTGGGTGATAATGATGAGTTGGCATAGGTTCATCAATTACAACATATGTGCTACTGTGGTGGTTGATATAAATACATATTTTTTTTTTCATCATTATCTAGTCCCTTTAAGTTATTTATTTATTTATTATTGGTTATGAATATTCATGAGATACAAAGCTGATTGTCACCACTCGTGCCCATGACGTGAGGGTGAGATTCATACTGGCAGCATGCCCATTACCAGAAATTGCATTTGTACCCCATGTTCCCCACTAAATTATCTCCAACTTCCCTCTCCCTCCACCTTTCCCCTCCACTCCACTTTGTAACCCAAGGAATGTTCTCTCCCTGTGCAAGTCCAACACACTACTGTGGTCTTTCTTTCCTTCCTTCTTTCTCTCTTAGCTCCCACATATGAGTGAGCACATTGCAATATTTATCCCTCTGTGCTTTGCTTATTTCACTCAACATAAGTTTCTCCAGCCTCATCCATGTTGTTGCAAATGGGAGTATTTCATTCTTTTTTATGGCAGAGTACTATTCCCAGGTATATATATATACCACACTTTCCTTATCCAATCATCAATCTATGGACATTTATGTTAGTTCCATGTGTTGGCTATTGTAAACAGAGCTGCAATGAACATGGGAGTTCATGTATCCCTTTGACATGACGATTTCCATTCCTCTGGATATATACCCAGAAGTGGGATTGCTAGATCATGTGGAAGATCTCTCTGTAGTTGTTTGAGAAAGCTCCATACTGTTTTTCATAGTGGTCGTACTAATTTACAGTCCCACCAACAGTGTAAGAGTGTTTGCTTCTCTCCACACCCTCGCCAGCATTTGTTATTCACCATCTTTTTTATTATAGCCTGTCTAACTAGGGTGAGGTGGTATCTCAATGTAGTTTTAATTTGCATTTCCCTGATGACTAGTGATGTTGAGCAATTTCTCATGTACCTGTTGGCCATTGTATGGTTTCCCTTGAAAAATGTCTATTTGGCTCCTTTGCCCATTTTTTAACTGGGTTATTTGTTTTTTTAATATATAATTGCTTGAGTTCCTTGTATATTATGAATATTAATCCCTTGTCAGATGCATAGTTAGCAAAAAATTTTCTCTCACTCTGTAGGTTGTTGTTTCACTCTGTTGATTGTTTCCTTTGCTGTAAGGAAGCTTTTTAGTTTGATATAGTCCCATCTGTTTATTTTTTCTTTTGCTGCTTGTGCTTCCAGGCTCATGTTCATAAAATCTGTGCTCAGACCTAGTTGTTGAAGTGTTTCACCTATATTTTCCCTTAGTAATTTTACAGTTTCAGGTCTTATACTTATGTCTTTAATCCATTTTGAGTTGATTTTAGTGTACAGTGAAAGATGCATATCTAGTTTCATTCTTCTGCATATGGATATCCAGTTTTCCCAGCACCACTTGTTGAAGAAGCAGTCTTTTCCCCAATGTAGATTTTTGTTGCTTTTGTCCAGTATCAGATGGCTGTAAGCCTGAGGGGTGATTTCTGGGTTCTCCAGTCTACTCCACTGCTCTGAATGTCTATTTTTATACCAGTACCATGCTGTTTTGGTTACAATAGCTTCACAGTATAAAGTCAGTTAGTGTTATGCCTCTGGCTTTATTTTCTTTTGCTCAGGATTGCTTTGGCTATTCAGGGTCTTTTGTTTTTCCCTATGAAAGGTAAGATTGTTTTTTTCCATTTCTGTTAAGAATGTCATTGGTATTTTGATGGAGAGTGTATTGAATCTGTAGATCACTTTGGGTAGTATAGACATTTTCACAAATATTAATTCTTCCAATCCAAGAGCATGGAATATCTTTTCATCTTTTTGTGTCTTCTTTAATTTCTTTCAGAAGTGGTTTATAGTTCTCATTGTAGAGGTTTTTCACCTCCTTGGTTAAATTGATCCCTAGGTATTTTACTTTTTCTGTGACAATTTTAAATGGGCTTACTTTCATTATTTCTCTTTCTGTTAGTTCATTATTTGAGTATATAAATGTCATTGATTTGGGGGCATTTATTTTGCATCCTGCAATGTTACTGAAGTTATTAACCAGCTCTAGGAGTTTTTTAATAGAGTCTTTATGTTTTACTATATGTAGTAGCATGTCATCTGCAAATAGAGAAAGTTTGACTTCATCTTTTCCAATCTGGATTCCCTTTAACTCTTTCTCTTGCCTGATTGCTCTGGCTATTACTTCAAGTACTATGTTAAATAGAAGTGCGCATCCTTGTCTTGTTCCTGTTCTTAAGGGATAGGCCCTCAGTTTTTCCTCATTCAGAATGGCAGTGGGCTTGTCATAGATGGCTTTAATTGTGTTGAGATATTTTCCTTCTATACGTAATTTGCTGAGAGTCTTTATTATAGAGCGATGTTGAATTTTGTCAAATGATCTTCCAGCATCTATTGAGATGATCATATGGTCTTTGTCCTTGAGTTTGTTGATGTGATGTATCACATTTATTGACTTTTGTATGTTGAACCATCCTTGCATCCCTGGGATGAATCCCACTTAGTCATAGATCATTTTAAAATATGTTGCTGTATTCTGATTGCTACTATTTTGTTCAGGATTTTTGCATCTAGGTTCATAGAGGATATTGGCCTGTAATTTCTTTTTTTGTTGTGTCTTTAACTGGTTTTGGTATCAGAGTTATGTTGGCCTCATAGAATGAGTTGGGGAGAGTATCTACTGTTTCAACTGCTTTGAATAGTTTGAGGAGAATTGATATTAACTCCTCTTTAAAAGTTTGATAGAATTCAGCTGTAAAACCATCTGGACCTGGACTTTTCTTTGTTGAAACATTGTTAATTACTGCTTCAATCTCCTTGCTTGTTATTGGTCTGTTCAAGTTTTCTATCTCTTCTCGGTTCAGTCTTTGTAGTTTGTATGTGTCTAGAAACAGATCCATATCTTCTAGATTTTCATATTTGTTGACATACAGTTGTTTATAATAGTCTCTCATGATTCTTTGTATTTCTGTGGTATCAGTTGTAATGTATGCTTTTACATTTCTGATTTTTGTTATTTGAGTCTTCTCTCTTCATATTTTTGTTAACTTAGCTAATGGTTTGTTTATTTTATTTATCTTCTCGAAAAACCAACTTTTTGTTTTGTTGATCTTTCCTATTGTTTTTTGGATCTCTATTTCATTTAGTTCTGCTCTGATTTTTATTTCTTTCCATCTACTACCTTTAGGTTAGGATTGTTGTTGTCTTTCAAGTTCTTTGAGGTGTAGTGTTAGATCGTTTATTTGAAGTCTTTCTATTCTTTTGATGTAAGCATTTATTGTAATAAACTTGCCTCTTAGTACTGCTTTTGCAGTATCCCACAGGTTTTGGTATGATGTATCTTTATTTTCATTAGTTTCTAGAAATTTTTTGATTTCCTGTTTAATCTCTTCTTGGACCTATAGGTCATTCAGGAGCCTATTATTTATTCTCCATGTATTTGTATAGCTTCCGGGGTTATGCTTAGTATTAATTTCCAATTTTAGTCCATTGTGGTTTGAAAAGAAACTTGGAATGATTTAAGTTTTTAAAAATTTGCTGAGACTAGATTTGTGACCTAATATGTGGTCAGTCCCGGAGAATGTTCCATGAGCTGATGAGAAGAAAGTATATTCTTTAGTTGTTGGGTGGAATGTTCTGTATATGTCTGCCAGGTCCAGTTGGTCTAAGGTGTAGATTAAATCCTGTGTCTCTTTGTTGACTTATTGCCTGGAAGATCTGTCCCATACTGAGAGAGGATGTTCAGATCACCCACTATTTATGTATTAGTGCCTATTTCTTTCTTTAGGTCTACGAGTGTTTGCTTTATATATCTGGGTGCTCCAGTATTGGGTGCATATTTATGATTGTTATGTCTTCTAGCTAGACTAATCCTTTTATCATTATATAGTGGTCTTCTTTGTCTCTTTTTATGTTTTTTGGCTTAAAGTCTATTTTGTCCTATATAAGAATAGCTACTCCTGTTTGTTTTTGGTTTCCATTTGCATGGTATATCTTTTTCCATCCCTTTATTTTTAGTCTGTGTGTGTCTCTACAGATAAGGTGGGTCTCTTGAAGACAGCATATACTTGGGTCTAACTTTTTAATCCAATCCCTCAGTCTGTGTCTTTTGGATGGGGAGTTTAGTCTATTTACTTTAGGGTAGTTATGACAAGTGTTGCTTAATTCTTGTCACTTAATTGCTTCTTTTTTAGATGGTTTAAATATCTTTTGATCATTATTTCTCCTTTATTTCTCTTCTTCAATGTTAGCTGGAAATTTAACATGGGATGATTTAACTTCTTTCTCTTTCTTGCTGGCATGTTTGTTTTAATGGTGGGTTTTGCTCTTTCTTGTATATTGGTGATAGTGGTCACCATTATTCAGATTCCAGACGAATGACTCCCTTGAGAATTTCTTGCGGGGCTGGTCGTGTGGTGGTGAACTCCCACAACTTTTGTTTGTCTGGGAAATACACTATTTCTCCCACATTTCTGAAAGAGAGACTTGCTGGGTAAAGAATTCTTGGCTGGCAATTTTTTGCTTTTAGTATTTCAATTTCTTCTGGCCTGTAGGGTTTTGGTTAAGAAGTCTGTTGTTAGTCTGATGGAGGATCCCTTATAAGTGACCTAATGCTTTTCTCTTGCTGCTTTTAGAATTCTCTCTTGTCTTTGAGCTTTGCAAACTTAACTATAAAGTATCTTGGGGAAGATCTTTTTGGATTGAATCTGTTTGGAGACCTTTGAGCTTCTTGGACCTGAACGTCTGTATCTCGCCCTACACCTGGGAAGTTTTCTGTTACTATTTCCTTGAATTGGTTTTCAGTATATTTTCCTTTCTTCTCCCCTTCTGGAATACCCACAATTCAGATGTTAGAGTGTTTGAGATTGCTGCTAGCTCTCTTAGATTTTCCTCATTATTTTTATTTTTAATTCTTTTTTCCTTTTTTTTTTTGTTTGCCTGAGTTATTTCAAAAAGACCATCTTTGAGATCTGAAATTCTTTCTTCTGCTTGCCCTACCCTAATGCTCAAGCTCTCAGTTGTGTTTTTTATTTCATTGAGTGAATCTTTCATTTCTAGAAGTTCTGCTGCACTCTTTTTTTTAAGGTATTAATCTCTTTGTAGATTTCCTTTTCATATTCTGGATATTTTTTCTTGTTTCATTTTGTTCTCTAATTGAGTCTTCCTTTATTTCCTCAAATTTTTCTTAAGATCATTGCTCTGAATTATTTTTCAGACATTTCAAAGATTCACTGTTCCATGGAGTCTGACATTGGAGTATTACTGTATTCTTTCAGTGGTGTCATTTCTTCTTGTTTATTTGTATTTCTAGTATTTTTTCATTGATGTTTGGTCATTTGGTAGATGGCTTGCTTCTTCTATTACACAGGTTGGCTGTGGAGTGGCCCTGGTTGCTACTATGATGGTGAATTGTCTTTGCTTGACAGTGGGTGTGGTGGTGGTTATGTTAAGCCACCTTGGGTCCTGTTCCAGAATCTGTGGTAATAGAATCAGCTCCCAGCACCATGTGGGTCTGCTGGTTTCACCTTGGCAGGTAGGACCATGCGAGCTGGCACTCTCCTCTGGGTCCAAGGGGAGATGGGGGGTCGCCTCTGCCACGCGGGTCTGCTGGTCACACCTCGGTAGGTCAGGCCACAGGGGCTGTGGTGGTTGATATTGATAATGAGGAGGCTATGCATGTGTTGGAGCAGGGAATATATGGGGATCTTTCCCAGTTTTGCTGTGAATCTAAAACAGCTCTAAACATTTAAATCTTTAAAAAATATTAATGGATGACACTAGAAAGCAGTAGGTAGGTTTTTGTGAAGTAAATGTTTTGTCCTGAATTAAGCATTTATAAAGGAGAATAATGAAGGATAAATCTGATATGTTGTAAAATGATATTGTTAGAATGATAAACCAAGTAAATACTAGAGACATCATAGGACCATTTTATATAGAAATTTTACTGTCTTATGGTGCCTTTATTTATAAGATGAAGATACTTTCCTTGGATGATAGCATCATTAAGAAGACATCTAACAGAGCCCATATTTGTACACAAAATGTTTTGATGAATGAATTGGCATAAAGCACGGTTGGGACTATCTTTGGTCTCAGAACTGCATCATAGAAAACCCTTTTTTTTTTTTGTCAGTGATTGAATGAAAGCATGTTATGATAATCAGAGCTATAGCTAATATATTGGACAACAAAATCAATACCCTAACACATTACAAAATGGTACCAATAGACCAAAATCAAACTTGGTATAAATGAACATGTTTGCATTTAATACACAAGTAATTTGCTAAAGGGAGAATGACAGAAATGATTGAGTCTGTTTGGAGTAGTCTAATATATGCATTTTTAATAAGGTATTAGAAGATTCTCATGCAATTGGCCAAAGGTTTACAATGTTTAAAGAAAGAGGTTGAAGTCTCACTCTACCAATAATACTCAGGTAATAATTGTAAATCTAGCAACAAATTGCATTAATATTTTTGGTGATACTATACCAAAATAATATAGTAGATTAGCTCACTCAACATCTGTTCCTACCTTCTTCTCAGGAACTTTCCTGAAAAACCAAAGCGAAGAAATTTGAAAACTTTATTATCCAGATTACCTGAATCTAGGATGTTAGGCTCTATATTCCACTGAAAATGGGATTTTCCTGTTGCCAAAAATTAGAGTAGTGACTTCTGAATTCACCATTTTTTTTTTTTTCTGACCGGTAAGGGGATCACAACCCTCAGCATGGTGTGGTCCGCACCACGCTCAGCCAGTGAGTGCACCGGCCATCCCTATATAGGATCTGAACCCGCGGCCTTGGCGCTACCAGCGCCTCACTCTCCCGAGTGAGCCACGGGGCTGGCCCTGAATTCACCATTTTTGTGATTGTGTGAGAGGAATGCATTTTTTTTCAGGAGCTATGTCTGTTATATTATTCAGGGGATCATACCAGCATACAGCTGCTTCATTCAACCCTTTTAACAAGTTTGAAAGTGCTTAATTACCTGGATTGTTCCTTTCTGATTGAAGGATCTTAAGTGATTCTGTTATTAAAATATATACTTTATTATTAGAAATTGTTGCAGGTAGCATCTCTTAATAAAGAAGATTTTGGATTGATTATCTGTTCTAGTTGGCTTTGAAGGTATTGAGAGTCTATCACTACAAGATGGGACCTAAGCAGTTCATGGAAAGTATGGCATTCTTAAATTCTCACTTCCAGACCTCTGGAATGAAATATCAATTTAAGGCACATTTATGGTAGTGGTGTGTGATGGCTGAAATGAAGATGAGGAACTCGAGTGCTCGAATGAACTGGCTGTTTCCACATGTATGGTAGCACTTAAAACTCAGAGCTTTAAATTAAAGTCACAAAGATCAAGAGGATTTCTATGACCGTGTTACAGGATCTCTTATATTTTATAGCTCTAAGGATTTTGGAGAATGACAGTGGACTGATAAGCTTAATAAAATGGTGATTACAATTCCAACTGCTGTCCTAGAAGTGGTCTTTCTGCTGGAGACTACTAAGCAAATCCTAATGCCTTGTACATACATTAAAAATACACCATAATTCACCTGCCAGAGTTAACAGAACCATTTTTAGTCTTGCCTTATTGTTGTCCTACTCTTCAGGTCTGTTTCTTAGTTTGATCTTCATACATAGTACAGCAAATAAGTCTTCAATAATGTTTATGCCATGCTGGTAGGATGCCAGTAACAGCAAGAAGCATAAATGGTTTTAAGCAAAATCAGTAATCATTTTATAAGGTGAAGACAAATTCTCATGAACATTTAGGGGCTTCCATCTCAGTAGTTTCTTGTACTACTAGGATACCAGGATACCATCTAGTAGTTTTATGGTATCCTGGCTAATGAGAAAAATAAGATGCTGCATTTTAAGCCACTAGAATAGAAGCAAGCCTTGTTGACATCTTTAAATTTTTGAAGGTGTCTGTATAGACAATACAAACTAGGGTGTGTATTATCTTCTTGACTTATAGTAATCTATAAGGCTTTGGACAGACTGCAGAGAAATATGTCTCTTTAACTGATTCTGATATAGGTACAAGAAGTTTTGCCACTTGACTCTTATGACACGGTAGGTTCATTGTTATTCTAAGCAGCTATGACAGAACAGCATACTACTGAATGGAGCCAATGGAAAGCCGTGATAAAAAAAATCACCATAAAGTTCTACAGAGTTTTCTGCAAAGCTATGCCATTGTTGCTGTTGTTGTTGTTGTTTATTAACCACTTATTTTGAGAAACAATTCCTGGTTTGCACATGGACACTGATTGAGACTAAATGCTTAACCATGAGACCTGATGTGACTAGATGACCAGAGTTGTTCATTACAAATTGGGTATTATCTGATCCATCAAGCTATAAAATTGGGTGTTCCAAGTGGCACTTCCTCATCAAATGAAGATAGTACACATGAGATTGGGATAGAGTACATTATATAAACAATTGGTCCACACTCCAGTGTACCTTCTCCTGCTACTCTGCCAAATCCTCTTCAACCTACTGAAGTCACATAAAGTTTCCTATAACCAGTTGAATAAGGAAGAAAATTTAGAGTCTGGTTTATGAGTGATTTTATCACCTGCCATAAGGGCATTGTTGTAGCATTATAACAACATTAAAGGGTGGCCATAAAAGACAGAGAAGTTGTCCCATGAGTAGAACTTGTTGTCCACTTGGCCCTGGAGTTCAGATGATCTGGGGTTTGGATTTTTACTATCTCACTATTGGTATGACCAAATCATCGGAGGCTTGGAAAGAATAGGATTGGAGGATTGATGACAAGGTATGGGCAAGAGAATAAAGGTATGTGGATGGATGTCTCAGAGTGGGAGAATATTGTTTTCCTTAAAGTGCTTTATAAATAACATCCATTGCAGATAAGACTCTAAATAATTAGGCAGACAAATGACTTGATTTGTGAATATCAGCCTTTTTTCACTACAGCTCTCATGCTTTCTCAATGGGTTCATGAACACAGACTATGGTGGCAGGGATTCAAGCCATGTATGGGTTTTACAACATGGATTTCTCTATGAGACTCATTGACTAATGTCACTGCTATGGACCCACTTGCCAACAGCAGAGGACAATTCTAAGCTCCAGATATAGAATCTGGAGGGTCTAGTCAGCCACCTCATAGCAGGCTGATTATTTCAGATCCCTTCCACCACGGAGGGGAAAACTATTTGTTGTCACTGTAATGAATACTTGTCTTAGATATGGATTTGCTTTCTCTGCCTATCATATTTATACCAGAAATACTGCCCCATGATTTGCAGAATGCCTTATTCAATGTCACATATCTTCATATATTATTACTTCTGACCAAGGAATGCATTTTACACTAACATAAGTGAGATAGTAAGTTAGCTCTCAAGAGATTTATTGATTTAACATGCATCCAGAATTAGCTATAATATGAAAAATGGATAATTGAAGGTATCTATATATTGATGATTCTAAAATTTTTATCTCCAGCACAGACCATCTTTTGGATTCAAGTTTCATATATCCAATTGCCTAGCTGATATCTAGATATATAACAGGCTTTATAAAATTAGTAACTTTAAAATTGAACACTTGATTTCATGTTTCCTTCCTTTCATAGTCTTTTTCATTTTAGTCAAAAGAAACTCTATTCTTCTAGTAGAAGGAACCCAAAATATTGGAGTGACCCTCGACTTCCCTTTTTCTCTCATATACTTCAGCTAAATCATCTTCAAAGCATGTCAATTATACCTTCAATATATACCTTAATCCAATCAGTTCTTTCCACTTACTTTTGCCTGAGGTACTGAATAGCCTCCTCAATAGTTTCTCTGCTGCCATCATTGAAAGCCACTCCTCTGTCCCCCAGACTAATCTACGTAGAGCAGCCAGATGAACTTTTAGGATATGTCAGATCATGTAATTTCTGTTTTAAAAATCCTCCAGTGGCTTCCCAGTTTTACTAGGTCCCACAAGACATGACATATTGTGCTCCTCTTTTCTCTGTTTCCCTGACTTCCTTGCCTCGTTGGTGCTGGTGTTTCTCAGCAAGCCAAGCTGCCCACGTCACAGTGTTTGCACTGGCTTTCCTTCTGCCTGGAGTACGTTCCCTTTGCTCATCTACTGATATTTCTTCACTCCGTTAGGTTTGTGTTCAGATAGTATGTTCTCTGACCATTGTATGTAAAATAGACATTGCACCATCTGCCCCCTCACTTTGTATCTCCATTTTCATGTTTCTTTTCTTAGTACTTGTAACCACAACCAGATAATGCATCTTCAACTCCTCCTTCTCCTTCTATTATTATTATTATTATTATTATTACTTTGTTTATCTCTTTCCACTAGACTGTAAGTTTTCCAAATGCTAATACCATCTCTGTTTTATTCACTGCTATATTCATAGTGCCTAGAATGGGTCATAGTAAAGGGATAAGGTCAGTGAGTACTTGGGCAGTAAAATTAAATTTTTATTAGTGGTGTATTCTCTTTTATAGGAGTAAAAAATGATCCTAGATTTAAAAATTGACCTTTAAAATCAATGCTTTCTCTAGTTGACATCCATCTTTCTCTGAAAGTCACAGGATCTCTAGTAACAGACATTGTCTATTCCAGAAATTTGCCCAAGTGGCCCTGTGTTTCTGTTGCTGATAACAGAATACCTGGAACTGAGTAATTGAAATGAAAACAAAATTTATTTCTTACAGTTTTGGAGGCCAGGAAGTCCAAGGTCCAAGGGCACATCTGGTGCAGGCCTTCTTAGTGGGAACTTTCTATAGAGTGGCAATGCAGGTACTCACATGGCAAGAATGGCTAGAGTGAGTACCTAGTGGCAATGCAGGTACTCACATGGCAAGAATGGCTAGAGTGTTTTTACTCCCATGATAACCCATTAAACCATTAACCTATTACTCCATGAATGAATTAATCTATTTATGAGAGAATAGTCCTCACCATCCAGTCACTTCTCAAAGGCCACACCTTTCAAATACATATTGAAAATTAAGTTCCAATATCAGCTTGGGGGGGATAATCATTCAATCATAGCAGGTCCCCATGTGTTGCTTATTTCATCTACTGCTCTCACATCTGTAAGCCTTGAAGATCCTCTGACTTTATACCTGGCATGACCCTTCCCCATGCCACCTAGATCTTGTCAGTTTTTCTAGATATATTTTTTATTTTACAGCTCTACCCATTTTCTTGGCTTCATAATTTTGCCCTTCTTTTTCTTTTTTTATTTCTTGTTTTCTTTGCTTCTTTTGGTAAGAAATATTCCCTAGTACTCTAGGAACCTTAAATAATATCTTATTTTCCCCCAGTTAAGGAGAATTTGAAGACATACCCCATGCAAGCTGAAAGTTAGTAAAAGGTACTGGATATAATGTTATATTTTGTTGAATATAGTTATGGGCATTGTTTTACACTGACTAAATTTAGTGTGAACTAGTCTGCAAAGACATTGTTTCTCTGAAGTTATGATATTATCCTATACATGAAAATATATAAAGCTTAAAATAACATGCCAAGCTAAAAACCAAGTTCATGCTGGGTCAGAGAAAATATAAGATGAATATATAAGCCTGGGGCATCTTTTTGTACCAGAGAGTAATAATGTGCTCTTAAAACAAAACAATGGGTGTTTGTCAAAGAGAAACATGAACCAATTGAAAGAGCTCCTAATGGCCAAAGCTGGAGCAATTTGAGTAACAAAAGAAATAAAATAGTGTTTGATTATAACCCAAAGTATAATTATCCAAGAGCCCATACTAATCTAAATAAGCAATGGAATTTAAAAAATGGGAGAGAAGAGACAAATCTCTTGTATAGAATTCCAAATAATCTAGGTATATACTCTCTCTTCAACAAAGTAGGTGTAACTCCCGCTCCTTAAGTGTGGGCTGTGCTTAGCAACTTGCTTTCAAAGAGTGCAATAAGAAAAAGGGGGAAAAAAGGTAACTTTAAAGTGGAGAACCTGGCAAAAACTACCTCACTCAGGCAATGAAAGTTAATGTCTTCAGTGATAATTCTAGTTGACAGTTTGTACCCTTGATATATGATAAGAAGGACAATTCACCTCTCTTGTCACCCTCTCTTAAACTCAGAACACTGGTCTAATCATGAGAGAAATACCGGACAAACTCTAATTGAAAAGAAATTCTACAGAACATCTGACCAGTACTCCATAAAATGTCAAGGCTATCAAAAACAGCAAAAGTCTGAGAACCTATCACAGCCAAGAGAATCCTAGGGAGACATGATGACTAAATATAATGTTTCCCAGGATCAAATCCTAGAATAGAAAAGGGACATTTTATTTCAAAATACTAAAAGTATTAACTTTAGTTAATGCAGCATTATTGGGTCATTAGCTATGACAAATGTAGCCTAGTAATGTAAGATGTTGACAACAGTTGAAATGGTGTGTGGGGTATATGGGAACCCTCACTACTATTTTTGCAACTTATCTGTAAACCTAAATTTATTTCTGTACATCTAAATCTATAAATCTATTATAAACATTTCATTTAACAAGTTGCACATGAGGAGGTGACAGACATTGTGTTCTGTCTTCAGACAGTTTTTATTCCCTTTTCTTCAAGCAGATCTCCTGAAGACTTCAGTCAGACATAACTTCCCCTCAGAATAGAAGTAAAATCTGTAAGAATCTATCATTTTGCTAAACTTCATTGATATCTATTGGTATTACTCTTGGTTTTGTTTCATACAGTGTTTAAGGACGGCGTGTTAAAGGACAGTATGAAGTATCATCATATGCACACTGACACCGGGTGCCAAGATATCCCGGGAAGGCGAATTCGCTCCCCATCCCTCCAACCCCATTAGGGTTCCCTTTGTTACCTCTGGCTATGGATCCTTGACTAAGATACAGAAACAGACAGGATTTAGAAGAGGATGATCTGTCTGCAATTTTTTTGTTGTTGTTGTTAAAGTAATTTTCTCTCATTCTCTGTGGTATCTCAGGTCTGAATACACCTTTTTCTAACTCTCATCAGTTTTAATCTGAGGAAGAATATCAATGTGTCAATGTACAGACCATATCTAAGACAGTCCAGAGTCAGCTCTAAGCACTTTGCTCATTTTACTCATGAGAGAACCACCACTTTTACTTGACCCATATTTCTTCTTATAGGCTTCTAGCAATTCCTGGTGTCCATCATGACCTTGTAATTCTTTAGCCTCACCAATGTATGTGCATTGCTTCACTCAGAACTTAGATGGGTTAGGCTAAATAACTTTTGCTAAGTGCATGAAAGTGTACATCATGCAGATTAAGGTTTCTAAGTCCGAATTTGGGACTAGATGCTCAAACGTTACTCTACTCTTTTGGCCAGAGATGCGTTCAATCAAACATTGAAATCAGTGATTTGCATAGGTTACAAGTGTGATTCAAGAAGAGTCCACCCATAAGCAGATATGCAGTCCTGAGGCAAATCTCTTCCTGAGGTGGAGCAATGCCCTGAGTCAGTTTCTGGGTTGCTGCTCTCTTCACTTGGCTGTGCCACGTACGGTCTCTGGATGGATTCCTGAACCAGAGCTTAATGTCAGAATGAGTTTGTTGCTCACTATTGATTTCCTGATTTTCCTGACTGACTCTCTAACCCATTTCCTCAAGTTAGCTCCTTAGAGATTGTTTCTCCCTGTGCAGGAGTATCTCTCTCTGTGGGCAGCTGATACATCACCTTGCATGGTTTCTGAAATGGCAGGATTGTTCCAAAGAGCTCAACTTCTCTGCCTGAAAGAATCCCCATGGAATTACTGCTTGGGAAAAAGTATTACTTTCTTAGAGTCTAGAATAAATTTATGTGACATACATCAAAAATGTAATAGCAAGCATTGCGTGACGACAGGCATTCACACTGAGATTGCTACATTGCTGAGGCCACTGATTTGCTTTTCACGTCATCCTTTCAGAGCAAACACTATCAATATTCACAACACCAAAATGTTAAGTTATGTAGGAGCGGAGCTCTACAACTAAGATTTATTCTTAGCATCAATATAGTTAGTATCACAATAAAACTATTTTACTTAATCCTCACAACAATTATATGAAATAGGTGTCAATGATCCCTAGTTTGTAGATAGGAATCAGTCTCAGCAAGGTTAAGTAATATGTCTGTGATCTCACATATAACAGACAAATATGGGAATTGAGCCAGATATATTTTGACTTCACCTATACTCCCGAGCTCTGCTTTATTAAAACAAAGAAGCAAGCAAACAAACAAATAGCAGACAAAAAACAAAACTGGAGAAATACTCTAGGTGTATTCAGTCATCTTACTTGTTTGCAAATGTTCCTCTTTCTCTATAATTGCCAGATTTGAGGGTCACGAGTAAAGTCCTTGATAGAGAGGAAGGAGAGCAGAGAAAGGAAAGGGAAAAGAAATCCTAATAAAAAAGAGTTTTATTTTTTTGTAGTCATTTGCCTAACTTACAAGGTAAAGTGTTAAACTTAAAGGCAGTGCCTTTATCAATAAAATATAAATTCATGAAGAAAACTGATGCTGGGAGAAAAGAGTTCAGAAAAGACCATTTCATGCTGAGAGTCTAGGTTTAGAGTTCCAGGCAAAGCCAAGAGCCCTTTTTGGAAAGTACCCAGATAGCATCAGCACAATCTGGAAGATGGGCCAATTGCAAGAACCACTTAGGTACCTGCTGTAGTATTAAACATAAAAAGAACAATCACAACTACTATTGCTGGATAGTTCAAACCAACAACAGAGAACGGCTGTCAATTTTTATTAAGAAACGTAAGTTGTAGCATAAGCGATAGAAGTTCCTGTTAAACTGCCATTGAAGAATTGACTTGAAGCAACTTTTTATAGGTCATTGAGACTGCGATGGGTCTGAAAGGGCTCTTCTCTGAGGGAGTTCTAATTTGGCATTTTCACAATAGTTTCAGTGGTTTTTGAACATGGATTCCAAATGCAATCGCACCACCCTCATAAACAATATCTAGAATTCTCTTGGCACTAGGTCCATTACTGAATGTGTGTTATTTTATTTATTTTGCCCTTGTAGAACTGTTTACAATATGGTATGAGGTAAGGATCTAAATTTATTTTTTCTTAAATTGTCGATTACTTTCATTACCATTTGTTAAATAATCTATCCTTTCTTTACTGACACATATGTACCATGTAGTATATCCTGTGCATACATAGGTGTGTTTCTATGTTCTGTGCCCTTGCCATATCTACATTTATTGGGCCAGCGCAACAGTTTTAATGACTACATTTTTAGAGTACACTTTAATATCCATCGGAGAAGGAATCTTTTCCACAATTTTGTCTATTTCCAATAATTTATTCTTGTTGATAAATTTCAAAATCATTTGTCAGTATGTAAATAAATAGTTAGAACATTTGTGGAGTTCAAAAGCCAAAGATATTAAATGGTATACAGTGACAATTCTTCCTCCCGTCCTTGTTTGCCATCTTCCTCTTTTCTATGTCACCCTCCTCCCATAAAGTAAGCACTAATATTTGCTTTACATGTATTCTTTGAGAATTTTTTTTACACAAAAGATATACTTAATAGATACTTTTATCACAACAATATTCTTGAGAATATCTTCATTTTATTATATGGATAGCATATTCATTCTTTTTTATTATTTGATTCTATTTTATGAATGTACTATAATTTATATAACCAGTCTCTTGTTAATGGACAGTTAACGTTTTGCTAGTCTTCTGCCCTTATAAACAATACCACAGAGAGAAAACTTGTGCATACATACACTAGCACAAAAACCATCATGTCAATACAATAATTTATCAGAAATATAGTTGTCAGGTCCTATAAGGAAAGCCGAAGAAGTTTAGTCAGGATCTCTTGCCTTGCATCTGTTACAAATGGGCAAGATTAAGCACATTCACTAGAAACAAGTTATAAAAGTAGTGTAACTGCGCATGTGAGCCCTTTTACTGATTCGGAATGATTGTTGTAATTATGTGATGCTTGGCGTGGCCGTTATTGTGTACTAAGAATATAAAAGTAACTGCTCTGAACTGCTGGTCAGCAGAGCACGGAAGGAAGGCAGAGCATGAAGGGTCAGTGGAGTAGAGCCTGAGCTTGTGTTTGAGAATAAAGAAAGTCTGTGAAGCTTCATCTGAAGAAAAAAGTATGTCTACCTTGCATAACACTGCCAGAATCTTTTGATTACCTGACTCACGACCTGCACAAGAAGGGGCAGAAGGATCTGAGATCTCAGCACAATTGGTGTAGTTTCAGCAGGATGAGCAGGTAAGGAAGCTATAGCCCCTTGGGAGGGGGAGGACATATGGTCACTCTCAAGCCCATGGTACCTGGTGGCAGCATTCCTGTGGACTTGGGATCCACTGGAAACGTGGGACCACATGGATGGGTCCCCTGGGAGCATAGAGGAAGCTCTTAAGATATTGAGCTCCATGGTGAAAGACGAGGAGTCCCTGTGTGCTGCTGGCTGGGTGGGCTGGCTACTACTCACTGCACTGTGAATGAATATGGACCAGACACTCCATGATGTGGCACAGTTTCAAGAATTGATACAAAAGGCAGACATGCTGGACACTGCAGTACAGTAACAGGACACCCCCACTTTTGATGACCCTGAGGGTGAGTTGGGAGAACCTGTGCATCTCCTTGCATGAACTGTTGTGCATCAGGAAATGAACCCCTAGCTGTTTTGCTTCTACAGTTGTGAGACCTAGGAGTGGATGGCAAATGTGCAGCATGTGTTAGCATTTGTGGATGCCAGCACAGAATGTAACCTGATACACAGCAACCCTGATAAGTTTCCAGGGGCCACAATGAATGTGGATGTCTATGGAGGACAGACTATTAAAGTCAAAGCTGTGTCTTTGCCACTGGGCATTGGATGATTGCCCCCACCCCCAGTGTATATGCTATGTATGTGTCCCTAGTAGCTGAGTACATCTTGAGTGCAGATGAGCTTTATGGTTTGCATCTGCAAACAACAGTTGGAGAATTCTGGCTGTGGATCTGGACAGTAAAGCCTGTGTTGTGGGGATATGTGAAACAGTATAGCTTGCTGGGAACACATGCAGAGATAAGTGCCACTACGTTGGAGTTAGAAAAAGGTGGCATTATTTGTCCTTTACAGCCCCTTTAATGCCTTGGTGTGGTCAGTGAAAAAACCTGATGGTGCACGATTGTGGACTATTGAGAAGTGAGCAAAGTAGTGCCTCCTTTGCTCACGGCTGTGCCTCTGGTTCATAACCTAATAGATCACTTGATGATTCAGCCGGGAACTTTTCATTGTGTACTAGACATTGCAAATGCTTTTTTTTCTGTATCCCAGTCTCTGGCTGATAGCCCAAATCAGCTTGCCTTTGCGTGGGAAGGAGGACAATGAACTTTTCAAGTGTTGCCTCAAGGCTATCTGCATAGCCCAACTATCTGGCATGTTTTGGTGGCTGGGGACCTAGCCAAGTGGACTAGCGTGCTTACAATATTTCATTATATTGATTATGTTACTAACCTCTGATTCTCTTGCAGATTTAAACCTAGCAGTTCCAGTGCTGCTAGGTCACTTGGAACAATGTGGGTGGGCTGTGAACACAACCAAAATGCAAGGATCTGGGCTGTCTGTCAAATTCTCAAGTAAGATATGAGTCATCCCAGGAGCATATACAGGACAAAGAAGCACTGTATCTACAAGTCCTTTATGTAATGAATTACAATTTGTGTTAGGACCAGTAGAGGTTGTGGAGGAAACTTTGATACAACCTATATCCATGGAGGTGGAGACCACACCTTTCCATGAGGGTGGCTTGGTATACAGATGGCTCAGCATGGGAATCTCAGCACTGTGGACGGCTATTGCTATCCAGCCCTTGACTGATACCTTGTGGTATGAGAATGGTATAGGGCAAAGCAGCCAGTGGGCTGAAGTAAGAGTAGTATAGATGGTGACAAAAAATGAGCCTGGGTCATTAACAATCTGTACTGACAGCTGGGCTGTATTCAAGGGTTTGACCCTTTGGATCTTTACTTGGAAGTATCAGTGGTGGCTGGCTGGTCACCAGCCCTTGTGGGGACAAACCATGTGGCAAGAGTTATGGGAATTAAGATAGGAAAAGGAAGTAACTCTTTTCCATGTCACAGGACATTCCTCCTTAGCCAGTCTGGGCAATGAGGAAGCTGATGCACCGGCTAAGGTAAGGTGGCTGGGGAAAGCTCCAGCAGCTGATGTAGCTGGGTGGCTACATTAAAGAATGCAGCATTCTGGCTACATGACCATGTGGTCAATGGCCTGATAGGTGCCACATAAACCCGAGAATGCAGCATGCTGTCTGCAGAACCATGTGGGTGATGGTTCAAAAGTGAAACCTTCCCATAAGATGAGAGGACATGGTAAACGCATGCTGTGTTTGTCCAGTGTGTGTTCAGGAGAGCCCACACTCTAGGTGGGCACCCTGTGCTGATGGGCAGATAACCCAGGAGAGGATGCTCCTAACATGGTGGCAAGTGGATCTTGTAGGACCACTGCCAAAGTTAGAGAATTACTGGTCTTCTGTTTGTATGGCCTTGTGGGGCCCCAGACCAGGTAAGCACTGTGAAGGCATTTAGTAGCCTTATGGCCGTGTTTGGTCAACCTCTAGTTATAGAGAGTGATAATGTAACTCACTTTACTGGACATGAGGTACAGCTGTGGGCTTCTCAGTTGTCATCCCCAGGCAGCAGGAAGGACTGAACAGTACAATGGTCTTTTGAAAAAGGGATTAAGGCTCTCTGCCCAACCCCCATCCCTGAAGGGGTGGACACGTGAGTTGTGACCGACAGTCAGAATCATGAATGAGAGACCCCACAAGGGTGGGCCCTCTCCAATGGAGGCTCTGTTGCACAGAGCTGCAGCACCTATTCAATTACAGGTTACTACCAAAGATGATCTCCTGAAACCTGGATATGGTAAGAATGGAAATATTCTCTTATCAGCCCCAAACTGTTTACAACAGGGGCAGACAGTTCAGTGGGGCTGGCCTAATTGGACTTTGGGGAAGAGGATTAGAAGAAGACTTGCAAGTCTCACCTTGGGTAATGAGTACTTGGCCTCCCCAAGTAGAGATAACATGGCCTGGAACAGATAAAAGCTCTATTTTAAAAGGTACATTTGTACTATCACCGTGGACAATTATGAGTTCCCCTATACTGTTACATGTAGAACCTACAGATCCAACAGTGTTAGCTGATAATGTGTGGTATCATATACCAGGTAAGACACCTGTTCCTACAACCATTCTTTCTCAAGATGGTAAATTAGCTGTTCTGGGAGGGAGCACTTTTGTTTTTAGTAGCGTGTTGCTGCAGTCTATATTGCTGCTGTGGCCTATGAATGCTAGGGTCAGCTATCCTTGCTAAGAGAACATGAGGAAGATCAAACACATAGACTGTACAGCCTATGACCCTGAAGAGGTGGCCTGTAAGGAAAGCAGAAAAAGTTTTGTCAGGATCTCTCACCTTCCATCTGTTACAAATGGGCAAGATTCAGCACATTCACTAGAAAAAAGTTATAAAAGTAGTGTAACTGAGCATGTGTGCCCATTTACTGATTCAGCATGATTGTTGTAATTATGTAATGCTTGGCTTGTGGCTGCTATTATGTACTAAAAATATAAAGGTAACTGCTCTGAACTGCTGGTCTGCAAAGTACAGAGGGTTGGCAGACCATGGAAGGTCAGTGGAGTAGAGCCTGAGCTTGTCTGAGAATAAAGCATGTCTGTGAAGCTCACATCTGAAGAATAAAGTATGTCTACTTGCATAAAGCTGCCAGAATCTTCTTTTAATTATCTGATTCACAGCCTACACAGGCAGGGGCAGAAGGATCTAAGATTCCTGCCCAACAGGTCCGAAAGCAAAAACATTTGTAACTTTTGTAGGTCTTACTAAATTGCCTTCATTAAGGAGTCATATGAGTTTATACTCTCCCCAGCAATGTATGAGAGTGTGTTTCCTCCATGCCTTAGCGGCATTGTGTATTATCCAATTTCTGGATTTTTGCTAATCTGATAGTGAAAAGTGGTATCACATTTACATTTTTCCTATTATGTATGATATTAAGCATCTTTTTAGATGTTTAAGAGTCACTGTATTTTTTTTAAAGATAACTATCTATTTTTAGTCTATGACTATTTTTCTATCCAGTTCAACTTTTAATGGAAATGTTTTTCTAGGAGCTCTTCATAAAAAAGGAAAAAACAAAATACTTTGTGATATGAGTTGAAAATATTTCCTTCCAATTTATTTATCTTTTGACTTGGCCTTTTTCCATATTTTAAAAATGTGATTGAATTATGTCAATCATATTTTTATGGCTTTTGAAGGTTGTCAAAGTGAGAAAGACCTTCCTTTCTTTAAAATTACAAAGAAATTTTATGGTTTCTTTTTATGTTCTATTATTTCTTTATTTTATTTTATTCTATTTTTTTATTCATACTTAATTGACTATATGTATTTGTGGGGTATGAAGTTGACTATTAATACTTATGTACAATATGGAATGGTCAAATCAGGATAATTAGCTTATTTATCATTAGAATACACAATCATTCTTTGTGCCTATTTACCAGTCTCTCACTTTAAAATATATATTATTTATACTTTTGGAGTTACCTTTCTGTATGATTTGAGGTATAGGGCCAAGATTTTTTGTCTAGTTGGTTATGATATTGTCCCAATCCCATTTTTCACTGATTTGATATTCCATCTTGTTAATATATTAAATTCTCACTTGTATTGGAGTCTATTTCTCGGCTTTCTATTCTAATCCTTTTGGTCTGCCTAATAATGTACATTCCCACTGTTTTAACTATTGAGTTTTATAATACATTTGAACATCTGTTAGTGTCTCTCTCTCCTGTTGCTCTTTTTTTCCAGAGACTTTTCTGGCTCTTCATTTTTGCTTTTTTTTCTCCTATATTTATTTTATGGACAATTGTTTACTTCCAAAGAAATCCTCTTTTCAAAAATTAGACTCATAAGAAAGTTGTTAAAATAGTTTAGGGATAATGACATAATGTTGTTGGAACTTTCAAACAAGAACATGTTCTATATCTCAACTGTTTAAGTATTCTTCTGTGTTGTTTAGAAGTATTTCAAAATTTTCTTCATAAAAATTTTACACATTTATAGTTAAATTCCTTTCTTGGTAATTTACATTTTTTGTGGCTATTGGAAATTGAGTCTTTTTTTTTCCACATTAGGTTCTGATTTTATAAATGACATTGATCTCTCTATATTAATTTTGTGCCTTGCTACCTTACTGAATTCTCTTGCAGTCTGTCATATATCTGCAAACAGTGGTAGTTTTATTGCTTGTTCAATTTTTACAGATTTAATTTCTTTCAGTTAACTTGCAGTAAAATGTTTAATAATAGCATTTATTTTTCTTCATTTAATTAGAAAATCTCCTCGTGTTTCTCCTTTAAGAATAATGCTGGAAATTGGGCTAAAAGAAATTTATGCTATCATGTTGAAAAATAATTTTTCTATAACTTTATTACTGAGTCTTTAAAATGACAATTATGATACTGAATGAAATCACAATAATTTAAACTATAAGTCTCAGAAGATTGACTGTTCTTATGAAATAGAGTATACCTTCCTATTGGCTAAGTATTTTATCTTCTTCAGTTAAATTTTTTGGTTTTCTTCATTTAGGGGTTTCACTAAATGTAGCATGATATTCAAAGATCATATTTAAGTCTTTATTTTACTCAAATTGTAACCAGCTTTTGACACTTCTAAATTCTCTCCCATGTAAACTTTTTTTTTTCCTCTTTGGTCTAAAGATGCCTTCCTCTTATGCCTCCCTCTACTGGTTTGTCTACAGTACTTTTGACTACTCATTTACGTGAATTAATTCCTAGCTTCTTTATATTTATTTTCATTATTTTAAGTGGGATTTTTTCCACTACATCTTTCTAACTGGTTTTTGTTAGACAGGTACTAAAAAATGGTGCTCCTTCTGAAAGATTTTTTCTGGTAGTTTTTTTGTCTGTCTATTTTGTTTTGTTTTGGATTTTAGTTTTTCAGTTGTACTATCTAGAACACAAAGAACAATGTTCAATAATGGTTTCAAAAATAAGCACATTTTTCTTGTTCTTTACTTTAAAGTGAATAGCTTTACCATCAAATGAGATGATGATGCTTGGTCTCTCGTGGTTATTCTCCTGTTTCTGTTTCTTTTAAAAATATAATTTCTTTAATAAACAAGGTCTATTTCTAGACTTTCAGATATTGAAGATACCATATCTTTTCTGATGGGGACGTAATCAAATATTTTTTCTTATTTGTCATGTTAATTAGATAGATGGATTCCAGAAAAAAAAAAGTTTCTAAATTGTGGTAAATATGTATACTAAATTTTATTTGCAGATATATTATTTAGAATTTTAAAGTTTACAATATTTAAAGGTGACTTACAGTTCGCAAATTTATTAGCTGCAGTGTTTAATTTAGTTACTACAAGCACTTAATATATACCCATTTTGCTGCAGTCAGTATGCTGGGTGCCAGGAATACAGTGGATGGCAAAACCAATGTGGTCCCACTTCCCCAGAAAAGACTTCCTGTACATTTAGAAACTCCAAACTAGTTCAGATTCTCCTATTTTGTCCTCTCATAGCATTGTAAACACTTCTTTGTAAAACGTATCATGATTCCAACTGTACCTTCACTGTGAGTTCAGGCACCACATTGGTTTTGCCATCCACTGTCTTTCTGGCACCCAGCATACTGACTGCAGCAAAGTGGGTATGTATTAAGCACTTGTAGTAACTAAATTAAATACTGCAGCTAATGAATTTGCAAGCTGTAAGTCACCTTTAAGTATGTAAATTTTAAAATTCTAAAGGAGATCATGCTTCAATGAGTTTTGGGGGGACATTCAATCCACAGCATCTTCCAAATTTCTTCCAGTTACTTACATTGCCTCTCAGTGCCTTTAAACATGCCAGAATTTTACTCATTTCACTCTCTTCCAGACATGTTCCTCAGAGCCTCGTGGCCTGCTTCAGTTAGGACTATCTGCTTCATTTGGGATCTTTCTTCACTGCTATTCTCTTTTTTTTCTTTTTGCCTTTTTTGCCTGTTGCATCTTCTGTTTTCTGAATCCCATGACTTACTCTGTCTTGGTTCTCACTTTCTTTCTTAAAGAGGCTGCATGGAAGATAAGATTCTAGAAGTATTGTACATTTGAAAGTATTTTCTATTCTGCTGTGGCATTTTTTTGTATTAGTTTGGTTGGGGATAAATGCTAGGTTAGAAATAATCATACCTCTAGAATTTTAAAGGCAATACCACATTTTCTTTAAGATTCTAGTGTTGGTTGTTGACATTCTGATTCATTATCCTTTGTAATGGTACTTGTCTTAGTTTTTATTCTATGTCCCCTGAATTTTAAAACTTTGTGAAGATGCACCTTTAGTGTGTGTCTATTTTTGCCCATTGGGTTGAGTATGCAATGGGTCATTTCAAAATAAAAATTCACAATCCTACTTCTGTGAAGTTGTTTTGATGATTCCCTTTATAATATTTTTAGCTAGAACTCTGATTCACATGTTGAAACTTCTGAACTGAGCTTTCAAAAAATTATTTTGCTACTTTCTTCATTTTTCTGTTTTTGATCTGCTTCTCAGCTTATTATCTTAATTTATTTTCCAATCATTCTATTAAATTTTCTCATCTCTACTAACACATTTATGATTTTAAGTTATTTTTTCTTTAATATTTATTTATCAAAGCACCTTCTTCTTGTTCCAAGCATGCAATATTTTAGAAATCATGCCTAGTCTGTTTTTATAAGTATTTTTTCCATTGTTTGCTTATTTGCTCGTTTGTTTTAGTCTCAGTTTCTTACGTTAGAGGATTTTCTCAGACATTCTTCTTGCCTATTTTCATCTGTAAGAGAAGGACATAAAGAAGCTAATTGAGGGTTCTGGTCAAGATGGTGGAATAGACAGTCCCCAGCATCACTCTCTCCCATGAAACAACCAATTTACAACTATAAAAATGTAACAACAGCCAAGCTGGGGCTGTTGGAGCTCAGGGGAAGAGGAGGAGAGACCTATAGAGTTCATGAAGGCAGGAGAAGCCATGATGAGAGAAAGAAAAAACTGCTCACAGCATTTCAGGCTACAGCCACTTTAAGG
Organism: Cynocephalus volans; assembly: GCF_027409185.1. NCBI lineage: Eukaryota > Metazoa > Chordata > Mammalia > Dermoptera > Cynocephalidae > Cynocephalus > Cynocephalus volans. Next base: position 81,798,501 of record NC_084464.1, read on the forward strand.
CTGGAGCTGCTGAGCACATGGAGCTGGAGCTGGCAGAAGCCTCAGCTGTGCCCTTCAGATGGAGTTGCTTAGAGGTGGCAGGGGAGAAGAGGGCCTTGGTGGCCCCAAGGACAGCAAGGCCACTAATGGTGTTCCTGTGGACCTATGCGGAGTGAGGATACAGAAGAGCTGAAAAAGGGGAGCCATTCAGAGGCCAGTGAGTAATCACAAGGGACTGGTGCAAGGCCTGTCCCATGGGAAGTTTTTGGAGCATTAGCAGTGGGGGAGACAAGCCCACTGGGAGAACACTGGGACACAGCAAGGACAGCCAATCTGTCCCCCAATCAGTGCAGGACCACTCAGAGGAGACTGGTCAGGAATGCAGAATTGCATGGGGTGTAGTTTGATGAAAAAACTCTGGCCCAGATTAGAGTTTCTACACAACCCAGGCGCACCAGGTCTCTGGAGAGCTGAAAGTACCTATAAGGTCAACCATTAAACTCTGAGCTGCACAGAAAGCCTTCCCGAGGGAAGTAGCAATTTAGCTCAACCACAGAGCTCAAGTACTGGTTTTCACAGGAAGTTTTAGAAGTAAGCAAAGGACAAAAATTTAGTTCTGGCCCAGGCACACCACCAGTGCCTCAGGGCCACCAGGGGACTTGAGGCAAAGAGCCGGGGACCAGATCCCCCCACAAACAGGCCCACTGCCAGTGCCAAGGAGCATGCCAAAGATGTTACCTCTGTATGAGTGGCCTACCACAGCCACCACCATAACCACAGCTGCCACAAAAGTGGCTAGACATCATAACTACCATGCAGATGGTCCACCAGCCACTGGGGTGAATTGACACAAGGAGAGTCACTGGCAGAGACCAAAGAAAAGAATAATCTCTCTCTCTCCACAAAGCCCATTTCAGAGTGACAGAAGCAGCAGCTGCTCTATAATAATATTGAGGGACCTGAACGCACCTCTCAGCATTGGACAGATCATCTAGGCAACAAATCAACAGAGTAACCTTTACTCTTTCAGAAAGAGAGAAGAAATCTAGGGTTATCAGTGATGGGAGAGGAGAGGGAGAGGGGTTAGGGAGAGATTAGACAAGGGACATAAAGAATAAGTACAATTTGTAACAATATACATACTGGTATATACAATTATGATTCAATAAAATAAATAAAGAAAGAAAAAGAAAGAAAGAAAGCTGATGGACATTTTCTATGCATGGGTGGGCTTTGTAGACTTCATAGTAGGCCGGGTCTTTCTCATTAATTTTCTGGGAGAGAAATAAATGGTGCAGAATATTATTTGAGTGACTACGTTTTCATTTTTTTCAAAGGAAGCTATATAGCTAGTATCAATTTAAATGCAGAGAACATAAATTTATTCTTTGTGTATGATGGAAGTCCTAGTGCCCTAGGGCTTAATTCTCCTATGGTACTTAGTTAGAAAAGGATTGCTTTTGCCCCAGTGTACCTTTAAAATTTTTTTCTTGGGCTAGTCAGATTCCCCAGAAAATAATTTTTCAATCAGCTATTTGGAGGGCATAAAATGTGAACATTTTGGGAGATGCATGTGAAAATCATACTAGATGTGTCAATATTCCAATGAGTAAAGATTCAGAGGTCTCCCTTTGTGGTCAGTGCTGGACTCTCACCATCAACAGTGCTAGTGGTTCCCAAGCCAGAATTCTCCTATCTTTACTAGAGAAAACCCACAATTTGTTGCAAGAGAGATGAATGGGAAGGAAACCTCTGCCTGGAATCAGGGAAGGGATGTAGAGACTTCTTAACTGCACTTTCACCAATCCTGTTGGCCCCACTTTTATCCCCGCTTCCAGAGGAATGTGATGCCATCCATTCGTCAAGCTTCAGGAATTTTTGCAGAGCAACCGGACCACTCCAATGCCTGCTTAGGATTCAGTTTTCTGGGGTCTGCTAAGGTATTTACCACTTATTATCTGCTTTCTAACTTCTCAAGTTTTGTTTCTATTATCTCCTCTTCCAGTCTCTCTCTCTTTTTTTTTTTCTGGAATTTTGTGACACAACAAAACAGAATAAAACATCTTTTTACTGTTATTTCAAGGGCTTCAGGAAGGAGCCGAGGAAAATGCATGTGTTTAATTCACTACCTATAACTGGAAGCCTAATTATTTTGTATTTAAATTACATTTTAATATTGTAGAGGTAAGACTGCCTTATTGTTCACTATTTCAGAAAAACACCTATTTGCTCCTATTTATTCCATCTTGATGACTTCAAAGCAATTAAAAGATGTGTATATGGAAATGTTATTTGCATGTACATTAAATATTTATAAATAATTATTGGGAAGAATTCTTAGAATATCATGGTTTGATTTTCAAGTAAATAAGCTTCTGTTCCCCACTTTATATTTCTTTTAAGATTATTTAGCAAAAATTCTATAGATATTTACAATTGTTTCTTATATTTTTTTGTCAGGGTGGTTACAAATTATTTTAAATAATTTGGTAGAATTTTAAAAGATAATTTTTTATTTCCATTAAATTTCCTTAGATTTTCTAGTATATAAATAAAGTTTAATCTGTGAATATTTATTTTGTAACCAGAGAGCTAACTGCATTCTTTTTTTGGTCTAACAAATTTTCTCTTAGATTTATCTCTTGCCTTAGGAAGACAATTATAACTGGTAAATAATAATTTTCTCACTCTTTACAATGACCATTCTTATTTTTGATATTTTAAACTTATCTCAATATGTATTTTGTTTCTTTTCTTTTATTTGCCTTTTCTAGACTTGTGTTAGCTGTTCTTTTTTTACTGTTTTACAATATTACTTTATTTTAATAGTTTTTTGTTTAATAATCATGCAGTAACTTTATATGTGCGGCAACTTGACTTTATAACAAACATTTTTGTAAATAACATTATTTTTATAATTTTATAAATTATCCACAATTATTTTTATTTATTTTTGGACATAGCTTTGGTTTTTAAGTAATTGAAATTACTTGTTTGAACTTTCATTACTACATTTCTAAGTTACTCTGTATGGTAAATGTCTCAAACTGATGGACTAAGGACTGCATTACACACCCAAACATATATTGTTTAGGAATTTTGTTATGTCTGTGAACAGTCTTCTAAAATGCAATGTAACTGTGTACATGTGGAATTGACTATAATTCTAGAAAGTCAACACTTATTATTTTGTACCTGTCCAACTTCACTCGCCTTATGCAAATAATTAGCCTTTTAAGCCTAGTTTAAGAAATACAATTCTATTTGTGATTTCTCATATTCAGATTCATGATTATTTTGTATTTAGGGGAAAGAAAAACAAACTTCATAGTTGTTATTGAACAATCAAAGAATAATCATCAAATTTAATACTAAATACTAATTACAAAATAGTTAACTCAGTAATACTTTAATATCTCTAACATCTAATTAAGCAAACTGAAGAAATTGAACTAATAAAAATTCAGTTCCTGTTGTTAATTAGCAAGCTATAGAAATAAATATGTCAATAGAAAATGCACCTATACTGCAGAGGTAAGAAATATAGATAGAATACTGGTAGTCACTACACTTTTTCTGTAAAGGGCCAGATGAGAAATATTTTTAGTTTTTCCAGTCTTATGGTTTCTATTGCAACTGCTCAGCCGTGCTGTTGTAGTGTGAAAGAAGCCATAGACAGTATGTGACCTAATGAGCATGTCTGTGTCCCAATAAAACTTTTTTTTTTCTTTGTAAAAGCAAGTGATAGCCTATATTTGTCCCATGGGCCATAGTTTGCTAATCTTCTGGTTAGAGCAATTTAGCAGGTCCCACTTCAACAGACACAAGTTGGAGAGAATGCTAAAAATGGTCCTGAACCTGCTCACAGGATTGTATGATGGGTCATGCAGCTTTTTTTTTTTTTTTCCACATTTTCAAAATTTTTATTATAATCAGAAAGTGTTTTTTCATAAGACATTAAGAAAGACATTGTAATAGGATTTCAAACAGAATCCCAATAGGGATGTTAGGGGAAAATCTAGGCTATATAATGTCTAACTACACTTTTTTTTTTTTTTAAATTTTATTTTGTCGATATACATTGTGGCTGATTATTGCTCCCCATCACCAATACCTCCCTCCCTTCTCCCTCCCCCCTACCCCCCAACAATGTCCTTTCTGTTTGCTTGTTGTATCAACTTCAAATAATTATGGTTGTTATATCTTCTCCCCCCCCCCCCCGGTTTGTGTGTGTGTGTGTGTGTGTGTGTATGTGTGTGTGTGTGTGAATTTATATATTAATTTTTAGCTCCCACCAATAAGTGAGAACATGTGGTATTTCTCTTTCTGTGCCTGACTTGTTTCACTTAATATAATTCTCTCAAGGTCCATCCATGTTGTTGCAAATGGCAGTATTTCATTCGTTTTTATAGCTGAGTAGTATTGCATTGTGTAGATGTACCACATTTTCCGTATCCACTCATCTGATGATGGACATTTGGGCTGGTTCCAACTCTTGGCTATTGTAAAGAGTGCTGCAATGAACATTGAGGAACAGGTATACCTTCGACTTGATGATTTCCATTCCTCTGGGTATATTCCCAACAGTACGATAGCTGGGTCGTATGGTAGATCTATCTGCAATTGTTTGAGGAACCTCCATGCCATTTTCCATAGAGGCTGCACCATTTTGCAGTCCCACCAACAATGTATGAGAGTTCCTTTTTCTCCGCAGCCTCGCCAGCATTTATCGTTCATAGTCTTTTGGATTTTAGCCATCCTGACTGGGGTGAGATGGTATCTCAATGTGGTTTTGATTTGCATTTCCCGGATACTGAGTGATGTTGAGCATTTTTTCATATGTCTGTTGGCCATTTGGATATCTTCCTTAGAGAAATGCCTACTTAGCTCTTTTGCCCATTTTTTAATTGGGTTGCTTGTTTTCTTCTTGTAAAGTTGTTTGAGTTCCTTATATATTCTGGATATTAATCCTTTGTCAGATGTATATTTTGCAAATATTTTCTCCCACTCTGTTGGTTGTCTTTTAACTCTGTTAATTGTTTCTTTTGCTGTGCAGAAGCTTTTTAGTTTGATATAATCCCATTTGTTTATTTTTCCTTTGGTTGCCCGTGCTTTTGGGGTCGTATTCATGAAGTCTGTGCCCAGTCCTATTTCCTGAAGTGTTTCTCCTATGTTTTCTTTAAGAAGTTTTATTGTTTCAGGGTGTATCTTTAAATCCTTAATCCATTTTGAGTTGATTTTAGTATACGGTGAGAGGTATGGATCTAGTTTCATTCTCCTGTCATGCAGCTTTTTGACCATGAAATGGAGGATGAGATCCATCAAGATATGGTCTTTAATACCATACATGCACTCAGTCTTTTTCCATCTACCACACTAAAATTATGGAGTTCTTTTTTATACTTTATGGTTCTGGTATGAGAGTGACAATGATTTTCATCTAATCTTTGACATTTCTAGCTAAATTGGGGGGAAATGGAAATGATAATGATTGGAGGATAAGGCTCATATATTTTACTTGCATTTTGGAGTTTGTGTGTGTGTGAGTGATGATGCTGGATATCTGCTGTCTGACACAAGAAGTCAAATCTGCACACTTCTCCACCTTGCATGTTTCCCAGGAGGCTGACTTCTATGAGCTTATTTAATAGACTTCCATACCCACTGGCTGCTGATTGTCTCATCCATAGGGGAGCAGGAGGTGAGCTCCTCAAGAAGTCAGAGAGAGAGAGAGAGAGAGAGAGAGAGACGATTGAGGTATTTGTTCCCCCTGCTCATTCCCTTTTCTGAGGGTTTCAACTTCTGCTGGTAGTTCTCTCTGGGTTTTGCAGCCTCCCTCCCTTCACCCTTTCAGGATTCTAAGACTAGCTCCTGGATGTTGTGCCCTCCCTTGAAGTTTCTCTATACCTTGACCTCTTTGTAAGTGATCGCTTTTCAAAACTCATCTTATATTAGCCACTTTTTATGTGCAATGTTTCCTGCCAAGACCCTAAATGATAGAATTACCAAATAAGTTATCAATACCTTGGTGGCCTAATAGAATGGATAGTCTCTATTTACAGAGTACAATGTTTATTATATTGATAAATTATTGCATTTAATTTATTTTTGTAAATAAAAAGAGTTATATCAATGTGTTACCTATAACAAATGTATTCTATAACTTTCTCATTATTTTTCTTTATGTAATGTAATTCAATGGCCCATAAAAGTTTTAGATTTCAGTTTTATCTATATAGATGACTTTCTCTTTCCCACTTAATAATTTTTCATCTTTAATTCCTTGCTCTGATTTGAATGTTATTGCTCCAGAATTTGTTTCTTTGCATTAGATTGATAACATTTTCCTCTTCATTAATTTGTATTTTATATAAATTATTTATTCTTATTATTTAAATAATATAATTTTATAGCCAAGGTGAGAAAACCCCAAATATAATGAAAGAAAAAAATGAGATGACTAATAATCTCAACTTCACAGTCAGCTGCTATTAATATTTTTACATCTGACATATGCAGGAGGGGTGAGATAATTGAAGTATTTGGTAAAAGCAGAATGTTGTGTTCAAAACATATCTAAACAGAATTTCTCTTGACGTGTTAAGGGAAAAGATAAAGCTAAAGTACATTAGTCAAATGCTATGATTGTGATATTGGTATCAGGTAAAAGTTAATTTAGTCTATAGATATGCTGAAAGGTACATTCCATCAAAGGTACCCTATCAAAATAATATTCGCAATGAGGACTACTGCACTTAATCAATATGTAAATATTATTAATAACAAAATTTGTGAAGTATAAACTATATAAACTGATAGGAGATATCAATCGATAATAGTAGCTATCTTTAATTCTCATGGTCATGACAGATCAAATAGAACTATATAATTCTATTTTATATGTAACATTTTACATAATTATACAAAAATATATAAAATGTTTTATTGTATATACATGTATAATGTGCATTATATCAAATTATATAAAAATGTGGAGAATTTGAAATAAATCATCAATAAGTCTAGGCAAATATAACAATCTTTATAGCTTTAAAAAGAGCACATTCTTTTCATGTGCTTAAGTGGCATACATAAAGTGATTGTGTATTAGGATACAAAACATCAATAAATTTTAAATATAGATGATATTTTGATGAAAAATATCATTTAAAAAATTGATGTCATTTAAAAAAATCTTTAAACATTCTTAAGTCAATAAAGGAAATCAAATTCAGCCACAGATGGTCAATAAATAACATTAATAGAAAGGCAATATATCTAAATTTATGGAGTAGTGCTAAAGATTTGTACAAAATTTATTACTAGACATATAAATGCATAATAGTAAATATGAAAAAATTAAGTTATTTCAGAATTCAACTCAAGAAGTTAGATTAGACAAATAACATAAAAAACAGGATCACAGAGAGTAACAATAAGATAAAATCAGTAGAAACAATAACAAAATTGGTAATTTGATACATGAAGTAATTCACTGAAAATAAAATATGATAAATATTTTGCCAACCTAAGCAGGAAAAATTATAAACAAAATTTATGATGTACATGGGAATAACCACAGATTTAGAAAACAAATTTAAAAACTTTAAAAGAAATATTTTTAAATATTAAAAATTCTAAAAGTGTATTTGCAATATTCTATTCAAATGTGAAAATGTGAATTAAGTGAATAATTTTAGGAAGAATGTAAATGCCAGACACAACTGAAAATAATTTTAAAGAATTTTTCTCACTGAAAATATACAAGTACACACACACACACACACACACACCTGTCTCTGATGGTTCATTGGTAAGTGGTAAATTTTTTCAATTCTTTCTAATATTCAAGGTTATAGAATTCTAATACTAATTTAAACTCTGAGGAATAAATAATAAGCAGAAACTCTTCTGAATTTGTTTTGGTAAGGGCTACACAAAACACACACCAAAACTGAAAAAAATAAAACAAACAAACAAAAAGGATTTGTTTTACTAATGAGAATCTGAGACAAAATATTAAATTACGCATTCAGCAAACAAAATTCAGCAACATGTTAAAAGCATAAGGAGCACTTCTCAGTATTGTTTACCCCAGAATGAAAGGATAATCAAATATTAGGATATGTAAAAATAATTAGCCTTATTATTAGGTCAAAGGAGAAAAAAATGGAAGATCGTTTCCATAATAACAATGCTATTTTTCAAAATCCAACATCTACAAACCATTAGACCGCTTAATATAAAGTTACTTCATTGCATACGTTATGGTAAACATAATAATGGTCCCTCAAAGAAAGCTGAGTTCTTTTATTGATTTAAGAATGTTTAAAGAGGGTTTTTTAAAAAAAATCCAGTTGTTTATTTTTATTTCTGTATTTTTACTAATTTCTACTGTCAACTAACTTTGTCAAAAATATCCTAATCTCCAAAACCTGAGAATATGTTACTTTACTTGGCAAAGGAGCTTACAGATGAGATTAAATTAAGGAATTTAATGTGAAGAGATCGTCCTGGATTATCCAGGTGGGTTTAGTGTAATCAAAGGGGTCCTAGAAGAGGAAGGCAGGAGCATTAGACTTAGAGATGTGAGGACAGAAGCAGAGATCAGAGTGATTCTGTGAAGAAGCAGTCATGGATCAAGGAATACAGGCAGCCATCTAAAGCTGAAAAGGCAAGTACCCAAATTCTCTACTTGAGCAGTCCTGCTGATACCTTGATTTTAGGACTCGCCTTCCAGAACTGTAATATAATCAATTTGTGTTGCTTTAAGCCATTAAATATGTGGTAATTTGTCACAGCAACAATAGGAAACTCATACATATTTATATGTAAGCACGAATGCATAAATACTTAACATTTTATACATATAAGAATATATGTACATATATTTTTGCATAAACATACAGATGTTTAAGTTTGTTTATGTGTGTATTTATGTATAAATCCAACATTATGATTAATGATGAATACTGGAAGAATTCTTAATTATTGAAAATAAAGAATACCATGTTCTCTCTCATTTCATTTAGTTAACATTGTTCTAGAAATATTATGTAAAGCAATGACATAAAAAAGAAGTGCTATAAAGATTGGAAAGTAGAAATAATCAGCATATGTAGAGGCTGTGTTTTTATATTTGGAAAAGTAGTCAATAGCCATTGGAAACAATGAATAACTTGGTAAAGTCTCTTAAAAAGTTAATACGCAACAATCGATAATTTTCTAATACAAAATATAACAAGTTCCAAAAGATAAATAAAGGTGACTACAGATATGATCACAGAACATTGATGATAATAGAAGTGTAAATAAAACTAATAATAAATGTGCAGGATGAATTTAGGAAGAATGTTAAAACTTTTTAAGATACCTAAAATAATTCCTAAGTGAATCGAAATGAATACCTTCTTCCTGAACAGGAATACTCAGTATTACAAAGATGTTAAGTCTGCATAAATTAGTCCAGGTGATTCTAAAGAAAATGTCTACAGGTTTTTGTTGTTATTGGAACCTGACAAAATATGTATCAATGATACTTAAATACTTTTGGGTTATATACTCCTTTGCTGTTAAATAGTACATATCCTTTTCCCAGGAAAAAGGCACATATGTACTTGCACAAAAAATTTTGAAGGGTTCACCGAAACTCCTCTAAAAGAACCTGAGGGGCCCATAAACCCTAATCTAAAACCCATGAGAGAATAGTCATATAAAAAGAGAGAAATTGTGAAAATGATAAGATATAATAAAGGATCTATCACTACCAGTATATTAGTTTTGATAGTACATGTTCATGTAACAAATCCCACTTTTTCATAGTTTAACAAAATAAAAGTTTATTTCTATCTATATTTGTCTCATGCTGATATGCTTGGTTGTTGGGGGGTTTCCTAGTGATTCTACAAAGCAATTTGGTAGAGATTCTGTCACATGTAAAACATGGCTTCCAAAGTAACCATAACATAAACATCTAATCAGAATACAGGGAAGAGAGAGCACAGAGAATGCATGCACACTCAAGTATCTCAGCTTGGGATGACATATAACACTTGTTCACATTTCATTGATATTTATCAATAACTATCTCCACTTCTCTCTTTATGTTGAATTAAGGAAGTTTTTCCATCTACATTTAATTTAATGTTGGTCACTACTGTATAGAGGTTTTAGTAACCAGTCAAGAAATTTGTTAAAGTCACTTCAGCTACTCTGTTAAAACAGTGAACCCCAGTTCTTTGTAAGTAAATTAATATTGATCAATTCAGCCAGATCCACCATGTTTTTTCCTTCCTGCTTGTCACACCTGTAGAATCTATTTCCTCACATATTCCCAAGTCTCTATCAAAATGAATGAAGAAAATCTTGCAATTCTTTTAGAATCTAAGCTATTTCTTCTCAGGTCTGATTCTATCTTTATCCTCACAGGGTATGCTGGGACCCAACTCTAGTTGTGGATCAGGGGACAATGAAGGAAGGGAGTGTGAGTCTGGAGAAAATCAGAATCCCCAGGGGTATTAGTTTTCCAGGGCTGATGTGACAAATTACCACAAACTGGGTGGCTTAAAGCAATACACATTTATTGTCTCACAATTCTGAAGGCCAGAAGTCTGCCTGAAATCTCTGCTGTGTTTGTAGAGCCATGTTCCTTCTGAAAACTCTAAGGGAGGGCCCTTCTTTGCTTCTTCTAGCTTCTGGTCACCCCAGGTATTTCTTGTCATTCTCTGCCTCTATCTTCACCTGGTCATCGTCCCTTTGTGTCTGTATCAATGTCTTTATCTTTTCTCTTCTTTTAAGGACTCTGGTCACATTGTATTAGGTCCCACTCTAATTCAGTATGACCTCATCCTAACTTGATTGCTTTTGCTAAGATTCCATTTCCAAGTCAGGTCTCATTTACAGGTACCAGGGATTAGAACTTCAACATATCTTTTTAGGGGACACATAATTAAGCCCCTAACACCAGTCAAGGTAACTTCTTCAGGTGATGTTACAACCATTTCTTCTAGCAAGGAGAGGTTAATCTCCTTAGATGGGGAGGAAGTGTTGGTACAGCTGGCAAATGAAGATCTATGAGATAGGGAGGTTAGATTGTAGAGATTCATCTGAACCCATGTAAATGTCCCCCATTCCAATTTTAATAGTTTTATTCGTTTCCTAATCTATACCCTAACTTAGTATTCAATTTGTGTAATGATTGTGCCACCCACTAGATATCAAACTTAATGTCTTATATCTGCATTACAAAAAGAGATAAGAAATTATTTTAGAATAGTCATAGAAGGTCACTCACTATTTCTCTTACAATGCCTTTAACTGATAATTCAGTGCCCTAATCTTGTCATTTTCTTTCTGCAGACTCTCCAGTAAGCACCAGGAAGATCAACCAATGCTCTCGTAATCTTTTTCACCCCTAACTTCTATTTTTCAAACCATTTTATTTTCTTATTAATTATGCCTTTAACTGGTACTTTATTCAAGGTATCTAGATAGAAAATTTTAAAAATGTTTTCTTGCCTGTGTAGTCCACGGCTTAGCAGTAGCCTACTGGTGATGAGATTATTATTACCTTTAAATCTAAGTGGCTTATATAGTCCAATTTAAATTACCATTTTTCAGAGTTTGTTTTCTAAACTTTCTGGGAACCTGATATATAGGAGGGTTCAGTCAGAAAAATAAATATGGGTTCTAGATATTTTAAGCAGAAATATATTTACTGATGTGGGAGTTTTCAAAACATTAGAAGGGCTAGAGGAGTGAAGGTCAAGGAAATCCACCATTGGTCTTCAGTGTTAAGAGTTAAGGTGTTGCAGAAACTACAGGAAACTGGAGATGAACACATCTGCTAAATCTTCAAAGCATGTGATTTTTAGGAAATTTCCTACAGACTACTGCAAAATCTCAAATAGTCCAAATCTCAAGCTTGGCAGATTATATTTTCCAAAGACGACTGCAATAATATCTCTTATTCTCCATACTCTTCTGTAATGCTGCCTTCTACTACTGCAACAAGACACATAGGTCTCTATTTCCATTGTTATGAACTAAATATTTGTGCTCAGCACCCAGTTCATATGTTGAAGCCCTAATCCCCATTGTGATGGTATTCAGAGGTAATTAACTTTGTAATTAGGTTTACATGAGGTCATGAGGGTGGGAGCTCTATGATGGAATGAATGTCCTTATAAGAAGAGTAAAAGAGCCCAGAGCTGTGGGGACACAGTAAGAAGGCGGCCATGTATCTGCAAGTCAGGAAGAGGGTCCTCACAAGGACCTGAATCTGTAGACCTTGATTTTTGACTTTCCAGTGTCTAGAACTGTGAAAAATAACTGCCCATTGTGTAAGACATGCAGTCTATAGTATTTTGTTAATCAGACATAATCATACATTGTCCATAATCAGACATTGTCATATAAGATAAAACAAAAAGAGAAAGTGTGCTAAGTTTCTAAAAGAAAATCTGACAGTAAAACAATTATGCTATAACAATCAAAATAATTTATGCCTAGAAAAAGTAGTTAGATCACTAAAATAGAAGAAAAAATCTAGAAACAAAACATAATTCATTTTCCAATGATCTAAAAGAGAAATACAAATAAGTAGGGTAAAATGGCTTTTAAGGTGAATAATGTTGGGACATAGGCTAATAATTTGGAGAATCTAAACAGAGCAAAGCCAGAGTGGATCAGTACAATATTTTTAATACTAGAATGCATTTGCTTTGATTAAGTGTATAAATGTTGAAATAAAACCACAAAATGAAGAAAACGTGTGAATTTAGTCATAATTCTAGAATAATAAAGACTGTCTTAACAAGGACATAAACACAAAAGTCACAAAGAATGACAAAACTGACTTCTTAAAAGTGAAAAGCTTTTGAATGGTAAAACAAAGAAATCCATAAACTATTTAAAAGATGAGAAAGTGGAAAAAATGTGCAAATATGTGACAGACTATTTTTCCTGACTTGAAATGTATTTGTACAAATCAATAAGAAAAAATATACAACTCAGTATCAAAATGACTTTCATAAATTCTCTGAAAATAAATGGACCAAAAAGAAAGAGTTTATCATCCATGGTGATCCCCATATGTCCTGTCACCCCTGTTCTCTACCTGTGCTTCCTCTTTCCACGGGTCTAAACTGAAGGAGTTAGCACCATTATTATAGCTGACATTCTTCCTTTTTGTATTCATCTAGCTTAGTATGATCTGGTCGCAATATTTCAAGAACTTATTTTAAGATAATTGAAAATTATTTAAAAACACAGAAATGGATTCTTAATTTACTAACCTCAAGATAGCCTTTGTAAATGTGAGACAAAATTGAGCTTTTTGTTTGTAGCCCAAATATCCTTGATTTGACTGATAAAGATATTAGGACCTCTATTCATGTTTAAGTTGGCATCAATCCCAATGTCTTTTCTGGTAGAGTGTTTGTTCCTTTCTAGAACATATTTTCTATCATTCTCTTAGACTATAAATCTCTATGTGGTTTATTTTCATTGTTAACTTTGAAGGAAAGTTGAGTCTCTGTGAGTCATGCTTTGGCCTGTGGTACCTGAATGAACAACTCTTCCTTACCTGCTATGAAAAGCTTAATCCTGGGGACTTCTGTGTAGCTGAAGAATATAGTGGCTGCCTTACACCACCTATCTCGATATTTCCTCCCAAATCCACTTAAGACAGTAACAACACAAAAAATATGTCCTTAGCACAACTTCAGGACTAAGAATGTCCACACTTCAGAATAATTATAAGTAAAAACAATTAAAAACTCCAAATTCTAGGGAGAAATCTTTCACACTCACATCACCATTAGACTTTGTGGCAAGAAAGGTCAGGACCAGGACAAATGCAGGGAACAGAGAAGAGAGGAGTTAGCGATGGGTTGAGGGTGATCTAAAACAACTGCCAGAAAAAGTAAGTTCATTGTAAACAGCAAAATTCTTAGAAGTGGATGAGGACACACAGACTACATTAAAGGGACTTTAAAGTACATGCAACTTAAAGTGGAAATCACTTGAAGTCATAGCTTCAGAAGAAGAAAAGTATAAAAAGAAGGGTGGAAGTGCAATTTGAAAATGGGGTGATGTAGAGAAAAAGAAGAAAAAAAGGGAAGGTTTGGGATCCTGTAAGACAAGAGAAAGAGATCTCAGAGAACACACAATCCCTTCCCATATCAAAAAGAAAACAATCTACCAAAGAATACAAACTGTTACACTTACAGACGAGGATGCAATTGAAATAAGAATCCTAACCATTCCAAATTCATAAAAAATAGAAATTGAATAAATCTATATAGATTATTACAGAAACATCAGATAACAAAATTCAATGCATATCATCTGATAAAACACTTTCCCCATCACACACACAATATATATATACACAGACACATACATACATATTTATACAATAAAGCAAAAGAAAATTTTTAGACAGCACTCCAACTTGAATTAAATAGACTTTACACAAGAATTTGAGTTATTAAAAGCCATTTTGATTCATACAATTGAAACTGAAAAATAGAATAGATGAGAAAAATAGGAGAAATAGAAAGAGTTGATTGAAATCATAGAAAAAAAAACTGACAGAAAGGTCAACATTTTCTCAGAAATAAAGACCTAATTACATAGGTCATGGAGAAAATAAACTGAAATCAATATATACTGTGGTGGATTGAAGAAAAGCAGGAAACAACTAAAAGTTGAAAATGAGATAAAGTGAGATTTTAAAAAGCGTGGCTCTATTACTCATTCAACTTCTTAGCTACACATAGATCCATTTTCATATTCTATATCTTCTTGAGTTATTTTGGTAAGTTATATTGTTCTACAAAACTGTTCGTGTCATGTAAGTTTTCAAATTAATTCCCAAATAGTTATTCACAGTATCACTTATTATTTTAAAACTTCTGCTGTTTCGTTGGTTATGTATCTTTTCATTACTTTTCTCTCCTATTTCTGCATTCATACAAAATAAGTTTTTTTATATTATTCATGACTCAGATCCAATATTCAGTTTTGCCATTTGCCTCTTTTGTGGTTTGTTTTCATATTACTTTGCTCTCTTATCTTTATTATGTTTTTGTTCTATATTTGCCTTTATTATTTATTTATTTATTTTGTTGTTCAAAATTCAATGCATGTCATCTTAAGATGGACACTTACTCTTTAAAGTTCAGGGCATTTTCTTTCTAATATAAGCATTTATTCTGTAAATTTTCTTTGAAGCAGTGTCAGACAAGTTTTTATATGTAATATTTATATTACTATTTATTATAATATATTACTCAACTTGTGATTTGGAAAATGTCTTGAAATTTCCATTTTTAATATCTTTATTATTAATTTCTTAGTTAACTGAGCTGAAGTCAGGGCATGCATTCTGTACAATTGCAGTTAAAAATATGTTGATGCTAGCTTTGTATCTTAATTGTTGGTCAATTTTCATTAAAGATCTCTATATATGTATTTTCTAGTAATTAGGTGTCAGCTCTATACATGCCATAAGATAAGATGTAGATGTGTATGCTGTTTTTGTGTTGTTTGCTTGATTGGATAATTACTGAGTAAGCATATTGTGATAAGATTTCAAATAGTATTATGGATTTGCATGTTCTTACAATTGGGGGTAGGGGGAACACCTGTGTCATTGGATGCATATATATTTAGAATTATCATAGCATTCTGATTAATTTTAAGTTTTATCATTATCTAGTGGCTTGATTTATTCCTATGTAATAATTATTGCTTAGGGTTCATTTTGTGTAACGTACTGTATGTTTTTGGTTAGGATTTTTCTGTTATTCCATTTCCTGAACTTTTAATGTTAATGTTAATTTTTCTGTGTTTTTGGCTTGTCTCTTTTGCATGGTATATACCTGGATTTTGTTTCTTTAGTGATCTCCAACAATCTTGTTTCTTTAATCCCATATGATAATCTCTATTTTAATTATATAATTAAGGTAATTAAATTCACATTTATTTTAACTGATGCATTTGAAAGTATCAGTTATTCACCTTTTGTATCTATACTGCATTTTCTGTGTTTAATATCTTACCATTTTTCTATCTTATTTTTGATTAACCAATTCTTTTCTCTTTTCTTTTACCCACTCTTCCAGTTCATTTTTTCTATTTTTTTGAAATTATCCCTAGAAAGTTTGCATTCATAGTTGTAAAAAATCCCTAAGATTTATCATTACCTCCACCTTTTTTCAAACAGTATGAGGATCCTAAAACATATTGTAACCTTGATGAAAACAACCCATTTTTACTCTATCGGATTCCAGAATTTTATTTCTGTCGTATTTTAATCATAAAATTTATCATCGTTATTATTATTTTATATATTTAAAGTCTGCTTAAATTGGCTCTTGTAGTGACTTTAGGTAGCTCAATTCTTCTTTCTAGGTTTATTTTAATTCATTTAATGTAAATGCATTGCAATTTTTTATTGAAAACCTTTTAGTTGTAAATGTTATCAGTTCTTATTTGTCTGAATCCATTTTTATGTTTTACTGATTCTTGTTAAGAGTTGGCTAGGGGTGTACAATTATAGGTTGACATTTACATTCTTCCAGACTCTCTGATATTATTCTCCCGTCTTCTAGCTTCTATATTTGTCTTCAAGTCATATGTTGCCAGTTTAATTTTATTACTTTGTATTTAATCTGTCTTATTTTCTATCTGTGCTTTAAAATAATATCTTTGTTTGGTTGTCCTAAATTTTCAATATGTTGTGTCTGAATATGGATTTTTACTTACTTTTTCTTAAGATACATTGTGCTCAGTGGCTCTGTGTGGCTGGAGTATCATTCATCTGGGACCAGGTTAAAATCTTGACAAGGATTTCCAAGGTCACACACATAACAATGTGAAATCAAACATTGAATCCATGCTTATCTATACTCACGCTAAAAGTTCTTTGCTTGTTTTGTTTACTCCTACCTAGGCTTGGAGAGTTTAAAAAAACAAAAACAAAAACAAAAAACAAAAAATTTAACAAAATCTGTTGGCCAGTGGGTAATTTAGATAGTCAAGTCTTCCAATATTTGGAATTCCTAGTTTACTTGTCTTCAGGTCTTGTCTCTCATTCTACAAATAATTAAAACCCAAAGCTCTAGGTTATTTTGAAAGGCAAAAGCTTTTCTTTGACATATGGCTCCATATATGTTTTTAGCCCATGAAAATATCCCTTATGTTCTTTTGAGCTCAGCTATGTATTTAGACAAATGTTTGCTATATTACATCCAGCATTTCTAAGTTTTGAATTGAGACGATTTTAAGGACATTTAACCTGCCATAAAGCTAGAAATATAAGTATTCAATTTATTTTTTATTCATTTGTTCAAGCACATCTAATCCAGTTACTATCATATGTTAGGACTACCCTCGGCACTAGTATACAGCAGTGCTAAAAACAGACACAATTTCTGCTCTCCTGGAATTGACATCCCAGTGGGGGAAGAAGAGAATAATGATACGTAAAACATATACTGTGTAAGATGGTGATAAATATGGGAAAAAAATGCACACATTAGGATTGAGAGTGCTAGTGGGACTCCTAGTTAGAGGCATCAGAATGTGCAAAGGTCTAAGGTGGGACAGTGCCTGGGACATTTAAGGCCCAACTAGTTCCAGAGCAAGAGAGAGATAAGGTCAGAGAGGACCTGGGGTGCTGAGGGTTATGACCATTTACAAAATTAGAGATTATTTTAAGGACTTGAACTTTTACTCTAAGATGCAAAGCCATTCAAGGATTTTATGCAGAGGAATGACATGATCTGACTTGAATTTAAAAAGTATCACTTTTATCAGTACTATGATGTGACATTATATATAAATCTATGGTATGATATTGCTTTATTTATTAGTTTACTTAAGACTGGTAGGTTTATGAATACAAAAGACATAAACTTAGCAGTCACATTAATTGACTACTGTTGACAGCCAAATTGGATAATGTGAGCCCTAATAAAAATTTTGGCTTCAGTTTTTCTGGATTAAACTTACATTTTCATTAACTTAGTTTTGTTTCTGCAAGTCTCTAACTTACTTTTCATGGTTACTCTCTTCATTGGTTTCTCGAACTCTCCAAAATAGAGTCTAGGTCAAATAAAAGTTCAGAACTCTGCATAAAAGTAAATCTTTGCTAAACTTCAGAGATGGATTCTATAAACATAATGAAATGAAGTTGTTTTTTACAAATTATTGGATTCAAAATTTTTCAGTGGTTCTCATGAAATTTTTATTGCTAAATTCTGTCAAAGCACAATAAGAAACGAAGTAATTCAAAGCTGGGGATAAGAAACCTAAATGAAGAAAAATGATGTGTATGGAAACTAGAAAATGCGATATCATTTTAATTTGCTTTCACTACCTTCCACAATGACCTCTCCTTGGATATGGCAGCATATTCTAACAGCTAAATTTTACTAATTTGGCAAAAGGACTTACCTTTAACTTTTAAAGCAGCAAGGCAATCGCGTGTTTTATTCTTATATTCAATCATCTCTACCTAAAAATATAATAAAATGCTGAGTTCACGTTTGACCAATATGACCTCAATAATGCATTTTATACAACTCTATCTTCAAATTTCTGGCTGGAAACCAAAGGCTTGTGAGGAAGAAGCTTAAATAATTACGGAAATAAATGAAAAAAGTGTGATAAAAAAAAAAAACACTAAAAAACAGGATAACATTTGAAAGTACAAAACTAAGAGTCTGGAAGGAAATAGGTGCTCCAAAAATCACTTAAGCATGATTTTTACTCATTTCTTCAAAATCCAGACAAATATCTATAACAGGGCAATATATTAATATATTAATTTTGTGTGTTACATACTTCCCTCACCCCATGTTCTAAGACCTTTTATGACTCATTGCCTTAGAGAATGTTATTAGCAGAGAAGTTGCTTCAAAATACTTTCATTTCTGAGTTTTGTTTCCTAAAGCCTGAGCCATTTCATGGATTATGCTAGAAGTACCTCAGAGGACGACAAAGGGCAGAGTGCCTTTAAGAAGATAGGATATTAATCTCTTGTCAGATGTATAGCTTGCAAATATTTTCCTTCATTCAGCAGTTGTCTTTTCACTCTGTTAATTTTTTCTTTTGCTGTGCAGGAGATTTTTAGTTTGGAACTTGAATAATCTAACAGTGAAAAAACAAGTAACCCAATTAAATGGCAAAGTAACACAATTAAATGGGCAAAAGAGCTGAATAGGCATTTCTTTTTTTTTTTTTTTCCCCACAACCCCCCAGCTTCCAAAACATGGTTGACAACATAATATTCTATCTTCTGCCTTCATACTCTTTTTCTTTATGCATTTAACAATCTTGTCATTATTTTATTGAAATTTCATGAATGTTCAAGGTAATGGGATACAACATTTTCTCTTTCTTTCTTTTATCCCCCACTCCCCATGCTTCCAAATCATGGTTGACAACATTAATATTCTATCTTCTGCATTCTTACTCTTTTTCTTTATGCAGATTAACAATCTTTTCATTATTTTATTGAAATTTCCATGAATGTTCAAGGAAATGGTATACAACAGTTTTTCTTTCTTTCTTTTATCCCCCACCACCCCCCACCTTCCAAATCATGGTTGACAACATTAATATTCAATCTTCTGTATTCTTACACTTTTTCTTTATGCAAATAACAATCTATTTATTATTTTATTGAAATTTCCATGAATGTCTAAGGAAATGGATACAACATTTTTTTTTTTTTTCAAATATTTTAACAAATTTGTGGCTATTGAAAATGGAATCTTGATTTGTGTAATGTAATCTAGATAGTTATTGTTATTACATAAGACATTTATTAATTTTATATGTGAATTTTTCTAAATCGCAACATGTAAATTTTATTTTAGTAAGTCGTCTTGTTTGTAATAGGTTTTTAATTAATTATTTTTGATTTTCTAAATTCACAATACATACATGTAACACATTTTTCTCCATCTTGAGATGTACAAATACGTATGGTCAAATCTTATTTTATCTAGTGTTTTGATATTTATGAGTCTTACATTTTCTTTTTTTTTTTAAATTAATTAATTAATTTATTTATTTTTATTTTTATTATTTTTTTTGTTTTATTTATTTATTTAATTTTTTTTAATTTTATTTTGTCGATATACATTGTAGCTGATTAATGCTCCCCATCACCAAAACCTCCCTCCCTTCTCCCTCCCCCCTCCCCCCCAACAATGTCCTTTCTGTTTGCTTGTTGTATCAACTTCAAATAATTGTTGTTGTTATATCTTCTTCCACCCCCCCGGTTTGTGTGTGTGTGTGTGTATGTGTGTGTGTGTGAATTTATATATTAATTTTTAGCTCCCTCCAATAAGTGAGAACATGTGGTATTTCTCTTTCTGTGCCTGACTTGTTTCACTTAATATAATTCTCTCAAGGTCCATCCATGTTGTTGCAAATGGCAGTATTTCATTCGTTTTTATAGCTGAGTAGTATTCCATTGTGTAGATGTACCACATTTTCCGTATCCACTCATCTGATGATGGGCATTTGGGCTGGTTCCAACTCTTGGCTATTGTAAAGAGTGCTGCGATGAACATTGGGGAACAGGTATACCTTCGACTTGATGATTTCCATTCCTCTGGGTATATTCCCAACAGTGGGATGGCTGGGTCGTATGGTAGATCTATTTGCAATTGTTTAAGGAACCTCCATACCATTTTCCATAGAGGCTGCACCATTTTGCAGTCCCACCAACAATGTATGAGAGTTCCTTTTTCTCCGCAGCCTCGCCAGCATTTATCGTTCATAGTCTTTTGGATTTTAGCCATCCTAACTGGGGTTAGATGGTATCTCAATGTGGTTTTGATTTGCATTTCCCGGATGCTGAGTGATGTTGAGCATTTTTTCATATGTCTGTTGGCCATTTGGATATCTTCCTTAGAGAAATGCCTACTTAGCTCTTTTGCCCATTTTTTAATTGGGTTGCTTGTTTTCTTCTTGTAAAGTTGTTTTATAAAGTTCAGCACTCATTCATGACAAAGACCCTCTATAAGTTAGGTATAGAGGGAAAGTATCTCAACATAATTAAAGCCATATATGACAAACCCACTGCCAATATCATCCTGAATGGGGAAAAGCTGAAAGCTTTTCCTTTAAGAACAGGCACTAGACAAGGATGCCCACTCTCACCACTCCTATTCAACATAGTGTTGGAAGTACTAGCCAGAGCAATCAGAGAAGAGAAGGAAATAAAGGGCATCCAGATTGGAAAAGATGAAGTCAAACTGTCCCTGTTTGCAGATGACATGATCCTATATATCGAACAGCCTAAAACCTCTACAAAAAAACTGTTGGAATTGATAAATGATTTCAGCACAGTAGCAGGATACAAAATCAACACACAAAAATCAGTAGCATTTCTTTTCTCCAATAGTGAACATGCAGAAAGAGAAATCAAGAAAGCCTGCCCATTTACAATAGCCACCAAAAAAATAAAATACTTAGGAATTGAGTTAACCAAGGAGGTGAAAAATCTCTATAATGAGAACTACAAACCACTGCTGAGAGAAATTAGAGAGGATACAAGAAGATGGAAAGATATTCCATGCTCTTGGATTGGAAGAATCAACATAGTGAAAATGTCCATACTACCCAAAGTGATATACAAATTCATTGCAATCCCCATCAAAATTCCAAAGACATTTTTCTCAGAAATGGAAAAAACTATTCAGACATTTATATGGAACAATAAAAGACCACGAATAGCCAAAGCAATGCTCAGCAAAAAAAATAAAGCTGGAGGCATAACACTACCTGACTTTAAGCTATACTACAAAGCTATAATAACCAAAACAGTATGGTACTGGCATAAAAACAGACACACTGACCAATGGAATAGAATAGAGAATCCAGAAATCAACCCACACACTTACTGCCATCTGATCTTTGACAAAGGCACCAAGCCTATTCACTGGGGAAGGGACTGCCTCTTCAGCAAGTGGTGTTGGGATAACTGGATATCGATATGCAGGAGAATGAAACTAGATCCATACCTCTCACCGTATACTAAAATCAACTCAAAATGGATTAAGGATTTAAATATACACCCTGAGACAATAAAACTTCTTAAAGAAAACGTAGGGGAAACACTTCAGGAAATAGGACTGGGCACAGACTTCATGAATACGACCCCAAAAGCACGGGCAACCAAAGGAAAAATAAACAAATGGGATTATATCAAACTAAAAAGCTTCTGCACAGCAAAAGAAACAATTAAAAGAGTTAAAAGACAACCAACAGAGTGGGAGAAAATATTTGCAAAATATACATCTGACAAAGGATTAATATCCAGAATATATAAGGAACTGAATAGGCATTTCTCAATGGAAGATACACATATGGCCAACAGAAACATGAAAAACATGCTCAACATCACTCAGCACCAGGGAAATGCAAATCAAAACTACTTTGAGATGTCCTCTCACCCCAGTTAGACTGGCTATTATCAAAAAGACAGAGAATAGCAAATGCTGGCAAGGATGCAGAGAAAGAAGAACCCTCCTACACTGATGGTAGGACTGTAAAGTAGTGCAGCCATTATGGAAAACAGTATGGAGCTTCCTCAAACAACTACAGAAAGAACTGCAATACGATCCAGCAATCTCACTGCTTGGTATGTACCCAAAGAAATGGAAATCATCATGTTGAAGAGATACCTGCAGCCCCATGTTTATTGCGGCTCTATTTACAATAACAGATATGGAATCAATGGAAATGTCCATCAACAGATGACTGGATAAGGAAACTGTGGTACATACACACAATGGTATACTATTCTGCTGTAAAAAAGAATGAAATTCTGCCATTCTCAGCAACATGGATGAGCTTAGAGAAAATCATGTTAAATGAAATAAGCCAGGCACTGAAAGAGAAATACCACATATTCTCACTCATAAGTGGGAGCTAAAAATTAAATACGTAAGAAAGAAAGAAAGGAAGAATGGAAGAAGGAGAGCTACAACAATCACAATGATACACTGAATTTTCAAAAGGAGAGAACAGAATTGAAGTTACCAGAGGAGGGAAAGAGGGAGGGGAAGGTGGGGGTTAGTGAGAAATTGGTAAAGAGCCACAAAAAATGATTATGTTGTGTAATGTTGAGTATACTAGTTATCCTGATTTGAGCATATTGCACACAGGTATTGATATTCAACACTGTACCCGACAGATAAGTACAATGATATTTCAATTAAAAACATAATAAAAAAAATTTTTTTTTAAACTACAAAAATAAGGAGATAGGTGGAGAGGTGAGATTCATCCTTGTTCAGGAATACATGTCTGTCGTTGCCCCCTTGGGATTAACACTTGCAACTGTGATTTGACCTCAAAGGCAGGGAAGTGCAGTACACCAGGGAACCTAGACATCAGTGCAGGGGTTCCCGGGGTCACTAAAGATTGGAGTGTTCCTTTGGTGTTCAGAGAAGGCAAATGCACTGCACTGATCATTCTGGGCAATTGAGCCCCTCACTAGAGGAATTTCCTTCATTCCTTGGTGACTTTTACACAGCTCCAAGGTAGCAGGAATCCTGATGATGACTGGAATTGAATACCCACTGATTTAAATAAGGTATTAACTGTGGACTCCTGTTAAGTAGGAGAACTAGCTTGGGCTGCCTTTTCCAAAATCAACTCTGAAACACCTGGGAAGGAGAGTGAAGTGTAGAATCCAGTAATGGCCATGGCCAACTGCATAAAACAGAAAGAAGTCTTTTCAGATGACTGAAGGCTGCCTTGAATCACTTTATATCAGGATGCCAGGGACTGAGGTATTGCAGCCTGGGGAAGAAGGAGACCAAAGGTGGCAGCAGAAGAACAGTTGTGAAGTGTTTAATTTCTGCTCTTGTCTCTGCAGAGTTGCTTTAAGGCAGTTATTGTCTGCTCATAAGAGATTAGGCTGTGAGTAAATTGCAAATCTTTCTTCCTAGATTGCTTTTTAACTACTCTTAGGCCATGTGAAAGTTTGGAGGGTTAGTGTGTCTGTTTTTAAATCTCTCTACTTTTATCTTTTATGGCGTCTTGATTTTGATCTTAGCTAGAAAGACTTTCCTCACTCCAAGGCAATAAAGAATTTCTCATGTTTAATTCCAATACTCTTACAGTTTTATTTTGTACATTTAAAATGTTGATCCATTTGGTTTTTTATTTTTTTTAGGTGCATGATAAGAAATATGGATTCAAATTTTTCTTTTTCCAGTTATCAAATTGTCTTAGCACTACTTTTTAAAAATCATTTATTTTTAATTGTACCAAAATACATGTAACATAAAATTTACCATCTTAACCATTTTTAAGTGTACGGGCTAGTGGTACAAAGTACATTCATATCAGTGTGCAACCATAACCACCATCCACCTAAAAAACTCTTTTCATTTTGAAAACTGTACTTATTAAACAAGAACTCCCCATTTTGCCCTCTTCAAGCACCTGGCAACCACCATTCTATTTTTAGGTTCTATGAATTTGACTACTGCATGTACTTCATATAAGTGGAATAATACAATGTTTGTCCTTTTGTGACTGATTTACTTCACTTAGCCTCATGTCCTCGAGATTTATCCATACTATAGTATATGTCAGCTACATTTTAAGGCTGAATAACATTCCATTACGGGGACACACCACATTTTGTTCATTCATTCATCTGTCAATGGACACCTGGGTTGCTTCCACCTTTTGGCTGTCATGAATAATGCTATTGTGAACATGGATATACAAATATCTCTTCAAATTTTTGCTTTCTGTTCCTTAGAGTATATACTCAGAAATGGAATTGCTGGATCACATGGCAATCTATTTTTAATTTTTGGAGGAACTGTCACACTGTTTTGCACAGTGATTGTGCCATTTCACATTTCCATCAGGAGTGCACGGGGTTCCAATTTCTCCATGTCCTCACCAACACCTGTTATTTTCTGTTTTACTTAATACTAGACATCTTAATGGGTATGAGGTGGCAGCACTACATTAAAATGAAAATTTTTATCACTCTGATTTTGTATACTTACTTTATCATCTATTGAACTGCTGTAGGATTTGGGTCTTTTTCTGGAATTTTATTTTCTTTCTGTTGATCTGTTTGTTTATTGGCCAGTATGATGACATTTTATTTATTGAAGCAGGCAGTGTGGTGCAATGTTTAGTAGGGCTAGTCTTTCCTCACTAATGCTCTCTTTTTTGAGTTTTCCTGAGTATTCATTTTTCCATATAAACTTCAAAATCAATTCCTAGCTTTAGAGGAAAAAAGGTTGGCATTTTTATTAAATCTTAGCAAACATCAAAATCTGCTCTTTAAAAGTTTGAGAAGTGCTTGTGGAAGCATGAGAACCCAGTATTGTGGAAGGGAGAAATTAAGGTTTTTGGCCAATTTCCCTGTTTTTTTTTTTTTTTTTTTTTTACAGAAAATACACCTTTTAATCTATTTTAATAAAATGCGATCTATTTTAATAAATTACAGTTTCCTCAAGAATTATTCATTTCATTCAAGGTGTTTTTCACAGAATTGTGCAAAGTAGTCTTTCATTATTTAAAAAATTTTTCTTAGTTTCTATTATCTTTTCCCATTGGTTACTTCTTGTCTGTATATCTGTGTGTATCTGTGAATTCTTTTATTTTTCCTTGATTAGACTAGCTAATGGCTCCACTATTTTCCTGACTTTCAAGAACCAGATTTTTAATGTTTGTTCTACCATTTTTTCTAATTCTATTATTTTTATCAATTCTTCTCTTCAGTTTATTGTTTTTATTTTAAAGTTTTTTAAATGAGGTGCTTAATTTGTATAAGGATGAATAATATAAAATTTAATACATAATAATACACAATAAAATTTAATATGAATGTTTCCACGAGTACTGTCTTATCTGTATTTTTATTTGCTTTTGTATATGAACCTTATAATTCCTATTTGAACCTTCATTGTATCAACAATTCCTTAAGATAAAAAGAAAGTTTTAAGTAAGGAAGATTTTTTCTCTGACTTTTAAAAATCTAATATCTCTTTTTATTAAATGTGATACAAAAATGTTATATTTATTACTTCTTTTCATTTATTTGGAATATATTGAGGTTTGCTTTGTGGCCTTTATATTTGGTCCATTTTTGTGTATACTTCATGGACAGGTGAAAAGAAGGTGTAGTCTTTATTATTAAGGTAAAATGTTTAATATACTTGTATATCCTTCAGATTTACTGTATTGATTTGGTTTTATAGGTCTTCAATATCCTTACTTTTTTGTTCACTTGATCTATCTTGGAACATGAAAAATGCAAACCTCCTATATTAATGTTATGTATATTCATTCTTTTATCCTGTAATTTCTGCTTTATAAATATTATTGCTATATTACCTGGTATGTATGTTACATCTGTTTTATGAATTTTACCTTTTGACATAACAACTTGTGTTTCTTTGTCTTATTTGATGAATTTTAGCTAAAATTCTACTTTGCCTAATACAGAAAGACCTAGGCTTCGTTTTACCTCATTTTCCTGGTATTCAAAAATCCAAACTTTTATTTTAACCTTTTGTAATAACTTTGTTTATTGTAACATATGCATACAAGAGTTGTTTTTTGTTTTGTGGAACAATACGAAACATTTTACTTTTAATAGATTAAAAACAAACCTAATTACATTTATTGAAGTCACATTTCTTTTTCGTGACCGGCACTCAGCCAGTGAGTGCACCGGCCATTCCTATATAGGATCCGAACCTGAGGTGGGAGCATCGCTGCGCTCCCAGCGCCGCACTCTCCCGAGTGCGCCACGGGCTCGGCCCTGAAGTCACATTTCATTGGCTTTATGTCTGTCACATTATATAATTTACACTATTTTTTTATGATTTTAAGTAATACTTTCACTTTGTTGTCTGCTTACATTGTTTTGTGTGTATGTGTGTATGCATAGCTTTTTTTTGAGTGGTGACCATTATATCTTTACAGAATTTTCTTGATAACCATTTTAAATTTAGATAATTCTTATTTATTACCTACAAGAAAACATAAAATTAAGTTTTATTTCCTCCCCTTTTATTACCAATTTTATTCAATATTGCTATCTTTCTATACTTTGCATTCATTAAATTTTAATACTATATCTAGCAACTTTAGTTAATGTTGTTTGACTCTGTTGTTAAAGATTTAAAAAATAGCTATATCATTTGACTTAACATAATCTCTCTCCCTTTTTCCCCATTTTTTGATGATTACATCATTTCTTCTCTGTCAAAACATATGACATTTATATTTCACCCTGTTTCTCTTATTCCACCTTTACTATTCCTTAGATTTCAGCTTAAATACTCAAGGCTCTATAGCTCTTCTTTTGCTGTAGTTTCCTTAAAACATCTGTTTGGCTAAATTTTGTTTTCAACTTTTTCCAGAAGGACCATTATGAACAATATTTCCTGAGTCCTTTTCCCCACCTCCCTTTGGCTTTTTTACATGCAGGATATTAAACATAATACATAGTAGGTGGTCCCAGTGGAGTGAGAGAGAAAAAAAAGAGTAATGAGAATGAGACTGTGAATAAGGGAAACTATAATAATAATGTGACATAAGCTGTGATCAAAACAATGTTCAATGCTGCACTTGATGAACACCTAAATTTGGGACCTGAAATTTATACTCATTAAGTATCATCATTCTAGGCAATAAACCTTTAAGTATCCATGGGTGAAGTAGAACTGTGTGTATTAAACTATTTTAAATGATGCTACTCTATGACTTGTAATTACAGGCTGTTTATTCATTCAGCAATTTATGGTGCGGCAGCACATACCAAGCACCGTTCTTTGTGCTAAGGCTCAGCAGGGAACAAGACAGACAACAATTCTTGCCCTTCTGGATTTATAGTTTCATTAGTTAGAAGTATCTGTGCTTCAGGCTTTTCTTAACACAATCTTTGGACATTCTGTTCTTCTGAGTCTGTGACAGGCACAGAACTCAAATAAAATCTGCTTATATTTCTAAAACATCTTTTTGTTGTAGAAAACTATGTACGTCATTCATTTGACTCATGGAGTACTGTGTTTGAGAAGAATGACAGTGTAAACTATGTTTATTATGAAATATATCAATCGATAGAGAAAATATATTTTACAAATAATAACTAAGATCTGTGAGAACCATGTATGTTGACACAAGCTTACCAAATTAACCAAGAAGTTAAGTAACTCTAATTCCTTATACTTCTTAGGTATTTCATTTCGTAACATGATTTTTTGCCTTCAGAAGGAAAGAAGGGAAAGGAGCATTGATTTTAAACAGAATTGGAAATTGGTGAGCTTTGCTTTTTTTGAGAATGTTCAAATTCTACTTATATCTTCTCCAACAGCACTTTATGGACATCTGTATCTTAGTTCTTGCTATATTATACTGAAATTATCTATTTCTGGGCCTGACTCCCCATCTGGAATATAAGCCCTTTCATGGAGGCAGATGCAGTGTCCCTTTATCTCTGTATCCACTGTGCTCCTCACAGGATCTGTCACATAATAAGCCCTTCAGTATATATTTGCTGCCTTGCACTATACTTTCCCTGCAGGATAGGAGCTGTGATCATACTAGATTTGCCATTGGAATGCTCATATAAATAATAGAATACTTCCCGCCTGGATCTGCCTTAATGTTTTTCTCCAAGCAAAGCAGAATGCTTTGCTTATTTTTCCAGATGTAGTGGCGAGACCTGTGTGGCAGAGAGGGGGAACGAGGTCACAGGGATGACCTAGGTTATCTACATTGAGACCTGCAGCTCAGCTCTGTGAAATGTTGCCCCTTGGTGAGGTGCCCTCCAGAGTCCTGCTCAGCATGTTGCACTAGGGGAGTGGATCTGAAGGTTGTTTGGCCCAGATCAGTGGCCACTCTCACCTAATTCTGTCTTCTATAGTTTCTTCTGTGTTGGACTCATAAAGAATGCTTTCCTTAAATTCTCTCCCCTGATATTTATACAATTTAGTCACGTCCTAAATAACTAAGAAGTGGAAAGTGGATGCATGGGGATGGGCATTTTCTGATAGGCAGCTGGAAACAGTGCCATCAAAATGGTAAACCAACCTGAAAGTCAGTGTCAATAATGTGAAGTCAAGGAGAGAACAATCTTTCATGTTCTCACTGCTGTAGGCTAGAAGCCTAAAGACCTACGGAATCTTAGAACCTGAGAGATAGAAAGGACTTCAAAATTCAGTTAATACCTTCTAGTTCCCATACGGTAACTCCTTCTGCATGGCTCAAGCAAAAGGCCACCCAGAACATTCTGGAACATGTTCACTGAAGAAAGAAAATGTAGGCCGTAGTGTCTCTGATCCTTAGAGTGTGACTCCCCAAAACTATATGTAATAACTGAGGCCAGATAGACCAAATGCATATTAACATTACATTTTGAGGGGTAGAAAAATCCATTCATAATGTACAGAGGTAAAATTTAATTACTGAGACAATGAACAAGCTAATTGAATTAAAATGCACAGCATTGTCTGAAATATGTGGACTATTTTATACCTTGTACTTCTATTATGTGAGTAAATAACACTCTGTGCTTTCTGAAGCAACAGTAGAAGTAAAACAATTCCTTTTTACTTATAAAATCCCATATTGTTTTTCAAACTTATTTTTTTAGTTGATACACAGTAAGAAATACATTTTCCATCTCATTTTGGTACAAACACATACACACACACACCACTGAAATTAAAACAAAAGCTTCACAGAACAATGCTCCCCCTTAGTAATGATGCAGCCTGATGTTTTCTGTTATTTACAATCTATTCTGCCTTTCTGATGTTTTATGAAATCATCAAAGCTTTAATTCTCACTCACACCAAATGAACATTGCAAGTTGTCTATGGCTCTGCTACACGTCGCCTTCAGTTAGGACCTAGGCTGGCAATACAGCATTTACGTTGAACGTCATCCTTTCCCGTGGCCCAGGAAAAAGAAAGTTCATGGAATAACCTGATGCTGGTTTTTAAGTCTTCTGTCCATAAATGAAACACATCTTTCCACTTACATGCCACTGGCCAAAGCAAGTCTCAGGGCTACCTGTGATATCATCGAGTTGGAGAAGCATAATCCGTCTTTGGGGATGGATAGCAAACATTTGTGAAAAACAATGCGGCCTACCTTAGTGTTTTACGGACATGCATAATTTCCCATCATTTTCAAAGCCAAGCTGATATTAGGCATTATTTCCCCTATTCAAATAATCAGGCTCATAGACTATAGAACTATTAAGTGACAAATCCTGGATTCAGAGCAGATCTGAGATATACAAATCTTGTTCTCATAATCTGCATATTTTTTTATTAGATCCCAATAGACAAAGTTTCCCTTTACAAAGATCTCTTAAAAATAATAATTATGGTAGTAAAAACACAAACTTTATAATTACTTTCTTATTCTGTCATCTAAAAATATTTGTCATAACCACTGTAAAGGATTCAGATCTACAGTTTGGAAAACACTGTTCTTTGGAAGTTCAAAAAGGATCAGAGTATAGAGAAATGCCTTTGTTTTCCATAATAAAGAAAATAATACATTGAGAAATTAATATTATAGCGCCAGAAGATACCAGGAGTGCTGGAACTAACACAGCAATCAGTTATAAAGACAGCTAATAGTTAAACCTTATCTCAGAAAAAGATAAATTTACATCAATTTACGTGTGAGATAGGTGGCTGTAAATATTCAAAAAGGGAAAAAAGAAAATTTCCCCACTAAAATAATTCAAATTGTTAGTGATTTTCTGTTTGCTTGCATTTTTATTGAAAGATACCTTTGAATAATAATTTCTAGGTATTTTTGAGTGCTTATAATGGGTGAAACCCTGTTCTAAGGGCTTAACTTGTTTTATCTCAATTAATCTGCACAGTAACTTATAAGGCAAGGACTATTGTTACCTTCATTTGGCAAATAGGAGAACAGAGAGGAAGAGATTAATTAATGTGCATATGATCACTCAGCTGCTGAACGGCGGAGACAGACTCTCAGGCTCTAGAGTAGATGTTCTTGTTTTTACATTATTATAATATGTAAAAGAACATAAAATTTACCATTTTAATCATTTTTAATTTAGCAGTCAGTGGCATTAAGTACAATCACATCATTGTGCAACTGTCACCATCATCCATCTTCAGAACTCATCATCTTGCAAGACTGAAATTCTGTACATGTTAAACAATTGTCCCCTGCCCCTGGCACCCACCATTCTACTTTCTATCTCTATGAATTTTACTACCATAGGTAGCTTATGTA
Organism: Cynocephalus volans; assembly: GCF_027409185.1. Lineage (NCBI taxonomy): Eukaryota > Metazoa > Chordata > Mammalia > Dermoptera > Cynocephalidae > Cynocephalus > Cynocephalus volans. The sequence continues at coordinate 81,829,785 of NC_084464.1, forward strand.
AGTGGAATCATACAGTATTTGTCCCTCTGTGACTGGTGGTTTAATTTCACCTTCCTTTTTAAGGATGAATAATATCCATTATATGTATATACCACATTTGTTTATCCATTCATCCATCAATGACACTTGGTTGTTTCAGCTTTTGGGCTATTATGAATAATGCTGCTATAAGCATGGCTGTACAAATATCTCTTTGAGTTCCTGCTTTCAATTCTTTTGGTCATATACCCAGAAGTGGAATTGCTGATTCATAAAATAATTCCATTTTTAATTTCTGAGGAACTGCTATACTGTCTTCCATAGCAGTTGCATCATTTTACATACCCAGCAGCAACCACAAAGGTGCAAAATTTTCCTCATCCTCACCAAATCTTGTTATTTTCTGTCTTTCCCAATAGTAGCAATTCTAATGGGTGTGAAGTGATTACCTCATTGTGGTTTTGATCTTAGAGGAAAAGCTTTTAGTCTTTCACCATTGAGAATGATGTCAGCAATGGTTTCGTTTTTATTTGTTTGCTTTTTGAAAAAAGTATGGCTTTTATTACGTTTAGGCAGTTTCTTTTTATTTCCAGCTTGTTGAATGTTTTTATCATGGGATGAGTGTTGAATTTTGTGAGATTTTTCTGCATCAGTAGAGATAATTATGCTTTGTTTTATTTTGTTGTTTTCTTTCATTCTGTTAATTAGGTGCATTTTGTCAATTTTGTTAGTCTTTTTTGTAGAAGCAACTTTTGGTTTGATGGATTTTCTCTATTGTTTTCTCTATTTTATTTATCTTTGCTCTAATCATGATTATTTTCTTCCTTTTGCTAGCCATAAATTTATTTAATATAAATTTTTAAATAAATTTATTTATTTAATATAAATTTTTCATATTTTCCTCAGTTGTAAAGTTAGGTTGTTGATTTGAAATCTTCCTTTTAAAAATATGTTTACAGCTATAAATTTCCTCCTTATCATTGCTTTTCCTGCATCCCACAAATGTTGATATGTTTGTGTTTTTATTTTCATTCACCTCGAAGTATTTCTAATTTTGCTTGTGATTTATTCTTTGACCCTATTGTTTAAACATGTGCTGTTTAATTTCCACAAATTTGTGAAATTTTTTACTTTGTTCACTTTTTGCTCTTGAGCACCTGTAAGATGATTGTTTTAATGTCTTTGTCTAGTAAGCCTGCCATCTGGCCTTTCTCAGGGATGATTTCTATTGACATATATTTCTTTGAATGAGCCTTCTTTAATGTTTTTGTATGACTTGTAATTTTTTTGCTGAAAACTGGGTATGTGCACCTTTTAATGTGGTAACACTGGAGATCAAAAAATCCCCCTTCCCCAGGGCTTGTTGATTTTTTTCTTTTTTTCTTTTGTTGTTGTTTGATTGTTGTAGGGTTTCTCTGTGCCAAGACTGAGGTGTAAGCTTAAGTGTCTTCTTGGTCTTTCTGAACCTATGCCTTTTTCTGGGCATGTGAACTGACTTTCTAAATTCTTCTTTATATATATGGTTGCTTTTGAATGTCTTGGTCCTTAATTGTCTGGCTCCCAATATGAGAGTAAAAGATAAATGAAGTAAGAAAAGGCACCAGACTATTAAATCCCCTAAAAGTCACTTCAGCCAGAAGGGGAGGGGCTTGCAACATTGGTGGTACGCATTGCAACAATGGCTGTCTATCTCTGTGCCTGCACCTCCACAATCAGAAGCATTAATTAATGATCAACAAAAGAGATCCCCAATATTTAGAAGACAGGGTCGTTACTGCCTACCCTGGTTCCCACAAGCTGATTCTCAGCTCCTCCACAAACACGTGCTCAGCCACCTGCCATGAGCTTTAGAGTAGTGGTTAGGAAACAGCAAGTGCCCCTAAATCTAAAATTGACCAAAATTAACAGCAAAGATTTGCCCTAGATGCTGCAAGTCCTCAGTTGACTCCAGAGTTCCAAAATAATTACATCAGATGGATGCTGCCATTGCAACTGCTGACTAGGTGGGAATTGAATACCTGGTGCTTCCTATGCCACCATCTTCCCTGATGTCACTCTCTAGAGAATATTTCTTAACTGCTAGACCAGACTTCTGTAGGTTTGGTTTTTTTTCCCTTCTCTTAGCAAAATTTGCCAATTTGCTTCTTTATAATTAGTACACGGGATATGTGGGATAAAGAAATAATTGTCTGGACTTTTCAAAATGAATAAAATCAGCAAGGAATCATGGCCCACACCCAAGGCTCAAGCTGCTCTATTAGTCTGGGAGGCATTTCAATTTCTCAGCCACTGCTCCTTCTGCTCTACTTCCTTGCCATGGTCTGTCTTTCTCTCTAGATTTAAAATAGGTCTCACTATGGGAATGATTGAGAAAATTAACTTAGTATCCTCATTTTTATTGAAGGTTCCATCACAATATTCATTTCTCTTTCAACATCACGAAGGAGTCTGCGAGATATGGGAAAGGGACATTTTTTCCCCAAATGCAGGGAACCTTTAAGTATAATTCAGTTGATTCTATCTCCTTAATATCCCAGTGTTCCCCTCTTCACTGTGACAACTGTTAGTGCTATTCTAAGCCAGCCCTTCCTCATCTCTCTTCTGAATTGTGTTATCTCTTCACTGCTTTCTTGCCTCCACTCTCTTCCCCTCTAATTGATCCTCTGAATTAGCACAAGTGTGATCTTTCAAAAACTTGTATCTGATCATGTCACTACTATGCTTTAAAAACTATGTTCTTGGGCTGTAAACACAGATGTTCCCATGGTGTTGTCTTTGGTTACCATGAGTTGGATGCAGCCTGACTCACAGTCCCTAGCAAATGGATAGATAATATGTGGAGAAGTGCAGCCCACTGAAGATTATTGTCTTGTGGTTAGAAACAGGGAAACTGAGGTATATGCAATGGTAATGGTAGATTTTTTAAAAAACTATGTTGAAGGAGAAGTGTAAGAAGCAGAATAAGACAACAAGATGCCATATATTTATATCTACAAAACATACCCACTTATATTATTTATGTAGTATTCTTGGAGACTGTTTAATCATGAAGAAACAGTTGGAAAAATTAAGTATGTGGGATTTTTGGGAGACAGTTAGCATGTGTTCTTCAAATATTTGATATTTTGAATAACAAAACCAAAGCCTGAGGATGGTTCTAGATTATAAGCAACTAGAGAAAGAAAATGCAGTGTATGAGCTTTAAAGAAAGCTCTGGATCTTTCCTCATATGAGGTATAATACCTCATACCTCAAATTCAGCTAAAAAACCTACAAGCAGATAACAAAAACTCCCATGACCTCCAAGATGAAATCCAATTCACTTATTATTGCCCATGAGTCTTTCAAGATGTAGCACTTCTCTACTGCTCCTACCAAGTCTGAGTATTCTCTCTCCTCTATCTTACATAGGAGCCAGGCCAAAGTACAGTGATTCTTGCAGACCACTATGCTCTTTCATGTTTTTCGCTGCTTTGTTCATGCTGATCACTCTACAGAAATGCTCTTCCCCTTTTGTGATCTAGCAACAATCCACTCATTTTTCCAGATGCAAGGATTTATCAAAACTTTCTTACACCCCTCTTCTGTCATTTCTTTGAACTCTAAACTTTTATCTATCTCTCCCCCCTTACTTCTGTCTCCCACTCTATATTGAAATCCTTTTAAGGTGAAGGCAATGTTTTATTTATGTCTGTTTCACTGCACAATAACTAATAGGTGGATGTTTGATATGTTTTTGTTAAATAAATTAATTGAGGAAAGAAGAATATCATGGTCTTCTTATATTCTCAGGCCACTGACCAGAAAGGCAAATTGTTTGGCAGAATCACCAAGTGAGCAAGTGGGTCAGCACTAGTTAAATCCTAGAACAGAGCTGCTTAATATAGCATATTATACAATCATGCTGTCTTCATTCATTTGCAAACGTTTATTGACTTCCCACTATGTGCTTGAAGTTGTTAATGGATCTGAGGAAAGAGATGAGTAAGACACACTTCCTATGTTCCTATGTTCAAATGTCTTAAAATCTAGTGGAATCAATAAAACATATTACATATTTATAATATTTTAAATAATATTTCAAAAGAAAAAAAAAGAAAATGTTTTGGGAGGTTCATAAGAGAGATTAGTCCAAATCTGGTGGAGGAAAGAGAAATGTTTGGGAGAAAATAAAAGATCTTAAAAGATGCATGGAAGTTAGAGAGGTGGAGAGAGGGGCAAGAAAATGAGTATACTACAGTGGTAAGATAAACTGTGGCATAAGGTAAGTGAAGGAGAAGAGGGAGTGAATACCTCTAGTCTTTTTCCTCTTACTCCATTCCCACAGCCATCATTGCCTTAGTTCGGGATCTTACTACGTCTTATCTGATTAACTGGTTGCTGTGCCTAGGTATGGCATCCATGCCCATTCTCATAAATTAGATTAATTAATACTTTGCTTAAGATCCTTCAAAAAACCTGTTTTTCCTTGAGGGTAGAAGTCTCATACCTTTGCTTAGTATTGAAACTTCCTCATGATTTCCCTGCTGCCTGCTGTTTAGCCTCAACTCATGCATATTTCCAACTTGGACTCTACATATCAACCATACCAAGCTCTTCAATTTACCTGAACATCTTAAACTCACCCTTCCACAGGTTGTTCCCTTAGGCTGGCATGCTTTTCTTTCTTTGCCTGGCTAACTCTTATTCTTTTTTAAAACAAATATTTACTGAGCACTTACTGTGTGCCAGGTATAGTGCTATGTATAGTGGTATAACTAAGAAGAAGATACTTGTGGTTCCTTTCCTCATGGATTTTTCTCCTCACCCAAGATTAATTGCCCCTCCTGTGGACCCCAATAACACCCTAAGTTTTCTGGGTTTTGCATTACATATTCTGCATTATAATTGTCTGTTTATTTAGTCTACTACTTACAGTACAGTGTGATTTTTCTTTGAGGATAAGGACTGTATCTTTTTCGTCTCTGCTTTCCAAGTGTCCTGAACATTAACAACAATAACAAAAAAATACGTAAATGTTTTTGAAGTGAATGAATGAACAAGTCATTTTCACATTGATTTCCAGATTCATTTATATTCAAGAGTTATTTGTTTACATACTACTGTCATTCAATATTTAATGCAATTGGGATATAAAAGAGGACAAAACAGAAAGAGCCCCATATTTATGAACTTACAATCTACTAGGAACACCTTGAATTATCTTTGCTAAAATAAATTAGATAAGGCCAGGCACCTCCTCAATATCTATTTCTCCCTCCTCCTCCTCACTAACAGAAACCTATGCTTTGAGAATGGCAATTTACCCACCTAAAAACTCCTTTATCATTCCCCTTGAAGATTAGGGTGACCAATGTTACATAAAGGGAAGTTGTTGAGTGAAGCCTTCAAGAAAACTCTTTAAAGAAGTTGACCATGCTAACCCATATTGCTATTTACTTTCTCCTTTCTCCCTCTTTCTTCTGGGGAACTGGATATGATGGCTGGAGCTGCAGCCACCATCTTGCTGCCTTGAGGATTGAAACCATGCTGTAAGGGTGCTGGAGCAGGAAAAATGAAGGAGACGATGGCATTGATGACCTCACGGAGCCACTGCTCTCCCTATAGGCTACCTGTCTGCAGACTTAAGAGACAGTGAAATACCTCCCTATCTTGTTTAAGGTGTTATTCTTCAGGTCATAGTATTAGTAGCTGGATTCAACTGCTAACAAATATAGTAAACAAGAAGGAGCTATTAAAATTCTGAAAAGGATTCACAGAAGGATCAGACAAAAAACTAGAACGATACTTTGAGTGAAAGATAACTTGATTGTCTGAGAGTGGTGTGGTAAAGACTAGTCCAAGAATAGGGTAAAGGGGTTGAGGGGTTAGGTGGAAACATTTTCAGGCATCGGAAAGTTGGGGGGAATTTAATTTGATAAGACAGAAGAGAAGTCATTTTAATAAACTGGAATTTGGAAGCCAATAAGATATCCATGTGTTGGTATCTATGAGGCTGTAAGATATTTGAAAATGAAGTTTACTTAGAAGTCTGAGTTTGAGCTTAGCATTTAATATTCAAGCACACGGACTCATCACAGCAACACTCAACATTTCCGTAGGGGAGTGAAAAGACAGGAAGAAGACTGAGTACTGGTCCTTGAGGAACAACAGCTGTGAAGAGGCAGCAGGAAGAGGAGAGACAGAGATGTCCTTTTCAGCCTGGAAACTGGAAAATCTCAGTGTGGTGAAACTAATTTTTTTCAAAAGGGGAAAAAAAGTGGTATATATGTTAGTGTATACTTCAGTAAACTTGATCATATTTAGATCGTAGACTCTCTGAAGGTAAAGACTATAGCTTAAAGAATATTTTTAATTGCCAAATTTCTTAGCAAAATCTAGTATATAGTTGCTCTAAAAATATTTGCTGTTTTGACTTTTGCAGATTCACCAAGGACAGGGGAAGGCTCCATGCTATGCAGACAATGAGGCACTTTTGGGTATTTTCATACTGCTGATGCTGAACTTTGCATGTAACTTGCTCTAGTCTTTGGGATACTTTAGAAAGGAAATATAAATATTTAAAGAGAAAAGGGTTACTATTGTTTTTCTTTGATTGATATAAGTGAGGAAAAAACCCTGAAAATTTAAAGATATTGTGTATGTTCTGACTTTAAATTAAATGAAATAACTTCAATGCTAATCACTTCCAGGTTGCTCTGAAGTCTATTCTAAGGTGACATCTAAAGAAACATAGATAATACCTTATTATTTTAATACACGACAATATTCTGAGAAAAAAAAAGCTTATCCCTGCATACCTGTAAGAAATCAGCAAATGTTAAAATAAGCAGACTGTTATAAAAATGGACCTGACTTTTAGTCACAGCAAGTTGCCTCGATTTGTAGATAGGAGAAATCTTTCTCTAAAATGATATGAATTGGAAGTGAGAATTCTCCAGCCTTGTACCGTAAAGAATAACACTGGCAGAGGCCAAGGTGCATATATTTTCATTAATCATAGGAAGCTTGAAAACCTGCAAAATTGCACTTAGAGGTTCACGTGATTTCTCCATCAAAATTCGTTCCTTCTTACAACAATCATGTTTTGCATAGGGCTGCTATCCTGAGCCCTTTGGTACTTCCTGGCATTGTTATTAACCATCCAGTTATTTCTCTAATTTTACACATGTATCTTCTCTAGTATGCCTGAGCTGAGCATTAGTTCTCAATTATAGAGTAGACAATATATGAAAATATGAAGATTTCATCTCTCCCATGAAGAAACCACTTTTTTTTTCTTTATTTCTTTTTAAATCTTTTTCACTTAACCTCAAGGAAGTATCTTTTGATTTTAAAATTTCCTGAAACTAATACAGTTATTTGGGATTCATTAATTCCTGCAGAATAGAAATTAAGAGCCCAGACCTGGTTTCAAATCTCTGTTGTTTCTATTACTGACTGTGTGGCTTTGGGCAAGTTGCTTTATCACTCTGAGCCTCAGTTTTCTTATCCACACAATACAGACAAGGTAATATCTGCACTAGGATTTTTGCAAGAATCATTATATGTAAAGTCCTTTGCAAAGACAGTTCCTGAATAGCAGTAAGCCCTCACAAAATATTAGCATTGTTCTTTAAACATTTATTAAGCAATTTTTTACTTATAAAAGTATATGCATATTTTGTTATAGGAAACAGAAACAAAAGACCAAAAATTCTGTGGTCAGTCCCTAGGCACCTGTGTTACAAAAGTGATGCATCTTCTGAAAGACTCCGTTTTTGAAATTCTCAACCACATACTACCAAAAATTCACAATCCAAAACAAATACCTATGCAGAAAATAAGCCACGAAACTATCATGTTAACCTCCAAGTAGAAGAAATTTCAGGCCTGAGTATATATTTCACCTGAATTTTTATTAAAAGTGTTTTTGTGTGTTTGTTTGTTTTGCCTTGCTTTTGATAGTTTCAAAGGAAACCATTGTTGGTAAATGGGAACACACATTGAGAGTACGGAAAGTGTCATTTTTATCAGCTCTCAAGAAAGGCAAAACTTTATATGTTTTTGTACAGTTATTTAAGTGTGAATAGCCAGTTCTTCATGGCTCTTTCTCAGCCTATTCAGTGTTGTGTATTTCCCAAAGGGATCCTCAGCAGATGTCTTGATGGCTCCAATTCACTATTTTGAAGGAAAAGTTTTCCACTGGAATTTTATTAAGTCAAACTGGGACAAGCTGAATATAAGCAGAAAATGCTGGAAAATGGGGCAATGTAAATGTAAGTAGAAAATGCTAAAAAGAAAAAAAATGGCATGGAGAGTAAAGTCTCAATATGCTCAGTCAGTAGTTTTAAAAAATTCTATCTGCTTTAAGTCTACAGTTTCCTGTACTCTTTAGGAAGATTTCAAAGAGGATATTTAAATGCATGGTGTTTTCAATCTGAAAATTAGCATCCCATGCAGTAGATGAAAAATCATTTCCTTTCTTCACATGTGGCATATTCACATTGCTTATTTTTGCAATAAAAATTAGGATGAATACTTATCCTCCCATATTTCAACTCAAATAATTTTCAACATAAGATGATAAGTTCAGTATCCATGGGCTGTGGCTGCCAAAAAATAATCCATAGAATTGCCTTTATATTTCAAATGTACAGACATAACATTTCAAAGTCAGAAAACTCTGTCCTTGAACTTTTGCGATTTTGTTCACAGCATTTAGGTATTGCTTCAAGGAATAAGTCTATAAGAAAATACCAGGGCTGCAAAAGTAAAGGTAAATGGCTCCACATGCATTTGTAATACATAAACTTGTTAACGAACCAAACAAATGAATTTGGGGAGAGAAAGAACGGTGATGCAAAACATTGATGAAGCATGATGTATTGATTCATTCTTTTAATAAAGTTTAGAGTATGTCGATAGGTTTAGGTGTTGAAAATAAAATGGTGAATAAGAGAGAAAACTTGACCTGGAAACTAGCACTGTAATGACAGTGATGCCTGAAAACATGTAGGCACATACACTTACAGGAGGTAGGATGCCTGAGGATATCTTCATGCTTGAGGGTAGAATCACCTTAGGATCCTTTCTGGTTTACTATTTTGGTGCTTTGAATAAGCTGTGGGTGTTTCTTTGTAAAGACAAATATTAACACTATCTTTTCTGACTTTAGAATTATGCTTCTAGCACACAGGAAATACACACCACAAAATGGTGAAGTCATAAAATGTTTAGATATTTTTTATGCCTATATGTGTAGACATGATTTTAATCTAACAAAAGGGTAAAGTCAAAATAACTTTAAGGGTAAAATGACAATAACGACTTAATGGCTGTTCACATTAAAAGGAAAGAAGTAAAGTGGGTATTAGAAATATAGAGGGTGATTATATAAGGGCTAGTCATTTGAATGCAGATGTGATGCCTGGAACTATACGACCATTTGTGACCACGAAGCAACAATCCTGAGAAAAAAGAGCAAACATGGTAACAATGGTGGACAAAAATAAACTCATATTTGCTTAAGCCACTGTTAGGTGTTGTCTTATTTGTAACTGAAGGCATTCTTCAGTGTGGCAGCCAGCACAAGTGAAAAGCAAAGTATGGATTAAGAATTTTTCATATCTTGACATGAGGGCTGTTTAACATGATAGTAACATGCCTACACCAGGGCCGTGGTTTGACTGAGAGGAATCTAGCTACTGATCCTGTGGGAGAGAACCAGATGAGGATGCGGGGAAATGCAGGAGGCGCAGAAGATAATGAGTGGGCTTTGCATACACAAGTGAAAGTGGCAATTTGCTGAGGTAAAAGGAGCTCAGAGAAGACTTCGTCTATGATGAAGATTTAAGCGTAAGGGGAAAGGGCAAGTCCCTTGGCAGTGATGATTCCTAACTTCCCACTTCATCTCTGTGCTCTCCGTATTCAGCTGTGTAGCTAATCAAGCTTTCCTTTCCCATACGTGTGTTCATTTCTTCCTGGTATTAATTCGTATGCAGCACTGATTGCATCAAGCAATGAACCTTCAAGCAGTAAGCATTATTTTCTAACTCTGAAAGAATAAAATTAATTAACACCTTTGGCATTTGAAGACTATAAAACTTAACTAAAGTCACCAAAACTGAGCACTCGTGGGTCTTTATTAGCAACTTTTTGCTTAGTCCACTGGGTACCTGTATGTCTATTTTTGTCAGAATTTTTAAAGAAATAAATAATTTATGTCCTAATTATGCAAAGTTATTATTTTAGGTGGTTATTGAAAATGGTCACAGGAAATATATCAACTGTATTCACTGAATATAGAAAGATAGAAATATTTATTTTGATGGAAAGGAGATGGTGGAATTTAAGGAAGTAAGGTGAAGATATAGATAAATGATACAGTTAAAACAGATACAGAAACAGGAAATATAGGAAAGATCCTAAAAATAATATGCTATATTTGAGAAAAAAATATAGAAAAAAGTGGCAACATAAGAAAGAAACCATAAGAAGCATCTCTTCGGTTTATCCTTACAAAGTAAACATTGAATACTTAAAAGACTGTGTAAATTGCTTCAAGCTTTTAGGTTGAGTTATTTTACAAGAATTGAGAATGTTGCAAATATAACATAATTCTTAATAGGATATATATTCTAATGTGAAGTCCCACTTTCAGAAATATTGCCAATGACTTTGATTTTCCCTAGAAACATAGCAAGGTAAAATCAATTCTTAGTCTCCAGCTTACTATTGATTTTTCTTTGTTTACATAGAAACTCTTCTGTTAAGTGCTTTTTAGAATGATCAGGATTTGGTGAAGGGGAAGGCAATGCAATATATCTGTTCCAAAAAGCTTTCTGATAGAATTTTAGACACAATGCTATTTGAGAACACTACTGTATTCCTAAGCACCACACTTTCTTCTCCATTCAGTACATTTAGCTAAAAGGAAGTGAGGTGGTATTAAATACAACGTAGGTAGGATTCTAAAAAAGATATAACTCATAGCAAATTAATTGCAAGGTAAAGAAAAAAAGTCCTTCCTTTCATAGAGTCTAACAGTCTGAAATGGTCTGTAGACTGGTACTAGTTGCCTTCATCTCTATGCCTTGGCCATTAAGAAAAAAAAAGAAGAAGAAAGAGACAATTTAATTTTATTTAAGAAGGGCTAAATTATTTTATGATTTAGGGAAAATGAGTTGAACCCCTTACAATTTATAAAAGATGTGCATAATGATTTTCTTTAAAAAATGCTAATCCTATTGTTTTTCATAAATGGCAGGAAAATGCAGAAAAAAAAAACAATGTTCAAAAATAGCAACTGGTTAAATCAAGTTTACTTCAATGTGTGAAGTGCTATAATCCATTTATTGCTCAAGAAAGATGTACCCTACAGGTGAAAAAAATCAGGCCTTATATCAATAAAATCCCATTTTTTAAATTAGAGTTTGTGTATGTGTAGTCTACACATAGGGAGAAAACTGTACAATGATATACAATAGTAAATGATATCTTTTAGTTGTGTGATATTGCAGATATTGTAGAACTTTAAATACAAAGGGAAGTTAAGTTTATCTAGTCCCATCTTCTCCCTCGTATTAGAATGCCTTCTACCACATTCCTTTCATTTCTAAACTAGCTAAACAGAAAGCTTCGATCATAGGAATTTTTTTTAAAAATTTTTTAATTCAGGACTCTTTCTTATAACTCCTCTTTGGCTTTCCATGTCTTCCGTAAGGGGTTTAATAGGCTTATTTTTTCTTTTAGAAAGCAGGCCTCCCAGTACTTAAAAGGACTACTGTATACTCCAAGTCCTTCCTTTTCCAGGACTCTTTAATCTCTTGGCAGAGACAGATGGTAAAGGGTATAGAAAGTAGGCAGCTCAACCAAGCTTCTTGCTGCCTTCTACATAGACCTTCTACCTGGAACAAGGTGCCAGGTGGACCCTCTTCATTCTGTACAAGCATATCTTCTAGGGGTTCCTTCACGTGGCTGGGGGATGATAGGGGCTGGCAAGGTTCCTTATGTGGGGGAAGGTAAAAGCATGTGCACTTGCTCCTGATGTAATAACATGTAATTCTGCCTCACCTCTTGCTTGTGTAACATTGTCAATATCTGGAGTGGCCAAAAGTTTTTTGATGGGCTCACAGTGGAAGTAGAAGAATGGAAAGGTGAATTAGACACAGCAAAGTTGAAGAAAATTTCTGGAGAAAAATAAATGACTCTTTTGGAACCCACAATTGATTGTGTATATTTTAAATATTTCCACCATTAGATTGTCAGCTACTTGAGTACTTCAGTGCTGAGGTGTCTCTTTTGTGAGTCATTCATGGTACCTGATTTAGACTTTGCACTTAGTAACACTCAGATATTTCCTATGCTAAACTGCATGTTTTGTTATTCAAACATACGTGTATACATATCCATAGTCATTAGAATCATGTGTACACAGGCACTATTGAAACAGGCCTATCAGAAGTTTGACATAATGAAAAATACCTACAATGAAAAACAAACAACCCATAATTATATTTGTCGGGCAAAGGTATTTCAGAAAGTTCATGGAAAGATTTGTACTTTAAATTTCATTTTCCATGAACTTTTTGAAGTACCCTCATATATACAGAACATGAATGAATAGACTGAGAAAATATTCTACCCTTTTTGAGTACGGAATTGCTTTTTTATATCATTATTAGTAAATTAGCTTAAAAATTAATTGGAAAAAAGTTCTCCATAACGTCCATAAAAGATCAAATGGGCATTTGCTAGTTAAAGTTGAGTTTTTTAAATACCTGATGATCTTAGTTTGGCCTCTGGATATAAGTGTTGGTTTCAAGTTGCACCCAGAATCTTTCTGGCCAAGGAAAACAGCAATGCAAGAACAGATTTCAATTTAGCAGATAATATGGACTGAGAAATATTTAGATCCCTTGGGAAATATTAACTCATGTACATTATAAAAGAGATAAAAATTCAAAATGCTATTTTCGAGGATCCTAAAACCTCCTACAGAGGCACTATTTATTTGGGCTTTCAAAATAGTTCAGCACAAGATATAGCATGAAATGCATTTGGGTCACTGTGTATAGGAGAATCACAGTGAGTCAGCAGTCAGTCACAGTTTTCTATCCCAGGGGTCATAGATCAGTCTGTTCAAAACCCTGAGAGGGAAAATTCCTGTCTGGTTATATAGGGTGAAAATTCTTCTCTCACTTAAGCAGGAGGAGGGCATCTCTCCTCTACAGGACTGTTTTGGTCCTGCTACTCACTAGTCACCCAGGGACATCAGTGGCTCAGATTCTTGATGGTAAGAGCTGGTGTCACTCACTCATGCTCCTCTGAGCAAAGCAGAAATGTGACAGACCTACCCCTGCTCAGCAACTCAGCCTCATGCCTGAGTGATAAGGCAGCAGCTTCCTGAGCTCAAGGAAAAGCTGAATCTAAACAGGATAGAACTGTGTAAGGACAGATCAAGGGTAAGAGAGAAAGAGAGGATGGAGAGATACAGACATTTCTGTGCATAGCTCTGTAGCAACACTTAGATCTTCCTCCACTTCCTCCTTTAACTATGTCTATTTAAGTAATTTAATCTGCCCATGGAGTTTTTAATTTTAATTACTGTATATATCATTTCTAGAAGTGCTGTGATGTTCTTTTCTGATATCTGATTTGTTATTTTGTTGTTGTTTTTGTAGTCACTTGTTATTTGGTCATATTTTTCATGGTTTTTTATTATTCTAAGCATGTTAATCATAATTATTTTATATTCTGTATTTGGTATCTAAAGTCTATGTGGGTCCATTTCAGCTCCGTGTTGTTTCTGCCAGTTCTCATTCTTAGGGCCTTGTTTTGTGATTTTTGACTCTAAGTGAAGCATTTTCCTTTCAACCTTATTTATGGGAATTTGTTGAGATGCGAGTTGAAGTTGAATCCCTCAGAGAGACTCTGCACTTTCTTCAGCCAGTCTCCAGAGGCACATCTGATCCACAACCACTGCAATTAAATTATTAGTTTGAGGTTGTTCCATCTACTCTGGTTGTGTGAATTCAGATAACAAACCACGAAAGACATCCAGTGCTATGAATTCTCAATATAGAGCTCTTCAACACAGCTCAAAGCCACAGCAGTCTGTATTTCTCCACTTGTCAGGGTTTACTTCATCTTACCCTGAGGGTGTAACCTGCTAGCACCAATGTACAAGTCTGTTTTTAGATTCTCCATTATGCCAGCATCTTAGCCTTTATCTTCTGTCTTCTTTACCCCATGCAGCCATCAAAAGGGAAGACTAATTCACCTCTCAGGATTCCTAATTTGACATTTTTTTTCTCCAATTTTGATTTTTTCTTTTTTTGTGTGCCATCTCAGCTCAGTACTTTGTTTCAAGCAAGAGGATAATTCAGGATATCTATTCCAACATACTGCCAGAAATAGAAGTTATTACTGTCTTAAAAAGGTTTATGGTCTGGCATATTTCCCCCATGGACTATGTTTATAATCAGTCTCTTTCTTGGACCTTGTAGAGAGCTTAACCAGACTGGGGCTAAATGAAACTCTGGATGAACAAACCAATGCATCTCATGCCATTCTTCCCATGTGGACTCTGACCTCAGCTACACTGGCTTCTTTCAGTTCTTCTAATTTGTCATGCTCATTCCCACACTGAGATAGTTTGGAAGACTATTCCTTCTTCACCTCCCACCTTCATTAATTCTAACTCAAAGATCTCTTCCTTAAGAAGCCTTTTAAATGTGCAGACAAAGTCAAGTCTGCTTAATTTATATTAATGAAGCACTCTTTGCTTCTCTTTCATGGTGTTATCATGATCACAATGAAATAATTAATCTGGGGATTAATTGTTTAATGTCAGTCTCCCTAGCTAGGAGGTAAGCTCATAAGGAAAGGAAGTGTATGTCTTGTTCATGGAAAGAACTTCAGTGCCGGACATACTATAGGCCTTAATTCTTTGTTGAATCTGCACATAAATAGCATTGTATAGGAATACTAAAAAGGAAATTGCATAGTAACTCTTCCCTACTTTTTACTGTCAATGTATAATAAATGTGGGAATTTAGTAGCTGTGTAGATGATTAACAGTAAATAATTTTCTCATCTAATGGAACATGCAGATGGAATGCTGTCAGGAAGGCAGCCAGGAAGTTGCCCCTCTTCAGGTCCCAGAAGTTGTATTACTTAAATCTTCAAAGGTTTAGAATGGAGAATAACATTTATTTTAAGCTGTTTATATGACTTAAGCATATCCCCTCAAATTTACTTAAAATAAGACATTAAATGTTTATAATATCTAATTATTTTAAATTCAATTTTAGTATTCCCCGTGGGGAATTATAAAATAAAAACAATATAAAATACAACTGATATATGTGTAAATGAAGGAACACAACAAAACACTAGCATCAGTAATCAAATACATATTTTCTACTTCACTGAGTTGTATCATTTTGGGTATCAAATAAAGCATGAAATAAAACTTTAAGGAAAGAAAATTCAATAAGATAAAATAATACTGTCAAGAAATATCATATTTATCCTGGTTTCCTTTAATAGCATTATCTTTATGATTTGACGAGAATAAGAAAATCATATTAAAGATATTGGAAATAAATTTATGCTAAAACCCAAATGGAAATAAATTTATGCTAAAACGCAAAAGTTGTAGCTGAATATTCCATAACGTTAGCATAATTACTTCAATTAGAACATTCTGTAATATGCTTAACTCCATATATCCACATGACAAAAGAGCTTGTGTTTCCTGTTTTTCCTGAGAAGAACAAAAATAAACACAAAGTAAAAGCAGATCTTCTAAACCAAACACACTTAGGGTTACATCAGAAAGAAAATTAAAGAGAGAATTTTAATTCAGTCAGAAATGAATCTAATCTTTTGTGCTATTTTTATGCTAAGGAATTGTTAAAACTTTCTTTGTAGACAAAAGTGAAAAAAGAAACAGAAACAAAACCAAATAAGATCACTTATTTATTTTTTAAAAAAACCAAAACACATTACTTTCCATAGCCAGAAGATTCAGAATACATATGATATGTGATGGTAAGTGAAGGGATTTCAAATAGCCCCAGCCAAAACCTCACTTTACAGGGTGTGCAAATTACTTAGCCTTTCTACTTTGTAAAAAAAAGATAGAAGAGAGAGGATCCAAAAAAGGGAGAATAACATTTATTTTAGCAAATATTAAAAAAAAAAGGCAAGCTGAAGTGTTAGCTAAATAAGTAGGAGAGATTTAACAGAGAAAATAGAGTAATATTTGTGACCCATTTCACAACTTATGATCCACTTACACATGTTATCATCTGATTCATACAACAGTGATATGACATGTGAGGACTCAGAGAAGGTACCAGTCTATCTTTTAAAAATGAGGCATCTCATAAAGCAAACCCCTTTTTCTCAAGATCAAAAAGCCAATACACGGCAGAATCAAAATTGGAGACCAGGTCTTCTTACTACACATTGGATGCTTTTCCCATTACACTGGGTATCTGTATTTTTTCTTTTCTTTTTTTTTTTTTTTGCAGCTGGCCAGTAGGGGATCCAAACCTTTGACCTTGGTGTTAAAACACTGCCCTCTATCCTACTGAGCTAACTGGCCAAACATGGGTGGGTAACTGAATTTTGACTAAGAAAATAAACAGTTCCAATAGAGTACAGGAAGATATGGTTCTGCAATAGAAATGTTAACATTATTATGTAAACATAGTTAACATTATACTTTGATATTGTCTTAAATAGTGGGCTAGAAAAATAGAAACAGACTAATGTGAAGGAGGTGGTCATCTACCTTTAGTCTGTACTGTTCAGACCAAAATATGAATATTGTGTCAAGTTCTGGGACCTCTGCTTTAGAAAAATTACAGATCAAGGGTCACTATCAGATAGCAGGCCCAGTCAAATCTAGCCCACAGATGTTTTTGGCCCAGCCAGAAGAGTAATGGAAAACTTGAAATGTGCATGCCTCTAGGCAGTGCAGGCATTGTCCAGTTTTCCATGGGTTCGCCACTCTCCAGTGTCTTTCTGAACCTTTGCACACATTTCTCCTATCCCCTCCGCACCCCCGCCGCAGAGATTTGATTTTCCAGACTGCTGATAGAAATAAAAATTTTTTCAAAAGAAGTGGTTAGGTGGTAAAAGGACAAACTATCTCCTCTGAGAAATGGTTCAAGAACTGGATAAGTGTAATCAAATTAAAACCTGAAGGCAAAATTCATTGTGACACTATTCTGCTTTTAATCATCTAAAGGCTGCTTGTGCCTCTAGAACAACGGGCAAATGTCCTGGCAAGTTGAGTAAGCCCCTTCCCCTATAATTTGACTGTTCCCAAAATTCATTTTCTCTTAGTGAGGAAATCTACAATTAACCACTTTAAGCAGGATATGTTTATGACTATATTTTCCTGCTCAGACTGAGTTATCTGACTTTAATATTTTTGCTCATCATTTGGCCTAAGCAAATCATCTTTTTTCTGCAATTTAACTCAAGCATCCCTTCTTCTCAGAAGCCCTCTGATCTTCCCTGCAGAGCTAAGTGCCACTTGCTCAGGCTCAGACTACATTTTCATGTGGTTCACTTTTTCTCCTCCTACATCACCCCATGAGACTGTTCAGGGAAGGGATTATGTCTTCTTTATTGTTAAGCTCTTAGTCCTTAGTGCAGTGCCTGGTGCATAAAAAGTGCTCGATTAATGTTTATCAACTGATACTGATACCTCCTTTTCCATATTTAAACATCTGGGGGTAAGTGGGGGGCGGGGGAGAAAAATTAGAATTACGCTAAGTGACAGAGCTAGAACAGAACATATGCGTGAAACTCACAAGAATACAGACTTCTGTGTAGTAAGAGGAAATCTTTCTAATAAATCAGAGCTTGCCCTAAAATGGAATGGTCTGCCTGGTGGCGGGGTGAGAAAGACAGCCAAGACTTGCTATGATGGTCTTCAGCATGGGCCAAGGGCCAAGTCGGTTCTGAAAAGAAAGCTGTTCAGTGGGCCTTTAAGTTCACCTTCAATCCTGAGTCTGGTAGTTCTGAAAATGTATGACTGTCCGCGCAGAGAAGCTACTGTGCTAAAGGTTTGGGGGAAGTAGTATCCTCCTTGGGGCTGGGAGTGGGAAGGAATTCTACTTCAATAAATGGGATCTTAAGGGAAAAGAAAATAAGAAGGGTCAGTTTGTTAATTAGTGTGGTTTTGATGACTCTTACCGAGGTTTCCAGAATGTTCTTAAGTCATTAAAATATTTCACACAGAAACACTGCCAGGTGATATAACTTTCTCAGGTTCATGACCAGAAATAGAACCCACATGTCTTCTCTTGGTGAGGGATAGACATTGTGCTCTTTAAAGCCTCCAGGAATCTAGGCACCTTGAATTAAAATTCATGAATAAAGACCAAAAATAAATATGTTCAGCAATCTGGAGAGAACATCATTTTAGAGTATAATTTTGTTTTTCCTTTTTGGCTTGCCATAAAGTCAGTCTTTCGCTCTCTTTTTTTCTCCTCCTCCTCCCCCTCCTCCTCCTCCTTCTTCTCTCTCCCTCTCCTCTATTCTCTTTCTTTGGCATACATATTTATCAAATTTGGGTCCTCCTTTTTCCCTCTTTCTCAGCTTCTATCTATCTGTCTACCTGTCTATTCATCTGTATACATTTAAGTTGTTTCTGTTCTTTAATGTTATCTTTATTTCCTCTGCTTAAATGTAGAAAGATTCTCTGCATTCATTTCAAGTTTCTCTGAATTAGAGACAGGACTGTGCTTAAAACTGTTTCTTCTAAT
The DNA here is from genome assembly GCF_027409185.1 of Cynocephalus volans. Classification (NCBI taxonomy): domain Eukaryota; kingdom Metazoa; phylum Chordata; class Mammalia; order Dermoptera; family Cynocephalidae; genus Cynocephalus; species Cynocephalus volans. The sequence continues at coordinate 81,848,537 of NC_084464.1, forward strand.
AATTCAGTCACAAAGATTCTACCCAGAGACCACGCAGATAAGTAAGTGGAAAAAATTTAATTCTTGCTTCATATAGCACCTTGAGTTTCTAAAGGCCCAAAAGAATGTCGCAATTTGTGCAGAATATATCTGCAACCTATGGAAATCAAAGTTTTAAAAGACTTATGAGTACAGATGTAAGGCTGAGACATAACCTAATCGCAGTTAAGAGCAACAAATGTTGACATATGGCACTCTACAGGGCAATTCTTTTCCCAAGGGCTCACGTGGCCTTTCCTCTGAAGTAATCTTCAAGAAGGCAATACCATGGAGTGTTTAGTGCACAGACACTGGAATCAGACTGCTTAGTTCATATACCGGATCCGCCACAGTAGCAGCTATTTCTTATGGGAAACTTCTTTAATTTTCTGCACTTTTTTCCACCTGTGTAATAATGATAGCACTTATATCATGGTTTTTTGGTAGAGATTAATGAAATTGGTCCCACTGAGATGTCTAAATATTCCAGTGCTTAAAAAGTGCCTTGAAAAAAATGTGTTTAAAGTTTGTTACTGAGGCCAGAAGACTCTCAAGATGTTGAATTCACTACAATCTAGATAATAAAATAAGTTTCAAACCTTGCTGCACATTTAAGTGTAAACAATTGGTCATAAGACCTGTATGACGTTAAAAATGAATCACTACAAAATTATCCCTAACACTATGGATAGAAATCTCAAATAACTTCCTGGAAGATTTATTCATTTATTCATAACTCATAGATATTTATTGATCTCCACTTAGGTCCTAAGGATTTATATGAAGGTCTTTCCCAGAGAAACTGATGGATTGCAAAGTTATAGTCTCTGTTGGCAACTGTGGGACAAAATGAGCCAATGAGATCTAGTTTATGCCTTTGTATTTAACATGTTTCCAGATACGGTGTCCCAAACAGCTGTCCCAAACAGCTGTCCCTGGGCTTCATTCAGTATTTTTGCTTCCCTGGGTAAAAGGAAGTTAATTCATATTATATAAACCAAGTTTCTTCTGAATAGCCAAATCCTAAATTATATAAGCAAATGAGACACAAACAGGGGCCGGAAGAACCACTTTCATTATCCACTCATGGCTAAATAATTAATTGTGGTCCAATGTGATTGCAGTGCCCAATAGGCAGTGAATTTCAAAGTGGTGTGTGCAAGGGGCATGGGCAGTGATGTTCCCACTAAGATTTTATAGCTCAAGACCACACAAGTCACACAACAGCAGGATCATGATTAAAAGTCACACATAAGATGCATCTCTCTCTTTCTCTCTCACACACATACATACACAAATAAACAAAACAAAAACTATTTACCATGAAAAAAGAGCAATTACTTATTAGTTCTTACCTTCCTGAAGAGTTACTAGGTTTAGACTAAAAATATTCTATTGAAAATTTCCATTCGTCTCAATGAACATATCTGTTTAAAGGAATTTACCTTAGATTTGTTAGTTGATATTTACAAAATTTTGTTCTATGACTACACTGAGGAATTCCAGTTATTCCAAGTAATGTCAGTGATTCTGTTTTACTTTCATTTTCTTTGATTTAGGGAAAGTTTTTAAATCTAAGTTTAATTTGAGAAATTAAAATCTAGCAGTTTCCCACCCTTCAAATCAATTTGCATCAGCGCTGCCTTCCAGTCTTAACTCTGCTCCATTTCTTACAAATTTTCACCTCTCTTTGGCTTGGATGGTTGATCAATGATCTTAATGATGCTATCTGTGTTGAAGCTAATGACCTGTCTGAAGAAATTAGAGATTTATTCTACAAAGTAAGAAATGTGACTACCAAAACAGAAGGTAAGAGAAATACTTTCTGACATGACAGTTTGTGGGCTGCAGTAAAAGTGATATATATTTTTTTAGACTTGCTAAAATTATACCATTTGACTGATGGTTATAGTAGATATCAAAGATGATTATGTTGAATTAAATTCTTGGTAGATATAGTACACAAAGAGCACAGCTTTAGGTAACTCCAAATGAAAAATATATGTATTTTTTGTAGTAATAGAAGAAAATAATATTTTTATCTTTTTTAAAATTTTAATTTATCAATATACAATGTAGCTGACTTTCATGTGCCTTTACCAATTCCTCCTTTTCGCCCCTCCCCCACCCCCCTCCTCCCCCCGACTATATCATATCTGTTCACTTGTCTTAACAAGTTAAAGGAATTGTGATTGTTGTGTCTTCTTCCCCACCACCGTTTATTTGTATATTTACTTATTTATTTTTATTAAAGTTAAATTTCCTTTAATATAGAAGATATAGAAAAGAAAGAAAATGGCTCATGATTAAGATGAATAATGCTTTCTTTTAAAGCTATTTTATCTGGTTGTAGCATGAAGGATTGTTTCATATTATGAGCAGTTCTTTATGATTCTTTATATTGTATGTTGCAAAATTGTATCACATTAGTCTGTGCCTTTGCTGAGTCGTACTTAAATGTGCCTCAGGCAAAGGCTCCAAACAATTTTAAATATCAACATTTTAAAATAATGCCCTTCTCCTCATTCTCATATTTTTATTTTGGACAAACAAATTAATTTTGGTGTCCACAAGTAAAATTATGGAATTATCTAACGATTTTGGAAATAGGGAATTTGTTTACTACAGTGTGAGAAAATTTCAAGCTAAAAAAGAAAAATAATACCTAAAATAAGCCACAAAAAAAGCACAAAAATTTGAAATCCACTTTGTTGTATGTTTATAGCTGGTGTTTACACAATTAAATAGTAAAAAAGACCAGATGCTGTAGTAGAAACTTGATAAATATGAAATAATAGCTTTCTGATAGATAAATATGTGATTACATTTTCTATATGTAGCCTAAACACTACCAATCAAGGCCATAATCTTACAATTTGTTTTGGTATAAAAAGAGCATAGTTTTGATTTGCAAATTCAACAAACAGCCAGATATACCAATTATTAATGTATTTCCTCTTGGATCTAAATTTACCCTTTGATATATGCTCTGTGATAAAAGAGGGAACTTCTTTAAGCATCTTTCCTTTACAGTGAGCTGATGTTAAACTCTCTCAGTGTGGGGTGCTGGCGGGAGCAGGAGGAAGGGTCTCTTCTCTTTCTGTCTGCTGCTTGGTGGGTAGCCCTGTGAGAATAACATCCAGTTAGAGCTCTGCCTGAGAACATGTCCCCCAAATGCATGGTCTATTAGTGATGCTTGACCCGGTGATAACCTTTCAGCAGTCCTCTTATCTCACAAACCATCACCCCAAATGCTTCCTAACCAAACTATTGCCCAACCTACTCCCCCTTACACACTAACACTCAAGGACATTTGACCTATGGCAATACCCATATTCCCAGTGCAAGCCTGCTCAAGGTCTGCCTGCCTTTCCTCCGGGGGCTTCCCACTGAGCCTCTGCTCTCTCTGTAAGACCTGCACATCTTGCCTGTGTTCTGGAAAGGCTATAAACCTCCTTGATCCCTGCCTCTCTCCAGGTCACCTCCTGCATACCCAGTGACTGCAGACCAACTCCAGTTTGGCCAAACCAGAAAAACTTTCTGCCATTCAGTGGGTGGAACCACACCTTCTCCACCACGCTCTGAACATCTTCCAAATTTGTCCTTCCTTGGGTACATCCTTAGGGTACCATATAGAATTTTCTTATATTTTATAGTTACTCTTTTATCAGTCAAATAATTATTTATATTAAATATCTTCTGTTTAACCTACTATTGATTTTATGCACTTGAATGAACCCAGACTAATACATCAGAATATACAGCTCTAATTTGTATCCATGTTAGAAATAAAAATAAAATTGTATGTCAAATTTCAGGGCTTTCTAATCAGGTAGTCTCTTCGCACTTTTCAAGATCTTTATACTGAAAAGTGGGTCTATTTCTCATGTTATGAAAAAAGCAATCTGGTCTAGAATTTTACACTAATGAGATAAGCAAGTAAGTTTTCAATATTTTTAATACTCACTCTTTAATTTTATTTTAGTTAAAAATAATGACATCTGAAATTATGCATATGATCATGGTATTAGATTTGTTGTTAAATTGTTCTCCCACCACAAACAATCAGAAAATTGGAAAAGATATATGAAACACTTTTTTTCAGGCTTTGGGCAGCATGCAACATTGGAGTGCCCTTTCTGAGAGAAGTGAAACAAACAATAAAAGCCCTATAATTAATAACCCTGATTTTATGCTTTGAGATACTTTCAGACCTCAGCATAAAAAGGTAATCTAAGCAGAGAACAACTAGCTTCACTAAGTTGAGGAAATGGAGATCAGGTATAGGAAGGTTAAGATGCTAAAATTAATGGGCACAACATCAAAAGAAAGGTATAAATAGTGAGAAAGAGCTCCAGAAATCTGCCTAAGGGTTACAGTGAATTTTAAGCTGCAGGTATACTGAATGAAATTATGTAAGAATAGACAAAGAGTGACTGGGGACCTATGACCGTAACAGGCCCAACAGTTCATACAGGACTAGTGCAGACATGCAATTGAATACTTGTAACATTTAATATTACTGAGAGGGTCACACTATAGTTGGAGGGCTAACCTACCACAAAGCAAAAGCCATTCAGGGTCTGCTCTATCAAATCTCAAAAATAAGTCTTTATGGGATCAGGATAATTCACGAGTAGTTTAACACCCTCCCCAAATGAACTTTGACACTGTCTAAAGGAAGACAACAAAACCAGGATACTCACTAATGCAACAATAACAATGTCCCACATCTAACAAAAATTACTAGATATGCAAAGAAATAGGAAAATATGATAATCAGTTATAAAATAATCAGCTAATAGAAACTGGCTCAGAATGGCAGACAGATAAAAATAGCAGATAAAAATTATAAAACATCAATTATAAATATGCTCAGAGATTTAAAGGAAAATGTAAACAGAACAAGGAGAGAAATGGTATATTAAAATAATCAAATAGAATATCTAAGGCCAAAAAATTATCTGAAATTAAAATCCTCTATAGAGACATCAAGAAGGAAACAGAAAATTTGAAGATATATAAGTCGAAACTATAGAAAATGAGTAAAGTGGAGAATTTTAAAACTTTAAAAAATTAAATACTTTATATATTACACAGTCTTTAAGCACTGGGAAACAGGAAAAAATATTTTTTTATATTTTCTTTTAAAAAAGTATGTTAAAGTTGGGTTCTTTACAAGTTTATGTTAAAAATTTAAAAATTAAGAATTATTTACTTCTAGTCTATCTGTATTTGTAAATTTTTACTTTGACACAATTTCTTTGTCTCAAGCATTTATTAATATACAATTTGAAATGTAAACCTGTAAAATAGGTTTCACATGAAATCTTCTTAAAATAAACCAAATAATATAAAAATCCCTATCAAATCTGTGTAAGAAAACAAAAGAAATTACACAAATGACAATTTGATAAAGAGAAACGGATTAAAACAGTAAAAATTTCTAAATTCATAAATAAATATCTTTATGTAAACACATCTAAAACTTACATAAAATGAGAAGTGTATTAGAAAATGCAAATTTCTGAAATGTACTCAAGGAGTAACAGTCCATTTAAGAAGTTGATGCTAATGTCAATAATCTCCCTCATCAAAAATATACCAAGCCAAATTTATTTATTTATTTATTCCAAAATATTTTAACACTTACTTGTACATATTTGTGGGGTATAGTATATTGTTTCAATACATGCATATATGCACAATGTTTGACTTAAGGTAGATAGAATAGTCTTGTACTCATTAGTCCACCTCCTCCCCATCCATCCCACCTCTGGTAACTGTTATTCTACTCCCCAATTCTTATAAGAATCACTTTTTTTTTTCCTGATTGTTTTGTGCATCTTTTTTCTCCTTTTTTTCTGGTCTTAGTGTCTTCCTTTGTGATTGAGTGGTTTTCCTTAGCTTTACAGTTTGCTTTCTCGCTGCTCATGTTTAGTATGTCTCTTCCAAGTTCTGTGTTATGGTTACTATGAGGTTTACATAAAACATGTTCTAGTTATAGCAAATTATTTTAGACCAATAACAACTTAACATTGATATCTAAGACAAAATAAAAAAAACAAAGCCAACTCTATGCTTTGGCATCATTCCTCCACACTTTTTGACAATCTATTGACAATGTATTTCGAGATACATCTTTTAATATTGCCTTTCTCTTAAACGGTTGTTGTATATGTTAGTCTCTTGTGAAGCTTGTCCCTTGGTCTCCATACTAAGGATGTAAGTGGTTAATTCACCACCTTTACGACATTGGAGTATTCTGAGGTTGTCTATGAACTCACTTTACTGATGAGTTATGTACGCTTAAAAGTTTTCCTGCTGTTCCTTAGCATCACCTTCTTTCAGATTGAAGAACTCCCTAATTTAGCATTTCTTGTCAAGCAGGTCCTCTCCTGATGAATTTCCTTAGCTTTTGTTTGTCTAGAAAAGACTTTATTTCTTCTTCACATTTGAAGATTAGTTTTGCCAGATACAGAATTCTTGGCTGACAGTCTTTTTTCTTCAGCCCTCTGAATATATATCATCCCATTCTCTTCTGGTACGTAGGGTTTCCACTGAGAAATCTACTGAGATGTACTGGAGCTTCGTTGAATGTTACATTTTTCTTTTCTCTTGCCTCTTTTAGTATTTTCTCTTTGTCTTTGGTTTTTGAAAATTTGTTTATGATGTATCTTGGGGTATCCCTCCTTGGATTGAGTTTGCCTGGTGACCTCTGGGCTTCGGATGCTGTCATCTTTTTCCATACTTGGGAAATTTTCAGCCATTATTTTCTTGAATATGCTTTGTACAGCTCTTCCTTTTTTGCCTTTTATGCAGAGGTTATTTTGCTTGAGGGAATCCCATATCTGCTGCATTTCTGTTGTAATTTTTCTTTTTTTTATCTTTTTGCTCCTCTGATTGAATAATTTCAAATATTTTATCTTCAAGTTCACTGATTCTTTCCTCTGTTTCATTAAGTCTGCTGTTGGAGCTTTCTATTGAGTTTTTCAATCCAGATAATGTGTTCTCTATTTCTAGAATTTCTATTTGTTCTTTTAAATTGATTCTATTGCTTTGTTAAGTTTCACATTCTGCTCCTGAATTATTTGGCAGATATAATTTAATCTTCTATTTGTATTTTCTTGTAACTCCCTGAAAATCTTTAAGGGGGTTATCCTGAATTCTGTGACATTTCGTAGATCCACATCCCTTGCTACTGCTTTGTTTGTTTCATTTTGTGGCAACATATTTCTCTATTTTTTCTCAGTCTTTGTATCTTTATGTCAGTTCCTGGGCATTTGAGGAGACAGCTATTTGCTGCTGGTTCTCTGGGGTTTGCTTTTGTGCAGATTGTTAATCACTCCCAGGACTGGACTTTGTGGATTTTCACTGAGACCAGCTGCCCACACTGTGCCCAATGTTCCCCTGGCAGGCTAGCCTTTCTCTTGCACACCATCTTCTTCCCTTGGGGCAGGCTGTGTTTGTGTCCTTGGGATAACTCACTGGACTCTGGGCAGCTATTTTCTCCACTCAGTTGTAGCTATTTGCTCCTATATGGGCTTGGGAAAATGCTGCCAGTGGCCTTTACTGCCTGTGGGCTGGTGTTTTACACTCTGAAATTCTCCTTTCCCCTGCAGACTACAAGCGGGTTTATGTGAAGGGTGCCACAGCTCTTTTGGCTTCTATGTGTGTGTATCAGCTAGTCTCTACCTCTGTGCCAGGCTGCCTCAGAACAATAGGTGCCATATTTACACCCTCTCACAATTGCCTCTCATGCCTTCAAGCATTCTCAAGGTCTTTCTTTTTCTTCCCTCAGCTCCAGAGATTCCAGTCTTTGGATCTTCCAGTCTTTGGCTGGCAGTCTTTGTTTTTTAGTAGATGTAAATTGGTTACTTGTGGGAAGGTGAGACACTGGGAATCATCTATTCCACCATCTTGATAATATCACTCTTTCTATTCATTCATTTATTTTTAAATGTGACAAAAAGGGTAATGTATAATGCTAAAAGCCATTTTCACAATGTAGATATAACAATTATGAAAAGCTATGCATCAAATAATCATCTTTAAAAAGCAGATACTACAGATATGAATAGAAACATATGGCTAGTAAGAGACTTCAACCCACCACTCTCAGTTTAAAATCCATCGAGTGGCAGAAATATAAGTAAGGACATAGGAAAAAGTAAACAACATAGTCAATAATATAGATCTTCCTTGTCTATAGTAAACTTTAGAACCTGAAAATAGAGATTACACCTTCCTTCTCAACTGCGCATGGGATAGTTACAAAAAATGATCAAATATTCGATCACAGGGAATGTATTAGTAAGTTTTACACAATAGAAATATCACAAACAATCCTGTCTTATCACAGTGCAATAAAACTAGAATTAAAAACAAAATAAAAAAACTAAAAAATATCTTCTAATTAGAAACTTAAAAATCTTCTATTCAACAACTCATGGATGGAAAAAAAATACAAGCCAAAATTACAGAATATCTAAAAAACAAACAAATAAGCAAATAAACAGGAAAATCAAAGTACTGAAAACAGTACATATTAGAGATCATTGGTCATGTTTAAAGTAGAGATCAGAGGAAATTTATACACCTGCATCAAATTTTTTTTAAAAAAGGAATGAAAATGAATAAATTATACCAACTTAAAAAGTGAGAAAAAGAACAACAAATGAGCCAAAAGAAGGCACAAGGAGAAAAACAATAACAGTAAAAGCAGAAAAGTAAAGATTAAGAATAGGAAACAGTAGGTCAAATTAATAATTCAAAATTCTGGTTCTTTGAAAGTTATTCCTTTGAAAACCTATTCGTTCATTCCTATCTGTATTCCACATTATTTCTTTGTCTTTCTTATTTTGTATAATTGTGCTTCTCTCTTTTTGATGTAGTTAATTTAGATGGTGGTTTGCATATTTCCAATTTATTTTTATGAGTAAGTTTCTCTTTTTAGATTGTAAGTGGCATTGTATTTTTAAATTCAGTGTCCACATTTGTTGCTAAAATATAAAAATACAATTAATTTTGTATTTTTATTTTATATCCTGCAATCTCACTAAAGTCACTTAGTTCCAGGAAATTTTTTATAGTTTCCTTGGGATTTTCTCCATAGATAATCATGTCATATGCAAGTAGAGATAATTTAATTAGTTTCTATTCAATCTGTATGCTTTTTATTTCCTTTTCTTGCATGTTGTATTTGCTAGAACTTCCAGTACTGCGTTGAATTAAATAAAGCAGTAAGAACAGACATCTTTACCTTGTTCCTCATCTAAGGTAACCTTGAGTCTTTCACCATTAAATATAATGTTAACCATAAATTTTATGCAGATTTTCTTTATCAAGTTAAAAAAAGTACTGTCTATTTATATTTTTTTGAGAGTTTTTGTCATGAGTAGGTATTGAAGGTAAAATGCTTTTCTTCTGTAAGAATTGATATGATCGTATAATTTAAAAATATTTAGCCTTTTGATTGATGTTTTATATAGACTGATTTTCAAATATTGAAGTATTCTTGTATACCTGAAATAAGCTCTACTTCATTTTGGTGTAGAATTCTTTTTATATATTGCCAAATTCCGTTTCTTAATTTTTTGTTACAAAAATTTTGAGTCCATATTCATGGATATATTGGTATATGCCCCCCCCCTCCCTTTTCTGTACTATCTTTGTCTGGTTTGAAAATCAGTGTAATATTAGCTTCATAAAATGAATTGGAAAATATTCCCTCCTCTTCTCTTTTCTGGAGGTGATGATGTAGAAATTCTTTTTGAAACTTTTGGTAAAATTTTCTGATAAAACAATCTGGGCTGGATATATCCTTTTGGGGTGTTTAAAAATTATGAATTTAATGTCTTTAATAGGTATGAAACTATTCAAATTCTATATTTCATATGGGGTGAATTGTGGCAGTTTATTTTTTAAAGAATTAGTTGATATTATGTAAGTTGTCAAATTTATGTATGCAGAATTTTTATCATTTTGACGTCTGCATTTTTCATTTCTAATATTGGGAATTTGTGTCTTTATTTTTTCGTTATCAATATTTCTAGTAGTATGCCAATTTTATTGTACTTTCAAAAAACTGGCTCTTTGTTTAATTGATTTTCTTTATTGTTTTCTGTTTTCATTTTTATTGATTTCTGCTTTTATTTTTATTATTTCCTTCTTTCTGCTTGCTTTGGCTTTATTTTGCTCTTTCTTTCTAAGTTTTTGATATGGAAGCTTAGATTCTTGATTTGAGACTTTTTTCTTTTTTCTAATCTATGCATTTAATGCTATAAATTTCCCTTTCACTACTGTCTTAACTTTGTCACACAAAGTTTATACATTGAATTTTCATTTTTATTCAGTTCAATGTAATTTTTAATTTATTTTCCTTGAGACTTCTTTGACCCATATATTATTTATGTGCATTGTTTAGTTTTCAGTGTTTAGAGATGTTCCTATTTTGTTTTGTTTTTCTGTTATTGATTTCTAGTTTGATTTTATTCTGGTCTCACACACAAAAAACACAATTCTGAATGATTTCAGCTATTTTAAATTTGTTGAGGATTGTTTTATGAATTATAATGTGCTCTTTCTTGTTAAACATTTTGTGTGCACTTGAAAAGAATGCGTATTCTGCTGTTGTAGGATGAAGTGTTCTAAAAATATTGATTACATCCTGTTGGTTGATGGTTCTTTTATATCCATATCTTCTATATCTACATCTTATCTCTGTCTATATCTTTTATAGTTATATTATTAAAAATGTAGTTCTACAAATTGCTGAGAAGGGTGTTGAAAACTTCACACATAACTGTTGATTTGTCTATTTTTCCTTTTAGTTCATTCAGTTTTTGCTTCACATATTTTGGAGCTCTGTCGATTGTTTCATGAACATTTAGAAATTCTGTCTTCTAGGAGAATTGATCCTTTTATCATTATATAATGTCCTTCTCTCTCTCATCATTTTCTTTGCTGTGAAATCTACTTAATTTGATGTTAATATAGACACTTTGTTCTTTTTGTTTAATGTTTGCACAATATATTTTTTCCTATCCTTTTACTTTCAACCCACCTATTTCATTATTTTTAACAGAGTTTCTTGTAGACAGCACATAATTAGGTCATGCTTTGTGATCCACTCTATCTTTTAGTTGGTTTATTTAGACTATTTACTCATAATATGATTTTTGATATATTAGTGCTTGAACCTGCTATTTTATTTTTGTTCTGTGTTTATTCTCTCTGCTTTTCATTTCTCTGGGTTTCTTCACTGCTGTTCTGAAGCTTCCTTGAAAATACCATTTTTATAATTTCATTTAGATTTATCTACAGTGTATATAAGGTACCTCTTTATATAAATTTTTGTCATTTTTCTATGTATTGCATACCTTACCCTACTCAACTCATGTCATTATTTTACCAGTTCAAGTGAAGGTTAGAAACCTCTTTTAACCCTTTAACCTTTTCAAAATCTTCATTATGTTCCTTTGCTGTTCACCATTTATAATGTACTTGTATTTGGCTTAAACATTTTTTTTCTATGTGCATTTAGAACCACATCAGACAGGTTTTGTTTCAACTGTCAAATATATTGTAGAAGACACACAAGAAAAAAGAAAATGTATGAGCTCATATTTTTTCTCTTTCCATTGTTCTCTCTTCCTTCCTACTGTTTCAAAATTCCTTCTACTATAATTTTCTTTCTTCTTAGAAAACTTTATTTAATCATTCCTTTATGGTAAATCTTCCAGTTACAAATTCTCTTAGTTTTTCTCATCTGAAAATATCTTGATTTTCCCTTTATTTCTGAAATATATTTTCACTGGATATAAAGGTTAGTTCTAGGTGTCAGCTTGGTTAGATGAAGGAATGCTGAGAAAACTGTGTTGTGAGGGTGTTTCCAGCAGAGATCAGTATTAGAGCCTGAGTTGACTGGGTGGGAAAGATCTGCTCACATTGAGGGATTAATCCGCTAGGGTCCCAGAGAGAACAAAAGACAGAGAAAAATGGTGAGGCTCTCTCTCTCTATCTGCTGCAGCTGGGATACACTCTTTTTTCCTGTCCATGGACATTAGAGCTCAAAGCTCTTCGGCTTTTGGGTTCCAGGACTTAGACCAAGGACACCATTTGCTTCCCTGGTTTTGAGTCCTTTGGACTTGACTGAGCCACAGTACCGGTATCCAGTGTGCAGAAGGCCTGTCGTGGGACTTTTTTTCACAATTACATGAGCTAATTCCCCTAATAAATCCCCTCTTGTGGGGAAAATAGGATGATTTAGTCGGGCTCCCTCAGCTCAGGTCTGGTTGAGGGGTTGAGCAGCATATACTTAATTCTTTGTAAACAAGTTGAGTGTGAATGGAGTCTTTCTAGTTAATTGCTATTGTGTGTTCTTTAGTTTGTGAAGCCAGAGCTGGCATCTAAAAATAGAGCATGTTTACTCCTCTGGCAGCTACTCAGTTTTTAGTTTCTCTTTGGACTCTTGCAGGTAGCAGTTGAGTTTCTGAGTTTCTCCTGTGGACTGCATAACTCTTAGCATGTGTGTGCTGAATAAAGACTATTCCTTCTTCAACCAAGGCTCCAAGGACCCTTTGGTTGGTTACCTAGCTCATAGACCTGTGCGTGAAGGGTTTGTGAATGGGCTCCAGGGGTCTGTGAGCTCCAGACCCAGCCCTAGCTCTACACCTGTCATATATTTATAACATAGCCTATTGATTCTGTCTATCTGGAGAACCCTGACTAAATACACTGGATATAAGATTCTGGATTAGTTCTTTGCTTTCAACACTTGCAAAATGTTGTGCCAGTTCCTTCTGGCCTTCATAGTTTCTGATGTGAAAACTGATGTTATGCAACTTTTTTTTCTCCTATACTTATAGTTGCTTTTCTCTGGTTGCTTTTAAGATTTTTCTCTTTGTCATGAATTTTCAAAGTTTGTCTGAAAACATAGTTTGCATCAGCGTGGATTTCTTGCATTTTTCCTATTTGGGGTTCACTCAACTTCTTGAATCCCTAGGTTTATTTTTTTTTACTAAATTTGGAAACATTAAAGCCATTAATTCTTTGAATAGTTTTTCAGCCCTTACCTCCTTCTCCCCTCCTCTCCTTTTAGCACTCCAGTGGGATGAATGTTAGATCTTTGCTATAGTCCCACAGGTCCCTGAGGGTCTGCATTTATTTATTTTTCCATCTATTTTCTCTCTGTTCAAATTGGGTAACTTCTATTGTTCCATCTTCAAGTTCAATGATTCTTTTCTTTGTCCCCCTCATTCTGCTCGAGTCCATACATTGAGTTTTTCAATTTAATGTTGTTATATTTTTTAGTCTCAAAATTTTCCAATTGGTTCTTCATGATATCTTTTAGGTTTTTGCTGGGACTTTCTATTCTTAAATTTGTTCTTAGCTCTTTATTGAAGCATTTTTATGATGGCTTCTTTAAAATCTTTTTCAGATAATTCTAATATCTTGGTCATTTCAGTGTTAGCATCTGTTGATTGTCATTTTTATTCAGAATGAGATCTTCCTGATCCTTGGTATAATGAAGGATTTTCAGTGGAAAAGTGGATATTACTGGTACTATGTTCTGAGATTCCAAGTGTTTTTATTTTATTTTATTTTTTTCACCTTAAAAAAAATTTGTTATTGCTTATGCATATTCATGGGGTACCAAGCTGACTGTCACCACTTGTGCTCAAGATGTGATGGCCAGATCAATACTATCAGCATGCCCATTACCACAAATTGCAGTTATTTCCAGTGTCCCCCACCCAATTAATCCCCAACCTCCCTCCCCCTCTCCTCCACCCCACTCCTCAAACCTATGTATGTTCTCTCTTTCTGCAAGTCCAACACACCACTGTGGTCTTTCTTTCCTTCCTTCTTTCTCTCTTAGCTCCCACTTATGAGTGAGGACATGCAGTATTTTTCCCTCTGTGCCTGGCTTATTTCACTCAACATAATTTTCTCCAAGCTTACCCATGTTGCTGCAAATGGCAGAATTTCATTCTTTTTTTATGACAGATTAGTATTCCATGGTGTATATATACGACGTTTTCCTTGTCCAGTTGTCCATCGATGGACATTTAGGTTGGTTCCATATCTTGGCTCTAGTAAATAGAACTGTGATGAACATGGGACTGCAGGTATCCCTTCAACATGATGATTTCCATTCCTTTGGGTGTATACCCAGAAGTGGGATTGCTGGATGGTATGGTACATCTATCTGTAGTTGTTTGAGAAACCTCCATACAGGACAGGTCTTTTTTAAACCTTCTGTTCTTACTGGCTTTTCTGACACCCTACTGGCGGGGGAAATCAGAGTCCCCCTTGTTATTTCCATGTGGGGTTAGAAGTCCAGATTTCTCACTTGGCCTGTGTTGACACCCAAGGTGGGTGCTCTAAATTATTGCTGGTGTGTGCTGTAGCTCCCTACTAGGCCTCCACAATGCCTTCCTGGCTAGGAAGGAAGGGAGTGCCTTGTCAGTGCTTTTCACATGGCCCTGACTGGCACTATGGGAGTGAAGTGGTGGCCTTGTTATTACTGAATGGTGGTGAAAGTCCTGGCTCTTCATTTGACCACCTCTAGCAACACCCCAGCCATACTGGTGAAGGGCAAATGGGGAATGTTATTGCTTATTGGGGGTGAAAGTCCAGACACCCCATGTGTTCTCCACTGACATCAAACTGAGGGTGGTCCTCATCCAGGCAAGAATTAAGTCCAGGATCCATAATCAGGCTTTTCTGACTCCATTGCAGCAGCGTTGTTGGAGTACCTCATGTCTGCCTGGTGATGGTGAAAACTGAGTACCCACTCAGACTTTGCTGGTGTGTTTTCTAGTGGGGCTATAGTTTTTTCATTGGCATTTGGCTTCAGTAGAGTGGTCATTTTTACAAGTTTTAGTGCTTATCTAGAGAAAGCAGGCTTTTATTTGGGCTTTTTTTGTTTGTATCCATTGGCCACTACAGGTTGCCGGCTGTTCCAGCACCCATGCTGGTATATATCAGGCAAAAACAAAACTCAAAGAATTCACTATCATGTTGCTCTTTGAGTCTAGAGATTCCTAGCTGGTCTGCCTATTTTCCCCACCTTTCAGTGTATTCTTATGTTTGTTTTACATATAGTGTTTACAGTTTTTAGTTGTATTTAGTTAAAAGAATAGGGAATGTACAAGTGCTTTATTGTCATAGATAATGTTGATGTAGAAGTCTGCCACAGAATTTTTAAAAAATAAATAAGATTAAAAGTGACCACAATGATCAAAAATGTGAATTTGGGATCAGTTTCTGTGTGTTTGACTTCCAGCTCCAAAACATTTTCGCTTTGTGATCATGAGAGATGTAATGAATTATTATAAGCATCAGGGTTTTTAAAATTAATCTCTAATGGAGAGATTAATACCAGTACCTTGTCACAGGATTATTATGAGTAGCAAATGAGAGTCTACATATGAAGCACTTATCACAATGCCTGTCACTTGAATAATTTTTCAAATAATTATTTTTATTGTAGAAAGGGTTTGTAGCAGGACTGAAATCATTTCTCCTTTTTACTGGGAAATGTCTCAGAAAAGTAACCCATCCAAATCTCCTTTAAACAAGCCAATGGAAGACCTCCTAGAAAACACACTAATGATATTAACTAGAACTGTCTCTATCTATGGAGTGGTTTTAGCACAATGTGCCAGGTTTGTCTAGTATTGTTTATGGTAAAGAAACCTGAAATGTATGGATTTATGAAGTATGGCTACCTCGAAAATGTCACATAAGTTTCCTAAAAATTGGAGTATAAAATGGAGATCTAAGAAAGTTACCTCTCTTGCTCAGCCTATTCTTGCCACGTGACACCCTGGTCACCATGGGACCCTGTAGAGAGTTCCCATCCAAAAGAAGGCCCTCACTAGATGTGTTCCATGGACCTTGGGCTTTTCAGTCTACAATACTGTAAGAAATAAATTTCATTAAAAAAAAATTATCCATTTTCCTATATTCTGTTATAAGCAACAGAAATGGACTAATACAGAAAATTGGTACTGAGAAGTGGGACATTTCAGGAATACCTGAAATGCAGAAGCAGCTTTGGAACTGGGTGATGGACAGAGGCTGGAAGAATTTGAAGGAGCAGGCTAGATATAGCCTTTATTCTGATGAGGACTTTGAGGAAAAGAGGACCAGGGAAAGTTTGGAATGTCTTATAGACTGGTAAAGTGGTGGTGACCAGAATACTGATAGAAATATGAACAGTAAAGGCCATTATCGAGAAGTCTTAGATGCAAATGAGAAGAAGCTTATTGGAAACTGGGGCAAAGATCACCCTTGTTATGAAATGGCAAAGAACTTAGCTGAAATGTGTCCATGTTGGAGGACTTTATGGAACGTGGAACTTAAATGATGAACCAGGATATTTGGCAGAAAAAAATTTTTAAGCAGCAAAGCATTCAGGCAGCTGTGTAGATACTTCTAGCAGTCTACACTGAGTTATGGCAGCAAAGGCATGACATAAAGGTGGAATTTAAATTAAAAGGGAAACAGAGGTAAGAAAAAAAAATGGAACATTCTTAGCTTGGTCATGTAAACAGTGAAAAAAGTGTGTTCCAAAGAGAAAACCAAGGGTGTAACTCAGTGACCTTTCGTTAAGGAGATTAGGACATAAAGAAGAAACGATTAAGAGAATGCAAGAAGGACCTTGAAGGCATTTCAGAGATTTTCGAGGCAACCCCTCCCATCACAGACACAGAGGCTAAAAATAAACTTGGAGTGCCCTCCAAAGACTCGCTGCCCAGGGTCATCTCAGGATACTGCTTCCTGTATTCCAGCTACTCTGGCTGCTCCAGCTGTGGCTAAATTGACCTCAGATGCTGCTGGATCTGTTGCTTTGGAAAATACAAGCTGGAAATCTTGGGAGTATCCATGTAGTGTTAAGTCTGCGGGCTCATAGAATGCAAGAGCTGTGGAGGCATACTGATTTCAAATGATGTACGGAAAAGGCTGCAACCCCAGAGATTGTCACAGGGGCAAAGTCATCACAGAGTGCCTCCACTAAAGCAATGCTAAGCGGAAATGTGGGGTTAGAGTTGCAGCAGATTACCCCCCCCCCCCAATCAGGGCCATGCCTAGTGGAGATGTGGGAGCAGGACCACCACTGAGATCCCAGAACGGTACAGCTACCAGTGAGCAATACCAACCTGGAAGAGCTGAAGTGTGGGCTGAGCACAGGAAAGCCATAGAAGAGAGGCTGCCTGAGGACTTTGAGGCCCAATCCCCACACCAGTGTACCAAGGATGCTGGATGAGGAGTCAAGGGAGATTATTCTTCAACTTTAAGATTTAATGCCTGCCCTGCTGGGTTTCAGACATACCTAGGACCTGTTACCCCTTTCTTTTGGCCTATTTTCCCCTTTTTGAGTGGGAATATGTATCCTGTGCTTGTCCTAGTGTTGTATCTTGGAAGTAGATAACTTGTTTTAATTTCACAGATGGGATTTTGGACTTTTGAGTTAGCACTGGAATGTGTTAAGACTTTGACACTTTTAGGATGAAATGAAAGTATTTGTATGTGAGAGGGACATGAGCTTTGGGGGCCCAGGGGCAGAATGCTGTGGTTTGAATATCCTCCCAAGCTCATGTTGGAATTTAATCTGCAATATGGTGGCAGAAGGTGGAGCCTTTAAAAGGTGATTGGATATCAAGGACTGTGCCCCTGTCCATGGATTGATCCATGCATGGAATAATGGGCTGATAATTTAATGGGAGCAGTTCTGATGGCTTTATAAAGAGAGCCAGTGAGAAGTTCAGCTCTTTTTCTGAGCCCATTCTTGCCATGTGACACTCTGGTCACCACAAGACTCCGTAGAGGGTTCCCACCCAGAGGTAGGACCTCACCAGTTGTGTTCTCTGGACCTTGGACTTTCCATCCTACAACACTGTAAGAAATAAATTTCATTTTTTAAAATAAATAACCCAGTTTCTGGTATTCTGTCATAAGCAACAGAAATGGACTAATACAAGATGTTTACATGATTAAAACAGTTCCCTTTTGGAATCCTTACACACCGTTGGTAGGAATGTAAATTAGTGCAGCCATGTGGAAAACACTATGAAGGAGCCTCGAAAATAGAGCTACCATATATATGATCCAGCAACCCCACCACTGGATATATATCAAAGGAAATCATTATGCCAAAGAGATATCTGCTCTCCTGTGTTTATTGTAGCACTATTCACAATAGCCAAGATGTGGAATCAACCTAAGTGTTCATCAACAAAGGAATGAATGCACAATGGAATACTATTCAGCCATAAAAATAATAGAATCCTGTAATTTCTGGCAACACGGATGAGCCTGGAGAATAGTACGTTAAGTAAAATAAGCCAGGCACAGAAAGAAAAATGCTGCATGTTCTCACTCATATGCGGAAGCTAAAAAAGTTGGTCTCATAGAAGTATAGAGTAGAATAATGGTTATTAGAAGCTGGGAAGCATAGGGGAGGCAGGTAAGGAATGGTTCATTAAGGGATACAAAATTACAGCTAGGTAGGAGGAATAAGTTCTAGTGTTTCATAGCACTGTAGGATAACTATAGTAAACAATAATTCATTGTATTTTTTGCAAATATCTAGAAAAGAGGATATTTGAATGTTACCACGCAAAGAAATGATAAAGATTTAAGATGATGGATATGCTTACTACCCTGATGTGATCATTACACATGGTATACATGTATGGAAATATCATACTATATCCCATAAACATGTACAATTATGTGTCAATTTAAAAAGTTAATTAACTAAAAAAAATATATATGTGATAACAGCATGCATCTTTTAGAGGTTTCATGCTAAATCTACATCAGAGTATGCACTGGAGTGGCAAGACAGGACCCACGGAGCTATGTCGCTATGCCTGGACTTCTTCCTGCTCTGTCTGTGCCTCACAATTACATGAATCCTTGAAATTATTAGTAAAGATTCATAGTGGATAAAACCTATGATTTTATGTGCTTCTGGTTTAACAATCTAACCTTTTGTATTATCTCCATACTGCATAAAAATTATCTATGATTCTATACCATCACCCGTACGAAACCACATTTTATGTTTCAGTCCTTTTTTCTGTCTCTGTATGTAAGTACTATTGAAACAGAATCATGCCACACATGGGAATATTTATTATTGCATTTTCTTTTTTCACTTTTTATCATATCATGAATATTACTTATGTTATACATTCTTTAAAAACAAGATTTTTATTGACTATATAAATTACTCTACCAAATGGTTATTACATTTTATTTAATATTCATACCTAACAACCAAAAAAGTCTCTACATTTTTGTATCCAATGCAAGTAACATGTCAAGGTTTATTCTTGTACGCTTTTCTCAAAACCGTTTTAAAATAACTGCTTAGGGTTCTACCCATTGGGCCAATATTTATGAACATTTTTAAGGCTCTCCATAGTTTGCTAAGTTTCTCTTCCTCAGACTGTGATCAATTTATACTTGCATCCTCACAACACTAAGAAGTAATTTAAATACTTTTTAATTTTTTGAAAAATAATAAATGATATGTTATTTTTAATTAGCATTTCTTTATCTGAAGTTGAAGATGTCCTCACTTAAGTTCTCATGTTTTTGCACATTTTCTGAATAAGGTATCTATGTTTTTAACTGATTTGTAATAACTCTTTAATTTATTGAGAATATGACTATACCTATCAAATTGATTGTAACCATTTTCTCCATTTTCAAATCCTTTAAAAAAAAATCCATGATTTGGTTTGAACGTGTCATTTTTTTTTTAGATTACAAATGTATAAAATTTGCAAATTAAAATATAGCAGAAATAAAACTCAATAATTTCACAATACAAAGAAAAATGCCTTTAACATTTTGAGTATTTCTGTAATTATTATATATATTGTTTCTTCATATTTTGTTAGAAAATTCCATGGGAATCTGGGAGGAGAGAAATGAAGCAATTCTGCTCACAAAATCTACTCAACCAGGAAAATCTCAGGACATTGCCTATTTTTAGAATGATGCTATTTCAAAATAAGAGCACTGTAAAATATACTCTAGCGAAAAAAGAATGAATCTCCTTTCCTCAGACACTCAGCCCTTTATAGAGAGCAGGTAATTGAGATCAATAAGAAAGAAAATTACACAAGAAGAGACCTTCCTCTGAGTTTACTAACATAGCTCCATGAGTTACTGTCGCATGTTTTACTACTGTAGCTGCCGCTTTTAGAAAGAATCAAAACATCTTCAGTTCTTTCTTTCAATACAGCCTCCAATACAAGCTGCAGTAATATAAGAAACTTGAGAAATTCTTGAAAACACATTGCCGAACTTTAAATGTAGTGCATCCAAAGAGAAGGCGATTCATACCTTCTCTCTTCTTAGTGGACAGGACAGAAATGGAAATTTGGATTTGGGCACAGTACATTCTAATGTCATTATCAGAAAAGACTCTGAAAAAAAAATAAACAAATGGGACTATGTCAAACTAAAAAAGCTTCTGCACAGCAAAGGAAACAATCAACAGAGTGAAACAACAACCTAAAGAATGGAAGAAAATTTTTTGCTAACTATATATCCAACAAGGGATTCATCTCCATAATATACAAGGAACTTAAGCAATTACATAGTAAAAAACCAAATAACCCAATTAAAAAATTGGCAAAGGAGTTGAACAGACATTTTTCAAAGGAAGACATACAAATGGCCAACAATTACATGAAAAAATGCTCGACATCACTAGTCATCAGGGAAATGCAAATTAAAACTACATTGAGATACCACCTTATCCCAGTTAGACTGGCTATAATCAAAAAGATGGTGAATAACAAATGCTGGCAAGGTTGTGGAGAGAAGGGATCACTCCTACACTGTTGGTGGGAGTGTAAATTAGTACAACCACTATGGAGAACAGTATAGAGGTTTCTCAAACAACTGCATATAGATCTTCCATATGACCCAACAATCCCATTTCTGGGTATATACCAAAAGGGATGGAAATCATCATGTCAAAGGGATACCTGCACTCCCATGTTTATTGCAGCTCTGTTTACATAGCCAAGATATGGAACCAACCTAAATGTCCATAAATGAATGATTGGATAAAGAAACTATGGTATATATACACCATGGAATACTACTCTGCCATAAAAAAGAATGAAATTCTCCCATTTGCAACAGCATGGATGATCTTGGAGAAACTTATGTTGAGTGAAATAAGCAAAGCACAGAGGGATAAATACCACATGTACTCACTTGTAAGTGGGAGCTAAGAGAGAAAGAAGAAAGGAAAGAAAGACCGCAGTGGTATGTTGGACTTGCAGAGGGAGAGAACATACCTTGGGAACAAAGTGGAGTTGCAGGGGGAGAAAGGCAATGGGGAGGGAGAGTGGGGATAATCAGGTGGGGGACACAGGGTACAATCGCAATTTGTAGTAATGGGCATGCTGCCAGTATGGATCTGGCCTCCACATCTTGGGCATGAGGAATGACAATCAGCTTTGCATCTCATGAATATTCTTAATCAATTAAAAAAAGACTCTGAAAGAGAACTTAAGCTTGGGAAGAGTATCAGAGCTCATTGAACATAATGAGGTCAATTTTATACTAGCAGGGGTATGAGTCATATGAAAAGCCATTATTGACAAGAGACTAATCAGATCTGTGTAAGATGTATTTGATCTACCTAGATGCTCAGGGTAAGCAAATATATTAGTCTGTTTTTTGTCACTTATAACAGAATACCTGGAATTGGGCGATGTATAAAGAAAAGAGGTTTATTGATTATAGTTTGGGAGGCTGGGAAGTCCAAGGTCCAGGGGGTGCATCTGGAGAAGGCCTTTTTGGTTGGAACTCTCTGCAGAGTACTGTGACTGTGCAGGTAATCACATGATGAGAAAATGGCAAGAGGTCTCCAATTTGCTCTCTTGCTCTCCTTATAAAGTCATCAGTGCCTTTCTTGTGAGAACATACTAAACCATCAACCCATTACTTCACGAATGGATTAATCCATTCATGAGAGCATGGTCTTTGTGATCCAATAACCTCTTAAATGTCCCACCTTTCAGATACCATAGCCAGATTTGCCACCCTCTGAACACTGTTACAATGGGGATCAAACTTCAATCAGTTTTGGGGTGACATTCAATCTGCAACACAAAAGACTGAAGAAAAAAAGAAAAAGAAAAGCATACAATGCAGTGCATAGTGCAGGATCACAACCACTGTTTCTCTCTCTCTCTCCTCTCTCTCTCTCTCTCTCTCCTTCCTTCCTTTCCTGGAATTCAAAGCTTGTCATGAGCTCCTCCTTCCAGGAATATAGGTGGTGGAGGAGAGAATGACTCTTGCTAACAACACAAGCTGGGAGGTTGCAAGTTGTATGATATACAGGCTTCAGATAGAGCCTTGGGAAGAGTTAACTTTTAACTGCAATAGTATGGAGCCTGAGAAGCAGAAGATTTAGTGATGCAAGAGGAAATTAAAAAGTCATGCAAGATGGGGGGTAAGGTGGGCAGAGAGACACAATCATGAGAGAGAATCATTCAACTGTAACACATTCCCCTGGCCTAGAAAACTTCTATGTATAGACATCTTGATAGTTTGGTCAATGAAACTATATAATCACTTACAGTTTAAGGGTTAGAGAAATTACCCAATGCTAGGCTTTTATACCTGAGTTACCTCACAGAGTAGAGTTTTAATTTTATCACTGGAAATCTTAAATAAACTGATGCTTAAAACTTCTTTGAAACATGTGCATTGTACATGAGTATTCACTAGAGAGATTAAGGTGGTAACTGGCCAGTGGAGAGGCATATTCTCTTCAATTCTATGTAGTCAGTGTCAGGGACAGGAATTCCTTTAACTAAGAAAGAAAGTCGGCAAAAACATTAATTAGGAGAAGAGAACAGATGAGAGATAAATTCAAAGGGTTTCCCTTAAAATCCTTGCCACTCCCACACACCCACAGAAACACCTGGAAGAGCTACAAAGACACCCTGGAAACCAAAATGACAACTCAGTTCTAAAACTTTTACAGACTTTTCTTGGCTAAATTACTTGTATAAAGGAAATGGGGACAAAGCATAACATTTAAAAAATTTTAAATTCTGGGCAGAAGTTGGATAAAATGAAGCTAAGTACTTGCAAGCATCTGTTAGTATGTTAGATATTAGATTATAATTAATTCAAAATGACAGTATGCCCACCTGCTTGGATTTTATAATACAAGCAAAGAGAGACCTGGATACATCGATGATCCTCTCACCACAATTATGTGTATCTAGTTATGCAGAAATGTATGACATTAATGAGTACTGACATCAACTTGGGCATTGTGCATTTCTGCAGTGGGGAAGCATTCCAGCAATTACTTTTCATCTTGCTAAAATCTCTGGCGGGACAACCAGAGGAATGGCCATGCAGAAGATAAATTCTGAGAAAAATGAGATTGTTCTTCATTAGCTCTAACAGGCAATAATTAGATACAGCCTATATTTTAGTTAATTTCTTGAATTACTAACTGCATTTAAACAATTCTCAAATTGCAATGAAATTATATACTTTATTAAGGTAGGGGAGTTTAGTAAAGAAAACTTACTTAAGTCATGTAAAATATTGTTTTTTTCATGAACCATTGAATTGTGCTCTACTAAAGTTAGTCAAAGCATATGTGCTTCCATTTTAAAATGATTTCTCTTGACTACAGAGGACTAGATCTTGTGGATACAAAAATAAAAGTTTGTATCATTTTCCAATCATTGCTTTTAATTGTGCCCTCCTGACCTCATGTAGCAGCTAAATAATGTTTCCTTTAATAGTATCTTAGACAGATTTCACAACTTTTCCATCTCTGTCAGTATTTAAATGGACTTATATCGGTGCCTGAGAGTCTGTCCTCCTCAGTTTAAATATCAGCCTCTTGTTGGATTCAAAATTCTTTCTATTTCCTCGACAAAGTTTAGATCATACTGTCATGGAACGGAGTGAAAAATACACGAGCTTCTCTCATTCACTTTCTCCTTCTCCTTCCCTATTTTCATCCTCTGAAGTTGGGCAGTGTTCAAGGTCAATTTCATAGAAATTTGTTGAAAGCTATTTACCGAAAACCAATTATTAAAATGGTCAGTTTATCAAGTGGTTAATTAGGTCAATAACCTATTTGTTTCTTTTAACTAAAAATAAATTCTACAGCAATTTTACATTGTGTGATGTTTTCGTAGGTTTGTTTTTTTAATGAATATTATTTGAATAGCTTTCATTTTGTCTTCTTTTACAGTATTTTAAACATGCCTGCCATGTGCAGGTTTTGACTGTACTGGGACTCCTGGAAAGAGAAAGGAGAATGCTGAACTTCAGTCCATTCTCTGATGGCCAAATTATGAATTGGTGGGGCTGATTCAAGCTGGAAGGAATGCTTTTATATATACACATAAACACACACACACACACACACACACACACACACACACACACACACACATATATATGTATATATATATAATTTACACAAACGTGTGTTGTATAGATTAGTAACAGCTGAAGCATTGAGAAGCAAAAGAGAAGACCAGTTGCTAGGGACAAGATGGAAAACAGCACCAAAATACAGTATTGCATGGGCTGCTGAAATGGGGATGAACTGGTGGTAAAAGAAGGGTCAACTAGGAGGCAAAGACAAGAAGAGAAGGAAGTGAAATGTTGAGACCGAGAGCCTAAAAGGGGCTTGAAGCATTAGGAAGAAGAGTTTTCTGATAAAGTTACCATTACTCTTCTTATATTTGATGTGCATAGGTTTAGAGCTAGGGCTGGGTCTCTGGTGTTCACAGACCTCTTGAGCCCATTCACAAACCCTTCACACACAGGCCTATGAGCTAGGTAACCAGACATAAAGGTCCTTGGAGTCTTGGCTGAAGTAGGAATAGTCTTTATTCAGCACACACAACATTATGAGCTAAGAAGTCCACAGAGAAACTCAGAAACTCAACTGCTACCAGCAAAGTCCAAAGGAAAATGGAGCAGCTGCCAGCAGAGTAAACATGCTCTAATTTTAGATGTGAGCTCTCTGCCAGCCAGCTCTGCTTCACAAACTGCAGAACACACAACAGCAATTAACTAAAATGATACATGGGTGCCCATGTGCATTAACTCCACCCACACCCAACTTGTTTACAAGAAATGTGGAGGGAGCCTGACTAAATTATTCTATTTTCCCCACAATCCACCCCTTCAGGGTCCCTCACTGTACAATCTATGTGTTCAAAATCTTCAGCGATGTTCCCTTAGCAAGGATAAATGACCCTTTTATTTATACAACCTATTGTCTGTTCAATATGGCTTAAGGCTTGTCCTTAAGTCTTGTCCTATAGTCACACATGTCCAGTTAATAGTCATTGGTGTGATTTTCCGTGAGAATCTTGTAGTCATACTGATGTGAAGTTCAGTGCACTCTCAGTAGATGATCACACCAATGTATATATGTACCCAGTCGACTCTGGTGCGGTGCCTGCAGCCAGAACACTATGGGCGAAAAGACAGAAGGGTTATTGGTACCAACAGGGGAAGTTCTCACCCCTCTGGTAGGATACATGCCAGTTTGCCATCCTGAGAAAGGATAGTTGCAGGAGTATGTATCTTACCTGTCTTGGAGCCCCACAAGGCCATACAAAGAGAAGACCAGTAACTCTCTGACTTTGGCAATGGTCCCACAAGATCCACCTGCCACCATGTCAGGGGTGCTCTCACACAAGTCATCTGCCCATCAGGGGCACCCAGCTACATCAGCTGCTGGAGCTGTCTCCAGCCACCTTCCCTTAGCCAGTGCATCATCATTGCCAATCAACATGAGGCTTCCAGTCCCTGCCTGCCCCCAAAAGACAAGTACCTTGGCCTGCTCCCTATTCAAAATTGAACAGTTCATCTGCCTCCTTGGGAGCAACCAAAAAATCCTTTAAATCCACTGAGCATACTTTGCTACCTGTTTCCAGACGTTTAGTAAAACGCTGTTCAGGGCACAATTGCTGCCACAAGGCAAACAGGACTACATTTGGCTGCCTGTCAATTTTCTTTTTATCAATGCCTGCTGCAAGCAAGTCAAGCCACATCTGCTTACGGATCCTCTTGTTTGGATACTTTGGGATAAAATCCCGAGCATTTCTTGGGGGTTTGGTCTTAGCCACCTTTCAGACCCCTTTTGCTTGTCTTCTATCCTCTACTTCACTGAAGCTGGCTATCATGGTTGTTACCTCATGTATAGGACGACCAATGTATGGGGCTAGTATGGCCATCAGTGACCCAAAGGATGTTGATGGGGCATTTTGCAGTGCTATGTCTCTCATGCTGCTTGTAAAATTTTCATCATCTGGGCCACGAGTGTTCACATTGAACATGGACTGCCGCATCCCCAGCTCTGAAATTATTTGAGCTAACTCAGCATACGTTTGCCATTTACTAACGATCTTGGGCAGTTCTCCAGCATTTGCCCACATGGTTCAGGCAGCTGCTTTCACCCATTCCATTAAGGAGTGATTACTTGGCCCTTGTGCATACCTGCGGCTATTCTGCAGCTGCTGCCTCAGGGACAGTTGCGTGGTGATGGAGGCCAATTTCTCCATCTCCTCACCAGTGCACATCACACTATCCACCCTTAGGTCCCATAACTGCAACAGCCAAGCAGCCAGGGGCTCCCCCTGTTTCTGCCAAAACTGTCTCCCCAAGTCAACTAATTCAACCTGTGTATATGAGACATAGGTGGTAAATTGGGTCACCTGTGGATTGCCCACTGATTGCCCACCTGGTCCCATAGGATGCTAGCATTTCACTTTCTGATGAATGACAGGTCATGCCTGGGGATGCATGGTCACTTTCAACTTACCACTGCATTCGTCGTCCTCCCTGGTGTGAGAAGCAGGAGTGGCCAGTAGCTGCACGTCATCCTCCAGGACATCTATACACACTTCCAACAATTCTGCTTTTGCCTTCGAATCTTCAGTTGCTGCACATCATCCTCCAGAATAATTGTCTGTGCTTCCAACAACTCTGCTTTCTTCTTCAGCTCTTGATCAGTTTGCAGGAGAGTGGGCATCAGCCAGGCTCTGGTCAGCAGAAAAGTGGGCACTAGGCACCACATGCTCAAGGACTGCCACATTTCCTCCCCCTCCCAATGGGCTTTCCACTTCAGTGCCTGGTCTATGCTGACTTGCATTACAGCGAGCAGCAACCAGATCCCAGTCAACAGGAAAGTGGCCACGGGGCACAACATGTTCAAAAGTAGCCACATTTCCTCCTTCTCCAAGGGCTTCTTGGCTCCTGTATCTGCTCAGAATCCTGCTCCGACTACGCCAAGTAGAGCTGGGGCTGGGTCTCTGGTGCTCACAGACCCCTTGAGTCCATTCACAAATGCTTCACACGTAGGTCTATGAGCTAGGTAACCAGACAAATAGGTCCTTGGAGCCTTGGCTGAAGTAGGAATAGTCTTTATTCAGCACACACAACACTATGAGCTAAGCAGTCCACAGAGAAACTCAGAAACTCAATTGCTACCAGCAAAGTCCAAAGGAAAATGGAGCAGCTGCCAGCAGAATAAACATGCTCTGTTTTTAGATGCGAGCTTTCTGCCGGCCAGCTCTGCTTCACAAACTGCAGAACACACAACAGCAATTAACTAAAAAGATACATGGGTGCTCATGTGCACTAACTCCACCCACACATATCTTGTTTACAAAGAATTAAGAATGTGCTGCTCAACCCCGACCTGGACCTGAGCTGAGGGAGCCTGACTAAATTATTCTATTTTCCCCACAATAGGTGATGGCCAACTTGTTCTGCTGAGAAAGACATTTATGTGTAGCTCTTTTAAGCACTGCAAGTTCCGTTGACCTCAAAGTGATGGTATCACACTGCCTTCTTCTAGTGTATATGCCTCTCTGGCAGCCTCCTGGTGGCAGTTTTGACAAAACAGTATCCCCTAATCTCATTACCCTTTGCAGTCAAATGCCAGACTTATGGGAAGAAGAGAATCCATGTCTTGTTCCTCTCAGTTGTCTGTCCATGTCCCCTTTCTACAGGCAGTCTGCCTTTCTATTTGATGTGTCTCCAGTAGCACCAGAGAAGATTATGATGTTTCCAGATCAAATCAATGTCAGTCTTCCATTCTTGAAAGCAGCCTCCATCTCATCTTATAAGTGATTTCCTCAAGCTCCTTCTCTTAGCTTTGATAAGAAGGTATTGCATTTTACATAGGTACTATCTGCTCTCCTACTCATCACCTGACATTATCAGAGGGTAAAAGTGGAGGTAGTATTAGCTTTTGGAGCCACACAGTTTGTTTACAATAAACATCCATTTGAATTAGTCAGTTCTGTGCCAGACTGGTTAGTAACATGTCGGATATCACTCCTGGTGGAATTTATTCTCTGAGTTTGCTCCTCTCAATAAGTCTTTTGAGGAGTTGGCTGGCCCTAATCACGAGTCATTCTCATAACATAAAAATTGGGATACTCCCTTTGGTTTCTAGCTTTGGGCCTTGGTAACAATTCTAGGGCAAAGGAAAAAATACACTGGTCATTCTATAGCATTCTCTTAAAAGCATTTAATAATACTGCCATGACAGTATGATACTTTATTGCATTTTTAATTTAATAGGGATGTTGTTACATATCCTTACCTTAACATTGTTACCCAATGTTTTCTTTGATTAATAGTAGAGTATGTTATAATGTTTATTCATTTCTTCATATATGTACTCAACCCATATATAATTAATTTATTACTTATTTATTTTTATTTATGATTTATTTATACTCTATTGTTATTATGCTCTATGCAATTTAAGTAAAGCAGGAATGAATATAAATAAATAAAATGAAAACAATGAAATCAGGAAGCTTAAGTTTAGAGGGGAGAATTAAAAAGATCTTACTATATGGGGCCGGCCCCGTGGCTCAGTCGGGAGAGTGCGGCGCTGGTAGCACCGAGGCCGTGGGTTCGGATCCTATATAGGGATGGCCGGTGCACTCCCTGGCTGAGCGTGGTGTAGACGACACCATGCCAAGGGTTGCAATCTCCTTACTGACCAGAAAATAAATAAATGAATAAATGAATAAATAAATAAATAAACTAAATAAATTAAATAAATAAATAAATAGACTAAATAAATTAAATAAATGCATACATAAACAAAAAGATCTTACTATATGTAGATAAAACATAGTGATAGTTAAACAGGAGAGATTACACACACATGATGAAGCAGATTAATTTGAACTGGGTAATGAAGGAAAGACAGGAATTGGAACCTAAGAAGTAGAAGGGATGTAAAATGTTATGAAGATATCAGAGCATGTATCTTCTCTTTTGAAAATTGGTTAACAAAAATAAGTTTTTCTGCTTTGAATTTAAAATAATTTTTATGAAATCTTAAGTCTACATCTGGATTGATTTAGGACTTCTTAATTACTGTGTCATGGAGTTTTAAGAAAATAATTCCTCTGTCCTACATTCTGGGTACATTTTCGAGTGCCCACTATGAGCCCATAAGAAATAAGATACTGTCCTTACCCTCAAGGAACTTACAATCTAGTAATATCTATAACCCAAAAAAGGACAAGTTTTTAAAATGCCATATGCACAAATTTAAATGTTATGTATAAAAAATTAAATGAAAAAATTTGTTTATATATGATGTGATTAGTCTTACTATTAAATGGACTTTCATAAAACTATTTTTTAAAAACCAACTAAAACATAAAAGGAAAATAGAAAGATCAAGGCATCTTCATGTAATTTACCAAGGATTAATATAGATAGTAAATAATCATATAAAAATCCTTTATAAGTAGCATTTAGAACACAAATATCCCAAACTACTAAGGTAAATTATTTCTGGTGGTAGGCCCATGGTTAAAATTTATTTGTTTATGATTTACTGTATTTTCCAAAATATTTTAAATACATGATTATTTTTATCATCATAAAATATTAACACTCCTGTAATAAAATTTTCAAACACACTTAAAAATAGAATCCTATCAACCCGCACCCACCTAACTTCCTGAATCAATAATTTTCAAGATTTTGCCAAAATTACTTTACCTGCTCCTTATTGTCTCTTCTTTTTTATTGTTGCAGTTATTTAAAAATAAATGTCAGCAATCACATCATTTCACCTCAACATACTTCAGCATGTACCTCCAAAAAGTATGGACAATTTCTCATGTAAAAGCAATGTCATTCTCATTCCTAACAAAATTAGCAGTAATTACTTAACACCAACTAATATCAAGCCCATATCAAATTCCCCAGATTTTTTGAGCTATTTTTAAATATCTTATATTTTCTTTCTATTTGGTTTGTCTGAATCAGGATGCAAAAGAATTTCGCGTATTGGTCATATTTGGTCATTATGCCTCTATGTCTCCTTCGATACGGAGCAGTTTTCACTAACTTTTTCTAAACCACTGATTTGTTTCAGAAACATTTTTTTAACTTCTCGAGTGTTCCTATCTTTAACTTCCTCCCCATCTCTTATGCTAATCATGATCATAATCGTTCTTTTTCATTTCTTCTAGTCTATTTATCTGTCTGTGAAGATTTGCTTCATTTTCTTGCTTTCATCTTAGGAGGAATTCCTTCAATGAAGGATTTATTTCTATTTTGCCATTTTCTCTGACATATTTAGAGGAGTGGGATTTCCAATACCATATAGGAACAAAAAAAAGTTTTCTTTTTATTTAAAAGTTTTTTTCCATTGGGGATATTCATCCTGAGAATGATGTTTGAAGTATTTGTCCTAATATTTCTGCTCTTTGGGAAGGTTATTCACATTATGGAGAAAACCAGCACTCCAAAGTGCTAAAAAAGTTGTTTTTAAGAATTTTCCTTTTGTCATTTTTTTTGTTGATTATGTGATTTTTTCTTTCCCAAGACTGACTTTCTCTATAATAATTTTAGAATATATATCTCATGAGCTTGATTACTTTTCTGCCTATTTTTTCTTAATTTTTTTCTTTTGTGTCATTTCTTTCATATATCAACCATATTTAATTAATATAGAAATCTGTAGGAGCCTACTTAATACACAAATTCAAATGTGTTAATTTGATCTTTTTTGAAGAGCTGAAGCATCTCAAATATTTTTAAAGTTTTAAACATGCAACTATCTTAACTTTATATTACAAAAATAACGTTAATGAGGACACTGAGCCCATTTTTTAGAAGTCTGATCTTTTACACATTTGAAAGAGATTTTTTGTTGTTGTTCTGAAAGAAAATAAGGCTTGTGAAGACTTTTGTTTTTTCTCCAAATTTGCGTGGAAAAAAAAAAAAAAAAAGTCCCAGCCAGGGTGTTTCAATAGTGTTTCTGACATATTTTCATCCTTTTCCCTCTAGAATCACTTTGAGTTTTAGGAAGAAAATTGAACATAGTAGAGCAGATTCAGTACTTTCTTGTTGTTATCATAACTCAGTCACCTTAAACACCTTGAACTGTGTCCCATGCCAAAGTCTCCCTTTCTTTCTCTGTCTGTCTCTGTCTCTCTATTTATCTATTTATTTAGCTTTGTATGAACGAATGTTTCTGCTTCCCAACCATGTGGGATTATATTGTTTGGGAAACTACAATACAATACTACAATAAAACAAATGCAAAACACATAAATACTGTTGATCCTGCTCTTTTCTTATAAGGACTATTTTCCACAAAGAACAAAGTAAATATAATAGATAGACCTTTCACTCCAGGATTAGCATAAATTTTCCTGATCACAAGAACAGAGATTAGAAATTACTAATGAGGTTGCTTGAGTAACTCATCCCTTTTACCTTCAATTGATGAAAGTTTCTGTATTTATTTTATTATTATTTTAGTGAATTATTTCAAACATAAGACACTCAGGAGTAAATTGAGAAAAGATCAACATTGACTTTAAAATTTCTTTCTATTTGTATATACGGAGCAAATTCACATTTTAATTCAGTTTTTATCACTAAAGCACATTGAGCCAATTCCTTTTCTTCCTTTAAATTTCCAACCTCTCTGCTCATATGACTCTTTCTGTGGTCCATCCAGCCAAGCAAGCAACTTCATTTAACAGTCTTACACCCTCGTGCCATCATATATGGCCCTAAGACACAAGTTTTGGAAGACTGATAAGTTATTTGAAAGAAAACAATGTTAGAACAGTCAGAATACAAGATTTTGTGTGTTTACAGTTTTTTTTTTTTTAGGTCTTTTAAAAAATTTACCCATTTAAGTTATCTATCTGTTTAATGATGACTTCTTTACCCTTATCATCTCAGCAAAACCTGAGTCAGCATCGTCAGCCTTGGATTGTAAACTCCCTAGGGACAGAATATGTCTGTCTAAGTTGCTGTGCACAGAAACTAATAAAACATGTTATGAAGATAGATTCTCAGTGTGTTTTGATGGTGATAAATTTTACTGAATCTATTTTAATATATTATGCTGGTTAAATTTTAAAAGAGAAACATTACCATCAGTAGACCACACAATTAGCCCTAGTACATTTGAAAAGAAAACTAAGATATGACATGTATTTGAAGTTTATATCTCAATTATCTGAACTAAATTAATTTTGCAAAAAAAATTTTATACAAGGTACAATCCAAATGCTATCGAGTGGACAGTAATTTAAAAATACCTTGAAGATTAGGCTTCTGTTATTATCCAATTAATGATCAAGTAGAGTTATCAAGGAGCTATGTTTAATTTAGTCTTTATTCATTTAAATTTTAAAGTTAGATTTAGCTCAAAGCTATTGCACTTTCTTATGGACAGATACCAATAATTATATAATTCTGCAATAATTAATATGCTGCTGGTATTCTCAGCTTATTTTAAGGGTAAAGTTGTGAGTGTCAGTGTGTCAAAGTAAATCACTTACAAAACAAGCAAAGACTTTTCACAAAATTATTTTCTAAAATTAATAACAAATTACACTCCAGTGAATTTAGGTAATATTCTTTTCTGTCAAAGCTGCAAAGTGAATTTTTATTTTAGAAAAGTTTATTTTTTTTTAATCTGTTGCCCAATGTAGTTTTGTCTAATGCAAGCAAAACAATTCTTTGTGGACTTAATTTTTTACACATAGCCATCTTGGAGCATGCTTAATTTCTTCTGGATTAGAAAAATGTCTACTTCAGAAATGCTAAGAGAAAGAAAAACTCTGTTAGGGTTTTGAAATATGTACCTGTGGCAAATGTGGTTCCCCTTTTGGATAGAAATGAACCAAGAGACAGAGGAAGGTCCAAAGCCCTTTCATAATCTAAGTTGTACACTGTCACATCAAAAAATTTTTATTCAAAATTTAATACAAAGCATATTACAAAGGGAATTAAATATTTTACCATTTTGAATAATCTACCTGTTAGTTCAGTTAATTCAGGAGTGGAAAAATATGTAGAATATTTCAGTGTCATATCACAATCCTAAAATTAGTAAATGGAAAGAAATAATTAAGATCAAAACAGAACCAAATTAGATAGAGACCAAAAAATGTCATGCAAAAGATCAATGAAACAAAAAGTTAGTTCTTTAAGAAGATAATCAAAATTGATGAACTAAAAAAAGGAGAGAGAAGATACAACAAAAATCAGGAACGAATAAAGAGACATCACAACTGATACCACAGAAATACAAAGAATCATTAGAAACTATTATAAACAGCTATATACCAACAAATTTGAAAATCTGGAGGAAATTAGTGAATATGTACAAACTACCCATACTAAACCAGGAAGACACAGAAAACCTAAACAGATAAATTACAAACAGCAAGATGAAGCAGTAATCAGTCTCCCAGCAAAGAAAAGCCCAGGGCCAGATAGCTTCACTGCTGAATTCTATCAAACCTCTAAAGAGGAGTTACTACCAATTCTTTTCTAACCATTCCAAATAATTGAAACAGAAGCCATTCTCCCAAACTCATTGTACAAGACCAACATCACCCTGACACCAAAATCAGACAAAAATATAATAAAAAAAGAAAATTACAGGCCAATATCCTTGATGAACATAGATGCAAAAATCCTCAACAAAATATTAACAAACAGAATACAGCAGCACATTAAAAAGATTATTCATCATGATCAAGTGAGAGTCATCCTAGGCACACAAGGATGGTTCAATATATGCAAATCAATAAATGTGATACACCACATCAACAAAATCAAGGACAAAATCATATAATCATCTCAGTAGATGCAGAAAAAATATTTGACAAAATTCAACATCACTTCATGATAAAGAGTCTCAATAAATTACGTATAAAAGGAAAGTATCTCTATGCAATAAAAGCTGTACATGACAAACCCACTACCAATATCATCCCGAATGGGGAAAAGCTGAAAACTTTTCCCTTAGGAATGGGAACAAAAGATGCCCACTCTCACCACTCCTATTTAACATAGTATTGGAAGCACTTGTCAGAGCAATCAGACAAAAGAAAGAGCATCCAAATTGGAAAAGATGAAGTCAAATGTCCCTACTCACAAATGACATGATCTTATATATAGAAAAACCTACAAAAAACTCTACAAAAAGCTCTTACAGTTGATCAACAAATTCAGTAATGTTGCAGGACAGAAAATCAATATATAAAAATCAGTAGCATTATTATACTCCAGCAATGAACTACCAGAAAAAGAAATCAAGAAAGCAATCCCATTTACAATAACTACCAAAGAATAAAATACCTAGAAATAAATTTAATGAAGGAGGTGGAAAATCTCTGCAATGTGTACTACAAATCACTGCTGGAAATTAAAGAGGATGCCAAAAGAGGAAAGACATTCCATGCACTTGGACTGGAAAAATTAATGTTGTGAAAATTTCTGTACTGTCCAAAGTGATTTACAGATTCAATGCAATCCTCATTAAAATACCAAGGACTTACTTCACAGAAATAGGAAAGGCAATCCTAATATTCATATGGAACAACAAAAGACCCTGAGTGGCCAAAGCAATCCTGAGCAAAAAGAAAAAAAAAAAAAATGCTGGAAGCATTATACTTCCTGACTTCAAATTATACTAGAAAGCTATAGCAATCAAAACAGCATGATAGTGGCATAAAAACAGACATGAAGACCAATGGAACAGAACAGAAACCCAGAAATCAACCCACGTACTTACAGCCAACTGATACTTGACAAAGGTACAAAGAACATACATTGGGGCAAGGACAGCCCCTTCAATAAAAAACTGGATATCCATATGTAGTAGAAGAATGAAACTAGGCCTGTAGCTCTTGCCATATACTAAAAGCAACTCAAAATGGATTAAAGACTTAAATATAAGATCCAAAACTATAAACTCCTAGAGGAAAACACAGGGGAGACATTTCAGGATACAGGACGGGGCAAAGACTTTATGAATAAGACCCCAAAAGCAAAGTCAGCAGAAGAAAAAATAAACAGGTAGGGTTGTATCAAACTAAAAAGCTTCCACATAGCAAAAGAAACACTTAACAGAGTGAAAAGACAACCTACAGAATGGGAGAAAATATTTGCAAACTATGCATCTGATAAGGCATTATTATTCAGAATAAAGAAGGAACTCAAACAGCTTAACAGTAAAAAAACAAGTAACACAATTACAAAACGGGCAAATGAGCTGAATAGGCATTTCTCAAAGGAAGACGTACAAATGGCCAACAGACACATTAAAAAATTCTCAACATCACCCAGCCTCAGGGAAATGCAAATCAAAACCACTATAATATACCATCTCATCCCGGTTAGACTGGATATTATCAAAAAGACAGAGAATAACAAATGCTGGTGAGGTTGA
Source organism: Cynocephalus volans (assembly GCF_027409185.1). Taxonomy (NCBI): domain Eukaryota; kingdom Metazoa; phylum Chordata; class Mammalia; order Dermoptera; family Cynocephalidae; genus Cynocephalus; species Cynocephalus volans. The sequence continues at coordinate 81,884,358 of NC_084464.1, forward strand.
GGAGAAAGGGAAACCCTCCTACACTGTTGGTGGGATTGTATATTAGTACAACCATTGTGGAAAACAGTATGGAGGTTTCTCAAGCAACCACAGACAGAGCTATCATATGACCCAGCAATCCCAGTACTGAGTATATTCCTGAAGGAATGGAAATCATTATGTGGAAATGATACCTGCACTTCCATGTTTATCATAGCTCTATCTACAAGAGCCAATATATGGAGCCTAAATGTCCATCAGTGGATGACTGGATAAAGAAAAGTGGTATATACATATACACAAAATGGGATACTAATTATCCATAAAAAAGAAAAATTCTGCCATTTGCAGCAACAAGGATGAACTTAGAGAAAATTTTAAGGGAAATAAGCCAGGCACAGAAAGAGAAATACTGCATGTCCTCACTCATAAGTGAGATTCATAAATAATATATAAGAAAAGAAGGAAGAGAGAAAGAAAAAATGAAACAAAAATCACAGTAATATGTTGAACTTTCAGAAGGAGAGAACAGAACTGGTGTCAGCAGAAGTTGGAAAGTGAGAGGGGGAGGAGGAAGGAAGTCAGCGAGAAATTGGTTAATGGACACAGAATGATTTTGTATTGTAATGATGAATAAGCTAATTATGCTTATTTGACCATCACATATTGTAACAAGTATTGATAGTCAACTCTGTACTCCCAAATATGTATAATCTATTGTTTCAATAGAAAAATGAACATTACTGCTGAAAAAAATTTTTTTAAAGATTTTTTAATTACTTTGTAAATCAAAACCAATACGGTGAAATCCTTGCATTGGCTTTTTGATCCTTCGAGTACTGCTCCCTTGCAAGTATCTCTGGCTCCACCTTCCTGAATTAGTGCATTTAGGGCTTTATATACTGTGGGAAGGCTATGTTTTCCCCTACTATGGCACTTCTGCTTTGGTTCTTTCTTGGAATGTTCTTTCTCCTCTTAAGATTGACTTCTTGCGCCTCTTAAAAGTTTCCGGTTCAAGTCCTACCTTTAACTGGAGGGTTGCAATCCTTTTAGACTATGCCGGAATTCATTATTTGACAGTCATAGAAAAATTGCCACAAGAAAGTTTCATTTTTGTTATTTAACTTTTGTATTATTGTAAAACTGTGTATATTCACAAACATTCTGAAGAAAATAGTCAGAAAATTAAAATTCTATGTATTAATTTCATTGCCTAGCAGACTACAAAGAATGTTTAATAAATACATGCTGAAAAGAATGAACAAAGAAAGCGAATGAAGGGGGTGATGTTCAAAGCGCTCTCAAACGGAGTTAATATTGTGTCACTCTATGAATTCTGAACTTTGATGACAAGAGGAAAGGGGCTTGTCTGTCAATGCTGGGTACGTAGAACCGAACTTATAAGGATGGTTGATTTAATGCCATTAATAATATGGTTTACTACTTGATACTGTGTTTTTGGTGGATTACAACTAGTCATATGCCCAGAAGTCTTGGCAACAAACACACTTTTACAAATTGGAAAAATAATTTAAAGTAGCAGTTCTTTTATAACAAGAGGATGGGCGAGTAAACAAAAAATAGAGCAGTCACAAGTGCCTATTTGAGATAAGTTGGATTCAACATACACTGTAATTGATAAGGATTATCTTTTTTCACTTTTTTTCCTGTTAGAAATAAATAAACATACATGAATATTTTCACAACTGAATTTGAAGGACAAAGAAATTATTGAGAAATAATTTTGTGTTGAGAAGTGGATGTTTGCCAGTGTGGGCCAGTGACTTTCCACATTTGATTCATTATGTCTGTTTGCTTGTTTGCTTGTAATTGAAATATTATATACACATACATGTGCACAAACTAAACACAAACAAAATTGAGGTGACTGTAGGAAAAAAGACAAACCATAAAGAGAAACCATTTGTAATTTAAAATTTTTGTTTTGTTTTGTAGGTTTTTATATTTACAATAATGCGAGGTATAGAAAAAATATAATAAGGAAAAATACATAGTGTTAAGAGAAAGATATATTTTTTAAAAAGAAACAATTTTTCTTCATCATCGAAATGTAAATTGAACTTATTTCTGAAGGCTTTCTCTTACAGCCATATGTCCACTTAGATGAAATCAGAGCCATGGTGCCCCTGAGAACCCTGTCTTGCTAAGGAAGGCTCCTTCCCTATCTCTTCTATTTTTCATGCAGACCATACAGAAAAATATGGGATGTCTAGTTAAATAACAAAAAATTGAAGTAAAACGCATTAACATTTTATGGGAAAACTGCAATTTTTTTCTTCAATAATTTTTATGTTTCACAAAGAAGGCCTAACTGAGCTTTGTGTCATGGGTACTAATTTGGTGAAATTCCTTGAACTTCTCAAACTTAGGTTAGCAAACATATTTCAGGATTTGCAGCTATCTACCAGAATTTTATTTTAATATTGCGTTTTCATTTCAATAATAACCTAAAAAAGAAAAATAAATAAAAACACAACCTAAAAATAAACTGGGACATTTTATAATCCACATTCCATTGGATGTTGCATTTAGCATAACAAAGGTAGCAACTAAAAGAATTAAAAATACATTTCAGCCTTTACTGACATGTCTAAAGGACATTGAACCAATTCCATTTGTAATACAAAATGATGCTCATGGGAATTCTCTCTTCTGTTCCTCTAGCTTTCAACATTGCTCACATCCTTTAACTTCTCTCTATAAATTTTACTCCCACTCTTAACCCTTCTTTAAGCCTCTTCCCATGTGATGATTCTTTTCTTTCTTCCCCCTTCCTTCCCTCTTTTTTTTCTTTTTCCTTCTTTGTTTCTTTCTTATATAGCTAAATCTCAGCCTTTTCAGAGGCAAATACTCTCTCCCCACTTTTACTGTCTCTTGCCCACATCACGAAACTAAGCAAACATTAATTTAGTATGTGTAAATTAATATAAGCTGTAAAGCAGGAACTAACAAGAGGAGAAGGGGAAATGCTCAGCTGGTGAGTCATGCAGAAATAAGAAAGAGAAGAGACTATGAATATACACAAACCAATAATTTTTGTGGCTGTTAAATGAACATTTTCTGACTTTTTTTAGGATGGTCAAATAATTTTCATTCTGTATTTGAATAGCAGTCTCATTAATGTTATGTAATCACATAAATTAGGAGTATTTGCCTTTTAATAACACATTTTTAAAAATTTCAAGCAAGGGACTGAAGTTCTTGAGAGGCTCATGGTAATTTTCTCACCAGTCCTCACATTTTTACATTTGGGAATGAGTATTCTAAATTGGAAGTAGGATAAACTCTCTAAGGTGGTGGTAGATGATTGGATAGACTCGCACAGTATGTTTGGGATGGAAAGGACATGAGAATAGTAGGGAATGGAAAAGTTAAGAGTTCTAGGTGTCACTGACTTCACAACAGCAAGTATAAGAAGGAAATGCAAATAGAAAAAGTACCAAATGTGTCCTGTAAGAGGAAGGAATAATTTCTACAGCTATCTGAGTTGGCTGGCTTGGGAGAAAAAGAGAGGGAAATTCATTTTGCTAAAGGGGTAAATTTAATCAACATTCCTTTAATAATATATATTCACTTATTCTTCAACAAATATTTGTTTTTAAAGTACATGAATATTTTATTGAACTAAAGTGCATACATAAAATTACCCACATCTTAATTGGCAGTTTGATAAATTGTTACGAACCAAACACAGCCATGAGACCATAAATAGATCAAGAAACCACAATAAGATATAACTTCACGCCTACTGGGATGAATATGACAAAAAAAAAAAAAAAAAAAAAAAAAGGAAGATAAGTGTTGGGAAGGTTGTGGACAAATTGAAACCCTCATACACTGCTGGTAGGGAGGTAAAATGGTGTGTGGTTGTTGTGGAAAACAGTTTCCTGAAAAACTAAACACTGAATTAGTTTATGGCCTAGAAATTCTACTCCTATGAATATGTCTTAGAAAATCAAAACTAGGTACTCAAACACTTATTCATGAATGTTCATAGCAGCCCAATTTACTTATTTGTTTCCCATATTTATAATAGGAAAAATGTAGAAAAATGCAAATATAATAGGCAAAATGTAAAAAAAGTTCCAATATGCATCAATAGATCAATGTATAAACAAATTGTGATATATATCATAAAATGGAGTATTAAACAGTCGTAAAAAGGAATGAAGTTCTGATATATGCTACAAGTGGATGAACCTCAAAAACATTATGCTAAGTGTAAGGAGCCAAAAAAAAAAAAAAAAAGGGATTTTGTATCATTTATCAGTAATTTCCAGAACAGGTAAATTCATAGAGACAGAAAGCAGGTTGGTAGTTGCCAGGGGCTGGGGTAAGGAGAAAATTAGGAGTGATTGCTTAATGGGCATGGAGTTTTCTTTTGAGGATACAATAATACTTGTAATTTAACAGAAATAGTGATTTCAAAACATTGTGACTGTACTATATTTCACTGAATTGTACAATTTAAAATTTTTAACTTTGTTATATGAATTTCATTTATTTTATATGTGTATATACACATATATATACACACATTTATATGTATGCATATATATAAACTATAGTAGAATAACATTTTTAATTTATCAGATTAGAAACAATGCAAAAGTTTGATAATGCACAAAGTAGACTAAATTGTGAGGAAATAGTCACCTTTGTACATTGTTGTTAGAAATGCAAATTGGTAGAAACCTTAAGAAGGGCAATACAATTTAATATAGTAAGTCTAGTATATGATTGCAGCATTATGTATAATAAAGATTAGACAGAACCCAGATAGTTAAAGTATGAGAGTCGTGCAATGTAATAATGCTGCACTATGTAGTTGTTAAAAAGAGGAAAAAACAAAACAAAACAAAAATAAGATACTGTATATAAACTGATATGGAAAATTTTCAAAATATATTGCTAAGTTTTGATCAAGGTGAAAATGTCTTTGGTGTAAAAGAAGATAAATCCGATTGTACGTTTGTGTATACATATAGAATCTTTGAAAGAAAAAAGACAGCTACAACGAAAAGTATGTTTACGTATAGGCGTTCACTTTCTCCCTTCCCGATTCCCACTTTCTTATTTCAAACTGAATTGTTATTTCCCAACACATCATTGAATCTGCTGTGAAAGATACTTCTTATTTCACCCAAAATTGTACATACTTCTCCGTCTGCATGTTCTAGGTGCACTCTCTCGGCAACTCTTGGCCAAATGACAGCATCTTGAAACTCTTCCCTTTGCACAGTATCCCGAGCACCACACTCTTCTTACCTGCTCCTGTGTTTCTGACTGCTCCTTTTGTCTTTTGTTTGTTTGTTTTGGCTTCTTTTTGTCCCAACTTCTAAATATTGAACGCCTCGATGCTTAGCCCTCAGTCCTCTTCTCTTTCCATCTAGAATCTCGGTCACTAGGAAATCTCATCCCTTCACGTGGATGGGATTTAGATATCATCTTTATGCTGTGAGCTCCCTGTGTTACCTCTTTTGCAAGTTCCAAGTTTATGGATCCAGCTGACTACAGGACATCTCTTGGCTATCACATTAGTGTCTCAAATTTAGCATGTCAGGAGGGAACACTTTATGTCCTCCCTCAGTGTTTCCCACCTTAGTAAAAGGCACTATGTCTATCTTGGTGCTTCAGTCAAAAACATGGAAATCATCTTATTCCTCCCTAAATCATTATCAAATCCTTTCTAACTTACCTCAAAAACATATCTGAGTTATACTCTTTCTATTTCCACTTCCTCCACCCAACTCACCCTCATCTCTCCACTAAGCAACCACAAAAGTGTTGTAACTCTTCTCACTACTTCCTCTCCTGCCTCCTCCAAACCATTCTCCTCAAAGCAGCCAGAGTGATATTTTAAAAGTATAAACCACTCCCACTTAAAAGTTTTAGTTAATTGGATTCTGATTACATTTAGAGTGAAACTCATATTTCTCACCATCCTACTAAGCATGACACAATCTGATCATAGTCTGGCTACCCTCTGGTTTCCTGTTCCTTAATTAACTTTTTTCCAGCCACACTGGTTTCTTCCATTTCTTGGAACCATCAATCTTGCCTTGGCATCTTTTCCTTTACTTTGGAATTGATCCATGTGCTTTTGGTTCTTTGTATGGATTGCTCCGTCTCCTGCTTCATCTCTCTGCTTGAAAATCTCCTTCCCAGAGAGGCCTTCTCTGACCACACTATCTGGACTAATGCATTCCCCTCCCCTGTTATTCTGGATATAGCTGACTCTGAATATTCAATTTTTAGTTATTCCAAATTCTATATTTGTTTGTACACTTTTATTTTCTGTTTCCTATATTAGAGTGGTTGTTTATACCTGTCTTTTTCATTATGCCTTTTACACACCCTCCAAGAAATACTAACATGCAGGAGAATGGGAGTCAGAGAAATAAGGGAAAAACAAGAGTACCCCCACATCCAGCCTAATTTCTACTATATATTGTTTTCCTAATGAATAATTTTAATCTAATAAATTGTTTGTCATTAATGTATTATATTCCTGGAACTCTGCTACGAACTGGGAAATCAACAGTCAGCAACAGTTTACAGACTTATGCAGACTACTGATAGGTGAAAGGACAGTTTAAATAATGTGTGCTCCAATAGGAGTCAGCATACAATGATGTATGCAGTCTATATCTTCACTTCCTTGAAAATGGGTAAGCTGAGTCCTGGATCCAGTTCCAAGCACATCCCTTAGCAAGGAGAGTAGCTGCTTCTTGCCTCCTTTCAGAGCCCAGGTGCTGTGTAGCGAGACACAAGCTTCACGGAGAATCCACATGCAAGTGCACCAGTCCACTGCCAGCCATGTAAGTAATCTATCTTGGACATCCCAGTTAAGCCAAGCCTTCAGATGACTAAAACCCCAACCACCAACTGTCTGGCTGCAACTGCAGGAGAAATACCAAGAGAGATCACAGTTGAGCCTAACTGAAAGCTAACCTAAACATCTGCAAGAAATAATAAATTGTTGTAAGCCACTAAATTTTAAAGTGTATTTTTTTTAAATGTAGCAATGGATAACTGAAATAGTAGCAATATTTTTTTCTCTAGTAGCTCTAGTATTGCTAGGTTGTGTCTGTTAATATGTGAGGAAAAAAAAAAAAGAAAATGTAACTATTTAGCTGAGGGTAAGTGAAACAAAAGGAAACATTTAGATCAGCTTCACATTGCATTGTGGAAACTCAGATTTATTTAATACTTCTGAAGGCATCTTTCCATACATAGACACACCCATCCATTCATCCATTTATTCTCCCATCATTCAGTCCGTCCATCCATTCTTTTATCCATCTATCCATCTCTTTACCCATCCATTTATTTAACATTTATGGAGCTCCTATTCTGAGGTAAGCGCTTTGCTAGACAATAAGAATACAAAATAGAATGAAACAAGATTTTTGCTCCCAAAGAAAATCTGTCTGACTGGGAAAACTTTACCATTAAAAAAAACCAAAACTGCAGATAGGCTGTGAGAGTTATGAGAATAGAAGAAAACATTTTTTTCTTTGTTTTCCTCTTTGGTATTTTCGAAAACAGCAGAAGTCTCAGATAGTCCTCAGTTAGAACAAAATCTCAAACTCACTTTTCTGCTCTCCCTATGCACCAGATAAAACAAATCTTGATTGAAAATAGTTGAGAATCTACTGAGGAAGATGTTGCTGTGGGGGCTGAGTGTGGAAACAGAGAGAAGACAGAGTAATTGAAAAAGAGAGTTTATATATCACACTCTCCAGCCACCCTCCAGAGATACCAGCAGACGTGGGAGAATGAGAGTCAGAGATATAAGGGAACAATTGTTTTGTTGCCTTTAGAAACATCAGGTGCTCTATTCTCATCAGTTGCAATGTCTCAGATCTTATCTACATTTATTTACTCACTTTATATGTACCCAGCTATGTCTATACAGTATCAAATATTAAAGCAGGTGAGATACTTGGCACCATTTTTGTCCACTTGATCAATGCAGGCTGCACAGTACAGTTGGCACTAATTTGGGGGGCATGTTAGATTATTTGCAGTTTTATTATCTGGGCAATTCTGCATTTCTCATATATTCTTATCACACGTGTGCCCTGATACAGTGACACTGAGAGTAACCTAAAGTGTTTTGAACTGATTATAATTATCTTTGTATTTTACTTTTTGTGTTCCTTCCATCTACCTAGTGGTTTTCCTACAAGTTTGTTTTCCTTTAGTAGTCAGACCATACCACACGCAGCTAACCATAAAAAATTCATAAGTTTCTCAAGTTCACTTCAGAAGCACTACCTGATCTGTCAAAACACATTTTAAAATGTCAAAATGTCTTTCCATTATGTCCATATTTGGTGCTTTGGTGCTTTATAACCCCACTCTACTGGGAAAAAAAGAGATGAGGACTCACATGGAGACCCTGTGCCGCAAAAAGACAAATAGCAATACGTCGCTGTTTAGCAGGACATCCATAAACCAGCCATGATTTAATAATTTATATGTATAAGTTATGTAAATGCACATTTAGACCTTTGGGGAAAACACCATTCTAAAAACTAAAATAAAAATCAATCACTGTGACTTTTAAATTATTTAAGATAAAACTAACAAGATTAGCCCTTTACAATTAACACTCAATTTTAAGAAGTACGTTATCCAGTAAAAGTCCTCTCAACAATGGGGTGTGAAGATACTGGCATTTTCAGTCTTAATGTGTATTTTCATATGCAACCTAAATTTGGAGCATAAAACATAGTGGAATTATAATCAAAGAAGTTGATAAAGAACTGCTGAACCGTCATTTCAGTATTTGCCGTTCAGCTTGATTTACTACAGTTCAAAATACTTCATCGTATGGCTACTAAGACCACTTGCTAAAGAAAAGAGCTCATTGGTTCCTGTTCCAGCAAGGCCAGTTAGCTTTGTTCAGGTTCCTGATCTTAGGAAGCTCTAGCACCCTAACTTCACCCATTTACAATCTATTAGAAAATCTGTGTAATAAAGAATGCATCTTCAATATATTGATGCACCTTCATCATTACAGGAGAAAAAAATAATCTTGACTGGAGCCATACTCACATGAAACCATAACCACAATTGCATGTGCAAGAGCACTTAATCATTATTTTAAAAATGCCTATCTTACTTTTATACAGATATATTTTTTTAAAATATTCTAGTATGTGATGGACACTGTGCTGAAAATTGAGGGTACTATAGCTGGGAAGCAGTATAGCCATGATGCCTGCCCACCTGGACTATATGTTCCAGTAAGAAAAGGAGAGGAAAGTATGAGCACCTTATCCTCAACCAGGGGACTAAGCATAAGTGACATTAACACCAAGCCATCTTTGTTAGATTGCAACAGCTTATTTCAACAAATGACTTAATTTATATGATCTCTCTTGCCTTGTGAGAAAAAAAGAGTCCTAGAATATAGATTGAAATGTACACCAGTCCCCCCTTATCCATGATTTCACTTTCCACAGTTTCTGTTGCTTGAGGTCAGCTGAAAATATTAAATGAAAGTTTCAGAAATAAACAATTCATAAGTTTTAAGTTGCATATCATTCTTGTGCGGTCCTGCTCTGTCTTGCCTGGGACTTGAACCATCCCTTTGTTTGGTGCATCCACGATGCATGTGCTACATGCCCATTAGTCACCTAGTAGCTGTCTGGGTTATCAGATTGATACTTACTTTACTTTATGGCCTCGAAGCACAAGAGTAATGTTGGTGGCATATTGTTATAATTGTCCTATCTTATTATTAGTTACTGTTAATCTCTTATTGTGCCTAATTTATAAATTAAACTGTATCATAGGTATGCATGCATAGGAAAAAACATAGTATATGAGTATATGGGGTTCAGTGCTATCTGCACTTTCAGTCATCCACTGGGGGTCTTGGAATGTATCCCCTGCAGATAAGGGGACATCTACTGTAATCTGAAACAACGCAGAGTGAACAGGGTGTCAGTAATGTTGTATAAGGTGAATACATGTTCAGACCCCTTCAAGCCCCAATCTCTGACTGACCCTCAATTCAATCACAGAGGCCAAGTAGGAAAGGAATATTATTCAGGGGTCTTAGGGATTGATTATACATTTGTGCATCATAATAATACTTCTCTCATTTTTCACCTGTGTGAATCACATGTAATCTTTGCAAAATTTGTAGGTAACAGTATGTAATATTATAATAACATAACATATGATATATGGTATTACATTCAGGCCTTAATAGGAGTCCAGCATAAATTTTGGAATCTGATACTTATAATGTTATGGAATACAAAAAAATGTAGTTTTTTCTTTGAATTTTTTTTTTTTCTGTGAACATAGTCATTTTCCCCTATTCTGTGAATAGTTTGGAGTAGGAAAAAGGGAGACAGCACTAGGTAAAATACAGTCTCCCCCAGGGTCTTATGTCTTCATGGCAATTGTTCTGTCTTCCCCTTTTGCCATAATACTGTGACACCAGCTGGGGCTACCTATTCTCCAAGATATTTAAGTTACTTTAGTCCAAGTCCCTATTTCACACTCTAGAAGTTCAATGACCTACTTAAGATTTCAGTGATACAATAGGCACTTAAGCCTACCAGGTCCCTTCCAACCTTAAATCTCCACCCTTGTTGAACCTTTGATTTCAGTTATTTTCGACTCCTACTGCTGTTTCACACCTTTTCACGTTCTATGCCCGCCCAGAATTTTTATGTCTGCTTCTTTTCTTTGATTTCCCCCATGTCTTAGTCCATTTTGTGTTGCTATAACAGAATGCTTCAGATAAATACTTGGGTGGTTTATACGGAACAGACATCTATTTCTCGCAGTTCTGGAGGCTTGGAAGTTCAAGATTAAGGTAACAGCATCTGGTGAGGGCTTTCTTGCTACATCCTCACATGGTTGAAGTTGGGACGGCAAAAGGAAGTGAACACTGTGTCCTCACATGGCAGAATAGCAGAAGAGACAATGAACCCACTTCCACAAGCTCTTTTTACACAGCATTAATCCACTCATGAAGGCAGAGCCCTCATGATCTAAACAAATCCCCAAAGCCTCCACTTCTCAACACTGCCACATAGGGAATTAAGTTTCCAACAAAAGAGTTTTGGGACACACATTCAGACCATAGTACCCCAAGATGACTTCATTTGTATTTTGTATAGAGACTTCATTAAGTGTTTTGAAGTAAGGCAAGAGCTTTAAAGATACTAAAAATATCAGGCTTTCAAGGCCTGATCAGCTTTCTTTAAAAATTGTGGTTGTTCATTTCCTGCCAAGGTGTGCAGAAATCTTCCTGCTGCAAAATTTCAACATCTCAATGCCTTTCACTTTATTATAAAGAATATTAAACTTTCTCTATCCAATTCACACTTGCTAAAATGAAGGACCATCTTCTCCAGATATGTCTTTACTAGCATAGAAGACCTACCCAAAGTTGCTATTTAGAAAATTTTTTACCAATCATTCTCTGTTGTAAGAGAGATGAGAATCATATGCTAAAGTGATTTAATTTTCTACTAATGTGAACTACCCTTCTTCAAATAGAAGGCAGTGGTGAAAAAACTACTTTGGGTTTTAAACAATTTTTACTCATTATAAAACCTTGCTTTGATTGTGAATTAGGTACCGCATCCTGACTCCCACAGAATTCATCATAGCATAGATTACACAGTATTGTCATTATATATCTAATCATCTATGTCCCCCACTAGGCTGAGATTTCCGTAAGGAAAGAAACCTATATATTTTTAATCTGTTTTTTGTAACACCTAGTATTGCCTGGTGGGAGCTGCTCAACAAACATTTGTTAAGTCAATGAATGAAAAGTATTATATCGCTGACAATGAAAAGACCTGGATCTTTGACATCTTCTATGATTACAATATTTACAATATAGAAGACACTATAATCCAGTAATTATAATGAACATGACAAAACAAAAACAAACAAACAAACAAAAAGGTACCCCTTGTCTACGTTTTGACTTCTAAAGCTGAGGACCTCGTGGCCAGAGAACAGGAGTGACTTAGCTTAGTCTTCTCACTCTGTGAAGACTGCTCTAGGGGTAGAAATCAGACTTTCTCTCTCCCTGGGTCCTGCATCTGTTTGTTATGCAACAGCTATGCCTAAGGAGTCAGACATCCTGCCTCTGTGAGCTGTGGAAGAAGCTAGTAGACAGCTTTCCAGAGGCACACATTGATTGTTTTTGCATCTTCTTACAAGCAGTGTGGGATACGAAGCAGTCTCCCTACTCCTGGCAGCCTGAGATGGGATTCCAAGTTTAGAAAAATAGCCCAGGAGGAGTACCAATGTCTTGAGACTTCAAAGTTGCCTTATATTTTTGGCAAATGTATACTGGTTTCCGAAGGGCATTTCAAAGTTTTAAAAGCTGTCCTTGGACACTGGGAAGCTTACGTTCCATGAAGGTGATTTAAGCTGCTTCCTCTGGGCATAAAAAGATTAGGATTTAAGAATCATAAGTGAAATTCATTTAAGAATAATAAGGATTAACTGTCAAATATTGTTTGTTTATTTTGTTCTGCAGATATATCTTCCAGGAAATATTTTCATTGCACATAACAAATGAGAATAGTTAGGAACAAACTGATAATCCACAGATTAGAAAAATCGCGCTGAGGATAACCACTATATGTTTAATTTCTAGAGTGTCCTTCCCCTCTCTCTTAAAGTTATTCTGCATCCCATCTGTTTGGCCTCACTTCCAACCTCTCTTTTATTTACATCCTGCATGCAACTACGGATAAGTGGCTGGCATGTATTGTGAGAGAGGCAATATTGCAAAAATTGCCTCCATTCAAATCCCCACTCTATCAATTTCTACCCATGTGACAGTCTAGCTGTGTGACTTTTCTAGGTGTGTTGATTTCGCTGTCCTGTTACTACTCCATTTGAAAAAAAGGAAGAATAATAAGTAAAATGATTTGAGTTATAACATGTAAGGTACTGGCATAGCACATAATAATTGATAAATAAGTGTTACATAAGGTTGACAACACCTTATCTGCAATTCCAAAGCAAGTTTGAAACTATAAGTGTTTTGCAGTTTTTTTGGTAAAAAAACCTGACTTGACCTGAACTCATTTGACAGCAAAGCCTGACTTAAACTGAGTAGAGACTGTATCTAGTTGCATTTACTTCGATTAATGCAAATATCCATTTATCTTATTGAAAAAAATAGTTTTATTACAGGGTGCTGTACCAGATCCCACTGGGTGTTACAGAGTATACGTGTCAAAGATCTGAATTCTGAAACACATTAGACCCAAGAGCTTTGTATAAGATACTGAAGACCTGGATTATAATTATTTCAATACAATCCTCTAAATAGACTAGGTTTGATTTACATCCCACTGCCCCCCTGATAACATTTGTGCTACTCTCATGTACTCTCTTCCTACTCATTCAGTGATTCCCAGTTGTGGTGTGTACAGCTCTGTGGAAGTCCCTTCGCTATTCCTAGCATTTAGACGCTCTAACTTTTCACCCTCCCCCCTCCACCAGTTCTTAACACTGTACTCCATGAAGTTTTCTTTGCTATATTTTGTGAATTGTATTCTGAGAAAATTAAGTATCACATCAGTGAACATATGAAATTGTTCACTATGAATATTTTCTGTTAACACTATTCCCTTGATAAAAGTAAACATTTAATTTTCTAAAATATGTTTTAAACTGATACTGAAGTGCTAGACATTTTTAGTTATAAAATTAAATTTTGTGAATAACAAACACACGTTCTTCTTTGACATTTCAATAAATAAATTATGTTATTGTTATAAAATGTGTCCTGAGAAGTACTTACATGTAATTTCATGAAAAGCACATGAAAACGAGAACAATAAAAAAGAGCAGGATGCCTATTACCAAAGGAAAAACTATTCCCATTGAGTGCTGAACAACCATGGGTGTTTACGTAATCTACTACTTGAGATAGACATATGGGAATAATTCCAAAAAATATCACAGGGCATATGAAGCTTCTTGGATCAAAGAAAGTCATTATGCACTATAATTCTGAAGATTATATGTCAACATATTTTGAAAATTTGTCCTTTTGTTGTTTTTTATGTTTTTTTCTGTTTAAAAAATAACATGGCTGTTGTTAAAAAAATAAAATAGAAAATACCTATGAGCAAAGGAAAAAAATAAAAGTTGCTAATAATATCACTATTGAGAAAGCTTATTTACATATTTATGAAATTATTTGCTTATATATGCAAATATAAATAATGTGTGAGCAATTATATGTACATGTACCTGTGTATACAAATACATAGAAGATTATCATGGATCTACTATGTTTTAGTTACAGTGAAATGGTTATATCATGATGCAAAAAAAGCAATTATATTTTCAATTTCTAAATATGATTAGATATGGTTTGAAGAATAGAAGATAAGTTGTAAACATATAATTATATAGTTACAAATTATAATTTCCTACGAAGGAAACAAACAAGAAAATGATGGCTGTTTATTGGGTAGTTGGGGGAAGAGTTTCTGGAGAATATTTTAAAAGGCTTTGTATCAGAAATACTGAGCAAAATAGAGAGTGAAACAGGATGAAGGTGCAGAGGTGAATGGAGAACAGATGTGCAGTGTCTTGTAGTCCATTGTAAGGTTAACAATTTACTTTGATGAACAATGGGATGCTGTGATTTGGTTAAATCTGGGTTTATCAACCTCTGGACTGTTGAAATTTTGAGTCAGATAATTTTTTGCTGTAGGGAGCTCTCTTTTGCATTGTAGGATGTTTAGTAGCACCCCTGGCTTTTATCCACCAGAAGCCAGGCAAACCTTCCCGAGTTATGACAAATGGAATATTCCCAAACACTTCCAAATGTCTCTTGTGGGTAAAGGACAATTGTCCTGCTTAAGAACAACTAATTTAAGTGATTAAAAATTATTCTGGCTACTAAGTGAAGGATAGATTTGCTCTTTCTCTTGTGAGAGCTTACCTGATCATAACAGGCAGCCATCCTGGCACCACAAGGGGAACAAGACTTAAAATGACATTAGGCAATGAATTTCAGAGCAACAATAAAGAAAAAATCTGGATCCTTGATGCATTACTTAGCAGCTGAGTCAACCAACCTTGGATGCAGTATTATGTTCATCATATTATTATGTGGTAAAAATATTAACATTATAAGTGTAATAGATGGGGAGTAGGTGTGAAAAGGCAAGTCAAAATACAAAATGTAAGATCAGTGAGTGAGGTAGCTAGTGGTCCCTATAGGAGAAGATGGTGTCTTTGAAAATAGCAGATGCCTTGGAGTTGTGTTTGTGTTGTTTATGGTGTCTCGGCATTTTGGTTATGGAGAATTTATAATAGTCAATATTTTTTTTTTGAGCTAGGGTAGATATGACTTGACTGGATACTTTAATCCAGCTATTTCCCTATTCCTTTGTTCCAGTTCACAGCAAAATTTCTCATAAGAGCTGTCCCTTTTTTAGATAAAGGGAAAATATATATCCAGTGTATATGATCTTGGCATATGACTAAGATTAGTGTATGAATTTAGTGGCATAAAATGGACTGTTCAATAAATACTGTTGGAATAAATGACATTCTGAATTATAAAGTAAATAGATTTCCTACATTACACCTTTTGAAAATAAAATCCAGATTGATTAAAGACAGAAAGACTTTACCACCATGAGAAATAATACAGGAAAATTCTTCCATGATATTGGGATAGAAAGGGATATTTTAGGGATGATCCAAGCAAATCTCATAAAATAAAAAATAATTGAAATGAACAAACTTACAAAAAATTTTTTCTAACTTATAAAAGATTTCATAAACTACTTTCAATGGTAAGAGAGTCTTAGAAAATATTTTTGTAATACATTAAACAGACACAAGATTTATACACAGAATTTGTAAAGAACTTCTTTATATCCAAAAGACAACAGCGAGCCATCTGAGATATGTGCTGAGTAACCCCTAATCGAGGTACTCCACATGCCCTCCCTAAAAATATGAGCAGCTCTCCAACTTCACTATTAATTAAGAAATGTAAATCAAACATTTTCTTTCACAAAATGTATTAACAAAAAAATAATCCTGACAATTTCTAGCATTGTTAAACATGTGGAATGAAGAATTCTGATGGTTTCCAATGAGAACAAATCAGGATAAACTGCCTTGCAGAGTGATTTGTAAATATCCAGTAATATTTCAAATATTTGGATTCTAAGAACATTAAGCAATTCGGTTTCTGGGTTTATGTATATCTTAGAGAAATTCTATGCAAGTGTATCTTAAGATATTGTAATACATGTTATTTATGGTAACAAATAAAATACCTTAATATTCAGATAATAAATATCTAAAGTAAAGTAAATGAACTATATCCATATGTCAACAGTCTAGAATTGAAAAAATATAATGCTGGTTCTTATAAATAACACTCTAGTAAACATTGTAGTGCATATATTTTTGGTGCTCAAATGTGTAAATTTCTGTTAGGTATTCACCTGAAAGTGAATTGCTAGCTTAGAGGGTATTATATGTTTTGCTTTAGTACATTAGTTTAGTAGATTATATTACAACCCGGCAATTCCAAAGGGGTTATACCAATTTATATACCCACCAATAGTAGAAAACTAGAAATAATCCAAATATCACCAGCAATAGAATGTACTAATAAATTGCAGTACATTCATACAATAAAATGCTATAGAACAATGAAAGTGAAAGAACTGCTGCTTCATACTAAAGAAAGAGATAAATTTCATAGACATAGTGCTAAGTGAAAGAAGCCTGGCACAAGAGTTTATATTTTATAATTTAATTTATTTAGAGCTAAAACAATAAAAAACCCAATCCATGGTGATAGAAGTTAGAATAGTGATCATATTTGGGGAGTTATGATTGGATATGGACTCCAGAGAAGCTTCCCTGTGCTGGTAATGTTCCATACTGAGATCTTCATGAGATTCCAAAGGTACATTTATTTGGTAAAAATTCATTCAGCTGCACCCTGAACATTTGTGCACTTTACTTATGCTTCACTTCAACAAAAAATTTGCATACATAATGTTAAGTGAAAAAAGTAGGATACAGAATAATTGATAGAATATACCAACATGTATGTAAAATTTTCATAGGTACACAAAGCAACACTATCTTTTATGGATCTCTCTCTCTCTCTCTCTCTCTCTCTCTCTCTCCACATGCATACATACACAGGATCTTTAAAATGTTCATAGAAAGATATGTATATCTTTCAGAGAAGGTGGGGCAAGATGGCAGACTAGAGGTGCCCAATGCATGATCCTCCCACAGAAAGGAACCAGAACAAGAAAAGGAAAGCTAAGGACGGGGCAAGCATAAGTGGGAGAGCATGGGAGAGCAGCTGGAGCCTGGTGAGGACACTGTGGAGCACAAAAACCAAGCAGAGTGGTGTAGAGGAGAAAGAGGCATCTTCAGCCACTGCCACATCTTCCCAAATAGGATCAGCCAGGAGGAATTCTCCCTTGTAGCAGAAATACTCTGCTTGGACATGAGCACTTCCCAGTGGTAACCCTCCCCTGGCTCCTGCCCTAGACTGCCCCATGACCATTGCAGTCACCTGTGCCATTGTCTGATCCCAGAGCTGTGGCCCTTCTCCCCACACAGGAGTTCATCCTGTGCAGCACACCCCATCCCATGACCCATATTGCCTGCACACTACAGCCTTCCAGCCAGATGCATGGCTCCAGCCTTCCACCTGCTTGTGCAACCCCAGCCACCCATGTGACCCCAACTACCAGTGAAACCCCAACTGCCTGCCTGGGTCCTGCTGTACAACCACCCTTGCAGCCCTACCAACCAGCATGGGCCCAGCCTTCTTGCCATGCTTGCAGCCTCACCCACCAGTGTGGGCCAAGCCATCAAGGTGCCAACACAGTCGCAGCCACCTCAGCTGCCTGTATGACCACAGAAATCCAGCCACCTGTACAATGCCAGCTGCCACAACCACCCATGTGGCCCCACCCACACATGTGGTCCAGCCATCCAGATGCCTGTGTAGCTCCAGCCACACATGCAGACCAGCAAAAGGCATAGCTGCTGGCATCCCCCAGAGATACTGTCCACCCAGAACTACTGTGTCTACCTGGAATGAGTCTACATGGAGCTACTGAAAGTACTGAGTCTACCTCAAACCAAAACTAAACACCACACCCAATGGGCAGTATATAACAAATTTATAGGAAGGAGTCTCTCTCCTCAAAAGCCACCTCAGAGTTACAGAAGAAAAACTACCAGATGACTAGGCAGTAATGTAGGGAATATTAGAAATATGAAAAAAAGCCCAAGAAAATCTGACACAACCAAAGGAACACTAAAATTCTCAAATACCATACCCCATGCAACAGGAAACCCTTGATATGTCTGAAAGGGAATTCTGAGTAACAATCTTAAGGAAACTCAGTGAGATACAGGAAGACTAAGTTAGACAACACAATGGAATAAGAAAATCAATCCAGGACATGAAGGAGGAAATTTACAAAGAGATAAATACCATACAAAAAGAATGTAGTAGAACTCAAGGAACTGAAAGACTCAATCAATAAAATAAAAACTACAATTGAGCAGGCTAGCACAAGCGGAAGAAAGAATTTCTGATCTTGAAGACAGTCTTTTTGAAATAACCCAAGCAGACAAAAAAAAAAAAAAGAAAGAAAGAAAGAAAAAATAATTTTTAAAAATGAAGAAAATCTGAGAAAACTAGAAGACCACCTTAAGCACACAAACATCCAAATTATGTGTGTTCCAGAAGAGGAGAAGATAGGAAAAGGCATTGAAGACATATTCAATGAAATAATAGCTGAAAATTTTCCAGGTATTGGTAGAGATATGAACTTCCAGATCAAAGAGGCTCAAAGATCCCCAAACAGAATCAATCCAAAAAAGGTCCTCTTTGAGACACGTTGTAGTCAAACTGTCAAAAGTAAAAGACAAAGAGAGAACCCTCAAAACATCAAGAGAAAAACATCAGGTAACCTATAAGGAAGTCTCCATCAGACTAACAGCAGACTTCTCAGCAGAAATCTTACAGGCCAGAAGAGAAAGGGATTATATATTCAAAGTAATAAAAGAAAAAAAGAAAAAAACCCTGCCAGCCAGGCATACTATAATACCTGGCAAGGCTATCCTTCAGAAATGAAGGGGAAATAGTATATTTTCAGACAAACAAAAGCTGTGGGTGTTTACTACCACAAGAATGGCTCTACAAGAAATCCTTAAGGTAGTCCTGAACCTGGAACCCAATAAACAATAATCACTACCATGAAAACATGTGAAAGAACAAACACCACTGGTACAGCAGATATGCAAACAAGAAAGAGAAAGAAACTATACCATACCACCTTAGGAAACCAATGAACACTGAAGACAAGCAGTAAAAGGGAAAGAAAAGAACAATAGGTATTTAAATCAATTATATGTCAGGAGAAAGAAAATACCTTTCAATAAAAACCTTAAATGTAAGTGGATTAAATTCCCCATTCAAAAGACACAGACTGACCAATTGGATTAAAAAGGTAGACCCAACTACATTGTCTTCACCTGTAAAGACTAATAGCAAAGGGATAGAAAAAGACATACCATGCAAATGGAAACCAAAACCAAGCTTGAGTAGCAATTCTTATATTGGACAAAATAGACTTTAAGCCAAAAAACCCCCACAAAAAAACCCCCCAAAACATAGAGAGAGACAAAGAAGGTCGTTATATAATAATAAAGGGATCTATCTAGCAAGAAGACAATAATCATAAATATATATGCACATAACACTGAAGCACCCAGATATATAAAGCAAACACTATAAGACCTAAGGAAACAGATAGGCCCCAATACAGTAATAGTTGGGGACCGGAACACACCTTTCTCAGCACTGGACAGATCACCTAAGCAACAAATCAACAGAGAAACACAGGATTTAAATTACACTAGACCAACCGGACTTGGCAGATATCTACAGAATTTTTCATCAACAAGCACTGGATATATATTCTTCTCATCACACATGGAACAGTCTCCAGGGCAGACCACACTTTAGATCACAAATCAAATCTCAACCCATGTTTTTTAAAAGAGAACTATTTCAAGTACTTTTTCAGACCGCAAGGGATTAAAACTAGAAATCAAAAACAAAGAAAACTCTGGAAACTATCCAAACACATGGAAAATAAACAGCACGCTCCTGAACAACCTATGAGCCCAAGAAGAAATTAAACAGGAAATCAAAAAATTTCTAGAAACTAGTGAAAATGAAGACATATCATACAAAAACCTGTGGGATACAGCAAAAGAAGTAGTGAGGGGAAAGTTTTTGCAATAAATGCTTACATCAAGATAATAGAAGGATTTCAAATAAATGACCTAATGTTACAAAGAGCTAGACAAACAAGAACAATCCTATCTCAAAATTAATAGATGGAAAGAAATAATTAAGATCAGAGCAGAACTAAATGAAATAAAGACCCTGAAAATGATAAAAAGAGATCAATGAAAACAAAAGTTAGTTTATGAGAAGATAAGCAAAATAGGTAAACTATTAACTAACCTAACTAAAAAATAGAAGAGAAAAGACCCAAATAACAAAAATCAGAAATGAAAGAGGAGACCTTAAAACCAATACCACAGAAATGCAAAGAATCATTAGACACTATTATAAACAACTATATGCCAACAAATTTGAAAATGTGGAGGTAGTGGACAAATTTCTAGACACATAACAAACTACGAAGATTGAACCAAGAAGACATAGAAAACCTGAACAGACCAATAACAAGCAATGAGATTGAAGCAGTAATCATCAGTCTCCCAAAAAGAAAAGCCCAGGTCCCAATGGCTTTACTACTAAATTCTTCCAAACCTTTAAAGAGGAATTAATACCAATTCTTTTCAAATTATTCCAAGAAATTGAAACAGAAGCCATTTTCCCAATCTCTTTCTGTGAGGCCACTATCAACCTGATACCAAAATATGACAAAGATACAACAAAGTAAAGAAAACTACAGGACAATATCTTTGATGAATATAGACACAAAAATCCTCAACAACATTGGCAAACAGAATATAGCAAACACATCAAAAATATTATACACCAAGATCAAGTGGGATTTATCCCAGGGATGCAAAGAGAAGGTACAACATATGCAAGTCAATAAATATGATATACTACATCAACAAAATCAAGCACAAAAACCATTTGATTATCTCAATAGATGAAGAAAAAGCATTGGACAAAATTTAACATCCCTTTATGATAAAGACTCTTAGCAAATTAAGCTTAGAAGGAAAATATCTCAATACAATGAAAGTCATACACAACAACCACACCACCAACATCATCCCGAATGGGGAAAAGCTGAAAGCCTTTCCCTTAAGAATAGGAACAAGAAAAGGATGCCCACTCTCATCACCCCTGTTTAGCATAGCATTGGAAGTACTAGCCAGAGCAATCATGCAAAGGAAAGAAATAAAGGGCATCAAGACTGGGAAAGATAAATTCAAACTGTGCATTCAATAAAAGATTAATATCCAGAATACACAAGGAACTCAAACAACTTAAGAGTAAAAAAACAAGTAACCTGAATAAAAAATGGGCAAACAAGCTGAATAGGCATTTCTCAAGGAAGACATATGAACGGCCAACAGACACATGAAAAAATGCTCAATATCACTAGTCATCTGGGAAATGCAAATCAAAACCACTTTGAGATAGCATCTCATCCCAGTTAGACTGGCTGTTATCAGAAAGACAGAGAACAAATGTTGCTGAGGATACAAAGTTCTCAGTGTATACACCATCATTTTGATGCTTTTATGTTTGAAATGTGTTATATAAAAGTGCAGATTATAGAAATCAAAATTGATTAAATAATGCCTGGTGGAGTTTTACTTTTCTAAAAACACTGAAAGGAGTAAATAATTGATTCAAGGCCTTTTTCACACTACAATGTTAAATATAAGATCATAATCAGAATAAACTTTTCCCACTTTTTAAAAAAAGTGTGTAAATTTTGCTTCTAAAAATAACCGGTGTGTAAACTTTAAGACAGTATAAATAGCAAAGAATTAAGATTGGATGATATGTGATTTAGGAGATTGGAGACAAGACTTATTAGAGTTTGATGACTGGAAACTGTTCCAGATTTAATACCTCTGAATGTCCTAAGTATGCTGCCCCCAACACTGATTTTCAAAAAACCCTTAAAATGATCCTGATGTAGCATAAGAAGTATTTTAGAACTACTGAATTGAAATGTCCCATACAACCCTAACATTATATTATTCTATAATCAATCATATGTGTAATGGAAAGGAAAAACTATTAGATAAAATATATACAGGTATGGTACAAGAAAAATACAGCTGTTTTACTATCAATTTTTAGAAAGACATATTAATAATTCTTTGTTAAGTTATAAAAAGCAAGGTTTATTTATGAAACTCTGATAGAAATTTGGGCAAGAGAGAAATATATCACAGATCAAGAAGTAACTTTATAATATGTATGATACCATAAGTCAAATAAGTCAATAAATCAAATGGTTTTTTATGCTTCATAAATATTAATATTAACAAACGAAATACTATTTTGCCCCTTCTTTACAGGTAAGAAAACTGAGGCACAGAGGGATAGCATTACTTGTTAAAGTTCAAAGAGCCAGTAAGAGGCACGGCAGAATTTGAACTGAGACAGCCAAGATTCATAGGCCGTGATCCTTAAGTACAATGCTATGCAGCTTCCCCAACAGAGAATTAGAATATAGAGATGTCTAGGATGGATCATACAAGATATAGCTCATCCACTGTAGTTGGTAGAAAATTTAGATAATTTAGACCGAACTACTTGCTAAGGAAAATTAGAAAATCAAGACATTATATAAAATCTGCCAACAGTAATCAAAAAACTGACATTGTGGTAAGAAATAGCAGGCCAAGAAGGGAGCCTGAAATTTTGACTTCTTGATGTGGAGGAAAGGCAAATGACAGGCTGGACTACATTTTTTTTTTGCAATTTCATGGATCTAGGCTTAAAGAGTTGGAGCATGAGGCCCAGAAAAATTAGAGTTCAAGTGATCCGCCCTCTATTTGGAGTTAGAATGGCCAAGGGCTGCATCCAGGAAATAAAGGGTGGACTTAATACACAACAGTCCTTATGCAAACTATAGCTAAACTTCAAATCATTTGGATGCCCTCCAAAAATTCAATTCTTGAAATTGGATTATAATACCACATTATTAGCAGTCTGAGTACCAGGCAAACAAAATTCTCCCTGGAGAAAATAATTTTTTTTCTTGATCTCAAAATTTTTCAAATTTTTTTCAAACAAACCATTAAGTTAAAAAATAATGTTTACACAAGACATGGCTATAATAAGCAAAGTTAAATAAAATCAACAAAACAACTAACAATCAACAAAGTGTGTTCAGAAATTAAAATAGTCAGATACAGACTTTAACATAAAGGTAATCACTGCATTAAGTAAACAAAGCTCAAGAGAGAAAATTGCAGCAGATAACTAGAATCAGAGCACACTGGAAAAGAGTCAAAAAGAATTTATGGAAAAGAAAAATACAGTAACTGAAATTAGGAATGTAGTAAGTGGATATAACAGTAGATTAGACACAATAAATGAAATAATTGCAGAACTAGAAAATAAAGTCAGAAGAAAATAAGTTGGGGGAAAAAAGCACAGAGAAACAAAAAAGATGAAATAGAAAAAAAAATAGGCACATGGTAAAAAGACATAACATATAATTGGCATAGCAGAGAGAGAGGTGAGAGAAAATAGAGCAAGACCAATACATAAAAAAATGTGACTCAGAATTGTCCAAAATGAATAAAAGATATCAACACTCAGATTTGGCAAGCTGATTGTACACATTCAAGTCAGCCTACAGAGGAAATCAAATGTTCACATCACAAAGAAATGATTAAGTTTGGCAATTATGCATATGTTAGTTACCCTCATCTGATCACCACTCATGGTATATTATACATGTATTGAAATATAAATCTGTACCTGATAAATATGTACAATCAATATGTTTCAATAAAAATAATTTTCACTAAAAAGAAATTCATACTTTGAAATATCACAGCAAAAGTACAGAAAACCAAAGACAAAGAGAAAATAGTAAAATTAACCAGATTCTTAAAAAAAATTTTAAAAACAGGCTACAAGAAGTAACTTTCAAATGACTTCTATACAAAAGTCAAAACAGTGATATAACACATTCTTAGTGATAAAACAAAATTTGTCAAAAAAATACTATAGTAGTTAAAATTCTTTCAAGAAACAAACTGGAATAAAGACATTTTCTGTCACCAAACTTGCAGCCACTGCACTGAAAAAAATGTTATAATAAAAGATATTCATTCAAAAGAAACCGTAAAAGCTATGGACGATTGAAGATGCAAGAAGAAATAAAGAGAAACAAAACTAGTAAATATGTGATCAAATATAGATAAATATTGACCAGATAAAATAGACAATAATATTTATAATAGCATATTGATCATAAATAGTAATACTCATAAATAGTATTAAAATAATTTTAGTATTATAAAAATAGTAAATGGAACTAAAACATTCTAAGGTTTTAATGTTGGCTGAAAAGAGGGAAGAACTGACAATTAACATTAGATTTTAGTTAATCAAGGACATGTAATGTGAATTACTACTAAAATACTAATAAAAATGTCTATAGCTTATAAACAACAAAGGAAAAGAAATACCAAATCATTCTAAAAGAAGGCAAGAGCATATTGAAATGGATCATAAAACTGTCAGGACAAGTATAAAGTACTCATTAAAATGGTAAATATTACTATTTCATTAATCACTAATGTTAGCAATTACACAGAAAGCAATTAGACAATGAAATGAATTTACAAGTAGCATTATATTATGGAAATAAAACTGTATTTTGTGTTTAAGAGAGATGTAAAACATAAGGGCACAGAAGAATAAAAAAGGTATATCATGTAAATATTAACCAAAAGAAGGCTGGAAGAGTTATGTTAATATTTTTTAAAAAGGCACTTTAATAAAAAGGATTGCCAGCAATAAATAGAAACAATAAAATTGTAACAGATTTCAGTTCTAAATTCTAAATTTCTACATGAACTAAATGACACACATGTTATATGTGTGTGTGTGTGTGTGTGATTAACAACCAAAAGCTGACAGAACTGCAGATAAAGTAAAAAAAAAAAAAAACAAAAAAAACTACAGTCTTACTAAGGATTTTTAACATGCCGCTATGTATAACTGATAAAACAAGCAGACTATAACTCAGTAAATTCATAGAAAATTTGAGCAATAGGTTTTGCAAAACTGACTACAGTCCATACACAGAACCTATTTCCAAAATTACAGAACCCACATTCTTTTCAAGCACATGTGGAAATTGTTTAAACATTAAACATATACTGAGACATAAAGCAAGTCTCAAAGAATATTCAAAGGATCAAAATCAAACAATTTATGTTCGCACAATTAAATTAAGACATAAATAATAATTAAATTATTACATGATACCCATCTTTTTGGAAATTAAGAATTATAATTTAAAATGAATCGTGAGTCAGAGATATAATCATAATGGAAATTAGAAAAATATTTTGATCTAAAGACAAAAATAATCTTATAGATTTCCATATTTTATATAAATTTTATTATATGAAAAGGTACAATTTAAAAATACATGTTTCAGAAAATAAGAAAGCCTGAAAATTAATGATGTCACTATTCACCTTGAAAAGTTTGAGAAAGATAAATTAAGTATAAAAAAGAATATAATAAAGACAACTACAGAAGATAATGAATAGAGAATGAATATCAGAGAATCAATAAAGCCAAAAGATGTTTCCTGAAACTAAAACAAAATAAACAAAGCTATTTTGAGATTTTTCAGGAAAGAATACATATTGCATATTCTTTATTGTCTTATATATATAACCATTATATATATATATATAACAATAATAAAAATTAAAACACAGGCGTCAGTAAGGATCCTGCAGATGTTCAAATGATCATAAAAGCATATTATAAACAAATTTGTGCTACTAAGTTTGAAAAATCAAATATGCTCAATTATTTAAAGAACACTCTAGAATTGATATATAAGGAAATTAAGGAAAGTAAGGGCATTGTAACACTTAAAGAAATTAAATTTGCATTAAAAAAAATGTTTCTACAATGGAAACTCTAGGCCCAAGTGGTTTCACTAGTGAATATTACTGTTACTTAAGAAAGAATGCACCCAATAGTAAAGAAACACTCTGAAAGTAGAGAAAAAGTGAGAAGACTATCAACTCTGTTATGAGGGACAAGAAAACCTTTAACCAATACATGACAAGAAGTATAGGAAATAAAAATGTTAGGCCAATCTCACTCTTGATCATAGATGAAAAAATCCTAAACAAAATATTTACAAACTCAACAATTAAAAACAGGATCATTATATGAGAAAAGTTGACCACCCCCCAAAAAAGTAGACTTGGTTTGTTATTCAAATAAATCACTAAATGTATTAACCATGTTAATATATTACAGGAGAAAAAAATATGATTATCTGAAAACATACATAAGAAGCATTTGCTAAAATGCAACAGATGTTAGTATTTTAAAAATTGCAAGATAGGAATAGATGGGACATTTTACTCTAATACAAGAATATATCTACATGAATAAATATAATTGTGAAATTTTGAAAGCTTTCTTTTAAGATTAGGAACAAAAAAACGATTATCACCACTTCTATTCAATTTTTTACTATTTTTGTTAGTTATGCAAGAAAAAAATGTAAAGTTTAAAAAAGAAAATATAAAACTTCTATTACACGTTTCCATATACAGAAAATCCAAGATCATCCACCAATAAATTATTAAAATCAATGTTAATAATTAAAAAAATAAGAATTAATACATTTGCTGGGTAAAAGTTATTATAAAAAAGTCAACAGTGCTTCTACATTTCAGTAACAAGGATGTAGAAGTTACAGGTTTTTTACACTATATTTTATAGTAATGTACTAATTTTTTTTATCAGCCTCTTGGAAACCACTAATAAGAATATCAGGACATTGATAAGAAAATTGACACTTCACAAAAGAAAAATTTTTGATGAAAATTAAGAAACATAAATGGTGAGATGTACCATATTTGTGGATTGGAAGTCTAACATTATAAAGATATTAGAGCAGTCCCAACTAAAACTGAACAAGTTTTACTTTTTATTTTCTTTGTTTTTTGTTTTTGTTTTTGTAGAACATGGAATGTAGAATTTGAAGTTTACATGTACGTATATACAGAAATGCAAAAGTTGAGACTATTTTGAAGAACATCAAGTGGAATACTCCATCACATACCAAGACTTATTATAAGACTAGAGTGATTAAGTAGGGCTAGGAACTCAAGTATGGACAGAATAAGAACACCCATATATGTAAAAATACCTGATTTATAGCAAAGGTGGCAGAGCTGACCAGTAGAGATAAAACAAGGAGACTTCAAAAAATCACTCTTGGACATTTGGACATCCATCTAGGGAAAAAAGTGAATTTGTACCCTACCTCACATCACTCACACAAAAAATAAATTCTAGATACATCATAGACCCATATGTGAGACTTAAGACAGTAAAGCTTTTAAAAGATAATGTAAGAAATGTCTTTATGTTATCATCATAGAGGAAGATTTTTAAAACAGGATACAAAGCACACTAACAATCAAGCAAAAAAGCATATCAATTTGACCACATTAAAATTAAGAACTTTTAAAGACAACAACGATGTGAGAGAGTGAAAAGGCAATCTACATTGGAGAAATCTGTAACCCTGTATCTACAAAGGACGTATATCCAAATTTTATAAAGAATTATAAGTAAATAATGAAAAAATTAAAAAGATTTCCCAGTACCAGAGAGAAAAAGAGAGAGTTGAACAGCCACTTCATATAAAGGTATAATAAATAGTTCATAAATATGAAAATGTAACCATCTCAAAAATGCACATTAAAACTACAGGAAGAAGCAACCACTGCCCACCAAATGGTTAAATAAAAAAGACCAATAATACCAACTACTATAAGAAGTGAAGGTATAGGAACACACATGTCAGGAACTCACATGTACTGATAACAGGACAACCCTTTTGGAAACAGTTTGGCATTATTTACTTAAAGCATACCCTAAGACCAAGCAATTTCACTCCTAGGTATTTACCCAGCAGGATACTAAGAAATATATATAGGAACATTCATAATGTAATTGTTTGCAATAGTCATAAAATAGAAACAACTAGAAACAACCCAAATAATCAACAGTAGAATGTGAAATAAATTTTTATATATAATGGAGTATGAATGAACTGCAGACACCTGCATAAAGTGATCATATAAACGTAATGTTGAGTGAAAAATATCCCATACACAAAATAATAAATACCGTATGCTTCCATTTATAAACACTACCCAAAACTGGCAAAATTAAATTTCAGTGTAAAAATCCTTCCAAAGAGCAGGTTGTATATGAAGAAAAGCAAGGAAGAGATTACCATAAAAGTCAAGATAGTGACTAACTTTAAGAGGAAAGAAGGGGATATACCAATGGGAAGAGGACATATGAGAAGCTGGCCTCCAGAGTACCAGCAATATTCAATTTCTTGACCATGGGTAGTGGTTACATAACTGTTTATTTTATAATAATACATTAAGCTGATAGTTCGTGGGTTTATTTTTGCATTTTTTGGCACGCATGTTATATTTCCCAGCGATAAGTATAAAAATTATGTATTCGTTTTGAAGTATATTGGGGAGACTAATTTTTTATTAACCTGTTTAAATTTACATAACTAAGACAAAATAATAATATTGGGATAAAGGAGGAGCAAACATTTATTATTGGTTTGCCTTATATTTTCAAGGAGTTCTAATATGCTGACAAAAGAAGAAAATATAAAGAGGAAAAAAATCCAAACTGTTTGAGTCATATGGACTTAAACCCTGGCATCTCATCTTTTGCATATTTACAACTAGCAAATACAATGTAAAAGATATGTTTCTTACTGGTAAGACAATGGAGGGGGTTGTAAACCATCCAGTCTCTTGGAAACCACTATAAGGCTATTAATTTTCAGATCCTGATTTTGAGCAGGCTACATATACTATTGCTTTAGCAGCACATGCATAGAATTTCTTGAAGTGTCATACTGATACTCCCTTTGCAAATCATCCTAAAGGAAAGGTTGCATCCTTTCCTTTGAGCTGTTTTTTTCCCCTACTTCATTATTTTTCAATTGAATAAATCTACATTTTAATGCATAATAATCTGCATTTGAGTTATTATGAATCTCACATATGCATATTATACATGTTCTTGACACATTGAATGTAACATAACACTTGTATAAATGATATATGAATGAGTTTCAAATGTACATTCATCTATCATACTTGTTACATGTATCATACGTCTTCTGTTCTATACATTCTTCAGAGGAATGTTCTGATCAACTTTCTGTCAAGTTAATTAGTGTGATCCATTTAGAAGACAGCATATTAGCTAACATGAGAAAGCACCAGTTATACAATGGGATATAGAAAGATTGTTCTAACAGCTTTGACCAGATGTGATGTGCAAATGCTTCTTGATTATTTAAGTATATGAATTCTATCTTGAACCTAAAGTTGAGCCTATCCACAAAAATACCTGATACTTGAAAAAACACTTATGACTTGTTAAATCCTTCCTGTTGCAAATTGATATGCATGCAGTAAAATGTAACACACAAAACAATACCTATATCATTCACCATGCAAATTTAGGTTTAACTCTCCCTACTTTACAGAAAACTAAGCCCACCCCTCCCAAAATTAGTAACTGACTAAGATCACATGGTAAAGACATGACAGATGAAGGATGAAAACCAAGTTATTTTGTTTCCCAAATCAGTTCTGGTTTTTCTTTCAGACAAAGATATCTATTTCATATAAGAGTACTCTTTCTGGAAATTTATGTTTGTTCTTGTTGTTTGTTTTAACTTTTATTATCTTAGGAATAAAGACTTCCATTTTCAAATGACATAATTACTTGTTCTAAATTGTCTCTCAGTCAGGGGAGAATTCACTACAATATGTTTCTCACACTAAATTACATAAATAATAGTTCAGAGCATATAAATAATAGATTATCAACATTTTCTAGCTAAGTGGATATAAGTAAATATATACCTAAATCTCTGCATACTTAGTACATAGGACATACATTTTTTTCCTGAAAAATAGAAATTTAGTCTATTTTAAAATAGAAAATAATTCATTGATTCATAGTTTTTCATCTGAATGTGAACTCTCTTTTAACCACTACATGTGGATTGCCAAAAACCACCATATATTTGCAGTGCGATGTGCCTAGCTGAGCAGTTCTCTAGATAGTCATTTTCCCAGGGAAGAACTTAAACGCTTCTTCTGATCTTGGCATTTTGAGGCATTTCCAATAATATAAAAAAGGAGAGGGGAGAGTTTAGTCAAAGATGTAAGATGGGAAAACCCAAATGACAGGACAAATAATGATAATTTGATTACCTAATATGTCCATAAATTTCCATTAGAATTTCTAAATTAAACCTCCACTCTCACCACCCAAAGTTTAAGAAACAGGGCAGATAACATTCTTTAGAGGAACAAAACATAAAGAGTGGAAATTTTCATGTGACCTCAATGTACAAAAATGTCTTCTGGATTTTTCCCTCTGATTTACAGAGTCTATGTTTAGAAATCTGGCTGTGGGATGAGTATGCAAACCAGTATCCTGAAAAACACACAGTCAGTGCTTAGGCAACTCACATGGGCTCTTATCTAGGACAAGTGCTTATGCATTTTTATTTCTTAATTCAAAGTTGTTATTGCAGGTTGAAAGTACTCTTTAGTCTCCATAGTAATCTTTTGACTATACAATAACATAATCTTAAGTATCTTCATATTCCATTTGAAATAATAAGTTGTCCTTCTTATTACTTGAACACTTAGAAAGGAAAGATGAAAAGGCTCCAGAATAATTCCCTGATTCTGTGACTAAAGGATGGAAGCTCTTCAACAAAAATTCCTTCTTCTCATCTGTAAGAACTCTGTGGGAAAAGAAGAAACATGGGAACAAATTCTTATAGACATCATGGCCCCTGTCCTCAAAACAGTTTAACATCCATTGGAGGATCAGGAACACAAATACTTAATATACAAATAGATGAGGATGAGGGTACAGTGTGATCATCTACTACAATTCTGGGAATACAGTGGAAGGATTTCGGTAACACAAGAGGGGTGCACAGATTAGAGCAATATAAAGGTAGAACTTACACTGATAAATAGTGACTATGGAACCTCATAATTATTCCAGTAGCTTGTTAAATGGGCATGCGGATATGATGAAGTTTGTCCTGCTAGTCCCTTGAGGAGAGTGAGTGATTAGTTTAGTGCTGAATGCTTGAAACTGGGCAAAGCATAAAGAAATGGAATTTATTTCTTATAGTTCTGGAAGCTGGAAAGTCCAAGATCCAGGGGGTGCATCTAGTGAGGGCATTCTTCTTGGCAGGAACTCTGTAGAGTCCCAGGGTGACACAAGCAAACAGGGTGAGACTGGAAAGACCTCTTGTTAATGTGTTGCTTGCTCTCCTTATAAAGTCACCGATCCACACCTATAATAACCCATTAAGTCATTAACCCATTACTCCATGAATGGATTAATCCATTTATGAGAGCATAGTCCTCAGGATTCAATCACCTCTTAAAGGTCTCACCTTTCAACAATGCCACATTGGGAACCAAGCTTCTACATGAGCTTTGGAGGGAACAAACATTCAGCCTATATCGAAATCCATATCACCGATTGTAGTCAGTCTGAATTAGGTACACAAATTACAAGACAGAGACTTTTCAGTATACTAGCTATCGTATCCCCAATGTAAGTGTTTGATATCAGAAAATAATCTGATTAAAAATTACTTCAGTATCAATGGCTTTTTCCAGTCATCTTTCCAAATATTAAAAATGTTAAAATATGCAGAAATTAACAAGTATAACTTTCAATTTAAACACTATAATAGGCTCCTTTTTCGATTAGTAATTTATACATTTTTATTATATGTAAAGGATACTATTAAGAAATACTGGGGAAAAATGAAAATTTGAAATATTTATCTAAAGGAGAGAAGATAATAGTATTTATCTGTTTATATTTCATTTACTTATTCATTCATTTAGTCATTCATTAATATATCCATCTAATTTTTCAGAAAGTGTTTATTGAGTGCCTGACATATCTCCAAGGCTACATTTAATATTATCCTACCTCCCAAAAGCTTTCAATCTAATAGAAGAAACATAAATGTAGAAAGCAAAACAACAACAACCAAAAAACCCTGCCATATAGTAAAAAACTAAAACATACTAAAAAATATTATATTTGTTAAGAATTAATTGCTTTAGGGATTTTTAAATGACAATATTTCTGTTTCAGTTAATAAGCAAAATCTTCTCAGAATAGTTGGCAGATGTGTGGCCATGCAGAGATGGATTATACAAAGTGAACTCCATACATGTGTAACTTTACTTTTGCAAAGAAATAAATTTGAAAAAGTTTGAAGTAGATAAGTTAATTTTCAGTAGATTGACTGGCTGGGGTTAGAATATCGACAATTTTGATTTTAATATTGAGGCATTTTGTTCTATTTTATAGACTAATAGCAGCAGTTGAGGGACTTAATCAAAGCAGAATTTCATTCAGACAATTTTGAAAATAGAAGAGTATTAAGTCTGTTATTAAAAATAATCCAGACACAGAAAAATTATAAGAGGAACCTCTAAAAATCTACTTCTCCATAACAGAATGAGGAAACTGGAAGAAATAGTCAAATTCAAATTTTTTTAGAATTCAATTCAAAAATTAAGAATTCTAGAAATTAATCCAAGGCTTGAAATAATCTGAGAGAAAATTATTTAAGGAAAATTGGCAATACATTGGTATGAACAGCAAATTTTGTGGTGTTTTAACTTGCCCTATTCCCATTTCCTTCTTTTCAGCTCTATGGTAGCCTTGAAAAGCAATAACCTTGCAAATATAGTAGTGGTGAAAAACAGTAGTCTAAGGGCCACTCTAGGGGCAGAATGAATTTGGAGAATTCCCCAAATCCCCATCCTTGGAAAATTATCATTAATTAGCTCATCTGGAAGTTCCACAGAGAGCTCCAATATCAAGGTTTATCTTTATCTGAGCTGTTTCAGAGCTTACTTTGTGCAAATAGCACAACGCTATGACATTTGTCAAAAAAAATCAGAGGCAATTGCTTAACATTAAAGTTGCCTTCAGTGGAGACTCCGGTTGGGACTAATAAAAAGCTGACACACACACAAAACCTTAAACATAAAAACATGGTAAGCGAAATTTTGGTCTACAAAACTTCTGGCCCACAAAGTAATTTGAAAAGTCTAATGTGTTCCTGGAAACCTAGAAAATCATGCATATGACCACAGTTGTGAACATGCTTAGGAAAGACCTTCAAAGGCTCTAGTCTCTCACTTCTGGCTACCTCAAAGCTTGGTGTAAGCAGGAAGTGAAGGCAAAAGTAAAGTTGTAAACTGCCTGCTGGAGTTTTGAAAGGCTGCCTTCAATACAAAGAGAGAGCTCCTTGACAAAGGCTGGGAGATTTACTGGTTCAAAGCATTTAAAGAAATCTCTGTCCAATTATTAGATGATCACTAGAATAACTAAGTAAGACTTCAGTTCTTTACATAAAAAACAATACACACTTTACAAAATTAATCAAGAAAGTCACTATACGAACAAACAGCAGAAGCAACAACAACAATAAACAGTAAAAACGAATTCTGGTTTGGGGGAGCAGTATTCTGAGTTCCAGAGTTGCCACACTATTCTTTGAATGTCTAGTTTCCAACAAAAAATTATGAGGCATACAAAGAAATAGGAAATCAGTATGGCTCATACACACATAGAAAGAAAGGAGACAATGGACTTTGTGTCTTAGTAATTCCAGATGACAGAATTACTTGAAATGGACTTTAAATTAGTCATTATAAGTATCTTGAAAATAGTAAAGGAAACTATGTCTAAATAATTAAACAAAAGTATAAAAATAATGTGCTATCAAATATCAATGAGATAGAAATTATAAAATTAAAAAACAAATAGAAATTTAGGAATTGAAATGTATAAAAACTAAAATAAAAAATTCACTAGACAGGCTCAACTCAAAAACAGATTTGAACTGAAAAAAAGAGTACACTAGAAGATAGGTTAATTGAGATTATGCAATCTGAGAAACAAAATTAAAAATAAAAAATATAAAGAGACTCATTGTATACCATGATCTTGTTTGATTTAGTAAAGGAATGCAAGGTTGGTTTAACATATTAAAATCAATTAATGCAATATAGCATATTAATAGAATAAAGGAGAAAAGAAAATGATTGTCTGAATAGATGTAGAAAAATTATTTAATTTATTCCATTATCCTTTAATGATAAAAATATTCAACCTATTAAAGGTAGAAGGAAATGTTTGCACCCTAAGTATATCCATGAAAAACTCATAGCTAACATCATATTTATTTTTGAAAGACTGGAGGCTTTCTTACTTGGATCAGGTACAAGGCAAATAGATACACTTGTGCTACTTCTATTCAACATTGCACTGGGAGTTCTATACAGAGCAGTTATTTAAAAAAATTGTACTAGGCATCCAGATTGGAATGGAAGAAGTAAAATTTTTCTTTATCCACAGATGACATGACCATTTATATAGAAAACCCTAAAATTCCATAAAAAATAGTAGAACTAATAGTTTATCAAGGTCACAGTTTCAAGATCAATATTAAAAAGTCAATTTTGTTTCTACAGTTCAGCAATGAACAATTGAAAAACAAAATTAAGACAATGACTTGTTTTCAAAAGTATCAAAATAATAATATGCTCAGGAACAAATTTAACAAATGAAGTACAAGACTTAAGCATTACCACGAATATCACTGAAAGAAATTAAATAACATCTAAACAAATGGAAAGACATTCCATGCCCACGAATTGGAAGACAATGTTGTTGAGATTAAAATACTCTCCAAATTGATATACAGATTTGAAGTTAACCCAATCAAAATTCCAAGTGCTCTTTTTCTTTTCCCAGAAATTAACAGGCTAATTTTAAGATCTGCATGGAAATGAAAAGCATCCAGAACAGCTAAAAAGATCTTAATTTTAAAAAGAGCAAAATTGGAGATTTTACATGTCCTAATTTCAAAACTTACTACAATGCTATAATATAATAGTACATACTGGCATAAGGATAGACATAAAGATCTATGGGATAGGATTGAGAATTCAGAAATAAACATACATATTTACAGTCAATTTATTTTCAACAAGAATGCCAAGACAACACAATTGGGAAAAGAAGAGTCTTTTCAAGTAATGATGCTGGGACAAATGAAATGGATATCCAAATGGAAATGGGTGAATCTGGACCTCTACCCCATACCTTATGCAAAATTAACTCAGGGTAGATCAGAGACCCAAATGCAAATGGTAAAACAATAGAAGAAAAGGTGGGAGCAAATATTTACAACCTTACATCACGTAATGGTTATTGAGATATGACATCAAAAGCAAAGCAACACCAACAAAAGTAGACAATTGGCCTTCCTTAAAATCAGAAAAAAGGGCCGAGCCCGTGGCACACTCGGGAGAGTGCAGCGCTGGGAGCGCGGAGACGCTCCCGCCATGGGTTCGGATCCTACATAGGAATGGCCGGTGCACTCACTGGCTGAGTGCCGGTCACGAAAAAGACAAAAAAAAAAAAAAAAAAAAATCAGAAAAACGGCAAGGATATCTACTCTCTCCACTCTTATTCAACATTGCACTAAAGCTATAGCCAGCATAACCAGATTAAAGAAAAAAAAAAAGAAAGAAATTCAAACAAAGATTGAAAGAAAAAAAAATTATTTCTATTTGTAGACAAACATAGACTTTGTGGATTGCAAGGGATCTACAAAAACAAAATAACAACAACAACAACAACAAAAAACCCCAAACCAAAAAATTCCTAGAATGAATAGGTGCATTCACCAATGTTATAATACATACAGAACTTAAGATAGATGAAAAATAAATTGCATTTCCATATACTAGATATGAACAAATGGACACTGAAATTAAAGATGTAATACCATTGAAAACCACTCAAACTAAAATGACATATTTAGGTATAATCCTAACACAATGTGTACAAATCTTGCACTCTAACAATTATAATACACCAATGAAAGAAATCAGAGATGTAAGTATATGGAAAGACACATCATGTTTATGGATTGGAAGACAATGTAGTAAAGATGTCAGTTCTCCTCAAAGTGAAAAAAAGGTTTAACAGGATTTGTATCAAAATCCCAACACAATGTTTTGTAGATATATGTCAGGCCTTAAAAACTAACGCCACCTTAAGTGACATTGCAAGTGGTGCCATTATATGCCCACAAGGGCGAATTAACATGGTAGCCTAAGATGGCGCCAGGAGGAAGTAGGGTGGGAGTGTCTGCAGGAACCTTGTCGTAGCCCTTATTGGCCAAATACGTGCTTCTGCACTCGTGAACACTGCCTGGTTGCAATAGCTAGGCATTGAGACAGGATGCATGCCCTTGACCTTTAAGCTGATAGGATTATGTAAAAAACCTCCCTTCCCCATTTGCCTTTAAAATCAAGTGCTTGTGTGATAATAAACGGAACTGCTCGACAGAACCCCTGCCACATCTGAGTGTCCTTTAAACCGAGCTGTTTGGGGCCGGTGGTGTGCTCACCTCTCTTCACGGCTCTCTTCCCCCATCTCCTTCCAAAGGGGACAGGAGGGAAAGAGTAATCCAGGCCATTTGCTCGCCCACCAAAAGGAACGAGGCTAGGGCTGTTCGGGTCGACTGGTGGTGGACCTGACAGGTATAGACAAGATTATTATAAATATTATATGGAAATTCTCATAGTTTTTGTTTATCTGGGAAATACACTATTTCTCTTTTATGTCTGAAGGATAACTTAGCTTAGTATTCTTGTCTGGCAGTTTTTTCTTTTAGTACTTTAAGTATATTGTCCTATTCTCTTCTGGCCTGTAGGATTTCTGCTGAGAAGTCTGCTGTTAGTCTGATGGGGACTCCCTTACAGGTGACTTGGTGTTTTTCCTCTTGCTGTTTTTAGGATTCTCTTTGTCTTTGACTTTCGCTAGTTTGACTAAAATTTGCCTTAGAGAGGACCTTTTTGGATTGAATCTGTTTGGGGATCTTTGAACTTCTTGAATCTGGAAATCCATTTCTCTAACAAAGGAATTCAAATAGCTAAAATAATTTTGAAAATGAAGAATAAAGTGGTATAGATAGATTAACCAATATCAAACTTATCATATATTTACAATAGTTAAGACATTGGTGATATTGGCAGAGGGACAGAGATGTAGATCAATTAAACAAAACAGAGAAGTCAGAAATAGCTCCGCAAAAATATCACCCACTGACTTTTGAGAAAAATACAAAAGCAATTCATTGGACATTGGATAGCTCTTTCAACTATGGTGCTGGAGCAATTGGTCATTACTAGGCAAAAGAAAATAAAAACCTTTGACTTAAGACTTAAAACCTCATACTTCATAGAAAAACTCACTCAAAGTGGATTGCAGACTTAAATGTAGAATGTAAAACTACACAGCTTATAGAAAGGAGCATAGGAGAAAATCTTCAGAATCTATGGCTAGGCAAAGAGCTCTTGTCATCAAAACATCAGTAGCACAATCCATATAAGGTATATTCTATAAATTGGACTTCATCAAGTTTCAATTTCTCTGTGAAAGACCCTGTTAAGAGGATAACAAGACATGGTACAGCTATGAGAAAATATTCACAAACCACATATGTTACACTTCTCACTGTGTAACGGAGATGAAAAAAGGATTACTCAAAGCACCATGAATGCATTGAGAAGCCAGAAGGGTCTGTATCCCAGAGAAAACTGGGTACAGCCACCATTCAAAGTTAGCTTCTGTTTTTTTATTGTAATGACAAGGAAGTTTCACAAGAAAATTCAGTTGATTCAATCATTACAAAAGGACACAAGGATATGGGCAGTGTTACAAAAGTTATCTATGGCTAAGTATAGCTTAAGCAATGGAAACTAGTAACATCAGTAAAATTAACAATGTGACATTCCAAAGTACAATTAGTGAAAAGCTAAGTTCGTCAAACCTGCTAATTATCTAAATTATAACCTCTCCTTAAGCAAAAGTTATATTCTTATGATAAAACCCAAGTACAATTATTTCTAAAGTTTCCCCCAACAGACAGCTTGCCCCTAGCAAACATTTTTTTCACATCTTTCCCTTCAGCAATTCTTAAAATCTCTTAACAGGATTGGTATGACAACCACCTGTTAGCTCTAAAATCATTAAAGTATACAATCCCATACCTAAATAGTGATTAGAGTTGATTAGATGGGCTTTTGCCCTCTGGCTGTAGGCGTTGCCTTCTACCCAAGGGCTTTTGCCTCATATATGCATTTACCTAAAAATTCTATTCTAAAATCAAATGAGAATCAAGATTTCTAACCCTTCACACATGTATTCAACGAAGGTCTAGTCACTGTAATACTATGTAAGAAACTGTCAAAATTCAACAGTAAAAAACAAAATGAAAAAAGAAAATACATTGAAAAAAACAATTTAGTTAGAAAATAGGCAAAACATGAACAGACATTTTGCTGAAGAGGATATACAGATGGCAAATAAGCACATTAAAAAGTATCATTAACCATTGGGAAGTCCAAATTAAGATCACAGTTGGAAATCACTACACCTCTACAGAATTAAAATAAAAAGTATTGACAAGACCAAATGCGGGTGAGGATGTGGTGAAACAGGCAGAATATATATAATGGTACAGATACCCTCTGCAAAACAGTTTCAGTTTTTTAAAAAAACTGGAGAAATAAAAATTTATGTTGACAGAAAAACCTGTACATGAATGTTGGTAGCAATTTTATTTACCGTAGTCCCCAAATGAAAACAATCCAAGTGCCCTTCAGTAGATGAATGATTAGCTAAACTATAAAACACCC
Source organism: Cynocephalus volans (assembly GCF_027409185.1). Taxonomy (NCBI): domain Eukaryota; kingdom Metazoa; phylum Chordata; class Mammalia; order Dermoptera; family Cynocephalidae; genus Cynocephalus; species Cynocephalus volans. Next base: position 81,923,535 of record NC_084464.1, read on the forward strand.
ATACCATGGAATACTAATCAGCAATAAAAAGGAGCAAAATACTGAAACACACAGAAATTAGAATGAATCTCCAAATAACTATGCTGCATGAAAAAAGCTAATCTTCAAATATTACATATTATATGATTTCACTTAACATTCTTGAAATTAAAAAAAATTGAATAAAGCACAGATTATTGGTTTGGTTTTTAGGCTTTAAGTAAGTAGGGTGAGAGGGAGGCAAAAGGGAAATTAGTATGGCTATTAAAAAAGAAAAAATTAGTTATCAATACGGTGATGGCACTGGTTTGTGTCATGATTGCATCAAAGTCAACATTCAACTGTGATATTGCATTATAATTTTGAAAGTTGTTACCATTGTGGAAAAGGGGTAAAATGAACATGAGATCTTTTTGTACTATTTATTATAACAACATGGAAATACACAATTATCACAAAATAAAAAAAGTTTAATTAAAAAAAGAATTTTGCTTGTTTAAAAACGTAAGAAAGGCAGTAAGAGGTCACAGAAGAAACACTTTGCAACACAGAACAGATAACAGATACAAATTGATTGTAGGAAACATATGGAGAAAAGATGCTTCTGTTATTTTCTTCTATTTCTGGTTAGATAGTTTGTCTAATGTTCAAAATACAATAATTACTGAGTATCTTTTTTCAAGGCACTGAGTCCTACTTTATGACTACTTTGCTTTTTTGTTATACATAAATAAACAATAGATAAATTCTTGGGTAGCTCAAAAAGTCAACATTATTTTCCCTATCTGAACACTATAAATTTATAAGACATAATATTTTACAACAGAAATTGATTTTCATCGCAATGACTCTGAACTCCATGAGAATCTGGTAAACAGAGGATAAAATAAGGTATGATAAGGTTTGATTAATAAACATATTGTTTTGTATTAAAATTACTTTGAAAACTTTTAGATTGAGTCATTATTCTTCTAGTCAATTGTGCCCATTTCTGAACCATCCTGAATAGATGAATACTAACTGCTATAATAAATAAAATGAAAAAGACTTTTGGTGGTTTAATTGGCTTGGATAGCACATGAGAAATATATTTTAGTGCATGTAATTGTCAACTCTTCGATCCAAACTAGGAAATTGCTTCTAAATGAAACAACCATTATATACGCCAACGATGGCAATGACTGGATTGTTAATATGGAGAAAGAAATTGAAAAAACCAAGACTAACAACAACAGTAACTGTAAGAACTGAGGCTTTGTTACTGGATACAATACAGATTGTGACAGCAAAAGCATGCGAGTGAAAGCAAAATCAGGGTTGGGTGAGGACTGATGTCAAGCTAGAATAAGGCTTGTTATTACACATTTAAGGGAAGGTATTCCCCAGTAGGACATATGTCTGAAGATTGATGCCAAACTAAGAGATCTGTTCTCAGTGGGAAAAGACTCATAAGAACCTCAAGTGAGTTTCAAGAACAAAGGTGTTTGGTCAGGCCCTTCATGAGAGCAGCATTCCTCTAAGGAAAGTTTGTCAGGAGGTGGGAGTGATAGTCCTGAAGTGTCAACAGGTAGCAAGAATGTCACTAACCACTCTTCCTGGCCTTAAGTGATATAGTGTCTGATAGAATAAAACATCTTGAATCTGAGAGAAAGAAAAGTAAGTGTCTTTAAGGAAAAATAAATGAAGGAAGAACTCTTGTATTTTGCTGAAAATATAACTTGAGTTTCATAGAGCATTGCAGAAGTATTGAATTAGAAGTCATATGAAGCTGTATTTTTTTAAAAATCTGGGTAATGATGAGTGACCAGGGAGGTAAGAACTCCTGGTGATGAAGTATGTTGGTGATGAACGGCAAGTGGACTTTGTACTACCATCCATTAGCTACCCCAAGCTTTTAGCAGCTTATGAGAAAGTGGCCTCTTCAGGGTTGCTCTATGTAAGAAAATGACAATACAGGTAGGAAATAAAAGTGCTCTGCATAAGTTTGTTCATTCAGCTTCACGCAAGACATTGCACTAGGCACTGAGGATTCAGTAGTGAGCAAAACAGACAAAATCCCTACACTAAAAAAGCTTGTGTTATAGTAGAAAAGACAGACAGAAATGGTGCAGATTGGTATCAAGAGCTACTTGGTTTCTCTAGGTAAGGTTTGTACATGTGTTTTTATCATGTATATGCAAGTACATGTACAACAATGAGAGGAGGTAGACAGCAAGTATATCATAATGTATGAGGTGAAACAGTAGAAATATGTAACAGTTACAGGAATCCAAAAGAATTCTGTCTGGGCCTGGCAGGTGCTCTTTTTAATTTAATTTAATTATGTATCTATCTACAATTTCATATAATCTAGCCCAAGTTCTGAGCCCCTATATCTAAACCCAACCTTATTGCTGTGCCAGTTGCTTCCTGGTTTAATTTAATCTGCAAGGGTGGCCTAAATTTCTGTATTTCTCATGCTTCTACAAGCTTTCTTCTACGTCACCCTGTCTGGATTTCTACATCCTTATTTATGCCCCATCCTGGAGTTTATTCTTAATTTTCTGCTCAGTTCCAGGTCCCAGGGATCTTGCTCCTAAATCCCAATTTTATCTCAACTTTTCTAATTATGCACTGGCTCACATCTATTGAAAACTAATACTAAGAAACATACAGGGACAGATATTTATAATAAATACTCTATTTAATCATGTAGCCATAACACTTCCAAATCTACGATCTATCCCCGTCTATCAAGATTTCTCACTTTGAAATGACACTGAATGGACAAGTTTACACAGAAATTTGCCTTGTTACTTTTCTTTGGATCCAATTAATACATTAATTCTCCACACCGCTGTTATTTCCAAAACTCTCTCCCAAACTCCATCAAGGAAAACAATGCTAATGATAAATGTAAGGAAGTTTGCTTCCTCAAAAGTAGAAAGACTAATTTACTGATGGTGGTAAAATTTTTAGAAAATCACAGAGTGAACTAAGGCCCCTGGACAAGATACCTTCAGACAACTCCCCTGTTGCTGCTTCAATCACTGTCACTGTCATGGTGACTAAAAACGGAACGGTTTTTAAAGAAGTGACAAAATTCTAATATTCTTACTTAAAAATCTCGGTGAATTATTTGGATGCCCATGTGTCTCATAAAATCTTTTTCAGGTTCTTCCAGTCAGTAAGAGTTTGAATTTCTTCAGGTCATACCAAGACTCCAAATTGTCCATAGCTACTAAAATGGGATATGGGTAGAACCTGCATCCACATGCAGACATTCTTTGTTAGGGTTTTCCAAAGAAACAGAAATAATAGGATATATATTTAGAATGATATGTATTACATGTAATAGGCTTATGCAATTATGAAGGCTGAGAAGTCCCATAATTTGCCATCTGCAAGCTGGAGATACAGGAAAGCTAGTAGTGTAAATTTTAGTCCAAGTCCAAAGGCCTGACAACCACGAGAGCCAATGGTGTCTGGAACCAAGGAAAGGAGAAGACCAATATCTCAGCTTAAGCAGTGAGGCAGAGAGAGAGAATTCAACTTTCCTCTGCCTTTTTGCTCTATTCAGGCCCTTAACTGGTTGGATGATGTTCACCCACAGTAGGGAGGAGAATCACCTCTCCCAGTCCACCAGTGCAAATGCTAATCTCTCCTGAAAATGCTCTCACAGACACACTCAGAAATAATGCTTAACCAGATATCTGGGCACCTTGGCCCAGCCAAGTTGATGCATAAAATTAACCATCAGACATCAACTTTCAGAGTGAATAGCTGTCAAACCCTTCTATGCTATTCATTTTCTCTAGGCCTTTTATCATGTTTGTCACATATCCAAAAGTGATAGGATGACAGAAGTATAAATGGTGTCCAAATACAGCAGCAGCTGTCAGGAACAAGAAAATGTGACAATGGAAAATGTGACAAGAGGGGGTGTGGCATAGGCTTCAAATGGGGAAAGAGACCATAGGTAGAGTCTGGTGAGGGAAAGCCCAGACATTGCATCTCGGTTTCTGACTATTGCTGCCAAGCAGGTAGGCAGTATCTGTTCTCTGCTTTGATGTTAAAAATCATTTTTTTTCAGAGGTTTGAGAGAGGCTGGCATATGTGTCCTAATTTGCAGAATAAAGAAGAATTTCACACATGCAAGTTATATAGCAAGTTAGATACTGCTGAGCCATCAATTTCCTAATGATACTACATAATTCATATAATCAATTTTCTTCACTGGATTCTATTTTTCCACTGAATTATAAAGTGTTAATGTGAAAAAATCTATCAATACATGCATCTGAAAACTTTTTTTTTTGCACTTGAATGTTTGATGAATAAGGGATTAGAATAATGTTTAGAGCACAGTATTCGGGAGATATTTCAACAGTGGGAGTTTCCATGAGCAATCCACCAAGGAGGTTGTCAGAAACGTGGACTCTCCGCCTTCATCAGTTTCCTGAATCTGCATCTAAATTTTAACAGACCAGCTATAGACTCATGTATATTAAAATTTGAGAATCAGTGGTTTAGAACACTTTGGAGTCAGATTTTTGTGTTCAAATCTCTACTCGTGCACTTGTTAGTTGGGTGAGTTTGGACGAGTGTTTAAACTCTGCATCTCAGTTTCCTCATATGTAAAATGAGAAAAAAAAACTGGATCTACTTCGAAGGGTCAATGTGATGGTTAAATCAGTTAGTACATATTAAGTGCTTAGAAAAGTGTCTTCCACACTGTAAATGCTAAATGAGAGTTCATGATGATGATCATATTATGGTTCAACTATTTTACTCTCACAAATAAAACTATATTTTATGCTTTGATGGTTACTTCTGGGATATGTCATTCTGTGCATGGCCATTTTCAAAACAGGTATATCACTGTTCTCTACCCTATATTGACTGACTCTATTTTTACATAGACTGGCTCTAAATACCTATTATGCTATGATTAGAAGATAGAGGGATGGTAATTGATATTATGAAGTGGCAAAACATTTGATGAAATTGTCACCTGAAATCATTTTAAAAAATCGTAATGTCTCTAATGAGTCTATGGCTTTATGTAAAGAGGTTGGAAAACAGAATATTAGTAGCATGTGTTAAATGCTATTAGCTACTTTGAAAAGAGATGTGATCAGAAAAAAAGTAGTCAATTTTCAACCAGGAATTAAAAGGATAGTCAGAGTCCAGAAACATAGTACCAGTAATATAGGTTTAGAAAGGAAACTTCTAGGGGCCGAGCCCATGGCGCACTCGGTAGAGTGCTGCGCTGGGAGCGCAGCGATGCTCCCGCTGCGGGTTCGGATCCTATATAGGAATGACCTGTGCATTCACTGGCTGAGTGCCGGTCACGAAAAAACGACAAAAAAAAAAAAAGAAAGGAAACTTCTCAGCACAGATTAAAACTTGTACTCTATAGAATGGATCAAATTAGGGGAATAGCCTTCATGTTGTTAAATGCTCTGCATGTATTAAGGTGGTGCTCTGTAGTGGCTCAGGGAGGAGGGATTAAGGATTTAGCCATTCTCCGGAAACCTGAAAGATCCAAGTTACACACCATTAAGTCAAAAAAGATGGGCATGTACAGTATCTAAAATTATTATGAATTTAGTTATAGCATATAGAGTAGACTAGACCTAAATAGATAAGAATACAACTAAATTTTTAAGAATTAAAAACTTAGTGTACTGACTAAAATACTAGCAGCATGAACTAAAAAGAGTAAGACTATTAGAGACTTAAAATGGACCTTAGAACCTCAATCCTCTAAGAGCAGAAAGCAGACTGAAAAAGCTGCCCAACACCAAGGGTGTAGCCAAGAAGTCATGGAAAAATAATCACCACCACCTGAAGAAGCTGCCCACAGGGAGTAAAACTAGAGTCAGATGAAGGACACTCTCCTCCTGCCCTCTGCCAAGTTCTAGGGGCTCCTCACAATGCCTGTTCCATGAGATTTTGGGATTTCTAACTGTCTGTAGCACTGGTATGTGGGCATTTTATCACTGTAATCTTTTTCCTGATTCAGTAATTATATTTGTTTATTGAGGGCAGATAACTTTCTTTTCTTCTAATTTTCATACCAAGGAAAACCATGTTGGATGTGATAAAAAAAAGATCTCAAAGCCCTGGACTTTAAGGTTGATTCAGAGATTAAATGGGACTTTTAGATTTTCTTCCTTCTAGAGGAAGTAAGTGTATATTGCATGTGGAATGGATACTCACTATATGTTTATGACTCAAAGGTAGCCTCTGTCAGCTGTGAGGGCTTATTCAAAGATGGCGAGTACTTTCACTCCAGGCATATGGTAGGACTGAACTTGTCTGCCACTTGAAGTCAAATGTTGCCCTGTGGCTTGCTCTGGCCAACAAAACATAAATGGGAATATTCTGCATCACTTCCAGGCAGAAGTAATAAGTACCAGAACATGGCTTGCCATATTCTCTTGCACCTAATTCTGTGATCATGGAAAATTGTGTTAAAACGATGCCTCCATCAGTCTTGCCAATCCACAGAAGCATGTAGCACAGGCAAGAAATACATTTTGCTATTTCAAATCATTGAGAGTTTTCTGGTCATTGGTTTTCACAACATAACCCAATCTGTCCTGATTGATACTTCTATGAATCATTTTAAACATCTGTGAAGTCATTAAATGGTTCTACAAAATTATAAAAATAAACAAATTGACTATTCATAACATAATAACCACTAATTAGGATATTAATAAAAACTACATTTTTTCACATTTTCAGTTACTTCCATTCTCTTTTGAGAATTGTTTCTAATAACAATAATTACTGAATTGTAAACATTTTTTTCAACATTTTTAAAGAATGCAGAAACTTGCAGCAGAATAGAACCTGGTTTTCTCTCAAATTTCACGGAATATAATTACATAATGCATTAATCATCATTACTGAAAATAGTTATACAACATTATGGAAAATTTTTACTGGTTCTTTTTCATCTCATTAGGCATATTGAATCTTTACTGTTATATTGTGTAATTGGAGAATCAACCAGTCTTATTGCCCATTTCCAGACATGTACCAACTCAGTAGAAGCCTGTTAGTTAGCTCCCTCCTCCTTTCCAACCAGAAGTACTAAAATAATTGCACCAGAACCACATAGACAAATTGCATCACCTGGAAATCCTAGCACTGAGGGTATTATAGACAAAGTTAATAATGGTTTTTAAGACACGAATTTCCTAGTGGTTTTATTACTCCATTGCCTTCACTAAAATGACAGGTGTATTAGTTCATTTCTGTTGCTTATAACAAAATACATAGAACTGAGTAATTTGTAAGAAAACAAAATTTATTGCTTACATTTTTGGAGGATGGGGAATCCAAAGTCCAGGGAACACTTATGGTGAGGGCCTTCTTGATGGCAACAGAGACACAGGGTTCTCACATGGCAGAAAATGGCAGTGCAGAGAGAGAGAGAGAGAGAGAGACTCACAGGTGCTCTCCTTTTAAAGCCCTCAGCACCACACGCCTGATCACCATTATTAATCCATTCACTACAGCATGGTCCTACAATCTGATCACCTCTTCAAGGCCCCACCTTTCAATTACCACCATAGGATTTTCCACCCTCAACAGGGGGGACATAAACCTGACGTAATGGGAAAGGCTGATTTTTCAAATATGTTCACAATACAATTGACATTTGATTCCTGTTTTTAAAAATTTGCCAAGAATTCAAGAATGTGATGGCAAATTAATTACATCTGCAAAAACTGATTTATCAAAAGTGGGTGGGGAGAGAAGTGAATTCAGAAGGATGATTAGTAACAAAAATAATAAGTTTATCAAAGTCAATTCATTTAAATATTTTAATCCCTCATAGTATTTCAGAGTTTTTAGTATTTTGGCAATATGTATATAAGATCATCTATTTCAAAATCAGTATTCATTTTGCTAATATGTCTGACTACACAGAATTCTTACCTCTCAATAGGTTTATTAAGTGCTATTTTCTTTAAATCATCTGATTAAAAAAAAAGAATGCTATAACCGAATCCTGGAAATAACCGTAGAAATAGAACACCCTAGTGGTACCACTCCAAAATATGCAATATATAAATTTATTATTAAATTAAAAGGGAAATAATGATCTTAAATTAGCAGAATAGATTAAAACTTAAGCAGAGGCTTGCTTTAGAGTTATGGAGTATTATTTCAGAAAATGTTTTTGTGAGAGGACCTTAACAGAGTGACAGCAACTGAAATATGGGTGGAAAGTAAGTCAAGCTGGTAACATCTAGAAAGGCTTCAGGTGACAATACCCTGCTGATTCTATCACACACCCACATTTAGAATTTAGACACTCATGTTTTAGGGATAAAATTTTAAATAACATCTTAAATAAGCTTAATAAAAAAAGTGCATAATTTATATATTTTGCACTAAACAATGTCTTTATAATTCTATAATACTTTTTTTCCCTTCAAGTCACATATCCCTCCACATTTCTGAGCCTCCAGTTTCCTTAGGTTTTATGATAGTTCCAACCAATCTTGGACATGCTGTATATGTCAAGGGACTTCTCTGCTTATAAAGTCTTTCTTTTTTTGGTCTTGTGAATTCCTATTTATTCTTCAAGACTCTATTTACATTCGAACTCAATAAAACCTCTCATAATTCCTTCAGCCAGAGTAATTTGATCTTTTTTCTGTGATCCTACAATATTTTGTTCACAGCACTTTTATAACTTCACATGGTATTACACTCCATCTATTTATATGTCTCTTACACCGTGAGAACTTGGAGGATAATTACTGTTTTCCTTCTCTCTTATGAGTATCTAAAATAGTATCAGCCAGATGACAGAATTCAATTCATATTTTTTAGATGAACAGATGATTCTGTAAATAGTTATTTTGGGTTTGGCAAAGAATGGTAGTTATTTCCCAACATCATTCTTCCCCTCATACTTTAGTAATAGACATTGCTCCTTGAGTTTCAGCTGGGCATATGACTGCTCTGTTAGAAACAAATTTCCCCATGTCCCTGGGTGAATTACGTGAATAAATTCTTATGAATGATATGTGGGCAAAAGTGACGTGTGCAACTTCTGTGTCACTTCCATAAAAAGAAATTTTATGTGTCTTCTGCTTATTCTCCTTATCTAGAAATCAGAAGCCGTACTGACGAGGCAGCTTTGGTATGCAGAAAAAGACCACACCCTGAGAGGTGGAGGAGCAACAAGTTAGGAATAATCTGGGTAACTAAAAGACTTCATGAAGCAAAGCCACCTACCTAAAATGTACTGCCCATCTACTCATGGACTGTGACGAGAGAGAGAGAAGCTTCTATATTATTTGGGACAACACTTTTGGGATCTCTGTCACAGAAGCCTAGCCTACATTTTATATGATATCTTATGTACTATACAGTGTACCTGTTGTGTCCCATGGCAGTTAGGTCCATGGCAGATATCTTTAGTAACTTTTATTTTTGGTGGATATTGTCACATCCTCTTTCTAGTTGCAGTGGCTCCCATTAGCACACAAATAGCAGTACCAGCAAGCAACCCAAGCCAATACCTGTTGCAGCACAACTCCAAAAACTAGTAGCAGCTCTAAACACTTACACACAGGGCCAGCAGCCCCACTAGTTTCCAATAGTTGCTTCTGTCGGCAGCTCTCACAGGGTTTTTCAATTCTGTTCTTTCTCGCTGGATAGCTAAGTGTTGTCCTCTCAGCATCTAAACGGCTGTATCTAGTGGTGTGTTGTAAATGTTGAACTGATTCTTTAAAACAAACAAACAGACAAAGCTCCAGTTTCTTTGCTGATTTCCATGTGTAAAATATTCCCAGCATGGACAATTTCATGCTAAAAATATGACATCACTAAATGTGGAGCTGAGAAGAGTTGCACACACTTACTTTTTTGATCTGGTAGGAGCTGTCTCTAACACACCAAGGACTTGACAATGTCAGTTTTCTATTGCGGCATAACAAACCATCTAAACTTACCAGCTTAAAACAGCAATTCAATATTCGCTTACAATTGTGAACAGCAATTTTGGCTGGTATCACTGGGTGGTTCCACTGCTGTTCTTTCCTGGGATCACCCACTGAGGTGGTCATAGTCAGTTGGTATCTCAATAAGGGTTGAAAGGACTCAGTCGGCCTCATTCACACATCTGACAATTGGCACTCACTGTAGGCTGGGATACCTTGAATCTTCTCCACATAGACTCTCATACTATAGTAGGTTAATGTGATTTTTTTCACTTGGTGGCTCCAGAACAGATTTCCAAGTGGGTGATAGAAACATTCTCAATGCCTATTGAGACTCTGATCTGAAGTTTCATAATGTTCCTCTTCTTTCATTCTATTAGCCAGCCAAGGTTAGTCACAAGGCCAGCTCAAACTCAATGTAATAAAAACACTTTGATTAAATAAGAAAGTTTAATTGGTGATGTTTTCACCTTGCATTTGTAAGCCCAACTGTGATTTAAACACACAGCAACACCATCTCACACTCATTAGGATGGCTACTATCTAAAACAAAACAAAACAAAGTAGAAAGTAAGTGTTGGCAAGAAAGTGGAAAAACTGGAAGCCTGTACACTGCTGGTAGGAATGTAAAATGGTGCAACCACTGTGGAAAACAGTATGGCACTTCCTCAAAAAAAACCCCAAAAACACAAATCCAGCAATTTCACTTTTGGATATATATCCAAATGAATTAAAAGTGGTGTTTTTGAAGAGATATTTATGAACCTATGTGAGAGTTGTCAGAATTAAAATGGAGTCACTTGTGTCAAACCCTGACAGAATGGAGCCAGGGAAGGCCGTGAAGGGAGGATTGCCTGAGAATAAGGACTGTCATAAAAGACTGCAAAAACCGCAACCTTACACAATGGCCACTGTGATCTCACACACAAAAAAATACTTCGGCGAGGACATCTGCCTGTCCTCATCAATACAACTGCCTGTACAATCCTTAGACTGACACTCTTGCTGCTGATCTTTGTAGTCAAGGAAAATAGTTTCAAAACAACTTATGTAACCCTCCTCATTTTATCTTTATAAACCCTTGTCTTCCCTTGCCTCCCTGAATATGACCATAATTTACCACGGCATGTGTATCACACATTGCAATGATCACTCCTCGTTAAAGTTATTATCTCTGGAGAATCTCTTTTTGTTTGTTATTTAAGTTGATACAGCATTATTCACAATAGCCAATAGATAGAAGCCACCCAAGTGTCAATCAATGTATGAATGTATAAACAAAATGTAGCATACACAGGCTAGAGGGAGAGGGCAATCAGGAGTTGTTTAACGGGCACAGAGATTTAGTTTTTAATGACGGAAGGAATTCTGAAGATTAACAATGTGAAAGTACTAAACTGTGCACTTAAACGTAGGTAAAATAAATTCTATGTTATATATATTTTACCACAATATAAAAATAATAGGCATGAATTCTTTGACATTCTTTGAGAAGTGGGCTCTGTGTTCCCTTCCTTTGAATCTAAGTAGGCTTTTGACTTGCTTGATATCAACAGAATGAGGCAGAAGAGTGATGCATAAATACTGAAGCTATGTCAGAGAAGGCAATTTAATTTCTGTCTTGTTTGCTGAGACACTCGCTTGTGGAGCACTGAGGTGCCATGTGAGAAGTATAAAGTAATTACCTGGTCAATTATGCTGTGGTGAGAAAGTATAGGGCACATGAAGAGCTGATGAGTGAGTGCCATCAACAGACCCAGGTGAAAGTCTCAGAAAACAATCAGCATAAACTGGCATGTAAATAAAGATGCTTCCAGATGATTCCAGCCCCCAGCCCTAGAGCCACACACAGACTCATTGGGTCTCCCCAGTTGAGGCTCCAGACATCACTCCGCTTTCTCCCCTATTCCAGTCCTACTCTATGGATTTGACTATTTGGGGGATTTCACATAAATGAAATCATACAATACGTTGACTTTGTGTCAAGTTTCTTTCACTTAGAATATTTTTAAGGTTCATCCATGTTGTAATATGTATTAATATTTTTTTTCTTTATATGGCTGAATAATACTCATATCCCTTTGTATGAATACATCAGATACATTTTTTTTATCCAATCAGTTGATGAACGCTTTTGTTATGTTTACTTTCGGGCTATTAGGAATAATAATGCTATGAACACTCATGTACAAGTTTTCATATGAACACATGTTTTCAATGCTTTGGGATATATACCCATGAATGAAATTGCAGGGTCGTAGGATAACTCTATGTTTGACATTTTGAGGAATTATCAAAATGTTTTCCCAAGTGGGTTTTACAGTACCATCAGTAATGTAGATAGGTTCCACCTTGTCAATATGCTTGCCAACACTTGTTTTTTGTCTGCCTCTTTTGTTTTAGCCATTCCAGTGGGTGTAAAACAGTATGTCATTGTGGTTTTAATTTGCATTTCCCTACTTGTTGACAATTTTATATCTCCTTTGGAGAAGTATGTATTTAAATATTTTGCCCACTTTTTATTGGGCTATTTTTCTTTCTATGATTGAGTCGTAAAACTTCTTTAGATATTCTGGTTACAAGTTCCCTATGAAAACATAAGATTTTCAAGTATTTCACCTCATTCTGTGGGTTTTCTTTCCAATTTTTGATTGTTTTCTTTCTTTTTTTTTTTTTTTGACCGGTAAGGGGATCGCAACCCTCAGCATGGTGTCGTCCGCACCACGCTCAGCCAGTGAGCGCACCAGCCATCCCCATTTAGGATCCGAACCCACGGCCTCGGCACTAACAGCACTGCACTCTCCTGAGTGAGCCATGGGACCAGCCCTTGATTGTGTTCTTTGAAGTATACAGTGCAAGGTTGATTCTGTTGATATCTCCTCTTAATGTGTGCTGGTATTCATACTGATAGTAGGCCACATGGTCAGAGAAGTAATTAGATTAATGAAGATAGTTTTGACAATAAACACCTTCTTCAGGAGGAGATAATTTCCTTTATCTTTTTCTCCAAATGGTAAAATTATATCCTTATTAACACTACTTCTAACTATTGGCTTTGATAATTCAAAGAGGGATGTCAAATACTAAAACTTTTGCTTTTCTGTCTTCTGAAAAACCACGATGAGGATTTGGGTTAAATATGTTTTCCCTAACGGATGATAAATTTGCATGCTAATTCGTAATAATACAGCCTAAGACATTACATCATAAAACAATGCTTTGGAAAATATTTTATATTAAAAGGACCCAGACTGGGCAGAAAAAGGAAATGGATTGGTTATTATCCTTAATTTTCTTTTTATCATGTGGTGACTGCTGAGTTTCTCATATCATCTGTAAAAAGGAGTTTCCCACATTAGCACAGATGACATTCAAATAAAGAAACTGGACATTCCATAGCAGGTAAGTTTTTAGTAACTTCCATAAAAGTTTCATTTTATAATGTTTTTCCTAAAAGATAAGTGTAATATATATTGCTTCATTATAAACAATAAATGAATTAATTTGATTTTTATTACTATAAATTATTGGGAACTTCAAAAAATTTGGAGTGTTATTATCTTTGTCAAGAATTCAAATTTCCACAATGAAGAAGCCAGCTACTGTCTCTTATGTAATTGCCTAATTTATCCAAAGACCCACATAATTTGGCTTTATTTTGGCATTAAAATTTAATAACTCTCACTTTCACTGCCAATTCTGTCTTGCTCAAACAAAATGAGAGAAACATATGCTATAATTCTGATGAAATTTCAGATATATTAGCATTTTGTAATCTAATAATATTAACTCAAATGGAGAAGGGAAGCTTAAAGTATTCTACTTACTACAAGAATCTAAGACATTTAAAATATCTAGTGAGGTTAAATTTTACAGTAAAAAGTATCAGTAATGAAGGAGGCAGTTTTAGTTCTGTCCATCTACAATATATAGCAACTTTTGACAAGGTGAATTAATAACTTACCTAACATCTAACCAAGGCCACAGCACATCTTCAGGTACTTCTCAGCTGTTCTTTGATGAATTGAAAGACATTGTTTCATAACATTTTGCAAGCAACAGTTACTTAATACTTTGTGTCATGTGGAATGTAATAGCATTAATTGTAATCAATAATTTGGATAGCCAGTAGAAAATTCTACTTTTCAAGAATTCTACTGGGAATATATTTTTCTTTATACAGATAATAAACCTGACATTAGATTGAAGTTGTCTTTCACGTGATTTGAATAAACAAGATCAACTCAATTATATATATGTTCAAATTCAAATTTTAAGATAAAATTTTTACTAATTAATTAAGACAGCTGTATTATTAAATCAAATAGACAATTCTAAAGCTTGTGCAATATAAGAAAATTTTTCTTTAGTGCCAAGTACAGGCCACTTACTAAATCATTTCATAAATTATAACAAAACAAGCAAAATAAAAAATACGGTTAGGGACACAGGTTTTCTAACTGCTAGCCTAGTTGGTGTTAGGAAACCTAAAATCGTTTTTTATTCAATAGGCTTTTCATTATTTTTTCTACTGTGTGCTGTTGTCTATAAGAATTTGGTGCTATTTACTACCGAGAATTTGGATGAAGATGGTATATGTTACAACAAACAATATAAATACATCTTCAGAATTATTTTTTTAGCAAAATTTTGATCGCTGAACTAAACAAGTAGGGTTTGAGATGCAAAAAAATGCACTTTTCATTAGATAACCATATGTTTGGATTCCCCAAGGTTGTCATGGAAGATTCTCTATTTTTTACTTAAGCATTTTCATTTATAAAATTTAAAACCTCTCTGTCTTTCTGTCTCCCCTTCCCTCTCTCCTCTCTCTCTCCCCTGGCAAACAAAAAGTCAAATATGCTTGATTGTCTCATGATTATTCTTATAAGGTTAGCTTCCCTGATGTTGCTTGTGGTGGTTTTATATTCACCCCTTTCTCAGCTGCTGCCCAAACTCTTATATATTATGCACAGTGCAAATATACACAAATGAGGAGTTCTGTAACAATGAAATAAATACATACATAAGTAAAAGTACTGTAAAAGTGATAGTTCATCCTAGATAGGATTAAATAGCAAATGGTAGCTGATATTCACAAACTGCTTTTGACTGACAACGGCAATCTCAATTGATTGCAAGTTAACCTTTGAGAAACTGAATTTGTAACATAGTTGAGTGATTAGAGAGAGCTTTAAGGTAAAATAGGATTTAGGTAAGATTTAGCCAGAAAGAGAAATTCCAGGGGTATGAGATAAAATAGCATGCGTTGTGGGAGTGGTTTCTTAACCAGCCTAGGTGGGACAGACTAGAGAATCTCAACCATGGCTGCACAATACAATCATCTGTAGAGTTTTCAAATGCAGCATCTAGACCCCTCTCACAGAGATTCATCACATATTGACATAGGTATTGATATTCAACTCTGTACCCTACAAATATACACAATCAATTATGTTTCAATAAAAAAGAAACATGAGATGTCATAGGCATGAGTAGTTATCAAGTAGCAAGAGTACCCTTATATTCATAAGACATGTAAGTACTAAACATATATATAAGACTAAATACACAAGAGGCACTTGAGAGTCATGAGGTCTTAATTTGGCCACATATTGGTAACCCCCATTCTGCCCCTTGTGTTCTCTGCCCAAAAAAACACAAATTGAATCTATGACAGTTTGTCAAGCTAACTGGAAATTTACAGCTGTAGACAGGAGTAATTGTCCTCGTATCTGTCCAAAAAAGCAAGACCAAGTCATTTTCCACATGTGGGCCCTACTGCTCAAAATGTAATTCTGGTCCTTATAACCACACCCTTGGTTAAAAAGGCTGATGTGGCAGAGAGAGACAGGTATACAACACATATGAACATTGAACACCGCAGATTCAGGTAGTGAGTCCTCCCTGCTTATATGTTATCTTAAATGTGTTAGGCCACATATCTCTTTCCCCTTGCTTCTCACAGTATATTTGAAAATTGTTTTACTAGCTATGCCATTTGTGCATTTTAATTTGGTCTTGTGAATCTTTCTATTCTGCGATCTCTGAAATACCTTGCTTGGTAGCATACTTATAGTCCACCACTGTAAAAACAGAATTTCCCGCATGACATAACCAGTCTTTAAAATGTTCCACAAGTGGTTTTAAAACACAGCTGGGCTTGAGAACTGCTGGGATAGAGAATTTGAAGATCCACAGGAAAATTATAGTTGATGGAGGACTTTAGATGTGAAGTCGAGATTTATATTTTATTGCATGGAAAATCTGAATTTCTTGAAATACTATAAAATTTGTACATCTTGAATATTGACTGGACAGTGAAATGCAGGGGGACCTGGATGAGGAAAGAAGACTAGAAGTCTAGCAATGAATTAGAATTGTCAAAAACGATCATCCTGGTTCATTTAGATCATACTAAATGAACCTGAAATAAGATGACAGAATTTGAATAAAAAGGGAGAAGATATCTGAGTGACTTGATGAATCTTGAGTTCCATTCACCTCCCAACTCATATTATAAGGCAGTATTAACCAAATATAACAATCAGACAAAAACATTACAAGAAAATACAACTATAGGCTAATGTCCCTTATGACCATAAATTCAAATCTTTAACAAAATACTTAACAAAATTTAACTTTAGAGATTTAACTTTAGAGATATTCTTAGTGTTTCATTCCATCCTCAGTTTTCAATAGGGTTATAAATTGTCCCAGTTTGGGACTATATCAGTTTTACAGGAAAGACAAACAATAAAAGAGGAAGAAAGGAATAAAGAATAAACAAAACAACTCTAATACTATTAATAAAATGTCAGGAGTAAGGCCACATATCTCAATAACAATCGTGAATGTAAATAGATTAAATTACCATTTAAAAGCTGAATGGGTTAAAAAACAGCACCCAATTATATGCTGCCTTCAAAAAACTTACTTCACCTTTAAAGATGCATGTAGACTACAATTGAAGTGATGAAAAAGATGTTCTATGCTAATGGAGAACAAAAATGAGCAGGAGTAGCTATACATATATGAAATAAAATAGACATTAAAGAAAAACTGTAAAAAGAGACAAAGAAGGGCATTACATAATGATAAAGGAATCAATTCAACAAGAGGCTATAACAATTGTAAAAATATATGCACTCAATATTGGAGCACACAGATATATAAAGCAGATATTAATGGACCTTAAGGGAGAAGTAGACCTCAATGCAATAATAGTTGGGAACTTCAACACCCCTTTAATGGCATTGGACAGATCATCTAGACAGAAAATCAACCAAGAAACATTGGATTTAAACTGCCCTACAGATTAAATGGACCTAAAAGACATTTACAGAACATTTCATCCAATAGCTGCAGAATAAACATTCTTCTCATCAGTCTATGGAACATTCTCTAGGATAGACTATATGTGCTTCAGAGTATTTAAAAAATGTCGGGCATGTTAGACATGGGTGGCTGATATGATGAACTTCCAAAGGACCTGATTGACAAACAGCTGGTCTAACAAATCAACATGGTAGATGCAAAGTAGGTGGCCATTTTGGAGATCTGGAAACTAATTTCTTTATGTCTAAAAACTTGATGCTGCTAGTAAGTAAGATCTTTAGTGTCCCAAAATCAAATGCTTTTGTTGAGAGAATATTTTGCTTGATGTTATCACATTGGACTTACACCAGACAGCAGTGTAATATGGACTTGAAAATGGCAGAGCTGCAAGTCAGAATAAAACTTATGATTAAATTTTGCCACTAAATAAAAAATTTTTAAAAGGATTCAGGCAATAGAGAAGTATTATTGAAAGAAAGAAAAAGAGTAAAATCATCCTACTTTACTGTGGAACAAAAGAAACATTTCATTACTATTTTTATTAAGTGTACATAATATTTGTTTAATTAATTTATGTTTTCAGTTCTAAAACTCTTATATTTATGTATAACTAGATTTTTACTTTGGTGAGATGGAAGATCATTGCCTTAGACATGTGTCTACAACTGGCTATTAGACAATAATATAGCCTACAAAATTTGAATATCCAGTAATTTAAAAAGAGTTCAAATGAATTGCTATATCAGAAGACAGAAGAATTACAAAAATATTGTTATTTTTTCTCACATGTATTATTTGTTCTATCAGTCTTACTAATTGCTGCTGTGAACCTGTTCTATCATTGTTTTGATTAATAAATAACATTTATGTGACAAAAGTAAAACATACTGAATAATAATAATTTCTAATAAATGCCTTCTTTGAATGTTTTCATGCTTAAATATATAATTATTTAATACATATTATATTATTATATTTATTATTGTGTTGTTGTTCTAGTATGGCTGTGTCCTGAGTTGGCTTTCTAGGAAGTTGGTTATCCTTTACCTGTGCCTTGAGGACATGTGCCTCTGTCCATGGTCTTGCCCCTATTCCAGCAGTAGGCTGCTGATGCTTGTTAGTTGGTGCTAGGCTTTTGGTGGAGGCGGGAAGGTTCTCTGCGGTCTAGGACTAGCCTCAGTCTTAGACAGGCCAAGTGTACCTTGGTTCTGTTTTTTCTTTTTTTCTTCTTCTTAGCTTTTCTGCCACTTATTTCCACGGCAGCAAACCGTGCCTTTATTCTGTGGTTCATTTTCAGCAGGAGAGAGTTTTTCTGCTTCTCACCTGGTGATAAAGACCTCCAGTTCGGAGGCAGAATCCTAAACCCAAGATTGTTTCCCATGAGATTATTAGATTTTGATGCTTAATAAATGTTTATTATCATGATAAGATACTGAGACTTGGGTTGCTTATTACAGAAGACAACTTATGTAGTCTAATTCACTTTTATACATTTTTAAAATTTTTTTCAGTTCTTCAGTCAATTCTTTTATCTGTGATTTTGTTGCTCCAACACTAAATCTTCAGAAAGTGGAATTTTGGGGTTTATTTTTCTGTTATGTTATTTTTGCAACAAGATTGATCTCCCTGTTAATCTGACCTCTATGTTCTGCTTATACTCAGATTCACTTTGTGAAAATTTGTTTCCAAGAAAAACGCTAATACTCTAAGTCTTGGATTTATATGATATGATATATATCTTGGTATGATATGTCGGAGGCCGGCTCCGACGAGAACAAAGGTAACCTGAAAGTAGAAGACCGCTGGGAAATAAAGACAGAGAAAAGCGGGGATCGAGGGGGCTAAGAGCAGGGATGCTGCTCACTAGCAAGTTTATTCTGGTCACAATCTTATTTATATCCTACTGGCTGAAGTCTACGTGAAGGAATGTAACAAACAAGCTTTTTCAAAACAATACAGGTGGCCTTGGTATTTCTTTGTTCCCTGCTCTCACGTCAATGGCTCATAAACATCTGAGGAACATGACGTTTATGGCAAATACCAGATCTAATCTCAAGGTGTATTTCTAGGCAAGAAGCACGCATACACTGACCTGTGCATGACCCTTAGCAAGGACACCATTATTCCAGATCTCCTTACATACTTACAGGACATACAAGAAGGACCCTTTTCAAGGCCCTCTTTAGCACCCCGCAAGCTAGTCAGGCCTGCACAGGTCCCCACAATGATACATCAACCCCATTCTGATCATAAGGCTAGCACATATAATTCCTGTGTCTATATCTCATCTCACTTCTGCCTTTAAGGTCTCTAATTCTAACACTTCGATTCTCTTTGGTCTCCCATCATGAAGTCTTGTTCCACTAACCCATCAAGTTATGAGATCCTCCATTGTTGGGTTTTCATTTTAGTGCATCAGGACCACTTCAATGTAAAATACAGATTTATGGTCTTCACCCTAGTATATTCTTATTCAGGAGATTTTTGGTAAGGCCCACAAATCTACATTTTAAAAAATCTCTCCAGGTAAATCTCAAAAAAAGATCTGAGGCAGTGCTTTCTTTCTTTCTTTCCTTTTTTTTTTACAGTTAATTTCTTTGTCTTTGGAGAACTGGCCTTCAATGAATTCCCTAAGAGTGGGATCAACCCACACATGAAAATTCTCCTAGATGCCCAGGGTTTGCTTCCAGCAAATACAAAGAAGCTAGACTTGATGGCTACATTTTTACAAGCCCCACCATAACATTTTTGATCATCAGTACTCAAAAGATATTCCATTTTAGACACTTGATGTCTGTACTTTTGCCATTCTCTCATGAAGGCAGGTGGCAGGGCAGGAAACCCAGGGCATCTCATTATCATCTGGCTGGCACTAATGGCCTTTTATTTTTTTTGTATTCATTCCATTTTGCTATATGCACAGAATTAAGAGATTTTCCTAGTCTAATGAACCAAATGAGTTATATCTCAACAAGACTGTATGCCAGAACCCCAGTTCCCTCAAGATAGTTTTTAATAATTTTACTTCATGTTGCACCATGGTAGGGTAGCCAGTTAAGTTAAACAAGTGAAGAGCTGTTCAAAGCCAATTTGAATGACTCTTGTATATTATTAACTTGGTTTTGAAATTCTTTCTAGAATAATTTCCTCAATTGATGAATTTGTCATTTGATCCCCCATCAATATTAGCTTACTAATGTTACTTACCCCTTCAAGTCATTTTGAAGATCCAGTATCTTGTCAGGCATCATCTCTTTTTATTCTTCTAAATCTTTTCTAGGATTGACATGTTTTCCTCAAGCAAGAGCATTGTTTCAACACTTTTAAGTTAAGTTGTGTCTTTTTTACTACAAAATTTTTTTTAGTCCCCAACTATGTTGTTTTCCTTCTTGAGATATTTTCTTAACATTTCTTTTGCCATTAGTTGGCATCTTTACCAAAGGCTTATTTGGTGATTAGTAATTTCTTCAGCTGGCACATCTCACTTGATAGAGTTGAAAAAGATGCTTTTCTTTGTTATTTTTTTTAATTGTAATGACATATTCAATTATTTATCACTTAAACTGATATGCAGTCTCTCAGTGCTAAATTTTGTATCATCAAACTGAAAAACAAATTTAATAGTTTTTTCCTCTCTGAAACAAAACTTAATACATATATGCAAATGTTAAAAGCTAGAATAATAAATATGCAACTGAGTACAACGCTTTGGAAAATAGAAAAAGCAGTATTATTTGGATTATAAGACTTTGGGTTCGGTATTCCAAAAAACCAAGATATTATTTAGATTTATTTTTGTTTCCTTAAAACGGAGCTTAACACAATTTTTACAGAGTTTTAAAAATGATTGTTCATAAAAAAGGAGAAGGAATTAAGAATTAAGGTAAATGTTCCATGTAGAACTACTGCGTAAGCTTTTAGGAAGTAATTAACTGGTCAGTACAGTTTGTTCTCAAATTAATTAAGATTCAGTAACAGATTCAACCTCTCTTTTTCCCTTATGATTATAGCTTGACTAAACCGATTTTGTTATTTTGACAGAGTGTGGTCATAGCCAAATCTCTGTGCTTATTTGTGGCATAAGAAAGGAGTTCCTTTAGAATATTTAAATGTGTATTCATAGCAGTATACTTTTCATTTACACATTATTTGACAAGCAAAATTTTTCACATTAATACGTCAATTTAGTGATGTAGTCATAATTAGATTCATCATGTGAGTTTTCAATAATAAAATGAAATGACAACTTGAAGTTCTTTAAAGTTATTTATAAATTTCAAATTTGAGGATTATGTTTGAGTAAAGCTCTTTTTCACCATTGCACCCTGACTGCTCAAAATTTTTCACTGAAAGTTATATTAATAGTAAAAGAAGAATTGTAATTTGAGATCTCAGTGAGATGAAGCATGGGAGAATTATAGGATCAGTTAACAGACTTTATATACTAATTTGAAGGCTCATGAAGCATAGCTTCATTTTTATTATTATCCTCACCCCTGCCCATTCTTGCATATATTCTCAACTTCCCCTAATATTTAGTTCACCTGTGCATCATCTGCCTTCTCTTCCTACCCTGACACCATCATGAATTGCAAGTAGCCTTTCCACATGCGTATGGATGCCCAGCCACATGTCTAAACTCTTTCTACTCACTCTTCCCCCCAAAATTGGCAGCTCAGACAATCCTCAGAAAATCTGTCTTGGGAGAGAGAATCACATAGACCTTATACACAGGATAGGGAGCTTGTTTGAACAGGAAATTCTGAAGTTCATGTTCGGTTGTGAGTTCCAGAGGGAAATGTCTTAGTGGCTCCACAGAGTACTTCCCCTGTGGGTGGAATGCAGTTAGAGATGGAACAAAGTGAGACTTTTTAATGCAAAAGGGCCCGATTAGGGTCCCCAACTGCCTGGGTGTAATTCATATTTATATCTGTCTAATATATTGAAACTGAAAGTGACAACTCAAGGTGGCCACTTCTAGTAAAAGAAAATATAATGCTTACTATAAGAATGGCTCTGTTAATTGAATGCCTCTGAGAACTGTAATTTCTATAGATTTTTTTTTTGTCAGAATTTTGAAAAGCCTGCTATTTCCTGACTTCTCCTTTTGGGCAGCTGATATGTGTTCAATGTGTCCCCCAAATTTCCACGTACGAGAAACTTAATTCCCACTGTGACAATGTTAAGAGGGTGGGAAATCTTATGGCAATTGAAAGGTAGGGCCTTGAAGAGGAGATTAGATTGTGAGAACTGTACCCTCATGAATGGATTCATTGATGGTTTAATGGGTGGCAATGGGTGTGGTTCTGATGGCTTTAAAAGAGGAGTGAATAAGGAGTTAGCACTCTCTTGTTCAAGCCATCCCCCATGTGACACCCTGCATTGCTGTGAAGAGTCACTACCCACCAACAAGGCTCTCACCAGATGTGTTCCCTGGACATTGGACATCCCAGCCTCTAAAACTGTAAGCAAGAAATATTGTTTCTTTACAAACAACCAGTTTCAGATATTTCTGTTATAAGCAACAGAAGTGGACTAATACAGCAGCCTAGAAAAATTGCTGCTTAAATTAATATTTTCCAGACTTAGCACATCAGAAATTAAGGAAAAGTTCTAGAGTAGAAGATAGTTCCCTTAAATGACCCCTACTGGTAAGGAATAATCTGTTCATGTCTCTGGCTGTCCTTTCAGTGTTTGCAAAGACTTTGTACCTTGAAATAAAAAGTTCCATCAAAAAATTTTTTTGGATGAGGCTCTTAGTTGGAGACTTACAGATGTTCATACTTTTTGTTCCATAGCATATCAGCCATTTTCCCAAAATTCTAACTTTAGTTTCTTTTTTTTAGTATTCTAATGCATAAAGTGATCCTTTAGCTTTTTAATGTTAATGCAGGCATATGAAGCCAAACAGGTTTACTTTCAACTCTTGGCTCAATTTACCAGTTTTGAGATTTGTGGCAGAGACTTAATTCCTTTATTTGAAAACAGAGACCAGAGAGTATCTAGTTCTTATGGTTGTCCATAGGATTGAGTGAGAAAACATGCACATACTACATATTTACAACAGTAATATGTCCATAATACTAGAACTGCTATTACATTCAGGATTAGAACATTACTGTTAGACAATTAATTGATACTTATCATCACCATTGCTTGAATAATTTGTGTGTGTAAAGACTATTTAGTCCAGAAATTGTTAGCAAATTTGTCAAGGGCATACCTATTCCACACTATGGCCATTCCTAAATACTCAAAGATTTTCTTTAGGCCATTGCCTCTTTAAGAAATTACAGCACGTCAGAATCTAGGTTTTGATACTAACTCAACTCTAAGTCTCTCTATCAGATCATACTAGATTTTCTATCTCTCTTTTCTCTCATATGCTCCTGACCACTTCTCCTACATACCTTTCAGGTAAGCAGGGCCAGAGCCAAGGCAGGGGTGAAGTTTCCTGAGAACCAGTGTCAGTTCTGGTAAAGACATAGCATGTCTAAAGGTTTCACTATGTGGAGCTGAGGAGATGCTGAGAAGTGGTTTTAAGGGAAAGCTGAGTTCGCTGCCAGATGGACTCTCTCACTATGGTCTCAACTCAGCAGAGATAGTTAGTGAGGGAGAATTTATGTGTTGAGAATCTAGGCCTAAAGCAAGAAACAGCAGGAGGTGGGACCTGAAGAAATTCCCTGAAGAAATTAGGTGACAGCTGGCTGGTATGGGGATCCGAACCCTTGACTTTAGTGCTAGAGTACCATCCTCTAACCAACTGAGCTAACTGGACAGCCCACACTGTGTTTACTTTCAACTTTGGTCTTTTCCTTTGTGCTGTACCTTAGGAAATTCAAGATCTTCCTCTTTACTGCAAATTCTGTAAAATCCTTCCAAGCCACTAGTGCCGTGATCATAATTAATTCTTCCTAGGATTAATATTTTCTTATTTTCAATTACACAATTTTTATGTTTACCTTAATATTTATGTATTGATATGATTCATTAATTCATTTAATTATCCCATAAATGCTTATGGATATAGTGCTGAGTAAAAGAAACTTGGTAACATTGTTATAGAAAAAGAAACCCAATAAAAAAAAAATCTAAATAAGATTATCAGACACTTGAAGGTTGATGTGGCAGAGCAACTTGAATATCATTCATTTTATTTGGGTGTTGAAGAAAGCCTCACTAAGGAATTTTTTGGAACTGATACCTGAATGAAGAGAAAGAACCAGCCAAGCAAAGGTATCCAGGAGCAAAAGTCCTAAGACAGCACTGAGCTTGGTGTATTCCAGAAAGGAAAGTCAGTTTACCTAGAGCATAGTGCATGTGGAGAAGATTGGTACAAAATGAGATCAAGGAGAAGAACAGGGACCAGGCAAAGTAGTTTCTTATAGGCCAAGGCTAAGTTTTGGATTTTAGGTGTAATGAGAAATTTTTAGAGGTTATATATTAGAAGAGTGGCATAATTTAATTCTTGTTGGGAGGGTAATTTTGAAATGGGATGCAAGAATGAAACTAGACAGGTTAGGGCGCTTAAACCAGTGGGGGTGGATGCTTTCATAGAACTTACTGTAGTAGGGATGAGAAAAGAGGGAAATTAAGGCACAAGTACAGGTTTGGCTTGAGAAACTAGATAGATGGTGACACCATCTAACGAGACGGTAAAGACTGGAAGAATATAAGTTGATGGTGGTGTGTGGAAATCAAGTGCGTGTTCTCTTTTGGATGAGATTAAAAGGCTTATTAGGCCCCCAGATAAACTATGAGTATATTTTTTCATGGCTAATCTTTTACGGGTCAGCTTATTTGTTGATTCCTTAAATTTGTTGTAATGAAGTAGGTCATATGACATGATCTATATGAAGCAATAACCACATTTTTACTGTTTTCAAGGTAGTTTGGTGTTACTGAATTATAACAAAGCAACTGATGGTTATTGATCACTGGTTTTGTTTCACAACATGTTCCCAGAATATAGGTCTCTAAATTCAGTTTAATCCTTATAAGAATGAATATAATCATATGTAATGAAGCCATAATCAGGTAGAACATGCTTATGGAAATAAGCACATTACTTTGGAAGCTTAGATTAACAGCAAATACTTTGCCAAAAGAGACTTTATAGAAACAACAAGGTATTAAAAAGGGAGTAAATGTCCCAAGTCTATCCTTAAAGTACAAGGTATTGTAGAGATTTTGGGGCAACATATAAATATTAAAATACTTGTTTATGATCATGAAAAAAGTAGTATGAGATAAACATTAATCTATGTCAAAATATGAATTGAAGCACAGACTCAAAGCCTGCTATGAGTTTGAATAAGAACTGGTGCAACTTAAGAATGAAAACAAAAAATGGACACCTGCCCAGCAAAAGTCATGTCACGGCCCCTCTCTGAGCAAACTAATAAAGCCAGACTTAAGAAATATGCAGTAGCACTGTTTTATGCATGGAATCATCATTAAGAATTTTTGTTTCTTTTATGTATGAATGGAATAGTGGATAATGGGATTTAAGGCTACTGTGATTTTCCTGTTTCAATGCAGCATAAGGTTAGAGAAAGAGCTTTGGAGCCAAACCAATCTAGATTTGAGGCATCATTCTTTTATGATTCCAAATTGCCTTGGGCAAATTACTCCCTTGTGCAGTAAGGTTAATATTGCTTACTTTCCATAGTGTTTGTGAGTTTTAAATGAGATTCCATAAGTAAAGTGCTTAGCATAGTGCCTGGCACACAGTAAGCATTAAACAAATAATATGATTCTCTAATAGTTATCATTACTATTTTTCTGATATTTGTTATCCTCAGGTAAATAGAACTCCTGAGAATTTGCTCTAATTTGAATTTAACAATATGTGAAAAGCTCAATACACCCTGACCAATTGGGATTCACCCCCAAAACACAAGGTTGATTCAATATTTGAAAATAAATTGTTACTCAATTAAATTGATCTAACCAGGGATAAAAAACATATGATCAACTCGATTGCTACAGCAAATCATTTAGCAACTTTTAAAATGTTGAGAAGGTGAAAGTGAGACTCTTTATTTGTATATGACATATTGCCCATGTAGAAAATCTCAAGGTATTTATAAAATCCCATTAAATTTGATAAGGAACAAGGTTAAAGAATATATAAGCACAACATAAAAAATAATTTTTATTTTGATACATTCACACAATTGGTGAATAAATTTTAAAGATTTCATTTACAATTGTATTTAAAAACACAAAGTACTTAGGAATAAATTTATCAAAATGCGTGTAGGGTCACTAGACTGTAAACTACAAAATATTGCTGAGATAAAATAAAGAAGAAGGTCAAATAAATGAAGAAATATGCCACAGTTATGGACTAAGAGATATTGATTTTCCCAATATTGGTAAATAGGTTTAACATAATCCCAAACCTAACCTCAGCATGATTTTAATGTACAGAAATTGACAAAATGATTTAAAAATTATTGGAAATTTCAAGAGACCAATAATGGGCCAACACAAGGTTTAAACTTTGATAAAAACTAAGAAAAAAGTTTGACAACTTACACTACCTAACTTCAAGACTTATTATAATATTGTAATATTAAAGAATATGTGGTAGTAGTAGAAGTTCAAACATAGAAAATTACACCAGTGAAACAGTCAAAAGAATCAAGCACCAGTTCAACACATATACAATCAATTGACTTTGACCAATGGGCAAAGTGATTCAGTAGAAAAAAGATAATGCTAAACAAATGTTGCTAAATTGACTAAATATAAACATGAACTTTAATCCTAAAATAACAACATACACAAAAATTAATTTTAAATGAATAATAGATTTCACATAAATCTTAATTTGTAAGAATTCTAGGAAGAAATTAAAGAAAATCATCATGACATTGGGTTAGGCAAAGATTCCTTAGTTCACACACAGAAATAACTGATAAACTGAATTTGACCAAAATTTAAAAATTCTGCTCTTTGAAAACCACTATTAAGATAAAAAAAGATAAGCCATAAACTGGGAAAAAAATATTTCTAGTTAATATATCTGAGAAAGGACTTGTATTTAAACTACATAAAGAACACTTACAATTTAAGAAAAGACAGACTGATTTTAAATCAACAGAAAAACACAAGATTTAACCTACACTCTAGACCAATTGGACCTGGCAGATACCTACAGAGCATTTCATCCAACAACCACAGAATATTCATTCTTCTCATCAGCACATGGAACATTCTCCAGGATAGACCACATGTTAGGTCACAAATCAAGTCTACAAATTTTTAAAAAATGAAATCATTTCATGTGCTTTTCCAGACCACAACTTATTAAAACTAGAAATCAATAACAAGCAAAACTTTGGAAACTACACAAATACATGGAAATTAAACAACATGCTACTGAACAAACTGTGGGTCCAAGAAGAATTTAAACAGGAAATCAAAAAATTTCTTGGAACTAATGAAAGTAAAGACACATCATACCAAAATCTGTGGGATACAACAAAAATAGTACTAAGAAGAAAGTTTATTGTAATAAATGCATATATCAAAAGGACAAAAAAATCTGAAATTGGAAATGGAAAGAAATAATGAAGATCAGAGAAGAACTAAATAAAATAGAGACCTCAAAAGATGATACAAAAGATCAATGAAACAAAAGGTTGGTTTTTTGAGAGGATAAACAAAATAGGCAAAACATTAGCTAGGCTAACAAAAAGAGGAAAAAAAAAAAAAAAAAGAAGGAAGGAAGAGAGAAGACCCAAATAACAAGAATCATAAATGAAAAGGGACACATTACTACTGATTTCACAGAAATACAAAGAATCATTAGAGACTATTACAAACAACTATATGCCAACAAATTTGAAAGCCTGGAGGAGATGAATAAATTTCTGGGCACATACAAACTACCAAAAGCACAAGCAACAAAAGAAAAAATGAACAAATGGGATTATATCAAACTGAAAATCTTTTCCACAACAAAAGAAACAATTAACAGAGAGAAAAGACAACTTATAGAATGGGAGAAAATATTTGCAAACTATCCATCTGACAAGGGATTAATATCCAGAATATACAAGGAACTCAAACAACTACACAGTAAAAACAAATAACCCAATAAAAAATGGGTAAAGGAAGTGAATAGACATTTTTCAAAGGTAGATATGTGAATGGCCAACAGGCACGTGAAAAAGTGCTTGACATCAGTAAGCATCAGGGAAATGCAAACCAAAACCACATTGAGATATCTTCTCACCCCAGTTAGACTGGTTATTACCAAAAAGACAGAGAATAAAAAATGCTGATGAGGATGCAGAGAAAGGGGAACACTCCTCACTGTTAGTGGGACTATCAATTGGTACAGCCATTATGAAAAACAGTACAGAGTTTTCTCAAACAGCTACAGATAGAACTGCCATACAATCCAGCAATCCCACCGACGGGTGTACCCTCAAAGGAATGGAAATCATCGTGTCGATGGGATACCTACACTCTCATGCTTATCACAGCTCTGTTTACAATAGCTAAGAATTGGAACCAACCTAAATATCCATCAACAGATGAGTGAATAAGGAAAATGTGGTATGTATACATGATAGAATACGACTGTGCCGTACAAATAATGAAATTCTGCCATTTGCAGCAATGTGGATGAACTTAGAGAAAATTATGTTAAATGAAATAAGCCAGGCACAGAAAGAGAAATCCACATGTCCTCACTCATAAGTGGGGGCTAAAATACTACTACTACTACTAAACAAAGATACAACAATCACAATAATTCATTGAATTTTCAAATGAAGAGAATGGAACTGAGGTCACCAGAGGAGGGAAAGGGGGAGGGGAAGGGAAGCTTAGTGAGAAATTGGTAAAGGGCCATGGAAAGTGATTACAGTGTGCAATGATAAATATAGTAATTATCCTGATTTGACCCACACATATGGCACACAGGTATTGATATTCAAAGCTGTATCCCACAGATATGTACAATCATATGTTTCAGTAAAAAAAGATGAAAAATCTTGAACAGACACAAAAAATATTTGAATGGATGATAGGTAAATACAAAAATGCTTATTATCTATAGCCATCAAGAAAATGCAAATAAAAACTGTAAAGCAATTCAATTTCACACTCATTCTAATTGCTAAAAGTAAAAATAGTTTCAATGCCAAGTGCTAGCAAGTATTATTACCAGTATTAAATGGTACAGCCATTTGGGTAATGTCTTACACAGTTAAATATATGCCTAGCCTACTCCCCAGCAATTCTATTTCTAGCTATTTATCCCAGAGAAATGAAAACACGTCTTCAAGAAGCTATACACAGTGTTTAGAACAGTTGTATTTATAATAAATAAAAACTAGAAACATCCCATATGTCCGTCAACAGATGTATTGGAAAATAAATTATGGTATGTTCATACAATAGCGTGGTAATGAGAATAAAAATGAGTAAATTTCCAATATATACAGCAGAATGAGTAAACCTGAAAGAGAAACTTATTTACTATATGAGTCTAGTTACATAAAGTTATATAACAGGCAAAACGAATGTTACAGCAATTTGCTTAGGAAAGTGGGAGTTGCTATTAATTGCAAATAGATGTGAAAGAGCTTTCTGGGACGATGAAACATTCTCTATCTTGATTAGTATGGTGGCTACACAGGTGATTTCATTTGCCAAAACCCATCTAACTGTACACTTAAACTTTGTAAACTTTATTACATGGTCATTATACCTCAATATAGTTGTTTTAAAAATGTTATTTTGAATGGGAAAGAGTATTTGCATAGAATAAATTAATTTGTATTTCCAATCAATGAAAGTAAAATTAGAGGTGAAATGTAGAAGAGACTATTGGCATGTTTTTCAGTGAAAAATAGTGTATTGTCTTAGTCCATTTGGGCTGTTATAACACAATACCATAAACAGATGGCTTATAAATATCAGAAATTATTTCCGGAGGCTGAGAGGTACAAGATCAAGGTACCAGCAGATTCAGTGTCTGGTGAAGAGCCAATTTATGATTTATAAACTGCTGTCTTCTTGCTACCTCATGTGGTGGAAGAGGCCAGGGATCTCTCTGGGGCCTCTTTTATAAGAACACCAATCCTATTTATGAGGGCTCCACCTCCATGCCTTGACCACCTTCCAAAGACCCCATCCCACCTTCCAATGCCATCACCTTGGGGGTTAGAATTTCAACATATGAGTTTTAGGAAGATGTAAATATTTAGTCCATTATAGCATGTTTACTATTAAGATGTAACAGTAGCTAAAGGGGGGGGGGGAACAACAACTCCCCTTACTAAAAAGATAAAATTGACTTCTTTAGTCACTCTATAGATAAAGTATCTTATATTTTAAGTAAAGAAATAACTTTAAAAAGCAAGAGTTGTATTTTGATATTTCCTGTAACTGTGTCATTACTTCGAAAGAATATTAACAAAAAATTTAAAAATTAACGTTCCCCAAATGCTTAGAAGAAGTAATAAAATGACACATATATTCAGAATATTCTGTAGTCTATCACTGTCATTAGTGCCAGGATGCTTTGTGCCTCTGAGTAGAGTTATATACAAAGCCAGGTGAAATCACAAGGCACTAAGGCAGATTCTTGAGGAGGATAGGAGAGATATCAACATGGAGAAGAAAAGCACACAGCAGAGCAAGAGCCAAACCGATAATTTTGCATTTCCTTTCAGAAAAGTTTACTCAATTATTTGTTAGTCAACAACTTCTTTTTTATTAAACTTCTTTTATATGCTAGGATTTAGGATTTATTGATTTTTATTTTTATTTTATTTTTTTAAAAAGATGACTAGTAAGGGGATCTAAACCCTTGACTTGGTGTTATTAGCACAACACTCTCCCAAGTGAGCCACGGGCTGGCCCCTAGGATTTATTGATTTTTTTAAAAAGTATTTGCCCTCAGGGAGCTAACAGTCTGGCCAGTTGTTGAATAAAAGTGAAACATTAATAATTTTTCCCACTAGGCATGGATGGTCTCATTCATTTTTAACATTAGTGTTTTGATTAACTTATTTATATATTTAATTACTATAGAAAATATTTCTGCATATTATTTATATGAAAAATCCTGTGTTCAGTGCTTGTCATTCCAAGATGAAAAACCAGACTTCCTATCTACCTGGGTTCTCAATAAGGTCAGTTTGCACCAGAGGCGCTTTGGACAGTGACTGAAGACATTTTTGGTTGTACAAACGAGGAGTGAGAGATTCTACTAGCACAGAGTTAGTAGAGGCTAGAAATTACATGCTGCAATGAGCATAATAGCCTCCCACAACTATTAACTAGAGCAAAATGATAGTAGTTCCAAAGTTGAGAAAACTTCCCCTATCCTTAGTGCCTTAAATTGTGTCCCCCCAAATTTGACTCCCACCATGACAGTGTTAAGAAGGTGGGAAATCCTGTGATGGTAATTGAAAGGTGAGGCCTTGAAGAGGTGATTAGATTATAGGAGCATGCTTTAGTGAATGGGTTAAAAATGGTGGTCATGGGTGTGGTTTGGAGGGTTTTAAAAGGAAAGTGAATAGAGAGGTTAGTCTCTCTCTCTGCTCCACCATTTTCACAATGTGACACTCTGCCATCACTGTTGCTACCACCAAGGCTCTCACCAGATGTGTTCCTTGGACTTTGGACTTCTCAGCTTCAGAAATTTTAACCAAATACATTTCATTTTCCATTTAGAAAGTACCCAGTTCCACGTATTTTGTTATAAGCAACAGAAATAGACTAATACACTAAGGAACTTATCTGAGACGAAAGAGGAACACATATTAAATAATTTTAATACAATCTAAGAAAATTATGAAAAGAAGATTTGGGCGTTATGATGGTTAATATTATGTGTCACCTTGGCTGGGTTATGGGGTACACAGATGTGTGGCCAAACATTATTCTGGATGTTTCTGTGAGGGTGTTTTGGATGAGATGAACATTTAAATTGGTGGACTATAAGTAAAAGCTGCCCTTAATAATGTAAGTGGGCCTCAATCAAACAGTTGAAGGTCTGAATAAAACAAAAAGATCAGCCTCCCCATAGGAAAAGATAATTCTCTAACAGGCTGCCTTCAGACTTCATCTGCAATGTCAGCTCATCCAGCTTGCTGGCCCATCCTGCAGATTTTGAGTTTGCCGATTTTTGCAGATTTTGTCAGCCTTCATGTTCACATGAACTGTTTCCCTGCAATAAATCTCTTTCTACACACACACACACACACACATAAACACACACACACACATAAACACACACACACACACACACACACACACACACACACACATCCTATTCATTCTTTTTCTCTGAAGAATCCTGATTAATGCAGATGTGTTGAGAAGAATTCAGGATTTTGAGAAATGCTTAAAGGGAAAAAGAAAGTAATTTTGTGACGCTAATAACAGATTGTACATGATTTCTAAAATTAACCTGATGAACAAGATTAAAAACTTGTAATAACTGAGAATTTGAGATATAAACTTAAATATTAATTTGTTTCACTCATAATTATCCTTATCTTTCTTTGTATTCATCAGTGTCTTGTGTATTTTAGTTATGAACAATGAAATGTGAACAGAAATGATAGATGTTACTTTGGGGACAACACATTAAGCACATGGTGTATTAAACCCACACTTTCTCTTCCCTGCACATATAGCTGAAAGTGGAAATTCAAGGTGGCAAGTTCAAAGTGGAAATCCAGTTTTTTTAACTCTAACTCTAACTCCAGCACTCTAACTCTTCTTCAGTAATAGTGCTACCTAGTAAAGCCAGCTAACCCAGTTTGGACTTTCAGTGAATGAAAAACGTAAACAAAAACCTTCTATTTTGTTAAGCTCTTGAGATGTGTTTTTATGCAGCAGCAAGCATTAGTTACCCTGACTAATAAAATTAATGAAGGAACCTAAGCCTATAGAAGATAAGAAGATCCCAACATAATCAGCAAAACAGTCAGATATATATTTGATATTCTCACTCTTTCTTCGGGAGTCTTTCCAATATAACAATTACCTACCAGTAAGGTAGCCTACATTAAAAAAGAAGAATGATCTCAAATAAACAACCTACCTTTCTGCATCGAGGAGCTAGAAAAAGAGCTAAATTCAAAGTTGTCAGAATAAAGAAATTAATTAACATTAGAGCAGAAATTTTTTAAAAATTAAAAATCCATATATAAAAAGCCCACCACCTAACATACTCAATGGTGAGAAACTGAAGCATTTACTTTAAGATCAGAAAGAAGGCAAGGATACCCACTTTGGCTACTTTTATTTAAGAGAGTACTGGAAATAGTAGCCAAGAAAAAAAATAAAGAAAAGGCATTCAAATTGGAAAAGAAATGAAATTATTTCTATTCTAGATTACATGGATCTTATATGTAGAAAACAATAATGATTTCATAAAAATACTGTTAGAACTAATAAATTCAGCAAAGTTCCAGGATACAATATCAACATACAAAAATCACTTGTATTTCTATCCACTAATAACAAACAATCTGAAAAGGAAATTAAGAAAACAATTTTATTTGCAGTAGTATCAGAAAGAATACAAATACTTAAGAATAAACTGAGGAGGTAAAAGACTTGTACACTGACAATTACAAAACATTGCTGAAAGAAATTAAAGAACACACAAATAAATAGAAAGACATTCCATGTTCATGGATTGGAATACTTAATATTGTTTAAATGTCCATACTACTCAAAGTGATCTATAGATTCAATGCAGTCTCCATCAAAATTTCAATGGCCTTTTTTTCTTTTTCTTTTTGCAGGAATAAACAAAACAAAACAAAACAAAACAATTATTAAAATTTATTTGTAACCACAAAGGACCTGAATAGCAAAAATAATCTTGAGAAAGAAGTAAAAGCTGAAGACCTCATACTTTCTAATTTCAAAACCTATTACTCAGCTATAATAGTTAAAACAGTATGGTGTTGGCAAGATGATAGATATATAGACCAATGGAACGAATAGAGAACCCAGAAGTAAACCTATGCATGTATGGTCAAGTGATCTATAATAAGGGTGACAAAACCACACAATGTGGAAAGGATAGTGTCTTCAACAAATGGTGTGGGAAAACTGGTCATATCTGCATACAAAAGAATGAAATTGGACTCACAAACTCTACCTTATACCAATACACAAAAGTAAGCTCAAAATGGATTAATGACTTAAACAAAAGACTTGAAACTATAAAATTCCTGGAAGGAAATATAGGGAAAAAACTTTTTGACATTGGCCTTGGCAATAATTTCTTGAATATAACACTGAAAACACAGACAACAAATGCAAAAATAGACAAGTAGGACCACATTAAAGTAATTTGTTTCTATGCAGGAAAGGAAACAGTTAACAATGTGAAAAGGCAACCTTCAGGATGGGAAAAGAGATATTTGCAAACCGTATGTCTGATAAAGGGTTATTGTCCAAAATACATAAGGAACAACTCAATAGCAAAAAGACAAATAAGCCTATTTAAAAATGGGCAAAGGATTTGAATAGACATTCATCCAAAGAAGGCATTCAAATGGCCAACAGGTATATGAAGAGGTGATCCTTATCACCAATAATCAGGGAAATGCAAAGAAAAACCACAAGAGCCATCCCCTCATACCTGTTCAGATGCTCATTATTGCAAAAAAAAAAAAAAAAAAAAAAAAGACATAAAGCAAAAGCCACACATACACAAAAAGAGACAGAATATACCAAGTGTTAATAAAGATGTGGAGAAATTGGAATCCTTGTGTACTGTTGGTGAGAATGTAAAATGGTGCAGGTGCAGCTGCTAAAAATATGTATAGAGTTTTCTCAAAAAATTAAAAATAGACCTACCATATGGTCTAGTGCATTAATCAGGATTCTCCAAAGAGACAGAATCAAGAGGATATGTTATAAATGCATGAGAGGAGATTTATTAAGAGAATTAGCTCATGCAATCGTGAAGAAAAGTCCCATGATAGGCCCTCTACAAACTGGATGCCAGTAGCGTGGCTCAGTCCAAGTCTGAAGGCCTCAAAACTAGGGAAGCCAATGCTGTCCTTGGTGTAAGACCTGGAAAACCAAAGTTGAAGAGTCTTGAGCTCTGATGTCCACCAACAGGAGAGAAAAGTGTATCCCAGCTCCAGCAGATAGAGAGAACTTTGCTTTTCTCTCTCTCTCTCTTTTTTTTTTTTTTGTTCTTTCTGGGGTCCCGGTATGTTGTATGGTTCCCGTCCATATTGAGGGTGGATTTTTCCCACCCAGACCACTCAGGCTCTCACACCAATCTTTTCTGGAAACACCCTCAAGGGCACACCTGAAAAGATAGCTTTAACAGATTTCTCAGCATTTGTTAATCTAATCAAGTTGGCACCTAGAATTAACCTTCACATCTAGGAATCCCACTTCTGAGTATTAATTGAAAATAGTATTTTGAAGAGAGATTAGCACTCTTATGTTCATTGCAGCATTATTCACAATAGCTAAGATATGGAAACAACCTAAATGTCCATAAATGTATGATTGGATTAAGAAAATGTAGTGTATACATACAATTAAATATTACTCAACCATAGAAAAGAGAAAATCCTGTCATATGCTACAATATGAATGAGCCGTGGTGATGACAATGTTAAGTGAAATAAGCTTGTCAGAGAAAGACCAATCCTGCCTGATTCCACTTGTGTCAGGGGTCTACAGAAGTCTAACTCATAGAAACAGCAGGTAGAATGGTGGTTGTCATGGTTGTCAGCTACTGGGCAGAGGGACTGCTATGGTTTGAATGTTTGTCCTCCCCAAAGCTCATGTTGGAACTTAATCCCCAGTATGTTATTTAAAAAGTGGGGTCTTTAAGAAGTCACTGGATTGTGAGGACTATATCCTCATGAAAATGGAATTAATCCATTAATAGATTAATGGGTTATGGTTTAGTGGGTTCTTGGGGAGTAGACTGGTGGCTTTATAAGGGGAGCAAATGAGCATATTAGTGTGTGCTTTTGTTCAGCCCTCAGTGTGCATAAACTCCCTTCCAAGACAAGGCCACTCACCAGATGTGAGCCCAACCTTGGAATTCCCAGCCTCCAGAGCTGTAAGAAATAAATTTATTTTCTTTATAAATTACTCAATTTCAGGTCTTCTGTTATAAGCAACAGAAAACTGACTAATACAGGGGGAAATGCTATTCAATAGGTACAGAGTTTCAGTCATGCAAGATGAAAAGTTTCAGATCTGCTGTACAACTTTGCACTTTTAGTTTACAGTACAGTCTTGTACACTTGAAATTTTAAGCAGGTGGGTCTAATGTTATGTTTTTTACCACAATAAAAAACGTCAAAGAGGTACTAAAATTATTAAGATGAGACAATATTTTAAATTTGTTCAATTTATCTATTGACTGACAATGATTTATTATATTAGTACTTCTAGAGGGCATTTTCAAAAATAATCTTTTCCTAAAATTTAAGAAATTATATTAATGTGCATTAAAGCAAAAGTTTTAAAGTTTCTTTAATTTGATTATAAGAACTTTAAAAAATAAGATAGTGAAATAGTTATTCTTATTATTTTTTTCACATATTTAATCAGTTTCTTAGCCATACCTGACTCAAATTCTGTGTTACTGATAATTTTCAGAAGAAAACATTATTTTTAAGTATAGAATAGTCATTTTATTTTTTTCATAAGTTTGCCTGAAATTTTCTTCAAAGGTACACACACACACACACACACACACACACACACACACACACACACACACACACACACACACTTTTCTTTTTGTTTAGTAAATTTGAATGCGCTGCTACCTTCTTTTGATTCTTCTCTGTAAATTACAACATGTTTAATTAATAATCTCTCTACAGGTATTAAGGTCCTAGTAAGCTCACAGAAAAGTCTGCTAAGTGGGTTTTCCTAAATTTCAATATTTTTCATAGTGATATATATAAATATATCACTGTAATATTTTTGCTTCTATATTTTGCCTCACTTAAAATTACCTTTCCTCAATGACCTTTTAACAAGACAAAACTAGTAACCTTTCTTTATTTATAATGATCTCAAATATTTTATAAATTTGGATACTGCAAAACTGTAAGACTTCTGAATTTTATTCCATTCTAGAACAAAATATAAATTTACCTAACTGAATATTGCAGCACTATTAAAATATTCTTCCCACAAGTCAAAATATTCAAAGCACAGTAATACTATTTCAAATTAAATAGTAATACCTTTTGTGCTCCCATTGTTTATTTAATTTCTTTTTTTTTAAAGGAATACATTTAAATGGCATTCTATCTGCAAGCTTTCTTTTAGTAATTGAAATTTGCTAAAAACTAGAAAAGCTGAAGGTGTTTGGACATTTTAATTACTGATTAAGGATTTTCAAGTGATTCTTGAACAATGTACAAACAAAATTTTAAAAATATTCAAAACATAGAAGACATTGGTATTTGATTTTGTAGCATTTACAAAGCAAATGTTTTTAAAAGGCTCAATTATTTTTAAAAATCAGACTTATGGCAGGTAGCAAAGAAAGAAACAGTTTGAAATGTTCTTTTGCTAATGGAGTAGACATGCATGCACAGAAATACTTGGGATCTAAAGTAAGTGAAATTAGTTAAGAGCAACAATGATTTTATCTGAACTAAAAATCAAGATTCAAAGAGCAACATGTAACAGCTCTTATAGCTTCTTTTGTCAAATAATTGTAAAGTACAGACTTTAAAAATATGCTAATTTCTTTAGTGGATTGGGGCCTTCTGATTATTATGTGGTAAGAGGTATTACTATGCCCCCCATGTTGAATGTTATCAACTTACTTTGAAATAAAAAATTATATGAACTCATTACTTCTAAAAGTCTGATTAAAACATTAAAAAATTTTAATCACCAGGATTTCTATTTTTAAGTGTCATGATCTGGCTTGTATCAAACAATCCTGTGAACAACACAGAAATATGCATAAAATTATTACAAATTAAATTCTTTTTGAGAACCACCAAGGCAGCAAGATCTTGAGGGGTCAAGAATGCAAAACAAAGTGTAGGAGTGATCTTGACATTCAGAGCCATTATTTCTCTTAGGACATTTGCCAAATTACAGTCTATTAAACAACTGCAATCTAAGAAGCCAGCTAGGTTGAATTAACCTAGTAGCAGAGGATTTAAGTGTCAGTGAAGCCATGCAGAATTCAGTGGTCAAGAGGTTAAAGTGTGAGCCATTTTATAGGGACAGGGAACAATTTCAGAAGTGAGCCAATCATAGAAGACCATATAAACACCCTAACTTTTCATTTAAAACAGGTAGTGCTAGCTAGGAATACATCGACCATTGTGAAGTCTGAAGACCTGCCACAAATTACCTCAATCTCAATCTGATTTGGTGTGCGATGCTCGGAGCCTAACAAGCTGCCAGAAACAAAAGAAGTCTCTGTAGCAAAACACACACACACACACACACACACTCACACACACACACACACACACACACACACACACACACACAAAGACCAAATGCAAATGCACAAACATTAAAGAACATAGAGAAAACAGAAAAATATTTAAGGAGATACAGATATTGGTATTAATCAAACATGGAATTTAAATCAGTAAGCTCAAGTAATGGAAATCAAGATAGATCATTTGAATGTCTAAAAGAGAATAAAATACAAGCTAGCAAACCGACAAATACAGTAATTAAAATTAAGAACTCAATAGTTAAGTTTAACCTCAGATTAAACAATTGAAGAAATGATTTGTAAACCACAATATAGGTCAGCAGAAAATATAAAGCCATAGTAAAAAAAAGGAAACAGGATGCAACACACACAGAAGAACATAAGTGATACACGGGGCATATTTAAGATGTTTAGCATACATAGAATCAGAATTCAAGAAAGGCGGAAAGTAGAATAAGGCAGAAACAATATTTAAGAGTTGATAGCTAAGAATGTTTCACAGTAGACCAAAAGCCTCAAGCTGCAAACTCAAGAAATTCTAACCCCCGACGACCCAAGCACAAAGTAGCAAACCTGGTGAAAAACAAACACAAAAAGAAAATCTTAAGGCTGAGCCAGTGGCGCACTCGGGAGAGTGCGGCGACGCTCCCGCCGCGGGTTCGGATCCTATATAGGAATGGCCAGTGCACTCACTGGCTGAGTGCCGGTCACGGAAAAGACAAAAAAAAAAAAAAGAAAATCTTAAAAGCAAGGAAAAAAAAAAAAAAAAAAGACATACTCCCTTCAAATAAGTGGCTATAAAAGACAACTGAATTTGTATCTAAAACAATGAAAGCAAATTACTACCATCCTAGAATTCAATACTGGTAAAAATATCTTTCAAAGGTGAAGAACAAATCAAGACATTTTCAAACAAAAATAAGGTAATATGTCAACAGCAAATCTGCACTCAGATAAATAAAAACAGAACATCTTTAAAAAGAAGGAAAAATAATCACAGATTATTTAGGGGGATTAATAAATGACAGTAATGTAAGAAAAGACATTGGAAAATCGTATAAAAATAATGTTTCCTGGGGTTTATAAAATACATAGCACAAAATGTGAGAAGCATAACCACTTTTCAAGTACCTTAAAGTTCTTACATTGCCCAGAAAGTAGTAAAAGTGATTGTGGTAAAACACGATAATGCATCTTTGTGAATGCACATGTTGTAATCTTTACAGTATGCCCTAGAAGAATAGTAAAAGAATCTATAGCTAACAAATTAACATAAGAGGAAATGAAATAATAAAATGCTTGGTTTACTTAAAACCCAAATGTTATATGGTTTACTTAACAACCCAAAGTTGAATAATGTGAGAGAGGAAGACAGAGATAGGCAGTAGTAGAGATAAAAATAGAGAGAGAAAGAGAGAGAGAGAATATCAGAGTACTAAATGCTTGAAAATGTATTCTTTAATTTATATTTTCAAGGATTCTTCAAAAAAAGCTCTATAACTGTTTGCCATACTTGTCATAGAAGACAATCTGGGGTACAACAAGAAAGAAAAACAGAGCAGATATTAATTTAATGAGATTCTCAAGTGATAAAAGATAGTTTTCACGATTAAAAACACTATGTAAAAACATTTATAACTATCATATTGTTCAATTTTACCATAATTAATAAATAAAAATGTAACTAAAAAATGGTTCATCTTTTCTTTTGTTTTTATGTGACAGGAATTTTTAATTTTCTTGTGTTTAGGAAAAAGTATAGTATTTTTTGGGCTCTGATTATTGTGTTTAGTCTGTAACATCTTGTCAAAGTGTGTGCGTGGGCACACGTACAAGGGATATAATCATTCTTTGATGTACTAATTACTGGGTGGTAAGATTTTGGGATCATTTTTTATTTTACTTTTTTCTTAAATTCTCTAAAATTCTTACAATTGCCATGTATTGTTTTATGGTGAGAA
Source organism: Cynocephalus volans (assembly GCF_027409185.1). Lineage (NCBI taxonomy): Eukaryota > Metazoa > Chordata > Mammalia > Dermoptera > Cynocephalidae > Cynocephalus > Cynocephalus volans. The sequence continues at coordinate 81,964,235 of NC_084464.1, forward strand.
AAATTAAAACTTAATGAAACAGATCATATGTCTGCTTCATTCTTTCTTTGCCATTTTTAAGTAGTTCACCTTTGACTTATTTGAAAAGTTAAGGACTCACTGTTAACTCATGAGTTACTGACTCATTCATGACAAAGACATGTCAAAATTAGTAGATTTATAAATCTGTAGTACTGAGGCTTTCTATGTTATTTACTGCTTTTTGATAACCATTGAGTATAAAGAGTAAATAAGACAAATATAGCACAATTTAAAATTCATATAAAATTATTTCTTGAGATTAATAACAAAGGCATTTAATCCATCCTTACATGTGATATACCCAGAAGACATACCTCTCGTTGGGAAGATCATATTATTCAATGCACTGAGCAGCTTTAGGTGGCACGAGGTTGAAGGAGGCAGAGAATATCTGCCAGCAAGTTAGATTATCTGAAGCAACTCCAATTGTTAGAGACACCTATACCTCATATTCTAAAGAGGGTACATAATAATTTCTTATTGAATTAAATTCACATTTCTTAAAATGTGAGAATATGAAAGATAGCTGTCTCTAACAACTGGAGTTGCTTCAGATAACCTAAATACATCAACTAAAATGTCAATGGAATATTGTGGAATATAAAATAAATTTGCTGTCAGTTTTCTGAAAAGAGAAAAGTGCACTGATTGTAAGCATACAGACCAATAATATAATAACACATATGCATTGTAACTTATGTGATAAAATTCAGAGAAGACTTTATTTGTGGAAGAGACTTTTAAGGTTATCATTTGCTTGATATGTTGTAAGAAATTGAAAGGCTGGAGTAGGAAAGAAAAGATCTTGTCGGGGTAAACAGTGTTGATGGAGGAGGTGGGGTTTGAAGAGAGACAAGTCAATGTATTCGAGGAAGTTGAAGGGAAGACTAAAAGTGGTAAGAGGAGAAAGGAGGAGTGGAGATAACAGGAAGGGAGAGGTCTTAGATGAGTCTGTTTGGGGAGACCTTAAGTTTTTTTAAAGAAGCCAATGAATGTCCAAATTATCCTTAGAAAAATCAGGCCAACAAGAAAAGAAGTTGACAGAGTTAGTGCCACAGTGGTGGAGGATATAGTCAACATGGGTTTGAGAATGGGAGTTTCAGTTGACTGAAATGCTCTCATGTTTTTAACTAATGTCACCTCACAAAGAAAACTGGGACTCTAAGCCAGCCTCAGAGAGTATATTAAGAAACTTAAGAATCAAAATCTGTTGTTGCTGTGCTTCAGTAAAGTATCATCAAGAGCACTGGACTGAATCAAAAGGAGGACTCACCAATGCACTCCAATCAATCAGTCAGAACTGAAGACAAAGGCTTCAAGGATATGTACTTGGGGTCCTGGGTGAGAGGTCCAGTGTCCAAAAATGAATCTGATACTGTCTGTGCCATAGACACCATACCATTGAAGAAAAAATTATTCTGACACTTCTTAAAATCATAAGGAAGACTTTATTTGAGACTATTATAATAGGGATATTGTAATAGGGATATTGCAATAGAGAAGAGAGATTGGGCTCCCCTCCAAACACAGCAAGGACAAGTGGGGATTTATAGCCAAGGAGCAGGGTGAGATGGTCAGTGGATGGAAAATTACTAACAGGAGACATCAAGGGTAGGGAATTCTTGCTAAACTGACCTAAAAAGATTCTTGATGAAGGCAGGCCAAGAACTTAGACACCTAAAACTGAGGATGAAGGATCTGATCAGGTTATCACAGGTGATCAGACACCAAGGATGTGGTGACTGTCACTAGAGTGACATAGCGGGATTCTTTGTTAAATCTGGGCGAGGCAGGCCAAAGACAAGACAGAAGAAAATGTCAAGGCCAGTTGAGAAGAAAGCTCAGATGAGCCTGACTAAAGTTTGGTCAAGGAGAGATTCTTTGTCAAACTCAATAAATGGTGAATGGATGGAAGGATAGATGGATGGCTGGATTAATGAATAAATAAAAAAAAGTTCTAGGAAACAGTGGTCAATAACTATTTTAGCATGTTGGAGAGAGAAAAAATAAAAAGCCTTATTCAAAAATTATTTGTTGGCATGAAATATTCATATTTCGTTTACTAAAAATAATTATTAAGGCAGACAAATATGAAATGTCACCCACACATTTCCTGTCAAAAAAAAATTCTGTCAAATTCCTATGAAACACTACAATTAAGGAGGTTACACCTTTATTTGAGCAGTGTAAAATTAGGGATTGCAGCCATGGGAACATAAAAGGTGTATTTCTTAAATCACATTATCACAGAAAAATTAAAAAATAATTAATAACAACTACTCATTAGTTAAGTCATTCAGAATTCCATAGCTTAACTACATTCTAGTTTAAGGCGTAATCTCATGCCTAGTGAAAGATATTTTGCTTTTGTTGCTTTTTCATAGCCTCTTTTTGTCCTTAATTTTAAAAAAGAAAAGGAAAAAGAAAGAAAGGGAGGGAGGGCGGGAGGGAGGGAAAGACAGACAGATAAGAAAGGAGGAAAAGAGGAAAGGAAGGAGGAAAAAAGGAAGGACAGACTCCTTCCAAAAGTCAGTAAACTTCATTATTCATCTATAGCATGTGGCTTTTCTCTGGCAGTCATAATACGGTAATATAATTATTTTAATGACCTGCTAGAAGCAGCTGATTAGAGTTGCCATTCTAATTATTTGTTCCCATAGTCAACCTTTTTAGCTCATTCATGAAAATTGATTTCTTTTAATAACCACCTATTATCCATTTAAACCTACCAATTTTTAACTAATCTGTTCTTTTGCAGCTTCCAGGTTCTTCAATTTGACCCTGTTACTTACAGAGCATTCTGAAAGAGCTAAGGCTGGGGTCAGTGGCATGATTCACTAGCAGAAGTCCCACGGAGTTTACTTTCAGATTCCACTTTCTCAGATGTGGATTTGAGAGGAAAGATGCTAATCTGGGAGTTATATATTCAAAAGGCTTTTAGAAATAAGTGTTCTTACCTTTAGTGTCTTTAGCATTGCATTTGTGGGAAAGATGTCTTATTTACTGTTCTATTCTTAACAAAGAAAATTATAATAAACTAGAAACATGAAATGTTAAACTTTAGAATCGAGGAAAAATATGATTCTACCTACAAAATTATCAGAAAGACCAAAAAGAAAGTAAGAAGAACAGAAGAAAAACCCTGACCTCATAAAGATGCAGCATATCAAGGAGTGAAAAGCAAATTCCCCTAGTTGATGATGTGAGGATAATGAAAACATTTTACATCTGAAGGTATGTCTCGTGATTCATCCACCATCCTCTTACAATAGTTACTGAGCATGCCCTGTGCACATCGATCAGACATCACGCCTAAAAGGAAACAACAAATATGTGAGGAGGATGTTATATAAGGTTAAAGGGACCTAAGAGTGTAGTTTTTTAATAATAGGCTGGATGAACACAGCCTCCATAAGATAATGCCTGAGGTGAGCTTCAAAGGAGGAAGATTTAATATTTACATTCATTTTATGCATACTCCCACAGAATTAAAGGTATACAGACATAAATCTCATACTGGGTATTAAGTAACAAGGTCTGAGACATTTTAAACATTTACTTGGAGATGTCTTTTATTCAAACCAGAATAATTAATGCTTGTTTTTGCAAATATGACATATTTAGAAAAATCAGTAAATAACTTGCAACACTTTTTCATAAATATGAAACGAATTAATCTATCCACTTAATAATTCAACAATCAGTCTGAGCTTCTCTCTGTTTCCAGTAACTGTAACAGGATGTTACAGTTGATGAAAAACAATGACACTTTGCAATGCTGTCATTCTAAGGAGAATGATAAATCCATGAGCAATTAAATTCAATAGGATCAGTGCTGTAACAATGAACAATGATGTACTGTAGAAGACAGAAAATGGAGCAAAAGTATTTTAATTGTGGTGTTTATTTTCAACAGAATGTCTACTTTGGTATCTTCATAGTTTCATTACAATTTTATTGCATTGATTCAACAAGTATTTATTGAACTTGTGAAAATTTAGCAGAGAACCTTCTGACACATTTCAACAGACACATTTTCTGCCCTAATAAATTAAGCTTCCATTCTGGTGGAGAAAAACTGACAACGAACATGAAAGAAAATGTATGAGATAGTTCAGATTGTATTAAGCGATAGAAATATAGGGTAGTGGAACAGATATGATAAAGGGTGGAGGGTACTCTAGGATGGATAGGAAGGATATCGTGGAGGGAGCGGCCAATGAGCTAAAAGCTGGAAGATGAGAAAGACTCTCTTGTGAATTCCTTAGGATGCAAGAAAGCAGGCAGAGGGAATAGCAAGAACAACGGCTGTGAAGCCAGAGCAAGTTTGGCTTATGTAACAGTGAGGTTAGTGCCTGCTCTGAGTGGCACCATTGTTAAAATATGCTCACAATGTGATAAAAACTAGACAAGGGACTTTCAGGGATGTTCCATACTCTGGGCAACCCCTGCCCAGAAACCTCAGGAAGTTGAAGTTTCTTTGTTAGGAACAGCTCCCTACTGGGATTCTTGTTCTCTTCAATTTCATTTGATATCATTTATGGTAAATAAACCACACTTTGCAGAGATCTTTGTAATTTTATTGATACCCTAAGATAGCTTGCTTAAGGAACAATAAGGCTAGTGGCAGAAATGTCTCAGTCTGGCTTTAAGCATATGGATTGGATAATGTGTCCAGATCAGGAAAAATAACGCAGCCTCAGGAGAACAGCAAAAAGTATCAATAGAATTTGGCAATGGCATCAGGGTGGAATATCAAATTTCAGGTCCTGAACCTTGGTCAACATTTGGAGACGGGCATGTGGATAGTAAACCACATCAACTCTTGCTGGAGAAAGCAGTACCCAGAAATCTGGCAGCAGGCCTATTTATAAACTAGGTGGCAAAGATTGCTTGAGGGCTGCAATATGTGTGGCTAGTTTCCCACAATAACACTAATAAATGCAAAATATCAATTGTTTGCTTTTACCTGAAAAAATAGTTTAGAAATGTGTTTAAATTTTACTTTTTGTCGAGGGTAATTTATCAATGGTTCAAGCCATATTGTAGATAAATATAAACTTGTACAGTTATGCTATTAAAAACTTTAAAAAGTTGTTCAGAGATGTGAAGTTGCACATTGTTTTTGAGAAAAGAAATCTATATGAATTAATTATTGAGTGATTTATAGAATATGAATATAACAAAGAAAAATAAAATTTGTATTTTGTGTGAGATTACTCTGGAACTTTTTAAAAATGTAAGTCAATCAAATTAAACATGAAAACATGAGAGTCTATAAGCAATCTCCAAAACATAGGTATTAGACATGGTTCAAAGATCCGAAGAGCATAACTTTAAATGAAGAATCTAAACCATTTTGAGAAGCAAATAGAAGTAAGTGTCAAATATATAAAATAATAGAAATAGAGAAAATAACTATTATCGTAAATAAATGACAAAACCTCAGGTATTTGGTGGACAAAGAAATCTTTACATCAAGGATCAGATCTTGTTTTTCAAGACTGACAAAAATTTCTGGCACACAGTAAACACTCAACAAATTTCTGCATGTGAATGGAAAGATGAAAGCATTATGCTTTCATAATTTATGAGATAGCACAGAGATTTCAAATGTTGCTATTTCATTAAAAGTTTTTTTAATTTTAACATTTTTTTGTGCATATTTGCAGGGTACAGTATGTTGTTTCAATACATGCATATATTGTGCATTGGTTTACTTAGGGTAGATAGCATAGTTTTGTATAGATTAATCCATCAATTCCCCACCTCCCTCCACCTCCCCTCCCAGCAGCCTTTCACCATACATGATACCCTTCCCCTCCTGGCCTCTGGTGACCATTATTGTACTTCTATAAGAACCACTTTTTTATTTTTTTAATTTTTTTAGCTTTCACATGTGAGTGACATTATGAGGTATTTATCTTTCTGTGTCTGGCTTACTTCCCCCTTAACATGCTGGTCTCCAGTTCCATCCACGTTGCTGCAAAGGACAATATTTCTTTTTTTTTTTTTTATATCTGAAGTATTCCATTATGTATTCCATTGTGTGTATATATATACCCACACACAGTTTTGTTTATCCATTCACTCATTGATGGGCATTTAGGTTGATTCCATCTCTTGGCTATTGTAAATAGGGTTGCCGTGAAGATGGAAGTGCAGGTTTCTGTTTGATATACTGATTTCATTTCTCCGGGTATATACTCAGTAGTGGGATTGCTGGGTCATAGGTAATTCAATTTTTGTTCTCTGAGGAAGCTCCATACTGTTTCCTACAATGGCTTTACCAATTTACATCCCAACCAACAATGTAGGAGGGTTCCCTTTTCTCTACATTTTCACCAGCATCAGTTATTTTCTGTCTTGTTTATAAAAGCCACTCTGACTGAAAAAAGATATTTCATTGTGGTTTTAATTTGCGTTTCTCTGATGATTATTGATGCTGAGCATTTTTTCATGTCCCTATTGGCCCGTTTGTATGTCTTCTTTTGATATATGTCTAGTCAGTTCTCTTGCCCATTTGTAATGGGGTTATTTGTTGTTGTTTTTTTTTTTACTGTTGAGTTGTTTGGATGCCTTATATATTCTGGATATGAGCCCCTTGTCTGATGTGTAATTTTGATACAGGAGGTACTCAGTTGCCCTGGGCTCATATTTCAGGACATGCTTCAGGGTTTCCAGCCACTCCCTGAAGTCTCAGGCCCCCTCCTCTGAGGTCTCCCCAGGAGGAAGGTTACTGTTGCCAATTAGACCTATTTTTAGCACCAACAAGGAAAAATGAGACCACAAGGGGCTGGCTTATGCAAATCCAGAGCCTGGGCATGCTCAATAGAGAACACAGAATATTCTTCAATATTCCTGGTGCATGTGATAGCGTCTGACCAATGAACATGCTCCAGAAAGGGACCGACTGAGTATGTGTAAGACTAAATGTTAGATAACTGGGAGCCACCCCCTTAACTGAATATTCAGTAGATAGAGAAACTATGAAAGCCAAATCCCAGCTGAAGGTAGGGTTGCTGCTCACTTTCCTGGAGGCAACCTGCACTTCCCTGGCTGAGGTGGGTATATTTTACTTTGTATCTAAGTTACATTCAGCAAGTGGCTGCTCATTCTCTTGAGCCAGCCTGCACTTTGTACTGAGTTTTAAGTACATTTTTCTTGCTTTTGTGTTAGACTTGATGTCTGTGCTGAACTTACTTTTGTGTTAAACTTGGTGTGGGTTCTGCTCAGTCTCTGGAGCTATGCTGCACTCTCTCTATGGAATGTGTATTTCTTATCTGTTATATTAAACTTGTTCTCACTTTCTACTGTGACTCTGCCCTTGAATTCTTTCCTATGGCAGAGTCAAACACCTGGTAAGAGGACTGGGTGGGTTAAGGCCAGCTGTGGGCCCCTTGGACCTTACCCCTGGCATCGGTTTGAGAACACTTTCTTCCATTCTGTAGGTTGTCTATTTACTTTGAGGATTGCTTTCTTTCCTGTGTAGAAGCTTTTTAGTTTGAAGTGGTCCCATTTGTCTATTTTTGCTTTAGTTGTCTGTGCCTTTGTAGTCATATTTGAAAAAGAATTGTCCATTCTCATTTCGCATAGCATTTCCCCTATGTTTTCTCTTAGTGGTTTCATAGTTTTGGGTCTTAAACTTAGGTCTTTAATCTATTTTAAGTTGATTTTTGTGTATGTTAAGAGATAGGGGCCTAGTTTCAATCTCTGCATGTGTATATCCAGTTTTCCCACACCATTATTAAAGAGACTGTTCCTTTCCATTGAATACCCTTTGCACTTTTATCAAATATCAGTTGGCTGTAAATACATGGCTTTATTTCTGGCTTCTCTATACTATTTTATTAGTCTGCATGTCTGTTTTTATGCCAATACCATGCTGATTTTGTTCCTATAGCTTTGTAGTATATTTTGAAGTCAGGTAGTGTGATACCTCCAGCTTTGTTCTTTTTGCTTATGATTTCTTTGGATATTTGGGTCTTTTGTGGTTCCATATAAATATTAGGATTGCTTTTCTATTTCTGTGAAAAATCTCTCTGGTATTTTGGTAGGGATTTCATTGAATCTGTAGATTGCTTTTGGTAGTATGGTCATTTTCACAGTATTGATTCTTTCAACCCCCAAACATGGAATGTCTCTCCATTTCTTTGTGTACTTTTAAAATTTCTTTCATTAGAGTTTTGTGGTTTTTCTTGTAGAGATTTTTCACTTCCTTGGTTATACTAATTCCTACATATGTTATTTTTTTGGTAGCAATTGTAAATGGGATTGCTTTCTTGATTTCTTTCTCATCTTGCTCATTATTGGTGTATAGATATACTACTTATTTTTGTATGCTGATTTTAAATCTTGCAACTTTACTAAATTTGTTTAAAATTTCTAAGAAATTTTTGCTGGAGCTTTTAGGTTTTTCTACATAGGAGAGCATGTCATCTGCAAACAGGGACAATTTGACTTCCTCTTTTACAATTCAGATGACCTTATTTCTTTTTCTTACCTGATTGCTCTAGCTAAGAATTCTAGTACTATGTTGAATAAGATTGGAGGGAGCAGGCATCCTGGTCTTGTTTCAATTCTTAGATGAAGAGCTTTCAGCTTTTCCCCATTCAGTATATTAGCTATCAGTTTGGCATATGTGGGATTTATTGTGTTGAAGTATGTTCTTTCTATTTGAATACCCTTTCTTCCATTGAATACCTTACACCTTTATCAAAAATCAGGCCTAATTTGTTGAGAACTTTTATCATGAAGGAATGTTGAATTTTATCAAATGCTTTTTTGACATCTATTGAAATGAGTATATGTTTTTTTGTCCTTCATTCTGTTGATGTGATGTATCACATTTATTGATTTACATATGTTGAACAAACTTTACATATTAAATCCCATTTGATCATGGTGAATGATCTTTTTAATATGCTGCTGGATTGGATTTGCTAGTATTTTGTTTAGAATTTTTGCATCAAAGTTCAGGGATACTGGCCTTTAGTTTTCTTTTCATTGTTGTGTCTTCACCTGGTTTTGGTATGAGGGTAATGTTGGCTTCACAGAATGAGTTTGGGAGAATTTCCTCTTAAGTTTTTGGGACAGTTTGAGAAGATTTGATATTAATATACTTCATGTTTTCCAACTTAATGGTGTATAGTTGTTCATATAATCTCCAATGATCCTTTGCATTTCAGTAGTATCAGTTGCAATGTCTCATTTTTCATTTCTGATTTTATATATTTGAGTCTTTTTTTTTTCTTGTTAGTCTAGCTAATGGCTTGTCAATTTTGTTTATCTTTTCAAAAAACCAGAATATTGTTTTGTTGATATTTTGTATTTTTTGTTTGTTTTTGGTATGTGTCTTTTGGTCTCAATTTTTATTTCTGCTCTGATCTTTATTCTTTCTTTCCTTTTGCTGATTTTAGGTTTAGTTTGGTCTAGTTTTCCTAGTTCCTTAAGATGTATCATTATGTTATTTATTTGAAATCTTTCTACTCTTTTGATGTAAGTGTTTATTGCTATAAAATTACCTCTTAGTACTGCTTTGGCTGTATCCCATAGGTTTGGGTATGTTGTGTTTCCATTTTCATTTGTTTTAGTAAATTTTTAAAATTTCTTCTTAATTTCTCCTTTTACCATTTGGTCATTCAAGAGCATGTTGTTTAGTCTTCATGTATTTATACAGTTATGATAATTTCTCGTACTGTTGATTTTTAGTTTTATCTAGTTGTGATCAGAGAAGATACTTCATAAAATTTTAATTTTTCAAAATTTTTCAAGACTTGTTTTGTAGGTAAACACATGGTCAATCCTGGAGAATGTCCCATGTGCTAAAGAGAAGAATTTGTGATCAGTATCTGTTGGATGAGATATTCTGTAAATATCTTAAAATCCATTTGGTCTATAATGCAGTTTAAGTCCAATGTTTCCTTGTTGATTTTATATCTAGATCATCTGTCCAATGCTGAGAGTGGCATCTTGAATATGTCTGGGTGCTCCAATATTGGGTGCACATATATTTACAATTGTTATATTCTCTTACTGAATTGACCCTTTTAACATTACATAATGACCTTTGTCTGTTTTTACAGTTTTTTGCTTAAGGTCTATTTTATCTTATATAAGTATAGCTACTCTTGCTCACTTTTGGTTTCCATTTGCCTAGGATATGTTTTTCCATCACTTCACATTTGATCTATGTGTGTCTATACTAGTGAAGTGAATTTCTTGAAGGCAGCATACAGTTGGATTTTTTTTTATAAATCCATTCAGCCAGTCTATATCCTTTAATTCACTAATTTAATCCATTTACATTCAAGGTTGTTATTGATAGGTGAGGATTTACACCTGCCATTTTGTTGATAATTTTCTTAATGGTGGTTATCTTCCTCTAACTTGCATATGTAGAAATCTCTTGAGCATTCCTTGTAAGCCTGGCCTAGTGATCATGAATTCCCTCAGATTTTGCTTATCTGTGAAAGACTTTATTTCTCCTTAAATCCTGAAGGATAGCTTTGCTGGATATGGAATTCTTAACTGGCAATTTCTTTTCAGCACTTTGAATGTATTATCTGATTGTCTCCTGGCCTATAAGGTTTGTGGTGAGAAATAGGCTGTTAGACTAATGAGGATTCCCTTATATGTGACCTGACATTATTCTCTTGCTGTTTTTAGAATTCTCTTTCAGTTTGACTTGTAACATTTTGACAATAACGTGCCTTCAAGAGGACCTTATCAATTTGAATCTACTTGGGGACTTCTGAGCTTCCTGGGTCTGTATGTCTATATCTCTCCCAAGACTTAGAAAGTTTTCAGCTATTTTTTTGTTAAATAGGTTTTGATGCCTTTTTTTCTTCTTTCTTTGGGAATGCCCATAATTTGACTATTTGTTCACTGAATGATGTCCCATAATTCCTGTTGGCTTTCTTCACTTTTTAAATTTTTCTTTCTTTTTTTTTCTTTGATTGGGTAATTTCAAATGACCTGTCTTCAAGTTCAGAGATTCTTCTGCTTGCTCCAGTCTACTGTTGAAATCTCTATTGTAATTTTTCTTTCATTTATTGAATTCTTCAGCTGCAGGGTGTCTGTTTGTTTCTTTTTAAAAATATCTATCTCTTTGTTAAATTTCTCATTCATATCATGAATTATTTTCTGATTGCATTGAGTTGTCTATCTGTATTCTCTTGCGTCTCATTGAGTTTTCTTAAGATTGTTATTTTGAATTTCTTTTCTGGCATTTCATTGATTTCCTTTTCTTTGGGATCTGTCACTGGTGTGTTATGTTTCTTTGGTGGTGTCATATTTCCTTGCTTTTTCATGTTTCTTGGATTCCGGCATTGATGTCTGTGCATCTCGTGAAACAATTTCTTCTTTTAAACTTTACAGAGTAACTTTCATAGTAAGAGTTATATACCCATAGTTAGGTCTTCATGTGTTGGGTGAAAAGGGTGTGGTGATTCTGTTTCCATTTAAATGCAGTGGTTTACTCTGTGGGCAGATTCTTCAGCTGAAGTCTATGTCACCACTAAATGTGGATGTCTCGGTTTTCTAGGCTGCAGATTTGTGGCAGTGACAGTGGTGTAAGTTGCTAATATCTTTAGTGATAAGAGCTTTTGGGGTCCTCCTATTTTTGTTTTTCCACAATGGGGCAACTTTGTCAAGGAGATTCCTCTCCATGTGTCTGACCCAGCCTACAAGCAGCTATAGGTGTTCAAAATAGCTGTGGAGCCAGATCCTGGGCTCAGTGTCTTACAAACTTATTGTGGCACCTAGGACTTAGGGTGCAGGCTCACTGTATGTGGCAGGGTTGAATATTGATTGTCCACAGCACCAGGGTCTATGGCTCTGAGGCCCTTTTGGCAGCTTAGAGTCTGTGGACTGGATTATAGCTGTGATCTGACCCTGGGGCTGTGCACAACACTGGCTCAACTTGGGGAAAGAAGAGGTGCTCTGGAAATTTGGGCCTGGGGTACAGAATCCAGCTGAAATTTGGGAACCAGAGAAAATGGGACTCAGTTGTCACTCAGTTCCAGCAGGTGAGGCACCTTGTAGTAGTGACTCTAGCTCCTGGGATGGTGGAATTCAGCAATATTTCAGTCTCTGTGGGGCCAAGGGCAGCAGCAGCAAGAACCCAGAATGGCAGAGTATAGCTGTTGTTCTGGCACTGGGGGGCAGGGAGCAGCATAGTGCTGATTTCACTACCCAGGAGAAGGGGTGTGCCAGAAGCTCAGTCTGTAAGAAAATAGTTCAGGTCCAGGGAAACAGAGTCATAGAGTTGTTTGGCCCTTAGGGCTGGGTGTCTCAACTCAGCCACTTCTCTGTTTTTCTGGGACATGAGGTACATCAGCTTAGCCCTGGGATGCACAGGTGCTCAGCTTGGGCAATCAGCTTCTTGGCCAAGCAGCTTCTCAGCTGAAGTAGCAATTCTCCATGAGGTGATGTACCCCTTCAGCTCAGTCTTGAGGACTGGGGAACAGCCACTACTGGGAGGGGTAGTGAAAGTTTCCCCCAGAAGTGTGCAGTTTTGCAGCTTCACTTCCAGCCTCAGGGGGAGGGGCACTGCTACAACCGGGAGGGATGGGTGGAGTAGTTCCACCATGACTTAGTCCCTCAAGATAAAGTGTGACAGCTCCTTTCAGATTGGAGATGTCAGTTTAATGGCAGCTCAGTCTCTGTAGCTGTGCAGTCCAGAAAGGGTAAGGCACCATGTGGGCTCCTCTGGAAGAGCACAGCATGTAAACTACAGGCAACTCTCTCAGCTGAACTTAGTGCCTGTGAGGACTCCCAGTTTCCCCAGTGATGACTTCAAGTGTCCAAGGTGTTGATGAGGACTGCTGGGGTCTTCTTGCTTAAGTTCCTCTAATTTTGTGCTTCTCCTGGCTGGGAAATGGGGAAGTGGAGGCCAGGTGTTTCCTTGTCTATGTAGCTGTCCTTGGTTTCTGTGCTCAGTAGCATTTCTGTTACTGCTTTGATGTGCTTCAGTGCTCCTCTTTTAGTTATTTTCATCCAAGTTTGGTTACTTATTTGCTGTTTTGCCTGTCTCTGTGGGAGAGATGAGTGGTAGTTTTCTAGTTGGCCATCTAGATCCACCCTCTCTCAAATAGCTCTATTTCATTTTTTTAATAATTATCTTTTAATAAGTTATACCTTACTGTCCAAAGTTGATCATGTCATTAAATCTTCCAGTTGTGGAAAATAATTATTTTTCTGTGAAGTGGTGCAGTATTTTTGTTTGCATAATTTATCAGGACTGTGATCACACAGTCAAAGTGTAAAGTGCACTAAAAATGTACATTTAAAAATTTATTAACTACATCTGCTGCTTCTTGTCTCCAACTTCACAAAATGCCTTTGAACTGAAGGATATTACCAAAATGGAAACATGAAATTTCAATTTCTTAATCTAATTAGTTACAGTCATCTACTGTCACAAATGCACACTAATTGACATTATCATTTACTATGATGCTTTGCTGTTTTTCAAGCACTTTAACTTAACTGTAATACACTTATTATTGAAATATTTATTATGGTTGGTTAATATTTTAATACAATCCACAGTTTTCTTCTGTAGATATCATTAGGTAATTTTTTCTTTTTTAGCGTTTGGAAAAGTTGACAGTAAAAAACAAACAAAAAGAAAACAAACAAAAAATTCCAAAAAAAATTTTAAAAAAGAATTTATGACAAAATGACCTTGACTTTACTCCAATATTTAAAACTCAGATGGTATAAACTTTATAATACCTCAAATTTAACATTATTAGAATTCGAAGACCTTAATTATAATGAAATATATTATCAAGAACCAGTTAATGATCTACACTTTCTGATGAATGTCATTGTCCTTATTAAAATGTAATATATTTAGTGGGAAATTGCTACCCACTTACTCTTTTCAGCTAATTTTTTTAAGTCATTGCCCTAAAATAATATATTTTAAAATATACTACAAATAAAATAAACTACACTAATAAAAATAGAATAAACGACAAATAGGATGATGTGACACTTCTTTGGTAGAAGATTTGTTGTCATTCTGTATCTTACTGAAAAGACTAGAAATTAAAATGAAAGCTGAATTATCACCATAAATAAAGTCTGAGAAAAAATAGAAAGATGCACTTGTATTATTACTTTTGCAGTTCAGGATGACATCAATTATGATCATAAACTTATGACATGGACAAAGTATATTCTTAGGTCATGGTACAGTGAAAAGACTTTGACTTTACTCTCACCAGTACAACTTTTGGGAAGAAAATCTAATAAAACTGTCCTTAAAAGTAACTTTAGTTATAAGTACTGTAGAATCTAAGAGTGATTTGTATTAAAGGGAAATAAATGAGATTATCCTTTCTAGTTACTTATGAAAAGTATATATATTTTTTAATTGAATATGTTAAAGAATTTGAATACTACCATCTAGGATAGATTAAATTCATTCCCCCCCACCCCCCGGTAATTGGAGTCACTTTCTTCATTACATTATTTTTTAATATGATAAGTATCTCTGGAAACAGTGCTTTCAATATCTCTCATCCAAGTTTATTTTCCCACTTAATAACACCTTAGAAACAGCAACGGATACTAATGAGCAAAACCACATGCCTAAAGCACATTTCCTATATTCACTCCGAGGAGCTTGAAGGTCACTTTAGATATTCTTTACAGTCCAAATTAGTCTTCAAAACTGACCTTCTCAAACAATTATTTACAACATTAAATTAAGCACAGTGTATTCAATATATCGGTAGATTGTTTATTATGTTTATGTTAACAGAAAATGTTCAATAAGTTATCCTATAATATATAAAATATGCATCTATAACCCAAGTTAAATATTCATATTGCCATTCAAGTGATTCTTTATTGACAGCTATTACACTCAGACTACTGGATTGATGGAGAGTTTATATATGGTAATAAAAAATAAACCTTTTATATTTACTTGAAATTAAAAGCACAAAAATTACACCTATAAGAGAGACTATTTCCAATCCATTAACAAATATTTATTAAGAATTAATTGCGTGTTCAACACAACATGTCATGGCTTGAAAAATAGTGTGACTAAAATTCATGAAACAAATATAGTGACATTTCACTTTACAGGAAATTTCTTCTCCAGTCACTTCTTTGAGAATACAGCTGAAAACCAGAAAATGAACAATTGAACATTTCTTCTTTATGACTATTAATTAGAAGTTAATACCTGCATTGAACTTTATATGCTATAGTCACTAAGAATCTAAGCATTTCTATTATTAGACATAACTATAACATGATTTATTAGATGGATCCTCAGCTCACTACTGATTGGAAACAGCTAACTAGATGATAATGTCTAAGAAAAGATTGTTATAGATTCTGTTTATTCAACAGGTACTCATTTTATGTAGAATTCATGTATGCAAAAGGAAACTTTCTGGAGTGATGAAAGTGTTCCAAAAGTGCATTGTAGTTCAAAATGAATTAAAGACTTAATTGATCTGCAACTAATAAAACTACTACATGAAAACATAAGGAGAAAATTCCATGTCATTGGTCTGGGTAATAACTTTTCGGATATACCCCCAAAGTATAGGCAACAAAAGCTAAAATAGACAAATGGGATTACATCAAACTAAAAGTCTTCTGCACAGCAAAGAAAGCAATCAACAGAGTGAAAAGACAACCTATGGAATTAGGCAAAATATTTTCAAACCATACATCTAAAAGGGATTAATACCAAAATATGTAAGGAACTCAAACTACTCAATAGTAAGAAAACAAATAACCTAATTAAAAATAGGCAAAGGACCTGAATAGACATTTATCAAAAGAAGACATACAAATGGCCAGTGGGTATACCAAAAAATGCTCAACATCAATAATTATCAGAAAAACTCAAATTAAAACCATAATTTCCTCACACATGTTAGAATGGCCATATCAAAAGACAAAAGATAATAAGTGTTGCTGGGTGTGTGAAGAAAAGGGAACACTTGTACAGTGCTGGTGAATATATCGATTGGTGTAGTCATTATGAAAACTAGTGGGGAGGTTCCACAAAAATTAAAAAAAAAAAAGAATAGAATAGAATAGAATAGAATTCATAAGAGCCAGGATATTGAATTAACTGAAGTATCCATCAACAAATGAATGAATAAAGAAAACGTGGTATATTTACTCAATGAGGTATTATTCAGCCTTAAAAAAGAAGGAAATCTTGACATTTGTAACAGTATGGATGAAACTGGAGGAAGTTATGTTAAATAAAATAAGCTAGATAGAGAAAGACAAATACTGCCTGATCTTAGTTATATGTAAAATCTAAAAATCAAATTAAACTCATAGAAGAATAGAGTAGAATGGTGGCTACCAGGGACTGGGGGTTGGGGATGGGAAGAGATTTTAGTCAAAATATACAAAATTTCAGTTAGATTGGAAAATAAGTTCAAGAGATCTGTTGTACAACATGATAACTGTAGTTAGTAACAATGTATTCTATTCTTAAAAATTGCTAAGAGGGTAGATTTTAAAAGTTCCCACCACAAAAAATGATCAATACATGGGGTCATACATATGTTATTTAGCCATTCCACAATACATAAATATTTCAAAATATCATTGTGTACACGATAAACATATGTAATTTTTTGAATTAAAAAGTAATTAATAAAATACAAAATTACTTTGCAGTGATAGTAGCATAATTGCATAAACTTGCTAAAATTCACCAAACTGTACACTTATAGAGAAGGAATTTTATGCTATGAAAATTATGTCAATAAAGCTCTTAAAATAGGCAAATGGGAAGTGTTGATGAATGGACAGAGGTACCGATAGACACATATGCAATAAAACAAGCATAGTAAAATGTCAGTGGTAGAATCTGAGGTTTATATGTGTTTACTGTAAATATCTTATTGGTTTTTTATATGTTTGAAAATGTTTATAGCAATATTATAGAAAAAGTAGGTCACAATAAGTAACAACTATTAGGAAAATAACACCATTTCTTGATTTAAACCAACAGGATGGAACTCTATGATAAATCAGTTACATTAAAAAAAAAGTTGGTATGATCATGTCTTAGTCCATTTTGGGCTGCTCTCACAGAATACCACAGACTGGGTAATTTACAAAGGAGAACAATTATTTCTTGCAGTTCTAGAGGCTGGGATGTCCAAGGTTGAGGGGCCCACATATGGTGATGGCCTCTGTGCTGTGATTTTCAGGGGGGGAAGGGCAAGAGAACACACCAGAGAGCAAGAGAGCAAAAGGGGAGTAAACTTGCATTTATAACAAACCCACCCTCATGATAACCCAACCAATTCCTACAAAAAACAACATTAATTTGTTCACAAGGGGTCTTTTCTTATCTCTTATTAGGCCCCATATCCAAACACTATTGCATTAGGGGTTAAGTTTCCAACACATGAACTTTGGGGGACACATTCAAACCATAACAAACCACTTTGATTGAGTTCCTGAAATACCATTTCCCATTAAATATCATGAAATATCAGGGCATTTTGGAGAATTTGCTGATGCAGGTCTGTGGCAGGAAATGTAAAAGATAAGCGTGGAAGATTTATACCATATGGCAAGGAAGCTATTTAAAAACTAGTAGAGTCATATCAGAGACACCAAGTCAAGTCAATTTGAAGCAGCCTCAGTAGCCAAAGATAGACCAGTTTGAGCTTTCCTGTGAATAGGGAACTGTGATGAGTTGCAACTCACTAAATATGTTTAAACTAATGAGTTTGTAATTATATACAAATCAAGAAAGACAATCTGGTTACTTTCTGAGGATGGTGAGAAACCACTTTATTTTCTTGAAAATTGGGTAAATAAGAGGAAAGTATCCAACATTTATCTTTTTTTTTTTTTTCCCATGAACTCTACTGTGTGGAAAGCAAATAATATTTGGGGGAAACGTATTTTTAAAAATTATCTTGGCCATAGTGAGAACACAATGATAGAAGGAGAACATCACCTATTGGTGATATGTCACTGAGTTTAGACAAAAGCTATTCCACATAATTTTTCTGTAACATTCTTATGCTTAGATCTGTCTTACTTTGACTTATCCTTAACTTAAGAGCAATCCAAACAGAACATTAAATTTGATGTAGAGCTTAAGAAGCAGTACTATGCTTTCTCATATGGCTGATACCCCCTCATTTGAATTAAAAAAAAAAGAAAAAAAATACTTTTATATTTTTTATATGTGAGAATTGTGTTATTTCCTGCTATGTGAGTGTGCTCATGATATAGTGGTATACCAACCAAATGTATTAGCATAAGGAAAATTAAGGTAGTACATAATTTAGTTTTAGAAAATGTTTTATTTTTTTCCAGTTATTTTTACGTATGTTCAAAATAGCATTAATTATTATGTAGACACATACAATAAAAGTTTGAAGATGTTTAAAAGTCATATATTTTATTTTGATTCTTCTAATAGTTACCTTAGACTTATATTAAACTCTAGAACTGATAGTATCTATTTCTACTGTCTTCCTTCACCTCCCTGTACCACCACCACATTTTCATTCGTATTTATTTTATAATAAATATTTATTTATATTTAATAATATATTAAATATACTAATATATTATTTTTATTATCTTTAATTTTTTTTGCTGAGGTACATTTGCTGGTCATTCTCTTTTAAAAGGGATTGGTAGGGATAATGGTGGACAATTTTCTGAGACTTTTAATTTTTATCATCAAGAATATAATCAAAGGGCCGTTTATGATAAAAACCACAAATAACAGTGGATTAAACAAGATTTAGAGGGTTATTTTTCTCTCAAATAATAGAAGTACAGTAAAGAAACTCCAGGTTACCTCCAGAGATTCAGATTTTTTTCTATATGTCTAGTTTTTCAAACTTAAAATATGATTTTCTTCCTCTCCTTAAAGTCCAAGATGTCTGTTGAAAATACAGACATCACATTTACATTTAAGGCAAGAATTAGAAGTAGGGGAGGAAGAGCTGAAAAGAGTGCTTATCAGGTATCTTGTCTTCCCATTAAGAAATGTTCTTGGATCCCATCTATTTACTTCCCCTTATGTCTAACTGGCCAAAACATGATCATGTAGCCAAACTTAGTTGCAAAGGATTCTGGAAAATGTAGTCTTTTAGATATGCATATGTTTTTGAATAAAATTAGGGTTTTGTCTTCAAGGACGAAGAGTAGAATGAACATTAGGTAAGCGACATCACTGGAGTTTTACTTTCTCCAACGTAGGCAAACTTACTGGTGCTGGCTAGTCCTATCTGTCTTATAGGTGTTCTAAAAGGATAACATGAGATCAACCTCCCTCCATGAAAAGGTAGAAGAATGTTTATATGTTTGTGGTAAGAGAGTATTAATCACGTTGCAGATACCATGCTTTTGCTCAGGAGTCCTTCCTCTCTTTAGTTACCTCTCTCTACTTAGGGAAATGCTTTTGCTGTCATTGCTATCATTGGTTAAGGTCTAATAACACCTCCAGAGCAAGTACTTTTCCTAGCAAGAAGTAATGGAGTTGTGTGTACATGTGCTCATTAAATCACACATCCATATCTTCATCCTTAACAATGTACAAGAGTTCCAGGGCACTCCCACTTGACAGGTTCTTAAGGCCTGGTAGTTTACTGCAGGATTCAGCCTTAAACTGTGGGCACTGACCCTGTCCATCTGTCCTCAACATGAGCAAGCTAGCTTCAGGACTGCTCAGATTTCTTATATTTTCTACCTTCAGGACAAAGTAGTATTTAAGTTTTGGGGGGCATAACAATAATAAATAAGAAACTATAAGAAATAAAATATTTTGTGGAATCCTGTCAGTAGTTTATATCTTTCTTTATCAATATTCTCATCTCATATAGTGATGAAAAGAATCAAAGTGTAGTTTGGCTTATAGCAGGGGTTGACAAACTTTTTCTGCAAAAGCCAGATAGGCTGTACAATTCTGTTGCAACTCCTCAATTCTGCTGTTGCACTGCATTGTGAAAGCAGCCATACACAATTCATACACCATGGGCATAGCTGTGTTACGATAACATTTTATTTATGAAAACAGGCAGTGGGCCAGATTTGATGTGCAGGCTGTACTTTGCTGGCTACCGGCTTAGAAAGATGATGTATTCCTAATTATTGTGATATTCCATACAGAGAGGTTTAGCAGTGAAAGGAAAACGTTATTTTTGGTATTTAATGACATATTTGCTTCGCAAGGTTGTGGAAACAAAGTATTCAGAACTGTGGTTTAAAACAACAGAGATTTATTCCCTTGCAGTTCTGATGTCTAGAAGTTCAAAGTCAAGGTTGGGAAAGGGTGATGCTGTTTCTGATAGCTTTTGGTGAGAATCCTTCTTTGCCCTTCTTAGTTCTGTTGTTTTCTAGCAATCCTTGAAATTCTTTAATTTATAGTTGCATCACTCTAATCTCTGTCTCCACCATCATGTGGCTGTTTTCTTTGTGTTCCTGTGTCCAAGTTTTTCTCTGTTTGTAAGGACACCAGATATATTGGATTGAGGGGATATCTACTCCAATATGAGCTTATCTTAATGAATTATGTCTGCAATCACCCTACTTTAAAATAAGATCACCTTCTAAGGCACTGGGGGTTAGGACTTTAACATACCTTTTTCTGAGGGGACATAATTCAACCCATAACAAATGACCAAATCCTGTCTTATCAATCACCATTTCTTTCAGTGGGACACATGATATATACAGAAGTTAATTTATCCCATGGGAATATGTGAAACATTTTATTTTAAGCTAGACCAAGCCAGCACATCATGTCCAAACACTGTCTTCTATAATAGTCTGCACTGGAGTGCAGATGTCCACCCTCACCCTCATGGATATGTTCCAAGATCCCCAGGAGATGCCTGAAATGGCAGATAGTACTGAACCTGATTGCTGTCAATTGGAGCACGTTTCTGCTCATGTCTTTCACCAACAAATTTAATGCTTTTTTCAACTTAACTAAGTACTTAGCACACACTGGCCATAACTTTTGTAGTTAGAGATGTGACAGCAAAACTAGCACAAATTTTTTTTTCCTTCTTCACTATTTTGTTGATAGATTTGTTCTTACTGCAGATCCTAGCAAGCTCAGCATACAATTTTTTTTCGCTTTCCTTTTTAACCTTTTCACTTAAGGATGCATTTTATGGCTTCTCTTTGGCTTATCTAAATTGCTAGCGTCACCATCTTGTGCTTTGGGGGCATTATAAAGTAAAATAAGGGTTACTTGAACACAAGCACTGCAATACCACACCAGTCAATCTGGTAACCAAGACTTCTCCTAAGTGACTAACAGGCAGGTAGTGTCTACAGCGTGGATCCACTGGGCAAATGGATGAGTCATGTCTCAGGAGGGATGGAGCTGGATGGTATGAGATTTCATCATGCCACTCAGAATGGCACGCAATCTAAGACTTATGAATTATTTCTGAAATTTTCCATTTACTATTTTCAGACTGTGGTTGACTGCGGGTAAGTGAGACCTTGGAAAGCAAAATCGTGGATAAGGGGGGATTACTGTATGTGATTTAAGTCAGAGTCTGAGGCAAGTCTTCTACTCCCCTACATGCCAAATTCACATCTGATGTGCACACTAACCCCCGACTAGTGACACAATGTGGAAGAAAGTTAGAGAGAGGAAGGGGAGCTGATGGGTCAACTCCAATAAGAGCTGTGTAATGTAAGCTGAGCCTCAGTTTCTGCTATTTTTCTCCTCCTGCTTGTGTTGCTTCTATTCTCTACCTCTCTCTGATGACCGTTCTCTTCCAGATATTTTGAGCTTTCCTTGTAAAAAGGGAGATAAAGAAGTGCTAAAGTCCATCAATGACTTTCTCCCTGATTAATTACAAAAATAAAGAAACATCATTGAAAAAAAAAATAGAGCCCTGTAGATAAAGTGAAGAGTCATTCAAACTATTTTATGTCAAAAACAATTGCCGAATGAAATCTATTTCTTGTGCCGGGTAATGGGGTGAGTTAATCAATTCTATGGAGTTGCTTGCCTATGCTAAATGGCCTCAGACTGGTACTTTTTTGTTCTTATTTTATCCATTCTTATTGTGTCTTGCATTTTCTCTCAACTGCTGTCTTTCGTGTGTGTATAACCAAATGAACAAAATTTGACAGCCTATCAATATACAAGTATCACACTTATACAAACACTTCAAGTAGTTTTGTTTGGAATCCTAACCCTCTGCCTAGCAGGAAGGCCATGTTTGTCCGGAACCTTTTCTCTGACATTCCCGTGAGCACTTCGGGTTGCTTACCTGTTACCAGATTATTTTTAACCCTCTCCCCCCAGCAGTTTGTGGGTCTCCAGTTATTTGCTCTTAGAGGCCCTAGGAGGGGAGGGGTTTCCTTGTGAGTCATCAGACATGCTCTCCACTATTTTTTAGTCCTGCTCCACTGGCTATTGTCAATCTGCTTCTCAAAGGTTATTAAATACACTGTCTCTGCCTGTACTGCTTCCTGCTTCCTCTGATCCATTGAGAGTTTTTGCTTTTCTTCCTGTCTAGCTGATTAAAGAAAAAAATTCTGTCTCTCATGACTGTTTCATAAGGTGTTCAAGATCTTTGTGAGCCTTTGTAACAAAGTTCTCTCCCTTTTACCTAAGCCATTCTCTTCCAAGACGGCTTAGATTTGGGATGAAGAATGGTCAAGAGGAGTCTCAGCCTGTAACTGATAGTTCTGTCCAGAATCTATGCTCTACTTGTCAGCCCAATCCCCTTTGCCAGACTGGACTTCACTTCCAATGGTTTTCCTTCAGAATATCTTCTCTTTTGCCATTTCTCCTGGCTTTCTCTTTTCACTGTAGTCAGGGATTATTTTGTTATTTCTCACAGAGCCTGCCTTCTTCCCCCCAAGGGCCACATTCAAATTTGCTTTCCTGAAGCTTAACTTCACAAATCTGTGCATTTGCCTTTCTCACTACAAAATAAACAAGTTTAACTGATGATCTCTGAATACAGCAGCACGCTGGAAGAGAATAAATATGGTTTAAGAAGTAGGTCAAGCTTCTAATCCTGGCTTTTCCCAGTGCTAACTCTCTAGGTTGGGTGAATCCCATAACACGTTGGCCTCAGCCTCTCCTCCGCTAATTGAGAGGGTAGCACTAACAGATATCTAAGGTTCCTAAATAAATGTATATTTAGTTTGTATTGTGGAGCTCTTTCATCTTATATGCTAATCTTAAACTCTTTCTTGGAGCCCATTCGGTTGTGTCCTCTCTTTTGTACTGGCTGGGCTGCTTGGGCTTTATTGGCTATTTTGCATCAGAGTTCTCAGCTGCTCGGTCAGCTTCATTGTTAAGTTTCATAAATTAGGACAGTTCTAACACTTAGCGGTGTTTAGCCATAAATTAAAATATCCATAAGAAAAGACCAAAGGAGTAGCCCAAGTTTTAGTTTTTTAATTAATAACAAAAATAAAATTAACATTAATTGTTACCACCGTTTGGTAAATAGTACAAAGGACGGTTCCTTCCTGTGGGGAAAATAGAATAATTTAGTCAGGCTCCCTGGACATTTCTTGTAAACAAGTTGTATGGGTGGAGTTAGTGCACACGGACACCAGTGTTATCTTTTTAATTGCTAGTGTGTGTTCTTCAGTTTGTGAAGCAGAATCTGGCCCACACAGCTCACGTCTAACAATAGAGCATGTTTACTCTGCTGGCAGCTGCTCGGTTTCAGTTTTTCTTTGGACTTTGCCAGTACCAGTTGAGTTTCTGAGTTTCTCCTTTTTACTGCCAAGCTCCTAGTGCTGCGTGTGCTGAATAAAGTCTATTCCTTCTTCAACCAAGGCTCCAAGGACCTTTTTGTCTGGTTACCCAGCTCATAGACCTGCGTGTGAAGGGTTTGTGAATGGGCTTGAGGGGTCTGAGCTCCAGACCCAGCCCTAGCTCTACACTTCCAAAAATGAACATTTTGCAATAATGCTGGCTTTGTCTCCTTTCAGCATGGACTGGGGTCAACACTCTACACATCTTTCTAATGGGTGAATTATTCTTCTGGGTATTTACTTCAGTTAAGGATTCTCATGGAGAAAGAAATCAAATCTTAGATCTGCTGAGGTATGTGTGTGTGCCATGGTAGTATATAGAGAAAAAAGGGTTACAGTTGTATCAAATCCTCATTGCCCTGAGTTAGAATGTCTTTCTGTGTGATTCTATTTTAGATTATTTTAAGTGTGACAATGTGAAGTGTGAAAAGGACAAGTCGACACCAGTTGATGATCCACCGGAGAGAGCTCGTTTATTAGGCAGCACACACACATATATATAGGGCTTTAAGGGAGAGCTGATTGGTTTAAAATACAATCCCTATTTAGCATACTGCATGGGGCTTGTGGGGGAGCTGATTGGCGTGCGATTCGCGCCGGCAGGAAGGAGAATGCGGAAGAGAAGGCCAACCAGCGCCATGATGGGGTGCAGCCGAGAAGGACTTATGTGATCAGGGTGTGATCCCTTGGGGCATTTGGGTTCTTACATTCCTCCCTTTTTCTTGTTTTAGGAAAGGGGACGTTGAAGTCATCGAGCTACTTCCTGCTGAACTGGGGCGTTGTGGGGGGGGGGCAAAGGGAGGAAGGTACATAAATACCCATTATGAAACCCCAAAGGAGGGTGGAGAAACAAGTAATTTCAAAAGGGGAAAAGTCCATAAACGTTCCTTGAAGCCACAAGTTGCACATGCACTGGTTCCCTTGTTTGTAGTTGGAGACTGGAGGGGGCAACCAGGCATCGGTGGCAAGGGCGTGTAGGAATGCATTTCCTCTGTAAGGTGGTGTCTCTTCAGCATCAGCTGAGGCGCTCACGAGATGAGGCGGGGGGTTCATCGGTACCTAGGAGATGGTAGTTTCTAAGTAAAAGCTGGCTAAAGGCCTGATTAGAAATTTTTCCCACTTGGGCTTGAAGAATGATGCAGGGCAAGGAAAGGCAGGTTATGAGGAATAACAGCATTCTTCTCCAAGGAAGATGCAAGTACCTCCTTTTTCTGCAGTGAGGAGGTCTAGTGCTCTATGGTTTTGGAGGGTGACCTGAGCTAAAGAGGTGGTTTGTCACTGTAGAGAGGAAAGAGATTCGGCAGTGGAGGACAGAGCCCCTTCAAGTTTAGTATTGATTCTTTGACCGCCCATAAACTGTGTCCTAAGTCTCCTACCAACAGGCCGGCTCCGACAGCTGATGTTGTTAGGGAAATACCAACCATGATTGGGAGGAAGGTGGCCCCTTTTTGTTTTGAGGGTGGATGAAGAAGATAGAACAGTTCTGAATTGGAGTACAGAGTGAGTTGAGGGACGATGGTGACAAGAAGGCATGGGGCAGTAAGATTAGACTGGATGGAGGTAAAGAGGGTTCCATTGCACCAGAAGAAAGAGCCTGGTGGGGCGAAGGTGTGGTTTTAAATGGTTGAGGAAGGGAAGTGTTTAAGGGGATGGCCACCAGGAGCGGTCGCATGAGAGAAAAATATTTACTTTAAGGTTCTGTTGGTTCTCTCTGCCTTTCCAGATGCCTGAGGTTGGTAAGGGCAATGTAGGTGCCAGGGGAGAGAGAGTGACTGGGAGAGTTTTTGTATTATCTGGGTGGTAAATTCAGGTCCATTGTCAGATTGAATGGAAGTGGGCATCCCAAATCGTGGGATGATTTGGGAAAGGAGAGTCTGGGCTATGGTGGAGGCCTTTTTATTGGATGTTGGGAATGCCTCTACCCATCCTGAAAAGGTATCAACAAACACCAAGAGGTATTTGAGGTGCCGGATGGAAGGCATGTGCGTAAAATCAACTTGCCAGTCGGCCGCGGGTGTGAGACCTCTGGCCTGGTGGGAGGGGTATGGCCCAGGTTTGAGAGGGGTGTTAGGATTGGTACACTGGGAGATTGTGCATGAGGAGGAAATTTTTTGCAAGAGGGCTTTGTCAGATGGGGTGATTGAGAAGAAGGCTTATAAAAACTGGGATAAAGCTTGGGGGCTAGAGTGAAACAGGTCATGGAGCAAGCAAAAGAGAGAGGACTTATCATCATTAGGCGGTTGAGGCTGAGAGGGTGTCTGTGAACCTTGGGAGCCGTATGGAAGAATGGGAAGTTGGTTTTGTGTCTGTGGGTGCATTGCCGCAGTGTGTGCGGTGAGGTCAGCCTTACAATTCCCGCGACTGATTGGGGAATCGTCCCTCTGGTGGGCTCGGCAATGAATGATTCCTAATTCACAAGGTAAATGGGATGCCTCAATTAATGTGGAGATTAAAGCTGAGTTGGTGATTGTGTTACCCTTGGTGTTAAGCAGACTGCGTTCTTTCCATATGGCGGCATGAGAGAGAAGTATATGAAAAACATATTTGGAGTCAGTGTGTAAGTTAAGAGTTCTTCCTTCAGCTAGAATGCAGGCTCGCATGGCGGCGATAAGTTCGGCCTGCTGGTTGGTAGTATCCTTGGGTAAAGGTTGGGCCTCTATAACCGAATCAAGGGAGACTGTGGCATACCCTGCGTAATGAGTGTTTCCTTCCTTGAATGAGGACCCATCCATGAACCATGTGAGATCAGTGTGAGATAGGGGTCCCTCAGTGATGGAAGAGCGGTAAGGTATAAAATTTTGAAGGCTTTCTACGCAGCTGTGCAAAGGGGTGTTGGGGGAATCTGGTATAGGCAGTAGGGTAGCCGGATTTAGGGGTGGGCAGGTAGTGAAGGATAGGGCAGGATTTTCCAGAAACGAGGATAGGAGGGTTGGGATTCTGGAAGGTGGGAGGGATTGGAGAGCCTTATAGGTAAGGAGGTCTTTTAGTTTTATGCGTACAGGGGAACACTGGGCCAGAGCAGGGCTGGCAGTGTCCCAAACTGTGGGGTTAACAGGGTGCGTTAAGATGGGTAAGGACTTCTTTGAAGGGGTGGGATTAGTAGGATCTTGGGCTTGAACTAGCGCTAGGAGGAAGGAAATGGGGGAAGAGGAAGAGGACAGGGGCAAAGTAATGGAGACTTGAAGCCATGATAGAATGTCCCGACCCAACAAGGGGACGGGGCATTGTGGCATGACTAGAAAGGAATGGGAGAAAATGGATTGAGTGCCTTGAAGGCAGCAGGTTAAAAGAGGGGTTTTGGGGGGAAAGATTTGTTTACCTCCTACCCCGACTATAGGAGAGCTGCTGGAGGTGGTGGGGTCTTTATATTCCCCTAAGACCGAAAAGGTGGCTCCAGTGTCCAGGAGGAAAGATATTGGGTGGCCGTCCACAGCCATGGATACCCTGGGCTCCTGTTTTGTTATAGAGATGGTCGGGAAGGGCCCAAGGCTCCGTTGGTCCTCCTCAGCGAGGCCCACCATAGGTGGGGTCCATGGTTCGGGGGACTGTGGGGCAGTTGGTCCCTCACCCCTTCGGGCGAGGGGGCAATCAGATCCCCAGTGTCCCTTCTTTTTGCATTTTGGACAAGGAGTGGTGGGTGGCCTGGGGGTGGGGCAAGCCTTTGCCCAATGCCCTTCTTTTCCACATTTAAAGCAGGCTCCAGGTGGAGGCTTAGAGGTGGAGGCTGTGGGAGGGCGTCCAGGGGGTTTGATAAGCTGGGCCAACATCTGGAAGTTGGCGTCGTCGGCCTTTTGTTTTCGACGTTCCTTTTCCTCCTCCCGATTATGAAAAACCTTGAAGGCCACTGACAGGATTTCGGTCTGAGGGGTTGCAGGACCCTGCTCTAATTTTTTAAGTTTAGTTTTAATGTTGGGGTAGGATTGGGCCAGGAAATAGGTCATAAGGACATGCCGGCCGTCTTCTGAGTTGGGGTCTAAGTTAGTGTATTGTTGAAAGGCCTGAGTTTCCTCCTTTTTTTGGACAATTTCTTGAATTTTTTGGAAATTGACGACCTTGCGAGCCGATTTTTTGAGGCCATTTATTAAGCAAGAGGCAAAACGGTCTCGAGCCTGGATTCCCTGGGCTGTGTTATAATCCCAATTAGGTTCCTGTTCTGGGACTGCTTGGGGGCCTGGCGGGTGATTCGGATTGGTACGTTGGGTGTCAGTGGCATGGGTTTGGGCTGTATCCCAGACCCTGCGGCGTTCCTCGGGGAGGAGGGTATTGGCTAGGAGCATGAAGATGTCATGATGTGTGAGGCTGTAGGCCTGCAGGATCCATTGGAATTCTTTAATGTAGGTGGTAGGGTCAGTAGAGAAAGAGCCTAGTCTTTTTTCTAATTCTGTAAGGTCAGCTAGGGAAAAGGGAACATGGACCCTAACTACTCCTTCAGCCCCAGCTACCTCATGTAGTGGGGCGATTGTTAAAGGGGTGGGGGGGGTCCTCGGGAATGGGTGAAAGGGGGGCTTAGTGGGTCAGGAGTAGGGGAGAGTAAAGATGGAGGAGTGGATGGTGCAGGAGGTGCAGAAGGTGACGCGGATGACGGGGGAGGAGGAGCAGACGCAGGAGGCACTGGGGGAGGAGGAGGTCGGTAGGGTGGGGGTTCATCAGCAGGGTCAAAATGGAGGGGTGACTGTGAAGATGGTTTACAGGCTAAAAGGACTTGAGAGGGAGCACAGGAGGAGCAGAGGGTGAGGTTCTGAGCCAACAGGCGAAAAGCCTCGATGTAGGGGATCTCTTTCCATTTTTTTAGGCACTGGCAGTAGTTTAAGAGGTCTCGTAGAATGTTAGGATCTAGTGTGCCCTCAGGGGGCCATGTGTTTTGATTATCTAAAGGATAATAAGGCCAATCTTGTGTACAGAATTTGGTGAGGAGTTTGGGCTTACTATCCGGCCTGAGGGAAATGTTGGTGAGGTTTTTCAGAAGGCATTGAAGTGGAGAGTCCCCTAGGGAGGAGGAGGAAGCGCCCATACTGGTCTCTTAATGGGAATTTAGACAGAAATCGGACAGAGATTAGTGATAAGACAGATCCTTCAGCCAGTTGGGAAAGGCGGGATCCTAGAGGGTGTCCCAAGTAGGTCACGTCAGTCCCGGCAGGTTCAGGTATGAACCAGGAGAGAAGGGAGGTGTGGGTCGTCACTCAGACCTTCACTTCTCTAGGGCAAAAGCCCGGTGCCTGAAGGAACCTAGCGCTAGGAATTTCTGGTCGGGTCCCGGACCCGGGAAGTGGAGAGAAGAGAGTGGTGGACAGGAGGGTGAAAGAGAGAAGGAGAGAACAGAATGGGGCTTTTAACCTCCAAAAATGAAAGTAAAAGTTTACCGGGGCTTTGGAACCTGTTATAGTTTGGGAATTTATGGTGGTCGTGAAGACCGTGGTGGGGTGGGGTATGGGCGTTAGGGGCTACTGGACGATCACAGCTAGACTCCCTGCGGTAGCCTGAAAAAAGAGCTGGTGCCCTTTAGGAAAGGGGGCTTACCTAATGATGAGCCGGTGGTGAGTGGAAGGAGCCAGCGCCAAAAAGAATGGACGAGGGTGGACCATCAATGGTGAGCGGTGGAAGGGAGGCTGGTCCTGGCGGGACGGAGTTCCTGAGGGGCGACTCAAAAAGTGCTGCCGCTGCGATTCGAGAAGTGTTGCAGCTCGAGGGAGCCCCGAGGGGCGACTTGGAAAGTGTCGCCGCTGCGATCCGAAAAGTGTCGCCGCTGCGATCCGAAAAGTGTCGCCGCTCGAGAGGAACTCCTCCCTGGGTTTCGGCACCAAATGAAAGGATGAGTGGACACCAGTTGACGATCCACCGGAGAGAGCTCGTTTATTTGGCAGCACACACACACATATATAGGGCTTTAAGGGAAAGCTGATTGGTTTAAAATACAATCCCTATTTAGCATACCGCATGGGACTTGGTGGGGAGCTGATTGGCGTGCGATTCGCGCCGGCGGGAAGGAGAATGTGGAAGAGAAGGGCAACCAGTGCCATGATGGGGTGCGGCCGAGAAGGGCTTATGAGATCAGGGTGTGATCCCTTGGGGCATTTGGGTTCTTACAAGTTCGGCAAAGTGGAAAGCAAACCCAAGGATAGCTTGGGAAAGGCTGGTATGGCCTTGGTCTTATATGCAGTGGCATTTTAATAATTACCATGAAGAACTTTTCAATATATATTCTTCTCAGAGAGCACTCAGACTGGGCCAATGGAAGCATTTGGCATCCTGTTGACGACGAAATCTCAGAGGTTCTGTTTATGTCATTATCTCAGATGTCATGTTTCATCCCATTACTTACTTCAAGACTTGCTCTGCCAACTTTACTTCATAAATTGCAACATATCCCACTGAATATTTTCCAGAATTATTTGTTTCTTAGATGGCAATATTTGTTTAATTGTTTTGTTTATTTTACCTTGAATTTTTCCTAATACTAGAAATAACCTCACTTTTTTTCCCTTTGGTTTTTAAACTACCTGAACAGCTTATTCAATTTTGCCCTTTCAAGCAATGAGCATGGATTTGTCACCCCTGTCCTGGCAATGTCCTATTGTAACTGTCTGTCTGCTTCCTGAACTCTGGCCAACCAGATACTTTTCTTCAGAAGGTCTGATTAATAAAGATAATTTCCTTTTGCTTGTGGTAATGCTTCCATAATTGCAGTTGTAAATGAAAGGGCAGAGTAAATCCTTTCTCAACTGGAAACTCACAGATTTTATTATCTTCTGCTCAATCAAATTCAGTTTTGCTTCCTGTACTTCTCAAATGCTGGGTCATATAAAATGAAGCTGCATGGTTCTGTGTCTTATTTTTACTCTCCCTGTTTTGATCTTTCTTGCATGCTATTTCTAAAGTCTATCTCTCCTTCTTAGGAAGCAGGATACAAAGCTGGAGACAGACATGGCCATACATCTAAAAGCAAACCACTCCATTGTTGGAATGGCCCGAGAAGAAATGTGGTTTCTGTTCAGGCTGAGAGTGATTTTTGATCAAGTTATAGTCCCTAACATTTCTTATCCCCTAACATGATTGCTTCAGAAAGCAGCACTCTGAATTAGAACATTAATTGCAGAAAGGGGATCCAAAAAAGATCTGTGGAGATGGAAGTCAGAAATCTTGAAGTAAAGCACTTATGGATTTAGCTGTTTTCTTGGACACCTCTACAGCAATTTTTTCCTGCCATGAAAAAAATTATTGGCCTACTCTAAAAAGAACATTGTGGCAAATCAATTACTGTATTTTTAAACTAATTGACTTTATTCTTATACAAGTCTTTGGTTTACAGAAAACTTGAGCAAAACGTACAGGCGGTTCACGTACCTCCCATACTCAGTTGCTCTTGTTATTAACATCTTACATTAGTGTTGTGCATTTGTTACAATTATAAGCCAATATTGATACATTATTATTAATTAAACTTTACATCAAGGTTTCCACTTTGTGTTGTACAGTTCTATGGGTTTTGCTAAATGCATAATGTCATGAATTTACCATTATGGTATCATACAGAATAATTTCACTAAAAGCCTTTAAAATATAAAACTAAGTATTTTTATGGAAATAAATCATATCAACTGTCAAAACTTAAACTAGCCTCCATTATAATTTAAAAACTGCAGATTCCCTGTTTCTAACAGTGGTGTTAGCCCTGGATTTTAGATTGACAAATTTATTGACTGAGTTCCTCCTCAACAGTGTGCTGTCTTCAAGCAGGCAAAAAACATATTTTAGTATCGTTGCATTCTGTGTTTCTACAGTCCTTCTGCTAGGCCAAATGGTGGAAGACAGAAAGTACAAAGAGTTAGTCTAAGGGGAAAAGAAAATGTTCTAAAAGATTGAATGTTCATCTAACCTCTAGTGTTTATTTTTGTTGACAGTGTATTTTGTCTGGATAGATTTCTAATTATCGTCTCAAAAATGTTCCCATACGCTTCTTATAAATGTAAATACCAAGAATAAAAGAAAAGATAAGAATGAAATAGCCGAAATAGCCAGCGGGCATTTATTGAGGGCTTTTTATCTTACCTGTTTAGTAGTAGGTACACACAGGAGTACAGTGTTTATGTATATACAGTATACATACAGAAATTGGCCATGTTAAGTAAATAGAAAATTAAATGGTAGATGATCTTCTCAAGCTGTTTCCTCTTTTGAACCACTGTAACATTTTATAACAGCATCTTCCTTTAGATTCCAAGCAAATATTTCAGTCTCCTGATTCCAGAGCATTACTTAATTCATTTAGCAGTTTGTTGGTTGGTTGTTTGGTTGCTTGGTTTTTACTGAGCACCTCTTCTGTATATATTACAAGCCACACATGGTAGAGGCAGAAAAGAATGAAACATGGTATGTCTTGAAGCTCATTGGGAAGTCAGACACATGCACAAACATCCATCAATAAATGAGATATATCATTTAACATAGTCATAAAGGCAGCACATTGAGGGCACATTTGAGCAGTTAATTTATCTGGTTAATTCATTAATAAAGAATCTAGACAAGGCTCCTTGTTGAGCCCTCAGAGCTCTTATGGATAGAACTTATGACAAATGACACCATCAGCCCTCCGTATAGTAAATGTAGGCTTTCAATAAGAAAAGGGATTTGATCCAATATATGATGTATGGAAATACACTCTGGGGCTGAAAGTTAAACTAATCATGTTGATAAGGTCGACAATACTGAATCTCATACTATGGGAGAACTTGATGTCATAATATTTAAAGATATACTCATTTCCCATTTGGTACATATTTAAGGGAAATAAAATAGCAGAGCAGCAAGATTCTGACACCACATTTACCATTGAGATTCTGTGATTCAAATGGAATTGTCCAGTTTATGTTTTTTTTATTATTAGATGTAGAATGAAGCAGTTGACTTGATTGTTTAAAAAAATTAAATTAAATTTATTGTGAAAAACATTAAGTTGACTTAGAACCCCTTTCCTCACCCTTTTAATATCCTATGCATTGATACTTTAGGGATAAAATTATTGGCCTATGCACCTGTAATTACTTAAAGTATAAACATGGTTTTTATCTAGAGTTTTTTTTAAAGTGGTTATTCCCTTCCAAATACATGCTATTAAATATCTGCTACAAATTTCTCATTTCTCCAGAATTAGCTTTTATCAGTGTTTACTGGGTCCTGAGACTGCTCTGTCTCTGGACATGCTACTGGGCTTCTGTTTCTGCCTCTATGTCATTCAGACACTATTACAATGGGAGAACCTAGTCTTTTAAGTAGAAAGGATTTCTTCTTATTGGGATTTAAGATAAATACAAATTAACTTACTGAGTCAAAACTTGCCATAATCTCATTATAGACAGTATCACCAAAATGTAAGCTCTGGACATCAGGGACCATGTCTGTTTTGCTCATCACTATATTCCCAGTGCCCAGAACAGAGCCCAACTCATAGCAGGTGCTCGACTAATGTATGCTTACTATTTAGCAACTGAAGATCAAACGTCTCCATTACTGCATAAATCTAGGAGTAATATTGTTTTACTCTTCCACACCTAGAATCAGATAAATTGCAGACAACACGGGTTTGGTTCTCCCACATATTTGGTGTTTATGAACAAGTATTTATGAAGGGTAGAATAGGGAACACAATGAGGCACAACATAAAATAATATTTGCTTCATGCTGCTGAAATTTTAGTACAGAAGACAGACTATGAACACAAAGATAAAAATCAGGGGGGTTAAAAAAGTGATAAGTGGTATTTTACATAGAGTGTTAAAAAAAGATTTTGGAGGCATTGAATCTAAACACAGACTTGTATTAACTGAAGAAGTTACTGTGATAACCTGGGGAAAGATCACATTAGGCAGAAGGAACAGTTTGTGTCAAGCACCTGAGGCAGGAATAATCTTGGCAAGTCCACAGAACAACAATTAGGCTACTGTGGTTGGTATAGAGTAAGCCAAAAGGAGAAAGACAGGAGATGATGTCAGCAAGCAAGTCAGGAGTGAGATCTTACAGCATTTTTCGGATGATGGCAAAGAATTTGGATTTTATTTTGGCATTAGAATGTTTTGAACAGGGGAGTGATGCAATATCACTTTTTTTTTTTTTTACATTTAAAAAAATGGTAGGTATATGGAGACAAAAATAGTGGGTGGAAATGAATGTGAAAAGATATTTGGTGCACAATTATAAGCACTAAGGTGAGCCCTGCATCTGGATTCAATAATAAGACAAAGTGAGGCCCCACAGATGCAGCCTTGGAATGGAGTATGATTTGGGATTTAACAAGCATTTAACAAGCATTTCATCTCAGGTACCTATTGGTCTGCTGGTAGTGAAAAAAGCTTAGCTATCTGTAGCTATGTTTTTAATCCTCTGAGCGTGAATTTTTTCTTACATATTGCAATAATTTCTCTACTACAGCCAATGGTTACTGAAGGAATTCTTATGTTGAATTTTTTGGGACTCCAGTAGTTGGAAATAAAAGGGAAAATTGCTCTCCCAATCCTAAGAATGAACACGGTTGTCAGGATATAGGTACATAAATGGTCCACCTGATAACTTTGTTACTGCTCTAAAATTTCAGTAAGGTTTTGCACCTGTCTGTGATTGGAATCACTGCTGTAAAATGAGCTACCTAGGTAAAGATTAATGAGCTGGCTGGAGAGTTGATCCTTGAGGATATCCTTAATCTTATTTTCCTGATTCAATCTATACAATCCTCTCCCACAATGCAATTAAAATCATTAAATAACACATACCAGGAAAAATAAAGAGGCACACACTGCACATGCAGATTTTCAACAAAAACAGCATGGGTATCAAGAGTTTTGGCTTCTTTCCCTGCTCAGTAATGATTAGTGAAGTCATGTGTAGAAAATATTTTCAGCATGCAAAATTTCTGAAGCTGTTGCTAAATCAAAAATGAATGCAAACAATGTATGGTTTACAAAGCTTTAACTAGTTAAGCCAAGAAGGATGACTATTTGCATTGATAAGAATTGCTGGATAAATAAGTACTTTTAAATTGTGATAAATACTGTTAAATAATTAAATAAGTTGTCTCAGTCTATTAAATTTAGAGAAATGGAGGCTTAAAGTTACAATCTCAGTATTTAATCATTCAGTTCTGCAACCACTGAGTACCTCCTTTGTACAAAGCCTTTCTCTAGTTAACGTGTGGAGTAGTCCTCTGTTGATTTTGAATTTTGTGATATTTCTTATTAATATATCACACTTGATCTTAGGGGAGACATAATCTCGAGTCAATACTGCCAGCATTCAAAGCTATTCTTTTGCAATATATTTAATTTGACACAATCTTTCCAAATAATCTCCCATTCTTATCAGTTCCTGCCACTACAAGCGGGGCTGAAGACTACTTTAGAAAGATCATCTCTAAGGCAAGATACATATTAAAGAAACAAATGAGTGATCTAGAAGAAGACTTAGATGAATAAAAACACATACTAAAATATATAATTTATGAATATGCAATTTCACAAAATAATTTGTTTAATTTAATTGTAAATAAACTTCTAATGTGTTTTTTGTTAAACTTGATAAAGCATTTCAATTGTTTATATATAAGAATGAATGAACAAGAAGAGCCTCCTAAACTGTTCAAAAATAAGGATGACCAGTGGGACCATGACCTTCCAAAAATTACTTATATTAAACCTACTATGATTAGAAGATGCAATCACCAAGTCATTGCAACAAAGCAGATAGCAGGAAAAATAATCATTGTATTGTATGAAGTTAAAGTAAGATAAATTTTTTAAAAAGTTAAGGGCTGGAGAAAGATGCTTTCCCTTCTAGACATTATAAAGAGGAGATGATTAAGACAGTGTTGTATTAACACATGTGCTGACAAATAAACCTTTCCGACAAAGTAGAGAGGCACAAAAATATAGCATAGCATCACAAACTTGTGCAGAGAAAAGTGACAACATAGCTGATGGTATAAGGAAAATTAGTTCATGATTTGAAGAAAGCTAAAATTGGATTTCTATATTACACAATATATAAAAATAAACTTTAAATGTATTGAAGTTCTAAATATGAAAGGAATGGTATTAGAAAAATAAAAATGTAAGATAATATCTTTGTGACCTTAGGGTAGGGGAGAATATTTTAAGATCCCCCAAAGCATAAGACATAATGGGAAAGATTGGTGGATTTTACAACATCAAAATTAAAGGTGTCTGTTCCATGAATGACAGTATACACAACATCAACAAACAGGTGACACATGAAAAAAAGATATTTGCAATGTCAACAAAACAATGCACGAAAGAATCAGCATCTAGAATGTGAGGAGTTTCTGTTAATCAGCAAGAAATATAGGAACTTTCTGCTCAATGACAAAAGTTGGGTTATGAGAAATAAACAATTCACAGAATAGAAACTCATTCAGCTAAGAAGAATAGAAAATAAAAATGCTTAACTTCACTATTAATTAGAGATATACAAGTCAAATAATGGTGAAAAACCACTTGATACCCAGCAGTATGCAACTGGAAAGTTGCATGATACAAAATTCTGGTGAGGATGTGGGGGTAGTGGGAAGAGAACAGATTGTAACTGGGCAGCAGTTCTCAAAAGCAATCTGAAAGTACAGAGTGAAATTATATATTTATATACTCCATATCCCTGGGTAATATACCTGATATTTGTATAATCCACTCCTGGGTAATATAACCTAGAGAACTTTCTGCATAGGTTCATGAAGACATGTAAAATTATGTTTATTGCAATTTTTTTAATGGTGGCAAAGTATCATAAACAATTTATTAATCAACCACAAAGAATATAGATAGGAGTAGCTACCCTACTAGAGCTCCCTCTGGAAGCAGACAGATGCTGAAACAGGGATTGAGAACACCAAGAGGAAAGTGGCAAAGTAAAACAGGAAGGGAAAGGGAGCCATGTAGAAACGTGTTCTCGAGTCAGCTACTATGGTGGACAGCTGAAGGCCCTGTGAAATTGTGGAAAACACACACATCAAAATAATCTCAGCCATGGGTGAAGGAACAAAGGTATTTATACACCCACTCCCAGCAGCAATTGTTAAGAGCTGCTCAATAGATGTTCATTTCCAGGCACTCTGGCCTGCCATGCACTTCAGCAAAGTGAATTTCTGCAGCCCAATGGCAAACCACTAACAAAACTGCAAGTGCTGGTCATTGGAAACCAGTGTGGTAAACATAAAAATGGTTATGAGGGCCGACCCCATGGCTCACTAGGGAGAGTGCGGCGCTGGGAGCGCAGCAGCTCTCCGGCTGCGGGTTCGGATCCTATATAGGGATGGCTGGTGCACTCACTGGCTGAGCGCAGGAGGGTTGCTATCCCCTTACTGGTCACAAAAAAAAAAAAAAATGGTAATGAATTCTGAGGGGATAGGCCGAACAACAGAAACACCTGAGCAGTGATTTATGCATGTGCTATTGTTTGTCCCTCAAAGTTGAGTGGTGGGAACTTTAAGAGGTCATTAGATCGTGAGGGATCTGCCTTCATGAATGGATTGATGCCCTTATTGCAGGAGTGGATTGGTTATCACAGGAGTGAGTTCCTGGTAAAAGTATGCGTTCAGCCCTCTTTCTCTCACTTTACTGTGCCCTCTTGCCCTTTCACCTTCTGCCATAGGATGATACAGCAAAAAGGCCCTGCCCAGATGCTGGTGTCTTAATATTGGACTCCTCAGCCTCCAGAACTGTGAGAAATAAAATTTCTTTATGAATCACCCCATGTGTGGTATTCTGTTACAGCAGCACAAAACAAAGATAGCATATCATTTGATACTACACTGAATTTACGTATATTTGCACATGGCATCATGAATAGATTTCAAAATCAAAGTAGAATGAAAATGAAAAAAAATAATAAATTAAAAATAATAAATTTAAAAAATATATACATATGAAATAAAATATTGTATGTTTTTTTAACTACACATACCACATACATATTAAGGAAGAAAAAGAGGAACCTTATATAGGTTAGTAAAGACAGCATGTCATAAACTGAGGGGTATAATTAACATATGTCTGGAGTTGAATAAAAATAAAATTCTCTGGGCCGAGCCCGTGGCGCACTCGGTAGAGTGCTGCGCTGGGAGCGCGGCGACGCTCCCGCCGCGGGTTCGGATCCTATATAAGAATGACCAGTGCACTCACTGGCTGAGTGCCGGTCACGAAAAATAAAATAAAATAAAATAAAATAAAATAAAATTCTCTGAGCATTAAAGAAAATCAAAATATAAATGACAAAGTGGGGAAATACTACACATATAACAGTATTTACTATAATTAATCTATTGAAAGCACTGGTACATTAAAAAATAATGGAAAAATCCAATTTAAGAAAAGGCCAAAGACGTGAACAAATACTCTGTAATACATAAAATCATGAATAGCTTTATAAAATATAGCAAGCACAAAAATTGTGCAGTTCATTAATAATTCAAGTAAAACTAACCTCCCCCAAAGCAACAATGTTCTCTGATTTTTGCTTTTCAAATTAGTGAATGTTTCAGTAATGAATACTCATTGTTTCTAAGGGTGTGATTAAACAGATCCTTCCATACATGCTGATAAGAGTAAAATTTGATACAGTCTTTCTAGAAAACAGACAATATCAAGAACCTAAAAATGCACTGGCCCTTCTACCTAGTAACTTTACTTCTAGGAGTTTAATATAAGGACAAAATCAAGGTAAAGAAAAATACTCTTGTAAAATGATGTTTATCACAGTGTTATTTTTAATAGAAAAGAAGGGAGATAAGAAATTAATTGAACATCGGGTTTTAAGGGGATGATGAGATATATCTTGTAGCTTGTAGATATAACCAAAAAGGAGGAAAAGAAGGGTCTCCCTGAGATAACTTTGAGCTGAGAACCAGATGACAAGAAGCGATTTTTCTTCACACCACATTTATTCAAAGCAGCTTGTTATTTAGTTAATATTTTTGTATCTAGCAAAAAAAAAAAAAAAGAAAATTCCCATTATAGCTTCAGAACATTCTATTTTATATTTACATGTGATGTGAATTTGTCACATTAAACAGTGAGTTTAAAACATTCTTTAGAATGCCGTTTGGGAGTGTGGGTAAATAGAATAGTTTGGTCAGGGCCCTCACCTTGGGTCCAGTTGGGTGTGGTTTTAGCAAATCCATTGTAAGCAAATTGTGTGTGTGTGTGTGTGTGTGTGTGTGTGTGTGTGTGGAGTTAGTGTGCATGCACACCAATGTATCTTTTTAGTTTTGTTGCTATTCTTGTGTTTTTCAGAGAGAGAGAGAGAGAGAGAGTTTGGTGAAGCAGGTGGGCAAGTGTAGGCCTTGGGCGCCTGCCCCATGCAGCCATGCTTTCTGACCTACGGCCTCCAAGGACCTTTTGGCTGGTTACCTAGCTCATAGACCTGTGTGAAGGGGTCTGGTGACCCAGCCGGGCATGTGTGGGGTCTGGTGACCCAGTCTGGCATATGAAGGGTTTGTGACCCAGTCTGTGAATGGGCTTGAGGAGTCTGGGAGCTCTAGACCCAGCCCTAGCTCAACAATCGGCCCAGTTGATAGGTAGAAGAGCCTGACAACTGGTGTGGTTGTAGAGCTAGACAATTGGTGTCACGAATAGGATTAAGAGTGCTACAACTGGCGATGTTGACAGGATTCCAGACATCAGCTATAGCTTGGCAGGGAGCAACTTTTCTGTTTTATAAACTAATCAGCTGTGTTTGAGATCTGAGTAAATTAGTCAAATTCTTAACTCTATCAATTGCTACTTGTTTGATATTTTGCAAATGTTTAAAACTCTTTGTCACCATTTTTTTTTTAAATTTGTGAAATGAGGATATAATTCCTATATGTGGCAGGCATAATATGGCTCCCCAAAGACATCCATGTCCTAATCCATGGAACCTGAGACTATGTCATGTTACATGCAAAGGGGAATTAAGGCTGCAGATTAAATTAGGCTGCTAATCAACCAATCTTAAAATGGAGAGATTATCCTGGATTATCTTGAATTATTCAGGTGAGCCCACCGTCTA
The DNA here is from genome assembly GCF_027409185.1 of Cynocephalus volans. NCBI lineage: Eukaryota > Metazoa > Chordata > Mammalia > Dermoptera > Cynocephalidae > Cynocephalus > Cynocephalus volans. The sequence goes on from NC_084464.1 coordinate 82,004,087, forward strand.
CAAGGGTTCTTAAAAGTGTAAGACGGAGGAGGCAGAAGAGAGAAGGAGATGTGACCATGCAAGCAAGATTAGCAAGATGCAAAGTGACGATGCAACTTGCCCTTCCTGGATTTGAAAATGAAACTGGGCCATGAACCAGGAATGCAGGCAGCCTCTGGATACTAGAAAAGGTAAGAAGACAGACTCCTACCTAGGGCCCCTGGAAAGGAAACAGCACCTTGATTTTAGCTTACTGAAACCTCTATCAGATTTCTGACCTCTAGAGCTCCAGATAATAAACTTGGATTGTTTCCAGCCATTAAGTTTCTGATAATTTGTTACAGCGGCCATAGAAAGCTAATACACAATCTAACCACAACATTTTTGTGAGGGGCAAATTAGGTAATTTATTGTAATTATTGGAAAGTATCTCAGAAATACATTAATGCTAAACATGTAATAATTAGGTTAGCGAGAACAACAAACAGTAAGTTGGAAATGTGTATCATGTAGCATTCAGGAAGAGTGGAGGCAGGAAGTATGTCTATACTTTCCACGTATCCATCTGTGGGGAAAATAGAATAATTTAGTCAGGCTCCCTTGGCTCAGGTCTGGCTGGGGGCAGCACATTTCTTGTAAACAAGCTGTGTGGGTGGAGTTAATGTGCATGTGTACCCATGTATCTTTCTAGTTAATCGCTATTGTGTGTTCTGCAGTTTTGTGAAGCAGGCTGGTGGTAGAGAGCTCGCATCTAAAAATAGAGCATGTTTCCTCTGCTGGCAGCTGCTCAGGTTCAGTTTCTCTTTGGACTTTGCCAATAGCAGTTGAGTTTTGGAGTTTCTGAGTTTCTTTTTGTACTGCTTAGCTCATAGTGTTGTGTGTGCTGAATAAAGACTATTCCTACTTCAGCCAAGGCTCTAAGGAACTTTTTGCTGGTTACCCAGCTCATAGACCTGAATGTGAAAGATTTGTGAATGGGCCCGAGGTGTCTGTGAGCACCAGAGACCCAGTCCTAGCTCTACAATTGGCACCATCAGCAGGATTACACTACACCATCTGTTCCCCACCTAGAGAATTTCCTAAGGTAAACTCCGTGGGTCTTTACATATAAAGTATTGTTGTAGTCAACATTGTACATAGATCTATTCCACTTTTAACAGTCATCCCATCCTAGCAAAGTAACTCAGTCTTTCAATGAGAATTTGGTTTAATCTTTTGAAGTGAGGAAATGCAATGTTAAAAGGCTTCATGGACAGTTTACCTTGGTAGATAGTAAAAGAGGGATTTTTTTAAACCTCTCAATATAGTTCCTAACTAGATATGGTACATGGAACTTCTACAGCCAAGAGCCAGAAGATAAAACCAAAACAGTTATTGGCAGGGATGAGATATAGGAAAAATCTATAGAACTTGATGTTATTGCTAAGCAAAATAATCAACCAACCTTGATGTCAACCAACTCCTAGTAATGTCATCTAATAAATATCCTTACTGTTTGAGCCAGTTTACAGCTAAGAGCATCCTTACTGTTACTACTGCCAAGGCCAGCTGGCTTTGTGATTGTCCCCAGAGCTACTTTGGACAGATTTCCTTTGACTACAAATTTGATATCCACCAACCATGTCTGGCATGACATTTAGCTAGTATTTACTGGTTTTACTGTGCAGGTGGGGAGGAGGCAAATGTGGCCTATGATTTTGCGAAACTACTAGAGATGGCCCTGAATGTATGCCAGCAGGCTCAGTTGTGTTTACTGGATGCTTTCATTGGTGGATTGGTGGATTTAAAAATGCTATGTCAATTGAGAAGCTCTTCCAAAATAAATCAGAGAAGGGACACATACGGACATAACAATAGCACATTTATAGTGGTGTTTCAAAGAGCATTCTAGTGTGATGGGGAATATGACCTCCTTTTTTATATACCACATGGACTTACAATTCCATGCATTTATAGACCCAATTATATCACTATGCTTTTTATTACCAATGCAAATTCAGTACTGCTCTTTACTGTTTAGATCCACACTTCATAACCAACAACCACAGCAATGCTATCCACTTGAGACAGCTGAGCAGAGCTATATCCAAAAGGAAAAATAAAAAAGCCAAAAAACACCTAGCAAGAAAGAAAATGTATGGTAAGAAAAAGAGTATAAATTTCACATAAAGATAGTATTTCTTTTGAAAGTAATCAGATATATCCTTTGATCTGAAGTAAAGACACAAATCCAGAGGTAGTGAAACAGAAGTGGGGTAAAAATTTGGCTTCAGCCCCTGCTGAGCTGTCAGGCTTTGGACAATTCATTCACCACCTCTGTGTCTTGATTTATTTATGTGAGGTATGTGATATTCAGATCTGATGCAAAGAAATTTAGCACTCTACAGATGCTAGAGTAGGTCAAGATCCATGAAATAAATGAGAAACTTTATTTTTAAAAATGTTTTTATATTTGTTTTTTTTTTAATGAATATTCATGAAATACAAAGCTAACTATAACCCCTCATGCCCATGATGTGAGGGCCAGATTTGTACTGGCAGCATACCCATTACCAGAAATTACTTTGTGTCCCCTACCCAAATACCCCCAACCTCCCTTCCCCCTTAACCCCCCACTCCACTTTGTAGCCCTAGGAATGTTCTCTCCCTCTGTAAGACCAATGCACTACTGTGGTCTTTCTTTCCTTCCTTCCTTTCTCTCTTAGCTCCCACATATGAATGAGCACATGTGGTATTTATCCCTCTGTGCTTTGCTTATTTCACTCAGCATAAGTTTCTCCAGGTCCATCCATGTTGTTGCAAATGGGGGTAGAGAAACATTATTTTCAAATATGCATCTCCTTCATATTTGATGTTGTAAGGCCAGTCAGCACTCAGAGAGAGTAGCTAGTTTTTCTCTCATTTTCATTTATAAAAGTGGCACCCAAGGTACAGCCTTCTCACTGTAACACATTTTCTTTAAAAGGAGATTCAGGACAGTGGGGCACAGTCTTATCAGGCTTCGTATCACTTCCTGTGTGTCAGCTCAAGGCTTGATCCTGACCAGTGCCATCGGGCTCGCCACTGGGATACCTGCCAAGGTCAACGGAAGGGAGGAAGCGCTGCGGCACACATCCCACTTTCTTAGCTGCATCCAGACGGGTTTATATATTTTAGTTACAGCTGAATGTTTTCCAAGAATGTGAGATTGTTCTTCCTGTTGCCCTTATTGGTTTAGGTATATTATAGAACTTACTTGAGCTCAGAGTGCCCCGGTATAAATACTGGCTCCAGCACTTATTAGATGAGCAACTTCAGGCAAGTTACCTCACCTCTCAGTTTTCCTGTCTGTAAAACTGCAATGATAATCCATAAAACTTGCTTTACAGGATTCTTATGAAGATAAAGTAAGATAATCGACATAGAGTACTAGGCTTAAAGCCTGGTGTACGTAATTAGCCCACAATAAATGTAAACTTCTATTACCTATTTAGGTGACATGTGAGTGATAACATTTAAGTATGAAGATAAAATGTGCTCCGAGAGAAAAATTACGTGACATATTGCCATACACGAAGGAACCAGGATCATGGAATATCAGAAGCACAAAACTTAAATTTATGAATTGATGAGTGCTTTAGGTAGGAGAGAAAATGTGCCATTATAACCAGATTTTGTGTAGGGTGAAAAAAATGTAAAGTACAGGCATTAAACTTGAAATCCACTGTTTGAAGGGCTTTATAAATAATCTTCCTCAAAAAGACAATAATAGGAATAAAAATGATAGCCTTTAGGGGATACTTGCTGATATATAGTCTTATACCTCAAAAGCAAACATGCCATAGTTTATTATAATTTGCTTCTTCTCACTTCTTCAGTCCTAGCTTTATCATCAGTCTTACTCATGGTTTCCTAAAGCCCTTGAAGAAAGAACTTTTTAAGCTAGCCGTAGTAACGCCATTTTGCAAGGCACAAAACATTACCCTGGTTAAAAGTCCCTAGCATAGGAAAAGTACAGCCTGAGGTTGAGACCAGATAACGAACAGGATATCTGTGGTTATGCACCTGGGCCCCGGCCCGAGGCAAAGGGCGGATAGTTCCCAGAAATAGACAAGTCAGTTAAAGTTTCAAGAGTGCCCCTCAGCTGTTTCAAGGACTCCCAACAGTTTCCAGGGTGCCCCTCAGCTGTTTCAAGGACTCCCAACAGTTTCCAGGGTGCCCCTCAGCTGTTTCAAGGACTCCCACCAGTTTCCAGGGTGCCCCTCAGCTGTTTCAAGGACTCCCACATAACCGAAGCTCACCCGCGCTTATTTGAACTGACCAATTAAACTCGCTTCTCGCTTCTGTACCCGCGCTTTTTGCTATAAAAAGGACCCAGGAGCTTCACTCGGCGCGCCAGTCTTCCAAAAGACTGTGTCGCCCGGGTACCCGTGTGTTCAAATAAACCTCTTGCTGTTTGCATCCGTCTTCGTGGTCTCGCTGTTCCTTGGGAGGGTCTCCCTGAACTGACTGACTACCGACTTTGGGAGTCTTTCATTTGGGGGCTCGTCCGGGATCGGAGACCCCCACCCAGGGACCACCGACCCACCAACGGGAGGTAAGCTGGCCAGCAGTCGTTCTGTGTCTCGTTTCTGTGTCTCGTTTCTGTGTCTAATCCTGTGACTCTGACTGTCTTTCTGAGTGCGCGCATTTTGGTTTCAGTTTGTTCCGGGTTAGTCGCTCTGGGAGCGAAGTGCGGGTAGCGAACAGACGTGTTCGGGGGCTCGCCACCCGGCAATCCTGGGAGACGTCCCAGGATCAGGGGAGGACCAGGGACGCCTGGTGGACCCCTTGGCAGAGGATTATTGTGTTTTGGTCTCACCGCGTCTCGGGAGGCGCGCTCTGCCATCGGACTCTTTCTTCTATTTCTACGGCACTCGGTCTCGTCGCCGTTTCTGGTTTCTTTTTGTCTTAGTTGTGATAGGTCTTTGCGTCGTCGTTCCCCTATTGGAAATTTTCGAGATGGGGCAAGGTGCCCTTACGCCTCTCTCCCTTACTCTAGATCATTGGAAAGATGTCAAAGCCAGGGCTCACAATCTGTCCATGGAGATCAAAAAAGGAAAATGGCAGACTTTCTGTTCGTCTGAGTGGCCCACATTCGGCGTAGGTTGGCCGCCAGAGGGAACCTTTGACCTTTCTGTCATTTTTGCAGTTAAAAAGATTGTTTTTCAGGAGACCGGAGGACACCCGGACCAGGTTGCCTATGTCGTGGTATGGCAAGACCTCGCCCAGAATCCCCCTCCCTGGGTGCCACCCTCCAGCAAAGTCGCTGTTGTTTCGGGATCAGAAAATACTCAAAGGCCACCTACAAGGAAGCCTTCCGCCCCTCCCCAACCCCCCGTCCTCCCGACACCAGATGACCTATTTTCTCTCTCTGAACCCCCACCTTACCCGGCGGCTCCGCTGCCCCCTCTGGCCCCTCAGGGAAACAGATCGGCACCAGGCCGAGCGCCCGGTGATCCTAGCCCTGAGGGACCGGCTGCGGGGACTAGGAGCCGCCAACCTCGCAGTCCGAGAGACGGCTCCGGTCCTGACTCCACCGTAGCTTTGCCCCTCCGAGCCATAGGGCCCCCAGCTGAGCCAAATGGCTTGGTCCCTTTGCAGTATTGGCCTTTTTCCTCAGCAGATCTTTACAATTGGAAGTCTAACCATCCTTCTTTTTCTGAAAAACCAGCAGGTCTCACGGGACTTCTTGAGTCCCTTATGTTCTCTCACCAGCCCACTTGGGACGATTGCCAACAGCTACTCCAGATCCTCTTCACCACTGAAGAGCGAGAAAGGATTCTTCTGGAGGCCCGCAAGAACGTTCTCGGGGATAACGGGGCCCCTACACAACTCGAGAACCTCATTAATGAGGCTTTCCCCCTCAATCGACCTCAATGGGATTACAACACGGCCGAAGGTAGGGAGCGTCTTCTGGTCTACCGCCGGACTCTAGTGGCAGGTCTCAAAGGGGCAGCCCGGCGCCCCACCAATTTGGCCAAGGTAAGAGAGGTCTTGCAGGGACCGGCAGAACCCCCTTCGGTTTTCTTAGAACGCCTAATGGAGGCCTATAGAAGGTACACTCCGTTTGAACCCTCTTCTGAGGGGCAGCAGGCTGCGGTCACAATGGCCTTCATCGGCCAGTCAGCCCCAGACATTAAAAAAAGGTTACAAAGACTAGAGGGGCTCCAAGACCTTTCCTTACAAGACTTAGTAAAGGAGGCAGAAAAGGTGTACCACAAGAGAGAAACAGAAGAAGAAAGACAGGAAAGAGAAAAAAAAGAGACAGAAGAGAGAGAGAGGCGGCGTGATAAACGCCAAGAAAAAAATTTAACTAGGATTTTGGCCGCAGTGGTAGGTGAAAGAGGGTCTAGAGATAGGCAGACAGGGAACCTGAGCAACCGGGCAAAGAAAACACCTAGGGATGGAAGACCCCCTCTAGACAAAGACCAATGCGCGTACTGTAAAGAGAAGGGTCACTGGGCAAGAGAATGTCCCCGGAAAAAGAACATCAGAGAAGCCAAGGTTCTATCCCTAGATGACTAGGGGAGTCGGGGTTCGGACCCCCTCCCCGAACCTAGGGTAACATTGACAGTGGAGGGGACCCCCATCGAGTTTCTGGTCGATACCGGGGCTGAACATTCGGTGCTGACCCAACCCATGGGGAAGGTAGGGTCCAGGCGGACAGTCGTAGTAGGAGCGACCGGCAGCAAAGTCTACCCCTGGACCACTCAGAGACTTTTAAGGGTCGGACATAGGCAAGTGACCCATTCCTTTTTGGTCATACCTGAGTGCCCTGCTCCTCTGTTGGGCCGGGACATCCTGACCAAACTAAAGGCTCAAATCCAGTTTTCCACAGAGGGCCCACAAGTAACATGGGGAGATCACTCTACCATGTGCCTGGTCCTAAACCTAGAAGAAGAATACCGGCTGTATGAAAAGCCGGCCTCTCCCTCCATCGACCCATCCTGGCTCCAACTTTTTCCCACCGTATGGGCAGAAAAGACAGGTATGGGACTGGCCAATAACGTCCCACCAGTAGTAGTAGAGCTGAAATCAGGTGCCTCACCGGTGGCCGTCCGACAGTATCCAATGACTAAAGAAGCCCGGGAAGGCATCAGACCCCACATCCAAAGGTTCTTAGACCTAGGGGTCTTAGTGCCCTGCCAATCGCCCTGGAACACCCCTCTGCTACCAGTAAAAAAGCCAGGGACCAATGACTATCGGCCAGTCCAAGACTTGAGAGAAATTAACAAAAGGGTGCAAGACATTCATCCCACGGTCCCAAATCCATACAGCCTCCTGAGTTCCCTTCCGCCTAGTCACACTTGGTACTCAGTCCTGGATCTCAAGGATGCCTTTTTTTGCCTCAGACTACACCCCAACAGCCAGCCACTGTTCGCGTTCGAGTGGAGAGACCCAGAAAAAGGTAACACAGGTCAGCTGACCTGGACACGGCTGCCACAGGGGTTCAAAAATTCTCCCACTCTCTTCGACGAGGCCCTCCACCGAGATTTAGCTCCTTTTAGGGCTCTCAACCCCCAGGTCATATTACTCCAATATGTGGACGACCTCCTAGTGGCAGCTCCCACATATGAAGGCTGCAAAAGAGGGACACAAAAGCTCTTGCAGGAACTGAGTAAGTTGGGGTACCGGGTATCAGCTAAAAAGGCCCAGTTATGCCAGAAAGAGGTCACCTATTTGGGGTACCTGCTCAAAGGGGGAAAAAGATGGCTGACCCCGGCCCGGAAAGCTACAGTTATGAAGATCCCTACTCCCACAACCCCCAGGCAGGTCCGCGAATTTCTGGGTACTGCCGGATTCTGCAGGCTCTGGATTCCTGGGTTTGCTTCCCTGGCTGCACCCTTGTACCCCCTGACAAGGGAAAACATTCCTTTTACCTGGACTGAGGAGCATCAAAAGGCTTTTGACCACATAAAAAAAGCCTTGCTGTCTGCCCCCGCCTTGGCTCTCCCAGACCTCACCAAATCATTTACTCTGTACGTAGATGAAAGAGCCGGTGTAGCCCGAGGAGTGCTTACTCAGACCCTAGGACCATGGCGACGGCCAGTAGCTTATCTATCAAAAAAACTGGATCCAGTGGCCAGTGGGTGGCCAACCTGCCTAAAAGCGGTTGCTGCAGTGGCACTCCTCCTCAAAGACGCTGATAAGTTAACCTTGGGGCAAAATGTGACTGTGATTGCTTCCCACAGCCTCGAAAGTATCGTGCGGCAGCCCCCCAATCGGTGGATGACCAATGCCAGAATGACTCATTACCAGAGTTTGCTGCTAAACGAAAGAATATCTTTCGCGCCCCCTGCTGTCCTGAACCCAGCTACCCTACTACCAGTCGAGTCAGAATCCACCCCAGTACACCAATGCTCAGAAATCCTTGCTGAAGAAGCTGGGACTCGACGGGACCTGAAGGACCAGCCATTGCCCGGAGTGCCTGCCTGGTATACAGACGGTAGCAGCTTCATTGCGGAAGGTAAGAAGAAAGCAGGGGCCGCCATCGTAGATGGCAAACGGACGGTATGGGCAAGCAGCCTGCCAGAAGGGACATCAGCCCAGAAGGCCGAGCTAATAGCCTTGACGCAGGCATTACGCCTAGCCGAAGGAAAAAACATCAACATCTACACGGACAGCAGGTATGCTTTTGCCACTGCTCACATTCATGGGGCGATATATAAACAGAGGGGACTGCTCACTTCTGCTGGAAAAGACATTAAAAATAAACAAGAAATTCTGGCTCTGCTAGAGGCCATTTACCTCCCTAAGCAGGTCGCCATTATCCACTGCCCAGGCCACCAGAGAGGAAATAACCCTGTGGCGGCCGGGAACCGGAGGGCCGACGAGGCTGCAAAACAAGCCGCCCTGTCGGTCAAGGTGCTAACAAAAACTACAAAGCTTCAAGAGCCAATCGAGCCTGCTCAAGCTAGGACCAAGCCAAGAGAGCTCACTCCTGACCAGGGAAAAGAATTCATTCAGCGGTTACATCAGCTAACACACTTAGGACCAGAAAAGCTCCTTCAACTGGCAAGCCGCACCAGCCTCTCCATCCCGAACCTCCGGTCCACTGTTCAAGAAGTCGCCAATCGGTGTCCAGCTTGCGCCATGACTAATGCGGCTACCACCTACCGAGAGACCGGAAAAAGACAACGGGGAGATCGACCCGGCGTATACTGGGAAGTAGACTTTACAGAGGTAAAGCCTGGCCGGTATAGAAACAAGTATCTGCTAGTATTTGTAGATACTTTCTCTGGATGGGTAGAAGCTTTTCCTACCAAAACGGAAACGGCCCTGACTGTATGTAAAAAGATACTAGAAGAAATCCTGCCCCGTTTCGGGATCCCTAAGGTGATCGGGTCAGATAATGGCCCAGCCTTTGTTGCTCAGGTAAGCCAGGGACTAGCCACACAACTGGGGATAAATTGGAAATTACATTGTGCGTATAGGCCCCAGAGCTCAGGTCAAGTAGAGAGAATGAATAGAACCATCAAAGAGACCTTAACTAAATTGGCCTTAGAGACCGGTGGAAAAGACTGGGTGGCCCTCCTTCCCTTAGCGCTGTTCAGAGCCAGGAATACCCCTGGCCAGTTCGGTCTAACTCCCTATGAAATCCTCTACGGGGGACCCCCCCCCATACTTGAGTTGGGAGAAACACTGGGTCCCGATGATAATTTTCTCCCTGTCTTATTTACCCACTTAAAGGCTCTAGAAGTTGTGAAGACCCAGATTTGGGACCAGATCAAAGAGACATATCAGCCCGGTACCATAGCTGTCCCCCACCCGTTCCAGGTCGGAGACCGAGTGCTGGTCAGACGCCATCGACCCAGCAACCTTGAGCCTCGGTGGAAAGGCCCGTATCTGGTATTGCTGACCACCCCGACCGCAGTAAAAGTTGATGGCATCGCTGCCTGGGTCCATGCTTCCCATCTCAAGCCTGCACCACCCCCGGCACCAAACGAGACCTGGGAGCTGGAAAGGACTGATCATCCTCTTAAGCTGCGTATTCGGCGGCGGAAAAATGAGTCCACCGGGTAAGAACCCCCACCGGCCTGTGATCCTCACCTGGAAGGTACTGTCCCAAACTGGAGAAGTTGTCTGGACCAAACAGGCTACCCAGCCGCCTTGGACTTGGTGGCCCGATCTTAAACCTGATGTATGTGCCCTGGCGGCGGGTATTGAGACCTGGGATATCCCGGGATACATAGCATCGGGCTAGGCCCAGATCAGACCCCCTGATTCAGACTACACAAAAGCTTATAATCAGATCACCTGGGGGGTCCCAGGGTGCAGCTATCCCCGAGCTAGAAACAGGCTTGCCGCTTCCCCCTTCTACGTGTGCCCCCGGGATGGCCGGACCCTTTCAGAAGCTAGAAGGTGCGGAGGGCTGGAATCCCTATATTGCAAAGAATGGGGTTGTGAAACCACGGGGACAGTCTACTGGGGACCTAGTTCCTCATGGGACCTCATAACTGTAGAACGTAACGATAGCAGTAAAAACTGTGACAACACCGGCTGGTGTAACCCCCTTAAAATAAAATTCACAGAGAAAGGAAAAAATTCCAGAGATTGGGCACAAGGAAGAACCTGGGGACTAAGGTTCTATTTGACGGGAAACGATCCAGGTGTACTGTTCACCATTCGCCTAGATATCACCAATATGCCAACTGTGGCAGTGGGCCCCGACCCCGTCCTTGCAGAACAGGGACCTCCTAGCAACAAGCTGTACCCAATGACTAGCAGGCAACCCCCCGCGGCACAAAGGAGCACTGCTACACAGAGCCTCCTATCACCAGGCACTCTACCCCCCACCACGGGTGACAGGCTCTTTGGTCTTGTACAGGGGGCCTTCCTAGCTCTAAATGCCACCAACCCGAACGCCACAGAGCATTGCTGGCTCTGTCTGGCCATAAGCCCCCCCCTACTATGAAGGAATAGCCTTTTTGGGAGAGGCCAATTATACCAGCGCCGAGAGTTGCCGTTGGGGGACCCAGGGAAAGCTTACTCTCACAGAGGTCACAGGACAAGGGTTATGTATAGGAACAATACCTTCTACCCATCAACATCTTTGCAACCAGACCCTATCCATCAATTCCTCCGGGGACCATCAGTACCTTCTCCCCTCCAACCATAGCTGGTGGGCTTGCAGCACCGGTCTCACCCCTTGCGTTTCCCTCTCAGTTTTTAATCAGTCTAAGGATTTCTGTGTCCAGGTTCAGCTGATTCCTCGCATCTATTACCATCCTGAAGAAACTTTGTTGCAGGCCTATGACAACCCTCATCCCAGGTTTAAGAGAGAACCTCTCACACTTACCCTAGCTGTCCTACTGGGAATTGTGGCAGGTATAGGTACCGGCTCGGCTGCTCTGATTAAAGGACCTATAGACCTCCAGCGGGGCCTAACCGAGCTCCAGACTGCCATGGACACTGACCTCCGGGCCCTCCAGGATTCAGTCAGCAAGTTAGAGGACTCATTGACTTCTCTATCTGAGGTAGTACTCCAAAATAGGCGAGGCCTTGACTTACTGTTTTTAAGAGAGGGAGGCCTCTGCGCGGCCCTCAGAGAGGAGTGCTGTTTTTATGTAGACCATTCAGGTGTGATACGAGACACCATGGCCAAACTCAAACAAAGACTAGATAAAAGACAGTTAGAGCGCCAAAAAGATCAAAACTGGTTTGAAGGTTGGTTCAATAGCTCCCCTTGGTTCACTACCCTACTATCAACCATCGCCGGGCCCCTAGTACTCCTTCTTCTGTTGCTCATTCTGGGGCCCTGTGTCATCAACAGGTTAGTCCAATTCATCAATGATAGAATAAGTACAATTAAAGTCCTGGTTCTTAGACAAAAATATCAGACTATAGATAATGAAAATAACTTTTAACTCCGCTCTAAGATTAGAGCTATCCACAAAAGAAATGGGGGAATGAAGAAAGAACTTTTTAAGCTAGCCGTAGTAACGCCATTTTGCAAGGCACAAAACATTACCCTGGTTAAAAGTCCCTAGCATAGGAAAAGTACAGCCTGAGGTTGAGACCAGATAACGAACAGGATATCTGTGGTTATGCACCTGGGCCCCGGCCCGAGGCAAAGGGCGGATAGTTCCCAGAAATAGACAAGTCAGTTAAAGTTTCAAGAGTGCCCCTCAGCTGTTTCAAGGACTCCCAACAGTTTCCAGGGTGCCCCTCAGCTGTTTCAAGGACTCCCAACAGTTTCCAGGGTGCCCCTCAGCTGTTTCAAGGACTCCCACCAGTTTCCAGGGTGCCCCTCAGCTGTTTCAAGGACTCCCACATAACCGAAGCTCACCCGCGCTTATTTGAACTGACCAATTAAACTCGCTTCTCGCTTCTGTACCCGCGCTTTTTGCTATAAAAAGGACCCAGGAGCTTCACTCGGCGCGCCAGTCTTCCAAAAGACTGTGTCGCCCGGGTACCCGTGTGTTCAAATAAACCTCTTGCTGTTTGCATCCGTCTTCGTGGTCTCGCTGTTCCTTGGGAGGGTCTCCCTGAACTGACTGACTACCGACTTTGGGAGTCTTTCACCCTCAGCTATAGATATCTGGACTGACATGCACTGCCAGTGTATCTAATCTTATTCTTGTCTGCTAAGCTCTGTTCTACTTGTGAAATCAGTAATATTTAGAGCTTCAAACCAGCAGCTTGTTTCAATTAAATTTTTGTCAACAGACATCAGAATCATAAAGATCTTATGAGTTCTGGAAACTTGCACCTATGGGACTGTGCTTGGTGTGAGGTATCTTTAGAAGAATGACATGGTCCCTGCACTTCAGGAACTCAGTCACCTCTAATGAAGAAGAGTCATCAAATAAGTGGCATCAATGCAATGCAGGGAGTGCTTGATGAAATGGGGTAACTGTCCTGGGGACTCAGAAAGAGAACAATTAACTCTTTCTAGGAGGTGGAAGAGGAAGTCAAGGCAATGTTACAGCAAGGGCACAACATCTGCCTGGAGTCAAGGACAGGCCAAGGGCTGCCAAAGAGAAACCCTAACAGACTGCATTGGAAAAGAGAGAGTACACTTTCATCAGCTTCACTGCCTGCTTCCCTGCTTCCCTTTCCATGACCCTGAGTTGGTTAGAGAGGTTTATCTCCCCAAGGATTTCTGCTCCAGGAACATTAGGAAGGCTTTTCCCAATTAAAACAGTCCCCAACTCAGTTCAGACAAAGTTCATGAATTCCTTCAAAGGAAATCTCTTAAGCTATTTCCCAGGAGATTTCTTTGAACTGAATATCTTAAAATGCAAATGATTTTTTGCTAGGATATTTTGCTACATGTGCTAGTGCTTGTGTCTGTTGACTCTGGAGTCAAACTGCCTGGCCTAGACCTTTGGGCAAGTTGCTTAACCTGTCTCTGTCTCAATCTTCATCTGTAAAATACAGAAAAGACAGCGTGTGTCACTCAGGGTTGGGTGTGGGTTAAAGGTGTAATATACTTAAAGTAGGGTGCCTTGCACACAATAACTGCTTAATAGGTATTTTATCATCATTCGCATGATTTCATGCCATTGAATTTCTTCTTTGAGGAGAGGGAAAAGGAGAAAAGTAAGCTTATTTCACAATGCTGCCTAAGGCCAGCCCAGAAAGAGTGCTTTTTTCCATGAAAGATAATGATAGTGAATACAACAGTTATGATAGTTATTTTAAAGTCCTTATTGCTCTATTATATATTTAATTAAAATGGGAAATGTTTTTTCACATAATAATCCATTATGAGTCTGGTGACAAGTGGCACAGAGCATCTCTCTACCAAATGAATACATAATACATATTCAAATGAACAGTAATACATAATAAATCTTTTAAGTGACCAGATAAGGGTCTTTATATTATAATTCCTGCATTTCCAGATTTATCTTTGTGTTCCTTTAGTATATTTGCTCCATCAATGGCCATTTAGTGTCAGAATGACCTTATTGGTGTTCTAGGCTTTTTGTGGACAGAGATGCACAAAGAAAGGCCCCCCAGGGCCCACCCCATGGCTCACTCGGTAGAGTGCGGCGCTGGGAGCGCTGCGGCACTCCCGCCGCGGGTTCGGATCCTATATAGGGATGGCCAGTGCGCACACTGGCGGAACGCGGTGCGGGCAACACCAAGCCAAGGGTTACAATCCCCTTACCAGTCACACACATAAAAGAAAGGCCCCCCAGCTCCAGAGCTCCCAGCCACTGCACTGCTTTGCCATATGGATCTAGTATAACATTTTTGTTATCATGCAGAATGTTTCAGTATTTCCATCTAATGGTAGACCTCTCTTCCAACCTAAACCATTCCCAGACATATAGTCATAGCTAGTCAAATGTCATCTCTTCTGAATAGGTCAACTACAAAAGATCTACAGAGCTATTGCACCCTGGAGGGACATGATATTTTGTCATTCACTGCAGCTACATAGAATTCTCTGCTGCTAAGACCAGAAGCTCAGCTACTGACTTATCCAATCCTGGCTTGACACAAATATTAGCAATTTACACCAAAAAGGCAAGTGAGACTACTAAGAGTGTAGTGGATCAGAGTTTCGAAGCATGTGAGCAATTTTGTAAAACAGTTCACAGAAAAACATGTTTATGACTATAATAAAAATAAACTTTAGTCATCATTGTCCTTGCAATTATAGAAATGTATAACAGAATATGTACATTATTATAATGAGACTGATTTACACAACTTAACAGAATTGTCATTCAAGGTCAATATTTTCTTTTTCCTTTGCAATTCTACATTTATTCCATTGCTTAATATAGTTTTTGAAATCTCTATTTCGGAAATACTTTTATACCTATTTTCCAGCCATATTTATAATAATTTTAGTTAACCCTCAGCCAAAAAATAAACTTTATTGTTCATCTGTGTTCTTTCATTTACCCATTCTTTATTCTCTCTCTCAACTGATCTTGATGCAGTCTTCTATGTGCCAGGCCCAAATATAGCACTGGAATTATAGAAATCAAGATAGAGATGTTCTCTCCTTATAGCTGGATGGGCTAACAAAACTATTGACTGGGCCTATTTCTAAAGTAAATCCCACTCAAAGGTTGATGTGCTGTAACTGAGAACATTCAGAATGATTTGCCTCTGAAACTAATCTGATTCCATAAGTGTAGTCCCAGAGAGCAGTCCTAGTTAGGAGTACTCAAACATTACACTCTCCTAGGGAGACAATTTTGAACTTAGTAGGTAAGGTCTGTAATTTTTGCTCAAAACAAGTACATTTTTTTTATAGCTGTACTTCAGTTTTATACATGCATTATTTCTCCTGAGAAACCTGCATAACTTCAAAGCCCAAGTGATCTTTGCACAGCATTTGAGGTATGGCGCAAATAAGTCACATCTCCATTTATGTGGTAGCACAAGTGAAAGGATGTACCCAAAAGATTAAAAATTCAGTTATGAGACCCCAAATACCACCTAAATATCCACCTGCAAAACATGTCTGGTTCTTTAACAGAAGATCCAGGTGCTCATGCAAGAAATGCTGCTTGGATTCTCTGAAGACTGAGATATTACAAGTTAACAGTTATTACTATTATAAAGGTATCAGCCTCCCTGGATAAACAAACACAATCTCCATGAATTTGTTATATGATATCATAGATAACTTCTGTCACATTTCTTGTTTCAAAAAAGTGGAAACTAAGGCAAGTGGTTATTGAAAATTAATATTGCTTAAAATATGGAGTTAAGGACCAACATCCGTAGGTTAGGGTAATTGTTAATCTTTAAGGGGAAAATTCAAATAAAAAATTTCAAATGAGATATTGTACCACTTAGAACATTTGCTGAATGAAAGCTTCTCTTATTTGAACGTGCTTGTGAATCGTGGGGCATGGGGCCCTTGCTCCAAGTTCAGGGTTACCATGACCAGCTGACCTGCACTCCCTTTCTGTTGGTCTGGATTTCAGCTCCATGAGGACTCTCCATGTTCCTTAGATTTAATGATTTCAACCAGCCCTGGGAATGAGAACATCTTCTTACAGTTGCTACATTCATAATACCTTACTGTTTTCTTTTAAAAAATTATCTATACAGCAACTTTAATTCTAGTTAATTCTTAATATTAAATTCTATCTGTTAAAATGACAAGTGTGTTTTGTGTCTCATCAACGGATGGAGTGGGCCTAGGATGGGCCTTGATTTTCTGCATGTCTAACAAGCTCCCAGGTGATGTGGAAATTGTGATCCATGTGTCACACTTTGATGAAGCAGTATGGCTGGAAGACATAAAAATTCTTAGTATAGGGTATTTCCGTATAAACCAAATGGTAAATGTAAACAATGAACATTTGTAATTGAAGGGATTAATGACATGTGTAAATACTAACGTGTGCTCTGAATGAAGTCGTTGCTCCCAGGATAGACACTTGCCCTGGGATGAGAACAATATGCACACACTGAGGAACATCTTCAAAACTTGAGAAAAGATGAATCCACATCAACTCAAAACAGGAGTTGCTCTGTGACATAGCCCGTATTTCATATGGCATGTATGTCCTGGCGGGAATGTGTTTGTGAGTATATGAGTGTTTTAGAAAGGAACATAATTTGGAAACTTGGAAATAGACACCACTGACTGCAAAAGTCTCAAGCTGCTGCACTTGATACAATGGTGGTTTGAAACACTTGGTAGAGTCTTTCAGAACCAAATATATATAAATTGAAATAAATAAACAGGATCCAAAATGCACACAACATATAAAATAACTGCTCAGTTAGTAAGTATAAAGTTTCATACCTACTTGAAACTTGGTCCCAAGAGTAATTGTTAAAATTCAACAACACCTAGCATTGGCTTCTGATTCAACCTCACAGATGAGCAAGTTCAGGAATGTGCTGTAATGACTTGTACTAGCCATAAATTAATAAAAATCATAGGTATAAATGATTCCATGGAAAAATTCACTTACTACCTAATCCAGTAGATTTATAGTTTGTACCTTATTGCACAAGCAGGACTATACATAATCAGGATTGCCAAGTATCTATCAATACCCAAGAATGGCCACAGAGATATAGTTTAGCTTCTTAAAAGGACTGAACAAAACTATTACTCCAATCAGGTGGTTATAGAGCTTGGGAGATGCTGCCTTTACACAGTGGAATATTATATCCCTTATATACATTAAAAAATGAATATAAGTTACCTGTGACTTTTATCATCATCATCATCATCATCATCTTTTCTTCAGTCAGTTACACTTGTGGCAACTATATAATATCACAGAATATAGGCATTCCTAAAATTTAAACATTAATTTAGTAGAAACCTGTAAAAAAATATGATTAAAGAAATGGAATTTGAATATTTTCTTATACAATTAATATAACTAGATAGGTTACTTTGGAGTTAATACATTTGAGGAGGGATCAGAAGTCACTGAACATTCCTAACCAGTGTGAGATTATTGTTTATCCTGTCTATCAAGCCCCTAAGCCTGGCACCTGGCAAATAGTAAATGGTCAATAACTAAGCTTTGAAAGATTGTTGGTAATCTTGGGGAATAAGTACCTTAGCATAATGGATCCCAGGGAATTAGGTCTAGTTGTACCCAACTCATGCTGAGATCTATTATTGATGGTGACCAGGTTGCAAGAATATGACAATGGGAACAGAATACCTCCCTCAGGAAAGATGAGAGAGAGATTAAAAATGAAGAACATGACTTTAGAAGAACAATTTCATAGTAAGTTAGAGGAGGAGGGCATTGTACATTTTATCTTTTGAAAAAATTACACCTGCAATCCAGATAGTTGTCCAGTTTCCTGAAACATTTTGAAATATGAGATTGTCTCTTTCACGAAGTGGTTAATTTCATTGTTGACTGATTCTAGCTATTAAAAAAGTTCCCTTATAGAAGTCAAAATATTTTTGCTGGTATTCTTTGGTACTAGTTTTTCTTGCTAGAGCAACTCAAAACCAGCAAGTCTTTCACATGCCAAGCAGCCCATCAATATTTGAAAACAGCTATAACGTTCTCTGAAAACTTCACTCCACCCAGTCACTCACTGCTGGAACCCTCCGCCAAAGAACATGGTTTCTGTATCTTTCTCCACCTCGGGAAACAAATTTTACTTTGCCTGTTTTCTGAAATATAGTACCATGCCAAGACTGACTAGAACGTTGACTCTAATACAATGTCCTCTTAACACATACTAGCTGAACGTGAGATTGATATTTTTCCCTTGAAACATATTTATATAATGTTACAACTTTTTTGTGTTTATTTTACTTTAATCTATCATCCAATTGTGTATTTTGGAAAAAGGAAGGTGATACATTTTAATGTATTATTTATACATGTCTGGAAGCCATTAGTTGAACTGGATCTATCTTGTGAAAATTAGGTGTTCATATATAACTCAGATTGCTAACCTACGGACAGCATTTTACATGTATTTCAGGCCCTCAGCATAATTATTCAAAATAGGGAAATGGAAGATGTGGATTGAACTCAGAATCTGAAATTTCAGAAATGAAAATTTTAATAAGAAGTTTATGGAGAAGAACTGCTAAGAAGGTTTTTACTAGTTAATCAAAGTATTAGAGGTAGAATATGACAAGGATCTTTTTGAATTGTAAGTGTACATGTATGACAGTCATAAGGAAGTTGCATAAAAACTCCTGAGAGACATTAACAATAAAGTCAAAATCTTTGTCTATGATTTTATTAAGGTTACCATATCCTAAACAACAAAGTCTTTTCTGGTTTATTAAAAAAAATAATAAAAGTGGCCTATCAGACTTCGTTTACTCTAATTGACTGCATATTTGAAACATTCTATGATTGTCTAATATTAGGCTTTTATTTAGCAACATTCAGGTCCTTTTTTTAACTAAATGAAGTGAGAAGCCCATAGGAAGTTCTTACACCTGCCAATCAATAAATTTCCCAAAGGTCTTTTTCAAGAGTTACATCAATGGTTGCTATTGTCTTAGGTATAACAGTTTGATTTTGAATATATTTGAATTCAGAAGACTTTGTGAAGGGCGAAAACATCTATGAATCTGGGAAACCAATAAATGTATTGCTTCCTTTATATTTTTTCCTTCTTGCTAGGGCATTTTTCTCATTACAGAGGTTTGGAATGCTTTAATGCATTATAATAATCTCATTTGTACTGCTGTCACATCTTCAAGTGCTTAGCGAAAGGAGTTAGGAGTCAGGCACAAACTGAGTTAATACCAGAAAACAATAATATTAGTGTTAAAACCTGGCAACCAGAAATGGATCATTTTTCAAACTCATTCATGCTGGAAACAGCATTGCAAGGATTTTTAGTATAAACTGATGATAAACCTGAAGGAGACTAAGGCCATACAACAGACTAAACAGAGGTAATCTTACGCATTCTCACAGCTTTTAGAGCAAATATGGGACGACAGATGTTATATTTTGATATTTTTGCACTGAAAATGAAAACAAAATTCAGTCATGGAAGCTTTAATATCCTTTGAAATGGGATGCTAGAAAACATGCTTTGCCCTTAGGGCAACTCCTAAAATAGGGCCCTCACATCCCTGGTCCACTGTTCAAACTTGCCCATGTATACCTTTTTGCTGGGCTTGCAGCAAGATTCAAAGGATTATAATTACTTGCAAATATTTTAAACATTAGGATATTCTACATATAAATAATAAGTTTCTTTTCAAAAAATAGGAAGATCTGACAGCACAGGACACTCATTCCAGGATGATGCAATCTGCTCCTGGAGTAAAGTAGGAATTCTATACTTTAGAGTAGATGGACCCTTTAGTTGGTCATCTAATATTCTTTATTTATATGACTTTCCTTTCTCTGTAAGGTGGGGTAAGGGAGAAGATAAAAAAGTCAGTTACAGACTACAATGACTGTGACTGTAAAGGGAAAATTTTCGGTTTAACCTTTAGGGGTGCCAATTTTGGGACACAACAGCCTATGCACACATTTGATTCAGGACTATAGATAACCTATATGTCTGGCCTAGGACAATGTACTACAGCATGGCTCCGCTCACTGCAAATGTTGCCAATTTGTCTTCATCTCTCCAGTACTACCTGGGAAAATAAAGCCAAGTGACAGCATTTTCTATAGAAGGAAGTAGAAGAGTCTCAGAGGCTTTGCCAAATTAGGGGAAACACTTCAGGTATGATCAGAGACTATAGCCATAGGACAGGTGGCTATAGAACTATGGTGGAGTGGAAGCAAAAGACAACAAAGTAGGAGTAATACAGAAGTTAAAAGATGAAGTAACAGGGATAGTGTACCAAATGCAATGACCAAGACAGATGAGAATGAGGGAGGGTTGTGAGTGAGCTGTTTAGAAATTTGGCTGAAAAGGGAAAGCATGTACTGGTGACAGTTCAAAGCATGCCTAGATTGAGTTCCAGATGCCCATCTGTATGCTCGGGGACTCTGCCAGCTGAACAGCTGCACTAACAGACTGAGACCAGACCAATCTCTTGGGTAGGCAGGAGGAAAATCAAACAGGATAGGAAATAAGCCATCTAACTCAACATTTACAGTTGCACTTCCAACCTAGTATTAAATCAATATAAACAAAATAAACATTTTTGAAGCCAATTGTAAGTTTTCCGAAATGGTAAAAGTCAATCCTAATTTGCTGTTTTTCTCGTAAGAAAATAAAAACAAATATTTATTTTACTTTAGGAATCATTTCCACGATTTACAAACATGAAAATTACATAACGGCTGTTTGCATATAAGTAAAATATTTTGCCCATGTGTTGAATTGTGGCAAAAGAAACCAAACCAAACCTGAAAATAATAATTACTACTGATGATGTCACTAATGTAAATAATCATACATTATGAATAAGGCACATGGCATGATTAATATTATTTCATCTTTGCAACAAGTCTGCAAGGTAAATGTATCCATATTTTACAGCTGAGGAGTGAAAGGTTAGAAAGAGAGTTCATAGAGCTAGTGAGTGATGAAGCCAGGATTGAAATCAGAGATAAATTCATTCTACTGCATCATACAAATACATGAGAAAGGCAGGTCAGGTGCATTGATCCATCTCAAAGGTTACTTCTGATTTTCATTGTTTTGTTAATATCATTTGTGCATTAGAATATGCTTGAATATTTTATAGCATATTTTATAATTATTTTGAAATAATCTATAAGTGACAAATCTTTTTCCTTTTATTCCAGTTCTTATATCATGTGATTCTATTTCCTGCTCAACGAGCTGCCTAGGACTTCCAGCAAAATTATGGATAGAACTGGTTGAAATAGGCACCTTAGCTTCCCCTCTGATTTCAGAACTATTTTTTAACATTTCATCGTTAAGCATGTTTGCTGGAGGTTTTTGTGGATAACTTTAATTAGGTTAGTGATTTTTTATTAACATTTTGCTAAAGATTTTATCATAAGAGGTTGTAGATGTTTTCCCAAATTCTTTAACTAAGCCTAATGAAATAATTATATAAATTGTTGTTTTACCCAGTGTAAGGAAAAAGTTTAGTCAGGATCTCTTGCCTTGCATCTGTTACAAATGGGCAAGATTCAGCACATTCATTAGAAACAAGTTATAAGACTAGTGTAATTGTGCATGTGTGCCCATTTACTGATTCAGCATGATTGTTATAATTATGTAATGTTTGGCATGTGGCCACTGCTGTGTGCTAAAAGTGTAAAGGTACCTAACTGCTCTGAACTGCTGGTCAGCAGAGTCTGGAAGGTCGGCAGAGCATGGAAGGAAGGCAGAGCATGGAGGGTCAGTGGAGTAGAGCCTGACCTTGTGTCTGAGAATAAAGCATGTTTGTGAAGCTCACATCTGAAGAATAAAGTGTGTCTACCTTGCATAAAGCTGCCAGTATCTTCTTTTGATTACTTGACTAACGACCTGCACTGGAAGGTGCAGAAGGATCTGAGATCTCAGCACTACACCCAGTTAATGTATTATTAAACAACTTTCATTCCTAAGATGAACTGTATAGATAGTAAATTATATTCATTACATATTGCCACATTCAGTTGACTAAAATTTTGTAAATTGTCTGTCTGTCCATGAGTGAGGTTACCCTGTGATTTTCCTTTTAAAATTCCCCTTGTCAGGTTTTGCTATCAAAGTTCATGCATGTCTGAAAAAAATTGGGTTAATAAATTTTTTCTTTTTTTCTACATTTCAGAATGGTTTTGTGAGTGTAGACTTTTTGGAGAAATTATTTTCCAGAATACGCTATAGTTATATTTGCTGGATATCGCATTTGGTAGTAATACCCTTTGTACCTGGAGTTCTCATTGCAGAAATATATTTAGTAATTTAATTTTTTAAATTACTATAATCCTATTTATGTTTTGTCTTATGGCAGTGTTTTAGTTATATATGTTAGTTATATATTTTGTATTTGTTTATTTCATGTACATATTCAAATACATTGACAAAATTTCTTATTATATTTTTATTTGTATTTATTTATTTTTTGACCAATAAGGGGATCGCAACCCTCAGCATGGTGCTGTCTGCACCATGAGTGCACCAGCCATCCCTATATAGGGTTTGAACCCGTGGCCTCGGCACTACCAGCGCTGCACTCTCCCGAGTGAGCCACGGGGTTGGCCCTTCTTATTATATTTTTAATGTCTACAGCATCTATATTCATGTCTTATTTTTAATTATTTATTTCAAGCCCTTTTTATTTTCATTTTCTTAGTCAATTTCATGAGGTAGACAATTTATTAATCTTTTTAAAGAACCAACTAGTGCTATTTTGACTTTCACTGTTATACATTTGTTTTCTATTTAATCAATCTCTTCAGTTTATTATTAATTTTATTTTTCTATTTTCTTTATGTTCTGTTATGGTCTTTTTCTAACTTAAGATAAATATTTTGGGGGTTTTTTTTGTTTTGATTTGTAAGTTCTTAATTCTCTAAACTTCCTCTCAAAATACTAATTTAACTGTATTAAACTTTTCTATAAGTAGCATTTTGATCATTCAGTTTTTATATAATTTAAAAAAATTTTTTAATTGATACTTATTAATCGTACATATTTATGGGGCACAGAGTTATATTTTAACATGCACACAATGTGTGATGATCAAATCATGTAATTAGCGTGTCCAGTTCTAATGAGTCATTTACATTCTCTAATTTATACAGAGAGTATTTAGAAATATGTGTTTTAACATGTAAACAAAAATTAAGTTCTATTTTTATTACATTGTAGCTAGATAATGTATTTATGATACAAAGCCACTGAAATTAATTGAGATTGGCTTTATTATCTAATATGCCATCAATTTTAAAAGTTTTGTATGTGATCGGAAAAAAAAGTGCATTATACAGTGTGACATACTATTCATTATTTGCACACGCACTTCCAATTGTTCCAGCTCCATTGTTTGAAAAGACTATCATATCACAGTAAATTGACTTAGAACCTTTATTGAAAATCAATTGACCAAAAATATAACGATTTATTTTTGGATTCTCAGTTTAACAATATAGCTATCTTGATGTATATCTAGTCTTATACAAGTAGCTCACTCTCTTGATAACTGCAACTTTAAAATAAGTTTTCAAAGTGCTAAGTGGAAGTCCTCCAACTCTGATTATTTAAAAACATATTTTGGTAATCCTAGATATTTTAAATTTCCATATAAATTTTGGGATCAGCTAATCATACATCTCTGTAAAAGTCCTCCTGGAATTTGATAGGTATTGTGAATCTATAGATCAATATGGGGAGAACTGTCATATTAACAATATTGAGTCTCCTCATCCACGAACATGAAATATCTTTCCATTTATTTATATCTTCCTTTATTTCCCTCAGCAATATTTTGTCATTTTCAGTGTGTAATTATTACATTTTTTTGTACTTCTTTGTTAACTTTATTTCTAGGCATTTTATTCTTTTTATGCTATTGTGAATTAAACTGTATTCTGTGCTTTGTTTATTGCTTGTATCTAGAAATATAATTGACGTCTTCAATTTATAATTTCATTTTGAGATAATTATATTCACATTCATTTGTAAGCTATAGTACAGGGAGAGCCTATGTTCCATTTACCCACTTTTTCCAAAGGATAACATATTACTAATTATACTGCAATATTACAACCAGACTACATTAGTACAGTAAAGATACAGAATAGTTCCATCATCAAAGGATCACTCAGGTTGCCCATTTATAGCCACACCTACTTCCCTTCTTCCCTTTTCCTCCTGAACCACTGGCAACCACTAATCTGCTTTCCATTTCTATCATTTTTTATGTGAAGAATATTATATAAATGGGATCAAATCAATTTACAACTTGTAAATTGCCTTTTATCACTCACTGTAATTCTCTGGAGATTCATCCTATTTGTTGTGTTTATCAATAGTTTGTTTCTTTTTATTGCTGGATTTTCCATTTTATGGATACACTACAATTTGGTTAAGCATTTTTCCATTAGTTTCCAGTTTTTGACTATTACAAGTCTTCATTTCTGTGGATTAAACTCATGAGTTCAATTGTTGGATCACATGATAATTGCATATTTAGCATATTTAGAAATTGCCAAACTGTTTTCCCGAATGTTTGTACAATTTTACTTCCTCATCAGAAATTATGAGTGATCCAGTTTCTCTGTATCTTCACCAGGATTTAGTGTTCCCACTATTTTTTTTTACTTTAACCATTCTGATGTAGTGATGTTTAGTTATTGTTTTAGTTTGGATTTCCCTAATAACTAATGATGTTGAACATTATTTCATGTGTTCATTTGTCATCTGTACATTCTCTTCAGTGAAATGTCTTTTCAAGTCTTTTGCCCATATTCTAAATGGATTACTTGTTTTTTACCACTGAGTTTTGAGAGTTCTTTTTTATATTCTAGATACCAGTCCTTCCTCAGATACCCTGTTAGAAAATATTTTCTCCCAGTGTGTAGCTTGTGGTTTCATTCTCTTAACAGGATCCTTTAAAAGTTTTTAATTTTAGTGAGTTCCAATTTATCATTTTTTTTTTTTTACTTTTTATTGATTGTGCTTTTGGTGTCAAGTGTAAGAATTCTTTGCTTAGTCATGGATTCTGAAAATTTCCTCCTAATTTTTCTAAAAGTTTTATAGTTTTACGTTTAAATTCAAGTGTGTGATTCACTTCGAGTTAATTTTATACAATGTGTGAGATTTAGGTAGAGCTTATTTTTTGTTGTTGGTGGTGGTGCCTGGGAACATCCAGTTGCTCTAAGACAATTTGATAAAAAGGTCATCTTTCCAAGTTCCCCTGCATTGCTTTTGCTTCTTTGTTAAATATTAGTTGGCCATACTTCCATGGGATTGTTCTGCTCCATTAATCTATTATATCTACCTTTCCACCAATAGCATACAATATTGACTAGTATAGCTACATATTAAGTCTCAGAATGGGGGAGAAAAATTTTTCCCACTTTTTTATTCTTTTCCAAAATTGTTTGAACTATTCTAGGTATTTTATTCTGTCTTCCCATATAAATTTTAGAATAATTTTGTCTATATCTAAAAAATATCTGGCTGTGATTTTGACAGAAATTTTGCTAGGAATTATGTTAAATGCATATATCAATTTGAGGAGAACTGAAATCTTGACTGTTGAGTTTTTGAAAATATGGGCATGGTGTGCCTTTATTTATTTCATCATCTTTTTGTAGTGTTTTTTTTTTTTCTTTTGTGTATAAGTCAGTCCTGCATATTTTTGGTTTGATTTACACATATTTACATATTCCACTTTTTTGAGTGATTAAAAACTGCATTATATTTTAAATTTTTGTGTCCGTGTGTTTTTTAGTAGTATATAGTAATAAAATTGATTTTTGCATGTTTATCTTGTATCCTATAATGTTGCTGAACTCACTTATTACTACCAGTAGATGTTTTTTTAATTCTTTGTGGTTTTCTACATAGCTACAATGTTATCTGAAAATAGGTAGAGTTTCACAACATGTTTTCCTATCTGTATGCCTTTTGTTTTACTTGCCTTATTGTGCTGGTTAGAACTTCCAGTACTCTGCTGAATAAATATGGTGAGAGTAATCATCATGCCTTATTCCTGATCTTAGGAAAAAAAATATTTAGTTTTTCACCATTAAACACAATATTAGCTGTAGGTTTTTTGGTAGATGTTCTTTAACAAGTACCCTCTGTCCCTAGTTTCTGATGAATGATTAATTCAATTTTTTTCTGCATTAATTGATATAATTATGATTTTTTCTTTGACTGTTAATATGGTAAATTATTTTGATTTTCAAATATTGAGCCAACCTTGCATCTTTGGAATTTATTCCCCATTTGATCATGGTGTATAGTTTCTTTACATATCACTGAATTACATTTGTTAATATTTGTTAAGAATTTTTGCAGTTATATTCATGAGAGATATTTATCTATAGTGTAGTTTTATCAGGGTAATACTAACTTCATAAAATATATTAGGAAGTCTTTCCTCCTCTTCTGTTTTCTGGAAAAGAATGTGTAGAATTGTTAATTCTTAATTTGGCAGAATTATTTAGTCGAAGCAACTGAGCCTGGATGTTTTTCATTTAGGAAATTTAAAATTAAAAATTCAATGTCTTTATTAGTTATGAAACTATTCAAATTATCTATTTTGTAATGGATGAATTTTGGTAGTTTGTGCTTTTGAAATCTGTTCATTTTAAATTCATGTATATGGTGTTGTTTGTGGTGTTTCTTTATTACTTTGATGTCTGTTGGTTCTACAGTGATGTCCTCTGTTTTACTCCTGATATTTGTAATCTGTATCTTCTCTTTCTTTCTAAGTTGTGCTAAAGGTTTGTCAATTTTTTCTATCGTTTTCTAGTTTTTTAATTGTATTAATTTTTTCTCTTTTTACTTTTCTTCTGCTCACAATGATATTATTTTACCCTTCTTTTTTTTTTTTTAGTTTCTGGAGGTATAAGCTTATATTGTTGATTTGACACCTCTTTTCTGAGGTAAGTATTTTATTGCTACACATTTTCCTCTTGGTGCTGCTTTAGAATCATCCCACACATTTTAATATGTATTCCTAATTGAATTTTATTTTTATTTTCATTAAAAATTATATTCTTTATTTTATTTTCAGATTCTTCATTGCTCACATGTACAAATATAACCAATTTTGATATATTTATCTTACCTCCTGCTAACTTCTTGTAATTGCTTATTTGTCCTTTTTTTGTGACTTTCTTAGAATTTCCTATCTTTTTTTTTGTCTTTTTCGTGACCGGCACTCAGCCAGTGAGTGCACTGGCCATTCCTATATAGGATCCGAACCCGCAGCGGGAGCGTCACCGCGCTCCCAGAGCTGTACTTTCCCGAGTGCGCCACGGGCTCATTAGAATTTTCTACATACAAAATTATGTCATATGTCAGTAACTACTATTCTATGTCTTATTTTTCAATATGGATGCCTTTTATTTATTTTTCTTCTCTCATTGCAAACACTGAGTCCACAAGTACAATACTGAATATAAATAGTGAGAGTGGATATACTTTGCCTTTTTCTTGATTTTATGGGATGGACACTCAGTCTTTCACCACTGAGTATAGCATGTGCTACTGCTTTTTTGTAAGAGCCCTTTATCAGGCTCAGGGAGTTCTTTTGTATTCCAAGTTTGCTGAGAATGATTTTTGTTTTGTTGTGTTTTTAAATCATTGATTGGTGTTGCAGTTTCTCAATGCTTTCACTGTGTATTTAAGATGATAAAGCCATTTTTTCCCTTTATTCTCTTAAAATGGTGTACTATTGTAATTGATTTTCTGATGTTAAACTAATCTTGCATTCTTGGGATAAGTTCTACTTGGTAATAGTCACAATCCTTTTTATACATCGTTGAATTTGGTTTACTAAGATATTGTTGAGAATTTTTATGTCTACATTCAAAAGGGTTATTTGTGCTTTTATTTTATTGTGATGTTTGTCTGGCTGTGGTATAAGAGTGATACCCTCCTCATTGAGTGAATGGGGAGGTGTCCCTTATCCTTTTTATAAAAGGGTGTGTAGAATATTGTGTTATTTCCTCTTTAAATGTTTGCTAGAGTTTGCCAGGGAAGCAATCCTGTCCTGAGCTTTTCTTGATAGGAAAATTTTTGCTTACTAATTCAATCTTTTTACCTGTTTTATAGCCTTTTAAGACCATCTGAAAGATATGCATTGGTATTTCATTGTGGTTTCAATTTGCATTTCCCTAATGGTTAATAATGTAGAGAATCTAATCATATACTTACTTGAAATCACATATCTTCTTGGTGAAGCGTCTGTTCAGATATTTTGCCTATTTAAAATTTTTCTTACTATTGTACTTTGAGAGTTCTTTGTATATTCTAGATACAGCACCTTTTTCAGAAATACAGTTTACAAATATTTTTCTCAGAGTGTGGTTTGTCTTTTCTTTCTCTGAACAAGTTACATTTCTTATAGCCAAAGCTTTCAATTTGAATAAATCAAATCTATCCAAATCTGTCAAATTTTCTTCTGTATTGTGTTTTTGGTGTCATATCTAAAATCTATTTGCCTCACCAAAGTCACAAAGATATCTTCCTTTCTTTTATTTGGAAGTTTTATAGCTTTAGATTTTACATTTTTTTTTGTTTTTTTTTTTAAATTTTGCATTGGGATTACCAATTATCTTTTCTTCATTGAATTGCCTTTGCATGTTTGTCCAAATCAGTTGGCTGTACTTGTAGAAGGCAGTTTCTTGGTTCTCTATTCAGTTCTACTGATTTATGTGTCTATTCTTTCACGAACACTGTCATGATTTCCATAGCTTTATGGTAGGTCTAGAAGTTGGGTAGTGTGAGTCTACTGATGTTTTTTTCTTTTTTTTTTTCAAAATTCTTTGGCTACTCTAGTTCCTTTGCATCTCTATATATTTGATGTGTCTTCAAAAATTTATGGGAGAATTTATGTTACCTTTTAAAAGGAATTTTTTATTAATTGAAATGTACTGGTTATACATATTTATGAGGTACAGAGATATATTTCAATACATGTATACAATGTGTGATGGTTAAATCAGGGTAGTTAGCATATCTACCACACAGAAATTGATTAATTCTTTATTATGAGAACATTTAAGCTCCTCTCTTGTAGCCATTTGAAAATGTACAATAAATTATTGTTAATTATAGATGCCTAGCAGTATTGTACACCATTAGAACTTATTTTAATTCAATTTCTTCATGAGCATTTTGAAGTAATCTAGAATTTTAGAAACAGCTTATCAATATCTACCAAAATAATTATGGAATTTTGATTGTGACTGTTTTTGAATCTATGGATCATTTTGAGGAGAACTGATATCTTAACAATATAAGTCTTCCAACTCATTAATTTAATAATCTCTTCTTCATATATGACTTTGATTTTTTAAAATCAATGTTTTGTAGTTTTCAGCATATAGATCTTTTATATATTCTATTAGATTACATTGAAGTATTTCATTTTAGGGGGTGCTATTATAAATAGCATTTTTAAAAGAATTAAATTTCATTTGCTTATTGGTATCATGTAGAAAAACAATAGACTTCAAAATTAGATGTTGTAGTCTATACCTTGCTAAACTCATTTATTACTTCTAGCAGATTCTTCAGGATTTTCTACTTAGACAGCCACATCCTCTGCAAAACAAGACAGAATGTTTATTTCTTTTCCAGTCTCCATTTTTTAGGTTCTTTTTTTTTTTTTTTATCTTATTGTGATAGCTAAGACTTCCAGTATGATGTTAGATAGGAGTGATGAGAGGACAGGCTTGCCTTATTCCTGATCTTAGAGGAAAAGGATTTATTTTATACCAAATATGTATAATGTTAGTTGTGGGATTTTTATAGGTGTCTTTTATCAGATTAAAGAAGTGCTTGTTGACCTTTTTCCTGTCCCTTACATAAAAAATCTTTTGTAGGGGGGATAGGTAAGGAATATCTGAAAGGAGTTTCTTGCTTCTCTTGCAAGACTGGTGTTCAATCCCTCCCTCAGGTGTGAACCACAGTTGCACTTCTTAGGGATTTTTTATGAACTTTTCTTGTGAATGCTTGAAGGGGTTCATGTAGACAAAACCTGTAAGACAGGGCAGACTGCCATTTCAGTGCTCCATCAGGAGTTTTACTCTGTCCTGCAAGCCTTTGTAAACTACTTTAGCTTAATTCCTTATTGTTATCTGGTCGCATCTGCTCCAGGCAAGTGTACGTTCATATCTCTTTTATCTCTGAAGTCATTATCATTTCTTTTTACATTTTGGCTTAGCTGGTTTCTCTGTGACCTCACTCTTCAATGTTTTTGAAAAAATTCATGAATTTGAAGTTATTCTGACTTCTTAAAAAAATTATCATAAGCGTAAAAGCAAATCTCCTATCAGCTTTCTGCATCCCTGAACAGAAGCCAATTGTCTCTATATATTTACTATATAGCATTTTTGGTTCTTCTCAAAAGGAGAGTTGGTTCAGTTACTTTGCCCATTATAATATAGAAATGATAGCCCAGTAGCTCTATTGGTTTCTATACCATCTCTTAGTTATGGTGCTGCATCTTCATAACAAGCAAACATCTCCTTTTGCTAATTTTGATCACCTCAGCACAAATTCAGCCTATCATTTTGTTTAAAGTTCCCATAGAAGAAGGATGGGGGATAGGAATTAAGACTAGAAAAATCATGCAGGAAAGAAAAAAGCTTCACCCCAGAATATGGAAATTATTTAATTAAAAAGTAAATTACAGTCATTTCCAAATCAGTTATGCATTCTCAGAGTGTGATTTTTAGAGGGGCAGCAGAGGCAGCATTGGTAACCTGTTAGAAATGTGAAGTCTTGGGCCCCACCACAGTTTCTGAATCAGAAACTCTGGAGGTGGGACCCAGTAGTCTGCATTTTAACAAGTCCACCAGCTGATTCCAATGCCATTTTGTTAAGTATGTTTAACAAAATGTTTGTTTGTCAAATTAAGAACACATTTTTCATCAGCTCTAGAACCAAGAACAGACCTTAATCAGCTTGTGCTTATAGGCTCAAGAAACCCTCTGGTATTAATCTAACTTGAGTTTACAGACCAAAGTCAATTTCATTTCATTGTGTTCCAACTGCTGGCACTTTACCTCTCTGCCTAGAATTTAGAACTTTTTCCTGCGCTGACATTTTATACCTACCTGCTCTTTATCACAGGGATTTCCTCTGTGAGTTCCTGATTTCCTTTCTGTTCTGACCTTATATTCACACCCGTCCAGAAGGTCTGCAGGTTCTGACCTTTGGATTCTGGCAGAACATCAAAACTGCTGAGTAAGTAATCTCAATAGTTTAGGACTATTGTTTTCAAAATTTGTGAAGAGGCAGAATTACTTTTTCAAATGAAACCTCACAAGAATGTTAATCTATAAAACTGATACATGCAAAGCCATTGTTAAGGAATGTAGCATCTGGGTTGCAGCAAGGGCAGGAAAGAGGCAAAGAGGACTTCTTTCCATTTTTTTGTGCTCATCCTGGATGTGCCCTGCAGAATTTTAGGTTTTATGAAAGTTGTTGATTGGGTAATTACCCAAAACCAGAAAATAAGAATACCTGATGCTAGTAACTATCCAAGTCCAATATTTTCAGCCAAAAATGTTTTGTTTTGTTTTGTTTTTTTCAGTGAAACATCAGTTAAATGATCTTCTGATTTTACACTAAAGGGGATGTTAAAAGGGGGAAGAGTGATGAATTTATTTGGTCACAGTCAGTGAATACATTATCTGCATTGAAGGTGGGATTCCCGTTCCCTAGATGTGCTCACTTCTTCAGGGATGAGGGCGAGGTTGCCCTTATTCACCTTGTTCTATGAGAATCTTGCAAACATGCTTTTTGCATGCTCACATCCCAATATTCTTCGTGCACGTGATCTTCATGTATCACATGAAGGTGAACTACTAGTAAATTCCTAGATTATATCAACCTGAGGTTAAATGTCCATAGCTTTTAATCATTTTTCTAAAAGTCATTTGGGAAAAATAGTGATAGTAGAACAAGCCCCCAAACTGAAAAAGAAACAATGAATATGGCCAGGAAAATATTATGCTACTGATAATGATAAATCTATTGCCCTTTCTTTAAATATTCAATGCAAAGAGTCTGCACAGTCCCCTCTCAAGAATTCTAATGAGAGCTACTATTTACTTTAGAGAAGTGAAAGTGTATTTTATTATTGGAGAGCTTTCTTCTACTTCAACTCTATATAAGGGACTGTGTAGAAAATACACATTTAGAAGACCATAACAAAGAGCAGAAGTACCAAAGCAACAAACTGGCTAGCCACTGAAATTTAATTGTACCTTCAGGTACTCTGAAATAAATTCCTAATAAATTTACTCTGATTCACAGAAGTATTAATGTTTATCTACTTCCTCCTCCAATGTCTGGGTGAGAGTAACACAGAAAACCTTACTAATTTTCTCATCTCCAATTACATAAACAAGTATGCATTTACAGTTTTAAGAAATATGCCTGCCTAAGTAATTATATTCATAGATCACATTCTTTTTCAAATTATTCCCCAAATTGAAATCACTGGATAAAATTGTCCTTAGTATTGTGGAGTCACCACTGTCCAAACATAATGTCTCAGATATGTATTCAGGAACCTCTATTTTAGGATAAATGCAAAGCATTTATCATTTTGCTTGACTCTTGTAGAACAAAAAATGGGTATATTTTACAAGTGCTTGAATAATAATTAGAGAGAAATTCTTACAGCATCTCTGCAAGACACATGGTTACATATGCTTTGGCAGTAAGGAACCAGAAATGAAATACCAGAATAGATCAAAGACTTGGTAAGAGAACAAAATCAGGAATTTTCCAGGCCTTCACTCAGAACTATATCATCTTCATTCACTGGAAAAAATATATATAGAAAGAACATGAACATATTTGGTAATAACACTGAATTGAGCAATCTTGTTCTCCTTTTGAAGTTGATGAATTAACTTTTTCATGAATAGTCTGCTTTCTCCAGAAAACTTTACATTTACTGCATATGCCAGCTTTAGCTAATGTCAGAACCAGACCCAATAAGGATACAAAGAAAGACGTCAAACAGTTATTTGTTGTGAAATCCAGAGAAGCCGTATGTGGATATGGCAAGCTGAGTGTTAAAAATAATCCCAGTTATAAAAAAGGCAGCTATGTGTCACATACTAGACGGGAACAACTACATAAATCATAAGGGCAGTAAAAGTAGAAATGAAAAGTTGAGTAACAAAAGCAGAAAGCTTGTTTTAAAGAATGGGATTTTGACCAAGTAAAGGAATGAAGACTTTTTGTACTTAACCAAGATACCTGAGAGAGGACAGTTCAGATGGAATATCAGGGATGCAGGCTTTAGTGAGTTTTGTGGTAGACACTGAATCATGGCACAGAGACTATCAAGACTGTCCGTACTAGCACGTGATTGGTGGTTAGACGTTGATGAGGAGAGGTTGAGAATCACCAGTTGTTAGAACTATTATGTATTTTATTAAATTCTAGTTTTAAGAAAACTCAGGAAGTAATATTATATTCCCCACTTTATAGACGAGAGCCTTGAGCTAACTTTATAAGGGTCAGAACTGGAATTCAGATTTAGCTGGGCCTCATTCCAAAGCCCATGTTTGGCTGTTAGAATTATCTACTTCTAGACACCAATCAGAGCAGACATGCTGCTCCAGCCACTCCTGGATAATGTCCTCAGCCCAGTCCTAGTGCAGATGGACTTTTGTCAGTATCCACACCTACATTAAAGTTATATATGTCACCTCAGAATGCCAGCGGGTCATCTTTCGGGCAAGATCTACCTAAAAGATTATACAACTGCAGAGAAATAAACCTCTGGAATCAGGCTTTCTGAGTTGTTACAAAGTTGGATAAAAGCAGTTCATGCTAATTGTTACCAAAGTACAACTTCTGTAATTGGATATCACATTAATTGGAAATTCAAGAGTATGAAAGTTTACCATGCAATTAGTGTTATTCTAATGTGTCAGGCCACAAACCTTGGACTCATCCTTGACAATTCTCTTTCTCTCATACCCTTTATTATTATTAATTTATTTTTATTTATCTCAGTAAATACTTTTGGCTGTACCTTCAATATTGATAGAGTTTGGATGTTATTGTCCCCCCAAAACTCACGTGGAAATCTGATCCCCAATGTGGCAGTGTTGGGAGCTATTTGAGTCATGGCGGGGGATCCCTCATGAATGGATTAATGCTCTCCCTGAGGGGTGGGGATAATGAGTGGGTTCTCGGCTTTATTAGTTCCTGGGAGAGCTGGTTGATTTAGAAAAAAGAACTTGGCACCTCCTCTCTCTCTCTCTCTCTCTCTCTCTCTTGCTTTCTGTCACCATGTGATCTGCTTGTACACACTGGTTGCCTGCCACTTTCCGCCACGAGTAGAAGCAGCCTGAGGCCTGTGCCAGATGCAGCTGTCCCAGAATGGTAAACCAAATAAATATCTTTTCCTTATGAATTACCCAGTCTCCGGTATTCTGTTTTAGCAACACAAAAATGGACTAATACAAATATATATCCAGAATCTAGACCTTTCTCACCATCTTCACGGCTACCACCGTGCTTAAAGCCACTATCAACTCTCAGGTGATTGTCACAATCTCCTCCTAACTGGTTCATTCTTGTCTCCTGCATTCTGTTCTTCACATGGTATCCAATTGATCTTTTTAAAACTTGTTTGCTCCTCAGTTCAGAACCCTCCTTCAGCATCCCATCTCACTCAGGATAAAAGTCAAAGTCCTCACAATGGCTTATAGGGCCTGACATGGTCTCTACCCCCAACCTGTTTGCAATTAAGTTCCTCTTTGCTCCTTCTGTTCCAGCCATTCTCCTGGCCATTTCTTAATACCTGGGCCATGCTCCTGCCTTGGGGACTTTGTAAGAGCTGTTTCCTCTGCCTGAAATTCTCTTCCCCCAAATATAACGTGGTTGCCTCCCTGACTTCTTCCAGCCTTTGTTCAATATCACCTTTTTAATAAGATCTTACCCTTACCACTCTATTTAAAATTACAATATCATTTACTTAAAATAATTTCTATCATGCTTGACTTATTTAAAAAATAATCTCAGAATCTGTGTAAGAATGGTTTTTACAGATATCCAAGATAATCCATATACTTGAGGCATTTCTACAGGGATTTGAACCAGATCAACCTAACCCTATTCTCTTTTCTGCAAATTATTATTTGGCTCTAGAAGGCAAGAATCCCCTTTGAAAAATAGCACCCCAAGTGGAATTGTTTCTTAGGATACCACTGGGAAGCCAGTGATCCCATTTCTTATGGAACACACCTACCTGCCATGTAACAGATGCATTTCTATTCCAGAACGTTTTTGTGAGGAAATGTAAAATGAGATTCCCATAAATGAGTACATTGATTCACCATTATGAAAACAGAGCTTTCAAAATAGTCTCTTAGAATCAGAATTATATATATATATTTTAACTTTTAGGAATTCTGTATATGCTGAAAACATATTATTGCTTTGTGGATTTGTTCAAAATCCTCTTGGCTGAGAGGGGATTTTTTAGAGGCCAAAATATTTTATCTGATAATGTAAATGAAACAAAGCTGTTCTGGTTATTTTCAGGTCTAGAAGCTTTGCAAAGCAATGCCTAGGGAAACAGATGAGGTATTAACAAATATGAAAAGGATCAGCCATCTTTTATATGATTGGACTATATTTTCATTCTGTATGACAGTGACAGTCGATGAGCTTTTACTTATGGTTGCTTTCTAAACAGACCTCAGCACGGTAAGACAGTTTCACTGACTTTAGGGTTGTGATTACGTGAAAAGCCCTTAAGTGTTTAGTTTCCTCCCTCACTGACTTAAATTTGGTTGCCCTAGATTTGAAGCTAAGAAGGAAAAAACTTGTGGATTAAATGTGTTTATCCAGTTACTGTAGCTCCAACTATGCTTTTATGGTAAAGGGTAGCACAGCAGACTCCACACAATCGAACAAGCTTTTTGTCACAGCTGTGAAGTGGGCTGTAAGTGGCCACTTCTACCATGAAGAAATCGGAGTGCCCAGCTGAACACTCATCAGTGCAACTAATAGATTTCATCCAAGTCAATACAGTGCGGAATTGATTGGTTTCGGCCTTCCATCCCTCATCCTGGCTGTCATCCCCAATGAGGTCTCTAGCACTTGGGGGCTTGGCTTAGGGGCTCAAGGATAGGCTCCCACCCCATGCATCCACTCCTCTCTCCATTGGAATCCCTCCAGACTCTGCTCTCTCAGGCCTCTCCTCTGGGACATAATCGCTTTCAATCTAGCTCCATTCAATTTTAGGGATTCCTGTTAGGATCCCCAAATTTGAGGTTCAGAGAAAAGGAAAGATGATTTCTTGCCAGGAATGTCTCACCTTATTTGTGATATTGACTGATTCTTTTTCACATTGAAATTTTAGAATCTGTCTCTTCAGCAATGATTTGGCGGAAACTTTGTATTCTGACTGATTAGCAATCCATAGTGTACTTTTGCTATTGTTTTCCTTTTTTAAGTTACAAACTCCCTGAGCAGTGTTTAACAAATTGTTTTTCAAATAATACCAATTAGGATGTTAATAGGTATTATGCTACAGTAGGTTCTATGGGCAAATATGTTTGAGAAATGTTGGCTTAAACCAAATTACTAGCTCTACTTTAGATTTTTGTTTTGTTTTGTTTTACTTATATGCTTGATGAATCTACAAAAGGTGATCTACAGTAGAGTAATTCCTAAAATTATTTGAACAAGAGAGCATTTTTCAACTAATATAAAAAAAATTAGGAAAATACTGTCTTAGAAGACCCAATAATGTAATTTTTTAAAAAGTATATTTAGTTTTCCTGAATTTCCTCTTTAAATGATCAAATAAAAAGTCAGAATTCTGAGAAAAATTAGTTTACAATGTCAGAAAAGGTATAGTAAATGCATCCCGATGTCAATAATCCTAGCATTTGTCATCAAATAATAGCTGTTTAAAATAGCCACTAGACACCAAACTGCCCTTTGACTCTATTTCCAGTGTGAAACCTTTTAAATCTTGGAGGAATCAAGTGAAAAAAAGGCGATGTTTCGTAATTATGTGATTGATCTCCTCCCATCTTTTCAAAGTAATTTCTTTAAGAACTTTATT
Source organism: Cynocephalus volans (assembly GCF_027409185.1). Taxonomy (NCBI): domain Eukaryota; kingdom Metazoa; phylum Chordata; class Mammalia; order Dermoptera; family Cynocephalidae; genus Cynocephalus; species Cynocephalus volans. Next base: position 82,041,195 of record NC_084464.1, read on the forward strand.
ATTACTATTATTATTATTGTGGTTGAAAGAACTTTGAGCTTAGGTCAAAAGGCCAATTCAGTTATCAGCTATGACTTTAATCAGCTATGATATTGGTCCAGTAAAGTTTCCATGTTGTCCTTGAAAGGAAAAGGAATAGTAATACAATTCAATGCTGCTCAGTAGTTATTACTGAGAATTTACAATGAGCCAGGCCCTATGCTAGGTGCCAGGGATATAAAAGAATAAAACCTTAAAGTGTGCAGCAATCCGGTAAAAGAAAGCAAACATAACAAAAAAAAAGACAATATAAAATGATGAGAAAGGTAGATGTGTGCACCAAAATACAAACAGAGCAGAGAGGTGAATACCTCTAGGGATGAGAGCAGGGAGAGCTTTAGAGGGAGGGCCTTGAGTTGGCTTTGAGAAACTGACTTTCTTTAGGGTCAGGATGTAGAGAAAGGACATAGCTAAGGCAGAGAAAATGGCCTTTGCAAAGGTGTGGTAACATGAAAGAGCAATCAAATTTTGGGAACCATGGATGTTCTTTTACTAATAGAGTAAAGGAAAAGTAAAGGGAAGTGAATCTGGAAAGAGAGATAAGGTCTAGATCATGGAAAGTCTCATATGCAAGCTAAGAAATTTAGACTTATTTTGCACAGGCAGCAGGGAATATTCTAGGGTTTATAGCAGTATGGTGACCTGAACATACACATGCCCAGGGCTGGGAAGAGGTCATTATCTCTTCTACTTCCTTGTAAATTTGTTTGGAGGATAAGTTTCTTCATAAAGCATTCTATGATACAAACATAAGGAATTTGTAAAATTCTCCCCTTAGGGCAATGCTTTAGCCATGTTTCACGACATAAACCATTCTATACATTTAGAATTAATCTTTGGTTTCTGCCATGAAAGGTGGGTCTTTTTTGAATTTTCTGTCATGCACTAGAACTCAAGACAAGTGCCACAAAATCATATAGCAAAGTTTAGGAGAATAAAAAAAAATGTTACAAAAGCCAAGGGTCAGTAAGAGTAGGGAGGATACATGTACGCAATTCCGTATCTCCCAAAGGCGTGTACTGGGATCAGGATACCACAGGGCCTGCAGTGTGGGTGTCTATTCCAGTTCAGGGAGGCCTCCCCCAGCACCCCCTACCACCTTTTTCCGTTTTTAAAGACCAAGTGGGAGAAAGCATCCTTGCCAATGAGGAGATTAGCGGCTGTTGGAGCAAAAGAGCCTGGATGACCGTGCCAGCTGTTTTATAGGCATTATCTGCAATATGACGGGCCTGGCATCTGGAGGTCTGAAGGCCTATGGAATATTGCAGGCCTTGTCAGGGGGGCAAAGTCACTAGTCAGAAGGAAAGCTAAGTCTGCGGAGGAATCCTTCCTCTGAGGAAAATTGGACCTCACAGTCCCGAATATCTTGTCCAGAAAACCTTAGATAGGTTCCCAAGGTCATTTTTAGATAGTCCTTCTCTTTTACCTAAAGCTGTCTTATTGACAATTTAGATGTTGTGTTATGTAATGAAAGAAATTACTGACCTGCGAGTCAGAGCATTTCAAGGATGCTCAGTATAATGTTCTGAAGTGCCTTTATCCCTAATCCCATGTAATGGTATTTCTTAATTTTTCTTTTTCTTTTTCTTTTGTTTTTCCTTTTGAGTCCCTAAAAGACTGGGAAACACTAAATTAAGCATTGAATTACAGACTGAATTTTAAAATTGCCAAATTTTATAAAACTACATTATCTTCTGATTTAATAAAATATTGCATTCTGTGGCTCAGATAATTAGACAATAGCAAACAGTCCAATGCACAATGAAGTACTAATAATGGTATAAAAACAATTATTTCAGAGGGGGATGTAGGTGTGGACTGATGACTTTAGAAAAACTTCACAGGGGAGGATTTCTGGCATCTTGAAAGCAAAGTGGAAGATTTTCATACGCAAGGACAAGGATGGATATGTTCTGAATGTGCAGATAGGTGAGAAAAACAGCAGTAATAGCACAGGTAAGGGCTGGGAGTGAGCCTTATATCAGTATATAAACTTTGTAGGGCTGACATGGCTCAATGAGAAGGCTCATGACAACAAGTAGAGTTCATTGAGAGAAGTGGGGACCAGGATTACTAACTGGTCAGGTCACATACTAAGTAGGAAAAGAAGTCTTTGAGAGGTAAAATAAACTTTATTAAAAAAAAATACACATACACACGCATCTAAGTTAAATCACAAAATAGTACTGTCACTCTATTGCTTACAAGCCCTTCGTTATTCATTGGTAAATAAAGCTCCTATTAACTGAGAATCTAGATTTTTCATTATCTAGTAGTATATTTGAATAGTAATATATTTAGTATATCTTACTAAAGTAGCATTTCAGAGAAGTATGTCAAAGGTTCAATGATGTGGGAATATACCCAGAGGAATGGAAATCATCAAGTCGAAGGTATATCTGTTCTCCAATGTTCATCACAGCACTCTTTACAATAGCCAAGAGTTGGAACCAGCCCAAATGTCCATCATCAGAGGAGTGGATACGGAAAATGTGGTACATCTACACAATGGAATACTACTCAGCTATAAAAACGAATGAAATACTGCCATTTGCAGCAACATGGATGGACCTTGAGAGAATTATATTAAGTGAAACAAGTCAGGCACAGAAAGAGAAATACCACATGTTCTCACTTATTGGTGGGAGCTAAAAATTAATATATAAATTCACACACACACACACACACACAAAAAAAAAAAAAACCGGCGGGGAGGAAGAAGATATAACAACCACAATTACTTGAAGTTGATACGACAAGCAAACAGAAAGGACATTGTTGGAGGGGAGAGGGGGAGGGAGAAGGGAGGGAGGTTTTGGTGATGGGGAGCAATAATCAGCCACAATGTATATCGACAAAATAAAATTAAAAAAAAAAAAAAAAAAAGGTTCAATGATGACCACAAGAAGACATTTGTCTAATGAAAACAAAGGCAGAGTTAGGAAAACAGAGAAGTGAGACAAACGGAGAAATGGTGGATTACTATTCCTCAGATCTCTGTGGTGAAGAGGCAAATGAGATAAGCATAACCAGTTAACATGTTTTAACACATATCCTGATCCATCAAGGCCTCAAAGTCCCACATTGTGCCTGGATGCCAACTCAGGCTTCTTAGGGGACATGGCTCTACCTGGCATCCTGAGGGGTTAGAGAGAGAAACATCAAGTTACTTTTTAAACAAGGCATTATTTGACAATTTTAGTAGCTACAAATGGGTGATAATTCCCAAACCTTAAAGGGTCAGAAAAGTGCTAATGAAAATAGAAGCTTATCTACTTTCTTTTTGCCAGCTCCTTTTTTAGCAGATACACTGACTTATTTTTATGCATTTATATTCCCAATTTAAATATGGCATGCAAAAAATACAGGATGAATTTGATAGTGCATGTTGAGAACTAGAGGAAACCATGATATTGATGAGTATTAGCATATCTTGTTCTGCTTACTGGTTATTTAATTATTCCATTTTAAAGGTCTGCAGTGAGATTTTACAGTGAGAGAAGAAATATATAAAGTTATCAAAATGAGTCTTTACAATATAAGCAATGTGAAGAACATTGGCATAGTCAAACAACCTGGGTTTAATTCTCATAATTATCATTGCTGATTAAGATTCTGCATTATGTTTTAAAGTATTCTGCAAATGTGCTGAATATTCTGTTTGCCTAGGTTCTCATATGCACTCTACCTACCCCACCCCGCTGTGTGTTCCAGGTGTATGGACTATGTCAACAGGTTCCTTGCCACACAGCTCAATTGGACTCTGGCCAAATAAAATCACAACTATGAATTTGGAAGACAGGAAAGGAGCAAGTTCAGGAAAAGAGGACACCCCTTCCTTCTATGTCGTGAGTTGGCATTGGCTGCATTTCTCTGCCAAAATCTGGGAGCCTAGTTTTGTTTGCACGCACATTTGAGAAGCATGTGGATAACTTTCTTTTCAGGGGGGAATAAGAAAGTGTTAATGCATAGCATAAAGTACAATAACTATTATTTAGATTATCATAGGTTGCAATATGGTACGATGTATGAGTGGAGTGCAAGACATTGGTACAGCAAATGGCTGTGATCTTTAGTCACTATGGTGACAACTGGACAAAAACAGATTATGGCAATGGATAGCTGCTTCTGATGGACCTAGAAAGCATATAGAGGGAAAATGACAAACTGAAAACCTGAGTGTCCATCTCAGAACATGGGGGGAGAACAAAAAAATCTCTATATTAGCTTTGAAGGAATCCCTTATGTCCTGTAGCCCAAGGATAGATACGGTTGAGGACCAAGCTTAGAGTCCGACTGAGAGGGTATAATTTCAATCACATGAATAACAATGCCAGGTCTCTTAATGCAAGATAAGGACAGCAGTGAAGAAGGAATGGGAGCCTGAGATGTAGGACAGGGGCAGATGAATATACCCAGAAAAGGATGAACATGTAAACTCCAAAATTTTTCTTTACTGTGGATGTAGCCTCCTCCCTGCACCCCGTACCTGAAGGAACCTGTTTTCCACCAGGCAAAAGCCTTTCAATAATTTCAAATTCCCTCATAAAGAGATGGTGTTTCTCTTCAAGATCTCATTACTTCTAGGCTTATAGGAAGAATTAGAAAGAGTTCAATATAGACCTGATGAGAAGTGCAAGGCTAGGTCTAGAAGGAAATTGCTGATGAGCTGAGTTTTAGAAGGAGATACTGACTTGCCTTCACTGCTCACAATACTTCTGCTAATGCCACCATTTATTGACTTACAAACCCCTTTTTAATTTACATGCAAAGTTCTATACAAATACAACATTGCTCCTGACCAGAGAACTCATTATATGGCAAAGTAAGTGCATAGAGGTTTCACACTCATGAAATAAAGACTTACATGTATGCCATCACATAAAAGAAGGTGCCAGATAGAGTGATGGAATGAGCTCATGAATGTCCACTTGAAGAACCAGCTGGGAGACACAACCCTGTGCAGTTGGGGTGCTATCCTGTAGAAAGTGATATATGCCTTAAACTAGCAGTCAATATATGGTGCTGCCTACCTCATAGATGGTAGTGGATGCCACTTAAGGAATTCATTTTTTGTAAACATTTCAATCCCTGCCCAATTTTAGGCTTGGTTGGTTTGGAAGGCCTACTGTATGAGGAAACAATTCCTTCCACCAGGGACCATAGCTATTATTTCAATTGTTTTATTAATTTGGAAATTGACATTGCCTCTTGGTAATTTGTGGGTAAGATATTGCTGCCACTCAACCAACAAACAGAGAGAAGGTCAGTGGCCATGGAAGTTGATAAGTTGATTTGAGTTACTAGTGAGAAATTAGATTGAAATTATAAAATGGGTGCAAGGCAACTATGTCTAGAACCAGAGTGTTCATTGGGATTCCTTTTATGACTTTCTTAGGACTCTCTTTGTCAAAGGACAATTGCAGTGACCCAGTGAAGAGCAACGAGGACTCAGATCATATAGAAATAAAATGTTGAGCTTCTGTAGGGTAAATGCCGGACATAGCCCTATTACCCCTACCCGTGCATACCAGAGTTCCCCCTCCCCCCTGGAAAACTACCCCTGGCCAAGGTAGTTACCCAAGGAAAGGCATGGCCCATTTAAGACAAATAAAAGACTGGAAGAAGCAGGGTCCCTAAGTAAATGTATTAGTATGCTGGCGCTAAAGCACTCCTGCACCAGGAGAGTAACAAGTAGATTAATTTATCTGCTCAGCCAGATTGCCCACGTGCTCTGAGTTATGTGAGCTGGGTGAGGGTCTGCGCATAAGCTTGTAAATGATTTACACCCCTACTTTGATCTGTTCACTATATAACTGTTGTATGTACCCTGTGGTGGTACAGATATCTAGCTGGCCAGATGCTGTCAGCAATTCTTTTAAGTCTAATAAACTGATGTCTCTACCTATTGAAATACCAGGTGAGTTCTTTGGAATAGGCAAACACTACCTGAGTGTCCTCTCAGATTTGGGGCTCCTACAGTGCAGGCTCCATAACTTGTCCAACTATGGTACTAGCAAGCAGATCACAAGGTGAACATAAAATGGGTGAAGCTTTGCTTTTTAGTAAAAGCCTTTAATCACCCATAAAATAAAAATAGCAATTATATTTTATGTTAATTAGTCCCTCTCCCTCATTTTTGGTCATTGCCTTAGGTTTCAGGTGTGCTTTTGACTGATTGACTGTGATGATATTTTAGCTGATAAGACCTCGCATATCCCCTGAGTTGAGGACACATTTTTGCTCTGGGCAAAGGATGAAGGTGGATGCTGAAGGACAAATACAACAGACTTAATTCTGCTGCTCCATATCTGCTCTCCACCCTCAGTGCCATGTTTTGTGCCCTGGAATGCAGATTTCCAAATGGATCAATAGATTACCTTGACCTCTCACTTCTGGTTTGGTTGAGATTATGGGAGTCACCAGAAAAGACCAGAGATCTGGAAGAATGAAGGATGTTTATTTCCCCATCTCCTTTCATGATAAGACAGAGCACACAGCCCTTGTCCAGTAGCACCACCCACGGCTACAGCTACTCTGAGTGCTTGTACCTGCTCCTCTTTCCTATTCTGAGGTAGGATAGTAATAGCTCCCTTCTGGCCCCTGAGGTGCCTCCATGTTTGGTTGATTTTCCCTAATCCTTTCCTCTTCTTTTGTAATTGTCCTTTCATTCGATTTTTCTCAACTGTCTTCACTTAAATGCACCATGTTTTTATTGAAACAGCTAAACGTTTTATTTTTGCTTGTAAAATACATTTTTATAAAGAAGAATTTGCCTTCGGCTAATGTTCCTAATGTTAAGAATTTCTACATAGTTCTTTTATGCCAATAAAGTTAATTACAACAATTTCATTTTAGATTATAAAGAACTAATTATCAAGGTTGGTGGGTAAAATTAAGCTCTTTTGGCAAAGATAGTTTACAACTTTAAGTGAAGAGTTTCCTTCCGCAAACATTCATATATATGTAGTTTTCTATACCAAACATTCCATTTTAAGGTACAAGTCAGTAAATCTTAAAACTAGTAAAACAAATCATTTAATAGTAAAGAATAGCTCTTTGCTCTGTACATTAAATAGGCTTAGGACCACAATTTTATGATAAAGTAGACAAGAAGTATATATTTAATTTAAATGTTGTGGTAATAGGTTTGCAGATATTTATTAATCTCTGCTCAACTCTCTAGCAGGATGCAATGGCTAGCTAAGTTCTCTTCTTCACAATGCTCTAAGCCTATATACTCTCATTCTTTCTTTTTTCAATAATGGATGAAACCTGTCACTTCTGTTTCATCACATTTTATCACCAAGACATAAATTAAAGAAAATACAGCTTATATCCTTCTGTTTCAATCATCGTGACATAAACATGGGCAAACTACTTACCAGTTTGGCTTCAGTATATTTATCTATAAAATGAGAGTGATAAAATCTATTTCACAAGATTTAGGAAAGGAATATTTAGTTAACATATGCAAAAGTACTTTGTAAAATATTAGGTAAATAATGGATTAATAGTAGAAAAACCAGTACATGTTTTGGGGGAAGAAACCAGGATTAGAAACCTAGCCCTCCTGCATATTAATATCTTTAATAACTGACTATTTAATTTATCTTCAGCTCATTCCTCTTTTGCAAAAAAATACAGTAAATAATGCTTTTCTTATAGGATTCAGTGTCAGAACAGTTAAATGAGATTATGAATAAAAGTATTCAGTGTAGCTCTTTGTTCAAGTGAGTCCCTCTTCACTCACAGCCCAGGCAAATATCTCACCATTCTCTATGTTATTCTATCGCAGTATCAAAGAAAAATTGCACTGGACCAAGTTAAACAGACACAGAAGACTTGCCCAAGACTGTTGCAGTAGAGGAGATAGGTTGAACTCAACTGCACTGAAACAAAAGGCAGGAGGCTACTGATTTGTTATTACATTCCTTTGGGGGTGTCCTGTCCATCAATGGGTGACTGGATAAGGAAATTGTGGTATATCTACAGAATGGAATACTACTAAGCCATAAAAATGAATGAAATTCTACCATTTGCAACAACATGGATGAACCTGGAGAAAATGATCCTGAATGAAAGAACCCAGGTACAGAAAGAGAAATACCACATGTTCTCACTCATAACTGGAAGCTGAATCCATAAATAAACAAATGAACAATAAAGAGACACAGAAAGAAGCAGCAATCACAGTAATATGTTGAACGTTTAGAAAACTAGAGGTGGAAGGGGGGAGGGGGAGAGGAAGGGGGGGCTAGTGAGGAATTGGTCAACGGACACAAAGAATGATTGTGTATTGAATGATGAATAAGCTAACTATGCTGATCTAACCACCACACATATTTCTACATAATTATTGAAAATCAATGTTGTACCCCACATGTATGTATAATAAAAAATTAAAAAATAAAATAAAATTAAGGTTATGAAGAACTAACAGTCAAAAAAAACCCAAAACAAACTGAAAGAAAGTGAGCCGAGATGCTGGGTACCATTCAAGCTTTATTAAAGAAAGAAAATCTGCCGAGCTGTGCTCAGAGTGGCAGGCAGCCCAGGGCTGCCCTGAAAATGGAGGACAGCACCAGGTGTGGGGGTGGTAGAGCTTATATTGGTATGTTGGCACCAAGGGCTGTCTGATACCATCAAGGAAGGTCATTATGCTAATGTGGATCGGGGTGAACTGCATCCTTGTGGAAGCAAAAGGGGTTTCTGTTTAAGTCAGGAGGCTTCTTGTAAAGGGAAGTGGGGTGGGGGGGGGAGGAGGTGGGCCGCACCATTTTGTACTTGGGTTTGTCTAAAGTGGCACTGGTTGTGTTGCAGATCTATTACAAACAAACAAAAAACCAAAGGCAGGAGGCTTTTTAAGCTCTGAGGGGAGCTAGTGGAAAAGTACTGGAGAACATTGGGTGGGGGAGGTTGATGGATGGAATGTGTGGTCCATGTGGAGTTATTCCTGAGTTTTCAAATGGTTTATTTGGTGATTAGATCATCTGTTTCTAATTGGTACTCAATGAAGTTAGGCTTCTACCATCCCACAGAAACTGGGAGATAGGAATCTTATCTTCCTTGATGATTATATTCCTGAGAGATGACTCCCAGGTCCTTGAGGAAGACATTTCTCCATTGTAAAACTGGCAAAAGGCTGGGAGAAAATTTCTATTCATTTGAAAGGGGCAGAGAAAATATTTCTGATTACAAGTTTTCTAAATTAACTCCACTAAAAAAAGGGAGATTAGGGGAATAGTATCTGTAAGAAACCTGTCTAAAGTTTGGTCAAGCTGAGGAGAATGTTAAGGCCATCTTGGTCAGTGGTAATAATGTTGCATATTTGGGCAATTTTTCCTGAAGTTGGACTTATATTAGTTGAAAGCAGTGTTGTTGTTTGGTAAATGTTTGTGAAAAGCTGCAGAGAGAAAATTAGGCCTAAGCAGGGCTTTATGAATACAATTTTACCAGAAAGAAGGAACTAAGGCATTTATTGCAGAGGAAACAATTTAAATTTTCCAGGGAATTTGCTAGGAAGTCACAGATATCAAACCACTGGCTATATGGATATGGCACATTGTTTTTTGCTTTGCTTATTTCCTCATCTGTAAAGTACGTGTAATAAAGCTGCCCCACAGATGTGGTTTGAATATACAGAGCATATTCATAGAGGACTAGAATGTAGGAAATAGACAAGAAAATTTCAGTTTCCTTTCTACTAGTTTGTTCTTCTTCCCTTTCCCATTGGTCATGAAGCTTCATCTTTATCTCTTTCCTTCCTTGCCTCTTTTCCCTCATTTTATTTTTTTACTCAGTGGGGAGAAAATACTCTTTGCTGGAGAACAGAGCTAATTTCATCACTTAACTCATGGTAATTAGTGTCAATGTGTCTGTGTTGAATCCCTACCAATGAGATTATTTCACTTTTGTATATTGCCACTGGTAGAATAGTGACCCAAACTAAAACAAAGAAAGAAACAAATCTCCCAGCTGAGACCCAGTTATAAGGAAGGTACAGATCCCTTCAGCTCAGGAGGTGAAATTTCATGGCTTGGCCTTGGCTGTTCTGAGTCACACTCCCAGGGAGCTGTCCTGGGCACTCGCCTGCTCAGGTTTGACAACGCATGTCCTCCTCCACCCTTCTCCATTGTTCCCTCAGAGGCTTGGGGTGGGGTGAGTGTGCCCTGCTGAGATGAAATGAGTATTGTCCTCTCCATTACCCACATTTTATTCCCCAATTCCTATTCATCTTTCTTTGTTTCCTCTTTGTAATTAAAGTTGCCACCCCCTCTTTGCCTTTATTCTATTATTCTAGGCCATTTTATTGTTTTCCTGAAATTCCTGCTGTTTTCTTTCTTTCCACAAGACAAATTCAAGCTCCTTTGGTACACTTTTGGACTTCCCACTTTTCATTAATTCCTTGAGCAGTAAATATACCTTACTTAGGGCTTAACTCTTCAAAATGGTAAGAAAGCTCTCAAGATACTGTCAAAATACTTTTATCATGTCTTCCTTTGGGAATGTTATTTTTTTTACAAAACTCTCAGACTCCCTGGCAAATTAAAATGAATTATTTTCAGTTTCTAGAGCCTCCATCAGTCTGCCTCATCTTCTTGATATTCAGACATTCCATGCTTTGCCTACGCTGCTGTTTAGACTTCACTAGTCAAAGTTTTGCTCATGGCTGCATTTCCTTTCTCCTTCCTGGGCCTTCTGGATGGCTCATTCTTCAATTCTGTTTATAGTTGTTTCCCTCCACATTCATGAAGCCCATTCCAACTCACATGAGATGGATATAGCTCTGAAAATTACCTGATGCCAAGAAATGAATCAATGTATAGAAAATACAGGTGTATTTGTCAGTTTTATCCAACTTATTTTGCAAAAAGGGATTTGGGTAATGGCTTTACCTCACTGAGGTGAAAACCCCCTAATGGCAGAAGCATATTGTTCTTTTGCTATATCACATTCAGAATGACACCAAGGGCAGAGTGGGTGTTATGTAGATAACACTATTGTTAACAGGCATTGTGAACTCTTTTGAATTCTAAATTTTAAAATATAAAGGAATTTTTCCACTTTAACTTTAAAGCATCCAGCCTATTATAAAGTTGTGTTGCCTACATATTTATGAATAAGGTGACTGTTTTCCCTGTCCAAATTGCAGGTTATCCATGGTATGTGTCAATCACAAGGGTAAATCATTACCACCTGTGACATCAATTATGTTGATTTGCTAGTTACCGTAGTCCAGCCATAGGATACAAAATTATATCTATAGTTACATACTAATCATGATTAAACTGGTAAATAGCAGTCCATGAAAAAGCATTCTAGATCTCTCCTCTAATTACAGGCACAACACATTGCCTTCTTCCAAAGTAGAACCTTTCTATACGTTATTTAATTTATTCTCAGAATATTTCTGAAGCATTAAAATATACCAAAGCTCCTCTTAATAAACTACTTAAGACAGGGAGGTAATGATGAGAAATCTCCTTTAAGACTCTCCCTAAAGCAGCTCACACCTCCATTCTTAACTAGTCTCTCACGTTATCCCAAATTACAAAAATTGAAGCCAAATGCTTAAATGTTTCTCTTCAGGTGTTTGTATTCTCTGCTACACTAAGCTTCTGGAAGACAGAATCCCACAGTGGTATCTCAAATTTATTTTGGATGAGCATGGCCATTTTATGTCAATACAGAAAAGTTGATAATCATATGATAAACATTGCCTAAACACTGAAATTTAAGTTATAAAAAAGGTCATAGAGAAATGAAGGCAAGTCTTTTGAGGATAATCATTACGGTGTATTTTCTGAAGTAGACAGATATCCTTCATGTACTAACTCCATTATAAAATAACTATGATGTTGTATAAGCTACCTTTAATATCTCTGTCCTCACCTGAAAAATGTGAATGATGTATACTGCATAGGCTTGTAAGGATTAAATAAGTTGATATATAGAAACAACTTAACATATAGTTGTGAGAAATAGCAAGTAGTGAAAACTGAAGGTTGCCAGACAGGTATAATATAGAATTCTTAGCTGGGTGAAATATTATGGGCCAACTGAACTGGCTTGGTAAAATTTCTGGAATAGCTATAAGGGGGAGTAGAAATGCAATCATATAGATAACATGAGGGTTGATGATAAAGAATCTTAATTGTTAAGGTAAAATTTTTGATATAAAAAGAGCTAGGGTTGTTTGCCAGATCATAATGATATTAGGACAGAAGATGTGGAGAAGATTAATTAGACAATGTGATGACTGGTAGACTCAAGAAGAAGAACGATTGAAGAAAGCTGGATGTGCTAAGAAGCTCCTGCAGTAAGTGTAGAGCAAATGATAAAAGTCTCATGAAGTTTGAAGTCTCATGGAGGCTGTGAAAAAGGGGACACACATTTGTACTTATATAACATTGCTAAAGAAGATCCCAGGATGGCTTAATGGGCTTTGACAAAACAGTGCTCTGGTCAAACACCATGGACCATCCTGTCAAAATGTAGTTATCATGGGCTGTACTGACACATGGCCATAGCTCCATACTGTTTCTAGTTATCAAGGTCACTGAAGGAAAGTAGTGGTGTTTCCTCTGTGTTAATGTCCCTGTTCATGGTGTCAAGATGTTCAGCTTTCAAAGCTTGACCAGCCACTCATCTACTCCCCCACCAAGGTTGGACTTGCTGAAGGAAGAACAGATTACAACATATTTAGTAGGGTTTATGAAACATCTATAGATAGTCAAAAAGTGTGTGAAGACATTTGTGCTGGGATAAAAGAGAGAGGGAATGGAAATAACAAGGAAAAGAGAGATCCATAAATAAAAAATGGAAAGTGCAAAGAGAAACTTCACCTAAGTGTGAGTTATAATAAACCAACATTTTTCCCCTTTTACAAAATTATTATATCAGAGGAATGCTATTGGCTTAATGCACTTGGATTTTAGCAAAAATATATCATCTACAAAATTTCTACAGATAGGTATAGATATAGGTTCAGATGTCAAGTATAGGTAGATACAGTATACGTGTATATGTAGATATAGATATTAATACAGATATAGATTTTATGAACCTGAAAAATATGTTCTGATGATAGAAGATGAAGGTAGAGCTATTTAAGTAAAACATAAAACAGTTGATGAACAGAATGTTGATAACTCAGGGATATTTCCAGTAGTGTGATGGTTAGGGAACACGGGGAAGAATTAGAGAAAAGAGAAAAATGATTAAAAAATATGCAAAGTACCGATTTTATCAAATGTTACTCTTCATGAAGTACAATTCCTCATTCCCTGCAACCACAAGTGTCCTCTCATAAAGACCATGTTACTTATTGTTTAGTGCTTCTTTTTGATGTGAAGAGGAATTGACCTCACGTCAGCCCATTTTTATTTGACATACACTCCAGAGGTCCTTCTCACTTTTTTCTGTTCATTTGATCTTTATTTCTCAAGATCTTTGAAGCCATCCCCAATTTCTACAGACAAAACAATCCCTCTTTGTTCTTTTTTTTCTCACCAAAACTTTGAACCAACTAAATTTTAGAACTTATATTGTTTTAAATTATTTGCATAGTAGGAAAGTGGGAAATCCCTCAAATTACAGACCATACTTATTTAATTCTATTTCTTTAGAACAGTGTTGAAACATGGTCAATAACACCATATTAGTTCTTTGTTATTGCATAAAAATATTAACATAAACTTAGCAGCTTACAACAACATGCATTTATTATCTCAGTTTTTGTGGGTCAGGAGCTCAGACATAGCTTAGCTAAGTCCTCCACGGGTTTACAATTACAGTGTTGGCAAGGGCTGGGTTCTCATCTGAAGGTCTGAGTGGGGAACGATCCCCCCTAAGCTCACATGGTTGTTGGCAGTACTCAGTTCCTTGAGGGCTCTTGGATTAAGGGAAGGATCCACTTCTAAGCTCGCATGGTTGTTGGCAGTATTCAGTTCCTTGAGGGCTCTTGGATTAAGGGTCTCAGTTTCTGTCTGGATATCAGCTGGAGTCTGCTCTTGGTTTCTTGCCATGTGAACTTCCCTAACACAGCTATTTGCTTCATCCAAGCCAGTGAGGAAGAGAGTCTCTTAGCAAGACATTTGTTATGGTTTTATATAATATAATCATTAAGTGACATTTCATTGCTTTTGCCATTTTCCATTGGTTAAAAGCAAGTTATGGGTTCCAAGAAATGGGATTACACAAGGCATGAGTACAAAGAGGTGGGGATAATTGAAGGAACTTTTAGAGTCTGTTCACCACAATCACAGAAAGTTTTATTTTATTTATTTTATATTTTGATGGAGTGAGGATGAATGACATATAGCTGGCTGCTGGCAGGAATACAGAGAACATTTCCAGGAGCTGGAATGTCAGTTTTATTGTCTTTCTGCTGCACTTTTCCTTTGATTCTTCTTCCACACACCATCTTTGGTGTCCTACATGTTTGTTGCTCTAACACACTCTTCCCCAGGTATAAGGCAGTGTCTAAAAGATAATGTTTGTCAGTCATATAGAAAATTTTAAAGATAAAACAAGAATTTACCAAATTCAGAATACAAAATCTTACCTATAATGTACTTATAGCTCTTAAAACAACGTAAATAATTGTCATATTATCATAGAAAATGTTCACAAGAATGTAAAAATATTTATAGTGGGTATCTCTGTAGTATGTAACTGTGGGTGATTTTTTTGTTGTTGTTTCTGCTATTTTCCCACTCTTTATACGTGCACGTGTAGTTCTTACAATGGGAAAATAAAAGATGAAATTTATTTACAAGTTAAAAGAGTTTCTCATTTTTCTATGCTGGCTATTAACAGTGTGTGATGAGTAAAGTAAAATTAAACCAGGATGTCTTTCCTGGTAGCATCTTCTTTTTAATGCACATCACTTCCTGTAAAATAACAGAATTTCTAATGCATTTATGATGGATATTAGTTTGAACATAAGGCTATACTCTTGAGGACAATTATTCTAGGGTTGCTGGCACTCTGGGGATGTATATGATTCTTTAAAACCTTGAGCAAAAAGAAACACAATACATAAATCAGGGCCAGTGAACTAACTGATAATTCTGTTTGAGAGTTGAATTAAAAACAAAAAATACACATCTTGTTATTATAAAGGTGGAAAATCCAAAGAGAGTTTCAGTTTTTGAAAAGTTCATTTCTCTACAAAAAAATTTGAATGCTACAATTACTTCTCTGAAGTGGGAGATTACATCTGGTAATAGAAATGTCAATCACAGGCACACTGCCAGTCATTTTCTGGAAGCCTTTTGACCCTAGAACATATCTCTAGTTTATTGTGGCTTCAAGCAACAAGAACTGAAGCTATGGTTGTCATGATCTACACCTAGAATATTTGCAATAAACCAATGCCATGACAAAATCTGCTGATTTCCCTTTTGTAGGTCTTGGAAAAAAATCAAAGGTGAGGATTAATAAATTTCAAGTAGACAATTATTCACCAACTTGTTGAATTTAAAGAAGGTATACTTTGTTAGAGTAGCAGATATAACTTCTACTGTATTCATCGTCCCCATTTAATAGCTGTCGAAAGGAAAGAAGTTCTACTGTGAGTTTCCTGTCTTTTAAAAAATATGAAATATACACTTATATCCTGATATTACAGTTTCATTGGCATCAAAATGTTTTTAAAGTTTACAAGCTTTGGTCTTTAATGGAAATCTTCATGTAAATTATCTTGATGTATTTTGTACCATTTTTGTACTGAAGATTGTACATCACAGGTGTCACAGGTGTCATTCAGCATTTTTTCTTTATTATGTTTTATAAACTATTTTTAGCACTGAGCTAACCAGCATTTCTCTAGTTCAGAATATTGAACTAAGACCAGAACCACTTTACCATTTTTATGAACTAGAAAGGGTGCCTAGAACCTTTGACCTTTTCATGGGCCCAAGAAAGATAGAAAGAGGGGAAAAAAACATATTTTATATTTATATAAGGTATATTTATATAAATATACATATGTATATTGTGTATGTGCATTGGTGTGTGGTGTATACACACATCTATGTATATGCTTTGAAATGCTAAAAGAAAACTGCAAAACTGAAATTAGTAATTATTTAACTAAATATCTGCAAAATGTTTAGTTAATGTTTTGTCTTCTGCATTCATTCAGCAGTATTCAATTAAATCAAAATTTAATTACAGTTGAAAAAAATTCCATTTACTAGAATAAAAACCCAATGAGGGCAGAGATCTATGTCGGCTCTGTTGTCTCTTATATTCCAAGCTTCTTGAACAATACATGTATTGGGTAGAAGAGCAATAAAATTTTCAAATGAATGAATAATAACTTTGTAAGAATAGCTTTTCTTGGTTTCATGTATTCCTGCCTATTTTCAACCAAGGCAAAAATAACAACCTGGTTGAAATTTAATAAAAAAGAGGGTTATATTGAGAAATCATTAGGACTGCAGCTGAGGAGACACAGATTCAAGGAGTCTCAAACATCTGCTCCAAAGGACGAAAGAAAGTCAGGATATGCAAAGGAAAAAGTATGCAAAAAGCAGGGGATGCTAAATAAAAGTTGTGACTGGTATAGCAGCTGTCAAATAGCCTTGTCTGTAAGGGATTAGGCTTAACAGTTCTTTGAGACAGAGAATAACAAAAGCTGGTGAGGATGCGGAAAGAGGGAACACTCTTACCCTCTTGGTGGGACTGTAAATTAGTGCAGCCATTATGGAAAACAGTATGGAGGTTCCTGAAATAACTACAGATAGAACTACCATAGGATCTAACAATCCCACTGCTGGGTATATACCCAAAGGAATGGAAATCATCATGTCGAAGGGATACCTGCACTCCCATGTTTGTTGCAGCTCTATTTACAATAACCAAGAGTTGGAACCAACATAAATGTCCATTGACAGATGACTGAATAATTGATTTTACATATCTGTGGGGTACTGCATTGAATATCGATAACCATGTGTAATATGTGATGTGCAAATCAAGATAATTAGTATATTCCACATTACACAATGTAATCATTTTTTGTGGCCCTTTACCAATATTTCACTATGCCTCCTTTCATTCCCCCTTTCCCACCTCTGTTAACCTCAATTCTATTCTCAATTAAAAAAAAAAAAAAACCACTAGAAGGCTAAAATTGAAAAAAACAAACAAAAAAAATCGATGATTCTAATGGGCAACCAGAGAACCAGAGTTGGGTGTCATTGAATTTTAAGATGATGGCACTTTTACTACAAGGTAAGACTTGAAGCCAGAAAATTTCCATAAAAGGATGCTTCAAGAGTATTTTATTTTAGGAAGATTTTTTTCTTGAACAGTTGAGAAAATAACACATTTGTGGTTTTAACTTTCTTCCTACATTGTAATTCCCTCAGGTCATCGCAACCCTAGATGCTGTTATGTCTGTAGAGATTTGTGTGTTGGAGTTGGAGGCCTACAGCTTGGCCTCCATTCACAGCCCACTGGCTGCTGCCACATGGAGGATGTGGGCTCCTATGAGGAGAAGTATGTCCAGAATTTCTAGACAGTGACCCTCACAGAGCATAGGGTGGCCCATGGAGAGCTAGGATTGCTACAGATTCATGAGTATAATCCTGGGAAGAAAGTACCTGGTAGAAAATTTA
This sequence comes from Cynocephalus volans, assembly GCF_027409185.1. Classification (NCBI taxonomy): domain Eukaryota; kingdom Metazoa; phylum Chordata; class Mammalia; order Dermoptera; family Cynocephalidae; genus Cynocephalus; species Cynocephalus volans. The sequence continues at coordinate 82,058,867 of NC_084464.1, forward strand.
GGAGTAATGTTAGTTTAACCTCCTTGTTCCCAGTACTGGTATATAACAACAAAAAATAACCCTTCTTGTTGGCACAAATATGGGATACTTATCAGAGCCATAATAGGAAAAATTTGTTCCAGAATACACACCACATAAAAAGAGAAGGAAGCCTGGCCCTGTGATCACATTTTCTAATGTATAATTAATATTTCCCAGCAGACATCTTACCAGCAACTCAAATTTAATATGTCCAATAATAAGTTAGCTTTCTTTTTCTATATCTTCTCTTTTGAGCCTCAGCTACTGAAAATCTAATTGTTCATCTGTGAAATAAGAGGTTTGAACTACGTGGCTCTCAAAAGGCTCTTCCAGCTCTGAAAATATAATCTGCTGGGCAATTCTTAGTTTATTACTAAAGGCCTTACAATTCTCTAGAACTTAATGCTTTCAAATTATTTAAAACCATTAATTTTTTCACTGTTAATTACATGTTACTCCCCCTCTTTTAAATCCAATGAAACAAAGCAACTTGAGCATATTACAGTTGAGTAATTGTGAATTATTGTAAGACCAGAGAATGAGGAGGTGTGAGGCAAACTCGAAAGGAGAGTTACCACTTCAGGCCAAGGTCAGCCCTCCAGGCATCACTGTCCTGCCTAATTCCACCAAGAAGGGCAACAGCTGCCATGGACCTATACAGCACAAAGAAGCTTCCTGTCTAAATTTTCCATTCCACCTTATACTTCCAAAGACATTTCTAATTTCACTAGACAAAGCAGTTTCTCTGATGAAAACTGTCTTCAGAGCCCTTAGTTCAGAAGAAAATAACAACGGTCTTGCAGAAGTACAGCTCCAGGTTGTGTATCTGTGCACAGCGGGCTGACTCAAGCACTGGGGAAGCTTTCCCCACAACCCCCACCTCCTACTCTTTCTGTGATCACAGAGGACTCGAGGGTTTTATTTGCACATCAGAGCTTGAAATAAACCTTGAGCACAGGTCTAATGGGATACTGATAGGAGTTCTAGGACTCTAATACATTTATTTTCCAAACATCTACTTTGGGGATAGGCATTAAAATAAGAATCAATAGCTTTTATGCCCTATGTTTCTTCTTTTCTAGGTAAAGTGCCTCTTTACTACTAGAACATTTTCTCCACATCCCTCTTGTTGACACAAGAGGTATCAAAATGAATTGTGGTTTCTTTGAGGTGGCTGTCAATTTGCCATTTTTGTGGCTTTTTGCTCAAATGCTAAAGTAATGCTACTATTCTTTTAAGAAGCACAAATTACAGTTCTTTCTGTATGTCTATCATTGTACCGTAACTGTCTTGAAGTTAGCATTGCATGGAACATGAAATATTCCTGAAAAAAGAAAAAGAAAACAAAAAACAGATGCCATATTACCTTACAATGAGAAATATATCTGTCAAGAAGTACAACTACCTCATAGTAACTTGACTGAGAATCTCTTTTTATGGGCAGTTCATGAGAAAGTCAGATTAAAAGAAGCGTTCTTGATAAGCATGGATCAAGAACAAAGGTTACTTGTACATTTTGAATGCTCAATGGCATCAGTCTCTGAAAGCCTCACTCTTTGTGATGACGCCAGACCAGCACAGTGCACTGAAATACTTTGGTTGCTCCCTGAACCATTCTTGGTTGGCCATTGTCTCCCTCTCTTACCCTTTCACTAGCTTGTATTCATATATATTTCATCCATCCAATTGCCCTCAAGGATCAGAAGCCATTTCCTCTTTTGGTAATGTTCCTTATTTTATCTCATCCTTTATGCTTATTTTATATTTTAAGGAAAAATCTAATTTTCCTCATTCCCACATTCTTAGGCTACAAATATCTTCCTGTTATATTTTACTTATTTCTCTACTGATATTTTAAATACATCATTAAAATTATTGGGATAGTTGCATAGCTTATGTTTTCAATCTTCATGGGTTATGGAGACATTTTGTGTTTTCTTGAGTAAAAAAAAAAATTCTAGTCCAATATTTTTCTCCAAATAGCCTCTAGTATTCTATTTCATCTCTTAATTAGGTTTCTTCTCATAGTCAATATTAATTTTCTCCAAAAGAAATCCTTTATTCCACCAAATAGAGTTTTAAGAAGACCCTGAAATTTTAATATCTTCTTTTAGGGTTAGGTGTCTCCATGGTCATGACCTCATTGATGGAAGACCGTGCGATAGAAATAATCATTTTTTGTTTTATATTGTTTTCACTTCACAGTGTTAAGGATTATTTATTTTAGTGATGAGTACAACGAGAATCTAAGAGTTGTGCATTAAATTGTTGGGCAGTGAACTGATAGCACAAAGCCTTGTTGTTTTATCTGTTTCTATTCTCTTTCCTTCATGGCCCCTTGTAATCAGACCTGTTCACTCCTGCATCATTGTATTCATATTGCTGAACACCTGCTTTCATTACAGCACTTATTACACTGTGGTTTTTCTGTTCTCTCCGTGACTATGAGCAACTCAAAGATGTAGATACCCATGTCTTGTGCATCTTTGAATGTTCAGTGTCCAAACATTTGTTTTTGAACTAAATTAGCTTGACCGTTATATTTTAGTATCTTTATAACTTAAGCTGAAAACATCCTGACATTTCTTCTGATCTTCAGAAGCATTCCAGAGGTGAACTTATTTATTTTAGAAGATTCTGATGTAGTCTGAATGAACTGCATTAGCACAATCACCATTCCTCAGTTCCATGCTCAGTTCTTGTCATTTTATTTTTTCTTCTGGAGCTTGAAGATTCCAGCTGTAGACAAGGATGAATATATGTATTACTTCATCTATTCAGTGTCAAACTTCACAGTAATTTGAGTGAGAATCTCTTTTTATGAGAACAAAAATGTGAAACTATGTTTAATACAAAATATTATTTGAGCAAAACATTTAAGATACCCACTGAGACTTTATTAAATACAATTTAAAAGTAACTTAAAGTGATTTCACTTTCTCCCAAACTATCGATAGGTGAACTCTTCCAAGTATGTAATTTATTTACATGATGTAATTTAGATATGAAATTTTCTATTTACATGATGGTGATGCTAGTGTGTGTGTGCATGCATGTGCATGTAGAATCTCTCATTTTGCCTAAATGTATCCATGTCAAAGTTCTTGTCACCAGTTTATGAGCTCTAGTCTAGCCATTTTCATTTTCAAATGCATCTGTAAGTCTTCCATTAGAATTGAATTACTACCCTGGAATTTTCCTCAATTTAAAAATACACTCTACTTTCTTACAGTGCTAAATCTACTAACAAAAAAATCCCCTCGGGATGATCTCTTTTTTTCTAGTAATAGGTATTTTCTCTTTCAATACCTCTCACTTTTTATTACCAAGTTTGTCATTTTTTGCCAGAATCACTCAATACAGCCAGAACTACTGCCACTCAGTTATAAGTGTCATTCAATTGAATACCACTACTATACTACTACTGCTACTACTAATAGGTTATGTACAAAGTATTAAGTTTTTCACTGTGCACCTCAGAAGGGCTAAGATGGAAAACATACGATTTCTATTTTCTGGGAAGCCACATTCTGCTTGGGAAGAAAAGAAATAAAGAATTGAGTAAGGAGGTTTTACTTGAAGAATGTCTGCTGTATCTGGACACATATTGTTCAGGATAGTTTAGATTATGCTGTGATAGAAAATAATTCCAAATCTCAGTGGTTTATATCAATTAATGTTAATTTCTTCTTCATATCATGTGTCCAATGTGTCAGAGTCTCATTAGACTGCTCCTTTTAGTCTCGTAGAAACCCATACCGATGGTGGCTGCATGTGGACACGTGCTTTCAAACTGCCAAAGCAGGAAAAAAAAAGTAGGGATGTAAATCACATGGTGTTCTGAAAGCTCAGAAATGATACACAGTGTTTCACTTTCCTTGGCCAAAGCAAGAGGTATGGTAATGCCTCATGACCATCACAAAGAAAGAAAGTGGTAGGAGGGAGAGGGGAAAAACAAAAGGTGGAGCAGCAAGTGAAGAAGGGAAACTGTGTAGTCAATCTAGCAAGTGTGTCTGTTCAGATGCCAAAGCCATAGGGATCTGGACATCACCACGGGTTTTAGATAAGTGAGGGCTGATATGAACTTGTTCAGTTATCCATTTCTTCAGTAAGTTTATATAATCAAAACTGCCTTTTTACAAGGAAGGATTATCTGCCTAGTCACTGCCCATCATGTAACTGCTTATTGTAGGGAATACATTAAGTAATGTACACATGTTACCACTTCTGTTAAAAATATAACAATTTCCATACAGTGATAATTTTATGGAAATGTGCATTTCAAAGTGACTGAAACCTAACAGGAATGGCCATTGTTGTTCATTAAATAAACAAAAGCAAGACAACAATTTCATGCTTGTTGCCCTTCCTTTGGGGAAGAGAGAGCTGTAAGGTCACTTGGGATTTCACTAACTGGTCTCTAATGAACAGTGGTAAGGAAAATAATGCACTCTTCTCAGAAAATGTATTGAGGGGAGGGAAGTAAGGAGGAGAAACCTTCCCTTATAAGGCAATTATGTGCATGATAAACATTTTCTCTCACCTGGTAGTAGACACTTTTTGAGTAATCTTTCCAGGTCGCAACTCCTCCTTCTCTGATGTCTGCTCCATCCTCTGATCCACAGTGACCGAGTCCACAGTGGGAGTCACAGCAACCATGCTTTCTTCATTGCAATCATATCTATTTGACCACAGTTGATTGGTCAAGCTGTGTATATCCAACACCAATGTCCCAATTAGAATTCCTTCTCTGATAAACAACCTAACCCTACACCTCAAAGAACTAGAAAAACAAGAACAATCCAATCCCAAAGTTAGTAAATGGAAATAAATCATTAAGATCAGAGCAGAACTCAGTGAAATAAAGACCAAAAAATGATACAAAAGATTAAAAAAAAATGAAGAGAGAAGAATCAGAAGTGAAAAAGGAGATATTGCAACTGATATACAGAAATACAAAGAATCATTAGAGACTATTACAAACAACTACATGCCACCAAATGTGAAAACCTGAAGGAAATGGATAAATTTTTGGACATATACAAACAACCAAGACTGAACCAAGAAGAAATAGAAAACCTGAATTGACCAATAACAAATAATGAAATAGAAGCTGTAATCCGCAGTCTCCCAACAAAGACAAGCCCAGGACTGGATAGCTTTACTGTTGAATTCTACCAGAACATTAAGGAGGAATTAGTACCAATTCTGTTCAAACTATTCAAAAAAAATTGAAACAGTGGCCACTCTGAGAGGCCAGCATCACCCTCATACAAAACCAGACAAAGATATAATAAAAAAAGAAAACTACAGGCCAATATCTCTGATGAATATAGATGCAAAAGTCCACAACAAAATGCTAACAATCGCAGTACAGGAACACAGTAGGTAATTAGCTGGTATAATCTCAGAAAAATCTCTGATCTCCCTGAGGGCATTTTCTGAACTGCAGTGCAAAAGAGATAGTCTCAGGATGGAAAAAACAGATTGACTTCAATACCACTAAGGCCACAAAGATGTGGGAGGGGTCAGGGTATATGAGAGAAGGTATCTGCAGAATAGAATCCCTAGAAACCTGTGAAACATTTCGGTCAGATCTTTGGCCAACTTCTAAACTGTACATGCAAAGATTGAGATTATTGTAAGCAGGAGAGAGGCAGAGAGAGAGAGAGAGAGAGAGAGAGAGAGAATGCAGTGAAAGGGAATCTAAGAGCTGATCAGATATGTCAAAGGTTTCTAAGTGTTGGAGAGATCTTCATCTTGACATTCAGGCCATCCAGAGAGAAGGGATCTTGATGCATGCCTTGACCATTTAGTTGAGATCCCAGAAAAATACATATTTTACACGTAAAGCCTAAGAGAAAGAACTATGCCCTTGGATAAAGGAAAACACAGAAGTAGACCTTTCTTAAGCCTAAAATCATGCCTCAGCAAGATCAGTAGGATCAGCAAGTAATTTAGCTACAAGACAGAAGAAATTTCAGCACTCTTTGGAGGAAAATAACATAATCCAGAAGTTCTACATTATATCATCCTCAATGTACTTCATAAATCAAAAATTATTAGATATGTTCAACATGGGAAAATTTAAGTGATAAAGAAGAATAAAAGCAGCCAATAGAAGTAAACCCAGGGATGACTCTGATAGTGTGATTAGCAGCAAGAAATTAGCTGTATTTTATATGCAAAAGGAAACAGAACTAAACGTGGATAAATGGCATGAAACTATAGAGTACTTCAGTTGAAAATTAAAATCTAGAAAAATAATTCAGTGATCACTCTAGAGCTACAGAAATAATTACATGAAATAAAGAATGCATTGTATGCCTGGAAGCTAAAGAAAGGCTTAGCAAACTAGAGGGCAGAAAATTATCCAGAATGAAACTGAAGAAGAAAAGAGAATAAAAAATTGAACAAGACATGAAAGATATCAGACATAATCAAAGATGCCTCATATGTGCAGTTTGAATCACAGAAGGCAGGGATAGAGGCAGTGGGAGTTAAACTACAGTAAGGATTTTGTATTGTGGGAGTTGGTAAATATACTAACATAAAATAGACTGTATTAAGCTAAGCTTGCGTGTTGTAATTTCTAGGTAACCAGTAAATTAATGATACTGAAAGTATCACAAAAAATAAAATAAAAAGCTAATAGAGGAGACAAAATGGAAAAAATAATATATATATATGCATATAGGATTAATACAAAAGAAGTCAGGAAAGAAAAAATAAAAGAACAAAAAATAAAAGGGACAAATAAAAACATATTAAGTTGATAAATGTAAAGGCAACAATAACAGTAATTACATTAAATGTTGATAGAACAAAAAAATAAGATTTCAGACTGAATTAAAAGACAAAACTCGGAGAACTCAGTGTGAAAGGAAATTAGGATTGAGAAAATAATAAAAAGAAAAAGAAAAGAAAATAGTTTTGAAGGAAATTGAAGAAAGAAAATAAAAATAATATCAGAGCAGAGCTAATGAAATTTAAAATGCACATTCAATAAAGGAAATCAAGTAAGCCAAAAGTTTATTTTCTGAAATGATTACTAAAACCCATAAACAATTATTAAAACTTATGAAAAAAAGAGTCAGAGAAATCACAAATCACTAATATCAGGAATAAAAATTTCACATCACTAGAGATTCTGTGGACATTAAAAGAGTAATGATAAAACTGTTATTTGTCCATTCTACCTCAATAAAGGAAAAAAGCATAATGAAGGAATATTATGAATCATTTTATAGCAATGAAATTGACAATTTGGATGAAACAAATTCCTTAACAAACAAAATTTATCAAATGAACAAAAGAAGATATGTATACTTATTAAAGATAATTACTCATATAATAATATACTTTTAAGTATTGTTATTAAATTAATACAAATTAAGTATTTTATGAAATACATTTAATCAGACCTATATATTGATTAAACAAATTAAAATATATTGAATAAATTAAAAAAATTAATCAACTAAAAGGTACTGACAGAGAATACTACATGCGCATGTCTCTTCACTGGTGAATTCTATTATACATTTAAGGAAGAAATAACAATCTTACATATTTTTGTTTTAAAATACAGAAGGGAATTAAATACCAATTTATTATATGGAGCCAAAATACTCCTGATAAAGGAACATTGCAGAAAAAAAAATCATGTATCAATATTACTCTTGACACAACAGACGAAATCATTGTCAAAAGGGATACCTGTATTCACATGTTTATTGCAGCACTATTTACAATAGCCAAGTGTTGGAACAAGCCCAAATGTCCATCATCAGATGAGTGGATAAGGAAACTGTGGTACATCTGCACAATGGAATACTACTCTGCTATAAAAAATAATGAAATTCTACCATTCACAACAACATGGATGGACTTAGAGAAAATTATATTAAGTGAAACAATTCAGGCACAGAAAGAGAAATACCACATGTTCTCACTTAATTGTGGGAGCTAAAAATAAATAGATTAAATAAATAAATAAATAAATAAATAAACAAACAAATAAATAAATAAATAAAGAGTGGTGTGGGGGGAAGAAGGCACAACAATAACAACAATTCCTTGAGCTTGTTAAGACAAGTAAACAGATATGATATAGTGCAGGGAGAGAGGAACAGGGAAAAAAGGAATTGGTAAAAGGACAGGAAAATCAACTGTAATTTATATTGAGAAGTTAAAATTTAAAAAAATAGCAAAATAAATCCAACAGTATATATTTTTTAAGTACAATAATGTTTGGTTCAGTGTTAAGTAATCAATCCATGTGATTCACCACATTAACAGAATGAAAATGTGTGTGTGTGTCAGAGTGTATGTATGTTTACAGTAGATATAAAGAAAGCATTTACTTGATGTTAACACTCATCCATAATTAAAAATCTCAGCAAATTTGCAATAGATGTCAGTTTCCTTTGTCCAGTAAAGGGCATTTGCAAAATATATATATTTAATTAATATTTAATGGTGAAATATTAAGATTAGGAATAATACAAGGTTGTTTGCTCTCACTACTCAACATATTGAAAATCTCAGTCTGTCACTAGGTCACTAGTGCAAGAAAAAAAAATCACAAAAATTAGGAGGAAAGATTAAAGCTGTTGTATCTGTGGATGACATAGACACTTACATAGTAATTGTTAAGGAATCTATACAGATGTGGACACAGAAATGAAGGGCTATGAGTACTGAATTTAAAGTGATTTAATTTTCACCATCAAAAAAACTCCTGATATATTAAATATATTAAAGAAATTCAGAATAGACCCGTGAAAAATTTTAAATATATGGCATGAGATTCTTGTATTCTTCTCCCCACCAAAAAGAAAGTTCAATTTTCCTACATTTTCTGTCAATTAATATGAGTATGTTTTCCTCATAGGAAAGGTAATACACAAAAATTCATCTCAGGATTTTCTACAAACATCATTTATAATGTACATGGTTTGTTTGTGTCCATTTTGATTGATTGACAAGTTTGTTTGGCCACATGTTGTATTGAATAGGTTGAGAGAAACAGTTCTTACTAGGAAAGTGAACAAAAAGCTATCATGTCGGCAATAATAGGACACTAAACTTTACTCACTTCTAAGACTTTCTTGATCATCACATTTATATTTGCTTATGTGTTCAAATGATTCAGCTAAAATAACCCATTTTCTTTCTTTTCTTTTTCCTGACTAAAATGGGAATAAGAAATTGTGTTAAATGTGCTTGTAAAGGATTCTTAATGATTCATGTTATTCAATCTGATAGAATTGCTTTTTTCACTAAAAACTAATTTGTGTTTTCTTCAGTTCTAAAATGTATCTCATAAAAATTGGTACCAATTTTTTAAAAAAAAAAAACTAGTTGACCATATGTTTGAGGACTCGAAGTTATCTGCTTAAAACTGTAAGCTTTTCCACATAACATTTGTCCTGTTCCATCAAGTTCTTCTTCAACATTATAATTTTCATTTACCATACTTCTTTTTCCAAAGTGCATTCTTTCCAGTACAAAACTTCTCAGCTAACCCAATGGATTAACATCACACTGACTGCTACATGGATTAATAAAAACTCTCACACATGTTCTTCCTTAGCAGAGCTCTTTCCTCCCTACTTTGTGTTGCTTACATAACTTTTCAAGTCTCTCTGATTGCATGTTTTTAATTTAATGGTCTTCTAAACTATATATGTTAGACAAAGCATTATTGTAATTAATAAGGTGATTCTGGAGTTGGACTACTTGAATTTTAATATTAGCATTTAATCATACTAGATGTGATATTGAACAAGTCTTTCAGTCTCCCAATGATTTTGTTTCCTAATTTGCAAAATGAGGATAATAATGGTCCCATCTCATAGAAATATTTTGAATATTAAATGAGATAATACTTGTAAATAAAAAAACATCAGAGCACTTAGAAGAAAATATAATATTCTAGGTGCACAAGAAATGTTGATTACTACTACTACATTATTGCTACAACTAATGCTAACAGTTTTAGAGTGTGAGCCCCTCAAGAGGAGAATTTTTTTTAATCATCTCTGTATCTCCAGCAAAAAGAGTACCTTGTATACAGTAGATGCTAATAAACATTTGTTAAATTATTAAATGAATGTACGAATGAATGTAATTACAGGGTCTATTCTCTACTAGTATTTTGTGTCTATATCTTTTTTGGACCTTTGAAAATAGGTATTTTTATCTTTATCATCATCATGATCATTGTTTCAATTATGCCTCCTTAAAGGCAATAAACCATTCTTTTCTACTTTCCCGTATACTGATTCTTAAATAATTTTATAATGTATAAAGGAAATGGAATACCAAAAAAGGTGATTCAGAAAGAAAGGCGTCAGAAACATACATTTAAAAATTTTTAACTTCCACATTGTAATTGTACATACTTATGGTATGCAGTCTGATATTTTGATACATATATATGTTATATAATAATTGGGTTAGGGTAGTTAATGTATCAATCATCTCATGCATTTATCATTTTTTTGTGGTGAAAAAATTTCAAAGCCTGTCCTCTAGCTATTATGTAATATACAAAGCTTAACTGTTAACTATAGTTATAATGGCTATTATCAAAAAGAATCTCACATTTTTAACTCTCTTCTAACTCCTTGCCAAAAGTACTCAAAAAATAAAATAAATCTGATGGATGAATGGATGGGGAAATCTCAGTGTAGACTATACAACTTCCAGAGGAAAATTGTCTGGTATGCTAGAGTGAGTCAAGGATTCCTAAATTTCCAGGAGAACCTGGGAGGAAAACAAACAAACAAACAAACAAACAGAATATTCAGCTGTTGCATGTGTGGAGCATTGCTTCAATGGTGCAAAGGAGTGGTTGGCACCTGCCAGGCTTGTGCATACTCTAGTATAGGACTCTATCTGTTTGAATTGATGATGTAACTGAATTATAGGATTTCACCATCCTCACTTGTACATGAAGAAGACTGGAAGCAGAGAAGCCACCCACTCTCCCCATGTCAGCCAGTGATATGCTGGAGAAGTTCATGTTCTGCAACTGGTTTAGCAGTTCCTACCAGTGGTCGCTAAATGAGATACCTGAACAATTTACCTACTTGGAAAACAATATCCATAAAGATAAAAGTAAGTATGCCTACTTACAAAGACTTCTGGATATGAGGGAGGGAAATAAAGCTAAATTTTGAAATTGTTAGCCTCTGCTGATGCAGTAGAAAACATTCACAAATGATATTAAGAATTCTCAAGGAGAGAAATACAGGACACAGAAACAGTGTACAGAATTAAGATAATTACTAAATGTAAAAATTAAATAGATAAACTAGAAAAGAAAGAAAGAAAGAAACAAACAAACAAACCCTGATAGGCACATCCTAGAGCTAAATCATAGCCTTCATAATCAAACAAAAAAATCACATAACCACATAACACTTAATAAAAAGCCAATTCAATATAAATAATAAGTAAAAATACTAGAGCTTTGCAGACAGATTTGAGAGCACTAACATGCAAGTAATATTTTTCCAGAAAGAAAAACAGCAAAAGATAGTGAGGTATAATAATAAAAGAAATTGTAGAAGAAATTTTCTCTGGATCAGCTGAATAAGACTGTTGGATCTCCTAATGGAAATAGGTTAAGAATATTAGATGGGGCTAATTAGAAAAGGAGACACAAACCTAGATTTTACCAAGACAAACCCTGGTAACATTTCTACCTCCTAAAAATAAAGAACAAAGTTTATAACCTTCCAAACAAAAAGACAAGATTTTCGGTGAGAAAAAGAAATTACACTAGTGTTGGACTTCTCAAGTACAACACTGAAAACCAGAACATAAGGAAAGATATCTACAGAAAAAGAGAAAAAAATATATGATTACAGAGAGAGAGAGAGAGAGAGTGGGTGAAGAAGTAAATATCTAATAGGGCATTACCGAATGGAAAATAGAATGAAACCTTTTATTTTAATTTATTATAATAAAATAGAGAGTAAATATTTTAATAGAGAACAAAAACATGGTTTCAATCCATTTGGTAATAATAGGAAATAACTTTTAGAATGGAGAGTCAAGTAAACCATCTATATTGACCTATTTCTATTTCATAAAAAGCAGGCATTAAAATAATTGCTCAAGTTAGAAAAACAATGGAAAGATAGGGGAAAATAACACATGCCAGAATTTTACATATAGTGTAAGAATATTGCAAGGAATTAAGAAGAAAGAAGAAACAGAAATGTATCAATCAGAATAAATTTTAAGTGGAGTGATTTCCCCTATTAAAAGCAAAGGTTCCTATATTAGGCAAAAAATTAAACTCAAATTATGAGTTTTTTGTAAGTAGAGTGACCATATAATTTCTTTGTTAAATTAGGAAGATTTTAAGAGTAAAGGAAGCCGCTAAGTACACTGATGCAACAGGTGGTAAAATGGGGCTGTTTAAGGATGTATGATCATCTTAGTTATAAAATATGAGTATAAAATTAGAACAAAATGAAAATGATTATTTAAATATTATAAAACGAATGAATGATATCATTCACAAGATTATAATAATGTAACATAAAGTGGACTTCAAGGACAAAAGCACTAAAAATGTGGTTGTCTAATGAAGGAGATAAAATGACTTAGTAAAGAAGCACATCAAGAAAAAATCTACTACAAATATGAGAAATTCATGAATTTGAAATACTTATCTTTAAGAATTTGCCAGATCAAGTAAACTAACATAGCCACAATTCTGAAGATTTTCAATAGTATAATTAAAGCTCATATATAAGTATATATAGATATAAATGTATACTTCTGTATATACTTGTATATATTTTTGTGTATACTGCATATATATGCACTTTAAAAAAATTTAGTACAATCTATTTTTAATCAACCAATTATTATGCTACCCTGACATTATTGGGCACAAAATGATTAATCAGCCACGGTTTAGATAATGGTCAAAAGAATCCTGGTTTCTGGGTTTTGGCACAAGTAAGTATGTCTTTTTAGTTTGGGCTCCACGAAGAAGAGATTCTTCTCTAAAAGGTGGCTAAATCAGCTGTAATATGAGATGAATTTAGATGCCGTTGCCCTCAACCATCTAGACAAAGACATACTGAATGCAGGATTTTTCAGTTATTTTGTCATATTCAACCCCAACTAATCTAGCTCTCAACAGCCAGTTGACATAGCTGGTTCTTCTTCTTATTCCATCTGATCAATCAAAGTCTCCAGCCTCTCGTAACTACCTCATTTACAGTATTTTAAGTGAATTGACAAAAGGTTCAAAAACAAATATTCTTCTGCTAGGTGGCACCAACATTCTACCTGCACCGTGGTCTCCTTGGCTCCTTGGGCAGAGATTCAGAGTACATGCATGTTCTGGAGCCCTTCTCAGCATCGCAGCTCTACTATGGGCTATGCCAAAGAGAGAGAAGAGCATGCCCCTGTCCCCTTCTTGTAAAATTCTTTGGTGTTCACCACGGATGCCTTGCTTTTATTCTTTCAATTTATGGAGATTTAGGACAACACCCCTTTGGGTTTTTCTTACAACATTACTATGGGAGGCACATCTGAAAGCCAAATAAAAGTAGCTCCCTACTCTCCAGAGGAAAATAATTTGCCAGAGTTGTACTTCAACTGAGGGAAGGACATTTACATACCTGGACTGTGCTTATATACACATACCCAACAGAGCACTATGGTTTTATGAAAGAGTATTTTTGAAAATATTTCTTGCATTTGTCCATATATGTATTTATTTATTTTTAAAAAGAATATTTTAGGTCACAGTGTAACCACCTGAGAACGAAACTAGAAATCAGCATTGAAAAGATGGCCAAATAATTCAAACTTCTTAGAAAGTAAAATAAAGAAATTTGCTAGATCCGTGGAGTATGTTATCAATCCCATGAAAACCTCCTCCCAGGCCAGCCCCACTCAATGTCAACTACTGGTATTCAATACAAATAATAATTTCCAATAAATTATTTCAGGATTCTTTTATCCCTATGATTTTAGTAGATATTTGGAGTCAAGGCAACCCAAACTCTGGTGTGATTCGCTCTTAATCAGTGAAAGCAAAGTCTCATGAGCTAAAGTAAGTTCAATCACAGGACTGAATATGGTGAAGATATCTATGGTGAAAAAAAAAATCATCATCAGTGAAGGATAGGCATTCAAAGAATAGTGGGGAAGAACTTTATGGGAAACATTCAATTCATAAATTAGAATTTTCACAATGTACTTTTTACGTATAGTCACAGGCAATTATTCCACCGGAGTATATCCACCTTCCAAACGAGTTGTACAAGAAAGTCTCCCTTCTTGGAGATACATGACGTAGCAAGAGTTCATGCAATTAAAATTAGAAAACAAAGCAGAACTTGCCAGGACAATAGAAATAGAGTTGTTGCACTTTTTTGGAAACAGGACAGATTTTCTCTAAGTCAAAGAAACTAATAATTCTTGCATGACAAGACATCTCTGATGTTAGTAATAGGCTAGACCAATGAGATAGTGAAAATGGAGAATGGAAGTTAGAACCACAGAAACTGATGAAAATCGAAGATTATCAAAATAGAGATCAGGACCACAATTCTACATTCTCCTAGCAAGGAGGCTTCACTCCTCAATTAATCAATACTAGGGCATGATTGATTGGTATTAAAGGATTTGCTGAAGTTATCCCAGTACATTATCCCTAGTCTTATTTCTCCATATTTTATCGTTCTTTTCAAAATTATTTTCTTCTTTTATTTAAAAATATTTTTGCATTTTAGTAATATTTCATATTTTACTATGTACCTAGTGCATATTCTCTGTTCAAAATTATGAGTAAATAGAAAATCACACAAAACAGAATAAAATCGCCCATAACAAAGCCCACCCAAAGATAATATTTTGATGATATCTGTCATCTGTCTATTTATTTTACTTTTATCTTAATAGGTTTTACAAATGTTCTATTTTATTAATAGTCTCTATATAGCATGATTGTAAAGGCAATATGTTATTCCACTATGTTCATTAGAAAAAAAATACTTATTGAGTTCCTGCAGTGTTCCAGGTAGTATCCTAAGTCATTGAGAATTACCAGTTAGCAAATGGTGTTCAATAGCAGAGAATACTATGGAGAATAATACAGCAGGTCAAGGAAAAAAGGGCTGGGGATTGGAGTTATTTTTCTGTGTAAAGGATAAGAGAAGACCTCACTAAGGGACACTTGAGTTGGTACCTGAAGGTAGTAAGAAAGTAAGCTGAGTGGATACATGGGGCAAACATGTTGCAGACTGAAATAAGGGCAAGAGCAAAGACCCTGAGGCAGGATTGTGTTTGGCATGTTTAAGGAACAGCGAGAATGTCAAAGTGACTGAACCTGAGTATGGTAATTCTGAAGGTTAATTCTAGGTGTCAACTTGGTTAGATGAAGGAATGCTGAGAAACCTGGTCAAGATTTTTTTTTTTTTTTTGGTGTGTCTGTGAGGGTGTTTCCAGCAGAGATTAGCAGGAGCACCTGAGTGGATTGGGTGGGAAAGACCCACCCTCATTTTGGGCAGGAACCATCCAATTTGCTGCAGGCCTGGGGAGAACAAATGACAGAGAAAAAAGATGAATCTCTCTCTCTATCCACTGGAGCTGGGAGACACTCTTCTCTCCTGTCCATGGACATCAGAGCTCGAGACTCTTCAGCTTTTGGGTTTCAGTACTTAAACCAAGGACACTATCGGCTTCCCTAGTTTTGAGGCCTTCAGACTTAGGCTGAGCCATGCTACTGGCATCCAGTTTGTTGAAGGCCTATCGTGGGACTTCTCTTCACAGTTGTGTGAGCTAATTCCTGTAATAAATTCCTCTCATGGAGAGTCCTGACTAATACAGGAAAGCAGTGGGGTGGTGGGGAGTAGGAGAAGAGATCAGAGAGGGTGACAGGGCAAGAATATTCCAGACCTAAGGCAATGGCAAGGACTTAGAAATTGAATTCTTGGTGAGAAATTATGCCACTGGAGGATTTTTAGCAGAGAAGTGGCATGAGATAACATATTTTTAAGTTTCACTGTAGCTACTGTGTGGACAATAGTCATCAATAGTGAAGGTGGAACAAGGACAGAAAGAGGGAGGCCATTGAGGAAGCCATTGTAATAATTCTGGAGCTGGAAGATGGGGAGTAGGACCAGATGGAAATAGAGTTGGTATGTGTTTGAGATCTGTATGTATTTTAGGAATAGAGCCAATAGGATTTACTAATAGATTAATGCTGGAGAAGACAATGCATGAATTTTTAAAAATTTATCAATCATTTATTATTAGACAATTATTTATTATTATTTGTTGAGGTATATTTATTCATAGCCTAACTAGATGCAGAGGACATGAGTGGTTTTACTCATTGTCATGTCTATGAAGCCTAGCAAAATACTTGACTTATAGGAAATAATAAATATTTGTTGAATTAATAAATAAATGTTAAGAAACTGTGTATTGTTCCTCTCAAAAGTGAGTAGAATTCACATAGGCAGCTTAATATAAAAATTTTAAAAGTTTCTTCAGATATCATTAAAATGATATCTGAACAAGATCCTGCTAATACTGCTTTCAGCAGTCTAAGGCCTAGTCAGGGTACATGAGATATCAAGACACCTGATAGAGTTTGGATGTGCTGTCCCATCAAAACTCATGTGGAAATCTGATCCCCAATGTGGCAGTGTTGGGAGCTGTTTGAGTTATGGGGGAAAATCTCTAATGAGTGGATTAATGCTCTCCCTGGGGGAAGGGGACCTTAGTGAGATCTTGCTCTATTAGTTCCCATGAGAGCTGTTTGTTTAAAAGACTCTGGCACCTCCCCCCTCTCTCTCTTGCTTCCTCTCACCATGTGATCTGCTTGTACCTGCTGGCTGCCTGCCACTTTCTGCCATGAGTAGACGCAGCCTGAGGCCTGTGCCAGATGCAGCTGTCTCAGAACCATAAACCAAATAAACCTCTGTTCTTTATAAATTACCCAGTCTCAGGTATTCTGCTATAGCAACACAAAATGGACTAAGACAGAAAATTGGTACCAGGAGTGGGGTGTTGATATACAGATAACCTGAAAATGTGGAAGCAGCTTTAGAACTGGGTGTTAGGCAAAGGTTGGAGGAGTTTGGAGGACTTAGAAAAATACAAAAAGATGAGAGAATGTGTGGAATATTTTAGAGTTAAATGGTTAAATCCTTGTGACCAGAATGTTGATAGAAACATGGACAGTAAATGCCATGCTGATGATGAGGTCTCAGATAGAAATGGCAAACTTATTGGGAACTGGACAAAAGATTACACTTGCTACACTATAGCAAGGAACTTGGTAGCATTACATCCATGCCCTTGGACTTTGTGGAAGGTGTGACTTAAGAGTTGTGAACCAGAGTGTTTGGTGGAAGAAATTTCCAAGCAGCACATTAAGGAAGCTGCATGGTTACTTCTAACAGCCTACTCTGTGTTATGGTGGCAAAGGCATGATGTAAAGCTAGAATTTAAAATGGAAGCAAAGTGTAAAGATTTGGAAAATTTGCATCCTGGCCATATGGTAGAGAAGCAGAGAGCAGAAGAGTAACTGCAAGGGAGAAGCAGATAAACTGGTTGCTAAAGACATTAGCTTGGCAGTGAGGCAGCCAGATGCTAATAGGCAAGTCAATGGGAGAAAGGTCCTGAAGGCATTTCAGAAGTCTGGAAGGATGACCCTCCCATCACAGCCCCAAAGGCCTACAAGTCCTGAGTTGTTCCAGAGGACAGACCTAGGGCAGAGCTCCCCCCAGGAACCTGCTCCCTGCATTCCAGCTACTCTAGCTGGAGCAGCCTGGCTTCAAATGGCCCCAAGTGTTGTTTGTGCAGCAGCTCTGGAGAGCACAAGCCGGAAACCTCAGTGGCATCCACATCATGTTAAGTCTGCAGGCTGGCAGGACATGAGAGCAGTGGAGGTGTGGCAGCCTCCACCCGGATTTCAGAAGATGTATGGAAAAGCCTGGAGACCCAGGCAGAGATCTACCACAGGGGTGGAGCCACCATAGAGGCCATCTACTAGTGCAAAGCTGAGCAGGAAAGTGGGGTCAGAGCCCCCAGAGAAAGCCCTCATCAGGGAAATGTCTAATAGAGCCAAAGGCAGTGAGGCTGCTCCCAGGACCCCAGAACTGTGAGGCCACTGGCAAAGTGCAATGCTGGCCTGGAAAAGCCACAGGAACCAGCACAGCCCCCTGGTCTGCACCTGGCAGAGCTAAGGGAGTGAGGCTGCCTGATGCTTTGGGGGCCCAAATGCCCCATTGTGCCCAGGATGCAGGAGCTGGAGTCAAAGGAGATTATTTTGGAGCTTCAAGACTTAAAGTTTGCCCTGCTGGGTTTCAGACTTGTTTGGGGTCTGTTTCTGCTTTCTTCTGGCCTATTCTTCCCCTTTGGAATGGGAATGTGTATCCAATGTCTGTTCTACCACTGTATCTTGGAAGTGATAAATTTGCTTTTGATTTTTACAGGATCACAGCTGGAAGGAGTTTTGCCTTTGCTCTCAGATGAGACTTTGGGCTTTGGACTTTTAAGTTGGTGCTAGAGCAAGCTAAGACTTTTGGGACTGTTGGGATGGAATGACTGTATTTTGTATGTGAGATGGACATGAGTTTGGGGGTGCCGAGGGCCAAATGATAGAGTTTGGATGTATTGTCCTTCCAAAACTCATGTGAAAATCTGATCCCCAATGTGGCAGTGTTGGGAGCTGTTTGAGTTATGGGGGAAAATCCCTAATGAGTGGATTAATGCTTTCCTTGGGGAAGGGGACCTGAGTGAGATCTCAATCTATTCCCACGAGAGCTGGTTGTTTAAAAGACCCTGGCACCTCCTCTCTCTCTCTCTCTTGCTTCCTCTTGCCATGTGATCTGCTTGTACTCACCAGCTGCCTGCCACTTTCTACCATGAATAGAAGCAGTCTGAGGCCCGTGCCAGATGCAGCTGTCCCAGAATCATAAGCCAAATAAGCCTCTGTTCTTTATAAATTACACAGTCTCAGGTATTCTGTTATAGCAACACACAATGGACTAAGTAAATACCCATCATGGAATAAAACTGGAATTGAAATAAGTCTGCTAACCTCATCATACATAAAAGAATCTGTGTATTTTGTTTCCTGATTTAGAACCATGGTCATTATTATTGTGCTTGTATTCCTCAAATAGTAATGTTTTTCTTTAAAAATTAAAATAGGTATAAATATGAATGTGTGAACAAAATATATTTTCTCCACATACATTATAAAAGAGTCATTTAAAGACCATTTCATGCTTCTCTTTTTAGTAGCTCTTATCTCAGACAGACAGTATTATCTCTTCCCACATGAGTTGTATATTAGCAATGGTGAATTTAAATAATCCTGGCAATTAGTTTTTTCCAGAAAACAAAAAATTTCAAAAAATAAAAAACCCAGTGAGTGGTTGGTGGCAGGAGACCAGCTCACAACAATTCCTTGAACTTGTTAAGACAGGTAAACAGATATGATGTTGATGGGGAAGGAGCAGGGAGAGGGAGAAGGGAAAAGAAGAAATTGGTAAAGGGACACAAAAATCAACTTTATTGTATATTGATAAAATAAAAATTAAAAATTAAAAAATCCAAACACATTTACCTTTTCTTCTTTAGTTAGTACTATTTAATTCACACTCCATGTCTTCTGATCATAAAGGATTTAATGACTAGATGAAAACAGGATTAATGATGGTATCATTTTAAATAACATTCTAATGCAGAATGAGCTAGCTATGTAGTATACTCAGCAAAATTTTCCTGTAGTTTTTGTTTTTGTATATACATTCCTTGTGCTCAGGTTTCCAAATGCATATACTCTAGCCTATCATATTGTCATACAAATTGATTTGGTAAGAAGTACGTAGGTTTCTTTAAGTCATTGATTTATGTCTAAAAGTTACACTCTGTTCCAGCTAGCTAGGTAATCCTAGGCATGTTATTCAATCTCTCTGAGCCTCAGTATCCTCACCTAAAATATAGAAATTACTTTGTGTTGCTCACAAAGTCTTCCATTCATTCATTTATGCATTTAAACATATTTAAGGGCCTTAAAATATAATAGTCAGTATACCAGAGATCAGCATGTAAAATATCTGACATAAAGGAATCACTAAATTAATGTTAACCATACCTTTTCTTTTGAGGAATGTATAATACACACACATATACATATGCATAGGTATAACACTTAGCCATTACACATACATTGTTTGATATACATGTGTGTGTGGATGTATATACATGGAAAATGGGTATCCTAAAAAAATCTTTGCATGGATTTCAAAATGTTTTTGTACTAAAATAAACTTGTACTAACTTGTTATAACATGTCTGAACGGGAGCTAGTTTGAGGCACTAGGAAGGCTAAGACATCGGTTTGAATAGAATCCCTATCAAAGCAACATGAATTCTGCTAAAATTGAAGCAAGAACAAACATCAAATTTATGGTGAAATCATTGATGTTTTACAAAAAATTTATGGGGATGATGCCCCAAAGATATCAGCAGTTTACAAATTTTAAACAAGTAGGTCAAAATCACGAAGCATTTCATAGAAGAATTGTAA
Source organism: Cynocephalus volans (assembly GCF_027409185.1). Taxonomy (NCBI): domain Eukaryota; kingdom Metazoa; phylum Chordata; class Mammalia; order Dermoptera; family Cynocephalidae; genus Cynocephalus; species Cynocephalus volans. The sequence goes on from NC_084464.1 coordinate 82,079,484, forward strand.
TAGGAGATAAAATATGGCTTTACTAGTATGATCCTAAAGATAAAGCACAATCAAAGCCATGACTACCAGGAGGTGGAAGTGGTACAGTCAAAGCAAAAGTGGATTTGTTAAGAGCAAAGGTCATGGCAACAGTTTTTTGGGATGCTCAAGGCATTTTGCTTGTTGACTTTTGGAGGACCAAAAAATCATAATATCTGCTTATTACGAGAGTATTTTGAGAAAGTTAGCCAAAGTTTTAGCAGAGTAACACCCAGGAAAGCTTTATCGAGCCTTTCTCCACCATGACAATGCTCCTGCTCTTTCTTCTCATCAAACGAGGACAACTTTGTGAGAGTTTCCATGGGAAATCGTTAGGCATCCACCTTACAGTTCTGATGTGGCTCCTTCTGAATTCTTTTTGTTTCCTAATCTTAACAAATCTTTAAAGGGCACCCATTTTTCTTCAGTTAATAATATAAAAAAACTGAATTAACATAATGTGAAAAAGATTGTTGACATATTTAAATTCTCAGGATCCTCAGTTCTTTAGGGATGAACTAAATGGCTGGTATCATTGCTTACAAAAGTGTTTTGAACTTGATGGAGCATATGTTGAGAAATAAAGTTTATATTTGATATTTTTATCGTTTAATTCCATGTTCTCACAAACTTTTTGAAGTCACCTTGTGTATGTATATATTTTAAAATTTCCTTAACAAAGTCATGTGAAGGTCAAACCAGAATGAGTTGTTACGTAAGGCATAGGTTTGGGGAATTCAAAGCAAAATTTCTAGGTGCAAGTGACACTGGCTAGATATTAAAACTCTCAAGATTCAGGTCAGGAATGCTTGGCTAGTTTTAAGTGACACTGTGACATTAGAAAGAAGGATAATTTCCAGTTAATCTGGTTTGCCCATTGTATACATTTAAGAGATCAATAAAATTATTTGAAGGAACAAAGCCAAGTTATGTTAATATATCTAACTGAAAGATTTTGTTTTGTTTTATATTATTTTTTGGTCAGAATGACCACTGCCTAATGGGGACAGCTTGCTGCATTTCTCATCAGAATTCATACTTTGGTTTGAGTATGACAAATGTTAAGAGGGTGGGAAATCCTATTATGGTAATTGAAAGGTGGGGCCTTGAAGAGGTGATTAGATTGTAGGACCATGCCATAGTGAATGGAGTAAAAATGGTGGTCATGATTCTGAGGGCTTTAAAAGAAGAGTGAATGAGGGGGTTAATCTCTCTCTGCTCTGCCATTTTGTGCCATGTGAGACCTCTGCATTGCTGTAAAGCCACCACCGAAGAAGAATCACCAAATGTGTTTTCTGAATTTTGGACTTTCTAGCCTCTGAAACTGTAAGTAATAAATTTCATTTTCTTTATAAATCACCCAGTTCCATATATTTTGTTATAAGCAACAGAAAAGGACTAATACAATCGCTGAATGAACAAAATTATAGTAGTCACAATGCTGGAGAAAAAGAGTTAATCTGTTGGTAAATAAAATTATATATTAAAATGAATGATCATCTTAATTTCCTTTAAAATTCATTGCAGAAATAAACAGCTAGAGAATTCCATAATCTAACCCAGATAAATAAAATGTAGAGAAACAATAAAACAAAAGTTAGCAGGCTTTCTAGTTTTTCTCTTTGTTTATTGTCATGGTTTGAAAACAGTAGTATAAACACTGGTAATTTCTTTCATTCTTATAAAATTATTCTTTATTAAATAAAATCAATAAAACTTAGCCAAACCTAAACTTAAAAATTTAAAATAACATATTTCTAGGAGTATTTATCTTGAGGATATCAAAGAAAATTTTTCATGGAAAAAAACTTTCTCCTTTCTTTTAATACTGTACACTGTAATTAGTTAAATTACCACATTAAGTTAGGCCTTTGTGTTGCAGAATGGAGGAGTGTGTTAAGAAAAGAGAATGTCTTCCCTTAATGGTAAATTTAGCACATTTTATGCAATTCCTCATCAAAATGTCATATTAATCCGTCTGGGCCTACCTTAGAAGCAGACAGGGCATAAAAGTTAATCAAACTCTCAAAACAGAGCTAAAATTTGCAGAGAGGCATGCAGCCCACCTGGCAAACACCTACTCATCGACTCTCCTCTGCTCCCTGGCAGGCAAGTCTCACAGACTTCAGAACAGAACAGATTTAAATCAAAGCATAATATAATCCATTTAAATCAGATTTTATAAATATAAAGTTATTATTATACTTATGAATCACTCTAATTTTATTTTATTTATATATATATATTTATTTATTTATATTTATTTATTAAGAATATTCATTAGATACAAAGCTAATTTTCCCCCCTTCTGCCCATGATGTGAGGGCCAGAGTCATACTGTGGGCATACCCATTACCAGAAATTACTTTTGTACCCTTTGTCCCCTCCCAATTATCCCCCAACCTCCCTCCCCCTCCCCTTATCCCCTCCACTCCTATTTGTAGCCCTAGGAATGTTCCCTCCCTCTGTTGGATCATGGCACTGCTGTGGTCTTTCTTTCCTGCCTTCCCTTCTCTCTTAGCTCCCACATATGAATGAACACATGCGGTATTTATCCCTCTGTGCTTTAAATATATAATTTAAAATACACTCTAATAAGGTGAGTAATTTTAATAATGTCCAAAGTCCATAGACTCTAAATATTTGTATGTTTTTATGTGTTTTTTTTAAAAAGGTATGATTTAGATTTCTAAATCTGCTCACTTAAGAACTGTCTGAATTATCTCCATGAAGAATATTTAAAAAGCTCCTTACGCTTGTGAGATATCATTGTATTTTCTTATTTTATTTGGCCTGCAAAATGTAACTGTATAATTCTAGGAGTGATTGTGAAACTTCAGCTTCTATCTTAGAATACTAAACTGTCCATAGTTGAATGAAAAAAACTTTTCCTATGAGAAAGTCAGGTGTCTTTGAGGTGTGAGCATGTGTGTGTGTGTATGTGTGTTGGGGTTTAGGCACAGTGGTAGATGGACAGCACTTAGTGTAAAAAATATCATGTGGCATAAAAGAGAAACTTTGTGGAAAGAACAGAACTGTGGTTACTAGAGGTGGGAAGCGGGGGTGTTAGTGAGAAATTGGTTATGGACACAAAGAATGATTACATTTTGTTATGACGAATATGCTAATTATCTTGATTTGATCATTACACATTGTACACAGGTTTTTATATGCAACTCTATACCCCACAAATATATACAATCACTTATGTTTCAATTAAAAGAGAGAAAATTTGTATTGAAACTAGAGCAGCCCTCCCTTATTGGAGGGAAATGTATTTCAAGACCCCCAGCGGCCTGTGGCATGCAGCTGCATATATGAATGAACCCTATATGTCGTATGTTTTCTTGATCTGATAACTGAGATGGCTACTAAGTGACTAATGGGGGCAGGTGGCATATACAGCTTGGATATACTAGACAAAGGGATGATTCATGTCCAGGATGGGAGAAGGTGGGAGGTCACAAGATTTCATCATGCTACCCAGACTTGCATGCAGTTTCGAACGAATGAATTGTTTATTTCTGGCAATTTTCTATTTTGTATTTTCAGACCCTGGTTGACAGCAGGTAACTGGAACCACAGAAAGTGAAACCATGGATAAGTGGGTACTACTGTAGAGAAGAATTAGGGAGCATCATCAGGAAGAGAAGAGATAAGCAGGACAGCAGCAAGAAGGGCGTAATGACAAGAATCCTTTAATTCTGGCATGAATAATGAAAGAAAACCGTCATATCATCCTCATCTGATCTCTAAGAGTTGCTACAATTACTTCAGAGTTTTCGAACCAAACATGCAACATTTTTCTGAATATTAAAAAGAAACAACTCATGGATATTATGTTACTTAGGCACATTAGCATATTTGTTTGTGTTTTTGTACAGAGATTGAGATGCAAATTAAAACACCAGTGAGAAACCACCTTTCGTCTATTAAATTGGCAAACACAGAAAAAGAACAATATTCAGTACCTGCGTGTGTGCTGAGATGGGGCTTGTTATTCCATGGTGATAAGGGTATAAAATGGCACAGAATATCTTGAAAGAATCTGGCATTTTGTATCAATATATTTGAAAAAGTTTAATATTCCTACATTTCATTAACACCATCTCATCAATGTCTCCTAAAGGAATAATCAGATGCGTCAAAACTATTTGAAAAGGAATGTTTAACTGCTGGAGCAGTCTAGCCCCTATAAACTTGAGAACTGGACCCATCAGCATTCCATTTGGGGACCATGCTTCAGAGTGAAGGATAACTTTTTGGAGTAGAATCAGCATTGAGGAGGACAGGAGCATAGAGACAAGGGAAAAACCCTCTTAGCCAAAGTCAGGGAGGAGTCTAGAGGCAGAATATGTAAGAAAGTCAGCTACCCTACATTTGATCATTACAGAGAAACAACAGGAGGGGGAAATCATGTGAAGTTATCAAAACTCTTGAAACATGCTTCATTCTGAAAGTGTTGTTTGATTTTACATAAAAATGTACAATATAAAATTGTTATAAGAAAAAGAAAGACCCACACAAAAAAAGAATGAGAACGTTAACCTGACAGATAATGAAAGCATGCCATAAAGATATACCCACAAAATAAGCTAGATGACTATGAAAATGATATGAGACTGAAAGAACCAGAAGACATAAATAAGAATAAGAAAAATTCAAATATGAGGTATCAGTCTTTAGGAAATAATTAAACATAAAAACAACAATTATTTATAAAAAATATTAAACTAGAAAGAATATAATAGTAAATAAACATAGGCAATCTCTTAAGAGAAATAGAAGGTATAAAAGAGTAAATTTTTTAATTAAATAAAAACTTGAAGAAAGAGATAATAGAGTTAGAAAAAAGTGGTAGATATCAAGACAAAGAAGGTCCAAATTTAAGTAATGGGAGTTCTGGAACTGAAAACCAAAGTGATGTAATAAAACAACTTCCCTGAAATAATAATAATAAAGAAAAATATTTGAAACTACATATTGAAATAACAAGCCATGAACCTAAGAATATTGCCCCAGAATCACCAACATAATTAAAGAGGCAAATGAAATTACTAGTTATAAAGAAATTTTAAAAAAAGATCCTTCTTGCATCTAGAAAATAGCACAATTTATTTATATTGGAAAGCATATTAGATTATCACAAGAATTTCAAGAGCCACATTTCAAGCAAGAATAGAAAAAAAATGGTTAATATGTTTAATGAAATAATTCATGAGCCAATGATTTTATATCCAACAAAACCAAATTTCAACTACAAAGGGCACAGCTCAAAGAATAATATTCCCAAGAGCATTTCCTGAGAAATCTCCCACAGAATAACCCATGGACAACCAAAATGACTAGACAGACATAGACATAGGGCTGGTGGTGAGCATTATAGTTGCTCATAGAATTCAGATGAAATGAGGCCTAAGAGGAAGAGCGTATAGAGTATAGTATGCAATGACTATATGCTCTGACAATTTGTTTATAAAGGGGTGGTGATATACAATTGGGGGTGGTTAAAAAACTGTATTCAGCAGTCATAAAAGTGGTAGTATTAATACTGTTATTCTGAGACTAATTTGGGATAAGACACACGAGAAATTATGGTATATCCCAATTCTGTTATCCTCATGTTCTTTAGAATCAGCAGATGATAATGTAACAGAAAAAACATCAAATATAAGTTCTGCAGTCTTGAATTTTAAGTGAAAATATCAATATAAGTTTCTAAGGTATATATCTTGGGTGAATTAAACTGCAATGAAATAATATTCCATACCCTTTAATAAGAGCCAAAATAAAATGATAAATTAAAAAGAACCCTGACTATACTAAGTGCAAGTGTGGGAGAAGACGGGAACAAGCTGGAGCACTAGTTCCCTTGTAGTTGAGTGTATATTGATATTATTTCTTTGGGAAAAATCCTGTTTGACAGTATCTACTGAATCTATTGCAGTCCATCAGTTTCACTCTTCTGTATAACCACAACAGAATTACATATATACCGTTTTTCACCAAAATATATGTATAAATGTGTTCATGGTAGCATTACTGATAACAGTAAAACACTGGAAACAACTAAATTATCAATCAACCATAGAATAATAAGTTGTGGTATATTTAAGTAGAATAATATATTTAATGAACTACTGATGTACAAAATTACATGGGTGGATTCCACAATCATAATATAAGGAAGTTAGACACACAAAAAATACTGTTTTGATTCAATTTATATAAAGTTTAAAAACAAACAAAACTAAACTACAGTGTTAGAAGTGGGTAAGATCAGTATTGTGGAAATGGGGTTAGCAACTGGATGGGGCCTGTGAGGGTTTCTCCAGTGCTATATTTCTTGAAAGCTATGGTAGCCACATGGGTTTGTTCTCTATATAATAATTCACCAATTATTGGTGTACACATATATTTTGAAATGTTTCTGTGTGTATGCTGTAATAGATAATTAATGCTCTGGTACATCACATATCCCCCAGCTACTGAGAATGTCTGCTGATGACAGCTCACAATTGAATCCCTTCCTCAGCATTGCCCTTGGCCACAGAGAACTCTCTTTTCTAAAATTATCTTCCTCCCAGGAGAGAGACCATATCCAAATGACCGGATGATGCAAGGATCCAAAAGCTATACTACAAAGCTAGAATAACCAAAACAGTATAGTACTGGCATAAAAACAGACACACTGACCGATGGAATAGAATAGAGAATCCAGAAATCAACCCACACACTTACTGCCATCTGATCTTTGACAAAGGCACCAAGCCTATTCACTGGGGAAGGGACTGCCTCTTCAGCAAATGGTGCTGGGATAACTGGATATCCATATGCAGGAGAATGAAACTAGATCCATACCTCTCGCCGTATACTAAAATCAACTCAAAATGGATTAAGGATTTAAATATACACCCTGAAACAATAAAACTTCTTAAAGAAAACATAGGAGAAACACTTCAGGAAATAGGACTGGGCACAGACTTCATGAATACGACCCCAAAAGCACGGGCAACCAAAGGAAAAATAAACAAATGGGATTATATCAAACTAAAAAGCTTCTGCACAGCAAAAGAAACAATTCACAGAGTTAAAAGACAACCAACAGAGTGGGAGAAAATATTTGCAAAATATACATCTGACAAAGGATTAATATCCAGAATATATAAGGAACTCAAACAACTTTACAAGAAGAAAACAAGCAACCCAATTAAAAAATGGGCAAAAGAGCTAAGTAGGGATTTCTCTAAGGAAGATATACAAATGGCCAACAGACATATGAAAAAATGCTCAACATCACTCAGCATCCGGGAAATGCAAATCAAAACCACATTGAGATACCATCTAATCCCAGTTAGGATGGCTAAAATCCAAAAGACTCTGAACGATAAATGCTGGCGAGGTTGCGGAGAAAAAGGAACTCTCATACATTGTTGGTGGGACTGCAAAATGGTGCAGCCTCTATGGAAAATGGTATGGAGGTTCCTCAAACAATTGCAGAATGATCTACCATACGACCCAGCTATCCCACTGTTGGGAATATACCCAGAGGAATGGAAATCATCAAGTCGAAGGTATACCTGTTCCCCAATGTTCATCGCAGCACTCTTTACAATAGCCAAGAGTTGGAACCAGCCCAAATGTCCATCATCAGATGAGTGGATATGGAAAATGTGGTACATCTACACAATGAAATACTACTCAGCTATAAAAACAAATGAAATACTGCCATTTGCAACAACATGGATGGACCTCGAGAGAATTATATTAAGTGAAACAAGTCAGGCACAGAAAGAGAAATACCACATGTTCTCACTTATTGGTGGGAGCTAAAAATTAATATATAAATTCACACACACACACACACACACACACACACACACACACACACACCGGGGGAGAGGGGAGAAGAAGCTATAACAACCACAACTACTTGAAGTTGATACGACAAGCAAACAGAAAGGACATTGTTGGGGGGGAGGGGGGGAGGGAGAAGGGAGGGAGGTTTTGGTGATGGGGAGCAATAATCAGCCACAATGTATATCGACAAAATAAAACTTAAAAACAAACAAAAAAAAAAAAACCAAAGGCCCAACCCCTTTATCTCAAGATGGGACAACTCTGAAGGGCCATCCCAGCTCTAGAGCTTCACTGAACTGTATTAGGTGATGGCTTCTCTTTCTGCCCAATCCTGCTTTCCTTGTTTCAATACAGATATATTTCCCAAGAGCATTCCCCAATAAAGCTTCTGCAGAAAAATCTTCATCTCAGAGTCTGTGTCTAGGGAACTCATCTAATTCGGTTAATGCCAGAAGAGGTCATAGAAAACATGCTCTAAAATACCATCGTGAAGCTGGTTCACCATCTGGCAATGAAACCTCATTTCTGGTGGTAAGTAGAGAGCAAACAGACTTTGGCATTTTACAATTGTTAAAATTGTCACCAGTAGTAAGCTGGGACGCAGTACTGTTGGAAGGGTAATTATTTCTGGAACTTAGTGGCATACAGGAAATAGTAAGTATAAGAACTATAAAATAAGTGAACTTTACTGAGAACCATTTTGTTTTAACTGAGGAGTGATAATGACAAGTTCAGGTGATTAATTATCAATTCAAGACAAAATGTGAAAACCAGAGGGATTCTTGGCAGAATTTAAGAAAACTCTAATTACCTGCCACTTGTGGGCAGATAGAGTAGAGGGCTAGGTTCAAAACTTAATAATATGACTAGCAGAGCTTCAGAGAAGGTTGAATTCTCAGTTTCAGCAGGTTTTATAAGCCGAGGTTAGGGTTCTAATAATGAAGGAATATTCCTCTTATATTTGGAATGAAGAGAGTTGATCAGATGTAATTGAGAACCTTGAAGTTCCATTTTCCTCTGAACACTTTTGTCTGGTTGGAAATATCTTCTAACCCTTTTGTTAGAAAATAATAGTCCCTTTTAAAGGAAGCGTTGCTTAGAGATCACACAGAAGTGTCAAATGACATAGGGGCTTTAAAAGTCAATGCACCCGTGTATGTCCCCCACACCCTAAGGGTCTATCCTCACTTCACCAGGCAAATAGATCAATAATAACAGTCAAATCCCAGCACAGGTCTAATGGGGAAAGTGCTGAGCTAGTTCATGGAAGAAAGAGACTGAACAGGAACTACAGGGTATGTCTTATAGGTATGACAGGATCCAGGAGAATATGAATGAATCTGAATCCTGACAGTGATAGATAAAGGGGCATATAACATAGAGTTGGATAATAGAAATTCCATCAATATAGTGCACTCTCCCATGACAAATGATTTAACACCCTGGCAAGGACCCCATGAGACAGTACTAATGTACTGCTAGGATGACACTTGGAAAGTTTAAAAAAATGATGGCCCACATAAACGGAGTAAAATACCAGAACTGTGTGACAGATAGAGGAGGAATGTATTAAATGTCTTAGAGAAATGAGTATGCTATAGTTGCATACTATGTAAGATCAGAAAAACCACCAGCAAAGTATATTCCAAGGAAGATCAGAAGCACAGCTCATTCACTAGTGCAATAGGAATTGCACCAGTGAGAAAGATATGAGCATGGCTGAGAAGCTCTGGATGGCTCTCTGTAGGCCAGCGCTGACTGTAGGAGATGCTGACATGACTGGTCTCCCTGAAATCAATAACTATGAAAGTTTCCTGAAATAAAAGAATCCAGGCAGTGATACTTAACTATCAAATCAAGATGAATCAAGCAAGAATCTTGATTTCAGTCCGGACATCTCAAATCAAGGGTTTGGTGGGGCCATACTCACTCTGGAAATTTTGGGGGAGAATCCTTTTTTGTCTCTTCTAGATTCTATTGGCTGCTGGCATGCCTTGGCATCCCTTGGCTGACAGTTGCATCTGTAATCTCTTTCTTCATCTTTACATCAGGTTCTCCTCTGTGTGTGTCTCAAATCTCCCTTTGCCTCTCTCGCACAGATAATCTAGGATAAGGTCCTTCTCTCAAGGTCCTTTACTTTTCCACATATTTTACTATATAAGGTAGTATTCACAGGTTCTCGGTATTAGAACGTGGGAATATCTTTTATGTGGCCACCATTCATACCACTACAGATAGTTTATTTTATCTACCTGTCCTTATGAAGCTTATAGCAGGTGGAGATTCAAGAGAGACTACAAATAAACAAATAATAATAAAAAAAATCAGCTAGTGACCAGTGTGTGCAGATAGTTAAGATAATGCTATAGTACAGAGGGTCATTGGGCAACTATTTTAAATTAGTTGTCCTGGAAGACCTCTCTGAGTCAGTAATATCTCGACAATAATCTGAATGACAAGGAGTCAGGAGTTCAAATGTCTGGGGACTAGGCATCCCAGGCAAAGGGAACAGTAAATGTGAAGACTTTAAAGCTAGGACAGGTTTGCCATATTAAATAACAGAAAAGCAAAAGCATATTGCTAGAACACAGTAGACAAGAAAAAAGCAAATATGCTTGGAGATGTAGACATGGACCACATCATGTAGAACTTTGTAAACCAGGGTAAGGAGTTTATTGATGAGCCATACTTATGCTCAGGTTTAGTCTCACATAGCTTCTAGATTTCATAATATAGTATACATTATTACAGTGTTTATTAAACATTTGCCACAAACTGATTTTGTTAAATAAATTAGTTTCTTTCTGGCCTCTGTTGTGTTATAAGTGTTGGGATGACTTTGCAGAAATAATTTATTTCAAATTTCTCAGTCATCTGAATCACTTATATTAGCATAATATGTGAAGTGCCTGATTCCGATCATAATTATTAAGACATTGATCCATAGTCTCTGTCTCAAAACCCTTGCTAGTTGATTAATTTGGCATCTGAATTGAGAAATGAACATCTTTTTATTAAAAATTAATATGTGTAAGGAAAAAGGTGTGCCTGTATTTACATAGTATTTCTAAAAAGTCAATCAACTAAAAAATAATTGGTTTTGATCAAATAAACAGAGAATTTCCAAAGGTCACTTTCACTTTGTGTTATAGGGGCATATGTTTTAAACAAGGGCCAGCTTTTCATATGATTTCTCCTTTGCAGTGTAATTTAGAGAAAACTGCTTAAAGAACCCCCCTGTAATATCTTACAGTCTTCTTTTATGTAAAATTCCCATGGGCTAAAATTATTGCATCTCACGGCATCCTTTCCCCAAATCAAATACCCTAGAAAAGTGACATATTAAGCCATTTATGTGTCATCATTTAATCAGAGATTAGTAAACTAGTCAAATCACATGCCTGAACAGAAGCTGCAAACCAGCAGCTCTTGGCAGAATCTGGCAGCAATCTGGTTTTGTTTAGCTGACACAGAAGTGTTTGCACAGAGTTTGAATTTTAATGATGTTAAATGAGGTGTGCTTCTTTCCGTTTTCCAGTGGCCCTTCTGGTTTTCTATCTCGTTTACACCAAGCTCGAATCACATACTTTTACTTTTTAGCATTTGAGTTTGTCACCTCCACCAGAGTACCAGTATGTTTATGGAAGGAGAGAAGACACCATCTCAAGCTAGTGCAGCTGTGCAGCTGAAGAGGACAGGTCCAGCGATTATTACGGCACCTTCTAGGTCCTCTTTCATGACATAGTCCCTCTATTTTCTCACCTTATGCAGATGACTTCCAAGCCTGTATAATCATCCTGTCTTTAAACGTTAATTCCATCCAACTGTGTCCTCTACTTACACTTAGATTTCTACTGGCATCTCCAACATTTTACTCTCAAACTTGCCTCTTTCTTGTGTTTCCTATTTCAGTTAAAGGCCCAACATTGATTTACTGTAAGCTCACTGAGGGCAATGATATCCCTGTATCTCTAGCACATAAGACTTAATCTTGATTATAGTGGATGCTCCATTTTTGTTTTAACTTTCTATTTGGAGATAATTTAAGACTCACGTGAAGTTGCAAAAACAGTATAATTTTCACATAACCTTCACCTATCTTTTCCCAATGATAACATCTTACAGAGCCATAGTACATTTTCAAAACCAGGAAATTGACATTGGAACAATACTATTAATTAAACTACAACGTTTTTTCAGATATTATCATTTTTCATAGGTACTCATTTTCTTTTTTCTAGTACATAATGCGATGACATTTTAGCACATGTAAAAATGCTCTACCTGTTTCATCGCCAGAAAGAAACTTCCTGTTGCTTCCCCTTCATAGTCAAACACTAACCCTGATCCTAAACACTGATCCTAAACCGTGGCTACTTATTCTCTAACAGTATCATTCTGTCAGTTTGGAAGTGTTACAGTAATGGAATCAAGCGATATGTAACCTTTTGACATTGGCTTTATTTCAGTCAGGATAGTACCCTGTAGATCCATCCTAATTGGTTTAAGTGTATAAATAGTTTATTTCTTCATATAGCTGAGTAATATTCCATGATATATATGTCCACAGCTTCTTCATCCATTTACCCGTTGAATAATATTTAGGTTGTTTTCAGTTTTTATCTCTCATGAATAAAGCTGTTATGAACAGTTGTGTACAGATTTTTAGATGGACACAAATTTTCATTCTCTAGGATAAATACACGCACAGAAGTGATTGCTGGGTCATATGTTAAGTGTATGTTTAACTTCACAGGAAACTGCCAAACTCTTCTGCAGAACATCTACACCATTTTACATTCCTGCCAGCTAAGTGAGAGAGATCTAGGTGTTTTGCATCATTGCCAGTGACTGGTATTATGAGTACTTTTATTTTAGCCATTCTTTTTTTGTGTGTAGTATCTTATTATGGTTCTAATTTGTGCTCTAATACGACTTATAATGTTAGACATCCTTTTTACGTACTTATTTGACATCTGTATATACTTTTTGGTGAAACATCTTTTCTCTATATATCCCAGATAGAAGTCCTTCGACTTTTATGTGTTTTGCAAATACTATCCTCCAGTCTGTGGCTAACTCTTCATCCCCCTAACATAGTGTTTCATAGAAAAAAATATTAATTTTGATGAAGTTTGAATTTAATTTTTAATTGAAACATGCATGATTAACTATGCATATTTGTGGGGTATAGAGTTGAATATCAATATCTATGTATATAGTATGTGATGATTAAATCAGGATAATTAGTATATTCGTCATTACAGAATGTAATCATACCTTGTGGCCCTTTATCAATTTCTCGCTCTTTCCTAGATTATGCTTTTGGTGTTATGTCTAAGAACTCTCTACTTAACCCTACATCACATAGATTTTCTCCTATGTTTTCTTCTAGAAGATTTATAGTTCAATGTTTTAAATTTAGATCTATTACCCATTTTAAATTAATTTTTCAATATGAAGTTTAGGTTAGATTCATATTTTTGTCTATAAAAGTCCAATTGTTTCAAATTATGAATTAAAAAGATTACCCAAAGGGAATAAAGTACTGATACATACTCATATTACAACATGGATAAAACTTAAAAACATTATGCTCAGTGAAAAAAAAACTAAAGGACCACGTATTACCTATTCTAGACATTTAATCTAGAACAGGCAAATCCATGAAGACAGACAGCAGATTAGTGGCTGCCAGGGACTTAGAGGAGAAGGAAATGGGACATGACTGCTTAATGGGTATGGAGTTTTGGAGTAATAAAAATGTTCTGAAAATACATAGTGGTGATAGTTGCACAGCATTGTTCATGTACTAAAAGCCACTCAATTGTACACTTTAAAATAGTTAAAATGGTGAATTTTATGTTATGTAACTTTCACCTCAATAAATAATATATAAATAAATAATAATAATAAAAAACAGATTGCCCTTTTTCATTGAACTGCTTCTGTATGTTTGTAAAAAATCAGTTAGGCATATTTTTGTGCATCTATTTCTAGATTTTCTATTCTCTTCTATTGATTTGTCTGTTCCTCTTCCAATACTACCCTGTCTTGGTTACTGTGTTTATATAGTCTTAAACTGGGTAGTATGATTCCTTTAATTTTAGATTTCTTTTTAAATATCATTTTAGCTCTTCTACTTTTTTGCTTTTTGTATAAATTTTAGAATAAGCTTGTCTACATCTAAAAAAAACAGCTGCTGGAATTTGATAGCAATTGCATTAAAACTATAGATCAATTTGAAGATAATTAATATCTTTACTATGTTAAGTCTTCCAAGTTATAAACTAAACGTGCATATCTTTCCATGTATTTAAGTCTACTTTAACTTCTTTCACCAGTGTTTTATAATTTCCAGTCTATGGATATGATGCATTTTTAAAGCATACACCTATTTCATTTTTTGAAGTGATTTAAAATGGTATTACTCTTAATTTTTATTCCATTTGTTCATCACCAATGTAATGAAATATAATTGAGCTTTGTGTGTTGCCCGTGTATCTTGCTACAATGTTGAACTCATTAGCTCTAATTTTTTTATATAGATTGCACGGAATTTACTGCACAATTATATCATCTGGAAATGGAAAACATTTTATTTCCTTCTCTCTAATATGTATAACTTTTACTTTTTTTGCCATATTGTTGCGCAAACTAGGGCTTGCAATACTATGTTGAATGGAACCAATGATAGAAAACATCTTTGTCTTTTTGTATTTTTTTGTCTGTATGTTTTTTTAATTTTGGAAGGAAGGAAGCATTCTAATTTTACCATTATTATATCACTGCAGAATTTTTGGGGGAGATGCTGTTTTTCAGCTTAAACTTATTCCCTTTTATTCCTACTTGGCTGAGAGTTCTAATTTTAAATGGGTGTTAAATTTTGTCAAATTTTATTTTATTTTTTTGCAGTAACTGTTAAGATCATGTGTTTTTTTAAAACTTAGACTGGAAATATGGTGGATTATACTGATTTTATAATATTGAACCAAACCTGCATACCTGAAATAATTCCCCACTTGGTCACGATACATTACTCTTGTCATATATTCAGAAATATTATTTGCTAAGGCACTGTTGAGAATATTTGCATCTATATCTATGATGGAAATAGGTCTGCAATTTTCTATTCTTGGATGTCTAAACTTTTCCTCTGTTTTCAGGCAGAAATTGTGCAGATTTAAATTTTCTGACCCTTGGGGGAGAAGATTTAGATGAAAAGATCAAAGATTCATGTAGCTGGTAGAGCTGTGATGGGGCATTACAATGTTTGGAAAGTGGCAGATAGACCTTGAGAGAATTATATTAAGTGAAACAAGGCAGGCACAGAAAGAGAAATACCACATGTTCTCACTTATTGGTGGGAGCTAAAAATTCATATATAAATTCACACACACACACACACACACACACACACACACACACACACACACACAAAACCGGGGGTGGGGGGAAGAAGATATAACAACCACAATTACTTGAAGTTGATACGACAAGCAAACAGAAAGGACATTGTTGGGGGGGAGGGGGGAGGGAGAAGGGAGGGAGGTTTTGGTGATGGGGAGCAATAATCAGCCACAATGTATATCGACAAAATAAAATTAAAAAAAAAAAAGAAAAAAAAAAGAAAGCAGAACATTAAATATATATTAAAAAAATGCTAATTTTCTTTCATGAGCCCTGTTTAAGGGTTTCTTATAGTTAATTGTTTACTACTCATTGCTCATCAAGGTGGCCCTCTTGGTAGATGCACCTTACACATAACCCCAGGCCAGCTATGTTTGGCAGGTGCCCCAGCTAGACACCAGGAAGCACACATTTTTCTAAGTCATTGCAAGTGCAGCTCACTGCCCATGCAGCCCTGTCTTGGAAACCTGAGACATGTGCAAAGAGCCTCTCACTTCAGACTTCTTTTTAAAAATTTTTTAAAAAAACTTTTAACTTCTGAATATACATTATAGTTGATCTTCATGACCCCTTACCCATTCCTCTTCCCCTCTCTCACTCCCCTCTCTCCCCACATCATACCTGTTCACTTGTCTTAACAAGTTCAAGGAATTGTTGTGATTGTTGTGTCTTCTTCCCCCCCACCCTTTGTTTGTTTGTATGTTTATTTATTTATTTATTTTTAGCTACCACAAATAAGTGAGAACATGTGGTATTCCTCTTTCTTTGCATGACTTGTTTCACTTAATATACTTTTCTCTAAGTCCATCCATGTTGTTGCAAATGGTAGTATTTCATTTTTCTTTATGGCAGAGTAGTATCCCATTGTGTAGATATACCACATTTTCCATGTCCACTCATCTGATGATGGACATTTGGGCTGGTTCCAACTCTTGGTTATTGTAAACAGTGCTGCAATAAATGTTGGAGTACAGGTATCCCTCTGGCATGATGATTTCCATTCCTCTGGGTATATTCCCAGCAGCTGGGTCACATGGTAGATCTATCTGTAACTGTTTGAGGAACCTCCATACCATTTTCCATAAAGGCTGCACCATTTTGCAGCTTCACCAACAGTGTATAAGAGTTCCTTTTTTCTCCACAACCTCTCCAGCACTTATTCTTCTCAGTCTTTTGGATATTGGTCATCCTGAGTGGAGTGAGATGGTATCTCAAAGTGGTCTTGATTTGCATTTTCCGGACACTGAGTAAAGTTGAGCATTTTTTCATGTGTCTGTTGGTCATTCATATATCTTCCTTTGAGAAATGCCTATTCAGATCTTTGCACATTTTTTATTTGGGTTATTTGCTTTTTTTGCTGTAAAGCCATTAGAGTTCCTTGTATATTCTGGATATTAACCCTTTATCTGTTGCATATTTTGCAAATATTTTCTCCCACTCTGTTGGTTGTCTTTTCACTCTGTTGATTGTTGCTTTTGCTGTGTAGAAGCTTTTTAGTTTGGTATAATCCCATTTGTTTATTTTGCATTTAGTTGCCTGTGCTTTTGGGGTCCTATTCATGAAGTCTGTGCCCACTCCTACTTCCTGGAGTGTTTACCCTATGTTTTCTTTAAGGAGTTTTATTGTTTCAGGATGTATATTTAATTCTTTAATCCATTTTGAGTTGATTCTGGTACATGGTGAGAGGTACCGGTCTACTTTCATTCTCCTACATAAGAGTATCCAGTTTTTCCAGCACCATTTGTTGAAGAGGCAGTCTCTTCCCCAGTGTGTATTCAATGAAATAATAGCAGAAAACTTCCCAGGTATAGGGAAAGCCACAGATCTCCAGATTCAGGAGGCCCAAAGATCCCCTAACATATTCAACCCAAAAAGGTCCTCTCCAAGACATGATAGTCAAACTGGCAAAAGTCAAAGACAAAGAGAATCTTAAAAGCAGCAAGGGAGAAGTGGCAAGTCACCTATAAGGGAGCCCCAATCAGAATAACATCAGACTTTTCATCAGAAACCCTAAAATCCAGAGAAGAATGGGATGATATATTCAAAATATTAAATGCAAAAATTGCCAGCCAAGAATACTTTACTCAGCAAGGCTATCCTTCCAAACTGAAGGACAAATAGTATATTTCTCAGACAAATAAAAACTGTGGGAGTTCACTACCACATGACCAGCCTTACAAGAAATTCTCAAGGGAGTACTGGGTCTGGTACCTGAAAAACAACCATCACTGCCATGAATACTCAAGAAAGAACAAAACCTACCAGTAAAACAAAAATTCTAACAATAAAAAGAAAACATAGTTTATCTACCACCCCAAGAAACCAACAAATAGAGGAGACAAACAGAAAATTTAGGAAGAAAGGAACAAAAAGTACGTAAGACATCTAAACAAAAATCAATAAAATGCTAGGAGTAAATCAACACCTTTCAATAATAACTCTAAATATGAAGGGATTAAATTCCCCACCCAAAAGACACAGACTGACTGATTGTATTAAAAAGATGAACCCAACAATATACTGTCTTCAAGAGACTCATCTGACCTGTAAAGACACACATAAATTAATAGTGAAAGGATGGAAAAACATATATCACTTCTGACTTCTAAGGTCTCGCCCGTAGTCCTGTGCTGTTGTCCCCTAACTATAGGGCACCTATGTCATGCTCTTTAATGGTCACCTTGCAGCATCTGTCACTAGGCTTAATGTGAAAGAAAAGTCCTCTCCTCTTGTTCTCCACACAGAACACCAACAATTATTTTAAAACTTCCTTTTCACTCTTGAAATATGGTCTGTGGAATCACAGTATGGCTTGAGAGATTGTTAAAATTAAATGTTTGATAGAATTAACAGTGAAGCCGTTTGGGCCTGGAAATTTATTTTTCAGAAGGTTTTAACTACAAATTTAATTCCCTTAATAGTCATATAGCTCTTCACATTTTCTACTTTACCATGTGTGAGAAATAAATCACACACCTGTGGTTTCTGTTGGCCATCACAGAAACAATGTTGGTATGTCGTGTTTGTGGTTGCTTTTTTCTTTTGTACTTTTTAATTATTCATAAAGCTTATATTGGATAAGTGCTATGGTTTGTGAGAGTCCGCTGCAATAATTCAGTTCTTTGTAATACTACCGTAAACACACAAAAATCTTCAGGAAGAACACTCCAAATAGTGAATAGAGCAGTTGCAAATGATCTGTTGTATTTGAGAAACAGAAAAACGATTAGCATCACTGAAGTAAAGTGAATGAGATGGCAAATTACACAGGGAGAAGAAAGAGAGGTAGGACTTTCTATTTATTTTAACTGTGATAAAAATTTATTCTAATTCTGATAGAAAACCATAGGAAGGTTGTAAATGAGAAAGGTGTATGACCTGATTTGTACTGCTACTGATATTTGTACTGCTGCTGACCTGATATTGTTTCAGCTACTGCTGAGTGAATGGATTATAGAGGGAAAGTAGGAAGACTAGATAGTAGGGTATTGCAATGTCCAGGTGAGAAATAATAGAGAATTGAAACCGATTTTTGACAGTGGAAATATGATAAATGATTATATTCAGTGTATATTTTCAAATAGTGACAACAATTCATGTTAATGAATGCTGTAAAATATGTAGCCACAGAAATTGTCTTGCCCAATATGTACTATAACATAATATTCTATGTATTATATATATGGTATAAGTATATATTATAATATAAACATTATTAGTTAAAAATCATCTTTTAGTTAAAGTGAGTCTCTGTTCTTATAACTACAGTTATAAGAATGAATTTCAGATGTTTCATTAATATATTATACAATATGTTGTTACACAAATGCAAATTTTACTAAAAAAGAAGAATTTAGATAGTTAAGTAATTTATTGTATAGTGAAACAGTGTGATATTGCTGTGCTTTCTCACCAATTCTAAACTGACATTAAACCACACATTTTAGAATTAACTTTTCTATACATGCTGTTTCAGGTCATTGCTTCAATGATTACTTTAAGTCTATGTAATTCTTTAGTATTAAGATTGAAGAAGGAGGTATGGCATTCACTTAATTATTTGTAAACAAACACCCATTAAATTAATTAGATCAATATGTTTAGGTTTAATGCTAAACAATTTAGACGAGGAAACAATTTTTTTTCACTAAAACAAATGAATGGATGAGCAATTCTTTGTGAAGAGTATTTTGTTGTTGTTTTACATATGGGATAAAGCCAACTGTAATTACATAAATAACTTCTCAAAGACATTCTACTTCCACTGAGTACAATAAGTTTAAAATAGGTCTAATCATTTAAAATAATTCAATACATCTCAGAATTAAAAATAAGTGAATGAGGATCCCTTTACAGATATTCTTAATTCTTTATTCTTAATGAATATTACAATGTCTGTGGGAGGTTTTAAAAAGTACCGATGTCCATTCCCAACCTCAGGACAATTAAATTAAGATAGGTAGGAACTCCAGCATCAGTTTTTACCTCCTTGGGTGATTCTAATACACAGACAAAGTTTAAGCAGTGACTCTCAACCTTGGTACATTGGAAATATCCTGGGAGTTTTAAATAACACTGATGTCTGGATGCCATCCCCAGAGATCCTAATTTGCTTCGGATGTGTCCTGGTCACTGGGATTTTCAAAATCTCCCCAAGTGATTATAAAGTGATTTCAAGGGTGTAACAGCTGGTATAAAATCACTGCTTAGCTTTCCCCCACTAGGCAGGTGAGGAGCGCTGACCTATTTGAAAGAACTTCATCTGCTGTCATAAATGCATCATAAATACAACATATAAGACATACTTCTGATGATAAGACTTTTCACTAAAATCGGGATGAAATTAGTGTCCATTTCATTAGATTTTGTGAGAATTTAATTTTCTATATCCTGCTCACTATTAAACACTCAATAATGTTGGCCATCATTATTTGTATCATCATCGTCATCACTAGACTTTAAATCCCTACGTGATTCAAGTAAGCAAGTCAGTCTGACTTACTCCAAATTGGATTCCAGCGTACAGACCAGTGTCTGGCACATATTAAGTAATACATAAATATTTGTTGAAATAGCATATGTATGAATGAGTGAGCAAATGAATAAATAAATTATGATTGCCATTAGAGAAAAGGAGAAGGAAGAGAAAGGCTCAAGGATAGAATTTTGGGGAATACTTATTAAAAGGGTGAAACAAGAAGAAAAGAAGCCACAGAAAGAAAGTTCAGGGAGGGAGAAAGCAGTGAACCATGAAATATTTTGAAAGGCAAGATATGTAGAAATTTAAAACTGAGGATAACTTAACTGTGTTAATGCAGAAAGACTGGCATCAGCATTTCTTACTATTTCTTATAAAAATGGTATCAATTCAAATTAGCAAAAGGCCAGAAGTTTGATACTCTAAATTAGGCTAGAGATTAGTTTATTACTAAACAATCATTTTAATTAATATGGAAAACAAGTCACAGCATAAGTAGTACATTTCGTCAGGCTACTAAAACTCACTGGCATCAGAGGCATTGCCATTGTGTGCCTTCCTGCCTGTGCTGTCTGCTTGTGAGACAGGCATCTTCTGACCTATTCTAAGGTTAAATTTAGAATAACTAGACAGAAACATTGAGAGAGAGTATTGCTCTATGTATTTTAAAAAGTAGACTGTAAAACTGATTTATAACTTGCTTTGGTTCATCTCACAATATAAGAGAAAGTTTTCTGTGTTATCAGTTAATCTTTTACATCATTTCTTTTAATAATTATGTCACACTCCATATTAAACATGAAATGAATTTTGCTGATCTTTTTTAGAGCAAACAGTTGCTTCAAATGTATTGCATTTTAAATCATCCGGGTCTAAAATCACTAATGATAAAGATGTGTGAGGAGCATAATTATATCCTTTGAATATTTTTTTCTTGAAGTATAATGGTTGGGTCAGCAGGAAGCACATTTTTAAAGCTTTTGATATAAGTTTTCCTAGCAGCAGTGAGAGTTCTGATTTCCCCATATCTTCATTAAGACTGGGTTTTGCTATACTTTCTCTTTTATTTTTCTATGTCACAGACAAAAATTGTCAATTCATGGTTTTAATTTGTATTTACATGACTAATGCTGAGTTAATCTTAAATGACCTTAGAATACCAATATGTATGCACATGTGTGTTTAGGATTCATTGAAATAATTGTCAATTTGTTTATTGAATTATTTATTCATTAATTAATTACTTACTAAACTTCTCATATGCTCCAAACTCTGTTCTAGATACCGAAAACAAGTAAATAAAACTGACAAAAATCTTCATCTTCAGGGGACTTATACTATAGTGGATGAAAAAAGATAATAAAAAATAAATAAGTTTAAAAGTCAAGACTATTAAGAGAAACATAAATTAGAAAATGAAGCGTGGAGAATTTGAGAATTCATTTTAAGTAAGGTATTCAGAAAGGACCTCCCCAATGTGACATTATTTAAATAAAGACATGAAGGAGGTGAAATGTGTGGTTTTGCACATACGAAGGGGAAAAGTGTTGCAGGCAGAGAAAGAGAAGTACGAAGGCCAGGAGGCAGGACTGTCATCCCATGGTTTAATTTCTAATGTTCTAAGCTCAGCAGTGAGACCAGTGTGGCTGGGACAGTTGGAACCAGGTGAGTAGCAGAAGATGAGGGCAGAGAGTTTGGGGAGTCCAAAACCATGTGGGGCTTGCAGTCTAGTGCGGAAACCTTGGCTTCTTCTAAGAGTGAGATTGGAATATGTTGGAGGTTTTGAGAGAGGAAAGATGTAAACTGACTTGACTTTTAAATGAATCATTATGGCTCCTCTGTGGCCCAACTGGGGGCCAGAATAAAAGCTGGGGGTCAATTTATTTTATTTTATTTTTTATTTTTTTATTTAAACATAATTGATTATACATATTTTAGGGGTACAGTGTTATCAGTATTTGCATATAGTATGTGATAATCAAATCAATATTATTACTATGTTCATTATTACAAATAGTAATTATTCTTTGTGTCCCTTTCCCAATTTCTTCCTAGCCCCTCTCCCTCTCCCCCTTTCCCTCCTCTAGTAACTGTAGGACTGTTCTCTCCTTCCAAAACTTCAATGTATTATTATGGTCTTTCTTTCTATCTCTTCTTTTCTTCCTTCCCTCCTTCCCTCCTTCCTTCCTTCCTCCCTCCCTCCCTCCCTCCCCCCTTCATTCGTTCCTTCCTTCCTCTTTCTGTTTTTTCTTTCTTTCCTTTTTTCTTAGCTCCCTTTTATGAGTGAGGACATGCAGTATTTCTTTCTATGCCTGGCTTATTTCAGTTAACATAATTTTCTCCAGGCTCATCCCTGTTCCTATGCATGGCAGAATGTCATTCTTTTTTATGGTAGAGTAATATTCCATTGTGTATATGTATACCATATTTTCCTTTTCCTGTCATCCATTGATGGACATTTAGGC
The DNA here is from genome assembly GCF_027409185.1 of Cynocephalus volans. NCBI lineage: Eukaryota > Metazoa > Chordata > Mammalia > Dermoptera > Cynocephalidae > Cynocephalus > Cynocephalus volans. The sequence continues at coordinate 82,102,215 of NC_084464.1, forward strand.
TGGTTCCATATTTTGGCTATTGTAAACAGAGCTGCAATGAACATGAGAGTGCAGGTATCCCTTTGACATGATGATTTCCATTCCTTTGGGTATGTACCCAGAAGTGGGATTGCTGGATCATGTGGTAGCTCTATCTGTAATTGTTTGACATAATACTCTTTTCCATAATGGCTGTACTAATTTACAGTCCCACCAACAGTGTAGAAGAGTTCCCCCTTCTCCACATCCTTGCCAGCATTTGGTATTTTCTGTCTTTTTGATAATAGCCAGTCTAGCTGGGGTGAGATGTTATCTCAGTGTGGTTTTGATTTGCATTTCCCTGATGATTAGTGATGTTGAGCATTTTTTCATGTATGTCTTGGCCACTTTTTATATCTCCCTTTGAAAAATGTCTATTCAGCTCCTTTGCCCATTTTTTAATTGGATTATTTGGTGTTTTTTACTGTGTAGTCATCTGAGTTCCTTGTATATTCTGGGTCTTAATCTCTTGTTGGATGTATAGTTTGCAAATATTTTCTCCCATTCTGTAGGTTGTCTTTTCACTCTGTTGATTCTTTTGCTGTGCAGAATCTTTTAAGTTTGATTTAATTCCATTTATTTATTTTTTGTTTTGTTGCTTTTGCTTTTGGGGTCTTATTCATAAGTCTTTGCCCAGTCCTACTTCCTGAAGTGTCTCCCCTATGTTTTCTTCTATGAGTTTTATAGTTTCAGGTCTTAAACTTAAGTCTTTAATCCATTTTGAGTTGATTTTGGTATGTTGTGGAGGTACAGGTCTAGTTTCATTCTTCTGCATACGATGTCCAATTTTTCCAGAAATCAACCCACATACATACAGCCCACAGATCTTTGACAAAGGCAACAAGTACTTACATTGGGGAAAAGACTGATTCTTCAGTAAATGGTTCTGGAGGTCAATTTAGAGTGCTATTGCAATGATCCCTGTGAGAGATAATGGTGGTAGAAGAGGTAGTGCGTGGTAGTGAGACTCTCAGATATATTTTGGAGGGATTTTTCTGGAGGATTAGCCATGTAGTGTGAGAGAAGGAGCAAATTCATGGTTGACACCAATATTTTTGGACTAAGCATCGAGTGGTTCTTAACTGTAATGGAGAAGACTGTGGGAAAAGTAGGTTTGGGTGATGGAAAGATCAGGAGTTTGCTTTGAGACACAGTAACTGTGAGATGCCTTTTAGACATTCAAGTTAAGATATTAAGGAGGAGGTACTTGGATATGCAAGTGAATAGCTGGATGTACAAATTCAGACTGGAGATATAAATTTGTGAATCAGAAGTATGACAATTAAGTCTAAAAAAGAGTTTGAAAATTAGAAAGCCGAAGATACAAAAAAGCCAAGCTCTGAAGATAGTCTTTCAGATTTAAACTAGAAAATAGTAATTCTGTTGGTAACCTCAACATAGAAAAATATTATACAATTTTTCATTCACATTAACATATATTTAACATTTATTTTAAATAAAATACCCTGTAATGGTAAAAATTATAATGTATCTAGACACATAGAAATGTTCAGGGTAGTGCTTGAAAAAATAACTCCATAGGATATTAAGTAGACAAGCATATTGACAAAATATATAAGCTTTAAGAATGAGGAGTGAAAGCAATTCATAATTGTGATACAATATGCACACGTTCTTGTGCATGCTTTCAAAAACCGTTTAGCAATCTGACTTGAAAGCTTCAAAATGTCTCCCTTACAGTGTAAATCTACTACTAAGAAACTAATATAAATAAAGTTCCAAAATAGAATAAAATGCTACATAAAAAATTGATTTATTAGATTAGAACTTGGGAATCATCCAAATGTTTGACCAGATACAGGAAACGATGGAAGTGATGAAAGATCAATCTGTCCTGTGGGTCACTGCACCTTGGATTTCTGTTCTAAGAATTCTCACACCCAAAGCTACAGAGAGTGCTGAACCTGGAAGGGTGGAAATCTGATTCCAAAAAGAAAGAGAGGAAGTTTAAACTAGTCACATACTCAAGGGACAAAAAGTAGACATGGAAAGCTAAAAATGGAAAGAAAATAATTCAAGAATCAGGCCAAGGAGAGTAAGTAGCAAGAAAATGAGACTGAGTGAAAAGGCCTTGCCCAGTTGCTTTGAGCAAGCATTGTTGGCTCACAATAGGTCTTCTATGTCCTTGGCAGTGTAGAACATAAGTGGGAAATATGTTTTTTAAAATTAGGTAGACGCCAGATATGCTCCAAGAATGGAAAACTGCTCAAAGAAACTCCAGTGCATTGACTAACTGAAAAGTCACATAGGAGTGGAATTGGTGCTCGACTCATTGCAGCTGTGTTAGCAACAGTAAAACTTGAAGACAATCTAAATATTCACCAATAGGAGAGTGGCTAAATGTTTAGCATATTCACAGTTTAGAGCACTGATTAGTAATTAAAAAATTATTTATATCCAAATGTATTAACTTGGAAGGATTATCAAGGTATGTCAGGTTTAAAAAAATCAGGTAGCAAAACAAATTTATATTGTAGTTCAATTTATGCTAAAACTTTTTCCTGTATGTACAGATAGAAAAAATGTCTTGAAGAATATTCACCAAATAATAAAGCAAACTTGGCTAAGGAGAGGGGAGTGGAGTTGGAGGGAAGTGGTGAGAAGAGGAATAAAAGGGAGTTATAGCTTTAAAACCAATATTCCCTGGTATTTTGATTTTATAAGAACATATGTTCATGAATAGTAAGTATAACAAAAATAAAAGATTTCATTTTCCTTTAGGAACTTTTACTAACATTACACAGTCTTATTACATTGTTATTTCTTAGGTAAAACAACAGATATGTAATTTGACATACACATAAATGTGGCAACATTAGTGTTAACTGTCTTTGAGTGGTATAAAAGTTTTATAATACCTATTTTCCTGAATTTTGCATATTTATGGTGAGTATTGGAATAATGCATATATTAAAGTGGGTTTCTTATTCTTTCTCAGTGTTAGCTGAGGCCACAAAGATCAAAACCCTTTTCCAAGTTCTGGACTACCTATGCAGGATATGCTAAGAAATTACAAAATGCATTTTAGCCAATATTAATTAATCTTCCATACTGTGGGCATAAAATAGTTAAGATGAAATAGAACAGTACTTTTAAAACTTAAATTGGATACAAATCACTAGGGGATCTTGGACAAATGGAGTGGGCCTGAGGAGAGACCTGAGATTCCATAATTTCAGCAATCTCTGAGGCCATACTGTGACTCAATAGACTTAATTTCAAGAGTGAAAATGAAGTTTTAGAGTAATTGTTGGTGTGCTGTGTGGAGAGCAAGAGGAGAGTGCTTTTCTCTCACATTAAGCCTAGTGACAGATGCTGCAAGGTGCCATTAAAGAGCATGACATAGGTGCCCTATATTTAGGGGACAATAGCACAGGACTCTGACCCATATTTTAGAAGTCTGAAGTGAGAGGCTCTTTGCACATCATCTCAGGCTGCTGAGACAGGGCTGCGTGGGCGGTGAGCTGCACTTGCACCAACTTAGAAAAGTGTTTCCTGGTGTCTAGCTGGGGCACCCGCCAAACAGAGCTGGCCTGGGTTATGTGTAAGGTGTATCCACCAAGAGGGCCACCTGGATGAGCAATGAGTAATAAACAATTAACCATAAGAAGCCTGCAAACATGGCTCCTGAGAGAACAGTTAGCTTTCAGATGTGCCACTTTCCAAGCATTCCAAAGCACCGTCATAGCTCCATGACCTACATGAATCTTTGACCTTTCACCTGAATCTTCTCCCCCAAGGGTTAGTAACAAGGGTTGATGAATCTGGAAGGAGGTGGAATAAGAGAGAAAAGACTAGCCATCTACTTCTTTACCTGAAGTAAGCCCAAGCTCAGAGATGAGGAAAGATTTAAGTTAGAGATTACACATTTCAGTGGTCACACTGAACTAGACTATTTAAAGTTTCAAAGTGATCTGACAACTTCTATTATTTAGAATGACTGGGAAAGCAATGGGACTTACATGGAATTTCATCCCAGAGCAGAAAATAATTGTTAAGAAAACTTAATGAAAAGGCAGAAAGTTGCTTCTGCTTGTATCCTAAAGTGTGTTGTGCATTCAAAATAACTGGTCACAGTATGCTTTATTTGTATAAATCTTCAAAATAGTTATGTTATGATGCTGTAAAATATTTCTAATGTATCTTTGAGGTGTTTTGATACATAGTAACAGTTCTAATTCATGAAGAATATATTTAAATGCATTATTATCTAGGCTATTTTTAAATTAAGTATTAAGCAGAATTAGAAAAAACACCTGTAAATTTTAAAGTTTTTAACAAGTTATTCTATTTCAGTTTAGCTCCTTTAGACCCAACCACTTCCCTTTCCCAGGGCAAGAGGCATCTCCAGCGGCCATTTTGATTTATAACCCGTTCCAGCTGGCTAGTTGGACAACGGCTGGACAGTTGATCTAAAATGGTTTATTCATGAATTTAGAATTAGGTCAAGGAAAGATAAAATTAAAATGATGGAGAGAGAGAGAGATCCGTGACATTGAAACCTGATGGCAGGCACATTTCACTAAGTAGGCTGAGGAAGTGTATCTGAAGAGAGGGAAATGATACATAGGCACAGAAAAGGCAGAAAGGAGACATGGAGAGAGAGAGAGAGAATGAGAGAGAGAGAGAGAGAGTGCAATCAGGTTTCTCAACAATTAATACTTCCTCTAACAGAGCTGTGGTTTTTGCTCAAGCTACAACAGTTGATTTATATGAAATGCAACTGAGACGGTCTTAACTAATACATAGAGCTGATGAATTAAATGAAATTAAGGGATGTCTGGAGTCATTGAAAAGTGTGACCTATATAATGTTATAAAGGAAGAGTTTCTTGGTTCAAGGTTGTAATACTGGGTTTGAGCAGGAACATTACTTAAAAAGTGCATAAAATACAGGAAAACCCCAGTTTTTAGTAATACACTCCATTTCTCAGGGCCATTATCCAGGCTCTGAAATGCATCCTCTGGTTTCAGAAGAAAACAGGCACTGTTGGAGCCTAACCATAAATGAGACCTGCAGTTTCATTCTTTTGATTTGAAGGGACCTTTGAAGAAGGTTTAATTTTTCATTTTGCCATAGACTTTTACTTCCTAAGTACATGTTAATTTGTCCACTCCATATCACTTGCCTTCACCATGGTCTGTGATAATTTAACTCATCCTAACTGTGCTAAATCTCTCAACAGTTATCCAATCTTCTTAGAATAAAAATTAAAATTCTTCACATAGTTCACAAATATGTGGCATCATTTGGCCCTGCATCTCATGCCATTCTGCCGCTCACCTTCTGAAGTTCCAGCATCTCTGGTCATCTTTCAGTTTCTCAGACATTTCAGGTGCTTAGGAACAGGAATTTTACTTAAGCATTTCCCTCTCTTTAGGATACTCCTATGTTGTCCTGCAGATTGTCATTTCACTAATACCTCCAGTCTCATCTCAAGAATTACCATTGTTGAAAAGCTTTCCCAGACTGCCATTTCCTTACCAACCTAACTGTATAAACCCTTACATGCTTACATTAAATGTTCTTTTCCATTAGATTATTTACTACATCTATATACTCCTTTTCCATAGTGTGAATGTTCTAGTGGTGTGTACTAACCACTCCACCCCCTATAAACAAAAAAACTCTAGGAGAAGGAGAAAATGTGTTTTCTGTTGTTATTCTTGATGGTTCATTTTTCTGTCTCCAGTGCCTACAATAGTGCCCATAGTTAATCAACCAATCGATATAAAAAAAAATTTAAACAAAGCTGGCTTTTTGTATTTTTAAAAAATCAATTTTATTGAGATATAATTTCTATATGAGGGTACTTCAAAAATTTAGTGGAAAAAGACAATTGAAACATAATAAAATATTCCCATGAACTTTTTGAAGTAACTTCATACAATAAAATGTACTTTTTCTAAAAGTTGTTTCTAGGAATTTTCTGTATTTTGAGAATTATGTTGAGCTGAAACTTAAAGAGCAAAATAGTCTTCCTAAATTTCTCCGCAGAATACATAAAGTGAATTAATAAATTTATTAGAAATCATATCAATGTACAAAAATTAACAGCATTGCTACAAGGGTCTTCAAAAATTTCATGGAAGGATGATTTATATTATATTTCAATTCTTTTTTTCCACAAACTTTTTGAAGTTCCGTCATATATGTACTAGCAATAAGCATTGGAAAACCAAAAGGAAGAATAACCCATTCACAATAGCAAAACAGGTGTGGAACATCTGGCAATAACCTGTTCAAGCATTCTGACAGGACTTAATGAAAAAAAGTATATAACAATATGTGTAGATATAAAATAAATAATAAATTGAGAGATATTCCATGTTCCTAAGCAGAGAGAATGACCACTGCAAAGATGTTGATTCTTTTCAAATTAATTTATAGATTTAACAGAAGTTGAAAGAACAATATTCTTTTTTTTTTTTTTTTTTTTTTGTCTTTTCTGTGCCTGGCACTCAGCCAGTGAGTGCACCGGCCATCCCTATATAGGATCCGAACCCGCGGCCGGAGCGCCGCTGCGCTCCCAGCGCCGCACTCTCCCGAGTGAGCCACGGGGTCAGCCCTTGAAAGAACAATATTCTGAAACTCATTTGTAAATAAAAATATTTGAAAATAACTAAGATATTTTTTAATAGAAAATAGATTGATATTTGAAGTTTGATTCTATCCTAAAAACAAAACTTAGCATAAAACCAAAATGATTAAATCAGTGTACTTTCTCATAGTAGAGATATCGATCAATAAAGTAGAGTGAAGCACCTAATTTTTTTTTTGGTAACATAGTGTTATGGATTGAATTTTGTCCCTCCCAAAATAAACATGAAACATACATAAAAAGACATGTGGAAATACATTTAGCTTCACCATTTTTAAAAAATAAATTTTCAAATTAGTATAGGTTTTTAAAAATTCACAATATTCTTACTCGCTAGATTCTAGTAAAATGGTCATTTATACGCAAAGTGGCACAAAGTAAAAATTATTAAAGAATATTCAAACAACTATTTGAATGTTTATATAAATTGTGTATGCCTGACATAAAATTTACTAAAGAAATGACTGAAAAGTATTTATATTAAAGAATAACATAAGTATCTATCTTAAAAAGAAATGTTTCAAATATTTCATATTGTTAACCCAATAATTTTGTTAAAAATTAATCATATGGAGATAAACATGACAGATAAAAGAATTATTTTAAATATGCTAACATTGCATTATTTATTTATTTATTTATTTATTCACTTATTTAGTGGCTCATTGTCTAAACATAGAGTTAAGCAAAGTAAGGTGTATCTATAAAGTAAAACACTGCAGCCAATAAACTTAATTATTTATTCAATAATTACAAAGGGTTTCAAAAAGTTAATGGAAAATGCATATCATGAAAAAACTATGAATGAATTTCTAAGGGTTTTTTTTGCACCAAAATAAACGTGCACTAACTTGTTATAGCACGTCTCATTTGAGGATAAGACATCAGTTTGAAAAGTGTCCCTATCAGAGCAACATGAATTCTGTTAAAGTTGAAGCAAAAAAATATCAAATTAATGGTGAAGCTTGGGTGAAAGAATGGTGAAATCATCGATGCTTTACAAAATGTTTATGGGTACAATTCCCCAAACAAATTAGCAGTTTATAAATGAATACCTCATTTTAAGAACAGACAAGATGATGTTGAAGATAAAGCTTGCAGTGGCAGACCATCCACATCAATTTGCAAGGAAAAAATTAATCTTGCTTATGCCCTAATTTAAGAGGACCAAATATCAACAGAAGAAGCAATAGCCAACACCATAGACATCCCGCTTGGTCAAATTTACACAATCCTGACTGAATAGTTAAAGCTGAACAACTTTCTGCTCAAGGGATGACCAAACTGTTATGTCCATATCAGCTACAGACAAGAGCAGAGCTTTCAACAGGAATTTGAAACAAGTGTGATCAAGATCCTGATGCATTTTTTTCAAGAATTGTAAGAGGAAATGAAACATGGCTTTACCAGTACGATCCTGAAGACAAAGCACAATCAAAGCAATGGCTACCAAGAGGTGGAGGTGGTCCAGTCAAAGCAAAAGCAGACAGGCAAAGAGCAAAGGTAATGGCAACAGTTTCTTGAGATACTCAAGGCATTTTGCTGTTGACTTTCTGAAGGGCCAAAGAACAATAACAGCTGCTTATTATGAGAGGGCTTGAAGAAAGTTAGCCAAAGCTTTAGCAGAAAAACATCTTGAGAAAGCTTCACCAGAGAGTCTCCTACTGCAACAGTGCTCCTGCTCATTCCTCTCATCAAACAAGGGACATTTTGAGAGAGTTTCCATGGAAAATCATTAGGCATCTACATTGCAGTCCTGTTTTGGCGCCTGCTGAATTATTTTTATTTCTTAATCTTAACAGATTGTTAAAGAGCACCATTTCTTCTTCAGCTAGTAATGTAAAAAAGACTGCATTGGCATAGTTAAATTCCCAGGACCCTCAGTTCTTTAAGGGATAAACTAAATGGCTGGTATCATTGCTTACAAATGTGTCTTGATAGAGTTGAGAAGTAAAATTTATTTTTTAAATTTTTATCTTTTAATTCCATTTTCCATGAACTTTTTGAAGTCCTCTCATATTTATTGAGTATTTTCTATGCACCACACATTTTTCTAGGCTCTGTTAATTGAGCAATGAAGAAAAAAAAGACCTTGCTCTCCAAGCGTCTTGAGGAGTGTGTGTGCGTGCATTCACAAGTGCATGTGCATGTGCCTGTATGTAAGGTAAGGGAGAAATAGACAAGTAGTATGAAGAAAACCAATTAGAGTGGGAAGAGAGAGAAAAATGGAGAAAGGGGGTTTTATTTAGATTTGTGGTCAGGAAAAATAAGCCTTTCCTATAAGGTGGTATTAGAACACTTGAATAAAGAGAGGAAGCAAGTCATACAAACACTAAGGGGAAGGGCAGAGGGCATGGGATGGCAAAGACAAGGATCCCAAAAGAGTGGGGTGAACTTGGCATGGCTGAAGAACAAGGAGGTCTAGGTGGCTGAAATGGAGTGAGTGAGGACAAAGTGGGAGGAGACGAGGTCCCATGGAAAGCCAGGTTCATTTAGCTCATAGCTTGTGGGATAAAAAGCCACTGCTGAATAATTTTTAATCACAGGAATGATCCAATACTAAGAGAGAAACTTGAAGATATACAATCAAATGCAAAAAATAAGTAAGATATAGATAAAGAAAATTATCTCAACTACATTTACAAATGACGGAAAAGAGCCTGGAGTCATATGCCAAACAGTATCAAAGGTTTGAATGGTGGTGAGAGAACGGAATAGAATGCTTGTTTTTCTTTTCACTCACTGCTGAATTTTCCAAAAATTTTATAGAGAAAGCAAATTTTTTTAGTAACCAAAAGTTTAAAAAAGAAATATACATGCATGCATAGTAATTGATAGCTTTTACCACATTTCAAAAATTTTTTATTAATTTGAATCTTTATACAGATCATTTATCTTTCAACTCTCAAAAAAAATCATTTTGTATAGATTGCTACATACAATTTGCATTATTTTTCTCTTTTGTGTGTTTTTTATTCTTTTTGTCTGTGTATTGTCACCTTTCTTCCTTGACATTTTCTATACACAGATGACTGAAATAAAGTCAACAAGACACAAATTTGTGGATTTAAAAGTAGATTTGTTTCTAGGGTACAGAGCGAAGTTCTTAATGGAGGTGCTGCTTATCAATGTAGCTTCCTTTCCTTGAGCCTCAGCAATATAAACTGTGACCCAGCTGATGCACAGTCTCATCATTCTGCAGGGATATTCTAATACTAACTGTAATTAAATAATTTTTTAAAACATTGCATGGCCTTACCTACACTATCTGCTGATATGAGTATTGATCAGAATTCATACAGTAAAGAGAAAAGCTTTGTTCATTTTTGTGTTTCTGGCATAGAAAATTCTGGAAGGTAGAAACCATGGCTGTGCATTTACTTGCCTTTTTGAACACTTCAGGAAAATACCAGTCTTATTCTTTTCATCCTTTATTAAAGCAGTTTGATGTTGAAAACTGCCCAGGACTGACTAAACTTCAGGCAATTATAATTAACTGATTAAAGCACATTGAAAAATGTACATAAGCATGCCACTGCAGTATAAGTAAGGGCATATACATATAATCTCTATAATCAAAGTATTAAAAAATTCTGAGTTGAATTCTAGAAAATAAAGTGAAACATAAATTGCCGGGAAGGTTTTCTTATTCATAATGGAATTGGCTTTTGAAAAGTATTCTTCAAACCTATGATATCAAATTTCCACAAAACAACTTTATCAGATGGGAAGACTTGAGCCTACTCTGAGTGGAAATTGTGAATTTCTTTATTTTTTTCTCTCTGTCAAGTTTGTAGAAGAACATGAACGCAAGGCAGGAAGACAGAGAAAAAAGGAAAGCAAAGGTACTCACATTTACAGTAGGAAAAATCCCAGTTCTTTTAGAAGTAAATATACAAACTAAAATAAAATCTTTTTAGAGTAGAAGACTTGTCTTTATCCAGTTCTTACATTCTTTATTTCCATTGACAACCAAATTTTACAAAAGTACTCAATTATTCTCATTGCAATGGTGGATTTCATGTCCACACAGGTCTGATTGTCACTATTCTGTCTGTACTTGCTAGCAGCCCCTGAAAATTTCTCCATTTCTCTTCGTGAATTTATCCATGAAAAGATGCCAAAAGGCTTTACAGACATAAAAATATTATTTGCCTTTAATCTGATACTTCAACTTTCTTAAAATGTCCAACCAAAGTTCAGCTAAAGATCTATTCTTCCACAGGAATCTTGCCTTTGATTCACTCAAGAATCAAATTTGGAAGCTGGAAGTGTGATTTCTCCCCTTCTGCTAGCAAAATGTGTTAAGATACCTCTAACCATTAGCTAATGAAATGCCTCCATCAGCAGAGACACTCTCATGAGAGTCACCATACAAAATGGAAATCTGACCCTGAGAAATGGCAACTACTCTGAGCCAATGAAGAGAGTCCTTTATGAACAGTGTTTACAAGGAGAATCAAGCATGAAAATGTCCCCAAACATTCCTTTCATTACCATGCTACCAATAGAACACATTTTTATAAAATTATGGAAAAAACAACAGAGAAAAAGTGACTTAGCATGTCAATGAAAGATTCCAATGGAATATATACCCATTTTCTTCACTTCTACACAATAAAATTAAAAACTTTATCAAATCACATTTTACTTAGAGACAGGAAGTCATCAAAATATAATTATTTGTTTTCCAAAGTATGCCTCTGTCTGAATTCTTCCTGCAGGAATCTGTTTCTTCTTGTTTCCTAAACCCCTTGTTGGGATGGTTGAGACAATGAAGATAGAAAGAAAATGGACTCCCCCCTCACCACTGAGAGTGGGGTGAGGCAGAATCTGCTCTTCCTCCCCAGAATACCAGGAACAAGACAAGAAAGGCAATTGTTATACTGATGTCAGGGGTGCTGTGGGAGCAACTAGAGGAACTGGAAGGAGATATCCACAACGATCCAGGAATATAAGCAGAGAAAATATTTTAGTTAGTAGAGGACTCACCAATTTAAGGAATGTATTCTATTTTCAGAGATGGTAGAGGGAGGGAGGTGTTTAACAAGTAGCCAAATGCTGTCATGAACCTCTGCCCTAACCGTGGCACCTGCCACTCCAACTTAATCCCTCTACTTTGTGTCTATCAAGCCTAACTGCTTGTTTGGAATTCTGTTTAACTCACAAATCCAAGGGGTCATCAGTGCCAGTCATTCAGACTGGTTTGTAAGGTGAAATATATTTGACATCCCAGGTAGTGGTTAAGAGACCTGGCATTAGTGTCAGTCAGACCTGAATTAGAATTAAGTCTCTACTATGCATTAGCCACATGGTCTTGGGCAAGTTACTTAACCTCAATTTGCTATGTCAAACATGGAGATAATAGTATCTACTTCATAGATCGTGGTCAGGATTTAGTAAGGTAATTTCAGAAAAAAAGCCTAGCACATTGTAAATACTGGAGAAATGATGGCTATTAGTATTTCTTTAAAATAAAATTTTTTCTTGTAAACAAAATATTTATTTTGCATATGCTGTTCTTTGTGGACTGGTCAATATTGAGTCACAGACAGATGTTCATAAGTGAATTGTTTAAGATGTGTAGTCGGAGTAGTTATTAGAGTTTTTCTTCTAGATTTCCCATTTCTGTTCAATACCTATTCCATGGTGTTGGTAAACATAAATCTCATTAGCCAAATAAGTAGACACTTCCAGGGGGAGATTGACCATTCTCTCACCCATTCAGTCATTCATATACCGTATGTGTAACAAGCACTTCCTATGTGCCTTAGCTGTTCTATATGCTAAAGACACAAATTTGAAGATATAAACCTGGGGCTCAGGAAACTCAATAGTATTGGGGGGTTTGATTTGCCAAAAGCATGTAGTTATCATTATAGCTTTATTTAAAAACCAATTTTTAAAAAATCCATGTATTAAATAGAATATTTTATAGAATACTACTTATTTTATTAAATATTACATTACTATTAAAATGATACCTTTAAAATGTAATAATGTAAGATAATGTTAGAGATATACTGTTAAGGAAAGCAGGAAATATAAAAATTGTATATATACTGATATACAGAATAATATTATTACAAAGAACTGTGTTTTTGATCTGTCCATGTACCAATCAAGAACATATGGGAGAGAAATGTACACCAAAATATTGCCATTTTATGTGACTACTGAAACTTTTATATTCCAATTTTGGATACATACAGTAAAACAAAAGAATAATTATAATCATTTTTCATGTATGATCATTGAGGCACATATTTTTAAAAAATAGTACTGGCTATCTGAATCCAACATATTGTAATACACAATTATAATGCATCATAATCAAGTATCATTGATCCTGAGAATGCAAGGATGATTTAATATGAGAAAATATATTCCTGTAATTGGCCACAGATAAAAGTAGCAACTCATGATTACTTTAACAGATGCAGAAAAATCATGTAGCATAAATCAACACTTAGTATAAGAAGGAAATTCAAATTATAAACAGAAAATAATTTTCTTAATCTGGTAAAGTTTTAATCCAGAAAGTTGATACAAATATTTTACTTAGAAAAGACATTTTAGGTATAGTTTCCTGTTAAAATAAGGAACAAGACAAGGATACCTATTATTGCTGTATTGTTTTACAATAACAAAACTAGGGCCTGGAAAAATACTATGAAGTATAAACTTTGCAAAGTTTTACAAAGACATAAACTGTTATTGTTTAAAAATGATAAAATAATTAACCTTGAAAAACCAACAGCATTAATTAAGTATTGAAATTAAGTTCATTATAATTCCTGGAATTAGATCAACATATAAAAAATATACTGTTTGTGTACATGGGCAATAACAAAGTAGAGAATATAACCAGTAGCAAGACACAATTGGGAATAGCAGTTAAAAATTAAAGTATGTAAAATTTTGTAAGAAATATACCAAAAATATGAAAAATAATCTAAAACCCATTTAATAATATAAAAGATTTTCCAAATAAATGGAAAATCCATACTCTTCTACAGGAAGATTAATATCATGAACATTTCAAGTGTCACAAAACTGTTACAGAAAATACTAATCATAAATCTGGTTAGATTCTTTTTAATGAATTTAGTAAGCATGATATCTAATTTATAGAGATAAAATAAAGGCAAATGGTTAATTACTTAATTACATCAAATAAATAATTTCTTCTTCAATGAAGGATACTATAAGTAAAGATGACAAAATAGTGATGTACTGAGAATAGACACCTGTAGTGTGTGAAACTGGTAAAGGAACCATATCTAAAATATATCCAAAATGCCTGCAGAAAGAAAAACAAAATTTCATTATAAATCAACAAAAAATATGATCAGGTAAATTCAAATATCCAACCAGTATATGAGAGATCCTCAAATTTATATTAAACTAAGATAATGAGTTACATATGTGTTTGGCAAAAATTAAAATGCTACCAGTTGTCAAGTCTTGGTAGAGATGTGATGATATAAGATCTCTCCTGTTCCTCTTGTTACTCTTGAGAATATTCTGATACTTACAATCACATTATATATATTCTAGGACCCAGTAATCTAACTGCTAAAAAAATATTTCAATCATGTCCATAACAGGATATATTTAACAATATTCATTGCAGTAGTCTTTGTGTTAACTCCAAGCTAGAAGTAATACAGGAGTCCATAAGCAAAATGTAGAGGAGGCATACCATGAGTACTATGTAGCTCTTAAAAGCAATAGGCAAAATATATGCAGTACAACCTGAATATATACATTTAAATATAGTGCTTAGAGAAAAAAAAAAAAAAGTTTTAAAAGTGCATGTTTTAAAGTATATTTTTACAAATACAGTACAAAGAAAAAAATATATCACAGATACCTGAGACTGTTGCCTATGGATGGGGGGAGAATGGGAATGGAAAAATAATGATGGTGTACCATGAACTGAACAGCATTATTAGTTCAACCCTCTGCACCTGAGAGTCAATAAGAAATAAAAATAAACAAACATTATTGTATAAAAGGAAATAAGTAAATCCAATCTACAATGAAAGAAAATGATAAATATAGCAAAATACGATAAAATAGATAAAAAAGAAAAAACTCTATGATAGAATATATAACTGAGGCAACATATGTGGGAGCCAAATAAAGTTTTCTGAGGATGTAATCTGTAAATTGGGTATTGAGGGTTGTTTGGGAGTTCACTAGGATGAAATATAAAGGGGGAACATTAGAGATGAAGAGAAAAAGAATATTCAAAGGCTCAAAAAAGTGGAAAGATGGCTTATCTTTAATTATCTGAGATGAGACAGTACATTTGTTACTTTTTAAATACATAATATTTTTCTCAGTATATAATTAAGTAAAATTTTACTTTAGATTGAGTTATTTTTAATTTTTCTGAACAAATTTTGGCTGATATTTTACAAAAGAAAACACATAAATTCACATGTATTTAGCTATTTTAATTCCAACATTCAATTTTAAAGTCATTATTCTCTGTAATATAGAAACAAAATTACCACTCCACTAATTTTTTACAGTGAGAGTTTTCTTTCACGCTTCATGATGCCATGTTGAATAGCAGATGCTTTCAAAGATTGAAAAATATCACCACTGATGAATCACCATTTTCCTCCATCCATTCACTTGAAAAAATTCAAACCACAAAGTTTAGATCAGATAAATAAAAATGCTTTGCATTTGCTTCCCTGGCATATGAATCTTTCTCAGCATGCTTGGTCCTGCTTTTTTATTTTATATTCACCCTTTATACTTCCATAGTCCCTTTCCTTTTACCTGTTCTCACTTTCAGTGAGAACCAGTTTGTCCATCCAGACCTCTACCTTGAGCCTCAGATCCCAGCTCTTTTCTGTGTATCTTCCCCTGTAAAAGGCCCTTGAGCACCTCACACTCAACCTGGTTACAACCACACTGATCACATATTACCCCCAAACCTTTCCTTGCTGTATTTTGTATTGCAGGTAACTTTAATTAGTCATCTAAGTTAAAATCCTTGGAGGTGATACCTTCACTCCTTTTTTTCTCACACACTCTCATTTAATCAATCACCACATTCTGCTTATTTTACCTGATAATGATTTATTTATTCAGTTCTTTCCTCTCAGTATTTGTTATGACTCCCTCTAGAAAAAACCCTTACTATTTATTATCTGGAGAGAAGAAGAGTTTCCTAACTGCTCACCCTGCTTTTCACTGTTCTCTTCAAACCTGTCTTTCAGTGCATTTCCAGAGTGAGCTCTCTGAAAAACAATCTGACCTTATCCTTCCCATACTTGAATCCCTTCTGCTGATCTTCAACTTCTAAGGAATACCATCCAAGATCCATACCATGTCATTCAAGTCTTCTACCTACTGAACAATACACTTGACTACAGCAATGATCTTTAAAATTTTATGTCGCATAACTCTATTAGTAAATAGAGTAATCACACATCCATAAGTGTATATAATTAATATGTATAAATTAATTATATGTATAAATGTTTTAAACATATCTTCACATATATATGTGTGTGTGTATATATATATAATATGCATATAATTGCTAGTATGTTATGCACATTACAAAGTATTGTATAAATAAAAATGATTTGTGTTCTTATTCATCTCATGTTTGGGGGCAATAATGACAATTTTTTCTGACAGTGGCCCCCTTGTGTACTCCTGAGGAGTTTGTGGACCCACTTTGGTGATCATTGCATTAAATAGTGTTGTTAATAAAGTGAAGGTCACAGCTTTGATAGTTCTTTCTGCCAGTTAATATCTTTTTAGACATAGTAACAGTCTATGCACTTCATCTCAGTCAAGCATGATAAAATGTGCAATTGATTCAGAGTATCCTGGGATTTGAAAGGACTTCCATGGTCCAACTATATTACTTTCAAGAAACAGTTTGGAAAAGTATCTGGAAGGATCGGTGTAAATTTATCCCCACAGCTGCCAAATCAGACAATGCATAGTGTCTCGGAAATGCATGCATCATCTTAATATATAAATCATCACCTTGCAATCCCAAATTAGCTTTGAGCCTTTGTATCTTTCTTCAGAAACCCTCCCTTCTAGCTAGCTGTTTGACTTACGCGATTTCAAACACATCACAAGATTTTTCCTGGCGTCAAATTTTCCCTAGAAACAAATCCCATACTGGACATCTCTTATCTCTCTTTTCTGACTAGATGAGCATTGATTATAGTTATAATTCTCATTATTCTGTGATTACTTCCAAATATACACTTTTACTTAGTCCTCTCTTCTGAGTTTCAGTATTGTCTGTCCCGTTCTCTGTTCAATGGTGTCACCTTATCTTAGCCAGCTTGCGCTGCCATAACAAAATACCATAGACTGGATGGCTTAAGCCATAGAAATTTAAATTCTCATAGTTCTGGAGACTGGAAGTCCAAGATCAAGGTACCAGCATGTTCAGATTCTGGTGAAGGCTCTGTTCTTGGCTTGCCTTCTTGCTGTGTCCTCACATGGCAGAGAGAGACATACAGAGCAGGCTCTTTGGTGTCTCTTTTTATCAGGGCACTAATCACATCATGACGACCTCATCCTCATGATCTAATGGAAATCTAATTACTTCCCAAAGGTCCCATCTCCAAATACCATCACATTTGGGGTTAAAACTTCAACATATTAATTTGGGGGATGGGCACAATTGAGTTCACAGCATTCCACCCCTAGGTCCCCCAAATTCATGTTCTTCTCACAAGCAAAATACATTCCATCCCTTAGCCCTAAGAGTTTTAATCCTGAAGTCTAAAGTCCAAATTCCCATAAAAATATCATCTTAATCAGATATGGGTGAGACCCAAAGAACAATTCATCCTGAGGCAACATTTCTCTTCTGCTCTGAACCTGTGAAAACAAACAAATTATGTCTATCTTCCAAAAATACAATGGTGGGACAGTCATAGGACAGAAATTTCCATTCTAAAAGAGATAAATTGGAAAGAAGAAAGGGGTAATTACTCCCAAGCAAATTCAAAGTCTAGCAAAGCAAATTCCATTAGATCTTAAGTCTCAAAAGTAAACCACTTTGTATCAATGTTCTGCCTTCACAGCCCACTGGGAAGGAAGCATCATCCCAGGAGGAGCCTCTGGCCTGTTGATACTGAGGTGGTGGCCCTGATGAATCTCCTTCAGTACCATTTTCCCTTCTTCTTCAAGAATAGCACTCATTCAGAGAAAAATAACTTTATCATCTCATTCTGTCAAACCTAAGAACTCTATCAGCCTTTCTGCATTTTGTCTCATCTCTATCCCCTTCAGTTCAAACTGGCAATGTTTCTGCTTGTATAATATCATAAACTATCATGTGGTAGTTCAGCCACATCCTTCATGTTCTTTACCGAACATTTTCTAATTTTTTAAAATATAGATAGACTAAAAAATTTCCAAATATTCAAGTTCTGCTTTGCAAAATTTTCTTCACCTTTAACATTTTACCACAAGCTGTCAGGAAGAAACAAGCTGTTCCTTCGATACTTCACTTAGAAATCTCCTTAGCTAAATATCCAATTTCATCACTCAGAAGTACTACCTTCCACAAAACACTAGAACACTGTTCAGCTAAGTTCTTTGCCACCGTATAACAAGGATTACCTTTTCTACAGCTTCCAATAACACGTTTCTCATTTTCATCTGAAACATACCCAAATTGCCCTTAACATCTATTTTTCTAGCCTCAAAACTCTTCCAGCCTCCATTCGTTATCCAGATCCAAAGCCACTACCATATGTTTAGAAAATTGTTACAGCAGCACTCCACTTCTTGGTATCAAAATCTGCATTAGGGTTTACATGATTTCAGAGACTGAGACATCCCAAAATCTTCAACCAGTGAACTGGAGACCCAAGAAAGTAGGCATATAATTCCAGTCGAAGTTCAAAAGCCAGGAAGATCAATGTTCCAACTCAAGCAGTCAGGCAGAAGAAGTTCCCTCTTACTGAGTCTTTTTGATTTATTTATGTCTGTACTTGATTGGATGAGGACTATCCAAACAAGGGAGGGTGACCTACATTATTCAGTCTACCTATTAAAATGTTAATTTTATCCAGAAACACACTCAGAGACACACTCAGAATAATGTTTGACTGAATGTTTGAACATCCTGTGCCCCATCAAGTTGACACATAAAGTTAATTATTACACACCTGATGTCCTAAATAGTTAGCACAAGACTGGACACAGTTGCACAGAGTGGAAGGTCATAATTACTATTGAAACACTGATAAGAAAATCCAGAACATGAATATCATGAGTCCTTTCCAGTTCACACTGGATTACAGTAATATCTTTTATTCAGCTTTTTAATACTGGCCATCTGTTTCAATTCTAATCTTTCTCATCTATTGTCATTCCCAGCCACTTTCCTCAGAAGCTCATCTTTGGCTTTTCTTCTTTCACTGTTCCTGTGGTGGATCTAGAAATGGCATCTGGCTTGGTCCATGTTAGCCCTTCCTTGGCAAAACTTCTTCCTGTTATACACTGGCTTCTGGTGAACCTGCTTTGCTACCAGCCTGTGTAGGCACACTCTGCATGGCTTCATCTGCTGCTGTGGTCAGAATGTTTGTGTCCTCTCAACCTGTCAGCATTCATATGTCAAACTCCTACCCCAAAGTGATGGTTTTAAGAGGTAGGGTTTCAGGGGATGAGTAGATCATGAGGATTCTACTCATGAATGGGATTAGTCCCCAGATGAATGAGGCCTAAGGGAGCTTGTTTGCCTCTTCTATCATGTGAGAACACAGCAAGAAGGTATTGCTCTGTGAATCAGGGAACAGGCCCTCATTGAATCTGCTGGTGCCTTGATCTTGCACTTTCAGCTTCCACAACTTTGAGAAATATATTTCTGTTGTTTATAAGCTACTCAGTTTATGCTACTTTTTTATAGTAGTCCTAATGGAATAAGAGACTTGTCCATCTGTAAGAGGGGTTGAACAGTGTCACATTGGTAGAAAATATAACTCTTTTATTGGTCTGTTACTTTTTCTTACTAGCATTGTAGACAGTATCATATATTTATGCCTTTCCCCATCAACTATATTAAAATGTTGTGGTCTATGAAACACCAGATTGAGATGCACTGATTTTATTTCCCAAGTATTTTTTATTAAGACATACATTATTTGGCACCCTTTTCACATCTAATTCAGTCTTTTAAAATCTGGGAAGTCCCTTCCAAATAGTACCTTAGTTGGATCATTACTTCTAATGTTTCATTCTCATTTTGAGTGACAAGAAATTCTATTTTATCAATGCACTGAGAATTAATCAGTCTCTCTGGGATAGATTCAAGTTAACCCAGCTCAAGGGACTGATGCATAAAATTGGAATCAAAATTTATTCATTTATAATAAAAAACCTCTTTCAAGTAGACTGAATGTCTACATTTAATGGTTAGCATATTCTTTCCCTACGGAAAAGCAACATGGGTAGTCAAATTAAAATCTAGAGATTGTTCAATGAGTACAATATCAGAACACCAGGAAACAGACAATCTAACAGTGTCTTTGGCAAAAATAATTACAGACTTTCTCTTCTTCTCTGGCGGGCAAATATTCATATTTTTGATGGAGAATATTCTTTCCCATGGATAATAATACGGCAGAATGACCAATTTAGCCTCTCAGGAACGTGTTTTGTTTTTTAACACAGTATACATCTTCTTTTGCTCACATAGTTTTTTAATAGTTAATACAATAGGCTAGACCACAATATTTTTTAGTTAATTGAATTAGACTTCTATTTATAGTAGTCTCTTTATTCTGAAGTTGAAATATCACTAGAAATAAAGAGATGAGATATTTTAAAGGATAATGATGAAAATCACAGTAAAACAAAAATCTTTGGACCCTTCATGTTTTACACATGAGATTATTTATAATTTAGTTTTTATTACAAAATTTATTTCAATTAACTATATAGCTTGGGTTTATATTCTCTAACCACACGTTATTCTTGATTAACTCCTACAGGAAAGCAAATATACTTTAAAAACCACACAAAGTTTGATATTCTCTTAAAATTTTGGTTGCCTACATGAGCCTTACTTGAGAGGGAAGACAACTGTTTTCATGATTAAGCAATTGAAAGAGTTTCTACAGACAGGACCTGTTTTCTTTTGAAAACAGCTCTTTTCTCTGTTCCCGGATATAAAATATGAATGATGAAGCCTCCAAAGTTTTGAAGATGTAGAGCAGGACGTATTGGTTTGATTCAAGACTATTTTTATAATAATATATACTTTTGACTATAATAGTAGTTTAATAAAATAAGTTAAACAGTACCCATATAATAACCAAGCTTAAGAAATATAGTTTCTCTGAATATTTCTGGAAAAAAAATTGTCATGAAATATGCTTCTAAATTATATCTGATATTATAAACTAATTTAATTTTGAAAGACATTTGCCAAAAATGATTATTTAAATTACGTAATAAGGTTGATCGTAAGTTATTCTTCCTGAAGTTAGAAAGTAGGCCAAATTATCTATTAAACTGGCTCCTATGTTTGACAGCCAGTGTAAACAATATTGTCTGTTCCTTTTTCCTGAGAGATGGAGAGGAAAAGAACAGAGAGCTGAGATTTGGAAAGGTTGCAGAAAGAAGAAGCATCCACCTGCATCATGTATTGAGAGATTTCAGACTTTTAAGGTCATTGTTAAAAAAGGAGCCCCAAAGCAGAATTCCATTTACACAACAGTGGCTGATCATCTAATCTGTTAAGGCTTCCTGACAAAGCTTGAGTTTGAATCCACTTAGAAGGAATCTCACCAAAAGAGGAAACAAACAAACAAAAAAAACTAATTGGGAGTGAAACTTACAGTTTCTGCTTTGTCATAAAAGCAAAGATAATTACAGAAAGGATTTATTCAATTTGATTAATCTTATTTATTGCACTAAATAAAGTAGAACTCTCTGGACAAAATACAAAAGGATCATTAGATCTATAACATACAGGGTATTTGTCTTTTTAACTATTACCTCCTATGTAAACAGTCACCTATAATAGATATTTCATTTGAGTATAACATAAGGATAGGCTGTACATTATTACTGATAGAAAATAATTTTTCCTCCTGACACACAGGAAGTAAATTTTTTAAACAAATACTAAAAAAAATATATTGAGTGCTCTAGATACTCTTTTAGCCACCTTACTATGCTCACATATTCTGGCCCTTACTCTGGCCTGAGTCATATCCACTAAGAATGGAAAGAATAAAGTTAAAGCTCTTTAATAATCCATTAATAGAAAATTATAGGAGAATTTTTCTTCTAAAGCACCTCAGGTAGAATTTTACAAGCTCCTCAGGCAAAAGAAGGTTATGAGTGATGGATCTTGGACTTGACGAGCACTATTTTGCACACAATAAGCACAAAATAGTAGCCAGCCCCTCCCTTTGTAAGAAACCTCATGATTTCTGAGAAACAGAAACCCTTTTGCTTCCACAAAGGTGCAATTCTCCACCCTGGTCACATAGCTTCTGCATTAGCATAATGCCCCTCCTTGATTGTATCAGCCAGCCCTTGGGGCCCTATATAAGCTCTCTCACCCCTACACCTGGTGCTGTTCTCCATTTTGAGGGCAGCCCTAGGCTGCCCTCCACTTTGAGCACAGCCCAGCAGATTCTTTTCCTTTAATAAAGCTTGATTGTTATCCAGCATCTCAGCTCACTTTCTTTCAATGAGCAGAATTCAAAATCCTTAAATTGTTTTCTATTCTTTTAAATTGTAGCTCAAATGTTCATTTTCTTAATCAAAGATTACATTTTGTAATGGTGATTATACCAATTATCCTGATTTTATCATCACATATTGTACACAGGTATTGATATTCAATTCTGTACCCCACAGATATGTATAATCAATTATGTTTCAATTTAAAAAAGAAAATAAATACAGTAAAATCCTTATCTGATAATAAAAATGATAATAATAATTTAACACTCATCTCACTCCTCACTCCCACAAATAATGTCTGGGAATTTCCCTTGTCATTGCATCATAGGTGCTGTAGATCATCCCTTCAGCTCTTCTTCCCTGACATTTTGGCTTTGCCATCACAGTGCTGCTTCTGCTGCTACTTCTATTGCAATGGGCACAACAGCCTCTTCTAATGACATCTCCTGATGTTCTCCACTCCTGCTAACTTCTGAGCCACCCTGAAGCTGGAGTCCACCTTTGCCATTTCTGATTGGGCTGCTCAAGGAATTGACTTTTTACTGTAGTACTGGTTTTTGCATTACTATTGCAAACCTTTGGAAAGTGGAGGCTTGGTGAGGTGTGTGGTCCACAGCTGCCCTCTCTTTGACAGGTGCAGCTTTTCCCTCCAGTGGCATCACCACAGTCCATCATGTGGAAATGCCTCTGAGTCTCTACTCAAATCTCCTAAGTTCTCAAAGAAGAGGAAGCCCAACATCATCCAATCACATAGTCCACATTTTTTCTGCTCCAGCATTAACTCCTTGTGTTAATCAGCTCAGCCTGCTGTAACAAGTACCATAGACTGTGTGGCTTAAACAACAAGCATTTATTTTTTCAGTTTTGGAAGCTGTGAAGTCCAAGATCAAGATGCCAGCAAATTCAGTGTGTGGTGAAGGCTTTAATCCTGGTTTGCAGATGTCTGCCTTCCTGCTGTATCTTCATATGGCTGAGATAAAGAGATCATCTCTCTGATGTCTCTTCTTATAAAAGCACTAATCCCATTCATGAGGGCTCCACTCTGATGAACTAATTACCTCTCAAAGTCTCCACCTTCAAAAACCATCAAGTTGAGGATTGGGGATTCAACATATAAATTTTTAGAGGTCATTCTGTACATAGCCCTACTCATCAGGATAAAAGGAAGTGAGAGTATCCATTTCTTCTCAGAGGAGAACCCACCCTTCCGCAGCAGCTCTTCACAATACAATGGGTTCAATAAAATAATTACAACATAGTATGGTTGGTACATTCTTTTTATGAAGATTTGAGTATTCAAAGTGAATGCTCAAGGACATTCACACATAAATACCCACTGTGAAGTTTTAAGATGGAAGTTAAATATATTATATAACATTTCATAGGCATTGTATTTTATGGCTTCTAAATGGAAGGTCCAACAGAATGCATTTATATATATATATATATATATATATATATATATATATATATATATATATGCTGCCATGGAAGAATGACACATCAAAAAGCAGTTTTTCTGTATTTTAACAGCTTCAACCCCAGCTCCATTGGCTTTTTGTTCTTGGTGTCCAAGAGTACTGAAATAATTATCCTCAACATGAAAAGCTAAGAGTAAATAAACAATAAAGGGCCATTGAAATGTAATTAAACAGAAAATTAATCAGACACTGTGTGTTTTGTTAAGATGTGTTCAACTTTTTAAGAAACCATATCGAGAATGCTTTGTTGACCATAAGAATGTAACAGCAATCCACTTGAAGACAGCAGACACAGTTGTAGAAAAACAAATACAACAAATTTTCATTTCACCTTTCATTTCTTAAGTAAAGGCATAAAATCATTATTATGTGATTCTCTTTTAATGTATTTATTTTCATATTTAAGTTTTTTCCTTTTTGATACCAGTTACTTAGCTCCAACATGGTTGGGAACATTTAGTATGGCACTAAGAAGTCTACTTGCTTATTTATTCACTTATCTATTTATATTAAATAAATCACAAGGTGACGCTTCAGTGAGTTTAAGGAAATAAGAGTGTACTCATAATGGGGTTAGGATTGGGAATGTCCCATATCCTTTTTATGGGCCTAAACATTTAAATTTTTTGGTCTTTCTTTACTTAAAAAAATTGGTATTTTGTTTATTTCTTTGAAGCAAGCTTGAATTGCTACCCTTAACTTATACATGCATCATTACCTTAGAAATTTATAAATTATAATTAACTACAAAAAAAGAGATCTATAGCACTTATGCCCAGCTTAATGCATTAGATAATAACTATGAGACTCTTTATATAGGCTCCACAGCCTGATCATACATCAGTGGGATTGATGGCAATGTGGATTAAAAAAGAATTTCAAGCTAAACTCACCTATGAGAGCCTTAACTGTAAACACTACAATAGTTGGTAATCCAGATAGTTATACAACTCGTCTTTAATTTGTAACAATGGCCTTGCCCTCTTTACAAGAGGAACAGAAAAAAATATATATATATGGGAAATATTATATTTACCTAGTGAAAGAAAGTGAGCCGAGACACTGGGTACTGATCAAGCTTTATTAAAGGAAAGGAATCTGCCAGGTTGCTCCCAATGCCTGTGGCTGCCCTCAAACTGGAGGACAGCACCAGGTCTGGGGGTGGTAGAGCTTATATATAGGGTGCCAAGGGCTGGCTGATATAATCAAGGAGGGGCATTATGCTAATGTGGATTGGGGTGGAGGACTGTGTCCTTGCAGAAGCAAAAGTGGTTTCTGTTTAAGTCAAGAGTCTTCTTGTAAAGGGAAGGGGGAAGGGGCTTGGTGCTGGAGTGGAAGACAAGGCCGGTAGCTATTTTGTGCTTATTGTGTGCACAATGGCGCCGGTCATGTCCAAAATCCATCACCTAGCATAATTCAGCTTATTAGAATTTACTTCTCCTTAACAGTAAGATTCTGGACTCAACCTTTGTTTATTCTTTGTCTTCAAAAAAATAGCCACACAAAGACCTCATAGAGTGATAAGAACAAGGGAAAAAATATGACTGATGGATAAAATTAACACTTTCAATTTCCTTTCACCCTCTCCCACTTTTTCTCTCTGCACTAGCCATCTGAGTACATAAGTTGCCACAGTTTGAAAAAAATGATGGTGATTGTGTGTCATTTTTTAAAAAACCTTGAACACATGAGTCATTTGAAAGTGAAATGATAATTTGAATACTTAAGGGAATTTAAGCAGCTAGGAGATAGATGAAATTAAGCAAACTGACAAAGTGAACCACACCATTTAAATTTCTAACAGATGATTTTTACTTTCTAAACTGAGAGCTTTTAGCCCTGTATGTATGCATTCAGAAAGTTAATGCTGACTTGGACAAACATTAACAACCAATAAGGGAACTAAAGGTAATCAGACATGGGCCTCAGTTAGTAGATACTTTTTACTGTAGTGCAACTAGTTCCTGGTATTACTGGAAAAAATTAATTTTTAAAAATAGCAACTAGAATTTGTTCTACCCTACTGCCTCCTATAAACTTGACCCAGCTATCATTTTGTAGAATCCATTCCAAACTAAATTATAAAAAAGAAGAGAACAGAAAAAAATTCTCCAAACACACACTTCCAGAACATGTTAGAAAAATACATTTCTTCATGATTTTCCATATGCTGAACTTCTTTTTGTATAATAAATGCAGCAGGCAGCTCAGTTTCATTGGTTAGTTAATGTTTCATGGGCAACTAATATCCTTTATAGAATGTAACAGGTTAGGGGTTAGAAGGCGTAATTCAAAAGCCACATCCATAGTTTTGCTGAAATAACAATAAAATACTAAGTTACTGAAAACTGAGTCATCATAGAAATATACAATAGCAGAGAGGAGGAGAAAAGAGAGAGGAGAAAATTGAGACATAAGACCACTAGAGCTATGGTGTTAACCCCACAGGCTGTTTTTAACTAGAGAGGAGTGATGTTTCAGAAAAACTGAATTTGTGAAAAAGGCCACAGCCTAGCATTTCTCTTACTTCTTTCCTTTAGGTTAAGTAAAAAAAACCCAGACTCTCTGGATTTTTAAAACTGCTGTTCTGTTTTGGTCCAAATTTGACAAACCCCTGCTGTTCTAAGCAGATACTATACATTCTCAAATTTAATTAGGAAGCACACAGCAGACGACTGAAAATAACGATAGAAGAATAATCCTTTGCAGTAGACAAGTATTTCTCACTTCAAAACATTAAAAACAACACAAAACAAAAACTCTCCAACTAATCCACTAAGCTGCAGTTTACACACCAGATAGGATACTGACATTGACTATCCCAGACTAGTCAAGCTTTCAGCCCCAAAGCTGGGCATCTTGCTCACAATGCAATAGCCAGAAACCTAAGTAGAAGTCAGTAATGACAGCTGCATCACTTCAAACTGCTTGTCATAACAATGGCCCCAAACAGCATTGCTTGTCAGCAGTTCTCAAAGTGTGGTCCTCCAGACAAAGGAAATCAGTATCACCTTGGAACTTACTAGAATGCAAATTCTCGTGTCCTACCCCAGACCTACTAAATCAGAAACTCTGTATTTTAACCTCCAGGTGATTCTGCTGCATGCTCGGGAGTGTGGGCCCTCCTGGCCTACATCATTAGAGGTTGATAATAAATGACATGTTATTATATGAAAGACAACTGACTTTTGAACACAGTCTCAAAAAGAAGTTTTAAAAATAACCTGAACAATGAACAAATTGAGGACTGCACATAGATACTTAGTCTGGAGTACAAGTGGCAAGAGAGGTCATCAGAAAATAAACCAGAGAGAAACAAGATGGCAATGCAGACTCCTCAAGGTTACTTGGGAGAAGGAAAAAAAAGGAAATGAGATAAAAATTAGTACTGATTTTCCTTTCTTTCTGGTTAAATCCTGGATGTTTTTAGCCATTATAAGACCCTGAGGTGGAGAGTCTATTTATGGCCTATATACACCTGACAGTTGGAGACCAGAAATGATAGTTGAGCTGAGACACATTTGAGAGTTTGCCTGTCTGCCTCTGAGACTTTGTTTTATATGTCAGGACTAGCTAGTCCTGAAAATATATGTTTATTATGTGTCAAGTCCTTGAAGAAATTTCCTGAAGAAATAAAGACATGTCTTTAACTGAAAGGTAACCACGCCCCACAGGCTTGCATGCCAGGCTAGGCTGGATTGAGCATCCCTGGTTGCAGGTGAGGTGAATAGGCCCTTAAACACAGGGGCTTCCTAGAAATAGTCACTGCCTACAAGCAAGCCTCAAAGTGTTTAGGTTTAATTAACATGTAAACATAAATCTCTTAATTAAGCAATGAACGGGTGCCTAGTACACAGGTATTCCTGGAAGGATTTGTAAAGCAAAATACAACAACTTCACAAAATTATCTGAAAATCATTATTTGAAGGAAATTTGCATAAAATGTACTCATATAGACAGTCAATAGATATCACGAAAATAAAGGATGACTACTTTGACATACACAGTATTTACTTAGGCATGTGTGCTCTGGTATGTTTGTTACATTACATATTTAGTCCACTTCTTTACCTTCCTCTCTACAGATTCTCTACCTTTCATAATATTTTTCTCTACCAAATGATGAAGTTAATCACGAATTTCTTCTTCTAAAGGTATAGGTAAGTTTCCTTTCAGCCATGATGTCTAGCCAAATATTTAAACATACAAAACATCATTGAGGAATAAAATAATATAGTTTTCCATAAGAGAAAATAAGACAAATAAAACACTCCTAAAACTAAGAATTGAATACTTTCAAAATGCAATTTTGTTACTGCAATAACAATGCAGTTTCTACAGATGAGAAAATAAGGGGTTATGAAGTTAAGCCACTTGCCCAAGACAACAGAACCATAAAGTGCCAAAGCAGCATTAGAACTAAGGAAAGTAGGCTTGAAATAAAAGAATATTCTCCTTATTGTCCCCCCAAAAGAGGAACTTTAATGGATAGAAGGAATTAAATATCTGATTGCTATTTTTGCTAATTGTTTGTTTTTAATGCTCGAAGTCATTGTTGTCCAATAGAAATATAATGTGAGCTACCTATGTAAATGGTAAATTCTCTAGTAGCCACATTAAAGAAATAATAAGAAATAAGTGACATTCATTTTAAAAATGGTATTTTATTTAATTCACTACACCTAAAATATTGTCATTTCAACATGTAATCAATATAAGAAATAATAAGATATTTTACATTCTTTATTTTTATATAGTGTCTTTGGTATCAGTGTGTATTTTATATTTATAACACATCTCAATTTGAACTAGCTACCTCAGTTAGTGGTTACTGTATTAGACAGCTCTAAGTATTTATGGAACACCCATTATCTATACAACATGGAGTTATGTTCTATGGTGGACAGATAATAAGACTATGATATCTATTCTCAAGGTTCATCTTATATTCTTGGAAGAAAAATGATCTTCCTTGTTTTTTAAACCCCCCTTCCCATCAAAAAACCCCACAAATTATTGTATACTGATTTTTTATTAAGAGAGATTTTCCTTTCAATAGCAAAAGAGATAACTCCGGCACAACTGATGAGGTTCTGATCAAGAAAAAATTTAAAACAACAACGAAAGAAAACAAGAAAAAGGAAAAAATTAAAAAACCCACAAAACTATGTGATGGATTTTCAATGACCAAAGGCTGAAATGTTGCAGGTTTAAGAAAAACCTGCATCAAAGATTATGCTAGGCTTGGTACTGAGTTAAAGAACTGTGAAGACTTCCTTAGCAGAGAAAATTAAAGAAATAGCAATATTAAAAGAGTTCCTAGAGGCCTGACCAGAGGGCTTCAAG
The DNA here is from genome assembly GCF_027409185.1 of Cynocephalus volans. Classification (NCBI taxonomy): domain Eukaryota; kingdom Metazoa; phylum Chordata; class Mammalia; order Dermoptera; family Cynocephalidae; genus Cynocephalus; species Cynocephalus volans. The sequence goes on from NC_084464.1 coordinate 82,131,393, forward strand.
CCATGGTTAATTGTCAGGCTCTAGAGGAGAAGAGAGTAAAACAGGCAGCTCAACTGGCTGCTAGAAAGATGGACAGTTGGCTTTTTGCCTTCAGAAAAAATATGAAGTTAATGCAAAAGAAAGCAATCATGAACGAAAAATTTCAACTGAGCTTTCTGTTAGCATTTTGTGGTATAGAGTGTCATTAAATCAGTTATAAAGGTCAGGACCAGGTCATGCACCAGTAGACCATTAGACTCTCACTCTCTGTCAACCTGTTAGTGGCGGCTGGGATCTTGTGTCCAACCCAAGCCTCACCCCTGGATAGAAATGCACATTTCTGTAAGAAGATAGCCTTAAATCATGAATCTGTTCATTCAATGTAGATTTATTAAGGGTCTAATGGGAGTTAGGCAATGTGCTGTATACCAAGTGTCACAAATGAATTCAGGTATGTACAAAAAGTCTGAGAATGAGACAATGGTGACTGTCTGCTGGGCTTTAAGGGCAGAATGGTAACCTCAAAGGTTTCATGGAGGAAGGGAAGTATAAGGTGAATCTTGAAGCATAAAGAGAAACATAAAATATTGAGGGAATGGGGCAATCCTTGTGTAGGATGAAACTTCTTCCCTGAATTTCCCACCCGACATCACTTGTCAGTGAGATTACTGTGCACCTGGGTTTGTTTAAGACAATGCAAGTTTATCTCTATCCTAATGGAATTATCCACTTTGCCTTTTATTCCTAAATTCTCTAGCCTCGTTTGACTAGCAAACTTTATGGTCACTCCATCTTTCTAATATTAGATGCCTTGTGGAAAGCTGAACATCTTTTCACAAAACTGTGAATGAGAATATAATGATCGACTGCTTACTGATAAATGTCATGTGATCAAAATTCACATACAAAGCAGGTTTGTAGACATCCATGTACATGACAGAGGAATGAACCTAAAAATGGATATGTGTGTGCACTTATGTCTTATATATGAATGTGTACATAAGTTTTGTCGTGTTAAATATAATGAAAAAGAGTGAAAAATAGGAAAGTGACAATTGGAAGAATGTGCACTACTTCACAGATGGTGATCAGGGAAGGCCTTTCTTAAAATGTACAATTTAACAAGAAACCTGGAAGACAGGAGAAAGCAAGCCAGGAGGGTGCTCGGGTGGAAGTGGCCCAGGCAGAGCTAACAAGAAGTGCAGAGGCCCCAAGATGAGAGTAGTCTTGGTATGTTTAATGAATAGCAAGGTGACCAGAGTGGCTGGAGAAGAAAAAGTGGAGGGGAGAAAGATGGTAGATGAAGTCAGACCAAGTCATGGAGTACCTTGTGGGTCATGGCAAACAAATTTAGGCTTAATTTTGAAAGATATGAGAATGCACTAGCAGAATTTTAAGCAGTAGACTGGCAAGAGAGGACTTTGATTTTAGAGGAAACACCATAGGAAAATTAACTAGAAGGGTGATGGGAATGTTCAGAATGCCAAAGCATTTTTGTTAATGTTTATTCACTTGGAACTTCAGCTTAGAAGCAGACTTTATTATTTTCTTTGACGCTATTGCTTTATCTCAATATTTTCTTCGTTTAAAAAAGTGTTTATCCTCTCTAGCATAATTTATTTTCTGTCTCTCCAGAGGCATAAACTGGCAATAAAACTTTCCCTCTTCATATTCTACAGTCATTGGGTCTGAGCATGAGCCCTACCATGTCCTCATGCTAAGGAATTGTTATCATAAAGGAGTAAAATGGATCATTGTCTCCTGTAATCTCTCTACATCCCTTTCTAAATCATCCTCTCTTCTTTCAATACTTGACCTTGAGATTCCAATATCCTTTACTGTCTGCACATTTCTGCATCCAGTGCAAGCCATCTACGCTTATTCTCCATAGACTATCCCACATTCTAGATCTATCCCTTTCTTTACCTTCCCATCACAGAGCAGCTCCTTTCAAAAACTGTGAAGGGTCTGTGATATTATAATGCTTGTATGCTAACAAGTTAGTGAGCTTCAGTTTCATGAATGCTCATAGAAAATATGAAATACCTTGGTCAGAGACAAAGGACTTTATTACTCACAGCACTACAAGCAGCAGGAGCTTAAGGGTCACATCAGTTCCTTTTGACCTAAAGTCACATAGAAATTGCACATAGTAGCCTAGGTAGATGCTGTGCACAAAGTGGTCTTTTGCTGAGGAACCTCAAGCTTAGGAAAACCCAGTCATTTATAAGGGGCTGCAAGCAAAACTTTGCTTTGTTGGAACACGTTAATTTATTACACTGGATAGAAAGCAAACTTCTGCTCTGGAGGGAGACAATGTGTCTGTCTCCCAAAGTGGTTTGCTATGCATACATCATCGAAAAGATTGTCAAGAACAAAGGTCAGTTGGTGACTTTACTATCATGACATGCAGAAAAATAAGAGACCCATGGACAATTATTTCCCAACATGGCCTGATGAGCCGAGATAGATGAAGGTAATTAATGTGATGGGCAATGCTATGATGTTAATGGATAATTATTGGTTAATACCAGGTGTACCTACATTTTAACAAAAGATTCCTAGACCATTAACAGAGTAGATTGTGATGAAATAAATCTTAAGTTCTGGGAATACTAGACACTAGAATAAATTCCTGAGTAAAATACCAATTGTAAAAAAGAGGACTTTTCCAATGTACTTTGATTTGGAAGAAATAAATAATCATCGTGTTAGCCAAAAACTACCAAGAAACCTTATCTTCTAAGGTTAGGAATTTCATCATATAAAAATATCCCATTGATATTCAGAAATTAAAACAGTCATCCTAATGTTGTTTATTTCATATGCATTATTATTATGGCAATTAACTTATAAATCATTTAAGAGCAGGTTTCTCCTAATTGGAAATAGCCACCTGCATGTTTTTATTGAAAATCATATCCCAATATATTTATTTGCAAGCATGAAAGTATTGACTCTGTGCTGCTTACCTACTGCAGTCTGTTTTATTTTACTCAATACTTACAAATCATTCTTACATAATACAAACATTTTTCTAGTTTATCAATAAATAGCTCATGTCCAGATAACAGTTGTTTTAAGGAAAATCAAAGCTCAGTGGCAATAATTTTGTGCTCTTAAAAAAATCACTGTCATAAAGGACACTATTTATATACTGGTTGACATAAGTTCTGAGATATTGTCATTATGGCATGATCTTAAACAAGTGATCAAATCAGCAACTAAATATCAAAGAAATTGAAAGGAGTCTTTTAGAATTTCATTTATGGAGATTGGATGATATTACCTGTTCTCTAAATGTAAACTTATCAAAAAGCAAAGCTTGAAAATATTCTCTTATTTGAAGCATCATCTTCCAAAAACTATCAATACTTTTCTTATTTCCCTCACACTCCTGTCAATATTATAAACACTTAGAAGTGACTGATTAATATGCCCATGGAGCCACTAAGGGGAAGGAAAACATTTTAAAATATCATACTGTTTATTCTACTGCACATACTTGCCATGTGCTATATATATGGTAAACAAATGTTTTATGTATTATCTCATTTAATCTTTCAAATAAACCTAAAAAAAAAATTAGTTTACGATTAAGGAAACTATGGATCAGAAGTTGCTGTTTCTTCCTGAAGGAAAATGCAGTTAGTTAGTCTTAGAGCTTGTGTACAAATCTTTGCTTGTCTAGGTGACTGCTTGATCAAGTAACTAGTCCTCTAATTTACGAGGTAAGGAAAAAAGCCAGAGCTCATAGTGCACTGAATTTCATGGGATTTATTTGCTAATCTTTTATATTCGAATTCCTGGCTTTCTCTTTTCTTTTTACAGGAAAAAAAAAAAAAGTGTAAGCACACATTTGCATTAAGATATGAAAGAGAAGAGAGAAGTTTGTTTCTCTTTTCTTTTCTTTTTATTCCACTGGTATTCAGAGCAGAGCATGGCATTTTAGATTAAAAACTACCATCTCTTGCTGAAGTTAATGGGATACCCTGCATTTGGTTCCCCACATAAATCAATTAGAAACAATTAAGGCAGCATTTATGGAAAGTAGAAATAGTCACTTATTTCAGGACAATTCATAAAAATGCCCTTACATTTAAGTCCACACCGACAAAAGATAAATGAATGTGTAACTAAGTCCTGTTGCATATCCGAGTACAAAAAGCCCACATGGATCTTGAACACTTGGCAGGGAAGGACTTTTGTTTTACTGCAAAGTAGTAGAAATCATTAGTTTCATGACAAAAAGAGGCTGGCTTGTGATTAACAAAAAAACCATACTGACTTTGTCATTATGAAGTGTGTGAAGGTAATACCAATAGATAAATGTCAGCTGAAGGAGGTCAATATAATAGCTCATTCCTCCTTTAACACAGGATGGAAATAGCAATAAAATTATTTCATCCAGGGATAGAATTAAAATCTCAGCCAAACATCAGAGGTTCTTTCAACTGAAACCCCACACATAATTTCTGGTGAATTGCAAGAGCTCAGGCATGTGATAGGAAATCCCCGTTCTTAGTTGTTCCTTGGAAGTAGACAAACAAAGAATAGACAATATTTGAAATATGCATATGTCTTTATAAAATAAGTGCGTTGTTTTGTTTTGAGTGGTATTACACTAGTATTTTCATTCTGTTTCTCCTTTCACTTGTCACTAAGATCTAGTCATGTTACTGTATGCACATTTGGAGTGTCTGTGTGTTTATCCTAACTGCTGCAGAGCATACTATAGTTTGCAGTGGCCATCTTTGATTTACCCCTTCATCAAGTGAAGTGTACCTAGTTTGCCTCCAGCTCGGCTCTACCCTGACCACAACCAGAATAAATATTCTGGTTTTTATCCCTTACAATCTGTTTGTGAGTTAATTGGTGTGTATATCCAGTAGTGTTACCCATAGTGACACAGATGATATGCATTCTTAATTCTGTTGAATATTGCCAGATTGGTTTCTGAAAAACCAATTCTCAAAAAAAATGTGACTTGTACCAGCTCATATTTCCACAAGCTTGGCATGAAAATTCTCTCTCCTGAAGTTCTTGTCAACAATTGTTATTACCCATTTTATAATCTTTATGATTCAGATGGGTGTGCATGTTATCTCACTTCAGTTTGAGTTCCTTAAATTTGCTTCTTTTAATATCTCCATATACTTATTATCTATGTGAGTTTCCTTCCCCTTCTTTGAATTGCCTATTAAGATCTTCTTATGCCATTTTTCATTGGGTACCTTGCCTTATTTTTTCTTGGTTTTTGAATAATTTCACTGTATTGTAACTATATAAATTCCTTTTCTTGTAGTAAGAAATGCAAATATTTTTTCTTAAACAGTCACGTATTAATTTTGCCTATGCAGCCCTTAATATAGAAACCTGAAGTCTTTCTTCTTGTTATCAAAAAATGGATCAATTTTTTCTACACTATGATTTATGTGTTTTGAATCCTTTTAAAAAATAACTAGCCATTCTTCAGTTACAAAGATATTTTTATAAATTCTCTCTCATTGGCCTTATTCTTTTACTTTTTACATTTAAAGTTCTTATATAGTATAAGGTAAAGACCACACTTCGACTTTGTTTATATTTCACCCAGTTCTCCCAATCTTTGCTCATTTTTTTGTAGTACTAGTTGTACTACCAACCAGTTTCTTATCTTTATGTAGCGCTTCTCAGATCACTATCTGTTTCACTCTTCTATTTTTCTGTTCCTGCCCTAATTCCTTCTGTGTTATTATCATAGATATTAAGTAGACATTTTTATCTGGTTGGGAAATCTCTCTCTTTGATTTTATTTTATTTTTTATTTTTAAAAAAATTTAATTAACTCTTTTACACAAACAGCTTTGATGCTTTATTTCATAAGAACGTTAATTTTGCCATTCTTAATTCCCATAAACTGTAAGTTGTTTTAATATAATTGCAAGATGCATAGTATGTATTAGCATATTCATTATTACAAATCATGGTTTGTCTTTATGTCCTTTATCTGACCTGTCCCTCCCCAAATGCCCTCACTCCCTCCCCCATCTCCAGTAACCTTAGGTTTGTTCTCTCCTTCTGAAAGTTCAATGAATTATTGTGGTCTTTTCTTTTTCTTTCTATCTTTCTTTCTATCTATCATTCTTTCTCTCTCTCTCTCTTTCTTTCTTTCTCTCTCTCTCTCTCCTTCTTTTCTTCTCTTTCTTTCTTTTCTTCTCTTTTCTTTTCTTCCTCCCTTCCTTCTTAGTACCCAGTTATAAGTGAGAACATATGGTATTTCTCCTTCCTAGTTTGGCTTATTTCACTTAACATAATTTTCTCCAGATTTATCCATGTTGCTACAAATGGCAGAATTTCATTCTTTTTTATGGCTGAATCATATTCCATTGTGCATATAATACCACATTTTCTTTATCCAGTTGTCCATCAGTGGACACTTAGGTTGGTTCCATATTTTGGCTACTGTAAATAGAGCTTCAATAAACATGGAAATGCAGATATCCCTTTGACATGATGATTTCCATTCCTTTGGATATATACCAATGGTGGGATTGCTGGATCATTTGGTAGTTCTATCTGTAGTTGTCTGAGAAACATCCATACTGTTTCCCATAATGGCTGTGCTAATTTATAGCCCCACCAACAATGTAGAACTTCCCATTTCCCTGCATCCTTGCCAGCATTTGTTATTCTCAGTCTTTTGTTTTGTGTTGTTTTTTGGGCTATGAATATTCATGAGACACAGAGCTGATTGATAATGGCCAGTCTAACTGGGGTGAGATGGTATCTCAATATGGTTTTGATTTGTATTTCTCTGATGACTAGTGATGCTGAGTATTTTTTCATGTACCTGTTGGCCATTTGTATGTCTTCCTTTCTTTTGTATTTGTTGTCTATTATTTCTCCATATAAATTTTAGAATATGTTTATCCAAAATTGTCTAGTTCTGCAATTATCTAGTTGGAATTTTGATTGAGATTTCATTATATTTTTGGGTGAAATTGGACATCTCTATATGATTGAATAAGTTAATCAATGACAATGGTAAATCTCTTCAATTATTGTAATTTGATGTCCTTTAATAAAGCTTTTGAGTACTATTGTAAATGTTCTCTTGCCTTTAGTATATTTACTATTTAATTACCACATGTATAAATTAATACTACAGTCAAGCTTCATTAAAATCCTGCATTAGGATGAACCATCAAACTGTTGCCCTAGAATACATGTCTCAGAAAACATTTTAGTATGTATGAATTATAATATTTATTATTTTTGCTTTTCATTTGTGAAGAAAGTATTATAGAGAAAAAATTATTTAGAAAAGCTAGTAATTTGTTGGAAAAAAAGTTTTGCAAGGGAGTCCAGGCTTTAGAAGTTTATCTCTAAATTAAAAATGAAAGATTAGAAAAAAAGAAAATTAAAGAAAAAGAACTCCATATGATTACAAAGGTTACCTTACAGTTAATCTATTTATGGTGGAAAATGTTAAATTTTCTTCACATATGTATTACATCTGCAAAGATTGTCCTGTATGAGTATCTGAGACATCAGCACTGTGAAAGTTGGGGATAAAAGTGGTTTTTTTTTAGGAAGCCAATCAGTAACTTACAGGAAAGTTTCAAAGATTAATTTATTTGGGGGACTAGAACTACACAGCATTACCATGTCTTTTTGGGTTATCTCAATTCGAAAATTCCCATTTCACTCTGACTGCAGTATGTGCTGTGCTCACCAACATATAGAGGCAAAACAAGGTGTCAGATTTGCTCCATTCTGAAAGCCACAAACTCAATGAATAGATGTTATTTTAAGTAAGTCATTCTTGATTACAGATTTTCCTTAAACCTGACTTTTTTTTTTTATTTCTAAAGCAGCAATGGTCCTATATTTTTCTGATGTAAAATAACACATTTTTCAGATACCTTTTTAAGCACCCTGAAATGGATTATCTGCTTTAAGCCAGATGGACCTCTTCACCTAAATTGACACCCCCAAACCCCAGAACAACATTCCCAGGAATCTTAGAGTTAAGAGTTAAATGTGCCTTTCAATAGGATAATAAAACCAAGTTCTAAGGATAGCAATTGTTTATTAATTTATTCAACAAATATTTACTGAATGCTTACTAGTATTTACTGAATTTCTACTAGTAAATATTTACTGAATGCCTAATGGTGAATGACACTGTTCTAGGCACTAAAAATTCAGCTGTGATCATCTAGGAAGAGATCTACCTTCTTTGCTCTCTTGAAATCTTCTTCAGACTTCAAACCAGATCAAATTGACACCTGAGAGTAGGGCAAGAAAGTATTCTCAGAGGAAACAAGAATCTAACTTTTGAAATAAACAAGTACCATTTGCTTCATCCCAATCACCATTGTCTGTCTGGGTCATTCCACTCCAAGGATTTCTCCCATTGATGGTTTCACTTATCTAGTGAAATTCGCTTTTGCTATCATGGGCCAAATCAATCTGTGCCTCAGGTTGTTTGTTCCCCTTCCCTCCCTTTTCAGCTGCTGGAACAGAATCAACCAGGAAAATCATGTATTTTTCTCACATTAACTAATGAGATCAATGTACTATACCTGAGTATAGATGTTTGAGGTCTGACAGGCCACGCACAGTTATTGACATAGAAACTTACTTGATCTTAAGCCCCAAAGGTAAATAATGTGTCTACTTAGACTAATAATATTTTATTACATTTCTCAATGACTAGATGCAGGGCAAATGCAAAGGTCCTAATCTTCTTACCTGTAAGATATAGACAGGCATAGGCATACATATAGATATAAAAATAGATACAGATATAGATATTCTCAGGGGTCTAATTTTTCTCTCCTTTGTGAAAATGCAAATCTTTACTACTGTCTATATAAGTTATTTTACTCAACAATACAGTTCTAACAATAATCACTTCTTATTTCTGATTTCAAAAGGTCTCTTCAACTGGGAAACATTAACTCAACCAGTTTTAAATCTCTGGTATTAGTAATAATTCTGTTCATTGCCCTGTTGTAGAAGCTTTACATAACTTTTTCCATTTTAATATCAAAACAACCTTATCAAGTAAATATCATCAGTGTCATCTTAAAGTGGAGGCAGGTGAAATTAAATGGTTTGAGTAGTTTGCCTAAATTTACACAGCTAGTATGTAGCTTAGCCAGAATTTCAAACAAAGTTTCTGATTTCAAAATCATGATCTTGAACAAGACTCTGGAAAAATCTCTTGTCCTGAAAACTGTTTAAAATTTAGATACTGTGTTGATTGCCAGGTCACAGGTTCTTGAGAAATAATTTGCCACGATTAAACTCACTAAACTTTTGGATGAGAAAAATTAATATTTAAAAGGGAAAGTTCACATCTCCTCAAATTATAGGTTAGCCTATTATATAATTTGTTTTGCTCTTAATAAATTGCGGGATTGGGTTATCCAAACAGATAGCTTAGATGGGAAACAAGAAAATGTAGGGTACAATTATGTGTATCAGTTATGACTGGGTCATAGACCTGGTTGCATATTTGTATCTAGTCTTTGAAAAATCAAAACTTTTGTCTCAAATGACTTAACACAGAACATTTGCTCACGCTTTTAAGCAAAATATTGAAGCTGACTTTATTATCAGTTATTATCAAAACCCTTGGTTCAAAAGAGGAGAGTAGGTCTCTATTGGAAGGCATCTCCCACATTTTCACACAATCATTAGTATACTCAAAATGAGAGGAGGGAATGTGGGAGCTCATACCCACAGCCTGTGGTTCCAATATGATGCTGTCAGTTTCTTCCAGTCACCATATCTGACCATGGGTTCCAGCAATAACTTCATTTGGCATGGTTGCAAAATGGAGACTACTGTATAGAGCTGCACAAAAAAGGAGCCTTGAGATGTCCATTTTTCATGAGACTGACTGTATGCAAATGGGATCCTTACCAGTCTTACTCTTGTGCAGCCAGCCTGTCCTTTGGTTTGTTTGTACAAATTATCCCAACTAATCACGCAATTATGCTAATTCAAAATTCAGACCAATATTTACATCAATATAATAAAACCATTTACAGATGGGAGGGGATGGGGCTCTAGATGCTTCTACCAATAATGTGATAATTTAGCCAATAATGTTATAATCAACTCTAGGAAGTGACAGAATAGAATGAATTACATCTGAGGAAGACAGAAGATTGTCCCAGAGTTTCCTTCTCCTCAGGGCTCTACCTCTCTACTAAAGTGAAAGCCACTTAAAGGCAAGTGAGTTCTTTTGATCTATATTAAGCAAACTGCATCAGTCTCTGTTACTATTTTCTCTTTTACTTTGAAATACACCAAAGAACATAATATACATGTAAGTTATGTACCAAAAAATAATACCAATACTTAAAATCACCCAACTTATGAACAAGAAATTGCTAACCACCAAATCAGTTATACTATTTTCTAGCTCATAATGGAGGGATGGAGACTATGTTATCAAAGTCACTTGGCCAATTGATGAGTCATCTAAGGTTGAACCACATTGTCAATATGGTATCTTCCACAGACTATTAATGACTCTTCAACAAATGGTGCTGGGAAAACTGGACATCCATATGTAGGAGAATGAAACTAGACCTGTATCTCTCACCATATACCAAAATCAATTCAAAATGGATGAAAGATATAAATTTAAGAACTAAATCTATAAAACTCCTAAAAGAAAACATATGGGAAACATTTCAGGAAGTAGAACTGAGCAAATACTTTATGAATAAGACCCCCAAAGCACAGGCAACACAAGAAAAACATATGAGATTGTATCAAACCAAAAAGCTTCTGCACGGCAAAAAAAAAAAAAAAAAAACAGCAGAGTTCAAAGACAATTGCAAAGTGGGAGAAAAGGGCTTCCAAAAAAAGAATTACTATTCAGAACGTACAAGGAACTCAAAGAACTTAACAGTAAAAAATACAAGTAACCCAATTAAAAAATGGACAAAGGAGCTGAATATGCATTTCTCAAAGGAAGTTATATGAATGGCCACCAGACACATGAAAAAATGTTCAACATCACTCAGCAGTTTGGAAATGCAAATCAAAACCACATCAAGATATCATCTCACCCCAGTAATTCTGGCTATTAGGAGGACAGAGAATAACAAATGCTGGTGAGGGTGCAGAGAAAGGGGAGCTCTTCTACACTGTTGGTGGGACTGTAAATTGGTGCAGCCATTATGAAAACTTGTGTGGAAATTCCTCAAACAACTACAGATAGAACTGCCATAAGATCCAGCAATCCCACTGCTGAGTATTTATCCAAAGGAATGGAAATCATCATGTTGAAGGGATACTTGCACTCCCATGTTTTTTATAGCTCTATTTACAGTAGCCAAGAGATGGAACTGACCTGAATGTCCATCTACAGACAAGTGGACAAGGCATATGTGGTATATATACACAACAGAATACTACTCTGCCACAAAAAAGAGTAAGATTCTGAAGCAACTTGGATGAACTTAGAGAAAATTATGTTAAGAGAAATAAGCCAGGCACAGAAAAAGAAATACTACATGTCTCTCACTTATAAGAGCAAACAAAACAAACAAAAAAACCCACTCACGAATAAGTAAAAAAAGAAAGAAAGATATAACAATCAAAATAATTTGTTGAGCTCTCAAAAGGAGAGAACAGAACTGAGGCCACTAGAGGTAGAAAAGGGGGAGATGTGGAGGGATTAGTGAGAAATTGGTAATGGGCCACAAAAAATGATTACACCGTGTGATGCTGAATGTACTAATTATCCTAATATGGTAATTATCACATATTGTACACAAGTATTGGTATTCAATGCTGTACCCCACAGATATGCACAATTATGCTTCAATAATAGTAATAAAAAAGATCATTAATGACGCTTTAGGCCTTTATGAAAGTTTTGCTTTTTGAAAGAATATATTCACATTTGGCTAGCCATTTAGTACTTGCTCTAAAAATTGCATTCAAGAAAAATCAAATGCTTTTGTTTTTAAAATACCGTTTCAGCTAGAGATCCTCCACCAAAAGGCAAGAATATATAGAATGATTGTTTGCTCAACAGATATTTACTAAGTTCTTACCTATTTAGGCACTAAATATATATAATAGTATATACAGCAGTGCTCAAATTAATCAGACTTTTCTTTAATAGAAGCATATATTCTAATGTTTGTAGGGGTGGGTAAGGAGGGCTCAGTTTATAAAATAATTAAGCCAATAAATAAGCAATATCACTTAAGATGATATGAAAACATGCTATGAAATGTGTGTTAGAGGGTGAATAAGGCTACCTTAGATATGGAGAGGAAAACCTGTGTAAGAATTGATTGACCAGAGGAGAAGTCCACGGGAAGAACTGGTGGCAAATCTGGGCAGAGAATTTCAGACAGAGAGGAAAGCCAGAGAAGACCCTGATGCAAAAAGGGAGCTTAGTGGAATGAAGAATATATTCTTGGAAGAATAAGCCGTGGTGATCATATGAAACTGGGTGGTGGAGGGTGGACAACAGCAGCAGTGTAAGAGAAGATGAGGAACTATTACTCCAGTCTCCCAAGTACATGCCCAGGAGCAAGTCACTGGGTGCTTTTTATCAGCGTGAGTTGGCTTGCGCTGAGGTGGTGCTGTATTTCTCTACCTCTGCTGAACTTCCTAGCTACAGAATGTGTTGTTCCCTGAAAACATCACTTTCATTATCACTGCATTGTGAGTAGGTGGCAGTGTCATTATGTCAGCCTTTATGAAAGTAAAATTATCACCAAAATGTGCAGAGTGCAGGGTTTGTGAAATTCCTTCTTTAACCCAGCAGGAGAGAGGCAAGGAGCTGACTGCTAAGGCTCAGATAAAACCTAAACCCCAGGGCTCTAATCCCTCACACTCCACTGTGGTCCCAGGAATACAGGAGTTCTGAAGAGTCTGGCTTCTTCTTAGTGGCAGACCAAGACACTGGCAACAGAAATCTCTGTTCAGAAATGAAGCATTGCAAGACTCACATTCAAGGTGTAAATAATCTTCCATTTGAGCTGCATCAGCCAAAATGTTTCCTTGGTGGTATTTGGGGAAGGAGGTGGGAACCAAACTGTGAGAGCAAACAATGAAGTGCTATAGCAAATGTCTTCTAAGATGGGATTCTTTCCCTCCTGCCCAACTTTGTAAGATAGAGACCAAGTCAGAGGTGTAGGTAGAGGCATAAATCTTTTTCCTAATCAGTGCCTCATGTATTTAGCATGAAACACTATTCAAACAGAATACATGGTAGAGTAAAAGTCCACAAGGGAAAATATATATTCTTTACTTTTACAGGTATCTTTTCCTCTCTGTTACCTGCTCTGTATTTTAGAATTAAGTAGTTTGATGAGAATAATCTTATATTTTAAAAAGAAGAACCATTTTGTGTGTTCACAAAACACAAAAATTTGGCTTTTCCATTTTTAGTTTTTATAACAAGATAATCACACTGCTGGGAGCAAATGATTGTGACTCAGGCCAGGACACAAACACAATGCCAGAATTCACAGAAGCAGGGGGAGAACTTTTGCATGTGCCTCTTTCACAGCACAAAATCTGAATCTAAAATTCAAGGAGCTGGAGAGGGGGTTACTCAAAGCAAAAGATATGCTTGGCTACTGAAGGGACAGGTTTATTTTATACTTTCTTCCTCAGAAACCCTTCAACCTAATGCACAGATATTGAAGTCATCAAAGTGGAGTTATCCATTATTTTCTAGGGTAGTTGTTTTTCATCTAACATAAAACTTTGCAAATTATAAAAGGCATACAGAGTTCACAATTATTATTCAGTATGTCTATAACTCTCATGAGTTATAAATTACTTTATAATTGCATTTTGCTAATTACAAGATTAACTTTTTAAAATGAAAGAACAAAGGCAAAATAACTTGGACTATATTTGACAAATACCAAAAGTGTAAAACTTTTCACAGCATTTTAACATTTATGAGAATGTTAATTACCTAGAAATTTGTAATATTAAAGATCAAATCTGATAACTATTTACTTTTAGACCATCAAAATCTACAAAGTACTTCATTTTCTATTCTATATATAACATGTATATAAATTAGCTTGAATTGAAAATACTGCAAGAGAGAAAGTGATATCATGAATTTGGTATCTTTCCCTTCTACAGTAAATTCCCAATAATGTTCTTCAATAGAAATAGCAAAGTAAGTTACATTACTGTACTAACTGGGAAAACAGGCAAAAGCTGCATGGTTCTATAGCCTACCTGAGCCCCTGAATAAAAACAGGTAAAGAAACCAGAAGGCAAAAGTTGAAGACCAAAAAACCACATCTGCAATGATGTTAGGTGACAAAGAGGAGAGACAGAAGATGGAAAGCAATAAGCTACAAGTTAGTTTTAATATTGATCATCAAAGTGAGCCAATAGGTAATAACCAAAAAGGAGAAAACTTCAAGTGTTATAAGGTTACCACCATTTCTTGTCTTGAAAAAGTAAAAGAAAGAACAAATAAAACAGAAAACTTGGGGAAAAACTACTTATATATTTATATAAGAAAGGAGAAAAGTATACACACACACATATATATATGCTAATATACATATATGTATAAATGCTACATATATATGTACATACATATACTAATATTAAAAAATAAAAGGATTAACCCTAAAATATGTTCTAATGGTCACCTCTAAGATGTACATACAATGTACGCAATATGGGGTACAGTAAATGAGTGTTTGATATTCAAATTCCTTTATTATTAGAGTAAACTCCTTTATTCCTAGGCATCTCATTGTGGGAGAAAGGAGAAACAGATGTAAAATAAAAAAAAATTAAATATTGTGCTGTGAATGTTTGTTCCTCCAAAATTCATTTGTTTGAAACTTAATCCCTCATGTGGTGGTATTACGAAGTGGACCTGTAGGATGTGACTAGGCCATGAGAATAGAATCCTCATGAATAAGATTGGTGCCCTTATAAAAGAGGCTTGAGGGAGCTTGTTAGCTTTTGCCCCTTTCACCATGTGAGGACACACCTAGATGGTGCCATCTTTGAAACAGAGAGCTGAGCCCTCACCAGACACTCAATCTGCTGCTGCCCTCATGACTGACCACCTCCTAAAGGACTAGCCCTTCTGCCTTGTGAGGACTCAGCAAGAAGCACAAAATTTACGAGGAACAGGAGCAGGCCCTCGTCAGACACCAGATCTGCTGGCACCTTGATCTTGGACTCCTAACCTTCAGAGGTGTGAGAAATAAATTCTATTGTTATAAATCCCAATCTAGGGTGTTTTATTTTAACTGCATCAAAGGACTAAGACATTAAGTAGAAACCCTGTAGTCTACATTTTAATCGAAAGTACCAATATCCCTTAGCATTTTATCTTTTTTATAAGAAACCAAAAAACAAGCATTCAATTTTCCTTTCTCTTCCACTGAAGAGGCCTGGAGAAGCAGCAATAAACTGAAGCAATGAGCACCCATAATGTGCAGATTAGGTTTTTCAAATATCATTTTCTATTAAAGGAAACAAGTGTTCTTTAGAGTGATGGGTAATTCCAGAGACAAGGCATAAAATATGCCAGATGCACTTGATATACCAAACAACAAGGAATCCATCGAAGTCTAGTAGGGCTCTATCTAAAGGACTTAAAGGCAATTTGAAGCATTTCCCACTGGGCAAAGTTGAGACACTTTAAGCCATAATAACAATAATAATTCAACTTATTGAAATACCAAATATGTTTACATTTATTAGTTCATCATGATATTAAAAATGAAAAAACAAAGATCATTGTTGGTCAATGTTAATGAACTAACTCGTGTGAAAACTGGAAAATAAAGAAATTAGATATTTATGCTAATTTCCTTATACTAATTGCATCACTTAGTAAAGAGATAGTAAAGGAAGGGACATTTTTTATAGAAATATGTCTATAAATAAGGCAAAAAAAGTTTTATTTACAAATAACAAGCGAAACAAAGTAAATTTTAGAATATTACTTTTTCATAGCTACTAATAAATTAATTGAATTAGAAACGAGCATCACCAGTTGCTGACATCACAAAAAAAGAGATAACCAAACATTATTTGTCACATAATGGAAGATCAAACCACCATTTTTGGAAAATTTTTGACAAATAGTTGAACCTAAATCCTATTACTACTTTAGATGCAAGCACCAATTTACAAGAAATACCTAGGATAGAAGAACTATCAATATGAGACCACAGGGTTGCAATTAGCAAAATTCAGACTTTGCAAAGCTCTACAGAACAAATGAAAAGGTTTCTTTACCAATACATTGCGAGGGGAAAAATTACAGGAGAAGAAACTTATAATATAGAAGATAATTGAGTTATATTAACCAATTTCAATATGTGTGATTTATTTGTATCTTGATTCAAAACACAGAAAAATAATTGTGTTTATGCCACAAGTGGAAACATGAACATTAAGAAATTATTGTTAAGATTTTAGTATGACAATTGTTCTTCATTTTGTTAAAATAGTAATTCAATACCTATATTTAAAGATATATGTCAGGTATTTAGAAATGAATTTACAAGTTTAAGTCAAAACAATATTCAGGGTGGAGTTGAGATGGGGAAGAGAAATTGGTGTAAGTATAGATGAAACGAGATTGGCCAAGAATTGAGAATTATTGAAGCAGAGTTACAGGCTCTTGGGAATTCACATGCTATTCTATCAATTTTTTCTATTTATTTTTACTTTTGATATTTCCTATTTAAATGATTAAAAATGCAATAAACTAATAAATTCAAGGAAGCAATAATGTACATTTTTGCAATTATTCAGAGCTAGCTACATTGCATACTATATAAAAATATGTTGGCCAATGTGAATGATGATGACCAATTCATTTACTGAAAGGCAGTGTTGCAGGGAAAAGAAACTGACAGTGGTGACATTCAGGCTGTGGGACATTAAGTATGTAGAAAGTTTCTGAAATAATTATTTTCTCTAATATTTTCCCATCATGACCATAGCACAATAACAGCTACATATTAAACCCTTAGGAAATATTTGTTAAATGATGTGCTTGACTGGATCCTAAGCTATATAAAATAAAAATCCTAACAAAAATGATTTTGTGAACCTAAAGGGGATCAGTCATAATTATAATAATGTTATATCTATAACATTACTGGTAATGCAAATTCTAACAGGCTCTATCAAAATGGAGTTAAGATGCGGAAACAGATATTTAAAGTATATTAAGAAGTTAAATGTGCAGCATTATAGATATTCAGTGTATTCCCTCTCTCACTATCACTTACAAATTAGAGGCAACAACTTCTGAGGCAGAGAAGCTCAAATTTCTCTCATATAAATAAGCACAGAAATTGTAAAAGTACTGGAAAGATAAAAGTTCACATTATACATTAAATGTATATTTACCACATGAGAATGACTATGTATTTTCAAGTTTTGCACGTCATTTAATAAAGTGCTAAAATTCCATCATTCAATTATTTATTCATGCATTGGTTCCCATACATGTATTTTCAGAGAGTATTTTCAGTGTTAGACATTAAATAATGAAAAAGGAATGCACTTTATTTTTAATAGATTTTACTGAAAGGGAAAAGACTAATAAGAGAACAAATAATTACAAAACAATATGGTAAATGTATGATAGAGATATGCAGATAACAGTTTCTTATGGAAAAGGAGAAAAGAGCTTCATTCAGGACGTGAATTGAGGGAATGTAGGGCATCCCAGGCAAGGAAATATAATGACGAAAAATTCTGGGGTGGAGGTGGGGTGGGGTGGCTAGGGAGACAAGGACAATGATATAACAATACATGATTATTTTGTCATATATGAAATATGATACATGTAATCTTATCTAATCTAATCTACAGAATCCTTGTGGGAATTTAAGTCATTTCCACTAACCTGTAAACTCTTCATGAGAACAAAGACTGGCGGTTTTGCTCACCATTATAGCCTCAGCATCTAATACATTTTTCCAATCCATATGTGGCCAGTAAAAAATTTGTTGAATAGAGGGATGGATGGATGAACAGAAGAATAAATGAAAGTCTTGCTATTTTCAATAAGATTTCCAGTCAGAATATATGGGCATTAAAGTTTAGTATTCCTAAATGCCTTTGGAACATTGCAGACATTTTAAGTAATAGCCAAATGTTGGCAACTGCAAACAGGCAGCCAAGGCTGAGATCGGCTTTGGGAACCACCTAGGTAAGGTCTGCCTCTGTGAAGCCATGGCTTCCTTTGTGGACAGACTTTCCAGAAGGGCTTATGCACACATTCACATATTCATTCAACAGGGACAATTCAGTGGCACTATGTGCTGGCTGTATTCTAAACTCTGGAGATAGAGAAACAGACTTTCACATACATGTATGCACATAAACCTGCCCTCAGAAAGGATGTGTATGAGTCAGGGGAGACAGACAGTTAGTAAAACATATACTGTGGTATTTCAGTTGGTGATAGGTGCTATAGACACAAATTAAGGAGAGAAGGAGCAGGGAGAGTGATGTTGAATAGTGGCCTCAGTGTCCATTGAGTTGAGTTGGGAGGAGAATCACCATGAGAGAAGGGATGGCATGGGAGTCCTGCACATCTTGAATACTGTTGTAAACAGGAATTAAGAGCATGAAATCAGACCTATTGGCTCAAAGCAGTTAGTGATAGTGAGACTGAGGGTTTTCTTTCAGCAGGGGAAGGTGAGGGTGGAGAGAGGAGGCTGCTTGAACCATGCAGCACTCACTCCTGGGGTTGAAGCCAGAGAGGCAGTCTCACCTGGAGCACTGCCAGGCCCCAACTCCTTCCATGCTGGTGTGGAAAGTGGGTGAGCTGGTAGCCTCCAGACACTTATCTACTTAATAATTATAGGGCTCAGTGTTCTAACCATATCTCCTTCCTCAAATTGTTACAGGATTTATCTATACATATCCAATGAAACAGATTTTAGCAAGAACTGTTTTGAAATATACCAACATTGTTTCTTGGCAACAGAAACAATGAAAGATCCTAGCTCTTGGACTCTCTTTGAGTCCAATGAATTAATTATATTGGTTGAAAACTTATAGCACCAATTCTATTTTTATTATGCCAAATTCTTATTAGTTAATAAATTTAACATTTATGATTCTTTTTTCTCATTTTCGATCATCTCCTTTTAAGTTTTAGGGAAATTTAATTTCTTTATTGAAAAGAGACACAGACATGTGCTTCGAGTAATAAGTCAATGCAGGATTAAAGATGAAGTGAAAGTGACTTAGCAAGTTCCCAAGGGTGCCAGGATTCTAGGGGACATCCACTTTATATGAACATGTAGAAGCCAATTAAGCAACAAATCAGAGTATGTTTCTGATTCTTCTTGACCCTTTACCAAGTCAACCATAAAAATAGCGTTGATTAAAAAAAAAACAAAAAACTCTGAGTCAATTAAGTAAAAAAGTATTCACTTCAAAAACAACAAATACTGAGAAACTTCTTTGTATAAGGAAGAGAGGCACCATGATACCTGCAATCTGGATTGGACGACAAGATTTCACTGTTTGGTAAATTTAATAGCATTGCAAAGCAACAATATCAGACCTGTCCCTTAAGGAAGTACATGATTAGGAGCCAAATGAGAGGTGCAGGCAATTTAAGTATCAATTTATGGACAAAGAATAGCTTGTTTGGGTTTACAATGTTTAGAGTAGATTTGAGAAGACCTTTGATATTTGAAGAATGACTGGTGGAGAGAAATACAGAGGAAATCCCAGATGGGCCTAACAAAATGAAAACAACACAAAGGTGAAACAGTAAGACTTTTTTCAAATTTATTCTTTAAGTGGGGGTGGGGATTGAAGAGACTGCAGCAAGAAGACAGTGGGATCAGTACAAAGCATCAGATTTGTGTGAAAACAACTACAGAATTCTCAGTGATTAAAAACATGGAAAGGAAACACCGTAACCCTAAAATAAGTTTGTTTCTTTCTCCCTCTCCTTCTTTTTTTTTAATTAAAAAAATTTTTTTTGGTGCAACACAGCCAAATCAAATATTAGGCAAGTAATAGACACAATGTCTTTGCTGCATTTTGAAAACCCAATACCCTTTTCATTCTTTGTAACTTTAAATACAGCCAGAGGAAAGTGCCGTCCTCTCAGATCTTGTTAACAATGGCACTTTAGAAGCCTTCTAGAAGGCTTCTAAAAAGAACTTTGTCTTTTGGGAGCTCAGAGCCACAGAACCTGTGAGTGTCCGGGGCCATTCCCTTCTTCCCTGCACTGTGCTCGTGAATGAGAAGGAGAACGGGGCCCATGTGTTGTATTTGGCTTCACCCTCCCAAGAGAGAAGCTAAGGTCTTAAAGAACAATGACAAACACAGACCTTAGTCATTGCTTCAGGAGAATGAGAAACTGCAGGCTGAGCTCTGACTTACCAAATGATGTTTTGAAGTCTCTCAGATTTCTGAGGGGGAAGAGTATGACATGGAACTGCAGCATTATTCACACTTCTCCTTTGTTCAGGTTTTATGTAACAACTAGAAGCAACCATAAAACTTTAGGTGCATCTTGGGCATAATAGAATTCCAGTGAACATATTGAAAATTATATTTTGAGTAATATGTGTGATCAGAAACTTTCAACTTCTTCTTGTACTTAAAAGACGTATTTATTTAAAAATTGGCAGGAAGGATGCCTAGATAGATGAAAACTTACTGAACAGGCAAAAACAGTAAGAAATTATACTATTAATATGAGTTCTTAATATGTATTAGGATTTCACATTATACTATCTCTCTTGAAGGTCGCAACTACTACTTTTTGAAGTAGGGGTCATTATAGGCAAATTGAGGGGTAGAGAGACTAAACTAACTTTCCCAAGAACACCAGAGTTAAGCAGCGGCAAAGGCAGAATCCAAACTTAGTCTCGCTCCAAATCTAGAATCTTACCCACTAAACCTCACTGCTTTCCTAGCTGTTAATAGTTCTTATGTGAATGGGAAAGTTTCTAATTTCCTTAATTTGCATTTCCTGTCATTTTTGCTTTCTGCATTCTCCTGTCAAGTGACATTAGTGTCCACCTGCTTTAGATAACTGAATGAAGTGTAGGAATTTGTCACTTTGAAAGGTGAAGGAAACAAGTCTCAAAGCCAGGCAAGGAGTTTTTTTCTGGAAGAAGCAGTGTGGAGGTGCGTGACGCCTTCCTCGGAACCCGATCAGCACCTGAGAGAGCGCCCCTTTAAGGCCTCCATCTGGCACAGACTGAGACAAAATCTGGAAGATGCTCCCGAGGCTGCGCCAGAGCCACATGTAACTTGAAGAAAAGGACCACAGGAAAGGCTATTATAGGATTCACTTTTCAGTCGCTAGCTAATGAATGAGCCTTAGCAGGGACTCGAAAACTTTCACTGACTGCTTAATAGGACAACTATTTTGTTCTATTTGTCCCGAACAAACTATTTTCTGTCATTCCTTTGCCCAAATACACAATATAAAAAATAATACTATTCAACAATAAAAGAGGGTCAGTTCTGTCTCATGCTCCTGATGTAGAGTATTTCAGATTTAATCTTGGAGTAATCGGAAGAACTGAAAATATGAAAGTAGTGAGACAATTTTAAAGGGACTTGTAAGTACTCTTCATCAGTTATTTATTTCCAGTATTAGTAGAGTTGATGTTCAAATATGCAATTAAATAGAGAAAACGTAGAGGTGAAAGGAAAAGTTGTTGATTCTTGTCACAAATTAATATTTGTTGAGCACCTTCTGGATACCTACTGTTATAATGTATATTATAGAAGATAAAAAAAAAAGCATCTTCTTTCAATAGATCCATTAGCTAATGACTTAAAAAAATTGAAATCTCATACATAAAATCACATTTGCGAGGGGAAATAATCACATATTCACATTGTTTGCATAGTCTCCACTTTGGCAATCTAGAAATTACAGTCTAACATTAGAGAAAGCCAATTAACATAAGGAACATATTGTCATGTCTATTATTCCTTGATAAACTTTGTTTCCTTTTCTCTATGAATGACTACCAGGCTGAATATTTGAAGCAATGACTCCCCTTTTCCTAGGTTATGTACTACTGTTTATAAATCTCCGCAGGAGTTAGAATCATGGACACATTTGTTAAATTAGATACATAATCAATTTATATTCCCTCTGCTCTGTGGCTTGAGCCTTGCAAGATTGCCTCTGTTGCTACTTCCATGTGACAAATCTGTCCATCTTGTTAGGCAGATTTATCATAAAATGAAGAAATTTGACACCCTGATCACTCTTTTTCTCTTCTTTCTCAAGGTTTTCCCTTGCATCTTAATAAATCTGTAATTAAAGCAGTTGAATTTAACAAGTACTCCTTTAAGTCCAAACACAATCATATTGGGTTGAGTAGCTCTTATTGTCCAGAGAGGCACCCTAAATAGCACTGAACATTTTAGAATACTGTTAATAAATGTGTCTGAGTGATCACAAATTCAACTCCAAGACTGGTCAAATATGCAGACTGAATAGGCACTGCTTACACTGCAATGACATAGAGGCTGGCAAGTATCCGGTGGTTCCATCAGTAAATTCCATACTTGCGGTCACTTACCTGAAATTGAGCCAGGGAGATTTCTTTCTCTTTTCTCCTTTGTATTGAGCTTATGGGTTCATTCGTATCAAAAATTTGAAAAAGAAGGATGTATATGCATCACTCGATATTAACTAGAGATTTTTATCTCCAAAGCACATTTTAGATTTGGTAACAGTAAAGTGAAAATAAAAAGAAAGACCGTTAGGGAAAAGAACACTTAAAGTGGGTGAAAAGAGGGCATCTCCAAGGGGTTCTATTGCATTGGGGACCAAACGCAAACTTTAGCTGATTCAGGGATCAGGGCTCACTGAATTTACACACACATAAAATGAAATGAATTCTGAACAATATCTTATCACAGTACTGATTATTTATCCCCATTCTCTAATGAACTACTCATGCCTCAACTCCCGATGACTTAATAATCCTCCAAAATTTTACACATTGATTTAAAATATATTTATTAAGTATCTAAAATTTTACCACTCAGTGTTCTAAGTATTGGAGTTATAGCAGTGAATGAGATGGACAAAAATCACTCAGGGAACTTCCATTCCCTGAAATTTGCATTCTAAATTTAATGTCACTATGCTATTTCTTATAATATTCATCTGTCGTAGATTTCCTTAAAGTCACAGGGAAGTTTTGCTTACAGATTACAAGTGGGGTATTTTCTCAAGTAGTGAAATAAATCTTTTATGATCTGCAAATGTGTCTTTGTTCTTTATGAACAAATAAAATAATTTCTCTCTACCAGGGCATTTGCTTCTACTAAAAAAGTACAACTCACACTTTCTGCATGATACTACTCAAAATGAACATTTAATGCCTTTAAACAAAGAATGTTATTCTCATTCTGGACTCTACAAATTTAAAAACATTAGTGTTATTCCTTTCATTTTTCACTCTAATGCACCTTGTTGTATCCAAAGCAGATTACTTTGTTGAAACTGCCAGAATGGGGTTTAGTTGTCAGTGTAAACGTACTGAGAGATAGAAAAGAAGCTACGGAATAGACCTATAAACTAGAATGAGGGAGGAATGTTGGTTCCATCCACAGCAGTACAGACGGAACGCTAGGCAGGCGGATGTTTCCATTCGGAGTAGTCTATCAACAAGAAGTAGAGGCCAAATTTGAGTTCCAATTCTCTACTTAGTATGCATTTGCCTTGCTGTCATTTACTTAACATCTCTAAGTCCTAGTTTCCTGTCTGTAAAGCAGACACTTTAAGTATTTGGATATCAAAGACTCTTATAGACATCAGAGGAAACATTATCTTGTCCTTATATTACCAATTTTGGATGATTGCTCTATGCCCGGGGGAGGGCAATACTGAACATTAACATCTTTTCCCTTGTTCCTACATGCTAATTCGATACGGGAAAAGCTTATGTACACCATCACATTAACCCGAATGGTGTAACAGCATTAAAAAAAAAAAAAAGGAAGTGGGCCTGGACCTATCTGTCTTCTGCTATTTTAATCACTAGAAAAGACTTTTATCTCTCTGACTCAGGTAGCACACCAGATCTTCTAAAGGTGCCCCTGGAGGCCTAGATGGCTGTCTCCCCTCCTATGTTTCTCTCGGAATTCTGCATAGTTTAGGAATTATATTTCTGATGAAACCACGTGACACCTGCAAGTATAAAGGTCAAGTATGCCACCTTTCTGAAAAAATGTCTTAAGATCTAGCTTTGGAGAAAGAGAGAGGCCTCCTTTCGAATAAAACTATTGCCACAGTCTCCAATCAACTTTACTAGAAATAGGACTGATGCTGTGCTTTTCATTCATCTGGCACTGTGCATCTATTTCTCAAATTGGTAAATAGTGTAGAGGATTAAGGATTCTTAAATTGCCATCAGGGGAAAGTATATAATATGCATGTATATGAATTGAAAGGCGAGAATCTAGTTCCTGCAAGAATTGGTAAGAGCAGGTGGGCATCAATCCTGAAACTATTCCAAAGACAGAAGGCCAGGAAGAAAAAGACTTGTTACCTAAATGGAGCTGCAAGCTGTGGTCTTGGCAACAGAAACAATGCAAGATCCCAGCTCTTGGAACTTGAGATGGAAAGGAAAAGCAGAATTAGCTGTAAGACTAAGATTTTGTGTGACAGCTTTTTTGAGGAGTGACTACACTAGATCCAGATCCTGAAGAATCTTTGATGTCTTATCCAGGGGTTCTTTGACCTTGACTGTAGCCATTTAGAGGACAGAAAGGAGATGAGTCATAAGTAAAACCCTAAATTTGACAAAAAGAAAATTAACTATAATACTTATCCAAATTGACCACAATTTAAAATCCTTTATTTCATTAAAATATTCTCAAAAGATTTAACTCAAGGCAGTGGCTTCATTTAAGTAAACATAATATATCCTATAACAAATACCTCTTTGTGTATACCCTTATCATATTGCCTCTATCTGGCTGCATTTGTTTATTTGCATCTCTTTGCTGCTCACTTGATGTAAAGAAACACATCAAGGGAGAGAGAAGTAAGTCACACAGTGGGAAAGTGAACAGAAAGAAGTTCAAGAAATTTGAATTGATATTAAGAGTTTCACTTTGCTGTGTCCTTAATTTAGTCAGTCACTAATTAACTCAAATTAATAAAAATATGTTGAGTGTCTTTGGATGCCTGTCACTATCTAACTGAAAGAACTAGGACCATGGACTCATGGAGATCACATTCTGGTGGGGAAACAGAAGATGAGCAGATCAAGAAATGAATATATAATATGACAACTGGCATAAGTTACATAATATACATATATATATATATATATATATATATATACACACACACAAATATATATTTTATATATGCTATGCCAGCTGGTATATGTTAAAGAAGAAAATTACCAAGGCAGAAGAGGGACATTTCATAGTTACAGGACTGTTTCTTTGGGTAGGCGGTCAGGTAAAACTTCTGATAAGTTAGCATTTAGCATAAATCTTAAAAAAGTAAAGGAGCTGTGCATGAAGTTAACATCATATACCTTAAAACACCTTAAATGAGGGCAGGGATTGGGTCTACCTTGTTCACCATCATTGCCTAGTACACTGATAACATACAGACGGAATCTGGGAGGAATAATCAAAATAGCCTTAACTGTTAGCTATTACTCTCTGAACAGTCAGAACAGGGCATACAGCACATCACCCCCAAACCTGGAAGAGCTCAAGGCCCTTCCACTATATTAGTCTGCTAGGGCTGCCCATGACTAAATACCATAGAATGGGCAGCTTAAAAAACAAAAATTAATTTTTTCACAGTTCTAAGGCTAGAAGTCCAAGATGAAGGTAACGTTGGGGTTGGTTTGTGGTGGAGACTCTCCTCCTGGCTTGTATACAACCACCTTCCACCGCATCTTTATATGGCCTCTCGTCTGTGTGTGTGCAGACAAAGAGGTCTTTGGTGTCTCTTTCTCTTCTAATAAAAGCCCAGTCCTACTGGATAAAGGCCCCACAGTCATAACCTCATTTAACCTTAACTACCTCCCTACCTCCAAATACAGTCACATTGTGGGTTAGGTATCCAATATATAAAGTTTGGGTGGGCACAATTCAGTCCATAACATTTTGCCCTCTGGTCCCTCCAAAACTCATGTTTTTCTCACATGCAAATTACATTCACCCCATCCCAACAGCCCCCAAAGTCTTAACTAATTCAAGTATCAATTTTAAGTCCCAAGTCTCATCTAAATATTACCTAAATCAGGTATTGGTGAGATTTGAGATATGATTCATCCTGAGGCAAAATTTTTTTCTAGCTGTGAACCTGTGAAATAAGACAAGTTATGTGCTTCCAAAATACAATGGTGGGATGGGCATAGGATAACATACTCATTCCAAATGCAAGAAATTAGAAAGAGGTCATAGGTCCCAAGCAAGTCCAAAACCTAGAAAGGCGAATTCCATTAGACCTTAAGGTTCAAGAATAATCCTCTTTCTGTCCCTGTTCTTGCCTTTGGGCCCAGTGAGGTAACAGTATCATTTCCAGGGCCCTAGGCTTGTGGCCCTGCCCCCCCAGTTCTGAGCATTGCCCCTGAGGCACTGGGCAGCAGCATCCTGGCATACTAAAACCAAGAAGGGTGCCTCACCCCATGAATCTGAGGAGGAAACATCTTTGCCCTCTGGGCCTATGCTGAGAGTTGTAGGAGTGCCTTTGGGGCCACACTTCCCTTTTCTTGAAGAATAAAGCATGATTGAAGCCCAGTATCCAGTTCTGTAGAATCCAGAAGTCTGAAAGCCTTCCTCTACTTCATCCCTTTTCTCTTCCCCTTGGTTCAAACTTTCAGTGTCATTGCTGGTTTAATCCCATCTCTCTTTCTGACTCCTGCTGAAATAGCTGACTAACTCCATGGGTAATCTCCTTACGTAGAAATTGCCCAGCCACTCTCTTTGTGTTCTCTCCAGAACACAATTTCTCATTTTTTGCAAAATGGGTAGGTTGCGCATTTTCCAAATCTTCAAGATTGGTTTCATTTTGCTTAAGAATTCCTTCAGTTTATCTTTCTCCTTTTACCTTCTACTATAAGAAGTAAGAGGAATTCAGGCTACACCATTAACACTTCTAGAACAAGTTCTACCTTCCACAAAGCACAAGACATAGTTTATCCAAGTTCTTTGCCACTTTATAAGAAGGATTGCTTTTCCTTCAGTTTCCAGTAATGTGTTTTTCGTTTCCATCTGAGACATCACCAGAATAACCCTTAGCATTCATATTTCTACCAGAAGTATCTTCATGACACTCTAGGCTTTTTCTAACAGCACCTCAAAACTCTGCCAGCTGCTTCTACCCATCACCTAGTTTCAAAGCCACTTCCACATCCTTAGGTATTTCTTAGAGCAGCACCCCACTTCCCAGTATTGGTGTCTGCAGGTTGCTATAACTGCCATAACAAAATATCACAGACTAGGTGGCTTAAACAACAGAAATTTATTTTCTCATAATTATGGAGGCTAGAAGTACAAGAACAGGAAGTTGCTGTCAGGTTGGTCTCTGTTGCGGCTTCTCCTCCTGGCTGGTAGATGTCCACCTTCTCACTGTGTCCTTACATGGCCTTTCCTTTGTGCACACCTGGAGGGAAACAGAGGTCTCTGCTGTTTCTTCCTTTTCTTAGAAGAACAGCAGTCCCAGGGACAGCCCGTGGCTCACTTGGGAGAGTGTGGTGCTGGTAACACCAAGTCAAGGGTTAAGATCCCCTTAACAGTGATCTTTTCAAAAAAAAAAAAAGAACACCAGTCCCATCAGATTAGAGCCCCGCCCTCATGACCTCACTTAACATTAATTACCTCCCTAAAGGCCCTGTCTACAAATACAGTCACTTTGGGAGTTAAAGCTTCAACATATGAATTTTGGAGGAACATTCTTCAATCCATAACAACCACTGTATACTGGGAGATTGATTAGGTTCTTTACGTGCAAACCATAGATACGGACCTTGAGCAATTTTGACTGAAAGGAGTGTGTTGATGGGATGTAAAGGACAAGGTGGCCCTTGTTTGAGACTGATACCTTCTGCAGTCAGGCAATGCTTAACCTCTATGATCACAATTCATGGGCTTACTCTAGAACCTCAAAGGATCAAAGGAAATGATGAGAACCAGACTTTGGAAGGTCAAAATTCAGAGACTCTCCAGAGACTTGAAAGGCAGGAACTAGTGGAAAGTCTGTTCAGGTTGCTGCTATCAAAGTGAATAAACTCCAATCATTTTCAGTCTTTGCATTCCTATAATCAAGATAAAAATTTTGGGAAGAAAGAATATGATTGCTCTTGGATCATGCACGAATCACATTGTAAAGAGAGATCAGGAAACTTGATGGACAGCCCTACTGAGTCTTTCATTAGTGGGTCTGGGTAGGTGCCCAAAGCTAAATCAAGGTGCTCTTAAAGGAAATAGGAGAAATGGACTCTGGGCAGATAAAATTATAAAAGCTAAAAATTCTAGTAGAGAAGAAAATGAGCACAGGAGCCAGTGTGTGGGGATTGGAATTCCAACTCTGCTATGTATTCACTAGCTCTGTGACTTTGCATGAGTTATTTAACAATCTGTACCTCTTCATCATGTATTCTTCATCTGTAAATGAAAAAAATCTATAATTATGTCATAAAAATGGTTATTTAATTCATAAAAAATGCTCTTTCATAAAAAAATTGGCTAGCAGTATTTTATACTGGACTGAAAGTTCTCATGTATGATCTAATATATATTCTACTTTTATTTTATTTTTATTTTTATTTTTAAATTTTATTTTATTTTGTCAATATACAATGTGGTTGATTATTGTGACCCATTACCGAAACCTCCTTCCCTTCTCTTTCTCCCCGCTCCCACCCAACAACCTCATATCTGTTTGCTTGTCGTATCAACTTCAAGGAATTGTAATTGTTGTGTCTTCTTCCCCCACCCTGTCCAGTTTATTTGTGTATTTATTTATTAATTTTTAGCTCCCACAAACAAGTAAGAACATGATATTTCTCTTTCTGTACCTGACTCGTTTCACTTAATATAATTCTCCTTAGGTCCATCCATGTTGTTGTAAATGGCAGCATTTCATTCTTTTTTTATAGTAGAGTAGTATTCCACTGTGTAGATAAACTACATTTTCCAGATCCACTCATCTGATGATGGACATTTGGGCTGGTTCCAGCTCTAAGCTATTGTAAATAGTGCTGCAATGAACATTGGAGAACAGGTATACCTTCAACTTGATGATTTCCATTCCTCTGGGTATATTACTAGCAGTGGGACAGCTGGGTCATATGGTAGATCTATCTGCAATTGTTCGAGGAACCTCCATACCATTTTCCATAGAGGCCGCACCATTTTGCAGTCCCACCAACAATGTATGAGAGTTCCTTTTTCTCCGCAACCTCACCAGCATTTATCATTCACAGTCTTTTGGATATTAGCCAATAGTGAACATGCAGAAAGAGAAATTAAGAAAGCTTGCCTACTTACAATAGCCACCAAAAGAATTACTTAGGAATAGAGTTAACCAAGGATGTGAAAAATCTCTATAATGAGAACTACAAACCACTGCTGAGAGAAATTAAAGAGGACACAAGAAGATGGAAAGATATCCCATGCTCTTGGATTGGAAGAATCAACATTGTGAAAATGTCCATACTACCCAAAGTGATATACAAATTCAATGCAATCCCCATCAAAATTCCAAAGACATTTTTCTCAGAAATGGAAAAATCTATCCAGACATTTATAGGAAATAACAAAAGACCACACATAGCCAAAGAAATTCTGAACAAAAAAAATAAAGCTGGAGGCATAACATTACCTAACTTTAAACTACACTACAAAGCTCTAATAACCAAAACAGTATGGTACTGGCATAAAAACAGGCACACTGATCAATGGAATAGAATAGAGAATCCAGAAATCAACCCACACACCTACAGCAATCTGATCTTTGACAAAGGCACCAAGCCTATATACTGGGGAAGAGATTGTCTCTTCAGCAAATAGTGCTGGGATAACTGGATATCCACATGCAGGAGAATGAAACTAGACCAATACCCCTCACCACATACTAAAATCAACTCAAAATGGATTAAAGAATTAAATATACACCCTGAAACAATAAAACTTCTTAAAGAAAACATAGGAGAAACATTTCAGGAAGTAGGACTGGGCACAGACTTCATGAATACAACCCCAAAAGCATGGGCAACCAAAGGAAAAATAAATAAATGGGATTATATCAAACTAAAAAGCTTCTGCACAGCAAAAGAAACAATTAACAGAGTTAAAAGACAACCAAAAGAGTGGGAGAAAATATTTGCAAAATATACATCTGACAAAGGATTAATATCCAGAATATACAAGGAACTGGAGCAACTTTACAAAAAAAAACAAGCAACCCAATTAAAAAATGGGCAAAAGAGCTAAATAGGCATTTCTCAAAGGAAGATATATGAATGGCCAACAGATACATGAATAAATGCTCAACATCACTCTGCATTCGGGAAATACAAATCAAAACCACACTGAGATATATTCTGCTTTTAATAATAGTATCCCTTGAGATCATTTTATCACAATTGGTATTAAATATGTTTTTCAACTCAATTCAGATTTACTTTACTGAATTTCTATGTGTGTGTGTGTGTCTGTGTCTCTCTGTCTCTCTGTCTCTCTCTCTCTCTCTCTCTCTCACACACACACACACACACACACACACACACACACACACACACACACACACACACACTCAAAGTTAGGTCTTATAAGTTTCTCCCTAAGTATATTATTGGAAAATATGCTTATAAAATTGCCTTTGATAAAATCATAGTTGTGAAGATGAGAACTTGCTCAAAGGCCAGAGATCAATGCAAATGATAAACAGCAGTATTTAACAGGCAAAGAAGAGGCAGCCACAGAGTGGGTGGATGTTAGTAACTTATAAAATTGTTTTTACTCAACATCAGGCAGAGGGAATAAACACAAAGTTAATGAAATTTTTATGTGATGTAAAATCAGAAGACACTGGAAATGTTGGAAAAGCCTAAAAACCAATAGCAATAAAATCACAACAGGGAAAATAAAGACAAAAAGAAAAAACAAAATGAAATTCAACTAAACAACAACAGAATAGCATAATGAAATAAAATTTAATTGAGACAGCAGACTCCTAAATTATAACATTTATTACAGTGCATTTTGCAAAATTGTTTACATAATCATTCCCACTGCTCAGCTGAAAGCACTATGAGACACTAACTCATTTAATTAAAAAGCTGTTGAGTACAGATCATGCACCAGGTAGAGTGTTAATCAGTGAGGCAAACCAATGAACAAGTCTATGTCCTAGCTAATGAGAACACAGATTCCACTTCACCCAGCATCTAATATACAAGCCCAGTATGTAAAGAAAGAAAGGAACCAGCAGCCTTTTTTCCAGTGATATATACATAGATAAATAGAAGAATAATCACAGTCAAACTTATCTAAAAGGAAAATTAGTAATAGCACGTATTTATTGAGACTAAATGTGTGCCAGACACTGCTTTCAGTGCTTGGCTGCATTCTCATTTGATTCTCAGATAGTGGGACACTGCCCCTGTTTTGTTTGAGGAAACTGACAACAGAAGTTAAATAATTCTCCCAAGGGAATATAGATAGTAAACAGTGGAGCTGAAATTCAAACTAGGTCCATCTGACTTAGTACTTTTTAATCCTCATAGATATTTTTAATTTTTAGGAGGTAGGACACATCTGAAAGGAATTTATTTAAATCAGTGAACTCATCTATTTCACTGAACACACAGATGATTTTAATGCAGCCACAACTGGAAAACTATGAGAAAACTTACAGCAGCAGTCGGCATTAATTATTATTTCATTATTAACTCTTCTTATCAACATTTGAGTTAAATTGTTCTGAACATTGTCACTGATGCTTTATCCCAAGCTAAACTCACCTTTGTGAATTCTCTGTGAATTTTGTGAATTATTTATATCCAGTATTTCAGTTGACCTTTACAACACTCTAATATAAGTAGTGAGTGGCAGAAAAAAAAAAAAAAAGAACTTCTCCATTTTACAGATTTGTAAACTGAGATTTAGGAATGTTGATTGACTTGTCCAAGAGCATACAAATAGGCAAAAGAGATTTTTGTAATCACCATCTGCACCTCAGCCTCCCCAATGCATTTTTCTAACCTTGTTTGCACCAAATATTCACTCTTCTCAGAGAGGTTTGTTTAACCTTCCTGTGAGGTGTTCACATCTATTTGTCAAATGCAAAGAACTATTTCAAAGATGTTGCAAGAGGGGTGGCTGGTTAGCTGACTCAGTTAGAACACGGTGCTTATAACACCAAGGTCAAGTGTTCAGATCCCCATATAAGCCAGCTGCCAAGAAAAAAAAATTTTTTAAAAAAGGCATTTCAAGACTTATCTTAAAGTGGGTACATAAAAATGTGAATGCTAACTTTTGAAGTACTCCATAAATGCTGATGAGAACAAACAAGAATAGACCTGAGGAAAATATTCTGAAATCAATGAGTAGAATTGCCCCAGAAATCAATATCACCAGAGGAGAAAAATGGCTGAAAACTGAGGACAAATTAGAATTGCACACACAATCTAATACAACACCCAAACAGGCAGTGACTTTCAAGGCTGCACATAAACAGACATTTGATCCTAGGATACGAAAGTAATAGCCTTTTTCTACAAAGCTCTGGGGAGACCCCATCTGATAATAGCGTCTGAGGTGATACAGATCCATGAAGAGGCGATAGGCAGCAGAAATGACTGGGGAGCAGAAACACTGATTTTCAAGTTTGGCTTGGGGAGCTCAATGTATGTAGATTGGTGACGTAATGACAGAAAGGCCCATGATTCTGAGCCATAACATCATTCTCCACAGACTATGTCATGCTGTTGTATGGACTGTCTGGGGAACTCCCTGCTGTCCTGTCTTTTATCCTAGTCAACTCCTTCTCACCTTTTGGATTTCAGCTTCCTTGCCTCTTCTGACTACCCTGACTAGAAAGGCACTCCAATTGTGCACTCTCATATTACTATGGACTTCTCCTCATTAGTTGCTATTATAAATGTAATTATCTAAGTATTTATGTAACCATTCATTCAATGTTTCTCCATATTGATAACTATCTACTCTATGACAGTGTTCAGGGACCACAGCTGTCTCAATACTCCCCACCCCTTCCCCAACCATACAGCAAAGCAGAACATAGGGTTTTGAAGGTATTAGGAATTCAAAGCATATTAATTTAAAAAAATGAATTGAGAAAAAAGAAGGAAAGAAAGAGATGGTTAGTTAGCTTGGATAGGATACAGGTTCAGGAACGTTTAGTTTTCATTGTTACTGCTGTTGTTTCTAGATAAAGACTTGAGAGTATTTTATACCTTCTATGAACGTGTCTGGTGAGAGGCCTCCCAACCTTTCATCTCCACACTAGACCACTCTTTCATGTTTCACTATTGTCCTCAAATAAAACGTGTCCAAAGTGAACTAATCTTCTCTGTACAAAAATCACACTGGCTAAATTTTTAAAAAAATATCTTTCAATGGCACCAGTGTACTACCAGGTTTTTACACTTAATAAAATAGAGTTTAAAAAAAAATCCAGGTTTCCATTTTTTATTACTATCCCCAGGTAACACACATGCACTGCTCATTTGTCCTTCATAAGATCTTTCAAATATATGTCAACCTTCTTTTTTCATTTTTCAATTTTGTTTATTTTTTGAGGTACAGTGTGTTGTTTCAACACATGCATATACTGCACAATGATTCACTTAGGATAGAAAGCATAGTTTTGTACCCATTAGTCCAGCCTATTTATGGTTCTGATTTCAGTCCAAGGTACAGCAAGTTTAAATTATTTTAGTAGTCTAATTTCTTGTTTTCCTTTCACTCCCTTCAATTTAACTTATGTCTTATGATTTAGCCAGATTAGTATTTCTGTAATTCCATTTTTTAAAACCATGTGTTAAGTGCCTTCCTTTGTGGGCTTTTTTACATGAATCTCACTGATATCCAAAGTATCAGTTGATAGTAAACCCAGATACTTTTCTTTAGCCCTGTGTAATATCCTTTTTTTTTTCTCTCTCTCTCAGCTAGTGACCTTATTTTCTATATTACTGAGGGACTTGAAACCACCAAAAAGTAACTCCTTTGTCTCCTTACCTGCTAATGTAAAAAGCTATATAATTCTCATCTGTTGTCTTTTTTATCCCTTTTATTACATTGAAGGATGAGTCCTCTTATTAACAGCTAAAACCCTCCATTTTTGCTCACATCTCAATTTTTCTGCCTTTTTAGGAACTTCTCTTCTGTCATTATCTCCCTTCTATATTAACCTCTCCTTCCCTACTAAATTGTCTGTATTAATATAACAGCATATTCTTGTGCCCTTAATCTTAAAAAATAAAGACTCCAGCTACAACCCACTTTTATTTGAGCCAACCTCAAAAGGCTTATCTGTCTGCTGCACGTGTTCCCTCCTTCCTCCTCCACCATTCACTCTTTATACTAATGCCATCCAGCACTGCCCCTGCTCCACCAAAACTGAGGTCAAGCTTATGTCACTTATCTCAAACTACCTCTATACTACCTAGAAAAATGGACATTTTTCTAATACTGTTCTACTTTTCTGCAATACTCATCACAATTGATTGCCTCTTCCTACTGAAACCTGTATTTCTCAGCTATTACAGGAGCACCTGCTCATTATTTTCTTTCTATATCAGTGTTACCCTGTTTTATTCTCTTTTACTGACTCCTTTCTTCCACTGCTATTGGGACTAGATCCTGGGGCCTCTTCTGTTTTTCTCTTTGTACTGCCTCACGCCTCTAACTTCTACTTGTTAATGACTCCTAATGTCTTTAACCCAGATTTGTCTCCACCTCTCTACTTGCCATTCCCATTTGCATGCCAGTTAGGCAATTTCAGACTTTAGATGACCAAAATCAAATCCCTAATTAAATTCCACCAAATGCCCCTTCCTATTCTTTACTACCCCAATAAATTTCACAATTATTCAACCAACCACTCAAGGCAGAAACTGGGTAATAATGCCCCTCTTTCTCTCAAAACCCAACAGCTAATAGATTAGAATTTCCTGTAGATTCTATCTCAGAAATACTCCCCAAGTTCATCCACATCTCTCCACCTCCATAGCCTCCAGCTTTGTCCAAGCTAACATCGTCTCTTTTTAATTGCAGCAAGTACTTCATAACTGGTCATCCAACTTTCATTCTTCTTCTACCCAATTCATTATCCACTTGATAATCAGAAAAATATGTATGTCTTATTACAAATCTCATACTTGAAACAAACACTGACCCTTAGTGTCTGACCTCAGCATTTAGAATAAAATCCCAATTCTTTATTATGGCTTTCAGATTCCAACATGATTCTTCCAGTATATTCTTCCACAGACAGGTCTTGCCACTCTCTCCCTCATTCACTGATCTCCAACCTCACTGACCTTCTGTTGGTCCCTCAAGAATACTAAACAGTTTCATTTCTTACATCTTTGGGTGTTTTCTCTCCCTGAAACATTCTCATTCTTTGGTGTCCTTTACTTACGTTTTGTAAAACTCAAGTAGTCATCATTCAAAATCATCCCATTTATCTATTTGTCAATTGTTGTTGTCTGTTCCTTCCATTAAACTTGCATTTCGTGAAGGCAGCAGTGATATTGAACTGCTTCACATGTACTCACATATACTGTCAACCAGATGTGTAACAACTGCCAATCAGGGGAACTAAATTAAAGCATAAATCACCAAATATTCCCACCCAAAGTCATTTTAACATAAGATAATACATAGATTTTTATATTTTGTAGTAAAATAAATTACTCGATATTTTTTAGAGTGAAATGCTGTCATGGAACTCTGTGGGCTCTGTGATATTGCAGTGTTTTTGTTAGTTTTGAGGGAAGGAAGAAGCACATACTGTCAGGATGAAAATAATCTTCTAAGTCCTATGCCCCTGACATCGAAACAAGTGTTTTTATGAACAAATGCCACACACACACACACACACACACACACACACATACACACACACACACAAATGCAGCTCTCACCATTGCCTAACCCAAAAATTGACACATGGAATACCTGATGAATTTATTTAAAGACTAAGATGTGACATTTTTATAATTCAGCAGGATATCACAGTTTAGCTGAAATAGAGCACATTGTGTTCATCCCAACTTTGCTTGCTTTGTTAGAGCTTTTATGCAAATGAATACACTGAAAATAAAATAATGTAAAAAACACTTGACACATATAACAAAGGTGCCCTAAATTGTTTCCATCAGTTTTTAGGACCTCATCATATAAATTTGTAAAAAACAGTGGCTTCTGAATTGATGATTCAGAAGAAATAGCAAGAGTTTCTTCAAAATGATTCTCTTATAAGAAAATGAAGATTTATATAATATATTACAGTTATATTATTTATATAAATTTGTATTTATTTATATTTTATATTTATTTATATTATATTTTTATTGTTTTAAAATTGTTGTTCTATGTTGTCCAGAAAAGCACAAATTGTAAAGATGCCAAGACATCTTCTTTTAAGACAAATTCTTTCAAAACAGTATTAGTAAGTGATATGCACCGAACAATTTTATTAGAAAAATAGTTTTAAATTACAAGTATTTTAGGGT
Source organism: Cynocephalus volans (assembly GCF_027409185.1). Taxonomy (NCBI): domain Eukaryota; kingdom Metazoa; phylum Chordata; class Mammalia; order Dermoptera; family Cynocephalidae; genus Cynocephalus; species Cynocephalus volans. The sequence goes on from NC_084464.1 coordinate 82,168,118, forward strand.
TCTTTTCAGAAAAGCTTTTTTAAAAATAATTGAAAACTTAATGAAAAGTTACAAGAATAGAACAGAGAACTCTACAATTCTACCCAGATTCATGAATTTGTAACATTTTGCTACATTTTTAACATTCCCTCTATATCTATATTTATATCTATACCTATATTTAGAGCTACGTATATGTAATTGCTTTCTCTGGACCATTTAAGTATAGGCTGCATACAGTGTGCCCCCTTTACCATTTACTACTCCAAGAGGTTTTCCTAAAACAGGAACAGGAACTTTCAATGCCAGCCAAGATGGAATAAGAGCATAAGAGCTTGGTTACAACTATAAATTCTGAACAAAATGGACAAAGCAACTGCCTGAAGACTCTGAAAAAGTAAACTATAACAGGCAAATAAAGGAGCAAGTCAAAACTTGAAGAAAGATCATCACCAGCACTTGTCCTAAGTTGGTTCATTTTTTCCCCTCTGTTTGTTACCCAGTCTCCACCCAATGAAGACCCAGTAGCTCAAGCTATGGAATTGTGCAGTGAACACAGACAGCATCAAAGGTAAACCTTTCTGGCCATAGGGTCAGGAAAAGTCGTGGAGAGTTTGGAGTGAATACTTTTTTTTTTTTCTTTTTCCTTTTTCAGCCCTGCTGCAGGGCCAACCCCATTGCAGAGATGTATGACTGAGGCAGTAGTAGAGGTGGAATCATGGGTGTATAAAATCCCAACGTTAAACCTGTGTCTTTGTCCAGATGAACCAGGAAAAGGGGTTCCTGTTGTCCAAACAGTGCATAGTGTAGAATTCCAATATCTTTTTCCTCTCACTGCTTTGCCCTGAGGATAATTCCAAGTCAGTCAGATATAACGACAAAGCAGGCTAAAACTCAGATCCAAGCACCAGAGCAAAAGCTTTGAAAACTTAATTGTCAGTGAAATCACTGCTGGCAGAAGGCAAGGAAGAGCTTGTGGCTGAACCTAACCAGGTCAATTGCCTGGTAAAACAAAAAACAGCAAAAGCAGCAGCAAAAGCAGCAGCAAACGCAGCAGCAGCAGCAACAGCAGCAAAGTCAACACTCTCCAGAGGATTTTTAAGAGGATGCAGGTTTTCATAACAAAGTAATCTATGTGTTCAGGATACAATCCAAAATTACTTGACATAAAAAGACCCAGGGGACTTTGATCTATGAATATGACCAAGGGAAAAGACAGTCATTAGATGATAACCCTGAGATGACTCATGTGTGGGAACTATCACAGGAAGACTTTAAAGCAGCTATTATAACCATGAGGCAAAGTGTAGACACTAAACATGCTTATAATGAACGGAGAGATAGTGGTTCTCAGAAGACAAACAGAAACTCTAAAAAAAACTAAGTGGAAATTTTAGAAATAAAAGTATATTGTATGACATAGAAAATTTACTAAATGGGCTCAACAGAAGAATAGTGATCATAGAAGCAAAATTAAGTGATCTTAAAGGTAGATCAATAGAAATTATTCAGTTTGAGGAGCAGACAGATCAAATACTATAAAAAATAAAAAAGATCAAAGCCTCAAAGACTCGTGGGACAATAACAAAAAGCTTACCATTCATATTATTGGGGTTCCAGAGGGAGAATAGAAAGATGTTAGTGCAGAAAAAAATATTTTTCAAAAAATAATATCAATAAAACTTTCCAAATTTGATGAAATTTTAAATTTAAAGATTTGAGGAGCTCATCAAATATCAAATAGGGTAAAATCAAAGGAAACCATGCTCAGTTATGTCATAATTAAACCAGTGAAAATCAAAGCAAAAAAAAAATCTTAATCTATTGTATATAAAGGGAAATGGGATGTGAGTGGGCTAACTGTGGAGGGTAGAAGACTGTGCAGCAACATCATTAAAATGCTGAAAGAACAAAAACTGGCAACCCAGGATACTTTATCCAGAAAAATATTTTCCAATAAGAAAGGTAAAAAAATAAAGACATTGTTCAGTGAAGGAAAACTAGGAGAATTTGTCACCAACCGTCTTGTCCTTACAAAAAAAAATGCTAAACAGAGTTCTTCAGGCTGAGAGAAAATGGAACAATCCAAAGGTAAACTGTGAACTTCAGAATGAAGAGTTCTTTAAAATATGTATGATGAACGGATTAAAAAGTTATACCATTTTTGCTGTGGTTTTCTATGTACATAGATGACTACATAGAACTATAACATAAGGTGGAGAGTAAATGAGGCTAAAAACAAGGATATTCTTTTTATACCACAGTATTGTTACAAATTTAGAAAAATTAAAATTGCTAAAATACTTTTATTTAACTTAGAGTTCATATTCCTATTTCATTAATTATAACAATAATATATTTTATGGCACTTTTCCTTATAGTACAAGATTTAGTTTAGAATTACATGTTTCATTTAGTTAATTTTTAATTAAAATATTCTGTAATATGGAATCAGCCCTTCACTTTTCTTCGCATTGCATAACATTGATGATTTGAAGAATAGTGGCAAATTATTTTATAAAACGTTCCTCAGTTTGGTTTTGTGTGATATCTCTTAATAATTAGATTCAAGTTATGCATTTCCAGTTGCTGGAATACTGCATAAATAATATTTTAACCTTTAGAGAATATCTCATTTGGAGGCACACAGTGCCTGCACCATTTATTGGTGATGTTAATTTTGATCACAAGGTCAAAATGTTCTCTAGTTTCTTCACTGAATAGCTGTTATTTTTGCTTTGCAGCTAGTAAGTAATGTATGAGCAAACACTTTAAAATTATTCAGATATTCTGATCTCCATCAAACTTTGCCCCCTGGATTTAATACCCGTTAATGTTTCTTGAAATCTTTAGAATGATAAGTGCAAACTAATCATTTTCCAACTTCCTGTATATTTATCAATCAGCATTCTGCTGTAAGAAAGAAACACTTGTCTCATTTATCTAGCTAACTAGTTTCTATTTTATTCAAAAAGTTATAATTAATTACTGAACTTATTTCACTTGATGTCAGAGTAAACCAAATTTGGTCAGTAGGAGTCCCTTCAATCTTTCTTCTGTGTCCTCATCATTTAAAAAAAAAAAATATTTTAGGTACTTATTTTGTGGTATAAATTAGAAATTTTAGGCACATCTTGGAACTTTGCTAGCCCACGCCTGGAATTAACTATTTCTCCAAGGATCTCTGGCTCCTTATAGTGAGAAATGGGGTTTATAAACCAAGATTTGAGCGCTAGGTATGTTCATTGCTATGAGGGCCTCATCACTTTTAAGTCCTTTCAGTGAAGAGAGGTAAGATATATTTATAGGGTTTTAGTTTCATTTAGTTTTGTTTGGTTTTATTTTCCTAATTTGAGTCTATTTAGTCAAAATGTTGCTGTCCAATAGTTACTTGTATTAGTTCTCTCCTCTACCCATTCAATGTGGTTGTGTTATTTATTTACAATAATAATTGGGTTCTTTTGCTTCTGTTTGCATTCCATTATAGAATCATATTTATCGTTGTTTATTTTTGAATGATTAAAATATGAGCGTGCTTCCAAAACTAATCAAAAAGTATACTCAGAAAGTGTTGTTTCTTCCCCTAACCCGACAGCATAGGTAACTAATTTCACAGGGTTCTAGTTACCCATCCTGTATTTTCTTTTCCAAAAATTGAAAGGTTCATTTAGGTTTTCTTATTTCTCCTTTCTTACACAAATAAAAAAATACTATACACACACACAGTACACTTTAATCTTTTTAATATACTGTATATTACAAAAGCATATCACAATATTTTTTGTGAATCAATCCTATCAGTTTATAGACGTTGTCCTCATTTTTTTCACAGCTGAACAGTATCCATTTGGGTGTGTGCACCATACTATATGATGGAGTTCGGATGTGTTGTCCCCTCCAAAACTCATGTGGAAATTTGATCTCCAATGTGGCAGTGTTGGAAACTGATTGAGTCATGGGGGCGGATCCCTCATGAATGGATTAATGCTCTCCCTGAGGGATGGGGGATTAATGAGTGAGTTCTCACTCTGTTGAGTTCCCGCGAGAGTTCCTTGATTAAAAAGACCCTGGCACCTTCTCTCTCTCTCTCTCTCTCTCTCTCTCTTGCTTCCTCTCTCTTGCTTCCTGTCGCCATGTGATCTGCTTGTACCTTCTGGCTCCCTGCCACTTTCTGCCATGAGTAGAAGCAGCCTGAGGCCTGTGCCAGATGCGGCTGTCCCAGAATCGTAAGCCAAATAAACTTCTTTCCTTTATAAATTACCCAGTCTCAGGTATTTCTGTTATAGCAACACAAAACGGACTAAAACACTATATTTAATTATTTTCTATATTTGGACATCTAATCTGTTTATAATATTTTATCATTACAAATAATTTTTCGTAAATAAACTTGAGCAAAGCTACTTCAGTATTTTTGGAGGTAATCTTGAGGGTAATTCCCAGAATCAAAACTAGTGCGCCAAAAAGTAAATGCATAGGTAGATTTTTAGATATTGCCAAATTCCTCTCCAAAGCAGTTGTACCATTTTAGTCTCACCAGCAATGTACAAGAGTGGCTATTTCCTAAAAGCTTCACCAACATTGCCCAAACAGAATACATGTGTTGTCAAGCTTTTGTGTTTTGTCCCATATTCCAATTCTCTCATGAGTAAAGTTGAGTATCTGTTCACATATTTAAATATTTTTAAATTCTGTGTGTGTGTGTGTGTGTGTGTGTGTGTGTGTGTGTGTGTGTGTGTGTCTACAGTTGCATATAGGTCTAATCATGCATTTTTGCCCATTTTTCTCTTAGGCTTTTGTTTTTCTCCTCACAATTATTAAAATTTATTTACATATTGGGAATTTTAACTCTATGTCTGTGATATATGTTGAAAATATTTTTCCAGTGTGTCATTTGTCTTTCGATTTTGCTTAAGATGTGCTTTTTTCCCCATGCAAATTTTAATAAAATCCAGTATTTATTATATACATTTATATAAATGTTTACATATTTATGTGTAAATGAATATAAAATATTTATAAATATAAGTATTTATAAAGTCTAAAGTGATAATCTTTTCTTTTATTGTATCTGAATTTTGACATATAGTTGGAAAGCCTTTCCCTAAACTCCTATTGTAAAGTAATTTACTCATGTTTTCTTCTAGTGTTTGGACAGTTTTATTTTTTATAATTAGAACTTTGATTTATTTGGAGTTTATTCTGTGTGTTTTAAGGAAATGGTCTAATTTTATTTTTCAAAATGTTTATTCAGTTGTCCCAGCACCATTTATTTAAGAGCCCATCTTTGCTTCAGTGATTTGAGACGCTTATTTATCATATACTGTATTTACATATGCACTTGGGTTTATTTGTGAACTATTTGTTTATTCATGTGCCAGTAGTAAAAGTTTTAATTGTAGAGGCTTTGTAGTATATGCAATATATTTTAAAATATAGTTTCTAGTCACAGCTCTTCCTTTCCAGTGGTGTCCTAGCTATTTTTTTCCAGCTTTGTTAAGGTATAATTGACAAACATAGATGCAAAAATCCTCAATAAAATACTTGCAAACAGAAGTCATTAGCATATTAAAAGGATAATACACATTTGATATCACAAATTTGTAGAAACTAAACAACATACTCAGGAACAACCATTGAGTCAAAGAGAAACTCAAAAGAAAATTTTAAAAAGTATTTCAAGGCAAATGAAATAAAAACACAACACACCAGACTTAAGGAATGCAGCAAAAATAGTACTAAAAGGGAGGCTTAAATGTCTACCTTTAAAAAAGAAGAAAGATTTCAGATAAAAACCTAACTTTGTACTTGAAGGAAGTAAAACAGGACGAAAAAACTAAACCCAAAGTTAGCAGAAGAAATAAAATAATGAAGATCAGAGCAGAACTAAATCAAATAGAGAGTTTAAAAAAATAGAAAAAATCAACAAAATTAAGTTGTGATTTTGAAAAGATAAACATAATTGACAAACTTAGCTAGACTAAGAAAGAAAAATAAATAAATAATATCAGAAATGAGAGAGGTAACATTTCAACAGGTGTGTCGGAAATAAAAGGGATCTTAAAGAGTTATTATTGATAATTACATGTCAACAAACTGGATAACCTAGAAGAAATGAATACATTCCTAAAAACATATGAACTACCAAAACTGTTCAATAGCAGAAGAAATAGAAAGCCTGAACAGACCGATAACAAATAAGGAAATTGAGGTTACCAGAGGTGGGAAATGGGGAAGAGAAAGGGGGGGGGGTAACCGAGGAATCGGTAAAGCGCTGTTCTTAAACTCTCCCCAAACATACAGGAGGGAAAACTTCCAAATACATTTTGTAAGGCCACCCTCACTATGATACTGAAACCTAGCTATTTTCATGTGTTTATTTTTCCCTGTCAACTTGACTAGCTCCAGAGAAAACTCTATGACATTTTATTGGTATCACATTAAGTTTATAAATTAACCTAGAAAGAATTTACATCTTGATGCTGTTTCAATGTCCTAAAGATGTACTTTTGTTCAATTCTACTTTTGTGAAATTCTAGTGATTTATGTTTTTCAGGTGTTTAAACATTTTGTTAATTTTATTTCCAAATATCTTACTATGTTATTTGTTATCATAATGAGGCTCTCTTTTTAACAAAAAACCAAGTTCGACAGACTTGGTTTTGATAACTTTGACAGTTTTGAGGAGTACTGGCTAGGTATTTTGTAGGACGTTCCTCTACTGGAATTTGATGTTTTTTTATGTTTAGATTGGGGTTGTGGGTTTTTGAAGCATAGGGAGGATCACACCATATCATATCAACATGAATTATCATTGTTGATATTAACCTTGATTACCAGGCTGAAGTAGTACTGGTCAGGTCTCTCCACTGTAAGTTACTCTTTTTTCTCACTTTCTATATACTCTTTTCTCACTTTCCATCCTGTTGAATGTACTATCTTTATTTGAGCATCACATATTGCACGTAAGTATTGATACTGATTTGAGCATCACATATTGCACAGAGATATTGATATTCAGTGTTGTACCCCACAGATATGTACAATCGTTTCAATAAAAAATTTTTTTAAAGGGAGAAAAAAAAAGAGATAATCACTTAAGATGACAAGATTTATGCTACTCCTTGAGATCAGAGAATCGACATAAATTATTTAAAATTTTTCTGCATGGGAGACTTATCTATTCTCCCCTAGTTATTTATTTATTCGATTGTTTACATATATGAGTGTGGATTTATGGATATTTAATTTATACTTTGGGTTATAATCCAATACTATTTTATTTATCTTGTTACTCAAATTGTTCCAGATTTGACTATTTGGAACTATTTCATTTGGCTCCTGTATACCTTTGATATACCCATAATTGCAGGGTTTTATTTTTTAGCATTCTTTGCTTGCTGGCACTAGAAAATGCTCCAGGCTAATCCTGTATATTTCCTTTCCCAGTACTAAAAGCAGCCATTTCCCCAAGAAGCTTGATTTCTTTCACTGGAGAATGGTATTAGAAACTAATATCTGTCCCATAGAAACTCATTGTTTTGGGATATTATTGCTTCTACCCATCTTGGCTGACGTGTGTGTGTGTGTGTGTGTGTGTGTGTGTGTGAGTGTGTGTGTGTGTGTGTGTGTGTGTGTATTTAAGTTTAAAAGGACAATTCTGAAAGAAAAATTGTACTCTGGGTCAATTTGTTTGAATACCCTGAAATTGCACGGTATTGTCTTTTAAATTTTTTCATTTTCAGAAAAATTTACCTGGCTGAATCAACACTTTCACAATGTTATTCAACCTCAAAAATGTAAAACATAACTATGTACTGAGACTAATAAAATTTTGAAACTGTAATCCATATCCATGAGTGTAAAATGACTGGCCTCATTAAATCATTCTTATTGATACCACAAGTTTCTTTAAAAGAAGTAATTCTCCTAAACTTGAATTTCAAAAATAAATAAATACAAATGAAATTCTACTTGTATTCTTTTATAAGTTACGTTTTTTGCATAAGATTTTATTTGACAAAGAGGGCGATAATAAAATTTTTGAAAACACATATAATCAATAAAATATCTTAAACTATTTTGAACTCATAACAAATCTCTTTTAAGACTTTACTTTGTTTATGTCTTCTCTTTCCCAGAAGAACACTGAACTCATGTAGCTATAATTGAAGAATATTTAGTTGGTTAGAGGCACTGAATATGAGAATGATTTAAACTAGTTTATTAATTTTGTACGTTTGTTATAAACCATAATCTTTGTGAAAGTTGAATATAAATGTATATTTTTATTTTTTTTCTGTAAGCCATTGGTCTTTTTTTTTTTTTTTTTTTTTTTTGTCGTTTTTTCGTGACCGGCACTCAGCCAGTGAGTGCACTGGTCAGTCCTATATAGGACCCGAACCCGCGGCGGGAGCGTTGCCGCGCTCCCAGCGCAGCACTCTGCCAAGTGTGCCACGGGCTCGGCCCAAGCCATTGGTCTTGATACTCAATTCAGTTGAAGATTGATGAAGGATCCCCATCTATAAGTTGTATAGAATTGTCTCAAAAGGAAACAGATATTTTAAAACAAATTTCATAGTAGGACATAAAAAGTAGCAAGACAGTCTCATTGTGTTTTCTCTGTGTCAACTTGCACAAAGTTGACTATTGGTTTTGCAAAGGAGAGATAATAATATTTACATCTCTTTAACAATCCTCTTGTAACCAAACAAGAAGGCACATCTTCTTAGCATCCCTAGATATCTTCATGAAGTGAAGTACTTCTGATGATTCGTATTCTACCATAGCAGACTCAAGCTATGGTAGAATATAAGTCATCAGAAGCACCTCATTTCATGAAGATACTCAGCATTTGGGTTCCTAATTTACTATCATCTCTGAAGTGTAAGTGACAGCACAAGAAGGGCTCTAAGAAATTTTTAAAGCAAATAAATTAGAGTCTGAAATTTCCCTTTGCTAGTCTGTGGGGAAATCCAGAATGGAGAAGAACCAGTGCCAGAGATCAGAGTGAAGAGAAATTGGACATGGTAAGTTACAGAGCCTAGCATTCTCACTGAAATTTCCCCTCCAATGGAAATATATTTTCTTGGCTCTTCATCTCGCTTCATACATACTCTCCCCACCCCCAAATAATAATAATAACAACAACAACAACAACAACAGTAACACAAAAGGTCAAAATTACTTGTCTGTTGTCCTTGATATTTATCTTCCTCTTCTTCTAGTCCCTAGAAAATGAAAAGAAATAGGGAAGTGGCACCTCATTTTCCAGGAAAAGTAGACAATTCTTTCAGACTGCTGCTTTGAAAACGGAAAGTTGCTCAGATGCTGTTTCTGCTTTCTAAGCAGCATTTGAACAATGAAATGGAGGCTAAGAAGCGAGGCACTTTCAGACTCTCTCCTTAATGTGTTCAGGTTCCCCAAGGATTCTGACTCACCTGAATCCAGTGTGCAGGTTTTCTTTATTAAGAAGCTCTGGAGCCACACTTATTAAAAAGCTTCCCCCATCATCCTTGCCAAGTATTTTTCCTCCTTTGCCATAAGTTAGAGACCAGAAGTTTCTTGTCCCCAAAGACTGTGTTCTTAGGGACATTAAACTTTTCCTTTTTTTAAAAGTTACCTCTAAAGTGTCTTCAGTACAGCATATTCATTCTTCTGATTAAAGAATGTTTACTTTCAATATGTGGAGATCTGTAATGACAAACAAAGTCTTGAACATAGAATTCACTAGTCGAACGGCTACCATATGTATTTACTTCCTACCAATGTGCATAGTGATGTAGTCAGTGGTCACTGTTTGCCATTCTCCCCGCCGACCCCAAGTCCACTTCAGGCTCTTGGTACTCTCTGGAATTCTCTTTTCTCGTTTCCTTATTCTTTTCTCTCTTTCCCCACTAATATCTTCTGTTATAGAGGAAGTAGGATCATTTCCAACCTGGTGCCGGACCCTGCTGGTACTAAGCCAGATATCCTTTTTGTCTTGCTTAGGAAGATGTGAAATGTGGAGAATGTGTTAATATTTTGCCAAAACATAAATATTACAAATCTATCAGTTATTAGAAAATTATCAGAGTAGATTTAAAAAGTGAAACTCATAGATTATAAGTAATGCAACTAAAAAGTGAGAATAAAGAGTGGAATTAGTTACACTGCACAAATACTAACTAAAAGTTATTGCATTAGAAAAAATATAATTCAAAGGAAAAGAAATTAACAGGAAGTCAGAGAGACATATAATATTAATAAAGTATGATATAAAATAGTCACTATACTTTTATAGTTATTAGATCACAAAGGAAATCTCAATAATTTTTGTCAAAAAAATCAATGTCAGAGGGGACATGTCCATTGACCACCGTTCAGTGAATTAGATCTCAAAACAAAATGTTGGTTAAAATATAGTGTTTGGAAGCTAAGAAATTCAATTTTATAAGCTACAGTGGAAATCAGAAAGAAATTATGAAATATTTAAGTCTGAAATAAAAGTACAAAATAACAAAACTCTTGGATGTAACAAAATTATATAAAGAAAAAATTTAAATGATAAAATACATTTGATGGACAAAATTTTCAGTTCTAGAAATTAGACATAAAATCAGCATTAAAATATACACATACAATCACAATAAGGAAATAACCATGATAAACAATAGTGATTAAAATATGTATTAGATTTTGTAAACATCAGTTTACTAATTATCCTGATTTGATCACCACATATTGTACACAGGTATCGATATTCAAATCTGTACTCCACAAATATGTATAATCTATTATGTTTAATAAAAAAACTTAATAAATAAATAAATCAAACATTTAATTATGTGCAAAAAAAAAAAAAAGGAAATATAGTTGATCAAATTAATGGGGTAGAAAAACCTTAACTGTAAAAACCCCTGTCAAGTACGATTAAAAAGAGTCAATGCATCCAGCTTTGTATGGCCAACATTCTAAGGGAAGTTAACTAAAATCTAGTAAATATGTTCTGGGTTTAACTACACTTTCTAACTCAAACTACATCCTTTACCCTTAGCAGGTTATGGGGTAAGGTAGAAAAGCAGGATAATTGCTTTCATTTCTAATAGTTTTGTTTGAAGTTCATTGGACCTTATTTTTCAAGTAACCACATTCATAGATGCTTGCTCTTTAAATTCTTTCTACCTGTATTCAGGAAGGCAGGATTGCCATTCAAAGCTGTGGTGCATCAAATTTCTCCTGGCTCTGCAGTTCTCTGCTCCAACAGTTGATCTTGAGAGTTCCCACATCATCTCATTTCATCCCTTCCAATAAGAAGACTTTTCAGGGCATACTTTAGTGAAGAGTATCTCATAATGTAGGATCTGCAGACCGGTGTCGTCCATGAAACTGTTTTTACCAGTCTGCAACAAGGTAAGAACGGAAATGAAGAGGATGCTTATAGACACTCTTAACAGAAATCTTACACAGTAAGTTTAGGTTTGCAGAAACTAAAAATAAAATAACGATGGCCTTATATTTGTATATCCTCTTTTTCCATTTCATTTACTCTATTAATTCATTTTTTATTGTATTTTAACCAAAGTACAAGTATTAGCCCACACAGAATGCAAAAACAACAACAAATGGTCATTGATTATAGAGAGTTTGAGGCACTGCTTTAGTACATTCGAAGACTCTTCTAGCAATATTTCTAGAGACTTTTAAGGATCCACTGGGAACAGCTGACTAGCAACTGGTAAGTGAAACACCAGTTCTAAATCCAGACACTTGTGACATCATTAAAGTTTGTTGGGGGCACCTTGAGCTGCCTTTTCCTCTCTTAGTGACTCTTCACCTCCTACTCTCCACACCTGCTTTCAATTCACACAACAAATAAGCTGTGTCAGGCATCATGTTGGGCTTGTGGAGTGCGAGAGTAAGCAAGCCAAACATGGCCCTGGCCCTCACAAGGCCTATAATTTAGTGGAGATATTACCTCCCTGCTGCTACTGACCTTAGAGTTTTATCCTCCACTTCGTTTCCAAAACCTGCTCTCAGAAAAGTAGCTGAGGTTGAGCATACTGTTAAAATTAGAGACAATTTTACTCTACTCAAGGATAGCTCATGTAAAATATTATCTAAATATCATATAAAAGATTCAGGTGTAATGAAGTTCAGGATGAGGTCGGGAGGTGAGTCTCCATCAGGGGAAATTACAACACATAGGCAAACACTGATTTATTTGGGCTAAGCCCAGAGTCATTCCCTCCTTCCCTACACCTACCTCAAACTCAAGGACCATGGCCTTGAACCTGTCATGGTCTATCTCCATTAATTAAGAGTCAAGATAGCATTTGGGTTTTTTAAAATTTATTGTGCAATTCTCTTAGAACACTCTCCTCAAAACTTCAGCTACAGTGCCAAAAACAGCAATCACAAAAGTTCTCTTTTGCTGTCTTTAATTGCAGAGAAAAAGTCCTTTTTGTTTCCAGTCATTGTCAGTTTTTTCTCCTTAACTTCTTAGGAAGACCTTATGCTAATAACATGCCAGGAAATACTTTATACCTCACAAGAAAGCTTTGTTCTTTTGTGGCTACTGAAGGACCTTTTAGCAAAGAAAATAAAGTAGATGACTAAGTGCAAAACATTCATTAAAGTGTTCTCCAAAAATGTTTTTTTTTATGAAAAAAATGATTTGGCTACAAAGAATGATTAGTATGTCAAGAATTTCATTTCAGGCAACAATTTTGTTATTAGAACAAGCCACAGTTGTCTACACATTGGTTTTGTTCAGAAGATGTAATGCAAGATACATAAGAAAGAGAACTTTGAATGCTGTTATCTGCCATGCAGTACTTCTATTGTAAGCACAGATAATAACAGTTCTAATATTTTTTTCATTTCCTTGGGTGCCAAATCTCCCTCTCACTGCACACAGTGCCCTTTATACCGTGGCTGCTGTGGCTGCTGCCCCAGCTTCTCTGGAGACCTGAACAAGTGATTAAGCAGTTCGTATCTTGGGAGGAGAAAAAATACTTTTATCTTTAAACTCAGTCTCTTGCATGTGTTTCAAGGTATAACTGAAGTGTTTCTTATAGCCCAGGGTACCTCTAGAATGAAAGTGACTTAAAATAGAGGCATCTTATATTGCAACAAATTCCTTAGGTGATTGCTTTAAAAACTAATAAAAAGGAAGAGGGAAGAAGGAATGATGGGGGTCGCTAAATTCATGCTTGTGCAGTAGCACACTGCTGTCTCTAGATGGACATCCCAGGGCTTAATTTCACGGGGTGCTCCTGCAGCCCCATAAGGTAAATGTAACTTCCGCATTTGTATTACTGTTTTACAGGAATGTAACTACATTTTATCAACCCTGGGATTTACACAGGTGAAGGATTTTTGACTCTCATTATATCACTGTCAAGCATCGTTTTAATAATATATTCCACCACTTGAAATATAGAATTTCCATGACAGAGGAGATAGATCACAATGGCCACATAATATGGTAAAAAGTATCCCAACTCAAAGGTGACAAGACCAGAGTGTTAGTTATAACGTTCCTTGAGGCTCAGGTTTCTCAACTCCAAAGCAGGAATAGCATCTGCCCCCTAAGGATGTTTGTGTTAGTTCATTTTCTGTTGCTTACAACAGAATACCTGAAACTGGGTAATTTATAAGAAAATGAAATTTATTTCTTACAGTTTTGGAGGCTAGAAAGGGCGAGGAGGCACATCTGGCGAGGGCCTTCTTCTTGGTGGGGACTACCTACAAAGTCCTGCGATGGTGCAAGGCATCACATGGTGACGGGGGCAAGAGCATGCTAACGTGCTCACTTGATCTTCTTATAAAGCCACCGGTGTCCCTCCTATGATAGCTCATTTATCCGTTAACCCATTGCTCCATGAATGGATTAATCCATTTACTAGGGCAGATCCCTCACAATCCAATCATCTCTCAAAGTCCCCACCTTTCAAATACCATAATTGGATTTTCCACCCTCTCAACACTGTTACAATGGGAATCAAGCCTCAATATGAGTTTGGAGGGCGGGGGGGGGCTTCAAACCATAGCAGTGTTATAAAGATACAAGAGATGGATATAGGGAAGTGCACTTTGAAAAACTTGGAAAGTTATGTAGGCTAGTGGTTTTCAAACTTTCGCATGCATTGGGATTTGCTAAAACAGGTTGCTGGGCCCCTTTTTCAGGGTTTCTGACTCGGTGTATATAGGGTAGGGCCAGATAATCTGAATTTCTGAAGTACCAGGTGATGTCAATGCCGCAGGTCTGGGTGGCACATTTTGAGAATAACTCATATAAATTAATTGCTTTTAAACTATTTTCAACAAAGTCTGAGGACCCTAGTGGGTATCTAGAGAATCTGTTATTCCCAGAACCTGTCAAGCCAAGAAATGTTTTAGTGGGCAGGGCTGGGGTCGCTTGGGGCCTCACTCTCACCCCCAGCTCCCACCCATCTCTACGTCAAATACAGAAGTTAGGTATGTTTTGTTTTTATGTCTTTGCCAATGTTGAGGCTATGGGTAATATTTTATTGGAAAGAAAGGTTAAAATTGTAGGTTTTAAAAAGTACTTATCAAAGTGGTAAGGAATTGACCTATATATCTTTTATATCTTATCAAAAGTGCAATGGAGCTTATAAATTATCTGAGTAATTTGATCAGGTGGAAAATCTAAACTAAATAGTATGACTTCAAAATCTGAAAGATTCAAGGGTCTGCAATTGTTCATCTTTATTGTTATAAATATTTAGAAAATTGAAATTGTATTATACAGAGATGTTGAAACACTCACCGATTTAAGTCTGAAAGAATCTATAAGAAGAACAATTCTTGTCATATCATTAATATTGAAACATAAATCTAGTTGCCAGTTTTTAAATATGCTTTGTCCTTTCTGGATTTTTATCTCCAGGATGTAAGAGAATAAAATGAGTTTGAATTAGGCTACTGAAAAGCTTTACATAAATCAAACTTATGATCAATTTTGAATTATCATAGTTAATAAAGAAAAATATTAACATTAAACAATGAAATGCCTTTCTCCAAACCCCACCAGTGACCAAAATAGGTGAATAATATTTACTTAGGCTGAAAAATATACGGTGGGATTTTCTTAGTAGATGTTTAGTTATCAATTTTACTTTGTTTAGATTAATATGAGAAATTAAAAGTGGAGTGGGATTGCACCTAAATTATATTTTCTAATACCATTTTTTAAGGAAAGAAGCTGGGTCTCTTTGCAGAAATGGCTACTTCCATATTTGGGGCAAGAAATGTACAAGATAAGGCTGGGACATATGATTTTACCAAAAAAAAAAAAAAAAAAAAGCAAGTTCTCAAATGACAAGTGGAGTCATAACACGCAACATAGGTGTCAACTTGACAGTACTCTCACTAGCAAGATTGGAGCAATTTTATCATTGAAATAACATTGACTGCAATTTATTAAAGCATATCATATAGAATACTATTATATTTACAATGATTAAAAAAATGCCTTTATTGGCCAGCATTGCTGGCTACTAGTGCACCAAATCTTACATTGAAATTGACAAGTACAAGAAAATGACCAAGCATTTATCCTGTAATTCCTCAATGACCTGTATTTCAGAAAAACCAATAGTCAATGACAAAAAATTGTTCTTTATGGAAAGTGTCCAGCTTAAAATAATGTAGGAATAGTGATAGAATTAGAAAAGCACCCAAAGTGATCTAAACAACGTAAGAAACAATTATTAAATGAATTCTAAAGGTATTAAGTAAAATGTTAATGAGGAACTTTACAGTGGAGAAATCAGGTTGACCCCACCTATACCCAGTGATTAACTTGAGCATTTATTTTAGATGGAACAAGACACTTTGGATTTCAAAATATTTATAATTATGTAATTAAATGAAAGAGTTATTATTTTTTAGAAAAACATATCTTAAACCCAATCTTTCAGTCTAAATCTATGTCCTCTTTTCTCTACTTTTTTTGACTCACTGATTCACTCTGACTAATTTTCTACACAAAGATTTTTGATTTCCTTGGTAATAATATAATTAACTTAGTAAACATAACTCATTTGTATTACAGACTGAAACATATTTTCTTGCATGCTCACTAATTATTATTTCTAGTCAAAACAGAATGAAGAAAGATTTGGGCTTTCAGACCCCACACTGTCTGCATTCCTAATGACCAAAAAATCAATTTGGCACATTCAGAGAGACAAATTCTTTTAAAAATGTGTTTTATTTTAGCAGAAAGCAATGTTATTAAATATAATAGTTAAAAAGTGTATGTAATTTTGCAGAAATTTGTTTTTCTAACACCATTTATAAAGGCAAAAATAAGTGGATAGTTAATACAAGTGCATTGTACAGTCAATGTATTTGGTTCTTTCCTGTTAATTTAAAATAATTAAGCACGAAGCCTAAGAAGGGTTTTCAGCTGCATGGAATAATTTGATAAGAGTTTATTACTTCTGTGGTTATATGCTTAGTAAAACTTCCCAGGGGATAGTTTTTTCTAGCATCTTGCCCATTCTCAGTGATCTTTAGTGGTCACTCTAATTTTTCTTTTCTTTTCCAGGAAATCATTAAAATACATCAGTTAATATCATCTACCACCTTTCTCTTGACCCTTTGGAAACCACATGATGCCTCAAAGAATTCTTTAGTAATATGCTCAAATTATTCAAATCCATGGAACAAGTGGAAGCATCCTTCTCTTGGTCTTACTGGTCCACTTATCTCAGGCATTAGCCACTTTTTTTTTTTTTTTTTTTTTTTTGACATTTCAGTTGATTTTTTTTGTGTGTGACATTTCAGTTGATTTTTTTATTTTTTTATTTTATTTTATTTTATTTTATTTTTAAATTTTATTTTGTCGATATACATTGTGGCTGATTATTGCTCCCCATCACCAAAACCTCCCTCCCTCCTCCCTCCCCCCTCCCCCCCAACAATGTCCTTTCTGTTTGCTTGTCGTATCAACTTCAAGTAATTGTGGTTGTTATATCTTCTTCCCCGCCCCCACCGGTTTTGTGTGTGTGTGTGTGTGTGTGTGTGTGTGTGTGTGTGTGCGTGTGTGTGAATTTATATATTAATTTTTAGCTCCCACCAATAAGTGAGAACATGTGGTATTTCTCTTTCTGTGCCTGACTTGTTTCACTTAATATAATTCTCTCAAGGTCCATCCATGTTGCTGCAAATGGCAGTATTTCATTCGTTTTTATAGCTGAGTAGTATTCCATTGTGTAGATGGACAACATTTTCCGTACCCACTCATCTGATGGTGGACATTTGGGAGGCATTAGCCACTTTTAAAGTTGCACATGAAGTACCACTAACCCATCAAAAAAGCAGCCTTCACTTGGGGCACTGGGTGTTGCTTCTCTTCTTATTGACTAATGTGTTTAATTACGACATGTCTATCTTTGTTTTACTTTTTAAAAAAATTGTTGTCATTAGTGAGGTATATGGGTACCTGCCTATCTAATAAGGATTTTTAACATTACAACAGTTCTTAGCCAGGTGTGAGCATCATCAGATCACTTAGGAAATTAATTTAAAATAGAAGTGCCTCCTGAAGAAAAATCTCCAGGAGTAAAACCAGGCATACGTATTTCTAAAATGTCCCCAGGTGATTTTGATGTTCACTCCTAGTTAAGAAACAGTATGTTCATTCTCAGGGGAAACATTCAAATGCTTTCTTTTGTCTTATGTTCTAACGAAGAACAATTCTGAATGAATATTGTCAGAAGAATCTATAATTATTAATTTCAATAGTGCCCTTAGCTCCTTAAGCAGATGATATATTCCATTATATTTTCCAGACTGCATTTTAACATTTACTATGGATTTCTTTGATGGCCAGTGGTTACTTCACATGAGGTGGTATATTCTAAATAGTAGGAAATAGGTTTGTCTTGCTGATCACTGTATTTGCATTCCTTAGCCCAGAAACAAACACAGAAGGTGTTCAACAAATATTGACAGGATGTAGTATAAGCTTTTATATAACATTTAAGCCATTAACCTTTTGGTAAGAGAAAGCTTCAATTCATCAAGAAAATTTACAAACTATTTTTAAAACGTATTTCAATCTTTCTGATTTGCACAATGGCTTGCGATTTGCACAAATGACATCCATTCGTAACTATTCAAATGGTCCTTGAAGCAGAGATTATCAGATTTGTTCTACCTGTGCAGCAAATTTACAGTTTATGTATATTATAGAGAAGGAAAGATTCAGTCACTCATTAAATCTTTCAGATAAAATCTCTCCACAAATATTTTTATAAAGTTTGAGCGAAATTGTTCCTTTAATTATGAATGCTCTCAAGTGGCATGAGCATGAAAGTTTTGCAAATGGACGTAAAAACCTCCAAGGGGCAGCCTTGGAATTTTTATCATCCTTCCTCATCCATGAGAGAGTATTGAAGTGGCCAGTTTGTCTTCTCACCAGTAGAGGTAGGTAGTTTTATTTTAAAATGTTCTTCTGCATTATGAGAATCAAATCAAGTGTATGACTTTACCGTACCAATAATTGTAAAATCAATAAGTGATACTTGTTTTACAGGATAGTTAGCAAAGATATTCCCTTTGCTTTTAAAGTACACAGTTAGTATGCATTTCAGTCTTAATAATCAAGAATTTCTTTGTATGTTGGAAAGTCATAGATTTTTTTTAATATAATGAGGTGCCTTAGTTATTTGGAAATCCCTTTATATCTATGCCATGTTAGTAAACAAGCTCAAATATATATTTCTGATGAGTATAGAAATTACTCTTAAAATGTAGCAAGACAGACATGATTGTGCCAGAATTATCATTTTAGCCAATTGAATAGAATGAGTTGTGTTAAAGAGTGGTTTTTATAACAAAGTGTTCAGAAATTATAGCATGTACAGCATGTAGTATTCCTTGATTATTTTAAGATATAAGCCATCTACAAATGCTATCCTATCAGGATTTGTAGGGGAAACATCAGTCAAGTCATTACAGGACAGACATGCTTACAGCTTGACAAAATGTTAATCAGTCATGAAATTCATCTTTAACAACAGGATGAAGTAAAATAGTGGGATTCAGATTGGATTAGCATTTGGAGGTTTTATGAAGAGCATACCTTAAAAAAATTCAGAGACAGTAACTCAGCTGGCCAGTATTTATTGAGTATTAAGTATTCTTTTTTTCCCCCTAGATAATACAGGTCTACAGCATGAGTCCCGTAGAAAAGAAGCCAAGGTAGAAGAATGCTAGTAAGGATTAGACTAAACCGTCTTCATTACAATTTATAAACAAGGTGGATGAGATTAAATAAGGTTAAAAGAAATTTTTAGATGTGTAATGAGTTTCTGGGTAAGCATTCTTAAAACACAACTTTCTATTGTATGCACAAAGTGAGCATAGTTTAGCATAATTAGAAATCCCCAAATTTGCTGTTTTAATGACATCTGGCTAATAAAGGAGAAGACCGCTTCTGCTTACAGCCATGCAAGGTAACAGGGACTGGATTTTATCCTCCCGCTCTAATATAACCAACAAACTGGTAAAATATATGAAGTGTTTTTTAGACATTGAACTACAGGCAGCATGGAATTGTTTGAATTCATAATCCTCCATCTGAGGAAGGAGAAAAGAGTAACAATAATTGCAAGAAAGATGAAATAACTATTTAAATTATGTTTCCCTGACATTTTCTGTGTTAATATGCTGGCTGTATAATTATTTAGTTCTTGGTATTTGTGCTATATAATGTTTCCTGTAAATTTTATCAGTGTAAATCTGTGGTGAATGTGCAATTCTGAAACTTCAGATGTTACTAGGATAGTGGGAAAGGTGATATGTGTTAGAAGGTGATATGTTGATGAACTTTTCTAGGGAGATTCACATTTTCATAGTGGGAAAAGAGCTGTAAGTGTGAATAAACCTTTAGTGTAATAAGTACTATGTTAGAATGGTGTACAAAGTTTCATGGAAGCCAAGAGTGGGCCTAAGAAGCTATGTCTGACCAGTGGCATTACAGATTTTGATGTTTTACCTGGAGTTTGAAAGATAGATTGGGAAATCTTTCCAGAGAATAATTTTTGTCTATTTCTTACACTTCTATTAAACAAGTGTCTAGCACATAAATATTATTTATTGAATAAATATATGTTGTCGAATAAAAATGGGTGAAAGAATCAACCATTTCACTAATAATACCTAAAGGACAGATTACAGATGAAATGTAAGCTAATCAATTTCATTAAGTAATACTAACAGTTTTTAAGTCATTTGTTGACTGCATAAACTGTCCTTTAAGGCAGCCAATATGTAATAGACAGAATTTGGATATGTTTCCCCGCAAAGCTCATGTCAAAATCTGATCTCCAGCTTGGCAGTGTTGGAAGCAGGTTGGGTCATGGGGTCAGATCCCTCATGAATAGATTAATGCCCTGGAGGGCAGAGAAGTAAGTGAGTTCTTGCTCTATTTCTTCCCACCAGAGCTGGTTGTTTAAAGGACCCTGGCACTTCCCCCCCCCCCTCTTGCTTCCTCTTGCCATGTGACCTTGCACCCACCTGCTGCTGCCTACCATTTTCCAACATGAGTAGAAGCAGCCTGAGGCCCATGCCTGATGCATCTGTCCCAGAATCAAGAGCCAAATAAACCTCTTTCCTTTATAAATTATCCAGTTTCAGTTATTCTATTATAGCAATACAAAAATGGATTAATACAGTAATGCACATAGTACTACAGGAAAAGAATAGTCTACAAATAAAACTTTCATACCCTCTGCTAAAATTAGTTCGTAGCAGAAAAGTCTAATACACTACTATATTAGAAAAAGTATTTCAGGGACAAGGTTTCTTTAAAATGGATCTTAGGTTCGTATCCAAGACAACTTTATTTTCATCTGAATTAAAGTAGAATTTTCACATTTAGAAAACTTATGTTATAATCCATTATCGTTATAATGGAAAATGAGTATAATTATAATGGTGCTGGGGTAGATTGGGAGAACTGTGGTTTAATTTAGCCTGTACACTAATAATTAACATGGCCTTGAGCAAACCCAGGTCTCATTTCTTTATTCAGACCATGAGGAGAAGGACTACACAATCTTTGTGTCCTCTTTCCAGATCAAATATCCTAGGACCTTAATAAGCAATTAATAGATCTTATTTTCCAGATGTTTCAGATGTGTATTTTCAAGTTCTTTATATGTGTTATGTATGTGTGCGTGCCTGTAAGAGAGTGTGGGGGGGGTGGGGTGGGGGGTGAACAGTGTATCATACTTATTGTCTCAGAAACAAGAATATAATCAGTTTAAGTAGAAATTTTTTGACAGACACATATTTCCCTTAAATAAGTGAACTGCACTTTAGGATATAAAACCAATTCATAGGTTTTATGTGACCTAGGCCAATAAATATGTCAGCTCTATCTTGCTGTTGATATCAATTGTACCTACATTTTCTAGTGCTTTCTGGTTAATAGACTAGTAAGTCAGTCAAAGAATCAATAAAATTAAGACTAATCTCCTGAAAGAAAAATAGTCTCCAGAAACTTGTCACTGAGAGGCCTAAATTTACAATTGCATTTTTTTTTCTGCTAAGACTATTAGAGCTCCAAAAAATACACTATGGACAGGTAGCTATTTCAAAGAAAGTATTTTAGGTTTGATTTTGATAGAAAGAAGTAGCCTTAGAATCCAAATGTAATTGCTTTGACCAACAGCAAACGAAATTTTCCCAGTGCATAACTCATTTATTTTTAAAAAATTTTAATTACATGAAAATATTCTCCTTAAAAAAAATTAAATGGTATAATAATAGACAAAACAAAATGAGAATCTCTTTTTACCAACTACTGTCATTTACACATGTAGCCGCTGTTAGAGATCCAGCATGCTTCCTCCTAGGCCTCTCTAGATGTATATATAGATTTATTTTTGTAAATAGATTTTACATATACTTTAAAATCAATTTATGCATGCTGTATTCTTAACACAATAGGGAGAACAATTACAATCTTCCTCTCTGTAACTGGTCATGTGGTCAAAGCTGATATTTATAAAAACCTTCTTGTACTACTCTTCTGTATACTCTTTGCCTTCAGCGAGCACTCCATCTGGTTATAATTCTTTACCTGGCAGGGTGACCCAAACCTTCATCCCTGAGGAGTCTGGGCCATTTGTAATCTTGCCTGGATTAGGTTGTCATAATTTCCCATTAACCTGAATCACAGGGCATGGTAATACTGAGAAACACCTTAAGGGATCTCCTGTATTCTAGACATAATCTTCTTTACTTCCACTATGTAGTAGTAGTCCAACTTCCCTTTTTTTATGTATTTTTTTGTAATTGAAACGTAATTGATTATACATATTTGTAGGTAGAGTTGACTATCAGTATTTGTGTACAATATGTGATGATCAAATCAGGATAATTATCTTATTCATCATTACAAAACACCCATTCTTTGTGTACACTAACTTCCCTTTGGTAGTCTGGGTTAGTCACCCCATTCAACACTGTAACTCCTTTCTAAGCCGGTTGACTCTGAGGAGTTAGAAGGGGGCAGGTGGTGGCCTTAAATTCCAGATCAGTGGGATCATTTTTATGTCTCCTGGTGGGAGAATTTCTCCCTCTGGAACTAAAACCTCTAGATCAGCAGAGCATAAATTCAAGGGGACAGGAAGCACAGGGGGTCACTAGGGTTAATGGTGCCTGGTGACACTTCCATTTCCACCCCTTGATTCCTGGACCCATGAATCCTGATTATGAGAGAAACTGTACCATACATTGTACACTGATTTAGAGCATATAAGCCTTCTGGAGAACCTTGCCTTAGCCTGGCAGGGTATTGTCACATATTGGGTACTGTGACTATGACTTCAAAAGGCCATTCCATTATCATAAGAGACCAACTGCCCTAGGATGATGGGGAACATGGTAAGACCAGTGAATTCCTTAAGCATGAGCCAATTTCCACACTTCTTTGGCTGTGAAGTGAGTTCCTTGGTCAGAAGCAATACTGTAAGGAATACCACGATGGTGAATAAGGCATTCCATTAGTCCACGGATGGTAGTTTTGGCAGAAGCATTTTATGCCAGGAAAGCAAATCCATATCCAGAGTAAGTGTCTATTTCAGTAAACACAAAACACTGCTCCTTCCATGATAGAAATGGTCAAATGTGATCAACCTGCCACCAGGTAGCTAGCTGATCTTCCTGGGGAATGGTGCCATATTTGGGGCTCAGCATTGCTCTCTACTCTGGCAGACTGAGCATTCAGCACTGCCATTGCCAGGTCAGCCGTGGTGAGTGGAAATCCATGTTGCTGAGCCCATGTATAACTTCTATCCCTTCCACCTTGGCCACTTTGCTCATGAGCTTACTGGGCGATGACAGGGGTGGCTGGGGAAAGAGGCTGACTAGTATCCACAGAATAAGTCACCCTATCCACCTGATTATTAAAGTCCTCCTCTGCTGAGGTCACCCTTTGGTGGGCATTCACATGGGAAACAAATATCTTCACATCCTTGGCCCGCCCAGAGAGGTTTATCCAAATTCCTTTTCCCTAAATTTTCTTCTCACCAATTTTCCAATCATGTTCCTTCCATGTCCCTGACCACTTGGCCAAACCATTGGCTACAGCCCATGAAGTGGCATATAATCACACATCTGGCCATTTCTCCTTTCAAGCAAAGTGCACAATCAGGTGAATTGCTCAGCATTCTGCCTATTGAGAAGGTTTCCTATCACCATTGTCCTTCAGGGATGTCCCAGAAACATGCTGTAGTGCCTCAGCTGTACATTTTTGGTTAGTGCCTGCATATTGCACAGAACCATCAGTAAACCAGGCCCTAGTTTTCTCTTCCTCTTCTCAACTGATCATACGGTATACCCCACTCCTGATACCAAAATCTGTATTAGTCACAGTTCTCCAGGGAGACAGAACCAACAAGATATGTAGAAAAATATATGAGAGGGGATTTGTTAGGAAAATTTGGCTCATGCAAAGGCTGACAAGTTTCATGATAAGCCATCTGCAAACTAGATGCCAGTTGTGAAGCCTCAGAACCAGGGGAGCTGATGATGTGATTCTCAGTCCCAGGCCACAGGCCTGAGAGCCTAGAGGTAGTTGGTGTAATTCCTGCAACCCAAAAGCTGAAAAGTCTCGAGTTCTGATGTCCACGGACTGGAGATAAGAGTATATCCCAACTCCAGCTGATTGAGTGATTTTTGTTCCATTTTGTTCTCTCTGACCCCCCAGCAGACTGGATGGTGCCCGCTGATATTGAAGGCAGATCTCTCTCATCTAGTTAGCTCAGGCCCAGATGCTAATCTTTTCTGGAAACACACTCATAGACACATCCAAAAAGATTTCTTTACCAAGTTTCTAGATATTCCTTAATCTAATCAAGTTGACACATAGAATTAACCATCACACATTCTATGCCTTCTTTGTACATATGTTTCTATGTTGGTACATTTAGGTTGCTCTCATTGCCTTTAACAAATACAAAATATTCCACAGTATGGATGTGCTAAAATTTATTTCACCACTTGGACATTGGTAGAGGATTGATTATTTCCATTTTTTTCCTAACACACACAGCAGTGGAATGAATATCATTTAAAATATGTGGAGGATTTTGCAAATAAGTCTTAATATTTATTGCAGATTAATTCTGTGTAACACATTTTTCAAATATACTACAAATTACATTTCAAAATAACTTCATTATTTTTACTCTTACCAATGGCACGACTGTGTCTGTGGTTTTGTATTCTCAGCAAAACTTGACATTTTCAAACTTAAGATTTTTATCAGTCTTATTGATGAAAATGATCTCACTTTTCATTCTCTGGTATTAATGTGATTCAGCATTTTTTATATGTTTATTGGTAATTCATGTTCTTTTTACGAATGGCTAATGACAGTCTTTGCACATTCTTCAACTGGGTTACTTTTACTTTTTGTAGTCCATATATACCTGCATAGAAATCCTTCTCAGTTAAACAGATTGCTCAGATTTTCTTCTAGTCTGCTACTTGTCCTTTAACCTCATATGAGGTAACTTATTTTACTAAAGCTTTTAACTTGTATGTCATGCCATTTGACATGTCTCTCTACTCCTTTGTGGCTTCTGTGTTATGTGTCTTACCCAGAAAAGTTATTTCTCATTTTAGTATTATTTTAAATCTACTAAATTTACTTTAATTTTGTTTTGGTTTTTTGTGGGTTTTACATTTGATTCCTAAATTCATCTGGAATTATGTTTTGTGAGGGAGTGAGGTAAACTTTTTTTTCCTCCAGATGAACTACCTGTTTTCCAAATTTTAAATAGCTTATTTTCCCTGACCTACCTTACAAGCAAACTTTGAAATGCTGCTTATGTTATGAACTAAATTCTTATACATATAAATATCTCTGAATGCTATTTAAAGTAATATTGTCTTTTAATGTGCCAGTACAATATTTTAAAAATTACTATGGCTTTTAAGTGTGTTTAAATATATGGCTTTATAGGTCACCATCCTTTGCTCTTCTCTTTTTTTATTATTATTCAGAATATTTTAACATTTACTTGTACCTATTTGTGGGGTACAGTGTGCTGTTTCAATACATACATATACGGCACAATGATTCACTTAGGGTAGATAGCATAGTTTTATACCCATTAGTCCAGTACTTTCCTCCTCCCTCCCCACCCAGCCTCTGGTAACTATTATTTTACGCTCTACTTGTATTTTTTTTTTCCAGATTCCACATTTGAGTGATATCCAATGCATTTGTCTTTTTGTGTCTGATTTACTTCACTTAACATGTTGGTTCTTATGTTGCTGCAAATGATAGGATATCATTTTTATTTTTTTATAGCTGAGTAGTATTCTATTGTGTATATATACTGTTTTGTATTCATTCATCACTTGGTGGGCATTTAGGTTGGCCCAACGCTTGGCTACTGTGAATAGTGCTGTGATGAACATGGGAGGGCAGGTGTCTTTTTGATATATTGATTTCATTTCCTTTGGGTATATACAAAGTAGTGGGATAACTGGGTCATAAGGTAGATCTATTTTTAGTTCTCTGAAGAGCCTCCATACTGTTTTCCACAGTGGCTGTACCAATTTACACCACCGACAATGTAGGAGAGTTCCTTTTTCTTCGTATCCTCACGAGCATTTGTTACTTTTTGTCTTGTTGATAATAGCCATTGTAATTAGAGTGAAATGATATCTCATTGTGATTTTAATTTGCACTTTCCTGATGATTAGTGATATTGAGTATTTTTTCATGTGCCTGCTGGTCATTCATATGTCTTGTTTTGAGAAATGTCCATTCAGATTCTTTGCGTAATTTTAATTGGGTTTTTATTAATATTATTAATAATATTATTATTTTGCTCTTGAATTATTTAAGCTTCATATGTATTTGGATATTAACCCCTTTTCTGATATGTAGTTTGCAAACACTTTCTCCCATTCTGTAGGTTGTGTCTTTACTTTGTTGACAGTATCCCTTGTTGTCCTGAAGCTTTTTAGTTTGATGTAGTCCCATTTACACATTTTTGCTTTAGTTGCCCGTGCCTTTGTAGTCTCACTCAAAAAAGTGCTATGTACTCCCATTTTCTGTAGTGTTCCCCCTGTATTTTTGTCTTGTAGTTTATAGTTCTGGGTCTTAAAATTGGGACTTTGATCCATTTTGAGTTGATTTTTATGTATGATGAGAGATAGGAGACTAGTTCCAATCTTCTGCATGTGGATATCCAGTTTTCCCAGCACCATTTGTCAGAGGCTGTCCTTTCCCCCACTGTATATTTTTGGTACCTCTGTAGGAAAATCAGTTGGCTGTAAATGTGTGGGTTTATTTAGGGGCTCTCTATTCTATTTCATTGGTCAATTAAACTATTTTTATGCCAGTCCCAGGCTGTTTTGATTACCATAGATTTATAGTCTATTTTGAAGTCAGGAAGTGTGATGCCTCCAACTTTGTTCTTATTGTTCAAAATTGCTTTAGTTATATGAGGTCTTTTGTGGTTCCATACAATTTTTAACACAGTGTTTACTGTTTCTGTGAAGAATATCATTGGTATTTTTATAGGGGTTGCGTTGAATGTGTGAACTGTTTTGGGTAATGTGGACATTTTGATGATGTTAATTCTTCCTATCCGTGAACACGAGATAGCTTTCCATTTATTTGTGTCCTCTTCAATTTTTTGATGAATATTTTACAGTTTTTATGGTAGAGATATTTCACCTCCTTGGTTAAATTTACTCCTAGCTATTTCATTTTTTGTTAACTATTGTGAATGGGATTACTTTCTTGATTTCTTCTTCAGTTATTTCATTATTGGCTTATAGGAAAGCTATATATTTTTTGTGTTAATTTTGTATCCTTCCACAATACTAAATTCATTTATTAGTTCTAGCAATTTTTTGGTGGAGTCTTTAGGGTTTTCTATGTAAAGGATCATGCCATCTGCAAAGAAGCATATTGACTTCCTCCTTCCTGATTTGAATGCCCTTTATTGTTTTTTCTTGCCTTATTGTGCTGGTTAGACCTTCTAGTACTATGTTGAATGAGAGCGGGGAAAGTGAGCATCCTTGTCTTGTTCCAAATCTTGGAGGAAAAACCTCCAATTTTTGTCCATTCTAAATGGACATTTTGATATTATATATCAGGTTTGTCATATACGGTTGAGGTACATTCCTTCTACACCTAGTTTGTTGAGTGTTTTTATCATGAAGGGATGTTAGACTTTTTATTTTCAAAATAATGGCATTATTTTACAACTTTTTCTCCGGATGAATTTTAAGTATTTTCAAATTTTATAAAAAAAAATCTTCTTTGGAGCTTGATAAAAATGACATTGAATTCATAGAATTCACATTTAATATTAAGCCTCTTGACTGATTGATTGATTTGTACATATCACTTAGATAATTTTATAGTTTTCTTCATAAAGAAACGTTTCTTTGGATTATTCATATGTGTTTTATAGGTTTTCTTGCAATGTAAATGAGATTATTTTCTAGTATTTCTGTATAAATTCTGGCATACATTTAAGCAGAGAAATTCTGCTTACTTAGTATGTTCATCCATTTTTGGCTACCTTAGTAGACTCTCCAATCACTTGTAAATTTTTCAGTTGATTTACTTTGAATTTATAAGTAGTGAATAATAGTACCTTTAGACAGTTGCAAGTGTGTTTTTTTTTTTTCTCTTTGCATAGTTAATCTCTGGTGAAGTATTAAATAGTAGTAGTAACAATGGGCACACTTGTCTCATTCTTACTGCCTGTGGTGAGAATACTTCTTATTTTTTAATCATCACATATGAAGTTGAGTATAGTTTTTTGGTTTTTGTAGCTGTGGTAGACTCAGCTTGTGTTCCTAGCTTATTAAAGTTAAAAGAATTTTTTTGAATTGTAAGTAAGCTTACATTTTAGCTAAACACCTTTATATTATACTTCCTTGAAATCCTGAAATAAACCCTACTGTGACATGATGTTTTCTATTAATATCTCTTTGGCAAAACACTAGTGTGCATTATTCTCAGAATAATCTGTTGTTAAAGTGGATGGACTTGCAAGGACCTAGGATCTCATCCTTTTCGGATTGAGGGGCCCCCTCAAAAACTGTTGTCATGTCTCTTATTCTCTAGATCTTAATTCTGTTAAAAGGTTATGCGTGTGGTAGAAAACTATCATTGTGCTGTTGAAGTATAAAAACAAGGGTAATGAGCCAGTTAACTGTCTAAAACAACCAGTTGCTTCTGTCTAATATGTCAAAAGTGAGTGCACTTGTTTGGGGAAGCTAATTTTCAACTAACTCAAATGTCAGGACAGCTTTTACTAAAAGATTTTTACTTTTCTATAAGGGTTGGATAAAACAATGGAGTGATTTTTTTTCTCTCTTCTCTTTTCTTTTCTTTGCTCTTGTGTTTCTTTAAGATTCATTTAACCCTTACCTATACATTCAGTCCCTAACCACACTCACAACCCTAAAAGGAGCAACTAGTAGCTCATCCTTAGTTGGCCTAATTGCAAGGTACAAGCCTCTTTTGTTTTGGTTACTCTTCACTCCCTTCAATGGGTGAAGGACTGCCCTAAAATAAAGACCCTCTAATTTGGTCTCCCATGCTTTTATTCATTTACTCCTTCTCATTTATGAATTTATCCATGGAACACATACTTATGGAGCAACAACCAGTCATCCACAACTGTCCTTAGTGCTGGGGGCTAAGCAGAGAATATGGCAAGGTCTTCTTCCTCATGACATTTTCATCATAGTAGGAGGGACAAGTAGTGGTGGACAGAAAGACAATCAACAAGGAAACAAGTAAATGTCAAGATTGAGACACACTGTAAAGAAAGTCAAAAAGGGGTGACTCAAAACAGATTGAAGAAGGCCTATCAGAACAGGTGACATTTGAATTGATACCTGAATGGTAAGAAGGAGTTCACCATGGTAAAATTCTTATGAAAGATAATTTATAATACAGATGCTCCTTGACTTATGATGGGGTCATGTCTCAAGAACCCATCATAAATTGAAAATGTCATAAGTTAAACATGCATTTAATGCACCTAATCTACCCAAATCATATCTTTACCAACCTAGCCTACCTTAAACATTCTCAGAATAATGTTGGTCAAAAATTATAAAACACAAAGCCTATTTTAAAATAAAGTGTTGAATATGTCATGTAATTTATTAAATACTGTACTGAAAGTAAAAAAACGGAATGTTTGAATAGATACTGCACTATGGTTTCTACTGAATATGTATTGCTTTTGTACCATCATGTTTTTTCTTTTTTTATTGAAGCATAATTGATTATACATATTTGGGGGATACATTGTTGACTACAAATACCTATGTACAACATGCGATGATCAAATCAGTATTATTAGCATATTCTTTATTAAAAATCATAACTATTCTTTTTGTCCCTTACCTAGTCTCTCTCCAACCCTATTCTCCCTCCCCCCACTCCCACCTCTAGTAACCATAGATTTGCTCTCTTCTTGTGAAAGTTCAATGTATTACAGTGGTTCTTTCTTTCTTTCTTTCTTTCTTTCTTTCTTTCTTTCTTTCTTTCTTTCTTTCTTTCTTTCTTTCTTTCTTTCTTTCTTTCTTTCTTTCTTTCTTTCTTTCTTTCTTTCTTTCTTTCTTTCTTTCTTTCTTTCTTTCTTCTTAGCACTCACTTATGAGTAAAGACATGCAGTATTTCTCTTTATGTGTCTGGTTTATTTCACTTAACATAATTTTCTCCAAGCTCATCCATGTTGCTGTGACTGGCAGAATTTCATTCTTTTTTATGGCTGAGTAGTGTTCCATTGTGTATATATACCACATTTTCTTTGTCCGGTCATCCATTGATTGACATTTAGGTTGCTTCCAATTCTTGGCTATTGTAAATAGAGTTGCGATGAGCATGGGAGTGCATGTATTCCTTCAGCATGATAATTTCCATTCCTTATGCCCGGAAGTGGGATTGTTGGATCATATGATAGCTGTATCTTTAGTTGTTTCGGAAACCTCCACACTGTTTTCCATAATGGCTGTACTATTTTACAGTCCCATCAGCAGTGTGGAAGAATTCCCCTCTCTCCACATCCTTGCCAGCGTTTGTTACTTTTGGTCATTTTAATTATGGCCAGTATAACTGGGGTGAGATGATATCTCAATATGGTTTTAATTTTCATTTCCCTGATGATTAAACACGTTAAACCTTTTTTCATGTACCTATTGTCCATTTGTATGACTATTCTGCTACTTTGACTGTGTTTTAATTGGATTATTTTATTTATTTATTTTTATTTAAATCAGTTTTATTTAAGAATTTCCAACACTGACAACTCTTACAAAAAGCATCCAAGCACAGGACACAGAACTGCAGCAAACAGAATTCTTAAGGGTAGCTAACAGGCATTAGAACTTCGACCATTCTTTGAGTCACCTGAGCTCACTGTTGAACTCTGCTTCCAAGTACTCCTGCAAAACACACCACCAGCTCAGTCTATGTTTTCAACCCATCAGCTTCAGTTCACATTACCACACTTACATATCAGTAACAGAAGAGAACACACACCATACAGCATTCACAGCAGTTAACAAAGGGGTAGGAGAAATACAAGTATCATTTCACCTAACACATTCAACTAATGTGTGTTACCTATGAACAAAACTCACTAAGTCTTCCAACAGATGTGGCTATCCTCTGAATGCAAAAAATGTTTGTATGTTATTTGCTAGTGTTGCTCTCTGCACACTCTCTCACCAAAGCCACAGGATTGAGAGACACATCTCGCCAAGTTAAAAAATGTCCATTATGCACCAGCTAGTCTCTGTACGTGCTCTCCTTTTCTCACTCATACTATCCTTTCATGCCTGGCACCACCATCAATCCCACACAAGGTTTCAAAAGTTCAAACAGCCTTATGGTTCCATATCACAGCTTTGCATTCATAGCATTGATATGACTCCATGAAATAAAGAGTAGCGGATAAAATGATAAACCCACTGTCAAAGACACAGCCTGTGCAGTCTGATGACAAATTCTTGAATGAGAAAATATGTAGACAGAAGTATTCCTATGGCAGAATATTTACAGCACTATTTTCAATGAAGTACTTCTTCCATAAATATTTGAAATGAGATGAACTGCAGAGATTAAGGCTTCATGTTGTACTTTTGTATATGAGGGAAGACAAGTGTTAAAAAAAAAAACAAGAACCAAAGGACCAAACACTGTGACACCATGATCTCCCAAAAGGAGATTTTCCTAAGGGAAAAATCCATATGGTGGGGCTCAAATTAAAACAAGGAGAAAAGAATGTAGTTCTAATCAATAGTTTCCATTTTGAACATGCAAAGAATTCACTTGACAAGTCCAGGGATAAAACATTACAGGAGAAACCTTTTGATATCAATTGTAGTGTGTTGGTTTACCAATCAGGCAAACAGCAGTTCACTTTCAACTACTCAATATTTCAACCCTTTATGCAAAAAAACTTATAAAATTCTTTTAGTTCTTCCTCTTTTTCTAAATAAAAATGTCAAAATTACTGCTAAATATACTCCACACTGAACAAACCAATTTTTGAAAATTCTTAGTACATATGTATTTTACAATATACTTACCATGAATTTAGAAAAAATTTGAATTCCCACCATTCTATACCAACCAACCATAACCCACTGTCTACAAGCCCCAGCCAGAAGATTTAGAATCCATGCTTGAACCAAAGCCTCCATTAAAACCGTTGCCTGACCCTGCATTTGATGCTGATCCCCAACCAATTGCTGCACCAGAATTAGAACCACTCTAAGAGTTATTTCCAGAACCAAAGGCCTGATTTGGCTCTCTCTGCATGTTCCTTGGCTTTGGTTATTACCTGAAGGACCTGACTGGTTCTGCTGACTGGCTAACATGCCCATCATACCCCAACTGCTCTGCAGTGCTGCCTGGGCTACAGCAATCATTGCTGGATTAATGCTGAAAGCACCAAAGTTCATCCCTCCACCCATATTATTACCCTCATTGTTTCCCAAGCCAGCTCCACCTCCTCTGCTGTTACCAAACCCACCCTGATTACCAAAGCCACCTGAATTACCACCAAATCTTCCACTTCTTTCTGTCTATTGCCATTGTGCTTTGGTTTGGCATTGGATATATGTACGCTGATTTCTTTAATGATCAAATCCTCTCCACAAAGAGACTGGGCAAACTGATCATCTGCAAATGTAACAAAGGCAAAAGCGCTGAATGGTTTGGGAATGAAAACATCTACCACTTCTCTGTACTGACAAAAGAACTGCTGCAGCTCATCAGAAGTCATGTCCTCTGCACAACGCCCAACAAATACCTTTCTGCTTCCTAAAGGTTCATTCGGGCTTCGCTTAGAGTTAGGAAGCTTACAGTCACACCATCGTCCATCTATCATGTGTCACTGTGACATTACTTTCACCTGGGTTTCATATTCTATAAAACGAACAAAGCCAAACCCTTTTGAATCACCTGTTTTAATATCTTTCTTGACCTGCACCATAAGAACATCTACAAATGTACTAAATGTACTTTAGATCCTGTTCAGTTGTTTTCCATGGGAGACCCCACACTATTAAATCAGATGTTTTCCGGACTGATCTTTTCACCTTCACTGCTGATGAAGTATCTGTCTCATCCATTTTTCTTTTGCTGTCTTTGGGATAGTTGACAACATATACCAGATTTCTCCAGCCAGCACTGGGGGCATGTAGAATTCCTTCTACCAGCTGAACACCTCTCATACACTGGGACACTGAATTCCTGTAGCATAGCCCACATGCGCCAGGAAACTGGGCCATAACTGTGGACAGCAGCATGGCCCATTGTCTTCTGATGGTATTTCAATGGACTTGTCATTCTCATCTTCAGTTACCTAAATATATTCAGACATCTTTTCTTATTTTTCCGCTAGGCTGCTGCTGGGATGCCCAACAGGGAAACCGAGCAGTGAGGGGTCCAAGAGCAGCCCAGCCACTGCTTCCTTCCCACAAAATTTGGATTACTTGGTTTTTAACTGTGAAGTTGTTTGAGTTTCTTATAATTCTGGATATTGATCTCTTGTAAGATGTATAGATTGCAAATAAATATTTTCTCTCATTCCATAGGTTGTTTTTCCACTCTGTTGACTGTTTCCTTTGCTGTGCACTTTTGCACCATCTTAATGTCAAAAAGTTTTAACTGGAACCACAGCATCAGCTAGAGACCCAGGGGGAAAATGAGCTTTATGTATTCAAGTCAAAGGCTCAGGAACATGGATTTTCTCTCCTGTTGCCTTTTAATGGACAATTTGGAAACTATAACTTGTTACAAGGCCAGATTACCCACTGAGAAATGGTACTGAAACATTATTTACAATTAAAAGCAGCCCTCTTTCTGTGTCTTCATTGTGCTTTCCACCATCATCTTAGCATATTCTTCATGAGGCTCATTTTGGCCAGTATTTTTTTATATCTCTGTCTCTACCGCTGCATTGTGAAATCCTTGGTCCTTAACTGAAGAATCCGTCTTATTCATGCTTTTCGTTAGGCCCCAGTTGGCTGACAAAGTAGTTAGAACACATTAGATCCTAAAGAAAATGTTATGTAATCCATTATTTAATTTTCTAATCTACTGATATAAATGACAAATAATATTAGAAGGGTGTTGAGGAGGAAAAGTGGGTATTACCAGAAAATAAAATTGAGTCATATGCAAAGATTATAAACTAAATACAAGTTCTGCAAAAATCCTTATATTACAAAATTCTATCCATAAATTAAGTATGTCACCCTATGAGAGGGTGACCAAGAATAACTGAAAACAGCACATTTGGAAACAAAATTTGCTCATTTGAGTACAGTAAACACTTAGTAAGACATTGCTAAATTGATAAGGCATATCTTGGTACAGAACATATTCTTGTGATTTGACGCAGGAAAAATTCTTAGAATGTCCAGGGGAAAAATCTAAAAGAGAGTATAATATCTAAAAATACATCTGAAGACAAATTATGGAAAAATAAAATAATTACCTAAAAAAAGACAACAACCCCTCCCCTTTACCGAGAAGAGTAGTGGAATTTCCCTTAGATTTCTGCTGGCTAAGTTCTATTGATTGATGTCAGCAAAAATCTCTCAAATTGTTAATTCATTTTATATATGTATGGTTTAACTTTTAGCACTTATTTGAAAAAATGATAGTGATGATTTTTAGCCAAAAATCACTCATTGAAATTGTATCCTGTCTGGATAAACAAAATAGACAAGCTATTGGCAAGACTGACTAAAAAAAAAAGAGAGAAGACTCAAATAACAAAAATCAGAAATGAAAAAGGAGACATTACAACCAATACCAGAGGAATACAAAGAATCATTAGAGACTATTATGATAAACTATACATCAACAAATTTGAAAACCTGGAGAAAATGGATAAATTTTTGGACACATACAAACTACCAAGTCTGAACCAAGAAGAAATACAAAAACTGAACAGACCAATAACAAGCATCAAGATTGTATCAGCAGTTTCCCAACAAAGAAAAGCCCAGGGCCAGAAGCCTTCACTGTTGAATTCTATCAAACTTTTAAAGAAGAATTAACCTGAATTGTTCTCAAACTATTCCAGAATACTGAAACAGAGGCCACTCTCCTAAATTCATTCTATGAGGCCAGCATTACCCTGATACCGAAACCAGACAAAGACACAACAAAAAAAGAAAGCCACAGACCAATATTTATGATGAACATAGACACAAAAATCGTCAACAAGATATTAGCAAATAGAGTACAATGACACATCAAAAAGATACACCATAATCAAGTGAGATTCATCCCAGGGATGCAAATATGGTTCAACATATGCAAATCGGAGATGGTCTCAAGATGGCGGCGGCTGCGGTGGCTGGCGCGGAGTAGCTGAGGTGGAAAAGGTGGCCACTGGGCCGCAGGCAGCCGGGAAACTTGTGGACCTTCATCTCGCCATCTCTTAAGGGAGGACTGCTGCTGCTGGCTGGTCGTGGGGGCTCAACGCCACTTTGCCCCCGGCAGGAGAGGCTGCCTCATTTACAGGCAACAGCTTTGAAGTGTGGAGCAGGAAAAGAACTGATTCTTAGCTGCAAAAGCGAGTCTTGAAACAGGGAACACGGCGCCAGGGCTGCTGTGGATGCAGCCAGGATCCCGGAGGCCGGGGCCGTGCTGAAGGCGGCCAGCTGCCCTATTCAGGATTCGAGGTTTCAGGCTGGCATTAAAGAAGATTCCTGGGAGTGCCCGAGCCGCGCCACGACTGAACAGCCCGAGGCGGCAGCGCCGAGAACACGGAAGGCGACAAACCAGAGACAGAGCGAGCGCCCGACCTGACACAGCACTGTGAGTGATCCCTGGCACAGCTCTGTTCGGGGGGTGGATTCCCACGTGGCTCCCGCCTGCACCACCAGGCCACTCACCGCCCGGTGCTGCCTCCATTTTCCCAGGTGCGGGCAGCTCCGCCCTGCTCGGCATCACTGAGCCCATTTGCTTGGCCTGGCACGGGGCTTTCCGGAGCCTGCGGGCCGGCCTCCTCTCCCACTCCCTCCGCGGTTCTCTGGCGGGGCTGGGGGTGTGGGGCGTCCCGACCAGTGTTGGGAGGGCTAGAAAGTACGGGCGGGCCGACTGTCACTCCACCACACCCTGGACTCCGGCCCCGGTAAACTTCCTGTTACTGGGAGGCAGATACCATCTCTGCGACCACCAGTTTGGAAAAAAGCCTAACGAATTTCTGGTTGGGAATAGTGTGGTAGGAGAGTTCCCAGGTCCGCTTGAACCTGCCAGAGAGCAGGCTGCAGGCGGGCACTAGACTCGGTTTATACCGGGGGGATACAAAGGTGAACAAGACCCGAGAAAGATCTACACAGTGCTACAAAGGCACCCAGAGAGACCGGTCATCTGTGCCTAACAGAAACCTGGTAGACTTCCTGGGTAAGGCGGTGCCGAGCAGGGTTTTGAAGGCCCAGCTGATAGACGAGGGGTGCAGAAGACACACCCCAGCCCAGCACAGTGTGCACAGAGGGGGGAGACGTGCGGCCAGGGAGGCGGAGACTCGACAGAAACCACACACCCGGTGGGGTCGCCACTGCACGATCTAACAGCCTGGGCCAGAGCACACGGAACGGGGAGAAGTCCTGTACAGGAAGTGAAAGCTCAACAGAGATCACACACCCTGTGGTACGTGATCCACCAGCACAGCAGAGTCCAAGCTGACCAGAAAGGTGGATCCCCGGAGAAGCCCAAGACCCGAGGCAACCACACACACAAGACACTAGAGGCCAAATGAGCAGTCACGGCGGGAGCCATACCAAATGGGCAACCACAGCAACATCCTAGTTAGTCATTAGTCTCAAGCCGGTGGACTGTGAAACCCCCTGCCACAATGAATAAACACCAAAAAAAAGACACCAGAAATATAAAAAATCAAGAAAGTACACCACCAAAAGTTAATAAATCTCATACTCTAGATCCTATAGAACAAGAAGCCCTTGAAATAACTGACAAGGAATTTCGAGTGATAATTCTAAGGAAACTGAATGAGATACAAGAAAACTCAGCTAGACATCATGATGAAATGAGGAAAAGTATACAGGATCTGAAAGAGGAAATGTACAAGGAAATCAATGTCCTGAAAAAAGATGTAGCAGAACTTGCTGAACTGAAGAAGTTATTCAGCGAAATAAAAAACACAACGGAGAGTTTAACCAGCAGGCTTGTCGAAGTTGAAGAGAGAACCTCTGAACGTGAAGATGGGCTATTTGAAATAACACAAGCAGACAAAAAGAAAGAAAAAAGAATCAAGGACATGGAAGAAAATCTGAGAGAGATATCAGACAACCTCAAGCGCTCAAATATCCGAGTCATGGGTATTCCAGAAGGGGAGGAAAATGGAGATTCCATTGAAAACATATTCAACAAAATAGTGGCAGAAAACTTCCCAGGTATAGGAAAAATCACAGATCTTCAGATCCAGGAAGCTCAACGATCTCCAAATGTATTCAACCCAAAAAGGCCTTCTCCAAGACATGTCATAGTCAAATTGGCAAAACTCAGAGACAAAGAGAGAATCTTAAAAGCTGCAAGAGAGAAGCGTCAAATCACCTATAAGGGAGCCCCAATCAGGTTAACATCAGACTTTTCATCACAAACCCTAAAAGCTAGAAAGGAATGGGATGATATTTTCAAAATACTAAAAGACAAAGATTGCCAGCCAAGAATACTCTACCCTGCAAGGCTATCCTTCCGAAATGAGGGGCAAATAGTATATTTCTCAGACAAACAAAAACTGCGGGAGTTCACTACCACACGACCACCCTTACAAGAAATCCTCAAGGGAGTACTGGGTTTGGTTCCTGAAAAATAACTACCACTGCCATAAAAACCTAAGAAAAATCTAAACCCGCTAGTACAATAAAAATGGCATTCATGAAGAGAAAACAAGCTAACAAAAACACTATCTACAACCCAAGGAACCAACAAACACAGAAACCAAACAGTAAATCAGAAAGCAAGGAACAAAAGACACCTAAGACAACCAAACAACCAATAAAATGCTAGGAATAAATCAACACCTTTCAATAACAACTCTTAATGTTAAAGGCTTAAATTCCCCAATTAAAAGACACAGACTGGCTGACTGGATCAAAAAGCAGGACCCAACTATATGCTGCCTACAAGAGACCCACCTCACCCATAAAGATTCACACAGACTAAGAGTGAAAGGATGGAAAAAGATTTACCATGCAAACAGAAAAGAAAAATGAGCTGGAGTGGCTATTCTTATATCTGACAAAATAGACTTTAAACTAAAAACCATAAAAAGAGACAATGAGGGACACTACTTAATGATAAAAGGACTGATCCATCAAGAAGACATAACAATCATAAATATGTACGCACCCAATGTTGGAGCAGCCAGATTTATAAAACAAACTCTATTAGACCTACAGAAGGAAATAGACACCAATACCATAATAGCAGGGGACCTGAACACCCCACTGTCAATATTAGACAGATCATCTAGGCAAAGAATCAGTAGAGAAACACAAGATCTAAACAAGACTCTAGACCAATTGGAATTGGCAGATATCTACAGAACATTCCACCCAACAACCTCAGAATATTCATTCTTCTCATCAGCACATGGATCATTCTCCAGGATAGATCACATATTAGGTCACAAATCAAGTCTCAGTAAATTCAAAAAAATTGGAATTATCCCATGTATCTTCTCAGACCACAATGGATTAAAACTAGAAATTAATAACAAACAAAACTCTGGAAACTATACAAACACATGGAAATTAAACAGCATTCTACTTAATGACATATGGGTCCAAGAAGAAATCAAGCAGGAAATCAAAAAGTTTATTGTAACTAATGAAAACAATGATACATCATACCAAAACCTGTGGGATACTGCAAAAGCAGTATTGAGGGGAAAATTTATTGCATTAAATGCTCACTTCAGAAGAATAGAAAGATGGCAAGTGAACAACCTAACACTTCACCTTAAAGAACTAGAAAAACAAGAGCAATCCAAACCTAAAGTTAGCAGACGGAAAGAAATCATTAAGATCAGAGCAGAACTGAATGAAATTGAAAACCAAAAAACAATTCAAAAGATCAACAAATGAAAAAGTTGGTTTTTTGAAAAGATGAATAAAATTGACAAACCATTAGCATGGCTAACAAAAAAAAGAAGAGAGAAGACTCAAATAACAAAAATTAGAAATGAAAAAGGCGATATTACAACTGATTCATCTGAAATACAAGGAATCATTCGAGACTACTATAAACAACTATACGCCAACAAATTTGAAAATCTGGAGGAAATGGATAAATTTCTGGACACAC
The DNA here is from genome assembly GCF_027409185.1 of Cynocephalus volans. Lineage (NCBI taxonomy): Eukaryota > Metazoa > Chordata > Mammalia > Dermoptera > Cynocephalidae > Cynocephalus > Cynocephalus volans. Next base: position 82,207,479 of record NC_084464.1, read on the forward strand.
ACAAGCTCCCAAAACTGAACCGTGAAGACGTAGAAAATTTGAACAGACCAATAACAATAAAGGAGATTGAAGCTGTTATCAGAAGGCTCCCAACAAAGAAAAGCCCAGGACCAGATGGATTCACAGCAGAATTTTACCAAACATTCAAACAGGAATTGACACCGATTCTTTACAAACTATTCCAAAAGATTGAAATGGACGCAAATCTCCCAAACTCATTCTATGAAGCAAACATCATCCTGATACCAAAACCAGGTAAAGATATAACCAAAAAAGAAAACTACAGGCCGATATCCTTGATGAATATAGATGCAAAAATCCTCACTAAAATACTAGCAAACAGAATACAGCAACATATACGAAAAATTATTCATCACGATCAAGTGGGATTCATCCCAAGGATGCAAGGTTGGTTCAACATACGCAAATCAATAAATGTGATACACCATATTAATAAACTCAAACACAAGGACCATATGATCATCTCTATAGATGCTGAAAAAGCATTTGATAAAGTTCAGCACTCATTCATGACAAAGACCCTCTATAAGTTAGGTATAGAGGGAAAGCATCTCAACATAATTAAAGCCATATATGCCAAACCCAGTGCCAATATCATCCTGAATGGGGAAAAGCTGAAAGCTTTTCCTTTAAGAACAGGAACTAGACAAGGATGCCCACTCTCACCACTCCTATTCAGCATAGTGTTGGAAGTACTAGCCAGAGCAATCAGAGAAGAGAAGGAAATAAAGGGCATCCAGATTGGAAAAGATGAAGTCAAACTGTCCCTGTTTGCAGATGACATGATCCTATATATCGAACAGCCTAAAACCTCTACAAAAAAACTGTTGGAATTGATAAATGATTTCAGCACAGTAGCAGGATACGAAATCAACACACAAAAATCAGTAGCATTTCTTTTCTCCAATAGTGAACATGCAGAATGAGAAATCAAGAAAGCCTGCCCATTTACAATAGCCACCAAAAAAATAAAATACTTAGGAATTGAGTTAACCAAGGAGGTGAAAAATCTCTATAATGAGAACTACAAACCACTGCTGAGAGAAATTAGAGAGGATACAAGAAGATGGAAAGATATTCCATGCTCTTGGATTGGAAGAATCAACCTAGTGAAAATGTCCATACTACTCAAAGTGATATACAAATTCAATGCAATCCCCATCAAAATTCCAAAGACATTTTTCTCAGAAATGGAAAGAACTATCCAGACATTTATATGGAACAATAAAAGACCACGAATAGCCAAAGCAATGCTCAGCAAAAAAAATAAAGCTGGAGGCATAACACTACCTGACTTTAAGCTATACTACAAAGCTATAATAACCAAAACAGTATGGTACTGGCATAAAAACAGACACACTGACCAATGGAATAGAATAGAGAATCCAGAAATCAACCCACACACTTACTGCCAGCTGATCTTTGACAAAGGCACCAAGCCTATTCACTGGGGAAGGGACTGCCTCTTCAGCAAGTGGTGCTGGGATAACTGGATATCGATATGCAGGAGAATGAAACTAGATCCATACCTCTCACCGTATACTAAAATCAACTCAAAATGGATTAAGGATTTAAATATACACCCTGAGACAATAAAACTTCTTAAAGAAAACATAGGAGAAACACTTCAGGAAATAGGACTGGGCACAGACTTCATGAATACGACCCCAAAAGCACGGGCAACCAAAGGAAAAATAAACAAATGGGATTATATCAAACTAAAAAGCTTCTGCACAGCAAAAGAAACAATTAAAAGAGTTAAAAGACAACCAACAGAGTGGGAGAAAACATTTGCACAATATACATCTGACAGAGGATTAATATCCAGAATATATAAGGAACTCACACAACTTTACAAGAAGAAAACAAGCAACCCAATTAAAAAATGGGCAAAAGAGCTAAGTAGGCATTTCTCTAAGGAAGATATCCAAATGGCCAACAGACATGAAAAAATGCTCAACATCACTCAGCATCCGGGAAATGCAAATCAAAACCACATTGAGATACCATCTAACCCCAGTTAGGATGGCTAAAATCCAAAAGACTATGAACGATAAATGCTGGCGAGGCTGCGGAGAAAAAGGAACTCTCATACATTGTTGGTGGGACTGCAAAATGGTGCAGCCTCTATGGAAAATGGTATGGAGGTTCCTTAAACAATTGCAAATAGATCTACCATACGACCCAGCCATCCCACTGTTGGGAATATACCCAGAGGAATGGAAATCATCAAGTCGAAGGTATACCTGTTCCCCAATGTTCATCGCAGCACTCTTTACAATAGCCAAGAGTTGGAACCAGCCCAAATGCCCATCATCAGATGAGTGGATATGGAAAATGTGGTACATCTACACAATGGAATACTACTCAGCTATAAAAATGAATGAAATACTGCCATTTGCAACAACATGGATGGACCTTGAGAGAATTATATTAAGTGAAACAAGTCAGGCACAGAAAGAGAAATACCGCATGTTCTCACTTATTGGAGGGAGCTAAAAATTAATATATAAATTCACACACACACACACACACACACACACACACACACACACACACACACACAAACCGGGGGGGGGGGGAAGAAGATATAACAACCACAATTATTTGAACTTGATACAACAAGCAAACAGAAAGGACATTGTTGGGGGGAGGGGGGAGGGAGAAGGGAGGGAGGTTTTGGTGATGGGGAGCAATAATCAGCTACAATGTATATCGACAAAATAAAATTAAAAAAAAAAAACATATGCAAATCAATGAATGTGATACACCATATCAAGAAAATCAAGGATAAAAACCATATGATTATCTAAACAGATGCAGAAAAAGCATTTGACAAAATTCAGCATTCGTTCATAATAAAGACTCAACAAATTAAGTATAGAAGAAAAATATCTTCAGTAAAAGCCATATATGAAAAACCCACCACCAACATCATCCTAAATGGGGAAATACTCAAAGCTTTTCCTTTAAGAATAGGAACAAGACAAGAATGACCACTCTCACCATTCCTATTTAACATAGTATTGGAAGTACTAGCCAGAGCAATCAAGCAAGAGAAAGAAATAAAGGGGATCCAGATTGGAAAATAGGAAGTCAAACTGTCCCTGTTTGTGGAAGACACGATCCTATATATAGAAAAACCTAAAGACTACCAAAAAACTCTTAGAGCTGATAAACGACTTCAGTAAAGCTGCAGGATACAAAATCAACACCCCAAAATCAGTAGCATTTTAATACTCCAATAACTAGCAGAAAAAGAAATAAAGAAATAAAGCAAGCCCATTAAAATAGTCTCCAAAACAATGTTATACTTAGGAATCAATTTAACCAAGGAGATAAAAGATCTCTGCAATGAGAACTACAAGTCACTACTGAAAGAAATTAAAGAGGGGCCGGCCCCGTGGCTCACTCAGGAGAGTGCAGCACTGGTAGTGCCGAGGCTGGGGTTCAGATCCTACATAGGGATGGCCGGTGTGCTCACTGGCTGAGCATCGTGCAGACCATACTGTGCCAAGGATTACAACCCCCTTACTGGTCAGAAAAAAAAAAAGAAAACGAAATTAAAGAGGACACAAAAAGATGGAAAGATATTTTATACTCTTGGATTGGAAGAATTAACATTGCAAAAATGTCCATACTACCCAAAGCAATCTACAGACTAAATGCAATCCCCATCAAAATACCAATGACATTCTTCACAGAAATAGAAAACACAATCCTAACACCCATACAGAACAACAAAAGACCCTGAATAGTCAAAACAATCCTGAGAAAAAAATATAAATAAATAAAGCCAAAGGCATAACACTCCTTGACTTCAAACTATACTACAAATCTATAGTAACTAAAACGGCATGGTATTGGCATGAATACAGACACTCAGACCACTGCACAAGATAGAGAACCCAGAAATCAACACACATACTTACAGCCAGCTGATCTTTGACAAAGGAAACAGGAACATATATTGGGGGAAAGACTGCCTCTTCAATAGACGGTGCTAGGAAAACTGGACAGACAAACAAAACTGAAACTGTACCACTCACCATACACCAAAATCAATTCAAAATAGATTAAAGACTTAAATACAAAACTTGAAAGTATAAAACTCCTCAAATAAAACATAGGGGAAACAATTCAGGATATAGGACTGGGCAAAGACTTTATGAATAGGACCCCAAAAGCACAGGCAACAGAAGACAAAAATAAACAAATTACATCCAAATGAAAAGCTTCTGCACAGCAAAAGAAACAATTAATGGAGCAAAAAGACAACCTACAAAATGGGAGAAAATATTTACAAACTATGCATCTGACAAGGGATTAATATCCTGAATATACAAAGAACTGAAACAACTCAACAGTAAGAAAATGAGTAAGCCAATTAAAAAATGGGCAAAGGAGATGCAGAGACATTTCTCAAAGATACACAAAAGGCCAACAGACCCATGAAAAAATGCTCAACATCATTCAGCATCAGGGAAATGCAAATCAAAACCACACTTAGATATCATCTCACCCCAGTTTGGCTGGCTATTATCAAAAAGGCAGAGAATAACAAATGCTGGCGAGGATGTAGAGAAAGGGGAAGCCTCTTATACTGTTGGTGGGACTGTAAATTAATACAACCATTATGGAAAACAGTATGGAGGTTCCTCAAACAACTACAGATAAGACTGCCATATGACCCAGAAATCCCATTGCTGGGTATACAACCAAAGGGTTGGAAATCATCATGTCAAAGGAATACCTGTACTCCCATGTTTATTGCAGCTCTATTTACAATAGCCAAGAGTTGGGAGCAACCTAAATGTCCGTTGACAGATGACTGGATAAAGAAAATGTGGTATATATACTCAATGGAATACTACTCTGCCATAAAAAAGAATGAAATTCGGCCACTTGCAGCAACATGGATGAACTTAGAGAAAATTATGTTAAGTGAAATAAGCCTGGAACAGAAAAAAAAATACACATGTCCTTACTCTTAAGTGAAAGCTGAAGGACAGAAAGAAAGAAAGAGAGGAAGGAAGGAAGGGAGGGAGGGTGGGAGGGAAAGGAAAAAACAATCACAATAATACACTAAACTTTTTTTAAAAAAAGAAAGAACAGAATTGCGGTTATTAGAGGTGGGAAAGGGGGAGGGGAAGGGGAGTTGGCAAGAAACTAGTTAAGGTTCACAAAGATTGATTATGTTTTGTAAACACAAGTATGCTAATTATCCTAGTTTGATCTAAGCTAGACTGGCTATTATCAAAAAGACAGAGAATAACAAATGCTGTCATGGATGTGGGGAAAAGGGAACTCTTCTACACTGTTGGTGGGACTGTAAATTAGTGCAGCCATTATGGAAAACAGTGTGGGGATTTCTCAAATAAGTATGGTTAGAACTACCATTTGATCCAACAATCCTACTTCTGGGTATATACCCAAAGGAATGAATATCATGTTGAAGAGATCCTGCACTCCCATGTTCATTGCAGCTCTATTTACAATAGCCAAGATAGGGAACAACCTAAATGTCAATTGACAGACAACTAGATGATGAAAATGTGGTACATATACACAACGGAACACTACTCAGCCATAAAAAAAGAATGGAATTCTGCCATTCACAGCAACATGGGTGAGATTGGAGAAAATTATGTTAAGGGAAATAACCCAGGGTCAGAAAGTGAAATACTGCATGTCCTCACTCATAAGTCAGTGCTAAGAAATAAAGAAAGAAAGAAAGGTCATAATAAAATGTTGAACTTTTAGAAGGAGAGAACAGACCTGTAGTTACTAGAGGTCAGAAAGGGGAAAAGGGATGGGGGATGGGGTAATTGAGTAAGGGACACAAAAAGTAACAATGAACATGCTAATAATATTGATTTGATCATCACATAGTGTATGCAAATATTGATAGTCAATTCTGTACCCCATAAATATGTATAAAAAATGATTTTTAAAAAATTTAAAAATAAATAATTAAATGAATAATGAAAATAAAATTGTATCCTCTCCAAGTGATTTCAGGTTTGTCATAACTCTTTCCTCCAGGCTTTCATATTTTTTCCTATATTGCTAGCATTGCCAATACTCTGAAACTATGCTTATTTTGAACTCAAATAATAAAAGGTATTTTACTTCACCCAAAGCATGTAAAACCAAATGAATATATTGCATAAGTTTCCATGTCTTTATAAAGCAAATCTATTTAAGCACCCTGATCTGGTGGAAAGTACTTTGGATCATGTCAGAACAATGAGATTTTATTCCTAAATCAGTCTGGACAACATTGTATGATCTTAAGAATATAGTATCACTTATCTTTACTTCAATCCACAATAAAGTAATATATGCTTTACATATTTCTCTCCTATTTTGTAATACAAATGAAATCATTAATAAAATATTAAAACTGCTATTGTAGTAACTTAGGCACATAATAACTAATAAATGCTGAGTGTTTTCAATAAGGGAGGCACTGTGAAAAGAGTTTTACATGCATTATGTCATAAACATACATAATAGATAGGTAATTTTGTTATCTCTAAGATTGACAAATGAGGATACTAAGGATTAAAGTATGCTATTAACTTGTTCAAGGTCATGGAGCTAGTAAATGGCTGAGCCAGAATTTCAGTGCAGGGTGTTTGATTAAAGAACATGCCCTCAAATGCTGAAGTAATGTCATTATGCAGTATTTCTATTGGCTTCTAACTCTCTTATGTAATCTCCCATGTAACACATTGAGCATATTTGCAGGAGAGTTTATATGATTTGAGAGTATAGCAAGCAACCACAAAACAGAATGCTTCTCTGTATGTGGCTAACTGATCTATTCAGAAATCAAGAATGTAACAACCTCTAGTCACCTGAGTTTACTGGCCCTGACTGTGGAAACAGATGGCATGCCTGGGATTACTCAGTAGCATATAAACACATGGGGAGGGAATGAATTAGAATACATGAGTAAAACCAACATTGCCATCACTTGAAAACCAACTCTACTCTTTTTTTTTTCTCATTTAGCAATTTATTTGCCATGTGATCATATTATGCATGATACTTTCAAACAGATTTGGCAAATTTTGCCCATAACCATTACCATGAAAGAATGTGTATTTAGATCAACTGAACTGGATGAGTACTTGTTTGATGAACGAAGTGCTCCTGTGTGGCCTTCTTTGTGATTACACAGACAGTTTGAGAAGAGTGCAAGCCACTGGTATAGATCAAGGGAAAATAATGTTAATTGTTCCTTCTCTAAAAACATTGAATATGTATAAATATGATTCTTTACTAAGGATTAGACATATTAATCCTTTAAATCAACATCCACATTTAACACTTAGTAATATATATGCCAATGCTAAAAGACAAAAACAAAAACTGACCTTGTTGTTTTGCCTCACACAGGATGACAAAGATGCAAAAAGATTACTCAAAGCCCATTTCTTCTGAGCAGTGAGACACCCTGAAGGAGTTAATTACCTGGAATCCTCAAGAGAGAGGCATTCCACTTTTGGGAATTTAACCCTGAACTGGGGTTCTGTCTCAGTATTTATTCTCTAGGCCAGAAAGTTACAGAAAAGGAACATAGGTGGAGTTCTGGCTAAGTATAGTTTAACAATAGACGCTGGTAACATCAGTGAAATAACAAAGTGACATTCCATAAGGCAATTTGCAAAAGGTTAAGTCATCCACCAAAGCTTATTCTTAGCAAACATTTTCTTTCCCTACAGCACTTTCCTTAGTATGTTTACACAACAATAAAGCAACTTAACATATCAATCAGTAGGCTAACCTGCTCCAAGGGCATCTGTCCTTGAGCCAGCAACTTTGCTGTGTTACAATTTTATATCTACAACAGAGACTTCAGCCTGGGGAGAGTTTCCTGTCTTTTGCAAGGTTAACATTTCTATAGGTAATTTTAAAAGGTTAGGTTAAATGTGAAACTACAGGACTTTGGAAACTAGGCCCTGTGAAATACATTTGCTTTATAAATGTTAGTATATTCCACATGACCTCTTTAAAATGTCTAGCTTGAAGGCTTGTTTTTTTTTTTTTTAAGGGTCCCATAATTCCTCTACATTGCACACAAAAGAGATACCCATTTCTAACTGGTCCATCACATTGCATCAATTATTCTAATTCCAGTTACAAGTTCATCATCTTGAAGAAAACTAAATATATATAAAAGTAAGTCATTTCTATTTTCATAGAACCAATGGCAGTACTTTGATATTTCATCTTTTATCCTCCATTTCTTTATTTTCAGAATAAGTGGTGATAGCTGATCAGAATTCATTTAATTGTACCTCATTGTTATTTAACAGTCCCTCGGGGCTCTTACATCTTCTTTGTGAAAAGAGAATCAAAACAAAGAGTCAAATTTCAACGAAGATTCTAAAATCTGCACTTCTTTTCCAAATAAACCTAAGAGGCTGTAGCATTGGTGGTTCAGTGGTAGAATTCTCGCCTGCCAAATAAACCTAAGAAATGAACAGGGAAAGGGCAATGCCAAAGTACACTGGGAAATTTGGCAGAACACCCACCTACCTCTGTGATAATTTACTGACATTGTGGAATAATGTTAGAGTGAATATGAATGAGGCATATTAACTTGATTTTCACTTGTTTAGCATAAAAGTTTCTATTCCACCTAACTAAATTTTGGCTTATTGCTAAATATTTAAGGTTTCCTTTCATCATTTCATTTAAGTTTCTGAAATGTACAAGAATATTATGGGCATACTAGGATATAAGTGTTTTGCTGTATGATGAATTTCTCTATTTGAAAATTGCTAAAATGTGAAGTTGAAAAAATTTAAACTAAGCTCCAAAACTAAAGCTTCTTGGCCTGACACAATTTGGGGATGAATAAAATGCTGAGTTGTAATTATCTGGTTGTTAAATTGGGGATCAAAATTCAAATCCAAAATATGGCCTTGACTTCACTAATGCACAACTGGAGTAAATCTCCTTTCCTTTATTTAATATTTCAAGGAAATCTCATCATCTCTTTAAAAGTTATCATGAATTGAATATAAAGTAAAGCAAAAATAAGAAAAATCTGTCTAGAATAATATAATTGTGCATTCAAAAAGAATGAAGCCGCAGAATAACACATGAGACATGTATTCAAGAAGACCTAGAAAAAAATAGTAATATTAATATAACAAAGTAGTACTCATATTGCCACTACTAATAAAATTATCCTAAGAATTTTATAAGCATGGCAAATGTTTTTCAGCAATATTACTGTGTTGGATATAAAAAAGACTTGAAATCATGAATAAGTCAGTTCTCTCCAAATTATTTAATAAATTTGGTGCAATTCAGATCAAATTTTCAAGGCATTCTTTTTTTTAACTATTTTATATATCAATATTTAGGTTTATCAAGAATAATGAAGTGAGGATTTATCTCACTTTGTATCAAAAAATACATTAAAACCTTAGTAATAAAGAGTATGGTACTAGTGTCTGAATAGAAAAGTACCCAGCATTATAGTACTATAAAGAATAGTTTTTCTCCCCTAAAATTCTCCTGTGCTCTACCTATTCATAACCTTTTTCATCCCTCTAAATCCCTGGCAATCACTGTTTATTGTACTATATCTGTAGTTTTGCCTTTTCATTAGTTAGAAACATACAGTATGTAATTTTTTCAGACTGGCTTCTTTTACTTAACAATATATATTTAAGATTTCTGTATGTCTTTTCGTGACTTGATAGTGAATTTCTTTTTATTACTGGATATCATTCCATTATACGGATGTACTCCAGCTTTTCCATTCATGTACTGAAGGACATTCTGGTTGCTTCTAAATTTTAACAATTATGAACAAAGCTGCTATAAATATTTGTCTACAAGTTTTCTGCAGACACTAGTTTTCAACCCATGTGGGTAAATACCAAGGAGCATGATTGCAGCATCACATGGTAAGAGTATGTTTGGTTTAATAAGAAACTGACAAACTGTCTTTCAAAGTTGTACCATTTTACAATCTCAAGAGCAAAGAATGAAGGTTCCTGCTGTCTCATATCCTTGCAGCATTTGATGTTGTCAGTGCTTTGGGCATTAGCCATTCTAATAGGTGTGTAGTGGTATCTTATTGTCATTTTAATTTACAATTCTCTAATGACATGTGATGTTGAGTATATTTTCATATGCTTATTTTCTATCTGTGTTTCTTCTTTGGTAAAGTGTTTGCTCTCATCTTTTGCCCGCTTTTCAATTGGGTCATGTGCTTTCTTATTATTTAGTTTTAAGGGTTCTTTGTATGTTTTGGATACCAGTCCTTTATCAGATATGTGCTGTAGCAAATTTTTCTCCCAGCCTATGACTTTTTTTATTCTCTTAACAGTGCCTTTCACAAAGCAGAAGGTTTTGATTTTAATTGTCCAAATTGTTGATTTCTCCTTCATGGGCCCTTGTGCTGTTAGTGTTGTATCTATAGAGTAATTGCCAAATCCAAGGTCACCTAGATTTTCTCCTATTATAGTCTAGGAATTTTATAGTTGTACATTTTTACAATTTGGTCTATCAGCCATTTTGAGTGAATTTGTGAAAGCTGTAAGGTATGTGTCTAGATTCTTCTTTTTTCTTTTTCTTTTTCTTTTTCTGCATGTGGAAGTGAGAAATGCCCTCACCTGTCCAGTGCCAACGGATGGACACGGAGATATGAGGTACAGCAAAGCGAGACTTTAACAATGGCCTTGCATGTCCAGGTGTCTGTAAATGGGACAGGCACATGGAAAAGGGCTGTAGCAAGCAATTTATTCCCTAGTATACAAGTCCCTCCCCCCACTTCCTCATTGGCTGAGTACTATGAGATGCACAATCTTCCTGAATGATGCCTAAAATTTATTACCCCCTTGCAAGGAATTCCTTTGTCTGGGGGCTCAGGACAAGCCTGAAAAAAAGGCCTGCCTAAGCCCTGTGAAAAGAGAAACATCAGGGAATGAAGAAAACAATGGGGGCTGGTAACTAATTACCATCTCAAGAAGAGCTCTGTCTGTTCAGAGACCCTCCAGGAATGAGCTGGACCAGTCAGACAATTTTTTGGGCTGAGTATGAATCAGTTAAAACACCCTCAGATAAGTCATTTCTGAAAATGAATCACTTAGATTATTTTCTTACAGTGGATATCCAATTATTCCTGCACCATTTGTTAAAAAACAAACAAACAAAAAACCTGCTATCCTTTTTTTATCAAGTTCCCTTTACTCCTTTGTCAAAGACCAGTTGACTCTATTTGTGTGGATCTATTTCTAGGCTCTCTATTCTGTTCCACTGATTTATTTGTCTAACATTTGGGCAATAATGTAGGATTATGGTTAAGTCTTGAAGTTGGCTAGTCTCGTTCCTCTGATTTTGTCATTTGTTACTGAAAGCTGAAATCAAACCCACACCTTTCTGCAAAGACAAGAAATTCCAGTGCTGTGCAAGAGCAAAAATTCTGGTGCCTTAAACCCCTTGATCACTCTATCATGAAACTGATTTTTTACCATGAATCACGTGGAATTTTTTCAATAACTTTTCCTCATGTAACAAAATTGTCATAAAACATGCTGTCCTTTATTCTTTGTAATTACAATATACATTAATTGGTCTTCAAATGTTACAGTGTACAAAAGTAAACCAGCCTTTCATTCCTAGGATAAACTCTCCCAGGCCATAATATATTATAAATTTTATATATTGCTCGATTTTATTGACTACTATTTAATTAAATATTCTTGTAAATATGTTTGTGAGAGATATTCATCTATAAATATATTAATGCATATATGTATATATATATATTTATCTTTGGTTTTGACATCATTGTTATGCTGGCCTCATGAAAGACATTTGTAAGTATTCCCTCTTCCTCTATTTTCTAAATGTGTTTGTGTAATATTTGTGCTTTTTCTTTCTTAAATATTTAACATAATATACCAGTAAAACCCTCTGGACCTGAAATTTTTTTTTCTTTGGGGGGAGTGGTGGACAGGTAATTATGGCAATCTTCTATATTTGTTACTGCTATTGATTTCTGATTTAATAATGTTATAGTCAAACAACATATTCTGTATTTTTTCAATCCTTTTAAATTTATGGAGACTTTTTGTGTACCAGTGAATATACTATGTGTACCTGAATAGAATATATATTTTTTAAAGATGTTTTGTAATTGGCAATTAGGTCATAGTGATTAATAATGTTATGTCAACTTCAAACTCTTTACTGAATTTTTATCTAGTTATTCTATCAATTACAGAGAGGGGTGTAAAATCTTTCACTTTGAATGTGAAATTTTCTATTTTGCTTTACTTCTAATAGTTTTGGCTTTGTGTATCTTAAAGCTCTGTTATTAGGCACATACACATTTATCACATATGACTTTCTAATAAGTTGACCATTCTATCATTATGAAATGTCTTTCTTGTTCATGGCAATACGCTTTGTCTTGATGTCATCTGATATTAATACAGCACCTCCACATATCATGCTAACTATTGAATGATGAATCTTTTTCAATCCATTTACTTTCATCCTCTCTTTATCTTTTTACTTATTAAAACTCTTATAAATAGCATATAATTGAATCTTGCTTTTTGACCCACTCTGACATCTGTATCTTTGAACTTCAGTAATTACTGTCTTCAGTAATTTGTAACACTCTATATAATGATTGATAGAGCTGGTCCACACTTTTCAATATTTATTTTTCTTTTTGTTTCTTCATTTTTTTTTTCCTGAAGAAGAGGATGGGTAGATTTCTCTGATATTTCCTAACTTATTTTGGATTAATTGCATATTTTAATAATTCTACTTTAAGCATAATTTTTTCTACTTATATACATATTTGTTATTTTAGAGGTTTATCCAGAGATTTTAGTATATATTTTTAATTTGCCCCAGTCTACTTGGAGTCAATATTGTAATATTCCAAATAAAATGTAAGAAAATTGAAGCAGTGTTGGTGCATTTATCACTATCCTCATCTTTTCTTCTGTAGTTTTTATATGTGTTACACCTGATTATGTTATAAATATACATTTCAATGTTATTTATAAATAGTAAAATGTATTTAAATAATTAGGGAGGGCATAGTCTCTTATACTTACCCACATATTTACATTGCCAGGGTTCCTCATTCCTTACTCAGATGGAGGGGAGGAAGATCTAAACTTCCATTTTTAATTTTTTTTCCTCCAGCCATAAGAACTTCTTTTACTTTCTTTATTTTATTGAAATATAATCAATTGTAAATATCTGTGGGGTACAGTGTTGAATATTGATACCTGTGTGCATTATGTGATGCTCAAATTAGGATGATTAGTATGTTTAACATTGCACAATGTAATCACTTGTTGTGGCCCTTTACCAAATCCTCTCGGCCCTCTCCCTTTCTCTCCTCCAGTTGCTTCCATTCTCTCCATTTGAAAGTTCAATGAATTATTGTAATTGTTGTGCCTTTCTTTCTTTTTTTATTTATTTGTTCATTTTTAACTCCCGCTTATGAGTGAGGACACATGGTATTTCTCTTTCTGTGCCTGGCTTATTTCACTTAATGTAATTTTCTTTAAGCTCATCCATATTGCTGCAAATAGCAGAATTTCATCTTTTTTTATGGCAGAGTAGTATTCCATTGTGTATATACATCACATTTTACTTATCCAGTTGTTCCTAAGAACTTCTTTGGACCTTTCTTCTGGAGCACATCTGCTATCAACAAATTCTTAATTTTCCTTGATCTACCTAACCTTATTTTGCTCTCATTGTTTAAGAATATTTTCACTGATTATTGAACTCTGAACTGAAATTTCATTTTCATTTAATAATTAAAGTTGCTATTCCATTATCATCTGGCCTATATGCATTCTAAGAAATCTGCAATCATCTGAATTGTTGCTACTCTGTATGTAATTGATATGTTAGGTTTTTTTTCTCTTGTCACTTTCATTTTTTTTTCGTCTTTTGCTTTTAGTAGTTTTCTTGCAATAACCTTAGATGTAATTTCTTATTATCTATTCATATTGAGGTTAGCCGACCTTCTTGAATTGACAAAGCCATGTCTTTCACCAACTTTAGAGATTTGGAGGCATTATTATTTCACTTTTTTCCCCTTATCCATTCACTCTCTCATTTAATTCAGGGACTCCAACTACATATATTTAAAATCTGAAACTATCTTATAGAGCTCTGTTATTTTTTTTTAGCTTTAATTTATCTCTCTGTGTTGGCTAATTCTGTTCATATTTCCTGAAGTTTATTAGCTCTTTTGTTATCTCCAATATACATGGGGTATGTCTTAGTCTGAAAGGCATAAAATCTCACACTGTACAGTTTTCTTCTTCTAATTGATGACCCAAACCAGTATCTCCCCACTTTTGGTCACTCTCCAGTGCCCTCAAATAGTTGTGTTTTTCATGGTGTGCCCAGAGTTTTTGTTTGTTATCTGTGAGAAGATTGGTCCAACAGGGACTAACCTGCCATTAAAGAAAATTGAAAACTTTGAAGCAATGTTTTTAGTAGTAAAAATTGCAAATAACCAAATTGGCCATCAGCAGAATCAAGGTTACATAAATTGCATTACAATCACAAAAAAAGAGCATTAAACATCACTAAAAATAAATGAGCTATAATTACATGCCACTACATAGGTGAGTATTAATGTATAGTTGGTGTAAGACATATGCTACTTCAAAAATGATATATCATAAGCTTGGTGACTAACCAGAACAACAGTTTGATATTTCACATTGTAATACAAGCATCAGTCTAAAGCAGAGATCAAAATATGTTTTTTGTAAGAAGCTAGATGATAAGTATTTTAGGGCTTTGTGGGCCACAGTCTTTGTCACAACTACCCACTTCTGTCATCAAAACATTAAAGCACCTATAGATACTACATCAATACACAGCATTGTTGTGTTTTAATAAAATTTTATCCCCCCAAACTGACAGCAGATTGGACTTCATCCATGGGCCATAAGTTACCAATCCTTGGTCTAGATGATTCCCAAGAGTCCCTGGCCTTTCTGTGGTAGCTCAGAGATTCAGGGAGCTTTGACCTATTGGCACCACACCATCTCAACAGCAGAGTTCCTCCAAGATCACAGTATCATAAGAAAGATAGCACTGGAGGCAGTTGTACACCAACAATTAACTGCTGCAGTCCAGGAGTTACACATACTACTCCTGCTTAGAGTCTGTTCTCAAAACTGGCTGTTAGGCTGGATCTCAGGTCCTTCTGCCCCTTCCTGTGCACGTCATGAGTCAGGTAATCGAAAGAAGATTCTGGAAGCTTTGTGCAAGGTAGGCGTATTTTATTCTTCAGATATGAGCTTCACAGACATGCTTTATTCTCAGACACAAGCTCAGGCTCTACTCCACTGACCCGCCATGCTCTGCCCTCCTTCCATTCTCCACTGACCAGCAGTTCAGAGCAGTTACCTTTACACTTTTAGTACATAATAGTGGCCACAAGCCAAGCATTACATAATTACAACAATCATACTGAATCAGTAAATGGGCACACATGTGCAGTTACTCTACTTTTATAACTTGTTTCTAGTGAATGTGCTGAATCTTGCCCATTTGTAACAGATGTGAGGTGAGTGAGCCTGACTAAACTTTTTCTGATTTCCTTACACTGGCCCTGTTATATTAACCTACTATGAGAAAGCTAAGGAAGAGAGAACACTTGTGAACACAAGAAATGTCTAACTTAACATGATGTTAAGAATAAAAAGCAAGTTCTAGATGATTATATGAAGTATACAGTATATCACAGAGTAAAATCCAGCAAAACTGAACTATATTACTGGTAGATATTTAAAGATATGTGATGATAATAAAAGGTAGAAAAAGAAAATAAGTGATACATTCAAAATTAAGCATTGTGCTTTTTTGGGGATATAGGTAAGGAACCGATATGGGCAAAGAGCACAAAGGTACATTTAGATTATTGGTGTTATTTTAAGTCTTGGACTAAGCAGTGTGCTCAAGAATGTTTATTAGTATAAAAGAAAAATTTTCATTATGAAAATTATATATTCAGAGATTATACATTATTTTTACCAAAAAGTAAATCTTCGAGGCAGATTATGTCTTTATATTGCATGCTTTCATTGCACATTACCTTTCCTCAGTGTAATTTTAAAAGTTTCTGTATAATTACAGATGTTGAATAACCATTGCTTCCATTATACTGAAAGCTCCATGAGAAAACGACTATGCTATTATGATGATGACTTATTATCAATGATTTGTTATTATTATTGAATGCCCATCATAATTTCTTTATCACTAAGGTATTGAATAAACATTTGAATAAGTGAACTTGAAAGCACAAAAAATAAAATAAAGAAAATTACTCAGATCTCCCAACTATAAAATATTTTATTTTAGTGCTTTGCTATGAATTTTGCTTATTTATTTGTTTCACATAGGATCACACATTTACTTTTATTCTGCTGTTTTTACTGAACATGTCAACATAAGTCTTTTCCACATTAATATAAACACTGTAATAATAATTTTACAGGACTTCACAATATTCCAATCACACATTTTTTCATAGTCAGCTTTCTCACCCATTACCCTAGCACATAGTGGACATTTAGATTTGCCACTGTTGTTATTTTTGTTTCTATTGTTACTATGATAAGAAATACAAAAATACACATCTTTGAGAGTTTTTTATGGATATCAAATTTTTCTCTTGGGTTCTATATCTGTACAAATTTCTGATAAAATTTCAGGATAACTTTTCAGATTTTTAATGATTATTGAAAAGACAATATTTACCTTTGACTTTATTTAAAACAGCATTCAACTGTGACTTCGTAACTACATTAAGAGCTGTTAAAATGAAAGGTTTTGGATATTTTTTCTTCTTGTTATTTTATGTTGGGTAGTATTTTGTTTTTTTCCAGTAGTGGACACTACAAATGCTATAGAAAAAGTTCTTGGCACTTCAGCTACCTTTTTGAACAGAAAGCCATGATACATAAGAAAGGATCTTGATTCTTCAAGAGGGTGCTGTTGAAAGGCATGGCTGAGCCTCAGCTAAGCAAGCAATGCCCTCCAGCACAAATGCAGAGTACAAAAGCAAGAAAGAGTTGATTTCAAGAATACTTATGTAAGATGGAATTATTAAGATCAGCCTAAGCTACATGCACTGCACCTAATATTCCCCCAATTGAGAAGAAGCACTCTAAATCCAGGTATTAGGAACTTGATAATGTGTGTTTCCAGAAATATATCTATGGACTCTAGACCTTTTATTTTAGCCCAGACCGGTTCATTTCCAGAAAAGATAACGAAATTCATTTTGTTTAAATGCTAAATGGAAAAAAAAAAAAAAAAACCTGAACAGTGTGGAACAATAGTCATAAAATGCTTGGAAAAGTAGGGTTTTTTGAAAAGATCGGAGAATGGTGACACATATCTGGAATGTTGCATAATCATTAGCTATTACTTTTTGAGCTTAGAGAGAGAGAATGGAGATTAAAAAACAGCTTCAGAAATTGTAAAAGAAAAAATGCTGCATACATTTTGAAATAAACGTTATATTTACATTTTTAATGATGAGCGAATAGGATACTTCATTTCAATATAAGAAAATATAAATACTAGTTATAAATACTGTAAATATTTATATAAAATATAAATACTAGAAGAAAAAATAAATTTTCTTTTGTAGGCACACAATACACAAGACACATTCACTATGGCTTTGTGCTCAGGTTTACCATTGTAGAAAGATGGAATATATATTTAATGGAGGAACAGGAGATGGCTCTCATTATCTCTTATCCTTTAAAGACCATGAAGAAATCATCTAAGGTAATGGTTTTCAAAAAATGGGCAGCATAGATTCCTTCCTTCAGATTAAATCTTACTCCAAAGGCCAAAATTTAAAAAATTGTAAAGCATTGCAGCTCTGATTAAAGCTGTTGTGTGAGGCCTTGGCCTTGGCCTTAGCCTTGGCCCCCAGGACTCTTTTACCTACACATTCAAAAACTGCGGAGGACTCCCCAACGCCCAGTACAAATTAGGCCCCACTATGCATAGTCACTAGTAAGGGGTGACTGAAATGAGGGTAGGATATTGCTATGGATTGAATTGTGCCCCCCAAAATGTTATGTATTAGAAACCTAATCTCCACTGTGACAGTGTTAAGATGGTGGGAAATCCTATTATTGTAATTGAAAGGTGGGGCCTTTAAGAGAAGGTTAGATTGTGAGGACCATGCCTTAGTGAATAGATTAATCCATTGATGGTTTAATGGTGGTGAGCATGGTTCTAATGCCTTTAAATAGAGAGTACATGAGAAGCTCTCTCTTTCCTCAGGCCATCTGCCATGTGATACCCTGTGTTGCTATAGAGTCACCACCACCACCAAGGCTCTTGCCAGATGTGTTCACTGGACTTTGGACTTCCCAGCCTCTGAAACTAACCAATAAATATGGCTTCTCTACAAATTACCCAGTTTCAGGTATTTATGTTATAAGCAACAGAGATGGACTAATATAGATGTGGAAGAGGAGATATTGCTACAACACCTCTGTAAAGATACATATAAATGACACCTGCACTTTCTCTCTCTTTTTAAAGGTGTTTACTAAAAAAAAATTTTTTTCGACCAGTAAGGGGATCGCAACCATCGGCATGGTGCGGTCTGCACCACACTCAACCATTGAGCCCACCGGCCATCCCTATATAGGATCCGAACGCAGGGCATTGGCACTACCAGTGCCACACACTCCCAAGTGAGCCACGGGGCTGGCTCTACTAAAAATCTTTTAATGAAACAATTATCTCATAATTTGTATGTTTTAAATAATATAAATAGCTGCTGTTTGATATGCATCAAACTCTAGCTACATACTTTTTCAACATTATTGCTGAACCAACAAGATAGATATTTTTTTCCAATTGAATATTTATGAACTAAGGCTGAGAAAAATTAAATCCCTTGTCCAAATTCAAAAACCCAGTCAGTGGCATATCCACTATGAAAAACTTAGTCTCTCTGATATTGAAAAAAAAAGTGATTTTTCTTTATGACATTTTGCCTTCTATTGAAATTTTCAGTGTAGAAAAACTTTAGAATCATGTCCTGTCACTTTTTAACCATCAATAAGCCATCTCGTGATGTTGGACCTTAAAAACTAATGCCACCTTAAGTGACATTACAAGCAGCGCCATTATGGGCCCACAAGGGCGTATTAACGTGGCAGCCTAAGACAGTGCCGGGAGGAAGTAGGGTGGGAGTGTCTGCAGGAACCTTGCCTTAGCCCTTATGCTCGTGAACACTGCTAGGCAATAGCTAGGCATTGAGATAGGATGCATGCTCTCCTAACCTTTAAGCTGATTGGACGATGTAAAAACCTCCCTTCCCCATCTGCCTATAAAAGCAAATGCTTGTGTGATAATAAATGGAACTGCTAGACAGGACGCCATCTGAGTGTCCTTTAATGGGCTGGTTGGGGCCAGCGGCTGTGCTCACCTCTCTTCACAGCTCTCTTCCCCCGTCTCCTTCCAATGGGGACCAGAGGGAAAGAGGAATCCGGGCCATCTGCTTGCCCACCAGAAGGGACACCAAGGGAGAGACTGATAGTGAGGCAAGGGCTGTTCGGGTTGGCTGGTGGCGGACGCAACATTGTATAGCATAAATGTTTTCAAAGGCAGCTTTTTGTTCTTTTAAGAATTTGATCAATGTGATAAGCAGATAGATGCTTACAGTGTATAAATTCCTGAAGTATATAATACAAATTTAATTAATTATTTATATCTTCATAAGAAGCGAGTTTTTTTTTTTTTTTTCCAATTCATCACGGGGGGGGGGGCAAGATGGTAGATTTAAACATTCTACCACTCCTCCCTCTCACAAAGACAGACACAACAGCAAATAAACAACTATGCCTGGATGAAAATAACTAAAGGAGAGTGCCAGAGCACATTTAAAAAGTAACAAAGAAGCACAGAAATTCAGGATAGCCACATAGAGAATGGAAGTAAACACCCGGCTCTATCACCTCATCTCCCAACCAGGATCCACTGAGAACCAGAAAAAAGTTCTCCCTGTGGGAAAAAGATAATCAAAAGGACACCAGTAGCCCCTCCAATACCTGGACACCTTTAGTCCTCACCCCTGGGGACCCTGGCAGTCCTCCGAAGCACTATCTCCAGCCAAGGGAGCTGCCTGGCATCCACACAGTTGTATTTTCTCAGAGGAGCTGACACTGACCCCCACACTCTGTGGCCTGCATGACAACTGCACTATGCCATCTTGGATCTGCAGCTGCTGGTGGGGGGTGTCTTACTGCAAGGGAGAAACTCTTTCATCCCAGAGGATAAAATCTGATGCTACCCCACCCAAGACAAGCAGCTGTTACACCCCTACCCTCAGGGTTGAGCAGCCCTGAAGCCAGCCCAGCAGTTCCGCCCACCACTCCCAGTTGCAGCAGTGTCCCTCCCCCTCAGGTTGAAGCTGAAGTTGTGAACTCCCTCTTGGGGAATCTTTAACTACCCCTCCCAGTTTTGGCTGTGCCCCACCCTCCTGGGACTGAGCTGAAGCCACACATCATCCCCTGGAAAATTGGTGTGTTGGCCTAGAAGCTGCTTGGCCAAGCTGAGCAGTGCACAGCCTAGGGCTAAGCTGATGTAGTGCCCCATATCCCAGAGAAACAGGTCAGTGGCTGAGCTGAGACACAATGTCCCACTGGCTGAGCAACTCTAATATCCTGCATCCCTGGAGCTGGACTATTCTCCTAGAGACTGAGCTGCTAAGACACTACTTTCTCTGGGGAGTGGAGTCAGCACTCTGCTGCTTCCTGTCCCACAAGGCTCAAATGACACCTGTGCCTCTCCAAACTGGATCCTTGCTGCCACTGCAGCTGGCCTTATAGAGACTGAGATATTGTTGAGTCCCGTAATTCCAGAAGTCAGTATCACCACTACATGGTGTCTCATCCCCTGGGAACTGAGTGATGACTGAACCCAGTTAGCTCTGTTTCCCAAATTGTATCTGTACTCTGCTCCCCAGGCCCAAACCTCCAGAAAACCTCTTCTTTTGCAGAATTGAGTCAGTGCTGTGCTTAGTCCCACAGGGTCAGGGTCACAGCTACAACCCAGACAACTGAGCCTGAGCTGCTAGGAGGAGCCTCTGAATCACAGATTCTGCCTACATGAAAAATTTACACCCAACCCTGCCACAGAGAGTGAACCTGAATCCCAAGACCTAGGTACCACAATACGTTGACAAGCCCCTATGTCCAGGATCCCAGCTCCATTGCCACTCCAAGTACCTGTACCTGAAACCCAGCACTAATGCAGCTGCTTGTGTAGGCCTCAAACTAAGAGGAATCCCCTCAGTGAATTCTTCCCATTGAGGTGAAAACGAGAACAGGAGGACCCCAGAATCCATTGCCACTAAAGGCCTTAACAAACTATGCTGCCACCATCACTGCTACAGAATTTTGCAGCCAGAGTCACTGAGGCACCCACAGTCATCAGTAATGTTGCTCACAGCTTAAAAAGCTGCCCATACTACACCACTTCACCTATGTAGAATCAGAATCATCACACCCTTCCCAGCCAGAATACTAAGACCCAACTGCAGGTGAAAGACTCTGTCTGTGGGAGCCATCCTGCAAAGTTTGCAAGAGGTGATTGCCCCACCAGATGCACAGGCAGAATCATCACACCCTTCCCAGCCAGAATACTAAGACCCAACTGCAGGTGAAAGACTCTGTCTGTGGGAGCCATCCTGCAAAGTTTGCAAGAGGTGATTGCCCCACCAGATGCACAGGCATCAATGCAAAAGCACAAGAAACTTTTAAAAGCAAGGAAATATGACACTACCAAAGGAACACAGTAACATGCCAATGACAGACCTCCAAGAAAAGAAAATCTAAGAGATGCTAGAAAATGTATTCTAAATAACGATATTAAGAAACTCAGTGAAATATAAGAGAGTACAGATAAACAATTTGATAAAATCAGAAAAATATTTATGCTATGAATGAGAAATTTAGAGAAAAGATGGATATCATAAAAAAGAACCAAACAAAAATCCTGCAGCTGAAGAGTTCAATGAATAAAATAAAAAATACATTAGAGAGATTTAACAGAATACTAGAGCAACCAGAAGAAAAAAGTCTCTGAATGTGAGGATAGTCATTTGAAATTACCCAGTCAGAGGAAAAAAAAAAAAGAAGAAAGAGTAAAAAAGCATACAGAAACCATGGCACATAAGAAAGCAAACAAAGATTCAAATTATGGGCATTACTGAAGAAGAAGAGAAGGAAAAAGGCATTGAAAACCTATCTAATGAAATAATAGCTGAAAATTCCCACATCTCGGGAGAGTTATAGACTTATTGACCCAGGAAGCTCAAATTCTTCAGTAGATTCGGCACAAAAAGATCCTGTAAAGGCACATTATAATCAAAATGTCAAAATCCAAAGACAAAAGATTTCTAAAAACAGCAAGAGAAAACTTCAGGTCATATATAAGGAAACCCCATTATACTAACATCAGATTTCTCAGTAGAAACCATATAGGCCCAGATAGAATGAAATGATACATTCAAAGTGCTGCAATAAATAATAAATAAATAAACAAATAAACAAACATTAAATAAATAAAGAAATAAATAAAACAACCAAGAATACTATACCAAACAAAACTATTTTTCAAATTGAAAGAGAAATACTGTTTTTCACAGACAAACAGAAACTGAAGGAATTCATTACCACTAGATTGGCCTTACAAAAAATGTTCAAGGGAGTCCTGCATCTGAAAAGGAAAAGACAATAACTACCATCAAGAACACATACCCTGAAAATAAAACTCAATGGTAAAGAAGATACACAATAGAAAAGAAAGAATAAAATCTTATCACTACAGAAAATCACCAAATTACAAGGATAAAAAAAATAACAAAGGAAGAAAAAAATAGAAGGTATCCAAAACAAACAGAAAACTATCAAGGAAATGGCAGGAGTAAGTCTTCACCTATCAATAATAACCTTGAATGTAAATGGACCAACTTTCCCAATTAAAAGATATAGACAGGCTGAATGGATTATAAAACAAAACAAAGCAAATAAACAAAACAAAAAAAACCCAGAACCAATTATACACTTCCTTCAAGAAACTCACTATAGACTTATAGTGAAGGGATGGAAAAAAATATTCCATTCAAACATAAACCAAACATGAGCAGAAGTAGCTATACTTATGTTAGATAAAACAGACTTTAAGTCAAAAACTGTAAAAAAAAGACAAAGAAGGTAATTTTATAATGTTAAAAGGGTCAATTCAGCAAGAGGATATAATAATTGTAAATATATATGCAACCAACATTAGAGCATCCAGATATATAAAGCAAAAATTATTATATCTAAAGATTGAGGTAGACTCTAATGCACTACTACTTGAGGACTTCAACACCCTACTCTCATCATTGGACAGATCATCCAGACAGAAAATAAGCAAGGAAACATTGAATTAAATCTGCACTATATACTAAATGGACCTTACAAACATTTATGTAAGATTTTATCCAACAGCTGCAGTAAATGGAACATTCTCCAAGACAGACTACATTCAAGTCACCAACCAAATCTCAACAAATTTAAAAGAACTGAAATAATATGAAGTCTCTTCTCTGACCACAATGGAATCAAAGTAGAAATTGAAATTGAGAGGGATGTTCAAATTGTTCAAATAAATGGAGATTAAATAACATACTCCTGAAAAAAATTGGGTTAAAGAAGACATTTAAAAGAAAATTTAAAAATTCCTTGAAACAAATGAAAACAGAAACACAACATACAAAAACCTATGGAATCCAGCAAAAGCAGAATCAAGAGGGAAATTTAGAACAACACCTACATCAAAAAAAGTAGAAAGATTTTAAACAAACAGCCTAAAAGTGCATCCAAAAAAATTGAAAAAGCAAGAACAAACCAAGCCCAACATTAGTGGAAGGAAAAAATAAAACAGATCATAGCAGAAATAAATGAAATTGAGGCTAAAGAAAATTTCAACAATCAACAAAGATGTTTTTTAAATAAACATTGACAAACCATTAGCTAAACTAACATGAAAAAAAGATGAAAGAACACCAATGGAGCAATGCTAGAAATATGAAAAAAAAAAAAAAAAAAAGTACAATATCACCAGAGGAATATAGTAACTCTCAAGTACTAGATCCTATAGAACAGGAAGTCCTTGAAATGACTGACCAGGAATTTTGAGCAAAAAATTCTAAAAGAACTAAATGAGATACAAGAAGACTGGTTAAACAACACAATGAAATGAGAAAAATTATAAAGGACCTGAAAGAGGAAAATTACAAAGAAATCAGTACCCTGAAGAAGAATGTAGCATAGCTTGTGGAGCTGAAGGACTCATTCAATGGAATGAAAAAGCACAACAGAGAGCTTAAACAGCAGGCTAGAACAAGCAGAAGAGAGAATTTTTGATCTTGAAGATGGACTGTTTGAAATAACAAAGGCAGACAAAAAAAAAGAATTTAAAAAATTGAAGAAAATCTAAGAGAGATAACAGATAACCCTAAGCACTCGAATATCCAAATCATAGGTATTCCAGAAGGGGAGGAAAAGGAAATGGCATTGAAAACATCTTCAATGAAATAATAGCAGAAAACTTGCCATGTATAGTGAGAGACACAGATCTTTAGATTCAGGAGACTCAAAGATTCCTCAACATATTCAACCCAAAAAGGTCCTTTCCAAGACATGTTATAGTTAAACTGACAAAGCTAAAAGACAAAGAGAATATTAAAAACTGCAAGAGAGAAGCATCAAACCAACTATAAGAGAGCCTCTATCAAACTAATAGCAGACTTTTCATCAGAAACCCTAAAAGCAAGAAGAGAATGGGATGATATATTCAAAATACTAAAAGACAAAAATTGCCAGCCAAGAATGTTTTACCCAGCAAGGCTGTCCTTCCTAAATGAAAGACAAATAGTATATTTCCCAGACAAGCAAAAACTGCAAGAGTACACTACCATATGACAAGCCTTACAAGTAATCCTCAAGGGAGTACTGTGTCTGGTACCTGAAAACAACCATCACTACCATGAATGCTCAAGAAAGATCAAACCCACCAGTAAAACAAAAATGAAAACAATTAAGAGAAAAGAAGTTAATCCACCATGCTAAGAAACCAGCAGACACAGAAGACAAACAGTAAATCAGAAAGAAAGGAGCAAAAGATACTTAAAATCCAAACAAAAATCAATAAAATGCCAGGGCTAAATCAATACCTTTCAATAATAACTCTTAATGTAAAAGGATTAAATTCCCCACTCAAAAGACACAGACTGACTGACTGGATTAAAAAGATAGAACCAACCATATGCTGTCTTCAAGAGACTCACCTCACCTGTAAAGATACACATTGACTAAGAGTGAAATGATGGAAAAAGATATACCATATAAATAGCAACCCCAAACAAGCTGGATTAGCTATTCTTATATCAGATCAAACAGACTTTAAACCAAAAACCATATAGAAAGATAAAGAAGGCCACTGTATAATGATAAAGGAATCTATCCAGCAAGAACACATAACAATCCTAAATATATATGTACCTGATATCAGAGCAGCCAGATATATGAAGCCAGTACTATTAGACCAAAAGAGAGAGATAAGACAATAAGACACTGATACTATAATAGTAGGGGACCTGAACACCCCACTGTCAACATTGGACAGATCATCAAGGCAAAAAATCAACAGAATAGCACAAGATCTAAACAACATTTTAGACCATTTGGACTTGGCAGGTATCTACAGAACATTTCATCCAACAACCTCAGAATATTCATTCTTCCCATCAACACATGGAACATTCTCCAGGATAGACCATGTTAGATCAAAATCAAGTCTCAACAAATTTTAAAAAATTGGAATTATTCCATGTATTTTTTCAGACCACAATGGAATAAAACTAGAAATCAATAACAAATGAAACTCTGGAAGCCATACAAATACATGCTAATTAAACAACATTCTACTTAACATATGGGTCCAAGAAGAAATTAAACAGGAAATCAAAAAATTTACTGAAACTAATGAAAATAATGACACATCATACCAAAATCTGTGGGATACTGCAAATGTAGTACTAATGGAGAAGTTTATCACAATCATTACTTCAGAAGACTGGAAAGATGGCAAGTAAACAACCTAACACTTCACCTTAAAGAACTAGAAAAACAAGAAATTCCAAACCCAAAATTAGTAGATGGAAAGAAATAATTAAGATCAGAGCAGAACTAAATGAAATAGAAACTCAAAAAATGATACAAAAGATCAATGAAATAAAAAAGGTGGTTTTTTGAGAAGATAAATAAAATTGACAAGCCATTAGCAAGACTAACTCAAAAGAGAGAAGACACAAATAACAAAAATTAGAAATGAAAAGGTGATATCACAACTGATACCTCAGAAATACAAGGAATCATTGGAGACTACTATAAACAGCTATATGCCAACAAATTTGAAAATCTGGAGGAAATGAATACATTTCTGGACACACACAAACTACCACAATGACACAGAAAATTTGAAAATCTGGAGGAAATGGATACATTTCTGGACACACACAAACTACCACGATAACACAGAAAATCTGAACAGACCAATAATAATCAAAGAGATTGAAGATGTAATCAACAGTCTCCCAACAAAGAAAAGCCCAGGACTGGATGGCTTCACTGCAGAATTCTACCAAATCTTTAAAGAAGAATTAATTCCAATTCTCTACAAATTCTTCTATTTTTTCCTACAAATTATTCTAAAAATTTGAAGCAGACACCATTCTCCCAAACTTATTCTATGAGTCAAACTTCATCCTGATACCAAAACCAGACAAAGATACAACAGAAAAAAGAAAACTACAGGCCAATGTCCTTGAAGAAATAGATGCAGAAATCCTCAATAAAAATACTAGCTAATAGAATATAGTGGCACATACATAAACATAAAATTATACACAAGGAACTCAAACAACTTAACAGTAAAAAAAATAACCCAATTGAAAAATTGGCAAAGGAGCTGAATAGGCATTTTTCAAAGGAAGAATTACAAGTGGCCGTCAGACACGTGAAAAAATGCTCAATATCACTCATCAGCCTCAAGGAAATGCAAATCAAAACCACATTGACATATCATCTCACCCCTGTTAGACTGACCATTAGCAAAAAGAGAATAAGAAATGCTGGCGAGGATGTGGAGAAAGGTTAACCCTCTTACACTGTTGGTAAGACTGTAAATTAGCCATTATGGAAAATGGTATGGAGGTTCCTCAAACAACTACAGATAGAACTGCCATTTGATCCATCAATTCCTCTGCTGGGTATTTACCCAAAGGAATGGGAATCATCATGTTAAAGCAATAACTGTACTCCCATGTTTATTGCAGTGCTATTTACAATATCCAAGAGTTGGAACCAACCTAAATGTCCATTATTGGATGACTGGATATGTAAAATGTGATATATTTATACAAAGGATTGCTATTCTGCCATAAAAAAGAGTGAAATACTGCCTTTCTCAGCAACATGGATGAACTTAGAGAAAATTATAAAGAGTGAAATAAGCCAGGTGCAGAAAGAGAAATGCCACATGTCCTCACTTATAAGTGGGAGCTAAAAAAATTAAGAAATGTAAAAAAAGAAAGATACAACAATCACAGTGATACATTGAACTTAAAAAAAAAAAAAAAAGAAAACAGAACTGAAGTTTACCAGAGATAGAAAAGGGGGAGAAAGAGAAGGAGAAATAAAGGAATTGATAAAGGGCCATGAAAAATGATTACATTGTATAATGTTGAATATACTAATTAGCCTGATTTGGGCATCACATATTGCACACAGGTATTGATATTCAACTCTGTACTCCACAGGTATGTACGATCAACTCTGTTTCAATGAAGAAGCAGCAGCAGCTAAGAAATCTGATCACATAAAAGGAGAACAGAATGGCAGTTACCAAAGGCTGGAAAGGATAAGCGGGAAGGAGACAGTGAGAGGCTGGGTAATGGATACAAAGGTAAAGTGAGATAGGAAGAATTTAGTGTTCTATAGCCGTGTAGGATGACTATAACTAACAATAGTTTATTTTATATTTTCAATCAGAAGAGAGGATTTTGAATGCTTCCAACATAAAGAAATCATAAATGTTTGAGGTAATGGAAAAAAATATCAGTGGTTTGCAGGGTTTCAGGAGGAAAGAGAGAGAGAGAGAGATGAATAGGTGGAGCACCGAAACTACGTGTGCGGCAAAGCTGTTCTGGATGATACTGTAATGGGAACACACGACCATGCATTTGGCAGAACCCACAGAACTGTACAACACTAAGGTGGAACCTACTGTAAAGTTTAGTTAATAATAATGGGTCAATGTTGGTTTATACCTATAACAAAAGTACCACACAATGTAACATGTTAGTAATAGGAGAAACTGTGTGGGAAGGGGAGGCTGGGGCCTGTCTGTACTTCCTGATCAATTTCTCTGTAAACTTAAAACTGCTATAAAAAGAAAAAAATCACTGATGGAAGCCCAACTCGGAAATTAATGAGGCCAAACAAGTGCTAGAGGCCAGAGATATAACACTATTAGAGATAATTTATAAATCAGCATTAACTGGTTGCTTTATTGATTCTGTCAATACACTTAATAGATATTTAAAAAATTCTTTTTATGTAATACGACCACCTAAAAGAAAGTTTCAATTTTCTTAATCTCATTTGAAGTCACTTTTAATTAATTTTGTGATAGTAATGGTTAAATAAAAGAATCCCATTGCAATGAATTTTTGCTTACTCTTTGGAATTAAATAGGATTTCTTAGTAGTGACACGAAAAATAATTTTGGTATGACGCATGTCTATTAAAACTTTGCTGATCTTTTGATGATTTTTGTCCTGTGTAGGATATTTAAATTCTTAGTGAAGCATAGAGAGTAGGACAACAGTCATGAAACAGTGAACATGCTTGAAAAAGGACCTCGTGGTATCAGAAGCATAGGCTATAAATTTTATTCCAACTTTCCCCAAAGGAACTTGCAGGCATTTATGAGAGCACTAGTGCATCAGGAAATGAAAAATCCAGACATTCCATGGACTATATGGATTATTACTGTTTCTATGCTAACATCAATACATGGAAATCCAGAACAACACTTTAGTCCACCAGTCCAAGTGGCAGCTTAGTGGAATCAGATGATAAACAGATTTAGCTTAAATCTGTTCACGTGGCCCAGCGATTCTTTGAACCAAACAAGTGGTTGTTACTCTAGTTCCCAAATTAAGATGAGAATAAATATAATCAGCAACTGAGAATATCCATAGTAACTCTCTGTCCTGTGATCTAAGGGCTAATGTGATTGAAAGAGCCAAGTGGAAGATCCTGATTATCATCCTTCCTCTCAAAAAAGTAAAATGTTACCAATACCTCATGCCCATGTGGGTCCTGGAGGTTAGTGCCACCAATAAGGGCAAGAGTTAAGGTGTAGCAATTCCAATCACATCATAATTTAATGTGCCTATTATCCTATGCAGAGATAAATGGATCTTGGAGAGTGAGTGTATTATCATAAAGTCAATTAGTTAGTGATTTCAGTTGCTGAATGCTGTGTCACAGTATATTCATTGTCACATTATATTCGTGTGGTATCTTCCTGGGCATATCAACAAAAGTACTAGCAATTATATGCAAGTATTGATCTTGAATATAATTTTTTCTCTATTCCAAAAGTTAACAATTAAGTCAGGATTTGTTTGCTTTATTTTAACAGGATAATAGTACATTTTCATTAACTTGCTTCAGTGGTTCTGTGCCACTCAAGACCTTTCAGTCTTCTCACCAAGATCATGTACTCCTATGTTACCTTGATTATATCAGGTTCATAGGACCTGGTGAACAGAAAACAATACGTCTGCCAGATCACTGGTAGGGTACTATTGCCAGGGGATGGGAAATAAATAATATAAAAATGCAGGGAACTGACTCCTCAATAAAACCCTGGAGAATTTAGAAGTCTGGAAATTTCAGGATATACCTTCCATGAGAGATAGTTTGCTTCACCTTATTCTCTTTACCCCAAGAATGAGACACAATATGGGGTATATCCTTCTGGATTTTTCAGGAAAGAAATACAATATGTTTGAGTGTGTTATTCTGATTCATTTCCTGAGTATTTTAAAATGCTATCAGTATTGAGAAAAAATAGAAAAGAGAAGATAGTCTAATTGATTTGGGCTGTATGCCAGTAACTCTCTTACTGGGGCCTTATGACCTAGGGAATCCAATATTGTTCAAAGTGTCTGTGTCATATTTGGATAATATATGGTTTTTGTGGTGAAACCTCACACAGAGAATCACAGCAAAGTTTCTGTGGTTTTGGAGTAAAGCCAGGCCTTCATTGACAAGTAATTATTCTTCTTCAGAGAAATAGTTCTTTGCTTACTACTGCGTCCTGGTAGAGATTGAATACCTGACTATAGTACTAGATGGCCAGGTAACGTGAGCAGCCTATATGAGCTGGGTGTTGTCAGGTTGTATAAGCCAGAAAAAAATCAAGCGTACTCTTCAGACTTAAATCATGAAATGGAAATGTGAAAAGGACCAGAAAGCACAAGTACATTACTTTAACAAGCAGCTCATGCTCCCACCCCTCCTTCAACACACAACTGTAGATGGAGGAGACTGCTATAAATCAGAGCCAGATAACTTCTTTAAGACCTTTTATAGTATGCTGCAAACAGGAATAGGAGAGTTGTGGCATTTCAGTCCTACTCAAAAATTGAGTTATATAGCATCTAACTTCTGGCAAAAGAGAAGGCTGGATGAGACAAAGATAAGTATCTACCTAAGTTGGTGTGAACAATTGTTTGAACAGAGACAAACTTTGAAAAATTGGTATGTATGGATTAGTTACTAGGGTGTTTTAGAAGGAAGTATGTGAATGGAACTTTTGGAATGGATTCGGAGTGTAAGAACGTTATGCAACACATGAATATTCACCGGAAGGTCCCCATTGCAGTGGGGACTCTCAGTACTCTGATGGTTTCTAGTCAGTCTCTTTTCTGAGCCTCCTATTGCTTGGCCAGCAGACTCCATAACCTTGATGTCAGGATCAGAGGCTATGTAGCAGCAAAGACTTCCCTGCTCCACAGCTCACTGGCTCCTGCCTCTGCTGAGTATCCAAATTGCCAGTACCATTGAAGGAGACCAAACCTAAATGTATTATTCCCTAGGGATCTAGCCAGCCACATGATTGTGGATTAAAATGCTGGACTTCTTACATCATGAAGGTAATAATAATTTATTCAACTGGACCAGACATTTACTCTGGATTTGAATTTCCCTTCCATTCCTGACATGCTTCTTTTGGTAACCCCATCTCTGACCTTATTGAATGCCTTATTCACAACTTTGCTTCTAGCCAAAGAACTAATTTTACATGGACAAAATTAAGTCAATAGTCTGACAGTCATAGAATTTACTGTCTTACCAAGTACCTTATCACACAGAATCACCTGACCTTACAGAGTGTTGAAATTGAAGACTTAATAGAAATAAGATAGAAGCTAACATTTAACAAATTAGTGTACTATCCAATGTGAAGTGTTTATATTCTATGAACCCAGCTGGAATACAGAAAATAAGGGATAGAAGTGTGTGTTACACCTAGCAAAACACTCACAAGTTCATGTTTCCCATTTTTCCCTCTCTGGGTTATGCCATCTAGTTTTGGGGTCTTGCCAGGAGGTTTGAGAACACAAAAATAAGTTACTCCTTCAGGGGACCTGTCTGAGTGTGAGCTATCAGTATAAAAATGCCCATTAAACTGAGAAGGTATCCTGAGATCAAAGAATGAAGCAGGCAATTCTATATGGTTTACAAGAAGTTGATGATGATGATGATGATGATGATGATAATGATTGATGAGTGGGTTACTTAAACTGATGGAAATAGATTGATGGAATTTCGATCCATTTGCTGTGCAGCTGCTTTCTCTGCAACCCTAGGTAGGGGGCAGGTTGGAGGGGGAGGACTTGAAGATTATGAGGGACTTAGAGACAAACGTGGAGCTATGCCAAAGACAGAAAGCCTGAAGAAGTGGACAATTTCCAGGCACCTTGAAGCCACCTGTTGCTTATCCTTGGGGTTTCTGGAGTCACTCCCCTTATCTTACACAAGCATAGCATTCTATTCCTTTTTGCTTCCTTGACTGCTAAGCAACTAGTGCAGGGGAAAGATTGTAAGGATTGAAGCCAGAGCTCTGAAGGCCACAAAGATGGAGTGAGCTCTGACCAGCATTCCAAAAGGAACCTACAATGGTCTCAATGAATTGGACTCTGAAGTTGACAGTTGTTCATTTCAAGCTCTTCATGCTGCAGCAGAAAGCTGCAAAATAGAAGGTTATGGATCCTGATTATCTAGGGGAAACAGGTTTGCTGGCGGAGGGTTGTAGTATGTCTAGAACCCAAGGTCTTCCCTAGGGTGCTTCCTAGTGTGACATATATAGTAGTAAACCTTATTGGAAAACTCCAGAAACCTCAGAAAGACTACAGAAATGTCCTGCAGATAGGACTGTCAGTGAATTAAATTCCTCCAAAATAGTAATTTGATTTACCTCAACAAAACAGTCACAACTGCCTGCAATGTTAGCTGAGGAAAATAAAATATTGAATGATTAACAAAGAATGAAAGCATAAACAACAGTAATAGCATTGTGACAACTGCCGAAACATAATGTCTTAACCTGGGTTCCCTAGAAAGTATAGCTTAAGGCAAAGTTTATGTGCTAATGCTTTGGGTATGAATGTTCAATTCCCAGGAAGCAATAGTAAAGGGAAAAATTAAATGAGTTGGAATAAAGGAGAAACAAAAACAGGGTAGTGCATCTTTGAACTTTCATAGTTTCTCAAGAGAACACAACTCGTTTCTTGGTCAAGGGAAGTTTTGGAGAAGCCATAAGGAACCACTCCCTCTAGGAACAATTCATTGTAGGCAGGAAGAAGGAAGCAATGACTCTACTAAGGCCTTCCCCATCTCCTGACTCTCTCTGGTCCAAGTCCAACCAACGGGGAGATAATCTTCCTTCTTTCCCAGCTTGTGTAAGCTAGTCCCACTGAATAGCAATGGTAAAGTCAGAGCCTTAGTGGTTTCATTTGTAATGAACCTGGGCAGTGGAGCTTCTTTCAGTCCCCAGCACTGCAGGCTCAATGGAGCCTGGGCAAAAGCCCAGTCTTTGACCCTGCAGGAGCCTGAAACTATGCATAGTGTTAGGAGGGGATGTAAAATCAGTAATCGACAGGGCTTTGAGAAATGCAACAGTCACCTCTGGAGCATCTCTATCCTAAAGCAAGGCAAGTCCCCAAAGCCTGGAGTAGAAGTAGGTCAGAGTGAATCTGGGCTAGCACATAAACTTAATCCTGAACAGACCTGATCCTGAACTCACGGTCTGTGGTATCTATCCATAGCTTTACCTTTTCAGTGTCATCAACAGATTAAAATAATTTTCACTTGTTTTTTTTTGTTTGTTTGTTTTCCTCTTCCTATTCCTTTCTTCTTATACACAAGGTATATTGGTAGTGGCTATCTCTAACAACTTAGTTCATAGTTTTCAGAATATCAAAAGCTAGAATTAAAAGAGAAAAACACTACAACAATCTGTACTTGTAGCACATCGCATTAACTGTTGAAATTTTTGTTAAGCACATTTGGAGACAAATGTGTACTTTAGCATTACACATACATGAAAATAAAAAATTTTAAATTATACTAAAATAACCGTATTTTGAACAAATCTTGTAATTTTTAATGAACAAATATCCTTAGGTGAGAAATATAGTCAATTAGAATCATATGTTCAGAGAGCTCAGTTTGTATTGACTCCAACTTTACTGCTGAGAATTTTGAATTCTATTTTTGCTTGAATAAAATGTTAATTCATAGAATTCTCTACTCTCAGGAAGATTAGGGATAGAGAGCTTTCTTTTAATATATTAGAAAAGGAAAATCGCTTATTCAAATCTGAATTTTATATGCCAGACAACATTTGTATTTTCTTCTATTCATTTCCAAATGTCACTTCAAAATCATTTTGATTTCCTATCAGAAAGCCAGTGAGTTGACCACATAGAGAACTTTAACCAAGTGGTAGAAAAATATCACAAGTGCACTCTGTCTCCCTAACCATCCTGTCATAGACCAAATCCTTTTTTTGTGAAGTTAAAGCCATGCTATTAGAAAGACAGCAGTAACCACAAGAATAAAAATAACAAGATATTCACCTTTGCCTTAAAAATACTATATAATATTTTCAGATTGTAAAAGTAATATGTTAACATAGAAAATTGTCAAATCAGAGATAATTTTTAGCAAGAAAAATATCTTTACACCATTCATAGAGCATTGGTGATACTCTAATATGGTAGATGTCCAGTTACATGTAAATAAAAATAAAAATAAATATAAATATAAGTATGAATATAAAAATAAGCATTAATATGTGTTTACACATTTTGGAGAGATTATCATTTTGAAGATGTATGTATGACATATATAAATGTGTATGAAAAACTTTATATTATAGTGTGTATCCTTCTGTAAGTTTTAAAGAATGTTATCTGTACTGTGTACCTCACACTTCATTGTATGGATACATTACAATTTTATGATCAGATTTTATTGTTGATGTGTATTATGATAAAAAAATACTAGGGTGTAGATTCTGTTACATTATTTTATTCAAGTGCATGTAAACGATAGGGATAATTTTACATTTTTGAAACTGAGTATCATAATTCTTACCAGAAAGGTTCTAGCAGTTTACATTTCTAATAGCAGAGTGTTATAGTTCCAGTTTCAGTACAACCATGCCTAAATTGCAATCTGTTTTCTAATTTATTTTTTGAAAAGTACATGCTTAATTTGTATGTTTGGATACTAGTAATTTTAACATCAAAATTTAGAAATTTTTATTCTTTCCCATACGAATTGCCTTTCTCAATTTTATCTGGGTTTTTCTCATTTTTTAATTAATTTGTAAGAGCAGCTTTTTATATATTAAAGATACTAAGTATTATCACCTATAATGAACAAATTCTTCTAGATTTTTATTTCTTTAACATACTTTTTATCACATCTTAAAGAGAGAATTTTAAAGTTTTAACCAGTTTTATTTATCAGTTTTTATTGACGTATTTTCTTGTGTTAGATTAAAAAAATTGGATAAAAACTTAATCATCCTTACCTCTACTTTCCTATGGTTTCACTTTTTACACTTAAATATTTTGTCCATGTAAACTATTTTTTTGTTGTAAAGCCTCAGGTGATTTTAAAAAGTAAATAATTGTCCCAGATTCATTTATTGATAAATTCTTCCTTTTAAATATTAGATTGATAGTACAAATATAGAATATTTGAAAGCTTTCTAGCCTTTTCCACTAGTCTATTTGTTTAGAAACATCACTTCATTTTAATTATTGTTTCTCTGTAATAACATGTTAATGTCTAAAAGTAATGTGTGTCTCCTTTTTAATTTTTCAGACTTGTCTTGACTGTTCTACCCATTTATTTCTACCAGGTGATGTGTAAAAATCACTTTTCCAAGGTCTCAAAAATTTCATTAAATTATCCATTCCATCAAATTCCATTGAAATCCCATCAAAATGTTTCTACAAATAGTCAAGATATCTTTAATGAATTTTAGGATTTTTTTGGAGTTTTACTTTAGTAATTCACTTTTTAAGATTCTTTATATATGCATATATGAAGTATTGTATATGCATAATTTTATGTGTGCATTTGCATATATGTTTGCATATATACTTGGATTACATATAGGAATATATGTGTGTATGTAAGAAGAATATGTGCAAAGGAACATATATGTATGTATGTGTGTGTATCTTGCTCTCTCCCATTTTTGCACTAAATTTTTTTAGCATCTATCGATGTAAAATATTATCACATAACTACTCATTTTGTGGATGGTAATGAAGTTTTTCTGTAATAACATATCGAGATTTTGCATTATAATTACTAATAAAATGTGCAGCTCTATTTAATTTTATTTGCACATTTAAGATACATTATTTTTATGAGATTGTTTCATTTTTGTTTGTTTTAAGCTCTGAAACCTGTTTTATGTTACCCTTGCAAGATATTTTGTATATTTTTCTATCGTTTTGATACTCTAGATGAGTTTACATTACAGAAAGTATATCTTTCACTTCAAAATTTTTAAAGAACTAACTGGAAAAAATCTGTCCCCACACTATTCTTGCTAGTAATTTTGTTACAGCCTTTTCCCCCCTGTTTTCTATGGTTGTTGATTAACAACTTTTCAGGTAAATTTTATTAATCTTTACCTATTAAAAAGCTATCTTTTGACCTCAGACAAATATTTTGAAACACATTTGGTTGTGTGTATGTGTGTTTTTTAAATTGATTCTATCTTGTGGTATAGTATGATTTCTTCTTTCCTTGTTTCTTAATGATTTAATGATATGAATACAAAATAAAAATTCAAATTCTTTGCTGCTATTTTCACTCAGAAACATGTTTCTACTGCCTTCCTGAGTACTCCATCACAACATTCCAGATTACATTTTATAAAATATTTGATTTACACCTCCCTGCAACTGCATTGATTTTTTAGCACACACTTTTTCTTTCCCTTCAGACAATGTAGACAACTCTGCTTCTATGTATCTTTCATAAGGTATTGCTATTTTCTTTTTTAAAATTGTTTCAAATTACTCACAAAGAAAATTTGACTCTTTGGGATGACATTAGTCCACTTTTAAAGCAATCATGGTATGTAGATTTTCACTTTTGAAGCTTTTGGTATTTCCATAGAAATAGATGCAAGAGACAAAAACACAAAACAAAACAAAAAACCCATCTTTGCTGACAGATACCTAAACAAGAAGTTAGGCAAGAACAAAGCGAAAATAATTTATTCTTGATTAAAGCCAAAATGTGAGAACAAAAACTCAATTTTAAGGCAAGAGAAGAATATGGAAAATGACTTCTGTAATGGTGAATTCTCACTTTCTGTATATTCCTGGATGACAAGCCAGCTGATGGATCACACACACATACTTTGTAATTTCTCTTCCCACAAGCAGCAGAGGGAGGCAATCTAACAGCAAAAAAGGCACATTGAAACGCTACATTTACTTTGGTCAACTCTTGTCAGTTTCTGCCATTGCATATTTTCTTACCAATAAAATGGTGCCAATGTTGAATAAATTTCGTATTCTGCTTTCCGTGGAAATTTCCTATTAATCTGAGATCATGATAAAATTATCTTACTTATAAAACAGTTTTGTTGGGGTCTATTTTTGACAAGGTTTGCAAAGCCTATATTATGAGCTCTTTCTATCCTATTTTATACCTTTACACTGACTTTTTTCTTCCTTCATATTCAATCTTTATATCTTAATATATGTCTACTCGTTTCTTATTCATTCTTAAATGAAATCTATGCTAAGGAGGCAATGCCTGGTTGCTTTTCAGATGTTTTACTAATACCCAATGTGAATAACAGACTATACATTATCTGCCTGGCCTTTCTATGATTATTCTGGATTTCA
The DNA here is from genome assembly GCF_027409185.1 of Cynocephalus volans. Lineage (NCBI taxonomy): Eukaryota > Metazoa > Chordata > Mammalia > Dermoptera > Cynocephalidae > Cynocephalus > Cynocephalus volans. The sequence continues at coordinate 82,245,157 of NC_084464.1, forward strand.
GGTTATGGTGGTTGTATGAATTATTTTAAACTAGAGATGGAAACATGACAGAAAAAAAATCAATGAATTTTCCTGTCTACTTTAGAGAGGTTTTTATTAAACATACAAGTTTACTGAGAATCCTCCTATGTTTTCCAATATTTTGAGTGCCAAAGAAAATGACATTTTGACACTTTTAAGTGTCAAAGAAAATGTCAACGAAAACCTTCCATTTGGTTGTCTTTCTGCATTTGGAAATGGAGGAACTTGGGAAAGAAAAAAAAATTTTTTTCTTCTTCCACATTAAATTAATACCAAGTGTGGGGAAAATAGGATAATTTAGTCAGGATCCCTGGGCTCAGGTCTGGCTGATGGGTCCAACAGCACATTTCTTGTAAACAAGTTGTGTGGGTGAAGTTAGTGTGCAAGTGCACCCATGTATCTTTCTAGTTAATTGCTTTTGTGTGTTCTGCAGTTTTGTGAAGCAGAGCTGACCAGTAGAGAACTCGTGTCTAACAATAGAGCATGTTTACTCTGCCGGCACCCCGGCACCTGCTCAGTTTCAGTTTTTCTTTGGACTTTGCCGGTAGCAGTTGAGTTTCTGAGTTTCTCTGTGGACTGCTTACCTCATAGTGTTGTGTGTGCTGAATAAAGACTATTCCTACTTCAGTCAAGGCTCCAAGGACTTTTTTGCCAATTACCTAGCTCATAGGCCTGCATGTGAAGGGTTTGTGAATGGGCTCAAGGGGTCTGTGAGCTCCAGACCTAGCCCTAGCTCTACACCAAGCTTTCTCTTATGGGTTTATGTAAATAATCTATAGCATACTGATATCATTTACCATCAACCTGAGACACTTTTAAGAGTGAAGAGAAATGCTTCAATAACTTAGGAAAAAAGGCATAAACCAGGATTATCCCAGGAAAGTAGGAAACATTATTACAGTACTATGATGTCTTTCCTTTCAAAACCTTAATTTACTTCTCTTTTTATGAAATACTGAAAAAATAATTTAAAAGGTCCTGGAAAATTACATTATTTTTTCTTTCTCTTCTTTATTTTTCTCTTTCATTTTTCATTAGTTTGCAACCAGGGTTCTTCACATTTTGTTGTTGTTCATGACCATGTCTCATAATGTTTTTAAATGCATAAAGTAGCATACATATAATTATAAATAAAGCCAGTTATTTTGAAATACAGACATTAAAACATTAGTAAATGAATTTGCAGTATAGAAGTTTTTGTACTTTATTAATTCATAAAATTGTATGATCTCACAGGTGGTCTAATAACTACTATAACTCTGAAGTAACTATAAGTATAAATAGTATTTTGAGTTCTATGTTGTAGAAAAATATTTATAATTTCTGTAGATGACAAAATCATAGATGTTGCTAATACTGAATTATGCTGCCTAAATTATAAAGGAAATCACCTAAATAAAGGTGCATTTTTCCCCCTTCCAATGCAAGAACCTCCTAAATGATTGAACTCAACATAAAGACTTAGAATAACTGCAAGAAAGCCAAAATAATAAACAATTTTTCTCAGCTAAGTCCTAAAAACTATAGTAGCCTTATAAATTTACCTTAATTTGTGTCTTTGCTTTTCAGAGTCATAGAAAAATTAGCGAAAATATATGACTTTTGAATTTTCTGTCATATTTAGTAAGACTGGACTCACAGCTATGGAAGAGCTACATAATTCTGGAAATTAATTATCAAATTTGTCCAAATTACTCAATTATTAGCTACTTAGAGATAAAAGCCCTCATTTACTGCACTGTGATGAAGTGGCATGCTACTTTATTCTTTTTTTCTTAATGACCTATAACTATTATAGAAGCATTTAATAATAGAACGCAGGTCTGTGTCAATCAGCACTTTGAGTCTTTTAAAGTATGGCATCTTTTTCTGAATTTAAATGACACATGTTAAACTTTGTAATAATTAGTGAAACTGCATAATTTAATTCAAATGGTGATGAACTACAATGGATCAACTTTTGGAAAGGTCACATTTCAAATGAAAATACTCTAGCACTGCTATTAAGATTTCTTTAAGGTCAGAGTTGGTATTGCTTATTTTCAGAAATGTTTTCAGTACAATTAAAGGATGAGCATATTTTTGTTTGCCTAATCTATTTGCTTAATATATTTTCAAAACCATCCAAATTTAACTTCTTCAACCCATCCAGCTTTTATGATTTAAAATGATAAAGATTCATTTGAATGACTTTTTTACGCAATGCAATAAATGGAGGAGCAATTAAACTATATACTCTCTGCCTAAATATATATAGAAGAGAGATGGGGGATGTGAGCTAATGCATATACATGAACAAACAAACAAAATGTTTCCAAAATGAAAAGAATGCATATGATAGTATTTGGTTTAAAATGTCTTCTTTCAAATTACCTTCAACATATGCTAAGCATATAGCAGAGGTAAAAACTAAAGGAAAAACAGTAACAACTATAATACTCTAGCAATTAATATTTCTCAAGAACCTAAAAAGAATTCCTTCTATGAGATTAATGGAAGAAGATTGAAAAGCTCACTTTTGGCCATGCTGCTAGAAACAAAAAGTGTGCTCATTTAACACAAAGACGACTGTATCTTTTTTCCTTTATCTGCTTTCTATTAGTGGGTTTAGGTATATAAGTTTTCATTAAATGGTTAGCCTAGAGGCTTTGTAATTAGAGGACTATTCAAACTCCACTGGCTCTGATCAGAAGCCATCTTTTCATGTTCAGTTTGGGAAACTGACTGGATGGCTAAGACAATCACAGGAAGCGCATCTCATTTCATCCCTTAGATTGGCATCTTCCCAAAGGTCTAGAATCATAGGCCCCTGGAATTTCTATACTTTTTGATTCACATTTTTGCCCCTGTAATATATTTTATATATCAAACAAAAAAGATAGTTTATCTTTTTGCACAGTTCAGCTCAAAAATTTGGTAAAGGAGGGCTCAATTTAGCCTGTCTTTGCTTGCCACCTAGATAACACACTGTGAATGGTATCCCTGCTAGAAAAATATGTTTGGAGTATAGAAAGGAGCAATTGCCCAAAATAAGAGGCACTCTTTAAGAAGGGAGCAGTGCTTAAAAAGACAAAAATAATACATGCCCACTGCAAGATATGCAATGTAAAATAATGACTTACTAGTGGTAGCTTGGAATTAAAAAAAAAAAGACTGTATTATATATTTTTTATATTTTATTTATTTTATATTATTTGCTGCATAGTGAAGCAGCTAAAAAAATTAATTACCTAAATAATGTAGACTTTTAAATGAAAGGGAAAACTGTAAAGGTAAGAAAAAATTTTAATAAAAAAAGTTTTATTTCTAATTTTTCTTGCTGATCAGACACAACTACTACAGTAAAATGACAAATAAATGTTAAAAATAAAATTATAGACATAGATTTTCCAAATATATATCAATGTAAATAAAACAGAGGTAGGAAACTATTTTAGATAAGGTAGAATTCAAGTTCAATAATTCAGGGGATATGTAAGGGCAATTGTATACCATAAAAAGGTGGGATTCATCATATAATATTTAAGGAACTTTATATAACAAATAAGAGTGTATCAAATTATGTACAGTAAAAACTCTTTGAAAACACATAAAATATTACTAGAAACACAATTTTGTTGTGGATTTAACTACCTGTAACAACCTTTGGCATAATATGTACAGAGTAAATAAAGACAAAGAATAATCTAATAAAAATAAAATAAAATAATATAGTAAACTTGAAAATTTGTATCTTACAAAGGTAACTTTTTTTTTTGAAGTAGCCATAGTCTGAAAAGAGTGGATGGTATGTTAAGCCACAGGGCCAATATCAATAACCTCCTAAGAAAATTATGCACTATAACATTTATCCACAGTGCAATAAATCAGAAACCAATAATGAATGAGTAAAAAAGTGAACAATTAAAACCTAGAAATAAAATATCTTAAATTCTACTTCATTAAAGAAAAGTCAAAATTATGATTTCAGACTTTAAAAATATAACTAAAATTAGGACATTGCATTAAATCTTATGGGCAATAAAAACAGCATACTCAGAAACATAGAAACATGATCTTCAATACTTTTGTTTTTAAACAAAATTAAAGAAATAAACTGAATATTCAACTCGAGAACTGAGAAAAACACGAAAAAATTAAATAAAGGAGAAAATAATAAAAATCACAGAGGAAAGCAGTAAATTATAAAATGGAAACTGACTACAAATAAAAAGTGAATACAAGAGGTTGTATGTGTAAAATGTTAGAGATGAACCCCTGGCTATTCTGATTAAGAAAAAAGAGACACACAAAAAACCCAAAATTAGTAATAAGACAAATGATACAATAGGCAACATAGGAGATAGCATTTAAAAGAGAATATGATGTGAAATTTATGCTGGTATTTCTCAAGGCATAGAAATGTGGCCTTCTAATTAAGAAGACTTACCTAAAATGTTAGTTAAATATGCAGATGTTTAGGTCTAACAGAATTACTGAATCAGAATGTTTGGAGAATAAGCCAGAAATCTGCCTTTCTATCAAGTAAATTTTATTCACACTGAAGGTTGAGAATTACTAAGTATTTCTATTTATTTATTTATTAAAAATTACATTACTAAAATTGACTCAAGAATAATAATTTAAAAATGGAAATGTACAAGAAATGATTTCCACAAAGGACTCCAGAACCAAATGTTCTTAGAATGTGGTGTAAAATGTTTCATAAATAATTAACTGCTCCAGAGCATGAAGAAGATAGAAGGAACTCAAGTCAAGTTACAGAAAAGCAGATCCCTGATATCAAACCAAGATGAAAACAGTGACCCCAGAGACCAAGTTCATTTAAGAGTGTAACACTACAATTCTAAATATAATATTAAGAAACAAAATTTAAGAGCACATTAAGGGAGTTATCCATGCAAATAATATGGATCTTGATAAAGAAATGCAATGATCATTTAATAGTAAAATATATTATTTTAATTTATTGCATCAATATGTTGAATAAAATATACATAAATTAGTAATAGTGAAAAACGTGTTAAAAGACAATAAAAAATCATCAATGATTCTTGCTATTAAAAAGATTTTCATAAAATTAGAACTACAAGAACACTTAAACCTGATGAGTATGATCTCTTTTAAAGAGACAAAAAAAAAAATGAAACACTAACTAAATTCCAATTGATATCAGCAGCTACATAAGAATCCTCTCATCATCATTATTTGATGCCATTTTTTTCTGAAAGATCTAGACAAAACCAAAACATAAACATGGAGAATAGCCACTGGAGAAAAAGTGATAAAATTATCCTAAAGTACAAGTATGTCAGAAATACCCCAAAGAATCTGATAACAAAGTCATAGAGTTAACAAGTGAGTTGAGCAAAAACTCCTGAATGTGTCATAAATGTAGTAAAGCTAATTACTTTTCTATATAGCAATCATAATTAGTTGTTTTTTATGCAATACTGAATCCATTTACAATAAGAAAACTTTTAAAGATGCTAAAATACATAGAAATAAATTCAACAAAATGTGTGTGACCAATTTATAGGAATAAAAATTATATTAACTACTATAAATTTTGATGTAAATAAATAGAAATTTCTTATTTCTGAATATTGAAAAGAGAGCAATTCTTTTTTTTTTAATTTAATTTTATTTTGTCGATATACACTGTGGCTGATTATTGCTCCCCATCACCAAAACCTCCCTCCCTCCCCCCTCCCCCCCAACAATGTCCTTTCTGTTTGCTTGTCGTATCAACTTCAAGTAATTGTGGTTGTTATATCTTCTTCCCCCCCTTCTCTCTTCTTTTTATCTAGCGGATGGTTTGTCTATTTTATTTATATTTTTGAAAACCAACTTTTTATTTCGTTGATCTTTTCTATTGTTTTTTGGGTCTCTATTTCATTTAGTTGTTCTGATCTTAATTATTTCTTTCCATCTCCTACCTTTAGGTTTGGATTGTTGTTGTTTTTCAAGTTCTTTGAGGTGTAGTGTTAGGTCATTTGTTTGAATTTTTTCCATTCTTTTGATGTAATCATTTATTGTAATAAACTTGCCTCTTAGTACTGCTTTTGCAGTATCCCACAGGTTTCGGTATGATGTAGCTTTATTTTCATAAGTTTCTAGAAATTTTTTGATTTCCTGTTTCATTTCCTCTTGGACCCATAGGTTATTCAGGAGCTTATTGTTTAGTTTCCATGTATTTGTATATTTTCCAGAGTTTTGTTTATGATTAATTTCTGGTGTTATTCCATTGTGGTCTGAAAAGATACTTGGAATGATTTCCATTTTTAAAAATTTGCTAAGGCTAGACTTGTGACCTAAATGTGGTCTATCCTGGAGAATGTGCCATGAGCTGATAAGAAAGTGTATTCTTTAGTTGTTGGGTGAAATGTTCTGTATATATCTGCCAGGTCCAGTTGGTCCAAGATGTGGATTAAATCCTGTATCTGTTTGTTGATTTGTTGTCTGGAAGATCTGACCCATACACAGAGAGGGTTGTTCAGACCACCCACTATTAACGTATTAAGGCCTATTTCTTTCTTTAGGTCTAAGAGTGTTTGCTTTCTATATCTGGGTGCTCCAGTATTGGGTGCATATATATTTATGATTGTTAGGTCTTCTACCTGGACTGATCCTTTTATCATTACATAGTGGCCTTCTTTGTCTCTTTTTATGTTTTGCTTTGGGTTAAAGTCTATTTTGTCCAATATAAGAATAGCTACTCCTGCTCATTTTGGTTTCCATTTGCATGTTATGTCTTTTTCCATCCCTTCACTTTTAGTCTGTGTGTGTCTCTACAGGTGACGTGGATCTCTTGAGACAGCATATACTTGGGTCTAGCTTTTTAATCCAATCAGTCAGTCTGTGTCTTTTGAATGGGGAGTTTAATCTATTCACATTTAGGGTAGTTTTGACAGATATTGTTTAATACTTGTCATTCAATTGCTTCTTGTTTAGATGGTTTAAGTATCTTTTGATCATTACATCCCCTTTTATTTCTCTTCTTCAATGTTAATTGGAAATTTAAGGTGGCATGATTTAGCTTCTTTCTATTTCTCACTGGCATTTTTGTTTTAATGGTAGGTTTTGGTCTTTCCTGTCTATTTGTGATAGTGGTCTTCATTATTCAGATTCCAGATGAAGGACTCCCTTGAGAATTTCTTGCGGGGCTGGTCATGTGGTGGTGAACTCCCAAATCTTTTGTTTGTCTGGAAAATACACTATTTCTCCCTCATTTCTGAAGGAGAACTTTGCAGGGTAAAGAATTCTTGGCTGGCAATTTTCTTCTTTTAGTATTGTGAATATATCATTCCCCTCTTTTCTGGCCTGTTGGGTTTCAGTTGAGAAGTCTGCTGTTAGTCTGATGGGGGTTCCCTTATAAGTGACTTGTCACTTTTCTCTTGCTTCTTTTAGAGTTCTCTCTTTGTCTTTGAGCTTTGCAAGTTTAACTATAATGTGTCTTGGGGAGGATCTTTTTGGATAGAATCTGTTTAGGGACCTTTGAGCTTCCTGAATGTGAAGGTCTCTTTCTCTCCCTGCACCTGGGAAGTTTTCTGTTACTATTTCCTTGAATAGGTTTTCAATACCTTTACCTTTCTCCTCCCCTTCTGGAATACCCACAATTTGGATGTTAAAGCTCTTGAGGTTGCTATCTCTCTTAGATTTTCCTCATTATTTTTTATTTTTGTCTGATTGGGTTATTTCAAAAAGACTATCTTCAAGATCTGAAATTCTTTCTTCTGCTTGGTCTACCCTGCTGCTCAAGCTCTCTGTTGTGTTTTTTATTTCACTGAGTGAATTTTTCATTTTTAGGAGTTCTGCTACACTCTTTTTTTTAATGTATTAATCTCTTTGTAAATTTCCTCCTTCGTATTCCGGATATTTTTTCTTGTTTCATTGTGTTCTCTAATTGAATCTTCTTTTATTTCTTTGAGTTTTCTTAAGGTCATTGCTCAGAATTCTTTTTCAGACATTTCAAGGATTCCTTTTTCCATGGATTCTGAAATTTGAGCATTACTATAATCACTATAGGTGGTATCATATCTTCTTGTTTAGTTGTAGTTCTAGTATTTTTTAATTGATGTTTGGTCATTTGGTAGAATGTTTGCTTCTTGTACTACACTGAGGTTGGCTATGAGGATAAAGATTTCTTCCTCTTTGCAGGCTTTACTGTTGATTCTACTTATATCAGTGTAGTCGAGTGAGCAGTAGGTTACATATGGAGTGGTCCTGGCTGCTACTGTGGTGGTGAATTTTCTTTGCTTGAGAGTAGGTGTGGTAATGGCTATATTACACCACCTTGGTTCCTGTTGCAGAATCTGTGGCCATAGAATGAGCCCCCAGTGAGTCTCCTTGGCTCACCTCGGCAGGGCAGGCCAGAGGTTCTGGCACCTCCCTCCAGGTCCAAGGAGGAGGGAGGGGTCAGTCGTGCCATGTGCAGCTCAGGATTTTTTGTTTTTGTTTTGTTTTTTGTTTTTGGCTCCTGGATGGTACAGGGATTGAACCCTGGACCTTGGTGTTATCAGCACCATGCTATAACCAACTGAGCTAACCTGCCAGCCAGTGGGTAAACATTTAATTGCTTTGAAATTAAGAAGGATCTTCTCCGTATAAAATGGATTAAAGCTACCATAAAGGAAAAGAATGATATATTTAACTACATAAAACAGAAAATAAATTAAGTAACACAAGAAGAGCTGGGATTATATTTATAGCAAATGTGAAAATAAAGTTCTATATCCTCAATAAATATACAAACGTTTATAAATAAATAATGCAGGCATCACTACAATTGATGATTTGGGGGAGGGGGGAGAATAAAAATTCACAGAGGAAAAATAAAAATGAGACATACATATGAAAATTTCTTAGTTTACATGGTAATCAAAATAGTGTATATTTTCAAAAATAAACATGCCAATAAAGCTGTTAAAATATGAAAATGAAAAAAATGCTATCACTATCTAGCTGGTGCAGATTATAAAGGTGATGAAGTGGTAGTGATCTATCGTATTGCAGGGCCTGCCATAGCCACCAAAGAAGAATAGCAACATTCTGAAAAAGCATGTGGTCACAGTCTCAAAAATATTTTATCAGAAATACTCATGTGAGACCTTAGTTCAGAAACAGTCAATTGGAAATGGGTATCCCGTGGAATCCATTTTCAGGAATGGTGATGGTGGAGCTTTGACATCTTATTTCAACTGTCACTGGAGAGCCTGCTAATGCACTGTACTATGCTGAGCTACAGCTGGAGTGGTTTCTTTGCTGGAATAACCCCTGTGGTTTGGTTGGGGAATTGCTCCACTCTTATTTCTGAGATTGATCTTAATCATTACTTTTTTTTTTTTTTTTTTTTGTCTTTTTCATGACCGGCACTCAGCCAGTGAGTGCACCGGCCATTCCTATATAGGATCCGAACCCGCGGCGGGAGCGTCACTGCGCTCCCAGCGCCGCACTCTCCCGAGTGCACCACGGGCTCGGCCCTTAATCATTACTTTTCATCTGAAATGAGCTTCACTGAATTCTGTTTGGTGCAACTAAGAACATTGATTAATTCAGAAGTTGGTGCTAGTTTTAGTTGCAGACAACTGATCCTTAAAGGAATAAATCTGGGATTATTACTATTTTTTGTTTGGTTGGGTCTGAAGCAGTAAGATTATAATTTATAATGTGAATTGAGACTCTGGTAGCCATAATATGCTCTGGACCAAAAGAATACTCATTTATTATCACCTGCAGTCACCTGGCAGTAAGTGCCTATTGATGAAAAGACTTTGGAAGACCTAATATTTCTATAAAACAATGTGATGAGTGTGAGGACTATGAGATAGATCAATGACTTCTAACTGCACTGGAGTGCTGCAGAAAGAGGATCACAAACTTGAAAGTCCTAATTTTTTTTTTTTTTTTTTTTTACTAAAAGCAGAGTAAGAAAATCATAGATTTTCTGTGACTGCCCTAAATAAATTTCTTATCACTTGCAGCCACAGGAATGAAAGTGCAAGAAATAAAGTTAGCATACAATCTTATGGTTGTCAGTTTATAACATCAGTTGAATTGTGAATTTACCAAATCTTTTATCTAAATGTTAAAAATGAATGGAACGCAAAGAAATGGAATCAGGGCTCATGGAAAGATATGCATAGTTTAAAAGCAATGATTTAAAACTAGAGGTGCCACAAGTCCCACAGTGCTTCCAAAGTATGTGGAGGTACTTTTGGGGCCGAGCCTGTGGCGCACTTGGTAGAGTGCTGCACTGGCAGCACGGCGACGCTCCCGCCACGGGTTCGGATCCTATATAGGACTGACCGGTGCACTCACTGGCTGAGTGCCGGTCACGAAAAAACGACAAAAAAAAAAAAGAAAAGAAAATGTGGAGGTACTTTTACTTAGGGATGCTGCAGGCATTTAGAAGTTGAGTATTAGTGATTTTAAATGCCCTAAAAAATGAAGGAAAATTCTGCACAAGGAAGAATCGTTCCCATTAAAATGACTTGGCACTCCTATTGAGAAACACTAGCTTTGAGTAATAAGAACTCACCTGTTTGAACATCCTTTACCAGAAGAACCATCCCCTGGACTCCAGGCAGAGGTGGCTGTTCCACTGTTGTTTGAAGACTCTTTAACAACCTTATCCAAACAGATGCCTTGAAAAGAGAAATAGGATTAAGTCTAACTTCATTATCAGGAAAAGTATTAGCAGGTACTTAAACAAAATCTAATTGCTTTCCCTCTCACTTAAAAGTAGTCCAGAAATAGGTAGTCTAGTACTTGGAATGGGTTCTCCCTGGTCACTGGCAGCATCCCAGGCTCCAGTTCTCTTTAGCGTACTCTCACATTGTTTAAGATGGTGCCTTAAGCTCCAGTCCTAGTTCTAATACCAAACAGAAGGAGAGGAGGAAGGATGAAGACGGATGAAACCCTCTCGACCCCACCTGAAGAAGCTTCTCAGAAAGACCATGAAACTTCTGTATGCCTCTCATTGGTAAGAGTTAGTTATATGGCAACCCTAGGTGCAAAAGGGAATGAGAAATAAACTGTTTTACTTAGGACACATGGTTATCCACCTAAAAAGTGTGTCCTGGAATTAATGTAGAAGTGGAGAATGAATGTAAATGTTAAAGCATACAATTAATGGTTTCTGCCACACAAAATCAATCCAATATTTCCTTTGCCCCCTCGCAAGCCATCCTAGCCTCTAGACTCTGATAAAAAGGTTTATGCACCAAGCAAGCAATTCATTATGTTGCTAATTGATATCAGCTAAGACATGGAAAATATGTGTGAGAATGGATTTCATGAGCCCTAAATAAAGAGAGAGAAACATTGTTATAGCTGACTAAGTTTACTGATATATGTATATGTTTAACCAGAAATTTTACATTCCATGTACTAGCTGAAGCGGATGAAAGTAGTTTCAATTTTCTCCATTATCTTACTGAAATATTTACTTCATAGTGGACTAGACTAAATAAACTTGAGGTTCAATAATTCCTTTTTATACCAGAGATAAAAGAATACAATGGTTTACAGAGAAATAAATAGTGTAGAATTTATTATGCAAAACTTACTATTATTTTGTAAGGAAGAATATAGATTGATATTGAAATTGGTATCAGTAGTAACCCAGAAGAAAATCATTTCATCATAAAACTGAGAACTACATTAGAGATGGATGGAAGGGCTTAAAATCATTGAAAAGTGTTGTAGCAGCTAATTTCTATAAGACAGGTATACTGGCAGAAGATGTTGATATTAAAATGGGCTCCTTAATTTCAAAGAGAATGAAGGAATCCTTGGCTGACAGAGGCCAAGTTGTGCTACTTAACTAGCAGACAGAAATAGACATGATTACTGTAACACATGGTGAGGATAGAGCAGTAATCAGAATAGTACCACCAACAGATTTTTGAAATCATTTTTGACCATGAAACCTACAGGTTCACATACACGCAAAATCAATCAAGGTCTTATGTGCTTCCCATAAGCAAATACATGCTAAGTCTGTTGACAGAGATGTAACATTAATAGTATAACAATAGAGTCACACCCCCTTGCCTAATTCCAGGTTTGAGTCATTTCTAGACTGTATTAGTCCATCTCTGTTGCTCATAACAAAATACCTGAAACTGGGTAATTTATAGAGAAATGATATTTATTGCTTATGGTTTCAGAAGCTGGGAAGTCCAAAGTCCAGGGAACACATCTGGTAAATGCTTTCTTCTTTGGTGGTGATTCTGTACAGAGATGCAGGTGCCGCATGGTGAATATGGCAGAAGCAAGAGGGAGACTAACCTCCTCACTAGCCCTCCTTTAAAGCCATCAGAACCACGCCCATTACTTCCATTAAATCGTCAATGGATTATTTCATTCACTATAGCCTGGTCCTCACAATCTAATCACCTCTTCAAGGCCCTACCCTTCAATTACTATAATAGGATTTCCCACCCTCTTAACAGTGGAGATTAAGTCTCAATGAGCTTTGGGGGAACACCCGATCCACAGCAAAGACTGAGAGTGCCTTGGACATAACAAGGAAAAGATAAAGTTGAGGAAAGACTTGCAATAATGTTATGCTCTGTATAGTAAATTTTGCTTCTAGCCTTTTTCAGTGTAATTTCTGCCCTTATAGTGTGGTAACTGTGAAATGGGTTAAAGGAAATACCCACACTATTCCAGGATGATTTAACTTTACAGTCACTGATCAGAGTAGGAACTATTCTTCGAGTTAGCTATGTAAATCCTGAGTTTGAGAAACACCTACCAAACCTGTGAAATGACATGTCAGAGTATGCTCTTTCTCATGTTTTTTATGTAATGAGAAGTTTAGAAGGAGTGAGATCAGGGTGCTATACTTCTGGGCACTGCATCTGCATTTAGGCAGGAAGAGGAAGGTAAGACAAAAGAAGAGGTTAAATATTTTCTTCACAAGACTTTTCTAGGTTTATTCAGGAAGCCAAGTTCTCTTCAGGTGCTTCCAAATTCCCATCAGGCAGAACACATAGTCATAGCTGCAGAAAGACTAGAAATTTGAGTATGATTTGTCTAGTCTCTAGCAGAAGAGAGCAGGGTGGAAGCAGGTTTGAACTGCTATGCAGGGAGCAAACCTTTCTGCATCAGGTGCAAAAGGGAGACTGATCAAATTTCATCTCATTTGGGGCAAAATGGCCATTTCACGCCCATCTTGTGTTAAAACCCTACTTTCTGAGTATATAGGTAAACAGATAAACCTAGGAACTGCCATTCACTAACGGATTGAGGGCTACATTGATAGAGCTGGCTAAGAAGAGAGTGAAAAAAGTAGGTGTGATATTCCGAATATATCCCATTTAACTAGATTGCCTGTGCAGACTGAAATCACTTGGAAATGAAATTTGATCAGCATAAGCTTAATCAGGTGGTGAATCTAATCGCAGCTGATGCTCCAGATGGGGACTTTTTCCTGGAGCAAATCACCACAGCTCCCAGTACCTGGTATGTATTTAGGGATTATCAGAACACCCCAGATGTTATTTGCTTTCACCTGACAGGGACAGCTGCACACATATGGCATCCTACAACAAGAGCCTTCCAGGTCTTCATAACTGGGCCACAATTTAGTACACAGGAGCCATAATCATCCCACAATTTCCAAGGCATCGTCCTGATCTTCTTTAGTGATGACATCACACTCAGAGAACATGGTGAAATGTAAAATGAAAATCGAGATGCTTTTGTGAGACACTTTTCAGAAATCAAGAGATAAATGGCACCAGCCACTTAAGTAAAGCTAATGGCCTAGGAACACAAGAAAGGTGGAGAGATTCCATTTTTCTTAGCCCGTGTCACTCTGTAAACAGATTCTGATATATGCAGGTAATTTAGGCAGGAAGTGACCTCAGGAAACAGAAGAGAGGAACTGGGGAGAATGAAAAAGGTAAGGGGAAAGAGCCAATTTATTGAGTCAGTCAATGCCACTTGGATCTTCTGAACTGTAGAGAATGTGCCTCAGAACTGTTTGCTTAAGGAATGAAAAGAGAATGATTTATTCATCAGCTTCATCTCCCATTGGTCAAAGTTTGTAGTTCTAAATTGTGAATGAAAGAATTCTGAGTTAATTTCTACCGGCTTCCATGCGATATCATCAGTGTTGCCCCAGGACAGGAAGTAAGAATTAAATAGTACAGTTGGGCTTTTTGTGGAGCTGTAAAATATGCCTCAAAATTGTTTGCTTGAGCATATATCTAGCACCGCCCAGCCCATTACAGACTGCCCATGGGGCATTAACTCCTGTACACCTCCAACTGCATGTGGATAAATATCAAGTGAGTTTGTGCAGGTTTCCTGGGGAAGGGCATCAGAAGGGCCCAGGGGCAAGAAGCGAAGTCTGTGCAGTGCAACTGTGGCAAAGAAGTGTTTGCTGCAACTGTTTCCAGAGCAGTGTTAGGAATAAAAGGAGAGTGGAGAGAATGTGAGGTGCTTTACTTAAAACTTTAGATAAACCTTCGAGAAGGCATTTACCTTGCAAACTCTAACTCAAAATAGGAGACACAATATTTGGTGAAATTCTTTGGATTTTCAAGGTAACAACTCATTTGGATGTGCTATTGCAACCCACTTACTAAATGAACCAAAGGCTACCAGTTTGACTGGGTCCTGAGGAAAAGAAGGCTCTGTGTAGTGTGACTAGACCACAGATGCAATGTTCCTGAAATATCTATTGCAGATTGTGACACTGAAAAATGACTCCTGCAAACCTCAGTAGGAAATTTACAACAGATGTCCCTAAAATTTGAAAGTAAATATTCTCCTCTTGATAGATAGCGTTTGTCTTGCTTCTGAACTCCAACAAAAATGGAATGCCTAACTCCTAGGAGAGAACCATGAGCCTGAGCTACTTTTTATGAACTGGGTATTATCCAATCAAGCCATACAGTTGCAATGTCAACAGAAGCATATGAGTGAATTTTGTATACTTGAGATCGAGAATAGTTAGGTGCTGAATGCACAAGTGAGCTCGGTAAGCAGGTTTCTCCTGTGAATGTTGTGCCTAAACTTTCACTGCCAACCATGTCTTCACCCTCAGCTTGTATCTCATGACCAGATGATTAAGATAACATTTGAGCCGGTTTTACAGGTTTCTCAGCAGGACACACTAATGGAAGTAGACAGGACACTTGATGGAAGTAGATTTCTGTGGAGAAACAGCCTCAAACATTGACCCTAAAGGGCACTGAAATAGGAAATATTGATGGTAAGTAGAAATGCCAATAGTTGTTCTTGTGATTCACTGATTCCCGAGTAATAGTTTGGTGATGGTCAAAAACTTAGAATGAGCAAGATTGGACAATTGGAGACAAGGTGATTGGAGGACAGGTTATGTAGATAGAATGGCTCATAAATGTAAGAATTTTTCTATCCTGTGTATTTGCTAAAAATGTTTCCACTGCAAATGAGGTTCTCAATAAATAAGTGGATATACTGATCTTTCCTGTGGATGTTAATCCACCTCATAGTGCAGTTAACTCAGATTGTTCATTAAGTTTACTAGCAAGAGCTTCATATTGGTAGGAGCATATTGGTAGGTGCATGGGCTCAGATGTGGATTTCCCCTCTTCAAGGCTGACCTGTCTACTAGCATAGTTGAATATTCAATTTGTCAGTAGCTGTGTCTGACCCTGATCCTCTGATAAGTAACAAACCCTGGGAGGATCAGTTAGCCAGCTTGTGAAAGGTTAATTATACTAGACCTTTTTTTTTTTTCCATAAATGAGATAGCAATTTGTCCTCACTGGAATAGACACTTCACATGGATTTGGATTTTCTTTATCAGCTTGCCAATCTTCTGACAGTAATACCATCTGCAGGCTTTATTCAATTCCAAATGAAACATCGTGATATCCCACCCCAAATTTTTATGACCTAGGACCTTATTTTTCAGCAAAATAAAAAAATAACCATTTACTATAATATGCTTTCTTTCTTTCTTTTTTTTTTTTTTTTTTTTTTTTTTTTTTCTTACTGCACTGTTTTCAATGTTCGGATTTTATCATCTCCCTGGGAAAAATCTTTGCTATTTATTCAAGAGATATTTTCTGAAATCCAATGTATTGTTTAACCAAATATATAGATATGATAAACGCATTTAGCGTGTTAAAATGTATATTAAGTTTCCTTGGCCCATTGAACATTTATCTTTACAAAGGTAATAAAATGTACAGTGATAAGATTGTAGGGAGTCCCAGAAAGATCTTAGCTATCTCTAAATACCAGTGTATTGCAAATTCCCCACTGGGATTATGATCTATAGGCATGAATCTCTCCAGATGTCACAAGCATCTTTGACTACTGTTTCATTAGATGTTTTCTATGGTAATGTAATGGATAGAGCCATAGAGATATCCAGATGCTATTAGAAATGTTTTTTTTTTTTTTACAGAAGGCACACCAGAGACTATTAATATCAATATATAGTTTTAATGTCATCTCCTAAAAAGGCACAAAATTTTGCTTGACAACAATGGTGTAGAACTCTTGCAACATTTAGAAAAATGGTCTAGAAACATACATATGGCTGAATTACAAGCTACATGACACCTATGTTAACAAACAACTATTATTTTGTTTTCAGATAATATGTGTTAACCATAACTGCTAAAAAGGGAAAAAAATAAACCTTTCTCTCAACAGTCCATTACTTTTAAAATTATAAAACAAATTATCATCTCTTCTCTCTGTCTCTCTCTGGAGGGTGAGGGGACATGGAATAAAAAAAAATGTAAAAATTGCTTGTTCCATCTATTCATGAAACATACTGGTTTGATTGCACAGAACTATTTCTCTTATCAAACTTCCCATAAGAAAAATCTTGCTATTGTTTAATTATTCTCTCATAATAATTTTACACTTTTGTAAGTATATTATGCCATTCTTGTGCTTTATATACCTGAGCTTTATATATATGTCTGAGCTTTATATACCGCTTCCAAAACAACCAGATGCATTTGAAGCACATGTTAATAAAAACAGATTAGGAGTACGCATCTTTATAAGTTAAACAACTTTATTCTTTTACTGCTGTGTCACTGTTTCTTCAGGAAGCCAAATGTACAGTTGATTCAGTCAATTATGTACATACACATATTTACCTAACCAAGTGGCAGTTAAAGTGGATTGTTTTATTAGATTATTGAATTAGTAGAATAAAAGCAGAACTTTTTTTCACTTTATCACTTTAACCAGAACATGCTCTCAGACTGGTTACCAGTTCACTGAACAAATCATTATATTTCTCTTTCCCTAGGACATCTAGAGAGTGACAAAGAAACCAGAACATCTTCTGAAGGGAGTCGGAGCTGGAGGTGGGCTGGCTGAGGCTGGGAGAGAAGTAGCTGGGAGGTAGCAGAAAGACCAGATGTTTCCCACCTTATATTATAAATTAGGAGGATAATGGGCAATCACATGCCAGACTGAGGTTTCAATCTTACCTATTACAAAATTGACCACCTCTAGGTTGAAAAAATATTTAATCTTTTGGCTAATTTGAATGTATTATTACATCAAATGTAATGTATCTCAGTCCATCAACCAAAGTAAGCAAATGAATGACATACATATAAGGCTTAAGTGATATACATGCACCAGTTTATGGAGCAAAAATCGTGGACCCAAATTCTTTATGTTTAAGGTTGGTGTAATTAAATCAGTCTCTTTTGTAGTAACTTAAAAAGTAGGTGAATCTTCTGTCATTAGACTTCAGTCCTATTGGCATATGGAGTCATATAATCCTATGTTATGGGGGGCTGTCTTGTGTATTGTAGGAAGCTTATCAGCATCCCTTGCTAAAATTCTCTAGATGCAAGTGTGACAACCAAAATGTCTCCGAAAATTGCCAAATGTCCAGGGGGCAAAAAATTACCCAAAGTTGAGAACAACTGTGTTAGACATACTAAATAAATTCTAATCTGACCAATTTTGTGAACACAAACTGTTAGAGGATATGAATGCTTCTATTATTCTCTTTCTTAATATATATTTTTAGTCTACTAGTAAATTCTCTATGTAAATTTATTTTGTTTTATTACCAAGGCACAAAGATTTTCAGATTACTCGTAATGATATTGTGCAAGTATGGAATTCACAGTGGAAAGTGAATTATTAAAGTTACCTAGAATGTGATAAAATTGGGTTTGGAATATTCATGAGACCCTGGTTCCATTTCCAGTTTTGTGTGACTACCACCAAGGAATTTATTTGTTTTATTATTAGAACACCTGGAATTATGATTTATATTATCTTTGGAGTTTTCAACCATCAACATTCAACTCTGTATTTATAGGTAAACTGGGAGCCAGGAAATTTAGATAATTTGGTCATGTCCATGAAGTCAGTTCACTGAAAATCAGGAATTGTGGCCTGATATTCTGACAACTACTTTGATGTTTTTTTCCATGTGCAACAGCATCTCTCAAAGTTTACACATTAGCTGTTGGCAGGGTAATGAAGATTCACTTTTTGAGGTAGGAACTGATCCCCAGTTTGGGCCTTTTATTCCACTCGTAAAAGCAAGTGACATTTACTTCCTAATATTTCCTTTTTTCCTTAGGCCTGAAATGGCTGCTTGCTTTTAATACATAAAATGGGAAATAAAGTCATTAAACCAGGTATTTATTTATTTATTTTAAAAAGCATTGTGTATTACTAGAGTTTATTGAATATTGAAGACTCTAATTTAGCAATCTACTAAACCGGCCTAATAACTTATTAAAGTTGCAAACTCTTAAATATGCAAAGTTTTAAATTTCCACAATTGGAGAAAAGAGTGCTTTGCTCTCAAGGCATCTTTTCTTCCCCCTGAATTCAGCAAATAATGTGAATAAAAATTTACATATTAAATAGTCCTATCATATGAAAAGATACCTAAAACATTACAGTTATGAGATATATTTTGAACCTATCAGATTAGAAAATATCTAAACATTTCGTAACACCTCGTCTGGGTGAGGATGTGGGCTCACAGGTACTATTAACATTGCTAGTGAGAATTTAAATTATTATATGGAGGAGAGTTTGGCAACAATTTTAAGTTCACATAGAATTTATCCCAGAAATTTCATTTCCAGCAATGTATATTACCAATGTATTCACATGTGGAAGAAATGATGTAAATATAAGAATATTAATTGGAATATTGCATGCAATATCAAAGAATTGGAAACATTCTAATGTCCATCAGCAGATAATAGGAAAAATAAATTAGGATTCATTCTTACCCATTATAAAAAAATGAGACAGAACTCTATGTAATGATAACAAATGATCTCCAAAATATGTTGATAAATAAAAGATAAATAAGATTACAAAATATGCTACCATTTATAAATATGTGTATTACAGATACCTTACAGTGTACATGTACATATATGTTCTATGCTTACGTATACACTAAATATCTCTGTGATTAAAAGTGTAATATTAATCCCTCCCCAAATGCAGCCACAGTCCCAGACTCTTATGACCCTTCAATGACATATGAACTTTCTATACTCTTGAGAAATTCCTGGACTCCAGTAATAGAAGGCCAACCAGTATTGCAAAGGCAGCCACCCCAGACTTCCCTTACACTATGGAGTTCAGCAAATACTGCATTTCACTACTCTTCCCCTTGCTTGCTAGCAACTGACGGGATATTTTACAAGTGCAAACTAGCATGCTAAGTGTCAACCCCAGTTACACAGAGACTATAAAATTGACACATCCCCCCAACACACAAAATAACTTGGTTGATGTCCTGAGGTCCACAGTTTGACCAGCACCAGGTTCTAATTTTGACACACAGAATTCTGACACACAGAATTCCTTTTTAAGAAGTATTATTTTGTTAACCAGTCTCCTCCCATTAAATGACAAGTACTTGGGATTGAAGAGAAAATAGCAACCCACCCATGTG
This sequence comes from Cynocephalus volans, assembly GCF_027409185.1. Lineage (NCBI taxonomy): Eukaryota > Metazoa > Chordata > Mammalia > Dermoptera > Cynocephalidae > Cynocephalus > Cynocephalus volans. The sequence goes on from NC_084464.1 coordinate 82,265,105, forward strand.
TTCTGGAATGAAGGGAATAAGTTAAGTGTTAAATGAAATGCTTAGTAAATTAGCAGCCTCTAAGAGTTAAAGCATCTCGTGTTTTTTTTTTTTTAATTTAATTTTATTTTGTCAATATACAATGTGGTTGATTATTGTGGCCCATTACTGAAGCCTCCCTCCCTCCTATCTCTCCCCCCTCCCCCCCAACAATGTCCTTTCTGTTTGCTTGTCATATCAACTTCAAGGAATTGTGATTGTTGTGTCTTCTCCCCCCCACCCCGGTTGTTTGTATATGTATTTATTTATTTTTAGCTCCCACAAATAAGTGAGAACATGTAATATTTCTTTTTCTGTGCCTGACTTGTTTCATTTACTATAATTCTCTCTAGGTCCATCCATGTTGTTGCAAATAGCAGTATTTCATTCTTTTTTTTTTATCGCAGAGTAGTATTCCATTGTGTAGATAGACCCCCAGTTAGTCTTTTTTAACAGCAGCCTCAAAGGCCCAGAATCTACTGCCACTGCGGAATAAAGAGATCATTAACTATTGCATTAGCCCCTGTAAAAGGATCTGTAATCCTGACCTTGAATGACAGAAGACTCCTGACCAGTTGAGACGGACACAAAAAGTCAAGGGTTTTTGTTGTTATTGTTGATGTTTTTGTTTTGTTTGTTTTTTAATGAATTTTTCCAGGAAACCAGAAAAAGAAGGTTGCGGTCCCATCATTACATGTTCTTGACATCTCTGATGGAAGATTACCTTCTTAAAGATGTATATTCAAACCCACTCCTCTGCCAAATTCTCACCATCCCCAATATTCTGCTTTTTCAGTTTGCCCATATTACAGATGGTGTTTCCACTCCTCCTTCCAAAGCATCAATTGTATCAATGAGTTCTGACTGTTACCATTCTTGGTTCTCTTATTTCTCTCTAACTACCCTCATCACTTCCTATTTTATTTTCCCCTGTGATTTAGTATAAAAGACTCTGCATTATGATATGTTAGACCTATGATAGATAAATTTCTATCTGCCCTAAAATTTTCCTCAACATCTACCATCTTCTTGAACTTAATATAATTTTATCTTTTCCTAGAATTCGCCATATTTCAACCCCATCTCTTATCCTTGTTAAAGAGAGTCTCAAGTTTTTCTACTGGCCTCAGCTGTCTGAGAGATGAGAAAAGCACAATTCTTTTTCCCCAGTAAATTCTCCAGATGCGAAATTCATCTGATTGCAAAGAAATGCTAGCAGAAGGCACAGAGCAATGCTGCCTTTATCTGTTTTTCTTTAATCTCCATCTGGACTCTCCTTGTTGTTAAACAAGCCTTTTACTCATCACCTACTTATTCGTCATAATATTCTTCACTGCATTTCTTATAAACTTTCTTCTCCCTTTAATCCATAAATATTTCCTTATCTTCTCAATCTCAATAATGATCTCAATTCATTATTTGTACAAGTCAGATTGTTCATCCAGAGACATGACATTAAATATTTATTTAAATTATCAACCCTTAAGAAATGCATTTTTAAAAAATTCAGATAACCCATTTCTGTGCAAAATATGTAGGGTTAACAATTTTACAATATGGATAAAACTTGTTTATTAAAACATCTTCAACAATTGGCACAGGGCCTGAGATAGAATAGATGATCAATAATTGTCTTCTCCCGAAGGTTAGATGAAGGGGTGAATAAGGTCACAAGGCACTGATAACAGTGGGAAATAAGATAATTTCCAAGGATATAAGAAAACCAAAAAGTGTTCTAAACTTCAATTTGCTAATTAATTTTCAGAAACATGGCCAGCTTTATAATTCCAAGGAAGTTAGGACTCCCTACATTTTCAGGAGAAAAAATAAAACAAAACGAAAAAAGAGCAAGTTTTCTTGGAGGTCTTCTCAGAAAAGGTTAAGTTCCTGGAGCAACAGGCAATATATACCAATGCCCCGCATCATCTTCATCTCCATCTCCAGATAGATGTGTATCATATAATTGCTTGCTCATGACTATGACCCTAACTCATCAAGAAAATAAGTCATCATTATGTTGAGTGTGCTGTGTTTACTGTGGTATCAGTTAGGATAGGTCTGTACCGCTTATAGTCTACATCTTATTGCTTAAGAAATTCACTTCATTTCTCCAGAAATCCTACTTTTCTGAACTAGATTAAAAAGTTAAAAAATATATTAGCCAAATGAGGCCATTTTCCCCAAAATGAAGCAAATGGACTACTAAGTGAGAGACTCCACAAAGAGAATGTCCAACTATTGATATCATGTGTAGGTGGCTTTCACTTGATATTTGCAAGAGACTTAGGTGAGCTTCATTGAAGGAGCGTGCCAGGCTTACACTTAGATGTTTGGCTCTACAACTATATGACCATTTACATAGCAAAATTGTGTGTTAATGAAAGTGCAACAGCACTACAAAATTTCATTATTGAAAGTAAAGTTTTTTATTATTGTTAATAGTAGCTAAAATGCATAAATTTATCACTTTACATGTAAAGATTAAACAAATGTTTTGAAGTGTATATTAAGTGGTAACCAGTCAGTAAAGGTGCCACAGTGAACAAGATAGATAAAATCCCTGCTTTCATTGTAGTTTGGAAAGTCAGTCGATCTTCAAATATATAGCCATATACATTTATCAGCTCAGAAAAGGTACTATGGCAACATAAACAAAGGGATTAAAGTGTAACATGGTCGTGAGTATAATTTGTATTTGGGGGTCCAGATTTATTAGAAACTTCCAAATGAGGTCTGCCTTCATTCTCTTTTAATATTATTTTTCTATTTCATAAGCTTACTTCATCAACTTTAAAAAGTAAAATGTCAAGGTTACATATTTCAAAGCCATTTGCTGTTAATTGAATTCTGCCAACGTTTGAATTTAATCAGGTAGTCTTTATTTTGTGGGCCAGGATGCTATTTTGTGATGCTGTGAGTAAGCACTGCTTACTGCTTGCTACCTTCCACCCTGGAGGCAACTGCATTTTTAGAAATTAGTTGACATATCAATTAGTTTGTAATCAGCAATAAAATCCTTTGGGTGTTTGAAACCAGATTCTACTCTTACTTAGAAAGCCAATAGAAAGTCCACCTGGAAAACAGGTCCACAGGGCACAGAACAAATTGAGAAAGTTTACCTTCTCATAAACTGGAAAATGATTATTGTCTCTTGGCCAGACCCTCCTGACTGAATGTGTTCCCAGAGGAAAGGATACTTAGAGTTTCCTGCAGACAAGTATGGAAGTGGGAGCACTGGTAGTCCTGACTGATCCATTCAAGGAAAGACCATTGCATCCCTGCTTACACATGTGTGGCAGGGAAGTAATTGCCAAGGAAGTAATGTACCATTTCTCAAATCAGAGGATAAGCCTGGAGAGGATCTTAAGTTCATCTCATTTAACTTCTGTAGTGTAGCTATTTTTGTGTTATCTTGACCCAGCTTTGAGGCCGGATGTTTCTCTTTTTGAGCAACCCATTATGTTCACTCACTATCCCCACCCCCTCCTCAGGGAGAGCATTAATCCATGAGGGATCTGCCCCATGACTCAAACAGCTTCCAGCACTGCCACATTGGGGATCAGATTTCCATAAAAGTTCTGGGAGGACAATACATCCAAACTCCGTCATTTACCTTGCCTCACCCTCTCCTTCCTGCAGGAACCACAGTAAGGTTGCTTGCCTATAGTTCCTGCCCACAGTTCCCATTCTCCCTCTTCCTTGTGACCAACCCCAGAGATTCTCCTATTCCCAGCATGGCATGGCTATGTTCTCCCCAGGGAACTATGAATAACAAAACTAAAACTCTTCCTGGTTTCTCTCTCTTATTCTGCATCTGGCCTCACCACACTTCACTCAAGGTAATATGGCTAAAACAATCTCTTCATCATCTCAAAGAGAAAAGAAATATATGGAAAAGGAAGGTGAATTCCCTGGTATCTTGTAGGTAGTTCTTGGCAGAAGTGGGTACAGGATTCCGGTTTCTAATTGCAACCTCCTAATTTACTATTCCTTTCTTTGAGCTTCTCATGAAGAGCAGAGATCACCACAGAATAAAAATATAGTGAAATAGCCATAATATCCCTAATTTACTGAGCAACTACTGGAACCTTTTACTGTGTTTGGCACTGTATATACAAAACAGTTCTTCAAGGTGCATGTCATAAAGCTGAGTTACACTTTAAAAAACTGAGATCCAAGAAAAGAATTGGCTTTGACCACAAGACCACTTTCTACATCATCATATAAGAAGCAATTCGTAGAGTTACAATTCAAGTACTGAAGCTTCCTAATCAGTCAGTACACACCAGCCCCTGCTTTCCTAAAATGGTATGAAGCTCACAGTTAGAGAAAAAAATTAAAATGAAGGCCACAGGTTAGATATACCCCAAGGCCAACCTTCCTAACCACGTAATCAAATCTTAAGTCATCTGATTTCCCTCTAATAATAAATAAAACATAAAATATAAGCTTTGCATTTTTGTCACCATGATTCAGTGAATTTAAACCAATCAGCTATTGACAGCTCATCTTAAACGGCCCTTTTTGCCCTTTAAAATAATATGTTAATCTATAACAGCCAATCACAAAATAGGTCAAAATACTTCCTCCTTTATGTTTTATAAACTGTGCTGTAACTGCTGTGAGCAGGATTTATTATTACTTTTGGTTGGAGGTCTCCGGATTCAGGAACTACTTTTTGTATGCACAAGAAACTTTTGAATTTTTTCTAACTTGTTCTCATTTTATTTTTGACATCATAAAAATTAAAGATTCTTCTTCATACACTGGACAAAGAGAAAAAGTTAAGGCAAGGAGGGAATAAATAATAGTCACAAACTATTTAACTTTAATGAATCCACAGAGGAAAACTGGCATAATCTTACATGAGACTATGCAACGTCTATCCCTCCCTTTTCCTTCATTTACATGTATCCTAGATCTCTAGTTTTTTCTTATTTATTGTTTCACGTACTTTACCTGTAATCCTCAGAACAACCCAATGAAATATGATAATTATCCCCATTCTACAGATGAGGAAATAGAGGCACTCAGCTACTAAGCTAAGCAGTGTGGTTCCAGGGTCTTTCCTCTTAGCCACTGTACTGAACTCCTCTTATATGATGCATGCTCATAAGTCTGAGGTACTGTATTTTCTCCAGTGAGGAGATCCAAATGAAATATTCAGGAAAGTCTAAACATTTTAAACAATTCTACCACATTTGTCCCTGATATCTTCTCTATAATATCCCCAAGATATGTTTCTGATCTCTCAAAGTCAGGATGTGTGGAGGATTGAGTTATGACTCCCCCAAAACTCATTGAAGCTTGAATTGTGTCCCCCAAGTTTCATATATTAGAACTTAGCCCCCACTGTGAGTGTTAAGGGGGTAGGAAATCCTATTATGATACTTGAAAGGTGGGGCCTTGGGGAGGTGATTGGATTGTAGGACTGTGCAGTAGTGAATGGATTAATAATGGTGGCCAGGAGTGTGGTTCTGAGGACTTTAAAAGAGGAGAGTCTGCCTTTCTCTCTCTCTCTTGCTCTTTCTCTCTCTCTGCTTCCACCATCTTGCAGTGTGAGACCTCTGGGTCACTATTGCCATCACTAGACGGACTTTGGACTTCCCAGCCTCATAAACTATAAGCAATAAATTTTATTTTTCTTTACAAACCAACCAGTTTCAGGTATTTTGCTATAAGCAACAGGAACAAACTAATACAGAAAATTGGTACCAGAGAACTGGGGTGTTGCTTATAACAGATACTTGAAAATGTGGAAATGGCTTTGGAACTGGGTGTTGAGGAAATACTGGAGGAGTTTGGAGGACTCAGAAGAAGATAAAAAGATGAGGGAAAGTTTGGAATTTCTTAGAGACTGGTTAAATGGTGGCAAGCAAAATGCTGATAGAAATATGGACTGTAAAGACCATTCTAAGGAGGCCTCAGATAGAAATAAGGAGTTTATTGGAAACTGGGGGCAGATCCCTCATGAAAGGATTTATGCTCTCCCTGGGGGTTGCGGGGACTGAGTGAGTTCTCACTCTATTACTTCCTGTGAGAGCTGGTTGCCTAAAAGACCCTGGCACCTCCCCTCTGCCTCTCTCTCTTGCTTCCTCTCACTGAAATAGAGCTCCCTACACCCTCATAACGTACAGTATCTGCTTCTGTAGAATTGCTTGCTTAACCTAAGTAACTCCATTTTGCCCCCCTCTGACCAGCAGACTATCCCCGCTTCTGTGTGAGAAACCGTTGACCTTCTCATAGAAACAAAAACCATTGCATAGAAAGAGGAGCCGTACACAGTGAACTATTACATGAGAACAGGAATCATACACAATGAAAACTTGTATGCTTGATTGCTCTGACGGCGCATTCTTGGCCTCTGTAACCTAGCTACTTAGCTTGCTTTGTGCACCTGGACAAACCTGTGTGCCAATGGGATGTGGTTTTTTTCTTTAAAAACCCCACAAGACCAAGGCCTGGGGCCGTTCTCCCTTGGTTGCTCCTTGAGAGATGGTTGCTGGCCAGCTGCAGTGAATAAACTGCCCTTTTCTGCATCAGTGGCGTGTAAGTGCATTCTTGTGGGAGGGGGCCTCACAACATGACTACGTGATCTGCCTGTACCCACTGGCTGCCTGCCATTTTCTGCCATGAGTAGAAGCCGCCTGAGGCCTATGCCAGATGCAGCTGTCCCAGAATCATAAGCCAAATAAATCTCTGTTCTTTATAAACTACCCAGTCTCAGGTGTTCTGTTATAGCAACACAAAAACGGATTAATACAGGATGGAAAGAAGGCTCTTACTGAGCGGTTATTACTATTTATGTTATGGCTAAACTAGAAACTAAGGGATTCCCTGGGGAACCAAGTTCCCTGGATATCTGAGGAAGGGAAAGACTGTCTTCGGAAGAGTGTATTTTCTCTGCTGTGACACTGAAAAGATTATATTGCACATTCCAAAGCTGAGAGTAAAATCATGCTCACTATTTGTGCAGATTGAATTGTTGCAGATTTGTGTGTATTGATTGTTCATGGGAGAGCACTAGGGAGGAGAGTGTGGGGTCATGGAGAGGAGGCTGGCATGGCAATCAGGAGCCAGTCTTGGTTGTGTCCACTTAGCTTTATTCCCTCAACTTTACTTCACTTCCGTGGGCTGAAGTTTTCTCCTCTAAGTATTTAAATTGTTAACACACAATAAATTATAGAAGGTTCTGAAATAGGTAGACAATTTACTGGAGGACACTAATGTCTATGGGAAGTACCTCTTTGGCCAAGAGGAGAAGTGGGATTGTGCCAGAGAGGGAAACGAGGTGATAAATACCAAGAAAAAGGCTTTGCGGGCACTGTTGCTTTGACCCAGCTCTTTGCAATGTCCAAGCAGTTAAGTGTGAAACCTCATATATTCTCCTGTAACTGTTTTTGCTTTGCTCCTCTACAGGTTTTGTGAGACTTGGGGCTAACTGGGATATTTAATACCCAACAATAGTCTTCCTCACCAAACAAAACAAAATGGTTTTCTGCAAAAATATTTTAGCTCTGCCTACACTAAGATATCTCTCTAGGGCAGGCATTAGTAAACTGTAGCCCACAGACCAAACTAGCCCTCTATCTGTTTTGATAAATAAAGTTTTATTGGAACATTGTCACACCTATCTTTTTACCAATGGCTTCTTTCAACAACAGAAGAGTTGAGAAGTTGAGACAGAAACTATATGGGCTGCAAAGCAAAAATATTCACCGTGGGGCCATTTTTAGAATAACTTTACTGACTCCTGCTTTAGGGATCTTAAAGTAACTCTATCTAACTCAGAGGACTTATACACTACCTGTTCTCCTAAAGTGCAGAGGTACCGATGTGGTCAGCAGCATCCTGTCAATATTTATTCACTCATAGTGCAAGGGTATCCTCAAGATCAAAAATGCCTCAAGGGAATTTACGTTCTTTCCACTACATCAAACCCCTAACAAGCATGTCACCTAATTATCCTTCTTCCCGCAGTATGCTCACATCCCCAAGATCACCTCAGTGCTGGCAGAAATGAAGGGATGAGATTTAAAGAAAAGCAAGCAATCATAAAAATATCCCAATTGAGCCCCAGTATAGCATGAAAATTCATGCAAACTTTCATAAATATCTCAGGTAATCCATTTTAACTAGTTTGGTGGAATACTGTTACATACAAAGTAATCTACTTTTCTGGCACTTCAATCAACAAGCAGTCTTGGGACAAAATTATATAAAGTGGCCTCATTAGCACAAACTAGTGTATAACAATATATCAAACTTTAAGTATGAAGACTAAATTAAGAGATTAAAAATTCCTAGAGAACCATGGTTAGGAAACCCATTCATATCATACACACCTACTGGCTAATGCCCTATTCCCTTTTCTTACAATAAATTTGCTTCCTGCTGGTTATACTCTCTGTTTCCCCAGACTCCTACCTCAAACACAGATCTTAGAAGACGCCAAGAATTCTTTTAGTTCTTCCTTAAAGAAATATTTATTACTTCTCTGTTCCTCAAACAAGACTCTGAATTTTTTTTCACCCATTTCTGTTTTAGCTGAGAGTTCCCTGGGAAAGAAACTGGTCCAGACTCCTATGTTGCCTGTTCAGTTCCCTCCTTACTTATGGACTGTCAAACCCCAAGACAGGAAGCATGAGGTTTGGGGGGGAAATGCACAAAATATCTTTTATTATCTTGTCTTTTCCACCCATTTGTTCAATCTTTTATCCTCTCTGGAAAGTTGTGGCATTGTCAAGTTCTGAGTTACAGGCCCATTGGCTACAGCATGAGGTCAATTTAATTGATCAAGACAAGTTTTTTTTTAATGGAATGGAATGAAATATATTCAAATAGAGCAGGTAAGAAAAGAAAATATTAGTGTGTCATACTAGAGTTCACATATATATCATGGCATATATATATATATTATATTATATATGTGTGTGTTTATATATAGATAGATATAAATATAAATATATATACACAATATAAAATGAATTTTTTTGTTTACATCAATAAATATGTATACTCAATTATGTTTCAATTAAAAAATAATTGGAAGCTACTGTTCAGACGTCTTTCCTCATCTTTTTGGGGGGGGATTAACAAGTTTTATCATACTTTATTTTTATTTATTTATTTATTTTTGTTATGATGTTTATGAAATGTTTTTTTTTCTTAATTTTATTTTATCGCTATACAATGTGGTTGATTATTGTGGCCCTTTACCGAAACTCTGGTTTCTCTTCAGATCGTATAAATCTTTCGTCTTTTTCCTCATCTTTTGAAGTTCTTCCTTTAGTGTATGATTGCTTTTGGAGTTATATTAGATAATTAAGCCTTTAACTTTAAGAACCCAGATAGTTTTTGAACACCAAAATTACCCTTGAGGATTGCTTTGCTTGTTCTTTTCTTAATTATTCCTTAAGATCAATTTAGTTTGACAATTGTTATCTATTTTTGGCCAAAATTTTTACTTTGTGAGATGTAAAATGACACTTCAGCACTAGAAATTTAATTACTAATTAATCTTTATTTATATTTGGAAATTAATCATGTAATGGTTACCTCACTATAACTCTGAAATAAACACTGCTTTAACATTTATAACTTTCTCTCATTCATAATGCTCAGGCTTATCTAGATCATTGTTTTTAAGAACTCAGCAAATAGTTCTTTGAAATTTAAGTATTATATCTGAGAAAAAAATTTAAACAAAATTTCTTGAGAATATAAAGGAGCATTATTTCCAGTGAAGTAGAAATCTGTACCCTCTCAGCTGTCATAGACAATGGCAATGACAATCACAGTCACATGAACCTTATGACATTCTGATGACATGGGGTTTGGGGTTCATAAGGCAATGTTCAACTAAGACGCTGGCTCTTACTAATACCTTTCATCATTTGCTCCTATAACTCCACAAATTAACTGACTTGGTAGGACCATATACGTTTTTAATTTGTCAATAATATAAAGAGTTTTCTATCAATTAAAATACTTAATCTATTTTTCTTTTTCAAATGGACCAGAGTATGACTATGACTTTTATCTTTACATTTGCAAGAACCTCATTTTTCATTCATTACTGACGATATTAAATCTCCTTTTTGTTTGGATGTTACTTGAACTAGATCATTCTGGGGTCACTTTCAATTTTATTTATTTATTTACTTCTATTTTTTAAATTTGAATTTATCAATATGCAATGTAGTTGATTTTCGTGTCCCTTTACCAATTCCTCCTTTTCACTTTCAGTTTTAAAACTGCTTACCCTAGCCCAAAGACACTATAATCTGGATCTGCCCTTCTCTCTGAGTGTATCTAATGACATTCTCCACCTGGCTCATGATGCTCCAGTCACACAGGTTGGACACCAACCCCAAAAGAGATCATGCTGCTCCCCCAAACCCCTCTCCTTTCCCATGTTCTTCCATTTATCTTGTACACTCCCTGATCCCACCTGCTAGCTCCTGCATATCAACTAGACTTCACCTAAAAGCCCACTCTTCACGGAGACTTTTCTTGACCCTCCGTATTTAATTGGGCCCCACCCTATTCATCATCATCAGACACTGTCTATTACTTTTCTTCCAGATTACAATATAGTCCTCCACCCCTGTAATTTTGTCTCACTAGGATGTAAGTTCCATGAAGACAGCAAACTTTTCTATCCTACATTATCTTTTATATTTTCACCAGAGGGCACAGTTTTTGGTATGTAGGATAGCAATACATTTTTGTCTGAATAAATTATTGAAGGAATCATGGAATTCTTTAAGTTAGTTCAATTTTTAAATCTATGGAAATATATTATTAAATGTTTTCCTTCTATTATAACTGTCTCCTACTCAGACCAAGGGTGGTTGCTTTAAAATCAGCCACACGACAAGATAGGATTTTAAAATTGTCTCTTTATACTATAACACCCAGTGGCCCAATGTTGAATCAACATGTTGGTTATTTCCTCACTCATTTCCCAGTCATCACATCCTGGTTCTCTCCTATCCTCATAGGTTCATTTTGAAAGTAGCCTCCTAATTAATCCATTTATTAATATACTTAGTGAACTCGTATCATGTGTCAAGAACTATTCTAAATGCAAGAACTATAGCAATTAGAAAATAGATAAAAAGCTCTACCTATATAAAGTTTCCACTCAAAGAAGTTACCAAACATAAACTTGTTTGAAGAAAAGAATACATGTCATTCACCTCTATTTCTCTTGAAGCATCTGGGATGATGTCTTGCACATAATGTACAATCAAGAAATGCTTTGTAAAATAAAATGACATGTTAGCCACAACGATTAGGTAAAGAAAAGAAAAGAAATAGAAATGAAAGGCACCCAAATTGAAATGGAAGAAGTAAAATTATCTTTGTTTGCCTTAGTCCATTTTCTGTTGCTATAACTGAATACCACAGACTGGGTAATTTATAAAAAGAAGTTTATTTAGCTCACAGTCCTGGAGGCTAGAAAGTCCAAGAGCATGGTGCAGGCATCTGGTGAGGGCTTTCTTGCTATGTCATAACATGGCAGAAGGCATCACATGGCCAGAGGGCAAGTACATGCACATCACCTCAGGTCTCTCTTCCTCTTCTTGTAATCCACGAGTCCCATCATGAGGCCTCACCCTAATAACCTTATGTAATTCTAATCACTCCCCAAAGTCTCCACCTCCACACAACATATGAACTTGGGGATTTAGTCTCCAACACATCAATTATGGGGGACACATTCAAGCTACAACGTTATTCAAAGATGATATGAACTTGTATGTAAAAAATGCTGAAGATTCCACACACACACAAACCTGTTAGAACTAAAAAATGAATTTGGCAAAGTAGCAGAATACAAAGTTAACATACATTCATCAGTTACATTTCTATATATCATCAATGAAAAATCTAAAAAGAAAATTATGAAAGCAATTCCATTTACAATAGCATCGAAAAGAATAAAATGCCTAGAAATTAATCAAAGAGGTAAAATACTTGTACAGTGAAAACTATAAAACATTGCTGAAAGAAACTAAAGAAGGCATAAATAAATGACAGCACATCTTATGTTCATGGATTGGAAGACTTAATATTTATAGTTAAGATGTCAATACTACACAAAGTAAGATACAAATTTGATGCAATCCCTATTAAAATCTCAATGACTTTTTTTGAATAAATACAAAATCTCATCCTAGAGGACTCACACTTCCTGTTTTCAAAACTTGCTACAAAGATAAAGGAATCAAAAGAATGAGAAAAGGGCATAAAAATAACATATAGGCCATTAGGGTAGACCATGGAATAGAAAAGGACCCAGAAATAAATTTCTTATACATGGCCAAATGATTTTTGACAAGGATGTGAAAGCCATTCAATGGGAAAAGAAGAGTCCTTTCAACAAATGGTGCTGGAAAAACTGGATATCCATTTGCAAAATAATACAGTTGAACCCTTAGCTAACACCATATATTAAAGCTAATTCAAAATGGATTAAATACCTAAATGTAACACCTAAAACTATAAAATTCTTAGAGGAACATAGCACAAAATTTTCACATCATTCAATTTGAAAGTGATTTCTTGGACATAAAACCAAAGGCACAAGCAACAACAACAAACTAGATGAATTGGACTTCACAATTTTTAAAAAAATTGTGCATCAAAAGACACTATTAACAGTGTAAAGAGGCAGCCCATAGAATGGGAGAAAATATTTGCAAATCATATGTCTGAAAAGGGATTAATATCTAGAATGTATAGAGAACTCTTAAAACTCAACAATGACAAAAGCAAACAATTTGATTCAAAAATTGGGCAAAAGACTTGAATAGACATATCTCCAAAGGAGATGTACAAATGGCCAACAGGTACATAAAAAGATGCTCAATATCAAGAATCATTAAAGAAATTCAAATTAAAACAACAATGAGGTGCCATCTCACACCCATTGGAATGGCTACTATAAAAACAAAACAAAACAAAACAAGTAAACAAACAAAAATCAGAAAAAAACATGATGATGTAGAGAAATTAGAACTCTTGTGCACTGTTAGTGGAAATGTAAAATGCTACAGCCATTGAGCATAGCATTTCCCCAAAATATTAAAGAAAAGACTTACCATATGATGTAGCAATTCCACTTCTGGGTATATACTCAAAAGAACTGAAAGCAGTATCTCAAAGAGATATTTGCACACCCATGTTTATACCACCTTATTCACAATAGCTAAAATGTGGAAGCAGCCCAAGAGTCTATCAAAAGATGAATGGATAAGCAAAACATGGCATATTATTCAGCCTTAAAAAGAAAGAAAATTCTGACATATGCTACAATACTGTTGAACCAAGAATATCGTATGAAAGAGTGAAATAAGCCACTCACAAAAAGACAAATATTGTGTGATTCCACTTATTTGAGGTAGAGTAGTCAAACTCATAGAGACAGAAAGTAGAATGGTAGTATTCAGGGTCTGGGAGGAGAGAGAAATAGTGAGTTATTGTTCAACTTTATCTTTTTATTTATTTGTGTCTGGCTCATTTTCTTTCAATGTTTTATAATTTTCAGTGTACATATTTTTCACCTCTTTTTGTTAAATTTACTACTAAGTATTTCACTTTTTTTGATGCCATTGTAAATGATATTGTTTTCTCAATTTTTTTTCAGACAGTTTGTTAGTGTATAAAAATGTTACTGATTATTGTACTTTGATTTTGTAACCTGCAACTTTACTAAATTTGATTATCAGTTTTAATAGGTTTTTGGGAAGCTGTCAGGTTTTATTATATATAAGATCATGTCATCAGCAGACAGAGGCAATTTTACTTTTTCCCTTACTATATGGATGACTTTTATTTCTTTTTCTTGTCTAATTGCTTTAGCCAGGACTTCCAGTACTTTGTTGAATAGAAGTAGAATGAGTGGGCATTGTTGGCTTTCCCCCGATCTTAGAGAAAAGCTTTCAACTTTTCACCATTGAGTATGATGTTAGCTTGGTCATCTCATATATGTCCTTTAAGGTGTTGAGTTATATTTCTTCTATACCTATTTTTTAAGAGTTTTTAACATAAGTGAATGTTAAATCTGTGAAATGCTTTTTCTACATCTGAGACGATGGTGTGGTTTTTTGTCCTTCATTTGGTTCACATATATTGATTTACGTAAGTTGAACCATGATTACATCTCTGGGATAAATCCTACAGTCATGGTGAATGATATTTTTAATATGTTGCTGAATTCTGTTTGATAATATTTGTTAAGGAGTTTTGCATCTGTGTTCATCAGAGACATTGGCATATAGTTTTCTTTTCTTGTAGTGTCCATGTCTGGCTTTTTTTATCAGGGCAATGCGGGCTTTATAAAATAAGTTCGGAAATATTCCCTCCTCTTCAGTTTTTGGAAAAGTTCAAGAAGGATTGATATTACTTCTTCCTTAAATGTTTGGTAGAATTCAGCAGTGAAGCCATGAAGTACTGGACTTTTCTTTAATGTTAAACTTTTTATTACTGACTTAATCTCCTTGATCATTATTGGTCTATTCAGATTTTCTATTTCTTCCTGATTTAGTTTTGGTAGGTTGCGTATTTCTAAGAATTCATTCATTTTGTCTAGGTTATCCAGTTTGTTAGTTTATAATTGTTCACAGTAGTCCATTGTTATATTTTCTTGATGAATTGACCTTTGCATTTTTACATAATGACCTTCCTTTCCTCTTTTTATAGTTTTGGACTGAAAGTCTATTTTGTCTGATATAAGCATAGCTATCCCCATTATACTGGGTTTTCATTTGCATGGAATATCTTTGTCTATCCCTTCACTTTAAGTCTATTGAGTCCTTAGACTAAGTGAAGTGTATCTCTTGTAGACAATATATAGTTGGGTCAGTTTTTTATTCATTGAAAAACTTGATGTCTTTCAATCAGAGAATTTTATTTATTTTTGTTCAAAATAATTATTGATAGGTAAAGACTTACTATTACTATTTTTGTTGATGGTTTTCTTGTTAATTTGTAGATCTTTGTTTCTCTCTTCCTCTCTTGCTGAATTTTTCTATGGTTTGATAATTTTCTGTAGTGATATGCTTTGAATTCTTTCTTTTTATCTTTTTTGTGTCTACTAAGAATTTTTGCAGTGTGGTTACCATGAGGCTTACATAAAACATCTTTTACTAATGATAGGCAATTTTGAGCTGATAACTTTGACTTAACTGTGATAACTGTGATCATGTGCACAAATTCTACACATTTACTTTTCTCCCATTTGTTTTTGTTGACACATTTTGTATGTTTTACAGTTCATGTCCATTAACAAGTTATTGTAGCTATAGTTGTTTTAATAGTTTTGTCTTTTAAAATTCCTGCTGGAGATATAATTAATCCTCACACCACCATTACAGCATAAGAGTGTTTTGAGTTTGACTATATGCTTACATCTGCCAGTGGGCTTTCAATTTTTATTTATTTTCTTACTGCTGCTTAGTGATCTTTTTTTCTTCTCAGCTTGAATAACTCCTTTTAGAATTCTTTGTGAGGCAGGTCTAGCAGTTATAAATTATCTTGGCTTATCTTTGTCCAAGCAAGTTTTTATCTCCCCTTCATTTTTGAAGGACAGGATTGCTAGGTATAGTATTATTGATTGGCAGGGTTTTTTGTTTTGTATATATTTTTTGTTTTAACTTTCAGATTTTGTAATATGCTATCTTATTCTCCCTGTCCTTCAGTGCTTCTGCTGAAAAATTATCTGATAGTCTTAAAGAGGTGTCCTTGTATATAACAAATCACTTTCCCCTTCAATAGCTTTCAGTTTTCTGTCTTCGTCTTTACATTTTGAAAATTTCAGTATGATGTGTCTTATGCATTATAAGTCTCTTTAGATTCATTCTATTAGTTGTTTGTTGAGCTTCCTAGATCTGGATTTCTATTTCCTTACCCAGACCTGAGAAGTTTTCTGTCATTATTTCTCTGAATATGTTTTCTATCTCCTTCTCTCTCTTTCCTTCTGCTACACTGAAAATGTGTACATTATCTTGCTTGATGGTGTTCAATAAGTCCTTTAGGCTGTCTTCACTCCTTTAATTTTATATTATTTTTGCTCCTCAGATTGGATGATTTCCAATGACCTGTCTTAGAGTTTGCTAATCCTTTCTTCCACTTGATCAACTCTGCTACTGATCCCTGGTATTGAATTTTTTGTCTCAGTTATTATATTCTTCAGCTTGATGATTCCTTTTTAGTACTTTTTAATATTTTAAAAATTTCTTTGTTGAATTTCTCAGTTTGTTCATGCAGTGGTCTCCTTACCTTGGTGAGCATCTTTATGACCTCCTTTTACATTGCCTGTTGGGTAAATCACATATCTCCCTTTCAGCAGGGTTAACTTCTAGAGATTTAGTTTGTTCTTTTATTTGGGACATATTTCTTTGTTTCATTTTCCTTGACTTCATGTTGATCTCCACATATTAGATAAAAGAACCACTTCTCATAGCCTTATTAGACTGGTCTCATTTAGATATTCCTCCCCAATCATCTTGGCTAGAGATTCTAGTTTCCTCCAAACTCTTTGTGCTTGTCCAACCTGCTGTCATTGTTTTTAGTGGTCCCCAAGAAATTAGAGTGTAATGTACTATTGCTTTAAGAGAAGGGTGATAGAAGTCAGTCCCTTGGGATGCAGTTGGGGAGGCTGAAGTATTAGATGCATGTTTCAGCTCCTTCTTTCCTTGGAGAGAAGCTGAGAGCCAGTGTTTACCTCCTGTTCGTTCTGCTCTTCAACATAGAGAGGGTCTAGGGAAAGAGATGCTGTATATTTGAAAGTTTAAAAGTCACCTTTTTCTTCTCTGTGATCTGGAAGACTCAGAAGTGCAGAGCTCTGTCAATCCCCAGAGCTAGGTGGTTTAGAAGTCATTTTCTTGTGTAAAGCCTATAAAATTGGGGTGCTTAATGCATGCAGAAACCACTTCCAGTGAGAATCTGCAGATCAGAATTCATTGCTAGAGCAAACCAGGGAAGAGGTGCAGGGAGTGCCTGCTCTTGTTAGATCAATCAGAAGCCTCATACTCTCTCAGCAGGGAGAGACAGAGAGACTTCAGGTCTGAAATGGTTGCTGAAGAAAGCCAGGGAAGAAGGTGCAAGGAGTGCTCACTTTCCCTTTCAGGAATGGAAAGATTCCCCCTTCCTTGTTTCAGACAGATATTGCAGGAATATTTCTCTAGAGTAAGCTAGGGAAGAAGGTGTAGGGGGCCACATAATGGGGTGTTATGCCTTTCAATCTTTCCACAGAGAGATTGCAGGGCTGGGATTATTGTTGGAGCAAGCTGAGAAAGAAGATTCAGGGAGTGACCACTCTCCTGCTCAAATAAGATGAAATTTCACACTCTCCTTGCAAGGGAAATCATCTGGTCTGGTGTCATCACTAAAGCAAACTAGGCAAGAGGGTGCAGAAAATGCCTTATTTCTCTGTCAGGCTCAAAGAGAGGTCCTCCGGTCTTCCTGTAATGGGAGTTGCAGGAATTTGTCTTGGAAGTAAGCCAGAAAAGAGGGCTTTCGGAATGCCAACTCTCCCATTCTTGCTTTCAGAGACCTCCAACCTCTTTCTGCAGATAGATTATAAGTTATCACTGGAATTATCACTGGAGCAAGCCAGGGAAGAAGGTGCAGGTGGTGTCATCCTTCCCTTTTAGGCTGGAAGAGGTTTAGTCTTTATTTGCTACGTAAGCTCCCTGGTACTTGCTTGTTAAAGGGAGATCCTGGAAAAGCATGTGGCCAAACAGTTTCCAAGGGGTTGTGGGGAGCTGGGCTGGTCCTGGGGGCCACAGCTGCTGAGATGCTCATGTAGTTCAAAAACCCCCTTTGGTCTTTGCACTTCAGGTAAATCCTCCAAATCCCTGTCCCTGCTATTTCTCAAGCACAGTGATTTAAGAAACAAGCCCTCCAGCAGGGTTTGTAAAAATTGAGCACTATACATCTTTTACAAGTCTCTCACCTGTTGGGAAGAATCTGAGAGTTGGAGTTTTTGTCCCAATTATAAGGTACTATGCTTAGGGTAGGGTTAGTGTGTGAGTGTCTCTGCTTTTCCTACTCAGTTTGGTGTGGATATTTTCTCAGTCATCCTGTGTGTAGGAGTCTTTCAATTGGATTCTGACGTTCTTTTGAAGAGAACCGATCAATGTGTATGTGTTTACTTGGTGTGTCTGGGAGGAGGAATAGGCAGGAGCCTCCTATTTTGCCATGTTGCAGACTTCCCTCTCCCCTGTCTATTATGTTTTCTACTGTGTGTTCTAGTTTATAGAATGTGTGTGTGTGTTGATTTTTTTATATTTCTCATAACATTTTTTTCCATTGCTCTTATAAAATTGACCCCATACTCACTATTCATTTCCCTTTTCTGGTGCAATTTTAAATCTCATCATTTAGTTAGTTCAGAAATTCTGAAATTGGTATGAAAAAGAAATAAAATAAAATCAGGCAAAAACCTTAACAAGAGGCAACAATACTAACCACTAATTGGGTTCCTCATATGTGCCAACATCGTTCCAAAGCACGGGTTGTAGAAATGAATTTGACATTATTATCTGTCCCCAGGAAACTTAAATTCTAAAGAAAACAAACAAATAAAAAAATGAACCTGATACTGCCAAAATGCTTTTAAGCTAATTACTAAATTTAGTATACTTTTGATGCTATCTTTAGTTGAATAATTTTATATTATACTTTCAAACATCGTATTCATACATAAGAACCCTGATGGCTTTTATATTTAGATGATTCTCATTACTCACAGTAGATACATTCTACAAAGTGACTGTGAACCTTAAATTAGCAGTTAATAAACCATTGCTTCTAAAAGAAATACAGTGCAGTGTTAGATTCCTCAAAGCCTCTGCTCACAATATTTTCATCAACTAATCAATTTATAATCATGTTTTGTGTGTTTTTTTCTGTCTAAATACACCTTATTAATACATACGACTGATTTATTAACATTGAACTTATGGCCAACAGCACTGCAACTCCTGCCTCAGCAAATGTTATCATCTAACACATATATTTTCTCCGTGAGGCACATCTCAGCCTTCTTGACAAGCGCTTTAGCAGTACACTTTGGAGCTATTTTAAATAGTGAAATCACTAAGAAAAAAATAAAAATGGAAAAAAAAAAAACATGGCACTAAGTAGATCACAAAAAGGACACTTGTTTACAGTATGAGAACTGAAACAAGAAGGCTGAGCATCACCTTGTTTGACCACAGCTCGTAATGCACTTGCCATGTGACTCAAATTTTTTGCCACTCTGTACATATTTGAAAATGACCACAAAAACATGGCAAGCATTGATTTGGGGATTACAGATAAATTTTAATTAGTAGGAAAATTCACAAATACAGAATCTATAAATAATGCGAATCAACTGTATTCAGTTTTTATACAGCCACTTTATTAAACATTCTTATTAATTAATCACTGACATTTTCAAGTGATTCTTTAATGTTCTATGTATTTAATCATGTATTGTGGAAATAATGATGATCTTGTCTCATCCTTTTCATAGACATGTGAAATAAAGTTTCATTCTCTTATCAAAAGAAATAAATTTTATTCACTATTGTTTCAATCTTGTTAATTACATTTTAAAAATTCTACTTTGTCATCTTTTTTTTTTTTTGAGTACCTCAAAAAAGGCCTGACTGTTTCCTTCAGTTATTGGCTTGTTTTCCACAAATATAACCTTAATACGTTCAGTATGTTTTGCTGTTTCTTCTACTCAATGTAGTGTTCTTTGGAGGAGAATAACAGCTAGCGCTGTTGCAAGACTTGTTCAGTTTTGCACATGACCTGATAAGACTTCTATTTCTAGCACCCATGCTCAAGCAGAGATCCAAGAGACTATGACAAATTAAAAGGACAAAGGGAGTGTACTCTAGTATTGTTGTCAACATTGATGATTCCAAGTAAAATATACTTGTGAGGAAGTAACCTGCACAACTGTACTAGGGATGGCTGACTTGATCTGAGATAGTATACTGCCACGGTTGCCATCATAGTAAGAGGATGGTGTTCATTAGTTGTGGCAGGTACTGTTAAAACTGATGAGTATGTTCAAGCCAGTCTGTGAGATGCAGGTTTCTTTTCCCCAAAGTCTGCCATTTGTATTTTTATCATTGTTAGCAGTCCCTCCCCTGATTGCCATTGGCCATTACACTCATGGCCAAGGTCAAAGCTTCACTTGAAGGTAATTAAGAAACTCCAACGCCTTTTCTCTCATTTTCAATAAACTGTCTAAAAGAAAACTCCATTGTGCTGCTTTCTTAAATTGGGGATTTTAAAATGGAAGATATTACACTTCTTAAGATAAGTTAAAAAGAATTGAGAAATAATTCTTTTTAGTAAGTTAATGTGTTAGAGGTATAGGTAAACCTTGATGCCTAGGTATAAGACCTTGACTAGGAATAAATGATATCAAAAACAAGTGGAAGGATTTGATATCTTACTTAATTTTTGAAAGTTATAACAGATGTTCACTTCATCATTTTATATCTCTGAATTTTTCTGCAACATCTCTGGAAGATGCTACATTTTTATATTAATTCTCCATCAGGGCTAGTGAGAACATTGTGAAAATTAGCAAGCCCCTCTAAAATCAGGTTCTCCCATTGTTTAGAAGCCTGAGTTTTGGAGTTTTGCCTTATTGATTCTGCAGGATACTTTCTTATACTTTTATTCAAGAGCATTCAAGTATAAAGAATACCAACTAACTTCAAAATTCAGATTAACTCTGCAGATATGCAGAGAAAATGAATAATAATCCCTTGGTCCAAATCAGGTGGTTCTGAATCAAATATTTTACATATGTAATAGCTAGAGTTGATTATACAAGTCATACATGTGTCCAAAGGAAGTGAACAGAGTGAAGTTAGCAGGAATTTTTTTTTTTTATGGCTTAAGTTTTTAGTTCAAAAGACTACTTAGTGCTCAATTCATCAACTGAATAATACTACTTGTATTTCTTCCAGGAAGCATGCGTGCATGTGTGTGCATGTGCACGCATGCACACACACACACACACACACACACACACACACACACACACTGAATCATTCAAAATCAACAGTCTCAAATTATCTTTCTTACCTCCATACAGGGCTATCTGATTCTCTTCCCACAATATGACTCTGAGGTTATCTACTTCCATTTCTGCCTTTCTCTCTCTCCTCCAACTCACGTGAGCTAGAAATGTGATCTTCTCACCATAGTACAGTATTCCTATGTTCTCTGTTGAAGCCGATAGAAGGATCCCCCAGGCTCCTTCAATTATCATTGTAGCTGCTCAGTCAATTTCCCTCTCATTCTTTTTATAAACATCATTTTCACTTAATCAGGTGAATATCTCTTCTGTTCCCTACAAAATTGTTTCCTTTCAACAACTTTCCTGCCTTTGAATACAATAATGCTGCAATTAAAACATCTGCTCCCCACCTCTTTGCCAATGCATAACCCTCATTCTTCTCAAACCGTGGTGCCAATTTACCAATTCCAATCATTCTTCAATTCTTGACACTTTTCCGGTTGACTCTGTTCTCTTAGCCAAGACCTTGTCAACACATTTGAGTTCAATTAGAAACATTTCTGTTTATATTCACTAGTATTTAGAATTGTGATAACACTATTCAATTATTTCAACTCTTCGTATTCCTTATCCAATTATACAATAACTTATTTGAAGCAAAAGATCAGGTTTTCTATTATTTTATAGTTCTCATAGCAGATATTACAAAGCATTGAACATAAAATATTCTCATTAAATGTCTTTTGAAAGAATGAGGTATTAAAACATCCAGTGATGCATCTGTAAATGTACCATTCTTTTAAAAATGGCAATTGAGATAGCAATTGTAAGTGGCATCCTAGGTGGACATTTGGATATGTGTGTTTCTTTAAGAAGATACACAAGGGTACTTCAAAATGTTTGTGAAAAAATAGAATTGAAAAATAACACAAATTGTTCTGTGAACTTTTTGAAGTACTCTCCTATGTGTAGGTATACTTATCTTAGCAGCATATTATAATAATTAATTTTAGCAACATCCCAACCACTTTTGCATCAGAAATATAATTAAGTCAAGAGGATAAAAAATTCGATTAATGTTTTTACTGTAAGAGTAAGACTAAAGACAACTGAGCACTTATTTATAGCTTAAGTTTTACATCCTGTTTAAAAGCTCTTTTTGTCTACCATTAATTTTTCAAAGATTATTTTCATTAACAAATTCATTCATTCAATAAATATTCTTTGAAAAATTACTTAAGCCCTCTGGCTAGCAGTTTCCTCAACTGTAAGATGTGTTAGCTAATGAGGATTACACATGAGGAAGATGGAGTTCTGCTCTCCAGATGTTCATTATCTAGTGAGGAAATGGGGGGGGGGGAGGCTGGAAATACTGCATAATTTTTGATCTATAAATTCCATTTCTTGGAATGTGTCTTAAGGTAATAATCCCAGATATGTGCAAATGTTTTCATTTCATAGCTGCAAACATATCATTTAAGCTTCATTTGAAGGTTAATCATAATAGCAATTTTGAATGTTCAGAATAAAAACTGTTAACTGAGAAATAAATTGTAGAATAAAAGATATTTCTTAGGTTTTTTTGTCTCGTCCTACATTCATACTAAAAGGCATTAAGCAGTTTAACCAAACCCAGTGGCTTCAATTTACAGGCTCATACCCAAGTAAGGCATGCAATTTGCTCCAAACTACAAAAAAGCCCACTTTATACTCATCAAAGCTGCTAACCTATAACTAGGTTTGGAAGTTCATCCTCTGAACATTTTTCTTTCATTGACTTCCTCATCTGATAAACAAAATCTTATATCCAGAACAGGCCTAATGTAATAAAATAAAATTCAGTTAAAATTTTCTCTTTATCAGTCATTATCAGACATGGTACAAAGCACATTATCATTCCTCATGCTTAGCTACCAATATATACTATTTTACCTGCCCCATATTTATGCCATCTGAAGAGGTAAAACTTCATTTCGAATTAAATAGTCTATTCACAAAATAGCAGAAACATAACAGGTATGTTTAATTTCCACTACCAAACCGATTTGCTTGCCACCACATTTTCACTTTACTTTCTTGGTGTTTAATTCATTATTATTACTGCATTAGTATACGTCTTGTGCTTTCAGTGATTCAACACAGTGAATGCTGCAGATATTTACTCGATAGCCTATCTTTGCAAAATTGAAAAGTAGAGGCCTTGTGATAAAAGGTATGCTACCTACTGCATAGGAACAATGGTTTATGCATTATGTGGACATAATGAGAAAATATAGGGATAATTTCAGGTTTAGGATAGGAAGAATTATTTTCAGGCAAGGTTTACTTGAGTCTATAGCACACTCTCTGCTAGCCTAGAAAAGCACCCTAGAAAATTCTAGAATATTTTCTGGAATATTCCAGAAAATTTTGAAATTCTGTTCACCTTTGATGAACTATTCCTGTTTTAATGTCAGGATAATGAAGGATATGTTCAGATATTTAAGGCAAAAAGATAAGAAAATGTAAAAGGAAGGAAGTAATTGGTCAATTTTCATAAGAAAAAAATATTTAAATTCTAAAAAGCCAAGAAATGAGCAATTTATTTAAATAAACAATTAAATCAACAGGCAATTTCAAATTTTAAAAAATGAAAGTATATTAAAATATATTTTAAATATTCAAGTTCATTAGCAATCAGAGAAATGCAAATTGAAACCAGTATGTGAAACATGAAAGTGAAAATGTAAAAAATATTTTTTCCAGTGTTAGTAAGAGTGCAGAAAATCAGAGCCTCTCAATCACTAGAAGCGTAAACTAGTATCAACCTGCAGCAGAGCAATTTAGAAATGTTTAATAAAAAACTTAAAAATATACAGACCTGTAAGTTTTATTTACAGTAATTTATCTTGAAGAAATAATTATAAGTGTGTGAACATCTTTAGTTAGCTTCAAAGGTGTTTATCATGGTGCTATTTATAATAGTGAAAAATGCCTGAAAACTGTTAAATGGTTTGATCAACAACATAGATGTGTATAACACATTACCACATAGGCATTGAATATGCTGTAGATTATGTAGGGACATGAAAATCTTTAGGATATATTGTTAAGTGAAAAATACTCATTTTAGAGTTCTGGCAAATAAAGAACTTGGAAGTTGTCACTCTCATCGTTTACAACAAGAAAAAGCTGAACAAACTGAAAATTAGTGACTTTTCTTGAACTCATTAGATAGCTGTTATCACAGGGCAAAATGGTAACTTGAAATCTGGAGATTTGGGAGTATTTAGAGAGATATAGCAACTGAGAGCTGGAAGAGAAGTTAACGGAGTTATAAACTGGTAGAAAAACTTAAATGGTAATTTTAATGACTTGTGGGAAGCTGACTGTATATCAGCATGAGAATGAGAAACTCTTAGGGCCACACAGTCTTAGGGGACCCCAGCATACTTTGTGGGGGTTCTCACAGTTAGGATATGAAAAATATCCTCTCCTGGTTCTGGCATAGGAAAGGGAGAAAATAATCGTTGTTAGATGGTTTTAGAGTCTTCTCCACAATGAAGGCCTACTCTTCATAGTAAAGAACTTTGCCAAGGCTCGATTCTAAAACTGTATCTCAGCAGGGGAAGGGAATTCCCTCCCCCACTCCAGCCCCTTCAAGCCTTACTATCTCACCCAAGAAGGGGACAAAATTAGAGACAACAGAGATCAGATGTTCAGGGAAATAGACTGAGAACACTGCAACCAGGAAAGGGAATAGTGGGAGGGGAGGGAAACATCTATATATCTGAACTTGTGAAAATCACAATCCCAAGACATCGGCCTGCTAAAAGACTAAAATTTAACTGGAAGGTTATAGAACACTGCCTCTCCTCCATACCTTACCACCGCATCAACAGAGCTCCAGTATGATAACAGTGGATTATAGCTGAAGGAGTTTCAAGACATGGACTCTTTCTGAGTAGGAGTACCTAGGGAAGCCTAAAGTCAGGAGGGGGGACAAAAACAGGGACAAGAGAGGAATGTGAAGACTGTGATGCCTATAGCTACATCAAACATTAAACCCAGCCCAAGTCCTAGCCAGATTAACATAAATCCTCACACTAAACCTACTACTCCATTTCCTATTACCTGAAACAATATGTTCAGCTTTCCAAAAAAAAAAAAAAAAAAATTTACAAGGCATGACAAAAGGCAAGAGAAAACACGAAAAGAAAAAACAATCATCAGAACTAGACTCAGATAGAACATAGACATTGTAATAATCAGAGAATTTAAAATAACTGATATAATAAGAGTTCTAATGAAAAAGGTAGATAATGTGAAGAAAAAGATGGACAATGAAAGTAGAGAGATGGAAATTCTAAGAAACAATCAAAACACAGTAACAGGAATAAATAATACTCTCAATTGGTTCCTCAGTAGACTGGGTATGGTTGAGGAAAAAATCAGAAAGTAAGTAAATAGAAATGTCAAACTGAAATGTAAATAGGAAAAAAGAAAAAAATGAATTTTTAGATCACTACTTACCGTATGTCTGGATTTGTGTATGATAAAGAGTTAAAAATAGTTACTTCTAAATCAACAGTAGGATTATTGGTGATTTTCACTACCTTTATGCTCATCAGAAGCTTCTTCAGGAAAAACATATCCTTTGGCAATAACAAATAAAAAATTGTTAAATAGGTAGAACTTCATTACAACTGTTTTCTAGTAACTTGATTGAATATTATGACATTTAATATTATTTTTGCAAAAGGTACTAATTTGGCTATAGAAGCTGAATGTGAGCACACACACATTGATATGTAAAAGAGATTTTGTTTGAGAAGGAAAGGAAGAAAGATTTCATGGAAGAGGGGCTATAAGAAGAGAGAAGAGGAAGATAAAGTGTCTGATCCTCCTATGGCCTCCTGGATTGGGTTTGAGTTCTTATGAGTAAGGAATAAGGATAAGAAGATGTTGAAACTGTTCACTTTATGAAACTATACATAGGCAGGGGTATTTCAGGAGCTCATGTCAGAAAATGCAGCATGAGCTGCATTTCAGTCATAAAATTGAATCCAGCTTTGGCTTAGAACTGAAAACTTGACAAGCATTTGGAGACTGCAACCCCTAATAGTGTCAAGGCTATTTCAAGCGACTCCATTTGCTGCAAGTAGGAATATGTGGTGCATGGAACAGAAGTATAACAGCAGGTTTGCTATGGATCTTCGTCAGTAAGACCATCAGCTCTGGAGTCAGACAGTCTGGGTTCAAACTTGGCATTGCCACTTAATGACTATGAAATCTTGGGCTACATCATTCTTCAGATTCCTCACCTGTCAAACGAGAGGGCAAATAGCACCCATGGTATGTGGCTGTTGCAAGGATATTCAATAACCCATAACAAGCATATTCATAATGCCTTACACATAGTAAGTGCTCAATAAATGATCATTTACAGTGACTCCAGCTGACAAAATAGAGTTATACAGATAACTGGTAGTAGCCCTTTCAGGGCATCATAAAGTAGCTGAGGGATATTTAGAAGTAAGGCTAGGTCCTGTCTTCTTGCAATCAGGAACGGACAAGCCAGTAGATATCTGAGTTACCTTTTAAAAGGAAAAAAAACAGTCATGAACCACAAAAAACTCACAGTTGAACAATTCAAGGAACTGGTCCAGATTTGTAGTACCAAAATATTGTGAAATTCCAAAGCTTTCACTTTTCCTTTCCCATTATATTTATCCTTCAAAATGAAATGTAGAATGGAAGAATGAAGATTCACTCTGAATCTGGATGATGTAAGGAAAAAATTGCACCAGTATGGAAATCAGGAAATATGGATTCTTGTCTTTGTTCTGTAGTCGCCCTTGGGGTAAGTCACCATACATTTCTGAGCCTTAGTTGCTTCAGCTGAAGAATAGGGATATAGGAATATTTCTTTTTCCATAATGGAAAGTGCTATATGGTGAACACCTCTGGCCTGGCTGTCAGAAGGAGCAGATCTGAATCCTGGCCTTGCACCTCCTGGCTGTGTAACCTTGAGGGGGTTACTTTATCTCTTGGTCATTTCACTGCACAGATCCACTTCACTCCTCTGTTCAATGATATAATGCTGAGAAATGTCTAAAATATAATGTCTTTAAATTTTTTTGTTGACACGCCACCTTCAGACAAACTAAAATTTGTTATAAATGGAGGCGATCAAACAGTCACTTAACAGATTTTTGTCTTTATTTTGACTGAACTTCCCATATTGGATGAAACTACTTTAACTCATTTTGTTTCCATTTCTGTATTAAAAATGAAAAGTTTTTGAGTTAAATGTGACCTTTGAAATTATGTGCATCAACCCAGCTATTTTATATATTGGAAAACTAACCTTAAGAGGTACGTCAAGAAGTTGGGAAAATTGTATTCTTATTCTTCTCAGCTATTCCTAATATGATTAAATTCATCTTTTCAAGATTCATCTATTCTATGTAATCTAAATTAGTTCTTCCAAAAAACTAAGTTACTAATTTGAAATAGATATACAGGATTTTGATGGATGGCTTACAAAAATTTGTCTCACATATTCTTTATTCCCATAACTCAGATGGATTCTTACTCATTTTCAAGAACCTCAATATGTCAATATTCTCCTTTTCCTAGAGTCAGAAATGTAGAAATAAATAAATACATCTCTATCATAAGATAGTCGGTAAGAAAAGTAGTCTCTCAAAAATCTAGCACTGATGTAAAAATTTAAAAAAATTAAAGTTGCTTTTAAACAGTAAGTGTCATTCTAATAGTTGGAGGCTTCCTGAACTAGTCAGATGCTGTCTAAAACCCTTAAATTAGCACAGGACTCTCAGCAGTCTTTTTTTTCACTGAAGTCAGGACTTTAATATATCTGATGATCAAATGATCAGGAATACCTTTTGATAAATAGAAAATGTGATAGAGGCTTTTATACAACACGCTATATTTTATCTGAGAAATGTTGTTAAGATAGCGAAGTTAGACTAAGTACCCCAAAGGTGCTGAGTTTCTGCTGGGTGCGTTTTTTAAAGAATAAAGCTGCTGAGCTTGTGATGACTTGTCTCTCCTTTAAAAAGTACATCCCCAAATACTGAGATTTATGTAGCCTCACTTTTCCAATCTTTTAATCATCTCTCTGCCCCACAATTCTCTTATTTATTCCCTTTCTACTGTAGGAACAGCAGGTCTACATTTCTAACTGTGCAAGAATTGGAGGGCCACACCAAGCTGTGTGACATGCTTGAATGACAAAATAATGGAATGATCCCAGGCACTCAGGAGTCATGGCAGAGGTATTTATTGCTTAGCAACCCAGACCAGTGTCAAGAGTTTTATGAAATCCAGATGGTGATTAGGACTGTTGAAAATCAAAATTGCTTTGCTATAATTCTTTTAAATTGGTTTCAACAAAAAATATTAATTAACTTGCCCATTTATTTGTTTGACTCATTGATGTAACAGCTTTCTGGCCAAGCACTGAAGTGGCAATTACAGTTAGCTGGTCACACTAAAGAGCCATAGAAATATAAAAGTTAGGAGAAAAGAACCCCTGCAACTTTTCCTGGAGGATAATTATCTACTTTTCTGAATTGAAATTCAAGTGCATTTCTCTCACCAGTGTTGCTACTCAGAGTCTAGGAAAGTGACCAATGATAGCAGTCTTTGAAAACACACTGAAAATATGATGTATCACTTAAAAACTAGAATTAGTAAACAGCATACAGTCCAGACTCCATATTTATAATTCTGTGTTTGGAGCCGTTGTTTGAAGGAAAAGTGAGTAACTTATTGTATTCTCGCTAATGCTAAGTAGAATTTCAGTCCCTTAACTAATTTCAAATATGCTGTAGGGAACCAAATATAAAATATAAAGCATTTTTTAAAATCAGAAGTATGTACCCAGTTTATGTCATAATAAAAATCACACCTGCTGCTATTTGCAGATATCACCATGGTAACATTTTTATCAGTTTCCACTTAGTTGTAACCTACCATAAAAACCGAAAGGAGGAGCTTAATGTTGATATTTATAATGTAATACCTGAAAATGAAAATGTCCAGTCTGAGGGTGATATTCCTTTCCCAGTTATAAATGTGGGTATGTGGTTCCTAGCCAGCAGGATGCCAACACTGGAAAAACAATAGACAACTATTTGAGTAGTCATCCATATGGTGCAGGCCAGTGTTAAAAGGAGACATTTTATCTCCCAAACTAACTGGATCTCAACCAACCAAACTGCTCAATTAATCAGCATGACTTTGTAAAAGAAGATAACACAACACACTTAGAGAAAAAAGTGAATGAAAATAAAATAAGACTAGGTTTTTTTTGGGGGGGTATTCTTTTTCTCCTCTTTTTCTCCTTTGTCACTTTGTTTAATTTAATCAAATTTTCAATTTCTTCTTCAGTCAGTTTCAGTAGTTTATGTGTCTTTCTACGAATCTGTTTATTACTTGTAGTTATCTAATTATTAACATATAATTGTTCTAATATCCCTGTATAATCTTATTTTTATTATTTAAGTAAGGTCATTAGCAACATTTTCTCTTTCATTCCTTACTTCACTAAATTGAGCCCTTCTTCTCTCTCTTTTTTTTCTTTTCTTGGTCACTGTACTTAAAGGTTTGCCAATTTTATTAATCTTTTCCAAGAACTAGCTTTTGTTTTTTATTGATTTTCTCTGTTTTTTTTTTCTTTTCTTCATTTCATTAATTCCCATTATAGTCTTTTTTTTTTTTCTATGTGTTTTAAGTTTAGTTTTTCCCCTCTCTTTTTCTTTCCCCCAGTACTTGAAAGTAGAATTTAGGTTGTTGCATTGACACTTTTCTCCTTTTTAAATTTAAGCACATATAGTTACAGGGTTTTTTTATAAGCAATAATTTTATCTGCTTTTAGTAAGTTTTGGTATGTTGTGTTTTCATTTTCATTCATAACAAAGTATTTTCTCATTTCCCTGTGATTTCTTATTTGACCCATCAATTATTTGTATTGTGTTGTTTAATTTCCACATATTTGTGAATTTCCCAAATTTCCTTCTTGTTGAGAAAATAGAATGGTTTGGTCAGGACCCTTGCCTCGTGTCCGGTTGAGTGTGGCTCTGCACATCCTTTGTAAGCAAATTGTGTGTGTGTGTGTGTGTGTGTGTGTGTGTGTGTGTGTGTGTGTGTAGTTAGTGTGCATGTGCGCCAATGTATCTTTTTAGTTTTGTTGCTATTCTTGTGTTCTTCGGAGTTTGTGAAGCAGGCTGGCTGACTAGAGTCTTGGGCAGCCGCTGCCGCTCAGCACAGCCATGCTTTCCAACCTACTGCTTCCAAGGACCTGTTTGCCGGTTGCCTAGCTCACAGACCTGTGTGTAAGGGGTCTGGGGACCCAACCTGGCTTGTGAAGCATTCGTGACCCAGTCTGTGCACTCCAGACCCAGCCCTAGCTCGACAATTGGCCCAGTCGGTGCAGGATTACGGGCAGGTAAAAGAGCCCGAGCCTGACACTTCTGTTACTGAGTTCCGATTTTATACTAATATGGTAAAAAATGCATACTTTGTATTATTTTAATCTTTTAATATTTATTTTGTATATTGCTGATTGTTTGCCCTTAGATTTTTAATTTTATTTTTTTTACCAGCCCTGTCAGGTGAAATCTATTCTTTTAAATAGTGAAATAGAAACTCTAATAGAATAGGTAAATTCTTCAAAATAAAACATTATTTAGTACTTACTATGTGTGAGGCAATGTTCTATGTATCTTACAGTCATTGATTTTTTTTTATCCTCACAACAATTTTGTGAGATAGATAATAATAGTATTGTCCCCATTTTACAGATGAAAACATTGAGGTAGAGAGAAGTTAAGTAACTTGCCCAAGATAGTGATAGAAATGAGATTTGAAACTTAGAGAGTCTAGCTATAGAGATTGAATTTATATCACTATAGTAAATTATGTAGGACTGCAAGTTCACTTCTTTGGGGTCACAAACTGTTGTGTGTAAAATATCAGACTATTAAACTTTAAAATAAAAATTACAATCTAATAAAATTAGTTTCACATCAGTATAGCTTCTAGCCCTGTCTTGATGAAGTGATGCACTTTACACTGAAATTAAGAAAAGGGCATATGAAGATGTCAAAGTTCTGTAATACTTTCCATTATGCTGAGATTATTTCTACAAAGGACATGCATAAGAGACCAACTGAGGCATAAAGAGGGTAGAGGACTCCCCTGAGGTCACTTGGGAATTCAGCTTTTAAAGAAAAGCTGGGAATAGAACTGGGCCTCATGGTAAGTTCTCCACGCAGGTCTTCCTACACATTCCTGACACAGTAACTCACTTCAGAAACACAGTTCATAAACAGGGTATTGCCACCACTGAGCCAACTGATTCAAATGCCGACATTTTCTCACAGCACAGAAAAGTGGAGACCAACCAGACCAACCGTGTGCCACTGATAAGATCATCTAAAATGACCCACAGATTTCCCAAAATAAAAAAACACATGATTTATTTTCAGTCAGCCAGAATGTTCCTACAGACTGTTGCTCTCTTCCTGGTAGGTCCACTTGCTTACAAGGAGGGGTCCTGCAAGTCACTTCATTTCTGTTAAGTGTTTTGCTTTAAAATTAGGGTGACACATATTTTCCACTTTCCTGACTGATAGTTTATATAGCTGAAATATCCTATTCCCATTCTGTGACCATTCTGACCTTTCATTTAAATTAAAAGATATTTCAACTTACCTGAAGTATTAATTTTGGGGGGGATCTATATTAAAGCCTACCTTCAGAAGCCTTCTATATTAGTCTGTTTGTGTTTCTTGTAACAGAATACCTGGAACTGGGTAATTTGTGAGGAAATTAAATTGATTTCTTACAGATTGGAAACTGGGAAGTCTAAGGCCCAGGAAACACATCTGATGAGTGCCTCCTTCCTGGTGGGGTGACTCTTTACAGCAACTTAGGGTGTCACATGGTGAGAATGGGCTGAGCAAGGCTGAGCTGACCTCATTCGCTCTTCTTATAAAGCCATCAGTACTACACCCATTACTTCAAGGATGGATCGATCCATTCATGAGGGCACAGTCCTCACAATCTAATCGCCACTTAAAGGCCCCTCCTTTTAAATACCATAATTGGATTTACCACCCTTTTAACATTGTTACAAAGGAGGTCAAACTTCAATGAGTTTTGAGGGTTCATTCAATCCACAGCACCTTCCATCATCCATTCTACCAAACTCTGACCTAAATTCCATCTCTATTCAGCCCTTAGATCCTGGGTTAACTAGGCATTAAATGATATTATCTCTATGTTGACTTTGTAAATGATCTTAATCATTTCATGTAAGTGTTTTCAGAATTCTGCTTCAATTTCCTGATGATTTTGCCTATGATTTCTTTGAACAGAACGCACTTCTAACTATTGTTTACTGAGAAAATTACTCATTCTTAAATTCAGAGAAGTTGCTTTCTCTGTAGATATATTCCTGACCTTTTAGCCTCTGTACATTACTGGAATTTGCATTTCCCTTTATAATACTTACCACACGATCTTGTAATTGTTTATTTACCTGTTAATTCTCAACCCAGACAAGAATTCCTCTGAGAGAAAGGACTGAGCGCCACTCAGCACTTATCCGCAGGATCTGATGAATATGAAGAACTTGATAACTATATTAGAATTAACAAATGAGTGAAATCAATTTAAAAACTAATTAATTCAAAATAATGGGGTTGTTGGCAAATCTGACTTTGTGAAAAGTTTAAATTAATAAAATAATCTATAAAACAGCAGCTATATTTAAAGAAATATTTTCTATTACTTTCAAATACGGTAAATATTGTAAGATAAAACTAACAGCTAATTAGCCAGTAAAATTTGGGCAAATTAATTTCCAAGCTACAATTCATATGGACTGCAAACTACCAAATTATTAATTCAAGAGTCTTTTTATATACAAAAATGTTGCTGATCCCTAATAGTAGATATGCATGGATAGAATCCTTAATTTCCTGAGCATGTGGCTTTAAAAAGTTATTCATTTTATTTGCGTCCTAAAATTACAATCATTGGTAAGAAAGTAATTATTGAAATATTTTTATTCAAGAGAAGTTAGAGATTTTTACAAAAGGAATCCTATCTTAATTGAAAAGTTTCATATAAAAGAAATTCAGTTATAATTATTTTCCATTATTCCATAATGGTCTAATGTTGTGCTCTGTATGATGAGTGTATTTATAAAATGAGGGAAAATCAAAGGGTTAAATGTAAGCACATTTGACTCCATAAAAATTTTAAAAAATCTATTGGTGTCAAGTGCAAATTTGCTTGAAGAGTACAGTTATTTCAAGAATTAATTCTAGTAAGGAATTAAAGAAAAAGAAGAAAGAAGAAAAACAAAGGCAAAATGTAAAATAAATTATTTTTATCATTAATTTGAGGCTTATCAGGTTACTGACAAAGTTGCCCAAGTATTTGAGGAGCTTTAACCTAACAGGTAAAATTGTGTTGTTCTGATATAAAGTATCATCCCATGTGAAGTTAATTTGCTCTTTTTGGGTGTCTGGATATTGCTACTTGGGGCACTGAGAGAAGAGTAAACATACTTAAAACTTCATGGAAGAGATGATTCACCTCATTTAGGTAAATATTTTATTTCACAAAATAAATTTTTTACCTTTTGACTAATTAAAGAATATAATTACTTTGTCTCCTGCTTTACATATCTTTTTCAATAGTGTGGTTATCAGCACATGAAAAAAAATAGATGGTACTATCACATTATATTTATTTATAATATATGTTCAAAATAACCCACCAGAGTACCTCTGAGCATATATAAAAAGGAAAAATACAAAATCACCTGTAAAAAGAGAGAAACAGCTTAAATTTTTTCTTGGAAACAGTGGAAGTTGAAATTATATAAAATCAGCCACCACCCAGTCTGGTTTTCTTAGTACCTAGCCTGCTGAGGGCATTTAGCATATTTTTGTATTACTTATTTGTCTCCTCTCCACATTTATTGCATCTTTATTGCATTTATATTTTAACCTGTAATTGTAATTAGAGTTTTTGTATATTTATGTTTTCCTACAAGCTGCTGCAATGGCATATTTTAATAAGTCCAAAGAATAAATAAAATGTGATTCCTACTTCTGCCTCTATTGATCTTATTTTCTGCAATCACAACTGTTTTATTACTAATATTAATAATAATAGTTGCTTTCTCCTTCTCTCCAAAAGAAAATAATGTGAATACTGTATTGTATTTTCAGAAATCCAGAAACATAGTTGAAATAAGCAAGCAGTTCAAATATATTTTTGAGGAACATTTCCTCAAAGTCTAAAAGCTGTTTGAAAATAAGAGTGTAGTATGTTTCAATTTAGAAATAATCATTGTCAGTTTTTCTTTATCCTACAGTATCTTTGAATATAAACCCAAATCCTTCTCTTCGTTCTCTGTTATGAAGACATAGATCTTATCTCAGCACAAAAGGAATATAGCAATAGTACATTTATTTGAAACTCATTGCACATTACTAAACTCTGCTCAAATCCCACTCCTTTTATCGAATCTTTTCATTAAAAACCTCATTATTCATTTATATAACTCTAGTAATAGTTTAGTCTGTGTATGCTTATGTACATATGCTTATATTTCAATAGATTTTTTTAGAACTTAGGGCTAAGGGCATGAGGACTCTTTTACATCTCTGATATTAATGTCATTCTTAACATTAACTCCAATGACTTAGTTTTATTTATGTATTTATGATTTCTTGATGTAGAACCACATCTTCTTTCCAAGTTGTTAGAACACTTTAAAGATTATTTTTGTTGTTGTTCTTTCTCTGCCTCATCTAGAAGGCAGAGACAATACCTAATATTTCTCTAATAACCAACCTTAACTTCTCCTGGGAAATGATTAATCCAAGCTGCCTGCCTGAAGATATTCATCTGACTCAGTAGGAGAGTTTCCTTAAGCAGAGCAGCTTCAACTCTGTCAAGTCAGGAATTCTGCCATTTGAGAGGATGGGGGCACTGAGCTACGGAGCAATGCAACAATGGAAACGTCAGTGACAAATAGAGGCTGCTACTGGTAAAAGGGCCCTAAGATAAATTCCTAGGTGCATTCAGCTAGGCAATGGCCTCTAAAGGGGAGAGGAGTTGTGACAGCTGATTCTCTCCAGTGTCAGTCAACATTTTTGCAGCTACCCTCAAAACCGTAAGGGTGTAAAATAATCTATATTTATCAGATCCATATTCTGGACCATATAAAAATATCAATTGTATCTCCCCTCCCTCATAATTCAAATGCTTTTGCAATGTAAATATTAGTTCATAAAATCATATGCATAAAAATAATCTTAGTAAAGTTCCACAGCATACTAACCTGCATTAAATAGTATATTCTCCTCTCTTAATTTCTGTTTTTTACAAATGGTAATTATTCATCAACTTTTGTAAATTTCAAAATCCAAGGTTGTGTGTAGAAATGAATAAAAATTTGGAGAAAATTGATATATGGCAAAAACCTCAGAAGGTCTCAGAGGACAGCCACAGGTACAGCAGGCTGCAGCTTTGAGGCTGCACACTGGAAAGATTGCAAGTCAGTACATAAAGTAGCTCTACACAGACACGCAGAACACAGGCATCCAAACATCTACCCACAGACAACATAAGATCTGATGCATTTTCTCTGGAATACATTTTTTAAATTTTATTTTTATTTTTCTGAGCTCCATGTATTTCTTTATTTATTAATATTATTATTTTTTACATTCTATGATGTTGTTGCAGAGCAGTTGGGGGAGAGGGGGAGAGAGAAAGAGGGAGGGAAATAGGGTGGGAGGAGGAGGAAGAAGCGAGGCCCATGGCACCCCCCTCATTCTGGCAGTGGAGACCAGGGGGCTTCCAGCAGTGGCTTGGTCCTCCACCACCCCAGCTTGGGAGCCTGAGGTGCTTCCAGAAGCAGCTCAGGGGTCATTGCTGGGCTGGTTGTGGACATTGGAGGAATGTGACTGAGGCCTTCAGAGCCCCACCACCCCAGCTTGGGAGCCAGGGGTGGTTCCAACGGCAGCCTGGTGGTCATCACTGGGCTGGGTGCGATCATCAGGGGGTATGGCTGAGGCCCCCAGCCCTCCCCCCTTCCTGGCTTGGGAGCCCAGGGGGCTTCCTGTCCTTCTAGGTTTTATAGGTGTTCTTTGGTGGTGTGAGATCTTTACTGGTTAATATCAAACTTTGTCTCTGATCTGTGGGTATTTTGTTTTTTCTTTCAGTTCTGTGTTGGATTATTCGCTGTTCCCACCTCTTCAACTCTACACTGGAACAAATTTGTTGTCCTTTGCTTACTTCTAAAATGGGGGAACTTCCTGTGGAGACCAGCACCTGAGCCTGGTGGTCCTGCTAAATTGCTGCTTTGCTGCTGATTCTCTGGGGCAGGCTTTTTGTGCAGCTCAGGTTTTAATTGTTGACCTTGTGAGTACTTCCTGGTCTTGTGCGGTCCAGGACACTAGAGCTGTGTGGAAACTCTGGTCTGGGCCTGAGTCTTTTCAGCAAACTGCACTCCTTGCAGATCTATACTCCTGACCAGTCTCCACTGAGTGGTCCTTTGCTGATTGGGGAGCAGAACAGCTGTCCTTGCTGTGCCCCAATGTTCCCCTGGTGGGCCCATCTCCCCCACCACCGTCACTCAAAACACTTCCCATGGAGCGGGCCATGTGCTGGTCCCTTGCAATGACTCACTGGCCTCTGAGTGGCTCCTTTTGTCAGTTGTCTGTGGGTCCTCGCTATGTGGGTCCACAAGAATACTATTAGTGCTCTTGCTGTCCTGGGGGCCACCAAGACCATTTTCTCCCCTGCCGCCTCCAAGCAACTTCATATGAAGGGCA
This sequence comes from Cynocephalus volans, assembly GCF_027409185.1. Classification (NCBI taxonomy): domain Eukaryota; kingdom Metazoa; phylum Chordata; class Mammalia; order Dermoptera; family Cynocephalidae; genus Cynocephalus; species Cynocephalus volans. The sequence goes on from NC_084464.1 coordinate 82,302,047, forward strand.
CAGCTGTGGCTCTTGTCAGCTCCTGTTCCATGCACTCACCAGCTCCAGGCTTAAAGTGGCCGGGGCTCAAATATATATTTATTTTATTTTATTTTATTGTTACTAGTTATGCATGTATTTTAATATGGATAAGAAAAATACTAATACACTAAACTCGTGTTTTATTGTTTAGAACAAGACTAAGTAAAAAAACTGAGATTAAAATTGATTAAGGCATAGATCAGTACAATTCAGATATGACAAAAATGGTGTACATGTTATGCAATTACTGAAGTTTGAGAAAAACTTGTCAACACAATGTCACATGATGGAGTTTCTTGATTTTTTTGCCTCTTCCCTGAAGTAGCACTGGCATGGCAGAGTTGTCAGGGTCAAGCATGGCTTTGAGCACATGATCCACAGACTTTCATGGGCACCAAGGCCTTCCCATGTAAGTCATGTTTATAAAACAAGAAAGAAAAACATAGTTTAGAAAATATATGCTCCACAGGACTTTTGGGGTGCAGTACACAGTCTCAAGTTATTTTAAGGACCTTGAAAAATCTTTTCACAGTCCGAGAAATAAATATAAAACATTGAGTTTTATCCCAAAAATCTGAGGGCAGTGGGGAGTCATGGAAAGAGGATGAATTTTGTAGATATATATGAGTTCAAATACTAGCCTGTCTATTATCGACTGTTTGGTCTTAGGCAAGCACTTATGCTTCTTTAAGTTTCTTCATCAGTAAAACAGACAAACTTTTATGGCATCAGAAAAAATATAACAATAAATACGGATACACGAGCTAGCACAGTTTCTGGAACATAGTTGGCATTTAATAAATGCAGCCTCTCTTTTTAACCCACTTGAATCAAAATAGAATAGAAGTGATAATAAAGTAAAATAAGAACAGATCGGAGATGGTCATAGCAGAAATGTGACCTAGGGCTGAAAATAGGAATGAATTGATAGTGTCAAAAGACACAATTACAAGTTTAGTTTAAAAATCTAACTGGCTTTTATCTGAGATTTTAGAATCTGGAAATACCTCATTCCAGACTGGTTAACATTAGGTTACCACAGGTCACTTTTCTTGTAAGGGTGAAAGCAGAGGGGATGTTCTCATTGTGATGACTCAGACTAGGCTGTTTTCTGATTGATTGCTGTCAATCTCTTGTTTTCAGGAAAAACTGGTCTGTTTAGGGATTTACCTGCTTTCTTGCACTTAGCATGAGTGACACCATTTTGATTTGGTCTGCTGGGCTGGAGCCTACTGCAGGAGGCTAGTCCAAAACAGTAGCCTCCTATATACTCTGTTTACCAATAGTCAGCCCATAAATTTGTCCAGTGCTCAGAGTTTCTTACCTCACAAGCAGAATTCTCACAGCCAGGCATTAAGCACTTAACCAGAGATCAAACATTTCTCTGTTAGAAAAATTCAATAGCTAAAGAGGAAAGATCTCCATGTATCTGCTCCTATGTTCCTAAATGGAACTTGCTTGTCACAAGACCTCACCCAGATAGCCGATCACTTTAGTGTCTCACATTTAAACATAAGGAAGACTAAGATTAACGACTATTTGAGGAAAGCTTTTAACTCAAGAAAGAGCCTAAAATAATAAAAGAACAAATGAAAGCATTGCAGGGGACAAAAGAAAACATCAGTATCTTCAGAGGAAGATGACAAAGATATTCCATCCACAAAACAAGGAGAAATTGCTGTGTGTATAAGTTTTCTATTACTGTGTAAAAAATTACCCCAAGCTTGTGACTTAAAGCAACACACATTAGTTATCTCACAGTATCTCTGCTCAGGGTCTCACAAGGTAGCAGTCAGGTGTTGGCCAGGGCTGGGGTCTCATTCGAGGCTCAGGTTCCTCTTCCAAGCCATCTGTTTGGTGGCAGAGTTCACTTCCTTGTAGTTGTACGACTCAGATCACTGAGTTTTCGCCAGCTATATGCCAGTGACTACTCTTATTTCCTAGAGGTTACCCACAGTTCCTTGCCAGGTGGTCCTTATGAAGCAGTTCACAACATGAATGTTACTTTTCTTCAGACCAGCAAGAATACAGCCCTCTGACTTCTTCTGTCACTGACCTTTGGGATCCCTTCAAAGAGCTCAACTGATGACCTCGGTTCCACCCAGTACATTATTCTCCCTTTTCTTTAACTGAAAGTCTACTGATTAGTAGCCTTAATTCCATGGGTAAAATCCTTGTTTTTTGGGTTTTTTTCCCACATATGTAACATAATCAAGGAAGTGACATACCATCATATTCATAGTTTCCTACAACACTCATGAGGAGACAATTATATAAGGTGTGCATGAAGGGACAGGAACCCTCATGACAGAGGCCATCGTAGAATTCTGCCTACCACACTTTAGATTACAAAAATATCAGACAGCAAGACATAATTCTTTATAATAGGAAATATAATTGCTGAAAGATTACAGTAGAACTTTTGAAAAATAATGTTAAGAAAATAGAATGTTCAGAGAGAGAGAGAGGGAAAAAAAAACAAAACTATGAGCAAAAATTTACAGTTTCAGAGAAATTATCTAGAAAAGTCAACATTCAACAAATTGGATTTCTATACAGTAGAGAGAAATTTCAGAGGAGGAGAGTATTAAAGAAAGAAATCAAGAGAATTTCTCTGAAACAAAGAATATACATGACTAATAGAAAAGGACCTAGTACCTAGTACAAAGAATAAAGACAGCTCCACACCAAAGCACACCATTATAAGATTTTACTATAGGAAACAGAAATTCCTAAAGTCTCTAGAGATTTAAAAGAAATAAGTCATGAACAAAGAAGCAAGAATACTTACAAGCAGTACTAAATGTTAAATGACATTAGAGCAAGCACTTTAAGATTCTGAGGAAAAGTACCATTCAAACTAAAACTCTCCCCAGCCAAAAAAAAACTTGCACATGAGGAGAGAAGAGCATCAAGGCATTTTCATACCTGCCACTTCCTGAGCAATTACCTCTCCTGATTCCTTTCTTGGGAGATGCTGAAAAACATTCTTCAGCAAATTTGTGAAGAAATCAAGAAAAAGATGGGATTTAGTAAATAGGGGATCAAGGCAGGAAGGCAATGAAGGGAGATCAAGGTGACAGCTTTGGAACTGCTGGAAACAGTCCAGAATATGGAAAAAGAAGGGAAAGCTACAGAGGCACAAGTATGAATTAAAGATACAGAGATAGCAAATTGAGCATGTGAAAAGCAGTACAATTATTACATAATGTAAAAACCTCACAAGGAAGGATTGGCCACAGGGTGTATTACTTTGGCTCTGGAGAAACTGTATTTGCCTAAGCACAAAGATTTAAGCAATGATCATTCATTTAATTCCAATGTTTGGAGGGATAAAATTGGAATAAATGGGGTAATGATGGGGAGGTTTAAAAGAGCTACATCTTCATCTTAATTATAGAAAGTTGAATGGTAGAATCTAAAAATTATTAATCAAGAAATAATCTTAGAAGTGGATTATTGAGAAAAATAATTGAAGAAACAATGAAGTCAAACCTTTGCTTTTGAGGAACAGGACTAAAATGAAAACAGCTCTTTCTCATTATCAGCCTTCTGTTATGATTTGACTTATTACAGTGTGCTTATATTTTTAAATTTTAAACTTTTTAGGTATACAGAAGCATCTCTTTCTACAGCTTGCTTTGGGTCATAATTGAATTTCAGGTAGTCTTTCATAAAGTAACACTGTTGCAATATGTTGTTAAATACAGAAAGCTAAGCTTTTATCATGATCTTTTTTACCTCTATTATCAACCTAACAAATTGAAGCCTTTTGATTTCTGACTTTTTCTAGTGCTACTTATTGTCTCAATTATTACTTAAAATTTATATGTTTTTATTAACTATATCAAATAAAACCAATATTGTAATACCTTGGAGGTATTAAAGCATTATTATATGATATGAGTTTTTCTTTCAAAAATCTGGTAATAAAGGAAGAATAAATATTAATTATTAATATTAGTTATTAATATTAAATATTTTATTTTTAAAAACTGAGGTTCGTGGATTTAAGTACACACTCAAAATTGTGTTTTTCTTAGAACAATATGCTGACAGTACAGTGTCTTTCTCACCACACCATGCTTTTCTCTGTATGTTAGGATATAATATTTTATTTCATTTCGGAATTTCCAAATCTATTCCCATTTTGGCACCCATGTTTTTTTCTTCATCTAACTGACATTTTTTGTTTCAAATACAACACTATGTGTATTCACTGACTGTTATTGTGGAAGGCATTTTCATTGTTTTTTTATAATTATAGACAGGAAATACATTTTAAAAAATAAATATGTATTAATAATGAGTTTATAATTCTATTTAAACTTTGTCAAAAATAGTGCATGAATTTATTTATACTCCAGAGAGTTTTTCATTACGTTAAAATGTATGCTATGCTGCTTATAGTAAATACAAACACCAAAAAAACCCACACCTGAAAATCAAGAAAATAGGAGGCAAATATTAGCGGAATGGCCATTCCTTCAGTCCTTCCTCCCATACTCTATTTCAGAACACTCCCATGCCTCTCACCCTATCCTCAGACTTGTATTGAGAGGAATTCTTCATTCTGTTTTTATAGAGCTGCCAGACATGAGATTTCCCTTGGGCTCATTTTATCTTCTCAAACAAACCCATCTAGGAATTAAGGAAGGGGAGAGATGGGAAGTAGTCTCCAGTAGCGGGATAAAAAGATGATGATTTCAGAGGAAATGCAAAATCAGTGAGGATTTGGGGTGGTCATAAGAGTATTCTAGCATCACATAGGCAGCCAAACAGAGCCAAGCACAGTGATTCCCAGATGGATCCCAGAAGGACAATTCCATTTATCGTGTGAGAATTGGAGAAAAGCAGAACATCTAGAAAATCTGTCCAGGAAGCTCCCCCATGCCTTCAGGCTCTGTAAACTGGTTTCTAGATACAAAATACATATATATCCAAAATTTGGCACCATGCAAGGAGTGGTCTTGCCAACTTCATAAAAAAAAAAAAGATGAATTTATTTTGTTTTACTTTAGTTAAATGTGTTTAATAGAACTCTGGCAATAATTCATGTCCAGTGTCTCAGCTACTTCCAAGAATGCTGAGAAAAGTGAAATATGCCAGCACAGCCATATCCTGTGAAGCTGAGAACTGGAGAAATAGGTGCAAATAAATACAAATTGTAGTGGTGTAAATGCTGTCTAGAAAACTTTATCTGCCTATTTGACAAGTTATTGTGTTACTAAGAAGTATCAGGCATAGTATCAGACATGGTAGATGCAACTAAGCATAATCCAGCCTCAAGAAGTACGCTAGTGAAGAAAACAATCATAAATTAAACGGCGTTGGGATAAGGCATAAAAGAGAAAGAGACTTGGAGCTAGGGCAGCTACACAGAACTTCTCTTTTATGGTAGGAATGATGAAAGTCATTCTAGTGAAAGTGGCCTTGAACTGGATTTTGAAGGTGATGTAAAAGTTAGCTAGGTTCCAAACAGAATAGAAAAGACCAAAGTAGATAATTTACAGGATCCTGTTTAGTGAGCCAAACAGAATGTCAACTGGCGCAGGGTATAGAACTGGCATAACTTAAAACAATAGGATTTTGTTTTGCTTTGTTTCGCTTTTCTATAATAAACACTCCTTAAATAGGAAGCTTGAGGCTTGTGCAGCTGCTCAAGGAGTTGATAAAGGATTCAGGCCCTTTTTTGCCTCCTGCTCCATCAATCTTAGTGGGCGGCTTTTGTTCTCTTGTGCACAAGATGACTGTTCAAATTCCAGGCGTCGTGTCTCATTTTAGGTAGAAAGAAGGGGAACAAGGTGAAGAGAAAAGGAACATGCCCCTTTGTCTGTTTTTATTATTAGAATAGTAGTTTTTCTAGAAGTCTTGCCCAATAGATTTTGGCTATTTTATCCTGGGCCAAAACTTAATCACATGGCCACCTTTAAGAGCAAGGGAATCTAGGAGGTGAGTATTTTTACTTGGTACCTTGCCTCTGCGAACAAAAATGGGGTTGTACCAGTGAGAAGAAAAAAATAGATATTGTACCAAAAACTACCACCAGAACTTCCACTTCTGAAAAGATAGAGAATATGTATTTTTCCCTACTCTTCCCACTAAGTGAAACTAAAAACCCTGGACTGTATATATTAAGTAAACATAAGATTTGGAAAGATGAAGAGAAGAAGGCAGGCTTGCTACGGATCCTGGGATGTGAGAAACAATACGGTGGTGTGTCCTCCAGGTGTGATTTTTACCTCACATATTACACACCTAGAGCTGAAAAAGCTTCCAACCCTCATGTACCAAGTGCAGACAAAAGAAAGAAAGCAGCAAACAAACAACAACAAAAAACAAAGCTCCAACATAAACCTTTAGTCAAAAGATCAGGAAAGGAGCAGCTTCGCAAGAAAAACTTAGACGATAACCACTTTACCATAGCTGAACATTCCAGAAGCACACTGTAGTCCTGACCGCATACCAGCAAAGGTGGTGGGGAGCCAAGATTTCCACCCTAGTGAAGGTGTGCAGAGGTACTACAAAACCCCTGCTACATGATACAAAGGAGGGCCAGCAGGAGCTGGAACTTTTGTCCCTGCGGGCCAGTACACACCCTCTCCTTCCCACCTCTCCCCACCACCATCAATGGAGAAGACTGGATTTGCAACATCACCTGACACCACTCTCTGATGTATTAGTATTAGAGGAGGCCTAGTGGAGAATAAGGACTTGCAACACCACCCAGGGGTGACAAGACCACCCACCACAGTGCTGATAAGAAACATTTGATGAGCCAGCATTCCCACTCCCACCAGGAAATAAGGAGAAGCACCTCTTTCTATTGAGTGTCGGTTGAGACCAGTAGGAAGTGAAACTTCTACCTCTACCTGGTAGTAATGAGATAGCGCTCCTCACCCCCTTCCCTTGCAGAAGGGTTGAAAAGCTAAAATTAAAGATTTAAATAAGATCCAGTGTCTTATAATACTAAAATGTCCAGATTTCAATTAAAAAAAAATCATTCATTACATCAAGAATCAGGAAAATCTCAAAGTGAATTTTAAAATGCAACCAAAACCTGCCAGTACCACTGCCAAGAATACACAATGGGGAAACTTTTGGTGAGCCTCAGCCAGGAGCTGGATGCCCTGGGGGGCCTAGCCCCCCATTTCTAATGGACAGAGCAGCTGGCTGTGACAGCACATCAGGGCTTACCCATTCACGCTGTGAGAGCAAGGCTGGGTCTGCCTGTGGGTGCCGGCTGTCTGTGGTAAGCCAACCCGAAGGCTGGGATTTTGGAGACTTTCTGGGCAGCTGCCAACACTCATTTGTTCCAGGAAAGGCTCCCTGATTTTCTAGCAGTGGCGTTAACCACCTATTCTCTGCCTTTGGTTGGTGAGGAAGGCAGCGTTAGTAAGGAGTCAACAGGTTCCAGGGTGGAGTAAGTTTGAACCGCATGCATGCTGGAAATTCTCTGCTGTGCTATTTGTTAGAAAAAGGTACTAGGGGTGCAGGACAAGACTTCTGTGAAACTGGAACTAATTTATTTTTCCATTGGTTTGGTGAAGTGCTTCCATTAGGGTGTGTGAGTGAATTATTTGTGTGCTTATCGTCTGTGTGTTTATTGTCTTTCCTACATTGCTTACTTTACCAGCACATGCTACTATTTGGGAGGAATCCAGATCCCTTCCATGTGTATTAATTTTGAGAACTCTTGGATGGCCTGTGGCCCCTTTTAAAACCTTCCAGATTCATTGTGGGTTCAGATGTGGGTGAGTCAGCTACGCACAGGAACTGCATCACACTTTTTGGGAAGACTATTTTAGTGCTTTTGTAGTGAAGAATTAAGGAATTGAGCAGGGGATGTGGAGGTCTGTTTGAACAGTGTTATAGTACAGTTACTGCTTTTGTATGTCAAGAAATAGACCGACTTGCCAATGGATCAAGAACATCTGAACCACCTTCTTCTCTCTGGGATTTTTTGTGCAGAAGGGTGTGAGTTACCAGGGAAATTAGAATTTTGGGTAACTCAGGAGAACAGGTTAGCATTGTTAGCTTTGTTACTATGGGGCCACATCCCAGGAGATCTTGTCTCTGTAAAACTCCATTACCCTAAGACAGTGCAGAGCTGGTTTCAGTCCCAAAGAGTGAACAATATTATTCAGGCTAGGTCTTGTGGTATCTGTGTCCTCACAAACCACAAAAAGCTGCCTTTAGACAGCTGGTGCCAGATGCTAGACCAGAGCTAGTACCTTTTTCCTTTCCTTTTCCTTTTCCTTTTTCCTTCCTTCCTTCCTTCCTCCCTCCCTCCCTCCCTCCCTTCCTTCCTTCCTTCCTTCCTCTCTCTCACTCTCTCTCTTTTTCCCCACCACCCTCTCCCCCCTTCTTTCTCTCTCCTTCTTTCTTTCTCTTTCTTTCTTCCTTTCTTCCCTTCTTCCTCCTTCTTTTGTCATTTATGAGTGAGAACATGTGTTATTTCTCTTTCTGTGCCTGGCTTATTTCACTTAACATAATTTTCTACAGGCTCATCTGTGTTGCTGCAAATGGCAGAATTTCATTTCTTTTATGGCTGAGTAGTATTCCATTGTGTATGTATACACATTTTCCTTATCCATTTATCCACTAATGGACATTTAGGTAGGTTTTAAAATTTGGCTGTTGTAAATAGAGCTGTGATGAACACGGGAGTGAAAGTGTCCCTTCAACATGATTTTCATTCCTGGGATATATATGCCCAGTAGTGGGATTGCCAGATCATATGGTATTTCTATCTGTAGTTTGAGAAACCTCCATACTGTTTTCCATAATGGCTGTACTTATTTACAATCCCGCCAACAGCTCCCTTTTCCCCACATCCTTGACAGCATTTGTTATTCTCGGACTTTTTAATAACAGCAAGTCTAACTGTTGTGAGGTTGTATCTCAAAATGTGGTTTTAAATTTGCATTTCCCATGTGATTAGTGATATTGAGCATGTTTTCAAGTACTTGTTGGCCATTTGTATGTCTTCCTTCAAAGAATGTCTATTCATCTCCTTTAACCATTTTTTAACTGAGTTATTTGTTTTTTTACTGCGATATGTGAAATTGTTTGAGTTCCTTGTATATTCTGGACATTAATCCCCTGTCAGATGGACAGTTTGCAAATATTTTCTCCCATTCTGTAGGTGGTCTTTTCACTCTGTTGATTGTTTCCTTTGTTGTGCAGAAGCTTTTTAGTTTGATATAATTCCATTTATTTATTTTTTCTTTTGTTGCTTATTTTTGGAGTCTTATTCATAAAGTCTTTGCCCAGTCCTACTTCCTAAGGTGTTTCCCCTAGAGTAGCTTTATTATACTGTTTTCTAAGTATTTTCCATTAGTAGCTTTACAGTTTCAAGTCTTATACTTAAGTCTTTAATCTGTTTAGAGTTGATTTTAGTGTATGGCGAGAGGTGCAGGTCTAGTTTCCTTTTTCTGCATATGGATGTCCAGTTGCCCCATCACCATTTATTAAAGAGGGAGTAATTTCCCCAATGTATGTTTTTGTCGTGTTTGTCAAAGATCAATTGTCCGTAAGTACATGGTTTCATTTCTGGGCTGTCTATTCTGTTCCATTGTTTCAAGTGTCTATTTTTATGTCAGTACCATGCTGTTTTGGTTACTATAGCCTTGTAATATAATTGGAAGTCAGGTAGTGTTATTCCTCTGGCTTTATTTATTTATTTATTTTTCTTTCAGGATTGCTTTGGCTATTTGTGGTCTTTTATTGCTCCATACGAATGTTAGGATTGTTTTTTCTATTTCTGTGAAAAATGTCACTGATATTTTTGTGGGGATAGCATCAAATCTATAGATTACTTAAGGTAGTATGTAAAATTTCATGATGTTGATTCTTCTAATTCAAAAGCATGAGATGTCTTCCCACCTTATGTGTCTTCTTTCAATTTCTTTCAGTAGTGATTCATAGTTCTCTTTGTAGAGATCTTTCATCACCTTGGTTAAATTGATTCCTAGTATTTTATTTTTGTGGTGACTATTATACATGGGCTTATTTTCTTGATTTCTTTTTTCTGCTAGTTCATCATTGGAGATCAAAAATGTTAGTGATTTGGGGTGTTGATTTTTTATCCTGAAACATTACTGAAATCGTTAATCTGCTCTGAGAGTTTTTTGGTAGAGTCTTCAGGTTTTTTTTTTTTTTTTTTTTTTTTAATTTTTTTATTTTTTTTCTAAATTTTATTTTGTCGATATACATTGTAGCTGATTATTGCTCCCCATCACCAAAACCTCCCTCCCTTCTCCCTCCCCCCTCCCCCCCAACAATGTCCTTTCTGTTTGCTTGTTGTATCAACTTCAAATAATTGTGGTTGTTATATCTTCTTCCCCCCCTCCCCCCCGGTTTGTGTGTGTGTGTGTATGTGTGTGTGTGAATTTATATATTAATTTTTGGCTCCCTCCAATAAGTGAGAACATGTGGTATTTCTCTTTCTGTGCCTGACTTGTTTCACTTAATATAATTCTCTCAAGGTCCATCCATGTTGTTGCAAATGGCAGTATTTCATTCGTTTTTATAGCTGAGTAGTATTCCATTGTGTAGATGTACCACATTTTCCGTATCCACTCATCTGATGATGGGCATTTGGGCTGGTTCCAACTCTTGGCTATTGTAAAGAGTGCTGCGATGAACATTGGGGAACAGGTATACCTTCGACTTGATGATTTCCATTCCTCTGGGTATATTCCCAAGAATCCAGAAATCAACCCACACACTTACTGCCATCTGATCTTTGACAAAGGCACCAAGCCTATTCACTGGGGAAGGGACTGCCTCTTCAGCAAGTGGTGCTGGGATAACTAGATATCGATATGCAGGAGAATGAAACTAGATCCATACCTCTCACCGTATACTAAAATCAACTCAAAATGGATTAAGGATTTAAATATACACCCTGAGACAATAAAACTTCTTAAAGAAAACATAGGAGAAACACTTCAGGAAATAGGACTGGGCACAGACTTCATGAATACGACCCCAAAAGCACGGGCAACCAAAGGAAAAATAAACAAATGGGATTATATCAAACTAAAAAGCTTCTGCACAGCAAAAGAAACAATTCACAGAGTTAAAAGACAACCAACAGAGTGGGAGAAAATATTTGCAAAATATATATCTGACAAAGGATTAATATCCAGAATATATAAGGAACTCAAACAACTTTACAAGAAGAAAACAAGCAACCCAATTAAAAAATGGGCAAAAGAGCTAATTAGGCATTTCTCTAAGGAAGATATCCAAATGGCCAACAGACATATGAAAAAATGCTCAACATCACTCAGCATCCGGGAAATGCAAATCAAAACCACATTGAGATACCATCTAACCCCAGTTAGGATGGCTAAAATCCAAAAGACTATGAACGATAAATGCTGGCAAGGCTACGGAGAAAAAGGAACTCTCATACATTGTTGGTGGGACTGCAAAATGGTGCAGCCTCTATGGAAAATGGTATGGAGGTTCCTTAAACAATTGCAAATAGATCTACCATACGACCCAGGTTTTTCTGTATATGGGATCAAGTTATCTGCAAACAGGAAAAGTTTAACTTTGCATTTTCCAATCTGGATGCCCTTTATTTCTTTCTCTTGCCTGATTGCTCTGGCTAATACTTCCAATAGGAGTGGTGAGAGTGGGTATCCTTCTCTTGTTCCTGTTCTTAATGGAAAAGATTTTATCTTTTCCCTAATCAGGATGATATCGGTGGTGGGTTTGTTGTGTACAGTTTTTATTTGTTTAGATACTTTTCTTCTATATCTAAATTGCTGAGAGTCTTTATCATGAAGGGATGTTTAATTTTGTTAAATACTTTTTTTGTGTCAATTGAGATAAGCATACAGTTTTTGTCCTTGATTTTTTTTTATGTGGTGTATCACGTTTATTGACTTTCATATACTGAACCATCCTTATATCCCTAGGAGGAATCCCACTTGATTATGATGTATAATCTTTTTTATGTGCTGCTGTATTCTGATGGATAATATTTTGTTGAGGATTTTTATGTCTATTTTTATCAGAGATATTGGCCTGTAGTTTTCTTTTCTTTGTTGTTGTATCTTTGATTGGTACTGGTATCAAGGTGATGCTGGCCTCATACAATGAGTTTGGGAGAATGGCCTCTGTTTCAATTATTTGGAATAGTTTGAAGAGAATTGATGTTAATTCCTCCTTAAAGGTTTGGTAGAATTCAGCAGTAAAGTCATCTGATCTGGGGCTTTTCTTTGTTGGGAGACTGCTAATTACTGCTTCAATGTTGTTGCTTATTACTCTTCTCTTCAGGTTTCTATTTCTTCTCGGTTCAGTCTTGGTAGTTTGTATTTGTCCCAAAATTTATCCATTTTCTCCAGGTTTTCAAATTTGTTGGCATATAGTTGTTTATAATAGTCTTTAATGATTCTTTGTATTTCTGTGGTATCAGCTGTAATGTCTCCTTTTTCATTTCTGATTTTTGTTATGTGGATCTTCTCTCTTCCTTTTTTTTTTTTTTTTTTTTTTTTGTCAACCTAGTAATGGTTTGTCTATTTTGTTTATCTTCCCACCCAACTCTTTTTTTCATTGATCTTTTGTATTGTTTTTTGGGCCTCTATTTCATTTAGTTCAGCTCTGATCTTAATTGTGTCTGTCTGCTAACTTTGGGATTGGATTGTTCTTGTCTTTCTTGTTGTTTGAAATGTAGTATTAGGTTGTTTCTTTGAAATCTTTTTATATTTTTGATTAAGCATTTATTGCAGTAAACTTCCCTCTCAGTACTGCTTTTGCAGTATCCCACAGGTTTTGATATGATGTGACTTTACTGTCATCAGTTTCAGGAAATTTTTGATTTTCTATTTAATTTCTTCTTCTACCCATAGGTTGTTCAGGATCCTGTTGTTTAATTTCTGTTTATTTTTATAATGTCCTGAGTTTTGCTTGTTATTAATTTCTAGTTTCAATTTGTTGTGGTCTGAAAAGATACTTGAGATGATTTCAATTTTTTTTTTTTTTTTTGATTTGTTGAGACTTGGTTTGTGACCTAACATATGGTCTATCCTGGAGAATGTTCCATGTGCAGATGAGAAAAATGCATATTCTGTAGGTGCTGGCTGAAATGTTCTGTAGAGATCTACTGGGTCCAGCTGGTCTAAAATATAGTTTAAGTCCTGTGTTTTTTCATTGATTTATTGCTTGGATGATCTGTCCACTGCTGAGAGAGGGGTGTTCAGGTCCCCCCACCATTACTGTATTGGGTTCTATCTCTTTCTTTAGCTCTAAAAATATTTGCTTTATATATTTGGGTGCTGTAGTGGTGCATGCATATATGTTTATGGTTGTTAATGTCTTCTTGCTGGATAGATCCCTTTATTATTATATAGTGGCCTTCTTTGTCTCTTTTTATGGATTTTGGTTTAAAGTCTATTTTACCTGATACAAAAATAGCTACTCCTACTCATTTTTGGTTTCCATTTGTGTGGTATATCTTTTTCCATCCATTCACTATCAGTTTGTGTGTGTCTCTACAGTTTGAGGTGAATCTCTTGAAGACAGCATACAGCTGAGTGTAGGTTTTTAATCCAATCTGTGTCTGTATATTTTGACTGGGGAATTTAATCCAGTTACATTTGGAGTTATTATTGAGAGGTATTGTCATATTCCTGACATTTTATTGCTTTTTGTTTATATGTTTTAAATATTCTGTTCCTTTCTTTCCCTTTTATTGTTTGCTTTCAATGTTTGTTGGTTTTTGAGATAGATTTAGTTTCTTTTTTATTTCTCCTTTGCATTTATGTCTTGCCAGGGGTTTTGTTCTTTCTTGCATAATTGTGGTAGTGATTATTCTTTTTCAGATTCCAGATGCAGGACTCCCTTAAGGATTTTTTGCAGGGCTTTTTATGTGGTGGTGAACTCCTGCAGCTTTTGTTTGTCTGGGAAATACACTATTTCTCCCTCATTTCTAAAGGATAGCCTTACTTGGTATAGTATTCTTAGCTGGCTGTTTTTTTCTTTTAGTATTTTAATGTGTCATCCCATTTTCTTCTTGCCTGTAGAGTTTTAGTTGATAAGTCTGCTATTAGTCTGACGGGGACTACCTTATAATTGACTTGACACTTTTCTCTTGCTGCTTTTAGAACTTTTTCTTTGTCTTTGAGCTTTGCCAGTTTGAGTATAATGTGTCTCAGAGAGGATCTTTTTGGATTCAATCTGTTGGTGATCTTTGAGCTTCCTGGATCTGAAGGCCCATGTCTCTCCCTATTACTGTGAAGTTTTCCAATATTATTTTATTGAATAGAATTTCAATGCCTTTACTTTTCTCCTCCCCTTCTGGAACACCAATGATTCAGATATTTGTGCACTTAAGGTTGTCTGCTAGCTCTCTTAGACTGTCTTCCTTTTTTTTTAATTCTTTTTTTTTTCTGTTTGTTCACCTGTATTATCTCAAAAAGACTGTCTTCAGGATCAGAAATTTTGTCTTCATCTTGTTCTAGCCTGCTGCTTAAGCTCTTGGTTGTGTTTTTAATTTTGTTGTAAGTTTTTCAGTTCCATGAGTTCTCCTACATCCTTTTTTAGTTATTAATCTATTTGTAAATTTTCTCCTTCATATCCTGGATTTTTTTTCTCTCTTTTTATTATGTTGTCTAATTGAGTCTTCTCATATCTCATTGAGTTTCCTTAAGATAGTTATTCAGAATTCCTTTTCAATCATTTCAAGGATTTCCTGTTCTGCAGGGTCTGGTACTTGAGAATTACTATATTCCTTTTATGGTATCATATTTTCTTCTTCTTCTTTTTGTTCTTCTTTTTTGCAGGTTCCTCTGGTAACTCTCCTTGTTTCAATGCAGTCAGATATGCAGTGGTCCACCTGATGGTCATGGTTGCTACTGTGGTGGCAATCCATCTGTGTCAGTAGAAACCATGGTGGCAGGTATTGTGGGTTACCTCCGTGGAAGTAGTATGAGGCCTCCCTGTCCCGGTGGTGTTGCTCTTCCTGTCATTTGTTCAGGTAGGGGTTAGGGCTGCCTGGGGTTTTTCCCTGCCTTGGGCTTCCCTGTAGTGGTGGCTTTTCTCCTGTATTCTTGATATACCAATTCTTAATGTGTGTGTACCAGACGACAGAGCTACAAAATATATGAAGCAAAAACTGATAGAACTGAAAATGTAAAGAGGTAAATATAGAATTATAAAGACTTCAACACCCCTCTCACAACAATTCAGAAAATAACTAGAGAAAATCAATGAGCATGCAGAAAAACTCACCTCTGCTGGTCAGAATATATGTGGAATGTGGGGATCTTTTTTGATGCTTTATTTAAAGATATAAATTAATAAACTCTACTGTATTTTAGGGGAATGTGACCTGCATGGTAAAAGGTTTTGAACTATATTATTCAAGTAATAGCTGAGAGAATTAGTGAGAAGAAGAGAAATCCACAGTAATTATCATTTACTATACTAATTGTTTTTTAGCATGCTATTTGTCATTTAATACTTGAAAGGCAGTCATGCATATAAGGAAGAAAACTCTGGGGGAACTGAGCTTATATTGACATGCTGGGAGACACTGGTTGTATCAATATCAGTATAGTTTCAAGAGGCTACAGTGTCTCAATAATAAGAAATACTTCTCATGAGAAGTGAACACGTCATCATAAAAGAGTTAATGAGGCCTTGGTGAGCCCTAGCCAAGGGTTTTACAAGAGATTTGTAGAGAGATTGGGTAAGATTACTTCTGAAACCCACTCCAATTCCCTGATTCTATAACCCTATGAGTTTAAGGCACAAATACTGGTGGATTTTCCCCAATTTAATTGTATGGCTTTATTTAATTATATTTGCTAACAATTATTTATACTTAGCCTAAATTAAGATTAAAATCTGCAAAAAAAATTAACTGGGTCACTCCAAATTCAAGCCTGTAGCCTGGTTTCATCAAAACAGCATTACAAATAATACAACCAACAATCCTCATTTTTAAGTGGGGCCATATTTCTTATCCAATACTAATTGGCAACTGAGACTGTAGTTGCCACAATACAGTGATCCTTCAGTATCTGCAGGGGATTGGTACCGGGACACCCTGAGGATACCAAAATCTGCTGATGCATAAGTCCCTTATATAAAATGACATAGTATTTACATATAAACTAAGAAATCCTCCAGTATACTTTAAATAATCTCTAGATTACTTGTAATAACTACTACAGTGTAAATGCTATGTAAATAATTGTACTGTATTTAAAATTTTTTCTGTGTACTTTTAATCCACAGTTGATTGAATCCATGGATACAAAATCTTTGATACAAAAGGCCAACTGTAGTTGTCTGCTTAATTCCTGACAACTCTGGCCTATTTGTATGTAGAAAGGTATAATTCTCTTTGATAATATGTTGTAAGAAGAAAAGTATTCAAAGAAGTATGGCTAGTTATACGATGGTGGTTCATTTTTCAAAAATGAAATTGGTAATGATATATAAATGTCAATACAGAAGGTAAGTTTCTTCAAAAAATTCTTAGAATAATATATATGATAAATTATAAAAGACAACTCCATTTTTATAGGACTTATACTCTATAGCAGAAAAGTACTTGCCATTATTTTTAAAATTAGGTGTTTTGAGAGAAGTAATTAAACCTGATATTGTGGATGGCAATATAGCTGTTAGTATTAACAACAACAGCAACAATAAAAATATGGATATGGAACATTTAGGGCTCACATTCCAATAGCTGGCACCTTGCAGGGCAACTATAACTGCTTTATAAACCTTGGTGAAATAAATGGCATGAAATCTCACACACAAATTGTATGACAGCATAGCACAGAGTTTCAGTTTTCACTCCATTAAATCCAATTTCCAAGTTTGGCCTCTGAAATTACCAATTTTACAGAGCAGGGCCTCTAGGTGAACATTACTGTCTATGCCTTGATAATAAAGAAATGTTAAATCATGTCTCTCAAGACACATAATGTGAAAAGATACAATTGGGAAGATAAGTAGCTTTAGCAGTTATCTCTTTTCTTAACATTCTTTAAGAGGAAACACTCAAGAAAAAGACTGTAGGTGGCATTTAACTTCATGGAAATCATGATTCTTGACATTTTATTATTGAGAGACTATGAAACTTGGATAACCATTCTCTGGTAAAGGAGTTATGTTCCTTTATGAGGCCCTGGAGATAAATTCTCAAGATTCTCTAAGATTTGTGAGGTATTTGGGGAAGTATGTAAGTAAACCAAGATTTTATTCTTAGATCTTTGAAGTACAAGAAAGAAATATGGCCAATGGAGTTCTTTATGATTTACAGAAGAAGATTTAAGAAATAAATCAGAAAAGAAATATATTCTAATGAAACTTTTTTTAAACAAAAAATATTTTAAACAGAAAAGATTCCTGAAGAAGCATGTGACTAGAGAATTTCCTCTATTTTTTCGGGAAAATTACTTCATGCATTGCTGATACATTAATTAGGTAAGGATGAAGGGAGAAAAAAAAATGCCTTGTTGCCTTGGATAAAACTCACTAAAATAGCTGAACTCAGGGACAAGACACTTTAAAACTCAAAGCAATCTAGCTTGATGGGAAAAACCTAGTTCAAAGGGGAAGAATTTCACTATTGTTGTCCAATACTCACCTCCTGAGCAACTTTGAGAAGTCACTTAATATCCCTATGACCAGAACTACGCATCTAGAAGTAATTATAATGACCGCTGCTCTTGAGTTTGTCCTTGCTCTGTCAGATGATTTACCCTGCTTATTTTTCTAGTTCGGTGATCTTAGGCATATTCCTTACCTTCAATTTTCAATCTTCTCACCCAAAGTAAGGTTAATAACAGTCGTGTAGCAGTAAAGATTAGATGGGATAAGCTACTCATCACTTAGCATAATGCCTCGCATGGAATAGGCATTTTATGAATGTTTGCTGGTTATTAACTCCTTAATCATACCCTAGAGGTAGGTATTATTTAAGGATGGGGATTACAGTGAAATGATGGAACTATGTTAGAAGCCAGAGTCCTCATATCCTTAAGTAAACTTTGTAAGCTGGCTGACATGTTTTGTTTGGCAGACTACATTTGGTCCACAGATTTTTATTTTCAGGTTTTGAATTTTATTTTAGTGTATAAACACATATTTCACAAACAAATTTCAATTTCCAGCTTTCATTAAAAATGTGAAATGGTGCTGGCTACCCTTGGAGGGGAGGTTGCAGAGAGAGGGCAGGAGCCCAATGTCTGGGAGTCCTGAGAGATGGGGGCTGTAGGCCTTAGACTCACCCCCGCCACACATCCAGCACATCCAGGCCAGCAGTTGAACCAGCCAAGGCCCAGGATCCTCAGACCCGGGCTAGGCCTGGCCAGGCCAGCCCCACCGCCGCCCACAACCAGATCTCAGAATGTACTTATTAACCACCTTTGTTTCTTTGGGGGTGTGTGACTTATCTGCTCACGTCCTTCACCAAATTTCTGCTTAGATTTTTCTAATTCATTTTTAAGAGTTCTTTTTGGATAAGGATGTTAATCTTTCTGTGTTTAAAAAAAAGTAGAGAGTAGACTAATGGTTACCAGAGGCTAGGAGGGGTAGGGGTGGGGGGAAGATTAGAGGTGAACTAATGGGGGTAAAACTATGCTGTTTACCCTAAGCGAATCATTGTGCAGTACGTGCATGTACTGAAACAACACATTGTACCTTACAAAAGTAAATATAAATAAAATTGGGGAAAAATGCATTTAAAAAATGTGAAAAATTTGGTAATATTAGTCCTGCCAACCCAAATGGTAACCATTAAAGTCAAGGCAGAGATGTTCTTATTATTAGAAGCTCTCAAATTTGCTGTAGTTTCCACTTTTACTATTATCTCCCCAAGAATGAGGACCAAATAATTGCTACTTATCATGGTATGTGCAAATGTGTGGACAGTACAATTATTTTTCTTAGATTTTTTTTTTCCATAAAATTTGCAAACCTGGTGGTACCCTCCTTATGTCTAAAGTACTCAGAATCCTTCCTTTTGTATGAACTACCCAGGTAAGTAAAATAAAAGTTGTTTCTAAGGATGTGTCATTTGTTTGATACCATATTCTGTTGGCCCTTTCTAGGCCTATTTTCTCTGCAAATGTAAAAAAGTAAAGTATACATGCACACATATATACATACACACATATTTTAAACAGTGGGAAGCTGTGCTTAATGAATCCTAAATAGAAATGTTAATGGGTCACACAATATTCTGCTGTCTGAATGTGCCTAACTTAGAGAGATGTTCTGGGACAATTAATTTAATGATCAAAAAATTCAGCATTCCTTGTCCATTTAAAAAAAGTGTTGGCCAAAAGAGAGGAAATCAAATATCCTCATCACAAAGAAATGATTATATTTTGTAATGGTGAATATGCTAATTTTCCTCATTTAATCATCACACATTTGTACACAGGTATTGATATCAACTCTGTACCACACAAATATATATAATCACTTGCATTCCAATTTTTTAAAAAGTGTCTCCCTCTTCATATTTTTAAAAATCATACAAAGAATTCATAGTGTAAGTCATCTAGAATTCTGTCTTCTTCAGGAAAAATAGACTATAATTTATTAGATAGTGTGCATTTTGAAAAATAAAGGATGCCTTAGGTTGTGTAACATTTTCATTTGGGTGGTACCTTAGCTAATTTTATTTGGGTTATATTTCTCAAATTTTACATTAGGTAGTCAGGCATGAAACAACACACCACATACACACATATACAAAGACAGAAAGAGAAGAAATGGATCAAAACCACCTAAGATAATGGCAGTTTATTATGTAAGCAGAGCACAGAGGAACATACCCACTAACAGGCACGCATCTCAGTGAGACAGAATATATAAATCTTTAGTGATGTCTTTAAAAAATGTTATAAACAAAAATCTAGAGGTTTATTATTCTATTTAAGTATACCCAGCTTGACATTCTTTTTAGTATATAAGATCTCTAATGAAGTAAAAAGATAAAGATAATATGCTTTAGAGTCAAGTAAGTTTTTCAAAATGCTATTTATTCTTTAAATATATTTATTTTTCAGTATGAATTAAATACCTTTCATGCACTCTTCTAGTCATCATATAGATAAAACTACAGAATTCGGCAAAACAATTAAAAATAATTGTTTTTCCAACTGTGATAGTTAATGTTATGTGTCAACTTGACTGGGCCATGGTGTGCCCAGGCACTTGGCCAAACATTCAGTGTGTATCTATGAGGATTTTTCTGGTTGATTTTAACATTTGAGTCAGTAGACTGAGTAAAGCAGATTGCTCTCCCTAATGTGTGTGGACATCATTCAATTAACTAAAGACAAGATTAAAACAAAAAGGTTGAATTAGCCTGCCTGACCCCTCAAGCTGGGACATTGATTTTTTTCCTACACTAAGACTGGAACTTATATCATTGGCTCTATGGGTTCTCAGACCTTTGGACTTGGACTGAAACTTATAGCATAGGTTCTGCTGGGTTTCCAGGTTGCCCACTGCAGATTGTGGGACTTTTCAGCCTCTATCATCATATGAACCCATCATATAAAATTACTTATTTTATTTGTGTATACATATATGTATATATTTTTATATAAGCATGTATTTTTTATATATATACATATGTATATGTGCATACGTTTAGTTCTATTTCTCTTGAGAATCCTGAAACTCCAACCTAGTAAAGGTTTGCATAGAGTGTAATGAAATTATTTCCCTTGAATTGAAATCTGACAAAATTGTTGTAGAGTTTTCTGTAAGTCGTTCAAAGGCAGGAGGAAGGGAAACAATGTTCTTAGTAAAACTACAAAAAGCATCAGAGTAAAGCCAATTACATCCATATGTGAAACACATTGCTAAGATTAGAGAAATAGTATGTCTTTACCTATGTTTTGTTCTCTCTGTATTCCTTAAATACTCTATTTGTTTGGAGAAAAATAAATGGGCCCGCAAAGATGCTACATAAGAGATGACTTGAACTAAAAATTGTTCTGACTACTGAAAAAAACATTACTATTGCTCACTTTGTAAGGGGAGGTAAATTTATAGGGGTAGAATCCTTCAGATCCACACTCTTGACTAGAAACTTGAAACTGATTTCAAAGACCATTTACCTGAAATGAAAAGAATCCAATCTGTTTTTAGATTAACAGTATTTCTGGAGTTAGATCATTTTATTCTCAAAGTGCCTTTCGCTTCTACCACTTGATGTGATGCAGCCTTTCCATCTCCTAAATTTTATCTCTCGGTAGATATCGCTTATGGAATAAAGAATTACATATAATTTTAATGTTTCAAAGCATTAAATTACTATTAGGCACTTTTTTTTAATCTGTTAAAATATAACAAATAGGAACTACCATTTCTCAAATATGATCCGTCAGACCACCATGATGTTGCTTCTATTAAAATCCACACTTCCATTCCATATTGCATGGTTTAGGCAAACCTGTCAACACAGATCAAGTTTTTAGGACCTAGCTAATTGTTTTTAATGCAGTGCTTGGTATGATTTCCTTTTTAAATAAACAACTATAGAAATGCCTTTAGAACAATTTAATTATTTGGATACTTTTGTTATTCAGATTTCCAGATAAATGATCTACTAGAGTTCTGTGTGATTTTCCTCACGAGCAGCCTTATTTCATTTTTCCCTTCCTCTCTTGCTTTCATGTCTCTCAAAGCACCTTCCAAATCTTTTGCCACTATCACTTCCTCCCTCTCTTATTTCTAACTTGATCAGTTCCAGGCCTAATCCCGCCCCCTACCCCCCCCCCCCCGCATGCCCCAAGTACATTTTGCCTACCCCTCTGCCCGCTCTGTGAATTCCCTGCATATTCTTTGTTAGTATTTGGGACTTTGGGGGTACTGGAGAGCTTTTGTATCCCATATGGCCCAAATAGAATGCCCACTTTATGCATTAACAAAGAAAGGAGCCCCCTGGGATTGGACTGAGAAAGTAGAACAAGCTTGCCAGGGTACGGAAAGGGCAATACAGCAAGTACAAGCTTTACAAGTGGCCAACCCCACTAAGATGTTTGAGTTAGACGTACATATACACCTGGAGGGGTTAGGATGGGATTTGTGGCAGAGACAAGACCGATTCTGCACACCTGTAGGATTCTGGTCTCAGCTCTGGAAGGGTGCTGAAGTGCGCTACACCCTAATAGAAACACAGTTAGCAGCTGTGTATTCTGCCTTGATAGCCACTGAAGCTATCACCAGAACTGCCAAAGTCCTAGTAAGGACGACATACCCCATAACAGGTTGGTTGCGCACGTGGGCAACCAGCCCTAAATGGGTGTAGCTCAGACTCCCACTCTGTCTAAATGGGGAGCACATATAGAACAAAGGAGCACTGTGTCAATGAGTCCTCTGTCCAAAGAGTTGCAAACTGTGCTAGGCCCAGTACAGGTTGTGGAGGAAACTTTGGCACAACTGTTACCCACAGAAGTGGAGGCTACACCTTTCCATGAGGGACAGGGACCTATCACAGAGCAAGCTTGGTATACAGATGTCTCTAGCATGGGACCTTCAGCATTGTGGAGAGTGGTTGCTGTCCAGCCCTTAACAGATACCATGTCATATGAAAATGGTACAGGGCAACACAGTCAGTGGGCTGAACTGAGAGCAGTATGGATGGTAATAAAAAATGAACTTGCGCCATTAACCATCTGTACTGACCGCTGGGCTGTGTACAAAGGTTTAACCCTTTGGATTTCTACTTGGAAGTATCAACAGTGGATGGTAGGCCACTGACCCCTGTGGGTACAAGCCATGTGAGTTATGGGAATTGGGACATGAGAAAGAAGTAACTTTTTTCCATGTCACAGGACACTTCCCTTTAGCAAGTCCAGGAAATGATGAAGCTGATGCCTTGGCTAAGGTAAGATGGCTGGAGAGAGCCCCAGCTACTGATGTAGCCCAGTGGTTACATTGATGAATGCAGCATGTGGATGGTGGCTCAAAGATGGGCCCTGCCTATAGAATGGGAAGATGTAGTGAATGCCTGTCATGCTTGTCCAATGTGTGCTCAAGAGAGTTCACACCCCCAGCAGATGCCCCATACAGATGGGCAAATAACTCGAGGAAGGGTGCCCTTGACTTGATGACAAGTGGACTTTGTCGGACCACTGCCAAGGTCAGAGAATTTCAGATACATCCTCAAAGCTGTTGATACAGCTACTGGTCTTTTGTTTGTATGGCTTTGTAAGGCCCCAGATGAAGTAAACACTGTGAAGGCACTGGATAGCCTTACAGCTATGTATGGACGGCCTGTAGTTATAGAAAGTGATAATGGAACCCACTTTACTGAACATGGGGTTCAGAAGTGGGCCTCCCAGTTGTCCATTCAGTGGAAGTTACATGTGCCATATCATCCCCAGGTGGTGGGAATGATTGAAAGGTACAATGGCCTTTTAAAAAAGGGACTAAAGTATCTACCCAACCCCCATCCCTGAAGGGGTGGGCACGGTGATTATGGCCGACAGTCAGAATTCTAAATGAGAGACTCTCTCCAGTGGAAGCTCTGCTGCATAGGGCTGCAGCACCTATACAGCTGCAAATCATGACTAAAGATAAGCTTTTGAAGCCAGGATATGGAAAGAATGGAAATATTCTCTTACCAGCCCCAACCTGTTTGCAACAGGGACAAACAGTACAGTGGGAAAGGCCTTGGAGAATAAAGGCCCCCCATATATGCCGGGTAGGTTTAATAGGGCCTTGAGGAAAAGGATTAGAGGAAGGCTTTCAAGTTTCACCTTGGGTGACAAGTACCTGGCCTCCTCGAGTATAGGTGACATGGCCTGGAACAGATAAGTGCTCTGTTCTAAAGGGCACATTTGTATTGTCATTATGGCCAATTATGAGTTCCCCTATATTGTTACACGTAGAACCTACAGATCCAACAGTGTTAGCAGATAAAGTATGGTATCATAAGCCAGGTAAGATACCTACTTCTGCAACCATACTTTCTCAGGATGGAAAACTGACATGTATCTTTCCACAGGGGTGAGAACTTCCCCTATTGGTACGAATAATTCTTCTTTTTGCCCATAGTGTTCTGGCTGCAGGCACTGCACCAGAGTGGCATGATCAACATGTCAGCCTGGTGAATATACATTGAACTGCCCATCAGTATGACTGCAGGATTTGCATGGAGGATCACACCAATGATTACTATTAACCAGACATGCAGCTGACAGTTAAAAAGACAGAACTGCAAGCCTTAAGGCATATTGAACAGACAGTAGGTTATGTAAATGTTAGGGTCATTTATCCTCACTAAGGGAGCATTGTGGAAGATTCTGGACATGTAGATTGTACAGCGAGGGACCCTGAAGGGGTAGATTGTTGGGAAAATGGAACAATTTGGTCAGGCTCGCCTTGCCTCAGAGCCAGTTCAGGGTGGTTCGGTAAACATTGCGTGGGTGGAGTGAGTGCGTCTGCACGGAGCCACTTTGGCGGGTATTTACTACCTCAGGTGCCTGCCCTACACAACCATGTTTTTCCAGACCTGCAGCTTTCAAGGACCATGCGGCCAGTTGCCTAGCTTATAGACTTGAGTGAAGGGGTCTGGTGACCCAGCCTGTCACGTGAAGGGTTTGTGACCCAGTCTGTGAATGGGCTTGAGGGGTCTGGGAGCTCCAGACCCAGCCCCAGCTCAATAATCAGCCCAGTTGGTGCAGGATTACCGGCAGGTAAAAGAGCCCGACAACTGGTGTTGTCGCCTAGCTTTACAACTGGCATCACAAACAGGACTAAGAGCTAGACAATTGGCGCTATGAGCAGGATACACAACATTAGCCTCGCAGTAGTCCTTAGCCTAGTCAGACATGGTGGTAGCCATGGGTGGTGCTGATGGTGGTGTTGGAGATGGTATCTAAATTGTGTTTTTGTTTTACTCACAATTCTATTTCCAAACTTCTTAAAGACCTGGCTTCACTTTTTTTTTCTTTTTTGCTTTCACCAGCAACTTTTATCTTAATTACACAACTCCCTTGTTATATCCTTTTGACAACTTCAATCTATCATATCTCTATGACATTGAACTCAGACTAAATCCTTTGGTCCTCAATGCCCTCCTTCCTTGCTTTTTTGTCCTTTGTGTGATATCTACAACATTGAAAGATGTCCCTACCACCTCTAGAATCCCATAGACTTTTTATCTTCTGCTATTCCCACGTGACAACTCACAGGTCAAGGTACAACCTAATGCCTTTTTTCTTTACTTCCACTATTAGATTGTCCAGCACTTCTAGAGGAATAAAGAAATTTCTCCTGAAGACATTGTACTCACCCATACTGGGTCTTTAACTACTATTGGGCAGAGTTGTATTGCCATGCTGAACCTCTTATAATTTTACTCTGCTGTCATCTTTAACCTTTTTTAAGTCTCCTGCCTCCTCTAACATTCTTCTGTTCTCCTAACTTAAAATAAATGACCTTGAATTTTACTCTACTGAGAAGATTGAAGCCATCTTATATGAGCTCCTGTCTCTTTCCTCTTCGGTAACTTTACATTTTTTTGTATCTACATCCTTCTTTTTTTTCACTCTACTCTCTTCATGAAAGAGTTCTTGGTGTCCCATGGGATAAAGAGGTTAGGAAAACTGGGACTAAGACACACCTCCTAGGGCTTCTGTTGGAGGGCTTGAGGCTCACACTGGTCTGTCCACTTAGCAGGCGAGGGATCAGGAATACATCAGCCCAGTGAGGCTGCAAGGGGGGTGGGGAGAGAGTGGAGAGCTGAGATGAGGGATAGCAAGAGGCTGACACAGGTACTAAAGCCTTTCAGAACCTGGAGTGTGATGAAGTGAGGAAGGTCCCAAAGACACATTTGTGTCCTCCTAGCACCCTGGAAGCTGTAGGCCTAAGGCTCAGGGCCTTCTTGAAACTCTGAGAGTGGGATGGGTAGTTTCCCCCATCCTCTATAGTTTACAGGATCTTTACAGGTTTGAAAATCATACAGCCTTTGCTCACAAGCGCCTGTATCAGAAATTACATCCTTCGTGGTCCAGGACCTCATGATCAGGCCCTGTGTATTAGGTGGAGATGGAGCCAATGTTTTAAGTTGGATGAGAGACAGTAGGTCATTTGGGAGTCTTACTTTGCCCACTTACTAAGGTTAGTCCCCAGTGACACTGCATGCCAGGACCTCTGACTTTATCCCTGGCCTCTCAAGGCTCTTGGGACTGAGAACAGGTCCCAGAATGACTGGATGGTGGCAGAACTGGCAGTTGCCAGGGAGGGGCCTGGGTCAGCTGAGAGTCTGTTTCTCTGAAGGCTTTATAGGGGCCCATGGTTGGAGGGGGAAACTGAGAAGCTGAAGAATTTTTCTTCCAAATGTAGTTTACCATGCTTTGTCTACTCTTTCATTTCCCATATCCTTGAAGGTCCTATACTAATATGTCCTCAAATCCTCATCCTCTTCACTACTGATATGTTTTCTTCTGCCTACCAGAGATCCTAAAAAATAACTGTCTTGAAAAATAACCCACAACTCTTCTAGGCCTTTTGATTCATTTAAATTTCTGTCCTTTTCTTCTGCTGCTTCCATTTACCAAAATTTTAAAGGGGTGATATGTGTGTGTATTCATGTGTGTGTACATGCATGTGCACAGTTGTACTGTACTTATAGAGTGTGTATAGTATCTACATCTGTATTTATGCATTTCATTTCTTCAGCTATAATTAGCTATAATTAACTTTTTAACTAATCTTCTTTCCTACTTCCTCTTTTTATCCTTTACCAGCATTCCCATAGTTCAAGCCCTTATTACCACTTTCCTAAACTATTTACTACTGCCTTCTAATAGGTATTCTTATCTTTAGCTTCTCCTTTCTTTAGTATGGCTCACATAACATTGCCAGAATTATTTTCTGAAAGCAAGGACATTGTATTTTTATTATTTTGTTTGCAAGGGACAGAAACACAATTCAACCTAGTTTAAGCAAAACATGGGAATTTACTTTAAGGATCTTAGAGTGTGCTGTTGGACCAAAAACAGGAATGCATCTGAGCCTCCAAAAACAATTGAAACCCGGATATTTAAACAATATCAGGACACCTTGACCATATAGCAGCTATGTTCCCCTTTCCATGTTTGCTTGATTAATTTATTATCTGTTCGTGTGAAACTTCTATACTTTTCCTGGTCCCTGTGGCATAAAACATGGTTTCATACATTTCTTGAGCTTTGTTGGTTTACTGCCTGACTTTCAGATTCAAGTATAAAATAGGAAGAAATTCGTTGGCCCAGTTTAGTATCCACCCTTTGAATAAATCAACAGCGGCCAGGGATTGGGTCATTCTATAACATGGTTGCTACAACTACAATAATATATATAATGTTTTTACCAGCAGGGGAAAAGGGATAGGGACAGGTTATCTGAGAGGAGAGGAAGGACCATCTCCAAAGGAGAAAGTTCAGACAGAAAAAAGCAATAGATCTTCAATACATTTGTATTTATAAGCACTTTTTACAGTAATCAACACATGATAAATATTCAATAAATACTGGTTTTCTTCATTCTCTGTTTAAAGTTCTTCAGTGACTTCAAATTACCTTAGCAATTGATATAGTTTGGATGTGTTGTCCCTGCCAAAACTCATGTGGAAATTTGATCCTGAAAGAGGCAGTGTTAGAAACTGATTGAGTCATGGGGGTGGATCCCTTATGAATGGATTAATGCTCTCCCTGGGGGAGGAGGGATAGTGTGTGAGTTCTCACTCGATTAGTTCCCATGAGAGCTGGTTGTTTAAAAGACCCTGGCACCTTCTCTCTCTCTCTCTCCCTCTCACCATGTGATCTGCTCATACCCACTGGTTGCCTGACACTTTCCACCATGAGCAGAAGCAGCCTGAGGCCTGTGCCAGATGCAGCTGTCCCAGAATCATAAGCCAAATAAACCTCTGTTCTTTATAAATTACCCAGTCTTAGGTATTCTGTTATGGCAACACAAAACGGACTGAAACAGCAGTCCTCCAAATTTTTCAAACTTTTATGTAAGTCAGTCTGCTAGACAAATAGGTTCTCTCTTCCTTAAACAAGTCTAACATATATTAATGTATTATCCCCTATATTCTGCCCCTCCTGTTCTCACCTTCCACTGAGCAATCACAGGTGGTTTCCTTAGTATAAATTTCACAGAGCCTGGTGTTTTCCTCTAAAAGGCTGTGTGGTGTGCTGGGTGGAATATGAGGATTGGAGTCTCAAGTCCAGGATTTTTAATCAAATTCTACTAAATCATAGAACTAGGTAAGCCAGGTTTCCTTACAGTAGAGTGGCATCTACTTCATAGGATTATGTCAGATATCAGGTGAGATGACTGTGAAAGGACATGGTAAATGTTCAAGTAGTATTCAAATGTCAGTAAGAGGCAGCAGGCTCCTAAGGTGAAATAAGGCATAGCTGGTAAAGCATCAAAGGCTTGGAAAATGGACTACAGGAGAAAAGGGCAAAGAATGTTAGTCAGAATATGCACAGTTCAAAAATAAATGGGAACGATGAGATGTTTTTCTTCTGGGAAAAATAAATGAGATTTTAAAAATATATAATTTCACTGCTTTTTTTACTCAATGTAAGAAATGTGGAAATAGGCCAAAACTGCTATGAGAAGACCAAAGAATGGAAATAAAAAACATGCTGACTTATCAGCTATGTCTATAAGGAAGATAGCAGCTTCCATCTCATTTGGCTTGGGCAAGAATGAAGAACTCAAACAGTGATGAATAATTATAAGTTATCCCATAGATAAATCACAATTCTAATGGCTGGAAGATTCAGGACAAATCATTTATTCTCTTGGAACCTATCTTGGTGTTCTCATATGGATAGGAGAGGGAGGGATTCAATGACCCATGATATTTCTTCAAGATCTAAATTGTCATTACATGGAAACCAAGATCTTAAAATTAAAAGTGGGAATTTAATACCTGTACTATGGTAGTAACAACTATAGTATGCATGATAGATAATTGTAGTCAAAATAATTTAACATGAGTCTTAACAATTTACCAAAGTATTATGAAATAACAGATTCTTTGGAATTTTGTTTTCTTTTGTTTTAGGTTTTATTTTTTCTCCCTCTTTACTGAAGCTGCTGATTTCTTGGGATAAAATTCCCTATTTACTTATTCAATGATGTTCCTCAAAAATGGTATTTTTTTCAGAAAAGCAAGGGGTACTTTAAATGTTTACAGTTTAAAACATCACTAAATTTAAAATGTTAATATTAGAAATTAAACATATAAATTGAATTTAACTTATAATTTTGAATTATTAAATTCCATTTTTGATTAGAATTATTTTCAAAATTTCTTTTCTGGACTGACCATGTAACAGAGACTTTATATTCAAGGTATTTTCATTTTAATTACCATATTTTCTTTCAACATGATAAGCGAGAAGATTAAAGAATAAAAGTAATATTTTCATAAAATACCTCAAAAATATACTATTACAAATGAAAAATATCACTTAATGATTCATATCTCAAATCTATCTACTTAATCTCTATAAAATTAAGGTTATCATATTTTCATGTTTCGATATGCATTTATGCTTTTTAAATAGAGATTCGTTTTAATTTCAGAGAAGAAATATTGGTTTGTGAACTTTTAAAGACATAGAAAAGTGGAAATACACAACATATAATATGAATGCAGGTTGTTTTCTGTTTAATAAATAGTTTAATGAAGTATTGTACGTGGACTCCATTACTTCTTTTTCAGTCACTTGTGAGAAACTGCCCAGAGTTAAAACCATACTGTCTTTCAAATGCCCTTTTATATACATAAGACTTAATGTTGAAAATAGTCTTTTGCATCTCAAAAGCAAACAAAAAAATTTGCTTCACCCTGTACTATATTGCCAGTAGACAAACAATACATGTCTTTAGAGCACAAGGAAAACAGAAATAGCAAAATATATATAGATGTATATGTTTGTAAAAGAATTTCATATTTAATATTTCAAAAATAGGAAAAAAATTATACCTCTGCTCTTCTTCCTTACAGCTTTGTTACCATACCGTATCAAATGTACGTGTGTATGTGCGTGCTAGGAAAGCGGGGTGCGAAATTTTGTGTACCACGTTCCGAGAACCTGCTGACCTTATTCTCTTTTTTTTATTATTATTTATTTATTTTTGTCCTTTTCGTGACCGGCACTCAGCCAGTGAGTGCACCAGCCATTCCTATATAGGATCCGAACTCGCAGCGGGAGCGTCACCGCGCTCCCAGCGCCGCACTCTCCCGAGTGCGCCACGGGCTCGGCCCTGACCTTATTCTCAACCATCCTTCCTTTTAAGCATCTTGTTTCTCATCTCATTCATTTCCTTTCTTTCCTTCTTAGAAATAGGAAAACTATAGTTTCATAAAATAAACTGTCAGAAAGAAAATCTGTATGTAATGCTTAGTTTCCAGAAGCCATTAGACACCATGTAAATACGAGTAAAGGTGTAATCAACCAAAAACAGCAGAAAATTTTCTCAGTGATTTGTGGGGATGACTTGTATTTTTCACAGATAAAAGAAGAGAAGATGATAGTGATTTTCTGCCTGACATCAAAGTGCTTATAGAACTCTTAGGTGAAGATGATCCAACTCTAATACTGTTTTTGAAGGGCAACTAGATAATCTGTTTAATTTTTTAATTATAAAATTGCATTTTGGACTGATTTTTGATACAGAAATAACTTCTGTTTCATGCATATGATTTCCTTAAAAATCAGAAAAAGTGATTTTTTTTAAAGACTATACCAATTTACACAGTAATAATATATCGCAGAATTATCGCCCTTCTCCCATTCAAGAGGTACAACTGTTTAAAATTTATTATTTAGTTAGATTAAAAATAAAAAAACCTCTCTGATAATATCCAGGCACCTGCTGTAAAATTGTATAGGGTCCTTGGCATCAGGGAAGACACTAATAAACAATGACTATCTAACAGGGGAACACGGGACATAGCTTTCCTCGTGTTATCTTTGAAATGGTTATTATGGTACATATTTTATATCTAAGAAAACTGTGGCTCAATTATAAGTTTCTCAAGCAGTAAGATGCACAAACAGTAAGTGATAAAGCACGATTGTAATTCAGATTTCTCTAGCTCTAAAATCTGGATTTTTTTTTTTTTTTTTTTACCAACATTACTGGTTTCCCAGTGTTCAAATGTGTATAACTACAGTTTCAAAAAGAAAATAGAGGGAAAGAAAGAGACAGAAAACCGGCAATATAGGATTGCCAAACTCTCCCTTCACTGAGTATGAACATTAAATATCAAATGAGCCAATTTTTTTCTGTTCTTATACTAAAAAATTACAGAAAAGCAACAGAGAGGGGGGAAAAAACCCCTCCTTTTCTGCAATAAATAAATAAATAAAATATAATATCCAATAATCTGCAATTACAAATTAAATGACTGCTGATATTGAATAGAAAGTGAACAAAGAAAAACAGAAAGGGGCCGAGCCCGTGGCGCACTCGGTAGAGTGCTGCGCTGGGAGCGCAGCGACGCTCCCGCCGCGGGTTCGGATCCTATATAGGAAGGGCCAGTGCACTCGCTGGCTGAGTGCCGGTCACGAAAAAGACAAAAAAAAAAAAAGAAAAAGAAAAACAGAAAGACGTAAGAGGATGAAATACTAATAAAACTTAGAAAATGCCAGCAAAAATTCACTTCCTATAGGTGAGAGGCTTACCATACCACAGAAAAGCTACACTGGCTACTTCACAGAAGCCCTTCTCTATACTAATTAATGCAGAGGAACAAAAATTGGGGGGCTGCATAAAAATCAGTTCAGCCAGAGCCATATTTGCAGACAATAGTCTTTGTGACAACAAAAAAGTAGAGTCTTTGGAGGGTAAAGCCATGAAAACTACTCTAGCCCTTTTCTTCCCTTTAACACTACAAGCTGTGGTCCAAGAAAATACAACTCAAGAGACCACAGACATAAGGAAATATAGATGAAACAGGAAAATTTACAAACATCTTTTATAGTGGAAGCCTGAGTGCTTTATTCTAAGATCAGGGACAAGACAAAGTCATACAATGTTGAATAGAAGAGGTATGAGATACCAATTCTGCAAATACTTTATTTATAAATAATGAGAGGCAGAATTAACACCAATGGAGAAAGAAGTTACGAATAAGGAAAAGGGGAAGGTGGAATGAATTTGGTGGTGTTGGATTAGAGTCAGAAGCATCAATACAGATTAATTTTTTGAAGGTATTTTATGATAAATAGATACAGAAATAAATATAGATGTATGGATACATAAGTATCCATACATATATTTCCTAGCTGTGTGACATGGAAGAAGTGTAAGCACACCTCCTACCCAAATCTTGATTTTTAATGCCCTTCTCCAATAAAATGACCCAGGGATCCTTAGAAAAGTGGTTGATTTTAGGGCAGGGCAGAGAATATGCTAGTTGAGCCTGGAGCATCTCATAATGCCAGAAAGTAAGAAATGCTCCCTTTCCTCCTAAAAAAATAGACAATAAGAAGTATGGGAAAATATCAAAAAGGCACAGAAACAAGTGTGAAAGAGCTGTAGATGGCCAAAGTTGGAAAAACTTGAGCAAAAAAAAAAAAAAAAAAAGGAAATAGCAATAGTTGCCTTTTAACTAGAATAATAGAATAAATATCATGAGTCTTTACTGACATAAATAAGTAAATAAATATGGAGATGTAACATCTCTTCTTCACAGAAGAATTTCAATTAATAAATGTAGAAAGAATGTTAAGAGGGCAGATTTTGCTTTAAGTGCACTTACCACAAACAAACAAAAATAAACACAAAACAAGGGGGCACAAGAAATTTTGAAGGATGTTGGATATGTCTATTACCTTGATTGTGGTGATGGTATCACAGGTGTATGTATATGTCCAAACTCATCAAATTGCAAACATTATATTTATGCAGTCCTTTGTATATTGATTATACCTCAATAAAGATATTAAAAAATGAAGGCACAAGTATTTAAATAAAGAAAGAGAAAGGAAGGAAGGAAGGAAGGAAGGAAGAAAGGAAGGAAGGAAGGAAGGAAGGAATAAAAGGAAGAAATAGAAAATCACCATTAAAACAGCACTATAATAATTGCCTCAGGCAATATTCACTAATGGATGCTAAAACTAAGAGTTGGAACCAGCCCAAATGTCCATCATTAGATGAGTGTATATGGAAAATGTGGTATATTTACACAGTGGAATACTACTCTGCTATAAAAAAGAATGAAATATTGTCATTTGCAATGACATGGATGGACCTAGAGAGAATTATATTAAGTGAAATGAGTCAGGCACAGAAAGAGAAATATCATATATTCTCACTTATTTGTGGGAGCTAAAAATAAATAAATAAATACACAAATAAACTGGGGGAGGGGGAGGGAAGAAGACACAACAATTACAATTCCTTGAAGTTGATATGACAAGAGAACAAGGACATTGTTGGGAGGGAGGGGAGAGAGGCAGGAGGGAGGGAGGTTTTGGTAATGGGCCACGATAATCAACCACAGTGTATGTCGACAAAATAAAATAAAATTTAAAAAATAAAATAAAAAATAAAACTAATGGGCAAAGTTTAAGCAGAAACAGGACATTTGCATAGTCTCAGGTATCTCCCCCAAATATTTAGTAATTGCAAAGGAAAAAGTAGTAACTTTACAATAGAGAATCCTAGAAGACACGATCAAATTTAACATCCTCCACAGCAAATATCAACATTACATATACTGATATTATGCCCGAGATGGGCACATGATCACACCACATCTTAAAAATGTATAGCCTCAATCTAACTATGAGAAAACATCACACAAACCCAAACTTAGGGCCATTCTATAAAATAACTGGCCAGTATTCTTCGAAAGTATCAAGATCATGAAAGACAAGGTAAAACTGAGGAAATGTCACAGGTGGGAAGAAACTAGGGACACACAAAAACTATGTGGGACTCAGTGTAAGATCATGGAACTGAAAAAGGATACTAATGCAAAAATTTGTAAAATCTGAATAAGTTCTATGCTTCAGTTAATAACATTTGACCAAGCCTAATTTCTTAATTTTGAAAAAAAAAAATTCTATGGTTATATAACATGTTAATGTCAGTGCAATGCAGCTGAAGGGTATAATGAAAATCTCTTAATATATTTGCATCTCTTTTATAAGCCTAAAATAACTTCACAATCAAAATAAATCTTAGAACTTAAAATGAAATGAAACATGCACATTTATTATTTAGTTGGCACAATTACATAGGAACTAATACTAGTAAATTTAAATTCTACTTGAATATAACTAATAACAACAACAAAATAACTGCTTCAGTAATCATATTGTTGGTAGTAATTTTTTAGTGTCTGCTCTGAGATTGTTGCATAGTTAACATGGTTAACATGGGATAAAGCAAATGCCAAAGCAATGCTGAGCAAAAAAAATAAAGCTGGAGGCATAACACTACCTGACTTTAAGCTATACTACAAAGCTATAATAACCAAAACTGTATGGTACTGGCATAAAAACAGACACACTGACCAATGGAATAGAATAGAGAATCCAGAAATCAACCCACACACTTACTGTCAGCTGATCTTTGACAAAGGCACCAAGCCTATTCAGTGGCGAAGGGACTGCCTCTTCAGCAAATGGTGCTGGGATAACTGGATATCCATATGCAGGAGAATGAAACTAGATCCATACCTCTCACCGTATACTAAAATCAACTCAAAATGGATTAAGGATTTAAATATACACCCTGAGACAATAAAACTTCTTAAAGAAAACATAGGAGAAACACTTCAGGAAAGAGGACTGGGCACAGACTTCATGAATACGACCCCAGAAGCACGGGCAACCAAAGGAAAAATAAACAAATGGGATTATATCAAACTAAAAAGCTTCTGCACAGCAAAAGAAACAATTCACAGAGTTAAAAGACAACCAACAGAGTGGGAGAAAATATTTGCAAAATATATATCTGACAAAGGATTAATATCCAGAATATATAAGGAACTCAAACAACTTTACAAGAAGAAAACAAGCAACCCAATTAAAAAATGGGCAAAAGAGCTAAGTAGGCATTTCTCTAAGGAAGATATACAAATGGCTAACAGACATATGAAAAAATGCTCAACATCACTCAGCATCTGGGAAATGCAAATCAAAACCACATTGAGATACCATCTAACCCCAGTTAAGATGGCTAAAATCCAAAAGACTCTGAACGATAAATACTGGCGAGGCTGCGGAGAAAAAGGAACTCTCATACATTGTTGGTGGGACTGCAAAATGGTGCAGCCTCTATGGAAAATGGTATGGAGGTTCCTCAAACAATTGCAGATAGATCTACCATACGACCCAGCTATCCCACTGTTGGGAATATACCCAGAGGAATGGAAATCATCAAGTCGAAGGTATACCTGTTTCCCAATGTTTATCGCAGCACTCTTTACAATAGCCAAGAGTTGGAACCAGCCCAAATGCCCATCATCGGATGAGTGGATACGGAAAATGTGGTACATCTACACAATGGAATACAACTCAGCTATAAAAACGAATGAAATACTGCCATTTGCAACAACATGGATGGACCTTGAGAGAATTATATTAAGTGAAACAAGTCAGGCACAGAAAGAGAAATACCACATGTTCTCACTTATTGGTGGGAGCTAAAAATTAATATATAAATTCACACACACACACACACACACACACAAACCGGGGGGGGGGGAAGAAGATATAACAACTACAAGTATTTGAAGTTGATACGACAAGCAAACAGAAAGGACATTGTTGGGGGGGAGGGGGGGAGGGAGAAGAGAGGGAGGTTTTGGTGATGGGGAGCAAGAATCAGCCACAATGTATATCGACAAAATAAAATTAAAAAAAAAAAAATAATAATAATAAAAAAAAAATAAAGCTTTTTTTCATAAATTCTTAAAAAAAAAAAAAAAAAAAGCAAATGAGAAATTATGCGATATTCCAATTCTAGCAACCCTAATGTTTTGGAGGGCTAGGCTTTTCAGCATGCAAGGACAGAGAAAAGAGGAAAAGTTAAGTAAATAGCCCTGTAGCCCTGAATTTTTTTTTTTTTTTTTTTTTTTTTTTTTTTTTTTTTTTGCTGTTGGCAATATAAGCCATTCATTTATTTATTTATTTATTTATTTATTTATTTTAATTTTATTTTTGTCGATATACATTGTAGCTGATTATTGCTCCCCATCACCAAAACCTCCCTCCCTTCTCCCTCCCCCCCTCCCCCCCAACAATGTCCTTTCTGTTTGCTTGTTGTATCAACTTCAAATAATTGTGGTTGTTATATCTTCTTCCCCCCCCCCCCGGTTTGTGTGTGTGTGTGTGGATGTGTGTGTGTGAATTTATATATTAATTTTTAGCTCCCTCCAATAAGTGAGAACATGTGGTATTTCTCTTTCTGTGCCTGACTTGTTTCACTTAATATAATTCTCTCAAGGTCCATCCATGTTGTTGCAAATGGCAGTATTTCATTCGTTTTTATAGCTGAGTAGTATTCCATTGTGTAGATGTACCACATTTTCCGTATCCACTCATCTGATGATGGGCATTTGGGCTGGTTCCAACTCTTGGCTATTGTAAAGAGTGCTGCGATGAACATTGGGGAACAGGTATACCTTCGACTTGATGATTTCCATTCCTCTGGGTATATTCCCAACAGTGGGATGGCTGGGTCGTATGGTAGATCTATTTGCAATTGTTTAAGGAACCTCCATACCATTTTCCATAGAGGCTGCACCATTTTGCAGTCCCACCAACAATGTATGAGAGTTCCTTTTTCTCCGCAACCTCGCCAGCATTTATCATTCATAGTCTTTTGGATTTTAGCCATCCTAACTGGGGTTAGATGGTATCTCAGTGTGGTTTTGATTTGCATTTCCCGGATGCTGAGTGATGTTGAGCATTTTTTCATATGTCTGTTGGCCATTTGTATATCTTCCTTAGAGAAATGCCTACTTAGCTCTTTTGCCCATTTTTTAATTGGGTTGCTTGTTTTCTTCTTGCAAAGTTGTTTGAGTTCCTTATATATTCTGGATATTAATCCTTTGTCAGATGTATATTTTGCAAATATTTTCTCCCACTCTGTTGGTTGTCTTTTAACTCTTTTAATTGTTTCTTTGGCTGTGCAGAAGCTTTTTAGTTTGATATAATCCCATTTGTTTATTTTTCCTTTGGTTGCCCGTGCTTTTGGGGTCGTATTCATGAAGTCTGTGCCCAGTCCTATTTCCTGAAGTGTTTCTCCTATGTTTTCTTTAAGAAGTTTTATTGCCTCAGGGTGTATATTTAAATCCTTAATCCATTTTGAGTTGATTTTAGTATACGGTGAGAGGTATGGATCTAGTTTCATTCTCCTGCATATCGATATCCAGTTATCCCAGCACCACTTGCTGAAGAGGCAGTCCCTTCCCCAGTGAATAGGCTTGGTGCCTTTGTCGAAGATCAGATGGCAGTAAGTGTGTGGGTTGATTTCTGGATTCTCTATTCTATTCCATTGGTCAGTGTGTCTGTTTTTATGCCAGTACCATACTGTTTTGGTTATTATAGCTTTGTAGTATAGCTTAAAGTCAGGTAGTGTTATGCCTCCAGCTTTATTTTTTTTGCTGAGCATTGCTTTGGCTATTCGTGGTCTTTTATTGTTCCATATAAATGTCTGAATAGTTTTTTCCATTTCTGAGAAAAATGTCTTTGGAATTTTGATGGGGATTGCATTGAATTTGTATATCACTTTGGGTAGTATGGACATTTTCACTATGTTGATTCTTCCAATCCAAGAGCATGGAATATCTTTCCATCTTCTTGTATCCTCTCTAATTTCTTTCAGCAGTGGTTTGTAGTTCTCATTATAGAGATTTTTCACCTCCTTGGTTAACTCAATTCCTAAGTATTTTATTTTTTTGGTGGCTATTGTAAATGGGCAGGCTTTCTTGATTTCTCCTTCTGCATGTTCACTATTGGAGAAAAGAAATGCTACTGATTTTTGTGTGTTGATTTTGTATCCTGCTACTGTGCTGAAATCATTTATCAATTCCAACAGTTTTTTTGCAGAGGTTTTAGGCTGTTCGATATATAGGATCATGTCATCTGCAAACAGGGACAGTTTGACTTCATCTTTTCCAATCTGGATGCCCTTTATTTCCTTCTCTTCTCTGATTGCTCTGGCTAGTACTTCCAACACTATGTTGAATAGGAGTGGTGAGAGTGGGCATCCTTGTCTAGTGCCTGTTCTTAAAGGAAAAGCTTTCAGCTTTTCCCCATTCAGGATGATACTGGCAGTGGGTTTGGCATATATGGCTTTAATTATGTTGAGATACTTTCCCTCTATACCTAACTTATAGAGGGTCTTTGTCATGAATGAGTGCTGAACTTTATCAAATGCTTTTTCAGCATCTATAGAGATGATCATATGGTCCTTGTGTTTGAGTTTATTAATATGGTGTATCGCATTTATTGATTTGCGTATGTTGAACCAACCTTGCATCCCTGGGATGAATCCCACTTGATCGTGATGAATAATTTTTCGTATGTGTTGCTGTATTCTGTTTGCTAGTATTTTAGTGAGGATTTTTGCATCTATATTCATCAAGGATATTGGCCTGTAGTTTTCTTTTTTGGTTATATCTTTACCTGGTTTTGGTATCAGGATGATGTTTGCTTCATAGAATGAGTTTGGGAGATTTGCGTCCGTTTCAATCTTTTGGAATAGTTTGTAAAGAATCGGTGTCAATTCCTCTTTGAGTATTTGGTAAAATTCTGCTGTGAATCCATCTGGTCCTGGGCTTTTCTTTGTTGGGAGCCTTCTGATAACAGCTTCAATCTCCTTTATTGTTATTGGTCTGTTCAAATTTTCTACGTCTTCACGGTTCAGTTTTGGGAGCTTGTGTGTGTCCAGAAATTTATCCATTTCCTCCAGATTTTCAAATTTGTTGGCGTATAGTTGTTTATAGTAGTCTCGAATGATTCCTTGTATTTCAGATGAATCAGTTGTAATATCGCCTTTTTCATTTCTAATTTTTGTTATTTGAGTCTTCTCTCTTCTTTTTTTTGTTAGCCATGCTAATGGTTTGTCAATTTTATTTATCTTTTCAAAAAACCAACTTTTTGATTCGTTGATCTTTTGAATTGTTTTTTGGTTTTCTATTTCATTCAGTTCTGCTCTGATCTTAATGATTTCTTTCCGTCTGCTAACTTTAGGATTGGATTGTTCTTGTTTTTCTAGTTCTTTAAGGTGAAGTGTTAGGTTGTTTACTTGCCATCTTTCCATTCTTCTGAAGTGAGCATTTAATGCAATAAATTTTCCCCTCAATACTGCTTTTGCAGTATCCCACAGGTTTTGGTATGATGTATCATTGTTTTCATTAGTTTCAATAAACTTTTTGATTTCCTGCTTGATTTCTTCTTGGACCCATATGTCATTAAGTAGAATGCTGTTTAATTTCCATGTGTTTGTATAGTTTCCAGAGTTTCGTTTGTTATTAATTTCTAGTTTTAATCCATTGTGGTCTGAGAAGATACATGGGATAATTCCAATTTTTTTGAATTTATTGAGACTTGATTTGTGACCTAATATGTGATCTATCCTGGAGAATGATCCATGTGCTGATGAGAAGAATGAATATTCTGAGGTTGTTGGGTGGAATGTTCTGTAGATATCTGCCAATTCCAATTGGTCTAGAGTCTTGTTTAGATCTTGTGTTTCTCTACTGATTCTTTGCCTAGATGATCTGTCTAATATTGACAGTGGAGTGTTCAGGTCCCCTGCTATTATGGTATTAGTGTCTATTTCCTTCTTTAGGTCTAATAGAGTTTGTTTTATAAATCTGGCTGCTCCAACATTGGGTGCGTACATATTTATGATTGTTATGTCTTCTTGATGGATCAGTCCTTTTATCATTAAGTAGTGTCCCTCATTGTCTCTTTTTATGGTTTTTAGTTTAAAGTCTATTTTGTCAGATATAAGAATAGCCACTCCAGCTCGTTTTTCTTTTCTGTTTGCATGGTAAATCTTTTTCCATCCTTTCACTCTTAGTCTGTGTGAATCTTTATGGGTGAGGTGGGTCTCTTGTAGGCAGCATATAGTTGGGTCCTGCTTTTTGATCCAGTCAGCCAGTCTGTGTCTTTTAATTGGGGAATTTAAGCCTTTAACATTAAGAGTTGTTATTGAAAGGTGTTGATTTATTCCTAGCATTTTATTGGTTGTTTGGTTGTCTTAGGTGTCTTTTGTTCCTTGCTTTCTGATTTACTGTTTGGTTTCTTTGTTTGTTGGTTCCTTAGGTTGTAGATAGTGTTTTTGTTAGCTTGTTTTCTCTTCATGAATGCCATTTTTATTGTACTAGCGGGTTTAGATTTTTCTTAGGTTTTTATGGCAGTGGTAGTTATTTTTCAGGAACCAAACCCAGTACTCCCTTGAGGATTTCTTGTAAGGGTGGTCTTGTGGTAGTGAACTCCCGCAGTTTTTGTTTGTCTGAGAAATATACTATTTGCCCCTCATTTCGGAAGGATAGCCTTGCAGGGTAGAGTATTCTTGGCTGGCAATCTTTGTCTTTTAGTATTTTGAAAATATCATCCCATTCCTTTCTAGCTTTTAGGGTTTGTGATGAAAAGTCTGATGTTAACCTGATTGGGGCTCCCTTATAGGTGATTTGACGCTTCTCTCTTGCAGCTTTTAAGATTCTCTCTTTGTCTCTGAGTTTTGCCAATTTGACTATGACATGTCTTGGAGAAGGCCTTTTTGGGTTGAATACGTTTGGAGATCGTTGAGCTTCCTGGATCTGAAGATCTGTGATTTTTCCTATACCTGGGAAGTTTTCTGCCACTATTTTGTTGAATATGTTTTCAATGGAATCTCCATTTTCCTCCCCTTCTGGAATACCCATGACTCGGATATTTGAGCGCTTGAGGTTGTCTGATATCTCTCTCAGATTTTCTTCCATGTCCTTGATTCTTTTTTCTTTCTTTTTGTCTGCTTGTGTTATTTCAAACAGCCCATCTTCAAGTTCAGAGGTTCTCTCTTCAACTTCGACAAGCCTGCTGGTTAAACTCTCCGTTGTGTTTTTTATTTCGCTGAATAACTTCTTCAGTTCAGCAAGTTCTGCTACATTTTTTTTCAGGACATTGATTTCCTTGTATATTTCCTCTTTCAGATCCTGTATACTTTTCCTCATTTCATCATGATGTCTAGCTGAGTTTTCTTGTATCTCATTCAGTTTCCTTAGAATTATCACTCGAAATTCCTTGTCAGTTATTTCAAGGGCTTCTTGTTCTATAGGATCTAGAGTATGAGATTTATTAACTTTTGGTGGTGTACTTTCTTGATTTTTTGTATTTCTGGTGTCTTTTTTTTGGTGTTTATTCATTGTGGCAGGGGGTTTCACAGTCCACCGGTTTGAGACTAATGACTAACTAGGATGTTGCTGTGGTTGCCAATTTGGTATGGCTCCCGCCGTGACTGCTCAGTTGGCCTCTAGTGTCTTGTGTGTGTGGTTGCCTCGGGTCTTGGGCTTCTCCGGGGATCCACCTTTCTGGTCAGCTTGTACTCTGCTGGGCTGGTGGATCACGTACCACAGGGTGTGTGATCTCTGTTGAGCTTTCACTTTCTGTACAGGACTTCTCCCCGTTCCGTGTGCTCTGGCCCAGGCTGTTAGATCGTGCAGTGGCGACCCCACCAGGTGTGTGGTTTCTGT
The DNA here is from genome assembly GCF_027409185.1 of Cynocephalus volans. Taxonomy (NCBI): domain Eukaryota; kingdom Metazoa; phylum Chordata; class Mammalia; order Dermoptera; family Cynocephalidae; genus Cynocephalus; species Cynocephalus volans. The sequence continues at coordinate 82,343,796 of NC_084464.1, forward strand.
CGAGTCTCCGCCTCCCTGGCCGCACGTCTTCCCCCTCTGTGCACACTGTGCTGGGCTGGGGTGTGTCTTCTGCACCCCTCGTCTATCAGCTGGGCCTTCAAGACCCTGCTCAGCACCGCCTCGCCCAGGAAGTCTATCAGGTTTCTGCTAGGCACAGACAACCGGTCTCTCTGGGTGCCTTTGTAGCACTGTGTAGATCTTTCTCGGGTCTTGTTCACCTTTGTATCCCCCCGGTATAAACCGAGTCTAGTGCCCGCCTGCAGCCTGGTCTCTGGGAGGTTCAAGCGGACCTGGGAACTCTCCTACCACACTATTCCCAACCAGAAATTCGTTAGGCTTTTTTCCAAACTGGTGGTCGCAGAGATGGTATCTGCCTCCCAGTAACAGGAAGTTTACCGGGGCCGGAGTCCAGGGTGTGGTGGAGTGACAGTCGGCCTGCCCGTACTTGCTAGCCCTCCCAACACTGGTCGGGACGCCCCACACCCCCAGCCCCGCCAGAGAACCGCGGAGGGAGTGGGAGAGGAGGCCGGCCCGCAGGGTCCGGAAAGCCCCGCGCCAGGCCAAGCAAATGGGCTCAGTGATGGCCGAGCAGGGCGGAGCTGCCCGCACCTGGGAAAATGGAGGCAGCACCGTGGCAGTGAGTGGCCTGGTGGTGCAGGCGAGAGCCGCGTGGGCATCCACCCCCCGAACAGAGCTGTGCCAGGGATCACTCACAGTGCTGTGCCAGGTCGGGCGCTCGCTCTGTCTCTGGTTTGTTGCCTTCCGTGTTCTCGGCGCTGCCGCCTCGGGCTGTTCAGTTGCGGCGCCGCTCGGGCGCTCCCAGGAATCTTCTTTAATGCCGGCCTGAAACCTCGAATCCTGAATAGGGCAGCTGGCCGCCTTCAGTGCGGCCCCAGCCTCCGGGATCCTGGCTGCATCCACAGCAGCCCTGGCGCCGTGTTCCCTGTTTCAAGACTCGCTTTTGCAGCTAAGAATCAGTTCTTTTCCTGCTCCACACTTCAAAGCTGTTGCCTGTAAATGAGGCAGCCTCTCCTGCCGGGGGCAAAGTGGCGTTGAGCCCCCACGACTGGCCAGCAGCAGCAGTCCTCCCTTAAGAGATGGCCAGAGGAAGGCCCACAAGTTTCCTGGCTGCCTGAGGCCCAGTGGCTGCCTTTTCCACCTCAGCTACTCCGCGCCAGCCGCCGCAGCCGCCGCCATCTTGAAACCGAATCTGTAGCCCTGAATTTTAACTAATGAGTATTTTCCCATATATTTCCCTCTTATTTATTTCCACTAAAATCTCTAGAAACAATGACTAACCCAGCAGTAGAGACCATTCCTAGCACAGATTGGGGTGGCCAAGAACTCTTTCCCACTGAAAGGAATCAGGGCTCCTTGGAGAAATAGATTGTTTCAGGTTTAGCCCGAGCAATGTGTAAGGTACACTTAGAATAGAATAGCCTTGGGGGTATAGGTTGATGCTTGTATCTATTCTTCCTATATTCTTTAGGGCTCTGTTTACTTCTTACTATCCAATCTGTCATTATTCCAATGCTCTGTTATAGTTAATAATTATTATATTATATTTTCCTATTTGAATTACTGTGTGGTTTCTGTTTCCTGATTTGGCCCTGAGAAGAAGCAAACGGTAGTATGAATGGAACCAGATTGGTCATGAGCTGATCACTATTGGAACTGGCTGATAGGTACATGTGGTCTTATTATACCTTTCTACTTTTGTGTATATTCAAAATTATCCATAATAGAAAGACAGCTAAAAGCAGCTTTAATTTTTTTTCTATAATGAAACATATGAATATTCATTCATACTGAGTCATAGAAAAAAAGACTGAAAAAATCTACTCAAGTTTTGCCTACTAAGTGAGTTTGTACCAAATTTACAAAAATAAACATTAGTATTCAGAACTTTTTATGTATCAGAATTGTAGGTACAGTACGACAAACATAAATACAAATATACAGTAATCAAAGTATTCGGAAACCTAGAAAGAAACAAAGTGCACACTCAGAGTCATTCAAGAAAGGTTTAATAAAGAGAATATTTATGAAGGTTCAGGCACTGTGAAGTTATTAACAGCAGAGCTGTTACCACCCAGGGGGCCCATTGATATAAGGGTAAGGAGCTGTTATCAGAATCTGGAAAAGAGAGTCCTGTAGAGAAGGCCACCTTGAAAAATCAAAGAGCACAGCAATCTGGAGTGACTCCATAGGAGGTCCCTGATTTTAGTCGCCTCCCTCCTTAAGGTCTACTGCTGAATCTAACTGGAAACTAGGCGGCAATGGTCCGTACAGGTTAGCCTCCTGGTCAGAGATCATAGCGGGACAGAGTGGAGAGCACATCCGGAGGGTCGAAGAGAAGCATGACACAGAGGTACAAAGGTAAATATTCACAGAGTACTAACAATGAATAATACTGGTTCTATGGTCTACAGGTTTGTCTCTTCCAAAGCTCATGTGGGAACTTGATTCCCAACGTGGCAGTGTTGAAAGGTGGGGTCTTTGAAAGGTGATTGGATCATGAGGACTCTGTCCTGATGAATGGATTAATTCATTCGTGGATTAATGAGTTAATGATTTAGTAGATTATCACAGGAGTGGCACTCATGGCTTTATAAGGAAGGCAAGCAAGCATGTCAAGGTGCTCTTGCTATTCTCATCCTGTGATACTCTGGTCACCATGGGACACTGGAGAGTTCCCACCAGGAAGAAGGCACTCACCAGATGTTCCTCCTGGATCTTAGACTTCCCAGCCTCCAAACCTGTAAGAAATAAATGTCATTTTCTTATAAATGACAGAAAACGGACTAATACAATTGGCTTATAGGGGAATGAGGAGAGAGGAAGAGTAAGAAACACTAGATACTCATATACTGTTATGCATAATAGCTAACTAACAAATTAATATCCAAAGTAGTAGAAGGTACAGAGTATTAGATCAATTTACAAAGATAACCACTACACCAAAAACACAATCCTCGATAAACATCAGGAGAAATACACATCCCCAAGAAGGAAAGATATTGCCACATGGCCTTTCACAGACGTGATATTTCCTAGACACCTACCAGCAATGTCGGAGGACCTATCTTGCCCACAGCCTTACAGAGTATGCTGTAAAACTTGGAATTTTGCTAAGCTGACATGTAAAAAAAAGTATCTGAATTAGCCTAATCCATTTTTTCTTTAATGATGCAAGCTATATCATATACCAAATTTCTCTATGTAGTTGGATCTATTTGTGAACTTTCTCTTCCATTTCATTGGTCTGTCTATTCTTTTACCAGCATCATCCTGTTATAATTATATAGAACTTTTAATGTTTTCATAGTTGGTAGAACTAATCTTCCCACACTGTTTATATTTTGAAGAGCTTTCCAAACAATGACATTTTGTTTATTTTTCCATATGAACTTTAACTTGCCCAGTAAAAAAACAAAAACAAGAAAGCCTGTTGGGATTTTTTAATTGAAATTTGGTTAAGTTACAAAATTTTTAAAAATGCATCTTATGATGGTTATGTCTTCAGGACATTTTTACAAATACGTATAAACTTTGAAATTTGAAATTTCCCACTGCTGGGAATTTATCCTACAGATAGTTTGCACGTGTGTGAAATGCCATAAGTGCAAGACTATTATTCATTGTGACACTTTCTTCTAGAATGCCAAAAAACACCGTAAATAAAATCAAAACGTGAATGACACAATGGGAAAAATATTGACAACTCCTGGCACAGATAAAGAGTTAAACTCCCTAATATATAGTGAAATTTCTATAAATTGCCAAGAAAAATTCCAATAACCCAAGAGAAAAATGGATAAAAGACATGAAGCAGAAGCCTCTCTCCATACCAACTGTATTATTCAGGATTCTTTAAAGAAACAGAACCAGTAGGATATGTAGGTATATGAGCGGATTTACTATGAGAATTGGCTCAGATGATTGTAGAGGCTGAGTCACACTACATGTCATTTGCAAGCCGGAGAACGAGGAAAGGTGGCGATGTAATTCAGTCTGAGCCTGAAGACTCGAGAACAAGGGGAGCCGATGGTGTAACTGTCTGAGGCCAAAGACCTGAGAATCTGGTAGGCCATTGGCTTAAGTCCTGGAGTCTGAAGGCCCAAGAAACTGGAGTTCCGATTTCTGAGGGCAGGAGAAGATCAATGTGCAAGCTCCAGAAAAGAGCTAATCACCCTTCCTTGTCTTTTTGTTCTCTCTGGGCCCTCAATGGGTGATGCCTGCCCACATCGGTGAGGACACACTTCTTTACTCAGTGTACTGGTTCAAATACCAATCTCTTCCAGAAACACCCTCATAGACTCACCCAGAAATAATGCTTCACCAGCCATCTGTGTATCTCTTAACCCAGTCAAGTTGAAACCTAAAATTCACCATCACATCAACCAAAAACAAACAAACAAATAGAAGTAGCCCTTAAACAAGTAAAATTTGCTTAAATTGACTCATAATAAGGTAAAAGTTAATAAAAACCGCACTAGATGAGAGTATCAGAGAGTTTGACATCAAACTCTATTGGTGAGGCTGTGGGACCCTGTGGATGGCAATATTGAAATATGTATCAAAATTACAATCAAATACCCTTTGATCCAACAATCCCACTTCTGGGGATATGTGATGCAGATACACTTATGTATGTATCACAAATATATGTATATAATTTTTTTAAAAAACTACAATAGTAATAAGTTAGAAATAGCCCAAGTATCCACCTACAGGTCATTACTTAAAGTACATCATAATGCCATATTATGAGGCTGTAAAAAGAAATGAGGAACCTTAAATATTTCATGATATAGTACTAAGAAAAAATAATAATCGGTCCAAAGAAAATGAAGTGCTGAGTTATAAAATATAACAAAATGTGTATAGGATTCATATACCATAAATTACAAAATGCTAGTGATAGAAAGAAAAGAAGACCTAAATAAATTTAGAGACATACCATGTTTATGGACTGGAAGATTCTACTCAGTAAAGGTGAAGTTCTCTCCAAATCAAACTATAGATTTAATGCAATTCCTATCAAAATCCCAAGGTTTTTTTGCAAACATGGATAATAAGCTGCTTCTAAAATTTATACAGAAAGGCAAAAGGCCAAGAATAGCTACAACTATTTGATAAAGAAGAATAAAGTGGAAAGAATCACTTATCCAATGTTAAGGCTTACTATACAGCTGCAGTACTCAAGACAGTGTAAAACTGACAGAGAAATAGACACATATCAATAGAACAGAACAGAGAACCCAGAAATCACACCATGCAGGTGCAGCCAAATAATATTTTTTATGATCGCAAACAAGTAATTCAATAGAAGAAGGATAGGTATCCTTTTTAACAAAGGGTGTTTGAGCAATAGAACATTCACAGGCATAAAAACTGAACCTCAAACTAAACCTTACACCTTAGGCAAAAATTAACTTCAATTGGGTCATAAAATCAAATATAAAACATAAAACTATAAAATTTTTAGAAAAAGTAACCTGAAGAAATATTTGGGATCTAGACATAGAGGTTTTAGACACAACCGCAGAAACAATCCACAAGAGAAAAAATTGATAAATTGAACCTAATCAAAATTAAAAACTTTTACTCTGTGAAAGCCCATATAAAGAGGATTACAAAAGACCAGCTACAGACTGGGAGAAAATATTTACAAGCCATATATTAGACAAATATCTTATGTCTATGTAAAATACATAAAGAAGTCTCAAAATCCAACAATAAAAAAATCCATTATTAAAGGGGGAAAAGATATGAACATTTTACCAAAGATGACATACAAATGACAAATAAGCACATGTTAACATCACTAGACATTAGAGAAATTCATATTTAAAGCACAATAAGATATCACTAAACATTTATCAGAATAGCTAGAAGACAGAGTGGTAACACCAAACGCTAACAGTTATACATTGTGGTGGGAATGTAAAATGGTACATCCACTCCAGATTATTTGGCAGTTTCTCATAAATCTAACAAGCACATGCAATATGACCTACCAATTGTACTCTTGGGTATATTTGTCTCAGAACTCTACACACAAATATTCATAGCTCCTTTATTTGTAATATGCAAAAATTGAAAAACACCCAAATGTCCTTCAACAGGTGAATGGCTAAACAAATTGTGGTACATGCATACCATGCAGCAATAAAAAGCACTAACTACTGATACATGAAACAACTTGGATGAATCTCAAGGGGGTTACACTAACTGAAAAAGCCAATCTAAAAAGGTTACACACTATATGATTCATTCTATGTGAACATTTTTGAAATAACAAAAGTTTAAAGAAAGAGACTAGATTAGTGGTTGACAGATTTCACCAATTTTACACGAGCACACATAAAACTGGTGAAATCTGAGTAAACTCTGTAGAATGTACCAATGTCAATTCCTGGTTTTGATATTGTACTATTGTTGTCACTGGGGAAACTGGGTAAAGGCTACCAGGGACCTCCCCATACTTATTTCTTTTAGCTACTTCCTGTGAATTTACAATTATTTTGAAATAAATTTAATAAAAAACATTGTGCAGAATTGTGTATGTGGCATGCTATTGTTTTGTGGGAAATGGGAAGGAGGGGAATATATTGCTTGTTTTTGCTTACACATGCAAAAATAAACTCCAAAAAGATTCTAATAACAGTAGTTATTTGAATGTGTGTGGGTAGGGGGAACCATGGCAAAAGGGAGACAGGTATGAAAAGGAATATCTAGTTATATATTTGAACCATGCTAATATATTTTTTATTCAAGAAAATATTAAATCATTATCATAGACATAGAAGTCATTACAATGATCATTCACTATCTCCATCATTCATTTTAAAATAAAACAATTTAACACCAAAAGAAAAAAAAAAAAAGACTTACCCTTGGATTTAGGGTATTTATTCACATTTAGTTATGCTACTTTAGAAAAAATTTACTTTGTCATTGTTATTTTTCTTACTTCCTGTGAACTTAGTGAAACTTGACCACTGGTTGGCACTGATCTTAAAAATGACACTCAAAAAACACTATAATAGCTCACATTGATTTTATCAAGCTGCCAAAATGAGTCTCATTTTTTGATTTGCAGTCTTTCGGTTTCAGCATATGTAAAGCATTTCTCTTTTGGACTTTAGAAAGAGAAAACAATGAAAGGATACTTAAATACCTCCTCAAATTAGAACAGAATACGCCTTTCTGTGCTTTACTGTTTCTTAGGAAATAGACTTGTGTGGTGCTATTTGTACGTTTTTTAAGAAAGAAAACAAAGAACAAGGAAAATGCAAATGCCAAAACTCAAAAGAATTTTTGAAAATAGTCAAGAGCAAATGAGGGGCCTCAATAAAAATTGCACAGGCAGCATTTAACCACAATTTATTAATGAAGCCTATAAAAGTAAAATGCCAGCCACCTCAGATACTAATAGAAATCAATAAATGCCAATGTGTGTAGTGCTGCTATGATGGAAATATCTGCTTTTTCATTTATCTGCTAGAGCAGAGAATAGTGAAAAGTGGTACCTGAGGCCAATAAAATATTAAATACTCTGAGGTTATTCACATTCAAAACTGCAAAATTTTGCTAACTTAAAGAGCCATTAATCTATGTATCTGAACTTTATATCTCAAAGCTCATTTTAATATTAGCTGCCTATACATTTCTCTCATTGCTTTTTTCAGCACGTTTACAAAGTGATCAGTTTAGCCAGTATTTATAGGACACAAGCATAGGCTTTAAGCGACAATGAAAGCAAGTTTAAAAGCTCTAAATTAATAATTAAAATGCACATGGGAACGCACAGATGTCATAGCAATTTGACAATCTAGCATTACTGGGGAAAGTCAAATGTCTTGAATTTCAGTGGGGATGACCTGATGAGGACAGACTCCCGAGGCTCTGCAGGAAAGGTGCTATGAAGTGAGGAGAGGCTGGGAACCTCTCTTTGCACCCCCTTTGCTTCCATTGAGAATGTTGTCATTACTAATATGTTTTCTATGTTTCTGAACATTCCAAGCTATTAGTCAGAAGAACGATCATAGTTGATTCTGCCCAGAATATTCTTCCTCCATTGCAGTTTGGCCACTCCCTCACTGCCTTCAAGTTTCTGCTCAAATGCCGTTGTCAAAGAGGCCTTCCGTGATGCTCCCACCTGTGTATCACTCCCAGTTTTCCTCAAAACACTTATCACCCCACATATTTTATATTTCCCTGGTTATTGTATGAATTCCCCCCTCAGGGATTTCACCTCCAAGAGAGAACAGCTTGGACAGTTTGATTCACTTTCATATTCCCAGTATCTGGGAAAGAGTAGTAACTCAATAAATTTTCCATTTATACCTCACAGTGATTCTGTAAGTAAAAGAATGCTAAGAAAATTTAAGTGGATTCCCCCAACATTACCAGTCTAATCACTGGAAAAGTTTATGTGAAATGGATGTCTTTGAATTCCAAATTCTGTGTCTTTTCCCAGCATATCACTTCTATAATGTGAGTTACTATAAATCTGGAAATTTTCATCAGACTTTATGGAAATGGAGTATTATTGTGTTGATTAATTGTCCACCTAAAATGTGCATGTATTTTTCATTAGTTTGGTGTATGATATATTTTTTCTTTCATGTGCACAGCAAAATCCTATTTCAGAAATAAACAAAAGTATTTAAGTGCATTTATAATCAGAAATAATATAGAAACAAATAACATGACATCTCTTGTGATAATCCTAGATGCTATTACAGAGACATTAGTAAGTGTATAAAATTAATCACAATCATTTAAAATTTAGTAAACATTTACTAAGTATCTTTTGTGGGGTTAGCCCCTAGACCCTGTGCTAAGGCCATGGAGGTTCAAAGATGAATGAGCGATTGTTCACATCCTTAAAATAGTTAAATTCACTTAAAGATATAGATATATAAATAATAACAATATAATAGAATTAGAGGCTTTTAAAGAATTAAATTGTTATAAGAGCAAAGGGAATTAATGACCAATTCTGCCTAGAAGGATCGATCAAGCAGAAGAGTTGCAGTTTGAGCTACATCTTGGAGGATGAGTAGTCATTCCCAGGTCCAATAGCAAAGAGGGAGCAGCACATATATGAAGCTGGGAAATGGCATGAATCTTAGAAGGACTAGGACATTTAATATGCCTCGGCATAAGTTGCACGAGGCACAGATGGAGATGGGACTGTCAATTAGGACAGTAATACTACCTACATGTTGAAAAGGTGCGATGAGATATTGCGTTTAATGCCATCAGCATGGTGCCTCATTAAGCAGTGAGTAAATGCTGGCACTTGTTTTGGAACAGAAGATCTGAGATTTTTATATATTCATAATTCCAAAAGAAGAAAAATGTCACCTGGTACAAAAATAAACCCACTGTTTACCCAATAAATTTTTTTGAGTACCAATGTAAAAGAAATGGCATGCATATTATACAAAGCTGTGTTCAAAACTTGAGACTCCAGGCAGCGTTATCACTTGGTGTTTTCTTGAGAACTAATATACATGACAGGAAGCTTAGGAAGTAGTGAAGCGATCCAGTATTTAATTAGAACCAGCCGTGATACGAACTTCACTTGCTTAGATAGGCTGATTTTACAGAGATGTGTAAGTTTGGTTTCTTCTTCCATTACTCATGACCTCAATCCTTAGGAAAATGACAAGATAATTTAATTCTCAAACACTCATTTGGGAGTGTCAATGACAAATGATCAGAAATATTGCCGCTCTGTTGCACTGCTTTTCCTATCAGTTCTTTCCCTTCCTTCTCCTGCGCTTGCTTTGGCTTCTCTCCACTCAGCCCCAAGAAACTAACTTGACATTGGAGCAATAAAGCCTGTCACAAGAAACCTAATCTTCTGTCACAATCTTTCTTCTTTTTTCCTGATCTATTGTTTCCGTCTTAAAAATCCTCATTTTGGTACTTGCATGGCAACTTTCTATTTCCTCATGATTGAGAGCCAGCACTAATTGATCCAACTGTGTGTACCAGTCAGCACAAGAAAATGGTAATTTTCTTTTTCTTTGCCTTCTATGATAACTAACAAATAAAAATTTTCCGTCGTTTAACATTTGTTCAAAGACTTAATGCTGTGGGTTCACAAGAGAAGAAAGAAGAATACAAATGTGCACTTAATCAAGTGAATTCATTCAAACTACAAATCTAAATTAATTATTGAGCCACTAAATATTTTATTGTTGTTGCTGTTGTTCTTATTGTTTTTGTATTAATGCCTAAATTATTTGAAGAAAATTATACTAAACTTACGTGGGAGTTAGGCCTTCATTGACATAGATGTGCCTAATAAAAATTCTTTTATATTCTAATTGAAACATTATTAAGTTATTTTGCAAATGAGTAAAGGAAAATACTTTGGGTAGTCATGTCTATCACCCAAATCTGAGGATGTAAGGACTTCACTGAGTAGAACAGGGATCAGAAAATACCATCGTTTGGACCAGCATAAGGTCTTATGCCTACAGGATTTTACTGCCTCTACCTCTGGACCAGTAAAGCTGCCACTCACATGGCTGCATCCAGGGTCCCCACCAGCTCTTCTTTACCACAATTCCCATTGACTATCAGGAACCCAGTAAGAAGCACAGAACGGCCAAGAGACAGAATGATGCCTTCCTTCTGGCAGCACTGCCCTCCCCACACTTGACCACAGAAGGATTCAGCCCACAGCCCTGCCAAGTGTCCCTTCTGACTGCTGTAGGCTTCCCTCCATACATACTGAGTTCACCATAGCCTCCTCCCTTTAGAAATATCTTCCCTCACCACCCTGTGCAGAAATATAGTAGGCATTTCTAGAAGAAAAATCTGATCCCACAAGAAACCAATGTACGGAAATTTGTATTTAAAACATTGGATAACAATAAAACTGCAATTGTGCAGAAAGCTTAGAAAAATGAGGCTGTCCCTTTAACTTTGCTTTCATGTGCTAACTGAGAGGTATTTGAATCATAAATACCATGACCCTCAATTGTTACTCTTGCTACTGAAAATCTTTCTAGATTGTGTTACTGCACTTTTCTCCTTGAGCAAGTAATATTCAGTCTTTTTTGACGATTCAGCATCTTATGACACATTAAGAACAAATAGGCAGTTTCTCTTTTAAGGTAACACATTTTTTCTTTCACTTGTATGCTTTTAACTAAAAGATTTTTTAAAAAACTATATGGTTGACAAATATTTTACTGAACATTATCATGCAAGTTAAAGCATTCATTTATTCATTCATTTACACATTCATTTACTGAGCACTTATGGATCTCCTGCCAAGTGCAAAGCACTTTGCCAGGCCCTGGAATGCAATGGTAAATAGCACTAGAACTGCTTAGAAAGGGAGAACTTGCTGACTAAGTTCTCCTTTCTACCCTACTTAGATACTATTGAACTCTCTTGACAATCCATTTGTAGGCCTTCAGCATCACGGTCTACCTGTTATACGGTAGAAAGACTGCAAAGATAGCATAGGAAAGGAGCCAAATATCTGGAGGACAGAGAAAAGGCTTCCCAGAGGTGATGATGGCAAGTGAACTGGACTTAAAAGATGGAGAGGGATTTTTGGCATTCAACAACATTTTTCAATAACCCTGCTTTGTAGTACTCTCCATTAATGATGAGACCAAGGGCCTTGTAAAGAATCTAATTAAAACTCTCATCTATTACACTTAAAAAATGGTTAAAATGGTAAATTTAATGTTATGTATTTTACTACAATTAAAAAAATTCTTGTCCAAGAATAGTATATAAATGTACATAGAAACAAAATAGACAATTTCATAGGGCACCATGGAGTTTCTGGAGATTAACAGATAACCATTAACAACTTCTGTATTAAATTAAGCTAGAATGGTTATTTGAGTAAATCCACACAGTGTATGAAAAAATATTTGGCAATTATCTGGATAATTTCATCAAAATGGTGGCACAAGAAATTATCCATATTCATAAATAAATTTTTTTTGCTAAGGTTCTAATTTGATTATGTACTCTGTGGTTCTCAGCAAAGGTGATTTTGCCCATTAAAGGACATTTGTCAATGTCTTGAAATGTATTTGTTTGTCTGGCAGGGAGGGAGGTTGCTATTCACATCTAGAGAGTAGATGCTGGGATGCTCTCAAATGTCTTCCACAGGACAGGCCCCTCACCCAAGAATTCTCCCACCAAAATGTCAATAATGCCAAGGTTTAGAAACCCTTGTCTGTGCTAATCAAGCTGATCAAATAAATTTCTATAGAGAAGTCTTGGTCACCTTCAAAACTGATTATACAGAGAAACAAGAAAAATGTAAAAATGCATTCATTTTTATACAAAAAAAATGTCTTTCGGGGAGAGGAGTTGGAGTAGATTATTACCTTGGTGTACTTTAGTTTTATAATTAAACAGTATATTTATTGTTGTTCTTTGAGGGAAAGAACAGATTTAACTAAAATAAATAAATTTTAAAAACTATTAAATAATGTAGTATTTAAACCCTTATTTTTGTTCTACTTTTGTTTTAAAATAGATCATAGGCATCATTTCATAAAGGCAGGGGTATCTCCTTTGTGGAATGAAAATAATCTGGTCAGTCCATCCACCCCATGGTGTTAGCCTGCAGCAGTTGCTATAGCAAATATCTGTGTTTTATGAATGCCACCAAGTAACTCAAGTGATCAAAAATGAAAACAGACTTGATTAAATGCAGACTAGGTGGCCTTTAAAATTATTTCATTGCCTCTGGACAGTGTTTTGGGTTATTGTGAACAAATATCTACTCAGTATGCACTTGTGGCACCTGAGACTGCTTCTATACAAGGCCAGGAAAGCACATGCCATGCATCTGCCAGAAACTTCCCCCTTAGACATACACACTGGACAACCACCTTTAACATGAAGAAATCCATAGTGATCTTAAGAAGTACAGCAGGATAGTTTATATGTGTTTCGTTCTATTTTTCCAGCTGAGTGGAGTGACATATTTACCATCCCAAACTAATTTTTCACCCTGTGACTTGAATGCTCATTGTATCTAAAAAAATTTAAAATCTTGCAGAAACTCATACTACAAAATGCATGCACGTAGTTACCCAAGTAAACAATAAAGGGGCTAAGTTTTGTCTTCAATAACCTCTTAAATTTTACTCTTTTCCCAGGAAATTCATATGGCTGTTATGACAAGCTACTCATCTTTGCCTATCTAGAAATATGCTATAGCTCAATATTAGTCCTTTCTTATCCCCTTATATTCAAAATCCACATTATTTCAATGTTCTGGGCTCAAATAATCTATAGCACAAACAAATTCACATTAAGGTATAAATGGCTGATGGCTAGTGTAATATGCTAAAACTTCAAGAAATGTTTGTAATTTAAAAATAATTAAAAGGATGTATCTTTACTTAACAGTTATCAGGCAGGAAATAGGATAATTTTTCTAGCATCTCTTGAATCACAGCATATAAGAAGTTTTCAAATAGGATCAATAAAACTGTTCCCAATCTCACAAAGTTGTACAGATTTCACTTTCAACAGTAAATGGGATTTTAACCAACACTGATGCATAGCATACAATATCAGGCCTTATCTCCTAAAAATAGAAAAGAAAGTTGAAAGAGAAAAAAACTAAGGTCTACTGAGCATCGCCTTTCTCCAAGAACTGTCTCAGATAGCTACACTTGTTATATAATAATAACATAATCCTCTTAGTAATCTTTCGATATAGATCATATTTGCCCCCCTTTAAAGAAAGGAAAACTGAGGCTTACAGAAATGAAATAACTTGTCCAAAATCAAATGCTAATAGGAAAAACCAGAATTTTAAACAGCTCTGCTTACTCCAAATTCCATGATCTTTGTATAGACACCTGATATATTTTGCCTGAACAGAAGGAAGTCAGTATCCAATAAACACCTATTATGTTTTAAGCATTTTTGGACTAAAAACTGACAGCTTGCTTAATCCTCATAGTAAACTTGTAAATAAGGCACTGTTTTCCCCACACTAACAGATAAAGAAACTAATGTTCAGTGAGGGTAAGGCAAATCTGTAATTTGAACCAAGATCACCCTGGGTATGAATTCTAATTCCAAATCTACTAAAATTTCTGGCATGTATTTTTTTGTTTCACCTAAAAAATGAGTTGATAATAATCAAAGACATAGGGCAAAAAGTATTTTGAGCAGAATTTTCTCCAAAAGAAAGGAGATTCTGCAACCTTGTATATTCCTTATTATAATGTTTGCTTCTTAATGAAAGCATATTTTTCTTTCATATCGACTCTAAAGGTTTTGATATTGAGTCAGTTTTGTGAATACTAGTAAGTTTCTGTCTCTGGGATTGATTGGTTTTGTTGTTTGTGATGGTGTTATAGAGTTTTGGGGAGAGATGAAAAGGAGAGAGAAAAGTAATCTAAAGCTCTTGGCAAAAAGGGGTTGTGCGAATAAAACACACAAATATAAAAAGGAGAAAAAATAAGCATTAATTTAGAGATTTTATCTATACAATGTAAAACAAACATAATATTTGAAATCTTCTTGTTGCTTGACTGGATTTACTTTTCACTCAGAAATTTGACTCCATGTAAAAATAGGCATTATGTCCTAAGTACCCAAGTTTTTGATATGTATCTCTCAGTCACTTGCCATAAAAGGGAAACACCTCCTGTCATGCATTACTCATCACAGCAGAAGAATCTATATTTAATATTGCCATATCCAGCAGTTTAAATGTACATTTTTATACATATCGACTGTTTTGGAGGAGGTGGGTGGACATGGGATATGCCCTGGTTGGTCAAGTTTGTAGCCAGACAGTGAGAGGCAGGAATTTGGAAGCAGACGAAGAGGAAACCCTAGATACAATGTTGTTCTTACAAATACATTTCTAAAGTTCTACTCTACCTTAATGCTTCAGAACTGAGTTTAAAAAACACTATTCTCAAAGTTTAAGTGAAACAGACATCATAATGAAGTTTCCTTTCCAAGTTTGAATACAAATTATTCAACTGGAGCTGTCGCCATAATTCTCTAACCTGCAGAACTGGATGAAATTGTCGTACTATCTAATTTGTGATAATGATAAAAATAATGTAATAATACCTGTAGCAGAAGAAATACCTACCTCAAGATAGTATAATGAGGATTAAATGGAAGAGGATAGTTACCTAAAGTATGTGGCACAGAGTAAGTGTTCAATCATGCTAGTTTCTTCTCCAACCTCTGCTCTTTTGAAAATGAAGTCATTAAATTCCCAGCAATGTGTCTTTGCTGAAATCCAACTTGAAGCACAATTGTACATTGAGGAGATGAAAAATCTTGAACTTTGTTTTATAATGTAAAATAAAAACCTACTTGGACAATGACTCTATTTATTTAGCACCAAGCACTCAAGTAAAAATCTAAAATAAAGGATCCTTTCTGAAGTAGGATCCTCTGATTCTTATTCCCAGCCCAGGCTTAGGAAACTCAACAGTGTCTCTGGTTTTATGGGTAGAAGTGCCAAGAAGTTGTCAAACATTTCCCATAAATAATTTAAATTACTTCCACTGAAAAATAGTTATAAAATATTGAGGGAATAAAAAATGGGGAGGGGCTTTCTGTGAAATAAAAACATTGCTGAATCACTGCTCTAGGAATTCAAATCTCTAAAATACAAGAATAAAATTTAATGGTGGAAAAACACACCTCTT
Organism: Cynocephalus volans; assembly: GCF_027409185.1. Classification (NCBI taxonomy): domain Eukaryota; kingdom Metazoa; phylum Chordata; class Mammalia; order Dermoptera; family Cynocephalidae; genus Cynocephalus; species Cynocephalus volans. The sequence continues at coordinate 82,359,500 of NC_084464.1, forward strand.
TCAGCTTTGATTAAATATTTGCTTGTGTTTACAAAACATAAATATCTACTCAATATATAAATGTGCGTATATGTTCCTGTTTATGTATGTGTGTGTGTAAGAAAAGGAATGCAATGGGTTGGAGTGTAATAGATTACCAAGGAAGTTATGCCTTTTGCCTTGCCATATGTTGACAATTGTTATTTCTCCGTTTTATTCCTTGTTTCATCGTTTGGTTTGCATTTTTAAATTAATTTTTTTACAAAAGACAAAGCCCTTAGTTGCAAATTATGTAAAAACAAAGGGCTGAATCTGAGGGTCATGCCTTGCTGATTCAGACCTGAAAGTGAGCTGTTTGTTTAAGGGAAGACTGAAGATTTAAAGCATCTGGGAGAAAGCATTTAAGGAGAAACATTTAACAGCTGCTGAAGCTGAGATATGAATACCATGTAAACAAGCTGAGAAGACACAACCCATTGTACATTTAAAAGCACAATTTTCTCATCTGCAAGTTTTGTGTTGTTTTTGTTTTGGTTTATATATGTATATATATCTATCTATCAGTGCAGGAAGTGTTTAAAAGAGTGATATATAGAGAGTGAGAGAGAGCCTATAGCCTTAAGGATGATCGATGGTCTATAACTAAGCTATGTTTTCCTGCAGATCCTTATTAGTCAAAGTGTGATCCATGGGACAGCACCATAGACATCTCCTGAGAACCTGTTAAAAATTCAGAATCTTGTGCCCAACAATAGAACTACTGAATCAGAATCTACTGTTTAACCAACTCTTCAGGTAATTCACACACCCATTAAATTTCAAGAAGTACTACTGTATAAAACCAAACCCAGTTGACTCCCATGACATTCAAGGACCCTCTTCACACCCACAGATCCTGTGTGTGCTAAGCATTGTACTAAGAACTTTATATACATACTCTTAGTGGGTCGCACCCTGGCCACACATTAGAGTTACCTGGAGAGAAGTTTTAAAGTAAGGGTACTGGGCCTTACTCCATATAATATAATTTAATTAGTTGGAGATAGGATCTGAGCAAAGGTTTTTTTGAAACTCCCCTAATAAATCAAATGTGCAGCCATGGTTGAAAACAAATGCATTATCCTAAGTCATTCTTACCTGCAAATGTAGAAGTATGTATTATTACATTAAAGAGGAACTTTCTTGTGATTGTCAAACATGGATTTAAAATCAGGTCTTTCTGACTTCAAAGACTTTCTCTCTCATTTTATATCTGCCAATGTATTGGAGGCCTTCATGCCAATAGCTGGTTCCAAACTTCCAACTGTATGATTACCCCAATGTGTAACACTCTGTAGGAAAGCCTCAAGGGGCAGGGCAAAAGAAAGTAGACTCAAGGACCTTAGGCCAGGCAAGACTGTTTGGGAAGAATGAAAAGTCATAAGACCTGCTTCTCTACAAAAACAGATCAGCTCAGTGCTGACCCTATTAGGGATACTCAATGAGTGAAGAATGGCTTGATGAATCACAGGGGGCACTGCAGGTCTACACACACTGTCATAAACTGGATTAAGCAAATGGGCTTAGAAGAGACAAGCAGGAGTGTTTACAAAAGTACCCTGGACATAGCTTTTGAAACAAGGCACCTACACTCTGTGAACTACTCCATCACTGCTGACCCATCACCGGACATGGTTACCATACTTGTGAGAAAGAGGTATCTGAAGTCTGATTATCCCAATATAAGATGACCAATCAGAGTCCTATGTGTGGAATGTTCCTCTAGCGCCAGGGAGGATGTGAGTCATGCCTTCTTGCAGCATTTAAGAAAGCAGTGCATACATTTTTAAAGCATTTACCATAAATGGATCCCTTCATCACCATCTGTTCACTTTAGGTACAGGAAATATTATGAGACAATTCTTGTTATATGGATTTCCAGCTAGTGGTTTTGAAAATAATTCATCCTATCTTCTGGGATGTATACAAATAAGTCAAAAGAAATGGGCATTTTCCTTTACAAACCGTATTTGGAATGGTGTCAAGTTACTCACTCAGCTGGCCTAATTCCAGGGAGCACTGAAAATCCCAGTGTAGTCTTAAGATGTGGACGTTGACTTTGAAAGTCCAGTTTAACTGACAGATGTGTAAAATTGTACATAGAAAATTCCCCACTGGGGACAATGAAAACACTAGGGAGGAACAGTTACGTTACACAAGAATGGCAATGATATAACCTCGTTCATTTTCTCTTTTTTCTATAATCCAATTTCTAATATAGAAATTTATTTTGGGGATGTCTAAGATTGTCCTCACATTTATGTATGCCTGTTTTTAAAATAAACACCAAAATTACACAGACTTTAAGTTCTGTCCCCAGGGAACAACTGATATATAAGAACGTCTTACTTCTGTGCTAAAAAGCAAACCTCCTTTTAAATGGTAAATGGCAAATGTTCTACCTTTGAACTATTCTCTAAAACTCAGTAGAATGTTTGAAAAGAAAAACACAATGATGAGAAAATTCACAGTGGTGAAAAATGTTCAAGTAAATAATTAGCTCCCTTTATTTTGAAATGCTTTGTCTTCTAATCTCTGATTTTACTCAATGCCACATTAATTAGAGGCCACAATATTTTAAAATACTAAGATTTTAGCAGTATTTTAGGACTAGAGAGGAATAAGAAAATAACTGAGTTGCATACTTAAAGAAAAACGTATTTATTTTGTTTTATTTATTTATTTTTTTTGTTGCTCTAGGGATCCTCTGCCTGAATTAGCAGTTTTGAAAAATATACTATTTTAAATCAGTGATAGCCCCCTCTCCCTTAGCTCATGGATCTTTGTTTTCACTGAGCGTAGCTAGAGGAGTTAATACCCCTTGCAAAATGTTCTGGAAGAGGGATTTGGAGCTCTTGAATGCTGAGCACTTGCATCTGCTGACCAACTCAGAGGCACTCTGCCCCCTGGTGGACCGTTCAGGATGGGTTTTGATGAAAGGCAGAGACTTCGCTTCCTACACCCTTCCCCTATCATCGTCTTTTCTTCTGAAAACTCCACTAAATGCCCCAGTTGAAAGCTTTTGCCCCCACCAGTTACACATTCATATGGATCAACAGTTTCCCTTTATATAAAGTAAAAGCCTTCGGCTATCTGATGAGTCCTTCACAGCTAAAATAAGAACCTACACATCATTATTGGCTAGTTATCGTGGCTTTACATGGGTAAGAAAAAAGCAGAGAAGTAGAAAAAGAGGTGCTGAGAAAATATGTGGATGTGGACTCTGGGAAGACAACCAGAAATCTCTAGACAAGAAAGAAGAAGAGGAACAGCATTTAAAAGTGAATAAGAAAGAGGGTGCTATAAGAAACTCAATATTTGGCAATTTCTTCTTGGCCATTAGAGACACTGCAAGCCATCTCCTGTGCTCCCTTTTATTCTTTGGGCTGTGTGTCACCAGCCCGGGGAAGGGGGCAATCGTAAAAGGCTGCAAACCTTAAAATTTTAGTTTAAAATCACTTAAAAGTGATTTTTTTTTAAACTAAAATCACTTTTAGTTTAGTGAAGTTTCTCCCATTCAGGCTAGTTTGGTCTTCCTCAGTCCAACAGCTCCCAAGTAGCCCTGTTTTCCTATCCTACAGGTGTCCTGTATCCACAAAGGAGCCAAGAGGAAATAATGGCTAAGAAGTGGTGCCATCTGCTGAGAGCCAAAAAAATGTCAGGGATCTTAATAAGTGCTTTATATAGATAAGCTCTCAGCCTTTGCAACGACTTGTAAGTAGACAGTATTTGAGAGAGAGAGAATCACACAGCTCTAACATGCTTTATTTGTGATTCGAGCCTAGGACTTTCTGACTCCAAAAGCTGTCTTTCTGTCTACCTCACTGGTGTTCAGATAGATCAGCCTACTCTTCTCAGGTCTCCCCACGCCTGCTTCTAACTCAGCTCGTCCTTCTCCTCCTTTTGTATTTTAAGCACCATACAGTACCTTGGAATCTCACCACCTAGCCTAGAAACTAAACATTCCCTCTAAAAATGCTGATCTGGAAAACCCTTGTGATAGTGGATCTGACTTACCCTCTTTGCAGAATATGGGAATACAATCTGTTTAATTGTTTTTATTTATTTATTTTTCCAGGTTCTGCCAGATGACCTTTTATTACATCGAAAAGGCAACACTAGGCACTAGATCTTGCAAAATATGTTCTGACCAACTCTCAACTTTCTGAAGTTAAAAATGCATAACCCTATCTGTAAGATTTTTAATGAACAAAAATGTTAAACACAAACTTTCACATGCAAAATAGGTTACTAAATGACTGGCAACCTCAGAGCCAAGTACTAAAGTTTCTTCCACAAATTTTAGTGGGGGTGGAGTGGGAGAATGATAATTTTAATGAATATAAAACTTAATTTTGCCTTAATATATAGAACAAAAAAAACTTTGAGGAGAAGAAGCTTTAAATTTGATAGTATCTTCTGAAATAAACAGCACTTTAAAATTCTTCCTACAGATATTAACTAAATCCCCCAAATCACAGAAAACATACCAGTCTGCCACAATATCGCTTATCATTAGTCATTCTCAGCTCAAATTCCTAAACCCAACCCCAGAATCCAATGAACCAATCTTTCTATATAATAAGAGAAGTACTACCCAATGCTTTTTAGAACACAAAAAGGACTTTTATTTTATTATTTTCCTAAATTTCATTCCCAATTATACATTTACTGAAAAGTGGAATACCAAAGGCAATTATCAGTCACAGAAACTCTGTCAAATATACATAAACTGAGATTTTAATGCTTAAGTGAATTATAATCCTCTTAGGGTTTCCTGGTTGAAGAAGACAAAAGTAAGACAATAGAGAGAAAAAGTGAAGAATATTTTTCTGTAGAAAATTTGTTAAACTCAATACACATTCTTTTATTGGTGCAGTGTCCATTTTTTAAAAGGAAACTCTACAAATTCCTAGAAACACAGACAATATTTGTATTTTTGGATGAGTATACATTCATATACTTGTGTGAAAATCTGTGCAGTAAACAATATAAAAAATGTTATTTGCTACCATAACCAATGAAAAATATTTTCATTTCTATGCAAGTTAAACATTTCCATCTCCCATTTCATGTTCTGCAAAAAAGCCACGTGTCTAGTTATGAAACAAACAATGCTGTAGGCAGCAGTAACTGAAAAGGAGCTTAACAGTCTTAACCACATATCCCTGGGATGAATAATACACTTTGCATAATCATGTGCAATACTGGATGATAATCTCTTATAACTACAAGGATTTGCAAGCTTCTACTTCACACAATATGCCCCAAATCCAATCAATTCGGCCAAATCATCAAGCAAAATTTAGGTGGGTAGCCTATAAAATGGCAAACCCATGTGACTAAATTGACTGTGTTTTGTTAATGTAAGGACATAATCATTGTACGTGCCCTGTAAAGAAATCATTTGTAAATGGCTATTTGTTTCAATTAATTTTTCCCCCTCAAGCTCTTAGAAGTTGACTTAGTTGCCTCTCAGGTTCAAAGAAAACACAGCTGCATAAACGGAAGACCAACGAACATATTTATAACATAAAAACAAATACCCTGCTCTATGCACATTCCTCCATAGAAGAAATGTCACCAAAAGCAATAAAAAACCCTTGGGGTTCTAGCAGAAGTATAGAATTATCTAATGCCTAAAGTTTACCTTATTCTAGTGACAGGTGTAAATGTTGATCAAAATTCCCTTTTTCATTTAACTTACATGTGAACCTTTGAATAGCATATGTTTAAGTTATTACCCCAAAGTGAAGGTATGCACAGGAGGTAAGCAGTGTACTTCAGCTCAATACATTTATTGTCTGACAGTCTGGACTGGGGAGCTTCGAGCAGGGAGTGAATCCATTTTACAAAGGCAACTTGCTTCTGCAGACGAAAGGTATCAACTGCAGAAAGTCCTGTAAAGAAAGGACTGTGAATCTTCTTTGGCATATTAAATGCTCCACATACACATCTTTTTCTGCACAGATGATTCTTCAGGGCTACTTCTTTTTATTAAGACAATGCATTTTTTCATCTTTTAGTGTGTCATTTTACCCTATTTTGATAAGCCCTCAGAGTGAATTTGAGATAACTAACTTTGTTGAAATTCAAAAAGAAAGATAAATTTAAAGTATCCCAGACATTATATATATATTCTTTGAGGTGTCAGGTCAGTCACAAATTTCCAAGGTTCAAAGGTTTTCCAGTTTCCTGATTGTTTAGTAAGTCTGAGATTTGGTTCTGTGAGTTGAAAGGAAAACAGACTCGATATTAGCTTCTCTAAGCTTTTTCAAAGTTCTTGCATGTCATTTTCTAGTAATCTTTGTTCCTGCCCAAACTCCAATAACAAGGGGAAAGAAACAAGTTTTGTTTTGTTTCCTCATTAATGTAGGTTTTAGGGCTCTTACTGCATTTTCAAGATTTCTGAAGAAGGGAGCTAGTTCTCTTGGTTACTATATATTAGCACACAAAGGAATCACAGATGGAAGGAGAGTGCAAATGACTATCAGAAAAAAAGCCTCATGCATTTTAAGATTTTTTTACAAGTCAAAATATACATCCTCCTATTGCCCTCCCATTCCTTAATTGTGTAAGAACCATTCCTATTCATCAGTCTCCTTCACATCTCACTGAATTGGACAGAAAAAAAGATACTTTTCTTGTTAAAGAACAGTATATATCTACTACTCATCAGTTTAACTGATTGCATTAATAAGACATATAGCAGCAGTTTGGGCTGAGACACCCGTTATACCCTCCATTTACGGGGATTTAAATGTGTGAAATGACAGGTACACGAAATTAGGAGGAAAAATAAAGCAATCTGCAGACTTTGGTACTATAGTACACGTAATGTTTTCTTTGAGTTATTAATATTGTGGTTTGACAATCACTAAACAGTTATTAAAAAATTACAAATCTGCAGAAAACAAACAATCATAAGTGCTGACTCTCAGTTGAACGCTCCCCATCTCCCATTCCCACCCACCCTCCCCTATATAGTTTCAATTGTAATAAAAATAGAGATCTTAGCATAAGAATTTTGCTGTCAACTCTTCAAGGTTTCTCTGCATCATCCAAACCACAGGTACGTAGGGGTTGAAGCACCAAATCCACAAGTTTCTCCAACCAAGTTTAAATAAACAAAAACTGAAGACTGAAGGATGCCAAGGTAATTGTTCTTAAATTAAGCTGTAACACAAAGTTCTCCCCCCCCCAAACACAGGGTATTAAGCGTTTAGTTCAAGTACTGCCAGGCTGTATGCAGATCTCTCAGACAGGTTTCATACAAGTCCAAGTACCACTGGTCCTAGAGGGCATCATCCATGATACCGAAGCAGGGCAAGGATCCCCTTTCCATCATCAATTTTAAAAAGTTGCAACCCCCTTCGTGATTGACTGCCGCCACAGGGTCAGTGCTGAGCCTGGGGTTAGAGGGAAGGAAGCGAGAGTCTTCCTCCTCAGGAAAGCTCTATGTGTACTTTGAACAGTTTTCCTTTCAGAGCTCTCTCTCAGGGCTCTCCCCGCTTCTCAGAATCTATTGCCCTTGCCCAGGACACAGAGCCTCGCTCCGACCCAGTAACAGCTGAAAGAAGACTCGACCTACCTGTGGAACCAGACCCAACTTGGTCTCCAAAGGTCGCCTAAGCGACCCCACTGCAATTGGCAAGTCAACTTGTGCACTTAAAGCGTATCAGTTTATGGAATGCTTGTTTGAAGTCCTCATTGGACATGGTATAGATGATGGGGTTGATGAGGGAGTTGATATAGCCCAGCCACGTGAAGAAATCAAAGATAGCCAGGTGGAACCAGCAGGCATCCTTGCAGATAGGCATGGCCAGGGAGATGATGAAGAAGGGCAGCCAACACACAATAAACGCTCCTAAAATGATCCCCAGAGTCTTGGTGGCTTTGCGCTCCCTAGCGGCCATGAGTTTCTTCTTTTCCAGCAGGGCGTCGGAGACTCGCACTTTGACTTGGTTCACGTAGACAGGAGACCCGGATTCACTGGGCACGTCGGGAGCCCTCGAGTTAATGGAGGTGACCGAGGACGTGGATCCCGGGGAGTCGGTGATCAGCTGCGCTCGGGTCAGGCGCTTGCCGGTCCTGTTGGGCGTCTGCTTCAAAATCCGGGAGCGGGCTTCCACATAGATGCGGCCGTAGAGGGCGATGAGGAGCAGGGTGGGGAAGTAGAAAGCGCCCACCGTGGAGTAGACGGTGTAGAGGACGTGGTCGGTGTTCACCACGCATTCCAACACCTCCTCCTCGGCTTTGGCTTGACGCCAGAAGAAGGGCGGCAGCGAGATACAGATGGAGAAGAACCACACCAGCGCGATCATGACCGCCGCCCTCTTCGGAGTCCTTTTAGCTGAGTATTCCACGGCGTCCGTGATGGCCCAGTAGCGGTCCAGAGCGATGACACAGAGGTGCAGGATGGAAGCGGTGCAACAGGTGATGTCCGACGACAGCCACAAGTCGCAGACCACCTGGCCCAGTGTCCAGCGGCCGGTGACCGTGTACATGGTGCTGATGGGCATCACCAGGATGGACACCAGCAGGTCTGTGACAGCCAGGGAGGCGATCAGGTAGTTAGCCGGGGTGTGCAGCTTCCGGGTCCGGTACACTGTGGCGATCACGAAGGCGTTGGAGAGCGTGGTGATCAAGGTGATGAGCGCCAGCAGGATAACCAGCAGTACTTTCCAGGGCAGGGTGATGGAGTCCTGGTAAATGTAGCCCTCGGCGCTGCAGTTGCGGGAGGGAGCAGCGGAGAGGTTGGTTTGAGGAACCCCGGTCTGGGTGCCAGCGGGCAGCGGCGGGGCGCACAGAGCACCTGGTTCTTCCATGGCTCTCGCCCCGGCGCCGGCGCGCAGCTCTTGGGCATGGAGCGGACGAAGAAACGGGCGGAAGAACCGTGGAGAACACAGGCTTGTCCCTTGCTGCCAGTCAGTTCCGTGGGTTCCTCAGTTACTCCTCTGCCCAGGTTCCCAGCTGAAACTATAGAGGTCACGGGCGCTGCAGCCCAGGCGGCGGGCGCGTCCCCTGCACTTCCAGTGCGCCCCGCGCTGCCGCGGCGTCTCTGGTTGCCCCTTCCACGCCCGGTCTTAGCCCCCGGCTTGCCGAGAACCAGCACACCGAGCCCGCTCCGCTCTGGCTCCCCGGAGGCGTCTAGTGGAGGAGGATGAAGTATTGCTTGAGGAGTGGGCTTCGGCCAAGTGGGGTCTTTTACCCCAACTGCTCAGTGCTGATCGTCTCCTAACCCGGGCGCTTATGAATCTGCAGACCCGGCCCTCAGGAGTTTTCTAGCTGTCCAAACCAAAGCTTGCAGGCCAGCGAGGAGTCCTGGTCTTGCATTCCCGCCCCGCCGCCCCAAGCGAGAGCACTTTCCTGCGGCGGCGGCGGCGGCCGCCAGAGCTGGGTGGGGTGAAGTCTGGAAGCCGCGCCGCGCCGCGCCGCGCGCTGGAGCTCTGCCCTCCCTCTCTTTTCACGCGCTGGCCACTCGGGCGAGCTGCCCCGCGGAGACGGGGCCGTAAGAGCGGGCAGTCGAGGGCTGGAGCTGCGGCTGCTCGAGCCACACTGCCACCGCCGCCACCTCGGTCCCATGGGCACTGCTCGGAGCCATGCCACTGGGCATGCGGGGGGTGGAAGGCTGTCGTGGCACGTGGGGAAAGGGAAGGTGTCTTGGGGAGCTGAAGGGACGCGACGTGCGCCAGCCTTGCAGGAGCGTGTAAGCGGCGGAGCAGATGGGCTCTTTTTATAGAGTCCGGGTCCGGCTCGCCGTGCAACTCCTGCGGCGCGGCGAGTGCGGACGCCTGCCCCTCGTCACCTTCCCTTTTTCTCTCTCCCTCCCTCTTTTCCTCCCGCCCTGTTCCCTTCCTGCCCAAGGACGCTCCCGCCGGGTCCTACCGCCTTCTCTCCCCCTTTCCATCCCCTGGCCCCTTTCCGGACCCGGACACTCCTCTCCGGGCCGCAGTTCTGGCCGGGAATGGGGATGTAGGCGTCCTGTTCTTGTCCCTGCGGGCTTTGGTGCCAACTGCGCTCTCCACCGCTAGCTGCGCGCGCCGCCAGTCAGACCCACGCCCCTAGCCGGGCCACGCGCGTAGTTCTAGTGTCTTATCCTAGGCTCCCGCCTACACCACCCACTCACTCTAGGAGGCCAGTGCTGGGTGGAGCAAGACCCTGTCTCAGATCTCTCCACTCTGGAATCTTATCCAGCCCTGAGGGCCACACCCAGGTTAGAAGGAGACGCCAGTAATATCGCCCCAGAAGGAGGGGACCCATATGTGCATTTTATACTTGGGACTTCGGGCTTCGAATCCTTTACTTTGGCTACAATAAAAACTAATTTTATGTATTTAGTTTTAGAAATGTGTGCTTTTCATTCAATCCCTCCCGTTTAACTGTAAGTCGGGAGAGGGGGTTGGGGGACAGAGGGAGAGGAAAGAAAAAGCTGTCTGCCGAAATGTGAAAGTACCGGAAACAGAAGCCAACTCTATGTGAAAAACAGCCTTCGGCTCCACCCTCCCGCTCCAGCCGCCGAGCAGTTCAATGCCTCTGGAAAACAGTTCCCGGTGAGCATGTTCATTCCCACAGCCGCCTAGAAAGGAGGTCATCAGAATTCAAGGGAAAAAAAAAAAAAAAAAGGCGCGGGGGGAGGGGGCACTGGAACCATCGCCATTAGCTTCAGCAGTGTGTCTGTCTCCTTTACCCTCAACAAATACATCAGGATGTCAGCCATGGGCGGCAGCAAACAATACTGATATCCAGGTCCCGCTACCGGAGTAAATCCTCTGTCCTCAGTTTCTCCTCCAGCCTTAAAAGAAACAACTGTAGAGTTGAAGTACAAATCAGAAAGTTTAAAGAAAAGCACCAGGGAAGGACAATGCATTTTTCAGCCCTGAGGACTAAATGATCCCCACTACAAATTCCTAAAGCCCAGATCAGTGTTTGGCACGCAGAATGCATCTAATAAAAACTGCATTGTGATTGAATTTATCAGGTTAAGCGCAAGTATGTTTTAAAGAGAAACACTGAGTTTCAGAGCCAAAGATTATCTGATCCATCCATTTCGTTTTAGAGGAAGAGTAATTGAGATCTTTTGAAATAAGAGCTTTTTCCCAAAGTGACATAGCCCAAACCCAAGTTCCCTTAATTCCTGCTTCTCTAAACCAGGCAGGCAGAAAAAAAAAAAAAAAAAAAAGTGGTTCTTCTATGCGGGGTATTTTTCTTGGCACCAGGGGTACCAAGGCCAATGGAGTAGTACAAGACCTGGTTTTAGAGTAATTTAAATTCTAGAAGAGGCGGACAGACAATAACTACATGAACAAGTAAACAATATACTTTCATATAGTGTTAAGTGTTATGCATAAAATAAAACATACCCACGCATTGAGAGTGAGGGTACTACTTTAACTAAACTCCCCAAAGACGGCCTCTAGATGCGGTCTGGGCTGCAGCAGCCACTCTGAGAGTAAAAGTACAAGCCTCTCTTTCCGCTTTTCTGTCCCTACCGCTCAGCACTTCTCGGGCAACTTCGTGCTTTATTTTCACCACTTTTAAGGGGTCCTCCTCATCCTCCCACCCCATCTGTCCACATCAGAAGCCTAGCTCGACCACATTATATTGCAAACTGCAGCACTCTCAGAAACTGGAGGAGAGGGAAGCAGAGCAGGCGAGCTTAAACCGCTAGGTGGGGGCGTTGTCCAGGATGGAGCAAAAGCCTGTGTGGTTGCGGATGGAGGGGAACGGGGCGGGGGGGGCGGGCAGAAAACTATTTTCCTACTATCTTAGGGGAGCTGGGAAAGATTAGGGAGAACTGCTGAAGGGATGGGAGGCGGGGGATAGGCGAAGAGGGACGTTACCGGCTGAAAGAGGCATTTCCTCTTTTTACTTCTGCTCCAGGAACCTACAAAGGAGAAAAGCACTTCTTCCCCGCAGGGTTTGGCTTTAGCCATGTGGGGACCTGTGGCTTTCTCCAGCTGCATTTACGCTGCTTCACGGAGTCCCGGACCCTGACCAGTATCCGCCACTTCTGGGCGAAGTTTAATTTTACCCTCTTTGCGTAAGAGTTGCGAGAACACACCCAGCCTTCAAACAGACGGGATTTTGGCAGGGTCCAGTGGAGAATCACATTTCATTAACCTGGCTTCCGCATTTCACTCATTCTTTTCTCACTTTAAAACATATAAAACGTAGGCTTTTGCACATGAGTACACGTGTGTGAAACACCCAAGAGAGCAGGAGACCCTTAAGGTCGCCTATGCCTGCGTCGCCCCTGCCGAAGAGGGGCCCCTGGGTGTGGTCCATGCGTCCGGTCCGCAGTCCCCCCGGGCGCTAGAAGGAACCTCCCTTCAGGTTTGCTGGAAATTCAGCGAAAACAGGATCAGCAGGAGGGAAACGGAGGGAACAGTCGGAAAAGGAGCGAGATGGGGCTCCAGAATGCAGCAAAAGTAAGTTGGATGGGCTGGCAGGTTAGTTCACTCGTTAGAGAGTGATGTTGGTAACACCGAGGTGAAGCGTTCGGATCCGCCAGCCCACCGCCAAACAAAGAAAACCCCCCAAAATAAAAACAACAACAAAAGTTTCACACGACCTGGGCACTAAAACTACTAATGAATATGCTCTCCTTATTAATTCCATGAGGATGGGCTTTCAGCGGAAGCTAAGTGGAAGATAACTCTGGACCTGCAAGTGAATTCTGTGATAGTATGGGACAGGAAGCTGGATATGGTGGTGAGCTGGATGCGGAGGGACCAGGGAAGGATCTCCTCTCAAGGAGACCTCCCCTATGCTAGAAAAATGTGATGGTGGCTTTGTTGATGCAGGGAAATTCGAGGCGTAGGTTGAAAAGTTTAGAGCGAGGCGCTAACTAGACCAGACACTGTGAGGAAAACCCCCCTTCACCGGCACCCAACCACAAGAAGACACTCCAGGAAGAATGCAGACAAAATTAGAGCAATATATATATATATATACACACACACACACACATACATATATATATATATTTATGCATACATACATACATACATATACATACATACATACATATATATGTGTGTATGTATATATATATATATATATATATGAGACATTTTCTAATGCCAGTCTCTTTAGTAATAGACGCTTTGCAACTTTGAACAGATACCCGCAACAAGTGGGTTACTACTGGTTCAAAGCTAGCCCAATTCCATCTTGGAGAAGAGCTAGCTCCAAATTAAGTTCTAAATCACATATTTTTTCTGGCTGAAGATCTAGGTCTTAGAAGAAAATTTCTAATTTAAAGTTACTGCTAAGTAATATAAGTAGAGGTTGCATGAAGGACGGGATGCCAAATGTTTCTTCCTGGACAAAGAGTGGGATTCAGCAATAAGGAGAAATCTCTGAATGGAAAAACAATGTCAATGAATCCACCGAACTTAGAAACAATTTGCTTCTTTAAGTTGGCAGTGTCATTAGGCAGCTCTGTTCAGGGTCAAGTCTCTCTTGAAAAACCCAATAAAAAACTTAATGCTGAAGTTATCTTCCAGCCTAAGAAAAAGAAGGAATAGAATCTTCTTTTTACATTGAAAATAAGGGTTTTGTTCCTTATTTTCAAGCCAGGAAAAATTGCATCATTTCGTGCAATTAGTTCTGGCTCTACAAAGAAAACAAACGAAGCTGTGTTTTATTGCTTCTTCACCTGTAATTCATGAATAATAATCATTATCCTTTATAGAGCACTATGTAATGAGCCATATGCTATGTGTTCTATATACATTCATTTAATTCTTATAACACTAGGAGTTGTCATTATCATACTTATTTTCTGGATGAGGAAGTTGAGGCTTTTAGATAATTCAAGTAACTTTGCCAGTGTCAGGCAGATGGAGAGTGTTAGAACCTGTTTTCAAATCCAAGTCACTCTAATTTCAAGTTTCAGCCCTTCAGCAATATTCTACACTGAATCAGCCATGCAGCTCAGCATTGGTAGCCATTCTAACCTACCTGCCCATGACTTTATTTCCTCCCACCTGTGAGGTGACATCACTGCTCATAACTATTTAAGTCTCCAGAATAATCTTCTCTTAGATGCCTTCAAATTTTTACGTAGGGGTTGGGGACATGGGGAGTTGGTGATTGTGGTAAAAATAAGGTAGAAAACTGTGCACTATGATTACATGTAGCTAGCTAACCACCATTTCAAAATCAGTGATCACATACTATGTATTCTGATATCACAGCCCAAATAGAAATCAGGCTAAGCTCTTACCCAAGATCATTTCGGGCTTAATTACTACAGGATGTCATTTTATTCTATCTAATCTTTTATTTTATTTTTTCTTTTCCCTGTTCTTTCTGCTTCTCTGTGCTCTCATCCTTAACTCTTCCTCCGCCCCTGCTATGCACACAAATATACGCAATATAAATTAATTAATTAAAGCTTTATTTAATTGTGTGGATGGGATGTTTTAAATAGTGACATTTTCTGTTCTCCGTCTTTAACCACATTAGTTTGAATATCAGTTAGAAAAAATAACCTAGAAAAAATGATTTTTTTCCCCTGTGTGTTGAACTTAATTGACTTTCCCCCTGCCATGGGTTAGCATCTCACCAAAGAAAAAGAGGCTTATTCCTGATGATAAAATTATTCAAATAAAGGTCTTTAAAGGACATATTGTCAACCAGAAATCAGCAGTTTAGCATGTTCATCTACTAAGAACAATGCAAAAACCAGGAATATAAACAAAAATAAATCTAAGTGCCAAGGTACTAAAACTTTAGTGCTCTATACATAAAGACCTTCTCCTACCTTCATTCATACCTTACTACTTCTTACTTTACATATGGTTCTGATATGTTTGGCTATATAGTTTCCAAGGCCCCTGAAGACTAGAAGCATCACATTAGAAATGGATGAGAAACTGTCAGGTAAGCATGTTAAATGCAGCAATGTGCTGTATATGTTACCATTATTGCAAAACAGGCAAGGAAAGGTAGGGTAAACTCTAAAAAGTAAAAGCCTAGAAGAATAACAATAACAACAGCATTGTGTTAGCACATTTAATAATATGAAGTATATAGTATTAAGACATTTATCAAATGAAAAACCAGTTTAAATATACCTAAAAACAAAAGGGGGAATTTATTTCAAGGAGAGTGGGGACTCTCAAAATCAAAAAAGGAATTGAACTGCCAAGCTTTAGACAAAGTAAGAATGCAGCTGAGTCTTAGGAAAAATCAGAATTAGGAACAGCAACAGGACTCTCTTTTCTTTTCTGTTGGTTGCTGTCCGCATGTAGGCTTCTTTCATCTCTTTTGCTGTAGATAGGGCTTTCTTCACATTGTTGAAAACAGCCATTAGCACCTTTTGAGTTTACATCTTATACCTTCAAACATATTTCAGAAACTAATCTAAATCAGTTCCAAGTTTAGAAATTCTGAGAAATGGGTTCTACTTTTGAGTAAAATGTAGGAGGCCATGAAAGATTAACATTTCCAAAGTAACAACTAGAAATGTCATAAATGTAAAATATCTTACTTTTAAAAGTTTGAAGAGTTGTGGAAGCAAGAATTAGACAAACTAAAATTGCCAAGGAGGAAAAGCATTTCTAGGTAAGCTTATGATCACTGCCTGTTTTACTTCCTTAAGGCATTTGCTAATTCTGGGCAAAGGCTGTGAATCGGACACATTCCAGGCAGAGGGATTTTATTGGGGAAAAGAGAAACAAGCAGAGTTCTTGATGGATGAGCATTGGGGCCAATATGACACATGGACATTTGCTGTGTGTTGCAGCAAAACAGGAGACCAGGGGAGTGGGTAAGACAATTAATAGGCAAACTAAATCTCCCACAGTCTTGGAGTACTTAGAGGAAACATCTCTCTAGAGAGAAGGGGTCTAGTTAAACATATGACTGACCTTCCCTTCAAGCATTTACAAGATTTTGAAGCTCGTTTGGGGCAGTGTACAAAAGTAAATCTCAAATCTCTAAAAGCAGAACAGATTCTTCTGCAGTATTTCAGGCCTGAGAGGACAGAGACCTTCCAGGCTCTCAGTTAAAAGCAGGGCCAAGAGAACAGGATGAGTCACAGATGGACCAAGTCTAATTACAAATCAGCCTTGTCTCAGCTCCATCTCTGACTGGTCAATGTAGTCAGCTCTTCATGTATTCTGCCTAACAGAGGAAAGGAGGAATACTATCTGGGAAAAATAATATCATTCAAGGCCTCTACAGACCTTTTATATACAATATCTGATTACAATAAGAAGTATGATATATGTGTAGTGGCAATAAAATAAGACCAGTAATAAAGAAAACTTAGACAATAGAAGTAAATCCATGCATAATATAGATACGAGAGTTAGCAGGAAAGGATTTTAAAATACTGTACCTATTAATAATATGCTAAGAAAAATAAAGGAAAAATGAACTAAATAAATAAAAAGGTAGAACATTTCAACAGTGAATGGGTATCTTTAAAAACAAAGTCAAATAGACACTCTAGAAATGAACATAGTCACTGGCTGAGTGTATTAGAATGCCCAACTCAGCAAAAGACACATTAGCAGCCTCACAAATTCAGAAAAAAATGTCTGAAGTGAAGCACAGAGATAAGAAAAATAAAAAGAAAATAACAGAATGTAAGAGTAGGACTGAGTCAAATAATCTAAAACATAAGCACAGAAGGAGAGGAAAAAGAGGTGAGGTAGAAGAAGTACTTGGATAATTTCCAAGAATTTTCAGAAATAGTAAATACATCAAACAAACACAGTGTTGAAGAAGCTCAAAGAACTCCAACAAAAATGAATACAGATAAAACCACAGATAAGCACATAGTGATAAAACTGGTAAAAAACCAATGGCAAGGAAAAAAATTCAGAAAACCACCAGAGAAAAAGACACATTACTTTCAAAGAAGCACCGGAAAGCCCAAGGTTGACTTATTAACAGAAACTATGAAAGTCAGGAAATAATGTAATGACATCTTATAATAGCTAAAAGTATTTTTAAAAAATCTGTTAATATAGAATTCTGTATGTAGGGTTAATATCCTCCAAAAATGGAGGTGAAATACAGATCAGCCAAACAAAAGGTGAGGGAGGTTTTTTTTGTTTTTTTTTTAAAGATGACCGGTAAGGGGATCTTAACCCTTGACTTGGTGTTGTGAGCACCACGCTCAGCCAGTGAGCGAACCAGCCATCCGTATATGGGATCCGAACCCGGGGCCTTGGTGTTCTCAGCACCGCACTCTCCCGAGTGAGCCACGGGCTGGCCCAGTGTTGACAGAGGAACAGGACTACAGGTAACAATAAAGTTGTTCAGGCTGAATGAGAATGATGCCATATGGAAGCACAGAGTGAAAGAAGGAATGAAGAGCATGGGAGAGTGTGAATATATGAAAAAATATAAAAATAATGTTTTCTAGATTTTATAATGTATTTAGAAGTAAAATATATGACCACAATAACACAAAGAGTTACTACCCATAATGAAAGGGGATAAATGGAGTGAAATGTAGTTAAATTCTTACATTGTTCACAAGATGATAAAGGTATTTAAGTTCAACAGAAAGATATAAGAGTCCTAATACCAGAGCTTCAAACTATATAAAACAAAATTTGATGGGATTAGAAGGAGTACTAGACAAAGCCTCAATCAGATTTAGAGTTTTTGACACACATTTCTTATTAGCTGTTAAAATGATAAAACAAGAAGACAAAAAAAAAATTAGTGAGGATATTAAATATTTGAACAAAATATTTAATCAGTTTCAACTAAATGACATAGAAACAATTCTATTTTAACAATTATAAAATTAATATTCTCTCCAGGGACACAAGGAATACTTCCAAATATAGAATATATGTCAGATGCAAAGCAAGTCTCAAGTGATAGAAACAGTTTCATCATCGAAGAAGATAAATGGATGACATATAAGCATATTAAACAATGTCAATGTCATTCATCATCAGGTAAATGTAAATTAAATCACAGCAGTATACCACTATGCACACATTACAATGCCTTTAAAAGACACTGCAAGTATCAACTGCCCACAGAGATGCAGAGCAACTGGAACTCTTGTTGGTTGGAAAGCAAAATGGCACAGCCATGTTGAAAAACAGTTTAGCAGGTACATTATAAAATAAAATGTACATTCATGAGCCAGCAATTCCATTCCAAGTTATCTACCCTAGAGAAATGAAACTTATGTTCACATAGAAAACTGTACATGAATGCTTATAGTAGCTCTACTCATAATTGCCAAAATTTAGAAACAGCACAGATGGCTTTCAACCCATAAATATGAAAACAAACCATAGTGCATCCACACAATGCAACATTTCTCAGCAATACAAAGGAATGAACTATTGATTCATGCAACAACATGGATAAAACATAAATGCATTTTGCTAAGTGAAAGAAGGCAGAATCAAAATGTACAATTCCATTTATTTGACACTTGGGAAAAGGCAAGACCATAGAGAAAAACAGTTGCCAGTGGTTACCAGCGGTTGGGTGGGAAAGGAATATTCTGTGAAGAAGTGACACAGGAGAACTTCTAGTGTGATGGAACTGCTTTCTATAGTACTATGGTGATGCATTTTCATATATAGATGTATTTAAAGTGCTTAACCAGAATATGAGGGAAAAGAAAGGCGGCAAACTGTGACAAATGGATGTAACTGTATTACACATGAATCAGAGAGCCACACTGAAGAAGATGGGGGAGAAAATTGATAACTTACAAAACTTTAGAAAACAGTGCTTTGTCTTAATTCTGCAATGCTAAGGACAAAAAACAAACAAACAAACAAACCATGTACAGACATGAGCTTTAGTTGATAAATCTGTTTCTTGAGGGGTAATGGGTTATGAATTCTAAAACAACTTTATTTTATATACCAGGGTTGACCAAATAAATAAATGTATTGTAGATAATGAGAGCCAGGTTTCTCACTCTCAGAGAAATTAAGTTACAAACCAAAGAAGAGGAAGAGTAGAATCAGAATCAAGTCTGTGGTGCTGGATTGGAGTCCTAGTTATCAATATGAATTCGTTTTTATATAGAGATAGATAGATAAATGGATTCAGAAATAAATTTAGATGTATGTATGTTTGAGTTACATGTACATATATTTTTTAGCTCTGTCCACTGAGAGAGCTGAAAAGCAATGACACCACCGTAGTCATGAACATAGATGGTGCCCAGATTTTATTTCTAAATATTATTCTTCAATAAAAAGAACCAGGGCTCCTTGGAGATCTGGTTGATTTCAGGGCTGTGGTAAGGAAAAGTCAAGATACATATGAAGCATCTGTGGTGCCAGAAAAAAGAAGGAAGGAAGTGCTAAAAAAAAAAAAAAAAAAAGAAAAGAAAAGAAAAAAAAGGAGAGAGAGAGAGAGAGGGAGGAGGAGGAGGAGGAGGAGGAGAGAAGACAGGAAAGAAAAAAAAAAAAGAAAACAAAGATGGGGCATATCAAAAGCAATTTGGAGCCAACCTGAATAGCCAAAGTTGGAACAAACTGAACAACAAAATAAATAGTTATATTTTGGATTACAATGCAAATAACCAAATAATATCTATCAGCTTATACTACTACAAATTAATGGATAGATAAAATAAATGGAGAGAAAGTAACAACTTTTCCTTAAGAAAAAATTACAATTAATAAAGGTAGAATAAATGATAGAAATAGAGTATCACTAGAACACCACAGGAATAATTGCTCAAGGTAAGATCCAACAGTGAATGCTAAAATTAGTGGACAAAAGTTTAATCAGTAGGAGGATATTTGCATAGTCTCAAAGTACCTCCCTCAAAATTATTAGTAATTACAAATAGAAAAATAATCAACTTACAATGAAGAGGCCTAGCAGACACTGCCGTAGACAAGTGATCAAAATTAGCCTCAACAGCGGTAGTCAAGTTAATATCACGCCCTTCTGCTGCCATGTGATGCCACAAGAAGGCTCCTTCACCTCTGCAGCGTTCTTGTCACACAATCCATAACCACTGTCCTTTTGATGGTCACACTGCAAAATACCTGACCAGTATTCTTCAAAATACCAGGGTCACGACTGATAACGAGAAACTGAGGAAATTCTATAGAGTATAGAAGACCAAGGAGACCTGCTACATAAATGCAATGCAGGACTCTGAATTGAATTCTGAAACAAGGAAAAGGAAATAAGTGAAAGACAGTATTGTTCCAATGTTAATTTCTTAGTTGTGTGAAATATTCCATGGTTATGTTAGATAATAGCATAAGAGAAACTGGGTGAGGGTATATAGGAATTCTATGTACTATTTTTGCAACCCTTCTGTAATTCTAAAATTATGTTTAAAAATTTTTAACAGTTTTCACCTATGAGAGGAATGAAAGCATTTGGATAATGGGTCATAGGCAACCTTGTGACTTCTTAATGAATATGTTTCATGTAGTTATGATTTTTGAACCATGTAAAGATATTAATTATTTAGAAATAAATGTAATATTTAAAAACACATAGAAATAAAGGGAGAGGCCCAGTTTTACATCCTGAAGTGTTTCCCCTGTGTTTTCTTGTAGGAGTTTTATAGTTTCAGGTCATATACTAAAGTCGTTAATCCATTTTGAGTTGTTTTTGGTATATGGCAAGAGGTATGAGTCTAGTTTCATTCTTCTACACATGGATATCCAGTTTTCTCAGCACCATTACTAAAGAGGCAGTCTTTCCCCCAATGTATGTTCTTGGCACCTTTGTCAAATATCTGTTGGCTGTAAGTTCCTGGGTTGCTTTCTGGGTCCTCTATTCTCTTCTATCGGTCCATGTGTTTGTTTTTTTGCCAGTATCATGCTGTTTTGGTTACTATAACTTTGTAGTATAGTTTGAAGTCAGGTAGTGTAATGCATACAGTTTTGTTTTGTTTTTTTTCTAAGGATTGCTTTGACTATTTGAGGTCTTTCATTGTTCCATATGAATTTTGGGATTGTCTTTTCTATTTCTGTGAAGAATGTCATTGCTATTTTGATGGGGATTGCATTGAATTTGCAGATCATTTCGGGGAGTCAGGACATTTTCACAATGTTGATTCTTCTAATCCAAGAGCATAGCATGTCTTTCCATCTTTCGGTGTCCTCTTTAATTTCTTTCAGATGAATTTTGTAGTTCTCGTTGTAGAGATCTTTTACTTCTTTGGTTAAATTTATTCCTAGCTATTTCATTCTTTTGGTAGCCATTGTAAAGGTGCTTGCTTTCTTGATTTCTTTTTCTGCTTGTACATTGTTGATTTATAAGAATGCTACTGATATTTGTGTATTGATTTTTTACCTGCAACCTTACTGAATTCATTTGAATAAGACCCCCAAAGCATGAGCAACAACTACAAAAAAAAATGGGATTGTATCAAACTAAAAACCTTCTACACAGCAAAGAAAACAATCAACAGAATGAAAAGACCACCCTTTGAATGGGAGAAAATATTTGCAAACCGTACACCAATAAGGGATTAATTTCCACAATATACAAGGAACTCAAACAACTTCACAGTAAAAAAAACTACATAATCCAATTAAAAATGGGAAGAGAAACTGAATAGCCATTCTTCAAAGGAAGACATACAGTCAACAGGTACATGAAAAAATGCTCAACACCATTAATCATCAGGGAAATGAAAATCAAAACCACATTGAGATAACATCTCACTCCAGCTAGACTGGCTATTATCAAAGAGACTGAGAATAACAAATGCTGGCACAGATGTGGGGAAAAGGGAACTATTCTACACTGTTGATGGGACTATAAGTTAGTACAGCTGTTATGGAAAATAGTATGGAAGTTTCTCAAACAAAACAATTCTACAGATAGAACTGCCATACAATCCAGCAATCCCACTATTGGTTATATACCCAAAGGAGTAGAAATCATCATGTTAAAGGGACTGCACTCTCATGTTCATTGCAGCTCTATTTGCAATAGCAAATATATGGAACGAACCTAACTGTCCACCAGCAGATGACTGGATAAGAAAAATACGGTATATATACACAATGGAATACTTCTCAGCCATAAAAAAGAATGAAATTCTGCCATTCACAGCAACATGGATGAGCCTGGAGAAAATTATGTTAAGTGAAATAAGCCAGGCACAGAAAGAGAAATACCACATGTCCTCACTCATAAGCGGGAGTTAAGAAATAAAGAAAAAAGAAAGACCATAAGAAAATGTTGAATATTCAGAAGGAAAGAACAGACCTATAGTTACTAGTGGTGGGAAAGGAGGTATAGAGTGGGGATAGGGAGTAATCAGGTAGGGGACACAAAAAGTAATTATGATTTGTAATAATGAACATGCTAATAACATTGATTTGATCATCACATACTGTACACAAATACTGATAGTTAACTCTGTACTCAATAAATATGTATAAATAAAAATAATTTTAAAAAATGAAAGGTATCAATAGAAATTTATTTTTTAACTCTCTAAATTGTGGTCAAAGATTTGTATAAAGAGCTGTTATGTGAAATAATATGCACTATTATACACTGTGTGTGTGTGTGTGTGTGTGTGTGTGTGTGTGTGTGTATCTCATGAAAAAAGTAAAATAAAATTAAAGGACTTATGTTGAGTTGATGGCAGAAAGTATTCAAGCCTTGTGATCTCATATTACAATATAACATCAAGAAGATGTTTTCATTGCTATTGTTTGTAAAGCACAAAAGTACATCACCAGCTATATCAACAATAATTTAGATATAACATGAATATTTTGCCTTAATTAAACTCATAGTGAATGTTCAATGAATGAGTCAATGTTGCCTTTCTCTGTATCTCCTCTACAGATCTCAGAGGCCTTGTTCCAATTGAAAGGAAAGAGGTATGGACCATGGTTTTACAGCAGCTTTTCTCGAGAATGAAATATACTTTGAGCACATGAACTCATGAGCAGGAGAAAATTGATTGGAGGATGGACCTGATGTCCATAAAAACCTTTCCATATTTATTTTCTAAAATTATATTTCTGTGTATGAGGATCCAATTGTAAGTACAGTGTTTGGGGCTGCAGATTTGCAATTATTTATTTGTACAGAATGTTTAAATATTTCTTTTATTTGCATGCTAATAGCACTGTACTGTGTAAAATTCTGACTTTAAAATTTGACCATATTTTTCTAGTTTTGCTGCTGACAGAGGTACTGAAATGATTATGTGCTTGATATCTCATCTGTGATGACAGCTGCTCTATGGCTCTACCATCCAACAGGCAGTGACATCTTTACATTATATATATTTTTTGTGCCTATTCTGACCATCTTAATTTATATGAATTTAAAATCAATTTGCTTTCAAACTCAAAAAAAATGAACTAGGACACATTCTTCTATTTCATGCAATAACTCCATGTACTTAGGGAATACCATTTTCATAAGAAAGGCTAAGTTATATTTTCTTTAACGCTGGAATACTTCACAGCCATGGTACGTAATGATTTGCTCCATGGGTTTGCCAAAGCCCACATCTAACTTTGCTCTCCCCATCAAGTTCAAGTATAAAGCTGAGTTCTCTCAGCTCTTTATAAACTTCTCCAGCTTTCCTCCCATAGATTTATAAAAGCTGATGTCTCACACAAGGGCTATGGATTCTTCTTGATCAGTACTTCTTACACAGTAAGGTAATGTAGTTGGATCATTCCCTCTGATGTTCTCTTTCTCAATCTTGAATGAAAACTTCTAGATTAATGGAATAATTTCTTTTATTAGAAAATTTTGCTCTCCTACCAAATTTGTGTTCTATACTCAGCTTCCTGCTTTGTATTTTCATCATGTCTTGGTCTCTCTATGTCCTAATGGAAAGAGTCCTTTTTTCTTGGATGTTTTTGCATCGTATTTTTTATTGTTGTTGCATTTATCTTTGTGTGTGAATGGGTGTGTTAAATTCTTTGTTTCATTGAATAAAGATTTATAGATTAAGAATTACTGAATATTTGGAATCCCATATGCAAATATGGTTGCCTGTTCAAAATGATAGTTAAGATCAAGCTATAACTGTTAGATTTACAGCAGAATACTTAATGATGCACTTTCATTTAACTTTAAATATTTGGGGTGGAACGATGTGTTGTTATTTTTGATTTAGTGCTTAATTGTGTTCCAGGGACTCTGGTCCCACATAGTAACATGAGGGCTCAAGAATCACTGTCTTTGGCACAGCCTTACCTAAACAGTTTAACCCTTTCAAAGCATACTTTTTGGGAGGCTCTGGTCTTGTATCCCCATCTATCAGTCAATTTTTAAACACTCATGGATGTTAGACATTTCCATGTTCCATGTCAAAAAATCTCAGGGTCATATCAGACACAGGAAACAGCCCCAACTAATCAGAATAGACAGTCCTTTTGGAGACCCATGACTGCACTATGGACAGACCCCAGGAGACCCTAGATGAGGGGTCTGAGTGTCCACGGTAAGAAAAAGGATCCAACTGGGTGGGCTTAGGTGAGGACTACCAAGCAATGTCAAAGCAGAGCATATTTCAACCAATCTAAAAAGCCATCAGTGGTAAAATTAGCCATTATTTAACGTGCCACTAAAAAAGTCACCAATTAAATTGTTGCTTTTTTTCACCATTTAGAATTTTATGTTATTACATTGAAAGAGCCTTTCTTAGACATATTGAACAATAGGGTTTTTTTATTACATACCATTTTTATGCATACATAAACAAAATTTATTGGTTAAGGTATATTCCTAAAATTTCTTTACATTAAGAATTTAAGTCTTTTGAATTACTTTTCAACAGTCATTAATTTTTGTATTTTTCCACACAGCATCATCATCCATGTCATTAAGAGTATGGCTAATGTAATGTTTTTAAAAATATGCTCCATTATTATCTCTGGCATTTTTTCTCAAAGAAATATTCTCCCAGCTTTTTCTCAAAATACATAAAAATATGTGTTAACAAGTGACAACCACATCATAATTTCCACTGGTAATTATACAATACAACAATTTCAGAAATGTTCAAATGTAAAAAAAAGTTCATCTTGGACCTGATTAAATATGGTAAGTTCAATACAGTTAACAGCACATATGACAGGTCTGCTGATTTATCAGCTTTGCCAGTATATTTATTATAGCTGGTATTTATACAGTATATTTTATGTGAGGGTATTAGAATATTTCTCAAATATTAATAGCGTATTTTCAATTCATAAATATTTAAACCCTATAAGTGGAATTACATTCATCTCAGAAATTTGGCAAAGATTAAAATGTCATTGTTTACCATAGCCAGAATGAATATTATGAATCAAAAGAAGTTAAATATAATTTGTGAACAAATTTTGTGAGTCTAATTTTGGTAATCTGAGTAGAAAAGAATAAATAGGGAAAAAATTCAAACTGAAATCAATTAAAAAACTACAACATAAGGAAAACAGAGCTGTTGTTTTAAAACTAATGCAATAGCACAAAGTAGGAATTTTTTATGAGAAAAAGAAGAAATTTTTAGAATTTCTTGGAACACTTAAAAAGATGTGTAAGGGCATGAAATTAAGGAGTCAATGGAAGGGGAATCGTTTAATATGAGACAGGATTCCAAAGATATTTTTGAATAAGAAAAGAATGCAAGGAAGCCTTAAAATATCAATATGCAAGTCCATTCTAGAATTAAGAAAAAGTAGTAATAACACAGAATTTTGAATCAGTAATAGAAAGTATAACATAAAAATATCATGGAATGTAGAGAAAGAGAAGAGATGAAATAAAAAGAGATAAAAATGACAGAAATCTGTGGTGAAAGAACCCTGAAGACAAGCAATAATCCCCAATATTAATGAAGAAAACTTCACTGCATTTAGGAAAATCTAAGTTTACTTATTGAAAGTGTTTCTAAATTCCAGAACAATTAATAAGAAAAGACATATATATAATATAGCCCATTGCATGTATTTGTTTTATTTTCAAGATATTTTTAAAAAAATCTTAAAATGACTGTTGCAGAAAAAAAATAAACCCGATTACCTTCAACAAGGAGAATGGAGTCAGCTGAATGTTTCTTTCATCAGTACTTCATCACCAGCAGATGATGGAGAAATATTTGCAGAGTTTCAAGAAAATGAAGGTTGCAAACCCAGATTTTTATACCGAGCCAATTTGCTGTTCATGTGTAAAGGAAACAGGAAGAGCATCTTAAATATGCAATAAGATGTGCATTAAAAAAAAAATCAATGCTCTATTCAAGGAAAATTTAGAAGGATGTGTGTTAATTTGTTAAGCATTAATACTTTTTGGGTGGGAGAAGTAAAAATGATTTTCACTTCCTTTCCTTTGAAGTGCTGGTTTTCATTTGAAATTAAGTAGGGATTTGTCGGGTCCGCCACTGGCCGACCCGAACAGCCCCTAGCCTCGTTCCTTTTGGTGGGTGACCAAATAGCCCAGGATTCCTCTTTCCCTCCTGTCCCCTTTGGAAGGAGACGGGGCAAGAGAGCTGTGAAGAGAGGTGAGCACACCGCTGGCCCCAAAAACAGCCCGGTTAAAGGACACTCAGACGCGGCAGGGGTTCTGTCGAGCAGTTCCGTTTATTATCACACAAGCACTTGCTTTTAAAGACAAATGGGGAAAGGAGATTTTTTACATAATCTTATCAGCCTAAAGGTCAAGAGAGCATGCATCCTGTCTCAATGCCTAGCTATTGCAACCTCGAGCGCGGAAGGGCATATTTGGCCAATAAGGGCTAAGGCAAGGTTCCCACAGACACCCCCACCCTACTTCCTCCCGGGCCATCTTAGGCTGCCACATTAATATGCCCTTGTGGGCCTATAATGGCGCTACTTGTAATGTCAATTAAGGTGGCGTTAGTTTTTAAAGCCCAACATCTCCCCGTTTCTGTTTTAATAAGGCAGCTGGAGGCGGCTAACCTTCCCACCTTTGCCTCCATTCCCTCTGGTGGCTGTGCCTGTCTTAGGTTGTTTCCCTCTGGAAATCTTACCTGTCATTGACTATCCAGCAAAGCAGGGGTGGGGCGGAGCCTTAGAGATTGGTGTTGATTTCTTGAAGGGCCATATTGACCCAAGGGCTGTCAGGGCTTTCTTTATGGGCCACCTCCTCTACCACCTGGGTGAGCATTACGAGATAAGTGGTATTGCGCCTTATAAGGGACACAACCTGGCGAATGGCGTAAGGCCCCAAGATGCCAGGGGGCCTGCCAGGGAGGACAGCAGGGTGGTGAGCCATGGGGGGAACTTGAAAGCCAGCTTTGGAACCAATTACAATTGGCTTCACGTTCTTTTTTTCGCTTTTCTAATCCTTCTCTAAGCTTAGCTAGGGAATCTTTGACCACTCCAGAGTGGTTGGCATAGAAGCAGCACTCTTCTTTGAGGGCGGCGCATAATCCTCCTTGCTGTAAGAACAACAGGTCTAGTCCATGTTGATTCTGTAAAACAGCTTCAAAAAGTGATGTTAGTGATTTTTTTTTTTTAAATGTGATACAGACACCTCCAAGCGGCTTGTATGACCTCCCAGGTTTGGTTGGCTGGCTCCTAGGGACCTTCCCTGGTGGCAGAGGCCCTTGTCCTTGTTGACCCGAGGAGGGCGGCCACTTGGAGCATCCACAAAGGGTTCATAATGCAGTCTGAACCATACAAACAATAAACTCCTCAGGGTCCTCAGTACCCTGGGTGTCTGGCAAGAACTTAAGATTTTTGGCTGGGACCCATATAGGGGTTGACTCACTGAGGGGGAAGACACAACCAAACCCCCGACCCATAGTTAGCAACGGGTCAGGGCCCCTCCACTGGCCTGTTAAGGGGTCTTTCCACTGCACTTGGACTTCCGGGCATGGTGGTTGAGCTGACCAGTGTTTCTGGAAGGCAGACAGGGGTTCATTTTTGGAAAAATTTAGGATGTTTAAAGTTAGGAGTGCCTGTCCCAACTGCTGATGAGGGCTGATGACTCCCCCTTTTTGTTTTAATAATTGATTTTTTAGGCATTGGTGATGCCGTTCAACAATGGCTTGCCCTTGGGGGTTATAGGGAATTCCTGTAGTATGTTTAATGTTCCATTGTATTAAGAATCCTTGTAAGGCTTTGCTAGAAAAACAAGGCCTATTATCTGTTTTAATTCGTGCTGGCAGCCCTAAGGTGGCAAAACACTGCAGCAAGTGATTTTTTGCATGCTTGGCAGCTTCACCTGCTTGTGCTGTGGCCCAACAGGCGTGTGAATAGGTGTCAACGGACACAAAAACATATTTGAGTTTCCCAAAAGGCAGGAAGTGAGTTACATGAGTTTGCCACAGCACATTAGGCTTGCGTCCCCTAGGATTGACCCCTGGCAGTTGTAAGGGGGGTACTTGCAGATAAGGAAGGCATGACTTGCATGTGTGTACAATCCTTTTTAGCTGTGAAATAGGTATATTTGGAAACCTGGCATGTAGACCTCGCCAGTTTACATGAGTTAAAGTGTGCAGTTGGCTGGCACTATCTATTGTATATATTTTAGGGCCCTGAGAGGCAAGAATGTCTGCCTGGGCATTTCCATTGGCTAGAAATCCTGGCATCCCTTGATGACCCCGAAGGTGTTGAATAAAAATAGGGTTATTGCAGCCTTGTAACGTACTCCTTACTTGTATCATAAGGGAGGAGATGGGATTACAATCTAAGCGAATGTGGGCTCCCGGAAGCCCAGGGAGAAGATTGGCTGCATATAAGCTGTCTGTAAAAACGTTAATGGGGTCTGGCACCTTTTGCAGGGCAAGGAGTATAGCCAGCAGCTCTTTGTATTGTGCCGACCCGTCACACGGGTGAAAATGAGCAACGGGGCTGCCTGTGATGTGGTGCGTGGGGTTTTTTGCCTTTAGCCTTGGGACATTGGCTTTTAAAATGACCTTGTATAGCCAGCAGCTCTTTGTATTGTGCCGACCCGTCACACGGGTGAAAATGAGCAACGGGGCCACCTGTGATGTGGTGCGTGGGGTTTTTTGCCTTTAGCCTTGGGACATTGGCTTTTAAAATGACCTTGTCTTCCGCAACCAAAACATTGTCCCTTGAAGGGTGGGGGAGTATTGTTTCCTGAGGGGATCAGGGTGGTAAACGCCTTGAAAGCTTCGGTTAAGTTTTGTGTCTGAGCCTGCAAGGCTGAGGATAAAGTTCTGGCCTCAGCAACAGCCTTTTTTAGTTTTTTTACAACGTTGACCGGATAGGCCTGAGGGGCCGCTTCCCCCCACAGGCTGTGGACGGCTGGGGGTTCCCAGGGAGCCATAACAAGAAAAACCTGCGGCTCTGCTGGGGGTGTTTTTAAAGGTGGGCTAGCCTCCTCCACTTCTTCAGGTGCCGCTTTCTCTCCTTCGGCTAAACTTTGGCGGAGAGGAGGGTACAGAGTAGGGGCATAGATATCACTCAGTGGCTCAGGGCCTTGCATTGGCAGCTTTGTTTCCTTTTTTCTCTCCTCATCAAACTGCGCCCAGTCCCTTTCTGCCCCTTCCTGATGCTCGGGATGGAAGCAAAGCTTTAGGGCAGAGATGGTTGGGTAGAACCCTAAGGGGGGGTCTAGCCTGTGACTAATCTCGTTCTTTCTGGCCAGGGTCTGAACCCGGTCCCAAGTCTCATACGAGAACAAGTTGGACGAAGGTGCCCAAGGGGCTACCTGCACCACATGACGCCAGGCATTGGTGGCAGTGGAGTCAGATATTTCTAGGCCTCTACTTTTTAAAATGTACTTTAGAGCCTTGCAGGCTGTCTCGTCACTCTTTCCACACACACACCTCCCATGTTGCCCCGAGGAAGGGACAAAGGGAGCAACAGGGCAGAGAAGTGCAGGGACTTCCCCCTGTTATGGTACTCACCCTGACACGCAGGCGGATTACTTCACGGCGACTACCGTGGTTGCGGGGGCCACTCAGCTGGTTGATCACCCTTCGTCGACCTTCTTTCAGGACCGAGCAGCCAGGGGCCTCACTTGCTCGCCTTTCACCCACGAGTTTTAAAAACCGCCTCACATGGGGCACCCCTCTGTCGGGTCCACCCCCGGTCGACCCGAACAGCCCTAGCCTCGTTCCTTTCGGTGGGTGAACGACTGGCCTGGGATTCCTCTTTCCCTCCTGTCCCCTTTGGAAGGAGACGGGGAAGAAAGCCGTGAAGAGAGGTGAGCACAACCACCGGCCCCAAACAGCCCGGTTTAAAGGACACTCAGACGCAGCGGGGGTTCTGTCGAGCTGTTCTGTTTATTATCACACAAGCACTTGCTTTTAAAGGCAAATGGGGAAGGGAGGTTTTTTACATAATCTTATCAGCCTAAAGGTCAAGAGAGCATGCATCCAGTCTCAATGCCTAGCTGTTGCAACCTCGAGCGTGGAAGTGCGTATTTAGCCAATAAGGGCTAAGGCAAGGTTCCCACAGACACCCCCACCCTACTTCCTCCCGGGGCCATCTTAGGCTGCCACATTAATACGCCCTTGTGGGCCTATAATGGCGCCGCTTGTAATGTCAATTAAGGTGGCAGTTAGTTTTTAAAGCCTGACAGGGATTGCTTTTATTTTCATAAATAAAAAAATAATTTTATTTATTTATTTCAATTGAAGCATAATTGATTGTACATATTTATGAGGTACAGAGTTGACTATCAGTATTTGTGCACAGTTTGTGATGATCAAATCGATATTATTAACATGTTCATCATTACAAATCATAGTTGTTCTTCATGTCTTTTGTCCAATTAATCTCTAATTCCCCCTTCCTCTCCCCTTTTCCTACTTCTAGTAATGATAAGTATGTTCTCTCCTTCTGAAAATTCAGTGTTTTATTGTTCTTTCTTTCTTTCTTTCTTTCTTTCTTTCTTTCTTTCTTTCTTTCTTTCTTTTTCTTTCTTTCTTAGTTCCTACTTATGAGTTAGGACATGCAATATTTTTCTTTCTGGGCCTGGCTTATTTCACTTAACATAGTTTTCTCCAAGCTCATCCATGTTGCTGTGAATGGCAGAATTTCATTTTTTTCTTATGGCCGAGTAGTATTCCATTGTGTATATTAAACACATTTTCCATATCCAGTCATCTGTTGGTGGACATTTAGGTTGGTTCCTTTTCTTGGCTATTGCAAATATAGCTGCAAAGAGCATGATGTATCCCTTTGACATGATGATTCCCATTCCTTTGGGTATACACCCAGAAGTGGAATTGCTGCATTGTATGGCAATTCTAACTGTAGCTGTCTGAGAAACCTGCATACTGTTTTCCATAATGACTGTACTGATTTACAGTCTCACCAACAGTGTAGAAGAGTTCTCTTTTCCCCACATTCTTGCCAGCATTTGTTATTCTCAGTCTTTTTGATAATAGCCAATCTAGCTGGGGCGAGATGGTATCTCAATGTGGTTTAGATTTTCATTTCCCTAATGATTAGTGATGTTGAGCATTTTTTCATGTACCTGTTGGCCATTTGTATGTCTTCCTTTGAAAAACATCTATTCAGCTCCTTTTCCCATTTTTAAATTGGATTATTTTTTTCTTTTTACTGTGAAGTTGTTTGAGTTCCTTGTATATTCTGGGTATCAATCCCTTGTCAGATGTATAGTTTGCAAATATTTTCTCCCATTCATTCAGTAGGTTGGAATACAACTTATGGGAAACTACAAAAGCAGTACTAAGAGGGAATTTTATTGCAATATGTGCTTCATCAAAGGAATAAAAAGACTTCAAATAAACAACCTAATATTAAGTCTCAAAGAACTAGAAAAACAAGGTCAATCTAATCCCCAAACTAGTAGATGGAAAGACATAACTAAGAATAGAGCAGAACTAAATGAAATAAAGACCAAAAGAATGATACAAAAAAATCAATGAAACAAAAAGATTTTTTGAGAGGATAAACAAAATAGACAAGCCATTGCCAGACTAATTAAAAAAAGAAGACACTAATAACAAAAATCAGAAATGAAAATGGAGACATCAGAACTGATACCACAGAAATACAAAGAATCATTAGAAACTATTATGAACCACTATACACCAACAAACTTGAAAACCTGGAGGAAATGGATAAATTTGTGGACACATACAAACTTCTTAGATTGAACCAAGAAGAAATAGAAAACCTGAACAGACCAATAACAAGCAATGAGATTGATGCAGTAATCAGCAATCTCCCAACAAAGAAAAGCCCAGGACCAAATGGCTTCATTGCTGGATTTTACTATACCTTTAAAGAATTAACATCAATCCCTTCCAAACTATTCCAAAAAATTGAAACAGAGGCCATTCTCCCAAATTCATTCTATGAGGCCAGCATCACACTGATTCCAAAATTAGACAAAGGCACAACAAAAAAAGAAAGCTTCACTCCAATATCCTCAGTGAATATAAATGCAAAAATCCTCAACAAGATATTAGCGAACAGAATACAACGGCACATAAAAAAGATTATACACCATGATCAAGTGGGATTCATCCCAGGGATGCAAAGGATGATTCAATATACACAAATCAATAAATGTAATACACCACATGAACAAAAGCAAGGACAAAAAACATATTTTTTATATTTATAACATATTCATTAGTCACCTTAAACAATGTAACAATAACAATAATACATAGTTCTAAAACTCAGAATTTATTTAATATTGCATAATATGTCTATTATTTACAAGGAAAACTTATCAATTAAAATTTAGCAGTATTTAAATTACACTCTTTGTCTTAAAAATAAAGTCCATCCAAAGCAAGACCTATATACCAAAACTTAACTGAAGCTCCATTTAAATAAAGAGATCTTATGTATAGATTATGCTCAAGTATCCGACTTGTAAGCTCTTTATCTGTCTGAAGGTAGTTTCTTTTATATCTGGAAATTATAGCAAGCATATGAACATAATCTGAGCAAACTGAGTTGGGCTTATCCTCAAATTTGAATAACATCAAAATGAAAATGTTTATTTTAGCCCTTAAAAAATTAGTTAATGTTTAAATATGTTACATAATATGTAAAGTCTTGACTGTTTGTAGTCTGTCTCAAATTTTAATATCTCTAGTTATTGATGTTGTGCATCTATGTCTTTGTGATACCTTTTTTAAAAATCGTATTCATTAATAGTAACATATCTCCTATGCACAGCCTAGAAAATGTACAGCCTAGAAAATGTTTCCAGATAGAGTAACTTAAACACTACAAATTTTACCAAAACCTTATGTTCATGTTGACTACAAATTTGAGGAAAATATGTTATACCTCACAATAAAGACAAATACTTCTTAGAAATAAAATATCAGCTTATTCTAAATTTCTAATTTTCTGAATACTGTATTTAAAATCTTGACAATATTTTTAATATTTACTAACAAAATAAAGCAGAAATGCTAATGCTCAATGGCTTAGTGAGGATGGGGTCATGACAGTACACTTTCATTCAACAGATTCAGGGCCAAGCACTGTGCTGGGCTCATAGTCAGAAACTCAGTGAATATTTGTATCATCGATCAATAATAGCTATTCCAAAATGGAGCCAGGAGCATAAAATATATAATTGCTACTCTGAAGCTCTTTATGAAGGTGCTTTAAAACTTATATAATACATTTCTCATCTGTAATTAAAATTTCCTTTGACATGTAAAATCAACATATTACCTTTTGAATATTATTTTTAATGTTTCCACATGTCTGAAATCCTTCATAATTAATTGAAATGTTTCTGGTCTTATTTGAAGACCAGAAACCATCATTATGTCCGTTTTCTTATTTAGATCAAAGTATGCACTTGAATTGCTATATAGTAGTATCTATTCATTCTCCTGAAAGGGGAAGGTAGAATAATGCTGGAAAAATAAAACAGAGAAAGTCAAGGTTTTGGCTTATATTTGGTGTTAGGGATATATAATTTATCAGTTAGTATCTGCTGATTGCCTATATAATATTCATTTTCCCTTTTTCCTTATTAAGAGAAAACTTGGATTATATGCCCAGTTTAAAAAAGTACATTTTCTCATTGTCTTTGTAGAGAAATAGAGTAAATATAAAAGCAGAAGTTCTTGGGTAGGATTTCTAGGAAATCCTGTGTTGTGATTAAGATAGCTGGAGTTCCTACAGCCATCTTGAACAATGAGGATGCCCTGAGCATGCAAGCCTCAGGCTCTGAATGCTGAAACAGAAAGACTGAAAGAACGTGACACCCAGATGAGCCTGTGAAACTGCCATTCCAAACCTGAACTGCCTACCTCCAGACTTCTTCAACTTTAGTAGGTCACTGCTATTTCCAGACTCTGAACTAGCAGCCAAATACAATTTCTAACTTACTTAAGATATCATTTTGACCCTTCCTGAGTACGGTATGATTATAGTCTAGTCATAAAATGTTCATTATCCTGTTTTTAAACAATGGTCATAATGCCTTGTTTGAAACATGACTGTTTCCTTCATTCTCCAAACAGTTTCTAAGAAGCCAGGCATTAGGACTTTAGAAATCAGTGGTATGTATTTCAAAATGTACATATTGAGCTATACTATTAAATAATGTTTGTTCAACTAAATTAAATTAATCAACAATATATTTTAAAGGTTAACAGTTATGTTAACCCAATTATCAATTTCTGAACTTATATGTTTAATTTAATCACATTAAAGTTACCTAGAATTTTCCTCCTTTCAGTAAAAACACATATTTGAATACTATGAGGATTTTTTTTCTCTACAGTTAATACATGTTTGTGTAATTTTTTTACTTTGGAGAAAGTTACATGATTATCTCAGCAGATACATTCTCTTTATTTTTGATTAAACAAGTATTTATTAAGGACCATCACACAGCCAAGAGATGTAAAATGTCTGATCCTAGACTGAGGGATTTTATAGCGTTGTCTCCAAATTATGTGAGAAAAAGAACATAACATCTGTTCTAATTATAAGTTTTCATTTTGTTCACTATATCAAATTTTCTCTAAGTGATGCCATTAGAAACTGTATTCATTATTTTCTACCATGAAAATACATCTAAAAACCCAAAACAAGAACTGAAATCTTGGGAATATGTGCTGAAGGCAAAGCAATAGCATTATTCATCAGCCAGAATCTTATCATTGTCTAGAAACTAGTCAAGAATGCTATCAACTGGGATTTTCTTTTTAGGACTGAAAAAAAAATGCAACACCAGGTTCTTCCTTCTACTTTAATTCAAATCTTTACCTAGAATTGAATCCATTAAAAAATGAAAAAGTAATTTTGAAAAAATAGTCAAGAATTATTTATTTTTGAGATCTTAGTAGGAATAAGTAACTTAAAATTGTGGCATGTAACACAATATTTCTGGCACATCCAGACATCTAAATCAATATATCCAGTTTGTTCAGTTTTTAAAACGTAGTTTAAAAATAACACATGCATAAGTTCTATTAATTCCTCTCTTGAAAAAATTTTCTCTTCAAGATGTTAAAGTCAAAATTACCTTTGGAAAATTATCAGTTGGTTATTTCCACAACAGGTGAAGGTCTTTGGTGTGGTGTGACATCTGTCCTTTAAGATTGCAATAGTTTTAGTCTTCTACAACAAGCTCATTCTGCCACTTTATATTAGAACAGTTTTCAATTTCAAGTGATCAGGAGGATTGACTTCCAGCAAGATTGAATAGCTCACCTTTGGTTAAAAGGCATTGCTTTTGTAACACTGTTTATTCTTAACTCTTTTGATTTCCAGTAAATGTATAAGCTATTTGCTGTGTGTAGATATTAAATAGCTGCTAGTAAATTCTTCAAAGTATAAAGCTATGCTGGCATTAAAAAAAAAAAACTTTCTCTAGAACTAGTTTCTTGGTTTTAAGGAGATTCCTGCCCAGTGCTCTTTAGATTCATCTTTGTATCTGTGTTGCATTTAGTAATCTTCACTAGAAGTCTTTAACATATTCAAATTCTATTTTATAAAAAAAAAAAGTACTCTGTGCAAAGAGCAAAAACACGTATGTCAAAATAAAACATACATTTAATGTACTATCAACTCTTAAGGGAAAAAAAGCAGGCGTGGTTAAAGATAAATATCAGATTAAAATTATAGAATTGAAAATAATGATAAAAGTTTAAAAGTTGGATGTTTATATTATTTTTTTATGGAAATCTGATAGAAATTTATGCCCATTACATGCCAAATACAATGTGCAAACATTTTTTCTTTTTATTCATTCTTGGAAATATGTTTGCTCATGTTCTCTTGGGAATTTTTTTCTTTATAAGAGACTATGATACAGATTGCACTGCCTTCTTTATTAAGAGCCTTACTTGAACTTAAAAAAAAAAGTTTGAAATTAAAATGATTGCACTTTTCTGTCTCATATTTTTAATATTTGATTTAATAGCTGTTCTTGATCTTGTCTATTTAAACTATGAATACAATTGTTAACCAGCTTTTTAGAAATAGCTTTAGTTCTACTCTGTGTGGCTTTGGTCTTTAAAACCACTCACTGTGCAAATTGGTGTGGATATAGTTCTTTAGAATTCAGCTGAGTTATTACATTAAAAACATGAATCAGAGGGGAGTACTTTGATTAGTAATCAAATTTTCAAGAAACATTTATATGTAACCAGCTCTCAGCCACATGTTTCCTTTACCAGAGACTGTGTTTCATTTTTACTCTTTCTACTGAGCCTTTTGCAGGTTTTCCAATGCCCCATAAATGCATTTTCTCATAATTCAGATTTCTTCCTCAAAGAATAAAAATTCCATTCTGATTTATGAGAATAGGTTTTCTTTTACCTTCTTGATTTTTTTCTCTGCCCTGTTTCATTTGCTCTAAGATTAAGAAGAAAAACACAAGCTCTATCACTTCCCTTTTTCTACCATACATAAAACCTCGGTTTAACTCCACTTGACTGAGAACATGCATGGAAGAAGGAATGCTTCCAGTTCAGAACCA
This sequence comes from Cynocephalus volans, assembly GCF_027409185.1. Classification (NCBI taxonomy): domain Eukaryota; kingdom Metazoa; phylum Chordata; class Mammalia; order Dermoptera; family Cynocephalidae; genus Cynocephalus; species Cynocephalus volans. The sequence continues at coordinate 82,396,352 of NC_084464.1, forward strand.
GCTCAAGGTCAAGATAAAATGTACCCTGGGGGTGACTCCCCTGATCCCTTTTACCAAGGGATATCAGATCAATGAGATAACTATACCTATGTTGATACATATGTTTCTGTAGCATGAATTTTATGCATGCATAATAAGTTGGAACATTAAGGATGCAGAAAAGTCAATAACATTCCTGAGGGTCATTTTCCTTATTTGTAAAAGGAACTATCTCCACCAAATAATCAGTAAAGTCTATTTCACCACTAATATCCCATCATTCTTTGTTCAAAGTAGAGAATTAGAATTACATTTGCAACTTTTTACCAAGGCTAATTATTTGCTTTATGAAACATATCTACCATGATAATCAAACAGTCAAAAATATTTTCTAATTGTACTGCATGCTCAACAAAAACATCAGTGATGACGGGCTTCGCAGTCTCCCTGAGGCTGTGGAACACCCCTCAGTGTGCTAACACTCCTCACCTCCAGGAAATCTCTGGTGTTCACCAATGCTGTGTCCCAGTTACTACCCACCACTAACTTATATAGCAGACTTTCATTAAGAGGCTGACTCATCTGAATTTCCTTCAAATTTTGATCACATATTAACAACTCTTCTATTTCTCTGGAAGTCACTATCTTTCTTCTTTCTCTTTTCTCTTTTTCCCTATTCCACCTTTCCAAAGAATGAACTCTAGTACCCAACTGGTCTTCTAACATGCATTCTCATATTATATTCTTGTTACAAGAGCAACAATGCTCACAGAATCAATGTTTTCTCCTCCTTACCATCTTCAAATTCTTTCATCCAACATGTAATTTTTTTTCATCTTTGTTTGAAATGTGCAGATCTCATGCTAAGGACACACTTGCCCTCCATGATCTTGCTGGAGGCTGGATGAGTCAGATGGTTGCAATACTGTAGGAGACATACCTGCACACATGGATACAGCTCTCTGAAGGAAGAAACGGTGTCTGTTTTGTTCACTGTTGGATCTCTTCCACAGTTTCCTAAAACTGCCATAATTTAACACAAATTGGGTGGCTTTAAACAACAGAAATTTATTCTCTCACAGTTCTGTCGGCCAGAAGCCTGCAGTCAAGGTGTCAAGAGGGCCATGCTCCTTCTGAAGGCTCTGGGAGACAATCCTTCCTTGCCTCCTCCAGTTTCCAGAGGCCCAGGTGTTTCTTGGATTGTAGCAGCCTAACTCCAATGCTTGCCTCCTTGTTCACATGGACTTTTTTCCTTTGTGGGTCTGTGTCTGTGTGGCTTTTCCTCTTCTTACAAAGACACCAGTCATTGGATTTAGGGCCCATCCTAATCCAGTATGATGACCTCATCTTATCTGACTACATCACAAAGACCCCATTTCCAAATAAGGTCATAATCTGAGACTCCAAGTAGAGATGAATTTTGGGGAGACACTTTTCAACCCATACTCTCAGAATATTTCTTAGAACTTATGTTCAGCATAGAACACATGACAATATTTAATAAATATTTGTTCAACCAATGAATGGTTCAGTGAAGGAATAAAATTAATAAAGGTATAATGGGATCACATTTGCAGAACACTGACTCCAGTCTGGATCAGGTCTGAAAAGGCTTCCAGGAGAAAGTAACTTCCAGGCTAATGTCTTTAAAACCGGTGAGAAGTAGGATAGAAGGAGTCTATTTGTTCATTTCTATTGCTTATAACAAAATACCTGAAACTGGATAATTTGTAAGAAAACGAAATTTATTGCTTACAGTTTCAGAGGCTGGGAAGTACGAAGTCCAGGGAACACATCTGGTGAGGGTCTTGGTGGTGGTAACAGTGACCCAGGGGTCTTACCTGGTAAAAAAATAGCAGAGCAGAGAGAGAGAGACTCTTACATGCTCTCCTTTTAAAGGCTTCAGAGCCATGTACATGACCACCATTATTAATACATTCACTAGTCATTGTGCTCAGAATCTAATCACCTCTTTAATGCTTCACTTTTCAATTACTGTAATGGGATTTCCAACCCTCAACAGTTACAATGGGGATTAAGTTTCAGTGACTTAAAACTTGGGGAGCACAATTCAGTCCATGTTAGGGAGGCAAGAGGGAATATGGACAAGAGGAAAGAGTGTGTCAAACTGATAGCATATACGAAAGCTCTGAACAAAAGAAAACATGAGGCATTCGGGAAATTGCCATCTGGTTAGTGTGCCTGGAGTGTGCCAAGTGGAAGTGGTGTGGCCTCTTCTGTGGGGGATCTAGTAATGCTCTGTGTCTTCGGTCACATACCTATGTACATATGCACACAGATAGTCTTCTACCTCTGGCCCCCCAGAGCAACTCTTTAGCAGACCTAGAGTTACAGATGAAAGAAACTTTAGCCCAGTAGTTCTTAATTCTTGGGGAGATGATAAATCTCTTCGAGAATCTGATAAAAGATGAAAATTCTCCCCTTAGAAAAATGCACATAGTCTCACACAGCAAATTTTGAGAATTTGAAATTGGGAGATGTATGGATTCCTTGATAATAATTATAATCAAGACTGACAATGGCTAACTATTCCACAGAACCGCTTTACACAAAACCCATGGCTCTGAGATAGAAACTCAAATTATGGGGAGAAGCTAACTAGTCATTGGTTATTCTTGAGAACATGAAAATCTAGGAATGAAATTTCCTTAAGAAATTTAGAATCTTATCAGAATGCTTAGGTGTTACATTTATTCTGTAGTAGTATGAGGGTATTTCAAAAAGTTCATGGAAAGATATATATTATCATTTAATTTTATTTTTTTGAAGTACCCTTCTATAGTGCTATTGTTTTCAAAGTTAATCTCTTTAGTCTGTATTTGTTAAATGCATAATAAGAATAGAACATATCTCACAGCCTTGTTATGAGGATTAAATAAGTTAATACATGTGAAGTACTCACCTGGAACATGTACTAAGAAATGCCAGATGTTATATGATAATCATCATCATTATTATCATTATCTTTATCATTTTTCTGAAATATTAAAATTTACACTAACAAGATCCAAAGACTGGGGACCCAAAACTGACACCATCTTTTTCACACTCATGCAACATGATCTGAAGCTCAGTGCCTTTCATGCCCTCACACCGTCCTCTGTCTGATTCAGATCTTGCCTTCTTCTAAACCTCGCTCTAAAGGCTGGCAAAGACTGTTCTAGGAAGGCTCAGCCCTCCATCACTTCAAACCCAGAGGGCTGAAATAGGAATGGCCTGTCTTAGAGCCTGGGATTCACACAAACTTGATCTGGGCCCTCAGTTCCTATGCCATCTTCTGAAGTCTTTCTTGATGCTATGCATGGCTCCAGCAACCGTAGACCATGCAGAGAAGTTGGCTTCACACAACATAGGCACTGGTCTGGTTCCAGTTAATCTCCAGATAACCTCTGCCAGAAGGTTCATTTTTTTCCTAGCTCCTCCTCCTCCTCCTTTTCCTTCTTCTACTCTTTCTCCACCTTCACCTTTACCTCAGTACCTGGATCCTCGGGTCTAATTACTCTGTAGGCTGCTATACTCCAGGCACCCCCTAGTCCATGCCCCCAACACACACACACCAACAGTTCCCTTCACATTTGCCATTTGCTGAGTCAGTCCTCAAAGAATATCAACTCTAGGAACAGAGAACTGAACTTCTTCCCACTTTGCTGAAAATGGTGTACTTTGAAGGTCACAGGGATTCACTGGCTCTTTGCTGTGTGAGAATATTAGCTTGTAATAGATGTAGTCACATAAGTCATATTTAAGGGATGGTTTTGAATGGGATGGTACATGTAGAGGGAAAGTGGATGGCAGGCAGGCCTGACCTTGGGGGACAATTATAAAAATGTTGATTTGTTTTCCTCTGACCCCTCAATAAATACTTTCTAGCAAATTTCTTTTTCAGGTAGAAGGAATTCTTCAGAAGCTGCTGGCTTAGTGAAGCTGTTCACTGATGTCATCAAAAAATAATAAAAATAAAAATAAATAATAATTTGGCATGACTGTAGAACTGGACCAAATATTTAGGCTAGTCTATCACCTTCTCCTCTGGGAGCTGCACCAGTGGCCAGAGAATTCAGGTACTGTAGTCACAGCCCTTCTGTCACTACAGCACTATGTGGTTCTCTTTGCCTAAGTCCTTATATTTACCCCTCTGGTCTCAGCAGATGTTCTGTGGACTGTCACCCATGCCCTTCCAGCATTCCGTGAATGTGTGAAGTGATGGGAAGATTAGAGGAGCACATGGCTCTGCAATAGACAATGCAGGACTCCAGACTGACTTTGTAAGACCTGCAGACCGCTTACTGCAGCTGTCCGTGTGAGGATCAAACGTGGCAGATGTGGTGATGGAGCTAGCAGGGAAGCAGAAGCAGATATCCTGTCATAAACATGGAGCTGCGCCTTCATCTGCTCCATTTTATTGTCACATTTGCTTTCGGGCCATTGCTTCTACTTTAGGTACTAAGTGATATGTTTGCTATGTGTACTCCTGGCTGAGTTCCCAAGTGTGCAGGGCTCCTATTAAGCTGCAGCTCTAGGCCCTCCTGTGGGAACCTTCCCAGTGAACTGTATTCCTTCTACTCATCCACTTGGTTGCCAGCCAGACAAGGAAATTAACTCTAATTGTGAACCTACTATATATCAGGTACTAAATTCTTTTCATACGTCATTAGGGAAACTCAACACAATCAGCTGTTATCACCATTCTAGAGATAAGATTTAGGACAAGCTCAAGGTTACATAGCTAGTAAGTGGCAGGGCTGAAAGGCCAGCATAAGTCTGTCTGACCCCAAAGCCCAGGATTTTATACATTACCTGCTTTCAAATATATTTAGCTGCTCTCTTAACTGCTCTGTAGCCATAAATGTCTAAATCTTGAGTCAATATTGAATAAGACTTTAAAGAAGCCAACAAGCAGTCAGAAGACCCTAGTTCTATTCTTGATTTTTAAACCAACTTTGCAGATCTCATTAGACTAACCTGTGGGTGCAGCTTCCTTCAGCCACTCTGGAATGTGGTCAGTCCTCAACTGCTAAGAACAATTAGAGTAACCTTAGGTGTAGATAATAAAAAAGTAATCAATAGGGTAGATGCATCTGATTTCATTACATAATATTTTGCAACTAGGAAAATAAAACATTCTCATATTATTATAAAGCTTATACTGTAAAAAATTAATGCAATCAATACAATAACTCCTAAGTAATGGTTTTTTCCCCCGGGAAGTAAAGGGATATGCTTATGTAGCATAGTATAGAATTGTAACTAAAGAATCAGCCTAAAAATTTAATTCTGTTCTTCTATTTTTTGTCTCAGAAACTAGAAAATAAAACCCCTGAATAACTGAAAGCTGACTATTAAAATCTGTGCCACCAGTCATCCCCTAGAAATATGATGAGGCATGATGGCATGATTTATGAAAAACACATTGAACTAATTAAGAAAAGAGTTATGATGTACATTTTCTTATTATTAATAACTTGAGACCATGAACCAAAATGTGTTAATAGAAAAATAAAACACAATACAGCCACATCTCAATTCACCACTATATCACCAGAGATCAGAAACATAACATATAGAAATGAAAAATACAATATCCCATTCCCTAGGTATTTAAGGATAACTCTTTTGCTCAATTCTCTGTTAATATGGCACAAAACTATGCAGAAATTAAACAATGCCTTTAAAATTGTTTTAATAATGGAGCACAGCATTTTTAATCTTTTTTTTAAAAATTGGCCCACAGTTTTCGGTAAGGTTATTTTGAACATGTGTATATTTGTATTGCAAATGTGTACACATATCTACCCCACTGGGTTGTCTATTAAGTTCAGAGACGTTTCTATTTCTGACAAAGATAAAAATGTTGTAAATATCTTCCTTACATTCAACAGTATCTCAGTACCGTGTGCTAATTTTTTAGTAGTAACCAATATTTCTATCGTATAAAATCTGGCTTCTCACTGAGCTATTAACCAAATGTTTTAGTTAATTATTTTTGACCTTTACAACCCTTTTACAATGGTTTGAGGTGACAACTTTTCTTTCTTTCCTCAGCATGTTCAGTTGGAAAAAGCTTCACATATATACAGACTCTGATCCAAACCTTGGCTCTACCAGAGGGCTCTTGAACAATTACCTAGCATTTCTGATTTCTTTCCCTCGTCAATAAAATGGTGACAATACATATTATTTCAAAGGACTGTTGAGGGGATTAAGTGAGGTAACAAATGTAAAAGACATAACTGTCTAGCATTGAGTAGGTGCTCATCAAATGCGGTCTTCCTTTGTTCCCCTTTTCCAGCTCATTCCTATGTCTCTGCATGCAACGTGCCCTGTGGTCAGATGCCGTAGACAAGGAGTCTTGGCATTTTTTCTAATTATTTCTCTTTTCTTTTACTCTCCACTGGTTCTCTGAATATGGTTTGTATTTTTCAGTTTTTCTTTTATCTTCTAAATAAGAAATTAGTTTAGGGGCCGGCCCGTGGCTCACTCGGGAGAGTGCGGTGCTGATAACACCAAGGCCCCGGGTTCGGATCCCATATACAGATGGCCGGTTCGCTCACTGGCTGAGCGTGGTGCTGACAACACCAAGTCAAGGGTTAAGATCCCCTTACCGGTCATCTTTTTAAAAAAAAAAAAAAAAAAAAGAAATTAGTTTATATTAAGACTGTATCTTATGTAGCATTTTCCAATAATGTGTGTAACATTTTCGACTTCTATCACAGGATTTGTGACCCATTCAAGTCTATTTATTTGACTTAGCCTCACAGACACTTCCTCAATCTTCCCTTCCACTAAGTTAGTGAGAATTGATAGCATCTTCTGTGCATGGGGCTGCCCTGGCAGTCTCTGATCACTGGGCCTTCTCAGGAAGCACTCTGTCTTTTTGACCAGAAGGATTTTTATATTAGGTGAATAGTCTAACCAGGATAAATCACTCTTTACTCATGGTTAAGGAGGCACATTTGGAGAAGTTTCTGTTCTTTTCTTTTTTTTTCTTTTAGTACTTTAGATGTTCTGATTTACACCAGAATATGTATTTCCTACATTATACACTTAAGTACAAGGAAGAATGTGAGGTAACATGTTGCAAAAACTAGGAGTCTGTTTGTTGCTGATTTTCTATCTTGTTATAAGGCTTAGGAAAACACTACTTAATAAGTATTTTTTTAAATTCTTTCTTCACTATTAATTCACTATTATCAGCCCTTGCCTCTTGTGCTTAAGAAGGAACATGCCATTGGAAAACCTGATTAAGGTACCAAATTTCGTTATCAGGTCTACCCATGGTCAACATCAGGGGTTTGCAAACCATAACCCTTAGGTGAAATTCGGCCCATTGCTTATTCTGCAAAAACGTTTTTTGGAACACAGCCTCACCCATTCATGTACAGATTGTGTATAGCTGCTCTTGTACTACAGGCAGCAGAGTTGAGAAAGTGCGACTGACAATGCAGAGACTGCAAAGCCTAAAATATTCATCATCTGGACCTTTAGAAAAAAAGTTTGATGACCCGTCGTCTAGGTAATAAGATTGGAGAATGTTTTTGTATAGGGTGCCCAGAGATCCAGGTCTTTATCTGTTTTTGAATCCCCTCCTGAAAATACCTGGCGTTGTGGATTTCAAGGCTCTGGGGTGTGGTAGTGTTGACAGATATGGGTGTATAACCAAGTCATTCAGCCTCTGAACACTTCCACATAGTGGGCAATCGGTAAATACGACTTTTCTTCTTTTCTCTACAAGAAAGCTTTATGTTGAAAATATTAATGTGTAAACCTTGCTGATGAGGGAAGTTAAGTATTTAAGATGCCAGAGGCAGATCTTTCGGTACTTAACATCAAATAAACCATTTTTGAAGGTCTAGTGCTAATGTACCATATATTTCCCTGCTTTTAGTCAGTTTTCAGACATTTACTCAATACTTAGCTTTCTAATAATGCTCTAGCTAAATTTGAAATGCCAATTTTTTCTTTACTACTACCATATCATTCATTGTTTCCTAAAACAAATGGTACCTTTGGTCTGTTTCTTGCTACCTTTTTTGTCTCTGTTTTCTAACATCATTTTCATCATTTCCATATGAAACAGACCTGCATTGTACAATGCTAGAACACATGCCCCTTGAATTCGCATTTCTTCACTAACTGTAGCTTCATTTTTGTCCCAGGTCAAGACAGATCAATGATAAATAAATGAACAAGCTGTCACCAAAAAGTTTAAGTTTCACGGTTTTCCTTTTCTAAGACGAAAAAGCCTGAAAAATACAGCACTTGTTGGTTTATTCCTTAACTCAAACATGTTTCTCTGCTTTTACTTTTGAATTCAACTTGAACATAAATTTCTCTGATATATTTGGGTACAACATTTAGCTTTTCAGATTCAACCAGGTATATCCACTTTTTTAGCTGATTGATAAAAATCTTGGCTAAATGAGGGACTTTTAGTAAGTCTCTAAATATAAAATCTGTCAGAAAAGAATAGGAAAAAATAGTCTTTAAGAAAAAACAGATTTGTTTTGTTTTTGTTTTTGTTTTTCCTTAGTAAAAAGATGAATGAGTCAATAGAGAGTGAATATCCTTATTGCACATGCTGGGTGAAGGGCATAGTCACATTCCAGCAGAATCTTCTATCCCAGGGAATGCACCTGAGCTATTTCTAATTTCTTTGATAAATGCTACTGCAGTTCAAGTTTCAGAATCAATTGGGGAAGAATTTGAAGTGGGGCTTCTCCCAAAACAGTGTCAGGTCTGTTCTAGACAAGCATACATAGTAAATCAGAGTTTTCACAATTCACTGCCTGGAACTAACTCAAACTGTCAGTATGTGGCCAGGCATAAATCGTGCAGTTAAGATGAAGGATAGCAAACAATCTAAGCTTCAGTATTAGATACTAGAAAATAATCTGAAGATAAAGCTCTTTCTCTGGGAAATAATCAACTGAGAAAAGTCAAAGTTAATGCTAATATTAAGGAGGTTAAAATGCCCTGTACACAGTTTACAACATTAAAATGGAGCCAGATAGTAATTAGGCTGCATAAAGAATATTGATAATGATTAGAGTGAGTCTCATTTAATTTAGTAATTTGATAAACATAGTATGTGACTTACCAAGGCTTAAATTTAGAGATAAAAATAGCAAATATTATTCATATGAACATAAAATCATCTGGATGTCTACTTGTAGCCGTAGGTCCTATTGACACTGCTTTTATTTTAATAAATAGAAATTTTACTGTGGTACAACCAATACCTAGGTCTCTGCAACCTAGTGCAGAATCCATATTCACACTCTTTCTTAAGAGAATGCTGATGAGTCTACCTGGGACAAGCACACACACGTTCATTTTCTCTTACTTAGGTAGTGCTGAATTTTTCCAACCGAAGGGACACATTTAGAGTAATAATGAGCCTTAGGATTTATGTAGGCCAAGCTTTTCACTTTAGAGATGAAGAAACTAAGGCCACGTGATGTTTAATGACTTACTGAGGAGGAAGCATGGTATCTTCTAAACAACTTGGGGACTGAATTCAGAGAGTTAGGTATTTTATCCTACACCTACAAATTCAATTTTCTTAATCTCTCTGCACTTCAGTTTCTTCCTTTATGTGTGAATAAGAATATGAATATATATGCATATTTTCCTTCTGGGAGAGGTTATTTTTATCTTTTAGCCCTGGGATCACTCCTTTGTAATTTGAGCCTTAGAAGTTCAATCTGTCCCAGAGTAAATTATCAGTTTAGAACCCAGGAACAAACAAATTCTTAGGTTTTTAGTTCAAAAGGCAAAGTCTAAATACAAGACTGAAAAGATTTGGAAGTAGAAGTACTTTGCAAGATAAATTATTTTTCTGTTTTTTCTCTAGCATTCCCCCCTCCACCCATTAGATAAAGACCATTGTGAGCTGAGGAATGTGAAAGGAGGATTGGAGAGTGATAGCAGCTTGTATGTAAATTGCTCTTTCCCCGAACTCCCCATCTCCCTATCTTAGAGAGTGTGGGATGTGATAAGAAGAAGGATCTTAGACAGGTGTGGAGGATCAGACATTCGGAGGACTTCTCCTGTCCTCTCTGAACTTAAGTGGTCAACAAACTTGCTGATGTCTCTCTAGCTGTAATGGTGATAGAACAGACATAGAGCAGCGGTGTTAGAAGCAGAGTAAGTGCTCACCAACAGCCCCAGGTGTCCCGCAGGCACCATGAAGAAACAAGAGAACTAAACACTGTGCATGCCTTTAAGAAGGGTTTGGAGGGCTGGGGAGGGCCTGTGCATAGGCCAGCACAACCAATGAAGCCTAGAGATCAAAATGATGAAGATTTGGAGCTACCTAAGCTACCTCTGGGCATAATATCCCAAGGTCAGGCAGGATACCGGACATCTCTGTAGATATAGCAGTTAGAAGCTGAAGGTCAAAATAATTAAAATTCCATCAAGTGTGGGTCTAAATCTCTGTGAGGTCCAGTAGAGACAAAGGCACTAACATACTCTTTGCCAATGCTTATGTCATTTCGTAAATACCCTCACATGTCTTGGGTCAACATCACAGTTAGTGGCTTACTGAGGAGGAAGCATGGTGTCTTCTAAACAACTTGGGGACTGAATTCAGAGAGAATTTGTATTTTAATCCTACACCTACAAATTCAATTTGTAGGTAAACAAAGTTAAATGTATGGGAAATTACTGAATTTGACTACGTTTACCTGGATTATGTTTACTTTATTAGACTGGTTGGGAGCTTTAAGTCAGAAATTAAACTGATCAATAAGAATTAAGTTAGAGTTTTACCTGTGTGAATATTTGAGTGTAAAATGGGTTACCTGTATTAGTTTCCTAGTACTGCTTTAATAAACTACTGCAACTCAGTGGCTTAAAACAATACAAATTTATTCTTTTATAAGTCTGAAGCTCAGAAATTCAAAATGGGTTTCACAGGCTAACATCAAAACGTTGGCAGGCTTCATTCTTTCTGGAGGTCCTAGAGGAGAATGTGTTTCTAGAGCCTCCTGCATTCCTTCGCTAGTAACTCCTTTCTCCATCTTCAAAGACAGCAGTATAACGACTTTAAATCTCTCTCTCTGCCTGAACTTTTGCCAGCCTTCTCCATCTTTAAGCACCCTTGTGATTACATTGGGTCTACCTGGAAAAACCAGGACAATCTCTCTGTCTTAAGATCCTGAATTTAATCACATCTGCAAAGTCCCTTTTGTCATGTAAGATAACATATTCGCTGGAGAATAAAACACATAAATTTTGAGGGGGCGTTGTTTTGCCTACCACAGTATGTGTGTTGTATGAGAGAGAAAAGTAGTAAGGAGTACATGTCACAAACAAGTATTCAATTTAAATGTTCAAGTTCCCATCCTTCAGATTAGCAGTGAGTTAGTAAAAGCACTTATTAAAACCATGAGAATCTTGATTACTTTCTACTATATAAAAAAAAGCCCATCTTGGCTAGAAAAATGCATGTATAACTCCTTTGCTTGATAAAATATCAAAATTAGAGTATTATTCCTAAGAGGACTTTTTTGGCTCTGGAGAGTTATTAAAAAATTATAAAACAAACAAAAACCAAGATGCATCATCATATTAAGAAAAATGCTCAGCCCTCTTTAGTCTGGTCCTAGCCTGTTTTTCTAACCTTTCAAACCCACTCTTTCCCTTCATTTCTCCAGTTCAATACAACATCCAGCTTTAACTCATCTGTTATTCTCTGAAAAGCACCTCCCTCTTGGCTTTGTTTATGTCCTGTCCTCTAATTGAAAGGCCTTCTGAAAGCCCTCTACTGGCTGTAGAATACCATCCTCATCTTTTAACACTACAGCAAGCCACATCCCTCCCACAAGAGTTTCTAAGATGCAGTACGTCATAGATTGAATTAATTTCTCCTTCTCCAGTTCACCCCCTGAAGTTTTTGTGTCCCTAGTTTAGAATTTTCCTTGCTCAATAAGTATTTGTTAAATTGAGATGGAAGAGGATTCAGTAAGTTTTTCTAAATTAATTAATTAATTGATTGATTGATTAATAAATGCCAGAAGAAATGAAAGTATGAAAGTTCCTTGAAAAGGTAAAGTCTACATTTAAATGCACAGAATGTAAATATGAAAAGTTTCCTATTTATTACTATGGAAGTTGGAAAGAAGAATTTTCAACAGAAGTTGTCCTGTTTCCAGTCCTTCAGCTCTCAAGAGTTGGGGTAAATGCTCTATTTTTATGTTGGCAGATCCCAAATACATAACTAAAATATCACTGTAGTTCTGATGAAGGTTTTGATTCCATCCTTTAAAAATTAATTTATATTGATTCTCAAGTCACTATGCCCAGAGGCTTTGTATTGAAGGATGCAATATTTTTTTACAGTAAAATAACAAATAAACTAATAAATCTATACTAGTGTACAACAGGAGACAGATGAAACAAGAATCTGCATCAGAGCCCCTGCTGGTATTCATGTGTATAAAAGAAGAAAAATACTTTGATCTAGAGGCCAGAGAAACACAGCAGTTGATATTTTGATGGTGTAAGCACAGTCTCAACTACCCTAGGCTGCTGACAGCTGTCACGCACTCTATTCAATGGAATGCTGTTTGACTCACTAGAAAAAGATTACTTGTAAATTTTTTCACAAGATTTTTTTTCTTTCCCCTTTTTCTTTTTTTATACATGCAGCTAAACCAGACTATCTAGGGTTAGGCCGTATGGACAAATAAAGGAAGAAAGAAAGAAAAAAATAGCAAAGCAAAAGGAATTACTAATGATTGGAAAAGAATCCAGTATATTAATTGTTTTGTGAACATGAAATATGTTACAATAAATACACCTTAATTTATTGACAATGAGATTTTCAACATAGACAGGAGTGGGGAAAAAATATTGATCAGATTTAGTCATGTTTGTCATGACAGGAAGAGGTATGAAAACACATCTCGTATAACCAATTCATATATGTTTTTTCCTATATTGTTGGCACAAAGGAGAAAAAGCACTAATTAGTAATACTGTACTTTCTTGAGAGACAATATGTTGAGGTCAATGATTACTTTCATTTGGGAACAAATTATCAGACACTGCATTCTTTCATTTTTATCAGATAACAGATACTGAAAAGACTGTACATTGATGTCCATTTACAACTGCTAAATATCTGGGAATAAATTCTATGTGAAAAATAGAAGTATAAGCTATTGATACCTCTCAAAAACATAATGAATTAGGCTAAAATATAAAGAGAAGACAATCGAATGCATATGATACTACAGCTAGATTTGGACTAAAAGTTGGTAATGCCCACTTCATTTCCATTTCCCCAAGGAACAGCTCTGAGATTCCATCTTATTGACTTTGCTGCTTATCTTTGGCAAGTCAAGTATATTATTGGATATAAATGCATTGACTTAGACAAAGATTCTGAAGTACCTAAAAACTTTAAAGGGATATTTATGATGTTAGTGGCACCCAAGAACTTGCCTCTCTCTCTCTCTCTCTCTCACTCCACACTGCTATGTTTGGGACTCCACAAAGAACCCCTAAGTTGCTTGGCATAAAAAAATGACAATGTGCTGCCCAAAATCACTCATACTCCTCATGTCCTGTTTATTGAAACTGAGTCCTGGCACAACCGCATATTCCACACCCAAACCACATTGAAATGTTCAACTACCATACGCAATGTAGAGGCCATGATTGGACTTGAAAAGTAACATCAGCAACCACAGGCATAGAAGGAGAACAGGGGTGGTAAGATCAATGTACTCTGGCAGGAAAGAGGATTTTGTTACTGGCATTACATAGAACTGCTTGTGCATAGAGATCTTGAAAAGGATTCTGACTTTTCGTCAGTTTAATTATTGTTTTTATATTCCCTAGAGACACTGAAGCCCATATTGCCTGCACCTGGGGTGGACTGCTCCCAGTGCCACACTCCCCCCTCTGCACCCCCTTGGCTTGCCATTGTCAGCATCTGTGTTCCAAAAGCAGCATTCTTATTTTCAATACAATCATACTACATTACTGTCTTAACTTTAATGCCTGGGGAAAGGTGGTTTGTTTAGGGCCAGGAAGCATAAGAAAAGGGGAAAGGCTAATATAAAGGTGTATTATTGAGGTCGCTGCTTTGGCAATGGAGGTTTAATTAACCTCTGAGAAGTATGCAGAAGACCTCCCAGAACTGTCCACCTTAATGGTAGGTGGTGCAGCATTTATTCACCAACTTCCATATTGATTTGTGGAGGCTTGCCCTAAGACAGTCATAACTAAGTCTGATAGATTTTTTTTCTTTCCCCTTTTTCTTTTTTAGACATGCAGCTAAACCAGACTTGGGCCAAGGGGATGTGATGTAAGGCACCACTTATCAGAGATCACTTTGATTTGGCAATATTCACAATGCCATATGATTTTATAGTGCTTTCTCAAATGTACTTACATCAAATTTTCACAATAGTACTATGGAGCTGATATTTTTATCATCATCATCGTCGTCATCATCATCATTTCTACTTTAGAGATGAGAACTGCTTGCCTCAAACCAACATAACTAATAATTTGTAGAGCAAGGACTTAATCTCATTTGCAGTGCTCTGTCTAAATTATTTGTATTTTCTTCTTTAAAAGAAATAAGACACATATTACATATACCCTTGCTTAACACATCCATTATCTATATACATACTGTTTGAATATTAAAAACAACAACAACAACAACAACAAAAAACCTCGATAAATGAGGACCATTTAGATTTCTGGGCATTAATTTTAATAATTAAAATGGAGGCAGATGAAATATGAGTACACATGATGATAGGAGCTTCAGCCATGCCTTTTCAACTGACTTGGTTTGCCATGGTCAATAGCCCCCTAAAGGGCAATGTGGTAGCCAGCCTATAAGACAGGCCTCCAAGATTGTTGCATTCTGGTATTTAATGCTCACCTCCCACGCTGAATAGGTTGGTCTCTGCAAGCAATGGAATATTGCTGAAAGGCCAGAGTGTGACTTTTGAGGCAGTTTCATAACATACAATGTCTTGCTCTTGATTAGATTACTTACTCTGTAGCAAATCACCTGCCATATGTCGAGGATGCCCAAGCAGCCCTATGGACAAGTACTCATGACAAGGAACTGAGGTTTCTGTTCAACAACCAGCACTAACTTGCTGGGACTGTGAGTGAGCCAGCTTGGAAATAATTCCTCCAAAACCAGTGAAGCCTTCAGATGACTACAGCTTCATGAGGGACCCTGAGCCAGAACCACTCAGCATAGCCACTCTTGTATTCCTTTCCTATGGAAACTATATGGGATAATAAATATGGATTGCTATTTTAAGCTGCTAAGTTTTGAGTTAATTTGTTAAATAGCAATGTCTAGTTAAATTAGACAAGAATCTGGAAATACTGGTTTTCTACTAGTTTTCATTACTTTGAAAATATCCAACTGTGCTGTATTCTTAGAACTGACAAATAAAAGTAAGATTCACAATAAATTCCATTTTCTAAGATCCATGCTGTGAAACTCTTTCAGGTGACATTTCTTAATAAGGAAGTACATTTAGTATTATGATAATTAAAAACATCTTTATTGCAGTGCAATATAAATCTGCTGTATATAAATTCCAATCTAG
Source organism: Cynocephalus volans (assembly GCF_027409185.1). Lineage (NCBI taxonomy): Eukaryota > Metazoa > Chordata > Mammalia > Dermoptera > Cynocephalidae > Cynocephalus > Cynocephalus volans. Next base: position 82,411,951 of record NC_084464.1, read on the forward strand.
AAAGTTCTACTCCATAACAAATAGAATTAGCACAAGGTTCCAATAATCTATATTTCCTTGGCTCCCTATGTCATCCCAGCTCAAATAGACCACTTCAATCAGAATTTGAGTATCCTAGGCTTGCAGCTGACATAGTTTCAAGGTGACCATCAGCTAATCAAGATGATGAGATTTATCAACCTGAAATAATTAACCTGATGATGTGTAGCTATAGCATATAATATAAAATGAGGGGGTGGAAATTATTATAATTTGGGGACGTGATTGATCTAAAGGAAAAAATGCAATGTAAGTTAAATAACAGATGGAGCATTTTTAAATCAGTTTTAAGACACGGAATAAAAAGTCAGCTGTCTATAATAAATAAAAGCAAGGGAACCTATAAAGATAGTTGCAACGAAACATCATAAACAACTATGTTATAATACTTTGCAGGAAGATAATAATATAGGATAATACTAGCACCTAGTATCTATGGAGTATTCTATATGTTGTGCTAAGAGCTTTACACACACTATCAGAATTGCATCTTAAATTACTCCCCAACTACTAAATCATTTTTAGCAGCATACAAAACTCCCACAATTTTTCTCACCTAAAAACAAATGGACCTCTTTTGACCGTGTATCCCAAGCTACTGCTTCAGTTTTCAGATTGCCCTTCTATCAAATTCCTGGAAATTTTTCTACTTTTGTTAATTCCAGTACCTGCGTACATTCTCTCTCTCTCTCTCTCTCTCTCTCTCTCTCTCTCTCTCCCCCTCCCTCCCACACACACACCTTTCTCTCTCTCTTTCTCTCTTTTTGGATACATTTCACAAAGGGTTTCACCTCCACCACTTCACCAGAACTGCTCTTGTCAAGACACGAATGCCTCCTAATCGCCAAAATCCTTTGGTCAGTTCTCAATAATCCTCTTACTGACTTATCGTAAACACTTGATACAGCTGATCCCTCTCTCCTCCTTGAAACAATTCAATCACTTGGTTCCAGGATGCTACACTCTCTGGTTTCACTTCATTCCTGAGGACTACCCTCTTTCTCAGTATTCTTAGCTGGTTCTTTCATGTTTTTCCGACTTCTAAATATATTGAAGTTTATACCTGGGTTCAGTCCTTGAGTATCCTCTTTCCTGTCTATACCCACTCTCTTGGTGATGTCACCCAATCTCCCATCGGTAAACACCGTCCGTAACTGAGGACTCCTAAATTTATACCTGCAGTGCAAACCTCATCTGTGAAACCTAGACTCTTATATCTAACTAACACTTACCTGATGTACCTCTTAAATGCCTAATAAACATCTCGATTTCAACATGTCCAAAAGTGAGTTCTTGATCTCCCCAAACATTAACCGTCCCATTTCAGTTCATGGCAACTGGTTCTCTTAGTTGCTTAGCTCAGAATTTTTGGAGTCATTGTTGACTCTGCTTTCTCTCATATCCTTCACACAATACATCAGCATATCCTGCTGATGCTACCTTCAAATTTTATGCAGAATCTGACCACTTTCTAACACTCTATAGCCATCACCCTGGTCCATGTCACTATTACTGCTCATCTAGATTATGGCCTCTTACCTGCGTGCCTTTTTCTAATTCTGGCAGCCCTACAGTTTATCCAAACAGAGTAGTCTATTTTTATTTTAGATATAAGTGAGATCATGTTTCTCCTCTACTCAAAACACTCAAAAAAGAAGAAAGAAAAAAGAAAATGGTCTATGAGACTGACATGATCTGGTCCCTCATTACCTCCTTGCCTCACCTCCTGCTCTTCTCCACCTTACAGGGCGGCAGCCACTTCATTCTCCTTATTCTCAGGACATGCCACATGGGCTTTGCCCTTTCTGTGGCCTCTCTTTGGACAACTCATCTCTCAGCTATCTGCCTGGCTCTTTCTCATCCCCTCAGGTCTTTGAACAAACGTCTTTTTCTTAGTGAAAAATTCCCTGAATGTAATATTTTAAAGCAAAAATAAGACTTGTATTGTTTAGTTCTCTCCTACCTTCCCAGCTTCAGTTTTCTCCATTATACCTCTCATCTGATACACTGGGTAGGTTACTTGTCACTTTCCAATACAATGCAAACTCTACGAAGGCAGGCGAGAAAAACTTTAATTTTTTTGTCTGCTACTGTCTCCCCTTTGTCTCACTTGTTGCCTAGTACACAATAGACACTCTCTAAATGACTAAAGCAACTAGGCATTAATAGTAGCTGCATTTTAAAGTAGGGGAAACAATTAGTTTCTTAGATAACAAGTTAGTTATTCTGTTAGGTTAGAAAGGAACTTTCTCAGGATTCCACAGCTAACATGTTGCAGAGCTGGCTGTGTCCTGATTCCATGGTCTACACGCTTCACCACTGTACAGACACCACTTCGCGGTGGTGATGAGCAGGCATGAGATTTGGAGTTACACAGAGCTGAGTTTAAGTGAAGATTTTCCTTCTTATTTTCTATATGACTTAAAGCAAGTTTCTTAACCTCTAAACTTTAATTTTCTTAGCTGAATAATGAGATGAGTGATAAAACCTACCTCTATCAGTTGTTTTGAATATCAAATGAGCTTGTCTATCAGTCAGAGATTACATTCAGCATATGTGACATAAAACCCAACTATGGTGGTTTAAAAAGGGCATTTTTTTCCTCATATAACAAGGAGTTTGGCGGTAAGCTGCTCAGGGATAGTACAATTGCTTGAGGAACTAAAAGTTCGTATAGATCCAAAGTCTTGCATTAAAACAAAATATAAAACAAAAATACCCATATGCTTATATGCTTAATGACACAAACAATTTCACTTAATGGAAAGAGGTAGTAAGGTCTGATTTTCTTCTTAATATGACCTTTCCTTCCTACCTATTAAGATTTTGAGATTTTTGAGTTTTAATTTGGTCATCCATCATGTTATGGGTGCTACCAAGATTCATGTCATCAATGGGTGTGTTGTTTGCCTTCAAGTTCCTCATTTGAAATCAATAAACAGGACAGCTAAGAAAAGAGCCCTGTGGCAGACTACTAGAGACCATTCTCCTCTTTGACATCAGTGCTTTATTGGTACAGTCATTCTAACAATCAAAGTCATTGTGACATAATAATCTGTATTTCTGTTTTTTTCTTTTTTCCTAAGTAGACATGAGAGATCTTGTCAAGTGCATTGCTGAAATTCTGACACACAAAATTTCCCTGTCTAACCTCTTGATACGAGTTTTATGACCCCCTGCTTCATCATGATATTTCTCTTTCTAGTTTCCTCAAGCCCTTTCACCTATGCTTTGAACCAGGAAATGAGCTTACATTTATCACAGACATAATTATTTACTGCTTTCACAAGGAAAACAGCCCAAACTCTGCACAGCACTGGAAAAGTCTTCTTCATTTTCACAGCTTCTCAACTGCTTGATAACCGCAGACTCTGGAAACTGTTTCCACTGTCAGGCTTGTGGTTTCCTGCAAGTTCTGAAAAGAGCCAGCCAGTCCACATCCTTCCCTTCCCCTGATTGGTTTTATCCATTCCCATCGTGTTACTGGCTGATATCCTCTAAATCAATGACACTGACCTTCATTCAAGCTCTGGTCTCCTATCACCAAATTCTCCCACCAGAATGTCCTATGAGACAATTAGGATAACCATGTCGCAATACAATGAGCTCATTATTTGCTCCCCACTCTCTCCCTCACCCCCAGCTCATCCTGCTTTCCTCTGTCTATAGCATCACCAATCCTTCAATTTAGTTCAGTAAGCTTGTACCAATATTTCCTGGTTGCTTATGTTCTGAGAACTGGTCTAAGCATCCCAAACACAAATCTTAAAGCATTTTCTAGAAGGATATACTGGAGAACAACTTATTTCAATAAAATGACATAATCTGTGACTTAAATACATTAAAGAAAATTATTAATTCCTGTGTGCCTAAGAAGAATACCTGAAGCACTGTCTTGTATGTAGTCTGCCTGAATCTATAAAGCAGGCCAAGAAAACTCAGCACAATGGAGACATTTTTCAGCATGTAAACACAGAGGAAACATCTCCAGGATGCCTAGATCACTACACCCGTGCTTGAATAACTTCATAAAACAAAAGACTGTATGATGCATCTTGGGAATGGACAGGAGGAGAGGCTAAGACAAGCAGCCAAAGCCTTTTGATGATTTTTTTAGCAGATTCAAATATTGCTGGGTACTGAGAGGGTGAAAATGATGAAAAATGTGCAAGTTTCTTACACATAGCTTTGGGACTTGTGTTAGTCCATTTCTATTGCTTATAACAGAATATCTGAAACTGGATAATTTATAAAAGAATGGAATTTATTTCTCACAGTTTTGGAGGCTGGGAAGCCCAAAGTCCAGGAAACACATCCAATGGGGCCCTTCTTCTGTTAGGGAACTCCATACAGGGTCCTGCAGCAATCAGGGTGTCACATATAGAGAATGGGCTGAGCAAGAGCAATAATCTTCTCACTCACTCTCCTTATAAAGCCATCAGAACTATGCCATGACCACCTATTAAACCATCAACCCATTACTCCATGAATGGATCAATCCGTTCACTAGGGCATGATCCGCACAACCTAATCACCTTTTAAAGACCCCACCTTTCAAATTCCATAATTGGATTTCCCACCCTCTTAACACTATTACAATGGAGATTAAGTTTCCAATACATGAACTTTTGGGGGACACATTTGACTTATAGCAGGACTATCAAGATCACATGGGAACTCCTCAAAGCATCTTCCACATGTACACTCAGTGGAGAATTTGGTTCATGTCATGTCATAACTGGTATTAGTCTATGCAAATATTCCTAGCTTAGTGCTACAGTGAATGTTGCCATGTATTTATGGATAATATCTTTGTGTCCAGCTCTGAGCCACATGTTCCGGGGGTGTAATGTGAAAGACAATCACAAGCTTAAAAATCTTCTTTGAAAATGACCCATTCATTCACATAAGCCTACAAACTATTATGCAATCTGCTACATTGTGATATATTTGCATATATGTAAGAAATAAGGTAATGAGAAATAAAATGCAAAGCATAAGTAAAATGCCATATTTAGTGGGATATAGGTCGTTTAGAGCTGATCTGGAAGTTTAACGTGATGAGGTCTGTTAAAGTGCTTTTTAAAATTAAAAAAGCCTACAGAGGCAAGGAAGGTCGCAGCAGTGCAGGCAATAGCACATTTCTCTTATGCCTGTGTCCTTGATAATGCTTTTAACATTTCTCTTTTAATTTGTATTACACATTTCTAACCTTTTGTTGCTATTACAGATCTGGTATAATTTAAGTAGAGAAATAAGGATGTAAGAAATAGAGACTCAGGAAATGTGGGCATACGAGCATTTAACAGATGGTGGTAGTGGTTTGAGAAGCTTGACGTGGGGCAATGAATTCCTTACACGCATTCTTTAGCAGCCAGTCCACAGATGTGTGGCCTGACCAAGAGGAAATGGTCAACGGCTTAGAATGATCCAAAGAGAAAATGAAGTCCTTGGAATTTTCGTAGATCACATCTTCCCAGAGATTTCCTTTCCCAAGTATTCATCAGGCTCAAAGTCAGCAGGAGAAGGTATTATTGACAGGGTGCTGGGCCTTTGGCCTCATAAGTAGAAGATACAAATTTGGGGCAATAGGAGAAAATGGAGGCAGGAAAAGTCATAGATGATCTTCAGGCCAAGAAACTGTCCTAAAACAAACTAAAACATATTGTTTGTAATACCCAGCATGTGTTAAAATGGATAGGGTTATTAATTCAATTACTTAGAGCTGTCACAAGAGTATTTTGATTGTACCAGTAACTGACAGGTTGATTTTGTGGATCCCCAAGGCCTCACTAACTTCCTAAACAATAGGGCTTCTAAAATGAGCAGTTGGCAGAAAAGACTGAAAATGAAATTTTAACACAGGGTTTGACACAAATGCAGGACTCTTATCAGAGCCTCCTTTGCAAAGAAGCACCTTTGCAAAGAAACTATTTCCTCAGCAAAGAAGTGACAGGGTGTTTTCCCCCTTTGGATCCTCATCAGTGAGTGATAAACGAGGCTAATGTGATCCTCTGCTGGTCTCATTGTTCTTCCGCTTTGGAGCTGTATTTCCCTAGCCTGTTGTTTGTGACTGAACACGATCTCTTCATTTTTCTTTTAAACAAGGCTCCTGAAGGTTCGGGTTGGTTTGGGGGGTGGGAGGACTCCAAGATGCTGAGGTTCCTCTCAGCGTATTCCCTGTAGAACACACGGTTCTCACGACTTACTCTACTGCGTTTTTATTCATAGAACTCTCTCCAAATTACTAAAGTATTCTTAGAAATTCAAACAAAGCCTCTTAAGTGTCACAATATCCTTCTAATTAGAGGTCACATACTAATTAGTCATGTGTTCGTATCGTCACCCTTGTCCCTTTTGCCCGTGCTCATTTCCCTTCCTCTCCCCATTGGTGTCCATCATCAATTTATTACTTGTGCTTTATCTCTACGCTCATGCTTAATATATTGAAATATTTCATAACAAAAGCTACCAGCAAATTTATTAGCCACTGAAATATTACTAAGCCATTTGATTCTATCTGATATGAACAGTTTCTTTAGTTTAGTTATTTTAGTCTATATTCAGCAGTCTGACTTTAAATTAGCACAAATCTTCTCAGCTGCAAAGGGCACATGTGAAAACACAGTGCTGAACTCCAGCCTCACCTTGTTGCACAAGTGTCATAATGCATGTCAACCCATTCTAATTTTCTCCCTAGAAAAACTGCCACAAGAATTCACAGACATCCACGGTCCTATCATATCTCAGGAGTGAAACACTGGCAGCCCTGGGATGGAAGTGGGAGGGCGAAGCCAGAGCCAGGGGGAGGCAGAGTACATGGGGGTCCTCAGTGCCCAAGCAGGGCAGCCCACAGAGCCATGGCCAGAGTCCAGAGCATCAAACCAGCTACTGCAGTGAACATCACTCAAATATGAGCAGAGTAAGAGCCTTCAAGCAGTTTAGAAGCAAAAATCCAAGAGCCAAGATGTTATAAAGGCAAGGATAGAGTTGGCATCTCCTAGAAAACTGGTGTAAATTACTGGTACCCCTCTGAAGAATAAAGGCCTCCCACAAATGCACTTATGAAGGTTGCCTTCATCCTATTTCAAATATCCGATCCACTGTAGTGCAGCCTCTGAGACTCTCCTCACCAATATGATCTCCTTTTCACAAATTCCTGTAGTCCCTTTCATTAATTTATTCAAGACATATTTGCTGAGGACTTACTATGTGTCAGGCTAGTACTATGCGCTAAAGTCAAAAGTGCAAGTGAAACAGACAAGATCGATGCAGGCATGGAGCTTAGACTCTATGAGGAAGACAGATATTACTCAAAGGCTCAATCAAGTAAAATTGCAAATGACAACTGCAGCCACTACTGCCAAGGAGAGGTCCCTGGTATCTTAAGAGCTATACCCTGTTATGATACCATCAGGGAATTTGGTAGGGTCAGAGAAGACAGAGCAGTCTTCCTGGGGAAATGGTTGCTATAGCCAAGATCTGCCCAAAGAATAAATATTAACCATGGGCAGAGTGCAGGGAAGAGAAAACAAATATGCTTGGGCCATGCAGTGGTGAAAGCTAGACAATGATGATCAACTAAAAGTCCAGTGTGTTTGAAGCAGTGAAGGCAATGGAATGGTGGTGAGCAATGTGTTTAGAGAGAAGTCAGATCCTGGGAGGGCCTCATAGGCCATGTTCAGGAGTTTCCTTTTCCTCCGGAGAGAAATGGAAGGCCACCAAAAGAGTGAATTTCAGATCATAAACTGAGTTGTGAAGAAAACGTGTTATGTCTATAGATGTCAATATTCCATCTTAATGTCTATTTTAAGTCATTCCACCAGATGGTGAATACTTAATTACTATGAATTCATTGTGACTTTAAATTTCCTTACATACCATCCTCAGGGTTGCACCTATTTTTGAGAGAGTCTCTGTTGTCAACTGCATCTAGGAAAATAAGTGTTGCCCCACCTTTTTTCATCATTAGCCCATACATGAAGAATGAAAGATATGAAAATATTATCCTGCTGCAAATGATTTTTAAATGTGGGTGGTAATATCATAAAATGTTTCCTATGAAATAGATCACTTTGTCTACTTTGCAGATAAAGGGTTGGAGAGAGACAGGACTGGATGCAAAGGGACCTCACAGGATATTATAAATAATTTCAGGTTTATACACAATAGTTAGACTAGGGTGGCAGGAATGAGATGAAGGTAAGAACAAGGGTCCATAGGATATGTATAGGATAAAAATATCAGGACTTGATGAAAATGTTGGCTATTGAGTTGAAAGAGACTTGCACAGTTGGATGCATACTGAACAAAAACCTCTGGAGGAAGATCTGGGGTAACATCCTAAGTTGATTTTTACATGTTGAGTTTGAGATGCCTTTGAGACATTCCACAGAATGTAAGTAAGAAGCTGGCCAGTGTAATGGATGGAGGCTAAGAGGGGAAGTCTGAGCTGGAAATATAAATGAATGGGACCTCTACATGTGGATTCTACCAGAAGCAATGGCAATAGGTGAGAGAGTTAGAAGGAGGAGTTTACAATGGAATATTTGAGACTTGGGTGGGTAGCAGAGACTCTACTACATCTCATTTTTAGATCTTTCTTTGAATTTAGTTTAAAAATCGAAAGCTCCCAGAGCAGGTAGGACTTGACACCGTCGGACTCCATCCCCAGCCCAGCCGAGTGTGTGCCGACCAGAGAGGTGCCCCACTGAAGAGGTCTGAGATCCGCAGAGACCACATGCTACGAGGTGCCAGCATGCGACCAAGTAGATAGGCCTCACCACTGCCAGATTCCATCCCCAGCCCGGCCGAGTACACACCAACCAGAGAGGTGCCTCTGAGGAGAGACACAAGACCCGAGGTGACCACACACCTGAGGCACCAGTGGGCAACCGAGCAGACACTGAGGCAGCCGTGCCAAATTGGCAGCCCCAGAAGCATCTTAGCCAGTGGACCATGAAATCCCTTGCCACGATGACTAAACATCAAAGGAAAGATACAGGAAATATGAAAAATCAAGAAAGTATACCACCAAAGGGTAATAATACTCAAGGTCTAGATCTTATAGAACAAGAAGCCATTGAAATGTCTGACAAGGAATTCGAGTGATAATTCTAAGGAAATTAAATGAGATACAAGAAAACTCAGGTAGACAACACAATGAAACAAGGAAAAGTGTACAGGACCTGAAAGAAGAAATGTACAAGAAAATCAATGCCCTGAAAAAGAATGTAGCAGAGCTTGCCAAGCTGAAGAATTCATTCAACAAAATAAAAAACACAACAGAGAGTTTAACCAGCAGACTTGCAGAAACAGAAGAGAGAACTTCAGACCTTGAAGATGGGCTGTTTGAAATAACACAGGCAGACAAAAAAAAAAAAAAAAAAAGAAGAAGAAAAAGAAAAAGAAAAGAAAAAAGAATTTAAAAAACTGAAGAAAATCTAAGAGAGATATCAGACAACCTTAAGCACTCAAATATCTGAGTCATGGGTATTCCAGAAGGGGAAGAAAAAGGAGATTGCATTGAAAACATATTCAACAAACTACTGGCATAAAACTTCCCAGATATAGGAAAAGACACAGATCTTCAGATTCAGGAAGATCAAAGATCCCAACTGTATTCAACCCAAAAAGGTCTTCTCCAAGACATGTTATATTCAAATTGGCAAAACTCAAAGAGAAAGAGAGAGTCTTAAGAGCTGCAAGAGAAAAGCGTCAAATACCTATAAGGGAGCCCCAATCAGACTAACATCAGACTTTTCATCACAAACCCTAAAAGCCAGAAAGGAATGGGATGATATATTCAAAATACTAAAAGAGGGGCTGGCCCGTGGTTCACTCGGTAGAGTGCGGTGCTGATAACACCAAGGCCACGGGTTCGGATCCTATATAGGGATGGCCGGTTTGCTCACTGGCTGAGCGTGATGCTGACAAAATACTAAAAGACAGAGATTGCCAGCCAAGAATACTCTACCCCACAAGGCTATCCTTCCAAAATGAAGGGTACATAGTATATTTCGCAGAAAAACAAAAACTGCAGGAGTTGACTACCACACGACCTCCCTTACAAGAAATTCTCAAAAGAGTACTGGGTTTGGTTCCTGAAAAATAACTACCACTGCCATATAAACCCCAGAAAAACCCACTAGTATAATAAAAATGCAAACAATGAAGAGAAAAAAAAAGTTTATCTACAACCCAAGGAACCAACAAATACAGAAGACAAACAGTAAATCAGAAAGAAAGGAACAAAAAACGCTTAAGACATCCAAACAAAAATCAATAAAATGGTAGGAGTAAATCAACATTTTTCAATAACAACTCTTTATTAAAAAGGATTAAATTCCCCAATTGAAAGAAACAGACTGTCTGACTGGATCAAAAAGGAGGACTCAACTATACGCTGCCTTCAAGAGACCCACCTCACCTATAAAGACTCACATAGATTAAGAGTGAAAGGATGGAAAAAGATTTACCATGCAAACAGAAATGAAAAACGAGCTGGAGTAGCTATTCTTATATCTGATAAAATAGACTTTAAACTAAAAACCATAAAAAGAGAAAATGAGAGCCACTACATAATGATAAAAGAAAGGATTGGTCCATCAAGAAGACATAACAATCATAAATATCTGTGCACCCAATGTCAGAGCAGCCAGATTTATAAAGCAAACTCTATTAGACCTAAAGAAGGAAATAGACACTAATACCATAATAGCAGGGACCTGAACACCCCACTATCAATATTAGGCAGATCATCTAGGCAAAGAAACAGCAGAGAAACACAAGATCTAAACAACACTCTAGACCAAACGGACTTGGCAGATATCTACAAAACATTCCATCCAACAACCTCAGAATATTCATTCTTCTCATCAGCACATGGATCATTCTCCACAATAGATCACATGTTAGGTCACAAATCAAGTCTCAACAAATTCTTAAAAAAAAATGGAATTATCCTATGTGTTTTTTCAGACCACAATGGGTTAAATCAATAGAAATCAATAACAAATGAAAGTCTGGAAACTATACAAACACATGGAAATTAAACAGCATTCTACTTAATGACATATAGGTCCAAGAAGAAATCAAACATGAAATCAAAAAATTTATTGAAACTAATGAAAACAATGATACATCATACCAAAACCTGTGGGATTCTGCAAAAGCAGTACTAAGGGGAAATTTTATTGCATTAAATGTTTACTTCAGAAGAATGGAAGCATGGCAAGTGAACAACCTAATACTTCACCTTAAAGATCTACAAAAACAGGAACAATCCAAACCCAAAGTTAGCAAACAGAAAGAAATCATTAAGATCAGAGCAGAACTGAATGAAATTGAAACCCAAAAAAATGATACAAAAGATCAATGAATCAAAAAGTTGGTTTTTTGAAAAGATATATAAAATTGACAATTAGCCTAGCTAAGTAAAAAAAGAAGAGAGTAGACCCAAATAAAGAAAAACTACAAATGAAAAAGGTGATATTACAACTGATACCTCTGAAATACAAGGAATCATTTGAGACTACTATAAAAAACTATATGCCAACAAATTTGAAAATCTGCAGGAAATGAATAAAATTCTGGACACACATAAACTGCCAGAACTGAGCCAAGAAGATGTAGAAAATTTGAACAGACCAATAACAGTAAAAGAGATTGAAGCTGTTATCAGAAGGCTCCCAACAAAAAAAAAGCCCATGACCAGATGGATTCACAGCAGAATTCTACCAAACATTCAAAGAGGAATTGATACCAATTCTCTACAAACTATTCCAAAAGATTGAAACAGAGGCAATTCTCCCAAATTCAATCTATGAAGCAAAAATCACTCTGATACCAAAACCAGACAAAGATACAACTAAAAAAGAGAACTACAGGCCAATATCCTTTATGAATATAGATGCAAAAATCCTCAATAAAATACTAGCTATCAGAATACAGCCACACATATGCAAAATTATACCCCATCATCAAGTTGGATTCATCCCAGGGATGCAAGTTTAGTTCAACATATGCAAATCAATAAATGTGATACACCATATTAATAAAATCAAACACAAGGAACATATGATCATCTCTATAGATGCTGAAAAAGCATCTGATAAAATTTAACACTCATTCATGATAAAGACTCTCTACAAAATAGGAATAGATGGAAAGTATCTCAACATAATTAAAGCCATATATGATAAATCCACTGCCAATATCATCCTGAATGGGGAAAAGCTGAAAGCTATTCCTTTAAGAACAGGAACTAGACAAGGAGGCCCACTCTCACCACTCCTATTCAATGTAGTGTTGGAAGTACTAGCCAGAGCAATCAGAGAGGAGAAGGAAATAAAGAGCATCCAGATTGGAAAAGGTGAAATGAAACTGTCCCTGTTTGCAGATGACATGATCCTATATATCAAACAGCCTAAAGCCTCTACAAAAAAACTCTTGAAGTTGATAAATTATTTCAGCACAGTAGCAGGATACAAACTCAACACACAAAAATCAGTAGCATTTCTATTCTCCAATAGTGAACATGCAGAAAGAGAAATCAAGAAAGCTTGTCCATTTAAAATAGCCACCAAAAAAATAAAATACTTAGGAATTGAGTTAACCAAGGAGGTGAAAAATCTCTATCATGAGAATAACAAACCACTGCTGAGAAAAATTAAAGAGTACACAAGAAGATGGAAAGATATCCCATGCTCTTGGATTGGAAGAATCAACATTGTGAAAATGTCCATACCACCCAAAGTGATATACAAATTCAATGCAATCCTCATCAAAATTCCAATGACATTTTTCTCAGAAATGGAAAAAGCTCTCCAGACATTTATGTCGAATAAAAAAAGAACATGCATAGCCAAAGCAATTCTGAGCAAAAAATATAAAGCTGGAGGCATAACACTATCTGACTTTAAACTATACTACAAAGCTATAATAACCAAAACAGCATGGTACTGGCATAAGAACAGACACACTGATCAATGGAATAGAATGGAGAATTCAGAAATCAACCCACACACCTACTTCCATCTGCTCTTTGACAAAGTCACCAAGCCTATACACCAGGGAAGAGACTGCCTCTTCAGCAAATGGTGCTGTGATAACTGGATATCCATATGCAGGAGACTGAAACTATACCCATATCTCTCACCATACACTAAAATCAACTCAAAATGGATTAAAGAAATAAAAATACAACCCAAAACAATAAAACTTCTTAAAGAAAACATAGGAGAAACACTTCAGGAAGTAGGACTGGGCACAGACTTCATGAATACGACCCCAAAAGCACAGACAACCAAAGGAAAAATAAGTAAATGGGATATATCAAACTAAAAAGCTTCTGCACAGCAAAAGAAACAATTAACTGAGTTAAAAAACAACCAACAGGGTGGGAGAAACTATTTGTAAAATATATATCTGACAAAGGATTAATATCCAGAATATACAAGGAACTGAAACAACTTTACAACAACAACAAAAAAACAAGTAACCCAATTAAAAAATGGGCAAAAGAGCTAAATAGGCATTTCTCAAAGGAAGATATACAAATGGCCAACAGACACATGAAAAAATGCTCAACATCACTCAGCCTCCGGGAAATGCAAATCAAAACCACACGGAGATACCATCTCACTCCAGTTAGGATGGCTAATATCCAAAAGACTGAATGATAAATGCTGGCGAGGTTGTGGAGAAAAAGGAACTCTCATACATTGTTGGTGGGACTGCAAAATGGTGCAGCCTCTATGGAAAATGGTATGGAGGTTCCTCAAACAATTGCAGAGAGATCTACCATATGTCCCAGCTATCCCACTGCTGGGAATATACCCAGAGGAATGGAAATCATCAAGTCGAAGGTGTACCTGTTCCCCAATGTTCATCGCAGCACTCTTTACAATAGCTAAGAGTTGGAACCAGCCCAAATGTCCATCATTGGATGAGTGGATATGGAAAATGTGGTATATCTATCTACACAATGGAATACTACTCAGCTATAAAAACGAATGAAATACTGCCATTTGCAACAACATGGATGGACCTTGAGAGAATTATATTAAGTGAAACAAGTCAGGCACAAAAAGAGAATTATCACATGTTCTCACTTATTTGTGGGAGCTAAAAATAAATAATTAATACACAAACAACCAGGGGTGGGGAGGGAAGAAGGCACAACAATTACAATTCCTTGAAGTTGGTATGACAAGCGAACAGAAAGGACAGTGTTGGGAGGGAGGGGGGAGACAGAGGAGGGAAGGAGGTTTCGGTAATGGGCCACAATATTCACCACATTGTATATTGACAAAATAAAATTAAATTAAAAAAAATATCAAAAGCTCGCACTTTTTATGGCTTCCTGGATTTTGTAACTTAAATGAAAAACAGTGAAAAGAAGGACTTCTTATGACTAGAATGTAGTCACATCTATTTAATTGAGCTTTTTGTCAGGCTTCTCTAAGCTTGACTATTACATTTAGCAAAAAGCTTAGTGGCATAATTACAGTGCTATAAAGCATTTTTTCTCTTTTTGCTAAACTAACATTGTCATCTGGTACATTTCGAGATGCATCAATAAATTACACAACCTGACAACTATTAGGTTTTTTGTTATATTTCAGAAAATCAAAAAAATATGCATCAGTTTCAGAGTATTTACTGTGATTTTTCCGAATGCTTAAAATCAATATGTACAAAATCTTTGAAGCTGTTAAAATTATTTTGCAAAACCAGTTTTCATAGGCAATTACAAATTATATATCAATATATTATATATGTGATGTTATACATAATACACATGTAATAAAGAACTCCTAAGATTACGAATATTATTTTCTGATAAAACCCAGAAATATTAACCTAATTAAAAATGTATATCTAGATCTTTGAATACAAAACTACAACCCCAAATATTCTCCCCTACTGAAAAGTTACTAGATAATTAGTTTTTATACTATTTATATGCTTATAAAGAATATGCTCTTTCTTTCTTCAGGGCTCTTCCCTCCTGTTTGCAGATGTGTTTATTGGCTCCACTTCTAAGCTGCTTTTGTTTTTATTGCTTAATCTTTTAAAAAATATCTTCTCTCAAAATCTATCCCACTGAGGCTGTCTTCTGTGTACACCTGTTACTATCACATCATTCTCTCTCAGTACAAACATGAAATAAAGAGAATCTTTCTCAAGTCTCTACTCATCTTCTTACTCTTGCGCACAAACATTTCAGATTGAACTACATTTGTTTTTTTCTCAAAATTAAAACAAGCTGCAAAAGTAATTCTAGTAGGTACTTGTTGTAGTGGATTGAATTAGGTCTCCCAAAATTCGTTGATGCTTGAATTGTGTCCCCCAAATTTTACTTTTAGAAACTTAGTCCCCACTGTGACTGTTAAGAGGGTGGGAAATCCTATTAAGGTAATTGACAAGCAGAGCCTTGAAGAGGTGACTGGATTGTAGGACCATGCAGTAGTGAATTGACTAAAAATGGTGGCCGGGGGAATGGTTCTGAGGGCTTTAAAAGAAGAGCAGAGTCTCTCTCTTGCTCTCTCTGCTTCCACCATCTTGCAATGTGAGACCCCTGGGTCACTGTCACCACCACCAGATGGACTTTGGAATTCCAGCCTCAGAAACTGTAAGAAATAAATTTCGTTTTTCTTTCTAAAATACCCAGCTCCACGTATTTTGCTATAAGCAACAGAAACAGACCAATACACTTGTCTTCAATACAAAATTATGGAATTCTCAATTACATCTATCATAGTACCTCCTGAACAATAGTCCACAAGTAAATTTTAAAATTCAGGGTTTCAAAGAAACTACCATTTAAAAAAAAAGAAAAAGAAAAAGAAACTCTATTAGTTATATAGCTACTAGCCATAATTAAAAGTACAGTTAATGATAAAATATTTTAAACTTTTATAGCATTAGATGAATTTTACAATCTTCTACTTTATTTTTATCATTGAAGCAAAAAACCGTCAAAGAAATCTTTTTGTATTGTACTGGAATATTTTTAATTAAGAAAATTTGGGTTAGTTAAAAATGTTCTACTAATTTCCACAGCATGAATTTTATCAACAGAGCCAACTCATTTAAACTTAGCTTAGCCTGTCACTTGTTTTCACTTGTTTTACTGGTGTCCACTAAATGGATAATGACAGAAACTATATTTCAACATGAAATACCACATTGTAAAAATAAGAAAAAGACATGGCAATGGACAAAATTAAATACATATACAGCTGCCCAAATAAAATGACCTTGTAAATATATAAATAGGTTTTAAATATAAAATAGTGAAGAATTAAGTCCAGAATTCTTTGAAGTTGAATTGATGTAGTCAACAGTTGATGCGTTTCATACAATTAGAGTAAGCAGAATTTAATAGTTTTCAATCTATTATTTATAGAGGTGAGCTCAAAAGCAGCTATTACACCATATATATTAAAGTATTATGTTAAATACTTTCTACTGAGTGAGCTTATCAAAATACTAACATGTCTAGAGAAATAAAAAGCTTACATTATAATGAAAATGCACTTCATGGCAATAATATTCTGAATAAAATAAATGGCTCAAACTGTATCCCCACCTTAGATAAGATTCCCAATCTTTCTATGAGCATGGTCAAGATAACCTTAAACATTTAGACAGGGTTCTGGTGGCATACAGCACAATCAATTATGAAGTACATTTTTACTTATCCAGAGGTTAGTGTTAAAGATTAAAATGATTACCAGTTAATTGCAGTAGTTAACACAGCAAGAAATTGTTTGAGAGGAGCACAATGATTTTTCTTAGCCTTAGCTTATAATCTTGGATCCATCACAAAGATTCTTGATCTCCATTGGAAAGTTCTTTGTAGGGATGAAAATGGTTTCATATCAGTCTTCTTTAATTCGTTCCTTCCAGACATAGCATTGGAAACCCATAGTACTCTTTCCTCTAGCTAATGTCATTTTCCATGTCAGGTGCTTATCTCTGCAAATCCTACCTCCCAAGACTTCTTATCACCCTCCAGCTTAAATATATACTTCTGAATGCTATGCTAAAATTTATTCACTGGCTGACCCAAGATGTACACAGGTATACACCTTTTTCTTCCTCTGAATTGCAGATCAAAACCCATGTTTTTTTCAGAAGCATTTTATTAATGAGTCTTACTTATTTTCAATCTACATGTATAATCCCGGCTACTCCATTTAACTCAGTATCTATATTTTTGCCACTCATTTATTTTTCTTTTCATCTTTGTTAATAAATTCCTTAGGAAATGGTGCCAGATATTCCTTAAATATAGCCAAAACTTGGATTTCTTAAGTGAGCATTACAATACTTGTTGACCATCACTGAAAAGAAAACTTACGATACATAAAATAAAAAAGTTTTATTCTGTCAAGCCTGGAAATTTACTAGAAACCCCAAAAATGAGAGCGAGTGGTTGAAATTGGTTTCCTAGGACAAAAGAACTTGAGATCAATGAGAATGCGATAATATTTAATGGGCTATTTTAATACATGATAAAGTCCCTAAATTGTAATTTACAATTAAAACAGTTGGTGGCACTTGTGAAGCAATTTTTTGTTCAGCTGTCTATGCTACCTGCAAATTGTTAGACAATCACATTAATAAAAAGCATTCATAATTACGTTGGATTAGGCAAAATTATCTGATGTTCAGATGATTGTTTTAATGTACTTTGTTTATTATACACTGTAAAAGAAAAAAACAAAACAAAACCAGAGTAATAGCCAATTATTGTGCCCCAAATAATAGTACTTATTACCCATATTTCTGCAAGAGTTTTAGCCTGATAAAAATTTTACTCCTTTCTAAAGGCAAATCAAGAATCTCCTGTAAATAGCGTTTCTTACCCAGACACCTGATCAGACTCGATAGCATACATACAGCAGTGTGAGAAGGGTTGAGGAGATATTAATAGCTCCTTAAATGTCCTCAACCTTCTTAGATCCTCTTTCCCATTAAGCCGTTGCATGGCTTAAACTTCTTACCATAGAAAGTTACTCTTTGGCATACAATAACACAAACTCAGTGTAATCCCTTTAATGGGCAAATGTACTTGAAAAGTATAATGCATTGAGGTTTGTTCACTATTAGCGCTGAGACAGAGAAGGACTTAAGTTTAGTTAAAATATAATCAGTGATTACATAAACAGGCTTTTGTGTAAGGTTTTACAGTTTTTGCTGGGACTATTGAGGGATAATTAATCTCACTCTTCGTAAAACCAAATGCGTGAGAGGTAGATTCGAGGATTGCAAAGACGAACAGACTTGATGAATTTGGATAAAGAACGCAGCATTAACCAGCAGCCAAGTGTAGTTCTGAATACTTCACCCCAGGATTTTATTTATCCACTTCCAATTGCTCTGGAAGTTAAAACTAGGAGAAGTGGAGGGGGCTGTACTGTTCTCTTGGACAGAGCAATGTCAAAGATAAAGAAAGATGGTAAGGCCAGATTTTAATCAGTAATATATTATTGCAATAGGGAAGAGGGTCCAGTGTACACTGAATTCAATTTGAATTTGTACAGAGGTAACTGGGCGTTCTAAAGAGATAACAAGAGGATAGGGAGGGGAAACAGCAGGGGCTTGAGCAGAGTCAAGGAAGTAGAAAATTATAAAGGGTTGGTCAGTGCAAATGACTATTAAGCCAGTTGTGTCTTCCAGCTGGTGATCATCTAAGTTAGGATTCTATCCCCGCTCTGAGAAGGGGCGACAGAGGCCCTAAACTTCCTGAAGATTACATTTCTTAGAATAGTTTTCAGATCCTTGAGAAAGACATTCCTAGTTGTAAGAGATACAGACACACGTCAAAGAGACAGAAAAAGATTCACAATTGTAAGCGCTTTTTAATAAATGCTCTAAGAAAAGCCAACGGGTACATGAAAAAATGCTCGACATCACTAATCATCAGGGAAATGCAAATCATAACCACTTTGAGATAGGATTTCACTCCAGTTAGACTGGTTATTATCAAAAAGACTGAGAATAACAAATGCTGGTGAGGATGTGGAGAAAGGGGAACTCTTCTACGTTGTTTATGGGACTGAAATTAGTACAGCCACTATGGAAAACAGTACGGAGGTATCTCAAACAACTACATATAGAGCTACCATGCAATGCAGAAATCCTACTTCTGGGTATGTACCCAAAGGAATGGAAATCATCATGTCGAAGGGATACCTGCACTCCCATGTTCATTGCAGCTCTATTTACAATAGCCAAGATATGGAGTCAACCTAAATGTCCATCAATGGATGACTGGATAAGGAAAATGTAATATATATACACAATGGAATACTACTCAGCCATAAACAAGAATGAAATTCTACCATTTACCACAATATGGACCAGCATGGAGAAAATTATGTTAAGTAAAATAAACCAAGCACAGGAAGAAAAATACTGCATTTTCTCACTCATAAGTGGGAGGTAAGAAACAAAGAAAGAAAGACCATAATAAAATGTTGAACTTACAAAAGGGGAGAACAGACCTATAGTTACTATGGGTGGGAAAAATGGAAGGGGAGCATATAGGGAGTAATGGGGTAAAGGACACAAAAAGTAATTATGATTTGTAATGATGAACATGCTAATAATATTGATTTGATCATCACATGTTTTACACAAATACTCATAGTCAACTCTGTACCCCATAAATGTATATAAATAAAAATAATAAAAATATATTTAAAAAAGAAAGAAAGAAAAGGAGGTTGGCTAGAACACTAAATTGTTTGGGCAGCCCTGAACTTTCCCATACAAGAATTCAAAAGGGGGCTGGGTTGTCCCAGGGATTCAGCCTTAGCATGTCTCTTAGTGCAGGAATTTGAAGGGAATGTTCATGCCAAGAGTTTTTGCAGTTCTCCGTAGCCCACAAAGAAGAAGTTCAGAAGGGACAGGCTTTGTGCATTCCCTTATCAACCGAAGTAAATTAACCACCTGGTTGAGATATAAAACAAGTGTTTTTATTTGAGATTGCCTTCAGACTGCAGCCTGGAAGACACAGATTCAAGAAGTCTTGAATCACATGCTCTGAAGAACAAAAGGAAAGTAAAGGGCATTTAAAGGAAAATACCCAAGAAAAGGAGGGGGCAGTTACAAAAGCTGTGATTGGTGTTAATATGTGTCAAACAGCCTTGTTCATAAGGAAATGGTCGTAATGGTTTTTGGAGGTGGGCTGTGGTCAGGGACCTTCCAGTTTGACGGAAAGTAGTGAAAAGTGGTAGTCAGCAGACCATGGCAGCTCTTTACCTAAGAAGTCATAACTTTTGCAATAATACTGAGTGCAAAGTTTCAGAGAGTTCCCACTCAAGACATTACTGAAACTCAAGCTCAGATAGCCTCCTGGCTCTATTTTAGGTGCCTTTATTAGGCTGACATCACTTGTCCTGTTTGTAAGAGTTATCTTGCCAATACAACCAGGAGAGCAAATGTTTCTTCTCTTTGGAGCCAAACAGGGCTACTAGCAGGGAAGTTGGAATGGATCCTCCAGAGCAGTGGTTCTTAACCAAGAAGATTTTGCCCCTGAGGAAACATTTGGCACAATCTAGACATTTTTGTGGCATCCAGTAGGTAGAGGCTAGGAATGCTGCTAAACATCCTATATGGCACAAGACAGCCTTAACAACAAAGAATTATCAAGCCCCAAATGCCAACAATGAAAGAGACAAAGATTCTTTGCTTGGCCAAACTTTATTCATGCTCCTGAACTTTCTCCATGCCAGATCTGTACATTTTCTTATAAAATCCAGTTTTAGCAAGAATTCTGCTAAGTCAGTTTAGCAAGAACCACTCCACCTTCAATATCTGACTACCCTCAGTTTCTGATTGGGTTCCTCATCCTCCACCATCACCCAGGAAATGTCTTAGCATTTTGGCCTGTCTTCAGAAAGAATCCTATTGGGTCAATTTAACCACAATCCCCCTACCCCAAGGTTTCCTTTTAGTAAATTTTTATCCACTGACTTCACCCTGCTCCTTGGCTATAAATTCCCACTTGCTCACGCTGGATTAGGAGTTGAGCCCAAAGTCTCTCCCCCACTGCAGAATTCCATGGCTGTTGCTCCTGTACCTATCACTATGGTCCTGAATAAAGTCTTTCTTACCATGACTTAAAGTATCATTGAATAATTTTTTCTTTAACAATAGAAGAGGATTTCTTAAATTAGGATAAAGATACAATTTTATGAATGTTGACTAGAAATTGAAAAGAAGACATGACAAATTCATGGCCCAATATGAATTAGATCACATGCCATTATTATCACAAGTAGAGTCCTGAATTAGAATTTAGAAGGCAAGCAAGAAATACAATAAAATCCAGTCAGACAGTCTTCTAAATGGTTGGCAATATGGTGGACCAGATAATAAAAATTAACAAAATTAATTGCTCTGGACTCACAGTTTAATTAGGGAGAGAAACATATAAAAAATTGACTGATAAAATATGATGAGAGCTATAATGTTAATATAGTAAAGTAGTATAAAACATAGAAGGAAGAAAGGAACAATAGGTGGGATATAAGGGAATCTGGGAAAACTTACACTCCCAGAGGAAAGTATGTTTTAGATAGATCTTAAATCAGATATATTTTACAATTTTACGAAATAGAGGGGGTAGCTGAAGGAAAGAAAAGCATAAATGAAGGCACAGACTGTTTGGAAATGAGACATACTCCTATAAGAATAGCCTAACCTAAGAGGGTAGTTAGAGAGAAGGTATGAAATAGGGTGAGCCTTTTGCATTCTTAGAAGTTTGAACTCAAGTGAGGAAGAATGTTGAAACCAGAAAAATACATGATGAAGCCTGAACTAGCACAGTGAATGGGATAGGAGAGAAAGGAAGATGATCAGTGTGATTTCCAAGGCACACTGATGGAATTGGGGAGGTGATGGCTACAGACAAAGAAGTGGGAAAAGCCAATGGTGTCCCTGGGAATCCCTTTTTAAGTGCTTGTCGGATGAACAGTAGTACAGTGAAAAGATTCTGAACTTAAGAAAGAGAAGAAATGGCATAGAAAATAAATTATTTTGTGTTTGTGTTCATGAAGAGATATCTATCCACAAACAAGTATACAGTAGTATTTTAATATACAAACCTGAATTTTAAGAGAACACTAATAGCTAAAACTATTTACTATATGTTTTAGGTTGGTAATTTATTAAGCATTTCTCAGCCCAGAATTGTGACCACTGTCTTGAAGTCTAGCAAGAATTGCCTAAAGGAAATCCCATCTAATGGGGAGATAAGACTATACACAGTTTTACAGTGAGTAATGTGTAAGAAATAATATAATCAAGTTCTAAAATTTACCCCATACTGAGTGTGTATTCTGAAGAAGATCAGAAAGAAAAAGAAGTCAATGAGTAGTGCACAGAGGCTTTACAGAATTGGTATGAGTAGCTTGGGCCTGGAAAGCTGCATAGAATTTAAGTAAGCAGAGAGAAAGGAGGAAATTCCAAACCAGGGGGAAAGGAGCACAGGCAAAGTGTTGTTGAACGTGCTGTGTTCTCTTGACATTGGGGAGACCAGTTTTTTTAAAGGAAGTTACATTTTTGGAGGGCAGTGGAAAATTAAGTTGACTAAGTGGGGTGAGGAAAAAATTACAAAGCAGCTAAAAAGATACATACAAATACATATGTATATATATATATGCATGTTGCCACAAATGACAGGATTTCATTTTTTTTTTTTATGGCTGAGTAGTATTCCATTGTGTTTAATATAAACTGCATTTTCTTTATGTGAACACACACATTTATATTTTATGTAACATGAAGTAAGAATCATAGAAGGGGTTTTAATATTTTAAATGAGTGGCATAATTAAATCAATGTTTAGGTAATATTTGTTGGGCAATAGAATGCAAGAGAATAGAATTCAGTTTTGGGTCCAACCACCTACTAATGATGATCTACTTTTTATACTTTACCACGTATTTATTGAATGATAAGTATTTGTGTGCCAAGCCTTGTTCTTGTCCTTGGGATACAGAGGTAAGCAACACAGACAAGTTCTGGCACCGAAGCAGTTTATAATCTAGTTTGTTGGGAGAGACAGGCAATAAGTCCGATAGTTACAAGGGCCATGACAGACAAAGAAGGCTACTTCCGACCTAGACAATTGTGCTAGGAATAGGATAAGAGAACAACAGACGATTACCAGTGGAAGAAAAAGAAAAAGAAATTTTCAAACTTGTATCTATAGAGAAATATTTGGATTATCGACAGAGAAGAAAATGAGTTTGAATCAAAATGGAAAATAAGTTTACTTTGGATATATTGGTATGATGTGATAGCAGTACAATCAATTCAGTGAAAAAAGAGGTAAAAACAAGGAATAATAAAAAAACAATGGGAAAAACTACTTGCCAGGGCATATGTATGAGCTTCTGTGAGAAAAGTGTGAGAACTTACCTTCAGTGAGTAAATTTCCTGCTCTAAAACAGGCAAGCTGTGGTATTAAATAGATTCTAATTTCCACTGTATTACAACTAGAAGAAGTTATTAAAATCTCCAAATCACACTTTGGAATGAGCAAATTTTATCTGTCCTATGACTTGTTTTTGAATCAACCAAATGACTATGCAAAAGAAAATAGAACAAACCTGAAACAACTTGTAGCAACATTTAAAAAACCATTTCAATAGTGAGTGAGTTTACCAGGTAACTTTTATGATAAAACCAAAGCCACAGAAGCTGTGAATCCTCCTCGTTCCCACATGTTAAAAGTAATTCTCTTCCAGGTAGCTGACTGCTTATTGTAGGTAAGGAGAACTTGGAATCCAAGGAGAGCATTTGCTGCTAAACCATAGGAGATGTTCCTGCCCTGTAAAGGCAGGCTCCTTCACTTCCAATGCCCTTTTCTAATATCCAGTACAAAGAAATTTTGGACTCCATCCAAAATCTTGCAAACATCACCCAATTCTCATGCTGCGGTTGACTGCTAAAATTTCCATTGTGCTGTCCTGGGTGATTAGAATAAGATGGGCTGCATTAGAGTTGCCTCTTACACGTGACTGAACAAACTAATAGTGAAACCGTATCTCTTCCTCTTTACCACTACCAAACTGGGTCATTTAGTTTGCGTTTATTGCTATATTCATGATCCGCTGCTGCTAATCCTCTCTCAGTTTTATATGCAGGATGAATATCTTGCTGATAGCTGCACGTTTGGTGAATTCATCTTTACAGTTATTTCTCGAGTAAGATTAGATTGATCTATAAGGTAGCCAGCCATCAATCTATAGAGTTATGAGAAATAATATTCTGTTTTTAAAATTGATAGACAGGTAGCACTACGGAAGCTAACTGGCATCCAGAGCATTTGCCCAACCTGCACAATATCATAGCCATATAGTCCTGCTTGATGTCAGTGTCAGTTTAAAATCTACATGTTGCTTGTGTAGAAACTCAACAGTAATGAAGGAAAATATTTCTCACATTGGTAAAGAAAACCAGAAAAACAAGTCTGCCATTAACCATGCTAACATCTGCCAGAATTTTATCCTGAGAAGTTGCCTCACTGGAGGCAAAGCAACTACTGTCACGAGCTTCCAGCTAATTAATTAAAGGAAACAACTTGCAGCTAGTCAAAAAATTTGCAACAGTGTGGGGATTTGGATACATCTGCTAGATGCCACCAAAAAAGCCTCATATTCTTTATACTCCACACTTCTTAAATTATCAAGAGATGTACATGGCTTAAAACAAAATGGTGCAAACACACAGTTAAAATATTAATTCTTCATCTCTTACAAATATCGTTAACCAGACAAAAATTATTTTTCCCAAGGACTCACCTTTGACATTGTCAGAGAAATATAACAATGTTCAACAATCCATATTTATAATATTTTCAAAAAGGTCAGCAGGTAGTTACTGTGTGTCAGTAGGCACCAGGTTCTATGTTAGGTTGATGTTGCAAAATGTTTAATCTTCTAAACTAAGTCAAAATGACAATAGGTTTCAAATCTTGTGCCAACTCAAAGTGATTGGAAGTGGCTTCTAGAACACTGTGTTTTGAGTTGTTTCTGTGCTTAGTCAGAAACAGCGCCGTAACTGATTAGTGATGACTGCTATGAAAATGAGAGGGACAATAACTGTTCCAAAGCCACGAATTTGCCATGCCAATTTAAGGCAGTAGCTGACAAGTTTAGCAATTAGAGCAATGTCATGGTAACATGAATGAGCAGTGATTACCAAAGAATGACCAGCGTTCTACAAGGTTCCTGTGGTCCGAGAAACCACCCCTGGACTTCTGATAGGAAACTATATACCATATGAAGCATCTCAGCAATGACTTAATGGTACAGAACTACACTGATGGAAAGTTTTTGAGTTTTACTGAGTACCTACTGTGAGTCAAATATTCAGTTAGATGCTGGCGACACACACACACACACATTCACTCTAGGTTTTAGTCAATGGCTTACACACTGCTTCATTCAGTGGGTTGGGAATATTTCCATGATTCTGGGGTAATGAGATTAGAACATATGAAATGAAAATTCTGAAAACAAAAATCATCTTATAAATTAATCAAGGGTCTGAATGTGGAATATACTTCCATCTAACTCACTTCAATGACCTTAAATTGGAAGCCAGTGTCTATATCTAAAGACTTGGGGTCAAAAGTATAGAAGCATACAGCATAGTACATCAGGGAAAGGAGGTGTACAGCTTGGCAAGAAGCTGCCACTGATTTCCTTAAGCCTTCAAAGAAACATGAAGTAAACTGCTCCATGATGTTGAGAACATGTCCAAGTTTCTTTGGTTGTATGTCAGACCGATGAGTGTATAAACAAGAACATCAGGAAAAACTAAGGCAGTGAATCTAAAATTGTACAGTTGTGTGCTGGAAAAATAAGTACTTCTGATCATTTATTTTGGTCTGAATTACTTTAAAATACTGTCCATATTTCTTCACACAATCATGTAAACTAGTACATCACTTTAACAGAATCAACTTAGCTCTAACTTTTCATGGATCGTATCCCAAATTTCTTCCACACTAGACTTTAAGTATCTATAATTGAAATCACATTTTGGAAAATCCTCCAGGAATTTCATAAACTATGACACCTACTAAAAATTATAAAGTTTGTTTATAACATTTATTTTTATTTGTTAGTGCTATAGTGGAATAAGTTAACTCTTCCAGAATTATCACAATTATTATTTATATTTGTACTTATTAAGAAGAGACTCTCTGAAGCTGAGATGAATTCTTGCACTCAAGGGATAAGGGAAAAATAAGAAATTATTAAGCCAAAATAGATAAGGTGTTTATGATTAAATCATAAATATATTCATAAAAAGATATAGTAGAAATCACATGCAATTTATTTTTTAAAAGATTGATAGAAGAATTAACTTTTTTTAAAGTGAAGCTTTTAGAAGTTATAGATATGTGATAAGCAAAAGACCACTTAGATAAACTTTATCTTGGTTATTAATGTACAGAGAATGTTGATATTATGTTGCGTCAAAACTGTGAGTTATTTGAGGATGGTATTAATTCTCTTACCTGCAACTTTGAAGCTTTCACTAAACCTGACATGGTTCTGTCTGGCAATAATAGATTCAAAAAACTAAATTAAAAAATAAATACTAAAGAATCAATGAGAAAAAAAATTCTGGTTACAGGTACTACAGTAAGTCAAGTAAAAGAATGTTTTCTTTCATGAGTCAATTAAGAGGTGTTGTGAGAGTATGCAACAAAAGGTAAATAAATGACAAGAAAAGTTAGAAAATTTATTATGGAACACAAGATATATGTCCCATTGAATATGTACATAATAATAATGATGAATTACATCATCTTCAGATCCTTGCTTTTGATGGAAATATTCTTATTCATTAACTGTTTAAAAACATTTATTCAGGTGTTGAATATTTAGCCTAGTTTATCTTATAGACCTTTGATTTTTTAAAATAAATTTATAATCACTTTAACTGAAACATGCAAATTCTTTTTGAAATAATTTTTTAGAAAGTACA
This sequence comes from Cynocephalus volans, assembly GCF_027409185.1. Lineage (NCBI taxonomy): Eukaryota > Metazoa > Chordata > Mammalia > Dermoptera > Cynocephalidae > Cynocephalus > Cynocephalus volans. The sequence continues at coordinate 82,439,020 of NC_084464.1, forward strand.
CTCTTTAAATTTTTTTTACTGAAGATGTTATTTCTATCATTTTAAGTTTTATTCATCACACTGTATACCTATAATGTTCATAAAAATGTGTATGCATAAGAGAACATAAAGTAATATTCCATTGTAGAAAGTTTGAAAATGTCTGCTATGGAAAGAAAAAAAAAATTTAAGTGTTAAAGAAATAAATTAACATGCTATTCAGAAGCCGCATAGAATGTGTAAAATGAAAGTATATGTATATTGGGAGAAGATCTATCAGTCTAGTGTTTGAAATTGTCTCATCATTAGGCTTATCAATCAAATCTAAAATAATTTTTATACTGGTTAGATAGACAAGTAGTTTTATCTATATTTAGACACTTTAGGGGCAGCTTAATTCCCTTATAACAAAAAGTATTTATCAAGCATCTCTAGTGGATTGTTGGCACTAATGATGGCAATAAGTCTTCCCATTTCTGCACCAACCCTCCGAAATGTGGTTTGTTGGTCCTCTAACAGGCAGAGTCTATTTCCCCACCCCTGGAATCTGGACAGGCCTCTTATTTTGTTTTAACTGGTAGAATGTAGTAGGAGATCCATTGGGGGAATTCTAGGTCTAGGCCTCAAGATGCACTGTAATCTCTGCTCTCACTCTTTTGGAATGTTGCTGTTACTAGGTGATGAAGCCCCGTCTAGCCTTCTTATGAATGAGAGACAAAAAGTGGCTCAACTGTCAGCCAAAAACAGTTGCCAATAGTCAAGCACCTGACAAGGACTGTCTTAGACCATTCAGCCTCCACTGAGTGGCTAGATGACTGGCTGTCTCACTCCAGCTGAGACTAGCAGAACCACCCAGTTGAGCCCAGCATAAAGCACAAAGAAAGGAGGTAAATAAAATGGTTGCTGTTTTAAGCTTCTAAATTTTAGGGTGGTTTGGTAATCAGAGTATGGTTCTACCATAGCAAAAATCTAAAATGAAGGATATTAGCAAAAGAATTTTTGGTAGGGGATGGAGATGCAGTGAAGAGGATGCTACAGGTCACTCAAAAGAGGGTGACTTACGTGGTTCCAGAAACTTTGGTAAAATTGTCACCTGGAGTGATCTATAAGATAGCAAATGTAACCAATGAAGACTTAATAATGTTAAAATGGCCTTTCTCCTCAAATTGAGCTATAGATTCAATGTAATCTCAACAAAAATTCTGGCAGGCTTTATGAAGAAATGGGTAAGCTAATTCTGACATTTGTAAGAAAAGGCAAAATAACTAAAATAGTGAAAACATTTTTAAAAAGAACAAGGTTGGAAGACTTCAAGACATACTATATAGCTGCACTAATCAAGACAGTAAGTTCTGGGAATAATAATGGACATTTAGAACAGTGGAACAGAATAGAAAGTCAAAAAATAGATCCATACTTTCAAGGTCATCTGATTCAGAACAGAGATGTCATGGTAATTCAATCAGAGAAGAATATTTTCAGCAAAGCATTCTGGGAAAGCTAGAAATTACATATATGTGTTTATATACATACACACATATATTTTTATTTTTATATATATTATACATATGAAAAATTTATCCTTGACTATTAACTCATACAATGCACAAAAAGAAAATGGAAGGAAGGAAAGAAAGAAGGAAGGAAGGACCTGCATAAAGGACTTGTGTATCTGCCTATGAAGCTCTCTAGACATGAGCTTCGAAGTGTCATTTGGGTGTTTCTAGCAACATAGGATAAGTTACTTCAAGAGAGATTGAAGATAAAGAAGGAATTACTCAGTTTGCAAGCAGATTTTAGAGAAAATATAGAAGGCAAAATTTGTTTCTCAACACCAGTCTCTTCTACCTGCAGAAGATTTTCAAAACAAGAAATGGCCTCCAGGTAAAAATTAAATCATGGATGTGTTTGTAAGATCTTTTGTTTAAGACTTCAGAATGATACAAGGAAGTGCCAAGTAGTCCCTTTCAGCTAGACAAAAAGTCACCTCGGAATTTTAATGAAAGAAGAGGCCTTTTCAAAAAGAAGTGGCAAAGATCAGATGGCTGTAGGTGTGTGGGTTGATTTCCGGATTCTCTATTCTATTCCATTGATCAGTGTGTCTGTTTTTATGCCAGTACCATACTGTTTTGGTTATTATAGCTTTGTAGTATAGTTTAAAGTCAGGTAGTGTTATGTCTCCAGCTTTTTTTTTTTTTTGCTCAAAATTGCTTTGGCTATGCATGGTCTTTTGTTATTCCATATAAATGTCTGGATAGTTCTTTCCACTTCTGAGAAAAATGTTATTGGAATTTTGATGGGGATTGCATTGAATTTGTATATCACTTTGGGTAGTATGGACATTTCACAATGTTGATTCTTCCAATCCAAGAGCATGGGATATCTTTCCATCTTCTTGTATCCTCTCTAATTTCTCTCAGGAGTGGTTTGTAGTCCTCATTATAGAGATATTTTACATCCTTGGTTAACTCAATTCCTAAGTATTTTATTTTTTTGGTGGCTATTGTAAATGGGCAAGCTTTCTTGATTTCTCTTTCTTCATGTTCACTCTTGGAGAATAGAAATGCTGCTGATTTTTGTATCCTGCTACTTTGCTGAAATCATTTATTAACTCCAAGAGGTTTTTTGTAGAGGCTTTAGGCTATTCGATATATAGGATCATGTCATCTGCAAAAAGGGACAGTTTGACTTCATCTTTTCCAGTCTGAATGCCTTTTATTTCCTTCTCTTCTCTGATTGCTCTGGCTAGTACTTCCAACACTATGTTGAATAGGAGTGGTGAGAGTGGGCATTCTTGTCTCGTTCCTGTTCTTAAAGGAAAAGCTTTTAGCTTTTCCCCATTCAGGATGATATTGGCAGTGGGTTTATCATATATGGCTTTAATTATGTTGAGATAGTTTCCATCTATACCTAACTTGAGGCACCAAGCCTATACACTGAGGAAGAGACTGCCTCTTCAGCAAATGGTGCTGGGATAATTGGATATCAATATGCAGGAGAATGAAACTAGACCCATACCTTTCACCATACACTAAAGTCAACTCAAAATGGATTAAAGAATTAAATATACACCCTGAAACAATAAAACTTCTTAAAGAAAACATAGGAGAAACACTTCAGGAAGTAGGACTGGACAGAGACTTCATGAAATGACCCCAAAAGCATGGGCAACTAAAGGAAAAATAAACAAATGGGATTATATCAAACTAAAAAGCTTCTGCACAGCAAAAGAAACAATTAACAGAGTTAAAAGACAACCTACAGAGTGGGAGAAAATATTTGCAAAATACACATCTGACAAAGCTTTAATATCCAGAATACACAAGGAACTTAAACAACTTTACAAGAAAAAAACAAGCAACCCAATTAAAAAATGGGCAAAAGAGCTAAATAGGCATTTCTCAAAAGAAGATATACGAATGGCCAACAGACACATGAAAAAATGCTCAACATCACTCAGCATCCGGGAAATGCAAATCAAAACCACACGGAGATACCATCTCACCCTAGTGAGGATGTCTAAAATCCAAAAGACTCTGAACGATAAATGCTGGCAAGGTTGCAGAAAAAAAGGAACTCTCGTACATTGCTGGTGGGACTGCAAAATGGTGCAGCCTCTATGGAAAATGGTATGGAAGTTCCTCAAACAATTGCAGATAGATCTACCATATGACCCAGCTATCCCACTGCTGGGAATATACCCAGAGGAATGGAAATCATCAAGTTGAAGGTATACCTGTTCCCCAATGCTCATTGCAGCACCCTTTATAATAGCCAAGAGTTGGAACCAGCCCAAATGTCCATCATCAGATGAGTGGATGAGGAAAGTGTGGTGTATCTACACAATGGAATACTACTCTGCTATAAAAAAGAGTGAAATACTGTCATTTGCAATGACATGGATGGACATAGAGAGAATTATATTAAGTGAAACGAGTCAGGCACAGAAAGAGAAATATCACGTTCTCACTTATTTGTGGGAGCTAAAAATAAATAAATAAATACACAAACAACCTGGGTGGGGGAGGGAAGAAGATATAACACTTACAATTCCTTGAAGTTGACACAACAAGCAAATAGAAAGGAGGTTGTTGGAAGGGAGGTGGGAGAGGGAGGAGGGAGGGAGGTTTCGGTAATGGGCCACAATAATCAACCACATTGTATATTGACAAAATAAAATAAAATAAAATATATATATAAAAAAAGAAAAGAACCAACTATAATTGTCATGTATAAAACTCCAAAAAAAAAAAAAAAAAAGTGGCAATGTGACTGTTGTCTAGCAGAATTGATTATAATATTATTCATAGAAAACCCCTACAATTTTTAAGAGATTTGTATCAGCTTTTACTAATTGGATCCGAGATCATTCAAAACGAAAAGAGATCTCTGGGCCCATACTTCCCATGGGCAGAAAGCAGGCCAAGAGTCCAACTCAGCCATAAACACGAGCAATACCACATTGAAAAAGGAAGCCTTCTTAAAAGGCAGAGCCAAGCCAAGAGCCAAGAGGGCAGAGCCATAGACAATGATAAACTGAAGAACCATTGGAGCAGAAATGGGCCCTAATCAAGAACATTCCTTGTTCAACCAGATTTCAGAGTTGTTGTGTACAAGTGACTGCTATGAGCCTTCCATTACGGTTTTTGTTTGTTTGTTTGTTTGTTTGTTGCATGGGAGTGCCTATTTCAGTTATCCTGTTACTTCCTTACACACATTTTACCTCGCATGTGTGTGGGTGGGGGGAGGGGGAGAGCATAACTTGACTTTGTAGTCCCTCTGTCTGTAAATTAAAAGAAGCCACAGAGGATAAGCTACAGCTTCATCCATGAAGAGTCTGGCTTCTGGACAAAATGAATGCGTGATTTTCTTCAGGCTGTGTACTTAAAAAGGCTTTTTCTGGCAGGCCTCACAGGGAAAGGCTGTCCTACCCACACCAGACTTGCCGCAGAGCCAGTGCATCACAACTGTAAGGAGAATAGCAGTCAAGGACCAGGTCCTTCTGGCAAGTCTTGCTTTTATACATACTTGCATTCCTAGCTTAGATGTCTGCATTCCTAGGTCTCCATGTAGGGCCTTCAGACACCTCTGCCAAGGCCACTTTATTCAGAGAAGGATTGGGAAAACTTGAACACAGTTTTCCCCAGCCTAACTCAGTACTCAGTACTTTCCTACTCCTGGCCCTGGCCCCTACCCCCTCCATTCCCCATCCACCCACCCCCAGCCCCTGGGTTCGTAAAACAGGACTCCCTGATGGTGAGATGACCCGCATGTTTGTACTGACCCAACTGACCTCAGCCAGTGCACCGTTCCATGTGGAAAAATGGAAGAGGAGGGTGTGGGGAGGGAGAGGGTATCTGTACATTCCCTTTTAGATGCTTGCTTTATTGTTAACTTTCATTTCTGTCTTATTGTCTAATTGAGTACTCTAACACCTGGCAGCTCATTTCTCTTTCTCTCCAGCTTAGCTGAGCTCCTGACAATCCACATTCAGATCTGATTCAGCTTACAAATTTCTGGACTTTGAGCCTTTGCCTTAATGGGAGGAGACTTGTAAGAGGCAATAAATGTATTTTGCACATGGGAAGGATAAGTAGAATTATGGCCAGAGGGAAGACTGTTTGCCAAGTTGGGCACAATACTGCTTCACATCCTGTATCTATGTACCTTTGCATGTGACTTTGCCACTCCTCCCACTAAAGGTTGGATTCAGTATTCCCCCTCCTGGAATCTGATCTGCCCTTGTGTCTTGCTTTGAGCAACAAAATGCTGCAGAAGGTGGAGTTCTAAGCCCAGGACTCAAGCAAACTTGCAGTTGCCACTTTTGCCCTTTTGAATCTTTGACACCTGATCTAAGGCTCAACTACAACTCTAACAAGGGAAATAGCCAGGGCTTTGCTGGTAGAGGCTAAAGCAGAGGTGGAGGAAGCAACGTAGGGGAAGAGGGAGGAACTGGGTGGGCCAGTTATTGCAATGAACTTTGAAGATGTTTTACTGAATGTGGATGCAGAGGACGCAGGCCTGAGGATGACTGGTCAGAGCTCAGCCTTGCAAGACGTACGGTGATACTAGCCACAATATATGGTCCAGAAATCCAAGGCAGATAAATAGTAGGAGCCAGATGGTAGGGCAAGGACCAAAGCAGGAACCTGTAAAATAATCAAATTCAAGCTTCATTACCAGAGCTGATCATCAAATGCAGTTGTGGTGCTGTCCTTTGTGAGTGATCTTGGGCTAGGAGCTTAGTAGTTGCTAATGACCCTGGACGCCAAAGGAGTGGTGTGGGAGGCATGGTGCTATTCGCTCCAGCAGTAGCAAAACTGCTTTCCTATAAGACACATTGTACTGATAACACTCGTGAGTGACTTCCTCCTTTTAACCAGGCTGCTCAGGACTTAAGTCACAATCTTGTGATCTCAAAGGGAGTAAATCAACTTGTAGTTTTTTCACCACACAATGCCCAGGAACCAGACCTTAAATCACAAGGAGACAATTAAAGAACCCAGAAAGCAGTGGAAAATGTGAAAAACATTTTTTTTTTGGTTTTCTTTACTTTAAAAAAACGTATTGAAACATATTGGTTGTATGCACTTATGGAATAGAGAGTTATATTTCAATGTATGTATACAACGTGTGATGATCTAATCAGGGTAATTAACATATTCATTATTGCAAAATTTAATCATTTCTTTGTGATGTGAACTTTTGATCTCTCTCCTAGTCGTTTGATAAAATGTAGTAAATCATTGTTAATTAATTCCTGTGCATCGACTGTACACCAGTAGGACTTATCTTTCCTATTTAGCTGTAATTTTGTATCCATTAACCTATCTCCCCTCCCTCTCCCCTTTCCTACCTCGTTATCATTTGCTTCTTGTTTTGTTTTCTTTTCCTTTTTAGCTCCCACATATGAGTGAGAACATGTGGTATTTCTCTTTCTGTGCCTGGCTTAGAAAATGTGAAAATTTAATATCCTGGCTAATAATTATACTGACTTAAATTTTACATTACAATAACCTCTAACTAAATTTTTTAACTAAAAATATATTATATATAATCTATAATATATTCAGTATTCATTTAATTAGGGATTATTATTATTCCATGTTTACATTACAATAATCCCAGATTAAATTAAAATTCTGAAAATATTTGGGAGACAGGTAAATAAGTAGATAGATACAGACATACATATCAGAGAAATATACTGTATGCCATTTTTTATTAATTAGGGATTATTAGTCATTTTGCTTCCTAGGGATTGTTAGGGAAGATGGGTAGACATTCATAGATATTCATAGATATCCAATATATATTATTTAATCTATAAACACTCTGGATACTAACGCAGACAAAGAGTGAGAATGATGACTGAAAAAAGCTTGAATTTTTCTGAGGGCACTTGGCATCTCTAGTGATCCAGCTGCTCCAGACAGTAAAGAGCAGTGAACTGTCACTTTTCATTTCTGGTCATTGAAAGTACCAATCAGCTGCAGGGCTGCCCAGCATCTTTTCCTCACCAAATTCTTAGTGACTGCCAAAGGAACATGATTCTGAAAGGAGAGAGAAAACATTTTAACTCAAACCCATGCCATTGAGATATTCTGTGTGCCGTAAAAATCAAACTGCTTTTCATGTTATTTGCAAGGACCGAATCAAAAATGTGTTAGTGAAGATGTGTATTCTTAGAATCATATGAATATGAAAGACACAAAGAATAAAGTTGTCTTTACCTAAGAGAGACACTGAAGAATGAGAAACGACATCCCCTCAAACATACCGGGAAAGAATAAGTGTCATGTCTAGAGTCTTCTAAAAGAAAATAGGCTGAATAGCACTGTATTCTAGGGAGCAGCAGAAATCAAACGTACAACGGACTTGTAATGAAATAGTACTGCAGTTTTTAAATTTTAGTATCTGAAAAAAATGTCTTTCAGAGACATGTACATTTTTATCTGTTATTAACCAGGGCCATTGTTAACAGAAGATCCACTATGTTAAAAATTTACATTAACTGCCAATGCTGAAAAGTCTTTCTTTTGCAGCTACAAGGTAGAAGTGGCTAGAAGGACAGGAACTTGTCTAGATATGGTCGCTAGGGCTGATACTGCTACAAAAACAACTTCTGGATAAGCCTAAGTCATAAATAGCATAAATAGGACAGCTCACATAGAGCGGTGGGAAAATTCTATTTTCTCAAGAATTTATTACACAGGCACTTAATTTGCTTCGCTGTCTCTCCTTATAAACTCCTTGAAATAAAGGAGCATGATTCAGGTATCTTTACATCCTGAGTGCACGGCACAGGGTTTGGCCACAGAGAACAGATGTGCAGTAAAATTTTAATTAAAGGATCTGTTAATTCTCTGTATTTTCAGTGCTTGTTGACTGATGATTGTTGTAAAGAAGGTGTAACAGAATAGATTTTGTTACTTTTGGTGGAGCTTGAAAAAGATTTTGTAATCAAGGAGATTGAAACTAATGGCTCTGTAATGTGATTATACATTACATTCACCTAGGTACTCTTTCTTCTCATTAGCATGAATACTAGTACAGTTTAAATCAACTATTCCAGGCCGGATATTGTCCTTGAAACCACCTTAATGGCCAAAGCAGTTGTGAATGAGGAAATGGCTCCTCATGGAAGAGGGAGTTCAAAAGTCTTTTAAATTGGCAGCCTAGGTAACATACATACACAAGGAGGTATCCTAGTAACTCTTGCCAGAGTCTCTCTGATGCCTACCGCAGTGCGGGGCAAATAGCAGGTACACAGTGGCTCTGTGTGGAACACCACATGGTAAACTTTATTTGCCATGGAAACATGAACATACTCAAGAATGAACTGAAAAGGTTTAATTTCTTATAGAAATAATGACTACTGGGTAGGCTATTAACTCCTAGAGAGCGGGCACATATCTTACATAGTTTGGTAACTCCAGCTTGTAACACCATGCCGGGCATATAGGAGCTACTGAAATATTTAGGAAATTAATGAGTCACTATTTCAGACAGAATGAAGGCATAGTGCTGCACTCTCTCCTCTCTTGATGGCCAGGGTGTTGCTGATACTATTCAAACGTGTGGGCAGATAAGACAACATATATTTTCCATCTCACTCTGTCAGGATTCCATTTTATTTTTCTGCTCTCCTTTTTCTTTGAAACTACCACTGTGCTTGACTTATTTAGAACAAAAATTTTGAACATAAAGGCATCTGAACAAATATCCAGTTTCAAAAGTGTTTTGACTTTAAAATTCTGTCGCCTAATATTTATGCCAACGATATGCATTGTTGTGATGGTTGTAAGATGCCACCAACCTTTAAAGTCAAGAGAGCCAAAGAGGGTGAAATAAATTGAATCAAGTAAAATAAAGAAAAACCTGTATTTTTCCCACTGGTTCTTACCTTTCACTTTCTGAGGCTTTATGTTTAGAAGTATACCATCTGCCAGGTAAGGTATGTTTGTTCCCATTTCAAACCTATGACCCAGAGAGCTCAAAGTGACTTGATCAAAGTGATTTGGCTAAAAAGGTTGAAGGGAGATTGAACTGATCTTCAGTGCTGTGTCCCTTTACTGTGCCTCAGTGTCTGCATTCAGAAATAAAGATCGTACTTCCCTAGGTGTTTGTGAGAAACAAAGAACCAAGGGCCAGGAGTCTGGTCATGAGTTCACTATCCAGGTCAAAAAGATTGTTTCTTTCTTTCAAAAAATATATGGTAATAGACAGTCATACATGTTTAGTCCTAGATATTGGTCCTTTTCACTGTTTCCAGGTAATGACCCATGAAAGGGCAGAGGTCACATTTCTGTATGACATCTTGGATAATAGCAGTTCAACAGATTTTAAACTCCAGAGGAACGAGTCCTTTTTGCAGCCAAAAGAGAAATCTATCAGAGTGAGTTCTTTTTTCTCAGTACATTAGCCTGAGCAACATCTGACCCGTGGAAATGTGGACTCCTTGGGGAGCTGGGAAGCTGAAACAAGTCTCGCCTGGCACTAAATCCTTGTTTCTGAAGAAAGTCAGAGAGGATGTGAACGTTTGCATGTATTTGTGGAATATACTATAAAGCATATGTACTTCACAGGGCCTGGTTTCCCAAAGCCTTGCAGTTTCAAATATTGACCTTGCGGAGGACTGGAAATTTCCCTCAGGCTATTAGTCTCTGTTGCAAGATAAGAATTGTGACACAGCAGGTTGGTGGCTCAAAGACAGATTAGTTACTGATTGTTATGTAAAGATACTGAGAAATTGCTATAGGAAGGAATGTTTGCTAAGATCAAACTGTTGTTGATAGGACCACTTAATTGCCTTACTGGAATGTCATCTGGCTTGTTTCACTGAAAGTTACCAGCCTATACTGTTAAGCTATAACCCCACGTATGTCTCTTCCTGTAACTTCCTGGTCTAGAAAATAAATGTAGGAAGAGAATCCCAATTAGGTGTTAATTTCCCAAGGAAGGGATGGCTCTCACTTGAGCATCCCAAAGGGAGATTAACCACTTCAGGGCCTCTCACTGCTCAGTAGAGATGGGCTTTGAGTAATCCTTTGCATCTCCATCACCCAGGGGAAGTGGGGTGACAAATCCGTGGGGGGCAAAGCAACACAAAGCAACATGTATTGAGTTAGCAGTTTTCCTTACAGGTTAAATTTATTAATAGTTGAGGTCAGTGGCACTAAAAGCAATCCTTGTGTGAAGTCTATTTGTAATATCCCAAAGGTGGCACTTGGAAAGAAACAAGTATTTTCAAATAAAATTAGGGTATTGCTGATATATATTGCTGATATGTGTGTGTGTGTGTGTGTGTGTGTGTGTAACCAAGTTCTTAATCTTGTAATCATTTTATTTTCTCTCCTGGATTATTACATTTCTAGTGCCTTTATTAAGACTACTCTTTGTTCTATATGTTTAAAAAATGATTTTTTCTCTTTTTTTTAAGTTTTAAAATTTATCAAAGAAATTCATGCACATAAGTTTTGTGTTGGTTTGATTTTTGTGGGGTTTTTGTTTTTGTTTTTTTAAAAGCAAATATTGCTAAAAGGAACAAAAATACTATCACTCCTATCCTATCACTCCCTTCAATGTACCACAATGTCATTCCTACTTCCATGAAGTTTCTACTTTCAGGTCCTTTAGCTATTTTTCTCCTTTAGCTATTTTTTAGCTAGTCAAAAGTTCTAGTAATTGCCTGCCAGTAGTGCTGATGTCTAGCAAAGACAATACTTAGGCTTTGGACAGAAATTAGTCCAACTAGACACTCAGGCTGCTATGAATATTCTGGGCTTCAGTATGTTTTAACAGATACTTCAAATGAGGAAGGCACCTTTACTTACTTTTTTGTTCTTATGCTCTGCAGTCTGGGCTAGAGGTAAGTGTCCACTTGGTAAGGATTTATCCCATGTTGTCTGACCTCCCAGGGAGGGAGTTGGCCCCCTGCAGAGCACCATGGCAACCAGTCCAGTGCTTAAGTCAGTTTACCCTTGTCTGGTGTTAAGGTGGTAGATCAGGACTGGGAGCAACTGAACCACCAAAACACAGTTACAAATGTAAGGCTCGGAAACCAGCCTTCTGATCACTTTAGGGGAGGAGCTTGTTCACCCAACCAAGAAAGGGAAAGGAAAGAACAGGGAGAGAAGCCAACATTCTTCTATGACATTCTGTTGCTGGATCCCAAGCCCTGATCATACCAGGGGTAGGGTGCATGCTTCCCGAATCATGCAGCATCAAAGCCCCACATCTCAAGCCAGACTCCATCACCCAGGGTGCGACATCCAGCACTGCTAGATCTCTTTGTGCTGTAGCTACTATCTACAGAAGTTTATCCCAAAATGCTGTGGCTACTTTCTACAGAAGTTTACCCAAGAATGCTGACTCAGAGGACCTGGGGTGTGTGCTGTCAGATAATTAATTCTACTTTCTCACCAGACACTTTAAAGCAGTGTAACCTAGAGTTCTAAATGTCTAACTAGCTTTTTATCTCTTTCACTCTTCCTATATTACAACCCTTCTCCTTAAACCCAAGATTTAGGGATGAGGACAATCTAAGTGACAGCCACTGTGCTTTACACAAAATCTCCCTGTTCCCTTAACCTGACTTTGGACCTATCTAACTCTTCAGCCTTTGCTCTATGCCCTAGTATGATGATGATGTTGGTGATGATGATGATGATAAGTCAAGCAGGCGATCTCATTCTTTGCCTTTAATAATAATGCAGAGTTAATGTGATCTTTTGATAACTGTGTTATGAGTCTCCAGAATTTAAAAGGTAAAAGAACTTCTCATATGCTTTTTGGTGATGTTTATTAAGGGAAATTATATCTTAGCCATATCTCTTTTGTCTTCCAAACTGTTTATCTAGACAATAAAGAAATAAAGCCCCAGTTACTGTCAGAGATTTTTGACTGTCAACAACTTTATTGGTTGCATTAACAAAGGAGAGGAAAAAAAACACTGTGGTTCTAAATACATTGAAAAAAATAAAGCAAAAGAACCCAGAAGCAAGATGCTATGATACAGTAGGACAAACACAATGCTGAGTGTGAGAAGACTTGGATTCAAACCGTAGGTCTAGCACAGCAATGCCAAGCCATGATATGAAAACCTACTGAGGAAGGGAGTGGAGAGGTAAGTGCTTCAGGGTATCACAAATAATTTATTAATGAAAATTAGTTATGAGCAGTTTGATGTTGTCATCTGACATAGATATGTATTATCAATCACAATAAAGATACTAAAGTTTTGGATAATGAACTTTTATATGAATTAGAGTTGCTTTAAGTTTACCCTTTCATCACTGTAATTAATGTGCTTGCTGATATGTGTTGTTACCCACTGGGATGAATTCTGCTATCTTGACCTCACCTGTTTTCATGCCTGCAGAATAGATTTCTATCACTATAAATCAATCACAATCAGCAGCTTCAAATGGGCCTTCATATTCCCAGGAATTTCTCTCATTTTTCTGGTCAACTCACTCTCCCTTTCCCCATAACTGACTGTAGCAAACCTTTCCAAAGAAAAAGAAGCTATTAGAGAGCGACTACCTTCATTTTCTGTAGAAATCCTATAAAACTGCCTAACGTATAAATATCCTCTCCTGTTATGTTAGAGGAGGATTCTATAGAAAATAGAGAAAGCGCCTCACTAACAGCTTCTTTTGCTCTGGGAAGAGGAAGAACAGGGTGGACAGAGGGTTTGGGGAGAATGGAAATGTTTGTCTCATCCTCTACCCGGTCTTTACATTCCCTCTGCTTGTGCTTTTGCAGAAATACAATTATCAATATCCATTATAATACACTATCCATTATCCATTCAACCACTCTCTCTCTATTGAATCTTTACCATCAACAGACATATATGATCAAATATCTTCTATTCTAAAAAGAATTTTCCCTGGACTCCAACTCTGTTTCCAGCCTTTGCGCTTCCTTCTTCGACTCCCTCTCACAGCCGACTTCATGAAACAGTTGCCAGTGCTTGTTGTGCTGCACCCTCCTGATCATGTAAACTATTCCACATTCTGTCAACACCCAGGAGGCCAACCGCACAGCTCTTGATGACAGTGATGTCCTCCATGTTGCAAAATGCAGCATCATCACACTAAGATAAGTTTGTTTTTTTTTAAATTATGTTTTCTCACGAACTGTTTTCCTTTCCTTCACAACAGCTATCTTGGTTTGTAATCATTTTGATTAGTGAAATCACTTGTTCAATGTCTCTCTTATCTGTTATTCTGTAAGCTTCTGGAGAGTGGGGTCATTCTGGTCCTGTTCACCATTGCAAATCCAGTGCCTTGCACAGTGCTGGGTATATAGTCTATGAAGGAGCAAATGGCCAAATAAATGCATGGATAGATGAATGAATAAATGAACGAATGAATAAATCCTTTATTGAGTGAAAATGGAATGTGTAGAGTTATAGCCAGTAAAATGAAATCTGCATGAAACACACACTCTGTCTCATGTACACAGAAGCCCACAATCAGGACACATTTATGGTAATGTATTACATATGGAAATTAATCAGTCCTTTAGTCCTAAAAGGAAAAATTTGAGAACCATTTCTGTAATAGTAGCCTATCTATTTTGATTTTGTGCATGTTAGTTATCTTTTTGAAGCCTTGGTATTATAATCTACAAAGTTAGAAGCTTAGATTAGACTGGTAGTTTTCAAACATTGTTTTTAAAGCAAAAAAATATTTTGTTGAAATAAAATACTGTGCTGAAGCCAAATTAGTCATATATCAATAAAACAGCATGTGTGTGTGTGCGTGTGTGTGTGTGTGTGTGTGTGTGTGTAAGCACTCCAGTTTTTTTCTGGATGGGGGAAAGAGGAGGCATGTGGGGATAGGTGGGGGAGCTGAAACCCCATGCAGTTGGCCACTACTAGGGTTTCATAAGACTCCAAGTGGAAACTTCTGATCTAGGTGATATTTATGGTATCTTCTAGATATGCAACTGCTGATCTCAGCAACGTTATTATACTCTGATAATAACAATAAACTAATTTTATAAGCCAAACACTTTTGCTTGTTTGTCCCATTACACATACTCAGCATTGTGTTCCATGAAAAAAAATCTCATATACAGTTGTCACAATGTTTTGTTTAATGAACAACTTAAGAGAATATTATTAAAATGGCTTTTGCTTGGGAAAGTAAGAGTTAAGCTAAAAACACTTAGAATACAAAAGTATTCTATACTCACTAATGACGTTATTTTTCCTTTTTTCTTTTATAAACTTTTAATGTACATACTTATGGGGTACAAAATGATATTTTGATACATGTATACATTATGTAATAATCAAATCAGGGCCATTAGTATATCCATCGTCTTAAGCATTTATTATTCCTTTGTGATGAGAACCTTAAAAAATTTTCTCTTCTTGCTATTTTGACATATACAATACAATATTATTAGCTATAGTTGTCCTACTATGCAATTGAACACAAACACTTATTTCTCCTATCTAACTGGCTTTGTACCCATTGACCAATATCTTACCATTTCCCCCTCCTTTCTTTCCCTCCCCATCTTCTGATAACCACCATTCTACTCTCTACTTCTATGGCAACAGTTATTTAAATTCCACATATAAGCGAGATCATGTGGTATTTGTGTTTCTGTTCCTGGCTTATTTTACTTAATACAATCTCCTCTAAGCTCATCCATGTTTCCACAAATGACAGAATTTCATTCTTTTTTATGGTTGAATAGTATTCTATTCTGTATTTACACACCACACTTTCTTTATCCATTTATCTGCTGATAGATTTTTAGATTGATTTCATATCTTGGCTATTGTGAATAGTGCTGCTATAAACATGGGAGTGCAGATATATTTTGCCATAGTAATTTCATTTCCTTTGGATAAAGACTTCAGCAAAAAACTATTAGAGTTAATACATAAATTCAGTAAAGTTGCAGAATGCAAAATCAACATACAAAATTAGTAGTGTTTTTATAGTCCAACAGTGAATTATCTGAAAAAGATAAAGACAGCAATCTTTTTTATAATAGCTATAAAAAATATGTAGTAAAATATCTAGTAGTGAATTTAGATAAGGAGGTGAAAGATCTTTACAATGAGAACTATTAAACATAGATGAAAGGAACTGAAAAAGACACAAATAGAAAGATATCTTGTGTTCATGGGTTGGAAGAACTAATATTGCTAAAATGTTCATACTACCCAAAGCTATCTACAGATTCAAAGCAATCTCTATCAAGATACCAGTGACATTCTTCAAAGAAATAGAAAAAAATCTTAAAATTTATATGCAACCACAAAAGACCCCAAATAGCCAAAGCAATCTCAAGCAAAAAGAACACAGTGGGTGGCATCACACTATCAGACTTAAGAACATACTAAAAAACTATAGCAACCAAAAAAGCATGGTACTGGCATAAAAATGGACAAATAGACCAATGGCACAGAACAGAAAGCCCAGAAGTAAACCCACACATCTACGTCCAACTGATTTTCAATTAGGTGACAAGTACACACAATAGGGAAAGAAGAGCCTCTGATAAGTGGTGTTGGGAACACTGGACATTCACATGCAGAAGAATGAAACTAGATCCTTTTCTCTCACCACATAGAAAAATTAATTCAAAATGGATTAAAGACTTAAATGTAAGACCCCAAACTACAAAAGTACTAGAAAAAGACACGGGGGGAAGCTCCATGGCATTGGTTTAGCTTTTGGATAAAATCTTAAAAGCACAGGCAACAAAAGGAAATATAAACAGATGGGATTAAATCAAACTAAAAAGCTTGTGCACAGCAAAAGAAACAATCAACAGAGCAAAGAGACAACCTAAAGAACAGAAGAGAATATTGCAAACTATACCTCTGATGAGGGGTTAATATAAAAAATATACAAGGAACTAAAAAAACTCAACAACAAAAAATAACCAAATTAAAAAATGGCCAAAAGAACTGAACAGGCGCTTCTCAACAGAAGACATACAAATGTCCAACAGACATACACAAAAATGTTCAACATCAATATGCATCAGGGATTTTGTGAAACTGAACTATTGCCTGTTCTCTGCACGCCTTGTAAGTTTTCCCTATGCCATTCTTTTGTTCTATCTAGACTACTACAGACTGACACATCATTTCCATAAGCCAAAAACCCCACTGTTTTTCAAGATCCAGCTGAAATGCCACCACTACCACTGGCTTCCCTGAGTAACCAGCATTAGCCTTTCCTTGATCTGAATTGTCGTAGGATCCTACCTTCATCTTCTAGCACTTGTCCATTTCTAACTTGAACATAATAATCTTTTAATATAATAATCTCTCTATATTTCTTATCTCCTGTTAAGCAGAAAACCAAGTGAAGGCCGGACACTTTCTGTAGGCACTTAATACTCATGCAGTGTAGTAAGTGCTTCCGTCTGTCATTCTTTCCACCGTGTAATTATCTTTGTAATTATTTATTTAATGCCAATCTCCTCCATAGACTACATGCTGTATTTCAACAGAGACAACACACATCTTACTCTCCAGTGTATTCTTATAATTTAGCAAAATACAGATACATAGTAGAAAATCAAAAATATATGGTGAGTGTTCGAGTAATGAAGACCCTAAGGCATTGTAAGATTCTGACATTCCTTCTGAATTTAAAATTGAATGAAGTTTAGCAGGGCTTTAGAATCAGCAATGTGTTTTTATAAATTAATTCCTTGAAAAATGATGATCCCCTTATTGTATGTGTAACTGGAATATTGAACAAGCAAATTTTATAGAGTGTAAAATAATCAGAAATTGTCTTTATTTTTGTCTTTCACTGTCTCTTTAGAATTTATTCGTGAGGGTAGGAGAGTTTTCCCCCTGACCCAAAGATGAAACAGTCTCTCTTATAAATTCCCAAGTGTAAGTCAGACTCTAGGCCATTATGTCCCTAAAATTGAGGAGATACCTATCACATTTAATTATCTCTGTCAAGCCTCTCTCTCTGTAGGCGTGAGATGAAGGGAAAATTCACCTTCACCTCTACTTTGGACAGAATGGATTGGTACATAGCATAGCTTTCTTCAGAGAAATTCTCTTTCCAAAATCCCTTTTATATCATTTATAAGTTATTTATTGTACATCTTGCATGTTGTACAACATGCTGTCATTCAGTGATGTAGTCTAGACTTGATTGAGCTGTTTACTAGATCACTCATATGTCTGCACTCAGCTGTGAGTTGGCCTATCTAGAATGGCCTCTGATGATGTGAACAGGATGTCTTAGCATCACTGCTCATGAATCATCCTCCAGCCATCTAGCCTCGCCATGTTCTCATAACAAAGGCAGAGGAGCAAGAGAGAGCGTGCTTATGCACCATATTTTCTAATATCCCACTGACCAAAGCAAATCATCTGGCCAAGCCCAGAATTGGAGTGAGAAAGAATTACAAAGCTACATGTCAAAGTACATGGAAACAGAAAGGAGAAAAAAATTGGGGCCATTAGCGTAAGCAATCTCCTACAGTCCATGTGGTGGAGTCATCTAACCAATTCTTGGCTATAATGTTGTGCTGGAAAACTCGATTGGGAATATAATTTCTAATGAACTGAGTCCTCAGTTGAAACTAAACTAGAAAAGTCTCACTTTAATTTACTATTACAAATATATGCTAACTTTTAATTTAGAAAATTAACTAACCAATTTCTAAAGAAAATAATTGAGAGGGTTTTGTTTTGTTTTCTTTTTAAGAAATGAACAGCTTAAGAATGCAGAGTAAAAATTAAATCACTCTACCAATGTATGAATGAGTGATGAGTTAATTACAACATACGAATGAAGGTAAATGCAGTTTTACAGTAAACATATAGTTGATATGTTGTTAATCAGAGTACTTGGTTGCATGCAAGAGAAACCACCTCCAGCTAATGTAAGAGAAAAATAAAGTTTTTGAAATGACATCAGAAGGCTTACAGATCTGTGGCAAGAGTAGAGAACCAGGGTCAGAATTTGAGCAAAAAAAGAATCAAGAAAGAATCAATGTCCCAGGAACATTCTGGCTAGGATTCTACCAACAGCGCCACTATTACTGGATCTTCAGAAACATCACCTTAGTAATTAATTTTGCCATTTCCCTGAAAATTTGCATCAGTCATCAAGATTCAAAGTTTTGGGTGGAAGCTTGCAATTGCTGCACCTAAACCACATGTCCACACACTGGTAGCCCAAATTGGACACGAAAATAGCTGAGCCCATAGGCTCCTGTCCTGGGAGGACCAACTGAAAACATGTTTAAATGGTTCTGAAAGAAGAACATGAATGCTTGTTGTTGAATGGTACAGAAGAAAGTAAACTTGGGACTCAATAGTCAGTCTGGAAAGGTG
The DNA here is from genome assembly GCF_027409185.1 of Cynocephalus volans. NCBI lineage: Eukaryota > Metazoa > Chordata > Mammalia > Dermoptera > Cynocephalidae > Cynocephalus > Cynocephalus volans. Next base: position 82,457,852 of record NC_084464.1, read on the forward strand.
AGAGCAGGCATGATCAGGGAAAATAGAATGAAAAGAAAAATTGTTCAGGCAAATATATAAAATATAAAAACAGTGCCAAACTAAAGAGATTTCAGCTCAAAAACAAGTGTTATCATATGATAAAACCACATAGTAAAATTCTTGCTCAATGTTTATAAAATCTTAGACTCAAGGACTAGATATAAAACAATAAACCCTCTTCCATAGCTTTTGAATAACGGATTGTATTGGCATGTCTGACTTGAAAAATGCCAGCATAAGTAAATACAAAACCAAACCAAACAAAACATGATATTAGCAATAAACATATCTCATATCTTGGCTATAATAAAATCAAACTGTGAAAATGCCTTTATGAATCTGCCACTGATTAGGCCAAGGGAATGAAGTATTCAAGATTAGAATTTTTTTTTTTTTTTTTTTTTTTTCCCCCTGATGAGCTAAGGCTCTCTAAAGCCAGAGTATCTGGATTAAGGCAAAAGAATAAAGTAAGCAAAGAAATTAATTATAGATCTGCTCCTTTGATATTTCTATCTCATTGAGCCTTTGCCCCAACATCTGGAAAACTGATAGATATAGCAAAGAAATAATCAAAGAAGGAAAAGACGGTAAGATATAATAATTTCATGGCTTTGAGCATTGCTCCATGACTCTTCGTCCTTAATTGAGCTTGCCTTTCTCATTGCCACGTGGGGAAAGGATTGGGTAAGGTGCCATCTGTTTAACTTAGTGGGGACCCCAAGGTGGTACATTCCAATCCACATATCTTCTTTGAGTTCACTTGTGGAGGTATGCTCAGGATGGACAATAAACTCACCTTGTGGTGTTGTAAGTCATATATTGCGCTTTTAAATAGCAGTTTGTAAGAATATATACTTTTGAGAGAGGTAATGGGTAGTGCCACTTAAATTTGCTCTGATCCAAAAATTTCAGAAATAGAAAAAGTGTGAGGAGAAAAGGGAGAGAGGGAGGAGACGAATAAGGAGCAAAAGGAGGAACAGCAGGAGAACTATACGCAGAAATAAGTGGCCTGTCATTTATAAATGAGGACCAAGTGATTTTGATAGCATGAAGGAGGAGAATATGAAGCATTATTTAAAATAATAATAATAATAATAATAAAGACAGCTAAAAGCAGCTGTGTCTGGAGCTAGAATACAATAGCTCTCAAAGCCAATTATGTGCACCTCTTTTCCTCTCCCCCTTCTGGGATATCACATTGATAGCTGGATATCGGCCGTGGTGGGACTATTAACACTATCTATGATAATTAGGAAATGCTACGGATCAGGCTTTTTTTTTTTCTCCCTCAGAGAGCCAGTAGTTAAACATTTATCAGAACACCACTAGTTAGAAACCACAGAGTGGGAGAACCCCAAGAACATAAATACTGGGTGCAGTGGGCGCATGCACACCATCTGCTGATTGAGGCCTTTTCATAGCAGAGAAGCGAGCAGAACCACATAGCGGCAGCATCCGGAAGCTGTAAGGTGCCACCACTGATGGTGCCTGGGAAATTCTGATGCATATTTAAACCAAAGCAATAATGATGATCCCATACATGGTTTACTATTTCAGTGAAATTTTGGCTAAACAGCTGTAAAGTGATGCAGAATCTGGGCTTGCTGGTTGAATCTTACCTGCTAGGACCAGGATGCCATGTGCTGCTCTAAGTGATGTGTCTGTCTTCTCTGCATTTGAGAAGCCTCAGGCAACAGCACTGTCTTGCTGCGTTGTTGCCTTAAGTCATACATCATTGGCAGGTGAATAGAATTAATGATGCTTATTATGGAAAATCCAAAATCTAGACAATTCTTGCTACAGAATGGAAAGTAATAAAAAGCCATTATAGTGGCCTTGGTTTACCTCTTGAGATTACTTGTAACACCTACACATACAAAATTCTGTATGAATAAATCACAATTCTTATTCTACCTTATAAGTCCACTTCTATTTATTTTGTTCACTTACAAAAATGTCTTTTATAAAACAATTTGTGACTTACAACCTAATCTACAGTATTTTTATCAATTTCATCAGATTTTATCATTGACTTAATGATTAACTTATTAAAAGCTATCATAGGAAAAATTATAGAGATTATTGCATTTGCATTAATAACCGTGAGGAAATTATACAATTATAACTATGTTTAAGCTTTATTTTGTCTGCTTTATCTTCCAGAAGTACTTGGTATACTCCACTTTTTTCATTTTTCCTGATTCATGATTGCAGAGCAAACTTTATATGTGTCCTTTATGAAGCACCTTCAAAAGAGAATAACCATGGCATGTTTCAGAGACAGATTTGATATTTCCTGACGCCTACCTGTTGTTATTGGTAAATTCCTGCATTTATTATACATAATTTGTACATATTTATGAGATTTTTTTTTTTACCGTATAGGGGAAACTAATACATTCTTTAGGCATAAACATAATTCATGTGGTGGAATCAAACATATATGTCTATACAATCTGTATTCTCAATTTATTTTAAAGTTCTTATCATGAAATGTATATTTTTTGTTCAAATGGTTCTATATTTTTAGCAATATAAGGTACTAAAATATTATGAAACTCAAACCCCTTATCCTAAAGATAATGAAACTGAGTTCCAAAGAAAATGAAGACTGCGAAAATATGAGTCACGAGTTTCTGTTCCATAGAAAACATGAGAATTAAATTTGGAAGAGAAAATACAAACCTGAAACAGCTAGTATAATATTTTTATTGTATACTTACTGCCTTGGCTTGAGTGTCCCCCCAAAACTTGACCCCCACAGTGACAGTGTTAAGAGGATAGAAAATCCTATTATGGTGATTGAAAGGTGGGGCCTTGAAGACGTGATTAGATTGGGGCCATAGTGATTAGATTAATAATGGTGGTCAAGGGTGTGGTTCTGAGGGCTTTAAAAGGAGAGAGCATGAGGAGCTCTCTCTCTCTCTCTCTCTCTCTCTCTCTCTGTTCCACCATTTTCTGCCATGTGAGACCCCTGAGTCACTGTTGCTACCACCAAAGACTTCACTAAATGTATTCCCTGGACTTTAGACTTCCCAGCCTCAGAAACTATAAGTAATTTCTTGTAAATCACCCAACCCAGTTTCAGGTATTGTTATAAGCAACAAAAATGGACTAATGCATTTACAAAAACGTCAACATCCTGACACAAACCTATGATTGACCACTGAAAATTATTATTATTTTTATTTTTGCCTCTCTTCAAAGGCCATTTTGAACAGGGAATTTTCTAATAAATTCAGAAAAATACTATGTTAGGAAATGCTTTGTAGGGTGTAGAGATCTCACTAAAAATAACCTAGCATATTTTATAAAAGAAAGGCACTTCATAAGTACTGAATAGTTAAGAAAGGCATGTGTGACAATAAAAAGTAAAAAAATAGAAAATATATAAAGAAAAATAAGAGTATAAAAGACACAAAGTCACTTAAAAGAACAAAAACAAGAAGGCAGCATAAAATGAAAACAGGGAAAACTTCAAACGTGTTGTTTGAAAATAATTGCTGGGAAGAATTTTTTTTTTTTTTTTAATTTCTGGATGCCAGGAAAAGCAAACCAATGAAAGCCATTGATAAAGGTGGGTTTGTTTTTGTTTTGTTTTGTTTTGTTCTATTTTTTAGCTCCCACATATAAGTGAGAAGATCTGATATTTCTCTTTCTGCACCTGGCTTATTTCACTTAACATAATTTTCTCCAAGCTCATCTATGCTGCTGCAAATGGCAGAATTTTATTCTTTTTTATGGCTGAGTAGTATTCCATTGTGTTTATATACCGCATTTTCTTTATCCAGTCACCCATTGATGGACATTTAGGTAGGTTACATATCTTGGCTATTGTAAATAGAGCTGTGATGAACATGGGATATGTGCATGGAGTGATTTCCATTCCTTTGGGTATATAACCAGAAGTGGGATTGCTGTATCATATGGTAGATATATCTGTAGTTGTTTGAGAAACCTCCATGCTGTTTTCCATATTGGCTGTACTACTTTACAGTCCCACCAACATTGTAGAAGGGTTCCCCTTTTTCTGCATCCTTGCCAGCATTTGTTCTTAGTCTTTTTGATTATAGCCAGTATAACTGGGGTGAGATGACATCTCAATGTGGTTTTGATTTGCATTTCCCAGATTATTAGTGATTTTGAGTATATTTTTATATACTTGTTGGCTATGTGTACAAACGTCTTCTTTTGAGAAATGTCTATTTAGCTCCATTGCCCATTTTTAAATTGGGTTATTTATTTATTTATTTTACTATGGAGTTGCTTGAGTTCCTTGTATGTTTTCTAGCCCCTTGCTGGGTTCTTAGTTTTCAAATATTTTCTCCCATTCTGTAGGTTGTCTTTTCCCCTCTGTTAATTGTTCCTTTTGCTGTGCAGATGCTTTTTAGTTTGATAAAATCATATTTGTTTATTTTTGTTTCTGTTTCTGTGCTTTTGAGAACTTATTCATAAAACCTTTGCCAAGTCCTTGTCCTAGAGCATTTCCCCTGTATTTTCTTCTAGAAGTTTTATAGTTTCAGGTTTTACATTTAGGTTTTTAATCTATTTTGAGTTGATTTTTGTATGTGGTAAAAGATAGGGATCTAGTTTCATTCTTCTACACATGCATATCCAGTTTTCCCAGCACCATTTACTGAAGAGGCTGTCCTTCCCTGAATGTATATTCTTGGTGCCTTTGTCAAAAATCTTTTGACTGTAAGTACGTGGGTTTATTTCTGTATTTTCTATTCTGTTCCATTGGTCCAAATGTCTGTTTTTATGCCAGTACCATGCTGTTTGGGTTACTATAGCTTTGTGATATAACTTGAAGTCAGGTAGTGTAATGCCTCCCACTTTACTCTTTTTGTTCAGGATTGCTTTGGCTATTCAGGGTCTTTTGTTGTTCCTGAACAATAAACAATGAACATTAAGATTGCCTTTTCTATTTCTGTGGTTACTAGAGGCAGGGAAGGGGAGGGGGGAGAGGGGATAGTGAGAGGCTGGTTAAAGGACACAAAATTACAACTAGGTAGGAAAAATAAGCCCAACTTGTATACTGTCAGCCAAGAAATCTATAATTAATAATGATTTACTGAATGATGCCAAATGACTGGAAGAGAGGAGATCAAATGTGCACATCACAAAGAAATGATTAAATTTTGCCATGGTGAATATGCTAATTACCCTCAATAGATCAGCACACATTGTAGATATATATTGAAATATAGTTCTGTACCACATAAATATGTGCAATCAATATGTTTCAATAAAAAATTAAGATAAAATAAAAAGTAAAGCAAGTGTGAAAAATAATAAATAAATAAATAATGGCAGGTTTAATGGATGAACAGGAGTTAGGAATTGTAGGGAGCAGAGAGAAAAAAAAAAACAAAGAAAAAGTTCAAGATGTTAAAGAGAATGTTTGAGAAACTGAAAAAAAAATTATAAACATGGAAGAGCTAAGATTGTGAGGAAGATGAGACGTGAGTTAAACAGAGGCCAAATCTTAGAGGTCCTTGTAAGGTTTTCATTTGTATCTTTATTCTACAAATTTTATCTCATATTTAGTTTCTAAATGTAGTTCTTTAATTTATTTTTAATTTATTTTGTCATGTGACATAAGGAATAGAGTTAACCTACTAATTTACTAATGAATACTGTTCAATTGTCTCAACATACTTTAATGCATTATACACAATTTGAAAACACTATTATAAATTTCCTCATATCTTTTTCTTTCAGAAATTATTTTTCTCTTGATTTATTTGACTATTAATGTGCAAATATTGTATTCACTACTTTAAATGTATTATATATTTTGATGAATAGGAAGGCAAGTGAGTACTCATTGTTCTCCTTTTGCAAAAAAAAAAATGCTATTCACAAGCATTTTCTTTTACATACAAACTTGAGAATTAACATGATAGTTGCATAGACATAATATTTTGGGATTTTGGTTTATGTGAGTGCATTAATATATTAGCAGTCCTGTTCTTCTCATCTAAGAAAATTATGGATGTGTCCATTTATTCATGGTTAATTTTACACACTGTAATATAATTTTACTGTTTTCTCTATATTTGTCTTGCACATGTGACATTAGCTTTCTTATGTATTTTATAGTTTTATAGCTATTGTGAATAGAGTCCTTTTACCATAACATTGTTAAATTGGTTACTTTTGATGAGTAGGAAAATATGTAGTAGCTTTTAAAGTTATGGCATATTAGGTAAAGTGCAAATCATATTTGTTCAGTTTAATAAATTTTTATTAAGTGAACACACCCATATAACCACCACCATGATCAAGAAATAGAATACTACCCCAATCTCGTGTCATTCATAAATCTTCCCAATTATTATTCCCACCGTATTCCTCAAAGTTAACTGCCATGCAGACATTTATTTAGTTGCTGTTTCTTATTGCGTCGGGTTTCGAAAGATAGTTTATATTTTTCAAGGTTTTTTTTCTAGCTGAATTTTCAAATTCACTGGCATAAAATTGTTCATAGTGTTCTTTTTTATTCTTTAAATGTCTGTATCCCTTTGCATTTTTCATCTTGGTAGCATGTGCTTTCCATTTTTCCTGAGCTAGTTTATTTTCTAGCTCAATAACATTGGTTCTTATCTTTATTGTTCTTTTTCTCTTACTTTTTTTGGATTTAATTAGCTGTTATTTTCCTTCACTTTTGAGATGAATTATTAATCATTGATTTACAGATTTTTTTCTCTAGTATATGAGTTTAAGGCTATAAATTTCCTTCTAATCAATAATTTAGCTCCATCCCACAAGTTCTGATATAACATATTGCACTTTCATTTAGTTGAAAATGTATTTTTTTTTAAATTTTCATTCTGATTTGTTCTTAGACCCATGGATTACATAGAAATGCATTGTATTGTGATTAGACAATCACTTCATGAAGAAATTTATTGAGATTCCTCTTTGCGACTTTTTCTTTCTTTGTATGATCAATATTGGTACCTATTTCAAGGGCTTCAAAACATAATGCATATTTTCCATATATTGGAAACAAAAGTCTATATGTATTATTATTTGAATCAAGTTTAATTGTGTCAATTGTTTTTAAGAGAAGTATACTGAAATTTTTGATGACTTGTCAAATCCTTTCTGTAGTTCTTAAATTTTCTAATCCGTAAATTTTCAAGTTATATGGAAAGTTGCATCAAGGTTCGTGACTGTTATATATTCTTCATGTAGTTGACTTTTATCATTATGAAATATCTCCATTTGTTCCAATTAATACTTTTTCATTAAAGTCAATTTTGTCTTCTACAGTGTGATATTTTTAAGCACTTTGTATATTTCACATTATTTTTAAACATTTGCTTTACGAGTCTTTTTTTTATCCTTTTAATTTCAATTTCTCTGTGTTAACAGTATGTGATTGGATTTCTCAGTGTAACAATCTGAGGTTTGAGATATTTCACAGTCGAATAAGTACATTGATATTCAGTTTTATTATTGATTTTTTGTCCTTGTTTCTTTTATCTTATTTTATGCTTTTTACTTTCCGTTCCTTCTTATTTTCTTTCTTGACCTCTCACACTAATTACCTCTTATTTGCTAGATTGTTTTTCCTTTAGTAGTATATAAAAATGGAACAAACAAGTATTTGTTTTATATTTTATATAAAATATTTTTCATATATATTCTTATCTGTTTTCTCTAATAGCAACAGTAGTATGAGAAATATGCAAGGAAATATATATAATTACTTACTTTCCTGGTTTTGTGGGTTCCTTATGCCTCCCAAATTTTGCAAATTGCCTTGACTACTGATCTGCATTTCAAGTTCTAGCACCTAACTTTTCTGGCTTAAGATGGACCCGGCATTGCTGCTGTCTGCTGCTTGGCAAAGAAAGTGAAGGTACAGAATGCAAAAGTATAAGCCTGGTTTTATTTTCACATTTAACCTCTCAATATTTGCCCTTTGTTCCTCTGATTTTGTGGTAAACTCAGAGATACATCTTTCTCCCCACATCATTTATGTCTTTTGGGGAGGTTAATTTTTAATTTACCTGTCGTTTTTTAATTTAATTTATTTATTCCTTTTTTTTTTTTCCACATCCTAAGATGTTGCTGTGGAGTAGTGGGAGGGAGAGAGTGGTGGCAGGAGGGGGGAGGGACACAGAGATGGGGGTGGGGGGTTTGCTCATGGCTGGCTCCTTTGCTGGCCTGGTTGTGGAGGGCAGGGGGGCATGGCAGAGTCCTGTGAGCCCCCCTCACTCTGGCTTGGGAGCCTGGGGGGTTTCTGGCAGCAGCATGTCTGTCGCTAGGCTAGATGCAAATGTTGGTGGGTGTGGCTGAGACCCTCCACTCCCCTACCTTGGCTCAGGGCCAAAGGGGCTTCCGGTGGTGGCATGTTCATCACCAGGCTGGATGTGGACATTGGGGGGATGTGGCTGTGGCCCTTGGCCTCCCTAACCTGGCTCAGGAGCCCAAGTGGAGGCAGGTTGGTTGTCCCTGAGCTGGATACAGATGTTGGGGGGCATGACTGAGGTCCTTGGACCCCCCTCATCCAGGCTCAGGAGACCAGGGTGGGGGTGGATTCTGGTTCTTCTAGGTTTTATAGGTATTCTTTGGTGGTATTAGACCTTTACTGGTTAATATCAGAATTGTGTTTCTGATCTGTGGGTTTTTTGTGTTTTCCTTCAGTTCTATGTCAGATTATTAGCTACCCCACCACTCAAATTCTGCACTGGAACTAATTTGTTGCCCTTTGCTTACTTCTAAAATGTGCTCTCTGTGGGAACTAGCACTCGAGGCCTGTGGTCGAGATAATTGCCACTTTGCTGTTGGTTCTCTGGGGAAGGCTTTTTGTGCAGCTCAGATTTTAGTTGGAAACCTTTTAAGCACTTCTGGGACTTGTGAGGTCTGATACACCTGGGTTGTGTGGAAACTCTGGTCTGGGGCTGTCTTTTCAGCAAACTGCCCCCCCCCATGCAATTCTATATTCCTGACCAGCCTCCATTGAGTGGGCCTGTGCTGATTGGAGGGTGGATCAGCTGTCTATACTGTGCCCCAATCTTCCTCTGATGGTCCAATCTTCCCCACCCCCTGTATTCCAAACACTTTCCATGGGGCAGGCCATGCGTTGGTCCCTTGCAATGACTCACCGGCCTTTGAGTGGCTCTTTTTTTCACTTGTCTGTGGCCCCTCACTCATGTGTGTGTCCACAGGAATGCTTTCAGTGGTTTTGCTGGCCTGAGGTCCACTAAGGCCCTCTTCTATACTGCAGTCTTCAAGCAACTTCACACAAAGGGCACAGCTGCAGTTCTTGCCATCTCTTCCTCCATGTGTTCACCAGGGCCAGCCTTGAAATAGCAGGGACTCGAAAAAGTTTGAGCGGCCCCCTCTTTCTCTCATCACAGCTTTTCCTGCCTTCATGAACTCTGTAGGTCTCTCCACTTCCCCTGAGCTCTAGTGACCCCAGCTTGGCAGTCTTTGCTTTTTAATAGTTGTACATTAGTTGATTGTGGGAGAGAGTGATGCTGGGGACCATCTATTCTCCCATCTTGATTCTCCACTTCTATCTGTCTTGTCTGTCTATCTAATCCCAATTCTTTCTTTTCTTTTGTCAAGAAGTCCTCTTACATTGTGTCTTCCTGCATGGTTAAAGATGTTTGCAATATATTTTCTGTAATTTTGAGCTATTAAGGTGAGTGTGGAATGTAGAATATGTACTCAGCCAACCATCCTAATTAAAGCCAAAAACTCTACCCTAGTTCTCTGATGCAAACACTGTTCTCATCCCACTACACTATATACTAGCACCTAAAAGGCATGATAAACATGAAGTTGGTAATCAGATGGTAATTTAACCTTCCTGTTTTCACTGGATTGATTAACTTTTGTAAGTTTAGCCTTAGATATGTGACAAAAGCATTTTTTTTTTTTAACCCAAGAGCAAGAGCTCTTTATACAAAATCAAATCAATTACAAATTCACTTGATGACTGTAAAACTCCCTGGAGGCAAGAAAGCTTATTTGCTAGCTTTGCTTTTTAATGTAGGTAATAGAACCAATCAGCAATTTTCTTTCTTTCTTTTTTTTTTTCCTACTCAGTAGCTTTCTTACTCCAGCAATATTTTTGTTAAACACGGACAACAGAATTTGTATTTTCTTTGTTTACTATGCATAAGTCTTGCTGAATATAATAGGCTCGCCTTTTATTTATTTGGTAATTGAATTATTACCTTTTTTAGAAGAGCAGAACTCTTATGCCATCAAAGCTTTTATTTTTAATAACACAGCATATCTAATTACTATCTGAAATAGTTTATACTGATATCATTTATTATTAGAAGTATTGATAAGGTTAAAATTAAGGACAACTTAAAACTCAAATTTTCCTGTTTCATTTTGTTTTCTCTCCTGGCTTCTCTTTACTACCTACCAAGGTTATCTAACAGCCAAGTAAAGCTGTAAATATTCAGGCACCAGGATTAGTGACATTTAGTTATTTGCATTTCTTCTTGCTTGGATTTTTAAAATATATATATTTTAATTTTTTTTCTTAATTAACACATAATTGTATATATTTATGGGGTACAATGTCATATTTCGGTACATGTATATAGTAATGTCCAATGATCATATCAAGGTAATTAGCATCTCCATCACCTCAAACATTTGTCATTTCTTTGTGTTGGAAACATTCAAAGTCCTCTGTGCTAGTCATTAGAAATAAACACCTAACAAGCCTCTTTCAGAGAACAGTCTGAGTCATTAGTGTTAATATGTACCAGGCTATCATGTTACCTCTAGCAGTCATTTCTTCCCATTTAAAATATGAATATGAAAATATTTTCCCTTCAAATTAGTACTAGGTCACCCCTAGAGATGCCATCTGTTTCCCAAAAAATTGCTTATGATACGCTTTCTTTCCTCTCTGCTTTTTGTGCTTCATTTTTGGAAGTCAATGTCTGATAAAAATGGTCCAAATGTAATTTTCCTGGGGAACCATTGAAGCCAAATTTCCCTTGTAACATTTATACCCAACAAAATAAAGCACCAAATCTAGATTCTTTGCAAGCTCTATTATGGTGCTTCTGGCCAAATATTCAAGCCATTAAAAGTGTTTTACCAAGCATCTCCTCAAAATAGGATTAAGATACCCCTTAGAGCAATTGAATAATCATGCCATTTTTCAGCTTTCCAGGGGAGCTGTTTGTCTATTTAAAAACTTTGTCACGATTTGGCAGCAAGAAAATTTGCTCTGTAATTATTATTCAGGTTATACAGTCCTGATTTGAGCCAGATAGATAAATGAAGAAATGCCCATCAAAATGAATCTAGCTTTGCCCAGTATATGGCATGATCTAGGTAAGAGCTTTCTGTTACTCATGTGTTAGAGAAGGTTACATGGGCGACAATATATTGATTCCCTCAGCCCTTGGGGTATCCAAAATTGGCCTAAAGACCTTATGCGTTTGACCTGCAGTCATGATATTCTTATACCCCATCATGCTGTACAAGTTACTGTATTCCATGTGCATCGTGACTGGGAAAAGCCTAAGAAGCACTCAACTACATAACTACTAACAAGCAGAAATTAACTCAACCCATATAATATTAATGGTGAAAATTTTGGCCATTTCTAAAATATATCAGAATAGAAGGTGGGACTAATATCAATTGTCCAATTGCTTCTTGTTTAATCAGAAGGAGAGGGAGCTTAAGAGTACCAACAAAATAGGTAATCGTATATTTTATCATTTCAGCTTTCAGAAAACAATTTCTTCACTTCTCAATGGCAAAAATAACCAGTGATCTGGCCACAAGGGCATACCATCCTCATGTAGTGACATTGTATTATAGTAAAACAATTCTAGAATTACTATGAAAACGAGATATTTTGACACATTAAAAATCAAAATCATTAAATGCACTAACTATTCACTCAAGTGAAGAATTCTTTATAAGCAAGCTTTCAGTTTAAAAAAAATTAAAACTTGATTCTTTCTTACTAATACTTAATTTTTAATTATCAGCTTTTAAAAAATATAATCCTATTCACATATCATAACTATAATATTTCTTTATTACTTAATCTACTTGTAAATTGAACTGGAAATCTCTTCCTAGTGGTTCACCATTTATCTTCTGTTTCACTAAGCATTAAAAGCCTCCCTTACATTTTGCTTATCTGCTGAGGCAAGTTCAGGGATCCAACTACACTGCCTAGAACACAGGGATTCAGTAAATGGATTAACTCAATGACTGACTTTAGTTTTTTTCTTTTTTTTTGGCTTGCTCTCTATGAAAGCCCTGAAGACTCATCGATTCTCCCTTCAGCACAGAAAGAGGACAAATAAAGAATGAGGAAATAAAAAGCTACCTACCAGAGAAGTGGTATTTTAAAAAAATTCCCTTCTAGTCCACCATCGTCCCTAGGATACATTTTTCCCCAATAAGAAAACAATTTCTTTTTCAGTAAGTTCTTTTCTACCCCACTCTCTTTATCAAGCAATAACTACTGGTCTAATTCTATACAACCAGAAGGCTTCTTGTCCTTTGACGTGCCATTGCTAACATAGGATTCAAATACAAACTGCCTCAGGTAAAGGGACTATATCTCTACCAACATAGCAGAATGGTTTTGACCAGAAAATTGATGTAGGGTTTCAAATTATTTCATTACAAGGGTCAGTACTGAGAATTTCTTCATGGTCAAGCTAGGTCATATCTGGGCTATAAGAAGGTGTAAGGAGGAATAGAAGGACTGAGATGTAATCTAGTGGATGCCCATCCTAAGGTAAATTACAAGACATTAATTGGAACTCAAGCAATCTCAGGTGTTAAGAATTTTTAGCATAATTTGAAACTAAGGAGAATGCTTTGAATGACAGTGCCAAAGGAAGCACAATTTACAGGTCTAAATATGAACTTGGCAGTTGACCATAATGAACGCCCTCAGTCTTTTAAGACAATAGAAAATCATTATTGTACACATAAGCTGACTTCTTGTTTTTCCTAAAATCCTACCCAGTGGAAGCACGTTGGGCATATAGGAGAAATAGATCCTGCTACATTCCTGGGAAAGAACACCACAGTGGTTCAATTAAACCAGTTAAGTGTCCTTTATAACCTAAAAGATAAGAAACAAGCATCACCTAAGTTAAGAACCAATATCTACAATGATATCAAGGTGAGAGGAAGATGAAGATACTGTCTTCTAAAATTATGAGGGAGAACAACCAGGTACAGTTGCTTCTGCACCTACCGATGAAGTCCTGGAGAGATGATATAAATTCCCTCCTCCTCTGTACTTCCTTTGTAAACAGCACGATAGGGTCATTACCACCCATTGTGAGAATGAAACTGAACCTTCCCATTACCCTTGAGAACCCTGCTGGGTATCAATAAATAAGAGTGGAGTCATTTTCTTGGTGTTAGAGAGAAGGGCTACACTGGGCCCTTCTCTCTAAGGTGGAAGTAGTATCTGAGGGATCTGGCTTCCCTACAGATCAGACATGGCGTGATTTTTAAAATGTCCATAGTGTAGAAGCAGTGCTGCCTATAAATCAAAAGCCAGAACTAGAGGAACTTTTGAGGACTGCTTTCACTCGTTTTGTTTTTTCTACAGCATAAACATGGAAAAAGACATAATATCTGTCATTTACACACACACACACACACACACACACACACACACACACACACACACACAGAGAGAGAGAGAGAGAGAGAGAGAGAACAAGTGTTTGAAGTACAGAGAAAAGGAGCTAAACACCCTAAGGGATGTTTTGCTTGGGGTATTTTGCCTGTTAAAAACTGTGAGGCCAATTTTGATACAAGATACATGAATGAAACCATGCCAGGATCTTTTGAAAAAAGTGCCATAAAGGAAAGTAGGGCAGTTAACGTATGCAGAGAAACATGTAATTAATGATGACTGAAGCAGGAAGAGATAAAATATAAAATTTTAATAAGAAAAATACCTGGACTGATTTTAAAGCAATAAAGCACTTGGACAGAAAAAACCCAATAATATAAAAATATATATTTAAAGTATGCAAGTATATGTAAACAATTCAGACAGTGAACATTTAAATGTGTTAAGTGAATTAGTCACAAATGACCTTAATCACATGCCGATGAAAAGAGAATAAGAATCGTTTTCAAAATTACAATGTGAGAAATTATGCAAATATAAATAAAGCCAGGTAGTACCTAGAGAGAAATGATTTATGTAAATATTTTTTAAATATAAAGAAACAGTTTTAAAGGTCACATAATGGGCTCAACTGTAGCCATATTTGCAGGAGAAGATGGTAGTAGAGATGGCACTGAACAGAAGAAGTTCATGAAGCTCTTACGTCTGGGTGTGCATCATGTTGTACATAATAAATACAATTTTATCTGTTGATTTAAAAAATAAGAAAAATATCTGGGTGTAAATTTTATCAGTCCTCCCATCTTCCCCCCTTTTTTTCTAGTCCACCTTTTCTCCTTTGAAAAACTCTTAGAAAGCGATTGAGAACATTTGATGCAGGTAAAGAGGGAACCAGAAATACTGAGACAACCTTTGGGAAAACCGTCAAAGATTGTTTGTGTGCTACAATCAAACAAACAAGTATTTAGGGTTCAGATTTCTGGGATTCTAGTTCTACAGCCATCACTACTGGTTTTGTAACCTTGATGAAACCTACTCATTTCCATGAATTCCAGGTTTTGCTTTGTGTTGTTTTTGTCTTTATAGAAGGATTGGAGTTGGATGAGATAGCCTCCCATGTCATTTATTCTATGTAATGCGTAGTATTATAAATTTTAAATCGGACTTGTCACATAAACCTTTGATGAGACATTGAGAGAGGCATTTTAAAGCATTTGCTAAAGTATGCATGTTAAAAAAAAGCTAGAAAATTAAATCGATGGGTCACATTTCCAAAATGTACTTTTGAAATGCTGAAATAAGTGCTAAAATGCATTCATTGTAGGAAACAACTCTGCCAATGGCCATGGAACATTTAGTGTCTTGAAGGTTTTCCACTTCTAGCTTTTAGGACACCATGTTAGATTTGAAAGAGAGTTCCAAGTATTAAAATTCTATTTGTCCAGAGGAATAAGTAATCTGAAAAGAGGAAGAAAATATTATAAACTAGCTGTGGCCAAGCAGCTAAAATTGCGATTTATTATTTCTATTCGTCATTACATCACTTATTTTTCAGCATATATCCAATGTAATGAAAGCTGGAAAGTTAGAAATCATGAACATTCATTTCTACATAGAGGAGTATGCTCATGGCTTGAGCAAAAACTTTTAGACACCTGCATAGGAGTAATTATGGAAGTCATGAAGTTGATGAGATGTTAAAATGAGAAAGAGAAAGCAAACAGAACACAAGACTAATTCTGGGGATACCGATCTTCAGGGTGCAGAAAGATATATATAGTTAGGTGAAAGAAAAACTCAGAGGGTCTGTATCTACAGAAGCAGGAAGAGTTTAATGAGGGAATGGCTAAGAGGATGAAGAACAACACAGAGATAAAAGGGAAGTCATCCATGGTATTTTCATGGACATAGAGATTATTCTGCAGCCAAACCATCTTGACAGAGTGTTACCTCTTGTCTAGCAGAGGAAGGGCGAGGAGGCTGCAGTGCACACTCCACTTTCTACCACATGCACCCTAAACCATACCACTGCTCTCTTCTCTCTCTCTTCTCTTCAAAAACCCAGGGAACTGACTTCAAAGACTGAGACATTTAAAGGTCACTTTTAGATAAAGTGGTAGCAGCAGAAATAGTAGTGCTTACTAACCCAGAGAAGAGAATTCATGTAGAAGCTCCATGACACATCAGGCAGAAAGCAGCAGCACCAGAACAGAGGTCCTGTTTCAGAGCCTAGATTCCTGCTGTGTGCTCTGTGAAACTCGGCTTGCTTCTCAGAACATCAATAGCAGCACTCCCTTTACTTTTTCTGCTTTTCCCCTTTCTTTGTAGCTTAGCAGAAGACTATCTCTGTGAATATGTTTCTCAATTTCTCCCTCTCTCCTACTCTCCACCCTACCCCTTCTCTTTCTCTCATCTCCAAGAAATGTTTTTTTCCTTTTCCACGGAAGAGCTATAGGTATAACCCAGACTTTTGACCTCCTGGCATGGTTTTCCAACATTAATTAAAACTCCTACATAAAGAAAAGTCCTAAACATTTTTACCTACCTTGGAGAACTATCAGAATGTTGAACATTTTAAGGATGAAGCAAAGGCTTTAATACAGCAAAAATTCACATTTAAACTTTAATGATTTTTAAATAACCACAAGACTCATCTTTAAAGCAAAGAATGTACCAGATGGTTCTTTGCTGGCACAAATTGTTCTCTTTGTATATAACAGGTTTTTCTAAGTGCCTTTGATTGACAGCAACCAGTTGTGTTACAAAACAGTGTGACATCAGGTCAATCATGGTGAAACTTGATAATGCCACATCAATAATGTGACATTATATGCTGTAGTTTGGAACAAATTGCTGGAAGGAAAGAAAGTGATACTTAGTAATGGCTGAATATTCGAAATAAATATTAGCTCGTCCTGTTGAGGCTTTTGTTGATTATGTCCCAGGTCAATGGTATGATACCAATGACCCTCAGAATTCCTAATGACTCTTACATTGAGAAATAAATACACCCCTGATGTGGGACCTAACATGTCTTGTTTTCACAAAAACCATTGCACTATATCATATCGTTTATCTAATTTCACATCAAATCATTAGACACATTTGGATATATATTTCAGGAGTATATACAACTCCTAAAGTACCACGTCCTGTAGCTATAGTTATTAGTTAGCAGAGTATGAAAAATTGACCAATCTTCTGTTGGACAGGTTATTCAAATAAGCAAATCACCACAAAAAATAAACAAAGCTGACCCACCCTTGGTTCCATTAAGTAAAGGCACTACACTCTACTATGCCTGTCTGCAATGGTCATGCCAGCTTCAGCTTAGTGAGGGCTGAAGGTCTAGCTTAGCCACAGAAATTTCAAGCTGAAAAACAAGTCATAAAGGGCCTAGAATGATGTAGGGGCAGTCTGGCTTGCAAGAAACTTGATCCAGAAAGAGTGGGGTGGGATGATGCTGAGAATGGAAGAGATGAGGTGATTGCAACTGATACAGGTGAACCCTAGTGGGAAACCTGAGTCGAAGAACTTGATTAATTCTCTGACTTGTGTGATATGTATGGTCTTCCCCACCTACCCATTAAAATGTTCATTTAATTTTATATTTCTAGTTGATGTGTTGAGGAGGTGGATCTTTTGGGGGCTGAGACATTGTGCTAACAGCAATTTTGAGATGAGTGACAATAAGAACTAAAGCCTCTTGGAAGTTTCATGCAACTTAATCTCCTGCTTTGCAGGACTGGTTGGCTTGCTGTTCTCTGAATACACTGACAAAGATTCTTTGCTTCACCAAACCTTAACAAGGCTCCTGAACCTTCCAGGCTCATCTATGCATTTCCTCATAAAATCTAATTTTAGCAAGGAACCATGCATGCATGCTAAGTCAGTTTATCTTCAGTATCTGATCACCCTGGATATCTGATCAGATTCTCTATCTTGAACATACCCCAGGTGATGTATCACCATCCTGGCCCATCTTCAGCAAGATTCCTGCTAGATAGGTTTAGTCAGAATCCCTCTTACTACTTGTAGAGCTAGGGCTGGAGCTCACAGACCCCTTGAGCCCGTTGTCCAGACTGGGTCACAAAACCTTCACATGCAGGTATATGAGCTATGTAATAGGAAAAGGTTCTTGGAGCTGTGGGTGAAGAAACAATAGGTTTTATTTCTAGACGTGAGCTCTGCTGACCAGCAGTTCAGAGCTGCTGCCTCACACATCAAAGAACACACAAAAATAGCAACAAGCCAAAAGATACAAGGGCAGGCTTGTGCACTAACTCTACTCCCACACAACTTGTTTACAAAGGATGTGCTGCACCACACCCAGACCTGAGGTGAGGGGGCCTGACTAAACTACTCCATTTTCCTCACACCACTCAAGCTTCCTCTTAGTAATTTTCCATCCACTGACCCCTGGTTATAAATTCCCACTTAACCATATTGTATTTGGAGTTGAGCTCAATCTCTCTTTCCAACTGTAAAATTCCATTGCAATAATCTCTATATCTTGTGATGTTCCTGAATAAAGTTTTCCTTACAAGTGTCATTGAATATTTTTTTCTTTAAAAACACCCACCAGTCAGTCTCTTGCTTTTGTAACTCGAATGTTCCTCTTCTCTTCCCATGAACTAAATCTTATATCTCTTCAAGTTTCATCCTAATTGTTGCATCCTTGATGAAGTTTGTTCTGATTTGCTAACTGGGTTTGAGCTCTTCCTCCTTAAAGTCCTTAAAATATGCTTAGCATTTTGTAAATATATTTTATGGTACTTAAAATAATCTGTCTTGTATTCTAGCTGGTAGGGCACTTAGTTTGAGGTGAGGAACTGTATTTTATTTATCTTTATAGCCACTGAGGTGGCTAGCCCAATACTCAACAAATGTTAGTTAAAATACATTGAACAAAAGTACTAGATTGTTAATAAGAAACACTAAAATTAGTTTCCTTTGCTCTGCTCTCTAAAAACTATCTTTAAAAGACAGTTTAAATTTAAATATTTAATTTAGCTGGGTTCTCATATCTTCTTGTGAGATAAATTTATTTAATAATACCTTCCAACTGTAGCAAGAGAGCAGATATTTCTTCAAAAGGACAGCATGACTCTTAGCTCATATCTGCTATCTTTTAGAAAGTGAGGTTCTCTGAAAATTCTGTATTAGAAGGCACAATTGACTACATAGCAGGCAGTACTGTATTTGTGGCTGTATTTTGTATTAGATTTTTGTTGGCACACAGGTTGTTCCTTTTCAGCAATTGCTTAGATGAGTACATTTGAAAGGTATATTTTCTTTGACATATTTTTTAGAAGCTGCAGCTTTTATTTGCTTTTTTATCTATTTTTTTTTCTTCTTTTAATTTCTTCCTTTGGAAACAGTTAACTGGGGAATGCACTGAACCTATCCCAATATCATTTACTTTGTAGTTCACTCTCCTGACAGAGACACAGAAAATGTGTCTCACATTGTGTCCTATACATTATCCAGATTCTTTTTCGGGCTCAGGCATCAACAGGAGATGATAGTGATTGATTAAAGCCACAAATACCTTTGAATTTCTTTTTCACAAAATTAATCTTTTTCTTTGCATGTACAAACCCTGCCTTATATTACATCCCTGCTACTACATTCAAGGGATAAAAGCAGCAAACAAAAAATAGGTAAAATACCATATGGTGTGGACCAGAACATGAAGGCTTATGCAATTTCTGTTTGAGCTCTTTGCTCTGAAGATAACAGAATGTGGCAGTCATTCATAAAGAAAGTGCCATCTAAGAAAGATCATTTAAATGAAACATGTTTCGAATCTATTGCTTTTGCATACAAATAGGAAAAGAATAATTTCCTACATGAAAATACAATTATTACTACATCTTAATTGCCATGGTCCTTCAAGTTTTGTTTACAAGTAACTGTTGGAATTTTGACTTCCTGTAAATAGAACTCAGAGTATTCTGTGAGACAAAACAGAAGTGCATTGAAGATATAGATTTCTTTCCTCAACACATTAAATTCATAGTGAGCACTAACGTACACTGAGTTGTTTTGTCTCAAACACAGTGTGACAAATGTCAAAGTATAAACACATCTTTCAATTTATTGGAGATTTCTTCATTTCATAAGGCTTAGATGAGATTGACCTTCAGAATTCCCTATATCATAATACATGGTCAGAAATGTCATAGCCATTCATTAACCACGTCTCTACTTAGCACCAGTCATACATCAGATAGTGTCCTAAGCACAAAAATAAATAAAGACCCTGCCCCTCAAGGTGTTCAGGTAGAGAGAAAAAGAAGAAGAAATAAAACGTACTATTGAGTTCAATAATGATGGTCTAGACTATATTGGATGAATCTTCCTGCCTATGCCAAATATTAACTCTTGATAAAACAAAAAACTGTTGATGACAGAGTAGGTAATCAAAGAGCAGAGAAAATTGAGGAAGTTCACACTTGAATGAAGGGAACCATGCTATGTTCAAGCTAGATTTATATTATTTGTCCCCAAGGATTCTCTTCAGTCCATACAGTATGATACTGATAAACTTAAGCAGACAGATGCAGTGCTATTTGCCTGAAGAGACATAAGTCACAGTTTTTTAGCTGCCAGAGTAGGTGGACATTGTAGGGAAAAAACTTAGAAAGGACACTCCACAGAGTGGAAAGTCCAAAATCCACGTATACACTTACCTTCAATCTTTGGCTGATTGTTGAACTGTGTATATGAGAAGGAAACTACAGGAGTCCAGGAAAAATATGAAAACTGAAAGGCTAAAAAAGGTTAGCAGAAATCTCAGTTCCTGATTTCCATAGCAAAGGAGGCAAAGTTTGGAGTAAAAATTTTAACATATTAGAAGGCCATGATAAATCCCTCACACTTTTTATTTAAACTCCAGAAGAGCATGGCTTAGGAGTAAGAAATATATTCCAGAACTAAGAAATTTGCCATAGGCTAAAGACAAAATTAAAATAAATTTACTAAACAAAGTTAAAAATCAAGCCTCCAAATGCTCAAGATGATTCACAGGTGACATAATAACCTACTAAAGAAAACCAAATAATTTTTTATAGAGTTTAGACTACATCATCCACAATGTCTAGTATACAAACAAAAATTACTAAAACAAAGCAAAGAAAGAAAAATGTGACCAATAATCAAAGGAAAAATCTGTCAAAAGAAACAGACTCACTGACAACATTAATGTTGGATTTAGCAGAGTATTTTTGAATGTCTGTGATAAAAATGCTTAAGAATCAATATGACAAATAATTGCATATAGTAGGACAAGAAAAGGGAATGTGGAATCAACCTAAGTGTCCATCAACAGATGATTGTTTAAAAAAAAGCGATAAATATGTATATATATACACACACATATATATAAAAACGCACACAATGGAACACTACTCAATCATAAAAAATAATGAAATTCTGTCATTCCCGGCAACATGGATGTGTCTGGAGGGCATAATGTGATGTGAAATAAGCCAGGCACAGAAAGTTAAATATCACATGTTCTTGCTCATATTTGAAAGACAAAAAGTGTCACTCTTGTAGAAGTAGAGTAGAATAGTTGTTACTAGGGGTAACAAGAGGTTAGTGAATGGATAGAAAAAGGTTGCCAATAGATATAAAATTACCACTAGATAGGAGATATACATTCTCGTGTTCTGTGAGTTGCTGTAGAGTGACTATAGTAAACAATAATTTATTGTATAATTTTACATATCTAGAAGAGAGGATTCTGAATGTTCCTAACACAAAAAAATAAATGACAAATATTTGAAATGATGGATATGCTAATTACTCTGATTTTATCATTACTCATTGTATGCATGTATCCAAATATCACATTTACCCATAAATATGAACGATTATTATGTGTCAATTAAAAATAAAAATAAAGAATGAAAATCCTAAAACCTTAAATCTAATATCGGAAATAAAAATGTAATTGAATGGAATTAACCATAAATTGGACACACAGAAAAAAACAACTTTGAACTTGAAAACATGTCAAAAGAAAGCAATCGAACCGAATAAGAAAAAAACTGAAAAGAATATTAGCAGAGTCTCAATAAATTGCAGAACAGGATCAAGCAGTGTGACATAAGCATAATTGAAGGGACAAAGGACAGGAGAGGGAGAGATAATGGAACAAAATAAATTATTTGTGAAAAAATTGGCCAAAAGCTGATCCAACAAATAGCAACCCACATGTAGTAGATTATCTCTACATTTCTAGCCTAAAACCATGTGTCTACAGTCTCTGACTTTCATTTGTATCCTGAATATCAGGACCTACTCTATTTAGAAGATTCTTTTAGATAAGTTTGGCCAATTACAGCTGTGTCTGGGAATTGGGTGAAAGTTGTACAGATTTAGGAAAAGCTCATAAAACAGAGATAAAGTCCAGTTTGAGAACCATCATAGAAACAATGATTTCACATGTCTGCATTTGGGCAGGATTTTCAGAAAGTGATTTAAAGAGGGTAATTTTTTTTTTTTTTGCCATGAGGTCAGTGTTGTAGGTCAAGTTTAGCAGTACTGTTGAGATTGGAAATTCTCTCTTGGAGAGGAAGAGAAAATATTTGAAAGAAGAAGTTCTAAGAATTAAGAGAAAGATATTTAATAGGCAATAAACATACTCCAAAAAGTAGCCAGGAACATTTGGATAGAACTCTAGTACTTCAGAAACTCAGAATATAAGACGCATTCGGTTAAGTACTATGCAATAATGAAGAAATCTTGTAGAAAGGAATGTGAGTTTTTTTCCAATTCTGAGGATTGGTCATTATTCTTCAGAATATTTCTTCTGATTTTACCATTGCTGCTTTTATTCTTTTTTTTTTTTTCCTACAGTTTACAAGGTGCCGCTGCTGCTTACCGTCTCTCAACCCTACAATGCCCTTGAAAGTGAGGCAGGACAGATAATATTATTTTCATTTTATAAGAAATAAACATATTTACACCCTTTTTTCTTCAATCCAGACACTGTTAACTCACAGAAGACTTCCAAATGTCCCTCTCAAAGATACTGTAGAAAGCAAACAGTAAACAGTTATTGTTACTGGCAGCAGGCTCAGCTTGCCCTCTTGCACTAAACAAATGACCCAAAAGTCCACAAGTTGGTGCAAGGATTGGAAGTTTTATTCAGATAACCAGCATCTGGGGGATGACCAGGCTAAAATCATCCCACCTTCTGATGCCTGTTCTGGGATTTATAAAAAGAGAAGAGGTGGAAAGGTGAGATAAATGTTTTGTCCTGCAGGCAAAGGGGGAGGCTGGTCACAGGATCAGCAGAGGGTCTGAGTCAGATGTCAGGATCTCATAATGGATTGAGTGCTTTGGCGTCATGGTGTCTGCAGTGGTGGACTGGTCAGCCTCAAACCCTTTTTGTTATTTCAGGGTTAGGGTACTCTTCTTCTAGCTTCTAGGGAGAACTCAAAGACAACTTCAGTCAAGCATCACTGGAACATAGAAATACCTGACTTGTACCTCTAACTAATGTGGATGAAATTTTCCTTTAGGTAAGAAGGGGAGTTAATAATCAGCTAGGGAGCTTTGCCTTTCTCTTGGAATTTCTTTGTTCACAACTGATTAGGAAAGGTAAGAAAAACAAGAAAACTTTGCTTCAATTCTTAATTTTAGGTGCACAACATATGAAGTAAATCAACTTAGGTATAATGGGAGATAAACAGAAAAACTTTTGAGAAGGATCCTTTTGGGCCGTGATTTCATCCCTGAGCAGTTTCAGCCTTATAGTCAGTTTCTTAATTACTCTGCTAACCTCAAGGAATTGATGATTATCAGTTCTTAAATTAATGGCTAATTGAAATTTTCTGCTTGGTTTTAGTTACCCCAAAGATGGCCATTTTCTGGCTAAGGTTCCTTTCACTACGACAGCAGAGCTTTACAATACGCTGCCAGATTCCAGTGTAGCTGAACTCTTTTTTTTTTACCATAAATAATGACACTTCATAACATAATCATATTTGTTATAATATTAAACTTTTAAACCTTTCTACCTTTAACACCTCAGACTTACTTTAACTCCACCAGACTTTGAATACAATTGATGCTCCAGAAAGATGCAGCATGTTTATTCTTTCATGTCTAGTGCACTTGACATGTTGTTGCTGAAGCCAAAAAGTGAATTGTGAACTAAACGAATCAAGTGTTCAAATACCCTGGTGCTCTGACTCCTGCTTAATTTCCCAGTATCACCAACTGCACAATTCCACTGCAATTTACACCACCAAAATACAGTACTACTTATACCATCCTAAGCCTAGAAAATCATAAACTCCAGAATTAATCTCAGAAACAAGTGTTGAATATTTCCAAATCTCACTGATTTTCTTGATAGAGGATTGTTATGGAATTGTCATCAGTGCTCCCAAGCAGAATCAGGAAATAAGAAAAGAAATAGAAATAGTTCAACTCCCCATAGTAAAAAGCACCTAACAGAAAGTCAATATCATAAGCTGAATACATTATTAAAGACGTATAAATGGCCAACAAGTACATGAAAAAATGCTCAACATCACTAAGCATCAGGGAAATGAAAATCAAAACTACATTGGGATATAATCTCACCCCAGTTAGACTGGTTATTATAAAAAAAGACAGAGAATAACAATATGTATCGTATAAATTTATCCATGTAGTTCCCATTTCCAGAGTTCTTTACCCCTTTGAGCAGATCCATATTACCAGGGTTATCATTTTCCTTCTACCTGAAGTATGACCTTTAACATTTCTTGCAGTGTACTGTTATCTGTAATCCTTCCAGGAGGTTCTTCCTCTAGCCTCAGATAGTTTCCTCATGCAAACGAGCTAATCAGTTTTCAGCCGAATATTCAGGAGTCTGTCCGCAGATTTCCAGGGTTTGCTCTCCATTTTCAACTCTCTCCTTTTGGTGCTCTGTCCTGAGAACTCTAGCCATCTTTGTCTCTCCAGACTCTCAGGCCATCCCATGTCTCATGGGTATACATCCTCACATGGATTGCCCCTTCCAGGTCTGCCTACAGGCTCTCTCCTCACAGGACTCAAACACAAGTCCAAATGCTAAGCCAAGCAACCAATATCTGAGACTGACAACAAGCTATCCTGCCCATCCATGTTTTGACCCAGACTCCCCATCAAAACATACCATTTTCTTTCTGCCTGTTATGGGTGGAATTGTGTCCCCGCAAAAGACATGTTGAAGTCCTAACCCTCAGTACCTCAGAATATTACCTTATTTGAAAATAGGTTTTTTGCAGGTATAACTAGTTAAAATGAGGTCACTCTGGAATACAGTAAGCCTTTTTTATAAGGACTGGTGTCCTTATAAAATGTGAAGACACAGGAAGAGCTTACTCTGTGAAGAGGCAGAGACTCACAGGGAGAGCACCATGTGATAAAAGTCAGAGGCAGAGACAGGAGTGAAGAAGCTGCAAGCCAAGGAAACCAAGGATTCTATGGCCCCCACCAGAAGCTAAGTAAGAGGCAAGAAAAGATTCTACTCAGACTCGGAGGTAGCACAGCCCTGCTGACACCTTGATTTTGAACTTCTGGCCTCCAGAACTAAAAAAGAATGAATTTCTGTTGTTCTAAGCCATCCAGTTTGCAGTACTTTGTTGAGGCAGCTGTAGAAAACTAATACACTTAACTAAAATGCTTAAGCAAACCTGCTCTTCCAGTCCACACCTAATACATTATCAAATATCATCAGATATGTCTGAACCCCATTAAAACTCAATATGCCTAAAGAAAAAAGGAAAAGTCCCTAACTTTGTCTAGTGGATATCAGTAAAATTCATAGAGGAAATTATTTTTAATCTTCTCCTTACATTTTGGTCAAATTTTGCCAACCAAGAAAGAGATTCAAGGTGGAGGAAATAGCACATATATTTTTCCCAATCTTTATTTCTGATAGTAATTCAGTTTAAAGGACCAAATCCATCAATGTTTTTTATTATTATTACTTTTTTCTTCTTTTGCTTTCACAGAGAATGTTTAACCTCTCTGTGTTTCATTTGAAAATGAAGACTTTTTTTTCACATAAGAACAATTGATCATTGGATAATCACAGTTTGGGTAATAGAACACTGAAACTGTAACACTCCATATAAAAGCACAGATTGATCATGCATCTTACAAACAGAAGCCTGCAATGGAAACAAAATGGTAGAAAATTCTACATTTGAATTTTGTATGTAAATCCAAGACTAATAAATCTTAAAAATACCATCCTCATTTATAGCAGAGATCATTTTTGTTATTTTATTTTCTTGGTTTTCAGGACAAGTGTATTCTCTGGTATGTATCAGTGTACTTTTTTTAGAAAATTAATTCTGATATAGAAAATTAAATCATACAAGAACTGCTAACAATTTACATATTGTAATTAATAGGCCTTCGGAAAAAAAAAAAAGATTGTTCTTTTCTCTATGGTTCCTATCTCAGTGTGAAAACAAACTGATTAGAGCTTTCCTTCCATAGGCAGAAATCTTATAACCAACTACAGGACATGAGGTTTTCTGTAGGTGAATTGATAATGGTTCCCTGTGGAAATATCTAAGGACACACTAACTTTGGGGTGATGTTGATTTAATATGATCTCTCTAACATTATAGTTAGTGTCAAAATTTTTTTAGTATCCTGATTTGCCAATCCCCAGGTAAGTTCTCCCATTATTTCCCTTAAAATCAATAAATTCTACCTGCTTATAGACTGACTTCCTATATTTTAATAATTCAGGGGTTAAAATCACATTTAAAATGTATATTAAATGGAAACAATAATGTAGATGTAGACATTCACTTGGTCTAGTACTTTTAAATGCAAAAGGCTTTGAAGTTTAACTTAGACCAGTTTACAAACATGTTCTATATAGGTCTGGTATCCCTTAAAGGATCTGAAATAGTTCCCTAAACACATGTAAATTAGAAAAATAAAAATGCATCCTATAGCATCATTCAAAGTAAGATACCACATCCACATCATGTGAGAAGAAGCACTCACTATGAAACAGAGGCAGTTATTTAAATATGTGCTACTTATATTGCAACACTTATATAAGATGAGCAGGTAGCTATGAAAAGCTAATCAGTAACATGGCCTGATATTACAGTTCACAGGAGATTCTGAAAATCTACATCAAACTTTTTTGATTAATTAGCTCAAAAGCAGAGATTTTGTGAAATTTTTATGATTATGGATATTCAATGTATATCTCTCCATTTTGCTTATTTTTTCCATAACATGTTCAAGCAGACAAGCATAACAAAGATTATTACTTATTTATTTGTAAAACACTGAAATATGTTTTACAATGAAATGTATATATACATGTAAAATATACTGATAACTGTTTGAGCTATTTTTAATAAATTATCAAATAACTTCACAGAAATGGAGCAATGTCAAAAACCCAAAGGACTTATATTCATAAGTAAAAACTATTGCTAAAATACATTTGTTCAGTCCCTGAATGTTGCATAGACATGGAGTAACAGTTAATAAGATGCCAACATCTTTCAAAAGAGTATTGGATAGTATCATATAAAAGTGACAATTTTATGAAAACATTTTCCATTCTTTATTAGGATAGGGGTAGTAAGTTTTAGAATTTGCTTTTTGCGTCCGTCGTTGGCTCTCCTGAAGCAAGATGCTGCCAAGGCTATTTGAAAAACAAAACAAAACAAAAATTCTTCTTTTACTAATAAAGAAACTACAATAGATAAATATCTTTGAACAATTACATGGCTGTAGTAGCTAGCATGTTGCTGGCATTTTAATACAATAAGTAAACTAAACATGCTAATACAGGGTTTGAAATTATTTTGTGCTTACATCTGAAGATAAAACGTTAGCAATGAAACTGAAAGTTAAATATGGGACTCGATACACAAAACTAAATAAATGTGGCTACTTGGAGAGACTATCTGCCAGAGTCAGACATTGAGGGAGCTGAGGATTTTTAAAGGCCACAGTAAACATCTCATAATGGCAAAAGATCTTTAATTAGTTTCTGTCAAACAAAAAAGATTTAAACTTGTTGGGGAAGGTGTTCTAGATTAAAATCTGACCCACCGACGGATTCATGTAATAATTAAATATTTTAGTGATTCAAGTTTGAAACAATAATTTCCTTTCATTTCTTACATTCCCTGTCTCCCTCCAATTTTCCTCACCAGCTTGAGGACTTTTTTGTTGTTGTTAGTTTCTGTAGCTCTTAACTAGGTTAAACAGAATTTTCTTGAATCAATGCTTTTTCTTTGTTCAATCATAAGTATAATTTTATTCAAAACTAGTTAATTAGTAAACAAAATGATTTACATGATATGATTTTAGTTTCAAAACATAATATACAAACACACACAACTTCCCTAGACAGAAGAATATTTATATGTATATTAAAGGAATAGAGACACTACATCATGATACTGATAATTATCTCTGAATAGTATATTAATAAAATTTTTTAAAAATATTCTATGTAAATTGCTATATTTTCCAGATTCCTTGAAATAAAAATGTACTATTTTTAAGCTTTGTAAAGGTATAATAGACAAATAAAAAGCATATGTATTTATGGTGTGCAATGTGATGTTTTGATATTTGCATACATTGTGAAATTATTAAATCAAGCAAATTAGCATATCCCTGCTTTC
Source organism: Cynocephalus volans (assembly GCF_027409185.1). NCBI lineage: Eukaryota > Metazoa > Chordata > Mammalia > Dermoptera > Cynocephalidae > Cynocephalus > Cynocephalus volans. The sequence continues at coordinate 82,486,166 of NC_084464.1, forward strand.
AAAACACTCACGTACACCCATTCACTCACGCGCTTACACAATAACAGTCTATTTGTTCAGGCTACTATAAAGCTTCGAGTGTGTCATTTGAGAAATTTGGATTCCTCAAAAGAGTCATATTATTTTTATTGGTTGATAAGTAGTTTGATAAATTTAGATTTATAAAATTAATTTACAATTATAAAGTACTGTAAATCATTGATAAATAGGTAGATACTGCACATACTAAACTTCTAAAGAATAGTGTAACTATTTAGCCACTGCTAAGTCTGGCCCAGCAAAGAAAGCACTCCAACCAAACGACTGGAGTACCCTTTACTTAAATATCTTCAGAAAAGCTAACAAATGAATCTTAATTATTCCCAAATCTAAATCCAAAAGTCTATTGTCTACCATACATGTATCCTACTTGTTCTTTAGCACTGTAACTTTTGCCTTGACCTTCAATAGAAATGAAAACTACTGTCTTCAGAATAGACTTCAGAATGAAATTATATCACTTCTTTAAGCTTTATCTTAATGCTAGACAAAGTAGATCTTTTTAAATTTTAGTTAAAGGGCATTTTACAGTAAATTGTTCTACTGTGAATAAGGTGAATGAGGGAAATAAAAATCTTTTCTCATCAGTGATGTTGAGTAGAAGAGCTGGCCCAGAGCTGAAAATTAGACGAAAACCTAGTTAGCAAAAAATTAGCATCCCTACACCTGACCGGATCAGGAGAGATAAGCATTAAGTCCTGTTATCATTATAAACATGATGGAAAGGGAATGGGTAGTAGATTACTTTAAACTGCCTAATGCAGAAAAGAGCAGAAAGGTAGGACTAAAAATTGTGTTAGACTTAATGTTTCTAGACTCATTAATATAAAAGTCTGGATTTAGGAGGCACTTTCTGCAATTGAATCCCAGGAACGTATAACTTCATCTTTAAGGGTATTTTTAAATCTTCTTCAGGGTTTCTTCAAAGAATTTTTCTCTCAATCACTTCGAGAAACTCAAGAGCTTCTACTCTACAGCTGTAAGCTAATACAACACCATGAACATTTCTATTCTCTCATGTATGCAAAATTATAGAAAAAAATTCAAAACCTTTTTTATGGATATGATATATTTCTTGTGAATTGGATAGTTATTTTGTCTCAGTTTCAGAGTTTCAGCTTTTGCTCAGCTGTTAACTCAAGTTTAATTATTGCTCTTTCAAGGTGCTTGTTTTTTGCAAATATCTTCTTTCTTAATGCTTGAACTTTTAAACATTCCTCTAGTCTTTTCATTTTTCTTTTCTCTTTCTTTGGGTGTTCCTGTAAGTGGCTTTGATCAGCTGAAATGAAAGCCAGAGGTTTTAGTTACTAATGCTTTCACTAACATCATAGCAGATTTTCAAATTCCTGAGTGAAGATGATTCCTTATTTTGTATAATTAGTACAGATGCAGTGAGTTGAACTAAACCACTCCTAATCAATTTACATTTCTTGGCTGAAAACTCTCACATATAGTCTAAAAATACATTGATATTTCATTTGTTAGAAAACAGAGAACAGATTTTTCTCATCAAATTTTAGTTTTTCATCTTAATTACTTGGCACACTCTCCCAATACTCAGAGAAAAAAAATACTTTAAATTCATACATGTAACTCATAAATACACATAGAAGGTTAGAAAGGGAAGGTAGTAAAACCTAATGCAGTTCTGAAAAATATATTTAAATAACAATCCACTCTTCAACCTTAATAGAGAACATTTTTAGATAAAGCATTTTATGTGTCTACCTGACTGATTCAGCATGTTGGCAATGCAAATAGATGTCACTATTCATTTTATTACTCTATTTACTAGAACTACCTACTTTTACATTGTCCAAACCTGATCACCATTGAAAGTGAAAGAGGTTGTTATCAGTAATGCACTAATACAAAACAAAAAACAAACAAAAAAACAGAACTATCTAGAGGACAGCTGGAAACCTTACCTAAACACTAGAGTCATAAATAAAATTTTAATCTTCATCATGTAATTCAATAAAGTTAAATTCTACGAGCCTAATATGTAAATATTTACTTATATAAATCCAGTTAGCATATTTAGGTTTTAGGCAGATACTGTTGATCTCGATGATAGAGCCTCAGCATTAATTAAGCAAGGGAAGGCAATGTGCTCAGGGAAATAAGTCTCTTCTTCCAGCCCCAGGGCATGAACCATGCTTGGTATTATACTGACTATAATTTACAATACTTTATTTTCTTATTGTAGAATATATACATGTTCTACGTGTATGTGTACATATATATTCTGTGTATGTGTATGTGTGTGCATAAATACATATTCTATGTGTATGTGTATGTATTATTTTTTTTATATACTCTAGAGGTTATTAGTTATCATTCAGAATACTCTACTCCACATATGGATAGTTAGAGGTTGAAGAAGTCTATTCAGGTGTCAACATTTCAGAGTTTCTAGTATAAGTGCTTCCACTACTACCGTATCCCTAATCAATAATAGTGGATTGGCCTTTTCATTATTTCATGTGAAGAATATAAGAATCTGGTGAGCCCAGTAAACTGTTGTCTTTAGAATTGAGGCTTAGTCCTACCTTAGGCTTAAGAACTGTGCTAAAACATTTGTGGAGTATCCTATCACCTGATCTGACTAGAAAGTTAACTAAACCCAGCTACTGCAATATGTTGGATCTGCCTCCAGGGAACCAGACTTACAAAGAGTTCTCGTCAAGAACTTAAAAGGACAGGAACTAGGACTTCATTGAGTTACTGAATTGATTGTAAAAGAAGTTTTTTTCTTGCTGGTTAATACCTGTTGGAAAGTATGGCAGTATTTGGTCTAAGACTTGCTCTTATTGTAACAAACCACCTGTTTTTAAACATTCATGCTCCTTTTAGTCTTTGTCCATGGTGGATAATGCTGTTTTATACACTCAGGTGCTTGTCTACTGGTGCACATTTAGAAGCGTTTCCCTGGGATAGATATCTAGAAGTGAAATATAGGACATTTGCAGGATCAGTTCTTCTAGGGAATGCCAAACTATTTTCCAACATCATTATTCCAGTTTATACTCCCACCAGCAGTGGAGGAGAGTTCTTTTAGTTTGTAAATTGGCCAATACGCACATGATATGATCTGGTTTTTAATAGCTATCTCTCTGACGTGTAATATTGCCTCAGCTTATGCTGCCATAACAAAATATCATAGACTGGATGGCTTAAAAACAGAAATGTATTTTTCACATCTCTGGAGGCTGGAAGTCTGAAATCAGAGTGCCAGTATGGTCAGGTTCTGGTGTGGGCTCTATTCCTGGCTTGCACATGGCTGCCTTCTCTACATCTCCTCATAAGGTGTTTCCTAAGTGTGTACACATGGAAAGAGAAAGATCACCCTCTCTTTCTTTTCTAATAAGGCAACTAATCATGTTATGAGGGCCCCACCCTCATGACCTAATCTAACCCTAATTACCTCCCAAAGGCCCAGTTTCCAAATACCATCACATTGGGGGTTAGTGTTTCAATATATGAATTTAGGGGGGACACAAACATTCAGTTTGTAGCAACTATAGTATCATGCTATGGTTTTGATTACTAATCACCTAATTATCAAATAGGTTGGACATCGCTTTTACATGACTAAGAACCCTTTCGTTGCTTCTGCTGTAAAATGCCCAATCATATGTTGTGCCCATTTTTTAATCGAAATGTTTATATTTTTCTTATTGATTCATAGGTACTATACATACATTCTGAATTTATTCCTTTGTTGGCTATTTGTATCATAAATATCTTTTACTTTGTGGCTTATACATTTACTCTCTTTATAATAACCTAATAGGTAAAACATTTTTTTATTTTAATGCAGTCAAATTAATAATTTTTAGAATTTCAGAAAGTTTTTGTGACTTTTTAAACAGTTTCTCTCTTCCCTTGAATAAGGTCATGAAAGTATTAGCCTACATTATTTTTTTAAAATGTTATGTTTGAATTTAATAACTGGTCAACATGCTCTTGGGCCAACCATAACAGCCATGAGCAGAGTAAATGTAAGGTGGTGGGGTGAAAAGATCCTTAATCATTGATGGTGTCATTAATTCCCCCAAATAAACTTTGGAAACACCTATTTCCAGACTTCTTGCTTCATGGGATAACATTCTTACTATCTGAGACACTCTTTTTTCCCCAATTTTATAGAGGTATGATTGACAATTAAAAATTGTGCATATTTAAGGTGTAAAACATGATGTTGTGGTATATATATATATATATACATATATATATATATATATATGTATATATATATATATATATATATATATACATATATATATATTTCACATACATTGTGAAATGATTACCACAATCAAGCTAATTAATACATCTATCACCACACATAATTACCATTTTCAAACTTCGAGTAACAGAGAGTAGGATAGTGGTTACCAGAAGCTGGGAGGTGAGGGGAAAGGGAAGATATTGATCAAAGAGTACAAACCTTCAGTTATAAGATGAATAAGTACTGGAGACTTAATGTACAATATGGTGACTATAGTTGATAATAATGTATCGTGTACTTGAAATTAGCCAAGAAAGTACGTCTTAAGGTCTCACCACACAGACACATACACACACACTGGTAACTGAGCCACACTTTTCTGGGTATTCTTTTACTTGAAGCTAAACTCTTGCTGTTTTATAAAAGGTGCTATGACTACCTGGTCACTTTTTCCTAAGCAAGACTGGTAAACAAAGCAGAAAAGTCAGGACAAGCAAGCACAACACTGGAGCCAATTGATTTTTATCTTGTGTTACTGAGGTTTGCATGATGCATTTCTTGTTACCTAGTTTAACCAGTTACCTTCTCTTTGTTGAGGATCCTACTCTGATTATAAGACACCAGGGTTCAAAGAGAAAAAAAAAGTTATATTTTTCTGTTGCAAAATAAGACAGTTTCGATATCCAACGCAGACTTGGCTTCTTGTTATCAATACTGAGAATCAGCAACTTCTTTAAACAGCTCCCCTGAAATGGCCCTCATTGCAGTGGCTGGGAGGGCCTGAGAGAGATTTAATGCTCTATTAATAGTACACATGGTGCCATTATGAGAGCACGGCATTTGGCAGAACATTATTGCAACCAAAGAGCCATATTAATATCTTATGAGGCTGTAAACTTGTTGAAAATGCACCTGAATTCTCAGAGGTAAGGAAATAAAGATGTAAGTAAGCCTGGGGCGAATGTTTTGTTTTACAGTTTATTTTCTGCTTAACAATAATGGGAGAAGGAGTAGCAAACTCCTATTACTTGTGATTCATGCAACATTCCACTTAGACCTCAGGTGGACAACTTTGGGAAGATGAAGCTGTTTGCATCTTTATACCCCAGAGTGATTCTCAGGATCCGGACTGTGAAGATCTGAAAGTGTGAGGCATCAGACCACCTAGAGAAACCCATTACGTACAATTTGTTCCAATTAATATGAAAGCCTAGCATTTCTCCGAAAACACCTCCTGGAGTAAGCAGTGGATGGATTGATATTTTACAGATTCTGTTGATTGGGTTAACTAGAGCATAAGGCATTATGACTCTCAGTCACCAATTATTATGCTTAATGGGTATAACAAAGTCTCTTATTTTCAAGTAAAATAGCCACTATGGCCTGACCTTTCAAACCCCAAATCACTTTATTTCTGTTCAGTTCCTTTTGGAGGATATGACCTCCAAATAGAATTTATTTGTTAGCAAAGTTTGGTGGAAAATCCCTGTAGAAAGAGAGGTACCCACTTAAGAAGAAGGGATGTGGAGCAGAACATGAGCTGCATTGGAAAGTCAGGAGACCTGGGACCCGGGCCTGCCATGCCTCTAATGCACTGGCTGAATTTAGGTAAATTATTGTCTGTGCCTCATTTTCCTCATCTGATCCCTAACAGGAGAAGCTGAACTAGATTTCATCTGTAAAATTATATGTGTTCACTCCCTTAGTTCTGAATTCTTCAAACTCATAACTTTACTCTATATTTATTAGTGTTCAACACAATCCCTCTCATCATCATCTTTAACACTTCCAATAAGCAACTAACAAAATCTCATCTCTCTTACAAAACGTTCTTAGTTTTCAAAGAAATGTTGGAACTCTTAATCTTGTTGCTTCCAAAAGTCTTAGCATGTTTGTGTATGTGTAGGTTTGTGTTTTGCTCAGATAACCAGGAAAAACCTAGGGCCTATGAACTGGTTTTAAAGTGAGCAAATCAGTTACAAAGCATATCTTCCATGCTCATGTATCCAATATCATGTTGGGGTAATGGGGTAGAAAAGAAGTGCGAGGAAGTGTCCTGTGAAGATTCTATAGCAATAGAAGCTGGGGGGCCATGGTCACCTGGTGTGGAGATGGGCCACTCATACCTCCCTGCAGAGAGAAGTTGTTGGGAAGACTGAGCACAGTGGGGGACCAACACAGGACTTCTTTAACGGAAAATCTTTGCTCTGGGGCAAATTCATTCATATTCATTCATACCCTGTGCATATGACTGCAATATTTATATACACCAAAGACTCCTTAGTGTACATATGTGCACTAGTTCGTCTAAAGGCTTTATGCAGTCACAAGAGCACACACAGCCATGTATAGGGTAAGCTGGAAGTGACAACCAATGTCCTCAAAAGCAGTAACATTGAACAGGGATAAAATCCAGGGTTCTCACACAGGGGTCGGAGGGAGATGGGTAGCTATGAGTTGTGTACCATACTTTTCTCAGAGTTCCCTAGAGGGTTTGATTTCTAGTTGCCCATTGTAGTATCTGGATTGATTATCACACTTTATATTGACTTATTTCTCCTCCCTATCTTACTTACCCACTCATCTACTGGTTTATCAAATAAACTACTTGCACTTGAATCCTTGTCTCAGGGTCAGCTTCTAGGGAAACACAAACCAAGACAACTGGCTTAGGTTTGCTCTCCCAGGCAATACCCTAAATGATGCAGAACCTTTCCTTGAATCTCCATGCCCATCCATCTTCCACAGCCTCTTGTGTATAACTTTTATCATAATTACATTTAGCTCATGCAGTTGAAATTATCTGTTTATTCCTCCAGGTCTGGGCTCTGCACTTTTTTTCTAATCGTCAGAACTTAGTTCTTTCCCTAGCATAAAGTAGCAGTCCAATAAATATTTATTAATTGAAAGAACGAATGGAGAACAGGAAGAAAGTCTGAGAGAGGAGAAATTCTCACCATTGTATTCCCACCACTCAGCTCAGTGACCATCAGGTAATAAGACGTTCATCAGATATCTACGTAATAACTGAATGAGTTTGGTGATAACTAACTTGAATGTTAAAGCTGAATACTTAGGACTGGATAAATTATTTGAAGAACTGCACACACAAAAAAGAGAATATTGGTATTGGATGAGGTAATTTTGTAGCAACAAGATATAGTTGGAACATTTGAATAAAAAATATTAAATATAGACTCTAATGACACAATGTCCTATAATTTCTCTGAAAAGAACATGAGTCAAAAATCAGGAAGATGGCTGAAGGAATCAATATGAGATAATGAGTGTTTCAAAGTTAATCAAAATCAGGCAGTTAGACGAAGGTGGCTAGGTACAGATATTATGTTTGGAAAATCAACTAGAATTAGCTTTGTGAAGGATATGCTGCACTTCAAATTTACTTAAAATTGTATTTTAAAACTAGTTTCTCTGTATCTATGTGACTTATTAATCATAGGTTTTTCTCAAAAATTAGGTGTCATAAAGTGTTTGAGAGGTCATATTTTTGCAGTCATAAACTTTTCTTTTAGTCCTTTAAAAAGGGATTTGGGAGAATAATACAAATCTCTCTCTCACTCCCTTAACTCAGTCAAAGTATAATGAATCAAAAACATTTGCTCTTAAAAGTTTCTACTGAAAATGTGAACATAAATCTTCATGATTTTCTTGTGGTTTTGTGTTTTGGTAACCATCTAAAATTGAAATAATTCACGTAGACTATACAATTTTGAATTTGAGTTAATTTTATGTATTTTTAAATGTATTTACAGAATCAGGTTCTTTAAAAACTAACAGATGTGTAACCATGGAGGATATAATAATAATCCTAGTGCTACATTATAGACATCATATGACTAAAGCACACCTTACACACTTTTTATTTGTTTATTTTAAATAAACATTTTTTAAGATAATGATTTTATGTCATGAATCCTGGGGAAAGCCAGACATCAGTGACACTGACTCTTGATGAGGGAAAAACAAACAACAAAAATCAACCTGAAAATATTGCTTATTGTTTAAACTACTTGTCTGCCTATTTCAGACTCCATAGTAAGTCTTCGTTTTTGCCCAAGAATTCTCATTCCCAACAAAAGCCTCTGATAGTTATGTATTTGGATAAACAGCAACTGCAGCCTTTCCCAAGACAATCCTCAATAATGTGAGCTATGTGTTATTTTGTGTAGGTGGTTATTCTCAAGAGGGCTGGGCACAAAAACAAACTAAATACAACTGGTATTCAATTTATTGCTTTCAATTCATTGTTTTGCATATTTATGCTGAAATATTAGAAACTATTTTGTATTAGATATAAGCCATAGATCTACTAAGACTTATCACTATTAATGTATAGGTAATAGAGTTGATATCTATTAGAAATGTAAAATTCTAAGAGAAAAATTTCAGAATAGAAAGTCAGACTTTCTGGATCAGTCTACATCAATCCATCCTTCTTCCTGCTATTTACAACCTAAATCAAATGCACCATACAATGGGTCTTCAAAAAGTTCATGGAAAGATTCGTATTATCTTTTAATTCTATTTTACCACGAACTTTTCGAAGTACCCTCCCACACAACAGAGATAAAAATAAATCTTCCTATTTTGTTGCCTACTTTCCCACTGCCTAGCTACTTATTTTACTTTATTTTTTTCGACAAAGGCTCATCGTGTGGCAATAGTTTTTCCTGTAAGTTGACACTGTTGTTTATACTACTGTCTCATGCCAGTATGAGATACTAATAAATTTAGAATATGAGAAAATGACCAATAACTTATGGAAATAGTCTACAGAAGAGTTGAATTAGGCTTTATATAACTCCAGCCAGGTACCATTCCTTTCAGATTAAGCAATCACATAGAATTAATACTGACATTGAGAGAGAGTTCAGAAATTGATCTCAGCATCTTCACTTTACAAACGAGAAACCTGAGGTTCATAAAATTTTAAATGATCAGGCAAAGTCACATTGCAAGTTAACCACAAAGTATCCAAAGACCAAGTCCTCTGCTTCTCATCTCAGGAAAATTTTTTACTATAAAATCATACTGAATTTTCAGTTTCTTTTACATTTTGTTCTGTATGTTTCTGCTCCCATGACTATTATTTTAAAAAATGACTTTACATAACATTTCATTAGTGAAACTTGTATTGTATGCCGACACAAGATTCATCTTTATTCTACAGATCTGATGAACACATTTTTACTGGCAACTTGTCTATCCCAAGCACCATTCTAAATGCTAAGAATATAGAAATGAGCAAAACAAACAAAAACTCCTGCCCTCATTGGAACATATGAGCTAAGTCACCTATTACCATTTATAATTGTCATATTCCACTTTGGTCAATGAAATTACATCTTTGGTTAGAATTGTTTTAGACAAGAGATTCATGCCATTCCTAAAAATACTCTCTGAATGACAAGAGAATCCGTGCTTATTCTAGTTTCAAAATCAAAATTACAGTGCACAGAAAATGGAATATATGGAGAAAAGCATAGGATAAAGAGAGGTATAGCTTTCCATGATGCCAAGCCTGTGAGATGACAGAGTTCTGGCTGACAACATACAAGCAGACAAATACAACTGACATTTGTTTAGGATCCATGTGATTGTTAGCCTTGACATTTTGTTTGTTCTTTAATTACATTGGTTTAGTGGTGGGTGGATAGGGAAGCTATAAGACAACAGGAGAACAGAATAGTGAGGTGAAAGAGATAGAGTGCGGATGCACAGCAGAAGGTTTCAGATGTCAGATTGAGCTACTTACACTTAAAAGGATAGACAGTAAGGAAGGCTTCCAAGAAGGAAGTGACGTAAAGCATCCTAAAGAAGTTTACTCTGCCAATAACACACAGACAGAAATAAAGGAGAACATATTGGAGGCAGGAGGAATATGGGAAAGTTTCTGTAATGAGCCAAGCGTGAGACAATAAAGGCTTAGACTAGGATAGTGCTAAGGCCAAGAAAAGGGACGGTGGGAGAAACTTCTTGAATTTATGTCATTTTACATCATTAATCTTATCTGATTTTTTAAAGTTTGTGACAATTTTACAAGGTTGTGAATAACATTCTGCTTATTTTCATATCAATATGACAATCAAAAAACTTTAAATGACAGCAATAATTGAAAGGCAAATTAAACGTGTGACACAATTATTGAAAATAAAGTTGCGTTCTTTGTTCCTTGACCAGTTTACACAAAAAATTATGAATGTTCAGGTGCAGAAAGCTGAATATCATAGTTCTTCTTTTGCATTGTCTAAAAAAAGAGGGATAATAGTCACAAAATTATTTCTTGAGCATATTAAGTTTACTTCAAATAGACTTTGATATTTATAAATTACTAAAATGTAAAACATATAAACTTTGTGAATATTTATTTCCTGCCCTTAAATATAGCTTAATGTGTGATCTAACCTTGGGGAAATTGAATAAGAGGAGTAGAATCAATTTTAAATCAATCAACTGTGTAGCAACTCTCCCTAATTTTTGCTTTGCATCAGAATGTGAAAAAATCTGGAAAAATTTACTAGTGCACATTATTGTTCTAAAAAATCTTTAGTCTTATGAGGTTCTTATTAATAAATTATCATTTCAGTTTAGCCTTTTTTAGAACAATACCTACAGCAAAATCAGGCCTTAAACTGAGGTCTATTTTAGGTCCAGAATATGAGTAAAGAATAACCATCTCTTTCTTACCTTGCTTAGTCTCCTGTATATTATCCATACTTTGGAGATAAATCAGCACCAAAAATGACAGACCACATAAATTGCCTTTTGGGTTGTGCTATGTTTTTGCCTGACCTGAGCCTATAGAGATGTTTGAGAAATGAAGTACCAACTTATACAGGAACACAGAAGAGGGCTACTTTGTTACAGGGAAGTCCTAGGCAGTCTCATTCTCAGCTTGGACAACCTTTAGGAAAGAGGAAAGTCTTTTGAATTTTGCATATGGTTCAGGATCACACCCTCCAAAAAAGTTTAAAACTTTGGCTGAGAATGAAGAATGCCATTATTTTTCCAGGCATTGATTTGTATTCAGCTGGCTCTGAAAAGAACTCAAGTTATATTCATGAATGATATAGTTCGGATTTGGGGGTACAAAGATGAGGAAGAAGTCCTGCCAAGCATAAAATTTGTCTACAAACTACTAATTCCATAGCTGTTCCCTTGTGTAAAGAGCAACTTCAAGATGACAAAAATGACTGGAAATTCAGGAAGAATTTATTTCATTTTACACACTTTATTTTTGTTTTTAAATATGATTGATGTCTATCTGTTCAGGACTCTTTAAATCGCATCCTATCTAGAGTCAGTTTAAATAAGAAGATAAGAGACATTCTCACTTTTCAGATTTGGAATTTTAGAGCTCCAGAGATCCACATAAATTATATGACCTAACTCTCTCATGGGAAAATGAATTCCTAGAAGTTGAGAGGCTTGCCCAAGGTCATACAGCTGGCTAGTAGCAAAGACTAAAATACTTCAATCCTCTGTGAACAAACTATTATAGTAGCAACTTTTTTCATTTAAAAAAAAAATAGTATCGACTATGCATATGTAATCAAGGTAATTACTTAGCTTCTCCCTCATAAAATATGTATATATAAAAAATTTTGAATTTTTAAATGATCTTATGTTCTAATATGATGTATCTGGGTTACCAGTAAAATTTGTGGACTGGTAAAACTTCACTGATTATAAAAATAATCAACCTGTATAAAAATACTCATAAAATTCTGTACATATGAAACATATGACACAATTTTAAAAAATTTTTTTCCTAAGTATTGTAAAAATGTTAAAATTTAATTTAAAATATATGTGCTTTTTATATATCCTACCAAAATGAAACAAAAGGATGATAGCATATTAAGGAAAATTTATTGTTATTTTCCTTTTATGGCTTGTTCAGGACTTTCAAGGCAGTCTAGTAGAAGATTTTCACAGTATGGGAGGCTGAGCTTCTGGTTTGTTAGTTCTGCTCATTCTCTTCTCATTATAATATTTTCTACCAAGTTAAAAGAGTACTTTGGTATGTATGTGAGAGTTCTACATAGATACATATGGACCATTAGAGCAGTGTGCTTCAATCTCAAAAAACACAAAATCATTATATATTTAAAAACTAGAACATGAAAATTTGCTTAAGAGAGGTTAGCATGTTGCTGCAAGCATCCTAAAGCCAGTGGTGTCCATAAGCTCCATTTAGTCAGCCTGCAGAAGACAGATATGTGGTTGTAATCACTAAATAATACAACTAGCAAAACATATGAAGCCACATACAGGGAATCAAAAGAGAGAAGAATCCCAGTGACATAATTTAAGCACATGAAACCCCAGATTTTTTCAGTTACATCAGCAAATAGATTTTGGCTTTACTTTCACTTGTTTGAGTTGGATCTCTGTTATTTGCTAATGAATAAGTTCTGAAAAGTACACTTTCCTTCTATAGACTTTACCTTAAGTGCAATTTAGTTTTCCTATTGATAGCACATCCAGAACCACATCACAGCCACTCCTCCAACAGGAATGAATTGGTCAAGTGTGTCTAGCTTGAAACATCTCTTAATCTAAGCAATCTTTTGAGGTCTACAATGTTTTGTGCCAACATATTCTTTAGTGATGGATAGTACATTATTAATAATTTCCTTAGGCACTAAACTTGCTATTTCATTATGTGGTCCATATGTTGACACCATCTGAAAATGAACCAATAAATCAGTTACCTAACCAAACTCCAGTGTAAGCCAACAAAGACTTGAGATTAAGTTGATATGTAAATCTATTCAGATGAACTGATGGCACATAGTTTTTTTAACATAGAATTCCAAAAATTGCTGGAGGCAAAGAACTTGAAAAACATTATAAATCAGATGTTATAGTTATATTATTTATTAATTGCCTTATTCGTTGCCATATTCAGTGCTAAAGCAGATTTTGACTTGAAAAGAACTGAGCAAATTTTCTACCCATGGCTACTGTACTTAAGGAAATACAGGACACAAAAAGAATGTTGACTATACCCACTATGTAAATATATAGTTTCTTTTGTGTTTTCTTGGAAGAAAATTAAAACCAAAACCCATTCATGCAACAGAAATTGGAATTTTAATTAGGTTTATTCTCTGAAAATTGAAAACTTTTTCTTGTGATTCTTTTATGCAATAAAGTTTGTAAAAGATATTCTTAAGAGCAATGTGATACATAGTGTACCTAGAAAAAAATAAGCTTTTTGTTTTGTTAGAAATGTTGTTTATTTTTTCTAGGCACCAGCTTTTTTAGTCTGTAACAAAATCTACAGGATTCATGATTCTCTCTCACTTTAAAGGAGTTTTTTTCTCTCTTTTTCTTTCTTTGTAAAGCCAAAAGGAAGATTTGTTTATTGAATCCATATACTGGGATGAAAATTGAACATGCTCTATAGATATATAAATTTACATAAAACTAATTATAAAAGATTGATCTGTCATATAATCTTTATCCCTTGTGAATAAGGAAATTATATTGGCCTCTACTGGATTTTTTTTTCTGTTGTACTACATGACAGTCATCGATGACTGTAGTCAAGTAGTTTCAGTGGAGTCATGCATTCTGTGATGCATTCTACAAATATTTATAAACTACTATATGCTGGGTGCTATTCTATACTATGGTTAACTAGCAGTGAAAAATTAGACTAAAACCCATCCCTAAAGGCACTTACATGTTAGTAGAGGAAAAGAAACAATAAACAAATAACAGTTATATAAATTCTGATAGTAAGTGCTATGGAGAAATATGAAGCTCAGAGGTGTGATGGTTAATTTTATATGTCAACTTGGCTAGGCCTTGTTACCTAAGTTTTGGTCAAACACCAGTCCAGATGTGGCTGTAAAGGTATTTTTAGATACAATGAACATTTAAATCAAGAGACTTAAATGTAGGGAGTAAAGCAGATTACACTCCCTAATATGTGTGGGCCTCATCCACTCAGTTGAAGGCCTTAAAATTAAAGACTTCCTCTGCACTCATCTGCCTTGCAGATTTTTAACTGCCGGTCCCCCCAAATCACATAAGCCAATTCGTTAAAATTTTTATTGAGACCTGAGAGAGAGAAAGATCCTATTGTTTCTGTTTCTCTGGAGAACCCTGACTGATAATACAATAGGGATGGGAAGGGCCATGGTGAGAAAGTGATTGCTGTTTTGCAAAAGGTAATCAAAAAAGGATTGATGAGGTGATACTTGAGTAAAGACCTACATGAAAAGAGGGAGCTAGCCATGAGGTTGTCTGAAGGAGGTGTGAATGTAAAGAGCACATGCCCCGAGAAGGAACAGCAAAATAACCAATATGGCTGGAGAAGAAAGAAGTAGGTAGAGAGAATGGTCAAAGGTCAGAGTGGAAAAGGGAGGAGCCAATTTCACAGGTCCTTAAAGGATAATGGCTTTTACTCTGAAGAAATGGAAAGTTGCTAGAGGATTTTTGTATATTCATTTTTTTTAGGAGAGGGATGACAAGGTTCAACTCCTGTGAATAAATAATAAATCTAACCACCATGTTGAGGGTATAGTGAAGGGGACAACTGTAATAATCCAGGTGAGAGATGATGGTGGATTGTATAAGGTGGTATTAGATAAGGTGGTATTAGATAAGGTGGTGACAGGGGTTAGTTTCCAAATAAATTCTGTAAAAGAAGCAAAGAACATTGGATCAGATGTAGAATGTGAGAGAAAGAAAGAAACAAGTCAACATAATTTTTTTTTTTTTTTCACCCGAACAACCTGTAATAATAGTTACTACTGACCGAGATGGGTAACGTTGGAGAGAGGCAAGTAGCAGGAGGGGAGAGATCCACTCATTGTTTGGTCATGCCTAACTTTGAGACCCAAGTGGCTGTGTGGAGTGGGCAGCTGGATGCACCATCTCTATGGGGATAATGGTTTGTGAATCATTTGCTCAGAGACCCTAGTTCTCAACCTGGGTGTCACTACCTCTTAGGGAGCATTTTGAAAACCTTCGGGGGGTTTGGAATTGTCATAATGACTAGGGAGAGTGTTAACTGGAATTTAAAGAGGAGAAGCCAAGGATTCTGGAATTCTCACAATGCACAGGCTAGTTCTGAACAACTTCCCTGGATTTTCCATAATTCTTGAATGTTCTGCTAGATTCAATTACAGTCAGGTTAACAATTCATTTTTCGATAGATTGTGAAATTTTCAGGAATGTGACTGCTATGCAAATCAAGAGAATATCATACCTTGTTTTGTTCTGAACTTTCCAAGAGATTTTTATTTCAGAATACCATGTGACCAACAGCATTATCACCATCGCTACTGATATTTGAGATAACAACCTACTAGTCCCTAAATACCGGTCTGCCTGTATAGCTGTCATATTCAAATACACAGCAGAGGTGATCTGAGACTCTTTAAACATACTTAAAATCAAATACTATTAAATTAATGGCAATACATGAAATACAAGGATCTTATTAAATATTATTAATAAATGTTATAAAATATTTCATCTTACTGATGTTCTTTGCATTTTTAATTTTTTGTAGCAACATAATAAGAAACCTATATTGTGAAGTTACTTATTGAAATTTTTATTGAATTACTCCTTTTTCCAATTTATTCTCTAGTCCCAGTTATCAATCAAAGAATGTGGTCTGTAAGATGTCATTAAATTTAGAAACATTTAATAGAATTCTAGAAAAAGACGTATTTTATGTAATAATATATATATATAACATAGAGAATACTTTGAAACAACCCCTCTAAAAATAAGGCCCAGCTCATTTGTGACCATATGAGATTAACACATTTTCTCATTTCTATCATTTCGAGAGTCTCTAGTTTGACTTGGAACATCATTCTTACTTCAATTATAGTTACTTACCTCTTTCATTATCCTAAATCATCTTTTCCTCACTGTAGTTTTTAACTTTAGTGTCTACTCAAAACCTTCATTTGCCAGCACTTCTGGTACAGAATAACTTCTGATCTTTTTCTTCATCTTAGAGCCAAACTTATATATTATAAGTCATTGCAAGTTTCATTATGTCTTTTAAGGTAGTCAAACCTGTGCATTTGCATGATGAAATATGTATTATATTAGCATCAATATATTTTCTTTTCTTTTTATTTTATATTACAGTTATAGCATTATATTGACTTTTAAGAATCATTGGGTTGGTTATATTATCTATAGAATAATTTTAGAATGTAAATATGGAGGTATTACCATATATTTGTTATAAAATACAGCATAGCATTTGATAAAAATAAGAACATCTGACCTAGTTGCTGTATTAGTCAGTGCTCTCTTGACAAACAGAACCAACAGAATGTCTATACATGAATATAAAGAGAGAAAAAAGATTTATTTTTTAAAAATTGGTTCATTTAAATTTGGAGGCTAGCAAGTTCAAAATGTGCAGGCTGAGCCATCAGGCTAGAGGCCAGTGAAGAGTTGATGCTGCAGTTCAAGTTCAAAGTCTGTCTGCATTAGAATTCCATTTTTTTAGGGGGAGGTCAATTTTTTGCTGGATCCAGGCCTTCAACTGTTCGAATGGGGCCCACCAAATTTAGGGCTATCTGCTTTACAAAAAGTCTATAGATTTAAATCTCATGCAGCCATACCATCACAGAAACATATAAAATAATGTTTAACTAAATATCTGGGCACAATGGCTCAGTGAGTTGACACATAAAATTAATCATCACAGTTACATACTTTAGCTGTGGGGTAAGATGGGCAGATACCTATGTGGCTTGCTATGTGGAATATTAAACATAGGTCCACTGAATAAAAGCATCTTTCATATAGGACTGTCCAAATTGGTGAAATTCCGTCATTTTAGAGAAAGAATTATATCAAATATGCTGAAGAATTTATTCTAAAAATAAATAGAACATATTAGATTAATACTTGGAATTTAAAAAAAATCTTTGGCTCTATTACAATGATTGAGCCATTTTTTTAGTTTTGGCTTTTTTAAAATATATATTTCAAATCTTTTATATTTTATCATTGTAAATAAATAAAAAATTATAAATGGAATTGAAGCTCTCTTTCTAAAGCACTCCAACCTTATTGACTCCTATTCTCCCAAACTTACCTATTTTTAACACATTTTCATATATTTATTTAAAATGTTAAGTTTGGGATGGTTTTAAACTTCATGGGAATGTGAAAATACAGTACAGATTCTTCTAGAATTTGAACTTAATTCACGTTATTTTCAATTTGTTTTAAATAACAAATATAACTTGTATATATTTATAAGTATGATATACAACATGATGTTTTGATGCATGTATACATTGTGAAATGGCTAAATCAAGCTAATTAACACATGCAGTACCTCACATATCAATTTTTGTGGTGAAAACACTCAAAATCTATTCTCTTAGCAACTTTCAAGTATAATACTTATTAATGATAGTCACCATGTTGTAGTGGATTTCTTGAATTTATTCCTCCTGACTAATTGAAAATTTGTATTCTTTCAACAACATCTCCACAATTAGCCCCCACTTCAACCCCAGCCCCAGGCAACCATTTGTTTCCTCTCTACTTCTATGAGTTCCTCTTCTTTTAGATTCCACATATAAGTGACATCATAAGGTATTTGCCTTTCTGTGCCTGGCTTATTTCACTTAACATAATGTCTTCCAGGCTCATCCATGTTGTAAATGACAGGATTTCCTTCTTTGTAAAGGCTGAATAGTATTTCATTGTGTAAATATAGCACATTTTCTTTATCCAGTCTGTTGATGAGAGCTTAGGTTAATTCCATATCTTCTCTATTGTGAATAATGCAATGAACAGGGGAGTACAGATATCTCTTCAACACATGGATTTTATTTCTTTCATACATATACCCAATAGTGAGATTGCTGGATCACATGGAAGATCTATTTTTCATTTTGTGAGTAATTCCCAAATTGTTTTTCATAATGGCTATACTAATTTACATTCCCAGCAACAGTATACAAGGGTTCCCTCTTTTACACAACCCTGTCAATACTTATCTTTTGGCTTTTTGATAATAGCCATTCTAACAGGTGTGAGTTGATACCTCATTGTGGTTTTAATTTGCATTCCCTTGATGATTAGTGATGTTGAGCACATTTCCATATACTTGTTTGCTGTTTGCATATCTTCTTTTGAAGAATGACTATTCAGGTCATTTGCCCATTTTTAATTGAATTATTTTCTTGCTATAGAGTGGTGTTAAAAGAAAACGTTAGACAAAATAAATATTACAGACTTTATTCAAGCAAAGAGCCATTCATGAATCAGCACTCAGAACCAGAAGATCTTCAGAGAGTTCTGACAAGCAGCTTGAGCAGTGAACTTGTATAGGCTGAACATGGAAGCAAAGTAGAGAAACCATTTGATTGGCTAGATCTGATTTTATTAGATTTGATTGGCCTTATTTGAGCATGACATGGTAAGACATTTGATTTACTTGGTTAACAGGAAGTCCCTGGCTGTATAATCAATTGGCTGGCTGGCTGTTTGTGATTGGCTGAGACTTCTTTCTGTTTAAGTCAGTTAAAAGAAATGCTTCTAAATCACATTCAATTGCATAGAAACTCTGGTTAAAGACAATCTCAAACTGATGGCTTCATGCTAATTTAGCTTTAACAATGATTTGAATTTCTTATACTTTTTAGATGTTAATTTCTTATCAAATGTATGGTTTGCAAATATTTTCTCCCATTTCATTGGTTGTCTCATCATTCGTTGATTCTTTTGCTGTTCAGAAGCTTTTTAGTTTGCTTCAATCCCATTTATCCTGTTTTGCTTTTGTTATCTGTGCTTTTGTGGACATATCCAAAAAATTAATGCCCAGACCAATATCACAGAACTTTTTCCTTATGCTTGTTTTTTTTTTTTTTTTTTGGTTTCTTGAGACTATTTCTTTGTTTGTTTTGTTCTTTTTTCGTGACCGGCGCTCAGCCAGGGAGTGCACCGGTCATTCTTATATAGGATCCGAACCCGCGGCGGGAGCGTCGCCGCGCTGCTAGCGCAGCACGCTACCGAGTGCGCCACGGGCTCAGCCCTTTTTTTTTTTTTTTTCTAATAGTTTTACAGTTTCAGGTCTTAAATTTAAGTCTTTAATCAATTTTGAGTTAATTTTATATATGGAGTGAGACAAGGATCCTATTAATTCTTGGGCATGTGAATATCCAGTTTAAACAACAACATTTATTGAAGAGATATTTCTTTCCCTATTGTGTGTTTTTGGCATTTTCTGACAAAAAAAATCAGTTGACCAAAATTGCGTGAATTTATTTCTGTGCTATCTATTTTGTTCCATTGGATGCATAACAGTACTACACTGTTTTGATTACTATAGGTTTGTAGCTTATTTTGAAAGCAGGTAGTGAAATGACACCCACTTTGTTCCTTTTGTTCAAGATTGCTGTGGCTATGTGGGGTCCTTTGTGGTTCCATATCAATTTTATAATTCACTTTTTTAATTTCTGTGAATTATGTCATTGGTAGTTTGATGAGGATTGCATTGACTGTATATATCCCTTTGGATAGTATGAACATTTTAACATTAATTCTTCTAATCCATGAGCATGGGATATTTTTTCATTTATTTCTGTCATCTTCAATTTCCTTCATCAATGTTTTATGGTTTTCAGTGTACAAAACTTTCAAATCCTCATTAACTTTTTTCCTGAAAGTTATTTATTTTTGTAGCTATCATAAATGAAGTCATTCTTTTGATTATTATTTCAGACAGTTTGTTGTTAGTATAGAAATGCTACTGATTTTTGTATGTTGATTTTGTAGCCTACAACTTTACTGAATTCTTTATTAATTCTAACAGTTTCCTTGTTGAGTCTTTAGAGTTTTCCACATGTATGATCATGTTTCTATAAAGAGATGATTTTATTTTTTCCTTTCTAATTTGGATGCCTTTTATTTCTTTTTCATGACGAATTGCTCTGGCAAGGACTTCAGTACTGTGTTTAATAGAAATGGCCAAAAGTAGTTATCCTTGTCTTGTTCCTAATCTTAGAAGAATGGTTTTTGAATTTCCACAGTTCAGTATGGTGTTAACTGTGGGCTTGTCATATACAGCCTTTATTGTGTTGGCATACATTCATTCCATACTTAATTTGTTAAAAGCCTTTATCGTGAAAGGATGTTAAATTTTGTCAAATGATTTTTCTGCATCTGTTAAGATGATCATATGATTTTTGTCTTTCATTTCTTTAATGTGGTGTATTACTTTTATTTGCCTATGCTGAACCATCCTTGCAACCCAGGGATAAATCCCTCTTGATCATGGTTAATGATTTTGTAATGTGCTATTGAGTTCAATTTACAAGTATTTTCATGAATTTTGCATCTATCTTTATCAGGGATATTGGTGTATGATGTACTTTTGTTTTTGTTTTTGCTTTTATTTTTATTTTTATTTTTTAGTGATGTCATTTCTGGCTTTGGTATCAGGGCAATGCTGACCTTATAAAATGAGTTTGGAAGTGTTTCATCATCTTCAATTTTTTGAAAGAGTTTGTGAAAATTGCTATTAATTCTTCTTTAAATGTTTTGTAGAATTCAGCAATGAAACTGTCAAGACCTGGATTTTGAACTTAGCTTGTTCTTCTTTTTCCAGTTCCTTCAGCTTTTTTTTTTTTTTTTGATCTGGGAAAGTCTTTATCTCTTCTTTATTTCTGTAAGTATTCTTGGTTAGCAGATTTTTTTGTTTGATGTTTGCTTGTTTGTTTTTTGTACAGCACTTTGAATATATCATCCCACTCTCTCCTGACCTGTAAGGTTTCTGTGGAGAAAAATATGCTGATAGTCTTATTGAAATTTGGTTACATATGATATGCTTCTTTTCCCTTGCTACTTTTGGCATAGTCTTGTTTGGATTGATCTGATTGGAGACCTTTGACCTTTCTGCACCTGGATATTTATATCTTACCCCAGATTTGGGGAATTTACAGCTATTATTTCTTTAAATAAGATTTGCACCTGTTCTCTTCTCTTCTTTCTCTTCCCTTCTCCTTATTTAACTCTTATAATATGAAAGACAGCTCTCTCATTGTTGTCCCATAAATCCCATTGTATCTTACATTGCTTTTCTTCCTTTTTCTCCTCTGACTACATATTTTCAAATAACCTGTTTTTGAGTTCATATATTCTTGCTACTGTTTGATCAGGTCTGCTGTGGATGCTCTTTATTGCATGTTTTCATTTCATTCGCTGTATTTTTCAGCTCCAAAATTTCTGAATTTTTTTTAATGATTTCAATCTCTCTGATAAATTTCTAATTTTGTTTATTTATTATTTTTCTGATTTTGTTAAATTATTTTTTGGCATTTTATTGATGTTCACTGAGGTTCCTTAAAATAATTATTTTCAATTCTTTGTCAAGTATTTTGTAGATCTTCCTTTATTATGTGTCAACTACCAGGATTTTACTGTGTTCTTTTAGTGGTAATATGTCTCCTTGGTTTTTCATGTTTCTTGTTGACTTATATTGAGGTCTGTGAATATGGTGGAGGAGTTTCCTCTTCTAGGCTAGTTTTAGTAGCGAAAGACCTTCTCTTATGAGAGGGTGGGAGGGTGTTGGCTGTGTGGGAAGAAGTGGTTCTGGCACTAGTGAGGGCTCAACAACATAATTTCTACATAGCTCTGTCTGTTGAGGTTGGTGTTAATAAAGATTGAAGCCATTCTAGTGACTGCTGTTGGTCAAATGTGTGCCCTGAAAGTTCATGGGTTGGGAACTTGATCCCCACTACAGTAGTATTTAGAGTATGGGAAACCTGATTATGATATTTGAAAGGTGGGGCCTTTTGAGAGGTGATTGGATTGTGGAACTGTGCCCTCATTAATAGATTAACACATTCATGGAGTAATGAGTTATCATGAGTGTGGACTGGTGACTTTATAAGGAGCACATGAGAAAGCGCTCATAATTCTTGCCTTGTGATACCCTGCATTGCTGTAAAGAGTCACCACTAAGAAGAAGGCCCTCACCAGATGTACCCCCTGGAATGTGGATTTCCCAGCCTCTAAAACTGTAAGAAATAAATTTTGTTTCTTTATTAATTACCTAGTTTTAGGTATTCTGTTATAAGCAACAGGAAATGGACGAATATAATGACCAATTTTGTGGCTGTCATAAAGTCAGCAAGAGCTATTGGAGTCTTTGGTGGTGATACTGCTGACATCCTTCCAATATCTCTTAATTCCACTGGGAAGCTGTAGCCAAGTGAATTCCTCTTGGAACTGGGTCTTGTTGGAGAACCTACCTGTGATGGTATTGGTACCAGTGTCTGATGAGTGGCAACCATGTCTGATGAACTAAGTCCTGAAGGGCTGATTAGCCAAGGTCTGAAGCATGGATATATATTGAGAGACTACAGCTCTGGTGTCTGAAGTTCTATAGCAGTGGCACCTGCGGTGCAGGCACTCTCACTTTTAAGTTGTTAATGATGTGTGAGATATGATATGTATGAGATATTCTGAAGCATCCAGGAAGCTGGGGATTGTTGCAGGGAGCCCTAAGCATTTTTAATTGTTGAGCTTTTCCCTTTTCCACTTGAGAAACTGTCTTAGAAACTCTATGCTCCACTGGAAACTCGAGCCCCTGACATTTACCCTGCTTGCTTCTTGGGCCCGCTCTCTATGAGATAACAGCAGTCTCACGCCCCTCCACCAGGGGCCAGAGGCAAATTAGGCTCCTAAAGTGACCAACAGACTGTGTCCCACAATCAGCCAATCCAAATTAGCAGGACAGCATCCCTCATTTACATAAGAGGACTTGAACCGGAACCTGTGAGGGATAAGGATGGGAATTTAGGCTATACAAGGAGGTCTTTTCCTTTGTTCTGGGAGACACTGGTTTAGGAGTTTTTGCTCCCCAATGCTCTCCTTGCTTGCAAGCAAAAAGAAGTGCTGTAACACTGAGCAAAGAGCTGCAACACTAAAATAAAGAGCTATAAAACTACAACACTGACGCCAGTCTTGGTTTCCTCTGTGTGTTTGCCCCACAACAGGGATGAAAACAAAAGCATGTGTAGAGCTACAATTTCTCTGGGTTTGGGGATTAGGACCTAGATCTCTTTGGAGGCTCAATAGGTGACAGGAGTGCAGGCATGTGCAATGCCAAGATGTAGATGTCTCCCCAAAAATTCACATGTTAGAAACTTAGCTCTCAATACAAAAGTGTTGAGAGCCAGGGCTTTTTGGAAGGTGTTTAGATCATGAGGGTAGAGCTTAATGTATTAATGCCATTATAAAGAGGGCTTATCAGAGTGGATTTGCTCTCTCTTGTCCTTCTGCCTTTTGCCATGTGAGGATGCAGAAAGGTGGCACACATAAGATACTGGCAGCTTGATCTTGGACACCCTAGGCCCCAGAAGTGTGAGTAAAAATTTCTGTTCTTTTTAAATTACCCAAGTCTGTGAAATATTGTTACAGCTCGTAAATGGACTGTACAGCTCATAAATAGACACACAGCAAGACCTTGGCTTCAGAGTCCAGAGTTTGAGCTAGGTTGATAGCTTAAATTTATTGTCATTCTTTTTAGATGTTTAATAAATTTTAAAGTAATTGTTCTTGAGACAAAATTTTACTTCTAAATACTGCTTTATGTGCAATTCACAAGTTTTTCCATTTTACTTGGGTCAAGTTATTAATAACTTCCTCTATAATTTTCTCATCAATCTATTAGCTATTTATATGTTAGTTTTTTGGTGCTGGTGTTATTTTGTTTCATTTTCATATAATAGCTTTGTTTGTTTGACTATCTTCTTAGGATGGCTTATTAAGAAATTCCAAGTTGGTCTGATAATACAGTCTTCATGAAATGTATTATTGGAAATTTATTAGTATTTCAGTTATCATTGTTTGAAAAAATGTCTCAGATAATTTAATTATGAACAAATGTTAATGTTTTATTTCAAATGTGTAACAATGAAAGCATCATCTAAGCAGGTCAATGGATGGTTTTTCTCTGGAAAAAGACATTTTATATGGAAAAAAAGCAGTGAAATAATTCTTGTTAGACTGGATGAAAAAAGAAATAGGATGTCAGTTTAAGGATTATAATACTTGTAGCTAAACTGGACAAAAGGAATTTCTTCAGATTGACAGTTATCTGGGTGGGTTTTTCAAAAGGAGCTCTTAAACTTATTAAAATCTACCAACCATTGTATTGTTAATGCTAATTTCTACACAGAAGGAGAAGCTGGTATCATCAGACTCAAAGCTATGTCCCAGTTTAGGTTTGATACAATATTATATTTCTTACTATGTACACAGTAAACCCTATCAAAATTGTATTTTTTTCACTTAGTATATAATTAATTTAGCCTAATTCCTGTCTTCCCTCCACCCCCACTTCCCACTAATACTGGATAATTGGGAATGAGGATGGAAAAATACAATAACTAACTATCTAATTCAGCTGTAGAAGATGTTATTTGGGGTTGTCCTCATTTACCCCTCACCTTACGTAATATGTATCCTCCCCCATTTCCCCTCCTGTACCAAAGCTTGGAAATGAAAAATTGGGATATGGAGAAAAATAATTTAAAACATCCTTTCTGAAGATAATAAGCTGGCCTGCAAGGCTACTGTTCTGCTGTATAAAACTACTTTGAGTTGTAGAAGCTATTACCTCTTTCTCATGGCAATCCTCCATAACAAATTCTAATCTCCACCACCACCACCACTCTCCCAACCCCATGAAAGAATTCCTAGGGTGGACTGATGGAAGGTCATTACTCAGAAAGACAAAAACACATTAAAGTTTTAAATTATAGCATTCATTACACAAGTCCAATATTGGTGGGCCAGGGTAACCACCCTGCAGTGACAATGGGGATTTTGCCAATCTATCACCAAGCTGATGGAATAGCTTGGCCCAGTGGAGGCCGCAGGCAGTATCTATTTTTTCATGCATCCCCACATCCTGGCTTCATTCCTGCCTCCTTTAAGCCAGCAGCTCTATTTAAATTACAGCTGCAGGCAAAGTGAGTTGCAGGTTTTTTCTGACTTCAAGAGTGTAAGCCCAACACTCAATTCTTTTTTCAGAAAATAAGACAGACTTAGGCCTTGCATGGGACTCTTTTTTATTTTTAATTTAAATTTAAGTACTATATAAATATACAGCAAAGTGCGCAGATCTTGAAGCTACATCTCAATGAATTTTTATATATGTAGATATTCTCTAATCCCCACTCAGATCAAGATGTAGCTCATTTCCAGCATCTAGAAGGTTCCTTACTACCCCTTTTCAGTAAAAGCATTCAAATTTGCACTACAACCGTAAATTAGTTTTACCCGATATGCTTCATGTAAATGGAATCCTACTCTTCGGCTTTTTAAATTCAACATTATGCCTATGAAACCTATCCATACTTTGCACTGTAGCTGTGTGATATTCCATTGCATGAATATACCACAATTTATTTATTCACTTGAACATTAATAGACATTTTGATTATTTCCAGTTTTGAACTGGGTAACTTTTTTGTGGTAAAATATACATAACATAAAATATACCATTTTAATCATTTTTAATTGCACAGTTCAATGCCATTAAATCACATTGTAATGCAAACATCACCATCATCCATCTCCAGAACTTTTTTATCCCATTTTTTTAACCCATTAAGCAATAGCTCCCTATTGTTCCTCTCCCCAGCCTCTGGCTACCATCATTCCATTTTGTCTCTATGAATCTGACTACACTAAGTACCTCATATAAGTGGAATCATACCATATTTTTCCTTTCGTGACTGACTTATTTCACTTAGCTTAATGACTTCAAGGTTTATTGACATCGTAACATATGTCCGAATTTTCTTTCTTTTTAAGTCTGAATAATATTTTATTGTATGTATATGCCACTTTTTGTTTATTCATCTGTCAATGGAAACTTGGGTTGATTCTACCTTTTGGCTATTGTGAATAATGCTGTTATGAACATGGATAGACAGCTATCTGTTTGAGTTGCTGCTTTTAATTTTTTTTTTTTTTTTGTATTTACACAGAAGAGGTCATATAGTGATTGTATGCTTAAGTTTTTGAGGAATCTCCATACTGTTTTCCACAGTGGCTGCAACATCCCTGGTCTCAACCCACTACTACTTTCCAGTAACACTCCCCACCCCTAACTCTCCATCATAGCAGTCAAAAATGTCCTCAGATATTTCCAAGTGTGCCTCAAGGGGTAGATTTTTTCCTGGGTGAGAAATACTGCTTTATGACATTTACTTTAGGATGTGATGTATTACTTAGAGCAATCCCTCAATAAAGAAAATGGGTTTCCATGGACAATATAAAATCATATTGGTGTCATAATGAAATGTAGGACATACAGTATTTAGGCCACACAGACCTGTGTTTGGAAGGCAGCTATGCTCACCACTATACCACCAACGCCTACCCAGTTTGGATGCTAGATTGCAGTATAACTTTACCAAACCATGTTGCCCTCTAGTTTTTTTTTTTTTTCTTTAATAAAAAGAGGGATAATAATGCTGTGTAACCACTCCATACACACACACTAAAAGTAGGCTCAGATTAATGGAAAGACCTAGAGAAAACACATAAACAAATTAAATAGGATTTTTTTTTTTTAATGTAAAGAGTACAAAAGGAAGTCAGTATGGTGAGGATACATGGCAGATAAACAAAGTCATCCAGGGCAGAGGGAGATGCTTCACCCCAGAGGTAGGGGTGGGGGACAAGATGATGGTAGTGGAACTAGCGAAAAGATGCATATGTTAGGGTCAATCATAGACGAGGAAGTGAGGTAGCATGAGAACTTCAGGAGGCCTAAGTATTTCCCTTCAGAAGCAGCTTTCCATCCATAAGATTGGGGTCATCCTACAAATAGCCTTGCCTGAAAGCATGCTGAAAATCTTTCTGCCTGAGCCAGATGCCCCTCATTAATCCCAGAATTATTTAATGTACAGTATTTTGTGAAGCTTGAATGAATTCTCATCATTTATTATCAGCCTTCCCAGGCTAACAGAGCCTGTTACAAGTAAATTCAAGAACTCCTAGGTGCAGAAGCAGAGTGATGGAAATTTACCCAGAAATCTCTGGGAGTCATGTTAACAGGCCTTTTACCAGTGTAGGGCCCATTTTGCCATTCGTACTGCTGAGAGGTTAGCTTTGAAGACTAAGAGTTACTAATACACAGGGTCTTAATGAAATGTAGTATTATTACCATCTTTATATGTTATAATTTTGTTGCTGTACTGAAGGTAGCACTGTGTAATCACTTAATATTGAGGTCGCTGGTGGAAATGGGGGCCCACAACTGACTTCTGGCCTATTTGGTAGCACTGATCTTATAAAAGATCAGGGATTAGGCCTCTTGCTTGCCTCTAGATGAGAAGATTCATGGATTATTTCTGCTTAACAGTTTTTTAGTATGTATCTAGGAAAGAAATAGTTGGAGTATAAGAAAATCAGGATATATTTAAGGATCAGAGAAAGATTAAGACTAAAAGAAGTAGAAAAATCCTTCAGGCCTTTGCAAAAGACTTTCAGAAATACATGTACTCTGGTAAGGTTAATGATTTTTTTTAATATGTTCTTGGGGCCTTTAAATTTCTTAAAGTAGATTTTTGAAAATCTTTTGGGTAGAACTAGTTTGAGAAACTGTGAAAAAAGGATTCAATTTTTCTTTACTCCACATTTTAGCCCTGCAGTTTGAGAAACTCAAAGGATAAAATGTTGCATAAATAGTCACACTTCATTTTTAAATGATTACACCTATGTTAAAAGTACTGTGTTTACTCTGTGTAAACCAAGCTAGTTAAAAGGACATGATTTGTTCTATAGTTAAAAGTATGGTGTGGTTACTTTGTGTAAACTAGGCTAATTAACAGTAAGTGATTTGTAACTTTTTCTGTAGAAGTTGCTGAGAAAAACCATTTAACTTAATCTTTATATATGATATGTTAATGTTATGGTTATTCTTATTACCTTTATTCTCATTAATTGGTCACAAAGTAAAAATAACACACTGTTATTAAATCAGGAAAAAACTAAGAAATTACAACATTTCTAAATTTAATTGTGTTAAATTAGTTTGTTATACAAGATAAGGTCATCGTGCGGCACATTATGAATGTGCCTTTAATGGAATAAAGCAGATATATGTGAAGTCACTTAGTGTTACATAATGGATCCCAGGCCAAAGTAAGTCTAAACAAGAACCATGCTATTTGGAAGGAGGGTGGAAAAGAGGTGAAGAAAGCTGAAAAATAGGTGAGATGAAGAGCCTACACTAGCTGTACATAGTCAATCACTGCCCGAAGGTGGAGCGTCTGGACCCAATTCATCTGGCATCTCTGTCTATATGGCAAAAATGTACCTATTATCAAGGTTTTATGACGTATGTTCTGTGTCATCAAGTATCCCCTCCCCTTTGCTCTAATTTCATGTTCATCAATCCACTATTTTATTATAATCTGGTATTTCAGATGAGGAAAAAGTGGGAATCATGCCTGTGTGAGCATTTCAATTCTAGTCACAATTGTAAATTAATAAATTGTGATTCTGTCATACACATCATATCTTGTAAGTCTGAGTAATGTAAATTCGCCTTTAAAAGATGTATGACCCTTCAGAGGCTGACAGATCAAAGTTCTAATCTTTCACAGCAGTGATCTAGCCTCCAAATTGTGATGGATTCATTAAGACCAACGCCCTGGCATTTGTAATGTCCCTGGCAGCCACAAGCTAGCTTCCCTAGGTACTACCACCTCTTCAACTTCTTTAACAGTATATTGGCAGTCTGCATCACAGCAATAAATTAAACAGGCATGTTGATATTATCCTGAATCCGTGATTATCAATTACAGTTTAGCCCCCAAGACTTCCAGATACTCTTCCATACTTCTCTAATTAGTTCATTCTTCTAGTCTCTAAGGAAAATATTTCCCATCCTCTTCACTTTCCACAAACATCAAGCCTCACTTTCAGTGAAGACCTTCCCTCATACTCCCCAGCAAAAACAGGAGACAACAGAAATTTACTTCCTTAGCTTCCCATCACTTAATTTACATCTTTATGTGCACCTGCAAATATTTCAGGGAAAGGGATCTTCTATTCAATCTCAGAGGTGAAAAGTCTTTCTACCAGGGGTCAAATCTATTATATATTCTTTGATTCCATCCTGATCTGCATTCTTAGGGATTTTGTTCCGTTAAGTATTATATCCTGTCTCTCTCCTATAGAGCCTGTTATTGCTCTATTACACCTTTCCTATTAACATTCAAATATGCTCATTCTAAACAAATGAATAAACAAATGGATTATGAGACAAATATATCTCTGCACTCCATATCCCCTATCAAGCCACCATCCTGTCTTCTTGCCTTCACAACCAAGAGTTGATCCTGTATGCCATTCCTCCCCACTCCTTACCCTTCATGTATGCCTCAACCTCTCCTATCGCAACATCTCCATGAAAGGCCCATGTTCTAAAGTCATCACTGAATTCAATGTTGTTCCATTTCATGGAGACTTTCTATTTTTCATTTTAAGGAATGTCTCACCATTTAAAACATCTAACCTATCTCTTCTTAAGACTCTTCCCTTTGCTCCTATGACTCTCCACTTTCTTACCCCTCTTGCCCCTATTTTAAGTGTCCATTGAGGTTTCTTCTTTTCCACTAATATTTAGAAGCAAATCAGGGGAGATGGGGCTTAAACTCTGAATTAACTGAGATTAATTCCTACCACTGGCAACTTAGTAGAAGTCAGGGCTATTCCTGAGATGAGAAACCCTGAAGAAGGAATCCTTTTAGAAGTGGGAGGAAGAGTTCTTAGTAAATTTTGGACATGTTCATTTCGAGATGTGAGACACCAAATGGAGTGTTACATAATGGATCCCAGGCCAAAGTAAGTCTAAACAAGAACCATGCTATTTGGAAGGAGGGTGGAAAAGAGGTGAAGAAAGCTGAAAAATAGGTGAGATGAAGAGCCTACACTAGCTGTACATAGTCAATCACTGCCCGAAGGTGGAGCATCTGGACCCAATTCATCTAGCCATTGAAAAATTTTAAATTTCCTCTAGACTTGGTACCAGGCTATGTTTCTCTGCACTATCGTGCACTTACTAGATTTCTCTTTACTATGCATTCGTTTCCTTGGTGATATTAAGAATTTCAGGCTTTCGAACATTATCTACCAACAGAAAATTCTTAATATCACCAAGGGAATGAGTGCATAGTAAAGAGATATATAGTAAGTACAAAATAGTTCAGAGAAACATGGCTTGGTACCAAGTCTAGAGAAATCTTAGCACGCAAGATTTTAAAGATGATATTTAGAACCGAGAAATGGATAAGACCGACAAGGGAAAATGTAGAGATCCTGAAGATAAGGAAGCCCAGGATCAAGTCCTGGGCTCAGTAAATTTAAGGGCTGAATGGAGAAGTTGGGTCCAGCAAGGAGACTGAGAGGGAAAAGCCAATAAGAGCTAAATACAACTGGGACATTGTAGCTTTAAGGATGAGAGAAGAAAGGATTTTATTTGTTGAAGGAAAGAGAGAAAAGGAAGAAAGGAAAGACAAAAGGGAGAGAGAGAGTGCTGTGGTTTTGTTTGTGTCTCTCCCAAATAAATCATAATCCCTAGTAGTGTGGGTCCTAACCCAGTGATGTCCTTGGAAGAAATGTCCTTAAAAGAAGAGGGAAATTTGGAAAGACAGACAGAGAGGTAAGGTAGCCATATGAAAAAGGAGTGAAGAATTAGAGTGATGAAGGTGCAAGCCAAGGAACTCCAAAGACTGCTGGCAATCACCAGGAGCCAAGGTAGGAGTCTTCCCCAGAGCCTCAAGAGGGAGCATAAGACGTGCTGACAGCTTGATTCAAACTTCCAGCCTCCAGAACTGAGAGAGAATAAATCTCTGTTCTTTTGAGCCACCAAGTCTGTTGCAATTTGTTATGTCAGCATTAGAAAACCAATATAAGGATATAAGAATCTTGACGTATAATTAAGAGATTCTCAAGCTGTCATTCACAATGGATCCCCATTAATGTAAAATTTCTCCCTTCCTCTTTGCAGGGAGGAGTAAAATAAGGCTTTACTCACTTTCTTGTGTACAATTAGGTATCCTGTGTTTCCTAGTCATTAACTTTCTCCCAAAGACTTTGAAATCTCTTATATTTTGTGTGAATTTTAAAGTAGAAATTCCTGCCTTCTGTCCTTGAAACAAGACTCATATTTCAAAGTAAACTATGTAAGTAACTCAGGAATGAGAGCATGAACTCTTTTTGTATTCTCTAGGTAGCAAACACATTTTCTTTTCCTTTTGCACATCATTCATGCCATGTTTCACAGACACGGTGAAGACACATGCTTTTTGAAAGTGCCTAAAAAGCATTAAAGTATGAAATGATTTTATAGAAAATAACAATAATTATGGCTTTCTTTGATATCCCCTCTCAATTTCCACATTCAGGAGGAACTGAAATTATATATACTCACAGAAATGACTGGTTCTGAATATAAATACTAGCAAAAAGAAATCTCATGTACTTTTGAAAGTTTACCTCAAGAACAATAGTCATTTTCAAAAAGTAGTATGTGTTTCTGATTCTAAATTAAATGCATGCCCATTAGATGCAATTTGGAAATCTAGACAAGTACAAAGAATACAATAATGATCATTCATTATTCCTCCTGCTCAAAATAAATGACTATTAACATCGGGGTGTGTTTCTATAAATTTTAACATGGTTTAGGTCAGGTTGTATATTGCATACTACCAATTTTTCCATCTCACAAAAAGATGTTTAAATAATTTTTAATTGTGCATTAATATTTTATAGTGTAGGCCTCTCATACCTTATTTAACCAGTTTCTATTGTAATACTTTTGGATTTTTCTGATATTATAAAAAATACTATGATGAGCATTTGTAGACATATCAGTGCCCACATATTTAATTATTCTTTTAGTTGTGAAATTACTGCATCAATAATAATAATGAGTTGAAAGACAAGTATTTTAGCATTAAAAATGAAAAGCAAAAATATAAATGAGTAACTAGCATTTTGAGAAACAAAGCAAATGCATGTGTCCTAAAGTTTGCCAAGAATCAATGTTGACTAGAGAATTTCTATACAAAGAGCTAAGACTCCTCTACACCCATCCAGAATGACAAAACAGAAAATCCGGGAGTCCATAGGCACTAACTGATGAAATACTGTGACCTACCATTAATTAAGAAAATTCCAGTAAAAAAGAAATTTCTTAGGAGCATGCCACTAAAATTACAATTGAAATTGGATCACTTATTTTGCTACCAGAGTAAGCCACTCTGATGAGATGACCAAATTATTTATGCAGGAGGAGCTAAGGATATGTGAATATAATTAAACTATGCACGTTCATGTTCATGTTCATTTTAATTATATTCACTGAGCAGACTACTCTGCAAATGATATCAGTTGTTCAATTTGAACATGAATGAATGACCTTGGGCAAATCACTTTGCAGTTTAGTTTCCTATGTGTAAAACAATTGAGATAATGATTTGGGGGGGAAGGGTGGCAAATGAAAAAGTTGTGAAAGTATAGACTTATTTTTACAGTTAAAGTTACTACTGTTTTAAACAAAAAATTCATTATAATAATTTGAATATTTAAGATTGTCAGTTACTACAAATTTTATCTACTGTAATAGTATTTTCTAAATTACATTTTTTGATCTTTTTTCCCCCAAATTCTTACATTAATGTGAAGAAAGTGCCAATAATTTATCAGTTTTACTTTGAAGTTTATAAAATCTTTATGTGAAAAAGAATCACTGAAGCGGTACTGTGGGGATATTACATTCTGAGCTACTGTTAATAACGTGTGGAATATTGTAATAGCCAACAAACACAGCATATCAAATCCATAATCACTGCCAGAGGGGTTGTCAGAGTGCTTTCCCCCATCAATCTAATAAAGTTGACCATAAAAAGCTAAATTCATAAAAACCAAAGAACGGGCTTTCCAGTCCCTGTAAAAATATTTTTAAAACAATTTTGGTGGTTTGCTTCCAATCTGAAATGATAAAACATTAATCTGATCTTTGAAAATTTTATTTAAGATGACAAGACTTAACACAAACCAGAATTCATAAGTTAAGAAATGTCTTTTGTGGAAAACTTTGTTAACTGATGCAACTTGATTGACATAAACATAAAGACAGTTTATGTACTGGCAAACAGGTATAAATGTCTTTTTTTTCCAGAGAAAATTTTATTAAACATAAAGAAGTTTTTTTAATGTATTGATAGTACTTTTAAATCTGCTTCTCTCATTAGGTATTGTGTTGTCTACAGTTTTTTTCTTTATTATTCTCACATTGTCTTCTTTCTCTGACATTCTCTTATCTGGATGCTTATTTTCAACAGCTGATCTTTTAAACTGAAGTTTTTAAACTGAACCTTTCATACGGAAGCTCGTAATTTTCCATCATTTGATTGCTGTAATCACAATTGTACATGGCTCGCATGAATTCTACACTTACAAAGTTGACCTATTCTTCCTCAGCTGTCGTATGAAGAAGGTTGTACTTCTGACGTTCATAAATGAAAAAAAAGAAAAGAAAAAGATCTCACTCAGTTCCTCTTCTCATCTTTCCCATCCATTACTTCAAGCAAGCAAATCAGGCACAAACTTTGATCCTGTTTCTTTCATCTCACTTGGGTTTTACCTTCAGGAAACTTCTGAAATTTATCCCTTTCTCCAGGAAGCTATTGCTGGGAAAAATGCACACATATTTTAATGTTACCATTTTGGTTCTCACAAATTTCTCCTTCATGCTATATATCCTGTCAATCTTCTGTGTACACAAAATATTTGTAAAAATATTTTTTTCTCATTAATCATTTAATTTGGTTCTTTGGCCAATCTTTCAGATCACACTATTGCATTTTTTTCATTTCTGAGTTCTTATTAATTGTACTCTTGCCATTCATTTTTTCCTGATCAAGTTCTTTGTTGGTTTTGTTTTCAACTCACTATGTATCTCATTTATTCTTTTCATGTCGGCTTACTTATTCTTATTGAGGAATATTCTAAATTTAAAAAGGTGTATAAAGTTTCCCCACCAATTTTTGTCACCAAATAACCCATAATTTATTTAAATGTGACCAACAATGGCCTAGATAATTTTTTGATGTCAAGTATTTTAATTGCCTCCATCAAATTGGAATTTTTTTTTTTCAATTTAATGTTTGTTTTTAAACTTCTGACTTCATATTTTGTTCTATGCTCTCTGGCCTAGCACCCAAGTATGATGTAGGCTCTTTTGACATTTTGACTGAATGTGTTCTAAGATCTTGGGGTTTTTTCAGCTAATCTTTTTGAATACAAAATGTGCCTCCCTATAGAAATAATTTTTAGAAACAATGCTTAGTTTCCCTAAGGTAGACCCCCCAAAACTTTTCTTTGGTTTGTAAAGTAGCTAAGCAATGGTACTAATATTACTATTGTACCTAAATTTATGACATTTTTTTCTCAGAGAAAGTGCATTTCTTTACTTTTAATCTTTATGCAAGAAACCATCTCCACTTGCCATGTTTTTAGTGATAATACTGCTTCTGGCCCAGTTCTGGCTGGATAACCTTCTACAAGATACTTAACCTCTCTACCACTCAGTGTTCTCATTTACAAAACGGAAAATAAGAATATTACCTATTTAATAGGATTGTTGTGAAAATCAAACGAGGAAATTAATGAGGGCTAAGCACGCAAGCAAAAGGAGGTTTTCTGGAGGCATCTGGGAAAGTTCTTTCTTGTTCTCAAGTGGAGGGAAGTCAGCTTCTCCCTCATCAGCCCTGAACATGAAACGAGGTAGGCTTTGTATTTAACAGCCAACTTCTAACCACAGTTTCTGGCTGAAGCTGACATTGGGTTTAGAAGAATGGAGACACAGGAAGAACCTGGTTCCCTGAAGACATTATTCAGCTGTTCAATCAAACAATCCTGATAACCACCCTAGTTGCGGTCATCCTGTTGTATAAATTTATATATCTGTTCTAGTTTGAGTTGAGGTTTCTGTAGACTTCAAATGAACACATCTTAACTAATAGAGAATTTGGTGAATTATAAAACTTTTGAGGAGCAGAAGTGCCACACGCTACAGCTGAAGTGGTCAAAGAATACCCATGTCAGAGGTGAGTCCCACTGATACTGTACAACCATACTGTCCAGACTGGAGAGCCCTGAAGGCCAGTGCAGCCAGCCTCTCCTGAATCTGACCCCGTGGATCTCAGGGAAGTGCACTGAAATGCTTAGAAAAAGATAAAATCAGGAATGCGATAATATAAGAATACATTATTTTACTCAAAATAGTCTAAGCCTAATCAACTCTACGGTTCTGAGAGCTGTTGGTGGGACTGGGGAAGTAGAGTCTGGGGACGAGTTCCTCTTCATTCTTACAAATAAGAAAACTTTATTGCCAGAGTTATTAATAGGCAGAAAAATGAACAGATTTGGGATACATATGGCAAGAGAGAATCATTGTTATAACTTCAGTGCATGAAACTCTGCATTTAAGGTTTTTTTAGCAAGTCATAGAGAAATAGGCATCCCCTTCAAAGAATAAATGTTCCTTAATTTTAAAATAATTGAGTACTAGTGTTTATACTAGGGAATACCTAACCTTTAATTTTTATTATCATTAATTTTAAAATAGCAATATTTTTATTATGAAAAATTAGCTTAAGCAACAGACTGTTAATTGGTAATAGATAATGTGTTTATAACTATGTTTTACAGATAGCTAAAAAACTTGGTCATTATATTAATTACATATAAAAACTCCAAAGAAATATGAATCAGGTTGTAGTTTCCCACTTTGCTAGTAGTTCAGAGATTGCAAATAAAGATTACTGACTGCTTTTGAGAGGCATTTTCTCTCACAAAATAAGGGTCTTATTTGAATAAAGCAATGAATTTCAATGCATGGATATGGCATATGAAAATACAGGGTACAGTTATATATCAGATTGGTGCTAGGAATAAAAGCAACAAAAAGTAGAATTTTATATCATCTGCCTTGAACCTGATTGGGACTTTGCTTTAGAGAAAACAAAGTCTGAAAAGTTTGGGGTATTGAATGTTCAACTCTTTAAAGGACTGAGTGCATATGTTTTTTTCTTTCACCTACAAAGTCTAACATAGTGACATATATTAAGCTTACAACTATTTGTTGAATCAGTAAATAAAAAGGGTTATAAACAAGGAGTATAAAGTGAAAATCAAAAGAGCCAATAGACTTGGGAGGAAGTAGAACTGGCAAAAAGAAAAAGGCTTGTTTTTAGACTCCAGTTTATTCGAACATTATGAGCTGCTTAATACCCAAGCGTGTCTTTGGTAAAACGATTATAGACACATGCACTGAAGTTCTGAGAATCAAATACATTTCTATCACAAGGAATCAGGAAACACTTGCCAGCAGAAAAATCATTTGACCTAATTCAAAACTTTAATGTATTTTTTTCCCTTTTCAAGTTTCTCTTTTCATGCTTTGCTCAAAAGTAGTCAGACTCGCTACAAAGTGTGCTGTGTTTTTAGTAACTATGTTCAAGGCCTTTGCTGCATCGAGCTCTCCATCTTTTCTGAAGCTGAGCTGAGGTAATAATATATTGTATTCTGAAAAAAAAAATCAACGTTGAATAGAGTCATTATGCAAATCATTTATTATAGAAAATTCAGGAACATTAAATTGTCCCAGCAACTTTTTTGATTTCTGTTAGAAAATGCCCTCTGAGATGAATTATTTTTCCCTTGTATCCTTGGCTTCTTTTTCTACATATAATGAATACATTTTGTTGGAGCCTTCTCACTTTTACTGTAAAAAAGGCAGCCAAATAGAATTGATTCAAACAGGATTGCACTCTTTTGCTCACATTCCAATTCTGAAGAGGGAATACTGTGTGAAGAAAGTACATTTCCTATTAATTCTTCTTTTGATAAGCCAGAATGAACATGTGCTGGGTATGGAAACATATGATATCAAAAAAGCAGCCTATCTGCATGATTATTAAATTTATTAAAATGTGTAAAGGGTTTATAACAATGCCTGGCCACAGAGTTTATGCTCTGTATGGATTTGAAAACTGAAAAATACAGACATAGTTGCGATTATGGATGTAAGGTAATGAAAGGCCTAAATTCTAAGTAATAACTATAAATTTCTAAGCCTATGATATACTAATCACGAGAAAATATTATTTTCATTGCTTTTTACTTGATTCTGTGGGCAGTAAACAATTTACTTATTTATTTTTACTTCCATATAAATAGGTTTTTTAAAAATTATGTTATTATTCAATTTTTAGAAAATCATTAGGTCTCTAATTCTGTTCCTAGAGGAAAGAATACCTAGTATCTACTCAATGATTGATGCTAAGCAGTCATTAACGGGAGCTCTGGGGAGCTCGGTGGCTCTCAAAGGTTGGTTGTATGAGAACTACATGGGGTGGGGTGGGGTTCGTTAAATGAAGTTTCCCAGGCCCAGTCTCTGAGATTTTTATTCAGGAGGCCAAAGACAGTCCCTGGGACTTACTTGTTTGACAAGTCCCATAAGGTATTCCAGATTCATGGGGTTTCCAACAACACAGGACATTACTGTCTACAGATGAGGCAATATGGAAACAAGGAAAGGTTAAATTATGTGATTGTGGGTAGCAAAGCTAATTGTTTAAAAGATAAAATAGGCATGCTGAATGCAGCTGGCTTTCTTTGCAAAATTAGAAATTTAATTAGAAATTCAATCTTTTTGACAGGAGAGGGGTTAATATGGGTCCAGTTTTAAATCTTGTCCAAGCACCCTTTCATGATAAAAAGGAATGCTTTAGTGGATTGAATTATGTTCCCCCAAAATTCATTGAAGCTTAAGTTGTGTCCCTGAAGTTTTATGTATTATAAATTTAGTCTCCACTGTGACTATTAATAGGGTGGGAAATCCTATTATGGTAATTGAAAGGTGGAGCCTTAAAGAGGTGATTGGATTGTAGGACTGTGCAGTAGTGAATGGATTAAAAATGGTGGTCAGAGGTGTGGTTCTGAGGGCTTTAAAAGAAGAAGAGAGTCTGTCTTTCTTTCTGCTCTCTCTGCTTCCACGCTCTTACAATGTGAGACCCTAGGGTCACTGTCACCACCACCAGATGTGTTCCTCGGACTTTGGACTTCTCAGCCTCAGAAATTGTAAGCAATAAATTTTGTTTTCCTTATAAATCACCCAATTCCATGTATTTTGCTACAAGCAACAGAAACAGACTAAACAAATGCTCTCTCTTTATTCTTAGCTTTGTTCTTCAATCTACTCTAGTTATTCTGAACCTCATTTTGTATATTTCAGTTCAATTTAGCCAATATTATACTATCTACAATGTGCAAGGCACCACTCAGAAACATACACTTATTTTGTCTTCTCTCTTTATATTTTAATGGAAGCATTTTCTTTTGACTATATTTTCTCTTAATCTACAGCTCAAAACAAGTAAGAGAGAATTATAGCTTATCAAATTTGATATTAAAAAATAAGTGACTGTTTAATCATGTTTCATATCTAACAAACTTCATATTTTTAGATTGATTCAGTAAATTAATTAGCTACTTAGGCAATATAAAACCCAAATGTGTTGAGTTATGAGTTATTAATATAGCAATTTTTCTATTCATAGTTAGAATATACTTCTGGCAATAATTTTTGAAGTGTAAAACATTTGTACCTAATTTTCTCTCTTGTTCTGTTCTACATTTATAAATAATATCTCAAATATGAATTTCTAAAATAAGTTTTGAACTTGTGGACATAATAAACAAAAACCAGAATTGAATGTATTTCTCAGAAAAATAATTGAATATAGAATCATAGATGGTCTAAAAATAGTGATAACACTATTCGCTTTCTCCTCTAATACACATAGATTCACCCTGCTGCATGCTCATACACTACTGATGGCTCTAATGGACAAGCACCACAGTCATTCTTTAGGAAGTCTTAAGTGTAGTAAGGAAATTAATGTCTTACTGATCTTTTAATATTAATTAACATATTAGATACTTTCCATATGCCATACTTCTTGCTATGAGATCTAAGAGAATTACTCTCATTTAATTTTTACAACAACCCTATTATAATCCTCATTTTATACAAATGAAAACTAAGACCTGGAGAGTTTAACTTTTTCAAGGTGACACAGCCAGTGAGTGGCAGAGCTAGCATTTGAATTGAAGTCATCTGATTCTAGAATCTACTGTTTTAACTACAGTGCTGAACTATTTAGTATAAGGCTGCAGGACTTTTGCAACTCTTAAATAACATTTAGTTAGAGGAATGAATAGTTAATCAGATAGAAGATATATGTGCCTAAAGCTTAAAGTAGATTGGATTTCAAGAAGGATTTTTCTATACTTCCTGCCATGAGCCATCCTGCTATAGGGAACAACATGGGAGCCTGAGGAGTGACACCGCTTGTTCAGTAGGCTGCAAGGGGTCTCGTGTGTGTGGCACGGCTCCATGGAATTTCCTGTTTGTTCACCTTTGGTTACTTTACAAGGCTTCCCAGAATTAAACAGCCTAATCTTTTGGCTTGATATGGCTTTGGGAGATTCCGAGGGCCCTAGAGTTTCTCAAAGTACATGTTAAAATATATCAAAATTAACTGGTTCATTAAAAGGGCATTGTCAGTACTAAAAGTGTTTTTGATGCATGTTTCCAGTATGGGTTGGCTTGATTTAATTTTGCTGTTGATCTTTCCTGTTAGTGGTGTGTGCATTGACCATAATTTTAGAATAACTGGCTCTATTGTTTTGATCATGCTCTTGTGCTTGTGGAATGAAGTTATTGTGTTAAATTCTTATAAATCCACGTCTCCTAGGGAGACGGTGGGTCCGAGTGCAGTGGTGTTCACAACTAATTGATCACAACCAGTTACAGATTTCTTTGTTTTTTCCCCATTCCCACAGTTTCACTTGATTTACCAAGAACATGTTGTTTCCTTAGTAATAATAAGAATGATATAGTGTGTTTTTGTTAGCTTGAGTAGGATCATTTAACTTTTCACTTTGTCCCCTGTGCTGTTCCTGGAGTTTATTGGCAGGGAAATAAAAAGTTTCATTATAAGATAAGTAAGTTAGATCATAGAGAAACACAAACAAATTTTGATATCAATAGGTTTTTGTTTAAATCAGTTTGTAATGCAAAATTTGTAACAATAACATAGAAATTTAATAAGATTTATATTAAAGTTTATTATAATACTCATGTTATAAACATTGTAATTTTGATTATAAATTAAAATGATCAATATAGAGTATAAGCAATATTAAGTTGTTAACCATAACTAATCAATGTTATTAAAATTAAGTGTAGTAAGTATAAGTAAGATTAAGAAAGGGTTAAATTGTAAGCTAAGAAGGTTAAGGTTTATGATTCAGACCAAAAGTCTGACATTTTAAAGCCAAGCATGCTGCTATTATATAGTTTCCTGGCCACAAGCCACAGGCTTTGGGGTGAGCTATTGATGCATAAGTGGGTGTTTTTGTCACAGCATGAGTGCTTTGGAACACTTTGATTTTTCTTTTTCTTTAGAGATGAAATAAGAAATGTTTTGATTAAAAGATAAATCATCATGTAAAAGATTAAGTAAAACATATAAATAAAGCAAGATTTATGTGGTTGTTGTCCACACTTGCACTAGACATCTGTGGTCCATGTCTTTCTTTTTTCACTGAATCCACACCACCTATTCAGGTCCAATAAATCCTGTGGAGCTGGTCTCCGGCAACTTCCCTTATCATTCACATAATGCATTTCTTAGTATTCATAATATAAAGACATTTGGACAAGAATTAATATAATCAACAAAGGAACAAACTAGTCCTTTATTTCACAGCTTTCTCCTACCAGCTTCTTCAACACTCTACTTATTATTTTTCATAAAAAACTTGAGTGACTTTCTTAACCATAAGGAATCATTGTTTTGCTTCATCAAAATATTTCAAATAGAAATTAGATTTTTTCAAAGAAAGGACACCTATTTGGAACAACATATTTAAATATTAATACTTCCACAGATTTGGTTTGAAAAGTAGTTTCCAGAATATTCTTACTCCTTTTAATTTTAAGACACCTACATAAATATTCCAATTAATATTTTCTTGTTTTTTATTCCTCTTACCTACAAAGATGCTGCTGTAAAGCTGTGTTACAGGGATCATAACCAAAGCTAGTGTACCATGTCACTCAGAACTTGAAAAGACATTATGGATGTCAGAGGCTTCTTTTACTAATGCACAGAGACATAGCAACTCTGAAGTGTTAGGACAGGAGCAATTTATAAATGAAGTTTAAGTTCTTCCAAGTGCATTTTCACACTGTTGCTGCATCTGTTCCATTAATGCCCTATCGAACCAAGAAACAAACGAAAAGAATGGATTTGCTTGAGGATGGATTTTTAAAAAAAGAACAAGAAAAGGATGAAGACAATAGCTTCTGATGAGTTTACCATGAAGGCAAATACTCACCTCCAGCTGGGATTTTGAAATGTGTTTATCTGAAGGAAGCATTAGGTAGTGTAAAAAGCAGTCTTCAACAGAGTAACATTTCTAAAAGATAATCAAATAGTGAAACCATTGAGAACAAAGAGCTTTAATTATCTCAAAATACAGTATCAGATATTCAGTTTTAACTCTTAAAATGAACTACTATTTCTGAACAAAAGCACTGATTTTCAGCCTCAGGAGAACAACCTGAAAGAACAGGTAAGAATTAGAATAAATAAGACCACTATAATTTCTGATGAGCATACAAGGGCCAAAGACCCTTTCACAACAAATTATAAAAGATAGCTTTTCCGGCAGAGAGTTGAGCAGTAGGTAAAAAATGAGGGTTCAAGTATCATTAATCTACAAGTACAGCTCAGCTTGTTTTGATAATACATATGAGGGATATGAACTGAAAAATTAAAAAAAAAAATATATATATATAGTTTTGTTTCAAAGAGCCAGCAATTAAAAATTACCAATAGATACCCTTTGATACACATCCAGGTACACCAGGCCCCATTAGACCTGGGACTGGGGGCTGGGCACTTCCCCAAAATGCCATTCATCCTTTCTTGACCTAACTTTATTTGTCTTGTCAGATTTTAGATTTCACATTACCTCTTCCAAAAAGCCACTCCTAGGGCCAGCCCGTGGCTCACTTGGGAGAGTGTGGTGCTGATAACACCAAGGCCACGGGTTCGGATCCCATATAAGGATGGCTGGTTAGCTCAGTGGGAGAGCGTGGTGCTGACAAAACCAAGCAAGGGTTAAGATCCCCATATCAGTCATCTTTAAAAAAAGAAAAAAAAAAAAAAAACCCAAAACAAAACACTCCTAACTCCCTCTGCCCAAGTGAGTCTGGTATCCAATATTCCCGTGTTTCTCAGGACACCCCATGTTAGCCCCCATTAAAACACAAACTACACTGTGTTCCCTAAAAAATCCTGAGTTCTTTAGTGGTAA
The DNA here is from genome assembly GCF_027409185.1 of Cynocephalus volans. Taxonomy (NCBI): domain Eukaryota; kingdom Metazoa; phylum Chordata; class Mammalia; order Dermoptera; family Cynocephalidae; genus Cynocephalus; species Cynocephalus volans. The sequence goes on from NC_084464.1 coordinate 82,528,968, forward strand.
TTCCTTCTCTGTTCAGTGTTTTGAATGGCACCTGACAAGTGTCGAATCAGCCTTCCAGAATGGGCCACTGATAAATGAATGCAGGGTTTTCAGTTTCTCTGAGGCTCTACACAACATTTTCATGTTGTAATTCTAGGAGCAACAAAGGTAGACCAATTTTTGCAATTGACATACCAAAACACTTAATTGAATGCACTTAAATTCTACACACATCAGTATTGTACATTTATAATTTTTTTCTTAATATGGTCATAAATGTCATATTTTAATCAAGATGTGTGGAAATACTTTTTTTTCCCCCTTGAAAAATAGTGGGAAATGTAGAGGTTATACAGAAGAATAAAGAGACAACTTGAGAAATGTGAAGCAAGTTGAAAATTAGTAATATGATCTAGGGTTCCATTAGAATTTCAGGGTAGAGAGGAATTTCTAAGGTCATCTTGACCAAATTCTTTATTTTACAGAGAGGTAAAATGATTTTCTTAAGGTTACAGTGCAATAAATGGCAGAATACAAATTAAATCCCAGGTGCTCACACTCTAAATTCAATATATTTTCTAGGATATCAAAGCCCTTTCAACAGCATAAGTAGAAATAGTATGTTTCTGGCTCCAAGTTAGCAATAGGAGCAACATATGTTTATAGCTTTACATAATGTAAATGCAGGAGAAAATGTCTGTTGCCATTTCTGAAGCAAATTCCTTCTACTGTCATAAGGCAATACCACTAGAATCAAATGAATAATTCTTTACATAAAATCATCTGGAAGAGGGTATATAAATGAATGCTGGCTAACTAGTAGAATACACAGGAATATGGTTTTAGGGTACAGTTTGTCTCTGCAATTTGTTATGAGATACAATTACGTTTCACTTACCCATGAAGGTGGATCATCAGAAAGTCCAGCCTGAATTAGGTCTTCTAACTCCAACCAAAGTCACTTACGCTTGGTGTGTGTGTGTTGGGAGTTGGGGGAGGAGAAAGAAGGCATGCATGCAGGCAGTGAGGGTGGGATTTAGCTGCAGCTGAAAGAAGTAAACCCAACGCCAGAAAGTGACTACTCAGAGTAAACATGTGTCAGAAATGGGTTGGAGCCTTGACTTTGCTACTTGAAATGCCTGGGTGACTTTGAGAACGTTATTTAACTTCTGTGATTTGTTAATGGAGGGTGGAGGGAAAATAAAATAATACTTTCTTCATAGTGTTGCTGTGAACTTTACATGAGACGAAGCTTGCTAAGTCTTTAGCTAAGACTGAGGTATCAATAAACATAGATATTGTTGTTACTTGTTATTATCTTCACAAATCAGATTTGTAGCTTAAATAGTGCCTTGGTTGAGGTTTGAACCTAATAAATAACTAACAAACAGAAGATGAAGCAAAAAAAAAAAAAAAAAAGAATTGTATAAAACTTGTTTTCAACACAGCACAACAGTGTGAATTCTTTTCTTTCTCTTCCCTCCGGATGTATGTCATATATATTTAAATATATATATATATATTGCTTGTTATTCAAACTTTTCTCTAAATAAAAATCAGATTTTAGATAATATTAAAACAGCTTTTTAAAATCTATATTTTTGAGTACACAATGAAGTAAGAATGTCATTTTGGGTGCCTGTGATATCTTTTCTATCTATATTGCACCTTTCTATCATAAATTTAATTGGGAGAAAGTTGTGCTCAAGGGGCAGAGAAAACACAGCAAGATGTACTACAATAATCTATTTACTTTTATATTTGGAGATGCTGAAAATATCACTGTGCAAGGGAGGTGGGAATTCAGGCAATAATAATAGCTAATATTTATTTAAAACAGTGTGTGCCAGACACTGTCCGAGGTGCAATGTATCAGTCATGTCATTTAATGTAAGTGCAATTAACATCATCTTCATTTTATAGATTAGGAAATTGAAATTATACAAGTCAAGCAATTTATGCTGGGTCACTTGCTGGTAAGTAGCAAAACTAGGAGACTAATTCAGGCAATGTTAGTTTGGAGTTCATGCTCATAATTACTGTACGACATGTGTCCCATTAATGTAAAAAAAAAAAAAAAGACAAATTTATTACAACTGAGGATAAAACAGATACATTCTTAGATAAAAGAATATGAGAGTTGGAATTTTCTCTTTTCCTCATTATTTTTAACACCAATCTTCTCTTTTAGCCAGTTTACATGTCCTAATGAGCCATAGACTAAAGTGTCTACACAGTCAGAGCCACACTCTTCCACTAGTAGATTTGCCACTACTCTGCTTTTTTGCTCCCTTGAAAATGATTGCTGAGTTTTTTCACAAATAATGTTAATGTTACTTTGTGTAACATAATACTTTATGCTGAATGTTTTATACAGATTAATATTTCCGTTATTTAATAAGACCCCAAATTGTCACTTTAAATTTTTTCCCATCATTAAGCCAACTTTGTTTGCAATTTTCTTAATGTTGATCTCAACAGCATTCAGTTCTGAATACATCTTGATATTTCTGCCTAATTCTTATATTTCTTTCATTTAAATTGAATGCTTTAAAAGTACACCTTTTTCATAGCAACTCTTTTTCCTTACCTTTCTTTGTTATTTGGTCTTTCAGAAAGCTACAATGAATCTAATAGTATCTGAGTAAGTTCTTTCATCTCTAAGGAAGGCTTTTCTATGCCTCTAAAGCCCCTTTTTAAAATTGTTAACATGTCTCAGTGATTTTTAGCATTAGCCCTAGTTTCTTTTTTACTTGACATCTTAATAGAGCACCTTTCTTCTTTCCCAACAGACTTAAGATTTCTTCTATAGCGTTTATAATTTTAGCAGTTTATTCTAACTTGTTTTGTATACTGTTGCATTAATTCAAGTGGTAAAAACTGAAAATTTTCATCCAAAAAAGCACAAAATTCACTAATGTGCTGTTATGAGAAAACAAAAAAATGCTAAAAACTAAGCTTAGGAACACAAATTAAGAAGCGGTATTTATTTGACAAAGAATTTTTTACTTTACAAATAGATTTTTATTTTTCACTGTTTTTTCTAAAAGCTTGACATTCTCTATACATCCAAAATACAAATTTCGTATAAAATACTTCTGAAAATTTTTCACAAGTAAAATGCTTTGGTTTGTTACTTTAATAAAAGTAACATGCTTTAATTTGGGAAATGATTATTTTTACAGTATATGGTTATAAGTAATATACTTATAAAAAGAGATACAATTCATAGTTGTAAAAATTTCCTTTCCTTAGTCATATTCTAAATCTTTCCACTTTTCTACAATTCTAAACTTTAAACTTCAAATTTAAGTACTTTTAAAACATATATTTTTTATTTGTTCATATACTTAATGTAGTTTAATGGTCTTAAACACTTGTAAACTTTTATAAATTTTCCTCTTTTTAAAGCAAAGATCAACCATATGGACACAGGATGGGAAAACATTTTAAGACAGCATCTAGAGTATACTAATAATTTTGTAAAGGACAGCATAAATTACTAATTTTGTGTTAACAGCAATGGAATTGTTGAAGATAATGATATGTAGGATTCTGTGGAATAATGTGATTTCTAATGGCCATGGGTTCACAATCTGTTGAAAATTATGTTAGGCAGTTCCACCAATTTGAAGAAAATATAGCCAATAGAATAATTAGTGATGAGCAATATGAATATGAAACAAAAGCAAGTGTGGAAGTTACCAGGCAGAAGTCTAACCAAGACTGAGAAACAATCAAAAGACATACAAGAGTTGTAGAGCAAGCTGCCTGAGATACCATGAAGCATATTAAGACACTGGTGGAGAGAACACTCTGAATAGGGAGCTTGTAAGACTGGAATTAAAGGGCAGCAACTAAAGAGATTTAGCAGGTGTTCTGGATGTGCTGAAGTGAAGGTGTTAAGTTTGCACATTGGTGTGGGTGGGATGCCTAACTCCACCATCTACAAATTGAATGTCCTCAAATGAATTAATCAATCTGAGTCAGTTTCCTCAGGGTAAAATAAGGATTAAAAACAGTACTTGACCCATAAGGATTTCTTGAGTCAGGTAGTCCGTGATTACCTGGTACAGTAACTGTGTTCAGTTTTTGCTAGTTATTATTTATCCTCACACTTGATGGTAAAATTTGGCTCCCTTACAAGGTTGTAAGATCATTGAGAACAGAGGCTTTCTTATTTGTACTTAGTATCTAACATAGTAAATGTTTCTTGAACTGATAAATTGAATACAGAACTTAATTTTTTCCTGTGTAGGAATTATTGATGCCATTTTTCTATTTTGTGATAGATCAGCTTATTACTCTTTTATAATTATTTTATAATTTTGTATTATAAAATAATGCCATTTGATTTATTTTAATGTTTTTACAAATAATGTTTTTTAACAGTAGGCATTTTAAAAAGAATTCATATTCCTATTTGACATTTTATCAGGTATTCTGGTCTTTATGATTAAACTAGCCATCTTAGAATTAATATTTTTCCTAGATTATATTTTTATACTCATTTTAACCATTTTATTTATTTTTGGTTTATATTAGACTGGCTTATAATAACTTAGTATTCACTTCATCTAAGGTTTCATATTTTGCACAGAGGTAAATCATTTCCCTTTGTGTTTTTATTTGGACCCTGAAAATTCATACATAGCTTCCATTAATAATTTCCTCTTGTAATGTAAGAACTGGCATTTAGCAAATTTCCTCTCTTAAGACTGTTACATGAGAGAAACATGATCTTCTGAGATATTCTATTCTGCTCAAGCCCCATGCAAATCATTTGTGTTTAAATGCAATGAATAACAAGAGGAGCCAAAAGACCTTAGGCACAGCTTTACACATTTTCACCATCTTCCATTCTTTATAAAAATTCCTTTAGAAATATGGTTTGGGCCTTGGCCCGCATAGCTGGACCACGACATTTTTAGAAAAGCAGTTTCTAAAAGGTACAGAGTTAACTACTTTGAGATAACTGGAATCCATTCATTTCTTTATTTAACAAACATGTATTGACAACCTATTATGTATGCTTACTAGGGATGAATGAGACAAAACTAATATGAAAGCTTGTGGATTATTCTCCCCATTCAAAAGACACAGACTGACTGATTGGATTAAAAAGCGAGACTCAAGTACATGCTGCCTTCAAGAGACTTACCTCACCTATAAAGACACACACAGACTAAAAGTGAAAGGATGGATATACCATGCAAATGGAAACCAAAAACAAGCAGGAGTAGCTATTCTTATATTCGATAATATAGACTTCAAACCAAAAACCATAAAAAGAGACAAGGCCATTATACAATGATAAAGGCATCTATCCAGTTAGAAGACTTAACAATCATAAATATGTATGCACCCAACTGGAGCACCCAGATATATAAAGCAAACACTCTTAGACCTAAAAAAAGAGATAGACCCAAATACAATAGTAGTGGGTGACCTGAACAGGAACATTCTCCAGGATACACTATATGTTAGGTCACAAATCAAGTCTCAGCAAATTTAGAAAAACTGAAATCATTCCAAGTATCTTTACAGACCACAATGGATTAAAACTGAAAATGAATAATAAGCAAAATTCTGGAAACTATTCAAGTGCATGGAAACTAAACAACAGATTCCTGAATGACTTATGGGTTAAAGAAGAAGTTAAATAGGAAATAAAAAATGTCTTGAAACTAATGAAAATAAAGATACATCATACCAAAACCCATGAGATACTGCAAAAACAGTACTAAGAAAGAAGTTTATTGCAATAAATGCTTATATTAAAAGAATGGAAAGACTTCAAATAAATGACCTCACACTATGCCTCAAAAAACTCAAAAAACGAGAACAATCCAATCATAAATTAGTAGACAGAAAGAAAAAAATTAAGATCAGGGCAGAACTAAATAAAATAGAGACCCCAAAAATGATACAAAAGATCAATGAAACAAAAAGTTGGTTTTTAGAGAAGATAAATAAAATAGAGAAACCATTAGCTAGGTTAACAACAACAACAACAAAAAAAAAAAAAAAAAAAAGAAGAGAGAAGATCCAAATAACAAAAATCAGAAGTGAAAAGGGAGACATTACAACCAATACCATAGAAATATGAAGAATCATTAGAGATTAATATAAACAACTGTATTCCAACAAATATGAAAACCTGGAGGGAATGAATAAATTTCTGGACATATACAAACTACAAGAATGAACCAAGAAGAAATAGAAAACCTGAATTGACCAATAACAAGCAATAAAATTGAAGCAGTAGTCAGCACTCTTCCAGCAAAGAAAAGGCCAGGTCCAGTTGGATTTATAGCTGAATTCTATCAAACCTTTAAAGAAGAATTAATAACAGTTCTCATCAAAATTTTCCAAAAAATTAAAACAGAAGCCATTCTCCCAAACTCATTCTATGAAGTCAGCATCACCCTGATACCAAAACCAGATAAAGACACAACAAAAAAAGAAAACTGTAGGCCAATATCCTTGATGAACATAGATGCAAAAACCCTCAGCAAAATACGAGCATCATATTACAATAACACATCAAAAAAATTATATACCATGACCAAGTACAATTCATCCCAGGGATGCAAGGTTGGTTCAACATATGCAATTCAATAAATGTGATACAGCACATTAACAAAATCAAGGCCAAAACCACATGATTATTTCAATAGATGCAGAAAATCATTTGACAAAATTCAACATACCTTCATGAAAAAGACTCTTAGCAAATTAGGTATAGAAGGAAATTATCTCAACCCAATAAAAGCCATTTATGACAAATCAATCGCCAATATTATCCTGAATGGGGAAAAGCTAAAAACTTTTCCTTTAAGAGCAGAAACAAGACAAGGATACCCACTCTCACCACTCCTATTTAACATAGTATTGGAAGTACTAACCAGAGCAATCAGGCAAGAGAAAGAAATAAGGGGCATCCAGATTGGAAGGGATGAAGTCCAACTGTCCTTCTTTGCAGACATGATTGAATATATAGAAAAACCTATAGAACCTACCAAAAATCTTTTAGAGCTGATTTCAGTAATGTTGCTGGATACAAAATCAACACCCCAAAATCAGTCGCTTTTTTTTTTTTTTTTTTTTGTCTTTTTCGTGACTGGTACTCAGCCAGTGAGTGCACCGGCCATTCCTATATAGGATCCGAACCCGCGGCGGGAGCGTCGCCGCGCTCCCAGTGCTGCACTCTCCCAAGTGCGCCACGGGCTCGGCCCAAATCAGTAGCATTTTTATACTCCAGTAATGAACTAGCAGAAAAAGAAATCAAGGGAGCAAGCCCATTTACAATAGTCATCCCAAAATAAAACACCTAGGAATCAATTTAACCAAGGAGGTGGAAGATCTCTACAATCAGAACTACAAAACACTACTGAAAGCAATTAAAGATGACACAAAAAGGTGAAAAGACACACCATGCTCTTGATGGGAAGAATTAACATCATGAAAATGTCCCTTCAACCCAAAGCAATCTACAGATTCAATGCAATCCTCATCAAAATGACAATGATATTCTTCACAGAAATGAAAAAGCAATCCTAACATTCATATGGAACAACAAAAGACCCCAGATAGCCAAAGCAATTCTGAGCAAAAAAATAAATAAAGCTGGAGGCATAACACTACGTGACTTCAAATTATATTATAAAGTTATTGGAACCAAAATAGCATGTCACTGGCATTAAAGCAGACACTCGGATCAATGAAGCAGAATAGAAAACCTGGAAATCAACCCACATACTTACAGACAACTGATCTTTGACGAAGGCAATAGGAACATACATTGGCGAAAAAATTGTCTGTTCAATAAATGGTGCTGGGAAAATTGGACCTCCATATACAAAAGAATGAAACTGGACCTGTACCTCCCACCTATACCCAAATCAACTGAAAATGGATTGAAGACTTAAATATAAGACCCTAAAGCATAAAATTACTAAAGGTAAAATAGGAGAAACACACCAGGAGGTAGGACTGAGTAAAGACTTTATGAATAAGACCCCCCCAAAAAGCACAAGCAATAAAAGAAAAAATAAACAAATGGGACTATATCAAACTAAAAAGCTTCTGCACAGCAAAGGAAACAATCAACAAAGTGGGACAACCTACAGAATGAGAGAAAATATTTGCAAACTAAACATGTGACAAGGGGTTAATATCCAGAATATACAAAGAACTCAAACAACTATACAGTAAAAAACCAAATAATCCAATTAAAAAATGGGCAAAGGAGATGAATAGACATTTTTCAAAGGAAGACATACAAATGGCTCACAGTACATGAAAAAAAAATGCTCAGTATCACTGGTCATCAGGGAAATGCAAATCAAAACCACAGTGAGATATCATCTCACCCCAGTTAGACTGGCCAATATTAAAAAGACAGAATAACAAATGCTGGTGAGGATGCAGGGAAAAGTGAATTCTTCTACTCTGTTGGTGAGACTGCAAATTAGCACAGCCATTATGGAAAACAGTATGGAGGTGCCTTGAACAACCACAGACAGAACTACCATATTATCCAACAATCTCGCTATTGGGTATATATCCAAAGGAATGGAAATCATCACATTGAAAGGATACCTGCACTCTCATGTTCATTGAGCTCTATTTAAAATGGCCAAAATATGGAACCAACCTAAGTGTCCATTGACGGACAACTGGATAAGGAAAATGTGGTGTACACACACACACACACACACACACACACACACACACACACACACACACACACACACACACACACACACACACACACACACACACACAATGGAATACTACTCAGCTATAAAAAAGAATGAAGTCCTACAACTGGATAAGGAAAATGTGGTGTACACACACACACACACACAATGGAATACTACTCAGCTATAAAAAAGAATGAAGTCCTACAGTGACATGGATGTACAGTGACATGGATGAGTCTGGAGAAAATTATCTGAAATAAGCTAGATAAGGAGAGAGAAATACTGCATGTTCTCTCTCATAACTGGCAGAGAGGGAGGGAGGGAGGGAGGGAGGGAGGGAGGAAAGAAAAGACCGCAACAATATGTTGAACTTTCAGAAGGAGAGAACAAACCTAAGGATACTTGAGATGAGGGGAGGGAGGGAAGGAGTTTGGGCAGTAACAGGGCGGGTAAAGGCATAAAGAAAAATCACAATTTGTAATAATGAATATGCTAATAATAGATAAGAAAAGTAAAAAAAGATCTTAAAAGTATTCTCCATTATACACTTTTGTGACATCCATAACCACTTCATCTTCAGAAGCTCATAAAAATTGTAAATGTTATTTAGGTTAACAGATACCTATCTAAGGCTTGACTAGAAAGGACAAAATTTTATTGAAAATGAGTCTGCAGTTCTCCCATAGGATTTCAGTGATTGCACTGTACTTTGATAGTTTGTTTACCCATTTGTTTTAATTACCACACTGTGCGGTGCACTTGCATAGGTCAATAATCATGTCTCACTCTATGACTGGCACATAATAGGAGTTCAATCCAATTTGCTTAAAGAATGAGTGGTATTGAAATGGAATGTCACACATGCAACACAAGGCAACTTTGCTACGTTTCTATTTGACACTTGATTATCTCTGAGATGAATTATGATGACTGGATTTTACATTTCTCAACAAGAACAGCAGATATCTATTAATTTAGTGTTCATTAATTTGGGGTTCAAGATAATTCAATCTTGGTTTACCTGAAATTTACCTCTGCTGGTTTAATAAAGAATTTATTTATTTATACTAAATAAATTACAATAGACTTAAAATCATTGATTTTCTTTAATGGACAGAGATTAGAGTACTGATGCTTAAAGAAATTGATAATAACTGATTGGATGCAAATGGATGTCTTAATAAAATAAAATTCATTCAGTAAAGTAAGCTAAACAGATTTCTATTTAGAAATGCCTGGTATTTTATTCAATAAATGTGTTTAGATTTCTACCCAATAGCCACCAAGCACTGTGTGTAACGTTAAAGACAACATAGAATGTCCTCGGAATGCTTAGAATCCAGTTGAATTCCAATATATGAGTTTTAGAACAATATAAGACACACACACACACAAAAGATTAAGAATATAGATTAGAACACAACGTGAAACGTAGAAAAGTGAGAGAAATTACTCTATAATAATCACAGTTTCTTGTAAGAAATTTAATTTCACTTTTGGAAAAATAAAACTTGTTTATAATTCATCTTTTCGTCAGTTCTCGAGGCCTCCCTTCCCCCGCCCCGCCCCCTCATTAGAATCCACGCATCAATTTCCCCGAGGAGTCTCTCCCAGGACTTTTTCCTCTTTTTCTCCAAGGCCTCAGTCTCACTTCCAGGCTGGCAAGCCCCAGGGGGCGCACTTTTGAGGAAGAGCGCGGGTCTCCGCAGACCCGGAATTAAAGAGCGCCAGGACTCCAGAGCCCCTTCCCGAGGTCTGCCTGGGCCCTTCCCCTCCACTGGCTCTGGAGCCGGCTTTTCGGGACCAGCAGCCAACCCGGGCCGACCTGGCGAGTCTGCCGCAGGGGCTCCTGGGGCGTGTGGTCTCCAGGGCGTTCTCCTTGCCCCCCGCCCCCGAGGGCAGGAGGCAGTGGGCGCTGGCCAGCGTCTCCGCGCTCCGGTTCTGGCGCCCACCCGCGGGGCAGCACTCAGGACCCCTGAGGGAGCAGGGCGCCTGCTCCAGCGCTGCTTGCCCGCCCGAGGTCGCCATCGCCCTCTGCAGGAGCCCTGAAGGTAGGCGGGGACTCCCGCACAGCCTCCTGGAGCGCCTTCTCTGACCGCCGCGGGCGTCGCCCTGCCCCCGTGGACCACAGTGCCTGTCACGTGCCCTGGGTTTGGCCCTGACCTCGCGCCATTCGTAGAGGTGGGTGGAGCTCCCCATGTGTTCCGGGCGTTTGTTTTCATTTACCTAATTGATTAGATTGCATCTGCGCTGGAGCTACTGAAGCATCGGTCCTCAAGTGAGTGTAGTTCTCTGGTATGTTCCCCGCCATCAGCATGTTCGAGCCTGGCTTGACCTCCAAAGTGGTTCCTGAGGCTTCCTGGAGGAGAGGCCTGTGTTTTGAGGCCGTTGGCGGGGTTGGCAGATCCATTCATTGATCCGATCTTTGACTGAACGCGCAGGCTGTTGGAGGAACTGTGTAAAAGTGCTGTAGGTGTCAGAGGTGGGCCAGGCACCGTCTCCTCTCTCAAGGACCTCACGGACTTGTGTTAGCTATGGATGTAGATTCATAAGAAACATTCAGAGTTGAGGTGAACTTGCTTAGGAAAGATCAGACAAAGTGTTGTGGGACAGAGAAGCTTCGTGGAGGTGTTAGTACCAGACACTGGGGAAATAGGAGCTGGAGTGGGGAATACATTACAGATGGAGGGATGGTAAGAGTAAAGGCAAGAAGACAGGCATGTATGGAGAAAACAATGATTTAGTGTGTCTGGAGTGTCCTAAGTGACAGGAAATTAGTCTGGAGGAGTAGCTTGGACTGTAAGAGTTGGAATAGCTTCATAGTCTGGAATTGCAGAGACACATTTTTGGGCTTGAATTCCATCAGGAACCATATACATAATAAAGAAATGTGCAGTTGTTTAATATTAATTGAATGCACATAATGTAGAAAAACAGTAGTATGAATTTTGTTCATGAATCCATATTTTTCAAAAATTTTTCAAAGCATATTTTTCAATAGCAGTAATTGTGTCAGATTACATGCACATTGATTACTCTTTTTGGTTTGTTTGTATTGCTTTTTTTCCCCCCAATTTAAAATTGAGAGACTTACAGTGTTTCATGTGACTGCAATGAGGTGCAGTCAATTGGCAGAAGTTTGTGAGTTATTATCCACTATTCTACTTATTTTTATTTGGGAAGACTTACTGCTTCAGAAAGGATTTAGATCAAATTCAATAAAAAACGTGTATAATTTGGAACATGTACAATCTGGATTACTTTCAGGGCAGAGCAATGGACCACAAATGACATAATTGAGTTGTAAAACTTGGGAATGAAGGTCAGGAGCATAAATTGATGACTCTGAGTATGTTTTTTATTCTTTTTTCGTGAATGACTTTCTGAATACCAGTGTTTGGAATCAGCTTTCCAAAAACAGAATTTTGTAGGCATTGTTAAAAGCTTAAAAAAGTTTACCATATGCCATGTTTTAGTAAATATAAGGATGTTAGAAATACAGTGGCTATTGTGGTAAAGATCAGAGGGAATATTTTAGCTCTGTTATAGGGCATGTGTATGTTATGTGTACATTAAACTCTGCTGTACCAAGACACTTGAAGCTGAAGGTCAAAGTGACAACTTAACAGAGTCACTTAAATTAGGTCAGGTCACTCTGGAGCATTATCGACGTAAACATACATATGACTGCATTGTGGAGAATGGATTGGAGGAAGCTGAGAGATCAGTTAAAAGGCTGATGCCGTCATAAAGATAAGAGATGTTAACGGTTTGAGGGAAAAGTAGACACATTTTTAGATATATTATAGGAGGATAACCAGGGGAGTAGTGCTACTGAAGTCAGAAAGCATAGTGTCTTGAGAATAAGAAGTGGTCCTCAGGATCATATGCTGCCAAGAAGTAGAAGGGAGATTTGCAAGTGGCCACAAGGTTTGGCAATTATGTCAATTGTGAACTAGGTAAGAACAGCTGGGTTGAGTGGGAGTGATTGGAAAGTTTTTTCTTCCCTTTTCTTTCTTTTTTTCTTTCTTAAAACTGGGAGCAATCTGAGCATGATTATATATTGAAAGGTAGAAGTCAGTACAGGGGAAGAGATTGAAAGATACAAGGGTTTGGTTTAGAACATTGCTTATGATATATAAGGACAGGAAGATATTGGCTATTATTTTTGAGAAGCATATCACAGAATACCAGAGCTTTCTTATGTGACAGCAGAGTGCCTAGCATCCAGCTTGCTTATCCATCCATTCAGTAGTTAGGTCAGTCAGCTAATACTTTTTCAGAGCTTGTCATGTATTAGCTGCAAGGATTTCTGCTCTGGATAGAGAGGTAATGGGCTCGGTGGAGCTCACTTACCACTGAGGGACATAGACATCAAACAATAAATTAAATAAGGAATTATCCAGCTGTGATTGTGATAACTGATATGAAAGCAGAGTACGGAATGTTAAGACCACCTATATCACAAGGAACTGACATGCCTCAGTGTATCAAGGAAGGCATTTTCAAGAATTGAATGTTTGAGCTAGTACGTAAAAGAGATTTCTCTTGTTACCAGGTCAGCCATCCCTCCCCTATGCTGATATCACCTACCCTGTTATCATCTCATTCCTGGTTTTGTGTGCCCTTGGGCTCAGGCTCCTTTCTCTTGGGCACTTGAAATGTATTTTGCCAGTGGGTTTGGTGGGGTGGGAAGACTTTCAGGAACCAAGGCTTTGCAAAGATCCTTCTCAAGCCAGTTATTGCTGCATTCTGCTGACTAAATGTGAACTAAGTGGCCATTTAATTTTGTTCATGCTACATTGATTTCCATTAGGGAAAGAAAAGGGTTTTGGGAATGGCGAATTGATGGTCAGCCACAGCTACCACTCACTTAGCCACTTAACATCCTTTAGAGGAACCACAATAAGCAAGGGCCTGTCACTTCTTATTAGGAATTTTTGGTAACAACCAATGAAACCTAGCTTTTTTTCCTTCATTTAAAATTTTAATGCTCTCTGGGTCAAGTGATTGGGGAATAAGCATCCACTCCTGTATCTTCAAGGAAGCAAAGGTACTATTGCTGCTGTGACTTTGCATTTGTATATCACTTGAGTGTTGGCTAAGTGCTTTTACAATCAATTTTATTGCTCAATTTCAAAGATAGCCTAAAATCACCCCTGTCAAAATTTGTTTGGTGTGATTCAGAGAAAAGGACCTTTTCTTAAAAATGGAAAAAATGATGTGGAAAAACTCTAATCAATCAAAAGACTAGATATAATATTACACTATGTTAGTATCATCTGAAGAGAGTAAGCTGTTAATAGAAGATAGTAGCCACATAATACTTTTTTGTTATTTGCCTTTACAATGAAAGGAAATGAAAACAAAAACAAAATTTATGACAGTAGAAATACAACCGTGTAGGAAGCCAACTCCCCTCATGATATGGTTTGTAACTAGGGCACCCAGGGATGTTTTGTGAGTGACAGCATGTTTCTGTTAATATACCACCTTAAAGCATAAGTATAAAGCATGAAGGTTTTATTTAGAGTAAGGGTTGGCAACCTTTTTTTGTACAGTGCCAGAGAGTTAATATTTCAGACTTTGCAGGCCATGCTGTTTGGGTCACAACTATTCAACTCTGATGTTGTAGTACAAAAGCAGTAACATGTAAACTAATGGGCATGGCCTTTTTCATAATACGTGGTTTGTAGAAACAGGCAACTCAGATTTGGCCTGTGGGCCATAGTTTGCCACCCTCTGATTTATAGCACCTTTGAGATTCCTCAATGAACAGGAAGTGTTATAGATGGGAATGATAGTCTACTGAAAGCTCCAGGAAGGCAGAGATGAACTTGTCTTGCTGACTGTTGTATCCCTGTGCCTAGCACATTGCCTGACAGGTAGGAGATAATTACACATATTTGTTTAACAAAGGAATAAGTAGCAAGGATATCTGATGGAAAATTACCTTACTGAGGTAGGCTAGACGGTTCTACATTCAGATTTTCAGTTTCTATGATATGTGCTCCACAGCACTACCATTTTGAGTACAGCAAATACTACAGGTGAATACAGAGAACAAGTCCAGGAAAGATGTCTGAAGAATGAAAAAGAACCAGTGTAGAATGATAGTAAGAAGCAATAGGTCTGTGAATCTCCACCAGTAGAATGCAAATTACATCCTTTGGAAGGGAGTTGAGAGAGAATGCAACCCAATCTAGGGCTTGTATTGTTTGTCCTCAGTTTAATGTAGCTTTATTAGCATTTCTGCTATATACTTTCTTCTTGTCCTCCTGGATCCTGTCCCCATCTGTGTCCATACTGCAGGTCTCTGCTGGTCCCTGCTCCCTCTCTTGGTCTTAAGGATAAAAGGCAGAAAAAGTTGGGAATCCTGTCCTCACCCTGCTCTCTCTCCTACTTCTGGTAATTGCTCCCCACACCCCCACCCCATACCTTTCTGCCCAAGGGAAGTAAAGGATACCTCTGCCCTATTGCTGTTAATACTAGCCTTTGGATCATCATGTTACCCTGGTGGGTTGCCCATACTTTTAGAAATAGCCTCACTATTAAACTCTGCTCACATAACCCAAATTGAGGTATCATCAGCTTTCTGCCTGGACTCTGATGGTCCCTGTAGTCTTACTCCTTTTTTCAAAGTTACCAGTTGTATGTCTCTGAATGACTTTTAATTTCACCAATCAGTGTCTGCTTTCTATTTCTTGTAATCACATGATCTCAGGGTAAAAACGGTCCTAGAAGATGACTCCTGAATGTTCCTCTTTGAGTACGTTCTACCACATCCCTATTGCCTCTCACTGTACTTGAACACCTTCCATGATGGCGAACTCACTACTAAAGCTCTCTCATACATCTCTCTGATTGATGGAATGTGTATATACAACTTCCATCCACTGTCCTTGTCCCGTTGTTGGGGCTTCATAGAACAAGTCTAATTTACATTTCATTCCTCTGTTCTTCAGACAGCAGTTTTTAAGTTTAAAGCAGGGTGCTTTAAAGTTAAGTTTAAGTTAAAGTTTATCTGCTTCCAAGATACAGTGGGACAGACATTGGGTACATATTCCCATTCCAGAAGGGAGGAATAGAAAGGAAAAACAGACCCCAAACAAATCCAAAACCCAAATAGGGTAAACGTTAAGCACACTGGGGCACCTGGACCCCAAAAGTGTTGGGCAGCCTTGCTCCTACAGCTCCACCAGATGCAGCCCATTGAGCTGCCCTGGTGCCTGCAGCTTTTCCAGGCTGGCATTGCATACTGCCAGCAGCCCCATGGCTCTGGGATCCTGGTGGCAGTCCTGCCATCTTGGCTCCACTAGACATTTCCTCAGTGGGGGGTCACTGTGGGAGCTCTGACCCCACTTTTCTGCTCCACATTGCTCCACAGATGACCTCCCCAGCAGCTCCACCCCTGCAACAGGTCTCTGCCTGAGTCCCCCAGCTTATTCATACATCTTCCAAAATCTAGGTGGAGGCTGCCACACCTCCACTGCTCTCACATACTTCTGGCCTGCAAACTTAACACAACGTGAATGCCACCTAGGTTTTCGGCTTTTGCTCTTTGGAGGTGCTGAGGCAGGATTGCTCCTGACAGAGTGGCTGGGATGCAGGGAGCAATTTGTCGAGGGCAATGACACCTCAAGTCTGTCTTCCGGGACAACTCAGTCTTTCAAGGATGGGAGGGGCACTCTCCCAAACTTCTCAAATGCCCTTAGGTCCTGTGATGGGTGGGCCACCCATCCAGACTTCTCAAATGCCTCTAGGGCTTTTTTCCCATTGTCCTGGTTTTTAGCATCTGGCTGCCTTACCACCAAGAGAATGTCTTTAGCAAACGGTTTATCTGCTTCATCCTTGTGTTTTTCTCCTGCTCTCCACTTTTCTACCTAATGGCCAGGCTGCAAGTTTTCCAAATCTTTATGCTCTCCTTCCCTTTTACATTCTGGCTTTTGAATTACTTCAATCAGCCCAGCTTACTCCGTCTACTCACTCAGTCTCAGGCAGTTTTTTGCAGCATTCAGCCACACAGTTCAAACAGCGACATTTGCCCAGTCCATTAAGGAGTGGCTGCCCTGCCCCTGTGCATATCTGCGGCTGTTTTGTAACTGCTGCCACCAAGACAGGTGCATAGTAATGGAGACTAACTTTTCTATCTTTTCACCAGGTGAAAACATACTTGAAATTCTGCAAGGGCATCCATCCTTGGGTCATCTGCCCATCTGCATGTGACACTCTTTTCTCGGGTTTATATGGCACTCTTCAAGCCACCAGGTTTACGTGGCACTCTTTAAGCCATTTGCCTTCAGACAAATGCAACATGTGTTTACTATATCATCTCTAAAGCACATTACACCATCCACCCGTAGGTCTCATAGATGTAGTAGCCAGGGGCTCTCCCTGTTTCTGCTGCTTTACTGTATCAATTTCTCATGCACAACAGGTCATGCCTGGAGATGCATGGTTTTCCCCAACTCACCACTGGGTTGGTCGTCTTCCCTGGTGTGAGAGGCAGGAGTGGCCAGTCACTGCACGTTGTCCTCCAGGACATTTATCCATGCTTCCAACAATTCTGCTTTCTGCCACAAATCTCTATCAGTTTGCAGCATAGTGATCAGCAGCCAGGCTCTGGTCAGCAGAAAAGTGGCCACCAGGCACCATATGCTCAAGGATAGCCACATTTCCTCCCCTTCCCAAGGGGTTTTGTTTTGTAGTACCTGGTCTATGCTGCCTAGCAGTACAGTGTGCAGTAACCAGATCCCAGTCAACAGGAAAGTGGCCATAGGGCAGAGCATATTCAAAGGCAGCCACATTTCCTCCTTCTTCCAAGGGCTTTCAGCTCCTGTACCTGCTCAGAATCTGTCCCGACCCGCGGGATATTCAATGCAGACCCTGGAGCGGGGAGTGGGAATTGGATGGGACAAGAGACCCGAGAAATGGAGACAAGACAGTATTCTGATCAAGTCTCCTTTATTAGCCAGAAGGTCACAGCTTATATAGACAGCAGGAGGGAATCAGCAGATAAGGAAGTATGCAGATGTTTTCTGGAAAAAATCACAGGGCAAATCGTTCCAGGAAATGGAACATTTCTCAGCTATCTAAAGCAAAGCAGCAGTGATCTACGCCTAAGGCTGTGCAAGCAGTAAGGAGAAAAGGGCGGAAAGGTCACAGCATTTATATCTTTAGTGTCAGAGGGCTATTGGCAGGGCTTCATGAGCCTGGGCAGGCTATGACCGGGCTCTTTGGACCCGGACAAGAATCCTGTTGCAGACTATGCCAGTTGTAAAGCTCTGGGACAGCTAATGTTGAGCTCTGGCTAATGTCGGAATCCTGCCAACGTCGCCAATTGTAAAGCTCTTTATCCTGTTTGTGACACCAATTGTAAAGCTACTTGACCACGCCAGTTGTCGGGCTCTTTTACCTACTGGTAATCCTGCACCAACCGGGCCAATTGTTGAGCTAGGGCTGGGTCTGGTACTCACAGACCCTTCAAGTCCGTTCACAGGCTGGGTCACAAACCCTTCACATGCCAAGCTGCGTATCCAGACCCTTTACATTCCGATCTATGAGCTAGGTAACTGGTCAAAAGGTCCTTGGAGCCATAGGTTGGAGAGCATGCCCGTATGGAGCAGCATCTGCCCAAGGCAGTAAAATGCTAGCCAAATACTAACTCTACCCACACACAACATGCCAACAAAGAATGCTGCGCCACCGCCAACCTGCCCCAAGGTGAGGGAGCCTGATTAAATTATTCTGTTTACCCAACAAATAGGTTCTTAAGTAAGTCAATTTTTGTAAAGAAAGTTCCATTTCTTTTTTAACAGGCATCTAAAATATCTGTCATCTGTAATTCTTCCTTCTGATTTATTCAGTGAGCTCATTCCCAATTTCATTTTTGATTAGATTGCTTTTACTATGGAAGAACTCTGGAAAACAAATCCTCTTGTATTTAATGTGTGTTTTAGTTTAATCTGGATGAATAGAAGAATGAAAACAACCCATTAGAAAGTAATTTTGATTGTTGAAGAGAGAAGTGACTTTCTTAATCTTTATATAATTGATAGAAAATATATTTCAGAGGTTGCTTGTTGATTGCTCCTTTTTCCTATACCTTCCTTCTATTTTCATGAATGTCTCTTTCAAGAAGATTAAGAAACAAAGCAAAACAAAGCATACTTGTGATTCTTTTAAAATTTACAAAAATAGTTTTTTACAACAGCTGATTGTTTATGATCCCTTTCTTTTTATTTCTTAGAACAATGGCAGAAGAAAGCCACTTTTTTTCTTTTCTGAATTGTTTGTGTACTTTACCTAAAGTTCTATTATTTAGAACTTTAGGTATTGAGTTTTATTATTTTGCATTTTATTTATTTTCTTATTGTTTATGTCTCCCCGTAGATAAAAAGCTCCTGAGGGAAGGGGTATCCTTATTTCCAATGCCTGGCACAAACTGACACCACAAATGGTGCTGAATATTTGCTGACAGAATATAAGTTTCTTATACTAATCCGCCTTCTTGTAACTGCACAAAACGCTTATGTAGTTCTCAAGAGGTTACTGCTTCCTAAAAAAATTATTTCTCTTATATATATGGCTGTAAATAATATACTCCTATGTTGATTTTTTTTGTCTTTTAATTTAAAAAAATTCACTCACCATGTATCATCCATCTATTTATTTGATGATTACTAAGCACTAATTCAACTATGTAATAAATAGATTTGAAAAATTACGTATATTTCCAATAAACTTTCTTCATCAAAATCAGTTTCCCAAAACCAAAATTGTGTTACTTTAAATGCTAGGTGAATGCAAGTAACTATAGCGTATTCGTGGACAGCAAATGAAGCAACCACGGTAGCTCATAGACCCTGGCAGTTTATTGTGTACTAGATTGCTGCTATAAATATCTTTACTGGTAAACAGTATACAAATTCCCAGTTTCCTAGCTGTTTCCAAAAATATGGCTACTGCATAAGATCTGTGAGAGAGGCACTGATTCAAACTGTATAGCCGGGAGCTGGCTTCTTTAATTATTAACATGCCTACCTCATTTTCTTTACTCATTGCTAAAAAACTAAGGTTCAGTAAAGAATTAAGCAAACAACTTCAGAGAATAATTTATTGGTCTGAGTAAATATTTTATCAATCTTATTCTGTACAGTTTGTACTTTCCAGTAATTTTAGTAGGTTTTTCTGACTGGGGTCCATCACTTCAACCACCTAACACTGGAATCGTGTTTGGGTATTCCCTCACTGTCTTCTCTCTTTCCAGGCTGGCAGCAAGCTCCGCAGTCTTACAAACATCTTTCAGAGCTTCCTGTATTTTTTGTGCATACTGTAGGTGTCCTGGGCTAGTTCTCCTTCTAGCCCTTCTTTACTGTGCAGTGTCAATAGGCACCTAACTCCTTCCTACCCAGCTTAATCCTCTTCTTAAAACACCTCTTGGGGCCGAGCCCGTGGCGCACTCGGTAGAGTGCGGCGCTGGGAGCGTGGCGACGCTCCTGCCGCGGGTTCGGATCCTATATAGGAATGACCGGTGCACTCACTGGCTGAGTGCTGGTCACGAAAAACTACAAAAAAAAAAAAAAAAAAAAAAAAAAAGAAGAAGAAAACACCTCTTGGATTATTTTACTCATCCACTGTGAAGGCTATACCACCTTCCAGCCATCTGCTGCCTGACTTTTAAGACTCCAACTTTCCTGTCTTACTTCCTTTTATTCCCTAAAATACCATATTCTTTAGTCAAGGAGATCATGCAGTCTCCCATAAACATCTAGCTGTTATGTGCTATCTGTTCTGTCTACCCCATTTGAAGTTGCTCTTTTGCCCACTCTTTGCCTCTCTGAGTTCTACTCAGCTTCTTACCTTCAAGGTCCATTCCAGAAGTCCTTCCTCCTCCTGTTCATACCAACCCACACTGGTCTCTTTCCCTGATCCCTGAATAGAAGTATAGTCAGGCCCATGGTGAGGCACAGACTTTGGAGGCAGTGGGCCTGGGATTGAGTCATGGCTACATACTAGTCTCAAGCGGATCAAACATGGCAGTGAATTTTCACTCTGTGCTTGATATAGTTCACAGGGATCACATATCAATTAAATAATTCTGTTTCCTCAGCATCTTCATAAATTCAGTACTATTTTGATTCCCATTTTACAGGTGAACTAACTGAGGCACAAAGAATTTGAGTAATCTCTGTCCAAATTCACATAGCTGGTCAGGGGCAGAGCTAGGATGCCCGGCTCCTGAACCTGCTGTCCTAACCCCTGTGCTATTCTTGCCTCCTCAAGACAAGAGGTATTTGAAATTATTTTTAATGGAGAATTGTAGAATTGATGGATATGCAATATCACTCTCTTCTGTCTCACTGGGAATCTTTAGGGAAAAAACAAAAACAAAAACAAAAACAAAATTCTTTTATCTGTAAGCGCTTTGGAGTTAATATGCCTGCATGCCTCTGTGCGTGGCGCGCGCATTGTGTGTGTGTGTGTGTGTGTGTGTGTGTGTGTGTGTGTGTGTGTGTGTGTGTGTATTGTTGTGGTGGAAGGCTGAGATGGTCATTAAGGCAGGCAAAAGATGACCACAGGGCAGTTCAGGAATGCCCAGTCCTAGCCAGGTTACATTTAATTCCTACTCCCAAGCCCAGGAATTTTATTGCAGAAAGAACATGTACAGAAAGATGAATATTAAAAATACAGTTTTACCACTTGTTAACTAGACAGCTTCAAGAAAGCTACCCTCTCTGAACTTCAGTTTCCTTAGCTCTAAGCAATGATACTAAATTCTACATCACAGAGTTATTAAATGAAGTAATTAAAAGAGGAAGTGAATGTAAAGTAAGTGCATAGTGTCAGTGTGCAGAGGTTTCCAAGAGGTATTTGTTACCTTTTCTTTTGAGGCTCACCACATTCCATGCTCCAGCCAGGCTCACAGCTTTTCTCATCCCTGCTGATGTCTTCCCTGTTGCCCCTCTGACCTAGCCAGGCCCTCATTTCCATATTGATAAATTTCCCTAATTTCTCCTATCTGCTCTTAAGTGCTGTCTTCTTCATGAAGCTTTCTGTCATCCCTTACATGGAATTAATCATTTCTTTCTGTGGACTATTTCATTTCCGACCCTTTATCATTGTCAATCATGGACAGTATGGCTTAGTCTTTCCCACTGAGCTGAGTGCTAGAAATAACACAGAGAAGGAGGCACAGTGCATGCCTCTGATGAACTCAACTTAACTATCTAACAGGGGAGAGAGTCCCTGTAATGGCTATTGATACTACTTCGTGATCAGAATGATCCCAAGATGCTATGGAAATGCTGACAAGGGAGCAGTGGATCCATAGTAAGGAAGGACAGCCAGTGAATCTAGAGGACTTCAGAAAGTGGCCATTGAACTGAGCCCTGAAGGGTGAACTGAGAGTCTTCAGGTAGGGAGATGTGGGAAAGGTTTATCTGTCAGAGTGGACATCGTGGACAAGGGCTCACAATCATGAGAGTGTGTGGATTGTTAGGGAAGTGGCAAGAATTGTCTATAGCTAGACTGTCAGTGGGCAGAAGAGACAGGTGAAGCTAGAAGTGTGGCAGTGTTTTTGGTCCTCAACACCATCAGTTGCAATTTTGCAAAAAGTTTTTGATTGTTTCTCCATTATTTCAGTTTGAACCATTACGAAGACCTGACAGTTCGACAATTTAATATCATCTTGGGTGGAATTAAGAAAAAGGTTCAAGGGTTGTAACTGATTACATTCATCACTGAATTGGAGGTTTAGTGCTGGGTGTCACTGGAGAGGTATTTTGACAAATCAGAGAATCATCAGAGGAGGCTGCCAGAGTGAAAAGGAACCTTGATATTATGATGTTAGGAGAAATGGGTATGGGGGGAGAGAGCATGATTGCTAACTTCAAATCCTTGGAGGGTGATTTGGAAAAGTAGACTTTATACTATTTTGCTTCCAACAGTGGACCTGGGATTAACAAGCAGAGGTTATAGAGTGTCTGAAAGGAATTTCTAAGAGTTGATCGTTAGGTAATCAAATTTTCAATATTGTTCATGGCCACAGAGGTTGGGTTGGACTCCTGATTCTGTCTTTGGATGACAGACTAGATCATTGCTTCTGAGGCCAAGCTCTTAAGAGTCCATGACATATTTAGTGTAGTGTTGGTGTTAAAGAAATTTTATTTTACTTGGAATATATTAAAATAGAGTACATGTGACAAAATATACTAATTTAGTGTGTTCGCTTGGTAGACAGCATAGCAAGATTAAAGGTTTTAGAGTCAAATTATATCTTCATTTCCTATACGTGACTTTGGGCCAGTTACTCTCCGAGTTTTCATTTGCATATCAATAAAGCAGGGATAACAGTTGTATCAAAGTGTTATTGGGAGGATCAAATATGATGATGGATATAAATCTATGCATACGCTGTAGTATCATACAAATACTGTTTTTGAAAGTAATTTTTCTCCATTTCTGTAATATCATACTGTGACTTTCTAAAAGCATTGAGCACCCCACTGCAGAAGAAAACATGACATCTTCTGTGTTTTTCCTAAAGTGCAGGCTTCCTTTCATCAGATCCATTTTGACTGTTGTCTCTAGAATAGTGTAAGTTTATCCAGACTGACAAAAGAGCGATAACAAATTAATCGAAAATTGTTAACTCATTATTCACCATCTCGAAGCATCTCCAGATTTCAACATACAGGTGCAACTTTCTATATTTATTTTTCCTTCATTTTCTGTCAACACAGACACATATGCATAAAATACTTGCCCCTGATAAGAAATATATGGAATCATTTTACTTGTTAAGAACTAATTTAAAAGTAACCATTGGCTTTCTATTTTGGCTCCCTTATTTTGAAAGATAAAGCATGAGTAAGTGTGTGTGTCTGAGTGTGTACGTACATACACATGTGCACCTGAGTACTTGCGCGCGCGCGCACACACACACACACACACACACACACACACACACACATCAAACACACGGGTTAGTTTGTTAGGTGTTAGATAGTTAGGTGTTCTTAATCATGCTCAAAGACCCTTGTCTTTTTTTTATTTCTGTGTTTCAATTAAGAAAATGTTGATTTTTCTTTCATAAATTTTAAATTGATGCCTTAGATGTTTAAAAGATGAATTTTTCTGCATATTTCCTGGTGATAAAGAGAGATAAAATATGAAATTAGTCTAAGAAGCTGTTTAAGGTGTTTGTTATGACTATTAGTACTGTAATTGTTAGTATTATGTTATAATTGACTATGCTCTAAGAGCTCAGCTGTGGACATTTTACTCTTTTTGCCGCTGAGTAAAAGAGTAAAGCCAAGGGGAGAGAGAAACTCATTTGCACACATTTTACATATGTACATTTTATACACATGCTCCTAAATACACATATCTGTAAACTTTGCAAGCCCTTACTATGTGCCAAGCACTGTGTTAAGTTCTTTACATGGATTTTTTTATTTAATTCTTACAACAACTCTATGAGGTAGCTTCTGTTATTTGCGTTATTTTTCAGATAAACAAACAAACTGAGGCTTACAGAGGTTAAGTAAAGAAAGCTTAAAAGTGATGGAGACTGTATTTTAACAAAGCTGCCTGACTTTACAGCTGGAATTTTTAACTGCCACATGACATTGCCTAGGTGCTTGTGTAATCACAGACTCAGAATTGGAAAAGACATTGGTCAATATATGTAGCCTTCACATCAGTGCTGAAAATTGTCCTCATCTCAGACAGATGGCCATTCAGTCTCTGCTTGAGTAAATCCAGTAACTGGAATGAAACAACTTCACAAGACAGTGCATTCTGTTCTTGGACAGATCTTATCACTAGGTTTCATATTCATCTGTTTATTGGAAATTTGTCTCCTTATAATTTCCACATATTGGTTCTAGTCTGCTTTCTGGAGAAATATTTAACAGCTTTCTTCTCTCTTCTGCCTGGCAGCCTTTGAAATGTTGTGTTCCTTTAAGTATTCTCTTTTTTCAGCAGCTCTGTGTACAGTTTGCCGACCCCTTACCATTACCATCACCCTTTCGTATTTATTTATTTATTTTTATTGGGACATAGTTGATTGTACATATTTGTGGGGTACAGCATTGAATATCAATACCAGTGTGCAATATATCATGTTCAAATCAGGATAATTAGTATATTCATCGTGATACAATGTATCGATTTTTGTGGCCCTTTACCAATTCCTCTCTTTGCCCCCTCCTTCTCCCTCTTTTCCACCCCCAGCAATCTCAGTTCTGTTCACTTAAAAAGTTCAGTGTGTGTTTGTAATTGTTGTGTCTTTTTTTCTTGTTTTATTTGTTTATTTGTTTATTTATTTACTTATTTATCTATTTATCAGCTCCCACATATAAGTGAGGACATGTGAAATTTTTTTTTGTATGCCTGGTTTATTTCACTTAACATAATTTTCTTTAAGTTCATCCATGTTGCTGTAAATGGCAGTATTTCATTCTTTTTTTTTTTTTTATGACAGACTAATATTCCATGGTATAAATATTCCATATTTTCCTTATCCACTTATTTGATGATGGGTATTTAGATTGCTGGAGAGGATGTGGAGAAAGTCCCTCCTACACTGTTAGTGGGACTGTAAAATGGTGCAGCCTTTATGGAAAATGGTGTGGAGTTTCCTCAAACAGCTACAGATAGAGCTGCCATATGACCCAGCAATCCTACTGCTGGGTATATACCCAAAGGAATGGAAATCATCATGTCAAAGGGATACCTGTACTCCCATGTTTAGTGCAGCTCTATTTACATCATCCTTTCTGACAATCTAGTTCATTGGTCGTTTCTGACAAGCTGCAATACATAGAATTTCAATGAGGCAGTTGGTACAGCAGATAAACTTCTGGAATGAACCATAACACCTAGGTTAAGGTCTCAGCACTGCTATTTACTGGATGGCATTGGGCAAGTGGCAACATAGCTGAACCTCAGACCCTCATCTGAAATAGGGGCATAATAATGACTGTAATAAACCGTATTGTTGTGGGATCAAATAAAATGGTGCTTGAGAAAGCGCCCTAGGTATCACAACCCCTGCCTCAAGCCTTTCAGCTTCCCTCTCCTTGGCCTATTTTTTTCATGCTCTTCCACATCAGCATAGGTTGCTCTCTTGCCTCCCTTTGCATCTTTGCTCAAAAGTCACCTGCTAATTGAGGCCTTTTCTGACCACTGTATTTAAAACTGCAAACAATTCCTTACCTTCTCTCTTTATCTTATTTGTATTTTTTTCTTTAGCTGTGTTTATTTCCCTCCACTAGAATGAAAACAACAAGTTAGCTCAATAATTTATCTATTTCATCACTGCTATGTTCTCAGGACATAGCAGGTGATCAGCAAATACTTGTTAAATAAAAGAGTGAATTACCATCATATTTATGTTTCTGATGTGGTCTTGCTATCAAGAAGCACAGTGGGATGCTTCCCATTTTTTTTTTTTCAGCAGAAGAAAATTACAGCTGGCAAGTTTATGAATTATTCTTTTATATTTCAGTTTCATATATTTATTGGTCAGTTAATTTCCTTATACTCCACTGATGTTTTCTGACAAAATAAATATCTGTGTTAGACTCCTTGAGTGAAATATTACAACTCAAAAATTTCAAAATATTAGTTAAAGTGATAAAAGTATAGCTTATAACTGGTTTCCTTTTCTGATGATTCAAGGTCACAGTTCGGTTGGAAATTACATACAAATTTCTATTTTAAAAGTAATAACAAATCATTAAGTAAGAACAAATTTTCTGTTTATGGGCTTATCATAGCCCTTCATCATCTTTATCTGTGATTGACAGTGTATCTATAAGACCTTTGTCTCAAAGTGTTCACAGTCCAAGTTAGTTGTCTCTTTCCAGAGGAACACAGTTTTTGGAATTGTCAGATGAAGGGCAATGAACCCAAAGGAGGCAGAAATTTAGATGTGTTTAGGGCTTACAAATAGTTTAGGTAGGGCCGGAGGGACATTAGGATTCAGCTTGCCCCCAGCATGAACAGAGCCTAGGAAACACGCTACCTGCCTTGACAGAGTTCTCATTCATCTACTTAGAGGGTGTTGTGGGGTTAAGATTACTGGGGGTGTAGGGAGTACCAAATTCTAAGACTGATAGCTGTCTTTTGTGGTTTAGTGACATGCGTATCAAGCTAGCTGGCTGCATAGTCTTTGTGGAAGAAAACAACTGAAGTCAGCAGAACATCTGATTTTAATAGGTGATCCTTCTGCTGGCAGGCTGAAGAGGGAAGCATTTCCTCACTGCAAAAATACTGTCTTGGGAAATAGGGGGAAAAAAAGATACACTTTCTTTACCCAAGAGAGTTAACTCTAGACCTATGAATTATTGACACATGCTTTTTTGTTGTTGAATGTTTGCACATATATCTAGATCAAATAATGCTGTCAGCAGTTAGTGCTGTGCCAAACTATTCCAAATTTAAATCTGCAGAATCATGTTTGGTCTGAGTGCCTGAAAAATCCCACAGCTGCTTATTTAAACTTATTTTTAATTTGCTCTAAAATGTATTTTAATCACAAGAGGGCTTTCAGCAAAGTGCTACAAATCTATCATTGCTAACTACCAAAGCATTGTGAATATACTTGGCAAGGTAGAATAGTGACCAAATGAAGGAATTGTTCATTTGCATTCTATTTTAAATGGGAAGATGGTGGTGATGGTATATGTTTTAGAAGAATCTGTATGTGTGGTAGATGTATGAAAAAAATGCCTTTCTGATTTTACAAAATATATTGATATTAAAATTATTTAACCAGGGACATCAGGGATACAAGATAAATGCAAACTTTAATAAGAGCAATCATGATATCATAATGGAAGCTTTTGTTAAGTAAACAATTACCATTGCTCGGGTAGTGGACATTTGGAATAGATTTGACTAATTGTTTTTCTAGTTACATAAGAGCTACATTTTGGATTTAAGCTTACTGATTGGGTGTCAAGGAAGACACTGATAAATTTAATGTTTAACTTATAAAGGGAAGGAGAGTGTTAAATGGGAAATTATGTAGTCCAAGAAAGTTCTAAGACTCATTTCCTCCCTCCAAAGAAATAGTAGTATGATAGCATAGCTGTAATAGTAATATTAGTAGTGATAATAATAACTAGCACTAGTAGTGATAAAAACCAACAATTCTTAAGTGCTTACCATGTGACAGGTACTACCGTAAGTGCTTTTCAACCATGATTTACTTTAGTCTTTAAAACAATTTGAAACAATTCTTACTAATTTATTTTTCATTTATGGATTAAGTGAGAGGTAGCGATTGCTCTGAGTCATTCAGCAGACAAAGGGCAGAGCTGGATTCAGTCTGTGGGCCCTCTGTTCTGAAGTCTGGGTCTTAGTTCCTGTGCTACCCAATTCAATTGAGAACATATCTACTTATTCAGACCCTCTTGGAAGTGTTGGTGGAAGAATAAAGAAGGTGAAGACAATATACCCTCTGATCCCCAAGGAACTTAATCCTGTAGGAGAGAAAAGACCAAAGCAGCAGATGGTGATTGATAAGAGCCAGAATCAAAAGATCTATCTCAATAGATGCAGAAAAAAAATTGATAAAATCCAACATGATAAAAACTCTCAACAAACTAGGTACAGAAGGAAAGTACCTCAACATAGTAAAGGCTATATATGACAAACCCACAGCAAACATTATACTGAATGGGGAAAAGTTGAAAGCTTTTTCTCTAAGAACAGAAACGAGACAAGGATGCCCACTTTCACCACTCTTATTTAACGTGGTACTGGAAGTTCTAGCTCAAGCAATTAGGCAAAAGAAAGAAATAAATGGCATTCGAATTTGGAAAAATGAAGGCAAATGTC
Organism: Cynocephalus volans; assembly: GCF_027409185.1. Classification (NCBI taxonomy): domain Eukaryota; kingdom Metazoa; phylum Chordata; class Mammalia; order Dermoptera; family Cynocephalidae; genus Cynocephalus; species Cynocephalus volans. Next base: position 82,557,509 of record NC_084464.1, read on the forward strand.
CCTGTTTGCAGACAACATGATTTTATGTATAGAAAAACCTAAAGACTCCACCAAAAAACTCTTAGAACTGGTAAATGAATTGAATAAAGTTCCAGGATACAAAATGGATGTACAAAAATCAGTAGTGTTTCTATACACCAACAATGAACTAGCCAAAAAAGAAATCAAGAAAGTAAGTTCATTTACAATAGCTACCAAAGAAATAGGATACTGAAGAATAAATTTAACCAAGGAGGTGAAAGATCTCTACAATGAAAACTGCAGAACACTGATGAAAGAAATTAAAGAGGAACGCAAAAAATGGAAAGACATTCTATGTTCATTAATTGGAAGAATATTGTCAAAATGACTATACTACCCAAAGTTGTCTACAGATTGAATGCAATGCCTACCAAAATACCAGTGATGTTCTCAACAGACACAGAAAAAGCAATCCTAAAATTCATATGGAACCGTGTAAGGCCCTGAATAGTCAAAGCAATCCAAAGCAAAAAGAACAAAGCTAGAGGCATTATAGCACCTGACTTCAAAATATGCTACAAACCTGTAGTAATCAAAACACCATGGCATTGGCATAAAAACAGACACATAGACCAGTGGAACACAAGGGAGAACCTAGAAATAAATAACACATATCTACAGCCAGCTGATCTTTGACAAAGGCACCAAGAATGTTCATTGGGGAAAGGACAGCCTCTTCAGTAAACAGTTCTAGGAAAACTGGATGTGCGTATGGAGAAGAAAGAAACTAGATCCCTATCTCTCACCATATACCAAAATCAAATCAAAATATATTAAAGACTTAAATGTAAGACATGAAATGATAAAACTACTAGAAGAAAACATAGGGTAAGCACTCTAAGACATTGGTCTGGGCAAAAATTTTATGGAGAAGACTTCTAAAGCTGAGGCAACAAAAGCAAAAATAGACATGTGGGATTGTCCAAACTAAAAAGCTTCTGCACAGGAAAGTAAACAAGCAACAGAATGAAGAGGCAACTAACAAAATGGGAGAAAATACCTGCAATCTATTCATACAACAAGGGATTAATATCCAGAATATAAAAGGAACTTAAACATCTCAATAGCTAAAAAACAAATAATCCAATTAAAAAATGGGCAAATGAGCTGAATAGACATTTCTCAAAAGAAAACATACACATGGCCAAAATGTATGAATAAATGCTCAATATCACTAATCATCAGGGAAATGCAAATCAAAACCACAATGAGATATCACCTCACCCCAGTTAGAATGGCTATCATCAAAAAACAAAAAATACCAAATGATGGCAAGGATGGGGAGAAAAGGGAACACTTACACACTGTTTTTGGGAATGTAATTTAGCACAGCCATTACAAAAAACAGTATGGAGGTTCCTCAAAAAAATTGAAAGTAGAATTACTATGTGATCCAGTGATCCCACTGCTGGGTATTTATCCAGAGGAAAGGAAGTTAGTGTACTTGAAGAGATATCTGCAACCCTATGTTTATTGCAGCACTATTCACAATAGCTGAGATGTGGAATCAATGTAGATGTCCATGAACATATGAATGGATAAAGAAAATATTGTGTATATATACAGTGGAATACTACACAGCCATGAAGGAATGAAATCTTGTCATTTGCAGCAGCATGAATGAGCCTGGAAGACATTATATTAAGTGAAATAAGTCAGGCACAAAAAGATAAATACTGCGTGTTTTCACTCATATGTGGGAACTTAAAAAAAAAAAGTTGAACTTTTAGACGTAGAGAGTAGAATTGTGGTTGCTAGTGATTGGGAAGGGGAAGGGGGTCTGAAGGATAGGGAAAGGTTTATTAAGTGACACAAAATTACAGTTAGATCACAAAAATAAGTTTTATTGGTATACAGTAGTGCTAGGCATCTATAATTAACGGTAATTTATTTTATGTTAAAAATGGCTAGAAGATAGGAAATCAAATGTTCTCATCACAAAGAAATGATAAAGTTTTACAGTGATGAATATGCTAATTACCCTGATTTGATCATCACATGTTATATAGTTGTATTTAAATATAACTCTGTACCCCATAAATATGTACAATCAATACATTTCAATTAAAAAATAAATTACTTTAACAAAAAGAGGTAGAATCAGTGGTTCAGGTGATGTTGAGAAAAGGGAAAATCACCATGGGCTGAAATGGTTAGGGACGACGTCCTGGAAGAGGTGGACTTTGAGTTATGCAATCCATAAGGGTTGAGTAAACTTGTTGACACAACAATTTGTATCCTTTAATGTTTAGGTTTTGATAATAATTTTTAAAATAGGGCTTTATTTATATTTTAAGGAGTTTTGGGATACTTAAAAAAATAGTTCAAATATGTGTACACTTTTGATATTGTATTTCACTTCTGAAAACATATAATTTGTTGCGTATTCCTTTAAAAATGTGGAAGCAGATAATATTAAATATTAACTTATTAGCAATGTTTTCTGTATATACGTAGAAGAAACAGAGTTCTGAGGGCTGACTGGTTATCTCAGTTGATTAGAGCTTGGTGTAACACCAAGGTCAAGCATTTGGTTCCCCTTACTTGCCTACCATTTGCCAAAAACAAAACAAACAAAAAAATTCTGTGTGCTTGAAAAAAAAATTTGTATTCTGCATTCGCATGTATTATAAAGAAATTAATTGGGAAAAAATTTAAAATATAAATAATATTTTTAAAAAATGAAACAGTTCTGAGAACTATTTTAGGTAAAACTGAACGTAGTGTTCTGCTACAAGAGATAGAGCAATGTTTTAAAAAGATAACTTTCAGCATTTTTTGCTAACACAGTAAATGCTTGCTTTCTTTAGCAGTTGGTTTGGGCTTGACTATATTAATTACATGAATTCTTTATTTAAATTCCATATTTTGGTCCTTGTTTTTAAATCACACCTAAGATAATTCAATCATTCCAACATAAGTAAAGTATTTAAAATCCATCTATAATAAAATTTTAAGATATGCAAAAGAGCATAAAGAAATAATAGGACAAATATTGTGTACCCACTTCCCAGCTTAAAAAAAATAGATCTTTTTACGAGGCAGAAGAAACCTCTCCTCTTTCTGATTGTTACTCTTCCTTCCTCTGGAGGAAGAGGAATTAATTAATTAATCACAGTGCTGAATTTGAGATATATCACCCCATGCATATTTTCATACTTTTTCTACATATGAATATATTTCTAAGCAATATATAGTATTCTTTATATTAATTACATAAAATATACATTGTTAATAGCTTCCTTTTTCTTTTAACTATGAAATTCATTCATTTTGATGTGTGTAAGTCTAGTTAGGTCATTTTTCATTGCTTAATAGTAATTGTTTGCATAAATATGTTAAAATTTATCTGTTATTCTATTAGCAAATACTTAGATTATTTGTAATTTTTATTATAATGGAATTGTGAACAGTTTTGAACATGTCACTTTGTGTGTATTTGACAGTCTTTTCATACTTATGTACTACTTATCTTTTCTGTGAATTTCTTATTCATGTATGTTCCCCATTTTTAATGGATTATCTTTTCTTTATTGATTTACAGACATTCTGTAGATATTATGAATATTCACTTTTTATTGAATATATGTGTTGAAAATATCTTTGCTTAGGCTGTGGCTTACCTTTTTACTTTTTCAGGGTGTTTTATGATGAACAGAAGTTTTAAATTTTTAATGTAGTAAAATTTATCATTTTTCCCCTTTATCATCTAAATGTGTCTAATGTGCCATATGTGTCTAATTTAAGAAGTCTTCTATATTGCGAGATAAAATTTAATTTTAAAATGTTCATTAATGTATTCCAGATGCTAGAGATGACAATATCAAGCATGACTGTTCTTTTAAAAATTAAGTTAAAATTGGCTCACAGTTAAAATATCTTTTATCAATACCAGTTTACTCAAAGCAGAGCCGACTATCATACCACAACTACTGTAAATATACATTTTTTGCTCAAATTCAATACTTTCATTTATAAAGATGAGAGTTTAGGGAGGGGAAGCTGTTGATAAAATGCCAGTTTTCACAGAATTCTGATTATCTGTGGATTTATTAACAAAAAAATTTATAGAAAAGCATTCATTCATACGTGGACATTCCTTCCTGTGCAGAAGGCTCATGGTAACCATAAATAATTCAGATGGGCCATTGCTAACTATAAATGAAGGAAGAAGCAGAGGCTTTGGATACAATTTTAGCAAAGTGACCCTGAGGTGTTTCATCTTATGGCTGTTCTCATGGGCTTTTCAAGCTTCTCTGCTTACTCATCAGCATCTTTTTTGATAAGTTTGATCTTAGTTGCACAATGATTTTATAGTCTCAGTTACACAATCATGCTCTAGCCAGGCCAGAGAGGTTATCAACTGTGCAGCTTAGAAGCTGAACTGCCTTTGACAGCTTGGATGGCCAATGTCCAGAATTCTTGAAATCTTGTTCTACTTCCTACAACCATTTGTAAGGACTCATAAAAACCATTGGTTTATATCTTGGTGTCTCTTAATTTATCCATCATTATGGCTTCAATTATTTGTTTAATTTCCATTTTTATAATCAGTATTCATAAATTATAGTTACACTTTACTATCAAATTGTTGTAATTACTTACTATTAACAGTAAAAGTTAAATTACCACTGGATTTCAGAAGAGGATGGAAAACCCCAAGGATGTCTTCAGTAAGATTCCCAAGTGGAGTTTGCGTGCTTTGTACAGAAGCGGTGATGTGGATGGATGCTGGCTTCAAGCGTTCCAGACATTTTCTTTCTTAGAGACCCATTGAGCATGAGTGTAAGAGCCTCCCCCTCATAGGGGGCCTAGAGGTTAGGACAGTCCCATGAGTGTCATTCTTTGTACTCTGACTTTGATTTTTCTCTTATCAGATTGAATTACACTTACATTTTTTTTTTTTTTATCTCTTCTTGACATCTCCCCTCCTTGACTATAAACTTTAAAAAAAAAAAAAAAAAAGCAAGGAATATGCCTGATTCATCTTTTTTTCTGGTGAGATTCTAGTACAGTTTTGACCTCGAGTGTGGTATACTCTACCAAAATGTTTGTAGAATTAAACTGCTGTCATGGAGTCGCCCTACATCGCACAGAATGATTATTAGAATAATGAAGATAGGCTTAGTCTTTGTGGGTAAAAATATAAGGTTAATGGCCTATAGAGTGGCAAATTGATTGGGTTTATGATTAAGACGTTTACATTACTTCAGTCCTTTTACCTACCCTAGAAAAGTTCTATGAAAAATGTTATGAGTTTTATAATTACCTTTGATTTAAGATAACAATTGATGAACACCAGATTGTTTTAAAATATTTATCTTGACATTTTTCCTATTGAAGAAGTAAATTTATATTATTTTGTTTCAGTCTCTCTCATGACTTCAATCTCCACCTGCCTGTTTTCTTAATATTCATCTCTTTTCTGAGCTCCAGTACCATTTTCCCAACTGCCCATTATGTCTGTACCTTGCTGTAACACAGTTATTTCAAAAACATGCAGCATAAGAGGCTCTTCTGTTATGTCTCTTATATTTGTGCCTTCCTTTCCCCAGTTTATGTTATCACATCTAGAGAGTGTGTGAGCTAGAAGAACATCAGGGGTCATTTTTGATGTCTTCTATCCTCTAATCTAATGTGTATAATGGATCACAGAGTTCTTTTGATTCTACTCAAGTTATGCCTTTCTTGTGAATTTTTGTATGAGTTTGGTGATGTTTTTAGTTTTTAATAGATGTAAAATTCCTCAGAATTTTTGTTTTTTTTTTTTTATCAGTGTTGGTCAGTATATTTTTTCGAGAAACTTACTCATTTCATCTTATGTTGTCAAATTTATTTTCATGTTGTTCATAATTTTGGCTTGTTTTTTAATGGCTTTTTAAAGGACGTATAGTAAAATCCCTTCTATTATTCTTGATCTTAGTGTGACTTATGTTATTTGTCTTTTTACTTGATAAATCTTTCTAGACATTTATTAATTTTATTAATCTTTTTAAAGAATAATTTAAAAATTTTTCTATATTAGTTGTTTCCTTTTTAATTGCTTTCTGGTTTATCTTTATGATATCCATTCCCTATGATTTGAATGTACAATGCATTTTTTTAGTTTTCTGAAGTGGAAATTTGATTATTGAGTTTAAACTTCTCTCTTTTTTTTATAATAAACATTTAAAGCTATGAATTTTCTTTTACAAACTATTTTAGTTTCCTTCCTCAGATTTTGATATGTTTTCATTATCCTTTAGGTTGAAATATCTTCTAATTATACTTATGAGTTTTTCTCTGTCCCCAATTTTATTTAGAAATGTGTTGTTTACTTTGAGTCTCTTGAGTTTCTTCCTTCCCTTTCTTTTCTCAGTTTATGTTATTACATGCACAGAGTGCAAGCTAGAAGCTTAGGGGTCATTTTTATGTCTTCCCTCCCTAATATAATGTATTTAGATATTTATGATATTTCCTAGACATTTCTCGTTATTTTTCTTGTGGTTAGAAAACATTTTATAAGATTTCAGTTTTTGAAATTTATTGAGAATTATTTTGTCTCAGCATTTCATTTATCTTTTCAAAAGTCCCATGTGAACTTGATAAAAGTATATATATGCATTCTGCACTTATAATGTTTGGTGGTGTTTTTCAAATTTTCTGTATCAATGTCGTCATCGTCATCATCATCATCATTACTGTTTGAGGTCTAGATTTTCTATAAATTACTGAAAGAAGTATGTTAAAATCTTCACATATGATTGTGGATTTGTCTGTCTCTTCCTTAAGTTCTTTCAATTTTTGTTTCATGTATTTTGAAGTTCTTTTATTGCTGTTATGTGCATACATATTTAGGATTGTAGTTCTTCCTGATGATTTGATCTTTTTTATCATTATGGAATGTTTCTTTACACCTCTGGTAATATTTCCCTGTCATGAAGTTTTTTGTCTAATCTTAATATAGCCATTCCAGATTTCTTATGTTTTCTGCTTGCATTTTCAGTTTCTTTCAACTCAACTTTGTCTAAAAATAATCACCTTAGTCTCCATGTTTGCAATTTAGCCCGTTAGGTACAAATCCAATAATTCAAGTTGAACATCTTGGTAATAGTTTTCTTTTGAAATAACTTGCCATATATATGTGTAAATTAATGATTTTCCTCTATTTTCTCTATTAATGGGGTGAAATCCAACGCTTACAATTTTCTTGTAGTAATTGAAAGGACAAATAAATTTAGATGCAGCAGCCATAATGAGTTAAAGATCTGAGTTTCTATTACAGAATGAACTACTCTGAGAAATTCCTATGGTTTTAAACACATGACTTTAATTGATTACCCTGGAATTGAACTGAATCACTGATGTACCCAAGGCTAGTTCCTGTTGTTCAAGTATTCGATTGATTAGATGAAATAGCTAGATACTATTATCAATAAAAGACCTCTTTCATCATCACCAGATAGTATGACAAAAAAGATTCTAGAAATGCTTAATATGAATGACATTTCTTAAAAAAAGGTGCTCATACTGCTTCTGTTCTGCCTATACTTTCCATGGGAATCAAGGCTTAGTCTTGGCTGTGGTGTCACCATGAAGCCAATTCTTGACTGTCATGAATTTGTTTGGGTTGGTAATATCATATTGATCAGATCTAAATTTTAAGAAGGAAGGCAATATCTTATGGGTAGGTGAAGCATGGAATTTGGAAATTTTGGTATACTTCCCTGGGAAGAGGAGACAATAGTTGTTAGGCTGCAGGATTGCTGACTCTTTTGATCTTGAGTAGTTCCTGCTACAAGTACGTAGTGGTTACAGTGGTGAGGGGAAAGCCAGGGATTGATTCCTGTTCTGGATGCCATCTTCTGTTGCACATGGACATATACCTTAAGCTGCTTTGTGTTACCCTAGCGGACACTGTATTTTTGGAATGGCCTGTATAGTTTCTTCTGGTAATCCTTAGCTGGTTAGGGGTTGTAATGGTACTCAGTGGAGCAGGGGCATAGGTAGCATGGATCCTCTCAATTAATGGGTCCTTGGTGGAGAAAAGCAACTTCTACGATGTAAAAGTGGGTTGAATTTGTCACTGTCTGGTTTTGGAGGACACACAGCCACTGAACCAGGATAAGAGGCTGGGCAAGAGCAGGTGGGACATTTGCAGAGAGAAGATTGAGGACCAGTCCTTAGTGATGGTTTACCCACAACAAGAGCTATATTATCTCTGTGCGTTTGTTGTTGGAGCAATTTGAGGGTCTGAATTTTTTTTAAAAAGGCAAAGGACATCATTATAGATGTATAGAATCGAAGGGCTTGATATTTGTGAAACAATCCTTCTCTCTTAGTAGGCCCTTTTATGCTAGTGAAAGTAGAACTCTAATCTATTTTGTTTTTTAAAATGCAAATCCAAGTAGAAAATAAGAGAAGTATTAGATTTATTAGTAAGAAAAAGCCCTGGTGGAAGCTATGAAGCATTATCAGTTGCTGTCTGAAATTTGTGGTTTTCTCTTTGAGGAGATTTAAGTGAGTAAACCAGCAACCACAGTTTTACTCTCTGCTTCTATGAGTTTGACCTTTTTAGATTCTACATGTAAGTGAGATCATGAAGTATTTATCTTTCTGTGCCTGGCTTATTTCACTTAACATAACATCCTCCAGGTTTATCCATTTATTGCAAATGACAGGACTTTCTTCTTTTTAAAGGATGAATAGTATTCCATTGGTATCAAAACTTCTTTATCTATTCATCTGTTGATGAGCACTTAGGTTCATTCCATCTCTTGGCTATTGTGAATAATGCTACATTGAACATGGAAGTGCATGTTATCTCTTAGAGATATTGAGTTTGATTCCTTTGGAGATACATGCAGTACTGGGATTCCTAGATTATATAGTAGTTCTACTTTTAGTTTTTTAAGAACCCCCATACTATTTTCCATAATGGCTGTACTAATTTACATTCCTACCAACAGTGTAGAAGGGCTCCCTTTTACCCACATCCTTGCCAACACTTGTTATCTTTTATCTTTTTGATACTGTCCATTTTAACAGGTGTGAGGTAACATTCCATGTGGTTTTAATTGACATTTCCCTGATGATTAGTAATGTGGAGCATTTTTTCATGTATCTGTTGGCCATTTGTATGTTTCTTTTGAGAAATGTCTATTCAGGTCCTTTGCCCATTTTTTTTTTTTTTTTTTGGACTGGTAAGGGTATGGCAACCCTTGGCATGGTGTGGTCTGCACCATGCTCAGCCAGTGAGCGCACTGGCCAGTGAGCCCACTGGTCATCTCCATATAGGATCCGAACCCATGGCGTCGGTGCTCTCAGTGCTGCACTCACCTGAATGAGCCACAGGGCCGGCCCTTCTTTGCCCATTTTTAATTGGGTTATTTACTTTATTGCTATTGAGTTGAGTTCCGTATATATTTTGGATATTAATCTATTATCATATGTATGGTTTGCAAATACTTTCTCCCATTCTGTAGGTTATCCCTTCACTCTGTTGATTGTTTCCTTTGCTGTGAAGAAGCTTTTTAGTTTGAAGCAATCCCATTTGTTTATTTTTTTACTTTTGTTGCCCGTGCTTCTGGAGTCATATTCAAACAATCTTTACCAAGACCAGTGTCGAGCAACTTTTTCCCTTTGTTTTCTTCTACTAGTTTTGCAGTTTCAGGTCTTACATTTAAATACTTAATACATTTTGAGTTGATTTTTGTGTATAGGAAAAAATAAGGGTCTAGTTTTGTCCTTCTGCATGTATATAATTTCTATTTTGAAACTATAGGATAGGGTCTATTTATTAGTACTAAGATATGGGAACTTATAGAAAAGTATAAGAAAGAAAATATCATTCAAACTTCTTCAATTCATAGTCAGTGGTGGTTTTTATTTTGGTGAAATAAGTCTTCCTTTCTCCTCATTCTTTCTTTCACTCCTTTTCTTCTTTTTTTGCTCTGTCCTCTCTTTTCCTCTCCCCTTTTTATCTCTAAATCTCTCAATGTATCTATCAATGTCTATCTATCCATGTATTTTTTTTTCATATTTGCAACTTTACTCCATTTGCTATTTTATGTTTAACTCTGCACTTAATGTCACGTAGGAAATATTTTCCCATAATTTTAAGTATTTTTGAAAACATTTTCAATTCAATTGTATGCTACATCACAATTCAGTCTCTATTATTAGATGCTCAGTCTGGTGACAGAATTTTCTTTTCTAGTTATGAATAACTCTGTATATCATATATGTGTGTAAAATTTTGTATGCAGTTCCTATCATTTTTTTAATGATAAAATCTTAAAATTGCTATTGCTGGGACAAAGGGGAATAAATATTTTGAAGGTGATTGATACATATTAGGAAAAGATTTTTCTGAATGGTTATCTAATTCAAAATCCTGTTAGTCTTGTGTAGGAGTGATCTGGGGCTCTTTCCTTCAGAGAAGTTTGATCAGTGTCTTGGAGATGAATTAACTTTAGAGTTTCGGATTATAATTCAAAATACTTTTGACAGTTCGAAGAATTGGCTAGTTTGATAGGAAATTAAACTTCAATAGCAGAAAATAAGGGCAGGAAAATTAGGACAGGTAAAAATTGCCAAAATAATGTTTGCAGAGTAGCTGTTTTTGCATGCTTTGCCTGAAGGAGAATCTAGGAGTCATAGGGAATGTGAGTAGATTTTTCTGTAGCCCTGTGGGGGACTTATTATGGTAAGGACTGCTCCAACATGCAAAGAAAAACAAAGCCCATTTAAATTCTCTGTTCTAAAAAGACAGTTAAAATTTTATATTTTAAACTATTAAAAATTAAAAGATGCTAAATACCTTCTTGGAGAATATTGTATGCTCATTTTAATTATTTACTGTCATTATTTGAGCATAAATTGTATTTTAAAAGGCATTCTGGAAGGTACTACTTTCCTCATTTAAACAGAGAATATATTTAGGAAGCTGGGGTGTTTTCCAAAAGCAACAACCAATTCTCTGATTCTCTGGATACCGACTGGGTGTTGAACAATTCAGTTCAAATCTGACATTAACTACCTGAAGGTATCATTAGGATCCATATATTTAATGGATTAATTCCACAAGACTACCCTCAATTCATATGCCAGTTGCAAGTATGGGGTCCCCAGGTAATCTGCACTCTGTTTGACTTGCCTGCAAAGTCAGATGTTTCCACATTCCCCCTTCTCAGGTGTAAGAATTGGCTAGACCAACTAAGGAAAGTGGTCTACTTTTCACCAGTTTATTATAAAACACACAACTCAGGAAGAGCCAAATGGAAGAGATGTATAGGGCTATGTATGGGGCAGGGGAGTGGTGCACAGAGCTTCCAGGCCCTCACTGGGTGCCCTATCGTCATTGAACCTTGATGTGTTCACCAACCTGGCAGCTCTCTGAACCCTGTTGTTTAGGGGTTTTAAATAGAGGTTTCATTAGATAGGCATAATCCATTTTGAATTTAATTTCCAGTCCCTCTTCCCTTTCCTGAGGTTGGAGGGTGAGGTTGACAGTTCCAAACTTCTAATTATGGTTTGGTCTTTCTGGTACCCAACTCACATCCTGAAGTTGTCTAGGGGCCTGCAAAGAATTACATTATTAGACCAAAAGAATCTCCTACCACTCAGGAAGTTTTAAGGGATTTAGGAGTTTTGTATCAGGAACTGGGGACAGAGGCCAAATAAATATTTCTTGTTATGTACAGAAGCTCATTTTTTCTTCCATGAAATTTTAGGGGAAAAAGAATTATTTTTATCTTGAAAATGGCACTTTGAGGATAGGAATGCTATCCTAAAATTAAAAAGGCATATATTTATAAACACACACGAGGAAGGAGTTTAAGAAGCCTGGTTCTGGTTGGTTGTAAGTTGTAGTTTTGTGTGTGTTTTGAGTATAATTTGTACTCTACATGCCTGTGCTAAACATCTCTATTAGCAATCTTTTCTGTTCATTTTCAGGACAATTTTAATTAGTGTTCAGATAAGTGACTCTGAGATAGTTACAATCCAGAAGGACTTTATGATATGAATTTTTTCTGATGAGTGATATTCAGCATGGTTTTAAGACCATTCATAAATCACATACAATGGCTTAAAAATCAGAACCTTGAATTAATCAGATTGTTTAAATCATTTAATTAAATATCTCTGCAGGATTATATGGAGTGTGTTTATTTTCCAGAAAACTTTGTTCTCTTGTGCTAATATACTGCTTTTCTAGTTTTCCTTTTTAGCTTACATTCCTACCATTCATATTTGAATGTAAGATTCTTTTCTAACTGAAACACCTTGAAATATGAGACAATTTTATTTTATGTTTTGCTCAGCACTGTTATGTATAATAGCAGGCTTACTTTTCAAAGTAGAGTTCTCCATGAGTCTGTGCTCTGCACACAGGATGCTTCTCTGAGAGCACTGAGTGTCAGAGTCCACTGCTGCCATCACTGACAGGACAGATGGAGGATGAACTAGCAAGTGAAATTGTTGCTGCAAAAGCTAAAATAAGTGAAGCTATAATTCTAATTAGTTTGTCCATCCTAACAGTATGTCATACTTGGTATAGTCAACAACAGTGAATGATTAAAAAAATGGCAGCTGTTCTTTGATTTTGGAAATTTATTTTATTTATAATTTTTGAAATTATAATTTGAAGTATGTTAATTGCAGAAAATTAGAAAAATATAGCAAAACGAAAATAAGATAAATATCATCAATAATTCCACAGTTAGAGATAAATCGTATTTATATTTCTGTGTATTTTCTATTTTTATATAATTGGGATCCTTTTGTACATACAATTTCATGTCCTCATTTGTTTCATTCAGCATAACATTAATACTCTTTTGATGCTAATTAAAAATGTATGAAAATCTAGTTTTAACTTCTAAGTAATATTCATTTGTACAGTCATATCATTATTTACTTAATTACTTTTCAGTCCCAGTTTTCAATGATGAACACATTTTTGTGTTCATCACTGATTATAATAAAATAGCATTATGCTACCTGTTAGATTGTATATTTTCGGTGCTAAATTATAGGATATTAGATAGATGCACATTGTTATGAGTGGGAATAACCTGAGAAGATTTTATATGATTGACTATGAATTGTTCTTTAAAGGGTTTGCAGCCAGGGTTTGGCTGGGTCAAAACTTAGGAAAATTCATGAGCAGAGATGTGAACAGGAATGAGCCTGGGCTGTGTGTATCTGTTTGACTGATCCAACTAGACTGGAAGGATAGGTTGAAGAAAATAAAGTTTGAAATTTGGGGTGAGGAATTTGAAACTTTGTTACTAGGATAGGTATGGCAACCAAAAGACCTGAATCTTCGGGCAATTGTACTTTTAGCGATTCATTGCAAATTTTTATTTAGCACATTTTATGTGCAAAACCCCCATGACAGTCCAATAAAACATGGTAGAGGCTACAAGAGGCTTATACTTCAGTAGAGATGATAATATTAAACTAGTGAATTCAGTGGTCCATCATGTTGTCCCCACTCATATTGTAAGATGGTAACAGTGTTGGTTTGGAAAGGTATGCTCACGGTGGCAATTTGAAATCTTTGGAAGTGCAGAATCAGAACAGAGTCACAACTTAAATTGTGCAAATATTTAAAATATTGTTTTCCATATAGATTTGAGGGGGCTGGTGAAAGACAGGAATAGCAGGTAAAGGTTCATTAAAGAATGCAGGGTTTGGAAGCAGGGAATGGGTTGGAGAGGCCTTAAATCTAAATGGATGATTTAATCTAGTGGTTCTGATTGCTCAGTGGACTATTCAAAATATAAAACCTCAGTCCTATCCTTGATCTGCTGAATCAGAATTTTTGGAGGATGGGATCAGGCACATATATATATATTTAAAAAGCTCCCTCAGAGGATCTGATGTGTGTCTCTGATCAGAAACCACTAAATGAATTAATATGTGGTTTTTTTACCCCCCAAATTTGTCAAGTTGTTTAAATCTACTTTTTTTAACCTTAATATACTTAATATGCTCATGTATGCATTTTCCTTCTGTATGTTTTTCTCATACTGCTTTCAGTTCCTGAGATTTTTTTTTTCTGTTACTTGGTGCCAAGTTGTATCATAAACATTAATTAGTGTTTCTCTGCAAAATCAATTTTGAGCAAGTGCAATACACTGCAAAAGTTAAAAGAAATTTCTGAAACTTTTTTTTTTTTTTTTTAATGGTAGGGTCAAAAGCCAGGATGGATGTTCAAGCATGGTATTTGAGAACTTCAAAGCTGGCTCTGGCCTTGGCAATTATCCGCTCAAAACCAGCAGAAAAAAGTAGCAGAGAATACACAAAGTACCTTGCAATGTTAGTGTCTGAGCAGGATTCGAAGTGGAGATCAAAAGTCGAAGCCTTGGAAGCTGAAGTTCTGCAATTGCGTCAAAAACTTCTTCTAAGCAGGATTTGTTCAGGATCCTCTGAGAGTGGTGAGTGTATGAGATCACCTTTTGGTGATGTATCAAGCTGTTTTATTTTATTTCAACTGTACAATTATTTAGGAATTTATTTCAAAAACGTGAAATTATTTAGTTCCCTTTGAATTTAGTTACCTTTAAAATTATCATCTTTTACTTCTTGCCTTGTAAAGTTTTTTTTCTTTTTTAACTTCTAGTCATTCATTAAAAGTTTATTGTCACTTTCTAATGAATGGGGCCACATTAGACTTTGGGATGAAATTACAGAATGAAAATAGCCTAGATGCGAAGGCAATAATGTTTGAAGCTTACTGGAGAAATTTATTTTAAAATCTCATTGTTCAGCTTTATTATTTTGCTATGTATTTTATTTTGTTTTTGTATTAAATAATTCATCTAGCAGTCATATCAAGTACTAGCTCTAGACCAGGAATGTGGTGCATGGTAAGGACCCAGAAATTCATAAGTGGTGTTGACCCTTAAGTACCTACCTTACTAGCAGGGAAAACAGACTTATAAATTATATAAAAACCCAGTTGTGATAAATGCTTTAATAGAGAAATTGACAAAATGCAAAGAAGGAAGCCATTCATTCTGTCTGGTTTCTGGGAAGACTTCTTAGGTCTAGCCTTCAAGGGTCTGTCCACTTGTCAGTGACATGGTTATAGAGCATCTAGCAAGAGGCAGAAGCATGAGCAAAAGTATAGGAGTGAAGAATACATATCTGATTCAGAACACTTCCAACATTACGTTTCAGAGTGACCATTACATTTCTTTTTCATCACTTACTTGTAAGGTAGAGATGTGATGGAGGAGAAAGGAAGTGATGTTAGTTGGGACTAGGTACAGAAAGGTCTTGAATGTCACCTGATGGAATATTTTACTGTATTACATATCAGTAAGTTGATCATACAATTCATGGTCTCCACTGGAACCCTTGTGAGAGTGAAAGGGAGAGTCTATTAATAATTACACTAGGACAACAGAGGCAATCCAGGGCTCACTTGAGTAAACTGGAACATGTAGTCACCCCATTAATCAGGAACCATTGGACTTTTTTGAAGCAGAAGTCTGACATTCATATTGTGATTGGGAAACATAATTCTGGAAATTTTTAAAAACTGTAAATCAGATCGTGTTGCCCTTTTGCATAAAACTCCTCTTTGGCTTTAATTGTGCTTCGCATTAGATTCAGACTTCTGATCATGGCTTATAGTGCCATGGAAGGTTTCACCTCCACTCACCTCTCCCACCTCATGTCGTACACCCTCCCCTTTGTAAACTAGGCTCTAGTCTCCCTGGCCTTCTTTCCAGCCCTCAAAAGTTCTTTCTTGCCATGGACTTCTGTTATGGTCTTCTTTTTGACTCTTTTTGTGGCCTCTTCTCTTCCTACAGATCTGATTCTAAATGACACCTCAATGAGGTCTTTCCTGGCAACACTGTATATGTTTCATCCTCCACTAGTTATTCATTATTACAAGCATCCCATGGGGAATGTTTATTTGTTTATTTACCTTGTTGCTGTCTTATCTAATGAACTGGAGTCTAATTTCACTGAAGCGAGGTTTTTGATTTTCTTAGCACTCTTTAGTCAAGCCCAGCCCAAAGCCTGACACATAAAAGGTGCTCAGTAAATAAATATTTGTCAAATGGAAATGGAACATAGAGGATGTTTTGGCTATAGCAGTGACTGGGGGCAGGAAGATCAGTTTCAAAAGCTTCTAGTAAAGCCTATATGAAGAATGACAAGTTGAACTAGTTCTACGATAGTGAGAACTGAAAGGTGACACATTTAGGAATGATTTCATCTTTTCTTTTTTTATTTTATTTTTTGTTTCAGAATAGACACATTAGACATTTGTGAATGCTTTCTGAGTGGTTAAGGGAGATAGAGATGTTTAGGATAATTGAGGTTTCCAGCGTAGTTTATTAAATGGATTACGATACTTTGAATCCAGATAGTGAACACAGTAGTAAGTTTATAAGGTAAAAGATTGAGTTGAGGTTTACCTGTGTATGGGCTAATCCCTGGAGTATATAGGTATTACCCAGAAGGAATATGGAAGTATGGTCCTTTTAAAACTCAGAGGGGATGGGCAGGCTGGAACTATAGACACAGACTCAGGATTTGTTGGTATTTAAGTAACAGTTGAAGTTGTAGCTGTATCTGGGACTCATAGGGAGAATGGAGCTATAGGGGTTAGTATGGGAGGCCTGCAGATTCCAACATTCCAGGGGTGGGCAGAAGGAGAGGAGGCATTATTAGCACGTTGGGAGTATGCAGGTATAGTGCACACATGCATGCTGAGGGTAATAGGGGACACATTAACTTTGGTTTTGGGAATTATCAGGAAAAACTGATAACCTAATATCCATATGTTACTAAAATCTCATTCTTGCATGAGCAAAAATAGTGTTACCCTATAAATACCCACATTTTAATCTCTCTAGAGGCTTTCTTGGTAAATGGCTCTTTGAGTATGCCCAGTGAATGAATGGCAAACGTAATTAATTTTTCTTCATTTTTCTCTGCTGTAGTTATGCAATTAATATAATGGTGCAAATGTAAAATTTCCAGTAACCTTAGACTATGAGTATCATAAACATTCATGATTTTAAAACTGTTTACTATCAAAGGTATATTTATACACTGATACTGCATGCATATTATTTGTTTGTAACATGAGAGTGCCTAACAGTAAGAGCCTGAGTGATAAGTTGTTTTTATGTTGAACACTTTCGCTTACAGTGCCTGTGAGATAAATTTTCAAGAATCATATAATTAAAATCAGTTTTACTCACAGCAGGAGTTGCAGGTAAAGCATTTCAGCGCAGATGTTTGGAAGTAATCTGTCTCTCCATCCATTAACTTAAACTTCTAAAATGAAGAATAAATGGATAGATTCAGATAAATGGAGTAACTAAAAGGGAGAGGAAAAAATGTAAGAAAGGAGGGGTATTAGACCGATAGGAAAATAAAAATAAAGGAAGAGCATAGTAGTTTTTTAGAGATGTATAATTTGAAAGACTGATATGCCTTGCTCTAAGAAAATTTCATACCCGAACATCAAAACTATATTATAGATGTATTTGTATTATTAAATATTTCTTTCTGGAATTTTCAGGGTTGCTTTATGTGTGCAACTGTTCTTGAGTGTTTGGAGACAGCAGGCTCTCAATAAATGTTGAATTGAATGCTTCTTGACAGATTGAGAGGTTGCGGAACTTAATTTAGAGCATCAATTATCCATTGAAGCAACTGAGCAACCCAGAATTAAATAAAGCAGAGCTGAAATGGCAAAGTAAACAAATAAGGAAGTATGATATGGTTTATAAACCATTTCAGGAACTCAGCTATTTCTTTATTCTGGTTTATTTCTCTACAGCTTCTTAAAGAGGAAAATACCTGTTTATTATATTCATTAAAGGTCTAGACTGTACAGAGAAGGGATAAATAGAACTTTATTTTAGAATTATGGCTCATTTTTATTTGACTTAAATGCTTTATTAATAGTTGAAGGAAGGGAGGGAGGGAGGGAGGAAGAAAGGAAGGAAGGAAAGAAGGAAGGAAGGAAGGAAGGAAGGAAGGAAGGAAGGAAGGAAGGAAGGAAGGAAGGAAGGAAGGAAAGACGAAAGGTAGGTAGGAAGGAAGGAAGGAAGGAAGAGCAGCCCATATCCAGTGACACATTCCCCAAATATTTTTGGTGATGTGTGGCAGACATAGTTAGTTTCTACTCAATAGGCAACTCCCTTGTTACTGAAACACTCCTGTTTTGTTTGCGCAGAAAAGTGCTCAGGCCTAGTAGGTTAATCCATGAAGTCTTATACCTGTTTTGCTAGTATTGATCTAAGTTTGGCCAGGGATCTAATTCTGGTCAATGAAAGGTAAAAAAGAATCTTCTGAGCTTTTGATCAAGATTTGCCTGTTTGGGTGAAGAGATGGAGGACCATAAAATAGAGCAGTTTTGAAAATATTTTACCTCAACCCCTTATTTCCTGTATAGGGAACTGCCACATGAAGATATGCTGCCTGGAACTGTGGCAGCCATTTTGCAACTATGAGGCAATATTGAAAAATTAATTCCAACATACTAAGTATTGTGTGGTAGGAGGACGAGGGGAGCCTGGGTCCTTTGTCATTTCTGAGTAGCCAGAGCAACTCTAGGATTACTTTATTAGGAATTTTTTAAATGGTAAACCTTGGTTTAAGTTGTTGTTACCAGTTTTCCTGTTCCTTGCATCGGAGAACATCCTTATACAGTGGGGAAGGGATGGGGGTCATGAAAGAATCAGAGCACTGATTTCTCTCCCAAGAACTTTCCTGATCTATATAGGGGAGAAAATGAGAGAGAAAAACTTAATGTTCTTTAATATAGAGCAGCTTCCTGTTAAAGATGGCCTCTTAATGTTGGAAAGGATGCAGTTTAGGTCTGAGTAGGTGAGTTGGAGAGACTAAATGCACGGAGACTAGTCAGTAAGGTGTCAGTGTCTGTTCCTACATGTAGACTAGGGATTGAAGGGGATGTCGTGACAGGAGCAGGGCTTTGTTAGTGGGAAAATGGCATAAAACTTCAATGAGCAGAGTTAGGATTAAAATTTGAATGTGTGGTGGTTGGGGAGAGGGTAGGGGGAACCAGGACAATTGATGTTGAATGTAATTTGGCACTCACAAGTGGGAGCAGATGGGGGAAGTGCTAAGTCTGTGCTTTTTCCCCTACTTAATGTCTTCGTAAATGATAGATGGGCTATTGGATGACCAGTCGGCTAAAATGAAAAGAAAGTAAGAGAAAATCAAACCAAATTAATTCATTGATTTAAATGTTTATTGAGTACAGGGTGCTTGTGTAGAGTGCTTGGTGGTGGTGGGAGGGGCAATATGCAGAGTAGTTATGTTTGCACTTAGCCTTTGTAAGTTTTGTGTCCTGGGAAACAACCAACCCAACCAGAAGGCTTTGGGAGCTTCCAGACCCTTCTAGCTGACATTGGTTAAGTTTATCCCTCCACTTGCCTTTACTGCCTTATACCCTGAGGACTGAATTATCAATGCTCCATTGCCTCTTTAGTTCCTACTTCTCATCTTGTAGAAATCTGGACTCAGGAAAAGCTTTTAGCTAAACCAGTGGTGAGAAGGGGACAGAACAGGAGCTGGATATCATAGTAGCCTCCTGGGGACACTGCCAGACCCAGGGTGGAGCTTGCCTTAGTCTCCTGACTGCTGTTTTTCTGGTCCCAGCCCACTCAGACTCTGTCTCATCTCTTTGTTCTTCGTACCCCGTTCCAGACCACACACTGAGGAAGCATTGCAAATAACTGACTTACAGTCACAACTGTGGAGCTCAGCATTTATACGTTTGGGCATTCACTGTTTTACACATGCCGAAATAGCAAGGAAAATGAATGCGTAAGCATTTTCCTCTCAGTTTTCACATAAGCTCTCATAATATAAATTGTCAAGGATAATAATGATAGAAATTTGCTTAAAATTACAGTTGATTTAAAACATACGTGCATAATGTATATAAATATCAGAGAATGTGTACTTAATTTAATAGATTCTAATGAAAGGCTCTCCTATAATTTAAAGTAAATTTATAATTATACATTAGACATGTTTTTCTCAGTATATAAAGTTGAATTAATCTTCTGATATTAGAGACTGTCAACAGACAAAAAGATTAAAATTAAGGTTAAAAAGGCTCGGAATACCAAATGGCTTTAATAGTGACAATGCAATAATTCAGAACTGTAAACACCTTAATTATCATAATTGGAGCTGTCTCTCCTAGGAGTGGTGTACAGAGATAAGGAATTGGAAGGGCCAAAGAAGTACCACACAAGGGATGGGGGCTGAAAGAGGCAATGGAGCTTCAGAGGCTGGCCCTAAGTGTGGGCATTCTACATTGTGCAGCATTCCCAGTAGAAATCATCATTCCTTTCAAATCCCTTCCTAGTGCCTGGCTCTGAATCTCATGGCACGATATAGCCACCTTCTTTGTCTAAGCTGAGTTCCAGGAAGGTATGTTGGATGTCTAGGGGAATTCTCAAGTTAGGTGCACTCTACTTTCTATGTATCTCTAGAATATTTTCACTTCTCTCCATTCCTGATGCCATCTCCTTGGTCTTGCCTAATTTATACCAACTAGACTGCATGTTTTTAGTTGTAGCCGTGTCACTTTCCAGTCTAGAGGGCAGTCCCGTCTCTAGTCTTCTTATTTACTTTAGTATAAAGTCCAAAAGACTTTGACTGGACTATAAGCTTCTCCAGAATTTGGTGTTTGCTTACCTCTCCGGCATGAGGTCTCACCACTGTTTTTCACATTCTGTACCATGGCACTTCTCTCACTTACTTGAATCTACCTTGTTCTTGCTCAGCTCCAGAAGTTTACACATACTGTTTCTTTAGGATATGTTCTTCCCCTCCTTTTTGTCTGGCTGTTTCCTTTTCTTTTTTTCTGATGTAGTTTTAATATCCCTTCTGCTTTTGCTGACTACCTACCTCGACTAGATTAGATTCTCCTCCTATGGGTCCCTATAGTATTTTGTACTTTTCATAGCACATGTGAGCTAAATTACAATTGTTCAAGCAATCTGCCTTCCCCTAAACTTCATGCTTACAGAGATTATGCCTATTTTCATCATCACTTTATTTCTGTGGTTAGCGCAGTGCCTGTCATGAGGGTGGGGGGAAGAGGTGCTTGGTGAATATTTGTTAAATAAATAAGTTTAGACATAGTTATTTGAGTTGTTAACACTTGGAACAAAATGGCCTTGCTAATCTGTAATTTCTTGAGATCTGCCAAGCCCTTGCCACAGTGGAAATAGGATACAGAGAGGAAGATCCAGAGTCCTAGGCAAGGAGACCCACTAAGATGGGATGAGTATCAGGGCTCCTACCTTTGATGGAGCCATTTTTGCTTATAATTGTTTAATCTGAGTGGAATAAATGAAGATTGACAATGTTTGCTTCCCATCTATGGAACAAAAGCTAAAACTATTCAAAGTACTTTTGCATTCCTAGGTCTTTGCATAATATGATTTTTTTTTTAATGGTTTAACTGGTAGCAAATTTTAATCTAGTTCTTATATTTAGAATTATATTTATTTTTTGGCAGGCTTTGTCTGTGTTTTTTAAATTGTGCTGCTGTTTATCTGTTTTGAATTTTAAGGTTCTGTTAGAAATCTTGAATGTACCATGAGAATTCCGTACTTAATATTTGGATCCTAGACACCCTGAAATTTATTTTTTAGAATAAATTTAATGTGTAATGAATAAAATCCAGGTAGACAGATCTGAACTTCAGTTCAGGAAAATGTATAGTATAATATCAACCCCATTATCAAAGCAAGAAGGAAATCAGCTAACAGGGTTAATGGGGTAGGCCTGAGATTCTGCATTTCTGATAAGCTTCCAGGTGATGTTGATGCTGCTGGTCTAAGGACAAATATTTGACTAGCAAGGAACTGTTTTTTTGAAGGAATTTGTCTGTAAAGGTGTTGGGAAAATATAGGAAAATAGTCTGGGCCCCTCAGATGTTCAAAATCTTGCTGAGCATTTGATGTAAATATGCACTTGTGTCCAGGTATTCCTTGGTTATTGTCTAATATAATTGCACATGTGCACCCAGGTGTGCTGGGTCATGACTTAAGTATAAAGGACAAGTGGCTCTGATCCACAGGGCCCCCCACCCCTGGGATGCCCCAGGGGGGGGGAGGGCATGGGGAGGCTGCTGCTGCTGCTGCTGCTGAAGGCTGTTGCTGCAAGTTGTTGCTGCAAGTTGTTGCTGCCAGTGCCCCTGGGGCCCTCCAAGAGGCCACTGCCACACCTGTAAGCTGCTGGACCTGTAAGCTGCTGCTGCCATTGCTGAGGACTGACCTTGTGTCATCTGCCGTTGGCTCCCGGGATCTTTCCCAATTATCTAACGTGGACCTGCCTGTAGGGGTCTGGTGACCCAGTCTGTACAATGCGTTTGAAGGGTCGAAGCCTTAGCTCTGACAATATAAATGGAAACTTAGTAAAATAATGAAACATTTTGGCTTTAGTTATCATTTGCCTTACTCAACAACTGGTGTAGTCGTGTAGCTTTACAAAAGAGAAGAAAAAAAGATAGGTTCTTAGTTGGGGAGGGTGCAAGGTGGAGGGGACAGCATGTTGGTATTTTGATGGGAAAGAATTAGCAGAGAGGGAAAAGTGGAAGATTCGGAAGGGAAAAGGTAATGTAGGAATCATGGGTACCTTAGGGCCTTCAACCTAGAAGAAATAAAGAGCACAAGTGGAAAGGCTGGCTCTGGAACTCTAGAAGGGGCTGGGATTTCTTTTTCTGAGGCTCTTCTGAAGGTAGCAGTAGGCAGTTCTTTATTTGTGCTTGTACTGAGCTCATTTCTGGTAGCTCTTTAAGGAACTATCCTTTAGAGTTTGCTCTCTGCTCCTACTCCTCCCTCAGTGCCACTTATTCATAAATCTGTCTCTTGGTCCTATTGTTTCTTTTTTCCAACTGCCTTTGGATTCTCATTGTTGTATTTCCCTCCTGCTTCAATCTGGTCTGAGAAGTCATCGTTCCTCTTGCCTTGGTTATAGTTAAAGAAACAAGGAAAGCAGAGTCAAATAACTTATCTAAGGATAAATGAATAGTAAGTAGAGTGGTGACCCTGTAGAATTCTAGGACAATGCTTTTCTAGTACTTTAAGGTATTTCCTTAGATTAATGGTTCTCAAAGTGCCGTCCCTATAAGCTACATCAGCATCAGGTGGGAACTTGTTAGACATACAAATTCCCAGGTCCTACCTCTAAACTGAATCAGAAACTCTGGGCGGGGGCCCAGCAATCTGTGGCTTAACAGGCCCTCCAGCTGGTTCTGATGAATACAGAAGTTTGAGAACCATTGGTTTAAACAAATAAATGTGAAATATATGTTCAGGGAGCATAATAAAAAAATTGGCCAAAAAGGGGTCAGTAGAAACCTAATCATTCCCTATTCAAACATCTGAGTACAATACATTAAGAGGGATTTGTAGGCCAGCTTCTGAAAGATTTCTCAATACCTACTGACAACATTTGGCCCCATTCATCAAAGAATTGAGAGCGTTCATTTAGAGCCTGAATGAGCTGAGGCACATGGCAGAAATGAGAGCAAATGAGCAAGCAGGAAAAAAAATAGTAACATTAACATCGTCCTAGCAACTGTGTTTGGTACGGTTCTATACTGTTCAATGAAATATGTATCAAAACATAGTAGGAATCCAAGGACTGAGTATTGTTGATTCTTTATCTAGGAGAACTTTCCCTTTTCTTTCTCCTTCCAGTTCTCTCCATCCTTATTACCATCTTCCCTTCTTAATAAGTACTCATATGTTTTGTCATAGAGCATTCTGAAGATATGCTATATTTTCTGGCAAGATGTACAGTTGTGTAAGACAGCCTTTTTTTGAAGTGGAAAACATTCTTTATCTTAAATCAGTTTCAAGGAATTTTAAAGATGTCTTGTAAGGAAACCATTTTGGATAAGAAATTCAGTCAACTGTGTACTGGAAATCAGTAGAAAACCTTAAGTTGTGATTAAACTATACTAGTATAGCAATCCTTAAAAGAGCATATAGAGTAACAAATTTATTTCTATAAATGAATGCTAATATGTTGTAGGAAAAAAGACAAAACAAATTTACTTGTAAATGAAGTTTTATATCAGGCGTGTGAAACTGTAAACACACATTCTAGCATAATATTCTGGGTCATACTGAGACCTAAAATAGCTAACCTTGGTACAAAGTGAACTTGTGTGAATATCTAAATAGAATATTCAGACAAAGCACCTGTATCAGTAAAAGTGGTCCAACACCAGCAAAGAAGTAGAGAGTTTAGGAATGAATCTCTGTAGAGGGAGACCTGGGAAACACATCAAATCTGTGATTTGTGTGGTAGCGCTCATCACAAGGGGCAGTAAGATTTTTATACTCTTCTTATACTGCAGGTATATGGTGGTCTTCTCACTTGAATGTCCTGTTTTAGAAACATCACTTATGTGAACTTTTAAATTTAAATTGCTTGTTAGCATTTCTTAGCATTGGTGGGATAATTAAATACATCAGTACCTCTGTTGTGGGTTGTGTGTGCTGTGAAGATGCTAAGGTGTTGTGAGCTGCTCTCAGACATTATGCAGATCCATTGTTTCACATCATCAATTATTTTGTAGTAAATGTGTGATAATTTTCCTTGCTTTTGCTCTTCCATTTCTCTCGGATATGAGAGAAATATTGCTTATGTATCTTTAATACATTTCAAACTATGTCTGCCAAATTTTGTGCTTTAAAATACACAAGAAAAAGATTGTGTCCAGAGAAAGCTGGTTTTTATGTTTTCAGAAGCCTAGCTCTAAACATTCCTCATTTATTTTTTAAATTAATAAGTCACACGAAGAATAAACACTGAGTTGCTTTTGTGTTCTCTGTGGTGCTAGATTCAGAGACTTGTACACATTACTTTCTCAAAGATGTTTCTGGGTTTCCTATTTAAATTATAATCTTTATTAATCTTAATTATAAAGAAAATTATTTTCATGAGGTGAGGTACTTTTTCTATGTAAATTGTATTACGTTACCATTTTACATCAATTTGACAAATATCACTTGGTGAAAAAAACTGGTAAAAATTTAAATAATACTTCTGATTATTTTACATACTTTTTATAGTATTTGAAGTTTTCTAATTTTTCAATAAAACAATATGCAGAATTTAGGCATCTTCCTCCCGCCCATTCTTATTCTAATAACAAATATCTTTTCCCCTGGAAATTGGTATAATTTGTTCATTTCTTTCTGTAAAATAGTGCTTTTTGACAGAATGACCTTATTTTTTTCACCCAGTTCATAAAATTAGATGGCATTTTACATATTTTAATACCTAATTTTGTTAATAGTTATGCTTTTAATAACTCCAAAGTATTTCTACCTGGGTGTTTTTATGAAGTGTTTATCCTCATCTGACTATTTTTTCAACTGTGAACCACAAGGCATCTCATCATATCTGTAATTTACAAGCAGGAATCAGTTCAAAGTAGGCCAGGTCCATGCTGGTGGGCTGCTTTGTGTGGCTGTGCAGCTCTCTGATGTCTGACTAGGCCAGAGATGCAGCAGGATCTGGATGTGAATTGTGTGCCTCAGCAGTCTGTACTTTTCCAGTTCCTCTGAGATGTCTTTAAAGAAGTTCTGTGTCCACATACAGTTACCTGTGATAGTGAACACAGTGATGACAGACTTAGGTGCTCATTCACCTTTTTAACAGTAAATGCCATATGAATCCAAGCCTTTTGTACCTGTGTGTCTCTGTCATGGTGGGGAGTTCCTGTAGATATGAAGAAAAAAAAGTACCATTAATGAGATTTGCAACTTGACTTTAAAAATTTATTTTCATTTTTAAGACTTTCTGAAACTCTTTGCCTCTTTGGTGTTGTCTCTAGAGTGTTAGTTTAGACAGACATAAGGCTAGAGTTCCAGTGGCTCTCAACCCTGCCTGTACATTAAGATCACCTGGGGAGCTGTTGAAAGTCCTGATGCCCAGGTTGCACCCAGACCAATTACATCAGACTCTTTGGGGTTTGGACTGAGGTATCAGTATCTTTCACAATCCTTAGGTTATTCCAAAATACAGCCAATACTGTACAATACTGGTTTAAGGTGAAATTTTATTTTCTGTATTCAACCCAAATTCCAGTTTTTATTATTAATCCCACCTAATTTTACTGGAGTTAACTTTGAAGTACATTGCAGTTCTGTTAGAAAGAATGGAACCATCATTCTTCTCTCTGCTCCTATGAGTTCAGCATTTTTAGATTCCACATGTAAGTGAGATTATGTGGTGTTTGTCTTTCAGGGGCTGGGGGTTGGGGGAGAATGGGGAGATGCTGGTCACAGGGTACAAAGGGTCAGTTAATCAGAAAGAATAAGTTCTAGAGGTCTATTGTGCAGCATAGTAACTGTATTATTAATAATGAAATGTATCCGTGAAAATTGCTGAGAGTAGATCTTAAATGTTACCATAAAAAATACTAAATATATGAGACGATGGATATGCGAGTCAGCTTGACTTAATCATTTCACAATGTATACATATACCAAAAAATCACATTGTACTCTGTAAATATATACAATTTATATTTGTCAATTATACCTTAAAGAACTGGGGGGAGTGGTGAATAGAAGACACTGACATGGGTCCTTTGTGGAGATGCATCTGACTTGATTTTTCTGTACTATTTAAATCTAATTGTGAGATTTGATAGCATGGATGATGGCACTGGGAAGAGGGGTTAGTGGGTCTCTGGGCAGCTGGAGTTGCCTATGTTCACATGTGGATGTGCTGGTGGCATGGCTGGGTTTGGAGTACACACACACACACACACACACACACACAACTACATACTTTTTAGTTCAGATTACACTAAAATCTGTGGCAGCATTGTCTTAATTCACAGTTTTTATGGCATGAGTATCATGGGTTTATATGTTTACCAGAAAGTATCTTGAAGATAAATGGGAGTGATGTGATTGTAACCTCTATTCTAACAGGGTTGAATAGGGAAAAGTGCAATGCTTAGAACACCATGATTAATATAAAACACTCTAATATGCTAATGAATGGTCATCATCAAGGTTTACCACCCACTAGGTGTGTAGTGATCAAGGTGAACATGCCGGAATGAATGAAGAAAGAACCAGCAAAGGGAGATGAGGTATTATTGATGAAGGAGAAGGGTTGCTGAAGACAAATTCTGGAGGCAGAGTACTTATTGGAAAGAGCATGCGTTTTGGAGTTAGATGAATCTGGGCTGAATCTCCGCTCTACCAACATCACCTAAATATTTTGGGGCAAGTCCCTTACTATCCGTGATACCCACTCTCCTTGCAAAACATGGATGACAACGATAATGATAATGAGGGGCAATGGTGAGGTTTAATGAGGAATGCTTGACACAATGCTTCCTGCCACATAGACACAAATAAATACTAGTTTCCTTTCTCCTTGGCCTTGCTAGTGTGATGGAAATTGCCCTTGATTCCTTAGTAGCAGAGGAACCTAATGACTTTTTTTCAGGAATTGAGGAATTTTATTGTTTAGTTTTCTTGAAAGGACTGGATTTAGCTGTTTTAACAGATTATATTATTGGGAAAGGGAAGAACAAAGGTTTAAGGGTGTTGTGTGAGTTTTCTTCTTCCAGTAGTAGACCTGAATGATGGGCATCATTGTCACATTCGCAAGTTTCAGTTCAGTAGCAAAAGTGGAAGATTCTCAGTATTACAGGTCTGGTGGTTTGCTTCTCTTGGTAAATCGTTCAGAAAATTGTGTAGGAATTCAGCTATTACCCTGTTCAGTTATTTTGGGAGTTACATTAATGGCACCTAATTTTCATTTTCTATTTCATCTCTATATTGTTATAAAAAGTTCTAATTTGATTTCTATTCTTTTGTCCTGCTTTCTCAGTCATATACTTTTCAGCGTTCTTCCTTTTCCACAATTAGCCCCATAATTTCTATTGTCTGTGAAACATCAGCTCTCCTGGACTGCTTCAGGAGCCTAGGATAGGTCATCTGCCATTCCATTTTGCCTCTGTCAGATCTATTGCCTATGCCCCTGTCTCTGTGCCCTTGTTTGTGATCCTTCCTGTTATGAAAGACCTCCCTGTTGAAAGCTCTCTGATCTCTCAACACTCACACCATATCAAATCTTTCTGGCTTTTCCCTAGTTTGAACTAATTTCTTTGTGCCTCTATGACTTATCACCTATACCAGTGTTTGACGCTAATGCCTTTTGGCCTTGTAGTAGAGTCAATTGGGCTGTTTGTTTTCTGAGTTCCTTGATGGTAGGAGGCTATGCCTTATTTATTATTTGAGTTCTTTTAGCCCTTATTCTAGTGCCTTTACATTGTAACATCCAACATGGATTTAATGAATTAAATTGAGTACTTTATAAGCTATGTGAAATCATCTATTCTGGTGAGGCAGAATATATTTAGTTTGGTTTATTTTCTCCCTGAAAAATGTGTGTTAATTTTCTTTTTTAATGGTAAGAGATTATACTGCTCTTTTTGTCAAGTTTATTTCATTTCTTAGACCACAGTTTTTACAATGAGTGATGAATGAATGAACCGTAATACTAAAGCTATGCTGTACTAGTTCTTAACTTGGCCTTGAAGTTATGAAAATCAGAACCCTGAGAATGGACTTTATTTTCAGGACAATCACAATAGTAAAAATCAGTGGAAATGAGTTCTACTTGGTTTGCAATAAGGTGTCTGCAGAAAATTACTTTGAGCTCTTCTTTCTACAATATACAAGACTATGTTTTAGTCATAATTGACAGTGTAATGATTGACTACTAAGCTCTCATTGGCTGTGCCTCTTTTTCAGAATTAAGAATATTTTTATTTTTGTCTCCTTCTGCTGGAGAATAGACTCTGCAGAATCAGGCTTATGACTTTTGGCCATATCCCTAAAATTCTCACAGAGTTTTCATTTGGGGCTTTGCTGGTAGATAGACTGCACTTAAAAAGAATGTTAGCTATGGAAATGTGTATGTCTCCAGACTGCAGTGTGTGAATGATTCTGGTCTTCAAAACAAGCCTATAATTAGTTTATATACTTATGGCATATAACGAGCTGTTATGTCATCCTTCAAGTATTTTATTCCATGGTGAAATGAAAGGCATCTAATTCCTAGATTCAAAATTAGCCAGTTATAGTATTTTTCTATTTCTGGATTGTCAGTCAGTCTAGAGTATTATCAATATTTTCAAATAGTTTTGTAAGTTGTTAAAAAAGAGTAATTTATGTGATTTCACAATTTAATAGTCTTTTCACCTCTGAGCTTTTATAACACTTTTTTTTTTTTAATATTGTCATTATGGCATTCATTTGGTATCAATTGCTGAGCACCCACCTTATGCCTGGCACTATAGTAAGTGCTTAGGATAACTTTAACACTTAGGTTATAATGCTTTCTCTTTGGAGTTTACAGTTAAATGCAGAAGATAAATGGTTAACGTATAATAACAGGGTCTGTGGGAGCCCAGTGCAGGGCAATCTGATCTATCTGCAAGGTCAGAGAAGGTCTTGTTGAGGAAGAGCATTTAAATTAAAATTTGAAAATTGAATGGTAGTCAGGATAGATGAGTTTCAAAGGGGTGAGAGTATTCCAGATAAAATAAATAACACAAGGTGTGGAGGTGAATATGGCTAGAGGAGTGGTTTTCAATCTTGGAATTGCCTGAAGAGCTTGAAGAAAATTCACTGTTTAGACTCCACTTTGAGAGAGACTATAGATACTTGGAAAACCATCATTGAGGTATATTCAGCAGATGCATGACACAATAAGATTTGTAACTGAGAACGTTACCAAGTTCCAGCATAAGACAAATTGGCAAGGGATGAGGCCAAATGTGCAGAGACCAGTTGAGAGGTTGTTGCAGTGGGGTGGACAAGAGACAGGGGAGTAGCTTAGGCAAGGGTGATGCCAGTTGGAACTGTAAACAATGTTGAGAATAAAAGTTGGCAAAAGGAAAGGAGAAAAGGCTAATTAGGTAGGAGAATCCTGAGAAAAGTAGTATCACGTAAACCAAATGAAGAGACTATTTTAGAATAAGGAAATGCATGAGATGAGATGTCAGGCAAGATAGAAACAACTCATGACTGTCCATTGAACAAAGTAACCAGGAGGTCATTTGCTTACTGTCAACTTTGTTGAGAAAAATAGCAAATATATGGAACACCCAAACACGTGACCCAGGCAATAAGTTTCATAGAATATCATTGGAAAGGCAGCTGTGGGCATGTGGTTGGGAAAAGTTTCAGAAGAGAGAGAGCATGTGAGCAAGGCCTTGAGGGAAGCAGAGAACTTCAGTAAGCAGGGGCTTACACAACCCAGGAAGGGAAAAACATTCTGAGGTTTGGGTGTGGTATTTCCAGGGTAGAGGATATGATCATTTTTATGAAGATTGCACTTTATTATTCCTATAATGGGAGACATTAAAGAGTTATGGACTGGGGTTGGCATAAAATCCATCAATAGTTTGTTGGATATAGGAGAGGGAAAGAAACTAAAGGCAGGGAAGTCTGATAGGAGAAGATAGAAGCATTCTAAGCATGATGAGAAGAAAACAGATTAGTATGCCATCAAGGGGAATGAAAAAGTTCCAGCGTGGTGCATTTTGAAACAAATAGAAATAATGCAGCTTGTTGCATAACTGACTAGTTGTAGGTGAGAATTAAAAGAGAGTGCTCTAAGGAAATTCAAGATTTTTTTT
This sequence comes from Cynocephalus volans, assembly GCF_027409185.1. NCBI lineage: Eukaryota > Metazoa > Chordata > Mammalia > Dermoptera > Cynocephalidae > Cynocephalus > Cynocephalus volans. Next base: position 82,588,233 of record NC_084464.1, read on the forward strand.
TTTTTTTTTTTTTGTCGTTTTTTCGTGACCGGCACTCAGCCAGTGAGTGCACTGGTCATTCCTATATAGGATCCGAACCCGCGGCGGGAGCGTCGCCGCGCGCCCAGCGCAGCACGCTACCGAGTGCGCCACGGGCTCGGCCCAGGAAATTCAAGATTTTGAAATTGGTAGATAGAAGAAAGATCTTTTTACCTAACAGATATATATATATATATATATATATATATATGCTATTTAATACTTAGTTGTTTATGAGTTCTAAAAATATCACACATTTTGGTAGGGAGAGAAAACATGGATTTAATGAGCTAATATTTTATAATTTCTTTGGTACCTGCAAGATCCTTTGTCAGACTTCTCTTGGAATGACACCTCCATATCAAAGGAAGAGGAACTCTAAAATATGAGTGGTGATTCTGAGCCCTCCAGGGTCAGCGAGAGTCAGAGCAGAGTCCCCCACACCTGGGCCAACAGAATTTATGGGGACTCCCAACACCCTGAGGGAACAATGGGCAGAAACATCAAGACTCTGAAAGGCACTAATAGGATGACCGTTGTGTATTATGGCTTATGTTATAATCTTCAGCATTTGGGAGAAATACTCTCATTAGTCACCAGAAGTGAAGATTAGAGGGGATTTTATGAATGTTTTATGTATCCTAGGATTGCAAGATTATTTCCTTGGAGTAGCTTAAGTTATTTGAAGATGTATGTTTAGCAGTTACCTAGAGACAATCTGAACTGTTATTGATTCTGAAATAAATAAGAAGGGGTTATCAGAAGGTAGTATTACCCACTGTGATCATATTTTAAGCAGTACTAGCAAAATACAGTGATAACTGTGATTGTCTAAATTTTGTGTGCTCTTTTTCTCTGTTTCATAGAACACAGTTTCCTTGGTATCTGGGATTGTCAGTAAGGTTGTAGAAAAACAATTATTTGATTCTAGTCTTTCATAGTGCACTTTTTGATAGCTTTTTAAAAAAGCATACACTTCCTGGACTGGTTTTGACACATCAGATGTAAAAAAATAAAATAAAATCTTAAAACCAGAACCCATATACCATGAACTATATAAGGTGGGCTTTAAAAATGTTGTGGTCAATGTAAGGCCTTATCCCTAGAGTTGCAGCTCAGACTGGAGGTATCCCTGTAGGAGTTTCATGATTGAGATCTCTATCTGTTTGATCTAAACAGATGTACATCAGTTAGACAGAAGTGTGCTTGGCTCTGTATCCAACAAACCAGTGGCCACATGCAGGAAAAGCCTACTATCGTAGATTTACAAGTTGCATGGTACCTAATAAAACAAATGTGATTTAGAGAGTAGAATTGAAAGGTAAAAGAATTGTAAGGTGAGTTAGAATTGGAGACTTCTTGTTGTACTTGTTCAGGTGTTATATAATAAACATACAGATGTTTATGGGTTGGAGCATTATGGGTAACTGGAAGTTATTTTTTTAAAAATATTTTTCAATACAATACTGAAAATCTTCTAAAATAGCCAAAATAATCCAACAAGTACTTAAATGTATAATACTGTGCTTGCTTCTCAAGATTGGAAAAGAAGAAATATTTACTTAATTCCCACTAGGAGCTTATGGTCTGGTTACAGAGGCAAGAGCTCCTGAAACAATCACATGTAAAGATTCAATATGGAATGCATATAGTTTTGTCTTGGGTTATATTCATATTTATTCATCCATTAACTAACTTATTATTATTATTTTTTTTTAACAAAAACCTTGGTTTCTGGAGGTCTAGTGGTGAAAGGGCAAAAGTAAAAGAATTTATATTCTTATGGAGGAGATGGACATTATCAAGTAAACTGATAAGCAGGAAAAGTTCTGAGAGTGTCCAAGGCTGTGAAGAAAATAAATCAGGTTGAAGTGATAGAGCATCTGGAGATGGAGCAGGGCTGCTAACTCAGGCTGGGTGGTCAGTGAGCCCCCTCATGCAGGAGGGGGTGTTTGAGCTGAATCCTGAAGGAGCAGTCATCCACGTGTCTGTGAGGCAGGAATGTTCAGTGAGCAGAAACAGGCCAGTGTGGTTGTGGAGCAGAGTGAGTAAGGAATAGAGGATGAGGGATGAGGCCAGAGAGGAGGCAGGGATACAGCTCTGTAGGGCTTGTTCCAGTGGGAAGGACTTTCAGAACAATAGGAATCCTTTGGTGAGTGTTCACCAGCAGTTTTAAACTTCTTGCTCTGGCTGCTGTGTGGAGAATGGGTTTTTAGTGAGAGTGGAAACAGGACTGCTACATAGGAGTCTGAGGCTGTGGTCCATAAGGAAAGTGATAATGGCTTAGGATAAGGGGATAGGAGAGTTAGAATGTATAAGGCTCTACTCTTGCAGAATAGAAAATAAATGGCAAAAGTGAGCCTAAAAAGGGAGCGGAGCTCCAGCTAAACTTTAAAAGGTTAAACAGGAATTAACATGAACACATAGAGAGGAAACAGGAAGACATTTTGGAAGTCATGAAGGTGAGAGTAGAGATGGCATGAGTGAGGAACAGACCATTTCTCTGCTATCCAAAGCATAGCAGCATAAACATAAATTAATATAAGACAGTGGTTCTCACACTGAAATCACCTAAGAGTGTTAATAAATACTGACATCTAGGTTCCACACCGAGAGATTCTGATGTATTTGGCAAGGGGTGTGGGCTGATATTGGGTTTTTTTAAAAAACTAAAGTCACCCTAATATGTAGGTAACGTTGAAAACCACAGATGTAAGGTCTTTCAGTATAAGTTCTTATAACTTAGAGACCTTGATTCCAGCAAGAAACAGGGTAAAGCAGGAGTGCATGAGTTGGGAGTAAAGCGAAGCAGTGCTTCTGAGCTATATCAGGTAGGCTTTGAAAAATGTTCTGGTCAAGATAAGGCCTTATCCCTAGAGATGCAACTCAGACTTGAGACATCCCCATAGGAGTTTTCTGACTTCCTCAATTATTCATTCCCTTTTAGTTTAGTATCTATAGGGTAAAAACAGTGTAGAGGATACAGAGGAATAAGTGAATCCCCTGAAATGTTTATTTAAAATACAAGTTCCTGGAACCGTCCCCTGGAAACACAGAATGCCTATGCCTAGCAGTACTTAATTATATTCTCTTTATGATGATATAAGTTAGAGAAACATCGCACTGGGTAAAAGATCTCAGTGCACCTGATTTTAATAAAAAGAATGAAGAGGACTATCTGTTAGAAATGAATGTCAACCTCAGTTGCCTAGCAAAGGATGCTCAGAGGCCCAAGCCAACCTAAAGATAACATCCCAGGAGTATAGATGTGAGCAATTGGAACCCTGTAGGCAAGAGGTGAAGTCAAAGCAGTGGCTTCAGTGGTTTGGTGGGAAACAAAGTCAGGAAAATTCCCCTGGGAAGAGGCTTGATCAAGGAGAGAATAGAGCTCTGTGGGATCTCAGCAGGAAAGATAGTTAGGGCTAGATTGTGGAGAGAACTGTGTGGTTTGTCATTCACAGTTTGGGGGGTGGACACTGAATTTGGTATATTGCTGACTTCAGTAATTTTATTGTTTTTTACCAATTCCTCATGATGTTGATAGCATCCACACACTGAAGAAAGGAAGTTATGAAGGTGGATTCATTGGTTCACTTTGTAGTGGGTGGTAGCTTCATAGCTTTGACGTTGTTCTATAGGGTTGTGATATTGGCTTCATAGTATAAGTGTCTGCCTTCTCCCAACCTGACACTTCCTGTTTGTTAGGAAATGGATTTAGGACTATTCTTTTGACCTATACTGCACATCTTTGCCCTGTAATAATGAAATCCAAAGAGAGATGATTCTTCTTGTCAGCTCCTAGTTTTGCCCTACTAACTCTTTTCCTTTAGAGCAATTCTTTTATTCATTTACGTAGCCCCTTTTTATTCAGTATCTATAGGGTACAAACTAGAGAATACATAATGTGTGAGCTCTGCCCATAAGATCACACAACCTAATGGGAGCAAAGTCATATCACTAATTATACCTAATGAGACTCTGTGATACAGAGAAAGATACTGGTGTTCAGAGGAGAGAGGGAGAGTGGTTATTTTGTATTAGAGAACAGGACTTTAAGAAGTCTTTTTGGAGGAAGTTGCTTACCTTGAAGGATGAATAGGATTTAGAGAGCTATGAGGACTAGGGTATTTCAGGCAAGAGGAAACAGTGTAAAGTATAGATATAGGAATCTACTGGCAAATGGTTTAATTAGACTGTGGCATACAGAGCATGAAGGGGTGTTCTGGAAAACAGGATGAAAAACTACATTAGATCCTATTAAGAAGGGGGTTGACAGCCAGTAGAAAATATGCTTTATTCTGTAGGCAGCAAGGAGCCTATGGAGATTTTTCAGCAGGAAAATAGAAGGGAAACTTAACCTTTATTGGGTGTGTGCTATGCATGTTCCAGGCAGTATGTTTTCCATAAGTTATCCTTTAGGTGATCTGAGGGCTGAGGTTATTTAGGCAGGGTAATTGGGCAGCACTGCTTAGAGTTGTTTAGGAGAGAGAGGAGATTGGAGATGTCTCCCACAGACATCCTGCCACAGCCCAGGTTTTATATGTAATTATTTAGGGATAGAAATCAAAGAGTCGATAATAAAAAAAGGATTTTGTTTGAGTAAATATTTATTGAGCTCTTACTCAACATTACCGGTTCTGGTATGTGGCAATAAACCAGGAATGCCAGGTTTCTCATGCAGTGCACATTTTTGAGGGTGAGGAAGGAATATATGAGTAGGAAATGATCATACAGTGAGTGATAAGTGGTATTTATGTAATTAAAACAGGATGGTGTAACAAAGACTGACTTGGTGGCTTTTTAGATTGGGTGGTCAGGGAAAGCCTCTCTGAAGAAGTGAGTATTACAGAGACTCTTGAATGGTAATGAGAAACCAACCTTGAGAAAATCAGGGGGTGGAGGTGGCGAGAGTATCCCAGACAGAGGGAAGGTTTAATGCAAAGGCCCTTAGTTGAGAACAAACTTAGTGATTCCAAGGAACAAAAGGTGCGGTAGGATTAATATTATATTTCAGTGGAATTTATATGGGGGTCAAGGAAGATGTCAAAGTTGGCTCTTAGGTTTCAAACCTTAGAGACTGGAGGGTAGTAGCACTGTTATCAGGAAACTGTACCAAGTGTAAGTGAAGGTGGTGATTTCTTTTGGATATATGAGGTTTCAGGCGCTGATATCAAGTCATGTTGAAATAGTATCAAAGAAGGTGAGTGACTTGAGTTTGAGAGAGGAGTCAGGATTGGAGATAAAGATCAGAGAGTGATCTGCCTAAAGGAATTCTCTTAGGCTGTGGGAAAGATGCAGACATCGAGGAAACTGGAATAGGAGAAAGCTAAAGGCACAACAACGAGGAAGGTTTGCACTGGGATTGGGAGAGAAAGAGACAACCAGGAAAGTCCAAAGTTTGAGCACCTGAAGGCAGGAGGAATTGTACTGGCAAATAGTCTAGAACCAAGCTGACCCACAAATGCACTGTTTTGTTTTGTGAACCTCATACAGCGAAGACAATTCAGCTAAGGCAGATAATTCCCTTAGCTTATAATTTCATGCATTTTATATTGCTGTCTCTTTTGGTATGTTCAAAATTAGACTTGTGGTACAGGTTGATTGAGTAGGATTAAATGCAACTGAAGCCTTTTCTTTGTCAACGTTTCTGAAACATGCTTTGCAATATGCTAAAATATAGCCTTCTAGAGACAGAAGTCCTCAATTGCTTTCAAGTGGAACACTGTCATCATATCAAAAGATGAATTGTGAAGTATTTTAAAATAGCATTTCCTGTTTGACCACCAGGTGGCGGAAACATTACTTTGAAATTGTTCAATCCCTTATATTAATGCTAGGAAATTATAGTTGGTAGCGACAAATTATATACACCTGTGATGATATTTCAGTGCATTTGAAGAGATGGTATTTGATTTCACCTTTTGTTAACATATATATGTTCAATGAGTATTCAGACCACCAACTATAGGAGAACAGGCATGAAGCAACAGAAATTGGCACATAAGTAAACTCTGTGTCTGCCCTCAAGAATCTCTCCTTTTCAACAGGGAGTGACTAAATACATTTAAAACATGTTAATAAGTGTAGTAATAGAAATATGTGTAAGATACAGGTAGCCCAGACGGGGAGTGGTTTTTTCCACTTGGGGAGAGCAGGGAAAGTTTCACAGATGATTTAAAGCAGGGTTTGAAGAATCCGTACATCTCTGGGTTATAGTATAAGAACAGATCGGACATGGGAATGACGTGTGCAAATGCACAGTTGTTTGAATTTGGTGAACTGTAAGTGGTTTAGTATTGCTTACATGTGAATAAGGGTGAGGGTGGAGGTAGGGCTGGAGAAGCAGGTAGAGACCAAATAATGAAAGGATTTATGGGCCACGCTGAGGAACTTGGAGGACTCTATCCTGTAACGTAAGGGAAGCCTCTGGAAGATTTTAAGGACAGAAGTCCTGTAATTAAATTAGTATTTCAGCATGGTGACTCTCACACCAGACCAGAACGTTGACTAGAAGAGGACAGAACTGGACGCCGGTAGATCAGCCAGGTGATGGTACTATATTAATCAGTTCAAGAGATGATAATACTGTGAACTAAAGCATTGGAAGGGACTAGGGAGGGACAGATTCAGACACATGTATTGTGATAGTGAATTTTATGTGTTAACTTGAAGGGCCATGGAGTGCCCAGATAGTGGGTCAAACATCGTTCTGTGTATCTGTGAGGGTGTTTTTGTTTGAGATTATTTGAATTGGTAGACTAAGTAAAGCAGCTTGCCCTTCCGTTGGCCTCATCCATTCAGTTGAAGGTGTGAATGGAACTAAAAGGCTATTCCTCCCAAGTAAAATGGAGCTCTTCCCCCCTGACTGCCTTGATCCGGGTCATGGGTCTTTTCTTGCCATTAAGCTTGAACCGAAACCTCAGATCTTCTTGAGTCTTAAGCCTGCTGGTTTTCAAACTGGAGCTTATGCCATCAGCTTTCCAGGGTCTCCAGCTTGCTGACCGCAGGTCTTGGGACTTAGCCTCCATAATCACTTGAGCCAGTTTCTTATGATAAATCTCTATTGGTTCTGTTTCTTTGGAGAACCCTGACTAATACATGTACAGAAGATAGAATCAGCATAACATTATGTTTCACTGTATGTGGAGGCTAGAAGAAAGAAAGGAACCAAGGATAATCCCTCACCTTGCGCCTAGTGACAGGAGAGATAGTCACGGTAGCTGAGATAGGTGATATGCAGGACAAACATGAATTGTGTATTTGTGTGTGTGATGCATGAAGATGATTTGTTCAATTTTATTAACATAAAGTTCATGAGGCTTGCAGGAATACAGAAAAAAGATGCTTTTTAGAGAGGTGATTTTATAAGTTTCATTTTAGGAGTAAGGTAAGGACTGTAGAAATAAGTGAGAAAAGGCATCAGGAGTTATATGGATGTGGCTATATTTGAGGGCAGCTGAAAATATATTTACTGTTGATCAGGAGTGGGCACTTCTAGAGCAGGATGTGTAATGGGGGTACCAGCTCTATTTTTTGAGTGTACATGGGATGCACTCTGAAATGGTAAATGGGCTCAAGATGGACTTTTAAAACAGAAAGAAAATGGAAGGGCTCAGCAAAATGGAATAGGAAGTCCACGGGATCCAGTGCATGAGATACAGAATGTTGCAGACAGAATCTGTAGGGTTTTATTTCTTATAACTTTTAATTGATATCGTATTTTATGTACTTTTATATGTGATTTCACACTTTATCATACTTTAGATTTCTGATATCTATAATTATTTAGTAACAATACGTAATATTTATTGAGCACTTAAGTGTCACATTGTGCTTGATAAGTGTGGGTTTATGTGTGTGTGTGTCTTATCTCTATTAAATCTGATGACAAACATGTTAGATAAAAGAGAAGCTTCATTTGATTTCTGCTTCACTATAGTCCCTACAGGAAAAATAGAAATACAGAGTTGCAGTAGCATGGCTTTCTTTTCTTTTCTCTTCTCTCTTTTGGATATGATTCTTAGCCATGCTTCGAGATCTATGTTGAAAAATCATACGGACAAATGAGTAGACTCTGATTGTAGTTATGGAAGACTCATTTAAAAGGACAGGGATATGTTACTGTCTGTTTCCATACTATATATTATTCAAACAAGAATGGATATTTTAAAATCTTTTAAAAGATATTTATAAATAAATATCTTTTTGTGAATATTGTCAGAGATTGTAACCCATTAATAGTATCACTGAAAATGTTTAATTCCCTCTAAAAAAGCTTTCTTTTTCCTATTTATCTTTTCTATCTTATAAGGACATATACAATTTAAATAATCAGTGAAATAATCATATTCTTTCTGTTTATGTTTCTGTCTACCTACCTATCTCTCTATCTGATATCTGTAATTTATCAGTGTAATCGTTGAGGTCTGGTGTACACTGCCAAGGAGTTGATCTTGGCTCATTATAAGTATTAATATGAGAGATCTGTCAAAGCCAGTAACAAGTTGCAGCACCAAGCGTTTCTCTCAGTAAGGTATCTTCTGCAGATGATACTATTGTTCAGTCAAAGGATCACAGAGATGACAAGAGACAGGGCCTCTGCCCTTAAGCAGCTCATAAACAAATGGATGACATATAGAAATTGATAAATATTTTTATAGCAATGTACAGAAGCTGGTATGGAAGCACATAAGCCTCTCTGCTGTGGTTCAAAGATGATTGGGTTTGGAACTGAGGAACTGTTTTTACTTGCTCATTGTTTGGCTTTTCTCAGCTCTTTTAATGAAGTTGAGCCTGCATTTCCTTATTGGTAAATTGGAAATCATAACAACATATCTTTCAGGGTTGTGGTGAACATCAGTTGAATTATTCGATGAAGCTACTTTGTAAATATGAATATAAGATTCTTTTATTCAATTTGATTGTTTGAGTTTAATACTGTATGCCATATTGTGTAAAATCTTACCATGGGCCTCTGTTATGAAGTTGATGTGTTCATTTAGGGCACTGAGAGGAGATTCCTTTCTGTGTGTTTTTCCTTACTGGTATCCCTAACATCCCCTCATCACACTTTTCTGAGGGTGTAAAAACAAAGCAGCCAGGAAGAAGGGTGATCAGTGTTGTGTATTCCTGTCCCCACAGCACACTCACATGTAGAACTATTCCCTTCAAATGCGTGAAGGAGATGAGATGGAGCAGTTCTAACTTGCCAAAGGCACACTGGTAAGAAGTGAAAAGCAGAAACCAGAAATCAGCTGTTTGCCTTCAAGAGTATTAATAGAATTCATATTATGAGTCTTTCTTGAAATCATCACCCATGAAGTTCAGCTTACTTTGATGGAGATTTGAGCAAGTTAAAGAAATTGTTCACTTTCTTTGTGGAGAACGCTTTTGACTTCCATGAAAGAAAAGTGTAATTTGTTTAAAAAATATGATTTGATTAAAAAATGATTACTGTAGTCCCTCTCTCCCTTTATTTTTGTGAAGAATGATGGGTGTCTTTAGAAGAAATCATTTCAAATCCTTATCCTTGCTCATAAACAACAACAACAATAACAACAACAAAAACCTGTTTAAAATGATTAAGCTCTCTGGCTGTTAAATGCTTCGCTGATAGGCTATTGTTCTGGGTACCACCACATTTTTGAACTGTTTGCATTATCTCCCTAAGCTTGGAATACAGGTATTGTAGTGATCATAGCAAGCACATATCCACAGATTTGTAGTGGTACTGTAGTGGGCACTTATTTATGAACTCTAAATTAAAGCTCCATCCTCTGATTTTACCTCATCAGCTTCTAATTTTACCGAAGGACAAAGGAGCAACAAATTAGATAGATTTACAAGTAATATAGTGGAGAGGGCAGAAGATGTCACTTTCACCATTCTTATGTTCTATCCAAGGAGTGGCCCCCTGTATCCAACTTCAAAAAAATACTTACTGTCAAGGTAAGATCTCCTTGAAGTTCCTATGTTCCAGTGGTAGATTTCTACATCCTTATACATTCTCATCCTCTTTTCTTCAGCCTCAGAGGAAAAAGTTTACATCCATATTACTGGGCCCAACCCACCCACTAGGGTCCTTGGCTGAGTCTCCTACTTTCTCTAGGGCGAGGTCCCACCTGCCATTCTTATTTTCATTCATATTTTCAACCTCTGCTTCTCCATTGCTTCTTTCTTCTTTGTCTATGATTGCTCAATTTCTTCCAAATTGCCATGCCACATTTTCTGCAGTTACCACCTGTTTTATACTCCCCTAATCCAAGTCCTCAGAAGAGCTGGCCATTCTTTACTTTCTTCCCATTCACTCTTCAGTCCATTCACTCTACTGTCTGCCACCCTGAGTGACTGACCAAAGCTGCTGTGGATAATGCTGCTATAGATAAGACCACTGGTGATTTGCTACTTAGTAATTCCAACAGATTTTTTTTCAGTCCTTTATGTGATTGGACTTCACTACTGCATGTAATTCTTCTTGAAACTGTTTTCTTGACTTTCATTACATAATCATTTTTATTCTTTCTGTGCTTCTTTAATTTTTCCTTTTCTGTCTCCTTAATGACTGTTCTTTCTCCACCAGTCCTCAAATATTGATGCTACTCAGGGTCTGTCTTTGATCCTCTGTTTTACTCACTGCCCATACTCTTCCTGAGTGATCATAACCATTTTTGTAGTTTCATATACTACCTACACACTGAGGACTACTAAAACGTATTTTCAGTTTAGACCTTTTCCCCACTTTTAGGCTCATGTGGCCAATTTCTAGGTGAATATCTCTGCCTAGAATTTTCTCTGGCTGCTTTAGAGTTTACATGACCAAACCTGAACTTCTTCATATGATTCTCCTAAGCCAGTTCTTCTCTTTGTATTTTTACCATTTCAGCTGTTAGCACTGTCTACTCAATCACCTAAATAAATACCATGAGGTGCATCTATTCCTACTTTTACCTCATTGGCCATAACTAGTCAATAAACTGGCTTTCAGATATTTTTTTGATATTTTGTACTTATTTCCCTGGTCAATCACTTCCTTCCCCCTTCACTGCAGCTGTGTGGTTCATTTCTCTCATTACTTGATGTTAGGACTAATAGAGGTGACTTTTCATTGATCTCTCAGTGTGTCATTATGTTCTTCTCAGATATGCCCTTTCTGTAGCCAATGGAGTGATCTATCAAATGAAAATAAGACCATTTCACTTGCCTGCAGTACACCTTTTAGCACCTCATTCTGCTTACAGAAATTCTCATGCTAGGTTTCAAAGATATATGTATGTGCTTTAGAATGTTCAATGAGAATTTTTCAATTTCGTTTGTATATTTTACTGATAATTATTTTAAAAACAACCACCACCTTGTTTGTGTTCATGATGGCATATCTGTCAAAGAGTGACTTAAAGTTACTAAGTTTAGCTTTAAATGTATTATTTCTCAGTCTCTCTCTCTCTCTCTCTATGTGTATATATGTATATCTCACATACATACATATAGAGATAATAGTTATAGATAGTATCTCTCTATATTTATATTTGTATATCAGATATTTGTGTGAGTGTGTGTGTGTGTGTGTGTATAATTTTTCCAAAGCTGTCTTACATTATTCAAGTTGGAAATTCATTCTACATCCTACAGGACAAATTCCAAGGTTCTTAATATTTCTTATAAGATCTTTTATGATCTGGCCTCTACATATTTCTCCATCTTAATCTTTTGCCATATACTTTCTGTGAAAGCAACATGAAACTGCTTGTAGGTCCTCACGTATGCAATGCTATTATTTTCCTTGTTTTGTCTGTGCTTTTGCACTTATTCCTTTGGTGTATGGAATTCTCTTGCCTTTTTCCATTCCCCTAACTTTAACTTTGAACTCCTTATGCTTTATAAGAAGTTCCAGCATCACCTATTCCAGCATACACTGACCCGTCTGGCTTGTTCATTGATCCTTCTATTTTCATAGTTCCTATCTCTATTTCTGGATACACCTTATTTGTTTGTTGGAATCTGTAACATACTATGAACTTCTTCAGGTCTTATGGCTGTGTATCTTTCAAGCATGACCCATAGTTGAATGAGAGATGGGGAAATGAAAATATGTGGGTGAATAACCATTGCTTTCTACCTGTAAAGATAAAGATCTTTTCTATAGTCAGCCAAAGCAATTTCCTTCATAGTTTCTCTTCTACTCAGTTTTTACACTAGTGCTTGTTAAATGTTTAATACATATTTAGACACATTTAGTATTTAAGTTAGAGAAATCAATGTCTAGTTTTTATATAAATAAATTTTAGCTACAGGAACATAACCCTTCTATTCTTTTCTGTTTCAGGAAATGTATCTTTGCAGTTGCAGGCTCAGGAACCTGGAAGTTCTGAAAATACATTAACTCTGATGGAAGATTCTGGGTGTGATCTATTAAATGAGGAGAGAACTGAACCTTCAGAGCTGTCCCAGCATTCTGTGGAGAGCTGCACTCCCACACTCTTTCCACCACTGCCTCTTATGAAAAGACCTTGTGCTGTCGTGGAAAATCCTCTGTCTTCTCACATGCAATTCTTTCAACATCTGCTTGAACTGAAGAACTTGACGGAATCAGGTGATCTGAAAACAGACTTAACCCACTTTGAAAAAGACTTGTCTACAGTCTCTGATTCTGTTCTTCGGTTGCTTGATGGCCTGATCACTTTTTACCATAATCCTACACTTCCTTTTTCAAGCTTTTGGACAGAAGCTATTGGTACTTTAGCTAGACTGATCAGTGATTATAACTTATCTAATCATATTCTTAAAAACTGTTCCAAGAAGTTGGAAGAATTTGAGAAAACCCTACTACAGGTTATTTTAGGGAACCATCATATAAATCGGGTAAGTAATAAATCCCTCCTATTCATGAAATAAGGTGTCAGTAATTTTAGTAAACATCCCCTTTAGATAATGTCTATTGCTATCCCCTAGCCTTGTGACTCAGTCTCCAATTGGGCCTTCTTTTACAGCTGTCTGCAGTTCTTATCTGTTGTCAAGTCTCCATCTCTGTTCTCTGATAGCTACAGTGTAGTTCTCTCCATAGATGCCTCTGCTTCAAGCTTGTGTTGCTCTAAACTACCTTCCCTGTTTTTGTTTTTTTTCTTATCAGTATTCTTGGATTGGATTCTTCTCTTGTGTTTTCCCCTACTTTTATTTACTTCCTATTGCTCAAAAAGTCTCATACTTTTCAGAAAACCATTAACACAATTTCCTAAACTATGACTTCTAAGTATTAAATTCCCTGTGGTGGATTACCTGTACTGTATTGAATTTGCTCTTTTTCTGGCACTGACTAGCAAACGCCTTGAGGGCAAAGAATATTTTTCTCTTTTTTTGGACTTTTCCTTTTAAGTGTCATTATGTCCCATGGACCCTCTGCATATGTGGGTTAATTGAATAAATTGGCTGAGAAACATAAAATAAGGCTTTATTATGTTTTTCCCCTCACTTATTTAACATGGCTTAGAAAGGTTGACTCAGGGATGCTTTTTTTAACAAGTGACATTGAGGTAACCTGAAGATTTTTTGTTGTTTGGCTCTTGAGATATAGTGGAGAATTTCTTTTCCATATCACTTTTTATCTTCTTTACTATCTAATCCTTTGTTTGGGAAACTCCAAATGCCTTCATATTTTAATCCTTTTTAGTTGACTACTAAAAATATCACAGAGGAGACTGAAAGGTCTATCTAACTTATTCATTATGTTTCAGGGTCGAAAAAAAGTTGTTAGACCTTGTTTCTTTGTATACATCATTATTAAGTGTTTGTGCCCAGTGCCATGATCTAATGCTCAAAGTTTTTGTACAGTAGAAGCTTTATCAAAATTTTCAAACTATGGTAACATTTGAACTGATAAACTAATTTGTTGCACATATATCTGTTCTTTCCTTTTCAATTAACTTATGATTTGATCAATATTTTAGAAAACCTTATGATTAAGCCTTTGAAAGATAATAAATTTTCTGTCTGGTAAGCTGAAATATTTTTCTGCTGGATGTGGACAATCAGGAATTACATATCAGATTTTCTATAGTTGTGTCTGAGATATATAATCTGTTTCTTAACCATCAGTAAATATATAAAATACTTAATATCCCTTAACCATTTTTTGTATATTTTTGCTTTCTTCTTTTAAAACTACATTAAACAGGTTTTATGGGACTTGGAACTGTGCAGATACTGGCATTTATATTCCTTATCAGAATTACTGGATGATGCAAATATTTTTGCAATCTAAGACGTCTTTCCCTCACCTAAGGACTGGAAGTTGATATGACTTATACCTACAAAAAAGTAGCTTGGGAATTGTATGGAAGTTGGGTAATGTGTAGAAGCAGCTTGTAATGGTACCGGTGGATCTGAAGTGTGTGTTTTTCATACTGTTTGCCATTGTGTCAGCTGTTGCCAAATAGTCGGTCAGCACTATAAGAACAAGTGAATGAATGGCTTTGGTCCTTTCTTGGAGAGGTAATTGCTGCATTCAGAGAAAGGGAAATCATAAAATTGTTCACTGCATTTATAATTAGGATGATTCATTAATGAATTTTAATGGCATTCTCTCTAGGGATTTTTTTCCTACCCAGAAAAAAGCAGCTTAGACTAAATCAAGATTTTTGTTACTCTTGTCCCATCATAATTACTATTATTACTGTCATCATCATCATCCAGATATGTTCAGAAATCTTGATTTATTACTGGAAAAATTAACTAATGATTGCTCTTTATAAATGCTTTTCTGTCTTTTGCTTTCCTTGAATAAAAGCAAAGTCTCAAGAAAGAATATTTCTCAAATGAAATATAGGTTAACTACTATGACCACATTTTTTATTGGTACTAAACTTAATAGACTAAAACAAAATATCACAGTTTAGAGAAAAAAAAAGATTTCTTCAAAAAAACCTTGTTTCTATGGATTGGGAGGGTTTAATTATATTATATTGCTTAAAAACTTGAGCCCTGGTATTGATTTCATTAAAGTGAACTTATATTTGAGCAATGTGTTAGGGAAAGGTATAGAATGAATACTTTAATATTATGACAGAGGGATGTTATGTATTTATAATTCATGCATAGCCACAATGAAATCTTCAATGACATGTTCTCATTAGATTCAGTAGGAAAATTATTCTGATCATAACTTAATTTCTTTATAGTGATCAACAAGAACTTATCTTTTAAAATCTTTAAAAAATTTTTTTAAAATTTATTTACTTTTTTATTTTTTATTATATATACACGTGGGCTACAACATTGATTTTCAATAATTGTGTAGAATATGTGGTGGTTAGATCAGGATAGTTAGCTTATTCATCATTACAATATGCAATCATCCTTTGTGTCCATTGACCAATTCCTCATTAGCCCCTTTCTCCCTCCCCCGCCCCTCCCCTTTCCCACTTCTAGTTTTTAAAAGTTCAGTGTATTATTGTGATTGTCATTTCTTTCTTTCTCTTTGTATTTCTTTATTTTTCATTTGTTTATTTATGGATTCAGCTCCCAGTTATGAGTGAGAATATGTGGTATTTCTCTTACCATACCTGAGTTGTTTCACTTACGATAATTTTCTCCAGGCTCATCCATTTTGTTGCAAATTGTAGAATTTCATTCTTTTTTATGGCTGAGTAGTATTCCATTGTGTATATATACCACAATTTCCTTATCCAGGTTTATTTATATACTCCAATAATCAACTAACAGAAAAATAAATTGAGAAAGTAAGCCCAGTCACCAAAAAAAAAAAATACCCAGGAATCAGTTGAACTAAGGAGGTGATAGATCTCTACAACGATAACTACAAATCACTACTGAATGAAATGAAAGAAGATACAGAAAGGTGGAAAGACATTCCAAAGTCTTGGATTAGAAGAATCAACACTGTAAAAATGTCCATACTACTCAAAGTGATCTACAGATTCAATGCAATCCCCATCAAAATACCAATGACATTCTTCACAGAAATAGAAAAAATAATCCTAACATTCATATGGAACAACAAAAGACTGTGAGTAGCCAAAGCAATCCTGACCAGAAAAAAAAATAAATAAAAATTAAAGTTTGAAGCATAATACTACCTGACTTCAAATTATTCTACAAAGCTATAATAACCAAACTGCATGGTACTGGCATAAAAATAGACACTTGGACCAATGGAATAGAACAGAGAACCAGAAATCAACCAACAGACTGATGGTCAACTGATCTTTGAAAAAGGCAACATGAACATACAGTGGGGAAAAGCCTGTCTCTTCAATAAATGGTTCTGGGAAAATCGGACATCCATATGCAGAAGAATGAAACTAGACCTGCATGTCTCACTGTATACTGAAATCAACTCAAAATGGATTAAAGACATAAGTATAAGACCCAAAACTATAAAATTACTAAAGGAAAACATATGGGAAATACTTCAGGAAGTAGGACTGGGCACAGGCTATGTAAATATGATACCAAAGGCACAAGCAACAAAAGACAAAATCAATAAATGGGATTATATCAAACTACAAAGCTTCTACAAGCAAAGGAAACAATCAACCGAGTGAAAAGACAACCTATAGAATGAGAGAAAATATTTGCAAACTATATTTCTAACAAGGGATTAATATCCAGAATATAAAAGGAACTCAAGCAATTACTCAGTAAAAAAACCCAAATAACCCAATTAAAAAAATGGGCAAAGTAGCTGAATAGACATTTTTTCCCTGCCTCCCCTCCAGGCCTCCGGTAACCACCATTATTCTGCTCTCTACTTTTATGAGAACCACTTTTTTTTTTAGATTCCACATACAAATGAGATCACATGGTGTTTGTTTTTCTGTGATTGACTGACTTCACTGAACATGATTGTTTCAAGTTCCATTCATGTTGCTGCATATGATAGGATATCATTTCTTTTCATAGCTGAATAGTATTCTGTTGTGTATATATACTGCAGTTATTTTTATCCATTCATCCATTGATGGACATTTAGGTTGATTCCATCTGTTGGTTATTGTGAATAGTGCTGTGATGAACATGGGAAGCAGGTGTCTTTTTGATATATTGATTTCATTTTCTTCAGGTATATATCCAGTACTGGAATAGCTGCATTGTAGTGTAGATATATTTTTAGTTCTCTGAAGAACCTCCGTACTGTTTCCTACAGTAGCTGTACCAGTTTACATTCCCACCAACAATGTAGGAAGGTTCCCTTTTCTCCATATCCTTGCTAGCATTTGTTATTTTCTTTCTTGTTGATAATAGCTATCCTCAGTGGGGTGAGATTATATCTCATTGTGGTTTTAATTTGTATTTCCCTGATGATTAGTGATTTTGAGTGTTCTTTATGTGCTTATTGTTTTTTTTGAGAAATGTCTGTTCAGGTCCTTTGCCCATTTAATAATTGGGTAATTTGGTTTTTTGCTGTGGAATTGTTTTGAGTTCCTTATATATTTTAGAAATTAGCCCCTTGTCTGATGTGTAGTTTGCAAACAATTTCTTCTGTTCTGTAGGTTGTTTCTTCAGTTTGTTACTGTGCAGAAACTTTTCAGTTTGGTATAGTCCCATTTTTGTATTTTTGCTTGAGTGGCTTGTGCCTTTGAAGTCTAGCTCAAAAAAGCACTGTCCACTCCCATTTTGTATAGCATTTCCCCCTTTTTTTCTTCTAGTAGTTTCATAGTTTCAGGTCTTAAAATTAGGTCTGTAATCCACTTCGAGTTGATTTTTGTGTCTGGTGAGAGATAGGGATCTACTTTCAATCTTCTGCATGTGGGTATCCAGTTTTCCCAGCACCATTTGCTGAAGAGGCTGTCCTTTCCTCATTGTATATTTTTGGTACCTTTGTCAAAAATCAGTTGACTGTAAGTGTGTAGGTTTATTTCTGGGCTCTCTATTTTGTTCCCTAGATCTATTTGTCTATTTTTATGCCAGTACTGTGCTGTTTGGGTTAATATAGCTTTATAGTATATTTTGAAGTCAGGAAGTGTGATGTCTCAAACTTTGTTCTTTTTGTTCAATATTACTTTATTTATATGGGTTCTTCTGTAGTCCATACAAATTTTAAGATCATTTTTTCTATTTCTGTGAAGAATGTCGTTTGTATTTTGATAGGGACTGCATTGAATGTGTATATTGCTTTGGGTGATATGGACATTTTGATGTTAATTCTTCTAGCCCATGAACATGGGATATCTTTTCATTTATTTGTGTCCTTTTTTTTTCACTAATATTTTATAGTTTGCATTGTAAAAGTCTTTCAGCTCCTTGGTTAAATTTACTCCTAGGTACTTCATTTTTTTGGTAGTTATTGTGAATGGGATTACTTTCTTGATTTCTTCTTCAGCTATTTTGTTATTGGCCTATAGAAAGGCTATTGACTTTTGTGTATTGATTTTGTATACTGCCATTCTATTGAATTTATTTATTCTAGAAATTTTTTGGTGGAGTTTTTAGGGTTTTTTCTGTGTATGATTGTGTCATCTGCAAATAAGAATAATTTGACCACCTTTCTGATTTGGATGTTCTTTACTGCTTTCTCTTGCTTTATTATGCTGGCTAGATCTTCCAGTACTGTGTTGAATAAGAGTGTGGAATGTGGCATCCTTGTCTTGTTCTAGATCTTAGGGGAAAAGCCTCCCCCTTTTGTCTTTTCACTATGATATTAGCTGTGGGTTTGTCACATATGGCCTATATTGTTTTGTAATTCATTCCTTCTATTCCTAGTTTGTTGAGTGTTTTTTATCATGAAGTCATGTTGGATTTCATCAGATGCTTTTTCTGCATCAAATGAAATGATTGTATGTTTTTTATTTCTTTTTTCTTCATTCTGTTGTTGTGATGTATCACATTTACTGATTTGCATATGTTGAGCCATCCTTGCATCCCTGGGATGAATCCCACTTGATCATAGAGAGTGATCTTTTATTTAAACGTGTTGGATTCTGTTTGCTTGTATTTTATTGAGGTTCTTTGCATCTATGTTCATTAGAGTTATTGGACTGTAGTTTCTGTTGTTGTTGTGTCTTTTTCCAGGTTTGGTATAAAGTTAGTGTTCTCCTTACAGAATGAGTTTGGAAGTATTCCTTCCTCTTCAATTTTCTGGAAGAGTTTGAGAAGAATTATATTAGTTCTTCCTTAAATGTTCGGTGGAATTTGGCAGTGAAGCCATTTGGTCTTGGGGTTTTCTTTGTTGGGAGACAAAGATTGATTGCTTCGATCTTGTATGTTTAGGTTTTCTAGTTCTTCATGATTCAACTTTGGCAAGTTGTCTGTATCCAGGAATTTATCCATTTCTTCTAGGTTTTCCAGTTTGTTACCATATAGTTGTTCACAGTAGTCTTTTATGATCCTTTGTATTTCTGTGGTATCAGTTGTAATGTCTCCTCTTTCATTTCTGATTTTATTTATTTGAGTGTTCTCTTTTTTTCTTAGTGTAACTGAAGGTTTGTCAATTTTTTTTTTTTTTTTGTCGTTTTTTGTGACCGGCCGCCCAGTGAGTGCACCGGCCATCCCTATATAGGATCCAAACCTGTGGTGAGAGCGCTGCTGCGCTCCCAGCGCCACACTCTCCCAAGTGCGCCATGGGGTCGGCCCATGGGTTTGTCAATTTTATCTTTTTGAAAAACCAACTCTGTTTTATCAGTATTTTTCTTTAAATCTCTAATTCATTTATTTATGCCCTGATATTTGTTATTTCTCTCCTTTTACTAATTTTGGATTTGGTTTGTTTTTGTTTTTCCAGCTTCTTGAGGTGTAATGTTAAGTTTTCTATTTGAAGTCTTTCTTCTTTTTTGATGTAGGCATTTGTTCTATATACTTCTCTCTTAGAACTGCTATTGCTCTATGCCATATATTCTGGTATATTTTGTTTTTATTTTTGTTTTTCTACAGGAATTTTTTAAATATCCTTTTTGGTTTCTTCTTTGGCCCTTTCATTGTTTAGAAGCATGTTGTTTGATTTCCATGTATTTGTATGCTTTCTAATGTATCTTTTGTTGTTGATTTCTAGTTTCATTCCATTGTGGTGGGACAGAGTAGTTGATATGATTTCATTTATTTTTAATTTGTTGAGACTTGTTTTGTGTCCTAACATATAGTCTGTTCTAGAGAATGTTCCATGTGCTGCTGAGAAGAATGTGTATTCTGAAGTTGTTGGATGAAATGTTCTGTACATGTTCATTAGTTCCAATCAGCCTAAAGTAGAGATTAATTCTGGTATTTCCTGGTTAATTTTCTATTCGGATGATCTGCCCTTTGCTGAAATTGGGATGTTAAAGTCCCCAACTATTATTGTGTTGGAGTCTATTTCTCCATTACATCTAATAGTAGTTGCTTTACGTAACTGGGACCTCTGGAGTTGGGTGCATATATATTTAGGATTGTTATATCCTCTTGTTGAATTGATCCCTTTATCATTATATAATGATCTTCCGTATATTTTTTTTACTTTTCTTGGCTTGAAGTCTATTTTATCTGATAGCTGTTCCTGTTCCTTTTTGGTTTCCATTTGCATGAAATATCTTTTTCCATCCCTTCACTTTCAGATGGTATGTGTCTTTATAGGTGAAAATTTTCTTGTAGCCAGCATATTCTTCATTCTTCTTTTGTGAATCATTAAGCCACTCTGTTGGGGCATTTAACCCATTTAAAATTAGGGATATTATTGATATATAGAGACTTATTACTGCCATTTTTATTCCTTTTTTCCTGGTTGTTTTGTTGATCCTTTTTTCCAATCTTACTGTCTTCCTTTATAATTGAGTGGTTTTCTCTAGCACTGTATTTTGACTTCTTGCTTTATATTTTTAGTGTGTCTCTTATTAGTTTTTGTGTTATGGTTACCATGAGGCTTACAAAATAATATTACAGTTATATCAGATTATTTTAGACTAGTAAGAACTTAATTTGATATTTAAGAAAAAACCAAAGCCAACTCTACACTTTGGCATCCTTCCCCCCCACTTTCTGACAATTTGTTGTTTCAAGTTACATCTTTCAATATTGCTTATCTCTTATATGGTTGTTGTATATGTTAGTGTCTTATTATGTTTGTCCTTTAGTCTTTGTACTAAGTATGTAAGTGTTTTATTCACCACCCTTATGACACTGGAGTATTCTGAGGTTTTCCATGAACTTACTTTACTAATAAGTTACATACCTTCAAATATTTTCTTGCTGCTCCTTAGCATCATCTTTCAGATTGAAGAACTCACTTTAGCATTTCTTGTAATGCAGGTCTAGTGTTGATGAATTCCCTTAGCTTTTGTTTGTCTGGGAAAGACTTTATTTCTCCTTCATATTTGAAGGTTAGTTTTGCTGGATAGAGAATTCTTGGCTGCTAGTCTTTTTCTTTCAATACCCTTTATATAGCTTCCCATACTCCTCTGGCCTGTAGGGTTTCTACTGAGAAATCCACTGAGAGACATACTGGAGCTCCACTCAATGTTATGTTTCTTTTCTCTTGCTGCTTTCAGTATTCTTTTTTTTGTCTTTGGTTTTGATAATTTGATTGTAATGTGCCTTGGGGTGTTCCTCCTAAGATTGAATTTGATTGGTGATCTTTGAGCTTCCTGTACCTGGATGCTTTCATCTTTCTGCACACTTGGGAAATTTTCAGGAATTATTTTCTTGAATATGCTTTCTACATCTCTTCCTTTTTCCCCTCCTTTGGGGGTGCCAATTATGTGGAGGTTATTTCACTTGAGGGAGTCCCATATTCGTTGTATTTCTGTTCCATTTCTTTTTATTATTTTTTTCTTTTTGGTACTCTAATTTGATAATTTCAAATGTCCTACTTTGAGCTGACTGATTCTCTCCCATGTTTGACTCAGTCTGCTGTTGGAGCTTTCAATTGAGTTTTTAAGTTTAGATTATGTATTCTTTTTTTCCAGTATTTCTATTTGGTTGTTAAAAATTGATTCAATTCTTTTGTCAAGTTTCTCATTCTGCTCCTGGATTGTTTTCCAGATATCATTTAATTTTCTATCTGTATTTTCCTGTGATTGCTGAACATCCTTAAGAGCGTTATTCTGAATTTGGTTCCATTGCTTGTGTTTCATCTGTTTTCTTTGTTGGTGTCATATTTTTCTGCTCTTTCTTGATGTTTGTGTCTTTACATTGATGCTAGGGCATTTGAGGAGGCTGCTACCTCTTCCAGGTTTTATAGATATTCTTTGGTGGTGTTAGACCTTTACTGGTAATATCAGAACTTTGTCTCTGGTCTGTGGTTTTGGTTAATTTCAAAATTGGGGGAACTTCCTGTGGGGTCCAGCAAGTGAGCTGTGTGGTTGCCCTAAATTGCTGCTTTGGTGCTGATTCTCTGGGGAAGGCTTTTTGTTAGACAAGATTTTAGTCGTTGGCCTTTTAATCATCTTAGTTTATTCTTTTCAGTGGACTTCAGTACCTTGCTTACAATAATAGCGAGAACATTCGGACAGAAAACTCAGTAAAGTAACTGCTTTAAAGAACAGTAAAGTCTTGAACAACACTGTGAACCAAATTTAACTGACATATACAGAAGTTTCCACTCAACATCAGGAAAATACACATTCTTCTCAAGGCACACAGAATATTCTCCAGGACAGATAACATTTTAGGTCACAGAATGAGTCTTACCAATTTTAGAAGAGCAAAATTATACCAAGTATCTTTTTTGACCAAAATGGAATGAAACTAAAATTCAGTAACAACAAATAAAATGGTAAAATTCACAAATATGTGGAAACTAACACACTCTTGAACAACAATTGGGTCAAAGAGGAAATCAAAAGAGAATTTTAATAGACTGTCAAGACAAATGAAAATGTAAATAGAATTAACTAAAACCTGTGGGATGCAGCAAAAGCAGTAATAAGAAGAAAGTTTATAGGGATAGATGTCTACATTAACAAAGAAAAAAGATCTCAAATAAACAACTTTTAAACTATTTTTAGCACAGAAATTAATAGCTTAAGTTAGAATCCCAAAATTTTATCCACTAGCTGTGACCCTTGACAAGTTAACTAACCTCAAGTTCCACATGTGTAAAATGAAAATAATAAATGTGATTACCTCATAGGGCTATTAGGAATTTTCTATAATTTAATGCAAATGAAGTGCTTAGCATAATATGTGATATCATATAAGCACTAATAAAATGTTTTTTGTTGTTACTTTTCTTTTTAAGGAAGTGACCATTACCTATTTTTTCCACGGTGCCTGGCACAATGCTGAGTTCATAATAGCAGTACAGTGAGGTATTTTTTAAATTGAAAGTAAGACGGGCCGACCCCGTGGCTCACTCGGAGAGTGCGGCGCTGGGAGAGCAGCGGTGCTCCTGCCACAGGTTTGGATCCTATATAGGGATGGCCAGTGCACTCACTGGCTGAGCGTGGTGCAGGTGATACCAAGCCAAGGGTTGCGATCCCCTTACCGGTCACAAAAAAGACAAAAAATTAAAAATAAATAATAAATAAATAAATAAATTGAAAGTAAGATAATGAAAACAAGTGACAAGTTATATTTCATGTACCCCCACATGTTTAAATACCATCAACTGACTTCCTCAGTAGCAGCTCTTACTGATGATGTTCTGACATTCCTGAATCGCCTCCATGTATCACGTAGTTGGATATCATCTGTTGGTGTTACTAACTATCCTTCCATAGCCACAGCTTCCCGGTGACCAATAAGCTTAGGAGGCTGTCATGGATTTTTTTTCTGTTTTAATTATGGAAAAGCTACTATAAATTAACTAATTAAATGTAATGGTTTTACTCACTCTTTGCCCCAGCCCTTTCCTTAGAGGGTGTTAGGTTGCATCTCTGATCTAGGATTTTGTATTTGATGACTTCCTCCTAGATGGTCATTTTTGCTTAAATCATAATGATTTTTGCTTAGATTACCTTCAGGTACTTTATAGGTAAATCTGAAGACATGGTTCATGAGATCAGATGCATTTTTTTTTAAACAGATGTATATTCCTTAGTAGTGTCTTGAATTCTGTCCAGGTAGTAGCATTCGTTATGTTTCTCTGCTGTGAGTTAGGACATGATTTCAGTAGTAGCACAGGCTTTTATTCTTGTGGTGTCTTTCCAAAAAGCCTTATCTTCTGAAGTTTTTGTTTTTGTCATAGGTGTTCATCAGTTTCTTAAAGTTTGCCTCAAGGATTTTTAGGGCTACTCCCAGTCTGCGTTGTTATAGGATATTCCTGGGGAAATATAAGTGGAGTCTAAGGTTAATGTTCCATGCCTCATTTTCATTCTTGTGCAGAGCTGTATTAAGAACAAAAAAGAAAAATCTTGGCTAATGTTCCTGCAGTTTTACTTTAATTTGATAAGCATTTACTAAAACATTTATGTCATAAACTAAAATCTTAATACTGCTTTGATCACTGCGTTAGTGTACAATCAAACATATCTTGGATTTTCAAAGCAGTGTTTAGCTTTCAGTGTTAATGCAAAGGAAGGAGGAATAGATTGAACAAAATTTTGTTCAATTAAATTTCAAAATATGTGATATATTTCAATATCTCTTCCTAAGATAATTTAATAGCATTCTACATTCATATTATACTTTATAGTTTGTAAAGCACATTTGTATGGAGTTTATTATCTGTTTTGACAACTCTGTGTCATTGTGGAATATACTATAAAGCATATGTACTTCACAGAGCCTGGCTTTCCAAAGCCTTGCAGTTTCAAATATTGACCTTGCGGAGGACTGGAAATTTTCCCCAGGCTATTGAGTCTGTTGCAAGATAAGAATTGTGGCACAGCAAGGTTGCTGGCTCAAAGACAGATTAGTTACTGATTGATATCTAAGTTGCTGGAAAACTGCTAGAGGGAGAAGGAATGTTTGCTAAGGTCAAGGTTATATTGATAGGACCACTTAATTGTTTACTGGAATGTCATCTGACTTGTTTCACTGAAAGTTACCAGCCTATATGGTTAAACTATAACCCCACCTATGTTCTCTTCCTGTAACTTCCTGCTCTGAAAAATAAATGCAGGAAGAGAACCCCAGTTTGGGGTTAATTTCCCAAGGAAGGGCTTCCTCTTGCTGGAGGGTCCCAGGGAAGTTAACCACTTCGGGGCTTCTCACTGCTCAGAAGAAATGGGCTTTGAGTAATATTTTGCGTCTCCATCACCCAGGGGAAGTGGGATGACAAATCTGTGGAGGGCAAAGCAACACAAAGCAACAAAATGGTGCCCCATGTGAGGACGTTCTCCACGGATTGGAGACTGACTTGCCAAGCATTGGAGAGGAGTAGGACGTCCGATTCATCCCGGCAAGGGAGTCCCTAATAAGGGAGATGCATCCTGGTAAGGGAGTCACAGGTGGCTTTTGATTAGTGATTGCACGCCTGCGGCAGGTCAAAGTTAGGTCTTTTCAACCCCAGAGATATTTTTTTGTTCTATTCACTTTTAAAATATGTATAATTCGTTAATGAAAGGGAAGACTGAACATATATTACAACTCCAATGTCTCCTTAAAGCAGAAGGCTGTAAGTAACTGAGTTGTACCTTGTAATACTTAGTGAATGTTAAACAACCATGTCCTTGATACCTCAATGAAGTGAGCCTTAACATAAAAATTTGGGAACGGGGCTGGCCTGTGGCTTGCTCGGGAGAGTGCGGTGCTGCTAACACCAAGGCCACAGGTTCAGATCCCATATAGGGATGACCGGTTCGCTCACTGGCTGAGCGTGGTGCTGACAACACCAAGCCAAGGGTTAAGATCCCCTTACCGGTCATCTTTAAAAAAAAAAAAAAAAAAAAAAATTTGGGAACAAATTGGTCACTGGTTAATTATGCAATGGGTCTCATTAAGTCTTCCCACCTAACAACTAGGAATCTATGCCAAGTTGCTCTGAAACCTATCCAAGATCTTAACAAAAAACTAAGACATGTTTGTCACCAAAAAAGGATAAAACTTAATCTTTGCCAGTGACTGAAAAAACTTTAAATTGGACAATCTAAAGTAAATGAAGTTGATATTTCTTTACAGGGTTGGTACTGTTTGAGCATGCTTTTCTTTCTTATCTGTGCAATGCTTCTCTCCTCTCTTAAAAGCAGTGGTTCTTTTCTTGACTGCATGTGCTACTTTTTTTTGCTGAAGACTCTGGGATTTTATGAATAAAAGCAGCCATGGTGCCAACCAGACCCCTTTTGGGTCTACTGCTCTTCTCCTAAAAACCTCAAGAGTCAAACGGTTTCATTTCTGATTGGTGGCTCAGCTCTTGAGCTCAGTAACTCATTTTAGAAACAAAAACTAACCTAAAATCTACCCATTTAACTAGATGGTCTCAAATTTTCTGGCATCTTAAACAGACTTCTAAATTCTCTTCTGGTCTCATCTATGTATTTCTTCACAAAATTCTATGGTAGAATTCTCTGCTATTTTCTTAAAGAAAGAAAATCTTCTCTGCATCTTCTTGAAAAGGCCTGCATACTTTGCTTTACAATGTAAATTTGTTATCTTTCCTTCTTTTAGGCAAGGTAAGCCCTCACCAATAAGTCTTTTGGAAGTAACACAATCTAAACCTGACTGTCCTTTTTACTAGTGAGCTTTTCTATTATATTTTAAACAAAACCTATAAGATACTTATTTGTTCTTGTTGTTTATGTCTGCATATATGCATGTGTAAGCTGTATCTTATGTCTATATGTACATGTCTGTTGGTGTAATTGTTTTATGTGCAAGGTACCAAAGTAGCTTATAATTAATGTATGCTCATTAAATAAATAAGTATACTTTTCAAGTTCACATGACTGAAATCTAAAGTTTTGATAAATATATTTTCAAAATTTGATTCAAAACTTTTACCTAAATTTGTCTCTAGGTCAATATGTCTCCTTGTTATCTCAGCTCTGCCTCCTGGCCATGCTGGGAGAGACAATATCTTTTAGACATAGATAGTGAATACTGCCCTCCCCCTCTCTGGATTCCACATGGCTCCAAATGCCATGTGGACACCTGGGACCTGAAATATATAGTGAAAAGAAACCTATGCCAAATCACATAGGCCCTAGTTAGCATTAACTGATAAGGGTATAGATCTAATACACCAAGTTTTTGGCTGGAAAACCATAAATATGTATTTGGTAAATATAGCTAAAACTCAAACTGGGCTTTGTATAATTTGCTCTGAAATGGGTGCCTATTTACTAACCTGAATGTATAAAAATGTTCTTATCAACACACCTTGTTGCCTGGGTTTACTAATCAAACAGGACTACATTTGTCTTTGCTAGAGGCTTTTAAGTTGTAAACCCTCCCAAAACCAAAAAAAAAAACTAAATACAAAAAAAACCTTTTTTATATATAATTTTTAGACAAATTAGACCAATTTAACATTGATAAAAAAGAAACAAGTATGTAAAAAGGAGGTGATATAAAGAAGGCTATGGATGTGAGGATATGGTTATGGTTGGAGGGGCTAGAGAGAAAGAAAAATAATTTTTATGTAAGAAAGCATCTGGTACAGTGTATTTTTGTCCTAGAGTAAAATGACTGGCTATTTAGAAAGTAGGAAGTATAGGACAAAAACAGAATGTCTGAGTAAGTCTTGATAATGGTTTATGTAGATAAGTTTGTTAAGATGGTTTTATAGTAAAAGAAATTAACTGGATTTAAAAACAAATTATGTGCAAGTTTTTCTAAAAATTAATGTCAATAGTATTCTAATAAAGGGTTAGAATTTGCTCTCCTGCGATGGAACAAACAGATTTTCTAAAAAAACACTTGACTGCTCTTAATACAAAATTGCAAAAGGTTTTCTTTGTCCCTTAGATAACTGGTTTAAAAAACTTATTTCATCATAAGTTCCTGTGTTCTCTGCCTTTGAAGCCCTTTGTCACTTTGGTTTTACTTTTTGTAATTGTGATCTTATTCAACTAAATGTTTTAAGCCTTTTGTTTTTTAACAAAAGTTTCCAAAACCAAATTCTAAAAGCTCAACATTTTAACTTTAACTTTGAGGAATTCCAAGGGCACTGGAGTTTCTCAGAGGATATATAATAGATGTATCAAAACTAATTGGCTTATTTAATAAATTAGACTATATGGTAAAGCATTGTCAGTACTGAAGGTGTTATGGATATGTGTTCCAAAATCTTGTAAGTTCTTAAATATCTGTGGCTTGATATAAATGCTGCTGGTCATAATCTTGGTTTAATTATAATTTTAAAATGTTATGTCTTCAAGTTTTTCATGAAAAAACTCTGATAGGTACAGTTTCCAACAAACCTTGAGTTCGTAGCTTTAAACTGAAGTTCCAGAATTCTAATAAAGAAACTGATGAGTTTGTGAAATTGTTCAGTAAGGTGCAAACAACAAAAGTTAATTGGTGAATTAATTAAAAAGAATTATGGTTTTTACAATTTCCTTATTTTAAAACACTGCTGGTTCTCGGTTTCAAGATGGCGGTGGCTGCGGCGGTTGGTGCGGAGTAACTGAGGTGGAAAAGGCGGCCAATGGGCATCAGGCAGCCGGGTAACTTGTGGACCTTCCTCTTGCCATCTCTTAAGGGAGGACCGCTGCTGCTGGCCGGTCGTGGGGGGTGACCGCCACTTTGCCCCCCGGCAGGAGAGGCTGCCTCATTTACAGGCAACAGCTTTGAAGTGCGGAGCAGGAAAAGAACTGTTTCTTAGCTGCAAAAGCGAGTCTCGAATCAGGGAACACGGCGCCAGGGCTGCTGTGGATGCAGCCAGGATCCCGGAGGCCGGGGCCGCGCTGAAGGTGGCCAGCTGCCCTATTCAGGATTCGAGATTTCAGGCCGGCATTAAAGAAGATTCCTGGGAGCGCCCGAACCGCGCCGCGACTGAACAGCCTGAGGCGGCAGCAGCCGAGAACAGGGAAGACGACAAACCAGAGACAGAGAGTGAACACCTGACCTGGCACAACCCTGTGAGTGACCCTGGGCTCAGATCTGTTCAGGGGGATTACGCCCACCCAGCTCCCACCTGCACCACCAGGCCACTCACCGCCCCGGGGCTGCCGCCATTTTCCCAGGTGCGCGCAGCCCCGCCCGGCTCGGCCATCACTGAGCCCTCCCACTTGCTTCGCCTGGCGCGGGGCTTTCCGGAGCCTGCGGACCGGCCTCCCCTCCCACTCCCTCTGCGGTTCTCTGGCGGGGCTGGTGGCGGGGGGAGTCCCCAGCCAGTGTCGGGAGGGCAAGGAAGTACGGGCGGGCCAACTGTCACTCCACCACACCCTGGATTCCGGCCCCCAGTAAACTTCCTGTTACTGGGAGGCAGATACCATCTCTGCAGCCACCAGTTCGGAAAAAAGCCTAACCAATTTCTGGTTGGGAATAGCGTGGTAGGAGAGTTCCCAGGTCCACTTGAAACCTGCCGAAGAGCAGGCTGCAGGTGGGCGCTAGATTTGGTCTATGCTGGGGGGATACAAAGGTGAACAAGCCCCGAGAGAGATCTACACAGTGCTACAAAGGCACCCAGAGGGACCGGTCGTCTGTGCCTAGCAGAAACCTGGTAGACTTCCTGGGCGAGGCGGTGCCGAGCAGGGTCTTGAAGGCCCAGCTGATAGACGAGGGTTGCAGAAGACACGCCCCAGCCCAGCACAGTGCGCACAGAGTGGGGAGACGTGCGACCTGGGAGGCGGAGACTTGACAGAAACCACACACCCGGTGGGGGCGCCACTGCACGATCCAACAGCCTGGGCCAGAGCACAGGGAACAGGGAGAAGTCCTGCACAAGAAGTGAAAGCTCAACAGAGATCACACACCCTGTGGTACGTGATCCACCAGCCCAGCAGAGTCCAAGCTGACCAGAAAGGTGGCTCCCCGGAGAAGCCCAAGACCCGAGGAAACCACACACACAAGGCACTAGAGGCCAACTGAGCAGTCACGGAGGGAGCCATACGAAATTGGCAACCACAGCAACATCCTAGTTAGTCATCAGTCTCAAACCGGCGGTCTGTGAAACCCCCGGCCACAATGAATAAACATAAAAAAAAAGATACCAGAAATACAAAAAATCAAGAAAGTACACCACAAAAAGTTAATAAATCTCAAACTCCAGATCCTACAGAACAAGAAGCCCTTGAAATGACTGACAAGGAATTTCGAGTGATAATTCTAAGGAAACTGAATGAGATACAAGAAAACTCAGCTAGACATCATGATGAAATGAGGAAAAGTATACAGGATCTGAAAGAGGAAATGTACAAGGAAATCAATGTCCTGAAAAAAAATGTAGCAGAACTTGCTGAACTGAAGAAGTTATTCAGCGAAATAAAAAACACAACGGAGAGTTTAACCAGCAGGCTTGTCGAAGTTGAAGAGAGAACCTCTGAACTTGAAGATGGGCTGTTTGAAATAACACAAACAGACAAGAACAAAGAAAAAAGAATCAAGGACATTGAAGAAAATCTGAGAGAGATATCAGACAACCTCAAGCGCTCAAATATCCGAGTCATGGGTATTCCAGAAGGGGAGGAAAATGGAGATTCCATTGAAAACATATTCAACAAAATAGTGGCAGAAAACTTCCCAGGTATAGGAAAAATCACAGATCTTCAGATCCAGGAAGCTCAACGATATCCAAACGTATTCAACCCAAAAAGGCCTTCTCCAAGACATGTCATAGTCAAATTGGCAAAACTCAGAGACAAAGAGAGAATCTTAAAAGCTGCAAGAGAGAAGCGTCAAATCACCTATAAGGGAGCCCCAATCAGGCTAACATCAGACTTCTCATCACAAACCCTAAAAGCTAGAAAGGAATGGGATGATATTTTCAAAATACTAAAAGACAAAGATTGGCAGCCAAGAATACTCTACCCTGCAAGGCTATCCTTCCAAAATGAAGGGCAAATAGTATATTTCTCAGGCAAACAAAAACTGCGGGAGTTCACTACCACACGACCACCCTTACAAGAAATTCTCAAGGGAGTATTGGGTTTGGATTCTGAAAAATAACTACCCCTGCCATAAAAACCCAAGAAAAATCAATACCCACTAGTATAATAAAAATAGCATCCATGAAGAGAAAACAAGCAAACAAAAACACTATCTGCAACCTAAGGAACCAACAAACACAGAAACCAAACAGTAAATCAGAAAGCAAGGAACAAAAGACACCTAAGACAACCAAACAACCAATAAAAAGCTAGGAATAAATCAACACCTTTCAATAACAACTCTTAATGTAAAAGGCTTAAATTCCCCAATCACAAGACACAGATTGGCTGACTGGATCAAAGAGGAGGACCCAACTATATGCTGCCTACAAGAGACCCACCTCACCCATAAAGATTCACACAGACTAAGAGTGAAAGGGTGGAAAAAGATTTACCATGCAAACAGAAAAGAAAAACGAGCAGGAGTAGCTATTCTTATATCTGACAAAATAGACTTTAAACTAAAAACCATAAAAAGAGACAATGAGGGACACTACTTAATGATAAAAGGACTGATCCATCAAGAAGACATAACAATCATAAATATGTACGCACCCAATGTTGGAGCAGCCAGATTTATAAAACAAACGCTATTAGACCTGAAGAAGGAAATAGACACCAATACCATAATAGCAGGGGACCTAAACACCCCACTGTCAATATTAGACAGATCATCTAGGCAAAGAATCAGTAGAGACACACAAGATCTAAACAAGACTCTAGACCAATTGGAATTGGCAGATATCTACAGAACATTCCACCCAACAACCTGAGAATATTCATTCTTCTCATCAGCACATGGATCATTCTCCAGGATAGATCACATATTAGGTCACAAATCAAGTCTCAATAAATTCAAAAAAATTGGAATTATCCCATGTATCTTCTCAGACCACAATGGATTAAAACTAGAAATTAATATCAAACGAAACTCTGGAAACTATACAAACACATGGAAATTAAACAGCATTCTACTTAATGATATATGGGTCCAAGAAGAAATCAAGCAGGAAATCAAAAAATTTCTTGAAACTCTTGAAAACAATGATACATCATACTAAAACCTGTGGGATACTGGAAAAGCAGTATTGAGGGGGAAATTTATTGCATTAAACGCTCACTTCAGAAGAATGGAAAGATGGCAAGTGAACAACCTAACACTTCACCTTAAAGAACTAGAAAAACAAGAACAATCCAAACCTAAAGTTAGCAGATGGAAAGAAATCATTAAAATCAGAGCAGAACTGAATGAAATTGAAAACCAAAAACCAATTCAAAAGATCAATGAATCAAAAAGTTCGTTTATTGAAAAGATAAATAAAATAGACAAGCCATTAGCATGGCTAACAAAAAAAAGAAGAAAGAAGACTCAAATAACCAAAATTAGAAAAGAAAACGCGATATTACAACTGATTCATCTGAAATACAAGGAATCATTCGAGACTACTATAAACAATTATACGCCAAAAAATTTGAAAATCTGGAGGAAATGGATAAATTTCTGGACACACACAAGCTCCCAAAACAGAATCATGAAGACGTAGCAAATTTGAATAGACCAATAACAATAAAGGAGATTGAAGCTGTTATCAGAAGGCTCCCAACAAAGAAAAGCCCAGGATCAGATGGATTCACAGCAGAATTTTACCAAACATTCCAAGAGGAATTGACACTGATTCTTTACAAAGTATTCCAAAAGATTGAAACGGACGCTAGGCTCCCAAACTCATTCTATGAAGCAAACATCATCCTGATACCAAAACCAGGTAAAGATATAACCAAAAAAGAAAACTACAGGCCAATATCCTTGATGAATATAGATGCAAAAATCCTCACTAAAATACTAGCAAACAGAATACAGCAACACATACGAAAAATTATTCATCACGATCAAGTGGGATTCATCCCAGGGATGCAAGGTTGGTTCAACATACGCAAATCAATAAATGTGATACACCATATTAATAAACTCAAACACAAGGACCATATGATCATCTCTATAGATGCTGAAAAAGCATTTGATAAAGTTCAGCACTCATTCATGACAAAGACCCTCTATAAGTTAGGTATAGAGGGAAAGTATCTCAACATAATTAAAGCCATATATGCCAAACCCAGTGCCAATATCATCCTGAATGGGGAAAAGCTGAAAGCTTTTCCTTTAAGAACAGGAACTAGACAAGGATGCCCACTCTCACCACTCGTATTCAACATAGTGTTGGAAGTACTAGGCAGAGCAATCAGAGAAGAGAAGGCAATAAAGGGCATCCAGATTGGAAAAGATGAAGTCAAACTGTCCCTCTTTGCAGATGACATGATCCTATATATTGAACAGCCTAATACCTCTACAAAAAAACTGCTGGAATTGATAAATGATTTCAGCACAGTAGCAGGATACAAAATCAACACACAAAAATCAGTAGCATTTCTTTTCTCCAATAGTGAACATGCAGAAGGAGAAATCAAGAAAGCCTGCCCATTTACAATAGCCACCAAAAAAATAAAATACTTAGGAATTGAGTTAACCAAGGAGGTGAAAAATCTCTATAATGAGAATTACAAACCACTGCTGAGAGAAATTAGAGAGGATACAAGAAGATGGAAAGATATTCCATGCTCTTGGATTGGAAGAATCAACATAGTGAAAATGTCCATACTACCCAAAGTGATATACAAATTTAATGCAATCCCCATCAAAATTCCAAAGACATTTTTCTCAGAAATGGAAAAAACTATCCAGACATCTATATGGAACAATAAAAGACCACGCATAGCCAAAGCAATGCTGAGCAAAAAAAAATAAAGCTGGAGTCATAGCACTACCTGACTTTAAGCTATACTACAAAGCTATAATAACCAAAACAGTATGGTACTGGCATAAAAACAGACACACTGACCAATGGAATAGAATAGAGAATCCAGAAATCAACCCACACACTTACTGCCATCTGATCTTTGACAAAGGCACCAAGCCTATTCACTGGGGAAGGGACTGCCTCTTCAGCAAATGGTGCTGGGATAACTGGATATCCATATACAGGAGAATGAAACTAGATCCATACCTCTCACCGTATATTAAAATCAACTCAAAATGGATTAAGGATTTAAATATACACCCTGAAACAATAAAACTTCTTAAAGAAAACATAGGAGAAACACTTCAGGAAATAGGACTGGGCACAGACTTCCTGAATACGACCCCAAAAGCACGGGCAACTAAAGGAAAAATAAACAAATGGGATTATATCAAACTAAAAAGCTTCTGCACAGCAAAAGAAACAATTAACAGAGTTAAAAGACAACCAACAGAGTGGTAGAAAATATTTGCAAAATATATATCTGACAAAGGATTAATATCCAGAATATATAAGGAACTCAAACAACTTTACAAGAAGAAAACAAGCAACCCAATTAAAAAATGGGCAAAAGAGCTAAGTAGGCATTTCTCTAAGGAAGATATACAAATGGCCAACAGACATATGAAAAAATGCTCAGCATCACTCAGTATCCGGGAAATGCAAATCAAAACCACATTAAGATACCATCTAACCCCAGTTAGGATGGCTAAAATCCAAAAGACCCTGAACGATAAATGCTGGCGAGGTTGTGGAGAAAAAGGAACTCTCATACATTGTTGGTGGGACTGCAAAATGGTGCAGCCTCTATGGAAAATGGTATGGAGGTTCCTCAAACAATTGCAGATAGATCTACCATACGACCCAGCTATCCCACTGTTGGGAATATACCCAGAGGAATGGAAATCATGAAGTCGACAGTATACCTGTTCCCCAGTGTTCATCGCTGCACTCTTTACATTAGCCATGAGTTGGAATCAGCCCAAATGTCCATCATCAGATGAGTGGATACGGAAAATGTGGTACATCTACACAATGGAATACTACTCAGCTATAAAAATGAATGAAATACTGCCATTTGCAACAACATGGATGGACCTTGAGAGAATTATATTAAGTGAAACAAGCCAGGCACAGAAAGAGAAATACCACATGTTCTCACTGATTGGTGGGAGCTAAAAATTAATATATAAATTCACACACACACACACACACACACACACACACACACAAACCGGGGGGGGGGGAGAAGATATAACAACCACAACTACTTGAAGTTGATACGACAAGCAAACAGAAAGGACATTGTTGGGGGGGAGGGGGGAGGGAGAAGGGAGGGAGGTTTTGGTGATGGGGAGCAATAATCAGCCACAATGTGTATCGACAAAATCAAACTTGAAAGAAAAAAAAAAAAAAGGCAAATAAATAAATAAATAAATAAAACACTGCTGGTTCTCTTAATGTTTTATTTTCCAAATGTAAGAAAACTCTCTCTCTCTCTTCAGCTATCTATAACTAACAACAGTTTGGTAAAATGTCATTTAAAAGAAAGATAAAAGCATTTGTTTTCTCCTCATTTGATCCCCCCCAAAATTTATTAACTGTAAGTATCCTTATGATTATTATGGCAATGTGGCTATTTTTATAAGTTCAATGAAAATTAACTCTCTCTCTCTTTATAACAGGATATAATTTATAACTTTGGATATAAAATAGCATGTCTCATTTCCAAGTTGCTGATCTCTTTTTTATGTTGCCTGAATTTGGCCTGGTGCTGCTTCATCCTGCTATTCATCTTTCCCCCCAACGTGGGACATATCACTGAGAGAAAGTGAGCCGAGATGCTTCTTTCTATCATCACCTGGGAAAGAGCCTTCCCAACACCAAGAAATTTATGCAAAGAAAAGTAAGACCTTTTCAATGAAAATATTGATCATCAATGTTTTTATGAGGTATGCCTTGATCATAAAGGGGGAAATAACATCTTCTCTATAAAAACAGTTCTCTAAATTTACCTGGCCTCAAAGAGGGTGTTTGCAACTTGGATGAGACATCCTGTTCTTAAACAAAAGACTCGTAATTGATCAAAAATTTTACAAAAGATTACATGCTTTGAAAACAATAATGTTGTGGACAGGCGAACTAATAATAACAAATTCTCTGGACTCAGAATCAACTATTTTATGGAGCAGAATCCCATTGTGGAGTTTCAACAATTGGTAATTACACCCAATTCACAGCGCCTGTAATGATGCCGCTGCAGCCACCCTGAGATGACATCATCAGGCCTCACCTGAAGTAAATTGAAAGGACTTGCCATGCTAAATGATACTAACTTTGCTTTAACAAAATGCTTTTTGTCTTAGCTGTGCCAACCTGATCTATAGCTTTTGGTTTTTCTTTTAAATAAATAAAATGGGGGAGATTTGGAATATACTATAAAGCACCATGTACTTCACAGAGCCTGGCTTTCCAAAGCCTTGCAGTTTCAAATATTGACCTTGCGGAGGACTGGAAGTTTTCCCCAGGCTATTGAGTCTCTGTTGCAAGATAAGAATTGTGGCACAGCAAGGTTGCTGGCTCAAAGACAGATTAGTTACTGATTGATATCTAAGTTGCTGGAAAACTGCTAGAGGGAGAAGGAATGTTTGCTAAGGTCAAGGTTATATTGATAGGACCACTTAATTGTTTACTGGAATGTCATCTGACTTG
Source organism: Cynocephalus volans (assembly GCF_027409185.1). Taxonomy (NCBI): domain Eukaryota; kingdom Metazoa; phylum Chordata; class Mammalia; order Dermoptera; family Cynocephalidae; genus Cynocephalus; species Cynocephalus volans. The sequence continues at coordinate 82,624,705 of NC_084464.1, forward strand.
TTTCACTGAAAGTTACCAGCCTATATGGTTAAACTATAACCCCACCTTTGTTCTCTTCCTGTAACTTCCTGCTCTGAAAAATAAATGCAGGAAGAGAACCCCAGTTTGGGGTTAATTTCCCAAGGAAGGGCTTCCTCTTGCTGGAGGGTCCCAGGGAAATAACCACTTTGGGGCTTCTCACTGCTCAGAAGAGATGGGCTTTGAGTAATCCTTTGCATCTCTGTCACCCAGGGGAAGTGGGGTGACAAATCCATGGGGGGAGAAGGAACACAAAGCAACATGTCATGGTTGTTATTATTGTCTTCAGTTTATAGATGAAATAAATTGAGATCAGGCAGGTTAATGGACTCACTGAAACTTCTTAATTAATTGGTAATAGAAGACCTGGGTCTCAAACCTAGGTATAAGACCACAAATTCTTTTTTCTTTATGCTATATCATATTTCCATTATTAATTTTTAAAATTATACATTTTTTTCTAAATGTTAAAGAAATAAACTGACCTCCTTATGGCTAGAAAAATATTTGTTGGATATCAAAGACCTTAGTAATATTTCTCTCAGTTTCATAAGGAGAATACTTACAGTTTGCTTGGATAAATTGCTGCATTTTGTTCTGTGCAATGATTTATGTTTATGAATAGCAAAAGAAGAAAAAAAAAGTTCTGCTCTGTGGTACAATATAGGATATAGGATCACCTGTTCCTTGTTTCTTCATTGGCTATAAATAGCAGTCCTTTGGAAACTTTGTAATTGCACATAGAGCTTTATAACCCTCCTTTCTAATTGAATATAAATTATGTGGTTTTGCTTATGTCACATAAAAATAAAAATATCTTCCTCTCTGTTTTAAAAAGTTTTGTGAAATACATTTTACATTTTTTAGAAGGCTTATAAATGAGATTTTGAAGCTATCCTCTTTTAGTTCATTTTTTACATTGAGTTCATAATCTGCTTAAAGTACCCCAGCCCCCAATAGTATTTACAGAGGTTGGAAAAACTTAATTCATAGCTATCAATTGTAATTTAGAAAAGTCAAACATTTCTGTGAACATGAAGCTGCTTCTCATTTACTTGTAGGCAATAATGCTTTTAAAGCAGAACGTTTTACTTCAGACATATAGCAGTTAATCCTTAACCCATTTACTTGTTTTTCCATGATTCTTTCCCAGTGTCTAACATGAAACATGGGACTCCTCTCATGTGCTAGTAACTGTCATAGACACCGGATATACTGTGGTAGACAAATCAGACAGAGTCCTTGCCAAAGGGAATCAATAATGTAGATAGCCATTGAATAAATGAACAAATAAACATAAAGTCACATACCAGGTATGAAAAAATAAATGAACAGGGTGCAATGAGAGAAATAAAAGGGAAGACCTAATTTATATTGTGGAGACCTGGAAAGCTTAATGTAGGAAGTGGCTTTAAAATAGGACGAGAGGGAGTTAGGTAGGTAAAGAGTTGAGTAAAAGAAGTTTCAAGGCTGTGGTCATAGTGTATGTCCCCGAGACAGGATGTATTTGAATACTTGAAAAGAGGCGGTGCACTAAAGTTGAGAGAGAAAAGGGTAGAGTGCTGCATAATGAACTTGGAAAAATATAGACTGGAATAGATTGGTAGGTTGCTTACTGTATTAATTTCCTATAGCTGCTATAACAAATTAGCACAAACTCGGTGGCTTAAAACAACAGAAATGTATTCTCTATAGTTCTTGGCCAGAAATCTGAAATATAGATGTAGACATAGCCACAAAGGGAGGTGCAAGGGGTGAATCTTTTCTTGCCTCTTACAGATTCTAGGGCTGCTGCCATTTCTTGGCTTGTGGCTGCATCTCTCTCTGCTCTGTCTTCACATAGTCTTCTCACTATGTATCTAATTTCTCTTTCTGTCTCTTATAAGGATATTTGTAATTGCATTGAGGTACTGTCTGTATAATTCAGGATTATCTCTTCATCAAAGATCCTTAACTTAAAACCCTTTTTAAAAATAGAGTGTTAACAATCACAAGTTCCAGGGACTATCTTTTGGGAGCCATTTTTCTGCCTACTATACACCTACTCAGTTTTCATTTTCACTCTTAGCTTTTGATTTTATTAAAATGCCCATCTATTTCTGAACACGGGCTATGCATGTATCTACATAGCTCCTTGTTCTAAGGATAATCTTAATTTTATCTCCCCTACCAGTAATAGAAATGGTGCATTTCAGACCAATGAAGACCCAGGTGAGGCTTCCTCTAGGCTTCTGGGAAAGTTTCTGCTCATTATCTGGGAGATTCTGAGAGGCAGTTTTCCATCTCTTCCTCTGGCTACTGCTGGAACTCTAACAGTCATCTTGCTTAGTGAATCTGAACATCCGAAGGGTTAAGCAGCCACGTAAAGAAGGATAACACTCAGAGAATCACAGTAAATCCAAGCCAGAGCTAGGTTAATTCAGCCCTGGAAGCCTGCTCAATCTGGATTTCCAGTCATGAATCAGTGCATTTTGTTAGCTTTTATGGTGGTGTGAGTTGGGTTTTCTGCAAGCTGCAGCACAAAATCTCTTAGCTAAATAGGTCATGGCAAGGAGTTTGGGTTTTATTTGATATGTGATGGGAAGTCATTGATAGTTTTAGGTTTCAAAACCTCATTTTAGATGGCATCAGGATAATTGATTAGAGAGGGAAAAGAGGTAGAAGTTGAGAAACCATTTAGGCTATATACCATTCTAGGTGAGAGTGGTTAGTGGCTTACTAGAGTGGTGTAAATAGAAATGGAGATAGCTGTACGTATCTAAAATATATACTGGGGGAAAAGTTTACAAGGGTACTTCAAAAAGTTCATGGGAGAATAGAATTAAAAGGAAATATGAATCTTTCCATGAACTTTTGAAGTACCCTTTTATACTGAAAGATCTTTCATAAAGGTGGGTAGATCAAAGACACATCTCATCTGACTCCTAACCTGATTAAAACAACAGTAAAGAACTTTTTTAAAAAGGCGTAAACATATGGGGAAAATGGGAGAATAGACAACAGCAACAAAATATTCAAAGTTAGAAAGGATTCTGACATTATGTAAATGCCTTAGCAGATCCAAGAAAACAGAATTATAAAGGAGAATTTGAGAAAGATATTAACCAACTTAATTTACACAGAATCTGTCAAAGATTCAGAAGGAAGAGAGAATGGAGGCCAGGTGCTAGAATATAAAATAAGGATCATTGGTCAGAAGTGTACTTTTGAAGCACTTAGAACACTGAAACCCCTCTCCTGCCTCATGTGGCAGGTAGGAATTCCCCTCCTATAAACAGAAAAAAGACTGGAGATTTATTCTCTGGAAATAATAATAAAAAAAAAAAGCTGTCTCATTGGGAACACTAGACAGAGTTGAGGGTGAAAGTACCATTTTTAAATAATGGGGATTAAGTAAATTGATATACAGTTGCTCATACTGTCCCAACTTAATTCCCCCATTTGGCTCCAGAATACTGACAACAAGACCTTTAGCTTCCAGATTATGGCAGGAAGTCTTTTCTGGAAAAACTGGTCACCCCAAGAGGAAAGTCATGAACACACTGGTATCAAAGGTTCCCTAAAAGAAATAGAGCAGCCAGGTGACCTTACACTAAAGCTTACGGCACATTAGCCCTACCCACAAAACAGGAGCTTCTAGTTAGTTTACAGTCCAGGATTATATAATCCAGGATTAGTAGATTTCTGAGGAAAGAACCTAATAATGAAAATCAGATTCTGAAAACAACATGAAGGAACCAGAGAGTAGGCAGAGATGCAAAAGTTAAATTTAGTATGTATATATGTGCGTGTATTTTAATATTCTAAGGAAGATTAGAGCATGTTTTGCAATCATGAAAAAAGAAATCTGTGCTTTAACATTTTTAGGGAGTTAACAATAAAGCCTTTTAAAATTAAAAAATATGATAGTGAGAGCACATAAATTAACTAAAGGTTGGGAAGGTTAGGTAGGAAAATCTCCCAGAAAGTCGACAACAAAGAAAATAGAAACTATGGAAGCAGAAGAAAGAAAATTAGAGGTCCAATTGTGGAGTACAACATTTGAATACTAGACATTCCAGAAAGAGGTAACAGAGAATACAGGAGGAAATCATTGAAGACATACTTTAAAAAATTTCCTCAAAATAAAAAACGTGCATTTCTAGATTAAAAGCCTACCAAGTGTCCAGTACTTGGATGAAAATAGACTTATACTAAGGCTATCACTGTGAAATTGGAGAATACTGCCACAAAGAAAAGATCTTATAAACTTCTTCAGAGAAGAAGGATAAAGTACTACGGTTATCAAGCAAGATAGCTGGAATACAAATACTACAGGTTTTTTGAAAGCCAGAGTGGAAGAACTGGAAGACAATAGAAACTTCCCAAATATTTTTCAAGAAACTATTAGTCAAGTGTAAGTGTAATTTGCATATATTTTCAGACATATTATGTCTCAAAATATACCTCTGATGCACCCTTTCTTAGGGTGCTACTGAATGATACTCTTCAACAAAATGAGCTAGTAAACCAAGAAAAAAGGCATGAGATATAGGAAACTGAAGAAACAACATATGAGAGAGAATGATGCTGAACGGAGATTTCAGGATGAAAACTGTGCACCAGGCCTAAAGAGCAGCCATTCTAGATTGGAGTAAGTCAGAAGAATCCAGATATTAAGAAAAGGAAATTGAGAGAATGCATATTGTTTATGAACATCTTGAAAGCAGATTAAGACAATTTGTAAAGTGATGGGGTATAAATTTTTAAGTGCATAAAAAATTAGGCCAATGAGTAAAACAAGGCAATTATTAACTACAGAAAAAAATGTGCAGAAAAGGAAAACAAATATATGAGGATACTTTAAAAAGTTCATGGAAGATTAGTATTATCTTTTAATTCTATTTTCCACAAGCTTTTTGAAGTACCCTCTTATAGTACTGTACCTAGCTTGGCTGTGTGTAGTATTCATATAGTTATAATAATATAAAAATTGAGTAGTGATCTAGCCAGAATTTTGGATGAAGTGTTTGTGTGTCTCTGTGTGTGTGTGTGTGTGTGTGAGAGAGAGAGAGAGAGAAGAAGGGAGGGAGGGAGGAATGGATGGTGGAAGGGAGAGGAAGAAGATCAGTACAGTGCAAAACAACAACAACAAAAAATTTGTAAGCATCCATGGTAGAAAATTAATATTTTTTTTAAAAGCATGTCATTTAGAATAATGCAGGTAAATACCCAATACTCAAAGAATCAGCTAGAACAGTTTCAAATGGGAATGATGGTGGAAAGGAAACAGCACCACTATCTTTGGAATAAATGTTGTAAAACTGTCTGACAGTATATGTATAAACATTTTTAATACAAATAAAACAAATAAGTATTAGGGGATGAATCTACAGGATTTAACTACGGATTTGGTATGGTGGTGAGGGAGAAGTAGACATCAACAGTATTTGTAGTTTCTGGTCATTAACAACTGAGTGAATGGAGGTGTCGTTTATAGGTACAAGGAGGCCTGGAGGAGGAATGAGCCGGGAGAAGGGAGGGAACCCAAGCTCCCTTTCAGACATACTGAGTTTTGTGATGATTGTAAGATGATGGTGAAGACATGTATGCAAAGCAAGGCAATTGGCTGTATCAAACTGGAGCTCAAAGGAGAGAACTGACCTGAAGATAAATTTAGTCCTTATCAGCATACAGAGGTTTTTTAAATTGGGAAAACAAATAACAAACAGAAAGAGATGGGGGCTTAGGACTGAGCCCTGAGGAGCACCTACATTTAGTGGTCAGATAGAGATGAAGTAGCCTGCAAAGAAGTTAAAGAATTGCAAGACTTAGCTGTGGGAGAAAAGTTAACAAAGTATTGTCATGGAAGCCAATAGAAGAGGGTATTTCAAAAAGAAGGGAACAGTCAACCTTACTGCTTGTGGCTCAGAGATTTAATATGGTGAGAACTGAAAGTTGTTCTAAGTCATAAACTTCTTATACTATTAATATGTAACTCTGAGACTAGATAATTTAGTACTATTACCATAAATTTGCTGAAAGTATTCTCAAACCTTAATGTGCTGGTGGTCATATGATTACTAGCACATAAACGGCTTAATTTTCTGAGTTAATGCTGTGCAAGTATAGTATAGATAATTCAAGATAATAATTTTAAATTATATGTTCTTTTAAAATATTTTATCATATTTGGATATAATTTTTGATGGGCTTACTGAAGACACATGAGCCTTTCGATTTCTTTTTCTGTTACTAGCGAGTGTGAAAAGATGTTATGTATGTCATTTTTCCCACAGCTGTCTTTTTGTTAATAATTTGCACCTTTCCCAGTTTTCCATCTCTTAGTTATCTCTGTCAAAATACTATTCATTTCTCCTTAGTTCTGTACTTTAGTCCTTTAGTTCTACACTTTATTTCAGAAACTTAGAAATAGCAGAAGAACATGGCATCGAGATGGCTATTGTTCATGTTCATATGGAGAATTCTTAGCACTAAAACATACTTTGTTCTGATGAAATTATTGTTGTTCATATGGAGAATTCTTAACACTTTAAAACATATTTTATTCTGATGAAAAAATCCTGTGGCTCTCTTGAGATGACACCATAGTTATCTGAAATTCTTGGGAGTGTGCAGGAGTCAGAATTTTAGTCAATAGTCGTCTAGTAGGAATGTACACTGGAAAAGAACAGGTATTCTAGCATGGTTGCACAGAACAGACTCCTTCAGATCCACTTAAGAAAAAGCAGGGCATCGCAAGGAGTCCTGCAGACTGGCTTGGCGGGCCAGCCTCAGGCAGCTGTGGGGACAGGCTATTCTCTGACCCTCTCGTGGTTTCTCTTTTCAAGTTATACAGGTGTTAATCTAGTGATTAATTGACTATTTTTTTCTTCTCTATATCATGACCTTTTGGTTTCTCCCTATAAAAATCTAAATAAAGGGCTTAGCATAGTCCTTAATGTATTATAGTCTAATTGAATTAAATAATTCTCATTCTAATATAGCCTCATTGAATCAAACAGTTGAATTGATGAGTGAACAGCTAGTATACTTTCTGTTAAAAATGTATGTCAGGATCATTATGCCAAAATCACCAAATATGCTCCAATGAGACACACATATGACGATTAATATTTATATGTAGAATTTACAAAATTTAGGTAAAAAATGGTAAAATTAATATGACATTAATACATTTACTTCTACTCAGAATGTGGTCCAGGGACCAGCCACACTGGTATCACCTGTGAGCTGGTTAGAAATGCAGAATCTCAAGCCTCATCCTGTATCTATGGAATCCAATTCTTCATTTTAGTAAGATCCTCAGGTAATTCATATACATATTAAATTTTGTGAAACACTGTATTACAAGACAGATTTTGATTCTAACTCCTCACTCATTATGGCCTACATTTATTAAATTCTTTCTAAATGCTTTGCATGAGTCATTCTATTTAATTATTATAATACCCCAGGAAAGGTATTTTATTATCTCTATTTTACAGGTGAGGAAACTGAGGCGTAAAGAGGTGAAATAACTTTCCAATGCACACAGCTAAGCAGATCCTTTATCTAACCCAGGCAGGCCTACTCAAGAGACTCTATTCTTTCTTTCTTTTTTAAAATTTTTTATTATTACAAATTGTGATTTTTCTTTATGCCCTTAGGAAAGTTGCTGCCTTCCCAAAACTGGTTTCTTTACTTCCAACCCCTGGTAGCCCAGGGCCCTGTACTCCGTCAGTGTATGTCCTCTAAGCTCAGATAATTTGTTCTTTCCCATACCCTAATACAAGAAGCTTTGAGGAGAATGTTAACCTTCTCTCTGCCCCCATCTCTGCTGTGGTTACCAACAAGGGTTTTAGGGCCACATGCATGGATTGTGTGCCAATTGTGTGACACCTCAGAGGAGGCACAGATGATTGGGACTCAGGATGGAGAGTGAGAGGTGAATGTTATGAATGCAGTCTGGCATTCAAAATTACTGTAGGAAATGTTGGTTAGGGATGAGATAAGGGAGGGATGAGAGAAGAAGAGAGAACCTGAGTCCTTTCTGGCTAGCCAATCTAAAATAAGGAAAGTAGATGAATCTTCACTATCAGCCTAAGATACCATGTGACATTAGACATAAGGAAAAGGATCTCTGTCTCTGAAAAATATCTTTTTTTTTATTCAAAATTTTTAAAGCAGTTTAATTGAGTTATTGTACAAAAAACTTCACATACTTAAAATACGGAATTTGATAATTTTTTATCTACTCGGTTTTGTCTGAAATTCTTTTAACAGTAGGCAAACACATTTATACCATAAAATATAAAAATTAAGGTATTTGGGAGAGTTTACACCAGTTATGATCGAGATTTTGTCCAGATCACCTTGAATCTTTTCATATTTTAAGGGAAGAGGTCTAGAAGAGGGAAGTCACAGGTTGCCTTCAAGGGGAAAGTGGGGTGCAGCTGAGATTGGAATAAGAAGATTGGGATCACTTCTCTCTAATTTCACAGTTTAATCTGTTTATTGTCACCTGTAAACAGATGAGTGTTTTACATAGCTATGATTGAACTGTAATCATAAGTAATCATAACTGTAATCATGCATAGCCATTGCTATGTTTTGCACATAAAAGTAACACAGTAAATGTGAGTTTTGAATGAATAACTTACTGAATATATGTAAAATTGCTTACTATTTTTAGTCAAAGAGCTAGCAATTTCAAATTCATCATAAACTATGGCTGAGTAAATATAACACATATAGGAATAGGCTACCATTTAAATTGACTTTATTTCTCCTTAGAGCTTTTGCCTGAAATTCAGAAGGGGTCATGATATTCCTTTGTAAATCTGTTGTTTTTTCTCACTTGTGTTTGTAGTCAACCGCAGCTTAGTTTAACCCTTTGCACTCTCAAGTAAAACCAGGGTGGACATTTGTTTGTGAAATAGAAGAATTTATGTTTTTCTACATATCTCAATGACCACTCTTTGAAAGATGGGGTCTTTCCTTCTCCTCTAGGGGTCTTCAAAAGTTCATGGAAAGATTCGTATTATCTTTTAATTCCACTTTCCATGAACTTTTTGAAGTACCTTTGTATATTTTAGCAATCACAAATCTAATGAATTTAGGCTTATTCAAGAGAAGGAAGTCAGTTGGGTAAATTGGGATGTGGGTGAACATATGTATAGTACTATATGTTAATTTTATTATCGGCACATATATCTACACTTCAAGATATAAAAGGGGAAAATGGCAAAATAACAAAATACACCTTCTTTCATGATAAACACCCTGTTTTACTTTCCAGATGTTTTTATTTTGTGTTCCTGGTTCTTAATAAAAAACATACAAAGTCAGATAAAGCTGATCTCTCTACATGACTATAATAATTTTAGATGCTAGGAACTATAGGAAATATAATAATAATATATATATTCCATTCTCGGCTTTGTAAATAATTGAAACTAGAACAGGCTCAGAAAGATCTCTTAGTTTCCTTTGTCAAGTGTTTTACTTTGTGTTGTTGAAGTGAGCTCTTCTGAAATCTAAGATAATTTCTTGTCCAAAGTAAATAGTTTGTTTCTCTTATTTTAGCCATTTTCATGAATATTTGTTTCTTCATGATAAACCATTTTTCATGAGAAAGAACATGAGGTTGAACAACATGCTAGGAATTAAATGCCACCTGTTTTACCTTATTTTCATCATTTCAGAGTAAAATCAAATCAAATCAGTATATTTAAACACTAATACATGCTACATTTAAACCAAAAGTTGTATGTGATTACTTATAAATATATGTTTAGTAATACTTACTTTTTATCTTATTCCAGGAGATGTGTTCCCTAGAAAATAATACTGAAACTCCTTTTTATAGCAAACTAATCTTAAATAACTGAGTTAAGAGAAATCAAATCAGACAGTTATAGAGAACTTTAGTGTAGAATTCGTCTTCAAATTATTTCTGCTAACTGACGTGAAATTAGCAGTGACCTGCTTTATTTACTTATTTTTAATAGTGAATGGATGAATCCCTGCCAGACCCATTGAATCTGAGTATCTAAAGTTTCTAAAAGTTTGGCAGGTGATTCTAATGCTCAGTGCTGATCGAGGACCATTGTGCAAGAGTGGCAGTATATTTAAAAATCAGAATACACACAGACACAGTCACAGAAACCACTTAGTAATTGGAAGGACAAGCTGCTTCTTCTTCTTCTTTTTTGAAATATGCTTTGGTGTGGGCAGCACAGAAGTTTTTAGATGCTGGAATGAGTACTGATTTCTGAGTACAGTGCTTGTGTGACCTCTAGTTTAAGCTGTTACTGAGGAGCTGAGCAGCCATCACATGCTGGCTGTTTTGGCAACTATTGGGTTGACATAACCTGACTCAGCAACCGGGAGAGACTTTATGCTCACTGACAAATGCTGTCAAAAAAAGATTAATGTATCTCCTTGATGCATTTCAAATCTATAAACATTAGGCTTCATTCTCCACAAATTAATTAAATAACAAGGGAATTAATACTGAAGAAATACAGTATATTCTTAGGTGCAAGAGTGTCAATTAAAGCTGGCAAAACAATTCAGTCACAGTGGTGATTAAGAAGCCCTTTTTAAATTTGCAGTCTGGTAAAGTAATGTAATAGCAAATGACTGGATGCTGATCATTGTTAAATGTAAATGTCAAATTATATTGACTTGCCCTTGGTTGATTTTTCAGAATACCATATTTGCTGGTATAATTTCTCCTTTTATACCCCATGATAACAGAAGAAAAGATATAATCAGCCACCTGGGTCCTGTTCAGTTGTCATCCTAGGCAACCATTATTAATCGTTTCTATTTGTCCTTCTTACTTTCTGAACAGCAACTTGTCTAGAGTTCCCAAGGAATCAGTTTCATAGCATATAGCACACTCAAGGATTGAGGCTTATTAGAAGCTGCCCATACCCGCTCCTGCAATCTCAATTGACATAACACACTGCCACTAAAAATTCCTCCCTCAGATAAACATTTGGGTTAGTAGAATTCATGAAAGCACTAGGGATTTGGATTAGGAAATAGGAGTTTTTCACTTACTGAAAGTCATATAACCTCTCTGAGACTACATTTTATCATTTGAAAATGGATTCAAGGAATATAAAATTATGTTTGTGGAGACACATTGTAAATTTGTGAAACTTTATGCAAATACTATTATTTACTATTACATGAAGCTCTGTCTAGAGATGATATGTAAAGGCCACATTCATCATTAAATCAATTCCCACCACTTGGGTATAACAAGCCCAATTTGGTATCTAGAGGTATCATATTTTTCATATTTGTGATAAATTCTTGGGAATGGAGGAAGATATAGCAAGAAGAGTGAGAGGGAGGACATAGTGGGAGGGAGACAGTAGGACACAGACTAGACATTTCTTATATTTCACTACTCTGCCCTTCATTCCTATCTGACTCTGCTACATGATTCTGTAAAGGAATTACCTAGAATGAAAAAGCAAAAGCAAGTCATGTAGGAGATTCTGTATGCATGTGCCACTGGGCATTTGCTAGTTTATTTTTGTGAGAATGTGGGAGAAATTACTAACATTGAATTTTGGGAAGAGGGAACTTAGTAGAGCTGTCAATTTACCTTTCTTCATAAGGCAGCCTTTGGCCCCAGAGCTAAGATTAACTTGCAAATACAATTTGGAGGATATTGAATTAGGAAAAAGTGGAGAAAGAAACAGCTAGATAGTAGGGAATTAAGTCTACGGCCATACCACCCTGAACGCGCCCAATCTCGTCTGATAGTAGGGAATTAAGCAAGGAGCTGTCGTTCTCCTTACTTAGTTGGATGTAAATAGTCATCAGTTTTGTCAGTTTCCCCAAAGTCCTCAGTCCTCACTAAATATTAGAATTACCCAGATAGCTCCAATCAGATTTACAGTATTACAGTCTTGGATGATACCTGGGGCATATTTAGTTTTAAGTGAATGCCATAAAAACATCTGAGGCACAACCAATGTTTAATCTTGCTTTTTTCCTTTAGCAGTCTTTGACTTAACATGCCTAAATATCTCTTCAGGTATTCACTATTTCTATTTAAAAGCAGAAAGAATGAAAAAGATGTGGTATGGGAATTATTTGGTGAAATTGTTTTCCTAACGTTATTTTTTAAAAGTTAGACCTCTGGAGGAAAATTGACTTAGGGGAAAAAAAAATAGTGAAGTGAAGAGATTTTTATCAGGAATATGTAAATTAACTAAATTTTGAGTGATGGTCATGGTGACAGCTGACACTGAGTGAGTTCATGTAAAATTACTTAATTATGAATAGAATCTCATTAAGAGGAAATTGTAAGCATAGTAACCTTGAATGTAGAATATATAAAGTTATATTTATTTAATAAATAATTAATTTCTTTAAAGAAATTCAAATGAGGGTTTTCTATGTTAATAAAAATTCTAACATTACTACAAATAGAGGTACTCTATAATCAATTGCAAGCATTTCCATTTTAAAGTAATAAATAGTATAGGGATGTAAAGTATTATTCCATTTGTACAGAATTTTACTGGAGGTGCTAAGTAATGTAATAAGATCAGAGGAAGAAATAAGTAATAAGGGTTAGAAGGTTAGAGAGAAAATTGTCCATACTAATATGATTAATGTATATTGTAAATATAAGAGCATCTACAAAAGCAATAATAGAACTTAACGAGTTTCTTAGATGTAAAGGAATTATTAAAATTCAAAGCTTTTTGTACCAGTAATGATCAGTAGGAAAATTGGACAGGAAAAATTTTCACTGACAGTACCAAAAAGCATACAATAGGAAAAAAAAAAAAAAAAAGCCTAGGAAATATAAGTAAGATCTCTGTGGAAAAAAATTAAGAACATTAACAAAGGATGTAAAAGAATTAAATGGAGAACTACACCATGTTAATGAATAGAAAAATGCGTATATATAAGAGCAGTTCAGTACAGGGACCTACCAGGAGACATGCCCTGTCTGTGACCCCAAGGTAAACTTGTTCCTCAGTCCCACAGCAGATCCTGAAATGGCCCATTAACTTAGCTCCAGCGCCTTCCAGCTGTGATCTGACAGCAGTCCTGCCTGCCCAGGGACCCTGAGGAAGACACACCTGCCTATACCCCCTGTAAGGAGGCCTGTCAGCCGGTCCCATTACAGATCTTGAAATAGCCCTGTTACTTGGCTCCAGCCCTTCTCAGATAGCTCCAGCTTTCTCAGCTGTGGACTGAGAATAGTGCTCACCCAGGAACCTGAAGGAAGACATACCTATCTGTGTTCCCAGAGGCAGACCTGCAGACTTTGGTCTCTTCTATGGACCCTGAAGCACCCTGTGACTCAGTTCTAGCTCCTCTCAGCCATTATCTGGGGCCAGTACTGCCTGTCAGGTACTACACAGCAGGAGCTATTCCAAGGACCCAGAGGAAGCCACACCTGTCTTTGTACCTGGTGCTCAAAAGACCCCAAATAGCCAAAGCAATCTTGAGAATGAAGAGCAAAGCTGTAGGCTTCACATGCCCTGATTTCAAACTATGTTATAAGGCTATGGTGATCAAAACAGTATGGTACTAGCATTAAAATAGATGTATTGATCAATGGAATGGAATAGAGAGCCCAGACATAAATTCACATATCTATAATCAACTCATCTTTAACAAAGATACCAAGAACATACAATGGGTAAAGGATGTTCTCTTCATAAACGATATTGGGAAAATTGAATATTTATATGCCAAAGAATGAAATTAGACCTTTATTTCACACTGTATACAAAAACTAATTCTAAGTGGATTACAGACTTAAATATAAGAACTGAAACTGTAAAACTCCCATAAGGAAACATAAGGAAAAATCTTCTTGATGTTGGTCTTGGTAATGACTCTTTGGATATAACACCAAAGATACAGGCAAGAAAAGCAAAAATAAGCAAGTGTGACTACATTAAACTAAAAAGCTCTGCCGAGCCATGGAAACAGTCCACAGAGTGAAAAGGCAACCTGTAGAATGGGAGAAAATATTTACAAACTTTATATCTGATAAGGGATATGTTTTATAAGGGATATATCTTATAATGAACCCACACAACTCAATAGCAAATAAAATAAAATAAAATAAAATAACCTAGATAAAAAAATGGGCTGAGGACCTAAACAGACATTTCTCAAAGGTAGACAAATGGCTAACAGACATGTAAAATGGTGCTCAACTTCACTAATCATCAGGGGAATGCAAATAAAAAGCAGAATGAGGTATCACCTAACACCTGTTAGAATTGCTGTTATCAAAAAAATGAGATAACAAGTGTTAGGGAGGATGGAGAGAAAAGGAAACACTTGTACACTGCTGGTGAGAATGAAAATTGGTATAGTCATTATGGAAAACAGTATGGACATTCCTCAGAAAATTAAAAATAGAACTCCAGTTAAATCCAATAACTCCATTTTGAGTGTATATCTAAAGGAAATGAAATCAGTATGCTGAAGAGATACATGTATTTCCATGTTCATTGCAGCCTTATTCACCATAGCCACGATATGGTAATAGCCTAAGTGTTCATCAGTGGGATGAGTGCATAGAGGATATGGGGTATACACATGGAATGGAATATTATTCAGCTATAAGAAAGGAAGAAATACTGCCATTTTCTACAACATGGATGAACCTGGAGGACGTTATGCCAAGTGAAATAGGCCAGACATGGAAATAAAGACAAATATTTTATCATTTCATATGTGGAATCTAAAAAAAGTTGAACTCAGAAAAGGTAGAAGGTTAGTGGTTGTCAGGGCCTGGGAGTGGGGGAAACAGGGAGATGTTGGTCAAAAGGTACAAACTTTCAGTTATAGATAAATTGTGGCGTTCTAATGTACAGCATGGTGACTATAGTTTACAATATTGCAGTGTTCATTTGAAATTTGATGAGACCAGTTTTTAGGTTTCCTTACTACACACACACACACACACACACACACACACACACACACACACACACACACACACACACACACACACACACACACACACACACACACACACACACACATTGGTAACTATAGTTGGTGATATACATGTTAATCAATTTAAATATTGTAATCAGTACCCTACCTATATATATATATCAAATCATGACATTGTATCATGAATATATGTAATTTTTATTTGTCAATTAAATATTGTGAAATAAGAAAAGAAAAAGAAACAAGCAATATGATATGCCGATTTTTCCAAATTTATCTGTAAATTCAATCAATCCAAGCAGAGTAACCTTTCCATTTTGGGAGGTGGGAGAGGAGGTTTGGACTTAGAAGTCTGATCTTAACATTTATATAGAAAAATAAATATCTGAGAATACTCAAGCAATTTTGAAGGACAAGGTGAGAAGATTTATACCACAAGATGGCAAGACTTGCTATAAAATTTTGTAATTAAGATAGGATCGTGTCTTCAACATTTTGGTATTTATTATTAAAGTAGAAATTCTTATATTTTGGTATCAAAACCTGTACATTATTGTATTTTCTCTCAAAATAACTCTGCTTCTCTGGCTTTTTGAAGTATAGATACATTGGTTTGAATTTTTTCTTTTTATGTATTTACTATGTTTGAGTTTTTCCCTTTGCTAAACTGATATATTAGTAGTAAAAGTATGAGATAGTTACTTGGGGTAACTAATTTGTAATTCATGACTTGCCATTTCAGTGAACTAAGAAAGTTGTGCGCAGAGTCAGATTCAGAGGTAGTTATGTTTTTGATGTTGTTTTATTCTTATTTTATAGCATTAATGATTATGCAAAAAAGTAAAATTTTCAGGATTAACAAAGGTTTTAAGTTTTTCATGACTTTGTTACCTACCTCTCTAAGTACCCCCAAATCTTTTTCATTGACATACCTATATATTGCTTTCCTATACAACCTTCCATGGCTTAAAGTGGCTCTCTTTTATTTGTCTTTGTTTTTTCGCTAATGTTTAGATACCAGCCCCTGAATGCCAAACCAGAGTCTTGGCCCTCCCATAATAGATCCAGTGTAAGGAAAAGCCTTTTTCCACCAGTAGATAGTAATATGCATTCTTGTCATATTAACAAATCTTTATTTATGACAGTTATTACTGTCAGAACTGTCACTCTTTTAATGGCTACTTCTAGAGTATTAACATTTTTACCAAACTTCTGAAAATTTGTTTTCTATGAGCCAAATTAGTAAGTTCATAAATGATACCAGTTGAAAAGTTGGAGTCAAAACCTACTCCTGGTAATGGTTGCTCAAGGTCAGGCCACTCCTCTCTGCAGGAAAAAAAAACCTTAATTTGATGAAAAAACATTAATTTTCACATTAAAGAAGATCCATGAATCCCAAAGAGGGTAAACATCGGTAGAGACACATCTAGGCACAAGAAAGTAAAACTAATGAAAGCAAAGTCAAAGAGAAAAAAATCTTTAAAACAGCAAGAGAAGAAATATACCATGATAAGGTGAACATCTGGCTTCTCATCAAAAACAGTTAAGACAAGAAGGTACTGGAGTGATATATTCAAAGTGTTGAAAGAAAAACAAAAAAGCTGACAACCAAAAATTCTATATTCAGCAGATCTACCTTTTAAAAATGAGAGCAAAATAAGGATATCTTCAGATGAAGAAAAATGGAAGGAATTTATTGTTAGCAGACTTGCACTTCAAGAAATAATAAAGGAAATTCTTCAGGCTGAAAGGAAGTGACTACTGATGGTAACTTGGATCCAAAGGAGGAATCAAGAGTGTTGGAAGTAGCAAATATATGAAGAAATATACATACATATTTTCTTCTATTCATTTCTTTAAAAAATTGCTCTGTAAAGTAAGAATCACACACACACACACACACACATATGTACAAAGCATTATATTGTTGGGTTTACAACAAAATAAGTACATATAATAATAATAATAGCTCAAAATGGGATAAGTGGAACTAAACTAGAATAAGTTTGCTGTAGTTTACTGACAATAAATCAGTAGCAATTTCGAGGGGATTATGGTTCAAGATTTATCCTGTAATACCCTGTGCAGCCACTAAAAACTGACTCAAATAAATAAAATGAAAAGGTCAACAGGAAAAGGTAAAAAGCATACATTTGTCTGACACAAAGAAGGGGGTAAAAAAGGAACAGTGGAACAAAAAAGAGATGAGAAAAATTTAAATAAAAAAGCAAAATTGTAGGCCTGAATCACAGCATATCAATAATTAATCAAATAATTAATTGAATATTTATCAGATTTTTATTATTTAATAAATACAATTTAATAAACATAATACAATAAATGTGAAGGACTAAACATTAAATTAAAAGATAGAGATTTTCAGATTGAATAAATAAGCAAGTTCTAACTATATGTTATCTATAAGTGAGGCACTATAAATTTAAAGACAAAAATATGTTTAAAATATAAAGGTTGGGAAAAGATACCACATGCAAACAGTAAGCAGAGGCTGGAATAGGTATGTTAATATGATGTAAAACAGACTTTAAAGAAGGAATGATATGACAGACAAAGGGGGACCTTTCATAATGATAAAAGTTCCAATATATCAGGAAGATATAACATTAATTATGTATATGCCCCTAATCACATAGCCACAAAACTGACAGAATTGAAAGGAATAGTGGATAATTTAATAATCCTTCTGCAATAAATAATAGAAAAAAGTAGGCAGACAAAGTAGGCAGTAAGGATGTCAGACTATCAACCAAATCAACCTACCTTACTTATATGTAAACAGCTGTATACATGTCCTTTTTAAAGTTACATGAAACATTCATGAAAATAGACCATATGATAGACAATGGAAGTACTCGTTTGTATATTTTCAATGCATTATTCATAGTAGACTCAAATTGGAAACAAATGTACATTAGCTTGGGAAATGAATAAGCAAATTGTGATATAGTCACATAATGAAATACTACTACTCAGCAATAAAATGGTACAAACTACTTATGTATGTTACAACATAGATGAATCTTAAAAATATCATGCTAAGTGAAAGGGATCAGACACAGAAGAGTGCATCTTGTATGATTCCATTTATATGAAATTTCTGGAAAAAGACAAAACTATATTAACAAATAGCACATGAGTGATTACCTGGGGCTGGTGGTAGGGATGTGAATTGATTGCTTTATGTCTTTACCAGAATTATTTGAAATAATTATTATCATATTGATACTAAGATAATAATGAATTTTCTTTAACAGTCATTATTTAACAGTCCAAATCAATGGCACCTAGTCTTCCTGATTTGCCCCAACCTCCTTCCCCATTCACCCCCATCTTAGACCAGTTTTTAAAAATTGGCTATGATTAGTTTGCCACATTCATGCCTTTTTATTTTCATTTTGGATCAGGTTTATACAAATATATCTTTAATACTTTAATGGTATTATTATGTTTTTATTTTTGTCATAGTTAATGATATGTTCGAAATTTGAAATAAGAAGACATGGCTAAATAGAAGACATTTCAGCTCAAAATGCACTTCTTAGATATCTCAGAAGAAATTAACAAGGAATAATAAAATTCACTTATCTTCCAACTTTCTTTTTACCACTCTGAATGTATAGCTTACATGCTATATTTCTTCATAATTTAGAATTATTCACTAGAGATCTGTAGATTTTTAAAATTTTATAATTGACATAATAATTGTACATATTTCTGGGGTACAGTGTGATGTTTCAATGCATGCATACACGGAATAATGATCAGATCAGGAAGATTAGCATATCCATCACTTTAAACATTTATCATTTCTTGCAGTGATAATATTCAAAAGTCCTGTCTTCTAGATATCTTGAAATATACACTACATCATTATTAACTATAATCAACTTACATTATAATGGAATACCAGAACTTATTCTTCCTAACTGTAACTTTGCACCTACTGACCAATTTCTTCCCATTTTCCTTTCCCCATACCCTCCACAACCTCTGGTTATCACTATTCTAGTCTCTATTTGTATGATATCAACTTTTATAGATTTCACATATTAGTGAGATTATGAAGTATTTGTCCTTCTGTGCCTTTTTTTTTTTTTTTTTTTTTTGTGACCGGTAAGGGGATCGTAACCCTTGGCTTAGTGTCGTCCGCACCGCGCTCAGCCAGTGAGTGCACTGGCCATCCCTATATAGGATCCGAACCTGTGGCCTTGGAGCTCCAGTGCCACTGCGCTCCCAGCACCGCACTCTGCTGAGAGAGCCATGGGGCTGGCCCTGTGCCTGACTTTTTTGGCTTAATATAATGTCCTCCAGGTTCATCCATGTTGCCATAAATGGCAGGATTTCATTCTGTTTTATTATTGAGTAGTATTTCACTGCATGTATATACCACATTTTCTTTATGCATTCATCTGTAAATGGGCACTTAGGTTGATTCCATATCTTGGCTACTGTGAATAGTGCTGCAATAAACATGGGTGTGCAGTTATTTCTTCAGTATACTGATTTTACTTTCTTTAGATATATAATCAGTAATGAGATTTCTGGAACCATATGGTAGTTCGATCTTTAAGTTTTTGAGGAACCTTCATACTATTTTCCATAATAGCTGTAATAATTTACATTCCCACCAACAGTGTGTGAGAGTTTCCCTTTCTCCTCACCCTCACCATCATGTGTTATTTTTTGTCTTTCTGATAATAGCCATTCTAACTGGGATCAGATGATATCTCATTGTGGTTTTCATTTGCATTGCCCTGGTGATTGGCGATGTTTAGCATTTATATTATATCTCTTGGCCATTTATGTCTTCTTTTGAGAAATGTTTGTTAAGGTCTTTTGCCCATTTTTTTAGTCAGATTGTTATTATTATTATTGTTGCTACTGAGTTGTTTGAGTTCCTTATGTACTCTAGATGTTAACTCCTTGTCAGATGCATAGTTTGCCTATACTTCCTCCCATTCTGTAGGTTGTCTCTTCACTCTATTCATTGTTTCTTTTGCTGTGCAAACTCTATTTAGTTTGATGTAATTTCATTTGTCTATTTTTCCTTGTGTTGTCTATACTTTTGAAGTCTTATCCAAAAAATTGTTGTCCAGTCCAGTTTCATGAAGCATTTTTTCTGTGTTTTCTTCTGATAGTTTCATAGTTTCGGGCCTTACATTTAAGTCTTTAATCCATTTAGAATTGATTTTTGTATATGGTAAGAGAAATTTTTGACACCAGATTTTATTCAGATCATCTTGTTTACTTGTTATTAATGACTTCAAGTTGATATATTAATATTGAAATAAAGTTGCTAAACATTATTTGGAATTTATTGCTTACACATTCTAGATATAAGAAATTTGGAGCTGGTAAAAGTTATATGTCATATTTATAAGGATTTCTGGCTGTGCATTTAGCTATAAACCAACTTGAAAGTGGGACATTAGTCTGTCATATGTTACTCATTTGCAGATTGTAAAAACAAAAAAATACCTGATTTTTAATGAGTAGTTGTCATTCAGGTTCTATTTCTAGCCTGGAACACTCTGGGAGGAATATGATGAGTACTGAAAGAACTGATAAATAAAATGACTGCTATTTCCTTGCTATTATTTTAGATATTGGCATTATTGTTTTTGCTTAAAGCTTCCCTACACCAGGAAGCTTTTATATATTTTTTCAGTGAAAAATTTAAGCAAAATTATGAGATGGTCAGTTTGGTTGCATTTTCTATCAGAAACGGTGCTGCTGAATTGGACTGTCATTTGGGCACAGTTCTCGGCACATCCACACCAAAAATCAGAAAATGATCATATGTGGGCCAGACATTTGACACATTTTGTATTTGTACTATGTTCTGATATGGTAACCAAAACTAAAAAATGAAGAAAATAAGTCTGGATATTCACATACATTTTGGAAAACTAATAGTACAGTAGAATATTACTGCCTGGTCATTAGAGCAGTTTTCCAGCACTGTCCAGTGGAACTTTCTGTGATGATGAAAATGTTCTGTATCTGGGCTGTCAATGTGACTGTTATTAGTGCAACTAGTGTATCAAAATTACAGTCATTCCAGCCCTATTAGACTAGTTGTTATATAATTATTATAAGTGTAATAACTGAGAACAGAAGAAGAAAAAACAACAAAAAACCCAATAAAGTAAGCTAGAGACAATTGACTTCTGGGAATGCTGAACCAAGGATAGACTAGTCTGGAGCATTGCATTTCAGCTTACAAGGCCCAGGGTGATTATGCATGTTGTATAGGCTATGAGTTGTAGAGTCAGATATAAATAGCAAAATTTGATGAAGTGGTCAAAACCACTGAGGCCAAATCTGTATTCAGAATGGAAAACTAGAATCCTTAGATTGTAGTTAATCTTTCTAGTATTGTTTAAGAAAATCTTCCTCTATGCACAGATCATACTGAAGGATGTGGCCATGTTTATACCTATTTCCTGCTTGATTACAGCTTATTTACCAGAGGAGGATGCTTCATTCAAGCAAGGACAGACAAATTTGTTCTTCTAGGAAACTAGAACTGGAACAAGAACCTGATTCAGCTGTTGGTGCACACTACGTACAGCTTTTGGGTTATGCAATCCAAGGGTTGAACAAAATGTTGGGTTGTGGGAAAATGGTACAATCCAACTTTTAGAGAGAAGAATGGAGTGAATAGAAGAGTAGAAACAATAAATCATTTTGTTCCCAAGGAACAGAGAAACTCACTGACAAGACAGTGAAACTATTCACTGACGACTTTTTATTTCTCATGAGTCTATCTATTCTTTCTGCACAATTTGCTCTTTTCCTGCCAACAAAATTCAATTTTTTGCTTGAGCTGGATAAGTGGGTTTTTCTTTCTTTAACCTGAACTTGCTCTTAGACAGGAGAGAGATATGTCAGTCTCAATGAATATAAAATCATTTATTTTTTTCTTCCTTTTTGATTCATCAGGGGTTCACATCCCTTGCTGTGTGTTAGAATCATTTGGCCAGCTATTAAACATACTGATGACCAGGACCCATTTCAGAAAAATTAAATCAAAATATCTGGGTGATGGGGTTCAGCTATCAATATTATTTTAAAAGCTTCTCAGGTAATTCTGAAGTATATCCAGGTTTGAGAGGCAACAATTTATACATGATAGTTATCTAGTCCTGCAAGACAAGAATCATTTGTTAATTTTATTTAGTAGAGTTTTAGTCACATGCATGCTTATAAATGTCATAATTTTGGTACAGTATGCCAATCAAATTTATTTTATGGGATATTGGGTTTTGTCATCAGGTTTTATCTGTACTTTCAATATCATTATTTGGCATATGCCATTTTAATCTAGAACATTTTGAAATCATATTGAGCAGTGTGTTGTTTGTAACTTTTGTTGTTGTACAATAAATACAATAAAATAATAGAAGGTTTGTTTATCTTGAATGAGAAAGGTAAGATTATTTTATTGAAGAGAAGATAGATATGTTTAGGTTGGAAAGGTAAATAATAGGTGAAGTATGATAAAACCTACACACAAATGAGAATTTCCTTCCTCCATGTCATCCCTTTAGCCTCCTGATTAAATTGTACAGTAGTGCTTTGAATATGAATGAAATAGTATTCTGTGAACTGTTGCCATTCGATGCTATGTTTTAGTATTCAAGATGACTCCTTAAAATTTCATGAGCTTTCCAGCCTCCCGCTTTAGATAATGCTA
This sequence comes from Cynocephalus volans, assembly GCF_027409185.1. Classification (NCBI taxonomy): domain Eukaryota; kingdom Metazoa; phylum Chordata; class Mammalia; order Dermoptera; family Cynocephalidae; genus Cynocephalus; species Cynocephalus volans. Next base: position 82,647,389 of record NC_084464.1, read on the forward strand.
TGATCATTTATTTGCAATTTGATATTATTGTATAAAAATGTATATTTGAAGAATCTTCTATGTAAGATCAGGTTAAAAAATTTTGTTGGGGGAACATTATTGCTCAGGATCTAAACAAAACAATAAGAGTTTAATTTTAAATACTATTATTTATTTCATTTAACTAATAATTAGAACTTTACATTTTTATAAAATGTACGGAAAGAAAGCCAGAACAAGCAACTATTTAGTTACTAATAGCTTATTTATTTGATAAATAAATATTTGGAATTAAATTTCAAACACCTTGCAGTTTGAAAACCAAGATTATTGCTTCAAGGAATAAAAATTCTAAAAAGATAATGGCACATAGGTTAGGGATAATTTCATAAACTTTTTAAACATATGCAGATCTCTTACACAGGTTATGTGTGCTGTCTTACGTCTCTCCTGAGAACAGGACAAGAAAAAACTCATTTTATTCTGTAGCATAAGAGACTTATATGAAGATTGTTTTCTGACAGCAAAATTTGTTAAGCATCAGTACAGATTACCAGAAGAGGTCATAAAATTTGTTTCTCGTAATGTCCCTAAAAGTAGAATCATTTCTCTCTTTCATGGGATGTTAAGTGTGTTTGTTTCTAAGAGAAGAGGGATGAAACTGACCTGACCTCTCACTGTCCCTTTCATCTGGTCAGTTTCAGGTTATTGTGCTAGAGGAGAAAATATGGCCAAAAACCTCATTACAGCCTTAGCAAAAAAAAAAAAAAAAAAAAAGCAAGGACTAAAGGAATAACTTTAGAACAAAACATGTGCATATAATGCATATGAAGCATGCTATTAATTTTTATAAAGTCTTATTTCTTCATATTTATTGCTTTGGACTAAAAGAAATAAGGTTCAGTTTTATTAGTATTGTTCAGTTGTCTTTTCTCAAAAGTCCAATATCTACTCTGATATACTGAAGTGTCAGTGTTCATGATATTATACTTACTGGTGTTTTGGAGCACCTAGACATGCCCTCAATATACTCTTTGATTACAGGTTAGCAGGGGCAGTGACGGTAGGGATATAGAACTTAGAGAATCTTTGGTATATAGTAAGTGCCTTCATAGCATTTTATATATATTTCTATGGGGTGGAGTTGACTCTACCAAGATTCAGGGTAGATATGGAATATAGGGAAGGTTTCACCTAGAAAGTGATGTTTGGGGTATTTCAGTATTACTAGGTTCTCAAGCAAAGATTTATCAGTGCTGTGGCAATGCAGAAAATATGGAGGAAGTTTTAGAGAATGGGGTTGTGCAGAAAATAAGGACATATGGTGGTTTGGGTCATATCCTTTAAGTACCTTGGATTGTTATTTTAAGGGAATTTTGTTGCTACGGACCTTAGATTACTGTTTTAAGAAATGTGGTTATTAACATAGATCAGGGGTTGGCAAACTATGCTAGTGGGTCAAATCTAGCCTGCCACCTGCTTTTGAAAATCAGGTTTTATTGGAACACAACCATGCCCATTTGTTTATATATTGTCTATGACCGCTTTTGCACTACAACAGCAGAGGTGGGTAGTTACAACAGAGACCTATGGCCTACAAGGCCTAATATATTTATTTAATCCTTTATAGAAAAATTTTGCCAGCCACTGTCATAGAAGATCATTTTGTTTTGCTTTGTTTTCTCTGGGGAATGGCCTGATCAGATTTATGACTTAGGAAACAAGCTTTGACAGCACTGAGAGGATTCTAGCTTCTTGACATACCCTTGTTCTTTAAATATAGATGTGCTTCATAAAGATATTTTTGAAGAATAAATGAATGAATGAATTAACAGATTCATTGGGGGATGTCAGGGTGAGTTAAGAAGTAAGTTCAAATTTCAGGTGAGAGATAATAAAGGCCTGAAATAAGGGTAGTAGCAGGAGGCATAGAGAGGAGAAGGTATAAATTAAAAGTTATTTGAGAAATAGAATTAGCTGGACTTTCTTTGTCATTTATTTATTTGGCTTTGATTTTGAAGCTTTTAGTTATGGAAATTTTTAAATATATGCAAAAGTAGGGATGAACAACCATGAAATGAATCCTCATTTTCAACAGTAAACATTTGACAATCATGTTTTATTTATCTCTGCTCCTTAAAAAAAAATGCTATTGTTGCTATAGTATTCTAAAGTAAAACCAAGAAATAATCTAAGGGTAATCAATATGGTTATGCCTGCTGATACTGTCACTGCACATAAGGGTATATAATAAATGTTAGTGTATTTGTTGATTTAACTTAAAAAGTGGCTGAAACAGTGCTTGTCATAGAATAGTGTAGTGGTCTCACTTGAGAAGGTTTTCTAGAATGTGCATGTCCAGGCCTATCCCCAGACAGTCTGATTTTGTGGTTCTGGAAAGTCCCATTGCCATGCATTTTGACAATATTCCAGATGTGATTTCAGTGAGCACCAAATACTGTGAAGCACCAGGTTAGTTAAACATCATGGCTCTATGATACATCTTTATGGGTTTTGACCATTATATCATTTTGCGACCCTAATCAGTACTAAGAGTGTGAACACTAGGCCATTAAAACTATGGATACGGATTCTATAACTTAATCAAGTTTGAAAACAGTTCAGTGGACACCTTATACACAGAGTGAACATATGTCTCTGATTGCCTGGGCCAGTTCTGGTTATTGCCTGCTGTCCTGGGGTAATTGTGAAGAGCACTCCATTTCACTCTCAAGAGGATCCCAGAATTTGTATAATTATGAATATGATTCAATATGAAAAGTGAATATTCATTAATATAAAAGTATTTAGCCTACTTTTAGATCATGGGAAATGATTTGAAGTTTTATCTAAAATAAAATGGAAAGTCACTAAAGCAGAAGAATAATGTGATTCAATTTGTGTTTTTAAAAGATCAGTGGCCATGAAGAATGGGTTGAAGGGCAGCAAAGGTATCCCTAATTCCAGATGATAGCATCAAGTGAAGATGCTGTTCAAATGAACTGTGGAATTCAGAAGAGTGGTGTGGACTAGAGATCAGTGTGGGAACCCTCAAGGTCAAGAGGTCTAGAAATGGCTGAGTTCAATTAAGAGAGAGAGTAAACAAAAAAAGGAAAGGACCAGGACTGGCTCTGGGTCAGTCTGGCATTTTAATGTTTGCAAGAGAAAAAAGGAGGGCAAACAAAGGATAAAAACCTTGAGAAGTTTGTTTCAAAGAGGAGTTCCATCTCTATTAAATGTTATTTTGAGAATGTCACAGGTCAAATTTCCTGGGAAGCAGATTCTGGGAAGAAGTGTAATGTGCAGGATATAAGCCCATCAGAATCTTGGCTGATGCCCTGGAGAGCACTAGAGCTAGAATGGTCCTTCAGAGCTGTCCCGAGTTGGGCTAGAATACCTCCCACATTGATCAGTGCTGTAATGTGGGCAGTCCTGAATAGAGGCATGACTCTGGGCGAGGTGGCTCTCTGCAGCTGACTCATTAACTGAAGAAGCTGACAGTTGAAGGCTGTCTGTGGACAGCACTCCTTGCAGCTGGGGCAGGAGTGCCTCATTGAATGGGGATCTGGGTGACACATCACAGGGATGAGGATAGATAAATGATCTTTGTTTATTTGCTTACTCAACATATTTGTTGAACATCAACATTGTGTAAGGCACTAAACTAAGTGCTGGTAGAAAAATATATAAAACAACTATTGCACATTGTAATAAGTGTAGTGAACCAAATGAACAGATTTAAGTAATGGAGAATATAGCATTGAGATCTACTTAGGTTATTTAAGGAGCTATTTGTGACCTTTACAATAATAGTTCAGTGGGGTGGTTTGGGAATAAACAGACTGGAGTAGTTTGAGCAATGAGTGCAGTAGTTTTATTTTCAAACAGATGGGTTATGATTTTTTTCTTTATAAAAATATAACGTGAATTTCCTTTATTAAAAACCTACTGATTATTAATGACTCATAGAGTTGTCTTATATTGTTTTTAGAATTCTTTTACTTCCATTCACTTATTTGATTCTCAACCTTATATGGTTGACCGGAAAATATCATTTTCCCAATTTTATAAGTAATGGTATACTGGAGTTCATAAAGGCTAGAGGCTATATCTATAGTCAGAGCCTGGTAGAAGGTGGAATGAGGCTGAGAACCCTGTCTTTTGATGTATTCTCCACTAGTCCATCAAGTCAAGTTGACCTAACTAGGTAATGTTAGGGAGGGCTTAAATATCTTTTATCAAATTAAGATAATCATAATATTGCATTTGGAGTTATCAGATGAAATACAATATTTGAGTCATGCTTATACTAAAAAATTATTCATTGTTTATCTGAAATTCAAATTAATCAGGTTTCTGTATTTTAATTTGCTAAATCTGGCAGCTCTAGTTGTATCAGTCAATTAGATTTTCAGCTTTCTTTACAGTCTGTGCTAAAAAAAAAAAAGAAAAAGAAAAAGAAAAAAGAATTCCTTAATAACCTGTGCAGTTAGCAGTGCTAAGACCTGCCAAATATAAGACCTATGTTGATGGGCATAACTAAATGAATGTAAGTTAAAGTGAGCTAAATTAGTGCATGATGAGCAAGTCTGGCTTGTATATGTTGCCCACCATCAGATGTGGAATCTCATTAATGTCCACCCAATCTTCCCAGGTGAGAAGAGACATGACAAGATAGTTTTAATGAGTGTAGAGGTGTACCTGGCAGATGGTCTAGGATTTTCTGGTGCCAAAAGCAAAAATCTGTAGTTAACACTTGAATGGATCTCCAAATATTCCTCTAGGCCACCTGTTGGGGACTCTGGAAGCCTGGCTTTGGCCTCAGGATGGTGACTATTCTGGAAAAAAGGGAATAGGAGCAATTTGTCGCAGTTTCCCATGATTAGACACTGATCTCTAGGCCAGCTGCTGTCTTGAGAAGGCATCTTTAAGAGTGTGATTATACAAGTAAAACTGTTTATGAGCTTCGTAAGAGATGAAGAAGGCATCTGCCTAGTTCAAAGAATAAAAGGTAAAGGCAATTTAGTCAATAAGGTTCACGAGCATTTTTTGGACATCAACGTGAATCTTAAATTTAAGCTAAACCGTAGGTGATTATTTTTATAACATGAAAACTAATTAAAACTCAGACTCTGGGGGGGATTTTTAATACCTAGCTATAATATTGCTATTAAAGGGAAAATACATGTTATAGACACCCTGAACTCTTGATAATAAAAGGTTAATACACAATTAGGTCACAAAATATAGAAGGAAATGTCCACAAATAAAATGCATTTTTTTCAGATATACAAGTGGCAATATGTATTCTTGTTTATATTTTGTACTTTGGGTGTTGTAATTGATTTCTTTTTATAATGTAAAGATCCATGTTCTGTCTTCAAATTAATGCATTTGAATCAATCTTCTTGATTAGATCTCTTGCTGTGAGCAGGAAGAGAAGGAAAAAAATCTGTTTAAAATCAGAACTGCTTATATTAAACTTGATTACATGATTGGATATTTAAGAGTATTTAATTAAAACTCAGTTGCAGTCTAATTTTCTTTTAACAATGATTAAAGCTGTGTCAATAGATATCAGAGACATCATTTCATTGTTTATAGACGCATCTCCAGTATTGGAAAACAAATTTGTTTAAGTGTACACATGTATTTAGTAGTTTGTCATGTAGTTAACATATACTCTAGTATCAGCTTGTCAAGTAGTCTGGGTTTGAGTCCTGGTTTCACCATTTACTTGCTGTGTTATCTTGGGAAAATCACTTTATCTCTCTGAACTTCAATTGTCTAAGCTTGTAAAAGAGGGAGAATAATCATAAGTCCTTAATAAGATGGTTGTGAGGATTAAAAAGGTTAATGTAGAAAGAATTAGAATGATGTCTAGTGTAATGAACTCTATAAAGTATGTTTTGATATTATTTGTTCATAAAATACTTTTTTATGATAAGGTTTATAGCTTCTGTAGAGGATGAGATAATTTCAAAATACAACATAAATGGACACTTGAAATAAGCCACCTTTGAAGTAAATCTTAACATATTTTAACATTTTGATATATAATATGTAAGTATTTTTGGCAAGAATGACTATGAGTGTTTTTAAAATAGTGTTTATATGCAAGCAAAGATATAATTAGCTGTTTTTTGCTAATTTTGCACATTCACAATAACTATATTCAATGTGTGTACTTGATTTCTAATATCTCTTTGCAGGCAATTCATAACTGTTATGAAGTAGATGCTCAGAAAGGAACCAAGGAAAAAATAATAATGTTTAGGCAGAGTCTTTATTAGCTGGCCAGCAACTGCCTCCTCAGGTCATCTGGTTGGAGAGCAGCCTCAAGCCTTGGTTTGGTGGAGTTTATAAAGGCAAAAACCACATCCCATTGGCACATGGGTTCGTGCAGGTGCAGAAAGTAAGCTACATTACAGAAGCCAAAGTGAACAGTTAAGGCAGTCAAGCATAAAAATTTCCACAGGATATAGTTCCTGTTCTATAAAAGGTCGGCAGTTTCTCACAGGAGGAGGAGTCTAGTAAAATGGAGTGCCTACCTAAGATGGCGTTGGTAATGTTCAGGGTTCTCTGTTATATTCCCCACTGGTTTTATCTATGAGTCAAATCCTAGACTCATTTGTGTTTAATCTGTTATAGTGGGTTCTTAAAACCATTAACTTTGCTGGTTGAACGTTTTGTTTGATATATTTATCAAAGGGCACAGGGGCCTATTGTGAAGAACAACAGGATTAGAAGTAAAGGACTGGCTAGGGTAGTGAGGAGAGTTGTTAACCAGGGGGACCAGGAGAATAAGTTTTCATACCAATTGTGGCCTTTGTTTTTTAATTCTTTTCTTTCTTTTAACCTCTTTCTGACTAGAGAGAGGCTGTCTCTTATCACTCCTGAATGATTAGTATAAAAACAACAGGTTTCCCCTAGAGCTACACATAATCCACCTTGTTTTAGGAACAGGAGATCTAGGCCCCATCTGTTTTGTAACACCACTTCAGCTAGGGAGTCTAAAAAGGTTTCTAGTTTGCTGACAGATTTTTCTAGTTCTCTTAGGTCCAGGTCAATTTGTTGGCTTAGAGCTTTGAAGCTTTGATCTCTTGTTATTAGAGCTGTTGGCCCAATAGCTGCAGATCCAGCTATGCCTAAACCTATGAGTAAGGGGATGAGGACTAGGGCAGCTCTTTGTTAGTAGGTGTTGTCTTCCTGCCTCTCCTTCATAGAAATAGATTTGGGGAATGATGTGGATGAGAACACAGAACTCAGTTTTGTTGGGTGTGAGGAAGAATTGGATGGCTACATGTGGAGTAAGTCCTGTTAAGCAAGCAAACCAAGTGTTGGGGGGGTAAGAAGGTAGTTGGAAGCTTGATGACCGTGGGTCGTACTATTTATGGTTATCGCATATGTGCACACTGCTCTATAGGGGGAACTCTGGAGATTATAGTTATTAGTTTTTATACAAAGTCCCTGAGCCTGTAAGCCACCAAGCATGAGTTTAGGTTTCCTTCCCCATGGATAGAGTTTGTTATTGGTGATTGTAATTAGATTTAGGGACCTAACAGTCTTGTTATTGATACCAAGAGAGCTGTACTCCTAGACCAACATTATATGGTGGTTCTGGATTTAAGCATAACCAGCAATCTGTTCTTATATTAGGGTTTGACTGGTTGATAAACTTGAAAACCGAATCCAAGGTTTTAAGGAGGGGATTGATGAAGGCATTTGCAGGTTTGGTTGAGGGACTGGGGCATTAGAGCTGGGAAGGTTGGGTTAGGGTTCGGGGTGCATGGAGGAAGGGGTCGGAGATCCTGGTTAGGGCCTATTGGGGTGTTTGGGTGAATTTTTCCTTTTAACTGGACAGTGAACTTGCCACTGGGGTCTCATCCACTTACATACAATCTTAGACCCCATGTTCTGCCTGCTTCCCACATGGTAGTAATAAATGGGTTCCAAAGCCTGATGGTAAGGTTTATAGGGTTGTATGTTCCTGGCTGGCTACAACCTGAAGGTGGCGGTTTTCTGTCAAGGTATATATAGGAGTCTGTGTGAATCCAGGAAGCCTTGGTTACACAACCCCAAGCGGTACAGTGATAGTTTCCCTGACACTGGTAGGAAGAGCTGTCTGCTGTGGGACAGGCATAATGGGGCTGCTGGAGGCCTTACTCATAATTGAGCTGGCCACATGAGTGCTGGGAGAATAACATGGGTCCTGCTCCAAAATAACCTACTGGAGTATAAGTGCGGGGCTTAGAACCCCCATTCATAAGTTCACAAAGGTCCACTAGAAAAACGGGGGCACTAGGAGTGTGGACAGAGCGAATGACCTCCCCAGTGACAGTATCCCTTAATTCCCATGTGTAATTTTTGAGTTGATGAGGGCTTCCTGACACAAGCACAGCTAAACATAGGATAATTGAGGGGGTGAGTGGGTGAGTCTTATCTTTAATGGGGTCCTCCTGGGAGCACTGAACAGTCCATCTTTCCTGGTGTTGACTTGGCTCTGATGACTCAAGTGTGAAGGCCCGCTTAAGTTGAGTATGATATAACCAATGGTGCTTTCCTGCCACCTCAATGGCTGTGGGGGTGGTAAAGATGACCGGGAATGGCTCTTGCCACCTGGGTTAAAGTGTGGAAGGGTGGTGGTGTTTCACCCATACGAGGTCTCCCGGCTGGTGTGGATGTGGTGTCAGGTCCTTTGTCAGTGGGTAAGCTTCTCTGACCAAGGGGTGAATCTGGCATAGTACCTGCTGGAGGACCTGGAGGGACTGAAGAAGGTTATGGTTAGTGATTTCAGCAAGTTTATCATCTCTGAGGTGGGGCAACAGAGGGGGCAGCCTTCCAGACATAATTTCATAAGGTGTAATTCCCTGTACATAGGGCTGCATCTAGCCCTTAGAAGGGCAAAGGGAAGGAGGCTCACCCAGTTTCCACCAGTCTCTAATTTTAATTTTGTAAGTGTCTCCTTTAAAGTCTGATTCATCCGTTCTACCTGTCCTGAACTTTGTGGCCTATAAATATAATGTAAATTACAATTTATTTTTAATGTTTTAGCTAATAATTGGGAGACCTGGGCTGTGAAAGCTGGGTCATTGTCAGACCCCAAGGTTATAGGCAGGCCGAATCTGGGGATAATTTCTTGCAATAATTTTTTGAATGTTATCTGAGCAGTTTTGGTTTTGGTAGGAAAATCTTCTACCCACCCAGAAAAAGTGTCTACAAACACCAAAAGGTAGCGATACCCATATTGTCCAGGTTTTACCTCGGTGAAGTCAATTTCCCAGTGTTCACCAGGGTTGGTTCTTCATGTTCTGGTTCCAATGGGCAGCCTTGATTTTGGTCCTCGATTTAATTGTGAACAAATTTCACATCTAGTAACAATGTCTTTTGTCATTTTGTCAAGATCTTGGATGTAATAATTTTTCCTTAAGAGTTCAGTTAATTGAGTGGATCCAAGGTGGGTCCCTTGATGTATTTGTTTAACCAACAGTCTGCCTAGAGCCTGGGGCAAATAAATCCTATGGTCTGGTAAAGTTTTCCAGTTCATGTCATTGTTGGAAGCTTTTAGGATCTTAGCATGTTCTACTTTTTTGATATGATGCGGGGTCGGTGGCAATTGGGGTGCTGGAATGACTGTTAAAGAGTCCGATGGCCCCACTGGTTTTAATGCAGTCTCTTTGGCAGCCAGATCTGCAGCAGCGTTGCCTTGGGCCTCAAGCATATTGTCCTTTTGGTGTCCCGGACAATGTATGATGGCCACTCATTTTGGATACCTTATGGCCTCAAGGTGGGCTAGTATTTCTGTTTTATTTTTTATTTCTTTTCCTCACAATGTTGATAGGCTTCTCTGTCTGTATAAGGCCCCGTGGACATGGGTGGTGGCAAAGGCTTATTTGCTGCCAGTATATATGTTAAGAGTCTTATCCTTTCCATGTTTTAAAGCCTGTGTTAGGGCTATGAGTTCAGCCTTTTGAGCAGATGTCCCTTGGCTTATGGCTTGAGCCAAGATGACCTGATCTAAAGTCACCATGGCTGCCCTGGCATACCTGATTCCATTGGAGATGGAACTGCTTCAATCAGTGAACAAATAGCACTTCATCAGGCTCAGTTCAGGGCCCATTAGTCAGGTCTGGCCAGAGGCCTTGGATGGTCTCAATTGTCTCAAGGCAGTCATGGACAGGCTCAGTTGGGTTGTCATCCAGGAGGAGGGTTGCTGGGTTTAGAGCTGTGGTCCTTAGGAATTTTATTCAGGGCTGATCTAGAAGTAAGGCTTGATACTGGGTGATGCAGGCATTGGTTAGCCAACAATCTGGTGCACTCCATAGGAGAGATGGAGGGTACAGAGTGAGGGGCTACCAAGTGCAGGTCTTGTCCTAGAGTTAGTTTGTCTGCCTCTTTCACCAGCAAAGCAGTTGCTGCTATGGCCTGGAGGCAACTCAGCCATCCTGCAGCTACATGGCCCAATCTTTTTGAGAGGTAAGTGATGGGCCTTTGCCATGGCCCTAGGGCCTGTGTAAGTGCCCGCTTAGCAATTCCCCTTGCTTCAGCAATGAGCAGTGTAAAGGGTTTGTTTACATCGGGCAATGCTAAGACAGGGGCCATGGTGAATGCCCGCTTTAAATCTTTAAAGGCTTATTGTTCATCCTCAGTCCAAATTAAAGGGCTGTTTCCTCCCCCAGTGCTAGAATATAGAGGTTTGGCTATCTCGACAAACCTGGCTATCCAAAGGCAGCAGTAACCTACTGCTTCCAGGAATTTGTGAACTTGTTTTTTCATTTTGGGGTCTGGGATTTTTAATATTGTCTCCGTTCTTCTGGAAGATAGAGTTCTTTTCCCTTCTCTTAATTTGCACCCCAGGTAAGTGGCTTTTGGGGTGCAAATTTGAGCCTTTTTAGTGAGACTCGATACCTCAGTGCTTGTAATTCTTTTAGTAAATCTCTTGTAGCCTCATTGCATGTGTCATAATCTTTTGTGGCCAGGAGGAGGTCATCTACATATTGTAATAGCGTGAACTTGGGGTGCTTCTGTCTATAAGGCTGGAGGTCTTGGCTTAGGGCTTCATCAAATAAGGTTGGGGAATTTTTAAATCCTTGGGGGAGGCGAGTCCAAGTTAATTGTCCAGAGTACCCTCCCCCAGGGTCAGTCCATTCAAAGGCAAAGAGAGGTTGGCTGACCTCAGCCAGCGGGAGGCTGAAGAAGGCATCCTTAAGATACAGAACGGTGTATATCTGATGAGACTGTGGCAGCAAGCTGAGGAGGGTGTAAGGATTTGGGACAGTTGGGTGCATGGTCTCCATCTGTTTATTTACCTTCTGTAAGTCTTGAACAAGTTGGAAGTCTGATGTACCCGGTTTTCAAACTGGGAGTAGGGGGGTATTCCAAACTGACTTACATGGCATTAGGATGTTAGCCTCTTTAAGTCTCTGGATATGGGTTGCTATTCCTCATATCACCTCTAGGGAGAGGGGGTATTGTTTTACCCTGATGGGCGAGGCATGGCTGGTGAGCTGAACCTCTATGGGTGGGTGATGAGTGGCCAATTCTGGCGGGTTTGTTTCCACCCATACTCCTGGGATTTCTTGTTGCAATTCTAACAGTTCAGGTGTTATATTAGTAGGAGAAGCCTCCGTGACTATTAAATATTCTTCGCTGATGGGGCATGTCAGCATCATTTTAATAGAGGGGTGTTGGTTCAGGGTTAATTTGGCTTCGTTTTCTTTAAAGGAGATAGTGGCTTGTAACTTTTGTAACAAATCTCTTTCCAATAATGGGTATGGACAGTCTGGCATGATGAGAAAGGAGTGGGTAATAGTGCCTTGTCCCAGGTTAGTGATCATAGCTTCTGTCCAGGGGTAAGGTTTGGGTTTTCCTCTAGCCCCCTGGATTAAGGTTTTCTTTGTAGATAAGGGCCCATCTGTCTCAGTTAGGACTGAGTAGGTGGCTCCAGTATCCATGAGAAAGTTCACAGGTTTGCCCCCTATTTGTAATGTTACCCTGGGCTCCTGGGGGCTCATCAGTATGGAGCCTGAGTCTCGTCAGTCCTCAGAATTGTCTAGGTGGAGAACTTGGGGGCCTTTTTCCCTCAGCAGTGTACATTCATTTTTCCAATGTTCTTTTTCCTGACAGTAAGCACATTGATCCCTTGGTAGTGAAAGCCTCTTTGCCCCTGTTGGGTAGCCCTTTTGCCCCTGTTGGGGTTTGTTTTGCCCCCTTCTATTAGGTTGAATGGATCTTTTCTTTGTTATCTGAGACTCTGTTAATGCTATTACCATTATTTTAGTCTTTTTTTTTGGTTTATCTCTCTTCTGGACTGTCTCTGCCATTAAAGACCTTTTGAGCAATTTCAACCAACTCATATAATAATTTCCCTTCAAATCCTTCCTGTCTTTGAAGTTTTCTCCTAATGTCTGGGGCTGACTGGGTAACAAAAGCAATATTTATTGCCTGCCAGTTTTCTGGGGCCTCAAGATCCACAGGAGTGTAGGTCCTGTAAGCCTCCATAAGGTGTTCCAGGAAAGCAGCAAGGGATTCATCTGGCCCCTGAATGGTTTCACTTACTTTTGATAGGTCAGTGGGCTTCCGGACTGCTGCATGGAGTCCCCAAAGGAGAGTCTGGCTATACATGTCAAGTTCCCCCTTACCTTGGTCCATGTTCAAGTCCCATTGGGCTCTGTTAGAGGCGAACACACATTTGAGACAAAGAGGGTCATCAGAGGGTTGGCCATTGTGACTAGTAACAATTTGTAGGGCCTCCCTCTGGATCCACTCATGTTCTTCTGATGTGAAGACAGTCTGAAGGAGCTGCTGACAACCATCCCATGTAGACTGGAGGGTAAAGAAAACAGTCTCCAGGAGGGGGATAAGGCCCTGAGGTTTTTCTGAGAAAGAAGGATTTTGATTTTTCCAGTTGTAAAAGTCACTAGTAGATAATGGAACATAAACCATGAAGGGAGCCTGATCTTGAGGAGTTCTGGGAGGCAATGGGGCCTGTCAGAGAGGAAGTTGAGGTATGGGAGTGAGAAAGGACAGAGAAGAGTCAGGGATCAGGGTCAGACTGATATGTAGTGCCACTCCGAGTGTGTAGAGGGCTGAGGAGGCTGGTTGAATCAGGTGAAGAAAGATAAGGTGGAGGAATGAGAGGGGGTTTTAGAGGAGTGGTGAGGAGAGGAGAAAAATTGGGGTCTTCAGGGGTGTCAGGGAGGATTGGAGGCACTGTGGGGACTGAAGGTTTCTTCAGGGAAGCGGGAAGAGAAGGCTTGGTTAGAAGGACAGTTAGCTCATTTATCTGGGGACAATTTTTAAGGCACTTCTTTAGCAATGATGGCTTGTCAGAGACTATATTAATCCAAACCTGCATGTAAGGCAGTTGATCAGGATGTCCGGGTCACCCAAGACAGACATTTTGGACCTGATAAGCTGTTGGGAGATCAGTAGTTCCATATGAGGGCCATCAAACATTGAAAGTTGGCCAGTCAAGTTCAGAGAATTTTCTGAGATCAAACAGGTTGACTGACACCCCATAATCTGCTACCCTCAATTGGAAGTACTTGAAATTAGAAATAATGCATTCAAGGGGGCCTGCTGCATGGACCAGCCAAGATGGAGCTTGCCCCATTTGGTTATATAGACAACAATGATGACAGACACACAGAAACAAACAACAGGCAGAACACTAAAAGCTGAGACAAGTGGCCACAACCAATTATCAGACCAAGGGACCTGGCGATGTCTCACTGAGATCCTGGACTTGGAAAGTAGTGCTGCTTCCAGCCTTCTACAAAGTCCCCAGATCAGAGCTCTAACAACAAATACTTAACCTCGGAGGTTCCAATTGGCAATTTTTGGTCATGTTAGGCTCTCGGGAGGTGAAGAAGGCTTGGGCAGAGGCTGAGTGAGCCCTGGGCCTGAGGAATGTCTTCTTGGTGGCCTCCCCTAGGGAGCATCCCTGCTCACCATGCCGCTCTCCCGGCCCAAGGTGGTGTGCTTGGTTCCCCTGAGCAGCGATCTCGCTGGGGCCTCCAAATGTTATGGGGTAGATGCTCAGAAGGGAACCAAGGAAAAAATAATAATGTTTAGGCAGAGTCTTTATTAGCTAGCTGGTGACTGTCTCCTCAGGTCATCTGGTTGGAGAGCAGCCTTGGTTTGGTGGAGTTTATAAAGGCAAAAACCACATCCCATTGGCACACGGAATCGTGCAGGTGCAGAAAGCAAGCTACATTACAGAAGCCAAAGCGAGCTGTTAAGGCAGTCAAGCATAAAAATTTCCACAGGATATAGTTTCTGTTCTATAAAAGGTGGGTGGTTTCTCACACAAGGGGGGGTGGCTAGTAAAATGGAGTGCCTACCTAAGATGGCATTGGTAATGTTCAGGGTTCTCTGTTACAATAACCTCTTATAGTACATGATGTATATAGTACATGAAGTCAGGTATTGTAGGATCCTGAGAGATGTGTGTGAAAATACATCTTACTCTTATTCAAAAGAAGATATAGATGCTCTTAAACTTAGGAAGGGGTTACATAAAATTACATATATAATGTATTTACCTATATTTACATATCCATGTATATTATATGCAACACATTTACATATGTATTATATGTAATACATAATGTATTACATATAAAATACATGTAATGCTGAAAAATTGTAAGGTAAACTATTAAAATATGTCGTCAGTGTAAAGGAGGCTCTTATATAAATTTAATCTGCAGCAGACAGGTCCTACTTGGTTTTCTAAAACGTTGATCAAGTTAATCAATATAATTAGAGCACTAGGCTTTAGTTATGTTTTAGACTATTTGAAATTTTAGTTAGTTTTTTTTTTGCTTTATTTTTAAATAAATTTTGAAAATTTATTTATTTTAATATTTATAGTAGACTCCTAGATTAATTTGACCATTATATATTATAACATTGTCACCTTGATCCTTACATAACCCCTGCATGTGGAGTCAAGGGAGATGATAAATCATCAAGTATTTGGAAGATACTTTTTTGGTTTTAGCTATTTTCATGGTGAGATGAAACCCTGTTTACTGATCATTAATACAGCAGCTATTTAAAAACCTATCTGGTTTCTTATAAATATATTAGATTGAGATAGTTAAAACTAATGTGTGTCCAAAAGGTAGTACCAAAATTAAAGAGATTCTCAGCAGACTGATACCTGACATTCACTGGTGATATATGGTTATTCTATTCAATAACTAGACATTCGTATTCCTGTTACTATTGCTGCTTAACAAATTACTCCAAAGGTTTGAAATTTAAAACAATGATCATTTCGTTATGTCTTGTACTTTCTGTGGGTAAAACATTTGGGAAGGGCTCAGCTGGACAATTACAGCTTGAGGGCTTCCATGAAGTTGAAGTCAGACAGGTAGTGATGTGGATCTAGATCAGCAGGATCTGGAGCAGCTGGGTACTGAATCTTCATGTAATCTCGATGCCTCTTTCTTCATGCAGACTTGACTTCTCCATATAGATTCTACACATAGCCTAGTTTGGCTTCCTCACAACATGGTGGCCTCAGGATAGTCAAAGTGGCACATGAAGGTTTCAAGTGTGACTATTCTACTGGGCAAGGCAGAAGCTGCATGGCCTTCTGTGACTTGTCCTTGGGATTCACTGAGCATCCCTCCCACTGTACCCTATTGATTGTTAGTCACAACTCACCCAGTTTCAAGAAGAAGTGGTATAGATTCTGCCTCTCAATGTGAGGAATGTTAGAGAATTTGGGGCCATGATTTTTAAACCATCACAATTATATGCTGTGATTGTTAAAGGATGTTTGTGGAATGGAGTATAGTGTAATGATTAACATGGGTTAATTCATTGAGAATTGGTAGAGACTCACACTTAGAATCTTCCCAGCTATAGATGGATAGAAAAATAAAGGCAATTCAGTAGCAGTCTTTTTATTATAATAAAGACTGCTACTGAATAATAATAAAAAGGCCATCTTTTTATTTTTCTCCATTATCCTCTTAGTTTAACTCTTAACTTATTTAGGACAGTGAAGTAGGCTAATACATCCACTTATGTTCTTTTTAGAAAACAGAGTTGATACCGGAAACCCTTGAAAAGTTAGTCTTTGCTGAAATTTACTTTTGAGTAATAATAGTTGAGTACAAATTTTGTACATCATTCTGGAAGATGTATATGAGTCTAAAAGCATTTGATGGATTAGTGTGTGTTTTGGTTGTCTTTGCTCAGCTACTTGCTTTATGTCAAAAGTTAGTACTACTAGTCAAAACACCAATAAGGTTTTAAAAGATAAGGTTAGGATGCTTCAACTTCTAATTGCATGCAGATTCTTGTCAGTAATTAGTTATTCGAGCATCTACAGGATTCCCAGTCTCCACTTGTATTATGATCTATATTGAAAACGAAAGGATGTAAAACAAACTAAGAAGACCATGTTAGTTCAGAAGTTCATCAATTCATGGTCATATAATTAAAGTTAGAATGCACTAAGTGTTCTACCACACACACACATTAATGGTAACTATATGAGATGATGGATATATTAATTGTGCTAATCACTTCATAAAGTTTATGTATATCAAAATATCATGTTGTATACCTTAGATATGTAAAATTTTTATTTATATAGTACATCTACATAAAACTGGAAAATAAAATTTGAGTGCAATCCTTAGTAAGTTAAAACAATAAAAATACACAGGAATATTGTATTCAAAATTACAGTAAGTTTACAGCTCAAAGCATCATTTAGAGAGTACATTTTTAAAAGATTTACTTTAAGTCAGCTTAGACTAATTATATAATTGGCAGTCCATCTTTGGCTTTTATTTTTTCTGAGGCTTAGACTTAGTGTTCCTGATAACAGACTCAATTCGGATTGTATTAGATTAGATATGGGTCAAACAATACTGAGATGGTAGATTTTAAGCACAAAAATTGCCAATAATATTTTAAATCTCTACTATTGATAATAATAATTTAAAATATCTATTGACAAGACAATAAATAAAAATCCAAAGTTGAATTAACAATGTATTCAAATATCTAGGCAAAATAGTATTTTAGCTTAATTAAGCTGCTTATATTCTTTAGAAGTTAAGTTGTATTTACAGATAAGTGCATATAGAAGGAAGAATTTCAGAACACATATTGCTATGTGTGGGTGAGGAGAAAAATCAAACTGAAGCTACTGAGATGAAGACAGCAAAACTGCTTACAGAACTGTTAAGAATGAAAAGGCATCGGCCGAGCCTGTGGCGCACTCAGTAGAGTGCGGCGCTGGGAGCGCGGCGACGCTCCCACCGCAGGTTTGGATCCTATATAGGAACGACTGGTGCACTCACTGGCTGAGTGCCCGTCACGAAAACGACAAAAAAAAAAAAAAAAAAAAAAAAAGAATGAAAAGGCATAAGTGATCATTTGTTAGTGTAGAATATGTAAAATCATGGGCAAAACAAAGCAACCTTCTACAAATGCAAAAAAAAAAAAAAAAAAAGAATTCAGTCTATAATCTCAGTAAGAAAAGAAGCAGTAACCCCTTTTTGTTAATAAAAATGTCTTGGTCCACACTTCAAGTGTGACATATAGGGTATTATGGAGTTGCCCTGGAGGTCTCTTTGCCCGTACATAGTGAGTGCACATTTGGAAATTAGTTTTGTCCTCTGGTGGACAATAAATCTGCCTCAGCTCAGTTGAAATCAACCCACAGACCAAAGGAAAGTGAAGACCCAGATGAGGTGAAACAAAATCAAATAAAGCCTCAGGAGTCACAGGAAATCATCTCTAGGCATTTCCACACTGCCTTACTGACACAGCCTCCCTAGGCCATTCTTCTGCTGGTTATCTTTGCATTGTGGAATCCTCTGACTCCAAAGTTGGACTTTGCTGCATCCTCGATATATAAAAAAAGTTACTGACACTTTAGACAAACAAATATCACCTTCTTTTCCTGTAATCACTATCATTTTTTTCTTTTGTTTTCTCATTTGAAGAAGGAAAAGGGACCAGGTACCGGTTGTATTGCTCAACAGACCGGTACTATCTTGAAAATCGCTAGATCTTGAACTAACTCCAAACAAATTCCAAGTTGTTAACTTTCTTCATGGGGTGGAGAAGGTGCAATGGAGTGTCTAAGTAAAACAGGATGCCTTCCAAAATTCTAGACAAACCAAGAGCAAAATTTGTTAGAAGTATCCAAAAGAAGTGCCTCTAAACTTCAGATTCGTTCTTGTCTTCTATACATATCTTTTCCATATGGTTTCCTTTTTGATTTTACTCCTAGACAAGATTCCTATTTTTATTTTGCTAATTAAAACAGTATCTCTTTATAGGAAAACCCATTGTTGAACTTGCTGAAGGCCTGAATCTTCTACCATACTTCTCAGTGGATTGCCCTCTTGATAGTGACCCCCATATTCCTGGGCTCAATGTCTGTCTTGTCCTCTTTTTTTTTTAATTTAAGTTTTAACTTCTCAATACACATTGTAGTTGATTTAGCGTCCCTTTACCCATTCCTCTTCCTCCCTTCCTCTCTCCCTTCACCCCCCCACTACCTCATATCTGCTCACTTGTCTTAAGTTCAAGGAATTGTTGAGATTGTTGTGTCTTCTTCACCCCACCATTTATTTGTTTGTATATTTATTTAGTTATTTGTCATGTCCTCTTGATTTTGCAAGAGTATGACGACTGCATTATTAATTTTTAGACCTCTTCATTGCAAAATTTAACTTATATATATAGAAAAGTGCTTTATGGCACACACACATAAAAACACATTTTAACAAGTGATTGGAAAGTGGATACCCATGTAACCACCACCCCCAGGTCAAGAAATGAAACATAGCCAACACTCCTCTCCCTTGCTCTCTATATACATTTTCTGACTTTTATTTTACTACTTTTCTTTTTTTTTTTTAATTTTATTATGTTGATATACATTGTGGCTGATTATTGTTGCCCCTCACCAAAACCTCCCTCCCTCTCCCCTCCCCCACTTCCCCCCAACAATGTCCTTTCTGTTTGCTTGTCGTATCAACTTCAAGTAATTGTGGTTGTTATATCTTCTTGGACCCCCCAGGTTTTTTTTTTTTTTTTTTTTTGTGTGTGTGTATGTGTGTGTGTGTGTGAATTATATATTAATTTTTAGCTCCCACCAATAAGTGAGGACATGTGGTATTTCTCTTTCTGTGCCTGACTTGTTTCACTTAATATAATTCTCTCAAGGTACATCCATGTTGTTGCAAATGGCAGTATTTCATTTGTTTTTATAGCTGAGTAGTATTCCATTGAGTAGATGTACCATATTTTCCATATCCACTCATCTGATGATGGACGTTTGGGCTGGTTCCAACTCTTGGCTATTGTAAGAGTGCTGCGATGAACATTGGGGAACAGGTATACCTTCGACTTGATGATTTCCATTCCTCTGGGTATATTCCCAACAGAGGGATAGCTGGGTCGTATGGTAGATCTGCAATTGTTTGAGGAACCTCCATACCATTTTCCATAGAGGCTGCACCATTTTGCAGTCCCACCAACAATGTATGAGAGTTCCTATGTGAATCCATCTGGTCCTGGGCTTTTCTTTGTTGGGAGCCTTCTGATAACAGCTTCAATCTCCTTCATTGTTATTGGTCTGTTCAAATTTTCTACGTCTTCATGGTTCAGTTTGGGGAGCTTGTGTGTGTCCAGAAATTTATCCATTTCCTCCAGATTTTCAAATTTATTGGCATGTAATTGTTTATAGTAGTCTCGAATGATTCCTTGTATTTCAGATGAATCAGTTGTAATATCGCCTTTTTCATTTCTAATTTTTGTTATTTGAGTCTTCTCTCTTCTTTTTTTTGTTAGCCATGCTAATGGTTTGTCAATTTTATTTATCTTTTCAAATAACCAACTTTTTGATTCATTGATCTTTTGAATTGTTTTTTTGGGATTCAATTTCATTCAGTTCTTCTCTGATCTTAATGATTTCTTTCCGTCTGCTAACTTTAGGTTTGGATTGTTCTTGTTTTTCTAGTTCTTTAAGGTGAAGTGTTAGGTTGTTCACTTGCCATCTTTCCATTCTTCTGAGGTGAGCATTTAATGCAATAAATTTCCCACTTAATACTGCTTTTGCAGTATCCCACAGGTTTTGGTATGATGTATCATTGTTTTCATTAGTTTCAATAAATTTTTTGATTTCCTGCTTGATTTCTTCTTGGACCCAATATGTCATTAAGTAGAATGCTGTTTAATTTCCATGTGTTTGTATAGTTTCCAGAGTTTCGTTTGTTATTGATTTCTAGTTTTAATCCATTATGGTCTGAGAAATATATGGGATAATTCCAATTTTTTTGAATTTATTGAGACTTGATTTGTGACCTAATATGTGATCTATCCTGGAGAATGATCCATGTGCTGATGAGAAGAATGAATATTCTGAGGTTGTTGGATGCAATGTTCTGTAGATATCTGCTAATTCCAATTGGTCTAGAGTCTTGTTTAGATCTTGTGTTTCTCTACTGATTCTTTGCCTAGATGATCTGTCTAATATTGACAGTGGGGTGTTCAGGTCCCCTGCTATTATGGTATTAGTGTCTATTTCCTTCTTTAGGTCTAATAGAGTTTGTTTTATAAATCTGGCTGCTCCAATATTGGGTGCGTACATATTTATGATTGTTATGTCTTCTTGATGGATCAGTCCTTTTATCATTAAGTAGTGTCCCTCATTGTCTCTTTTTATGGTTTTTAGTTTAAAGTCTATTTTGTCAGATATAAGAATAGCTACTCCAGCTTGTTTTTCTTTTCTGTTTGCATGGTAAATCTTTTTCCATCCTTTCACTCTTAGTCTATGTGAATCTTTATGGGTGAGGTGGGTCTCTTGTAGGCAGCATATAGTTGGGTCCTCCTTTTTGATCCAGTCAGCCAGTCTGTGTCTTTTGATTGGGGAATTGAAGCCTTTTACATTAAGAGTTGTTATTGAAAGGTGGTGATTTGTTCCTAGCATTTTATTGGTTGGTTGTCTTAGGTGTCTTTTGTTCCTTGCTTTCTGATTTACTGTTTGGTTTCTGTTTTTGTTGGTTCCTTAGGTTGTAGATAGCATTTTTGTTTGTTTGCTTTCTCTTCATGAATGCCATTTTTATTATACTAGTGGGTTTTGATTTTTCTTGGGTTTTTATGGCAGTGGTAGCTTTTTTTCAGGAACCAAACCCAGTACTCCCTTGAGGATTTCTTGTAAGGGTGGTCGTGTGGTAGTGAACTCCCGCAGTTTTTGTTTGTCTGAGAAATATACTATTTGCCCTTCATTTCAGAAGGAGAGCCTTGCAGGGTAGAGTATTCTTGGCTGGCAATCTTTGTCTTTTAGTATTTTGAATTTATCATCCCATTCCTTTCTAGCTTTTAGGGTTTGTGATGAAAAGTCTGATGTTAGCCTGATTGGGGCTCCCTTATAGGTGATTTCATGGTTCTCTCTTGCAGCTTTTAAGATTCTCTCTTTGTCTCTGAGTTTTGCCAATTTGACTATGACATGTCTTGGAGAAGGCCTTTTTGGGTTGAATACGTTTGGAGATCGTTGAGCTTCCTGGATCTGAAGATCTGTGATATTTCCTGTACCTGGGAAGTTTTCTGCCACTATTTTGTTGAATATGTTTTCAATGGAATCTCCATTTTCCTCCCCTTCTGGAATACCCATGACTCTGATATTTGAGCGCTTGAGGTTGTCTGATATCTCTCTCAGATTTTCATCAATGTCCTTGATTCTTTTTTCTTTCTTTTTGTCTCCTTGTGTTATTTCAAACAGCCCATCTTCAAGTTCAGAGGTTCTCTCTTCAACTTTGACAAGCCAAAACTCTCCATTGTGTTTTTTATTTCTCTGAATAACTTCTTTAGTTCAGTAAGTTCTGCTACATTTTTTTTCAGGACATCGATTTCCTTGTACATTTCCTCTTTCAGGTCCTGTATCCTTTTCCTCATTTCATCATGATGTCTAGCTGAGTTTTCTTGTATCTCATTCAGTTTCCTTAGAATTATCACTTGAAATTCCTTGTTAGTCCTTTCAAGGGCTTCTTGTTCTATAGGATCTAGAGTTTGAGATTTATTAACTTTTAGTGGTGTACGTTCTTGATTTTTTGTATTTCTGTTATCTTTTTTTTTTGATGTTTATTCATTGTGGCAGGGGGTTTCACAGTCCACCGGTTTGAGACTATTGACTAACTAAGATGTTGCTGTAGTTGCCAATTTGGTATGTCTACTTCTGTGACTGCTCAGTTGGCCTTTAGTGCCTTGTGTGTATGGTTGCCTTGGGTCTTGGGCCTCTCCAGGGAGCCACCTTTCTGGTCAGCTTGGACTCTGCTGGGCTGGTGGATCACATACCACAGGGTGTGTGATCTCTGTTGAGCTTTCACTTCCCGTGCAGGACTTGTCCCTGTTCCGTGTGCTCTGGCCAGGGCTGTTGGATCGTGCAGTGGCGACCCTACAGGGTGTGTAGTTTCTGTCGTGTCTCCGCCTCCACGGCCGCACGTCTCCCCGCCCTGTGCGCAGTGGGCTGGGCTGGGACGTGTCTTCTGCACCCCTCGTCTATCACCTGGGCCTTCAAGCCCCTGTTCGGCACCACCTTGCCACAGAGATTGGAATGTAGTGCCTTTGGGTAGACACTGGTTGATTTATGGCACAAGCTCTTATGTATATCCTTAGGTATGTTTTATGTAACTCTGAACAAGTTATTTATTCCCTCTCAAGTGTGAGTCTCTAGTATTTAGTGTTAGATTAAACTTCCTCGTATAGTTGCTGTGAGGATTAAAATATATAGTATACAACGGGACTCCAAAAAGTTTTGTGAAAACATGGAAATAAAAGCTAAAAATAAAAATATAAACTTTATTTCTCAACATAAGCTCCATCATGTTCAAGACACTTTGTAAGTGATGATACTAGCCACTTAGTTCATCCCTAAAAAACTGAGGGTCCTGGGAATTTAGCCATGTCAATGTAGTCTTGTTTACGTTATTAACTAAAGAAAAATGGGTAGCCTTCATAGATTTTTTTAAGGTTAAGAAACAAAAAGAAGCCAGAAGGAGCCAAATCGGTGCTGTAAGGTAGATGCCTAATGATTTCCCATAGAAATTCTTGCAAAATTGCTCTTGTTTGATGAGAGGAATGATGCAGGAACATTGTCATGGTATTGTAGGATTCTCTAGTGAAACTTTCCTGGGTGTTTTTCTGCTAAAGTTTTGGCTAACTTTCTTAAAATATTCTCGTAATAATAATAAGCAAATGTGATTGGTTTTTGCCTCTCCAGAAAGACAAAATGCCTTGAGAATCCCACAAAAACTATTGACATGATATTTGTTCTTGATTGGTCCACTTTTGCTTTGACTGGACAACTTTTCACCTCTTAGTAGCCATTGTACTGAATTGTGCTTTGTCTTCAGAGTAGTACTGGTAGGGCCATGTTTTATCTCCTGTTACGATTCTTTGAAGAAATGCTTCAGGATCTTAATCCCACTTGTTTCAGATTTCCATTGAGAAGCTCTGCTCTTGTATGCAACTGAACTGCAGAATGTTTGATCAACTGTAATTTTTTAAGTCCGAATTGTGCAAGCTAACTGATTGAGGTACCTGTGGTGTTGGCTATTGTTTTTGCTGTTAATCGTTGGCCTTCTTCAATTAGGGCACAAACAGTATTAATTTTTACCTTGCAAATTGATGTGAATGATCTGCTGCCATGGGCTTCATCAACATCATCTCGTCCCTTAAAATGAGTCACCCATTTGTAAACTGCTGATTTCTTTGGGGCATTGTCCCCATAAACTTTTCACAAAGGATCAATGATTTCACCATTCTTCCATCCAAGCATCACCATAAATTTGATGTTTGTTCTTGCTTTAATTTTAGCAGAATTTATGTTGCTTTGATAGGGGATCTCTAATAACAAATGTCTTATCTTAGTGCTACAAACTAGATCTTCTTCAGACATGTTGTAACAAGTTACTATGAGTTTATTTTGGTGCAAAACAATTTTACAACCTATGCACAGTTTTTTCATAATACACGTTCTTCATGAACATTTTGAAGACCCCTGTATAAATGCTAAGCACTGTACATAATACAAAATATATGCTTAATAAGTTGTAGTGGATTTATTTTGATACTATTATCTGTTACTCTCTTACCATATTATCCTATCTTTCTATTTTACTTTAATGGCAGCAAAAATAATAAGTGCTCAAGTAGAAAAAGATCTGGGTCCAGCACTGGATCCTCCCACTTACCATGTCACCTTAACATTTCTGACTTTAAAATTCTTCACTTTAAAAAAAGGGAGAGAGATATCATTATCAGAAATATCATTATTAGTGAGATACTTGATGGAGTATCCCAACTCTTTTGCCTAAATTCTTAAGCAAAAGAAACCACCATAGTCCCCATTGTTCCAATAGACATTCTTACTTGGTTTAACTTGGTTTCCTTCATCTCTAGAGTTATACGAATAGATGTTATAGAAATAGAAGGAATGGTTCAGCATTCTAACATATAACCATAGACATATAACCAAAAGCAATCACTTGTTCACTTATTCAGTAATAATTATGTGCCTTTGATCTCAACTGTTTTTTAAGATTTGTTTCGGGCTGGCCCCGTGGCACACTTGGGAGAGTGCAGCGCTTGGGAGCGCAGCGGTGCTCCCGCTGCGGGTTTGGATCCTATATAGGGATGGCCGGTGCGCTCACTGGTTGAGCGCGGTGCGGGCAACACCAAGCCAAGGGTTGCGATCCCCTTACCGGTCACAAAAAGGACAAAAAAAAAAAAAAAAGATTTGTTTCACAGAATTAAGTTGTGAAGTTATCAGCATTCACTTCTTTTTTATTGTTTTCTTGTGACATGTGATTTGATGTATCTGATATTAGCAATGCATATACATGTTTAAACAAATGTTATTGACTCAAGAATACAAAGTATTGGTAAACTGAGCAAGCATATGTTTTCTACAGCTCCCCTGCTGACATCCTTTAGAGCACATTAAATACTATGCTTTTATTATTATGTGCTTTTGACTTCTATTCAAATGTCACACAGTCTCAATGATAAGGAAATGGAATTTTTTTTTTTATTTATTTGTTACCTTTGAGACATTGGTCAGAAATAAACACAATCCATTCTGCATATTGGCAGGTGGCTGTTGTAAAGCTTGTTAGGACCCCGGAGCTTTCTAGATTCTCAGATAGAATCACATTGATTTGAATGGTCTTCTCCGAAATGACAAAGTCTAACAGAGATTACTGCTTGCCTCTTGTCCAAGCCCACATGAGATATCTTCTAGGAAATATGAGGACCTTTAGGAAGGTGCCACTGGTCCCTTCTTGAGGTTTTTGCATTCTTTTGGACGTTAATTGTCCTTAGTTCAAATCTAGATACATACTTAGCAGGTAGCAAATACTTTAAATACATATAATTTTGATTCTTGTTTTTAACAGTTTTATAGAAGTTTAAATAAACATAATTTTACATATATCCCTATTACATTTTACTTATTTGCGACTCATTTTTATAGTTTAGAGAGTTTATTTGAATCTTGATTCTGCTACCCATAGCACTATCTATCTCTCCCAATATTGTATAATATGAAATTCAATTTGTAAGTTTTTGTTCAAATTATTTACTAGAAACATGATAATAGAGTTAAGTACTGTTGTATATTAGAGGAGCCCCTGAAGTTACACCACATTCTCTTTAGATGCAGTTCATTCACCCAGCCTGAAACTCATATGGGAGAATGAGCATCATATATTGGCCACCGGTTTGGGGGACACATTTCCTGCTGTGGACCTTACGAGGAGGGGTGTCCTAGTTGGAAGTATAAATACCAACTGATCAAGCAACACTTACTTCTGCTTTTAATTCTTGCTTGTTCCCAATTTTGTACATAGTACAACTCCTTGGTGACTACTTGATGGAGTATTGTTGTACATACCTGACTTTATGTAACAGTTTAAATAAGTAGCTGTAGGTATATAGTCCTTGGTGTCCTACAGTCAGGTAGGCATTCAGTCTCTGGTAGTGCCAAATAGCATAAGCAAAGAGTTTGTGTTTGGATTTCTGTTTTTTATAAATAGTAGCATTTACTTGTATTAGTCCATTTTGTGTTGCTATAACAGAACACCTGAGACTGGGTAATAAATAAAGAACAGACGTTTATTTGGCTTACAATTCTAGGACGGTTGCATCTGGCACGGGCCTCAGGCTTCTTCTACTCATGGTGGAAAGCAGCAGGCAACCGGGGGGTACAAGCAGATCACATGGCGAGAGGAAGCAGGAGAGAGAGAGAAGGTGCCAGGGTCTTTTAAACAACCAGCTCTTGCAGGAATAGAGTGCGATCTCACTCAGGCCCCTCTCCCTCAGGGAGAGCATTTATCCATTCATGAGGGATCTGCCCCCATGACTCAAACCTCCTAACACTGCCATGTTGGGGATCAGATTTCCACATGAGTTTTAGCAGGGACAGCACTTCCAAACTCTATCACTTGTCAAGAAAGGCATGACTTTGTTCCAAACCCAAGGTAACTCCTTTGTGATTTTTCTTATTAGAGTGGGCTATAGGCTCCATACAGTATACTGATCTGCTCCAAGCACATTGGATTTTAGTGGACATGAGGTCCAAGTGGCAGAGCTTCTTGTTCTCCAGCTTAGACCAGCTTGAGATCTTTACATACTACTCTCAGCCCTTCTGAGAGTTTACAGCCTTATGATTTACTCAATCTTTGTGTCCAGGTGGTAAAACAAATGGATTTATGTTGCCCCAAATATCCAAAAATGCTTATCAAGTATTACATCTTTTCTTAAAAATAGGAAATACATGCTAAACCAACTTATACTTCTTTTTGCAGGGAGTATTCCAACATGCATCTAGAAACTTTCCAAATGTATCAGTCCCCTGAATTCTGGGATTTATCTCCTACTCTCTGGTATGCATGTATCTTACCAGGGCCTTCAAAACACCTGCTATATTGTCATAATAGCATCATTATAGTATACCAGCACGATGTCCTGTATAACATTTTGATGATTAGAATCCTCGTGAGTTAAATAATGGCACAGAGCCAGCAGGTTGCGTAGTCTTAAATAGGACAGAAAAAGTATACTACATTTTGTCTGCTTATTGGGATAGTGAAAAAAAGCAAAAAGAAGAAAAAGAAAAAAGAAAAAACAAACTCCGAGATCAAAACTTCCCAGATCAAAAAAGTACCAGGGGCAGTTTTGATACTTCTGGGAAAGGAACTACATCTGGAACAATAGCACTGTGTAATTGAAAATACCACCTGATTAAGTTTATGGTAATCCATGGCCATTCTCCAAGATCTTTCTATTTTCTGTACAGTTCATATAGACAAATTAATTGGACATTTGGTAGGAATTTCTACCCCTTCATATTTCAAGATTTTAATGTGACACTGAGCTCTGTTAATCCTCCAGGTAGACATGTCAATCAAAGCACCTTTGGAAAGGCTGAGTTTACCTAAAACCCTTGGGCCACTAGGGTAGCTGTTGTTTCTGCCATAATTAAGAATGTGCATAATTAGGTAGCCTCTGAACCAGTTGTGGGATAAGCCAGAACCATGCCATTCTGCCACAGTTTGTACCAACAAAATTCTCTGTGCCTACTTCTCTTCCTCCATAATGCTCTTCTAAATCAAAGGTTCAAATGACTACCTCTGATTGGCAGAGCTCAGTTCAAATCCAAAATCCTAACAGCAGAGGAATCTGGGAGAAATTATTTTGAGCTCTCCAGCCTCTGAAATACAGGGAAATGTGACAGAAAAAGATTGGCGTGGGTGTTGAGTGAGTGCTTCAATGTTTCCACCTCAGTGGCCTCACATATAATATTGTTGCCAGTCTTGGCCTCCATGTCAGCCTTTCTAAAAAGTTCCACTGTGTTTACAAAAGGGCAAGTGTCAATTAAAAGGTAAGGAAGCATAGATGATATTTTTATGATAATATTCATAGAATTTAAACCACGTTAATGGTTATATAGTCATTGTATGTACTTCAGTCTTATTGAAAAGACAGTAATAGTCCATACCTATACTATAGAATAGCTCTTTATGATGAAATCCTTTTCTCAGCAATATCCTCTAATAAGATTGTATTAACTCTAAAAAGTAGATTCTATTTATAGTTTGTAACTTTTCAAGGGTCAGTTATTTGAATTTATATCATAAAACCTTGAATGATTTTATGTTATCATCCTAAATAATATTCCATTATTGAGCACTTACTGGGTTCCTGGCACTGTGATATGCATTTTTACTGTCTAACTTATTATGCACAACAACAAAAAGCTGGTACTAATGCAATTGCTGTTTTGCAGATGTGGAAGATGATACATAAAAAGTTAAATTGCTCTTACAAGTTAGTAAGTAGTGGAGCTGGGATTTCACTCAGGCAGTTTTAGGCTCTGCAGACTTAACCCCATCACCACCATCAACATTTTATTCCCACTCTCTAAGGTCTCTTTTATTTTACTGTTAACTTTTTCTTAACCTTAAGTTCTCCCCTAAAGAATTATATATCGAGAAAGGAAGTAAGTACACAAAGCATTAGTAAAATACCCAACAGAAGTTTTTTAGATCTTAGATAACAGTACATTTTCTTTTAGGTAGAAACATAAAAATATTGTAAAAATCTGAAATGTAATAAGTTGTACTGGAGAGTTATGAAAGTTGTGAATCTTAGCCAATTACATTATTAAGAAATAATAGTAAATAAATAACTGTGATTTCCTATTGATGTGGTTTTAGCATTAAATTGATAAGTTGATTTATAATACCATTATTAAGAGCTAGTGTTATGCATGTCAAGATTTATAATAGATATTTCTCTTGAACTCTATAATCCATTCACTTTCACATTGATATTAACTTTTAAAATTAATGTATATTAAAATATTGATTTAAGAAATATGTGTATGTATGTGTTCATCCTAAAAGACACAGAGGTGACATTTCCTAGTTTCACATAGCATTATTTATTTAGCGTTGAAAGCAACATCTTGTCAGTATTATTTTAAGCTCGTATACAGCAATGGGAAAGTATATGACCCTTTCTGTGTTTTGAAATCCTGCTTGAAGATTCATTTCTCCTGGCTATGTTAAGGGATATAAATTTAATGAAATTCCAGTTATCAGTTATACACTGATAAATAATCAAATGGCCTCTCTCCTAATAACCATGGGATATAGTTTATTGTTTCCCACTGCCCTTTTAAATTTATTTAATGGTGAGTACTTTTGTTGTCTCTAGGTGAAAATTCAGTATCCCACATTTTTTCTCATCACTCTAAAGTTTCTCTTTTGACTTGTGGCAAATAGGGAAGTCCCTCCCACTTGTCTCTCTCCAGTATGGACATGGGACTCATAGAACACCAATAGCTCTCCTCAAAGACATCTTCAAACTTCTCCTCAACCTTTTGTATTTATCTGTCTATCTATCTTCTATCTATCTAGGTAAGGGCTTAAGTATCTTGTTTTATCTTCTTTATTTATTCTGTATATAGTATATCATGTAAAGTATTATATTATCTTTTGATACTTTAGCTAAAATTTCCATTTTAGCACCCCATCACACATTTCAAAATACTAACTGCTATACTGTTGTGAGGCTGCTGCATGGAAAAGGAACCAGAATACCCAATTGAGAATTTAAAAGGGGGTTTTATTGGCCAGCCAGTGACTGTCCCTCCAAGTAAGTCATGGAAGGAAGCAGCCCTGAATTGAAGTTTAGAGGGATTTTTAAAAGGTACATTTTTACATTAGTCACACAGTTAAAATTATCAAATAGCCACACACTTATAGTTATCATGTAGTCACACACATACGCACATACCCTCCTGGCATGAGGAGGGGGTTTGGGGAGGCCTAGCACAAGCTGATAGCAGAAGCTGAAAGAAGCCAGTTAATCACTCAGGGGCATGAGGAGGGGGTTTGGGGAAGCCTAGCACAAGCTGATAGCAGAAGCTGAAACAAGTCTGTTAATCGCTCAGGGGCAGATTGGGTGGGGAACATCAAACAAAATTCAAACTTCTCTAAGTGCAGGCTAATATTTAGCTTTTAACTTCTATCAAGGGGGGCTAAAGAGCTGAGGGGGATTTTTAAACAATAACATTTTTTTAAGCAATTCAAACACTATTTAAACTTAATTAATCTACTTTGTTATACAGCAAGCAGTTTCACAGAAGCAAATTCCGTATGTTATGAAAGTGGGGGTCACCCTATCTCAATACAAAATCTCAGTTCCTTATTGTAATTGTAATTTGTCTATTTTGCAGTTTAGCTTGAGACTGACTCAGAATTATGTTGACACTTTCTGTACTCCCCACACCATTAAGCTCAGTAATAAAGTCCTAGAAAATGTCCATTAAATACATTTTGATTTGACTTGACAGAAAATAGAAACATTCATTTTTATTTTTAGTTTCAGGTGCAGCATTATGTCTCTCAGAGTCTGGTAACCCTGGGAAGTTGCAACTTGTTGAGAAAATCCATTATCTCTCTGCTTCTATCAGAAGTAAACAGCTTTGCTGATGATCTGGGAGCCATCAGTCAGGTACACATAAATTGAAACTGTAATAACTCTCACTTATAGTTAATGTAGCTATAAGCTTTGCTTTTCCTTTCCTGTCTTCTCCCCTCTTTTCTTGCCAGGCTGATATTTTAGTTATTACCTTATCTCTAATGTAGATGAATACTATTACAGCCAACTGAAATTCCAGAAAGATATTTTAGAGAATAGTTTTCATATATACTCAATGGAATACTACTCTGCCATAAAAGAGAATAAAATTCTGTCATTTTCAGCAACATAGATGAACTTAGAGAAAATTATAAGTGAAATAATCTAGGCACAGAAAGAAATACCTCATGTACTCTCTCATAAGTGGGAGCTAAAATAAAGAAAAGAAAAAAAGATGGAAGGAAGCAACAAAGGAAGGAGAGAAAAAATAAAGAAAGAAAAGAAAGAAAGAGAGAGAGAGAAAGAAAGAGAAAGATAGAAAAAGTCATAATAATACATTAAACTTTCAAAAAAGAGAACAGAACTGTGGTTATTAGAGGTGGGAAAGGGGGGAGGAAAGGGAGAGGGGAAGGGGGTTGGCAAGAAACTAGTTAAGGATCACAAAGATTAATTACATTTTGTAAACATACCTATATAATTATTCTGATTTGATCACCACATATTGTACACATGTATTGATACTTGATTCTGCACCACACAAATATATATAATCAGTAAAAAAAAAATTCCAGTATAAAACCATCTTATCATTCTTACTTGTACTTATGTGCCAAAGGTGCCAATTGTGACAGCAAAAGGAATGTTTAGATGAATGGGCTTAAATCTCTCCAGCCAGGCAGCATGTTCCTAAAGCAAAGAAGTGAGAGAGAAATGAATATAGAAGATACTACATGGAGAATACCCTCTAACGAGTGGTTCTCATCTCTATTTGCTAATGAGAATCATCTGGCTAACTTTTAAACTTCTGTCTCCAAGCCATGTACCAATCCAATTAAATAGAGGTCTCTGGGTTTGGAATGCAGTGCCTGGTTTTGTTAAAGCTCTCCAGGTGATTACAATGTGCAGCCATATTTACATTTTCAGTCAAGGTTGAAAATCAGTGCTTTAAGCCCTTTCATCTGTGTAAAGTCCTAAAGCTGTGTAGAGGGAACATAAACCATTCTTATTTTAATATTGACACTGGTTTGTAATATGTGTTCACTTTGTCAGCTCATTTAATATTCTTACCATCTCTATCGTAGAGTTTAAAATTTCAATGAAAGGAAAATCAGAGACAAGTAGAAATGTTGATAAAGAAATTCAATAAGCAAAAAATATATATGTATGTAATTTAAAATAGCTTTTAACCAAGTACTTATATCTAAGTTCTCTATATTTAATGATGTATTCTAAAAAATATTATATAATCTGATTGAATTCAGTGTTACATGATATATCATCTAGTCAGCAAGTTTCCAAGTAACTAATAAATGTTAAACTCTCTTAAGAACTCTGGTAGATATTTTTTAAAAAATCATTGTCACTGATGTCAAGGAGAAAGAAATAAGCCACACTGACTAATTGGAAAAAAAATTGTTAAAATGTATGGTGTTGTTTGTAAGAGTTCCAAGATCATGGTAGATTGCACATCCCCAAAAAGACTTCATGGAAAAGGAGCAACTTGAAAAATGGATTTGAATTGAATAAGCAGAGTATAACAGACTGTAGAGGCATTGAGATGTTATTTAACTAGAGGTGTGCCGAGAATTCTGAGGACACAAGGTGTAGTCTTGGCATTTAAAACAGGATACAAGGTGGGAAATGAATTTGATTAAATTGGATTATTTGTTTGGAGAATAACAAAAGTATAGAAAAGAAAATTTTATTTACATATTCTCACTTAATTTTCACAATCGCTGCATGAAGTAGTTATACTTTTTACTTAGTTTATAGATAAGGAAACCAAACTTTAGAGTGGTGAAGCAACTTGACCAAGATTGCAGAAAGAACATAAGCTAAACTATAAACTGTTCTTTGATAGTAGACAACAGAATCCACTGTAGCCAATTCAAGCAGAAAAGGATTTATAAATAGCTGTGGAATTGCTGTGAGGTCTGAAGGATGAGTCTCCAGTCTGTTCTTTCATGAATGACTCCCACAGCCACACAGCAGAATTAGGCTACCAAAGGAGTTACTAATTTTGCCATCATGACCAAGAAGCTGCTTCCTGAATTAAGATTTCTGCCACGGTCTTGGAGTCCAGGAAAATAAACTCCTGTCTTGATGTACAACAACCAAATGTATGCCCTGTGCTCTACCTGTTTCACTATGTGACTTAATTTCAACTAAAAAAGGTTTTGTGAGTACATTTATTTAGCTAAACCAACAACATATTCAGGCCCTACCAGCAAGGGAATACAGAAAATCTGGTTTTATGCCTTTTCAGTTTTTTATTCTCAAAGGTTGATAGAATGATTATTACTGTAGTTAGTCTAAGGTGTCCATTACATCTAAGGCGTAGAGATTTGGTAACATGCTAGTAAGAGATGAGTCAGAATAGGAGGGGATATACAAAGTTATAGGACAAAAGGAATGAATACACGAGGCCATTTATTTGGGACTCTAAATGCAATAAATCTCCCACAAACAGGAGTAGAGATAACTACTGTATATGAGGTGCTAACCAAAGGATTCAAGGAATGATTTATTGTAAAGGAGAAAGGAGAATCAATAGTTTTTTTGCCAAAAGTTTTCCTTTATTTAGGTTCAGAGGATTCGCTGGTTAAAGAAACCACTTGTCACACTTGCCAGTTTATGATATTTATTGAGGTACAGTGATAAGCAAGTTAGCAAAGTAAGCAATAATGCAGAAATATGAAGAAAAGAATTTAAACTGTATATACATCACCAAATTGGGGAAACACATACATCCAGGTCCAAGCAGTGCTGGGAAGTTCTGTGAACAGCAGTCTGGAGTCCCAGTTGGAATTGTCCTAGGCAGTGCGTTCACTCAACAAGTGAGACTTCAGAGAGCGGTTTGGGGAAATTCTGCTTATATTACCCAACTGCAGATTGATAACATTAATCTGTGTGCAAACACGCAGCCATGGTTATTCTGTTAATGTTTTGATCTATACTTATAGTCTTCAGGAGGTTCTCTGGCCCTGGGAACAGGCCAGGTTCCCAAGGTCTAAGAAGCTCCAGGACTTACTTTCCTTCTTATCTAATGATTACTAAGCACCTATCCTTTATGCCTGCATGCAGGGTCATTCTTCAGTCAGAGACCTAGCAATGCCTCTGAAGCCTGAACAAGACTGTAAACCTTAATTTTCCCAATCAATAGTTAAATATATACTATAAAACTAAGAGATGAGAAAATGATATCGCTGAGAAGAATTAGGTAAAGAATGCTTATTTGTGGACAGCAGTAACTTGAGTTTTGATACATTGAATTTGTGGAAATATTGAGGTAATCTAAATATAGGTAGGTGGAAATATGAAACAATCCTTGAAAGGATTTGCAACTGATCTAACTGCCTATTGGAACAACATAATACAGAAACTCAATAACACGATATCATTAATGTCTAGCATCAATTCAGAAATTATTAGACATGTGAACAAGCAAGAATGTATAACCAATAGCCTTGAGGAAAAAATCAATTAATAGAAATAGAACCAGAAATGACGGAAATAATGGAATTAGCAGACAAGTATCATGACAGCTATTATAAATATGTTAAAAGATTTCAAATAAAGCAGGAATAATAAGGGGAAAATAGTATATTTCAACATAAAATAGAAATCAATATATATCTATAAAACTGTTAAAACCTAAGTATATATAAATAAGAAAAATATTTGCCAATAATTTCAATAATTTAGATTAAACATACACTTTTCTTGAAAGATGCCAATTACCAAAAGTAACTCAGGAAAAAATAGAAAACCTAAATTACTCTATGTCGATTAAACTATATTTACAGTTGTAAGCCTTATCACAAAAAAGTCCAGGGCCAAAATGAATTCTCTCATACATTTAAAGAAGAAATGATACTACTCTCACACAAACTCTTTAAAAGATGGAAGAGCGGAGAACATTTCCTAACTCATTTTATGAAGGCAGCATTTCCCCAGTTTCAAAATCAGACAAAGATGTGAAAAGTTAAAGAAACAAAACAAAACGAAAATAACCCAATAAACTCAAACCAATAATCTTGCATGAACATAGAAGTGAGAATTCTTACTAAATATTAGAAAATGAAATCCAGCAATATATAAAAAGAATAATACGTGATAATGATATGAGATTTGTCACAGGCATGCAATATTTTCACATTTATAAAACAATCAGTATAATTCACCATATTAACAGGCTTATAAAGAAAACCCATGTAAACTTAGTATATTCAGAAAAGTCAATTGGCAAAATTTACCACCCATCCATGATTTTTTAAAAAATGTACCAAAGTAGGAATAACTTTCTCAACATAATGAAGGGTATCTGTGAAGAACTTACAGACATCATACCCAGTGGTGAAAGATTAAGTGGCTTTCCCCCAACAACAAGGCAGGGATATTCTTTGTCATCATTTCTATTAAGCATGGTCCCAGCCATCGTAGTAAAACTACTGCACTTTCAGAAAGAAAGAAGTATGACTATCTTTATTTAGAGTCAATATGATCAGAAACACAGAAAATCCTGGAGAGCTTAACAAGAAGCTATCAAGCAGACAACTCTGAAATAGATCCACACACACGTATGGCCAATTGATTTTAGACAAGTTTTCAGGTAATTCAATTGGGAAAAAATAGATCAACAACTCCATATAAAAATGGGCAGAATACATAAAAAAGAATTAAATTCTGCCATTTTCAGCAACATGGATGAGCTTGGAGAAAATTATGTTAAGTGAGCTAAGCCAGGCACAGAGGGAAAAACGCCACATGATCTCACTTATAAGTGGGAGCTAAGAGGGAAAGCAGGAAGGAAAGTCCACAGTAGTGCACTTGACTTGCAGAGGAAGAGAATAGAACTAAGGTTGCGGGGGGTGGGGGGGTGGGGCAGAGAGTTTGGGTGGGGGACACGGAATAATTGCAATTTGAGGTGGTGGGCATGCTGATCGTATTGATCTGATCATCACATCTTGTGCATGGATGCTGATGGTCAGCTAGGTGCCCCATGAGTATGTATAATCAATAAAAATAAATAAAAAGAAAAAAGTGGGAAAATATTTTAACAGACCCTTCATAAAGGAAAATATATGAGTGGCCAATAAGGACGTGAATAATGCACGATATCAGGGAAATACACTGTGTAATTATCAGAAGGACTAAAATTAAAAGGACTAACAATATCAGATCTTGCTAGAGTTGTGGATCAACCTAAACTCATAAATTGCTGGTGGGAATATAAAACATACTGGCATTTTCTCAGAAAGTTAATTTCACTTTTACCAAGCAATTCTACAGCTATGTTGACGTAAAGAATTGTACAGGAATGTTCATAGTATCTTTAATCTTAAGAGTATCACTATGAAAATAAGCCATATTTCCACTGACAGGAGAATTAATAAATGGGTTATTGAGAATATCTGTAGTGGAATAGCACTCAGCCATGAAAGGTATTGAAGCAATGATACAACATCATGGGTGAATCTAAAAAAACAACACCATGCTGAGAAAAATAAGCCAGACGTAAAAAAAAACATGTATTCATATCATACGATTCCATTTCTGTGAAGTCCTAAAACAGGCAAAACTAATGTAATGTGAAAGACATCAGAACTGTGGATGACTCAGGGGAAGGGCTGTATGCAATTGTAAAAACTCACCAAAATGTGCACTTACAATTTGGACATCTCACTGTGTGTAAATGATACCTAAATTAAGGTATAAATGTTGAATCTAATATGTTTTTTGAAACTAAAATAAATAAAATTTTTCTCACCGCATTTATACTGAATTCTTTAGCTCACTTTAAAGACTTTCTTTGTTGATATATGAGTACTAAGATGTCACCAAGAACTGTCAGAAGAACAGTTTTAGTTTTAATGATGAAAAGTTTTCTGAGTAGTCACTAATTCAAAAAATGATTGTGTATATATATATATATGACATTTTACTATTATAAATCTAATTCAATTTCTAACGTATTTGTTTATCAGGCAGAGGAAAGGTCCTATTTAATAAACATTAATGGGAAATTCAATTATTCGAAATTATTTTCATAGATATTTATTGAGCAGGTTTATGTGTCAAACACTATTCAAAATATTTCATACTCCTCTAGCCTTTTACATAGTCTTTGTTTAAAATAGATAGCTATTAATTTAATTTTTTTAATGTTATTTAATCCTCCCAACCACACTGTTAATTGGTATTACTCTCATTTTACAAAAGAGGACAGTTAGGATCACAGCTTTTAAGTAGCCTGGCCATGTCATAGAAAGCACAGTACCAGGTTATTGAACCCAGGAACCCTGACTCTAGAATCTGGAAGATAAACTACACAATATTTTCTGTTACTGAAAAGTATCTCAGTTTTTTGTATTTCACTGATATTATTTTGTATTAGTTTGTCTTCTGCAGCTGCTATGTATGAAGGGTCTTCAGAAAGTTAAAGGAAAGATTCATATATATTATCTTTTAATTCTGTTTTTCCCACAGTTTTTGAAGTACCCTCATATATTATCCCACTTACTTTATAGCAGCAAAATTATAGTGGATAATATATTTGTATCAATTTCAGTATATTCTTTATATATGAAAGGTTGGTTTTTCTCCTCTTATCCTGGCATCCTTTAGCTGTGTTCATTTAAATGCTGTTTTCTTGGGTCTTGAAGAAATTGTTTATATGATGTTGATGGTAAACATTTCCTCATATCTTAGTAAACATGTATTTTGTATTCCTCTGTTTGGGGTCTTTATCAATTGATTAACCTTAAGAGTCTGTATGTGTCACTGTTTATGAAGTGACAGAATTTTCTCATCATGATTATTGTATATTTATCATCTTATGATGTAATCACCTTCATGTTCTATTAATTTTGAAAATAACTTTGAAAAAGAAGCTTCTGTAGGATTCCATATACTGCTGTCCATATTGACTTTCTAAGCGCCTGCATTGTTTGTTTAAAACTGAGAACAAAATCAAGATATTGACTTTAATTTCTCAGTTATTATGCCACTGTGACCTTGTGTTGGTAAATTTTGTGAGCAGCTTCTTCTTTGAATGACTTCCTTCCTTTTTTAGATAGAATCCAAGTAGCTGGCTCTAGGAAGAGCCAGTCAGTAAACAATATAGTTACAGAGCATTCACAGGGTAACTATCTCTGTAAAAAAAGCAATAACCATAGCTTTAGTAAGTTTTCTATTTCTATAGGAATTTTATTAATAAGTTTACATGTTTCTCTAGATATCTAGATGGCATGTGATTTTCACAGAATCAGTCTTCTGATCAGCCATTACTAAGAGTTTGTACTACTGAAACTGTGTCCCCACTTTCAAGGAGCCACGTCTCATAGATTCTGAGTTTATTTAGTATAATTAATTCTTTAGCCAGGAGCTTTCTGCTAGAGACATTCAGTACATAATAGATCCTCCTAATAGTGAATACCAGCAGATCCACTTGACAAGGAAGCAGGTGGGGTCATTGTCCTTCTTATCTTTCTCCTGGGCCAGCAGCTTTATCGTCCTCCCAACTTGCTATCAAGTTTCTGATGCCTCAATGTGCTAGAAGAATTGTTTATGAAACTGAATCAGCTTAGAAAGAAAATTATTTCAGTTATTGACATGGTAAATAGGTTTAAGGTATTTCCCTCAAAAAAAAAAAAAACTGTAGAATTTATAATAAATCAGAGATCAATGCTAATATACATATAATGAACTACGTACTACTAATAAAAAGATATAATAATAAAAAATAAGATAAATAAATAATAAAATAATAATAATAAACAATCCAATAGAAAAATGGACCTAAGGTTATAAAAAGGTACTTTAATAGAAGAGGAAACCCAAAAGGCAAATTAACATGAATGATGCTTAATCTTAGTGGTACCAGGGAAATGCAAATTACAAAAGATGTTTCATACTGACACATACTGATTATATTGACACAATGTTTTCAAAAATTAACTTGACAACAGTATCAGATTCTAGCTATTACGTGGGGAAATGGAATTCATCACTTGGTAAAATTAAAGATGCATATCCTCTAAAATATAGCAAGGAAGACTTGTACAAGGATGTTCATTTTAGCATCTTTGTAATAGCTTAAAATTGTTAATAACATAAGTGTCTATTTTAAAAAGATGGCTGGGTGTGGTATATCAAAATGGATATTCTATAACAGTTAAAATGAATAAATTAGATCTTCCTATATTAACACTGTTAGATTTTCAAAGCATTATATTGAGTTAAAAAGAAAAATGAAATATATAAGCAGGAGAGATACCTAAGTTTATCATATTTTAAATTAGATATCCAAAACATTTTTTATACATACACACATGGCATTTTTCTAGTATATCCATAGTTCTAAAAATTTCTTGAAAAATACAGAATCTGAAGTAAATATGGAAATATATTAATGTTTTGAGTTTATATATCGTGTATACTCAAGATCTGTTTTTCACATTGTAAAATATTTTTGTATTGAAAAGAAGATAACTTAGGGTATCAGAAGTATATTGATTTAAATTGAAATCTCAAGTTTTTAATTGCTTTTTCATAGGAATATTTTTCTCCTTTGATGCAGTTCATACCTCTATCTAATCAGTATGTTTCGGGGTACAGTAACAAAGCTATTAAAAATGAATAATGCTTTTGGAATATTGATAAGTATGGGTGAAATCTGAATTTAGAGTATTATATGCATACTCATGTTAAATATTTCAGAGCCTAATGTTTACAAAGTAGATGAAAATTGTACATGAAAATAGCTTTTAAAAATTGGAAAAAAAGTATGTTAGCATAAGAAAACTCAAAAGCTCTATAGTCTGTATCAGGCAGCATTTTTACTTTTCAGTTGCCTGTTTTCCTTGTTAAGTAAAAAAAAGCTAAGCAACTCATTAATAAAAATAGAAAATGCAAATTTAAGATTCTGAATCTGGAATAAGTTTATACATACTCTTACTTCTCTGAAATAAACTGATTTTCTATACCATTGCAAAATGTAGCAACAAAATAAGCATTTTTTAATAAAATAAAGAAGAAAATAATCACAGGTCTGAGCAAGAAACAGCTGACCTACTTCAATTGAGAGAGGAACCCTATTCTTTTCTGAAATTCTGCATATCTTGATCATATCTAAGGTCCAGGAAGCATGGCTCAGACAGCAATCAATCCATCAGGGAGAATAGAATTTGCATCAAACTGTGCTCAAGGGGACGAAATAGAGATTAGAGGCTTAGGCAAGGGCTTTTCTTTTTTTTAATTTTGGTTAGTTTAACAAGAACTTAAGAGGAGTTCCTGTTAATGAGCCCTATTTTTTTCGATTTGTGCAATTTTCTTCTTTACTGGTTATTTGTGACGCAAGTGATTATTAAGGTATGGATGAAAAAAGGCTTAAAATTCCCCCCAAATACACTATTGACCTAAAAATTTCCACATCACTGAATGCCTTTTTAAAACTGCTGCTTATTAAGAAAAACTTCCATCTTTGAGTTCAGCTGACAACAAAGATGAAAGTTAGCGAAGGCATTTGCCACTTATAGGCTAGATCTTTTAAGAAAAGTCTCCAAGGATAAACAAAGTCATGTGGCTAAGAGGGTGAGCTTTGGAATCAGATGCATAGTTAAATATAGTATGACCTCTGAAGTAGTCTTGTCAACAAATCAAACCTGAAAACTCTAGAATGAGTTGCAAATGTATAGGCAATACAGAAACAGAGGAACATGTTAAGTTAACCAGGAGGATGAAGTCAATAAAACCCAGGTAGTAAAGGAAGAACAATTCATTTTCTTCAACAAATAGATTGCATTATGATGACAACAGGCGGGGAGTAAGACCAAGAGGAAGGGGCCTATATTTTTAAAGAGACTGAGACATATTAAACTATAGCTATATATCAAGAGTGGATGAGCTGTGGTCCATCAGCCAAATCTGGTCTGCTACCTGCTTTTGTAAACCAAGTTTTATTGGAACACAGCCATACCCATTCCTTAAAGCCTTGTCTATGGCTGCTTTTGCACTAAAACAGCAGAGTTGAGTAGTTGCAACAGAGACCGTATGGTCCGCGCAGCATCAGATATTTACTATCTCGCTCTTTACAGAAAAGGTTCGCTAATTCCAGCTATATATGAATATTTATTTTTTTTATTTATTTAAACAAACCAAACAATATAATAGATGATGAGACAGTTAGAGAAATCTGAAAATGTGTATTATGATATCAAGGAATTCTTCATTTTTTTAGATGTGTTAATATTATTTTGATAATATTTTAAAAGGCTCTTATCTTTTAGAAATACATGTTTAAATATTCAAAGATTAAATAAAAAATAATTTTTTCAATCCCCAATTTTCCTATTCTTAAAATATTGACAGCAGTAGTACATATCTCATACAGTTTTTGTGGGTCTCGTGAGGTAATCCATATTCACATTTAGAAAACTTGACATAATATGTGCTCAGTTGCTGTTAGCTACTATTTTATTACTATTCAACAAGATCGAAACCTTAGAATCAAAACTCCACTAACATCACTACACATTTATAAAAATGAATGATTTTAGAGCCATTGTCAGGAGCAAGTTTTCACATATTATGCTTCACAACAGATGGTCTTGAAACCATCTTCTGTGGAAGACAAGTCTAGATAACCAGAAAGATTTTTGTTCTATTCTAGGTATATATACACATATTTATGGGCATAATTTTAACATATATATTTTTAAAAGTAAACTATAGAACTGATAAAGACAATACCTGAAATAAAATGTTCACTGGATAGGCCCAATAGCAGAATATAGATGACAGAGAAAGAAGTCAGTATACATGAAAGATAAGTCAGTTGATATTATCTAATCTTAAAAGAAAATGATACTAAAAAAAAAAAATTGAACAGAGTCTTAGG
Source organism: Cynocephalus volans (assembly GCF_027409185.1). NCBI lineage: Eukaryota > Metazoa > Chordata > Mammalia > Dermoptera > Cynocephalidae > Cynocephalus > Cynocephalus volans. The sequence goes on from NC_084464.1 coordinate 82,688,961, forward strand.
AATCAGTGAAACAATATCAAAAGGTACAACATTCATGCTATTGGAGTCCCTAAAGGAGAGGTGAAAAGGATTTGTGACAAGGGATATATTTGAAAATAATGGCCTGAAATTTCAAACATTTGTAAAAAAACATAATGTATTGATTTTCAGTGTACCATAAACATAATAAAGTCAAAGAAAACCTCACCTCAACACATTATAATCACCTTCTTGAAAATGAAAGATAATTCTTTCTCTTTTTAAACAATCCAGAGAAAAAATAGCATATTACATGTAGGGGAACAACATTTTAAATGACTGCATATTTCACATCAGAAACCATGGTTGCCCCAAGATTGTCGAACATTAAGTTGCTGAAAGAAAGAACTGTTCACTCAGAATTCTATATCTAATAAGAATATCCTTCAGAATGATAGATATGTCTTTCAAATTAAAGTAAGAAAATTCATTGTCATGGACCTTTTTGTGAGAGAAATGCTAAAGGAGTGGTTCAGACTTAAAGGGAATTAATATGGCAGAGAAACATTACTTTAGGAATGAAGGAACAGCAAAAGAAATGCTTGATATTTGGATAACTATAATAAACCATGTTACTTTTACTTCATTCTTTAAAATCTATATGGCTGATGAAGCAAAGGTTATAACATTATTTGGGGTATGTAGATGCAATTATATGAAAACTAAAATATAAGGGGCACAGGGTATCAGGGACTTGTGGTTGTATGGCTTCTAATTGAAGTCAAAAATAATTAACTATATGTGCACTGAGACAGATTATAAATGTGTATTTTAATATGTTGAACAAACTACTAAAATATTGACTTTTAACAAAAATATTAATTAAGTGGAAACTAAACATTATTAAAATTATTGAAATTATTAAAAATAAAAATTATAAGTGGGAAAGTTGTAAGTGGAAGCTATATTAGTATCAACAAAAATATATCTCTAAACAAGGAATATCAATACGGATAAAGAGGGACATTACATAATGAGGAAAGTGTTCATTCACTGAGAAGATATAACCCTAAAAGGGTGTCCACCTAAAAAATGCATGAAATGCCAAAACACATGAAGCAAAATTGATAAAACTGCCAGGAGGATTGGATAAATCAACAGTTGTACTTGAAAATTTTAATACTCCTCTCTCAGTAATTGATAATACAATTAAATAGAAAACCAGCAATGTTATAGATGAGCAGAACAAAGCTATCAACCAGCTTGACCTAAGTGTCATTTATGGAACACTCTACCCAAAAGTAGAATGCATTCTACTTTTACTATTTTCAACTGCACATGGAGTAGGCACTAAAATAGATCTTATTCTGGAATACACAACAGACCTTAACAAGATTTAAAGAACTGAAATCACATGTGGGATGTTCTCTAACCATCACATAATTTAACTAGTAATTAATAACATAAGAATATCTGGGAAAAACCCTCAACTGTTTGGAAATTAAACAGCATATTTCTAAATAATCCATGGATCAAAGCTAAAGTATCAAGGAAAATTAGAAAAAAATAATTGAACTATGTGAAAATATGATATCAGATGCACATAAAGCAATAATTAGTAGGGAAATTTATAGCTTTATTTATTTATTTATAGTTCCAACACACTAGTGTCATTAAATGTTTGGTAATTTTTATTTTCTGTTTCAATTAAAAGCCATAAGCATAATGAAAAAAACAACTGAAGAGAAAGCTGTCAATATGTAGGCAGACTTTTCTTAAAAAAATTTATTAAATAACAAATGGTTCAAAACAATCATATGAATCTCCAGCTAGTTCATCCCAGAGGGTGTAATCAGTGTATCACAGATAAAGACCAGGACGATTATAACAAACACCATATATCATTATATACGTGTATTATAATGGCCTCTATTTTTTATCTTAAGTAGCCATTTCCAGAGACAATTTACAATATGAAATTGTTATTTGTTCTTTCTTAAAAATGATGAGCTGACATTTTAAAATAATCATTAATTTTTATTGAAACATAGTTCATTTTATATATCTGGGATGCGTAGTTGAATATCAATACCTGTGTGCAAATGTGATGCTCAAATCAGAATAATTAACATATTCAACATTACACAATGTCTCTAATCCATTTTGAGTTGATTTGGGTATATGGTAAGAGGTAAATGGTTGATTTTGGTATATGGTACAGGTCCAGTTTCATTTTTCTGCATATGGATGTCCAATTTTCCCAACACCATTTATTGAAGAGGAAGTCTTTTCCCCAGTGAATGTTCTTGTTGCCTTTGTCATAGATCAGTTGGCTGTAAGTATATGGTTTGAATTCCAGGTTTTCTGTTCTATCCCATTGATCCACAAACGGTCTGTTTTTATGTTAGTTTTGTGCTATTTTGGTTACTATAGCTTTGTAGTATAATTTGAAGTCTGATAGTGTTATACCTCCAAATTTCTTTCTTTTTTTTTTTAATATAAAAGCTCAGGATTGCTTTGGCTATTTAGGGTCTTTTATTGTTCCATATGAATGTTAGGATTTTTATTTTCTATTTCTGTGAAGAATGCCATTGGTATTTGGATGGGGATTGCATTGAATCCATAGATTGCTTTGGGTAGTATGGATATTTTTGCATATTAATTCCTCTAATACAAGAGACTGGAAAGTCTTTCCATTTTTTTGTGTCCTCTTCAGTTTCTTTCACCAGTGATTTTTAGTTCTTGTGGTAGACATCTTTCACCACCTTGGTTAAATCGATTCTTAGGAATTTAATTTTTTTGTGATTATTGTAAATGGACTTGCTTTATTGATTTCACTTTCTGCTAGTTTGTTGTTGGAGTATAAAAACAATACTGATTTTTATGTATTGATTTTGTACCCTGCAACTTCGCTGAAATTGTTTATCAACTCCTACAGTTTTTTCATTGAGTCCTTGGGTTTTTCTATATGTAGGATCATGTCATCTCAAACAGCGACAATTTGAATTCATCTTTTCTGATCTGGATGCCCTTTATTTCTTTCTGTTGCCTGATTGCCCTGGCTAGTACTTCCAATACTGTGTTAAATAAGAGTGGTGAAAGTGAGCATCTTTGTTTTGTTCTTGTTCTTATCCTCATTCAGGATGATATTGTAGTGGGTTTGTCATGTATCGCTTTTATTGTGTTGAGGTACTTTTCTTCTATACTTAATTTCCTGAGTGTTTATCATGGGGGATGTCAAATCTTGTCAAATGCTTTTTCTGCATCAATTGAGATAATCATGTGGATTTTGTCCTTGATTTTTTTGATTTTGGTGTATCACATTTGTGACCCATGTATATTTAATGATTGCTGTATTCCTGGAACGAATCCCACTTGATTGTGGTGTATGTATGTCTGTGTGTATATATATGTGTGTGTATTGATATATATATATTGATATATATATCATATATATATATATTGATATATATATCATATATATATTTTGATATATATATATTTTTTTTGATGTGTTGCTGTATTCTGTTTGCTAATATTTTATTGAGTTTTTTTCTAAGTTTGTAAAAGATATTGGCCTGTAGTTTTCTTTACTTGTATCTTTGCTTTTGGTGTCATGATGCTGGCCTCATAGAATGAGTTTGGGAGTATGGCCTATGTTTCAATTTTGGGGGAATAGTTTGAAGAGAATTAGTGTTAATACCTCTTTAAAGGTTTGGTAGAATTCAGCAGTAAAGCCATCCAGTCCTGGGATTTTCTTTGTTGGGAGACTGCTGATTATTGCTTCAATCACATTGCTGTTGTTGATCTGTTCAGGTTTTCTGTTTCTTCTTGGTCCAGTCTTGGTAGTTTATATTTGTCAAGAAATTTATCCATTTCCTCCATGTTGTAAATTTGTTGGCATATAGTTGTTTATAATAGTCTCCAATTATTCTTTGTATTTCTGTGGTATCAATTGTAATGTCTCCTTTTTCATTTTCAATTTTTGTTATTTGAGTCTTCTCTCTTCTTTTTTTAGTTAGCTTAGCTCACAATTTGTCTATTTTGTCTTTTCAAAATACCAACTTTTTGTTACATTCATCTTTTGTATTGTTTTTTGCATCTCTATTTCATTAAGTTCTGCTCTGATCTTAATTATTTCTTTCCATCTACTACTTTGGGAATCAGATTGTTCTTGTTTTTTTAGTTCCTTGAGGTATAGCATTAGGTTGTTTGTTTGAAATATTTCTATTCTTTTGATGTAGTGTTCATTGTAATAACCCTCTCTCTTAGAACTGCTTTTGCAGTGTCCTACAGTTTTGTATGATATGTCTTTATTTTCATTAGTTTCAAGAATTTTTTTGGTTTCCTGTTTAATTTCTTCTTGGACCCATAGGTCATTCAGGAGTCTGTTGTTTAATTTCTAAGTGTTTGTATAGTGTCCACAGTTTTGTTTGTTAATTATTTTTAGTTTTAATCTATCATAGTCTGAAAAGATGCTTGGGATGATTTTGATTTTTTACATTTGTTGAGGCTTGATTTGGGACCAAACATGTGGTCTGTCCTGGAGAATGTTCAATGTGCTTAATTTGGGACCAAACATGTGGTCTGTCCTGGAGAATGTTCCATGTGCTGATGTATATTCTATAGTTGTTGATGAAACGTTCTGTAGATATCTGACAGATCTAATTGGTCTAACATGTAGCTTAAATCCTGTGTTTCTCTGTTGATTTGTTGCCTGGATGATCTGTCCAGTGCTGAGAGAGGGGTGTTCAGGTTCCACACTATTATCGTATTGGGGTCTCTTTCTTTTGGTCTAGTGGTGTTTGCTTTATGTTTCTGGGTGTTCTGGTGTTGGTTGCATATATATTTATGATTGCTATGTTTTCCTGCTGGATATATCCCTTTATCATTATATTATGGCCTTCTTTGTCTCTTTTTATGGTTTTTGGTTTAAAGAAAGAATAGCTGCCTCTGTTCATTTTTGGTTTCCATTTCCATCATATATCTTTTTTCATCTCTTCCCTATTAGTCTGTATGTATGTATAAAAGTGAGATAAGTCTTTTGTAGACAGCATACAGTTGGGTCCAGCTTTTTAATCCAATCAGCTAGTTTGTGTCTTCTGAGTGTGGAATTCAATAAATTTACATTTAGGGTTGTTACTGAAAGGTATTGTCATACTCCTGGCATTTTATCAATTTTCATCTGTGTGTTTTAAATATGTTTTGCTCCTTTCTTTCCCTTTTATTATTTGTCTTCAATGTTCGTTGGTTTTTTAAGGTTTTAGAATATAGTTTCTTTTTCTTTTTGTTTGCATTCTTGTGAGTTTTGTTCTTTCCAGTGAGTTTTGTTCTTTCTTGTGTATTCATGGGAGCGATTATTATTTTTTAGATTCCAGATGCACAACTCCCTTGAGGATTTCTTTTAGGTCTTGTCATATGTTGGTGAACTCCCACAATTATTATTATTATTTTTTTGCCTGTGATATGCACTATTTCTCCTTCATTTCTGAAGGATAGCTTTGCGGGTTAGAGTGTTCTTGGCTAGGAGATTTTTTATATTAGTATTTTGAATATATCATCCCATTCTCTTCTGGCCTGTAGAGTTTCTGTTGAGAATGTGCTGTTAGTCTGAAGGGGACTCTCTTCCAGGTAATGTGATGCTTTTCTCTTGCTGTTTTTAGGATTCTCTCTTTGTCTTTGAGTTTTGCCAGTTTGACTCTAATGTGTCTCAGACACAATGTTTTTGGATTGAATCTGTTTGGGGATCTTTGAAACTCCTGAATCTGAAGGTCTGTGTCTCTCCCTATACCTGAGGTGTTTTCTTCTATTACTTTATTGAATATGTTTTCAATGCCTTTTTCTTTCTCCTCCCCTCTGGAACACCCATAATTCAGATGTTTGTGTGCATAAGGTTGTCTGTTATCTCTTTTGCGAAAATGTCTGTACTACCCAGAGTGATCTACAGATTCAATGCAATTCCCATAAAAATACCAATGACATTCTTCACAGAAATGGAAAAAACAATCTTACCTTTCATATGGAAAAATAAAAGACCCCGAATAGCCAAAGCAATCCTGAACAAAAAAAACAAAGCTGGAGGCATAACTCTGCCTGACTTCAAATTATACTACAAAGCTGTTGTAACCAAAACAGCATGGTACTGGTATAAAAATAGACATTCAGACCAGTGGAGTTGAATAGAGAACCCAGAAATCATTCCTCAGGCTATAGACATCTGCTATTAGACAAAGGCAACAAAAATCTATACTGGGGAAAAGATTGCCTCTTCAACAAGTGGTGCTGGGAAAACTGGACATCTACATGCAGAAGAATGAAACTAGATATGCATCTCTCACCATACACAAGGGTGTGGAGAGAAGGGAACACTATTGCACTTTGGAAAACAATTTGAAGGTTTCTCAAACAACTACAGATAGATCTTCCATATGATCCAGCAATCCCTCTTCTGGGTATACATCCAGAGGAATGGAAATCATCATGTTGAAGAGATACCTGCAATCCCATATTTATTGCTGCTCTGTTTACAATAGCCAAGATATGGAACCAACCTAAATATCCATTAATAGATGATTGGATAAGGAAACTGTGGTATATATACACTATGGAATACTACTCTGCCATAAAAAGGAAAGAAATACTCCCATTTGCAACAACATGGATGAACCTGGAGAAACTCATGTTGAGTGAAATAAGCAAAGCACAGAAAGATAAATACCTTATGTGTACTCTCTTATGTGGGAGCTAAGAGAGAAAGGAAGGCAGGAAAGAAAGACCATAGTGGTCCCACGATCCAACAGAGGGAGGGAACATTCCTAGGGCTACAAATTGGAGATGAGGGGAGAGGGGGAAGGGGAGGGAGGTTGGGGGGTAATTGGAAGGGGACAAAGGGTACAAAAGCAATTTCTGGTAATGGGTATGTCCCCAATATGAATCTGGCCCCTACATTATGGGCAGGAGGGGGGACATCAAGCTTTGTATCTCATGAATATTTGAAATAAATAAATAGATAAATAGATAGATAGATAGATAAATATAACAATGCAACATCAGCACAAACCTGGGGGGAAGGAGAGGGAGAGAGACAAAGATTCATTTTTTAAAAATGTAAACTGTTAAAAATATGTAAATCTGAGTAAATGCTACACTGGAGTTGAATTATTGCTCTTGCAATTTTTGTGAAAATTTAAAAAAAATTTCAAAATAAAAAGTTAAAAAGAAAAAAAAGAAAAAAGAAAACTAAGTAAAAATAAAAATTCTTTTTTTTTTTTTTGTCTGCCTGTGTTTTTTCAAAAAGACTGTCTTCAAGATCAGAAATTCTTCTGTTTGTTCTAGCATGCTGCTTAAGCTCTCAGTTGTGTTTTCTATTTCATTGAATGACTCCTTCAGTTCCAGGAGTTCTGCTACCTTCTTTTTAAAGTTATTAATCTCTTGTAAATTTCCTCCTTCATATCCTGGGTAGTTTTGCTCAGTTCATTGTGTCTTGTAACTGTTTCATCTTGTATCTCATTGAGTTTTGTTAAGATGATTAGTTGGAATTCCTTTTCAGTCATTTCAAGAGTTTCCTGCTCTGCATGGTCTGATACTTGGGAGTTATTGTATTTCTTTGATGGACTTATATTTTCTTGCTTTTTTCATATTTCTAGTGTTTCTCCATTGATTTCTGGTCATCTGGTAGAGTAGTTGATTCTTCTATTACTCTTCAGTGGGCTGAGAGACTTCCTCCTCTAGATGTGTTTTATATTGACCATTGAGTAGGATGTTTTAGTATTGTAGTGAAGTTTCCATGTGAGCACTTAGGCCATATTCAATGTAGACTTCTGTTTGAGTGCTTCTGTGGCCTAGGCACTGGGGTACTTAGTGATTCCTTGCTGAGGTTATTGTCACTCTTTCTCCAGGCTTTGCTGTGACTGTACTTTGTCAATGTAGTTGAGTGGTCTTTGGGCCTCATATGTGGCTGCTGCTGTGGCAGCAAGCTGTCCTTGTGGCAGAAGTGGTTGTGGCAGTGGCTGTGGTGTACCACCTGTGTGGCAGTGGTGCCTGCAATAGTAATGGGGGCTGCCCACAGCTGCTGAGGTCCCCTTGCACACTTCCTTCCTGCTGCTAGTCTGATGCAGGCACATAATCATTAATTCACTCTTGATTTGATCATGGATGAAGACAGAGATTTAATAGAACTGGTAGAATGTATGGAAAGAGAAAAGAGTGTCAGAAGGAAGCCCTGGCTTATAAATTTAGCTCTATTGCTAAATTGTTTAGTGACTTTGGAAAATCCACTCCACTTAGCCTAATTTTGTAATCAACTGTAGTTGTTGTTTGGTGGTTAGGTATAGGTATTTTTTATCCTCATGTAGATGAATCAAAGCCTTCAGAGTGGCAGCCAATCCAATGTAAGGTTTATGGGTACTCCTCAAACAGATTGCATAATGATCACTTTTCTGTCCATTTTACCATTTTAGTTTGGAGAGTGTCTCAAGGGTTATATAGAACAGATGCCAACATAAAGCATAGCAACATTACTGAGCTTGTTAGAATGATTCATGGATCTGTTTGTGTTTGTCTTTCTCTTGACCCAATAACTATAGATAGCTTTATAAATACTGGTATTAATAATTCTTTAAGAATAGAGTTCCTGATCACAAAGCATGCCCTAAAATTTATATTTGAAATTTCTTGTTATTTTTATACCTGCAAAGAAAAGCTTCCTGTCTACATTGAAGGGTCATAATAAAACATCTTTTGAAGCCTTAAAAACGTAACAAAGGTCTCCAACAAAGCATGAATGAATTGTGGTTAATTTCAAACATCTTTTGAAGATCTACAACAATCTTTTCTCAGTTAATTGATTAAAACCTTCTTAGCTCTTAAAGTCTTTTCTTATCAATTCAGAAGTTTGTATTGCAAATTGAAATCTTTTATCAATAAATATTGAGGTTAACAGAAAACGCTAACTAAAAACACAGAAATCAGTAATTTGGTAAATGTTTTTTATTCTAAAATTTAAATTATGTAGTGAATATATCAGAGTATATTTATTGTTATATTCATAACACTGAGCATATATAGTGAATGCTCATAATTTTATGTTGCCTCACATCTATTTTTAAATATAAGTTTAACTTTTCATATAGAAGCAAAACTTAGTCACCCTTGACATAGTTTCCAACATTATACTCTACCTGAATGGCTCCAGCTGGTGACCAGAGACAAAGACTTAGAGGCATCTCTCCTGGCTAGCAGGTTAAGCTCCCTGCTTCCCACAGCTTCCTTTAAATGTACAATAAAGTGAACACCTCTCAGTCACAGTGTGACCTTCTAGAACTAGTACCTGCTTGCTTTTAAACCACCAATTAAAGCTCCCCACAGGAAAGATGTTTAGACATTGTCCTGGACCCAATAAAGGCATTTGCCCAGAGGTCCCCTCTCTCTCTCTGTCTGTGTTCCCTGACTCCCTTTGTATGTGGCCTCCTGGTGTGCTATGTACCCCCAGGGTTTGTAAGTACTAAAAACTCTTAAACTTTCACATGTGGTTGTCTCATTGAAGACTTGCCTGTAATCTAACCCCTGGATATGAGAAAGCCCCAAAGCACCCATGCAGGTAGGTCTCCTTCTGGACTTTGTCCCGGACTCCCAGCTGCTGGGGTCAGTAGTTACCAGCTAAGTTGGTAGAGTTTCATTCAAAACACTGTGCCTGAATCCATCCCTCAATTCTTGCCACATTTTGGGCAAAGAAGTTAAAGGCAGTGATTATATTGATAATATTAGAAGATGTTTGAGTTTTGGTTTTGCTTTTTTTTTTTTTTCCCCTAGTTCACATACTGGAAAGAAAGCTTCAGCTTTCTGTGAATGCCTCAGCTCCCAAATCCCACAATGTACAGGCAGCAGTCTTTGTCTTCTACCTTGTGTAGAGGTGGCCAAAAAAAACCCAAGATGTTCAAGATGGATTGGCAAATTCCCCTCATGGGATAGCTTCAGCACTGTCAGACAGATCATCTTTTTGTATTCAGTCTTTCCTCTTATTTCTCACTACCAAAGATGATTTTTATTTTCCAGATGGTTCAGAGAGTTTCCTTTCTTTCAATAATTTTAGGTCTGTGTGTCTCCATGAGTCTGTGAGGTGGAGTGTTTACTTTACATAATACTGTCTTTAGGTACTGTCTAGCAGGAGGGTTAATTCGTTCACCTGGTTTATTGATTACTGGGAATCTCTGTCAGTTTATGTCTTAATTGTCTACACTTAGTTATTTAATATATTTGGAAAATATATTGATGCATGGAGTGAGGTGAGACTAAGTGGAAAAAAAATTTAACTTCCCACTTATTTATTTGGTAATGCTAACTCTTTTTCCTTTGGATTGTTATATTTTCTTTATTATATACTTAGTTATAATGTATATAGTATTTGTTTATTGATCTACATGTCGGTTCTTACACTGATACCCCACAAATTTAGTTACTTTAGCTCTATTGCATATTTTAATACCTAGCTGTAATATAAATGCTTTTTATTAGACTTTCTTCCTGTTTATATTTCTAAATGGCATTTGAGAATAATAAAGTTCAAATGTAAAACTGCATAGATTTTGGTTGGGATTGTTTTTGTCCATTCGAGGAAAGAATTTTTAAGATTATGTCTTTGAAGAGACCAGTCATTGTGGTCTATAGCTCCCATTGTTTGTATTTATCATCTTTTCTCATGATTTTCATTTCTTTGTCCTTTCTCACTACATATCAAGTAAACTCAAGTTCTTCCTTCATCATTTACTTAGTTTTGTATAATGTTGATTATTGAGTTTATTATCTTCAACATGGATTTCAATTTTCCTTTTGGAAGTTTACTCTATCATTCTTTCTTCATTTAAATTTTTTAACTCCTTATATGCTTTTTATATATGTTTGTCTTTTTATCTTTTATTGGCTTTCAACTTTTCATGATGTACCTGTATCCTTTCATGCCACTGAACATGTCAAAATTATCTTCTATTTGTCTTTTTTTTTAGTAGGTCATTTTCAAGGTCTTGCTCTTACTCCTTGTGTTTAGGATACTATTCCTTTCCTTGTATCATTCAGTGTTTCTCATAAGATCTGTATTTTTATTTGTTAAATTGGCTTTTTTCTTCTCATTTGTAGTCTAATGGGAAAATTATCATTAGAACTGACTGGGGTTTTCCCACAGATGCCAGTGTGGATTGTTCCTGGCCTTGGTTGTTGGGTACTTGGGAATCAGTAAAAACTCCCTCTTCACACCTCCACTGGAGAGCAGGCTGTGCACTTGTGTTCAGTGCTTTCAGTTGACTCCAACATGAATACTGTACCTTGGCCATAGTGCTTTGATGAGTTTATCGGAGTGCTGTCATTTGAATGTCCCCCCAAGCTCATATTGGTCTTTTAAGATATTATTAGATCACAAGGACTATGATTTCATGAATGGATTAATCCATTCACTGAGTAATAGGTTATCACGGGTATGTACTGGTGACTTTATAAGGAGAGCACATGAAAGAGCTCTTGCCATCTTCACCATGTGATGGCCTATGTTGCCACAGGGTCCTGTAGAGATTTCCCACCCAGCAAAAGGCCCTCACCAGATGTACCCCCTTGACCATGGCCATCCCAGCCTCTAAAGTTGTAAGAAATAAAATTTTATTTCTTTATAAATTACCCAGTTTCTGGTATTCTGTTATGAGTGGCAGAAAATGGACTAATACATAGAACTGGTACTGAGAAGTGCGGTGTTGCTAAAAACAAATACCTGAAAATGAGGAAGCAGCTCTGGGTGATAGGCAGAGGCTGGGTGAATTGGACAAGCAGGTTAGAGAAAGCTTATATTCTGGTGACGGCTTAGAAGAGAATAAGATCAGGGAAAGTCTGGAACATTTTAGAGATTGAAAAGGTTATGGTGACCAGAATGCTGATAGTAAAATGGACAATAAAGGCCATTCTGAGGAGGTCTCAGATAAAATTGAGGAAGAGTTTATTGGAAAGTAGAACAAAAGTCACCCTTGTTGGACAGTTGCAAAGAACTTGACTGCATTGTGTTCATGCCCAAAAGCTTTAGGGAATGTGGAACTTTAGAGTGATGAACCAGGGTATTTGGCAGAAGAAATTTTTAAGTAGCAAAGCATTTAGGCAGCTTTGTGGATACTTCTGACAGCCTACACTGAGTTATAGCAGCAAAGGCATGAATGACATAAAGGCAGAATTTATCATTAAAAGGGAAGTGGAGTGTACAAAATTGGAGAACTCTCAGCCTGGCTGCAAGAAGAGTGAAAAAGACCCCAAGGGCATTTCAGAGATCTTCAAGACTGCCCTTTCCATCACAGGCCCAGAGTCCTAGGGAGATAGAATGATTGGGGGAAACAGGCCTGAGTTATCCTATACGGACTCACTTCCCAGGGCTACCTTGGGATGCTACTCCCATTACCTCAGCTTCTCCAGCTGCTCCTGCTGTTCTGACTTCCCACACTGTAGCTAAATTGGCCCCAGGTGCTGCTGAACCTGCTACTTTGGAAGATACAAGCTTGAAGCCTTGGCAGCATCCATGTGGTGTTAAGTCTACAGGCTCACAGAATGCAAGAGCTGTGGAGATATGGCAGCCCCTACCCAGATTTCAAGTGATGTATATAGAAGAGCCGGGGGACCCACGCAGAGATCTGTTACAGAGATGGAATCAATGCAGACAGCCTTCTCTAGAGCAGTGCTGAGTGGAAATGTGGGGTTTAGTTGCAGCAGAGAAACCCCACCAGGGCCATGCCTTTTGGTGCCGTGGGAGAGGGGCCCCCACTGAGACCCCAAAATTGTAGAGCTACCACTGTGCAACATCAGCCTAGGAGAGCTAAAGCATGGGCTGGGCCCAGGAAAGCCATAGGAGTGAGGCTATACAAGGACTTGGAGGCCTAACCCCCACACCAGTGTGGAAAGGATACCAGACATGGAATAAAGGTATATTATTTTCCAGCTTTAAGATTCAATGCCTGCCCTTCTGGATTTTGGACATGCTTAGGACCTGTTACCTGTTTCTTTTGGCTATTTCTTTCTTTTCCACTGGGAATATGTACCCTATGCTTGTCCCATCATTGTATCTTGGAAGTAGATAATTGATTTTGATTTCAAAGACTTGTAGATGAGACTGTGGACTGGGGCTTCTGAGTTGGTGTTGGAATGTGTTAAGACTTTTGGGGATGAGGATGAAATGAATGTATTTGCAGATGAGAACGTCATGAGTTTTAGGGGGTCGGGGCAGAATGCTGTGGTTTGAATGACCCCCAAGCCCATGTTGGAATTTAACCCACAATATAGTGGTGGAAAATGGGGCCTTTAAGAGGTGATTGGATGGTGAGGACTGTGCCCTTTTGAATGGATTAATTTGTTCATGGAGTAATGGGTTGATGGCTTAATGGGTTGTCATTGGTGTGGACCAGTAGCTTAATAATGAGAGCACATGAAAGAGCTCTTGCCATCTTTGTTATGTGATTTCCTGTGTCACTACAAGGCCCTGTGGGGAGTTCACACCCAAAAGAAGGCCCTCACCAGATGCACCCCTTAGACCATAGCCTTCCCAGCATCCAAAACTATAAGAAATAAATGTCATTCTTTATAAATTACCCAGTTTCAGGTATTCTGTTATAAGCAACAGAAAACAGACAGTGATACAGTAAAATCAGGATACTAAGTATTGACAATTTGAGGGCCTTTGTTACGTCTTGCTATATACACAACATTAGTGCCACTCAGTCCCCCACCCAGTTGTTGGACAAGTCTAGGAGAATTTTTTTTAGGCCATGGATTATGTTTTCCATCCAGCTCAGTCAGCCTCTTGCTTAGAGTTTCTTTTACCCTGATAGATTCCTCAGTGAAAAACTAGAGGACTATGTGTTGGGGAAATTATTTTCAACAGGAACCACTATCACTTTTAAGGGTCCTTTACTTTTACTAGAAGTTGAAAGGAATGAGGGAATATTATCATTTATATTTATTTTAGTGAATTAATGAAAATTGAAAAAAACGTGTTTAAATAAAAGAATCAGTGGCGCTTTCTTGGAAAGTTCTGAAATGGTGCAAGGAGTCATTATACACACACACACACACACAGACTCACAGAACAAACAGTTGTGGAAGAACCAGGTATACAGTTACTGTCAGAATAATTCTGTGTGTTGATTATAATTCAAGAGAAGTTTTGAGTAAACATAGAAAATAAAGCCAATTATTTCCTCTGTATTTGGCTGTGCTAGCAATAAAATGCCGGTTAAAAATGATGAACTCTCACTTTTTTTCATAAGCATTAGGATGCATTGCTGTAGTTTTTATGGCTGTCATGATGTCTTTCAATCCCCGAAAAGAAATCTTCAGAATCACTTTGCGACGAGAAAATTCCAAATGTATTTCAACAGTATACCTTTTTCTGTTTGTTTTTCTCTTGCTCCCTGTGGCAAGTAAAATCATATTTGTTCTGAATAATTTTCTGATGCAGTTAAAACCTAATGCCTTCTATGAAGCCTCTAATCACTATGGGCAGGAACATCTATCTCCTTTCTACTCCTGTCTTTGTAATATAGACATTAACACATATTATTGGAAACAATTATAATCTAGTATTGTTTACCTGTTTCTTTGAATGGGCTGAGGTTAGCAAAAATGTCTTATTCATTGTTCTGTTTCTTTAACTCACCTATGAAAAATAAATAAATAAATGTGTTGATGAAATGAGGATTTTTACTTTAAATAAAAAGATAATAATCCATAATCAGCAACTCTCACTGACCCTGAAACTCACACCACTTGCTTTCAAAGATGTGATTCACTCAGAATTAGAAAGGAAAAAGGACAGAAAAAAAAAAACATTGGAATTGGTATCTCCTTCTCACATTATGTATCTTTATGCAAGAATCCTTTCAGTTCCTCAGAAGAATGATTTCAGGCAAAAGACAATTTTGAGGCTCTATATTTTTTTCTGAGAATGTAGGAGATATATAGCACATATTTGATGCTTTAAACAGTGTTTATTGAAGGAATTGAAAGAAACTAAAAGGTATAGTGATAGAGGGGTTCTTGATGACCTTAGGGGTATCAAGTGACAAGTCCAGTGAAGAAAAGAAGCAGGAAGAAGGAAAGCTGCATTTTAAGTGTGGCAGTTTGGAGTTTAAGATTTTAGAACTGGAGCACTTCTAGCTGTTGGTGTGGAGTAGGTATGAAGTTATTGTAATTGACTAGGCCAAGAAATTGTTCATTGGAGGGCCTTAGGTGGTTCATCCATGGGGCATAGGAATCATTCACGTTGATGGCCACATGTGAAGCAGAAAGAAGGGGGGACTGAAAGATGGGTCCCCGACACTGTGCTCAGTGCCTCCGAGAGTGATGGGCATACCCTATCTCAATAAGCAAATGAAAATTAAAAAATGAAAATTTGAATAAAAAAGAAAGGGCAGTATGGGTGAATTATTAAAGTCCTTGCTGTGGTCCACAGGCTTGACTCTGCTGGGACCTCTGGTAAGGTGGCCTTGGTGGGTGTGATGCAGCACACCCAGATCTGATGCTATTTAGTCCCACTCCTTTCCCAACTAGATTGCCACCTTTAAAGCTCCTCTCTCAAGGAAACTCTGGAGTTGCCACAGTGAGTGCGGAGACAGGTTTCTCCAAGGTCAAGGAGGCAAAAGGTAGTCTCATCTCTAATTATTACTTGCAGTGTTAATTAGAATGCTATAGAATTCTGTTCTCGTTGATTAGCCATGTTATTTTGAATATGAACTATAGCTTGTTTCGAAATTACATTGTCCATTATAATTAATCTAATGATATTTATTGAGCTCTTACTATGAGGTGAGTGTGTTGCTGAATGTCCTGGGATAGGGCACATGGAACAGTTAGAGTTTAATTGTGAAGGGAAAATGTTTGCTGTAGCATCCAAATCGAAGCAAGTCATCAATAATTCTTTTGATTGAACACACTCATAAAATAATTGTTTTAGAAACAGGCCTGCATATCATTTAATATGTTTATATATAGAGAAAAAATGTTACTATTCTAATGTAGAAAGGAAGTCCAAAAATATTTAAGAGAAAAGAAAGTTTTTATCACGTCTGGGCATTCGCTTGATAACCCTTTAGGAAAGAAAGGATTGAAATCTCATAGGAGTGTGACTCACAGAAAGCATTTCAGGTGAGCTAAAGGTGCAGATGGCACAGCATGGTGTCTGGTGGGTGTGTGAGACAGGTGGATTGACATTGACAGGAGCAAAGCTGCATTCCTGTTCGCCTAGGGGAAAGCACATTCAGTGTTTTTGCTAATGCTTTACTTAGAGATACAATGTTAACTATAACCTATGGTTTATGGCTTTTTATATAGGCATTCATTTCTATTTTGTATATCTTCTTGAGAGTACTTAGATGCTCAAAGAATGCAAATAAGGAAAATGAGAACCCCAAAGAAGTTTTTGAAAAAAGTCCTCTCCTTTACACAGTTTTGGTTTTTATAGAGCTGTGGTGCATAGCACAGACTAGGTATTTGAGTAGACTAGGTATTTAGTGGTTCTTGCCAGAGTGATCATTTAATGTAATAATGGTACAGGAGAACCTCTTTGATTTAGTCAGTGGATGTTTATTCCTGAGAACATGACACTTCTTGGTGGAATTGCTGTTTTAAACAATATCATGTTAACATTTGAGGCAGTGTTTCCATAAACATTCATCCCTTGTAGCAAATTGATTTTAAGCCCTTACTGATGTGCACATCTATTATTAAAGTCTAAAAAGCAAGGGTAGAATTTGGTAAAAAGTAATAGCAATTTTATTTCTCCTTTCATCTTAAACATGTACAAAATGGCTAAGCATGTGAAAGAATAACTATATTATATAGAATATTATATAGTCTATTTCATTTAGTCTTTAATGAACTAGTTTATTGAAAAGTACTATAGAAGTTGAAAGCAGGGATTTGGAAGAGGAAAATAGTGACGGCTTTCTAAAAGACTGAACTTTTATTATTACTACCTGGTATCTGGTTAGTCCTTTAATGGCCCAGACATACATTCCAATTCAAATATAACTTAATTAGATTTTTTATAAATGAGCCTAGGAAGTCACTTAAAAAGTGAATTAAACTTCTATGTTCTTTACATAAATTGGCCAGATTAGGGATTCAGATATGTAAAAAGTTTCATTCTTAGAATTGTAATCAAAATCTCTCTTTTTAACTTGAATATTATACTATTTGGTTTCTTTTGTGTAGAAATATAAATGCCTTTTGAGCTTAGTAGTTTTGCTCTAAGAGTAAAAACATTTCTTTGTTAGAAAGCTGAGCCTTGGCCCTAAATCAGAAAATCTCAGAGGTTCATGAGACATGGAAAATGTTAAAACAACAGCAAGAGTAACACTTTGAAAATAAAAATACATAAATTAAATCTTATTTAACTCTTATATCTTACTTCAAGTGATGCTACAGTCATCCTAAGGATGCATTATTACCTAAAATATTCATACAATAAAACAGAAAGGAAATGTTTTAAGATACATTTTGACTCAAAAAAACTAACAAAGTACTTTCTACTTTTTGATAATAAACTAATATGAATAGTTTCATTTTAGAGACAAGTTTAGATTTGGCTTGTGGTATATTTGTCTTAGAACTTAATCTAAATCAAATATTTTTTAGTGCCTCCTATGTGCAATATTCTAAATTGGTTGTTTGAGATTCACAGAACAGAAAAAGACCCACTCACTGTAGTCAAGGAGTCAAAAAGTTCATTGCTATTTGCATTTGTAACAGGTATCATTAGTGTGTTTTGAAAATACTTGTGAATTATTCAGATATCTCTCATTTTTTCATATTTATATAGAAAAGAAGAGCAAACATTACTCATTCAATATGAGTCAACTAATTCATTTATAACTGGTATCATGTATAAGCGTATATGTTCGCAATTTTTAATGCTTTGATTCCTTTTTTAATCAAGATGGGATATAAATTAATGCTAAAACTTTTACAAAAAGACAACTAAGTAATTTTAAAACTTTATTTTCGACAGGAAGCCAAGTGATCAATTAAGCCAATGAGACAGGTTAATAACAGCAAAACAAGGTTTTCTAATACATTAATATAAGAGAGTACTCTTATATTGTCTAGAACATTATAGATCATAGAATCGTAGAGCTTCATGGAAGTTAAAGATCCTCCAGACTGACTCCTGCATTTTACTAATGAAGACAGAAGAACTCCAAGGAGATGCACTGACTTGGCCGAAGTTTCTCATTTTTACAAACACAAAACAAAAGTGCTCTTCTAGCTCTGCAATTTCAGGGTTTTGTGGCCTTAGGAAAGAAAACCAGTTAATATCTCTGACTCTCAGTTCCTTTGTTGTTATTCAAAGATAACAGTATTCATCCTATATAACTTAACGGGCTATGAAAAGCATATAAGACAATGTGCATCAGAGTGCTTTGAAAACTATACTGAAACTCTATGGTAGATCAAGGTCTGCAGAAATTTTATTCTCAGTGAAAATGCTGAAATTCAGTCTCTTCCAGAAGAGTTAACTCCAAAGCATGGCCTGAATCCTTGCATGTGTTCTGCATGAATATTTCTTTTCAGGACAGAAATTACATTCTGTTAGAAGAATAGGGAATGAAATAATGAGAGTCTTAGATAGTACAATCTAAAAGGTAACAATGTTAGAGAAGATCTGTTTTTGATGACTTTCATTCTTCAAAGACTTTACAGTATTCTATTGAAATATGCAAGTAATGGGCTATTGTGGTTAACTGGATTATATCTTTAAGAGTTAGTTTAATATAATTAAGTATTTTCAAGACAGTTATGAATTTTGAAGAGTGCGATGCTTGTTAATGTCAGTTCTCATTGAACTTTAGCTGAACTAAAGAGAGAGACAATGTTAATAGTGATTCTATGTGGCCATGAGCTTCTTTTTCAAAAATAAGTCCTGCTATTTTCTTATTTTTATTTTTATATTTTTCCTAAAAGCAAAATATAGGAAGAGGAAAAATAAGTTTTTAAGGGTTCTAAATCATTTGGATTCTGGTGGAGGTTTTTATTTTAGAATTTGTTCTATTAAAGATTTGCTATTAAATTTACCTTACATCTGAACAGGAGAGGGTATCACTCTTCCCAACAAATTTCTTCCTCGATGTTTGAGATTAAAGAGTTGACCAATGTGTTCAATGTAAGACTTTTGTCTGGAAATGCCTTTCTTTAAAAGAAATCAAAATCAGAAATGAATAGAAATGTTTGTTGTCCTGATTTTGGGGATGTTTCATGGTACATACATATCTCAAAAGTCATCAAATTGTACACTTTAAATACTAATCAATTACTGTATGTGATATATCTTAATAAAGCTATAGAAAGTTTTTTAAAAACTAAAAAGAGAAAGAAATAGAAAAAAATGACTAAAATAATATACAATGAAATGTTAATGTCTGCAAATAATTGTACAGTGGTGGATTATAGATGATTCGTATTCTTTATTTGCTAATCTAAATTCACTAAATTTTCATAATACTATGTATGTCCTTTTTAATAAGAAAAAAATAAATGTATTATTTTTCTTTAAAGACTAAAACAGATGGTTGAAAACAAAGATAAGAAGAAATGAAAGGAAGTAATTTTGTCCAAAATGTATATTTGCCCTAGTAATAGCCACATTTTGGTAGGTTGTTAGAAGAGCTTTCTACAGACAGTCATTTGTGGCTTTATGTTATACTTATGACTGAATAATTACAGGAGGAGTGGTAGTGGTGGTGGTCATAGTAGTGATAAACATGTCCTGAATGCAGGCACTGACCTAACTTTGAATTACATTGTCTCAGTTAATCCTCAAAACAACCCTCTGATATAGGTATCACTTCCCCTGTTTTATAGATGAGATGATAAATAACTTCCAAGATCAGAAACTGGTGTCTGAACTGGATGCAAACCTCACTGGTTTTAAAGCCCCACATTTTTATGTATCAACCTATGCTAACCCCAACATGATATAATAACAGCTGTGGGGTTTTTTGTTTTGTTTTGTTTTGTTTTTTTGAGCCCTTTCTGTGTGGGAACAGTGCTAGATACTAAAGGAAATGACTGTATTTAAATGTCACAACCTCCCCTGAAGCAGATAGACTATTTTTATGCTTACAGCTCAGGAATCAAGGTTCAGAGACGGGATGGAAAAACATGTCACATGGTTAGTAAGGCTCAGGTCTAACTGATTCCAAACTCTAAGTCTTTAATAATTATGCTTGGAAGAGGAATAAAACAGACAAAGTAAAATGACTTCCATGCTTTACTAAATGGGTTGGTTTTAGAGAATAAAGATTAAATTGGAAAAACTCTGCCATTCCTGAAAAGATAGTTCCAGGAAAATCTCCCCTCTACTCACTTGGAAACAAATCACATTATTAAGGAAACACAGCTGTGTAGTTTATTCATCTCTGCAGAATCAGGATATAGTAACTGAGATAGTCAGCTTAACTAGAACTTTAACAAAGTTATTTAACAAAGATAGAATTCAAAATACACACTATGCATTCTTGTGAGAAGAATCTGCTGTTTTTCTCCTAGTAAGTTTTCCTTCTTTTAGTTATTTTGCCCTGGAAATTATTTCTTCACCCAACTGCCAGAGGGCTCTGTCAAATATATTTCTCTCCTACTTGCGTCCCTTCTCTGGCACCTTAAAACCCAGGTTCCTTAGACCATGAACAAGCTCTCTGACCTGGCCCTTGTCTGCCTTTCCAGCTTCATCTTCCACTGTGTGCACTTTAGTGCAATATTCTCCTCCTTACATCCTTGCTGTGGGCAACTCTGCCCCCTGCCTAGAATGCCTAACCCAGCCTTTTTTCTCTTTGCTGCCTCCTTCCCATCCCTCAAACTCAACTCTGGTGCCTACCGAAACCCCAGACTCTGTTGGGTATCCCTGTCCTATGTTCCCATCAAACCATATCTATTTATGCTGTTGTGTACATGAAGGATTGCCCTAATTCATCAGTAAGGACAGGATTCATGAAATTAGTTTTGCTAGCAATTTGATTAATAGAGAAATGGGAAAGTAACAGACTAATGATAAGCCGTTTAGTGATATGAGCCCATGAGCATGCTGCAAGATTTTTGGAATGCCCTTTGATCTCCAACTGTGAATTCAGGTCGTCAGGGCTGTAGAGTGTAGAGTGCAAGACCATGCTGAAGCCTAGTATCTGGGTCCAGCTCCATCCCTCACAGCTACAAAGATTTGGGCAAACTAAACTGAGGCTATTTTTTTACAATGTAGGATGATATTAATGCACATATCTCATACATATGTTAAAATAATGTGTATGAAAGAACAACAGAACCCTATGGTATGATTCAAATGAATGGCATTAGGTATCAAAGAGAAAATATCCGTAAAATAATGAAAGTTTAGTAGGTGAATACATGCTTTACTTAATAATCAGCGCACATAGACTTGGAAAAAACTACCAATTTTCATGTTTTAGATATTTAAGAATACCTAAAAATTTAAATTTTAGCAATCGATTGGTAGACCACTATTGCTGCTTTTGTGAAGGTGATAACAGATGTTTCAAGCTGAATCCTAAGTGACATGCAGCCCTTGAGCACAGCTGATCTGCCATGCATCTGAAAGGCGGCATGAAGCTTTGTAGTACTCTTCCTATGTAAATCAGATTCTGTTTTGTTTTCTTTTAATATTTAATTTATTGATTGATTGATAACTTAATATTCTCTTCCTAGTGAACTTTAAAACCAACTTGGTGATATTATTAAAGCATCTTGTTTGAATTTTTATTCGCATTGCAATGATTCTTTAGTTTAATATATGGAAATTTTACACTTTTACAAGATTGAGTCTTTTTTCTAGGTATATGCTATTGTCTCTGTCTCTTTATTTCTAAAAGGTTGGAACTCGTGGGCATTGTTCCTATCCCTTTACTTTTAAATTCCAATTTAATTGCATTATGATCAAATATGGACTTTATGACTTACACTTTTTAGTGTGTTTTGAAATTTTCTTTGTGGCCTAATAGGTGACTTTTTAAAATATTCCATAGTTATCTCATAAGAATATATTCTGTCTTTGATAGGTAACAAGTTTTGTGTGTGTCTGTTATCTAGCTGTAGTGCTTATAGGCTTACTCATTTTTTGTCTACTTCATTTATCATTATCTTACAAATGTTAAATTATTCTAGTATGGTTGTGCACATACCTACTGCTTCTATTTTTGACAGTTTTTTTGGCTTGTTTATTTATTTGTTCATTTTTTGCAGCTATGTTGTTAGTTGGCTGCTACATCTTTATGGTAGGTTATAACTTTTCTTAATATGAAATAATACTTTATATCTTTCACCTTGACTTTTGTTTTGCCTATTATATGTTCATGTCTGCTTGGTTTTTATTAGCATTCACCCATTGTATCTGTGTCCGATACATTTATTTTGTACTTTTCTTTGTTATTTTATTTTAGGTTTATCTCAGATAAATAGCATATAGAATTATGCAAGTCACTAAGAATCAATTAGTGAATAAGAAGGTGATAATCGCTTCCCTCGTGGTGCTTCCAGACTAGTGGGGAGGGTTGGAGGAAGACCCTGAACACAAAATAAAATAAAATTGCCAATTTCAGTAAGTCTTATGAAGAAAGCAACTGGGGCCCTATTTGGAGCCCTGGTTAAATAAGGTGTTAGTGGTAAGTTTTCTTTTATCTTACATTTGATACTTATTCCTGCCATTTTTTTTTCTTTTTACCATGATAATTTTCTATTTATTTTTGTTTTCCCTTTCCTGTCTCTTTTATAGATAGAGGATATTTTCTCTTATATTAGTTTGAAATTATGCATTCTATTTATATACATACATCAAAATGTGTAGTTTTGGAGTTAATATCTAGAGTTAATGCACATCATGCTTGATTTTTTGCCCACTACAGATTTTAGTTCCATATTTTTAATACTTTTTGCATTACATATTAATAATTATTTGGACTGAACTCTGCATTATGCTGCTCTTTTTGCTCACCGCAGGTTTGGTTTGATTGGTTGGTTGTGTATATGAATGTCTGAGTGTGTGTGTGTATATGCACATGTGTGTTTGTGTATTCTATTTTTATATTCACAGATTTTTCTTTATAGAATCCAGTGTTTCATTTTTTGCAGTACTTCCCCCAGCAATTCTTTCAGAGGTGGTTTAAAAGAGGATATTTCATATTTGTATTGACAATTTGAACATCTGTATACTTATTTCCCATAGGCTACAAAAGTCATATTTCATTGAATCATATCATTTCCAGGACAAAATTTCTCATTTTGGTAATTACTGATTTCTAAAATGACTTACAGAAGAGAATATTTTTAAAATGTGAATCTAGTTTGAGTTGCTATTAAGCAAATAGTTGGAAGGTCTGTGAAGATTTTACTGATAAATTTATTAAAGAAAGAGCATTGTTCAAAGGAATAGGACACTGTCTTCATCACAAAGAATTATTTTTGTTGCTTTCTTCAGTCACACAGGCAATAATTTGAAGGTATGCCTAATGGAATAATGGAAGTGGCAATTTTAAAGATTCCATGCCACAATTTGCCACTTATTGTCTTTTTCCCCATTAAAGCAAAGCCACCAGTATATGAGTTGTGATGGAATACTCCCCTCCACATGAGTTACCTGATTATATCTGTTCATATGGCCCATCTGACCTTGTCACTTATGGTCGTTGGGGCTACTTTGATCACATTAACTGCATTAACCACATTAACCAGCTGCAGAGTTTACTATTCTGAATTGTATTAAGTTCTTTTTTGACAGCTTATAGAGTCAGTCTTTTTCTCCTCATAAAATAATGCTGCTAAATGAAGCTACTTTCTAAAATAATTTTGAAATCCAACTGTTGGTGGACATCTGTTCATTCTTGAATGTGAAATTCCTTCTGATAAAGCCATGTTTTTAGCCATATTTATTGAGGGAACACCTGTGCAGAGTGACGTTTAAGACATTACTGGTCAGATATCATCTACGTCACAGTTCCTACTGAGTAAATTAAGAAACATCAGCCTTCATATATGCGTATATATTTTAGTCATTTGTGTGATACAATAATTTCATATTTTTATGCTTATAAATAATGTGCAAATTTATAAAAGGAATCATTCAAGTATAATTTTTATTTGTCTTAACTACAGTGCATGAATGCTTCTGTCTAAAGTTACAATGTCTCTTCAGTTATCTAGCAGAAAGCAATTTTTTTAGGAATCTTTATTGTATTAACTGTAAAGAAGTGTCATTGGATAGCAAAGTAATATGACTTTGGTTTCCACTGGCACATTGTTTTTGAACAAAAGATTTGGACCTATGTTTTTTTTTTCTTTTTGTTTTTTACCATCAAAGCATATTGAGAGTAGGTATGAAACCTGATAAGTATGCTTAGTCTCAGACAGCATTTTAGTAATATTGTTTGACAAATAACTGTAGTGCCAAAAATGATCATGCATTAACTTATTTAACTTATGGGGTACAATATAACATTGAAAGCTGATTTAAAGCAATAGGTTATATATGCATATAGTAATTGGGAATTTTTTCTCATTCATTTAATTCATTATCCTGCTAGATTATATTTTTATGAACATGTATTGAGTAATTACAGTGTACAAAAATATCAGTTGCCTTTTAAAGACATTTAAGGTGGCTTTTCAAGGACTGTAGTCTTTTCAAGGCATGTTTACTTAATATGAGAATCTTCTAAAAAGTCTAATTTAGACCTCAGGAAGACATAACATCTTTGACCAGCTAGTAGGATTTGGTCTATGGAATGGTCTTCCTTTTAATTTGGTCTTCCTTTTAATTCCCTTCTATGTATTTCCAATGTAAGTTATTTTTATTGAGTTTCTATACAATCTAAGCAGGATGAGTTTTAAGTTTCTTGTAATCCCTTTTAGTCAGGTATTGTGAATTTTTAAACACCTCTACTGGGAAATAAGTAGGATTTTAGTAGAATTTTGTGAGAAAAGAATTTTTATTGGGGCTACTCACACAACAAATTCAATCATGGAAAAAAGGTATCTCCTGATTTTTAGCTGATTTACTGATCTCATGTAATCAAAGATCCATTTGAACTGCAAGATTCAGAAATTCCCACACTCGCATTTTAGAGATGAAGCCCTTGGGCCCACATGCTTCAGTAGCAGTACACTTCTGATCCACACTGATCATTATGTCATAAACCTGCCATTGGTCAGAGCTGGGTACAAATCCTGTAAACATTCTGAACTGTTTAGTCATCATTGACTTTTATTCCATTTTATTTTAGGGCATTATTACACTCATGTACTTCTAAGAAGTGTGCATTGTTACAGAATAACCAAACCTTACGTCTTAGTTTCCAAAATCCCTTTCACATCATTTAACTAGTCTGCTTTTCACAATAATACTACAACAAGCAGAACAGACATTGGGAATTGTCACTTTGCGGATGAATAAACTGAGACTCAGCATCCCTTGTTAAATAGCAGCAGGACGCTGATCTGCATTTTCTGATCCTATTTACAGGGAAAGTGAAGGAAAATTGTCAGGGCCCCTCAGGTGCTCAGAATCTTGCTGAGCATTTGATGTAAATATGCACAAGTACCCAGGTGTTCCTTGGTTATTGTCTAATGTAATTGTGCCTGTGCAACCAGGTGTCTTGGGTTATGGACTTAGTATAAAGGTCGAGTGGCTCTGATCCACAGGGCCACCTGTGCCCAGGATGCCCCTTGGGGGGCCATGAGGAGACTGTCACGGCCGAGGAAGCTGAGGACTGAGCTCATGTCATTTGCCAGTGGTTCCCGGGATCTTTCCCAATTAGCTAGAGTGTGAACCTGCATGTGAGAGGTCTGGTGACCCAGGCAGGCTTGTGAGGGGTCTGGTGACTCAGTCTGTACAATGGGTTTGAAGGGTTTGTGGGCCCTCACCCTTAGCCTGACAAGACAATTGGCTACGTGGGCAGGAGTCAGACAATAACCCTAGCCATACAATTGGTGTAGTCACTTAGCAATACAATTGCCTACATCAGCAGGATTCTGACAGTGGCCCTAACCCGACACTATTCCACTGTTCTGGCTATTATAATACATGCTTCTCTAAAAGTGATTGTGAAAAATCTATGAAATGAAATTTGAATGAGTTGGAAGGGGAGAATTGATAGCAGATGCTGTGTATTTAAGTCTGTTATTTGGCTGGTTTATGATTCCAGTGGAAAATAGAGCTATGATGCAGTTTAGAAAGATTCAGCAAGCATTCTGGTCAGTGTACTTTATTTGAAAACCTTCAGTTCACACTCATAGTGTTAACAGTGTTAACATAAAGATGGTTTGAAATGCTATAAAATGATTTTACTTCACAAAGAAGCATCTTTTCATTACTAGTAAGCCACATCTCTCATTCCAAGCTCAGAGTTTCTGATAATGCCTTTATTACATTTCAGAGCATTATATCAAACCACTTACAAAATGAGAGTTTTTACATTGTGTTTAATTATGTCTCCCTGACAATATTAAGAGTAAAATGAAAATGTACACATATATATTATATACATGTTATACATATAGTTTGAATATCAGCATCTCCGAAATACAATTCAAAACTTTCCACTTCTCAACGTTGCTCCTGTTACCATTATAACTCATGCCAACCTCTGTCACTGGAATTACTGAACTTGCCTCTCCAAAATGATCTCATGCCTCTCTCCCTCTTCCCTGTGAACACTTTTTTCTGTTCTTTCTGTTTCTTGAACATAGTGCTCACATTCCTGCCTCTGGGTGTTTTCCTTTCTGTTTTAAATGCTGTTTCCTCATATCATATGTCCAGCAGCTTCCTGTCTCTCACATCTTTACTCTGATAACAGTATCACCTTCTCAGAGAGGTTATTCTGGCAGTAGTATCTGTTAAACAAGTCTTCCCAACCCCGTCACCCTCATAGAACTTACCTGCAGTCATCTTTCCCATACAATAATGGCCATTTATTGGCTGCCTCTCCCCTCTGTAATGCAATGTCCATTTGTGTGTCTTTTGGGCATTTTTCCACAGCGTCCTTTCAATTTGTCACAAAGACTTATATGGTAAGGGAATTACCTGCCTCTTAAAGCTTGATAAAGTTTGCCTATAAAACTGTCTAGGACCGGTTCTTTCATTAAAAGTTTTCTTGTTTTGTTTTGTTTTTAAACAACGGCTTTCACTTTCTTCATAGTTTTTGGATTTTTAAATACGTCTTAAGTCAACTTGGGTCAATTATATTTTTTCTGGGAAAACCTAACTTTGTGCTCCCAAAATTCTTTTACTATTTTCTTATAAATTTTAATATTCTTCATGTCTTTTGTTGCATGTGCTTTCTCATTTCAAATTTTACATATGTTTGTTATCAGAGAGGCTGCATGTATAATCATACAAGTTTGTGTTCTGGGGTCAAGCAGACATGAATTGAAAACCTACTGCAGGCACATAGTAACTGTGTGACTCAGTTTCTCATTTGTAAAATGAGTATTATTGAAGTAGTTTTCATAAAGGTTGATTGAAAGGATTAATGATGTAGCACATATGAAGTGCTTAGCCCAGTGCCTGGCACTTAGTAAATACTGCATGACAGTTAGTTCTTGTTATTATCACTAGTAGAAGTAATATTGCTCATTGTCAATCTTTTATAATTAGATCAGATGCTTGTTTGTTATTATGATAGTTCCCTCCTCAAAAAATTCTAGAACAAAAAAGTCTAGATGAAACATCTTTTATCCAAACACTGTTTGGGAAATATCACTCTAGTACATTTTTTGTGGCCAGTGAGTATCAGAAGTCTCTGTAGATATGCAGGGAAAATTAAAAAATAAAAATAAACAAAGAAAAGAAAAAGGCCAATAGCAACAAAGATAAGCAATTAATGAGTAGAGACAGCATTTTTTCTGTTTGCAAATTTTATGCTGACTTCATTTTCACTCACTTGAAAATTATAAAAGTAAACATGGTAGTTTTAACATCTCAGATTATATAAGAAAATTCAGAATACAGAACATTCACTAGTTTGACTTTCTTTCCCTAGAGATGTATATGTTCAGACATTGATGTTATGTGCTTTCGAAGACAAGAATACAGGGCCTATGTGAGCAGATCAGCAATACATCTACTTAATGAAAGGAAAAACTTGGCTATGTTAAACCATTATGCACTAACAGTTATATACAGATAAATAAAATAAGTTTTCCATGCAAAAAAATATATATATATAACCAAATGCATCCATATTTTGACTTTGCAAAGTTAAATAAACAATCTCTTAGAACAGAAGAATCTGAAGAGCTGTGTAATAAATTTTTCTCTCAATCCACCCTTCTTTTTCAAATAAGTATTATATAATTTATGTGTTTTGAGAATAGAAGAATTATAGATGTTGAGTGTAATAAAAAAGAAAGGAAAATAAAAACATACCTTTAATGTTGTTGTCCTGTTCTTTAAGTAAAAAGACAGGCAAAGCTAATTAGGCAAAATTCACCAGACAATAAATCTAGGACTGGATAATAGTCTAAATATGGAGTAGGTATTTATTCACATTTATCCCTGATCCTGTGATCCTCTCTGAGATTTCAACGAGCAGTGCCTACAGGAAGCACAGCCTGGCTGCTAGAGTGGAAAAGAAGAGATTGGCGACTGAAAAAACAGCACCATGGTTCATGCAGCCATGTGCTTTTTAGTTGGGATGTGTTTCCTTCCTGGATGCATCTCCTGCCCAGTCCAGCTGAGCACCTTAAGCAGAGGAGGTATTCAAAAAAGTTACTCATTCAGTGTTTGTATAATGAATATCTACTCTGTGCTGGAGGCTGATTTACGTTGTGGGAATGTAGCAGTGAGCAAAACAAAGTACTTACTGGACCTTGCATTCCAGCGGAGAGAGCCAGAGAAAAAAGCAGAAACATATAAATTATATCAAATAACAAATTCTATGAAGAAAACTAAGTTGCAGTAAAGTAGAACATTGTATGGGTGTGTTATTAGGATCGTCAGTTATGAGCCAAATTGTATCCCCCACCCCCAAATTCTTATGTTGAAGCCCAAACCCCCAGTATCTCAGAATGTGTCAGTATTTGGAGATAGGATATGTAAAGAAGTGATTAAGTTGAAATTACACCTTTCGTGTGTGCCCTAATCCATTCTGACTGGTATCTGTATAAGAAGAGGAAATTTGGACACAGGAAGAGATGCCAGGGGTGCACGTACACAGAGGGATGACCATGTGAAGAGGCAGCAAGAAGGCAGCCCTCTGCAAGCCAAAGAAAGAGGCCTCAGAGGAAACCAACCCTGCTGGCACCTAGATCTTGGACTTCTAGCCCCTAGATCAGTGCAAAAATAAATTATCTGCTGTTTAAGACACCCAGCCTGTGGTATTTTATTATGGCAGCCCTATTAAGCTAATACAATCAGGATGGACCTCTCTGCAGAGATGATGTTTGAACACCAGATTGGATGAAGTGAGGGAAAGGACTGAATATTTGGAAAAGGATATCAGGAAGAAGGGGAAGCAAGAACAGAAGTCTTGAGGCTGTGGTATGCTTGAAATGAATGTTTGGTGATTTCAAGAGTAGCTAATTGGATGGGTAAAAATGGGCACTCAGTACAGACCTGTTAAATTGGGAGGGATAAGGATGAGCTAAGGGCAGACAATTCCCCACTGACCTGGACATGGCCCTCTTGTCAGAGCTCTGGAGGACTGGCCAGGCACAGATGTGGAACTGCTTTACAGGGAGGCTCCTCAGGGCTATCCCATCACCCACTTACTGAAGAGAGGAGGGGGGCAAGTACTACAATATGTACCTCAGTAGCAGGGGGAAGACATAGATAAACTTTTCCCCTTCAAATGTGAGCATATTAATTATATATGTTAAATCCATATTTAGGATGCCAAGGAGAATGAACAAAATAACCATCACTTAAGTTTAGATTTAACTTATGCAATACTGCTGAATGTCACTTTACTTCATAAAGCAGTATCTCCCAATTAAAGTTAAATGGATATATCTTTCATTGGACTTTCTGTAATTCTGGAATGCCTTTATGAGGCATTTAACAGAGAGGTTCAGCGACAGTACTAGGAGAGAACAGGTAATTACATGCCATTCAAACTGTTTACAAACGTGTTACAGAGCTTGCAAAACTGTAATTACATTCTGAATGAAGCTGTGATATGCTGATTTTCATCAGGTAGTTGCATCATTAAAAGTTCTTTTTTTTTTTTAACAGAAAAGAAGTATAGTTTCCAAAAGAAGCTTGTGTCCTTAAATTTGTGATGAATATCTGTTCATTATATTGCTTGTTGATAATAAATTATTAAAACTACTTTTTAAAATAACTACTATAGTACAATTGTTTTAGATTAAGTACCAGTGTAGATTTGGTTTGAAGGAGATTTCGTCAATTTTGAATTTTTTGGCAAATGCTTATGAATAATGTTTAAAGAGGACTTCTATAGTAATAATGATACATCTCATACATTTTTCATATTTCTATAGTTAGCACCATGAGTTGGATTCCTTAACATTCGGAAAGAGCCTCACCTTGTTTTTGATCATTGTAGAATTTTATAGCTGAAGGTGGCTTAGGGGATTTAAGTACCTCACAGCAAATCCCTCATTTACAAAAGAATCAGAACTCAAGGGAATGCCAGGAATTTGGCAGGGCATCAGAGTGAGTGGCAAAGCCAGGGATAGAACTGGAATCTTTTGTCTTCTCATGCCCTTTCTTCTTCTTTAAGATAAGAATAATAATAACTCCATTAGAAAAGATACTTGAGAAATTGTAATAATGTAGAATAAATTTATTTTAAATTCAATTTTAGATATTTTATTTTGTGGCTCTGCATGCAGATGTCATTGCATACCATAAAAAGTTGCTTTCTGGAGAAATGTTTATGTAGGAAGGCAAAATTGAAGAAGGCAGGCGGGTAGAAGACCTTGCCTGTTTTCAGTTTACTTACTTTTAAAGCTGAGGTGTCCTAGCAGTCTGCATGTGTACATAGATCTGGCTCACCTCATGTTGATCTCTCTGTCTGGAGTGCTGTGCCTGCTTCCTTTCACAAAGGTGGCTCTTCCCTAGCCCTTCTGCTCCCCCGAGGGCCCCGTCATCAGTAGGTCCCCCTCTCCTGTTTTGGTCTGTCTCAGCATTCCATTTGCTTTCTTCACAGTCCTCATCACTCTGTGTGTATGTGCATGTGTGTGTGCGTTCAGCTGTCTATTTTCTATCTTTACTAGACTAACTCCTACGAGTCACATTCTACATCTCTTAGGTTCACTACTACAGAGGATCTGTACTTTATGTAGTATATAGCAGGCCATTAGGAAATGTTATGCAAATGAAAGACTGTGTGAATAAATGACTGTGTGATAAGTGTGAAGAAATTTTCTGTGATCAAAGTGTGGTTTAACAACAGCTTTAGCTTTTCGCTGTATTTGACATGACTGTAAACGATGTAGGACCCTTCGAGGCACATTTTAATTCCCTGAAATTGTGAAACAAGCCTTTAAAAGGGTATGTGAACTAGACAGAGTGTAGATTTAGGCACTGTCAGTGATTTGTGGGGCTTGAAAAGATTGGAATCTTGGAAAGAGATTTTTATCTTTGACAAGCAGCAGTGAATACTGTTACGTATTGTTTTCTACTAAATGCAGGTCATTATATAGTCTTATGACACTGAATTTAACAAATTTTGAAAATGTAAAAAGAATTAAGAGTTTCAGTGAAATGCATATTTCATGATTAGATGCATATCATATAGCATGAAAGAGGTATATACCACTTAATCTGGGCACTTTGGGGGAGCTCTAGTCTATATGGAATTTATCAAACCACATTATTTAAGGGATTATCAAGTTGAAATCTTCACTTTTTGACAGAGAAAGTGTAATCCAGAGAGATTCATCTACTTCAAATCCTTTTTCTGGGAAGTGATGCTATAAATCAATACACAACTTACTTATCCAAGGTCACACCACCAGACAGTGGAACTTAGGATAAGAAAGAAAGGCTTTAGAGCCATAGAGACTTGATGAGAATTCCAGCTCTATTATGACCCAGGTCATCTTCACTGTTTCTTTATCTGTAAGTAGTGATCATTAGACTACCTAACCCATTGTGACTTAAATGAGAATTTATATGTCAAAAATCTAACACAATGCCTGACCACAATTGGTATTCAATAAATATTACTTTCTTCCTTCTTCCCTTAAATGTCACCTCTCCTGATATAATGTTCAGTAACAAGATCCCCGCCATGTTGCTGCCAAAGCAATCTGTTTATTGATTATTTAAAGCCATTAAAAATAGAGGACACCAAAAGATGGAAAGACATTCCTTGTTCGTGGATTAGAAGAATTAACACTGTGAAAATGTCTATACTACCCAAAGCGATCTACAGATTCAGTGCAATCCCCATCAAAATACCAATGACATTCTTCACAGAAATAGAAAAAACAATATTAACATTCATATGGAATAACAGAAGACCCTGAATAGCCAAAGCAATGTTGAACATAAAAAATAAAGCTGGAGACATTACACTACCTGATTTCAAACTGTACTACAAAGCTGTAGTGACCAAAACAGCTAGGTACTGGCATAAAAACAGACACATACCTCAATGGAACAGAACTGAGAACCCAGAAATGAACCCCTGTACTTACAGCCAATTGATCTTAGACAAAGGCACCAAGAACATACATTGGAGAAAGGACAGCCTCTTCAGTAAATGGTGCTGGGAAAACTGGATGTCCATGTTTGGAAGAATGAATGTCCATACACCTTGCCATATACCAAAATCAACTCAAAATGGATTAAAGACTTACATACGTATAAGACCTAAAACTACAAAACTCCTAGAGAGAACATAGGGGAAACACTTCAGAATGTAGGATTGGGCAAAGACTTCATGAATAAGACCCCAAAAGCACAGGGAACAAAAGGAAAAATAAACAAAAGAGCTTATATGAAACTAAAAGGTTTCTACACAGCATAGAAAACAGTCAACAGGATGAAAAGATAACCCAGAGAATGGGAGAAAATATTTGCAAACTATATATCTGACAAAGGATTAATATACAGAGTATATGAGGAACTCAAACAACAGTAAAAAAACAAATAATCCAATTTAAAAATTGGCAAAGTAGTCAAACATATTTTTCAAAGGAAGACATAAAAATGGCTAAAAGATACATGAAAAATGCTCAACATCACTGATTGTCAGGGAAATGCAAATCAAAACCACATTAAGATAACATCACACCCCAGTTAGACTGGCAGTTATCAAAATGACAGACAATAACAAATGCTGGTGAGGATGCAAAGAAAGGGGAACTCTTCTGCGCTGTTGGTGGAAAACTGTGTGGAACTTTCTCAAACAACTACAGATAGACCTACCATATGATCCATCAATCCCATTTCTGGGAATATACCCAAAGGAATGGAAATCATTATGTTGAAGGGATACCTGCACTCCCATGTTTATCAATAGCCAAAATGTGGAACCAGCCTAAATGTTCATACATGGATGACCAGTTAAGGAAAATGTGATATATATACACAATGGAATACTACTCAGCCATAAAAAAATAATGAAATTCTGCCATTTGCAGCAACATGGAAAAAATTATGTTGAGTGAAATAGGCCAGACACAGAAAGAAAAATACTGCATGTACTAACTCATAAGAGAGTGTAGAGGACTC
Source organism: Cynocephalus volans (assembly GCF_027409185.1). Taxonomy (NCBI): domain Eukaryota; kingdom Metazoa; phylum Chordata; class Mammalia; order Dermoptera; family Cynocephalidae; genus Cynocephalus; species Cynocephalus volans. The sequence goes on from NC_084464.1 coordinate 82,722,634, forward strand.
ATAAAGAAAATGTACTTCACAAGGCCTGGTTTTCCAAAGCTTTGCAGTTTCAAATATTGACCTTGCAGAGGACAGGGAATTTTCCTCAGGCTATAAAGTCTCTAGTGTAAGATAAAGATTTGTGGCAAAGCAAGGTTGCTGACTCAAGGACAGACTAGTTACTGATTGATATGTAAAGATACTGAGAAATTGCTGTAAGAAGGGAATGTTTGCTAAGATCAAGCTTTTGTTAATGGGTCACTTAATTGCCTTACTGGAATGTAATCTGTCTTGTTTCACTGAAAGTTACCAGCCTATATTGTTAAACTATAACCCCACCTAAGTTCTCTTCCTGTAACTTCCTGGTCTGGAAAATAAATGCAGGAACAGAATCCCAATTCAGGGTTAAATTCCCAAGGAAGGAATGCCTCTCCCTTGAGGGTTCCAGGGAAGTTAACCACTTCAGGGCTTCTCACTGCTCAGAAGAGATGGCCTTTGAGTAATCCTTTGTGGCTCCGTCACCCAGGGGAAGTGGGGTGACAAATCCATGGGGGGCAAAGCAACAAGTGAGAGCAAAGAAAGAAAGAGAGAGAGACTGAGAGAGAGAAGGAAGGAAGGGAGGGAGGGAGGGAGGAAGAGCAACCACAATAATGCATTGAACTTTCAGGAGAAAACAGAATTATGGCTACTAGAGGCAGGAAGGGGGCAGGGGGAAGGAGGTTAGAGAGAAATTAGGTAATAGACACAAAGAATAATTATGTTTTGTAATGATGAACATGTTAATAATACTGATTTGATCACATATTTTACATAAATACTGATAGTCAACTCTGTACCCCATAAATATGTACAATCAATTGTGTCAATAATATATATATATTATGTTTTAATAATGAAATGAATATATATATATATGTAAATATTTATGACTTGGAAAAATATGAGGCAAATTACTATAACAACTCCAGTGACAAAATTTTTCAGGCCTCTCAAATTAAGGAAGACAAATAGAGAGAAGGTGTGAAAGAAGGAGGTGAGGGAGGAAATGAAGCAGAGAAAGAAAGGAAAAAGGAAAAGCAGAGTGAAATTTTGAAATTTTAGGGTCATGCCTATTAGTAGAAGGCTCTGTTAATCTCTTTAGAATTGATTCTCCTTGTGAAACAGCCACCAGTTTAATACTAAAAGTAGAATGTGGAACATTTAAGAAAAAATTGGAGTTTTAAAATCCGTACTGGTAGAAATCCTAGAAAATACCCACTTTGAATCTAACTCTCTCTCTCGCTCTCTCTCTCTATATATATCTTATTTTCATCTGAAGAAAATAAGTGTAATCACACTTACCTCTTAGTGTTACTAGCTAGAAACAGAATATTTATATATTTATATATATTACGTGTATTTTATCTTTACTTCTAAATCTCTTATGATTCTTCCAAGTTGTGTTGATTTAAGCCCATTAACAGATGGCATTGCACAGATTTCCATGGCAAAATATTTCAGAAGATAATCTTTTGACATTTGAAATGCCAATTTACAGAAGGAAGAGACATTATGCCATTTTCCCCAAGTGTCATCCAGTTAATGGTGGCTGACAAGGGAAGATTTTTCTCACACTTTTAGATTTGCCAGCCTTTTGGTTCACATACATATCCAAGTAGATGGCTGATGGTTCAAACTTGAATAATTGTCTTAAACATTGATATTCAAAAGTGTCAGTTCTAACCATTTGCAGAATGAGTGCTTTGAAATTATCAGTTGCTGTGGCTGATGGAAACGTTGATGCCGTCTGTCCCCCTGATGGTTTTGTGTTGGAGAGAGTAAAATGCTGTGTTCCAGAAAGCAAGCAGTCAACCATCTGTTTTTGGAAAACTCACTGGGTCAGGAGCCCTGGAAAAGGCACTGGAAGATGCAGGAATGATTCTCCTTCCCCTCAAAAGTATTTTATTCTTATTGAGACACGATAAAAAATAAAATTATTTAAGAGAGAACAAAAGATTGCTTGGAAAAGATAATCTGTGGTATGACTATTCCAAAAACTGCATTAGAACTTTTCACCATGAAATAGAGATAACCAAATCATAATAGGTCGAGCCTGATGGAAATAAAAAGACAGAGAGTGTTTAATCTCAGTCTTTAATAGTTAAGATGTAATATAGCAAATTATTGATAAAAATGTGTCAGATTGTTTGTAGTGATCAGTTTTGAAAGATTGATTTGATCCCAGCTCTGAGTGGTAACGAAGGGTGGCATTTTGTCACTGTGGAAGGGCTGATCCCCTTGAGCTTCTGCATACAATTTTCTATTTGGGTGAGAAAATAATAATAATAATAATATAAATAAATAAATAAACTTCTGATCTTAGTGCTTGCCCACTTTTAGCTGGCAAATAGAAATGAATTAGTAAATTGAATACCATTGATTGTTAATATTGCAAACATGAAGCATTAAACCATAAGGATTTTTTCTGATACTATAAATGATTTGAGTGCAATTTTAGCTACAATGCACAATTAATACATTAAAAATGAGCTCTGAGTCTTCCAAAAAAAGTTAACACAATAATATAAAAATTATGGAGACATTGTGAAAACTTTAGATAACAATCATTAAAAAAATTAATTTCATGAAATTAGTTGCTGGCCATTAGCAATCTGGGGTCAAAAAATGTTAAAATTCTAATTTATAAATAGCCATTTTATTTTATACTGGCTGGTTTTTTTTTTTTTTTTTGACATCTTTTTTTTTTTTTTTTTAATTTTTATTTTGTCGATATACATTGTGGCTGATTATTGCTCCCCATCACCAAAACCTCCCTCCCTTCTCCCTCCCCCCTCCCCCCCAACAATGTCCTTTCTGTTTGCTTGTCGTATCAACTTCAAATAATTGTGGTTGTTATATCTTCTTCCCCCCCCCTGGTTGTGTTTGTGTGTGTGTGTGTGTGTGTGTGTGTGTGTGTGTGTGTGTGTGTGTGTGTGTGAATTTATATATTAATTTTTAGCTCCCACCAATAAGTGAGAACATGTGGTATTTCTCTTTCTGTGCCTGACTTGTTTCACTTAATATAATTCTCTCAAGGTCCATCCATGTTGTTGCAAATGGCAGTATTTCATTTGTTTTTATAGCTGAGTAGTATTCCACTGCGTAGATGTACCACATTTTCCGTATCCACTCATCTGATGATGGACATTTGGGCTGGTTCCAACTCTTGGCTATTGTAAAGAGTGCTGCGATGAACATTGGGGAACAGGTATACCTTCGACTTGATGATTTCCATTCCTCTGGGTATATTCCCAACAGTGGGATAGCTGGGTCGTATGGTAGATCTATCTGCAATTGTTTGAGGAACCTCGATACCATTTTCCATAGAGGCTGCACCATTTTGCAGTCCCACCAACAATGTATGAGAGTTCCTTTTTCTCCGCAACCTCGCCAGCATTTATCGTTCAGAGTCTTTTGGATTTTAGCCATCCTAACTGGGGTTAGATGGTATCTCAATGTGGTTTTGATTTGCATTTCCCGGATGCTGAGTGATGTTGAGCATTTTTTCATATGTCTGTTGGCCATTTGTATATCTTCCTTAGAGAAATGCCTACTTAGCTCTTTTGCCCATTTTTTAATTGGGTTGCTTGTTTTCTTGTTGTAAAGTTGTTTGAGTTCCTTATGTATTCTGGATATTAATCCTTTGTCAGATGTATATTTTGCAAATATTTTCTCCCACTCTGTTGTTTGTCTTTTAACTCTGTTAATTGTTTCTTTTGCTGTGCAGAAGCTTTTTAGTTTGATATAATCCCATTTGTTTATTTTTCCTTTAGTTGCCCGTGCTTTTGGGGTCGTATTCATGAAGTCTGTGCCCAGTCCTATTTCCTGAAGTGTTTCTCCTATGTTTTCTTTAAGAAGTTTTATTGTTTCAGGGTGTATATTTAAATCCTTAATCCATTTTGAGTTGATTTTAGTATACGGTGAGAGGTATGGATCTAGTTTCATTCTCCTGCATATGGATATCCAGTTATCCCAGCACCATTTGCTGAAGAGGCAGTCCCTTCCCCAGTGAATAGGTTTGGTGCCTTTGTCAAAGATCAGATGGCAGTAAGTGTGTGGGTTGATTTCTGGATTCTCTATTCTATTCCATTGATCAGTGTGTCTGTTTTTATGCCATTACCATACTGTTTTGGTTATTATAGCTTTGTAGTATAGCTTAAAGTCAGGTAGTGTTATGCCTCCAGCTTTATTTTTTTTGCTCAGCATTGCTTCGGCTATGCGTGGTCTTTTATTGTTCTATATAAATGTCTGGAGAGTTTTTTCCATTTCTGAGAAAAATATCTTTGGAATTTTGATGGGGATTGCATTGAATTTGTATATCACTTTGGGTAGTATGGACATTTTCACTATGTTGATTCTTCCAATCCAAGAGCATGGGATAACTTTCCATCTTCTTGTATCCTCTCTAATTTCTCTCAGCAGTGGTTTGTAGTTCTCATTATAGAGATTTTTCACCTCCTTGGTTAACTCAATTCCTAAGTATTTTATTTTTTTGGTGGCTATTGTAAATGGGCAGGCTTTCTTGATTTCTCGTTCTGCATGTTCACTATTGGAGAAAAGAAGTGCTACTGATTTTTGTGTGTTGATTTTGTATCCTGCTACTGTGCTGAAATCATTTATCAATTCCAAGAGTTTTTTTGTAGAGGTTTTAGGCTGTTCGATATATAGGATCATGTCATCTGCAAACAGGGACAGTTTGACTTCATCTTTTCCAATCTGGATGCCCTTTATTTCCTTTTCTTCTCTGATTGCTCTGGCTAGTATTTCCAACACTATGTTGAATAGGAGTGGGGAGAGTGGGCATCCTTCACCTTTGTATCCCCCCGGCATAAACTGAATCTGGCGCCCATCTGCAGCCAGCTCTCCGGCAGGTTCAAGTGGACCTGGGAACTCTCCTACCACACTATTCCAACCAGAAATTGGTTAGGCTTTTTCCAAACTGGTGGCCACAGAGATGGTATCTGCCTCCCAGTAACAGGAAGTTTACCGGGGGCCAGAGTCCAGGGTGTGGTGGAGTGACAGTCGGCCCGCCCGTACTTCCTTGCCCTCCCGACACTGGCCGGGGACGCCCCATGCCACCAGCCCCACCAGAGAACCACGGAGGGAGTGGGTGGGGAGGCCGGCCCGCAGGCTCCGGAAAGCCCCACGCCGGGCCAGGCAAGTGGAAAGGCTCAGTGACGGCCGAGCCGGGAGGAGCTACCAGCACCTGGGAAAATGGAGGCAGCCCCGGGGCAGTGAGTGAACTGGTGATGCAGGCGGGAGCCGGGTGGGCGTCAGCCCCCCGCTTAGGGCTGGGCTAGGGGTCACTCATAGGGCTGTGCCAGGTCGGGCGCTCACTCTCTGCCTCTGGTTTGTCGCCTTCCCCGTTTTCGGCCACTGCCTCCTCGGGCTGTTCAGTCGTGGCGCGGCTCAGGCGCTCCCAGGAGTCTTCTTTAATGCCGGCCTGAAACCTCGAATCCTGAATAGGGCAGCTGGCCACCTTCAGCACGGCCCCGGCCTCCAGGATCCTGTCTGCATCCACAGCAGCCCTGGCGCCGTGTTCCCTGTTTAGAGACTCGCTTTTGCAGCTAAGAAACAGTTCTTTTCCTGCTCCACACTTCAAAGCTGTTGCCTGTAAATAATGCAGCCTCTCCTGCCGGGGGCAAAGTGGCGGTCAGCCCCCACGACTGGCCAGCAGCAGCGGTCCTCCCTTAAGAGATGGCAAGAGGAAGGTCCACAAGTTTCCCGGCTGCCTGAGGCCCAGTGGCCGCCTTTTCCCCTGAGTCAAGCATTTAGAATTATAAAATGATACCATGAATTCTTCGAATTCTCTTATATATACGGAAAACATCATGCACATCAAGCACACTTAAAATGATAAACCAAAGGTCTTAAATTCAACCAAATTAGAAATTATTTATAAATTGTTTATTTCTCCCTTCAAATCCAGTTTTTAGGTATTCTGTAAGATTGTGCAAAAGGCTGAGTTTAGAATTTTTAGGCTATATATACCTCCACCTTTAATTTTACGACTATACTGTAGCTAACAGCACACTTTTCTCAATGTAAAGGTTGAGAAATCGCTCTCTACATGCTCCTGCATGGACCATTACTAGTTGAAGAGACAATTTGGAAGAAAGTTTTAAGTTAAGGAACAATTTTTGTATATAATGGCTTCTTGTATACTATGCTATTGTATGCAAGAATTGTTCCACATTGCACTTATGCTTTTAAAACAGCCCTGATAGCCTCTGTTACTTGAAGAGATTTGTTCACCATTAGGCCCTCATAGGTTAACTATTTATATATTTTTTACATCATCTATATCTGTTTAGTACAAATATCAACAGTTATTTGGTAGTAATGGATTAGTGTGCACTTTCTATTGCTGTTTTGTGAATGCTGTTGTCATAAGCGATATACATAAAATAACCAATAAATTAAAATACCAATAAAAAAAATTCCCCTGATACCAGTGACCTTTGTGGCCATCTGCAGTATAGACTTATGCTGCTGCTTCAGCAGTTGTGTGAGATGGTGTCTGTACAATTGAAAACATGCCATGTTAGGAAGGACTTGTCAATGAACACGAGACCAGTGTCCTTACAGGGTCTGCTTTTAAGAATGCCATTCCTTGAGTATTTGAGGCTTCACATTCTATCCTCAAAATCTATATTCATCCCCCAAGTGTCTGGAGCAAACCCAGAACAAAGGCAGTAGATGCTATTAGATATATTTAAATACGCTTATCCCCAAATAAGCTATTCTGGTGGACAGCTGTGCTTTAGAATGAGATAGATTTTATTATTGATGAAAAACAGAAAAGTCACTGAGAAGCAGTATGACAAGAAGACAGAAATAACTGTGAGAATGAGTACAGCTCTCTTAGAGAACTCTGCATTCCATCAAAAACACTTAACACAATTGGAACTGTACTAAGTTGCTCATTTAATGTCTATCTACATTGCTCGAGTATGATCCTTATGATGGCAAGTACTATTATTTGTCTCTCTTGGTGGTGTTATTGTGAGTATTTTAAAAATTACTTATAACACTTTGTATTTATGCCATTTTGCATAAAGAATATATAATTTTTAATTGTAAATTTTAGGGAAAAAATAATAAGGAAAACATTTCATCTTTCCCAAAGACTTATGTTAAACATAAAAGTATGCACAGAAAGAACAGAAAGTCACTTTCTTGCTTACTCTGAATCTGCAAAGAACTTAGCTAAGTGTTCTTGACCTCCTGAGTGACATTAGTTATAAAAGAAGACACCAGCCATCCTCCTGCTGCACATCAGAAACAGACTGCCTGTGGAGGAATGTAAATGTCTCTTTGAAACACAGGAAAAATGCTTGAAAGCTTACTAATGGATTTCTCTTCAACAAAACAATTCCAGGAAAATGGATAGAAATTTTCCTTTATGACTTGTTCACCTTACTGAAGTGTTTTCTAGCTCTGGATCTAAAAAAAAAAAAAAAAAAAATAGGTTCTGCACATAGAAAATAAGAAAAAAAAAACTATGTTTTTTAATTAAAATTTAAAATGCAACCCACAGTGATGATTTTTTATTTTTGTTGAATAAATGTTTTATTCATGTCAGATAAATATAATCCCACACATTTAAAAGTAACTAGATTTTTTCTTTTCTAGCTATGATTCCTTTTTTAAAAAATTTTATCAATATACAGTGTAATTGATTTTGGTATCCCTTTACCGATTCCTCCCTCTCCTCTCCCTCTCACCCCTCCCACCCATCAACATCATATCTGTTCATTTGTCTTAACAAGTTCAAGGAATTGTGATTGTTGTGTCTTCTTCCCCATCCCTGCTTCATTTGTGTATTTATTTATTTATTTTTAGCTCCCTAAAATAAGTGAGAACATGTGGTATTTCTCTTTCTGTGCCTTATTTCACTTAAAATAATTTTTTCTAAGTCCGTCCATGTTGCTGCAAATGGTAGTAATTCCTTCTTTTTTATAGCACAGTAGAATTCCATTATGTAGATATACCACATTTTCTGTATCCACTCATCTGCTGATGCACATTTGGGCTGCTTCCAACTCTTGACTATTGTAAATAGTACTGCAGTACACATTACAGTACAGTTATCCCTTCCACATCATGATTTCCATTCCTCTGGGTATATTCCCCCAGTTAAATAGCTGGGTCATATGGTAGATCTGTCTGTAATTGTTTGACGAACTCGCAAGCCATTTTCCATAAAGGCTGCACCATTTTGCATTCCCAACAACAGTGTAGCAGGGTTCCTTTTTCTCTGCAACCTTGTCATCATTTATCATTCTCACTCTTTTGGATGTTAGCCATCCTAACTGGAGTGAGATGGTGTCTCAGTGTGGTTTTGATTTGTATTTCACGAATTCTCAGTGATGTTGAGCATTTTTTCATGTGTCTACTGGCCATTCATATATCTTCCTTTGGGAAATGTCTATTCAGCTCCTTTGCCCGTTTTTTAATTGGGTTACTTGTTCTTTTGCTGTAAAGTTGTGTCTGTTCCTTGCATATTCTGATATTAATCCTTTGTCAGGTGTATATTTTACAAATATTTTCTCCCACTCCGTTCGTTGTTTTTTTAACTATGTTAATTGTTTCCTCTGCTATGCAGAAGCTTTTTAGTTTGATATAATCCCATTTGTTTATTTTTCCTTTGGTTGCCCATGCTTTTGAGGTCATATTCATGAAGTGTGTGCCCAATCCCACTTCTTAGAGTATTCACCCTATGTTTTCTTTCAGGAGTTTTATTGTTTCAGGGTGTATATTTAATTCTTTAATCCATTTTGAGTTGATTTTGGTATATGGTGAGAGGATTGGGTGTAGTTTCATTCTCTTGCATATGGATATCCAGTTTAACCAGCACCATGTGTTGAAGAGACAGTCTCTTCACCAATGTGTAGACTAGTTGCCTTTTCGAAGATGAGATGGCTGTAGGTGTGTGGGTTGATTTCTGGATTCTCTATTCTATTCCATTGATCTGTGTGTCTGTTTTTATGCCAGTACCATGCTGTTTTGGTTATTATAGCTTTGTAGTATAGTTTAAAGTCAGGTAGTGTTATGCCTCCAGCTTTATTTTTTTTGCTCAGAATTGCTTTGGTTATTCATGGTCTTTTGTTATTCCATATAAATGTCTGGATAGTTTTTTCCAATTCAGAAAAAAATGTCATTTGAGTTTTGATGGGGATTATATTTAATTTGTAGATCACTTTGGGTGGGATGGACATTTTCACAATGTTGATTCTTCCAATCCAAGAGCATGGGATATCTTTCCATCTTCTTGTGTCCTCTTTATTTTCTCTCAAAAGTGGTTTGTAGTTCTCATTATAGAGATATTTTACATCCTTGGTTAACTTTATTGCTAAGTATTTTATTTTTTTGGTGTCTACAGTAAATGGGCTAGCTTTTCTTGATTTCTTTTTCTGCATGTTCACTGCTGGAGTATAGAAATGCTACTGATTTTCGTGTGTTGATTTTGTACCCACCACTTTGCTGAAATCATTTATCAACTCTTAAGAGTTTTTCTGTATAGGCTTTAGGCTGTTCAATATATACGATCATGTTATCTGCAAACAGATGAAGCTTAACTTTATCTTTTACTATCTGGATACCCTTTATTTCCTTCTCTTCTCTAATTGCTTTGGCTTAGTACTTCCAACACTATGTTGAATAGGAGTGGTGAGAGTGGGCATCCTTGTCTAGTTCCTGTTCAGGATGATATTGGCAATGGCGTTTTCATTTATGGCTTTAATTGTGTTCAGACACTTTCCATCTATACCTAACTTGTAGAGAGTCTTTAGCATGAACAAATGTTAAATTTAGTCAAATGCTTTTTCATCATCTATAAAGATGATGATACGGTCTTTGTCTTTGATTTTATTGATGTGGTGTATCACATTTATTGATTTGCATATGTTGAACCAACCTTGCATCCCTGGGTTGAATCCCATTTGATCATGGTGTATAATTTTGTGTATGTGTTGCTGTATTCTGTTAGCTAGTATTTTATTGAGGATTTTTGCATCTATATTCATCAAGGGTATTGGCCTGTAGTTTTCTTTTTTTGTTGTATCTTTGTCCAGTTTGGTATCAGGGTGATGTTTGCCTCATAGAATGAGTTTGGGAGAATGGCCTATGTTTCAATCTTTTGGAATAGTTTGTAGAGAATTGGTATCAATTCCTCTTTGAAGATTTGGTAGAATTCTGCAGTGAACCCATCTGGTCCTGGGTTTTTCTTTGTTGGGAGCCTCTGATAAAAGCTTCAACCTCTTTTAGTGTTATTGGTCTGTTCAGGTTTTCTACATCTTCTTGGCTCAGTTTTGGTAGTTTGTGTGTGTCCAGAAATTTATCCATTTCTTCCAGATTTTCAAATTTCTTGGCATATAGTTGTTTATAACAGTCTCTAATGATTTCTCGTATTTCTGAGGTATCAGTTGTAATATCACCTTTTCATTTTTAATTTTTGTTATTTGGGTCTTCTCTCCTTTTCAAAACACTAACTTTTTGATTCATTGATCTTTTATATCATTTCTTGGGTTTCTATTTCATTGAATTCTGCTCTGATCTTAATTATTTCTTTCCATCTGCTAACTTTGGTTTTGGATTGTTTTTGTTTTTCTTGTTCTTTAAGGTGAAGTATTAGGTTGTTTACTTGCCATATTTCCATTCTTCTGAAGTAAGCATTTAATGCAGTGAATTTCCCCCTTAGTACTGCTTTGGCAGTATCCCACAGTTTTCGTATCATGTGTCATTATTTTCATTAATTTCAATAAATTTTTTGATTTCCTGTTTAATTTCTTCTTGGACCCATATGTCATTAAGTAGAAAGCTGTTTAATTTCCATCTGAGTGTATAATTTCCAGAGTTTTGTTTGTTAATGATTTCTAATTTTAATCCATTATGATCTGAAAAAGTACATGGAATAATTCCAATTTTTAAAAATTTGTTGGGACTTGATTTGAGACCTAACATGTGATCTATCATGGAAAATGTTCCGTGTGCTGATGAGAAGAATGCATATTCTGAACTTGTCGGATTGAATGCTCTGTAGATATCTGCCAAATCCAATTGGTCTCAAGTGTTGTTTAGATCTTGTGTTTCTGTTTTGACTCTTTGCCTAGATGATCTGTCCAATATCGAGAGTGGGGTGTTCAGGTCCCCTGCTATTATGGTATTAGTGTCTATCTCATTCCTTAGGTCTGGGTGCTTTATAAATCTGGCTGCTCCAATGCTGTCTGAATATGTATTTATGATTGTTATGTCTTCTTGATGGATAAATCCTTTTATCATTACATAGTGGCCTTCTTTATCTCTTGTTTTGGTTTTTGGTTTAACGTCTATTTTATCAGATATAAGAATAGCTATTCCAGCTTGTTTTTCATTTCTATTAGCACGGTATATATTTTTCCTTCCTTTCACTCTTAGTCTATGTGTGTCTTTACAGGTGAGGTGAATCTCTTGAAGACTGCATATAGCTGGGTCCACATTTGTAACCCAGTCAGTCAGTCTGTGTTTTTTGAGTGGGGAATTTAATCCTTTTACATTGAGTTGTTATTAAAAGGTGTTGATTTACTCCTAGCATTTTATTGATTTTTTTTTTTGGATGTCTTAAGTATCTTTTGTTCCTTTCTTAATGATTTACTGTCTGTCTTTTGTATTTGTTGGTTTCTTGGGGTGGAAGATAACCTTTTTTTCCTCTTTATTGTTACCATTTTTATCTTACTAGTGGGTTTTGTTTTTTCTTCAGTATTTATGGCAGTGGTGGTTGTTTTTCAGCTACTGAACCTAGTATTCTCTTGAGAATTTCTTGTAAGGCTGGTCATATGGTAGTGAACTCTCATAGTTTTTGTTTGTCTGAGAAATATACTATTGTTCCTTCATTTCAGAAGGATATCCTTGCTGGGTAAAGTATTCTTGGCTGGCAATCTTTGTGTTTCAGTATTTTGAATATGTCATCCCAATCTTTCGTTGCCTTTAGGGTTTCTCATGAAAAGTCCAGTGTTATTCTGATTGGTACTCCCTTATACCTATACTTGACGCTTCTCTCTTACAGCTTTTAAGATTCTCTCTTTGTCTTTGAGTTTTCCCAATTTGATTATAACATGTCTTGGAGAGGACTTTTTTGGGTGGAATATGTTTGGGGATCTTTGAGCCTCCTGAATCTGAAGATCTATGTCTTCCCCTGTACCTGGGAAGTTTTCTGCCATTATTTCATTGAATATGTTTTCAATGCCATTTCCTTTTTACTCCTCTTTTGAAATACCCATGATTAAGATATTTGAGCACCTAAGGTAGTCTTTTATCTCTTCAATGGTTTTAATTCTTTTTCTTTTTTTTTTTCTGCCTGTGTTATTTTATCAGCACCACAGTCTCGCGTTGCCTGTGTTATTTTAAACAGCCCATCATCAAGATCAGAAATTCTCTATTCTGCTTTTTATAGCCTGCTGGTTAAACTCTCTGTTATGTTTTTTATTTCACTGAAAGAATTCTTCAGCTCCACAAGCTCTGCTACATTCTTTTTCAGGGCATTTATTTCTTTGTACATTTCTTCTTTCAGGTCCTGTATACTTTTACTCATTTCATTGTGTTGTCTCACTGAGTTTTCTTGTATCTCATTTAGTTTCCTTAGAATTTTTGCTCAAAATTCTTTATCAGTCATTTCAAGGACTTCCTGTTCTATAGTATCTAGAGATTGAGAGTTATTATTACCCTTTGGTGGTGGTGTACTTTCTTGATTTTTCATATTTCCTGTATGTTTCCTTTGGTGTTTAGTCATCATGGCAGGGGATTTCATGGTCCACTCATTCGACCCTACTGTCTGGTTAGGATCCTGCAGGTACTGCCAATTTGGCATGGCTGCCTTGGTACCTTTGGGCAGAAGGCTTGAGCCTCTCTGAGCTGCAGTGACTGGCCTGGGCTAGGAGTCCCACAGCGGCACCTACCTGTTCCAACGTGGGTTACTCAGGGCCCTGTGGGCCTGGTGGCTTTAGGGCCTCTCTAGGTGGCGCACACTGCCTAGGCTATGAGTCCCATGGTTGCACCTACCTGGTGCAGCCCAGGTGCCTCAGGGCGCATGGGCCCAGCAGCTCTCAGGCCTCTCTGGGGGCCTCTCTCTGGGTGGAGCACACTGGTCTGGGCATGGAGTCCTGCAGCGGTACCTACCTTCTCCAGCGTAGATGCCTCAGGGTGCGTGGGCCTGACAGCTCTCGGGCCTCTCTGTATTTACTGTCTTTTAAAGCTCATGTTGGCCACTTTTTATCACTTATTAATCCCAACATTGTGTTCTTCAGAATGCTGCTTTTTCATGAATAATCAGAAAAGTATTCTATGCTCAAAATGTTGTATTAAACCAACTAATTTGCTGAAAGCTTCTCAAAATTTCAATTTAAATTATCAGATTCCAAGAGGGGAATTACAGTATCCACTCTTTTCTATCTTCTCCAACCACAGAACCCTTTTTTCTTTCTTTCTTTTTTTTTTTTTTTTGGAAGAAACTTCTGGATCTAATGTTTAGCCAAAAACATTCTGGACAAGTGCACTATTTTTATTTTTATTTTTATTTATTTTTTTTAATTTTATTTTGTCGATATACATTGTAGCTGATTATTGCTCCCCATCACCAAAACCTCCCTCCCTTCTCCCTCCCCCCCTCCCCCCCAACAATGTCCTTTCTGTTTGCTTGTTGTATCAACTTCAAATAATTGTGGTTGTTATATCTTCTTCCCCCCCCCCCCCCGGTTTGTGTGTGTGTGTGTGTATGTGTGTGTGTGAATTTATATATTAATTTTTAGCTCCCTCCAATAAGTGAGAACATGTGGTATTTCTCTTTCTGTAAGTGCACTATTTTTTAAAATTTTATTTTGTTATGTAAAATCATTACAAAAGAAGTTGAAGTTTTTCTTTCTAATGACTTCTGTCTGACTCATTGGATCTTTTGAATGACTGTCTTGATCAAATCTGTAGAAAACCATGACTACCAACCCATAGCAAGTTGGATTTCTACACATGGGGAGTTAGTTGCCACTGTTTTTGCACCTTGGTTTTAAGGGGGAAACAGAATAGAACTATTTAGATGTGGTCCTGATCTGCTGGTTATTTATGCCATTCCTCAGAAATCTGTTCGTTATAAATATTTACTTTTTGGACTGCTTATGCCATCTTCTGTTCTAATTGAAAGATTTTAAGCTGGAAGAAGTGAAAGGGTTTTAAATAGCAAGGGGCACCCAATTAAACTTATTATGTGAGGCCATTAAAGTGTGAAATATGAGGAGAAAGTCTTGTGAAATTAATTTCATATTCTTGTGACTTCCTTAGGTCATTTTCATACCTTCACCAATTTGCCTCAACTTCAGAATGTGATAGTGTACTCCAATTTAATTCAGTTCTGATGCTAACCACCTGGAGCTAACACAGGCAGCACAGGTTAAAGACACAGTTCCCGGAAAGACTGCCCTCACTTCAGAGGCCAACAGCAAGTTCAGGGATCTTCAGGCCATCTGCACTTCTAACTAAATGGGTACAAATGTGAGGGAGTTTCCACTATTTCCCCCAAGTTTAATAATCTGTTAGAATGATTTACAGAACTGGGAAAACACTATTTTATTATTTTTTATAATAAAGGATACAAATCAGGGTCAGCCAATTTAAGAGACAGATAGGGTGAGGTCTGGGAGAGTCCTCAACACAATACTTACATGCTCTCTCTCTGTGGAATCAGGATGCATCACCCTCCTGGTATGTCAATATGTTCATCAACCAGGAAGCTCCACCAAGCTTGGTTGTCCAGAGATTTTATTGGAGTTTCATTATGTAGACATGACTGATTGAATCAGCAACATGACTGCACCCAATCTCTCCATCATTTACACATTTTTCAGAATTGTCATCTGTATTTGAATTGTGTAGCATTAGAGTATATCTTTGGTGGCACATTCAAGCATGTCAAGATCTTTTCCTATCTTAAAATAACCCAGTATTTTCATGTCTGAGTTTTATGGCTTTTTCTACCTTCTGTTTTGCTCTTCATTCTTACTTCTATTAATTTTCTTTAGCAGCATTTCCCTCTCTGCCCTTCTTACCATCAGAATTGGCTCCTGATATGATTTGAGAGAATATGAGTGAAGACACAGTGACCTTTTCTGCAGAGGCACCTGTGCCGTTGGCCAGAAATGGTTTTGTGGGAGCTGTTTAGCTGTCTCAGGTGGAATTTGATAATTTCACTATCAAATTCCAGATGCTTGACATTTGCAAGCTAGACTTCCAGATTAGCCAACATTATTCCCAAGAAGTGGAACATTTTACAAGGAGCTGCATTTCCTTATATATGAAATATAATGAATTAAGTATAAAAATAATCTTCTGAATAAAATACTCTTTTTTTTTTTTTTTTTTTTTTTGCTTCTGAAGCCACTTCCTTGGAGTATTTGGAAGGTTTTTATTATGTTATTAAATATGTCATCTTACTTAAAGATTTTAATGTCATTGTTAAATTATATCCAAACAATATAGTTGGGTTTGAGTTTGAATATATCACTCTTAACAGTGTTAGCAGCATAATTTAGTTTCGAAGAAAGGTAAAATTTATTGAAATTTCAGACTAAAATTAAGAGACAAATGTAATTACATTTAAAATGTGGTCAGTGTTTATTTTAAACTTTTTTTTAACATTAACCAATGGTAGTCAACTTACTAGAAACATTATTTTTTTCTGAAAATAATTGTTTTTAAAGCATATATCCTAGTCCATACAGTAAAAGTTAAGTAAATTAATTGATCTGTCTTATAAATGTGGGTGTCTTCTCAGAATATGCTTTTAGTTTTGCAATATATATATCTGAAAAAAATGAGCAGCACTTTTTTACATGTGTATTAATATATACATCCTAAGATGTTCTCCTGCTTGCTTTATTTTTACTGCATTTAACATGTGAATTTCCCAAAATGTGTTTAATTTTGCTTGTAAATTTTTGCTAGTTTAGTTTTCCAAAATGGTAGCATTTAGAATCTTCCATTAAGATTATTTAGCATTTAGAATCCTTTATTAAGATTATTTGCTGAGTGCATTCTTCATGTTTCTTGACTATAACTCATTCCGTTGCAGTGCTACTATAATAACACTTTGGACATCACCCTCTTACAATATATGTCACATTGGATAGCAATTATTTGCATATGTAACTCCACCGTGAACTGTGAGGCTTAAAGGATATGAAGACATCCTTCTTGTTCATTATCGTGTAATTTCCATTTCAGCACTGTGCTTGGCATTAGCTACTGAGGAAATGCTATTCGGAGGAGAGAACTAAAGGAAGCATCAATGAGCCTAAGTCCTCCTCTGGTTCTACACTTTTTTTTTTTTTTTTTTTTTTTTTAATATTTGTAACCAGCTAGCAACACAAGTAAGCTTTCTCTGGGGCCAGTTGGCTTTTTGTAACAGATAAATTTTCCTAGCAGTGTCTCAGCATGAAGATAATGAAAATAGTTAAAGCAGAAAAACTATCCTGCAGTTTGAAGTTACTTCTTCTAAGCTTTTTGTATTACACCTGGGGTCTTTTAAAAATTTCTCTAAAGTATCTTCAGGAAACAAATCTGCAGTTAAGTGTGGAGAAGTATTTCATATAATGGAGTGAAAAGCAGACTTACTAAATAGTATGTAGATATTTTTTAAAAAATCACCCACAGACACTAATAAACATTTGAAATGTTAAATGATATCACGTTTGAAGTATCATCACTTTATGCTAAGATTATTTTCAATATTATGACATTTCCTTGTTCTTAAAAGTAATTTATCAAAATTAATAAAACTAAACATCTAAAAAAGGTGAATTTTACTGTATGTCAATTATACCTCCAAAAAACCTGATTAAAATAAGGACCAAAATCAACTCAAAATAGATTAAAGTCTTAAATGTAAGACCTGAAACCAGAAAATTACTAAAAGAAAACCAGGGGAAACACTCCAGAAAGTAGGACTGGGCAAAGACTTTATGAATAAAATCCCAAAAGCATAGGCAACAAAAAATAAATAAATAAACAAGTGGAATTATATCTAACTAAAAAGATTCTGCACAGCCGAGGAAGGAATCAACAGAGCAGAAAAACAGCCTATGGAGTGGGAGGAAATATTTGCAAACTATACATCCAACAAGGGATTAATATCCAGAGTTACAAGGCTCAACTTCACAGTAAAAAAAAAAATAATAATCCAATTAAAAAATGGGCAAAGGAGTTGAATAGACATTTTTCAAAGGAAGACATACAAATGGCCAACAGGTACATGAAAAATGCTCAGCATCACTAATCATTAGAGAAAAGCAAATCAAGACCACGTTGAGATATCATCTCACCCCAGTGAGACTGGCCATTAGTAAAAAGACTGAGAATAACAAATGCTGGCAAGGAAGCAGGGAAAGGGGAGCTCTTTTACACTGTTGGTGGGACTGCAAATTAGCACAGCCATTATGGAAAAAAGTATGGATGTTTTTCAACTACAGATAGATCTACCATATGATCCAGCAATCGCATTGCTGGGTATGTATCCAAAGGAATGGAAATCATCATGTCGAAGGGATACCTGCACTCCTGTGTTCATTGCAGCTCTATTTATAATAACCAAACTATGGAACCAACCTAAATGTACATTGATGGACAACTGGATAAGGAAAATGTGGTATATATATACAATGGAATACTCCTTAGCTATAAAACAGGAATGAAATTCTGCCATTTGTGGCAACATGGATGAGCTGGAGAAAATTATGTTAAATGAAATAAGTTAGACACAGAAAGAGAAATACCACATGTTTTCACTCATAAGTGGGTGCTAAGAAAGAAGGAAAGAAAGGAAGGAAAGAAGGGAAGGAGGGAGGGAGGAAAGAAAGACCACAATAGTGCATTGAACTTTCAGAAGGAGAGAACCACTGCCTTTTGACTGGTTGGGCAAGTTCTGATGCTGTCCTGGATAATCTTTATTTAGAATCTTACAGAAGACTATTTTTTTGTTGATTTTGCCCTCACTGGCTATTTGGGCATATGTTTTCCACCAATAATGGTCATATGGATCTTTGTTTCTAATATATAGGAGATACTTCACCAGCTTTGATTTCTTTTTCTCAATCTCTGTCTTAATAACATGGTGGGAATGGCTTAACTTCGTCAAGCAGTGCAAGAATATTGCTTTTGTCCTTCCTCTTGTCTCTGTGTTTTCCTTTAGGGAGATATGTCAAAAATTTAAGTGACTGTAGTCCTCATCAAACCAGTCACACTCCTTAAGATTTTTTAACAAATAAAACTGATTTGGCCCTTGACTGCACACACCAGTCAGTCTCATCTGGTTTCACCATCCTATAGAAGGTTGAAGTGTAAGGATTATGCTGAGTGAGTTGTTCAGAGATTGGTAATACCTCCTTCTACTCTCCTCTCCTTAAGCTCTCTACCTCGCCTCAGTGCCTTTTCACCAAACGGAGACAGATACTCCAATGGTAGTAGCCAAATAGATGTTTTACCTATGTTAACAATAATTTCCAAGTCATCTCTTCTGAATTATCTTGCCATACTATCTAGGAGAAATCGAACCTGTAGGATCATCATTCATGGCTAAACTCATTTCTTGCTTTTTAGCTTCTTTTCCCACCATATGACTTTATTTCCTTCAGAGTTCCTTTACAACTCATACCATGCACTCTACATTGCAATTATTAATTCACTTCTATGTCTCCCTAGATATATACTAGAAGCTCTTATAGGTAGGGACTTTGTCCTATTCACCTCTGTATCCCCAGCACCAGCCATAGCTATAGGCACATGAGGGTACCCAGTAAGTATTTTAACAGGACCAAGGGAAAGGAAGAGCAAAGCAGGCAGATGCATATATTTGTACATTGCTAAGTACCCCCAGCTGAGTTAGTCCTTAGACAGTTCAGCTGCTTTTATCTCAGTCCCTGAGCCCTGATGTTTTACTTAATAGATTGTTATACTAATAATCAAATCATCTCATTTGTATTTTGTCAAGAAATACTGTGATGGAAGTCCAGACTAATAATCTATTAGCTTCTCAAATTTACTTGAAAATTATTTCCAGCCTTAGATTATTGTAATATTATGGTATAAAGTGGGGAAATGATCCTGCGAGTAGAAGTGATGTCCCCATAATTCAGGGCACAGATTCTGAGAAGGCAGCGGGGATGTGGGGTAAAGCTATTTAAGGTTGACTGGGGAGATTCGCGAGAAAAGAGAAATACAAAGTCCGTGTATTAGGAACTCTCTACACTTTATGTGAAGAGATCTGAGAATTAAAATCAGTGTGGCATCAATCTTATCATATCCATCAATCTACTTAATCCGATGACCAAGAAAGCAATAAATAGTAGTCAAACCACAGGATGTTTCCCCAGAGATATGTGCAAATATAAAATTTTAAAGTACTTGAGACATCTGTGATGTTATTGAGTTAGGCACCAAAAGGGCACATAACATAGGGATTAGAAACTCATTTTTGCTGAATCATCTCTAGAATATACATGAATAAGTTCATCAAATCTCACATTACTCAGATAACCAGAGGATATAATGTTTAAAAAAAGTAGTTGTTAAATATCACATCTTTGTTAGGGTGTCAGAGGTAGGCACTGGGCTGAATGGGCCTTTTTTGCAGTTGTCTATATCCCATAATACTCTGTTTAACCCACACTTGCACCTTCTTCTAATATCAGAAATGTTTTAAACTCATATTTTCATATTTAGATTGCTTAGTACCAGTCTTCTATGTAAAAATGAATTATCTGCTAGGTTATTACTGTCTATGACTTTCTTGATAGGGGAAAGTAGATAATGATGCATTTTCAGGTTCCTTACACATCTCTAGATAAACAATTCACAGTGAACTTGAAATGCTTTCAATAACTGATCTCAATGTAGTACTTGAATAATACTAGTAGATTTCCTGTAGGTGCAAAGTACCTTAAGAGGGGTACTCTTATTATTATTTTTTTTTTACTTTGGGTAAAAACATAATATTGATGATAATAATAACAGTTAATACCAATTCGAAAATTTGTGTCCTGTGCTGTATTTAAATATCTAACCTAGTTTATTCCTCTCAGCAACCCAATTGAGGAGTTACTTTTATTATTTCCAAGTTTTAAATGAGGAAAATGGAATTTAGAGAGGTTAAATAACTTGCCTAGATCATGGAGCTTATAAATGACTGAGCTGGGATTTAATAAGCAATGAATATGAATTAAATTGATGGTATTCACTTACAAAGAACCTTGCTTGTAAGATTCTATTTTCTCAAAGATCTCAACCAACAAGGGCCTCTGCCACATATGTTGTGGCACATATGGGAGTCTAAGTCTATATTTTTGTCAGACAAATGCAAATCACCCTCACCCTTCTGTAATTCTTGTCCACATTACTTTTTGACTGTAGGCTTTCTCTTCCAGTTATTCATTTTGCTATTACCATGTTATATGAACTCAGCCTCAAGAAAGAGGCTTGAGAAAAGTAGGTAAAAGTGGTCAGTGAGAAAGTCATTATTTTTAAACAAGTCTCATAGATTGAACAAATAGATTTTTTGAATTTTTCTGTTACTTTTCTTTTTTTCATGAATATCTTTATGTGTACAACTTTGAGCACTTGCTGAATTATTTCCCATAAGAAAAAAGCAAAATATCAAGATACCCAATGTAACTAGTCTTAATAGTTTGGAATTTTTCATCCAAGGTACCCCACAAATGAGACATAAGCCCCTTAGAACTAGTCTCCAGGATTCAACATTTTAGGCAGATAACCATACCGTTATCTGTAGAAAGCAAAATAGATTAATAACCAGTGAGGTTTTTTAATTCTTTTTTGCCTGGCACTTGGATCAAATGATGATTCACCTATCTGTACCCCTCCATCTGTACCCGGGCTCACAGTTCATCTCTAGGAAATCTTTCCTAATAACCACACTCTGCTCTGACCAGAGCTTTATACTCCCTCAGAATGGGCCCAAAACCCCAGGTTGTGGGGAGAAGGAAAGAATATAACACAACTTTTGGAAGAGACAGTTTTAAATCAACATGTGCTTCTGTTGTAATCATAAGCTCGTTGATTTTATGTACATGTAAAGTCTGCATGTGATTCTTCTATTCTGTTCTTGAGCATTGTTGTGGGCGTGGTTGGGTGCTGCATTGCACTGGGCCCCTAGCTAAGCCCTGTTGACCTCAACAGCTCTTCCAGTGCTTTCTCCTGTGCTTGAGAATCTGCACGCTGCTTAGTAAATGCCTCAGCTTGACACTGAGTATGTAAAAATGACACCAAAAACTGGTGGATGAGTATTAGCCATCATCCTAATACCATTTATTTTAGTTTTCATTAGGCTTATGGCACTAATAGAAACAGTGTGTGAGCATGATTAAGCAGAGCAGGCAGCTGCGAGCATGATGAAATTTGGGAACTATAAGAAAGACCTCTCCCACAGTCATGCCATTTTGTTATCTTAAGAGCGAAGACTGCTAAGGCATGTTAAGAGCATACTGTCCCTAAAAAATGGAGTTAGTTTCAAATTAGTATTCTGTGAGCAGTTAATATCTTGGAGCAAAAGAGTTTACTCAGTTATTTATGAGAATAGGCATTTTAGGATAGAGGTGGAACTCAAGACAGATAAATTCTGGTAAGAGAAAAAAGTGAAGTCCAAAACAAACATAGAGAAATGGGACATTACAGTGGGAACCCCAGCCCACCACCTGGACACAGAACTAGACATGCCTAAAGTAGGATTCTCAGAGCAGATGGAAAGGTGCCAAAACACACTCTACCTTTACAACATTGCCCTAAACGTGGCCAGAATATTCTGGTCTTTATCAGGAGAGAGAACATATATTTATTTGTGATAGGTACAATTTGTGGTATTTTTTACTGTTTATGAAATGGTGTTATACATAAGAATCATGGTCAACTAGAAATTAATCTAAATAACTTTGAAAAAGAGTAATTTTTTTCCACAAAATCCCTATGCATTTTAAGGGCCCAATAGGGTAAATAGCAATATATAGCTAATAATATCGGTAGAAGCGAACCTTACAATTATTTGCACCACTCTGGCCTAGATTATCTTTATAAAGAACTGTATTCCTATTGTAGTTAAAGTTTTAAAGTGAATGAAATATTTTTGGTTTTTTCTATAGAATTCATGTTTTCCTCATCCATTTATCCATTGATGGATACAGAGGTTATTCCCTATCTTGACTATTGTGAATAATGCTGCAGTGAACCTGGGAGTCAGACATACTAGTTTTATATCCTTTAGGTATACATCTGATAGTGGGATTGCTGGATCATGTGCTAGTTATGTTTTTAATTTTTTGACGAACCTCCATACCATTTTCCATAATGGCTACACTAAGTTATAGTCCCAACAACAGCATGAGAAGGTTCCTCTTTCTCCGCATCCTTGCCATCATTTATTATTCTCTGTCTTTTTGATAATAGCCAGTCTAACTGGAGTGAGATGACATCTCAGTGTGGTTTCATTTACATTTCCTGGATGCTGAGTGATGGTGAACATTTTTCCATGTGTCTTTTGGCCATTCTTATATCTTCCTTTGAGAAATGCCTATTCAGCTCATTTGCCCATTTTTTAATCAGGTCATTTGTTTTTTTACTATTAGGTTGTTTGAGTTCCTTATATATTCTGAATATTAATTCTTTATCAGGTGCATAGTTTGCAAATATTTTCTCCCACTCTTTTTGCTCTGTTGTTTCTTTTGCTGTGCAGAAGCTTTTTAATTTGATATAATCCTACTTATTTATTTTTCCTTTTGTTGCCTGTGCTTTTGGGGTCTTATCTTTTTGGTGATAGCCATGCAACAGGTGTTAGGTGATGTCTCATGGTGGTTTTAATTTGCATTTCCCTGATGATTAATGATCTTGAGCATGTTTTCATATACCTGTTGGCCATTTTTATGTCTTCTTTTGAGAAATGTCTATTCAGGTCCTTTGCCCATTTTTATCATGCTATTTGTTTTCTTGCTACTGAGTTGTGTGAGTTTCTTGTATATTTTGGATATTAATACCTTATCAGGTGTATGGTTTGCAAATATATTCTCCTATTCCTTAGGTTGTCTCTTTACTCTGTTGATTGTTTCCTTGGCAATAAAGAAGCTTTTTAGTTTGATGTAATCCAATTTGACTGTTTTTGCTTTTCTGGCCTTTTCTTTTGGGGTCATGTGCAAAAAATCATTATTCAGTCCAATGTCATAGAGCTGTTCATCTATGTTTTCCTCTAGTAGTTTTATTGTTTCAGGTCTTATATTTAAGTTCTTTATCAATTTTGAGTTGATTTTTGTATATGGTGTATATGAACAGGGTGTAATTTGTATATGGGGCGGCAAGTCTAATTTCATTCTTCTACATGTAGGTATCCAGTTTTCCCAGCATCATTTATTGAGGAGACTTTCTTTACCCCCTTGTCTGTTCTTTGCACCTTTGTGGAAAATCTATTGACTGTAAATGTGTGGATTTATTCCTGAGTGTCTTATTCTGTTCCATTGGTCTATATGTCTGTTTTTATGGCAGTACCATGATGTTTTGATCACTATAACTTTGTAGTATATTTTGAAATCTAGTGGTGTGATGCCTCTGGCTTTGTTCTTTTTGTTCAAGATTGCTTTGGCTATTTGAGGTCTTTTGTAGTTCCCTACCAATCTCAGGATTTTAAAAATTATTTCTGCAAAAAAGTCATTGGAATTTTGATAGGGATTGTATTGAATCTTTACATTGCGTTAGATATGTATGAACATTTTAACAATATTGATACTTCCAATCCATTATCATGAGGTATATCTTTCCATTTATTTGTGTCTTTTTCAATTTCTTTCATCAATATTTTATAGTTTTCAGTTTTGCCTCCTTTGTTAAATTTATTCATAAGCATTTTGGGTTTTTTGTGGCTAATATTAGTGGATCGTTTTCTTTATCACTTTTTCAGCTAGTTCATTTTTAGTGTATAGAAGTGCTACTGATTTTAATACATTGATTTTGTATCCTTAAACTCTACTGAATATGTTTATCAGTTTTATTAGGTTTTTGGCAAGAGTGGACATCCTTGTCTTATTCCTGAGCTTAGAGAAAAAGCTTTCAGATTTTTACCATTGATTATGATGTTAACTGTGGGCTTGTCATACATGGCCTATATTGTGATAAGTTACATTCCTTTTATATCTAATTTGTTGAGAGTTTTTATCATGAAAGAATGTTGAATTGTGTCAATTTTTTTCTGCATCTATTCAAATGATCACAGGGTATTTGTCCTTCATTCTGTCAAAGTGGTATATCATATTTATTGATTTGTGGCATGTTGAATCATTCTTGCATCCCACAGATAAATCCCTCTGGATCACAGTAAATAATTCTTTTAATGTGCTGCTGACTTCAGTTTGCTAGTTTTTTACTGAAGATTTTTACATCTATATGAAGACATTGGCTAGTAATTTTCTTTGCTTATGGTGTCCTCATCCGGCTTGGTATAAGGGTAGTGCTGGTATGTAATATGAGTTTGGAAATATTTCCTCCTCTTCAATTTTTTGAAAGAGTTTAAGAAGGGTTGTTATTAGTTCTTCTTTAAATATCTGGTAGAATTCAGCAGTGAAGCCATCTGGTCCTGTGCTACACTTTGATGGGATACTTTTTATTATTAATTAAATCTCCTTACTTGTTATTACTCTGTTCAGATTTTCTATTTCTTTATGATTGTGTGTCTAGAAATTGATCATTTTCTTCCAGGTTGTCCAATTTGTTGGTGTATAATTGTTCATATACTCTCATAACTTTTTGTATTTTTATGGTATCAGTTGTAATATTTTCTCTTTCATTTCTTATTTTATTTATTTGAGTCTTCTCTCTTTTTTTCTTAGTGTACCCGAGGGGTTGTTGTTTATGTCTATCTTTTTAAAAAGCCAATTGTTAGTTTCACTGATCTTTTTTATTGTTTTTCTAGTGTTTATTTTATTTTTTTTTATTATTTTTTTTTCAAGTAGTTGAATACAATACTTTTATTTGTAGCAGAAATGTTTTGGGTACAAGTAACAAAAAACTTACTAAGGAGCTTGTTGGCAATGAAGTATGGCTAGTTACTCCAGGGATGGTTCAGTTTTATTTTATTTTATTTTTTTTATTTTTTAACATTTTATTTTATTTTATTTTATTTTATTTTTTAAATTTTTTGTTTTAAATTTTAATTTCTCGATATATATTGTGGCTGATTATTGCTCCCCATCACCAAAACCTCCCTCCCTTCTCCCTCCCCCCTCCCCCCCAACGATGTCCTTTCTGTTTGCTTGTCCTATCAACTTCAAGTAATTGTGGTTGTTATATCTTCTCCCCCCCCCCCCCCCGGTTTTCTCTGTGTGTGTGTGTGTGTGTGTGTGACTTTGTGTGTGTGTGTGTGTGTGTGTGTGTGTGTGAATTTATATATTAATTTTTAGCTCCCACCAATAAGTGAGAACATGTGGAATTTCTCTTTCTGTGCCTGACTTGTTTCACTTAATATAATTCTCTCAAGGTCCATCCATGTTGTTGCAAATGGCAGTATTTCATTCTTTTTTATAGCTGAGTAGTATTCCATTGTGTAGATGTACCACATTTTCCGTATCCACTCATCTGATGATGGACATTTGGGCTGGTTCCAACTCTTGGCTATTGTAAAGAGTGCTGCGATGAACATTGGGGAACAGGTATACCTTCGACTTGATGATTTCCATTCCTCTGGGTATATTCCCAACAGTGGGATAGCTGGGTCGTATGGTAGATCTATCTGCAATTGTTTGAGGAACCTTGATACCATTTTCCATAGAGGCTGCACCATTTTGCAGTCCCACCAACAATGTATGAGAGTTCCTTTTTCTCCGCAACCTCGCCAGCATTTATCGTTCAGAGTCTTTTGGATTTTAGCCATCCTAACTGCGGTTAGGTGGTATCTCAGTGTGGTTTTGATTTGCATTTCCCGGATGCTGAGTGATGTGGAGCATTTTTTCATATGTCTGTTGGCCATTTGTATATCTTCCTTAGAGAAATGCCTGCTTAGCTCTTTTGCCCATTTTTTAATTGGGTTGCTTGTTTTCTTCTTGTAAAGTTGTTTGAGTTCCTTGTATATTCTGGATATTAATCCTTTGTCAGATGTATATTTTGCAAATATTTTCTCCCACTCTGTTGCTTGTCTTTTAACTCTGTTAATTGTTTCTTTTGCTGTGCAGAAGCTTTTTAGTTTGGTATAATCCCATTTGTTTATTTTTCCTTTGGTTGCCCGTGCTTTTGGGGTCATGTTCATGAAGTCTGTGTCCAGTCCTATTTCCTGAAGTGTTTCTCCTATGTTTTCTTTAAGAAGTTTTATTGTTTCAGGGTGTATATTTAAATCCTTAATCCATTTTGAATTGATTTTAGTATACAGTGAGAGGTATGGATCTAGTTTCATGCTCCTGCATATGGATATCCAGTTATCCCAGCACCATTTGCTGAAGAGGCAGTCCCTTCCCCAGTGAATAGGCTTGGTGCCTTTGTCAAAGATCAGATGGCAGTAAGTGTGTGGGTTGATTTCTGGATTCTCTATTCTATTCCATTGGTCAGTGTGTCTGTTTTTATGCCAGTACCATACTGTTTTGGTTATTATAGCTTTGTAGTATAGCTTTAAGTCCGGTAGTGCTATGCCTCCAGCTTTATTTTTTTTGCTCAGCATTGCTTTGGCTATGCGTGGTCTTTTATTCTTCCATATAAATGTCGGGATAGTTTTTTCCATTTCTGAGAAAAATGTCTTTGGAATTTTGATGGGGATTGCATTGAATTTGTATATCACTTTGGGTAGTATGGACATTTTCACTATGTTGATTCTTCCAATCCAAGAGCATGGGATATCTTTCCATCTTCTTGTGTCCTCTTTAATTTCTCTCAGCAGTGGTTTGTAGTTCTCATTATAGAGATTTTTCACCTCCTTGGTTAACTCAATTCCTAAGTATTTTATTTTTTTGGTGGCTATTGTAAATGGGCAGGCTTTCTTGATTTCTCGTTCTGCATGTCCACTCTTGGAGAAAAGAAATGCTACTGATTTTTGTGTGTTGATTTTGTATCCTGCTACTGTGCTGAAATCATTTATCAATTCCAACAGTTTTTTTGTAGAGGCTTTAGGCTGTTCGATATATAGGATCATGTCATCTGCAAACAGGGACAGTTTGACTTCATCTTTTCCAATCTGGATGCCCTTTATTTCCTTCTCTTCTCTGATTGCTCTGGCTAGTACTTCCAACACTATGTTGAATAGGAGTGGTGAGAGTGGGCATCCTTGTCTAGTTCCTGTTCTTAAAGGAAAGGCTTTCAGCTTTTCCCCATTCAGGATGATATTGGCAGTGGGTTTGGCATATATGGCTTTAATTATGTTGAGATACTTTCCCTCTATACCTAACTTATAGAGGGTCTTTGTCAAGAATGAGTGCTGAACTTTATCAAATGCTTTTTCAGCATCTATAGAGATGATCATATGGTCCTTTTGTTTGAGTTTATTAATATGGTGTATCACATTTATTGATTTGCATATGTTGAACCAACCTTGCATCCCTGGGTTGAATCCCACTTGATCGTGATGAATAATTTTTGGTATGTGTTCCTGTATTCTGTTTGCTAGTATTTTAGTGAGGATTTTTGCATCTATATTCATCAAGGATATCGGCCTGTAGTTTTCTTTTTTGGTTATATCTTTACCTGCTTTTGGTATCAGGATGTTTGCTTCATAGAATGAGTTTGGGAGATTTGTGTCCGTTTCAATCTTTTGGAATAGTTTGTAAAGAATCGGTGTCAATTCCTGTTTGAATGTTTGGTAAAATTCTGCTGTGAATCCATCTGGTCCTGGGCTTTTCTTTGTTGGGAGCCTTCTGATAACAGCTTCAATCTCCTTTATTGTTATTGGTCTGTTCAAATTTTCTACGTCTTCATGGTTCAGTTTTGGGAGCTTGTGTGTGTCCAGAAATTTATCCATTTCCTCCAGATTTTCAAATGTGTTGGCGTACAGTTGTTTATAGTAGTCTCGAATGATTCCTTGTATTTCAGATGAATCAGTTGTAATATCGCCTTTTTCATTTCTAATTTTTGTTATTTGAGTCTTCTCTCTTCTTTTTTTTTTTGTTAGCCATGCTAATGGTTTGTCAATTTTATTTATCTTTTCAAAAAACCAACTTTTTGATTCATTGATCTTTTGAATTGCTTTTTGGTTTTCAATTTCATTCAGTTCTGCTCTGATCTTAATGATTTCTTTCCGTCTGCTAACTTTAGGTTTGGATTGTTCTTGTTTTTCTAGTTCTTTAAGGTGAAGTGTTAGGTTGTTCACTTGCCATCTTTCCATTCTTCTGAAGTGAGCATTTAATGCAATAAATTTCCCCCTCAATACTGCTTTTGCAGTATCCCACAGGTTTTGGTATGATGTATCATTGTTTTCATTAGTTTCAATAAATTTTTTGATTTCCTGCTTGATTTCTTCTTGGACCCATATGTCATTGAGTAGAATACTGTTTAATTTCCATGTGTTTGTATAGTTTCCAGAGTTTCGTTTGTTATTAATTTCTAGTTTTAATCCATTGTGGTCTAAGAAGATACATGGGATAATTGCAATTTTTTTGAATTTATTGAGACTTGATTTGTGACCTAATATGTGATCTATCCTGGAGAATGATCCATGTGCTGCTGAGAAGAATGAATATTCTGAGGTTGTTGGGTGGAATGTTCTGTAGATATCTGCCAATTCCAATTGGTCTAGAGTCTTGTTTAGATCTTGTGTGTCTCTACTGATTCTTTGCCTAGATGATCTGTCTAATATTGACAGTGGGGTGTTCAGGTCCCCTGCTATTATGGTATTAGTGTCTATTTCCTTCTTTAGGTCTAATAGAGTTTGTTTTATAAATCTGGCTGCTCCAACATTGGGTGCGTACATATTTATGATTGTTATGTCTTCTTGATGGATCAGACCTTTTATCATTAAGTAGTGTCCCTCATTGTCTCTTTTTATGGTTTTTAGTTTAAAGTCTATTTTGTCAGATATAAGAATAGCTACTCCAGCTCATTTTTCTTTTTTGTTTGCATGGTAAATCTTTTTCCATCCTTTCACTCTTAGTCTGTGTGAATCTTTATGGGTGAGGTGGGTCTCTTGTAGGCAGCATATAGTTAGGTCCTCCTTTTTGATCCAGTCAGCCAGTCTGTGTCTGTTGATTGGGGAATTTAAGCCTTTTACTTTAAGAGTTGTTATTGAAAGGTGTTGATTTATTCCTAGCATTTTGTTGGTTGTTTGGTTGTCTTAGGTGTCTTTTGTTCCTTGCTTTCTGATTTACTGTTTGGTTTCTGTGTTTGTTGGTTCCTTAGGTTGTAGATACTGTTTTTGTTTGCTTGTTTTCTCTTCATGAATGCCATTTTTATTATACTAGTGGTTTTTGATTTTTCTTGGATTTTTAGTGCAGTGGTAGTTATTTTTCAGGAACCAAATCCAGTACTCCCTTGAGGATTTCTTGTACGGGTGGTCATGTGGTAGTGAGCTCCCACAGTTTTTGTTTGTCTGAGAAATATACTATTTGCCCTTCATTTCGGAAGGATAGCCTTGCAGGGTAAAGTATTCTTGGCTGGCAATCTTTGTCTTTTAGTATTTTGAAAATATCATCCCATTCCTTTCTAGCTTTTAGGGTTTGTGATGAAAAGTCAGATGTTAGCCTGATTGGGGCTCCCTTATAGGTGGTTTGACGCTTCTCTCTTGCAGCTTTTAAGATTCTCTCTTTGTCTCTGAGTTTTGCCAATTTGACTATGACGTGTCTTGGAGAAGGCCTTTTTGGTTTGAATACGTTTGGAGATCGTTGAGCTTCCTGGATCTGAAGATCTGTGACTTTTCCTATACTTGGGAAGTTTTCTGCCACTATTTTGTTGAATATGTTTTCAATGGAATCTCCATTTTCCTCCCCTTGTGGAATACCCATGACTCGGATATTTGAGCGCTTAAGGTTGTCTGATATCTCTCTCAGATTTTCTTCCATGTCCTTGATTCTTTTTTCTTTCTTTTTTTCTACTTGTGTTATTTCAAACACCCCATCTTCCAGTTCAGAGGTTCTCTCTTCAACTTCGACAAGCCTGCTGGTTAAACTCTCCTTTGTGTTTTTTATTTCCTTGAATAACTTCTTCAGTTCAGCAAGTTCTGCTACATTTTTTTTCAGGACATTGATTTCTTTGTACATTTCCTCTTTCAGATCCTGTATACTTTTCCTCATTTCATCATGATGTCTAGCTGTGTTTTCTTGTATCTCATTCAGTTTCCTTAGAATTATCTCTCGACATTCCTTGTCAGTCATTTCAAGGGCTTCTTGTTCTATAGGATCTAGAGTTTGAGATTTATTAACTTTTGGTGATGTACTTTCTTGATTTTTTGTATTTCTGGTACCTTTTTTTTGATGTTTATTCATTGTGGCAGGGGGTTTCACAGTCCACCGGTTTGAGACTAATGAATAACTAGGATGTTGCTGTGGTTGCCTATTTCATATGGCTACCTCCATGACTGCTTAGTTGGCCTCTAGTGCCTTGTGTGTGTGGTTTCCTCGGGTCTTGGGCTTCTCCGGGGAGCCAGCTTTCTGGTCAGCTTGGACTCTGCTGGGCTGGTGGATCACGTACCACAGGGTGTGTGATCTCTGTTGAGCTTTCACTTCCTGTGCAGGACTTCTCCCTGTTCCGTGTGCTCTGGCCCAGGCTGTTGGATCATGCAGTGGCGACCCCACAGGGTGTGTGGTTTCTGTCGAGTCTCTGCCTCCCTGGCCACAGGTCTCCCCACTCTGTGCGCACTGTGCTGGGCTGGGGCGTGTCTTCTGCAACGCTCGTCTATCAGCTGGGCCTTCAAGACCCTGCTCGGCACCACCTCGCCCAGGAAGTCTACCAGGTTTCTGCTAGGCACAGACGACCGGTCACTCTGGGTGCCTTTGTAGCACTGTGTAGATCTTTCTCGGGACTTGTTCACCTTTGCATCCCCCTGGTATAAACCGAGTCTAGCGCCCACCTGTAGCCAGCTCTCCGTCAGGTTCAAGCGGACCTGGGAACTCTCCTCCCACACTATTCCCAACCAGAAATTGGTTAGGCTTTTTTCCAAACTGGTGGTCGCAGAGATGGTATCAGCCTCCCAGCAACAGGAAGTTTACCGGGGCCGGAGTCCAGGGTGCGGTGGAGTGACAGTTGGCCCTCCCGTACTTCCTTGCCCTCCCAACACTGGCCGGGGACGCCCCACGCCACCAACCCGCCAGAGAACCGCGGAGGGAGTGGGAGGGGAGTCCGGCCCGCAGGCTCTGGAAAGCCCCGCGCCGGGCCAAGCAAGTGGGAGGGCTCAGTGGCGGCCGAGCTGGGCGGAGCTGCCTGGACCTGGGAAAATGGAGGCAGCCCCGGGGCGGTGAGTGGCCTGGTGATGCAGGTGGGAGCCAGGTGGGTGTCTGCCGCCCACAGGACTGGTCCAGGGGTCACTCACAGGGTTGTGCCAGGTCAGGTGCTCACTTTCTGTCTCTGGTTTGCCGCCTTCCCCGTTCTCGGCTGCTGACGCCTCCGTGTTTATTTTATTTTTGCTGTGATATTTATTATTTCCTTCCTTTTACTAACTTTTGAGATAGTTTTTCTTTTTCCTCCCTAGGTCTTTGAGATATGAAGTGGGCTGTTTATTTGAGCTCTTTCTTCTTTTTGATTTAGGCGTTTTTGCTTTAAACTTTCCTCTTAGAACTGTGTCCCATAAGTTTTGTTATGTTGTGTTTCCATTTTTGTTTGTCTCAAGATACATTTTAATTTTCCTTTAATTTCTTCTTTAATCCATCTGTTGTTCACAAGCATGTTGTTTAACTTACATGTATTTGTGGATTTTTCAAAATTCTTCCTATTACTGATTTCTAATTTCACACCACTGTGTTGGAAAATATATTTTATGTGATTTTAATCTTCTTAAATGTGCTATGATTTGTTTTGTGACCTTACATATGGTCCATGTTGGAGAGTGTTCTGTGTGTGCTTGAGAAGAATGTGTATTCTGCTGCTGTTGGATTGAATGTTCTGTATATGTCTTTTTGGTCCATTTGGTCTAAATTATAGTTCAAGTTTAGTGTTTCTTTTATTCATTTTTTTGGTCTGGATAATCTATCCATTGTTGAAAGTGGGTTTTTGAAGTTCCCTGTTATTATTGTATTACAGTCTGTCTCCCTTTCCATATTTTGGTATTCTTTCTGGTAATACATTTCCTTTGTTTATCATGTTTCTTTTGGCTTTACATTGATGTCTACACATTTGGTGGTGCAGTCACCTCTTCCAGACTATACAGGCCAGTTTTTTGTGGGAAGATCTTCCCTTATGATGGGGAGGAAGTACAATGGTGCTTGCAGGGTGGGGTACAGTGGTTCTGGCACCAGTGAAGGTGCAGCTGTGCAGTCTCTGTGCAGCTCTGTCAGCTGAGGTTGATGTTGGTAAAGATTGCAGGGATCCGTATGATCCAACATTGTGAATGTCTGCAGTTACAGTGAACTTGGTTGGGTCTTTGGTGGCCGTGGCTGCTGAGGTGTTCCCAGTCTCTTTTTCCTCCCACTGGGGAAGTTGTGGCTGAGGCAATTCCTTTTGAAGTGGGATGGCACTGGTGTCTGGGGTCAGGGTAGTAATTGCACTGGTGCCATATGCCCAGGTGAACCCGTTGCAGCACTGTTAACAGTATGTAAGGTGTGGGTGCTTGTGAAACAGCCAGGAAGCCAAGTTCTCAGAGTTAGAATGGCCTCAAGGTCAGGGCGGAGCCTAGCAGTCAAGCTGGTGCACAGAGCACCAGTGCTCTGAGAATATGGCTCCAGGGCCTAGAGTATGAACAAGCTTGCTATGGTGATGGCTGCAGTGTCTGAGGTATAGGAAGTGCAATGCAGCCACAGAGCCCATATCTGGAGTGTGGACCCTCACCGGGTGGCTGCAGCTTGGGGTTTGTGACACACATGGGGTTGGGAGAGGTGACCCCTCAATTCCCAAAGTAGCACAAGAATGGCTGCCTCTTGAGGTGGGACAGGGTGTGCAGCCACGTCACAGAGAGGTAAGTGTTACCACAAGCTTTTAAAGAAAGTATTTATTTTCTGTTATCTGTACATATTTGACTCTCTTTATTGGACCACCTTGTTGAAAACTATATTCCTCCGGGCTCTAAAAGAAAGCACTTTCATTTAGATATTATTACAATGGGTAAATTTGCTAAACGTTTCCAACACATTTC
Organism: Cynocephalus volans; assembly: GCF_027409185.1. Taxonomy (NCBI): domain Eukaryota; kingdom Metazoa; phylum Chordata; class Mammalia; order Dermoptera; family Cynocephalidae; genus Cynocephalus; species Cynocephalus volans. The sequence continues at coordinate 82,755,905 of NC_084464.1, forward strand.
TTTCTTTTTTTCCAGTGGTAATACTTTTTTAATGAACTTCAACAAAATGTGTATGTAAAAAAGTCCATGGTTAGAATGTGGAGATTTGGATTCTAATTACTTTACTTCTCAGAAGCTCAGTTTCCTTGCCTGTTAAATGGTGATGGGTTTTGCTTACCTCATAGGGCTTCTGACACATTTCTTAATTAATAAGCAAATGATAAAGCCAGATTCTACGTTTATACTGATTGAGCTTTTCTCTCACGTTAGGCTTGCCATTGTCCATTTCTTAGGATTTCCTTTGACTTGCCTCACAATTAGCCATTTAGGCCAAATCATAAGCTCTACAAGGCACACCTGCACTTTTCCTCATACCCACGTATCTGACTCCACAGAATCTAATGCCATCTCTGATTTGTGTAGGCTCGAAGTGAGATCACATCTGGTCACTTACAGGCCTACCTGCTCTACAAATTTTTTTATGTACAAACATGTTAAAAAATCCTCCCCCCAAAGATCCTTATGTTAGCATTGGCAGGAGTATTAGTATTGGAAATCTTTGGCAAAACATTGAATTCAGCACTCAACATTGGTACGTGTAAGACTCTTTGCCAAGTATTCTCAGATTCATCTGAGTAATGAATTATAGCAAGAGTGCAGAGAATGGATTTGGAAGGTTGTAACCCATCAAGAAAGAAAAGCAATTCACCAAGACTGTAAAGTCTTTGAAAAATAAAAAGGTAATGTTCTTCTTTGTTCTCGCTTCCATCAATCAAAGGGACAGGAAAATAGAATGTGTTAAATCAAATATTTTTATTTTGTCTGAACATTTAATCTCTTATTTGTCAGTTTTCTGAGCTTATCTCTACCCAATATTTTTTAAACGGAGTTTGTTCTTTATTTGTAGGTGCAAGCCAGTTATGATGTGACTCGCTATGAAAATATTTGCTCCCTGTTCTGGGTTCTGGAGCAGCTTCTCCAAAAGGAAACCAAGGAAGACAGCACTTCATGTATAGGGCATGATGACAAAGAAATCAAGAAATTTCTTCAGAAGCGTGATGAAACTATTTTCCAACTTTCTGATACATTTCCTTTATTTACTTTTTATTTATGGAGACTGGGAATTCTCTTGAACGCAGCAGAGATAGAAACTGTTGAAAATAACTCACTTTCTTAGCAATTTACAAAAAACCAGAATGTCTTGTGTTTATTTTCTAGAATATTTTTAAATAAGCATTCTAAAATTAATCTTTAAGCAATCATTAATTCAATTAGTTTTAAATTGTGTATAAAAGATTGAGTCAGATTTCTATACTAAAATCAGCCAGTTTCAGCTGAGAATGCCCTCCATATTCCCATGTAACTATATCTTATTCTAATATGTGATTCAATATAGTCTAGCTCTATTACTCCCTACAATGGACCAGTAATTGTCTATCTCATAAAAGATATTTGAATTGTGAGACTGTCACTTAATAGATGCTAAATGGTAATGAAAGAAATCTTAAAAGTTTTGTTGCTCTATCAACACAAAGTGTTTAAAATAAGTGGTCATAAATACAATTTTTTAAAACTTTTATTTTCTTACATAGTTGCACTTATTTCATTTTCTGCCATCTTAGAGGGGACTCATCTAGAAGGGGAAAAGTTTTTAAGATTTGGGAACATAATGGCCTTTAATTTCATATAGCCAACATATTTGACAAGTCCTTTTCAAAGTACTAATTAGCTGTTTAAAATGTTCTATGTTTGTTTTTCAATAAATGTTTGTTTTGATTCTGTTAAATATGTTGTAATATTTCTATGATTGTTAAAATGTAGTTGTCGTTTATAATTAAGTCATTAGGTTTACTTTTATAAATTCTGACATCGATCCAGAAATACACTTCATGCTTATTAAAAGTAGTAGTTGAATTTTCCAGTTTTACAGTTTTTATTGATTTCATTTCAATCATTAAAATTAAAAACCAACAAGCTTAATGAGCACACATTATATACTTTCCTGTAGTGCAGTTTAGGGCACACCAAATATAAATTTGCTTTATTAATTGTGTGTGATATTGTTTCATAAGTTAATTATCATTTGTAAATACCATGGTTATTAAAAAAACTTGCTGATTCCATCTACAATGTATATAAAATTATATCATCTACTACACTTATTTTTGTTTTTTTTTATTTTTTTATTTTTTATTTTTTATTTTTTTTAGATTTTACATATGTCTTTTTTTTTTTTTTAATTTTATTTTGTCGATATACATTGTGGTTGATTATTGTTGCCACTTACCAAAACCTCCCTCCCTCCTCCCTCTCCTCCCTCCCCCCCCAACAATGTCCTTTCTGTTTGCTTGTCATATCAACTTCAAGTAATTGTGGTTGTTATATCTTCTCCCCCACCCCATTTTGTGTGTGTGTGTGTGTTTGTGTGTGTGTGTCTGTGTGTGTGTGTGTGAGTTTATATATTAATTTTTAGTTCCCACCAATAAGTGAGAACATGTGGTATTTCTCTTTCTGTGTCTGACTTGTTTCACTTAATATAATTCTCTCAAGGTCCATCCATGTTGTTGCAAATGGCAGTATTTCATTCGTTTTTATAGCTGAGTAGTATTCCACTGTGTAGATGTACCACACTTTCCGTATCCACTCATCCGATGATGGACATTTGGGCTGGTTCCAACTCTTGGCTATTGTAAAGAGTGCTGCAATGAACATTGGGGAACAGGTATACCTTTGACTTGATGATTTCCATTCCTCTGGGTATATTCCCAGCAGTGGGATAGCTGGGTCATATGGTAGATCATTCTGCAATTGTTTGAGGAACCTCCATACCATTTTCCATAGAGGCTGCACCATTTTGCAGTCCCACCAACAATGTATGAGAGTTCCTTTTTCTCCCCAACCTCGCCAGCATTTATCATTCAGAGTCTTTTGGATTTTAGCCATCCTAACTGGGGTGAGATGGTATCTCAGTGTGGTTTTGATTTGCATTTCCCGGATGCTGAGTGATGTTGAGCATTTTTTCATATGTCTGCTGGCCATTTGTATATCTTCCTTAGAGAAATGCCTACTTAGCTCTTTTGCCCATTTTTTAATTGGGTTGCTTGTTTTTTTCTTGTAAAGTTGTTTGAGTTCCTTATATATTCTGGATATTAATCCTTTGTCGGATGTATATTTTGCAAATATTTTCTCCCACTCTGTTGGTTGTCTTTTAACTCTTTTAATTGTTTCTTTTGCTGTGCAGAAGCTTTTTAGTTTGATATAATCCCATTTGTTTATTTTTCCTTTGGTTGCCCGTGCTTTTGGGGTCATAGTCATGAAGTCTGTGTCCAGTCCTATTTCCTGAAGTACTACACTTATTTTTGGAATTATTTCTAGTTTTCTTGAAAAGATAAAGCCTTTTTTATAATACTGAAACTCAATGTATGGCAGTCAGCTATTGCTATGTAACAAATAACACAAAATTTCAGTGGCATACAAAAATAAATATTTATGTCTCAGATATCTGCAGGTCATTTGGGGATCAGCTGATCTGGACTGGGCTCTGCTGACAGGCTCTACTCAGGATAAAGATCCTCCTGGGCTAGGCTCCTTGCTACAAGTCAGGCTTTGGTCTCTTCCACATGTGCTTATTCTGGGACCCAGGCTGAGGGGGAAGCAGCTACTCAGGAGAAACTTTTCTCATGGCAATGGCAGTTGAGCAAGATAGAGCTAGGCTGAGAAATGTCATACTATCACTTTCATCCACATATATTGGCCAGAGTACATCAAACGGTCAAGACCAAAGAAAAGAGACAGGTGAAGCACACTCCACCTTGAGTGGTAGAACTTCCCAAGTTACATGGGAAAGGGCATGGATACAGGAGAAGGTGGAGAATAGGGCCAGTAATTTACTACACCACAAGTACCAGTTGAACACAAGAAGGATATGGTAGATCCTGACTTAGAAGGCATATTGCTAATGTTTGATTCCTGCAAATACCTGTGAAGGTTTGTATAAATTGTTTCAATTGATGACATTACACAAATTCACTTCCCATGACATCTCCATTTTCTCTTTTCCATAATAATTAAACAGAGTTGGTAAATATACAAGCATCAGCAAGGGCCTTTTTTCCACTGCAGCTAGCCAACATAATCATTAGCTAAAAAGCTTTTATAACTAGAACCAATTTCTTAATTCAAGTAGTCTTCAAGGCTTCAAAGTCTGAAAATTAGCCTAAGAAATTTAGTTATTATAGATGAAAAACACAAGATATTAGGATCATTGTTAATGAACAAAATAGAGGAAAACTTTATTTCCACTGTTTTTATGTAAACACTTAACTTCAGCTAAGTATGTAATACCTAACCTTTTATTATTCGGTATTTCAATCTGTAGCAAAGTTAACTGTGCAGTAAATTTAGTATCAAGGTCTAAATCTGCTGGTGAAAAAGAAGATAAAATGAGGCATTTGTATCTCTGTTTCAATAAAGCAGTGAAAAAATTAATAAATGGATGATTTAAACTAGATTAACAATATTTATGAATACTATAGCAATTTAGATTTGGTTAATGTCTAACTTTAGTTAAGATTTTGGGGATAAGAATAACAGGAGTAGAAATTAGGTAGCATTGAAAGTGGATATAGGATAGGATGGGAAATAAAGAGGACATTAGAATGATCCTAAAAATGGAGAAAATAATAAAAATGGTAATAATTGTGAACACTCATATAGTACTTATTACATATGATATGTTGTTATATTATAATAAATATACATGAAATATTAATATACTATATATAAATAATAATATATATTATTTTTATATATTAACATATATGATAAACATTGCCAGGCACTGGTCTAGGCATTTTACATATATTAACTAATTTGATTCTCCCAATAACTCTGTGAGATAGATACAATTATTATCTCCATTTTAGAGATGAAGAACTTAGGCAAAGGAATATATAACAACTTGCCCAAGTTCACTCAACCAGGAAGTGGTAGAGTTAGGTTTCATGCCCAGAAATTCTGTCTTCCTAGTCCGCACTCCTACTGTTCTACACTAACTGTTAAGTGCAAACTGTCCTGGCACTTCGTGAAACTTTCACAAATACAACTTCCATGCAGTTGTCATCAAAGCTTTATATACCCTTACCTATGAATCTTATGCCACGGTAGTTGAAATTACTAGCTTATTATTGAGTTCTTCAACCACTGAAGACCAGCTGTCTTATCTACCACTATATGGGAGAAACAGCATCTTTGACATTTTCTGGGTTGTAGCATCTTGTTAGTCAAGACTCTAGTAAAGCTACAGATAGTCTTCAAACCATAATGTTCTTAAAGGTACAAAGCTCCCTCTATAGGTGGAGTAGGTAGCCTATAAGGCTGCAGTGCTCAGCGAAATGGAGAGAGAAAACAAATCTGATTGTTCTGTTTTTGTGTCTGTAAATAGATACAAGTATTTCACAAGAAGTTGTACTTTTCAATGATATTTATTGGTATCTTATACGTCAGGGCAGTATATTCCTAGGCAGGCAGGGGAAAAAAAGCCATTCACATTCCCAAATTTTCACGTTCATTTGTAGATTTTCTGAAGGTCACATTGTGAGGGAAATATTGATGGCTCTGGTGTATGATAACCTAATTTTATTTATTCATCAAATATTATGCACCAGTTTTGTGTGCAAACCAATTATTTGCACAAATAAAAACATACTAAAGTTTATCTTTGTCAGATTTGTAAAGCAGCTTTCTTTTAGCAGTCAATATAATGACATACCTGCATCAATATTTGCTGAAGGAGATAATATGGAAATAATGTTTACCTAATATTGAAAAAAAAGTAAAGAATTTTTATTATTGTTGAAAGTTAATTTATTATTTTCTAGTTACTTATAGAATTGGAAAATGTTAGATTTATCTGGTCAATGAATGGGCTGCTCTTTTAAGAACTTTCTAAATAATAGAGTCTGACCAACACATAGGAAGTGACCTAAGCCTCTCTTTTGTTTTTCATTTAATATGAAAGTTCTCTGTTTTTCATTTAATATGAAAAGAGTTTTAGGGATCTATTACTAGCAGGAAGTAAAGCTCACAAAAAGAAAATAATGGCCTAACATTTAATATATTAAAATAATTCAATTTTATAATTCATAGATATATAGTCTGAATTTGTCATATTTTCTTCTGATATTTTAATCTTGGTTTTGCTATAGCTGCTCAAATGGTTGGTGAACTTTTCTTGTATTTACAGTCAGTAGTTGTAAGTGTCCCATAATCGGTCTAATAGGGCAGCAAGATTTACAGGTGATAACATTAATCTTAGTTGTCTCTGATCTGTATATAAAAGATTGGTTCTCAATTATGGTTCACAGGCCAGTTGTATCAACATCACTTGGGAACTTGTGAGAAGTACAAATTCTAAGCCTCCACCCCAAACCCACTACAGAATTGGAAACCCTGAGAGTATAGCCCAGCAATTCTGTGTTTTATAAAGTCCTCCAGGTGATTCCGATGTCCACCAATATTTAAGAACCACTGCTATAATCATTGTTTTTACTGAACAGGAATATTTAGTGCGTGTAAAATCATTAGAAAATAGAACTTCAATTATCCCAAATTACTTAATTGAATTTTTTAACTTTTCCTGTGTGTGCCTTAAAATTCCAAAGGAAGTTTTTAAACATATCATTTGACTTGAATAGCACTTTTGAAATCAGCATCTTTCTACTTAGCTTTTAGTTCCTTTACTAAAATATATTATTATTCCTCATTGGTCATACTTTGAAAATTATTATAATCAGGGTTTAAGATATATAAATTGTAGCTTTTTGCATTAGTCCTGGTATAGAGTGATGAACATGTAGAGATATGCAGACATAATGTACTTTACCCTTAAATTGAGATATTATGTCCCCCAAATAATATCAGAATATTTCTCTGGATCTTTTTTTATACATATGGTAAATATAACTTAGTTATAAACATATTATTCTATTTCTGAACTCTAGAGATGAGTCCTAGCTGTGTCAGATTCTTCTGGAACATGTTGAGATATAAATAAATAATGGTGCTTAATTTAATTTGACTCTTGTGCTTAATTTAATTCTACCACTTTGGGTCTTGATCATGTTACTGTGAGCTCCAGAGTTGCCTGAGGACAGCACCCTTGACACATGATGAGGGAACAGAACTGTCGCTGCTGTTAGCTTTAACAGCTTAACTACTAAGACATTATCATGAATGATTAATCATTTCAGGAACACTTGAAATGCCAGACACTCAACCATCAGGGAAAAGAATATCTGTTCTTATTTCTCCTCAAATACACACTCAAATTCAACATTCATTTTGTAAAAAGAGATCCAAACTTCCTGAAACTAATTCTGAAGTTTGAAAAAAAAAAAAAGTCTCTTTTCTTATATTTTACCTCCTGGTTTTTAAGGGATGCCAACCCAAGCAGTGACAGCACCATTGGTGCCTTTGTGCCCTAACTTGTGTGAAGGACATGGAGCAAGCCCTGGGATTGCCCTGGCATGACCCTTCCCTCTACAGGAGCTCCAGAGTCGCATCATTCCCCTGAGAGAAGTGACCACGGACCTTTAAAATGTGTGGCTTGTCCCCTTCCACCGTGGCCTATGACGAAGAAATGGAGTTTGCCACAGCTGATTAGGCATTTTATCTTACAACTTGATAAAATCTAGAAAAGAACTTGAGAAACCAGGCTGAAAGAATGCAGCCATTCCAATTATAAAAGAGGGGAAAAAAAAAAACAAGCGCTAGAAGTGACTTTATGCAAATGTGAGGATGTCTCCAACTGCAAATGAATATACTGAAGTGAAAACCTAGAAAAAATAGTGATTTCTAAGGCTAGTATGACCCCGGCTTAGGTGGTATTTCATAGAGATACCAGAATCCATGTGCCTTTGCACCAATCACCATGTTAAGGCAAGTACTCCACTAAGTTCTTTGTATTTATCATTGTGCTCAATACTTTTCAGAACCCTTTGAGGTAAGTATATTATTATCCCCAATTACATGAGGAGGCAAGCACAGCATTTAAGTACTTTGCCCAAGGTCACAGAGCTGGAAAACAAATCAGAGCCAGGTTTCGAACAGGCAGCAGGCACCTGAGTCAACATGTAGCCTGCACTCTTGGCACTCAGCTGCCAATAGCTGCCATGTCTAACTCTGCAGGAGTAGAAACCAAGTGTAGAGAGTGAAGTTATCCTAACAGCAAACTCAAGTTCCACTCTTTAAAAAGACATATACGGCATGTGCTTGTGCTAATTATAGTGGTGGGAAGTTCACACTATATTAAGTAAAACTGGATTACTGAAATATTCCTTTATATTTGGGGGGGAAAAAATGCAGCCAGATACCAGAAATCTCCAATTGGTGGCATTTATTTAAGCAAAATAGATGTAAATTCTACTCTGGTATCTGATTGTTTTTTAAGTCAGTATGAATAACACTTTCAGAGGATAAAGAAAGTTAAATCTTTCAAAATACAAGGATCAAGATCAGACATCCATGCGTGGATTAGAGTTAATTCCTAAGTCTTAAACAGGGAAATAAATAATACATTTAAAGCATACTGTCTCTGTACTGCCTCCAAAATCATACTTTTTTGTTTATGTATAAAGAAAATATCTCTGTTTCATGATTAGAATTATCAATATATTCCTGTTCAGAGTGTTTGGTTTTTCTAAACCATCTCATGAAGTAGAAAATGTCTCTATTACACTTTACATCAAAAGGGAAAAACATATGAAGAATTAATTAATTTAAAACATCTCTGCCATATGTTCCCATAAAAGCTTTATTTAGGCAGCCCTTGTTTACTCACTTTCTTAGATCTGGAGAAAGAGAGGCAAGCACGTTTACCTGAGCTCTGCCTTGTCAATTGGCACCACATTACAGTTTCATTTGAAAATGGGCCTTTTTGTTTTCACCTTATGCCAACAATGAAGACCAGGAGGAACATGTCGTAGAAAGTACAAATGGAAATGTGGAGGTGTACGGTGTGGGGGCAGGGGTGGAAGAACAGAGGGCCATTATGGGCTAAGTCATCTCATGACTTAGGACAACTAACGTAATACCCATATCGTCTCATTATAATAGAGATCATCTGTGTTTAAAGTGTAAAAAACAAAGACTGTCCATATTTCTGCTAGGGGAATGTGTTCCTTTTGTATGCACACATGATTAGACTAAAATTGTGAAATGTAATTACCCATCAGTATTAAATGTTATTACACAACATTGGAAGTTTTGCTCTTTTTTTCTCTCTCTCCTAAGTTCTAGTAGAAGAATGCAATACTTGGAGTTAAAACGTAAGGATATCACTCTATCCCTTTTATATAAATAAAACCTCCACTTCTTCATCGTTAAAAATTTAAAAAGGATAATCTCACCACACAATTGTTTGTGTTAATGAAATGAAGTGATATATGTAAAAAGTACTTTGTAAACTCTAAAGTAAAAATAACATTAAGAAGAAGATCACGAGGCATGTTCCAAGCACGTTACAAGTATTGCTTCTTTCAGTCCTCATAAAAACCCTAAGCAATGGGAAATATTATTATTTATATTAGTTCCGTTTTACAGATGAGGAAACAGGTACAGAGAAGTGATTTGTCCAGAGTCACAGAGATAGTGACAGAAACAGTATTAAATTTTATTTATATCTCCTTCGATTCTAACCATTCTACAATAATTCTAAGTGGATTCATAGCTAAAGCATAATGAAATCCAATCTCTGCCTGAATCTCTTCCCATTCAACTTATGTTTAATGGGAAGTATGACGATTATGATGATCAGTAAATGTTAGTCATAATTTCAGTGTTCTTTAAACCATGAAAAATTCTTATTATATCATTTAACTTGCTGACATGCCATAGATCAATCAGTCCTTCAAACACCTTGAGTCAGTGAGATCTGGAATCAGTGGTGCAGTAGGAGACCCCTTTCCCACCAGTCAGGAGCTGAGGAATAAACTTCAGGTGCCCACACCCTCGGCAGCCAACCCTTTGTGCAGAGTTCACATGCCAGGCTACCTGCCCTGGCTTCTGATTGCCAATCTAGTTCCCCAATGAATGTAGATCCTGGCCATGGCTCTGGCTGAAGATAGTGGACATTTTTTATTTTCTTTTGGAAATAGCATCCTAATTTAAAAAAAAATTTCCTTGCCTCATTGTGCACAGTCTTTTTAAGACTGGAAAATCAAGATGCTCTTTTTTCCTAGTTGAGAGGTGTTCACGTGACACGAGCTGTACCATTTAGAAACTCCTTCTCTGGAATTTGAATCCTGTGCAAAACTACTGAAATCAGTGGGAGCTCACTCATTATGGCAGCACCAGAATGAGAAGACTGTTGAGCAGTTCTTGCCACTAAACCACCAGAGCTGCCTGCTTTATGTCTTTTTCTAAACCTGACCCTCCAGCTTTTCAATTGTTCTTTAAATGATGACATAACTTTTCTGCCTATTTTAACCAGAGACAATTTCTGTAACTTAGAACCATTGTTGCCTAGCTAATATGTCTATTGAACTGTGTTCCTATAAGTGCCTTCCATAACATGGCTAGAACATAATCCCAGTATTCTCTTCCTCCGGTTCTCCCAACATTCAGTGACACTCCAGCCACTAGCTGACAACTGCATCAATCAAAATAAATCTCCTGTGGACCATAACTTTGTTAGTCACCATGCACTAAAGTCCACTACTCCTTGAAGCATAAGCTACCATTCACTCACAATCTGATTTGCCTGGACTGAACTCGAATTCTGCACGTCCCTTGGATCTTGTGATTTCAAATACGGACAACGTCATTGGCACTGACCTCCTCCTGTTGGCAGATGTCAGATGTACCTACTCCTACCCTTGGATCTTGTGATTCAAGAACATATACAAACTCATGACAGAAATACACCATTTGCACTGCTGAGTCATCATCCGTACTCTCTTGTTTGTGTATTTTAAAATATCCAAAAAAATTTTAACTGAAAATCTTTGGTACCATCTAGTTCATTGCCTTCGTTTTATAGATGATGAAACAGATGGATGCCAGAAAGAATAAGTGGTGGGCCCAAGTCGCATATTTAGATGATTGGCTGAGCTAGAGCTACTTTAAAAAACAAATTATTGTAGGTGGACTTCATTATTGATCACCCACTTGGAAAACTTGGAAAGAGTTGAGCACAGGTAAGTGCTATGTTCCTGGCACATAGTAAGTGATCAATAACTGTTCACTACATTACTGCATTAGTTTATAAACATATTATTTGTTTTCTCATTCTCTCACACACATAGGAGTTAGGTTGGAGCATATTCTGCAGTGGTGATTAGTTTCCCAAATTGTGAATGATCTGCACACAAGTTGGTGGGTGAATATGTCTGAAGCACTCACTACCACTTCCAACCTAGGCAATCCTCTAATCCTTTCCTTCACAAAGTTGATAACTGTATACAAATGTACATATCTAGAAATATAGCTAGATGTATTCTTTCATGTAGCTATCTTATTACTAGATATTGTTGCCTAGGTGGAGAATGGGCTAAAATCTGGAAAGTATTTTTGCTTAGGAAAAAAAAAATGTTACCAATTGTCGCTAGTTATAAGTCAAATAATAGTACAAGGTACATTAGAATCATCATAAATTAAGCTTTGTGTCTGATGAAAAACCTCAACTCCACATATAAAATGGTTTTCATGGTAAAATATATTCCATTTTCTATGTATCCTCCTTACAAATGAATGTATCCCAACTCATTTGTAATATAGACTGTCAATAGAAACTTCAAAACTTTTAACTCTTGACAACCATCACTTGGTACAGTTTTTAGCTAGATTGCTAAACAGTTTTGTATCAAGAGTTATACAGCTATCAGTGACAAAAGTGTCCTATATTTCTTTTCCTTTAGTATCTAAAAGAAAATAGAAAAAAGAATGTCTTGAGGTTATGTGTACTGCTTAGACATAGTGGAAAGAAGGACATAGGATTTTCATATTGGGCATATATAATTTCAATTGACTATTGAATAAATGAATGAATAAAAATGTTGTGGTTTTATTTATCACTTCTTGTGAGGTGTGTTTAGTGGTAAAAAACAAGGGCCAGGCAGCTGATGCAGCCTGATACTGATTGCTGTATTATTCTACACACGTGGAACTACATTATGTCCTCACCTCTATTTCTCGCCAGCTCAAGAGAATTTAGAAGGGGGTTTCCAAAATGGGGAAGAGCACCAGCATATGAGCATAAGTAGTAAGAAATAAGGGCTTAGTTTATTTTTGCTTCACTTTTCACAGTGCCTGTTTACTTACAGTGGCTGCCTCAAACCTTTTATCACTCAAAGAACAGGTAAGCTCTTTTCTCTTCATGGAAACTTCTGCTTACAGTACAGAGGTAATTCATAGCAAATTTTCATATGTATTCAAAGGGATTATATGCAAATATATCTTAGCTATGTTTTCTCCTTAAAGTGGGGGCAAAAGAAGCATAGAAGTAAAAATGATTAATTGCAACGTGATTAATGGCAAACTGATGGCAGAATTTATTAATAGTCTGAAGGACTATCATCAAGTAAAGCTGCTCCTCAGAGGGATGGAAAACCCATTAAAATGTCAGAAAGCATATATTGTAAATGTTTACAAGCAGAGTACACTTCTGGATAGGCAATTACATAACAAGAAGTAGACTTGATCCCTGCTGCCAGAAAATGTAACATGATCTGACTTTCACCAACTTCATTTTTGGAAATATAATTACTGGCATCCTAGCAATTATGAAAGTGAAAAAGTGGGTAGAGATAATGCAAAAACATTGAGTACGACACATTGTAGAAAATATTGAAAATCTAAAGAAGTTAAAATACATATTAATAAAGCAAGAAGTGACATACAGCAAATCTTTGAACGACATGGGTTTGAATTGTGCAGGTCCACTTATACAAGGTGGGTTTGTTCCAATCAAGTGCAGACCGAACATATATTCCCATGTATAGCAAGGGTGGGTTTGTTCCAATCAAGTGCAGACCGAACATATATTCCCATGTATAGCAAGGGCCAATCCCACATGTAAGGAGGGCTGACTTTTCATGCGAGTTCCGCAGGCAGGACTGACTAGATTTGTGGATTCCACTGCGGGGATTGGGGGAAGAGTTGGTGCCACTAACCCCAGTGTTATTCAAGGGTCAGTTTTAGTTATAAATACAGAGGTCTTCTTCCCTGAAAGTTATTCTTTATAACATAGTAAACACTTTCAATATTTCCAAATATAATTTACTTTTATCCATTTCTTTGTAGCATCATATACCTGCCAAATATTGGGCTATAACTGTGTCAGTGTGACACATGCTTTACAATTAAAATTATTTACTTCTCAGTAAGTACAAGAAAACGAAGAACATCATGAAAAAATGAGATTCTCCTGGCCTTCACATCTTGGGCACGAGGGGTGACAATCAGATCTGTATCTCATGAATATTCATAACCAATTAAAAAAATGAGATTCTCAAAGTACAAGCAAGCCCATACATAAGTAATTTTTCTACATTCATTATTTACTATTGAACTCTTTCAAACCAAAAATAGATCATGTTACATTCAAAATGCTATTGAAGAGGAAAACTTTCTCCTACTCTTTTTTCTTTCTTATTTTAGGTTAGTTTTAAAGCAGGAAAACTAAAGCCTGACAAATATTCATAGCAAATATAAATGAGTATCACATGATTCAGTAATTGCCTTTCTAAGTATATACCCAGAAGAACCCCCTGCATATATGTGCAAGAGGGAACATTTATTATTTAAAGAATGTTCCAGCACTGTTTGTTACAGCAAAATCTGAAAGGCTCGCAGATTAGAGAGTGGGGAATAAACTGCACTATCTTCACCAGATGGGATGTTACCAGTAGTTAAAACAAAAGAATTACAGTGATGCACAGCAATATGGATCAAAAGTGCATAAAATAAATACCAAAAGATTACATATAGCATGGAGCCCATTTCATAGAATTAAAAATGATGAAAACAAATATATATGCATTTATGGATGCACATAGATGTGATCAACTCTATAAAAGGGAAATCTAGGAAATAAGGAAGCAAATACAGGATGATGTTAATTCCAAGTTAGCTGAAGACAGGGGAACAGATTAGCCACAATAAACCACATAATTAGATGTAAGTTATTATCTAGGATTTCCTAGGTTTTGTTTTGGATTCATGAATGGTTATTTTATTATAAAAAAGACTAATAAAATGAAGAATAGAGGAAAGGAAAGAAGGAAGGGAGGGAGGGAGGGAGAAAAGAAGGCTGTGCATGGATCAACAATGAGAGTGTATCATGACCCAAGGATTGTGATTAATATAACACTAGGTGCATCTGCAGAACAAAAGCAAACATACGAAAGCAACAATAGTAGAACCAAAGTGCAAAATCTCAGTAAACCACAGGGCTGTTTTCCTGTTAAAAGACACTGAACCCATGTCTTTACCTTCTGCAAATGATACATCAGGATAAGCCTGAGTTGTACTAACCCTAATTAAGCCTGATTTGATCATTAATACTAAGAAACAGGCAGCCAGATACTTCGGTCACAGTTCAGGACCATTAGCTGACTTATAAAGTGGTCACAACCATTCTGACCCTACCCTAAATAAGTGAGCAAAGGATTTGTTTGAAGATGCAAGGAGGTAAAAATGCCTTCCATCAGAATCTCAAGTGGGAGCTAACTGGGGATAAATAAATACACCTTTCAGTTAATATAGAATAAATACAAAGTATGCTGTAAAGCAGTTTTATAAAGCAAACTCAAATTCCCTTATAACTTCCGTTTTGAAGTAGGTGGTGTTTTCTCCTTGCGGAGAAATATTAACCCAATATGCAATCAGATAATATTTGGAAAGTCAACAAATCTTTTAATTTATTACAAAGAAAAACAATCACTGCCTACATTTTGGCACTTGGGGAAATTTATTCATTCAAAAATTTGCTCTGCCTGAGTATTTAAAATTCTGCCTAAAATAAGAGTGTAATGAAAGATTTTTTAAAAAGTTCATTAACTTTCTGATAAAACACTCATAAGTATTTCCTAAATACTAACAATAAAAGTGGTCTATTCTTGCTGTTCAAAAAAAGGTGTGACATACAGAATACATAAGTGACAACACAGATGGAAACAGATATGAGTTCTCAGCCTCTGACTATTTGAGCAAATTTAACTTAGTATCCATAGAAGATTATATTGCTTTCCCTGTGTTACCTCGATCATTTTATAGATCCCTTTACAAACACCATAACTGATACCCTTTATTATAGTGTCTTTAGATAACAGGAAACATCATATAAAAGTAAAATACTGATGTGATCAGCGCTAACCCAGCATTAGAAAGTAAAATCCCAGCCTGTGAGAAATGTAGTTTTTGTATTCTCATTTATTTTTTGTTTTGTCTTGTTTTGTTTGCATCCGTCTACAGTTAAATGCTGGTTGATTGGTTTGTTTATTCAATTGATGGCTATATCTGCCTCAGGCTCTATTAGCAGCACAGTAAAATTGATCATATAAAGATGCTGGCTATTGTTTGATATTACTAGAGGCCTAAATGTGTCTGTAATGTCTTAAGTAAGTCAGCCTAGACTCTTCAGTTGATTCAGGTATCATTGACAAGATGGCAATACAAGATACTTAAATGAATTGAATTAAATTTGCAACTTCAGCTTAATATTTATTTTGTAAATTACTTATGAGCCATTTCCCTACATTATTCAGAATGCACAGAGAGTGGATTATCAAAATCAAGACATTTTCACATGGCTTTGCCTTTGTCCTGAGTACTTCTCCACCTCACATATACCCAGTCCTCATATCTTCTATGCACTCAATTAAGAAGCACCTTTGGTATGAAATAGTACCCTGTTAATGTTAATGGCTTCCTTGCCCACATTTTGCCCCCTGCTAATTTTTATCATAGTGTGTGTGCGTGTCTATGGTTCACTGGCAAAGACAGTGGCAAGTATCTTATATCTCCAGTTCTCTAACTCAGGATGAGTATACTGATAAGTCTTCTGCATCCTAAATCCAATTGATGAGCATTCCTGGAGCAAATCACATAGGAATGCTGAATTGTACCATCATGCATCCGTTGTTACCAATTTCAAATTAGCCTCAACACTGAACCTCTTCTGTTCTTCTCATGACCTTCCTCTCATCTCTGAGGTCTGAACCTCTCCTGTTCTCATGACCTTCCTCTCTTCTCTGCAAGACCTCTCTCAAACCACCTCTTCTTTCCTCAGACCTTTGACCTGTCCTCTCTTCCTCTCACTTTCAGCCAATAACCATTCCCTGAAATTAGAACAAACAGGGATTCTCTTAACTTCCTGCTACCAGACATAATCCTGTCCACCATCTGCAACCATTTTTCCTTTATCAAATTTACAATAAAAAAGACGTGTCTGCCTATCAAAGGTGATGAAAGTACCTACATTTTGGATCACATCCTGTGTGAGAACATCCGCATCCATGTTCACAAGAAACATGGCCTATCCACATCTCTTTTTATCTTTAAACTTTCCCAACTTTCCATTTTTCAGACAAACACAAGCTTCCCTGAGCCCCATATCTTCCTCCAGGTAACATTCTGTTTCTCATGACAATTAAAAGTTGTCTCAGTGTCTACTATTATTTCCCTACAACTCCCATTCTCCTTAATTCACAGTGGCAATACGTAAATATTAGCTCTCTGATAGGGTTCTTGTGATGATGAAGTAATCAGGTAAATATCACAATTGAAGATAATTATTGTTATTCACAACTTGCTCCTACAGGAGCATTCAACCGATTGACCACTCTCTGCTTGAAACACTTTCTCTTTTGGAAACCACGATCCATGCTCTTTGGACCATTTCCCTACCTCTCCGACACCTCTTTATCCTTCTCTTGTTAACTTCACCTGCTCCACCTGATGATTCATCATGAAGTTCCTCAGGGGTCTGATCTCAGGCCTTCATACTCTCTCTCTATGTGAAATAATTTATTCCTGTGGTTTCAGTACCATAATTTTGTTGTATCGTTCAGAGTACCCAGTTGCAAACAACTGTACACAAACTAACTTAAGCAAAATAGGAATTCATTTGGAATATTCTCAAGGAAAGGCAAAGAACCAGGCTGGAAAGTTGATCCTAGAAACAGTGTCTCACGGGGAAAAGTGAAGTTACTAGTGTCACCTTGGAAGAACGGGAGGCCTCTACCACTACGCTTCCCCACTACAGAGCAGTTTCTCACTCTTCTCACTTACGCATTCAAGTCTGAGAGTTGTGTCTGATTATAGGAACTTAGGTCACATCTGTCTTTATTCAAACTGCAAAGAAGTCAACAAAATATGTTTCTGAATTCTATCCGGGGAAGACAGGACTCATAGTGTGGGAGATTACAGAACACAGGAAGAGTACTCCGAGATATTAGGTGACAAGAAATGGCAAAGATCCACAAAAGTCCATCTCTTAGCTGCCTGACATTAATGTGTATCCTTCCTTCAAACTTAATCTTCCAAACAGCAGCATGCTCACAACTATCCTAATGAAACTATCTACAGCATATATATATTCACCATCTCTAAAAGGAAGGAAAAATGTCAACATAGTGTGCATGATAGGATCAGTGTATTTCATGACAGTTGAAGTAGAGTTCGGTTCACACTGGACCCTCTTCCCTCTTGCAGTAGTGTATTGCTGATTAAAATCTATCATTACAACTTCAATGTCTGACTTTATCTTTGACAGAAGCATCTGCTTATGCAACTTATTTGTGTGATAGGACCTCCTTGAAGTCAAACCTGTGTCCATACCATTTCTAATTGATGATCATTGCTGGTCCCAACCAATGATAGAGCTTGGAGTATTAGGTAACACCAAGTTCATGAGCATAAGCTCAGGTCATTTGGTGCTCTGTTGTCAGTGTTCAATGCCTAACATTCTAGTTTCTGCCAGAAAACTAGAAACTATTAATCAAAAGGAAAATAGTTACTTGCCAAGAGTTTACAGCTTTGTTCTAACACCTTAGGTACCTACAATATGATTCTCCTAGTAAGGTTAAATGAAGGATTTATACAGTATTTCCCTCTGCTACAGACACTTTGGACGTGATTAGATTTGCTGTCATACAGTACTTTGCAGAGTTGCTTTTATGGGGTGTGGTCCAGCAGGAAGGCGTTCTCTTGCTGAGGTACCATTTAAAAATGGCATCCTTTCAAGCCATTTGGCAAATCAATCAGAGTAGCCAACTAAATTGTGATGGTAATCTTCTCCAATATTCAAAGAAACTCACCGTACCTCTCAGTGATTTACAGGGCAAAGTACAGCAACTTGTTTTTCACTTTGAACAGTATTTCCTACCATGTTCTATACTACAAATTACTCAGAAACTTCTTCAAGGTTTCAGACCCCTGTAAGAAGCAGGTTCCCTGTGCACTGGTCATTAGCTTGTCTGAGTCCAGTTAAAGAGAACACATTCAACACAAGTTATATGAAGCAGATTTATTAAGTATAGATAGGCAACAAGGGACAACAGAAGCCTAGGATTCATTGTGAGCTGGTCCCCAAGGCTCAGAAAGCTACCTGGGGCAGATGGAGTCTCTACTGTACATGCCCTACCTGCACCACAGATGAGAGAACCAACAAGCAGCCTGCCCTGGGTGTTATACCCCAGGATAATGTGATACACTGGGCTAAAGTACTGAAGGATATCCTACTTCTGCGGGGGACTGGAACAGATCCAGGCTGTTCTGCCCAGCCCCTCCCTATCTCAGGATATTATATTCCAGCACATTATACAGTAATTCTTAAAAACAAGTGAGAAATGGGGGCAGAACTGGGTAAGTCTAAGGCCACCCAGAGAACTGTCCTGTACCCTATATTTTGGTGGGCTCTATCGCCAAAACATTAGCATGCATACATGAATTAGCAAAAAAAAAAAAAAAAAAAAAAATCTAGAGTACCTTCTCTCCAATTCCCTACCTCATGATGTTATCAACATAGTGAACCTGGATGACGCTCTGTGATATTGTGAGAAGATCAAGGTCCCTCTATAACATACTTTGGCATAGAGTAATATATTTAATACAGTTCTGAAACAAGATAGTAAAGGCATACCTCTGTTTGTACCATGTGAAAGCAAACTATTTTTGTTATTCTCTGGTTATTAGAGTAGGAAAAAGACATGTACCACATAAATACTTTTGACACAGGCACAGTAAGATCCTGACTCTCTGACTGCGCCATAGCTTCACTTTAGGTGCTATGCTAAGGCCGTGTAGACTTCCTCTAGAAATGAGACTGAAACTAGAAGAGTAGTTGAAATTAGAGTTAACAATTAAATGTAGGCAAGCCTACTGTCATTCTCCAAGGCCTGTCTCTACTGTTCAGGTGATACTGCTAGCTGAGTGAGGAAGGGAAAGGCAGTGCCATCCCTTTTGTGGGAACAAAAATCCCTGTTATTTCACCTGAGATATGTAACAGCTTTGGTTTGTAATTTTAAAGCAGAAGAAAAGGTCTACAAATGTCTACTTAGCCTACCAAAATAGTGTTTGCTCCATGGGTTATAAAACCAATCTGGAACCGTGCCAGTTACTATTTATAACTACTACAACTATCGCTCAGGAATTAGAAAAATAACAACAGTATGTATTTAGAAACTCACGGGGCCTACTTTGAATACACTCAGGACAAATGCCCATTAGTCAGTTGACCTCCATTAACCTCAGTATTGCTAGTGAATTACAGCAGTGGTTTAGGTTTAGCCAGGAGTGTTAACTTGAAATTGGTGTCCAATACTCAGTGAAATGTCTGGGTATTTTTCTTTCTTTAGCATACAGCTGCCTTCATAAGTAGCGTAGGCCCCTAATGACATGAGTAACAATAGCTAAGGTTTATTGATTGCTTGTTTAAGTGCTTTATAAATACTTATTTAATCCCCTTCTCCAATGTTTCTAATTGAAGTCAGGGAGCTCACTCCAAAGACAATCTTAAAAGTTTTCAAAAGCCTGCCATCATGCTTTTTAATAACCCTGAGACTTTCCTTCCCAATGTATTTCTATCAATATAGCTGCATTCCAATTTTCTGAGTTTTTTTAGGGAACCAATTTAGGGGTTAGAGTCACCCATGATAAATTTGCTCTGGAAATTTCCATAACTTATTGGATTTATCTTCTTTAGCTCAAGAAATTTTATGGCATATTTACTTCATTAAGCGTAGGCCATCACTGTGTGTTTTAGCTAACTACCTGAGCAAACAATTAAAATATCTGACTGATTCTAGCTATAGGACTATAGGCAATAAGGGGTGATGGAGAGAGAGGTAAGGAACATTTGCTTCCCTTGCAAAGTACTTATTTTGGGTATATTGAAGCCAGGCATTAATGGCCTGAATAGACTGGGAAAGAGGTGTGATTTTTCAGGCAAGACACTCCATGAGGTTTGGGTGTATTGGGTTTTCTCAAATTCCTCTCTTGATTCCAGTGCCCTACTCTTTTCTATTCAATCTGTTGTTACTAAGAAATCTAACAAAGATGTGAATTCAACTTCAGCTGAAACTCAGCAACCCAGAGCACCGACAGAATGTTTTGTTCTTGGCCATGTCAATCTTGCTATTGCAACAAAAATACTTTTGACACGGGTACATAAGATTCTGATTCTCTGACTACTCCTTGAGCCAGTGGTTTAAAACTTTATCTTACCATTTTCTGTCATTAAGCTCTTCAGTGCAGCTGGAAACAGCCAGCCTTCCTGCTTTTCCTTGTAATCTTGAGTACTTCCTACTCGTTCTGTATCAACATCACATGTTTTCCCCAAGTCTTCACTTTAATAGCCGTTTAAGGATAATTTAAGTAACTGTTTCGCATGCTATGTCATTAACCACCAGAGTTCCCAGTTCTGTGTCAACATTCTTCAGTGTCTTCAAGCCCAACCAGCATAAATAACCCTTTCACTGATCTATATTTCCTTGAGGGTCTGTTGCTTCTCCTGTGGCCAAATACTATACTGGTCAGGATGCTTTGTTACAAACATTAGGAAATATTCTGGCTTATGTTTGAAAAAAATGAATTTTTAAATGTTGCTTTGCCCCCCACAGATTTGTCACCCCACTTCCCCTGGGTGACAGAGCCACAAAGGGTTTCTCAAAGCCCATCTCTTCTGAGCAGTGAGAAGCCCCAAAGTGGTTAATCTACCCCGGAACCCTCAAGCGAGACACATTCCTTCCTTGGGAAATTAACCCCCAATTGGGGTTCTCTTCCTGCATTTATTTTCCAGACCAGGAAGTTATGGGAAGAGAACACAGGTGGGGTTATAGTTTAACAATATAGGCTGGTAACTTTCAGTGAAACAAGACAGATGACATTCCAGTAAGGCAATTAAGTGGTCCTATCAACAAAAGCTTGATCTTAGCAAACATTCCTTCATACATCAATTTCTCAGTATCTTTACATAACAATCAGTAACTAGTCTGTCCTTGAGCCAGCAACCTTGCTGTGCCACAAATCTTTATCTTACACTAGAGACTGTATAGCCTGAGGGAAATTTCTTGTCCTCGGCAAGGTCAATATTTGAAACTGGAAGCCTTTGGAAAACCAGGCTCTGTGAAGTACATTTGCTTTAAGAATCCTCTATATTT
Source organism: Cynocephalus volans (assembly GCF_027409185.1). NCBI lineage: Eukaryota > Metazoa > Chordata > Mammalia > Dermoptera > Cynocephalidae > Cynocephalus > Cynocephalus volans. Next base: position 82,777,543 of record NC_084464.1, read on the forward strand.
AGTGATATTATGGGGCTTATATAAACTAGGGAAGGGCTAGAGGGTAAGACTCTGAAGCTACTCTGCCAGGAGCAACAATTCCACACCACGGGGGCTGCTCTAGAAGAGACACCATGGTCATGTCACCTAGAACTGATTGCCCTTAGGACCAGATGCTTGATGTTCTACTCTCGACCTCCCTCACCACCCACCCCACACATATACTGGGAAAAAAACAATATCTCCGTTATTACATGTGCCAGAATAGTGTATTCCCCACTTCATGTTCACCTTTCATAATGCTAACTTTCTAATGCAAATCTCATATGGGTTCAACTGATTGGAGAATTTTAAGTCACATTCCTACATCTAAAAGGGAGTCTGGCACATAAACACATTGGCCTTTGCCTTGGGAAGATGACTAATAATGTGAGAAATTGCCAAAGTGTAGGAGCTGCAGATTGAATGACCTCCAAACTCATTGAACTTAATCCCCTCTGTGACAGTGTTAAGAGAGTGTGAAATTTTATAATGGTAATTGTAGGGAAAGTGAAGGAAAATGGTCAAGGCCCCACAGATGTTCAGAGTCTTGCCGAGCATTTGATGTAAATAGGCTCATGTACCCAGGTGTTCCTTGGTTATTATCTAATGTAATTGCACATGTGCACCCATGTGTCCTGGGTTATGACTCAAGAATAAAGGACAAGTGGCTCTAATCCACGGCATCCCCTGCCCCCAGAGTGCCCCCGGGCTTGGGGGAGGTCATGGCAAGGCTGCTACTGCTGCTGGAGACTTGTTGCAAGCTGTTGCTGCCAGTGCCCCCAGGATGCCCTGAGAAGGCCACTGCCACTACTGCTTCTGCTGTTACTGATGCTACTGAGAACTGAGCTCATGTCATCTGCCAATGGCTCCTGGGATCTTTCCCAATTACCTAGAGCTTGTGGACCTTCATGTGAGGGATCTGGTGACACAGCCCGGCACGTGAGGGGTCTGTACAATGGGTTTGAAGGGTTTGAGCCCTAGCCCTGACAATACAAATAGAAACTTGGTATAACTAAAATAATGAAACATTTTGGCTTTAGTTATGAAATGCCCTAGCCATAAAATTAGCATAGCTATTTCCTCAATCAGACAACTGGCACAGTCGTATAGGTTTACAGTAATTAAAAAGCGAGACCTTTAGGAGGTGACTGGATTGTGAGGACCATGTCTAGTGAATGGATTGATCCATCACTGAGTAATAAGTTGATGGTTTAATGCTGATCATGGGCATGGTTCTGACGGCTTTAAAGGTAGAGCCAGTGCAGAGTCTCTCTCGGCTTCTGCCATCAGCCATGTATCACCCTGCTTTGTTGTGAAGAGACACTATCCACCAACAAAGCTCTCACCAGATGTGTTGCCCGGATTTTGGACTTCTCAGCCTCTGAAGCTGTAAGCAGTAAATACTGTTTCTTACAAATTACCCAGTTTCAGGTAATTCTGTTATAAGCTGCAGAAATGGACTAATACAATAGGGAAAGCATTAGTCCACTACAAGTGACAAATGTCCATCACATAAACTATATGTTAAGAACACCTAAATTGATATCATCGACCCTGTGATAGACATTACTAGCACTCACCAGTATTTCTGGATCTCTTCCTTTTCCTAGATAATGATGAGAAACTACACTTAGCCTTCTTCTAGAAGTCAGCAGAGGTCACATAACTTGCCTTGGCTGATGGAGTGTAAAATAAAAATGACAAGTGTCACCTCAGGGCAGAAATATCTTTGAACAGATATGCCTTTCCACATGCTCTCTTTCCCTGCTGTGGTAAACTCTGAAGCCCCTTCCTAACATGGGAAGGCTTCCATCAGCCCAGGAGCCTGAATGAATAACCTGGAAAAGCTTCCCCTCTGACCTGTAATGGACATATTGCAGGAACAAGAAATAAGTCTTATGGTTATAACTCCTTGAGATTTTGCTGTGATGTAATTTAGCCTGTGCTATCTATCAGAAGCCCAGACCTCTCTTCTGACTGTACATTTTATATTACACATACCTAACAGCTTGCAAGCCATGACATTGGGCTGTTATACAAGAATTCCAGACTCAGTATGTCCAAAACTGCACTCATGAACTTCTCAAACTATTCTTTCTCCAGTGTTTCCTGATTCAGCAAATCAGCCAACAGTCTGCTCAATGTAGAAAAAATAAGGATCTGTTCTGATTCTTCCCATTTTTTTTAACTACACATATGCTCTCAATTTCCAAGTGTTATAGAGTTCTTTTTTGTTGTTGTTGTTTTCCTATTGCTGTAGTCCTGGTCTTTTTCCTTCCAACAGCCTAGTCCAAAAAAAAAAAAAAAACACATTTCTTACATGATTTAATAAAGTAGTATCATACCTAGTTACCACATTTATCCCTGCATTCCAATCCAGCCTCTACACTACAGCAGCATGGTTCTTTTGTTTGTTTGTTTTTAAATATAGATTTGATTACATAACTCTCTTCATTAAAAACCACCAATGGCCTTCTCATTTCTCTTAGTGTAACGTTGAAATTCCGGATGGAACTCTTTAAGGTTCTGCACAGTCTAGTCTTTTGCTCATCTTATCTTCGCTCTCATCTCCAAGAATTGATGAGCATTCAGTTCTTAGGACATCCCGTCCTCCTTCCCACCTCAGAGTCTGTGCTCCTGCTGTTATTTCCTCTGCCTGAAGACTCTCTCCAACCACCTCACAACATCCGCTACTACCACCCCCACCTCTACCTTGCTACATCCACCCACTCTCCTTTCTATTGTCCATGCATTCTTTATGTCTCTGCTTAATGTTATTGTCTCAAGAAACATGCCTTAAGCCCTTGATCCTCCACACCTGTTACAGTTTCCCAAAGTAGTTCACACTTAATGTCCACTCGTACCCTCTTCCAATAACTCATATGCGGTTTGTCTTCCCAGAATAGTATTTAAATTCCATGATGAAGAAAGCATTGGCTTCTTTGTCATGGTTTCTTCAATCCTAGCACATAATAGACCATCAGTAATATTTTTTTTTAATGAGGATTTGAAGTTGAATAAATGAATGAATGACTCCTAGAAGACGTTTTTACATCCTTACCATATTTCAGGTTCTTTTTTAGTTGCTCTGCCAACTTACATCTATGTTCCGTGTTTTTTTTTTTTAACTTAGTAGACATAAAAATTATCCTGTTTGTTGTTTAAATCATGTTATCTGCTCATCTGTTCTTGATTTTGTTTCATTTGTTCTGCTTATAGCCAGCTTACTGCTTGCATGGAATTGTTTTAGTGTCAATCTTTTTAATTGTTTGGAAACCAAGGGTTTGTTTGTTTATTTCTCATACCCTGTGCTGGCACAGAATACTGACATTTTTTGGATTCAAGCATTTGCACAAACTATTAAATGTGTTCCACATCTGGGAAGGTAGAGAAAAAAGCCCAGAAAATTCTGACTTGATTTTTTTTCTTCCAAATTGAAAGAAATTCTATATGTGAATATTCTTATTCTTATATTTAGACAGCATTTGAGTAAACCACTCAAATATTAGAACATAGATTTTAAATAACAACTTTTTGAAAATTGTTTTTAGTGTTTAATATGACTGGTAATATCTTCTTAACAAACCTTCTATTGCTTAAGTAGATTCCAGCTATAAAATCTTGTTACAAAAGACTCCAAGTAATGAACTAGAATGTAGAACAGAAAAATGTTTGTATAGATTAAGTCCAGTGCAAATGTATCTGAAACAAAATTCATTGGTGGGATATAAGAGAGGATGTTTTAAAGCCCATTCAATTGAAAACCAAAAAACAATTCAAAAGATCAACGAATCAAAAAGTTGGTTTTTTGAAAAGATAAATAAAATTGACAAACCATTAGCATGGCTAACAAAAAAAAGAAGAGAGAAGACTCAAATAACAAAAATTAGAAATGAAAAAGGCGATATTACAACTGATTCATCTGAAATACAAGGAATCATTCGAGACTACTATAAACAACTTATACGCCAACAAATTTGAAAATCTGCAGGAAATGGATAAATTTCTGGACACACACAAGCTCCCAAAACTGAACTGTGAAGACGTAGAAAGTTTGAACAGACCAATAACAATAAAGGAGATTGAAGCTGTTATCAGAAGGCTCCCAACAAAGAAAAGCCCAGGACCAGATGGATTCACAGCAGAATTTTACCAAACATTCAAAGAGGAATTGACACCAATTCTTTACAAACTATTCCAAAAGATTGAAACGGACGCAAATCTCCCAAACTCATTCTATGAAGCAAACATCATCCTGATACCAAAAGCAGGTAAAGATATAACCAAAAAAGAAAACTACAGGCCGATATCCTTGATGAATATAGATGCAAAAATCCTCACTAAAATACTAGCAAACAGAATACAGCAACACATACGAAAAATTATTCATCACGATCAAGTGGGATTCATCCCAGGGATGCAAGGTTGGTTCAACATACACAAATCAATAAATGTGATACACCATATTAATAAACTCAAACACAAGGACCATATGATCATCTCTATAGATGCTGAAAAAGCATTTGATAAAGTTCAGCACTCATTCATGACAAAGACCCTCTATAAGTTAGGTATAGAGGGAAAGTATCTCAACATAATTAAAGCCATATATCCCAAACCCACTGCCAATATCATCCTGAATGGGGAAAAGCTGAAAGCTTTTCCTTTAAGAACAGGAACTAGACAAGGATGCCCACTCTCACCACTCCTATTCAACATAGTGTTGGAAGTACTAGCCAGAGCAATCAGAGAAGAGAAGGAAATAAAGGGCATCCAGATTGGAAAAGATGAAGTCAAACTGTCCCTGTTTGCAGATGACATGATCCTATATATCGAACAGCCTAAAACCTGTACAAAAAAACTCTTGGAATTGATAAATGATTTCAGCACAGTAGCAGGATACAAAATCAACACACAAAAATCAGTAGCATTTCTTTTCTCCAATAGTGAACATGCAGAACGAGAAATCAAGAAAGCCTTCCCATTTACAATAGCCACCAAAAAAATAAAATACTTAGGAATTGAGTTAACCAAGGAGGTGAAAAATCTCTATCATGAGAACTACAAACCACTGCTGAGAGAAATTAGAGAGGATACAAGAAGATGGAAAGATATTCCATGCTCTTGGATTGGAAGAATCAACATAGTGAAAATGTCCATACTACCCAAAGTGATATACAAATTCAATGCAATCCCCATCAAAATTCCAAAGACATTTTTCTCAGAAATGGAAAAAACTATTCAGACATTTATATGGAATAATAAAAGACCACACATAGCCAAAGCAATGCTCAGCAAAAAAAATAAAGCTGGAGGCATAACACTACCTGACTTTAAGCTATACTACAAAGCTATAATAACCAAAACAGTATGGTACTGGCATAAAAACAGACACACTGACCAATGGAATAGAATAGAGAATCCAGAAATCAACCCACACACCTACAGCCATCTGATCTTTGACAAAGGCACCAAGCCTATTCACTGGGGAAGGGACTGCCTCTTCAGGAAATGGTGCTGGGATAACTGGATATCCATATGCAGGAGAATGAAACTAGATCCACACCTCTCACCGTGTACTAAAATCAACTCAAAATGGATTAAGGATTTAAATATACACCCTGAGACAATAAAACTTCTTAAAGAAAACATAGGAGAAACACTTCAGGAAATAGGACTGGGCACAGACTTCATGAATACGACCCCAAAAGCAAGGGCAACCAAAGGAAAAATAAACAAATGGGATTATATCAAACTAAAAAGCTTCTGCACAGCAAAAGAAACAATTAAAAGAGTTAAAAGACAACCAACAGAGTGGGAGAAAATATTTGCAAAATATACATCTGACAAAGGATTAATATCCAGAATATATAAGGAACTCAAACAACTTTACAAGAAGAAAACAAGCAACCCAATTAAAAAATGGGCAAAAGAGCTAAGTAGGCATTTCTCTAAGGAAGATATACAAATGGCCAACAGACATATGAAAAAATGCTCAATATCACTCAGCATCCGGGAAATGCAAATCAAAACCACATTGAGATACCATCTAACCCCAGTTAGGATGGCTAAAATCCAAAAGACTCTGAACGATAAATGCTGGCTAGGATGCGGAGAAAAAGGAACTCTCATACATTGTTGGTGGGACTGCAAAATGGTGCAGCCTCTATGGAAAATGGTATGGAGATTCCTGAAACAATTGCAGCTAGATCTACCATACGACCCAGCTATCCCACTGTTGGGAATATACCCAGAGGAATGGAAATCATCAAGTCGAAGATATACCTGTTCCCCAATGTTCATCACAGCACTCTTTACAATAGCCAAGAGTTGGAACCAGCCCAAATGCCCATCATCAGATGAGTGGATACAGAAAATGTGGTACATCTACACAATGGAATACTACTCAGCTATAAAAAAGAATGAAATACTGCCATTTGCAAGAACATGGATGGACCTTGAGAGAATTATATTAAGTGAAACAAGCCAGGCACAGAAAGAGAAATTCCACATGTTCTCACTTATTGGTGGGAGCTAAAAATTGATATATAAATTCACACACACACACACACACACACACACACACACACACACACACACACACACACACACACACACACATACACGCACACAAAAACTGGGGGGGGGGAGAAGATATAACAACCACAATTATTTGAAGTTGATATGACAAGCAAACAGAAAGGACATTGTTGGGGGGAGGGGGGGAGGGATAAGGGAGGGAGGTTTTGGTGATGGGGAGCAATAATCAGCTACAATGTATGTCGACAAAATAAAATTTAAAAAAAAAAAAAGAAAAAAAAAAAAAAGCCCTTTCAAAAAGCAACTTATAATTCTTCCAGGATATTTTGTCTCAAATCAATAAATCATGAGCCAGTGGGGTTTCTTCCGGAGCACCTTTTTCAATTGCTACATATTACCAATTTGGCAGGTCCCACGGGTGACTTTAAAAGTGAATCAAAATTCTCCACAGATCTCTTCTATCTCCCATTACAGTGTTTCCTTGAAGTGTGCATAGGAAACAGTCATCATGTGTTCTACAATACCATGTTGAAGAATTGAGGAAACTGCTATAAAAATGCAAATTGGGGGGAATTAACGGATTTTTCTCCTGAAGCTGCCTGAATATTGTTCAGAGATATCAAGAATTTGTGGTAAACAGCAAGGAGGAGGCCTTAAAAATCAGTTGCAGTGTGCTCTTCTGCACATTTTTTAAGAGCAACTATTTTCTCCCACTGTGTAAGTTGTCATTTCATTCTGTTGATTGTTTCCTTTGCTGTGCAGAAAATTTTTAGTTTGATATAATCCCATTTGTTTATTTTTTCTTTTGATGCTTTGTTTTTTGGGTCTTTTCATAAAGTCTTCGTTCACTCCTACATCTTGAAGTGTTTCCCCTATGTTTTCATCTAGGAATTTTATAGTTTCAATTCTTATGCATAAATCTTTAATCAATTTTGAGTTGATTTTGGTATATGGCAAGAGGTATGGATCTAGTTTCAGTCTTTTACACATATTTATCCAATTTTCCCAGCACTATTTACTGAAGAGGCTGTCCTTCCCCCAATGTATATTCTTAGTACCTTTATCGAAGATCTGTTGGCTGGGTTGATTTCTCGGTCCTCTATTCCATTCCATTGGTCCATGTGCCTGTTTTTATGGCAGTACCATGCTGTTTTGGTTACTGTAGCTTTGCAGTATGCCAGTTGTTGGTCTGACCCAATCTCCTTTTACTCTCCTCCTCATTTGCTCGGCTGCAGCCACTCTGTCCTTGTTACTTGGGAGGTTCCAGACATACTCTTGCCTTACGTCTTCTCTAATTATTTTTTCCTATACCTGAAACATTCTCCTCCTAAAAATACGTCTGTATCCAAGCAACTTAAAGTGGCTGGAGAAAAACATCAAATCTCACATTCTTGAGGCCTTTTTTCTAATGCTATATTCTTTGTCTGAGATCTGTTCAAGTCATCCTATACCACCTGACTTAAATTATGCTACAAAGCTATAGTAACCAAAACAGCATGGTACTAGCATAAAAACAGATACAGGGACTAATGAATTAGAGTAGAGAATGCAGAAATCAATACACATACTTACAGCCAACTGATTTTCAACAAAGGGACCAAGGACATGCATTGGGAAAAAGATGGCCTCTTCCATTAATGGTGCTGGGAAAACTGGACATCCATGTGTGGAAGAATGAAACTAGACCTGTACCTCTTGCCATATACCCAAATCAACTCAAAATGGATTAAAGACTTATATATAAGATGTGAAACCACAAAACTCCTATAAGAAAACAGGGCAAACACTTCAGGATGTAGGACTGGGCAAAGACTTTATGAATAAGGCTTCAAAAGCACAGGCAACAAAAGAAAAAATAAACAAATGGGGTTATATCAAACTAAAAATCTTTTGCACAGCAAAGAAAACAATCAACAGAGTGAAAAGACAATTTAAAGAATGGAAGAAAATATTTGCAGCTACATATCCAAGAAAAGAGTAATATCCAGGATATACAAGGAACTCAAACAACTTAACAGTGAAAAAACAAATAATCCAATTGAAATGGGCAAAAGAGCTGAATGGACATTTCTCAAAGGAAGACATAAAAATGGCCAAGAGATACATGAAAAAATGCTCAACATCACTAAGCATCAGGGAAATGCAAATCAAAACCACACTGAAATATCATCTCACCCAAGTTGGATGGACTATTATCAAAAAGACAGGATAACAAATGCTTCCAGGGATGCTGAGAAAGGGGAACTCTACTATACTGTTGGTGGGACTGTAAATTAGCACAGCCATTATGGAAAATAGCATAGAGATTCCTCAAACAACTACAGATACTACTGCCATATGATCCAGCAATCCCACTACTGGGAGTGTACCCAGAGGAATGGAAATCATCATGTCAGAGGGATACATGCACTGTCATCTCTATCGTAACTCAATTTACAATAGCTAAGATATGGAACCAACTTAAATGTCCATTGATGGATGACTGAATAAGGAAAATGTGATACACATACACATATACAATACTACTACTCAGCCATAAGAAAGAATGAAATTCTGCCATTTGCAGCAGCATGGATGAGCTTGGAGAAAATTATATTAAGTGAAATAAGCCAGGCACAGAAAGAAACATACCATATGTCCTCATTTATAAGTGTGAGCTAAAAAAGGAAGGAAGGAAGGAAGGAAAGAAAGAAAGAAAGAACAATCACAATGATACTTTGAATTTTCAAAAGAAGAGAACAGAACAGTGGTTACTAGAAGTGGGAAAGGGGGAGGGGGAGGGGGAGTGAGAAATTGGTAAAGACTTACAAAGAATGATTATATTTTGTAATGATGAATATACTAATTATCCTGATTTGATCATCATATGTTCTACACAGATGTTGATATTCAACTGTGTACCACACAAATACGTATAATCAATTATGTTTCAATAAAAAAAACAATAAATAAATAAATTAGAAAAACATCCTATGTTAACTTGCAAGCTCCCTTTGACAAACATCATCAACTTTCTTCCCTGCTTTATTGTCCTTAACATTTATCAACTTCTTGCATACCACGTATATTATTTATTTGTTTAGTTTCTACCTATTCCCATTAGAATGTAAGATACTTAGAGTAAGGGTTTTAGTCCCTTTGTTCTTTATCTTATACCCCATGTAAAGCACACTAAATGGTGACTGACTTATATAGGCTGCAGGAGTGTATGTTAATTGAATAGATGAAAGACATTGTGGTAGGTGCTGGAGATACCGTTGAGTGGCTATTCCCATCTTTCAGTAACTCCAAATATGGGGGAGAGATGGTGGCAGCACAAATGTTTCAATTACTCCTATATCTATAACACACATGTGTAAACCTAAGTTGTTAGAAGAATGCAAGGTGAGTTGTACCAATGTAGTGGTTCTGATAACTCCTATGGCTCCAAGACTTCAGTGAAATGTCACTATCCTTCAGAACCCCTCTCTTGGTCACTGAGGGATGGCAAAGATGTATGTATTACAAACATGGTGACTGGGCGTTCTGACCAGTCAGTTCCCACTCAATTTTAAACAGTCAAGGCAGTTGAAAATTCATATGAATAAATAAAAGACGGTGCTGTAGACTGGATGCCTACCCCCAAAACTCACTGCGGCTTAATCCGCACTGTAAACTGTTGAGGGTGGGAAAGCCTATGATGGCAAGTGAAAGGTGGGGTCTTGAAGAGGTGATTAGATTATAGAACCATGTTATAGTGAATGGATTGAAAGTGGTGGTCATGGGTGTGGTTTGGAGGGTTTTAAAAGGGGAGTAGGAAGAGTCTATCTTTCTCTCTGCTCCATTTCTGAAATGTGATATTCTGCCATCACTATTGCCACCACCAAGGTTCTCATCAGATGTGTTCCCTGGACTTTGGACTTCCCAGCCTCAGAAACTGTAGGCAACAAATTTTGTTTTCTTTATAAAATACCCAGTTCAGTGTATTTTATTATAAGCAACAGAAATAGACTAATATAGACAGTTATTCTTTTTATAAAATTCTGCAGATCATCTCTAAGTAGTGCTCCTGATTCATTTAAAATATTTGGATTAGAAATAAAATATTTAAAACTCTTGATCTACTGATAATACACTGACCTCTTAACCATATGTCAGGCAGTGTGCTCGGAGCAGGGAGAGATTAAAGGATAAAGGGGACAATCTCAAATTTGATAGTACTCCTGTCTGGTCACAAATAATTTTAATAATGGAATGACAAAAGGCCTTATTTCTTAAAACCACTTAATTATCATAAACTCACTAAAATTAAATGCAAATTATTCATGGAGATTTTTGCCACCAATAAGAAATTTAGGAGAAAGTACTGATTGTTTTAAAACATAGCATTAATATGCTTTGGAATCTCTCTTGGTTTTCCCCTTTGCTTAGCCTCACAGAAACCCCCTCACAGAAACCCCCTCACAGAAACCAGCTCTCTTTGCTACCTTTTAGGTATACTGAACTTCTTAATTTCCCCCAAGCACATCATGCCCTGGGATAATTTAATTCATCATATTATTGGGTAAACCTTGCACACATGCATCTTTTATGAAATTCCCTTTCTCTCCTTCCATAACAATCAGATTCACCCTCATCTTTTAACATCCTTTCACATATTAACTCATTGAATTATTTCCTGAATTCCCCTGCTCTTCAGTTACTCAGCTTGCCCATCTGTGCTTTCATATTTTGTGAAATCATTTAACTGGCATTCGTTGAGTACTTCTGTGCAAGGCTCACTCCTAGAAGCTGGGAATGCAAATGTAAATAAAATAAAAGCTTATTTTAAAAAAAGAGGCAGGGAAGGAAGAAAGCAAGGAAAGAAAAAGGGAGGAAAAGAGGGATGGGTTATTGAATGAATAAATAATGGGCTTTAAGATTCTTGAATCTCATGAAAAAAAATTCAGATGGGAAAGCATATCTCTTCCCAAACAATGAAGGAGAAGAGGAGAAGGAGGAGAGAGAAGACAGCGATGGTGACGGTGGTGGCTGTATTAGTTTTTCAGTGACAGGTACAAACATATTCTTCTATATAAAAATTGAAAATATTGGAACCTACTCATGTGCCAGCCCTACATGAACGTGCAACCATGAAGAAGACTTCAATGACCAATTCGTTTTAAGGGTTTTAGGTAACAGGAAGGAAGAATGGCTTACATTTACAGGAAGTGGGTGATGTCCTTAAAAAGGGAAAAAGTAATTATCCCTGTCTTCTCTCTAAGTGGATGGCACTGTGCTCTTTTGGGCTTATAGAAAATCAAGATCATTAAGCAGACAGTTTATTATTGGGGTAGAATAAAACAAAATAAATCTCTCAGCTGAAATCAGTTTTATTTGGGAAAAGAATTTTTTACTTTCACAGATGTACTTGAAGTTGGCACGAAAATGAGAACATGTTGAATTTGAATCAATTGCTCTGGTTCCTTATGTTTTCTGTTCACTGTTAGTGAAATGTTCTTCTGCTGTATTTGGCAAAATAACAGTAAAGAATAAACTTTAATACTATCATCTAAGAAGCATTAGGAACAAAATTGTGTTTGGGACTTCATTTAACAACCACAATTCTTGCTGTGCCACAGAAATTTAACATTTGAACAAACAGTTTCACTCACAGACCAATGCTTTTGGTAGGAAAATCAGGAAAAATGGGCAAGTGTCAGTGTGTCTAATTCACCTGACTACACCGTGAAAGTAAAAAAACAATCAAACCATGTAATCCACTTTGCTGAGAAGGATAATAAAGCTGTCCTGATGAGAAATTCCAGATGGCTGTAATATCTCTCAGAAGTTGGGGCTAAAAACATAGTCACATTCAGAGATAGGTTTAAATTGTCCATTCAATGATGTCTGAGCATGTGACAAACATTAGAGAAACTTCTGCTTGGAACATCCTTAATTCCTGCACCCTATATCACAGTTTTATTCTTACAGAGTCTGTGGGATCTGTTTTAATCTTGGGGTATTCATTGGTAAATGGCAGTTTCATTTCTTGAGTTGTTCAGATGACAAGCATTGGGGGTCTCCTTGATTTCTATTTATCTGGCATACTCCATATCTAATTTATCAATAAATCCTGTCAGCCCCACCTCTAAAATATAAGTGTACTTCAAAAAGATCATGGAAATATTTGTATCATCTGTTAGTTCTGTTTTTCCACAAACTTTTGGAAGTCTGTCATAAATTCTAAATCTTCCTACTTCCTACCACTGCCATCATCGTTGCTCTCCTGGATAACTGCATATGCTCTCTAACTGAACCCCTGCTTCTACCCTAGAGCTCCCTCGGCAGCCACAAGGCTGGCTTATAATACAAAATAAGTCCAATTACATCTCTCCTCTCCTCAAATTCCCTCAACAGTTTTCTATTAAAGTAAAAATCAAAGTCAACAGAATGTAAGTCCTATGTGACCTGTGTCCTCTTCTTCATTTCTTTCTGATCTCATCTCCTGTGACTTTTTCTTTTATTCACTCTGCACCAGGCATACGGACCTTTTTGCTGTCTCTGGCAGAAAAGATACATTCTTGCCTCAGGACCTTTACACTTGCTGTTTACCCTGTCTGGAGTACTTGTCTCCAGGTATTTGCACAGCCTATTTCTTTATTCTTTCAAAATTTTATTGAAATGTGAAGACATCCTCTCTAAAATTGTAATACTACATCACACCTACCTATATTCTTCCCCTGCTTTATTTCTTCTCCTAGTACTCATTCTAACAAAATAGACTGTATATTTTACATACACATCTTACTTGTCTTTTCCGTGCACTAAAATAGAAGCTCTGAGAAGGCAACAATTTTGTGTATGTTCATTGCTGTATCCCCCAGCAACTAGAACAAGGCCTGGCACACACTAAGGTCTCAATAAATATTTGATTGAATTCATCACTAATTTATTATTTTGAATTTTCCCTACCTAAATACATTCTATATACAGACACACACACACACAAATATTTTTTACATATGTTTTATATATTTTTTGTATTTTAATATCAATGAGAGCTTAAATTGCAGCTTTGGCCAGATAAGGCATTTTTGAAGATCTGTGGCCCTTTTGCTTCAGTCATAAAATGAAAGTAATCATATACTCTGAATATGAAAAGTGAGCCATTTAGCATTGGAATGAGGAAACATAATATGTAGGCAAATTGCTAAACGAAGAAGCCTGTGTTCCATCAGCCTTTATTGTAATTTAGGTACACTCAACAGAAGTAAGAAGTAAGTTTCCCTCCCACATCTCTGCTTCTTCTACATGTTAGGCAATTGACTCAAGCTTTGTGAGCATCAGTTTCTTCATCTGCAGTGAAGGAGTTGAAGTAGTTGACCTAGTAAGACCTGTTTCTTTGCTGTGCAGAACATTTGTAGTTTGATAAAATCCCATTTATTTTTTTCTTTTATTGCTTGTGCTTTTGAGGTCTTATTCATAAATTCTTTTCCCAGTCCTTCCTGAAATGTTTCCTCTCTATTTTCCCTTAGTAATTTTATGTTTGGGGTCTTATATTTAAATCTTTACTCCATTCTGAATTGATTTGGATATATGGTGAGAGGTACAGGTCCAGTTTCATTCTTCTGCATATGGATGTCCAATTTTCCCAGCATCATTTATTGAAGAGGCAATCTTTTCCCCAATGTATGCTCTCATTACCTTTGTCAAAGATCAGTTGGCTGTAAGTATGTGGGTTGATACCCAGGTTTTCTATTCTGTTCCATTGATCTGAATGTCTGTTTTTATGCCAGTACCATGCTGTTTTGGTTACAATAGCTTTGTAATATAATTTGAAGTCAGGTAGTGTTATGTCTCTGACTTTTTTTTTTTGCTCAGGATTGCTTTGGCTACTTGGGATCTTTTATTGCTCCATATGAACATTAGGCAGCTTTTTCTATTGCTGTGAAGAATGTCATTGGTATTTTGATGGGGATTACATTGAACCTGTAGATGGCTTTGGGCAGAATGGGTATTTTCAAAATGTTAATCATTCCAATCCAATCAACAGAGTGGGAAGACAACCTACAGAATGGGAGAAAATATTTGCAAACTATACATCCAACAAGGGATTAATATCCAGAATATATAAAGAACTAAAACAACTATACAGTAAAAAATTAAATAATTCAATTAAAAATGGGCAAAGGAGATGAATAGATATTTTTCAAAGGAAGACATACAAATGGCCAACAGGTACATAAAAAAATGCTCAGCATCACTAATCATCAGAGAAATGCAAATCAAAACCACATTGAGATATTTCACTCCAGTTAGACTGGCCATTATTAAAAAGACTGAGAATAGCAAGTACTGGTGAGCATACAGGGAAAAGAGAACTCTTCTGTATTGTTGGTGGGACTGTAAATTAGCACAGCCATTATGCAAAACAGTATGAAGGTACCTCGAACAACCAAAGATAGAACTACCATATGATCCAGCAATCCCACTACTGGGTATACATCCAGAGGAATGGAAATCATCATGTTGAAAGGATACCTTCACTCTCATGTTCATTGCAGCCCTATTTATAATAGCTGATATATGGAACTAAGCAAAGTGTCCACCATTGATGACTAGATAAGGAAAATGTGTCATATGTACACAATGGAATGCTACTCAGCCATGAAAAAGAATGAAATCCTGCTATTTGTAGGAATATGGATGAGTCCGAGAAAATTATGTTAAGTGAAATAAGCCAGACAAGTAAAGAGAAATACCACATGTTCTCACTCATAACTGGGTGCTAAGAAAAAAGGAAAGAAAGAAGGAAGAAAAGAAATAAAGAAAGGAAGAAAGAAAAGACCACAACAGTACATTGAATTTGCAGAAGGAAAGAACAAACCTAAGTATGCTAGAGATGGGGGGGAGGGAGGGAGGGAGTTTGGGGTGACATAGGTCAGGTAAAGGGCATAAAGAAAAATTATGATTTGTAACTATGAACACGCTAATAATAAAAAATTAAAAATAAAAAAAGACTTGTGTCTAGGTTCTACTGTCATGATTCCTTTTAGTAAAGACTTTTGTGTACAGTAATAGAAGCAACATAAGGAAGCTTCAACATTAAGGGTAATTTCCTATAAGGATACTAGGTATTTTTTAGAATTTTTAAAATATTAAATAAACAACTTGAGAAAGGATGGGATGAGGTCTGAGGGTCTTAGCTTCAACAGTGTGTGTGCCTTCCACTAGAGCCCTGCCATTAAAGTGACTCAGCATTCAAGGACAAACCCATATGTCCTTCAGTTCACATTCTTGAAGGATAGTAAGATTGCCCAAGTGTGAATCACATGCCCGCTCCCGTCCAGTAAGATATTTCCAGGGAGCCAGGGTGATGGGGTAGAACTATGGTCCCTAAGGGCCCACATTTACGAATAGGTAGACTGTTCCCAAGGAAAAAACCAAGCAAGACTCCTCCAAAGTGTCTACTGAAATTCTGAATCTCAGAAGGTCTAAAATGGCGGGATGTTGGCATTAGGAAAGTTATGACATTACACAAGGGATATCATTCTAGTAGATGATTAGTTTTTGACTCTGTCAATATTAAAGTCACTAATTTTTGCTTGAATTCAAATGGCAGGTTAGTTACTGACATAATCTGAATCTTAAAAACACTATACCATCTGTTTAGTCAATGTTGATCTCAGTAACTTTTACAGCTTATTTTTATAAATCATAAAAATCAGTTTATATGCTTTCTCCATCTCCCATGCAACCCAGACCCCATAATAAACAGAAGTTTTTTCCAGTTCATCTACCTTGTATAAAACAACCAAGACAAAATTTCCTAAACATAAGAAATTACTTATTTTAATTTTTTTATTTATATTCGATAATGATAATTCTTCGTGACTAGTTATTTTAAGATAAATTTATGAGAACATTATTGTGATTCTTTAATCACCTTTGCCTCTACATCCAGCCATTGCCTAAAAGTTTGATTGCAGGGCTGGACTGAAAAATAATTAAAATATATTTCTGAGTGCATGTATGTATGCTCACATGTCGGAATGCTTATTTGCCTACTCATCCGAAACCTGACACAAGTATGGTAAGTTAAAACAGTCATTTATTTGACATCTTAAAATATTATATACTCTTTATTTTAGGATCAGCTTCTTCACCCCTTCGTCATGCTGAGCTTGCCAAGCTTACATCTTTGTTGACTTTGGAGCAGATTTTGAATACCCCAACAGCTACGCATTCTTGTCAAACTTCTGCCAAATTAAGTTTAATTTGTAAATAAAGGCAAAATAGTTATGCAAGGTTATTGTGAGAGAAATATTTTTACCCTGATTTCCCGAAACCAGAATTTTTGGAGTCGCTGAAGGCTTAATGCTTATTCTCATTTCTAAGTTTTTCTATTGATGGTATAGGATATTTTTTCCACATGACATTTGTAGAAATTGGATGGTTTATTGCTTTTGGGAAAATTTTACTCTTTGCTCAATACTTTAAATTGAAGGTAGTTTTCCCCTCCTTACTTTACTTCCATTTGACAAGCTTCAGGCAGAATTTAAACCAGGAATCCAATATACCTAAAAATTACAGTAATAAGTTAGAAATGGGCTTTCTACAGAATCTTTCTTTGAAACATTGCTCAGTAGTGCCCTCTCTTATCTCGATAAGTCTTATAAAAAGTTTAAGTAGTGTCTTCTCAACAGAAGACTTCAAAAAATTATAAAAATTTCTAGAATAAGTTTTGGGGAACCAGGGAATGATAGCAGAATGTAAACTAAAGACCAATTGATAATCACTGCTTCAAAAAATAGTGAAATGTTAAACACTCAAAGAATGTTTTGACACAGAGATACTAGGTAAGAATTGTTAATAAATTTTGCTATTATAATTAAAGTAGTGCCTCTTTTTATTCAAACTTTTGTCTTTCACCTTTCAAGAGATTTAAAGTTGTAAGAAGTTCACATGAGAATTACAAAAATAATGAAAAGGATGGGAAGTCTTCCAAGAGGCAAGGTAAAAGGCACTGGTTTGATTTAGCTCAGAGAAGAGTCTGAGGAATTGATTTACTTTCAAACATTTGGAGATCTGTTCTAGGATGTCAGTTGACCAGCTGTCATTCATTGCCACAAAGGGCAAAACTAGAGATGGTGGACTAAAATTCCAACTAAAACATGGGAACACATGTCTAAGGGGTTCACAGCCCTAAGTTTACATTACTTAACCTGAGAGATTTAAAAATTATTAATTCCCAGAGCAATTAAATCAGTTTGAGCTTTTGTATGTTTTAAAAGCTTCCAAGGTGCTGTTAAATACATAGCCACGGCTGAGAGTCACTGGTATGAGGCAAGAAGATTCTATGAAATAAACTTCATTGGAACATATTAAGCATTGAGTAAAGAAGGGATGGACATTTAAAAAAACATGTCTTCCTTTCTCTAAAGATGTTTGTTTTCAACCTCTTATCCCTAATGTTTTTGTATTTGTGATTTTAGAAGAATAGAAATGCTGTTTGGGTTCAGAACTTAGACTGGAGTTGAGGTAGTGTTCCCTGATTTCTATAGGGAGTTACTAATTATAAAACCAAATCCAGCCTCCTAAAATTAACAGAAACAGAAGAATCTTTAGCTAAATAAGCAGCTCTTACTCTGCCATTGACCTGTTCCTTCGAGTCATCTCAACTTGATTACAGTGCCAACACCATCTGGCTGGGCCCCAGAGGGCACTGCCTTCACCCCACCTCCATCACTTTGGCTCACATCTGTGTCCTTTCTCTTTGGAAGTGAGCTGCAACTCTCAGAAGTAAGAACAACGAGACAGTAAGAGATAATTAAAAGATAATAAACTCATACATGTCGGCAAAATTCAAAATTCTATTTATGCCATAGACAGCTTACTTGCCAAGCTTGTGTCAATCTACCCCACTGCCTAGAGACATGTATAATCCAGCCCGCCAATACAGGCCAAGTCTCAAGCATCTGGCTAGATTTTTTTTTTGTTTTTGTTTTCCAGCTGATTTCACTCTATCTCCGTATGGCAACTGCATGGTCTTGCCATAAAGTTATCTCTTCCTATTCTGGTTTATAGCTCTCTGATTAAATCTCAGGTAAGAAGAATCTGCCTTTTAGTTTACAGAGGAAGAAGAAAGAACAGAAGGAGGAGGAGAAGGTAGAGAAGAAATAAAAGGCTTAATTTATCAATACTGTGTTTTAGCTGCTTTATATATATATAGTATGTCTGTATATTATTATGATCTTCAAAACAACCATGAATTTTGAGTATTATTTACCAGATGATGAGACCATATCTTGAGGAGATGAAATAACTCTCCCAAGTATGCACAGATAGAATAGCCAGGCTGAGATTCGTATGCAAGCCTATTCTACTACATAGTTATGATCTTTCCATTTTCTTTGCTTTTCTTTCTAAGTTTCTTGGCAAAAAGAATCATATGTCCCCAGAGTTACCACTCTGGGTTATGCCAATCAATTCCAGGGCATGCCAATCCCACAGCAGTTCATGTAAATGACACCTGCAATAATTGTGCAATGCACAGTTTCCATAGGCCTGTCTCTTTTCAATGATTTAGTCCATAAGTAACCTACTCTTCAGATAAGATCTATCCCCTCCAACCCAGTTGTAGTAATTACAATACTAACCGTAATAGCAGCTAATATCCATTAAGCAATTATTAAGAGGTAGGCACTGGTCTGAACCATATTTTGTGAATTAACAAATTTAATCTTTACAACTTTCTACCAGTTAAGTACTATAATTATTTTCATTTTACAGATGATAAAACTGAAACAAACAGAAGTTGCAGAAGGTCACATAGTGACAATTTACAGAACAGAAATTTGATCCTAGCCAACAACATCATAATTCAGCAAGACAACAATTACATTGGTGAAATAAGAATTACAAATGCAGCCAAAAGCTGTTTCCTCACACTTGTCATCTGCCTATCTGTGGAAGGAATGATCTAGATGATTAGAGGTAGAGAAAGTACCACCTTGAAATTTCAAGAGAGAGACTCGGAAACAAATTTGAATGTAAGAGAAGTGGATGGGTGAATGCTTCAGTAAATTTAATATTGAATCTCTTTTAAAAGGATTTGAGAAATGAGAACTAAGATTGTAATTTCTTTGTTATTTTTCTGCCTTTTCAATTGAACATGACTTAAACTGAACACTTAGTTCTATGTTTGGTGGGTTAAAGCAAATTTGAACCATTCCTTCCTTCTAATTTTGAAAATGGAGTATTTGGTTCCAGGGAGAAAAAATCAGTTCCTCACATGGTTGAAGAGGCCTGCCTGAAGTCTTAAAATAGGGAAAAAAAAAAAATGAGATGTTAGTTTATTCAGTTCTAGAATCCTACAAATAGAGTATTATGAATAGAATGCTTGTACAATATTTTGAGTAGAAAAAAACCTCTAAACATCACCCTTTGAATTAATTGTCCATTCTCACTTATTACTCTTTCCATGGAAACTTTGTGTTTCAATTTTCTAGTTCACAAAACATACCCTGGCTTTCATTATTCATTGACATCACTGAAACTGTAAATTTTATGTATTTCAGAGTATCTAAAAATGTCCCATAAGTACTAAGAAGTTTTAGGAAATTGGAAAATAGCAAAGTAAGAAGGAACACCCTTAATATAACTAAATTATCAGGATTGGAGAGGAGGGGAGAAGATCGTGGGAATAAAAGGAGAAAAGAAGCTAATTTAGAAAATAAATTTATGATATTATTTTTTAGGAATTATATAATATCTACTAGCCTTAAAATTTTGCAGAAATGATCAACTTAGTTATTTTGTTGCTTTGAGAACTGATTTCCATTCAATACTGTGCAGGCAGAAAATTGGTGCAAACAGTTCCCTCATAGGATGATTTATTTTTGTTAGAAGAGGAGTGCTAATTCAAATAGTTAAGTGTCAGAAGTATCCAAACTGTTTTCCCTATATTCTACAGATGAATCTTAAGATCACTAGAAAGATGAGAGAAAAACTTTGCAAGCAAAGACTGAGATTTAATTGGAAGATTGTAGAACTCTCCCCCTTGATCACAATTTATTATCACACCAAAACAGCTCTAGTAAAATAATAGTAAAGTACAGCAGAAAGGTCTGCAGGACACATACCCTCCCACAGGAGGAATGCATAGGGAAGCCCATAGTCAAGAGAGGAGACAAAAACAAAGATACAAGATGAATTTAAAGCCGCCTTTACAATACCTACAGCAAACATTACATACTGTCCAACTCCTAGCCAGATTAACATAAATCTCCACACCAAAGGCCGACAGCAATCTCTTCTTATCTGAAATTTTGCTTTCTGTGATTTCAGTTACCTGTGGTCAACTGCAGTCCAACAATATTAGGTGGAAAATTCCAGAACAATTCATGTTTTAAATTGTGCACCATTCTGAGTAACATGATGAAATCTCATACTATCTTGCCATCCCACCCAGACTGTGAATCATCCCTTCGCCCCTCATATCTATACCATATCCACTACCTGCCCATTAGTCACGAGTAGCCAACTCAGTTATCAATCAGATCAATGGCCATTGTGGTGCTTGTGTTCAGGTAATCGTTATTTCACTTGATAATGGCCCCAAAGTGCAAGAGTAATGATGCTGGCAATTTGGATATACCAAAAAGAAGCCATAATCTGCTTCTTTTAAATCAAAAGGTGAAAGTTTCTTGACTTAACAAGGAAAGAAAAAATATTGTATGGTGAGGTTGCTAAGATCTATGGCAAAATTGTGAAGAAGAAAAAAGAAATTCAGGCTAGTTTTGCTGTCTCATCTCAAACTGCAAGTTATGGCCCCACTGTGTGGTAAGTACTCAGTTAAAATGAAAAAGGCATTAAATTTGTGGGTGGAAGATATGAATAAAAACGTGTTCCAACTAATGGCATTCAGGTTAGGGACCATTCAAAGTTTCTGGCATCCACTGGGGGTCTTGGAAGGTATCCCCTGAGGATAAGGGGGGACTGCTGTATTTACCTCAGAACCTATTATCCAATACATTGTGTTTGGTTTTAAACAAAAAATTATCAGGCATGTCAAAATGTGAGAAAAAAAAAAAAAAACACTAAAGAAAAGGTAATAATCAGAACCAGATTCAGATATCACATAGATATTAGAATTATATAATAGGGATTTCAAAATAACCATGATTAATATATTAAAGGTTCTAGTAGAAAGCGTAGACATGAAAGAACAGATTGGTAATGTAAGCAGAAAGATGGAAATTCTAGGGAAGTATCAAAAGGAAATCCTAAAATTAAAAACCACAGTAACAGAAATACAGAATGCCTTCAGTGGACGTATCAGTAGACTTGACACAAAGGAGGAAAGAATCAGTGAACTTAAAGACATGTCAATACAAACTTCCCAAATTATAATGCAAAGTGGAAAAAAAAAAAAAGGACTAATAAAAGAAAAACTAAGAGCCAAACATCAAAGAATTGGAGGACAATACTAAAGGCTGTAACACACACTTTATTGAAGTACTTCAAACCTTCACAAAATTAATGACTGGCACTCCATCACAAATTCAGAAAGCTCAGAGAACACTAAGCAATATAAATATCAAAAAATCAATGTTTAGCCATTATACTCAAACTGTACGAAGCCCAAGAGAAAGAAAATCTTGAAAGAAGAGAGAGAAAAAAAGTCATTTATTAAGCAATATAGATAAGAATTACAGTGAACTTCTCACCAGAGATTGTGACAGAAAAAGAATGAATTTAAAGTGTGGAAACTAAAAATAAATAAATAAACAAGCAAACAAACATATAAGCAAACAAACCTAGAATTATGTATTCATCAAAATTATTCTTCAAAAGTGAAGCAAAAAATAAAGGAAAAAACATGAGGGAATAATTCATTACCAGCCAACGTGCAAGAAATGTTAAAAGAAGCTCTTCAGAGAGAAAGAAAATGATAAAGGTCAGAAATTTGGATCTTCGTACAGAAAAGAAAAGCACTGGAGAAGTAATAGATGTGGGTAAAATAAAATATTTTGATAATTCTTATTAATCTAAAAAGATAACTTTTTAAAACAATAATAGTAACAATGTATTGGGTAATTATGAATGGGTGAAATGAGAGACAGCAATGTCCAGGGAGAAGGAAAAAGAAACTGGGAATAATTTCTTAAAAGATACCTGCAGTACATATCAATCAATATAGTGTTATTTGAAGGCAGACTTAAAAGACATAAAAATGTAAATTAGGAACTCCAAGGCAACCAATACCTTTAAAAAAATATTATAATCGATAAGCTAAAATAATAGATAAAAGGAAGTAATATAAAATGCTCAATCCAAACCAGAGAAGTCAAAATGGGGGGTGGGGCAGAAATAATTTAATGAATAAAAAAGAGTTTTAAATATGGTAGATATTAATCCAACTATTCCAATAATCACTTAAAATATGAATAATCTAAATAAACCAATTAAAAGAGAATGGTTGTTAGAATGGATTAAAAACAATGTGATCTTACTATAGGTTGTCTGTAAAAACCTAAGCAGAAGGTTGGAGAAAAATATAGCATACTGACACTAATCAAAAGAAAGCTATAGCAATATTAATTTTAAACAAAAAGAACTCCAGGACAAGGAAAAGCTTTAGAGATAAGCAGGGGCATTATTTAATGATTATGAACTCTCCAAGAAGACACAGTAATCTTAAATAGGTATGCAACTACAAAAGAGCACAAAAGTACATGAGGCAAAGACTGATAGAACTGAATGGGGAAATAGACAAATTCATTCTTAACTGGAGACTTTAACACCTCTTTCAGTAATTGATAGATCAAGCAGGCAGAAGTCAGTCCGGACATGGTGGACCTGAATGGCACTATCAATCAATTTGATCTAATTGACATGTACAGAATACTATACTTGGAAACAGCAGAATATACATTCTTCTCAAGATTACATGGTACATTAAAAAAAAAAAAAAAGACCACAATCCAGACCATGAAACACATCTTAAATTTTAAAAAGAAAATAGAAATCACACACGCATATTCTCAGACCATAATGGTAGTAAAGTATAAATAAATCATAGAGAGATAGCTGGAAAATCTCCAAATATTTGGAAATTAAATAGCACACTTTTAAATAAACTATGAGTGAAAGAAGAAGTTTGAAGAGAACTTTAAATATATTTTGAACCAAGTAAAATATAAATATAACATCAAAATCTGTGGGATACATCAAAAGCAACGAATACTGGAAATATATAGTATTCAATGCTTGTATTAGAAAATAAGAAGATATAAATCGACTTAAGATTTTACTTTCGAAAACTAAAGAAAAAAGAAAAATCCAAGCTTTAGCAACAGAGAAAAAAATAAAATACAAATTAGAGTAGAAATTAATGACATTGAAAATAGGAAACCAATAGGAAAGATGGTTTAAAAAATATGGTTCTTTGAAAAGATCAGAAAAATTGATAAACTTCTAACCATGCCAACCATGAAAAAATGAGAGAAGACACAAATTACCAATATCAGAAATGAAAAGGGATCAATACTGCTGATAGGAAGGTAATACTACAAAAACTCTATTCTAATAAATTTGATAATGTAAATGAACCAGTTCCTTAAAAGACAGAAACTTCTAGAATCCACACAAGGAGAAATAGATTACCTGAATAGCTCTTTACCTGTTATAGAAATTGAATCAGTATTTTAAAACCTAAAAAGAAATTACCAGGACTAGATATTTTTACTGGTGAATTTCACCAAATATTTAAGGAAGAAATAATGCAAATTCTCCAGTCTCTTCAAGAAAATAGAAGCAGAGAGAACACTTTCTAATTTATTCTCTGAAACTAAAATTACCTTAATATGTAAACTAGATGAAGAGTTTACACAGAAATAAAACAGTAGAACAAGATCTTTCATGAACATAGATGCAAAAACATTCAACAAAATATCAACAGATAGAATCTGACAACGTGTAAAAAGAATTACATTCCAGGAAGTGGAATTTGCTCCAGGTATCTAAAGCTAGTTCAGTTCTTGAAAATAATGTACCCCATCACATAAACCGGCAAAAGAAGAAAAATCAGATGGTAATATCAACTGATGCTGAAAAAGCATTTATTTCAATCCAGTGTCCACTTATGATAAAAACTTTCAATGCTCTGGAATAGACAGGAATTTCCTCAACTTGATATATATATATATATATATATATCAACAGCTAACATTATAGTTAATAATAGAAGACTGGATGCTTCACCCTTTAAACTGAAAAAAAGGAAAAGTAATCTTATCACTCCTGCTAAACATCATACTGAAAGTCCTAACCAGTGTAATGAAACAAGTAAAGGAGATATAGCTTACACAGATTGGAGGGAAGACATAAACTTTCAATATGAAAAAATCAATATACAAAACTCAATTGTTTTCCCGTATTAAAATGATGAATAATTAGAATTTGAAATTAAAAAATACTATTTACAATAGCATCAAAAATGAAGTATTTAGATATAAATGTAACAATGGATGTACAGAATCTGTATGCAGAAAACTACAAACTACTGATAAAAAACCAAGTATGTCTAAATAAATAGATATTCCATGTCTTGAAATGGATGATGCAATATTCTTAAGATGTCAATTTGTCTCAACTTGACCTGCTCATTCAACACAATCACCAGTCAAAATCTCAGCAATCGGCTTTATATCAACAAACAGATCCTGAAATTTATATGGAAAGGCGAAGTATATAGAAGGGTCAACAAACTACTGAAGTACAACAAAACTGGAGGACTCACAGGATCCAATTTTAAGGCTTATTATGAGGCTACACTAATCAAGAGAGTGTAAAGGAACGGCAGATGTTAGGGGCCAGGAATAAGAGGTGACAGACAAGCAAAGGAGAAGTGTAAAATGATCCATGTAGTAATAAATTAGAATTGGAGACATCAGTATGGATTCAAGTTTAGCTTAATAAAATATTGATAGTTATACACATATTAGTATACACACATATATTTTCATGTTTGGTTTAATAAAATGTAGATGGCTGTACACATGTTAGTATCCACAGTATATTTTCTTTCTCTGTCAGCTGAGAGGGCCTAGAAGAACCGACTCTCCAGTAGCAATAACATAACTTGCCTACACACCTTGAATTCTAATACCATACTCCAGCAAAAGAAAGTAAGGCTCTTTGGAGAAATGGCTGATTGTAGGGCTGTGTCAGGAGATATGCAAGATGTAGTTGGAGCATCTTGTAGTACTGTAAAGCATAGTAATTAGCAAATTAGCAAATTAGCAATTACAAATAGCATAGTAAAACCAAAACAAGAAAACAAACAAAGACACCTCTCAATGATGCTGCTATGGCAAAGGGCTACAAGAGCTAACCAAAAGAGCTCCCAATGGCCAAAGCTGGAACAATTTGAGCAACAACAGAAATCAAGCTGTATTGGATAATAATTCAAAATACAAAATAAATATTTATATAAAATACACACACACACACACACACACACACACACACACACACACACACACACACCACATTTTCCTTATCCAGTCACCTGTTGATGGACAGTTAGGTTGGTTCCATACCTTGGCTATTGTAAATAGAGCTTCAGTGAACATGGGAGTGCAGGTATCTCTTCTACATGATGATTTCCATTTCTTTGGGTATATATCTAGAAGTGGGATTGCTGGATTGTATGGTACATCTAACTGTAGATGTTTGAGAAACCTCCACACTGTTTTTCATAATGGCTGTACTAATTTACAGTCACATCAACAGTGTGGATGAGTTCTCCTTTCCCTGCACCCTTGCCAGCATTTGTTATTCTTGTTCTTTTTAATAATGGCTAGTCTAACTGGGGTGAGATGACATCTCAGTGTGGTTTTGATATGCATTTCTCTGATGATTAGTGATGCTGAGCAATTTTTCATGATGCTGTCATCCATTTGTATTTCTTCCTTCGAAAAATGTCTATTCAGCCCTTTTGCCTATATACTTATCACTTTTCTTTCCTTTAAACCACATCTTAGAGACATCTGTGACAAAACAAAAGGAGGATGAGCTTATCAAGGCAGAGTGTGGTATTTTTGAGTTGAGTGAAGTCTGCCTCTTGCTGTGTCACAGCAGCAGTGAGTGGAAAGTCATACTGAGGGATAGAGAAGCTCTCTTGCCTGCTGCAACAGACTCACATTCTCTATTCATACTTGAAATTTCCTCTGTTCCTTCAAGACTGAAATTGCAGTGAATAACAACAACAAAAAGTGAAAAACAACAAGACGTCAAAGGATTTTGACAATAACTTTGGGACTGAATAAAGTAGCCTATGAAGGATGAGAGCAAAGGAATGTTCTTTGATATTGTTTTCACATGTAAAACAACATTTTGAAAGTAGATTCTGTTCTATCTACAAAGTAGATGTTGTGTATCAACATCTGTTGAAAAACTCAAACTGCCCATTTTCTTTTTGGAAAGAAATTTTTATTCTTAAGGATTATTTTGTTGGTGATATTCATTCATCCATAGCTCAATAAAGCTGCTAGATACCTATGCATGAACTAGCCCACAGAGAGAAGCAACCAGAAGACTTAGCAGGCAGGCTGTGGAGATTTCATATATGCATAAGACTTCACATTCTATGTATTTGTATATATATTATATGTGTATATATTATGTATACATATATATAATACATACATATATGTATATATATACAATGTGTGCATATACATGTTTTATGACAGAAAAAAGGTGGATTTTGAAAAAAGTGATTTAATTTAGACAGTAAGCTGTGAAAGAGCAAATATCAACACTGATATATAGAGATGAGTAAGTTGATCATCAGTATATTATTGATTTAGTCAGTTCTCATAACCCTTAGATGTCTCTTATAGGACATAAGAGAGAAAAGGAGCATGTAAACCACAGTAAGTAGTGACATTGGTGCATCAAATTGATCATTATTCCCCTTTATGGAAGCTAAGCTTGGAGGTTAGAGCATTCATTTTGAGGGCAAAGGCTATAGGAATCACATCCTGGCTCCGTCATTCCTTACCCATGGAACTGTGAGAAGATCAGGTAATCTCTGTTCGTTATCTCTTTGTCTATGACCTGATAAATGTGTGCAGCACAAAATAAAAGCTTAGTAAAGGTTAATAATCATTATGCCTCCATTTCCACAACCTGAAATGTTCTTTCCTCCATGTTTCTACCTGTTTTTATACTTAGCCCATCCCAAATAAAAAAAGAATAATCACAATGGCAGTTAGAAATTTCTCTGAGTTTCACTCCACTTTGCACAGAACTAATTGCACATCTCTTGTGGAGTACACTATAAAGCAAATATATTTCACAGGGCCTAGTTTCTTGTACTTTCAGGTTTAGTCTAACTTCTTAAAAGTAGATATAAAATGCTGACCTTGCAAAAACCAGGAAATTTTCCCCAGGCTCTGTCTCTGTTGTAAGATAAAGAATTGTAACACAGCAAGGCTGCTGGTTCAAAGACAGACAGTTTACTGATTGATATGTAAAGACAGTGGGAAACTGTGTAGGGAGAAGAAATGTTTGCTAAGATCAGGCTTTTGTTGGTGGATCACTTAATTTGCCTTACAGAATGTTACTTTGCTTGTTTTACTGAATGTTACCAGCCTATATTGTTAAACTATAATCCCACCTATGTTCTCTTCCTGTAACTTCCTGTTGCAGGAATAAATGTGGGAAGAGAACCTCAATTAGTGGTTAATTTCCCAAATGAAAGGAATGCCTCTCTCTTGAGGGTTCCGGGAGATTAACCACTTCAGGGCTTCTCACTGCTCAGAAGAGATGGGCTTTGAGTAACCTTTTTTTTTTTTTTTGTCTTTTTTTTTGTGACCGGTAAGGGGATCACAACCCTTGGCTTGGTGTCGCCCGAACCACGCTCAGCCAGTGAGCACACCGGCCATTCCTATATAGGATCCGAACCCGTGGCGGGAGCGCCGCTGCACTCCCAAGCACTGCACTCTCCCGAGTGCGCCACGGGGCTGGCCCTTTGAGTAATCTTTTGAGGCACCATCACCCAGGGGAAGAGAGGTGACACATCTGTGGGAGGCAAAGCAACAAAATGGTGGCCCATGTTAGGAATTCTCCATGGATCAGAGACTGACCTGCCAAGTATTGGAGAGAAAAAGGACGTCTGATGCATCCCTGCAAGGGAGTCCCTAGTAAGGGAGATGCATCCCGGTAAGGGAATTACAGACAGCTTTCAGTTAGCAATTGCATGCCTGTGGCAGTGTCGAATTTGGGCTTCACCTGGAGATTTTACTCTCTCTCTCTTTCAATGTTCTATCTATTCTTCCAGCTATGGGTAACTCGCTGTCTAAAAAGGAAGTTCAATATAGGGCACAACTTCGATGTCTCCTTATGGCAGCAGGGTATAAGGTAACTAAGCATCAACTAACTGAATTATTATTGGTTATTAGACAACAATGCCCTCAGTACCTTAAAGAAGGGAATCTTGATATTGAGGGTTGAGAACTAATTGATCAATGGTTAAAAAATACAACAAGTCCAGTTAAGGCTTCTCATCTAATGGTTTGGAATTTATGTCAAGTTGCTTTGAGACCTATTCTAGACCTTAACAAAAAACAAAGACATGTTTATGTCACTGAAAAAGGATAAAACTTAATCTTTGCCAGTAACTGAAAAAACTTATTAGACAAACTAAATAAAATTCTTATTGTTTCTGTTTATGTCTACATGTATATGTATGTAAATGTATGTTATGTCTACATGTTCATGTCTATATGTGTTTGCATTGTCTGTGTGGTACCAAATTGGCTTATAAATAATGCACACTCATTAAATAAACAAGTATACTTTTCAAGTTCGTGTGACTTTAATTTTCTAAAATTGCTGATAAAATGATTTTCAAAATTTGATTTAAACCTTTTGCCTAAATTTGTCTTTAGGTCAACACATTTTGTGGTATGTTTAATGCTTGTTTAATTAGTTTAAGGACTAAACGTTGTAAGAAATCTGTCTCCTGGGCTTCTCCCAAAGCCTTGCACATATCTTGTTATTGACTTGTTTTTGGTTTTAAGCCTCTAAATATACCAAGATTTTGGCTAGGAAACCATAAACATCTATTTGGTAGAAAATAGTTGAGACTCAAACTGGGCTTTATATAATCCGCTATGACAAATGGTCCCCCATTTACTAACCTAAGTGTATAAAAATGTTCTTATCAACACACATTGTTGCCTGGGTTTACTAATCAAACAGGACTACATTTGTCTTTGCTAAGAGCTTTTAAGTTGTAAACCCTGCCAAAACAAAACAAAAAACCCCCCACCTTTCCATATATAATTTTTAAACAAATTAGGCCAATTTAACATTGATTTAAAAAAATTATGTAAAAAAGAGGTGATTTGAAGAAGGCTATGGATGTGGGGATGTGGTTATGTAAGTTGGAGGGACTAGAAAAAAGAAAAAATAATTGTTTTGTGAGAAAGCTTCTGGTACGGTGTATTTTTGTCCTAAAGTAAAATGACTGGCTAGTTAAAAAGTAGAAAGTATAGGACAAAAACAGAATGTCTAAGTAAATCATGATAATGGTTTATGTAGATAAGTTTGTTAAAAGAGTCTGGCAGTAGAAAGATTATCTGGATTTAAAAACAAATTATGTATGAGTTTTTCTGAAAATTAATGTCAAAGGTATTCTGATGCAGGGTTAGAGTTTGCTCTCCTGTGATGGAACAACCAGATTTTCTAAAAGCACTTAACTGCTCTTAATAAAAAATTATAAGAGGTTTTCTTTATCTTTTAGATAACTGGCCTAGGCATGATCATTTCTTGTGCTCTCTGCCTTTGAAATCTTTTGTCATTGTGGTTTTATTTTTATAATGATTTATAATCTTATCTAATTAAGTGTTTCAAACCTTTATTTCACAAATTTTCCAAACCCAAATTCTAAAATCTCAACATTTTAACTTAAACTAACTTTGAGAAGTTCCAAGGGTCCTGAAGCTTCTCAAAGGATATATGTATATAAAAGATATATCAAAACTAATTGGCTTATTTAATAAATTAAACTGTATGGGAAAACATTGTCAGTACTAAAATGTTATAAGTATATGTTTCAAAATTATGTAAGATTCTTAAAAATCTATATCTTATAAAATGCTATCAATCATAATATTAGTTCATTATAAAAAGTATTATGTCTTCAAAAAATTTCATGAAAAAAACTGACAGGTACAATTTCCTGACAAACTTTGAGTTCATACCTTTAAACTAAATTTTCAAAATCCTAATAAAAAGACTGATGGGTTTGTAAAATTACTCACCAAGGTCAAAACAACAAAAGTTAATTACATAAAACGAATGAACTGATTAAAAAGAATTATGAGTTTTTACAATTTCTTTTTTAGAAACACTGCTAGTTCTCTTAATGTTTTGTTTTCCAGATTTAAAAAAATATTTTAAGATATAACAGCTTGCTGAGGTATATGTTTATGAACAAGAATTGAAACATTTACTTTTCTCTCTACTTAATCCCTCCAAGATTTTAAAACTATTCACAAGTGTTGTCATTTTATAACAATATAGTTATTAACATAGGTTCAATAAAAATCTGTTCTTATAACAGGACACAATAAAAACACTGGTTATTTTACCTAGGATTTGACTGGAATGTTATACTTTCAGATATGACCAAACTGCCCTACCACTGCCTACCAATAAAACCACAATAGTTAAAACCTATTAAATTGTTAATATGGGGAAGAGGGTCTTCTGTTCTTTCTCCTACAGACACTTTGGATACCAACAAAGGCTGTTTGCCCCTATCATGTGACACCACGCAAGAACAAATCCAATTTCAGAACTCCAGAATCACATACCTGTAAATTCCTAAGGACCAGAGGTAACATGCCTGTTTCATAACATAAGGGCTTTTCCTTTTTGTTCAGCCTTCCATAAGTAATAATATTTATTGGACCCATTTTTTTTTTTTTTTGTCGTTTTTTCGTGACCAGCACTCAGCCAGTGAGTGCACCAGTCATTCTTATATAGGATCCAAACCCGCGGCGGGAGCGTTGCCACGCTCCCTGCGCAGCACTCTACCAAGTGCGCCACGGGCTCGGCCCTGGACCCATGTTTTAAATCCTCCAGTTTTTAAACTACTTACTTGGGATGATTCAGAGCCTCCTCTTTCATCTAATGATACTGCTGACACTGGAGGTCTCCTGGTCCATTACAAGTTTACAAAATCAATTGTAATACTAATTTTACTGCTAGCAACTTTTACATTCCCTTTCAACTACAGTGATATATAAATCATATTTTTACAGCTTTTAATTGTACTATAGCTCTAAAACATCAAATATTTATTCGAACTACTGGAGTTAATAAAAATTCTAAATAAAAGAACAATCATCCTAAACCCAGTATGCCTGCTTGTTCTCACCCCTGGATTGCTATTGGAAATGGCCAGGACTTTAATTGGGCCTCTCGCCATTCAAATAATTTTACAAAAAATAAGTTATGTTAAATAACTAATGTTACCATTGGCTAAGTTTTAATCCATATATATTTGCCATCTCCCCTACACTTTAATATCTCTAATCTTAATATTTCTCTTATGTTTTATAGTGATACAGGATATTGCTCCATGTATATAACTTCTTTTCCTTTTAATTCCTTCGCTGTATGGAAAGACGTACAAAAACTTTCACATGGATGGAGCTTTTCATTCTGATTTACATGGAGACATTCAAAACTCCATAATCAAACTTCAACAACAAATGACACAACTTCAGAAAAAAGCTCAAAAGATTACCATTAATCATTTAAATGATTTGGCCCATTGGCTTAATCTGACCCATTGGTTTTCTGGTTTAAATATAAAGAATTTGGATTATTGCTGGAATTAGCGTCTTATGTATCTTATGTTTTCTTATAGTGATTAAACTGTTATGTTCCATGTTCCAATGGACTTGTCAAGCTGAAGTAATGCTGCTGACTGTTCTTCATCAGAACACCTTCGACTCTGACTCCCTCATCGCTTCCAATTTTTATAATAATAATAAGGGGGGAAATGTAGTGGGTTAGAAATCTTGATTCTCCTTTGATCTTAGAATAGGATTTTTAGGTAATGCGTGAATGAGCCAAAAGGCTCTTGAGAAGGGGATAAAAGTCCACAGATAAGTTTGGCAAAAGCCATCTAATCAATTCTAATCACTGTTTAGAGATGGGATCGTGTACTTTGACTGTTTTAGGTTGCAGGTTTGATTCCGGCTTGAATGACTATTAACTATTTAACCTACTGATTTTTCTCTAGATATGTTAAGGAAACTGCTTGAATGCTGTTTAAATATGCTAAAGAAATCACTGTAGGAAGTTTGTAAAAAAGAATATGTTTACTAAGGACCAGCTGTTTGTTGGTGAATTGACCTAACTTTTTACAAATTACATTCTGGAATGTCAGATTGTTAATTTACTGCTCTTACTAGTTTTACACTGCCTGTTTTTATGTCCTTCTTTGATGATTGAATCCACTGATTTTTCTTGTGAAATTTCCTTGTCTTGTCAATAAAAAGAAAGGCTGATTTTGAATCGAGGCTGCTACTCCCCTGATGGGCGGCAGTCCCTCCAGGCCTCATCGATGGTACTTTGAATGAATTCTTTCTTTCTCTCTTTTCCATCTCAGTTACACAGAGGAAGGTGTAACAATCTCTGTTCTCCTGGAACACCTTGTTGAAAACATCATAGAGTGGTTATAAGCAAGTGAGGAGCCCAGGTAAGTTGGAGTATATTGAAAGGACCCAAGCCCTGGAAAGCTTTTTCACATGAACCCCAAACCCCTCCAATTTTTTGCTTAGTCTCAGATTGGGTTGGGGAAGGAGAAAATCTGAGCTTTTGATATCCTTTCTTTTTTTTTTTTTCACTTCCTTTTTCTTTTCTTTATAAAATTGATTATACATATCTGTAGGATACAGAATCAATTAGCAATACATGTGTACAATATGTGGTGATCAAATCAGGATAATTGGTATACTCATGTTTATGAAACATGATCAATCTGTTACCCTTAACTAATTTCTCACCAACACCCCTCCTCCTCTCCCATCTCTAATAACCACAGTTCTGTTCTCTTTTTTTTTTGAAAGTTTAATGTATTATTGTGACTTTCTTCCTTTTTCTTTCTTTCCTTCCTTCTTTCTTTCTTTCTTTCTTTCTTTCTTTCTTTCTTTCTTTCTTTCTTTCTTTCTTTCTTCTTTCTTTCTTTCTTTCTTTCTTTTTTCTTTCTTTTTTCTTTCTTTCTTTCTTTCTTTCTTTCTTTCTTTCTTTCTTTCTTTCTTTCTTTTTTCTTTCTTTCTTTCTTTCTCTCTCTCTTTCCTTCTTTCTCTCTCTCTTTCTCCTTCCTTCCTTTTCTTTCTTCTTTATCTTAGCTCTCACTTATGAGTGAGGACATGTGGTGTTTCTCTTTCTGTGCCTGGCTTATTTCACTTACCATGATTTTCTCTAAGTTCATCCACGTTGCTACTAATGACAGAATTACATTATTGTTTTATGGCTGGATATAGGACTGCACAAAGACTTTATGAATATGAGCCTGAAAGCACAGGCAACAAAAGAAAAAATAAACAAATGGAATTATATCAAACTAAAAAGCTGCTGCACAGCAAAAGAAACAATTAACAAATGAAAAGACATCGTATAGAATGGGAGAAAATATTTGCAAACTGTGTATCTGACAAAGGATTAATATCCAGAATACACAAAGAACTAAAACAACTCAACAGCAAGAAAACAAGTAATTCAATTAAAAACTGGGCAAAGGAGCTGAATAGACATTTCTCATGTGAAGATATACAAATGGTCAACAGACACATAAAAAAATGCTCAGCATCACTCAGCATCAGGGAAATGCAAATCAAAACCGCACTCAGATATCATCTCACCCCATCTGGACTGGCTATTACCAAAAAGCCAGAGAGTAACAAATGCTGGTACGGCTGCGGAGAAAGGGGAACCCTCCTCACTGTTGGGGGGACTGTAAATTAGTGCAGCCATTATGAAAAACAGTATGGAGTTTTCTCAAAATACTACAGATAGAACTACCCTATGATCCAGCAATCCCTCTTCTGGGTATATACCCAAAGGAATGGAAATCATCATGTTGAAGGGACACCTGCACTCCCATGTTTATAGCAGCTCTATTTACAATAACCCAGAGTTGGAATCAACCTAAATGACTGGATGAGCTTTGGTTATCTTGATAAGGATCCTCTTCAAAATTTATAAGACCTCCTTTTGTCAAACTTTGTACAGCTCCACTAATGTATCTCATTGTATTAAAAGACAGAAGAATGATTTACCCATTTTCCCATCCTTAGCTCTAACACATTGCAAGTATTCAATAGATGTTTACTGACTAACTAAATGAAAAATAGCCTTTGTTCTGTCCCCCAGGAAAAATTTTCTAACTGAAAGTAAACAGATTTGCAGGAGGTAGGTAGGGGGAGCTCCTTTTTTAGATTTAGGAACTAGTATCAGTGTCAGCCTGTCTCAACTCTCAAAAGTCTGGTTTACTAT
This sequence comes from Cynocephalus volans, assembly GCF_027409185.1. Taxonomy (NCBI): domain Eukaryota; kingdom Metazoa; phylum Chordata; class Mammalia; order Dermoptera; family Cynocephalidae; genus Cynocephalus; species Cynocephalus volans. The sequence goes on from NC_084464.1 coordinate 82,812,658, forward strand.
GGGGAGAAATATGTACATCAATATAGACATACATATAGATATAGTGCTGCACTTTGAAACTTTCTGTTTTGTTCTGGCTTGCCTTAACTTTTGTAAAAATGTTCTCTAAAAATAAAATAGTTTAAGAATTTACAACATCATTTCCAAATTAATATATTAGTCCAATGATTTAACGTATTTAGTTAACTCTAATTTCTCCTTCGTTTTTTTTTCTTCGTAATGTTTTGAATATTTGAAAATTCCTATGAAGAGCACATATTATATATACAAGACAGTCTGATAACTAGATTTTCATAGTGTAGGGAAAATATTACAAACTATTTAATTTAAATTTGATTAAAACAACAGGTTTAGGTATATGGTGATAACCACTATTTGGTTCAGGAATAAGAATCAAAAGAAAAGAGGAGGCAAGAAGTTAAGAAAGATGGGAGGAAGAATCACACAGGGAAAAAAGGAATGAGAAGGTTGGAAGGAAAAAAAGGTTTGTTTTCTCCATTCTGCATTGAATCTGTTTACTTGGGGTATGTCAGTACCATGAGACGGGTTTTCAGAAAGTGTTAAAGAATTTAATACCATTAAGAAGCAGTTCAGGCCAAGTATTTTTAATAACCTGGTGAAAACACTGATCCCTGCATTTTTGTAAACCCTTACAAAGACAGCCATTACAAGATCGCTAGCAAACAAATTTTTAATTATTCAAGAGACAGCATATGTTTTGAGATTCAGGAATGTAAAACATGAACTTGTTTTGTTGAATACATTAGAGAGTAAATTAGGCTGAGGCTGACAATTAAAGCCTATTTCTAATTGTAAGGCACACTGAGAGACCACTGACTGGTAGTTTAGTAATTAAATTCCTCATGGAAACACTTCTATCATCTGTACAATTAGGATACTTTCATTTGCAAGTGTCAGAAATCCAATTCCAGCTTAAGAAATGGAATTTAATGACTTATGTAATTGAGAAATCCTATAGGTGATGCTGGCTTAAGGCACAGTTGGTTTCAGGAGCTTAATGATATTTTTTCCCCTGCTTTCTCTTTCTTTCCCTTCCCTTGCTTTCTCTTTGCTTCTATTTTTTTTTCCTGCTTCTCTTCTCTTTCCTTCTCTTTTCTTCTTTTCTCCTATTTCTCTTCTCTCTCTCTTCATTGTTCCTTCCATTTCTTGGCTTTAATTTTCTTGTGTTGGCTTCATCCTTAGGCAGGTTCTCTCTATATAGTAAAAAAAAAAAAAAAAAAAAAAAAAAAGGTCATTAGGAGTATGGAACCTAATTCTGAAAGCTAAGCAACCTTAATAGAAAGAAAGTTGCTTTTCATGACCCTGGCAAAAGTTTCATGGGAAATGTTGGTTTGCATGGGCTGGGTCACTTAATCATCCCTGAGCCAATCAAGGAGGCCTTCAGGCTGTGATGCTCCAATTGGCCGAGGCTGGGTCACATGCCACCTTTATGATGCAAGGAGAAAACAGAATCAATTGCTCCCAAATTAAGGATCTTGTTAGGCACTAGTAAGTAGTGGTACAGTGGTAGCAGTGCTTCTCAAACTTTTATGTAAATTGATTCAGACTGGAGACTTTGTTAAAAATGCATATACTGATTCAGTAAGTCAGGGGTGGAATGAGAAACTCTGAACTTCGACAAGCTCCCAGTTGATGCTGATGCTGGTGGTTTGAGAACCATACTTTGAAAATCACTACTGCTTGCTAAGGGATATCAGGTAGGCAAGAGAGACAGACAACAGGTAGCAATTAAATCACCAAAACAGGTTTAAACAAATTCCATTTATAATTTTAGAAACATATTCTTGATAAAATTTAAATTTCTAATATAAACGAAAGCACTCCTTTGCAAGTCCACAAATAATAAAGAAAACCTTTAAAAGAGTAAAGTAAAGAAAGACTAGCATGATTTAGGTCTGGGTTTGCACTGAGGAATATGTTACTTTATAAACACTGTAGATTATGAAATGTCCTGTGTATTCTACTGTGGTTGCAAATAACTTTTATGTGGAAAGTATAGCTTTAGTCTATCAACATATATTTTTACATGCCACTAGATAATATGGATACTACACTTATAGTTCAAAGTCTGCTGAAATATTTGCATACATAGCAATCAGCCATTTTTCCAATGTGCTTAAAAATACCCACTAATAGTCCTGCATACTAAATTAGCTATGTGTTCTTTTCTGAAATTCACGAGAATAAAGTATGAGCCTGGAGAAAGAAAGTGGCTGGTATAAGACATTCCTCAATGCTGATTCTGTCACCCATTTACTCAGTTACTTATCTTCTCAGCTATAAAATGGATAATATGTGCTTACAATACATATTGCATAGAATTATTTGAAGATCCAGTGGACTAACATTGTATAAATCACCTTCTGGTCCAGTATCTGACTTCAAATGATAGAAACTATTACTATCACATCAGCTTGCATGTGCCAATGGCTTCCTGAAATAATTTTTCTTCTTTTTGTGACTTTAAAATTTACGTTTTTGATAGATTTTGTTGAAAATCAAGAAAAGAAACAAACAATAAAAATGTTTTCTAAAAGAATCCATCATTCCTATTAATTTTTACAGCCGATGGCACTCTAATTCATTGTAGCCTATGATACAGAGACTCAGAAGCAGCCACAGAGTAAACCCATGGTATTCCACCACAGCAGCCCCAAACATCCTTAACCTTGCTAGAATATCATCTGGATTCAGAAAAATCACAAGGCTGGAAGATCTGAGTTTCAGTTTTTATTTTGCAATGGGTGGAATCATCATAGAGAACTTGACCTCCACAGCTTTTGGTTTGCCTACCTGTAAAACATGATGGACTTAATAGGTGGTTAATAACTACATGTTTTGAGAGCTAAATTATGCTTTTTCTTTTCCATATATACTCTACTTCCCTTTTCTTCCTAGAGCATGTACATTAGCTTACTTTCTGAAAAAATAATTGATGACTAGAAAGGATATTTTTTAGAATTACTATTCTTTAGAGGAGGAAACATTATGTAAACAAGTTTAGTGATACATATTTACTTTATAGGCTTCCAATTATGCTTACAGTAGGTGGAGTTGCATAAAAGTACTATCACATAATATTTTGTGCAGATCGCTCCATAGTGATTACATGATTATAACTAGCATTAAGTCTGCATAATTTTACATTACTTTTCTTGTAGTATAATGAATAAATGTTTCCACATAGCTAAAGAACATTTTTCAGGCTCATTCACAATATTTCATAAGAATAAAATGAGTGCATTATTAAAATATTGATAGGCCTATAAAGATGAATTGTAGAGTAATTGCTTTGAGTGGGGAATGAGGCAGGAATAGCTAGATGGCCACCAAATACTCATGGCCCCCTTCAATAGGCCTCAAATAATTTATCTTTAAGAAGTGACTACCCAGTCATGGGCTAAACTTGCAGTCATCCTTGTATCTCAGCAGAGCATGTGACCAATTCCTGTTAATGGAATAGGGGCAGAGTAAAATGTATCACTTTTCGAGCAATGTGTTTTTGAAGTGGGTTCTTTCTATTGCTCACTCCATGAAATGCATATCAACCCTAGATTACCTTGGAAAATATTTGTTGACAGTGGCATAACCTCCATCATCCTGGGTTCCTAAATTGCTGTATGGAGTAGAACGCTATACCCACCAACCACGAGCACCTGCGTAGGACTCAATTTCAGTGAAAAATAAGCCTTTATTGTCTTAGGGCACTAAAGTTTGGGAGTTGGTTTGTTATAACAGCAAGCAATACACTACCTAACACAGAAAAGATGCTCGACTCAAAGCTTCAGAAAAAGAAGAGACTGTTTGACAAATCGAGGAATAATCTGAGGATGCAGAGAATAGGAAAAACTTGAACGTTGGCCTTTATTAAAAGAGTTAAGTCAACCCATGCAAACAAATGCCAGATAAACCTGTTGTCTTGGTTACAAATTAACAGCACGCAAAGAAAACATTAAGTTACTACAGAATTTTCCTGAATGTATTAAATGTTTGTTTCCTGGAGCTAAATAGATATATGTGTATTAGGAGGTGGGACACCATCAAGATGGCCTGTATAATTCACAACATCTTACCTGCACACAAGTAACCAATTTACAACTACTTAACAGCAAAGACTGCCAAATTGGAACTGCTGGAGCTGGGGGAAGAGGAAGAGAGACCTACAGAGTTCATGAAAGGATGAGAGACAATGGTGAGAGGGTGTAGGGATGGCACCTATTGTTCTGAGCAAGCCAGGTATGGAGGCAGGGACTAGCCGTTGCACAAAGATCAAAGCCAGAAAAAAGCCATGACACCCTTCCCACAAACCTGTTTGGAGTCTGCAGGAGAGAGTAGGGCTTCAGAGTGCACCATACCAGCCCACAGGCCATAAAGACCACAAACAGGATTCCCCCAGGCCAGCATAAGAACAAGCAGACAAGACCCACTGGAGAGAAAAGAGCTTTGCAGTGGTTGGTGAGTTATCAAGAGGGATACATACATGGCCTGCCACATGGGAAGTGGTTGAAGTAGAGGAGAAAGGCTGGCCTTCCAGTGAAACATTGGGTGCAGCATTGGCAACTCATCTCAGTGGAAATAGATCAGGGCAATAGAACTCCAGGGGGCTCAATCTGCAGAAAAGACTTTGCCATGGACTAGAGTTTCCACATAGCCCAGACCTGAAAATGATTAACAATAAACACAAAAAGCCTACCCCAGAGAATCAGCAGCAAATAGTAGTCTTCTCAAATGCCTAAGTATGAACATAAAGACACAAAGATCAAGAAACCTAATGAAACAAACAAATACCGGCAATGGATGCACAGGAACAGAAGATCTATGAAATGTCTGACAGAGAATTTGGAATAATCCTCTTAAGGATGTTCAGAGAGTCACAAGAAAATACAGATAGAAGATTAAATGATACCTAGAAAGTAATTCAGGAGCACAATGAGAAACTTAACAAAGGAATAGAATGATTTTTTAAAAAAATAAATAGAAATGCAAGAAATAAAAAATACATTATCTGAAGTGGAAAATTAGAAAGCTGCAGCTCTATTTATAATAGCCAAGATATGGAACCAACCTAAATATCCATCGACAGATGATTGGATAAGGAAAGTGTGGTATATATATACCATGGAATACTACTCTGCCATAAAAAAGTATGAAATACTCCCATTTGCAACAACATGGATGAACCTTGAGAAACTTATGTTGAGTGAAATAAGCAAAGCAGAGGGATAAATACCACATGTGCTTCCTCAAATTTGGGAGCTAAGAGAGAAAGGAAGGCAGGAAAGAATGACCACAGTAGGGAACATTCCTAGGGCTGCAAAGCAGAGTGGGGGAGAGAGGGGGAGGGGGATGGAGGTTGTGGGACAACTGGGTGTGGACACAGAGTATAAAAGCAATTTCTGGTAATTTATATCTCATGAATATTCAGAATAATAAAAAATAAAATAAATTTACAAAAAAGAAAGCTCCAATGGCAGACTTAATCAAACAGAGGAAAGAATCAATGAGCTCAAACATAAAACACATGAAATTATCCAGATGAGCAAAAAGGAAAAAAAAAAATGAAACAGAAATACAGGAAAAATGGGACTCCATACAGTAAAATAATTTCTGCATAATTGGCATGCCTGAAGGAGAAGAAAAAGGAAAAGATATAGAAAGCATATTCAAGAAAATAATGGCTGACAATTTCCAAAGTATGAAGAATGATCACAGCATCTAGGTACAGGAAGCTCAGAGGTTGCCAATCAAATTTAATCCAAGGAGGAACACCTCATGGCACATCATAATCAAATTATCAAAAACCAAAGACAAAAAAAAAGAATACTGAAAGGCACGAGAGAAAAGAAGCACATAACATTCAATGGAGCCCCAATACATCTCAGCAGATGTCTCAGTAGAAGCCCTACAGGCCAGAAAAGAAAGGGATGACCTATTTAGCGTGCTGAAGGAAAAAGACTGTCATCCAAGAATTCTCTATCCAGCAAAACTGACCTTCAAATATGAAGTAAGTCTTTCTCAGACAAACAAAAGCTAAGAGAATTCATCAGTACTAGACCTACCTTAAAAGAAATGCTAAAGAGTTCTTCAGTCTGAAAGAAGATGTCATTAAGGAGCAGCAAGAAAACATTTGAAGGTACATAACTCATTAGTAAAGGAAACTGACAGAAAACCTCATAATACTCCTATGTTGTAAGAGTGGTGAATAACCACTTACATCCTGTGGGAAAATAATCTAAGTGATTCATTTTCAGAAATGACTTATCTGAGGGTATTTTATTAAGATGGTAATTAACTACCAGCTTCTTTTGTCTCCCAGAGGGTCACTGAACAGATAAGGCTCTCCTTGAGATGGTAATTAGTTGCTAGCCCCCTTTGTTTTCTTTATTCCCTGGTGTTTCTCCCTTCACAGGGCTGTGGGCATTTTTTGTGGGCTTGTCCTGAGCCCCAGACAAAGGAATTCCTTGCAAGGGGCTAATAAATCTTAGGCATTGTTTGGGAAGATTGTGCATCCTGTAATACTCAGCCAATGAGGAATTGGGAGGAGGGACTTGCACACTAGGGAATAAATTGCTCAATCTAACAATTTCATGTGTGCCTGCCCAATCTTGCAAGACTGCCTTTGAAGTCATGCTTCACTATACCTCGTTTCTCCATGTCCATCCTTTGGCATTGGACAGGTGAGGACATTTCTAACAACATCCATAGTAAAAAGACACTAATGTATACAACAAACATATGAGAGATAGGCAATATTTAAAAATGTAACCTGAACCAACAAGCTCTTAAAAAGTGGAGGGGAAGGATGCCAAAGCATAGAGTTGGCTTTGGTTTCTTCTTTTTTCTTATATATCAAAGTTTAGTTGTTATTATTCTAAAATAATTTGTTATAACTATAACGTAAGTCTCATGGTAATAATAACACAAAAGCTTATGCTAAAAACAGATAGTGAGAAAGTAAAATGTGAAGCTAGAGAAAAACCACTCAACTACAAAGGAAGACAGTAAGACCAGAAAAAGGAAAAAAGGATCCACAAAACAACCAGAAAAAAAAAATAACAAAATGGCAGTAAGAATAATCCCTATATATCAATAATATATATCAATAATAACCCTAAATTAAACAGATTAAATGCCCCAATTTAAAGGAACAAAGTGGCTAAATAGATTATAAAATAAGAACCAGCAATATGCTGCTTACAAGAAACTGACTTCACATATAAAGACACATACCAGATGAAAGTGAAGGGGTGGAAAAAGAGATTTCATGCAAATGGAAACCAAAAATGTGCAGGAGTAGCTGTAATTATAGATAAATTTATAGACATAATTATGAGATAAAATAGATTTCAAGCCAAAGAAAGTAAAAAAAGATGAGAAAGGTCATTGTATAATGATAAAGGGATCAATCCAACAACAGGATATAACAATTCTAAATACATATGCTCCCAACTCTGAAGTACCCAGCTATATAAAGCAATTACTATTGGACCTTATGGGAGAAATTGGCTGCAATACAATAATAGTTAGGGAATTTAATACCCCACTTTCAGTAAAGGATAGGTCATTTAGACAGAAAATTTTATTTATTTATTTGTTTGTTATTAGAACATAGTTGATTGTACATATCTGTGAAGCACAGCACTGGATATCAATACCTGTGTGCAATATATGATGATCAAATCAGGTTAATTAGTATATTCTTTATTATACAATGCAATAAATTTTTGTGGCCCTTTACCAATTCTTCCCTTTCCCCGAATGTCTTTCCCCTTTCTCACCTCTGGTAACCTCAGTTCTGTTTTCTTCTCTTAAAAATTCAATGTATTATTGTGATTATTGTATCTTTCTTTCTTTTTTTATTTACTTCTTTATTTATTGTTATTAGCTCCCACATATAAGTGAGGACATGTTTGTATTTCTCTTTCTGTGCCTGGCTTATTTCACTTAACACAATTTTCTGTAAGTTCATCCATGTTGCTGCATATGGCAGTATTTTATTAGTTTTACAGCAAGGTAGTATTCCATTGTATAAATACACCACATTTTCCTTATTCAGTTGTCCAGTGATGGACATTTATCTTGGTTCCAACTCTTGGCTATTGTACTTAACACAGGAGTACAAGGGCCCCTTTGACATGATGATTTCCTTTCCTTTGGATTTATACCCAGCAGTGGGATTGCTGGGTCATATGGCATCTCCATTGTAGTTGCTTGAAGAACCTCCACACTATTTTCCATAATGGCTGCACCAATTTATAGTCCCACCAATAGTGTAGGAGGGTTCCCCTTTCTCCACATCCTCACCAACATTTATTATTTTCTAGACAGAAATTTAACCAGGAACCATCAGAATTAATCACTAAAACAGGCTGATATGACCTAATGAACATTTATTGAATGTTTATCCAATAGCTACAGAATACACACTTTTCTCAGAAGCACATGGAACATTTTCTAGAATAGACCATATATTAGAACACAAAACAAGTCTCAACAAATTTTAAAAGATCAAAATCATATCAACTACCTTATCCAACCACAGTGGAATGAAACTAGAAATAAACAACAAAAGGTACACTAGAAACCATACAAATGTATGGAAATCAAAAAAACATGCTTCTAAACAATGAATAGGTCAAAGAAGAAATCAAAAGAGAAATTTAAAAAATCATGGAGATAAATGAAAACGAAAACTTGATATACCCAGAACCTATGGCATGCAACAGAAGCAGTTCTAAGAGGGAACTTTATAGCAATAAATGCCTATATCAAAAAAGAAAGACTTCAAATAAACAACCTAACTTTACATGTCAACAAGCTGGAAAAACAAGAACAAACTAAACCCAAAATTAGTAGAAGGAGAGGAATAACAAATATCAGAGCATAAATAAGTGAATTAGATATTTTAAAAAATTACAAAAGATTTATAAAACAAAGAGTTGGTTTTTCAAAAAGATAAAATTGATAAACCTTCAGTTACACTAGAAAGAAAGAAAGAACACTCAAATAAATAAAATCAGAAATGAAAAAGGAGACATTACAACTGATACCACAGAAATACAAGGGATTGTAAGAGACTATTGTGAACAACTATATGGTAACTAACTGGAAAACCTAGAGGAAATGAATAAATTCCTGGACACAGACAGCTTACCATGGTTGAATCATGAAGAACTAGAAAAACTAAATACACCATATTGAAGTAGTAATAAAAAGTCTCCCAACAAAGAAAACCCCAGGACCAGATGGTTTCACTGCTAAATTCTACCAGACATTTAAGGATGAACTAATGCCAATTCTTCTCAAAATCTTCCAAAAAATTGAAGAGGAGGGAATACTTCGAAACTCATTCTATAAGGCCAACACTAACCTCATGCCAAAACTGGAAAAAGACACAACAACAACAACAAAACACTGCAGACTAATATCACTAATGAACACAGATGCAAAGATCGTAAATAAAATACTAGCAAACAGGATCCAGCAACACATTAAAAAGATCACTCACCGTAATCAAGTCGGATTCATCCCAGGGATGCGAGGATGGTTCAATATACGCACATCAATAGACGTGATACATCACATCAACAGAAAGAAGGAAAAAAAACATATGAACATTTTATTTGATGCAGAAAAAGCATTTAATGAAATCCAACACCACTTCATGATAAAAACACTCAACAAATTAGGAATAAAAAGAATGCATTTCAACACAATAAAGGCCATATGCAACAAATCCACAGTTAATATCATACTGAATGGACAAAAATTGAAGGCTTTTACTCTAAGATTTGGAACATGACAAGGTTGACCACTTTATCCCCACTCTTATTTAACGAAGTTCTAGCCAGAGCAATAAAGCAACAGAAAGCAATAAAAGGCATCCAAATAGAAAACGAGGAAGTCAAACTATCCCTATTTGCAGATGTCATGATCCCATACATAGAAAAATCCTAAAAACCCCACCAAAAATTATTAGAAGTAAAAAATGAATTCAGTAAAGTGGCAAGATACAAAAGCAACACATAAAAATCAATAGCCTTCCTATACATTAACAATGAACTAGCCAAAGAAGAAGTCAAGAAAGCAATCCCATTCACAATAGTTACCAAAAAATGAAATGCATAGGAGTAAATTTAGCCAAGGAGCTGAAAGAGCTCTACAATGAAAGCTATAAAACACTGGTGAAAAAAATTGAAGAGGACACAAATTAATGGAAAGATATCCCACGTTCATGAGTCAGAAAAATTAACATCATCAAAATGTTCATATTACCCAAAGAAATCTACACATTCAATGCAATCCGTACCAAAATATTAAGGTCAATCCTCAAGAACTAGAAAAAAATGATCTTACAGTTTGTATGGAACCACAAAAGATCCTGTGTAGTGAAAGCAATCTTGAACAAAAAGAACAGAGTTGGAGGCATCACACTTCCTCACTACAAAATATACTGTAAACCTGCAGTAACCAAGACAGAATGGTATTGATATAAAAACAGACAAATTGACCAATGGAATAGAATAGAGAGCCCTGAAATAAACCCACGCATTTACAGCCAACTAATTTTTGATAAAGGTGCCAAAAATATAGAATGGGGAAAGGACAGCCTCTTTACCAAATGGTGCTGTGAAAACTGGATATCCGCAAGCAGCAGTTTGAAACTAGACCCCTATCTCTCACCATCCACAAAAATCAATTCAAAATGGATAAAAGGCCTGTATTTAATACAGCAAACTATGAAACTACCAGAAGAAAACATAGAGAGAATGCTACACAAAATGGGAATGGGCAGTGCTTTTTTGAGTGAGACTGCGAAGTCACAGGCAGCTAAAGCAAAACTACACAAATGAGACTACATCAAACTGAAAAGCTTCTGCACACCCAGGGACACTGTCAACAAAGTGAAGAGACAAGCTGCAGAATGGGAGAACGTGTTTGACAACCACACATCAGACAAGGGACTAATATCCAGAATATGTGAGGAGCTTAAATGACTCAACAGCAAAAAATCAAAAAAACCAATTAAAAAATGGACAAAGGACCTGAACAGACATTTTTCAAAAGACATACATGGCCAACCGTTCCACGAAAAAATGCTCAAATCTCTAATCATTAGGGAAATGCTAATTAAAACCCCGATGAGATATCATCTCCAGTTATAATGGCTATTATCAATAAGACGAGAAATAACAAATGCTGGTGAGAATGCAGAAAAAAAGGAATTCTCCTCCATTGCTGGTGGGAGTATAAATTGGTACAGCCACTGTGGAAAACAGTATGGAGGTTCCTCAAGAATTAAAAGTATATCTACCCAATGATCCAGCTATCTCACTACTGGGTATATACCCAAAGGAAATTAAATCAATATATCAAAAAGGCATGTGTACTCCCACGTTCATTGCAATGCTATTCACAATAGTCAAGTGATGGAGTCAACCTAAATGTCCGTCAGTGGACGAATGGATAAGAATACTGTGGTGCATATACACGATGGAATACCATTCAGACATTGCAAAAAATGATATCTTATCATTTACAGCAACATGAATGGAACTGTAAACCATCATGCTAAGTGAAGTAAGTCAGTCACAGAAAGACAAATACTGCATGATTCACTGGTAAGTGGAATCTATGGAATCTAAAAAAAAAAAAAAAAAAAGAAGTGGTTTTCATAGAATAATTGTTACCAGAGGTGGGGTGGGGGGGGGGAGAAGTAGGAGGAAGAATGGTGTTGAGTACAAAACTATGTGAATAACTGTGCAGTACACACATGTATTGAAACAACACACTGTACCCCACAAAAATGTACAAAAATGTTTAAATATTTTTTAAATATGTATATTTAGCATTAACTATCAATATCACCATCCTTCTTAGTCATAGCAATGTTCTGATGCTAGTAAAATAATATTGACACAATCATACAATACCTTTGTTCTTATAAATATACTTATAAACCTAAAAAAGTGCAATTGTTAGTAATATCATTTTCTAATGTATTGGGGATTATGCTAGGAATGATTTAAGAAGATCTATTTCATTTGCCATTTAAAGGGAGTAGCATTTATTTCCTGGTTTCAAGGGAACTGCTATCTTTCAACAGAACTGCTCTTTTAAAGAGCTGTTTTTCTATCACCAAATTACATCTGTGCTGTCAGCTTATGCTTTATGGGAAAATATTTCTGACCCTAGTAGAGAAAGAATGAGGGATAGGTTGGGTTTTCAGAGGAACATGGGTCTTGTTGGCAGGTTATTTAACCCCAAATGCTCAGAGAGCATGTGATACAGAGTAAGACAGCCAATACAGAGTCACAAGGTCCATGCTTGTGTATCTGTTCGACCAAGCTGTCATTTCTTGAACCCTTTGTTTGTTATATTCCTTTTTCATGTTCCCCACCATTTGCGCATTCCACTGTTTGACAGAAACTTTTTTAAAAAGAGTTAAATCTGTCAATAAGTAAATTTTGCTACTTTTTGAATGTTGAGAAAGATCAGAAAAGACACAAAATATCTGTTTGTTAGAATGCAGGAAAAGAACCTATGCAGGGTGGGAGATTTTACTTTACCTGTAAGCTAAGAAATTAGCCTGAGACAGTTTCCTGGATGCTGGCAGAAGACACAAGACTCCTGGGTCAGAAACAAAGGAACTGATTACTGAACTAAACAGCAGTAACCAGAGTATCAACATTTATTATTTTTCTTCTTCAAACCTAATTTTCACAGTAATGTGGAGAGAATCAATTACAAGAGAGGAACCCTAAGCTTAGGGAACCTGAATCTTTTATAATGAACAGCTAGCATGCCATCCCTTCACTGTGGAATATAACACTGTCTCTATTTTCCAAGGCTGTAAGCAGACCACTCTTTGCTGTAGACAAAGATACTGTCTCTGTCTTCCAAGGCTGTTTACAAACATCCTTGAAAAAAGAGTAGTTCAAAATACAGAGTCTCACTCACAAGACCTGCAGAAACGCAAAGGACCCACAGAGATGAGAATTCAATCTCTCTTTTTCTGTCTCCCTCCCTAGTGTGTGTGTGTTTGTGTGTGTGTATAGTGTGTATATTATATAATATATAATACATAATATATTATCTACTTTGTGTGTGTGTGTATGTGTATATATATATACATATATATGAGGGTTGTACATCTGTGAATTCAACAAACTACAGATTGAAAATATTTGAAAAAAATAAAAAAATACTGCACATACAAAAACAATATAGTATAATAAGTATTTACATATTATTAGCATTTTATTAGGTGTCATAAGTAATCTAGAAATGATATAAGGTATATGGGAGGACATGCATAAATTATAAGCAAATACTATGCTATTTTATGTAAGGGACTTGAGTATCCCAAGATTTTGGTATCTGTGGCGGGTCCTGGAACCATTTCTCATGGATACCAAAGGATGACTGCATACATACCTATACTCTATAATATATTAAATATATATTCTGTATTATATATTTATATATTGTGTATTAACATATGCTATATATCATATATTTTATATATTTATTATATATTAAATATGTATTAACTCTCTGGTCTGTAAATAGTTAATTCAACCAACTAATAAGTATTAAGCCCTATTCTAAATAGTTCAGTTCACTGTGTCTTTGTTTTCTCACCTGTAAGGCAACTAAAACTAAGATAATAACAGTACCCACTATTTGCATTATTTTGAAGTTTACATGAGACAATGCATGCAAAGCATCCAAAATTGTAATTGTTTGTTATGTCAGTTCAAAAAAAATGTTAGCTCATTATTTTATTATTAATGCTTATATTTTATCATGTTTTCAAAAACATGGGTGAACCTGGAGAAACTTATGTTAAGTGAAACAAGCAAAGCTCGGAGGGATAAATACCGCATGTGCTCAGGCATATGTGGGAGCTGAGAGAGAAAGGAAGGCAGGAAAGAAAGACCACAGTAGTGCTGTGATCCAACAGAGGGAGACAACATTCCTAGGGCTACAAATTGAAGTTGAGGGGAGAGGAGGAGGGGGAGGGAGGTTGGGGGATAATTGGGTGGAGGCAAGGTGTACAAAAATAATTTCTGGTAATGAGTATGCCCCCAGTATGAATCTGGCCCTCACATCATGGTTATGAGGGGTGACAATTAGCTTTGTATCTCATGAATATTCTTAATAAAATTTTAAAAAATCATCTGCTGGTTTCTGCTTATGTTCCTAGGCAATTATTAATAGCTATCTATCTATCTAGATGTATGTGTGTGTGTATATATATAATGCTTTGTTCAAGTAGACTAAAGTTGAAGTGTAGAATCAAATTTAAAAAGAGAAAAGAGACTAGACTATGACATTTCCCCCCAGAAATGGTTCCTGAAGCAGCATCATAGTTCCTTTCATTTTTAAAGATAGATTCCTTTTAATAAGCTGAGATCCATCAGGATATGGAAAAAGAAACAGACACAGTCTGGAAAGAAAACTGAAGAAAGGACTTTTATTAAAAAGTATTATGATTTTTCCCTTCAAAAAGTATTCGTAGAGAGGCTGTTTAAAGAGAGTGAAATTTGTTCCTCCTGTGGGAGAACACATTAGAGGAAGGATTCTTTTTCTTTATTTTTTAGACTTGCATCTGACAAGGAGCCCCTTTTTAACAGCAGGATTAGGTCTGCTGCCAAATATATGCTGTTAGAAATGGCATTTGCCAGTTTCTCAGTGGCTTCTAATCATCTTTCATTTCCCAGGGAATGAAAGCTCAGGGAGGAAGGAAAACTCAGGTAATAGTGAATTGACCCTATTAGTACTTTGTATATAGGGTGGGGGGAGGGGCAGGCAAGAGTAAATTAGAGACGGAGACAGCAGTTGGATTTATTCTTATGTTAAATATTCTGCAAGAAATTTTTCTCTCCTTGTCTTTAAAATCACTCTCAGTAATTTAAGCCTCAATTGAAATTAAACAGTAAAACTAACTTGCTGAATTTTTTTAGGCAAAGTCAGAGTGGTTACTAATTCTCTGAGGTTATTTACCCTCTTTTGGTAAAAATAGCACTGGACAATGAAAGTAAACATGTTTTCAACTGCCTGTTTATAATGAAGAGCATACCACCACTCTTGCTTACTATTTACCATCTTAGGAGTTTAATTAAGACTAATTATTTATTTTAGTACTATATTGCCTTAATTCTCCTGCAAAAGAGGTCAATGCATAGGTATAGTCCATGGTAGGTCAGTCATTCACCTCCTCCTGAAACATATCATTTTAAATAATTATATATATTTTAGGTGTATAATATGATGTTTTGAAATACATAGTAAAATGGTTACTGCAGTCAAGTAAATTAACATATTCATCATTTCATACACTTACATTTTTCTTGAAAGAGCACCTAAAATTTACTCTTTTAGCAAACTTCCAGTGTGCAGTACAATACTAACTATAGCATTTATGTTGTACATTAAATATCTAGACTTATTCATCCTGCATAACAACATCTTTGTACTCTTTGACCTGCAGCTCCCCATTCCCTGCCCCTAATAACCACCATTCTACTCTCATTGTCTATGTATTCAACTTTTTTTTTTTTCAGATTTTACACATAAGTGAGATCATGCAGTATTTTTCATTTGTTTGTTTCTGGCTTATTTCGCTTAGCATAATGTCCTCTCTTTTCATCCATGTTGTCACAAAAGGCAGGATCTTCTTTTTTTTAAAGACTGAATAACATTTCATTGTTATGGTAGTATATGTGTTTATATATTTTCTTCATGCGTTCATCATTCATCTATCAATGGACTCAGGTTGTTTCCACGTGTTGGCTATTGTGAATAACGCTGCGATGAATATGTGAGCACAAATATCTCTACGATGTGCTGATTTCATCATTGGGGGCTATATGCCCAGAAGAGGGATTGCTAGATTATATGGTAGTCTATTTTTAATTTTTTGAGAAATGTTCTTATTGTTTTCCAGTAAGAAAGCTGCACAAAGTGTCCACCAGCAGTGTACAAGTCCTCTCTTCTTTACATCCTCACTAACACTTGTTATCATTTGTCTTTTTGATAATATACCATCCTAACAGGTGTAAGGTGATAATTCATTGTGGTTTTGATATGCATTTCCCTGATGATTAGTGATGTTGAGCACTTTTTAATGTACCTGTTGGCCATTTGTATGTCTGTTCAGGTCCTTTGCCCATTTTTTAATAGGGTAGTTTTTTTGTTTGTTTTTTGCTATTGAGCTTTGTGACCTCTTTATATATTTTGGATAGTAACCTCTTATCAGATATATGATTCACAAACATCTTCTCCTAGTCCATAGGCAGACTTTTCATTTTTTTGATGTTTCCTTTGCTGTACATTAGCTTTTTAGTTTGATGTAGTCCCACTTGTCATTTTTGCTTTTTTTTTTTGCTGAGCTTTATTTGTGATATCCAAAAAATTATTGCTAAGGCTATTGTTAAGAACCTTTCCCCCTATGTTTTTTCTTCTAGATGTTTTATGGTGGTAGGTCTTATATGTAGTTCTTTAATCTATTTTTAGTTGATTTTGTGTGTATTGTAAGATAAGGGTCCAATTTTATTTTTTTGTAATGGATGTCCAGTTTTCCCAACACCATTTATTTAAGAGACTATTCTTTCTTCACTATATCTTCTTGGTACTCTTGTAAAAAAATTAATTGGCTATATATGCTTGGGTTTCCTTCTGGGGTGTTTTGAATGACTTTCAATGTACACATCATGAATTTACTAATGTAGTTTCTTATCACTTTTCAGATGTAATATTTTTGATGGGATAAAGTTCTCATGTCTCCCAATTGTTCCATTTTGTTCTCATTTAAACATATAAAAGATTTTTCAAGATGACACTTATTTGTACAATTGAAAGCATTGAAATATGCAGGTAAATATAGTTTACTGTTCCCTCCCATGTTTAATTCATGGCTTAGTTTATGTGATTCAAGAAGATAATGACTGTTTTCTGATATTCACACAAAAAAGGAAAATTCTGCAACAGATGTTACCTGCTGAGATTATAGTGAAAATCTACATTACTCCAGTCCTTCTAATACATAATAAGAAGGAAAAAAAATTAGAGGGCACTAGGAGAAAGCAGAAATCAAAAAAATAGTTTCCTCCCCCGTATCACTGTGATTCTGATTCACAATGTCCACATGGAGTAGCAGGGGATATCCTTAAAACTGGCATATCTCTCCATATAATATAAATTAAAGCAGTGGTAAATTGTCTATGTGGTAATTTATTTAACAGTGTTAAATTGGTCTATAGGAGTGATGGACTTCCTTGCTTATAGACCAGGCTATTTTTCTTCTTGGTTGAGAGAATTCCTTGCAACACATCTCCCATGATTGATCTTGACAGGAGAGGACATATGGATCCCACTTGCCTATTTCTAGCCAGTGGAGGTTACCAATATTTACAGAAAACCCACCAAAAAAACCTGTGTGGCAAGTAGTTATCACAACCTTGATGCATATGTGCAATCTGAAGCCCCACAAGGTCTTAGGGTTGAAGGTTTTTCTAGTAAATATTAGTAATCTCCACTAACTAGAGGTAGGTAGGAGGCCACGTGTCTCTTTCCTGCATAGTATATCACTAATAGGTGATGTTTTAATGCACATATGCAAATTATTAAAGAAGGAGATCAGTCATTTAGGTGGTCCATGGGATTTCAGAACAATGGTTATAGTATATAATCCTCATATAATCTCATGAAAAAGAGACAATTTGTATGACTAAGCAGGGCACTGGTGATTTTTCAAAGTTCATCTCATTTTACTAAAATAGGTTTACCAAAATAAAAATAATCCACATTAGTTTAAATTTTGGTTTTGCAAAACAAAAATCTAGCCATACAAGATAATGAGGTTACTGTGTATCATTTGTAAGTATCTGGAATAAAATATTTGATACCAAGCATTAATTATTTCCAGGATTTTTCATACAACTTTAATTGTGTAAAAAACAATTAACAATTAAATTCTCTACAAAGACAACTACAAAACACTGACAACAGAAATTAAAGAGGGCACAAAAAGATGGAAAGACATTCCTTGTTCATGGATTGGAAGAACTAATGTGAAAATGTCCATACTACCCAAAGCTATTTATAGATTCAATGAAATCCCTATCAAAATACCAATGACATTCTTCACAGAAATAGAAAAAAAAATATCCTAAAATTCATATGGAACAACAAATAACCACAGATAGCCAAAGCAATCCTGGGTAAAAATAAAATAAAATAATAAAACAGGAGGCACTACACTACCTGACTTCAAATGATACTGCTACACTATAGTAACAAAAACGAGTATTGGATTGGCATAAGGACAGACATATGTACCAATAGAACAAAATTCAGAAACCAGAAATCAACCCAGGTACTTACAGCCAACTGATCTTTGGCAAAGGTACCAAGAACATACATTAGGGAAAGGACAGCTTCCAGTAAATGGTGCTGGAAAAACTGGATATCCATGTGTAGAAGGATGAAACTAGACCCATACCTCTTGCCATATACCAAAATCAACTCAATATGAAATAAAGACTTAAGTATAAGACCTGAAACTATAAAACTCCTAGAAGAAAACATAGGAGAAACACTTCAGGACATAGTATTGGGCAAAGACTTTATGAATAAAACCCCCAAAGCACAAGCAATAAAAGAAAAAATAAACAAACAGGATTTTATCAAACTAAAAACTTTCTGCACAGCAAAGGAAAAAATAAACATAGTAAAAAGACAACATACAGAATGAGGGAAAATATTTGTAAACAATACATCCAACAAGCAGTAAATATCCAGAAAATACAAGGAACCCAAACAACTTTACAGTAAAAAACCCAGTAATCCAATTAAAAAGTGGGCAAAGGAGCTGAATAGATATTTTTCAAAGGAAGTCATACAAATGTATGTACATGACAACAAGTACATGAAAAAATGCTAAACATCACTAATCATCAGGGAAATGCAAATCAAAACCACCTTGAGATATCATCTCATGCCAGTTAGACTGGCCATGATTAAAAAGACCGAGAATAACAAATGCTGGTGAGGATGTGGAGAAAGGGGAACTATTCTACACTGTTGATGGGACTGTAAATTAGTGCAGCCATTATTAAAAATAGTATGGAGGTTTCTCAAACAACTACAGATAGATCTACCATATGATCCAGCAATCCCTCTTCTGGGTATATACTCAAAGGAATGGAAATCATCATGTTGAAGGGATACCTGCACTCCCATGTTCACTGCAGCTCTGTTTACAATAGCCAGGATATGGAGCCAACTTAAATGTCCCTTGATGGATGGCTGGATAAGGAAAATTTGGTACATATACACATTTGGAATACTACTCAGCCTTAAAAAAAATAATGAAATTCTGTCATTTGTGGCAACATGGATGAGCTTGGAGAGAATTATGTTAAGTGAAATAAGCCAGGCAGAGAAAGAGAAATGCCACATGTCCTCACTCATAAGTGGGAGCTAAAAGTGAAAGAAAGAAAGACCACAATAGAACGCTGAACTTCCAGAAGAAGAGAACAGACCAATAGTTACTAGAGTTGGGAAAGGCGGAGGGAGAGGATGGTTAGGGAGTAATTGGATAAGGGACACAAAAAGTAATTATGATTTGTAATGATGAACATGGTAATAATATTGATTTAACCATCACATTGTGTATACAAATGCTGATAGTCAATTCTGTATCCCATAAATATGTATAATTACAAATAAATAAATATTTTAGAAAAAAATAAATATTTAGGTATTTGACGTTTTACTTCAAATACTCCCCTTTTTCTAACAGATATTTCTTACTATGTAAGTGTCTCTTTAGGGAAATTACTGGCTAAATTACAGAATATTTCAAATGTGTTAATGTGATTTTTCAAGTCTAAATGTTTCTGAGTTTTCAGTAGTACAAACTGTTCACACACACACACAAACAGTAACATGTGCATCAAAAAGCATAAAAAAACACAATTTTTAAAAAGCCAAAATTAACTGATGCCTGCCCATGTTGTAGCATTTGATTTCGTTTTACATCTGTTAGAGATTGCTTCAGTTAATCTCAAACAACTTAAATATATTAGATATATTAGGATAAGCATATATACTGCGGTAATTTTCAGTCATGTAAAGTCCACTGTAGTTTGCAGAACTCTCCAAGGTGCTGAACTCAGTTCAATGGCTCGGTTATTCAGGATGTTTCAAACCTGTAGCGCTGCCATTAACAACGTGTTATCTTAATTCTCATCCTCAGGAGTAAGAGCAGAACTGACGAATCATGAGGGGGCTTTTCTCTGCCTCATGCAGGAGATAACACTCATTGCTTTAGCTCACATTTCATCTGACAGAATTAATCACATGTTCTCTTCTCACTGCAGAGACTGGAAAACGTGGAGGGACAGATGAAATGTTTGGCGAGCATCACTGTCTTTGTTGAATAAGATTATAAGCATTTTTAAAGCAAGATCTTAGAAAGAGCACAAGGTTCCCAACATTCTCTTTGTTAAAGATTATTTCCCTGAATTTACATGCAAAAATTTCTGTGAGGTAGGATAAGATTTTGATTATGTGGATCTTTAATTTTAGGTGTAGAAACAGAAAAAAAAAAAAGAATTTTAAAACAGTCTTATTAAATTAGGCTTACCCATGAAACATTCTAGTCTTTTCTGCCCTCTTCACTTTTAGGTAATTCTTCCTCCTGGGTGAGGTATTTCCTTCCAGACCAGAAGAGGAGAAGCAACTCTGTCTCTCTGTCTTTGTCTCTCTCCTCTATCCTTCCTTTCTCTCTCCCCCATCTCTGACTCCCTCCCTCATTTTTTTCCCTCTTTCCCCTCCTTCTTACCTGCACACTCCATGTTTTCTTAAACACAAAAATAGTACAGAGTGCTTTTCTCATTTCTGTTACTCTTATTTAAAATTCTCTTCTGCCTCCTACTTGGGAAATACAAAAACAGAATCCTCCAATTAAGGTGAACATTTTTATTTTATGCTACAGAATAATTTCAATTGTTTTAGATTTCCCTAGTTGTATTTCACATTTACAGGTCATTGATCTCATGAGGAACACAATTGACCAAACCCAAGTGGGAACAATACAATAACATTTTATTATAATAGTAATAACAAGACAGCTACAGCCAGTATGAAAGTATTAAACTAAATTATTTCATAAAAGTGCCTCTGACATTTTCAGACCTTGCTTTTATTTCTAGGGTACAAGATTACTCTTTTTCATACTGGTACATGAACCCAATTTTGATGTATAAACCACAAAGAGAGGCTTAAAGGTGAAGTAGCAATTTGGTGTAAAACAAAATCTGCTTCGTGCTAATTAAATTGTATTTACTTTTGCTGTGACTGGACTAAACTTAAGATGTAAATGTCTTCTTTAATTAAATATCATAGCTTAATAGCTTTTTGTATTTTTAATTATGATATTGAAAGGGTATAGTATAATCTTCCTCACTGATAGATTTTCAAGTATATGAAAAATCCTTTTCTGCTATCCATAGATCAATCTCTAGAGTGGATTGAATAGTCGCCCCAAAAGATATATCCACCAAGTATCTGTGAATGTGGCCTTATTTGGAAAAAAGGTTGTTGCAGATGTAATTAAATTAAGGATCTAAAGATGAGATCATCCTGGATTAGGGTAGGCCTTATATACAATGCTGGGTGCATTTATAAGAAGAAGAGAGGACATGGAGACAAGCACAGAGGAAAAGATCATGTGAAGAAGAAGGCAGAGATAGAGATTATTCTGTCACAAGCCAAGGAAAGCTTGGAGCCCCCAGAAGCCGGAAGAAGCAAGGAAATGTTCTCCCCTAGAGTCTTTAGATGGAGCACAGCCCTGCTGACACCTTGATTTCAGGCTTCTCACTTCCAGAACTCTGAGAGAATAAATTTCTTTTATTTTAATCCACAGAGTTCGTGGTAATTTGTTATGACAGCTGTAGGAAACTGATAGAGTCTTCTAGAAGTTCTTCCCTCTAGGTTAAGTCTTTAAAGTTAGGTGTGTAGAAAAGCTGTCCTGTGTTAGAATTACATATTCTGGAAGGCTTGGCCAGAGTCTGGGAGCTAAGGAACACCAGCTTCTAGCCCTGGTACTTACTTGCTAAATGATTTTTAAATTTTTTTCTGTTATATATTTTTTATTTGAAAGGTGATGACATTTTAAAAAATTTCATGCTAGAATCCTTCTTTTCTCCTTACTAAAGAAATGAGTTCTTTTTGGAAAAATAAAGAAAAGTTTCATCACAACAATGGTTCAAAAATAATTTGATTTATAAATGATTCAAAAATCCAACAGTGGGTACATGCAAATAGAAGAAGGGACGGCCAGGAATCACTTTCCCTATGATTTGGGGTCTACTTGATGAAAAACTACACAAAGAAAATTCTTCACATTATGGCAAATGTTATTGCATCACATTCTAATCTTTCCATGTATCTTTAAAGCCTTTTTAAAATTATGAGAGGAAACAAACCATGAACTCCTCTTAGAGAAGTTTCTTTCTCACTCTTTGAAAAAAATCAAACATTAAAATAGGACCTATTCTTAACTGATAAAGAAAATTGACATTAGCTCATGTTCTCAAACTCACATCAGCCAAATAGAATGGATTTTCCAGGATAGCCCGGGCTCCATGTACCCTGGTTGTTTGGAGGAGCAGCTGTACTGCAGGTCTCCAAAACTCCTGCAGTGGCTCCTGGGGCTCCAAGGTAGGGAGAGGCTGCATGCCTAATTTCAGGATGAGGCCCACCACTAACATTGGCAATGGCCCAGGGTAGTAATCTAGTTGGGAGCTCACAGACCTTATGTCTAACTACTTTAAAGATGTAAATCAAATTAACAAACTTAATTTGAATTCTCCTTCCAGTAGTTTCTCTTTGGTGCATTTCGAAGAGTTCATAGGGTCCAGACTTGCCACAGTCTTTTGATCTTCCTGTGGTCCCTTTCTTCTCATCTGAGAATTTGAGCTTGCAAAATCCCTTCCCACCTTCCACTTCTGTTAATAAATTGCCAATCTAACTTTCTGTCAGTGGGACAAATTTGCTTTTAAAAAATTTTTTTCTTATTATTTTTATGTGTGTGTCTTACTTTTTTTCTGCAATCTGATACACGTCACTGATGTCATATGCATCCAGTTGGTCCCCTCTCATTTACGTTTTGGAGTTCATGGAAATTTCTTGATACCTTGTTTTGTAGTACTTGTTGTTCATGGGCTTTTTGCTTGTTTGATTGTTTGCTTGTTTGTTTACCTATACAGTTGCTCTATCAGGTTTTTTTGGTGGGGGGTGGGAGAAGAGTCAGAAATATTAGAAGACTCCACCCAAGATTCTCCCTTATTTGAGCCTCATTTTACCTCATCTGTAAAATAAGGGTAAAAATAATGTCTATCTTATAGGATTGAGATAAGAATCAAATAACATGAGGCATATACATTTTTAAGCACTGTCTCAAAATTAGAGCTTGAAATTATTAGCTCTTATTTTTAGTCATTAGGTTCAAGCTAACTCAGAACTTTCTAGGTTCTTATTTATCACGAAATTCAAAAGAAACTTTTCTTATGTGTTTTCAGAACACATAGGAGATGAGAAATAGCAAACTAACAGGTGGGAGGAGGTGTCATTACTCACAATTGCAATTACACCAGAAAAGTTCTTGATGGCCTGCTATTTGAGGGAAGGCATAGAACTAAAAAACAATAAGAAATTTTATTACTCTCCAGTAAAATAATGGAAGCTTATACTTTTCACATAGAGAGTACAGTTTTGTTAGGTAATAGCTTGAAAATGTTTAAAGTATCTAATGAAAAACCCAGAAGTTAACTCCATTAAAAGTTTCAAAAGAGGGCCGAGCCCATGGCGCACTCGGGAGAGTGCGGCGCTGGGAGTGTCGCGCTGGGAGCGTGGCGATGCTCCCGCCGCGGGTTCAGATCCTATATAGGAATGGCCGGTGCACTCACTGGCTGAGTGCCGGTCACGAAAAAAGACAAAAAAAAAAAAAAAAAAAAAAAAAAAGTTTCAAAAGAAAAAAGAAACTTGCCCATAATGCATATTTTATTAGGAACATAGTTACCTTGTCATCCTTCCTTAGGTTAAATAAATGTGTGTGTGTGTGTGTGTGTGTGTGTGTGTGTGTGTGTGTGTGTATGAAGGTACTTCTAAAAATTAGTGGAAAAATAGAATTAAAAGATAATACAAAACTTTCCATGAACTTTTTGAAGTACCCGCATATATATTGGGTATATGTGTGTGTATGTGTGTGTGTGTGTAATTAAAAAAAAAAAAAAACTAAAGAAAAGTTCCATTAAAATTCCATTGTTATTCAGAGTTAGAGTGGAAGACAAATTACGTGCCATTAGTCATATAAGACATCTCACCCACTATAGTGCAGAAAATTCATTGTAATGTGTGATATTTTTTCATCTATCCTCTAGTAGCATTATTTTTAGAGAGTGTAAGCTCTGTTTCAAGTTTCAGTTATTCACAACATTGAGTGGTTTGGTGGTAGCATCATATTATCCCCAAATGAAGAAACTGATACTAACAGATACAGTAAAGCCCAATGAAAGTACATTTTCATTCCCATACTACAACATAATGGCACTTTAGGATCTCTTAGTGTAATCTTGGGGCTGTTTGTCTTTTGACCTTTTAATAATTTTCCCAGAGTATAAATAACCAAAGGTAGATTCCAATGGCTGAGTCCTGGTTATGAGTGGAGCAGGTACACTGGAGGTTGACGCCTCACAGTAAAACATCAGTAAAATTTACCTAGTGCCCAATTTTCTGGCTGCATTTCTGTTTTGGGTCATTTCTCATAGTGCGTGTCTCAGTGTTCCCATTAGTAAATAGTGACTATCTCACCCCATAGAAAGCTCTTAAGACTCTCATCACAACATGGATGTGTAGTGAATTCTTAAAGTTACATGTTGCCTCAGCATCCATTTTGAATACAAATTTAACTTTCTTACACCAGAAGATGGGATCAGTCACCCTTGACATAGTTTGCAGTTCTACATCACACCCAAATACTTCAAGGTGGTGGCCAGAGATAAGAATTTAGAGGCATTTCTCACACCTTAGCAGACTGGGTTCCCTGTGTTCCTGCTGCTTCCTTTAAATGGCCCATTCAGACAATTGCCCATGAGCCTACAGTGACCCACACTGTATTCCCTTATACCTACATAAACTGCTGGTTGCCATGCACACGCTCTCTCTATTTCTGCTTTGTGTGACTCTGAGATGGAAAACTGTCCTTTTGACTCATTGCACCCTCCCTGCTTAGAATCTGTAAGCAAAAATCTTTGAATTTCTTTCCTATTTCAGTGGCATATTGAATCTGTGCCTTCCATCCAAAGAACCAGGGGCTGCCTCAGGCCTGGTTTTTGATGGTGACAAAAGGTTGGCTTCCACTGCTAGAGTGATGGTCAGGCAGGGAGAAACTGGACATAAGTCAGACAAGAACCACAAGGGCATCTGCCAATATAATAAGATTCCCATTTGAAGGATCTCCTGGTCATGAGTTGGATGACTAGGTATCAGGCCATTCACAAGGTAAAAGTAGTATCCATAAAAGGCACACTGTGAACACCCATGTCGAGATCCCCTTCATTTGCTGTTAGGGCAGGGTTGCTAGCTGCCCTGGTACTGGAACCCCAGTTTAGCTGGGGGCTTTCAAAACAGGGTGGCACTTGTGAGGAAAGCAGATAAGCAAAGGGATCCAAGAGGCTGCCAGAGAGAAGAATTGGCCCCTTGATAGTTGTATGTAGTTTGAAGGTCTAGAAAGCTATAACTTGATAAAAAATAAGAATTAAGAAAGGAAAGAGAAGGATGTCAGTTGAGTCTTCATGGTCTTTGGGCTCTCAGTAGCATTTAATACTTTAAAAAACATTGCTTACTCATGCAATGTTCCTCTTCCTCTTCTGAGACACCGTGCAACCTCCACTTTCCTCCTGTCCTTTTGAACTATGCCTTTTCTACATTACGTACTTTTTTTCTTTAGCTCTTTACCCTCTTTTGTTTTCTCTCTGCCCTCTCTTTCTCTCTTATGAACTCACCACTCATTATGGTACTTTTATATGATCATTTAAAAAGCTGAAGCAATGTATTAATGCTTATTTGTTTTTAAATATATTAACATTTCCATTTTAACTGAGCTGTTTCACAGGAACAACATATCATTAGCCATTTTAATAAAGAGATAAATGACAACACTGATAAACTTGAACACAATAAACAAAGAACTTCTTTTCACCAAATGATGCCATAAAAGATAATGAAAAGACAAGCCACAAAGTAGAGCAACTACTATTCATTAACTATTAAAATTCTTACAAATCAATAAAACAAAAAGAGACAATATATTAAAAACAGAAAAGGACCTAGAAAGGCCCTTCAAAAAGATAAAATTCCAATGTCTAATAAGCACAAGAAAAGTCACTAAAGCTCATTAACAATCAGGTAAAGTCAAATTAAAATAATTCTGAAATAGCAGTACCCATCCATCAGATTAGTAAACATTAAAATATTTAATATACCGAGTGTTGATAGGACATGGTGCAATGAGAACTCACATATCTTGCATATTGGCGTGTTAAGTGAACTACTTTGGAAAGCAGTTTGACTTGTCTAAGAAAGTTTAAGATTTTCATTCCTGATGCCCATCAGTTCCACTTCTAAATATAAAGAGAAACTATTGCAAATCTACATAAGAAGTTATGTCCAAAAGTGTTTATAACTACAACATGTGTAATAGCCCTAAAGTGAACACAACCCAATGTTAGTCTAAATTAGAATGGGTCTATAAATCTTAATGTATTCATACAATGGCATCTGTACAGCAATGTAAATGAACAGTGTCTACATGCAATAACATTATGATTACAAAAATAATGTCGAGCAAGCCTCAAGAGAATGCATGAGTATAATTTCACTTATAAAAAGTTCAAAACTAAGAAAAACTATACTATATTGCCTTGAGATGTGCTCATAGATGATAAATCTCTAAAGAGAAGTAAACAATGATTATCACAAAAGTCAGGATAGTGGTTACCTTTAGTAGGGTGAAAGATCATTGTAATCAGGAAGGATGCAAAAGTGGGAGTGGAGATGAGGGTGAAGGGTGTTTTTACAGGGTTGCCCATGTTGTTTCTTCATCTAAGTGTTGTTTCATGAGTAAATATTCACTTTATGATTATTCTTTAAACTTCTCACAATTTCAAAAAAATAAATAAAAACAACCAAAAATAAGTGGGTGAAAAAGGAGTATGGTAGCTGGCTTCCAACAATGACTTCCCAATGAATCATTAGGTAGCCCCCTCTTCTTGAATCTGGGCTGCCTTTGGTCTCCAGAATATGGTGAAAGTGATTCTGCATGCCTTCTCATCTAGGTCATCAGAAACCACGAAGCTTGCTCTCTTGGAATGTTCACCTGGGGAAAGCCAACCACCATGTAAGTAGCCAACCAAAGTCTGACTACCCTGAGGCCTCCATGCTACAGGGAAGAACAAGCTAGTCATGTGGAGGAACTTCATGGAGAGAGATATTCATCCAGCCTGCAACTATCCCAGCCATCCCAACCCAAGAGCCAGACATGTGAGTGAAGAGGTCTTCATGTGACTCTAGAACCGTAGTCTGATCACAGCTGTATGATAGACTTCAAGCAGTAGCCATCCAGCTGAGCCTGATTACCCTCCTCCCCACCCCAGCTCCCCATGCAAAACTGCGAGAGATAATAATAATAAGCCTATATTTTAGGCCACTAATTTTGGGAGTGATTTGCTATGCAGCAATAGATAACTGCAACAGAAGGGGAGCAAAATAAGCAGAAAAAGTAAAATGGAAAATGTATTTGATAATTAATTAATATAAAGAAAGAACAGGATCTGGTACATTTAGATAATAACAATTCAGCATTTCTAAGAAGATGGCTCATCATTTATTTCAAAAAACATCCTCTTTACTGACAGTCAAACTCACAATTTCAACTGTCTGCTAGACACCTTTACCTATGCATTCTGCTGTTTTTTTTTTTTAACACAATCTATCCAAAATGAAAACATCCCTTTCCCCTAAAATTGGCTCTTTCTTCTAAATAAATATTTCTCCTAGTGTCAGACTAAGCCAGACATCTTATATTTATATTCTCACTTAGTTATATTCATTTAATAAGATAAATTCTATTTTTGTCTATTAATTTATCCAGTCATTCATGAATGTCTTCAATAAATATTCAGTTCCTGCTAAGTTCCAGGCACTAAACTAACTTCTGAGCTACAGAGATGAACAAACCAGTCATACTTCCTGCCATCATGGGACTTACTACAATATTCTTTCAATAGCCTCACCCATTTCATTTCCACTATTTCCATTTTTCCTCTAGATTTTATTTATTTTCACTTGAACTACAGGTCAGTTTCTCTAATCAGAGATCATATTTTTCTGCCTCCTGTTTTTACTGGTCTGGCTTAGCCATGCCACCAGATTGATCTCCCGTTCTGACTGCTGTATCTTTGGCAAAGAGTGATTTACCAATATAATACTGATCTGCTTCCTCCTCCCAGAACTCTAGTGCAACATCCCTACTTATTGATCGCTACTCATCATTCAAGACACATCTCAAATCTTACCTCTTCCATTAAACTGTGCTGCGATGAGATATCCTTTTGTTCATTTTGAAGCCAGCTTATTAGGTGGGGGTCACTATATATTTTGCCTTGTATTACAGTTATTTGAAATGAATAATAATAACTTCTCTTTCAAAGACATGGATTTACTCATGTCTCTTCCACCTGAAATATGCTTTCTCTCAATCATTTAACTTATCTGATGCTAATTCAACAGAGCTCATTTTCATAGTCTCCTTTCAATTCAATAGGGTTTACAACTGGTAAATGCATTTCATCAAAGTTGTAATTCTGTCTTTAAAAGATAACAATTGCAATTGCAATGAATAGAGAAATGAAAAGAATCATGTCTGAGAAATTTCTCTGTGAGTTTATATTAATGATTCTGCAAATTGGTAAAGAAGATGAAAGCTAATTCAAATAATCATTTTTTCATATAAGTACCGCGCGCTAACCGATTGCACAGCCTCTATGGAAAATGGTATGGAGGTTCCTCAAACAATTGCAGATAGATCTACCATACGACCCAGCTATCCCACTGTTGGGAATATACCCAGAGGAATGGAAATCATCAAGTCGAAGGTATACCTGTTTCCCAATGTTTATCGCAGCACTCTTTACAATAGCCAAGAGTTGGAACCAGCCCAAATGCCCATCATCAGATGAGTGGATACGGAAAATGTGGTACATCTACACAATGGAATACTACTCAGCTATAAAAACGAATGAAATACTGCCATTTGCAACAACATGGATGGACCTTGAGAGAATTATATTAAGTGAAACAAGTCAGGCACAGAAAGAGAAATACCACATGTTCTCACTGATTGGTGGGAGCTAAAAATTAATATATAAATTCACACACACACACACACACACACAAACCCGGGGAGGGGGGGGAAGAAGATATAACAACCACAATTATTTGAAGTTGATACGACAAGCAAACAGAAAGGACATTGTTGGGGGGAGGGGGGGAGGGAGAAGGGAGGGAGGTTTTGGTGATGGGGAGCAATAATCAGCCACAATGTATATCAACAAAATAAAATTAAAAAAAAAATAATAATCATTTTTTCGATTTGATCTTACAAAAAGATGACAAAGCTAAAGAACATGGTCCTTCCTGCCTCACAAATATGCAGAAGGATATACCATTTTTTAAAAAAAATTAAGCTACTTGTAGCTCTGGAAACTTTTTCTTCAAATATTTTTCACAAAAACAGTTTAATGGACTATTATTTAATTACAGAATTTTCCCCAGTATTTTATTTTTAACATTAAAAGCTGTCAATATTTTTAAGCAAGACCAATTCTTATTGTCAGGATATGTTTTGTTTAAACTCTCATATATAATGATGCCTTAAACAAATTCCCAGACAGCCAGTAGGAATGCAGGGACCACAGGAGCTCACGGCAGACCCCACCAACAGCCATCAGAAGCATAAGGACCTCAGGAGCCAAGAGGAGCACCTGTCTACAGCTGGCAGTAGCACAGAACCTCAGTAGCAGAGGGAGGACCCCCACCAACAAACAGCAAGAATGTAAGGCACCACTGCTTCAGACACCAATGTCATGCAGGTGGTCCACCACAGCCACCACCATCATAGAGGGAGCCTACTGCATTGACACCAGGAGGGTCACAAGCAGAGCCCAAGGGAAGAGGTGAGTGAGCATGGACCTGCAACCCAGTGGCCTAACCCACAGGAGAAATTACCCTGCCCTCTGCGGTAGTGCACCTGGGGGGGGGGGTGGGAGTTACATGTGTAGCCCATGAGACTGCCTTGATCCAGAGAAAGACACTTTCGGAAACCACTGAGAGTGCAGAAACCCAGGATAACCAAAGAGAGTAAGGAAGAAAATTCCTCATCACCACCAGCCCATCTCCCAATTAGTGGAAGCCATGTCCCCTGTAGGAAAGAGGAAAGAGAAACTCCACCTAGGGACACCTATTCAAACTGAGGAGCTCCAGTACAGCCCAGTGCATCCATCAGGGTCATAGGATGCTAGTCAGCATATGAACAAGAACACCCAGGGCTACCAACCCCAGTCAAAGGGCTACAGGTCACCCTGGAACTTCTCTCAAAACTCAAGAGCTCACCCACATCCTCAACAACCCAACATAGTATCACTGACCTCAGCAAGGAATCACTAAGTGACCCAGTGCATAGGCCATGGAGGCATCACATGCAACTTCAACACTGACTATGGCCAAAGTACCCACACAGGGACTACACTACCACATCTACACAGATCAAGACTAAAACACCCTACTCAACAGTCAATATAAAAGACATGTACCGGAGTAAGTTTCTCTCCTCATAGCCCACTCCAGAGTGATAGAAGTGACTACTCTACTAGATGACCAGACATCAATGTAAAGATACTAGAAATATGAAAAAAACAAGAAAATATGACACCATCAAAGGAATGCAATAATTCTCAAGTACCAGACTCCATAGAGCAGGAAATCTTTGAAAAAACTGAAACAGAATTCCAAGCAGCAATCTTAAGGAAACACAATGTCATACAAGAAGATTCAGTTAGATAACACAAAGAAATGAGAAAAAGTATCCAGCATATGAAGGAGGAAATTTACCAAGACATCAATACCTTAAAAAAGAATGTAGCAGAACCCTTGGAACTGAAGGACTCATTTGGCAAGATATAAACACAACCAAGAGCTTAAGCAGTAGGCTAGAGCAAGCAGAAGAATTTCTGATCTTGAAGAAGGTCTTTTCAAAATAACACAAGAGAGCAAAAAGAAACTGAAAAAAGAATTTAAAAAGGGAGAAAATTTAAAATAGCTAGCAGACAACCTTAAGCACATAAACACCCAAGTCATGAATATTCCAGAAGAGGAAGAGAAAGGAAAAGGCATTGAAAACCTATTCGACAAAATAATAGCAAAGAACTTCCCAGGTTTGGGGAGAGACATGGACCTTCAGATCTAGAATTCAAACAGATTCAATTCAAAAAGGTCCTATCTGAGACACATTGTGGTCAAACTTGCAAAGATGAAGAGAGAATTCTAAAAAGAGCAAAAGAAAAGTGTAAAGTCACCTATAAGGGAGTCACCATCAGACTAACAGCAGACTTACCAACAAAAACTCTACAGGCCAGAAGAGGATGGGATGACATATTCAAAGTACTAAAAGAAAAAAAGAAAAAAAAAAAAAAAGCCAGCCCAGAACACTGTACCCAGCAAAACTATTGTTCAGAAATAAGGGAGAAATAGTGAATTTCCCCCCAAATAACAAAAACTGTGAGAGTTCACCACCACGCAACCAACCCTATAAGAAATCCTCAAGGGAGTCCTGTATCTGGAATTCAAAAAATGATACTCACTAACATGTATACAAAAGAAAGAACAAAAACCACTACTAGAACAAAAATGCAAATAGGAAGAGAAAGAAACTGTCTTACGACATCAAAATACCACCAAATACCAAAGACAAACAAAAAAATAGAAAGAAAGGAATAAAAATCAGATAAAATATCCAAACAAAAATTGATAAAATGCCAGGAGTAAGACAATACCTTTCAATAACAACCTTAATTGTAAATGAATTGAATTCCCAACTCAAAAAAACACAGACTGGCTGATTGGGTTAAAAAGCTAGACCCAGCTATATGCTGTCTGCAAGAGACTCACCTCACTTGTAAAAATCCACACAGACTAATAAAGAAGGGATGGAAAATGATATACCATGCAAATGGAAACCAACAACAAGCAGGAGTAGCTATTCTTTTGTTGGATAAAATAGACTTTAAACCAAAAACCATAAAAAGAGACAAAGAAGGCCACTATATAATGATAAAGGGATATATCCAGTAAGAAGACTTAGCAATCATAAATATAGATGCACATGACACCAGAGCACCCAGATATATGAAACAAACACTATCTCAAGAAAGCAATATATCCTGATAGTATATATGTCCTGATAATAATAGCTGGGGACCTGAACACCCCTCTCTCATCATTCGACAGAAAATCTTGGCAACAAATAAACAGAGAAACATGGGATGTCAATTACACTTTAGACCAATTGTACTTGGCAGATATCTACAAAATATTTCATCCAAAAGCCACAGAATATACATTCTTCTCATCAGCACCTGGAATATTTTCCAAGATAGACCACGTGTTAGGTCACGAATCAAGTCTTAAAAAAAGTTTTAAAGATTGAAATCCTGTCAAGTATCTTTTTAAACCATGACAGATTAAAACTAGAAATAAATAAAAAATGAAACTTTGGAAACTATACAAATTACACGTAAATTAAACAAGATGCTCCTGAACAATCTATGGATCTGAGAAAAAACTAAATAGGAAATCAAAAAAATTTTTGAAACCAACAAAAATAAAAACACATCATGTCAAAACTTGTGAGATACTGCAAAAGCAATTCTAGGAGGGAAGTTTATTGCAATAAATGCTTACTTCAAAAGAATAGAGAGATTTCAAATAAACAACCTAAAGCTATACCTCAAAGAATTGGAAAAAATAAGAACAACCTAATCCCAAAATTAGCAGACAGAAAGAAATAAATAAGATCATAGCACAACTAAATGAAATAGAGAAACCAAAAATGATGAAAAAGATCAATGAAACAGAGTTGGTTTTTTAAGATAAATAAAATAGACAAACCATTAAATTGGCTAACTAAAAAAAGGGAGAAGACCCAAATAATAAAAATAAAAAATAAAAAAAGAGATGTTACCACCGATACCACATAAATACAAAAAATCATTAGAGAATAGTATAATCAGCTATTTGCCAATAATTTTGAAAACACGGAGGAAATGGGTACATTTTTGGCTGCATACAAACTACCAACACTCAACCAAGAAGAAACAGAGAACCTGAACAGACCAATAAGAAGCAATAAGATTGAAGCAGTAATAAGCAAACAAATAAAAGCCCAGAACCAAATGGTTTCACTGCTGAATTCTACCAAACATTTAAAGAGGAATTAATACCAACTCTCTTCAGAATATTCCAAAAATTGAAACAGAGGCCATTCTCCTAAACTCAGTCTCTAAGGCCACCATCATCCTGATACCAAAACCAGACAAAGATACAATAAAAAAAAGAAAACTACAGACCAGTATCTCTGATAAACATAGACACAAAAATCCTCCGCAAAATATTAGCAAACAGAATACAGCAATTTATCAAAAAAAAAAAAAAATGTCCTCTATGATCTGTGGCGTATGCATAAAGCAAATGTACTTCACAGTGCCTGGTTTTCCAAAGCTTTGCAGTTTCAAATATTGACTTTGCAAAGGACCAGAAATTTTCCCCAGGCTATAGTCTCTGTTGTAAGATAAAGAATTGTAACACAGCAAGGTTGCTGGCTCAAAGACAGACTGGTTACTGATTGTATGTAAAGTTACCGGGAAATTGCTGTAAGAAGAGAATGCTTGCTAAGATCAAGCTTTTGCTGGTGGATCAACTTAACTTCTTGAAAATTGCATTATAGAAGGTCACCTTGCTTGTCTTACTGAATGTTACCAGCTTCTACTGTTAAACTTGTTAAACTATACTTAGCAAAAACCCCACCTATATTCTCTTCCTGTAGCTTCCTTGTCTGGAGAATAAATGAAGGAAGAGAACCCCAATTCATGGTTAATTTCCCAAATGGAAGGAATGCCTCTATCTTGAGGGTTCCAGGAGATTAACCCCTTTTCAGGGCTTCTCACTGCTCAGAAGAGATGGGCTTTGAGTGATCTTTGGTGGCTCCATCATCCAGAGGAAAAGGGGTGACAAATCCATGGGAGGCAAAGGAACACTGCTCAAGTAGGATTAATCCCAGGGAGGCAAGGATGGCTCAACATATGCAAGTCAATAAATGTGATGCATCACATCAACAAAATCATAGACAAAAACCATACGATTATCTCAATAGATGCAGAAAAAGCATTTGACAAAGTTAGACATCACTTCATGATAAAGACTTCTAGCAAATTAGGTATAGAAGGAAGTATCTCAACACAATAACAGCCATGTACATCAAATCTACCACCAATATCATTTCAAATGGCAAAAAGCTTTTAGCTTAAAAAGAGAAACAAAACTCGTATGCCCACACTTACCACTCCTGTTTAACATAGTACTGGAAGTACTATCCACAGCAATCAAGTAAGAGAAAGAAATAAAGCATATTCAGATTGGAAAAGATGAAGTCAAACTGTCCCTGTTTGCATATGACATGTTTCTCTATATAGAAAAACCTAATGTTCTACTAAAAAACTATTAGGGCTGATAAACAATTTCAGAAAAGTTGCAGAGTACAGATTCAGCATGCAGCAATCAGCTTTTTATACTCCAATAATGAACTAGCAGAAAAAGAAATCAAGGAAGCCAGCCCATTTACAATAGTCACCAAAAAAATTACCTAGGAATAAATTTAACCATGGAGGTGAAAGACCTCTGCAATGACAACAAATCACTGTGGAAAGAAATTAAAGAGGACACCAAAAGATGGAATGACATTCCATGCTCTTGGATTAGAAGTCAACATTGTGAAAATGTCCACACTACCCAATCTGATCTACAGATTCAATGCAATTGCCATCAAAATACCAATGACATTCTTCACAGAAATAAAAAAAACAATTAACCCACATACTTCCAACCAACTGATCTTCAACAAAGGCACCAGGAACATACATTGGGGAAAAGACAGTCTCTCAATAAATGGTGCTAGGAAAACTGAATGTCTATATGTAGAATAAAACTAGACCCATATCTCTTGCCATATACCAAAAGCAACTCAAAAAGGATTAAAGACTTAATATAAGGCCTTAAACTATAAAACTCCTAAAATAAAATATAGTGGAAACACTTCAGGAAGTAGAACTGGGCAAACACTTTATAAATAAGTCCTCAAAATACAGACAACAAAAGAAAAAATAAGTGAATGGGATTATATCAAACTGAAAAACTTCCACACTGCAAAAGAAACAATTAACAGAGCAAAAAGACAATCTACAGAATGGGAGAACATATTTGGAAACTATGCATCTGACAAAGGATTAATATCCAGAATATACAAGGAACTCAAACGACTTAGTAAAAAACAAGTAATCTGATTAAAAAATGGTCAAAGGAGTTGAACAGTCATTTCTCAAAGGAAGATATACACATGGCCAACAAACACTCAGAAAAATGCTCACTCTCTGGATGGCTCATCACCAAGTTGAACTGAATGATCCTATATTCTAGTTGTTTAACTGAACAGAACCATGACCATACCTTTGATTTATGGAGTACAATTAGAGACTTTTAGTAGATGACATGTGTGTTATGCTTTCTGCCCTCATAAATTTACATGGATAACTGAAAAATATTCAATCAGATAACTAGGCTCTGTAAATCAAGGAGAAATGTGAGTGGTACATAAAGCTGAAATATTTCTAATTGATATTATATATTATAGCAGTCTAATGGTTTCAATTTAACTTTCCTATGGATGAAATGAAGCTACCAACCTGAGATACCCTCTTCACTTGGTATTTTGTGGGCAAGGAATATATATAGGAATTGTAAAGATGGCACTATGGTAACACTGAAAAGTCACTTCCCCCCCACAGGAACCGGACTCCATAAGCAGGCCACATGTAGCACATTATCACATTTAGGTTATTAGTATCTGGACATCTACCAAGGAAGGCTGACTCTTTCCTGGAATTTGGGGTGTAAAAAGGGACACACCATCTAGACTTGCAGGTTGGGAATCTGTAGAAAAGGCTACTGTCACTGTGGCACAGAGAAAGTGTTAGTGGGGGCTCTCATAGAATTTCCTTACAGTTATAAAAACAAAATTCATTTGGAGTGGGATGAGATAGAATATATAAGAAACTGCTTGGTTTCTGTTATTTCCATAAATTATAAGGATGACCAAATTTTTACTGTGACGGGCTTGTTATTTGCTAAGATGGGTAGGAATGAATACAGTGCCAATGATGATGACACCATCATCATAATAATATTTGCCTAAATACTTAATAGTTATGGTCAATATCCAGAAAAAACATGCATACCTCTCTTGGGGGTGAAGAGAGAAGTAGCAATCAGGAAGTATTTCATAGACGAGGGGGCAATTGACCCATGATTAAAGCAAGTGAAGCCACTAAGCTTTTGACAAATGCTTAAGTTGTTCCAGCTCATTGTTCTTTACGTCTTCATCCAGGCTGTGTAAAAGCCTGCATTTCCCTTTTCACGTGCTTTTATATTCCTCTCACTGTCTCTACAGCTTTAAGGCAACAATTACTAGTAATGGGATCACCTAGTGATTGCATTATTGCTACCTCTTGGAAGCTGTTCCTACTTCCAGCACTATTTTCTCAATTAATATTTCAGCTAAATGGACTTTGGTAAGCAGCGCTTTAATAAATGGTAAACTTCTCTCTTTTCCCCTTTTTACTCCTTGCGTATCCCTGAAACACTTCCTGTAATAATTTTTTTTACATCAAATTGGAAGCTTCTTAAAATTGCACTGACTCCCCTTTTATAAGTCTTTTCCTCCTATTAGGGCACAGAATTGCCCACTTGAGATGACACAGAATCTTTCACCTATATTCTGAATAATGTTCCACTTGTCCAGATACCCTTCAGACTCTCAAGATCCTGTCCTCCTAACTTTCAGCAATTTTATGGAATTTTTCTGTTTTTTTTTGTTTTCTCATTTGTACCAGCTCCAGCCTGATTCACATACTCATAATTATTTCCCCTTAAGTCTGATGATTTCAGAATATGTGAGGGAGTCCAAGCATGAGTACTTTTACTATATTTGACACATTGAGCAAGATGGTTTTCTTCTCCAAGCCGTAGTCTTCTCTTTGGTAAAATTAGAGAGTTAAAAGCTGTCAGGCTCACAGCACTGTCATAATGATCAAATAAAACAGAGCTAAGTACATGTTAAGGTATTATAAGCATGTAAGTTATTATTATTCTGTTATGCTGAATATACCAACAGATATATATGATCAGATCACAAATGACAGTAGAACTCTGACCTGCAACCTCTGCAGCAACCACCCCAGGAAGACAAACCACAACCTCTGCAGCTATTCACCCCAAACAGTCAGAACTTGGTCAATAGCTTCCCTAATTTTTGCCATTCTTCACCCCTATTTCCAGCTCATAATCAAATGGAGAAAGCCAAATATGGTCCTCAAAGTAATCACATAGGTTGTCTCCCTTCTAGTTAGTCTGCCTCCAACTTCCCAATACCAATAACCTTCAGTCAGAGCAATCCTAAAGCCTTCTCCCTCTCTCTCTCTCTCTCTCTCTCTTTCTCTCTCTGTTTTTTTGTTTGTTTTTCGTTTGTTTGTTTTCACTACATAGCTTTTCAAGTCTTCTGCCTGCCTTTGAGTCTGCCAAATGCAAGTGATTGTGACTGGCTCCACGGTTAGAGCAAGCTCTGCATAAATAGCCTCTCTTTGTTCTGATTTGAGTGGTCTTTGTTTATTTTTGTACCTTGATATGTATTTAAATTTACTCTTATACAACTTGACAGTATTTATTTATTTTCTCAGAGCCATCCATTCATTCATTGGCTTAATGCTGATGTTTATTAAGCATCTCCTATATAATCATACTGGGATAGTTCCTCCAGGGCTCAAAGAAGATTAATTTATGTAGATCCATAAATTAGCCCTTGCAGAACATATGGTCTTGCATGGAAGATATGATACACCATGTGGAAAAGTAAATTTTAAAAGTCAGCAATTTAAGGCAGGCTAAAAATAGTATATGCATAGATGTCAAATTGGTGATATAAGCAATAAGTGTGCTTATCATCTATGCTTAGCTGGAGGTCTAGGAAGGTTTCAAGTAGGAAATTAGATTTGAACCAGGACTTGCAGGAAAGCTATAAATTTAGAGTGGGGGCAGAAAGTGAAGACAATCCAGTGGGAAATGTCTGTTAGTAATGTCCAGGGCAGGAATGTGCAAAACCAAATAGGAAAGTAAATAATAATAGCAAGAACAATCTGTTGAAAGCAAAATGGATTTCAGGAAAATGGTGAAAATTAAGACTATGAAATCATTCACACAAAAATGTAAACCTTATCTTGAAGAGCTCCTAAATGTTTATGATTAGGAGAGTAATAAATGTAGACATAATTTTATATTTATAAAGGCTTCCCTCTAGATTTATG
Organism: Cynocephalus volans; assembly: GCF_027409185.1. Classification (NCBI taxonomy): domain Eukaryota; kingdom Metazoa; phylum Chordata; class Mammalia; order Dermoptera; family Cynocephalidae; genus Cynocephalus; species Cynocephalus volans. The sequence goes on from NC_084464.1 coordinate 82,851,495, forward strand.
TTAACTTTTCAGTACGTGTTGGGAAATACTTCCCCATATTTGGATTCTACTTATAATAATTTATGAGTAAAAATATCACTTTTGATGTAACTAACTTTAAAATATTTAAAATTATCAAAGAATTTCTAAATACTGAAATTATGGCCTCTACGTAATTACCAGTCTTGGGAAGTCTCCTTTTGATACTTGCTTAGTTAAAAAGCATGCAGAGAGAAAGACATTATGAACATTCATTTTATTATTAAGTCCTCACTGAATTTTATACAAAGGCCCTTAGTCAGCAAAACTTGATTAAAATTTTTTCCATGCTGAAGATTATAAACTAAAATGCTGGAAAGTTCTCTGGTGGATCGTTATCACATGCAGCAACCTTAAACAAACAAACAAAACCAGCACAGACCTCTGCAAATAAACTGAGGAAAGTTTCAGTTTATAATATTTGTTACTTTTCTGTAGTATAAATGGTACATACACTTTTCAATAATCTGTAAGGTAAATTTTAACTTGCTGAAAGGTATATTATGATGAAAAGACTTTAGTAGACAAAGCAATCTGAATCTTAGACATAGGCAAGAAGGAAAAGGATAGAAGCATCTTTTGGGGATGTTCACCAACCCACCAACTGCAGAACACTGGAGTGGGTCCCTTTCTAGCCACAATCCTCTTCCCTCATTCCCCATTCTCCATTACCACAGCCAAATCTGTCTCCCAGACTTGCTCTATTAAATGTTAAAGTCTTTATTTTGATGCATTTTATCATTTAAAACTTTCAAAATTGATTTTCTATTGTAGCCATATTATATGTGCAGTGCTTGATTTCAGTGGAATGTCAAGTGTATTTACCAAACTGCTCTCCGGATATTCAATTTTAGTAATGTAGAAAAATTCCAATGTCTTACGCTGTGCAGCACCTATTTTGTTTCCTTTTCCCTCCCATTTTCCATCTTTCTGAAGCCCCAAATTCTTTCTGTATCTATTAGGAGTTATGCCAAGAAGTAAGTCTTTGGTGTTAAACCACACTACTGACAACATCATTAAAGCTAATATGAAGAAACATCAATCTTTGGTGTCCTGGAGAAGAGGAAGGAGTTTTTGCAAAAGGGAAAGATTTTTCCTATTGACCATGAGAAAAGTGAATATACGAGGTATTCTGAGAGTCTCAAATACTGGCCCTAGGTCCACTTAGAAGCTGAGAGCAAATTACATAAACTTCAGACCACCCTGTGCAACTTCAACTCCGTGCACACTGTATGGTTTGAAATATATGATTTAAACCTAGCTCAAATATTGAGTATTTTTCTACATTCTTTTGGAGTCTCCATATGCTTGACCAGCCAAGAGTAAGATTGGTTTTTAATGGATTGTACCATTTCCCTTTGAATGATTATGCATGAATTATTGGAGTAAAAGCTATGAGTTTTGCACTGAATCTTTTCTGGTGGTTATTGAATATCAATAAGCTGAATATCTCTTTTCCATTAGGAGAAATGATGGTTGGCAGGAGAGAAATACATACAGAAAAAGTATCTTGTATGGTTGGAGAAATGAACTAGCCAAATGTCAAAGATAGAATAAAAGATTTTGCATTCATAAAATTAATACTTGTATACTTACTCATTTTACAGATAAAATGATAAAAATATGTAAAGAAAATGTTTTTAAAGGGGACAAAATTAACAAAACATAAAGATAATAATGTAAGAAGAGGTTAAAAAGTTGAAAAGATTGAACTACATATTCTCTCAGATGAATCACAATGAAAAGAGAACAAAAGGCATTTTTAATGAGAGGGGAAAGGTCAATAGAGTGAAGAATCAATCACAGCTTAGTCAAAGAAAAGTTAGAAAGCAAAACTTAGCAAATCATAGGAGGTAAATAGTTCCAGAGAGATAAGTCTTCAGAAGCGAGACACCTGAGGAGAAAAAGATAAAAGGAACAGAAAAAGCAAGCAGGGATATTCACAGATAGAAAATTATATATGCAGAGAAGGGAGAGGACATGAAGAATGTTGAAAACTGGGAATAGTTTTACCTACAGAGTAGCAGAAATTCAGCAGCCCATTAAACATTTCCTTTTATTAACAATTCTTTTCACATCCTAGGTGTTTATCATGTGGTAAGTATAACAAACAATAATACTGTAAATTCAGCATCAAGGAGCTGATTTGGAAACCAGAGGAAGTCATATTTTTATTTATGAAAAAATGGAAAAGATAATAAGGAACCATAGAATCCCAGCACCAAAAGCATCTGAAGGGAATTATTTGTTTGAATCCCATCTGCAAATTATTTCCCAATATCTTGTCTCCTGTTTGACCACCTTCGTTTAGTGGTAGAGAGCACACTACCTTCTAAGGCAGTGCATTATGGTCAGACCACTCTGTCGGGTATGTCTTCTTCGTGCTTTCTGGAATCTATCTCTGTGTATCTGTGACTCATTGGTCCTTTCTCTAGAACCACACAAAAAGGCTCGAGTTTTCTTCCACAGGTGAAGCTATTGTGCCCTTCATTGTGTGGTTTTCTTCAGGCTAATGCAAAGACATCTTCTAACAAGTGATCATAAGATAAGGTTTTAAAACCCTGACACTAAAAGGAGTGCTCTTCTTTGAGCATTCTCCATTAATGTAAAAGTCTTATGTAATTGAATTAGTCTTGAAATTATTATTTTGTGAATGTGGTGTAAATCAATTGAGTTGGTAATGAGCCTATTATAATGTTAATAGCTATTGAAATGATTCCAGTTAAACACATGCTTCTGCTATTTACTCAAGCCTACACCTGTATATATGTAAATAATTTTGTTTTATTTCAATTTGGGGACATTATGTTTATATCCAATGATGTCATATTTTATTGATCTGTTGTTCTACTTGTCAGGATTTTTTTGGCTCTTCATTAGGTTGCTAGATTACACATTTTGCTCAACAGTGTGTCTTCATCATGTTGTTTAATAACTTTATGCAAGTCACTAATGTAAAAATGATTAAAATAGGGCAGAGGATAGAGCCAGGGAGTATGCCAGTGTAGACATAACACAGGCTTGGGATCCAAACACTGCTATGTGTATGATCAACTAAAACATATTTCATCATCTTGTCCAGTGAAATCCTGAGAAACTGTCAAGTATGCTTCTGTATTTCTCTCATCTACATGATTAGTAAGTCTGTATAAAGGTTAAATGAGGTGACAGAATTGTTCCTATTGAAATTATGAAGGAACCTAGTGATTATTGCCTTCTTTTTTCTCCTCATCACACAGGTTATTTTAACTATGTTTTTTTAAAAAAATAAAGATAAAAGTAATGCATTTTCATTATAAAAATAAAAATCATGCAACTATGAAAAGTAAAAGTCTCCCATTTTCTCCAATGCCCACCCACAACTCCTAGAAGTAAATACAACTAATAGTTTGGCATATACATTTTCAAACATGTTTTATTTTATACTCATATTTAAATGTACAGATAGACAGATTGTTATACCCTGTATCTATGGGTATGAATATAGACAGAAATATAGATGTTTTACACCATCCTTCTATCATAGATCTACTATTTATTAACACACCCACCTAACTATTCAATTTATTTATCCTGTTCAGCTACTTGCCTTTTTTACTTTAAGTAAACATTTGTTTTAATGGATAAATGCAAATTTATTCGTACATTTGTATCAAGTGTAGATATTTTCTTATGCACTTCCAAATTTATTTGCCCCCTTTTCTTGTGTGTTCTGGGAGGCTGGCCTGCATGAACTACATAAATAGGCCCTTACCATTTCCTTTGACTTCCAGTTTGGTTGAGCCAAAAGGAAGCACAAATAACAGATCAGAGAGGGCTGGGGGACAGCTGTTCTTGGGGTGGCTGTGTCACTTGACCAAAGATCCTAGCTCCAGTGAATGTGGCGCTCTCCTTTTCTGCTCTGCTGACACCTCTCCTCTTTCCTCTTTAGGTACCGAGGTGGTAACTGTTCCCTCCAGTACTAGCACTTTCCCTACACTTTGCTAACACTTTACCAACACATTTTCGAATTGCTCCTGCATTAAATTTTCCTTGGGTTACACAATTTGAGTGGGCAATCTGTGTCTGGCAATGATTCTTATGGATATATTTATTAATGATATGTTTATTGTTTACAGTATTTTACTACTTTGAAAAGTATTTCAGTGAATGTCATTGTACACATATCTTTGCAAAACATAGAAAACTATTTCTGTAGCAACATTTTCCAGAAGTGGAATTTATGGGCACCTATCTTTTAATATTTTAAGATATTATCAAATTTACCATAAGAAGTTGTAAATTGGCACTTAAAATAACACTACGTGAGGGTTGGTGGGATTATAGACTATGTCCCCCTGTACAGTATGCAATTCATCTGAAGTATTTAGCAGTTCATTCCTTGGTTTGAAATAAAAATCGCCAATCACAGGTTTCAGAACCTACTTCTGATGTTTCAAGAAAAATAAGAAAATTACATATTCCCAGCTTCTACTGCCATTCTCTCTTCTCTTCTCGTGATCCTTTCTATTCCTCTGATAGCAGTGTATCAAAGCAATCTGAAAATGCTCCCTATCCTGGGAGGCAATTCTCCTGAGCCACTCAAGCAGCTTTTCCTAAATTCTCTTCAATGCACTCTTCTTAAAGCTGTTTACACATTTTTTTTTTCAATTCACAAATTCAGTGTCTTGAAGAGTGATTATGGAAGCAAAACATGTAATCAGTGAACCTTGTTTATCCACACACTGGGATTGATTTCCTACTTCATACTAAGCCCCACTCACATGTGGTCCTTTTAAATTTTAACATACCTGTGTTCATTAGGAATCTTAGCCTTGTTACCCTCTTCTTAAATCTAAATTCCTCTCTTTTATATTTAACCTTGGTTATGCCCCCGTTGGTACTGACCTATAATTTATTCTCCTTTTCTAATTATCATTTCTTTGAAGTGTAATTACATAAAATAAAATGCACACATTTTAAGTATACAGTTTGATGACTTTTGACTACATATACATTATACCTATATTATGTTACTGTCACTCCAATTAATATATTCAACATTTCCCTCACCCCAGAAAATTCCCTTGTGCCCCTATCCAATCACCTCTCCACCAGAGAGGTACATACTGTTCTGATTTCTATAACCAAATGTTAGTTTGGCTCATTTCAGAAGTTCATATAAAAAGAATCTTACATTAAAAAGTTTTTCATGTCTGGCTTCCTTGACATAACTTAGTTTTCATGATTCATCCTCATTTTTAAAATCAGTAGTCCATTCCCTTTTATGTAGGATAACATTCTGTTATGTGAATATGCTGCAATATTTACCCATCCAGTTCTTGCTGGACATTTGGGTTGTTCCCAGTTTTGGCTTTTATATATAAAGCTTCCACAAGCATTCATGTTAAAGTGTTTTTGTGATACATACTTTTATTTATCTTAGATTAAGTACCTTGGAGTAGAATTGCTGGATCATGAAGCAAATGCATATCTAACTCTATGAGAAATTTTCAGTTTTCGAATGTGATTGTAACACATATTTGCCAACCATCAATATTTGAGAGATCTAGTTTGTCTGTTTGCTCTGTATCTTTCCCAGTACTTTGTATTGTCAATTTTTCTACTTTTAGCCATTTTAGTGGTATCTCATTGTGGTTTTAATTTGTATAATGATTAATTATGGTTAGCATTTTTTTCATGTACTCTGATAAGATATCTTTTTATGTGAAGTGTCTGCTTACAACTTATAGTCAAGGGGTTTTTTGGAGGCTTAGTTTTTATTTAAACCTTTTAATTTGGGGGGATAGTTTTTTTGTTGAAAGGTGATTGATTATACATATAACTGTGGGGTACAGAATTGAATATCAATACATGTGTACGATATGTGATGATCAAATCAGGATAATTAGTATACTCATGCTCACAAAACACTATCAATCTTTGTGACCTTTAACTAGCTTTTTGCCAACTACCCTTCCCTTCCCCCTTTACCACCTCCAATAACCACAGTTCTGTTCTGTTCTCTTTTTTTTTTGAAAGTTTAATGTGTTATTGTGATTCTTTCTCTTTCTCTCTCTCTTTCTTTCTCTCTCTCTCTTTCTCTCTCTCCCCCCTTCCTTCCTTCCTTCCTTCCTTCCTTCCTTCCTTCCTTCCTTCCTTCCTTCCTTCCTTCCTTCCTTCCTTCCTTCCTTCCTTCCTTCCTTCCTTCCTTCCTTCCTTCCTTCCTTCCTTCCTTCCTTCCACCACTTATGAGTGAGGATATGCAGTATTTCTCTTTCTGTTCCTGGCTTATTTCACTTAAAGTAACTTTCTCTAAGCTTTTAAATTAAGTTATTAATGTTGAGTTGTAAGAGGACATGACATATGTACTCTGGACACAAGTCCTTTGTCTTTTACGTGAGTTCATGAGAAACAAAGAGTTTCTCCTATCTCGTGGCTCACCTTTCATTTCTTAAGGAAGTCTTTTGAAAAGAAGAAAGTTCTAAAGTTAATAAAGTATAATTTACATTTTTTACTGCTATATTTACTTTTTCCTTTTTTTTCCCTTCTTTTTCCTTTCCTTTCCTTTCCTTTCTTTCTTAAACTATTAATGTTTTTAATGTCCTCTCTGGGAAATCTTTGCCTCCCCTCAAGATGGTGAAGATTTTTTCCATGTTGACGTCTAGATATTTTACAGCTTCAGCTTTTACATGGGTATAATTCATATGATCCATCTCAAATGACTTTGTGTATGGAATGAAATAAAAATTGCTATGCATATTTTTCTATTGAGGTAAACAATTGTTTAGCAACATTTTAAAAAGGATTAATATTAGTAAAAACTATGACTATGTATGTATGGACTGGAATCTCTATCCAAGCCAATAAACTGTCTATCCTTATGTCAATACTCCACTGTCTTAAATATTGCTTTTTAAAGTGTTTTCAAATCAGGTCTTTAAGGTTTCATACTTTTGTTCATCAAAATTGTTATGACTATTCTACGTTCTTTGAATTCCTACATCAGTTTTGAAAGCTGCTTTTCAATTTTCTTAAAAATGTTTGCTGGGATTTTGATTGGGATTGTACTGAATCTGTGAATCAGTTTCAGGAAAAGGGCTATCTAAACAGCATTGAGTCTTCCAAATAAGAAACATGGAATATCTCTTTATTTATTTACATCTTTTAAATTTCTCTTGGTCTTTTTCAGTGTATAGATGTTGCATATATTTTGTTCAATTTATTCCTGAATACTTTATTTTATGTTATTGTAAATGGTATTATTTTAAATTTATTTTCCAAGTGTTCATTGTCAAGATGTTGAAATACTGTAGTTGCTTATATGTTAATAAATCTTGTAGTTGCTTATATGTAAAATTAGTGCCAAGGCTACAGGTTTTGACTTTCCTCCTGTAGATTAAGGCTTTTGCTCTGTAAGAGAGATTAGAGAGATGTATTGAAATGTTTTTGCAGTGGATGCTGTTCTCCTCATCCTGCCAGAACTATATAAGGCAAGGTTTTTCCGAATACTTCCTGCACTTCCCTGTGGGAAGCTGGTGGGATTACTGGAAGGAAAGCCTGCAAGAGAGTGCTAGCCTCCCTATGTCTGCTGCTGCTAGGAACCTCACACTCACTCTCATACTAGGCCACACTCAGGCTTTAGCAAGTTTTCAACAATTTCTAGTGTAATCCTCTCAACTCTTTATATAAGATTTGGCAGCATCTGTCCCAGGTATGCATGTATATGCTCCTGTTTTTCCCTATCGGTACCCACCCCTGTCTAGATTTTTCCTCACTGCTGGATCCATTTTCTGCTGCTATAAATTAGATTTGCCTATTCTATAATTTTATATAAATGGAATAATTTAATATGCACTTTTTCTGTCTTGCTTTTTTACTTAGCATCATGCTATTTATATGTTTATTTTAGTTTCATCTAAGTAACTGAGGATACTTTGGTCCTTTTTATTGCCAAATAGTATGGTATTGTTTGGATTTACCACATATAGTATATCTAGTCAGCTGTTAATGATTATTTGGATGATTTCCAGTATTTGACTAATGTGAAAAAGTTGTTATGAACATTCATGTATAATTATTTACATGTCCTTATGTTTCATTCCTCTTGGGTAAATACCTTTGAGTTAAATTGCTAGGTTGTATGGTATTGGGTATTTCTAACATTATTAGAAAATATGAAACTGTTTTCCAAAGTGGTTCTGCATTTGACACACCCATCTATATAAGAACACTACCAGCTCCATGTCTTCTCTATTACAGGATATTGTTATTATTTTTATTTCATTGATTCAAGTGGATATAAAATGGCATCTCATTGTGGTTTGTATCTACATTTCTCTGACAAATAATGACAGTAAGATAATTAGATTTTCTAATTAGTTCTTTATATACTTTCTTTAGTGATATGTCTTTAATCTTCTGTCAACTTTTCATTGAGTTGTCTATCTTATTAGATTGAACTGTCTGTGTGAGTCTTTACAAGTGAGGTGAGTTTCTCATAGGCAACATATAGTTGGATCTACCTTTTTAATTCATTCTTCCAGTCTATGTCTTTTGAGTGGGGAGATCAATCCATTTACATTTAGGGTTGTATTGAGAGGTGCTGCCTTACTCCTAGCCATTTATTGATTTTTGTATGGTTGTTTTATATGTCTTTTGTTCCTTTCTTTCCCTTTTATTGTTTGTCTTCGGTGTTTGTTGGTGGATTTTTTTTTTTTTTTGAAGTTTTAAGGTACAGTTTCCTTCTCATTCTCAATTGAATACCTGTTCTACCAGTGGGTTTCGTTCTATGTTATGGATTCTTGGTGGTAATTATGGTTTTTGCATTCCAGATGCAGGACTCACCTGAAGGTTTCTTGTAGGACTGGTCATGTGGTGGTGTACTAATGCTGTTTTTGTCTGTGTGGGAAATGCACTATTTCTCCTTCATTTTTGAAGGATAGCCTTGCTGGGTATAATATTCTTGGCTGGCAGGGTTTTTTTCCTTTTAGTTCTTTGAGTATATCATCTCATAATCTTCTGGCCTGAAAGGTTTCTGTTGAGAAGTCTGCTGTTAGTCTGATGGGGGATCCCTTACAGTTAACTTGACACTTTTCTCTTGCTGTTTTTAGAATTCTCTCTCTGTCTTTGACTTTTGACAGTTTGACTAAAATGTGCCTTGGAGAGGATCTTTTTTTTTTTTTTTTTTTTTTTTTTTTTTTTTTTTACTGAGATTTTTTTATTTTTTTTTTTATTTTTTATTTTTTATTTTTTAATTTTATTTTGTCAATATACATTGTAGCTGATTAATGCTCCCCATCACCAAAACCTCCCTCACTTCTCCCTCCCCCCCTCCCCCCCAACCATGTCCTTTCTGTTTGTTTGTTGTATCAACTTCAAATAATTGTGGTTGTTATATCTTCTTCCCCCCCCCCCGGTTTGTGTGTGTATGTGTGTATGTGTGTGTGTGAATTTATATATTAATTTTTAGCTCCCACCAATAAGTGAGAACATGTGGTATTTCTCTTTCTGTGCCTGACTTGTTTCACTTAATATAATTCTCTCGAGGTCCATCCATGTTGTTGCAAATGGCAGTATTTCATTCGTTTTTATAGCTGAGTAGTATTCCATTGTGTAGATGTACCACATTTTCCATATCCACTCATCTGATGATGGGCATTTGGGCTGGTTCCAACTCTTGGCTATTGTAAAGAGTGCTGCGATAAACATTGGGGAACAGGTATACCTTCGACTTGATGATTTCCATTCCTCTGGGTATATTCCCAACAGTGGGATGGCTGGGTCGTATGGTAGATCTATCTGCAATTGTTTAAGGAACCTCCATACCATTTTCCATAGAGGCTGCACCATTTTGCAGTCCCACCAACAATGTATGAGAGTTCCTTTTTCTCCGCAGCCTCGCCAGCATTTATCGTTCATAGTCTTTTGGATTTTAGCCATCCTAACTGGGGTTAGATGGTATCTCAATGTGGTTTTGATTTGCATTTCCCGGATGCTGAGTGATGTTGAGCATTTTTTCATATGTCTGCTGGCCATTTGGATATCTTCCTTAGAGAAATGCCTACTTAGCTCTTTTGCCCATTTTTTAATTGGGTTGCTTGTTTTCTTCTTGTAAAGTTGTTTGAGTTCCTTATATATTCTGGATATTAATCCTTTGTCAGATGTATATTTTGCAAATATTTTCTCCCACTCTGTTGGTTGTCTTTTAACTCTTTTAATTGTTTCTTTTGCTGTGCAGAAGCTTTTTAGTTTGATATAATCCCATTTGTTTATTTTTCCTTTGGTTGCCCGTGCTTTTGGGGTCGTATTCATGAAGTCTGTGCCCAGTCCTATTTCCTGAAGTGTTTCCCCTATGTTTTCTTTAAGAAGTTTTATTGTCTCAGGGTGTATATTTAAATCCTTAATCCATTTTGAGTTGATTTTAGTATACGGTGAGAGGTATGGATCTAGTTTCATTCTCCTGCATATCGATATCCAGTTATCCCAGCACCACTTGCTGAAGAGGCAGTCCCTTCCCCAGTGAATAGGCTTGGTGCCTTTGTCAAAGATCAGATGGCAGTAAGTGTGTGGGTTGATTTCTGGATTCTCTATTCTATTCCATTGGTCAATGTGTCTGTTTTTATGCCAGTACCATACTGTTTTGGTTATTATAGCTTTGTAGTATAGCTTAAAGTCAGGTAGTGTTATGCCTCCAGCTTTATTTTTTTTGCTGAGCATTGCTTTGGCTATTCGTGGTCTTTTATTGTTCCATATAAATGTCTGAATAGTTTTTTCCATTTCTGAGAAAAATGTCTTTGGAATTTTGATGGGGATTGCATTGAATTTGTATATCACTTTGGGTAGTATGGACATTTTCACTATGTTGATTCTTCCAATCCAAGAGCATGGAATATCTTTCCATCTTCTTGTATCCTCTCTAATTTCTCTCAGCAGTGGTTTGTAGTTCTCATTATAGAGATTTTTCACCTCCTTGGTTAACTCAATTCCTAAGTATTTTATTTTTTTGGTGGCTATTGTAAATGGGCAGGCTTTCTTGATTTCTCCTTCTGCATGTTCACTATTGGAGAAAAGAAATGCTACTGATTTTTGTGTGTTGATTTTGTATCCTGCTACTGTGCTGAAATCATTTATCAATTCCAAGAGTTTTTTTGTAGAGGTTTTAGGCTGTTCGATATATAGGATCATGTCATCTGCAAACAGGGACAGTTTGACTTCATCTTTTCCAATCTGGATGCCCTTTATTTCCTTCTCTTCTCTGATTGCTCTGGCTAGTACTTCCAACACTATGTTGAATAGGAGTGGTGAGAGTGGGCATCCTTGTCTAGTTCCTGTTCTTAAAGGAAAAGCTTTCAGCTTTTCCCCATTCAGGATGATATTGGCAGTGGGTTTGGCATATATGGCTTTAATTATGTTGAGATACTTTCCCTCTATACCTAACTTATAGAGGGTCTTTGTCAAGAATGAGTGCTGAACTTTATCAAATGCTTTTTCAGCATCTATAGAGATGATCATATGGTCCTTGTGTTTGAGTTTATTAATATGGTGTATCACATTTATTGATTTGCGTATGTTGAACCAACCTTGCATCCCTGGGATGAATCCCACTTGATCGTGATGAATAATTTTTCGTATGTGTTGCTGTATTCTGTTTGCTAGTATTTTAGTGAGGATTTTTGCATCTATATTCATCAAGGATATCGGCCTGTAGTTTTCTTTTTTGGTTATATCTTTACCTGATTTTGGTATCAGGATGATGTTTGCTTCATAGAATGAGTTTGGGAGATTTGCGTCCGTTTCAATCTTTTGGAATAGTTTGTAAAGAATCGGTGTCAATTCCTCTTTGAATGTTTGGTAAAATTCTGCTGTGTATCCATCTGGTCCTGGGCTTTTCTTTGTTGGGAGCCTTCTGATAACAGCTTCAATCTCCTTTATTGTTATTGGTCTGTTCAAATTTTCTACGTCTTCACGGTTCAATTTTGGGAGCTTGTGTGTGTCCAGAAATTTATCCATTTCCTCCAGATTTTCAAATTTGTTGGCGTATAGTTGTTTATAGTAGTCTCGAATGATTCCTTGTATTTCAGATGAATCAGTTGTAATATCGCCTTTTTCATTTCTAATTTTTGTTATTTGAGTCTTTTCTCTTCTTTTTTTTGTTAGCCATGCTAATGGTTTGTCAATTTTATTTATCTTTTCAAAAAACCAACTTTTTGATTCGTTGATCTTTTGAATTGTTTTTTGGTTTTCAATTTCATTCAGTTCTGCTCTGATCTTAATGATTTCTCTCCGTCTGCTAACTTTAGGATTGGATTGTTCTTGTTTTTCTAGTTCTTTAAGGTGAAGTGTTAGGTTGTTCACTTGCCATCTTTCCATTCTTCTGAAGTGAGCATTTAATGCAATAAATTTTCCCCTCAATACTGCTTTTGCAGTATCCCACAGGTTTTGGTATGATGTATCATTGTTTTCATTAGTTTCAATAAACTTTTTGATTTCCTGCTTGATTTCTTCTTGGACCCATATGTCATTAAGTAGAATGCTGTTTAATTTCCATGTGTTTGTATAGTTTCCAGAGTTTCGTTTGTTATTAATTTCTAGTTTTAATCCATTGTGGTCTGAGAAGATACATGGGATAATTCCAATTTTTTTGAATTTATTGAGACTTGATTTGTGACCTAATATGTGATCTATCTTGGAGAGTGATCCATGTGCTGATGAGAAGAATGAATATTCTGAGGTTGTTGGGTGGAATGTTCTGTAGATATCTGCCAATTCCAATTGGTCTAGAGTCTTGTTTAGATCTTGTGTTTCTCTACTGATTCTTTGCCTAGATGATCTGTCTAATATTGACAGTGGAGTGTTCAGGTCCCCTGCTATTATGGTATTAGTGTCTATTTCCTTCTTTAGGTCTAATAGAGTTTGTTTTATAAATCTGGCTGCTCCAACATTGGGTGCGTACATATTTATGATTGTTATGTCTTCTTGATGGATCAGTCCTTTTATCATTAAGTAGTGTCCCTCATTGTCTCTTTTTATGGTTTTTAGTTTAAAGTCTATTTTGTCAGATATAAGAATAGCCACTCCAGCTCGTTTTTCTTTTCTGTTTGCATGGTAAATCTTTTTCCATCCTTTCACTCTTAGTCTGTGTGAATCTTTATGGGTGAGGTGGGTCTCTTGTAGGCAGCATATAGTTGGGTCCTGCTTTTTGATCCAGTCAGCCAGTCTGTGTCTTTTAATTGGGGAATTTAAGCCTTTAACATTAAGAGTTGTTATTGAAAGGTGTTGATTTATTCTTAGCATTTTATTGGTTGTTTGGTTGTCTTAGGTGTCTTTTGTTCCTTGCTTTCTGATTTACTGTTTGGTTTCTTTGTTTGTTGGTTCCTTAGGTTGTAGATAGTGTTTTTGTTAGCTTGTTTTCTCTTCATGAATGCTATTTTTATTGTACTAGCGGGTTTAGATTTTTCTTAGGTTTTTATGGCAGTGGTAGTTATTTTTCAGGAACCAAACCCAGTACTCCCTTGAGGATTTCTTGTAAGGGTGGTCTTGTGGTAGTGAACTCCCGCAGTTTTTGTTTGTCTGAGAAATATACTATTTGCCCCTCATTTCGGAAGGATAGCCTTGCAGGGTAGAGTATTCTTGGTTGGCAATCTTTGTCTTTTAGTATTTTGAAAATATCATCCCATTCCTTTCTAGCTTTTAGGGTTTGTGATGAAAAGTCTGATGTTAACCTGATTGGGGCTCCCTTATAGGTGATTTGACGCTTCTCTCTTGCAGCTTTTAAGATTCTCTCTTTGTCTCTGAGTTTTGCCAATTTGACTATGACATGTCTTGGAGAAGGCCTTTTTGGGTTGAATACGTTTGGAGATCGTTGAGCTTCCTGGATCTGAAGATCTGTGATTTTTCCTATACCTGGGAAGTTTTCTGCCACTATTTTGTTGAATATGTTTTCAATGGAATCTCCATTTTCCTCCCCTTCTGGAATACCCATGACTCGGATATTTGAGCGCTTGAGGTTGTCTGATATCTCTCTCAGATTTTCTTCCATGTTCTTGATTCTTTTTTCTTTCTTTTTGTCTGCTTGTGTTATTTCAAACAGCCCATCTTCAAGTTCAGAGGTTCTCTCTTCAACTTCGACAAGCCTGCTGGTTAAACTCTCCGTTGTGTTTTTTATTTCGCTGAATAACTTCTTCAGTTCAGCAAGTTCTGCTACATTTTTTTTCAGGACATTGATTTCCTTGTGTATTTCCTCTTTCAGATCCTGTATACTTTTCCTCATTTCATCATGATGTCTAGCTGAGTTTTCTTGTATCTCATTCAGTTTCTTTAGAATTATCACTCGAAATTCCTTGTCAGTTATTTCAAGGGCTTCTTGTTCTATAGGATCTAGAGTATGAGATTTATTAACTTTTGGTGGTGTACTTTCTTGATTTTTTGTATTTCTGGTGTCTTTTTTTTGGTGTTTATTCATTGTGGCAGGGGGTTTCACAGTCCACCGGTTTAAGACTAATGACTAACTAGGATGTTGCTGTTGTTGCCAATTTGGTATGGCTCCCGCCGTGACTGCTCAGTTGGCCTCTAGTGTCTTGTGTGTGTGGTTGCCTCGGGTCTTGGGCTTCTCCGGGGATCCACCTTTCTGGTCAGCTTGTACTCTGCTGGGCTGGTGGATCACGTACCACAGGGTGTGTGATCTCTGTTGAGCTTTCACTTTCTGTACAGGACTTCTCCCCGTTCCGTGTGGTCTGGCCCAGGCTGTTAGATCGTGCAGTGGCGACCCCACCGGGTGTGTGGTTTCTGTCGAGTCTCCGCCTCCCTGGCCGCACGTCTCCCCCCTCTGTGCACACTGTGCTGGGTTGGGGCGTGTCTTCTGCACCCCTCGTCTATCAGCTGGGCCTTCAAGACCCTGCTCAGCACTGCCTCGCCCAGGAAGTCTACCAGGTTTCTGCTAGGCACAGACGACCGGTCTCTCTGGGTGCCTTTGTAACACTGTGTAGATCTTTCTCGGGTCTTGTTCACCTTTGTATCCCCCCGGTATAAACCGAGTCTAGTGCCCGCCTGCTGCCTGCTCTCCGGCAGGTTCAAGCGGACCTGGGAACTCTCCTACCACACTATTCCCAACCAGAAATTCGTTAGGCTTTTTTCCAAACTGGTGGTCGCAGAGATGGTATCTGCCTCCCAGTAACAGGAAGTTTACCGGGGCCGGAGTCCAGGGTGTGGTGGAGTGACAGTCGGCCCGCCCGTACTTCCTAGCCCTCCCAAAACTGGTCGGGACGCCCCACACCCCCAGCCCTGCCAGAGAACCGTGGAGGGAGTGGGAGAGGAAGCCGGCTCGCAGGGTCCGGAAAGCCCCACGCCAGGCCAAGCAAATGGGCTCAGTGATGGCCGAGCAGGGCGGAGCTGCCCGCACCTGGGAAAATGGAGGCAGCACCGGGGCAGTCAGTGGCCTGGTGGTGCAGTCGGGGAGCCGCGTGGGCATCCACCCCCCGAACAGAGCTGTGCCAGGGATCACTCACAGTGCTGTGCCAGGTCGGGCGCTCGCTCTGTCTCTGGTTTGTTGCCTTCCGTGTTCTCGGCGCTGCCGCCTCGGGCTGTTCAGTCGCGGCGCCGCTCGGGCGCTCCCAGGAATCTTCTTTAATGCCGGCCTGAAACCTCGAATCTTGAATAGGGCAGCTGGCCGCCTTCAGTGCGGCCCCAGCCTCCGGGATCCTGGCTGCATCCACAGCAGCCCTGGCGCCGTGTTCCCTGTTTCAAGACTCACTTTTGCAGCTAAGAATCAGTTCTTTTCCTGCTCCACACTTCAAAGCTGTTGCCTGTAAATGAGGCAGCCTCTCCTGCCGGGGGCAAAGTGGCGTTGAGCCCCCACGACCGGCCAGCAGCAGCAGTCCTCCCTTAAGAGATGGCCAGAGGAAGGTCCACAAGTTTCCCGGCTGCCTGAGGCCCAGTGGCCGCCTTTTCCACCTCAGCTACTCCGCGCCAGCCGCCGCAGCCGCCGCCATCTTGAAAACACCCGAGAGGATCTTTTTGGATTAAATCTGTTTGGGGATCTTTAAACCTCTTGATCAGGAAGTACATGTGTCTTCCAATATTTAGGAAGTTTCTTGCTGTTATTTCATTGAATAGATTTTCAATGCCTTTTCCTTTTTCTTCCCCTTCCAGAACACCCAGGATTTGGAACTGAGTCAGGTGAAGCTGATGTTGTCTAAGCTGTGCATCAGTGGGGAGCAGGACTGACTGTTGTACAGTGAGAAGGGCAGCAGTGACAGTGGTGGTTTGGGGATAGGGGGGTGGCAACAGTGGTGGCAGCAAGGTCATGCTTTCCTTTGTGGTTTGGATGTTGGACTGCCAAGGATGGAGCTGCTGAGCCACTTCTCAGGAGGTGGGTGGGGTCACCAGGCAAGCCCTCAGCAAAGTGCTCCATACCTTCAGTTGTTGGGGGTGCCACTGAATGGGCCTCCTGCAGAGTGCCTAGTTCGGCTGCCTGTGGGCACTGGGAAGGATTGCAGGCCTGGCACTGGGCAGGGCTGCTGAGCTGGTGCATATCGGGGGGGTATAGTCAGGTTTCCTGTGGGTGGCTGTGAGGGCACTATGTGGTACTGCAGTGAAGGGACCGGTGCTTCTGCTTCTGGGTCTGTTGGCAAAGTTGCAAGGCAGGATTGTTCAGAGTGGAGCCGCCAGGCTGTCTCTCTTTTCACTGCCAGAGAAATTCTTCTTGCATCAATCTTGGTGTCACAGATAGGCAGCTGTGGCCATGTGCCTCTTTCTGTTCTCTGTGTTACTCTCCTGGGTTTTCATTCTCCACAGCAATCTCACCAGTCTCCTGTTTTACTCCTAAACTTTCCCCTCAATGCTCCCTGCTGTCTGTTAGTTGTTCCAGTCCTTTTCTGTGAGAGAAACATGCCCTGGGTACCTCCAGTCTGCCATCTTCCTCAGAACAAACAAACAACAGCAACAACAAAAATACTAGCCTTTATTTTTAAAGGATGTTTTCTTTGATATGGAGTTCTGTGTTTCTGTATATTTTCTTTATCACCTTAAGACTATCTCAGTGCTTACATTGTTTCTCTCAGGATCTATTAACAAATAATTTTTATTAGATTTGAAAATTTATGCTCTTATTTCTTCAAATCTCCCCAAATTCTCTTTCTGTGAGTCCAGTTTTTCATAAGTTAAAACTCCTTGATATTGTACCACTGTTTGTTGAGGCGCTGTTCATATTTTTCCTATTTTATATTTTTCTCCATGTTCAATTTTAAATCATTTCCATTCTCATGTTTTCATATTCTCTGATCTTTCTTCTGCAGTGTCTAATCTACTGTTAATACTATCCAGTGCATTATCATTTCAGATTATGAATTTTTCTACTCCAAAGTTTGATGTAGTTCTCTTTAAAATTGACTTCTCCCTTTACTGTGTTTCTATTTTTATTTTAATCTTTGAACATATTTAAAATAGATGTTTTTAATGATCTTGTCTCTTAATTTCATCATCACTGTCATTTTTGGGCTACCTTCTACTGAATAATTTTTCTTCTTGTTATGGGTCACATTTTTCAGCTTCTTTCCTTGTTCAGTAATTTTTTTTATTAGTTGATAGACATTATACATATTATTGTGTTTAATATCTGGATGTTGTTGTCTTCTTTTAAATACTGTAGTTTATACAGTCAGATAAGTTCCTTGCAGATCACTTTTATCCTTTTCAAATTTGTTTTGAAGCTTTGTTAGGTGATAAAACTTGTTTATTTCTGTTCCTGGAGAGATCACTTTCCTGAACTTTCTGTTGTTCCATATCTAAAAACATTTGTATTTGATATTTTGTCCTTTTTTTCTAGTTATTTATAGGAGGGGAAAAGGGGGAAAGGTCTATTAGTCATTACTCCACCATGAAGAACAATATATCTATGATTGTTTAAGAATTTGTGAACTCCAACATTTGTGGATCAGTGGACCCGCTTTTATTGGCTTTTCTACTTCACTATGCATCATGTTTTCTTGTGTCTTCACAGGTTTTTTTTTTTTTTTTTTTCTGAAATGTCTACTGACCATTGGGAATGTTATATTCTAGAGACTCTGAATTCTGTTATTTCCCTCTGAATAATGGTAAATTTTATTGTAGCAGGGTTTTACATTACTGGCTGATGACCTTTATCTTGTGTAAGCTTGATTTTAGGCTTTGTTAGGTGGATCTGTTTAGGATACATTGTCATATCTAAGGTGTAGCCCTTAGTCCAAGTTGTGACCCTTCTGAAGCCTTCATGAAAAGCCTGGGTGTTTACCAAGGCTCTCTAACTTGGAGGGATTAAACACCAAACTCTGTCTCCCCTTAACTAGGAAGCAGTTAACATCTTTATTCAGTGCTTTCAGTCTTAACAATTTTGTTTTCCCTCTTCAGTCCTTGCAGTCTCATAGCTCATGGGTCCATCAGGGATGCATGAGAGTTCGTATGAAGATTTTTAGGCATACCTGTCTGTGATTCTCCTTTTCTGGGATTCTGCCCTTCTCATTTTCCAGCCTCTGTGACAGTCCTGACATCCAAATTTTGACTCCTCAACTCAGTAAGACTACAACTTTGTACTTGAGTATTATTTTTGGTTTGTGTGGAGATGGAGAATGCCCCAAAAGAAAAACAAATAAATATGGACCTTTCAAAGGTCATATGCTCTCTAGTTTCTACCTAATTTAAGTACTTTCAAATAGTCCCTTTAAAATTTTGTTCACTGTTTATTATTACTATTGGCCATAGGTTGGTCTTACCAAGCTACTTCACTACTACCAGAAGACAGAAGTTGCTATATGACCTTTTAAAAATGTCAGTATTCCAGAATTTTTAGTAGTCAAATAAAAGCCTGTGTGTTTACGTGAACACATCAGCAATTTTTGCTAAACTTGATAAGGAGGAAATCAGTGATATTCAAGAGTAAAATATTGATGTAAGTGGATTTTTATTTTATCATCTGTGATGATAATGGAAACTCAAGGCTTAAAAACAGAATTTTTAGTTACTAAGTGTATATATTATTCTAACAATTACAATGTACTTTAAAAAATATACGGAGCAACAAAAGTCCATGCATAGCAAAAGCAATCCTGAGCAAAAAAAAATACAGCTGGTGGCATAACACTACCTGACTTTAAACTATATTGCAAAGTTATAATAACCAAAACAGCATGGTACTGGCATAAAAACAGACACGCGGATCAATAGAACAGAATAGAGAGCCCAGAAATTAACCCATATGCCTACAGCCATCTGATCTTTGATAAAGGCAGCAAGTCTACATACTGGGGAAGAGACTACCTTTTCAACAAATGGTGCTGAGAAAACTGGATAATCATATGTAGGAGAATGAAACTAGACCCCTATCTTTCACCATATACCAAACCAACTTAAAATGGATTAAAGAATTAAATGTACACCCTGAAACAATAAAACTCCTTAAAGAAAACATAGGGGAAACACTCCAGGAAATAGGAGTGGGTACAGAATTCATGAATAGGACCCCAAAAGCACAGGCAACTAAAGGTAAAAAAATTAATGGGATTATATCAAACTAAAAAGCTTCTGCACAGCAAAAGAAACAACCAACAGAGTAAAAAAACAACGAACAGAGTGGAAGAAAATATTTGCTAAATATACATGTGGCAAAGGATTAATATCCAGAATTTACAAGTAACTAAAACAACTTTACAACAAAAAACCAAATAATCCAATTAAGAAATAGGCAAAGGAGCTGATCAGACATTTCTCAAAGGAAGATATATGAATGGCCAACAGACACATGAAAAAGTGTTCAATATCATTCAGCATCCAGGAAATGTAAATCAAAACCACACTGAGATACCATCTCACTCCAGTTAGGATGGCTAACATCCAAAAGACTGAGAACAGTAAGTGCTGGAGAGGTTGCAGAGAAAAAGGAACTCTGATACACTGTTACTGGGGCTGCAAAATGGTGCAGCCTTTATGGAAAATTGTATGGAAGTTCCTCAAAGAGTTACAGATAGATCTACCATGTGACCCAGCAATCACACTGCTGGGAATATACCCAGAAGAATGGAAATCATCATGCCAAAGGGTGAAATCATCACCCATACTCTCATGTTTATTGCAGCTCTATATACAATAGCCAAGAGATGGAACCAGCCCAAATGTCCCTCATCTGATGAGTGGATAAGGAAACTGTGGTATATCTACCCAATGGAATACTACTCTGCTATAAAAAAGAATGAAATACTACCATTCACAACAACATGGATGGACTTTGAGAAAATTATATTAAGTGAAACAAGTCAGGCACAGAAAGAGAAATATCACATGTTCTTACTTATTTGTGGGAGCTAAAAATTAATGAATAAATAAGCACACAAACAAATAAAGGGTGGAGGGAAGAATGCAGAATAACCACAAAAATTCCTTCAACTATTTAAGCCAAGTGCACAGACACGATGTGGGAGGGGCGGGGAGAGGGTGGAGAGCAACAGGTAAAGGGGCACAAAAATCAAGCACAATGTATTTTAGAAGTAAAATAAAATAAAATAAAATTAAAAATAAATAAATAAAATAAAATAAAATAAAATGTACGCTATCATCCTAACTTTTCTTAGAAATTCTTACATTACGTAAAACAAAAGAATATTGAAAGAGCTTTATAGAAGTTTAATTGAATAGTTTCAGGAATGACGAAAACATTATGTGCTGGCGTTGCATATTTGGGGGAGAATGTTGGCTTTCAGTTCAGAGGATTATGAAGCTCTCTATGCTGAGGACACTGTATTCTGAAAGTAGTTAATATGAGAAAGGTTGTGCTTTTCCATTAACCTAGATTCCCTATTTACCTTTATATTATCTATCGAGAAAGGCTTTATTAAAGTAAATGCAGTAGCTCTAAGGAGATTAGGGAGGGCACTTAATTTAATGGAGAAAGAACTGCGTGTAAGTATGCTTTTGCAGTCTAGAAGTAAACATCTAAATTGAAGCAATTAGAAATTATTCTTATCTTTTCACTAAGGCATGACAGTAAGGTAAGCATAGTTTAAGATCTTTTTAGCTTATTTCTATATTCAGTTTTTAATATTTCAAATTGCTTTTCTTCCTGTGTACCTCCAAGGGTGCTATTAATATCACAGTGTTTGTGATTATTAGTTTGTGTGTCTGTCCCCTCTGACTGCCTCTGTCTTATTCAACTTCATGGTCCCTTTACTCAGCATGATGCCTCAGAGATGTTAGATACACAGGAAAATTTGATTTATGTGTATTTATTTTTATGGACTGGTATTCCACTATTTGTCTGACATTAATATTTTCCTAAATTTGTAAAAGGAAACATTAACAAAACTTCATTATACCAAAAATTTGAAGGAATCTAATACTCAGAAGGTAGGCTGCAGAAGTTTGTAAAGGAAATTTCATGCAAGGCCAGAACTGAAGTTAGGGTTTTACCTGAGAATTGCTTTCAATCTATCTGTCAAAGCTCTACCATAAATTTAGTGATTCCAGCAAGTTCAGGAGTAAAGCACTAGGACCTCCCACCTACCTCAGAAATCTGATTTGCTGGCTCTTTGTTCAGGCATATCATCCAAATTTACGTCAGTACAATGTTAGAATGTCAGTTTTTGAAGTCTATAATTTCCACAGAGACTAGCTACTCCTCTTAACTTCTGTTTTATGCATTCTTTATTACTGTGTATTGAATTAGAATCTAAAATTTATTTTATGACAATAAAATATATAAAGGACTTAATATTAATTATAATGATAATAGTAATTCTAGGGTACTTCAAAAAGTTTGTGTTTGTGGAAAATGGAATTAAAAGATAATACGAATCCTTCCATGAACTTTTTGAAGTACTCTCATTCAAATTATAACAATAACAAATTGCTGCCATTTATAGAGCACTTATCACATACCAGCCTCTTTTCTAAATGCTACATTCCAAATATACTTATTCATATAATAGGAATATAAATGTTGTTAGAACAAGATAGATTTGTATAGTCTTTTGGACCTTGTATTATTCCATTTTTGTGTTGCTAAAACAGAGCACCTGAGACTGGGTAATTTATAAAGAAAAGAGGTATATTTGGCTCATCATTCTGGGAGAGCAGCATCTTGTGCCAGCCTCAGGTTGCTTCTACTCATGGCAGAAAGTGGCAGGCAGATGGCATGTACAAGCAGATCACATGGTGAAAAGAAGCAAGAGAGAGAGAGAGAGGGGAGGTGCCAGTGTCCTTTAAATAACCAGCTCTCAGGAACTAATAGAGTGAGAACTCACTCACTATCCGCCCCCAAAGGAGAGCATTAATCTATTCATGAGGGATCTGCCCCCTGTGACCCAAATGGATCCCAACCTTGCCTCACTGGGGATCAAATTTTGACATGAGCTTTGGGGAGACAACATATCTAAACTCTATTAGATCTCTTTTGTAAAAGAAACTGTAACTAAGAAATCTTACTTCAGTTGACCTATTTTATTTTGTACATGTTAAAACGTAAAGTAGATTATAGAGAAGTCCAGCTAGACTGTGAGACTTTTGAATTTTTTAAAGTATCTTTGTACATATCTTCTCTATACTTCCTGTGATGATTCCTTGCTGGATTCTCCGAGAAGAGTAATAATGCCTATTTTCCAAGTTCCTTGTGGGGAAGAGATAATGCTGTTGTGAAATGACATAGTAACTTTTCTGTCTTTCTTATACAGTTTCGGGAGAATCAATGATGATGATGATAGTAACAATAATAAATGTTATTAATTAATTAGACTAAATGCATGTTATATACTATTCTATGCATAACAGGTATTGATGCTTTTAACCTGATGGTGATGTTTACAGGTAGGTACTGATATAATCCTCATATGTCAGAAGAGAAAAGTCAACTATCATGCCCAAGTTCACATAGCTAGTAAATGGTAGAGTGAAAATTCAAACTAGGCACCTGCCTTTTGAATAATGGAGATTAATATAGAGCTCTCTTTTTACTACAGCAGGACTATTTTATTTTTTCTCAACATCATGAGAGAGGTCATTTATTCAGTGAGATGGACTTGTGATTGTGACTCAGGACTACCTTTTCTTTTTGTCATTTTTACATAAAAGGCTACCTAAATCTACATGTGGCTTAGATGGGAGATGTGAAACAACTGTGCAAAATTCTTTTAAATTAGGAAGATAAACCTAGGAAGTAGGATAGTGAAAGGAAAGGGAAACAGTAAAAATGGGGGATATAAAGTGTCAGCTTTGGAAAATAGGTTTCGGATGATGGTCTCTGGTGTCTCCTTAGTCACTTTTATCACTTTCAAATTATGTTTTAGTGAAAGTGTTTTCTGTTCCTGAAAATAACTCCAGGAATGGTCCAAATATGTCTAATTCATTTTCTTAACAATTAAAAATTATGAAAACATATCAGCTGAAAACTACAATACATTTTAGCAGAATTTAATTAAATTTGGAAGCTATCATTAATGACGTGACAAATATGTCATAAAGGAAGCTGCATCTAATGAGAAGTATGTAATTAAGTGTGAACATTAACTTTAAGGAAGAAATAAAATGATTTTACTTCTTTTCCTTTTTCTTCTTTAATGAACAAAGAATTAAAGAATTGAAGACATAAATAATATTTTCATCGATTTAATAGAAAGAGACAAAGAATAGTACCAGAGAAGAGAAATTCATGTTAGGGAGAAAATGAAAGGGGTTGTTTAAAATGTCAAATCTAGGAAAACTAAAGACAATGCATATCAGGTAGTTCATAAGGATTGTAATTTTCAGAACAATCTTCAGTTATTAAAAGCAGTCTTAAAACAGAAATACATAAATTTATGAAAGAAATTTTTATTGTACAACTAATTTTTCCCTTTGAGAGACAAGTTTTCTGAGGTTTAAATTTTCTTAGGTGTCTTTCATTATTAATCAGTGCATTTATTCATCCATTCGACAATTACATATTCAAGGCCAATTATGAATGAAAGATAACTGACCTGATCATATATAAAGGAGTATAAATCCATTAATAATATGAATAGAAGAATCAGGATAAGTCTCACAGATGGAAAGTCTCCATAAAGGTACATTTGAAAGTTGGCTGCACAGTATTTTTATCGAGGTAAATTTATATGCAGTGACCAGTACATATCATAAATTTTTAATCTGAGATATTTTTACAATTCAGTTATAATAATGCACAATTTGAATATAATAAAATTCACCGTTTTGAGTGTAAAGTTATGTGAGTTATGACAAACACATAGGATCACGTAACCACCACCACAATCAGGATGAAGAACCATTCTCGTACCTCAAAATATTCCCTGAACTAATCTGGACCTTTTAATTGCTGAGTAGAATTTCATCATTTGATGTCTTACATTTATCCATTCACCTATCAAAGGGCATATGGGTTTTTCCCTGTTTAGGGTGATTAAGAATTAGGATATTATAAACATTCAAGTACAGGTTTTTGAGTAAACGAGTAAATTTTCATTTCTCTAGGGTAAACTCCCAGGAGTAGAATAGCTTGGTTCTATGATTAGTTTAAGATTACCTTTGTAAGAGGTTGCCAATCTGTTTTCCATAGGAACTGTACCCATTCTGCATTTCTACTGAAAATACATGAAATTTCCAGTTGTTCCATATCTTGTCAGCATTTGGTATTGTCAGTTTTTCTAAACCATTATAATAGGTATATATTGGTTTCTCATTGCAGCTTTAATTTGTATCCCTCTAATGACTGAATGACTGAGAGAGTAGCTTTTATTATTTTATTATTATTTTTTTGCTATTTTCCACCCATTTAATGAAGTGCCTTTCAAATCTTATGACCTCCTTTATTATTAGTATTATTATTATTGAAACATAATTGATTGTATATGTCTGTGGGGTACAGCTTTCAATATCAATACCAGTGTGCAATATGCGATGCTCAAATCTGGAAAATTAGTATATTCAGCCTTACTCATTGTAATCATTTTTTGTGGCCCACTAACAATTGAATTATTTGTTTTCTTATTCTTGATTCATGAGCGTTCTTTATACATTCTACATGTGTTTGCTGTCTGACATAAGATTTGGAAATATTTTCTCCTATTCAATAGCTTTTTTTTCCCCATTCTCTTAATAGTACCTTTCACAGAGCAAATAATTTTAATTTTTCTGAAGTCCTATTTCTTATTTTTATATTGCTAATGTTTTCAGTGTTGTGTCCAGGAAATCTTTGTCTAACCTGAGGAACCTGGAGGATATCAAGCTAAGTGAAAAAAGTCAGGTACAGAAAGGCAAATACTGCATGATCTAACATACATGTAGAATCTAAAAAAGTCAAATTCATAGAAGAAGAGAGTAAAATAGTGGTGACCAGAGGATGGGGGTTTGGGGAAAACAGAAAACTTTTGTCAAAGGGTACAGAGTTTCAATTAGACAGGAAAAATAAGTTTTTGAGATCTATCGCAAAGAATGCTGATTATAGTTAACGATATGTAAAGTATATTTCAAAATTGCTAAGACAGTAGATTTTAAATATTTGTACCACAAAGAAAAAAAAGTATGTAAGGTGATTAATATATCAATTATGTTAAAAAGTGTTTGAGGTGATTAATATATTAGTTATGTTAATTAATTATGTTATGTTAATTAACACTAATTATATTAATTAACCTCTCCATGTATATATGCATATATCAGAATACCACATTGACCTTACAAATATATATAATAATTGTCAATTAAAAATAAAATGTTTTATAATATAAAATAGAGAAAATCAATTGATAATATTTTTGGTAAAGGTAAATAACATTTAAAAAATATTTTTATGTTTTTTCTAGAAGTTTTATAATTTTAGGTATGAATACAAGTTTGTGTATTACTTTGAATTGATTTTATATATTGTGTGGTACAGATTGAGGGTTTTTATTTTTTTGCTTATGGATGTTCAATTGCTCCAGCATCATCTGTTGACAAGACTATTCTTTGACTATTTAATTGCTTTTCTACTTTAGAAATTGATTCACCATATTTGTGTGTGTGTGTATTTCTGGAGTCTACAAGTTTTCCATTGATCTATATGTTTATTCTTTTACCAATACTACATTGTCTCATTCACTATTTGCTTTATAATCATTGTTAAAGACAGGTAGTGTGAGTCTTTCAATTTTGTTATTCTTTTTAGAAATTATTTAGCTATTTTCATTGCCTTTACCTTGCTGACTGTTTTACAATCAACTTTTCAATATCTCCACCAAATCTTGTTGGGATTTTGACTGGATTGTGTGAAATCTATATCAATTTGAGGAGAAATGACATTTTAATAATATCTATTTATTTTATTATTAATAAATTTTATTTTAATATTATCTATCTATTTTATTTATTTAGCTCCTCTTTGATTTCTTTCATCAACATTTTTTAGTTTCAACACTCAGGTTCTGCTTGTATTTTGTCAGATTTATATGTATTTCATGGTTTTGGTTCTTATAAATGGTTCTTTTATTAAAAAAAAATTGGTTACTAATAGTTCAAAACTAGTATACAGAAATATGATTTTTTTTGTATATTGACCTTGTATTCTGTGACCTAATTAAATTCACTTAGTACTAAAAGATATTCTTGTAGATTTCTTGAGATTTTCTGTATTGTTAAATATGGAAAACTTGTAGTCTTAAAAATATAAATGGTTTTATGTTTTTTTTATCTGTATGCTTCTTATTTCTTTTTCTTTCTTTCTTTTTTTTTTTTGTGACTTATTTCACTAGCTAAGATTTCCAATATGATGTTGAATAAAAATGATTAGATGAACATCTTTGCCTTGTTTTTGATCTTTGGGGGAGAATTTCCAGTTTTTTCCCATTAAGAATGATGTTAGAATCCTGATTTGAGCATCACATATTGCACATAGGTATCGATAGTCAATGCTGTACCCCACAGACATGTATCAATTACGTTTCAATAAAAAATAAAAAAAGACAGAAAAAAAGAATGATGTCAGCTACAGGTATTTTTTCAAATTTTTACATATGTACGGGGTACAGAGTTGACTATCAGTACTTGTGTACACTATGTGATGATCAAATCAATATTGTTATTATTATTAATACAATTTTTCTGGTATTCGTAGTTTGCTCAGAGTTATTATACTAAGTGGATGTTCTTATATGTCAAGTCATTTTTTGTATCTATTAACAACATGTGGTTTTTCTTCCTTAGTCTGTTAAAGGAGTGGGTTACATGGATCAGTGTTTGAGTGCTGAACAACCTAGGGTAAGCCTCATTTGGTCATGATGCATTATCCT
This sequence comes from Cynocephalus volans, assembly GCF_027409185.1. Lineage (NCBI taxonomy): Eukaryota > Metazoa > Chordata > Mammalia > Dermoptera > Cynocephalidae > Cynocephalus > Cynocephalus volans. The sequence goes on from NC_084464.1 coordinate 82,878,770, forward strand.
TTTTTTTTTATATTGCTGAATTTAATCCAGTAATATTTTGTGGAGGATTTTTGTATTTATGTTCATCTGGGATATTGGTTTGTAGTTTCTTTCTCTCTACTGTCTTTGTTTTTGGTGTCAGGGTAATGCTGGCTTTATAAAATGAGGAACACTTCTGCCTACTTTCTGGAGGAGATTATGCAAATTGGTATATTTTTTATGGGAACCATATGAAACAGGGTTTTCTTTGTATTAACGTTTTAAACTACCAATTCAATTTTTAAGAGATCACTATTTAGTTGTTCTATTTCTTCTTGCGTAAGTTTTGGTAATTTTTGTGTTTTAATGAATTGGTCATTTATCTATGTTTTTGAATTTGTATGACTAGGACTGTTTATGATTGTCCCTGATTATCTATTAATAATTGTGAGATCTTCAGTAATATCTCTGGAGTACTATCTTTCATTCTTAATATTAGTAATTTGTTTTTTCTCCATCTTTTTTTAGACTAGCTAGCATTTTATCAATTTTATTGATCTTTAAAAAGAACTTTGTTTAATTGATTTTCTTTATTTCTTAATTTTATTCATTTCTTCTCTTATCATTATTATACCCTTTTATTCATTTATTTGGTTTCAGTTTGCTCTTATTTTTCTAGAAAAAGAAAAAAAAGGTTTTTTCTTATTTTCTCAAGGTGGAAATTTATATTTATGTGAGACATTTTTTCTCTTCTTAATATGAGCATTTAATGGTATAAATTTCTCTGTAAGCATGGCCCTATCTGTATTCTAGATATAGTGATACATTGTGTTTAATTTCAATTCAATTCAAAATACATTAATTATCCAAATCTCCCACATTGATCCAAGTATTATTTAGAATTACTTATTTAATTTCCAATAACTGGGAGAATTTTCTTGACATCTTTCTGTTATTGATATCAAGTTTAATTCCCTTTAGATCTGATGACCAAAGAAGATACTTTGTATGATTTACATTCTTTTTAATTTGTTAAAGTTTGTATCATCACCCAAGATATGGTTTATTTTGGTAAATGCTTCATGTGTACTAGTGAAGAACAATTATTTTGATGATGTTGGGTGAATTGTTCTATAAATACTTATTACATTAAGATTCTCTATTTTTCTACCAATTACTGAGAGAAAAGAGTGAATGCTGTAATTGTAAATTTATTTATTTGTGTTACTTTGTAATTTTTTTAATTTAAACAATTGATTATATATATTTATGGGGTATAGAGTTGACTGTCAGTATCTGTGCACCGTATGTGATGATCAAATAAATATTATTAGCAAGTTCATAATTATTCGTTGTGTCCCTTACCCAATTACTCCCTAACTCCCCTCCTCCTCCCCCTTTCCCATCTCTAGAAACTATAAGCCTGTTCTCTCCTTCTGAAAGTTCAATGTTTTACTGTGATCTTTCTTTCTAGATTTATCTCTTTCTTGTTTCTGTTCTATCTGAACATACCAACTAAAAAACAGAGATTATTAGATTAATTTAAAAAGCAAACCCATTACTGTCTATTAGAAATCCACTAAAAATATAACCAAAAAAAGAGAAGTTAAAATGAAAAAGTTATTTATACTACAAAAACACTAATCAAAGGAAAGGAGGTGGACATAGTATCAAAGTAAATTTCAGAACAAGGAAATTGGCAGAGATTAAAAGAAACATTGTATAATGTTAAAAGAATCAATTTATCAAGAAAATAAAACAATCCAAAATGTGTATATATCTAGCAACAGAGCTTCAGGATACACAAAGCATTATTTTTATTGAAGTAGTATATATATATATACAACACGATGAATCTATTTGAAGACTACAGTTGGTTGCCACGGGCTGGAGGAAGTATGAAATAGCGAGTTACTAATCAATGGACATAAAGTTTCAGTTAAGCAATATGAATAAACTCTAGAGATTTGTTGTACAGCATTGTACTATAGTCAACAATAATGTATTATACACTTAAAAATATTAAGAGTATATGTTGTGTTTTTATCAGAATAAAATTAAATTTTTTAAAAAGAGTACAGCTGAATAAGTTTTAATAATTGTATACAGTTGTGCACCCACTACCACAATAAAGATATAGAACAGTTCCTTGGCCTACAAAGTTTTGTCCTACTCTCTGCAATTGTTCTTGCAACCTTGCAGCCCACTTTCTTTCCCTACTACAGGCCCCAGGAAATCATTGATTTTGTTGTTGTTGTTATGCAAGTTTCATAATTTCTACAATGTTGTATAAAGGGGATCATAAGAAATTATCTTCTTTATTTGAATTTTTTTACTAGTAATGATTTTAAAATATTAATCTATATTGTGGTATATATTACTATTATGTTTCTTTTTCTGGCTGAACAGTATTCCATTGTACAGATTTATCATACAGTTTACTATTCAATAGTTGATTGATATTTGGTTTACTTCCCGGTTTTATTAAGTTTGAATAATCCTGCTTAAATATTTGCAAACAAACCTTTGTGTTGGCAGATGTAATCATTTATCTTGGATAAATACTTAAGATTGGAATTACTTGGTCATATAAAAGTTTAACTTTTAAAAACAATCTTTTTTCCAAGATGTTTTAGTATTTTGCTCTACCCAAGTTGCTGTATATCATTGCTAGTAATTAATTTTAATAGATCTCTTAACTATAATCTAGTGGGTATCTAATGCTATCTCATTTTGATTTTAATTTTCATTTCCTTGATGTCTGGTTATCTTTTCATGTGCTTATTGGCCATTGTTACATATCTATATATTTCTTTTGTAAAGTGTTTAGATCTTTTGTCCACTTTTTGGGCATATTTGTCTGCCTGTTCATAAGTTTTGAGTATTATTTATATACACAGGATACAAAATCTTTGCTAGATATACAAGGAGTCTTCAAAATTTCATGGAAATATTCATATTATCTTTTAATTCCATAAACTTTCTTGAAGTACCGTGTATGTTTCATAGATATTATCTACCAGTCTGTGGCCTGTTTTTTTTGTTTACTTAATTCTGTCTTTGGAACAGCAGAGCTTTTTAATCCCTAGTGAAGTTTATTTTGACAACTTTTTCTTTTATATTTCTTGCTTTTAACATCCTATGTAAAAAAATCTTTGTGTAACCTAGTGAAACAAATATTTTCTCCTCTTTTTTCTAGAAATTTAATCATTAAATCTTATGTTTAAGTCTATTTCTATTTTTGTCTCATTTTTGTGTTTGTTGAGAGGTAAGGATAGAGGTTTATTCTTATTTCCTTATAGATCTTTAGTTGTTGCATCACCAATTTTGAAAAAAAAGATTTTTCCCCTATTAAGTTAAGTCGCCCACTGTGCTGAAAAATCAATTGACCTCATAAGTGTTGGCTTATTTCTGGACAGTTTATTATGTTCCATTGACTTATTGGCCCATTCTTATGCCAATACCACACTGTCTTGATTATTATAGCCTTAAAGTAATTTTAAAAAACAGGCAGTTTAAATCCTCTACCTTTGTTTTCCAAAAAATTCTACTCTTTTAGGTCCATTGTGTTTAAATGTAATTTTTAACATTGGCTTGTTAATTTCTTCAAAAACTCCTCTTAGAATTTTGATTTCGAAGTCATTGAATCTATAGATAAGTTTGGGAAGAAGTGACATCTTAACAATGTTGAGTCTTTCAATTTGCTCATATAGTATGCATCTTCATTTGTTTAGGTCTTATGTTTCATTTTACAATGTTTGGTATAGATCTTGAACATCTTTTGTTCAATTAACTACTGAGAGTTTAATTTTTGAGACTATTACACATAAAGTTGATTTTCAGCTTAATTTATAAATTTATTATTACTGTTATTTAGAGCACATTCTATTTTTTATACTGAGTGAGCCAATATTCTGTAAACCTGCTAAATCCACTTTTACTTCTAGTAGTCTTTTTTGTGAATTCCTTAGGGTTTTCTATATGATTAAAATCACCCCCAAATAGATTTTTAGTTCAACTTCTTTTAATTTTATGCTTTTTTCTTTTAATAGCATTATTGTCCTCACTAGTTCATTCAATACCATGTTAAATAAAAGTGCTGATCTAAGTTAGAGAGAACTGAGCCTTTCGTATTAGAGTATGGTGTTACCTGTAAATTTGGCTTTAGGTTGCCCTTAATTAGGTTGAGATGTAGTCATAGTTTTCTTGAGTTTATATCATAAAATGGTTTTGAATTTTGTCAAATAATTTTTTTCTGTATCTGTTCATATAGTCATTTTTTTTCTACTTTAGTCCATTAATATGCTAAATTACATTGTTTTTATTTTTATTTTTTATTTTTTTTTTAATTTTATTTTGTCGATATACATTGTAGCTGATTAATGCTCCCCATCACCAAAACCTCCCTCCCTTCTCCCTCCCCCCCTCCCCCCCAACAATGTCCTTTCTGTTTGCTTGTTGTATCAACTTCAAATAATTGTGGTTGTTATATCTTCTTCCCTCCCCCCCCGATTTGTGTGTGTGTGTGTGTATGTGTGTGTGTGAATTTATATATTAATGTTTAGCTCCCTCCAATAAGTGAGAACATGTGGTATTTCTCTTTCTGTGCCTGACTTGTTTCACTTAATATAATTCTCTCAAGGTCCATCCATGTTGTTGCAAATGGCAGTATTTCATTCGTTTTTATAGCTGAGTAGTATTCCATTGTGTAGATGTACCACATTTTCCGTATCCACTCATCTGATGATGGGCATTTGGGCTGGTTCCAACTCTTGGCTATTGTAAAGAGTGCTGCGATGAACATTGGGGAACAGGTATGCCTTCGACTTGATGATTTCCATTCCTCTGGGTATATTCCCAACAGTGGGATGGCTGGGTCGTATGGTAGATCTATTTGCAATTGTTTAAGGAACCTCCACACCATTTTCCATAGAGGCTGCACCATTTTGCAGTCCCACCAACAATGTATGAGAGTTCCTTTTTCTCCGCAGCCTCGCCAGCATTTATCGTTCAGAGTCTTTTGGATTTTAGCCATCCTAACTGGGGTTAGATGGTATCTCAATGTGGTTTTGATTTGCATTTCCCGGATGCTGAGTGATGTTGAGCATTTTTTCATATGTCTGTTGGCCATTTGGATATCTTCCTTAGAGAAATGCCTACTTAGCTCTTTTGCCCATTTTTTAATTGGGTTGCTTGTTTTCTTCTTGTAAAGTTGTTTGAGTTCCTTATATATTCTGGATATTAATCCTTTGTCAGATGTATATTTTGCAAATATTTTCTCCCACTCTGTTGGTTGTCTTTTAACTCTTTTAATTGTTTCTTTTGCTGTGCAGAAGCTTTTTAGTTTGATATAATCCCATTTGTTTATTTTTCCTTTGGTTGCCCGTGCTTTTGGGGTCGTATTCATGAAGTCTGTGCCCAGTCCTATTTCCTGAAGTGTTTCCCCTATGTTTTCTTTAAGAAGTTTTATTGTCTCAGGGTGTATATTTAAATCCTTAATCCATTTTGAGTTGATTTTAGTATACGGTGAGAGGTATGGATCTAGTTTCATTCTCCTGCATATCGATATCCAGTTATCCCAACACCACTTGCTGAAGAGGCAGTCCCTTCCCCAGTGAATAGGCTTGGTGCCTTTGTCAAAGATCAGATGGCAGTAAGTGTGTGGGTTGATTTCTGGATTCTCTATTCTATTCCATTGGTCAGTGTGTCTGTTTTTATGCCAGTACCATACTGTTTTGGTTATTATAGCTTTGTAGTATAGCTTAAAGTCAGGTAGTGTTATGCCTCCAGCTTTATTTTTTTTGCTGAGCATTGCTTTGGCTATTCGTGGTCTTTTATTGTTCCATATAAATGTCTGAATAGTTTTTTCCATTTCTGAGAAAAATGTCTTTTGAATTTTCATGGGGATTGCATTGAATTTGTATATCACTTTGGGTAGTATGGACATTTTCACTATGTTGATTCTTCCAATCCAAGAGCATGGAATATCTTTCCATCTTCTTGTATCCTCTCTAATTTCTCTCAGCAGTGGTTTGTAGTTCTCATTATAGAGATTTTTCACCTCCTTGGTTAACTCAATTCCTAAGTATTTTATTTTTTTGGTGGCTATTGTAAATGGGCAGGCTTTCTTGATTTCTCCTTCTGCATGTTCACTATTGGAGAAAAGAAATGCTACTGATTTTTGTGTGTTGATTTTGTATCCTGCTACTGTGCTGAAATCATTTATCAATTCCAACAGTTTTTTTGTAGAGGTTTTAGGCTGTTCGATATATAGGATCATGTCATCTGCAAACAGGGACAGTTTGACTTCATCTTTTCCAATCTGAATGCCCTTTATTTCCTTCTCTTCTCTGATTGCTCTGGCTAGTACTTCCAACACTATGTTGAATAGGAGTGGTGAGAGTGGGCATCCTTGTCTAGTGCCTGTTCTTAAAGGAAAAGCTTTCAGCTTTTCCCCATTCAGGATGATATTGGCAGTGGGTTTGTCATATATGGCTTTAATTATGTTGAGATACTTTCCCTCTATACCTAACTTATAGAGGGTCTTTGTCATGAATGAGTGCTGAACTTTATCAAATGCTTTTTCAGCATCTATAGATATGATCATATGGTCCTTGTGTTTGAGTTTATTAATATGGTGTATCACATTTATTGATTTGCGTATGTTGAACCAACCTTGCATCCCTGGGATGAATCCCACTTGATCGTGATGAATAATTTTTCGTATGTGTTGCTGTATTCTGTTTGCTAGTATTTTAGTGAGGATTTTTGCATCTATATTCATCAAGGATATCGGCCTGTAGTTTTCTTTTTTAGTTATATCTTTACCTGGTTTTGGTATCAGGATGATGTTTGCTTCATAGAATGAGTTTGGGAGATTTGCGTCCGTTTCAATCTTTTGGAATACTTTGTAAAGAATCGGTGTCAATTCCTCTTTGAATGTTTGGTAAAATTCTGCTGTGAATCCATCTGGTCCTGGGCTTTTCTTTGTTGGGAGCTTTCTGATAACAGCTTCAATCTCCTTTATTGTTATTGGTCTGTTCAAATTTTCTACGTCTTCACGGTTCAGTTTTGGGAGCTTGTGTGTGTCCAGAAATTTATCCATTTCCTCCAGATTTTCAAATTTGTTGGTGTATAGTTGTTTATAGTAGTCTCGAATGATTCCTTGTATTTCAGATGAATCAGTTGTAATATCGCCTTTTTCATTTCTAATTTTTGTTATTTGAGTCTTCTCTCTTCTTTTTTTTGTTAGCCATGCTAATGGTTTGTCAATTTTATTTATCTTTTCAAAAAACCAACTTTTTGATTCGTTGATCTTTTGAATTGTTTTTTGGTTTTCAATTTCATTCAGTTCTGCTCTGATCTTAATGATTTCTTTCCGTCTGCTAACTTTAGGATTGGATTGTTCTTGTTTTTCTAGTTCTTTAAGGTGAAGTGTTAGGTTGTTCACTTGCCATCTTTCCATTCTTCTGAAGTGAGCATTTAATGCAATAAATTTTCCCCTCAATACTGCTTTTGCAGTATCCCACAGGTTTTGGTATGATGTATCATTGTTTTCATTAGTTTCAATAAACTTTTTGATTTCCTGCTTGATTTCTTCTTGGACCCATATGTCATTAAGTAGAATGCTGTTTAATTTCCATGTGTTTGTATAGTTTCCAGAGTTTTGTTTGTTATTAATTTCTAGTTTTAATCCATTGTGGTCTGAGAAGATACATGGGATAATTCCAATTTTTTTGAATTTATTGAGACTTGATTTGTGACCTAATATGTGATCTATCTTGGAGAATGATCCATGTGCTGATGAGAAGAATGAATATTCTGAGGTTGTTGGGTGGAATGTTCTGTAGATATCTGCCAATTCCAATTGGTCTAGAGTCTTGTTTAGATCTTGTGTTTCTCTACTGATTCTTTGCCTAGATGATCTGTCTAATATTGACAGTGGAGTGTTCAGGTCCCCTGCTATTATGGTATTAGTGTCTATTTCCTTCTTTAGGTCTAATAGAGTTTGTTTTATAAATCTGGCTGCTGCAACATTGGGTGCGTACATATTTATGATTGTTATGTCTTCTTGATGGATCAGTCCTTTTATCATTAAGTAGTGTCCCTCATTGTCTCTTTTTATGGTTTTTAGTTTAAAGTCTATTTTGTCAGATATAAGAATAGCTACTCCAGCTCGTTTTTCTTTTCTGTTTGCATGGTAAATCTTTTTCCATCCTTTCACTCTTAGTCTGTGTGAATCTTTATGGGTGAGGTGGGTCTCTTGTAGGCAGCATATAGTTGGGTCCTGCTTTTTGATCCAGTCAGCCAGTCTGTGTCTTTTAATTGGGGAATTTAAGCCTTTAACATTAAGAGTTGTTATTGAAAGGTGTTGATTTATTCCTAGCATTTTATTGGTTGTTTGGTTGTCTTAGGTGTCTTTTGTTCCTTGCTTTCTGATTTACTGTTTGGTTTCTTTGTTTGTTGGTTCCTTAGGTTGTAGATAGTGTTTTTGTTAGCTTGTTTTCTCTTCATGAATGCCATTTTTATTGTACTAGCGGGTTCAGATTTTTCTTAGGTTTTTATGGCAGTGGTAGTTATTTTTCAGGAACCAAACCCAGTACTCCCTTGAGGATTTCTTGTAAGGGTGGTCTTGTGGTAGTGAACTCCCACAGTTTTTGTTTGTCTGAGAAATATACTATTTGCCCCTCATTTCGGAAGGATAGCCTTGCAGGGTAGAGTATTCTTGGCTGGCAATCTTTGTCTTTTAGTATTTTGAAAATATCATCCCATTCCTTTCTAGCTTTTAGGGTTTGTGATGAGAAGTCTGATGTTAACCTGATTGGGGCTCCCTTATAGGTGATTTGACGCTTCTCTCTTGCAGCTTTTAAGATTCTCTCTTTGTCTCTGAGTTTTGCCAATTTGACTATGACATGTCTTGGAGAAGGCCTTTTTGGGTTGAATACGTTTGGAGATCGTTGAGCTTCCTGGATCTGAAGATTTGTGATTTTTCCTATACCTGGGAAGTTTTCTGCCACTATTTTGTTGAATATGTTTTCAATGGAATCTCCATTTTCCTCCCCTTCTGGAATACCCATGACTCGGATATTTGAGCACTTGAGGTTGTCTGATATCTCTCTCAGATTTTCTTCCATGTCCTTGATTCTTTTTTCTTTCTTTTTGTCTGCTTGTGTTATTTCAAACAGCCCATCTTCAAGTTCAGAGGTTCTCTCTTCAACTTCGACAAGCCTGCTGGTTAAACTCTCTGTTGTGTTTTTTATTTCGCTGAATAACTTCTTCAGTTCAGCAAGTTCTGCTACATTTTTTTTCAGGACATTGATTTCCTTGTATATTTCCTCTTTCAGATCCTGTATACTTTTCCTCATTTCATCATGATGTCTAGCTGAGTTTTCTTGTATCTCATTCAGTTTCCTTAGAATTATCACTCGAAATTCCTTGTCAGTTATTTCAAGGGCTTCTTGTTCTATAGGATCTAGAGTATGAGATTTATTAACTTTTGGTGGTGTACTTTCTTGATTTTTTTGTATTTCTGGTGTCTTTTTTTTGGTGTTTATTCATTGTGGCAGGGGGTTTCACAGTCCACCGGTTTGAGACTAATGACTAACTAGGATGTTGCTGTGGTTGCCAATTTGGTATGGCTCCCGCCGTGACTGCTCAGTTGGCCTCTAGTGTCTTGTGTGTGTGGTTGCCTCAGGTCTTGGGCTTCTCCGGGGATCCACCTTTCTGGTCAGCTTGTACTCTGCTGGGCTGGTGGATCACGTACCACAGGGTGTGTGATCTCTGTTGAGCTTTCACTTCCTGTACAGGACTTCTCCCCGTTCCGTGTGCTCTGGCCCAGGCTGTTAGATCGTGCAGTGGCGACCCCACCGGGTGTGCGGTTTCTGTCGAGTCTCCGCCTCCCTGGCCGCACGTCTCCCCCCTCTGTGCACACTGTGCTGGGCTGGGGAGTGTCTTCTGCACCCCTCGTCTATCAGCTGGGCCTTCAAGACCCTGCTCAGCACCGCCTCGCCCAGGAAGTCTACCAGGTTTCTGCTAGGCACAGACGACCGGTCTCTCTGTGTGCCTTTGTAGCACTGTGTACATCTTTCTCGGGTCTTGTTCACCTTTGTATCCCCCTGGTATAAACCGAGTCTAGTGCCCGCCTGCAGCCTGCTCTCCGGCAGGTTCAAGCGGACCTGGGAACTCTCCTACCACACTATTCCCAACCAGAAATTCGTTAGGCTTTTTTCCAAACTGGTGGTCGCAGAGATGTTATCTGCCTCCCAGTAACAGGAAGTTTACCGGGGCCGGAGTCCAGGGTGTGGTGGAGTGACAGTCGGCCCGCCCGTACTTCCTAGCCCTCCCAACACTGGTCGGGACGCCCCACACCCCCAGCCCCGCCAGAGAACCGCGGAGGGAGTGGGAGAGGAGGCCGGCCGCAGGGTCCGGAAAGCCCCGCGCCAGGCCAAGCAAATGGGCTCAGTGATGGCCGAGCAGGGCGGAGCTGCCCGCACCTGGGAAAATGGAGGCAGCACTGGGGCACTGAGTGGCCTGGTGGTGCAGGCAGGAGCCACATGGGCATCCACCCCCCGAACAGAGCTGTGCCAGGGATCACTCACAGTGCTGTGCCAGGTCGGGCGCTCGCTCTGTCTCTGGTTTGTTGCCTTCCGTGTTCTCGGCGCTGCCGCCTCGGGCTGTTCAGTCGCGGCGCCGCTCGGGCGCTCCCAGGAATCTTCTTTAATGCCGGCCTGAAACCTCGAATCCTGAATAGGGCAGCTGGCCGCCTTCAGTGCGGCCCCAGCCTCCGGGATCCTGGCTGCATCCACAGCAGCCCTGGCGCCGTGTTCCCTGTTTCAAGACTCGCTTTTGCAGCTAAGAATCAGTTCTTTTCCTGCTCCACACTTCAAAGCTGTTGCCTGTAAATGAGGCAGCCTCTCCTGCCGGGGGCAAAGTGGCGTTGAGCCCCCACGACCGGCCAGCAGCAGCAGTCCTCCCTTAAGAGATGGCCAGAGGAAGGTCCACAAGTTTCCCGGCTGCCTGAGGCCCAGTGGCCACCTTTTCCACCTCAGCTACTCCGTGCCAGCCGCCGCAGCCGCCGCCATCTTGAAACTCCTAAATTACATTGTTTTAAAACCAACCTTGCATTCTTGGATAAGTCCTACTTATTCATGATATATTGTGAATTCTATTTGATAATATTCTGCTAAGCATTTTTTGCATGTAGGTTCATAAAGGATATTGGCTGTTCTTTTTTCTTGTGAGGTCTTTTTCTGGTTTTGGTATTAAGGTGCATAATACTGTCCCTGTAAAATGATACGGAAAATATTTCATCTCTTTCTAAAAGAGTTTTTGTAGGACTGATATTTTTTCCTTCCTCAAATGCTTGATAGAACTCAACAATAAACTCGTCTGAGACAGGTGTTTTCTTTGTGAAAAATTTTTAATTATGAATTCAATTTCTTAAATTTATATTGGCTTATTCAAGTTTTTTATTTCCTTTGGAAAAAGTTTTGGTCACTTTAATACTACAAAACAAAAAAAGTTCTTAGCATAAAGTCATTCATAACATTCCCTTATTATCCTTCAATAGCTATACTATCTGCATAAACATTCCTTTGTCTAATTCCAACCTTGGCAGTTTATATAATCTCTTTATTTTGATGGGGGGTTGGTTTATCCAGAGGCTTATGTTCATTTAAAATATTTTTTATGAAAATAACAGCTTTTAGTTTTATTATTTATCTATTATTTTTCTGTTTTCAATTTATTATGCGGCTTTTTTTTATTATTTCCTTCCTTTATTGATGTTATGCTTACTTTGCTCTTCCTTTTTTCATACCTTAAGTGGAAATGAAGATTATTGATTTTAATTCATTCTTCTTTTCTAATAGAAGCATTTAGAAACATAAATTTTCCTCATGTACAGTTTCAGTTACTTCCCAGAAATTTTGATATACTAAATTTGATTTAAAAGGTTTGGAAATAGGTAGATGTGGTGGTCACACAGCATTGTGAATGTAATTTATTCCATGCATTTGTATGTTTAAAAATGCTTAAAATGGCAATCCTTGTGTATATTTTACCACAATAAAAAAATAGGGAAAATAATTTTCATTGTTATTCCACTGAGAATTTTTTACAGGGTTTCTCATAATTTTGATTTTGAACTATTTATTATTTATAAATGTGATCTTTAATTTCTAAATATTTAGAGTTTCTTTTTCTTATCTTATTGTTATTTATTTAATTCTAGTGCAGTATGAGAATATACTCTGAATGCATTCAGATAGACAGCATTTTGGGTGTGTTTATTTTAATTCTAACACTTTTACACTCAAGTTTTAATGTAATTATTTATATGGTTAAGTTTAGATCTACCATTTTATTATTGTCTTTTTTTTGTATTCCTCTGTTACTCCTCATTTTAATTTTTTTAAATAATTTATTCAGGTTTTCTCTAATTTCTTTCAACAATGTTTTGAACTCTCCAATGTACAGATCTTGTTCTTGCACATATTTTGCTAAATATTTTATGATTTTTGTAATATTGTACATAGTTTTTTAAACTTTATTCTATAACTATTACTGATACATAACAGTACAACTTATTTCATATAGACCTGATGTCTTGCAGATCTACGGGCTCTAGTAGCATTTTTTGTAGATACCATAGCATTTTCTAGGTAAATAATCACATAAACTTAAAATAATTTTACTCCTTTACAAACTTTGTCTTTTTGTTTTGTCTTTTCCCTTTGTGGAATAAAAATGGTTAGAGCATACATCCTTTTCTTCTCCCTAAACTTTGTAGTAAATCATGCACTATTAGACCAATAAGTATAACGTTACCTGTAGGTTGTGGGTTTTTAAAAATTCTTTTTATTTATGATTAGTATATTCATTCTTACCAATCATGATATTTCTTTATGCTCTTGCCCAACCTATCACTTCCCAAGCCCACTCCTTCCCTCCTCCCCTCATCTCTAGGATCACTGTTTTATGCTGGAAGGTTTTGGTTGGTGTGATTTATGATAAAGCCAGTGGATCCCATAGCCAAGTAACCACCACCACCACACCTCTTTTGTTAGGAAGTGGATTGTCTAGTCCAGACAGTTATTATGTATGATATGATGTTTGTGAGGGATACAATATTGCTGGCCCAAACACTTTGTCAGTTCTCTGATGGTTGTACTGACTGAAGTCCTTCAAGGAGAAAAGGCAAACCTAGGGTTGGAATATGTATCAGTGCCAGCCATGGTGAATCATTGCCTCCTCCAGAGTGGAAGATGTCCAATTTAATCAACCTGTCACTGAATGAGTTCCTTGATAGATAGTAACCTATATGAAATCCTGCATCGATTTCTCTTGGTGCAGGTCACCTGGCAACGGAAGTCACTAGATTTGTCCTGGGGATTCTAACACATGCTGTTTGGCCTGGGCTAAACCTCCAACTTAACCATCATGCCTACTGTATTTATATCCCCATTGGTCCAACACTAGGGTGACCAATGGCAGAGGCTGGCTGATGTCAACACACCAAGTGATTCTTCTAATTGGTCGTGTAGTGTCTTTCTGTAGTAAAAGCTCTCTGGTTGGCTAATGCCACCAAATGTTATACGAAAATCTTCATACTTTGTGTTCACTCCCCTAGTTTTATATTCTTGTCCCCTTTCCAAACTTCTTTATCACTGAATTTTAAATATTTTTTTCTTCCACTAACCAGTCAAGTCATGGGCCATGGTCCAAGTGTCTGTAAACATCTTTTTTTTTGGATGTAGCATGTTAACAAGGTTCACAAATTCTTTGACATTACTCCTATTGAAAGGTGAATTTGGGCTGACCTAGGCCTGTTTTGACCAACAGAGTATGGTGAAGTAAACACTATTCCAATTCTGGCTCGTAGTTTCTGACTTAGTCACTTGGAGCTCTGAGCTGCCATGTCAGAATTTCAAAGCCCCCAGAGGACAGGATTGTGGTGATGCCCCTTTTAACACTGCAAGCTCTCCCATGAAACAAAAATCTCTGGAAGGCTTTCTGGCCTTATGTATTATATACCCTCTGGCATGTCCACTTCCCTGAGCTTTTTGATTCCTTATTCCAGAACCTATTCCTGCAGTTATGGCATTTCTACTTCAACTCCCAAAGATCTTTGCAGCAATAAGTTAGTTTCATATCCCAGGATCCTTGATAAGGCATTAAAATCTTGCATCATAGAAGAGTGTTCCCACAGTGACACACTGTCTCTTACCTATTCTTATGTTTCTTCCTCCTTGATCCCGAATCCTCAGGCTCCTTTTCTGAATGTGCTCTGCTGGCTCTTGCCAGTGTGTGTGGGTTAGGTCTTGTATTCCTTTGGTGTGCAGGTTTTTTCTCTGTTAGTAGTCTCAGCACTTTTTAAAACAAATTTGTATTGATGTAATAGTAATTATTAGTCTGGTAGCCTACAAAGGAAGTGTGGACAAATCCTGAGGGGGAGACTTTTTTACTAAAAAGGCAGAAGCCTCTGCATCATCTTCCAGCAAAGGGTGAGCATTAGCTTTAACAGGAAAAAGTAGACCAATTTTGTAGGCTAAAAGGTCCAGAGGAATTCCAAGAATTTCTAGCACATCAATACAGATGTCTCCATCCTGACAAAATTCCACCATTTCCTAATTCAGGGCCTCAACCTTGGCATAGCATACCAGATGGAGTTTAATGCTGCCTTGCCTTAATAAATTCCCTTGGTCTTATAAATAATTTCTAGGCCTGACCATACCATCTAATTTTCTTCTGGCTGCAGAGGATGTGCTATGCTGCCAAATTGGCCCTCTGCCTTTCGTACTTAGCCTTTAATTGTTGATTAATACCTCCCTGCCTTTCAATGTCTGTTTGTAAACCATCTGTTGGCCCCAGCAACAACCATTCAATTCCACAGGCCTTATAATTACTATTTCCTCTATACCTTTCAAACATGAGATATGCCCTCACTAATGAACTTCTTTTCACGGGTATTCTTTTTTAGTTTACCACTAAATTAAACATTTTAGTAATTGTATCAGAACACATGCCAGTAGCTGTCAGTAATCCACCAACCACCTCTAAAGAGGTCCTTATTGGCGACTGATCCAATTCGAAGATCACTTTCTAGAATCTGCTTACTTCAGCTACTTCTGATATAAGCTGTTTCAGAATAGGTTTCCTGGGAAACAGACTCCAAGATGGAGATTTGCATGCAGGAAGTGTACCCAGACACATTCACTCAACTTGTGGTGGACGAAAGGAAGCAGAATTGGGCAGAAGACTCGCCAGCACTGGGATAGCCCAGCATATTTGTCTTGTACCAAGGCCTTTATACCAACACATCACTGGCAGCCTTTAGGAAGGAGTAGTGACTGTAAGTGCCACAGCTCTTTTTAGGCGGGGGAAGTTTCTAGAGAGAGACTCAGCTTTCAGCAGTCAGCCACCAACTTTCCGAGCAGCTGTATTAAAGGGAAGTATCATCTAGACAGTTTACCACAGGAATAACTTCAAGCATTCAGAGACTGCCAAGAACATACATACATACAGTCAGACAAAGTTAACTGATTAACTTTATGCAACAAGATGGAACACACATCATGGTGAACTATGGGTTGTCTAGTAAGACAGAGTAAGAATGGGTTTATTAAAGGATTAAGATTGTGCTGGGTGATTTTGAAGATATCATAAGAAAGCAAGCTTTTTGTTTTTTCAGTTGGATGCTGTCAGGAAGCAAATGCAATTTGATTATTGTGTTTTTTAATATATTTTTATCTAGAAGGAAGGGTGAGCAAAATGGGTTATTGTCTCTGTGAGAGGGAAATGCTGTTTGGGTATTTTTGTGGTTACACAGTGTCCTTGTTTTTGTGTGGTTTCATTATTTTCATATTTCTACCACATATATAGGTGTGTATATATATCTATCTTTAATCTCTCTACCTCTATGTGTATAAAATAAAAATAATTACGTACTATAAATATGTTTTATATATGACATATATTCTGTGTAAAGGAGATAATAGCTTTTCCTAAAATTTATTCTAATTGCATGTATAGTTAATGAGTATATTCTACTTGTAAAACTTTAGATCATGACAGATAAGATCTCCTGTTTAGCAGTCTGTGATATATCTTCAGAAAAGTTTTTTCTTTTCCTTTCTATACAGTGACATATATGTTATGTAAACTTAGAAAACATTTATAGTATTTTGCTTGTGTGTTTTATGTAAATATAATACTAAAGGTAACATGAAACAATGGGTTTTTTTACTCATTATGATTTTGCTCATGACATTCCATTTTTTTTTCTAATTTTTCATTGCTACATAGTAATTCATTTTATTGTATTGTATTATATATTTTTACATAGTAACTTTTGTATTGATTTATTTTATTTAGCTTTTCCCTCCTTAACAGATATTTAAATAATTATTCTAACTTTTTGCTTTCATTAACAATGACAGAAACAGAATGTGCTCATTCATGTTAACATGTAAATATACTTGTAAATTTTCCTAGAGTGGAGGTGGTGTAAAGATTTGTACTCTCGGCTTGTAGAACATTGCAGTCTTCTAGATTTGTCTTCCAGGGCAAATCACTCTTTATTATTTCTTTTTTTATTTGCTTCATTATTCTTATTTATTGTTCTTCCAAATCAATTGTTTTATTAATTTGTCAGTTTAAAAAATTTGAATTAAGATAAGAATTATGATACATTTATTTACTAATTTTTGAAGGATTGACTTCTTTATGTTTTGGGTTATTTTAATTCAGGTTATATGGTCCTCCAACAATGAAGCCTTATTTTATGTCTTTCAGTAAAGTTTTAAAGTTTTATTTTCATAGGACTTAATTAGTTCTTGATAAATTTATTTCTAGATATTTAATGTCTTAAATCACTTTTGTGAATGTTTCTTTTCTTGATTTATGTTTTCCAAATGTTAGTATAAATAAATTATTGATTTTGGTTTTATTTATGTTGTTTCTAACCTTCTTCCTGAATTCTTGTCAGTGCTAAAATATTTCATATTTAATACATGAGTATATACCTCCCCATTATTGCATTAGGATATGCTAATAGAAATTTTTTTTGATGTTTGCTCTTTTATTATGATGTTTGTTATTGATCCTTATAAAAACTCTTTGTAATGTTTAGTAAAGTTTCTTCTATCTTTACTTATTAAGAAGTTTATCATTAATAAATGTTGATTTTGATTAAGTGCCTTTTGAGACATCTATTGATTTAGCTATATGGTTTTTATCTTTTAAGATAATAAGGAATCATTATTTCATTCTTAAAATGAAATCAACTTATTAATGAGATATTATTTTACTAATACACTGCTAGATTCAGTATATTGATATTTATTTAAGATTTTGAACCATAAGTATTATAGATCTAGAGTTTTCTCTTTCTGTATATCCTTTTTTGCATGTGGTTTCAGTCCTACTGATCCTGTGTAGTATGTGAAAACTTAAAAAACAAAACATTTCCAAGTTCTGCCACTTGCTAGTTGTGTAATACTGCACAAATTTCTTAAAATGTCTGTGCCTTGGTTTCCTTAGCTCAAAATGGGGAAAATAATTTAACTACATCATAAATCATTGTAAGGAAGAAGTAAGATAATTCATGTAAAGCACTTAGTGCAATGCTGGAAAAATAATGTTCTTCATGTATTTTAGCAACTATTATAAATTTATTATTCTATAAGAGCAGTATGATACAGGAATAGAATAGATTAAGAAATTTAAAGTAATGCATCTACTTTAATTTCAAAATCCAGATAAAATATATGATTCTCTAAGAAAATTAAATTACCAGAATGAACTTGAGAAAAGCTAGAAACCCTCAACAGGCCAAAACACATACTTGTATGTAAACACAAATGAAATTTACAAGTGGTTAATGATAGACTACTGAAAAATGTACCATATTCAGATTAATTTACAGAAAAGTACTAACGTTCTATATTGTTAAACTATTGGTTCTATGCTACTGAACTATCTAAAATACAGCAAAAGATGAAACACTTTCAGTTTTTTTCCACTTGATGTATTTTTAAATAAATTCTTTTAATGTACAGAAATTTTAAAAATATATAATAAACAACCAAGTATCCACTACTCAGATTGGACAAATATACAAAAACTTGCTTTATTTCTTTCAGATTTTTTTAAGAAATAAAACTTTATAGCCTTCTTTTCTACCTTTAGATCCCACATCTTTCTTTCTTTTTTATGCATGTTTTTTTCATTTTACTTTATATCAGGACAATATCCAATAAAGAATGTTGTAATTTTTTTAAAATTTAACAATGGGACCATTAATATATTATTCTGCAATGCATCTTTTATTCCTTTAACATTCTGATTTTTATTGTATCTATATGATATATGTAGATCCAATACATTTAAATCTATATGCCTCAATAATAACCTATACTTATATTGTGCTATATACCAGGTATATGTCTTGTTACTGTGTTTAGCCTTTACAATAAATCAGTGAGGTCTAGATTACTAGTGTTATCATTCCAGTTTTTTAGATGAAGAAAATGAGACACGGATATTAAGTGACTTCCTTGAGGTTACATTGCCAGTCAAATGAAAACAAATATATGTTTTGTTTTGTCTTGTTCTGTTTTTCTCTATTTTTAACTTTAAAAAAGTTTTTATTGTAACATAGTAGATTGTACATATATGTCGGGTATAGAGTTAAATATCAATGCCTGTGTGCAATATGTGATGCTCAAATCAGGATAATTAGTATATTCAACACTATACAATATAATCATTTTTTATGTCCCTTTACCAATTTCTTCCTTACACCCTCCTCCCCCTTCCCCACCTCTGGTAACCTCAGTTTTGACTCTCCTTTTGAAAGTTCAGCCTGTTACTATGATTGTTTTATCTTTCTTTTTTTATTATTATTTATAAGGTTTTTTTAGCTCCCACTTATGAGTGAGGACATGCAGTATTTCTCTTTCTGTGCCTAGCTTATTTCACTTAACAAGATTTTCTCTAAGTTCATTCATGTTGCTGCAAATGGCAGAATTTCATTCTTTTTTATGGTTGAATAGTATTCCTTTGTATACATATACCGCAGTTTCCTTATCCAGTTATCCAACAGTGGACATTTAGTTTGGTCCCAACTCTTGGCTATTGTAAATAGAGCTTCAATAAACATGGCGGTGCAGTTATCCCTTCAATATGATGATTTCCATTCTTTGGGGTATATGCCCAGCAGTAGAATTGCTGGATCATTTGGCAGTTCTACCTGTAGTTTTTTGAGGAACATCCATACTGTTGTCCATAATGACTGCACCAACAGTCCCACCAACAGTGTAGGAGGGTTCCCCTCTCTCTGCATCCTTGTCAGCATTTGTTATTCTCTGTGGTTTTCATGATAGCCAGTCTCATTGGGGTGAGATGATATCTCAATGTGATTTTGATTTGCCTTTCCCTGGTGCTGAGTGATGTTGAGCACATTTGCATGCATCTTTTGGCCATTTGTATATCTTTCTTTAAGAAATGGGTATTCAGCTCCTTTGCCCATTTTTAAACTGGGTTATTGGTTTTTTCACTGTTAAGTTGTTTGAGTTCCTTGTATATTCTGGACATTAATCCTTTGTCAGATGCATAGTTTGCAAATATTTTCTCCCATTCTGAAGGCTGATTTTTTTTTGCCTGTTTAATTATTTCTTTTGCTGTGCAGAAGCTTTTTAGTTTGATATGTTCCCATATGTTTATTTTTCCTTTCATGCCTATGCTTTGGGGGTCATATTCATAAAGTCTTTGCCCAGACCTTCTCATTGAAGTGTTTTGCCTATGGTTTCTTCCAGGAGTTTTACAGTTTCAGGTCTTATATTTAAGTCTTTAATCCATTTTGAGTTGATTTTGGTACATGGTGAGAGGTACAGGTCTCGTTTTATTCTTGTACATATGGGTGTCCAGTTTTCCCAGCACCATTTATTTAAGAGGCAGTCTTTTTTCCAGTGTATGTTTTGGATGATTTTGTCGAAGATCAATTGGCTAAGTTTGTGAGTTGATTTCTGGGTTCTCTATTCTATTCCATTGGACTGTCTGTTTTTATGACGATACCTTGCTGTTTGGTTACTATAGCTTTGCAGTATAATTTGAAGTCACGTAGTGTTATGCCTCCAGCTTTATCTTTTTTTTTTGCTCAGTATTACTTTGGCTATTCGGGATCTTTTGTTGTTCCATATGAATGTTAGGATTGTTTTTGCCATTTCTGTGAAGAATTCTATTGGTATTTTGATGATAATTGAGTTAAATCTGTAATTCACTTTGGGTTGTGTGTACATTTTCACAATGCTAATTCTTCCAGTCTGAGAGCATGTAATGTCTTTCCAACTTTTGGTGCCCTCTTTAAATTCTTTCAACAGTGATTTGTAGTTCTCATTTCACCTCCTTGGTTAAATTTATTCCTAGGTATTTTATTTTTCTGGTGACTATTTTAAATGGGCTAGCTTTCTTGATTTCATTTTATGCTCATTTGCTTTTGGAGTAATAAAAAATTGCTGATTTTTCCATGTTGGTTATGTATCCTGCAACTTTATTGAAATTGTTTATCAGCTCTAAGATTTTTTTTTTATAGAGTCTTTAGGTTTTTCTGTACATAAGATCATGTCATCTGCAAACATGGACAATTTGGTTTAGTCTTTTCCTATCTGGATGCCTTCATTCTTTCTCTTGCCTGGTTGCTCTGGCTAGTACTTCCAATACTATGCTAAATAGGAGTGGTGAGCGTGGGTATCCTTGTCTTGCTCTCATTCAGGAATGATATTGGCACTTGGTTTGTTGTTTATGGATTTTATTGTGTTGAGATAATTCCTCTATACCTAATTTGCTGAGAGTCTTACTCATGAAGCCATGTTGAACTTTCTGAAATTCTTTTTATGCATCTACTGAGATAATCATATGGTTTTTGTCTGTGCTTTTGTTGATATGGTGTATCACATTTATTGACTCATGTACGTGGAAACATCTTTGCTTCCCTAGGATGAATCCAACTTGATGGTAGTGTATTATTTTTTGATGTGTTGCTGTATTCTATTTTCTAATATTTTATTGAAGAATTTTGCATCTATGTTCATCAGTTTCCTTTTTTTTGTTGTTGTATCTTTGCCTGATTTTGGTATCAGAGTGATGCTAGCCTCATAGAAAGAGTTTGGACAATGGCCTCTGTTTCAAATTTTTGGAATAGTTTGAAGATAATTGGTATTAGTTCCTCTTTAAAGGTTTGGTAGAATTCAGCAACAAAGAATTTGCTTCTCTTTGTTGGAAGACTGCTGATTGTTGTGTCAATCGTGTTGCTTGTTATTGGTCTGTTTGGATTTTCTATGTCTTCTAGGTTCAGTCTTGGTAGGTTGCACATGTCTAGAAGTTTATCCATTTCCTCCAGGTTTTCAAATTTGCTGGCATATAGTTGTTTATAATAGTCTCTAATGATTCTTTGTACTTCTGTGGTATTTGTTGTAAAGTCTTCTTATTCATTTCTAATTTTCATTATTTGGGTCTTCACTCTTCTTTTTTTTAGTTAGCCTAGCTAATGGTTTGTTTGTTTTGTTTATCTTAGAAAACCAACTTTTTGTTTCATTGATCTTTTGTCTTTTTTAAAAATTAAGTTAGTTTCTGATCTTAATTATTTCTTTGCATTTGCTAATTTGGGGATTGTGTTGTTCTTGTTTTTCTAGTTCTTTGAGGTGTAGCATTAGGTTATATATTTGAAATCTTTCTATTCTTTTGATTTAAGCAGTTATTGCAATAATCTTCCCTTTAGTACTGCTTTTGCAGCATCCCATAGGTTTTGGTATGAAAATCACAATGGATTAAAACTATAAATCAGCATCAAGTGAAATTCTGGAAACTATACAAACACATGGAAATTAAACAACATGCTCCTGAAGAACATATTGGTCTATGAAGAAATTAAACAGGGAATCAAAAAGTTTCTTGAAACTAATGAAACCGATATTTGAATCCAGGCAATTCAGCTTCATTTTCTGTCTCCATAGCCACCCTGCAATACTGTTTCTCAATGTTCAATTTTCCAGTGTTTCACTGTAACGTATCATTACCTTGAATTGCAACTTTTCACTTTTTAACACAAAAAGCATAATTTTTATAGTCAATAGATAAGTTTATTAAATACATACACACATACATATATACTCCATGTATCATAATTACACATCATGCAGTATTTTAAGTGCTTTCTCTATATTAATTCATTTAATCATCACAATAATACTATAGGGTAGTTACTAATATTATCCTATTTTATAGATGAGAAATAGATGCACGGTGAATTTATGTAATTTGCTCAAGCTTACCTAGATAGTAAGTGGTAGAGCCAGAATGACACCCAGCAATCCAACCACAGAATCTCTGCTCTCCATCATTTCTTTTATTTAGCTTTGTGAATAGCTAGGTGGTAAACTGTTAGTCTCTGCTCTTATTCTTGAATATATCTTTAGCTAAATATATTATAGGTGTCAATTATTTTCTCTCAGTACTTAGAGTATTTTACTCCATTTTTTCCCTGGTATTTATCAAAGAAAATCAAATATCTGTGTCCATTTAATTGGCCTTCCTTTTTAAGTAATGTTTTTCCTCTCTGGCATCTTTAAGATTATTTTCCTTATCCGTTACATTTCTTGGTTTCAATACAGAGTGTTTAGGACGTGCAGTTTCAATCTTGGTACTCTTGGACACTATATTCTGGAGAATTATCATATAGTACCTCTTTAAAAAAATTTTTCTACTATTATTTTACACACACACAGATATATACACACATATATTATACTGTATAGTTATAGTGTAACATACACATACATATGTATGCTATAGGTATACATTACATGACATACATACAATACATACATATTACATATTATGTATTACATAAATTTGAGCTATTTATCTTTAAAAATTTTTTAAACATACTTCTGTTTTAGGGAATTTTTAACATGTTCCTTTCATAGCTACCATTTGTTATATTATTTCTTCCTGTACACACACACACACTTTTAAGGATTTATCACTTTCTTCATTTCTCGGGGAGGGAGAGAATTCTAAGCATATATAAAGTCATTTTCAAATTGCTCTATGGTTTTTATTCCATCTGGTGTGACAGACCATCTTTCACTGTCTTTCTTTGTGTTTGTTCCCTGATGTGTTTTGGCTGCTCACTTAAATTTGTGGTCCTGCATAGGCTCTTCTTAAGTAATATTTTTAGAATAAAATAAGGTAGTAAGCAAAAGTCATTAAGAGTAATTCTGGGCACATACGCTTTCAATAAATCTTAGCACTTTTAATTTTATCTGCTGTCTGTTTAGCATTTTTGTTGTTGCTGTTGCCTTCATCTGGCCCCTAGGGTTTCCATTCTAGAACCACTTGTTATGCTGGTGAACTGGTCCAAGTTCCAGCTGTAAGACAGTTTATTAATGCTTCCCTGAATGTATTTTTATATAAGCCAGAGACCTGGTAGCAATTACTCTCTGCTCTTTACAGCCTTCTTTTATGTGGAGAAGTCCCCATTCTAACCCTGATGTTAAAAAGTAAGTGTCTCTCATTCCCTGCCCAATGTCTATCATTTTCAGTCTTTTTACACCACAGAGTTAAATTCTCCACTCCCTAATCCTACTTACGGATATACAGCCCAGCAAGGCCACAGGTTTTTCAGGGCTTATTGCTTGCATTCTGTTTCTACTTCTGGTACACTGAGATGTTTGCCTTGTTAATTTTCTACATTTTTGTTATGTGCTTGGAGCTGGGAGATCAGAAAACACACCAGACATGAACTTTCAATGTCATTTTAACTGGAATGCTCATCAATTTATTTTACAAGTTCTCCTTACAATTTTTAAAATACAGCCTTCTATTCTGTTCTACTGGAAATAGTTTCCAATATCTCGGGGTTCATTTCTAGGCAGATTTTTAAAATAAGCACATCTACTTTGAATTAATTCATTTTATCTGAATATTGAATTTTAGGGATTCACAATTAACAACATGGTAAAAAAAAAAATCTCTTGTTTACATTATTTTATATAGCTTCCATTCAGTAAATGGTATCTTTACACTAATTCTAGGTGTTATATTTGTCATTTTTCAACCAAGACCACAAATGTCTTCATTTTATATCTGAGGAAAGTGTTTTCAATCAACTAATGTCTCTTCAATTATAATGAAAAAATTATTATGACAATGATATTCTGAACATTAGCTTCATTAAAGTGCAGTGTCTCAGTTGGAATATGTACTAGTTATACAGTATTTTATTTTATCTTTTTATTTATGTATGCAATTAAGTATGAACTTATTTTTGGTGGAGGAAAGGGATATAGAAAAGAGGGCATTTTACTTACAATATTATGTAGTACTCACATAAATGTTATGCAAGTCATTTGGTAATTCAAACACCTGATTTAGGTGAGTAGGTTTCTGGTTAAGATCTTTAACAGGCTGAAATATTTTCATGCTAAAAAAGTCTGCTTATATTTCAAGAAAATGTGAATATGACCTTTACACAATGCAAATATTGCCTCATTCTGTAAAATCCTATATCCACACATAAGTCTAGAGCACTTCTAGGCTATGAAAGGAAGTGGAAAACACAAAAGCTTCTTGCTTGAACAAGTCATCAACTTGGTTTCCACTAAGCATTAGAAATGTGTATAATAGTAAAGTATATTCACATGCTAGTCCACTAATCTGCACCTTGTGCATGTACACCAATAAACACATGTAACCGGAATGTCTACATGTGATTTTTAATAGTTCATAAAGAGAGGAAAGGAAAATATTCTATTTCATTCTTTATCATTGGTATGGACAGGAAGCATTTTGCTGCCAAGGAATAATGATTTGTTTTTTCTGGGGATTGTGGCAATACGACATCCAGTCCAATTTAAAAGCTGTTCTTTCCCTGTTAGTTTAAGAAAGTCAGCACCCATGCTTCACCGTGGTGTTCAGCTCTCAGTTATTAATAGCTCTCTTGACATCTTATTAAATTGAAGAGTCTTCTTTCAGGCCCCAGATTAAACATCATGTATGAGTCTCTTTATATTATTTGAAATATGCATTATGTTTGCCTAAACTATCATTTCTATTATCTTTACTTTGTATAGCTCAATGAAATATATAAATTATTATTACCAGGCCCTCAGAGAGGGTTATTGTCCCCCCCCCACACACACACAAAGTAGCCAGATAGAAAAAAAAAAGATAAAAAGCAAAATCACAAAAGAAAAAGTCTAATTATCCAAACATGTTTTCTCCAAGGAAGATGAAGCAAATCAGTTATCAGCTATTTTCTACCAAAATCTATGATATGTGGAAGAATAAATAAATATCTCTTCAGTTTTATGAAATCTCCTCTCCAGATTCAGACAAAGTTAATTAATTCAAAGTAGATATTCTTACTAAAATGATCTGGCTAAGACTGAACCCAAGAAATTGGAAACTGCTTTCAATAGAGCAGAATAGAAGAATGTATTTTAAAAGTTGTAAAAAGACCTTGTAAAATAAATCTATGAGGTTTCCAGTTAAAATGGCATTGAAAGTTTATGCTTGGAGTCTTTCCTCTTAGCTCCAACCACTTACAGTAACCATATTTAGAAAGGGATTTTAAAAATTATTTTATTGAGGTATAATTTACATACAATAAAATGCACAAGTTTTAAGTGTAGAGTTTCATGACTTTTAACAAATATACATATATGTACATACACACACACATCAATGTAACAAAAAGTTATAGAATGCTTTTATCACCTTGAATACATTCCATATAAATGTTAGGATAGTTTTTTCCAATTCAGAGAAAAGTGTCATTGGAATTTTGATGGGGATTGCACTGAATTTTTGATCACTTTGGGTAGGATGGACATTTTCACAATGTTAATTCTTCCAATCCAAGAGCATGGGACATCTTTCATCTTGTGTTCTCTTTAATTTCTCTCAGCAGTGGTTTGTAGTTCTCATTACAGAGATTTTTCACATCCTTGTTTAACTTTATTCCTAAGTATTTTATTTTTTTGGTGGCTATTGTAAATGGGCTAGCTTTCTTGATTTCTTTTTCTGCATGTTCACTGCTGGAGTATAGAAATGCTACTGATTTTTATGTGTTGATTTTGTACCCTGCAACTTTGCTGAAATCATTTATCAACTGCAAGAGTTTTTTTGTAGAGGCTTTAGGCTGTTCAATATATAGGATCGTGTCAGCTGCAAACAGGGACAGTTTTACTTCATCTTTTCCAATCTGGATGCCCTTTATTTCCTTCTCTTCTCTAATTGCTCTGGCTAGTTCTTCCAACACTATGTTGAATAGGAGTGGTGAGAGTGGGCATCCTTGTCTAGTTCCTGTTCAGGATGATGTTGGCAGTGGGCTTTTCATTTATGGCTTTAA
Source organism: Cynocephalus volans (assembly GCF_027409185.1). Lineage (NCBI taxonomy): Eukaryota > Metazoa > Chordata > Mammalia > Dermoptera > Cynocephalidae > Cynocephalus > Cynocephalus volans. Next base: position 82,905,141 of record NC_084464.1, read on the forward strand.
TTGTGTTCAGACACTTTCCATCTATACCTAACTTGTAGAGAGTCTTTATCATGAACAAATGTTAAATTTAGTCAAATGCTTTTTCATCATCTATAAAGATGATGATACGGTCTTTGTCTTTGATTTTATTGATGTGGTGTATCACATTTATTGATTTGCATATGTTGAACCAACCTTGCATCCCTGGGTTGAATCCCATTTGATCATGGTGTATAATTTTGTGTATGTATTGCTGTATTCTGTTAGTTAGTATTTTATTGAGGATTTTTGCATCTATATTCATCAAGGGTATTGGCCTGTAGTTTTCTTTTTTTGTTGTATCTTTGTCCAGTTTGGTATCAGGGTGATGTTTGCCTCATAGAATGAGTTTGGGAGAATGGCCTCTGTTTCAATATTTTGGAATAATTTGTAGAGAATTGGTATCAATTCCTCTTTGAAGGTTTGGTAGAATTCTGCAGTGAACCCATCTGGTCCTGGGTTTTTCTTTGTTGGGAGCCTCTGATAACAGCTTCAAACTCTTTTAGTGTTATTGGTCTGATCAGATTTTCTACACCTTCTTGGCTCATTTTTGGTAGTTTGTGTGTGTCCAGAAATTTATCCATTTCCGGTAGATTTTCAAATTTGTTGGCATATAGTTGTTTATAGTAGTCTCTAATGATTTCTTGTATTTCTGAGGTATCAGTTGTAATATCACCTTTTCCATTTTTAATTTTTGTTATTTGGGTCTTCTCTTCTTTTTTTAGTTAGCTTTGCTAATGGTTTGTCAATTTTATTTATCTTTTCAGGGCATTGATTTCTTTGTACATTTCTTCTTTCAGGTCCTGTGTACTTTTTCTCATTTCATTGTGTTGTCTAACTGAGTTTTCTTGTGTCCCATTTAGTTTCCTTAGAATTGTCACTCAAAATTCCTTGTCAGTCATTTCAAAGACTTCCTGTTCTATAGGATCTAGAGCTTGAGAGTTATTATTACCCTTTGGTGGTATACTTTTTTGATTTTTCATTTTTCTGGTATCTTTTCTTTGGTGTTTAGTCATTGTACCAGTGTATTTCATGGTCCACTCCTTCGACCTTAATGTCTGGCTTGGATCCTGTCAGCATAGCCAATTTGGCACAGCTGCCTTGGTACCTGTGGGTAGGAGGCTTAGGCCTCTTTGGGCCATGGGGACAGGCCTGGGCTGGGAGTCCCACAATGGTATCTACCTGTTCCAACACGAGTATCTTGGGGCCCTGTGGGCCTGATGGCAGTGCACTGGCCTGGGCTTGGGGTGTCCCATAGTGGCACCTATCTGCTCTGGCGCGGGTGCCTCAGGGCGCATGGCCTGAAAACTGCCAGGCCTCTCTGGGGGCCCTCTCTGGGTGGAGTTCTCTGGCCTCTATTAGGATAATTTTAGATTTACATATAAGTTGCTAAGATAGTACAGAGAATTCCCATGTATCCCACAGCTAGTTTTTACCCTATTATTAAAATCTTATGTTAGTATGGTGCATTTGTCTGTTAATGAACCAATACTGGTAGATTATTAACTAAAGTACAAATTTTATGCAGATGTCCTTACTTTTTTACCTAATGTCCTTCTTTCTATTCTGGGATCCCATCCAGTAATATCACATTTACTCATCACATCTCCTTAGGCTATTCTTGGTTGTGCAAATTTCTCAGATTTTCCCTTTTTTTGATTACCTTGACAGATTTAAAGAGTACTGTTTAAGTATTTTTGCAGAATTTTTCTCTATTGGAATATGTCTGATTTTTTTTCTCATGACTGTGCTGTGGTTACAGGCTTTGGGAAAAAGACCACAGAGGTAAATTGCCATTTTCATCACATCACATCAAAGCTATGTGCTAGGAACCTGACTTCCACTGTTAATGTTAACTTTACTTACCTGCTGAGGTAGTGATTGTCAGGTTCCACAACCCCCTTCTTACTTTCCATGCTGTACAGTTTGGAAGGAGGTCTCCATATGCCAGGAATATTTAAAGAGTGGGAAATTAGGCTCTAGATCCTTAGGGTGGAGTAGCTACATAAATCATTTAGAATTCTTCTGCATGGGAGATTTACCTATTCTCCCCTATTTATGTACTCACTTAATCATTTATTTATATAAGCATGGACTCATGGACATTTATTTTATACTTTTGAGTTACAATACAATAATATGTTATTCTTTTTACTTATTTATTTATTTTTCTTGGATTGTTCCAGCTTTGGCCATTTGAAACTTTTTCATTTGCTCCTTGGTTTCTTTGATAGCTCCCATCATAATGGTGTTTCACTTGGTTTTTGCTTGTTTGTTTTGCTTACTTTAAGCACTGGCTTACTTCCTAGCACTACAAGATGCTTCACATTTATGTACTCACATATATGCATATACTAATCCATGTACAAATACATATCTGGATTAGAGTTGGAGACCTCAAGATAAAATCATATATAGCTTAATATATGTACAAATAGATACAAAGAGATACATTGAGCTGTATGTGACTTAATACTGAGGTCTCTGACTCTAATCCATTACCACATAGATCATTCTAACTTCCTCCCCCTACTTATCTGAAGCTTTCTACTCCAACAGTGAGAAACTTCCATACTGCCATCCACTGGCCCTTAACTAATCAACTCCAGTATATGTACACGGTATAGGTACACATAGCAGTTTCAGAATTGTTAACTTGCTGTCCTGTGGGAACCAACTTTATCAACTTAAGTGCTATGTACATTTCCTTTAGTCTAGCTTTATAGTCTCCACTGATTTCCAGAGTTATTTAGCTCAACTCCTTTTTTCCTTTATCCCCTCATTTGTGATAGTTACTTTTTTTTTCTCCATCACAATCTGCATTCCATCTTGGGATTCCTGGACCTACTAAGTAAGTTTTTTGTTTGTTTGTTTTTAACTTGCATACATTAAGATTCACTCTTTGTTCTATAGAATTCTGTGGGTTTGACAATTACATAAAGTCAAAATTGTAGGATACAGAATAGTTTAAACGGCCTGTAAAGTTCCCAGCGAAGTATCTATTTAACCCTTCATTACTCCAAACCACTAGGAACCACTAATCTATTTACATCTCTGCAGTTTTGTCATGTAAATGGAAGTATACATTATGTAATCTTTTCAGACAGACATCTTTCATTTGGAAATATGCATTTAAGATTCATTCATGCCTTTTCAAGGACTGATGGCTTATTCCTTTTTATTGCTGAAATATATGACAAGCATGAATGTACTGCATGTATTTATGCATTTACATATTGAAAATCCCCTAGGTTGTTTCCAGTTTTTGGCAATAATGAATAAAGCTGTAGATGTTTTTGTATACATAGGAGTGCAATTGCTGGCTATATGGTAATACAGTGTTTAACTTTGTAAGAAACTTCCAAACTGTCTTCCGAAATGACTATACTATTCTGCCTCTCCATCAGCAATTCATGAAAATTTCTGCAATTCCATATCTTCACAAGCAATTGGCATTGTCAGGTTTTTTTGCCTTTTATACATTTTCATAGGTGTGTAATGAGTGGTACCTTATGTTACTTAATTTTCATTCCCTATGACAAATGATATTGAACATCTTTTCATGTTTATTTTCCATTGGTATATCTTTGTTACTGAGATCTCTATTCAGATCTTTTGTTCATCTTTAATTGGGTTGTTCATTTCCTTTCACTGAGTTTTAAAAGTTCTTTGTATATTTTAGGTATATCTTTTTATACCTTTCATTATCAGATATGTGTTTTGCAAATATTTTCTTCCAGTGGCTTATATTTTCATTCTTGTAACAGTATCTTTCACAGAAGTTTTTTATTTTAATAAAGTCCAATTTGTTTATTTTTTCTTCCATGCATTATGCGTTAGTGTTGTATCTAAAAACTCAGAAAGAAGACAAAGAAAAGACCAAAAACAAAATCTGACAAAATATTTGAGGAGGCATTTCACAAATTAAAATCTGCAAGTGTTCAATAAGCCCATAAAGAAGATGTTTAACAGTATCAATCAGCAAAGGGAAATTGAATTAAATTAATATTTGGACACCACTCTGATGTCAAAAAAATTATAAATGACAATAGGAACTGTTGGTAAGGATGTGGAGAAACTAGAAATCACATTATTTTTATTAAAAATATAAAGCAGCTAAAAATACTTTAAAAAACTGCTTGGCAATTTCTTATAAAATTATATATACACTTACCATATGACCCATCAGGCTTCAGAAAATTGTTGGATGTGTTCTAGCTTCAAGTGGAAGCTATTAAGCATTATTATTAGTGGAGTGACATATGCTTATACAAAGAAGAAAAAACACTCTATTACACAGAGAATAAATTGTTCTGGGGAAAACAGAGGAAGTAATGGTAGGAAGGAAGACACTGAAGTCTCATTTGAGTGTTTATGTGGATGATGATAGCAGTGGAGATGGAAAGAAATGGATGGTTCAGGATACACTTTGGAGGAATTAATGAAATTTGATAATAAATTGGGAGTGGGAAGTGAGCAAAAGGTAAGAATGGAGGAACCAAAGATTAGTCTTAAGGTTTTGGCCTGAGTCACTGGTATGGATGAAGGTGCCATTAACTGCGAATGGAAAACCTAGGAAAGGAGAAAGATTTTGTAAATCAAGAGTTACAATTTTAAGTATGTCAAATTGAGATTTTTTTCCCTAGATGGCTGACTAGAGAGGTCTTGCGCTAGTCCCCTCCTCATAAAAAGAGAGCAGAACAATAGACAAGCAAATATATATTGACTGGAACCTGAGGAAACATGGTGCAGAGCACCAGGAGAGCGAGAAGAGTGAAGCATGGAAGGGAATGACACCATAGAGGGCAGAGCAGGGCATCCAGCCTCAGCCCCGCTGTAGGGACCAGCCTGGAACCAGACGGAGAGAAAGTAATCTGGAAAAGACCCCAGCTGTTCCCACCACTACCACGATGCCAGCAATCCCTGCCCTAAGGGAGTCCCCCCAGTCTTTTGGGGACTCAGCACTCACTCTCCCTGGGCTAGCAGGCAGACCTGCAGAGTGGGAAATCTGCTAAAGTGCAGTGGTTCCCCACATTCCCAGCCCGCCTTCCACAGTCTGTGGGATCTAAAACCACAAGTGACCACAGCTAACTCAGCAGTAGCTCCACCTGCCACCGGGAACATCCACACACTTGCATGGGTGCCAACAGGACCACAATCCCAGCTATTTGGAGCCTAGACCCCTGTACTGGACCCAGCCAGCCTGAATCCCTTCATTCGGAGGCCATGTCTGCATTCTGCCATGCTCACTAGGGCACAGGTAGGACTAAAGTGCAAGCTGCCTGGGGCCTAGGACAATTGGAAGAACTGAGACTCTAGCATCTGAACTGATGCAACACCCCTTCCCCAAGGCAGGTCTCTATAGTAATGTCAGTCTTAGCAGCACCCTTGTAGACTTGCATTGGGCTCAAAAGCAATTGAGTAGCAGCTTTCCCTTCTTATAGCATGCCTTCGGAGAGCCGCTGGGTCCTGCACCATGCACACAGACTTGCTTCAGTCTCAACAGCTGAGCCAGTAGCCCTCTACAGAGCTCCCAGGACTCTGTAGAGTATATTCACTCCCAGACTGACACCAAACCAGTTAGGAGCTCTGATGCCACAAGGCAGGCCTCTGCAGAACGGCAGGCCTCAGTTGTACCCTTACAGGATTGTATCAGGCTCAACAGCTGATCAGGCAGCCACCTTCAGAGCTGCCAGGCCCTGCAACATCTGTGAACAGCTACTCCCAAACCAACAGCTGATTGGATAGCAGCTTTTCCTCTCTACAGTACCCTTCTAGAAAGTTACTGGGTCCTGCATCATCTACACAGCCTTGCTCCAGGTTCAACAGATGAGCCAGTGGCCCTCTACACACCTACCAGGAACAGCTTCAACAGTATACATATACCCACTGACCTACGGAGGATCACCCACCACAACAAAAAACCCACCCCTACAAGAAACTGCAAGGGCCCCTCTGCCTAGGCCACAAAGGCATCCACAGACAACTCTAAGATTGAATACAGTTGAAGAAATTGCACAAAGTCTGCACTACTGCACCCACCCAGATCCAAACTTAAGATGCCTAACCCAACTGTCAATATAGAATACTTCTACAGAAAAAAAAAATCTCCCCCTTCAAAAGCCACTCTTAGAATTAGAAGAAATGACTACACCGTCAGATGCCCAGACATCAATGTGGAGATAGAAGCATGAAAAAAACAAGGAAGCTTGACTCCCTCAAAAGAAAACTGCAATTCTCCAATACCAGACCCCAAACACAAGAAACTGATAAATCAACTGGGGAGGAAACGCAAAGGGCAATACCAAGGAAACTCAATGTGATAGATGAAAAAGTAGATAAATATCACAATGAAGAAAAAAAAAATTGAGGAGGTGTATGAGAAATTCAACAAAGGGATATGAGCAAGAAAAAAAAAATCAAGCAGAAAATGTGGAACTGAAGAATTCATTCAAAGAAATAAAAAATACAACTGAGAGCGTAAACAGCAGGCTAGAACAAGCAGGAAAAAAAAAAATCTCTGAACTAGAAGACAGCCTTTTTGAATTAACACAGTGGGACCAAAAAAAGAAATAAGAATTCTGTAAAATGAAGAAAACTTGTGAAATTGTTCTGGAAACCTTAAGTGTACAAACATCAGAATTATAAGCGTATAGGAAGGTGAAGAGAAAGGAAAAGGCATTGAAATCCTATTTAATGAAATAATGGCTGAAAACTTCCCAAATATTGGGAGAGAGATGGTCTTAGAAATTCAAGAAGTTCAAAGATTCCCAAACAGATTCAACCCAAAAAGGAACTCCATGAGACATAGTGTAGTAAAATTATCAAAAGTCAAAGGCAAAGAAAGAATCCTAAAAACAGCGAGAGAAAAGTTTCACAATCACTTATAGGGGACTCCCCATCAGGCTAACTAGTAGGCTACACAACAGGAACCTTACAGGCCAAGACAGTGGGATGACATACTCAAAGCGCTAAAAGAAAAAAAATGCCAATCAAGACTACTATATCCAGCAAAACATTTCTTCAGAAATGAAGGAGAAATAGTATCTTTCCCAGACAAACAAAAACTGCAGGAATTCACCACCACAAGACCAACCCTTCAACAGCTCGTAAGTGGGATCAAAGAAAAAAAGAAAGAAATACTACAATAAAACATTGAACTTTCAGTAGGAGAGAACATGCCTATAGTCACTAGAGGTGGGAAAGGGTGTCACTCCTGCTAGGGTGATGGACATGAAAAGGATTACTCAAAGCCCATTTCTCCAGAGCAGTGAGAGGCCCAGAAGGGGTTAATCCCAGGCAATCCTTGAAGAGAGAAGAATTCCCAGGAAATAACCCCAAATTAGGTTTTCTCTCCGTTTTTATTGTCCAGGCAAGAAAGTTACAAAAAGGAACACAGGTGGTTACAAAAAGAGCAATGAGATAATTATCATGGCAACACTTAGTTCCCTAAGAAACTTAAAGAAACAATTAGAGATGTGGAACATTGCCTGACCAACAATCTTGAAGCTTTTAGCTCACGTACTTTCCCATAATTAGGTTCAGCTGCACCAAGGACATCTGCCCTTAGAACAAGCATTTTTGCTGTGTTGCAATTTTTTTTATCTACAACAGAGACTTTAGTCCTGGGAAAGTTTTCTGTTTTTCCCAAGCTTAGCATTTCTATGGGCAATACTAAAAAGTTAGACATTTGCTTTATTAATGTTGGTATCCTCCACATAAAACACTGAACTTTCAGTAGGAGAGAACATTCCTATAGTTACTAGAGGTGGGAAACGGGGAGGGGGAGTGGAGTTAGGGAGAAATTATGTAAGGGACACAAAGAATAATTGCAATTTGTAATGAACATGCTGATAATATTTATTTGATCATCACATACTGTACACAGATACTGATAGTCAACTGTACCTTATAAATATGAATAATCAATTACGTTTCAACTCAAAAAATAAATTTTAAAAAATTGAGGTCTTATTAGATATCTAGGGGAAACATTTAAGTAGATTTTCAAACAGGTATGACAACCAATTAACTGGTATACAGATTGCAAATATTTTCCCCAGCTAATATTTATTTTTTGAATTGATTAGGATATAATTATGTATGATTGTGCAGTAAGAATTTGTATTTAAATATATATTATATAGGGAAATAAAAATATTTTTCTTTCTATCTATCTATTCCTTTTAACTGGTATTTCAAAAATAAGACATGCTCTGTACGCCTTAAAACTTCATAGTAGAAAAATTATAAAAGCTATTTAGCAATTTTCCTTGCAATTGTGTTTTCTATCTAGTTTTGTTGAATTCATGCTTTAAATACTTAAGCTCTAATAGGTTCATATACAAAAGTGAAGTTCAAGAACAGTCTGAAGAAACATAATTTTTCTTCTGCAATCACCGTGTAAGGGACTCCTACTTAAATGAATTCCCAATTATCTAAAGTCAAAAACCATCTACGTGTTGAATGACTTAATCTTACTTGCTGAATGACTTTTTGAATGAACTTAGATATTCACACACAAATAAGCTAAATTTTGATATTATACACTTTTTGAGATCATTTGTTTTATAAATATTTATTTTTCATATAAGATATATCTGATTCCTTGCTAAGTTGAGTTATTTCTTTTCTAGTTGCTATTTCCGGTATCAAAATGTTCAATACATATACAGGGTGTCTGAAGGGACATGAAATGCATTTCTTACCTCTTCTTTCTATTATAAATGTACTAGCATATCACTTAACTTACAGTCACATTTTCTGAATATCAGTTTTATAATAAAATAGTATATTAAATGTATAATTTTGGGAAAATATGCCAAAATAGCTCCAAAATCATCTGAATTTATTATAAAATGAAAACTGAACTGATTCCTTACCAGCAGTTGCCCTTTAAGTGGTGATAATCTTAACATCACTGGCTCAGCATTTGTAGAAGGAAATAATGGCCAAAAATGCTAAGAATACATAATGACAGTCTCTATAGTCCTGATATTTTATTAGTACTTTACTTTCTGCAACATGAGAAATGGGTATTAAAAATTATAAGACCATGTTTATAACTGACAAGATCGTTATAGAGAGCCTTGAAAGAATAACAAACTGTCCCATAATGTTCATTGTGCTAAAAAGAGTTCACATACTACTCCTCTGTGGCTGACATATAAATACTATTTAGGACTCTCAGTCTTTTAGTTGGGCTCATTAGCTTTCAGTAAACTCCAACTGGCATTTTTCTAACAGAGATGTATACTTAGGCAAAGTTAAGCCTCTATTATAGAGGAAGCACAAATAAATATGAACATGCTTAATTTATCCATTAATAAACAAGTTTCTCTTGTCATTTTCAGCAACTGCAAGGTTAGATAAACTAATACTGTACTGATTTTCTTCAGTGCTTCAGTGCTTTATCTATTGCACACTTTTATTTTGTTTCTCACATTTGAAAATTTCAAACTACATCAGCATGGATCATCTTTTTCCAGAAACTGCAAATAAAGACTATAACAGGCAGAAGGTAAGGGTGTGATAGGTAGACACTAGGGGTAAAAATTCTATGAAAATTGCACCTTTTGAGGAATCACAATATATCTAGTATAAGAAAAAAAGTAAGCATTTTTAACTTGTTCCCCCACCCTGACAAGAAGCTCAGAGAGTGAATTAATTGATCTCACAGACCTAATGCCATTTTTAAAAATATACTGAAAAAAAGGAGAAGATCAAAAACATGGTTTTTCCATAAAGATCCTCATCCAATTTACAAATACACACATGCATTGAACACATGCATTGAACACATGCTACACACGCACATGACTGTCAAGGCTGCACCGGCTGAGATCATGTTGTGAAACTGATCTTGGGATACCATCCGATGGTAAATGAGGTGGTATCAAAGTTTTATCTATCAAACTACATTTCTTGGTCACACATTACCTTGGCACTAATAATAATGTTTTAAAGGTAGCTGTGAAGGTCCTGATAACCACAGACAAGTCCTGCTAATGATTTATAAATAACCCCAGGAAATTACCTCTATCTCATAAACAACACAGCAACATGTTCTCTTTTTGTTAACATAAAATAGCAAATTTGGTCCGGGACTCAACAGACTATTTTAATTAAAGCTGTTTTTATTGAGACAATATTCTCTGCTTCGGTTAAATTCAGAGAAGCTTCTGTGTTCAAAAACTGAAGGAAATGGATGTGAGTTTTTGGACTGAAAGAGCATTTTTGCTTTTTCTGCAGTGTTGTGAACGTGCTCATTCCTCACTTGGGAAACAAAAGAACGTTGGACCTGCTGTCACCCTGATACCCCAAATCGTAGTGATGAATGTTGTTTCTTTAGGTGAAAGGGCATAGTTAAGATATTTTGGAAGAGAAAGCAACCCTGATAAAAATACAGCCACCTGACAGAAAACTACCATACAGGACTCCAACAGCCTTTGAATTGGCTCATCACAAAGTCCATCAGATCTATTTTGTGCATTATGTTGAGCATGGCACATAGTAGAAGCTCAATAAATGTATGCTGAATAAATGTGAAGTGTGACTAAGAAGTAATAAGTTCCATAGGTTGCCATAATAGCTCATAGTCATGATTTGCATATTATTTTATAGTAGGTAAAACAGGGACCTTCTACAAAAGACAAGTGATGTCCCTGTGGTCTGACTTTAATACCATTGACTTTTTCAGTATATAAAAATATTGATTTTTTTCAGTATAAAAATAGAGTTCCAGACAGAACTGGATCAGTCTCTGATCTTGTACTATGAGCCTATGTCCTTGGGCAAATAAGTTCTATAAGTATCAGTGTCTTCCTCTATAAAATGGGAAAACTAAAACCTAACTCATAGGGCTTTGATAAGAATTAAATAAAACAACATGAATAGCACAGTATCTGAGATATATTAAGTGCTCAATAGATAGTAGCTATTATTATTCTTGGAATGAATTTATTATGTGCTATTGAGAACTAGTGTTTTAAGCAACAATGGCTCAATGTCACCACTGACTGGGCCTTGCTAATAAGAAGTTCATGCGACTAATATCACTGAAACCTTAGAACATTTTAGCGCTTTACCACTCATGTATTTTGACACTCTGTTCTTAGGTGAATAAATGATAAGAGCTGTTACGTCTTCTTGGAGAACTGACCCATTTTCACCACACAATGCTCCCTTTAATTGTTCTTATTATGCAGTCTGCTCTTTTTGAATTTGCTAAAGCTACTCCAGCTTTCTTTTGATTAGTATTAGCATGGCATATCTTTCTTCATCCCTTTACTTTAACCAATCTGTGCTTTTATATTCAAAGTGATGGTGTAGGGGTTCCCGAGAGATGGAGGCCATGGGCCTCAGCCTTAACTCTGCTGGCACACATCCAGGCCAGCAACAGAGCCAGCCCAATGCCCTCCTGAGGGTCCTAAGAAGTGGGGGTCAGGGCTGAGTCACATTTAGGCCAGCTATGGAACCAAACAATGCCCAGGATCCTGAGATGGGGGTCAGGCCAGCCCCACCCCTGCCTGCAACCAGACCCTACGATGTATTTATCAACCATATGTGTTTCTTTGGTGTGTGTGACTTGTCCTTCACCAAATTTCTGCTTAGATTTTTGTAATTCACTTTTAAGAGTTCTTTTTGCAATAGGGATGTTAATCTCTGTGTGTTAAAAAAATAAAATTAAAAAAAAGTAGAGAGTAGAGTATCGTTACCAGAGGTTGGGAGAGGTACAGTGGCAAGGAAAGATTAGGGGTGAACTAGTGGGACAAACCTATGCTATCTACCCAGAGTGAATCATTGTGCAGGATATGTACTGTAGCCCACAAAAGTAAATATAAATACAATTGAATAATTAATAATAACAATAATAATAATAATAATAATAATGGTGTGGTTCCAGTCCAAAACCTGGCAGGCTTGTGACCCAGAAAGAGTGGATGTTTCAGTTTGAGTCTGAGTCTGAAGGCAGGAAAAAACTGATGTCCCTGCTTTAAGTCAGTTAGGAAAAGAAAATCTCTCTTAGCCTTTTTGTTCTATTCAGGTCATCAACTGATTGGATGAGTCCCACCAGCATTAGGGAGGGTAATCTGCTTTATTCAGTATACCAATTCAAAGTTAATCTCATCCAGAAATACTCTCACAGATATACTCAGAATAATGCTTGAGCAAATATCTGGGCACTCTTTGGCCCTGTTAATTTTACACATAAAATGAACCAGCAATCCCATTATTGGTATATACACAAAGGAATTGAAATAATCATGTGGAAGGGATACCTGCATTTTCATGTTTATTGCAGAACTATTTACAATAGCGAAGATATGGAACCAACCTAAATGTCCTTTGATGGATGACTAGATAAGGAAAATGTAGTATATATACATAATGGAATATTACTCAGCCATAAGAAAGAATGGAATTCTGCCATATGCAGCAACGTGAATGAGCTCAGAGAAAATTATGTTAAGTGAACTAAGCCAAACACAAAAGAAGAAATACCACATGTCCTCACTCATAAGTGAGAGCGAAGGAAGGAAGGAAGGAAGGAAGGAAGGAAGGAAGGAAGGAAGGAAGGAAGGAAGGAAGGAAGGAAGGAAGGAAGGAAGGAAGGAAGGAAAGAAGGAAGGAAGGAAGGAAGGAAGGAAGAGAAGGAAAGAAAAGAAGGAAAGAACCACAATAATACATTGAACTTTCAGGAGAGAACAGAACTACTCTTACTAGAGGTGGGAAAGGGGGAGGGGGTTTAGGGAGAAATTGGGTAATAAACACAAAGAATAATTATGTTTTGTAATGATGAACATGCTAATAATACTGATTTGATCACCATGTATTATACACAAATACTGATAGTCAACTCTGTACCCAATAAATATGTATAATCAATTATGTTTCAATAAAAAAAAAGAAAATATTAACTACCAGAGCATGCCCTGTAATGTTTTACTAAAAGCTGAAAACGATGTACTGAGTAATAGGAAGTGAGGTTAATAAGCCTTTAGTGTGAGGTTTAATGTGAATCCGTCTAAGAGTTGGGCTGTGTTTAATGTTTGCTGTAGCTGTAGGTACCATATCGCCTCTCGGTCTTTTGGCTAAGATCAAGCACAGCTGTAGGTGCCATAAGTTTCATTATCCACTAGTGTCCTTATTTGGGTCTCCTCTTTTGTCTTTGGATATCTCTAAGAACTAACTCCTCTTTAAACTGAATCTGTGTCTCAGAGCTCTTTTAGCTATAATCCACTGTTATTATTCTGGAGCCCTTGTGATATGGTGGTAAGACATTAGGTAAAAGAAGGGAAATGTTCTATAATCTTATAAACTAAATCTCAGTCTTTCAGTGGGCCTGTGTCCCCAGACTGTGACTTTCATATGTGTTTTTTAGCGTTTTGTTGTTGTTGTTGTTTGTTTGTTTGTTTTTTCTCTCTCCCCTTAAAGGAGATAGGAAGGCTAGAGTTGAATTTGGCTAATTGCCCTTCCTCCAGGCAGAAGAGGTTCTGGTAAAGTTGTTTTCCTTGAAGAGAAGTTCTTTGTCAAGCTCTGGACATATTTTAAAATAATTAATTACTCCCTTCACCCTGCCAGAAACATGAGGGGATTTGTCCCTAATTTTCATCATGAGAACCTAGTGAGTATTCTGGAGGTAAAACCCATGAAACTGTGGAGTCTCCCTATGACTGGTGCCTCCAGGAGTTTCTGACTCTCATGTTAATTAGTGCAGACTCAGCCTCCAGTAATTTATCACCAAAATTACAATTTAAGTGTCCAAACACTTTATAGATACAACATCTTTTGCTTTAGGTAAACTGATCGTGGATGTGATTATCTATATTCATCTTTCTCTCCAGATTTCAAGGTAGGAGTTTACCTTGTGACCCTTATCTTCTGATGAGTCCAAGAAAAGTGGTTTATGTTCTCGTTGTCATGAGAGTGAGGGCTTTCAAACTTTTCACATATCAGAGCTGAAAGCAGAACTCCACATCTTCACTAAGACTGATTTTTTGGGGGGTGGATTTCAATTAAAGGGATAACCTGTAGTTCCTATAGATTTTTTTTTTTAACTCTTTTACTCTATACCATGAGATTATTGATAAAGTTCTTTTCAAAATCTTTAATTTGTCCAATTTTATTGGTATCTCCCTGGGAGTCTTACAATTGCATATTTTAAAATATAACCAAAACATTCCTAAGCATTCCTAAGTTTATTATAGCTCTATTTACAATAGCCAAGATATGGAACCAACCTAAATGTCCATTGATGAATGACTGGATAAAGAAAATGTGGTATATATACACCATGGAATATTACTCTGCCATAGTAAAAGAATGAAATTCTCCCATTTGCAGCAACATGGATGAGCTTGGAGAAAATTATGTTAAGTAACATAAGCCAGGCACAGGGGGAAAAATACCTCATATCCTCACTCATAAGTGGGAGCTAAGAGAGAAAAAGGGAAGGAAAGTAAGATCACAGTGGTGCATTGGATTTGAAGAGGGCGCGGACAGACCTAAGGTTGCCTGCTGGGGGTGGGGAGAAGGGGAGGGGGGTTGGGGAGAGATTGGGTGGGGGACACAGGGAATAACTGCAAATTGAGATGGTGGGCATGCTGATAGGTATTGGTCTGATCATTACATCTTGGGCACTGGTGTTGATGGTCAGCCAGGTGCCCCCATGAATATGTATCAATATATATGTAAAAAAGATAGTAATCATTACCCAATCCAATTTCTTCATGCTGGCTGCAATTTAGCTGTTTTTCCTTTAAGAGCTGTTCTAATTCAGGGAATTAATAAGCAAAGCTTAGTATTTAGACCTTCCTTCCATATAAATTAAACTTCAGCCTGTGGTGAATGCAGGATACTAATAAGATTTTTTTAAAAACAAAAATAATTTGATAATTTTAGAAAAATAGAAATTTTGATGTGCATCTTATTTTCTAATTTTAAAGCATTAAATGATCAAGTGAGGTTTGATTTCTGTTTTATTCACTCTTTCAAGTCCTTGTTAAGCTCATATTTTATTTTCATTGTCAACAAGATCATCACATGGTTTAAAAATCAAAGGCAAAAATATGTTTTCTATATCTCCATGGGATATGGGATTCTTATTTTTTGAAACAGTTTTAAAGTTTCAAAACACTCATATGTGAGAATATTAGAAAAAAGGAAAAAGGAAAAGTGGAAAAAGTATTGAGATGCCTTCTTTAATTTATTCAACAAAACTTTATTGAAAAACTACTTTTTGCAAGTCCCTACACTATGCAAAATAATTTATTATTTTGTGGAAAAGACAGCAAATAAACAGGTAATAAAACAATATAAAAGTTGCTGTCACAGAGGAAGTGCTTGTGAGCAGAGAGGAGAAGACAGAGATCCAGGCAAAGAAAAGAGGATAATTGTGGGTACACAGAGATGGTTTTACAGACTTCTGTGCTTCATGTTAAATATGAATGATGTGTGAAGGACATTCCAGACGGAAGTAGTTGAACTTTCAAAAGCTTGGAGACTTAAGGAAAGCAAGTGTGGTTGGAACAAGAGGTAAGAAGCTGGGAATGGTGAGAGTCAGGCTATATGGATAGAACCTTGATCAAAAAAAAAAAATCTTTTGTTGCAATAAGTCTTTATTGAGTGCTTCACAGGTAAGGGTTGACTTTTCCATGTCTGATTACTGAGAGATCTGCTTCTCAGAGAGAGAAAGAAAGGCATTTTTATTTTTAGAAAAAAACAAGCCCAATAACTGCTGACAAGTCAAGATAAGAACCAAAAGGTGAGTATATAATTCAGCAACATTGCATCATTAATGACCTTGACAAGATTTATAACGGATGTTGTGAACAAAGTTAGATGGAGCTGACCGATGAACTTGTAGAATCTATAGGCTGTATTGAGGGACTCCTTGTGATTGATAACCATGAAAAAAAAAAGCTGTGCAAATGTGCACATTGTGGATGGAGGTTAATACAACATACTTGAATGATAGATAATCTAAATCTTTACTATTAAAATCTCATTTTCTAAGGAGTTCAACTGGGGGTTTGTGCAGACGCACTCTAATTAGTGAATAGGGAGATTCATCCCCCAAATTCAGGAGCAAGGTGGGTGTGAGGAGTGGTGGTGACCCTAGCAGGGATTGAAGCTTTCACTCAGAATGATAAAATAGAGGCAGAAATTAAATTGAGTTTTGGAGAAATAAGTTGAGCTTGAGGCTGGATATTTAACTATCCTTATATGTCTGTAAGGACTTTGGACTTAATCTGAAAAGTAACAGAGAACTATTATAGGAGTTTAGTGCAAGATTTAACATTACATTTATTATTAGAAGGTTATTATGAAGAAGAACTTAGAGGTGAAATATAGCAACCATGTTTCCTGATGAGTGGAAATATATATTCTTTATTGTAAGTTAACAAATTGGTACTTTACTTTAAAAATCAAATTCTTCTTGATGTTTTTTATTATTTTAATAAGTCAACTTTAAGATACAGAATCAGATTCTTATCTATATTGGGGACTCTACTAAAAAAGATCTTCCAATAAACTCAACCTGACCAGCTGGCCTAATTTTCTCTTAGTAGCTGCCAGTTTTCATAGAGAATGAAACCTTATTCATATAATATCTGGGAACAGAACCCCTTCTAAGAGCCACATAGGGTGTGAGGGGATGGGAGATTTGAGATCAAATTAAGGCCACGAGGACAGTGTTAGTGGGAGGAAGAGGAAGCAGTGTCTTTATAGCTGTAGCTGGCATCTCAGGAATGTAGCTAAGGCCTTATCTCCCACCCAACTTCTAATAGTTAACAAACATGCAATAAAATTTCAAAAAGAAGGCTAAGAAGACAAGCATCCAAATGATACCCACCTAGATTACTAATTCTTAATAATATAGAATTGACAACAGTTTCCTTCCTCCTTTCTTCCTTCTTTCCTTCCTTCCTTCAATATTTATGTGCCAGGTACTTTTCTACATACCAAGAAAACAAGTCTGTGTTTTCATAGAGGCTTATGTTAAGCTGGGAGAAATAGATAATAAACAAATGTGTACATTAATATATTTTATATCAGGTGGTGAGAAGGGTTCCAAAGAACAATGTCAGGGAAGGAGATAGGTAGAGTGCCAGAGTGATGCAGGGGTATAGCCAGAGTGATGCAGGGTAGAGTTGCAATTTTAAATAAGATGGTCAAAAGAGTAGTGAAAGTTATAGAGTAAGCCATGAAGACCTGCAAGAAGAGTGTTCAAAGTGAATACAAGTATAAAAGTTCTGAGGCAGTAGGACATGCTTGTCTTCTTTAAGAGACAGCAAGGGGACACGTGTGCATAGAGTGGTGAGCAGGAGGAGATGAAGTCACAGTGGTGACTTAAAGACCAGACCAGGTAGGGCTCTGTTGGCCATTATGGAGTCTTTGATTTTCACTCCATATGGAGCAAAAAACTATTGGCGTATTTTGTGCAAAGTTGTAATAGCTTACATTTTAAAAAGATTACTCTATGAGGCAGAGAAAGACAGGAATCAAGGTTAACTCCAAAGTCCCACCTCTACTCCTCATCCTCCCCCACCCCACAACTGGAAGGATGATGTTGACGTTGACAGTAATGGGGAAGACTGAAGTTGCAGGTTTGGTGTAAAGATCATGAAAAGATTGAATTTGGGCATAATATGCTTGAGATTTCCATTAGATAGACAGGTGAAAATGTCTAATAAGTAGTTAAATAAATATTATGAATTGAGGGGAGAAGTCTGAGCTGAAGATAAAATTTAGGGCTTATTTTTGCATCTGGGTGGCATTTAATGCCATGAAACAGGATGTGATCCCCCAGGGAATGAGTCAATTAAAGAGAAGAAGTCTGAGAATTGAACCCCCAGTTATGCTAAATGTTAAAAAGATGGAAAGAACCAGTAAAAGATGCTGAGAAAGATGGGTCAGTTACTTAAGAGGAAAACTACATTAATTGGCATTCTTTAAGCCATGTGTAGAAAGTGTAGGAATTATTGATTATGCTAAATGCTGCTGATCAGTCAAATACATTGAGAACTTAAAATTGGATTTAAAAATTTATTTGTGGCTTAGATAATAACAATTTTGGTGGTGGAGCTAAAGCCTGAATAGCATAAGTTTAAAAGAGTATGGGAGTAGAGGAACTATAATCACCTCAAGAGTTGCTGAAAAATAAAGCTGAAATCTGCTGCAATATCTGGCAGGAGATTTGGGATTAAGATGGCAACACCTACAGTTTTGCAGGGTAAGGGGGCTGACTGAGTAGAACAGGAAAAATTGGTAATATAGGGCAGAGATGGGAGAGTTTCCAGAACTAAGTTCTTGAGCAGACAGGGGAGAAAGAGATTTAGGACACAAGTGGAAGGGTTGCCTAAGCTATAAGCATGACCAGCTTATTAACAATAGCAGCAGGAAAGGCAGAGTAAAGGTCTCAGATGTAGGTGAGTAAACAGATGTAGAGGTAGGATATGGTGAAAATTTTTTCTGATTGCTTCTATTTTCTTTGTGGAATGATTGTGGGCAGGGAGGTATGGGAAATTTAAGCCAAGCCAAAGAATGAAATAGTGTTCTCAGACTTAAAGTCAGCTGGCAGAGTGAAGTGAATCAGCTGGTTGTGTGTTTTTCTCCAAACAGAGAAGTTAGAGAGTTCAACTATCCAAATTTTAGGTTTGGGTCAAAGAAGAGCAAATTAGTTGAGGCACTGGCAGGAGTGTTGTTTTAATAATGAACCATAGAACTTAAGCTCGGTAGGGAGAGATTGTCGAAGAAAAATTGCACTGGACAGAGTTAAACAGGAAAGGAAGACTTTAATTAAGACTACTATAACAGGAGAGAGAGATGGAAATCAACTCCATTAAAACAAAAGGTGGGAGGATTTTTAAGTGCTGGGGTGAACTAGTGAAAAAATACTGGAGAATGTTAAGGGGGAGGTTAGTTAATGGGATGTGTCTTGCACAGAGTCGTTCCTGAATTTCCAATGTTTTTCTTTCTGATTAGGCCATCTGTGTCTGCTTATTGGCAGTTATCAAGTTAGGCTCCTACCCTCCCCACAGAGACTGGGAGGTAGGAGAGTTGTATTCTTTGATGATTATGTTTCAAAGGGATGTCCCCCAGGTCCTTGAGAAAGACATTCCTGGTTTGTAAAACAGGCAAGAGGCTGGGAGATTTGTCTACATTTCAAAGGGGCAGAAAAAGAATTTGCAATTAAATGTTTTCTAAAGTAAATGCTCTAAAGAAAAGGAGGTTAGGGGAGTATAGTCAGGAAGAAATCTCTCTAAAGTTTAGTCAAGCTGAGGAGATTATTAAGGCCATCTTGCTCAAAAGTGAGTAGAGGAGGAGGTGAGAGACCTAAAATAATATTAGGATAAATGGATCACAGGTCCCTATTTGGTCAAATAATTTTAGATGTTGATGTACTATTGGGAGTTAATAGGAAATACAATTCTTAGAGAGTAATATTTCTTCCACCCTACAGAAGTAAGTTCTTTTGCTCCTGGAGGGAAAAAATTATGGCATATTAGAAGCAAACTGGGTTGCATGAAAGGCAATCTGACATTTGTTCTCAGGGTTCCTACTGATTCTTTTTATATATGAGTGAGTCCTTTGAAACAAGTAAATTAACATCATCAATTATGTCATAATAAATAAACCTCAAGAAATAAGAAAAATAAACATCTAGTGTATATATCAATGGATGCTAGACATTTTCTCAAGGATTATCTTACTTAATCTTCATAACCCTTAGAATTAAGTAGTCCATATTTATGGATGAGGAAAGTAAATCTGACACAGTTTTAAAAATTGTCTAACCAGTAACCTAACAGTGTACTTCAGTACTGATAAAGTTTCCTTCGTTGTAATTGTCACTGTAGAATAATTGTGAGGCAGAATGCTTCCTATAAAAATAACAGATCGAACTTATTGACAACTTTATTTTCTCTGTTGTGATCAACTTCCATATTTAACTTTTCCAAATATAATTTTTTAATAAGTATTTTATGTCAATGACAACCATTGTGTAGGTTGTTTTTGCTCTAGGGAGGGCCACTACCAACATCCTGTACAGGCATTTTTTAATAATGGTACAGTGAATAGGGATTTCCAACTGTTAACCAGAGAATATACCAGTAAGAACTTAACTAGCAGGTTTGCTGAAATACCTTTTTACATGAAACTCCACATTTTAATAAAGTTGGTTACTTTAATGTGCAATTTACATCCTCTTAAAGCATTTTCCCATCCATCTTTAAAGACGAAATACAGAGGTTACCTGCATTTTACTGACTGAGTCTAAATCAACTTGATAGATGTAGAGGAAAGAAAATGATTTTCTACCTTAAGGTAGCAATTCCTTTGAAGCATATACTGTATTTCTCCATTTCAATTTCATAGCAATTTCCAATTAAAGTACTCCATTTTTATGAATATTATCTTATAGAATTCTGATATTAGATTTGAAAGTATAAAAATGTCAATGTATTTTAACTAAAAATCACTTATCAGGCTCTGCCTTTAATATTGAATCCTCTCCAACTGAAATTACTTTGTTTTTTTATGAGTACTGTCTAAATACAGGAGATGAATTATGTTAAGAAATCAAATTGGTTGACTCTGGCTGTTGATTATCAGTGAATTAAATATTAATGGCATACCTGAGCTCCAGAAAATTACTAAAATAAAGTGAATTTATGCTTAGACACCCCAAATCACGTTTATTAAATTGTGCACAAGTCCATTCTTTCAATTAAGAGTGTGCAATGAGTTATTTTCACACTATGAAGTTTGCAAGTTTGGGGAGGTTGTTGCCAGTTCTTACCATCCTCTTAGAAAAATAATATGAATTGCATGGATCTGTTCTATGCATTTAAGGGTGAGAATAAACACTACACTTGCAGATCAACTGATCCCATCCCTTTATCTGTTCTGACTTCGCATCAGAGAACACTGTTCTCACTGCATAGACCAGTGAGCAGAGCAGTCATCTGGCTAACTTCTTGTAGAGCTCACACTGACATGGATGTTACATAAGCCACTACATTTCTCTTCACTTCACTTACTCTGTTTCAGAAAAGCAAGAGAAAAATGCTCTGGCATATTGCCACTCCTTTGTGGGGATTTTATAAGAATTTGAAATGATGTTTGCCAAATGCCAAACACTGAGTGAATAAGCAGAGCAACAGGCAACATCCCCAAGAGGAGACACAAAAAGGATTTTATAACTTTATAGTTATAACTTTGATATTAACACGATATGATATGATGATATGATATTAACATGATATAATATAACTTTGATATTAACATGATTTCTAAAAGTAATTATTTTTGCTTATGACTTTATTTTGAATTAACATATTATAAACAGGAAATATATAAGTACTACATAGTATAGATAAAAATGAAGTTGTGTATGCTTCAAAAATTCTGAAGAGTTTTGTAGTGTGTCAGATTAGCTAATCTGGAACTATACTGCCCAGAACCATCTTCCTTGTATGGCTCCAGCTTGGAGTTGGCCACAAGAGAAATTTGCATGAGATTCGGAACAGTAGTGCAGCATCATCATTCCCTAAAGATCTCATAGCTGGAGGCAGAGAAAGAAGGATGCAGAGGTGCTTTGGGGTCCCCGCTTGTCTTCAGTTTTCTTCCTGTCTTAGAATTCTGCTCTTCTTCCAGACCATTGATCCTTCTGAGCCACAGGCTCCTGGGTTCACCACCACATGCTTGGCTGAGAACTTACAGGGACAATAACTATGAAGAGGGTACATTTTTGAAGATACTTCAAAAAGTTTGTGGAAAAATAGAATTAAAAGATAATGCATATCTTTCCATGAATTTTCGAAGTACCCTCATACTTTTTTCTTTTTTCCTACACCCACACCCACTGCAGCCCACCCCAGCAGCTGAATGTTCCTTGTTTGTAGATTTCTGGGAAGCTTTGATATGCTGAGTGTGTCACTGCTTCAGGAGAACTGCTTCATGACTTATAATGTCTGCTTAATAATCTTCCGTATCCCCTTTGTGAACCTTTATTTTCCCAGTTCCTCCCACAATTGTCTAATTCCTATAATAAATTCCTGTTTCCATAAGCTCATAATGATTCTACTTCCATGATTGTGTTCTGACTGATATATTGGGAATACCTTCATTTGTATGCCTTTTTTCCCATAACTATTATTATTATTTTTTAATCAATGAAGTCAGTCAGTTAACATTTGACAGCTATTTGTTCATTCTTCCCTCCTTCTCTGCCCTTCTTCCTTGCTTCCTTTCTTGTCTCTGATTAGAAAGTAAGCACCAGAGAGCAGGGTGAGTAAGAGAGCAGAGACTTAATAAATCTTGTTTCTCCAACATACTCCCTGCACCTGAAACATATACCCTGTTGTTTCTGGTAAAACAATAAATCATTCTTGAATGACTTGAATAAATACTGTTAAAAACAGAATTATTTAATAATCAATCTTTGAAGACCATACATTTTCCTAATGAATATTCTGGTTAATTATCAAATATGAATTCCCTACCAGCTACATCAGTCTCCTTATCATCAACTGTAACCCAGTGTTGTGTGAACATGATATGATTCCCCTTCATTTGCAAAAATGTTCATTGCCTCCTAAAAATATTCAATATTATGATTTTGTAAATAATCATAAATCTGAAATAATATACAAAAAACCAAACTTAAGTTGTCACTATGGTTACAAATAATATTTGCTCTGTTTTCTTTGTAAAATATTTGGTTTTCTTAAAATTTGTATTGTTTAGGCAATATAGTAACCAGATATTAACTGATTTTGAAGAAAAATTTAAATCAGAAAGAACATTTAATCCAGATGTTGTGCTTATTAATGACTTTTTTAATATTAAAAAAGCTTGAAACATCAATTCTTTACTTTTATCTTAAAATGTCATTCTGTGCAAGTCTTAATGGTTTATTTTTTGAATAGAAATTTGTTATTTGTCAGAGAAGTTAACTCTAACTTTAAGAAAGTACATCAGAAGTAGTATAACTACCTTTTTATTTGTGTCCAGGGACGTTGGCATAAGAATTAGTAAAAACATTAGTGGAAATGGACACAATCAAAAGAATATTAAAATTCTCAGGACATAGTAGTTTATCAATAATTCTTGTATGTTGATGGTTATTACAGTAAATCAGAAATTCCTAATCAGGACTTTTTTTTTTTTAATGGTAAAAGGACTTAGACACATGAAACCTGAGGATAGTATCTATATAACATTGGTTGCTTTGTTGGAAATCTCTTCAAGTTTGTTTTCGCAACCATTTAAAAGTATTTACAATCATGTTTGTTGAGGAGTTATGTATAAGAAAATATTTGTAAAGTGTAAATTATATATGTAAAAGATGTTATGTCATAGAAATATGAGTATGAATATCATTATTAACAGTTATCGATCCCATAGACCCTGTAATTTTTTTCCAGTGTCAGCCCATTTCTACCATTTACTTCTAATAACTCTGACATATGTGAATCAGCTTCAAATGATCTCCTATTACTTCTCACATCTTACTCAAACCTTCTGTGCAATTGAGAAATTTATAAGAAAGAATTACCTGATTGTATTAGCCATAAAATCAACATAGATCCATGAAGCTCAGGTACTAGCACTCACTGACTTGATTTACAGAGACACCAAAAAGGTCCCTTCCTTTTTAGAAAGACAATATTGTAAATGTGAGCCTATTTAAATTCTGAATAATAATAAATCTCTAAAGGCAGAACCCCCCTACTTGAAAGAAGACCTATGTTTGCCTTTCCTTCATCTCAAATTTAATTTTATGGGGCTGACCAGTTAGCTCAGTTGGTTAGAGCATGGTCTTGTAACACCAGGGTCACAGGTTCAGATTCCACTACTGGCCAGCCACCAAATAATAATAATAATAATTTTATGTCAAGAACATTCTGTTTCATTGAGTTAATCTTATACAAGAAAATACTTCAGCATTTTTGTTCATGTATTGTTTTATTACTTTGAATTTTCTTCTTTAATCTGCAGCCTTCCCATTATTAAAATTGAAAAAAAATGAGGTTAAAGTGTTTTGCTCTGGTAGAAAGAATACACAAAAAATCTAGTGGTTGATTCAGATACTCGGTTCTGAGTTCCAAAATACACTCTTGACCTTTACAAGACAAACACTAGCCTTGAAAAAATTTAAACAGTAATAAGAATTTTATGTAATCTAAAGAGCCAGGGCCTGGAGAATTTGCAGCATGAAGCTTACACTATGAACTCTAGAGTAGGATGAATGCAGGATGCATTAGTGTAGGAAATGCCAGCTGCTGGAAAAGAATAGACTGCAAAGGTATAAAGGCCTAAACACAATAGAAGTATATTTCTAGCTCACCCAATTATCCAAAACAGGTGCTCCTGGTTAATAAGAGGCCTCCTTCATGTGGGGATCCAGTGACCCAGGCTCCTTCCATCTCATGGCTCGGTCATCCCTTAGGGTATTCTCACTGTCTGCAATTTACAGTGTTCAACTGGCTGAAGGGAAAGTGAGTGGGGAGGAAATTCACCAGCTTCTATAGGGCCTTGCTCTCATATAATTTGCACTCTTATTATATTTTTGAGAACACTTTCATCAGGAAACTAAGCTATGGTGTTAATCATATTAGGTGTTTTGTATAGTAATAATGTTTTTCTATGTCAGTAAGTTAAAGTACTAAATTATCACACGTAGGAGTTAACTTTCAACATCTACTTGACTTGTAGAGCTAATTTCCTTATCTTGTCTAGAATAACTCTAAAAGGAGCAATTGGAAAAAAAATAAAGGTATCTGATTCCAAGATATGATACTTGATAATGCTGGGATGATCTATGATGAGTCATTAAATGGCTTAAGGAAAAGTATGTTAACACTCTTTGCCAGTAAGCACTTTGCTCATGTCAATCCTTGTCTTAAAGATTTCAGTATGTTCTACTTGAGCATTATCCTTGCCTATTATCTGTGGTTCATTAGACATACAAATTTAAAAATAAATTTGTTTTAATTGACACATTGTAATTATACATACTATACATGCTTATGGGATACGGTCTGATGTTTTGCTACATGTATATGTTGTATAACAATCAGGTTAGGGTAGTTAATATATCAGTCACCTCAGGTATCATTTCTTTGTGACAGAAACATTCAAAAGCCTCTCCTCTAGCTATTATGTAATATACAAATCTTGATTGTTAACCATAGTCACCCTACTGTGCAATAGAACATCAGAACTTATTCCTCCTATCTTATTGTCATTTTGTACCTGTTGGCCTACATCTCCTTGTTTTCTCTCCCCACTCTCTCCCCTCCCTAGTCTTTGGTAACCACTGTTCTACTCTCTGCCTCTATAATATCAACTTTTCTTTTTAGATTCCACAAATAAGTGAGGTCTATGGCATATGTCTTTCTGTGTCTGGTTTATTTCACTTAACATAATGTCTTCCAAGTTCATCCATGCTGCCACAAATGACAGGATTTCATTTTTTTTTAATGGCTGAATAGTATTCCATTGTGTATACATACCACATGTTTTTATTCATTCATCCATTGTTGGACACTTAGGTTTATTTCATATCTTGGCTACTGTAAATTGTGCTGCAGTAAACAAGGGAGTATAGATTAGATATACAAGCTTTTGAGAATAAGTGAAATATATTCTTTTTAATTGTGTTTAACTTTTGTCCCCCCTTTTCACAGTTAACACATGAAATGGAAATGTGGATGCATAGGTGTATCCAAACCTTCAAAAGTTCTGTCCATCAGTTGTATTCAGAAAAATATGTAGCTAGTTCCATGTGTCTGGTATTATAAGACAAGGAGTCTATTTTAATGAGTAACTTGATCTTTGAAAGCTAGAAATAGAGAATTAAGAATGAAAATATACTTTAGTTGAAGGTTGTCACCTTGTTATAGTTAAAATTGTAGAGACTTTCAATTTTTCTGTCTCCTGGTTATTCAGTCAAACACTAGTCTAGGTATTTATGTAAAGGGACTTGGGAGATGAAGATTACCGATTAACTGGCCTTAAGATAAGGAGCTTATCCTGGATTGTTCTGGTGGGCCCCATGTAATCACATGAGCTTTTAAAAGTAAAAAGAGAAGGCAGAAAATTTAGTCAAAAAGATTTGGTGGAAGAAGAGAAATGAGATAAAAAGGGATGTCAGAGACTTCGAAGCATCAGAAGGACTCAACCCACCACGGCTGTCTATGAAGATGAGGAAGCCAGCAGTGAGCTAAGGAAGGAGAGTAGCCTCTAGAGGCCACAATGACCCCAGAAAACAGCCAGGAAAATTAAAAAAAAAAAAAAAAAGGAATTTTAGTTCTACAACTACAAGGAACTGAATTCTGCCAACAACCTGAATAAGCTTCGGTGCAGATTCACCCCCAGAGTGTCCAATAAGAAATGCAGTCCTGCCAGCAATTTTGGCCTTGTGAAATCAGAGGCAGAGGACTAACTGAACCATGCTGTGCCCGGACACATGACTCACAGAACTTTGAAATAATAAGCAGGTATTTTTTGAAGCTGATAAATTTGTGGGAAGTTGTTATATCGGTAAGAGAAAAATAAATTCATGCATACACAGGCCAAGAAAATCAGTATATTAAAATTAGGCAGCATATGGTGAGGTTACGGAGAAAAAGGAACTCTCATACATTGTTGGTGGGACTGCAAAATGGTGCAGCCTCTATGGAAAATGGTATGGAGGTTCCTCAAACAATTACAGATAGATCTACTACATGACCCAGCTATCCCACTGTTGGGAATATACCCAGAGGAATGGAAATCATCAAGTCGAAGGTATACCTGTTCTCCAGTGTTCACTGCAGCACTTTTTACAATAGGTAAGAGCAGGAACCAGCCCAGATGTCCATCATCAGATGAGTGGATACGGAAAATGTGGTACATCTACACAACGGAATATTACTCAGCTATAAAAAAGAATGAAATACTGCTATTTGCAACAACATGGATGGACCTAGAGAGATTTATATTAAGTGAAACAAGTTAGGCACAGAGAGAGAAATATCACATGTTCTCACTTATTTGTGGGAGCTAAAAATAAATCAATAAATACACCAAAAAAAAACAGGGTGGGGAAGAAGACACAACAATTACAATTCCTTGAAATCGATGCGACAAGCAAACAGAAAGGACATGGTTGGGAGGGAGGGGGGAGGGAGAAGGGAGGGAGGTTTTGGTGATGGGGAGCAATAATCAGCCACAATGTATATCGACAAAATAAAACTCAAAAAAAAAAAAAAAAAAAAAAAACCTTATGGCAGTGCCTACGGAAACCTCATTATTTCATAGAGAAAATACGGCTGATTTACAATCATCTTGGATTGGCTTTGGAATGTATATTTTCAGCATTTCTAGACTACTGATTTTGGTTTATATTGGCACCCTTTCAAATTTTTAATTCTTTTTTACTTTCTGTATAAAATTTTCACATTCCTTATGTTGTGTTACATTGACAAAACCGCTTTCAATCCTCAGTGGCAATCCATTTGGAAACAACACTGTACTCACATTAGAAAACACTTTCTGAAGAGACATCTGATATATAAAATTGTTTTAGTAATCAATTAACATTTAGAAATAGTGAGAAAATGATAAAGCAGCAAACTTCAAAATCTCACTGCTTGTCATTTATAACAACAAACATTTATTAAGAATCTACTGTGTGTCTAGTACTTGGTAAACTGCTAGAATGGAATGGAAAAACAAAACTAAGTTGGAGCCAGACGGATTTAGGTTTGAATCAAATCTCCACTGCTTGCTGCATGTGCTTTTGAGCAAGTCAACTGACCTCTTGGACTTCAGTGGTCTCACTTGTACACTTAGAAAAACAGTAGCTATTTCACAGACTAGCTGTGCATTTTGAGTAAAACCATGCATAAGAACATGTCTGGCTGCTGCTTGTAGCATGCCGACTAATGGTTCCCAATGACATAATGTTCTAATCCCTGGAAACTGTAAATGTTACCTTTCATTGCAAAGGGATCTTTGTAGATGTGATTAAGTTAAGAGTCTTAAAATGGGAAGATTATCCTGGGTGGGACCTAAATGCAATCATGAATGCCCTTATAATAAAAAGGCAGAGGGAAAGTGACACAGAAAAGGAGAAGGCAATGTGACCTTTTAAAAGAAGGCAGAAAATGGAGTGATTGGGCCACTAGCCAAGAAATGCCAGCAGTCACTAGATGGTGGAAAAGCCAAGAAATGGCTTCTCTTATAGAGCTTCTGGCATGAGTGCAGCCAGCTGTTACCTTGATTTTAGCCCAGTGAAACTGATTTCATACTTCCTATGTCTACAACTGTGAAAAAATAAATTCGATTTGTTTAAAACCTCCAAGTTTTTTGTAAATTTTTACGGAAGACACAGGAAACAAATGCAGTGCTCAATGAATGTTACTTAATTTGCTTTTGTGTCTTTGGACAAGTTTTTCTTTGTCACTACTGGTAATACATCATTGGGACTTTCATTCAGATTTTGTCATTGAAAACCAGATACCATATCCTTTGTGATACAACTCTTTCATCTAGTTGTCATGATTATTCAATAAATTTATTTGGTTAAAGTTATTTCTATGCATGTTTACTAACAACTAACTATCTGCAAGGCATTCTATTAGGAGATAGATAGGATCCCAAGATGGAAAAAGTCACACCTGTGTAAGGGAGTTTGTGTTAAGTAGGTTTAAGAAGAATCAGAAGATTAAAGGAGGAAAAATTATTTCCTAACATAGAATCAGGAAAGGCTTTATAGAAGAATTTAACTTTGATCTGGGTCTTCAAGATTGCTACACTTTTTGCAGATGGAGAGACAGGACAGGAGAGAACAGTAAACACTGGATCTGTGAGAACTTAATAAATGACTCCATAATATGCCTGGGAAAGTGTGTGAAGGAAAGGCTATTTAACCAGAGGAATAGAAAGACATATGAGTATATTTATATCAAACAAAGTCTCTGGATGTTGTCCATTACCTCATACAGTTTGAAATCAAATTAATGTTTACATTGTATAATAACAAAATGTTTAAAACTGATGGGGAAAAGATTTTTTAAAATTAGAGATATTTCCATTCATTAAAAAAAAAGTTTGGTTCTTTGTATTTGAAGATTCCACAATGTTCAAATGTTAAAGACTGAATACTCTATCAGGGCTACAAAAAACTTCTAGCAAATATGACATGGAGTACTAGCAAAAATATCCTAAAAATTTAGCTAGATCAAGTGAAGGAAAAAAAAGGAAAATCTACAGGTAGTTATATGAATATTTCAAATATTTGCCTTTTAACTGACAAATTCCTATGTGAATTTGATAGAATCGAAGTTGGAGATAATACCAAAGTGTTTCAGTTTTCCTGAATAGATTTTTTTATTGTGTTTTAATACAAAGCCTCTATAACTTGAAAATGTTTACATTATTATTTTCCCCTTTTCTGAAGACTATATGGAGCCCAAAACAGTCCAGACATGTTATGATTTTAGTTTAATGGCCTGTGAAAGAAGACAGGATTCAAACAGCTGAAGGCACAGCTCCACCAAACACACCTTTTAGTGTGACTATTAGATTTTTTCACACCTGAATTTTCCCTAATTCAATCCACTGCTACTGGTGTTTTAGGGCTGAACTGGAAGATCAGTATTCATTATCCTCTGTGTAGATTATCACTCCTTTTACTTTGAAGTAGACCGAGTCAGAAGAGGAAATGAAGAACAATAAAACTACTCAGCCTGGTACAGGAGAAAGAGATTGAAGAGGACATGGAAGCAGAGAGGGGACATCAGACAATTTGCCCCCGGAACTGTGTGCATCAACAATGGAAGAAAAACAGTGAAAGTTGAAGGATGGAAAGGGAACTATGAAGAAATCTAGCTATGCTTAAACAATTGTTAACTACTAAGTTGGACATTGGTAAATAAGAAAAAATGAACCCTCATACACTTAAACAATTAGAGGTGTTATGATATTTACTGTTTTTGAACATATATCTTTGGCATATGGCTGTGGAATGCCAGCTGCAGAATCATTGTAGTGGTAACTGTTTTTGAGATAATTGATTAAGTAATGGATAGTAGGCCCTCACAGCTGTATAGGATTTTATAACTGACATTCAGTCACCCAGCAAATATAATCACACTTTATTTTTGTAATGATATACATGCAGCAGGGACCAGATCTACTTCCTAAGTCAGGAACCATAGGCAGTGTCTTGCCAACATCATTTAACCTCCAACTTGAAGATCTAGGACTCAATCCTAGGTTAAGATTTTTTTTCCCATCAAACAACTAACTGAATGCTGTATAAAAAACTGATATAGCAATTGTTCAATAAAAAGTATTGGTATTATGCCAATACCATGCTGTTTTGTTTACTATAGCTTTGTAGTATAGTTTGAAGTCAGGTAGTGTAATGCCTACAGTGTTTTGTTTGGTTGGTTGGTTTTTGTTATTTTTGTTTGTTTGTTTTTTGCTCAGGATTGCTTTGGGTATTCAGGGTGTTTTATTGTTCCATATGAATTTTAACATTCTTTACTCTAATTCTGGAATGTCTTTCCATCTCTTGGTTTCCTCTTTAATTTCTTTCAGAAGTGATATGGAGTTTTCATTGTAGAGATCTTTCACCTCCTTGGTTAAATCGATTCCTAGGTATTTTATTTTTGGTGACTATTGTAAATGGGCTTACTGTCTTGACTTCTCTTTCTGTTAGTTCGTTATTGGAGAATATAAATGCAGCTGACTTGGGGGCATTGATTTCATATCCTGAAACATTACTGAAATTATTAATAAGCTCTAAGCATATTTTTAGTAGAGACTTTAGGTTTTTCCATATACAGGATCATGTCTTCTGCAAACTAGGACAGTTTGACTTCATCTTTTTTAATCTGGATGCCCTTTATTTCTTTCTCTTGCCTGATTGCTCTGGCTAATACTTCCAATACTATGTTAAATAGGAGTGGTGATAGTGGGCATCCTTCTCTTGTTCTCGTTCTTAAGGGGAAAGCCTTTCACTTTTCTCCATTCAGAATGATATTGGTGGTGGACTTGTCATAAATGGCTTTAATTGTATTGAGATACCTTCCTTCTATACCTAATTTGCTGGGAGTCTTTATCATGAAGGATGCTGAATTTTGTAAAATGCTTTTTCTTCATCAATTGATATAATTATATGGTTTTTGTTCTTTATATTGTTGATGTGTTGTATCACATTTATTGATTTGCATATGTTGAACGATATTTACATCACTGGGATGAAGCTCACTTGGCCATGGTGTCTAATTTTTCTAATGTGTTGCTATATTCTGATTACTAGTATCTTGTTGAGGATTTTTGTGTCTATGTTCATCAGAGATATTGGCCTGCAGTTTTCATTTTTGGTTGAATCTTTGGTGTAAGACTTGAAACTATGGAAAACATAGGGGAAATACTTCAGTAAGTAGGACTGAGCAAAGACTTTGTGAATAAGAGCCCCAAAGCACAGGCAACAAAACAAACAAACAAACAAACAAACAAATAAATAAATAAGTGGGATTATATCAAGCTAAAAAGCTTCTTCACAGAAAAGAAATAACCAACAGAGTGAAATGACAGGCTACAGAATGGGAGAAACTATTTGCAAACTATACATCAAGAGATTAATATCTAGAATATACAAGGAACTCAAACAAGCATACAACGAAAAAACAAATAATCCAATTAAAAAACGGGCAAAGTAGCTGAATTTACATTTTTTGATGGAACATAGTCAAATGGCTAACAGTTACTTTAAAAATGCTCAACATCACTTATCATCAGGGAATTGCAAATTAAAGCCACATTGAGGTAACATCTTACCCCAGTTAGACTGGCTATAATAAAAAAGACTGAGAATAAGAAATGCTGATGAGGATGTGGAGAAATGGGAACTCTCCTACACTTTTGGTGGGACTGTAAATTAGTACAGCCACTACAGAAAACAGTATGGAGGTTTCTCAAACAACTACAGCTAGAACTACCATATGATCCAGTAATCCCACTTCTAGGTATATATCCAAAGAATGGAAATCATCACGTTGAAGGGATACCTGCACTCCCATGTTCATTGCAGCTCTGTTTGCAATAACCAAGATATGGAAACAGCCTAAATGTCCATTGATGGAAGACTGGATAAGGAAATGTGGTATATATACACTATGGAATACTACTCAGCCATAAAAAAGGGTGAAATTCTGCCATTCACAGCAAGATGGATGAGCTTGAAGAAAATTATGCTAAGTGAAATAAACCAGACACAGAGGGAAAAACACTACATGTCCTCACTCATAAGTGGGAGCTAAGAGAGAAAGAAGGAAAGAAAGAAAAACCACAGTGGTGCATTGGACTGGTAGAGGGAGAGAATATACCTATGGTTGCTTGGGTGGAGGGGTTGGGGGGAGGGAGGTCAGGGAGAGGTTGAATGGGGAATACAAGGACTAATGGCAATTTTTGGTAATGGGCATACTGATAGTATGGATCTGATCATCACATCTTGGACACAGGTGGTGAGAGTCAGATTTGTATCCCATGAATATGCATAATTAATAAAAAAGAACACACACGCATTGAGGTATGATCTCACCTCAGCCAGACTGCCTATTATCAAAAGGTCTGAGAATAACAAATGCTGGAGAGCATTTGGAGAAAGGGTAACACTTCTGTGCTGTTGGTGGAACTGTAAATTAGTACAGCCATTATGGAAAGCAGTATGGAGGTTTCTCAGGCAACTACAGATAGAACTACCATATGATCCAGCAATTCCACTGCTCGGTATACACCCAAAGAAATGGAAATCAACATGTTGAAGGAATGCCTGCACTCCCATGTTCACTGCAGCTGTATTTACGGCATCCAAAATACGGAACCAACCTAAATGTCCATCGACAGATGATTGGATAAGGAAAATGTGGTTTATATGTACAGAATGGAATACTACTCGACCATAAAAATGAATGAAATTCTGCCATTCACAGCAATATGGACGAGCTTGGAGAAAATTATGTTAAGTGAAATAAGCCAGGCACAGAAAGAGAAATGTTGCATGTCCTCAAGAAAGAAAGAAAGAAAAAGAAAGAAAGAGAGAAAGAAAGGAAGGAAGGAAACCACAATAATACACTGAACTTTCAGAAGGAGAGAACAGATCTATGGTCACTGGAGGTGGGAAATGGGGAGGAGGAAGGGGGTTATGGAGAAATTGGGTAATGGACACAAAGAATGATTATGATTTGTAATGATGAATATGCTAATAACACTGATTTGATAATCATATATTATACACAAATACTGATAATCAACTCTGTGCCTCCAAAATATGTATAGTCAATTATGTTTCAAGTATAAAATTTTAAAAAGGGAAAAAAAGCATTAGTAAGTATTAGACAGTATCTAATAATAAAAGCTAATAGTTTATTTACTGTATTCTAGATAGTATTTGGGGTGTTTTACTCTTACAATCAGCCTATGAGGTAACTGTTAATGTTATTCCCATTTTATTGGTTTAGAAATTGTGGCAGAAAGTGGTTACATAAAGTGTCTAAGGTCCTACAGGTAATATGAGCCAGGATTTGAGTCCAGGGAGTTGGGCTTAAGAGCCTGTGCTCCTCATCACTAAGCATATTACCTCAAATTCAGATATGTAAGAAGCAAAATTATTTTAGGTTAAATTTCTTCTAACAAACTAATAAGCAATCACTCCTTAAATTCTGAGCTTGATTTAATTTGGGTATGCTTACATTTTGCCCCTCACCAACCAATGGCCAGCAATGCTCAGCCAAAGTAGAAGAGGAAGGTAATTTGAGTTACTGCAGACAGCCAATTTAAATAATTAAGATTCCTCTATCCCATTTTTATTTGGATATGCAGAACCTGGCTTTTGAAGAATACATAGGGTACATTGAAAAGACTTAGGAAATATTGCTCTTAATTAAAAGCTAAATTCAGTAGGGATAGATACAAATGTTTATATATTTTATTAATATTTTCTTTATCCTTTCTGGCATCTTATCAGTCTGGATTGCTGAGATCCCAAAGTGAATCTACTAGATAAATGTTGAACTTTGTACCTCACTTACCTGGAGAGAATTTGTTAATGCCAATAATTTACATTTCAATAGTAGAGAAGAGTGGTACAACAGATATAGATATGTCATTTATCCCCTAAGATCAAAACCAAAACAAACTGGGCTTCTTGTTGGGCAGGA
Organism: Cynocephalus volans; assembly: GCF_027409185.1. Taxonomy (NCBI): domain Eukaryota; kingdom Metazoa; phylum Chordata; class Mammalia; order Dermoptera; family Cynocephalidae; genus Cynocephalus; species Cynocephalus volans. The sequence continues at coordinate 82,939,391 of NC_084464.1, forward strand.
TCATGAAGCTAGTTCTGGCCAGTGAGGTGTGAGCTTTCATTTTTCCGTGCTCAATAAGATCCCATGAGAAACTTAAGGGAAGGGGAGGTGGAGTGAGTGACTGAGGCTGGCTCTGCTCTAGACCTCGACAGGGAAAAGTAAAAGTGGCTCAGAGGTTTCTACTTCCTTCAGGCAACTAGGAAAATCAAAGAGAACCTTGCACTACAGGCTTTTTCTTGGTGTATCAGCCAGGGTTTTCTAGAGAAATATAGCCAATGAATGTGTATATATATATATATATGCACACACATATACATATACATATATATACACACACCAGAGAGAGAGGGAGAGAGAGAGAGAGAGATTTTAAGGAACTGGTTCATGCTATTTTGGAGGTAGTTGGCAAGTCTAAACTTTGAAGGGAGCCAGGCAGGCTGGAAGCTCAGAAACTCAGGCAGGATTTCTATGTTACAGTCTTGAGACAGAATTCCTTCTCCGGAAAACCTCAGCTTTTGCTTTTAAGGCTTTCAACTAATTGGATGAGGACCACTCACATTACCAAGGGTAATCTTTTTTAAAGTCTACTGATTGTAAATGTTAATCACATCTACAAAATACCTTCAAAAGCAACATTCAGACTACTGTTTGATCAAACAAGTGAGCACCATAGCCTAACCAAGTTGACACATATAATTAACCACTACACTTAGTCTTCTTTACTTCTCTCTTCTCTTTAACTCATTTCTATACATCCACAGATCAGGTGCTCAAACCAAGAATGTTAGCTAAACATATAGGAATTTCCCCCAATCATCCCTACCTTTTTCTTGACCTGTTCTAATACTTCAAGCTCACCTTGAAATCTTGATGATTACTCAGTATACTGATGCCACGTTTTTCTCTGACCGTCTGGATGAAGGGCTGCTCTTCTCTCCAGACATTCCTTATGTGGGATCTTGAAACACTGACCACATGGCAAGTACCCCATCTAGACTAACCCAAACACCCAAGAGTGGATGAAATACTGACCCTAACATTAAGTTAGAAATCTTCTGTAGCATTTCTTCTAATTTTCCCTAGGAACTAAAAATAATGAAGATTTAAGACATGATTTTACAGAACATGGCTACAATCTGACATGTATCCCTTTGTGTGAACTGTAAGATTGCATCACTAGATCGTCATCTACCTCTTCATTACTCTCACTTTTGTCCACTTTAGCATTTTGCTATGGTTTGAATGTTCGCCCCCTCCAAAACTGATGTTAAAATCTAATTGCCATTATAACAGTATTAAGAGGTAGGATCTTTGAAAGGTGATTAGGCCATGAAGATTCCTATCTTATGCTTGGGATTACTGCCAAAAGGTGTGTTCGGCCCCTTTTGCCTCTCCTGGCCCTCCCATCTTATGCCATATGAAGATTCAGCCTTCCTCTCCTCCGGAAAAGGCAGCGTGCAAGGCGCCATGGTGGAAGAAGGGAATGGCCGTCCAGACACCGGGACACCAGCACCTTGACTTGAGACTTTCCAGCCTCCAGAATCGTGAGAAATAAATTCCCGTTCTTTATAAATTACCCTGTCTGTGGCCTTCTGTTATACAAGCTCAAAGCGGACTGAGACACTCTCCTTTTGTTTGTGTATCGCACCGAGATCATGTCTTCCTTGGGGATTTTTCCAGTGCGGTTCCCTCGAGTCGATGTGCCCCTTCTTCAGGATTACAAATGCCTTTCCTCTTCTTATTACTCACACCTTAGACAAAAGCCCTCAAAGATGCCACTACCTAAATTCTTTCTTCCCCTCCCTCACTGGTGATTCATATCCAATTAACCCACTAAATTATCTTTATAGCACTCATTGCTATTGTAAATTATCTTATTCTTTTTTCCCCCCTCATTTGTCTATTATTCCCCTACCCTCCTCCAACTCCACAGTGACAAGTGAGCTTTGAGGTTTTGTCGTATTCACCACTGTACCCTGGAAGAATGAATGCTAATGAGTAGGTGTTTAAAAATATCAACTGAATGATTACATGTGGCAAGATTGTATTCTGGAAAAGCAAAAGTAAGGTACTGGTCACTCTTGAATGGGGATGAGTATAGTGGATCACAAATGCCCCATATGTCTTACTGAACGTGGAGGAATCTTTGAGGTACCATTGAAAACAATCACTTCTGTGTCTCATTTTTAATTTAATAAAATGGAGAACATTTTTGTAGCCTGTAGGATTATTTTGCTAATAATTTAATAAGAAACTTCTATACTACCTTGTTAGAACCTGAATAGCCAGTATAAACCTGCAGAAAATATTGAGGGAAAATTATATATTGTTTGTTTTTAAATCCCTTATGTATGCCATTTTCTTATCGTTCTATTATCATTTATCTTTTAACTCTAGGTCCCTACCTTTTAATTGTGACTACTTTGTTTTATCGGTAGAAAATGTAGTTAGTAAATCCCTATATGTACTCTTGCCTTTAGAATGTTACTCCCTGTAGGAGAGTAGGAAATTGACCTTCATAGCGCATTATATATATGTGTGCAGTATTTATCCTTTGCTGTTGGGTTTCTTTGACTAAACACTGGGTTTTTGAGGTACATCAGTGTTGTTGGGTATAGCTGAAGTCTGTTCATTTTCATTGCTATGTACTATTTTATTACACAAATAAACCAGAATTTATTTATTCATATTAAAGTTACTGGACATTAGGATTGTTTCCATTTAACTATTGCTGAGAATAAAACTGCTATGAATGTTCCTGCACATTTATTTTGATGCACATGTATATACATTGTTGTTGGGTATGTGCACAGAAACGAAAATGGCTAAGCTACTGGGCATCTAGATCCACAGCAGTTTTAGTGGCTGCAATATCTAGATAAATCACAATTCAGTCCCAACAACTGAACATTTAGATTGCTTTCAATTTGGGGAGGGAAGTGGAAGGATAAACAGAAATTTTATAATTTACAGAAATTTAGACAGCTTTTAAGAAGGGCTATTCAAGTTATGGGCGTTTGTATGTTATGATAAACAATGTGGTCTACCTTTTTCTGAGACGAAGAGCTTACTCTAGGTGTAGAGAAAATTCAAGGAGAGTTGCCTTTCTCTACGACCAACCCTTCATTTGTGAACTGACCAACCTCTGCTCTCAATTTTGCCTCAGTAATAAGTCCTGGGTGAAGTTATGGAAGTAACTCTGTGCTTCCAAGAGTGCAGCTGGGTGTACTGCCTTCTCATCTTAGTAACGCCACAGACTATTTATTGATACAACTTTTTACTTATTTGGTTTTAACTTCTCTGGGACTTCGTTTACTCCTAAATAAAATGAGAAGTTAAACTAGATTATTACTGATTCATTTCAACTCTAAAGTAAACTCTAATATAACATTTATATTTCCTCACTAATCTTACCTTCAGGCTATGTTGAATTTTGCAAGAATTAGTAGGTGGTAAATATTTTTAACTACATTGAATATAATGAATTACCTACTATGTTATTAGAAAAGCTTAAAATTGTTTCTAATAATTTTCCAGCATGAATAATTATTCTTCATTTAGAGAAGAGATTTTCATCCAAGTATTCATCTTCTAATTCCATTATTGTCACTTTAATAAATTAGATTTAGAGCATTGCAATTGCTGTTTTAAGGCATTCAATTAGAGGAGTGACATATTGAGAACACACCACAAATCTGTGATTAGAAAACACTTTATTACACTCTCTAAAAATACAAGTTTTTAGTTTTTTTCTATGAAAAAGAACACGAAGAGTTTTAATATGTAATGTGACTTCATAAGTTGGAGAGAGAGCAGAGACAAAATTAAAATGGTACATTAGATTTGAGAACTAGTTCACCCAAGGCTTTTGCTGTTGCTTACATGATTTTAGAAAGCAGTATCTCTTTCATTATCTTTGCTTTGATAATAAGCTTGGCATCAGCCTTCAGATACTGGATATACTCTTCATATGTTAGATAATAAAACATAGTCTAGAAAACATGAATGAATTTTTAGTATAAAGAAAGGATATATTTTATATCCTCAGATCTTCATAAAAGAATAACAGAAACCAATCCTAGATGACTGGATATCAAGCTTCTGAATGAGTCTGTTCCTCAAAGTTAGAAAAAAAGTTTCATTTAGTTTTGTTTGTTTTTTAATTTTAAAAAATGCTTCATGTTATGCATAAATGCTCTATTGTATTGCTGCCAGCATATATAATTATATATACATATATGTTTACCATAACATATCTATCTATATTTGTTCTATTAAAACATGAAGCACAGAACTTTTTTAGAGGCAAGATTTTGTTGTGAGAGAGAGAAAGACCACGAGAAATGTTTCATCATTTTAATGTACATTAATGAATAAACAGCCACCTTCCTATCATAGAGTTTTTTATGTGAGTCCTTTGGGCTCTCAAATCTAAATGATCCATTTTTTTTTTTTTTTAATTTTATTTTATTTTATTTATTTTTTTTTTTAAAAGTAAATACAATGTACATTCCATCTTATAGAAAACAAATTTCTACAAATTCAACTTTTTATCCTTATACCATATGTAATCTAAAGAATTTTTTTTTTATTCTTTATTTATTTTATTTTTTTTTTTTTGGTTTTTATTTTTATTTATTTATTTTTTTTAAATTTTATTTTGTCGATATACATTGTAGCTGATTAATGCTCCCCATCACCAAAACCTCCCTCCCTTCTCCCTCCCCCCCTCCCCCCCAACCATGTCCTTTCTGTTTGTTTGTTGTATCAACTTCAAATAATTGTGGTTGTTATATCTTCTTACCCCCCCCGTTTGTGTGTGTATGTGTGTATGTGTGTGTGTGAATTTATATATTAATTGTTAGCTCCCACCAATAAGTGAGAACATGTGGTATTTCTCTTTCTGTGCCTGACTTGTTTCACTTAATATAATTCTCTCGAGGTCCATCCATGTTGTTGCAAATGGCAGTATTTCATTCGTTTTTATAGCTGAGTAGTATTCCATTGTGTAGATGTACCACATTTTCCGTATCCACTCATCTGATGATGGGCATTTGGGCTGGTTCCAACTCTTGGCTATTGTAAAGAGTGCTGCGATGAACATTGGGGAACAGGTATACCTTCGACTTGATGATTTCCATTCCTCTGGGTATATTCCCAACAGTGGGATAGCTGGGTCGTATGGTAGATCTATTTGCAATTGTTTAAGGAACCTCCATACCATTTTCCATAGAGGCTGCACCATTTTGCAGTCCCACCAACAATGTATGAGAGTTCCTTTTTCTCCGCAGCCTCGCCAGCATTTATCTTTCATAGTCTTTTGGATTTTAGCCATCCTAACTGGGGTTAGATGGTATCTCAATGTGGTTTTGATTTGCATTTCCCGGATGCTGAGTGATGTTGAGCATTTTTTCATATGTCTGTTGGCCATTTGGATATCTTCCTTAGAGAAATGCCTACTTAGCTCTTTTGCCCATTTTTTAATTGGGTTGCTTGTTTTCTTCTTGTAAAGTTGTTTGAGTTCCTTATATATTCTGGATATTAATCCTTTGTCAGATGTATATTTTGCAAATATTTTCTCCCACTCTGTTGGTTGTCTTTTAACTCTTTTAATTGTTTCTTTTGCTGTGCAGAAGCTTTTTAGTTTGATATAATCCCATTTGTTTATTTTTCCTTTGGTTGCCCGTGCTTTTGGGGTCGTATTCATGAAGTCTGTGCCCAGTCCTATTTCCTGAAGTGTTTCCCCTATGTTTTCTTTAAGAAGTTTTATTGTCTCAGGGTGTATATTTAAATCCTTAATCCATTTTGAGTTGATTTTAGTATATGGTGAGAGGTATGGATCTAGTTTCATTCTCCTGCATAACGATATCCAGTTATCCCAGCACCACTTGCTGAAGAGGCAGTCCCTTCCCCAGTGAATAGGCTTGGTGCCTTTGTCAAAGATCAGATGGCAGTAAGTGTGAGGGTTGATTTCTGGATTCTCTATTCTATTCCATTGGTCAGTGTGTCTGTTTTTATGCCAGTACCATACTGTTTTGGTTATTATAGCTTTGTAGTATAGCTTAAAGTCAGGTAGTGTTATGCCTCCAGCTTTATTTTTTTTGCTGAGCATTGCTTTGGCTATTCGTGGTCTTTTATTGTTCCATATAAATGTCTGAATAGTTTTTTCCATTTCTGAGAGAAATGTCTTTGGAATTTTGATGGGGATTGCATTGAATTTGTATATCACTTTGGGTAGTATGGACATTTTCACTATGTTGATTCTTCCAATCCAAGAGCATGGGATATCTTTCCATCTTCTTGTATCCTCTCTAATTTCTCTCAGCAGTGGTTTGTAGTTCTCATTATAGAGATTTTTCACCTCCTTGGTTAACTCAATTCCTAAGTATTTTATTTTTTTGGTGGCTATTGTAAATGGGCAGGCTTTCTTGATTTCTCCTTCTGCATGTTCACTATTGGAGAAAAGAAATGCTACTGATTTTTGTGTGTTGATTTTGTATCCTGCTACTGTGCTGAAATCATTTATCAATTCCAACAGTTTTTTTGTAGAGGTTTTAGGCTGTTCGATATATAGGATCATGTCATCTGCAAACAGGGACAGTTTGACTTCATCTTTTCCAATCTGGATGCCCTTTATTTCCTTCTCTTCTCTGATTGCTCTGGCTAGTACTTCCAACACTATGTTGAATAGGAGTGGTGAGAGTGGGCATCCTTGTCTAGTGCCTGTTCTTAAAGGAAAAGCTTTCAGCTTTTGCCCATTCAGGATGATATTGGCAGTGGGTTTGGCATATATGGCTTTAATTATGTTGAGATACTTTCCCTCTATACCTAACTTATAGAGGGTCTTTGTCATGAATGAGTGCTGAACTTTATCAAATGCTTTTTCAGCATCTATAGAGATGATCATATGGTCCTTGTGTTTGAGTTTATTAATATGGTGTATCACATTTATTGATTTGCGTATGTTGAACCAACCTTGCATCCCTGGGATGAATCCCACTTGATCGTGATGAATAATTTTTCGTATGTGTTGCTGTATTCTGTTTGCTAGTATTTTAGTGAGGATTTTTGCATCTATATTCATCAAGGATATCGGCCTGTAGTTTTCTTTTTTGGTTATATCTTTACCTGGTTTTGGTATCAGGATGATGTTTGCTTCATAGAATGAGTTTGGGAGATTTGCGTCCGTTTCAATCTTTTGGAATAGTTTGTAAAGAATCGGTGTCAATTCCTCTTTGAATGTTTGGTAAAATTCTGCTGTGAATCCATCTGGTCCTGGGCTTTTCTTTGTTGGGAGCCTTCTGATAACAGCTTCAATCTCCTTTATTGTTATTGGTCTGTTCAAATTTTCTACGTCTTCTTGGTTCAGTTTTGGGAGCTTGTGTGTGTCCAGAAATTTATCCATTTCCTCCAGATTTTCAAATTTGTTGGCGTATAGTTGTTTATAGTAGTCTCGAATGATTCCTTGTATTTCAGATGAATCAGTTGTAATATCGCCTTTTTCATTTCTAATTTTTGTTATTTGAGTCTTCTCTCTTCTTTTTTTTGTTAGCCATGCTAATGGTTTGTCAATTTTATTTATCTTTTCAAAAAACCAACTTTTTGATTCGTTGATCTTTTGAATTGTTTTTTGGTTTTCAATTTCATTCAGTTCTGCTCTGATCTTAATGATTTCTTTCCGTCTGCTAACTTTAGGATTGGATTGTTCTTGTTTTTCTAGTTCTTTAAGGTGAAGTATTAGGTTGTTCACTTGCCATCTTTCCATTCTTCTGAAGTGAGCATTTAATGCAATAAATTTTCCCCTCAATACTGCTTTTGCAGTATCCCACAGGTTTTGGTATGATGTATCATTGTTTTCATCAGTTTCAATAAACTTTTTGATTTCCTGCTTGATTTCTTCTTGGACCCATATGTCATTAAGTAGAATGCTGTTTAATTTCCATGTGTTTGTATAGTTTCCAGAGTTTTGTTTGTTATTAATTTCTAGTTTTAATCCATTGTGGTCTGAGAAGATACATGGGATAATTCCAATTTTTTTGAATTTATTGAGACTTGATTTGTGACCTAATATGTGATCTATCTTGGAGAATGATCCATGTGCTGATGAGAAGAATGAATATTCTGAGGTTGTTGGGTGGAATGTTCTGTAGATATCTGCCAATTCCAATTGTTCTAGAGTCTTGTTTAGATCTTGTGTTTCTCTACTGATTCTTTGCCTAGATGATCTGTCTAATATTGACAGTGGAGTGTTCAGGTCCCCTGCTATTATGGTATTAGTGTCTATTTCCTTCTTTAGGTCTAATAGAGTTTGTTTTATAAATCTGGCTGCTCCAACATTGGGTGCATACATATTTATGATTGTTATGTCTTCTTGATGGATCAGTCCTTTTATCATTAAGTAGTGTCCCTCATTGTCTCTTTTTATGGTTTTTAGTTTAAAGTCTATTTTGTCAGATATAAGAATAGCCACTCCAGCTCGTTTTTCTTTTCTGTTTGCATGGTAAATCTTTTTCCATCCTTTTACTCTTAGTCTGTGTGAATCTTTATGGGTGAGGTGGGTCTCTTGTAGGCAGCATATAGTTGGGTCCTGATTTTTGATCCAGTCAGCCAGTCTGTGTCTTTTAATTGGGGAATTTAAGCCTTTAACATTAAGAGTTGTTATTGAAAGGTGTTGATTTATTCCTAGCATTTTATTGGTTGTTTGGTTGTCTTAGGTGTCTTTTGTTCCTTGCTTTCTGATTTACTGTTTGGTTTCTTTGTTTGTTGGTTCCTTAGGTTGTAGATAGTGTTTTTGTTAGCTTGTTTTCTCTTCATGAATGCCATTTTTATTGTACTAGCGGGTTTAGATTTTTCTTAGGTTTTTATGGCAGTGGTAGTTATTTTTCAGGAACCAAACCCAGTACTCCCTTGAGGATTTCTTGTAAGGGTGGTCTTGTGGTAGTGAACTCCCGCAGTTTTTGTTTGTCTGAGAAATATACTATTTGCCCCTCATTTCGGAAGGATAGCCTTGCAGGGTAGAGTATTCTTGGCTGGCAATCTTTGTCTTTTAGTATTTTGAAAATATCATCCCATTCCTTTCTAGCTTTTAGGGTTTGTGATGAAAAGTCTGATGTTAACCTGATTGGGGCTCCCTTATAGGTGATTTGACGCTTCTCTCTTGCAGCTTTTAAGATTCTCTCTTTGTCTCTGAGTTTTGCCAATTTGACTATGACATGTCTTGGAGAAGGCCTTTTTGGGTTGAATACGTTTGGAGATCGTTGAGCTTCCTGGATCTGAAGATCTGTGATTTTTCCTATACCTGGGAAGTTTTCTGCCACTATTTTGTTGAATATGTTTTCAATGGAATCTCCATTTTCCTCCCCTTCTGGAATACCCATGACTCGGATATTTGAGCGCTTGAGGTTGTCTGATATCTCTCTCAGATTTTCTTCCATGTCCTTGATTCTTTTTTCTTTCTTTTTGTCTGCTTGTGTTATTTCAAACAGCCCATCTTCAAGTTCAGAGGTTCTCTCTTCAACTTCGACAAGCCTGCTGGTTAAACTCTCCGTTGTGTTTTTTATTTCGCTGAATAACTTCTTCAGTTCAGCAAGTTCTGCTACATTTTTTTTCAGGACATTGATTTCCTTGTATATTTCCTCTTTCAGATCCTGTATACTTTTCCTCATTTCATCATGATGTCTAGCTGAGTTTTCTTGTATCTCATTCAGTTTCCTTAGAATTATCACTCGAAATTCCTTATCAGTTATTTCAAGGGCTTCTTGTTCTATAGGATCTAGAGTATGAGATTTATTAACTTTTGGTGGTGTACTTTCTTGATTTTTTGTATTTCTGGTGTCTTTTTTTTGGTGTTTATTCATTGTGGCAGGGGGTTTCACAGTCCACCGGTTTAAGACTAATGACTAACTAGGATGTTGCTGTGGTTGCCAATTTGGTATGGCTCCCGCCGTGACTGCTCAGTTGGCCTCTAGTGTCTTGTGTGTGTGGTTGCCTCGGGTCTTGGGCTTCTCCGGGGATCCACCTTTCTGGTCAGCTTGTACTCTGCTGGGCTGGTGGATCACGTACCACAGGATGTGTGATCTGTGTTGAGCTTTCACTTTCTGTACAGGACTTCTCCCCGTTCAGTGTGCTCTGGCCCAGGCTGTTAGATCGTGCAGTGGCGACCCCACCGGGTGTGTGGTTTCTGTCCAGTCTCCGCCTCCCTGGCCGCACGTCTCCCCCCTCTGTGCACACTGTGCTGGGTTGGGGCGTGTCTTCTGCACCCCTCGTCTATCAGCTGGGCCTTCAAGACCCTGCTCAGCACCGCCTCGCCCAGGAAGTCTACCAGGTTTCTGCTAGGCACAGACGACCAGTCTCTCTGGGTGCCTTTGTAGCACTGTGTAGATCTTTCTCGGGTCTTGTTCACCTTTGTATCCCCCCGGTATAAACCGAGTCTAGTGCCCGCCTGCAGCCTGCTCTCCGGCAGGTTCAAGCAGACCTGGGAACTCTCCTACCACACTATTCCCAACCAGAAATTCGTTAGGCTTTTTTCCAAACTGGTGGTCGCAGAGATGGTATCTGCCTCCCAGTAACAGGGAGTTTACCGGGGCCGGAGTCCAGGGTGTGGTGGAGTGACAGTCGGCCCGCCCGTACTTCCTAGCCCTCCCAAAACTGGTCGGGACGCCCCACACCCCCAGCCCTGCCAGAGAACAGTGGAGGGAGTGGGAGAGGAGGCCGGCCCGCAGGGTCCGGAAAGCCCCGCGCCAGGCCAAGCAAATGGGCTCAGTGATGGCCGAGCAGGGCGGAGCTGCCCGCACCTGGGAAAATGGAGGCAGCACCGGGGCAATGAGTGGCCTGGTGGTGCAGGCGGGGAGCCGCGTGGGCATCCACCCCCCGAACAGAGCTTTGCCAGGGATCACTCACAGTGCTGTGCCAGGTCGGGCGCTCGCTCTGTCTCTGGTTTGTTGCCTTCCGTGTTCTCGGCGCTGCCGCCTCGGGCTGTTCAGTCGCGGCGCCGCTCGGGCGCTCCCAGGAGTCTTCTTTAATGCCGGCCTGAAACCTCGAATCCTGAATAGGGCAGCTGGCCGCCTTCAGTGCGGCCCCAGCCTCCGGGATCCTGGCTGCATCCACAGCAGCCCTGGCGCCGTGTTCCCTGTTTCAAGACTCGCTTTTGCAGCTAAGAATCAGTTCTTTTCCTGCTCCACACTTCAAAGCTGTTGCCTGTAAATGAGGCAGCCTCTCCTGCCGGGGGCAAAGTGGCGTTGAGCCCCCACGACCGGCCAGCAGCAGCAGTCCTCCCTTAAGAGATGGCCAGAGAAAGGTCCACAAGTTTCCCGGCTGCCTGAGGCCCAGTGGCCACCTTTTCCACCTCAGCTACTCCGCGCCAGCCGCCGCAGCCGCCGCCATCTTGAAAACCCTCTAAATGATCCATTTCTGATACTCTGTTTTAATGATGATTATGACAGTCTTTTTTTAAACCCACATTCATATTTCTTATAGTCTTGGCAAACTCTAGACCCCAAATTCATGGCTTGTCACATTTCTAGAATATAAATGGCCAAAAGACTTTTTGATGAGATAGGGAAAGCAGACAGAAGCAGTATCTCCTTGATATGCAGACAGATTAATGTCTTCAGGAGAAAGTGAAAAACCTGCATAATTTTTGCATTTAAGGGGCAGCCTGTCTTATTTCCAGTAGGGTGCTGTGTGAGCACAACACAACGAGAGCTTGGCACTGCAGCATTGGTCATTTCATGATTATAAGGCTTCTTGTATTCCTCGTAAATACACCAAAAAGCCCCATTTGTCTTGGATTTTACTACAAGGCAACACTAATGCATAAACACAGACAAACCAAAGAAAGACAGAGTGACTTTTTTTTTTGATAGAAAGAAGTGTTTGACATAAAAGGGAAGCATTTCAAAGCAAATTGAAAGTTACCTGAAAAAAAACATCAGTAGGAAAAAATAATGTCCAAGGAGGAAGAAATACAAAAGTAAAACCAAAGCCAAAATGGCTTTTGAAGTTTTTAATTTGTTTCTGAACTGCTACAGAAAGATAGGGCAAGAAGAGTGAATCGATGCAAAGAATTTGAAGGAAAAATAGTTCATTAAAATGGAAAAGATAGTATAATATCAATAAAATTACAAGTTGAGATATCATAAAAACACATGTGAAAAAATTCACAAGTAATTGATGCATATGAAATTAAATTTAGCATAAAAATAGGATCCCTTGGCATCTATATAATGCAAAAGATTCCTCAAATGTCATTTATGATTAAGGATCAAATAAAATGACCAAATGATTTGCGGTGAGAGTATATATACTGCTGCATTACCCATGACACAAGGTAATAGATTTTTATGACCTATTCTAAAAGCAAAAACATTAATCTCAAATAAAGATTATTATTGGGGATAATGTAGAGAGAGGCTTTTGTTCAGATATTCTGCTATTTCCAAGAGTTCTCAAAAAATCTTGCTCTGTATAGGATCTGTAGAGTGGACTAAGGGCTTTAATAAGGTCTCCATTAAGTCTTTAGTACAGTTGGATTGTATCTCTCTGTTAATAAAATGTGGAATCTTTAAATTTCTTCTCTATAAAACCTTCCAAGAAAGCTTCAGCTGGTGACTTTGTCATTGCTCAAGTTAGAGAACTTATGGTCTTCAACTAATCATGCACTCTTAGGAGTAGAGCAAAATTTTGTAGATCCTGGAGCTTATACATTTTGGGGAGAGCTTTAAGAAAAAGATTACAAAATTATAAATACATAATGGTACACATGGCCCTGGGAGGTAAATAAGATGTCCTGAGGTTTATACATGATTAACTTTTAGGCAAAATGGTCTCTGTGATGTATGTAAAGGCAGCCAGCTTCTTTATTTACCTAAAATTATTATAATGCAATGTGCGATAGAACATTGTGTTATATCAGAATTGTAGCTAACCCCTCAAAGCTGAAGGCAATGGATGATAAATATCCTAAATTCTAAATAAAGCCCTACGTACATTCAGGTGGATTTATTAAGAGATAACCCAACTTGTCTTTTGATCAATTTCTCACATACCCTACAACTAGCCTTTATAAGAGAAGGCTAGAGATCTAATGAGGAGAATTTTGAATTAAATTCATAGGACTAAAGAATTCTATGGCTTTTCCTGCCAACAAAAGCAAGTTAGATGAGGTAATGAAATTGGGATTATCTGCAAAGGGGTGGATAGGTATTTCATATCCTGGCTGTATGTTTGCTAATCTATAGATATTCAAATAACTGGCCTGTGCCATTACTGGAGTTGAGCATGAAACAATTCTCAGGAGAAACCCATATGTGTTACCAGGAATTCGGAGCCATAAATGAAGAAAGAGATTACTTAGAGTTGCCTACAATGTCATCAGCAGAGGAAAGATGCATGCGTTTTGGTGGCCTAAGCTGAGTAGACTTTTTAATACCTGAAAATAAAACTTTTTAATTATTTGAAAGTGACCGTAAAGGGTCATCAACTGTGCAAGGGAGATCTGGCAGCATATTTTAAGGTGATGGTGCTAGAAAGGTAAAGTTCTTTCTCAATTATGCCCTATGGAATTCAGGCCATTCAATAAAAGTTACACTTATGTAGAAGTCATCTATTTGTAGTTATCTTGCAACAAGCTGGTAAGCTCCTTGGAGGAATTAAGTTTATGCATGTTTACATTTCCTATAGCACTTGATATAATGCCTTCAATATTATGTTTGTTTCATAAATATTTGTTGGTTGGTTGATTACTTCCCTGTACTCTGTATTATTGTCAATCGGACAGTAAGGGGATGAGCACCAGTTTGCAGAAAAGAAAAATAGCTAATTTCCTGGATCTTGCATAACTTTGCTGAAATGAGGATGCTTTTATAATTCCATAAGGTCAGCATTTTCTTCATTTCTTTCAGATGTTTTTGCAGTTATATAGTAATGAGCATTTGTTACCCATAATCCAACTACTGTTGAATCGATACAAATTCTCCACAGGAACAGGAAAATCCAAATTTCACTGAGCTTTCCTTCATCTAATTCCCAGATGTAGATCCTGAACTGCTGATGATAATTCAATTATGTTCCAGCCTTGAAATATCAGCTATCAATTTTTCTATAGCACCTTTTGAAATGTGACAGTATTTCTCATTTGAACCAATTTCTCTGCTTTCTCATCTAACATGATTTCCTTTGATAAAAATCAGTATTGTTTTGAAACATTCAATATATGTTTTTAAACAAATTTTTCAGTTTTTTATGAAATCATTACATTAGACTCATAAGAATTATGGAGCACATTAAAACAATGAGTTCAAATAGGATCTGCAAAAAATGACACAGGACATATTATTTAGTAAAGCTTGCAGCTTCATTAGTCCTGGGACATTTTTACCTAGGTCTCCACAACAAATACTTTAGTAACCACCATCGTGGCTACGTGTCTTTTATAATGCTAATATGTTGTACTTTTCATCAAAGCTAATATGTTGTATTTCAAGTATTTGAAATAAAATATTAGAACCCTTAATAATCACCATGAGTCTTATATAATTATTGGAATTGCCTTCTGAAATTTCTGTGGAGACTGATTAAATCAAGATATCAGTGATCAGAAAAACTTGAACTGAGGAGAATATGCTCACTTGAGGCCTTTAGACAATGGAACTCAGTACTTGAATAAGTAGCTCACTTTTGATATCCAAAATTTAAGAAATAATAACTTAAAATCAAAACTTGCAATAATTTAAAAATACTGTAGGCCATTTTTCTATTTTTGTGCTTTATTATATTCTTCTCATTAAGCCTTTGTTAGCAGGCTGTGTTCTCTGTTGCAAAATAGAATTAAGTCTTCCTGGCTCTATGGGTACCACGGTTCTATACTTGTGATGTGCTTGCTCCAGGTACAATCCCAGCCAAGATACACATATGATTTGAGAAGTGTGTCTTCTTTCGTATGTAAAGAAACTTGCCTTCTGGTGGGTACTTAATTTTGTCATCTTATTTGGTGATACCCTGACAGGTTTTCTCCAGAATTAGATTACCACTGAGAGTCTCCACTTGGAGACTTACTCTCCAAGTCCATTTCTGCTTAATCAGCTAATCACACTGTACAGCCACAAGAAATCTGCTTTTCTATTAAAAACCAATGAAGCCCAGTCTGGCTGGACATAACAGATCTTTTCCCATACAATCACTGCCTTTTCACGGCACTATCTACACCTTCCTTCCATCTCGATGACAGCATCAGTCACCTTCTCTGGGAGACTTAAGTTCAGGACTCCAGTGCACAGGTATTCTTATCTTCATAGATTCTCAGGGAAATCATCTCTATATCCCTTCAAAGGCTGGGATCCCTCTCTTTATTTCTTAACTACTAATCTTATCTTCTCACTGCATGAAATCTCTGAATAACAGCTCTGTTTCCTCTTTAGCTTAGGCTTGTCATAGCCAAGAAGTCCTAAAAACAGATCACCACACTCTCTCAGAGCAGACTCTTTTCAAGGGAAAGGGGTGTTCTTGATCCTCAGACGTTCTCCTACTCCCCAGCTCCTGGCTCTGTGAACTGGTCTCTCTTCACTTCCAAAATTAAGCACCGTCATTCATTTTAATCTTGCTGCATGAAATATTTTATATTAAAATATCAGAACAAATAGTAAACATGATCTCTAAAGAATATTCAGAATACTTGTGATGAATTTCTAAGTAAAATTAAGAAAAATAACATCTACAAACCACTGAAGACTGTTAATTGTCTTAATATAAAATTACAAGCCTAGGAGGGTGATGTCACCAAAATGGCATAGTAGAAGCTAACTGGCTTTACTACCCACTCCCAACACTCCCCCTCAACCACCAAGAAAGCCAAAAACTATCCAGTGCCAAGATTATCAACAAGAATATCCCAGAACTCAAAACAAGGTTGTGACAATCCCTGGGGCCACAGAGAGGTGAAAGACCGGGAGCAGATGCTAGGAGAGAAAATTTGGAATGTTGCCTACACGAAGAAATGGTAAATGTATGAGGAGGTGACTATCCCAATTACCCTGATTTGATCATTACACATTGTACCCATAAATATGTACAAGTATTATATATCAACAAAAAGAAATATGTTTTTAAAAAATGCGACTTCCAGTCAGGATGGCAAAAGAGACGGTCCCCAGTGTCACTCTCTCCCACAATCAACCAATTTACAAATATTAAAAAGCAATAACTGCCAAGCTAGGGCCACAAGAGCCTAGGGGAAAAGAAGGAGAGACTTGCAGAGTTCATGAAGGTGGGAGAAGCTGTGATGAGAGAAGGAAAGGACTGCTCCAAATGTTTCAAGCCCCAGCCACTTCAAGACTGGCCCTGGTGAGCACATGGAGCAGGAGATGGCAAAAGCCACGGCTGTGCTCTTTATATGAAGTTGCCCAGAGGCTGCAGGGGAGAAGAGGGCCTTGGTGGCCCCCAGGCCAGCAAGACCTCTAACAGGATTCTCATGGACCTACATAGGAGCAAGGGGCCACAGACAACTGAAAAAAGGAGACACTCAGAGACCAGTGACTCATCACAAGGGACTGGCACATGGCCCGTCCTATGGAAACTATTTAGAATGTAGGGGGTGGGGGAGACTGGTCCCTGGGGGAGCACTGGGACACAGCAAGGACAGCTGATCTGCCCTCCAATCGGCACATGCCCACTCAGTGAAGACTGGTCAGGAATATAGAACTGCAGAGGGTGCAGTTTGCTGAAAAAAATTCAGGCCCAGGTCAGAGTTTCCACACAACGCAGTTGTACCTGACGTCAAAAGATCTGAAAGTGCTTAGAAGTTCAATAATTAAAACCTGAGCTGTACAAAAAGCCTTCCCTAGAGAATCAGCAGCAAAGCAGCAGTTTAGCTCAACCACAGGGCTGAAGTGCTGGTCTCCACAGGAAGTTCTCCCATTTTAGAAGTAAGCAAAGGACAACAAATTAGTTCCAGTATAGTGTTTAAGTGGTGAGGGTAGCTAATAATCCAACAAAGAACTGAATGAAAATATAAAAACCCCACAGACCAGAGACAAAGTTCTGATATTAACCAATAAATGTTTAATACCACCAAAGAACACCTATAAAACCTTGAAGGACTGGAAGTCCCCTGGGCTCCCAAGCCAGGGTTGGAAGAGGGCTGTGGGACTCAGCCATGCCTCCCCAGTGTCTGCATTCAGACCAGCAATGACTGAGCCCCCACCAGAAGCCCTCAGGGTTCCCACGCTGGGATAGGGGAGAGCTAAGGGCCCCCACCACACACCCCCAACATCTCATTGAGCCCAGAGACAACCACCAGGCTGTTTCTGGAAGCACCCCACGCTCCCAAGCCAGGGTGGAGGGGCAGAGGGCCTGAGCCAGGCACCTCCAAAGTCTGCATCCAGCCCAGTGATGACCACCAAGCCACCACTGGAAGTTCCCTGGGCTCCCAAGCCAGGCAGGTGAGTGTGGGGGCTGAGGATCTAAGCCTCTCCCTTCCAACCTCCAATCCAGCCCACCAGTGACCACCAGGCTGCTGTTGGAAGCACCTTAGCCTCCTGAGCTGGGTTGGGGGAACAAAGGGCCTCAGCTACACCTCCCCAACATCTGCATCCAGCCCAGTGACAACCATCAAGTCACCACCGGAAGTACCTGGGCTCCTGAGCTGCAGCGGTGGGGGGCCATGGGCCTCAGCCACATCCCCTGACATCTGCATCCAGCCGAGCAACAACCACCAGGCAGCCACCAAGCACCCCAGGCTTCTGAGCCAGGGTTGGGGGGAGGGCCTCAGACACGCACCCCCCATGTCTTCATTCCAACCCAGCAATGACCACCAAGCCACCACAGGAAGCACCCATGGCTCCTGAGTCGGGATGGTGGGGGATAGAGGGCCTCAGCCACATCCCCCAATGTCTGCATCCAGCCCAGCGATGACCACCAGGCCACCACTGGAAGCACCCCAGTCTCCCACGCTGGGATGAGGGGGCCGAGGGCCTTGGCTATGTCCCCCTTCCAAGCTGCTGCTGGAAGCCTCCTGGGTCCCTCTGCTGGAATGAGAGAGGTGCCCTGGGCCTAGACCATGCCCCCTCCCCACTTCCTTATCCTTTCACCCTCTATCCTTTTCCTTTCCTCTCTCCTCCTCCACACCAACTACTCTGCAGCATCTTAGAATGTAAAAAAAAAAAAGTAAATAAATAAATTTTTTAAAGAAATTAAAAAATACAAATATAATAAGCCTAATTTTCCATATCTATTCCAGTTTTTTTTGTTGCCTTATTAAATGAGGAATGAGTGATCCACAGTTTTCCTGGAGATGAGGCTGTATGAAACATCAAAACCAAGATTGGGTGAAAACATATTGATCTTTTTTTAACCTGACTAATGCACCAACTACAAGCTAATCACTTTATCAAATCTGGGAACTTGTGAGTGTTTATACCCCTTGGTTTTGTGAAGGAGAATTATTTCAATCTGGTTTAGTAACAAACTCAAAAAAAAAGAACCTCCAGTTTTTTACCTAGAAATTTTCTCCCTTTTAACTACAGAGGATAACCTGGGGATCTTAATGCTATATCCATATCCTAGTTTCCCCTGAGTTCAGGCATGTCTTGATGTATGGCAGCCACAATGATTTTCTGTGGTGCAACTCTTAGGACACATGGAAACAGTAACAGTGGATCAAACATTTCTGTTGGCAGTAAATAGGATGCACATATTTCTTTTTAAAACCAAGACAGTTAACAGTATGGTATTCACAATGATGTATCAGTTTCTACACTATTATAAAGTGTAACAAAACAGTTTAAGAATGTATGACTATGTAGACATTTACACAGGGCATTTATAAAAGCCAGAAACAGTACATTGCACAAATAACCATGATCATGACCATCATAACTGTCACCAACAAAATGATGTATGTATGACTGCTTTTAGCAGAGGAACAGAAGTTTGATGGGACAGTGATGATCAACTCTAAAGCAGTGGTATAAAATCATAATAATACAATAATACAAAATGCAACAATAAAATTTAGGCATACTGTTACTGGTGAAAGACTCCAGTCCTGGCCCAGCTCCCCTTCTCAAATGGTGTTGGGTCGTGCTCTTGCCTTCTTTGTGTGAGTGTGTTCATAGAAGAAAACTAGGGAGGAATTGCCTTGTGATCCTTTAGGACCTAACTCAGTGAAGAGACAGGTTTCACTATCTTTACTTTTGTATTAGTTGTGACAGTATGGGTCAACCAGAAAAATTTTTTTAACTACCTTCTCAATAGTATTACTCCATATTTTACACAATTTACAACCTGACCTAATAAACATTAACCCAAAAGTTTCAGAGTTGTTTTGAAGAGAGTCTTCAAAAAATGAGAGATTGTGAATTAATAAGCATAGCCTGCCTATATGATGGGTTAAAAATAATTACAGAATATTTATATCAACAAATAAGATCCCTTGCAGCCACAAGATTCCTTGTCAACATATATAATATCATTCTTTATGCAGCTCAATATTCTGTCAGATGTATCATTTGAATTATCCTGATATTAATTAAACTTTAATTTATACTTGACTTAATCTGTGTTTTAAGGAAGAAATAGAAAACAGTGCACTAGTACTTATTTGAAACATTTTGAATATTAACACTTCATTCACATAACAATCTAGAAGATAAGGACTATTATTATATCCATTTTACAGATGAAGAGACTGAGGCATGGAAAATAGAAAATAGAATCACAATTTAAAACCAGGCAATCTGGTTTCCCAGTCCATGTGCTTAACTACTAAAATAAAGAAATCCATTTTATTGTAAAATACTTTTAGGCATAAATAAAAAGAAACAATAAAAAATAGGTCAATGCTTTGAATGAATTTATATGTAGTGTGACATGTCTCTAAGTGCATATCATTTACTAGATTTAAAAAGAACAGAGATACCAATCATCTCAAACTGACTAGAATAATCACATGAAAAAAGCTCTCTGAAAAGTGAAGAAACAAGTGGATGTAAAATATAATTAAGATAAAGTTTCACTGTCTCCACTTTATATATAGGATCTTACAGAGACCAAAAGATAAGGACCTGTTCATTCTGTTTTTTCATTTGCAGAAAAATGCTGTGAGTATAATTAATTATCTTCATCACCGGGTATTTTTTCATACCAGATCTGTTTTTCATAGAAGAAAAAGGTAGAATTTACTGCCCATTAAACTCTGGGATGTCCAGTATATATTTGAAAGTTTAATGCTTTTATTATTTTTCAAATTTTAAACTGCTCTGATGAAGATTTCTAGATACATGAGAAAATAAAATTAAAAAGAAGTTGTTGGGCTGGCCCCGTGGCTCACTCGGGAGAGTGCAGAGCTGGTAGCTCCAAGGCCGCGGGTTCGGATCCTATATAGGGATGGCCGGTGCGCTCACTGGCTGAGCGTGGTGCAGACCACACCATGCAGAGGGTTGCAATCCCCTTACTGGTCAAAAAAAAAAAAAAGAAGTTATTGCATCAGACTACATATCTACATTAAATAAAAAATTCTGGAAATTTAGAAACATTCTATAGTAATATTAATTTTATCTAGAAATATTATTTAATCTAAATAATATATAAGGCAGTGATCAATTTGTTAATTTGGTTTCTTAAATGTAAAAGCAAATTCTTCCTTACTAAAATAAAACACAAAAAATAATGTTTATTGCTACAAAATTCTGATTCCTACCACTAACATTGATGAGGCAAAACACTATTTCTTTAACTCACAACTTTAATTTTTTAACTTTCAGCGGAAGAAAGGGAGTAGAAGCAATTCTCTCTATAGGAAATGAAAGAGATAGCAGAATAGTTCATTAAATGTACTGAAAAAAGCTATTTAATAAAAGTAATTCAGGCTCTGTACCCTAAAGTTAGTACCACATTCAATATCCTCTGCTTACCTACCTGATTTATTTTACTTTTACTTTTTCTAGTTAAGAAAAATAAAGGTGATATTTTAATTACCTTAAATATGCAGATATGCACTATTAAAGTACATACATAGTGCTTGGGTTAACTCTCATACTGTAAGCTTTGGATTAAATAAATAATTGAATAAGTGGGGGAATATGTTTAGAGATTATTGAACAAATATTACTAATTATTGGACATAGAGATATTCAAAGGTAAATAAAATAATTCTTTAATACCCTTCGAATAATACGGAAGAGAGAAAGAAAGACGGAGAATTATTTCATGTCATTAGTGTACTTTTTCTTCTCCAGAATTTCCATTTCACTATGTTTTAAAAATTTTTGTCTTTTTATTAATATTCCCTATTTTGAGACATTTAGTGACACTTTCTTTTTTCTTCCTTCAGCATAGTTTTTTGGGGGAGATGGAGGATTCTTGAAGATATTTATGATAACTACATGGAAGGCTGCCAGGTATATCTGACATCTTCTCAAATGCAGTTTCTATTGCTTGCTTTTCTTTCTTGTGTATGGGTCACACCTTCCTGTTTCTTTGCATGTCTTTTAAAACTGATTTTTTTAAAAAAAACTGTTTAAACATATTTTTGTTTTAAATATTCATTTAGTTTTCATCGATTCATAATTGTATGTGTTTATGGGGTACAGTGTGATGTTTCAACACATGTACACAATTTGTAATAATCAAATTAGGGTAAGAGGCATATGCATAACCTCAGATTCTCAGAGTTATCATTCCTTTATGGTTAGAACATTCAAAACACCCTCTTTTTGCTATTTTGAAATATACAATACATTACTGTTACCTATAGTCACCCTACTGTGTAATGGAGCACTATAACTTATTCTTTCTAACTGTAACTTTTTAACCCCTGTCCATCCTTCCCTACCTTCCACCCTTCCTACCCTCTGGTAACCACTTTTCTATTCCCCACTTCTATGAGATATCATATCTGCTCTACAAGTGCATTCATGGTGATGATTCTCATGTATTCATGGGGGTGATTATTATTTGGGGGTTTTAGGTGCAGGACTCCCTTAAGTATTTCTTGTGGAGCTGGTCATGTGGTCGTGAACTCCCATAGCTTTTGTTAGTCTTGGAAATGTACTATTTTCCTTCATTTCTGGAATGATAGCTTTGCTGGTTATACTGCTCTTGGCTGGCAGTATTTTTCTTTTAGTACTTTCAAAATATCATCCCATTCTCTTCTGGCCTGTGGTTGCTTTTCTATTACTCTAGGTGGTTTTTGAGGAGACAGACTCCCTCTGGTAGATTTGTTATATATTGCCTGTTTGGTGGGCTGTTTCAGTTTTGGTTCCAGGTAGACTCAGTATTCTCAGTAATTCTGGGTAGACCCAGTTGTTCCAGGCAGACTCAGTGGTTTGGGTAGACTCTGTAGTTCTGTGTGGAAACAACACCTATGTCTGTGGCTCAGGCCATGCATGCGGCTTGTCCCATGCAGGCGGGAGTGGGGGGTCGCATGAGCAGATGGGGTTTCTGGGGCATCTAGGACTTCAAAGGTGGCTGGATAGCTGGGCCCAAACCTGCAGGTAGGGCCATATGGGCAGCTGTGATTGCTGGGACCGTTTGGGTGGCTGGATGTCTGGGTCTGTGTGGTGGCTAAATGTCTTGGCCCATGCAGGTGGCTGGATGGGTGGGGCCATGCGGACAGCTGGGGTATTCGGGGCTACATGGGTGGCCAGACAACAGAGCCCACATAGGAGGATGGTGCTGCATGGGTGGGTGGGCAGCTGGGCGGCTGGTCCTGCAAAGGTGAGTGGGGATGCATTGGTGACCTGTTGGGTGTGCCCACATGGGCGTTTAGATGGCTGGGCCCATGCAGGCAGGTCAAGCCACATTTGCAACATGGACAGCTGGATCCACACAGGCAGCTAAATGGCTGGGCCCATGTGGGGGTGGGTGGGGTTTTACAGAGGGCCATGCAGTTGGGCCATATTGACAGCTGGATGGCTATATCCAGATGGGTGGGTGGGGCTGTGCAGGTGCCCAGGTAGTTGGGGTCACATGGGCTGGTGTGGGCTGCTCAGTGGTGTGTGCTACACAGGACCAACACCTCTGTGGGGAGAAGGACCATGGCTCTGGGAGTAGAAAATGGCACAGGCATACACTGTGGTGGTGGAGATGAGCTGGGGCAAAAGCAGGAGAGGGGCTATCACTAGGAAGTTCTCAGGGCTGATCAGATTCTTTTAATCCAAGGGAGAATTATTCCTGCCTGACCCAGGTGGCAGAGACGTGGTGGTGGCTGAAGCTGCATGCCTGTTACTCTTCTCTACACCATCCTGCTTGGTTTACATGATCCACGGGGTCCTCACTGGTCTCCTTTTCCTCTTCCACATTCTCCCACTGATGCTTTCCCCCATACTTAGCTGTTCATTCCTTGCTCTGGTCCTTTTCTGTGGGAGGATTGATCATTGCAGACCTCTAGTCCCCCATCTTGCCCCACCTTTTCCTCCTCTTTATTTTCCAGAATAGTGTGCAAAATTAATGAAGCCTTTAATATATATGAAGAGAGAAGTGGGCCATATATTCCTTTGCTATTGAAGAATTACTGTTCAATAGACTATAAAAACCCCTTAATAATGATTAAATAATTTGATGAATTTCAGGAGATTAAATTAGTGTGCTTACTAATTTATAATCAAATAACTCATAAGCAAAATATATCAAATAATTTACTTTTGTTTTACAAAGCTTTTAGAGCTGAACAAGCAAGCGGTGTCTTATGTCAAATGTTTACTTGCCTCTGAAAAAAAATATGTTTAATCACAAATAAAATTCAGCCTGTCCAGCTGCCCTGGGCACCAAATAGCAACAGCATTTCAGAAGGGGCCATTTATAACTAAGCATTCATAGAACTATTTACAAAACAAAACAAAAGAAAATATCTATACATTTGATCGATTAAGATGTGAAGAAGTAGAAAAATAGTACTTCCTTTTAACAACATGCTTTAATACTTGTATATTTAAGTAATCAAAGTAAACATATTATGGAGTTGTAGAGATATAGAAATTGCTAAAAATTAAACATGCTCTCTAAAATATTTAAAAGCATATACATAATGTCTGAGATTTTAAAATAAAAGGTGCTGTGTACAATATAGTGTGGGTGGCCTACACAGTTTGCTTCTAAAATTTTGCTTTTTCAGGTTGCATTAATCTTTCAAGCACCATGTGATGGCCAGTGAGAAGACAGGCACAGATACAAGCATATACACACATAAACACTACACATAAGCATGCACACACACACAAACACACACACACACACACACACACACACACACACACACACATTCATTAATACACACACACACATCTGAGACATTTAGTTGCCTTCCCTGAAATTATCTGTGTAAGTGCAGGTTCTTTGCATTTTTACTACAATATGTATAGCTATGGATTTTTCCTTAATCAACATGCTTCAGATTATATATGCATCTTCATTTTGAATATAAAAGTTTTTCATTAATTGTGGAAATTTTTAAGTTAGTCTCTCTTCCTCATTTCTTCTAATTTCTCCTTATATGTTGACCATTTTGATTCTATTATCTATTGTTTCCATTTTCTGTATCCTTATTTCACTCTTTGTTGCATTTTGAGTGATCTCATATGTATATTCTAGTTCATTAACAGATTTTTATCTAAGATTAATTTGTTCTTTAACCCACAAGTTTTAATTTTAAGAAATTTGTTTTATTTAGTTTTATTTATGTAGTTCCAGTTATTGACTTTTTAAAATCTGTGTTTTCTTTTTTATTTATCTCACTTATTTATGATCACTATTTTCACTTTTCTCTTTATTCATATTATCTCAAATTCTTGGGATATTAATTATTCTATTATTGTATCTAGAATTTCATCCTAAAAGACATTAGATTATTGTTTATTTTTAACTATAATTTTGGTGATTATACTTGTGTTTAGCAAGATTGTAAATACAAATATTTTAATCATTAGGAATTTAAAAACAGGGGCAGAGCAAGATAGCTGACTAGGAGACATTATTCATTTCTCCCAGAAAGACAGAGAATATATAGAATGAGCAGCTACACTTGTTCAAGGAAAACAAAAGGAGGGAGCTGTAACACATTGAAGGAGTAGTGGAGACATTGGTGAGTACAGAAACTCAGAGTAGCCACAAAGAGATTGGAAAAATTCTCTGCCGTCACCACCCCATCCCCTAACCTGGAATGGCAGGGATTCAGGAGGAGTTTTTGACTCCTGGGAAGGTGAGAGGACTGATGGCCCAACCCACAGGGGAGAATGTGCTGCCTGTTTAGATGCACACTCGGTGCTGGGAACTGTTGCAGGCACGCATGGCTGTTGGCCCGGGGAGGGACTCACATGGAGCTGCCCTGATGGAGTCTGGATGTGTTGTCCCCTCCAAAACTCATGTGGAAATTTGATCTCCAATGTGGCAGTGTTGGAAACTGATTGAATCGTGGGGGCAGATCCCTTATGAATGGATTAATGCTCTCCCTGGGAGAGGAGGGAGTAATGAGAGAGTTCTCGCTCTATTAGTCCCCGCGAGAGCTGATTGTTTAAAGGACCCTGGCACCTCCTCTCTCTCTCTCTTGCTTCCTGTCACCATGTGATCTGCTTGTACCCGCTGGCTGCCTGCCACTTTCCGCCATGAGTAGAAGCAGCCTGAGGCCCGTGCCAGATGCAGCTGTCCCAGATCGTAAGCCAAATAAACCTCTGTTCTGTATAAATTACCCAGTCTCAGGTAATTCTGTTATAGCAACACAAAATGGACTAAAACATGCCCCTATCCTCTGGGTCCCAGACTGCTGTGGCAAGCTTGGGACTGGGATTGACCCTTGGCTTTGGCCATATACCCTGGGAAAAGATGGACCACTGCAGAAGGTGCCATCATCAGGATGGAGGCGGTTGGTGTGCACACCCTCCAAATCTACAAAACAGCTTATTCAAGTATGATGAACATGGCTGGTGACCCTGCTTACATTGGAGGATGTTCATACCATACTCATAGCCATGAGGAGAGGAAGGAGAACCCACACACCTCTTTTGGAGTGGTCTCTGTGGCTACACACCTGGTGAAAGGAAATCCTGATGGCACACAAGTTTGAATTTACCTGGGGAGAGGCATATGCTAAACTGTCCCCATCTCTTGTGCCCCAGGCTTCTGCAGCAGTCGCAGATTTAAGATTGGTCCCAACCGCAGAGGCCATTTCTTTCTGGCCCCCACAGCAGTTTCACTCCCCTGTGACATATCACTGTGGTGGTTTACCCACACCTGTGAGCAGGAGGCATCCTGCACCCTGGAAATAGGTAATCAGAAAACTGCCTAATTGGGGCACCTAGCCACTGCTAGCAACCTCACCTTCTTTGATGAGGTGCCCTTGCAATTCATGCAGCCACAAAGAGGTCGTGGAGGACTCTTACACCTCTTTTAGGCACAGACACATGCCTGCAGCACCAGTGCATCCACCCTGGACTGCCTGTCCAAGCAAGGGGGCTTTAGAGGAATCTGTATCTCTCTTGGGGACAAAGTAGCACACCCCACCCCGGCAACCTCGTGTGGGACAGCCCACCCCAGGTGAAGAGATACAGAGTTTTCCAATAATGTTCTTAGGGTCACAGGGGCCTGTCTGCACCACAGCAGCCTTGGCCAGAGTGGACGCTCCAGCTCAACAGCTATAGAAGGTTCCAGCATGCCTCTTAGGGACAAATATTCCCACCTAAAGGTGCTAATACCTCACCCAGAATACCCCACTTCAACAATGGTTCTGTAGATCATCATAGTGTCCCTCCTGAGAATACAGGTTCTCTAACACAAAATCCAGTGACCCCACTTAGTGTTGCCCACTTCAACAGTGAAGTTACAGTGTACCCCTAGGCCTCCTCTGGGGTGGATACAAGGCTCTTCCCAGAGCCCTGGTGATACCATTGAGTCATCCACTCTAGCTGAGGGACTGCTGAGCACACCAGTGTCCTCCTCAAAGCCTAAGGTCCTAATCCACACCCCTAGAAACAGCACCCAAGCTTGTCTATTTAAGCTGAGGACCTTCAGATCACCCGCAGAGCAACTATCAGGGTCAGAGGACACTAGCTAGAGAGCCAGCAAGGCTGCTCAGGGTCACCCACCTCAGCCAAAGAGCAACATCCAGGCACTTCTCCCAAGAATGCTAGATTTTACCTACAACCATGGCAACCCAACCCAGTATCCCCCATTTCAGCAAGGAACTTCTGAGTGCCCCATTGCCTAGGCCATGGAAGCATTCACAGATAACTCTGATGTTGAATATAATCAAAGTAACCACACAAAGACTATATTACTGCATCTATCCAGACCCAAAACTAAAACACTGTACCCAATGATCAATATTAAACACATCTACAGAAAGGAGTCTCTCTCCTCAAAAGCTATTCCTGAGTATCAGAAGAAGTAACTGCTCAACTAGATACCCAGACATCATCATTGGGATACTAGAAATAAGAAAAAAAAAAAGAAAGAAAAGAAAAGAAAATATGACACCCCCAGAGGAATAAGATAATTCTCCAGTACCAGGCCCCAAACAACAGGAAACCTATGAAGTGACTGAAAAGGAATTGCAAGCAACTCAAAAGACATAGACTGGATGAATAAATTCAAAAACTAGATCCAATTATATGCTGCCTGCAAGAAACTCAGCTCACCTGTAAAGACTTACACAAACTAATAGTGAAGAGATGGAAAAATATATACCATGCAAATGAAAAACAGAAGTGAGCAGAAGCAGCTATTCTCATATCAGATAAAACAGACTGTAGAACGAAAGTATAAAAAGAGGCAAAGAAGGTCATTAGATAATGATAAAAGTATCTATCCAGCAAGAGGATGTAACAATTATACATATATCTGCACTCAATATACAAGCACCCAACTATATAAAGCAAACACCATTAGTCCTAAAGAAAGAAATAGACCCCAGTACAGTACTAGTTGGGGACCTCAACACCTGTCTCTCAACACTGAACATATCATTTAGGAAACAAATCAACAGAGAAACACAAGATTTAAATTGTACTATAGAACAGTTAGACTTGGCAGGCATCTACATAACATTTCATCTAACAGCTACAGAATATACTTCCCTCACATCATCACATGAAACATTCTCCAGGACAGACCACATGTTTGGTCACAAACCAAGTCTCAACAAATTTTTAAAAAAGTAAAATTGTTTCAAGTATCTTTTCAGACCACAACATATCAAAACAAAAAATCACAAGCAAAACTTCAGAAACTATACAAAGATATGGATATTATTTTTTATTCTTCTCTTAGTTCCTTTATTTTTTTATTTTAATTTATCAATATACAATGTATTTGATTTCCATGTCACTTACCAATTCCTCCTTTTCCCAAATAAACTCTTTGTCCAAGAACAAATTAAACAGCAAATGAAACATTTCTTAAAGCTAAGGAAAATAAAGACATGTCATACTAAACCTATGGGATATTGCAAAAGCAGTATTAAGAGGAAAATTAACTACAATAAATGCTTACATCAAAAAAATAGACATCAAAAGAATAGAAAGACTTCAAATAAAAAAGACTTCAAATAAACATTGAACCTCAAAAAACTAGAAAAGCAAAAACCATCTAATGCTGAAACAAGTAGACAGAAATAAATAATTAAGACTAGAGCACAACTAAATGAAACAGAGACAAAAAGAATGATACAAAAAATCAATGAAACAAAAAGTTGTGTTTTTTGGAGAAGATAAACAAAATAAACAAACCATTAGCTAAGTTAACAATAACAACAACAAAACAAGACACAGAAGATTCATATAACAAAAATCTGAAATGCAAAAGTGGATAATACAACTGATAACACAGAAATAAAAGAACCATTAGAGACTATTATGAACATCTATAGACAAAGAAATTTGAAAACCAGGAGGAAATGAATAAATTTGGGGCACATATGAACTATCAAGACTGAACCAAGAAAAAATAAAAAACCTGAATAGAACAATAACAAGCAACAAGTTTAAGGCAGTCATCAGTAATCTCCCAACAAAGAAAAGCCCAGGACCAGATGACTTCACTACTGAATTCTACCAAACTTTTAATGAACAATTAATACCAATTCTTTTCAAATTATTGCAAAAAATTGAACAGAGACCATTCTCCCAAACTCACTCTACAAGGCCAGCATCACCTCAAAACCAAAATCAGACAATGATACAACAACAACAAACTACAGGCCAATATCCTTGATGAACATAGATGCAAAAATCCTCAACAAAATATTAGCAAATAGAATACATAAAAAAGAGTATACATCATGATTAAGTGAAATTCATCCCAGGGATGCAAAGATGATTCAACATAAACAAATCAATAAATGTGATACACCACATCAACAAAATCAAGAACAAAAACCATATAATCAACCCAAAAGATGCAGAAAAGCTTTTGATAAAATTCAACATCCCATCATGATAAAGACTCAACAAATTAGCTATAGAAGGATAGTATGTCAACACAATAAAAGCCATATATGACAAACTCACCACCACCATCTTCCTAAATGGGGGAGAGCTAAAAGCTTTTCCTTTAAGAACAAGAGCAATACAAGGATGCCCACTCTCACTAGTCCTATATAAATTAGTATTGATGGTACACTCCAGATCAATCAGG
This sequence comes from Cynocephalus volans, assembly GCF_027409185.1. NCBI lineage: Eukaryota > Metazoa > Chordata > Mammalia > Dermoptera > Cynocephalidae > Cynocephalus > Cynocephalus volans. Next base: position 82,968,986 of record NC_084464.1, read on the forward strand.
CAAGAGAAATAAAGGGCATCTAAATTGGAAAAGACAAAGTCAAATTGTCCTTGTTTGCAGATGACATGGTCCTATACATAGAAAAACCTTAAGATCCTACTAAAAACTTCTTACAGCTGATAAATGAATTCAGTAAAGTTTCAGGATACAAAATCAATATAATAAAATCAACTATATATTTATACTCCAACAAGCAACTTACAGGAAAAGGAATTAAGAAAGCAAGCCCCTTTACAATACACAGTAAAAAATGAAATATCTAGGACTAAATTTAATCAGGATGTAAAAGATCTCTACAACAAAAACTACAAATCACTGATGAAAGAAAATAAAGAGGGTACAAAAGGATGAAAAGACATTTCATGCTCTTGGATTGGAAGAATTAACATTGTGGAAATGTCCATACCACTCAAAGCAATCTACCAATTAAATGCAATCTCCACCAAAATACCAATGACATTCTTCACAGAAAGAGAAAAAACAATCTTAAAATTTATGTAAAATAACAAAATACCCCAAATAGCCAAAGCAATTCTGAGCAAATAAATAAATAAATATAAGCATTATAATACCTGACTTCAAATTATAATAAGCTATAGTAAGCAAAACAGTTTATTACTGGTATAAAAACAGTTACACAAACCAATGGACAGAAGAGAGAACCCAGGAATTAATCCACATACTTACAGCCAACTGATCTTTGGCAAAGGCACCAAGAACATACATTGGGAAGAAAAGTCTCTAATAAATGGTGCTGGAAAAACTGGATATTCATATGTAAGAAAATGTAACTAGTCCTGTAACTCTCACCATATACCAAAATCAACTCAAAATAGATTAAAGACTTAAATATAAGACCCAAAACTATAGAACTCTTGGATGAAAACATAGAGGAAACACTCCAGGATGTAGGACTAGGCAAAGACTTTATGAATGAGACCCCAAAATCAAAGGAAACAAAAGGAAAACTAAACAAGTGGACTTATATCAAACCAAAAGGTTTCTGAACAGCAAAGGAAAAAATCAACAGAGTATCAACAACCCACAGAACGTGGGAAAATATTTGCAAATTATACATCTGATGAGGGATTAATATACAAACTGTGCAAGGAACTCAAACAATTTAACAGTAAAAAAAAATTCAATTTAAAAATGGGCAAAGGAGCTGAATAGGATTTCTCAAAAGAAGACATACAAATGGCCAATGGGCACGTGAAAAAATGCTCAAAATCATTAATCATCAGGAAATGCAAATCAAAACCATAATGAGATGTAATTTCACCCCTGTTAGACTGGCTATACTCAAAAAGACCGAGAATAAAAGATACTGGCAAAGATGCAGAAAAAGGGAAACTTTCCAACACTTTTGTCAGGACAATAAATTAGTACAGCCATTATGGAAAACAGTATGGACATTTCTCCAACAACTACAGAGAAAACTACTATATACCTAAAAGAATGGTATATACCTAAAAGAATAAAGATCATTGTGTCAAAGGGATGACTGTACTCCCATGTTTACTGCAACTCTATATATAATAGCCAAGAGTTGGAACCAACCTAAATGTCCATCGTCAGATGAATGGATAAGGAAAATGTAGTATATTTACACAAGGGAATACTACTCTGAGATAAAAGGAATAAAATACTGCCATTTACAGTAATATGGATGAGTTTGGAGAAAATTATGTTGAGTGAAATAAGCAAGACTCAGAAAGAGAAATACCACATGTCCTTACTCATAAATGGGAGAGAGAGAGAGAGAGAGAGAGAGAAACAAACAAACAAACAAACAAACAAACAAACAAAGAAACAAAGAAAGAAAGAAAGAAACCAAGAAAGAAACCAAGAAACCAAGAAAGAAAGAAAGAAACCAAGAAAGAAAGAAAGAAAGAAGAAATGAAAGGATATAGTTGGGCCTCTAGCTTTTTAGTCAGTCTGTGTCTTTTGAGTGGGGAGTTTAATTCATTCACATGTAGGTTTGTTGTTGGAAGGTATTGTCTCACTCCTGGCATTTTACTGATTTTGTTTGGATATTTTAAATATCTTTTGTCCTTTCTTCTGCTTTAATGATTGTCTTTGATATTTGTTGGTTTTTTGAGGTGGTAAGATTTACTTTCTCTTTCTTGTTTGTGTTTTTCTTCTACCAGTGGGTTTTGCTCTTTCTTCTGTATTTATGGTAGTGATTATTGTTTTTCAGATTCTAGATACAGGACTTGCTTGAGGATGTCTTATAGAGCTGGTTGTGTGGTGGTAAACCCCAGGTAGACAATAAAAAAAAAGGAAAAAATTTTTTAAAATAAAGGAAATCTAAGAGAGCTAGCAGACAACCTTAAGCATATGAAAAGTCAAATCATGGGTGTTCCAGAAGGGGAGGAGAAAGGAAAAGGCATTGCAATTCTATTCAACAAAATAATAATGGAAATCTTTCCAGGTACAGGGAGAGACAAGGATCTTCAGATCCAAGCAGCTCTAAGATCCCCAAACAGATTCAATCCGAAAAGATCTTCTTCGAGACATATTATAGTCAAATTGGCAATGCTCAAATACAGAGAGAATCCTAAAAGCAGCAAGAGAAAATTGTTGTCACCTATAAGGGAGCACCTATCAGACTAACAGCAGATTTCTCAGCAGAAACTCTACAAGCTAGAAGAAAAAGGGATGATATATTCAAAACATTAAAAAAAGAAAACTCCCAACTAAGAATACTATACACAGCATATCTTCATAAAATAAGGAAAAACAGTGTATTTTCCAGATGTTTGGAAATTTTAAAGTGGTTCAGTCTGGCTTGTCAAGATATGCAAGGATAGGGATAGCAAGGGGAAGATGTTCAACAACTAAGAGGGCATCATAAAAGATTTCTTGAGCTTTGATAATGGTTTACATTTTTTCAAGTGTAATATATAATCACACACAGGTTTTAGCTGGGGAATATCATAATCAAAGCGAGGGCAATAGATCAGAAGACAAGATCAATTTGGATAACACTGCAATAACTGAAGTGAGAGATAACATTGATTTAAATCAGGGTTGTTACTGTGATGGTGGAAAAGCTGGACAGATTTGAGAATAAAAGAATTAAAGGAAAATTGGGCAAGATTTCTAATTTCTTGTATATTGGAGTAGAAGAAGAGTAAATAGTTGTGAATGATGTGAAACAGGAGAAATGTGGTGTCATTAAAGGGGATCTAGAATACAAGGACAGGGATATATTTGTTAGGAATATGATGATTTTACTCTCATTAGAAACATTTGATTTAGGTGACCAGCCCATGCAGAGAGAGTTGTGTAATTGGAGTCTGATATTAAATTCTGAATTTCACTACAGAGATTGGAACTCAAGACATTGATTGAGGACTCAGCAAACCAGAGATAACAGAGTGAATGAGATTGTTAAAGAAAAGTCCTAGAATGAGATGAAAATTACTCTCAGGAGAGATACCTGTGAAAAAAACTCTTCAAAGGATGAAAGGGGAAGAAGTACTTGAAAGAGACCTGATAGAGAATTAAGTAATCTGAAGAAAAAGGCTGAAGTAATATGAAGAAAGAGAAACAGAAAATGGAAAACTAATTTCAAATTTGTTACTGGAGTTGTAACAAATGCAAAAGCTAAAATGAACAAACACAGAAGTTAAATCTTCAATTTTACTTCCCCTTTGTACTTATTATATGAACCAGTAGGGTACTGAATGTTGCTCCAAGCTTCAAAATAGGATCTGAAAATGCTACCTAGATTGGTAGTAGCAGAGGCAAGCTTAGGGAATATGACAAACCAACTAATGCGTGTTTTCTTTATGTGAAAAAGTTCTCCACTGAAAAGAGAAAATAGAAGCAATCAAGTGGGATCCCTGAGAGGAATAAACAGTATTCATCAATTAGAAAAGGAAGCAGATATAAAACATCCTCTTCATGATCTTATCACTATGAGGGTAATATGGATGAAAAAACAAATATGACAAAGACAAAATTAAGTACAGCATCAAAATACAAGAAAAAGCCTTAAAGTATTAGGGATAGTTACTCTTATTTTTATAAAAAAATAAAATAAATTGTAGAAACCTAATTGTGACTATTATATACTTAAAGTTTAGTTAACATAGTCATAAATTTTTATTTAAAACAGGGTTCTTTCATTTTTAGAAAGATGGTATTAAAGTATATAGCAGCAATTATTTGATGTTCCCTAATTCCTCTTTACTTTCCCATACATAGCCTCTTTTTCCACATGGTTACATTTACACCTTTGTTCCTTAAGTTGCCAAAATAAGGAATTGGTTTGCGAATTCGGACTTTTGACAGTTTAATAATGAAGATCTAACAAAAAATAATAACATTATAATCACTAATAGAACAAATAATTACCATTAAAAATTTAGAAATCTATAGTTTTCTAAAACCAATATATAGATTAAATTGTAATAATAATCCCAATATTTTAAAGGGAGAGGAAGAATTAGATTAATTAATAGTTATTATTAATCTGTTTAATTAATTAACATAAATAAGCAAATATCCAGAGATAGCAAAACATGCAACAAAAAGAAAAAGAACGAGGACTTGTCTCGTATTAAAAAGAAAGTATGGTGCAATGCATTCAAATTGATAAATAATAAATAAATAATCAAATAGATTAGTTGAACATAATTGAAAAACCTGAAAGAAATTTTAATAAATATGGAAATTTAATTATAAAACTAAATAGTAGTTAAAATCATTGAAAAAAATTAATGAATAATTACCAACTACTAAATAAAATCGGTAACTTCTCTCAGCAAATAAACAAGAAAACATATTCCTACTGGATTAAAGATTTAATGAAAAAATAAAACAATAGTATTTTAAAGAATCAAAATATGTATTTTAGAAATAGGAGAGAACTTTTTAATTGAAACAGAAAATACTGATTTATAAGAGAAAATAATCTATTTGACTTTGTGAAAATTGTAATAAAAAAGGATACATCATATAACCAAATTGACAAATGAAAGAATTATTTCAAATATTTTCAATGCAGATGACTTATTGAAAGTCCATATTAACCACAAGTTAATCAGAAAAGGTTGAAAAATCTAATAGAAAGTTGAACAAAAGATTTAAATACGCAGTTTACAGGACAGCATATTCAACTGACCAACAGACACAAAGATACTCAAATTCACTGGTAATAATAAAAATTTAAATTGAAAAAACACTGAGGAATCCTACTACACTCATCAGATTACCAAAAATTAAATGGAAATGCCATCTATTGCTGGTACGGAAGAGGAAAAACATGCACATTTCTATGAAAATGTAATTTGTCATCACATTTTGAAAAAGCAATCTGACTACATCCATCAAAATTAAAAATATGTACTCTACCACTCAGCATTTTCAATCCTTGAAACATGTCACACACAAATAAAAACAGCACAAATAAGATATGTTTGCTACGGTATTTATCATAATATTGGTCAAAGTGGGGGGAAACAGGTTATAAAGTCAATGAACAGCAAAGAGAGAATGGGATCAGTAAGTTATGGTAACTTTGACTCACAGAAGGTAATAGCCAAGAAAAAAATGAACTGGAGATACACCAGTTATTCAAGGGAGTGAATATAAATACACACACGTATATGTGTATTTATATTGATGTAAATGGTTAAATAAGGAGAAAAGCATAGCAGTTTATTAATGTGGGTCTGTAATTTGGGGGAATAGGCTGTGTTGTACGAAAGATTTTTAGAGCTAGATGATTAGTAGCGTGAGTCAAAAACACTAATCCTAAAATAATTCTATCATAAAAAGATATACTCCAACTTATGAAAATGTTACGTATATAATTACGTATATAATTATGTATATATATATGTGCATATATATATATATATATAGTCACACAAATGCGATTTCATCAACTATGAGAAAAATTACAAATTTAAATCTGGTGACTTGCCTGATATATTTTCAAATTTTAAAAAGATAATTTGAAGAAAAAAGTATATGATATAGTTCTATTTTAGTAAAAACAAAAAGTATGCACATTTCCTGAATGTGTTTGTAACATGTGTCAACTAAAAGGTGTGGGAAAATATAGAACTGGCTGTTAACATAGGTAATTGGTAATTGTGGGCTGATGTGGGTAAATAGAAGGGAGGAAGAAATTAACTTTTGCCTTCCTGAGACTTTATAGTGAATTGCCTGACTTGTTACAGCAATGTAAAATGATGAGATGACCTAATGAAACAGTATATAGATTGATTTGAGGGTGGCTTAGTATTGGTCACTGAGGACTTCCAACATTAGAGCTTACAGTATAAGACAAAAAGTTAGCCAAAAATACTAGAAACAGCGTCAATAAAAGCAGAAGTATCAGTTGTAATATCACCTTTTTCATTTCTAATTATTGTTATTTGAGTCTTCTCCTTTTTTTAGTTAGCCATGCTAATGGTTTGTCAATTTTATTTATCTTTTCAAAAAACCAACTTTTTGATTCATTGATCTTTGTATCATTTTGGGGGGTTCAATTTCATTAAGTTCTGCTCTGATCTTAATGATTTCTTTCCATCTGCTAACTTTAGGTTTGGATTGTTCTGACAAAGGATTAATATCCAGAATATACAAGGAACTGAAACCACTTTACAACAACAACAAAAAATAACCCAATTAAAAAATGGGCAAAAGAGCTAAATAGGCACTTCTCAAAGGAAAATATACGAATGGCCAACAGACACATCAAAAAATGCTCAACATCACTAAACATTCAGGAAATACAAATCAAAACCACACTGAGATACCATCTCACCCCAGTTAGGATGGCTAATATCCAAAGGACTGTGAATGATAAATGCTGGCGAGGTTGCAGAGAAAAAGGAATTCTCATACATTGTTGGTGGGACTGCAAAATGGTGCAGTCTCTATGGAAAATGGTATGGAGGTTCCTCAAACAATTGCAGATAGATCCACCATATGACCCAGCTATCCCACTGCTGGGAATTTACCCAGAAGAATGGAAATCATCAAGTCAAAGGTATACATGTTCTCCAATGTTTACTGCAGCACTCTTTACAATAGCTAAGAGTCGGAACCAGCCCAAATGTCCATCAGATGAGTGGATATGGAAAAAGTGGTATATCTACACAGTGGAATACTATTCTGCTATAAGGAAGAATGACATACTGCCATTTGTAATGACAAGGATGGACCTTGAGAGAATTATATTAAGTGAAACAAGTAAGGTACAGAAAGAGAAATATCACGTTCTCACTTATTGGTGGGAGCTAAAAATAAATAAATAAATACACGAATAAACTGGAGGGGAGGGAAGAAGACACAACAATTACAATTCCTTGAAGTTGATATGACGGGTGAACAGATATGAGGTTGTAGGTAGGGAGGGGGAGAGGGAGAAGGGAGGGAGGTTTCAGCAATGGGCCACAATAATCAACCACATTGTATATTGACAAAATAAAATAAAAATAGAAGAAAATCTAGGAGAATATAGAAGCAAGGCTAAAATAAACAAGTGATTCAAGAATACTGTTTTGTGAGTGACATCAGCAAGATGGCTAAATAAGAGGTCCTGGTCTTCTCCCCCTGTCTCCCCCAAGAAAATTCAATGACCAACTATCCTCAGACAAGAACACCTTGGTGAAAACACCCAAACTTGCTAAAAAGCCTGAGATGCCCACATGGACCACAGAAGCAAATAAAACTTGCTTTAGAAGGAAAATAGGAATGGTCTCACTTTGACAGCATCATCCCTTTCACTCCCCCAAGTTGGTACCGCACCACACAGAGGGGATACCTCTGGGACCACTGTTTCTATAATTGGAAAAGAGAAAAAGTGATAAACATCCAGCTTCCCAAGATGCCTCTTAGGAGGACCACTATGTTCTCACCTTAGAGGGTATGCTGGGATTAATGACATGGCTAGACTGCCTGGGGTCATATAGAAACAAAGAAAGGAGGTATTGCTCACAGCAACCAGAACATGGATCTTGGTGGTAGCTCTGTGTTACTGTGACACAGAGGTACCCAATCAGATGTACCAGTGGCAAACCCACTTGCAAAGTCAAGCTGGTTGCTCATCAAAGCACAGTAGAAAGTTCAATTGGCTTAAGTCTCTAGATTGCTAGCTTCCCTGCTCAGCCTCAGATACCACCTACCTAGGCAAGAAGGCAAATCTGAATTGTACATTTCTCCCATGCATAGCACCTGATTTTGACCATCTTGCCAGCAACACTGCCTAACCTCAAACCCAATCTTCAGCTTTGCCCAATTGCAAAACTCAAATAATGGTACCACCAGGCCAGAGAATACATCCCATGTCCTGGCTCAATCAGAAGCAATTGCAGTATCCAGATAGCAGCTCTGCCCAATTCTACAGCCCAGCCATTGGTTCCACCAGACAGTGGAGCTCAGCCAGCTGCCCCATCTGACCAAAGGGTAAAGGGAGTAACCTAGAAAGCTGGAGGACACAACAGAGAGCTCTGCCTGGCCAATTTTGTAACCACCTGGTCCATCCAGAATCATAGGCTAGACTTACGAGTGAAGATCTATTCTTGCCAAAGAATACCTTAAAGACCATAAGAAGTGGCTGACTGCTCAAATGTGATGACACAGATATAAGGACACAATGATTACAAAGAATCATGAAATCACAAGACCTGCAAAAATAAAAAACTAGTAAAGCTCTAACAATGGACCCTAAAGAAATGAAGATCTATAAAATGACTGACAAAGAATTCAGAATAGTTGATTTCAAAAAGTTCACTGAACTGCAAGAGTATACAGATAAAAAATTGTATGTAATTTGCTAAATAATATTCAAACAAAATGAGAAATTTGACAAAGAAATAGAGAAAATAAAAAATTAAATAGGAATCCTAGAGATGAAGAACACTGAAAAAATCAGTAGAAAGTTTCAAAAATAGTTCAATGAAGCAGAAGACTCAGTGAGCTTGATGACAGAACATTTGAAATTGTCCAGTCAGAGGAGAAAAAAGAAAAAAAAAAAAAAAGAATTAAAAAGAATGAAGAAATACTACAGAAATTAGGAACACTATCATGAAATCTAACATTTACATAATAGGAGTTTCAGAAGGAGAGGAGAGAAGAAATGAGCCAGAAAGTATATTTAATGAAATAATGAACAAAAACTTCACAATGTGGGGAAAGGTGTCAATATCTGTATACAGGACATATCTGAGATATCTGCCAATATCTGTGTACAGAGGTCACCAATCAAATTCAATTTAAAGAGCAGTACACCAAGACACAACAAACTATTTAAAAACCAAAGAAAAAATTCTGAAATCAGTAAGAAATAAGAAATATATAACATACAGAGGAGTTGCTATATGGTTATCAGCAGATTTCTCAGCAGAAACTCTGCAGGCTAGGAGAGAGTGAAATGATATATTCAAAATTCTGAAGGAAAAAAAAAAAACCTGACAACCAAGAATACTTAAGCTGTACTTCAGAAATGAAGGATACCAAAAAAGTTTCCCATCAAACAATGGCTAAGGGTGTTCACAACTAGGCCTGCCTGAAAGGAATTACTAAAGGGAGTTCTTTAAGCTGAAACAAATAGCCACTAATTAATAACAAAGTACCCCAAAATACAAAACTCAATGGTATAAGTAACACAGAGTTATATTTATAATAGGATTGCAATGGTGGTATGTAAGCAAATTTAACTGTAATATAATGGTTAAAGAAGAAAATTATTTAAAAAACTAGAGCTACAATAAATTAAGAGATAAAAATTACAAAATGATGTATATTTTGACATCAAAAACATTAAATGTGTGTGTGTGTTGGGGGGGGAGTAAAAGTGTAGAGCTGTTAAATTTGATCAGAGTTAAGTTGTTCCCAGTTTGAAATAGCCAGTTATAATTATAAGATGTATTATTTAAGCCTCATGGTAACCACACACAAAACTCAATAGTAGATGCCCAACACATGGAAATGATTCAAAGCATTCCACTACAGATAACCATTAAATCACAAAGAAAGACAGTAAGAAAGGAAGAAAGAAACAAAGTATATCAAAAACAATATGCAACAAATTACAAAATGTTAGTACTAAGTCTTTACCTATCAATAATTACTTTAAAAATAAATAAAAAATAAATATAAATGGAATAAATTAACCAATAAAAAGATATAAAGTGGTTGAGTAGATTAATAAAAAATAAAAAGGCCCAACTATATGCTGCTTACAAGAGACTCACTTCACCTTTCCATTCAACAAATAGAATGAAGCAAAGGGATGGAAAACAATATTCCATACAAATGAGACCAGGGGTATCTGTACTTACATCAGTCAAAATTGGCTTTACTGATCAGTTCTAGCAAAAATTTAAAAAAACTAATGCCAATTGTTTTCACATTCTTTCTAAAGATCAAAGAGGAGGAAATATTTCCAAACTTTTTTACCAGGCCAGCATTACCTTGATACTAGAACCTGATAATAAAATTACATGAAAAGAAAATTATGGGCCAATATCTCTGGTAAAGATAGATGCAAAAATCCTCAACAAAATACTAGACAACCAAATTCAACAGGACGTTAAAAGGATCATTCACCATAATCAAGTGGGATTATCCTAGTGAATGCTAGTATGGTTCAACATACGCAAATCAATAAAAGTGATACCCCACATTAAAAAAATGACAGACAAAACCCATATAATCTCTCAACAGATACAGAAAAATCACTTGACAAAATTTAATATTCTTTCATGGTAAAAAAAAAATCTCAAAAAATTAAGTATAGAAGGAATGTATCTTAACAGAATAAAGGTCATACATGACAAGCCCACAGCTAACATTTTATTCAGCTTTGAAAAGTTGAAAGCTTTTCTCCAAGATCAGGAAAAAGACAAAGAGGCCCAGTCTCACAACTTCTAGTCAATATAACACTAGATGCTCTTGCCAGAGCAATTAGGCATGAGAAAAAAATAAAAGGCATCCAAAAATGAAAAGAAGTAGTAAAATTGTTGCTGCTTGCTGATGACATAATCTTGTATACAGAAAACCCTAAAGACTTCACCAAAATATTGTTAAAACTAATAAATGAATAAAGTAAAGCTGCAAGATTCAAAGACAATACACAAAATTTAGTGGCATTCCTATACTCTAACAACAAACTATCTTAAAAAGAAATCAAGAAAACAATCCCATTTGCAATAGCTACAAAAAAAAAAAAAAAAAAACTGAAGAATAAATTTAACCAAGGAGGTGAAAGATCTGTGTACTAAAATCTATCAATCATTGATGAAAGAAATTGAAGACAAAAATAATTGAAAAGATATTCCATGTTCATAGATTGGAAGAATTAATATTGTTAAAATGTTTATACTACCCAAAGTGATCTACAGAGTCAATAAAGTTCCTATCAAAATTCCATCATCATTTCTCATAAAAATACAAAAAACTATTCTAAAATATATATGGAGCCACAAAAATTCCTTGAATGGCCAAGGCACTCTTGAGGAAAAAGAACAGAGATGGAGGCATCATACCACCTGACTTTATATTACCAAGCTATTGTAATTAAAACAGCACATTCCTGGCATAAAAATAAAAACATTAGCCAATGAAATAGAATAGAGAACCCAGAAATTAATTCATGCATTTACAGTCAATTGATTTTCAAAAAAAGGTACCATGAACATGTAATGGGAAAAGGACAGTTTCTTTAATGAATGGTGTTGGGAAAACTGTATATCCACATGCTGAAGAATAAAAGTGGACCCTCATCTTATATTATATACAAAAATTTAAAAAAGAATTAAATAATTAAATGTAAGACTTAAAACTGTAAAAATACCAGAAAACATATGGGGAAAACTACATGACATTGGCCTGGGCAATAGTTTTTTGGATCATACCCCAAAAGCTGAGGTAACAAAAGAAAAATTAAACAAATGGATTTACAACAAGCTAAAAAGCTTCTGCACAGCAAAGGAAATGATTAACAGAGTAAAGAGAAGCAGGTATATCAGCCTTAATGTTGAAAGAGTAGAAAAATGGAGAAAACCTTTCTAACAACTACCAAAACATATGATAAGAAAGATGTGCCAAAAAATGTGAACATAGACAATATTCCCTGATGGGAAAACTCAACAATGTGACATTACAATTCTTTCCAAACTATTGTGTAAAACATACACAATCATCTAAAATCTCCCTAAATCATTTTCACAAAGGTTGATGTGCTAATTCTAAAATAATAAGAATGTAGGATTAGTCAAGACAATTTTGGGAAAAAAGAGGGAGACAGATTGGCTTTACCAGAAGACAAAACACATTATATAGCTATAGTAATTAAAGCAGCATAATAATTGTGCAGAAATAAACTAGTAATACAATGAACTTAGTTCACTTTCATTCATACCTGATCACCCAGCTCTATAAACTTCCACTTTGGTGGACACCAGTTGTTTCCAGATCCCAGAAATTAGTGTTACCTCAGATCCATAGTTTTATAAATACACCCTTCTAGGAATTTCCCTTTCTCCATTATAAAGAAAAATTCAAAGAATGATTATCGTAGCGTTCTTACTCCTTCCTATCTGCTCCTTTATGAAAGGGGTAGTAAATCTGCCACTGCCTGAGTATGAAAATGAATGCATGAGTGGCCATGACTCTCGAGTTAACTCACTTAAGCCCTATTTCCAGAGCTGGAGTGTTTTTTAGTTGTACAGATCAGATGGGATCTTAGAATGATGCCGTATTAGGCCATTTTTCTTGCTTATAACAAAATACCTGAAACTGGGTGATTTACAAAGAAAACAAAATTTACTGCGTATAGTTTCTGAGGCTGGGAAATCCACAGTCCAAGGAATACATCTGGTGGTGGCGGCAGGGACCCCTCACATTGCAAGATGATGGAAGCAGGAGAGCAGAGAGAAAGACAGACTCTCCTCTTCTTTTAAAGCCCTCAGAACCACAACTCTGACCATCATTTCTAATCCATTCACTACAGAATGGTCCTACAATCCAATCACCTCTTCAAGGCTCCACCTTTCATTACCATAATCGTATTTCCTCTCTCTTAACAGTCACAGTGGGGGCTAAGTTTCTAATACATGAAACTTGGGGAACACAATTCAAGCTTCAATGAGTTTTGGGGGGACATAATTCAATCTACTACAGATACCTGTTCATTTTAGTTCTAGTGTCCTTGAATAACTACCCTCTGCTAATGATGACTTCTGGTCAAACCTTTTGATGATCTCTTTGGTTCTGATGCTTTTTACTTTATCCATCTTGTGTTTGGTGGTGAAGTGCTGCCATTTGGCATCTTCTACTCAACTATCTTATTATTTCCAGAAAATTAGAGAACAAATTCCAATGGAAACATTTCATATTTTCATATTTTTAAGAATTGTGGTGCTTATATCACCAATGTACCTTTGATATTTAATACTGTAATGTACCACACCCACTTGGCATTGTTTATCCTACTTATTCTAGCTTACCTCTTTATTTACAGACAGTACTTATCATCTTGTGGCATATAATGCATTTGCTAATTTATCATGTTTTTAAAATTTTTTTATAGTTTCTTTCCCATGCCCCACCATCACTGGAATGTAAGTTCTACAGTGGTATGGATTTTTGTTCTTCTCACTGATTAATCCCAAGTTTGGGGATTTTTTTTGTTTATATTTGCATTCAATAGGTATGAATTAATGAATGAAAGAATAGAATGAATATATACATCAATTCATTGTCAGTGAGAAGGTCTGACAATGAACCCTCTTAATAAACATGGTTAGGGTAGGGATGACGGATCTCACGTTAAAAATCAGTTTCATCAGTCTTATCCCCCTAAGGCTTTAAATATCTTCCAATGAATCTCTGGTATTACATATTTTTGCCAAGTTTAAGTAAGACTTCATAGTGTCTAAGTTTTAGTTATTAAACAAAACAAATTTATTCTTTCCAAAATGTTCTGCAAACAGAATTCAGAATCTAGTTATGCAATCAACCCTGTCCGAAGAGTGGTTTGGCATTTGTCTGACTCATGGGATCCAGAATCTCTAAGTCCTTGGAATGTCCTGCCTGATAAGAGTATGTCAGTTTACTAGAGGGCCTCAGGCCACACCAGAGAGTCTATGCTAAAAACGTGATTTATAATGGAGGCCTTAGGCCACATAGTATGAGCTTGACTTCTGGAGCGGCTGGAGACTAAGATCAGATATATGGGCAGTCAGCCACACATATGTGACCAAATCTAATGAAAACCCATACACCAAGGCTTGAGTGAGTTTTCCTGTTTCACAATATGTATGCATATTTTCAAACATCATTAGTGAGGGAAATAAGCACTGTTAGCATGACTCCATTGAGAGAGAAATTTCACATCTGTTCTCTTTTGAATTCTGCCCTGTGTGTCCCTTTGTTGATTCCTTTTGCTGATTATAATATGTATCGTTTCATTTCAATAGACCATAACCATGAGTATAATCACTTTTCTGAGTCCCGTGATTCCTTTTAGTAAATTATTGAACCTGAGGTTAGACTCAAGCACCTCCTGAATTGCACTATGCTAAGTGTAGTTCTATGAATAAAATCATCCCAATCTCTTCCTACTGATTTCATCCTATACATATTGCCCAGGTTTTTGTTGATAAATAATTCAGAAAAATATTTCATTTAATTTTCAGTAAATGAAACTTATGAAAATGTAAATAGCTTAATAGGTTGAAGAAATGGTCTAAAATTGATAAATTGAGATAATGAAGGGTTAACGGTAAGTTTTTTCTTAATTCATACCTCTCTTTCCCATGATGGTGTAGGGAACTAGATGGGAGCATTATAAAAAGTATTAAAAAGGTGAATAAACCCCAAGGATAAAGTTCTAGAAAATAACGTAGCTAAATGTGGTGGGTGAAAAAGAAAAATATCCCATACTTACGTAAACAAAATAATTATTCCACTCCACTTGGCCTTTATCAGAGCTCATTAAAAATATTATATTCAGATTACATTTTGCTATTATAATAGAAAACCAATTTTAGTGTCATAAATGCAATGAAAAGCATCATTATATGAAGTGTTTGAAAAAAGTTTCGTGGAGGTGGACATGTGCAATCTATTGGACAGATAATAATAAAGCATGATTATCTAATGATACATAGAGGACCATTTTCAAGGTGATTTGGGTCACTTCTAGTTAATAGGGAGATAATTGTGAACTTAAGCAAGAAGATTTCAAATTAATCACAAGGGATTAAATGGGGTAGCTACACATAAAATTTCATCTACTATGTTATCTAGGCTAAATTCTTGGTTTATATAGTTAACATTCCCTTGTGATCTAGTTCAAATTACCTAGCTCCAGTAAAAAAAGAGTACTTCAAAATATATTTGCAAACATATGTATAGAGAATCCTGTAGGAGGTGATTCTGGAGGAAAATTACTACTGGCATGCTCCCAGGATCCTTCTAACCTGTTTAACATCTTACCTATAACTTAGTTAAAGTTGTTTCCATACTATCCTTTAATTACTTATATTATCGTCTGTCTTTTTTTTTCAGGCTTCTAATTTCTGGAAGGCTGGGTATATGTTTTGTCGGATTTTGCATTGTTACTGCATAACATGGGGTCTTACACATTTTAGATTTTCAGTAAGTGTTTAATAGAAAACAAAGTCATGATAGAAAATAATAATAGTCTGAGGAAAGAAATGGTTAAAAAATAAATTTTAGTAGGATAAATGTAATATTCCACATATGGTTCCGAAAGTCCAATTTCATGATTATATAATGGAACACATGGCCTGGAAAACTGCACCCTTTAAATGGAGCCCGGAAAGGTTTTAGATTACAGTACAATCTTAAGTTTTAATAGTGTAATGTCATTATTCAAAAAACACCGTTAACTGGTATATAATCTGTAGACTAAAAGTATTTTTAATTTTTGAATGCTGTTTACAGCACACATGGAGTATATGGTCCGTTTCTGCATGCCATTCTTTAAAAGTTACAAAATAATGTAAGCATTGAGATAAGAGAGATTAGAAGGAAAGAAACTGCTAAACTGGAGAAATATGTAGAAGAGCTGAAGATGTGGGTTGCTTATTATTATTAGATTATTTTAGAAAAGAGAATATGCATGAGGAAGCAGTGGGACTCTTTGAAGAGTTGCTATGTGGCAAAGGAATGGATTTTTTTTTTTTTCATGTGGCCTTTTAGGACACTTTATGATTATAAGTAGAGCCTGTATATGTGCATTTTTTTTTTCATTTTTCAGATCAATAGAAATACCTCACACGCCAGTCACAAGAGAGATTGAGCTTAATTCCTTACTGAAAGAATAGTCGTGTCTAAACATAAGATATACAGCTACTTGCAAGCAAAGATATTGGAATTCCAGAAGAGATGAGCCAAATGACCTCTAAAATCCCATCAAATCTTCTTGAAATTCCAAATTCTACACATTTTTCATCAGTCTAGTGTTTCACCTTGAAACAACAACAACTTGGTTCCAGTTTCTATATTTATTGGCAATATTTTATTCTCTCACAAAGCTCTTATGCCAGGCAAGAAGCCATTTTTAACTATAATGGCTAACTACAAGCTTTCATAGAAAAACTACCACTAAATGTTCCAGTACTTCTGACTTAGTGGTTTATAATATAATAAAGAAGGAGAAAAGAATACTTCCTTAATATCTATTTCTGTTTCTCTTTCTAAAAACAACTGTCCATAATGTAATATCAGGTAAGGCCAATACCAAAAGGCAGAAAATTTGAAGGAGAAACTCTTTACTTAAAGTAGAACTCACTCAGCAAACACTGAATGGGTACCTCCTATGTGCCAGGCCCTGTGATAGAAATGTGGTATCACATGACAGGAACCAGCCTTCAAGGAACTCATTTAGGGTGGAGGGTGGAGGTGGGGAAAACAGGTAAATAATAGAACAGTTGTCAGTAGTGAATGGCACTAAAATAGAAATGTGTACGGCAGGCATAAAAAGAATGGCAAAAATGAATAAAATACTTTCAAGCAGTTATGGGAAACTGTCTGTAATGGACAGGTTTGGGGACAATAAAATTAATGTGCCTGGCAGGGACAGATTCTTGATGTCCTTGGGTACAAGAAAAGTGATTCTGGGCTTCTTAGACATTACACACAGTGTTCTTTGATAAACCAGGTTCTCCATGGTCTTAATGCATGTAGCATGGGAAGAGGTCTAGTAAAGAACACTGTGTTCTATATTTGAGTCACTGCTCTGAAAAATCTTGTCTAACAAAAGCCTCTTTAACAATGCTGAATTAGTGTTTTCTACCTTATTTGCCCAAAGAACCTTTAAAAAAAATGAAATGTCTTGCAACATCTCAAATTTATCCATAAAAATCAATTAAGAAAGTGCTCTCCCATGGACAATGGCGAATCTAGAAAGTCATTGAAAAGTTTAAAATGAACCAATTTTTATTTGGCCAAAAAGTCATCTTAGTTGTGAAATGGAAGGTGAGATAGAAGGAGGCAAAGAGGCCCTTGAGAATAATGCACACAGGGAAAGATCGAGCCTGACAGTCAGCTTCTTCATGCTAGGAAACAAGGTTTTTATTTCTGGATGTCAGACACCGCTGTCGAAACACTGCACACATAGTGGTCAGTTCTCAGTGCATATCTAAGTATCTTCTATTTCATTTCTGAGTTTTTTTCTTTCTTTCTTTTTTATTTTTTTGAGGCATTGGAAAATGGTCTTGTAAAAATAACATATATCAACCATCCATCCAGTTTTATGTGAACATCTTTAATGGGGTCTATGTGTTTCTGTTAAGCTTGCTCCTATATACAAATACAAGTATGTGTATACGTATGTATATAATATATGTATTTTTATATTGTCTCTTCTTTGCTTATTTTGGATCAGGTGAAAACCTGATGACATGGCTACTTTCAGTAGAAGGGAGTCACCTGCAAAACATACAGAGAGGAGTAAACAATTCCTAGAGGCAGCATGCTCAGCACGTGAAGGTCTCTTCATGGACCCTGCTCCCATGCACCTCATTCTTCTTCCTAGTTTCTACCCATCGCTGGGCCCTGCTGCCTCACAGGCACTTGACCATCATTCCTTGTGGTCCTGACCTTTGACCTAATTGGCTCAGCATTTTTGTAGTGACAGTCCTTTCCCTGCTCCTATCTGCTTTATTTCACTGGTGTTTTCCTTCTCCTTGATACAGCAACCTGAAACATTCAGTATATTCTTAATCCACAGCCACTGACTCCTCCCAGGCCAACTGAGGCTTGTATCCCAGAACTGGGGAAAAGCAGAATCAAGACAGATATCCAGAGAAAGCAAAATACTAGACTTGAGCAATAAAGAGAAACCATTCCCAGAAATAACTAGGAGTAGAAAACAGGAGCTCTTTAGAAATATAATTGTCTAATAAAGATGTCTTTTGCTTATTTATTTTTTAGAGCTTATTTTCCATGGATCTTAGTCTTTGGCAAAATTCAGCCAAAGCTCTCAGACAAGCACTGAAGCTTGCGAAAATAGACATGGTGAGAACACTGAAGACATGATATTGCCAATGAGGAAGAAATAAAATAGCAACTTCTGACATCTGAGAACTGATCTGATGTTCACAGGCAGTCCATGTTGTTCTCATGTTGGACAATCTGAGGTCATGATAAAGTGAGACAAATACAAGACCTGTTTTTATTTGTGCACCAGCAAAATATCAAATATGCTCCTCTCCCAACTAATATGAGTGACTGCTGTTTCTTTATCAATTACAGCTTTTATCCCTACCTATAGATAATATTTCTTGATAAGCCCAGTCATAGAATTACCCCAGCTTCCTGACAGTATCCAATTCAGAACAAAGGCCCACTTCCTTAGATCCTTCATCGAATTACTCAAAATTCAAAGCCCAAATCCTATAATAGTTTCTTTCTAATCATTATTGATGTGTTCTATGATTCCCCATATGCGTGTTCTCCTGCACTGCTATGAGTAATAAATTCAACTTGTTCAACTACAGGTGTATTTATTTCCGAGGGTCATTAGCTGAAAGGCATTGACATAGAACAGAAAAGATTTGCTAAAGTTAATGATGCCAGTTGATGATGGATATATTAATAAGATGTTATTATGGTAAATAAACTTTTTAAAATTATTGCAGAGATAACTTTATTATACATTTTTTTTCTGAAACACAGTAATATGTAGATAAGTATTAGTGAATCAGCAATAAATTAAATCTTATATAAGTCCCAAACTTTATCCCATGAACTGAATAATTTTTAGATTTTTTTCTTGCTTCCTAGAAGCATATGTGAATATTCATACATAATTTTATATAACTTTAATTCTACTATATTATACAACTAGACAGTCCTTCCCCTGCTCCACTCTGGTTTATTCCACTGGTGTTTTCCTTCTGCTTGATATACATTCTTAATCCATAGCAACTGACTCCTCCTAGGCCAAATGAGGGTTGTAACAGGGTCGGGACAGATACTTTAGCACTTGAACAGGAAAGCAAAACCATTCCTTGAAATAAGTGGGAGTAGAAAATAGGTTCAAGTTAACATTTTGAAAATAGAATTGATTATATGGTTTAACCAATTAAAGCGAGAAATGTTACTATACTGTATGTGTCATAGTAGAAGGTCCCTGTAAACCCATTTACGTCACATATGTGCTAAAACTAACAAAGAGGTAAAAACAGTTATTATAAGTGTCAAAGTGTTCACTTAGATAAGAATATTAAATAGTCACTTTCAATATTGCAACAACACTTTAAAACCATCTTATTTTGGAGAATTGCCATATAGTCCTTCATTCCTGCTCAGAAATCAACTAGCTTCCATAAGCCTGGTAAATACTTGATTCTATAACTGACTTGAAGGTTGACTAGTAGAGATTGACAAGAGCAGCTACTTGACCAGAAGTTCAGAACATCTGTGGGAGGAAAGACAGAGCAGGGACAGAAGAGAAGGCAGAAGGGAGAGAGATGACGGATGGAAAAGAGAGAAGACAGCTGCACCCACCTTCAAGTATTTTCTCAGTTAGAAATTCTCCATGGTCTGCCCCAGTAGTCTTGGGTTTAAATTTCATAATCACTTCACAGACTCACCTACAGACAGCTTTTTATCCTCACTTTTTGTCATTCTAACAACCCTTTGGACACATTTATATACTTGCCTTCCTTCCTTAAAGTTTTATTCTTTAAAAATGAAAAGTCTTAAAATTTAATGTAATTTTTCAACTCCACTCAAACTCCATTACACTGGATAAGCTGCTCTAATAAATTCTCCTCTTATTAGAGAGCAGTGAGCTTTTCCAAATGAGAACTATGAACCCAACAACATCTTCTCTGTAAGGCTCCAACAGGGCTATTTGAAATCACCTCCTCCTTTTGAACATATTCGAGGCACCCTGCTTCTGTTTATTTAGATTTGTTGTGACTCTCTCTTTCCGTGTCATTTCTTTTACCTCTAAAATTCAAGAGAGGCCCTCTCAGTGAAGGTGGGGATGGCAAAATACTTGTGTGGGACCAAGTGACCAAGCAAGGGTGATTAACACTTTCCTGTCTTCTTCTCTAGAGGGGCAGCCTTTATTCAAAATTGTTGCCAATTATCAAGGCAGTCGCACTGTTCTACTACTTTTTATTAACTGCATTTCTCAACAATTCTGAGAGCATAACAGAATTGACAGATTTGGCAAAATCCTGACATTGATTATAAGTTGTGTTGCCTGGAACTTTCTTTTATAAGTCTCTTGAAAAGTTGAATGCTAATCTTTTCAACTAACTTACTTTATGTTACATTGTTATCAATCAATCATGCTTGTAATTGACTTTTACTTTTATAACAATTCTAACACTCATATGAGTTTAAGGATGATTGAGCCCACTTTTGTTCTAGCTTCTTCACTGAATACCAGATAACCCAGAAAGACTTAAGCCATAATTTTAAGAAGCTTAAAATAAAAACCCCTCTAAACTGAAACATTAAAATTTACTCAATGGATAAAAGTTTAAGTCATAACAAGCACTAATCTACTTTTATAATATACACCATATTAATAAATCAATTTTTCAAAAGTCTGTGTTTTCAATGAGTACACACATATACACAAATAAATATATATTACCTAATATATTAGTACCTGCCTCTAACAGGTGCTGTCCTCAAAAACTAATATTAATCAACAAATACTTTCAAACCATTTGAGGATGGAACAGCTCTATGTATCATCTTGGTTAATATAAAAAACTCATTTCATAGCATCTGTACTTCTGTCATTTGAAGAATATTGATATTTTTTCGAGTGGCATTTTTATAAGCAATGAGAAAAAAATCATTTTTTCATTATTTCAAACAAATTAAATTTCTAATTATAAAATAGTATATATACCATTGGATGCCTGAAAAATATGATCATTTTGGTAGAACTGATGTTTAATATAAACCTTTAAAACTAATTTTTTATATCATAACTATGAGTAAGTGGTATGTTTCTGGGAATTCTGAGTCCAGATAAATTGGGGCAAGAAAATCTTATCATCTGAATTTAAATTTCTTAAGGAAATGAAAAATAAAAATCAATAATTTGTCTCTCTGGAAAAATTTTATAACAGTTGGGAAAATGAATTACCTCCACACTTTATTCCATTTGTTCCTTACATCTACATGGTAAAAGAGTATGCAAGAACTGGTAATGTACAAATTCCTTGAATTATCTTTATATTTCACAGTCCAAATTCAACCTATATATTATTTGTACCTGAACAATTAGAAATCCAGGTTTCATAAACTGCAGAAATGATACAAAAATATAGATCTACCTCAAAGTTCATTCATGGGCATCAATGCGCTTTAACATGGCAAGTAAACAACAAGCTCCAAATTCAGAGGCATATGGAATTATTCCCTCTGTCCCTTACCAAAATTTACTTGCAGAAAATGTGGGTGAGGAATTTGAGGATGACAGATGTGACGAGAAAGGAAGTGAACAATAGAATTGTTAAGTGGAAATATTTGTATCATTTTCTATAGAAAAAAATAAACCTGATAACTGATATAAGTTGTTACTTGCCAAACCACAGCCTTCAAACTTGTGCGGTTTCCTCTTAGCTCAACTGTCTTGAGGTGGACTAGATGGAAAGCTGTGCTCCTGGGTACCTTCAGTAGAAACACAGGGCTAGAAGAGACTTCATAACTTCTCAAGATACTCCAAAGCAAAATTGGCTACTTCAAAATGATTGATTTATATTATTATCTTAAAGAATTTTAGGGATTATGATTATTAGCCTGCATTTAGTTTAAAACCTAGTGTTCTACCCAAAATATATGTCAGAAACTTATACCTCCCTTGCTTCTGTTGAATTATTTTATCATTTCTAGTCTGGATTGAAATAGATAGATATTTGATTACTGTTTTCGAGGACAGTTAATGGTTATAGCATTATTTTTATTATTATGAATATTCATGAGATACAAATTACCAGAAATTGCTTTTGTACCCCGTGTCCCCACCCTATTGTCTCCCAGCCACTGTCCCCCTCCTCCTCTCCCCCTCATTTCATTTTGCAGCCCTAGAAATGTTCCCTCCCTCTGTAAGACCACCACACTACTGTGGCCTTTCTTTCCTTCCTTCCTTTCTCTCTTAGCTCCCACATATGAGTGAGCACATGTGGTATTTACCCCTCTGTGTTTTGCTTATTTCACTCAACATAAGTTTCTCCAGATTCATCCATGTTGTTGTAAATGGATATATATTTCATTCTTTTTTATGGCAGAGTAGTATACCATGGTATTCCATACCACAGTTTTCTTATCCAATCATCCATCAATGGACATTTAGGTTGGTTCCATATCTTGGCTATTGTAAACAGAGCTGCAATGAACATGGGAGTGCAGGTATCCCTTTAAAATCACTCGTCAGGCTTATAGCCATCTGATATTGGACAAAGGCAACCAAAATCTACATTGGAAAAAAGATTGCCTCTTCAACAAGTGGTGCTGGGAAAACTGGATATCCATCTATAGAAGAATGAAACTAGATATGCATCTCTCACCATACACTAAAATCAACTCAAAATGGATTAAAGACTTAAGTATAAGACCTGACACTGTAAAATTACTAAGGGAAAATATACATGAACCACTTTAGCAACTAGGTCTGGGCACGGGCTTTATGAACATGAGCCTGAAAGCACAAGCAACAAAAGAAAAAATAAACAAATGGGACTATATCAAACAAAAAAGCTTCTGCACAGCAAAGGAAAAAATCAAGAGTGAAACAACAACCTACAGAGTGGGAGAAAATTTTTGCTAACTATGCATCTGACAAGGGCCTAATATCCAGAATATACATAGAACTCAAGCAATTATACAGTAAATTGCTTAAAAGTTCAATGTTTATTAAGTAAAATTTGACTTTGTCCATTTAATGGCAGTTGATAGTTTTTAATATTATTAGAAAATAACCTTTTTTTTCAAAGCACATGTAAAATAACCTTAACTTTAGGAGTTTTACATGAACTTTAATTTATAATACTAATAAAAATGTTTAAATTTTTACATATTGAATATCTTTTTTTTTTTTTAGTACTTTCAGTAGAATACAAGAGGCAAACATTTTGACTGTAACACAAAGAACAGGAATTTGCATTTCTGTTCTAAGACCTTCATGTGGTTAACTATTGGGACTTTTTAGTTCCTATATTTTCTCACTTTCCTCAAGTTCTCTTATTATGCCATTTCTCACTATTTACATTTAATAAATAATTCATTTCTAACAATCTTTTTTATTTGCATTCTCTCTCATTCATATAACTATAAGTGGATGTGAAACCGATAAAATCAGAAAGAAATTTGAAGGTGAAAAAACAGCTGCAGAATTATTGTGGAAAAAAATAAAGAGAGAATTAGGAATAAAGAGAGAAGGGAAGGTGAAACCAGAAAATTAAAAAATCATCTCCAAAACACTAATGAATGAAATAAAGAGAAGCAAGAAAGGAACGAGCCATGCAAAGTGAGGGCCATAGGCAGGACTTGTGCAGTCCTGACTATGCCCTGTTGACACTGTCAAACCACTTATGTATATACCAAGACACTGTTCCCAACAGAATGCAAGGTTGAACTGGCTTTCAAAGATCATTTCTATTTTTAAAATTCCATGTTTGAGAGAAAACAGCACAGATAAATTAGAATGACTGTGGTATCTGAATTATGGTTGGTTTATGTTTACTAATTACACTTTCAGAAAACTGAGTATCCTAACACAAATGTATGAAAAGATGAAATATACCCACTGTAATATGACTTACCAAAGTGGAAACATGGCCACTTTATATTTTTTACTTGTTAGGATTAGGTTTTTGTATCTTGTCAAGAATCTCCCATTTCTGGATCCCAAATATTGAAATTAAATGTAGGATCATTGGTACAGTAATAATCATTCTTCTCTGCTTTTTTCTTCAATAATATCACATGTACTCACAATCAAATCCACTCATCTATTAATATAGTGCCTGTTGGTTTTGCTCTGTCTTCTAGCTCTGGTCTTCTTGTAGACATATCTCCCATTAAGCTCTCTCTAATTGATTCTCCAAATTGGATTAGTTTTCTCTGAGATATACATATATAAAATACATATATGCATGTACGTGTGTATATATGTATATATGTATGTATGTGTGTGTGTATATATGACATTGTCTTCAAAAGGTTTATAGAAGGACTGCTATAGCCTTTTAATTCTATTTTTCCATGAAATTTTTAAAGTACCCTAGTGCGTTTTTGTGCATGTGTATGTGTGTACATACATATGCCTACAAACATACAGATATATGTACAGAGTACAGCCCTGCAGTTCTTGTTTAGCACTATTGAAATTAGAATTAAATAATCATTTGTATAATTTTTTATGTATTTGAATCCCATCTTCTTCACTCGATTGTATCTCTGTGAGGGTTAGGGGCTGGGGCCATGCTTCATTTATGCTATATCCAGGCATCCAGCACAGAAGCAGGTTACATGAAGCCTTAGTAGCTTTCCAGAGCCTAGGGAAGAATGCTGATTCTACCAGCACCACTGCATCTGATCCACTTTTCCAGGTATTGCTTTGCTTGCTGATGTTTCCTTACCACCTGGCAACTTGCTACTACCCAAGAGAACAATATTGCTGATATCCTGAGGCTTCAAAGTGCCAAATTGATGCTTTGTTCTCAGGAGTCCTCCAGGCTCTGAAGCAATTAATTCTGCTTTCCTCTCAGAAGTGAAAAGAATGCCTCTCAACTCCTTTTAAATTACATTTTATACCCTGAATTTCTTTCAGTGAAAATACCTCTTTCAGTCCTTGCTTCAACACAGTTCTACCTTGGACTCAGATCTGAACACTTCGGAGAGTGTGTGTTTATGTGCACAAGTGTGCATGCGTGCAGGGGAGTGCTCTCCATGTAAGGGTAGCACTGAGTATGAGAACAAACCCAACTGACAGATATGGGCTCCTTTCATAAAAATTTTTTAAATTTTAAAGTGACAGACATGGGAACTATTTGGGCAATTTTAGAAAAGGAGCCCATGTCTGTCACTTTAGATTAGGAAGACTGCTTCAGGCAAGAGTTGTATGCCTACTTCCTCTTCCCATGCATCCTCTCTGTATAGTTCACCCATAATGCTCCAGAAATCCCCATGTGTCTGAATCTGTGGATACAGCTCCCCTTTAGACGTGGACAACACATTGCCGAGTCTGACAAGGGTAGAAGAAAGGGCTCCCCAGGGCATCGCTGCTGTTCTGTGAAGCCTGTCAGTTGCATGGTGTGCCTTCAGCATCAATGACCATTTTTAAAGGCTATGCCATCCTTTCAGTTTATTAGATACTCTTTGACATTAATTTGAATTCAACATCTCTATTATAATTGTAAAAATATTTCGTTAGGTGTTTATTCTTAAAGCCTGCACTAGCCAAGAATTGGAAAGCATGACCATGACAATTCTTATTCCAAACTACACAGTTGCAACCCCTGTGACGGCTGACAAACCTCAGAAGCTCTTTGTCTTGGGTTGTTCATACACTGAATTATAAGGAAAGACCATAAGTTTTCTCATGTCTGATGTTCTCATTCCATTCTCCAATACAACTCTACTATTTCTACAATTATATTCATGTTAAGTGATATTCATCACAGATATTTCTAAATGAATAGACATGAAAGAAGTAAATAAAAATTACCTGTATAAAACTGTCTACTATTTTTCATGTTCTTTATGTGTACATTTTTTCTTTTATGAGAAAAAGGGTTATCTTTTTGTTCTGCACTTCTTACTGTGTATTTCAGAACATTTTCCCATGTTAATAAATGCTCAATGATATCTTTTTTTTCTTAATGGCTGCATATAAAAATAGATGTACCATAATATATTTGATTAATGCTTTATTATTCAGTATTTTTCATTTTTAAATTAAAATCAATGCACAGGGAATCCCCTCACACACATACAGCCATTGATGTGTATTGCAGATATCTGTCATATAGTAATACCAATAATCCTAGCTAATAACAGCTCACAGATATAGTTATCTTCCCATGTTCTAGGATCTATCCTAAGGGCTTTGCATGAATTTTCTTATTTAATCCACATCACAGTTCTTTGAGGTAGGTCTAATTAGTATTCCTATTTTGTAAATGAGAAAACTGAAGCTCGGGTATTTCAAGTAATTTTCACAAAGTTCCAGAAGTAGTAAGCTTTGAGATGTAAGTTCAGGAGCTTTCCTAACAGAGCCTAGACTTTTAAAAACTATGTCCTATAGTGTCCCCGTACATCTCTACATGCTAATTTCCTTAGAATAGATTCTTAGAAGTAAAATTATTGAGTTAAAAGTTATGAAGGGAAACCTTATGGTTTTCTTACTATTTGGGAGGTGCTCCAGAAAGCAGTCTAGACTACATGGATACCAGGTTTCAATGTGAGTTCCTTGGGAACTAAACAGACCTGTTACATTTTAAGTAGGAGTTCTAGTAAAAAGTTCAGAGGTAAATAATAAAATAATGGAAAGAAATATGGAAATAAAATGGAAAACAAAAAAGTAAAATAACAGAGAAGATGAATGGCAAAGACACATATCCCTAAAAATGAGAAATGTCAAGGTTTGAGTATATGAAAAAAATTTAAGGATTGTCTTTCCTTACTCGTCTCTTACTCACCAGCATGTCTCTGTCAAGAAGGTTTAAGTGGAGAGTTTCAAGATGGCGGCGGCTGCGGCGGCTGGCGCGGAGTAGCTGAGGTGGAAAAGGTGGCCACTGGGCCTCAGGCAGCCGGGAAACTTGTGGACCTTCCTCTGGCCATCTCTTAAGGGAGGACTGCTGCTGCTGGCCGGTCGTAGGGGCTCAACGCCACTTTGCCCCCGGCAGGAGAGGCTGCCTCATTTACAGGCAACAGCTTTGAAGTGTGGAGCAGGAAAAGAACTGATTCTTAGCTGCAAAAGTGAGTCTTGAAACAGGGAACACGGCGCCAGGGCTGCTGTGGATGCAGCCAGGTTCCCGGAGGCTGGGGCCGCGCTGAAGGCGGCCAGCTGCCCTATTCAGGATTCGAGGTTTCAGGCCGGCATTAAAGAAGATTCCTGGGAGCGCCCGAGCGGCGCCGCGAATGAACAGCCCGAGGCGGCAGGGCCGAGAACACGGAAGGCAACAAACCAGAGACAGAGCGAGCGCCCGACCTGGCACAGCACTGTGAGTGATCCCTGGCACAGCTCTGTTCGGGGGGGTGGATGCCCACGCGGCTCCCGCCTGCACCACCAGGCCACTCACTGCCACGGTGCTGCCTCCATTTTCCCAGGTGCGGGCAGCTCCGCCCTGCTCGGCCATCACTGAGCCCATTTGCTTGGCCTGGCGCGGGGCTTTCCGGACCCTGCGGGCCGACCTCCTCTCCCACTCCCTCCGCGGTTCTCTGGCAGGGCTGGGGGTGTGGGGCGTCCCGACCAGTTTTGGGAGGGCTAGGAAGTACGGGCTGGCCGACTGTCACTCCACCACACCCTGGACTCCGGCCCCGGTGAACTTCCTGTTACTGGGAGGCAGATACCATCTCTGCGACCACCAGTTTGGACAAAAGCCTAACGAATTTCTGGTTGGGAATAGTGTGGTAGGAGAGTTCCCAGGTCCGCTTGAACCTGCCGGAGAGCAGGCTGCAGGCAGGCACTAGACTCGGTTTATACCGGGGGGATACAAAGGTGAACAAGACCCGAGAAAGATCTACACAGTGCTACAAAGGCACCCAGAGAGACCGGTCGTCTGTGCCTAGCAGAAACCTGGTAGACTTCCTGGGCGAGGCGGTGCTGAGCAGGGTCTTGAAGGCCCAGCTGATAGACGAGGGGTGCAGAAGACACGCCCCAGCCCAGCACAGTGTGCACAGAGGGGGGAGACGTGCGGCCAGGGAGGCGGAGACTCAACAGAAACCACACACCCGGTGGGGTCGCCACTGCACGATCTAACAGCCTGGGCCAGAGCACACGGAACGGGGAGAAGTCCTGTACAGAAAGTGAAAGCTCAACAGAGATCACACACCCTGTGGTACGTGATCCACCAGCCCAGCAGAGTACAAGCTGACTAGAAAGGTGGATCCCCGGAGAAGCCCAAGACCCGAGGCAACCACACACACAAGACACTAGAGGCCAACTGAGCAGTCACGGAGGGAGCCATACCAAATTGGCAACCACAGAAACATCCTAGTTAGTCATTAGTCTTAAACCGGTGGACTGTGAAACCCCCTGCCACAATGAATAAACACCAAAAAAAAGACACCAGAAATACAAAAAATCAAGAAAGTACACCACCAAAAGTTAATAAATCTCATACTCTAGATCCTATAGAACAAGAAGCCCTTGAAATAACTGACAAGGAATTTCGAGTGATAATTCTAAGGAAACTGAATGAGATACAAGAAAACTCAGCTAGACATCATGATGAAATGAGGAAAAGTATACAGGATCTGAAAGAGGAAATATACAAGGAAATCAATGTCCTGAAAAAAAATGTAGCAGAACTTGCTGAACTGAAGAAGTTATTCAGCGAAATAAAAAACACAACGGAGAGTTTAACCATCAGGCTTGTCGAAGTTGAAGAGAGAACCTCTGAACTTGAAGATGGGCTGTTTGAAATAACACAAGCAGAAAAAAAGAAAGAAAAAAGAATCAAGGACATGGAAGAAAATCTGAGAGAGATATCAGACAACCTCAAGCGCTCAAATATCCGAGTCATGGGTATTCCAGAAGGGGAGGAAAATGGAGATTCCATTGAAAACATATTCAACAAAATAGTGGCAGAAAACTTCCCAGGTATAGGAAAAATCACAGATCTTCAGATCCAGGAAGCTCAACGATCTCCAAACGTATTCAACCCAAAAAGGCCTTCTCCAAGACATGTCATAGTCAAATTGGCAAAACTCAGAGACAAAGAGAGAATCTTAAAAGCTGCAAGAGAGAAGCGTCAAATCACCTATAAGGGAGCCCCAATCAGGTTAACATCAGACTTTTCATCACAAACCCTAAAAGCTAGAAAGGAATGGGATGATATTTTCAAAATACTAAAAGACAAAGATTGCCAGCCAAGAATACTCTACCCTGCAAGGCTATCCTTCCGAAATGAGGGGCAAATAGTATATTTCTCAGACAAACAAAAACTGCGGGAGTTCACTACCACAAGACCACCCTTACAAGAAATCCTCAAGGGAGTACTGGGTTTGGTTCCTGAAAAATAACTACCACTGCCATAAAAACCTAAGAAAAATCTAAACCCGCTAGTACAATAAAAATGGCATTCGTGAAGAGAAAACAAGCTAACAAAAACACTATCTACAACCTAAGGAACCAACAAACAAAGAAACCAAACAGTAAATCAGAAAGCAAGGAACAAAAGACACCTAAGACAACCAAACAACCAATAAAATGCTAGGAATAAATCAACACCTTTCAATAACAACTCTTAATGTTAAAGGCTTAAATTCCCCAATTAAAAGACACAGACTGGCTGACTGGATCAAAAAGCAGGACCCAACTATATGCTGCCTACAAGAGACCCACCTCACCCATAAAGATTCACACAGACTAAGAGTGAAAGGATGGAAAAAGATTTACCATGCAAACAGAAAAGAAAAACGAGCTGGAGTGGCTATTCTTATATCTGACAAAATAGACTTTAAACTAAAAACCATAAAAAGAGACAATGAGGGACACTACTTAATGATAAAAGGACTGATCCATCAAGAAGACATAACAATCATAAATATGTACGCACCCAATGTTGGAGCAGCCAGATTTATAAAACAAACTCTATTAGACCTAAAGAAGGAAATAGACACTAATACCATAATAGCAGGGGACCTGAACACTCCACTGTCAATATTAGACAGATCATCTAGGCAAAGAATCAGTAGAGAAACACAAGATCTAAACAAGACTCTAGACCAATTGGAATTGGCAGATATCTACAGAACATTCCACCCAACAACCTCAGAATATTCATTCTTCTCATCAGCACATGGATCATTCTCCAGGATAGATCACATATTAGGTCACAAATCAAGTCTCAATAAATTCAAAAAAATTGCAATTATCCCATGTATCTTCTCAGACCACAATGGATTAAAACTAGAAATTAATAACAAACGAAACTCTGGAAACTATACAAACACATGGAAATTAAACAGCATTCTACTTAATGACATATGGATCCAAGAAGAAATCAAGCAGGAAATCAAAAAGTTTATTGAAACTAATGAAAACAATGATACATCATACCAAAACCTGTGGGATACTGCAAAAGCAGTATTGAGGGGAAAATTTATTGCATTAAATGCTCACTTCAGAAGAATGGAAAGATGGCAAGTGAACAACCTAACACTTCACCTTAAAGAACTAGAAAAACAAGAACAATCCAATCCTAAAGTTAGCAGACGGAAAGAAATCATTAAGATCAGAGCAGAACTGAATGAAATTGAAAACCAAAAAACAATTCAAAAGATCAACGAATCAAAAAGTTGGTTTTTTGAAAAGATAAATAAAATTGACAAACCATTAGCATGGCTAACAAAAAAAAGAAGAGAGAAGACTCAAATAACAAAAATTAGAAATGAAAAAGGCGATATTACAACTGATTCATCTGAAATACAAGGAATCATTCGAGACTACTATAAACAACTATACGCCAACAAATTTGAAAATCTGGAGGAAATGGATAAATTTCTGGACACACACAAGCTCCCAAAACTGAACCGTGAAGACGTAGAAAATTTGAACAGACCAATAACAATAAAGGAGATTGAAGCTGTTATCAGAAGGCTCCCAACAAAGAAAAGCCCAGGACCAGATGGATTCACAGCAGAATTTTACCAAACATTCAAAGAGGAATTGACACCGATTCTTTACAAACTATTCCAAAAGATTGAAACGGACGCAAATCTCCCAAACTCATTCTATGAAGCAAACATCATCCTGATACCAAAACCAGGTAAAGATATAACCAAAAAAGAAAACTACAGGCCGATATCCTTGATGAATATAGATGCAAAAATCCTCACTAAAATACTAGCAAACAGAATACAGCAACACATACGTAAAATTATTCATCACGATCAAGTGGGATTCATCCCAGGGATGCAAGGTTGGTTCAACATACGCAAATCAATAAATGTGATACACCATATTAATAAACTCAAACACAAGGACCATATGATCATCTCTATAGATGCTGAAAAAGCATTTGATAAAGTTCAGCACTCATTCATGACAAAGACCCTCTATAAGTTAGGTATAGAGGGAAAGTATCTCAACATAATTAAAGCCATATATGACAAACCCACTGCCAATATCATCCTGAATGGGGAAAAGCTGAAAGCTTTTCCTTTAAGAACAGGCACTAGACAAGGATGCCCACTCTCACCACTCCTATTCAACATAGTGTTGGAAGTACTAGCCAGAGCAATCAGAGAAGAGAAGGAAATAAAGGGCATCCAGATTGGAAAAGATGAAGTCAAACTGTCCCTGTTTGCAGATGACATGATCCTATATATCGAACAGCCTAAAACCTCTACAAAAAAACTCTTGGAATTGATAAATGATTTCAGCACAGTAGCAGGATACAAAATCAACACACAAAAATCAGTAGCATTTCTTTTCTCCAATAGTGAACATGCAGAAGGAGAAATCAAGAAAGCCTGCCCATTTACAATAGCCACCAAAAAAATAAAATACTTAGGAATTGAGTTAACCAAGGAGGTGAAAAATCTCTATAATGAGAACTACAAACCACTGCTGAGAGAAATTAGAGAGGATACAAGAAGATGGAAAGATATTCCATGCTCTTGGATTGGAAGAATCAACATAGTGAAAATGTCCATACTACCCAAAGTGATATACAAATTCAATGCAATCCCCATCAAAATTCCAAAGACATTTTTCTCAGAAATGGAAAAAACTATTCAGACATTTATATGGAACAATAAAAGACCACGAATAGCCAAAGCAATGCTCAGCAAAAAAAATAAAGCTGGAGGCATAACACTACCTGACTTTAAGCTATACTACAAAGCTATAATAACCAAAACAGTATGGTACTGGCATAAAAACAGACACACTGATCAATGGAATAGAATAGAGAATCCAGAAATCAACCCAAACACTTACTGCCATCTGATCTTTGACAAAGGCACCAAGCCTATTCACTGGGGAAGGGACTGCCTCTTCAGCAAGTGGTGCTGGGATAACTGGATATCGATATGCAGGAGAATGAAACTAGATCCATACCTCTCACTGTGTACTAAAATCAACTCAAAATGGATTAAGGATTTAAATATACACCCTGAGACAATAAAACTTCTTAAAGAAAACATAGGGGAAACACTTCAGGAAATAGGACTGGGCACAGACTTCATGAATACGACCCCAAAAGCACGGGCAACCAAAGGAAAAATAAACAAATGGGATTATATCAAACTAAAAAGCTTCTGCACAGCAAAAGAAACAATTAAAAGAGTTAAAAGACAACCAACAGAGTGGGAGAAAATATTTGCAAAATATACATCTGACAAAGGATTAATATCCAGAATATATAAGGAACTCAAACAACTTTACAAGAAGAAAACAAGCAACCCAATTAAAAAATGGGCAAAAGAGCTAAGTAGGCATTTCTCTAAGGAAGATATACAAATGACCAACAGACATATGAAAAAATGCTCAACATCACTCAGCATCCGGGAAATGCAAATCAAAACCACATTGAGATACCATCTAACCCCAGTTAGGATGGCTAAAATCCAAAAGACTACGAACGATAAATGCTGGCGAGGCTGCGGAGAAAAAGGAACTCTCATACATTGTTGGTGGGACTGCAAAATGGTGCAGCCTCTATGGAAAATGGTATGGAGGTTCCTTAAACAATTGCAAATAGATCTACCATACGACCCAGCCATCCCACTGTTGGGAATATACCCAGAGGAATGGAAATCATCAAGTCGAAGGAATACCTGTTCCCCAATGTTCATCGCAGCACTCTTTACAATAGCCAAGAGTTGGAACCAGCCCAAATGCCCATCATCAGATGAGTGGATACGGAAAATGTGGTACATCTACACAATGGAATACTACTCAGCTATAAAAACGAATGAAATACTGCCATTTGCAACAACATGGATGGACCTCGAGAGAATTATATTAAGTGAAACAAGTCAGGCACAGAAAGAGAAATACCACATGTTCTCACTTATTGGAGGGAGCTAAAAATTAATATATAAATTCACACACACATACACACATACACACACAAACCGGGGGGGGGGGGGGAAGAAGATATAACAACCACAATTATTTGAAGTTGATACAACGAACAAACAGAAAGGACATGGTTGGGGGGGAGAGGGGGAGGGAGAAGGGAGGGAGGTTTTGGTGATGGGGAGCATTAATCAGCTACAATGTATATCGACAAAATAAAATTTAAAAAAAAAAAAAAGAAAAAAAAGAAAAAAAAAAAGAAGGTTTAAGTGAATCCTCAATTCCAGAACCCTTTTCTTACTTATTTGAAAATAAGAAGATACCTAATAAACAGAAAAAAGGCAAATAACAAAGTGATCACTGTCTTTTTTTTAACTAAAGAGCATATTAATTTTTCTTTCTTTTTTAATAATCACATATTTCCTTCAGTGATGTTTATCTCTTCATAGCAAAACACAGAAACAGGATTTTTAAAGAGATCTCATCCTCATAAAGTGAGAATAAAATATATTTCAGAAGTTTCCCCTTATCTAAAGAGAGAAAGTGAATAAAAAACTCAAATGTAAAAACTGTGTATTGTAACTAGAGAGTGGTAAATAAATCTAGATAGTTCTGCAGAGATTAGGTCCTGCACTAACTCATTCTACACCTCAGGTGAAGAGCCCGTTCCTGGTAATTGTGAATAGAAAAGTTTGTAATATCTCACTGAGAATTTTAGTTAAAGTAAAGCCCATTCTTTTAAGCATTTAAAATGTTAGCAATTTAACACAAACAATTAAGCTGGTGTAATGTTACAGGGTAACTTTATTTTCTCAGCAGTAGATTGTCATTTCTATACCTTGAAAAGCCACTTGGGGAAGGTGATGGGGCCATGAAACAAAGAGTCTAAAGATTATGGGGTCCGGGGACACTGGGACTACCACTGGGCTTTTGTTCACAATAAGCAGAAAAGCAGAATCAGCAAAAGGTTTGAAAAGCTTTGGTTGGGGGAGAAAGAGAACAAATGTGGCTACTGTGCAGAGAGAGGTACTTTGTGGGAAACAATGAAGACATTTAAAAGGAGATTTTATAAGTTTTGCTATGGGAGATGTAATGAGTCCTTTTCCTCGTGTCCTTATGGAATCTCTAGGAAAATAACTACCTTTTTAAAATGCACATTGAATTGAATCTCTCTCTGGAGCTGTTTTGAAATGCACAACTCACCTTCAAGGTGGGAGTAAAGAAAGAGGAGAAGCTGCCTACCAGGGCCAGTCACTTCCAGGTTACATAAATCTCATAGAGTTTAGTTGATGACCCAGTTATTGAAGAGCAGGTTTTCTCTTACAGCCATAGTAGAAACTTTAAATCTTGTGACTTTGCAGAGTTTGTCCGACTAGATTTGCAATAATAGGAACTAATTATATGCACCTTTACAAAAATAATTTTTGTGCTTATTTTATTATCATTAATAATTGTGATTTCTTGAATTCATTTACTTTGATTTCTTGAATTCATTCAGGATTTTTCATGGCACAGTTTTCCTATAATATATTTTGTCAGCAAACCCATAATTTTATGTGTTCTGGCCCTAATATTTAGAATGTCAAAATATTTTCATTTCATGAAAAAAGTTTAAAATATCCTAAGATCAATTATGGAAGATTGATTGTATAGTTTGTTTTGAGACATATTTAAACTTTTATTTTCATCAATCTAGACAATCAGATATTTTATGACTCTTTAAACATAAGGTAAAAAGTGTTTCTAGTCACATATATACTGTCGGTATTATAGTCATATTCTTGGATATATTTTACTTGTTTCAGTAATGGAAATTATATTTTTGTGCCTTGACCAATATAAAAAGCCTTATTTAATTGTTTGATATTTTCATGAGTAACTTCCAATATTTCCTCTTAATCTTTGAACCAGTAGTGTCAATTACTATTAAAAAACAGTTAGTACGGCATATCAACTGAAATTTTGCATAAATATAAAAATATTAATTTTATCCTAATTTCATTATTCAAGTTTTTCAAGGAATGGAGAGTGATCTCAAACTACCAAAGCTTGGGTGATGGGAAGATAAGGAATTTCCCTCTGATTCCTTTTTTTTTTTTCCCTTTAAGAAGAGAAGATAAGCAAGGTCCTCAGCTGAATAAGATGTGGAATGGATGTGTTGGAGGTTTGAGGAGGGAATAGAAGGCTGTGGAGGAAGTCTCAGCAAACAGCCTGGTTTCTGTCAGAGCAAGAGAGAAACTTTCAAAAAAGTAAATGATTACATGTAGGATTTTATACGACAGACTGTGAGTCCAAAGGAGAAGTGGAAGGGTTTAGGACAGTGGTTTTCAGTCCTGGCTATACATTAGAATCAACTAGAAATTAAAAATCTACCTGTGGGCCGGCCAGTTAGCTCAGTTGGTTAGACCACAGCCTTATAACACCAAGGCCAAGGGTTCAGATCCCTGTCCTAGACAGCTGCCAAAAAAATAAAAATATACCTGTGCCTAGGCCATACCCAAGATGAATTCAGTCTAAAAGTTTGTGGTTGGACTCAGGTATCAGATTTTTCTAGAAGTTCTTCTCACAATTCTAATGTTCAACCTGGGCTGGGACCTGGTTGAGGGAATCAGGGTGCCATGGTCGCTTGAGTAGATTAAGAGATGGCAGAGGTGGAAGGGATGGCCTAAGGAACCTAGACCACTTGGTCTGAGGAATGTAATGAGGGAATGTCCTTAATGAGCTCTTCATTCATACTCTAAGTACATCTATATTTTAAAGAAAAACAGTCATAGATATTCATGTCCCATTCAGAAGTATATTGAAAGAAATTATACCTTTTCTGGCAATGAAAAAACATGTGAGGATCAAGCATATTTATAATCATAAGTACTTTGGCCAAATTTTATTTTTGATGAATGGGGGTAAAATTCTAATGCTCTTAAATCAATTCCGAAAGTCAAAAAATAATTGAAAAAGGCACATTTATTAAGCCTTCATAATTTAGAATTGTAACAAAAATGGACAAAGCTTTGAAAGTCAAACATCACATAATTTTTAAAGGTTAATTTGTGCCTACTTAGTTCTTTGTCTAATTGTAATCTATATACAAGAAAAATCTGAACAAAATCAGTACCATCTGTGTTTAATGTTTAGAAGATTATATTTTAATTTTATATTTAATTCACCTTTACAAACTCAGATTATTCATAACGAATTTTCATTTTAATGTATTCTTCAAAACTGTGCGCCTGTGATACCTCATAAATTTATGCACAATAATAACACTAAGCATTATATGAAGCTTTTCATCTTCAAAGGACATTATACGCATTTGAAAATTCATCATCTCAACATCCTTATGAGGAAGGTAAATATTATCATCTCCATTTTACAGATAGGTAAACTGAAAGGGACAAGTCATCCACAGGCATAAATAGAAGGGGGCTTTAATTTTGTGTGTGTGGTAGGGTTATGAAATGTTTATATTTTACTTTAAAATTTATAAAACTGAGAGAGCACTAATCTACTATCTTGAAAATGTTATGTACTTGAATCCCTACACTTGCCTCAAATGCACACACATATTCTCCTATTATAATGCAAAGTTTTCTTAAATAAATTAAAAATAATTTATTTATATGCCAACTCAATTTTCTAATAGTTTCTAAACTATTAGAAAAAGAAAGAGATTACTATATAAAAAGAAAGAGATTACTCACTGCACTTAGTGGTAAGAGGCCTGAATTCAGTATTACTTCTTGCATTTACCTACCGAATTGTTAAACATTTTCTTCTTGGTGTGTTTTTGTGGAAAATTGAGGATTCCTTATAATCTACAAGGTTGCCTGCTGAAACCCATTTACAAGACAATCATTTATTTGAATATTTTCAACATGCAAGGTACTATGCAACTACTTATATATTCTGTTGTAGTTGCAATGCTTTGTAAAGCATGTAAACACAGCTGTTTTCCAGTCCTGTTTGCTTATCGGTATGTGTTGCTCATGTTTGCTGTGATGTTTAATCCATTGCTTGACATTGACATATGAATTTACCTAAGATGCCATGACCTGTTGAAATGGTTGCTTTCAGAAACATGGCCTGGGAGCCCAAATTAACATTAAATTTCAAAAGAAGATCACTGTCTTAGAAAGGACCCCACTAGAGAGATTAGTGTGCGGATTTTATCAGGGAGTGCTCTCTGATTTACAAAACACCACCTGGAGGGTGTGGAGGAACCAGGATTGGGCAGGAGGAGAGTCTGGAATGTAAGCAGTGACAATGGAGAATAAGGGGAGATTTGAAACTGGGATGGCCCTTTAGAGTTGCTGCATTTCGAGACAGGGGTGCTGGGCCTCTGTCCCCTAAAATCAGCCAGTCATAGAATGTTGGGTGCCCCCAGGACAGTAGCATAATATGGATAAGGCAGATTCCTTCAGCCAGAGAGAAATTCCTAGAGAGGAAATCAGCACTGAGTTATTAATAAACAATGCTCCTCATCCTGAAGGCGAATCTGAATAGCACATGGAGCATCTACTACACTAAAGCTCTGGGCATCAAAGTAAGAAAGAATCTTTGCTCTGATTCCCTATCCCAGAAAGGGAGTCGGGGCTCCAGTAGGACCCTCATTATCCTGTTGTGCCAATGCAGCCCTTAAAGTTGGCTCATAGAAGAGGCCCTCCTGAAGTGAAGATAAGGTTTGAAGAGACTGGGAGGATGGTCACCCACAATATATACAGCACGTAAGGGAACATTCCTCCATGTGAAATTTTGTTAAATCCCTCTCCTTAACACACTAGGAAGATACAGTCAATGTGCTGGTCAAAGGAATCCAGATCAAGACTTTGGGGCCAAATGATTGAAGCTGGAATAAGTCATCTACAAAAGGATGCCTTGAGAAGAAATTTCCAGAAGTATGAATCTGAGCCCAATATAAGGACTATGTAGTATAGAACACAGGGAAATCAATGCCAAAAGTGAAGCCCTAAGGGCAGAAGTACAAATAATAAATTCGAGAGCTGAAGATAATTAAAAATGAACTAGAACAAGTTAGACAGAAGAGAGGATGACCCTGGAAAAGTGTGGAGAAGTTATTTTGAGTATCTTTGGCCTATCCTTTGTGCACATTGTGCACAGGTTGTGGTATAGAGTTAGAGTAGAAAATTATGGGATGAATTCTTAGGGAAAAGGACTTCTGGGTCTAAGAGAAGGCCCTTACTTGTTGAGTATTCATTTTCTGAGTTTCACCCAATAGACACGCAATGTTGATGATATGAAGAAGAAGGGTTAATTAAATTCAAACAGATTAATTAAAGAGCTATACAGGAGGAAAAGTAAAATTAAAATTGAGAATCTTCTTGCTATTTGTATGGAATGTTCTTCTTCCGTCATCAAGAAATCCATGGATGGGATCTAGGTGCTTGGATGAAGTAAGGTTAAAGAGCTTTGTTTCTTAATCTCAAAACAAAGGAGAATATTCACACCTCATTGATAAGTCTTCTTCCATTTTCAAGTGTAATATCAATCATGAGGTCAGCAGCAATATTTCTGCATTTGATTTTCTTTAAAAATGTTAGACCCTTTAAATTGCTTTGATAGAGTATATACTCTGAAGCTTAATACAAAGAAAACAATTGCTCAAAAATGTCTTAAACTAAAGGATCGGTTGCAAGGAGTGTGTACATGAGCTTATGGTAGTATAAAGAAGTCATTCATTTGGATCTGGTACAGGCTCTTCCAAGGCTCAGAGAACTTACTAAAATGGGAAAGTTTTCAGTCACTAGTTCTCATTAAACTGATACCTGTTTTGTTTAGCACATCTGACCTCTGAGCTTGAAAATGACTCTTTGTCAGTGGAAGCTTAAAAGGCTATTTGTAACAGAAAAAATAAGGTATGTGGGTGTTACAAAAGCATTCTGTCTCTGTGAGGAGGTGGCTGTGGGGAGAGTTCACTACCTACAGGACTTTTTATCTGTGAGTCATAGTTCTTCGTGGCAAGGGCAATTTCAGCATGACCGTCATTACACATGGGCTGTGAAGTCAATGTTTGCTCTCTGTGGAGATTTTAATGGACATAAATACATTGTGGTCAAAGTCTCCAGCACAATTTACTAACACAGAAACGAATTAAAGATATTAATTTGATTCTAGTCTAGTTTATCATTTCTTCTCTGATACAAAAAGTTTAGTTGGTAAGTAAATAATTGCCATGCCTGCCTCATCAGGGGCTGAGGAAAAGGGAAATATCCTGGAGAAGGAATCTGGAGAACTGGGTTCCAGTTGCAGCTGTGTCATTAGCAACAAGGATGACTGTATAGAAATTATTTACTTCTTTGATGCTTAATTTCTTAATTTTTCAAAAAATGAGTTATCTTCATAATTTTTGAAGTCTCTTCCATCATCTTGATTCTGATATCTTGCTATTTATCTATATTTCAAGAAGCAAAGCAAGCTTGGGGAGATACTATGCTGAGCGGAAGGATATTTCTATAGTTCTCAAACACAACCAGAACATCCATACCACCTCCTCTACTAGGAACTCTGTATGCATTGTACAGATAGTATGGGACCTGAAGTGTAGTTAAGGCTTTATATTTAAGAAAAAACCTAGGGGCCGGCCCGTGGCTCACTTGGGAGAGTGTGGTGCTGACAACACCCAGTCAATGGTTAAGATCCCCTTACCGGTCATGTTTTAAAAAAGAAAAAAGAAAAAAAAAGCTACATATTTCATAATCTGTCGTACCTTAATATCCTTCTTTAAGGTATAAATTTTATTTTTTTAATTGGCACATTGATTATACATATTTATGGGGTACAGCGTTCTATTTCAATGTATGTATACAATGTGTGATGATCAAATCAGGATAATTAGCATATTCATCATCACAAACATCAGTCATTTCTTTGTGACGAAAGAATTTGAGTGCCTCTCTTCTAGCCACTTGAGAATACACAATAAATTATTGCTAATTATAGATCCCTAGCAGTACTGTAGACCAATAAAGCTTTTTTTTTCTATCTAGCTAAAATTTTGTATCCTTTAACCAACCTTTCCTATGTTCTACTGGCTTCTTTCAAAATTTTCAAACTCACTGATTCTTTAGCCATGTCTGGTCTACAGATGAGCCCATAAAGGCATTCATTTCTGTTAGTTTTTATTTTTTGATTTCTAGTATTTCCTTTTCATTCGTTTTTAGACTCTTCGTCTCTCTACTTAGATTATCCATCTGTTCTTGAATGTTGCCTACTTTATTACTAGATTCATTAGCATATTAATCATATTTAAGTTCCCAGTATAATAATTCCAAAATCTCTGCCATATTTTAGTCTTGTTCTGAAGCTTGCTTTGTCTCTTCAAACTGTACCTTTTGCTTTTTAGCATGCATTGATTTTTTATGTTGAAATCTGAACATGTTTGTGTAAAAGGAACTAAGGTAAATAGACTCTTAGTGTGAGTTTTTTACGTGCATGTAGCTAGGAGTTAGGCTGCTTACTGTTGGCTTAAGCTGTAGGTATTTATCAGAGGCTAAAATTTCCTCTAGTGTCTTTATTTTTGTTTCCACTGTCGTCTCTGGGTTTCCTTGGATGTTCCTTCTTAAAACAACATCTAAGTTCTGCAGTTCTGTTAGCTGTAATCCACAGTTATTATACAGGAGCCTAACTGATGTGGTGATAAGGTAAGGTAAGGGGGAAAGGAGAAATATTCTGCAGTCCTGTGATTAGGCCTAACTGTTTTAGTAAGCCTAAGCCTCTGGGCTGTGAACTTCATAAGTGTTAATCAGCTTTTATTTTTCTGTTAGATAAGACAGGGGGGCTAGCAGGGGTTGGAATAGGGTATTTCCCTTCTCTCATGTCAGTTAAGCTCTGGTAAAACTCATGTCTGTTAGGCTCTGATAAAACAGTTTCTCTTGAGTACAAGGAACTGTTAAGAAGAACGTATTTCTCTGTGCTTATTTCAAAATGGCTACTTTCCCCCTCCTGCTGGAAGCATAAAGGGATTTTTCTCCTATGTTCATTGTGAGAATGTGGTAGATGCTTTGAAGGTAAATCTCACAAAAGGTTGGCCCTCCTCAAGACTGGGACCCCAGAGATTTTAATTCTCAAGCCTGTCTACACTGAGCCTGCAGGAATTCGTCAATTACAGGTTAAGCATACCTACCAATACTGGTTCCAATGACTGACTTCAGCTCCTAACCTTCTGCTCCCAGTGACATGGAATTCTCAGTATCTGCCTCTCTCTCCAGCTTTTGGAGCAGCAATCTGCTCTAGCACCTCAATTCTCTTGATGAAATTAGTTGATGATTTTTCAGTTTATTTAACTTTTTTCTTGTTGTGAGGATAGGAGTGATAATTTCCAAGGTTTTCACATGACAATGTAGAAACTGGAACTTGCTATACTATATGTATATAATATATCACATATATTTTAATAAAATGACATCAAATTGAACACACAATCTCAATCTGCTTTTGTAAATACTTTGTGCTGCCAAATAAACTTACAACATACATTAATGCTTGCTTAATATCCCTTTATATACATGTTATAATTTAATTAGTCAATAACTAATGTTAGATACATAATTTGTTGCCTAGTTGTTTTTTAAATGTGGTAGGAACACTTAATATGGGATCTACCCTTTTAACAAATTTTTATATACACAATACAGTATTGTACACTACAGGCACAATGTTGCAAATCTCTACAACGTGTTCATCTTGTATAACTAAAAGTTTATATTCATTGAACAACGCCCATTTCCCACCCACACCCAAATCCCTGGCAACCACCATTTTATTCTCTGATCCTATCAGTTTGACTATTTTTGATACTTCATGTAAGTGTAATCATACAGTATTTGTCCTTCTATGACTGGTTTATTTCACTTAGCATAGTGTCTTCCAGGTTCATCTATGTTGTTGCTAATTGCAGGATTTCCTTCTTTTTTTAAGGCTGAATAATATTCCATCCAGTGTATATACCACATTTTCATTCATGTGTCAGTGGACATTTCAGGTGACTATTGTGAGAAATGCTGCAATAAACACGGAAATGCAGATGTTGCTTTGAGATACTAACCTAAATTATTTTGTATATATATTCAGCAGTGGGGTTGCTGGATCATATGATAGTTCTATTTTAAATTTTTTAAACAACCTCAGTACTGTTTCCCATAATGGCTCTACACATTTACTTTCCCACCAAAAGTGTACCAGGGATTCTTCTTCTCCACACCATCACCAACACTTGTAATGTCTTGACTTTTTGATGATAGCCATTCTAACGGGTGTGAGGTAATAGATCACCGCAGTCTTCATTTGCATTTCTCTGGTGATTAGTGATGTTGAGCACCTATTAATACACCTGCCGGCCATTTGTATGTCTTCTTCAGAAAAATATCTGTTTAGGTCCTTTGCATATTTTGTAATAAATAAAAATTTATTTATTTTTGCTATTGAGTTGTTTGAGATCCTTATATATTTTGAATGTTATTCCTTTATCAGATATATGATTAGCAAATATTTTCTGCCATTCCATAGTTACCTTTTCATTTTGTTATGCAGAAATTTTTTAGTTTGATATAATCCCACTTGTCCATTTTTATTTTCATAAAATAAAAATTTTATCTTCATTTGTGATATCCAAAAAATTACTGCCAAGACCAATGTCAAGGAAATTTTTCCTATGTTTTCTTTTAGAAGTTTTATAGTTTCAGGTCTTACATTTAAATCATTAATCTATTTCCAGTTAATTTTTCTGTGCGATATGAGTCCAGTTTCATTCTTCTGTATGTGGACGTCCAGTTTTCCCAACACCATTTGTTGAAGAGACTATCCTTTTCCCACTGAATATTTTTGACATCCTCATTGACAATTAGTTGACTGTATTTGTGTGGGTTTATTTCTGGGCTCTCTATTCTGTTCCACTGGTCTGTGTGTCTGATTTTATGTCTGCACTCTACTCTTCCAATTACTATCACTTTGTAATGTATTTTGAAAGCAGGTAGAGTGATGCCTCCAACTTTCTTCTTTCTCAAAATTGCTT
This sequence comes from Cynocephalus volans, assembly GCF_027409185.1. Taxonomy (NCBI): domain Eukaryota; kingdom Metazoa; phylum Chordata; class Mammalia; order Dermoptera; family Cynocephalidae; genus Cynocephalus; species Cynocephalus volans. The sequence continues at coordinate 83,012,743 of NC_084464.1, forward strand.
TGGCTGTTCAAGGTCTTTTGTGGTTCCATATGAATTTTAGAATTATCTTTTCTATTTCTGTAGAAGAATGCCATCAAGATTTTGGTAGGGAATGCAATGAATCTGTAGATTATTTTGGATAGTATGGGTTTTTAACAGTATTAAGTTTTCCAAAACATGAACACAAGATTCCTATTTCTGACCATTATATAAACCTGGAAGTGGAGCAAGTTTGTTTTGCATATGTGTGAATACACACACATATAAGAATTTTCTTAAAGTATTTTCAAATATTTTTATGGAATATCAGTTTGAGTGTATGGTACAATTTATTACATCCATTTTTCAGTATTGTCTACCTCCTCCTAACTTTCCTTTGGTTGATCTGTTATCTTTCCCCTCAATTTCCTATGTGCTCAGTGCCCTCTGGCCCTTCCATACCCTTAGGTGGAGCTCACAGAACTGTGCCGTTTAATGTGTTCTGTGTGTGGATGAGGATTTCTGGCAATAATATGGAACACGCTTGCTCTCTGCTTCCTTCCTCCTCCTCCACATCATTCTCAGTAGCAGAAGAAGGAATGTGTCCAGGAAGTATTCTTGAGGGGAACAGCTCACAGAAATCTCAAAATCAGCTAAAATAGAAGTTTGGATAGAGGAAGAAAACTGGCATTGTTTTCATTCACACCTCAGTGTGTGATGTTTAAGGAGTAAAACATTTGCACCTGCATCTTTGGAATAATATTACAAACAAGCTGAGCTACACACACCTTTAAAAAGTGAAAAAGTATCATGACAATACTTGGAAATCAATTTCTTTTTTCCTGCTTTTTTCATGTACATTATTTATTTAAGGGTGAGAGCAAATAATTATTTAACACGACCCAAAGCTGAATATCATTTTTGTATTTAAGTAAAAATAGAGTACTAAAAATATAGCACTGACTCTAGTCACAGGGAAGATATTTGAGGTTTTGCTATGTGACAAGAATATAGAATATTTGGATATGTATAATCAAATCTGTAACAGATAGCAAAGATTTATACCTGGAAGTTAAGATAGACAAATGATCTTGAATACTTTAAAACATTATATAATAATCAGTCTGATCAATATAATCTGGGTTGTAAAAAAGCATTCAATAATTTTAAATTTGAGAAGACAACAAAGGTGAGAGAAATCCTTTGAAGAACTGAATACACTCATGAGAAGGAGTAGTAGCTGGGCTTTGGGGAGGAAAGTGGTCCTTCCCAGGTATCTTTGGAATATGCATTTGGGAAACATAGAGGTTTGTATGAGAAGCCACATTTAATGGCCTTCCTGTTATTTTTATTGGTACAGCTAAGACCTTGCCAGAATTAAGCAGGCAGATGTCTGAAAATTTACAGAGTTTCACTCCATACAGGAATGTACTTTTTTTTTTTTTTTTTTTTGGATCATCAGCATATCATTTAGCATTAGGGTGAAAGAGTTTGCAATGTGAATCTGGAAAGATTTTGTGACCACAGAGGTGTCTCTTCTCCTTCCTGTGGAAAGTTCTTTGTCTTTGTAAACATGTATGAGAAGTAATGGACAAAGATCTGCATCTAAGAGTCAAGATTTCTCTGGATATAATCTTCACATTTTATGTTAGAACACTTCACATTGAAATTTTGACCAGCTTACATTGCTTATTTTAATACTGAATCATCTTTATTTGTTACCTTTCAACACCTAAATTTTTTAATCCAGAAACCTTTTTCATGCCCACTCAGCTTTAAAACCAGTAATAAAAAAGTTAGACACCAGTCCTCCCCACCACCAGAAATGTTCAACACTGCCTCTCTGAAACACTCAGTAAGAGAGATTTCAGCTCAGCTCATTTTTGATTCTTCTCAAAGAGATTCAGCAAGGAAATCTACCCAATTGCAGATATTAAGCAACACAACAAAGGTTTTATATATGATTCACAACTATCACAACCTTCTTGGGTAGAAGCTATTATCATTACTCTAAGGTTACATCCTATATAAAGCCAAAAGTTTTAGTTTCTTGTCTTTATTCAAACATTTGAATGCTACAGAAACCTGTACTTTCAGAAAAATGCTCAAATTCCCTCACCATAAGAAAATCTCTCTCCAAGGTGCCAAGTGATTGTAAATATTACAAAACAAACTCATTTGAGCTTATGTCATATGGTATCCTGTTGTACTTCTGTTCACTAAGGTATGGGAGACAACACAGTTTAGCCAAGGTACAAGAGTAGTTTGCACTTCAATCCTAATTCATCTTGCCCTGAGATAAAGTCTCTCCATCCAGTTCTCCCGTCTCATTATCTCCTGTATATGGACTTTATTTGTCTCCTTGTCTCAATCTAGAGTTTGAGATGACTCTTTCCTTATCTTACCTTTCTCAGAATGTTATTCTTTTCTTCTCATACATAGTGATGATAATTAGCATTTATGAAGTACCTATTATAGACTTGTGTTTTTTAAAGTGCTCTACATATTATAAATACAGTAAATCCTCACGATAGCTTTATGAGGTACATAACACACTAGCCCTATTTTATGAGATGAGGAAGCTGCAGGAACAGACGTTTCCCATAGCATGCCAAATATCAAACAGTTGATAATGGAAGAACCAGAATTCAAAGCCAAGCAGTTTATGTTCAGAATCCCCATTCTTAACCCAACACCCTGTTGCACTACCATATCCACCTTGCTGCTTTCTGCCTAAGACCTCTCTACTCTTCTACCTCAATGATTCACATTCTCTCTTTCTGAGAGACATAAATCTTACCTTCTGCCTTGTTGAAGGCAGCTGGTGGCTTTAAACAGTAATTGAAATATCTTGTAATCTAAAGCTAAGAGTTTGACATTTGAGGGTAGAAGTAAATGGGTGATTGCAAGAGCTGACATCTCTACCCTTCATCTGGAATCTGGCATCCTTAGGTAGGCAGGGTCTTTGTAGCAGTGGGGTGGTATAACCCAGTCTCCTGTTTAGAACTCCTGAAGTGAGAAGTGCTTGCATTTGTGATAATTCAACTATTTATTTTCTTCAAGTTTGTTTGTAGATTATGTGATTAATTATTACACATCCCTGCTAAAGGTCTGGAAAGGCTGGACCCCTCAGCACATTAACATGCACATACCAGTGCTTTGGCATTGGAACCAGGGATTTAACAAGTCTGACTGACGGGAGTATGAACATGGTAGTTTTAGATTTTCCAGCTGCTGCTCGCAACCACTGTCTGTTAAAACCCTTCCCTTAACATCTTGAGCAGATTCTATTATTTCCAGTCATTTTCAGTTATAAAAAGACATGTCCAATCCAGTCTAAATGAAAACACCCATGTTATATTTGATTTAAATATCGTGGGCCTCTAGAGGCTTGGAGTGGAGGGGGGACACGGTCAATTCTTTTTCCTCGTCCTCACACTCCATCATCTTACAGCGTATGGAAGAGGTATCCTGTTTCTGGGATCTTTCCCTTCCCCTCCATCTTTGCTTTCCTTTCAAGGCCTCACTTTTCCGACGTTGAAACTGGGAGAAGGAATAAGGGAAGCAAGGATTATCTTCTGTAATTGGACACCTAGCAGTAATTGTCCACTCAGCTTGATCTGATTCTCTCTGCTGCTGTTGTGGATTTTTTTTGTATGAATTGTCTGTGTAGTTCAGCTTTATCTCTGAACTTTCTGTCACTAAGGACTCCTTCAGAGAGGGGCAGTATAATGCTCCTTTAGCCCTTCAAGTAACACTCCCCAGCCTTCTGCTGGGGCTTTACCTTTCTTGGAAAATCCTGATACAAAGTGAAAAATGCCTTCACTTTTTTATTATAAATGTGAATATTTGATACTGAGTTTGCACAAATAGAACATATCTATACTCTTACTTTACTTGAAACTGTAATATAATCTGCTACTAAATTCAATTTTATTAATTCTTAAAGCTATAAAAGCTATTTGTATTCAATGAACATTGAACAGCAGAAAATCTATTACTATTGAAAAGAAAATAGTGTTTTATGTAGGCTTGCTACAAGTCTGCTCACTGAAGCACATGCAACGAAAAGCAGTCAGTAGTTTATGCTGCCTCTGTCCTGTGTGACTAAAGTTGAGATCTCATTACTTTCAGACCTACACACAATTAACCTTTAATTTTAAGGGTTAAAGAAGTAAAATATAAAGATGATCGACTGGCAAGTACATGTCAACACTATTACATGTGGGTAAACATGCTTAAATAACTATATAGAAGGTCGCTAAAATGCCTTCTATATCAAGTGGAGATGCACAAACTTGCCTTTTTGAGAAAATTCTGCTTTACTGAGCTCACTGTGCCAGTCGGATTTGGTGGAATGCCCTGAGTATCTGCTGGCTTCAGCTTCTCTCCATCCCATGTCCTTCTGCATTTTCAGCTCACGCTGGTCTGGTATTCTTCCCTGGCACATGATTTATGCCCTTCCCTCTTTTCCCTCTTCCTATCTTTCCTCCCACTTTCTAGTTGTGAGGCTGCACTTCTCTTACCCTCTTGTGTTTCTAGAACACAAGTGAAACTTTAATTCAAGGCAGTTAGGAATGCACAGCATTTTACAACAAACTCATGTCCTTCTTGGAAATGACCTGAAGTAAAAAAAATCTGCAAGAGTATGCTACGTAAGGAAATGAAGCATAATTCCTATACGAAGTCAAACACACACAGGCAAGATTAAATGAAAAATCTACTTACCCAAGATGAAGAAATGGTATTCATCTAAATGTATATCATGTTCTGGGCTAAAATATGAGGTGCTATAGAGATTTCACACAAAAGAACATGGAATTAGAAATGAATAGAATCATGGTATGTCAGAGTTTAAAGCATGCTTGTCTTTTTCTGGTGTAAGCCCTCCCCTTCCAGAGGGGAAGACTGATACAGAGATGCTGAGAGTCATCTGGCCAATTTGTGTTAGATGTCTCAGAGGTATCTGTCACCTTCCTTGCACTTAACCTTACCTCTTTAACTGTGTGTTGTAGCACACAATACTAATTGGAAATGCTCACTTTTGTTTCTAGGGGCCTTTCTTATTCCCTGTCTTACCTTTTGAAAAATAGCAGGAAGGGAGGTCACGATCCATAACTATTATTAGTATTTTTCCAACTGCCTTGGCGTTTACTGATGACAGTTGGAAGCCTGCCAGTGAAGAGAACAAACACTATGTTATGTGTGTTTTCCCAATTCTGTGTGAAATCAATTTCCATTTAGAAAACATTTCCTTGACTGCGTGTTCCTCTTTATCAATTTCCAGGTCTCTGACTTCCAAGATGTTTTTCTAAATGCCTGCCCTATAGAACATTACATTATTTATGACATTTTCATCTTACCTTCTGAACTCTTTCCTTCTTCAGACTTATCCTGCCCTAGGTATAACCTTGAAGTATAACTGTCTTGTTCAATCAATAATAAGTTTTTGAACACTTACTATGTATTTATCTCTGTGACAAGCACTGTATGATGATTCAAAGAAGAAAAAAAAAAAAAAAAAAGCATTCACAGAACTTTCCATTTATTTCAGGTCAATAAAATGAGAACTTACGAGCTAATTAGACAACCATTAATAATTGAACTATGCAAATAAAGGCAATAGAATATGACTGAGGAACAAAAAAAGGCATGTTTATTTGGAATCCTTTGAGAAAATTTATAGCGGAAGTAAGACATGGACAGGGTCCCGAAAGATAAATAGAATTTGGTGAGTGAGAAAACAGAAAGGGGGATTCCAGAGGCGGAGGCAAACGTGGACAAAGGCTTAGCAGTGGGAATAATTATTGACACCAATCAGAGCCTGACACGCATATTAACAAAGTGAGGTAAGTGTGGATGGCAGGTAGAAAGGCTTTGATCATGAAGGGTTTATGCACTAGGCAGTGGTATTTGGATTTGGCACAACAATCATATAATAAAAACTATGAGGACAGTGCCACTCAAAGTGCAGCCTGCAGTCTATCTCCCTCAGAATTTGTGTTGTGCTCCTTAAAAATACATATTCCTGTCACCACCACAATTAGAATACAGAACAGTTCCATGAGCCCACACCACTCCTTAGTCTCTTCTATGGTCTAACATTTTCTTTTTTTTTAAATTTTAATTTTATTTTATTTTGTCAGTATACAATGTGGTTGATTATTGTGGCCCATTACCGAAACCTCCCTCCCTCCGCCCTCTCCCCATTCCACCCAACAATGTCCTTTCTGTTCACTTGTTGTATCAACGGAATTGTAATTGTTGTGTCATCTTCCCCCTCCCTCCAGTTATTTCTGTATTTATTTATTTATTTTTAGCTTCCACAAATAAGTGAGAACATGTGGTATTTCTCTTTCTGTGCCTGACTTGTTTCACTTAATATAATTCTCTCTAGGTCCATCCATGCTGCTGAAATGGCAGTATTTCATTCTTTTTCATAGCAGAGTAGTATTCCATTGTGTAGATATACCACCTTTTCCATATCCACTCATCTGATGATGGAAATTTGGGCTGGTTCCAACTCTTAGCTATTGTAAAGAGTGCTGCAATGAACATTGGAGAACAGGTATACCTTTGACTTGATGATTTCCATTCCTTTGGGCATATTCCCAGCAGTGGAATAGCTGGGTCATATGGTAGATCTATGTGCATTTCTTTGGGGAACCTCCATACCATTTTCCATAGAGGCTGCACCATTTTGCAGTCCCACCAACAATGTATGAGAGTTCCTGTTTCTCTGCAACCTCCCCAGTATTTATCGTTCACAGTCCTGGATATTAGCCATCCTAACTGGGGTGAGATGATATCTCCGTGTGGTTTTGATTTGCATTCCCCGAATGCTGAGTGATGTTGAGCATTTTTCATGTGTCTGTTGGCCATTCATATATCTTCCTTTGAGAAATGCCTGTTTAGGTCGTTTGTCCATTTTTTAATTGGGTTACTTCTTTTTTGGTGTAAAGTTGTTTCAGTTCCTTGTATATTCTAGATATTAATCCTTTGTCAGATGTATATTTTGCAAATATTTTTTCCCACTCTGTTGGTTGTCTTTTAATTCTGTTAATTGTTTCTTTTGCTGTGCAGAAGCTTTTTACTTTGATATAATCCCATTTGTTTATTTTTCCTTTGGTTGCCCATGCTTTTGGGGTCATATTCATGAAGACTGTGCCTAGTCCTATTTCCTGAAGTGTTTCTCCTATGTTTTCATTAGAAGTTTTATTGTTTCAGGGTGTATGTTTAATTCTTTAATCCATTTTGAGTTGACTTTAGTATGTGGTGAGAGGTATGGATCTAGTTTCATTCATCTGCATATGGATATCCAGTTATCCCAGCACCATTTGCTGAAGAGGCAGTCTCTTCCCCAGTGTATAGGCTTGGTGCCTTTGTCAAAGATCAGATGGCTGTACTTGTGTGGGTTGATTTCCAGATTCTCTATTCTATTTGTTGATCAGTGTGTCTGTTTTTATGCCAGTACCATGCTCTTTTGGTTATTATAGCTTTGTAGTATAGATTAAAGTCAGGTAGTGTTAGGCCTCCAGCTTTATTTTTTTGCTCAGAATTGCTTCGGTATTGAATGTGTGGTCTTTTGTTATTCCATGTAAATGTGTGGATAGTTTTTTCCATTTCTGATAAAAATACCATTGGAATTTTGATGAGGATTGCACTGAATTTGTATATCACTTTGGGTAGTATGGACATTTTCACAATGTTGATTCTTCCAATCCAAGAGCATGGGATATCTTTCCATCTTCTTGTGTCCTCTTTAATTTCTCTCAGCAGTGGTTTGTAGCTCTCATTATAGAGATTTTTCACATCCTAGGTTAACTCAATTCCTAAGTATTTTATTTTTTTTGGTGGCTATTGTAAATGGGCAGGCTTTCTTGATTTCTCGTTCTGCATGTTCAGTATTGGAGAATAGAAATGCTACTGATTTTTGTGTGTTGATTTTGTACCCTGAAACTTTGCTGAAATCATTTACCAACTGGAAGAGTTTTTTGTAGAGGCTTTAGGCTGTTCGATATATAGAATCAGGTCATCTGCGATCAGGGACAGTTTGACTTCATCTTTTCCAATGTGGATGCCCTTTATTTCCTTCTCTTCTGTGATTGCTCTGGCTACTACTCCAACACTATGTTGAATAGGAGTGGTGAGAGGGGCATCCTTGTCTAGTTCCTGTTCTTAAAGGAAAAGCTTTTAGCTTTTCCCCATTCAGGATGATATTGGCAGTGGGTTTGGCATATATGGCTTTAATTATGTTGAGATACTTTCCCTCTATACCTAACTTATAGAGGGTCTTTGTCATGAATGAGTGCTGAATTTTATCAAATGCATTTTCAGCATCGATAGAGATGATGGTCCTTTTGTTTGACTTTATTAATATGGTGTATCACATTTATTGATTTGCGTATGTTGAACCAACCTTGCTTCCCTGGGATGAATCCCATTTGATCATGATGAATAATTTTTCGTATGTGTTGCTGTATTCTTTTTGCTAGTATTTTAGTGAGGATTTTTGCATCTATATTCATCAAGGATATTGGCCTGTAGTTTTCTTTTTTGGTTATATCTTTACCTGGTTTTGGTATCAGGATGATGTTTGCTTCATAGAATGAGTTTGGGAGATTTGTGTCTGTTTCAATCTTTTGGAATAGTTTGCAAAGAATCGGTGTGAATTCGTCTTTGAATGTTTGGTAAAATTCTGCTGTGAATCCATCTGGTCCAGGGCTTTTCTTTGTTGGGAGTCTTCTGATAACAGCTTCAATCTCCTTTATTGTTGTTGGTCTGTTCAAATTTTCTACGTCTTCACGGTTCAGTTTTGGGAGCTTGTGTGTGTCCAGAAATTTATCCATTTCCTCCAGATTTTCAAATTTGTTGGCATATAGTTGTTTATAGTAGTCTCGAATGATTCCTTGTATTTCAGTTGAATCAGTTGTAATATCGCCTTTTTCATTTCTAATTTTTGTTATTTGAGTCTTCTCTCTTCTTTTTTTTGTTAGCCATGCTAATGGTTTGTCAATTTTATTTATCCTTTCAAAAAACCAACTTTTTGATTCATTGATCTTTTGTATTGTTTTTTGGGTTTCAATTTCATTCAGTTCTGCTCTGATCTTAATGATTTCTTTCCGTCTGATAACTTTAGGTTTGGATTGTTCTTGTGTTTCTAGTTCTTTACGGTGAAGTGTTAGGTTGTTCCCTTGCCATCTTTCCATTCTTCTGAAGTGAGCATTTAATGCAATAAATTTCCCCCTTAATACTGCTTTTGCAATATCCCACAGGTTTTGGTATGATGTATCATTGTTTTCATTAGTTTCAATAAATTTTTTGATTTCCTGCTTGATTTCTTCTTGGACCCATATGTCATTAGGTAGAATGCTGTTTAATTTCCATGTGTTTGTATAGTTTCCAGAGTTTCGTTTGTTATTAATTTCTAGTTTTCATCCATTGTGGTCTGAGAAGATACATGGGATAATTCCAATCTTTTTGAATTTATTGAGACTTGATTTGTGACCTAATATGTGATCTATCCTGGAGAATGATCCATGTGCTGCTGAGAAGAATGAATATTCTGAGGTTGCTGGGTGGAATGTTCTGTAGATATCTGCCAATTCCAATTGGTCTAGAGTCTTGTTTAGATCTTGTGTTTCTCTACTGATTCTTTGCCTAGATGATCTGTCTAATATCGACAGTGGGGTGTTCAGGTCCCCTGCTATTATGGTATTAGTGTCTATTTCCTTCTTTAGGTCTAATAGCATTTGTTTTATAAATCTGGCTGCTCCAACATTGGGTGCATACATATTTATGATTGTTATGTCTTCTTGATGGATCAGTCCTTTTATCATTAAGTAGTGTCCCTCATTGTCTCTTTTTATGGTTTTTAGTTTAAAGTCTATTTTGTCAGATATAAGAATAGCCACTCCAGCTCGTTTTTCTTTTCTGTTTGCATGGTAAATCTTTTTCCATCCTTTTACTCTTAGTCTGTGTGAATCTTTATGGGTGAGGTGGGTCTCTTGTAGGCAGCATATAGTTGGGTCCTCCTTTTTGATCCAGTCAGCCAGTCTGTGTCTTTTGATTGGGGAATTTAAGCCTTTTACATTAAGAGTTGTCATTGAAAGGTGTTGATTTATTCCTAGCATTTTATTGGTTGTTTGGTTGTCTTAGGTGTCTTTTGTTCCTTGCTTTCTGATTTACTGTTTGGTTTCTGTGTTTGTTGGTTCCTTAGGTTGTAGATAGCATTTTTGTTTGTTTGTTTTCTCTTCATGAATGCCATTTTTATTATATTAGTGGGTTTTGATTTTTCTTGGGTTTTTATGGCAGTGGTAGTTATTTTTCAGGGACCAAACCCAGTACTCTCTTGAGGATTTCTTGTAAGCGTGGTCGTGTGGTAGTGAACTCCTGCAGTTTTTGTTTGTCTGAGAAATATACTATTTGCCCTTCATTTCAGAAGGATAGCCTTGCAGGGTAGAGTACTCTTGGCTGGCAATCTTTGTCTTTTAGTATTTTGAATATATCATCCCATTCCTTTCTAGCTTTTAGGGTTTGTGATGAAAAGTCTGATGTTAGCCTGATTGGGGGTCCCTTATAGGTGATTTGATGCTTCTCTAGTGCAGCTTTTAAGATTCTCTCTTGGTCTCTGAGTTATGCCAATTTGACTATAACATGTCTTGGAGAAGGCCTTTTTGGGTTGAATACATTTAGAGATCATTGAGCTTCCTGGATCTGAAGATCTGTGATTTTTCCCATACCTGGGAAGTTTTCTGCCACTATTTTGTTGAATATGTTTTCAATGCAATCTCCATTTTCCTCCCCTTCTGGAATACCCATGACTCGGATATTTGAGCGCTTAAGTTTGTCTGATATCTCTCTCAGATTTTCTTCAATGTCTTTGATTTTTTTTCTTTTTTTTCTGTCTGCTTGTGTTATTTCAAACAGCCCATCTTCAAGTTCAGAGGTTCTCTCTTCAACTGTGACAAGCCTGCTGGTTAAACTCTCCGTTGTGTTTTTTATTTCGCTGAGTAACTTCTTCAGTTCATCAAGTTCTGCTACATTTTTTTTCAGGACGTTGATTTCCTTGTACATTTCCTCTTTCAGGTCCTGTATACTTTTCCTCATTTCATCATGATGTCTAGCTGAGTTTTCTTGTATCTCATTTAGTTTCCTTAGAATTATCACTCGAAATTCCTTGTCAGTCATTTCAAGGGCTTCTTGTTCTATAAGGTCTAGAGTTTGAGATTTAACTTTTGGTGGTATACTTTCTTGATTTTTTGTATTTCTGGTATCTTTTTTTTGATGTTTATTCATTGTGGCAGGGGGTTTCACAGTCCACCGGTTTGAGACTATTGACTAACTAAGATGTTGCTGTGGTTGCCAATTTGGTATGGCTACCTCTGTGACTGCTCAGTTGGCCTCTAGTGCCTTGTGTGTGTGGTTGCCTCGGATCTTGGGCCTCTCCGGGGAGCCACCTCTCTGTTCATCTTGGACTCTGCTGGGCTGCTGGATCAAGGGGCGGTACCACAGGGTGTGTGGTCTCTACTGAGCTTCCACTTCCCGTGCAGGACTTCTCCCTGTTCTGTGCGGTCTGGCCCGGGCTGTTGGATCACGCAGTGGGGGCTCCACAGGGTGTGTGGTTTCTGTCGAGTCTCCGCCTCCCTAGCCAGACGTCTCCCCACTCTGTGTGCACTGGGCTGGGTTGGGACGTGTCTTCTGAAACCCTTGTCTATCAGCTGGGCCTTCAAGAACCTGCTTGGCACTGCCTCACCCAGGAAGTCTACCAGGTTTCTGCTAGGCGCAGATGTCCGGTCGCTCTGGGTGCCTTTGTAACACTGTGTAGATCTTTCTCTGGACTTATCACCTTCCTTCTGGTATCATGGTTATTTGTGTACTTGTCTTATCTCCCACACCAGAGTGTGAGCTCCTCGGGGAAGGAGCCCGCAGCACACGGTTCACCTTTGAATCCTCCCGGCGTGGACCAACTCCGGTGCCCACCCGCAGTTAGCTCTCTGGCAGGGTCAAGCAAACTCGGGAACTCTCCGACCACACTATTCCTAACCAGAAATCAGTTAGGCGTTTTTCCGAACTGGTGGCCGCACAGATGGTATCTGCCTCCTGGTAACAGGAAGTTTACCGGGGCCGGAGCCCAGGGTGCGGTGGAGTGACAGTCGGCCCAGCCCGTACTTCCTTGCCCTCCCGACGCTGGCCGGGGATGCCCCACGCGACCAGCCCCGCCAGAGAACCGCGGAGGGAGAGGGAGGGGAGGCCGGCCTGCAGGCCCCGGGAAGCCCCACGCCGGTGCATGCAAGTGGGAAGGCTCAGTGAGGAGCTGAGCCAGGCAAGGAGGACAGGCTTGGCCGAGCCAGGCTGGAGCCGCCACCACCTGAGAAAATGGAGGCAGTCCCAGGGCTGGTGAGTGGCCCAGTGGGGCAGGCGGAAGCCAGGTGGGCATCTGCCCCCTGAGCAGGGCCGGGCCGGGGGTCACACACGGGGCTGTGCCGGGCCGGGCGGATCCCTCTCTGCCTCTGCATCGTCACCGTCCCCGTCCTCGGCCACTGCCGCCTCGGGCTGCTCACTCAGTTCCATGCGCAGCTTGGGTGCTCCCAGGAATCTTCTTTTATGCTGGCCTGAAACATCGAATCCTGAATAGGGCAGCTGGCCACCTTCAGCATGGCCCCGGCCTCCGGTGTCCTGGCAGCATCAACAGCAGCCCGGTGCTGTGTTCCCTGTTTAGAGACTTGCTTTTGCAGCTAAGAAACAGTGCTTTTCCTGCTCCATACTTCAAAGCTGTTGCCTGTAAACGAGGCAGCCTCTCCTCTGAGCAGGGTGTGCCAGGGCTCCCAAAACATGTCCCCTTTCTCTCTCTCTACCCTGTGTTCTGGACACCCCTGGCCACCAAGCAGAGCAGCAAACACTCAGGAAAAGCCACACTTTCTTAGGTAGGGTGGGATGAGGCGGTATTCTGCTTCTACCATCTTTCAATGTGAGACCCCTGGGTCACTGTCACCACTACCAGATGGACTTTGGACTTCCAAGCCTCAGAAACTATAAGCAGTAAATTTCATTTCCTTTATAAAATAAAATGTAAAAAAACCTGAAACTACTTCATATTGTCAAAGTTGAAGACATTAACATTTCTTTCTGTAATCATACTTGATTTGTATATGATTAGATTCTGAAAGTTAAAAATTAACAAATCACATTTTTATGATAATGCATAATTACCGTTTACTGGAGAAGCAGGGAGGTTGCTAGAATTACATGACCTTTGGACGCTCTTATTTTCATCACATCTTCACATTCCCTAAAACTTATTTAGCCTTTAATGTGTGCCATGTATTGGTCTTGAGATGGGATTTAGAGGAAAACAGAAAACGACAACCTCTGCCAAGACAGAGCTCACTTTCTGATGGGGAGCTGAAAAATATACAAAAATCAAATGAATATAAATTTTAATGGTGGGGAGTGATAAATGATATAAAAATATAAAGTTAGGTAAAATTGTAGAAGGCCATGAGGATGCTATTCTAGAGAAGGTGATCTGGGAAGGTCCTCTGGAGAGGAGACCTTTGAGCAGAGTCCTGAAGAAAATAAGTTCTAGCCTTGCTGGTAGCTGGAATAAATAGAAAGCAAGGGTGAATATTCTGAGGGGAGAGGTGTTTTTCATGTTTGATAAAACTTGAAGAGCATATTGTGGTCAAAAGAAAGACAGAAAAGGAGGAATAATAACAAATGAAGTTGGACTCTGTGTCAGCCAGTAGCCAGACCATTTAGGTGCCAGTGAGCCATGAAATGAAACCTTGATCCAAGTATGATGGGAAGCCACTGTGTTTTGAGCAAATGAGTAACATGTTCTGCTTTATATGTTAAAATACAGCTCTGAATGCTATATTTAGAACAGATGGCAGGGATTAGAAGCAGAGAGAATTTAGGAAGCATCTGTACTAGTTTAGGTATAAGATGACGATGGCTTATACAAGGTGGAGCAATGGGGGTGATAAGACAATTGGATTTGGAACCTAATCCCTTCTTCTCCTAGGGCCTACCTTTTGGAGACCTCCTTCTTCCAGGTGAGGATGGCTGGTGGTCCCTTACTCTGCCAGCTTGCAGCTGAGCTGCTGTCCAGGGACTTCTTTCAGTTTCTGGGTGGGTGCTAGTATTCTGGATCGTCTGTTTCTTGGCTTACTGCTCCATTTTCCTGGACTTCCTAAAAAAATGAAGATGAGGAAAATTGTCAGAGTTCTTGTCAGTCTGAGAAACTTTATTGTGTCACCACATTTGTTGGATAATTCAGTCTTAGTACAAAATTCAAGAACAAACATAATTTTCCTCAGAACTTGAGTGCACTTTTCCATTGTCCTTCAGCATTGGGATTGCTTATCCTTGACAGTCTTATTTTTGCTACTTTGTACTGCTCTAAAATGTATTGTTTCGAAGTAATACATCCAGTAATAGGTTTTTGTTCATTCATTGTGCTGGGCAATTGGTGGAGCCTTTTAATCTGAAGATTTGTGTTCTCATTCAATTCTCGGAACTTCTCATATTATTCCTTTGGTAATTTCCATCTCATGTTACCTATATCCTCTTTTTTGGAACTCCATGTAGTTTGATTTCAGAACATTTTATTGATCCTCTAAAATTAATTTTTCTTCCTTTTTGCCCCCTTTGGCCACTGTTTCATGCTCAGATACGATGAACTGCAGATTTCTTTGCTCTACTTTATCAAATAGCATCCCTCCATTAAAAGTGTATTAGTTTTGTTTTGCTGTTGTAACACATTACCCCAAACACAAACACAAATTCATTATCTTACATGTCTGGAGGTCAGAAATCCAACACAGTTCTCACCAGATTAAAATCAAGGTATTGGCAGGGTTCCCTTCCCTTCTGTAGGCTCTAGGAGAGAGTAAGTATTCTCGCTTTTCCCAGCTTCTAAAGGCTGCTTGCACGTGTTGGTTCATGGCCTCCTTTCTGCATCTTCAAAGCCAGCAATGTTGCATCTCTCTTTCTCTTTGCCCAAAGCTGGGAAAATGTCTTTGTTTTTTAAGAATTCATGTAATTAGATTGTGATTACCTGGATAATCCAGACTAGTCTCTTCATCTCAAGATTTGTAACCTTAATCATATCTGCAAAGTATCTGTTGCCATGTAAGGTAACACATTCACGGGTTCCAGGAATTAAGATTTGCACATCATTGTGGGTCATTATTTTGCCTATCACAAACTTTCTACTAGAATTTAATGAAATGTCTGTAACTGCTTATATTCCTCTCCTATTTTTTTTTTTTTGTGGCAATCAGCATGTACACCATTTTACCTTATTTTACTCTCATTTTACTGAGCTAGGAGGAAGAGTAGGTAAATAAATAAGCATTTTGAATCAAAAGACTTCACTCAAAAGTTTCTTGTTCCCATTATTATTTGAAACCCACTGTCATATAGGGTCTTCAGTCGGTCAATAAAACTTGTTTTTTATTTTTAAAACATATTTTGTATTTTCAAAATTACCTAGCATTTGCATTACTCTTTTTACTGTTCCTTGAATTTAAACTCACTGTAAAAGGAATTTCTTTATTTAAGCTACTTAAATGTAATTACAATTTCTATCTCTTGAGGCTGAGTCGTGTTTTCAAGTCTTCTTGTATGTTGTTAGCATTTTAAAGTATTCTATACTTGTTTAAATGCTGACACGCTATTTTTCTATTTGTGTGTGTGAGTATGTTTTATGTGTATGTGTCTAAGTCTTAGTGTGTTTCTAGGGGGTAGTTGTAGTTAAAGTGGTATCAATTATTTTGCTAGAGATACAAATATTTCTTTGAAAGTAACTTTTAAACTTAGGAAGAAATAAGATTTATTGTGAAATATTTAGCTTAACCTTATAGTTTAATCATTTTAAACTTTAAAAGATGTCTTATTGCATTTTATATTTCTCGTTAGAAATGATGCATTTTCCATACTTCAAAATAACTTTCATGTATTCTATTATTCATAACAAAACCATTATTTTCCACACTGTCTTCTATAGAACCCTAGACTTTTGTGTGATTTTAGTAGCTCTTAGGAAAACGTGCATTCTGTGGGCAAATAATTTGGGAAAATGATTCATTCTACTACATTTCTCTGCTAAGTGTATTTAAAGTTTATTAAGACAAATTATACAATAAAACAAAACAAAAAACTTCTTAAACCTTTAGTCAACCCCAAATATTCTACATATATTTGATTGTGAAACATTTTTTTTTTTTTTTTAGTTTGAGGGTTATCCATTAACAGCTCATGTGAAACTGTATCTCAGAAATGTAGTTTGAAAATGCTGCCATAGCCCATACTTCTAACTGTTTTGTGCTAAATATTTTGACTTTATCATATAAAAATGCAATTCAGAGAATGATTACCCAGACATAGTTTTATCATTGGAAAAGAATTAGAACATGTGCTGAGAGGCATGTAATCCGGCCCTCTGCTGTCCTCCTGGTTCTTCCACTAGCTAATGCTAGTGGGGTGACATCCATTTCTAGAGCTGTACTCTGAGAGCCCAGCATGGAACTTCACAAGTTATCCAGGCTTACTCTGTGACCAACAGCACATTTTCCCTAATTATTCTGCTCCTTTCTTGTAAGAAATACTGATTTAGCCTCAAGGTACAAGGAAGAGCAGAAGAGAGAATGTGGTAGGACACAAAATGCTTTCTTCAGTTCAACTCTCATCTGTAGACACAACTTCTTTGAGTTCGGTGAGAGTATCAGACATCCTTTCCCAGGCAGCCTTGTGAAAAGGGTTCAGAATCAGTTTATTAGGTATTTATAAATATTTATTTGTACTTCTCCCTGTTTCAGAAAATATTTTAGGAAATTTTCAAAAATGCATAAATTGTAACAAGATGTTAAAATGAATGTTATTGTTACCTACATACTTACTATTACTGGGCTGTAAGTTTAGTTCTATATTTTCCAGAAACCATGTGCAAACAAGGAATCTTTGTCAATTAACAAGAGTCACAATATCCACTGGATAAAAACAAATAAATTGCTTAAAAGAATTAGAACTATTCTTGTACTAGAATCAG
Source organism: Cynocephalus volans (assembly GCF_027409185.1). Taxonomy (NCBI): domain Eukaryota; kingdom Metazoa; phylum Chordata; class Mammalia; order Dermoptera; family Cynocephalidae; genus Cynocephalus; species Cynocephalus volans. The sequence goes on from NC_084464.1 coordinate 83,029,754, forward strand.
GCAAAATTTTATCCTGGAAGGGCTTTGTAAAGAAACAATTTTGAAATTTAGTTAATATTATGCTGTCAATAAAAGTTGATGGTATCATACCTAAGCATAACTTAATAGCAATAATGGTGTGCGTGTGTGTGTGTGTGTGTAGTTAGGGGAGGGTATGGTATTTTGTTTGTTTGTTTTTTGGTGGTTGGTCTGCACAGGGATTGAACTCTGGACCTTGGTATTATCAGAACCATGCTCTAACCAACTGAGCTAACCAGACAGCCTGAGGGTATAGTTTTAATCCAGTACTAGTTAGGTATTCAGCTCTTGGATGACCTTGAAGAGGGTTGGATTCTCAGCACTTAACCCAATGTCCTGAGTTTAGCAGGTGCCAATAAATCTTTGTTGAAGGTGATAATTATTCCACAAAGGGAGCATATATTAAAGAATACATCAGAATTGCTTTCCTATGGAATTAACACTGGTATCTTATTACAAAGTTTACTTTGAATCTGCTGCCCTATATCCTATATCCATGAGAACAGAACAAAAGGATGTCTGCTAGCCAAGTCATGGCTGAGAGATTACTCCTCAGTTTGGGCCATCCCATATTTGAAAAGCTCAATCTCAAAGCACAAATTTGATTTTTTAAATGTCTGTAAGTTTACCCCCAAGGCTTAGTTCTGTCTATTGCTGATAGAATATTCCTGTAGGATAGGAACTTATACATACAGAAATTGAGATTCAGAACGGTGGAGCTTTTTGACCCAGTTCATTGAGCTAGCAAGTGGCAGAGCTGGGACTTGAACCCAGGTCTGTCTAACCTTACATTTTATGATCTTAACTACTGCACCGTGCTGAGAGAGAGCCTGTAGGGCTTGAACTATATGCTTTGTTTCACAAAGAAAGAGCAGGAAAGAATACTGCAGACAGAAGGACCATTAAAACTTCACAGTCAATAATTCTGGAAATTCAGCTGTTTTAAATTTGCTCTGGTGCTCCTGGGTCTCACCACTTATTTCTGCTGTCATGAGAGCTGGGCTTTCTCAATGCCAGCCTTTGTGTCATGCTTCAAGGAGAGCGTGTTTGATGTACTTTTTGAATCCCAGGGACACTGACTTTCACAGGAGAGCCTACATCCTTTCATTTATTTCATGTGCTCTCAGGTGGTATTTAAGTTGACAACTAGGTCCTCAGTTGTCTTCTCAAGGAATTATAGGTACTCAACTTTCATCTTTCTTTGTCTGTGTATTTTTGTTAATGATAAAAGGATCAAGAAGGCTTTGTATCCTCTTCTCTCCCCAGCCACTCCCTGGCATTCTCAGTGAAGTGTTACTTGGAAAATCACACTCTTACATTGGTGTTTAGCAAATTGAAATTCACTGCAGCAAGGAAAAAATCAGTTCTGGAGGCTTATTTCTCTGCAGATTCTTTGTTAGGATTTCAATCCTGGATCTTCACTAGTCAAGATAGGGAGAAACAGAAGAGGGAACAAGGACCCCTGAAGTGTTCTGAATTAAAGTGGCTACATCCCAACTCAGTACTTCTAAGATGGCCTGTGTACCTTGCACACATCCCTCTGGTTTGCTCTTCTTTAGATGTCCTTTTTTTTTTACGTCAGGCCCTCCTGCAAAGCATCTTTAGCAAACTCTATTTGTGGGTTAAATGTACACTGTTCATATTAATGTGAAGTCTTATCAAACATTCTTTTCATCCTACTCTAAGCAGGCTGACAACCCGCATCATGCTCTTCTTTACTGTTTCCTACATGATTTCCTCAGGAATACATGTTAGCAGGATGTATTTGTCAGTGAAAATGATACATCCCTACTTTTGTGAGAAATTTGTCTTAAAAGAATATGTTCTCTTCTGACAAGCATAAGACTGACATTAGGCAGAAACAGAAAGTCTAATTTTAAAGTCTAATTTTCTGATTCATTGAATACAGTAGACATAGAATGAAGCCCAAACTTACAATGTTATAAGATTTTGAGGAATATGAGAGATAAAAGGACATTGTTAATGTTCTTCATACCTACATACGATGGGCCAGAAACAGTAAAAGTAGCAAAAAGAGGAAATATGTAAAAAAAAAAAAGTCTGTAGTATAAACTAAATTTTCAAAACTTATGAAGTATAAGATAAATATCAATTTCTGCTCCTAAATTTGGTATTTTTTTTTTTTTTGCTACAAGTAAGATTCATAAAGAGAATGATAAATGACATAATAGAAGGTAGTTTTTAATATAGGGAAAATACTTGCATCACCAGAGTCAGAAATAAAGTTAATATAAAATAATAATATATCAATATATACATAATGCAATATGTAATGGAAAGACAAGATATGAAAAGGCTTTCTCCACTTCTATTACTTTATAGGCTTATGTCTGAAAAGTTGGGAACCAAGGATCTGATAGTTCCAAATATTTATTTATAACATTTACTTGTAGATATTTGTGGGGTACAGTGTGTTGTATCAATGTATGCATATACAGCAAAATGATTCACTTAAGGGAGATAGCATAATTTTGTACCCATTAGTCCACCACTTCTTCTCCTATCTTTCTTTCCAAGCCTCTGGTAACCATTATTCTACTCTACTTCTATGAGAACCCCTTTTTAGCTTTTAGATTCCACATATGAGTGAGATCATGTGGTATTTGTCTTTCTGTGCTTGACTTATTTCACTTAACATAATGGTTTCCAGTTCCATCCATGTAAATGATAGGATATCATTTGCTTTTATAGCTGAATAGTATTCCATTGTGTATATATGTACCACAGGTTTTTTTAAATCCATTCATCCATTCAGGGGCATTTAGATTGATTCCATCTCTTGGCTATTGAGAACAACATTGTGATGAACATGGGAGTGCAGGTGTCTTTTTGGTATATTGATTTCATTTTCTTTGGTGGGATAGGTGGGTCATAAGGTAGATCTATTTTTAGTTCTCTGAGTAAACTCCTTATTTTTTTCATGATGGCTGTACCACTTTACATTCCTACCAACAATGTGTGCAACCTTGTCAGCATTTGTTATTTTCTGTCTTGTTGAAAATAGTTACTCTAACTGGGGTGAGATGATTATCTCATTATGGTTTTCATTTGCAATTCACTGTTGATTAGTGGTTTTGAGCATTTTTTTCATGTGCTTGCTGGCCATTTGTATGTCTTCTGAGAAATGTTTGTCTAGGGTCTTTGCCCATTTTTTAATTGGGATATTTGCTTTTTTGCTGTTGAGTGTTTGAGTTCCTTATGTATTCTGGATATTAGCCCCTTGTCTGATGCATAGTTTGCAAACACTATCTCTCATTCTGTAAGCCGTCCCTTCACTGTGTTGATAGTGCCCCTTGCTGTGCAGAAACTTTTCAGTTTGATGTAGTCCCATGTGTGTATTTTTGCTTTAGTTGCGTGTGCCTTTGTAGTCTTGCTCAAAAAAGCACTGCCCATACACATTTTGTGTTGTGTTTCCCCTATGTTTTCTTCTAGTAGTTTCATAGTTTTATGTCTTAAATTTAGGTCTTTATTCCATTTTGAACTGATTTTTGTGAATGGTGAGAGACAGTGGTCTAGTTTCAATCTTCTGCAGGTGGATATCCAGCTTTCTCATCACCATTTATTGAAGAGGCTGTCCTTTCTCCACTGTATATTCTTGGCACCTTTGTCAAAAATAGTTGGCTGTAATTGCATGGGGTTTTTTCTGGGTTCTGTATTCTGTTCCATTGGTCAACTTTTCTATTTTTATGCCAGTACCATGCTGTTTTGATTACTATAAATTTATAGTATATTTTGAAGTTAGGAAGTGTGATGCCTCCAATTTTGTTCTTTTTGCCTAAGATTGCTTTCATTATACAGTGTCTTTGTAATTCCATACAAATTTTAAGATCATATTTCTACTAATGTGAAGAATGACATTCATATTTTGATAGGGATTGCATTGAATATGTAGATTGCTTTGGGTTATAAGGATATTCTAATGGTGTTAATTCTTCCATCAAAAGAACATGGGATATCTTTCCATTTATTTGTGTCCTCTTCAATTTTTTTCACCAATGTTTTATAGTTTTCAGTGTATAGAGAAAAGAGATTGAAGGAAGATACATTATTTAAAGAGGGAATGAGTGATAATTTTTTCAAAATGGGTGAAAGGAATTAGGCCAGAGATTCAAGAATAGCTATGAACCCCAAGCAGGATAAATAGTAAAAATATCAAAATTTACAAATAAAGATAAAAACTTATAAGTCATATTTAATAATAACAAATCAGCAAAGAAAGACTAATATCATCAGAAGAAATGGAAGACAGAAAACAATAGAATGACACCTTTAATGTGCCAAACAAACAAAAAAGCTCACTGTCAACCTAAAATGCTATACCCTGTGAAACTGTCCTTCTAAGAATAAGGCAATAAAAAACTAAAATAAATTAAAGAAACACCAAAAAAAAATTTTTCACTGAAAGAAAAAATTTGAAATTCAAACTCATAATTGCAGGAAAAAAAATAGTAGAAAGTGTAAATATATGAGAAAATATAAAAGATCATTCCGTATTTAAATAATAATAATAAACCTGCAGTGTGAAATACATGTGTGTGTGTGTGTGTGTGTGTGTGTGTGCATGTGTGTGTAGAATTAAAATGCATGGCAACAATAGCATAAAAAGTGAAAGTGGAATAAATGGAGTTTAAAGTTCAAAGGTCCCTCAGCAGCCCCCAAGGATCCAAGCCAGGCAAGTCCCTGACCCCCAGAACCCAAACAGATGACCTCCAGGCCTGATGCAGCAACAGGCAGCTGAGCAAGAGCAAAATTCCCTGACATTGCTGCAGACACCAGGGTGGAACAAGGGGATTGTGAAAGCCTCTTCCACAATGACTAAACACCAATGGACATACTAGAAATATGAAGAACTAGGAAGGTATGACACCACAAAAGGAATATAACAACTCTCAAGTTCTAGATCCTATAGAACAGGGAGTCTTTAAAATGACTGACAAGGAATTTTGAACAACTATTCTAAGGAAACTAACTGATATCTAAGAAGACTCAGTTAGACAACACAATGAAATGAGAAAAAGTACACATGACCTGAAAGAGGAAATGTACAAAAAAAATCAATGCCTGAAAAAGAATGAAGAAGAGCTTGTGATGCTGAAAGATTCATTCAACAAAATATAAAACACAACAGAGAGCTTAACCAGCAGGCTAGAGCAAGCAGAAGAGAAAATTTCTGACCTTGAAGGTGGCCTGTTCAAATAGCACAGGCATAAAAGAAAAAGAAAAAAGAATTTTAAAAACTTAAGAAAATATAAGAGAGATAACAGACAACCTTAAGTGCTCAAATATCTGAATCATGGGTATTCAAGAAGGGGAAGAGAAAGGAAACGGCATTGAAAATATATTCAATGAAATAATAGCAGACAACTTACCAGAAATAGGGAGAGATACAGATCTTCAGATTCAGGAGTCTCAAAGATCCCCAAACATATTCAACCCAAAAAGGTTCTCACCAAGATATGTTATAGTCAAATTGGCAAAACTCAAAGACAAAGAGAGAATCTTAAAAGCTGCGAGAGAGAAGCATCAAGTACCTATAAGGGAGCCCCTATCAGACTAACATCAGACTTTTCATCAGAAACACTAAAAGCTAGAAGAGAATGGATGATACATTCAAAGTACTGAAAGACAAAAATTGCCAGCCAAGAATTCTTTACCCCGCAATGATACCCTTCCAAAATGAAGGTCAAATAGTATATTTTCCAGACAATCAAAAACTGTGGGAGTTCACTACCACATGACCAGCCTTACAAGAAATTCTCAAGGGAGTACTGGGTCTGGTACCTGAAAAACAACCATCACTACCATGAATACTCAAGAAAAAACAAAACCTACCAGTAAAATGAAAAGGCTAACAATAAAGAGAAAAAAAGTTTATCTACCAGATCTACCATCCCAAGAAACCAACAAACACAGAAGACAAACAGTAAATCAGAAAGAAAGGAACAAAAGATATTTAAAACATCCAAACAAAAATCAATAAAATGCCAGGAGTAAATCAACATTTTTCAATAATAACTTTTAAAGTAAAAGGATTGAAATCCCCACTCAAAAGACACATACTGATTGATTGAGATGGACACAACAATATGATAACTTCAAGAGACCCACCTCACCTGTAAAGACACACATAGACTAAGAGTGAAAAGATGGAAAAACATATACCAAGCAAATAGAAATGAAAAGTGAGCTGAAGTAGCTATTCTTATATCAGATAAAGTAGACTTTAAACCAACAACCATAAAAAAAGATAAAGAAGGCCACTATATAGTAACAAAAGGATCTATCCAACAAGAAGACATAACAATCATAAATATATATGCAACCAACATCAGAGCAGCCAGTTTTATAAAGCAAACACCATTAAACCTAAAGAAAGAGATAGACATCAATACCATAGTAGTAGGGGACCTGAACACCCCACTCTCAACATTGGACAGATCATCTAGGCAAAAAATCAACAGAGAAATACAAAATCTAAACAACACATTAGACCAATTGGACTTGGCACATATGTACAGAACATTTCATACAGCAACCTGAGAATATTCATTCTCATCAGCCCATGGAACTTTCTCCAGGATAGACCACGTTAGGTCACAAATCAAGTCTCAACAAATTTTAAAAAACTGGAACTATTCCATGTGTTTTTTCAAACAGTAGATTAAAACTAGAAATTAATAAAACAAAATGAAACTCTGGAAACTATACAAATACAGAGAAATTAAATAACATTCTACTTAATGACATATGGGTCCAAGAAATTAAACAGGAAATCAAAAAACTTATTGAAACTAATGAAAATAATGACAACTAAAATAAGGTTAACTAAAAAGAGAAGAGAGGAGACCCAAATAACAAAAATTAGAAATGAAAAAGGCAATATTACAACTGATACCTCAGAAATACAAGGAATCGTAAGAGACTACTATAAACTACACACCAACAAATTTGAAAATCTGGAGGAAATGGATAAGTTTTGGGACATCCACAAACTACCAAGACTGAGCCAAGAAGCATAAATAATCTCAACAGACAAATAACCAAAGACGTTGAAGCTGTTATCAGCAGTTCCCAACAAAGAAAAGCCCAGGACTGGATGACTTCACTGCAAAATTCTACCAAACTTTTAAGGAAGAATTAATACCAATTCTCTACAAACTACTCCAAAAAATTGAAACAGAGGCCATTTTCCCAAACTCATTCTATGAGGCAAACATCACTCTGATACCAAAATCAGACAAAGTTACAACAAAAAAGAAAACTACAGGCCAGTATCTTTGATGAATATAGATGTAAAAATCTTCAATAAAATACAAACTAATAGAATACAGCAGCACATACATAAAATTATACACCATGATCAAGTGGGATTCATCCCATGGATGGAAGGTTGGTTCAACATACATATATCAATAATGTGATACACCACATCAATTAAATCAAAGACAAAAACCATATGATCATTTCTATAGATGCTGAAAAAGCATTTGACAAAGTTCAACATTCATTTATGACACAGACTCTGTATAAATTGGGTACAGAAGGAAAGTATCTCAACACAATTAAAGCCATATATGACAACCCACTGCCAATATTATTCTGAATGGGGAAAAGTTGGAAGCTTTTCCCTTAGGAAGAGGAACAAGAGAAGGATGCCCACTCTCTCCACTCCTACTCGACATAGTATTTTAAGTACTAGCCAGAGCAATGAGGGAAGAGAAGGAAATAAAGGGCATCCAGACTGCAAAAGATGAAGTCAAACTGTCCATGTTTGCAGATGATATGATCCTATGTATAGAATAGCCTAAAGACTCTACAAAAAAACTCTTAGAGTTAATAAATGATTTCAGCAAAGTTTCAGGATACAAAATCAACATGCAAAAATCAGTGGCATTTCTCTGCTCCAACAGTGAACTAGCAGAAAAAGAAGTCAAGAAAGCTAGCCCATTCACAATAGTAAAAAAAAAAAAAAAAAAAAAACCTAGGAATAAATATAACCAAAGGATGTGAAAAATCTCTTCAATGAGAACTACAATCCACTGTTGAGAGAAATTAAAAAGGACACAAGAAAATGGAAAGATATCCCATGCTCTTGGATTGGAAGAATTAACATTGTGAAAATGTCCATACTACCCAAAATGATCTACAGATTCAACACAATCCCCATCAAAATTCCAATGACATTTTTCTCTGCATTGGAAAAACAATCCTATCATTCACATAGAATAACAAAAGACCATGAATAGCCAAAGGAATCCTGAACAAATAAAATAAAGCTGGAGGCATAACACTACCTGCCTTTAAAATATACTACCAAGCTATAATAAACAAAACAGCATGGTACTGGCATAAAAACAGACACACAGACCAATGGAACAGAACAGAGAATTCAGAAATCAAGCCATGCCCCTACAGCCATCTGATCTTTGACAAAGAAACCAAGACTACTCACTGGGGAAGAGACTGCCTCTTCAGTAAATGGTGCTGGGAAAATTGGACATTCATATGTAGGAGAATGAAACTAGAATGACACTTCTCACCATATACTAAAATTAACTCAAAACAGATTAAAGAATTAAGTATACATCCTGAATCAATAGAACTCCTTAAAGAAAATATAGGGGAAACACTCTAGGAAGTAGGAGTGGGTACAGACTTTATGAATACAACCCCAAAAGTACAGGCAACCAAAGGAAAAATAAACAAATGGGATTATATCAAATTAAAAAGCTTCTGCACAGCAAAAGAAACAATTAACAGACTGAAGAAACAACCAACAGAGTGGGAGAAAGTATTTGCAAAATATATATCTGACAAAGGCTTCATAATCAGAATATGCAAGCAACTCAAACAGCCAAACAACAAGTAACATATAGAAATATTCTATATGCATACACATATAGAAATATGAGTATACTATATTCAAGTCTGTGTTCTTTTCTATTTGTATATACTATACAGATAAAAGTATAATGGGCATGTATGTATATAAGGTGTATAATGTATAATAAAATATATACATATAAAGTATATGTAACAACCATTTTAAAAAACATATTACTGTATTAATATTCTGGGGTCCACATTAAACAAAATACTGGACCAGAAGAGCTATGTCTGGGCAGCTAAGAGTTTATTATATAGCATGAGGAAATAAATTAATCAATTACCTCTGCTTTGCATTGTTTTCAGGCAAACTATATTCTCACTGAATGCTAAAGACCACCATAACTTGCTTCTTTTACAGTGATGAAAATGGATTCTGAAGGATGAACTTCCTTTTGCCTTGTTTTCATATCCCTTTTGCCCAGTTTTCATATCTTCTTTTCATTCCTTTTTTTTTCCATAGCCCACATGCAATCCATCAGGAATTTTATCGGTTGTACTTTCAAATCATATCTTGAGTATGACTTCTTCTCACTAGCTCCACAACTACAACCCTAGTCCAAGTCGTTAGCCAAGAAGTAAGAAGGATGTAGGGAAACACAAGGAACAGATAGAGCACTACCAGGAAGATGGTAAACATAGGGCTCAACACCACTGCTAGACCTGAAGAAGCAAGGGGAGAGGGCTGTTATAGGACTGAGAGGGATGTCTGACCTTGAGTTGAGGAATTATGCCACCTTAAGGCAATCACTTTGGGGAAGGAGGACTGAGGAATAAATATCCTGGGCTTACTAACATTCCTACCTCAGTACTTTGCTTATGATCCTCATTGGCTGAGCCCCACCTGAAACCAGCTGTCTGGTTTCAAGACCCTATTGATGGGGTCCATACAGGTCATACAGGCATAGAGCAGGGTAGAAGAGGGTGGATAGTAAATCTGAGGTAGGGGGATGCATCTCTTAATGGGACCTTTCAATTCTACTATGGCTCCCTTTTATTTTCCACAAAGCAACCAGAACAATTCTCCTAAATCCTAAGGCAGATCACACCACTGCTTTCCCCAAAACCTTCTAATGGCTTCTAGTCTCAACCACAGTAAAATCTAAAGTTCATCCAAAAGGCTATACAGCCTAAGGGACCTGGCTGCATCAATACTTCTTTGGCTTTTTCACTAATCATTCTCCCTCTTGGGTAAGATTCCTCACTTGCATGACCTCTTTTCTGTTCTTTTAACACATCAAGCTTACTTCCAACCCAGCATATCTGTAATTTGGAATTCTACTCTCCTCTTCCTGGATATGTGCATGCCTTATCCTTTCACTTGCTTCAATCTTCTATTTATATGTCACCTGTGTAAAGAGACTTTACTTGACCTCTTTATTGCATCTTAACATCATTCTCTGTATTCTAATCCTGCCTTATTTTTTTTTCCCTAGAACTGAACTGCCTCTGGTGTATATTTAATGTTTATTTGTTTGTTTATTATCTTCCCCACCACTGTAGAATGCATGTTCTATGTAAGGAGAGACACGTTCTTCCTCTGTTACATGTGTTAGTGCGGAGAGGTAAACTGCTATAATAAACAACCCTGAATTAATGCAGTAAAACTTATTTCTTGCTCATATAACAATCCAGGGAAGGTTTCTGTAGAATGATGCCCTAGACTGTTTTGTGCTGCTATAACTGAATGCCTGAGGCTGGGTAATTTATAAAGAAAGGAAATTTATTTTCTCACAATTCTGGAGGCTGTGAAGTCCAGATCAAGTTGTTGGCATTTGGTGTGCAGTGAGAGGCTTTCCTGCTGCATCCTCACATGGCAGAACTTGGAAGGGCAAAAATGCTTCACAAAGGTTCTTTTATAAGGACCTTAGTCCTATTAATGAGGGAGAAGAAGTCATGGTCTAATCACCTCTTCAAACCCCTACCTCTTAAAACTATTACATTGGCAATATCCAAATTGGGGGGGGGGGACAAATTTAAACCATAGCAGGTAATTACTAAAGCATTCTGACTGCTAAGTGGCAAACAATATATAGATATATCCATATGGGTAGATCATTAATATGGCTCATATAGTTGTTTCCAAGAAACTTCCAGTGCATAAATCTCTGGATATCTTCCACCCTATTTATACCAATTTGTAAAGGGTCAGTACCTGCTTTAATCCTAGGACATGAGAGAGAGAGAAAAGGATTTATGGAGAGCAAGATATTTCTATACAAGCTTATATTAATATATTCTTTCTTCTTCTAATCAACTCTGTTGACATTAGGGCGGGTAAAAGACAGTTATTCTCTAACTGAATCTTCAAATTTTCATTTCTCTGAGATCTTTTTGGGAATCACGAGGCCATTCTTTTTGTCAAGGCTTATCCTTGTATGTGTTACAGAAGAGCCCCTGGTGTTTCTGGAGTTCATTTTTCATATAATATATATTCCAATCAGTGGGACATATAACTGTGAGTGTTACATTTTTATTTGTTTTACTGATCTAAAGGCTTTTTCTGCATTGTCATTTGTCAATCAATACCAATTTCTAGGATTCTTTAAAGGAACTCATTTAGTTTTTGCTGTACAAGCAATGTTTTAATGAGAATAATCAATTTTTCTGCCACACATAATAGAGCAAATAAGTAGACATGTTTAAAGGAATAATGTTCTTGAGGAAAAAAGCACCACTACTTTTATTTCTATGAGTTAAGAGGAGTAATGAAAATTGTCACAACATCTCAAATCAGTAAGCATGCAAGTACACTTATAATAAACATAAATATAAGTACAAGGGAGGTTACTAGAAGGCATAAGACAAAATCTCTGCTCCCAAGGAACCCAACTTTATGAACATTTTAGTTTATGAAGAGTGACTAGATTTTATAAAAAAAACCAAAACAATGGAACTAAGTTTTGTGTTTTTGAACAGAGCAAGTATGTGGCAGACCCTTTTTCCCGCCATAATCTCACAGAGGACTCTAAGGCTTTATTTCTTTCCCACTCCACTGTCTTAAACATATGGCTCTGTAAGTCTCCCATCTACCCATGGTAGCTTTTCTCAGTTTTCTTTAGTGGATAGTTTTCCTAAACAATAATGTAATTTTCATTTTTCTTACTGCAAGTATAATTTAACTGAACATACTGATTTTTATGTTTGCACATTTTGTGTGTGTGTCCTCAAGATACATATTTGTTTTCTCAAGAAACAAAATCATTTTATCTGCATTATATTCAACTGTTTTCAAAACAAGAAAATTTTGGCATTTGCAAACATTACACCCCAGTATCTTCATAGAGACCTCAAATTGCAAATATCATTGAAGTATATAACATATTCCAAAGAAAATGTAGCAAACAGTCTCTAGATCCTCGATTTTTTTCAAACAGAACACTAAGCATATTTATGAGATCAAAACAAATTTTATTCCTGAATAAAAGCTAATATTTGCATAGTTTGGGATAACATTAAATATATCTAAATCTGCTTAGAACTCAATTGTTATCATTTAACACAGAGGATTTCTGTGTTTTGGACAGGAAGAGACAAATGTGGCCACATTGAGGGTGAATGCTAGACAACTCACAAATTTCCCATGTTATCTAAACGATGCCCTCTCACACCCAACCTAGTAGCAGCTTAGAGGGCAGAAAACTTGTGCCCAGCTTTCAGTAGATTCTACTGGCTGGAAGAGTACTCTAAACATTTTCTGCAATATTTTCCCCTTAAGCTCCAGCACATTTCCTCTGGGGTACAAGCAAAGTACATTTTCTTTTTATTTTCCAGCTCAACATTTTACAGTTTTTCTTAAAAGAGAATTACAATGGAACAGTCAATTTTTTCATATAGCAGATTTATCTTTCATGTCTTTGGAGAATTTTCAGTGGAAAAGAGAAAAAAATGAGGATTGCTTTATATCACTTTTTAAATAAGATGACTTCCTGAACTGAGCAAATTAAGTCCGTAGCATCTCTTATTGCCAGTCCACAAAAGGCTTGCCATTGTCATCTGCCATAATAGTTCTTATCTCAGAGTTCAGTGACTTATTAAGTGTTTCTTTGATTCAAAAGCAGGGCCACAAGAGTTGGTACTATAACACTAAAATAACACTAATGTTTTGTGGGAGAAATACATACTTTATCTGTAATAAGTTATCAAGATAGAGATTTGATTTATAGGCAGTCACGGGAAGTAGACACTGGGGTATGTGCTAGAGACACCTGGGAATACTACTATTAGAGAGGCCATGCAGAAGCCTGGATCTGAGGTTCTCAGGTGACTTCTGTCTTATACAATGGTTTGTTGAGGTTATCACATCCAAAACTCCTGCCAAAAGTCCTCCAAAATGGAAATGTATAAATACCTCAGTGGCCACGCTTCTATTCCACCTCGTAATAGATTTTCCCTGATTCCCTTAAGTCTGCTATTGATATTTTCTTTCCCTTATTATCCTCAGGTTGGGGAATCATCTACCATCAGCTTGACTAGATCAGTTCCACATTGTTGTTTATTTTTTCCCATTGCACTTGATATTAGATAACAGATTTCCCCAAACAATACTTCTTCTTGGAGTTAAGCCCAAACAAAATGGCAAAGTGAATGAAATTTATCTCCACTGCCCTCTAGTCCTGTTTCAATCTTTCTGCTTTCCTTTTGGAAAATAGCCATGACAAATGCTAAACCTCACACTGTTCTGTCTTCTCTCTTCACAATAGAATCCTATTTGGCAGCTACAATTATTATCCCCAGTTTATTTTGCTGATTAGGAAACAAGTAAGAAAAAGCCCAAGGGCACACTCGAATCCAAGATTCCATCGACGTTGTGTTCTGAAGTGACTTATCTTTTCTGGACTCTCCTTCTGATGCTCTTCTGCACCATCATCCCCTGCTTCTGTCCTTCCCTCCCACAAGCCATCAATGATGTACACAGCACTTTTCCACCCTGATCTTTGTGCTAAGATGCAAATTTACCTGTCCTGTGCTTTGCCAGGTCATTGGCACCATATCAAATAATCCAAGAGAAAAAAACCAAGAAAGGATTTAATCACCAATAATCACTTATTTAATTTGGGGGGAGTCAGGAACTCCCTAAGACAAATTAGGATTTAAAATTTTGGTACAGAGATCTTGTTCTCCAAATTTTATAACATAACGTTGATACTGTTTTATGATGAATTAACCCTAATTTCCCATGCCAAAACCTATTTAAGTTCATTCCCTTCTCTATCATAGATTCCTTCATACACATAAACTACTGACATTTTAAAAGTCATCTAATGAATTCTAGATGCTTTAGCAATGACTTCCAGGCACTACAACTATTCCTAGCACTATTTTACCCTTGCAGCATTTAGCTGAAGACTTGAACCTTTTAGACCAGTGCTTTTCAAACTGTGCTTTTTGATCTTCCTCATATTTTTTACCATGACACTGAGGACAAAATATCCTATAATCTTTAGCTATATGATTCAAAATTTTAAAAATTGTATTTATGATATAAACACATTTTTTACTAACACATTTTGACTTTAAGTGATCATTGCCATTGATTTATAAAGTATATATTAGCAAAAAAGAATTAAAAGTACTTATGTTTTATTCAGGGAATTGCAGGTTTTATAAAGTAGAAGGATCTATGCATTACAAATTAGGAGAATTATTCCACATATAAATAAAAAAGGGTGGTATTATTTCCCAAAACTGCCATAACAGTTTGGTTTTTGTTTGTTTGTTGTTGTTTTCTGGGGATTTTTTTGTTTTTTCAGGAAAGAGTAAATAATATTTATAGTTTATCAAAAAAATTCAAGCTCTATCAAACTTTAATTGTATAGTTCTATCATACATATATGTAATTTTCTTAGCTTAAGACTAACAACTGAAAATATAAAACTTACTGATCATGCTACATCTCTCAACAATACCACAATATGTGCAATTTTTTACATTTCATGAGAGATGAATTAATAGTAGAAAATATTTTTTTTAATGAAAGCTGAGCAAAATAGGAAACAATTTCTCAGGGTTATCAAACACTGTGTACACATGTATGTTTGCATATACCTTTGTGAGGGTTTGTGAGCTCATTATAAGTAGAATATCATTATTGTTTACCTTACGTTCTAGAGACTTATGCCAAACAGAAGACTCTAGGGATTTTTCTACAATTTCCAGACAATTTCTGTTATGCATGCCAGTATTTAATTTTCAGTGAAGGATAGTGTGCGTGTGTGTGTGTGTGTGTGTGTGTGTGTGTGTGTGTGTATCTTCTTCCAAAACACAGTTTTACATGCATGTATATTGTCCTTTGCTCACTTTCTGGGCTAAATTATTATTTCCTTAAACTTTAACAAATTTTAATTTCAGAGCAATTACAGTCTTTAAATTAGTAAAATGAGATAATAACCAGTGGAACAGACAACAGATGAGTGGGGCAACTTGAGGTGGAAAACAAAAGTTTGGTCCATAATTTGAATATCATTATAAACAATATACCCCAAAATAAGTTTAAATTCTTTTTATTTATTTGTTTTTAATTTTTATTTATTGTTAGCATATTCATTTTTACAAATCATGATATTTCTTTATGAAATGATTGAATGACATGGGATTTTCCTTTGGCTACTCAAGGAATATCTGTACTATTGTTAACTTATTTTGTTGTATCTGAATTAACATTACCCATAAAATGAATCCACCTATATCTAAATGAAAAGAAATGTCAACCTGGCTATCTAAAGTAATTCAGGTAGCCATTAGGATCTGCTTTCTTCATCAAGCCAGGAAACCCCTGGGGTAGATTCTGAAAGTGCTTGTCCATTCCTAATTGTTTTCATTCTTCTCACAGTTGTTTAATGCCTGTTGTTCAGAAATTTAAATGCTTTCCTTTAGTCACTGTCCTGACAGATGATTCAACAAATAACTCAAAGACAAATGGAGGATATTATCATGCTAAGCAATAACCAAACCAAAAGTCATACCTACACAAACAAATTTCATCTTCAAGGAGAATCAACAATAGTGGTGAAGATCTAAGCAATTACTGATGTCTTTATTCTAGTTGGCTGATAAAGAATCAAAATGGGTAAGAATAAAAGGTTCTCACACCCTAGAAAAAGACTGACTTTTTGGTGCCATGGCAGTAAATGTAATCAGACTCATTTTGACATAAAAATTTAATTGCTGGAGCCAGTTTTAAGTCTGCTTGATCAACCAATGACAACTCACTTCAGTCAACATGGCATTGCAAAGCAACCAAACACCAAATGCCCTTCACTTTTGAAAGTCAGCTGATGAGGAAGAGACTCATTCTAAATGACCATGCTTCTGAGTGCTAGCCAATCCACAATGGTCATATCCAAATAACCACATATCTACAGTAATCACCAGTTTCTCTGAAAACATGCTAATCACTGAATTTCATGCTTCTCAAAAACCCTATATAATATTGGCAATCTATTCTGCTTAGAGGGACTGTGCCTGACCAGCATAGTTCCACCAGCTTAAGGGAGCAATAAGTTCAGGCATGTGTATGTATGTGTGTGTGTTTGTGTGCGTGTGTTTCAGATATTAAATTGCTTCATCTTTTCACAGAGTTGTGGTTACATGTGTGTATACATTTGTTAAAACACTACACAAAACTTTGTGTATTTTATTATATGTAAATTACACCTCAATTGGAAAAAAGAGAGAATATTAGGAATAAAATACATAGCCAAGAAAAGGAGGATGTTTAGAGCTGAAAGCATAGGACACTAATTATGTGGTCTCTCTTACACTCACAGAGGCAGCTTCTAATACAGCTATGACATCAGTGGGATTCACAGAACATAGTTTGAAAACAACTGCTGTATATACGATGACAGTTTAATAGTAGGCACTGAAAAATATAATTTAATAGCCTATAAGTGATGATATTTTGACTAATTTGGAGAGGCTTAATAACATGAAATAAAATGTCAGACAATGACATGAAAGTTGGGAAAGGGGTCAAAATTAAAGCAACCTAAGAATCCATCAGGAGGAATATAAAAGGTATTGACTAGTTTATTAATTCAATCTGCATGTTAAAAAATTCAAGGGTAATCACTAAGTAAACAGCATAAAATTTGTGCCTTCTATTCCAGAAGAGGAAACACAAAAAGAATAAAAAAAATATGGACAGTCCAATCCAAGAAAGGAAAGGGGAAAAAGGCAACAAAAAAATTCACACTTAGTGATGTGCTGCAGCCAGCTTCACAGTCTCTCAACAGTGCTGGAGAGCAGCTATGCACATCTCTTTTCACCTGTATTACAGTGACTTCATGTTGGTTGCTTGAGTTCTGTGACATCAAGGGTATTTACATCAGGGAAGTAAGCACATGTTACAAATTAGGGTTCTTGGTTCAGACAGCCAGTTTTTAAGCATTTACCAGTATAACTCTGTAAGTCGTAAATAGAAAACACAACTATTAATACTAAAAGTAACAAAAAATACGGCTTAGTAATATTAATATTTAATATTTGAGGTAACTATTTAATAACATAAAATAATATAACAATGATTTCATGGTATATAAAGATATAACAATCTTAAGCCGGTATACGGTTGACAATAAAGCCTTAATACCTATAAAGCAAAAAACAGTTGGAATCATAAGAAGAAATGGAAAAATCAATAGATTTGGGGATTTTAACACCCTCTTCCCAGAAGCTAATAGATGAAGTAGGTAAACCAAAATCACTAAGTATATGAAAAAATTTTACTTCACAAATAATAAGCATGATCTAATAGACATGTAAAACCCTGAAGCCAGTAAATATAGAATGCAAATTATTTGGAAGCACACATGAAACATTTATTAAATGACCATAACAGGAGTTTCAAATAGCAAAGAACTGGTATATAAACCCCATTTCCTAATCATATTGTCATAAAAAGAAAAATTAAGAGAAAAGTCAAAATCATACATTTGGAAACTAAACAAATATCTAACTATTTTATTGGTCAGAAAATAAATTTTAATTAAAGTTTGGGAAATATTTGAAACTGAACTATATCAAAAGCACTATGTTACAAAATCAATGGGATGCTATTAATCAGGTACTTAATAAGAAATGTACAGTCTAGAATGTTATGGGAAAAAAAGGACTAACAATAAATGATCTAGTTACTCATCTCAAAAGTTAGAAAAAGAAAACAAAACAAGCCTAATAGAATTAGACAGGATGATGCTTTTTCTAGAAAAATATTTAAATGACCAGAATTAACTAAATATGGAATGGGTACAAATATCTCTATCCACATTAAAAAATTAATCAATATCTAAAATATACTCACTCAAAAAAAAAGGAAGTGTAAGGCTTGGAAACACAAATCAAAAACGTCATTTTTTGCACTCAGTGTGATAAATTATGTAGAAAATTAGTTAACTTGTACTACAAACCATTAAAGATAATATTTTTCATCAAAATTGTTGGATGTAAATTCATTGTGAAAAATAGCATATATCAGCATATACTAGCAGGCTATGTATGTAAATGCTGTAGACATACGAATAAATTAATGTATATATACATAAACATAGTTTAGCAACACATCCATATAAAATGAGTCAAAGATAAATATACAGAAAGGATAAGCAGCAGCATTGGGATAAAGGAGCGAGGGAATGAATCAGTGAGAAGCACAAAAAGACCTGTCTATAATGATTTATTTTCTCATAAAACATATAGGAAGGAAAAAGCGAAATCCAACAACTGTTAGATTTAGTTTTTGGCACATGTACCACATCTTTGTTTCTGTTTGCTTGAAAAATATTCAAATAAAATAATAGAGTTGAAAAAATCTGAATAGCAGGTTGAGAATGGGTGATACTGAGCATAAACAAGTCTTCTCAAGAGTTTAGCTTCAATAGACCAGTTGTTAAGAGAATGGCATGAGTCAAGGAAAAGTTGTTTTGTAATATGGGAAAATCCTGAGCATGTTTACATGTAGAAGGCAGGGATCTAGTACATAAATAGAAAGCACTTAGGATACTGAAGAAAGAGAATAAAATTGATAAAAAGCTCCCTGAAGGATTGAGCACATTGTATCAAAAACACAAGAGAGAAGAAAAGAAAACAGAACAGCTCTGTTATATAATAGAAGAGGTTGAGTCAGATCCCTGGCATTGCCTGATCTCCTTTCTCTTCATTCTAGTTCCCAGTTCTCTCCTATGGGGAACTTTGCATCAATTTGCATCTGACGGTCATGTTTGCACTGAAGTGACCATGAGAGGCAGAGGGGGAGGCAGTTGCATGGTCTGAGCCCCTACTAACATGGTTTGTTTTCTCATCAAGGTGGAGGCATAATGATCTTGAAGCAGCAAAGAGAGCAATTAAGATGCTGATACCACCTTCACCCCTTCTGTTTGGGCTGGGGATGGAAGGATTTAGAGAAAGCATTGAGCATAGGGAAGATCCAGATTTCATTAGGGAAAGTAGATGGATGTGCCATTTACAGAATATATTTGAGGTTTAGGGGTGACAAAGGACCCAATGGAAAAAGTCAGAAGACAGGAGAACAATTGCTTGAGAGGAGAGGAAGCACATTACTAGAGTGGAGTGAGAATTAGTGGAAAGGAGAAATGACTCCAGGGACTTCTATCTTGGGTACCCACAAAGTTGAGGAAAGAGATGAGATATTGTGTCTTTATTTCCCTACTAAATGGTGAGATAAGTGGAAGAAGGGTATTGATATACACTGCTAGTTTCTCAGGATGGCCCTGGGAACATTGAAAATGACAATCTCTAAGGAATTCTGAAGAATGTGGACTCTAGATTCCAGTCCAAAATTTTAATCTCCCTTTACATGGTAAATGTAAAGTTGTTTTGTTTTGCTTTGTTTTTTTTTTGTTTGTTTGTTTGTTTTGTTTGTTTTGTTTCGTTTTGCATTCTGCTGGTAGAGAATGATTTTCTCCTTCATACTACAGGTATTTGACACACTGCGAAGGTTGTTAGCTATGATTTAATGTAAGATCTTAATTTTCCTGCTTGATTTCTTAAAAGAGATAAGAACGTAATTGTGGGATTTTTTTTAAATCCAAACAGAAAGAGACTAAACAGATTGGGGTGATGCCACTCACAGAGGGAAATCTTGCAATTATTCTTCTTTAGTGAGGCAAAAGCCATTATCCACACATGTCCCTTTAAGGAAAGTGTTGCCTGGAAGTTGAGACTTGAGATCTTAGAAGGGTCAGGCAGACCACACGATCATTCTGGGTGAAAACTGGGTGATATCAATTTCTCTCTCATAGGGATTTAAATAGAAAACAAGAGTTTTAAAATGGAGACTTAAAAGAGGCTTCATCACAGCAGTAGTACAATTTGCATGCATAATTGCATTCAAGCACCTGCAGTAGTTTTTTACCAATTTATCTCCTATCACACATAGTAGTTCATCAGCTTGGGTAAGAAAATGACTGTACTAAAGCTTACTATCTATTTCCATTTCAAATGGGATTGTGGTAGAAGATATCTGTATTAGTCTATTTCTGTTGCTTATAACAAAATACCTGAAACTAGGTAATTTATAAAGAAATAAAAATTTTTTCTTACAGTTTCAAAGGCTGGGAAATCCAAAGTCTAAGGAACCAACCCATCTGGTGAGGGCCTTCTTGTTGGTGGTGACTCTCTACATCAGCACAGGGTATCACATCATGAGAAAGTGCTGAGCAAGAGAGCTAACCTGCTCACTCGCTGTCCTCATAAAGCCATCAGAACCATACCCATGACCAAACGTTAAATCATCAACCCATTACTCCATGAATGGATCAAACCATTTAACGGCAAGGTCCTCACAATCTAGTCACCTTGAAGACCCCACCCTTTAAATACCATAATTGAATTTCCCATCCTCTTAACACTGTTACAAAGGAGATTAGGTTTCCAGTACATGACCTTTGTGGGGGGGGGCACTTTTCACCCATAGCAGTATCTTACTGGGGTAAAACTTCAGGCCATATCTGTACACACTTTAGTCAAATTGAGTATGTTCGAGAAGCCTTTGAATTCATAGTTAAGCTTATGAATTATAAGTGGTTTCTGATAGGAATGCTTGACAATTGTTGGTTGTATTACAAGCCATAATAATTTGGAATAGGTAATAGAATAACCTAGTAACAGTTACTGATCCTTTTTAAACCCAAAGTAGTGATAAGGGACTATTCTTATTTTGTAATTCTCGGAAATATTTAGATTTTTATGCAATTGTGAATTGTTTTTTTTTTCTGTATATATTGAAATATAAATTATGTCATGCAAAGAGGCAGTCTCTTAAGGTATGATCACATCCAGAAAGAACCCCCTGCATCTTTTCTTCGAGAATTTCTTGTGTTTGTTCCTAGCAGTACTTTAACTTTATTTCAGTCTTACAAACTGCTCTACTTGTGACATGATTTGGAATGTAGGTAATTCAAGATTTTAATTTTGCTCATGATGAAAAAGGCATTTCATTGATGGCCTTTGATAATCAAGGTAGAAAAGAGAATCACTTCATCTAAGAAAACACTCTCAAAGCAAAGCTGTAACAAGGTAGAAAGAGAATAAATCAATGAAATATTGTGTAAAGTTTAGCTTTCAGGGAAGACAAAACAGGTAACTACTACTGGTTGTATAGATTTTAGAGTGCACAATAACAGCACATCTAAGGAGGCACCACTTACATTGAGGTATGTACAACATACACATAATAAATGTGCACATTTTATTTCAATTGTTTCACAGATAGGGAGATAACTGTCTTTGGAAAGGAACACTTTTTTTTAATCTTAAAAAAATTGTCATGTAGATTGGTGTAGTTTGGGAGTACCAAACCACTTTTAGCAATTGACTTCAATCTCCGTGTGTGTGTGTGTGTGTGTGTGCACGCGCGCGTGCGTGCACGTGCATGCATTTGTATATGGGTATGTGTTTCTTTTAACATTGTAATCTACATATTACCTCAAGAAAATTTCAAAAATAAGAAAGTTAAATAACACAAGAGTTAAGTTAATCTATCATTAACTGGGAGAACACAGCAAATATTTACCTCAATCATATTTTAAATAGAGCTTTAAAACAGTTCCCTGAAACAACCACTATAGAGTTAATACTGAAAACTTACACAGTAAAGTGCATAAAATAACATGTTGCATCTTTATTTTAACTTTCATTATGCAAAGACTATGGTATGTTACTGAGTTTCACTCAGAAAAGAATACTGTTCATGTGGTAACACAGTTTTTCAAAGAATAAAAAAAGAGTTGAATCTAAACTGTCATTTTGACAAAAAGGTTTTCAAGGATCTCTTCTGAAGTCCACATTGAGCTGACAAAGTAGGACTCATTTGTGGCTAATATTAAAAAATCTATTTAAAAATATTACTTTGCTTCAATAATAGAAACATCTCTAAATCTAAGATTTACTTTGTACCACTTTACAATAATCTAATGAAACTTAATGATGTTTTAGAGAGCATGGTATCCTTTGCTGTATTCACTTTGCCTTTAAAGTTACCAGTATCCTATCAAGCTAAATTTGACCTCTAATGGGAATTTTCTTTTGCTAACAAAATCAATTGTTTAGTGTTTCCATTTAAAAGAGAAACAAATCAATAATGTGATATAGGCAAGTAAGAATAATATGCTTACAATGACTACAGACTTCCATATAATTTATATTTTAAATAATGAAAATACAGTCGTGAGACTCACATGCACCAGTATCTATGGTGCCAGGAGATGTCTTGATGGTCATACTCTTGCAGATTGCAATCCTGTCATTGCATTTACTACTGGATCTACATCTGAGGTTTCTGGTTCCAGAGGTACTACATATGTTTGGATCCTGAGTCATATACATCCCTATGACTACTCAATTAACATTAAACAAACTACCCTACCTCTTTGAGGTCCTCTGTGAAAACTGGAAGTAAATAAAACAAGAGTCACACAAAGGATCTTCCCAAAGTGTGTTCCACAGAATACTAACTTCTTATGGTGTGAGTAAATGATAAGTGAAAAATAAGTCCTTTATTGAAGTATGATAAAGACATATTATATTAAACAAGTTTCATTTTTCCTGGGCTTCTCAAAGACTTCAATATTCTAATGCACATTTTTAAATTCCAAGAGCACAATATAGTGTGTGGCATTTCCCAAACATAGCTCACATGTGGAACTTTGTTTTCACAGAGTTCTTACTAGTGCAGCATTTCCCAGAGCTTACTTTAAGAAATTCTACTGTAAATAATAACTCTTACACATTTTAGAAGAGCAAAGTATCTAGAATTAAGAACTTTTAGTTCTGTAAAAAGGATTTTTATTTCTCAAACCAGCAAGCCAAATGCCTGAATGCAGTTAACATTTAATTTGTGGTCAGCAGCAGAAGTCTTAAAGAGAACACATAAGTTAGAAGACTTAATTTAAGTCATTATGTCTGGGGAATCAAGGGGCATAGCAAGTGGTTGAATCTATTACTCTAAAATAATATTATGTCCAAAGCCCAAGTGTCTTGGGATTATAATTATTACTGCGATTTATTAGACAAGAGCCTAAGTAATAGTGTAATAGAAATCTCCTGGAGATATGGCCAAACTCTAAAGGCATCAGCTAATGATGTAATACAAACTCATGCTAAAACTCAGTTTATGAGGTTAAAACATGTAAAGTTCGATTATTAACCCATGGAGAGCAAAGATCGAGTCAATGCCATCTACTCATACAGGAATAAACATCAACAAGGGAAACTTCTGGCTCTTGTGGTATCAAGAGGTTAGTAAATCCTCTCCCCCTGCAAAAAAAGTATGAAACTATAAAAAGTTATCAAAATGATTTCAGGGGTGTAGAAATTGATCAAAGACAAGCAATGCTTTAAGAAGTATTTATGTAGGAAACACTAATAGAACTCCAAATAAGAACAGTGGGAGTCCACAGCTTTCTTGGCTTTGGCTGCATCACTGTCCAGAGCAGACCATACTCTAGACTATAGAGCAAATGTCCATAAACTTAAAGGGATTGAAATCACACAAAATATGTCCTCAACCATAATGAAATTTAGAAATCAAAAATAGAAAAAAGGGAGATCTGAAAATAATTGGAAATTAAACAATACACTTTTAAATAGCCAAGTCAAAGAAGACATCAGAAAGAAAATTAGAAAATATTTTGAACAGAATGAAAACAAAAACTCAACATAAAATATGTTAAATTTAGCAAAATCACTCTTATAGGGAGATTTTGAGCATTAAACATTTATATTAGGAAGAAAGAAAGATCTACAATCAATAATCAAAGCTTTTGCCTCAAGAAACTAGGAAAAGAAAACAGAACATGAAATAAATAGAAGGAAGATAAGAAAAGTTACAGAAATAAAAGAATAAAATAGTGAAACAACACATAAAATCAAAAATTTCATGATAAGATAAAACAAAATATGACGCTAGAGAATTACAATTAAAAGAAGAATGAGATAGCATGACACACCTATTAAAATGGCTAAAACCCCAAACACTGGTAACACCAAAAGCTAGCAGTGATGTGAAGCAACACGAATTCTCATTCGTTATGAGTAGGGATGGTAGGTAGGGATGCAAAATGTTATAACTACTTTGGAAGACAGTTTGACAATATCTTACAAAACTAAATGTAATCTTACCATATGCTCTAGCAATCACACTCCTAAGTATTTACCCAAATTAGTTTAAAACTTATGTGTACACAAAAGCCTGCACATAAATGTTTTTTTCATAAATGCTTTATTCATATTTGCCAAAACTGGAGGCAAACAAAGTATCCTTCTATAGATGAATGGATAAACAACTGGTGCATCCATACAATGGAATATAATTAAGAGATAAAAAGTAATGAGTTATCAAACCACAAAAAGACATAGAAGAACTTTAAACGCATATCACTAAGTGAAAAATTCCTGTCTGAAAAGTCAACGTACTGCACGATTCCTACTCTATGATGTCTTGGAAAAAGCAAAACTGTGAAACTACTCTGTATAATATTATAATGGTGGACATATGACGTTATGCATTTGTCAAAAGGCACAGAACTGTACAACACAAAGAGTGAATCCAAATATAAATTATGGATTTTAGTTAATTATAATGTAGCGATATTGGTTATTGATTGTAAAACATGTACCACACTACTGCAAGATGTTAATAATAGAGGAAACCGTGAATGGGGGAGGGAAGGGGTACATGAAAACTCTGTACTATCTGCTCAATTTTTCATAAATCTAAAAATGCTCTAAAATATAAAGTCTATTAGCTAAAAAATGAAATTTAAAAAGAATTCACTAGCTTTCCCTTTCACCACCAGGAAAAAAAAAAAAGTGATTATAGATAATGATCAAGTGAGTTCCTTCCCAGGAGTGCCAGGTTAGTCGAAAGGATTTGGACATGAGTAAAACTACCAAGAAGATATAGAATTCCTTTTCTTAATCTTCCTACTTCCAATGGCCTGACCTACCAAATCCAGCAATTTAGCAGCCTCAGATTATGCCCCATCTTTCTACAACACAGATTCTGTTTCTTTCATTTATTGAGACCAGTGATTTCTGCTTGGGCTTTACCTCCACAAACTATGGTTTCAAAGTAACCCCCAGGTAGAGGAAGCATTTAGAAATAGGTAAAGGGCCATAAAAAATGATTACATTATGTAATGATAAATATAGTAATTTTCCTGATTTGGGGGTCACATATTGCACACAGGTATTGATATTCAATGCTGTACCCCACAGTTATGTACAATTAACTACTTTTCAATTATAAATAGATAAATAATCCCCAGGAAGAAAGCCAGCTCTACTTGCATGCTTCCCCTTTCTCAAGTTTCCAAGCCATATTCTGAGTTTTCCTAATTACTTTTATATTTGCTTGTTATATTCTTAATATTGTATAGTTTTTTACAGCAAGAGGGAAATTCTTATACTAGCCATTCCATCATGACCCAATCCAGATGTTCCTATAAATGCATTTTTATGAATCACTCTTTCTAGCAATTTGATAATAGATTGGATTGAATCTACTGAATACAATAAAATAAATAAAGCTATGTTGCAATGATTCAGACTAGAAATAGTGATAGCTTTGTCTAGCATTGTGGTGATAGTGCAGAAGGAGAAAAATAGATATTTGTAAAATACACAGGAGATAATACTAATATCATTTTGTATTTGACAGCATATGACAATAAAACAAAAGAGGGGGGTTAACAGAAAGACATAGTTTTCTGGCTTAGGCTACAAGATGAATGATCACTGTGAATTTGAGAGTTCTGTGAGATATCCAAGTACAAATAACAGAAAACAAGACACATGTGCAATGATGATAACATTGGGAACTCCTTTACCCTTCACTCTTAAGCATTTCATTTTCAGTATAGTTTGTTTCTGCATTCTCTGATCTCCATCAGGGTGTTCCATAAGTAAGACTATGTCTAATTTTTTTTTTTATCTACAATACCTGACATAGATGGAGCATGTCTGAACTAAGGCAATGGAAGTTTGAACAGTGGAGTAGGAGAAGATATAAGAGAGATTAAAGAGTCAGAGTCAACTAGAATTATTAATTGATCATGTGTAGAATACTAGGACAATTGGAGGAGATTAAAATGACTCCCAGTTTACATCCTGGGCATCTGGATAAATGGTGAGACAATTGATCATATTATACATTATATGAGGAGAAGAAGTCTTGAGGTGTGTAGTGAATTCTGTTTAGATAAATTGAATGTGTGGGATGCCTAGGTGATGTCAGACTACTGGCCTGAGATCTGTAAAGGATATCTGAATTACATATATATAGGAAGGGAAGCCAGTGTGTATGGTGGTCCAAAGATATAGATAACATAAACCAAGAATGAGGTTTAAACAAAGAAGAGTCTGAGTGGAGCCTTGAGGAACACCATCATTTCAAGTATTAGATATGAGAAAGACCATGAACTCATTAAAAAGCATTAAAAAGGCTTCTGCATGAGTAGCCAGAGAAGAAAGATGGGGAAAAAAAGCAGAAAGTGCAGTTTTCATGGATTTTTGAATTTTATTATTTGCAATTTCCTCTTTTCTTCCTCACATGCTGCTATAAGAACAGTAAGTTTTGGGGTTGTACCTTTGGTAGAAGAAGTAGAAATTCACATAAGCCAAATTCTTCTCTTTTCATTTTATCTTATTTTTAATAAAATATTTTGAAATCAGAAAATGCAATATTTTAAACAGCACTTAAACATCTTCATATTATTTCTGCATAACTGAAAGAGGATAATACTTTGGCTGAAATTTCAGAAACTGCAGAAAAGATATGCTGTATATGATAATAATATTGCACTTGTAAATATATTCACTACTGAGTAAAATGCATTTGTTCCATTTTTCAATTTTAAAATGCAGCTTTTCATAGTATACCTTTTAATTTTGTATTTCAAAGAGATATGTTCCCTATATTAGTCTGTGTCTGTTGCTTATAACAAAATACACAGGATGATTTATAAAGAAAGCAAAATTTATTGCTTACAGTTTCAGAGGCTGGGAAATCCAAAGTCCAGGGAACACATTTGGTGGTGGCAACAGTGACTCAGGGGTCTTACATGGCAGAAGAAAATGGCAGAGTGGAGAGCTCCTCCTGCACTCTTCTTTTAAAGCTCTCAGAACCACACCCATAAGCACCATTTTTAATCCTTTCACTAGGCATGGTCCTCAGATTCTAATCACCTCTTCAAGACCCCACCTTGAATTACCAGGATAGGATTTCCCACCCTATTAACACTTTCATGGTGGGGACCAAGCCTCCAACACATGAAACTTTGGGGTGGGGGATGCAATTCAATACATCATATTACCATGGCTAATGAAATTAACAGTTATATATTTCACCCAGTCAATATAGACGTTCTCAATGTATTCTTCTTGAAACATGTATTTGTGTGACCTATTTATCTCAAAGGGATAAATTTATTTATTTATTTTGTCTTCCAAATTTTATTTTATTTTGTCAGTATACAATGTGGTTGATTATTATGGTTTATTACTGAAACCTCCCTCCCTCCTCCCGCTCTCCCCACCCTCCCAACAATGTCCTTTCTGTTTGCTTGTCGTATCAAGTTCAAGGAATTGTAACTGTTATGTCTTTTCCTCCCCCTCCCCGTTTTTTGTGTGTATTTATTTATTTATTTATTTATTTTTAGCTTCCACCAATAAGTGAGAACATGTGATATTTCTCTTTCTGTGCCTGACTAGTTACCCTTAATATAATTCTCTCTAAGTCCATCCATGTCATTGCAAATGGCAGTATTTCATTCTTTTCTATAGCTGAGTAGTATTCCATTGTGTAGATATACCACATTTTCTGTATCCACTCATCTGATGATGGAAATTTTGGCTGGTTCCAACTCTTAGCTATTGTAAAGAGTGCTTCAATGAACATTGGGGAACAGGTATACCTTCGACTTGATGATTTCCATTCCTCTGGGTATATTCCCAGCAGTGGGATAGCTGGGTCATATGGTAGATCTATCTGCAATTGTTTGAGGAACCTCCATAACATTTTCCATAGAGGCTGCACCATTTTGCAGTCCCACCAACAATGTATGAGAGTTCCTTTTTCTCCACAACCTCACCAGAATTTATTGTTCAGAGTCTTTTGGATTTTAGCTATCCTAACTGGGGTGAGATGGTATCTCAGTGTGGTTTTGATTTGCATTCCCGAATGCTGAGTGATGTTGAGCATTCTTTCATATGACTGTTGGCTATTCGTTTATCTTCCTTTGACAAATGCCTACTTAGCTCTTTTGCCCATTTTTTAATTGGGTTGCTTGTTTTTTTCTTGTAAAGTTGTTTCAGTTCCTTGTATATTCTGGATATTAATCCTGTGTCAGATGTATAATTTGCAAATATTTTCTCCCACTCTGTTGGTTGTCTTTTAACTCTGTTAATTGTTTCTTTTGCTGTGCAGAAGCTTTTTAGTTTGATATAATCCCATTTGTTTATTTTTCCTTTGGTTGCCCGTGCTTTTGGGGTCATATTCATGAAGCCTGTGTCCAGTTCTACTTCCTAAAGTGTTTCTCATATGTTTTCTTTAAGAAGTTTTATGTGTTTCAGGGTGTATATTTAATTCTTTAATCCATTTTGAGTTGATTTTAGTATTTGGTGAGAGGTATGGGTCTAGTTCCATTCTCCCACATATGGATATCCAGTTACCACAGCACCATTTGCTGAAGAGGCAGTCTCTTCCCCAGGGTATAGGCTTGGTGCCTTTGTCAAAGATCAGATGGCTGTAGGTGTGTGGGTTGATTTCTGGATTCAGCTTTCTATTCCATTGATCAGTGTGGGTGTTTTTATGCCAGTACCATACTGTTTTGGTTATTATAGCTTCGTAGTATAGTTTAAAGTTAGGTAGTGTTATGCCTCCAGCTTTATTTTTTTGCTCAGCATTGCTTTGGCTATGTGTGGTCTTTTGTTATTCCATATAAATGTCTGGATAGCTTTTTTCCATTTCTGAGAAAAATGTCATTGGAATTTTGATCAGGATTGCATTGAGTTTGTATATCACTTTGGGTAGTGTGGACATTTTCACTATGTTGATTCTTCCAATCCAAGAGCATGGGATATCTTTCCATCTTCTTGTGTCCTCTCTAATTTCCTTCAGCAGTGGTTTGTAGTTCTCATTATAGAGATTTTCACATCCTTGGTTAAGTCAATTCCTAAGTATTTTATTATTTTGGTGGCTATTGTAAATGGGCAAGCTTTCTTGATTTCTCTTTCTGCATGTTCAGTATTGGAGAATAGAAATGCTACTGATTTCTGAGTGTTGATTTTGTATCCTGCTGCTTTGCTGAAATCATTTATCAACTCCGAGAGTTTTTTTGTAGAGGCTTTAGGCTGTTCGATATATAGGATCATTTCATCTGCAAACAGGGACAGTTTGACTTCATCTTTTCCAATCTGGATGCCCTTTATTTCCTTGTCTTCTCTGATTGCTCTGGCTAGTACTTCCAACACTATGTTGAATAGGAGTGGTGAGAGTGGGCATCCTTGTCTAGTTCCTGTTCTTAAAGGAAAAGCTTTCAGCTTTTCCCCATTCAGGATGATATTGGCAGTGTGTTTATCATATATGGCTTTAATTATGTTGAGATACTTTCCCTCTATACCTAACTTATAGAAGGTCTTTGTCATGAATGAGTGCTGAATTTTATCAAATGCCTTTTCAGCATCTATAGAGATGACCATATGGTCATTGTGTTTGATTTTATTAATATGTTGTATCACATTTATTGATTTGTGTATGTTGAACCAACCTTGCGTCCCTGGGATGAATCCCACTTGATCGTGGTAAATAATGTTACGTATGTGTTGCTGTATTCTGTTAGCTAGTATTTTATTGAAGATTTTTTCATCTATATTCATCAAGGATATCGGCCTGTAGTTTTCTCATAAAGACACACATAGAATAAGAGTGAAAGGATGGAAAAAGATTTACCATGCAAACAGAAATAAAAATGAGCTGGAGTAGATATTCTTATATCTGCTAAAATAGACTTTAAACTATAAACCATAAAAAGAGATAACAAGGGCCACTACATAATGATAAAAGGATTCATCCATCAAGAAGACATAACAAGCATAAATATATACGCACCCAATTTTGTAGCCGCGAGATTTATAAAGCAAACTCTATTAGAACTAAAGAAGGAAATAGACACTAATACCACAATAGCAGGGACCTGAACACCCCACTATCAATGTTGGACAGATCATCTAGGCAAAGAATCAGCAGAGAAACACAAGATCTAAACAACACTCTAGACCAATTGGCATTGGCAGATATCTACAGAACATTCCATAGAACAACCTCAGAATATTCATTCTTCTCATCAGCACATGGATCATTCTCCAGGCTAGATCACATATTAGGTCACAAATCAAGTCTCCACAAATTCAAAAAAATTGGAATTATCCCATGTATTTTTCAGACCACAATGGATTAAAATTAGAAATCAAAACAAACACATGGAAATTAAACAGCATTCTACTTAATGACATATGGGTCCAAGAAGAAATCAAACAGGAAATCAAAAAATTTACTGAAACTAATGAAAATAATGATACATCATACCAAAACCTGTGGGATACTGCAAAAGCAGTACTAAGGGGGAAATTTATCACATTAAATGCTTACTTCAGAAGAATGGAAAGATGGCAAGTGAACAAC
This sequence comes from Cynocephalus volans, assembly GCF_027409185.1. Lineage (NCBI taxonomy): Eukaryota > Metazoa > Chordata > Mammalia > Dermoptera > Cynocephalidae > Cynocephalus > Cynocephalus volans. The sequence continues at coordinate 83,060,880 of NC_084464.1, forward strand.
CTAAAGAACTAGAAAAACAAGAATAATCCAAACCCAAAGTTAGCAGAAGGAAAGAAATCATTAAGATCCGAGCAGGAATTAATGAAATTGAAATCCAAAAAACAATACAAAAGATCAACGAATCAAAAAGTTGGTTATTTGAAAAGATAAATAAAATTGACAAACCATTAGCATGGCTAACTAAAAAAAGAAGAGAGAAGACCCAAATAGCACAAATTAGAAATGAAAAAGTGATATTACAACTGATACATCTGAAATAGAAGGAATCATTCAAGACTACTATAAACAACTATACGCCAACAAATTTGAAAATCTGGAGGAAATGGATAAATTTCTGGACACACACAAGCTCCCAAAACGTAGCCAAGAAGACGTAGAAAATCTGAACAGACCAATAACAATAAAGGAGATTGAAGCTGTTATCAGAAGGCTCCCAACAAAGAAAAGCCCAGGACCAGATGGATTCACAGCAGAATTTTACCAAACATTCAAAGAGGAATTGATGCCAATTCTTTACAAACTATTCCAAAAGATTGAAACAGAGACAAATCTCTCAAACTCATTCTGTGAAGAAAACATCATCCTGATACCAAAACCAGGTAAAGATACAACTATAAAAGGGATAAATTTATTATTTATTATTTAGAATAAAGCCTAAACAAAAATTATTATTTAGAATAAAGCCTTCCATAATCCTCTCACCATTTCCTCCATTCCAATAACACACACACACACACACACACACACACACACACACTCACACTCACACTCACGTGCATACATGCCTGCATCCCACTGGTTCACTATGGTACTAGAGTTCAGGCAGCAGTATTTGAGTCATGAGACAAGCTGTGCCATCCTCCTTTACTCCATGGCCCCTTTGCTTCAGCAGCCATTTTCCTCACAATTCTCTTCTGAACCAATAATCATTCACAGACGCCCACAAAGAAAATTCACTTCTTTCATCTCCCGTGTTTGGCCAGACCATAGTACCACGGACAAGAGGAGTACCAAAGTACAAGATTAACAGAGGGGAAGGAATACATTGCAAAGTTCCTCCGAAGAGTTCCCTAACATTAGATTGCCCATCACTCAATGAATTAGTGACATCCATTTGGTCCTCTTCCCCTGTTTTATACTTTAATTTAGACTCAGTTGCTGTACTCAGTAAATAAACTCAAATTTCAGAGGTGAAGATTTTTATTGTAATATTTTCTGCTCCTTTTCCCCAAGTATCTACTTTCTTACCCCTCTGACCTTATGATGTGGCTTTCAATGTCTGACTTTGTCAAGCAGGTATTTTCTAGTTAAGATTTTAATAGTATTTGCATATTCTTATAAACATACTATATTTAAGCATATGAGAGTTCTTTTATCTTTTAAGCAAACAAATTAATTTAGCACCTACTGTTTCTCCCAATAGTGAGAAACATCCTTGAAAAATACTTGGACTGAAAATTTTCCAGGTCACCACGAGAAACTTTGAAACACCAACCTAGTTATTTGGGTGAGTAAAATAGAGTTTGTACATTTGACATGCCTAAAAGAGAAAAGTATCAAAAACCCCAAATCATTGTTTTATATATGATCATATTTTGGTGCTTTGGGGAGCACAAACTAAGTGTTTTAAGGGGAATATGCAGGGAACGTGAGGTATATTAATAAATCATACCTACTGATTCTAACTGGTGATTATCCACAGAGAAGTCACATAAGTGGGGGGTATGAAAATTACTGAAGGGACAAACAAGAGAACATTTCATCTGGAAGGTGTAACTCTACTTTATTTAACTAGCTCCTGTTTTCTATTTTATTTAATCCCAGGGAACGACTTTTTTTTTTTTTTTTAACTTGTTTTTAACCTTTGATAAATTTTCCTTTGATTCTCTGGATAATATGCAAACTCAACATATCCTTGCACAGTTGCTTCTCAGAGTTTCACTGGTGAAAAAATAAAAGAAATTTCCCACTGCTCTGACATGTGGCCCACTCCTGCTGACTTAGTCATTCATAACCAAGGAAACAACTTCTTACAGATCAAGCTTGGCTAATGAGAAAAGACTATATTTCCTTGCCTAGGAGAATTTAGTGAAATGATACATTTTGAAGCATGTGCTACAGAGAAAATTTCTTAAAGAAATCTTTTCTTTTTGCATAAACAAAAGCCATCTAACATCCAGTCAGATCTGGCCAGCTAAATTTATTCAAGAGAAGAGCTAAGGGCATAGGCATTTAATCTCACATTATAACATTTAAACTTAGAGAGGTGATCCAGCCAGAAACCTCTCTACTCCCATCTATGTCTTTAAACACAATTCTAATAAAAGCTGGGTTTTTTTTTTAAAGAGACTCTGTGCAGATTTCCATGTTGGCTGAATCGATAATGGTCAGACAAATTAAAAATGGGAAACTTCTCTGTCACTAAAATCTAAGAATTATCTATGGAAAAAATAACCAATTTCCAAGAAATTAGTAGCAGGCCAGCCCAGATCTTTCTCCTTTGTAAGAGAGGAGTCAGTGAATGGTCCCAGATGCATACTTCACCTTCTTTCTACTTCACTACCGCCAAGTTTCAGCGTCTTATTTTCTGGACAAGTTGTCTTCAACATACATCCCATGAGATATCAGATGATCCATTGGGATTCTGAAAAGAAAATAGTAGGACTTACATTTCTATGTAGATTTTTCTCATCCTTTCTGATTCTATGTTGTAAACATTTTCACAATGTACGTAAATCAGCAAAAATGCATTTGTTTACATATACATAGATTGAGAATTGAGAGTACTTTCCCAAAGAAACCAAAAAAGTTTCTTTCTGATAGGAGTAAACATTTAAGAAAGTTTGGGGAGTACTAGCCTAAGGGTGATTACAATAGCTTCCTAGGGCTGCCTGTAAAACATGCCCCCAGCTCAACCATCTTTCACAGCATTACTGGAAATGTCTTTTCTGAGTGTCTGATTAAGCATGATAGTTCTCTGATAGGTATTTCTGATGAATCACTTAATTCTGGAATTCAAGATGCTTTGTATTCCAGCCCATCCTGAATCTCAGACTTAGCTCCAGCTGTACTTTTGGAAGCTCTTTCCTCAGGGGGTCAGTGCTTCTGCTATGTTGGTGTTTTCACTATCTTCTGAACATACCCTGATGTTCTTTTGCCTTTGCTGGAAAACATTCACTATGCCTTGAATGTCCTGTACTAAAAATTTCCCAATAAACATAAACTTCCGAGATCCCAATAAGCGGAATTGAGGGTTTTTTCTACCACATAATTTTAAAGCTCATATAACTCTCTGTAAGCATTCACCCCTGTGCTCCTGTGTACCCCTGTGTGTGTGTATTTGTTTTTATGTCTGTCTCTCATTCTAACTGTAAGCCCAGAAAAGGAAGAGCCCATTTTCAATTTTCTTTTTCTTCCTTACTCAATTCTAATTCACTTACTCAGTTTTTAAAAAGTATGTGTTGAATTGTTTTGAGTTGCATCAAAGATAATATTAATAACATGCTCTCTCTAATAAAGAATGAGAAATATGTCTTGTGAGTTATTTGCTTCAAAAATAGTGCCCTCTATGTATTAGCTGTGAATTTATGTTGCTATTTACAGCTCTTCCAATGCTTCTAACTTCTTTAGAAATAAGATTTGAAAATCTTATTTTCATGGATGCTCAGGGGCATTTTCCTGGAAAAATGATCTTTGTGATGACCTTAGGAGATATTATTTGAAAATACTTAATTTTTTATGTCTCAGTTATTTTATTTTATTTTATCTCAACTCAGATGTAAAGCCCTCAGGGAAGTGAATGAGTCCTATTTTGTGACTTATGAAGCTCAAAAGACATCTCCGGAAAGTCACATACAAATATGTCACCACCATAGTGGCCCCTGAATAGTGAGTTACATTTAAATAAGAAGATGGAGATCCATGTTATGTACAGCTATAGTCTTATGAAGTTCTCTTTCAGCCTAGTCCTGTCTTTTATAAAACTGCACACCACATGTTTGAGATCTCCCTCACCTAGAGGGCTATAGTAAAGCAGTGTAAAGATGTGACTCCTCATAGTCTTTACTGACAATATATTCTCTAAGGCTAGAGGTCATTAAAGTTGTTCGTATAGCAAATAAAATACTATTTGCACAAATATTATTGATGCCACTTTTACAAAAGAATGAGAAGAATTATGCACTTGTCTGAAGAATTAGAACAGCTGAATTGGTTCTGTCTAAATTTTACATGTTCAGTGGATTACATGTGCCTATTTTGGTACTAATAAATAACGTAATTTCCCCCAGAAAATTTGGGACTTTGATATATCATGCTTCCAGTTTAGTCCTCAGTGGGATTGTAGTGGTCTTGGGTTCATGATAAATCCAATTATTTGGTTGTTGAACTATCCCTTCTGGAAGGCAGAAGATCCATTAGAGACTAAGAAAGAAAGGAATAGGAAATAATACATACTCTGCCTCAGGCTTGCTGCTAGGTACTTTACACATATGTCCCTATTTAGTACTCACAAGACTCTGTGGTCAAAATGAATAACTAGTAAGTAGAGAAGCCGACATTTAAAAACTGTCTGATTTCAAATCATCAATTTTTTTTATGACTGTTTATTTTCTTTGTTTTGTTTCTGTTTGGTATTAACCTTTTCATACCACAGGTTACCACAGTCCAACAGTTAATATCATAAGAAAACAGAATCCAAAAGTGTTTTGATGCCCAGTGAAAAGCACCAAATATATAGAGCTGCTGATCAAAAGAAGAGCTATGGGCTTTCCTGATCATTCAGAAATGTAGTTACCACTCAGTTGTAATATGCTGAGGTTTTGATACATCCAATAACATGCTTTTTTCCTAGCCTGGATTTGGGACCAATTTAGAATAAAAACATTGGTATAAGACATGTGAAAAATCAAAATTTCAAATTAATTGTTGGTAAATTAATTGGAGGGCATAGATTTGAATCTGTTCATTAAAGTTAATACTTACTGAGATTTAAAATGCCGCTCCAAAAAGAATAAAAGCTGGAGCCCCAAACACCTGGCTTAATAGTCAGTGTACTCAATGATGAACTAAATCAGCTCTTGCACCCAAAAGTCAGAACTACATAGCCAAGGTGGACTTGGTTGTGTATTCAAAGAATAATGCTTAGTTAAGAAATTCTGTTTTCCAAATCATGTCTTTGGCAGGACAGACATGAGGGAATTTTTCTTTTTTTCCTTCTATTTGCTACAGTTATCTTCTAGCTGAATTATACCACTAACACCGCCCTCCAACTACCAGAAGCATGGAAATATTTAGTTACTAGAACCTACTATCTTATGAATTCAATTTAATAACCTAAACTCTTTGTACATACAATTGGAGCCTTATACTTCATCTTAGGCAAATAATTAATTTCCTACGAGTGTGTCTGGTGTTCTCCACCCTGTTATATCAAGACATTCTTGGAAATCAGAAAAATAATTTGAGGAAAAAAATTATATTTGACATTATTAGAAAGTGTGTGGAAAAATTACTTATTTCATGTTTTATGGATGTATATGTTGCCATCCACATCTAAGCATGCATGAAATATTTATCTGCTGTTTCCTTGACTATCAGAACCGGGAAAAAGTTTTGAGGGTTGTTTGGTTTCTAACAATAGCAACAGAATCCACAGATTCTTGTCCAATATTCTGATTTAATGTTTCTACTCCAAGACGCCCTTAACTAATTTTTGGGGAATGGTGATGATAGCACTGGTCTTGGAGGCAGATTTGAATCTTGTATTTGAATCCAGGTTCTGCTATGTGTAGCTGTATACATTCAGGCAGGACAATTAAACTGTCTAAGACAGTTTACATCATCAAAAAATCAGGGATACTAATGTTATCTATCTTTGAAAAAATTTTTTAAAAGATATAAAGTGCTTTGCACGTGTTATAATGTTACCTGTTGTCCCTAATGGAGTGCTTTAACTCTTCTTTTTTACACTGCGGGTGAGCAACTACGTCCATCTTTTTTTTTTTTTAACAGCATTTAGCACTGATCTTGTACATAGTAAAAGGCTGTTAAATCAATACTTTTAAGAACTGATTAGTTTCAAATCTACCTTTTAAAAAAATCATGTCTGAGTTTTGGCTTCATTGAAATACCACATGCATTGGTTTAGATATAACCATTGAAATTAGAGCTTACCTTTATATACTTGTACATATTTAATACAAACATTCATAATACTTCCTCTTAGTAATTAATTACTTGGTCTTCCTAATCTCTCAATAGCTTTACAACTTAATATAAAAATTTACTATTTAATTGTATTTCTACATATTGATAGATTCAATTCTTAAATGTAATTCTTTATAATTCATACTATTGTCTAATTTTTGAATGAACGCTGCTATGTCTTATCTGATGTTATAAAAATTTAAATTTAGAGGGTGTATAATAATGTTTCTTTTATGAATAGTGATTATAATGGGGATGGTAATTATAATGATGATGTGGTAATGATGATGATGATAGAGATAAGAGTGACGGGAATGATAATGCTAGTTGATACTAATTTTTTCACCTGCTAAATGCCAAACAATGAATTAAGTGCTTTTATAAATTAGCTTAATCTTCTCCGCAATTCCATGTGGTAAGCAAGATTATTCCATATTCTAAAATTTAGAAACTAAGCTTTAGAGAAGTTAAGGTATTTTCCCAAAACAGCTTGTAGCAGGCAGAGCTTTCATTCCAGTTGACACTGCCTACTCCAGAAACTAATGACACAAAGGCTAGTGACACCATACTTGGTTTTAGGTTTTTATTTTTTTCTCAAATGTCAAGGAACATGTTTAATTAGAGTTAATAAAAAGAATTCCCTGTGGAATTCTCCTTTGCTAACATTAGTCTCAGATCATTGATTTGAACATGTTTAAAAATCACCCATGATAACATCAAGGTATAGTTTGGGTGAAACATTTTGTTTTCTTTTCTTTCTATTTTTTTTTTTGGTGGCTCTCCAGTACAGGGATGGAGCCAAACCTTCGAACCCTGGGCCTTGGTGTTATCAGCCCCACACTCTAACCAACTGAGGTAACCAACTAGCCCCCTTGTTTTGCTTTTAAAGAGCCTCTCCTTAGAATACATAAAATAACAAGGCTTCACTGTGAGACATTTTCTTCTCTTTAATTCACTGTAATAGCCTATTACCTTGACTCTCACATTCCTTGCTGAATGCACAACAAATCCTGGTTAATAATACCTATAAAATAAAATAGTGTTTCCCTATAAAATTCCTAGAAGAAAACATATGGGAAACACTTCTGGATATAGAACTGGGCAAAGACTTCATGAATAAGACCCCAAAAGCACAAGCAAAAAAAGAATAAATAAATAAATGGAATTATATCAAATTAAAGAATTCTGCACAGCAAAGGAAACAATCATCAACAGAGTGAAAAGACAACCTTTGGAATGGGAGAAAATATTTGCAAACTACACATCTGACAAGGTATTAATATCCAGAATATATAAGGAACTCAAACAACTTCACTGTAAAACAAACAAACAAAGAAATAATCCAGTTAAAAAACAGGCAAGGAGCTGAATAAACATTTTTCAAAGGAAGAAATACAAATGGCCAACAAGTACATGAAAAAATGCCCAATATCACTAACCATCAGGGAAATGCAAATCAAAACTGCACTGAGATGTCATTTCACCCCATTTAGACTGGCTATTATCAAAAAGACTGAGAATAACAAATGCTGGTGAGGATGTGGAAAAAAGGGAACTCTTCTAAACTGTTGGTAGGACTGTAAATTAGTACAGTCATTATGGAAAACAGTGTGGAGTTTCTCAGACAACTACAGATAAACTACCATACAATCCAGCAATCCCACTTCTGAGTATACACCCAGAGTAATGGAAAACATCATGTTGAAGGATACCTGCACTCCCATGTTCATCACAGCTCTATTTACAATAGCCAAATATGGAAACAACCTAAATGTCTACCAAGGGATAACTGGATAAGGAAAATGCAGTACATATACACAATGGAATACTACTCGGCCATAAAAAAGAATGAAATTCTGCCATTTGAAGCAACATGAATGAGCCTGGAGAAAATTATGTTAAGTGAAAGAAGCCGGGCCCAGAAAGAGAAATACTACATGTCCTCACTCATAAGTGAGAGCAAAGAAACAAAGAAAGACCACAATAAGACATTGAACTTTCAGAAGGAGAGAACAGACTTATAGTTACTAGAGGTGGGAAAGGGGGAGGTGGAAGGGACTTAGGTAGTGATTGGGTAAGGGACACAAAGAGTAATTGTGAATTGTAACAATGAATATGCTAATAATATTGATTTGATCACCATATACTGTATACAAATACTGAAAGTCAACTCTGTACCCCACAAATATCAATAATCAAAAATAAATAAATGAATAAATTTTTTAGAAAAAAAATAACAAAAATAAAAATAGTGTTTCAGACTATCTATTGTGGTGGTAAAATGTGAGAGTGACAGAAAGAAAGATAAAAATAAGCATCGATGAGAATAAAATAAAACAGATTTTTTAAAAATTGAATTCTAAATTTTTTTTAAGCTCTCAGTTTCCCCATCTGTGAAGTGATTACAACAATATATATCTCATTTAATAGTTGTGAGGACTAAAACTCATATGATTGTTGTTATTGGCTGAATTGTTTCCCACCAAAGATTATATATTGAAGCCCTAACACCTAGTACCTCAGAACATGTCTGTATTTGGACATAGGACCTTTAAAGAATTAAGTTAAAAAGAGGCCATTAGGGTAGCTCTAATCCAATCTGACTTGTGTCCTTATAAGAAAAAGGGAGTAAGCACATAAAAAGAGACAACAGAGGCACACATGCCCAGAGGGATGACCATGTGAGAAGGCAGCAAGAGAGCGTCCATCTGCAAGCCAATGTGAGAGGCTTGTAACAGAACCTTCCCCTTTGGCCCTGACAACACTTTGACCTTGGACTTCTAGACTACAGAACTATGAGAAAATAAATTTCTCTTTTTTAAGCCATTCATTCTCTGTTACTTTGCTATGGCAGCCCTAGCAAATGAATACAATGTGTGCGTGTGTGTTTGTGTGTATGTATGTGTATATACACGCACTATACACACACAACAGACCCCATCCATGTACAACTAATTATGTTCTGTCACTCATTAGTGTGGTGAATTAGGTCAACTTAATAATTTGTTGAGCTGATTTTGGAAGTTGTTGTCATTATAGCTTCCTTCAGACCATCACAAACTTCAAGTTCCTCCAGTGGTGGGATGTTGGCAACTTGTGCTTACTGTTACATGTCGGTTGCCCAGGGGGTTTTCTCAGCATTCCTGCTCCACTCTCAGCTTTCAGAAAGACTGATATGCCTGAATCACAGAGGGTTCTGTCCACATTCATGCTTCTCCTCATTGGCAGGCCACTGTGACATTTTACATGGTGAAAAAATCATGATAAAAGCAATGGTTGGTAGCTCCTGGTTCTCCTGGTTTAGTTTTACCCTAAATCAGGCCCTATGTACCTGGCTCTTTTCCCCAGTTCACCCAAACTGTTCCTTGCATCTTTGGAGGGTCTTGGGAGAGAGAAAATTTCCTCTCCTTCAACCAGTCATAACAGTACTGATTGGTATCAGTGCAGCACTCTGAGTCTAATCTTCTCCCAGACCGATAGCTTTTGCTTTTCCCTAGATGACATATTACCTTCACCAGGGACCATGGTCAGGAGGATTTCTTGGTTTTCTCAGAAGACTACATTCAGTGCACTGCTTGTGGTACAGACCTTCTATTTCTTCTCCAGCAACACATGACTTTTGCTTCTACCCCTTTCCCTATAAATAAAGGAACATTGCCTGGGTTCTATTTCCCTGTTGCTTGAGGTTTTTGCTGCATATATAATGGAATAATTCAAGATGTGACAAGGTTTGGTGCCCGTGCACTACTGAGAATAGTAGTTCTCTCCTTTCTTGCCCCTAATCTTTCTCATGAGTATCCAGTGGAGGCCCATGAAAAGTAGATGGCAAAATGAGTGCACACTGTAACTGAGTCAGAAGTTTCCAGAGGTTCTAAATTGTCATGCTAGCCCACATTCAACCTTTAATGATATATTAAAATTTAACTGTTTCATTTTACCTGCATTTACAGAAGAAGGCTCTTCATCCCATGTTTTGCCAAAGGTTAAATAATTCATCTGTTCCATCTCTCCTTAGAAGAGACTTCCACTTTTTAGAATTTAGTACACTTGGTTATCTTGAGACCTCAGATCTGATAAATATAAAGAATATTATAATTATGTAGATTATCTGGCCTTTTCTTCTCACTAAAGTGGGAGTGACATTCTCTTGCAGTTTTCTACTTCTTAAGTGGAAGCACAACTCCCTTTTATTTTTAAGATCAAAAGATCTTATTGAAGATCTTTTGAGGAGTTTCCAAGTATGAGTACCTGAATATGTCAGATAGTTGAAAGTAAGAGTAATTTTTAAACTGAGAATAATTTACCCAACCCCCCGTGTGTCCTCAAACACTCTGAAATTTACCAGATAGCTAGAAGGGAGATACAGCATCATATATCCAGAATTACAAAAGAAAAGTAGAGCAAACCTATCTAATAGAAAATTAGATATATGTACCTGGAACACACATTTTAAAAATTATATTAAAGTAATAGAATTTGACAGACTGAATGATATATCTATTAACCCAGGATACCCATTCACTAGAGAAAGAAACAATGAGAATATTAAACAGCAAATATATCAATTTCCTACTCACAAGAAAGCCCGAGATTTCTAAATGAGGAAATCCTATACACATATAATAAGGGATTACTAGTGTCTTGAGAAAATCCAGGAAGCCTGTAAGGTATGTTCTCTTATCAAACTTCCACTGAGCATGTTCCTGTGGAAAGAGGAAGGACAGGGAGGTACTGCATCTTTTAAAATCTCAATGCAAATGGTACTGGCATAAAAATAGACACAGGGACCAATGGAACAGAATAGAGGACCTAGAAATCAACCCAAGTACTTATAGCTAACTGATATTCCACAAAGGCACCAAGAACATACACTGGCGAAAGGACAACCTGTTCAGTAAATAATGCCGGGGAAACTGGACATCCATGTGCAGAAGAGTGAAACTAGACCTACACCTCTTGCCATATACCAAAATCAACTCAAAATGGGTTAAAGACTTAAATATAAGTCCTGAAACTATAAAGCTCCTAGAAGAAAACATATGAGAAGACTTTCAGGATGTAGGACCAGGCAAAGACTTTATGAATAAGACCCCAAAAGCACAGGCAACAAAAGAAAAAATAAGTAAAAGGAATTATATCAAACTAAAAATTTCTGCACAGAAAACAATCAACACAGTGAAAAGACAACCTACAGAATGAGAGTAAATATTTACAAAGTATACATTCATCAAGGGATTAATATGGAGAATATGTAAGAAACTCAAATAACTTCACAGTAAAAACCAAATAATCCAATTAAAAAGTGGGTAAAGAGGCTGAATAGACATTTTTCAAAGGAAGACATATAAATGGCCAACAGGTACATTAAAAAAATGCTCAACATCACTAATCATCAGGGAAATGCAAATCAAAACCACATTGTAATATTATCTCACCCCAGCTAGACTGGCTATTATCAAAAAAGGCATAATAACAAATGCTGGTGAGGATGTGGAGAAAAGGGAACTCCTACACTGTTGGTGGGACTGTAAATTAGTACAGCTGTTATGGAAAACAGTATGGAGGTTTCTCAAACAGCTACAAATAGAACTACCATAAGATCCAGCAATCCCACTTCTGTGTATATACCCAAAGGAATGGAAATCATCATGACTATCAAGGATACCTGCACTCCCATGTTCATCGCAGCACTATTTACAGTAGCCAAGATATGGGACCAACCTAAATGTCCATTGACAGACAACTGGATAAGGAAAATGTGGTATATATACACAATGAAATACTACTCTGCCATAAAAAAGAATGAAATTCTGCCATTTGCAGCAACAAATGGATGAGCTTGGAGAATATTAAGTGAAACATTTCAGGCCCAGAAAGAGAAATATTGCATGTCCTCACTCATAAGTGGGAGCAAAGAAAGAAAGAAAGAAAGACCAAGAAAGACCACAATAAAACATTGAACTTTCAGAAGGTGAGAACAGACCTATAGTTACTAGAAGTGGGACAGGGATGGAGGGGGTTAGGGAGTAATTGGGTAAGAGACACAAAGAATAATTACAATTTGTAGTGATGAACATGCTAATAATATTGGTTTGATCATTATATACTGTACACAAATACTGATAGTCAGCTTTTTACCCCACAAATATGTATACTCAATTATGTCACAAAATAAATTTTAAAAATTTTAAAAATAAAATCTCAATGCAAGGACTGAACATATTCTCTCCCAAACGATTGCTGTTGGCTCATTGGGGGTGGTACAATTGCAATAACATATTTTTCTACAATATCAGAAGAAGATAATCTGAGATTCAGATGGCAAGAACACGTTAGATTGCTCAGGAGGCTATGATTTCCAGGACTTTTTTTAAAGCTTTCCAATATCTGCACATCAACTTTCTAATATCATGTTTGGTAACATGCATATAACCACAAATCAGCAAATTTGTTGGTATTATTATGTTGGTAAATGTTCATAACTTTCCCTTTCTTAAAATACGGACAGGGAGTAGAAAATTTATATTCTTCCAACTTCTTTGCCACCTTATGAAAATCAGTAAGATAGAAAGCATCTTTTCCTGGACACATTTTAGGAAAACCCAGACTTTCTTCTACAGTCCATTCTGATAACATGGAAAAAGTGAGTAAGACTGCCTTCTCTCTTGCTCAAGGGTACCACTTGCATTCACCCCTCTGGAAAGAGCACATAACAAATGGTAAATTGCAATAGGCAATTAATCTCTCTTCTTCAATTAACAACCATTACATTGCTCATTGCTCTGCCATTGTGTCTGTATACATAATTGTGTAAGTGTAGTTTTCTCATTCCTGGAATATCATCTCCAGACAGTTTGAAATCTGCTACCTGCTTATTCATGGTTCCTATTTTAGCTAATCCCATAAATGTTAAATTCAACCTGTTTATTTGAATTTATGGTACACAAAAATAAGAGATACATTTTTTAAACACTTACTATGTGCCAGTCATTTGGTACACATTGATATTCTAATTTTATACAGCTTTGACAAGCATGAAATATTACGATCTTTATATTACAGATGAGAAAAGTGAGGCTTACAGTGTTTAAGTGTCATGTCCAATTTCACCTAGCTAGTAACAGAGAAAAGAATTTGATCTCACATGCACCTGATTCCTATGTATTTGCTCTTATTTGCCTGTCCATACTGCCTCATCCCTCCCAGTTAGAAGGACTTTAAAAGTTTATCCCTGTCTATTTAACCCGGACACCAATAACTATCTCTCTCTCTTTTTTTTTTTATTGAACCATAATTGATTATACATATTTCCGGGATTTAATGTTGACATGTGTTGATCAAATCAATATTATCAGTATGTATATTGTTACAAATCACACTTATTCTTTATGCCCCTTGTCCAATCTCTCCCCATCCCCCTCCCCCCCCGCACACTGATAACCCTAGATTTCTTCTCTGCCTCTGAAAGAGTAATGGTTACTCTGTTGATTTGTTGCCTAGATGATCTGTCCAATGCTGAAAGGTGTGTTCAGGTCCCCCAATAAAATCATAGAGCAGATGCTGCTTCTGTCACTCTGGAATGGGTTTCATGGAGATAGACATCCTATTCTTTTCTTTGATCTCTACTGGTGACTCTCCTTGGGTCATTGCACTCCAGTGGCTGGCAGACCATCTGTGTGGTGGTTGTGACGTCTAGCCACTTTCACAGCAGCCATAGTTACTATGGTGGGCCACTCACATGGAGGTGATGTTTTTGGCATGCTCCTTGGTGCTGGCACTGTACCTGAGTGTGGTGGGGGGGTCTGGTCCCCACTCCAAGCCCCAGGCCCCTGGATGGGGCCCTGAGGCGTTGGCAGTGTGGCTGGGTGTGGGCGGGGTGGATGCCAATAACTATCTCTTGACTCCAAATTGCATAGGACTCTTAACAGTCTCCTTCTGAGAGTAGCTCAGTTCTAACTATTGCAAAATTAAATTTTATGATCCATCACTTTAACTATAGTTTCCAATCCAGAATTTTCTGTTCAGAGCCAAATTAGGCACTTTATGACATTTGGTATAAAATGCAGGTATCCCTGAGAAGGTTAAATGTAATATTATTCAACCTAACAATAAACATTTTTAAAAGACTCCTATACCACTGCAGGCTTTGCCCACTAGGCCATTGAATGCATGTTAGTTTGATGTAATATCACTGAAGAGAGAGAGGGTTTGATTCTACACACTGAAATGTTAGCTCAGATTTAAAGCATGGATATACAGTTGTGCAGTTATACAGTGTGTATCTACTAGAGGGTTTTTGTTCCCCTTGTGGTTATCATGAGGTTTACATAAAACATCTTATAATTGTACTTGCCCATTTTAAGCTTCTAACAACTTAACTTTAATTACATAAAAAACTGTACTCTCTTACTTCTCTCACCCCATCATTTTTTGTTATTGATATCACATATTACTCCTTTTTATATTATGTATTCATAATAGTATCTTTATTTTTTAACCCTTTTGTCTTTTAACTTTTATATTAGAGTTAAAGTGATTTATGCACCACCATTACAATTTTTATTCTGAATTTGACTGTGTACTTACTTTTCTAGTGAGTATTACAATTTAATATAAAGGGAGATTCCCTTGAATGTGACAGGTCACTTTTCTATCAGTGCTTTCAAAATTCCCTTTTTCTTTACCTTTTAATAATGTATTTTTAATTTGTCTAATTTTAAACTTCTTTAAATTTATCCTGCTTAGGTTCAATTGTCTGAACTTCATAGATCTGTATGTCCATGTCCCTCCCAAGATGTGGGAAGTGTCAGCTATCATTTCTTTAAATAAGATTTGTGTTTCTTTTTCTTTCTTATTTCCTGCTAGAAACTCCGTAATGCATACATGCATACATTGGCCCACTTGATGGTGCATCAGAAATCCTGTAGGCTTTCTTCATTCTTTTTCTTTTCCCCTCTTACTGGATGAATTTCATATGACCTGTGTTCTTACTTTGGGATTTTTTTTTTTTCTTCTTCTGACATTTAAGGTCTTTAATGTATTTTTCATTTCATTCATTGTACTCTTCAGCTCCAGGATTTTTGTTTGGTTCTTTTTTTATGATTTCTATCTTTTTATTAAAAGTTTTGATTTGTTTATGTATTGTTTTTCTTATTTTGTTGGGTTGTCGATGTGTGTTCTCACTGAGCTTTCTTAAGACAATTTTAAATTATTTGTAAAGCAATTTGTAATTCACCATTTCTTTTGGGCCAGTTACTGAAGCTTTACTAGTTTCCTTTTGTCGTGTCATGTTTGCTTGTTTCTTCATAATCTGTATAACTCTGTGTTGATGTCTGTGCATTTGAAGAAGCCAGCTCCTCTTCTTGTCTTTACCAATGGTTTAGGCAGGTACAGACTTTCTCCTGTCAGATCTGCAAACTGATGGGACTGCCCCTAGTATCACAGTCATGTCTTTGCTGGTGGGTTTGCAGTTGGGTCCATGGTTAACAGGCCTGTTGCTGGAGGTGTGGGTGTTTATGATTCCTGTCGCATCCCCAGGTGGACAGGACTTCCCCTGGGATGATAGTAGAGCATGGCTAGAGAGCCAGATCATGGGGCAACTCTGATTCTGCAGTTGAATCTGTAGATGGTGTGTCTGTTACCAGGGGTGTGGATGGGTATGGCTCCTGCTGAGTCCCTGAGTGGGTCCCTTGGTAGGCAGAATGACCTCTATGGTCACAATAGATCATGGATGGAGCTAGATCACAGTGTTGCTTCAGAACAGTTGTGTCTGAGGTTGGTGGGCCTATACTGGGAACACAGATAGACATGGCTATTCCTGGGTCCCTTGGTGGATGGTGCTGGTTTCAGAACCCTGGCCAAACAGGACTGGAGCTGAGTCCATAAGGGAAAGGGGCTGACTTCAGTTTGCAGCTAGGACCACATTCAGTGAGCCTGCCACCAAGGCATAGACCTGCCTCAAGCAGCTCTCCTCAGTCTTGAGCATCACTGGAGTTTCACATCCTCCTACCTGGATCCAAAAGCTTTCACAAATGAGTAGATACGGAAAATGTGGTACATCTACACAATGGAATACTACTCAGCTATAAAAACGAATGAAATACTGCCATTTGCAACAACATGGATGGACCTTGAGAGAATTATATTAAGTGAAACAAGTCAGGCACAGAAAGAGAAATACCACATGTTCTCACTTATTGGTGGGAGCTAAAAATTAATATATAAATTCACACACACACACACACACACACACACACACACACAAAAAAAAAAAAAAAAAAACCGGGGGGGGGGAAGAAGATATAACAACCACAATTATTTGAAGTTGATACGACAAGCAAACAGATAGGACATTGTTGGGGGGGAGGGGGGGAGGAAGAAGGGAGGGAGGTTTTGGTGATGGGGAGCAATAATCAGCCACAATGTATATCGAGAAAATAAAATTAAAAAAAAAAAAAAGCTTTCACAAAGGTACTTTTGTTTATGTTTGGCTGCCGGATTACTATTTGTGCTGAGGGGATACAAGCTGGGGAACCTCCTATTCTACCATCTTGCTCACATCACTTCTTAGATAACTTGTTTTTACTTTACAAGTCTCTAGACCAAGAGTGGCTGCACCTGAAAAGCTGTATATGAAGAATCTCATATAACAAGAACCTGTTGAAGATAATTATTGCTAAGATCAGATAAAACTATGGAGCTACAGGGAAGGAGTAAGCATATTTTGCATGTGGGGAGAGTGTGAGCCATTTGGCCTACATGATAGAGACTATGACAGATGTCTTCATAAAGCCCTCTCTCTCCACGCCCTTTTGAAATATGACTTTGCAGCTTCTCCCATTAAAAGGTGGAATCTAATTCTCTATCACCTTGAATCTTGGTTGGATTTGATCTTATTTTAACCAATAAAATATGCAGAAAGTTATGTGCAAATTTGAAGGCTAGGTCTTAAGAGACATTGAAAATTTTGCTTTTAACCTCTTATTATGACTACCCCACCATATGAACAAGCCAAACATAACCTACTGGATGATAAGAGGCTACACAGTTTAGGAACAAGGTACTCCAGCCAATAGACAGCACAACTGACAGACAGGTGAGTGAGGCCATCTTTAAACATACTTCCCAGGGGAGCTGACTGTACCTAAGTGAGTAAGTCCAGGGAAAAACAGTGGAAGAATCACCTAGTAAATCCCAAGCCGTATTAAAGAGTCACGAGAAATCAAATTATTGTTGTGTTAATAATAAAGTTTGTTTTTTGAAGAATGAGAGCAGTTAATACAAGCCATAAATAACTAATACCTAAAACTATTATACTGAAATCTAGCCACACTCAAAAAGAGGGAGCAAAGAGGGAATTATGGAATATGACATGGGATATTCACTTAGAGTAAAATACAAAGGATTTTTTTTTTTTAAATATGAAAAAGATATAAGACATAAAAAACAGCTTTTGAGAGAGGCTTTGAATATGACTAACAGGAGTTACAGAAGAAGAAAATGGGGGCAAAGGCAGAGCAAAAACATACAAAGAGATAACTTTTTAAAGCTTTTTAGAATTAAAAAAAGGACAATGTTCTGAGACTGTATTCTGAGTACCAGGGAGATAAATAAATAAACCTAAACATAGAGCATATTATAGTGTGACTATAGCACATAAATAATAATTAAAAAATATTTAAAACTGTCACAAAGAAAAGACACATTACCTACAAGAGAATAACAAACCAACAACAGATTCTTCACTGCCACAATAGGTGCCACAAATAATAAAGTAATATCTTCAAAGTACTGAAGGAAAATAATACAGTCTGGGATCTTATACTCAAGAACCAAACTATCTTTCAAGCATTTACTTATTGTTGGATGTTAAGACTTAGTGCCTAAAGCATAGTTAGGTAATAAGTATTTATTAAAGAATTTAGATGCTATTGTTTCTGAAAAGGATGATACTACTAAAAATCTAGATTTCTATAAAAAAAGTTAGCAATGCATTTAAATAAAAGTTCTACTAAAAATGGAAACATAATCTATAGGGTTTAACAAAAGGCAGAAAAGGAGGGGGAAAAGATGCAAAAAATAGTGGTAAGCAGAAACACCAAATTCACATAGTAGAATTCTGTGAAAATATATCAATTACCACATTAATGTAAAGTTTTTAAGCTTATCTACTGTGTGATATGTGTGACAGAGATTAAGAGACTATAGGAAATAAACACCATGTAGGATTTGCTACTCACAAGAGACACAACTAAAACAAGCATATAGAAAAGTAGAAAAAAAGTGCATAATAATTGTAACATCAATTAGTAACCAAAACAAAAGCTAATAAAATAGAATTTAAGAAAGAAATCATTAGTGTTAACAAAACAGTACATCACTGTAGCAAATTCTCTGCATTGTAGCAACCACTCATTTCTGAACCTTTGTATGCTGTGCTGCAAGAGAGTCACACCTGCCCTCTTTAGTGGGTTTCCCTTAAGCATTGGCACGTATTAACTCTTACAAAGAATCAGAAATGCCTTGTGGTCTATGTTCTATCCCTAAGGATGCCTGTAGCTAGTTCTCCACTGTTTTTGGAGTACAAAACTCAGCCCCTTTGCAGGATACACTCAGAAGTATAATTTACACTCCAGAGTTCCTCAAATAATCAAGTGTTATGGGTTTTCATCAAAATAGTATCCTTTCTGAACTTCTTACCCTTCCTTTGCCTGCTTCCCCAACACTCTTACTTCTTTCTTCTGGGAGAACTTGTTTAGTAAGTCACTTGCACTCGAATCTTTGACTCATCACCTACAACTGTAAGAACCTGTCCTAAGACTACTGTATAATATTAGTTTAAAAAATAACTGGGACTTTCACTGATGCCTAGGATGTGGAAAGTTGGGAAGACATAGTTCCCACATTAATAAGAAAACGTCAGTTAATCTACAAAATCATAACTTCTCTTGAACCTATCAGAGAACTGAGGTCTTTGGAGAGGAATCTAAAGAAAGTCACGTGTCTCCAAGCAGATAGGTCACACACATTGAAACACATAAGACAGAGCATGAGAGAAAGAGACACCACTGCTATACAAGTGGTTAAACATAATTTATCTATTTTTTTTTAACAAATTCATAATGTCCAAGTATGGGCTAGCATAAGAGTGTAGAACCCCCAGGAGCCACAGACACCAGAAGTTTTATACCACCTGTCAGCTTTCCTCCACAGAACTGTACTGGGGCTCCCAAGAAAGAAGGTGGACATGTTGGGAAACAAGACAAACTCTTTTATAGCGGTGTTGGCTTGGATAAGGAGAAAATCCATTACTATAGAAAAATCATAAAGCCCCATTCAAAACCTTCTCCTTCTCCTCTGTGTAACAAAAGCCTTAAGTTACTGGGGTAAGGGCAGTACAAACTATCACTCCTGGGGCAAAAGAAAAAACCAAATCTCTATCCTTGGCCTAGGGGAAGAAAACTGAGTACTGGTCCATTATAGATCTCCCACCACTAGGGGATAGGTGGGATACTCTCTCCCACACATGATCCACTGGAGAGGTTGGCTTCATGGGTAGCAAGGCTGATTCACTAAGAAAATTCCAACCTGGAGACCAAACCTCCCTAAGTTTTGAACATGAACCAAAATAAAAGAAAATACTTATGCCCCCTAACACAAGGACCACACACACCAAGTAATAAGCACTAGCATTCTACCATTGGGGAGAATAAGAACATAGCAAGACTGTGAAAGAACAAAAGGGAAGCCTAAAAACTGAAAGTAGATAAGACACATTAAGAAAAACATTCTGGCAACCTGATTTCCACCCTAAGGTATTGCTAAAAGAATTTGAATCTGGCGTACACTGAAGGTAACCGTAGCAACAATGAAATCCCAAACCAGTTAAACTCATGACTAGATTGCCTCAAGTCTCCACATTAACAGCCTAGCAGAAGAGACATGTACATTTTTATACAAAAATGCTATTTACCTCAGTCTTCACATGCTTCTCTTCATGTTCAGATTGAACAAAAAATAAGACAGACAAAAAAATGAGGAAAAAAAAGAACCCATTTAGACAAACCAATCAAATGAATCAAACTCAGAAAAGACTCCAGTGTTGGAATTATCAGGTAATAAATTTAGAATAACTGTGGTTAATAGTTTAAAAGTTCTAAAGCATAGTTTCCTCATCTTCAAAATGGGGATTTTTAAAAGTGTCAGATTCATGTAGTTGTTGTGCATATTAAACCAAATGATGATAGTAAAGTGCATACTTAGCAAAATATCTGACACAGGGTAAGGATTTAATAAATAACAGTAGTTTTAGTCATTATTACCTTGGAAACTTAATAAAATACTGTCTAAATGTTTTTGTGATAAATGTCGATTGATTGATTCATGTGAACCGTACCTTTTTAGAAACCTTTGCAAAATGAAATAAATGCTGCAAAGGCTGACTAGCTTATTTCAGAGGTTCCTGAGCATATATGTAAGCCTCACCTTGCACACTCCAAGCTACCAACTTTTTGCTTCTTTTGCCTCAGCTATGGATTTTCTGTCAGGAAGAGGGTATAAAACAGCAGTGTGTTAGAAGCTTAGCTATTGATAACTTTCCCAGTTCTCTATTCAAGAACATTGGAAAATTGCTCCTCACAAAAAAGTCAGTAACCCCATTGTAGTCTATACCTGTGTTTTTCTCAGAGAACTCAAAATTCTAATTTTCTACTCACGATTTTATCATTATCTCTCCCATAAAACCAAATATGCTAGATAGCACCACATAGGAATTCAAAGTGGTATTTTCAACATACTTTTAGATTATTCCTCTTTACCATGAAATCTGTATTGCTCTTGCAAGTAAAATTCAATTCAAGTCTGTATTCCTACACTAACCCAATTGCAATCATGAAAATTGTTCCTAAATACTCAATATTATCATTGAAGAAGCCGAATTGATCACAGAATCAACTTTCTGCTACCAATCTTTTCAGAGTTTATAGCTCACTTTTATTTTTATATTGTTTGAGTTATTTCCCTTGATAGATTTTGTGCTTTGAAATACAGTCTTCAATTAATAAAATATATAGGATTAAGGCAATAGAATGTGTCCATCTGTTCTAATCTTAGACTCTCCTTAATTGGGTAACCAGACTGTATTAATGGTATGAATATCATTGTCCAGCTTCTCATAACCAACAGAGATATTGAGTGAGACTAACATACAGCACTTTCATGGTTGCTGGACTTCATTCAGAAGTGATTTATCAGGATTAAAGTTAGTGACTAGAACAATGTAAAAGTGTGGCTTTGAAGTTTCTTTGTATTCTTCAGCTGTCCTGTGTGTGATATCTGCTATAGGAATCTTGACAGTAAATTGGACTATCACTGAGGATTTATCCACATGCATGCACTCATGTTTCTCTAGCTACTTTGCTCTAGTTTTCTCATTAAATTATTATTACTTTAAAAAAGAATAATAATTTTTAAAAAGTTAATTTCAGAACTGTTGGTATCATGTAGTTCATTTTCACCATTTACAGATGATAAGTGACTCCCCACATCAGTGGCAAACCCCAGGTCCTGTGACTCCAGAATCCATCCTTTTAACAACTCTGCTAGGCTTCCTCTCATGATATTTTCTAGGTTGTCTGTCACTAATTGTATGACCTTGGAAAAGCCACTTAACATCTCTGAGACATAGTTTCCCTCATATGAAAAATGGAGTAATAACAATGCCCATCGCACAATGAAATGAAACTACTTAATGTATAAAACACTTACAATGCTTTACTTTGAATAGTACCCTAGAGTTATCTTACTGGTATTAGCTAACATTTTGATAAATAACTCAAAATATTAGTGTGACATTTAATTAAATAAAAGAATGTGTTTTAGTTTCTGGCTGGAATAAATTAAAATATTGACATAAACCCTCTTAACAGCATATGACTCACCTGACAATACTGAGTGAGCACAGACACTGATATCTTTTGTGGAAGAAAACATTCTCGTAATTCAATGACAATTATAATAGCTATCATTTACTAGGCATTTACTATTTTTCAGATACTATTCAAAATGCTAATGTATTAGTTCTAATTGCCAGAGTAACTCTATAGAATAGGTATTATTTGTTGTCCCCATTTTACAGATGAGAAGCTTGCCAAGTTCTCACAGCTAAGAGATGGTAGAGATGAAATAGAGGAATTTATCATGTGAGCACTTCCCAACATGGCCAGTTCCCCACTCTTTCCTTACCCCAGAGTGGTAAAATTCTACCGAGAAATATAAATATATAGAAAAATACAGGTAGTCTCCAAAATATAGTCTCCTCACTATTTGGTGCTAACAAACTATGAATGGACAGTTCTACTGAAAGAGGTCAATGAGTTCAAGAAAGAACTTAACCTTAGTTCTTTCCTTGATCTCAGTGAAAAGTCCAAAGTTGCTGGTGTACTAATGTTTTTGTTGGTTATGAGAAAGCTGAGGGTTCTGAAAACAGTAAAGGAAGTTGTTCTGTAATCTGCAAAAAAGGAAGACATCCGCTATGGTTTGAATGTGTCCCCCAGAGTTTACATATTGAAAACTTAATCCCCAATGCAACAGTGTTGAGAGGTGGGACCTTTCAGAGGTGATTAGGTTGTGAGGGTTCTGCCCTCAGGAATGGGTTAATGCCATTATTGTGCAAGTGGGTTATTGTGAGAGTGGGTTAGTTGTTATAAAAGTGAGTTTGGCCACCTCTTGTTCTCTTGCTCTTGTATGCTTTCTTGCTATGTGATGCCTTTTGTGTGTTATGATGCAACAAAAATGCCCTCACCAGATGCTGCCCTCATTCTTGGAATTCCAGCTTTCAGAACTGTAAGAAATAAATCTCTCTCATATATATATTTCCCAACCTGTGGGATTCTTTTATAGCAACACAAAACAAACTAAGATATCGTGGGAAATTATTAGCAGTCTTATCTAAACCAGCTGGGATTTTCACAGTGATCTCTAAATCATCATGCAGTTTAACATGTAAAGGGTTCCCACCCTCTTTGCCACCCAACCGCTTCAAAACTTTTCTTTCTTTAGAAGTAAAAATCTGTATATTCTGAGAGTAAGGAGGAAAACCCTAAAAGAGCATCTAGGATCTAAAAAATTATTTCTTAGATTAGTGCTTTACACATGATTGCAAACCATACTGATGCTGAGCATGTTTGCAGAACTAATTTGAATGGACTTGTCGAACAATCTAGACTATGTTTGCCCAGAGAGTGTGGCCTACATGTTCTTTAAAGTGGAGAAGAGCTAGTCTTGAAGACACAGTCAGGTCCTTTTCACCTTCAGGAGTCAAATGTGGAGGATAGAGAGAGAATTTTGGCCTCTACTCCATGCTGTCTTCCTTGACACATTTTCAGTACCCTGGAAACTGAAAAAAATCAGGGCCCTCACAAGAACTTCAGAGAAAAATAATGAGATGGACAGATGCCACACAGGCAAATTTTGATATATTGCTGGTCAGCAGGCCTTGGGAAGCCATCTCTACAATGAGAACAGAGCATGCTTGAGTCAGAGGCTCATCTGCTTATCCCACATGAGAAAAAAAGGAATTTCTTCAGTTGGAGGAAAGACAGAATGAGAACGTGGGAGATGTGAATAGAAGGCTGACCCTTAAGCTATCAGAACACCACTCTAAAACCTTTGAACAAAGAAATGAGAAGAAAAAGCCTTTACATGGTCCTTTTAAGTTCACTGACTCAACAAACATCCATTGCCAGCTCCTAATAGGCTAGACATTGCGGATACACTGGTCAACTAGAAAGAGTTTCCTGTCTTTGTGAGCTGATACTGTAGAAAGGAATAAACACATGATAAATTACCATTTTGGTGAATGCTACAAAGTATAGATCATTAAGGGAACCCATAATGGTAAACCTAACCTGGCTTAGAAAAACAAAATAGAAAGAGGCATTTAAGCTGAAGCATCAAGAATGAGTAGACTTTAGCTTTTCTATGTGGGGATCATGGGGAGAAGCTGATGTAGAGAATTTTAGGGAGAGAAAAAAGAATATAGTCTTGCTGGCTCACTCACTAGGCTGAATTTATGGTTTAAAATGTTTATCTCCTCACTTCCAGAAACACACAAGGATTGAGGAGAGCAGAATGACTATATTAGTAAATAAGAATTATATATGTTTTCTGTGCCACCAAATGCCAAACTCTTTATATTCAATATCTCATTTAATCAAGCAGCAATGTATGAGGAATGAGCTATCACTCTTTCCATTTTACACACAAGCCAACTAAAGAGCGAAGAGTTTCCACTGTATGTAAATGACAGAGCCAGGAATTCATATAGGTCTCCTCAGTACACATTGCAAATTCTTTCCACAACATCTTTGCACATTTGCTAGAAGGAAACAGAAACAAAAACTAGTACTCAGAAAAAGCCCACTAAGTTACCCTGGGGAAAAGGAATAACGGGAGAAATGCTCCTGTTTGCCTATTTATAATTTTACCTACATCTTTAAAAAACCATTGCCAAAAGTCTGCCTGCCTGTTTAAGGAAAAAATTGTGAGGATTCTTGAAGAACCGACACCAACAGGTATCACTGTGTAGCCTGTTACACATGATCCCAGATTTACCTCGGTGTCTGACTTTTTTATTCCCCAGTAGGGGGGTCTGTCATCTTGAAACCCAATGTACTTCATTTTCAGCAGAGAGAACATTTTTATAACGCGAAATTGAAGGTGATCCTTCTCAAAATACAAATCATTTTACATAGGAAATGTCTAGCTTTTTCTTGAGGTGCAATATAGCAATGCCTAGATAGTAATATTGTAAGACAATTCTCTTAAGGCTTGAAGTTCTTTTCATGTTCTCAAAAAGAAATACTGTACAGAAAAAAAGTTTTACAAAGATCAAAATAATTCAAACAGAATATACCACAGAATTTCCGTGAAAAGAAAGTTTCAAAATTTACCCTAAAACATCATCAGAAAATCACATGTCAGGAGACCTCTTATCACCTAAGGAGACATGAGTGATCATTCTCAGAACGCTCTATTCAAAGAAAAGAAGCCCACAAATCCATTCATCTTGTTAAGAGTTGTCGACTTAATCTCATTTCAGTCACACAAGAATAAAGCATTTTCTGTATCTCTTACTGAGTCAAACAAAAGAGAAAACAAATCAATACATGTTTTTCAAACCAAAAGTATATGTCTTCATTGCTGAGAAAACTCAGAAATAAAATTCTCTTAAAAGCGATAGTGACATTAAACTATAACACCTGTTTTTCATTTATTGGTGATCTTTTTTTTTTCTTATGTAGCACATAAAATGTTTAGTTTGTTTTTCCATTTACTAAGGTTTCATAATCATCTCCCTGGGACTGAGTTCCAAACTCTTTGGAAACTACTGATGTGTTATTATTATTTTTTTTTATTCTCTTAAAGATATAAATTTCACTTAGTTTATACATACTGCCTTTCCTTTAAATATTAATGGCTCTTCAGCAAGTAATGCCTATGAATAAAATCAGAATTCAAAAGCTCTGTAAAATAGAGAAAGGAAAATCTGATAGATTTTATTTACCTGCCACAACTAACAATTGGGATAGAGTTGGGGAAATGTCATTTTGTTTTGAAGAGTACAGATAAACAAAACAAAGTGCAAGTGTGCTTTGATAGTCACTCCTAAGAAATAATAAAAACAACAGGAGAAACAAGGACAGATAACCCTGCCTCTGGTTCAGAAACTTGGAAAAGACCAATAGCTGTAGTTAGAACAGGAGATTGTTCTAAGAACTGAGGGAGCAGAGAGTACAAGGTCTAGTCCAATCCTCTAATTTGACAGATGCAGATACAGAGGAATGGAAGGCCACATTTACATATCTAGCCAAATCATTGTAAACATCTAGTGTTTTAACTCTTCTCAAAGCCTTTTATGTGTTTTCCTACAGGCAGCATTATCCCCAATTTATAGATAAAACTAAAACAAGGACACCAAATGATTTCACAGGGACGTCAAAAGTCAATAGCATAACTAACAATAAAACTTAGAACTAGTGCTCTAAATACCAAAGTCTTCCATGGTACAACTCGCATTTATAGAACACTATTTAGAACACTCCCTGTTAGGCTTTAAGTTGAGAGACAGGACATACCATTCATTCCTTCAGGGTATTTGCATCATAAACAGGACTTTGATCTTCAATTAACCATGTGACCAAAGTTAGTTCCAGGGGTCAGTGAGTCACTGATCATTCCACATTCAAATGCAGAAAAAAGGCCACAATCAAATTCTCCTGAACATAAAATTTTCAGAAAATAAATTAGAAACATTTTTTTTACTCTAGCAATAGTAATTCAATAAAAGCAGATACACGAATGATGGTTTTAAAAAACACTGACTAAAAGTAAATATGGGATTGATTAATTTATGAAGTGTTTTACTTTTCTGTAATACAATTAAAAAGTTATATCCTTCAGGACAGTCCAGCTTCAGAATAAGTCAGATTTAGTGTTGTCTGTCGTATGATGGACAAGTCTGACTCTACTATTAGTTTTCAATTACTTTCATATTCGCTTTCCCGCCCGTTTACCAGCAGATGTCATCTCAGGCTACCACACAGTTTATTTGTACCCATCACAAAATCTCAATAAACATGAGTGTGCCTTTTCCCTGACATATCTTCCACTCACTCAATTCCTGTATCTTTCAACTTCATCAATTCCACGTATACTTATAAATCATGACTGAAAATGTTTATCTTTTCTCTTGACTCCCTATTTTTCCCATACACTACAAAAGTTGTTACTCAGTAACTTAAATAGTAGATTTGGAGTGGGCAAAACATGTATGAAAGCCTATTAATAGAGATTTGTATTGATCTTTTTGAAAACAATGACTCTAAAACCTGAGTTCTATTAATTAAAAGAGTATATTTTAACATTCAGCTAAAATAAGCAAAATAAAAGTTTAGTAAAGAAAATAGTCTTTTCAGTACTTTCAGAAATAATTATAGATTTTAAAGTAATGTAGACCAGATATTTTGGACTTTATGTAAATAAAACTTAAAGAGCTAAAAATTTAAGTTCTCACTTAATGAAAAGATTTTAAGTGTGGGTTAACTGGTTAATTTCTCCTTTTTCTCCCATGTTCTCTTCATGTTCTGATTCTGTTATACATACATATTATATCTATATATGTATATAAATAAGTTTTTAGTCATATATATAAACACATAAAACTTATAAATGTAAATGTATTTCATTAACACCCATATACTTCTTGCTCCTAATTTTTTGCACCCCATTCAGCAAAACTTTTTGAAACAGGTATCCACATTCACTGACTTCTCTTTTTCACTTTCTCACCTCTTACACATTCAACCTCTTTTAAACAGGCTTTCAACCCAAGCATTCAACAGAAACAAGTGACACTTATGTTGCCAAATCTAATAGCTACCTCTCTACCCCGTTCTTATTGCATCTCTTAACAGCATGCAACTAACTCAGTTGGTCAGTTGCTCATGTCCTGTTTCTTGAGACACTCCCTTTTCTTGGCTTTTTAAATACCACCCTCCCTTGTGACATTTACCACTCTTTCTCAGTCACTTTGCTGGCTGTGTCTCCTCTGTTTGACTTCTAAATGTTGGAGTTGATCTGTGTTTACCTCTAACTTCCATCTCATCTAGTCCCTTGCTTTTAAATTACACATTTTTTTTTTTTTGACCAGTAAGGGGATCGCAACCCTCGGCACCATGTGGTCTGCACCATGCTCAGCCAGTGAGCTCACTAGTCATCCCTATATAGGATGCGAACCTGTGGCCTCGGTGCTACCAGCACTGCACTCTACTGAGTGAGCCATGAGGCCAGCCCAAATTACACTTTTATTTCTATTAGTCTCCATGTATATCCTCACCCCAACCCCTCTGTTGGACTCCAAGTAAACAGCTACATACTTGACATCTCCACATGATGTCCAGTAGTTACATAAAATACAGCCAAAATAGAATTACTGAACTCCCCAGATCCATTCTTACCCAGCTGGCTGTAGCTCAGTAAATGGAATAGTCATCAACCAGCGGCTTAAGTCAAGAACCGAAAAGTCCTTCTTAATTTCTCTCTTGTCTCACGTATCTCATCCAATTCACAGCAAGCCCTATAATTCTACCTCTAAAATCCATACTGAATCTATTTCTTTCCATCTCTAGGGCTAACTTCCCAGTTTATACCATCATAATCTTTATCTTAAACTACTGTGATAGTTTCCCCATTGCTTTTTGTCTTCCTTTCTGTAATTCATTCCCCACACAGTAGCCTAACTGATCTTTTATAATATAAATCAGATCATATACTCATATTTTCTCTGCTTAAACCTCCAATGGCTTCCTTTTGCTCATAGAACAAAATCCAAATTTTTATTACAGTTTACAAGACCATTTGCCATCTAAATCCTGTCTCCTTCCAGAATACCTCTTTTTGTCATTGTACCTCTCACTCACCATGATAAAGCTATTGTCATCTCCTTTTATTTCCTTGGACATGTTGAACCTCATTTTTGTCTTAGTTTCTTTATTATTGCTCCTCCTTTTGCCGGGAAAAATCTGAATTAGATTTTCTCACATCTGATTCTTGTTATTTAAATCTTATTCCAAATGCAACCTCCTCAGAGAGGTCTTTCCTAATTATCCAACCCACCCCCATGACTATAGCCATCCTTTTTAGATGTAACTATTTTTATTTTCTTTGCAGCTCTTCCAACAATGTGAAATTATCTTAACTAGTACAATTGTTATTAGTTATTGTCTGTCTCTATTCCTTTATTAGGATGTGAGCTTCAGAAAGGCTGTGCTATGAATTGAATGTTTGTGTTCCCCCAAAATTCATATGTTAAAACCTAATCCCCAAGGTGTTGGTGTTAGGAGTTGGGGCCTTTTTGAGATGAACAGGTCATGAAGGTGGAGCCCTCATGAATGAGAATAGTGCCCTTTATCAGGGCTGCAGAGATCAGAGTTCTTTCCTTTCACTGTGTGAAGAAAGACCAAAAAGATGCCTGTTACGAGTCACAAAGTGAGTGTTCACCAGACACTGAATCTGTTTGTGCTTTGATCTTGGACTTCTCAGCCTCCAGAACTGTGAGAAACAGATTTCTGTTGTTTATAAGCTATTCAGTTTATGGTATTTTGTCATAGCACCCCAAACTAAGACAGGCAGGTACTTCATCTGATATGTCTTATTATTTCTGTTTCCCCAGCTTTGGAATAATGCTTGTCACATTGTGGAAACTCAATATATATTTTTTAAGTGAATGAATAAATATAAATAAATTCATCAAATAGGTAGATAAAGGACCACAAAAATCATGATATCCCTGTTTTCATAGTGAATCAGCACCTGTTCAGTTGCACAAAGTCTTATATAAGTCAAAGCATCTTTCTGATCTCTACGTCTGTTTGCATATAGAGCTGATTTTTGTAGAACTCACTGCCTGAATTACACTGTATGACAACAGATACTGGGATGTAATATTCACTTCATTTTGCAATTATGAATATCAACATATGTAGTGGGTAGTCAATTCTCTAGTGAAGTGAGATTTCTGAAGTGATAATTTACTATTGTGCTATTATGCTTTTTTTTTAAAAACGTAGCTATGTTCCATTAAAATGATACACTTCCCTTTACAATATTTAGGAACTATAGACATGAACTTTCACTTATTCAGAGGACAGTCCAAGAGTAGCTAAATTACAATAAGATACATCTTTCTAAAACACTGCTTTAATTTTATCATTTCCTGCTCTTCAACCCACAACAGCATCTATTGCTGGTCTGCCTTTGTCAATTGGCATATACTACCTCATGCTCCTATTTATCAGTTTGCAGTAGGTTTATGGTCTATCTCCCCAAATGGCTTTTGGTATGCTGAACTCTAGAAGTGAGCTCTATCAAAAATAGTTATTTAATAGATATTTGTAAAAGATTACGATAAAAACATTTCTAAGTCTCTAAATCTGGTTCCATCCTATCTTCTAAACACAAAGTGAAAATTAAACTAAAAAAAGGAACAAATTAATTTTGGCATTGTAATATTTTTCAATAGCTAGAATTATTCTGAACTTCAAATAAATTTTGTTACACATCTTCTTTACACATCACTTTTTTTTTTTTTTTTGGCCACAAAAAAATTCTTGCTGTCCTTTACACATTCTTAAGCTTACTACAGATTGTTGATCATCTCAGAGACAGATCAGTGAAAATCAGCATCTGGAAATCCCAAACAAGTGTTTGCAAACATTCAGAAATAAAGGGATAGCTCTAGGGATTGAGTTGTATCACAGGGATAAAAATAGATTGTCTTTTACTCAGTTGAAAACATAATGACTGTCCTCAATGCTGTTTTACAATAACTGTGGACCAGATAATTAACTGAAGTTTCTCTAAAATTCTACCCCTATATTTCTTTTTCTCCAGTACTCTTTCCCTTTACAGTTTAGCAAGCAGCAATACTTTTCTACACATGTTTCTTAAGAGGAGCGTTGATACAGCTAGATAAAATAGATCTGTTTTATGTTCTAAAATATGCATTTCAGAGTTACACCAAAGAAAACAGTCTTGAAAGACAAACTGTAGTTTGTCTGTAAGAGCCAGATGGTTAAGATAGAAAAGTTAGTTTGTTTTTTTATACATTCCTACAACTTGGTTTTAAATATGAAGAAACAAATACTAAAAGTAGTAGAACTTAAGGTTTCTCTATAAACAAACGCATTAATTTCAGGAAAACCAGTTGTTATAGTAAACTCCAAGATACGTGATTTAACTCCATGAAAGTTTATCTCTTGAATATGTAAAAGTTCAGTGAGTGTGTTCTTGATGGGTAGCTGGGGGTGGCATTATGGCAGCTCTGCCCCTGCAGTCACTCGTGGATACTGGGATGACAGAGGATTTGCCTTCTTAAACATATGTCTTCTATTATCACCCTGGGTGTTGACATCTGGCCAAAAGTAGGGAGAGGAGAATGCTGAGATTGTACACTTGCTTAACTGCCTTGGTCTGGAAAAAAAATGAATATCTTCCTCTTACTTTTTTTGGCAAGAACCAAAACTGGCCAAAGGTAAATTGAAAGGGGCCTGGTAAATGGCCATTTCCCAGGGACAACTCTATTCTCTGGAAGAGAAGTAAGATAGAAAGGTATGAAAATGAGTCTGTGGTGGTTGTTTTCTAGAAAAAGGCCCTGCCCCCTGCCAATTCTTGATGTTGAAATTTTAGTGGGAGCGGGAAAGAGAAACCAATAGATTGGTATGAGGGACAGAGAGCAAAGGGGGTTTATGCTGCATTTCTTATGTGGAACTCAGAGGTGATATAATTTAGCACTAACACAGGCTAGCTTCAGAAGAGTTGAAATGATGGCAGCCCTGTCTAATCAGATACGTAGCTTAAAACAGCACCTGTCCCCAATCTACCTGAGGTCTATAATGATGCAGAAGAGCATCTAAAAACAGCTTGTCCTGTCCCACATTGACTCAAGGTAGGCTAGGGAGACCTCACAGTTATGAAAGGACACAGGGTAGCCAGCTTGGATCTAGTGACTGGACAACAGGGTAGCAACACAGACATGGGCAGCAGGCTTCAGCAGGGATGGATGCTAACACCCAAAGCCATGTTGGCATCGGTAGGGGTAGGTTTTCTTCTCCTGAGAAAATAGCTCAGTAAAATAGAGCTATAGTGAAATAAGTAAGGGTATTTGACTCTACAATTAAGTTTGGCACGAAATACATGCCTATCACATCTGCATTCTGAATATTGCTGTTTTAGTAACCATCTCAGAAACTCCATGGCTTTAATAATTGTTTTCATCAGTGCTTGACAACTGGAAAAGCATATGGCTCTAGATTCACCTTTCCATTTTAACACTTTGTTTACTAAGACATTTCAGTCACTAGATCAATATTGGATTCGGCAGCATAATCAAGTTGAGGCACATATTGGAGATCACCACTTGTTTTCTTCTTCTATGCCATCTTAATACATTTGGTATTTTTCTACCAGTTGGAATTCAAGCATTCTTCTCACTAGATTTTACTTTTAGCTGATTATGAAAGAGCATTTCTCTCATAGTTGGTGGCCATATGGGCCTATCACTCAACTGCAACATCAGTGGCTCTGAAAGATATCTGCCTGCTATACCCGGGTGACCAAATTGTTCTCAGTGGCCTTTAGGAGTTTTCCTCTCCCTTTCTACCTCCAGATGGACAACCTTTGGATTTGTCTATGAAGTTGTCTTTTTTCTCTTAAGTGGCCTTCAAATGGTTATCTCCGAGATTTCGACATTCTTCCAAAACGTAGGTGTAAACCCTTCAAAGTTGGCAAAAATACATCTGGCAGTTTCCTCATGGTGGTGAAACAGACATGAATTTAATTCTTTCTAAACAGATTTACTCAAATCGATATCTGCACAGCCTCCTACACACAATACCCATTCCATCCATATACCTTGATGACTTTGGGTGTTTTCTCTGACCATAGAGAAAGAATTAATTCTTCACTATTTCTTCCAAACTTTACTTCTTTCAACATCAAGACTTTCTATACCCAGTGATATGTTCTATTCCAAAATTTTTCTCTCTTTTATAATAATTTTATGTATTTATGAGAAATATCACTTAATTCAGTTTATCACTTCCCTGGGAGTTAATTTTAAATGCTTACGCTTACTAAAGGTCCTTCAGAGCTAGGACATTTTTATACATTTTTTTTTTTTTGTAATTTTCCTATAACAGCTAGCACAGTGCTAAGTCCACATTATCTTGCAGACTAATCAAGCCACACAAAACAGTGATCTTGATTATGACTGTAGAGCTAGCCTGAATGTCCACGATAGTACAACTGGCTCCTTTCTAAGAATAAGGGTGAATCTCTAATATAATAATGCATACCTTAGTAATACAATTATGAACCTTCGTGCAGGGGAAATAGTCCTGGCATCATTATTTGAAAGTCTTTGTTAAATGTCTTTATCACATATCTCCTTTAATAACATAAAAGAAAATGACCTCAAGTTTTAACAAGTTTTACTTTAAAATAAGACTAGTACAATGAATATATGCATATATGACCTGAACTTTCCACAGCTTCTTACTCCAAAAAGGATGTCTGCAACCACAATTTACTTTTTACATTTAGGCTATTGACAATAATTTCATAGTACTAGTTCAGTTGGTCATTTCATTTTTTTCTTTTAGTTGGAGTTCCAGATTTTAAAGTAGTTGTCACTCAGATTTATTGTTTCTTACAGTTTTTTTTAATGAGTTGTCACCTATGTTTATCATTATGGTTGCTTCCTGACAAATTTCTGTCAGTGGTCACTTCAAACTAATAGCTCCTCTTCAAGAAAAGGTAGCTTGATACTAATTCAACCACCAAAGTATTGACTCAAAAAGACTTAACCAAACAATGTAAACACCCTTCTCTTTATTAAGATTGTCTTAGTTCAGGCTACAGTAACAAAATACAATAAACTGGGTAGCTTAAACAACAATCTTTTATTTCTCACAGTTTTGGAGGCTGGAAAGTCCAAGACCAAGGAGTTGGCAGATCCAGTGTCTCTTGAGGGCTCTTCCTGGTTTACATATGGCTGTCTTCTCAGTGTATTCTCATAATGCAGAGAAAAAGATGGAACTCCCAGTCTCTTTCTGGTCTTATAAGACCACTAATCTTATATGAAATCTCCACCCTCATAACCTCATCTAAACCTAATTACCTCCCAAAGAGCCATCTAATACTATTCCACTGGGGGTTAGGGTTTCAACATATAAATCGAGGGGGAGGGGGACACAAAAATGTAGTGTACAACAGAGATGTACATTGTTAGAAAATAATGATTAGAATCAAAACAGAGTTAGGAATCACTTGATGTAAATATCAGAAACCCCTTAGGACGAAGGAGAATTTTCTGGTTCAATAACTGTAGAAAGGGAAGGGATAAAGTTCAGGAAGAGTGGAGCCAAAGAATTCAAGGCAAACTACACTCAACCTTCAATCTCATCTCTACTTCCCTCTGTATTCTTTCCAACCAGCTTCATCACAAAAGAATGGCTGAGGCTCACTTAGATACCAAATTAAAAAATTCTAATTTAAGAGCTCTGATTAACTTCCCATGGGTAAAATTCTCACTCTTTGCTGCTCAATGATGACTACAGGGATAGCTGCAGTAGGTTAATGGCAGCACCCATCAGATAAACATGATTAGAGTCGGAATGGCGGTGAGGGAGTTAATATTTGTCATGGCAGATAATAGATGAGCACTATTGGAACTTACAAAAACTTTAATTTAGTAATAAAAGGGCATTTATATGTTGCCACTAATGATGAAATGATAGTTTTATTTTTTGTTTAGTATTCCACAAATACATCACTTAATTGGAAAGTAGTGTATTTTGTATAATTATCAAAGTTAGGGAACCAAGAAGGAAAAATATTATCTCAAATCTTTACAGTGGGATGGCCCATTTCTTAAGTTTTCAGTCTTCATGCTATAAAGCCACTGATCACAACTTTTTAAATATGTATTTAAATGACTAAAACAAAATCATTTACAGTTTTGTTTGTCCATCAAAATAAAACTATTAAGCTCAGCAAAGAATTCATATCCTTTGAAAGAAAGATAATGTTAAGAAAAAGAAGGCTCTCACATAGATAGATATTTAGGAAACCAATAAAAACAATCTAATTTAAGTAAAATGTTATGAAAAATAGTATTTAGTTTACAATTTTCATTGCTGCTTTATCATTTCAAAATGATTTTTTCTGTGAAATTCAAAACATACTTTTCTTCTGAATGATTAGAAACATTATCTTATAATACTAATATATTAAAGGATTATTGAACAGTATCTAATCATGGAACTAACTTAAGGAAGTAAAATATTTATCTACTTAACACTATAATATTTTTCTCTTTAGCCTAACCAGAAAGTGGTATATTTTCTCATGAAAATTTTCACCACTATTTTCCACATTATCTTTTCATCAAACAAATACCACATTTTTCACTACTGCAAATTATGCAGATTTGCAATATTTAATTTTAGAAAATAGAGAACACCTTGATGACTAATATTTTTTAAGAAAATGTATTATGACTAGCCTTCCTTTGGAAGATTTATTTCTCCATAAATATTGCTATGTGCTTTCCTGTCCCAGTTTCTAAAGATAGAGAGATGAATGTGAAGTAGCAATAAAGACAAGCAACGTTCATTGAAATAGACTCACTAGACTCTGCCTCAAAAAGTTAGGAGCTTCTGCCTTAGCAGTCAGACCTGGGTGTGACTCACAGTTACTTGGGGCTGTCAGAAACTAGCCAACAGAGGCCCAGCTCTGGGTGCTTGACGGGGTCTATAAATGCTATGGGCGTATCATGAATGAAAAGCATGGACAATGAGGCATATCTTTCTGTCTGCCTCATTCAAGGAAACAATTATCAAATCTCTGCTTTGATTTGTGTGGGACGTATACGTTATCACAGGACAGGAAGACCACTAGAATGAGAACTGGAATCTGTGGTGCCCCCTTCTCAATTTTGCCAGAGTTGGGGAATTTCTCTAGACTAGACTCCTCAGTTTACCAGTTCACTTGTTTAGAGCTTTTGCTGTGAAGGGAAAGCATAGAAAAGGAGCAGGACCTTGTGGTAATATTGAATCTAAATGTACATATTTTCCTTTTTCTTTGCTATCTAATATGAGAGGTTCTTGAGCTTGTTTGCAGGACTAATGGGAATTATCCAACACAGGGGAAGAGAGTGATAATGCTGGTGAGTGGAGGGAAAACTGCAGGTGCCAGTCTTTGAAAGGGTGGAGTCTGAAGCACAAGTGAGTGGTTAGACTTTGTGGGAGGAGAGTGCCTTTTTCACCTGAACAGGGGAGAGGAAGCAACAGGGCAGATGCTGATATAACTCTTCCTGGTGATTGGAAGATAAGGGAGTTCTCTTTCGGTAGCTTCTGTTTTATTTTTCCAAGACAGATAAGACAGCTATATCTCCTGGAAGATACAGGGAATGTTTTAGAAGAAACAAGAAGGTATAAAATAGTCATCTAGGCCAGTGTTTCTAAAATTATCTGAGGTGACAGATCATTATTTTTAATTTCCAATATATACCATGAACCAAAATATAATAAAAATTTATTACTAGGAGCTTAAATTTTTAAAAAGACATACAAAATACAAACCAAATTATTTTTTGAACAAGACCACAAAGGCCCAAGCAAGTAAAGCCAAAATACACAAAATACACAAATGGGACTACATCAACTGAAAAGTTTCTGCACAGTAAGGGACACCATCAACTAAGTGTGGAGACAGCCCATAGAATGGGAGAGAGTGTTTACAAACTATGCATCAGATAAGGAGCTAATATCCAGACTATATAAGGAATTCAAACAACTCAAGAGCAAAAAACCAAATAACCCAATTTAAAAATTGGAACTGAACAGACATTTCTCAAAAAAAGACATACAAATGGCCAACAGGCACATGAAAAATGCTCAATATCACTAGTCATCAGGAAAATGCAAATTAAAACCACAGTGAGATATCATGTCACCCCAGTTACAATGGCTATTCTCAACAAAACAGAAAATAACAAACATTGTGAGGATATGGAGAAAAGAGAACTTTCCTACATTGTTGGTGGGAATGTAAATTAGAACAGCCACTGTGTAAAACAGTATAGAGGTTCCACAGAGAACTAAAAATAGATCTACCTTATGACCCAGCTATCCCATTACTGGATAAACACCCAAAGGAAATGAAATCAGTATATCAAAAAGACACTCGCACTCCCATGTTCATCTCAACACTATTCACAATAGCCAAGATATGGAATTAACCTAAATTTCCATCAATGGAAGAATGGATTTTTAAAAAACTGTGGTATATATATGCAATGGAATACTATTCAGCTATAAAAAATGAAATCCTATTATGTGTAGCCACATGGATGGAACTGGAAACCATCAAGTTAGGTAAAGTAAATCAGGTACAGAAAGACATTTTGATATCACTCATACGTTGAATCTAAAAAATAAAATGTGGTCCTCATAGAAGTAAAGAGTAGAATAATGGTTATCAGAGTCTGGGGTTGAGGGGCAGTAGGGATGAGAAGGGGTGAACTAATGGGTACAAAACAATGCTGTCTACCCTAACTGAGCCATTGTGCAGTATATACATGTATTGAAACAACACTATGTACCCCACAAATATGCGCAAGTAAATGTTAAAATTAAAATTAAAACCTTATAAACCCTTACTATCAATTTCTCTACTTTTCTTGTCATGGACTTCTCAATAAATAGCTTATGAATGAGCATCAGGTTTGGGAAAAGAACTGAAATCAGGAACTGAAGTCTTTACTGAATGAAGGGAAATGCACAGAGAAGGGGAAGAGATGATAGCAAGTATCATAATGAGTATCAAAAGAATAGGAATGTTTTGGCAAGATAGAGTAGAAACAAACATATGAAATTGGCAATCTGAAATAAAAAGGAAACTGGCTCTACTTCCAGCTAGAGGTACCTATAGTGTGAAAACAAGATAAAATAAAATATGTCTTCATTCTGCGGCAAAAACATAGTCCACAGGCCTTGTTCATGACAGAGCAGGAGGTCCAGAGGGCACAGTTGAAAGGTTTGGCCAATCATGGCCAGCTAGATCCAAACTCTGCCCCCCCCCCTTTTTTTTCAGTGAAATCTGAGATAAAGCAAAGCATACTGTTCATATGTATCTTTAAAGAAAGTCTGTCATGATATATAAGTTTTCTCCTATAATGAAATGAAGCATTTTGATAAAATAATAGTTTGGGATGCTAATAGCAGCCTAGAAATACGTTGCAAAAGTTGAATTTTTATAGCAAAGTAAACTGAAAAAGATTAATCATATAAA
This sequence comes from Cynocephalus volans, assembly GCF_027409185.1. NCBI lineage: Eukaryota > Metazoa > Chordata > Mammalia > Dermoptera > Cynocephalidae > Cynocephalus > Cynocephalus volans. The sequence continues at coordinate 83,098,998 of NC_084464.1, forward strand.
TAATGGTTGAGGGTTGTCACAGGAATTATATATACACTCAAATAAATAGAGAGCTTCAACTAAATAAAGTGTTGTGCTTATGCTGACAAAATAAGAATAATATTAACCTTATTATTAGGTTTTTCTCTTTACTATTTTACAAATGTCTTCCATTAAAAATAAAACATGATAAATATGATGTACTTTATTATTTTGATCATCATTTTCCCACCAAACTGTAGAAATAAAATAGAACAAAACATATTTATGAAAATGTTACTGGAGCTCAATAAACATACTTATAAAATTTAGCAGTGATAAATCCCAAGTCCAGCACGGAAAGTTAAAACAATTTTCCAAATATGGGTTGGAGGAGATTAGTTTTCTCATCTGTAAAATGGGATAATAAAGAGAATTAATCTTAAAAGATTATAATGAAATTTAAATGATATATTTGTATAAAGAATGCAATGATATGCCTGGCATATATGAGTATTGGTGTTACTATTATATAAAAATTCAAACTTTAGAAAGTACCATAAACCCAATTTTTTGTAATATACAATAATAAGAGGGGGCTTATCATACACTGGCATTCTTAGAATAATAATCATATTTATGAAAATAAAAGTATCAGTAACACTTGCCAGTTACATAGCAGTTACCAAATGCCAGGCGCGATTCTGAACACTTTAGATGTATTAAAAAATTTAGTCCAATAATAGCACTATAAAATATGCATTGTGATTATTATCCTCATTTTATGGATGAGAAAATTGAGGTACAGAGAGTTTCTGTGTATTAGGTACTTAACTTGCAAACAATGCTAAGAGATGGGTACTTTTATTATCATCATTTTACAGATGAAAAGTGAGGAAAGTTCAAGAAAATTGCACCATGTTTTTCAGATAGTAAATGGAGTTGGGACTTGAACTCAAGCATGTGGCTCAGACCTATGTAACTAATTATTATGCCCAATTATCAAAGAGCTAATGGTCTGTTCAGGTCTCTTACAAACAAATAAAAGGAAGTTAGTACTCCTATGAAAAATGGGCAACAAACCCAAATAGTTCATTCATAAGTACACAACTCTCTTCTCCTCTTTGAAATGCTTATTATATTCATGGTCAATTGCCTGGATACCTTTCCATGCAAAAGTGTAAGCTATAAAATACAGTTATTTTAGTAAAAACAGTAACCTCTAAAGTGGGCAAAAGTACTAATAGAATTTCTATAATCTCAAATCATTTATCAAACTGAATAGAAATTTAAATTTATTAAAAACACAAAAAATTTATATTTGGTTTTTTTCCTATTAAAATTATTATTGTATAGTCACACATTTAAACCCCTGGGAAATGACTGTGAAGGTCACTGGTTAAAACTGACTGAAATGAAGAAACTGAAATCTATCTCTTCCACCATTTTATCCAGACCATTAATTTCCATTATGCAGGCATAATAAATGAGGCCATCAAGTAGTTTATAAAAGGTAAAAGATTTAGCTCAAATGTTATCCATTTAATATCATTCCTTTGAATTTTTACTTTATAATTAGTAAAATGGACATTTACTTCTAGTATCACTATTAAATACAATAAATTAGAGACCTGTTTTTCTTTTTCAACATATTTTGGCTATTTTTTGTTGATGAAAAGGCTCTTCAAACTCTTATTATCAACATGAAAAATATTTTAAACTATGATAAATTTTACCTATAAAGTAAGAAAATTATAAAGTAAATCAGGGAGAGCATTTTAGTTCCTGTTCAAATACTATTAACTAGTTTATAGTCAAATACAGAGTGAGAACATAAGGTACTTATGGTGTGAATTACATAAAGTAATTATGTCTGAGATAAACAAAACAGACCTGAAGTCTATTATCAAGTAACAATTTGCTTATCGGAATTGGAAATAGCTTAGTTTGTTTTTTATCAATAGAAATAATCGAGAATTTAATATGTAAATAACACTAAAATAATTTGTCTATCATTGCATACTCACATTTTTATTTAAAAGAAAATGGATTTTTCAGTGTCTTTCTGGTATTACTTGAAAATATCTTATTAACAAACAAATTGAAAGTAGTTTATTCAGGCATGAAATACATGAATAAGTGAAATTCTCAAGGAATGCCCAATATTAAATTAAAAGATTTTATTAAACCCCAACTATACCTAAAATCCAGGTTAGCATTTTACAAAGTTGACTAATTTCTCTTCCAGACCCATTTGTCTCTTCTTCTTGCTGCAATTAAAAAACAAAACACACACACACACACACACAAAGATGGGGGGGAAGATATGGAAATAGATTAATTGGACAATCAGCCACTGGAAAAATGATTATAATTACAAGTGATTTTTTAATAATCACGTTAGATTGTTGAACAATGTGTTTATGTCTGTATGAGTATAAAAAATTGGAGCTTTCAATCTTGTTTATTTGCCTAGCATAAAATTTTTTTCTCTTTCACCATTTCACTCATAGCCTTTTAGCTTCTCTAATAACAGACTTCTGGTTTTGTTTTGTCCTTCACAGAAGTATTTATATTCTATGATTCATATCACAACTATTTTATTTTTTCACTCTATATTTGGTTATAAACTAGTTAATAATATCTAAACAGGATTTTATGTTCCACTCCCAAGATTTTTTTTCAATTTTCCAATTTACTTTTACCTTAGATTTTATATTAAGTTTTTTGATAATCAAGAGCTTTTTTTAAAAAAAAAGAATCACTGAATACTAAACTGAAGTTTTTAAAATATTATAACATAAAAATATTTTAGTGTATTATTCACTAGCCTAACATATATAGACATTCATTAAAACAGTATTTCCAGAGTGAAACATAATTAACTTGGTATGGAGATATTCACACAAAGCTATCGCATTTGGGAATGCCAAATAAAAATTCTATTGAGAGAATCATTTGAATAATATGTTTAGTATCTACTTTACACAGTTAGTAGCTAGTTCTCAATAATAGTGATTGACTAATAACCCATTATGCTAATATTCACTTTCCTTTCAAAATCAGCATTTAAAAAACACAGTTTTATAAAATTGGTACTTTTATAATTAATTGTCAATGAAAAAGCTTATTTTTTGAAGTTTTGAGTTACATTAAAAACTTCAAGGAAATGATTGTCATAATTCACTCGTTCCATTTTCTTAAAAATGGAGGACTGTTATTTAATACCACAGTGAACATTTTCCCATTTTTCTCATGATTGGAGAAATGCTAACATTATATAGCCAAATAAAGATTATATTCTCTATCCTTACTATAAAATATATTTATTTTCCTCTTGTACAGGGTAATTTAAGTTTTCTTATTTTTAAAGTATTTATTACAAAGATTTTTATCTTACTCAAGAATTACATGTTTTGTATTTTATAAAAATCTACAAGTATTTTGAAAATGTGTTTTTAACTTTTTCAGCTTTTCTTTGTTCTAACACAAGAATCCAGTTTCAAGCACCTGGTAATGATGCATGTTACTGTAAATCTATTTAGTACACTGCTTATACTTGTATGCTTCAACTGCCTTATTCAGCCTTTAATACCATGACATACAATAGTTTTTCTTTTAGAGGCTGCCTACAAGCTAATAAATGTATCTATGAATTGCACGAAATGTCTGGTTCTATTGTCTAAATGGTACCACAAAGCTGGATATTTGGAAATTACTTGTATTATCAAGTTTTTTTTAAGGTTATTTATTTACTAATTAGTGAAAAATATCACAAAATTGGAAGCACAAGGTCTGTGTTCTGGGGCCTTCTTTGACTTTAAAAAGTGGATTAGTCTTGGGTGAGTCACATGCTTCTCTGAGATTTTTATTTCCTCATCAGCACAACAGGCAAAGTAAACTAGAGTCTCTAAGATTCCCTTAAATCTAAATTGTCTTTAATTATACACTCAGATACCTGAGCAAGAAAGGTTTAAAGAGCAAAAAATTCACCTCAATAGAACATTTGTTAGTGTAGCAGAGGGAGTCAATACTAAATAATACTTTGTTGAACAGTGTTCACTAAGCCTTCTTAGGTGAAGACTTCGAGTTCTATGTCTCTCCCATCAACCAATAAATCAGTTTTTAAGAAATCCCCTCAATGACACAATTTTAAGGGAGAAGAACCCATAACAGGGCTTCACTGGCAACTTTTACAGTAATGTGCTAAACATTCCATTAGAAAAGAGTCCTATTTCTAAAGTTTCCACATTACCTAGTCTGTGCCATAGATAAAAAGAAATAGAAAAAGATATGAAAAATAATAAATGAAGACTCTGACTCTTTCTTAACTATGGAGTTTGGTCATTTGCAAAAGGAGGAAATAAGAATTTCCTGCTTTTGGAATATGAAACCTAATGCCAAAAAGTGACAAATCTAGTAGTTCTCCCTGTGGAATATGAACAATCTAGAATGGGCTCCTGAAAGAAGCCTGTAGTCTGTGGCAGAAAAAGCTCAGAACTTCATGAATTCATACATATGTTACTTTCTCTTATGGGATGATACAGGGCTAGCATGACCGCACTTTGTGTATATTTACATTAACAGTATTTAATGTCTATATTATGCATATACTTAATCTTCCTTCTTTTATAAACTGTAGTAATTCATCCCATAATACTTCTCAACTAAATATTATTTTTGTTTGTATAATGTCCCAAGTTTAAAAGGCAACCTTCAGGTATTTTCACAATTATGCACACGACAAGTATGAACTTATCTTAGGACTACAGTAAGTTTCTGTTTCCCAGAATGAGAAGACTAATAAACATTCTCTCCAAAAGAATTTTGTCTGAATAGGCTACATCTAAGGTATGGATTTCTCTCCAAATACCAGAGTGTATAGAAAATATAGAGTTAGCCCATGGCTCCCAAATAAAAAGGTTTTAGTTGGAGAAAAATAGTTGTTTGAATAAAGAGAATTTATTTCTGTTCTAGTGTGGTAATAACTACTAATCATTTATATTTATTCATATATTTGTATCTTTTTTAACAAAAGCCATTGGTCTGATGCTTTATTTCTAAGTTCAGGAAAAAAGTTATTCATTATCTGAGTAATTCATGTAGTTTGCAAATATTTGCTTTTGAAGACAAATGATAGTAATAAATAAAGTGATGTGTGTTTTGTTGAATGAGCAATGTAATAACATTTAGGCGTGTAAACAAAGGGTAAATCTCTCCACTCTGAAAAGAGATTTTATTTCACATCTTTAATAAAAGTCTTATTTGTGATGTATACATCAATGTACGTTCAAGTAAAATTAATTAAGCATACTTCTTAACTAATCAAATTAATACCTTTTAAGCCTCCTATACCTGGGCCATAGCTCTCATAAACAAGAACTGCAGGTGGCATAGTGAGGTTCGGTTCACAATAGAGTCAAATATCATTTGGCTTCGTAGGGTGTGAAGTACATTATTTGATGTTGATGGGTGCGTTCGTACATGCATGTGTTTCCTTTGAGTGGAAAGATCACAGGCTTACTCTCTAGACATCCCTCAATTTGAATATAAGAATAATTGTGTGAATTAGCTGTGTGAACTTACATAATTTACACAGGTTCTTGAAGCTTCTGTTTTTTGTTTTGTTTTTTTTTTTATCTGTAAAGGAAGGGAACGCAATACATCTTAGTTCATAATTGTGAAGACGAAATGGCTAATTCTCATTTCTAACTTCTCTTTCTTCGTTATGCCTTCTATTCGTCTCTTAACACCTTTTTTCCCTCCTCACTGCTCTTCCACACTCCCTTTAACTAGTTCATATCATTCATGTGGCACAGCCTGAAAGATCTGTCATGAAAAATATAAAACTCTTTTTTATTGTTGGGCACACAGCTTAAGTAACTTTGCCTCCCTTCGGGTTAAGAGCGGCCGTGGTTGGACTGCGTGGATCTCAAGGGCAGGTGGGGAAAAGTGAGATATGCTACTTCTGGATCTGGCTCATAGCCGCTGTGATGTCACTCTCTCCTGTTTTTTTCCCACTCACTAGCTGAATGCAGAAGCCTCAAGGACACGGAGGAGGGTGGAGCCACCACCATCTGGTAAAAGGCGCCTAAGTTCCTGAACACCTTGTGAATACTGGCGTTAAACTCTTATGAAACCAAAAATAAAGATCTTTTGTATAAATGCACTGAGGATGGGGACTGTTTTTTTTTTTTTACAGGAGTTCGTATTATTTAAACTCATGTAGAAATTGGTCCCTTGAAGTGGGATTGATTTAATGGTCAGGTGATCGGTGGTAAAAACAAAAACAAAAACAAAAACAAAAACCCTGCTATGGGAAGCAGGAAACCTTCAAAGCCATACTATGCTACAATAAAACATTTGGCAAAAATGTCACCTGCATTAACATAGTGAGGAAACTGTAAAGCTAGATGACTACGCCAGTTGTCAAGTAAGGTAAATCATGACTAAAGCCAAAATGTTTCATTATTTTGGTTACACTAAGTTTCCATTTATATTGTCAGGGCTAGGGCTCAGACTCTTCAAACCCATTGTACAGAATGGGTCCCCAGACTTCTCACACTCCAGGCTGGGTCCCCAGACCCCGCACACGCAGGTCCATGCTAGGTAATTGGGAAAGGTCCCTGGAGCCCTTGGCTGATGACATGAACTCAGTCTGCAGTGGCGGCAGCAGCAGTGGCAGCCTCTGGGAAGGTCCCAGGGACACTGGCAGCAACAGACTCCAGCAGCAGTAGCAGCCTCCCTGTGGCCCCCCGGGGGCATCCTGGGGGCAGGGGGCACCTTGGATCAGAGCCACTCGCCCTTTTTACTTAAGTCCGTAACCCAGGACACCTTAGTGCACACGAGCAATTACATTAGACAATAACCAAGGAACACCTGGGTGCACGTGCCTATTTACATATCAAATGCTCAGCAAGATTATGAACATCTGAGGGGTCCTGACCATTTTCCTATATTTTCCCAACAGCAACCATGTGCCTGTAGCTCTACAGGAAGAGGCTGGAAAACAAAGATATTAGTTTTTAGTGATTTTTTTACTGGCTGTGCTTAGAATGCTGCGTACACTAAGTATGCTTAGTTATTATATATGCTACGACTACAGAAGGAAGAGAGAACCTCAGGCAAATAGTGAACAATGTGCACATTTTTTAAAAAAGGAAGAAAATACAGAGTCTAGAAATCTGAGATTATTGCAGGGTTGAAAAACTTTTTTCTGACCTTAAACAATACGATTTTTAAAAGTTTCAAACAGCAAAATCACATTAAAACTCAGCCTTGTAGTGAACTCAGACTAATGCTTCTTTACCTAAACACACTGGTTTACATGGCCCTCAGGTAACTATCATTAAGTTGACAGAAAGAGAGAAATGTATGCAAAAGAAGACAAAAAATAAAAGTAATCAGTCTTAAAAATTATGCTTAGGAAAGAATTTTGGTGTGGTTACTAGCACACTGGCATGTAGAACAGTTTAGAAGCCTATAAATCAAATATCTGTTCAGACTACCTAAGGAATTTTTGGAGAAATTTTATAACTAAAGAAACCATAAGACTGTATGGGGGTGGGCGGAGGGGGTGGGGGAAGCATTTGTCTATTTTGACTTAAACCAACATTTAGGTTTCCAAATGGCATGAACAGACAGTGGGCTGTTAAAACTCCAAAGCCATGAAATGATTCCCACCACTTACTTCAGATTTGGCTAAGGAGAATGAACAAAGAAGTTCCTCTCAGAACAGTAGATGAGGGAGCTTTTCCTAGAAAGCAAAATCAGGGTCTAATCACGGTTGATTAGAAAGAACTGAATAGATGCAGAGGCAGGTAGAGCCAGAGGATTATGAGAATCCAAGTCTGAATCATCACATGGACAGTCACCTGCTGAATATCCTCAATAAACAGTTACAAGAGCAAGAGGTAAAATCGGTACCCAATTTAGTGTGTATCAGAACCTCCTGGAGGTCCTGTTAAAGCACAGATGGCTACGCCCCACTCCCAGAGTTCTGATTCAGGAGCCCTGGGGTGGGGTTCAGGAATTTGCATGTTTAACAAGTTCCCAGGTGATGCTGATGCTACCGATCTGCAGATCATGTTTTGAGTACCACTCATGTAGATGTAGGTTTCTCACAGAAATCTGAGTTTTCAGAGTTGTTCGTGAAGTATCTAGTCATGGTGAAACCAGTGCATCATATATATTTTATATTCCTTTAAATTCCCCATCTCTTCAAATGTGTATTCACCTCCTATTTTTGCCTCTATTCTTTTTACCCATTGCTTGTTTCTCTTTTTTTCTCTACCCATTCTCTCTCCAGATATTTTATTTTTACTCTTTTCTCCTTCACTTTTTTCTGTCTTGGAAAGATTCTCTAGGGGCCAGACTAAAATGTGTGTCTCAAAGTAAAAGTTTCCAGGGATCTGGGGGAGTCCTCATTTTAAAATGAAAGTTGTTGCCAGCTAATTCAGCTGTTATGCACTCCCTTAAAGTTGTGCTCTGTATACAGCACAGAATTTATTCTTTGATGAATCAGCTATTGCTTATTAATAAAATTCCAGAAACTTTCAGTTTTCTTGGCGGAAGCTAGGATGACCTCTCAAATGGAAAATAAACTTTAATTCTGCCTGGTAAATGATAGTGGTCCTTGTAATATTTTCTCTTAAAAATGATAGGAGTGTAAAAGGCATTTGTCAAATGTACATTGGTACACCTATATCATTTCCAAAACTTCCTCTCGGAGGGTCTAAGTAAATGCGCTTAACAATCCCTAATGTGTGGAGGGTTTTTCTTGTATTATTCCCAAATTTTTTCTGCTTTGTTAAAGCACATTTATTTTTATGTAAATTGGGAGGTTATCATCCTCTTCAGATATCTTTCAAATAAGGATAACACTTCAGAAGTATATTTCTAAATTCTCTCCTGCTCAAAATATAAAAATATCACAGGTTCTAGGTTGTGGTAATTTTTGAAGCTTTTAAATAAAACTACTAAAGGCCAAAATTATTCATCCTAGCATGAAATTTTAAAGATTAAAATTATTAGGCCCTGAAATGTTCTGTCACTGTTGGAGATTGTTGGAGATGCTTTAATGTATTTTCAAATTTTCACTGAAATTTCAACCTTCTCATTTCATATTATTGTAACTTACATGTTTAAAAAATGCACATTAAAGATCTTGTATAAAAATCATCTATTATAGTGCTGTTGTATGCAAATCTACTAGGATAATCTATTTCCTAATTGATCAAAGCTCAGTCATTCAGGGTCTTCATTTCTCCAAACCCTTTTTTGACTCAGATACCACTTACAATCCTTAGACTTTATATCTTGTTCTTAGCCCTCAGATTACTCTGACTTCAGCAAAGCTACTCAGTCATTTTTATCTCAGAGAAGTCTTTCTGGATCCCCTTCAATGTTATGCATCCTTTTTGGAAGGTCAGCCCATATCGTTCTACTAGATTTATGAGAATTTTGTTTTAAGAGAAAATTCCAATCTTTCCCAATTAACTCTATTCCATATTTGTAAGGCAAGATCTGGGTTAAAATTTGGGTTTCTCCCAAGAATTTTCTAGAAAGGAGATAAGAAATGTGGCAGTTTACATAAAAAGGAAGAAAAAGGAACTAATATACTAAACTGAGTTCTTGAATGACAGGAATTTTATCATTTTCACTTTAGTAAAACCACTGCACAGCATAATGTGCATTGAATGTATAGCATAGAGTAGGTGGTTAATAAACACTGAAACCTTTTTTTCCTTGGCAGAAATACACTTCATCTATACCATATGTTGCTTGTTTATGAATTTCAATTCAACAGATAATTACTGTATATTTTCTGTGCATGAGATACCGTACTAGCCATCTAGCACAGAAAGGAAAAAACATATAGTCCCTGTACTCAAGGAGTTTGAGGTTCCATAGGCACCTGATCTAAGAATACTGAGGGTATATCAGAAATCAGATTTCAATCCTGGAGATATCAGTCTTTTATGAAGGGCATAGTGGAGAAAGTAGGCAGTTGAGCAAATTGTTTTGACTGATTCAGAGATGGGTCATGTGCATGTAGACTGAGACATCCCCTAAGTTGGGTTTCTCCTAAGAATTTTCCTATATGTAACAATATTTTTTAATAAATTTTGCTATATGTGTTCCAAAGTAAGATGGAGAGTAGTGGGAGTCTCCTTCTGAAAGAGAGTACTGGAAGAAGTTAAGATCAGAGCCAGCAGGATGAGTGAAAACACTGTTGGAATTATTATAAACTAGTGCCTGTGAGGATGAGAAATCAGAATATGAGACCGTGATTAATGGGATTGGGACCAAGGAAAAGGAATGAGTCAAGGCTTATTTTAAGATTTAGGCTTGGTGAGTGGTTGCCTCTTAGATATTTTATCTTCAACTAAAGTGTAAGGTCCTGAAGGGCAGGGACTATTTTCTTCCTACTAATTGCACCCAGAACAAAACTCTCTTAAACTAGGTTCCAGTGAATACCTGTGGATTGGCCATCTCGGGTGTAAGAGCAAGGCCATATTTGAAATTCCATGTGTAGCTTTCTTCCCTCAGAATTTGTGCAGTTCAATGAGGCTATCCTGAAGCAAAAAATTTTAAATTGAATATGAACAGAAAATAGGCTGGAGAGAATCCAGCATGCCAAAAATGAACAGCACACACTTTGCCTATGATTGAAATTGAAGGAGTGCAGAATGAGAAGTTTTGGGTTACATTACTAATATGCATTATCATTTATTTTATGTCCTTTAAAATCCCTACACTTAGCAAATCTTGGTTTCCACTTACTTATCTTGCATGCGCAAGCACTGTTTTCTATATAATTACAACAAAAAAAGAAATAGCAATGACTCCCTACTATAAGCAGTATTTACTTGAAAAAAATACCAGCATCCATGAGAAATGTGAATTACTTTTACCAACGTAATATGATTGTATAGCTGTCCTACAATAGTAGCTCACTGTGGTTTTAATTTGCACTTATAATAAGATTGAAAATCTCTTCGTACGTTTATTTGTCATTTGGATATTATTTGATTTTGAAGTACCTGTTAGCTCTTGCCCATTTATCTACTGGGTTGTCTGTTTTTATGTTGTGTTGTTTTGTTTTTTTTTCTCTCTCTCTCTCTCTCTCTTTTTTTTTTTTTTTTGGTATACTTGTGAAAGTTCTTTATGTAATCGTACAAGCCTTTATTGGTTATGTGCATTGCAAATATCTTCTCCCAATCGATGGCTTATCTTTTTGCTCTTATAAACAAGAATTCCCAATTTTAATGTAAAGAAAGTTATCAGTTTTTCCTTTATGTTTAGTATATTTTGTCCTGTATAAAATAACTTTGCCTATCTAAATTATGAAAATATTTTCCTATGACATCTTCTAGAAAATATACTTATCCACTTTCACATTTCTAAGATTCATCTACAGTGGATTTTGGGGGGAAATGGTATTAGTAAAGGATTCATTTTTCCATATGGGAATCTCCCACTGAACAACCTTATTGTTAAACCATTTTCTCTTGCTGTTCCAAGGAGCCACTTGCATCAGAAATCAATTAAATATCTGTGTAGGTCAGTTGATAGATTAATTTTCCTGTTTTATAAGTTTATTTTCTTATTCCTATGCCAATACCAAACTATCTCAATAATGTAATTATATTAAGTTTTTATATATGGTGTTCCAGATTCTCCAGCTTTACTATTTTTCTTTAAATCACATGAACTATTTTTGACCCTTTGTACTTCTATATAAATTTTAGAATGTTATCAACTTCCATTTATAAAAAACTATGAATGTTATTTTATTAGGGTTGCATTCCATTTATACATCAATTTTGAAAACCTGACTTTTTTATAATGTTGAACCTTATGAAAAATAACATGTATATGCCTTAAATTGTTTACATCTTTAATTTCTTTCAATAATTTTTCACAGGCTTATGTGCAAAGATCTTTCACATCTCTAATTACCTATATTTACCCTTGCCATTGTGTTTTATTACTATCTGAATATTTGAGCTATAGCTCAATTACCTATAATAATTTTTTTACTGTATGAAGAGCAACTTTGGTATTTTTTAAAGCGTAGGTGTGTTGATGATGAATTCTCTCATTTTTGTTGATCTTCATGAGCAAATGTAATCTTGTCAAGTTTAGACTTCTAGGTGGGCAGATATTTCCTTTCAAAGCTTTTATTCCATTTTCTTATGGCTCCCAAAAGTTACTGTTGAGAAATCAGTTGTGAGACTAATTGCTTTTCTTCCAATAGTAAGTAGCCTTTTCTTTAAAAAACTGTTAATAATAATATAGTTAATTGGACATATCTGGGGGATACAGAGTTGAATACTTGTGTGAAATACGTGATGCTCAAATCAGGATAATTAATAAATACCATATACAACATAATCATTTTGCATAGCCCTTTACAAATTCCTCTCTTACCCCCCATCCTCCTCCCCCTTTTCCCACCTCTGGTAACCTCAGTTCTGTTCTCTCCTTTTGAAAGTTCAGTGTATTACTGTGATTATTGTATCTTTCTTTCTTTCTTTTATTTGTTTATTATTTAGCTTCCACTTATGAGTGAGAACACGTGATATTTCTCTTTCTGTGCCTGATCTATTTCAGGTACATAATTTTCTCTAACTTCATCTATGTTGCTGTGAATGGCAGTATTTCATTCTTTTTAAATGGCAAAGTAGTATTCCCTTTTGTAAATATACCACATTTTCCTTACCCAATCATCCAACAATGGACATTTAGATTAGTTCTAATTCTTAGCTACTGTTAATAGAGTTGTAATAAAAATAGGAGTGCAGGTATCCCTTCAACATGACAATTTCCATCCCTTTGGAAATTCCTGCAGGGGAATTGCTGGATCATATGGTAGTTCTATCTGCAGTTGTTGGAGGAACCTCCATACAATTTTACATAATAGCTGTACCAATTTACAGCCCCACCAACAATGTAGGAGAGTTCCCCTTTCTCTGTATCCTTGGTAGCTTTTGCTATTCTCTGCCTTTTTGATAATAGCCAGTCTAACCTGGGTAAGATGATATCTCAATGTGGTCTTGATTTGCATTTCCCTGATGATTAGTAATGCTGAGAATATTTTCATGTGCCTGTTGGTCATTTCTATATTTTCCCTTCTGAGATGCCTATTCAGCTCTTTTGCCCATTTTTTAATCAGGTTATATGTTTTTTGTTCTTGTTGTTTTATATTTATTTATTTATTTATTTATTTTATTTTACTTTATCTATATAAGATGTAGTTGATTTTTGTGTCCCTTTAACAATTCCTCTTTCTCCCTCCCTCTCCCCCATACACCCCCCATCAACATCATATCTGTTGACTTGTGGTCGGGGGGGAAGAAAGGTAATATGTTTTTTAACTGTTAAGTTGTTTGAATTCCTTGTATTTTCTGGATATTAATCCTTTATAGGATGCATGGTTAGGAAGTATTTTCTCCCACTCTGTGGGTTATCTTTTTGCTCTGTCAATTGTTTCTTTTGTTGTACAGAATCTTTTCATTTTTATATAATCCCATTTGTTTATTTTTCCTTTTTTGCTGGTGCTTTTGAGGTCTTATTCAAAAGTCTTTACCCAGTCCTACATCCTGAAGTGTATCCCCTATGTTTTCTTTTCAGTAGTTTTATAGTTTTAAGTATTGTACTTAAGTCTGTAATCTATTTTGAGTTGATTTCAGTGTTTGGCTAGAGGGATGGGTCTAGTTTCATTATTCTACACAAGGATGTCCAGTTTTCCCAGCACCATTTATTAAGCAGGAAGTCTTTTCCCCAATGTATGTTCCTGGTGCCTTTATCAAACACGATTTGGCTATAAGTACGTGGGTGGATTTCTGGGTTCTCCATTCTGTTCCATTGGTCCATATGTCTGTTTTTATTCCAGTACCATGCTGTTTTCATTATCATAGCATTGTAATATAATTTGAAGTCAGGCAGTGTTATACTTCCAGTTTTATTATTTTGCTCAGGATTGCTTTGGCTATTCAGGGTATTTTGTTGCTTCGTATGAATATTAGGATTGTTTTTGTTTTCTGTTTCTGTGAAGAATGTCATTGGTATTTTGATGGGGATTGTATTGAATCTGTAGATTGCTTTGGTTAGTATGGACATTTTCACAACGTTGATTCTTCCAATCCAGGAGCATGGAATAACTTTCCGTCTTTTTGTGTCCTCTTTAATTTCCTGCAGCAGTGATTTGCATTTCTTGTTGTAGAGATCTTTTACCTCCTTGGTTAAATTGATTTCTAGGTATTTTATTTTTTTGCTGACTATTGTAAATTGGCTAGCTTTCTTGATTTCTTTTTCTGCTAGTTCATTGTTGGAGTATAAAATGCTACTGATTTCTGTGTGTTGCTTTTGTATCCTACAACTTTACTGAAATCATTTAACAATCCTAAGAGTTTTTTGGTTTTTGTATATGGGATCATGTCATCTGCAAACAGGCACAATTTGACTTTGCTTTTTCCAATCTGGATGCTCTTTATTTCATTCTCTTGCTAGATTACTCTAGCTAGTACTTCCAATACTATGTTAAATAGGAGTGGTGAGAGAGGGCATCCTTGTCTTGGTCCCAGTTACGTTATCATTCAGGATGATAATGGCAGTGGATTTATTGTATATGGATTTTATTGTGTTGAGATACTTTCCTTCTAATTTGCTAAGATTCTTTCTCATGAAGGCATGTTGATTTTGTCAAGTGTTTTTTCTGCATCTATTGAGATAATTATATGCTTTTTGTCCTTTATTTTGTTGATGGGTGTATCACATTTATTGGCTTGCATATATTGAACCATCACTGCACCCCTGGGATGAATCCCACTTGATCATGGTGGGATTTCAAATTTGTTGGTGTATAGTTATGTATAGCAGTCTCTAATGAGTCTTTGTATTTCTGTGGTATTGGTTACAATGTCTCCTTTTTCATTTCCAATACTTTTCATTTAGGTCTTCTCTCTTCTTTTTTCAGTTAGCCTTGCTAATGATTTGTCTATTAGATTTTTTTTGTTTGTTTTGTTTTGGGGGTTTTTTGTTTTTGTTTTTGTTTTTTTGACTGGTAAGGGGATCGCAACCTTCGGCACAGTATGGTCCACACCCCACTCAGCCAGTGAGTGTACCAGCCATCCCTATATAGGATCCAAACCCACGGCCTCGGCGCTACCAGTGCCACACTCTCCCGAGTGAGCCACGGGGCCGGCCCTGTCTATTAGATTTTTATTCTCATAAAACCAACTTTTTGTTTCATTGAGATCTCTTGTATCACTTTTGGGGTTTCTATTTCATTTAGTTCTGTTCTGATCTTAATTATTTCTTTCTAATTTTGGGGTTGGATTGTTCTTGTTTTCCAAATTCTTGAAGTGTAGCATTAAGTTATTCATTTGAAATCTTTCTATTCTTTTGATATAAGCATTTACTACAATAAACTTCCCTCTGAGAGCTGCTTTTGCAGGATCCCATAGGTTTTGATATGATGTGCCTTTATTTTCATTATTTTGGGGGAATTTGTTGATTTCCTGTTTAATTTCTTCTTTAACCCATGGCCCATTCAGGAGCATGTTATTTAATTTCCATGTGTTTATATAGCTTCCAGAGTTTTGCTTGTTATTGATTTCAATTTTTAATCTGTTGTGGTCTGAGAAGATACTTGAAATTATTTCAATTTTTTATTTCCTGAGACCTGATCTGTGTCTTAACATGTGGTCTCTCCAGGAGAATGTTCCACGTGCTGATGAGAACAATGTATATTCTGTGGTTGATGGTTAAAATGTTCTGTAGATATCTGCCAAGTCCAATTGGTTTAAAGGGTAGTTTAAATCCTGTGTTTCTCTGTTGATTTTTTGCTTAATGATCTGCCCAGCATTGAAATGTGGTATTCAGATCCCCCACTATTATCATATTTAGATCTATCTTTTAAAAATGTATTTGCTTTATATATCTGAGTGCTTTGATGCTGGGTGCATATATATTTATGTTTGTTATGTCTTCTTGCTGGATAGATCCCTTTATCATTATATAGTGGTCTTCTTTGTCTCTTTATAAGTTTTTGGTTTAAAGTCTATTTTATCTGATATAAGAATAGCTACTCCTGCTTACTTTTGATATCCATTTCTGTGGTATATCTTTTTCCATCTCTTCACTTTTTGTGTGTGCCTTTACAGATGAGGTGAGTCCCTTGTAGATGACATATAGTTGAATCTGGCAGAAATCCAATCACAACCAGTCTGTGTCTTTTGAGCAGGGAATTTAATCCATTTACAGTTAAGATTGTTACTGAAAGGTATTGTCTTACCTCTAGCATTTTATCAATTTTGGTCTGGATGTTTTAAATATCTTTTTCTATCTCTCCCTTTTTGTTTGTCTTTGTGTTTGTTGGTTTTGAAGGTGGTAAGATACAGTTTCTTTCTCTTTCTCATTTGCATTTTTATTCCACAAATGGATTTTGTTCTTTCTTGTGTATTCATGGTAGTGATTATTGTATTTTGGATTCCAGATGCAGGATTCCCTTGAGGATTTCTTATACAGCTGGTCAAGTCATGGTGAACACTCATAATTTTTGATTATCTGGGAAATACACTATTTCTCCTTCATTTCTGAAGGATTACCTTGCTGGGTATAGTATTCTTAGCTGGCAGTTCTTATACATTCTTAGTACCTTTTAAAGTATTGTTTCCACTCTGTCCCTTATCCTTGCCATATTGTATATGTTATATCATCGCACTAAGATCCATCTACTATGGAGATTGATCCACATATACATATATAAAACCATATATGTAGAAAATATATATGTGTGTTTATATAATATATGTAATATAAATATATATGTAATGAACCATTATATTCTTCAAATTCTCTTATTTTTTATCTTTTCAATTTTTTGTACTTTATATATTCTAATTCATCTGTCTGGTTACTAATAATCTCTTGATCAGTGTCTAATCTGTCACCAACTTAACTCATCAAGTTCTTATTTTCATTTTTGCACTTTTCAATCCTAAATTTGCCACCTACTTCTTTCTTTAAAAGTTTTAATTCTTGGTACATGTTCTCAATCTTGTCTTTATCCCTTCAAATATATTAAAACGGTTACTTTTTAGTCTGTGTCCAGTAAATCCATTAAGTGGATACTTTCTAAGTATGTGTCTCTGTCTGTTTTGTTTATTATCTCTCTTGGTTTTCTCTGAGTTTTCTTATCTCTTTATGTGGCTGTTTATTTTTGATTACATGCTAGATATTGTATATAAAAATCTATAGAAGAAATTTTATACCTAAGGTAATATTATTTCATAAAAGATTTATATTTGCTACTTTATGATTTTCTAGAGAATCAACTTTAAAAAAATTCGAGTGTTGAGATGACTCACCACCAGACTTTAGTCCTTATAAGGGACATTCTATTTCCTCTTTTCTCTTATTCCTGTCTCCTTCTATGGTCTCAAAGCAAAGCATAAGAGCTTTAGTACCTTTCTCTCTATATAGTCATTCATGTACTCCACATTTTTCATCTACATAGACCTACAAGAGAATAAAAAGCTCAGCTTAGCTTTTCAGTTTCTGGAGAGGAAAAAGATATCTTTTTTTAAGTTGGTATTGATTTGACATTGGTAGGTGAACAGGAGCCCAAATGCCAGGTTTCCCTCTCTGTATTTCCTTCTTCTCCAGATGTTGGCCCTGTAATTCTTCACTGCCTTATTGGCTCTCCAGTGCTTTCAGGCAGACTTTTTTTAAGTGTAAATTTTGTCCAGATTTTCTCATGATTCCTATCAAGTGGATGGGCCTGAATAATATGATTTGCCTCTTCTGGATGTTGAAGTTGAGGAATATATCTTTGTTTTGCAATGCTCAAGTCTCTATTCCCTTAGTGGTAAAGTCCTTAGAAATCCATTCATATTTATAATAGTAACAAATATTTACACTTCAAAACTTGCAAATCTGATCACAGTTCATATCCATATTGTGATTCTCACAATAGCACATGTATAGCAGGCCAGATATTATTTTCTTCATTTTTTAGATAAGGAATTGAGATATGTAGAAATTAAGTGTCTTGCTTAAAGTTACACAGCTTAACAAAACTTATAAGTTCTAGAATAAAACTTTCAGTCTTACAATTCCCATTTGAGATCCCATTCCACTGCTGCCAAGACATGTGAACACACAAAAGACCCACTGAGAAAAAAAACTAAACAGTGAATCAATACAGGGGAAAAAAATGACAAACATTAATCCATTTGTCTTCTTCTTTACAATTTTAAAGGCAATTATATCCATCATAAATATTTTGAGCATATTTTATTCAATTAAATGTTATCTTTTGTACTTATACTTTACCATACTTAATGAGTCATTAACAGCAGAATTTCTACATGTAAAAGAATAGTCTAAATGTTTTTTTCAGATTGAAATTGTATAAGATGCCTACCGAATCACTCAAACATTTACAATCTATTTTTTAGTAATCTAGTCTCTTAATCTAAGAATGCGTGGTAGAATTCTATAGTGTACAATTCATTGTAGATATTTTGGAAAGTACACGTAAGTAAAAGGTATAAAATTAATATTAATTTTAAAATTCACAAAATATGCCATTAACATGTTTATGTATTGTTCCTCTTAGAAGTAGCTACAAATAAAATACTAATAGTTAACAGTATTGAACACTTACTAAATGTTAGGCACAGTTCTATGTGCTTTAATTGTGTAAGTGTGTATAATCCTCCTAAATGCCCTATGGAAGTTACTATTAATATTCCCATTTTACAGATGAGAAAATGCTGCCACAAACTGGTTTAGAACTTGCTGAAGGTAACACAGCTGACAGATGTTAGAACTGGGATATAAAATCAGACAATCTGACTTTAGTTTCTGAACTTTTAACCATTATACTAAGCCATCTAGATTTAAGTGTTCAAAGAAATAACAAAATATTATACATGTTGTTTCAAAGGCTTATCCTATCAAGTGACAGTGTATTATGATCATATTTTCATAGTTTTTAAAGATTCCTGCCATCAGGTCTTCTTGCAAAGTTCCTCAACAGGCTTTTGCACATGCTGTTCTCTGTCAGAAGGATATATTGCCTGTCAGAATGACAATGACTGAAGATTCATTTGAATCAAAGACTGAAAATTCTTTAATTCAATGACTAAATAACCATGCTCTAGTATACTCAAATAACTTTTAGCATATTGACTTAGCCATATGATTGTATCCATCTTATCTCAAATTAGCCATGTAAATAGATGCTCAGAAAAATGGCAACTCCTCCATTCTCACCCATTCCTTCCAAAATACAATAAATTTCTTACTTAGTCTTTTTACTTTCACACCATAATAAACTAAAAGATATCTAGGTTCATTTTAAATACCTAAAGTTTTTAATTCTTTTTAAATATAGTATTGCATAAGAAACTAACATTGTATTTTCTATAATTGATATACAATCTCATGTATCCCTGTGAGAAATCTACCCTTTTAAAGAATATATGATTTTAACATTAAAATAAATGTAAAGATCTTGGAAATATATTAATGGCATTGCAATATTTTATTAAGCAAATAACTACATTAATTAAAAACATAACATATCCCTGGTTTGACTTGTAGAAGATAAAATAGAGAAAAACAGCCAAATGTGGCTTTTGCAGCACTGAGCCAAATTTAATGAACTCACTTCACATTTATCATTAAATGAATTGCTGGTGTCAGAGCTTTTTAGAATTACAGTTACAAATATTGTTCCAAGATGTGACATATTCATATTTTCAAAGTCTAATTTAAAAACTTTTAATAAAGCAATTATCATTTAGTAATAATAGTAATAATCTCTACATAAATAGTCTAGGTCATTTAAAAAGTTGATAGCATAGAAAATGTACAGAATTCTTTCTTAAGTTGTTTATTATACCCTATCCATTAAGCTTGTTTTATTTACCTAGTTTACGTAAGTAAGATGGTATGTTAGAACTTCAAATATATTTTGAAGCTTGTGGCACTAAATATACAAAGGAATATAAGAAATGATTCAAACATAGTATTTAAATTCTGGTAGTTTTACAATAAAAGTCACGGATAACCATTTTAACAACTGTAGCACACCTTAAGTTTTAACTATTACTTAAAAGTTTAATGTAGTGATTCTTTTCTATAGTATACCTTTCTAAATAAAACAGTAAGGTAAGTAGTACTAAATGTTTTTCTTTTTATACGTATGTTTATGTAATTTGTGTATTTCAAAGAAGAACTTGTCTACTTTTAAAGTTCCCATATTTTTATTCACCTCACCAGGTGCTTAATATGTACATCTTAGTCATTTGCTTCCTTTTTGTTTTAAGGCAAATGATAAGAAATAGTAAGACAGTACCAAATTCAAAATCCATGTATCCATTGAGGTCTAAGTACAAACTAATTACTTCCACAAATATTGTCCACATTTCTTTAGTCTACTTTTTTTCTATATTTTTCAGAACTCCTAAATATGGTACTTCCAGCACAAAGTTTAGTGTTTGTTTCTTTTCATGACCATAATAATTAGTTGTTGTTGAATGAATTATATAAGTAGTGAAACATTTAGCATATATCACTTTTATTCATTGTATTAGTCTATTTCTGTTGCTTATAACAAAGTACCTAAAACTGGGTAACTCGTAAGAAAACAAAATTTACTGCCCACAGTTTTGGAGGCTGGGAAGTCCAATGTCCAGGGAACATATCTGGTGAGGGTCTTCCTTGGCAGCAATGCAGGAGTCTCACATGGCAGAATGGCGGAGCGGAGAGAGAGAGACTCTCAAGTGGACTCCTTTTAAAGTCCTCAGAGCCATGCCCACGACCACTATTAAACCATAAATTCAATCACCTCCTCAAGGCCCCACTTTCCAAGTACCATGACAGGATTTTCCACTCTCAGCAATTACAGTGGGGATTAAGCTTCAATGGGGTTCGGGGGGCATTCAATTTAGAGCACTTATTAATTGGTTGACTGATTGATTTAATCATTCATCAAATATTTTATTGAATGAGGTAATTTTATTGGGAAGAAAATATTCAAGTGATCTTTGAAAACACTCATCCCAATGAAGTATCTAAATAATCACATCAATGCTGCCTATATTTGGCATAGTTCCTATTAATGGTAAGTATGTACTAGACAAATAAAGGAACATTAAGCAATAATTGTACAGTTAGGTGCCAACTAAATATAGAAAGCAGACACATAATTCTAAATCTTACATGTGGATTCAGATTTCTGTTAAGAAATTAATGATTACAAATGTGCTGTATTCCCAGTCTCTGCACAGAGTTCTGGCAAAGAATTGATCCTATCTGGGTCACTTCTCTCTTTTGATGTCAAAAGCTGGATGATCAAAAACATATCTCCTCCCATCCCACCCCACCCATACTAGGATTGCCACTAAGACCTTTGTGGTTCTTAACCATCCTGGAGCCACAGGTTCAGATTCAAGACTCCACTTTTAAGCCTCCATGGAATGTGGGTGTCTAACTATGGTTAAATAACTACGTAGAGCTCTGGAATCTGTCTATAGAATGGTACCTTCCAGTTAACTGTATTCTACCTGTTGAAGGTTGAAAGAAATTTTTTAAATATACGACCTGTATTTCTTATTTTATCATTAAATACAAGT
The DNA here is from genome assembly GCF_027409185.1 of Cynocephalus volans. Taxonomy (NCBI): domain Eukaryota; kingdom Metazoa; phylum Chordata; class Mammalia; order Dermoptera; family Cynocephalidae; genus Cynocephalus; species Cynocephalus volans. The sequence goes on from NC_084464.1 coordinate 83,120,612, forward strand.
AAAGAGGCTTGTTTAGACATCAAGGATATTTCAATTGTCCATATGGGTTAGAGAAGAAATTAAAAATCAGAGTGAGTACTGAGATCAATATGTTTTTGTGTGAGACTTAACCCAGCTGCAGCAATCTGTAACAACGGATGCTGGGTGAGGTACAAGATGGATAATAGTGTGTAGTAACCAGTCCCTTTCCTCAAGCATTTAGGGAAAATGAAAAAACATTAGGATCTATCATAAATTAGGTCTTATCCCTGTAGGATATTGAGTTCATAACTGGTTTGCAAATTTAGTACCAAAGTGTGGTTTAAGAACACAGGACAGTGGCCTGTACCAAGATCTTTCTCTCTCTTGTTGAATCTAGCAGTTACAGCCCTGAGATTTGGTACCAAGGTATACATTTTCAAGGGTTGCAACTTTGGTTTGGAGGCGTACTAAAGAGGGAAACAAAATAATGATCAAACAGATAAATAAAATTAGGTCTAAAATACAGCTAGATTTTAAGTTAGGCAATGTGTTAAAGTCAAAAACTATAACAGTAAGGAATAGGTAAGAAAACAGAGTAAACAATACCAGACTGTTTGAGCTGGTTCTTTGTAATGAGAATTATGTGGCTGATGGATGTTTCTGATAGATTTCACAGGATCAGAGAGAATCAAAATATTCCCAAACAACAACAAAGAAATACGGACTGCCTCTTTGTTTATTAAAAACAGGCAAATAAGAAGAAGAACAAAAGAAAAATTTTCAGTGTAAACATAATCTTTATCTTAAACAATTTCAGAATAGAACTGAGAACTTATAAACTGGAATTTGTAATGCCTTCTTGAAATAAAAATATATTTAAGGACTTAAAATAGCACCAGTGGAGAGATAGCCAGTGGGAAAAAAACCAAAATGTTCAAATTCATAAATTACTTTTCAGCATTTTGCTTTTGCTTATTTATTAAAGAATCATTCACTGTTTCTTTTTTTTTTTCCTGCTCATCTTTATTATTATTTATTTTTTATTTTTTATTTTTTTATTTTTTCTTAATTTTATTTTGTCGATATACACTGTGGTTGATTATTGTAGCCCATTACTGAAACCTCCCTCCCTCCTCCCTCTCCCCCCTGCCACCCAACAATGTCCTTTCTGTTTGCTTGTTGTATCAACTTCAAGGAATTGTAGTTGTTATGTCTTCTTCCCCCCGCCCCCGGTTTTTTTTGTGTGTGTGTCTGTGTGTGTGTGTGTGTGTGTGAATTTATTTATTTATTTTTAGATCCCACCAATAAGTGGGAACATGTGGTATTTCTCTTTCTGTGCCTGACTTGTTTCACTTAATATAATTCTCTCAAGTTCCATTGTTGCAAATGGCAGTATTTCATTCGTTTTTATAGCTGAGTAGTATTCCATTGTGTAGATATACCACATTTTCTGTATCCACTCATCCGATGATGGACATTTGGGCTGGTTCCTACTCTTGGCTATTGTAAAGAGTGCTGCGATGAACATTGGGGAACAGGTATACCTTCGACTTGATGATTTCCATTCCTCTGGGTATATTCCCAGCAGTGGGATAGCTAGGTCGTATGGTAGATCTATCTGCAATTGTTTGAGGAACCTCCATACCATTTTCCATAGAGGCTGCACCATTTTGTAGTCCCACCAACAATGTATGAGAGTTCCTTTTTCTCCGCAACCTCACCAGCATTTATCATTCAAAGTGTTTTGGATTTTAGCCATCCTAACTGGGGTGAGATGGTATCTTAGTGTAGTTTTGATTTGCATTTCCTGGATGCTGAGTGATGTTGAGCATTTTTTCATATGTCTGTTGGACATTTGTATATCTTCCTTAGAGAAATGCCTACTTAGCTCTTTTGCCCATTTTTTAATTGGGTTGCTTGTTTTTTTCTTGTAAAGTTGTTTGAGTTCCTTGTATATTCTGGTTATTAATACTTTGTCAGATGTATATTTTGCAAATATTTTCTCCCACTCTGTTGGTTTTCTTTTAACTATTAATTGTTTCTTTTGCTGTGCAGAAGCTTTTTAGTTTGATATAATCCCATTTGTTTATTTTTCCTTTGGTTGCCCGTGCTTTTGGGGTCATATTCATGAAGTCTGTGTCCAGTCCTATTTCCTGAGGTGTCTCTCCTATGTTTTCTTTAAGAAGTTTTATTGTTTCAGGGTGTATATTTAATTCTTTAATCCATTTTGAGTTGACTTTAGTGTATGGTGAAAGGTGTGGGTCTAGTTTCATTCTCCTGCGTATTGATATCCAGTTCTCCCAGCACCATTTGCTAAAGAGGCAGTCTCTTCCCCTGTGAATAGGCTTGGTACCTTTGTGAAAGATTAGATGGCTGTAGGTGTGTGGGTTGATTTCTGGATTCTCTATTCTATTCCATTGATCTGTGTGTCTGTTTTTATGCCAGTACCATACTGTTTTGGTTATTATAGCTTTGTAGTATAGTTTAAAGTCAGGTAGTGTTATGCCTCTAGCTTTATTTTTTTTGCTCAGCATTGCTTTGGCTATGCGTAGTCTTTTGTTATTCCATATAAATGTCTGGATAGTTCTTTCCATTTCTGAGAAAAATGTCATTGGAATTTTGATGGGGATTGCATTGAATTTGTATATCACTTTGGGTAGTATGGACATTTTCACTATGTTGATTCTTCCAATCCAAGAGCATGGGATATCTTTCCATCTTCTTGTATCCTCTCTAATTTCTCTCAGCAGTGGTTTGTAGTTCTCATTATAGAGATTTTTCACATCCACAGTTAACTCAATTCCTAAGTATTTTATTTTTTTGGTGGCTATTGTAAATGGGCAGGCTTTCTTGATTTCTCTTTCTGCATGTTCACTATTGGAGAATAGAAATGCTACTGATTTTTGTTGGTTGATTTTGTATCCTGCTACTGTGCTGAAATCATTTATCAACTCCAAGAGTTTTTTTTTGTAGAGGCTTTAGGCTGTTCAATATATAGGATCATGTCATCTGCAAACAGGGACAGTTTGACTTCATCTTTTCCAATCTGGATGCACTGTTTCTTTCAATAAATGTTGATTGTGTGACTTTTCAATGCTGTGGGCATTGAAAATTACCTAACATGTCCACTATTCATAATTGCATAATAGATCCTCTTGGATATTGAAGTAAAAGTTACAGCCTAATGATAAAGGCAAGAAGAAATAATCTAGATAGTTGAAGCCAATCCTCACTCTAAGCTGCTGAACATGCTTTCTGTCTTAGTGAGTAATATAAATAATCAAAAAAAATTTCCATGATTAATCATGACCATATTCACTTGCATGCATCTATATGCATGTACTGTGTTCTCTCTCTTATTCTGTGAATGAACCATCTATACAGCTAGTAAAGGACAGTGTCTCCACTGTGTGCCAGATCCCATTCTTTCTTGCCTAGACAGAACAATTTTTTTTTTTTTTTTTGTCTTTTTTGTGACCGGCACTCAGCCAGTGAGTGCACTGGCCATTCCTATATAGGATCTGAACCCGCGGCGGGAGCATCGTCCCACTCCCAGCGCCGCACTGTCCCGAGTGCGCCACAGGCTCGGCCCTAGACAGAACAATTTTTTGAGAATTCTCCAATTTCTCTCTTGCATTATTAGGTTTTTTTTTTCTCATGACTATATGAAAATGCTGCTATTTCTCTCTTTTAAAAAATACATACATACATGCATATTATACATCTGTATGCACATGTGTGCACATATATTGGGCTCCACCTTCCCCTCCATCTACTGTCCCTTTACAGCAAAACATCTCAGAAGACTTGGCTGCATTCATTGATTCCATTTTCTCTCCTCTTGAATCTTGCCAGACTTTGGTCAACACTAGTCCACTGAAATAGCTGTAGTCAAAGTCACCAGTGACATCCTCTTTGCTGAATCATGTGGTTGATCCTCTGTCTTGATCCTACTTTGACTATCAGCAGCATATGACATGGTTAATTATCACTTCTCCTGGATACATTTTCTTCACTTGGCTTCATGAACACCAATGTTTCTGGTTTCCTTCTCCTCCACTGGTCTTTCCTTTTCATCCTTCTTTGTTTATTCCTCTTCATCTCTCCCATCTTTAGATGATATAGTTCTCCAGAGCTCAGTCCTTTGGGACACATATCTACGTGAAACACTGTCTCATTGCTTAATGTTTATCTAAGTATTTACAATTCCCAAATTTGTATCCTCAGCCAATTTCTCCCTGAAACTCCTGACTTGTGTATTCAGCTGACCACAGGACAGGGAAATAATCTCAAACTGTGCATATCCGAACCTGAATGTCTGATGTTACTTCTTGTACTTTTATACCCTTCTCCATTTCAACTAATGGCAGCTCTTAATTTCTGATCGTCCAGGCCACAGGCTTTGAAGTCGCACTTGCTCCACTTTTTCTCCCATCTGATGTCAGTGTGTTAATAAATCCTACAGGTTCTACCTGCAGAATTTTTCTAGAAGATTTACCCTCTCACTGCTGCACTGTTGCACCTGTTAAAATATTGCTTAGATCATGCCTCTGTGGTAAACAAAGGCCTTCCATGGTTGCCATATAGTCTTGAGAAAAATTCAGTTATTGCAGGAACCTGTACAATCCTACTCTTGCTCTCCCCTACTCCCGGCTCCTCACCTCTCTGAGTTCACCCATGTTTTTCCCTCGTGCTCATTCCAGTCCTTGTGGGGGTGCGCCAGGGGTCCTCCCGCAGACCCAGAAGGAGAAGGAGCTGACAGGATTACCCCCGGTGTTGGGACCGAGGGATCTCGGGGAAAAGTGAGCCTGCTGCCCGCCAACCCAGCCCCGTGAAAGAGACACTCAGACGCGGCAGGGGTTCTGTCAGGGCAGTCCCACTTTATTGCTGTTACACAGCAATTTATATAAGCAAGCAAGTAGGGGCTTTCCATGAACTAAACAATTGATTAAAGGATCACGCGGGCATGCATTTTGTACTAACATGTTGAGCATAGCGATCACGCAGGGTTCACGAGTGCGGAAATACTGGAGGACCAATAAAAACCTTTTGGAGCTATCTTGGGTTATGCCTCCCCTATTTCCCGTGGGCACCATCTTCATCCTCCACCCATAGGCACCATGTGGCTCACAGATAATGTTTGCTCCTAAAAATGGGCACAACAAGTCCTAACTCACTGGCATCCCACTTCAGGCCCACTCCCACCCAGAGTCTTCGAATTTGCTCTACCCTGCGGCTGAATACTCCTCTCCCAGGTATTTACTCTTAAGTCTTTCTCTGCCAGATGTCCCCTAACCACCTTCCCACCTCCTATTCCCCTCCTCTTCTACATTTTCTCCTTACCATTTGTCACTATCTAAAATGCAATTTTAACTATTCAGTTTACAAAATTTTCTGACTATTTTACCCACTGATAGTCCCTAGCACCGAGCTTGCAGCACAATGTATAAAAACAGTAAAGATTTGTTGAATAAAATGCCATATTAGAGGTACTGATGAAGAGCCAGGAGGCTTTTTTAAAGGATGGGATTATTTCTTGATGAAAATATTAGGAAAGTCTTCAAAGTACAAGTTGCATTTGAACTGAGAATAGATTAAATGAGGGGTAATATTTGGGTGGATGGACACTGGGGAGATGCCCTGTAGGTGGAGGTGACTGTGTGTGCAAAGCCAAAGATCCTGGGAAATAAAGATGCAACAAGAACATTGTCATTCAGTTTGGCTGGAACTTAGAAGGCATGATAAGAACACTGGGAAGGTAACTTGGGGCATGTAAGAGAAGCGGAGAGCCTATTTGTGTCTTTGAAGTGAGCAAAGTAATTCTTCCTTTCCTTGACCAAACAGGCAGACCTTTGCCATATTGCATTTATATACGAAATCTGCATTAGGAAGTGATGTGCACTATTTCTAATATCTTCCTATTCCAGAATTTTGCCAGTGACAGTCTTTCTGCTTATCAGGCTGGCTGAGGGAAATAAAATCAACAAACCTCATTTCTATTGAGGTGAACCAGACATTTATTCACGCATAATTAGGGAATATAAATCTCAGTTCCAGAACGTTCAAACTATACACTATTCTAAATAAGCCAGAAAAAAAATTATAAGCATATAGAAAGAGAATGTTTTACTACAAAGGGATTTTACATATAAATATTTCACTAGAATTGCTCTTCTATACTTGAGACCTAAATTTGAGTTTGAAAGAAGTGATCAGTCAACTTATATAATGAGATTTAAGAGGAAATCCTCTCATGGGCAAATATCTTTCTGCTTCCCAATATGCACCTCCGTTTTTCTGCCTGTCTCAAAATAGCAAAATTCTAGCCTTAATTCTCCAGGACCCCTGGAGGCATTCTCTTCTAACAAGGTTATTTTTTTCTTTTGAGTTTATCTTTCTTAGCTGTTATGAAATCAGGAATGCTAACTTTCTTCATTGCCTGGAATTGACTTCCCTCACCATTTTTTAATATCAGAGATAAATAGTGAACCATAAAAACGTAAGTAAAGTCAAACGCAAACACTGGTAGCATGCTCAAATAAAATGAGAATATCAGATTAGGCACTTCGAAATAGCACTTCAGGTCTATATATGTGATTAACTGAGGTTCCTTAATTTGAGAATAATTTATTCATCAATCAGGTGATTTACATGTGATGTGTTTGACCTGTCATATGCTATATATTATCATACTGACAGTAATCTCTCTGATTAGAGCTATTAATAATAATTAATAATTAACATTTGCTTTTTACTTTACTTATGTAATTATTAATTATTATTATTACTACAAATAATTTCATTGTTATTGAGCACCCACTGCATGTCAGGCACTTAAAATAAATTATCTGACATAATCCCCACAACAGCCCTCTCAGACAGGATGTATTATAACACCCCAACTGGCAGATGAAAGAAATAAGGCAAAGTGATATTAAGTTACTTGCCCCAGATCACAAAGCAGATGAGGTGACAGACCCATGTAATTCAAAGTCCATGTGATTGATGCAGTCTGATTTCAGAGTGCATGCTTTTCACCAATCCACAATTCTGCCTACTCTTTGTATAGTTTCTCCAGTTACTAAAAAGTAGAAGCAAGGACTAGCATAACTAAGCATCTATATATATCAGATACTTTGCATTATTCTCTCTAATCTTTGTAATAATTCTACAAATTAGGATTTTACAGGTGAGGGAAGAAAACCTTGGAGATGTTAATTTACTTGCTGAAGGTCCTTCTTACTCCAGAGACTAGAGTTCTATTTTCCTTAAAATAATATTGGAAGATTATCACAGACCAGTAATGTTCAGCAAGCATATTTCTGCAAAATCATAACTCATTTTATTTACTTAGTAAAACCATGACCAAATTAAGAAAGAGATAAATAAAAATGCATTCCATTATTTCTCCCATTTTCCAGATCCAGCTCAATTGCTTCATTTTTCACATCCAGTTCCTTCATGAAGATTTCCTCAATTCCCTGATCCCTGAACCTTTCAATTCAGTTAAGAAGCCAGTATAACAGATTGAGAAGCAAATGTGCAAAATTTTAAACTACTGTTGGGAGTACAGTGGGAGTCAAACCTATTACTCCCACCACTTTTAAAACCCCCTAACCCTTAAATTACAACTCTTTTATGATACATATTCTACTTTTAGTAGAATACGCTGTTCTTACCCTCTCTTCCAGATGATAAGCAGATAAGTAAAGACTTTTATCTTCACTCATTCTTTTATCTTCTGTGGTATTTAATACAGTGCCTAGTATATTGTATATACTCAACAATGACTATAATCTTGGTTTGGATGGGGAATTCCATAATCTGATCTTTGATTAATAATTAAATTGAAAATCTTTCAGTACCTATAATTAATAGCACAAATTCCTCGGTTTGTATAGCTTAGGATAATTTCTAGACATTTCTGATGACTTTCCCATGATCTCATGACAGAAAAAGGAAATAAGCTTCACATATGTGGTAAAAGATTTGTAACGTATTAAATATGCCATTACCTGATGAAGGCATGAGAAGAGCTCTTGCTCTCGTGTCTTTGCTCTGGAATTATTTCTGCAAAGACCTAAAGACGAGAATGAGCTTAGACTATTCCAGGGGCAGTTGTGTGACTGAAGCATACATAACAAGGAAGAGAGGGTATGATAAGGAGTGTGAAATTTATCCTAATTACAATGGGAAGCAAGAAGAGCTTTTTAAGTGGTTAGCTTTATGCTTGAAAAGGATTTCTTTGGCTACTGAGTGGAGAAGCCTCTTGAAGGAGCAGATGTAAAGTGAGAGTGGTGGGAGGGAGAAGAGGACTGTTACAAGAATACAGGTGGTTGGTGATGTTACCTTGGACTAGGGCTACACATGCTGGGACAGTGAAGAGAAGTCAGGTTCAAACTTGCCAATGCACTGGCTGTGGGTGTGAGTGACAAATGTGAGATTTAAACCCAGGTATATCTCACTCTAAAGATTACACATTTCCACACCTCCAAATGCCCTCCCTTGGAAGCTTATTATTAACTTAAAAAGAAAAAAAATATATAAGACTTTTAAGCCTAGTTTTTCTTCTGGCTATTTTATTGCTTTACAATTTACCATTCTTATCTCCCTAAAATGTAAAAGCAGTTTTAGAGAGTGTGATTATTCATTGAAAAAATAATAAGAGGATGCATGGGTACATGGACATTGATAAGTACCTTGATATATTATATCTATTCTCAAATCTGACCCTAATGGCGAAAGTAAGTATACAGAATGGATGAACCAATTACTTTAAACAAGACAGCAAACTTGTAAACTGTATCTTTTCTTTGTGTAAACAACTTGCAGCATTCTTGACTTCTATCGCATTGCAAATTTAGTATAACCATAAAAAGATTTTGAATATCATTTCAAGGAACATTTGTTTGCCATTATGCTTTCCCCCCCAAAAAATATAATAAAGATAATGGCTAGAATAAATGCCTGCAGGTATACTTTTATCTTTGAGAAAGTGTGCAGACTTTAAAAACCTATTGATGGATCCAAATGAACTTTTTTCAGCAAGTCATGAATGACAGAGCTACAGAAATCAGTCCCCTACCAATAGAGAAGTATAATTTGCACTAAAAATGAGAATTAGTTAAACAAGAATTGTGATATTAAAAAACACTAGTGCATAGACCCCACTTCCAGAGATTCCGGTTTAATTGGTTTGAGACTCAAGCAGCGGTATTTTTAAATTTTTCCCTCAGATGATTTTAATGTACAAACAGTTTGATGAGAACAGGGTCTGGTGAATAATAAATTATTTTTCTGTACTATCCTTTTTTTTACTTAAATATAATTGATTGCATATATCTGTGGGGTAAGGCATTGAATATCAATGCCTGTGTGCAATATGTGATGCTCAAATCAGGATAGTTACTTTATTTATCATTACAAAATGCCATCATTTTTGTGTTCCTTTACCAATTTCTTGCTAAATCCCCACCTCCCATTCCTATGGTGGCCTCAGTTCTGTTCTCTCCTTTTGAAAGTTCAATAAATTATTGTGATTGTTGTATCTTTCTTTTTTCTTTTTTTATTTATTTTTTTTTTTAGCTCCCATTTATAAGTAAAGACATGTGGCATTTCTCTTTCTGTGCCTGAATTATTTCACTTAACATAATTTGCTCTAAGTTCATCCATATTGCTGCAAATGGCAGCATTTTATTCTTTTTTATGGCTGAGTAGTATCCCATTGAGTATATATACACCTTTTCCTTATCCAGTTGTCCGTCAATGGACATTTAGGTTGGTTCAAACTCTTGTCTGTTGTAAATAGAGCTGTGATAAAGATGAGACTGAAGGTATCCCTTCAACATAATGATTTCTATTCCTTTGGGTATATACCCATCAGTGGGGATTGCTGGATCATATGGTTATTCTGCCCATAGTTGTTTGAGAAACCTCCATACTGTTTTCTGTAATGATTGCCCTAATTTACAGAATTATCTTAGAATGGGAACCCATCCACATATTCCAAATTGGAAGAGTTCTCTTACTCTGGCAAAAGTCAGGAAGGACGTGCCATACACAGAACATACAAAGCTTTCGTGTGTGTGTGTGTGTGTGTGTGTGTGTGTGTGCAAACATGCATATAAGTACACATGTAGTAATGGATTAAAAGAGAACTTTTAGAACTCTACAGCCAAGTGACAACACACATTTACCAGAGGTAAAACATAATTTCTATTACAAATTGAGAGAAAAGAATGCAATTAAGAGTCAGTACAGATCTTTAATGGTTTTAGGAAGAGGAAAGTTGTGAAAATAGTGATTGTGTGCTGATTTCCCTACATTTCTATTTTAGTCCTAATTAAATACTCTAGTTTTAAATATTTGCTCAAGATGAAGTATTTAGTCACATTTACATATACTTCCTCCAAGGCCTTCACTAACTCCAGTTTTGTTTAATACTTTCGGCCTTGTTAGATCCTGACTGAAAACCGTTAATGAGTTAAATTCTATTTAACAAAGAATTAGTGAAGACCTGCTCTTCCAAACCAAGTCAAATATATACTGCACTGAGGCAGTTTGCACCAAATATGATGGGCAGCTTCAATAACAATGGATTTGTAGTAAGCCCCCTACCAATGCCTTGCCCAAAAGGGAATGCAGAACAAGGGAAGGCAGTATCTCTGAATGGGTGCATTCTGGCTGTAAAAGAGAACCCTCTTGCAAGTCCCAAAAGACTTGTCTATTATGCTTTATTTGTAGATGCAAAGTAGGTAATTTTGTGGACCCAGAAGCCCCTTTCAGATGCTACCTTGAAGAGCATAAAACCCAGAAAACATGGAAACTTAAGAACCAAGAATAGGATCAGGTCCTGCACAGCAAGGGGGAATGCAAATAAGAAATAAAATTAACTGTTGTAACAGCAACAAAGTAATTCTTAGTTAAGAAATTTTACTTATATAGTGAAAAGCTTAAAATTGAGTCTCTCAAGGGATAAAATAAATGTCATCATTTGTGATTTCACTAATTCCACAATTATTTATTGAGCACCTACTGATATCAGGGAGTAGTTTATGAATTTGGAAAATAATGATCAAAACAGACACAAATTCTTCCTTTTTTGCAGTTTTATTTAAGTAGGAAGATACAAACAAAAGAAGAAAAGAGCAAATAAGTGCATTACATAGTTAGAAGATGGTAAATGCTATGAGGGAATAAAAAGTGCCGAATAAGTGTGATGGAGGGTTGGGCTGGGTTGCAACTTTAAGTTGATGAAGAAAAGCCTCTTCAAGAAGGTGATATTTCAGCAAAACTTAAAAGAAGTGGGAGTTAGCTTTACAGATGCTTAAGGAAGTCAGAACAAGAGAAGGTAACTTTTCCAGATGGGAGAAATAATATCATATTTATATGCTTATGGGAAGGATCTAATAGAGAAAGGAAAACGTGATGATGAAGAAGGGAGAGAAGAGAACTGCTGAAACACTGAGCAGTGAAAGAAGGGATGTAGTGAACATGTGGAGAGATACTTTGGAGAGGAACACGGACTCTGCTTGTATACTAACAGGTAGCAAAGCAGAGGACCGTTTTGTACCAGACAGGGATTCCACATACTGGAAAGTCCTTTCCTTAGAGGATGTGCAACAGCAACATTAAATAATTTCCATATCTCTGAGGTTTTACTTCTGTAAACAATCAAATTTATAGTTCATGACCTATTGCAGCCACTGATTATTTTTTGGAGAGGGAGAAAACATTGGAGAGTAGTAAGACTCAGGCTTACAAGCAGAAGACAAATCGAGAATAGAGAAAATGTCCTAACTTCACCCACCTCTGCATCATAAGCTTTCATTTTTCTTACTAAGTGCTCTTGGAGATTGAGTGGCTCACTGTAACCCATAGGGTAAGGGCTTTGTGTTGGAGCAAATGAATGTCCATGCTACTTCACAGAGTTATCACTCTAGGGATTTGCTTTTTTGCTGAGAGGCTGATGCTTGGAGTCTCTTGTTGAAACACTAAAAACAATGCACTGGTTTATGAGAGCTCCAGGTCTTGAAAAGTTTGGAAAAATGTGCATGTAAAAGACCCTTCCTTCTCACTGCTCCTGGTCTGCCCTTACTGCTGTGGCCAGACCAAGCCTTCTGTGTCAGCCAGACCATTCCTTCCTCAAAATTAGCTCTACTAATGAGATAGTAGGTGCTCAGTTTCCATGGGTTCAATTCACAAGACACACCTCTGGGTTTCAAGCCACTCCCTGAGGTCTCACACTCCTCCTTTAGGCCCTCCCCTAGAGGAGAGTTACTGTTGCTTGTTGGACCTATTTTCAGCATGAACACATGGAGATTGGGACCATAAGGTGCAGACTTATACAAATAAAGTATCTGAGCCTGTTCAGTTAAAGGAATTTATATAGGCTCATATGATCCCAGTGATGGAGTATACTTAGTCAACGGGATTTTATCCTTTGAATGACCTTCCGTTAGGAGTGCTAAAGAGCATGGAATATTCTTGAATAGTCTAGTGCATGTGATAGAATTTGACCAACGAACATACCCTAAAAAGAGACCAACTGAGCATGTGCAAGACTATGTTACATAACTGGGAACAACCCTCTTAGTCTAATAATCGTTAGGTAGCATGAAAATGTATTAGATAGTAAAACTATAAAAGCCGAGTACCTGAAGAAGGTTCTGCTGCTCACTCTCCGAGAGCCAGTTCGTGCTCTGCCTGTGGAGTGTGTATTTCTTTCTTTTTGTATCAAACTTACTTTTAGCAGGTGGCTGCTCACTCTTTTGAGCCAGCCTGCACTCTGAACTAAACTTTAAGTGTGCATTTCTTACTTTTGTGCTAAACTAGGTATGGGCCCTTCTCAGTCTCTGGTGCTAGGCCACAATTTCTCTGTGAAATCTGTATCTTTTATGCATTGCATTAAACCTGTTCTCACTTTCTGCTGTGACTCTACTCTTGAATTCTTTCCCATGGTAAAGTCAAAAACGTGGTAAGAGGATGGATGGGTTGAGGCCTGCTCTCAGGCCTCCCCAGACCCTGTCCTACAGCATCACTGTCAAGTCCTTTTTGTCTTTGGCACGATAAATCTGAGAAAAAAATTCACACATGTTCATCAGAGTACCCAAATATGCTCACCTTCTCAAGTAGCATTTGTTTTATCAACAAAGAGGTTTAATTAGTAAATAGAAAGGAGGAGCTGATGGTAAGTACTGAGGGCAGCTCTTAGGGAACGGTATTTTGAACAGCTCTTGGGTCTGGGTATGTCTAGCATGTGATTTGCTCTGCTCACTACATTTTACTTTTTTTTTATCTTACAACCTATTTAGTTATATACAAATAATTTTATTCAATTCAGCAAATCATCAAGCAGCTGTTGACTGAATGTCAAGAACTGTGCTTGGTTGTTAGCACAAGCTCTTGAGATGAGGTACTGCCCTGTCTTCAAGGGTCTGCAGGCAAATTAGAGAGACAAAATCACAAACAGCCACTCTCCTTACCGTAGGACAACTGCTGTAACAAACACATGACTCTGGTGCAACTGACATATAGAATAAAGTAGCTAGCAGGGTCTGTGGGTTCAGGGAATGCTGGAGACTACCCAGAGCGAGAGAAGTGAACCAGGCCAACAAGGGCGGAAAGGACACTCCTGGTAAATCACTAGAAGATAAAGAGACCAGAGACCAATAGATACATAGGTAGATGATAGATAGACAGACAGATACATACATACTCTGGTTTCTGTATGCTTGTTTGGTTGACTTGGATGATCTGAAATTTGGCATGCAATATTACTTAATTGAACAGAACTATCACTTTTTAAGAAGCTAGATAAATACTTGCATGTTAACATTTTTTAAAAGACTATTCTATTCTCCAAGACAATGATTCTTGAACAAATAAGTCTGCACTTTAGAGAAGAACAAGTTATGGTTGAAATATACTATCTTCCAGTTTGATTTGTTCATAGCAGAGGCAGAGAGTTATGACAAAAGCCATTCTCTACATGAATAAATTGAAAAGTTCTACAGAGTTCAAGTGCTGACTACATAGTGAACTGACTATTGAATTTTCAGATATGTTTTTGCTTCAAATTTATATTGACATCAAATTTCCTTGAAAGAATATAATCAGCCTTTGAAATCATTTTTAATATACCCTACGTGATACAGATTATGTCATTTGTCTAAGATTTTTTATTCCTCTCTGAGGTCTCCATAAAAGCAAACCTTAGCCAGAACCTGTGTCAAGTTGTACAAGTAAAGATTTCTAACAGCCTTGAAGATGTTTGAAATTGAAGAGGAAAATGTACACATTAGAAAATTATCTTTAAATAGCATTATATGCATTTTAGGATCTCCAAATTTCACTCCAACAGTAATTATGCTTTATTATCAAATGAATGGACTACTCAAAAGAAACTGACCTACTGAATGTACAGATTTGTCATTCAAATTTTAATATTTCAAGATTAGTCTGGAGATGTTTTAGAAAAATAAGAATATCCCTTTTCTATCTGAAGGCAAAATTTTATAGGTGTCATAAATGCAGAAGTTGATGGTAATTTCAATATTGCAATTATATAATACAGAACTTCTGAACCTATTCTTATAGTGTGCTAGTTTTATTGTACTGATGTTTAATTGCTTCTGTCCACACACTTCACCAAAAAACAATCAATGAAATAAAACAAAACAAAAATTCCATTTTTACCAATAACATGTTGAACTGCAAAATGTGAAGAGAGCAGTCAATGCATAAATATAACTGCTTTTTGTCAGTACCCATATTGTTCACACACTGGCAGAACATGCTCTGGGGGTTTCTATACAGAGCATATTCCTGAGGTTTGGTCTTTTAATGGAGGGGTGACCCTTCTCTGTATTCAGTTACTATGATGTGAACAACAAAGTTTTTCTTGGTCATCTCTCCCTATATGTTATCTTATCTGTATAATGTTTAAAAATAGATCCTTGAATATCAAATAGATCATAAAAGTGTACATTTTGGTAGAATAATAGCAGAAAGACAAAGTTATGACACGTATTTCTGATGTGTCCTATCCTAAATTATCACATGTTCTCAAATTTAAGTGTAAAGACTAAAGCATGTAAAGAAAAGATAACTATCTCCAGTTTACAGATGAGGCCACCATATCCTTGAGAATTTCTGGACAGTTTCAATTATTTTATGTTTCCTTTCAAATGTCAGATTTGCTGATTCAGCAGAATCCTGTCACTAATTCTCAGAATGATGGATACAGAATGTCATACTGTGTCAGTTTCCTGGCATGTGACATGAGGTAGTGAAAATAAAATCACTAAACTGAGGGTGAGAATACCTTGACTCGAGCTCCACTTACTGGCCTCAACTTATCATCTATCCTCTTGGAGCATCAGTTTCAACATCTGTAAATGTCAGGATCACTACAAATGCCTTACTTATGTCATAGAGGAGTTTGGAAAGACTAATGCAAGAAAATGGGTCTGAAAGTGGCTAAGTGATGTGTAAAGAAATTATTTATCTATTTTCCAATGTATTGTTAGTCATGGTGGGTCTAGGCTTGGGTCTGACCTCTGTTCAAAACAAAACTTTCCACTCTTCTCTGTATTCCATCTCCTGCCTCTTCTTCAGGACTGTTTGCTGTAGTATGATTCTCTCCAGTCTCCTAAATATTCAGTATCTCCTTTCTGCCAGCTATTTACCAACAGCAGTTAAACATGATCCTAAACCTACCATCTTAAAAAAAAAAAGTCTTCATTGATTATGAGCCTTTTTGATTTGGGCTATCATAATCTCTCTCCTTTTTAGAGCTAAACTTTTACGAAGTTGTCTATCCTAAATATCTCCATTTTCACATTCCATTCCCCTCCAGCTCCATGCAATCTGAATTCCAGCCCAACCGATCCATAAAAATTGAAACTTCTCTCAAAAAAAAAAGACCATCCTATTAACCTCTTCTTTGACATTGTTTACTATTCCCTCCATCTTGAAACACTTTTTGGGGGTGGGGGGGGCATTCCGTGAAACCACATTTTACTGGTTTTCCTTCTGCCTCTTTGGCTGCTTGTCTCAGTCTGTTTTGAAGCCTCCTCTTCTTCTGTCTATCCCTTAAATACTAATGTTCTTCAGTACTGCACCACAAGATCTTCACTTTGATCTTCACTTTGACTTTCTTGCTATGAAATCATTTTTATTTCATGGCCTTAATATACAGAGAGCGCCCTTTATCCCATACCTTTATCCCAGTTTATTTTCTCCTGGACTTCAGATGGACGGGCATATCCAATTGCCTGCTAGATATCCTCACTCCTATGTCTCACAGGCAACTCAGACTTATCATGTTCAAAGTTGAACTCACTGTATTCCCCTCCCAAGCTCCCTGTGCCTTTGTCCTGGTAAATGGCATCATGATCTGCCCCGTGGCTTACGCCAGACCTCAGTTTCACCTTAGACTTCTCCTTCCCTCAACTTCCACATCAAATTAATGATATGTCTTACCAATTCTACGTCTTAAATGTCTCTCAAACACACCTTTATCTTTGATAACCACTCCATCATTTTGGTCACAATTGTCTCTCTCATAAAATACTGCAAATATTTTCCAATGTGTGGCAGCACAAAAGATGGACTGTGGGTGGAGGTGTTTTGGCATCTTTATTGTGTTAGTTATAAATTACCATAAGCTCAGTGGCTTAAAACAACACATATTCTTATCTTGCAGTTTCTGTCAATTAGAATTAGATATAACAGCTGAGTTCTCTTCTTCAGGCTTTCTTACGATGCTGAAATAAAGGTGTCTCATCTGAAAGCACAACTGGGGAAGAATCTACTTGTAAACTCATGTAGTTATTGGCAGGATTTCTTTGGGTTTGTTGGACTGAGGACCTCATTTTCTTGCTAGCTGCTAGCCAAAGGAAGCCCTTTATCCCTTGTCATGTGGGCCCCTCTGTAATGCGGTGACAGCTTGTTTCAACAGAACAAATAAGGAGTAGACTCTGACAGCAAGACTGAAGTCAGAACCTTATGAAATTTATTCATAAAAATGACATCCCATCACCTTTGAGATAATCTATGGGCTAGAAGCAAGTCACAGGTTCTGCCGCCACTCAGTACGAAGAGGTTACACAAGAGCATGAATACCTGGAGGTAGAGATCATGGAAGACCCTCTTAGAATTGGTCTGTCACATTCATCTTTTCCATCTGCTTCTTAAACTTGCCTCAGGAATGCACAATCTAGGTAAAAATTGTTGCAGTCTACACAAATGTAGCTTCAGGGAAAACCCTGAGAAGGCAGGTATAGATAAGTTGCCACTCTTATGTACATCCGTCTTACCTTTTATTTCACCTTACATAGTGCTAATTACATTTTATTATAATTGTTATCTCACTTGTACACTAGATAGAAACCTTGGTTGTCTTATTTATCATCAGTGCCCAGCACAGGGTCTGCTATACAGTAGGTGCTCAAAAAATATTTCCTGCATAAATAAATGACTCCATGAAATGCTCTGTTGCATCATATGTTTGTCTTTTGTGATTTACCTTCAAAGGACTGATAAACTCCTCAAACTAGATCACCTTAATTCATCAATTCTGTCTTCATCACCAATGAATTTATCTAAATTCCTCTAGAATTTATTTATGGTTTCTGCTTCTACCATCTCTAGATGGTAGAAGTACCATTTTTTAGTAACTTTGTCTATTTGCCCTAAAATTACTTCTTAATCCAAAAAAGGCCCTCAGTTCCAGCATTCTGGTTTTCAATAAACAATCCCATGTTACACTTTCTATATCCATCACAAGGTTGAAGATTACACTCCAAACCCTTCCTGATTGAAGTGTTTCAGCCTTATTGGTCTATTTTTATATGGAAAATACCCAATTCCCTAGATTAGTTAACCTGCCTGGATCATCTCCAGCTGAATTATATCTGCTTTAGGGTACAGTGATCAGCACTTTACACAGGTACACAGTGGTTTTATTCAAGAAAACACAAAACTTTTACTACGAATTAAGATCTAAAAAAATTAAAATGGTACAGTATATTTAAGATATTTATAGCAGCCTTAATTATAGGGTAAATTACTGGCTGGGGTGGCTTTAAGGCTGAAATATTGGCTTGAATGCTTCTAACACTAAGGTTAAAACTTGCTCCACACAGAGTGCTGGAATAAAGTTTGTCTTCTGTGAACTCTGTAACTCTTTTCTTAACTTTCATCTTTTCATAATATTGTCTCCTCCTAAGGTTTCAAGATGCATCAAGGCTTTTTTAAAGTGGGGTGGTCTAATGGGTACAAGACTATGTTATCTACCCCAAGTGAATCACTGTGCAGTATATGCATGTATTGAAACAACATACTGTACCTTGCAAATATATACAGGTAAGTGTAAATAGGAATAATAATAGGAAATTAAGTTGGAAAATCAGATTGGAACCAGGCATGGCGAGACATAGATCCTAGCTATGCCATTATGACTTAGGCTGTTTGGAGCCATTGAAAGTTTTGTTGCAGAGGAGTAGCATGATGAAAACTGAGCACACAAAAGATGAAAAGTGCATTTAGAGACTGTCACTATAATTTCAAGAAGAAGTAAAGAGACTGAAGAACAATGATGGTAGTGATGACAATTAAGAAAATAAAATTATAAATATGATATATGATGGATGTAATGGAAGAGAGTACATTCACATTGACTTTTAGATCTTGAACCTGGATGACTAGACATTTGGAAGTGCCATTAAAAGCAGTAGGTAACACAAGAGAAGACACAAAGTAAGTTCCAAAGGGCAGAAAATGGGATTCGATTTATAATATACTGCACCTGAGAGGCTGCCAGATATTCAAGGTATCAAAGGTAATTGGCTGTCGAAAATAAACATCTACTCATAAATTTGGGGTGAGGATTAAATGGTATGTTGCATTTAGGGAAGTTTCTGGAACACAGTAATGTTAGATAAATGATATTTGCTATTAAAATGTAATCTCTAAAACTCATTGTCAGGATTCAACTAAGAACAAGCATTTTGTTTCATAATTTTTTACCAAGGTGAAATCTTAAGTTTCAAAGACATAAAGTTTGTATTTTAATCACCTGAAAATGTCCCCTAGGGTCAGAACTCTAGCATTTTACAAACCAATAATAACCATTATACATTTGAAAAATGATTTATTTCTAACAGAGTCAGAGCACCTCCAGAAATCCATGAAGAAAATAAAGCTTTATTTGGAAAAATAAATAAATTTTGAAAATTTAAAATAAGAGAAAT
This sequence comes from Cynocephalus volans, assembly GCF_027409185.1. NCBI lineage: Eukaryota > Metazoa > Chordata > Mammalia > Dermoptera > Cynocephalidae > Cynocephalus > Cynocephalus volans. The sequence continues at coordinate 83,139,829 of NC_084464.1, forward strand.
GCTGCTTAGGAATAGATCTTAGATAGTGAAAGAGAACTAGTTAAAACCAAGAAGCTCCAAAGACAGTAATATTATGAGACTGACGCGCTACCTACTGCGCTAACGAGGCACCTCAAAGACAGTAATATTAGCATTTACATATTAAAGGAGAATTTCCAGGTTTAAGATGACAATAAAAATTTTCACTGCTACCTTCTAAGGTAAACCAAAACAATAAGAGTAAGAAACAGAAAGACAAGACGCTTTAACAAAACTAAGAAATTAACTAATAAATAGAATAAAATAAAGGCAAATTTTATCTTTGTCAAATCCAGGAGACATATGTAATCCTATAACAGAGAATCTGAGAAAAGCGGGGATACACTGGAATGTAAACCATGCAGAGACTGGACTCCAGCAGTTGAAGATCTCAAACAATCAGCAGATTTTCAAAGTTTAGACTACTCTAAGTGCAAAATCGACAGAAAGATGTAATAGAAATTAAAGCAGACATTAATAAATTACAAAAAAAATGGTAAGGTAAAGCTTACAAATGTGTAAGAATGTGTGTCTTGATTAAAAATAAAATATATGAAACATTGTTAATCCACTCATAGAAATAAGGAGGAAAATAAGTTCAGACAATAAGAAATCACAGAAGGGAAATAACAGAGAAAATTAGAGGAATAATTGGAATTAACATAGTTCTAATCTATGCAAATGGGATTTACAACATAGATGAAAATGATAATTTTCAAGGAACATATAAAATATCAAAATCATTCCCTGAAGATATATTAAACTCTAAATTCTTGAGTTAACATAGAGAAAAGAGAACTTTGTCAGGGCTCTACCCTGAAGAAGGCTTTGAATCTAGACTACATTGCAACATAATTCTGAAGAAAAAAAATTGGGGATTTGATACTCTATCTCTGAATTGCTCCGGTACAGAGAAACGAAGGAAAGCATCCACAAGCAGTAATAGTGCTTGATATTGGAAAATCACTCCTATTCAAGTAAGGAACCAGGCAATGATGGCCGCAATCACCAAAATGCTTGAACATTATTCTGGAGGAATTAGCAAACAAAATTAGACCAAAGATGGAAAAAAAGATATAAAATTTGGGAAGAAGAAAATAAAGCCATTGACAATATTATTATTGTTTTATTTTTTTATTGAAACATAATTGATTATACATATTTATGGGAAACAGATTTGACTGTCAGTATTTGTGTACAATATGTGATGGTCAAATCAATATTATTAGCATGTTCATCATTACAAAATGTAATTATTCCTTGTGTCCATTACCCAATTTCTACCTCACCCCCTCTTCCTCCCCCTTTCCCACCTCTAGTAACTACAGCTATGTTCTCTCCTTCTGAAAGCTCAACATATTATTGTGGTCTTTTCTTTCTTTCTTTCTTAGCTCTCATTTATGAGAGAAGACATGTGGTATTGCTCTTTCTATGCCTGGCTTATTTCACTCAGAATAATTTTCTCCAAGCTCATCAATGTTCCTGTGAATGGCAGAATTTCATTCTTTTTTATGGCTGAGTTGTATTCCATTGTGTATATATACCAAATTTTCCTTATCCAACCATCCATTGATGGACATTTAGTTTGATTCCAAATCTTGACTTTGTAAATAGAGCCGTGATGAACATGGAAGTGCAGGTGTCCTTCGACATGATGATTTCCATTCCATTAGGTATATACACAGAATCGGGATTGCTGGATTTTATGGTAGTTCTATCTGTAGTTGTTTGAGAAACATCCATACTGTTTTCCATAATGCCTGTACTAATTTACAGTCCCACCAACAGTGTAGAAGTGTTCCTCTTTGTCTGCATTTTTGCCAACATTTGTTATTCTCAGTCTTTTTGATAATAGCCAGTCTGACTGGGGTGAGATGACATCTCAATGTGGTTTTCATTTGCATTTCTCTGATGACTACTTATGTTAAGCATTTTTTCACGTACATGTTGGCCATTCATATGTCTTCCTTTGAGAAATGTCTATTCATTTCCTTTGCCCATTTTTAAAATCAGATTATTTGTTTTGTTGCTGTTGTTTGAGTTAATTGTATATTAACCTGGATATTAATCCCTTGTCAGATGTACAGTTTGCAAACATTTTCTCCCATTCTGCAGGTTCTTTTCACTCTGTTGATTGTTCTCATTGCTGTGCAGAAGTTTTGTAGTTTGATATAATCCCATTTGTTTATTTTTTCTTTTGTCACATGTGCTTTTGGGGTCTTATTCATAAAGTCTTTGCCCAGTCCTACATCCTGAATTATTTCCCCTATGTTCTCTTTAAGGAGTTTTATAGTTTCAGGTCTTATACTTAATTCTTTAATCCATTTTGAGTTTATTTTGGTAAGTGGTGAGATGTACAGGTCTAGTTTTATTCTTCTATACATGAATATCCAGTTTTCCCAGCACCATCTACTGAAGAGGCTGTCCTTATGCCAATGTATGTCCTTGGTGCTTTTGTCAAAGATCAGCGTGCTGTAAGTATGTGGATTGATTTCAGAGTTCTTGATTTTGTTCCATTAGTCCATGTGTCTGTTTTTATGCCAGTACCTTGCTGTTTTGGTTACTATAGTTTTGAAGTATAGTTTGAAGAAGGAGAGTGTAAGGCATCTGCTTTATTTATTTTGCTCAGAGTTTGCTATGGCTATTCAGAGTCTTTTGTCATTCTGTGTGAATTTTAGGATTCTTTTTTCTATTTCTGTGAACAATGTCATTGGTATTTTGATGGGGATTGCATTGAATCTGTAGATTGCTTTGTGTAGTATGGGAATTTTCACAACATTAATTATTCCAGTCCATGAACACAGACTCTCTTTCCATCCTTGCTGTCCTCTTTCTTTCAGCAGTGTTTCATAGTTCACATTATAGCAATCTTTTACCTCTTTTGTCAAATTTATTCTCAAGTATTTAAATTCTTTTAGTAGCTGTTGTAAATTGTTTTGCTATCTTGATTTCTTTTTCTGCTTGTTCACTGTTGATGTATAAGAATGCTACTGATTTGGGGGTATTGATTTTATATCCTGCAACTTTACTGAATTCATTTATCAGCAATAGGAGTTTCTTGGTAGAGGTTACCGGTTTTTCTATATATAGGATCATGTCTTCTGTGAACAGGAACAAATTGACTTCATCTATTCCAGTATGGATGCCCTTTCTTTCTTTCTCTTGCCTGATTGCTCTGACTACTACTTCCAATACTATGTTGAATAGGAGTGGTGAGAGTGAGCATACTTCCTTGTTCCTGTTATTAAAGGGAAAGCTTCAAGCTTTTCCACATTCAGGATGATGTTGCTGTTGGATTTGTCATGTATGTCTTTTATTGTTTTGAGGTACTTTCCTTCTATACCTAATTTTTGAGATTCTTTATCATGAAGTGATGCTAAATTTTGTCAAATACTTTTTCTGTGTCTACTGAGATAATTACATGGTTTTCGTCCTTGATTTTGTTGATGTGGTGTATCACATTTGTTGATTTCCATATGTTGAGTCATCCTTGATATGCATATGCTGAACCATCTTTGCATTCCCTGGGATGTATACCACAATATCATGGTGTATAATCTTGCTGATGAGCATGTTGTTGTACTCTGTTTGCCAATATCTTGCTGAGAATTTTTGCATCTATGTTCATTGAGGATGTTGGCCTGTAGCTTTTTTGTTGTTGTTGCATCTTTGTCTGATTTTGGTATCAGAATGAAGCTGGCCTCATAGAATGAGTTTGGAAGAATGGCCTTTGTTTCAATTTTTTGGAATAGTTTGAAAAGGATTAGTGTTAATTCTTCTCTGAATGTTTGCTAGAATTCAGCAGTGAAATTTGTAGAACAGGTATGCAAATGAGAAGAGAAAGGAATGTATCTTATCACTACAAAAAAAAAAAAACCCAACAGCAAACATAAACAATAAAAGGGAGAGAAAGGAACAAAATAAACATAAAACAACCCTAAAGAAATTAACAACATGGCAAGAATAGAGAAATACCTTTCAATAACAACCTTGAATGGATTAAAATCCCCTCTTAAAAGATATAGACTGGATGAATGGATTAAAAAACTAGACCCAACTGTATGCTGCCTGTAAGAAACTCACTTCGCCAATAAAGACACATATAGACTAATAGTAAAGGGATGGAAAAAGACATTCCACACAAATGGAAACCAAAAATGAGCAGGAGTCGCCATATTTACATAAGGTAAAATAGACTTAAAACTAAGAACTATAAAAAGAGACAAAGAATGACACTATATAAAGATAAAAGGATCAATGCAGCAAGAAGATATAACAATCATAAATATATATGTACCCAACATATATGCACCCAGACATATAAAGCAATTGTTATTGGATCTAAGGGGAGAGATAGATCCCTATACAGTAATAGTCAGAGACTATAACACACCACTCTCAGCATTGGACAGATCACCTAGACAAAGAATTAGCAGAGAAATATTGGATTTAAACAGCACTTTAGACCAAATGGACTTGACAGACATATACAGAACATTTCATCCAACAATGACAGTATACACATTCTTCTCACTAACACACAGATCATTCTCCAGGATAGACCACATTTTAGACCACAAATTAAGCTTCAATAAATTTCAAAAGATTGAAATCATATCAGGTATATTTTCGGATCACGATGGAATAAAATTAGATATTAACAACAAACAAAACTTTGGAAACTCTACAAACTCATGGAAATTAAACATGTTCCTGAACAACAAATGCATTAAAGAAGAAATAATGCAGGAAATCAAAAATTCCTTGAAACAAATAAAAATACAAGTACATCTTACCAAAACCTATGGGATAGTGCTAAAGCAGTACTAAAAGGGAGGTTTATTGCAGTAAATGCTAACATCAAAAGAACAGAAAGACTTTAAATAAACAACCTAACATTAAATTTCAAAGAACTAGAAAAACGAAAACAATCCAATCTCAAAACTAGTAGACAGAAAGAAATAATTAAGATAAGAGCAGAACTAAATGAAATAGAAACCAAGAGAATGATAAAAAATATCAATTAAACAAAAAGTTCATTTTTTGAGAAGATAAACAAAATAGACAAGCCATTGGCCAGACCAACTTAAAAAAAGAAGAGAGAAGACCCAAGTAACAAAAATCAGAAAGGAAAAAGATGTTAAACTGATACCACAGAAATACAATTAATCATTAGAGACTATTATGAATAACTGTATGTCAAAAAATTTGAAAATCTGGAGGAAATGGATAAATTTCTGGACACATACAAGCTACCAAGACTGAACCAAGAAGAGTAGAAAACCTGAACAGACTGGTAAGAAGCAACATGACTGAAGCAGTAATCAGCAGTCTCCCAACAAAGAATAGTGCAGTTGATAATATTAAATATGCAGAAAGCTCAAGAGAATCAAATAAAACTGTTACAAACAACAAAGTAATTCTGTAAATGATCAGTCACAAAATTAATATGCAGAATATAACCTTTCTATAGTCAATCAACACCCAGATAAAAACACGCTGTGCAAGAAAATATCACATTAACAAAAGTAACAAGAACCAAAAAAGAGAAGATACCTAGAAATAAATATGCCGAATTTATATAAAGAAAACTTTAAACTCCACTAGGAGACCCAAAAAAGTAGTGAATAAATAAGAAAATATACCCAGTTTCTCTATGTCAATCTTCAACATCCTATAGACATCAGTTATCCCTAAATTAATCTGTACATTTAATATGATAATAATAAGATTACAAAAGGATATTTTTAGAAGTAAACAAGCTGATTCTAAATTTCATCTGGAAGAAATAGAATAGGAAAAACACTGGGGTTCAATTTAAAAAGAGTAATAATAAATATAAATTAGTCTTTTGAAATGGAAAAAAAAATTATAAAGTTACAGCCAAAAAAAAAAAATTGTGGTTCTGATATGTGAATAGGAGGTAGGCAAATAAGTGGAGCAAAATACATGGTGTGCTGGTGAGCCTAGTCTTTGTTCTGAGATCCAAACTGCACACTTGCTTTTTTCTTCTGAGAACGACATGGAACTACATTTTTTATCTCCCTCAGTCCTCTGCTGGATCCAGCCAATGAGAGACACTGGCAGTTGTTGGCAAAGAAGAAAGAGAGAATATCCAGGATATTTTTTTGGCTCTCTTTACATGACTCCTAGTTCTGCAGGACAGCAACTACCTTCATGTTCTCAGCACCGCACTCTCCCGAGTGAGCCACAGGCCGGCCAGTGATCTCAGATCTCACTTGGATTACTTGAAATGACTGCCTCTCAGTGGAAGCCCTGACTTCTGGGCTCTGTTTACTGACTTCTCACTTTACCACTATAACAGTAGGAGTTGTAGCAGCTTCTTGCTGCTGCTAATCTTTGGGTTGCCTCAGTGTCCAATATATGGTACTCTTATTTCCCTTACCTGTGTAATCATTCCCTCTATTAAGTTCTCTGTTTGTAATACCTAGAGAGATTTCTGTTTTCCTGCCTAGATCTCAGCTGTTCCTGGTTGCAATGTACTCATATATCAGGACGGAAAGAGGCACCATTTAAAAAATTGTGTTGAGAAAGCTGGAGAATATCTAGGAAAAAAATAATGCTATAGCCCATCTCAATCCTTATACCAAAATAAAATCCAGATGGATCAAGTTACTTACATTTGAAAACATTCTGTAAAAGTGCTATGAGAAATTACAAGGGAATAAAACCATCTCAAGTATGACAAAAAACTCAGATATGAAGAGATGATAGATTAATGAGACTACATAAAAACAAAAAGCAATCACAAAACAAAAGCAGTGTAAAAAAGTCAAACTGTAAGATACATATTTACAACTTGAATTATAGATAATAGGCTATTTTTTCTTAATATAAAAAAAGTGTTACAAATTTTCAAAACTGAACAGTATAAGAAAGCATGACTAGACAGTACACAGATATAGTTATGAAATTTCTTAGATAAATTAAAAAGATGTTATATTTCACCCATAATAAGAGAAAAGCAAATTTAAATCATAATGATACATATATATATCTTATTAAAAATTTGTAGTGCTTTGTAGGATAGAGGTACTCTCATACGTTGCTCATAAATTGGACAGATCTCTTCAGAAAGCAATTTGGCAATAACTATGAAATACAGAAATGCACACTCAAATCCTAGAAGTTCTGCTTCATGAAATTTATCTTTCCACTATAGTTCCACATTTGCAAGTTGAAATATGCATTAGGATGTTTATTGTGTCATTTTTAATAGTAAATGACTGAAAATAATCTGAATGCCCAATAGAGCATTGGTCAGGTAAATTATGGTGTGGACATAAAATGAAATATTATGTAGTTATTTAAAAAAGCAGAAGCTCCTCAAGATATATCATATACACTAACAAGCAAAATACAGAACAGCATATGTGCTACACTATCTTTGGATTAAGAATATATATATACAGAGAGACATACATAATGATATATGTATAAAATACCATTGAATAGACAGCCAAAACTATTAGTGGGAAAAAATGATTAAGGCACAGGTAGTGAGGCATTTAATCATAAACCTTTTGAATCTGTAATTCCTTCTACTAAGTGTTTGTGTGATTTTAAGAATTTTAAAATATTAGTATTTCAAGTTAAGAAATTTATTTTTAGCCTACCTCTCAGTTAAGAAAATCTAGAAGGGTAAAGTGCTGGAAATAATTTAGATTTTATAAATGGAGATACTTCTTTTTTTTTTTTTTTCTGCAGGGAATATAATATTCTTTTTATTTTCATCCTTCATTTATATAGATTTTCATTTTTAAAAAAATTATTTATTTATTAAGAATATTTATGAGATACAAAGCTGATTGTCCCCTCTCCTGCCCATGATGTGTGGGCCAGATTCATACTGGGGCATACCCATTACTAGAAATTACTTTTGTACCCTTTGTCCCCTCCCAATTATCCCCCAAGGTCCCTCCCCCGACCCCCTCCCATACATTCCAATTTGTAGCCCTAGGAATTTTCCCTCCTTCTGTTGGATCACGGCACTACTGTGGTCTTTTTTTCCTGCCTTCCTTTCTCTCTTAGTTCCCACATGTGAGTGAGAACATGTGGTATTTATCCCTCTGTGTTTTGCTTGTTTCACTCAACATAAGTTTCTCCAGTTTCATCCATGTCATTGCAAATGAAAGTATTTCATTCTTTTTCACGGCAGAGTAGTATTCCATAGTGTATATATACCACAGTTTCCTTATCCAATCATCTATTGATGGACATTTAGGTTGGTTCCATATCTTGGCTATTGTAAACAGAGCTACAACAAACATGGGAGTTCAAGTATCTCTTCAACATGATGATTTCCATTCCTCTTGATATATACCCAGAAGAGGGATGCTGGATCATATGAATATTTATTTGAGAAACCTCAAGATTGTTTTCCAAAGTGGTTGTACTAACTTGCAGTCCCACCAATAGTGCAGTAGTGTTCCCTTCTCCCCACACCCTTGCCAGCATTTGTTATTCACCGTCTTTTTGATTATAGCCAGTCTAACTGGAGTGAGGTGGTATCGCAATGTGGTTTTAATTTGCATTTCTCTAATGTCTTGTGATGTTGAGCATTTTTTCATGTATCTGTTGGCCATTGGTATGTCTTCCTTTGAAAAAATGTCTATTCAGCTCTTTTGCTCATTTTTTAATTGGGTCATTTATTTTTTTACTGTATAATTGCTTCAGTTCTATGTATATTCTAGATATTAATCCCTTGTCGGATGCATAGTTAGCAAAAATTTTCTCCCATTCTGTAGGTTGTCTTTTCACTCTGTTGATTGTTTCCTTTGCTGTGCAGAAACTTTTTAGTTTGATATAGTCCCATTTGTTTATTTTTTCTTTTGCTGCTTGTGCTTTTGAGCTCATGTTCATAAAGCCTGTGCCCTGACCTAACTGCTGAAGTGTTTCACCTATATTTTCCCTTAGTAATTTTACAGTTTCAGGTCTTATACCTAGGTCTTTAATCCATTTTGAGTTGATTTTATTGTAAAGTGAGAGATGCATATCTAGTTTCATTCTTCTGCATATGGACATCCAGTTTACCCAGCACCACTTGTTGAAGAAGCAATCTTTTCCCCAATGTAGATTTTTGTTGTCTTTGTCTAATATCAGATGGCTATAATCCTGAGGACTTATTTCTGGGTTCTCAATTCTACTCCACTGGTCTGAATGTCTATTTTTATACCAGTACAATGCTGTTTTGGTTACAACAGCTTTGTAGGATAATTTGAAGTCAGGCAGAGTTATGCCTCTGGCTTTGTTTTTGGTTTTTTTGTTGTTTGTTTGTTTGTTTGTTTGTTTTTTGCTCAGGATTACTTTGTCTATTTGGAGTTTTTTGTTTTTCCATATGAAAGGTAAGATTGTTTTTTCCATTTCTGTGAAGAATGTCATTGATATTTTGATGGGAATTGCATTGAATCTGTAGATCACTTTGGGTAGTATAGACATTTTCAAACTGTTAATTCTTCTAATCCAAGAGTGTAGAATATCTTTCCATTGTTTTGTGTCTTCTTTAATTTCTTCCAGAAGTGGTTTGTAATTCTCATTGTAGAGGTCTTTCACCTCCTTGGTTAAATTGATCCCTAGGTATCATATTTTTTTGGTGACAATTGCAAATGGGCTTACTTTCTTTATTTCTCTTTCTGTTAATTCATTATTCGAGTATATAAATGCTACTGATTTGGGGGCATTTATTTTGTATCCTGCAATGTTACTGAAGTTATTAACCAGCTCTAAGAGTTTTTTGATAGAGTCTTTAGGTTTTTCTATACACAGTATCATGTCATCTGCAAATAGGGAAAGTTGGACTTCATCTTTTCCAATCAGGATTCCCTTTATTTCTTTCTCTTGCCTGATTGCTCTGGCTAGTACCACCAGTACTGTGTTGAATAGAAGTGGTGAGAGTGGACATCCATGTCTTGTTCCTGTCCTTAAGGGGAAGGCCTTCAATTTTTCCCCATTCAAAATAATACTGGCAGTGGGATTGTCACAAAGGGCTTTTATTGTGTTGAGATATTTTCCTTCTATACCTAATTTGTTGAGAGTCTTTATCATGAAGGAATGTTGAATTTTGTCAGATGCTTTTTTAGCATCTATTGAGATAATCATATGGTCTTTGTCCTTGAGCTTGTTGATGTGATGTATCACATTTATTGATTGTATGTTGAATCATCCTTGCATCCCTGGGATAAATCCCACTTGATCATAGAGTATAATTTTTTTAAATATGTTGCTGTATTCTAATTGTTAATATTTTGTTGAGGATTTTAGCATCTAGGTTCATCAAGGACATTGGCTGGGAATTTTCTTTTTTTGTTGTGTCTTTATCTGATTTTGGTATCAGAGTTATTTTGGCCTCATACAATGAGTTTGGGAGAGTAGCATCTGTTTCAGTTGTTTGGAATAGTTTCACGAGAATTGATATTAACTCCTCTTTAAAAGTCTGATAGAATTCAGCTGTAAAGCCATCTGGACCCAGACTTTTCTTGTTGGAAGGTTGCTAATTACTGCTTTGATCTCCTTGCTTGTTATTGGTCTGTTTAGGTTTTCTATCTCTTCTTGGTTCAATCTTGGTAGTTTATATGTGTCTAGGAACTTATCCATATCTTCCAGATTTTCATATTTGTTGTCATACATTTATTTATAATAGTCTCTAATGATTCTTTGTATTTCTGTGGTATCAGTTGCAATGTCTCCCTTTTCATTTCTGATTTTTGTTATTTGGGTCTTTTCTCTCCTTTTTTTTTTTTTTTTTTGTTGTTGTTGTTAATCTAGCTAATGGTATGTCTATTTTGTTTGTCTTCTCGAAAAACTAATTTTTAGTTTGTTGATATTTTCTATTGTTTTTTGGGTCTCTTTCATTTATTTCTGCTCAGATCTTAATTATTTCTTTCCATCTACTGCCTTTAGGTTTGGATTGTTGTCGTTTTTCAAGTTCTTTGAGGCATAGTGTTTGGTCGTTTATTTGACATCTTTCTTTCTTTTTATATATAAGCACTAACTGCAATAAATTTGCCTCTTAGCAATGCTTTCACAGTATCCTCCAAGTTTTGGTATGATGTATCTTTATTTTCATTAGTTTCTAGAAATTTTTTGATTTCCTCTTTAATTTCTTCTTGGACCCATAGGTCACTCAGGAGCCTATTGTTTATTTTCCATGTGTTTGTATAGCTTCCAGCATTTTGCTTATTGTTTAATCTGAAGTTTTAGCCTATTGTTGTCAGAAAAGATTGTTGGAATGATTTCATTTTTAAAAAATTTGCTGAGACTAGATTTATGACCTAATAAGTGCTCTATCCTGGAGAATATACCATGAGATGATGAGAAGAAAGTGTATTCTTTAGCTGTTGGGTGAAATGTTCTGTAGATATCTGCCAAGTCCAGCTGGTCTAGGGTATAGATTAAATCCTGTGTCTCTTTGTTGACTTGTTGCCTGGAAGTCTTGTCCCATACTCAGAGAGGTGTGTTCAGATCTCCCACTATTAATGTATTAGGTCCTATCTCCTTCTTTAGGTCTAAGAATGTTTGTTTGATATATGTGGGAGTTCTGGTATTGGGTGCATAGATGTTTATAATTGTTATGTCTTCTAGCTGGATAGGTCCCTTTATCATTATATAATGGCCTTCTCTGGGTTTTTTTTTAATGTTTTTTGGTTTAAAGTCTATTTTGTCCGATATAAGAATAGCTCCTCCTGCTCATTTTTGGTTTCCATATGCATGGTATATCTTTTTCCATCCTTTCACTTTTAGTCTAGGAGTGTCTTTACAGGTGAGCTGGATCTCGTGAAGACAGCATATACTTGGGTCTAGCTTTTTAATCCAGTCAGTTAGGCTGTGTCTTTTGAATGCGGAGTTTTGTCCATTCACTTTTAGAGTAGTTATTGAGAAGTGTTATTTAATTCCTGCTATTTAATTGCTATTTGTTTAGGTGGTTTAAATATCTTTTGATCATTATTTCCCCTTTTATTTCTCTTCTTCGATGTGAGTTGGGAATTTAAGGCGGAATGATTTAGGTCCTTTCTCTTTCTTGCTGCATTTTTGTTTTAACAGTGGGTTTTGCTCTTTCTTGTGTATTTGTGATGATGGTCACCATTATTCAGATTCCTGATGAATGACTCCCTTGAGAATTTCTTGCAGGGCTGGTCATGTGGTGAAGAACTCCCACAACTTTTGTTTGTCTGGGGAATATACTACTTCTCCCACATTTCTGAAAGACCACCTTGCTGAGTAAAGAATTCTTGGCTGACAGTTGTTTTTTGTTTTTTTTTTTTCTCTTTTAGTATTTTGAGTATATCATTCCACTTTCTTCTGGCCTGTAGGGTCTTGGTTGAGAAGTCTACTGTTAGTTTGATGGGGGTTCCCCTATAAGTGACCTGATGCTTTTCTCTTGCTGCTTGTAGAATTCACTCTTTGTCTTTGAGCTTTGCAAATTTAACTATAATTTGTCTTGGGGAGGAACTTTTTGGGCTGAATCTGTTTGGGGACTTTTGAGCTTCCTGGATCTGAAGGTCTGTATCTTGCCCTACACCTGGGAAGTTTTCTGTTACTATTTCCTTGAGTAAGTTTTCAATACCTTTTCCTTTCTCCTGCCCTTCAGGAATACCCACAATTCAGATGTTAGAGTGCTTGAGATTATCTGCTATCTCTCTTAGGTTTTCCTCATTATTTTTAATTCATTTTTCCATTTTTTTTTTGTCTGCCTGAGTTATTTCAAAAAGACCATCTTCAAGCTCTGATATTCTTTCTTCTGCTTGCTCTACCCTGCTACTCAAGCTCTCAGTTGTGTTTTTTATTTCACTCAGTGAGTCTTTCATTTCTAGAAGTTCTGCTACACTCTTTTTAAGGTGTTAATCTCTTTGTAGATTTCCTCCTCCATATTCTGGATGTTTTTTCTTGTTTTGTGTTCTCTAATTGAGTCTTCCCTTATTTCTTCAAGTTTTCTTAAGATCATTGCTCAAACTTCTTTTTCAGACATTTCAAGGATTCCCTGTTCCATGGGGTCTGACTTTGGGGCATTACTGTATCCTTTCAGTGGTGTAATTTCTTCTTGATTGTTTGTACTTCTAGTATTTTTTCATTGATGTTTGGTCATTTGGTAGAGAGTTTGCTTCTTCTATTACACTGCGGTTGGCTGTGGAGTGGCCCTGGTTGCTAATGTGGGGGGTGAATTGTCTTTGCTTGACTGTAGGTGTGGTGGTGGTTATGTTAAACCACCTTGGTTCCCATTCAAGACTCTGTGTCATAGAATGAGCCCATAGCACTGATGGGCCAAACTCAGTGGGTGGGATCCGTAGGCTGGTGCCCCTCCCCTGGTCTGAGGTGGGGTGAGGGGGCCGCATAGAGCCACGTGGTTCCACTGGCTGGTGCTGCTGCCAGCCACTACTGGTGGTCTCACCTGCATGATGCTGGTTCAGGGCATGGGGATGGGGCCTGGAGCTCCCTCTGACCTTGGTCCAAGATTGCAGGGTGATGGGGCTGTGAGGGGCTGCAAGGAGCCGCGTGGTTCCGCTGGCTGATACCCTTGGGCTCACCTTTGTAATGCCAGTTTTGGGCATGGGGGCGGGGCCTGGAGTCCCCCCCACACCTGGGTCCAAGGCAGTGGGGTGAGGGGGCCGCGTGGAACCACACGGTTCTGCTGGCTGGTGCTGCTGCTGGCTGCTACCAGTGGGCTCACCTCTGCGATGCTGGTTCTGTGCATGGGGGCGGGTCCTGAAGATACTTCTCTGATCCCCAATGTTACTTTTTAAATGTTCATTTCTGGCCAAAAGGGAAATAAATATTTTCTTTCAAGTATTCATCTGACCACAAATGAAATTTCTCTATTCTGTGTTGTTTTTTCTTTCCAGTAAACTATGAAAAATTATAAGAAGTCTGTCTAGGTGTGTCTGGCTGAAGCACACAAAGCCATTCCTAACACCACTTCTAACTCCCCAGACACTAAACAAAGCAGCCGCAACACAGCTATTGGCACAGGTTCCTAGTAAGTGTTCTCTCTGTTAGAGAGAAGAATGATGCTATCATTGATTGGCTACTTAATATGTGCCGAGAACTTTACCTTTATAATCTCTAAGCCTTACATTTACTCTAAAATTTTCTGTATTTTACTTATGAAAGAACTGGCACTCAAAGAAATGAAAGCATACCAGTGCAACTTAGATGTGGTCAAAGCAGAATGCAAACCAGACCTGGCTAATTGAAGTCAATGCTCTTTCCAGCAGTTCAGTCTAGATGTCTGTTTATTAGATATCAAAATATATCTGTCTTATTTCCAGAATCTCCAATTCATTCAGTAAACAGTTTCTCCCAGGATATTCTTTTCCTGTGCCCACCTAAGCCTTCATAGACATTCTGGAGAAATAACACTTTCCCACAGGCCAATAAAGCCCAAATAGTAGTTTCCCTGTTAGCTACTCTCTTCTCACCTATCTCCATTAACAATAAATGCACGCACACACACACACACATACACAAACACTCTCTGATTCATTCATTTTAATATCCATTCTATGCTACAAAGGCAGACAATAGAGCTGGCTCTAGATGACACTGTAAAGGAGTTATCTAACCTTCCTAACATCTGTACCTTCACCAGTTCAAGTCCCGCTCCCTACTCAAGTGCCCGTTCTCTCACTAAAACCAACTCTCATATTTTTCATTCACAATCAATAAAAATAATTTATAGTAACATTTTTCTTAGTTTTTTTGTTTGAGTTCTGCAAGATTTCAATAGATATTATGGTGGGATAAGTGGTTTGGAATGAACGAAATATAATGCTTCTTACTTTGGAACTTCTTAGAGCCTTAAAGTTGTTGATGTGCACTGCAAAGAGGAGAACATACAAGCAGCAGTTTCCAAGCTTAAGAGATTTTGTATTGTTTTTTACTTCTAAATTTTATTTTATTTTGTCAATATACAATGTGGTTGATTATTGTGGCCAATTACCGAAACCTCCCTCCCTCCTCCCTCTGCCCGCTCCCTCCCAATAATGTCCTTTCTGTTTGCTTGTCGTATCAATTTCAAGGAATTGCAATTGTTGTGTCTTCTTCCTGCCCCCCCAGTATTTTTGTGTGTCTATTTATTTATTTTTAGCTCCCACAAATAAGTGAGAACATGTGATATTTCTCTTTCTGTGCCTGACTTCTTTCACTTAATATAATTCTCTCAAGGTCCATCCATGTTGTTGCAAATGGCAGTATTTCATTTGTTTTTATAGCTGAGTAGTATTCCATTGTGTAGATATGCCACCTTTTCCATATCCACTCATCTGATGATGGACATTGGGGCTGGTTCCAACTCTTAGCTATTGTAAAGATTGCTGCAATGAACATCGGGAAACAGGTATACCTTCAACTTGATGATTTCCATTCCTCTGGGTATATTCCCAGCAGTGGGATAGCTGGGTCATATGGTAGATCTATCTGCAATTGTTTGAGGAACCTCCATACCATTTTCCATAGAGGCTGCACCATTTTGCAGTCCCACCAACAATGTATGAGAGTTCCTTTTCCTCCGCAACCTCGCCAGCATTTATCGTTCACAGTCTTTTGGATTTTAGCCATCCTAACTGGGGTGAGATGGTATCGCAGTGTGGTTTTGATTTGCATTTCCCGAATGTTGAGTGATACTGAGCATTTTTTCATATGTCTGTTGGCCATTTGTATATCTTCCTTTGAGAAATGCCTATTTGTATTTATATTAACACACTTTGAAAAGATAAACACTTTGAGAAATAGTTAGAATTAAGTCCTCTAAACTTTTGCTCTTCAAAGACGGGCACTAAGAGCACATGGTCTGACCTCAGAACATACTTTGGGGAATATTTGCCTGAACTATTACTTCACTCAGGTATATTTGCATATAAAAATATCTTTAGACAAATGATAAACTTGAAGTATTGGTTTATAACATTGGGTAGGGAATTTTTGAGGACAGAAGGGGAAATTAGGCCTTCTCCATGACCTTGAAATTAGCCAACTAAGCATCTCTACTTGTAAAATTGATATACTTTTTCTCTCTTTATCACTTACTTCACGTTTTCTCCAACCCATCCTGGGTTTACCCACTCCTAAGCAAGTAAAAAATAAAATAAAACTCTACACTCTTAAAAATAAAGAAAAAAGAAATAAAGTTAAATTATATTATGATATACTTAAACTACTTTCAAAGGTAAGTGATTTAAACTTACCTTTAATAATATAACTTAATAATATAAGTTAAGTAAAAATCAGAAGAATAAATCTCACAAAAAGACTCTCCTACATTTCTAAACATGGAGACACAACCTTGAATATCTTAAGCAATTAAACTGGTAAGGTACAGACAAATTCTTACACAAATTAATTAAGACCAGAGAAAAGCCTTATTGATATTAGAGCAGGGCTTCTCAAACTAGTATACACTGGTACCAGTACAAGGAGAATCTTGTAAAATGCTAATTCAGTAGGCCTGGTGTTGGGCTTGAGATTCTGTGTTTCATACATGCTCTCTGGTGGTGCTAATCTGCAGACACTCTGAAAAACAAGCATTTAGAGTATACTATCAATTATAACTCATTAGAGTATTTATCTCATGAGAGTGCGTTGATACAAACACATTGTCTATTAATTATGAATAGGTTGCACTAAACAAACAAATAAAATGCACACCTGGATTCCTTTGCCAAAAATGTAGACCTGGCATTTTAGTAAAAAAAGAAAAAGCAGCATTTTTGCTTTACATACTGAACTTACTTTGGAATTTTTAACTGACATGGCAATGAGAGACTGAATATCCTCAGAAGGTTTCTGTTAAGAACTGTGGACTGTTGAGTGACATCCCGCTACCCCCTTAGCCACCTGATTGGGCCACCAGCCAAGGACTGAAAAGTTACAGTAGAGATGCAAAGCAGTGGGGAACAAATTAAGGTGGTACCAGATTTGATGATATGAATGTACTTCCTGTTGGTTATCAAAAGATGCTTTCTACTATCGTAGCAAATATATTCAATTCTTCCCTCCCAGTTGGACTTTCTTTTCCTTTGCCTCTCTTTTAAATTACCACCAGTGTAAGCTGACTATAGCAATTTTTCAAGTAGATTGCAAAATGTTTTCATGTTGCTAACTTGCTCTCTTGTCTCCCATTTGAATCTATTCTTTATTCACTTGATGAATACACTTGATTTTAGAAGTGTGTTGGCCTAAAGCTATGTTATATATAACTTTCAAAATGCTTGCTCAAGACTATTGATTTTTTAAATCATTTGGCTATAGCCAACAGCATACATTTCTAATGCAATTGTTATTTCAGTGACTTACAATGTCATATTATCAAAACCTTTTACTCACATTTGCAGAATTTGTACCTGAATGGCAGTGATTGAGCAACTGGGCCATTAAACTCTTCTAAATGAAGGCAGCCACTTCTCTTACTGCGAAGGAAATAGCAGCTTCCATCTTTCACTTGACTATTTCATTGTTGCTTTTCCACTGTCTTCTTTTTAAATTATACAGGTAGAGATAGCTCAAATTCCTTCACCACAAACTTCAACAGAGATCCTGTTCCTTTATTGCTGTGGTTGGACTGCATGTTCCTTTCTAGTAATGTTGTCGCAGGAACAGAACCATCACCTTCCTCTAAACACTGTTGGTTATTTAGATGTTTTTATTGCAATGGGATTTACTCTTACAGGATTTAACCTGGAGGGACCGCAAGAGTGGTGGCCCAAGCATTCATGTAAGCATTGGTGAATAACATCAATTGAACAGTACTCAGTCTCTAATCCTCTTGGTTCCACTAAGTGAATTTTTTGAGAAGCTAAAATTTAATATGGAAAAGGATGAATGTTTACATCCCAGAGCCATTTTACTAGAATTACAGAAAAGCACCAATTACTTCTGCCTTTACAGCATGAACAATCGATGATATTAATTCAAATTTTACTGCACCCCCTTTACTCCCTCTGCTTGTAGAGTTTTTTTTTTAAAAAGAAAAACCCTCAGGACTCTGAAAGTCACTGTAAAAGGGATTTGTAATTTCCAAAGTAGAGAGAATTCTAGACATGGAGAAGTACAATAAAAAAAACTTTGATTTTGCTTAACTTTTTAACATTGTTGTTTTTTGGGTAATTCTATTTTTAAGCAATTTTTTTACTCTTATTTCATAATAGTTCTTTTCACTACTAGGCAGAGTATAATGTTTTCTTACAATCAGAAAAGATAAAGATACTAAAGAGCAATAGCATTTCATTCTTTTAAGATTTAGTAAACAATGTGAGCTAGTACAAAGAATTGTGAATTGATTGAATTAACATATTCCTAGGTTGTATGCCCTCTACTTTGATTTGCCCCTCCTTTATGCTAGAAAATGTCTCTGAAACACCAAGTAGTAGTATTAGAAGTAATTATGTTTATAATCACAGCAAGTGTTTATCAAGTACTTACTACATGCTAGGCATTTACATGCTTTATCTAATTTAATATTTACAATATTTCTGTTAACTAAGGAGTAATATTATTCCTGCTTTACAAATGAGAAATTGAAGGTATAAAGAGGTCACGTTACCTGTGAAAGGTCATTAACACAGTCAGGCTTCCAGCTCAGGCTATTTGAGCCAGATACCCAGGCTCTTATTTAAGGCTCTTCCTGCCCATGTGAGTTCCCTCTGTAAGTTAGGGAGCTACAGTGCAGTACAGAGACATCTAGTTTGCATGTGACACTTAATCGCCCTCAACTTAATGTGGTTTTTCCTCGAGTGTAACTTACCGGATTTTGTTATTTAGTGTGTAGCCAGGTCCAGAGACTTTGTGCTGTTTCCTGACTAATGCAGGTGCATCCTTTCATTGCCAGAGTATGGAGCTGAGATGTGTACCAGACCCAGGCTTCAATATTTTGCATCATTAGAGAGGTATAGGAGGTCACAGAGGGACTCAAAGATGCTCAGGACATTTGACATAATATTAACGTTGTTCAGAATTTAAACTGCAGTCATTATTTATAGAAAACTAGTGGCAAATCAACATATGTTTTATTAGTAATTCGTCAAAACAAGTTACTGAATCTAAAGCATTTACTCTCAAGGTTTGTTTGAGGGAGGACGTAAATTGTGTTTTGTCTATGTGACTTTTTCTCTCTAGCCCTCAGTTCTTTGCCAACTCCTTCCAGCATGGATGTCTGTGAAATTCCAGAGAAGGAGCCTTTTTCCATACAGAGCAGGTTTTATCCACATCCAGGGAGAGGAGAAAGTGGACCGCTCTAAACAGGGTAGCATGTCCCTCGGAGCCTACAGGGAAGGGAAGAGCAGACCCAATCCCTTCTCTTTATCACAGAGCTGAGCTCTCTCCTACAGGGATGGAGCAAGCAGCCACTCATCCTCAAGCTTAGGAATTAGGGGTGTTAGTTTGAAGCGGCTTTTTGAATGACTGCCAGAGCTGTGACAATGATAGACTTTCTGTCTTTTTCCTCATATCACACAGTGTAACCCATCCTCTAACTCCCTCCTTTGGTTATTTCTTCACCATCAGTTGACTTCTTATTCTGGCTCTTTTCTGCTTCTTCTACATACACTCAATTGATAGCAAGCAAACCTTATAGAACTTATAAAGAACTAAATAATATACATTATAATTAAATTTGCCTTGCAAATAAAGAAAAAAAAACTAAGAGTAAATGATGGTAAAAATGCACAGACAGTGAAAATATAGACAGTGAAAATAACTGAGAATGATGACTACACATTTCTAAAAGGCAGAAAGAGAGCATTGATATATGACAGAGAAACCAATATATCCACTCAAGACATATTAAGTGACCACCTACAAGGATGTATTCTGTGAGCACTGTGGGATGAGAAATGATAAATACGATATGGAGCCCACCTTCAAAGTTCTGGTGGCAAAATAAGGTACATGTATAAATAAAAGTATACAAAACAGAAAGCAATAAACATCACAAGCTTCCCTGACTCCTGCCACTACCCCAACCCTTGGCTTACCAGATGCTCTTTCTATAATCATATTCATGCACAGGTTCATTACAGGGTGACCATACATCTGGATTATCCATGACAGGCTCAAGTCATGCCTATTGTTCAAGCAGAATTACTAACTGTCCCTTTCATTCTAAAAAATGGCCCAATTGTACAATTAATTATAGGGTTACCTTAATTATAGTACACGCCATTTTATTGCATTTTTTTCATTTGTGTCTTTCTCAAGAATGTAATTTCCTTGAGGGAAGAGACAATGTTTTGTTTTGTTTTTTTTTTTTTCATTTTTTCCTAAAAAATTGCTTGCACCTAGCATATGCCTGATGTCTAGTGAGACATTAATAAAAATAGTGAAAGAAGCACTAGTTATTTATCTGGGAAGAGGCAAATTTACATTTATATAAGGGAAAGGAGAGAATTTGAATGGAGAAGGTGGAATCTAAAAGGGAACTTAAAGGAAGGGAAAGCTATACTTCAGAAGAGACCAGGAGAACAGCACTCTAGGTGAAGGGAAAGTCAGTGATGTCAAGGGTAAGGATGGAAATATAGACAGAGAGAGCAAATATTAAACTACGACCAAGAAACCTCAAAATGCAGTGTTGCTCCCAGTCTCATGAAGAGGAAGTGAGGTCTAACCTGCATTGAGATGAACTCTGAATATTCTGTACTGGCCTTCAAGATCCCCCAAATTTCCTTGTTCCTCATTACTTACCAAGATAAAGATACATATTTGTAATTTACACTTCAGAGGCTTTTTTTATTTTTTTATTTTGTAAACTGTTGGCGGAGTAATAAGAAAAATATAGCAGTATAGATTATTAGTGAAGAGTCAATGTTCTATACTGACATGGTTTCAAGAAATAACTTTGACACTCTGTGTGATCTTGAGCAAATTACTTAACTTTTCGGAAACCACTCTACCCTGATACTGTGAATAATGATAGAAAGCAGAGGCTCGTACAAAGTAAGCAATCAGCTAGTTATCGTCAACTTAAAAATGAACAAACAAAACATGTCTTCTATGTGTACAGATGTACAGATCATGATTAAAAAACTAATCCCAGATCATTTCTGCAGTAGAAAGAAAGAATAGATAAATCCGTTTGTTGTGTTTTAATGTATGCCTGTATTCTAAATGGAAATTTGTTTCTAGATTTGCTTCATCAATAGTAAACATTTTAAATGTCAAAACTGTGTTTGAATTCCTATATTTACAGCCGTGGGAGTCAGGGCCACAAGAGCATTGTTTCAGAGATTTGGAACAGACAATTCATAACATCAATTTTTGTAACTCAGAATTTCTAAAACTAGCCAAAGAGCTTTTTTAGAGAAAACAAGATGCTGATAAGTTTCAACAATAGAAGAAGGAGAAGGTGGAGGAAGAGGAGGAGAAACGGGGGTGGGGGAGGGGGAGGGAGAAGAAAGGAAAGTTGCCAAATGAGTAAATATGTTTGGATATGCTTGGGGGGAAATACTTATTATTTTCTGAAGAAACTTTTAATATTCTACATACTATATAATTTCTCATACTTATTTGATCATGGAAACGTTTATTTTCCTTTCAGTGGAGCATATTCCATTGAAAACTCTGTGGAAAATGTCATACTAATAAAGTTCAACTTCTTCCAGTTTGCAATTAATGAAACTGAGGCAATAAAGTGAATTGACTTGTCCAAGTTTCTATAACTGATTTTTCACAGAACAAGACTTGTAGTACTATATTCTTTACAAGGTCACCAGTAAAATCATACCAGACAATTTTCTAAAACCGGTCTTGTTGATACTAAGAAGCATTTGTCTGTCACATTAACGTGAATCTCTACTTTAGAATGATATTATTCTATTATTTTCTTGGAGGTCTATATTTCTCCTACTTGTCTTTTTGCATCAGCATGTTTCTAATGTGTCATAGGGTTTTAATGTCTGTGTGTCATCATGTTTCTTATCGGTGTGCACCAGGCTAGACCCATCTTTGCATTTGTTTCACAACATCTGATGTGATGTACAACTTTTTGATAGAAGCTTTTCAGTTTCCTCCTCAACTATATGTTTCATTATTGATTGAATACGTTATATCTTATGGGTTCATGGCTACAGGCTAAATAGTTTTGAGATTTGTTTAATTATGGCTCACAGGTGTACTATGCATGCTTGTAACCTTCTGGATGTTCAACTAGCTTCAAACAGTATCCAATAGATAAATTCAATTTGATTTATATTACACTCTTTTTTTCACATAGATATTCAATTAACAAATATTTATTATGATCCCACCTTCTCCTAGGCACATAAAGAAATGAAGACAAAATACTTCGGTTTTTTTTAATTTTATTTATTTTTCACTATAACGTAGTTAATTGTATATATCTGTGGGGTACAGAGTTAATATTAATACCTGTGTGTAATTCGTGATGCTCAAATCAGGATAATTAGTATATTCAACATTATACAATATAATCATTTTTCATGGCCTTTCACCAATTCCTCCTTTATCACCACTCTTTCTCCCCTTTTCTCACCTCCCGTAACCTCAGTTCTATTCTCTCCTTTTGAAAGTTCAATGTATTTTCATGATTGGTGTATCTTTCTATCTTTTTTCCTTATATTTTAGCTATACTTATGAGTGAGGACATGTGCTATTTCTCTTTCTGTGCCTGGCTTATTTCACTTAACATGATTTTCCCTGGGCTCATGCATGCTGCTGTGGATGGCAGTATTTCATTCTTTTTTAGGGCTGAATAGTATTCCATTGGGTAACTATACCACATTTTCCACAGCCAGTCAACCAACGATGGACATTTAGGTTGGTTCCAACTCTTGGCTATTGTAAATAGAGCTTCAATAAACATAAGGGTGAAGGTATCCCTTTTACATGCTGATTTCCATTCCTTTGGGTATATAACAAGTAGTGGAATTGCTGGATCAGATTGGAGTTCTATCCATAGTTGTCTGAGGAACATCCATACCATTTTCCATAATGGCTGCACCTATTTACAGTCCCACCAACAGTATAAGGCGGTTGCCCTCTCTCTGCATCATCACCAGTATTTGTTATTCTCTGTCTTTTTGATAATAGCCAGTCTAACTAGGGTGAGATGATATCTCAATGTGGTTTTGATTTTCATTTCCCTGATGCTGAATGATGTTGAACACTTAAAGCATAGAGGAAACACACAAGATTATGAGGTTATTTATTGATTCCTGAACTATTAGAATTGAAATAGAATTCGCCTCTGGGTCCTTGAGAGGACTGCGTGTGTCATGGGCCTCAGGCCCACCCATCGCTGTCTGCAACCAGGCTGACCATGGAGCTGGAATCAAATGTCCCAGGGGCCCTGAAATGGGGGGCCAAGGGCGTTAGTCCCACCATCTCTCCCCCTCCCCCCCCACCTTGCAACAAAATCTTAGAGTGCACTTATTAGATACGAGTGTTTCTATGTGTATCTTATCTGCCCATGTCCTTCACCAAGTTTCTGCTTAAATTTTTCTCATACATTTTTAAGAGGTCTTTATACATTAAGGATGTTAATCTTTGTAGATGTTAATCTTTTAAGGATGTTAAATTTGTGCTTTATCAATTGGCATTAAAAATTTTTTTAAAAACTTGCAAAGAAGTTTTGAGGTCCATACAAATATGGTTGACTATTTTGTTTTGTGTTTCACATCTTTAGATAGCACCAAGAAACTTGCTTTATAAAGTTTACAAAGACGAAATTATTGATTTAGTAGTTCTATAGGTGTGCAGTTGAGCTAGGCATCCATAATTAACAATAATTTACTACATGTTATCAAATAGCTACAAGATAGGAGCTTTAAATGTTCTCATCACAAAGAAATGATAAATTTTTATGGTGATGAGTTTGCTAACTACCCTGATTTGATCACTACACATTGTATACATGTACTGAAATGTAACTGTGCACCACAAATATGTATAATCAATATGTTTCAATAAAAAATTTTAAATTAAAAAAAAGAATTGAAATAGACTTTGGGGTCAGTTTGTTGAATGTCTTATTGAATTCAGGATCATGTTTTACCTATCAACCTGATAAACCATTCTCTCCTAAAATGGAAATATCCAGTGATGGGGCTTAGATGTTATAAAGAAGCTCATTTCTTTGTTAGAGAGTTATGTCCAAATTCCCCTCTTTATGTTTAGTTGAAATGTGTGTTCTTTTAATACTTCCTTTCTTCTCAGGAGGAAAAAAAAAAACATATCTCTGATTCTTCTGTTTGATATGTATTGAGCTCAAAAAAGTTAAATAGAAAACTCCTAGTGAGACAGCAGGTGGATGTTTTCTAATTGTTTTCTAACCCAATAGCTACATCTGGTAGGGTTTTGTAGTGAAAGATAAAAACATAAGCGTAAGCAAGAAAGTTATGAGAACTGGAGGAAATCATCTCAGTTTCTTAACACAGGATGCAAAGCCTTCAAAGATCTATACCCCTCTAATATGAAGTCCAATGCAAACATTTGTCACTTAATGATTTTTTTTTTTTGTCTCTGCTCTGTTTTTAACATTTGCCTTAAGTAAACTAGTAATCCATAAGACAGTTAGCCCTCTCTGTTTTTCTCCTCCAGATTTAATGGCCTGGTATTGTGGAAGCAGATCTGAAAAGATATAGACAAAGGAAGTATATGGTGGTGGCAAGACTTTGGTTCTCGATAACTCCAAGGGTAATTTCAGAAGATTTAGAGAATGGCTGAATAATTACCAACTTCATATAATGCCTTTGTTTCTGAGCTATATGGTCAGTTGGAAGCAGTCACACATCTCACTTAACTTTTTGCAAGCTATTTACCCTATTTTGGTAAAGAGATTGGCATATGCTGTATAGAGTCCAAGACTGAGCTTTGAAATTCATCTACATTTCTAATTCAGACATTTGACTATCCCTTGGCTTTTGTGTATGACATCCATTTTATGCAATTTCTAGTTCTCCTGCTATTTTCTTTCTTCTTTGTGTGTTTGTTTCCCTAGATTGTTTGAAGGAGAGTTGAAAGAATGTGCTTATCTAGTCTAACACACATTAACCCAGATATTCCTCATCACCCACCCCATGTCTTCCTAAGTGCACACATACTCACACAAACAAGAGCTCCATCTGCTTAAAAATCCATCATGACTTTTCCAGGAATTGACAGAAACATTAGAAGCACAAAAACACAGAATGTTAGTTCTGAAATTAATTGTTAGCCTGGAAGAAACTCTAGAGATCATTTAGAATAATTACTTCATTTCACAGTTAATACCAAGAGAGGTTAAGTGACTTGCACAATGTAGTTTTCTTAAATTCACTTATTTATTGTTTTCAAGTATCTGGTCAACAAGAGCCCACTTCTCACCTCTTCTATTCTCCATGAGTTTTCAAAATTTACTGACACTAGCACCAAGATTGCATCTCAAAGTTTTTTTAAAGTGCCAGAATTTAAACATGCTCTATGTTCACTAAAAATTTCTCACTTTTCTTGAATCTCCATTCCCTCTTATGTTTCACTTCAGTCATTTTGAGTACCAGCATTCACTAGAAGATGAAAAGTAATACAATATCCCCTGGCATTTATTAATATCCTCTGCTAGCTCCAAGAAGTACATCTATCCCTTCTTTGTTTTTATTCCTGCTTTATGTAAAGCTTTTAAAGTCACATGCTATGATGTTGCGATCTATTATGATCAGTGAGCTGCGATCATTCTAACATCATTCTTATATGTTCATGTTACTCTTCTATGGTCATACTAGGGCATCATTTTCCAAAGTGGACCACTGGTCTATAAAAATGATCTGAGAATAAGACTTCCAATGAAAAAATAAATATAAGGATTCCTGCATTCCTTCTCTTAGTAAGTCGCACTGTACATTAGTATAGGAAAGGATCCTTTATGTCCTGCCCTAAAATGTCCCACGTATGATATATACATATTCTTCCAAATTTCATTTAAAAACTTTTAGAAAATGCTATAGTAGGTATTCTGTCTGCATTTTGCTTATATTTCCTTTAAATTTGAACTTATTAGAGAATTCACTTTATAAGCTTGTTTCCTTTAATATTCAGACTTTCTAAGTTTTTGGAAGATTGTTTATAAAATTTTAATTTTGAATTCCCATTCTTAATTAGCTATACCCCCCTTCAAAATACCTAACACTATAATTATATATTTTCTTTTTTCTCAACCTCATGAAATACATTTTGTGATATATTAAGGATTATATCTGACTCTGCCCAGAATGGATTTATTCCACCAGTCAATACTAAACTCTAAAAAACATTAAATATTATGGAACCTTTTCTGCATATTGAATGTGGGTGGAACAATTTAACTCAATTTTTAGTAGAAATAAGTATGTTTATTGTCATGTTTTTTTAAAAACACTTCACCTAGTAAGGTAATATAAATTTTGATATGAAAAAAAGTGACCCTAAGCAAATCAATACAATAATTTATTGACTGTTACTATGGCAAATCACTGTACAATAGAATATGAGGACTATAAAAACATTTAAAACCTATGTTCGCTTTTCTCTACATCCCCCTCATCTAAGTGAAAAGATGTTGAAGAAATATATACTAATAAACAGGAATAAAGGATTCAACAACCTTATAAAAATAAATGAAAGGACTGCTACCATATACTCTGAGATTATTAAATGAATTAATGATGCAATAATTTATACAGAAATTATTATAAAATGTTTTAAATACCTAATAAGATGGCATAGCAGATGACAAATGCTTAATTCTTAATACGCATGATGAAGTCATTGGAATGTCATCATTCTCTTAGTAGTACCAATATCCAGAGAAGTGTTAGCATCGCAATATTTGTTGAGATAACTATTTCATTTTAATTGGAGTTTTTAGTCTATCTCGGGTATCCATTGAGAAGATTTTTTTCCCCTCAGTCTTTCTCAATGGTTTATTTAAAATATTGGCACTAACTAAATGTAAATACTATTTTTTAAATTTTTTTCTTAAAAGGTTTTAAGAATATAAATGAATTAAAAATTAAATCAGAAATTTGGAACTATAAAATAGAAAAATATAGTAGCACTATGACAATGGTAAAATTAAGTTATGCAAAATGATTATTTTGGATTTTTACTTATTGATTTGTTTTTTGATACAATTGCTATTCTGGCAACATCTTCTAAAGTTGAAAAGATTCAGGGGCTGAACTACATAGTAGTGGTATGACTATAGACAAATCACTTAAACATAATCACTTAACTTTAATGCAGCAAGTAAGGAATTTCCTCATCTGTACGATGAATATGATACCAGTACCTAATTTTAAGTGATGCGATAATGGTTAAATTAGATAATTTCAGTAAAGTGCATAGCAAGTTTCTATTAAAAGGTAAATATTGTGTTTGTTGTAACTGAGGAAATGCTGTAGACTTATTATTGCTTTGTTTGAGCAACATATTTGACAAACTCTTATGATTCCCTGTGGACAAGATGAAATGTGAGTTGGATGACAGAACAATTATGTGGATCCATGCTGATTAAAAAACTGAAGCCCCCAAATATTTATTAATGGATCTTTATCTTGTGAAGGAAGTAAACTATATAGGATTCTGCCCTTGGCCCTTTCCTGTGCAACAGTTCCATCAATGAAACTGGAAAAAAGAGTAAGTGAACTAATATAGTCTACACATTACCCGAAGTTGAGAAAAACAACTAACACATGAAATGACAGAATATATGTTCACATGATCTCAGTAAAAGATAGTAAATAAATATTAAATGGGGAAAGAGGGAATGGACTGAAATTAATAAGTTTAATTTAAAAATATGTATGTAAACACATATAGTATGAAGGAAAAATCTGACAGGAAAGAAGCTCTTGTGAAAAAAAGTCAATACAATTTTTTTAGTTTGCAGTTTGTATCATTTGGAGTAAGGTAACTTATTGCAACAAACTGACCCCAAAATATATAATCATTCAAGCACAATCCAAAATAGGTGTGTTTGATCAGTTGGTGGCTCTATGAGTCTTGAATAAGAGACAATTTTTAAAACAATTAATCTAAAATTAGTACAAATTTATACATAGTCTTTTCCATTGATATATGTTAACATGATACAATGTGAGATCTAAGGTCAAATCGTATAAATATGTCAAATCAATGGCTGTTAAACTTGGTCACACATTGGAATCACATCAGGAGCTCTCTAAGAAATTGCTTCCTGACAGCAATGAGGATGATAACATCACCAAATGTTAGAGGCCAGATGGCAGCATTTAATCATCATGAGTAAGATGGACTCAATTATCTTAATCAGCAACAAAACTGGAGTGACAACAAGGACACCAGACCTACCAAGAGCAATGTCAATAGCACACACAGTATAGTGTTTCAAGGGAGAAATAAGTGAGCAGCCAACTAGTGAATTCACAATCTACATGACCAGCAGAAATCAAGAATAAATAGTCAAAGTCTGAGGGCAGCTGCTCCAATAAGATGTCATAATTCTTGCCCAGTTTCTAGACTTAGGAAAGTTTTTATACCTGAAACACATTGACTGAAAGAGAGTCCCTGGTTCTAGGATAAAGGACGCTGGAACACCACAGCAAGTTTCCATGATAATGATTCAAACAGTTCTTCCACAAAGGGTTCTAGTCATGCATTGCATAGCAATGGGGATATGTTCTGAGAAATACATCATCACGCGATTTTGTCATTGTGCAAACATCATAGAGTGTGCTTACATAAATATAAATGTCATAGCCTCCTATACACCTAGTCTCTATGGTATGGCCTATAGTGCCTAGGCTACAAACCTGTACAGTATGTTACTCTACTGAGTACTGCAAGAAATTTTAACACAATGGTATTTGTGTATCTAAACATTTATAAACATAGAAAAGGTACAGCAAAAATAGAGTATAAAAGATTTTTTTTAAGTGGTACACATGTATAGGGCACTTATCATAAATGGAACTTGCAGGACTGGAAGTTGCTCTGAGTGAGTCAGTGAGTGAGTGGTGAGTGAATGTGAAGGACTATGACATTACTATACACTACCACCGATGTCATAAACACTGTACACTTAGGCAACACTAAATGTATACTTAAAAAAAGTAATTGTGCTATGATATTATGATAGCTACAAAGTCCATGGATGATAGGAATTTTTCAGCTCCATTTTAATCTTATGGGACCACCATCATGTATGCAGGCCATCATTGATCAAAACATTGCTGTGCAGTGCATACCATATGAATATTTCCTGTGGAAACATAACCACAGAATGGAGAATACCCAGACTGGAACAGTCCACGCTATGGCAGGGTCTTGAAAAGAATAGCTTGGGCTGCCCTTTCCGAGTTGGCAAGGCCCCGGAGGGAGAGCTGCTGGCAGGGCCACGGCTACCAGCACTTGCTTTCACTGTAAAGATCTCTGCCTCGGCACAGTGGTGCTGCTTTCGCTTTCTCTTTTGATGTTTTGGTCAGCGTGGCAGTTTCATGAGTTTCCAAAAGATGCAAAAAATGACACACAAACAGTTGTTATCATAAAATTCCAAATTGTCCCTTTTGAGTCAATTTATTACACCAACGGATGTTTTAAAAACACCTTATGAGTAGCCATGAGCAATTGTTTTTACCGAAGAAATTAATAAACAATAGAAATCCCCATCCTCTTCCCACCATCTTGGTAAATGGTTATATGGGTTATAAAATGGGGTAAGGAAAACTTTGGTACCCTCCTAGGGGACGTCCTAATTATGACTTAAGTTGGCAAACGTCATTTACAGGGGATTACATTAATGGTAAGAGAATGGTTGGAATTAATGGAAAAAGATATTATAGGAAGAATTAAGTTTATGAGAAAGTATGCATAGAAACTCTGTTACTCATTGGTGTCCTAAGTTAAATAAAAACATCTTAGTAAGATATTGGGACAAAAACATATGATGCACAACTTTCCCTCCTAAAAATAAAGATTATAGATGGAATTTAAAATGCACCTGGTTTGTGAGGGATGGTGCTGTGCACTTTGACACTTTACATTGGGCCACACAGCCGCTATATTAAGCACATGCATGATAAAGCTGTTCAAATATCTTTTATTCCTTTTCCAAATAAACAATAGGTTCATGCCTGTAGAAATATGAGAATCATTAAATCAAAGTTAAAAATATATGTAAGGTTTGTTTAACACTTTGGAAGGCAGCTATGCTCACCACTATACCACCAACGCGCTCTTGTTTAACACTTTGAAACTGCAATCGCTGCCGTCTCAATTTTGAGTCAGACATATAATTTATGCTTGCTGGTAGTAATAAGTTTAAGGTTAATACGAGGGCAAGAAAAAAAAAAAGAAACACAATGGTGAAAAACGTCAAGAACAGCGAGTCACGGACTAATCGACCACAACAGATATAATCACCAAAAAGAATTGGCTGACCACCGAGTTTTATTTAACTTTGTGGATTATTAATTTTATGAGAACTGATGTAATTTTAAGAAAAGTTTCCGTTTAACTATTGGTTTAATAATTTTAAAGGTTTATGTAGTTAAAATGCCCACATTAACCCCCCCCCCCGTGTTGTGTAACAAATAAAAATGCTGTTTTCAGTCTGAAGGCTGCTTCAGCTGTTTTAGCTGCTCTGGCTGCGACAGCACTGACAGCCCGCAGGGTGAGAACGTGCTTCAAAGGAACTGAGGTCTCTGCCTGTGTTTTTTATTTTTGCCGCCTCTCCATCCCTCTTTCAAAGACCCCCAATTCGACTGGAGCTGGTCCCTGGCACCAGACATTTCCAAGACTATTAGACATATGGTCTACAGCAACTTACAGACCTGAAATGCCATCATGGCTCTCCTTTTAGAGTAGTGGAACGAGAGGAAGAGGCAAGAAGTTACATGGAAACCATGTGAAATTGTGGCACCAGTCCAATTCACAGTGGATCCAATGGGTCCACAGACCTACTTGGTGGTCATTTATCTGTATCCAAATATATTATTGGAATAGAAATACTTAATAGTTAGCAAAATCCCCACATTGGTTTCTTACTCTGAGGTGTAGTTATTATAGCAGGTAGAGTCAAGTGGAAAACTCTCAAGCCCCACACGTAGGCTGAAATACTAAATATAAAAACAGTACTGTATTCAGAAGAAATGGCAGAAATTAATGCCACTCTTAAACACCTAAGGAATACATATTTGGTGCTCACCATTGTACCTTATTTAATTCCCCAGTATTTGCCTCAGCAATAACCAGATGGATCCTGGAGGATTATTGCCAAATTCAAACAAATTTAAACCTCAATTGTAAGTGTATTGCAGACGTGGTATCTTTGCTAGAGCAGATTAGCATGACTTTAGAAACATGATGTGAGGTCATTGTTTTTCTATATGCTTTATTTTCCAAAGTTATCAGGAAAGATAAACAGAGTTCACATTCAATGGAAGAAACAACAGTACACATTTAAATCTTGCCCAAAAGCTATGTTAATGCTTCTGTCCTCTGTCATAAAATAGTTCAAAGTGACCATCTATCTGAACTTTCTGTAGAACACCACACTGATCTACTTTAAAAGTAATATGATTTTAATCAGAAAAAAAAAAAAGAAAAAGAAGTGACAAGTATCTTGGAAGACTTGGTAACATAATTGCACTACACAAGGTAAAAAATAAATTCTATAAAAATTTAGATCTCACCAATGAATACTTAATGGTCCCATGATCAGGGGCATACCATAGAATCCCCTATGAAAGTAAAATTCAAATTACTGCATTTGACATCTCCCACCACTAAAAGACAGGCCTCTTTGAGTACTGGAGGCAGCATAATCCACACTTTGGAATATGGCTCCAACACATTAACCAAGTGACATGGAAGGCAGGCAGCTTTTAATGGGGCCCATAACAGAGAAGTAATCTGGAACAGGTCCAAGCTGTGGTGTAAGCAGCCCTATCAGATGGGCCATATGAATAAGCAGACCCTAAGGTCTTAGAGGTACTTGTAGTGGAAAATTATGCTACATGGAATTTAGGGCAAGTCCCAATAGAGGAATCACAACTGAGACCCCTATGGTTCTGGAGCAAGACTGCACAATCTTCGATAGAGAATTATACACCATTGAATAGTTAACTGTTATTATACTGGGTCCTTGGGGAGAAG
The DNA here is from genome assembly GCF_027409185.1 of Cynocephalus volans. Lineage (NCBI taxonomy): Eukaryota > Metazoa > Chordata > Mammalia > Dermoptera > Cynocephalidae > Cynocephalus > Cynocephalus volans. Next base: position 83,171,953 of record NC_084464.1, read on the forward strand.
ATCAAGTAAACATGCAGCAAGAACTGCATTAGTTGGATTTTGTCCTTCCCACTAATTCATATGGTTGGGCAGGCTAACAGGAATCCAATTTTCCCAAAGATAGGTGCTTTGGGCAGTACATCTGGTCATCAATCTCATGTACAGAGAAATGGCCTGAAGTAAGAATATGTATGGATTTATGAACAGTAGAGAATGGTTTGACTTTTTGGTCAGGGGTCTGTAAAGAACGAATTGGAAGATTCGGGACAAGAGTCATGTGGATAACCTATGAGATTGGACACAAAATGTGAAGATCTTTGTGCCATATATAATTGCCCAACAGAGAGCATCCACCACTAGAAAAGGCACTAAATAACCAAGTGTATACAATGATTCAACCATCTGATGTTAGCCAACCTCTGCCATCTTCCACCCTAGAGCTGTCACAATGAGAACATAACTGGAATAATTATGAGGGCCAGGATGGATTATTTATTCATGGACCAGACAACATGAGTTTCCACTCACCAAGGTTGGTCTAGCTATCACCACTATTAAATGTCCAATCTGCCATCAGGAGAGACTAACACTATGTTCCCAAAATGTCATCATCCCTCTAGTAGGTCCATAGTCTCTTGGTGTTGAATAGATTATATTGAACCCCTTCCACCTCAGATGGGGCAGTGGTTCTTTAGCACATATTCCTCTTCTGCCTGCAGTGCCTGAACCAGCACTGCTATCTCAGGATTTAGACAGGATTTAGATTTAATTTTCTGACACTGCATCCCACAGCCAGCATTGCAGTGTAACAAGCAACCCACTTTATGGAAAAGAAGGTGAGCAGCCACATATGAACACGGGATATACTGGTCATATGACATACCATGCAGAGAGAACAATGGAATGGCCTTTTAAATCCGAGGGGTCACATATTAGGTCACAAATCAAGTCTCAATAAATTCAAAAAAATTGGAATTATCCCATGTATCTTCTCAGACCACAATGGATTAACTAGAAATTAATAACAAACAAAACTCTGGAAACTATACAAACACATGGAAATTAAACAGCATTCTACTTAATGACATATGGGTCCAAGAAGAAATCAAGCAGGAAATCAAAAAGTTTATTGAAACTAATGAAAACAATGATACATCATACCAAAACCTGTGGGATACTGCAAAAGCAGTATTGAGGGGAAAATTTATTGCATTAAATGCTCACTTCAGAAGAATAGAAAGATGGCAAGTGAACAACCTAACACTTCACCTTAAAGAACTAGAAAAACAAGAACAATCCAAACCTAAAGTTAGCAGACGGAAAGAAATCATTAAGATCAGAGCAGAACTGAATGAAATTGAAAACCAAAAAACAATTCAAAAGATCAACGAATCAAAAAGTTGGTTTTTTGAAAAGATAAATAAAATAGACAAACCATTAGCATGGCTAACAAAAAAAAAGAAGAGAGAAGACTCAAATAACAAAAATTAGAAATGAAAAAGGCGATATTACAACTGATTCATCTGAAATACAAGGAATCATTCGAGACTACTATAAACAACTATATGCCAACAAATTTGAAAATCTGGAGGAAATGGATAAATTTCTGGACACACACAAGCTCCCAAAACTGAACTGTGAAGACGTAGAAAATTTGAACAGACCAATAACAATAAAGGAGATTGAAGCTGTTATCAGAAGGCTCCCAACAAAGAAAAGCCCAGGACCAGATGGATTCACAGCAGAATTTTACCAAACATTCAAACAGGAATTGACACCGATTCTTTACAAACTATTCCAAAAGATTGAAAAGGACGCAAATCTCCCAAACTCATTCTATGAACCAAACATCATCCTGATACCAAAACCAGGTAAAGATATAACCAAAAAAGAAAACTACAGGCCGATATCCTTGATGAATATAGATGCAAAAATCCTCACTAAAATACTAGCAAACAGAATACAGCAACACATACGAAAAATTATTCATCACGATCAAGTGGGTTTCATCCCAGGGATGCAAGGTTGGTTCAACATACGCAAATCAATAAATGTGATACACCAAATTAATAAACTCAAACACAAGGACCTGGGCCGAGCCCGTGGCGCACTTGGTAGAGTGCTGCGCTGGGAGCGCAGCAACGCTCCCGCCGCGGGTTCGGATCCTATATAGGACTGACCGGTGCACTCACTGGCTGAGTGCCCGTCACGAAAAAACGACAAAAAAAAAAAAAAAAAAAAAAACACAAGGACCATATGATCATCTCTATAGATGCTGAAAAAGCATTTGATAAAGTTCAGCACTCATTCATGACAAAGACCCTCTATAAGTTAGGTATAGAGGGAAAGTATCTCAACATAATTAAAGCCATATATGCCAAACCCACTGCCAATATCATCCTGAATGGGGAAAAGCTGAAAGCTTTTCCTTTAAGAACAGGCACTAGACAAGGATGCCCACTCTCACCACTCCTATTCAACATAGTGTTGGAAGTACTAGCCAGAGCAATCAGAGAAGAGAAGGAAATAAAGGGCATCCAGATTGGAAAAGATGAAGTCAAACTGTCCCTGTTTGCAGATGACATGATCCTATATATCCAACAGCCTAAAACCTCTACAAAAAACCTCTTGGAATTGATAAATGATTTCAGCACAGTAGCAGGATACAAAATCAACACACAAAAATCAGTAGCATTTCTTTTCTCCAATAGTGAACATGCAGAAGGAGAAATCAAGAAAGCCTGCCCATTTACAATAGCCACCAAAAAAATAAAATACTTAGGAATTGAGTTAACCAAAGATGTGAAAAATCTCTATAATGATAACTACAAACCACTGCTGAGAGAAATTAGAGAGGATACAAGAAGATGGAAAGATATTCCATGCTCTTGGATTGGAAGAATCAACATAGTGAAAATGTCCATACTACCCAAAGTGATATACAAATTCAATGCAATCCCCATCAAAATTCCAAATACATTTTTCTCAGAAATGGAAAAAACTATTCAGACATTTATATGGAACAATAAAAGACCACGAATACCCAAAGCAATGCTCAGCAAAAAAAACAAAGCTGGAGGCATAACACTACCTGACTTTAAGCTATACTACAAAGCTATAATAACCAAAACAGTATGGTACTGGCATAAAAACAGACACACTGACCAATGGAATAGAATAGAGAATCCAGAAATCAACCCACACACTTACTGCCATCTGATCTTTGACAAAGGCACCAAGCCTATTCACTGGGGAAGGGACTGCCTCTTCAGCAAGTGGTGCTGGGATAACTGGATATCCATATGCAGGAGAATGAAACTAGATCCATACCTCTCACCGTATACTAAAATCAACTCAAAATGGATTAAGGATTTAAATATACACCCTGAGACAATAAAACTTCTTAAAGAAAACATAGGAGAAACACTTCAGGAAATAGGACTGGGCTCAGACTTCATGAATACGACCCCAAAAGCACAGGCAACCAAAGGAAAAATAAACAAATGGGATTATATCAAACTAAAAAGCTTCTGCACAGCAAAAGAAACAATTAAAAGAGTTAAAAGACAACCAACAGAGTGGGAGAAAATATTTGCAAAATATACATCTGACAAAGGATTAATATCCAGAATATATAAGGAACTCAAACAACTTTACAAAAAGAAAACAAGCAACCCAATTAAAAAATGGGCAAAAGAGCTAAGTAGGCATTTCTCTAAGGAAGATATCCAAATGGCCAACAGACATGAAAAAATGCTCAACATCACTCAGCATCCGGGAAATGCAAATCAAAACCACATTGAGATACCATCTAACCCCAGTTAGGATGGCCAAAATCCAAAAGACTATGAACGATAAATGCTGGCGAGGCTGCGGAGAAAAAGGAACTCTCATACATTGTTGGTGGGACTGCAAAATGGTGCAGCCTCTATGGAAAATGGTATGGAGGTTCCTTAAACAATTGCAAATAGATCTACCATACGACCCAGCCATCCCACTGTTGGGAATATACCCAGAGGAATGGAAATCATCAAGTCGAAGGTATACCTGTTCCCCAATGTTCATCGCAGCACTCTTTACAATAGCCAAGAGTTGGAACCAGCCCAAATGCCCATCATCAGATGAGTGGATACGGAAAACGTGGTACATCTACACAATGGAATACTACTCAGCTATAAAAACGAATGAAATACTGCCATTTGCAACAACATGGATGGACCTTGAGAGAATTATATTAAGTGAAACAAGTCAGGCACAGAAAGAGAAATACCACATGTTCTCACTTATTGGTGGGAGCTAAAAATTAATATATAAATTCACACACACACACACACACACACACAAACCGGGGGGGGGGGGAAGAAGATATAACAACCACAATTATTTGAAGTTGATACAACAAGCAAACAGAAAGGACATTGTTGGGGGGGAGGGGGGAGGGAGAAGGGAGGGAGGTTTTGGTGATGGGGAGCAATAATCAGCTACAATGTATATCGACAAAATAAAATTAAAAAATAAAAATAAAAAAATAAAAAAAATAAATCCGAGGGGTCAGCCTTGAAGGTGACACCATGTAGAGATAGGGCATCCTCCAGAATACATCATATACCCCAAATCAACAACTGTTTTTTGTTATTGTTTTTATTTTTTTACCATGAAGGTGAAAACCTGGCTTTTTCCTGAGGAACTTACTTTCCCTCACATGAAGGTTGTTTTCTTTCTCATGACCTTGTTATGCTGGGCCTAAAACTACTAATGTTTACCCACTTGTTCTCATGGGTAATGGTACCCTAACATTATTGTTAACTCTCTGAATCATAATTGCCTGTTTATTTGTATATCTCCCCTGGTAGAATGTAAACCCCATGATGTATGGAACAGTGTCATAGTCTGGGATGCATCAATCACAATACTTCACATACCAAAAGACCTCTTATGTATCTGTTGAAATAAATAATAAACAAATATAATAATAAAGATATTTCAGATATTTTAGAAATGTGTATGCTCTTAAATATAATTGTCCCACTTCAAAAATTTGTCCTATGGAAATCCTGAGAAAATTTATTCAGACAAGTTCAAGAAGATCTATGTAAAAAGATATTTATCACAGCAGAGTGGAATTTGGAAAAAAGCTTTTGCTTGCAGCAAAAAGTTACTAGTTAGGTAAATTACTTTGCATTTATAAAATAGAACACCATGAAATCATTAAAGTCATATTTTGCAAGAACAATATGAAATGTTCATTATGTTCATTATAAACTCAATTTAATAAGATTTGTATTAAATAAAAGAGGATATAGACCAATTTAAAAAAAGAAAAATCCAAGATGCTAACAAAAGCTTGCTCTGTGTGGCGGAATTATGAGTGATTTTTCCTCATTAAAACACATTTCCTAAAATTTCTATAATGATCAAATCTGTTTACTACTCTGAAACTCAGGTTCCTTACCAGTTAACTAAGAAAAACTCTCCCTACAATATTTTTTTCCACTGTACAATGATACCGCCACATTTTCAATGTGATTAATACTTTCTGCTCACAGTATTGTACCTTGCTGACTAGCAGTAAGAGAATAAGGTTGAAGTTTGGGCAAAGAAATATCAATGGAAAGGAATACCAAAAGTACACATACTACAACATCATACTCTATTTCACTTGTTCCATGTAGCCTGCAATTATATTAATATTACATTTCCTAAGTGAAGAATGAATGAAAGCTTTGGGAACCAGCCAACAGGTCTAGACCCCCTTACAGATGTCTGATGATTTCTGAAGCAGATACGATAGATATCTCCCTCAGGACCAGGCATTTAATGTGGCAGAAGCGAACCCTGACTCCCTACCAAAGAGCTCACTATGGAAGTTCTCATTCAATTGCGATCTGAGCCTGTCACAATGAAAGTGAAGTGAGATGAATGATTGTCTTTACTCAATATGAGAAAATTATATTCTCTTCTTTAGTGTTTGGATTCAGGCTATGGCTTTACAGAAGCTATTTCTCATCCTACAGGGCCAACCCCATTTCAAAATATGCCATTACAACAGAAATCTCTGCACAACAAAAATATTTTTCCGGCCCACAATCCCTAGATTTGTAATTATTTCTACGAGAAACCTCAATTACTACGCCAATAATATGTGAAATCCTTTAGTCTGAGCACTTTATAATTTTATTGTGTGTGTTCACAATATACAGTATGTGTATTATGTGGAAAAAATTGGTTATATATTTTTTCAATTATTTAATTTATATGCAGCTATTAATAGTACTATCTATGAATATGAAAGGCAAGAATATGAATTATTTTTCAACATATACTTAATTTATTGCTTACATTGCATTTTATCACTTTTCTGAAATAATGAAATTGGTAAAATCCCTCCCACTTTTTGGACTGAAAAAATACCTGATATAGATTGTACTCTATCACATGGAAAACCATCCACAAGATGATTTGGTTCTTGTCCTTGCTTGTGCCCTGGCTCCACAGCCTCTTAATTTCTATCACTGTCATTTAAAGTACATTTTGGTTGGTCACCTAACGGACAGTAATTTATCCCCCAAGTCTTCATACCTGCTGCCCTTGTTTCTCAGGCTCTGTCATCACACTATGGCTATTTGGAAGGTAAGGGTATTGTTTTTGAAGCCATTTTTTCAACTTTAAAGGGAGACCTTTTCATCACTGAAGAATGCACCCATCAGGAGCCTGCACCTGGGGTCTCATTTTGAACTGTATGAGGGCTGTTTCCTCTGTGAGAGAATTCACGCCAACACCTCAAAGTTTTGTTTTACTTTTGCATTGGTAAAGCAGTCTTTCTTTCAGTTCAAAGTCCAATCTGCCTTTTCCTTGAATTCACACCATGATTAGTTTCCTTCTTAGTATCTAACTCAGTATTTTCATTTTTGCTTTTATATCTCTGATTCATACTAATAATTTCCAAACAAATTTTTGCTGATTCAAAGGAGCAGATAAACGCCGCGGGTGTGAGAAATAGATGTATAAAACATAACTGTAACCTTGAAGTCTAGTGAGCAAGCCCTTTTTCTTACCAACTTTTGATAACAAACCTATGCCACACGTATTGCATAGTTTCACCCTATTATTTTTGCTTAGGAAGTACTGGTAATTTTAAAAACTTCAAAATCTCCTGTGATAAAGATTGGTAATGGTTTTCATCAACCAGTTTCTGCTTGGGTAGGGTGCACACACTGAAGATTTCTAAGAAAGGTGCAATAGTGAATACAAAACCAAACAGAATAAAAAATGGTCTCTACCCACAGGGAAGTTAGTATCTAGTAAAGGTCATAGTCATGGTGGACTGGAAAGAATGCTGGTTCGGGGACAAAATGAATTATTTCAAGGCCCAGCTCTTATCCTCATAGTTCAAGGACTTTAGACAAGTCATTTAACCTCTAAGGTTTTTTTCTTACCCACCGCCCTAGGTATTGTATAGACAAAATAATTATATCAAAATACTTTATAGACTCTGTTTCAGCTTCCAAATGCAAAGTATAAAGACAGGATATATGATTTAAATGGTGGCTTAAGAGATTAAAAGAATAGTTACTAAGATTTATTACAGCATTCATATGATAGAAATTTTGCTAAATGTTTTTTTTGTATTTCCTTATTTCACCAGCAGAGCAACTATTGGGGTAGGTACTATAATTATTATATTGTACAGATAAGAATATAAGGTTTAGAGGGGTTCAGTAAATTGCCCAAGATCACACCGCTACTAAATGTTTCAGCTGGAATATAAATTCAGGTCTCTCCAACACCAGAACCTGTGCAGGAGTGTGAAGTCAAATATTCTTCCTGGCTCTATAACCTCTCCTCCCTTCCACTTTGCTCCTCTTCTCCAACCTCCCTAAATCCCCCTTTGCTTTTACATTTTTCCTCTTTTCTGTACATAGTTTTCCTATAATATAAAACACATATTAAGGAGCACTTAAAACATACAAAAAAGGTATAGGTGCTAATGAAATAAACATCCATGTGATCTCTATACAAATAAAGCATTTCTAGTACATTTGAAGCCCCCAAGGAAACCCCCCCAAGCACTCTTTTTTCTTTCTATTGCTATGTTTATTCTTGCTGTTTTTAATCTCCAAACATTTCTTTATATATGAGTATTTGCCTAATATGGATATATTCTTAAATAATATGTAGTATTGCTTTTTCTATTTTCAAACTTTCTGTAAATGGGATCGCAACCTGTGGATTTTTCACTCATACTATATTGGAAAGCTTTATTAATAATGACATATTTAGCTTTTCTTCATTCATACTTTGATTCAATGTAATATTCAGTTATGTGAAAAGGCCAAAAACTATTTATTCTACAATTTATGAGCATTTAGATTATTTCTAATTTGCTGCTATTACAAATAATGCTAATATAAGCACCCTTGTGCACATACCTGGTGGTAGAATTGCTAAATTATGGAGTAAGCAAACTACCAGTTTCCTGGAGATAGTCACATTGTTCTTCAAGACAGTTGAACTAATTTATATTAATCCAGAAGTATTTACAGATTCTAATTGCTTCCCATCTTTGTGGAGCACATACTGTTCTACTTAAATTTTTATCAGTTATGAATCTGATGGGCATGAAATGGTATTTCAATGTGGCTACGTTGTATTTCCCTAATTATTAGTGAAATTAAGCTCCTTTCTTACATTTTTGCTCACTTCTGTTTCCTGTTGTATGAATTGCCTGCTTTCTATTTTGTTGGCCTTCCCTTATTGACTTATAGAAATTAAAGACATTTGAAAAATTCTAATTTTGACTTAATTTTGATTTTAATTTTATTTGAAATATAGACCAATTTGTAGAAAACTGACATCTTTGCCACAGTATTTTTACCCATGAATATGGCATAGCTTTCATTTGTTTATATTCTCTTTTTACAATAGAATTTTGCATTTTCTCCATAAAGATCATTCACAACTTTTGTTAAATGTATTCCTATGCATCCTTTATTTTGTTGATATTTTAAGTACATTTTTTAAAACTACATTTCTTAAAAGTTTGTTTCTGGAATACATAAATGTAATTCATGTGTGTATGTGTGTTTCTGTGTGTGTCAATCATATATAAGCAAATTTTTTTTATTTTTATCAAGACCAAAAATTGTACTGGAGATTCTCTGTGGGTTACTATGTTTTATTCATATTGTCTTTAAATAAGTACAGGTTTGTTTGTTTCTTTACTATTCTCAGATTTTTTTTTTTTTTTTCCTTCTCTAATATGCTGGTTAGGCCAGTGTGATGGTAGAAAAAAACAGATGGTAATATCTTTGACTTTTCCACATTGTAAAGACAAGTTACATGTTGTAAATATAAATTACCTGGAGTTTCATGTAAGACCATTATTGTCTACTAAAATAAATCATTCCACAATAATCTGTGTTTTATTACTGTTTGTGTTAGTCAGGGTTCTCCAGAGAAACAAAACCAATAGGATATATGTAGATACATATACGAGGAGGTTTATTGTGGGAATTGGCTCACAGGATTCTGGAGCCTGGGTCATCCATGACATGCCAACAGTAAGCTGGAGACCCAGCTGGTGCTATATTTCAGTCAGAGTATGAGGGCCTGGGAAGGAATCAGGGGAGCAGATAGCACAACTCCCAATCTGAGGCCAAAGGCCTGAGAACCAGGGGACAGGGGGATGTCCCAGAGTCTGAAAGCTGAAGAACTGGCAGCTTCTGATTCAAAGGGCAGGAGAAAATGGATGTGCCATCTCAAGAGAGAAATCTTCCCTCCCTCCACCTTTAGCTCTACCCAGGCCCTCAAAGAATTGATGATGCTTTCTCACATTGGTGGTGGCAGATCTTTACTCAATCTACTGATTCAAATTCTAATCTCTTCTGGGAACACCCTCACACACACAGCCAGAAATAATGTTTTACCAGCTGTCCGGGCATCCCTTAGCTTACTAAAGCTGACACATAAAATTAACAATCACATTATATTTTTAGAGTCTGCAGGAATCAGATAACCAATATTTTAGGAATGAAATGTAACTATAATTTTTAATTTTTATACTATCCTTATAGGTTATGATTAGCACTATAAAATAGATTAGAAGTGTTTTGCTTTACTTATTTCTGGAATAGTTTTATAAAATTGAAAGTATCTAGGATTGGAACTTTGTGAGTGGACTTCAACTACTGATTCAATTTCCTTAATTTTCACAGAATTGCTCAATTCTTTATTCTTCTTGAATTAGGGATGATAGATTTTATTTTTCTAGGAACATGTCAATTTTATCTACTATCAAATTTACTGACATAAAGTTACTCATAATATTTCTTCTTTGTAATACCTGCTGTATGTGTAGTTTATGATCATGTTGCAATTATAATAATTATATCTTTGTTACTTCTTTTTGTGATCAATTTTGCCTAAAGTTTGTCTATTTTGTTAGTTTTTTCTAATTATCAGTATTTTTCTTAAAAGATTTTCTCTATTCTATATTCATATTTCATGAATTTCTGATCTTAACATTAGTACTTTTTTATTTCTTCAAAATTATTCTCTTTTTGAACGCTTAGCTCCTAAATTTTACCCTTTTTAATTTTATCAGATATGCATTAGGGCTTTAAATTTCCTTTGTAGTACGCATATCTTACAATTTTGATACTTTGTGCTTTAGTGGTATCATTCAGTACTAAGTATTTTGTAGTTTGCGTAATGATTTCTTTTTTATTCATAATTTTGAAATGTTTATTTTTTATCATGCTATCTTTTTATTTTCTATTTTTAACTAAGATGCTTTGTGATCAGTGATGATTGTACAACATTCATTTTGAAATGCACTGAAACTTCCTTTATGGAGTATTTATGGTCAGTTTTTATAATTGATTCATGTATGCTTGAAAAAAATATTTTCTCAAATTTTTGGATGAATTAATAATATTGTTCAAATCTACAATACCCTTCCTTATTGTTACAATGTTAATATATTAATTACTGAGAAAATGTGCTATAAAATTTTTTCACTGTTGGTGAATTTCTCAATTCTGCATAGAATTTTTATCAATTTCTGCTTTATATATTTTGAGGCTCTATTAGATATATTTAAGTTTATAAACAGTTAATATTCCTACTGAATTGAACCTTTTATCCTCAAAAATAGTTTTTTCAATTAGTGTATATTATTTTACCTACAGCTACTTTTGTTAATGTTTTCCCGGTATATTTGTTACACTGTTACACAGTCTGCTTTTCTTTGCCATTACATTTCATATGTTTTATGTTTTACTTCCTGAAATAGCATATAGCTGTATTTTAAAATATCCAATCTGAGATTATTTTTATGAATGCCATATTTAATCCATTTCCATTTATCATAATTACTAATATATTTGAAATTATTTTTATCATATTTTTTCTTTCTATTTATTTTTTATTCAATGCTTAGTTGATTTTGGATTACTTGATTCTTTCACCACCACCCCTCCTTGTTATTCTTCTATGATGAAAATTTTTTATGCTACATCTTCCTTTTTCATGGTTTCTCAACTTTTAACATGCACATATTTGAGTAAAAGTCCAGTTAATCAAAATCTCGTTTCTTCTTGGCAACACAAAGCTTTTTATCTCCAAATTTGTCTTCTTTTTTTTATATAATTTAGTTCTCTGTTTTCATCCCCAAAATTGTACATCATTATTATTATTTTATACAAAAGTATTTATTTGTAATTACCCACATTTATTAATCTTTGTTCACCATTCCATCTTGCTCTCAGTGTCACTTTTTACATTTATTTCTTTTTTTCCTGAAGTACAACCTTTAAATTTCTTATTATTAAGTAAAAGTTCAGATGGGCACACAGTTAAGATTGACAACATATTTTTATTCCTAGTACCTTGAGTGTATTATTTCTCTTATGACATATTTTATTGTTAAGAAATCATGTGTTAGTCTACTTGTTGTTCCTTTGTAGCTAACTTGTCTTTTTTTTTTCTTAAAAGAAATACCGCACAAAACACGTCTTTAACTTTGATATATATGAAGTTTAGCTATAATGTATCTAGTTGTATATTATATTTATTTTGCTATGGGCTTTATTATGCTTTCTAAATCTGGGTATTCTGTGTCATGTCAATCTGGGTAATACTCAGCATTTATATGTTCATCTATTGACTCATCATTTCTTCCATTTTCCTCTCCTGTAACTTCAATATGACAGAGGATTGATCTTTCTATTCTTCCTGCTATAATCTCCTAACCTTTATATATGCATATGTGTGTGTGTGTGTGTGTGTGTGTGTGTGTACACACACACACACACACACATATATATATATTCACCTGCTTTTTATTTTTATTTTTTCTGTTACTGGCTAATTTCTTCATACATAATCTTTAGTTTAACAATTTTCTGTTCATTTGTATCTAATTTTCTGTTTATTCATTCCATTGAATTTTTAATTTGCATTATTTTTATCTTTAAATTATATATTTAGTTCTCCAAAATAAATTTCAGATAAGTTTTAATAGCTTCTCCTCCTTAATCATATTTTAAATTTCCTTTTATTTGTTTGTATGTTTTAATCATAGTAATTTTACATTTTGAGTTTGATGATTACCAATTATTTAAATCTTTGTTTTTTTCAGTTTTGCTATCTATCAAATCTACTAGCTTTTGCTTAGGGTGAATTATTGTCTCATGTGTTCTGTGATTTGAAGCATAAAACTCATATTTGTAAAACCTTAATATGTTATGAGAACCAAGAGAGTCCTGAGTTGAGTGCAAATTTCTCCAAAAGGTATTTGAATTAGCTTTAGCCAGGCAAAACAGGAAATTACCACAATAGGGCCACTTTGAATTTATTTCTCAGTGTGGAGTTTTATGGCTTTTACAGAAAGACAAAGTTTTGTCATTGTTACATGAGGGCAAGCCTGTTGTTATGTTTTCTTCTACCAAGAGCCAGGTACAACAAAGACAAGTTCTATTTCATTTTCCTCTGTTATTTAGTAGATTTTTTCTTACAGTCTCTCTAAGATTGTAGACTTTGCTTATAGCAACATTGAATAGGTGTTTTTTACCCTCCCCTTTCAGGGCCCAAGACGTCTCTCATGTCCTCTTCAAAGACTTTAAAATCCAAAGTGCTAAAAGCCAAATATCCTCAAGGTAACCTAGCATTAGCTTGCAATTTTGAACATATTTTGTAGGTGCTTACTTCTTTTTCATTTTATGAGGATTTCCTTTCTTTCCTTCGGGCACAGGTGTATATTTTAAAAGTTGTATGTTGCATTTTTTAAGCATGTTCGGTGTTTTGTAATGGGAAGATTTTTAACCTGAATAGCTGAAAGCATATATCTGTAACCCTGCTTGTGCAAAGTCACAGACTGAATGCTGAGAGTGGTATCATGGAAATCTATTCTTCTCCATAGTAAGATAGAAGAAAAATTAGGCTCTTTTTCTTGACTAATGTGCTCTGAAACTTCCTTTATGGGCATAGAGGATAAGAGAAAAAGTGATTTATAATTAAATTGCTTTGCAATAAATTTTATATAATTCATGTATTGCACATATGTCAGTCATAGAACAAGGAAAAAATTTTTGAATTTTCAACATATTTAATTTTAAAAATAAGCAAAGAATATTAATGTAAATTAATGATAATTTTGCTTCTGTTTTTCATTTGAGATATCTAGTCTCCAAAAAGAAAATCAGCAGAATGATTTCATAGGAAATGAAAATCAGCAGAATGACTTCTCTTCCCATACAAAATTCATAAACATTGGAAAAACAACTCTGTCCTTTATTATTTTTAATTAAGATGTCTCAGTAGTTTGCCAAGATAAAAGATGACAAGTATTTTTTTTTTTCTTATTTACAGGAACAGAAAAAAAAGACAACTATGTACCATTTTTCCTCAAGAGCAAAAAAGTGTTTCCATTGAACAAGCTTTCTTACCTTCAGTCAAGAAACAGGATGAATACTCTTCACAGCTAGTAATTGACAAGACGAATCTCAGAGATATGACAAGAACCTGCTACTCTAAATGACTTTTGATGCGCTCCTCAATATAAGATCATTTCTTTTCTTCAGCAGATGTGGGTTCTAATTTCACTACCTATTAAAACTGAGCAGAAGTCCTTCAAAACATCTTTACTCTTTTGTTTCTATTTAAGGACAAAAGAAAATATCAAAAGGGGTTTTTAAAAAATCTCTTTGAAGAGTAAATATAATTACAAATAAAGTAAATTTGATTATATGTACATACATATATATTATATATATATTCAAATAGAGTGTTATCTGTTCTTCCAGTGTAAGGTAAAAAGAAGTGAAATCTGAGCCATCTTAACCAGTATTCCAGAGATCAACATGAAATAGTAGGGTGAAATAGAAATGTAACGAACTTAGACATTTAAATTTTGGCTCTGTCATTCACTAACTGGGTGACCTGGAAAGCATTAATCTTGTTTCAACCTGAAGTTGTTCAAATATAAAATTATTTTTATATAAAATTATTTCTAAATACTTAACTGATAGAACTTAGGTGAAAGTTAAGTAAGATAAAGCACCTGGAAATTAGGTCCTCATAAGTTACTTTTTACTGTAAAGGGTGCTTATGGTGTGAAAACTAGAAACACACACACTATATGTGTGTATTTATATGTATATATTTATCTATATATGTATACATTTATTTATGTATATGTGTTTGTGTTTATGTGTGTATATATATGTATATATTCTCTTAGGAGGCAGTTTCACAAAGAAACATGGTTGATTTATTCAGTGACTCATGAGACAAATGGTGAACAAAAAATTAGAATAATTAGCCCCTGGGCAAGTTATTCTTTGAGGAAGGGATGCTCACCCTGTTGAGAGGGGCAGGATGTTCACCAGGGTTGGGGAGAAATGAATTCTTCAGTTCCAATGAAGAATAGAGAAAGCCATGTTAATTCAGTACTGGTGACAGTCAGCTCAGGGAAAAAGCTCAACTCCAGAAAGAAAGTGGAGAAGAAGAGAAAAAAGAAGAACAAGTATTATAATGTGCAGCATAATGAAGCCTGCACAAATCATAGTTGACACAGCATTTTGTGATTAAGGATTATCTGAAGGTATTTCAACTACCATGGTCATTGAGGTACTCCCAATCCTGATATATATTTTTCATAATGCCTGGAAGGGATTTTAATTGAAGACTTTATAAAACAGCAAAAGCATGTACTTAAATTGCCTTTATAATGATGTAAGCGTAATTACTGTACCTATAACACACTACAAAATATATTAGTAATACTTTATGAAATAAGCATCTCATCTATGCTCTATAAGGACATATAAAAATACCTTCTCAGGTCACAAGTTAAAATGCACAAAGGGGCCATGGAGGTAACAAAAGTGTATAAATGGGATAAATATATGCCACTAGAAAATATTGGTTCCACATAAAAGCATTCATTTCATATTCAATTTTTAAAACCCCATGCTGGCAAAACAAATCACATCTCTGGGTGGGATTTGGTAGAGGGCCAACAATTGCTAACCTGCTTTATCCAATTAGGACTGGATTCTCTGTTCAACTGATCTTCATATGTCTTTCTGGCCACAAGCTGTCCTCTTTTGAAATGGTTGCTTATTTTATCTAAGGCATTTGTAACTAATTATAAAGAATTCTGCCTCTGTTTGCAGCTGACCGAAGTTCACTATCATGTCACCTCTCTTCCAATAGCCACAGTTATTTATTAATTGTGCACAATTTCCATTTTATGCAGTCTTTTTATGAAGCCACTTTGTTGGCTGTCTCTGTGACCTTTTCTCTGACTTCTCCAGTGCCAGCAACACTGCAGTCCTTCTATTTAAAAGAGAAACAAAGAACTTCTCTGATTTGGTTACAGCTCAACCCCATATCAGCCTCCCTTACCCGCACCTTTTGCACAGAACTGTTCAACATGAATGCTTTGGTTTTAACATTATAATACATTCTTGCTGACTGTAGTGCATCAAAATTTCAATAATGGACATAGGCCTGGCTCTTGAGGCAAGCTGCTGGCTTTCAGAGGCAACTTACTATAAACAATTCAGATAGCTTCTAAGAGAAGGAACTAGATCTGTCATATTTTTATAAAAGTTTTGCACACCTGAGGTAGGAGAACCATATCTAGCCAAATCAGGCAGCAGATGTCACGTACTAATGTCTAGAGTCCTATATGAAAGCTAAATATTTTTCCAGACAGATGAGAAAAAGATACAATAGAGTACCTAGTTATAAAAGTATCTCAGGATTTGTAAGGCCATTGATAAACACTATTGTGGGGTATTGTAGTATTTAAAAATCTAACAGAGTAGCCACTGTTTATAGATTTCACTTTTATTTTAATAATACACCCTAGGGATACTTTGCATTCCATGTCTTTCAAGATATAGGATTTTTTGGCAACTAGGATATCAAGAGATTAGATTTCTCTAAGTCTCTGAGTGAGGAAGAGAGAAATATTAGGCTAAGGGACAGGTAACACCCCTGCAAATTAACCAGCACTGTGTATCTGTGCCATGAGCATTTGTAATGTCAGTTTGCCCACAAGATATGCCTTGGGAGTTATTTCATCCATTTTTTAAAAGTTCCTTTTTCTTAAATGATAAAGCAAAAACAACTCAAGGAATTTTCTCACAAACTGACACAGCTGGAAGAAATGGCAACCCTGGGGACCAAAAAAAACTTAAGGATGTCTTGTCTAAATGCCAGTTAGAGTTTTCCATGTTGGGCTGACAAAGAGAGACTAAGAACCTAAGCCAACATTTCAAATGCAATCTCAGTAATTTTTTCCATCTTTTTTAGGGTTTCCATATTTTTAGTGTTATTTGGAGATAAATGAAGCTGAAACTACCCTCAAATTGACCCCCCCCCCCAAAAAAAACCCCTTCAAAAGTTTTACGTTCTCTCCAGAAGGGTAGAATTTAAATGTGTATCTCCTCATCTTGGCATAATCACAATAGACTTATATGCACCTAGATTAAACAGAAAATGAAAATCTACATTTAGATGGAAATATCTCCCAAAGTCACAGACACATATAAACCTGGATTTTTCTATTTTTCATTGAAACTGCTGCTATTTCAACCTCACAGTTCAAACAATGGTGCATATTGCTCCAGAGATTCTTACTAAGGGACTTGCCATCCTAAAACCAATAACTGTTAGTTTTTCAGTTTCCTCTTTAAAGGTGACTAATTTTTTCAGATTGTATTTGCTTTAGACAGTGACTAAGTAGAGATGTGGTTGTTCACTTTCCTATTCATACTTTCTACAGTTTGTTTTTTGTTTGTCTTTGTTTTTTTGGAGGAGGCCCATCAGTCAGTGCCAGGCACAGTGCTGGGGATAACAACGTGAAAACAGACAGAGCACCTGCCTCATGAGTTGAAAACGTCTCCTTCTTTGTTTCTCTTTCAAGCCATAGATTGAAAAAGAAGCAGCTTTTTTCTTTCCTTACTTTTTCCCTTCCTTCTCTCTTTCTTTTCTTTCTCTTTCTTTTCCTCGTTCATCCATTCTTTTATTCAACCAATGTTAGGATGCCACCGTGTGTTGGACACTGTCTTACGTACTGGATGGGTCCCCAACAGCACATAAAATCAAGTCCCAGCTTTCATGGGGCTTTTGATTCAGGGGAATATTATAAATATACACGTGGTCAGATGGATACCATAATTGTATGTTGTGATTAGTAGAATAAAGGAAATAAAGAGAGAACCATAATAGTGAATAACAGGTATTCTACTTTGGATAGTTTGGTGGAGGTCTGTCTAATGAGATGGTATTAAGACTGAGATTTTAGAAAAAGAACACACCAGTCTTGAAAAGGACTTAGGAATAAGAATTCAAGTTTTTCAGACAGAAGAAAATGCCACGGCAAAAGTGCTCAAAGTGGAAAAATTTAGAATGTTTAAGAACCTGAAAGAGAAGAATTGTAGCACAGTGGCCCAACAGGAAGTTTCAGAAAAAGGCAAAAGATCATATAGAAACATGTGGGCTATTGTAAGAAATCGAGATTTTATTCTAATAAATATGAAACCATTAAAGGCTTTCGAGCATGAGACCAATCAGTCATAATAATAGCAACATTGAAAAATAATATCTCACATTTTTATAGCACTTTCCTTAATAGTGGGAAGGCAAAGAAATGTAATATGTTGCTGATCTGTTTCTTTGGATAATAAAAAACCACCATACTAAACCAAAAGGTAATTTCTAAGAAAGGGGAAAAAATTTTTCAACAGTTTTTTATATTCACAAACATATTGCGTAATTTTAATCCCTTCTAAATCGGCAGAGCTCACTCTTGGCCAATAGAGTCCAAGATAACAACACTTTGGGGTATGACAGTCTTGATTATGATGACAAGAACACTGGAAGTATCATGGGAACAAGAAACCTTGCCTTTCACTTCTTCATTCCTTCATACACACATACTCTCTCTCTCTCCTCTCTCTCTCTCTCTCTTTCTCTCTCTCTCTCTCTCTCTCTCTCTCTCTCTCTCACAGCAGATTTAGGCACATTGCAGGAGACTGATGATCAAAGTTCCCTCTTTACTTACCTCTTTTCTTATAAAATAATAACATCATCAAGAAGTAGCTGCTAAATTCACTTCTTCAGTAACTGCAGCACAGAATGTCCGACCCATGTGCCTTTGCATGAACTTAGTGTGGGGATAGCCCATAATACTGTCCCGTTAATTTGGTCAGATATTGAGAGAAGAGAGGAATGTAGAGACATAAGCTAAGGAAGTGAGTTTTATGAGTTTAAAGAATAGAGACTGAATGTGATGTGTGTGGATACAAGTGATAACTTAAACTCCCTGGAAAATTCCAGTCACAGATTCACCTTATGGATACAGAGGAGGTTGTAGTTTTTATTTTTCTGCTATAATCTCTGAAGAATTAGTCCTCTCTATCTCCAAATAAATCAAACTGTAGTCCATTTGGGTAAAAATTTAAACGTAGGAAGAAGCCTTATGGGACATTTTGTTTGAAAGGAAATGAAGAGAGTAGGTATTATTTAATGTTCTACCTTTCTGAAGTTATCAGCATGATCTAAAACTAATATAATCATTTCAGACCTATAGCACATGGTGTTATGTTCCATTTTAACTTTCTGGGAACACTGTAGAAAGATTACAGCAGGACACAGATCTGTGAAAGGAGGAATCTTTCTACTGCAGCAGTTATTTGGAACTATATTTTCCCTGGACAACAAAAGTACAGGTAGCTTAAGGAGATGGGACCTGTTATTAAATTCTTTGGCAGACACGTGTGCCCTACTGACCATCAAATTATCTTAAAAAAGCAAACCACAAACCACAAATGGAAACAAAAATCTAAGAGGTTAACTAGACTTTATAGCACATATAATTCAAAATTTTATTGAAGTAAAGTATCTACCTTATTTCTCTGGTTACATCTAGAAAAGTAAACATTAAATTTAGATTGTATTCTTGACTATTTTCTAATAAGGGCTGGTCAGCAGATTTGCTGTGTGGTATTTGGTAAATGAATTGAGATTTAAAACACTCAATACACATAATGCTAAGAGCATATAAAGTCACCCAAGAGGTGTCTGAGAGTCAGCTATGTTACAATTAAAAACTAGCCTTATCTTCATTGTTAGATTGTGTCAGCATAATGTCATGGAAAAAGCATTAAAGTCAGAAATTTAGGTTCTTACTTGTATCTCTCACTACTTTGATGTATAACACTGGGCAAATTATATAGAATATTTGGATTTCATTCTTAAAACTTTTAACACAGTAGGTAAGAATAAAAGTCCTCATGTTTATGTGTTCAAAAATTGTAATTTTACGTATTCATTTATTATAAGTCCACTTAATTTCTATTCCACTGGATAACCAGAAATTTAGTCTCAGTATATTGTATGTTCCCCTCTTAATTTCCCCCAAGTTGCACCTAAACTTCAAAAGTCTTATAAAGCTCAAGTTAAGGATTGTGGGGTATGGGGGAAAGTGCTGGTGTAGATATAAATCAGAATGTTGATGCCAGCTAGCCAAAAATTGCCTTTAAACTACTCTCACCCACTGCTAGGTGTGAGTCTGTTAGGTATTCCTCCTAGCTTGCCTTTAAGGCCTCACTTGCTCATATCTATGGAACTACCTCTAGTCCAGAGGCTATTGGCCACTTGTAACCTTGAAAGGTATAGTGGAATCATGATGCTTCCAGGCCACACTGAGCCAAGGGGACTCTGGGAGGCTCCACTGTACAAGCCTTTTTTATTTGAGGTTTTATAGCTTCAGGGAACTCCACCCAGAGAAATGGAGAACAGGAACTCATTACTCTCAGTAACCACAAACCCAGCTGCCATTTGACTTTCCTTGGAGCTTGGCTCAGTGGGCAGAGCACAGGAAATCTCCTTCAGATCCACCAGAATCTGTGCCTTCTGATGTCTCTCCTTTGCCCAGAAAGAAAACTGTTCTAGTTTAGGTTTGAGGAAGTTCTGCTCCTATTCATGACATTTTCTCCCAATGCTTTGTTTATTCTTGATGTTATTTCCATTCTCCTCTGGGCTAGTAACACAGAACAGATTGAAAGTCTCCTTTTTCCCTTTCCATTCTGCTATTAAATCCCTTTCCTGAGGCAATAAGTACAGAATGACCAAGCAGGAAGGAACTGAGTGATCTCCAAGGAACTTTAGAGTCTAGAATCAAAGTGTGAGATCTCCCGTCTCTAAATCTGGATGAATTGAAGGCAAAATTTGTGACTGAATAGGAAAAGTCATTAAGATAACATAATGACATTACTGTTTAAACAAATACACAAAGTAAACGCTCTTATCCTATGTAGTTAGCAAATTAGGTAGGCTATTTAAGTATATAATTTTATTCACGCAGAGTTCACACAGCTTCAATAATATATAGCTTTCTAATTATCTTTTTTTACTTTTATTTTTGCATCTTGATATACATTGGAGTTGGCCTTTACCCGTTCATCTTTCCCCCTCCCTCTTTTCCCTCGCCCTCCAGTACATTATATCTGTTCACTTGTCTTAACAAGTTCAAGGTATTGTTGTGATTGTTGTGTCTTCTCCCCACCTTTATTTGTTTGTATATTTATTTATATATTTATTTTTAGCTCTCACAAATAAGTGAGAACATGTGGTATTTCTCTTTCTGTGTCTGACTTGTTTCACCTAATATAATTTTCTCTAAGTCCATCCATGTTGCTGCAAATGGTAGTATTTTATTCTCTTGTATAGCAGAGTAGTATTCCATTGTGTAGATATACCACAGTTTCCTTATCCACTTATCTGATTATGGACATTTGGCCTAGTTCTAACTCTTGACTATTGTAAATAGTGCTGCAATAAAAATGGGAGTACAGGTCTCCCTTCAGCATAATGATTTCCATTCCTCTAGGTATATTCTCAGCAGTGGAATAGCTGGGTCATATGGTAGATCTATCTGTTATTGTTTGAGGAACCTCCATACCATTTTCCATAAAGGCTGCACCATTTTGCAGTCCCACCAACAGTGTATGAGAGTTCCTTTTTCTCCACAACCTCGCCAGCATTTATCAGTCTCAGTCTTTTGGATATTATCCATCCTAACTGGAGTGAGATGGTATCTGAAAGTGATTTTGATTTGCATTTCCCAAATGCTGAGTGATATTGAGCATTTTTTCATGTCTCCATTGGCCATTCGTGTATCTTCCTTTGAAAAATGCCTATTTAGCTCCTTTGCCCATTTTCTACTTGGGTTATTTGTTTTTAGCTGTAAAGTTGTTTGAGTTCCTTGTATATTCTGGATATTAATCCTTTGTCAGATGTATATTTTGCAAATATTTTCTTCCACTCTGTTGTTTATCTTTTCACTTGGTTGATTGTTTCCGTTGCTGTGCAGAAGATTTTTAGTTTGACATAATCCCATTTGTTTGTTTTTTCTTTGGCTGCCTGTGCTTTTGGGGTCATATTCATGAAGTCTGTACCCACTCCTACTTCCTGGAGTGTTGTCCCTATGTTTTCTCTGAGGAGTTTTATTGCTTTAGGATGTATATTTAATTCTTTAATACATTTTAAGTTGATTTTGGTATGTGGTGAGAGGTACAGGTCTAGTTTCATTCTCCTACATATGAATATTCAGTTATCCCAGCACCATTTGCTGAAGAGGCAGTCTCTTCCCCAGTGTGTACACTTGGTGCCTTTGTCAAAGATCAGATGGCTGTATGTGTATGGGATGATTTCTGGGTTCTCTATTCTATTCCATTGATCCATGTGTATGTTTTATGCCAGTACCATGCTGTTTTGGTTATTATAGCTTTGTAGTATAGTTTAAAGTCAGGTAGTGTTATGCCTCCAGCTTTATATTTTTTGCTCAGGATTGTTTTGGCTAAGTGTGGTCTTTTATTATTCCATATAAATATCTGGACAGTTTTTTTTCCATTTCTGAGAAAAATGTCATTGGAATTTTGATGGGGATTGCATTGAATCTGTAGATCATTTGGATAGTATAACATTTTCAAAATGTTAATTCTTCCTATCAAAGAGCATGGGATATCATTCCATCTTCTTGTGTCCTCTTTAATTTCTTTCAACAGTGGTTTGTAGTTCTCTTTGTAGAGATTTTTCACATCCTTGGTTAACTTTCTTCCTAAGCATTTTATTTTTTTGGTGTCTACTGTAAATGGGCTAACTTTCTTGAATTCCTTTTGTGCATGTTCACTGTTGGAGTATAGAAATGCTACTGATTTTTGTGTGTTGATTTTGTATCCTGCTACTGTGCTGAAATCATTTATCAGTACGAAGAGTTTTTCTGTAGAGACTTTAGGCTGTTCAATATATAGGATCATGTCATCTGCATACAGGGACAGTTTTACTTCATCTTTTCCAAACTGGATGCCTTTTATTTCTCTCTCTTCTCTGATTGCCCTGGCTAATACTTCCAACACTATGTTGAATAGGAGTGGTGAGAGTGGGAATCCTTGTCTAGTTCCTGTTCAGGATGATATTGGCAGTGGACTTACCATATATGGCTTTTATTGTGTTGAGATACTTTCCAACTATACCTAACTTGTAGAGAGCCTTTATCATGAACAAATGTTGAATTTTATCAAATGCTTTTTCAGCATCTATAGAGATGATCATATGGTTTTTATCTTTGCTTTTATTGATGTGGTGTGTCACACTTATTGATTTGCATATGTTGAACCAACCTTGCCTCCCTGGGATGAATCCCACTTGATCATAGTGTATAAATTTTGTGTATGTGTTGCTGTATTCTGTTAGCTAGTATTTTATTGAGGATTTTTTTTGTCTATATTGATCAAGGTTATTGCCTATAGTTTTCTATATTTGATGTATCTTTGTCTTGTTTTGGTATCAGGGTGATGTTTGCCTCATAGGACGAGTTTGGGAGAATGGCCTCTGTTTTAATCTTTTGGAACAGTTTGTAGAGAATTGGTATCAATTCCTCTTTGAAGGTTTGGTGGAACTCTGCAGTGAACCTGTCCAGTCCTGGGCTTTTCTTTGTTGGAAGCCTTCTGATAACAGCTTCAATCTCTTTTATTGCTATTGGTCTGTTCAAATTTTCTGTATCTTCTTGGCTCAGTTTTGGTAACTTGTGTGTGTCCACATATTTATTCATTTCCTCCAGATTTTCAAATTTTTTGGCATATAGTTGTTTATAGCAGTTTCTAATGATTCCTTTTATTTCTGAGGTATCAGTTGTAATATCACCTTTTTCATTTCTAATTTTTGTTATTTATGTTTTCTCTCTTGTTTTCCTGAAAAGTTAGCCTTGCTAAAAATTTGTCAATTTTATTTATCTTTTTTAAAAAACCTACTTTTTATTTCGTTGATCTTTTGTATCACTTCTCAGGTTTCTATTTCATTTAGTTCTGCTCTGATCTTAATTATTTCTTTCCATCTACTAACTTTGGGTTTGGATTGTTGGAGCAGCCTAATTTATAAAGCAAATACTGTAAGATCTAAACAATGAGATAGATGCTAACACCATAATAGCGGGGAACCTGAACACCCCACTCTCAACATTGGACAGGTCATCAAGGCAAAAATCAATAGAGAAACACAAGATCTAAACAATGCTTTAAACCAATTGGACTTTTCAGATATCTACAGAGCATTCCATCTAACAACCTCAAAATATTCATTCTTCTCATCAGCACATGGAACATTCTCCAGGATAGACCACATGTTAGGTCACAAATCAAGTCTCAACAAATTCAAAAAAATAGGAATTATTCCATATATTTTATTCAGATCACAATGGATTAAAATTAGAGATCACTAACAAATGAAACTCTGGAAACTATACAAACACATGGAAATTAAACAACATTCTACTTAATGATATATGGGTCCAAGAAGAAATTAAACTGGAAATCAAAAGATGTATTGAAACTAATGAAAATAATGACATATCATACTTAAACCTGTGGCATATGGCAAAAGCAGTTCTAAGGGAGAAATTTATCACATTAAATGCTTATTTCAGAAGAATGGAAAGATGGAAAATAAACAACCTAACACTTCACCTTAAGGGTTTCTAATTTTCAAAGTACATACAATCTTAACACAATAAATATTGGCTACACAAAGTTCATATATTTTTAGTCATTAGGAAGGCAATATAGAATCATCTATGACTTTTAATAATTATAATTAATGTTACCTGAAAGCATGTGGAAGTATTAGTTGTGATTAGTTCAAGTACAATAACAGAAAGTTTATTCTATAAACAAGTAGAGTAACTCCAACTACAACAAACAAAAACCATAAGCTGTGAGCAATTTGGTTGAGCCAGAACCCTAAAATTGAATGAATTTGCTATGCATTGCTTGACATATTAATATAAATAAAACAAGTCAGCCAATCTACAATTCATTTTAGAAGGCAAATTAGGAAAAAATAACTGAAAGTACAG
Source organism: Cynocephalus volans (assembly GCF_027409185.1). NCBI lineage: Eukaryota > Metazoa > Chordata > Mammalia > Dermoptera > Cynocephalidae > Cynocephalus > Cynocephalus volans. Next base: position 83,196,860 of record NC_084464.1, read on the forward strand.
CAAATATGAAAAGAAATGGACTTATTCATTACAAGGAGAGACAAGTAATATGAAAAGCCAATGATTTGAATTAATAATAAAGTTGAAGCTTAAGCATATAAATCATCTAGTTCAGTTGAGTTTAAATTCATGGTCTCTAAACAAACACTCAAAATGCTTAATTTATAATGCTATTTATTAACATAAAGTCTATAAATTTATGATGGTTGATTTACTAGTTGATAATTCCATTAAAAATCAAATGTCCTTGTCCTCAAAACCCATTTCAGAGTAACAGAAGAAGCAACTTCCCCACCGGATAACCAGACTTCCACATAGAGATAAAACACAAAAATCCAAGAAAATATAACATCACAAAAGAATACAGTAATTATCAAATATCATATCCTACAGAGCAGGAAACCTTTCAAATGACTGAAAAGGAATTCTGAGCAACAATCTTAAGGAAACTCACTGAGATATGAGAAGACTCAGACAAGATAAGAAATAAGAAAAATACAGGAGATGAAGGAGGAAATTTATAAAGAGAATAATACTTTTAAAAGGAATGTAGCAGAACATGAAACTGAAAGACTAATTCAATGAAATAAAAAACACAACTAAGAGCTTAAGCAGCAGGCTAGAACAAGAAGATGAAAGAATTTCTGATATTGAAGACAGTCTTTTCAATATAACCCAGGTGGACAAAAAAAAAGGAAAAAAGAATTTTAAAAAATGAAGAAAATCTGAGAGAGCTAGTAGACAACATTAAGTGCACAAACAGTCAAATCATGAATGTTTCAGAAGGGGAGGAAAAAGGAAAAGGCATGGAAAACCTACTCAACAAAATAAGAACAGAAGCTTCTCAGGGAGAGACACAGACCTCTCAGGAGGCTCAAAGTTCCCCAAACAGATTAAGCCCAAGAAGATCCTCTATAAGACACATTATAGTCAAACTAGCAAGGCTCAAAGACAAAGAATCTTAAAGGAAGTCAGGGAAAAGCATCAAGTCATCTATAAAGGAGCCCCTATCAGACTAACAGCAGACTTCTCAACAGGCCAGAAGAAGATAGGATTATATATTCAAATACCAAAAGAAAAAAAGTGCCAGCCAAGAATACTGTATCCAGCAAGGCTATCCTTCAGAAATGAGGGGAAAATAGTGTATTTCCCAGACAAACAAAAACTGCAGGAGTTCACCACTACACAACCAACCCTATGTGGAATCCTCAGGAAGTCCTGCATCTAGAATCTGAAAAATGGTAATCACTACCATGAATACACAAAAAAGAACAAAACCCACTGGTAGACCAAAATGCAAATGAGAAAGAAAAAGAAACTAAATCTTGCTACCACAAAAAACCATAATGACTATGTAATAATGCCCTGCTTTATTTCTGATTTTATAATTTTGGTCTTCTCTCTTTTTTTCTTGGTCCATTTAGATAAAGTTTTGCAAATTTTTTTGATCTTTTTAAAGAATCAACTTTTGGTTCTGTTGATTTTCTCTATTGCTTTTTAAGTCCCTATTTCATATATTTCTGTTGTAATCTTTGTCATTTCCTACTTAGATTTGGTTTTGGTTTAGTTTTCTCTTCATTTTCTATTTTCTTAAGGCAGAAGTTTACCTTGCTGATTAGAGACTTTTCTTACTTTTAATATAGGTGTTTACAAGTATAAATTTTCCTCTAAGCACTGTGTGAGCTCTGCATCCTATAAATTTTGATATGTTGTGCTTTGATCTTTATCTCGAAGTACTCCCTAATTTCTCTGTGATAGTTCTTTTCACCCATTGTTTATTTAGGAGAGTGTTGTTTAATTTCCACACGTTTGCGAATTTTCTAAATTTCCTTCTGTTATTGTGGTCAGAGAACGTATTTTCTATGATTTTTGTCTTTTTAAATGTATTAAGACTTGTGGCCAAAAATAAAGAAATAAAAATCGTGTTCTTTTTGCTGCACTCAGTCAATCAGTAAATACATTTATTGAACTACCAAAGTGTTAAACACTTTACTAGACATCAGAGACACAGTTAGGATAAAGTCACTTCCTTAAGAAGCTCAAGGCTGGTTCGAGAAACAAGTAAATAGTGGCTTGCAACACAGTGATTAGTCATGTACTCATTTAACAAATATTTCTTGACTGCTTACTTTATTTCAGGCATTGGGAGAGGTGCTGAATTAAGATACCTTTCTCTCCTAAAAGTTGGAGCCACTAGCCTGCTGGGAGAGGTAAACTGAAATGGACTGATTAACATACAGAGAACTAACATAGCTTCTGCTTGAGGCAGCACCAGGTACTTCAGGCGACATTGCCAAAAGCATTCTGCTTCAAGTTTTAGAAAAACCAATTTGTGCCAGTTTAATGGGGGGTAACAAGCATTTTCAAAGTTTATTTTATAATGTTTCTGTCTTGTGTGGATGTACTTAAATAGAAGAATAAAAATTGCTTTACAGTTAAGTAAATGGAACTGAAGAAGTGGGGGGGGGGTGTCATTGCAATACATCTGCTTAGATAAGGCTCATAGCTCTTTAAGAGATCCAGGAGAGGTACCATGCTCTGCATAAAGAAGGCACTCCTATCTGAAGGAAGCACAGACAGAAGATACCCAAACTAGAAGGAGTGGGGACCGTGGTCAAAAAAGAAAACAGAGATACTTAGTCATTGTAAGAAGTTTATTTAACCTGATCAGAGATTTAGAATGTGTAAAGGGAAATTTCCTGATGGGGAGTGGGAATGTAAAGAGGAAGGATAGACTATGGCCAGAACTGATAATCAGTATAATGCCCCTAGTATCCATGCCCTAATCCTCAGAACCTGTGAATGTTCTAAACAGCATGAAAAAAGGACTTTGCAAATGTAACTAAACTTACTGATAATAAATTAGGGAGATTATCCCAAATTATCTGGATGAGTCAACTGTCTCTCACTAGGTAAAACAAAAAAAGGGGGCACGGGAGGAGTCATAGAGATCCAGTACCTGAGAAGGCCTCGACCCACCATTGTTGGCTTTGTAGATGAAGGGAGGGTGGCCCAAGGAGTTAAGTGCAGCCCTGACTGTAAGCCAGCGAGGAAATGAACACTTCAGTCCTACAACTATAAGAAAATGACTTAGTGACTTAACGCCAACAACTCGAATGAGCTTACAAGTGGATTCTTTCCAGAGTCTCCCAAGAAGAGCTCAGGACAACTGACCCTTTGATTTCAGCCTTGTGAAACAAGAGCAGAGAAAGTAATCTAGCCAACCCAGACTTCGAACCTACAGAACTGTGAGATCATAAATTTGTGTTTCAGCCTCAAAACGTTTTGTAATTTAATACAGCAGCAATAGAAAATGAATACAAGGTTAAAGAGGTAAGTAAAGACTAGGCATTATAGGTCCTCGTATGCCCACTAGGCTTTGATAGACATTTATTTCAAAGCAGAGTGGGTTTATGATAGACATTTGTTTCAAAGCAAGGCACTAGTCTAGTGTCTAGAGTATACACTAGAAAATAAGATCCCCTACTACAATGTGAGCTCCGTGAGGGGAGGGATTACTGTCTATACAATGCTGTATCCCCATTCTCTAGAACAAGTTCCAGCAATTAACAGATAGTGAACAAATATTTGTTATTGAATAAATGATACTATCCAGGAGTAGAAAGGATCATTAAATTCTCAAATTTTGTCTATAGCAAGTATTTCCACGTGGGCATATGGGGGTGAGGGGAGGAAGGCAGAGGTCAAAGTCTTCTTTCTCTTCACTGTTTTCTACTCACATTTCTTTTCATTTTTGCTGAAGGACTGTTTAAGCAACAAAATCAAAATAGGATCAGAAAATGGCATTGACATGGCAGTGAGTGCTAGGAGTGGACTTGCTATCCTGTAAAGGATGAGAAAGGCATGAAATACATTGTGAGGACTTGACTTGGAAGCCATCAGGAATCAGGAGTAAATGCCTCCTGAAGCTCTGCTGATGGATTCTGTCTATTCCCCATCCTCATTAAAGTGGATTTCTCACTTGTTGAATGAGCTGGAAATGAAACTACATGTTTAAGGAAGTGTTTAGAGTGAATCGCTTCAAATAGGTACCATGAAATGACATTAGGCAAAGAAAAATAAAATAAACCCAATTTAAAAGACCATTCTGACTTGCTGGTTTTGGTCTTGGTAGTGGAACAAATTTAGTTTTTGAAAGCTTATGCTTATCTTTTGTATTTTTCGTGTTTTTAAACCTGGCCTTGTTTGGATTGTAATTTCCTCAAAGGAAAGGATGGAGTGAATCCGTGTACATCTGTACAAACATAGCTTAATACTTTGCACACAATGGGTATTCAATAAACAATGTTTTTTATCCTATTTATTTGAAAAAGTTTAAAAAATAAATCTAAAAAGATACCTCAGAAACTGACAAATATAGTCTCCCAGAGTAATCTCAGTTCCAGCTTTTCTTGTTCCATACCCAAACACAGATAACAAAAACAATGTATTATTTCGGTCACTTGATGAATAATTACTTAGTGTCTATCACATGACAGGCATCATGCTACAGGGACAAGATGATGAGGAAATCAGACTCAGTGGGTCACTGATAAAAGAGTTCACAGTCTGTAGTAGTCCTCCCTCCCAAAGTCTTACTATACAAGGTTCCAGTTGCCTGCAACTAACCATGGTTAGAAATTATTACATGGAAAATTCCAGAAACAACAATTCATGAGTTTTAAATGGCACACCGATCTTAGTAGTGTGGTGAAATCTCATGCTATCTGACTCTGTCTGGCCTGGGACATGAATTGTCCCTTTGTTTAGCGTACCCAGGCTATCCATGCTCCCTGCCTACTAGCCAGTTAGTAGCCATCTTGGTTATCAGATAGCCTGTCATGGTGTCTCAAAACTTGTATTCAAGTAACCCTTATTTTACTTAATAATAGCCCCAAAGTGCATAAGGAGTGATGCTGGCAATTTGGATACACCAAAGAGAAGCCATAAAGTGCTTCCTCTAACATACTATATATGGAAGTGTTTCAAAAAGTTTGTGGAAAAATAGAATTAAAAGATAATATGAATCTTTCCATTAACTTTTCGAATGCACTTGTATAGGGGTCGATACTATCTGCGGCTTCAGTTATCCACAGAGTGTCTTGGGACTGGAGAAGGAGGAGACTCCTGTACTTGGGGAAGTAGAGATGTATCAAAAAAATCACACTAATAAATATATAACAAGTTGAATGGGTATTCTTAATGAAAAGAATATGTTCCTCAGATAGAAAAAGAGAGACAAAGCACTGCCAGGCAGATGCTATTATGAAGTTTTGATGAAGCATGGGACTGTAGAGGAATGGCCAGCTGTTTAGTACGGCTAGCACACAGCACACAGGCTGGATATGGGGAGCAGCTGGAGACGGAGTGGAGAGATGGGAAAGCCTGACTGTATCCATCTGGGCAACTTGGACTTTATTCTGTAGATGATTAGCACATCCACAGTCTTGGGCTTCCCCTTTAATTAAGTGATCATTTGAATTTGCCATAGAACTTACAAAAACTATATACTTCCATATGTCTATATTTAAAAATAATTTAGCTAAACAAATAATAGTATTAATAATAATAATAATTGTGTGTCCCATTTCTTAGAAAAAATTATTGTACTTAGTTTCCTCAGTTTTATTCACTTAGAAAGAAAAGTTCTTCTGCATGTAAGAAATCTTCTAGTTACACACACATACACACACACACACACAAAATTAATCGGAAAATTGTCCCCTTTGTTCCAGAACACAAGTTGTACAAATCACATAGAACAGTAGGCAAAAATATTCTTTCGCTCTCCATTGTATCCCCAAAGACTTAAACCAAACAAAAAATAAAAATTCTACCACCAAATACAAAATAATATATATAAACTAAATATAGTTAGAGACACTAGACCAATACAAAATGATTTTTTCATTTTGCAAAGAAATACAAAATGTTGCATTTTAAACGAGAAAATATAGATGTTCTTTTATATCAACTTGACTCCAAAAAATAGAAATAAGGACTATATATATTAGTCTTTGTTATTACAACAGTAATCAATCTTACACTTTCCTCAAAATAAACAATTTTGATTAAAATATAAACACATCCCAGAGCATCAGTGAGAAATTTTCAGTCCCTGAATTCATAAAAATGTGATAACGTTAGTTGTTAACTAGCATTTTTTTTTCAAAAATATGGGAAATATTGTTGGCCATTTTGTTTTATTTGCTTTTATTCTACTCTCCTGCTCTATTGTCTGTTTAAGCCATAAATGTTAGAGAAAGCGCAGGCTAAATACTGTCCAGCGAAGAGAGTGAATGCCCAGGTACTAACAGAAACATGTATTTGTACCCCCACCACTCCCCACCGTCCCCGCTTGGGGATGGGGGAAGGCTTTTCATTGTCTTAAAAGGGAATAGGTAGTCTGGATTGGATAGACTGTGTATTTTCTCCAATATTATAAAGATATTTATAAGGAAACTTTTAAAGCATAGATCATTGTTTAAGCATAGATTCAATAAAAAAGTTAGAGTTAGGAAAACTTAACAGTTTATCTCATCTACATTCTTATTTTACAGTCCCCAGGAAGGTGTTTCATCTTGCCTAATTTGACAAAAACAGTTGAGCACTCACCAGTTTTCAATGTGCTTCTGTATGTTTCTCACATTCCCTTGCACTTAGGTTGAGTCTTGTGGCTAGTTCTAGTGGATGGACTATAAATACAAGAGATAAATTACTTCTCAGCTGAACTCTTAAGATGTCGTGTGCCTCCCTCCATCTCTTTCTTCCCCTCCTGTAGCAACCTACAAAATGTTGGCTCTTCAAGCAGCCTGGGACCTTGAGTAAATATAAAGTGCCCTCACCTGCCAACTTTCACTGAAAAAGAAATGTTGATATGAAAAAAAAAATGTTTTTATTGAACTGCTGAGATTCTGGAGTTTGCCTGCTGTGGCAGTTAGCAATTATTTAATCCAACATATGTGGCATGAAATGTGCTTCTGGTGTAACAAAGTCTAAAGTATTTGACATTGACCTATTGTCCTAAGGCAAGGTAACCAATATCAGGGACTGAAATGATGAACATACAACTATGCACAGGCAGTAGATTTGTTAACACTAATAAAGTAAGAGAAAGATCATGTGTTACTAAATTTGTAGTTGAAGAGAAAAAATTTACAAGTACATTACTTGCTATTAGCTGTGCTCGATAAATAAGAAAGTGATTAACACAGGAAGAATTTGCCAGTTTGCAAGCAGAAATTTAGGCTTGCATGATTGGCAAAACTGACAGCTTTCCGATTCTAAACGGTAAGAGACTGGATAAAAATTGGCTTTAAGAGACAATGGCCAGTATACCTGTTGTACTAGATAAAATGAAATAACAAAGATCAGATTAAGGTATGGCTGACACATCATTCCAGAAAGCCTCAAGATAGCTTGCAATATGTGGGGAGAGAGTCATAGAACAAGAAAGCAAAAAAGCAAAGCAGATTCCAGGATCATGATTCATGGAACTGACTGAAAGCAAATAAGTCAGAAGCCTACTGTATTTTCAAGGGAAAGTTATCATACGCCTGAACTACAAAATACCTTTGATTGTTCCAAACAAACAAATAAGAAAACACTGTGGACTCTCAAACTTCTGGAAAAAAGAAATAAGTTGAGAATGTGGGACAGAGTCTCCGATTCCTATTTCACATGAGCCGACGATAATGGAAAAATTGTAACATCCCAAGAGGCAAACTCAAAGAATAAGGTGAACCACAGGCAAAAGAAGTACTCCTGAGTAGAGCCAAAAATTAATCAAGGTACTTCTACCACCTCAAAGCAGGAAGTCTTCAAAATGTCTGCCCAGTGAGATTCCAGAATTGCTACAGAACAGTGACTATGTGCCACCCAGGCTTCCTTTTTCCAAATGGGATTGTTTATTGCAGTTATTCTGATCCTATTTGATTTTTGTACACTAATGTGGACAGTGAGCAGGTAACCTGTCTTTTCAGTTCATACATCTTCAGTTCAGAAATGACTGGCAATACAACTGCGTGTCTCCTGGAGTTCATGGACTTTGAATTTGATTCAGAAATTTGTTGGGACATTGGTTTGTCTCACTTGAAGAGGAGTTGTCTGTTTTCTATATGTGAGAAAAAGGAACATGTATTGAGCTGTGCCAGAGATGACTAGTGTTAACCCAATATTCCATGTTCCCTCAGGCATTCTATTTTGGGTAGTAAAGGAGTAGCTGAGCAGGTGATTAGTGTTTCTATCTAGAACAACTGGAAAGGAAAAATATAGCACAACATACATTTGCCTGAAGGCAGCAGGCAGCTTCTGAGATAAGAAGTACTAAGACTCTGGAGACAAAAGAATATTGGAGAAATGAGTTGCCTTCTGCAGCTACTTTTACTTGGGATCTTTCAAAGATTCTGTGCATTGACAGGAGGCATAAAATCCAGTGAAAACTCTGGTGGAGGATTGCTATGGGCAAACAGAGAAACTAGAAGTAGAGATTTGCAGCCTCAAGTACGTGGCTGTTTTCACCAAAACTGGGGCATCATGGGCCAGGAAGCTAAAAACCTAAAAGGAAAAGCCTCTGAAAAGCAAAATGTTGATGAGACAAAGATTCGAGTCTGGTTTCTGCTAAGTAAAAGGGGTTACAGAATATACTGAACTCTTGTTTGAAAACTCTGTAGGAACAGATTTAGTCTACATGAAGTAGACTGAATTTTTTCAGGGCTACAAGATGCAGTGACTGTACCCGGTACCTAGATGAAGTAAAATGAACAGCCACCAATAACTCTGCCCACTAGAGGCAGGGGAAATCCTATAATAGAATAATAATATAATATATCTGGAACCTCCACAGATTTTTATCTACTATGCTTAGCATTACATAAAAAAATATTTTTAGTAAGACAAAAGGAGAAAAAAGTAAACAATGGAAGCACACCCACTGGTGATCCAGACAGATCTGGATACTAGTGCTGGCTTTTAAGGCCTTTAAAATAATTATGATTGATATATTCAAAAACATTAAGGAAAAATGAACAAAATAAATAAAATATAAAAAATATAACCAGAAAATTGAAATCTATATAAAAAAAAGAATCAACTAGAAATTGCAAAAGTAAAATAACACAAATCTAAAATTAAAATCTCACTAGATGTGTTTAACAGAAAGATTACACACAGACAGATGGATAAAAAATATGCATGTGCTTTTCTTGTATAATGCATGCTTGTTTTTCCCTTTGTTTAGGAATAAGCACAATGCAAGTGGCAGAACAACCTGGGCACATGTCAGACACCAGATAGTACACCACTGGGTCACAGGAACTAGTCTGCAAAGGCTCATTGGGACAGAACAGAGCAGGCATATCAAAAACAAGGGACAAAAGTTTCAGTCAGAAAGTGTGTGGTTCCTTCCTGAAAATACAGTCTTCTTTCCAAAATGGAGGTGATTCTTCAGTATGCCACATTGCTCCGGAACAGGGACCTCAAAATTTCTTTTTTTACAAAGTATGCCTCCAGGTCCGCCTTTCCTTTCACATTGATTATTCCTCAACACGTGCACGTGTATCCCAGCATCTGTAGGATGAGGCTAGTTTCCTCAGTAACCTGTGTTTTGTCCAGGACCCCAGTGCTGTCCATCTTACTGGCCAATTGACTGTGTTGCTCCAGATATCATACTGAGGAGAGAGGCAAAATAAACAAAAATTCTTAAGGCAATAAAATTAGGGGGTTGTATTAGTCCATTTTTTTGTTGCTATAACATAATACCTGAGACTGGGTAATTTATAAAGAACAGTGGAGTATTTGGCTTATGATTCTAGGACAGCTGCATCTGACATGGGCCTGAGGCTGCTTCCACTCGTGGCAGAAAGTGACAGGCAGCTGGCAGGTACAAGCAGATCACATGGCAAGGAGAAGTAAGAGAGAGAGAGGAGGTGCCAGGGTCCTATAAACAACCAGCTCTCCTGAGAACTAATAGAGCGAGAACTCACTCACTACCCCTCTCCCCCAGGGAGAGCATTAATCCATTCATGAGGGATCCACCCCCATGACTCAAAGAGCTCTCAACACTGCCACATTGGGGATTAGATTTCCACATGAGTTTTGAGGGGACAACACATCCAAACTCTATCAGGGGTGTATATTATTTTCTGGTGCATGTTCTTTTTCCAGAAAATATGGTAGCTCGCCAACTACATCTAATATTCAAACACATAGTATTTGTGCATAAGTTCATTATGTCACCCCATGTGGAGTTTGGGCTCACCCCTGTGTTTTGTTGCCAGTGTCTGTCCATGGGCCCCCATGGGGACCCATGATGCTTGTCACCTTGCTCTGTTGTGTCCCATGCCAGCAGCATGTTGCCATCATCACCAAACTTAGTCCTCACAGCCTAGGACCAGTTTTGTACCAAACTCATCTGATATTTTGATGCCATTTGCCTTTTGTAAAGTTAATTCACTAAGTTTTATGTACTTTGAAAAAAATATATATGCATGTGTATCTCCATATTTTCCAACCCCTTTGTAGTTAACTGGGGCCATGTGACTGGTTTGACCAAGTGACCTTGGATAGAAGTAATAAATGTCTCTAATGAGGTCAGGCAGGTAAAGGCAGTAGGTCTCTGTTTTGGGTGGGTGGGTGGGGTCTCCCTACTGTGGCAGTTATTAAGCTTTAACTCAGTAAATGTAGGTATGTTTCTATAGAAAGTTAATAGGTAAAATCTGCTGATTCTGCCTCCATTGTTTTCTTATTAATTCACACTGCATCACAATTCTAGAGCTATAAGCTAAACTAACCGACTTGGTCATAATACTCAAAGAAAAACCATCTGGAAGTCAGGATTGGTTTTGCTGTTTGTTTTCTTGTTTAACTTGCACAATCAATCACATTTTTGTTGGCTAAGATTAGTAAACACTTTGTTAACAAAGGATTTTATAAATTCTCTATTTCTGAGTCCAGCAGCAATGTAGCAAAGGCTTGCTTTGGCCCTTTATTTTGATCATGGCAACATTATTAAAATTAACTACCACCAAAGCAAATTGGTATCTCCATAAAAGTTATAGAAGTGCTTTAGATATATACATTCATGGGAACCAAGTGAGAAATGTATCCATAGTTAGGTGGCCCATGAAGACTACGTTCATGTCATTTACTACTCGTATGTAATATTAAAATATGACTTTTTTGGTAAAAAATAAATAAAGTAAAATAGCAGGTATCTATTTAAAAGCCAAAGATTCTTCCAAAATATGGCAAAGGATGTAAAAGCCAAGTACATTTTCAGAGTATAAGTCAATATGTATGCCTCAGGGATCCTTGTTGGCTTCCCAGCATTTAAAAGCCATCTATCTGAAATTAGAGTCTTAGAGTGGAATCGAAGGCAAGACAGCATAATGAATGGATATTCTCTAAACACAGTTTTTGAAGTCCAATTGCTTTAGTTCAAATTCTGTCTCTGACATTTACAGAGTCTCATGCTCTATGGACTGAGCTAGCCAGACTGTCTCTGACGATTACTAGTATAATCTCTTAAACTTCTTTAAGTCCCATTTTTCTCCATTTTCAGCATGGGGATAACAGTACTGACTTATAGGGTTGTAAGTATTAAATATAATAATATAGGGCACATGGCAAATGTGCAATAGTTGGGTGCCAGGATTAGTAGCTGTACCACAATGCAGTTGTATATAATAAAAAGTCTCTATAGCTTAGCACCACAAAGTCAAGTAAGGCATTTTAAGAAAGAGGTTTCTAGTGTCATAGGAAGTGATAGAAGTTAAATACACACAACTGGTAGTTGGAAATAGAAAAGGTGATCAGTACATTGAAAAGTAAGTTTTGTCCTGTTCATATACACAAGGATACTTCAAAAAACATGGAAAAAGAGAATTGAAAGATAACACAAATCTTTCCATAAACTTTTTATTTTACATATTGAAATTTACTGTGATTGAGGTAAAATTTTATTCACATCATCAGTTAGGAGAGGAAAAATAACTAAGTGAAAAGTTTTGGGGCAACTGGAGCCAAACAAACATATGTCTCTATTTAACACTGTAGGTAAGAAGAAATTCCAAATTTATCAAAGTGTTCTGACTAAGAAAAAGAAAACTACAATAGTATTAGAAGAAAATAGAAGGGAATATTTTTATAATCATAGAGGTAGAAGAGGCTTTTCTAAGCAAGACATCTAACCCAAAATCTACAATGAAGAAAACTGAAAGATTTAACTAGTAAAAATTAAACTTTTGTACAAAAAAATATTTTTAAGTTAAAAGTAACAGACTAAGATATATTATATATATAATAGCAAATGAACAATACCTAATTACATACAGAAGTCTATAAATGTCAATCAAATTAAAAAATGGGAGAGTATATGAACATGCAATTCACAAGAAGATGAAATACAAGTGGTCCATCGACATAGGAAGGGATGCTCGCTGTCACTGAAGTCAGCCCTCAATATCTTTGGGTTCCACATGTGTGAATTCAACCACTGCAGATCAAAAATATTCAGGGGAAAAAAATGATACAACAATAAAAAATAATACAAATAAAAAACACTATATAACAGTTATTTACATAGCATTTACATTGTTTTAGGTATTATAAGTAATCTAAAGATGATTTAAAGTATGTGGGAGGATGTACGCAGGTTGTCTGCAAATAGTACACTATTTTATATCAGGGACTAGAGCATCTGCAGATTTTGGTGTATGTGGGGGTCCCAGAGCCAATCCCCTGAGGATACTGAGGGATGACTGTTCTACCAGGAAAATAACAATGAGGTAATTTAGCACAAATATTCACAAAGCAAAAATCAAATACTTTGGTAATAGCTATTGTTGGTGAGGATGTGGAGAAGCAGATATTGTTAAATATATACCTTCCATGGGAGTACAAATTAGTAAAGCCAATTTAAAACCATGCATATCTTTATACTCACTAAATGGATGTAATAAAAAAGACAAACAATAGCAAGTGTTAACTAGGATGTGGACAAACTAAATCTCTTTTTGCATTGCTGGTAAGAATGTAAAGTGGTGTGCTACTGTGAAGAAGTTTGACAGTTTCTTAAAAAGTAAAACAGTCTATCATTTGACCCAGCAAATCCATTTTTAAATATATACCCAAAATACATGAAAACATCCACACAGAGTCTTCTGCAGAAAGCTCACTGCCGGATTATTCATAATAACTAAAACACGGAAACGATGAAAGTATACATTACTTGATGAATGGATTAGCAAAATGTGGTATATCCATACAGTGGAATATTACTCAGTCATAAGAAGAAATGCAGTACTGATAAATGCTACAACATGGATAAGTCTCTGAAACATTATGCTAAGTGAAAGAGGACAAATGCAAAAGACCACATAGTGTGTGGTTACATTTATGTGCAATGTCCACAATAAACAAATCTGTAGAGACAGAAATTATACTGGGGGGGTTGGCCAGTGTTGGGGCTGCATATGGTAGGATGGGGAGAAGCGGACAGGGTTTTTTTGTTTGTTTGTTTTGTGGTAGGGGGCTAATGGAAATGATTTAAAATAAATTTGTGGTGGTGATTGCACAACTCTTTAAATATATGAATACTCATATTAGTTTAAAGATATTAATACCCTCTTAAAATGGGTAACATTTATGATATGTGAGTTATTCCTTAGTAAAGCTTTTTAAAATGCAAATAACTTGATACGTCTATTACATTTCTAGGAATTTGGCCTTCAGAAATATTTATGTGCACAGAGATTGATGTTCAAGGATGTATTTACAGCATTTCTCATAATTGCTCGGGGCCGGCCCCGTGGCGCACTCGGGAGAGTGCGGCGCTTGAGAGTGCAGCAGCGCTCCCGCCATAGGTTACATCTACACAATGGAATACTACTCAGCTATAAAAACGAATGAAATACTGCCATTTGCAACAACATGGATGGACCTCGAGAGAATTATATTAAGTGAAACAAGTCAGGCACAGAAAGAGAAATACCACATGTTCTCACTTATTGGTGGGAGCTAAAAATTAATATATAAATTCACACACACACATACACACACAAACCGGGGGGGGGGGGGGGGGAGGAAGATATAACAACCACAATTATTTGAAGTTGATACAACAAACAAACAGAAAGGACATTGTTGGGGGGGAGGGGGGAGGGAGAAGGGAGGGAGGTTTTGGTGATGGGGAGCATTAATCAGCTACAATGTATATCGACAAAATAAAATTTAAAAAAAAAAAAAAAATATTTGCCAAAAGAAAAAAAAAAAAAAAAAAAAAACAGATCCTATATAGGAAGGGCCGGTGCACTCAATGCACTCACTGGCTGAGCCCGGTTCGGGTGACAGCAAGTCAAGGGTTGCGATCCCCTTACCGGTCACAAAAAGACAAAAATAATAATAATAATAATTGCACGTGGAAACAACCCACCTATATAGCAGTAATTTACTAGATTAAATTTTTTTAAAAATTTTATTTTGTCGATATACATTGTGGCTGATTATTGTTCCCCACCACCAAAACCTCCCTCCCTCCTCCCTCCCCCCTCCCCCCCCACCAATGTCCTTTCTGTTTGCTTGTCATATCAACTTCAGGTAATTGTGGTTGTTATATCTTCTTCGGCCCTCCCCCCGGTTTTTTGTGTGTGTGTGTGTGGGTGTGTGTGAGGGGGGGGTGTGAATTATATATTAATTTTTAGCTCCCACCAATAAGTGAGAACATGTGGTATTTCTCTTTCTGTGCCGGCCTGACTTGTTTCACTTAATATAATTCTCTCAAGGTCCATCCATGTTGTTGCAAATGGCAATATTTCATTCGTTTTTATAGGTGAGCAGTATTCCATTGTGTAGATATACCACATTTTCTGTGCTATATCTGTCCATCTGATGATGGACATTTGGGCTGGTTCCAACTCTTGGCTATTGTAAAGAGTGCTGCGATGAACATTGGGGAACAGGTATACCTTCGACTTGATGATTTCCATTCCTCTGGGTATATTCCCAACAGTGGGATAGCTGGGTCGTATGGTAGATCTATCTGCAATTGTTTGAGGAACCTCCATACCGTTTTCCACAGAGGTTGCACCATTTTACAGTCCCACCAACAAAGTATGAGAGTTCCTTTTTCTCCACAACCTCGCCAGCATTTATCATTCACAGTCTTTTGGATACTAGCCATCCTAACTGGGGTGAGATGGTATCTCAGCGTGGTTTTGATTTGCATTTCCCGGATGCTGAGTGATGTTGAGCATTTTTTCATATGTCTGTTGGCCATTTGTATATCTTCCTTACAGAAATGCCTACTTAGCTCTTTTGCCCATTTTTTAATTGGGTTGCTTGTTTTTTTCTTGTAAAGTTGTTTAAGTTCCTTATGTATTCTGGATATTAATCCTTTGTCAGATGTATATTTTGCAAATATTTTCTCCCACTCTGTTGGTTATCTTTTAACTCTGTTAATTGTTTCTTTTGCTGTGCAGAAGCTTTTTAGTTTGATATAATCCCATTGGTTTATTTTTCCTTTGGTTGCCTGTGCTTTTGGGGTCATATTCATGAAGTCTGTGTCCAGTCCTATTTCCTGAAGTGTTTCTCCTATGTTTTCTTTAAGAAGTTTTATTGTTTCAGGGTGTATATTTAAATCCTTAATCCATTTTGAGTTGATTTTAGTATACGGTGAGAGGTATGGATCTAGTTTCATTCTCCTGCATATGGATATCCAATTATCCCAGCACCATTTGCTGAACAGGCAGTCCCTTCCCCAGTGAATAGGCTCGGTGCCTTTGTCAAAGATCAGATGGCAGTAAGTGTGTGGGTTGATTTCTGGATTCTCTATTCTATTCCATTGGTCAGTGTGTCTGTTTTTATGCCAGTACCATACTGTTTTGGTTATTATAGCTTTGTAGTATAGCTTAAAGTCAGGTAGTGTTATGCCTCCAGCTTTATTGTTTTTGCTGAGCATTGCTTTGGCTATGCGTGGTCTTTTATTGTTCCATAGAAATATCTGGATAGTTTTTCCATTTCTGAGAAAAATGTCGTTGGAATTTTGATGGGGATTGCATTGAATTTGTATGTCACTTTGGGTAGTATGGACATTTTCACTATGTTGATTCTTCCAATCCAAGAGCATGGAATATCTTTCCATCTTCTTGTATCCTTTCTAATTTCTCTCAGCAGTGGTTTGTAGTTCTCATTATAGAGATTTTTCACCTCCTTGGTTAACTCAATTCCTAAGTATTTTATTTTTTTGGTGGCTATTGTAAATGGGAAGGCTTTCTTGACTTCTCATTCTGCATGTTCACTATTGGAGTATAGAAATGCTACTGATTTTTGTGTGTTGATTTTGTATCCTGCTACTGTGCTGAAATCATTTATCAATTCCAAGAGGTTTTTTGTAGAGGTTTTAGGCTGTTCGATATATAGGATCATGTCATCTGCAAACAGGGACAGTTTGACTTCCTCTTTTCCAATCTGGATGCCCTTTATTTCCTTCTCTTCTCTGATTGCTCTGGCTAGTACTTCCAACACTATGTTGAATAGGAGTGGTGAGAGTGGGCATCCTTGTCTAGTTCCTGTTCTTAAAGGAAAAGCTTGCAGCTTTTGCCCATTCAGGATGATATTGGCAGTGGGTTTGGCATATATGGCTTTAATTATGTTGAGATACTTTCCCTCTATACCTAACTTATAGAGGGCCTTTGTCATGAATGAGTGCTGAACTTTATCAAATGCTTTTTCAGCATCTATAGAGATGATCATATGGTCCTTGTGTTTGAGTTTATTAATATGGTGTATCACATTTATTGATTTGAGTATGTTGAACCAACCTTGCATCCATGGGATGAATCCCACTTGGTCGTGGTGAATAATTTTACGTATGTGTTACTGTATTATGTTTGCTATTATTTTAGTGAGGATTTTTGCATCTATATTCATCAAGGATATCGGCCTGTAGTTTTCTTTTTTGGTTATATGTTTACCTGGTTTTGGTATCAGAATGATGTTTGCTTCATAGAATGAGTTTGGGAGATTTGCGTCTGTTTCAATATTTTGGAATAGTTTGTAAAGAATCGGTGTCAATTCCTCTTTGAATGTTTGGTAAAATTCTGTTGTGAATCCATCTACTCCTGGGCTTCTCTTTCTTGGGAGCCTTCTGATAACAGCTTCAATCTCCTTTATTGTTATTGGTCTGTTCAAATTTTCTGTCTTCATGGTTCAGTTTTAGGAGCTTGTGTGTGTCCAGAAATTTATCCATTTCCACCAGATTTTCAAATTTGTTGTCATAGAGTTGTTTATAGTAGTCTCGAATGATTCCTTGTATTTCAGATGAATCAGTTGTAATATCGCCTTTTTCATTTCTAATTTTGGTTATTTGAGTCTTCTCTCTTCTTTCTTTTGTTAGCCATGATAATGGGTTGTCAATTTTATTTATCTTTTAAAAAGAACAACTTTTGGATTCATTATCTTTTGAATTGTTTTTTGGGTTTTAATTTCATTCAGTTCTGCTCTGATCTTAATGATTTCTTTCTGTCTGCTTACTTTAGGTTTGGATTGTTCTTGTTTTTCTCGTTCTTTAAGGTGAAGTGTTAGGTTGTTCACTTGCCATCTTTCCATTCTTCTGAGGTGAGCATTTAATGCAGTAAATTTCCCCCTTAATACTGCTTTTGCAGTATCCCACAGGTTTTGGTATGATGTATCATTATTTTCATTAGTTTCAATAAATTTTTTGTTTTCCTGCTTGATTTCTTCTTGGACCCATATGTCATTAAGTAGAATGCCACTTAATTACCATGTGTTTGTATAGTTTCCAGAGTTTCATTTGTTATTAATTTCTAGTTTTAATCCATTGTGGTCTGAGAAAATACATGGGATAATTTCAATTTTTTTGAATTTATTGAGACTTCATTAGTGACCTAATATACGATCTATCCTGGAGAATGATCCATGTGCTGATGAGAAGAATGAATATTCTGAGGTTGTTGGGTGGAATGTTCTGTAGATACCTGCCAATTCCAATTGGTCTAGAGTATTGTTTAGATCTTGTGTTTCTCTACTGATTCTTTGCCTAGATGATCTGTCTAATATTGACAGTGGGGTGTTCAGGTCCCCTGCTATTATGGTATTAGTGTTTATTTCCTTCTGTAGATCTAATAGAGTTTGTTTTATGAATCTGGCTGCTCCAACATTGGGTGTGTACATATTTATGATTGTTATGTCTTCTTGATGGATCAGTCCTTTTATCATTAATTAGTGTCCCTCATTGTCTCTTTTTATGGTTTTTAATTTTAAGTCAATTTTCTCACATATAAGAATAGCTACTCCAGCTCGTTTTTCTTTTCTGTTTGCATGGTAAATCTTTTTCCATCCTTTCACTCTTAGTCTATGTAAATCTTTATGGGTGAGGTGGGTCTCTTGTAGGCAGCATATAGTTTTGTTCTCCTTTTGATCCAGTCAGCCAGTCTGTGTCTTTTGATTGGGGAATTTAAGCCTTTTACATTAAGAGTTGTTATTGAAAGGTGTTGATTTATTCCTAGCATTTTATTGGTTGTTTGGTTGTCTTAGGTGTCTTTTGTTCCTTGCTTTCTCATTTACTGTTTGGTTTCTGTGTTTGTTGGTTCCTTAGGTTGTAGATAGCGTTTTTGTTTGCTTGTTTTCTCTTCATGAATGCCATTTTTATTATACTAGTGGGTTTTGGTTTTTCTTGGGTTTTTATGGCAGTGGTAGTTATTTTTCAGGAACCAAACCCAGTACTCCCTTGAGGATTTCTTGTAAGGGTGGTCGTGTGGTAGTGAACTCCCGCAGTTTTTGTTTGTCTGAGAAATGTACTATTTGCCATTCATTATGGAAGGATAGCCTTGCAGGGTATAGTATTCTTGGCTGGCAATCTTTGTCTTTTAGTCTTTTGAATATATCATCCCATTCTTTTCTAGCTCTTAGGGTTTGTAATGAAAAGTCTGATGTTAGCCTTATTGGGGCTCCCTTATAGGTGATTTGACGCTTCTCTCTTGCAGCTTTTAAGATTCTCTCTTTTTCTCTGAGTTTTGCCAATTTGACTATAACATGTCTTGGAGAAGGCCTTTTTGGGTTGAATACGTTTGGAGATCGTTGAGCTTCCTGGATCTGAAGATCTGTGATTTTTCCTATACCTGGGAAGTTTTCTGCCACTATTTTGTTGAATATGTTTTCAATACAATCTCCATTTTCCTCCCCTTCTGGAATACCCATGACTCGGATATTTGAGTGCTTAAGGTTGTCTGATATCTCTCTCAGATTTTCTTCCATGTCCTTGATTCTTTTTTCTTTCTTTTTGTCTGCTTGTGTTATTTCAAACAGCCCATCTTCAAGTTCAGAGGTTCTCTCTTCAACTTCGACAAGCCTGCTGGTTAAACTCTCCGTTGTGTTTTTTATTTCGCTGAATAACTTCTTCAGTTCAGCAAGTTCTGCTACATTTTTTTTCAGGACATTGATTTCCTTGTACATTTCCTCTTTCAGATCCTGTATACTTTTCCTCATTTCATCATGATGTCTAGCTGAGTTTTCTTGTATCTCATTCAGTTTCCTTAGAATTATCACTCGAAATTCCTTGTCAGTCATTTCAAGGGCTTCTTGTTCCATAGGATCTAGAGTTTGAGATTTATTAACTTTTGGTGGTGTACTTTCTTGATTTTTTGTATTTCTGGTATCTTTTCTTTGATGTTTATTCATTGTGGCATGGGTTTTCACGGTCCACCGGTTTGAGAGTATTGACTAAGATGTTGCTGTGTTTGCCAATTTGGTATGGCTACTTCCGTGACTCCTCTGTTGGCCTCTAGTGCCCTGTGTGTATGGTTACCTTGGGTCTTGGCCCTCTCCGGGGAGCCACCTCTCTGGTCAGCTCGGACTCTGCTGGGCTGCTGGATCACGTACCACAGGGTGTGTGATCTCTGTTGAGCTTTCACTTCCCGTGCAGGACTTCTCCCTGTTCCGTGTGCTCTGGCCCAGGCTGTTGGATTGTGCAGTGGCGACCCCACAGGTGTGTGGTTTCTGTCGAGTCTTCGCCTCCCTGGCTGCACTTCTCCCCGCTCTGTGCGCACTGTGGTGGGCTGGGACGTGTCTTCTGCAACCCTCGTCTATCAGCTGGGCCTTCAAGACCCTGCTCGGCACCGCCTCGCCCAGGAAGTCTACCAGGTTTCTGCTAGGCACAGACGACCGGTCGTTCTGGGTGCCTTTGTAGCACTGTGTAGATCTTTCTCAGGACTTGTTCACCTTTGTATCCCCCCTACATGGACCGAGTCTAGCGCCCGCCTGCAGTCAGCTCTCCAGCAGGTTCAAGTGGACTTGGGAACTCTCCTACCACACTATTTCTAACCGGAAATTGGTTAGGCATTTTTCCGAACTGGTGGCTGCAGAGATGGTATCTGCCTCCCAGTAACAGGAAGTTTACCGGGGACCGGAGTCCAGGGTGTGGTGGAGTGACAGTCGGCCCTGCCTGCCCTTCCTTGCCCTCCCAACACTGGCCGGGGATGCCCCATGCCACCAGCCCCACCAGAGAACCACGGAGGGAGTGGGAGGGGAGGCCAGCCCACAGGCCCTGGGAAGCCCCGCGCCAGGGCAAGCAAGTTGGGAGGCTCAGTGAGGAGCCGAGCCAGGCCGGAGCTGCCACCACCTGGGAAAATGGAGGCAGCCCTGGGGCGGTGAGTGGGCTGGTGATGCATGCGGAAGCTGGGTGGGTGTCAGCCCCCCGAGCAGGGCCGGGCCAGGGGTCACTCACAGGGCTGTGCCAGGTCGGGCGCTCACTCTCTGCCTCTGGTTTGTTGCCTTCCCCGTTCTCGGCTGCCGCCACCTCGGGCTGCTTGCTCGGTCCCGCAGCGCGGCTCAGGCGCTCCCAGGAATCTTCTTTTATGCTGACCTGAAACCTCGAATCATGAATAGGGTAGCTGGCTGCCTTCAGCGCGGCCCTGGCCTCCGGGATCCTGTCTGCATCCACAGCAGCCCTGGCGTCGTGTTCCCTGTTTAGAGACTCGCTTTTGCAGCTACAGAACAGTTCTTTTCCTGCTCCATTCTTCAAAGCTGTTGCCTGTAAATGAGGCAGCCTCTCCTGCTGAGGGCAAAGTGGCAGTCAGCCCCCATGACCGGCCACCAGCAGCGGTCCTCCCTTAAGAGACGGCAAGAGGAAGGTCCACAAGTTTCCCCTTACTAGATTAAGTTTAATAAATCCCTATTACATTTATGGACTATAATCTTTGTCTTTAAAAATAATAAGATATTATTGCATTATCCACATATAAATAAGACATTGAAGCTAGACTGTTACCTAAAAAAAGCAAGCTGCAACAGTATATGTAGTATAATCCCATTTACATGAAAAAATTTTAAGTATATATATCTGTACATCTATACAAATGCTTACAAATAGGACTGGAAGTTTGCCTATCATGTTAACAGTGGTTACTTCTGGGGAAAGAAAAGCTTTTAGGGCCGGAAATAAAGGGCATCTCAATTTTTAATCGGCATTTTTTGTATTTTTAAAATTTTATGCAATAAGCATGTGTCCTGAATCACCAGTACTTAAAAAGCATAAAAGCAAAGAAAGACTTGGAAGATAAGTGTGCTTAATACAAAACTATCTCTTGAGTTTAAGAGATATTGCTATTCTTTTTATAACTATTTGCATGCATGGTACATATACAGTGAGAGATTATAACACAATGGTTTCAATGTCCCCCAAACACACAGATCTGTAATTGACACAGTCAAATGAAAAAAGGGTCCAGTGAAAAAAACTAAAGAGACATTTAAACTCCAGAACGGCAGTGAGGAATGTTTTGACCTTTGCCAACCCCACAGAGGTGTAACATAGACCTGAGTCAGAGTTCATCCTAAGGGATCCAAGGGGTGTAGGCTTCACCATGAAAACAACATTGCCCTTTAAACTTTTTCTTTGCTCCTGGAATTTAAGGTAATGTGGTTACAGTACTTTGGCTTTTCCTGCTATGAGTTTATCGGTCGGGTTAAGGTGATTGGAAATGTGAGGAAATGACAGCTCAGTAATGAAATACTGGTACTTGGTGCATGCAGGGCCTTGGGGAGCTCCAGGTCGGTCAATCAAAATCTTCCCAGCAGATGTTCTCTTGGATAATGTCTCTCAAAAGGCTAGAAAAGAGGAGCTCAAATGTTCTCATCACAAAGAAATAATAAATTTTTGCAGTGATGAATTTGCTAATTACTCTGATTTGATCATTGCGCATTGTATACATGTATTAAAATGTAACTCTGTACCCCATAAATATGTACAACCAATATGTTTCAATTAAAAAATAAATTCCTAAAAAAAGCAAAAAAGGTACCAAAAGAATGGAACAGATAACTGAAAAAATTATTTATATTCTGTCTATGTAACATTTAAATAAACAAACTTGCATAATAGCCAAACAAACAAACAAAAATCTTGCAAAAGTATTCAGTAAGTACTTGTGGCTAATTATCTGGCTGCTTATCTTTGAGAAACACTAAAATCACTAAGGAAGAAAAGGGAATAGGAAGAAAGAGTAAACACTGGGACAGCCCTCTCTAGATAGCAGAGCACCAACTCATTAAAGCCAAGTTTCAGTAATCAGAAAATTTCC
This sequence comes from Cynocephalus volans, assembly GCF_027409185.1. Taxonomy (NCBI): domain Eukaryota; kingdom Metazoa; phylum Chordata; class Mammalia; order Dermoptera; family Cynocephalidae; genus Cynocephalus; species Cynocephalus volans. Next base: position 83,219,455 of record NC_084464.1, read on the forward strand.
TACAAAATTCCCTTCACTTATTTGCGTTTACACAGTGAATTTTTTCCTCATTTGGGTCCCAGAGTGGCTATCAGCTCTAAAGAGGTGGCCTGTGAAATCTGATTATGGTTCAAAGTACATTGTGTAAGATATTGCCCTCCTGGGTAGGAGCAGATGTTTTTTTTTGTTTTTTTTTTTTTTGTTTTTTGTTTTTTGTTTTTTTTTATTATTTTTTTTTAATTTTATTAATCATGCTGCCTTCCCTCTTTGTTGCCACCAGGCTGACACTGGTACAATTGTTTCCTAGAAACTCTTGAATGAATAAATAACGGTGGGCAAATGACCAAGGAGGGACTCATGTGATTGTACCTCAAAGCTTCAACAGTGAAGGCAGAACAGGGAAGTCTGCAGTGTATATTCTCCACTGCCAATTCTATTCTAAGCCAGCCTTTGTTACATCTTCTATTGGGCCTCATAAAGGGCTAAGAGTCAGTGTTTTCCAGTTCTTGGTGACATCCTTTCCCAAGTTTAAGTCTCAAGCATTCAACTAGAAGAAGCAGAAAGAGAAATAAATATCACTCTTAGTAATACAATCAAGGCTACACCTGAGTCAAGGGAGAAGGTAAATCGACGTTTCGCCATCATCCATGATGTGAGATCTAAAACCATAAAACTCTTAAAAGAAAACATAAGGAAAAAGCTCCTTGACATCCATGATGGTGAAATGTCTATTTCACCAAGCCAGCTGTTTGTCTCCTCACTTAATGTAAAAGTATTTTGAAGCTCTCTCACTGCTATCAAATTCAAGGGTAATAGCCAAAATTTGTAGATAGCATGAACAAAGGGTAACGAAATACAACTTATTTCAAAATAGTTTACTAGAATGAATCAAATCTATAAATCAACATTATTATTTATTTATTTTTGGGGGGGGTAATATTAGAAACAAGACAGAAGTACCCACTTTCACCACTGTTGAAGATAGCAGTGGAAGTCCTAGTCATTAGACAAGAGAAAGAGCAAATAAAAGGCATCCAAACTAGAAATGAAGAAGTTAAATTATGTTTGCAAATAGCATGCATGACCTCATACACAGAAAACCCTAAAGATTCAACTAAAAAGTAATAAAACTAATAAATGAATTCAGTAGAGTTGCAGGATACAAAGTCAATATAATCAATATACAAAAATCAGTAGCATTTGTGTACACTAACAAGAAACTATCTGAAAAATAAATTAACAAAGCAGTCCCATTTATAATAGCACCAAAAAGAAAAAAATACTTAGCAATAAATTTAACCAAGGAGGTGAAAGACGTATACACTGAAAACTATAAAATACTGATGAAAGAAATGAAAGAAGATACAAATAAATGGAAAGATATCTCATGTTAAATGGATTAGAAAAAATATATTTTTAAATGTCCATACTACCCAAAGTGGTTCAATCCAACCCCTATCAAAATTCAAATGGCATTTTTCATAGAAACAGAAAACACAATTCAAAATTTGTATGAAATCACAAAAGTCCTCAAATAGTCAAACCAATCTTGAAAAACAAAGCTGGAGGCACCACACAACCTGATTTCAAATTATATTATAATGCTATAGTAATCAAAGCAGTTTGGTTCTGGCATAAAAACAGACACATAGACCAATGTAACAGACTAGATAGCCCACAAATAAACCCACCCATATATGATCAACTAATCTTTGACAAGAGTGCCAAGAATTCACAATAGAGAAAGAATAGTGATGCTGGGGAAACTAGATATCCACATGCAAAAGAATGGAATTGAATCCATGTCTTATATAACGTACAAAAATTATCTCAAAATAGATTCAAGACTTAGATGTGAGATCTGAAACCATAAAACTCCTGAAAGAAAGCATAAGGGAAAAGCTCCTTGACATAGATCTTGACAATGATCATTTGGATATGACACCAAAAGCACAGACAACAGAAGCAAAATAGACAAATGAGATTACATCAAACTGAAAAGCTCCATACCACAAAGAAACAATCAACAAAATAAACCATGTATCCTCACTCATTAGTGGGAGCTTAAAAAAAAGAAAGATACAACAATCACAATAATAAGTTGAACTTTCAAAAGGAGACAACAGAACTGAGGTTTTTCAAGGTGAGAAAGGGGGATGGGGAGAAGAGGTAAGGGAGGAATTGGTAAAAGGCCACGAAAAGCAATTACATTGTAAAATGTTGAATATACTAATTATCCTAATTTGAGCATCACATATTGCACACACGTATTGATATTCAATGTGTACCCCAAGATATGTACAATCAACTGCTTCAATAAATAAATAAATAGATAGAAAATTTTAGAAAGAGCTAAAACTACAAAAAATAAATAAATAAAAAATAAAAAGCAACCTCCAGAACGGAAGTAAACATTTGCCAACATATATCTGATAACAGGTTAATATCCAACATATTAAAAAAAACTCAAAGAACTCAATAGCAAAAAGACTAATAACCTGATTAGAAAATGGGAAAAAGGATCTAAATAGATATTTTCCCAAAGAATACATACACACAAATGGCCAACAGATATATGAAAAGTGCTCCATATCACTAATCATCAAAGAAATGGGAATCGAAACCACAATGAACTACAACCTCACACCTGTTAGGTTGTAAAAAGACAAGAGATAACAAGTGTCGGTGCGGGTGTGAAGAAAATGGAATCCTCTCCACTGTTGATGTAAACATAAATTGGTACAGCCACTCTGGAAAACATAGAAGTTTATTATTATTATTGTTGTTGTTGTTTATTATAAGCATGTTATTATTACAAATTGTGATTTTTCTTCACGCCCTTTATCCAGCCTATCCCTCCCCAACCCCCCCACCTCCCCCCGTCTCTAGTATCCTTAGGTTTGTTTTCCCCTTCTGAAAGTTCAATGTATTGTTTTCTTTTCCTTCGTTCCTTCCTCCCCCTCCTTCTTTCCTCCCCCTCCCTTTCCCCCTTTCCCCTTTTCTTTCTTCCCTTCCTTCCTTCCCTTCCTTCTTAATTCCCACCCAGATATAAGTTTAGAACATGTGGCATTTCTCTTTTCTTGTCTGGCTTATTTCACTTAACATAATTTTCTCCAGACTCATCCATGTAGCTGCAAATGGCAGAATTTCATTCTATTTAATGGCTGAGTGGTATTCCATTGTGTAAATATACCACTTTTTTTTTTTTTTTTTTTTTTTTGTAACTGGTAAGGGGATCGTAACCCTTGGCGTGGTGTCGCCTGCACTGTGCTCAGCCAGTGAGCACACCGGCCATCCCTATACAGGATCCGAACCTGCGGCCTCGGTGCTCCCAGTGCTGCACTCTCCTGAGTGAGCCACAGGTTTGGCCCTAAATATACCACATTTTCCTTTTCCAGTCATCCATTGATGGACACTTAGGTTGGTTCCACATTTTGGCTATTGTAAATAGAGCTGCGGCGAACATGGGCATGCAGATATCCCTTCGACATGATGATTTCCAATCCTTTGGACATATGCCCAGTAGTGGGATGGCTGGATCTTATGGTAGTTCTATCTGTAGTTGTTTAAGGAACCTTCATACTGTTTTCCATAATGGCTGTGCTAGTTTACAGTCCCACCAATGTGTACAAGAGCTCCCTTTCCCCACATCTTCACCAGCATTTGTTGTTCTTGGTCTTTTCAATAATGGCCAGAATAACTGGGGTGAGATTGAGGTTTCTTTAAAAATTAAAAATAAAACTACCATATGATCCAGCAATCCCACTCTGGGGCATATATCCAAATGAAATGAAATCAGCATTTCAAAAAGATGTCTGCACTCCCATGCTCATTGCAGCATTATTCAGAATAGCCAAGATATGGAAACAATTTACATTTTCATCAACAGATGAATGGATAAAGAAAACATGAGATGTATACATATGTGTTTGTGTGTGTGTGCAATATCATATATATCATACATATGTAAATACACATGGTAGAATATTATTCAGCCATTCTCTGTTTTTTTAAACACTTTTTCCATGTATATGAATATTGCTAAAACTTCAATATTTGGTTCACTTACTTTTGATCTTATAAAAGTGATATATTTCATGTAGTTTGGTGAAACTTGTGTTTATTTTTTTACCCAGCATGTGTTTCTAAGATTCACCTGTATTGTTATGCATACTTTTTTTCACTCAATTTTATCGATGTACAGTATTCTGTTGTGTGGACAGAGCACAATTTATGCTATCTCTGGTCAATTTAACAAAAAATGTTAGAAGACCTTTCTGTAGACAAATTTAAAACGTTATTGAGCTAGACCATACAGTAGTCCTATTTTAAATTTTTTGAAGAACTTTCATACTGTTTCTTATAATGGTTGTACTAATTTACATTTCTAACAGTGTTGCAATCCCACTACTGCATATATACCCAAAAAACAAAACAAACAAGCAAAAAAAAACCCTGTGTGTTAGAAAGATATCTGTATATCCATGTTTATTGCAGCATTATTTACAATAGCCAAGAAATGTAATCAATCTGCAGTCTAATGATGGATGAATGGATAAAGGAAATATGGCATATATACAAAGTGAAATACTATTTAAGTTTTGGGAACTTACCCCATCCTAGTAAAGTGCAAAACCATCTGATTCTCTGTGTATGATAATTGCTGTTTTCCTTAAGCAGATGTATCCTTCTGGAAAAAAAAAAATAGTATCAAATGCATGTGGAAATGCTTAAACTTATTGTGTATCAAAACTGCAGCAAAATAACTAATAAAACAATACTGTTAGCATTTAAATTAATTTTCTCTCAATGGGACTAAATAATTACAGAGTGAAATTAATTAATTACCTGTATGAATTTTAATGATTGTTATGAAGGATATTTGTATAATTTATATTAATAATTGACCGATTGTATTCTGATGATGTCCCCATAGACTTTCTGTTATCTGTTCCACAGGGTGACTGTCAGTTTCAAACTGTGTGGCCTGAGAGATCTAAATGCCTGGGATCACATTCCTAGAGAATGCAGGAAATAAGAACAAAGTCTGAGCTGTCTATAAATGACGCCAGGCCCAACGGGAGCTCTATCATTTCACCTAACTCTGTGCTTTGATCTCTTCCCACCAAATTTAGACCACAGTCTATAATGAAATATTTTGATTTCTTCTCTAGCCGAGCATAAATTCAATATGGTTGCTTAATAAAATTAATAAAACACATCAATTTATAATAAACAAAATTTTCATTCAGGGTAAACTTTAATATATATAAATGCACATGAATATGGCACATTTTGAACTAACTTACAAGAGGTACACTTAAAAACTAATACTACACTGAATGCATTATCCATTTTATATTTTAACATTTCTGATACTAGTATTTGATTTTTTTCTTTGTCAAAAATGTTACATTTTTTATCTTACTTAATTACTTTCTCTAGGAAGCCTTATCTAACCCCATGAAAAACTCACTACTCTCTCTTTGTATGATGCTAGTGTCTGCTATACACACCTCTCCTAACTCTTGCAGTCTTTTATTCCACTGAACTGTTCACAGGACTGTCCTTCCTTTCTGACTGTAATCATTTGAGAACACAGATGGCGTTCTATTCATCTCTGTGCCAGCCACCTTAGGGAAAGCAGAGGGCTTTCCTCACAAAGTATGTCAAATCTTTGAACTGTTATCTCCACTGCCACACCATCCGTAATGTGTCTCCTTTCATAAACAATTTTTGCACAGCCTCCTCTAGCCTCTTTAAATAACCTTTGATTGTTATTTTTTATAAAATCATTATGTGATCATTTGTTCACACCAAGTTATTATGTTCATGTATACAAGCATACTACATTTACTTAGTATTTCCCATGAGCCAAGCACTATGCTAGGCACTGGATACATACACATAAAAAAAGCACAGTTTTCCTTAAAGAACTCAAAGGCTAGTCAGACAGAATACAAAAACTGATCATTATAATGCGATGCAACAAGGGCTATAGTATAGACAAGAACAGAGTGATCTGAAAATACATAGTGACAGGTTCTGGCTAGTTTAGAAAGGATTCAAAGAAAGGGCATGTGTGAGCTTAACTAGTTGGCAGATTTTGCCAAGTAAAGGTGGCAGGAAGCAAATTTTAGAAAGAATGTGTGCAAAGACATGAAGGCAGGAAAAGACTGGCATATCTAGTAAACAAGGACCTAGTCAACATGTTTGGAGCATAAGTTACCTGATATGGAGAGGAAGGAGGTTGGTGAGTTGGCCAGAGGAGCAAACAGACCTTAAAGGCAATTTTAAGAGACGTGTGCTCTATCCTTTGGCAACTTGGTTATATACGTAATCTTTAAACAAAGCAGAGACATAATCAGATTCAGCTTCAGGACTGACATGCCATTTGCAAGATGAGAATGGGTTTCGAGGTGAGGAGAGTTTGTGATAGAAAGACAAATTAGGAGGTTTTTATAATCACCTAGAGAAAAGATGGTGGCAGCACTGTGGGGTGTAAAGATTAGTTTGATTGATATTATTGAAATATACTCAACCAAGCACAGTGGAAAGAAGAATCAAAGAATGGAGGAGTTAAGAGTGATTCCCTGTTTCCTCTATGGGACACTAAAAATGAGAGAATGTCCTTGGGTTCAATGACATTCATGTGCCTGGAAAACATACAGTAAGACATGCTTGCTAGATAAATATATCTGGAATTCAAGAGTAAATTTGGGACTGGCAGATTAGAAGTTGTCCACTTGTAACTGGTAATGGAAACCATAAGAGTAGATGGGAAAACCCAAGCTTTATATGGAAAGTTAAAAGGAAAGAGAAAAGTTTAGGACCTTGGCCATCTATCAACACATAAGAAGTGACCCTATGAAAAAAAAAAGCCTATGAAGAATCCAAGAAAGAATAATTAAAATAATAACAAAAGTCATGAGAGGACAGGCCATTACTGTCAAAAACTGAAAATGCTTCAGGTGAGAGGAGACCTCAGTTTAATTTGGTGAATAGGAAGAAATTCCTTTAGAGGTCAGAAAAGCCATTCAGAGCACAGCAGGGGTCAAGGCCATATTACCAAGGTTTGAAAGGCAGTCATGAAAGACAAACTATTATTAATAAGAATGGTGCTGAAAGGAAGGAGAGATACATGGTCAGTAGTTTGAGCAGAAGGTTAATAGAAGCCTTCTTTTCTTGCAACCTGAGAAGGTGCTAAAATAACAGGCAAAATTAATAGTAGAGAAAATAGAGAAGATAATGGGATAACATTCCTGTGTGATAGGATCTGAGATACTGGTATATTACTTTTCTGCTGCTGCTGTAACAAATTACCAAAAACAGTAATTTACAACAGAAATTTATTACCTCATAGTCCTGGAGATCAGAGGTGCGAAATGAGTATTATGGGGCCAAAATTAAGATGCCAGCAGAACTGCATTGCTTTCTGGAAGCTTTACGGGAAAACCATTTGAATTCCTTTTCCAGATTCTAGAGGCCACCTGCATTCCTTGGCTTGTGGCCCCATCCTCCATCTTTAAAGGCAGGAGCATAAAATCTTCAAATCTCTCTCTGCCCTGTCTTTCTCATATCCCTCTCACACACAAACACACACACACACATCCCATTTCTATTTGTCATACCTTTTTCTCTTTCTCTGGTCCTCCAACCTCCCTCATGCACAGACCCTTGTGATTAAATTGATCCCATCCTGATAATCCAAGACAATATTCCCATCTCAAGATCCTTAAAATTTAATTTCATCTGCAAAATCTCTTTTGCCATGTAGGATAAAATACCCACAAGTCCTAGAGATTAAAATGCTGATATTTTGGGGGGACCATTATTCTGTCTCCCACATTGGACAAGGATAGACTGATTAAACTGGGAAAGAACAATCAACTCCTCTTCTTTCTACAGAAGGGAAGGAAGTCAGAATGGATGATGTCACATTTAAGTATGAAGACAAAGGCAGTGACTGGGCCTCTTTGATGGCCATATTTTCCTCTTGGCAGCATTGGGGGAGTGAAATATGCCATTGACAGGAGGAACAAATTTTTGGAAAAGCTGCTAGAATCTGTTGCAGAGAACATGACTAGGAACAGGTGAAGAGACCATGAAGAAGCATGGGATGGGGGACAGCTCCAGTGAAGCTAGAAAGCATAAGGTTGTTGTGAAGCTTACTGGTTTAGCATGGAGATTTGCCCTGCAACACTTAGCAGCCCGGGAACAGAATCAAAGAAAATAAATACATGGATTCCTCAAGTGACGGATGTCTGAAGGCTGGCTATAGTTAAGGAAATAAGGAGGCATTTAAGCATAGATCCTAGTAAATATATATATCATTGAAACTACTGACTCTAGTTTTCAACTTGGTCAGATCCACTCTTCCCTGATTTTGGAATTTTATAAAAATCAATTTATTTAATTTACAAGATGTGTGTGTGTGTGTGTGTGTGTGTGTGTGTGTGCGTGTGAGAGAGAGAGAGAGAGAGAGAGAGAGAAAGAGAGAGAGAAATGATTCCCAAGCCAAGACTTCGTAATGCACAATACTTGGCCATAGCATTGACAGATCAATATCCTTAAGTATTCAAATTACAAAATCATGTCAGTAACCAAAGTAACTTGATGAAAGTTGAAACTTATAAAAGTAGAATTGAGGTAATTGATAAATTCATCCTCATTCTTTTGGAACAGAATATTGATTTAAAGACTTTTAAATCTGTTTTTGACAGGCAGATTAATTTTACTGAAAGTTTATTTAACAATGTTTAAAGTTAATCAGCAAACAGAAAGGGTTTTCCCACAGGTAGAGATAAAAAATATAATTTACTACATAATTATTTGGTAATTACTTTGTCATCAGATATCTTTCATAAGAAATTTAACTCTATCTCCCATGTAATCTGTTCCATTTAGTTTAACTCTAGATCTCATTATTCTCATTTTATCAATTATAATTCATTAAAATACTATGCCAATTTCATTAGCAGGTCAAAACCTGTTAGTCAGCATCCTAGAAGGCTACAATCATTTCATTATTGAACATTTTACTTCTAAATTTCCCTAACTAAAAGTATGCTTGCAAGCCCTTTATCAAACATGAAGCACTCTTGTAATGGTTTGGTCTTTCTTCTTAAAACATTATGTTTTTGTTCATTTAAATACTCTATCATTTGCCGACATTATTTTTTCTTGGCCTCATTTGCACAAATACCAAAGTGGATCTAGTGAATTTTGAATATTTTGAACCATTTAGTAAATCAGATGCATGTCAGAGCTGCATACGGATTTTACAAAACTAAAGATGGAAAGAAAACTAGCAAATGTTTTAAAGAAAAGTGATGCCATATTACCATAGCCAGAGTGGGAAGTGTTGCAGTCCCGAACCTAGATGACAGTCATAAACATAACAAAATTACGAGAGGTAGAAATCTGTAAAATGGGTATAATAGAAGCTCTCCTAACTATCTGACAGGGTTGTTCAGGAAACAATGTGAAATTGCAGAGGGAAAAAATGGTTTGGATAAGTCAGAAGTCTCTACGTGTCTGAAGTCTTCCTACTATTAATTATGTAAGAGCACATTTTCTCTCGGGGCTCTGTGCTTCCCTTGGAAGTTTTCATGAGAGAAGAGTTTACACCTGCCACCACAACCTACCTCTGCACAGCCTGCTTTCACGGTTGGTCATTAGAGTTTTATTAGTTACTCCCTTAAAAAAACAAAACCCAAAAATATCTGCCTATGATCTCTTTAAAATGAAAGCTGTTAATGAAAAATAATTGTTTAAATAGTTACAAATATAATACCCAAAACAATGCTCAAATCCATTGCCTTTTTTGGAATAGAATGAGATGTCAGTACTCATAAATTTTAACATGAGAAAATGACTTTTCTTATTTTTTTCCATTCTATCCAAATGAATTAGTCATAAAATAAGGTTAGTAAAATATAAAAATGCGGCATAATAATCAAAGTATTCAGTATTTATATTTAACATACATTACTTTTACTGTTGAATAAGGAAATGAAGATATATCAAAATTTGTTGTATCTAAAGTTCATTTTAGTTTTTCATATTAGTTTTTCATTAAGTTTTCATCCAGAGTTCTCTACCTTGTCCCTTGCTGTTAGTGCTTACGTCTGAATGTAACCTATTAAGTAACTATGACTTTAGAAGTTTGAGCCTGAATAAAAGAGTTTTTTTTAAAAAGCATTAAAATTATTTGAACCATTAGTCAACGAATAATTTGTCAGATTGGCAAACAACTGCATTCACAAGGTACGACTGCCAGACGATGGCTGGAATAAGCACGCTTCAGAGAATGTTAGCTGTAGAGCAATCATTGCCATTGCAGCAAACAAGAAAAATAAAACCTTATCATATTACAATGCTTATTCCCAGAGTAACAATAATACACATTATATGTTTCAGAGTAAATGTATGATACTGCCGTCCATTCACTGGTAAAAACATTTTTTTTTCCCATCAAATCCAAAATAAACCACTTTAAATGAGCATTTGACTTTAGCCTTTAATCAGGAAGGAAGTCAACTGCAACATTACTGTACAAAATAACAAAGTGCTTACTCACTTGTGGATGCATTAAAAATTCAATAAATTATTATAATAAAACAGTGTGGTTCATTTTAAATTAACTTTAATTTTTTTTTAAATGATAAACATAAATCAGATATATCCAGAAAGTAAGTTTCACATCTCAATCAAGTTTCCTATTTTCCTAAGGGATCAGCAGTCACCATTGGGTTCCTCCGGCTAGCATTTCCATTAGTGAATTTAAAATATAATAAACAAAAATTTGACTAATACACACTTTCAGAAACATCTGCTTCTAAAATGAGTTTATCTGTATTCTATTTTGTATGTGTTATCCATACAAAATGTAAAAATGGAGAATATGTTTTGCTGAAACATTTTTTTGGCCTGAGGTATCCCAATCTATCTTTGTCAAGATTCTGTTCTACCTCCAAAATGCCTCTCACTTCAAAGTTGATTCAGTAAACAATATTAAGACTCCTGCTTGGTTATTACATGTTTATACTTCTATGACGATCTTGTCACCTTAAAGTTCATGTAAACCTGTGGATTACATACCTCACTTTTAAAAACTGATGATTCAATGATAAGTGTCTTTATTTTTCTGATTTCATTTTTGCTAATTCTACTACCTATTTCAGCAACAGTATTTTTTAATAGTATTAATGTTATATATTTAACATACCTATTCTATAAAATACTTCAGCTTAAAATAAAGAAACAGTTTACAATTTCAACTTCATCCTAGATGGGATATGTGTGAACTTAAACTATTTTTAAAACTTTCTTAAATCCTCATTGGTTTCACTGATGCCAAGAAACAGAAGTTAAATTCCTTATATTTCTACTCTCCTCATTCTCTTTCTTTAGATACAACTCTCTCTTTCTCTCCTGAGATAGTACTAGAAATGATTTAGAGATGCGATAGTAATAGTTTTCATTCTGTTCCCATAGGTTGCTATATTCTGACCCCAGAGAAATAGAAGCATTTTCACAATAAATCTGAGTTTTCCAAAATTCTTTTAAACACAAAGAGAATAACCAATAATAAAACCAGTGACCATGGTATCCAGCTTAATTTACCTACTTTTCAATAATCAACTTGATAAATATTATTTTCAATATATTTTAATGATGTAATTGTAGTGCTTTTTATTTAAAAATCAATTAATTCAGTAAGCATTTGCATTTTTCTTTCTAAGATGCTTAGTTGCTCTACAGGTGGAAAAAAAGGCCTCATTAGTGTATGAATTCCCTTTGATATTTTTATTGCTTTTAGCATTACTCCTCTCAGTGATAGCTTGGAGTATGAAAATATCTACCCATCAATGTATTAGGCAAAATTCAACCAAGCTGGTGCATTGAGAGTAGTTTATAATTCTGTTGGATTAAATAATTGAAACTTTTTGAATACAAATAATGGCAAGTGTTCTTGCTACAAAAGGAGACAAAACATGCTTTCCATTATAAATATATAGTGAAAAGAATGTGGATTTGCAGCTACCTGGGTGACTTTGGGCAGTTTACTTGATTTTTGTGAACATCATCTCATTTATTTTCAAAATGGAGATAAAATACCCACCTCGAATGACTAGATATGATATGAGCATTTACCCAGTGTCTGGTACATACTGTGCTCAGTAAATGAGAGTGGAGGAGGAAGAGAGAGAAGAGAGCATTGTTAGGACGTGACAGTTACCATCTGAAGTCAGATGATCCCTGTTCCCTCCTTTCAACTTTCTTCCACTCACTCCCCTACACCAGTAAAATTACCTCATTTCCTCAAACTATGTTCTTCTCTACCTACTTCTCGGATTTCTCAAAACTAGTGAAGTCTCCCAGAATCTTAGATTTTTAGCCTATTGACTTTGTTAAAGTTTGGTAGATCCTAACATGTCACTTAAAAAGGTAGGTTCTAAGCACATTAATATAGTTAAGCTGGCTTCATCTCCTCCCCAGATCTGACTTAGGCCCAGGACTTGGGGTGCACAGTTTGCAAATGACTAACAATATGAGCCAAATCCAGTTCCACAGGAAAGGTCATGATTGCTATGTGTATTAGTCCATTTCTGTTACTTATAACCAAATACCTGGAACTGGGTAATTTTTAAAGAAAACAGAATTCATTGCTTACAGTTTCAGAGGCTGGGAAGTTCATAGTCCAGGGCACACATCTGGTGAAGGCCTTGGTGGCGAAGTGACCCAGCGGTCTCACATGACCAAATGACAGAGCAGAGAGACAGAGAGACTCTCAGGTGCTCTCCTTTTAAAGCCCTCAGAACCATGCCAACGGATTCTGGTCAGAATGGTGGGATAGGTGGTTCTCAGGGTTACTCTCTCCCACAAATCAACCAATTTACAACTATAAAAATGTAACATCAGCCAAGTTGGGGCTGCTGGAGCTCAGGGGAAGAGGAGGAGAGACCTACAGAATTCATGAAGGCAGGAGAAACCACAATGAGAGAAAGAAAAAACTGCTCAGAGCATTTCAGTCCACAGCCGCTTTAATGCTGGAACTGCAGAGCACATGGAGCAGGAGCCGGCAGAAGCTGCAGCTGTGCCCTTCAGATGGAGTTACTTGGAGGCAGAAGGGGAGAAGAGGGCCTTGGCAGCCCCCAGGACAGCAAGACCACTAAAAGGGTTCCCATGGACCCGTGCAGGAGAGAGGACCCAGAACAACTAGAAAAAGGGAGTCATTCAGAGGCCGGTGAGTCAACGCAAGGGACCAGCACAGGGCCTGTCCCATGGGAAGTGTTTGGAGCAGGGGCGGTGGGGGAGACAGACCCAGGAGAAGAACACTGGGACACAGCAAGGACAGCCAATCCATCCCCCAATCAGCACTGGACCACTCAGAGAAGACTGGTTGGGAATGCAGAATTGCATGGGGTGCAGTTTGATGAAAAAACTCAGGCACAGATCAGAGTTAATACACAGCTGAGATCCACTGGGTCTCTGGAGAGCCAGAAGTACCTATTAAGAAGTACCGTTAAACACTGAGCTGCACAAAAAGCCTTGCCTAGGGAAACAGCAGCAAAGCAGCAATTTAGCTCAACCATACAGTTCAAGTACTGGTTCCCACAGGAAGTTCCCCTGTTTTAGAAGTAAGCAAAGGACAAAAAGTTAGTTCTGGCCTAGGCACACCACCAGTGCCTTGGGGGCCTGCCTGGGAACCGGGGGCTTGGAGCCAGGAACAGACCCCACTCCCACATCCAGGCATGATATGCCAGCACCTCGGGGCCTGCCTGGGGACCCGAGGCATGAAGAAGGGGTCCGGACCCCTCTCCCACAACCAGGCACACCGCCAGCACCAAGGAGCATGCCAAAAACATCACCTCCATGTGGGTGGCCTACTCCAGCCACCACAATAACCATGGCTGCTGCAAAAGCAGCTAGAATCCACAGCCACCACACAGATGGTCGGCCAACCACTGGAGTGCATTGACACAAGAAGAGTCACCAGCAGAGATAAAGAAAAGAAGAGGATGTCTCTCTACCATAAAGCCCATTTCAGAGTGACAGAAGAAACATCTGCTCTATGATAATATTGGGGGACCTGATCACACCTCATCAGCATTGGACAGATCATCTAGGCAACAAATCAACAGAGTAACCATTATCCTTTCAGAAGGAGAGAAGAAATCTAGGGTAATTAGAGGGGGGAGGGGGAGGGAATGGGGGAGAGACTGGACAAAGGGCATGATGAATAATTACGATTTGTAACAATATATATGCCAGTAATATGGATTTGATCAATATCTAAATGTTTTACCCCCAAAATATGTATAATCAATTTTGATTCAATAAATAAAATTAATAAATAAATTTTAAAAAAAGAACAACACCCACAACCACCATTAAGCCGTCAATTTAATCCCCTCTTCAAGGCTCCACCTTTCACTTATCATAATAGGATTTCTCACCTTCAGCAGTTATGGTGGGGATTAAGCTTCAATGAGCTTGAGGGGCAGGGGGAACATTCGACCCACTGCACTGTATATACTTAATGTTTTATTTTCTCCAGCTTTCCCTCGGACTCAAAGTAGACATACTCAGCGGTGAACTCATACCATCTTTTTTCATACAACCCTTCTTAACATTCTAAAGAAACCATGTTCTAGAGAACTGGAAACAAGGAGTAAACTTTCTCTACAAAAGCATTTTGGTTGCTGCATTTTAAATGGATATTACTATCAGGTGTTTAGATTATATCTTTGCCTCAACAGGCACAAGCAGATGCAAACTCAGCCTTACAAGGTCCGTTCTTCTTCCATGCTCATGAGCACCATGCAGGTCTATATTCTTCTACAAAATACTCTGCCTTAAGTGAGTTCTATCAGGAAACAGTCTGTGAGACATATATTTATGTGCAGGGAGTTGATTGAGCAAGGTTCTAGGGACCAACACCTGCTAAGAGAATGAAGTCAGATCAGACAGAAGAAGCAGTTAAATCATGATGAGCTTAATAAAAGCCCGAGTTTAACTCACAGGGAAATTTGGAGCTACACTGGCCCTTTAGAGTTGCCCAGAATTGAGGCCGGGGCGTGGCCTTTGTATCCCGAATCACCAGTCACTGAATGTGGATTGCTCCCTTTGGTCACGCTGCTCCCTGCTGTTGAGGCCACTTGCTGGAGAGGCATTCAGTGATGAGTTAACAGGCAACACACCTGGAAGTTTGGAGACAAGTGCCTCATCCAAAAGGGAGGTTTGGGTGGTGCACTGCAAAATTCACTACCTACAGCTAACTGACAGTTGTTTAGTTCTAATGTTTTGGAATAAAATAGTTTATAGAAATTTGGGGGGGAAAGGGATATGTATTAGTATGAAATTCCTTGTCATAGTGACATTTCAGTAACTTTGCTACTTAAAAATGTAGCAATCCCATAGAAGTAATTTGTCCTTCATCTACACCACAGACAGTTCTGGGTTGCAGGGATCTGCCAGCAAATATAACAGTGGATGATCACTAACCTTGCTATTCTTCAGCATTAGGTATAGCAGAGTGACTTCTGGCCACAGAATGGCAGTCAGGCAGCTGAGCACGGTGGATCTTAGTGAGTGAGAGACTTGAGAAATAAGGAAGTCCAAAAGTTCCTGAAAACTTTCAGGCATGCTACACTTCAGAAACCAATAAACCTAAACATCATTGTATAAACTGGGTCATATCTTGGTACCCATGTTAGGATACACAGTCCTTGTTCATGCCAACATTTCCCAGTGGACTCCTTGAATTAATCTCATAAGATGCTCAATTAAAGGAAATTCTGTGGTTAAATGTGATTGGGAAATTCACAATTCCGAAACCCTCCTGAAGTTTGTAGCATGTGTTAGGATATTAAAGTTTCAAGAAGTTAATCTGCCTACTTTTTTACCTCATGATTTCTCAAATTTACATAATCATGCCATCATTTTTCAAACAACCTTTGTTAACATTCTAAAGAAATCACATTCCAGAGAATTCAGGCTGGGACAACATACTTCTTTACGTAATACCAAAATGTCTTATGGAAAAAATAAATAGTTCAATTAATAAACAGCCTGCTTCTTCAACACAGAGTCAAAATGCTCTATACTCTTTTGTGGATATCTTCTATTGAAATTCCCTGAGGAAGATAGGCTAAAAGCAGTTGCAACTAGAAGGTCAACAAAGTAGGTTATCTCTCAGTGAGTTGCATGTATACTCTTTTTCTTGCCTATTTGAAATAATCTATTTGAACAATCCAAATAATCCATTTGAATAATCCAAACTAACATTATTCACTTTTTCATATGTACCCATTTGGATTTCGAGAACGTCTACGTGTGTTCACTGCAGAAAAACTCAGAAAAGCTAAAATGACCTTTCTGAGTTGGGATAGCATGACACTGATAAGGAACCGGACCGATTTTTTCTATATAGCATGACATAGGCAGAGAAAATGTGTCACATGGAAGAAGTAGGGCTTTGCAGTGAGATGAAAAAGGACTCCAATTCCAACTCCATTCATTAGCTGAGTAATCCTGCCCAACTCTGGCCCTCTTTGACCTCAGGTTGCACATATGTATATGGGGATGACATCTCCTATCTGGAAATTTGTCTTGGAAACTAAATGAAATAACATTTATATAGAGAAATAAATTCAATTAGATCTTACATAAATGGTACTTCTTCTTACCTTACTCCTTTTCTTAGGTCATTCAGGAAAAATGAGATGTAGAATTTTTAATAATCATTTCTTTAAAAACTCTGTTTTACTCAAATATTCTAAGCTCCTAGCCTTACCCATAGTACAAGCAAGAATCAGAAAAGACACTGAAAAAGAAAATGTGGGAATAGTTTGAATATAAAACATGATGGTGAAAAGCTTTAGAGACTAGAAAAAACAAAATGATGAAGATTTTCTTTATCTGAGGTTGTCTATCACCTTCTGTCTCTTGACGGTTTTCTTAAAAGGAGAATGTCCTTTAATCACTTAATAATTTTTGACATTTTTCCTGACACAATTTGGACATTTTATCAGTAATAGGTATTTAATCACAGCAAACTATTTCTGCTTAGCAACTAAAAATAAACCCATTGAAGAATTTGAATGTCTGTGTACTGACAGTATGGTTGCTCATAATATAAAATGCAAATAAAAAGTACAAAAGGCACTGCTCTTTACCTATCACATTGACAGGTCAAAACATTTTATAACATATTGTGTTTGCAAAGGTTAGTATGAGCCTAAATTGGTACAATATCTAGAGAAGGCAATTTGGAAACAGCTGTGAAATTTGAAGTGCATCTTTTTGACACAGTAATACCATTTCTAGAAATTTATCCTGCAGAAATACACTCTTGCATGCAAAACAAAGCATGCTCCAATGTGCAACACCATTGATTATAGCAAAAGCCTAAAAACATCCTAAATGTCTATGACTTGAGAACTATTAAAATACATTAGCACATCTAAAAAATAGAATACTATTTATAATCAATTGTGTACTACTTACTATAATACTAGTCTTCAAGATACAGGTATAGCTTTCCTTATTGCACTTCACTTTATCGCACTTCACAGATACTGCTTATTTTACAGATTGAAGGTCTGTGGCAATTCTGCATTATGAAAGTCTGTTTGGAGCCATTTTTCCAACAGCATGTGTTCACTTCGTGTCTTTATGTCACATTTTGTCAATTGTCACAGTATTTCAAATTTTATTATTATTATTATTATTATATTTCTTATGATGACCTGTAATCAGTGAGCTTAGATGTTACTATTGTAATTGTTTTGGTGACCCACAAACCATTCTCGTATTAGACAGCAGACTTAATCAATAAATGTATGTGTTCTGACTGCTCCACTGACCAACCATTTCCTTGCCTCTCTTCCTATCCAAGGATCTCCCTATTCCCTGAGACACAACAATATTGAAATTTAGGGCAATTAACCACCTTACAATGGTCTCTAAGTGTTTAAGTAAAAGGAAGAGTTGCATATCTCTCACTTTAAATCAAAAGCTAGAAATAATTAAGCTTATTGAGGAAGGCACATTGAAAGCTGAAATAGGACAAAAGTTAGGCCTCTTGCTCCAGTTAACCAAGTTGGGAATGCAAAGGAAAAGTTCTCAAAGGAAATTAAAAGTGCTACTCCAGTGAACACAGGAGTGATAAGAAAGAAAAACAGCCTTATTGCTCATATAGAGAAAGTCGTAGTGGTCTGGACAGAAGATCAAACCAGCCACAATATTCCCTTAAGCCAAAGCCTAATCCAGAGCAAGGCCCTAGCTCTCTTCAATTCTATGAAGTCTGAGACAGGTGAGAAAGATGCAGAAGAAAAGTTTGAAGTTAACAGAAGTTGGTTCCTGAAGGGTAAGGAAAGAAGCCATCTCAATAACATAAAAGTGCAAGGTGGAGCAGCAAATGCTGATATAGAAGCTGCAGTGAGCTATCCAGAAGATCTAGCTGGAATTGTATAAAGTTGGCTACGTTAAACAATAAATTTTCAGCGTAGACAAAGCAGCCTTCTATTAGAAGAAGATGCCATCTAGGACTTTCATAGTGAGGCAGGAGAAACTAATGTCTATCTTCAAAGCTTCAAAGGACAGGCTTACTCTCCTGTTAGGGGCTATCACAGCTGGTGACATTAAGTTGCAGCCAATGCTCATTTACTATTCCAAATATCCTAAGATTCTTAAGATTTATGCTGAATCTACTCTACCTGTGCTCTGTGAATGGAACAACAAAGCCTGGATGAGAACCCATTTGTTTACAGCATAGTTTACCGACTATTTTAAGCCCTCAGTTGAGACCTACTGCTCAGAAAGAGATTCCTTGCAAAGTATTACTGCTCATTGACAATGCACCTAGTCACCTAAGAGCTCTGATGGAAATGTACAAGGAGATGAATGTTGTTTTCATGCCTGCTAACAGAATGTCCATTCTGCAGCCCATGGATCAAGGAGTACTTTCAACTTTCAAATCATATTAGTTAATAAATACATTTCATAAAGCTATGACTGCTATAGGTAGTGATTTCTCTAATGGATCTGGGCAAAGTCAATAGAAAACCTTCTGGAAAGGATTCATCATTTTATAGGGCATTAAGAACATTTATGATTCATCAGAGGAGGTCAAAATATCAACATTAACAGGAGTTTCGGAGACATTTATTCCAACCCTCATGTATGACTCTGAGAGGTTCAAGATGTTAGAAGAAGAAACTGCAAATGTGATGGAAATAGCAAAAGAACTAGAATGAAAAAAATGCAGCCTGAAAAGGTGACTGAACTTCCACAACCTCAAGATAAAACTTTAATGAATGAGGATTTGCTTTGTATGGATGAGCAAAGAAAGTGGTTTCTTGTGATGGAAGCTACTCTTAGTGAAGATGCTGTAAACATTGTTGAAATAACAACAAGGGATTTAGAATGCTACATAAACTTAGTTGATAAAGCAGTGGCAGGATTTGAGAGGACTGACTCCAATTTTGAAAAAAGTTATTCTATAGGCAAAATGCTATCTAACAGTATTGCATGCAACAGAGAAATATTTCATGAAAAAAAGGGTCAGTCATGTGGCATACTTCATTGTTGTCTTATTTTAAGAAATTGCCCCAGCTACCCCAACCATCAACAGCCACCATCTTGATTATTCAGCAGCCATCAACATCAAGGAAAGACACTCCACCAGCAAAATGATTATGACTCACTGAAGGCTCAAATGATTGTTAGCATTTTTTAGCAATAAAGTATTTTTAATTAAGGTATATCATTTTTTTTTAGACATTGTAGTATTGTACCCTTAATAGACCACAGTATAGTATAAACATAACTTTTATATGCAATGAGAAATCAAGAAATTCATGTGACTCACTTTATTGCAATATTGGTTTTGGGGTGGTCTGGAACCAAACTCATAATATCTGTGAGGAATGTTTGTATATTATAAACAGAAAAAAATCAAATTACAGAATGCTCATATATTAAAAAATGTATAATACACCTACACTCAATAGGCATAGATCATCTCTGGAAAGAGATATCTAAGAACCTGACAGCAGCTGCCGCAAGGGAGGGTATTTGGTGACAAAGAAGTCCTTGAGGTTCCCCCAGCTTGAGTAAACTTTAGACAGATAGGCTTCTCCCTGACTTTAGAGGACTGACCTCACTTTTCTTAGAGCAGTTATTTACAAAACTTGTAATTGTAAATTCTTTCTCTGTCCTTTTGAGATGTAAATATTTTTTGAGTCTCTTTCCAGTTTTTTTTCCAACCTAGGCCTATGTTTCTCAAACACCTGGGAGACATCCCTTTGAGATGTAATCATAAGGGAAGATGGTGGTCCTTGCTCAGTCTCTGTGAGAAGGGGGTAGCCTAACTCCTGTCAAGGTATGTGGCTTGCAAAACTACCTCTTGTCCTGAAGATAAGAGAATGTTTACTTTTCCCTTAGGTTAGGTCAATTAGCAAACACAGGTGGCCTACAATTTCCTTATCTCAGCTCTAAAAATCTCTGCAGTCCTTTTTCTGGTGGATTAGAATTTAGATTGGATTCTGACCTCTTTACCTATTGCCATAGACTTAAGTGGGAGCTAAGAATCAAAGAAGGAAAGGCCATAATAAAATGTTGAATTTTCAGAAGAAGAGAATAGACCTATACTTACTAGAGATAGGGAAGGGGAGGGGGTGAACATGGGGAGAAGTAACTGGGTAAGAGACACAAAAAGTAATTATGATTTGTAATGATGAACATGCTAATAATATGGACTTGATTATCACATACTGTACACAAATACTGATAGTCGACTCTGTACCCCATAAATATGTATAAATAAAAATAAAAAGACTTGAATAAAGTCTATTTTGCCTGTTTAACTTTGGTGCAATTTTTGCCTTGACACTGGTATACAAGATAACCTGATGAAGAAGAAAATCACTTTTCACTTAGCATCTTTCTGTACATTTTGACATTTTTACAATGTTCACGAGTTACTTATTTTTAATTATTTAAATTAAACAAACAATCTAAAAAAATCCTTAGAGCAGTCTGCAGACTATGCTACAGGCTAATACAGGCTAAGCTGTCCTGAAGAGATTTATACAATCAGCTTCAGTTTTAAAATACTTATATTTTTAATACTTACTTATACTTTTACTGATGTAAAATATTTTAAATAAAAAAGAAAACTTCCAATTAAACAATGTGAACTTTATACAAACTGAAATCAAAATGAGAACATGTCATCAATTCCCTCAAATAGTATTGTTAATACAGAGAAAATGTTTTAGCTTAGTTGAATGAAAATTGCAATTAAATCTTAAATGAAAACCTGCTATATTTTCCAGAGATGTTTGATAGACAATTACTCTGTATATCTAGTGTATTTGGGTCACCCTAGTATAATATAGGTTTGGTTCAACCATTATTTTACTACTGAAGCCTTCAAGCTACAAACTAGCATTCAGTTAAGCCAATTGCTTTGTGACGATTTACACTCAAAGCAAAATATAAAGCAGTAAGCTCTCATATTTATAAAGTCAGTCATTTATAATCCATGTTTCAGTGACATGGAACTTTCAGAGGAAAGTTCTGAAATCTGCAGTAAGAAAAAAATGCCATCAATTTTTATGGTCAGATGTGTTAGTCATAGTTTTAAAACCCAGGTCTTTTCTTAAGAGGTAAACTTTAAATTCAGAGAACTTAATTAGTAAAAGAAATTTAATTTTTACTTTCTGTTTAAGAACATCTTAACACTACTATCACATCAGGGTGGCTTTTTGTTGTTGTTATTTATTTGTTGTGGGATATCTCTTTCTCCATCCCATTATAGTTAACACAAAAAGGAAAAAGAAAAGGGAAGACTATTAAAAAAGACTTTTAGATATAACTAAAGGCAAGGAAAGAGACAGAAAGATGTTCTTCAAATATAATATGACCCTTAATGCTCAATGTGCACAACTTGGAAACCTGTCACAGTGAAAGGTATTTGATTTTTCCCCCCCACTATCTAGAATTGACCAGATACTGAAAGAAAAGCAGTCTTTCACTTGAAATCTGTAACTTTTGGCATACATCTTCTACTTCTTCCTTTGATTCCATGCTACATAAAGCATATTCCAGAAATTAACAGTATTGGCATCACCTGGGAGCTTATTAAAAGAAGAATCTCAGGTCCTAACCCAAATCTCTTAATCAAAATCTGCATTTTAACAAGATCCCCAGGTGATCAGCATATACATTAAAGAGTACAAGTAATACCCTGAATCTGAACAACCTCTACCCTCCTACTCAGCAAACATTAGCTATGACAGAGACTTGAAGAGTTCTTAGACCAAAGAGGAAACTGTCCTATATAATCTCCCTGCCCACAACCTCTCTATTCTATCCAGAGTACAATTATGAAAAATGGTCTTCTCAAAATATTATTTGTTCACAGTCTTCATAACAACTATATTAACACACTTATTTGCAGTATATTTTAACTTACAAAGTGCTCTCTTGTGAACATCTGAGTTAATTCTCATAACAATATTATCAAATAGATTGTATTAGTTCTAGATGTATGCATTCTCAGAAAAGTCACAAACATGCCAAAAATCAGTCATGAAGGGAAGAATGAAGCCATGCCTCATTGCTTTAACTTCTAATATTAAATATCACACTTTTTCCCCCATTTCGCGCTGGTTAATTTCAGTGCCTCAATCTTCAATATTTCTCTACTGCATATTAAAGAAAGTCCAATCTTTTGAGATAATCTGGCTCCTCTGACCTTTTCTATCAAACCACCCACTATGTCAAAACCAATCCTTTGAACTGGCCCCACCACCCAGCTGTATCACCCAGTCTTCCTTATTCATATATGTCCCTTGATATTTTCAGGTCTTCAACATTTTAAAAATTCGGATACAAATTAAGAAATCCTGAAACAATAGCACCTATTCCTTTATCTCCTAGGTCTACCTGCTGAGAGGGCCTAGAAAAAATGACACAATTTGTACACTCAGATCTTGATTTTTAATAACATTCTCCAATTTAAAAAAAAAAAAAGTGAGAGGCTCCTTTGAGAAGTAATGGATTCCAGTTCTGAAGGAGGTTGGAGGGGAAGACAACATGAACCCACCTGGGAGGTGTCAAGAAGTAAGAAAATGCTCAAAAACCACAGTGATGGGATATGTCAAAGGGATACAGAGTCAACTGAAAGAGCCCCCAGTGGCCAGGCTAAAACAAGTTGAACAACAACTATAAAGTAAATATCCATAAGTTTACACTGATATAAATAAATTATAAAATAAATAAAGGGGGAGATGAAGCCCCATACAGAAGAATTTTAAATAATGCGTGCAGATTTCCTGCTTGAAGACATGGAGTTTAACTTCCCTCCACACACCCTTGAGTGTGAGCTATGCTTAGTAATTTGCTTCCAAAGAGTAGACTATGGCAAGGAGCCAAAAATGTAATTTTATAGTGAAGAAACCTGGTAAACACTAAATTAGCTATGTTTTCAAGGTTAGCATAATCAGTAATAACTCAAGTTGAAAACTTGTATCACCCTTGATATGAAGAAATGAGAATGGCACTTTAACTCTGTTGTCTTCCTTCCCAAATCCCATAACCCCAGCCTAATCAAGAGGCAAACATTAGGCAAAGCCCAAATGGAGGGGTGTTATAAAATACCTAATCAGTTCTCAAACTGTCAAGGTCATCAGAAACAAGAAAATTCAGAGAAAATATCGATGACCACAGGAATCTGAGGAGATATCATGACTAAATGCAATGTGGTATTCTAGATGGAATCCTTGAACAGAAAAATAGCATTAAGTAAAAAGGAGTAAGATTTAAATAAAGTGTGGATAGGTAATAGCTATAAATAAATAGTTTATTTAATTGTGAGAAATGTACCACAGTAATTAAAATGTTAACAATAGGGTAACTGGGTGAGGGATATATGGGAAGTCTCTGTATTATCTTTGCAACATTTTTGTAAATCTAAAACTGTTCTAAAAGAAAAGGTATATTTAACTTTTTAAAAATTAAAAAGCTGTATACTTTTTTCAGACCAACAAAAGCTGAAAGAATTTGTCACCAACAGACCAACATTGTAAAAATGTTAGAAGTTCTTCAGGCAAAATGAAAGTGATACCAGATAAAAACTCAAAAGTATGTAAAAAAAGTGAAGATTAATAGAAGTGGTAATAATGTGTTGAAAATAAAAAGTCTTTTCATCATTTTAATATTATTTATAGGACAATTGATTGTGTAACAGCAATGTCATCATGGTTTTCAACAGATGTTGAAATATAATATGTGACAACAACAGCATAGAGGACACAGAGAAAATGGAAGTATACTGTTGTAAGTTTCTCATACTGTATGTGAGGGGACGTAACATTACTTGAAGAATTATAGTTAATAAGCGAACAAATAAAACACTCAATCCGAAAGAATAAAAAAGAATAAATAGTAAATTATAATAAGTAAAAGTGCATCTTTTAACGTTTTGAGCAGCCATTTAAAAAAATCAAAAGCTACATACAACTAACAGACCATTAGTAAATATGAAATTAAATATAAAAAATATTAACTCAAAAGTAGGCATAAAAGGAGGTAAAAGAGAACAAAAGAGAATGACGTTATAAGTAAAACTAATAGCAAGACAATAGACTTAATTCTAATCATATCAGTAATTATATTAAATGTATATGCCCTGAACAATGAATAAAAAAGCAAGACATACCCTTATATGTTTATACTTTATATGTTTATATCCTTTTGTGTGGTTCTCTAATATCCTTTCATTTCAACTTGAACGACTCTTTTTAACATTTAGTTTAAGGCAGGTCTGTCTAGTGATGATGAAAATGCTCAGCTTTTATTTATTTGTGAAGATCTTTATTTCTCATTCAGTTTTGAAGGACAGTTTTGCCAGATACAGTATTTTTGTTTGGCAATTTTTTCTTTCAGCACTTGGAATATGTCATCTCACTGCCTTCTTACCTACAAAGTCTCTGCTGATAAGTTCATGGACGGTTTTACGAGTGCTCTTCGTCTGTGATCACTTTTTTCTTGTTGCTTTTGAAACTTTCTCTTTGGTTTGTACTTTTGACAACATGATTATATATCTCTGTGTGGATTTCTTAGGGTTAATCCTATTTGAGGTTGTCTGACTTCGTGACTCTGAATGTTCATTTTTTTCCCCAGACTTAAGAACTTCCCAGCCATTTGTTTTTTAAGTAAGGCTTATGCCCCCTGCTTTCTCCTTCTTCCCAATTTTTCTCTGTCTTCTCCTTCTGGAACTCATATAATGCAAATATTCGCCTGTTGATGATATTCTCTAAGTCCCTTAGGATTTCACTCATTTTATCTTTCTTTTTGTTCAAATTTATTGAGGTATAATTGATGAATAAAAATTGTATACGTTCGAGGTATACAACATGATGTTTTGATATATACATACACTGTAAAATTATTACTACAATCAAGCTAATTGAAATATCTATCACCTTACATAATTACCTATTTGTGTGTATAAAAATAACACGTAAAATTACTCTCATAAAAGTTCAACTGTACAACACATTATAATTTTAAAAATTATGCTAATACCCATATATGGAAATTTTTCTTTATGTTTTCAATAATAAGTTTGACAGTTTCAGTTCATATGTTTAAATCTTTAAAGCATTCTGAGTTCATTTTTGAGTATGGTTTAAGATAAGGATCCAGTTTTATTTTTCTGCATGTGAATATTCAATTTGCCCAACAATATTTATTGAAGAGACTGTTTTTTCCCCACTGTGTATTCATGGCACCCATGTCAAAGATAAATTGACCATATATGCATGAGCTTATTTCTGGGATCTCTATTCTGCTCCATTAGTCTATGTGTTATTTTTATCATGCCAGAACTATACTATTTTAATTATTTAACTTTATCACATAATTTGAAATCAGGGAGTCTGATGCCTCTAGCATTGTTATTTTTGCTGCAGATTGATTTAGCTATTTGGAGTTTTTTGTGGTTCAATATGTATTTTAGGACAGCTCTTTGTGTATCTGTACAAAGCACTGTAGGAATTTTGATAGAGACTGTTTCAATCTGTAGATCATTTTGCATAGTATGGATATTTTGTTGACAATATTAATCCTTCTAATTCACAAACTTTGGAAATCTTTTCATTTATTTGTGTTTTTAAGAGATTTTTTTAAATTTTAACATCTCAATATACATTGTAGATGATTTTCATGTCCCTTTACCAGTTCCTCTTTCCCCCCATTCTCTCCCCACCGCCCACTACATCATATCTGTTCATTTCTCTTAACAAGTTCAAGGAATTGTTGTGATTGTTGTGTCTTCTTTCCCACCCCATCCTTATTTCTTTGTGTATTTATTTATTTATTTATTTATTTATTTATCCCACAAATAAGTGAGAACACGTGGTTTTTCTCTTTCTGTGCCTGACTTGCTTCACTTAATATAATTTTCTCTAAGTCCACCCATGTTGCTGCAAATGGTAGTATCTCATTCTCTTGTAGAGCAAAGTAGTATTCCATTGTCTAGATACATGACAGTTTCCTTATCCACTCATCTGTTGATGGACGTTTGGGTTGGTTCCAAATCTTGGCTATGTAAATAGTGCTGCAATAAACATCGGAGTACAGGTATTCCTTCGGCATGATGACTTCCATTCCACTGGGTATATTCCCAGCAGTGGAATAGCTGAGTCAAATGATAGATCAATCTGTAATTCTTTGAGGAAACTCCATACCATTTTCCATAAAGTCTGAACCATTCTGCAGTCCCACCAACAGTGTATGAGAGTTCCTTTTTCTCCACAACATCACCAGTGTTTATCATTCTCAGTCTTTAGATGTTAGCCATCCTAACTGGAGTGAGATGGTATCTCAAAGTGGTTTTGATTTGCATTTGTTGAATGCAGAGTGATGTGAGCATTTTTCCATGTGTCTATTGGCCATTCATTTATCTTCCTTTCAGAAATGCCTATTCAGCTCCTTTGCCCATTTTTTAATTGGGTTATTCAGGTATTTTGCTGGAAATTTGTTTGAGTTCCTTATGTACTCTGGATATTAATCCACTGTTAGATGTATATTTTGCAAATATTTTCTCCCACTCTATTGTTTGTCTTTTCACTCTGTTGATTATTTCTTTTGCTGTGCAGAAGCTTTTTAGTTTGATGTAATCCCATTTTTTTTTTTCATTTGGTTGCCTGTGCTTTGGGGGTCATATTCATGAAGTCTGTACCCACTCCTACATCCTGGAGAGTTTCCCCTATGTTTTCTTTGAGGAGTATTATTGCATCAGGATGTATGTTTAATTCTTTAATCCATTTTGAGTTGATTTTGGTATATGGTGAGAGGTACATGTCTAGTTTCATTCTCTCCATTTTGAGTTGATTTTGGTATATGGTGAGAGGTATGGGTCTAGTTTCATTCTCCTACATATAAATATCCAGTTTTCCCAGCACCATTTGCTGAAGAGGCAGTCTCTTCCCCAGTGTGTAAACTTGGTGCCTTTGTCAAGGTTGATTTCAGGGTTCTCTATTCTATTCCATTGATTCATGTGTCTGTTTTTATTCCATTACCATGCTGTTTTGGTTATTATAGCTTTGTAGTATATTTTAAAGCCAGTTAGTGTTATGTCTCCAGCTTTATTTATTTATTTATTTATTTATTTATTTATTTATTTATTTATTTATTTATTTATTTATTTATTTATTTATTTATTTTTGCTCACAATTGCTTTGGCTATGTGTGGTCTTTTGTTATTCCATATAAATATCTGGATAGTTTTCTACATTTCTGAGAAAATGTCATTGGAATTTTGATGAGAATTGCATTGAATCTGTAGAACACCTTGTGTAATATGGACATTTTCACAATATTAGCTCTTCAGATCCAACAGCATGGGATATCTTTCCATCATCTTGTGTCCTCTTTAATTTCCTTCAGCAGTCATTTGTAGTTCTCTTTGTAAAGATTTTTCACATCCTTGGTTAACTATATTCCTAAGTATTTTTTTTTTTGGTGGCTATTATAAATTGGCTAGCTTTCTTTATTTCCTTTTCTGCATGTTCACTGTTTGAGTATAGAAATGCTACTGATTTTTTTGTGTTCATTTTGTATCCTGTAACTTTACTGAAATCATTTACCAACTCTAAGAATTTTTTTGTAGAGGCTTTAAACCATTCAATATATAGGATCATATCATTCTCAAACAGAAATAGTTTAACTCACTCTTTTCCAATCTGGATGTCCTTTATTTCCTTCTCTTCTCTGATTGCTCTGGCTAATCCTTCCAACACTATGTTGACTAGGAGTGGTAAGAGTGTGCATTCTTGTCTAGTTCCTGTTCTTGAGGGTAAAGCTTTCAGCTTTTCTCCATTTGGGATGATATTGGCAGTGGACTTATCATATTTGGCTTAAATTGTGTTTAGATACTTTCCAACTATACCTAACTTGTAGAGAGCCTTTATCATGAACAAATGTTGATTTTCTTCAAATGCTTTCTCAGCATCTATAGATGATCATATGGTTTTTACCTTTGCTTTTATTGATGTGATGTATCACATTTATTGATTTGCATATGTTGAACCAACCTTGCATCCGTGGGATGAATCTCACTTGATCATGGTGTATAACTATGTGTTATGTGTTGCTATATTCTATTAGCTAGAATTTTATTGAGGATTTTTGCATCTATATTCATCAAGAATATTAGCCTGTATTTTCTATTTTTAATGTAACTTTGTCTGGTTTTGGTATCAGGGTGATGTTTACCTCATAGAATGAGTTTGGGAGAATGGCCTCTGTTTCAATCTTTTGGAATAGTTTGTAGAGAATTGGTATCAATTCCTCTTTGAAGGTTTGGTGGAACTCTGCAGTGAACCTGTCCAGTCCTGGGCTTTTCTTTGTTGGGAGCCTTCTGATAATAGCTTCAATCTCTTTTATTGCTATTGGTCTCTTCAAATTTTCTGTATCTTTTTGGCTCGGTTTTGGTAGTTTGTATGTGTCCAGATATTTATTCATTTCCTCCAGATTTTCAAATTTTGGGGCATATAGTTGTTTACAGTAGTTTCTAATGATTCCTTTTATTTCTGAGGTATTAGTTGTAATATCACCTTTTTCATTTCTAATTTTTGTTATTTGGTTCCTCTTCTTTTCTTAGTTAGCCTTGTTAAAGGTTTGTCAATTTTATTTGTCTTTTCAAAAAACCAACTTTTTGTTTCATTGAACTTTTGTATCTTTTTAGGGGGTTCTATTTCATTTAGTTCTGCTCTGATCTTAATTATTTCTTTCCATCTACTAACTTTGGGTTGGATTGTTCTTGTTCTTCTAGTTTTTTAAGGTGAAGTGTTAGGTTATTTATTTGCCATCATTGCATTCTTCTGAAGTAAGCATTGAATGTGATAAATTTCTCTTTAGTACTGCTTTTGAAGTATCCCACAGGTTTTGGTATGATTTGTCATTATTTTCATCAGTTTCAAGGAATTTTTTTGATTTGCTATTTAATTTCTTCTTGGACTCATATGTCATTAAGTAGAATGTTGTTTAATTTCCATGTGTTTGTATAGTTTCCACAGTTTCATTAGTTATTGACTTCTAATTTTAATCCATTGTGATCTGAAAAAGAACACGAGATAATTCCAATATTTTTGAATTTGTTGAGACTTGATTTGTGACCTAACGTGGTATATCCTGGAGAATGTTCCATGTACTGATGAGAAGAATGAATATTCTGAGGTTGTTGGATGGAATGTTCTGTAGATATCTGCCAAGTCCAATTAGTCTAAAGTGTTGTTTAGATCTTGTCTTTCTCAGCTGATTTTTTGCCTAAATGATCTGTTCAATGTTAAGAGTGGTGAATTTAAGTCCCCTGCTATTATAGTGTTAGTATCTATTGCATGGTTTAAATGTAATGGTGTTTGCTTTATAAATATGGCTGTTCCAATGCTGGGTGAGTATGTATTTATGATTGTTATGACTTCTTGATGGATAGATCCTGTTATCCTTATATAGTAGCCTTCTTTATCTCTTTTTATGGTTTTTGGTTTAAAGTCTATTTTATCTGATATAAGAATAGCTACTCCAACTAGTTTTTCATTTCTATTTGCATGGTTTATCTTTTTCCATCCTTCTACTCTTAACCTATGTGTGTTTTTACAGATGAGGTGAGTCTCTTGAAGGCAGCATATCATTGGGTCCATCTTTTTAATCTAGCCAGTAAGTGTGTGTCTTTTGAGTGGAGAATTTAATTCTTTTACATTTAGACTTATTATTGTAAGGTGTTGATTTACTCCTAGGATTTTACTGATTTTTGTTTAGATGTCATAATTATCTTTTGTTCCTTTCTTTCTGATTTTCTGTTTGTCTTCTGTGTTTGTTGGTTTCTTGGGGCAGTAGAAAAACTATTTTTTCCTCTTATTTTTAGCATTTTTGTTTTGCTGGTACATTTTGTTCTTTCTTAAGTATTCGTGGCAGTAATGGTTGTTTCTCAGGTATCAAACCCAGTAGTCCCTTGAGAATTTCTTGTACGGCTGGTCTTGTGGTAGTGAACTCCCACAGTTTTTGTTTGTCTGAGAAATATACTATTTGTTTTTCATATCAGAAGGATAGCCTCCTTGGGTAAACTATTCTTTGGCTGGCAATTTTTGTCCTTTAGAATTTTGAATATATCATCCCATTCTTTTCTGGCCCTTATGGTTTGTGATGAAAAGTCTGATGTTAGTCTGATTGGGTCTCCCTTATAGGTGAATTGCTACTTCTCTCTTGCCACTTTTCAGATTCCCTCTTTGTCTTTGAGTTTTTCCAGTTTGACTATGTCTTGGAGAAGACCTTTTTGGGTTGAATCTGTTTGGGGATATTTGGGCCTCATGGATCTCTGAAGATCTGTGACTTTCCCTACACCTGGGAAGTTTTCTGCTATTATTTTGTTGAATATGTTTTCAATGCCATCTCCTTTTTCCTCCCCTTCTGGAGTACCCATGATTCTGCTATTTGGTTATCTGTTATCTCTCTTAGATTTTCTTTCATTTTTTAAAATTCTTGTTTCTTATTTCTGGTCTGTCTGTTTTGAATTCAAATAGCCCATCTTCAAGGTCAGAAATTCCCTCTTCTGCTTGTTCTGGCCTGCTGGTTAGACTCTCTGATGTGTTTTTTATTTCATTGAATGAATCCTTCAGCTCCACAAGCTCTGCTATATTCTTTTTCAGGACATTGATTTCTTTTTACATTTCTTGTTTCAGGTCCTGTATATTTTTTCTCATTTCATTGTGTTGTCTGAGTTTTCTTGTATCCCACTTAGTTTCCTTAGAATTATTGCTCAAAATTCCTTGTCTGTCATTTCAAGGACTTCCTGTTCTATAGGATTTAGAGCTTGAGAGTTATTATTTTCCTTTGGTGGTGATGTACTTTCTTGATTTTTCATATTTCTGGTATCTTTCCTTTGGTGTTTAGTCATTGTGGCAGGGGTTATCATGGTCCACTTGTTCCACCATGATGTCTGGCCTGGATAGATCCTGAAGGGACTTCCATTTCTGGGCAGTGGGGACTAGCCTGGGCTGGTGTCCTGCAGTGCCTGCCTGTTCCAGCATGGCTGGCTCAGGGTGTGTGGGCCTGGTGGCTCTCAGGCCTCTCTCGGCAGCATGGACTGGCCTGGGCTGGGGGTCCCAAGGCACATGGCTCCTGCCTATTCTGGTGTGGCTCTCAGGCCTCCTGTTGTTGCTTTCCAATAGTTGCAAATTGGTTGATTTGTGGGAGAGAGAAATGCTAGGAACCATCTACTCTGCCATCTTAACCAGAACTACCCTTGTTTTCATCAGTTTTGATCATCATGTCTTACATTTGTCAGTATGGTCTGTCAGTAGACAAATCTGTCATCACCTTGGTTGAATTGATTTTTAAGTATCATTATGCTGCTATAAATGGAATTGATTTCTTAATTTCTCTTCCAGTTAGTGTGTTGTTAGCATATACAAACACAGTTGATTTTTGTATACTGATCTTGAATCTTACGATTTTACTGAATGTATTAGTTTATAGTGGGAACCTTGGGGTTTTCTAGGTATAAGATTATGTCATCTGCAAACAGAGATAAGTTTACTTCTTCCTTTCCAAATTGGATGCCTTTTATTTATTTTTCTTGCTCAATTTCTCTATCTAGGACTTCTAGTACTCTGCTAAACAGAAGTAGTGAGAATGGGCACCCTTGTCTTGTTTCTGATCTTAAGAAGAAAAGCTTTTATTATTTTTCTATCACGGAGTGTATTAGCTGTATGCTTGTGATATGGCCAGTGTTTAATTGAGGTAAATTCCATTTATACCTAATTTGTTGGGAGTTTTTATCATGAAAGAATGTAAATTTTGTCAAACACCTATTCTGCTTTTGTTTAGATGATCATGTGATTCTTATCTCTCATTCTGTAAATGTGGTGTATCACACAAATTGATTTTTATACTTTAAACTACCCTTGTACCCAGGAATAAATCCTACTTGATTATCGCGCATGATCTGCTGTTAAATTTGATTCACTAGTAGTTTTTTGAGAATTGTTACATGTACATTTGTAAGAGATATTGACCTGTAATTTATTTTCTTGTAGTCTCTTTGCCTAGCTTTGGTATCAGGGTAATGCCTCAAAAAGTATGTTTGTAAGTGTTTCCTCCCTTCAATTTTTTAGAATTTCAGAAAGGATTGGTATGACTGTATGATTTTTTTAATACATTTTTTGAAATTCTCAAGTGAAGCCATAAGGTCCTGAGCTTTTTTGCATGGACGGTTTTTAATTACTGATTCAATCTTCTCTCGTTATTGGTCTGTTCAGATTTTCAGTTTCTCTATAACTCAGTCTTCTTTGGTTATATGTTTTTGGAATTTATTCTAAAAGGTTATGCATTTTGTTGGATTACAGTTTTTTTGTAGCAGTGTCTTTTTATTTCTGTGGCACCTGTTGTAATGTCACCTCTTTTATTTCTTATTTTATTTGGGTTTATTTTTCTTAGTTTGCCGACCTATATTTTTGTCAATTTTGTTTTCTCAAAGAAATCTTAGTTATATTGACTTTTTATTATTTTTCTATTCTCTGTTTCATTTATTTATGCTCTGACTTTTGTTATTTTCTCTTTTTCTGCTAATTTGAGCTTAATTTCTTCTTATATTTATAAGTCCTCAAAGCATAAAGTTAGGGTACTTATTTGAGGTCTTTATTTTTTCTTCAAGTGAACATTTATTACTGTAAACTTCACTGTTGACACTGCTTTTTCTGCATCCCAAAAGTTTTGGTATGCTGTTTGTCTATTTTCCTTTGTTTCCAAATAATTTTAATTATCTTTTGCTGTTCATTTATCATTCAGGAGTATGTGTTTTAATTTCCAAACCTTTGTGATTTTTTCCAGTTCTCCCTTTATTATTACCTATTTTTATAGTATTGTGGCCACAAATAATTATTGATAAGATTTTAACTTTTTAAATTTGTTAAGACATGTTTTGTGGCCTAACATAAAATTTATCCTGAGGAATGTTTTATGTGCAATTGAAAAGAATGTGTATTTTGCAGCTATTGAATGAAATGTTTTGTATATGCCTGTCTGGTTTTTGTTCTAAAGTGTAGTTCAAATCCAATGTTTTCTTAGTATTCTGTCTAAATGATCTATCCATTGTTGAAATTGCATTATTAAGTCCCCCACTATTATTGTATAACTATTTATTAGTTCCTTCAAATTTATTAATATTTGCTTTATACATTTACATTCTCCAATGTGGTGTACCTTTATATATATATTTCCATTTGTTATATCCTCTTGATAAATTGACCTCTTTATTATTATATAATAACATTCTCTATCTCTTTTTACAATTTTTTACTTAAACTCTAATTTGTCTGATATAAGTATAGCTATATCTGCTCTCTTTTGGTTTCCATTGCATGAAACATCTTTTTTCACACTTCCTCTTTCAGTTTATGTGTACCCTTAAAGCTATAGTGAGTGTCTTGTAGTCTTGTAGGCATCATATAGCTGGATCTTGCTTTTCTTTCTTTTTTTAAAAAAAATACATTCACCCACTCCACATCTTTTGATTAGGGAATTTAATCAATTTACTTTTAAGGTAAATGTTGATATACAAGGACTTACTATTGACATTTTGTTAATTGTTTTCTGCCTGTATGAAAAATCCTTTATTTCTTTTTTCCTCTTTTACTGTCTTCCTTTGTGATTTGATATTTTTTGTTTTTGTTTTGTCGTGATATGATTTGATTCCTTTTCTTTATTTTTTTCACTATGTACTGTTGTCTTTTTCTTTGTAGTCACTATGGGACTTTCATAAAACATTATATGGTTGTAACAGTCTATTTTAATCTGATAATAACTTAACTTCAATTGCATATAAAAAAATCTATATTTCTACTCTACCACCACTCCAAATTTTGGATTTATTTTTCACAATTTACTTTTTTTTAACACTGTGTATCTATTAACAAATTATTGTAGCTATAGTTATTTTTTGATGTTTTATCTTTTATTATTTCTACTACAGTTGTAAGTGATTTACACATCACCATTACAGTTTTAGAGTATTTTGAATCTGACGATATATTTAACTTTACCAGTGAAGTTTATAGATTTATATGTTTTCATGTTAGTAATTAGCATCCTTTCATTTTGGCTTGAAAAACTCCTTTTAGCAATTTCTGTAAGGCAGGTCTGGTGGTCTAGTGGTGGTAATCTCTCTCAGCTTTTGTTTTTCTGGGAAAGTGTTTATGTCTCCTTCATTGCTAAAGAAAAACTTTGCTTGGTAACATAGTCTTGTTGTCAATTTTGGTTTTTCTTTCAGCGTTTGGAATATATCATCCCACTGTCTCATGGCTTTCAAAATTTCTTTTTTTTATTATTTTATTATTTTATTTTATTAAGAATACTCATGTAATGAAAAGCTAATTGTCAACTTTTGTGCCCAAGATGTGAGGGCCAGATTAATACTGGGAGCATACCCATTACCAGAAACTATATTTGTACCCCATGTAACTGATCAATTATCCCCCAACCTGCCCCCCCCCCAGGCCTCCACTCCCTCTGTAGCCCTAGGAATGTTCCCTCCCTCTGTAAGAACACCACACTACTGTGGTCTTTCTTTCCTTCCTTCATTTCACTCTAAGCTCCCACATATGAGTGAGCACATGCAGTATTTATCCCTCTGTGCTTTGCTTATTTCACTCAACATAAGTTTCTCCAGGTTCATCCATGTTGTTGCAAAAGGGAGTATTTCATTCTTTTTTATGGCAGAGTAGTATTCCGTAGTGTATGTATACCACAGTTTCCTTATTCAATCATCCATCGATGGACACTTAGATTGGTTCCATATCTCGGCCATTGTAAACAGGGCTGTGGTGAACATGTGAGGGCAGGTATCTCTTGGACATGATGATTTCCATTCCTCTGGGTATATACCCAGAAAATGGATTGCTGAATCATATGGAACATCTATCTGTAGTTGTTTGAGAAACCTCCATAGTGTTTTCCATAGTGGTTGTATTAACTTACAGTCCCACCAACAGTGTAGGAGTGTTCCCTTCTCTCCACACCCTCACCAGCATTTGTTATTCTCCATCTTTTTTATTATAGCCTGTCTAATTGAGGTGAGGTGGTATCTCAATGTGGTTTAATTTGCATTTCCCTGATCACTAGTGATGTTGAGCATTTTTTCATGTATCTGTTGGCCATTTATATGTCTTCCTTTGAAAAATGTCTATTCACCTCCTTTGACCACTTTTTAATTGGGTCATTTGTTTTTTTACTGTATAATTGCTTGAGTTCTATGTATATTCTGGATATTAATCCCTTGTTGGATGCATAGTTAGCAGAAATTTCTCCCACTCTGTAGGTTGTCTTTTCACTCTGTTGATTGTTTCCTTTGCTATGCAGAAACTTTTTAGCTTGATATAGTCCCATTTATTTATTTATTCATTTTGCTGCTTGTGCTTTCAGGATCATGTTCATAAAGCCTGTGCTGAGACCTAATTGCTGAGTGGTTCACCTATATTTTCCCTTAGTAATGCTATAGTTTCTCTTATACTTAAGTCTTGAATACATTTGGAGTTGGTTTTAGCGTATGGTGAGAGATGTATATCTAGTTTCATTTTTCTGCATATGGATATCCTGTTTTCCCAGCATCATATGTTGAAGAGGCAGTCTTTTCCCCAATGTGGATTTTTGTTGCCTTTATCCAATATTAGATGGCCATAACTCTGAGGGGTGATTTCTGGGTTCTCAATTCTACTCCACTGGTCTGAATGTCTATTTTTATACGAGTATCATGCTGTTTGGGTTACAGTAACTTTGCAATATAATTTGAAGTCAGGTGGTGTTATGCCTCCAGCTTTTTTTTTTTTTTTTTTTTTACTCAGGATTGCTTTGGCTATTTGGGGTCTTTTCTTGTTCCATATGAAGGATAAGATTGTTTTTTCTGTTTTTGTGAAGAATGTCCTTGGTATTTTGATGAGGACTGCATTGAATCGGTAGATCACTTTTTGTAGTATAGATATTTTTACAATGTTAATTCTCCCAGTTCAAGACCATGGAATATCTTTCCATCTTTTTGTGTCTTCTTTAATTTCTTTCAAAAGTGGTTTGTAGTTCTCATTGTAGAGGTCTTTCACCTCCTTGGTGAAATTGATCTGGGTATTTTATTTTTTGTGTGACAATTGTAAATGGGCTTACTTTATTTCTCTTTCTGTTAGTTCATTGAGTATATAAATGCAACTGATTTGGGGACATTTATATTGTATCCTGCAATGTTACTGAAGTTATTAACCAGCTCTAGGCATTTTTTGATAAAGTCTTTAGGTTTTTCTATATATAGTATCATGTGATCTGCAAATAGAGAAAGTTTGTCTTCATCTTTTCCAATCTGGATTCCCTTTATTTCTTTCTCTTGCCTGATTGCTCTGGCTAATACCTCTAGTACTATATTAAGTAGAAGTGGTGACATTGGGCATCCTTATCTTGCTCCTGCCCTTAAGGGAAAGGCTTTCAATTTATCCCCATTCAGAATGATACTAGTGGTGGGTCTGTCATAAATGGCTTTTATTATGTTGAGATATTTTCCTTCTAGACCTAATTTGTTGAGTCTTTATCATGAAGGGATGCTGAATTTTGTCTAATGTTTTTTCAGCATCTGTTGAGATGATCATATGGTCTTTGTCCTTGAGTATGTTGATGTGATGTATCACATTTATTGACTTTCGTATGTTAAACCATCCTTGCATCCCTGGGATGAATCCCACTTGATCATAGTGTATAATTTTTTTAATGTGTTGCTGTATTCTGATTGTTAATATTTTGTTAAGGATTTTAGCATCTAGTTTCATCAAGGATATTGGCCTATAATTTTCTTTTTTGTGCTTGTCTTTATCTGGTTTTGGTATCAAAGTTATTTTGGCCTCATAGAATGCGTTTGGGAGAGTAGCATCTGTTTCAATTGTTTGGAATAGTTTGAGGAGAATTGGTATTAACTCCTCTTTAAAAGTTTGATAAAATTCAGCTGTAAAACTATCTGGACCCAGACTTTTTGTTGTTGGAAGATTGCTGATTACCACTTCAATCTTCTTGCTTGTTATTGGTCTGTTCAAGTTTTCTATCTCTTCTTGGTTCAGTATTGGTAGTTTATATGTGTCAAGAAACTTATCCATATCTTCTAGATTTTCATATTTGCTGTCATACATTTGTTTATAATCGTCTCTAATGATTCTTTGTATTTATGTGGTATCAGTTGTAATGTCCCCATTTTCATTTCTGATTTTTGTTATTTGGGTCTTCTCTCCTCTTTTTTTTTTTTTTTTTTTTTCCTTAACCTAGCTAATGGTTTGTCTATTTTATTTATCTTCTCAAAAAAACAACTTTTTGTTTCATTGATCTTTTCTATTGTTTTTTGGGTCTCTATTTCACTAACTTCTGCTCTGATCTTAATTATTTCTTTCCATCTACTACCTTTAGGTATGGATTGTTTTTGTGTTTCAAGTTCTTTGAGGCATAGTGTTAGGTCATTTATTTGAACTTTTTCCATTCTTTTGATATAAGCTTTTACTGCAATAAATTTGCCTCTTAGTACTGCTTTTGTAGTATCCCACAGGTTTTGGTACGATGTATCTTTATTTTTATTAGTTTCTAGAAATTTTTTGAATTTCTGTTTAATTTCTTCTTTCATCCGTATGTCATTCAGAAGTCTATTTTTTAGTTCCCATGTGTTTGTATAGCTTCCAGCATTTTGCTTATTATTTCCAATTTTAGTTCATTGTGGTCTGAAAAGATAGTTGGAATGATTTCAATTTTTAAAAATTTGCTAAGACTAGATTTGTGACCTAATATGTGGTCTACCCTGGAGAATGTACCATGACCTGATGAGAAAAAAGTGCATTCTTTAGCTTTTGGGTGAAATGTTTCTATATATATCTGCCAAGTCCAGTTGTTCTAGGGTGTAGATTAAATTCTGTGTCTCTTTGTTGACTTGTTGCCTGGAATACCTGTCCCATATGGAGAGAGGGGTATTCAGATCTCCTTGTATTAATGTATTAGGTCATATTTCTTTCTTTAGGTCTAAGAGTGTTAGCTTTATATATCTGGGTGCTCCAGTATTGGGTGCATACATATCTATGATTGTTATGTTTTCTGGCTGGATAGATCCCATTATTATTATATAGTGGCATTCTTTGTCTTTTTTATTTTTATTTTATTTTATTTTATTTTTGGTTTAAAGTCTATTTTGTCCAACATAAGAATAGCTACTCCCATTCATTTTTGGTTTCCATTTGCATGGTATATCTTTTTCCATCCCTTCACTTTTAGTCTATGTGTGTCTCTACAGGTGAAGTTGGTCTCTTGCAGACAGCCGATACTTGGGTCTAGCTTTTTAATCCAGTCAGTCAGTCTGTGTCTTTTGAATGGGGAGTTGAGTACATTCACATTTAGAGTAGTTATTGACAAGTGTTGCTTAATTCCTGTCATTTAATTGTTTCTTGTTTAGATGGTTTAGATATCTTTTGATCATTATTTCCCCTTTCATTTCTCTTCTTCAATGTAAGTTGGGAATTCAAGGTGGAATGTTTTAGCTTCTTTCTCTTTCTTGCTGGTATTTTTGTTTTAATAGTGGGTTTTGCTCTTTCTTGTGTATTTGTGATAGTGGTCACCATTATTCAGATTGCAGATGAATGACTCCCCTGAGAATTTCTTGCAGGGCTGGATGTGTGGTGGTGAACTCAAACAACTTTTGTTTGTCTGGGAAATACACTATTTCTCCCTTGTTTGTGAAGGAGAGCCTTCCTGGGTAAAGAATTCTTGGCTGGCAATTTTTTTCTTTTAGTATTAGGAATATATCATTCTACTTTCTTCTGGCCTGTAGGGATTTGGTTGAGAAGTCTGCTGTTAGTTTGATGGGGATTCTCCTATAAGTGAGTTGATGTTTTTCTATTGCTGCTTGTAGAATTCTCTCTTTGTTGTTGAGCTTTGCAAATTTAACTACAATCTGTCTTGGGGAGGATCTTTTTAAGTTGAATCTGTTTGGGGACCTTTGATCTCCGTGGATCTGAAGGTCTGTATCCTGCCCTACACCTGGGAAGTTTTCTGTAACTATTTCCTTGAGTAGGTTTTCAATACCTTTTCCTTTCTCCTCCCCTTCAGGCATACCCACTGTTCAGATGTTAGAGTGTTGGAAGTTGTCTGCTATCTCTCTTAAGTTTTCCTCATTATTTTTAATTCTTTTTCCTTTTTTTGTCAGACTGAGTTATTTCAAAAAGACCATCTTCAAGCTCTGAAATTCTTTCTTCTGCTTGCTCTACCCTACTGCTCAAGCTCTCAGTTGTGTTTTTTATTTCATTGAGTGGATCTTTCATGTCTAGAAGTTCTGCTACATTCTTTTTTAAAGTATTTATCTCTTTGTAGATTTCCTCCTTCATATTCTGGATATATTTTCTTGTTTCATTGTATTCTGTAATTGAGTCTTCCTTTATTTCTTCAAGTTTTCTTAAAATCATTGCTCAAAATTCTTTTTTACACATTTCAAGGATTCTATGATCTATGGAGTCTGACTTTGGAACATACTGTATTCTTTTGGTGGTGTCAGTACTTCTTGATTGTTTATACTTCTAGTATTTTTTTCCTGATGCTTGGTCATTGGTAGAGGGTTTGTTTCTTCTATTACTCTGAGGTTGGCTGTGGAGTGGCCCTTGTTGCTATTGTGGAGGTGAAATATCTTTTCTTGACACTAGGTGTGATGGTGGTTCTGTTAAACTACCTTGGTTTCTGCTCCAGACTCTGTGAACATAGAATGAACCCCTAGCACTGTGCAGTTCTGCTGGGCACACCTTGGCAGGTTAGACCCTGCAGGCTGGAGCTCACCCTCCCTTTGTCCAAGGAGGGGGGAGGGGCCACATCCAGCCACATGGTTCCACTGTTTCCACTGCTGCTGCTGCTGCTCTGTTCACCTCAGGTGGTGTGGGTTTGGGCATGACTTGCAAAATTTCTGCTGAAAAATCTGCTAAAATCTTTGTGGGGGGGGGTCCCTTGCATGTGAGGAACTTCTTTTCTCTTGCTAACTTAAAAATTCTCTTTTTGTCTTTGATTTTTGAAAGTTTAATTACAATATGTCTTAGTAGAATCTTCTTTGGGTTGAAACTTATTTGGAATTTTTGAGCTTTTTGTACCCAGATGTTCATCTTTTCATCAAGATTTGGTAAATTTTCAGATATAATTTTTCATATAAGCTTTCTGCCCCTTTCTGTCTCTCATCTCCTCCTCGATATTCTATAATGCAAAAGTAAGCTTTTTTAACGGTGTCCCATAAATCCCTTGAATTTTTTTATTCCTTTTTATTCCTTTTTTTTTTTTTTTCTTCTCCTACTGAATATTTTAAATGTCCTGTCTTTGAGTTCACAGATTCTTTTTTCTGCTTGATCAAGTCTGGTAGTAATGCTTTCTATTCCCTTTTTTATTTTATTCATTGTATTCTTTGACTCCAAAATGTCTGTCTGTATCTTTTTTGTGTGATTTTTGTCTATTAAACTCCTCATTTTAATCATGTATCATTTTTCTCATTTTGTTGAGTTATCTTTGTTCTCTTGTATCTCAGTGAGCTTCTTAGAACAATTATTATGAATTCTTTGTCAGGCAATTTTTAGATCAGCTTTTGTTTGGTGTTGGTTACTAGAAAACTATTGTGTTCTTTTGGTAGCATAAGTTTTCCTTTTTCTTGTTTCCTTTACATTGATATCTGCACATTTAATGGAGCAATTATCTCTTCCAAACTTTGCAAATTGGTTTCAGTAGGGAATGGATGTCTGTGAGGGAATCCTCTGGGTGGGGTACATTGATTTTTACTCCAGTAAGGGTGCAGCAGCATAGTCTCTATGCAGTTAATTCAGTTGAGATCAGTGTCAGTAAAGATTGAAGGAGTTCTTAACAGCCAAACCTTTGAGTTTCCACAGCAGCAGTGAGAGCTGTTTAGGTCCATTGACAAAGCCTTCCATAGTCCTTTTGATCTCTTTTTCTACCATGTAGAAAGTCTTGGCTGAGGTGATCCCTCTTGTTGCCTGGTTCAGCTCTCAGTGGCATTGGTGCTGGTGTAGGTTTTGTGTGGTGCACTCATGGTAGTCACTGTCTGATGCATGGCACCATGGGGTGGCAATGAACTAGGGTCTGGAGTGCCTCTGTTCAGCATTAGTAATGGTGTATGATGCTTGGCTGCTTTTGGAACATTTAGGGAGCCAGAATCAGGTGCATACATGCATACTAAGCTACAGCAACTACAGTCCCTGGGCCACTCCCACTGTGGCACTGGCTTTGGTGGACTAGGTATGGGCCCTCATTGGTTGATCATATAGCCAGGGTCCAGTGTGAAGGTATGTCCTGAGCAACTGTTGATCCAAGACCTGGGATTCAGAAGCTGTTGCTGCAGTGGCTCTAGCATCTGTGGTGCAGACACTCATGGATCAACTATAGAGCCAATGTCTGGAGGATGAGCATATGTGGAACAACAGTAGTTTCAGGGTCCAGAGCAAAGGTCAGACCACAGTGATGCAGTGGTTTCTGGTTTTTGAATCCTGAGCAAGTATAATGCAAACAGGGAGCTGGGGTCTGGAGTACAGTTACACAAAGAGCAGCTATGGCTCTGGGGCCCAAGGTGAGCATAGTGTTGGGAGGATGACAGCCCCTCTCTGTTGGGTCTGCAACAGTGATGGCTATTGGTTATTTCAGTGGCAAAAGCTCCTGGCATCTTTTGTGGAGCAGATTGATGGGAGGAGAACCAAGAAACAGTAAGGGGAAATCCACTTTGAAAGCTGTGGGGAGTTTGCAGCTGCCATGGGGGCTATTGAGGTCCTCAGTGGCAAAGGGTGCTGAGGTCCTCTGTAGAATAGGCCACTGGGGACCAACATTGTGGCACCTACCAAGTTTTTGATACTGATAACCCCTACCTTTCTTCTTTGTTTCTAGTCATCTATATACATCTCAGGTATGTCAACATCCCCAGCAGTAGCAATTGTTTCCAAGCAATACTCTTCGTGATTTGCTCCTCTGTGCTCTTCTGGATTCTTAAATTCTTGATTAGATTCTTGAGACTCCCCAGGGTTATTTTCATTTATTAATAGCTGGTAATTGTTGTTTTTTGTGTGGGGGGATAAAGACTGGTATCTACTACTCTGCCATCTTGCCAATATGCATTTTTTTTTTTTTTTGCTCCTCTGACTAGATTATTTCAAACCACCTACCATTAAGTCCCTAATTCTGTCTTCTGCCTGTTGAAGTTTGTTCTTGATCCCCTCTAGTGAATTTTTAAACTCTGTTATTGCATTCTTCAGCTCCAAAATGTGTTTGGTTCTTTTTTATATTTTCTATGTTTTGAACTCAGTCCATTGCACTACGGATCCTCTGGAGAAGCAGCAAGCTGCCCAACTTTCTTTCATTCTCAGTGGCCCACAGGCATCCAGAGTATGGCGGATTCTATCAGCACTCCAAGACAGGCAAGACAGAAACCAGTCTCTTGAACTGCCTCCTGAAAAGCCAGAAAACTGGACACACACTTCAACTCTTTCCCTCTGCAAGGAGGAGTGACTTGGGGGTCTCTTCTCACTTATTCCACACTGAGTCAGGGGGAGAAATTTTGAGTGCATGCTAATCCTAACCTTGTCTTTTTTTTCTCAGTATCCCCCAACCTGACACCTTTTCCTGTAGTGTTTAGATTCAGGCAAGACAAAAACTAGTCCCTTGGGCAGCTTCTTGAAATTTCTGCCCATTTGATATATGTTTTAATCTTCTCTTCCTCTCATTGGGGAGAAGCCAGGAACTGGGTTTTCTCCTGATCCCACCACACTGAGCCAGGGAGAGCGACTACGGAAAGAGTGTCACAAATTTTCCTACTGGCTTCCCACTTGCCTGGGGTACAGGAGCACATTAACTGGTTTTTGGATTTCTCACAGAGAAAATTGGTTCATGCATTTTTGTTGAATCAGTGTCTTACGGGAAGATAAAGGGCCTGGGATTTCCTATTCTGCCATCTTGCTGATACCATTCCCCTGGTAGATTCTATTTTTATATCACCTTTTAGATGTGTTGATTTAATATGAATAATTAAAGACTCTTTGAAGGTCACTCAGGCTAAATGGTAGAGCAGAGACTAAACCCAGGCATCTGATTCTAAAGTTTTGAATCTTAAATCACTATCAACACCATCACTAAATATTACAGAAAGCATCATAATTATAAAATTTGTTTTTTAAAAAATAATGATTTAAATCAGATCAAGGATGGAAAGGAGGAAGCCAATATCAGAAATTTATTTAACCCAGTTTTGTGGCGTAGTACCCTCTTTTGTGTTATCTCTCGTGACTTATCTATTACCGAGATTACTAAAATTACTGGCCCATTTTTTTAACCATCTACCTTGGAAGTACAGCATCAAGAAAAGTAATGACTTCAATGTCATTTACAGATATAAGGCCAAAGATTATTTTAGATTATATCATTCAAATATTCTTACTAAAGTTTCTTGCTTTAAAGATTATGGGTGAAAAATACAAACAAAACTATATCTGCCATTTGTTATTGCTAAGAAGGGATAGAACTGCGCTCTCTGAAGAGTGTGTTCATGACTGATAGGAAGCTCTATTGTTCGTATGCTACAATTCAAATTCATTTTTTAAAAGATTGCCTGATGAGCCATTAAAAACAGAAAAATCTGAAAAATATACTATTTTCTAGGACAGATCAGTAGATTCTGAGTTGTTCTCCGATATAATCTCTGTGTTTCATTTTGCTTAGTTCAGGTCAGTGAATCTTTTTTGGTTCCATACTTTGTCTATATAGTGAAATAAGGACAAATTATCCTGTTTTAATTACTTTCAAGAATTTAGAGGTATTTAAACATAGCAGTTTCTACATTCTCAAAATCGTGCTGCAGAATCACAGAAAACTTTGATATGTCAGAATGTACAGAATGTACAGAATACTCTTCTGACATGTATAATATTGGTATTCATTTAAAATAAATAAATCTTGAATGTTAAGTATTTTAAAAAATATTTTATAAGTGGACTTAATTTAATATGTTTTTCCTAAATAAATAAAAGTGCATAGAAAACCAAGGTACTTTGCTTAAAAGCAACAAATTCTCACACATTCATGTAAGATTTTCTCAAATTTATTTGGCATTTTGAGTAGAATACAAAAGAGTGGAAAATATTTCCCATAAAGTAAAAATTTTAATGTCTGATAATAATTAAGAATGTACTCACTCATTAATCTCTACCATCTCATCCATACACATTCCCCTGCTGCTGCATACATTTCAAATTTCCTCTTTTTACAGTTCTGCTACTTAATAGGT
This sequence comes from Cynocephalus volans, assembly GCF_027409185.1. Lineage (NCBI taxonomy): Eukaryota > Metazoa > Chordata > Mammalia > Dermoptera > Cynocephalidae > Cynocephalus > Cynocephalus volans. Next base: position 83,264,321 of record NC_084464.1, read on the forward strand.
CACTTCATTTCTCCCTCATGTTATAACTGCTTTTAAAATCCAGAATACTAACTATCACACTAGAAGGCCGTGTTAACAGTTCAGATTTCTGAAACCACCAAAACAGATTCTGTGTCTTAGGTTTAGAGGAGAACCCAGGAATCAATTTTTATTAATTCAGTATATACCTATAGAACGTCTGCTATGTGCCAGCCACTATCCTAGGCTTTTGGTGACATAACAGTGAAAAAAAACAAAGAAGATGTTCTCATGGAGCTTTCCTTCTAGAAGAGGAAAGTACAATAAGCAACAAGAAAAATAAACTTCATAGAGAATATGTCAATAATAAGTCCTATAAAAGGAAGTAAAGAGAATAGAAGGGAGGAAATGGAGGCAATAAGCATAGACAACTCTTCAGAGAGGTTTGAATTTACATGAGACCTAAGAAATGTGGCAAGTAGGTGGGGTGAAACATAGGATCAAAGAAGATATGTAGGGGATTTTTTAGGTGGTGTTAATATGGCTTGTAAATATGTAATTAGGAATGATCTGGCAGAGTAGGGAAAATTAAAGAGGAGAGCAGAGAAGGGAGAGTTGTAGGAGTAACATACGTTAGAGCAGATTGGCATCAGTGCACAGACAAGGGGTGAGCCTTAGAGGAGAATACAACGCATGCATAGTGAAAAGACACAAGGCCAAGTTAGGGAGTACAGGTGGGTGTAAATGCTTGTCGTATTAGGGGTAGAGGATGGGAGTTCTTTTGTTTCTTGCTTTTGTTTTTTGCAGTAAAATAATGAGGTTATTAACTGAGAGTGAGGAAGTGGTAGTGGAGTTAGATATTTGATGACAGGAGAAGGTGTGAACTAACTGCCTAGAAAAGTGGTGAGTGGATTGATTAGGGAAGCATGGAAGGATTGGTGGGCAGCACTAATGACCTCCTCAAACTTAGCTGTAAACTTAGGAGGGTCTATCTGTGTGGAATAGGTGTTTTTCCCAGCCATATTGAACCATTTGTGTAAAAGCACAGAGCATGCCATGTGCAGGCAGAGGCAGAGACTGGAGTGAGGCATCTAAAAGCCAAAGAACATCAAAAATTGCCAGCTGTTACTAGAAGCTAGGAGAGAGGCATAGAACAGATTCTCCCTTAAAGTCCGTTGAAGGAACCATCCCTGCTGACCCCTTCATCTTGGACTTCTAGAATAAGGAACTGTGAGAAAATAAATTTCTGTTGCTTTTAGCCATCCAGCTTGTGATACTTTGTTAAAACAAATCAAAAATTGGTTGGGATTGGATTGTTCTCTCAATGTATGAATTTTCACTTGCTTTAATAAATATTTGCCCATTAGGTGCTTACCCTACATGAAACCTGAAGTATGTCCTAGAATCTTATTAGAACAGTTATTTGTAAATTCAAATTTTCTTTGTGTGCTTTCTCTTCAAATATTTTTATAATAATGTGTTATATAGCATCATTCCCATTCCTGAAGGATCTCTATAAAAACAGTTTTTGATTCCTTTTATCCCAACTATTATCTTTCTGTCTTTAAATATGTTCCCTACACTTGACCAAGCATTTCCTTACATGACTTCTAAAAAACTCAAAAGATTCAATTATAAAAATTATGAGCATGCATTTACACAAGAGCATTAAACATATGTATGACATTACCAATGCAATTTATATGTTATTAAAATAAAGTTACTGAGGCTGATAATTTAATAGAGATGAAGAATTTGTATTAACACCACATAATTCAAACTGTTACTCTAACATCCAGAATTTACACTCAATTCTAATTAACATCCTGTGATTCTGCTACAAAATCATTACCTTATAAAATTTGAATATCAATTTCATCTTGCTAACAGTTCATGCAATAAATTCTCAGAAGCAGGATGTGTAAATTCAGGTTGATATGTCCTCCATTTTTCTACAAATATATTAACACAAAATCAACATATGGGAAAGTCTCACTTAGCTAACAGATAATTTTCACGTTGCAAATGCTCATTTAAAAGGTATGAATATAGCCCTTGCATTTAAAATTTGATGTTGACAATTGTGTACCATATTTAATAATTATCAAATTAAGATGAATGCAAATTATTATTCAACACAACAAAAAGAACCCAAATTCTGATATGCTTTAAGAACTATATTTCAGGAAGTACTACTTTCAGTATATAAGTTCTATGATCTCTTTTTCTGTTGCAGGACTTTAGACCTAATTATTTTCCTGGAGACTAATGCTATTTCATATCAGTATTTTCTTAAAAAAATTATCTAGTTAGTCAGTGAGTTTAATTCAACCATCTAGTTTTACCAAAGGATGAGAAAATTATCTTTAATTTCAATTATAAACTAAGCACGTCATAATAATAACAAAATCTTTACATGAAGTGAGTATTTGATAAATTAACGTAGCAATTAGTATTCAAATAAGATACCTGTATATCTCTTCTACTAAAAAGAATTTTATGAGCATTAGTAATTAATTTTTAAAAAGTAATTAATTTTAAAGATTCATTATTCAATGAAGAGCAGCCCTTGAGCAATCCAAACTAATGACCAGTTAAAATTGCTCCTCTAGTTGTTGATTCAGCAGAGGTGTAACTGCAAACTGAATTTGCCACTTCTTGTTATCAAGTTCTTCCTAAATAATTTTCCTTATACACTTTTCCCTGTATATAATTAACACAAGGAACACTACTCTAAAAAGGTGTCAACACGCTTTATATTATAATCCTGCAAAAGATATAGCAAGTGGTTAGATAGGAACACTTTGCATTAATGACATGAGTTATTGGTAGAGAGAGAATCTCTTCTCCAGGGTACACTTTAAGACAGTGCTACTTTTTCACTTAAATGGAGAGTGAAAGTCTAAAAGATTCTATATGACCTTGGAAGACTCTTTCAACAATATAATCTTACAAAAATTTTTGTCTACAGTCTCATATAAAAGACTGTGGGAATGCTGTATCATTTAGTAACTCACTGGAAGTAAAATTGAGCACTTAAACTTACACATATAGGAAGCATGCCAATCTTCAAAAAAATTTTAAAATGTGAGTAATCAGTTTATCTACTTACCAAAACAACTCTTTCCAAGAACTTGCAGATTCTCTTGACCTTGACCATTGACCAGGTCTTTCAGCTGGGAAGTCAAAAAGAATTTCTCTTATTACAAGAGGAACCAAACTGGCATTTGCCAAAACTCTTTGGAGTAGGTAGACAGAATTTTTTTTTTCCTTCATTCTCACCTTATTCCATTGCTCTTGCTGTGCTAACTAGTAAATATGCAGTATTAGAACGTTAAAAGATTGAGCTATTTGTTTAATAAATGGTAAAATAAACCCTTCATTTTTAGGATTGAGTTGGATTACTTCCATGAAAGAAGCTCAATAAGCTTTAAGCTATCAAATTATCATGCCCAGTTTCCAGAATCTGATGTTTTCTACTCTCTTTGGCCCAAAATGATTTAAAATCAAAATGATTTAAAAGCATAGCATATGGACATGTCCCCCAAAATGTTTCACAATTTTCTGTGGCAATTTAACCAATCTTCAACTGACAAGTATATCAACTATTCTAAATTTAGATTTTCTTGTATTTACTCCCTAAACTGAGAAATTTAGAAAATACAAGATTTTCTTGTATTTACTCCCTAAACTGAGAAAGCCAGTAGGATATGATTATATAAAGTTCAACTAAAAAACTGAATTCATAGAAGCAGAGAGTAAAATGGTGGTTACCAGGGATTGGGGCAAAGGGGTGGGGTATGGAGAGATCTTGGTCAAATTTCACTTAGATAGGAGGAATAGGTGCAAGAGATCTACTTACAACATGATGACCATAGTTAAAAATAATGTATTGTATTCTTGAAAATCACTAAGAGATAGATTTTTAAGTTCTCCCACCACAAAAAATGATAAATATGTTAGATGATGCGTATGTTAATTAGCTTAATTTAGCCATTCCTCAGTGTTTATATATTTCAAAACATCATATTGTACATGATAAATATGTGAAATTTTTGTCAAAATTAATCAATTAATTTTAAAAACAAAATAAGCTTCTATTGTATTAAAACATAAATAAAAATTATAAGCTTTTAGTCAGATTACTATCTACAGCTTGCATCTATATTGAATTTGATTAATAAATATATTCTGCTCACTCAATATAACTTTAAAAAATCTTTACCCATTAAATGTCATATCTGATCCTTCAGAGAATGTTCTCTTTGCACTGAATAGTTATAAAATAAACAAAATGGAAAAAGCCTGAATGAGTGTCCCAAGGAAAGCACATGAATAAGAGAGCAAAGAAGAAAATTGGCTGAAAAGAAAACAAATTCTGACCCTTGTTTTGTAAGAGAAAATTTTTAATTCTAGCCAGTATAAGTTCAAGGAGAGAAAAATATTCCATCTACCAAGAAATTTTTTAAAAAGTCAAAAAGAAAGAAAGGGAGGGAGGGACCAGGGAAGGAAGGGAGCTTCAGTAGTTGAGAGTAGTTAATGATGAAAGCCAGAGAATGTATCTTGGGCAGGACTAGCATTCAGACAGAGCTCTTCAGGTCCTTCTCTGTGTAGAGGTTTCAGGCCTTGATGTGACCTAAAGAACAGTCGTATTAGAAATATAACATGTAGGGTTGAAAGCAGGCATGGGTCACTAGATTTAGATAAATGAACATCTCCATTGATCTATAATCAATACCAAAATAAACATAGGATCCTTTTATTCCTAGTTCTGACAAATCTCTTTTCTTTGTCTAAGGATAATGAAACAATATAACAAATGTAATACACTTGAACAAACATACAGAAAAAGACTTTGGAAAATTAGATCCACTAAAAGAGTTTTGCAAGAAGAGAAGCTCTGTGAGTCTTTTAAAGAATTCTCGAAGTACTAGGGAGATGATGACTTTAACACAAATACCAGACAAACATTCCCTGATGAGTATGTAAAAATAAAGCTGACTGACACATAAGCACTGTTATTTAAAAAGAGGCCTTGAACACAACATTCTTTCTAGCCAAAAACTATGGAAAGCTGCATCTGTTCTGCATTTATTTTCATCTCTGGCACCATAATCTGTACTGTTGACTCTAACTTTTGGTTGTGTATGTCTTAAAGTCTCTGTTGGCTCTTTATCTTAGATTTTCTGTACAATTTTAGCTCTACTTTCTTCATTTTTTACCTCACTGGTAGCTTTGGCTGAGAACTTTCCAATTCAGTTCTCAGGCCTAAGATTTTTCAGTTTCAGTGGGTCTGGTCTGTAGCTCTCAACAAAAGGAAGAAACAGATTAGAGATTTAAAAACAACACATTTGAGAGAAGACAACATGAGAGACACATGCATTTAGAAATAAAGAGAACTCGGCAAGGGATTTCATATTTAACTACTCATCTGCCAATACAGTAGCCATATATCTTATCATCCAAACCAGGACACCTTTGAAAATAAAAGGAAGCACTGAGTACACAAGATGTATAAACTGAAACTTCCAGGAAAAATTGGGAACATATGGTAGTCACTATGATGGTTAATTGTATGCTTCAACTTATCCAGGCTAAGGGATGCCTAGATAGCTGGTAAAACATTATTTATGGATGTATCTGTGGAGGTGTTCCCAGAAGAGATTGGCGTTTGAATCAGTGGACTGAGTAAAGAAGATTGCCCTCACCAATGCAAGGCAGGCATCATCCAATCCCTGAGGCCTGAATAGAACAAAAAGTTGGGGTAAGGGTGAATTTGCACTCTCTCTGTTTGAGCTGAAACATTCATCTTCTTCCCTCAGGCATCAGCATTCCCGGTTCTTGAGACTTCATACTCAGACCAGGACTTGCACCATTGGTTCCCCTTTGGACTCAGATTGAATTACACATGGGCTTTCCTGGTTCTCCAGCTTGCAGAAGGCAAATCTATCTATCTATCTGGCCTCTATCTATCTGTCTAACTATTTGTCTATTCTATTCTATTTGTTCTATTTCTCTGGAGAATCCTGACTAATACAGTCACCCTAGCTATAAATGAATCAAAGACCACACCAATGATTCCAGAAACAGAAATTTAGGTGGTAGAAGGAAGCTTCAGAGAGTAACCCACTGCCATTGTGGAGGAAGCCAACATGGCTTTACATATAGTTAGATATAATATTTGGCATTAAAACTTCCTTGATGGTTTGATCTTCAAACCCTTGCAAGGGGGAAATGCACCATTGTCCAAAGGTTAGTGTGTAAGCCAAGAGAAATGTAACAGATCCCAAGAATGTAATCTGAGTTATTTCAGACACAGAGATCTTTGACACATCAATTCAACCATAGATTGTACATTACAGAAATACATTTTTATAACAAGATAAACATAACTTAAATCAATCCATTGTATTTTTTTATGGTAAAGCCTAAATGGAAATTTGATTTCAGAAGTTGTGACAGGCATTTTTGAAAAAGAAAAGACCATTGTGATATTTAAAATTTCTTTCACTAGTTTTAAATTACTGATGGGCTATGTTTATTGGCAAGACAGACAAATCATAATGTTTCCTGTAAGCCAGGTATGTAAGTAATATAGAAAAATAGAGATGTCAGTGATAATTCCTAAATTATTACAATAATGAGAGGATTTAGGTTCTCGTGTTTGAAGAATACTGTCATTGCTGCCGATTTTTTATCAGTAGACAGTTTTGAATTTTCTCTTGAAATTCAGCTAAATCTATAAACTAGATTATAGCACTCCTTAGAGGAAGGCATTTCAAATATTATCAAAATGGTTTTGTTTTTAAACTTTCCCCCTCAAACAAATCTCACAGTGAAACAATTTTTATCAGGACAACCACATGATATCATTGCATTATTAAGGATCCATAGGAGGTGGAGCTTCCTCTTATCCCTTGTTCCCATGAATGCAATTTTGTGTCTTATCTAAATTAGGAAAATGTTCCTTCCACTTGACAGTCAACTCTACCTCCTACATTAATAATTTTCTCTCTCCTTTATCTTTATTTTAAGACTTTTTAAATAGCACTTTTAGGTTTACAGCAAAATTGAGAGGAAGGTACAGATATTTTCCATCGACCCCTCTATCCGCCACACATGCATGGTGTTCCCTATTATCAACATCCCCCACCAAAGTGGTCTATTTGTTACAATTGATGAACCTGCACTGATGTGTCATTACCACCCAAAGTCCGTAGTTTCTATTAGGGTTCACTCTTGGTGTTGCACATATCTTGGGTTTAGACAAATGTATAACACCAAGTGTTCACCATTATAGTACTATACAGAGTAGTTCCACTGCCCTAAAAGTTTCTTGTGCTCTGCCTATTTATTCTTCTCTACCCTCTAATCCTAAAAACCACTGATCTTTTTTACTGTATAGTCTTGACTTTTCCAAAATGTCATACAGTTGGAATCATACATTACGTAGCCATTTCAAATTGGCCTCTTTTACTTACTAATATGCATTTAAGTTTCCTCCATGCCTCTTCATGGCTTGATAGCTCATTTCTTTTGATTACTGAACAATATCCCATTGTTTGCATGTACCACAGTTTATGCACTCACCAACTGAAGGTCTTCTTGGCTACTTCCAAGTTATGACAATTATGAACAAAGGCGCTATAATCATTCATGTGCAGGCTTCAGTTTGGACATGTTTTCAGCTCTTTGGGGTAAATGCCAAGGAGCATGATTGCTGAATCATATGATAAGAGTAAATTTAATTCTGTAAGAAACCATCAAGCTCTCTTTTTAAATGGCTGTAATATTTTGCAGCAATTAATGAGAGTTCCTATGGCTCTACATCCTTACCAGTATTTGGGATGTCAATATTTTGGATTTGTCATTCTAATATATGTGTAGTGGGGCACCTCTTTGTTGTCTTAATTTGCATTTTCCTGATGACATATGATGTGGAGCATTTTTTCATGTGCTTATTTGCCATCTGTATATCTTCTTCAGTGAGATGTCTGTTAAGGTTTTTGGCCCATTTTTGAATCGAGTTGTTTGCTTTCTTATAGTTGAGTTTTAAGAGTTATTTGTATATTTTGGATGACAGTCCTTATTGGATATAACTTTTTCAAATATTTTCTCCCATTCTGTCGCTTGTCTTTTAATACTCTTGACAGTATTTTTCACAGAACAGATTTATTTAATTTTAACAAAGTCCAGCATATTAATTCAATCTTTTATGGATTGTGACATTGTCATCCTATCTGAAAAGTCATTGCCAAATCCAAAGTCATCTAGATTTTCCCCTCTATTACCTTCTAGGACTTTTATGGTTTGACATTTTACACTTAAGTTTTTGATCCATTTTGAGTTAATTTTTGCAAATTCATTCTCCTTTATCTTTTTTTTTTTTTTTTTTTTTTTTTTTTTTTTTGGTTGTTTTTTCGTGACCGGCACTCAGCCAGTGAGTACACCGGTCAGTCCTATATAGGATCCGAACCCGCGGCGGGAGCGTTGCCGCGCTGCCAGCGCAGCACTCTACCAAGTGCGCCACAGGCTCGGCCCCCTCTCCTTTATCTTTTATATCTAATTGGATTCCAAGTCTCTTTAAGAAAACTTGAAATGAGTTTTCTTTTGACATTTCTTCCCTGTCACTGAACTCCTCCTTGTTCTAACTCACTGTTCAGAAAAGTCTTAAACACAAACATCCTGTTTTCATTCTCAATAGGGATTGAAATGTCCTAAGACAGGCACTTGCTCAAATATGGATTCCACTGAGTTTCTGACCTATGAATATGTTCTATTGTTATATTTATATTTGGGATGAAATATTTCAATGCTTCTTTAGGCAATTTGAGATACTCTCGGGTGCCATGTCACCAATGCAGGAAGTTGCTGCCCCATGTCCCCATGAATGCTGTGGATGCCAATGATGAAGAATCTTTTGTGGTGTCAAGGAAAAGACAGTTATCTACAATAATACAAACCTTGAAAAAATTTAGGAGGAAAATGCATCCAGGCCAATTCATTCATGATCACAGCCAAACTTTCCCTTGTGTTGGATACTGCAGTTAATTTTGGGTTTAAATACCAGTGAGAAGAACAAACCAGTTGCAGTCCATTGATGTTGAAAATCCAGCTAAAGCTCATGGAATTTCAATCATAAACAAGCAAATTGTGCTATAATTTGGTGTTTTGATAAATAGTAAATAAATTAGTAAAATTATTTACTGTCTCTAGTAAGTGAAACAAACCTTTACATAATGAAATTGACCCAAAAATTCCAAGAAGTGGTGCCTTATACTAGACAAAGTTTAAGTCAATTGCCTTGGCCAATAGAACCGAGAAGCTAAAATGAGCATAACAAAAAAATTTATGGTAGTGGGGACAGGTATATAATATTGCATGCTGGTGATGTTGTACAAAAACTATTTTCCTTAAGAGATGATTTAATCAAACAATCTTCCAAATAAGATAAACTCTTCTCTGAAGTATTGAAGGTAGTCATAGGACTTTTTTAAGTATCTTAATCTTTAGATAAAACATATTCTCTCTCTCTCTCTCTCTCTGTACAAGGTGTTATTACTTTTCAATCAGAAGCTACAGCAAATGATCACAACTAGTCCAACATCTCTCACAATGTCAATGTCAAGTCTGATGTGAGAATGGATTAATAACAAGCTGAAGAAAGGAGATGTCAAAAGAAATCATTGCTAACTTAAGAATTACTTTCTGGATTTCACATATGACAACTAATGGGTAGCTTTGACAGGTGTTTCTAACCTTAGCTGTAGAAAGCGACATGGTAAGAGTAAGTAAATTGTATTTGCATTATTTTAGTACTTCTCAAAGGAATTCACCATAGCCTAATATAAACTTTAATCAAAATGAAATTATCTAATATGTTCCTTGATAATATATTTCTCTTTCTAAAGATCTCAATTTCTTGAGACAATGCAAAGATCTCTGATGCATGATAAAATGACATTTGAGGAATTGCTGATGTATTTCAGGAAATAAACTAAAGGAGGAAAATGTCAAAGATATATCAGAATAAAGAAAAATATATCAACATTAAATGTAAGTGAAACAAAAGAAATAAAAAAGTTGATCAGAGTGTTCAATAAGAAAATATGGAAGCAATATGAAATTCAATCAGGCTTTTTCCACCAATGGGTAAGGCCGCATCTATAAATTTTATTATTTTCAGTGATAATTCAGCATATAATATCTCTATAAGTATCTCATTTGTTGGTGTTACATAGACTTAATGTATATCCTAGGAGTAGATTGATGCCAAGGAGACTGAGAAATTAGAGACAAAAAAGATAATAAAACAATAAATTAAAGTCTAGTAAGTCTAGTGAAGTGCACTGTGTTAAAAATATGTTTTATTTCACTGAATAAAATATTAGAACTTAGGCAGATAATAGAGTTAAGATGTCTGTGTGCTACCCACCCCCACCCCCCCAAATAGAGTGGAAAATGGAATTTCTAAGTAAAACTGTAAGTTGACAAGCATTCAAAATTAATAAAAAATTACTTAAATGAAATATGAAAAACTATTTCTAGTAAAGGCAGACCAAGTCATTCAAATTAACTCTACCAGTGAAAACAACAACCAAAAAATATAAAGAAAATATTTTTATTTTAAAAATCACATCAATAGCATTGAAGAGCAGAAAAGTCAGGTAAACAATGTGAAGTAATTGAAAAGCTTTTTATGGCTTATTAGAAAAACTAAAAAGTTCAGTAAACTATTAAAATGATTTTGAGCATACAGCAAGATTACTAGATAAAAATAAATACTAAAATCAATTATATTTCTGTTTAACAGTAACAAATAAAAAATATTTTTAAAAGGCAATCTTTAAGTTGATCAAAAATTTAAAGTACAGGTTCCCGTCATCTTCCAGAGGCTGCTGCAACCTCCATGGTACTGATGAGATTCTGCGGTTGGATTCTGTATCCTTGAAGTGGTGCAACCAGAGTGCTATTTGCATTTCCAAGAGCAACAAAAAATGAATAAGTCTTTGCCTCACTGAGTGCGCACCGATCAGAGAGGAGCCAAGATCTGCGGGGACCATGCACCTTGTGGTGCCAGCGCGTGACCCAGCAGGTAGGCCTTGCCACCACCACCTGATTCCATCCGCATCCCTGCTGAGTGTGTGCTGATCAGAGAGGCGCCCAGCTGGAAAAGCCCAAGATCTGCAGAGACCATGAGCCCTCTGGTGCCAGCCCACAACCCAGCAGGCAGGCCTTGCCACCACCACCCGACTCTATTCCCAGCCCGGCCGAGTGTGTGCTGACCAGAGAGACACCTCCCAAGATCATATAAAACCATGCACCTGAGACACTAGTGGGCAAACAAGCAGACACTGAGGCAGCCATACAAAATTGGCAGCCCCAGCAGCATCCTAGCCAGAAAATAGTGTCAAACCAGTGGACTGTGAAATCGAATGCCACAATGACTAAACATCAAAGAAAAGATGCCAGAAAGATGAAAACTCAAGAGAATACACCACCAAAGGTGCGTATTCTCAAGATCTAGATCCTATAGAACAAGGAGCCCTTGAAATGTCTGGCAAGGAATTTTGAGTGATAATTCTAAGGAAACTAAATGAAATACAAGAAAACTCAGCTAGAAAACATGATGAAAAGAGGAAAAGTATACAGGACCTGAAAGAAGAAATGTACAATGAAATCAATGCCCTGAAAAAGAATGTAGCAGAGCTTGCTGAGCTGAAGAATTCATTCAACCAAAACAACAACAACAAAAAAAAACACAACAGAGAGATTAACCAGCATGCCTGCAGAAGCAGAAGAGAGAATTTCTGACCTTGAAGATGGGCTGTTTGAAATAACATAGGCAGACAAAAAAAAAAAGAAAAAAAGAATTAAAAACATTGAAGAAAATCTAAGAGAGATATCAGACAACCTAAAGCATGCAAATATCCAAGTCATGGGTATTCCAGAAGGGGGGGGTGGAAGGAGATTGCATTGAAAACATATTCAACAAAATAGTGGCAGAAAACTTCCCAGGTATAGGAAAAGACACAGATCTTCAGATTCAGAAAACTCAAAGATCCCCAAATGTATTCAACCCAAAAGGTCTTCTCCAAGACATGTTATAGACAAACTGGCAAAACTCAATGAAAAGAGAGAATCTTAAAAGCTGCAAGAGAGAAGCATCAAATCACCTATAAGGGAGCCCCAATCAGACTAACATCAGACTTTTCACCACGAAGCCTAAAAGCCAGAAAGGAATGGGATGATATATTCAAAATACTAAAAGACAGAGATTGTCAGCCAAGAATACTCTACCCCGCAAGGCAATCCTTCCAAAATGAAGGGAAAATAGCATATTTCTCAGACAAACAAAAACTGTGGGAGTTCACTACCACATGACCACACTAACAGGAAATTCTCAAGAGAGTACTGGGTTTGGTACCTGAAAAATAACCACCACTGCCAAAAAACTTCAAGAAAAATCAAAACCCACTAGTCGAATAAAAATGGCAACAAAAAAGAGGAAAAAAAAGTTTATCTACAACCCAAGGAAGCAACAATTACAGAAAATGAATGGTAAATCAGAAAGAAAGGAAAAAAAGACACTTAAGACATCCAAAGAAAAATCAATAAAATGCTAGGAGTAAATCAACACTTTTGAATAAGAACACTTAAGGTAAAAGGATTAAATTCCCCAATCAAAAGACACAGACTGGCTGATTGAATTCAAAAGGAGGACCCAACTATATGCTGCTGTCAACAGACCCACCTCACCTATAAAGAATCACATAGACTAAGAGTGAAAGGATGAAAAAGGTTTACCATGCAAACAGAAATGAAAAATGAGCTGGAGTAGCTATTCTTATATCTGATAAAATAGACTTTAAACTAAAAACCATAAAAAGGGATAATGAGGGCCAATACATAATGATAAAAGGACTGATCCATCAAGAAGACATAACAATCAAAAATATATATGCACCCACTGCTGTAGCAGCCAGATTTATAAAATAAACTCTATTAGAACTAAAGAAGGAAATAGAAACTAATACCATAATAGCAGGGGACCTGAACACCCCACTGTCAATATTGCACAGATCATCTAGGCAAAGAATCAGCAGAGAAACACAAGATCTAAACAACACTCTAGAGCAGTTGGACTTGGCACATATCTATAGAACATTCCATCCAACAACCTCAGAATATTCATTCTTCTCATCAGCACATGGATCATTCTCCAGGATAGATCACATGTTAGATCACAAATCAAGTCTCAACAAATTCAAACAAATTGGAATTATCCCATGTATTTTTTCAGACCACCATGGATTAAAATTAGAAATCAATAACAAACCAAATTCTGGAAACTACACAAACACATGGAAATTAAACAGCATTCTACTTAATGACATATGGATCCAAGAAAAAAATCAAACAGGAAATCAAAAAATTTATTGAAACTAATAAAAACAATGATATATTATACCAAAACCTATGGGATACTGCAAAAGCAGTACTAAGGGGAAATTTATTGCACTAAATGCTCACCTCAGAAGAATGGAAAGATGGCAAGTGAACAACCTAACACTTCACCTTAAAGAACTAGAAAAACAAGAACAATCCAAACCTAAAGTTAGCAGATGGAAAGAAAACATTAAGATCACAGCAGAACTTAATGAAATAGAAACACAAAAAACAATACAAAAGATCAATGAATCAAAAGTTGGTTTTTTGAAAAGATAAATAAAATTGACAAACCATTAGAATGGCTAACTAAGAAAAGAAGAGAGAAGATCCAAATAACAAAAATTAGAAATGAAAAAGGCGACATTACAACTGATACATCTGAAATGCAAGGATCATTCGAGACTACTGTAAACAACTAGATTCCAACAAATTTGAAAATCTGGAGGAAATGGATAAATTTCTGGACACACACAAGCTCCCAAAACTGAGCCAAGATTTAGAAAATCTGAACAGACCAATAACAATAAAAGAGACTGAAGCTGTTATCAGAAGGCTCCCAACAAAGAAAAGCCCAGGACCAGATGGATTCATGGCAGAATTTTACCAAACATTCAAAGAGGAATTGACACCGATTCTCTACAAACTATTCCAAAACATTGAAACAGAGGCAATTCTCCCAAACTCATTCTATGAAGCAAAAAACACCCTGATACCAAAACCAGGTGAAGATACAACTAAAAAAGAAAACTACAGGTCAATATCCTTGATGAATATAGATGTAAAAATCCTCAATAAAATAATAGCTAACAGAATACAGCAACACGTAATTAAAATGATACACCATGATCAAGCGGGATTCATCCCAGGGATGCAAGGTTGGTTCAACATATGCAAATCGGGCCGAGCCCGTGGCACACTCGGGAGAGTGCGGCGCTGGGAGTGCGGCGATGCTCCCGCCGCGGGTTCAGATCCTATATAGGAATGGCCAGTGCACTCACTGGCTGAGTACCGGTCACGAAAAAGACAACATATGCAAATCAATAAATGTGATACATCATATCAATAAAATCAAACACAAGAACCATGTGATCATCTCTATAGATGCTGAAAAAGTTTTTGATAAAATTCAACACACATTCATGATAAAGACTCTATAAGTTAGGTCTGGATGGAAACTATCTCAACATAATTAAAGCCATATATGATAAACCCGCTGCCAATATCGTCCTGAATGGGGAAAAGCTGAAAGCTTTTCCTTTAAGAACAGGAACTAGACAAGGATGCCCACTCTCACCACTCCTATTCAACATAGTGTTGGAAGTACTAGCCAGAGCAATCAGAGAAGAGAAGGAAATAAAGGGCATCCAGATTGGAAAAGATGAATTTAAACTGTCCCTCTTTGCAGATGACATGATCCTATATATTGAACAGCCTAACGCCTCTAAAAAAAAAACTCTTGGAATTGATAAATGATTTCAGCACAGTAGCAGGATAAAAAATCAACACACAAAAATCAGTAGCATTTCTTTTCTCCAATAGTGAACATGCAGAAAGAGAAATCAAGAAAGCTTGCTCATTTACAATAGCCACCAAAAAAATAAAATACTCAGGAATTGAGTTAACCAAGGAGGTGAAAAATCTCTATAATGAGAACTACAAACCACTGCTGAGAGAAATTAGAGAGGATACAAGAAGATGGAAAGATATCTCATGCTCTTGGATTGGAAGAACCAACATTGTGAAAATGTCCATACAACCCAAAATGATATACAAATTCAATGCAATCACCATCAAAATTCCAAAGACATTTTACTCAGAAATGGAAAAAACTATCCAAACATTTGTGTGGAATAACAAAAGACCACACATTCAATACCAAAGCAATTCTGAGCAAAAAAAGTAAAGCTGGAGTCATAACACTATCTGACTTTAAACTATACTACAAAGCTATAATAACTGAAACAGCCTGGTACTGGCATAAAAACAGACATACTGATCAAATGAATAGAATAGAGAATCCAGAAATCAACCCACACAGCTACAGCCATCTGATCTTTGACAAAGGCACCAAGCCTATACACTGGGGAAGAGACTGCCTCTTCCGCAAATGGTGCTTGGATAACTGCATATCAATATGCAGGAGAATGAAACTAGACCCATATCTCTCACCATATACCAAAATCAACTCAAAATGGATTAAAGAATTAAATAAATACCCTGAAACAATAAAACTACTCAAAGTAAACGTAAGGGAATCACTTCAGGAAGTAGGACTGAGCACAGACTTCATGAATATGACCCCAAAAGCATGGGCAACCAAAGGAAAAATTTAAAAATGGGAATATATCAAACTAAATAGCTTCTGTACTGCAAAGAAACAATTAACAGAGTTAAAAGACAACCAACAGAGTGGGAGAAAATATTTGCAAATTATACATCAGACACAGGATTAATATCCAGAATATACAAGGAATTGAAACAACTTTACAACAAAAAAAAAAGTAACCCAATTAAAAATTGGCAAATGAGCTAAATAGGCATTTCTCAAAGGAAGATATACAAATGGCCAAAAGACACATGAAAAAATGCTCAACATCACTCAGCATTCAGGAAATGCACCTCAAAACCACAGTGAGATACCATCTCACCCCAGTTAGGATGGCTAATATCCAAAAGACTGTGAATGATAAATGCTGGCAAGGTTGTGGAGAAAAAGGAACTCTCATACAGTGTTGGTGGGACTGCAAAATGGTGCATCCTCTACAGAAGATGGTATGGAGTTTCCTCAAACAATTGCAGATAGATCTACCACATGACCCAGCTATCCCACTGCTGGGAATATACCCAGAGGAATAGAAACCATGAAGTCAAAGGTATACCTGTTCCCCAATGTTCATTGCAGCAGTATTTACAATAGCTAAGAGTTGGAACCAGCGAAAATGTCCATCATCAGATGAGTAGATGTGGAAAATGTGGTACATCTACACAATGGAATACTACTCTGCTATAAAAAAGAATGAAATGCTGCCATTTGGAACAACATGGATGGACCTAGAGAGCATTATATTAAGTGAAACTAGTCAGGCACAGAAAGAAAAATATCACATGTTCTCACTTATTTGTGGGAGCTAAAAATGAATAAATAAATACACAAACAACCTGAGGGGGCGGGAGAGAAGAAGACACAACAATTACAATTCCTTAAAGTTGATACAACAAGGGAACAGAAAGAAGTTTGTTGGGATGGAGTGGGGAGAGGGAGGAGGAAGGAAGGTTTCGGTAATGGGCTACAATAATTAACCACATTGTATATTGACAAAATAAAATAAAACTAAAAAATAAATAAATAAAAATAAATAAACAAACAAACAAATAAATAAGTAAAATAAAAATTTAAAGTACATACAAATAAACTTAACAAAATATGTGTAGCACTTCTACAGGAGAAATTACAAAACTCTATAGAGAAATATCAAAGCTTAAATAAATATACATATACATTATGTTTATAACTTGAAAGATTTAATACTGTAGTGTCAGTTCCACCCAAATTAATGTATAGAGTCAAAGCAACCTCAATCAAAATTCTGACAAGTCTTTTCTGGCGGAGGGAGATGGTAGAGGTGGTAAGCTAGTTCTAAAATTTGCATAAAAATATGAAGAGCCATGAAATGCCAAAACCCTCTGAAGAAAAACAAGGTAGAGGCACTTGATCAAGAAAATATCAAGATTTATCATAAAGCCATGATCTTTAAGCAGAAACAAAAACATACAAAAGGAACCCAATAGAGAACCCCAAAACAGACCCACCCATCTATGAACACAACCTAGGACAGTGGTGGCACGTCAGAGCAGTGGTTAAGGGAACTCTCTTCAACAAAAGATAACAGATACTGGGGAGATCCATGTGAGTGTCAGATAGTGTCTATTGTTTCTAAACTACACTTTCCAAGTTTGAAACTCCCTTGCTGATTGGCTTACTGTGAGGTTCTTCCAGTGAGAAATATAGATGGAGACTAGAAAGAGAGAAGGTAGTAGTTGATGTCTCCTTTTCTCTGCCACATCTGTGCAATGGCAGGGAACTGAAAGTGACTGCCTGCTGCTGCAGGTCTTAGCAACATCAGCAGGAGGTGGGCTCCCGGTGTCTTGCTCAGTTCCGATATCAGTGGAGCAGCAGAGTCTTCTATAACTCCACTGATTGTGGAATGTGGCTTCTTCTTAGGTAATAACTCCTTTTTACTTTTTCTCCAGTAGAGACCCCTTCCTTCTTCCTTTTGCTCTTTTACTCCTTCCAACATGTTTCTAATAGATTGTTGGGGTACAGAGAACAATACACTGTGGTGCTTTAGCATGCTGAGCACTTTTAATTTAAAGAAATTGAAAAGCCTTCAACTCT
Organism: Cynocephalus volans; assembly: GCF_027409185.1. Lineage (NCBI taxonomy): Eukaryota > Metazoa > Chordata > Mammalia > Dermoptera > Cynocephalidae > Cynocephalus > Cynocephalus volans. The sequence goes on from NC_084464.1 coordinate 83,282,127, forward strand.
ACCAAACTTTCTAACCTTCTCTTGCTTCTCCCCACCAAGCACAGGGAGGGACTGTCTCTCTCTCTCTCTCTCTGGAATTATCTAGCTAGGAAATTTCTTTCCAAAAGAAATGCAATTGTTTTAAGACCCTTCCCTAGCAATCTCATCAAATAACCAGAGAAGAGACTAAAAGTTGTCACCACAGCCAGAGAGACTTTTCTGAGGACAACTTTGAGAGATTACTTGGGAGACTTTATCTGCAAAATCAAAAACTTTTGTTCACAGGGAAGTTGTGCCCCTCACCTTCTTGCCACCTCTCCCAGAGTTCAGAGGCTTTTCTCCCAGGTCATTATTCTTTGTGTTCATTCATTTCTTCTAAAAAATCATTTACTGCCTCTTTAAAATTTCCTACAGCCTCCTGCTCACCTTTCCCCTGTGAAGAAGGTAAATAAGCCTCATCCATCTGGCTTTTCTTCCCATTTCATATTTGCAGGGCTCCCATGTCCGTGTATGTATAAATAACTTTGTAAGCCTTTTTCTCCTATTAACCTGTCTATTGTCAGTCATTTCAGTGAAACTTCAGAGAAAGAAAGAGAAGTTTCCTCTCTGTCCCTACAAGATTATACAAATAAATGGTCTATTGTAGAATCTGGAGTGGCTTATATTTTTCGTCATGAACACAGACACAATATTTTGCAACTAAAAACAAAAATTAATTACAAGTGGATTAATTTCCTAAATGCTAAAGGCAAACCTTCAAAGATTTTGAAAAGAGGATAATATTTTTTTAAATATAGGATAATATTTTATGACCTCAAAGAGGGAATAATTTTTCATACAAGACAGAAAAAGCATTAATCCTAAGAGAAAATATTGATAAATTCTACTTCAATTAAGCCAAAATTTCTATTTATCAAAAGACACCAAAAAGGAGCTTAAAGACAGATTAGGAAATGGGATTTGCAGCTCTTAACTAAGAGAATAAACTAGCCTGAAGAATACATTAGAGATGTCTATGCTTCTATAAATCAATCCAAAAATATAGAAACCCAATAGAGAAATGGGCAAATTACTTACATGGCATCTCACATTCACAAAAAGGAAATCAAAGTGATAAGTGAACATCAGAAAATACACTCTTTGGCAGCTTCTGATCTCTAAGCATTTCTCCTCTTCCTCCTTTCTCTCTTCCTCCTCCTTCTCCTCCCCATCTTCTCACTCCTTCTCTTTTGTTAAACGGGAAGGAATGTGGAAAACCTTCATTGCCGCTCAGTTGCTTTTCCCCAAGAAGTCAGCTGAGCTCCCCCGAGAGCCCAGCTTCCTGCAGTTTTAAGCAGGCCTCCTCCTGCTCACGTTCCCTCTCCTCTAGGTCACCTTCCTTTTCCTTTTCTCTTCTAAACCTTTTAACTCTTCTGTAACATATTCCCTATTTGAAATACTCAGAGAGGTTTCTGTTTTCTAAATTGTTACCACAAGTTGAACTGCTTTAATATAAATTCTAATCATGTTGGGGACCAATATGAAGTTACATACATTTTTGCTAAAATTATAAAAAAAAGAAAAATGACATTCATTTTTTCCATTGATTCACATGTTTAGGCAACAGACCGTTACTGAGTAATTGTGACAGTGTTGGCTCCCTGACAGGTTTGATGTAATAAGTTTGTAAACAAAGAAAGATTTGAGCCAAAGAAGAGTGAGCAACAATGGAGCAAATGGCAATGACTTAAATTTGCCGAATCTGTTTTTCCATCAATAACATACGAGTAATTAGAAGACCTCACAGGGCTGTGGTGAGCATTTAGTTTATTACAACACACCATTCCAGAAGACTCTCACTTCTTCCCCTTCTTCACGCCTTTTCACTGTTCCATCTGCCTCAGACGTCAGTCCTTTCTTCTACCGTATTTTCTACATGCCAAACTTCTGTCCATTTTTTAAGGTTAAGCTGAGGAATTATCTACTTAGGTAAGATTTATCCAGCCTCTTTAGGCAGATTTTTGTGTTTTTTAGGTATCTCTAACATTCTTTTATTGCCTAGCTCTCTTACTAAGCTTAAAATTTGCATTTTCAATCTCTATCCATGTATCTATCTCCTCCACAGTCTAAACAACTATTTGAGGACAGGAACGATGTCTTATTCATCTCTATATTTCTTACCATGCCTTTCATGGTGCCTGGAGGTTAGTAGTAAATGTTACCTGAATAAATGAGTAAATAGAATGTTAGCAGTATAAAAAGCAAATACATTCTTGATGAAATTATCAAGGAAAGGCTAGGAAATATTAGAGCTAACAACAAATTCAATGAGTTTGAGATCCTGGAAGTATTGAGAAGTAAATATTAAAAGCACAGCTAAGATCACAGTGAAAACATAGATTCCAGAGGTTATTATCAGAGCAGATTGAGCTCTTTTCCATAGATTTCTCAAGTGTTATAAACATTGTCGTTGGAATAAGAAATTGTTTTACGGGAATTTTGCATGCATTTTTACCCGGGAAAGATTTTTCATTAGTATTAGCATGTAGTAAGATATTTCTCATCCACAGAAATCAGAAAATGTGACTCAAAGGAATGGCAAGCAGGTAAAAATATTGAGAGTGCTGAAAGCAATTATCATAAATAAATACTGGTCTTTGCTTTACTATTACTCTCCATTCAAAAACTATTTATCAAGTTTTTTAAAAAAATTAGGTGAGTACGTTTTGCTTAGGAAGACTATTTTAAAACTATGCATTGTTTTTTACTTTCTAAGTACTAGATAGAAACTGTGTTCGTTAAAAAAATGTATCTTCTCGATGACCACCGTATCATTCTCTTTGGTTTGGAGATTTCCTTTATCTTCTGTCATTCTAGATGTTTTCTTTATACCAAAATTCGAAAATCTATAAAATTGTATGGATATGTGTTGAAACACCATTTTGTCCTCCGATTCAAATACCCATAAGCAGTGGAAAAACTAAAAATTTTTAGTCATTAAGCCTATACTTGTATTGCCAGGGAGAGTTGGGAATTATGTGGAGAACAGCCAAAGCCTTATTTTTTATTTTGTTTTAGGTAGAGCACATGAACTAAAAAGGGAATTGTCTAAAAGGCAGGGCAAAAAAAGCCCATGAGAGTGTAGTCCAGGGGTACAAAGCTTTAGCTCTAGAGTTCAATAGACATTGGTTAATATCCTAAATCAATGCTCTTAATCACTATGTATCCTATAAAATTTCCTTAACTTCCTGAAGCCTCAACTTCTGCATCTTCAATTGGCAATAATAACACCCACCTAGTAAGTCTAGCGCAGGGATATAATTTATGTAAAACATTAGCGCAGGGTTTGAAACATAGTGCCAGAGGATAATGCTGTTGTTGCTATTGTTATTACTGATCACAGAGAACCTCATTCCAGGTGCCATACTAGGTTCTGACTGATAAAATGGCTCTCGACCTGAGACATCTGTCTCCCAACTCTGGAATCCAAACTTTATCTGTTAGGAAGTGTTCAGCTGCAAGAAATGGAACTTCTGACTCAACTAAGGTTAAATAAGATAAAATTTATTTCAGCACATGATACATTTATAGGTAAGACTTCCTTCAGGCTTGGTTAATTAAAATGCTCAATTTTTCCATCAAGAACTCAAGTTCTTTCTATCTCTCTTCTCTAACATATATGGGATCAAATGCCTGGTTGTCTTTTACGGTCTTAGAATGACTTCCCAACGCAACAGAGTAAAATGTTTCTTGCTCAAGTCCAGTAGGCAGAGAGTGATAGAGAGTGATAGAGAGAGATTGATTGATTGATTGATTCCAGGAACTCTGAACAATCCTCTTCCCTTGCATCATTCTCTGTTTCTCCTTCTTTCTTTTCTTCCTTTCCTCCCGTTCCTTTCTTTCTCTGTCTCTAATTCTTTCTTTAACAATTATGTATTGAGTATCTACCATAAGCCTGTCATTTTATCTACCACAAGTCCTAGGGATGTATCAGTGCACAAAACTTCTGCACTCATGTAGCTTATATTTGGGTGGAGCCAAGTTGTTTCCACACCTAAACAGATTACTGACCAGAAGAATGAGATGACAATGGTTAGAGACTATCCAGTTTGGAAAGGAATGGATGTTGGGAAGTCTACCACATTGGCCCAATACACCTCCAAAAAATATTCTTGGGACCTCTTTACAGGTATGAAATCTTCAAGCATCCCAGAGCCTATGGCAGGGGAAAATCAAACCCTCATTCTAAATATCTGATTCATTTTTTGCTTCTCAAACAAAGAAATTAGTGCTTCAATGTTGTGCACTACATAGTCATTACCAGACATAAATTTTTATCTTTAACTACAATATGTTGTTAATTTTTTATCTTTAGCTACAATATGTTGTTAATAAACTTCAAGCTTATTTGCTTTTCTTGTTGTTTTAAAATCCCAGACCTTGCATTTATCTGAGTTTATTATATAAAAATAATTTAATACTTTAATCATGGACTGCATGATATACTATAACAGTAATCTTTAAATGCCCATTTCATTAAAATTTTATGTTGCACACAAGACCTCCAAGTCCCTGCTGCTACAGCAAATCATTTTATAACTTTATCTAATAACAATGTCTGATAATGATTTTCAATTAAATTGAGTCACTCATAATGCATCAGAGTAATGGATCTGAGCCAAGTGTGGCCGATTCCACTTATAATGTGGCTTTACAGTCATGCCAGAGCAGGGTTTGCCTCAATTTCCACCTCATCCTGACCCCCACCAGAGTAAATCAATATGTGAATAGCCCAGAAATAAACTGTAAGATTTTTTATGGATAAAGAATTTTGTGTATTTTGTATGCATAAAGCACTAAAATAATGCTCTTTGCTCAGTACTCATGAACCAAAATTGGATTCCAATGAGGATTTATTCATGCTGTGGTCAGTTGCATGCATCTTTTGGAGACCTCGTGGTCAAGGGAGAGAGCTAGAAGCAATCCAGAAGTATCACATAATAATCCAAGAAAATTATTGAAAGGCTTTACTTTGAAACATTAGTGCTTTCTGGCACTGTCACATTATCACAGAAATAGGAAGAGGATAGAATATGGCATAGTTGATATTAATTTATCTCTAAAATTCCTACTTTGTAATGAACCCTTAATGTGTGTCCTTAACTCCTTTATCCCTTACAGAGAAACCCCAGGAGGCTGGTACTATTAACCCCATCCTACAAATACGGAGTCTCCGCTCACAGAAATTAAGAAATTTGCCCAAAGTGCTACCCTGTTTCCCAGCCCATCATACAGTGAAGGACATCAGAACCAAGGCCCATATGCTGATTTATTTCAAAAATTCATATGTTAATTTAAACAACCAACAGTTTACCTTACAAAGAAAAAAAAATTCTCCTCTGAAAAGGAAAATAATCACAATAATAATTCAACTTTTGTGACATTAAAAGCTAATAAAGGTAATAAAATCAGCAATTCAGGAATGGATATAAAAATCAGTCCTTTAATGAGGTAATTAAAATGTTGAGTCTGATATCTTTTTGAATGTTTTCAATTTCATTTACACTTACTAGAATTTTTTTTAAAAAAATTTCAGAGTAGCAACTACCTTTCCTAAAAGTACTATGTGTAAAGGGAGAAGTCTATCTTTAAAATAAGTGCATGAGGAGAGGTGGGATTGGCCCTGCATGGTCTCCACGTCTCCTTCTTGTTCTTACTTTCCCATCAGCAGTACAATTCCAACCTACCCAGGTGGGGTAGGAAGTGAGATAGATGACTTCTAAATTTCTTTTAACAGAAAAATCACATAATTATGTAAAATTTCTTAAAATAAACTTTACTACAATTAACAGAGGTGAAAAGTCAAGTCTAGAAAAGCAATCAGTCTCCATTCCAGAGGCGAGGAAGTAATACAAGATAGAAAACCCTAAAAATTAAGAGATAACAGGTGCAGCCAATAATGTGAGATGAGAATGAAGTTGATTTCCTAAGAGATAACTAATCTCAAACTCACCTTGGTCACAACTCCTATATTGTATTGTGTTCTATAAACCAGTTTTTACAAAAACCATTTACAGAAGAAGGTGAAGAATTATAAAACTGTTTCAAATAAGTTTCTCAGAAGATCTCCTGCCTCAACTATTGTTATTATCATTTATCTTTAAAAATATACTGATGTATGTGTAGGCAGACCTGCCACTCAACCGATAAGCTTAACATAACAACCATTTTCTGTTCTCATTGGTTGGGCATCTATTCTAGTTCATTGACTTTCATGCCATATAGGTTATTAAATACTATAAATATTATTTGTGTAATACCTATTCTATTTTAAGCAATGCATATTGTTTGCAATGACTACAATAACAGTTTGCCAAAATGCATCAAATAAATATAAATTAAACATAAAACTTTGTAATAAAATCAAAAATTTAAGTTGCTACAAGATTTCAAAATTGAAAAACCACTTTCATTGTCAAATTTTATTTTAATCTGTATTGACTAGGTAATATAGACCACCACCTTTACCTTACGTAATCTTGGGACTATTGAACATAGGTCATATATTAGTCTGCTCAGGCTACCACCACCCACAGACTGGGTGGTTTAAACAAATAGAAATTTATTTCTCACAGTTCTGGAGGCTGAAAATTCCAGATAAATTTCTGGTAGAGTTCAGTTTCTGATGAAGGCTGCCTTCCTGGCTGGTGCACAATCTCCTTCCTGCTACAGTTCTCACAGGGCCTTTTCTCTGAGCATGTGCAGAAAGAAAAAGAGAGAGAGATCTCTTCTTATTAGTAGACCACCAATTTATTACGGCCAAATCCTTAAGACCTCATTGAACTTTAACTGTCTCCTGAAGGTTCTTTCTCCAAATACAGTCACATTGGGGGTTAGGTCATCAACGTATGAATTTTGGGGTGATACAATTCAGTCAATGGTAGATTAATAGACTCTATTCTATCATTCCAACTTCAAATTCAGAGCTGGAAATCAAAAGAGCTTTGTGGAAACTATTTTATTAACTTAGCTAAGTCCATGTGAAAGACTCCATATGCAATTCACAGTCAGAATCTATCAAGCACTCGATCTTGTGTGATAAACTAAAGCAAAATTATTATCTAGGTTTTGAGTGATAGGAGCTTGGTAGCTACAGCATCTAAGTCAAAGCTCATACTCCACTTTTGTGGGTTACTATACCAAGTGTAACAATCTTTCTAAAGTTTTGTGCAATAACTAGCCTTCCATTGTGGATTGATAAAGAAACAATATATGGAAACCTTATGTAATTTAAAGCATAAGAAACACATGGATAGAGTCATAATTTAGCAGTAAGTCTGGGAACTTATACAGGCATTTGACTATTTTAACAAGCAGATACATTTTGACTCAATAATTTATAGTAGAAACATCTCACAAAACAAAGACAATGAGTATCATTTTCTAGCAGCGTTACCAAAAAAAATGTGGAAAAAAGTAGCATAGTATAAAACTGCTCACCTTGGCAACTGAATACTTTCTCATAGATTCATTGGGCACTGAGCTACTACCATCTTTTACAAACAATTTATAAAATATTCTTATAGACATTTTTCTGATTTAGTAAACACATTTAATATTCCATATTAGTATTAACATATTATTAATTAACATATTGTTAATATTAATTAATATAGCTATATTTTCATTGGTTTTTTTTTCCTTTATTTTTATAGCAGTTTTAGTTTTATAGAGAAATTGACAGAAAGTACAGATAGTTCCCATACCCTCCCCACTCCCACATACACAATTTTTCCTATTGAAGCTACATTAGTGTGGTACATTTATTGCAATTATAAATCAATATTGGCATGTTATGAACTTAATTTTACATTAGGGTTCCCTCATTGTATTGTAGAGTTCTATGGGTCTTGCCAAATGCATAATGTCATGTATTCACCATTACAGTATCATCCAGAATAGTTTTACTGCCCTGAAAATCCTCTGTGCTCCACCTGCTCATCCCTCCACTCCTATCCCCCTCCCTCATCCCCTGAAGCCCTGGAAACCACTGATTTTTGTCCATTACCTGAAACATTTATCATTTCTCTGTGTTGGAAACATTCAAAATCATCCCTTCTAGATAACTGAAACTCTACAATAAATTGTTAATTATAGTCATCCTACAGTGCACTGTAGAGAACACTAGATATTACTCCTCTTATCTAGCTGTACTTTTGTATCTGTTAACCAATCTCTCACTATCCCCTCTCCCCCTACCCTTTCTAGCCTCTGGTAATCACCCTTCTACTCTCTACTTTTATGTCACTGTATTATATTATTTTCTCTTTTTGCTTTTAAATCCACAGGCTTGGAGTTCTTAGAGGAGGAATAAAAATAAATTTGGGAGCATTTTCTAATTTCATTGTGTGGTTTTATATGTTTGCAGGTTAGTTATGAGTTAGGAACCAAGTTATTTAAGATTCTGGGCTATTAAAATTGTGGATCCAAGGAAAGGTAACAGATGCAAGTCAGGGAACGTATAGGCATTTATACCCACACTCTGTTGGAATGTTAATAATCAGCACTGTAAATGTATGTGCTTTCTGCATTTAACAAGGATAACTAGGAAAGCTTTGTAATACTTTAGGCAGTACCTGGATTTAATATGGGAATGGAATTGGATCGCAGCAGGGCATACTCCTGTACCAGAATTGCAGTTCTTATCATCACACACAGTAAACCTTTACTATTAAAAAAAAAAAAAGAATAAAATAGTTATGTATTTCCATCCTGAAGGTCCACCTTATGGTCTGGGGTCCTGAGTCATAGTTACTGTAAATGGAAAGCTAGAGCTAACATTTTTCTCTTCACTACAACATTTCAATTTCAGCAGCAAATTATTATATTGAATGAAATCAATAGGAATGTATTATTAAAAGATAGCTTACACCATATTTTTCAATAATAAACAAAATCATAATAGGAAGACTAACTCATGGAGGAAATGAAATTATATTGCAAATTAAATTAAATTCTTAAGCATAATTTCATAAACATAAGCAAAGGGAAAGTTTTCTAGAGGAAATATATTAGAAACCATATCCATTTCAATAGGAAACCTACCCTCTGGATATGATGGAATTCTACTGCCTTGTGGATATAGGACTGACACCTCCACATGGCCATCAGAGCCAGGACCCTCATATGGGCTCCGTGTGTAGAGAGCTTTGTGTGTGGCCATGTGCCCACAGGAGACTTACTATTCATGTACCTACACAAAGACTTCATAGTGCGTCTCAGGATATGTGCCACTTTATTCTCAATAGTTGTAGTCTTAGTCCACAAATAATTATCTCATCATCACCTTATCTCACCCCAATGCTCCCTTTGTCCCATTTTTCTCCTATGAGCAATATCTTATCACTGATAACTCAGTCTGAATTTTCCTACTCATTACATTCTTGCCTAGTTTTCCCTACAATTTATCTCCCTTTCACCCCCATCAACAGCCTCCATCTTCCGTGTTCTGGATGGTATCCCTTCACCTCTTTTGGTCAATGCTTACTTTTTTCTAAATAGTTTTTCTTTTTGTTTCTTTAAATTCACTGAACTTAGCACTTGATGATCCATGACCCCACTGCTCTCACTCCTGATGCTTATTTTTTTTTCACTGACCTCCATTTAGTAGGCCAATATTATCACTACAGACTATTAATTCATGCTCTATCAATCCTATTATTTTATCTACTACACGACAGATCCATTTGCATCTACTCATCTGAGTTTAACACTCCACTTAGGGGTTTCTTTGCAAAGTTCTCTGTCATCATTCCAGTGATTTCAGCAGCCATATTATATCAATAATTTCCCAAACTTCACTGTCTCCAGTCCTATATATTAGAGTTGCTTACTTAAGATAGCAATTATTCATGCTATACATGTACTTAAATTTTTAATATCTTTATTTAAATTATCAAGATGAACCTCTTCAGCCTAGCCAAAGCCTTCCATTATCTGGCGACCATTTCAACCAATGGTAACAGGACTATCAAGATTTGCCAAAATCACATTAGAATTCACACATATCTGGTAACACCTGGCAAACTAGTCCAGGGATCTTCCAGTAATCTACTTGAATAATGGATTTAAAGACTTTCTGGAAAGAATTTAAGAAATTATCCAAAAGGAAGAGTCAAGGTGCACAACCTTGTCTAAAACAGTGCATCAACCTGGAAGAACCTGAAAACTTCAATATCCTGAACTCCATGTCCATGGATTTGAGCCTGATTCTGGATTTGGCAAATAATATAGCCAAAAGTATACTCTCCAAATTTACAGGGAGAAAAATAACTAAACCTGCTGGAACGTGATAAACCTATCTAAATGCATGAAGTTAACTATGTATATTATGAAACACACCTTCAGTTTTATGTGTTGTGCAACAGTGGTGTAAAACTTGCCTTGTCTAGAGAATACCATTGTCGTGCACAAGCCATATTCTTGCTACCCCTAAACACAATATTGTATTCAAATATCACTTAGAGGAATAGCTGTAGCTTTTAAAAATTCAAGAAGAGTTTTTCCTTGAGACATTGATAATATGACTCACATACCTTTCTATTTGAGCTGAGAAAAGAGTGGCCAACTCCATAAGACACTAGCTGTCAGAAGTTTCTGCTCACTGTAGATGCTTGGTAAGTTGGGAAGCTTAGGCTGTGCGTTTGTTTTCTATTGCTTCTGTGATAAAAGACCACAAACTTAGTAGCTTAAAACAACCAAAATGTATTTTTTTACAATTCCAGGGGTCAGAAGACTGAAATGAGTCTAATAGGTCTAAAATCAAGGTCTCAGAATCTTGGTCCTTCTGGAGTCTCCATGCAAGAATCTGTTCCTTCCCTCCTCCAGATTTGGTGTCTGCTGGCATTACTTAGCTGTGGCTGTCTCACTTCAATTGCTGTTTCAGTCTGCACATTTCCTCCTCTTCTATCATCAAATCTGCTTTGACCTCCTTTTTATAAGGACAATCATGATTGCATGTATAACTAATTCAGATAATCCAGTATAATCTCCCCATCTCAAAATGCTTAATTTTGTCACAACTGCAAAGTCAGTCTTGCCATAGGAAATAATATATATCCACAGGTTCCAGGGATTAAGAGGTGAATATCTTTGGTACCATTATTCAGCCTGCCACAGGTTGAATGCCAAAACAAACCATGGTCATTCACAGAAACTGTCAAGAAAACATCTCCAGTGCCAGTGGCAGTTGCAACAATGCTGGAGACAATTGGAGTCAGCAATGTGGGGCATCATTAGGCACCAGTAGGTGAGCCAATGGCAATGGCAGTGGCATCAGCAGCATGTCTAAGCATCCATATTATGGTTGTCCTGTGTGACTGGGGAGTCCTGGAAAACATGAAGATGACAATTTTATTTTGGTCAGTTTTTCTTTATCCTGGTGTCTGATAATTACATGCCCTGAATCCACTATGCACAGTTTCTAATAACCCCCTTCCTGCATTTCTTCTCCCCTCCCAAAATTCCTTTCTTTTTGATCTTTTACTTCTTCCAGTGGTAGCTGTTCAGATGCCCAATATTCCCTTGAATGGATCTGTATCTTTTCCTCCATATGCTGATCTATCTCCTCCTTCTGTAAATGTCTTAGCTTTTGGAGTCATGACCACATAGTTTGGCATTTCTTGCCAGTTTTGAATTTTGCTTTTTTAAAAAATATTTGTCAGTTGAATTGTTTCTTTCTTTGTACAGAGACAAGTAGATTGCTGTGCTAGAAGGGAAACACTCATTCTTCATTGATTCAAATTTCTCATGAGGTTAATTGGAGAAAAATGGAAATTTGTAGAATTCCAGGTCCGTAGATTATTATGGTGAAATTGGCCAAGTGCCCATGGTAATAAGGTAAGTCCATATGTATGTGGGCTACAAATAATAACATAAAAACAATAATAGTAATGTGAGTAATAAATCTTTAAGAAAAGAGTTTTGATTTAATGAGGGAGTTCAATAAAGAGGCAATTTGGGTATGTTGCTGTTAATAGCCATTGTTCCACATAGCAGTTGTAACGACCATAAATGTTTTATGTAAGTATAGGGCACAAAACTATTATTTATAAAAGTAAATTTATTATGGAAGGTGAAACAACAGTTTCACTTGGCACCTTGAATCCATATGATTCAGAAAAATATCCTCCACAAAGCACTTGACTAAATGCTTGATGTTTTCCTTGGAGAAATAGTTTCTTTCTGGACCCTGAAGAGATTAGATTATATACTGAACCATATTTTATTGTTCTTATCTTAATATGCATAAAACTAGACTTCAGGCTCTCCTGGGCATGGACATCATTTGTTCAAGATAATGTTTTCCATGAAGCAGCATTAGATATATTTACAGCCATACAGAAACAACAATAAATAAAGGCAAAATGTGGTTAGCAAGCAAACATTATTCAATTTTTTCAGAACCCAAATAAAGGACTTTTCTCAATGATGAGCAAATTGTCATGAATTACAAATATAGATTTTGTGTTATAGCAAAGTGAATTCCATTATTTGCTCCAAGTACATAAAAGCCATTCTCAAGAAAGGCTTTGTTCTTGTATTAAATATAAAAAGAATCATTAGATCATTCTCTCTTCACCCTTATACATAAGCAATCACTTATCCTTAACTTTGTCATTTTATCTTAAAGTCTTTCAAATAATACTTAATCTTTCCTAAACTCAATAAAACTATTCTTTGTGATCCTTTCTAGAGAGTAACTACAAAAGCTTGCATGAATTTTCCTGCTTGATGTATTTACCACAAATTGAATTTGTGTCTATTTTAACTGTGTTTTTCACAATCCTAATATTCATATGGAACAACAAGAGACCCTGAATAGCCAAAGAAATCCTAAGCAAAAATAATAAAGCTGCAGGCATTACACTACCTGACTTCAAATCATACTACAAAGCTACAGTAACCAAAACAGCATATTACTGGCATAAAAATGGACACTTGGACCAGTGGAACACAACAGAGAATCCACAAATCAACCCACATACTAACAGCAAACTGAATCATTGACAAAGGCACAAAGAACATACATTGGGGAAGACTGCCTCTTCAATAAATGGTGCTGGGAAAAGTGGACATCTATGTGTTAGAAGAATGAAACTAGACCCATACCTCTCACCATATACCAAAATCAACTCAAAATGGATTAAAGATTTAAATGTAAGACATGAAGCTATAAAAATCCTAAAAGAAAACATAGGGGACCACTTCAGGAAGTAGGACTGGGCAAAGACTTTATGAATAAGACCCCAAAAGCACAGAAAACAAAAGGAAAAATAAACAAATAGGATCAAAACAAACTAAAAAGCTTTTTCACAACAAAAGAAACAACTAACAGGGTGAAGAGACAACCTACAGAATGGAAGAAAATATTTGCGAACTATGCATCCAACAAGAGGTTCATACCCAGAATATATACGGAACTCAAACAACTTCACAGTAAAAAAACAAATAACCCAATTAAAAAATGGGCAAAGGAGCTGAATAGGCATTTCTCAAAGGAAGACATACAAATGGCCAATAGACACGTGAGAAAATGGTCAACATCACTAAGCATCAGGGAAAGGCAAATAAAAACCACATTGAGATATCATCTCACCCCTGATAGACTGGCTACTATCGAAAAGACAAAATAGCAAATGCTGACAAGGATGCAGAGAATGGGGAAGTCTTCTGCACTTTTGTTGGGACTGTAAATTAGTTCAGCCATTATGAAGAACAGTTCCTCAAACAACTACAGGTAGAACTACTATATGATCCAGCAGTCCCACTTCTGATTATATACCCAAAGGAATGGAAATCGTCATGTCAAAGGGTTATCAGCACCCCCATGTTTGTCACAGCTGTATTTACAATAGCGACATTATGAAACCAACCTAACTGTCCTTCAATGGATGACTAGATAAGGAAAATGTGGTATATATACACAATGGAATACTACTCAGCCATAAAAAAAGAATGAAACTCTGCCATTCATAGCAACATGGATGAACTTAGAGAAAATCATAAGTGAAATAAGCCAGGCACACAAAGAGAAATGCCACTTGTCTTCATTCATAAGTGAGAAAGTGAAAAAATAAACACATAAATTAAAAAAGGAAGGAGAGATACAACAATCCCAGTAATTCATTAACTTTTAAAAAAAGAAAACAGAACCGAGGCTACTAGAGGTGTTGGGGGGGGGTAGGAAGGAATTGGTAAAGAGCCACAAACTATGATTACATTGTGTGATGATGGATGTATTAATTATCCTGATTTGAGCATCACATATTGCACACAGGTAATCAGTGAAGTACCCCACAGATATGTACAATCAAGTAATTTCAATAAAAGAAATTCAAAAAAGATGAAACCTCCCTCATGATAGAAAATCTGTATTTGCAATACCACTGATTTTATCTTCCATCTCTGCATTTTTTGGGGGGGGGCAGTTAGCAATCAGGTTTTACCCCTACAGGAGTACAATTAGAAATAAAATTTCCTTTCATTGTTAAATAAATGAATAAATAAAATTGCTTTTTTCTCATTATCTAACATATTTTAAAGAAGAAAATTGAGAATTTCAGGCTGTTACAAAAGAGTATGTTGGGTCTTTAATTCTAAAATGGGAAGTTATGGAACTGGAATACATGAATTATGAACTGATAAAAAATATAGAGATAATAATACATAGGTGTCTATAAATACCAATAATTGAGATGACTATGGAAGTGAACCAGGGCAAAAATATTTTGTGATGAAATGGTCACAAAATAGAGGCACTGAATATAGAAACATGATGTGGATACTTATTTTAGCTCTCCACTTCATTGTGTACTATCACAATTTAAGGTCAGAAAAACTTCTCAACTTGAGAATGTAAAAAAAAGTTTGAAAAATCGCACCTATGATCTTTTAAAATACAGATGGAAGATGCTGCACACTCTATAGTGCATGAAGAATAGATACTATAACACATATAGTTAAGACTGAGGGATTTTAGTGCCAACCAGAAGAAAAGAGCACTTCCTAATAAAACTGAAGGCTCATTACTCTGTATATAAACATAATCTGAGGGGGTCTTCAAAAAGTTTATGGAAAGATTCGTATTATCTTTTGTATTTGTCCTATATTAGCTTATAACAAAGTATGCAGAAAGGGGTATTTTATAAAGAAAACAGAATTTATTGCTTACAATTTCTGAGTCTGGGAAGACCAAAATCCAGGGAACACAGCTGGTGAAGGTTTTGGTGGTGGTGACAGTGCCCCTCATTGCAAGATGGTGGAAGCATAGACAGCAGAGAGAGCAAAGAAAGATAGAATCTCTTCTTTTAAAGCTCTGAGAACCACGCCCCTGACTACCATTTAGTCCATTCACTACTGCAGGGTCCTGTAATCCAATCACCTCTTTAAGGCCCCATCTTTCAATTACCATAATAGGACTTTCCACCCTCTTAACAGTTACAGTGAGGGCTAAGTTTCTAATACATAAAACTTGGGGGACACAATTCAAGCTTCGGTGAGTTTGGGGGGACATAATTCAATCCACTACATCTTTTAATTCTATTTTTATTGTTGATGTACTCTCTTATGTGTAGTAAAAGTAGCTTGCTAGGGTTTTTTTAATTAGTTAAAAAGGCAATTTAAGTGTTTCTTTTCAATAATTTAGCTAATGATTTATATATTTTTCATCTTAGCGCCCCCCTCCAACACTGTCTCGTTGGCATATATTTAATTGTAACTCAGTTATGGTATAATTATTAAGCCAAATATCAGTAAAAAGAGGGGGGAAAACTTTAAAAATTCCACTAAGCCATCTTGCTTGAATGATTTACTAGTAAACTGCCAGTGTCACTCGTGACAATTGAACATACAACAAAATCTCTACAGATATAAAAGCAGATGACTCTGAAGAATCTAAACCTCCTTCTAATATGAATTATAGAAAGCAAATAAATGTGGCTTATTGACTCCCAGATAAAAGTTGCTAAATAAACACATGTAATATTTTTACTTCTACTAAAACTTGATTAAAACTTCAATGAAGAGTTTTTAAGATGTAAACTCATTAAAACAAACAGAATGAGAAAAGAAAATAGAACAATAATATTTTAGAAGCTAGAAGGCAGATGGAAAGTGGTAACGAACTTAGCATATTGAAAAAGCTGAATCTTAAACTGGTAGCATAAAAAATTTAAAAAGCAATCTCATTTAAACACAGATCCTTAAACACCTGAGGAACTGGTGGAATAAGAAATTTTTGGAAATTCATTGAACACAGCACTAAAAACATAAGATTTGCTTGAAAACCTACTTAAAAAGCAATAAGACCCACAGTTGTCTACTCCACAGTTTCTGGGTTACTGTTTTTCTCCTACACTGGCCAAAGACTGTAGGTGTATTTTTTCTAACAGCTTTATTGAAATGTAATTCACATATTATACAATTCAATGGTTTATAGTACATTCACAGAGTTGCTAACACAATCAATTTTACAACATTTTTGTTACCCCAAAAAGAAACCCCCTGCTCACTGGCTACCAATCCCCCATCCCTCCCAGCTCTAGGAAACCATTAATCTCCTTTCCATCTCTATGGATTAACCTGATCTGGATATTTCATATAAATTGATGAATACAACATGTGCCCTTTTATAACTGGATTCTTTCACTTAGCATGCTGTCTTTAAGGTTCATCTTTGTTGAGCATGTATAGTACATCATCCCTTTTTATTGCCAAATAAAATTTCCCTCTGTGTATATACCACATTTTGCTTACCCATTCTTTCATTGACAGACATTTGGACATTTAGGTTGTTTTCCCCTTTTGGCTGTTATAAATAATTCTGCTATGAACGTTTGTGTACGAGTTCTTGTGCAGACTTATGTTTCCATTTCTCTTAGGTACATATCTAGGATTGGAATTGCTGAAGCATATGATAACTCTATGTTTATCCTTTTAAGAAACTAAGAGACTGTCTTTAAAAGTGGCTTATCATTTTATGTACTCACCAGAAATGTATGATATTTCCAATTTCTCATGTCCTCACTAAAACTTTTTATTACCTATCTTTTTCATTATGGCCATCCTAGTGGACATAAAGTGGTATTTCACAGTGGTTTTTATTTGCATTTTAGAGAGGTTTTTTTAAAAAATAATATCAAAAGTATCCTATATTGGGATATTCGATAAATATAGAGGAATTAAGTAAAATTTGACATACTTATACTGAATATGGAGATCTTCACTGTTTTCTCTTTACCTTCAATATTCTGGCAACTAGATGCATATAATCCAGGCAAGTAGATGGAAAAAATCTTTAGGTACTCTGAACAGCTCAGGACAAAAGATCTAAAATACAGACATCAAGCATTCCCCAGACAAATATCCTACAATAAAGTTTAAAATTGATAGACTCCATCCATACTCTCAGAGCTTCTAATCAGCTTTTTACTGCTTGAATTTAACTATGATCTGTCAGCCAAGGATTACCAGACACATTAAGAAAGTCTGTAAATTAAAAGTCAGAAACCACACTAAACACAAAAGAAGCAATTTATAAATTTTTTTTAAAATGGAACAATTTAAAAAGAAGAAAACTTTTAAAGTAAAAATAATGAAGTTTAACTATTATTAATATCTTTAGAGAGCCAAGTTATTGCATCCATGAACCATCACAGGATGCTATATAAAAGAACATTCAGAAAGCAAAAGAGTAACAGCTCTCAGAGTTTACACAAAGGAAAGCAGACACGAAAAACTCAGTGGATGGTTTGGAAGAAAGAGTTGAGAAAATTTTCTAGAAAGTATGCCAAAAGAAAAAAAAAGACAAGAAAATGAAAAATAGGAGAGTAAAGTAAAATATAGTAGAAGACCTTCAGTAGATTCTACATACAAATAGTAGATGTTCCAGAAATAGGAAACTGAGAAAACAAAGAGATGAAAAACAATTAAAGCACTCAAAGCATTTAAAAGAACGTAAAGATAATGAGTGTCCAGTTTGAGTCCACAAACTACCCAGTTAAAAGTATAAAAATAAATTCACCTAAAGACATATTCTCGTGAAATTTCAGAACACTGGAAACAAAGAGAAGATCCTTCAAGTTTCCAGAAAAAACATTACACACACACACACACACACACACACACACACACACACACACACACACACACACGCAGGCTTTCTAGGAGAGATCAAGAGACAGACTTCCAGAGTCAATTTGGAGGCAGTGAAAGGAATGTAGGAAAATGTTTATGATCTTTTTCTTACACAAATATATTAAAAGAACAATTAAGATACTTGAAGAGGGGAAAAAATGGCTAATTACATCACCAATAAAACTAGGTAATAAGGAACCCTCATGAACATTTAGGTGGGGCCTAAATACCAATAACAGCACAGCACTTGCAGCACCAATAGCTATACAGTGTTAATGGTAAAAACAAAAATGTGGAAAGACATTATAAGCCACAGAACTCAGTAATCACCAACACTCACGCTCATGAGAGGACCACTCGAGCAATGAATAGAACCCTGTGTGAGTATTATTTAATAAAAACCAATAAAATGTGAAGAAATCCTCCTAAGGTCCAAATTAGAGGTTAGTGCACAAAAGATGCCACTAAGAGAGCATCAAGAAATTCAAAGGGTCCTATCTTTTTTACAATAGCCATTCTAGCTGGGGTGAGATAATATCTCAATGTGGTTTTGATGTGCGTTTCCCTGAAGATTACTGATGCTGAGCATTTTTTCATGTATTTGTTGGCCATTTGTATGTCTTCCTTTGAAAAATGATTATTCAGATCCTTTGCTCATTTTTTAATTGGACTACTTGTTTCTTTTCTATGAAGTTGTTTGAGTTCCTTGTATATTCTGGATATTAATCCCTTGTTGGATGTATGGTTCCCAAATATATTCTCCAATTCAGTAGATTGTCTTTTCACTCTGTTGCTTGTTTCCTTTCCTAAGCAGAAGATTTTTAGTTTGATATAATCCCATTTTTTAATTTTTTTTCTTTTGTTGCTTGTGCTTTTGGTATCTTATTCATAAAGCCTTTGCCACTCCTATGTCCTGAAAGTGTTTCCCCTGTATTTTCTTCTAGTAGTTTTATAGTTTTAGGTCTTATACTTAAAAGTCTTTAATCCTTTGGGTAAGGGACACAAAGAGTAATTATGATTTGTAATGATGAACATGCTAATAATACTGATTTCATCATAGCATAATGTACACAAATACTGATAGTCTATTCTGTACCCCATATACATATAAATATTTTTTTTTAAGTAACCATTGGTATTATAGAGCAAAGGGTGGCAACTTTTTTCTATAAAGAGCCAGTATTTGCAACATTGTGGGCTATGCGCTCTCTGTCCCAACTACTCAATTTGGCCATTATAGAGCAAATACAGCCTTAGACAATATGTAAATGCATGTGCAAATAAAAAAAAGAAATTCAAATGGTGCAGAAGTGGCCAAATAACTAGTGAAATGCAAAACTACCCCAAAAGTCCTCTTTCTTCAGAAGGAAAGATTCACTCTGAAACGGAACTGTCAGGAAGAGTAAGAACACTGGGGATCTGAGGTAGATAGAAAGTTCAGAAACTGCCTGGAACAGTAAATTAGTAGAGGGCCATAACAGCAAAGTAGAATGTTTAACAACAGGACCACCATCTCAGAAAACAAGGCTGGTAGAGCTCTGAATAGCAGTGATAAAGGCAGAAAACCTACCTGAATTAGGTCAGGCTAAGCTCTGAGAAACATATAAGTGGCTAAAGTAGTTAGAGAGATTACAGATAGGTAGGTGGATAGACAGATAATAGGTGATAGATAGAGGATGATCAGGTGAATGTGTGGATGGATAGATAGATAGACAGACAGATAGATAGATAGATAGATAGATAGATAGATAGATAGATAGATAGATAGATAGATAGATAGATAGATAGATAGACAGACAGACAGACAGACAGACAGACAGACAGACAGACAGACAAACAGACAAACAGACAGACAGACAGGTGATAGAAGGATGGGGTGGTGAATACATAGGATGGATAGCTAGATAGATAGCTAGATAGATAGACAGGTAGAAAATAAGCTCTTGAGCTATGAAGGGAAAAAGTACCTTGGGCCATCCATGCCTCCTGTGCAGAAACCACCTCCTAATAATCCAGATAATGCTATCTCATTTGAACATATAAAACAAATAAACAAGATTACAATCAAATCTCACATAAAGATACAAGGATATAAAAATAACAATAGAAGTAATCCAAATAATGTTCAAGCAGATGATGAACACACACGAAGAAAAGTATTACTGCAAAGAAAATGAAACTACCATATTATTTCAAAAATGATTTAAAAATTAAGAAAATTATCAAAGCTCTGAAAGAATGACATAAATAAAAATTAGAACATCTCAGATGAAATGACTAGACAACAGAAGGCTATACATTTTTTAAAAGCTAACAGAACTCATGAATCAAGAAAATGAAAAAATTGGTAGTGACTAAATTTGAAAAAACACAAAAAAATATGCATATAAAACACAGTAAGGGAAATAGATGAAAGAAGAGAAAAGAGTAAAAATAATGAAATGGAAATTTTTTAAAAAAAAGGATTTTCAAGGAAGTGAAAGACATGTAAAGAAAGTTCAACTTGCTATAATTTTTTTCCCGTGTATCTTTTATTTAGTTTCTTCCAATGGTAACATCTTGAAAAACTACAGTACAATATCACAACTAGGATGTTGACATTGATACAGTCAAGACACAACATTTCCACCACCACAAAGATACCTCGTTGCCCTCTTGTGGACCCACACACCCTCTTCCCTTCCCTGACTCCTAGCAACCACTAATTTATTCTCCTTTTATATGATTTTGTCGTTTCAAGAAAGTAATATAAATCAAATTATATTTGATTTATAAATATAAATCAAATAATTTATAACTTTTCAAGTTGGCTTTTTTCACTCAGCTTAATTTTTCAGAAATTTATCCAGGTTGTAGCATGTATCAATAGTTCATTCCTTTTACTTCTGAGTAATATTCCATGACATAAATACACCACAGTTTAATTAACCATTCACCCATTGAAGAATATGTGGGTTGTTTCTAGTTTTTGGCTATTATGAATATAAATCTGCTATAAACATTCATGAACAGATTTTTGTGTCAATACGTCTTCATTTCTCTGGGATAAGTGCCTAGAAGCTCAATTGCTGGGTCATATGGCTGTTGCAGGTTCCATTTTTGAAGAAACTGCCAAACTTATCCAGAGTGGCTGTGCCATTTTACATCCCTATGAGAAATGTGCGTTTCTCTATATCCTTGCCAGAATTTGGTATTATCACTGCTATTTATTTTAGCCATTCTGATAAGTGTGTAGTGGTACCTCACTGTGGGTTTTTAATGAATATTCATGGGATACTAATTACCAGAAATTGCTTTTGTACCCAGTGTCCCCACCTAATTGTCCCCCAACCTCCCTCCCCCTCTCTCCCCCACTCTGCTTTGCAGCCCCAGGAATGTTCCCCACTGTGGTCTTTCTTTCCTTCCTTTCTCTCTTAGCTCCCTCATTATGAGTGAGCACATGCAGTATTTATCCCTCTGCTTTGCTTATTTCACTCAACATAAATTTCTCAAAGTTCATTCATGTTGTTGCAAATGGCAGCATTTCATTCTTTTTTATGGCAGAGTAGTATTCCATGGTATACATATACCACACTTTCCTTAGCCAATCATCTGTCAATGGACATTTAGGTTGGTTCCATATCCTGGCTATTATAAAAAGAGCTGTGATGAAATGGGAGTGCAGGTATCCCTTCAACATGATGATTTCCATTCCTCTGGGTAAATACCCAGAAGAGGGCTCGCTGGATCATATAAAGAAAGAATTTTTTAAAAAATGAGTCACCGTGGTTTTAATTTCTATTTCCCTAATGGCTAATGATGTTGAACATCTTTTCAGATACGTATTTTCTCTCTGTATATCCTCTTCAATGAAAGGTCTTTTCATGTATCTTGCCAACTTTCTAATTAGATTGATTTTCTTTTTACGGTTGAGTTTTGAATACTCTAAATACTAGTTCTTTGTCAGACATATGATAAATATGAAAATATTTTTTCCCACTCCATGGCTTGTCTTTTTATCCTTTTAGGATCTTTCACAGAGCAAAAGTTGTTAATTTTGATAAAGATTAACTTCCATTTTTTCTTTTTGTGGATTGTGTCTTTGGTAACATAACTAAAAACTCTTTGCCTAGTCCTAGATCCTGAATATTATCTCCTGTTTCCCACCTTCCCACCCACTTCCTTTTTTCATAGTTGCTGGCTGGTACAGGGATCAAAACCCTTTACTTTGGTGTTACCAACACCTTGCATTAAACAACTGAGCTAACCAGCTAGCCCACTTTCTTTTTTTTTTTTTTTTTTAAGTTTTGTAGTTGAATGTTTTACATGTAGGGCTATGATCCATTTTGAATGGTTTATAATCTATTAAGACTTGGGTTAACATTCATTTTTTGTTTAAGGATGTCCAATTGCTTCAGCACCATTTATTGAAAAGGCTATCTGTCTTCCATATAACTGCTTTTGTGCCTTTGCCAGGAATCAGTTGGGC
Source organism: Cynocephalus volans (assembly GCF_027409185.1). NCBI lineage: Eukaryota > Metazoa > Chordata > Mammalia > Dermoptera > Cynocephalidae > Cynocephalus > Cynocephalus volans. The sequence goes on from NC_084464.1 coordinate 83,304,748, forward strand.
ACAGTTTTGTGGTTCTACTTCTGGGTCCTCTGTTCTGTTCCATTGACCTATGTGTTTACCCTTTCCCCCCACCCACCACAGTCTTTATTACTATAGCTATATAATAAATCTTGATCAGACTGGGTCCTCCCACTTCAGTCTTCTTTTTCAAAGTTGATTAAGCCATTCTAGTTCCTTTTCCTTTTCTTATACATTTCTGAATTTTCTTTTCTATATTCACAAAAAATCTACCTGAGATTTTGATGAGAATTTCATTAAATTTGTACATCAATTTGGGAAGAACTGATATCTTTACTATGTTGAGTCTTCCGATTCATGAACATGTTATGTCTCTTCATTTATTTAGATCTTCTTTAATTTTTTTTATTAATGTGCTGTTTTCAACATACAAGTGCTCTACCTGATTTGTTAGATTCACAACTAAATATTCTTTAGCAATTGTAAATAACACTGTATTTTTTATTTCAGTATCTATGCATTCATTGTTAATATATAGAAATGCAATTGATTTTTGTTATGTGTATTTTGCATCCTGAGACTTTCTCAACTCATTTGTTAGTTCTCAGAGGAATTTGGGGGTTTTTTTGGTAGATTCAGATTCCTTGGGATTTTCTACATAGTCGATCATGCCATCTGCAAATGGGAACAGTTTTATTTCTTCCTTCCATGCTGTGAAACTTTTATTTCCTTTGCTTTTCTTATTGCAATGGCTAGAACTTCCAGCACTATGTGAGTAAGAGTGGTGAGAGTGAATATCCCTGGCTTATTCCCGATTTGGGGAGTAAAGCATTGAGTCTTTTGACATTAAATATAATGTTAAACTATAAGTTTTTGTAGATGCTACTTATCAATTGGAGAAAATTCTCTTTTATTCCTAGTTTGCTGAAAGTTTTTATCATAAATGTGTTAGAAATTTTATCAAATGCTTTTCTGATTTGAGTGATGTGATTGTGTAATTTTTCTTTAGTGTGTTAATATGGTGGATTACATTTTTTTCATTATCATTATTCATGAGATACAAAGCTGATTGTCACCCCTTGTGCCCATGATGTGAGGACCAGATACATACTCGCTGAATACGCATTACCACAAATTGCATTTGTACCCATGTCCCCCACCCAATTATCCCCATCCTCCATCTCCTTCCCCTTTTTCCCCACTCCACTTTGTAGCCCAAGAAATGCTGTCTCCTTCTGCAAGTTCAATGCACTATTGTGGTCTTTCTTTCCTTCTTTCTTTCTCTCTTAGCTTCCAGATATGGATGAGTACATGCAGTATTTATACCTCTGTGCTTTCCTAATTTCACTCAACATTAGTTTCTCCAGGCTCATCCATGTTGCTAGAAATGGGAATATTTCATTCTTTTTTATGGCAGAGTAGTATTCCAAGATGTATATATACACCACAGTTTGTTTATCCACTCATCCGTCAATGGACATTTAGGTGGTTCCATATCTTGGCTATTGTAAACAAAGCTGCGATGAACATGGGAGTGTAGGTATCCATTTGATATGATGATTCCCATTCCTCTGGGTATATACCCAGAAGTGTGATTGCTGGGTCATATTGAAGATCTATCTGTAGTTGTTTGAGAAGCCTCCATAGTGTTTTCCATAGTGCTTGTACTAATTTCCAGTCCCACCAACAGTGTAGGAGCATTCCCTTCTCTGCATGCCCTCACCAACATTTGTTATTCATGGTCTTTTTGATTGTAGCCAGTTTAATTGGGATAAGGTGGTATCTCAATGCAGTTTTAATTTGCATTTCCCTGATGACTAGTGATGCTGAGCATTTTGCATGTACACCTGTTGGCCATTTGTATGTCTTCCTTTGAAAAATGTCTATTCAGCTCCTTTGTCCATTTTTTAATTGGTTAATTTGTCTTTTTACTGTTTAATTGCTTGAGTTCCATGTATATTATGGATATTAATCATTTCTAGATAATTAGTTAGCAAAATTTTCTCCCACTCTGTACATCGTCATTTCTCTCTGTTGCTTGTTTCCTCTGCTGTGCAGAAGCTTTTTAGTTTGATACAGTCCCATTTGTTTTTCTTTAACTGATTGTGCTTTCAGGCTCATGCTCATAAAGTCTGTTCCCAGACCTAGTTGCTGAAGTGTTTCACCTATATTTTCCCTTAGTAATGTTATAGTTTCAGGTCTTATACATATGTTTTTATCCATTTTGAGTTGATTTTAGTGTATGGTGAGATATGCATATCTAGTTTCCTTCTGCATATGGATATCCAGTTTTCCCAGCACCATTGTTGAAGAAGCAGTCTTTTCTCCAATGGAGATTTTTGTTGCCTTTGTCCAATATCAGATGTCTGTAAGCCAGATGTCTCAGTTCTACTCTACTGATCTGAATGTCTATTTTTATACCAGTACCATACTGATTTGGTTACAAAAGCTTTCTAGTATAATTTGAAGTCAAGTGGTGTTATACCTCCGGCTTTATTTTTTTTTTTTTTTTCTTGCTCAGTATTGCTTTGGCTATTTGGGGCCTTTTCTTGTTCCATAAGAAGGATAAGATTGTTTTTTCAATTTCTGTGAAGAACATCCTTGGTATTTTGATAGGGATTGCATTGAATCTGTAGATGGCTTTGGGTGGTATAGAAATTTGCACAATGTAAATTCTTCCAATCCAAGACCATGGAATATCTTTCCATCATTTTGTGTCTTTTTAAATTTTTTTCACAAGTCGTTTGTAGTTCTCATTGTGGAGGTCTTTCACCTCCTAGATTAAATTGATCCCTAGGTATTTTATTTTTTTCTTGACAATTGTAAATGGGATTACTTTAATTCTCTTTCTGTTAGTTCATTATTTGAGTATATAAGTGCAACTGATTTGGGGGCATTTATTTTGTATTCTGTAACATTACTGAAGTTATTAACCAGCTCTAGGAGTTTTTTGATAGAGTCTTTAGGTTTTTCTATATAAAGGATCATGTCATCTGCAAATAGGGAAAGTTTGACTTCATCTTTTCCAATCTGGATTCCCCTATTTCTTTCTCTTGCCTGATTTCTCTGACTAGTACCTCCAGTACTATGTTAAATAGAAACAGTGAGAGTAGGCATCCTTGTCTTGTTCCTATTCTTAAAGGAAAAGCCCTCAGTTTTTCAACATTCAAAGTAATACTGGCTGTGGGCTTGTCATAGATGGCTTTTATTTTGTTGAGAATCTTTATCATGAAGGGATGTTGAATTTTGTCAAATGCTTTTTCAGCCTCTATTGGGATAATCGCATGGTCTTTGTCCTTGAGTTTGTTGATGTGGTGTATCACATCTATTGACTTTTGTGTGTTGAATCATCCTTACATCACTAGGATGAATCCCACTTGATCATGGTGTATAGTTTTTTAATGTGTTTCTGTATTCTGATTGCTAATATTTTGATGAGGATTATTGCGTCTATGTTCATCAAGGATATTGGCCTGTAATTTTCTTTTTTTGTTGTGTCTTTTTCTGGTTTTGGTATCAGAGTTATATTGGCCTCATAGAAAGAGTTTGAGAAAGTAGCTTCTGTTTCAATGTTTTGGAATAGTTTGAGGAGAGTTGGTATTAACTCCTCTTTAAAAGTTTGATAGAATTCACCTGTAAAGTCATCCGGACCTGGGCTTTTGTTTGTTGGAAGATTGCTGATTACCACTTAAATCTCGTTACTTGTTATTGGTCTGTTCAGGTTTTCTATCTCTTCTTGGTTCAGTCTGGGTAGTCTGTATGTGTCTAGAAACTTATCCATATCTTCCAGACTTTGATATTTGTTGTCATACAGTTGTTTATAATAGTATCTAATGATTCTTCATATTTCTGTGCTATCAGTTGTAATGGCTCCCTTTTTATTTCTGATTTTTGTTATTTGGATCTTCTTTTTTTTTTCTTAACCCAGCTAATGGTTTGCCTATTATATTTATCTTCTCGAAAGACCAACTTTTAGTTTTGTTGATCTTTTCTATTGTTTTCTGGGTCTCTATTTCATTTAGGTCTGCTCTGATCTTAATTATTTCTTTCTTTCTACTAAATTTAGGTTTGTATTGTTGTTGTTTTTCAAGTTCTTTGAGGTGTAGTGTTAGGTTGTTTAATTGAAGTCTTCCTGTTCTTTTGATGTAAGCAATTATTTCAATAAATTTGCCTCTTAGTACTGCTTTGGCAGTATCCCACATGTTTTGATATGATGTATCTTCATTTTCATTATTTACAAGAAATTTTTTGATTTCCTATTTAATTTCTTCTTGAACCCATAGGTCATTCAGGAGCCTTTGTCATATATTTGTATAGTTTCTGGAGTTTTGCTTGTTATTAATTTCCAGTTGTAGTCCATTGTGGTCTGAATAGATACTTGGAATGATTTCAATTTTTAAAAATTTGCTCAGACTAGATTTGTGACCTAATATGTGGTCTATCCTGGACAGTATTCTTTGAGCTGATGAGAAGAATGTATATTCCTTAGTTGTTGGCTGAAATGTTCTGTATATATCTTCCAGGTCCAGTTGGTCTAATGTGTAGTTTAAGTCCTGTGTCTCTGTTGATTTGTTGCCTGGAATATCTGTCCCATATGGACAGAGGGCTGTTCATGGTGGGTGTTCACCCACTATTAACACATTAGGGCCTATTCTTTCTTTAGGTCTAAGAGTGTTTGCTTTATATATCTGGGTGCTCCAGTATTGGGTGCATATATATTTCTGACTGTTATGTCTTCTAGCTGGATTGATCCTTTTATCAGTATATAGTGGCCTTCTTTGTCTTTTTTATGTTTTTTGGGTTAAAGTCTATTTTATCCGATATAAGAATATCTACTCCTGCTTGCTTTTGGTTTCCATTTGTATGGTATATCTTTTTCCATCCCTTCACTTTTAGTCTGTGTGTCTCTATATGTGAGATGAGTCACTTGAAGACAGCATATACTTGGGTCTAGCTTTTTAATCCAATCAGTCAATCTGTGCCTTTTGAATGGGGAATTTAATCCATTCACATTTCGGGCAGTCATTGACAGATATTGTTTAATTCTTGTCATTTAATTGCTTTTTGTTTAGATGTTTTAAATATCTTTTCATCCTTACTTCCCCTTTTATTTCTCTTCTTCAATGTTAGTTGGATATTTGATGTGGCATGATTTAGCTTCTCAATCTTTCTCACTGGCATTTTTGTTTTAACAGCAGGTTTTGCTCTATTTTGTGTATCTGTGGTAGTGACATTCATTATTCAGATTCCAGATGAAGGACTCCCTTGAGAATTTCTTGCAAGGCTGGTTGTGTGTGGTGAACTCCCACAATTTTCATTTTTCTGGGAAATATACTATTTCTCTCTCATTTCTGAAGGACAGCCTTGTTGCATAAAGAATTCTTGGCATGCAATTTTTTTCTTTTAGTGTTTTGAATATATCATTCCACTTTCTTCTGGCTGTAGAGTTTCACATGGGTCTAATTAGTCTGGTAAGAGTTCCCATAGAGGTGACCTGATGCTTTTCTCTGGCTGCTTTTAGAATTCTCTCTTTGTCTTTGAGCTTTGGAAATTCACTATAATCTGTCTTGGAGAGGATCTTTTTGGATTGACTCTTTTGGGGACCTTTGAGTTCCCTAGATCTGAAGGTCTGCATTTCTCCTTACCCCTAGGAAGTTTTCTCTTATTATTTCCTTGAATAGGTTTTCAATACATCTTCCTTTCTCCTCCCCTTACAGAATACCCACAATTCACATGTTAGAGCACTTGAGGTTGTCTGCTGTCTCTCTCAGATTTTCCTCATTATTTTTAATTTTTTTTTGTCTGCCTTTGTTATTTCGAAAAGACCAACTTTGAGATCTGAAATTCTTTCCTCTGCTTGCTCTAGCCTGCTGCTCAATCTCTCTGTTGTGTTTTTTATTTCATTGGGTGAATCTTTCATTTCTAGGAGTTCTGCTACATTCTTTTTAAAGGTATTAATTAATCTCTTTATGAATTTCCTCCTTCATATTTTAGATATTTTTTCTTGTTTCCTTGTGTTCTCTAATTGAGTCTTCTTTTATTTCTTCAGGTTTTCTTAAGATCACTTCTTAGAATTCTTTTTCAGACATTTCAAGGACTCCCTGTTCGTATGGTGTCTGGAATTTGAGCATTACTGTATTCCTTTGGTGCTGTCATATTTTCTTCTTTGTCTGTAGTTCTAGTATTTTTTCTTTGATATTTGGTCATCTGGTAGAGGACTTGCTTCTTCTGTTACTCTGGGTTTGGCTATGAGGATAAAGACTTCCTCCTTTATTTGCAGCCTCTACTGGTGACTCTTCTGATATCAATGTAGTCAAGTGAGTGGGAGGCTGCCTGTAGAGTGGCCCTGGCTGCTACTGTTGTGGGAAACTGTTCTTGTGGTTACTGAAGGTGTGGCTGTATCTATATTATAGCACCTTGGCTCCTGTTCTAGCTTTCAATGGCTGTTGACTCAGCCCCTGGTGCTGTGTAGGTCTCAGCTCACCTCAGTGCCTGCTGGGCTATGTGGACTTCCTTTCCCCCACAGGGCCTTAGACTGGACCCTTGTTCCATGCAGGTCTTGGCTCACCTCAGCAGTTGCTGGGCTATGTGTGCTTCCCTCCAGGCCTTAGGCTGAGTCCTGGTGCTGGTACAACAGGGTCTGGTCTCTGCTCACCTCAGTGGCTGCTGGGTTGTGTGTGCTTCCCTCCCCACCTGGGGCCTTAGACTGGACCTGGTGCTGCAAGGGTCTGGTCTTGGCTCACCTTGGCAGCTGCTGGGCTGTGTCTCAACTTGGTATAATTGAAATGCCTAAAGAAGGAAACCAAAATAATTGAACAAAATAAATTTTTTAAGTACATTACAAAGAATTTTTTCTGGGAAAAAAAAGCTGGTATCTATATATTGAGTAGACATACTGTTTGGAAAATATGACCCAGATTATTCAACACAAACTTGAGCCTATTAGGGATTTTAAAAATATGGGGGAAAGTATGTGACAGTGTAAAGTGGGTGGGAAGTCATATCATGCTAATTGAAAGGTGGAGCCTTGAAGAGGTGATTAGACTGTAGGACCATGCTGTAATAAATGGGTTAATAATGGTAGTTAGGGGCATGGTTCTGAGGGCTTTGAAAGAAGAGCACAGGAGAAGTTCGTTCTCTCTGATCCACCATTTTCTGCCATGTAAGAACCTTGCATCACTGCTGCCACCAAGAAGACCCTCACCATAGTGTTACCTGGACTTTCAGACTTCCTATCCTCTGAAACTGCAGGCAATAAATTTCATTTTCTTTATAAATCACCCAGTTCCAGGTATTTTGTTATGAGCTACAGAAACAAACTAATATATTTGCTTGTTTATAGCCTGTATCCTCTCTCTGGAATGTAAGCACCTTGAGGGCAGGTTGTTTATCGGCTTCATCCCCAGAGATACAGCACCGAGAAGAAGATCAGGAAATATTCATGGAATTTGTAATCTTGAGGAACAGACAATATTTTATTCAGTATTTTATAGGTAAAAAAAAACCAACCTGAGACTTAGAGAATTAATGCAACTAATCAAAATCACACAGTATGCACAGGCAAAGCCCAGAAGCCTAATAAAAAAGCTTCATCTTTGTATTAGTCCATTTTGTGTTGCTATAACAGAAATACCTAAGACTGGGTAATTTATAAGGAAAAGAGGTTTATTTAGCTTACATTTCTGGGACAGCTGCAACTGGCATGGGCCTCAGGCTGCTTCTAGTCATGGCGGAAAGTGGCAGGGAGCCGGCAGGTACAAGCAGATCACATGGTGAGAGGAAGCAAGAGAGAGACAGAGAGGAGGTGCCAGGGTCCTTTAAACAATCATCTCTCATGGGAACTAATAGAGTGAGAACTCACTCACTATCCCTCCTCCCCCAGGGAGAGCATTAATCCGCTCATGAGGGACCCCCCCATGACTCAGTCAGTTTCCAATACTGCCACATTGGAGATCAAATTTCCATATGAGTTTTAGAGGGGACGACACATCCAAACTCCATCAATCTTTTTTAAGTTTGCCTTGAGCGAGCTCAGCAAAAATTGTCATTGCAAAAGAGGATAGGGAAAATCATGTAAATACTTGCTGTCCTTCAGGTGCTTTTCTTAATGTAAAAGTATCAGCAGAGAATGAAAGAACTGGGAATCTTTTTGAATATTAACAGCGTTTGACCCATTTAATGTTTATGTCAAGTGTCTAAAATGAAATTCATATGAAGGAAGAAAATTCAAATTCATATGAAATTCATATGCCAACCGGTCTCATTTTTTCTCTTCCATTTCTCCACACAGCTTCTAGCTAGATTCACTCCAGTGGAAGAGTACAAATAATTCACTGAGTTATTTGATATGGATAATAAACAACCAACCCACATGAGTTGTTCAGAGGTTGATAAATGAAAGGAAAGTACTTTGGAAGGGAGATGAGTCCAAGGACTACATGAGCAAACTGAGAGAATATGCATAGAGATAAGAGTGATATTTGGAATACAAGCAGACATTCATGCCCGAAAGCTGCCCTGTCAATAAGTGCTATTATTGCCCCCACTGAGATGTTACACTGAGGAATACAGACTACTTGTCACATCTAAAATTAAAAATATCTAGGTTGTTTCAGTAGGATCACTTCCATAATTATTCAATTCTATACTATTATGAATTTTTGTTAAAGTTTAGTTCTCAAATTTATCCAGAAATACTCAGTTATTTGTCATGTATTTGCTCGAGAAGTTATTCATATGAGGAGAGGCATTTCTACACTCATCATTTATTTTAAATAGTTAATATCTTAACTGCCAACACTAGCCTAATGATGAATTTAGCTAATGATTTGAAGACTGCTGGGATGATTGTCAATTATCTTATTTTAAAAATTGCTTCCATTGTGGTTTTTAGCTTCAGTTAAACTCTGATAGTGCCGACAGAACTGCCTCTGCCTTGTTCACTGTGCCTGACCCGTATCACCTGATTTAACTGGATAAACTTCCTTTGACAATGAGGAGATAAAAGAAAATAAGGAAAGTGTTATATACTGTCCAGTCCTGTTAAGACACAGGCTTCTGAATTATTTCCACAAAAAGGCCCAGAAACCTGAAGAAAAGTATTGAAACTCAAAAATAACCCATCAAGATAGGGAAAGAGTAGGACAAATCCTAGCATGGCTTCACTGGTGGCTGAAGAATAAACTCCGTGGCTGGCCTAATATTCTGTTACAACTTTCAGAGAGCTCTGAGTGACGAGCCCTTATTCCTGTTCTGCAGCTCTAAGTTCAGGAGTACTGTGAATTGACTGAATTTTGTCCTCCGAAGTCCATATGTTAGAAGCCTAATCCCCACTGTAACTGTTGAGGGTGGGAAATCCTATTATGGTAATTGAAAGGCGGGGCCTTGAAGAGGTGATTAGACTGTAGGACCATGCCTAGTGGATGGATTAATAATGGTAGTCAGGGGCATGGTTCTGAGGTTTTTAAAAGGAAAGAGCATGGCGAACTACCGCTAGCTCTGCTCCATCATTTTCTACCATGTGAGACCCCTGCATTGCTGTAAAGCCACCAACAAAAAAGACTCTCACTATCTGTGTTCCCTGGACTTTCAACTTCCTAGCCTCTGAAACAGTAACCAATAAATTTCATTTTCTCGTAAATTACCCAGTGCCGGGTATTTTGTTATAAGCAACTGAAACGGACTAATACAAGGATCTTACCTGGACCACGCTTTGTTAGTTTGGGGAGGAGGAGTGTGATGAATGAGAGCTGTGTTTATGTCCGAGCATTCTCTTCTGTTCTACTCAGCAGTCACACTGCGTATTGTAGAACCCTGAACTCTGTGAGATAGATACACCTAGCTCAGGCAAAGTGGTCCTCCCAATACATATTCTGGCTACTTCAGGTGTAGTCTCTAGATGTAGTCCAGCCTCATCTGTATACAAAGGGACTTCAAAAAGTTGTGGAAAAATGGAATTAAAAGATAAAAATTTTAAATATCAACTTTATTTCTCAAAATAAGCTCTGTCACGTTCAGGACACTTTTGTTAGTGATACTAGTCATTTAGTCCATCCCTAAAGAACTAAGGATCCTGGAAATTTAACCATGTCAATGCAGTCTTTTTTTTTTTTTTTTTTTTTTTGAGCTTTTATATTTACATTTATTCTTCATTTAGCTTTTAAAACATTACCATAGTTGAGTATTAAAACAAAAACAATAGAAGTAATGAGCATATTACGTATTATTCCAGTCCTTCACTCATTCACTACTGCATATAAAATGCCAGCAGTGAGTGTTATTCACTGGCCCCATTTAAGAGGTCTGACACTGAATGCCACCTCTGGGATGATGTTCATCATCCTCATACGCTTCTTCATTGTAAAGGTGTCGTCTTTCCTGATTTGGATCAAAGTCCACCAGTTCCACCTGATCCATTTCATCAGTCTCTTCTACTTCCTTCCTCTCAGGTAGGAGTTTTTCCACCAAAGAGAGTTTATCAGTAGAGAGAAAGCCATTCTCAGGAAAGTTGACCTAAAATTCAATGTTTAGGCAACCCTTCTCATATAGCATATGATAAATTGGCATGCCTTCATTTAGCACACACTTGACATCTCCCTGCTTGACAATCTGACCTGGATGAGAAGTGATGACTATGGTTTGGTTGTCAAAAGTGGATATTGGCTTTTGGAAGCCACACAATGCTTCACCCCGCTGTGCATCCATTCATATGAAAAGGTCTTCTCCTCCTCGAGTAAAAACAGTGTGGTCCTTCTGATCCAATACAATGATAATATCTCCTGGCTCCAGTCCTGGTTCTTGGTCTCCTTCACCATGGAATGTTTTCTTCTGTCCATCTTTTACACCTTTGTCAATTTGAACTTCTAGAATCTTCTTCTCTCAAACTATCTTCTTTCTATTGCAGCTTTTACATCTATCTTTAGGATTAATCTATTCCCCATGGCCCTGGGACTCCATGCTCACTGACTGAATTTACTGAACCATTCATTCCAGGTCCTATCTGATGAATTCCTATTTGCATTCCATTGCCTTGGCAATTAGGACAGCACTCTACTTCTTTCTTACACATCAGCCTTCACATTTGTCATAAATCACATCCTTTTGCAGAGCCAGCTTTCTCGTTGCACCATTATATAAATCTTCTAAGGTTAGTGAAGGCTGATGTACAACAATTTTACCTCTCCTTTCTCTCTGCATCCTTCCTCTTACTCCAAAGGACATATCAAAGATGTCCATGGGAGAACCAAAACTGCCACTGGTTCCACCTTCTTTAATTGCCTGTTCTCCTCCTTTGTCACATAATTCCCTTTTCTCTGCATCAGAGAGAACTTGATAAGCTTGGGAAATCTGTTTAAATGTCTTTCCTTCACTTGGATTCTTATCAGGGTGGTACTTCAAGCCTTGTTTCCTATGAGCCTTTTTCAACTACTCCTGGGTGACACTGGGTTTGACCACCAAAACATACTAGTAGGTGGCATTTTTCACCATTTTCTATAGCCAGTGAGTGGGCTGAGGCTGGTGCGGGGGAGCAGGAAGGAGTGCAAAGCTGTGCACAGCTTGGGCAGCTGCAGCTCCTTTATCTCTCACTGAGTGTTCTGGAAAGTTCTGCTCAATGCAGTCTTTTTTACATTATTAACTGAAGAAAAATGGCTAGAATTTTTAATATTAGGAAACACACAGAAGTGAGAAGGAAACAAATCAGGACTGAAAGGCAGATGCCTAATGATTTCCCATTGAAACTCTCACAAATTTGCCCCAATTTGGTGAGAGGAATGAGCAAGAGCATTATTGTGGTAGAGAAGGACTCTCTGGTGAAGCTTTCCCAGGCATTTTTCAGCTAAGGCTTTGGTGAACTTTCTCAAAACACTCTCATAACAAGCAGATGTTATCGTTCTTTGGTCCTCTAAGAAGTCAAAAAGAAAAATGCCTTCAGCATTCCAAAAAATTGTTGCCATGACTTTTGCTCTTGACTGGCCCACTTTTGCTTTGACTGGACCACTTCCACATGCTGGTAGCCATGGCTATGATTATGCTTTGTCTTTAGGATCATACTGGTAAAGCCATATTTTATCTTCTGTTACAATTATTCAGAGAAGTAGAATAATCAGGATATTGATTCCACTTTAAAATTTCCATAGAAATCTCTGCTCTTGTCTGCAGCTAATCTGGGTGCAAAAGTTTTGGCACCTATCCAGCAGAAAGTTTGTTCAACTTTAATTTTTTACTCAGAATTGTGTAAGCTGAACCAATCAAGATGTCTATGGGGTCAGCTATTGTTTCTGCTGTTAATCATCAGTTCTCTTCAATTAGGGCACAAATAAGATTAATTTTTTCTTTATGAGTTGATATGGATGGTCTGTTACTGAAGGCTTTATAAAGAAGGGCTTTGACTTGACCTTTATAATAGAAGTATTTTTCCAAGAAAATACTCAACATCATCTTGCACCTTCTTAAAATGAATTTTCCATTTGTAAACTGCTGATTTCTTTGGGCCATTGTCCTGATAAATTTTTTGTAAAGCATCGGTAATGTCACTATTCTTCCACCCAAGATTCACCATCAAATGATGTTTGTTCTTGCTTCAATATTAACAGAATTCAAGTTCTGTGATAGGGGTTCTTTTCAAACTCATGCCTTATCTTCCTTAGTGCCTCAAACTTCATCCTGTTCAGACACATTATAACGAGTTAGTATGAGTTTATTTTGGTGCAAAAAATTTTTGAAATCCATGTAGTTTTTTCATAATACATGTTTTCCATGAATGTTTTGAAGACCCCTGAGGAAATAAGGAAAATCTTATTTGACTAGCCAACAGACACCTGTTTTGTCTTTTCATTACAACAAATTTTCTAGGGCAATTGATTGACAATTGTCAATACAAGGTTTGTACTTGGAGTTTAGCATTTTGCATTGAAGTTTCAGCTGATAGGAAAGGAAAGGCCCTATTTTAGCACCTTCTATTAATTATATACACATGTAAACACACATATTAAATAAAGCAGATAATTGTATATATAAATAACACAAACATATAAAATATAAATGCATATATTAAATATATACAAATAAACAAATATATATATACATATATATATATATAACATTATGATACAGTCTACGAGACATTCCTAATTCCCTTTATGCTGGTACTATGGGTTTAATGTCCCCTCAAGTTCATGTGTTTGAAACCTGATCCCCATTGTAATAGTGTTAAAATGATGAAAAATTCGATTATATTTGAAAGGTGAGCCCTTAAGAGGTGACTGGATAGTGAGGATCATGTTCCCATGAATGGAATAATCTATTCATGGATTAATGGGTTAATAGTTTAGTGAGTTGCTACAGGAGGGGCACTGGTGGCTTTATAAAAACAGTAAGTGAGCACGTTAAATTTCTTGCTATTATCACCATGTGATTGCCTGTGTTGCCAAAGGAACTTGTTGAGAGTTCCCACCAAGAATAGGCCCTCACCAGGTGCATCCCCTAAACCTTAGACTTCCCAGCCTCCAAAACTGTAAGAAATAGGTTTCACTTTTCTATAAATTAACAAATTTTAGGTACTCCATTATAAGTGACAGAAAACAGACTAATATAGCTGAGAAGGGTTTTACAAAGGGAAAGTGTTATAGGAATAAGTAAGTTATCAAATAAAGAATTTTAGCATAAATATATAGAGAAAGGCTTTGTTCGTTTATTGAAACATAGTTGGTTGTACCTACCTGTGGGGTTCAGAGTTGAATAGCAACACCTATGCACAATATGTGATGCTCAACTTTTATAATAGAAGTATTTTTCCAAGCATTTTGGTTACAGATTTTCATATTCTCTAACTATTCCAGGAGGCAATATGACAAAAGTATCATTAGAATGACAGATGCAGCAGTTGATGCCCAACACTGTGTTTCAGAAATTTTACAGGAAATGGAGGCAGGTGCTGAAAACTGTGACCCCCAAAACCACTATTTCAAATGTAAACTTTCTTAATTCTGCTTCTCACAAAATATCCAAGCTAGCTTTGCCAAAGAATCAAGAATCTAAGCTTCTGGATGAAATTAATAAATATATTTAGAAAACAGATTGGAGTTTCACCCTAAGCACTAAGCTATTTAAGATAATCAACTTCAGGAATTAATCAACAAATGGGAGTTTGAACTATAGAAGGTAATTATTTAAACTTCAATGCATACTCTCATTCTGCAGTCAAACAGTACTAATCCTTGTCTTTCCTCTACCTCTGGATCAAGTATGTACTCCAGGATAAAACTCCCTCAGGATAGGTACAACCTACAAGCCATGGGGGAAAGAAAGCCAAGTGAAATAATCAATTTTGCACAAGAAACCTGGTAGAAAGAGCTAGTTTCTGTCTGTTTTGTTCTCAGGAAACATGGGACCTCACAGGAACAGGAAGTTTGTACTGGCACATTTATGGCGCCTTGTGGCCATTATCCAAACTAGAACAGAATCTTCAGTTGTTTCTTCCCACTCCTACTTGAGACAAGAGGGCTTCTACAAAAAGCCAAGGAGGCTACTTTCCTTAGGCACAGGATGTTCCTTCAGTCTCTGTTCTCCATATGTAGTTTTGCATTTCTGCTTTCATGAGATCTATCCCCTTTCCATCCAATGGCTTCACATCTGGAATCTGCATGGCCATTTTGCAGAAGTGTCCTGTGGAGATTCTGGATGCCATTTGTTCCTTCTTCTTTAAGAGAGTCTCCCTTCACATCACCCCAAGGTTCCCTGCATGGCTGCCTCTGGGGAACTGAAGGACCTTTTACATATACAACCAAGATTCGCAGGATGCCCGATGTGCAGACCCTGTCTGAGAGGTGGGATCTGTTAAGTTATTGTGCTTAAAGACCTCCAAAGCAAAGTTTTTCTTTAAATACATTGTATACCTCCATAGAAAATAAAAGTGTTGAAACAGTGAAAAGAGTGTTGTTATGTAAAGAATGCTTAATATTGCAATGGTCTATTTCAAACATTAATGTCTGTTCATATTCCCCACTATTTCTCTATGTTCATCTTCTGTCTTCTCTCTTTCACAATGTGTGCATGTGTGTGTTTGGACACATTCAGATTCATGTTCTTTCCTATATTTTCATTCTCTTCTTCCCTTTTTCTTTCACCCACTACAGCATGTAGTCAGCTAATTCCAGTGACTACAGAGGGTGCATTTAGTCACTGTAGTATATAGTCAGCTAATTCCAGTGACGGGAGAGTGCATTTTACATTTTCACAGGCAAAAACTGTGATTCCTGCCATCTAGCACCACACCACTTTCTTGGGATGAGATGGGAACCCCAATACTCTTGAATGAGATAAATGCTACATGGCACAGCATCTTTGCAAAATGTATCATCCTCAGGCACTGGGGTGGTCCTACAGATGAACACTTAATCCTTTAACATCAAATTAGAATCTTGAAAGTAAAAATATTTTCAAACATCCCCAATTAAATTATCAAGAAAGAAACTAGTCATCTTGCAAATAACATTTATAGTCACTGAACACAACTCAAGTATTTATTAAAAGAATATGGCTTATAAATGTCATTATTATATTATACTACTTAAAAATTCAACTAATTATCTCAAAAAGATAATAAAACCTACCCAGTACAGCATCATGGTTAATGCTTACCAGATAAAACAGAGGACATTAGTTTTGACATTCTTTCTGCTAGAGTGCTAATTAATGCAGTATTTGTGTAACAGTGAAGAAATATGCTACAAAAAGACTTCCTATCTTTGTATACATAATAAAGTTGTGTAGTTGACTATTTGTATTTTATTAATAAAAAGAGTGCTTAGAATAGCTTCTTACTGGCTTGCTTTTTATCATAAAGGCTAGTGAGTGGGCCATAATCCCCAGCATTCTTTCCATGTAAATAGATAAATACACAAATATACATTGATGTGTGTATTTTTCCTTTAAACTTCAATCAAGCCTTTCCTACTACATTCCAGGTACTAGAATGCACACAAATCCTCATGAAATCCTACGAAGCAGGCCTGATTATTTCCTTTTTTTTTAATGAGAATGATGAACATTGGAATAAGTGGATAACTTGCTGAAGGTCTCGCATCTAGTGAGCGGCAAGGTTGAGACTGAACCCAGGCCTTCTGAATTCACCGTGCCTATTTATCCAATCATATACATGTATGTGTCTTATTTTTTTTGATGATGGGGGAAGAGAAATGATCTCTGGAAAAGTCAAACACAGAGGTAAGTTGAACTAAAAGTGTTATTTTCTTTTTTCCTCTGTGTCCTTAACTCCCCTTTTCTGGCTATATCATTTGGCACTGCAGAATATTCCCACTGCCCAGGAAAAAGCATAGAAGCTGAAGGTGAGCAATGAAGATTCTCCTGTACCATTAAACACTTTCATAGTAACTCCATCTGACTGGCAGATATAAATAAGCTTCCCTCTGACATCCATCACGCTGCCCGGGACTGCACCAAACTTAGTCACAGTGACAAATGTTTGAAATTAATCATATATTTGCCTCCACTTTTCCTTTGAAGACATTGATCAAGCTGTGTTGACAGAGCCTGGATGAAATATCAGGTTCTGGGAAACGCTGAGCTGGCTTTGAATCCACCATTATTTGAGCACAAGTCAACAGCCTGAGGGACATCTGTCATTTTGCTTAAACATTAACTGTCTTCTTCAATTTGCAAGCACATGTGTTTTGGTCAGAGGTTTAGATTCTATAAACATTCTAGATGTCTGTCACGAAGCTCATGCCTGGCAATGGCTAAAAGAGACTTTCGTACTAACAATGATATGGTTAAAATAACCAAAGGTCAAAGAGCCATAGCATTGTAAGACTTGAGATAAAGAGACTCATTCAATTCTTTGTTATTTTAACAGTAAAACAGAACTCCTTTATATACTATAATATCTTCCATTTAATAGAAAGAGTCACATAAATTATTTTTCATATAATTTGATGGTTTGGATTTCAAATGCTTTTTAAAGTCCTATTTTTCTATACTCTTAAAAGAGCTATTTTCCATCTCTTAGACATATGAGGAAGTACATGTGGTTTTACAGAATTTATGGAGAACTGAGTTGTGCTATTAAGGCAGACATTTAGAATGAGTAGTAATTTACACTTGGCCCATGGAGAAGAGACAGCTTCTACAAATTACATATACTAGAAAGAAAAATGCCAGGAGTCACGTGGGTGCTAGCTCTGTGTAAACTCTCTCCAACTCTTGAATATATAACGTTTCACTTTGTTCAAGTAAAATTTTTAGAATGTAAAAAATCATGTTATGAATACTGCTTGTTCTAAGACTAGGTTGAAAAAGGCAGTTACCCATGAAGTAGAATTGTTACAACACTAAAGTACTCAGTGGAGTCCCAGATGCTAGCTGATGAGACATGTGGTATTAGAAAGAAAAATAAATAAAAATTCCTTGCTTTTGTATTTATGGCACAGGAGCCATTCCAAGTGAGAATTTTGTAGCAGGCAATTTGTCTTTGTATTTATCCCAGTGTCATTTTTCCTATCTTTCTCTAACCTCTTTCCAGTTGTCCAGTGTCATTATGTTGCCCACACAAGCCCAGCTGCCAAGCTATTTAATGATAAAAAAATAATTAATAATCTGCCTTTCAATGTATTCCAATTTCATGAAATAAGGACATCAGTGCAGCTGAATTAATTCATAGTACCATGTGTTCTCTCTTAATTTCCCCACTGGTGTACGTTTTTAAAAGTAAATGCTTATTAACCCACATGAAGCTCTAATTTGTGGATTTTCAAACTTTGAATATAATTAAAAATATATTTCAAGTTATATTATAAGAAATGTCAAGATTCAGAAACAACCACCTGAACAGACCACTAAATCTAGCAAACAACCTAGCAAGCTAGTTCTGCTCAAGAACACGGTGCTTGAATTGGCATTCCAAGCTATTCATGAATGAAAGAAGGTAATAGCAAAGAACATGTGATGTGATATAATTCTAACTTATAATTTAGAATGGCCAAGGACACTGTTTCCTCATACCCACCAGCTCATGGGGACAAATGAGGTCACATATGAGTAAAAAGCTTCGTTTTTTGCTTGTTGTTTGTTTCGGTTTTTTGTTTGTTTGTTTTTGCTTTTGTTTGTTTTTAACTACTTCACCCTCATTGTGCTGGGCTCTTCTACTCTGAATAATTACTCCTGTAAATCTTGCAATAGTCATGCAAGATGGCCAGACACATCTCAATATGTCTAAATCTCACTTAATGTCAAGCCAATGAAGACCCAATGAAACCACAATAATAATCAAGGGGTAAAAATTGTGAAAGAAAGGAACTATACTATAGGAGATACTTTATTATGGTGTATTAGCTAGAATAGTGAAATATTTATTTGTGGAACAAAAAGAGGATCCTTCATAAAGAATGTGGCCTATATAAGGGTATGAATTTCACAGCAGGTATGCAAAGAATACACTACCAGCAAAAATAAAAATGAAAAAAAATATGCAGAAGTGGGGAGACAAAACTTTCAAAAGAAACAGTGAATTGATTACCTGGGGACAGAAAGGTTTAGAGGATGGATCATAAGCATCCGAGTCACAGGCACCAGTCAGATGGCAGTACAGAAGTTGAGGAAGTTGCATAACTTCTGTGAGCCTCCATTTTCTCCTTTGCAAAGTAGAAATGATGCTTCAAAGAGTTACTGCAAGGATTAAAATGCATAAAGCATTTGCCATATATTTAGTATTTCATAAATTATTGTGTCCACCTTCAAGAAATCATAAAACACATACTTGAAAACATAAAATAAACTAAGAAAAGTAGCTTGGATTCACATTGTATGCATGCTAGGAGTCTGAGTTTGTTTTTTGTTTTTGTTTTCTTGTAAATTAATAAAGTATTAAATATTTAGAGGCAACTTGAAGGGTTTTTATTTTGTAGTGATGTAAAATGCCTTAGAAGAACTGACTGATACATTAGAAATAAAAGAGAAAACAAAAGGGAAAGAAAGAGTAAAAAGTGTCCTGGACCAAGAGTAGTAATGGAGGAACAGAAAGAAAGAGGCCTATATGAGCAAATTCTGATGTATTCATCTTTAAGCTTCCAATAGTAACATATCAACAGCAGTGAGGCTAGTAAAATAAGACCCTAGAAAAACTTCACATAATTTGTAGGCTACTTATTAATTAGTTATTTGTAAATCAAAATGCTTTTTATATGTGTACATTTATTTACCAGATGGAAAGATCTTTGGTCCAAATCCTACAAATTCATTTTAGACAAACTTTGATCAATCAGAACTAGAATGACCAACAAGCAGACAAACCGATAAAAATCAATTTGGATAGGGGGTTTATTCAAAATGTTAATACCCAGGATATTTTTGCTTTGCTTAAAATTCATTCACTTGCATAGCCTACTATGAAATTCCTACCCAGACTCAGTTTATATTTGATCCAAACTCTCAAAATCATAAATTAAATTTGGAAAATCAAAGCCTGTTGAAAGGTAAAGGCTTAAAAAAAGTTGGAATAATTTTCATAATTCTGTATTTAAAAAGAAATAAAATTATCTCTATAATTATATAAAAATGTATACAAAAACATTTTCATAAAAACAATTAAAATATCAGATGTCTTATATATGTGGAGTCAAAGTAAAGTAAATTGCAAAATCTATCATATAGTATAAAGATAAACTTGGATTAGGAGAAGAAAATCTGTTCCCAGATTTAGGGGAAAAAAAGAAAAAATATTTTTAAATTTTCAAATATATGCGTAAGTTTAATGCAATTAAAATACAAAACTTAGCGGTAGCATTTTTATTAAATCAATCAATATCTCTAAGACCCTTTAATGGCAAAGAACTGATAAGCTCTAGTTATAAGATATAACTTTGAAAAGACAATTTTCCATCTTCATGGAATTTATAAACTAGTGAGAGAAACAAAAAAACAAACACACAAAGTAACCACAAATTCTTCTTAAGTGCTGCAAAGTAAATAGATGAGAGGCAGAATTGAAGAAAAATGGGGAGTTGGAGTTACCAACTGTATTAGGATTGTCCGGGAAGACCCCTCCAGAAGGTAATATTTAAGCAGGGACTGAAGTAAAAGAAGCCATAGGAAGAATGGAGAAACAGTGCTCCAGGCAGAGGAAATAACATATGAAAAGACCCTCAAACTAGAAGTTTGGTGTACTCAAGAATAAGAAGAAGGATCTTGTGGCTGGTTTACAGTAAATAGAGGAGAGAATGATGTGAGATAGAGTTGGATAAGTAGGTACACTACGGTAGACAGTGCTCCACCATATTTGTTTGTTTGGGGTTCTTTCTTTCTGGGTACATAGATGGGTTCCACTTTATTCTCCGTTCTATTTAATCTAGGCATGACCACATAACTCAATTGAGCGAATGATATGTGAACAGACGTAATATGTGACACTACCAGGTAGAATTGTCTAAGAGTTCAACAGTGGTTCTTCACATACTCTTTCCCTACCATGGCACACCTGAAGACTCTCTTTGAAATGAAAGTGCATTAGGATGGTGTATCCACCATAGTTCTGGACCCCTAAGTGACTACATTAAGCAGGGACTCCCCTGTTGACTCATGTAGAATATAGAACAAAATCTGAAATTTACTTTTGTTATTTTGAGCCACTAAGATATGTGATTGTTTGTTAATACAGCAAACTCTATCCCATTCTAACCACTACATTGATTGATACGGTAGTCATATTTCTTGTAAGTGCAATGAGAAGACTCACTGCATAGTGGCTAAAAGTTCAAATAGTGGCTATCATTTGTGCAAGGGAAATAAGAAATGCTAATATGTGTCTAACATTTTGACTTAGGTTGACAGTAGATGAAATAAGATGCTGATATGTAGTCTACCACTTAGAAATAGTTCTATAAATGTCATATATTATTATTTTATCATTATCATAAATTTTAAAGGACACTGTTGAAGAATCTGAAGCCAGATAGTGACAATACCCAATTACATTTTAAAAATACTATATGAAGAAGGAAACAAAGGCCACTTAACAATAAGCTCTGAAATTTCATTTAAAAGAAAATAATATGCCAACATATACAAGAAAAAATCAGAAAGAGAATAATAAGAAGATATGTCTTATATAGCATTAAAACCATTTGCAAATTTAAAAATAGATATAAAAATATAAAAATACATTTTTATCTTTGTTTTTGTGTTGAAACAAATTATACTTGCTGTTTTTACTCAATAATATTTCTTAGAGATAATGCCATATAAATATATAACTCTGCCTCACTCTTTTATGCTGTTACATAGGACCAATTCAATTGATCACCTTTTACAATAAACTTAATTAAAAGAGATATTCAAAGTAACAAGAATGCAAAAATTTTTATGCTATTGTGCTAGATATAAAAACTAAAGGACAGAATTTTGTCTCTGGTATAATGATGTGATCCCTGTCCAGACCAACTCTCACACTGATAACGATTATGAACTCTGGAAAAAATACAGAAAACAACTACTCGAGGATTCTAAAGAACATACAAAAGCAGACAGACCATGGAAGGTGGCCAAAATTGAAGACACAACTGGAATTTACCCCTCCTTTTTTGAAGCTTTGCCCTGAAGGTGGGAGGGACAATTCAGGAAATTAAATTATGGAAAAAAATAGAGACATATTTGTCCATCAGAAGTACAAAATAAAAGCATTTGCAGAGAAAATAAAATTTGTTTTCAGCAGACCTCTACTACAAGAAATGGTAAAGCAAATTTTCAGAGGAACCAAAAAGTAGATAAACAGTAGGTGGAACAAACAGAACACAAATAACAAAACAGGACTTAGTTTAAGCATATCAATAATTCCATTAAATGTTAATAGTATAAGCACTCCAGCTAAAATTAAGAGATTGTCCAAATGGATAAAAAATTATACACTACCTACAAGAGATGCAGTTTCAACATAAAAACACATGTGGATTTAAAACAAGTGGATAGTAAAAGATGAACCATGCAAACATTAAGCATAAAAAGGCAGATTTACCACAGTGATACCAAAGAAGATGGATTTCAAGACAAAGAGTATTACCAGAGACAATTTTATAATGGTAGAAAGGGCAGTCTATCAGAAAGATATTATACATATATATATATATATATATATATATATATATATATATATACACACCTAATAACAGAAGCTCAAATGTATGAAGCAAAATTTAAAGAATTAAAAGGAAAAACGGAAAATTCTACATTCATAGTAGAATATATTAACACCACTGTTTCATCAATTGATAGAAAAACTAACTACACAACAATATAAACAAAGACAAAGGTCTAAATACACTATCAACCACCTGCTCTAATTGATACTTATATTATGCTATAACTACCAATAAGCACAAAATTCATACTCTTTTCAAATGCACCTGGTATATTCATAAGTGCACATAGAGCATTCACAAAGATACACTATATGGTACAACATAAAACAAGTCTCAATAAACTTAAATGATTAAAATCATGCAGAGATTTTACCTGATCACAATAGAATGAAAATAGAAATTCTTAAGGATTAGATTATGCAGTATAAAAAACCCCTAATATTTAGAAATTAACAACAAACTTCTAAATAATTAATGGGTCAATGAAGAAATCATAAGAGAAATTAGAAAATATTTTTAATTGAAGAATAATGAAAATATAGCATGTCAAAATTTGTGGGGTGACACTTATGCAGAAGGCGATTTATAGGTTTTGATGCTAATTTTAGAAAAAAATTAAAGTGTGTAAGCCAATGTCCTGTAGTTCCACCTTAAGAATCTATGAAAAAAAAAATAAAAAAAGAATAAAAGTAGGTACAGGGGATGAAACAATACAGATAGAAGCAGAAATAACTGAAACAGAAAACAGACAGTAGAGAAAAATAACAAATCCAAAAGTTAGTTCTTTACAAAGTTCAATAAAATTGACTGTCTCAGTCTGGGCTGCTACAATAAAATACCTTAGAATGGGTAGTTTATAAACAATAGAAATTTATTGCTCCCAGTTCTGGGGGCTGGGAAGTCCAAGATCAAGGTGCTAGCAGATTCACTGTCTGATGAGGGCCCTTTTCTCCAAAGGCACCTTCTAGCTGTGTCCTCACTGAGAGAAGCAAAGACAAGCTCCCTCAAGCCTCTTTTATAAGGACACTAATCCTATTCCTGAGGGCTTTACCCTCATGACCTAATCACCTCCTAAAGGACCTATATCTTGATATTATTTCACTGGGGCTTAGGTTTCAACATATGAATTTTGGAGGAATACCAACATTCAGACCATTGCATTTCTCCCCTGGCCTCCCCCAAAATTCATGTCCTTCTCACATGCAAAATACATACATTCTACTTCAACAGCCCTGAATATCTTAACTTGTTCCAGCATCAACTCAAAAGTCTAAAGTCCAGAGTCTCATCTAAATACCATCTAAATCAGATATGAGTGAGACTCAAGATACAATTAATTTTGAGGCAAATTCCCTACAGTTGTAAGCCTGTGAAATCAAACAAGTTATGTGCTTCCAAAATATAATGGTGGGATAGGGAAAAGATAACGGTGGGATTCAAAAGGAAGTAGGAAAGAAGAAAGAGATAAAAGTTCCCAGAAAATCCCAAAACTCAACAGGGCAAACATTATATCTTACCGCTCCAGAATAATCTTTGACTCGAAGTTCTGGCTTCCAAACACACTGTGGTGGGGTTGAGACTCCCAGGCTCTGGACAGCCCTGCCCCCACAGCTCCACTAGACATTGCCCTAGTTGTGGCACCCTGTGGTAGCCCAGCCCCTGCAACAGTTCTCTGCCTAGGCCCCCAAATTCTCTGGAGAATCCTTTGAAATCTAGGTGAAGGTAGCCACGCCCCCACAGCTCCTGCACTCTGCGCCCTGATAGAGATAGCACTGCGAGGACACCACCACCGTTTCCCACCTGTGCCCTCACCACTCCTGGGCCCACTGGAGACACACCAAGAATGGCCAAGCAGTGCTGCACCAGAATATGGGGAGTAGAGACATGAGGCAGTACTGGGCAGAGCGTTCCTAGGTCCTTCAATTATTTAATGAATAATTTTCAAGGTTTATAAGATACGGCGAAATGGGCACTTTCATTCGATATTGTTAGGAATAAAAACAAATGAACATAATTTTGCACAAATTGTTACAAAAAACAAATGAGGCATACAGGTATGCAATTTCATAATACATGTAAATACATTTTAAACATTCATATTCCTTGACCCAGTAATTTCCATTTATAGGAATCTATACCAAAAAATCAGATTCATGAGCAAAGATATTCACTTAAGCATTATTTACAAATGCCAATAAAAAAAAAGGTGTATCCAAGATATCTAAGATAAGAATAATGGTTAAATAATGTATGGCACATCTACTTGTTAAAGTAGTATGCACTCGGTCTCACAATGGATAGCACATTGGACTTCTAAAATAGTATGCAGAAATAAAAATTAAAAGATTATTTCAAAAATATTTAATGTTATGTGAAAATGTTTATAACTAACAAAATAAAACCTAAAATATTATGTGCAGCACTGTGTTAAAATTTTTTATAATTAAATTACATGTGCACATTCATTAAAGATCTGAAGGAAATATATTGAAATGTAAATTGGTACCTGGTGTTGAATTGCTTTAACTTAATTACTGGATATTACTGTCTCTTCTATGAACCTTTTTGTTTTATTTTCCAATTTTCTAATACATACTATTATAGTCAGAAAAAACACACAAGCATAAAAAGATCATTTTTAAAAAGAAGATGATTTTGTTTCTAATAATTGGCCAAAATAACCCATTCCCCAAGCTTCCAGTTAATCAAAGTCTGGGGTCTCCTTATTATTTTACTCATAATGAAAACCATTTAGTCTCTCATTGCCAAAACTTGATGTTCAAGTAATTTCTGGTTCATTCTGTTTTGTCTTGATGATGCCTATTATTACCTTTGTATAGGGACTCCTTCAAAATTTTCCTCATGCTACTGAGAAGAATTAACACAGAGCAACATCACAAATGTAGATTAACACTAAATGAGACCTTTGGAAATTGTACGCCCTCCTTTTCAATCTCCTGGTCTACTAATGAGCTTTTGAAAACTTAAAACTGAAAGCCTTAGAACTGTGGTCCTTTGTGGTTTCTCTGGTCTGTCATAAATGATTAAGTGCCTTGTTAAGACAATGAAGTTTGGACCTCTAACTAATCATTTTTATGAGACACAATATCCTAGTAGACATCCCTGAATCTTGTGGGGCTTTTTTTATTCAAAGCTTCCACTAAACTATGATAATGAGAACTAAGAAGCTATGGTAATTAATTATCAAAAATTAGCTCATTAAATGTAACATCCTTTCTTCTTCCTCCTACCCTTCCTCTTTCTTGTGCTAGAATACAGATGTGGACAAAAAGTTGTGGTAAGAACTCGATTTTCTCTGTTTTTATTTAAAGTGATAAAGTTACACTTGATATGGTTTCTAGAGAAAGAGACTCCCACCTCACTCTTGCCTATATCTGGCTAATTTACTCTGCAAAGGGCCCGAGCTTAAACGTTACTCCTGAGGAGGGTCTCTCAAGCCTCTGGCCTGTTATCACAATCACACTTACATGGTCATTTCTTCGATTATGTGTGGAATGACTGTCTTCCTCAGTAAACTGTTGGTTTTACGAGACCAGAGACCCTACCTGTCTCATACGCCACTGTGCCTCTAGTACCTCATTCAGTGTCTGACACAAGGTAGGTGTGTGACAAAAATTTCATGAATGGTTAACTATAAGTCATCTTTTTTCCTTGTCTCACAGTTTAGTCAAATATAGGGATATTTCATAAAAATGAGTTTTATTCAATTTAAGTTTTTGGAAGCATTCTAAAAATTTCTTTAATTCTATACGCAAGGCAGAGTAACATAATTGGAAGAGCATTGGATTAGTGCTTAGAGGCATATCTGTGCAGTTGTCATTTTTTAGTCACATGATCTTGGATAGTCACTTAAATTCTCTGAGTCCTAGTTTCCTATTCTACAATTGAAAATAATAATACTTCTCCTACATGCTTCACACAGTTACTGAGAGGATCAAGAGAGAATTAATGTGAAATTGCTTTACAAACTCTAAAATACTAACCAAAAGTAAGAGGCTGTCATTCTAACAGCTTTTATATATGGAAGCTCTCTACTTCTATTGATTGCCTCTCCACACACATACAAAAAACACTATTAGGTGAAAATGAAAACTATTATAGCACTCTGCTATAGCCCACCTCATTATTACATCGTTGAATAAGCTACTGATCTATCCCTTAGATAAAAGAATTGATCACAGCAAAACACAGAGTTTAGATCAAGTTTTGAGTAATGTTTTCCAATCCAGAACAAGAAAAGAAGTTCCACTGTGTTCTTATAAGGAAAAGTTTTAAAGGAAATTGTAAAATTGAGTCTCATCAAAAGAGAAGAAAATGTCTCTCTCTCTCTCTCCTTCCCACTCATCTCAAAGGTCTCAGAGATGCATTTATGGTGGTAAAATCACCAAGCAACTTGTTCTGGCCATCAGACACATAAGCTTAAAAACCTAAAAGTCAGCACACTGAGAGTCAATCCATCATTCAGGGGTGGATTTCATTCAGCAAGTAGACAGAGAATGATGTATATAATCAGAATGCCAATTTATAAATTTATAAATAGAAATATGGTTGTCCTACCTCCTTAAACACTCATATCAGCATAATCAGCTCTTCTCTTCCAAAGGCAGATCATAGAGGAAAGTCAAACTTTAATGGGAAGGGTCATTGATAAGCACAGACTCACAAAAGTGAGTTATGCAATTCAAATAATCGCCTGAAGCATCAGTGTCCACAATAAAGCCATTGGCCTACAGGTCCTTTCTTATTTCGAATTGATACAGCCAATATTTGCTCCTCTGAGTTAATTTTTCCTGATTTTATTGCTGAATAATGTCTCCCGTGTTATTTTTCCTTTAGATTTATTTATGTATTCAGTCAAGTCTTGCTCTGGCCCTGCCAATAAATTCATTTTTTTTCAAGTGACTGCATATCTCTGCTGTGATCTACTATCTATCGATTTAATAATTTAATTCTCAAAAAACAATCTCATTACCCCTGTTTACAAGCTGTTAGGGGTATTTCACAGCTGCCCACAAGTACCGCTTTCAATAAAAACAACAAATAGACAGAAAACATTAGCCAGACATGAAGTGGGTTGTCTGTTGCTCACGAGACATTGAATTATTAACCCAGAACGCAAATATAGAAAGAAAAAAAGGCAGCATTTAAAATGATGTCTGTGTAAAATCACATTAAAACAAGACTACACATACTAAAGATGCCAAAGGATTTTTTTTATGTGGCCTGTCTTGACAAATGATTCAACCAGATTTTAAGGAACATGAAATAGCTTTTTATTTAAGGCATTAATGTGTTTAATGAAGTAGCAAAAGAAATGAAAAATCAATTTCTTACAGCTTATTAATTTATGTTGAGATTGATTTCCATTTAGAACTCACTATTATTAGTCTATTTCATTGATATCTGACTGTGTATTTATAAAACATCACCCTTGATAAGCTGTGTCATTATTTTAATAACTATGGAAAAATATTGAAAACATGCTTGGATTACCAACCACTTCATTAATAAGACTTCTGACACTCTGTCACAAACTGTTTAAAAATGAATATGGGCCACAGTGCAACATAGATACCTACAAATCTAATAATTGGGATAAGATGTAAAGAAAGAAGTTCTAGGAACACATAATTCAAGAAACAGGTTTTTATTCTGTTCATATCAATTGTCACAGATTATGCTGTTTGAGTTAAGGTTAATATAAGAAGGATTAGAATGTACAATTAATATAATCCAGTGATTTCTATGGAAAATATATTTGATGTCTAATCTTACAAATATCTATTTTAGGAAAATGTGCACACATTCTTAAAATGTCTCCAAAAGAGAGTAGGATCTTTTTCAATAAAAGACAAAAAAGAAGATAAAAGCGACATCGATACAGCAGAGAGAGAAACGGATGTTTTTTGCCTCTGTCTTAAGTTATATAGAATTCTAGGGACATTTTATAATTACTGTCACTATCATTGTTGTAATAAGGAGCATATGGCCCAGACGATTTCCAGCAACATGCTTGCCTTTGAGCTGTTTTAACTCAAACTCATTTCACTATTTATCTATGCCCTGACTCTCCAAAACAGATTTATGTTTGGCTTTCGGCCATTTGGGATGTGTCAAAAGAAACCATGCAAACACCCAGAATCTTATACCTTAAAGGAAAGTTACTTTTACCATATTTGTAACATAGTTCTTAACCCAATTGAAGCCAAAACTTTCACATACTCAAATCTACACACTCTGTAAACGTGGAGAAGAGGATTTAAGGTATTTATCAAACAGAAAACTCCTAGATGTTTTCTCCTTGAAACCAAGCATGTTTCTGGACTACTACTCCACCACCTCTCAGCTTCTGCTAATGGAATGTAACCTCATTATGCTAGTCATCCAAGTTGTCAGCAATATGGATTAAAAAGTCACATAGACAAATTTCAAATTAGCTGTTGTTTAGATCTTTTACTATTTCAATTAAACCTTTGTTAAGTGTTTACCTCATGTTTCTGCGCTATGGTCTAGGATACAAATAAAGGCAACACATTCTCTACCCTTGAAAAGATCCAAGTCTATTGGAAAACATGGATGACAGCTGTTCAAATGGCTGTAACACAAGCATAATGATGATGATGGTGATAAATAGCATTGGTTGAATACTTACTATGGCCTAGACATGCCTCTAAGGGTTTTGCATGTATTACCTACTCAATGAAGTAGATGTTAATAATCTTATTTTACATATAAAGGAACTAAGAGAGAGAATAAGTGATTTACCAATGGCCACACTGCAAAGAATGAGAGCAGACCCAACCATCTTCAGTCAAAGATAAAAATCTTTGGTAGACTACGTAGCCAAGGGGAGTTTCAACATTTAAGTGAGCCAACCTTTTCTTTCATAAGTAGGTAAATAACATCCAGCCTCATGCCACACCTCACATCATACATATATAAGTCATATACAAACCCAGTCTATGAAAGATAAAATTGAAGAAATTCCCTGTAACAACTTAGTCACCAAAACAAAAACAAAAACAACAGAATTGTCAACACTCAAAACTATTAGCTCAGTTTTAACTTCGCATCCATATTCATACAAATGCCTTTTAGCCAAATTCTCATCTTTCCCTCTACTAGGTAGTTCCTTCTTGTGCATCACATACTTAGACTCAGAAAATCAAATACCAAAAGTGCTATTTCAGCCAGGTGGAAAAAGAAGAAAAATAGAGTGTAATTAAATAAATCTAAATAGTATAACATTTACCACTGTTTATTAATCTCTTTAATAACCTTTTCCCTGAACAAGGAAAAAAAGCAAGATTTTTCAGAGCACTTCAAATAATGGTTTAGCTGTTGGTTCAGAGAGATTTACTCACATAAACCTTTCAAACTTTGTTTCTTGAAATGGCACTCACTGTGTAATTTGGCTGAAAATCTGCAATCTGGCAAGTATAATTTCCTTGCAACTGTAAGTGAAGGCAAACTTCAGCTGAGTGTTAAACGTGGTGTACAGATCACAGTCTTGAACATACTGTAGTTGTTTCACTTGAAGAAAAAAAGAGATAGAGAGGCAAGACAAGAAAAGGAAGCAAGCATACCAGGATAGATGAGGAAGGAAGGGAATAAAAAGACTCGAGAAGTCATCCAGTTTACTCAGCTGAAGCCACGGAATCAGAATGACAAATATGACTCTACCCTTCAGTGGAGCTGGGGCTAGGGCAGACCAAGTCTGACATCATCGTCTCACAAATGTCTAACTTTTTAAGCGTATTTAAGAAACGTCACTAGCACTTAATTCTCATACACATACTGCAAAGGATTGGCTGTGGTAATTTACAAACTATGTCATTACACAAAACTAAGGGCCCAGATTTTTGTAAATCTGAGTTTTTGCAACCTAATATGAGAGTGAGGTGTACAATTAAAATCTTTCTGTGTTATTGTGATTTGAGGGTAATTCTGCCCAAGACTCCTTTTCTGAGATCTGCCACCAGCTGCCCCTGGAGTTGTATGTCAGGCCCTTGTCCCATGGCTACAGCCTCGTGTGCAGTTGACAGGGGATTAGTAATCAAGAGACTGGGCTTGTCCAGTGAGAGTCTCTCTCCAAGGGATGTGTAATTGGGTCAAAGGACAGAAAGGTCAGTTAGTGGTGGTTGCTTCTTAGCAACATGATGTAGACTCCTAGGTCAGAGGATCCCACTTTGAAGAAGCCATAATAGGAATGTTTAAGTAGAGTACAGGAAACTGCTCTTTAGCAACAAAAGGAAAGAGAGATGCACTGAAATGGTGCCATGTATTACCAGAGAGAGGCACATGCTAAGAAAATCTGCCTGACAAACTTCAGGTCTAATTCCTGTAACAATGCTCCCATTACCTTTCTACCTTTGGTTCTATGGGAAAATTCTATACCTTCAAAGTAAGCTTCTGCTTTTATGAAACAAAATAAATCACTATGTACAAATGAATGATTATTTTATTGATTCCAAGACACACCTCACAACTGTCATATAAACATTATAATTAGTGTTGAATGGAAGATCGAGATCGCATGGCAAATTAGGTGTCCTTTTACACGTAATAAGAGATAAACTCTGAAATGAGCCCTTAATTGGTCAATTATATGTTCTAGGTCTTCACATCCATGGCAAAATCTATTAGATATGCTAAGGAAATATGTTTTAATTTGATAAATGAGAATGATAACTTGATCTAAAATGCTTAATAAATTCAGTGGAGTTTAGCTGCAATTCAAGAGGACAAAGATGTTGATTTTTCATGAATTTTGTTTACCTCCTCCACTTCCAGAATTTATTTTTATGTAAACAAGAGCTGTACCTCTCAGGGAATTGAAAGGAAATCAAAGTACTACTCTTCCTTGGAGAACATCTGGTCCTGGCGAAAGTGCCCTTGAGCTTTGCCCTTAGAGAGAGGGAGCTTTCTAAAGATGAATTTCTCTGTGTGGGCAATGCTGTGACGGTACGAGTGTGCCTGTGGGCGTGTGTTTAAGCTGACACATATAATATAAATCTTGCAGTTAAAAGCCTGCATAAAAATCAAATTACCAACTAAAAACATAGCTTGGAGAAATAATTATCAATCCAGTGTGCATTTATGCTTAGAAATGTTTGGTGTATTGTAAATGAGTTGCCAAGGCGATAGATAACAACATTCCCATTATTAGAGAATGATTCATGTGAACTCAGGTTCTTCTAGGAATAAACATATTAGCATAAAGATGCATGAAGTAGAATTACAGACTACCTAGTAATTGACTGCATGTAACATATTTTCACAAAACCACATAACAGCAATAATAATAATAAATATTTTTATAATACTTTATTGTGTTAAAAATCTCTAATATGCTTTACCATTACCTTATTGGAACTTCTCAACGACACTTTGAAGTACATATTCACTATAACTTACTAAGAAGACAGTAAAGTTCAGAGACACTAGGTAACTTGCTTAATGTAACACAGCTAAGAAATGGAAGAGCCTGAACTTGACCCCAAAATTCTTGTATCAAAATCTTTTCTTCTTTCACTATATAATACTGCCATCTAAAGTAAAATATTTTTTAAACTATCAAGGATACAAATCACTTTAACATTTTATTTTTTTCATAATGAAGTCACAATCTGTAATATGGCTCAATAACTAAGCAACCAACATAGCACAAAGTTTGAGACTCTGTGTACTACTGCAAGATGATGCCTCAAACATTGTGTCCTCACATAGTAGAAGAGATGAAAGAGCCAAACTGGCCCCCTCACATTCTTTTATAAGGCCCTAATCCCATTCATTAGGCTGGACCTCTCACAGCTTAATCACCTCCTAAAGGCCCCACCTCTTAATACTGTTGAATTGGGAATTAAGCCTCAACATGAATTTTGAAGGGGACATAAGCATTCAAACCATAGAAGACATTAAATTTATAAATACTGAAGATGGAGTTGCCTCTCTCAGATAATTTAATTCACTCATTCAACAAATATTTGTCAAATGCCTGATAGGTGCCAGGGATTGTTCTAGGATTGGAGATATACTGGTTAGCAAATTTATTACATTAATAATTCTAATGCTGTGGCAGCTCATTTATAATTAGTCAAGCATTTTGAAACATAAATACATGCTAGAATAATTATTATTTTTAAAGCAGGTGAATAATCCAAGTTGATAGCAGAATATTTAGCAAAGAACGTGGAAATACACTACCTATTCTGCCCGCATTAAATTTAAACCAAGACTGAGGTTGGTTATGAAACCTCTGAATGTATTTTTTCAGTTTTGAAAGAATCAAACACCTATGAGTATTATTTTGATCCATTTTCCTGCTTCACTTCATACAGATTCCAAGATTATCATCAAAATAATCCACTACTTTCACAGACTATAAACTCAGTTGCAAATTATTTAGTTCTTCTTCCAAGACAAAGTGATGGTCTGTTCCTCTGAGCCCAGATAATACTGTCTTGCATTAGCTCAAAATTTCTTTTTCTAAGAGCCTCCTGGACACCAGTTCAAATTTATCTTTAATATTATGGTATTCTGAATTAAATTCTGCATATATTCTGAATTATATTCTGAATTATCTTCTGAACTTTGCTTTTTCCACACAAAAAGTAAAATATATATATGTTTTAAAATTTATAGAAAACTACATTTCATCAATTAATAATCTAATAAAGATGAAGTGGATTGAATTCCTGCATGGCATTTCCTAATTGTTCTGTCTATATTTTCTTCCCCTTATAACAAACTCAGACAAATGGAGAGGAGCCTCCAAAATGATATTTCATTTACCCCCCTCCCCACCCCCCCCACTCCCCCATCCCCGCCGCAAAGAAACAGAGTTTTTGTATGAGGAGCTCCTGCTTTGGCTTAACAGTAAGTCAATAAATGTAGTTTTTCAAACTCCAATGAACAAGCCTTGTCTAATCCAGTTCAAATGAAGTCGTATCATTATAATTTAAAAAGAAAAATATAATGAAGAAAAATATTACTCCTTATGAAAGTCTGAACAATGCCTGCATCCTTTACTCTCTTTCTGAGTATTAATTTTAGGTAGGGGTGATGGGTCCCCCCAAATTCTTTGGAATTTAAAAAAGCCATGCCAGGACAAGGACGATGTCAGTAACTTTTAGGATCTCCCTTTCTTCCTCACCCCAAATGGGTGGATGTACAACAGGAGAATGACATCGTGTCAGGAAAGGGAGTTGTCAGACTAGCTGCCCCTTATGAAAATTCTATGTGATTTGTCCTCAAGGGAATGGGGGAATAAAGAGCTTCAACAAATGGAGCAATTTGAAGTCCCAAGGACCAGTGTCTCCTAATTTAAGATAGGAGGAACTTGATATGAAATTCTGCCTGAATGAAGCCCTAAAATCTTTAAAGACAAATCTGCAAAACCAGATATTGAATTTGTGCTCCAGACTCCTTGCTTAGCAACGTGCCCTGAAAGCAACACACACAGACACACTGCAAGAGGAGGAGTGGACGGTGACAAGTCTGCTTTTCTCAATTTTTCTAACATGTACACATCCTAAAGGTTTGTCTTAAAAATCATTAATATCAAAGAAAATTAATAATAGTGTGCACTCAGGGTTGGCCCTGGACCATTTTAAAGTCAGCTGTTTTAATTCCTAGCATCATAGGTTTCTCCTTTCAAAGACTTTTCTAACACAGCTCTCCCCACTTGGACTCAGTTACTCTTGTCTCTTCCTCTGCCCACATCTCATCCTCACCCTCATCCAAATCCACTAGTTTATACCTGCATATAAGTTCAAGTCACTTTGCTACTTTTCCTAGGGATTTTTGAGTTTTAAAAATTCATCTCCAGAAATGGAATAAATGGCTGAGACACCCCACTGATGAGCTGATAGACATAAATGAAACAGGTAAGAGTTACTGAAATTACCTTTCTGCTAATGATTTATAAAAACAAAGAAATTAAAAGTATTCTCTCTGTTCTTATCCTCAGGAAACTTTATAACAGAGAAACTACTTTTGATAAATTTTCCTACCCTCAATGTTTCTTTCTGTATCTTAACTTCATATAAATTTGTAAATATTCAAGATATTCTTTAAAAGAAACCCTGAACCTACCAAAGCCTAGGTTCACTTAAACCTTACCCTGAGATGCCTTTTGGCAGATAGTACATATCCAAAGGAAATGCTGATTAAATTGTATCTGAGCCACAGTGTGCAACCTTGTCCTGATTGCTAGATAGAGATCTGGCTAATTCCATCTCTCTGTGGACTTGCTGCAGAGCTAGGTGCTGGTTAGTGGCATAGTAATATGACAAGACAATTCATTTTGAAAAACATGTTTAGCCTCTACTATGTACCCAACACATCACATGTGAAAAATTTAGAAAGGCCCCTAGCAAATGGCATAATCCCAATACATGTTACTATCACACACAAAGGTATGCCTTGATTCAGAAAATACTGGTGTTAGAGATTCAGTTTTACTACCCCTTAGCCTTAGCACTGTGGTCTCATAGGAAAAAAATTCAGCATCAGTGTTAGGCACTGTTAATTGAGGAGAGTCTTCAAGAAAATATGAATTTCAGTGATTTAATTCTCTCCAGCTCTCACACTGAGGAGTCAGTCCTGCAGCCCAGACCTTTCATATAAAATGTCCCATGCTTGTGTGCAGTTGGAGAAAGACCTCTGATGATATATACATCCTACTGAGTGAGGAAATGAACTACAAGCCATGTTCTGAACTTTGAGAAACAAAAATGGCATTTCCTTGAAATTCAAGACATTGTCACTTCTCAGAATGAACAATTCAGACTTGACTCCTGACCAGTGGGAATGGTGATGGGAATTCAGGGCTCTCAGCAGCATCGTGCTATGTTTTAGCATTTCATTCCTAGACACTACCACAGTGAAGGGAAGGCTGTAAAACTGACTTTAAAGCTACTCATTGAATGTTTGGTAGAATTCTGCTGTGAATCCATCTGGTCCTGGGCTTTTCTTTGTTGGGAGCCTTCTGATAACAACTTCAATCTCCTTTATTGTTATTGGTCTGTTCAGATTTTCTACATCTTCTTGGCTCAGTTTTGGTAGTTTGTGTGTGTCCAGAAATGTATCCATTTCCTCCAGATTTTCAAATTTGTTGGCGTATAGTTGTTTATAGTAGTCTCGAATGACTCCTTGTATTTCAGACGTATCAGCTGTAATATCACCTGTTTTTCATTTTGCTCTTCTCTCTTCATTTTTTAGTTAGCCGTGCTAATGGTTTGTCAATTTCATTTGTCTTTTCAAACAGCCAACTTTTCCATTCATTGATCTTTTGTATCGTTTTTTGGTTTTCAATTTCATTAAGTTCTGCTCTGATCTTAATGATTTTTTTCCGTCTGCTAACTTTGGGTTTGGATGGTTCTTGTTTTTCTAGCTCTTTAAGGTGAAGTATTAGGTTGTTCACTTGCCATCTTTCCATTCTTCTGAGGTGAGCATTTAATGCAATAAATCTCCCCCTTAGTACTGCTTTTGCAGTATCCCACAGGTTTTGGTATGATGTATCATTATTTTCATTAGTTTCAATGATTTTTTTGATTTCCTGTTTAACTTCTTCTTGGACCCATATGTCATTAAGTAGAATGCTGTTTAATTTCCATGTGTTTATATACTTTTCAGAATTTCGTTTGTTATTGATTTCTAATTTTAATCCATTGTGGTCTGAAAAAATACATGAGATAATTCCAATTTGTTTGAATTTGTTGAGACTTGATTTGTGACCTAACATGTGATCTATCCTGGAGAATGATCCATGTGCTGATGAGAAGAAAGAATATTCTGAGGTTGTTGGATGGAATGTTCTGTAGATATCTGCCAAGTCCAATTGGTCTAGAGTGTTTTTTAGATCTTGTGTTTCTCTGCTGATTCTTTCCTAGATTCTCTGTCCAATATTGATGGTGGGGTGTTCAGGTCCCTGCTATTATGGTATTAGTGTCTATTTCCTTCTTTAGTTCTAATAGAGTTTGCTTTATAAATCTGGCTGCTCCAACATTGGGTGTGTATATATTTATGATTGTTATGTCTTCTTGATGGATCAATCCTTTTATCATTATGTAGTGGCCCTCATTATTTCCTTTTATGGTTTTTAGTTTAAAGTTTATTTTATCAGATATAAGAACAGCTACTCCAGCTCATTTTTCATTTCTGTTTGCATGGTAAATCTTTTTCCATCCTTTCACTCTTAGTCCATGTGAGTCTTTATAGGTGAAGTGGGTCTCTTGAAGGCAGCATATAGTTGGGTCCTCCTTTTTAATCCAGTCAGCCAGTCTGAATCTTTTGATTGGGGAATTTAAGCCTTTTACATTAAGAGTTGTTATTGAAAAGTGTTGATTTACTCCTAGGCAGCATATAGTTGGGTCCTCCTTTTTAATCCAGTCAGCCAGTCTGTATCTTTTGATTGGGGAATTTAAGCCTTTTACATTAAGAGTTGTTATTGAAAAGTGTTGATTTACTCCTAGCATTTTATTGATTTTTGTTTGGATGTCTTAAGTGTCTTTTGTTCCTTTCTTTCTGACTTACTGTTTGTCTTCTGTATTTGTTGCTTCCTTGTGTTGTAGATAAACTTTTCTTTTCTCTTTATTGTTGCCATTTTTATTTTACTAGTTCTTTTGATTTTTCTTGAGTTTCTATGGCAGTGGTAGTTATTTTTCAGGGACCAAACCCAGTACTCCCTTGAGAGTTTCTTATAAGGGTGGTCATGTGGTAGTGATATTCCAAAAGATTGAAAGAGAGGCAAGACTCCCAAACTCATTCTATGAAGCAAACATCACCCTGATACCAAAACCAGGTAAAGATACAACTAAAAAAGAATACTACAGCCCAATATCCTTGATGAATATAGATGCAAAAATCCTCAATAAAAAACTACCTAACAGAATACAGCAACACATATGCAAAATTATATGCCACGATCAAGTGGGATTCATCCCAGGGATGCAAGGTTGGTTCAACATACACAAGTCAATAAATGTGATACACCATATTAATAAAATCAAACACAAGGACCATATGATCATCTCTATACATGCTGAAAAAGCATTTGATAAAATTCAACATTCGTTCATGATAAAGACTCTACAAGTTAGGTATAGATGGAAAGTATCTCAACATAATTAAAGCCATATATGATAAACCCACTGCCAATATCATCTTGAGTGGGGAAAAGCTGAAAGCTTTTCCTTTAAGAACAGGAACTAGACAAGGATGCCCACTCTCACCACTCCTATTCAACATAATGTTGGAAATAGTAGCCAGAGCAATCAGAGAAGAGGAGAAAATAAAGGGCATCCAGATTGGAAAAGATGAAGTCAAACGATCTCTGTTTGCAGATGAAATGATCCAATATATCAAACAGCCTAAAGCTTCTACAAAAAAACTCTTGGAGTTGATAAATGATTTCAGCAAAGTTGCAGGGTACAAAGTCAACACACAAAAATCAGTAGCATTTCTATTCTCCAATAGTGAACATGCAGAAAGAGAAATCAAGAAAGCTTGCCCATTTACAATAGCCACCAAAAAAATAAAATACTTAGGAATAGAGTTAACCAAGGATATGAAAATCTCTATAATAAGAACTACAAACCACTGCTGAGAGAAATTAAAGAGTACACAAGAAGATGGAAAGATATCCCATGCTCTTGGATCGGAAGAATCAACATTGTGAAAATGTCCATACTACCCAAAATGATCTACAGATTCAATAAAATCCCCATCAAAATTCCAATGACATTTTTTCTCAGTAATGGAAAATCTATCCAGACATTTATATAGAATAACAAAAGACCACACATAGAAAAGCAATTCTGAGCAAAAAAAAATAAAGCTGGAGGCATAACACTACCTGACTTTAAACTATACTACAAAGCTGTAATAACCCAAACAGCATGGTACTGGCATAAAAACAGACACATGGATCAGTGGAATAGAATAGAGAATCCAGCAATCAACCCACACACCTACAGCCATCTGATCTTTACAAAGGCACCAAGCCTATTCACTGGGGAAGGGACTGCCTCTTCAGCAAATGGTGCTGGGATAACTGGATATCCATATGCAGGAGAATGAAACTAGATCCATACCTCTCACCGTATACTAAAATCAACTCAAAATGGATTAAGGATTTAAATATACACCCTGAAACAATAAAACTTCTTAAAGAAAACATAGGAGAAACACTTCAGGAAATAGGACTGGGCACAGACTTCATGAATACGACCCCAAAAGCACGGGCAACCAAAGGAAAAATAAACAAATGGGATTATATCAAACTAAAAAGCTTCTGCACAGCCAAAGAAACAATTAACAGAGTTACAAGACAACCAACAGAGTGGGAGAAAATATTTGCTAATTATACAAATGACAAAGGATTAATATCCAGAATATACAAGGAACTGAAACAACTTTACACCAAAAAGACAAGTAACCCAATTAAAAAATGGGCAAAAGAGGTAAATAAGCATTTCTCAAAGGAAGATATACAAACAGCCAACAGACACATGAAAAAATGCTCAACATCACTCAGCATTCAGGAAATGCAAATCAAAACCACACAGATACCATCTCATTCCAGTTAGGATGGCTAATATCCACAACACTGTGAATGATAAATGCTGGCAAGGTCGTGGAGAAAAAGGAACTCTCATACGTTGTGGGACTGCAAAATGGTGCAGCCTCTATGGAAAATTGTATGGAGGCTCCTTAAACAATTGCAGATAGATCTACCATATGACCCATCTATCCCACTACTGGGAATATACCCAGAGGAATGGAAGTCATCAAGTCGAAGGTATACCTGTTCTCCAATGTTCATTGCAGCACTCTTTACAATAGCTAAGAGTTGGAACCAGCCCACTTGTCCATCATCAGGTGAGTGGATACAGAAAATGTGGTATATCTACATAATGGAATACTACTCAGCTATAAAAAAGAATGAAATACTGCTGTTTGCAACAACATGGATGAACCTAGAGAGAATTATATTAAGTGAAACTAGTCAGGCATATAAAGAGAAATATCACATGTTATCACTTATTAGTGGGAGCTAAAAATAAATAAATAAATACACAAAAAATCCGGGGGGTGTGGGAGAAGAAGACACAACAATTACAATTCCTTGAAGTTTATACGACAAGTGAACAGAAAGGACATTGTTGGAAGGGAGGGGGGAGAGAGGTTTCTGTAATGGGCCACAATAATCAACCACATTGTATATTGAAAAACTAAAATAAAATTTAAAAAATAAAAAATTTTAAAAATCAAGCTTCTTGGTATTTATTCAGAACAATTGAAAACAGGGACTCAAACAAATACCTGTGCACCAATGTTCTTAGGTGCCTTATTCACAATAGCCAAAATGGAGAAAGAACCCAAAGGTCCATCGAAGGATGAATGTGTGTGTATGTATATATATATAATTATTATATATATAGTAATTATATGTATACATATATATATAGTTATTCAGCTGTAAAAAGGAATGTAGTTCTGATACATACTACAACATGCGTGAACCTTAAAAACTTAAGCTAAATAAAATAAGCCAGAGGCAAAGGACAAATACTGTGCTTTTCCACTGATATGAGGTATCTAGAATAGGGAAATTTATAGAGACAGAAAGTAGAATAGAGGGTTATCAGGGGTTCGAGGGAGGAGGCAACTGAGAGTTAATGCGTACAGAGTTTAATGGGTACAAAGCTTCAGTCTAAGACAGTGAAAAAGTTCTGGAGATGGATAATGGCTATGGTTATACAGTATTGTGGATGTGCCTCTGAATTGCACACTTAAAAATGGTTAAAGTGGTAAACTTCATGTTAAGTTTGTAACCACAATAATTTCTTTTTTTTTAAGTAGTGCTTCATGGCTTCAGGGACATCATTCATAGGCATTCTGTTGATCCAAAGTGAAGTTGAGACAGTTGAGTGGTATTAAAGATTTGTTGTCATTTGCTGATGCTAGAGGTGTTTTATGGCTTTCTGTCTGCCATTCATTTTGCATCATAGATCATACTCAACCTTCTTTCTTGTCACTGCTTAGTTTAGGCCTTAATCATTTCTCACCTGCTCAATCACAAAAATCTGTTTCTTTCTAATTTTGTTCTTTATTTTATTCTGCACAAATCCACAGTTCATTCTTCTTATACCTTAACTCTAATCCCTGCTTTAAATTCCTTCAATGAACCCTATAAACTAAATAGTAACAATCAAATACCTTTGACCAGTGTACAATTCTTAAACACTTAAGCTGTCACTTGACCATGAACACTGTCCTCCTACTTGTCTTTCCTGACAGGCTGGACCACTTGTTGCCCTGCCTTCTCCATTCACGCCATTTCCTCCATGTGAAATATCTCCCCACCCCTATATGATGCCCCTTCTAATGGCATCAGACTAAGACAGCCAGAAGGATATCCCTGCCACTTGGCCTCAAGTGGTTTGCTCTTGACAAAAAAGCTTTTTCCTGTGAAAAGGTTAGCAGAGCACTACCATGATATGGGCCATGACTTAACATTTTCACATTTTCACTTCAGTCCAGCTGCTCGGTTGCTTGGTATTGCCTTCCTTCAGATATAACATCATCAGTCAGGTTTCAGTCATGTGTTTTTCTCCCTCAGGAGTTAGTCTGCTGCCTCCTTAGCTGACTATATTTTTGTTCCAGTTCATTTGGTATTAATTTCCACTTTCACTTTCTGAGGGCAATTCTGCCCATGCTCACTGTCATTCACACAACGTAGATCCTAGCCCTTGCAATCTTTAATAAATTATTTTATATGAATTATCCTAAGTTATTAGCTCATGGAACACTGCCAGGTGCTGTAAACATTCCTAGCACCTCTGGGAGTAGCTGAAATACAGAATTTTGCCTCAATGTGATATTTAAAAAATTAATAGAAAAAATAGATAGTTTATTGATTACTATGTAGACATTGAGAATTGTTAGATTCTTTATAACCTAAACTTCATTGCAACCAATATCAACTTGTTTACTCATTCCACAAACATTTTATTAATCACCCACAAGGCATTGTTCTAGATTTGGGGGCAATAGAAATAATTAGGATAAGGTTCCTGCCCTCAAAGAGCCCATATTAGCAGATGTAAAGAAAGACAAGCAATTCAATGTCTTAAGTGCAATGATAG
Organism: Cynocephalus volans; assembly: GCF_027409185.1. Taxonomy (NCBI): domain Eukaryota; kingdom Metazoa; phylum Chordata; class Mammalia; order Dermoptera; family Cynocephalidae; genus Cynocephalus; species Cynocephalus volans. The sequence continues at coordinate 83,346,026 of NC_084464.1, forward strand.
AGTTATATACAAAATACCAGGTAGAATGAGGATTAGTGAACAAAACTTATTCCACAAATCCATGAAAGTTTTCCAAAGACGTTGATTCATAAACTGAATTTCAAGAATAAATAGTGGTATAACATAATCATACTGAAGTCTAATCTTAAATATAAATAACTCTTACAATTTGCATGGATACATTTTACCTATCACCTATATCCTAGGCTCTGACCTTACAGTGGAAAAGGTTTAAATGGAGGACTACATGTGTCCTCCAATTCCAACTAATTGATCTTTTGGGATCTGAAGGCATCTATTTAATCTCAGCTCCCTGTGACCAACAGTGAATGTAAGAAAGCAAGAATGTACATTTCCAGTGTATAAAATCTACATAACTTGGGAATCATATGTTTGGCTTGAGGGCACCGTAAAATTTGACCATGCTCTCTGTTCAGAAAGGATAAGACAATGTCCTGAAAAAAAAAATATTTTTAAATCTCTCCTGCTCATTTTCATTAAATGGATTTTCATGATAATTGGAAGCAATAGCTTCCATTTTGGGGTATAACCAAGTAAACATTCTGATTAAACTTGTATGAATTTTTCTCTGTCTATATCAGGCTTGAAACCAGACTTTTAAGACATGTAGGGCAAGTAGAGCATCATGTGGCTACTAGAATCTTCTCACAGAATCTGCCTAAAAATGCCCTGTGACTTTTCTTTTTATGTTCTTTTAAGTTACCCCAAAGCTCCAAAGGGTCACAACCATCAAAAAATTGGAGATAGCTCCTAGTAGCCATAATAAGCAGGGATCAGTTAGTCAAGGAGGTGAAGGTGGGAGAGCATTCCAGGAAAAACAAAGAGAGAGGTGTGGAACCACGCAGCCAGCCATAGGCTGCCTGTCAGGTGCTGGCTGGAGAGATGATGCAACTGGAAGTAGGTAGGGGCTGACGGAGGGTCTCATTCCACAGTAAGAAAACTGACAGTGTAGACAATTAAATGAAATTGAAAGTTTTAATAAAGGTAATGAACATCAGATTTGTGTATAAAGAGTTTGGTCTGTTAGCTGTTTAGAAAATATAATTGAGGGCCGAGCCTGTGGCGCACTCGGTAGAGTGCTGCGCTGGGAGCGCGGCAACGCTCCCGCCGTGGGTTCGGATCCTATATAGGAATGACCAGTGCACTCACTGGCTGAGTGCCGGTCACGAAAAAACGACAAAAAAAAAAAAAAAAAAAAAAAAGAAAATATAATTGAAGGGAAATAAAGACTGAATGTCCAGAGAACATTTAGAAATGCATTACAGGGGTTTAAGTTAACTACAACAGGAGTAATAGAAACAGAGAAGTGAAGAAACATTTGAAAAATACCTAGAGATCATTTGAATGAGGTTGGTGAGAAAGAAGGAAGTCTCGATAATTATTCCAATGTTTTTGTTTAGAAGAACTAGGTGGACAGTGTTGCCACCAGTTGAGAATTGGAAAGGACTGTTTTATTGAGGGAAACAGAGAGTTCTCTTCAGGCTGTGCTAGGTTAGAAGGGCATGTAAGACATAGAAAAGGTGTTGAGTGAAGAATCTAGACATAAGAAAGAGATTTTTCAGGAACAAGCACATGGATAGTACTTAACACCATGAGGGTATTTTGCTGAAAGTTTTTGCTTTCATTTAGGTTCAAAGGATTCATTCGTATAAGAAACCACTCGTCACACTAATAAGCCAGTTTATGATATTTAAAATACAGCAATAATCAAGTAAGCAAAGAAAGTGAGGTTATGCAGGCATATTAAAAAAATAAGAAGAGAAAAAATAGTTAAACAGTGTTTACATCACCAAATTGGGGAAACACTTATACCCAGATCCAAGCAGCGCTTGGAAGTCCCATAACAGTGATCTGGAGTCCCAATTGGGATTGTCCCGGGCAGTGTGTCCACTCCACGGGTGAGATTTCAGAGAGCAGTTTGGGGAAATCCTGCTGATAACACCCAGCCACAGACTGCTAATATTAGTCTGCGTGCAAACGTGCAGCTGTGGTTACTTTATTAACGCTTGGATCTTTTCTCACAAGTCTTTGGGATGTTCTTCGGCCCTGGGAACTGGCCAGGTTCCCAAGGTCGAAGGAACTCCAGGACTTACTTTCCCTCTTATCTGATGGTTACCAAGCACCTATCCTGTAGGCGTGCACACAGTTTCTGAGAGTTTGGCACATAGCCTATGTAGGGTCATTCTTCAGTCAAAGGCCTAGCAACAACTCTGAAGCCTGAACAAGACTATAAACCTTAATTTTCCCAGCAGAGGGCAGATGAGATTGGCTTAGTAGAGCACATAGATGGAGAGGAGATAGTAGCTGAGAATAAAAAATTCATTCTTAAAGAACAAATACAAAAAAGACTAAGAGTCCAGAGCAGAAAGAGAGCATACTACAACACAGAATTCAAGTTCTGAAACTGACAGTTTGAAGAAAGCAGAGATTAGCAGAATCAAATTCAACAGAGAAATGCAATAGCATGTGTAATGAAAGTGTGTATTTGGCAATCAGGATAGCATTGCTGACTTTATGAGGAACAATTCCTGCAGAACGGTTGAGGCAGGAGCAATTTGCAAAGGGCAGAAAATACATGGGAAGTGAGGGAATGGAGATAACTTTTCTTCCCACCAGTGTGTGAGAACTTTGGCTCTGCTGCTCCCGAGTTCAGTATCCCAGCACTCTAAGGTCTCCAATGCAGGGGCTGAGTCTTTATGACACTTTTGTTGTTATTGTCATTGTCATTGCTGTTGTTGTCGCCCTTCTCCTTTCTTCTACTTTTGCTCTCCAAACCTCCAGTTTTCTGAACTGTAAGTTCCGTTCATCCTCCCTTCTAGGAGGCAACAGACAACAGAAGATCTTTTATTTGCCTACCCTTTTCTCTGTGTAAGAGATTTCCACAGTCTCTTAGATTTTGCTAAAGAAAATAAAATGCAATCTCTTTTATACTTACTTATTTTTCCTTCTGTCTTGCTTTTCTTGTCATTCAGGGAGAGAAAGAAAGAGAGATAGACATAGAGATGGAGGAGAGAGAGAGAACACTGTCTCCTTGAGTCCTCTGCAGACTTTCTGACACTTACCAGCTCTATAGGCAATAAGCATCACAACTTCAGGGGCTGTGAACATGTTCCTAAACAACTGTGGAGTGCTCAGTAATGAATAAATGCATGAAAAAATTGCATCTCTATATCAGTCTTGTTTCATATCTTTTCATGGCTTTTTTCCCTTGTCTAGACTGTAAAATTCTGGAAAGCAGGAGCTGCCTTATTTTATGTAACATATTTTTGTGCCTTATGTAGCACTTGATTGTGAACTAGGTAAAGAATTTTTTTCAGTGGTTGAATGAATTCACACAGTGGTATTGAAAACAGAAGAGGGAGTACTCAGCACTGTGAGACATACCCAAAGAATAAAACTAGCTTCTGTCCTTGAATAATTGGAAGAATTAAACTAATAATCTTTAAAAAAAGTTTGGGGAAAATATTAACACTGATTCTGGCTTGAAAACTGTTCATAGAGATTAGAAATCCATGTGCACTGGAATTGGCAAGAAAAGTTTAGTAGAAACTTGATTTGGTCTTTTGAGAAGTGGTTGGCTTTAAGTAAGGGAAGGAAATATAAATTCGGTATCTGGGTTGGAAGTTCCAAATTGCAAGAGAATGAAGAATTAGCTCAGCATAACATGGTAGAAAAGACAAGGGAGCCTGGGTGGATGGGACAGAGAATAGATTGGCAGCATGAAGGACAACGAAAGCTCTTCTCTGCTGGAAAGGTAGGAAAAGATGACATAGACTCTATGAATATATTTCAAGCCTTTTTTTTTTTTTATGTTGAACATGGCATAATGAAAATACTTCACTCACTGGTTTGAAATCCAAGTTCCTCCTCAGGGTGTCACAGCAGAGTTGGTGCAGCAGCCTTGGCAGGGCCCCATATTCTCCCAGTCAAGCATGCTAATGCTGATGAATCTGGGAGGAAGTCTGGAGGAAAGACACAGGAACGGATTTATTTTTCAGTAACGTTTATTTGCTCTTGGCTCATCAGTATTGATACAATGGATAAAACACAACAAGGAAAGACATAAAAGTCTCTCTTCTCTCTAAATAAAGGAGATGGGATGGAATGCAGCTGAGCAAAAGACTGTGAGTGTTTAGAGAAGACACATTTGCAATAAAGCTAACTAACTCTTGTTTCCTACAGATAGACAACAAAATAATATTTCTGTAATAGCTCTAAGAGGAGCAATTGTGCATGAATAGAGAAATCACTAAAAATCTGTTTTCTTTCCTAAGAGATTTTATTTGAAAATAAAGCCCCATTCTGCAATAATAACGTAAAAAAAATCTTTTTTTAATTGTGCTATTTATGGTGCCTACCTGTATTTTTTCTATTTTAAAGGCTTACCTAAGAATTCCATTTTGACAGTTAGTAGAATTTTAAAAGACCATTACTCACATAAAAATATTCTTCACAGGGTTTTGTTTGTCATGCCCACTGTACCCAACAAAGAAATGATTGTCATTCATTAACTGTGCTAACAATGCTTGGCATAGTAAATGCTTCATAAATACTTGTTGAGTTTAATTCTCAGGGGATTTATTTGTTTTGCAGCTAAACATATAATATAAAAGGACTAATTCCTAGAGAAACATCTTTTTTTCTCTCAGACTTAAATGCTAGAGCTTGGAATTTGTTTTTTTGTTTGTTTGCATTAACAGTGATGAGATATAATCACAATAATTTACTCTCCTCTGCTAGGTTGTAAATTCCATGAGAACAGAAATCTTGCCTGTTTTGTCTACTGCCTGGTATATAATAGGCTCTCAATAAATATTTGTTAAATGAATGAACAATAAAAGTGACCTTCTTGACATCTCTATGTGTATATATGTGTGTGAGACAGAGAAAGAGAAATGTTCTTAGTGCTCTAACATATGCACTTCACAAACCAAACTGTACTCAGAATTCTGGGGCAAGGTCTCTTTTTACTATCCTGCGTTAGAACTTCCAGGAATGAACAGAATTATCATGTATCTAATTCTAGATGGACTGATCACAATTCAGAATTTTCAGGGATTAAATACATCAACTCATTTCTTTCCATTTATTAACCATTTATTGAAAACTTGATCTCTAAAAAGTGCTGAAGGAAATCCAAATTAAAAACAAAATGGAATAGAATAGAGAATCCAGAAATCAACCCACACACTTACTTCCATCTGATCTGTGACAAAGGCACCAAGCCTATTCACTGGGGAAGGGACTGCCTCTTCAGCAAATGGTGCTGGGATAACTGGATATCCATATGCAGGAGAATGAAACTTGATCCATACCTCTCACCGTATACTAAAATCAACTCAAAATTGATTAAGGATTTAAATATACACCCTGAAACAATAAAACTTCTTAAAGAAAACATAGGAGAAACACTTCAGGAAATAGGACTGGGCACAGACTTCATGAATACGACCCCAAAAGCACGGGCAACCAAAGGAAAAATAAACAAATGGGATTATATCAAACTAAAAAGCTTCTGCACAGCAAAAGAAACAATTAACAGAGTTAAAAGACAACCAACAGAGTGGGAGAAAATATTTGCAAAATATACATCTGACAAAGGATTAATATCCAGAATATATAAGGAACTCAATCAACTTTACAAGAAAAAAACAAGCAACCCAATTAAAAAATGGGCAAAAGAGCTAAGTAGGCATTTCTCTAAGGAAGATATACAAATGGCCAACAGACATATGAAAAAATGCTCAACATCACTCAGCATCTGGGAAATGCAAATCAAAACCACATTGAGATACCATCTAACCCCAGTTAGGATGGCTAAAATCCAAAAGACTATGAACGATAAATGCTGGCGAGGCTGCGGAGAAAAAGGAACTCTCATCCATTGTTGGTGGGACTGCAAAATGGTGCAGCCTCTATGGAAAATGGTATGGAGGTTCCTCAAACAATTGCAGATAGATCTACCATACAACCCAGCTATCCCACTGGTGGGAATATACCCAGAGGAATGGAAATCATCAAGTCGAAGGTATACCTGTTCCCCAATGTTCATCGCAGCACTCTTTACAATAGCCAAGAGTTGGAACCAGCTCAAATGTCCATCATCAGATGAGTGGATACAGAAAATGTGGTACATCTACACAATGGAATACTACTCAGCTATAAAAACGAATGAAATACTGCCATTTGCAACAACATGGATGGACCTTGAGAGAATTATATTAAGTGAAACAAGTCAGGCACAGAAAGAGAAATACCACATGTTCTCACTTATTGGAGGGAGCTAAAATTAATATATAAATTCACACACACACACACACACAAAACCGGGGGGGGGGGGAGAAGATATAACAACCACAATTACTTGAAGTTGATACGACAAGCAAACAGAAAGGACATTGTTGGGGGGAGGGGGGAGGGAGAAGGGAGGGAGGTTTTGGTGATGGGGAGCAATAATCAGGCACAATGTATATCGACAAAATAAAATTTAAAAAATAAAATAAAATAAAAAATAAAATAAAATATTTTCAGAAATTAAAAAAAAAATTTAAAAAAAAACAGAGCAGCAACAAAATAAACATTTATTTATTTTGGCTATAGTGGACTGAATTATGTCCCCCCAAAAGTCTCTGAAGCTTGAATCGTGTCCCCCAAGTTTTATGTATTAGAATCCTAGCCCCCACTGTGACCGTTTAAGGGGATGGAAAGTCCTATTGTGGTAATTTAAAGGTGGAGCCTTGAAGAAGTATTTGGATTATAGGACCATGCAGTAGTGAATGGATTAAAAATGGTGGTCAGGGGCATGGTTCTGAAGGTTTTAAAAGAAGAGAGTCTGTCTCTCTGTCTGTTCTCTCTTGCTCTCTCTGCTTCCACCATCTTGCATCCCTGGGTCACTGTTGCCACCACCAGATGGACTTTGGACTTCCAAGCCTCAGAAACTGTAAGCAATAAATTTTGTTTTCTTATAAGTCACCCAGTTTGAGGTATTTTGTTATAAGCAACAGAAACAGACGAATACATGGGCCAAACTTAAATAAGAGAGAATGTTCTTTAGTATCGCATGAAAATCTCATTCAGGCACCCTTGAATACATGAATTAAAACCAAAATCCAAATATAATAAAAGAGAGAGTACTTTTCCAGAAGCATTTCATCATGATTCTCTGATCTTAAAAACTTTCTTTGGCTTGCCATTATTTGTGGGTTTGGAAACCTTTTAGAATAACTCCTTCAGAGAAAAGTGCTTGCAAAGAAGCAGTGTGCAAAACATATTACTTAACAGAGTTGCTCAGGTGAAAATTATTGGGGGGGGGGGGTTGTCGTAAGGACCTAGGGACCCTGCTACCCTGCCATCCACAGGGATTTGGAGGCCAGAAAGAGCTTGGTTCTAAGCACAGGCCTCCACTAACTAAACTGGCTAGTTGACCTTCCAAGCTTTAGAATGCTCATCTGTAAAACAGAAATTATGCCCTACCTGTGGAATTGTTACAAGAATTAGATGAGATGATCATTTGAAGTACTCAGTACAAAGCCTGAGATGCAATAAGAAGTCACCAAATGGCATTGTGGCAGAAAATGTTGGCACTCCACCCCCTCTTTAGGATCTCCCTTGACCACTTTAGCTTGCTTCACCCACCACTACCACCTGATGGAGTTTGAATGTATTGTCCTCCCAGAACTCATGGAAATCTGATCTCCAATGTAGCAGTTTGGGTCATAGGGATGGATCCCTCATAATTGCATTAATGCTCTCCCTAGGTGGGGATATTAATGAGTGAGTTCTCACTCTATTAGTTCCCACAAGAGCTGGTTGTTTAAAAGACCCTGGCACATCCTCCCTCTCTCTCTCTTGCTTCCTCTCGCCATGTGATCTGCTTATACCTGCCAGCTACCTGCTGCTTTCCACCATGAGTAGAAGCAACCTGAGGTCCATGCCAAATGCAGCTGTCCCAGAATCGTAAGCCAAATAAACCTCTGTTCTTTATAAATTACCAAGTCTCAGATATTTCTGTTATAGCAGCACAAAACAGACTAATACAGAAAATTGGTACCAAAGAGTGGGGTGTTGCTATAGAGATACTTAAAAATGTGGGAGCAGCTTTGGAACTGGGTAAAAGGCAAAGGTTGGAGGAGTTTAGAGGACTTAGAAGAAGACAAAAAGATGAGGGAAACTTTGGAACATTTTAGAGATTGGTTAAACAGTTGTAACCAGGATGCTGATAGAAATGTGGACAGTAAAGACCATGTGGATGATGAATCTCAGATTGAAATGAGGAACTTATTGGGAATTGGACAAAAGATAATCCTTGCTACACCATAGCAAAGAACTTGGCTGCATTGTGTCCATTGCCTTGGACTTTGTGGAAGGTGGGACTTAAGAGTTGTGAGCCAAGATGTTTGGCAAAAGAAATTTCTAAGCAGCAAAGCATTAAAGAAGCTGCATGGTTGCTTTTAACAGCCTACTCTGAGTTATGGTGGCAAAGGCATGATGTAAAGCCAGAATTTAAAGGGGAAGCAGAGCATAAAGATTTGGAAAATTTGCAGCCTGGCCATGTGGTGGAGAAGTAGAGAGCAGGAGAAAAAGCAAGGGTGAAGCAGATAAACTGGTTACTAAAGACATTAGCTTGGCAGTGAGGCAGCCAGATGCTAATAGCCAGGACAATAGAAAAAAAAACCTAAACACATTTGAAAAGTCTGGAAGGGTGCCACACCCATCACAAGCCCTGAGGCCTAGAAGGACTGAGTTGTCCCAGAGGACAGACCTGGGACACAGCTGCCCTCAACCTGCTCCATGCATCCTGCTCTGGCTGAAGCAGCCCCAAGTGTAGGTCATGCAGCAGCTCTGGAGAGTAGAAGCCTGAAACCTCGGTATTAAGTCTTCAGGCCAGCAGGACATAAGAGCAGTGGAGGCATGGCAGCCTCCACCCAGATTCTGGAGGAAGTATGGAAAGCCTGGGGGCTGAGGCAGAGATCTGCCACGGGGGCAGAGCTGCTGCAGAGGCCATCTACTAGAGCAATGTGGAGCAGGAAAGTGCGGTTGGAGCCCCCACAGAGAGCCCGCACCATGAAGCCAAGGCAGCGAGGCTCTGCCAGGACCCCAGAACTGCAGGGCCACTGGTAATGTGCAACGCAGGCCTGGAAAAGCTGCAGGCACCAGTACAGCCCACTGAGCTGCACCTGGTAGAGCTGTGGAAGTGAGGCTACCCAATGCTTTGGGGGCCCAGATGCCCCACTGTGTATAGGACACAGGAGTTGGAGTCAAAGAAGATTATTTTGGAGCTTTAAGACATAACGTCTGCTCTGCTGGGTTGCAGACTTGTTTGGGCCCTTTTTCTCCTTTCTTCTGGCCTATTCCTCCCTTTTGGAATGGGAATGTATACTCAATGTCTGTTCCACCACTGTATCTTTGTCGTAGATAAATTTGGTTTTGAATTGTATAGGTTCACAGCTAGAAGGAGTTTTGCCTTTGGTCTCAGATGAGACTTTGGACTTCAAACTTTTAAATCGGTGCTGGAACAAGCTAAGACTTTGGGGACTATTGGGATGGAATGATTGTATTTTGTATATGAGAGGCACATGGGTTTGGGGAGGCCAGGGGTGGAATGATGGAGTTTGGATGTGTTGCCCTCCCAGAACTCATGGAAAAGTGATCTCCAATATAGCAGTTTGGGTCAGGGGGGCGGATTCCTCATGAATGGATTAATGCTCTCCCTAGGTGGGGATATTAATGAGTGAGATCTTGCTGTATTAGTTCCTGCGAGAGCTGGTTGTTTAAAAGACCCTAGCACCTCCCCTCTCTCTCTCTCTTGCTTCCTCTCACCACGTGATCTGCTTATACCCACCGGCTGCCTGCCACTTTCCACCATGAGTAGAAGCAGCCTGAGGTCCACACCAGATGCAGCTGTCCCATAATCATAAACTAAATAAACCTCTGTTCTTTATAAATCACTCTCTAGTGCCCCCTGCAGAATTAAGGTGAAGCCACCTCTGGAACTTTGCTGAAAAGCAAGCTCCCCTGCTTGGCTTCTTGCCCCTCCCCTTCCTGCTACCCACTCCCTTACAGGTCTTCCTGATGTGCTTCCCTAACAAAACATTTACACATGAATAGTCTTCTCAGTGTGTGCCTCTGGGGAACACAACCTTAGTGGGGTTCAATGGGTAGTTATTAGAACCACATACGAGGCACTAAATAACAATCCCACCCACATTTTCAGGCACTCCTCCCCATACCACTGTCTCTGTAGCCTCTCTAAGTCAGCCTCAGAGAAGCTGTGGGGCCTCCAACACATGAATGTGCATGCCCCTCGTCTTTCTGGTTAGAAGGACTTTTCTGTGAAAAACATCTTTTATCCTTCAGGACTCAACTCAAACATCTATTCCTCTGTGATATACCCTAAAATCCCAACAGAAATCATCACTCCCCTCTTAAATTTTATCCACATCTCTTCTACAAAACACATCATATTGCATTGGTGAATATGACTAGGAACTCTCTGAGAAAAGAGAGTCCTATTTATCTCTGTATTTTACTCAGTTTCCCCCTCTGGTCATCCTCCTGCCTGCCAGCCTCCACCCTTGCCACATACATGTCAGAAATCCTTTACTTAAACCCCTGAGACCAGATGGCTTCTAAATTCAGAACTTTTCAAAGCATAGAATGGCCATGTACCACATCTTACAGGTTCTGGGGCAGCATTCCAAAAAGCAAATATATTGCAGTTTCTTCAGTGAAAAAAATGAGTATGCATGCTAAATGGAATTAAGAAAAAAAATGCACAGAGCCTCATACCAATTCAAGTCAGGTTTTTCCTCTAAATTAATTCAGTTTTTTTTACAGCTTAGATTTCAGAGTTATGGATAAGAGGTTGTAGAACTTTAAGAGATGCTCAGTACATGTTTATTGAACTAGGATCAAGAAAACATCCTCTCATTGCTGTTTTCATTATATCCCCTTTCTGCTTAAAGAAGTTAAGAGCAACTTTTTTTTTAAAGCTCCTGGATACAGTTGCTTTTTCCTAGAAGTCAAGATGAACTGCCAAAATCACCAGATTTTCTCGTTCACTCCTTGGAGAAACAAATTGTGCTGCTTTGCTGCTGCTGCTGCTGGGAGTGCAGGACCTGTGAAGCAAGGTCTTCTACTTCCATATATAAAACTGCAGAGCCTAGAATACTACTAATCTGACTACCAAATCTGAGCCTAGCAATCACTTAAACTTTTCTTTTCCTGGGTTTGCACTTGGCTGATAATAATCTCACAGACATGAAAACTAAATCCCCAAACAAGATGGAATCATATTTGATAACTGGAAGCATTTTAAAGGGCACCCAATTCAATCTTTTCACTTTACAGATGATGAAACCAAGGCTCAGTGAGGTTAATTGACTTTCCTGAGTTCACACAGTAGGTCAGTAGCAAAGCTGAAACTAGAATAAAGGTCTATAGGATGAGGTTTCATTTCTCCACACTATATTGCCTCAATAGAATAGGAGTTCTTCCAACTCTGACCCTTTAAGTGCTGCTATTCCAAAGGCACAGTTATCCTATTTTGTTCTCCAAATAACTGCATTGCGTGCATGGTGGGCTTCTTGACTTCTGCATACCAAGACTGTCCTTTGAAAACAGTGATAACACAATAGTAGAGCTCCCCTCAGTAGAGGTCTGCACTCAGGGCCTAATAAAAGGAAGATATAAATGGAAGATAATATTACTGTAGGTAATGATGGTTCTGATAAACATACATTAATAACATTATTTTTGAAAATGTGCTTAGATTATTTTTAAATTATACTTACAATAAAACAAACCACATTAGTCTCATTAATCAAATTCTTAATATGAAATGATTCAGAGTTCAAGCCCCTTATAATCACTTTATTGAAATACTGTTACTCATTTAAATGCTACACACATTTTAATTTTCTGACTGTGAGATATCACTTAAATAGGGATTTTGAATTAAATTCTAATCATGGAATTTTAACATGAAAATATCAGTTCGAGGAAATAGCTGTTATTCATGGGTATACCATGACATGTTGAGATTTTAAATATTACCACCTTATTTTAAAGAATTGCAGATGTTTTCCCAAGCATCAGGTGGTGTTAAACTTCATAAACTTCAAAAAGAAGAAATAATTTTTTAGCTGAGTTTTATGTATAGAAAAACTGAATCTGGGGGTGGGGAGAGGGGAAAACTTTGCATCCCTGTTTTCTATCACACAATAGTATCCAGAGAGGATTTCCTCCTCCATTTACCATCCTCCTCCTTCCTATCTTGAAGGAGGTGAAGAGAAAAAGGTAGAGGAAAGAGCAGTTTTGAGTTCATACCTGTCCAGAGAGTGTGAAGCACAGGGGCTGGAAAAAAAAAGGAATGAAAAGTTTGGAACATCGGTGCCCCTCCATCCACCTCAGGCCATTTGGATTACAAAAAGAAAAAAAAATCCAAAATATTATTCCATCAGTTTATTCCTTTAAGGGAAAATAAATCCTGACCATCTTCAGTGAAAACATGTGATTGCCTCCAACAAGTCAAAGGTACTGCTGACTTGGACTAAAATAAACAATTGACTGTCCTAAAGTAACCTGTTAAAATGTCCTGTCATCAAAAATGTCCTGAGGACAGATTTAGTCTCTTTGATCATTAGCAAAGCAGAGCTCCAAATGGACAGAGTAAATTCATCTGCAAGAAAATACTGCAAGAACCCAAGAGGTGAGGCCCATCCCTACTTAGGTTCCTCTGGACAGGAGGTAATTATAACTTTGATTCTTTTAGAGACCATGCCAAGTCTCATTTGAGTTTCTTAAGAGAGTGATAATAGCTGAATGTTTCATTTCACTAATGATCAGATTTCCCAACCAGTCTAATTAGACCAACCAGATCATTGGGAATTCTTAATTAATAAGAAATTCAAAGCCAATTCCACACACCACCTATGTCTAATTTTCCATTCACCTGTTGCTATTTATTTAGAGACAATAACATCTCCTTAAAATGTTTGTTCAAAAATAAGATGTTTTTACTTAAATTTATCTTCAAAATGGCTGGTTTCACATAACCCATGACTCCAAACTACTCCCTCTCCTCCACTTCTAGTACCTTTGTAACCACATTATGTGACATGCTTCATTCTGTTGATAGCAAGAATAACAAGTATAAAGTGAGCAGCAGCAAACTGAAGTGTCAGGTAGGCAAAAGATAACATGAAAGAAAGGTCTAAGTAAAAACAAATGCAGGGATTTTGTTTTCTTTTTTTCCCTGCTGTATTTTCAGTACCTACAACTGTACTTGGCAAATAACAGGCACTCAGTAAATACTTGTTCTTTATCACTCACACATGTCACATCATCCCAGGTATTGCCTTTTGAACTCCATAAGCTCTTTACCAGATACCTCCAGGGAATCATCAACCCACAGGATTGTCACACAGAGCACCTGTCTGCAGACCCTCTCTAGCATCATCACAATATAAAGCTTCTGCTGCCCAAATACACATCACACTCATCATACTATGCTGGCTTCCATTAAAGTGTCTCCCATTTCAACCCAAATGCTACCTGGAAGTCACTTCTCTATGCCTATGTGAACAATTGAGATTTGACTGCAGAGTAGGCTGGGTTTAATCAAGAGACAGAAACAATACAGTAGGTTAAACAGAGGAAGATTAATACAATGTGCAATTAAACTATGATAAAACAGTGATTATAAAACCAAAGAAAACTCTATATGATATCCCAGGGCTGAGGGAGAGTACTCAAGGAAGAACAAACTTGGAAAGTGGGTTTCCTTCCTCAAGGCTGAGGTTCAGACCTCACTTCAGAAGATATATTTCAGCTCAGAGGAGACCAGAAAAGTTTGCTGGTTTGTTCAGCCTGGAGCTAGTCTGCAGTCACTGCAAAAGCAGGAGGCAACCCTCTAGAGTGCAGGCAAGGAGCAAGTGACCAGCAACCAATGGTATGGACATGTAGAAGGGATCACACCCCTCCAGGCTGTAGAGGGAATCTGAGAGCAAGAGAGTTGGAAGGCCTTTGTGCACTTGTGTAAGCAGAAAGACTTTGGGGCACCAGCTCCTAATTCAGGAGGGGCACAGGAAGTTTACCACTGGGCCAGCCTGCAAGGCAGCCTAACACTCTGGGCCCAGGGCTGGGACAGAACTCAATCAGAAGTTCACACTCAGACACTGCTGTGACCTCCCACCTTCACCTCGCCACAGCAGGAAACAGCAGAAGGGCCCCTTCTACTTGTAATTCCCTCCAAAGCCCTCCACTGAGAAAGCTTAATGTCATGCTTACTGTGAGGGAGAGATGCCTAAAGGAGTTTCCTCTATTATCACCATGTATATCACAAGGCATACACATCGAAGAGTACATTTGGAGCTGAGAGGCAATAAATTAATAATGACAGATTGTTATCTCAAAAAATTGCACTTGTGTGTTTGTTTTTGTGCATGGACCAGCTGACAAGTAGAAATATTTCCCAATGTAGACACAGTGCAATCTCCAGAGAACTGTCTCCCCAGAATATGCATCTCACCAGACATTACCTCAAAGTTAACTCTCAAACTGGAGGTAGGTCTGAACTTGGATCCAAACCAGGTTTGGGAACATTTTTCTCCCCGAATATATCAAGACAGATCCCTATCCCTAGAATTAACAATTGTTCTAAATAGCCTCAAAATCTTCCCAACAGTATAATGATTAAAATTAACATAGAGAATTAATCTATTCCCATTTACCTACCTCTGCATCTATGCCCATCATGAAATTGCCAAGGAGACATTCTCTTTTTAATAAAAATCACACAACATTTTAATGACTTGATTTTGTTCCTCACCAGTGAAAGTCCCACATATATCATATCAAACTATTTGCTACACCCATTGCAATGAATAAACCACCAATGATTGTTTTGATCCTTATGTCAAAGGACTGTTAGGCATATATAAAGTATGTGGACAAAGGGGAACCCTCCTATGCTGTTGCTGGGACTGTACATTAGTGCAACCATCATGTAAAACAGTAGGGAGTTTCCTCAAACAGCTACAGATATATCTTCCATACAACCCAGCAATCCCATTGCTGGGTATATACCCAAAGGAATGGAAATCATCATGTCAAAGAAATACCCATGTTTATTGCAGCTCTATTAACAATAACCAAGAGTTGGAAACAACCTAAATGTCCATTGACAGACAATTGGATAAGGAAAATATGGTATATGTACTCAATGGAATATTACTCCACCATAAAAAGAATAAAATTCTGCCATTCACAGCAATATGGATGAACTTAGAGAAAATTATGTTAAGCGAAATAAGCCAGGCACAGAAAGAGAAATACAACATGTCCTCACTCATAAGTGGGACCTAAAATAAAGAAAAGAAAAGAATGAAAGAAGAAGGAAAGGAAGAAAGAAAAAGAATCACAATAATACATCAAATTTTCCAAAAAAAAAAAAAAAGAACAGAACTGTGGTTATTAGAGGTGGGGACAGGGGGATGGGGGAGAGAGGTTGGTGAGAAAATAGCTAAGGGTCACAAAGATTGATCACACTTTGCAAACATGAGTTTACTAATTACCCTGATACGATCACCACATATTGTACACATGTATTGACATTTGATTCTGTACTCCACAAATATATAATCAATAAAAAAAGTAAAAATAAATAAAGTCTACATGCCCCTAACAATAGTAACCACAACAAGCATTACAATCCATTAAGTATTGGCAAACCCTCCAGTGAGTTTTCATATACCTGAAATTACGATAAAGGAAAACAATCCTCACATTTTCATTTAAAGAAGTTCTTCTCATCTCCACATCTTAAAAATAGACTCTTCAGGAAGTCAGTTTAGTCTTTCATGTATGTACTGCCTTTAGCTTTCCTGAAAACGCAAATTCCTGACAATTTCAAGACTGCTCCAAAATGCTAAGCATAAAAGAGGAAAATAAAAGGACTCAATGTTTACTTTTTAAGGTAACCCAAATCTAAATCTAGCCATCTTTCCCCAAAAGAAGTAAATAAGAAAGAAACCCTTCAGGTTACACTGTGATTCTGGGACACTGGGAAGACCCAGAAGGTCAAAGTCATAAAACCTATTAAATATTCTTCTATGACTTGACCTGAGGAAAGAACCCCAATAAAATTCATGGAAACATTAGAGCATAAAGTGAAGTGCTTCTCCTCTGAGAGTGGAAAGCATCTTGAAAGAAAATAATCAGTTAATAAAACTAGGCTCCCATCTTGAATTTTCTAAACTAATCTTGATTGTACCATGCTTCCTCAAGTATCCTCTTAGCTCATTTCTAAATGCATTTGTTTTTAAGCAATTCTCACTTAGATTATCCAGGCACAGATCGTAAAGAAAGATTTGAATTCCCCTTGAAAAGAGTCTTGATAAATTTTTTTTTACTGCCCAGAAAATGTCTGGAAAAACCTGGTGAAAGCTAATAAGTTATTTTCTCAGTTTGTAAATTTTTTATGTTTTCAGCTGTCAATTTATTAAACAGTAGTCAGAACCTCCATTTTCTTATTGCCTCAGAAACCCTGCCTGTGCAAATACCTACAACAAGTAACAGTTAATGAAGGGCCAGAGGCAAAGAATGTACGTGTTGATTAGTTATGCTGTATGTGCAGCTCAAATTCCACCTATGTAGCCGATAAAGAGTATGCTACTTAGAGGCCTAACCTACAGATGTGCTAATCTCTACTATTAAAACTCCAAGCTCTTTTTAATAAACTGACAAAAAGCAACTGCCATTATTGATTTCTAACTATCTAGCATGTGATTTATGACATGAACTAATGAGTCCCCATTTCTTGAGGATCAGATAATGATTAAAACTGTATAGTTCTGCTGGAGGATTGAGCCACATCCAGGTTTGAGAGTTCAAGAGTGTTAACTGAATAAAACATTCATTAAGTAAGCACACATGATATATTTATACTTAAGTGTAATCAGATGTTCAATTTGATTTCTTCGGTTTCTCAAAGTTTCTGCAGAACAATCAGTGAAATATCCCTTATGAAGGACATGCTAAGATACTGGAAACCAGTTGTGAAACCCTGTCACCCACTTTGAGTCTCCTGTCCAATTGCAGAGGGGAAGGGGACATTTCCCATACCCAAAGCTAAGGAAGGCACTTTCTGAAAACCACACATAGAACTGGAGTTTGGGGGACACAGAGTCTTGTAACTGAGTGTCACCTGGAAGAGTCAGGTGGATGGCTATGCCTTTCCCTGAAGACAGGAGGAGGAGAGAGGGCTAGGATGAAAATGGGAGTGAGCTGCACTTCCACTGACAGCAAGGTGCTTGCTTCCCATGGACCAGACATGGGCTCACCAAAAATCATACCTGGAAGAGCAAGGTATCCCAAGGGTAATCCCAGCAGAGTCTGGTAGGATGGGTCTCTAGAGAGGAGTCTTAAGTAATGGGACATTGCCCAGAACAGAGACCTACAAATTGAACAACCCAGAAAAACACTCCACAGGAGAAAGTCAGCATTTAGAACCTGCCCCAATTGAGAGCATTTTAACAGCCAAGAGAAACTTCAGATGATGCCAGCTATATATAAAATTTTTCTTCCTTTACCTGACTTATCTTTTCTCCACACTCCCCAAACACTGAAGAGCTAGAAGCAGTGAGTGTGTGGGGGGGTGGGGGGGTAGAAGGAAAGTGATGAAAAGAGAGCGATGAAAAAAATAGACTATGCTCTTCCTCCCACAGCAGACCTTGAGACCTGAGTTGCACCTGACCTGGAGAAGAAAAGGAGTTGGATTGCAAGAGTCTCTAAAACTTTAATAGACTGGACCAGACCTTTCAACTCCTAAAAAGTGAGATAGTTCTATTTGTTAATATCTGAAAGTAACAGGGAAATGGAGCCAAACAAACAAGGCTAAATGGAAAACAAAATACCAGATTTGATAACAGCTTGATGAAGACCATTAAATGCCTCAAAACAATAGTCTAATTAAAGCTGGATGGAGACTATAACTTACACTGGAATCTCTAAAAGAGGCTTTTTACTCCCCACCATCACCACCTTTCCAATGAATTTGTGGGTACATCACTTCCAAATCTGAGTGTGAGATGTTACTGCTGCAATCTAAGGAAAGTCCAGTATAAAACACACACACACCAGTGCAAAAACAAAAGAAGGAAGAGAGACTGCAGGAAAGACCTTGCTTACCTCCAGCATCCAGCACTGTGTGGGATATGCTGTCTGGTCCCTGTCTGGGAAATAGCCCAGTATGAGCTGCCATATGGAAAAGAAGGAAGCTAGGGATCTTCCTGCAGGAGAAGTAAGGGATGAAGAGCAAGCAGTAAAGGAGCACACAAGAGAAGCACAGTCCCATCTCAGATCTCAGGAGGTGGAAGGAGTGTCTGCTCAAGGACTCACTTTGCCCTTTAGCATGCTGACACTCACCACATTACCTTAGTGTAAAAACATGGCCCTGTAAACATCTGTGTCTGTCCAATCTGAGCATATTCCTTCCTCCCGTAAGGGCAAGGCTTGGAACGAAGTGGAAGGTTGGGAGAACTTTTCTCATCTGAGGGGCAGGAAGAGCTACCACAACCTTACTTGATGGCTTTTTGGAGAACTGCTTATAAGAATAGACATATCTCGGGCCGAACCAGTGGCTCACTTGGGAGAGTGCGGCTCTGGGAGCGCTGAGGCTGCAGGTTCGGATCCTATATAGGGATGGCCGGTGCGCTCACTGGCTGAGCACGGTGCGGATGACACCAAGCCAAGAGTTGCGATCCCCTTACCGGTCACACACAAAAAAGAATATACATATCTCCTTTGAGGAAATTACACTTTGGTTACAGTAAATGATTGTCCGAAGTCACCTGATTAATAATAGCTCTGCTCCCTACTTCCCCTTTTGCTGTGAATGCCTAATGTTAGCTAATGATGCAATTCCATCACCATTCTATCTGTCAAGTTTCTGGCAATCTAGACCTCCTCAAGTCTTCTTCTGACCTACTCTAAGAAGGCTCAAATAGTAAGACAGCTCTTCACAAACACATATACCATGGACAAAGCTCACAGAAGAAAATAAATGTATTCCAATTTGTGATGATACTAACCTAAATTGCATTAATTATCACCTGTATGAGATGCACAATCTTTTAAAATTTATTTCTCCTTAATTGACCCATCATTCTGACCAAAATGACACAAAATTGGAGTAAAGGGTTTCCAACTTTTTTGATTATTCACATATATCAATGATAATGATAATGATAACACATCTTTATTGACTTATCACAGAGCTAAACATTTTATATACTTTATACTATATATATACTTTATGTACTCACAATAACCCTGGAATTCATTATTTTCCCATTTTCAGATGAAATAGTTTAACAATTATAAGTGACTTATCCAAGGACATACAGTTACAAAGTCGTAGAGAAAAGATTCCAATGCAAGTCCTTAAGTTTTACACCAAAATGCCTCTCACTAGAATGGAAGGTTTCCTGGGTTTTCATTCTTAGATTGCTACTGCTAGTATTTTTTTAAAAACATATCTTATATTTGTGATATAAAAAGGCATGCATGCCTGAACCAGTTGTCTTCTTACTGACAATTTCTATTTAAATATAAGGGGTCACTTTGAGATATCCTAAAGCATGTAATAAATAAAAATGACTGTGTAAATAGGTCTTTATGGATCTTCAAGGAACTTTTGGGAAATAACATTGTTTTTAAGACAGTAGCTTAAAACGTTGATTTTATTTATTATACTGAATATGTGTTTCTTTGTGGACAATATAGTTTTATTTTGTTTTAAATTTGGGGTAAAAATTTTAGATGGTTTAGAAAGATCGAGAAAGGATATTAGGAGTTATATTTTTGTATGTATGCTGTCCTGCTATATTTCACATATTTATATCAAATGGTAACAGAACGCCTTTTGCCTTTTGTTGTGTATATAAATATATGCTCTGTATTGCCATCAAGTTCCTGAGAACAAGAAACGCGTACTTGCCCTCCATGGTGCCTTACTTGGCAAAATCTTAGAAAGCATTAAATAAAGAGTTGCTGTTTATTTTATCTCACTTCTAAGGATTCAGAAGAGAAATAATATGACCCAAAAGAGAGTAAAGGTAGATTAGAAATGACTAGAAATGCTTCTGTTGGTACCTCCCACAGCTAAAGTGCCCATAGCCCAGCTCTCACTCCTGATCTCTTTAAAATCAAAGACGGTTCTATAAATACATACGCCATAATAATGGTGCAAACAAGAAGCTGCATTCAGACAGTCATGTGAATTCCGGTAAATGAAGGCTCAAGCCCTCTTGCTGCCAAAGCCTTGCCTCAAACAGTTTTGTAGCATTAATCATGTCCTAGAGGCATCGTTGGGACACCTGTTTGGGCCATGGGCACCCAGGAGTGCCAGCTCTGGAGAGGATCAGCAGAACGAGAGGACCCCAAAGTATACTGAGGATAGTTGGCCCGTGAGTTTATATGCTCCTTCCCTGCTCCCTTTATTTCCTCTCAGCTTTCATTCCGCTTCAGAGAGGACACTGAAAGTCAGTGCTGTGCTGAGCTCCACTGGACACAAACCACCCAAGGAGAAGTATCGGAACTGACAAATGGCCACAACAGCATAGCCTGGAGTTCTGAATAGGCTCTGAGGTCAGCCTCCGCCCGAACCAATTCCTGTCTCTCCTTCCAAACCCTGAGCAAGCACAGGACACCTGAGGTAAAATAAAAGAGGTTTTCCCTGGGAGGAGGTTCCCAAGGCCCCAGAATGTGTTCTTCCACTGATGCTGCCTGCAGTGAAACACCAATAAGACCCACAGGGGTTTCCAAGGTACCTTTCCATACTGATTGGGGGACATACCAGAACTTTTCTTTTTTGGCTTAATTATTAAGCACCTGAATGGGGTTTGGAAAGGAGGAGAACTGACATGCACAGACCCCAGAGAGCTTCCCCATGGCGGGCTCCCTGTGCATGTATAAGCAAATAGGATAAGCTGAGCTGTTACATTTCCCTTGATTCCACCGTAGCCCGTCTCACAGAGCCCTGGAAGCTTCCTGCCACTGCCAGACTCTTTTCTTCTTTCTGGCACATAAGTATGAAGCACACAATCACATGTAAATGCTGAGCCTTGGAAAGGTAAGTGAACTCAATTTACATTTCAAAGGCGTTTTTCTCTGTTTGGGGAAGACATATCATCTGCTTATTAAACATCCACCAACAATCAGCTCTGATGCAGTGTGGGCCTTGATCCACCTCTTACAGATTTGCTTGAGAGCTTTAAGCCCTCTTAATCTCAGGCTGGTTCACATTTGACTGCTAAGGTTTTAGCTGAGTAGCTGAATATTCAGCTGCAATCACCATTTCATTTGATCATTTAAATAGAGGAATGCATTTTTTTCTCTTCACTACTTTAATCTTTTTCTGATTAACAAAAAAGGCCTTAGGTCAGAAAGTGGGCAGGGATGTGAAGCAAATTACTGATTCCTGTGGCTAAAAGCTCTGTACAAACATAAGGCATTATTGCATTTGGCCCTTCTAAAATTGAGTTTCCTGACCTTTACAAAACTTTTACCTCCTTTAGGACAGTATGAACAAATGAAAACACCGATATTTGTGTCTTCTTAAGTACATCCTACGTAATTTTTTTGTGTGTGTCTTTTTGTGAACGGCCGCACCATGCTCAGCCAGTGAGCGCACCGGCTATCCTTATATAGGATCCGAACCCGCAGTGGGAGCACTGCTGCGCTCCCAGCACCGCACTCTCCCGAGTGCGCCACGGGGCCGGCCCCATCCTACATATTTTTTAGAATTGCAAGACAGTATAGTAGAGTGGAGACATATTGCCTAGGGTCATATCCCAGTTCTGGTAATTTCTATGTTTCTTAACCTTTCTGTGCCTTTGTCTGCTCAACTGTAAAATGGTCACATAATAGTGCTTCCCTAAAAAGATGTCATGTGGGATGAATTAATATATGGAAAGCATTAGAACAATAACTGGCTCAAGGTATGGGCTGTATAATGTTAGCTATTATTTCTTAAAACAATCTGCCTACAATAATATATTTTAAAAATCCAAAATTATGTTAAACTCTAAATTTTTACTCTCTTTGCAGATATCCATCATCAGGACACATCTGTCTCAGCAATAGGCCCCAAGTGTGTCACCTTGAGGAAATCCTTTAATATTTTTCTTGAGTTTTAGTTTCCCTAGTCTGTAAAATGGAAACAATCATCATTCTTACCTCCTAAGATTGTTGTATAGCAAATGAGGAAAAAATGAAAACATGTGTGATCAGATACTCAGGCTCCTCCACTTCACCCAGGGCAGGAAGAACAGTGCCTGGTTTTCTGCTCAAGGTTGCAGTATTGATGATCAGGTAAACAAGGTCTAGCCTGGGATCTCCAAAAGGCAGGCACAAGAGTGGTTGGGAAATCAAAACCAAAATACATCAGAAAGGAACAAAATACAGAAGTAAAAATAGTTAATGTATTCAAGCAAACGGAAGAATTTTTCCAATTTTTTTTTGTCCACAAACTAAGGTTCCTCCTGCATACAATATCCCTCAATTTTTGCAATAATGTTAAATAACTATGTGACAAGAAGAATAGTTGAATGCCATCTTTATAAGAGCCAGGTTCTCCAGTGGAGAAAGAAAGGAGATTAAAATGTTAGGGCTCCCCACAAGAGAGAGGGCGAAGGGGAGGGTTTGGCCATAGTACAAGACGTCTAAATGAACTGGCACCATCCTGCCTTGCCCATTCAAATCCTCTTCCACCCCTCATCTAAGACAAACACATTCTGGGACTGGTCTAAGGGCCCTACCAAAATTGGGCACTAGACACAGTAATTAGTCAAGTTGGTCTCATAATTCCTACCACAGGGTTAGTTAAGTTCTCACAGAGCACAGATGGGACTGGCCGCGGACAGGCATTGACAGGATTCAAAAGTCAAGTTCAAAGCAGGGGGCTGCTCTGCCCTGGTCAGGAGAGCTTCTGGCAGAGGTTTTCCTGTCCAGTGTGTCCGAGTCCTTACTGCCACCTGGTTCATTCAGGGATCTTGTTGAAATACAGGCACTCTGTTCAGTAGGTTTGGGTGGGACCTGAGGTTCTATACTTTCAACAAGCTCCCAGGTGATGCATCCAAGGATCACACTTCATGCAGCTAGTGTCTAGTTCTCTGGGGAAGTTCTTCAGAAAGAAAGGGTTCTAACAAGGATGACCTGAGAGATTTTATAAAAGGTAAGAGGTCATTTATTACTAGGTCTCTTTGTAGCTCTGTAAAGGTTGAAGGGGTATGAACCCTCTTGCAGAGGCTCACTCTCTAGAGAGTGGATAGATAATTCTCCCCTTCTCAGGAAGTTGTGTGTTGGAAAATAATATGTTGAACTTTTCTGCATTTTTTTCTGAGTGTCCTGCCTAACTAACGACCCAAGAGCTGTTTAGGGCGAGTCTTCCACACCTATTAAAGTTCCCCCTGTGAGATCACATCATTCTTTTTACAGGTCAGAAGTGTCCAAACAATCCCAGTGGTCATATCAACCACTGGGCTGGAGCCAAAATACCCACATGTGACATTATGGGGTGTGACCGAATAGTCTCTAAGGACTCATCCTGTTCTAACGTGACAAGATTCTAGGTTCTAGTTTCTCTCATAAAAGTATGGGGATATTTGTTTTTGTTACTGTTTGTTTTAATCCAAGTTAATGTGTTATTATTATACAGAACAAAAGGGGGAACATCAATGCAATTTGTTCATCCGGCAGTGGAGGAGATGACGACCCTTCTTCACATATCTGAGGTACATGTCTTATTATAATAAGTAGTCTAAATAAAGCACAGTTAACCAAAGGGAAAACAACCTCCTTTAACAACTTCTGCACAAAGAGTCATATGAATTCATCTGTTTTCTACGGCATAGACAAAATTAACTTTTCTTTCTTATGTTGAAAACTAGTGTATAATCATTTCTAACAAAAAAAAGATATCTATCTAAATATACTGAACCTCCTACGCTCACTTCCTTCAAGTCTTCACTGTCCTTTTTGTTTTCTCAGTAGCAACCACTGTCTTCTAGCAGACTACATAATTCAGGTATTTCTTATGTTTATGGTTTACTGCCTTTCGCTATGCCAAGGTGGGCCTCCACTCCACAAGGGCAAGGATCTTTTTTTCTTTTCGTTTATTGAAAAACTTAGAATAGTGTTTGGAATGTAGAAAACACTCAAAAAAAATATATATAAACCGCCTTAAATCTTCTAAATCCAAACCCTTGATTCTACTCTTATGGGAAGAGAAAAGGTAAAATGGATAAAAAGAGGAAAAAAGAGAAACATTTGTGCATGTAGATTAAATTTTTACATTATGCATTATACCTGCTGGATGATTAAAATGTTTCAGAGTTTTAGAATAAGCTCTACTAGTTAGTCATACAAATACTCTGAATTGTTTCACTGGAAAGATATTTAGTGCAAGGACTGTACAGCAGTTTAAAGCAGTAAAGCAGTTTAGTGCAACTGATTTAATGATAGAGAAACAGAGGCAGAGGCAGCTAAACTTTTTAATTTTGTTCCATATTAACTACAGATATCTGCCTTATTCTTTATTTCTCACTATTTCTCCATCTCTGAAGATGACAGAATCTCGATAACCTTCCAAATACAGACAAAGCAAAGCCCAGTAGCATCAAGGGCTCTCACATATCCACAAGGAGGCAATGATAAAGAAAAAAGTGGAAGTGAGCCCTTAGCAGCAGAAGAAACGTATGGCCCCTGCACAGGAGTAACTGAGCAGCACCATCATTATCTCTGCTTGCCTCTCCCATCAATGAAACCCAAGTGCACAGCCTCCTTGTCCCAGGCCTGCTCTAATTCCCCACTACGAAGCCCTTCATTAAATCATCTTCTGTGTGCTAGTGCCTTAGGAAAGTTGTCTTTCATGCAGAATACATCAGTTTAGGTAGCTGAAGAAATGTTCTTTTTATTACTGCATTCATTTCTCAGTAACCCATTTAATAATAATTATAATAACATCTCGAATTTAAACAGTGCCTTTAGCACTACTTTCTCATCAGTCAGTTGCTATTTCTTTGAGAGTTTTCCTCTCAATGACTACTTTTGAAATGGAGAGATGTAGAGGACAGAATTCTTGAATAATATACATTACTTTACAGGATCATTTAGTCAAATATGGCAATGAACAGAACAAATTACTGTAGACTGTTTTGTAATTTACGGTTTGTGTGCCAAACTGCTCATGAAATTCAGGCTCAATAAAAGGCAGAAGGCCTTTGAGAAGAGATCATTTGCTACAACACGGGCTATCAAGGGAATACATGGCACACATTCTCCATGTGGCACGTGGTACAGAAGAAAAAGCCTTAAATTCAGAGTCAGAAAGACTGACAGTGAAATTGAAATTCTGGTTCTATCTTAGAGCTGTGTGACCTTGAGCAAGTTTTTTCATCATTATAAAAGTTAGTTTACTCTGCTGAAAGTTGGAGGGCAGATTAAATTAAATAATGTGAGCATACTGTAGGAACTCAATAAAAAATAGTTGGCATTTTTATTATCCTCTAAGTCACTAAGATATAAGCTTTACAGCTTCTATGGATATTACTATGAAGAAAAATGGCCATTTTTATTAATGAATATGTATTGTATTTATTATATTTATTGAGTATTCAATATGTGGTAGGTTATTTTTCATAAAGATAGAATATATTCTAAGATAGAATATATATTATTATCCTCATTTTATAGATGAGGAGACTGAGCAAAACACAACCTTTCGATGCCCTGCCTAAAAGCCTTCAGAGATTTCCCATTGCACTTGGAATAAAACCCACTTTTCCCAAATCGCCAAGCTCTATAAGAGCAGCCCCTGCCTCCCTCTGTGACTTCATTTCCTACACTACATCCCACACCGTCCACCAGCTCCATCCTCACCCCAGCTTTTCCAAACTCAACAAGATTTTTCACTCTGGCTGTGCAGTCCTTGCACTGTGGGTCCCCACCACCTACCCCAAACCCCATTTTTGCATGACTACCTCCTTGTCATTCGGATCTTGGAATAAATGCCATTTCCAGAGAGGCCTTTTTTGACTAGCCAACTCATAGTAGCTGCTAGGTTATTCTCTATGGCATAACTGGATGTTATTTTTCTGCAAAGTCCTTATCACTCTGTTATTATTACTGTTTAGCTACGCATGTGTTTGTTATCTGCACAAACACACACACGCACACACACACTCATTAATATCAGCCCCAGGACCCTCCAGAAACTCGATAGCTTTGTTCACCTTTGCATTCCCAGTTCTTAGAACACTGCCTGGCACATACTGGGTGCTCATAAATGTTGTTGACTGACTGCATGAACAAATGACTGAGTGACTTAATCACTGGGGTGTTCAGAAGGCTTCCCTCATGTCTAGGCAGAATTTAAATGTAAAGTCACTTCCTTCAGCTTGTTGGTCTATAGACACGGAGAACAAACGTACGACTCATGCTTAAATGAATACGACCCCAAAAGCATGGGCAACCAAAGGAACAATAAACAAATGGGATTATATCAAACTAAAAAGCTTCTGCACAGCAAAAGAAACAATTAACAGAGTTAAAAGACAACCAACAGAGTGGGAGAAAATATTTGCAAAATATACATCTGACAAAGGATTAATATCCAGAATATATAAGGAACTCAAACAACTTTACAAGAAAAAAACAAGCAACCCAATTAAAAAATGGGCAAAAGAGCTAAGTAGGCATTTCTCTAAGGAAGATACACAAATGGCCAACAGACATATGAAAAAATGCTCAACATCACTCAGCATCCGGGAAATGCAAATCAAAACTACACTGAGATACCATCTAACCCCAGTTAGGATGGCTAAAATCCAAAAGACTCTGAACAATAAATGCTGGCGAGGTTGCGGAGAAAAAGGAACTCTCATACATTGTTGGTGGGACTGCAAAATGGTGCAGCCTCTATAGAAAATGGTATGGAGGTTCCTCAAACAATTGCAGATAGATCTACCATACGACCCAGCTATCCCACTGTTGGGAATATACCCAGAGGAATGGAAATCATCAAGTTGAAGGTATACCTGTTCCCCAATGTTCATCGCAGCACTCTTTACAATAGCCAAGAGTTGGAACCAGCCCAAATGTCCATCATCAGATGAGTGGATACGGAAAATGTGGTACATCTACACAATGGAATACTACTCAGCTATAAAAACGAATGAAATACTGCCATTTGCAACAACATGGATGGACCTAGAGAGAATTATATTAAGTGAAACAAGTCAAGCACAGAAAGAGAAATACCACATGTTCTCACTTATTGGTGGAAGCTAAAAATTAATATATAATTCACACACACACACACACAAAAAAAAAAAAAAAAACCAGGGGGCGGGGGGAAGAAGATATAACAACCACAATTACTTGAAGTTGATACGACAAGCAAACAGAAAGGACATTGTTGGGGGGAGGGGGGAGGGGGGGAGGGAGGGAGGTTTTGATGATGGGGAACAATAATCAGCCACAATGTATATCGACAAAATAAATTTTTTTTAAAAAATCTTTTATTTACTCAAGCATTAATTAGCTCAGACCTTAGACATATTTTTTAACGCAAACTTTGAAAATATTACTTCACATACACATATCCATCTCATTCTCCTCTACTGAGACTGAGTTTGTTGTAGTATATTGATTTCTATTGCATCTGTTTGTTTCTTGGTTTACACCGAGGGCCTTTTTTAAATCCCCAGCCCCATCAGGGACAGCGCTACTGCTGCAGTACGCATGTGCCACTCTGCTCCTTTGAGTCGCGCACGGGGAAGACGCTCAGCACTGACAGTAACTATGATGCCAGCCCAGCCTCTTTCTGCTGTTCCTGAACTTCCCAATCTTGTTGAGCAATGTTCATGACCAGCTGAGTAACGTCTCTGTAATGTTTCCTCCTGAGATAAGAATATACATTCTACTGGGTCATAGTGGGAATTAAACGAGGTAATGCTTGCAAGGTGCCTGCAAACACTAAAAATGGTGCCTGATTTTGTATATTTGTCTGGGAAGAGGTGAATGTCAAGAAAGAAAAATAACAGAAACTTTTTAGTCTTCCAACAAAGCAAACAGTTCTCTGGTAGGCACAGATTTTCACTGCCTAGGGTGCTTTAATAAATAATTAACCTTATAGCTATTTGCTTATATCTAAGAGAGAAATCTTGTCAGACAGCAGTAAATTATTGCTGTAATATAGGGAACAAAACAGAATATGGTTTGTATTTGTAAAAGGTGTATATTTCAGAATTTTTTCAAAACAATCAAGATGACTTATGAAGAGACTGTCTTAAATAAATTCCCACACACTGTGAGCTCTTCAGAACATACTGCTGAATGCTGCTCAGCTGCAGAAGCCCTAAAGCAAGGATAGGGTAGGAAGAAGGGACAGAGTGTGACAACGATACGTATGGGCAATGAGATGCTCTTCAATGGAGTGGCACAGTTACCCAACTTAGAGGGGTTTTAAAAAAATCACAAATATTGTTAGTTCTGAGTCAATTAAAATTATCATAGGATATAGGACAGTTTTCAGCATACAAAATTAAGAGCATCCAAGAGACAGACAAATAGAACATAATGTGGAAGCAAGTATCTTTCAATTTGTTTTCATGTACTCTCGTGAGAGAAGTTAAATGTGAATCAACACCGAAATTAGACAATTGACAAAACTGGAGATCAATGGGCATACCAGTAGTATCTCTACAAAATTATCTAAGCATTTTTTTCTTGATTCAGTTCAATTAATGCTTATTTAGTACCTACTAGGTAACACTGTACTTGCTTCTGCATCATGTATCTTGTGATACCCAAGACAGTTTAACTTTCACAAGTTTAAAATAGTATTCACTCACTGATTTTGTATCTGAACTTCAATATTTAGATAAATAATGGAACCAAACAATAAAAATAAAAAAATAAAAAACGAATCTTCCTTGCTAACAATAGTGCTCTCTCATACTTTTCCCTTTCTAAGGCTGTAATTTGCTTCTGTTTATTCAAATATTCTATGATAATCCCACAAAAGCCCTGCCCTCAATGCAGTTAAGATATAATCAAGCACAATGCTTTTAAAATTTATTCAAACTTATGCAAAAAGGTAAAAGAAGAAAAATGAGGGTTTATTATTAACATTGGAGAATGTTAATCACTTTACAAAAGGATTCATCAAAGGATTCCTTTAAACATAGTGCTCCCTTTGTGCAGTTGTGATATTATTCAATTTACAAAAATTGAATTTTCATACAACTTTTAAGGAAAATATCTATTGCCTAAAGGGCAGTAAATAATAATCTGTAAAAAACCACTACATTTCATGATAGATCAAATAAAGTAAATTAGGCACACATATTTCTATCTTTAAAAACATGTGTCTCAGTCTAAGGTCTGGAGGGAAGTGCATACAGCCCAGCAGCCACCAATGTGAGCAAAGACTAGACCCTTGCAGCACTGGTACCAGAGTTCAGTCTAAGGCTCGGAGGGAAGTGCGCATAGCCCAGTGGCCGCTGAGGTGAGCTGAGACCAGACACTTGTGGCACCAGGGTCCAGTCTAAGGCCCTGTTTGGGAAAGGAAGCCCACATAGCCCAGTAGGCACTGAAGTGAGCTGAGACCTACACAGCACCAGGGGCTCAGTCTACAGCCATGGAAAGCTAGAAAAGGAGCCAAGGTGTTGTAATATAGATACAGCCACACCTTCACTCACCACAAGGACAGTTTCCCACAACAGTAGCAGCCAGGCCACTCTACAGGCAACCTACCACTCACTTGACTACATTGATATAAGAGTCACCAGTAGAGGCTGCAAATAAAGGAGGAAGTCTTTATCCTCATAGACAACCCCAAAGTAACAGAAGAAGCAAGTCCTCAACCAGATGACCAACATCAACAAAAAAATGCTAGAATTACAAACAAAGAAGAAGAGATGACAGCACCAAAGGAATACAGTAATGCTCAAATTCCAGACAAAATAAGAACAAGGAGTCCTTGAAATGTCTGAAAAATAATTCCAAGCACTGATCTTAAGAAAGCTTGAAGAAATAAAAGAAGACCCAATTAGAGAACACAAGGAAACAAGGAAAAATATCCAGAATATGAAGGAGGAAATTTACAAAGAGATTAATACCTTAAAAAAGAATGTACCAGAACTCCTAGAAATGAAAGATTCACTCAATGAAATAAAAAACACAACAGAGAGCTTGAGCAGCAGGCTAGAGCAAGCAGAAGAAAGAATTTCAGATCTCGAAGATGGTCTTTTCAAAATAACCCAGGCAGACAAAAAAAAAAAAAAAAAGAAAAGAAAGAAAGAAAAGAATTAAAAATAATGAGGAAAATCTAAGAGAGATAGCAGACAACCTCAAGCTCTCTAACATCCGAATTGTGGGTGTTCTGTAAGGGGAGGAGAAAGGAAGATGTATTGAAAACCTATTCAAGGAAATAATAAGAGAAAACTTCTCAGGGGTAAGGAGAGATGCAGGCCTTCAGATCAAGGAAGCTCAAAGTCCCCAGACAGATTCAATCCAAAAAGATCCTCTCAAAAACAGATTACAGTCAAATTTCCAAAGCTCAAAGACAAAGAGAGAATTCTAAAAGCAGCCAGAGAAGAGCATCAGTCACCTCTATGGGAACTCTTACCAGACTAATCAGACCCACGTGAAACTCTACAGCCAGAAGAAAGTGGAATGATATATTCAAAACAATAAAAGAAAAAAATTGCATGCCAAGAATTCTTTATGCAACAAGGCTGTCCTTCAGAAATGAGAGAGAAATAGTATATTTCCCAGAAAAATGAAAATTGTGGGAGTTCACCACCACACGACCAGCCTTGCAAGAAATTCTCAAGGGAGTCCTTCATCTGGAATCTGAATAATGAATGTCACTACCACAGATACACAAAATAGAGCAAAACCTGCTGTTAAAACAAAAATGCCAGTGAGAAAGATTGAGAAGCTAAATCATGCCACATCAAATATCCAACTAACATTGAAGAAGAGAAATAAAAGGGGAAGTAAGGATCAAAAGATATTTAAAACATCTAAACAAAAAGCAATTAAATGACAAGAATTAAACAATATCTGTCAATGACTGCCCGAAATGTGAATGGATTAAATTCCCCATTCAAAAGGCACAGATTTACTGATTGGATTAAAAAGCTAGATGCAAGTATATGCTGTCTCCAAGTGACTCATCTCACATATAGAGACACACAGACTAAAAGTGAAGGGATGGAAAAAGATATACCATGCAAATGGAAACCAAAAGCGAGCAGGAGTAGATATTCTTATATCGGATAAAATAGACTTTAACCCAAAAAACATAAAAAAGACAAAGAAGGCCACTATATAATGATAAAAGGATCAATCCAGCTAGAAGACATAACAGTCAGAAATATATATGCACCCAATACTGGAGCAGCCAGATATATAAAGCAAACACTCTTAGACCTAAAGAAAGAATAAGCCCTAATGTGTTAATAGTGGGTGAACACCCACCATGAACACCCCTCTCTCTGTATGGGACAGATATTCCAGGCAACAAAGAGACACAGGACTTAAACTACACATTAGACCAACTGGACCTGGAAGATATATACAGAACATTTCAGCCAACAACTAAGGAATATACATTCTTCTCATCAGCTCAAGGAACACTCTCCAGGATAGACCACATATTAGGTCACAAATCTAGTCTCAGCAAATTCTTAAAAATTGAAATCATTCCAAGTATCTATTCAGACCACAATGGACTACAACTGGAAATTAATAACAAGCAAAACTCCAGAAACTATACAAATATATGACAAAGGCTCCTGAATGACCTATGGGTTCAAGAAGAAATTAAATAGGAAATCAAAAAATTTCTTGTAAATAATGAAAATGAAGATACATCATATCAAAACATGTGGGATACTGCCAAAGCAGTACTAAGAGGCAAATTTATTGAAATAATTGCTTACATCAAAAGAACAGGAAGACTTCAATTAAACAACCTAACACTACACCTCAAAGAACTTGAAAAACAAAAACAATACAAACCTAAACGTAGCAGAAAGAAAGAAATAATTGAGATCAGAGCAGACCTAAATGAAATAGAGACCCAGAAAAAAATAGAAAAGATCAACAAAACTAAAAGTTGGTTTTTCGAGAAGATAAATGTAATAGACAAACATTAGCCAGGCTAAGAAATAAAAAAGAAGAGAGAAGACCGAAATAACAAAAATCAGAAATGAAAAGGGAGACATTACAACTGATAGCACAGAAATATGAAGAATCATTAGAGACTATTATCAACACCTGTATGACAACAAATATGAAAATCTGGAAGATATGGATAAGTTTCTAGACACATACAGACTACCCAGGCTGAACCAAGAAAAGATAGAAAACCCGAACAGAGCAATAACAAGCAATGAGATTGAAGTGATAATCAGCAATCTTCCAACAAACAAAAGCCAAGGTCCGGATGACTTTACAGGTGAATTCTATCAAACTTTTAAAGAGGAGTTAATACCAACTCTCCTCAAACTATTCCAAAACATTGAAACAGAAGCTACTCTCCCAAACTCTTTCTATGAGGCCAATATAACTCTAATACCAAAACCAGATACACAACAAAAAAAGAAAATTACAGGCCAATATCCTCGATGAACTAGATGCAATAATCCTAAACAAAATATTAGCAATCAGAATCCAGCAACACATTAAAAAATCTATACACCATGATCAAGTGGGATTCATCCTAGGGATGCAAGGATGTTTCAACACACAAAAGTCAATAGATGTGATACACCACATCAACAAACTCAAGGACAAAGACCATACGATTATCTCAATAGAGGCTGAAAAAGCATTTGACAAAATTCAACATCCCTTCATGATAAAGACTCTCAACAAAATAGGTATAGAAGGAAAATATCTCAACACAATAAAAGCCATCTATGACAAGCCCACTGCCAGTATCATTCTGAATGGGGAAAAACTGAGGGCTTTTCCCTTAAGAATAAGAACAAGACAAGGCTGCCCACTCTCACTGCTACTATTTAACATAGTACTAGAGGTACTAGCCAGAGCAATTAAAACTTCATTGAGATACCACCTCATCCCAGTTAGACTGGCTGCAGTCAAAAAGACCATGAATAACAAATGTTGCCGAGGGCATGCAGAGAAGGGAACACTCCTACACTGCTGGTGGGACTCTAAATTAGTACAAGCACTATGGAAAATACTATGGAGGTTTCTCAAACAACTACAGACAGATCTTCAGTATGATCCAGCAATCCCACTTCTGGGTATATACTCAGAGGAATGGGAATCATCATGTCAAATGGATACCTGCACTCCCATGTTCATCGCAGCTTTGTTTACAATAGCCAAGATATGGAACCACCTAAATGTCCATTGACGGATGAGTGGATAAACAAACTGTGGTGTATATATACATCTTGGAATACTACTCTGCCATAAAAAAGAATGAAACCCATTTCCAGCAACATGAATGAGCTTGGAGAAACTTATGTTGAGTGCAATAAGGAAAGCACAGAGGGATGAATACCGCATGTACTCACTCATATGTTGGAGCAAAGAGATAAAGAAGAAAGGAAAGAAAGACCACGGTAGTGCGTTGGACTTCAGAGGGAGAGAACATTCCTTGGGCTACAAAGTGGAATGGGGGGAAATGGAGAGGGAGAGGGAGGTTGGGGATAATTGAGTGGGGGACACAGGGTCCAAATGCAAATGCAATTTGTGGTAATGGGTATGCTGCCAGTATGAATCTGTTCCTCACATCATGGACATGAGTGGTGACAATCAGCTTTGTATCTCATGAATATTCATAACCAATATAAATAAATAAATAAATAAATAAATAAAAACACATGCACACTTAGTTCAGAGGGGTCTTTTTTGTTTTTAAGGAAATCCAAGAATTCAAAGCTCTATCATTATGGATCATCATGAGGGGATGCTCTGAATATCACCAGAAGGGCAGTCAAGGTCATGTCAACCCCTTAAGGAGACATACAGGGTAAAGAGGGAGAATTAAATGAAGTAAGGCCAGAAAAGGAATAAAATTCTGGATAATGCTGATATTCAGTGCTCCGTGAATATTTTCATGTTTCTGCATGGTCAGGGCTTTCTGAACAAAGACTGCTGGCAACTTGGGTTAAAGAACAATTTAATAGCAACCCTGAAAATAGAGACCCCCAAAAAGGATATAAAATCTTAACTCTCCTTATAGCCATGTATTTACTGTCTGGGGTGGTGAAATAAAGACCTTCCCCTCCTCTCTCCAGAGCGGAATTGTTTACACTCCAGAGCAAATGTCTCTATATCTTCTGAGGGGAAAACGCATAGACATGCCAGGCAAGACCCATAACTTTGGGATTCCTCTCCTGTGGTGCATTCATAGTGACATCGAGCCTTTAATGTACTACCCGTGAGGAAGTAGGGCCTGGGGAACTGGCAACAAGATTCTCTGTAAGAAAGAGTTTGTCTATTTTCTGATCCAGAAACCTTGTCTTCCCTGTCAAGATTAATTAATTAACTAATTAATTAATTAAAGTAACAAATAAAAAGAATTTGTGGATAAAGAAAGAAAATAAAATCATGGAGTGGGGACAGGAGGAAGGAACCTCCGTCTTATACAGATCAGGATTTCTCAACCTTGGCACTATTGACATTTTGAACCACATAATTCTTTTGTGGGGGACCATCCTGCATATTGTAGGACTTTTAGTAGCATCCCTGGCCACTACCTACTAGATGTCAGTAGCAGCCCCCCCCCCCTCCACTCTTGATAATCAAAAATATCTCCAGACATTGCCAAATGTCTCCTGGGGTATAAAATTACCCTTAATTGAGAACCATTGATGTAGAGAAAATAAATGTTACTGACTATGGCCTCAAATTCATAATAGGCCTCAAATATGGTCTATTAAGTGATCTCAGTGCGACTGACTTTCTCCTTTGGTGTTAACAGACTTTATCTCATGATTAGTTTGGGTATTTAGATTTAAATCACCATACCCCAAAGCAATACTTTAGGGGGCTGTCCTAATTAGAATGGGAACCGTCCTAGAATAAGTTATGGAATAATTATGTGATTTACTAAAGAGAGTAATCCAATTAATTGGACAGTAGTGCAATTAAAAAACAAAATTCTAATATGTGAAGTATTTCATCATCTACAGAATTTCAAGATTAGAAAGGACCTAATCCCTCATCACTTCTGACCATGTTGTTAATGCTTTAATATTCCCACAATATCCCCAGTGAGTGACAGTCCACCCAGCGTTTGAACATCTCCACTGACGAGAGGCTCACTCCTCCTAAAGAGCCCCATTGATTTCTAGACAACTTGGAATTTTAGAATTTTCTGCTTTAAATTGAGAAAAAAAATCTCATTTTAGTTTCCAACCATTGATCCAGTGGGTCATTCAAAACAAACCTAAACTCCTTCCCACATAAAAGAAAATCATATATTTGTATTCAATATCATGTTTCTCCAACATCTACCCTTTTCTGAATTAAGTTCTTATAATTCCTTCTCCCATTTTTTTGGCAGGATTTTTGAGTCCTCCCATTCTCCTGGCCGTTCTCTAAAATGTTTACAATTTGTTCATAAAGCTTTTATAATTTGACTTCTGAAATTGAAAGCCATTCTCCAAGTATCTGAATATCACACTGCAGATAGCAGAGAGACTAGCATGTCCCCCATTCTAGTCACTACTTTTCCTTTAATGTAGCCCAAGATGGTTATGTTTAGTAATAAAGCAGAGAGAGAAGGCTAGAGGATCTTCCTGAGGTCAATGGTATAATAAAGAAAATAGAGATTCTTTTATGCTTTTGTCTCTCTATCAAGGAAAACTATCTCCTGAAAGACAATTTTTAAAATAGCGTCATTCCTTTTTTCAAGCAGACCATGTTAACGCCTATTGAATTTACTCTCAATTTGAACTCCAAAATTTCCACCTCATATGTGATGATGCTAAATCCTCTATCTTTATTTGTAAAGTTAGGCATTCGGATCCAAGTTTAGAGTCTTATATTTAATTTTATACCAGTGAATCTCTACAATAATATTTCTAGATTTTTGTTTAAGATTAATATTAAACTCCCAAGTCTACAGTTATGAACTCTGCATCCTCATGCTTTTAGAAAAAACATAACACTTTGCCTTCCTACTATTGTTTACATTTTCACACATGTTCACACTCATTTGTGGCCTTCTTTTACAACATATTCTCCATTAAGATGAATAAAGCACTTCAAGAGGAGGTGAACCTGCCATCAATGAACTTGTTTGAACATAGGCTATTATGTTATTAAGAATTCTCCTTCAAAATTTACACTTTGTTAGAAAAGATAGAAGCAAAATAGCCTATTTTCGTCATTATTAATCAGAATTATACAATTGACATCAAGCAACTCATCTGTTCTCTCCCTGTTTCTTCTATTGGTAACATGATTAATTAGTCTTTTTTATGTTCTTCCCAGTTTTTTCTGAACCTCAGTTTTTGAACTCTCTAGTAAAGGCCATGTTGACTCCAGATGTTTTGGAAGATGTGAATACGGATGAACCCTGAGTTTGGAACACTGCTCAAAATAACTCAGATGTTGTCCAAGAAACTAAGCAGGATGTAAAATTCCACGATTGCATAGATATTACTGGATAAGTGGCTTTGCCTTCACCTACTATAATACATAAACTTAAAGTTTTGCACTACTTTACCAGAAATTCTTTTTTTTATTATTTTGTTGAAACGTAATTAATTATACATATATGTGGGACACAGAGTTGAATATCAGTACCTGTGTACAATGTGTTATGATCAAGTCAGGATAGTTAACATATTCATCATTATAAAATGTAATCATTTCTTTGTGTTAAGGACATACAATCTACTCTCTTCTAGTCATTTGATAACATGCAGTAAATTAATGTGATATATGCCTGGTTCTACTGTACATAAAATTAAGGTTGTCTAATTGCTCTTATAAGTTTTCTTCATTTTTTTAAATCCTTCTTTTTTTTTTTTTTTTTTTTTTTTTTGGCCACCTGGGTTATTTCAAAAAAACTGTCTTTGAGATCAGAAATTATTTTTCCTGCTTTCTCTAGCCTGTTGCTTAAGCTCTTAGTTGTATTTTTTATTTCATTGAATGAAACCCTCATTCGCAAGATTATACTACATTTCTTTTTAAGGTATCTGTCTCTTTGTACAATTCCTCCTTCAGATCCTGGATTTTTTTTTTTTTTCCATATTTCTAGTATCCCTATGTCAATATCTGGGCATCTGGTGGAGCAGTTGCTTCTTCTAATTCTCGAGATTGGCTTTTGAGGAGAGAAGCTCCCTCCTGTAGATGATTTTTATATTGACTATTGGGCAGTTTTAGTTTTAGCTCTGAGTAGATGCAGTTATGTAGTCTCTGTGTGGTTAATTCAACCATTCTCAACATCAGAGTTGTCTGTGTGTGCCTTCATGGCCTAGGCACTGAGGCACTCAGTAGTTTCTTGGTGGGGCCAGTGACACTGTGCTGGGTCATTAAGGCTATGGGCAAGATCTTGAGTTCTTGGGGGAAGCACTTTGGTGCCCTGACACTCCTTGGCTGAGGTGGGTGACCCTAGGCAGATTCACTGGCACCCTGGCTAGTGTTCTGTGACCTCAATAGATGCACTGGGGTGTCCTAAAGCTCCTTAACTTGAATGGATGACCCTGGGAAGGTTTTTCTGCAGGCAGAGACAGTTCCTGGGTTCTTGCTACTCCCCATTTGGAGTTGGGGTGGTGATGGCCAGGAATTTTCTTCCATAATCTATTTGGTTATCCTGAGTTTCTGCACTCACCAGCATCTCTGATGTTCTTTTGATGTGTTCCAGCTCTCTCCCTTCACCTTTTTCATCCAAGTGTAGCTGCATAGTCAATGTATTTTCTGTCGTTGTCAGAGAGATAAGCAACGAGCAAGGTATCCTTCTAGTCAGCCATCTTGCTGCGACCTGCCCGCCCCCCACTTTTTTCACTTCCTCATATTGAAGACCCTGGCAATCCTCACATGTACTACACCCAGCTAAGAGAGCTGCCTTGCCTCCACACAGCTGTGCACCCCCAGAGGAGCTGGCACTCTCCCCCAGCACCCCCCTCCCAGCTCATGCAGCTATTGTGCCATCTTGAAACTGTAACTGCTCTACCAGAAATTTTCTAGAAGGCCTAGGGCAAAGTTTCAGAATTTTTTCAATAGGAAAAATTAAAATATCCTGGAAGGTTTGAAATCTCTGATAGGCTTATGGCTTCTTCTGTGCCCCCTCTATCCTCACACACACACACACACACAAATTTCAGATATCTATCTATTGTAAAAATGCACAGTTACTCTAATATGCAGTCACCATCTACTTTCTATCTCTCCCTTCTATACTTTTAAAAGGCAACTGAAGGCCCATTAAAGTGTGAAACTTTTGCTGAATAATTCTGTCACTCC
Organism: Cynocephalus volans; assembly: GCF_027409185.1. NCBI lineage: Eukaryota > Metazoa > Chordata > Mammalia > Dermoptera > Cynocephalidae > Cynocephalus > Cynocephalus volans. The sequence goes on from NC_084464.1 coordinate 83,384,576, forward strand.
TGTAATGTCTTTCTTTGTTCTTATTTCTTAATATTATGTCATTCCTCTCTAATGCACTGTAATTTATGAAAACAGTAATGGTATCTAGTCTTGCACATGTACCCCAAACAATTAAAAAGAATAGGTAAATGTGTTGAACTGAGACCTATGCCAAAAGCTATGCTTAGAATATATGTTTGAAAGATAAAGTTATTTTATGCACCAGTATTTTTGCTTTGTATTAATAATCTGTTTACTTTAGCAAACAGTATTTTTCCTGATTCATTTCTGTTCCATTTGCTGTCCTTGATAGCCTTTTAATTAGGTTGTTTCTTTGTCAAATGCAAGTTTGTTTTGCTTCATGGATTCAAAAATAATAAAGACAGGTGTTGTATAAATTGTATAGGATAACATGCTATCATGATCAACTGCTAATTAATTTCAGATTCTTTGTGTTACTGTGATGAGGGTGTCCTCTCTCAATGAAATGCAATAAACAATCATTACACATGATTTGTGTTTGTTAATGCATTACATAATTGATAGCAGGGATGGGATTAATTTTTAAGCAAGAGTTTTCATCCAAGTGCTAGCAAAAGCTCTGCTGTCTACAAATTATTGTTGGTTTTATTTTTTATTCTAAGAAACCAGTGATTTTTTCTAAGCAACATATGAATGTATGGGCAGAAAAAAAAAATTTACCTTGAATATAACTCCCATATGCTATTAAAGGTGAAACATCCTAAAGAGGAGTCAGTAAATGTAAAGGGCACTTTATATATTAATAGCAGAAATATTACTCAAAAATTATTGAGTTCTTCTTATGTACGAGGTACGTAACATTTATTTTGTCATTTAATCTTTACACCAATTAAATGGTGTTGGTACTACCATGTTGTAGATGAAGAACCTGTTGTGCAAGGTAGAACACTTTTCATGTACCAAAATGTGGAATGAGTTCTGCAAAATACTAAGCAGTAGGCTTTATTGGAAAAAGGAGGAAATGTCAAAGGTCAGAGTTAGCACACAGATCTAGGTTTTCTCTTCTGCTCTTTATTTCATAGTGAGGTATGCTGGGCAAAATTGGCTAAGCAGCAGGCTACTAGGGCAGGATACTCTGCTGAACTCTCAGTCTGACTCCATATTCTTTACCTTAACAGAGTACATAGGATAGAGCAGTTGTGTCAGGGGAAAACAATCAGACTGTGTTTTGGGCGTAGTCTGGTTTGAGATGCCTGTGGTTTATAGAAGCTGGAAGCCAGCTCCGAGGCCCTGGGAACCTTGAGGCCCATGAGCTATTCAAGTCTCTACTATTATGGAGAAACACAGTCCCAGAAGTAACTGCTCCCACTGACAGAAGGGTAGCCTGGGTTTCAGGAAGCTTTGTCCAGATGCCCCAGACTGAACACCCTATGGTTACGTTCAGATTATTTTGCTTATTGAGCCACTGAAATTAAGTCTTAGAGAGATTAGATGACTAACTTGGGATTAGAAGACAGTTGAATGATATCATTGGAATGCTGAGAGGAACAGTCAACCTAAAATTGTGAACCTGAAAAACTACTTTTTGGAATAAGATAGTAAAGCACTGAGAGTGTTTACTATCCGTAGTACTACAATAAAGAACTACCAAGATGTACTCCAGGAATAAGGAAAATGACAGCAAAAATAAGCTTGAAATGCAAGAGGAAATGAAAAGCAAAATTGGTAAACATGTAGATGATTTCCAATGAACACTTTTTGAATTACAAAAAAAAGCAAAACAACATCTAAAATGTGGGATTTAAGAAAAACAGAACAAATAATGAATGGTAATAGCACATAGGTAAGAAGAGGATGATTTGAAGAAATATATTCTATGGCCCACATTTTGTGGGGGAGAGGGATTTTGATATATTTAGACTCAGGCCTTTGTAATAATATTCCACAAATAAATATTTAAAAAGAAAAATATGTGTAATGGACTGTGCTAGGTACTGAAACGACAGGCATAAGAGAAAGATTCCACAGGAAGAGAGCAAAAGGAAAGACAGTGTGAAAAGACCTACCAAATGGGAAGCGGTATCACAAGAACACAGACTGACAACTAAGCCAGACTGGATTGGGGAGAGTTTTCAGGAGGAACTGATATCTGAGCTGAATTTTAAAATATCATAAAGAGCTTTATAGACTTAGCAGGAAGGTATGTGCAAACCACAGAGGTGAGGGAGGCTCTGGCAAGTTCGGGAAACTTCGAGTGAGTTCTCAGAGTTCAGTGGGGACTACATATATGTTCTAGAATGAAGCATAATGCATGTTGAACTCAGTTTCTGTTTTGTTCAAAAGGAAATCTTAAAACACACACATATATACATGCACAGGAAATCAATGGTTGTTGGATACTTTTAAGCAATACAGTGATATACTGTTTTAGAAAAATTACTGTTACCAGACTGGGGGGCAAATGCCAGAACAAAGGTAATGACAACAGGGATAGAAAGAAAGAGAATTCCTGACTGAGCATAGAGTCAACCCAATCTGGTCATTGTTTGTGGAAAGAAAGACAGTTTCTCACTTAGATAATGGGTTATATGTTCCAGAAAGAACAGTACAATTAAAAAAATGTATTTGGGGACAAGCTCCCTATGAAAGATCCACTAAAGTCATCATGGGAACCTCTTCTCTTTACTTGTTCTTCAAAGCTCATTCCAGATGTTATTCCTGGGAAACAAATTTTCCCTCCCTGCACTTATTGTCTGCATTATTCATATTTTGTTGTTATGGGTCTCATGATTTATTTAGCCACTTTAGTCTTTGACCTTGGAAGGCTGGAATGAATTGAATCATTTTTACTTTTCACAGAAATAAAGTAGACTTGAGGTTATAATAGGTGCTCAACAAATATTGAATAAATAAATTAATTAATACATGAACACTTGCCCCCTCACCCCATGTTTATCAGGACTGAAGACTGTAATATGGCCAGATAGTTTCCCTACTGAAAGAGTTGCTAAAAGGATCTCTGTCTCTTATGCTTAATTCAAATGGGGAAGGAAATCTAATCTACTGTTTGAAGCATTGATTAGAAGCAATAATCAATCTCTTTATCTCTCTCTCCCCTCTTCCCCCAAGATAGAATATTGAAGTCACAAGGTAAAAGAGGAACGGTGCTTTTAATGAGTTAACATTTATTAAGCATTTGCCAAGTACCAACACAATACTAAGTACTGTACATTATATGTGTTATCTCATCTAATTCATTCAATAAACATTGACTGAATAAATGATCCAGGCAATGTCCTAGGCATCAGGGACACAACAGTGAGCAGAACAGACACATCCTCTGCCTTCATGGATGTGAGGGTTGCAGGGAATACAGATAGTGAACAAAGTAACCAACAGTAAACAAGCTAAATTCAGACTGTGAAACTACAATAGGTAATAAAGGAAATAAGCTTGGAGACATAATAAAAGAACTTGGAGAGATGGGGCACAGGTTAAGTTAAAAGGTTTCTTTGAGAAGATGACATTTAAGCTAAAAACCTGGATGAGAAAGACACCGCCATATAAAGGTCTAGAAAAATAACTGCCTTGGGTAAAGGGAAGAGCAAGCAGAAATATCCTGAGGCAAGGAATAGTCAGGTTTGTCTGAGATAAAGAAGTAGATGAGTGAGGCTGGAGGATTAGCCAGAAGGAGATAGGTACACCCTGGATTAGGAAAGGTAAGGAAAGCCATCCCTGGAGAGACTAGTATAGCGCCGTAAGAAAGTCAATGTTATTGAACTTAAAATGGAAAGCCTTTCAAATTTTTTTTAGCAAGAGAGTAACATTATTGGAAGTGCATGCTCTGGGTGCAGGGCTGAAAATAGATTTGTAGGGGGTTTCAAGAGTGGACATAGTGGGAACAGTTTTTCCACACATTCTCCCAGTGGTGTGGAAAAAGATGAAGAAAAGTGGATGGACAATTGAAGATAACATTTGGAGGCAGAACATACAAATCTTGCTGGTCAATTTGGTGTGAGTAATGAAAAGAAGACAATTATCAAAGGTAAAACCTAGGTTTTTGGCTGAGCAACTGAAAGCATGACAGTGTCGTTTACTAATAGGGGACACAGAGAAAGAACTAGGTGTTTGGGAGGAATTGAGACAACTGTTTCAAGCAAATAAAGCAAAATATACATTTAAATTTGAGCATGTAAAATAATATATACATTTAAGCTATATATCAGTTCAGCAGTTGAATTTATTAATCTGAAGTCAGGGCAGGAGACAAACATTTGGAGCTTAGTGGAAAACAGAAGTTATTTAAAGAAATGAGAATGGCTTAGATTACCAAAAGATACAATATTAGAGAGAAAAGGAGAGAGGGGAGTAAAGGGAAAGGAAGGGAGAGATGAGAAGGGGAAGGGAGAGGGCGAAGGAGAAAGAGGAGGGAGCAGTTTAGCTTCATGACACACTAACATCAGCATTTCTATTGAAATAGGCAGAATGTGAATAAATGGGATGAAAATTAGGAGAGTAATTTATATTCCACGTTAAGGGGATAAAGTGTTTTAAGAAGTGTAGAGTATGCCAAATTCTTCTGAAAGGTTGAGTTATATAAGAACAAAAAATATCTATAGTAAATTTTCACGATAGCCCTGAGGCAATTATTACTATCTCTACCTTAAAGTTAAAAAAACAAGAATTTAGGTTTTCAAGATGGCGGCGGCTTCAGCGGCTGGCGCGGAGTAGCTGAGGTGGAAAAGGTGGCCACTGGGCCTCAGGCAGCCGGGAAACTTGTGGACCTTCCTCTCGCCATCTCTTAAGGGAGGACTGCTGCTGCTGGCCAGTCGTGGGGGGTGACCGCCACTTTACCCCCAGCAGGAAAGGCTGCCTCATTTACAGGCAACAGCTTTGAAGTGTGGAGCAGGAAAAGAACTGTTTCTTTGCTGCAAAAGCGAGTCTCAAAACAGGGAACACAGCGCCAGGGCTGCTGTGGATGCAGACAGGACCCCGGAGGCCGGGGCCGCGCTGAAGGCGGCCAGCTGCCCTATTCAGGATTCGAGGTTTCAGGCCAGCATTAAAGAAGATTCCTGGGAGCACCCGAGCCGCACCGCGACTGAACAGCCCGAGGCGGCAGCGGCCGAGAACTGGGAAAGGAGGCAAACCAGAGACAGAGCGAGCGCCCGACCTGGCACAGCACTGTGAGTGATCCCTGGCACAGCTCTGTTCGGGGGGTGGATGCCCACGGGGCTCCCGCCTGCACCACCAGGCCACTCACCGCCCCAGTGCTGCCTCCATTTTCCCAGGTGCAGGCAGCTCCGCCCTGCTCGGCCATCACTGAGCCCTCCCACTTGCCTGGCCTGGCGCGGGGCTTTCCGGAGCCTGCAGACCGGCCTCCGCTCCCACTCCCTCCGCGGTTCTCTGGCGGGGCTGGTGGCGGGGGCCGTCCCTGGCCAGTGTCGGGAGGGCAAGGAAGTACGGGCGGGCCGACTGTCACTCCACCACACCCTGGACTCCGGCCCCAGGTAAACTCCCTGTTACTGGGAGGCAGATACCATCTCTGCGGCCACCAGTTTGGAAAAAAGCCTAACGAATTTCTGGTTGGGAATAGTGTGGTAGGAGAGTTCCCAGGTCCGCTTGAACCTGCCGGAGACCAGGCTGCAGGTGGGCGCTAGACTCGGTTTATACTGGGGGGATACAAAGGTGAACAAGACCCGAGAAAGATCTACATAGTGCTACAAAGGCACCCAGAGAGACCGGTCGTCTGTGCCTAGCAGAAACCTGGTAGACTTCCTGGGCGAGGCGGTGCCGAGCAGGGTCTTGAAGGCCCAGCTGACAGACGAGGGGTGCAGAAGACACGCCCCAGCCCAGCACAGTGCACACAGAGTGGGGAGACGTGCGGCCAGGGAGGCGGAGACTCGACAGAAACCACACACCCGGTGGGGTCGCCACTGCACGATCTAACAGCCAGGGCCAGAGCACACGGAACAGGGAGAAGTCCTGCACAGGAAGTGAAAGCTCAACAGAGATCACACACCCTGTGGTACGTGATCCACCAGCCCAGCACAGTCCAAGCTGACCAGAAAGGTGGCTCCCTGGAGAAGCCCAAGACCCGAGGCAACCACACACACAAGGCACTAGAGGCCAACTGAGCAGTCACGGAGGGAGCCATACGAAATTGGCAACCACAGCAACATCCTAGTTAGTCATTAGTCTCAAACCGGTGGACTGTGAAACCCCCTGCCACAATGAATAAACACCAAAGAAAAGATACCAGAAATACAAAAAATCAAGAAAGTACACCACCAAAAGTTAATAAATCTCAAACTCTCGATCCTATAGAACAAGAAGCCCTTGAAATAATGGACAAGGAATTTCGAGTGATAATTCTAAGGAAACTGAATGAGATACAAGAAAACTCAGCTAGACATCATGATGAAATGAGGAAAAGTATACAGGATCTGAAAGAGGAAATGTAGAAGGAAATCAATGTCCTGAAAAAAAATGTAGCAGAACTTGCTGAACTGAAGAAGTTATTCAGCGAAATAAAAAACACAACGGAGAGTTTAACCAGCAGGCTTGTCGAAGTTGAAGAGAGAACCTCTGAACTTGAAGATGGGCTGTTTGAAATAACACAAGCAGACAAAAAGAAATAAAAAAGAATCAAGGACATTGAAGAAAATCTGAGAGAGATATCAGACAACCATAAGTGATCAAATATCCGAGTCATGGGTATTCCAGAAGGGGAGGAAAATGGAGATTCCATTGAAAACATATTCAACAAAATAGTGGCAGAAAACTTCCCAGGTATAGGAAAAATCACAGATCTTCAGATCCAGGAAGCTCAATGATCTCCAAATGTATTAAACCCAAAAAGACCTTCTCCAAGACATGTCATAGTCAAATTGGCAAAACTCAGAGACAAAGAGAGAATCTTAAAAGCTGCAAGAGAGAAGCATCAAATCACCTATAAGGGAGCTCCAATCAGGTTAACATCAGACTTTTCATCACAAACCCTAAAAGCTAGAAAGGAATGGGATGATATTTTCAAAATACGAAAAGACAAAGATTGCCAGCCAAGAATACTCTACCCTGCAAGGCTATCCTTCCGAAATGAGGGGCAAATAGTATATTTCTCAGACAAACAAAAACTGCAGGAGTTCACTACCACACGACCACCCTTACAAGAAATCTTCAAGGGAGTACTGGGTTTGGTTCCTGAAAAATAACTACCACTGCCATAAAAACCCAAGAAAAATCTAAACCCGCTAGTATAATAAAAATGGCATTCATGAAGAGAAAACAAGCTAACAAAAACACTATCTACAACCTAAGGAACCAACAAACACAGAAAACAAACAGTAAATCAGAAAGCAAGGAACAAAAGACACCTAAGACAACCAAATAACCAATAAAATGCTAGGAATAAATCAACACCTTTCAATAACAACTCTCAATGTAAAAGGCTTAAATTCCCCAATTAAAAGACACAGACTGGCTGACTGGATCAAAAAGCAGGACCCAACTATATGCTGCCTACAAGAGACCCACCTCACGCATAAAGATTCACACAGACTGAGTGAAAGGATGGAAAAAGATTTACCATGCAAACAGAAAAGAAAAACGAGCTGGAGTAGGTATTCTTATATCTGACAAAATAGACTTTAAACTAAAAACCATAAAAAGAGACAATGAGGGACACTACTTAATGATAAAAGGACTGATCCATCAAGAAGACATAGCAATCATAAATATGTATGCACCCAATGTTGGAGCAGCCAGATTTATAAAACAAACTCTATTAGACCTAAAGAAGGAAATAGACACTAATACCATAATAGCAGGGGACCTGAACACCCCACTGTCAATATTAGACAGATCATCTAGGCAAAGAATCAGTAGAGAAACACAAGATCTAAACAAGACTCTAGACCAATTGGAATTGGCAGATATCTACAGACCATTCCACCCAACAACCTCAGAATATTCATTCTTCTCTGCAGCACATGGATCATTCTCCAGGATAGATCACATATTAGGTCACAAATCAAGTCTCAATAAATTCAAAAAAATTGGAATTATCCCATGTATCTTCTCAGATCACAATGGATTAAAACTAGAAATTAATAACAAACGAAACTCTGGAAACTATACAAACACATGGAAATTAAACAGCATTCTACTTAATGACATATGGGTCCAAGAAGAAATCAAGCAGGAAATCAAAAAATTTATTGAAACTAATGAAAACAATGATACATCATACCAAAACCTGTGGGATACTGCAAAAGCAGTATTGAGGGGAAAATTTATTGCATTAAACGCTCACTTCAGAAGAATAGAAAGATGGCAAGTGAACAACCTAACACTTCACCTTAAAGAACTAGAAAAACAAGAACAATCCAAACCTAAAGTTAGCAGACGGAAAGAAATCATTAAGATCAGAGCAGAACTGAATGAAATTGAAAACCAAAAAACAATTCAAAAGATCAACGAATCAAAAAGTTGGTTTTTTGAAAAGATAAATAAAATTGACAAACCATTAGCATGGCTAAGAAAAAAAGGAAGAGAGAAGACTCAAATAACAAAAATTAGAAATGAAAAAGGCGATATTACAACTGATTCATCTGAAATACAAGGAATCATTCAAGACTACTATAAACAACTATACGCCAACAAATTTGAAAATCTGGAGGAAATGGATAAATTTCTGGACACACACAAGCTCCCAAAACTGAACCGTGAAGACGTAGAAAACTTGAACAGACCAATAACAATAAAGGAGATTGAAGCTGTTATCAGAAGGCTCCCAACAAAGAAAAGCCCAGGACCAGATGGATTCACAGCAGAATTTTACCAAACATTCAAAGAGGAATTGACACCGATTCTTTACAAACTATTCCCAAAGATTGAAACGGACGCAAATCTCCCAAACTCATTCTATGAAGCAAACATCATCCTGATACCAAAACCAGGTAAAGATATAACCAAAAAAGAAAACTACAGGCCGATATGATTGATGAATATAGATGCAAAAATCCTCACTAAAATACTAGCAAACAGAATACAGCAACACATACGTAAAATTATTCATCACAATCAAGTGGGATTCATCCCAGGGATGCAAGGTTGGTTCAACATACGCAAATCAATAAATGTGATACACCATATTACTAAACTCAAACACAAGGACCATATGATCATCTCTATAGATGCTGAAAAAGCATTTGATAAAGTTCAGCACTCATTCATGACAAAGACCCTCTATAAGTTAGGTATAGAGGGAAAGTATCTCAACATAATTAAAGACATATATGCCAAACCCACCGCCAATATCATCCTGAATGGGGAAAAGCTGAAAGCTTTTCCTTTAAGAACAGGAACTAGACAAGGATGCCCACTCTCACCACTCCTATTCAACATAGTGTTGGAAGTACTAGCCAGAGCAATCAGAGAAGAGAAGGAAATAAAGGGCATCCAGATTGGAAAAGATGAAGTTAAACTGTCCCTGTTTGCAGATGACATGATCCTATATATCGAACAGCCTAAAACCTCTACAAAAAACTGTTGGAATTGATAAATGATTTCAGCACAGTAGCAGGATACAAAATCAACACAAAAAAATCAGTAGCATTTCTTTTCTCCAATAGTGAACATGCAGAAAGAGAAATCAAGAAAGCCTGCCCATTTACAATAGCCACCAAAAAAATAAAATACTTAGGAATTGAGTTAACCAAGGAGGTGAAAAATCTCTATAATGAGAACTACAAACCACTGCTGAGAGAAATTAGAGAGGATACAAGAAGATGGAAAGATATCCCATGCTCTTGGATTGGAAGAATCAACATAGTGAAAATATCCATACTACCCAAAGTGATATACAAATTCAATGCAATCCCCATCAAAATTCCAAAGACATTTTTCTCAGAAATGGAAAAAACTATCCAGACATTTATATGGAACAATAAAAGACCACGAATAGCCAAAGCAATGCTCAGCAAAAAAAATAAAGCTGGAGGCATAACACTACCTGACTTTAAGCTATACTACAAAGCTATAATAACCAAAACAGTATGGTACTGGCATAAAAACAGACACACTGACCAATGGAATAGAATAGAGAATCCAGAAATCAACCCACACACTTACTGCCATCTGATCTTTGACAAAGGCACCAAGCCTATTCACTGGGGAAGGGACTGCCTCTTCAGCAAGTGGTGCTGGGATAACTGGATATCCATATGCAGGAGAATGAAACTAGATCCATACCTCTCACCATATACTAAAATCAACTCAAAATGGATTAAGGATTTAAATATACACCCTGAGACAATAAAACTTCTTAAAGAAAACATAGGAGAAACACTTCAGGAAATAGGACTGGGCACAGACTTCATGAATATGACCCCAAAAGCACGGGCAACCAAAGGAAAAATAAACAAATGGGATTATATCAAACTAAAAAGCTTCTGCACAGCAAAAGAAACAATTAACAGAGTTAAAAGACAACCAACAGAGTGGGAGAAAATATTTGCAAAATATACATCTGACAAAGGATTAATATCCAGAATATATAAGGAACTCAAACAACTTTACAAGAAGAAAACAAGCAACCCAATTAAAAAATGGGCAAAAGAGCTAAGTAGGCATTTCTCTAAGGAAGATATCCAAATGGCCAACAGACATATGAAAAAATGCTCAACATCACTCAGCATCCGGGAAATGCAAATCAAAACCACATTGAGATAACATCTAACTCCAGTTAGGATGGCTAAAATCCAAAAGACTCTGAACGATAAATGCTGGCGAGGCTGCGGAGAAAAAGGAACTCTCATACATTGTTGGTGGGACTGCAAAATGGTGCAGCGTCTATGGAAAATGGTATGGAGGTTCCTCAAACAATTGCAGATAGATCTACCATACGACCCAGCCATCCCACTGTTGGGAATATACCCAGAGGAATGGAAATCATCAAGTCGAAGGTATACCTGTTTCCCAATGTTTATCGCAGCACTCTTTACAATAGCCAAGAGTTGGAACCAGCCCAAATGCCCATCATCAGATGAGTGGATACGGAAAATGTGGTACATCTACACAATGGAATACTACTCAGCTATAAAAACGAATGAAATACTGCCATTTGCAACAACATGGATGGACCTTGAGAGAATTATATTAAGTGAAACAAGTCAGACACAGAAAGAGAAATACCACATGTTCTCACTTATTGGTGGGAGCTAAAAATTAATATATAAATTCACACACACACACACACACACAAACCAGGGGGGAGGAGAAGATATAACAACCACAATTATTTGAAGTTGATACGACAAGCAAACAGAAAGGACATTGTTGGGGGGGAGGCGGGGAGGGAGAAGGGAGGGAGGTTTTGGTGATGGGGAGCAATAATCAGCCACAATGTATATCGACAAAATAAAATTTAAAAAAAAAAAAACAAGAATTTTAGAAAGCTATGGCTTAAATAGCAACATGATTCTAATTGAGGCTCTCTGATAATGGACAAGAAGCATCCAATAAGGAGGTAGAAACTGAAAAAGAATGCATGAAAGGTATAATTTGAGAGAGAGAAAACACATACCCTAAAGAAAGGATAAGAAATAAGGTTCAGAATGCCAATTTATGATTCGGGGGAGTGAGACATTGCTCTTTTTATTTCAATATGATTGATTCACTCACCAGATTTTAGTATCTACTCTGTGCCATACACTGTTCTAGGTCCAAACATATAGGGGTTACCAAGATCCTGCCCTCAAGGTGCTTACTTTCTAGTGAAGGGAGTTCATAATAAGTAAGCAAATAAATAAATAACATTATCATTTCAGGCAGTAACTGATGTTAGAAAAATAGATCAGGAGAAGGGGAAAGGGTATGATGGAGAAGCAAGGGATTTTTCCATGGGGTGGCCTGGAAAAGCCTCCTTTAGGAAGTAATATTAGAGCAGAGACTTAAATGAAGTGAAGGAGTAAGCCATGCATTGATCTGAAGGCAGATCCTTCAGCAAGTGTAAAGAGCCAGGACTGGACTGAAGTTTGGTCTGTTCATCAGAAGAGCCAGAAGGTCAGAGTAGCTGGAGAAGAGTGAGTGAGGATGAGTGGTCGGGAAAGAAGTTTTGGCCCAACAGGCCATGGCAAGGAGTTTTTACTATATTCTAATTGTGATGTCTTGGAGGAATTTTGAACAGGGAGGAAATTTGGTTTGATTTATATTTTCAAAAGTTTACTCGACCTGCCATGTGGGAAATAGGCTCTGGGAACAAAAACGGATGCAAGGAAACCAGTTAGCAGACTATGGCAGCTGCCCAGGTAAGAGATTTTATATAGCTTTTCAGATACAATCCAAAGTTTTAAATTCTCATAGGTCCTAGTTATACTGAGTGTCCAAATGTTCCTGACATGTGATTGACATGTGTTCACTAAGAAAAGAAGTGAGATTAGAATGAAGTAAGCTTGCCACCAGCAACAAAAGCATTTGAACCATACTTCTGCTATGGACTATTTGTGTCTCCCCCAAATTCAGATTTTGAAACCCTAACCCTTAATGTGATAATATTAGGAGGTGGGATCCCTTGGGAGGTAATTGGGTCATGGTGTAGAGCTTTCATGAATAGGATTAGTATTCTTGTAAAAAGAGGAGACATGGGATCTGTCTCTCTCTTTACCCTGTGAGGATACAATGAGAAAACAGCCGCCTGTAGATAATGAAGAGGGCTCTCACCAAAACCAACTACTCTGGCACCCTGACCTCAGATTTCCCAGCCTCCAGAACTGTGAGAAATGAATTTCTGTTGTTTAAGCCACCCGGTCTATGGTATTCTGTTATACCAGCCTAGACTGACTGACACAACTGCTATGGTTTTATGGGCATTTATCCAGACCCAACCTGTGAGCTTTATTAGCACCACTTTATGTTTTCATAAAATATAATATTTTTAAATGTCTTATTCCATTCTTGAGGATACCTTAATTATAAAATATTTTGCAAGTTATAAGCATCATTTACATGAGTGCTAAAAAATAGCATCACTTTTACGTATTAAGGAAAAAGGATAAATATTGTGAACCATTTAAGTATTTCATATGATAATCACATTTCAGTGTTAAAAGAGAGTGTAAGTATTAAAACGTGAAATAAGCAAACATATGTTACAGAATAACCCAATAAAATCAAATGTATTTCAAAAACTAGAGTCTCTCATTAGTTTCTTGGTATTAGTTTTCTAGAGAAGAATATCGGCCTATGAGAATAGAAAAAAAATAGCTAGATACAGTGTAAACAAGCTTACAGAAAACTAGAAAATGCTTGTGTGTCTGTATGCCTAGGACTAAGAGCTATTAAAACTAGCTAACTTAACTAAAACTAATACTATTCTTCCTGAAATTCTATTTTATCTTTAAGGATTCTGAATTACATTTTAGTAAAGAGGATTGTTTCTAAATAGGGCTACAATCCTATGTTTTTATTTACACAGCAATATTTTTCAAGTTTATACAATTGTTGTCTGCCTTAAGCCCATTGAAAACAATTTCAAATGACTCAAATGAGTTTAAATATCATAGATTATATTCAATGTCCTTTCTACAGAAGATGGGTTTAGAGATGAAGAGATATTAAATCCTTGTAGACTTCATCTCTCAGTGAATCCAGAAAATAAAAGGTGTCGAGAAAAGCCTGAGGGAGTGTCTGCCCATTGACTGGCGAGTGGAGAATCCAGATCATCTAGTTAAGTAAAAATTGAATACAGCTCAAATGGCATGGGACATATTTTGTCCAAAATATGCCTGGCTTCCTTATATTTCAACCACTGCTCTGAACAAAGCTTTCTCCTCAGTCATGAGACACAGTGAGTACTCACTAAGTCAGACAAAGGGGTGCGGCCACTCTGAACTGAGAAAAGTAAACTTCAGAGCATTTTCAAACAAAGTAATCTTAATATTTCCAGATTTAGCAAAGGCCTAAAATGAAGCTATATTTTAGAAGATCTTGGGTAACTTGATTTAATCAATAAAATGATATTTATATTGACATCATTCTGTGAAAAAAGCCTATACTTTAAAAATGACCAAAAATGATAGAATAGTGTTTGCATGTCTAAAGCAATTTAAATATACCCTAATTAGTCTTTTTCTACACCGTTAAGTTATCAAGTTACCATTTTGATCATTTGTAGTGCAAAGAAGCAGTATAATAAAAATGATAGATACCTGTCTTGGGAGTCATGTGGATCACTAAGTTATTTATCATTCTAAGCCTCAGCATTTACATCTGAAAAACAGGAATAGTAATGCATAATTCATTATATTTTTATAAAATTTAAATAAAATAAGGTTAAACAGAACAAAATCCTTAGTGTTGTAGTAGAAACTAAACATGAGTTCCTCCTCTATCCTGTCCAATCACTGAAATAACATAAGCCCACAGAAGTATGATCTAAATTAACAAAGCATTGTCTTCTGTGAAATGCTATTAATGAAAATTAACTTCATGTTTGCATAAAAATGAGAAAAGTATGTTTTATGATATAAATAACTGAAATAAGTATGCCGAAAGTATAGACTATGGGAAGGCATGAAACAAAATTAATGGAAGCAAAAATCTAAGGAATAGGAAAAGAAGAGAAATGGAAGTGAGATGAATTCCAAACAGTAGAAATTGTTCTCATTGTAAGAACCCAGAGACTTGAGGAAAGAGAAACAGTAGGATATACCAGATACAACAAAGAAATAAGATTTTAGCATATATAAAGAGCTGTTATAGATCAATATTTTAAAAAAGCAATGCTCCCATGGAATGTGTCAAAGACATGAAAAGAAAACTTAAAGGAACAGAAATATAAATGAGCATTAAATATATGAATAACTGTTTTGCCTTTATCGGAATAAATTAATCAAAGTGACTTTTTGTTGTTGTTGTTCTATCAAAGTAGCAAACCTCTTAGAATGGTAAAACTTGATGCTTACTGGTGAATAACTGGTAAAGCCTGTGCTCTCACCAACTGCTGAAGTGATTGTGTATGTGCTGAAAGTGTGTGTGTGCGTGCGTGCATATGTACATATACAATGAGAGTATATATACACATGCACGCACGCACACCCACACACTTTGGACAGCAATTTGGAAATATCTATGGAGAGTTGTTAAAAAGCTTGTATTCTCTAAGTATCTCCATTTATAAGAACATAATCAGATGCAAAAATTATATGTAAGGATGCTATTTTCAAGACTGATTTACAATACACAGAATCTGAAAATTATCTAAATAGCCAATAATAGATTGAATAGAAAAATTGTAACTAAACTATGATCATCTGTATCATGGACTATCAGAGAGCCAATAAATATATTCCCTTGAATTTTTTAGAAATGATCATTGATTTCCAAATCCATGAAAACACAGCTAAAGAATAATATATACATGTAGCTCAGAAAATTGTAGAATCCTGAATAGATACTATGCAGATTTGTCATAACCTTGATAAGAAAAAACCATATCTATTTGGGTCAAGACTAAGAAGATAGAGATGGGGAAGGGAGAGTACAGTTTTGGGAATGTGTACCCATGTGCCAAGAAAGAGCACTCCTAAGCTAGAGCTGTCATTTAAACACCTATATGACTGGATAAGAAAAATGTGGTATATATACACAATGGAATACTACTCATCCATAATAAATAATGAAATTCTGACATTTGCAGTAAGATGGATGAGTCTGGAGAAAAATTATGTTAAGTCAAGTAAGCCAGACAAGGAAAGAGAAATATTGCATGTTCTCACTCAAAACTGGGTGGAAAGAGAGAAGGGGGGAGAGGGAGGGAGGGAGGGAGGGAGCAGGTTTGGGGAGGGATAGTTTAGGTAAAGGGCATAAAAAAAAGTCATGATTTATAATAATGAATAAGCTAATAATAAATAATAAAAAATTTTAAAAATAGATCAATATATTGGGCTATTTATTTAAAACTTGAGATTATTTTTATTCTCAAAATATATTGAGAAGCAATGCAACCCTTGAGTTACAAACATGAGCTTTGAGTTCATATGGTACTGGGATGAAGGCCTATACTAATTCCTGGTAGTTAACGACTTGGGGATGTTACTTAACCCTTCTAAGCCTGTGATGGTTAATTTTGCATATGAATTTGACTTGGCTAAGGGATGCCCAGGTAGCTGATAAAATATTATTTCTGGATGTGTCTATAAAGGTGTTTTTGGAAGAGATAAGCAGTTGAATCAGTAGACTGAGTAAGGAAGATCTATCTTCACCAGTGTAGGCAAGCCTCATTCAATTCATTGGAGGTCCAGATAGAACAAAAAGGCAGAGGAAGGGCAAATTCACTCTCTCTCTTCTTAAGCTGAGACATTCATCTTCTATCCTTGGACATCAGAGCTCTGTTTCTCAGGCCTTTAGACTTTGACTGAATTACAACACCAGCTTTCCTGGTTCTCCAAGTTGCAGACAACCGATATGGGTCTTCTTCGCCTCCATGATTACATGAGTCAATTCCCATAATTAATCTCCTCTTGTAAATAAATATATATACACATATATATGTATATATACACAATAGGATATTGTGTACACACACACACACACACACACACACACACACACACACACACACACACACATATATATCTCCTATAGGATCTGTTTCTCTGGAGACCCTAACTAATACAAAGCCTCAGTGTCTTTCTGCTGTAAAAGAAGGACCATCACACCTAACTATGTTAGAATGAGGTTTGGACTAAAGTCAGTTTGCATGTAAAGTCCTTGGCCTAGTATTCAGGAGCTAGTAGTAATTGTTAGTATATTTCCATGGCATTCCTTATTACCTAAGGCCCCAAAATGTCCTATTAGAACCTCTATTGAAAAGCCCTTGATTCACCAATTCCATTCTCAGTTCTTAAAGCCCTCCTTGTCAGGATGTGCTCATCTCCATGGATGTAAAGACAAACGGGTCACAACCTCTGTTTGTGGCATTAACTATATGTGATAGTATGCTAGACCTTAGGGCAAAGGATATTACCATGACCACTGCCCTTAAAGCCCCAAATTCAGGACAGTAGCTATTTAACTATAATAAAACATAGAAAGTGCCATTAAAGAATGATGTGAAAATAGCTTTAGAGGCACAGAGCAAGAAAAGAAAAGCTACCTTGGCAGTGAACAAAACCTTAAAAGATTCAAGACAAGCCTAGAGTATTCACTAGAATAGACTTCTGCATTCTTCCATGTGACTGAAAATAGCATAATCTCACTTTCCAAAAAGTAAAAACTTAAAGTTAAGATGAGATCATTGGTTTCTTTTGGAGGTGTAAAGAAAATAGCAATGGCATTTTGAATTGTATATCATGTCTACAAATAAAGAAACATCTGACATTTAGGGATTGTAACCATCCCTAAACAAATTTTCATTCAAATTACCAAAATATGTGTAAATGGAGAAGTCCACAAAAAGGAATAAGAACATGCTCTGATTTGACAAGCATCTGAAGCATTATTGTTGTGACAGTGTTATTTTATCTGTGTTATTCAGCAAGTTCTACTGCAATTACCTAGACAGAAAGGCTGCCAGAGAGGGAGGGAAGGAGGCATTTTGGTTCTCCACTCTGTTCCTGTAATTACTTTGCCATAGATAGGGCCCTAGTTTCAAGTGTGGGTGGTGGAAGGAGAAGAGATAAGAGTCAGCATTAGAAGCATAAGTGAAGGATAACTTTTAAAAAAGAAAACTTTCAAATCATAAGAAACTGATTCAAGAATCTTATTAAACCGAATGTCCTTTGCAAGCTCAGAGAACTTAGGCCCAATCCTTTGGAGCGCAGATATCCAAGTGGTCTGATGTAGAGAGTGAAACCAGCAGCAAGCAAGGGAAAGGGGGAGCAGAGAAAGGAATTCACCTCCGGTTTAAAGCAGGACTTCAGGTGGTGGCTGTGGTAAAACAGCTCACATTGAGGACAAGAGCAACAGAGCTCAGCACATAGAGAGAAAGAACTGGCAAGGGCTGGCACATTTCTCAGGCTCAAACAGTAGGATATTGTTTAGAATAGGAAATCTTAGGCCTGGCCTGCTCATGGTAGTTTCAAGTTTTATTCACAAACATTATGCAATGAGGGTATTGCTGACCACTGCTGCAATTTAGGGTTCTCCCCACACAGCTTCTCACTTCTGATCTCATCAGTTCTCCACCCCTCTTTGTGCTATGGGTATGCTGTGGTATCAAAGGGAGCTGAGCAATGAATAGAGATAAACATGCTTGTTGGGAATAAAAAAAAGGTAAATGTAGGATAGAGCATATGGTGTAGCGGAAATGAAAAGGAAGATATGCTGAAAAGTAGACTGGGGTATAGTTAGAAAGGGCCTTGTATGTAACCCCCAAATCTGGACTTTACTTGTTCTGTAGGCAATAGGCAATATTGAGCTACTGGAAGTATTTCTGCAAAATAGCAATATGCTTCAGCTAGGCATTTTCTAAAGTATAGCTGTGGAGGGATTTTGAAGAAGCAAGGTTTTAAGACAGGAATACCAGTTAGGAGATTATAATAACAGTTAAAGAAAAAAATAACAATGATGAACTAAGACTGGGTAGCAGTAATGGAATGAAGAAAGAAAGGGGAAGAAATGTTGGGGAGAGAGAGCTCGTAAATGTGAGAACGAGGGATGGGGGAAAGTGACAATGACTGAAGCTTCTAATCTAGGCAAATATGCAACGAGTGATGCCATCCATACAGGGAAAGGGAAGGATGCTTGCGGAAAAAAATAATGAATTTGGTTTGAGGCATGCTGGGTACGAAGTATGAGTATGTACTATAAATATTAGTTTTAAAAAACTCACTTCTCAAAGTCAATTTTATTCTTATATCAAGCAGATAACTAAAGGAAATCTTGATATTTGAGACCCCAGAACTAGGTTGTCATTTCTCACACTATATAAGGATGCTTTACTCTGTATAAAGTGGTTCTACTAGATTCTTTTAATCCTGACTTGCCAATGGCATCAAACCATGATTGGATTTTTAATATTTAGGTCTAGAGATAAATAAGAAGGGATTAATTTGCGATAAGATAATACAAATGCAATCAAAAATTCTCTAGAGTAGAGATAAGGAGAAGAGAGAAAGAGAGGAAGAGAAGGAAAGGGGAAGGCAAAAGCAGGAGAAAGGCAGAGAAAATCACAAAGGGAAAAGAAGAACGTGAATCTAAGGGCAAGAATAGCCAGTGCAGGAAAAGCGTGTGAGCTTTGTAAAGGCTAGAGGACCATACTTAAGGACAAAAAAAAAAAGAAAGAAAGAAAGAAAGAAATACACTGATATAAAAGATCAGGTAAAGCGTCTCTTTCTCAAAATCCGATAGTCAGTCCAATAGCCCTGTGTGCTCTTGAGTGTTGCAGGAAAGGCACTCCCTAAAGGGGGAATTTTGAGATAGCTTTGCAATCTCTGAAGCCCTGAATTTTGCCTCTTATTAGCATTGTGACCTGAGACAAGTTGTTTGACCTCACCCTCAGCATCTGTATCTATGAAATATATATAACACCTAAATGATTAATGTGAAAATTAAATAAGATAATATAGTATGGTGCCTGGCACATAGAAAGCATCCAATAAATGGTGGCTATTAATATTAACAATGAAAAATTCATAAATGGGTTCCAAACAATTTAATATTCTACCACTGGGTATTAATTCATTGCCTTTTCCAGGTGCCTCTTATTAAAATGGAAATTCACCCTGGGAAGAGTAAACTATTCCAGTCATTAACATAGTAGTGTGAAGTCCTTAAACAAATCCCATCTTCGAAGCACCAGAAGTAATTCAGGGTAGCATGATTACAAAATAGCATATGGAGTACTTAAAAAAAAAAAAACTACAGAAGAAATGGAGAAAACAATTTTACAATTTGGTATGACCTCTCCTGACTTTACATGTGGGAAAGAGAATCATATAATCTTGTCTTTCTCTTAATAAGGTCATTGTGTGTAAGAAATATAAGATTACAAATAAAGTGTTAAACACGAGGAAGTACAGCATAAAAGCTCAGATTATAAATCTAGCAAGAAGCATCAAAGTGAGAGTAGAAGATGTAAGTTTGAGAGGAAAATTTGACGAGGCTTTCACGAGGCTTTCAGGTCTCTCATTGGTGAGCAAATAAAGATGTGGGAGGTGAGCTAGAGGGAAAGTCCACAGGAACAGACAAAAAGACTGGGTCTATACACCTGGGGCACAGAAGCAAAAGAATCAAGATTAAAGAGAGTGTGAAGTTTAATGCAGAGACCATCCAAACTCCAGTAAAGAAGGATACCTATTTGATTTCCCATCTAGTTCTACATTGCTTTTTTACATTTCTTATACAGCAAACTTACCTTTCAATATTGAGTCATGTGATTCTGTAAATTATTTTTGAAATGCTACCACGTTAGTAACTCTCCCTTAGATCCCACCATAATAAAAATGGGCAATATATTTTTTTTTAAATTCAACCTTATTTAAGAGAAGATCATTTTAATGATAAAATAAAATAATTATAAAATAAAATGTTACAAGTTTATCATATGACATACCCATTTCTCATTTTTAAAGTGGTTAATTTATGAGTTTGTGGAACAACGAAATCAAGAAAATAATATCATGTACTATGTCCTGCCTATTGTTGCAGTATCATACTTTTCTTTACAAATAAATACAACTCAAACATTATTGTAAATTGTATTTTCACACATACACACAGAGTGGTACACTGATTGTAGCCCTGATTCTTTCTCATTGTGGATGGAGCATTCTGACCCAAGTCCTTGACTCTGAGCTTGGTCATGTTCATGTTGACTTGCTCTGGCCAATCA
This sequence comes from Cynocephalus volans, assembly GCF_027409185.1. NCBI lineage: Eukaryota > Metazoa > Chordata > Mammalia > Dermoptera > Cynocephalidae > Cynocephalus > Cynocephalus volans. The sequence goes on from NC_084464.1 coordinate 83,405,370, forward strand.
AATATTAGCAGACATAATACAGGGCAGAGACTTGCAAACCCCTTGAGCATTTATTCTTGCCTGCTCTAGAATCTCCATTCTTGTATCTCTGTTCTCAAAACTGTGAGAACATATCTGGGCTACTCTTTTAGAGGACAAGATATGGCGGGGGCAGAGCGGCATCATCCTTTATCCTGGCTGAAGCTTTCCCAGTCCATCCAACACAAGTGAGACCAGACAAGGCCTACAATTAATCCACAGCTGACTGCAGACACATGAATAAGTCCAGCCAAGGTCAGCAGAACCCGCCAGCTAATCTATAAACTGGAGTGCAATTATAAGTGCATGTTGCTCTAAGCCAATAGTTTGATCATGGTTTATTGAGTAGTATTATCATGACAGTAACTAATTGATTCACACAGACACAGACACACACACACACACACACACACACACACACACACACACACACACACAATGTTTACCACAATGGAGCTATAGTCCTTAAAGAGGATCTATATCATACTTCTTCATTTCCACTTTAGTATTATATACCATGAACACAGTAAATAGTATTTTAAAATGTTAATTGACAGATGGATTACAGATTAACTTTGTTTATTAAATGTTTAATGTATTCTAGCAGTGATTTTTATATTGGTTTCAGGACTCTTTTTCACTTTCAAAAATTGAAAGCCCCAAAAAGTTATTGTTTATGTAGATTACATCTGCTGATAACTACTCTGTAAGAAATTAAAACTGAGAAATTTGTAACATACAAGAATGACAAGCACAAATTCCACGAGCCTTCAGAGTGGTAATATCACCACAAGTCGTGTGGCCTCTGGGTAACTCCACTGTATACTCATGAGAGAATGAAAATGGAAAAGGCAAATAAGTTAGTATTTGAAAAGGACATATTGACCATCATCAGATGAGTGGATACGGAAAATGTGGTACATCTACACAATGGAATACTACTCAGCTATAAAAACGAATGAAATACTGCCATTTGTAACAACATGGATGGACCTTGAGAGAATTATATTAAGTGAAACAAGTCAGGCACAGAAAGAGAAATACCACATGTTCTCACTTATTGGTGGGAGCTAAAAATTAATATATAAATTCACACACCCACACACACAAAAAAAAAAAACGGGGGGGGGAGAAGATATAACAACCACAATTACTTGAAATTGATATGACAAGCAAACAGAAAGGACATTGTTGGGGGGGAGGGGGGGAGGGAGGGAGGGAGGGAGGTTTTGGTGATGGGGAGCAATAATCAGCCACAATGTATATCGACAAAATAAAATTTAAAAAAAAAAATGAAAAGGACATATTGAAAAATGATCGATTGCGAGATGATTTACAACAATATGCTTTGTGAGGAACATACTTAATAGTTTTAAGTAGGAAGTATTACAGCATCCACATTTCTGCATAATGCTACTTTTCTCATCAAAAAAGAAATCAGTTAAAAAACTGTGCATTTTAGAGGCAAAACATAAAGGCAGCTGAGCAAGAAAATACCCAGGTATTGCTCAAAGTCACAGCATGATACAAATGAAGAAACAAGCTTTTCTTGATAATAATTGATTAGCAGCCTGCATTTTGCAGATCATGGGAAGAGATATAAAGCCTATTGGTTCCCACCCAGTTTCCATTGTTTCATTCTCCCTTATTTATAAAACCCTGGTTTAACTCCCTTAATTATTAAACCCTGGCGATGTTCTCTTTTTTAATTTCCTGCTGCTTGGGGTATGGATCTAAGCACTAGAGCCCCCAAAGCCATCTCAGACCCTGATATAAGTTACACCATGGAAGCCAGAAGCTGAGAACAAGAGAGCATGACATGGAGCCTGTCTTTCTAAGAAAATGCGAAGCTACCAGATGATGCTGAATTGTCTTCCTCCACATCTTTCACATGAGAGAGAAAGAAACTTCTGTCTTGCTTAAGCCACTGTTATTTTGGAGTGTTCCTTATTCACTTCGGTGAAGTCCACTTAATCCTAAATAATATAAATAATATAATATATATAAATTATAATAAATGTCTTTAAATTAAACTTCAAAAACTCATGGCTGTAAAGGCTAGTAATTTAAAAGAAATAGAAAACCAAATATAAAAAGAGAAGGATCAGTAAGTTCTAGACAGTGTAATATTGAAGAGGACAAAAAAGAATTCCTTAAAAACATTTGCTTAAAGATTTTCAATAATTTCAATTGAGATGAATTGGGAATTCCTAGCAAAAGCCCACTATATGTCATTTGGAGTGGAGTGTATACTTCACTATGCTTCATTTACCATAGATCACACATATTTGTCTTTTCATAATGCATTTCCAACTAGTCTAAATTAAAATTGTTGTTTCCATAAAGTTTGATTATGGAGACAACTTTTTGTGATGTTTAAAATAAGATTTGAAGCAAATGATGGTCAATTCTGAGTAGTAAGTACAGGATTGTTTGTGGTGGGGTTTTTTGTTTGATTTTTTGTTGTTTATTTTTTATATATTTAAGAAGCTTTTCAAAATTACAAACTTTAAGACCCTTCCTATATTTTTGCAAACATAAAAATGTTGAAAGTTTAGACACTTACAGCAAAGTAATGCTCAATGAGAACCAAGAGCTAGATTCAACTCTGAGAATACTACTTTACCAAGGATTTTTTCTGCTTGTTATGTTATGTATCTTTATGATATATCTTGTATGATCTTGTATATCTTTAATAACTCTATATTACATTGATAAAAATATCACAAAACACTCTTCTTCTCACTAATCATAAATCCTCTCTCTGATCAAGGCTCTAAATATCATAAAATTATATAAGAATGGAAGGAAACTAGACCATTTCTAGGACTGTATAGCTTAAAAAGCATATCATTTGGTTAAATGTTTCCCCAACCACTAAACATTCATGTGATTTTTAGCTTTGTGAATAAATTTTATTATAGATTACATAATAATGAACTTTTGTTTATATCTCTCTTCCATTTTGTTATTTCTAAAAGCACATTTTCAAACCTGTCAAAGCTTTTAAAATGGGAAAACAATGCATCGCATTGAGTTTCCGTAAGATTATCATTTGGAATTCTTCTTTTCTCAAGCATCATAGGTTTCTTGTTGTTTGGGGTCTGGTACTAGAGAATTATTGTATTCCTTTGGAGGTGTCATATTTTGTTATTTTTTCATATTTCCAGTGTTCCTACATTGATATCTGGGCATCTGTTTGAGACCTTGCTTCTTCTATTAGTCTGGAGTAGCTTTTAAGGGGAGATACTCCCTTCTGTAGATGTGCCTTATAGTGACAGTTGAGTAGGGTGTTTTAGGTTTGGTTCCAGGTAGATGTAGTAGCATAGTCTCTGTGTGATTACTTCGACTATATTCCACATCAGAATTGTCTGTGGTGCCTCCATGGCCTAAGCATTGGAGAACTTGGCAGTTCCTTCCTACAGTAAGTGACACAGGGCTGGGACATTGAGGTCATGAGTGAGGTCTTGAGCTTTTAGAAAAATCACCAGGAAAAAATTCTAAATTTTAATTTGAAAAAATAAAGCAGTATAATTTTTCAGAGGGCCAGTATAATTGCTTCTTGTGTTATGTATCGAATTCCTTACAGCCAGCTTCTATTTAGATTACACTTCCCCAATTATAATTTTCTCCATAACTGGCTGAGGGGCTTATCTCTCTCCCTTTTTTCTTAAATTCTGTTATAATTCATTAGTGACTGCATAACCCTGCTTTAATATCTAATTAAGATAATTGTTTAAAATTTTAATATAATCTAACTCATAAGTATGAATTTCACATTACAGACAATAAATAATGTCATAAACAATGAGACAAGACAAATATCAAGTTAACATTACACTAAGATTGAGCTATTCAATTATGCATCCAAAGATTTTAGGTAATTCTCAGCTTTTAGGTTCACAGGTTTTTGATAAACTGATAGGCACTGGAAGCAAACTTATACCAATTAGACCACTAAATTAAGACATATTCTACATCAATTATAAAGATATAAATAAATATCATCTTGAAAGTAGAATTATCACTGAGCTTCTGTTTTTACAGTTGAAAACCCTTTTCTCTATAATTTAAAAGTCTTTAATGGTTTTTAAAATATCTGACAAAATTGCATAGATACTGACATATACTAATGCAAAAGCCATAGTGACAAGCAAAATTTATAACCACCAAATGTTAAGACTAAAAATAAAGCAAATAAATCAACAATTACGGAGATCTTACTCTGTCTACAATGTTAGGGGGAAAGAAGTTTTAATGGACAATGTCTATTCTTAAGTAAGTTGCACTTCAGAGGTGGTGGTTGGGATATACATTCTGAGTTTAATACTAACATTTACCTAAAAATATCAAATACCTCACCTCATAATGGTTAAAGAACTAGAGGAGAAAGAACAAACAGTAAGAATTCAGGAATAATAGTTGAACAATGTGAGATTTAGACAATGTCTGTACTGAATTTTTTAATCTCTGTTGCAGAGTGCTTGGCATGCAGTATATATAACAAATGTTTGTGGAACTAAATTCATTGCTAGCCATGGGAAAAAATATTTCACTTAGGCAAAGTACCATGCACAATAGCTGGAGAAATAAGGAAAAGAAGAATGTATGTGCAGAGAATGCTAACTCAGGGAGACAGTTAATATTTTGGCAGAGTGAGAGGTAAGGTTGGAAATGTCAGCTCCTGATCATTTCTACCTCTTCTGATGTTCCCGTCTGCCCACACCTACGTGTTCTGATATTTTTCTCCTGAGTGTTCAGTCCATCCCACTCCCTGAGCCAGATCTGACTAAGGAAAGAAGTACATCAACAATCCCAGCACTTCTACCTGATAGGACTAAAAATTAAATCATCCCCGAAACCAGACCCACAATCCAGTGACTTTTCATAACCACTGGTATCCTGCACTATGACTGGGCTGCTCTGTACCTAACAGTCTGATTCTGGACCTTGCCTTTGCATGGAAGCCAAACACCTGTTCTGTCCTTTCCTTCTTCGGGATCATCTCTTGTCTCTTCTTATTTCTGACCATCTACCTTCTCCACCATTTCTTCTGTAAACTGTAACCTGCTGTTTTTCTCAACTACTGGCATGAACAAGTTCTCATTCCTCACCCCAAGTTCTCTGGTGCTGATGATCACTGGATTCTTTACACAGATGTTCTACCTGACTGAACATTCCCCCACGGGCTCCATCATTATCACTGAGATGGCTTGATGTTCTCTAAGGTTGCCTCCTGCCCCTTTCCTGTTCTGCTATATGAATCTTAAACCAGGTCTCAACTCCCTCCAGTCCCCACCTTCTGTAATGTGCTTCTACGAGCAAACGTTTATATTTCGCCTCAGGGTAGTAGGCTTGGCAGGAAAGCTAAGTTGGAACTAGGTTTCATAACATCTTGAATGCCACATTAAATGAATTTGAGTATGTGCAATAATCAAAATAATCTTCACATAGATTTGAGTGGAGATGTGGCACAGAGAACTAGAATTTTAGCATGATTACACTGAAAAGTGATTGTAGCAAAAAATAAAACAGAGTACCATCTGCAATTGATACATACAGCTTAATTGAGCAAGATGAGTCCATTTTGTTTCCTAAAACATATGCCATTGCAATTATGGCCATCTTCTTAAGTACTTAATCAAGCATTTTCAAAGGACTAAAGTTATCTGTGACAAGTTGCCAAATTGTTATGAAAAAAAATCAAATAGAATACTCTTATTTAGTTGGAAATTAAAAATAGCTACATATGGAAAGTTAAATCACTAATGAAGAAGGGATTACTTTGGAGGAATTTGAGAAAGCATTTCTGGAATATTTCCTGAAAGTCATTAAAATATTATTAGAAGGGTAAATCAATTAGGCATCGTCATTAGGCAAGTCATCATGTTGAGAAACAGCAAAGCCTTAAAATAGATGCACTATTTTCTACCTTAAGAATAAATTTTTCAATAAAGCCTATATGTGACAAACCCACAGCTAACATCATACTCAGTGGTAAAAAGTTGAATGCTTTCCAAGATCAAGAGCAAGACAAGAATGCCCACTTTTGCCATTTCTATTCAACACAGTACTGGAGGCATAACCAGAACAATTAGGCAAGAGAAAAAAATAAAAGCATCCAAATTGCAAAGAAAGAAGTTCAGTTCTCCCTATTTCTGGATGATATGATTTTATATACAGAAAACCCTAAAGGCTCCACTAAAAACCTATTAGAACAAATAAACAAATTCCGTAAAGTTACAAGATACAAAAATCAACATACAAAGATCAGTAGCATTTCTATACACTGGCAATGCACTATACAAAAAAAAGAAATCAAGAAAAATAATTCCATTTACAATAGCTACAAAAAAATACTTAAGAAAAAATTTAACCAAGGAGATGAAAGATTTTTCCACTGAAAGCTATAAAACATTGATGAAAGAAATTTTAAAAGATACAAATAAATGGAAAACTTCATATTTATGGATTAGAAGATTAAGTATTGTTAAAATGTTCACACTACTCAAAGTGATCTACAAATTCAATGCAATCCCTATAAAAATACCAATGACATTTTTCACAGAAATAGAAAAAACAATCCTAAAATTCATATGGAACCACAAAAGACCATGAATAGCCAAAGCAATCCTGAGCAAAAAGAACAAAACTGAAAGCATCACACTAACTGACTTCAAAATATACACTAAAGCTAAAGTAATTAAAATAGCATAATACTAGCATAAAATCAGATAATAGACCAATGGAACAGAATAGAAAGCTCAGAAGTAAATCCACACACTGACAGTCAATTGATTTTTGACAAAAGAGCCAAGAATACACAACAGGGAAAGGATAGCCTCTGCAATAAATGGCGCTGGGACAACTGGTTAACTGCATGCAGAAAAAATAAAATTGGACCCTATCACACATTATATGCAAAAATCAACTCAAAATGGATTGAGAGGTGTCAGGATGGTCGAGTGGTCTAAGGCGCCAGACTCAAGCTCTGCTTCCTCAAAATGGATTGAGGACTTAAATGTAAGACTTGAAACTGTAAAACTACTAGAAGAAAACATAGAGGGAATGTTCCATGACATCATTCTGGGCAGTGATTTTTGGCTATGAATCCAAAACCACAGGCAACAAAAGCAAAATAGACAAATGGGATTACATCAAACTAAGAAGTTTCTGTACATCAAGGTAAGCAATCAACAGAGTGAGGAGACAACCTACAGATTTGACCTTTCAGTTTACCATACTCTATCTTGACAAATGGCAGATCAGCTCATTTTTTATCTTACTGAAATCTCTATTGTTATGTTCTTCTTTACCAGTGCTTTGGATGGAATGCCTAGAATACAGTAGGTCCTAAGTAACTGTTGAATGATTATCTGAATAGAACTAATATTTATTGAGTGCCTCCACGTGTTATCAGTTTGTAAAGTGACTGCACAGGTGTCATAAAATTGATTTTGGAGTGAGATAGATCAGAATTTCATTCCTGGCTTTACAATTTACTAGCCATGTGTCCTTGGGCAATTACTTTCCTTTTCTCTCCTGTTAAATGAGGATAATAATACCCTCAATAAGGTTATTGAAGATTGTATAAGATAAGATAAGAAAAGCATTTAGCATGATGCCCAGTAGATCTGTGAATGAATAAATCCCCTTAGAAGCTCTATAAGGTGGGTGGTGTACAGAGGCAAGGAAACTGAGGCTCAGAGAAGATGAGCAAGTTGTCGAGAAAACAAGCAGCAGAACTGGGATTCAAAACCAGTTGAGTGTACCTGCAATCTCAAAGAAGTTTCCACTATTACTGGAAGAAATATTAGTGGTATTTTCTACTCCAGTGTTTCCTTAAAGGATACATGCTAGTAAACTCCAGTTCATTTTCAATTCTGTCTCCCCTGAAACCTCTTTAGATTAGAGTTAAAAATCATTTTTTGGCAATTCGCACCCTGCCCAACATGTTTATAATTGGATGGTCTGATTAATAATCCTGCATGAGCCAGCACACTCACATCTCCAACTTTCTCTGTTATTTCCTATGCAAAATTCCTCTTAAGTGTCTCATACACAGTTTGATGAGCCCTCTTTCAAAGCAGATACATGCTGTCCAGATGTTCTCAGTGTCTAAGCTACCACCTAACTACGAATTTACACTTTTAGAACCTATTCTTTTATGGAATAACAAAAGACCACAAATAGCCAAGGCAATCCTGAACAAAAAAAAATAAAGCTGGAGCCATAACACTATGATGGAGTTTGGATGTGTTGTCCTCTCCAAAACTCATGTGGAAATTTGATCTCCAGTGTAGCAATGTTGGAAAATGATTGAGTCATGGGGTGGATCTCTCATGAATGGATTAATGCTCTCCCTGGGGGAGGTGGGGTAGTGAGTGAGTTCTTGCTCTATTAGTTCCCACAATACCTGATTGTTTAAAGGACCCTGGCATCTCTTCTCTCTCTCTCTCTTACTTCCTCTCGCCATGTGATCTGCTTGTACCCACCAGCTGCCTGCTGTTTTTCTGCCATGAGTAGAAGCAGCCTGAGGCCCATGCCAGATGCAGCTGTCCCAGAATTGTAAGCCAAATAAACCTCCTTACTTTATAAATTACCCATCTCAGGTATTTCTGTCATAGCAACACAAAACAGACTAAAACACACTACATGACTTTAAACTATACTACAAAGCTATAATAACCAAAACAGCAAGGTACTGGCATAAAAAGAAACACACAAAGCAATGGAATAGAATAGAGAACCCAGAAATCACTCCACACACCTACAGCCATCTGATCTTTGACAAAGGCACCAAGTCTACACACTGGGGAAGAGACTGCCTCTTCAGCAAATAGTGCTAGGAAAACTGGATATTCATATGTAGGAGAATGGAATGAGACCAATACCTCTCACCATATACCAAAATCAACTCAAAATGGATTAAAGAATTAAATATACATCCTGAAACAATAAAAGTATTCAAAGAAAACATAAGGGAAACACTCCAGGAAGTAGGAGTGGGCACAGACTTCATGAATACTACCCCAAAAGCACAGGCAAGCAAAGGAAAAATAAACAAATGGGATTATTTCAAACTAACAAGCTTCGGCACAGCAAAAGAAACAATTAACAGAGTGAAAAGACAACCAACAGAGTGGGAGAAAATAATTGCAAAATATACATCTGACAATAGATTAATAACCAGAATATACAAGAAACTCAAACAACCTTACAATAAAAAAAACAAGTAACCCAATTAAAAAATGGGCAAAGGAGCTGAGTAGGCATTTCTCAAAGGAAGATATACAAATCGCCAATAGACACATGAAAAAATGCTCAACATCACTCAGCATTTGGAAAATGCAAATCAAAACCACTTTAAGATACCGTCTCACTCCAGTTAGGATGGCTAATATCCAAAAGACAGAGAATGATAAACACTGGAAAGGTTGTGGAGAAAAAGGAACCCTCCTACACTGTTGTTGGGACTGCAAAATGGTGCAGCCTTTATGGAAAATAGTATGGAGGTTCCTCAAACAAGTACAGATAGATCTATCTTATGACGCAGGTATTCCACTGCTGGATGTATACCCAGAGGAATGGAAATCATCATGCCAAAGGGACAACTGTACTCCCATATTTACTGCAACACTATTTACAATTGCCAAGAGTTGGAACAAGCCCAAATGTCCATCATCAGATGAGTGGATAAGGAAACTGTGGTACATCTACACAATGGAATACTACTCTGCTAGTAAAAAGAATGAAATACTACCATCCACAGAAATATGGATGGACTTAAAGAAAATTATATTAAGTGAAATAAGCCAGGCAGAGAAAAATAAATACTACATGTTCTCACTTATTTGTGGGAGCTAAAAATAAATAAATACACAAACAAATAAACAGGGGTGGGGGGAAGGCACAACAACCACAAAAATTCCTTGAACTTGTTAAGATTAGTGAACAGATATGTTGTTGATGGGGTTGGGGGAGGCAGGAAGGAAAGAGGGATTGGTAAAGTGACACAAAAACCAACTACATTGTATACTGATAAATTCAAAAAACTTTTTAAAGAACCTATTCTTTCATGATTTCATCCACATCGCTTTTAGAACAGGTGCCACATTTTTATCTAATATTTTTTATTTTTAATAATTTTTAACATGATTGTGAGCTTCTCATAAATGGGAACAATTTCTTCATGTTTTTATACATAGGACTTAGCATGGTGCTTGGCATGTAATTAATGTCCATTTAATGTCTAAATCAATACCACTATAATAGTCTCTAATAGCTATGGTTTTATTATTCTTTAATAAGAACTTTAAGGGGTAATAATTATATTCTCATGATCTTGTCAATTTTGTAATCTTTCATTACAAATGAGAAGTTTTATTTTCCCATTTCATTATAGAAACATTAAAAATTCCCAAGCAGTTATTACGGAAATTGCTTGGACTTTAAGCCACATTTATTTTACTAGGTAAAGGAATAAGCACAGATTCTCTGTATTTATATAAATTCCTAATTATTATAAAACATGCTGATTTGTCAAAAATCCCTCTTTTCTGACAAACTCCCAGTCCTGAGGGCATGGGGCAAGGGCAGCCTGGGGTCAAGTAAGACACGTGTACTCAAGGAGAGGGTCTCCCAGCATTCTTCGGAGATGGACTGGGGATGGAACACTTCACAGCTTTTCTTGAATATCCTTTCTAATGTTCCTGAGGCAATTTCAACCCCTTTATCACACTGAAGTCTATATTTTCTGTCACTTCTTCTGACTGTCCGAATAATAACTTGCTTAATTGTATGAAGATATGCTACTGAATGCCTTTTTTTAAAAAAAGGAAAAAAAAATTGAGTAAATGGAAGCATTTTTTTTAAAAAAAAAAAAAAAAAAAAAGGTACAGGCCACACATAGGTAATTTATTAAAGGAACTTTCCATTTCATTATGCTAAGTTTTATTAAACTTAACAAAAATTGTCCCTCTAAGACGTGCACAGGAAAATGCACTAAATTAGCTATAAACTCTAAAGGATAAGCACATATAAAGCTGAAATTCTAATTAAATAAAACTTAGGACAAAATTAATTTGACAAATTTTTTCCGATAATTGAGAATTAAAGAAAAAGGATAAAGATTTCCTACGTGGACATTAAAATGACTCAGCTGTTGCAGGACCCAATATCCCTAAATGTCATACCCAGTATCCTCAACTGTACATACCGAAGTGTCCCTTCAATCTTTTGGATTGTAGCCTTCAAAAAGGCAGGGCACAGTCTGTCTTGTTTACTACCATACCTGACATTTAGCACTCAAGTGACTGTACTAATACAGAGAAAATGGCCCTGTTCCACCCATTCACCACCACACACATTTTAATCCTTTATGAGAAATTCAGTTTAATCAGATTACTTTGCTAATACACAGCATTAATGGGAAAATAGGCAGGAGGTGAGTTTCTGTGTGTTGTTTAGACTCTCTTGAACGTTGGTGCTTTATACATGTGGCAGAAGCAGGTTCTGTGCCCTGTCTCACATTTGTCCTTCCTCATCCGTCCCAGCCCAGTGGAACAATCAATGTACTGTTCTCTGTCCTCTTTCTCCTTTCATTTTCTCCCCATCTTTGCTCCAAGAGGATAGAAGGTCTTCATGTATAAGAATACATCAAAGCTATATGGGGAAGAGAACCAATATTAGTAAGAGAATAATCTGTTTATTTAATGGATGTTCCACTCTGAAAAATTTAAAGATGAAATCTACCTGGACATTCTTAGAGATAAATGAGTTTTGACTAGAGGCAGACAGAACTTTGATTACAGGTGAGAAGAGGGAGAAAAGGTAAGAAAGGTGAGACACAGATGTGAGGCTTTCCAATGCTCACCCAAGTGAAGTGAAACTGGCTCTGACAGGTGACTCTGAGGAGATATGTCAGAATTGTTTGCACTATTCTGAACTCTCAGTGTATACAATTGGGTTCATTCTGGTGATGGACTGAGTTGATAACTTTTCCCAATTATTGCCAAGATTATACACACACACACATACACACACACACACAGACACACACACATATGTACATATAATATATACATACACACATATGTATATTTACACAAAAAAATGGACTCCCACCCATGAGGAAATGAGTTCATTTCACATCCTGCAGTGCACAAAACATTCATAAGCTACTCTTCTGAACTTTCTCTATATATATATAGAGAGAGAGAGAGAGACAAAGAGAGACTGATTCAGCAATTTTACCCACCTAACTGTGAGTTGTGTGTTGTTGCCCACAATAGCTAATAAGAGGAGAAAGGTCAAGATTTGAACATAGGGTCTGTATGAATTCAAAGTTTGTATTAGTTTTCTATATATTTTGTTGTAAGTTTTATTTAGGAGGTGGAAGAAGGGCAGAAGCAGAGGGGGAAAAGGATCAAAAGGAGTAAAACAAGTAAAAGCTAATTTGAACTTTTCCCAAAAGGGCAGATCTGGGTAGAGTTCAAAGTTAGAATGCTTTGGGGTGAAGGAGGGGACATTGGAGTCATTCATTTAAAAATATTTACTGAATTTCTACAGTGTGACATGAACAAGTTGAGATATTTGGCAGATAAAATAACCAAGATAAAGAGACGTAGAGATAAGTAGGAGGCATGAGATAACTCAAAATCAAATTAAAATAAAGCAACAATCAACTAAACTAAAGGTAGTTTCTGAATGTTTTGTGCACAGCAGGATATGAAACGAACTCATGTCCTCACAGGTGGGAGTCCATTAAGCAGCTACTAATTACAGATTTCCACCAATTACTAACCCCCTATTATTAATTGGCCAAGTCCCTGCCAAATATATACATGAATGGATCATTTTGTACTGATCTAATGGAGCCATGTGACATAAGCAAAAATGCTTCAACTGAATCCATTTGTTTAGAATGAGTAACTACCTAGGAAAAGAAAGAAAGAAAAAGAACAAAGAAAAAGAAGATACGTGTATCAAACTGGTATTCTTCAAAGGTAAATATTTTAAAGCGAAAACAAAAAAACTACATCATAGTACCCTATAGTTCTTGGAATCTACTTAGATATATTTTGCACTGCATCTAATATTTGTTCTTGATGAAGTGCAAAATTAACAATAATGACTTTTTGTAATAGGAATCATAACCTTTGAATAACTAAGGAAGTTAAAAATCAGAAGAATTTTTGTTGGGTAATATCATCATAATTCAAACAGCTATTTCTTCTTTTAAATCACCATGTGCCGGTTGTTTTTGCAAAATAATTACCTGTTAGCCTCTACTAGACAATGTTAAATACTCCCATGTGAACAAGCTAAATAAAATCTGGCCTTGGGACACATTGGTTCATTGTTGGTAGCTGAAATTATGTAAGTGGATGAGATACCAAGAAGATTGTGCAGAACTGGAAAAGAATGTAGAGGAGAGAAACATCTGTGACAAGGGTCAGGCAAACCGGGTCCATTTGCAATTTGAAATTTGAGTGAATGACACTATTTTTAACTGATCTAAAAGCTCAAGTGACAAAAGCAAAAAAGCTTTTAGAGTATCCATTTGGTTGGGATAAGTAAAACCCCCTAAACTTTAAAATTCCCAAACCCTCTTCCACATATAAAATAGTTTCATTTTGACCTCTTATATAGCAAGATTTAGCAATGAATTAGAAATAGAAGTACCCATGAAAGAAGTTTCTGCAATGCAGCTGAGACACTTTAGATTGAAACAAAGTACATTCATTCTCTGCTTTTTAGGTTCTTTTTTAGACCTTGTCATTTGAGTCTTAGAACTTTCATCAACCAAGGAGGCCACCTATTTCAACAGCCAAATTCTTCTTTCCAACATAAGCATAGAAATTAGAAAATACTTCTGTAGACATGAAAGAAGAGAAATATTTAAGCATCCAACATACTCTTTTAATTCTGCAAAGTATTTTGTCCTCTTTAATATAATCATAAAAACTAGAAATACATTTTAAGGAAGTAAGAAAGCCAAGACACACCTGTGGGGAAATATAAAGAAAGATAATTTTCTAAATAACCTCTTTTATATTTGCTCTAACACTCGCTCATTTTTTAAAAATTCATATTAATTTTTAAAATGTTTTCCAATTTTGTATCCAAACTGGGAGAATATTCTCCTTGATAGACACTGCTATATATCTCTTTTTATCCTGTAATCTCAAACTCTTGATATACCCCAAGAAGTGGAAGATGCTAAATTTTTGCTATGGTGTATCTTTACACTCATCTTTTTTTCCCCACTCCCACCCCACAGCTGCCCTTCTCTATTATATGCCTTTTGAAAATAGAGAAATACACAGAACAAGAGAGCGTGTGTGTGTGTGTGTGTGTGTGTGTGTGTGTGTGTGTGTGTGTGTGAGAGAGAGAGAGAGAGAGAGAGTAAGTGAAGAGACAGAGACAGAGAGTGCAATTTCTTCACACAATGATATTATTTAAAAACTCAAAACACTAGTAGTTTCTTTTGCATTAAAAAGGAACTTTTTCTGATTTTCTCCTAATGAAAAAATATGTAAGAATCCCTGTGGTCATTTGAATAGTCTCTTTGGTGTTTTTGTCACTAAATCCCCTTGATTCTCAAAGATGAGGTTTACTGACTACCTTTATTTTTTGAAAACATAAAATTGTACCATCAAGTAATTCAGTTAGGGACTGTGAGTTAGCTGTCTTGTATAGAGAAAGCACACTCTCAAGTAGAAATTTTCTAGAGGATGCATTGAAAGAGATAATGGGATTTTTGTTTTCATCCTATTTCCTAAGTATTTGCATGTCAATGGGTTAAAATATTAACAGTTACTGCTTTTCAAGGGCATCTCCTTGGCCATGCACTATGCTAGGTGCTATATATACCTCAGTGGTACTCAAATGTATGTGATTACAAGAATATTTGTCAATGTTTGTGACATATAAGAATAAATGTTCATAAAAATGAACATTTGTAGTCCCCACCCCCAGGGAATATGACTCGGTAGATAGGGCTAGGCCAGGAAGCATCCCAAAAGCCCCTAGATAATTCTAATGTGGCACACTTTCAGAAATCCTGACAACTGTGATTAAAAATTAGAGTAAAGTGGTCTTAAAGGTAAAAGGGTGCTTCTGATCTTAGGCAGACAGAGGCTAATTAAAGGAATTATAGTAACAGTGCATTAAGAAAGTTTGTTGTTTAAATCCTGGCTTCTTTGACCTGTGGTCAGGGGCTCAAGCCCAGGAACTCAAGATGGGATGAGATTCAGTTTTCCAAAGAAGCTCTTAGGGAATCACTGACTTCTCTATTTTCAACAATGTGCAAAGTTGACATGAATCCCCTTTTGTCTGTAGAGAGGACTGAGTAGGGAGACAGGCAGCCCCTGACAGCATTTGATACTTTTCATTCTGAACCACTGGCTTCTTGGGTTGATGACCATAACTGCTGCTGCAGCACTATCAGAAACTAAAAAGGCAAGGGAGAAGGTAATTCCAGAGACGGCATACTTGGCTTACCTTGCATTATTGTACTGGACAATGCAGGCTCCAGAACAAAGGGCAGCAGTCCTGACAGCTTCCACAGAAGTGTCTGTTGTGGCTGCCCAGGCCACAGACCAAGGAGAGTCTGGTGCACCACAGCTGAACTGGAGCAAAGACAAACTGCCTAAAGTTGGAGCCAAGCCTCTGTTCTTTTAATTAATCAAAACTAAATATCAAATGACAAATGGGGACCAAACTTGTGGACTGTGTGCATGAAGGCAAACTTGTTTACTCCCAGAAGCTCAAAGTCCTTGGGGAGTAGGAGAGGAGGTGGTCAGCTTCTCTATTTAAATCATATCATTGGAGGTCTTTTGTGCCTTGTTAATAAAACCTTGCAGCAAGATCCTCCACTGTCATCACTAATGTTATTAAGGCTCATCAATGTATTTGTTAAAGGCATTTGAAAGTTAAAATTAGCTACCAATGTTTCGAAGCTACTGGAGTGGAAACAGAATAAAGTGGAAAACAGTTGCCAAAAGAGTTTGAAAATCTATTTACCTATGAGCAATCTTGAACTGTTACACACTATCATAAGCCCCTATTTGGTTAAAATCATTCCTTCAGGAACTTCTGCAGTAAAATGTACATCAGTGGCCTACCTCATTCTCAGTAACCTGTTGCAGCCTAGCACTTTCTTTGACCAATACCACAGCAAAACCTAGTACCACCATCCATCCATCTTACTGAAGTGGGAGCCCTGCCACTCTTCCGTTCCTTTCAGTAAAGTGCTGACTTGTAATGCAAGTTGAAAAGCATCTTGATGGACTAGCAGATAGAGGACAGCTCTTTTCACTCCCATGGAGCACCCAGTCTCCTCAGCATACCAAGCGTGGTGGTGCCTCAGGCCTCGCCTACTGGATCTGTAATTTAACTAATGGAGAGCTAGTCAAAAGAAACAGAAAGCTCTCAACTAGGATTCACAGGCTCTCAAGCACTGAAACTGTTATGTTCCCTAGCAAGCTTAATGTGCCAAATGCATCTCTGCAATCTCAATGCAGCCCTCCAACTGGAGAGAGCACAAACGGGAAAAATACTGAGAGATGCTTCCCTTTGAAATGAACTTCAGTGGTGATCCATTTGTTTAACAAACAGCTGCTGAGGACCTACCATATTTCAGATGCCATGGAGAGCACTGGGTTTACAACAATAGGGAGGAAAAAAGTGTCGTCTTTGCATGAAAAACAAGCACAGAACAAATACAAACTTAGTTAGGAATGGCAATAAGACCTATGATGATAAAAAAGGGTGGAATGTTGAAGAGAAATAGGACCAACCTACTCAGATTGGGTGGTGAAGAACAGCCTCTCTGTGGAGGACACATTTAGCTTAACACCTGCTGAGTAATACACCGTAGAAAGTGAAAGAGTATTCCAGGCCAAGTGAAGAGCATGTGAGAAATCCCTGGGTTGGAAAGAGCTTGGTACATTTAGGGAAATGAAATGAAAGACTAGCATGGCTGGAACATAATGTGCAAATAGAAGAGAGGCAGGGGCTGGGGTGGGCAAGTTGAAAAAGGATTATTTTGCTTAGGACTTAAAGGACTTTGGATTTCATTCAAGGCATAATATGAGCCATTGCAGGATTTTAGGAATAGCTGCCTTCTTTAAAGGAACGTGACTGACCATGTAGAGGGAGCAAGAATTGAAGCAAGGAGACAAACACTGAAGGGAGGCAAATATGGCTGATAGGGCAATGCAGCTAAAATGCAGATAAATGTACAGATAGATAGAAAGATAGATAATAGATTGATAGATGATATATAGATAATAGATGATAGATATAGATGACAGATAATAGATAGATGATAGAAAATAATAGAGAGATGACAGTGTATTAGTCTGTTTCTGTTGCTTATAACAAAATACCTGGAACTGGATAATTTATAAGAAAATGAAATTTATTGCTTACCGTTTCTGAGGCTGAGAGTTCAAAGTCCATCTGGTGGTGGCAACAGTGACCCAGGGATCTCACATTGTATGATAGTGGAAGCAGAGAGAGTAGAGTGAGAGAAAGACAAACTCTCCACTTCTTTTAAAGCCCTCAGAACTACACCCCTGACCACCATTTTTAACCCATTCACCACTGCATGGTCCTACAATCCAATCACCTCTTCAAAGCTCCACCTTTCAATTACTACAATAGGATTTCCCACCCTCTTAACAGTCACAGTGGGGACCAAGCTTCTATTATGTAAAACTTGGAGGATACAAGTCAAGCTTCAAGTTTGGGGGAGACATAATTCAATGCACTACAGATAGAAAGATAGATAGAGTTGGAGAGATGTAATTAAAAACAAAATCACCTCCCAACCTAAAAGAGTCTCCATGAAGAGATAGAAAAAATTTTTAGTACTGACTAAGCATCAAACCAGAATATGATACCATCACAGATAATCTGCCAAAAGATTGCAAAGATGGAAAGAAATCTCACCTTTTTATACAGCCATGCTGACACAACTCAATACATACATGTTCTTGAGGTAAAAAAATAACTAGTCCTCAAGTAAGTGGACATGACAAGACCATTTGTTACATATAATCTGTCCTAGATTTACCTGGCAATTAAGATCTGCGTTTGCTAATTGCCTCTATCCAAGGGAGAAATAACCTTCTCAAGTCTTTAAGAAAGGAGGTAGTTTTGTAACTTGGTGTGAGGCATTGTTAAAGTTAGACTCCTACCTTCCCACAGAGACTGGGAGATAAAGATGCTGTCTCTTGATATTTACATTTCACAGAAATTGTTCTCAGGTCCTAGAGAAAGACATTGCTGAGCCTTAAAGCTGGTAAAAGGCTATTAAGTTTTTATAAATATTTGCATTCATTTCAAAGAGAGAAAGAACTTATATTTACAAGTTTTCTAGAATAAATGATCTATGAAAGGAGAGGAGGGGAGTAGTATCTTCCCTTATCTTCAAGAGGGAGAATTAAACCTCTTATTTTGAATTTATATTTGTCCTTATAACAGGTAGACAGATAGGTTTGATATTAATGTATATTGGTTTAGATGTGAAGATTGAAAAAAAAAAGAACTAAAATGATGAGCAGGAGTTCGTGCACTTATGTCAGTTATACTAAAAAGAAAACAGCTCTCTGGTCTAAAAAACATGAAATGCATGTCTGCAGGTTTGAAGTAGATATCCCACATGAATGTGATAAAAATTATGTTAAGTATATGCAGCAACTCCAGGGAGCTAATTTCAAAAAGTTGCCAATGGCATTAAACATACACACACACACACACACACACACACACACACACACACACACACACACACACACAAACACAAACACACACACACACACACACGCAAGCAAATTACACCAGAAGTGTCCAGCTCAGCAATTATGCAGGCAGCCATCTCCCAAGTAGAGCGGCCACACATTTGGAGAGATTTGGGCACATTAGAGGGCTAAAGCAAGCAAAGGACTTGTTCCAGTTATTAAGCAGTTTTCTCTCACCAACCAACCCACTTCTCTGCACTCTGTGATGCTGATGCTGGAACTGGAACTTGGCAGACTTCATTGCTCCCTTGGCAATAGCCTCCTGTTAGGCTTTGCCACCGTAAGGGTACTAGAGGGGACTGGAAGGCTGGAAGAGAAGTGCACATCCTCCTCCTCTCTTTGCTTCTTGTTTTTCTCAAATTGCCTCAGCAATAACCATTCACCTTGGCAGGGGCAGTTAATTTCAATCTTCAGCTTTTTCCCCTGTTCCCAAAATAGTCTCACTGGGTACCCTCCAAGGTACCAGCAGCAGAGGACAGTGACCCCTCCGCAGAGATCTGAATCCCAGGACAATGGAGGCCCACCACTGCCCTTCTAGATTCTGACAAACCAACCCCTTCCTTTTGTTCCCTCAGCCCTGAGGTAGTAGCTGCTTGCTTCAGTTATTTATTATCTGTATTTCCTAAGTGTCCTCTCTTTGCTTTTTCAGCACTCCAGCACTTAGCCAACTTCCTATCTTAATATTTCTCTGTCAAAATATCTAGTACGGATTTTGTTTCCCTGACTGATACGGGACACAAGCGGAGACTTCTGTCAATCATAGAAGTGATAGAGTGTCCTTACATTCTGTCTTTGAAAGTTTACCTGTGGTAATCTCATCTTGGAAAAATAAGAGAACGGGATACTTAAGTACTCCAACAACATTTTGAGGAAGTGAGTTCCTGCTTCATCGTACTGTAAGAAAAAATAAGAGAGCTAATCTATGTAGTGTTTTGAACATAATAAGCAGCCACTAAATGTTAAACAATATGATTACTATTACAATTACTGTCGTCAAAGCCGAAGCTGAGTTCATGGAAAGGCAAAACTAGCTCTCGTGGAGAAGCAGCTTATCCTAAACTGCTTCCACCCACCCAAAAGTTTCAATGAAGTCAGCATTCATGGAATTCAATGAAATAGGCCCCATTTGGGCCAAAAGAAAACGGAACTATGGCATTATCTGCTTTTCCTGTCTCTGGTTTCACCCTATATTACATTGGGGTACTCAATAGTCGTGGCTAAAGATGGAGTGGATTTCACAGATGAAGAAAGTAAGGCTTTGAGAGGTTAAATAGTTACTATGCAACTAGGATTTAAAGTCACATCTACTGCTGGTAGACCTCATCTGAGACTTCTCAGTTTTCATGGCGTCAGCAGATAGGCTTCCTCTGCCTGAGGATTTCTACAGATCCTGCTCTCCATGTGCCCAATAGAGTTACGGCCTCTGTGCTTTCCTTTCTCTCCTGGAAGTCAGATGCCTGGACTATAGAGGCTTTGTCTTGTTCACTGTGGTTGGCCCTAAACCTCTTACTATAGTGAGCACAGAACAGACAATAAATATTTGATGAATTAATTAATTATACATTTTTTAAATGTTGCTTCCATAGTTACTTATCTCAGCTTTTGAAGCCTTTTATTATTCTCCCATGTTATTCGACTCCGGCTAATTCAAACTTCAAAAGAATATTTAGGACTATATGGTGTTCAGGTTCTCTACCCAGGAAGGATAGATGCACTGAGTAAAACTAAACAAGACTTAAAAATTGTGTTTAAGGTATCATCTGGTGTGTTTTGTCTGGAGAAATCTCCTGCCTTTAGCTTTCCCTCCAGATATTTTCCCAGTGAAGATAGCATAACAGCATACTATTACCATCATTTAAAATCCAGAGAATGTGAGGCATGCAGAAGACACTTTCCAAAGTCTTCAGAGTTGGTTGGCAACTAAACAGGGCAGGAAAGGAAGTGTGGTGTTTGGGCTAAAGCCTAGCATTTGGAGGCTGACTGCCTTGGTTAAAATCTTGGCTCTCTTCCTCCTACTAGCTATGTGACCTTGGGAAAGCTGCTTAACTCTTCTGTACCTCATTTTTTGCAATAATAGTAATAATAGTATCTATCTCACACGATTGTTGATAAATTAGTTAACATATGTAAAGCAATTAGAACACAGTGTCTGGCGCATAGCCAGGGCTTATTATTATCTTTATCTAGAAGAAGTAACAAAATAGCTCATTAATATCTAGTACAAATATCATTAAGGTACTTTGTGACTATTGTAGAAAAAGATATGTTTTGAAGTTAACCAACATTTGAGTGATCTCACCTCAGAGCAGTTTCTTAAGCTCTGAGCCTCTGAATCATCAATGTGAATCCTAGAAATAAAGTATATAAACAAGAAGCCCAGCTTTTAGAAGGTGCGGAATCAAAGCAGCAGCTATTATTAACAAAGATGAACTTCTCAGCTACCTGAGAAGGACATGTGGGAACCTGTGGGAACAGAGGGAAGATGAGCTGCAGTCACTAGACACAGTAGCACAGCAGGTCTGAAGCTCAGGTCTGAGCTGAAGATGTGGATTGGACAGGAAAGTCAGCACACAGTGGAATGAAAGCCATCAGAAGGGAGTATGTGAATGAGAAGGGCAGAACTCTCACACCAATGCCACCACTCTGCAAGCAAGGGTTAAGGAAGACCATCCTGCAGAGCAGACCAACAGGAAGAAATAAGTGGAGGACCAGGGACATGCACTAGCCACCAAAGTGGGAGGGAGAAAGGGGTTAAGGAGGAAGGAGTGATCCATGGTGGCCAAAGCACCAAAGAAGTTGGGAGACAAGCGCTGGAAGAGCATCCACTGAATTTTGCATGATACAGGTCACAGAGACGTTGGGGAGAATAGGCTCCAATTAGGGCCAACTACATAATCTGCAGGGCTTGAGCAAAATGAATTTTCCAGCTGACTAGAAACAGGTAAATCACCCCTTTTCATACCCCAACCCATAATGGGCCGGCAGCCCACAAACAATTGCAGTTTCTGTGCGTGGATGCACTACGTACCTGCACCCAGAATTGGCAAGAGGCACCTGGCCAGACAATCCACCCCCACCCCCAACCCCACCTTGGTGCTGCCTGCCCAGGACCGGACGCTGCTGCCTTACCCCATCCCGAAGACACGGTGCTGCATATCTGACCCCACCCTCCTTGCTCTCGGGTGACAACAAATATAGCTATCTCACCATCCCCACCTCCTGCTCCCCAATCCAAGCGAGCTGGTGGCCGCCAGTGACAGAGGATGACAGTGGTCCCTGAGCAGGGACAGAGAGCCAGCTGCCCAGAACCACTCACAGAGAGGCAAGGGGACTGCAGGAGGTGACCCGATGCTTGAGTTGAAGCTCCAGCCTCCAGAAGCATAATCCATTGTCCAAAGCAGGATCCACTGCCCCATCAGACTTGACTCACAAAGCACCACTTAGAAATAAAGACCATGAAGAATTTCAAGATGCTCACCGCAAATCTTGAAATCCCAAGGGCAGGGAGCCCCTTTCCGAGCAGCAGAGCCCTGAGTGACCTGCCCTGGTCTCATGCCCAGAGGCCGGCCCTGCTTCCAGTTCACAGGTGGCCCAGAAGCTCACCACAGTCTCTCAGAGTGAATGGAAAGTGCCAAGATAGTACAGTCAAGTCATTCAAGAAAGTTTGCTGGCGGGGAAAGGTCAGAGCAATAGCTGGAAGAAGTAGGGTGAAAAGAGATTTCTAAATTTTGTTTTGTTGTTTCAATATGGGAAGATTTCAGTAGATTTATTTAAATGTGAAGAAAGCACTAATAAACTGAAGAGAGAGTCAAAAGTGATGAAAATGGATGAAATTCCTAAGGAGACAGGAAGGAAAGGGACCCAGAGCCCAGGTGGTGGTTTGGCTTCAATTGCAGACTCAGGAGTCATCAGTGTATAGAGATGAAGCCCAGAGCCAATGGAGAGGGAGACAGAAACAGAGGCACCAGAATTTACATCTGATGGTGATACTCGAGTACTGCCACACTGAAGTACTGGCAAAGTCAAAAAGTAGTATTAAAAAAGAAAAACATTAATGGAGAAGGTGACCCTTGACACTACCATCCTGCATTCTGGCTTGGACCAAAGTCCCACCAGGGTTTAACCTGATTTAATGATGAATCCATTAAGAAACATTGGTATATATACACAATGGAATACTACTCAGCCATGACAAAGAATGAAATTCTGCCATTCACAGCAACATGGATGAACTTAGGGAAAATTATGTTAAGTGAAATAAGCCAGGCACAGAAAGAGAAATACTGAATGTCCTCACTTGTAAGTGGGAATTTTAAAATAAACAAATAAATTTTTAAAAATAAGAAAGAAAGATACAACAATCACAATAATTCATTGAACTTTTAAAAGGAGATAACAGAACTGTGGCCACCAAGGGGGTAGGAAAGTAAGTGTGAAGTTGGTAAAGAACCACAAAAAATGATTATATTGTGTAATGTTGAACATATTTATTATCCTGACGAGCATCACATAATACACACAGGTATGGATATTCAATGCTCTACCCCTCAGATATGTACAATGAATTATGTTTCAATTAAAAAAAGGAAAAAATAAATAAGTGAATGGTAAAAAAAAAAAAAGAAATACTATGACCATGACAGTAGATTTCATTTCTGTTGATATTGCTTTTCTCAATGTTCTGTTCATGACCGTAGTTTCAATCTTTTTCCAATAATTTTCCCTAAAACTAACTGCACTGCCTGACAACTTTTTAAATGTAGTTTCTATTTCAATAGGGCAGAGTCTTCTTTTCTAAGCCATAACCTTAAGTTGAACACTATTTACTGCTTGTTTAGAGGCAGCAAATTAAAGTGGAGACTGGATTTAGAGGGAAATCAAATGTCAGCTTGTAAATGATCACATTTTCATTTAAAGGTTACCACTTGTCTTAACAGAATAGCCAGGACTTCTAATGTGATAGGCAGTCCCCAAATTCCTTTGCTCTGCTCCACTAAATATCAAGCCCTGACAGTGAAGCTCTGTTCTGATACTTCGTACGCAATCACAGTAAATACTCACTGATGCTGCTGCTTAGGAGCCCTGGGGAGAAATAATACCTCACTACTTATTCTGCTCTTAGTGAGAGGATCTCTCTCCCTCTCTCTGTCTCCTTCCCTCCCTCCCTCCCTCCGTCTCTCTCTACCTCTCCCTCTCCCTCTCCCTCTCTCTCTCTCTCTCTCTCTCTGATACTACGAAGATTCAATGCAGTCTTGCAAACCCAGTGTTTATAACTATTTTGAGCTGCTTCTTAGTTCATCATCCGAGATTGCTTAAATTTTTCAAAAAGGAAACTATAAAAAGAATAGAAAGAAGTGTAATTATTTCTATAAGTAAATAATTACATAATTACTTACCCAAATAATTACCCTTCTTTCTATTCATTTTTTAAAATAGTAATAATAGCAAAGTATTTGCAAAAGCTAGTTTCTTTACCTCAAGCTGTGAAAACATAACAGATCTTTGTGTTTAGCAATATTTTTTTCTTCCTTTTAGTTTGGAAACTTTTTCCTTCAAAATTCATACTACATCAGTGCGTCAAAGTTTTAGACAATTTTTGGAATCACCTCACAATGAATAACTCCAGAAATCTGTGAGAAGGTCAAGTTGCTCTTCATTCCTGGTCCTAAGGTAGACAGACATCTGTGACAACGCCCTTAAACATACAAACACAATCCATTCAGAATTCTTATCTCCTTCTTATAATTTAGTTAATTTTCACAGGCAAAAAACTTTAAAGAATGTGTTGAAACTATGGACTTTTATCCATGAAAAATTCTCACGTGTATATGTATATATATATATATATATATATATATATATATATATATATATATATATACACATACATACATACATACAATATTCTGCATATATATTCAGGTAGTTCTGTTTGGGGTAATTATTTGATTTGTACAAGTAAGTCAGAGAGAAATGTGAATAAATATGAATATAAATATTTTTTCAAGCCCTAAGGGTGATACACATTGGACTCATTTTCATTCACATGTCTGCCTGGCCTGCTTACACAAATCTAAAAAACTAAAAAAGAGCTACTTGAAAACATATGCACAATGTTGCATATACATATGTGTGGGCATGTACACAATATTATACGTGTACATATATACACACAATACGATGTATATGTATGTGTATGAAGGGGCATATATTTATGTGTATATATACAATATATATACACATACAAGGGGTCTTCCAAAACTTCATGGAAAGATTCATATTATCTTTTAGTTCCATTTTCTGTAATCTTTTTGAAGTACCCTTGCATATATGGAACAGTAAAATGGGGATATAGTTAGGCCTCCAAGAGTAAATAATGTTCATTATTTTCATAAAGTGATTCTACAACAAATAAAGCTATAAAATCAAATGCACTAAAGGGAAAAATGCATCTCCCTTATGCTCATGATGTGTTAACCATGAGGGAAATATGCACACACTTAAACTATCTCACAGTTTATACCAAAATTCACACTGGTGTTTTTGAAAACCCTATAAAGCCTGAATTTTCCACAAATATTTCATATATGAAAGCAGAAAGGAAGAATTTGCTAGTTTATAAATTGTCTATGCATGCACTTAATTTCTTCCCGAAGGACCAATTTACTGGACACACAGAAGTCCAGTTGGAGCAAAATAAGGGCTAACCCTTAGCCAGCAAAATCCCCCTCACTAGCAATATGAATAACACAGAACTCACAAACAGACAGCAAAATCTTCAATCAGCACTGGAAAGAGAAAGTAAAATAAAGTGGCAAAGTGGTCTACAATTTTCTCATAAATGAAGTCAGAAATTTTAAGCCTTCCCATTATTCTTTCCCTCATTTTCCCAGTTCTGCTCTGTCAAAAGCTAAGTAAACTTACTATTATATCTCAATTTCTTCTCAGACCATTGTCTTTGAAACTAGATGAATTCATTTAATATCAATTACCTATCCAAGACCGAATCTTACTCAAAAGAGAGAATAGCAATCAGCAAATGTTAGAACTGTGCTTATGTTTAAGTTGCACATCCAAGTAATTGCTACAGAAAAGTCTGTTATAACAATAATATAATAATCATTACAAGTTACATCATTACTTGGATGTAAGAAAGTGAAACTATATTTACATCTTACAAATATATTAAGAGTTTCACATGTCTTAATTTTTGGAGAGTAATATCTAATTATCCATTTATTAATTAGCATTTAAAGGGCTATTTGCATTTGCTTGTTACTGGCAAATAAATGCAATCTTTTAGTAACCATATATATAACAAGAAAAAAATTAAATACATATAAATTCTATATGCATAATTGTTTCTGTATTTAATTTTGAACTTTTGACTCCAACATAGACTCACAAATGTGTTCATGCATTCATTGATTGGCACTTGGGTTATAACCTAATACTTAAATATAGACAAATACAACAAAACAAAACAAAAAACTCCAGAAAACAAAAAATGTTATGAAGAAAATTAACATAAAGTAATATGAGAACAATTGCATGGTTATTTTAGGTGTGTTGGAAACAGATCTTAATCTAACCACACTAAGGAATATTGAAGGATGTAAATAATCATATGCCTACATACATGTTGGGGCAACCATAGAACATACCAATAAAGAATTATGAAAAACAGGCACAGGCTAAGCTCAGTGTAACCCCTAACACAAATTGAATATCTTCCAACATTTACTAAGAGTAGAATAATGTAAAGCAACTATATCTTTAATTCCAAATAAATGGAGTTAAAAATCCATTATAGCTTTGTAGCCACTTCCTGACTATATTCATGCATTCAGGGTATTTATTTTGCACCATAATAAAATCAGCCAGTTCTGTATTTATGAATTGGCATGTTCATTTGGGTCTTGATTTCTTTTCTTTTTTTTTTTTTTCTTTTTTCTTTTTTTTTTTTTTTAATGGGGGGGTAGGAACAGATGCTTAGGGAAGGCCTCTTTGAGGGGATGACATTTTAAAAGATGTCTGAATATCATGCAGATAATAAGCAAACGTCAGAAGAAAATAGTTCCAGAGAGAGAATAATCAGTTGAAAACAATTACTTTGAAAAATAATAATAGCCACCACTTAAATGATGCCTTTTTTATCTTTGAATTTTGAATACAGTATTTAATTATATATCTACTGTTGAAGGAAAATACATGATGTGGCTGTAAGTTAGTCATCCTTTTACTATTTTCCATAGCAATCTATACAACCTATTCACAAGAAAAACACTACCTATTTAACTCTGGTGTTTAGAGTAGTAAAAATAGATTATCATACTACCTAATGATCTCCTTCTTTGGCTCTGATTGGGTTAACTTTTTTCTTCTTTTTTTTCTTTTTTTTAAGCTATTCTTTTAGAATGTATTTTTGGATTGCAACTTGTCTAGCACTGGATAGAAAATACAAAATTACATTAATATATAACATAAATTTACAAGAAACAAAACTAGACCCATTAGGAATTTGTGATCAACATTCAAGATTCTCCTTTAGGACATTTTCAACATCTTTCTATTGTAAGACATAGTGCTACAAAGGGACATGTGTAAAGAGCCAGAGATGCCAGTTCCAGGGAGTCTTTCTCTGGGAAGACGCAAACTCCAC
Source organism: Cynocephalus volans (assembly GCF_027409185.1). NCBI lineage: Eukaryota > Metazoa > Chordata > Mammalia > Dermoptera > Cynocephalidae > Cynocephalus > Cynocephalus volans. The sequence goes on from NC_084464.1 coordinate 83,432,862, forward strand.
GGTTCTTCTCAAGAAATATGATCTTGATTCTTCTTTTGGGGCAGAGTGGGCCACTAACTAGGAAAGACTCACACATTTTATGTTGCCATCAAGAGATTATAACATCCCCTCTGTCAAAAGCAAAATTTCTTTTCACTTGGTTCCTTTGCTTTCCTTTGACAGAAGGTGAGGGTGTTTTCAATGCTGATTAGCACCTTGCCATTCATAGTGGAGACATTCAATATTGAGCAACTCCATCAGAAAATGGTGATTGGTGAAATCATCAGTGTCCTGCCTGGTAACTCTCTTCTGGTAACTTACTGCAGTCTCTAACTTTAGTAGCCAAGCTTAGGAAACAAAAATTGCCATATTCCAAGTGTGCAGATTATCTTGGGTCGCTTTGGGAAATGAGAAATTCTCTAATTCTTTTTTTTTTTTTAAAGTATTGGGTTAACTTTTTTTCAAGTGCTTGTGCACAATGAAAAAAAATATATATATATATAATAAAACTTTAAGTAATTGGAGATTAAATAAAAACAAGTTTGGGTAAATTGAAGATGTTTTGCACAACACAATTTCAGGCCAAACTTTTCTTCATGGTCTTCATTTCTGCAGTCTATGATTTACCACTACTGTCTGGAAAAGAGCTCCTATCAAAAGTGTTCTATCTCTTATGTCTTTTTTTTTTTTTTCATTTTTTCCTCAAATTGCTAATTAATGTAATCTCCATTGAAAATTATCATGAACTAGGGTCTTTCTAACAAAACAATGAACATATCCCAATCTGTTGTGAGTGTTCACAATCCACATCATTGCCAAAAGACTGCTCTAAGAGATATGATATGGTCCACGTGTCTTAGGTAAGGATGAGATCTGAAAGAGCTGAATTCTGATTCTGTAGGTGATTCAGCCATATGCCTTTGACACACTCAGATAATGTGGAACGTTTTGTCTATGAAGCCACTTATTTAAAGAGGATATGTACCTGTTTGAAAATTATAGCCAGCTCATACAAAATCTGCTAAAGTATGTTATATTAAATTAAAAATTACTTGCATACTGATTTGTAAGATTTGAAAGGCATTCTTTATTTGAGACTATTTTTATGGACTAATTCAATTTGAAACATGTCCACCCTGGCCGTACTTCAGGGGAAAAAAGTGAAACTTGATTAGGTTGCAGTTCTAGCAAGACTACCCTCAAATATATTTTGTGGTTTTATACAGAATGATTCACATCAGGAAAAACTTAAAGAAATTGAACATTACTTTTGAAACTGTACTGAATGAGAGAAAAATTGCCCACTCTTTCAGTATAATGAACATAAGCTTTTTTTAAGGATTCTAAATTTTAAAAATAAGCAAAAAACAGCAAAAAAAGGAGGGTAGAGCTCATGTTATAACCAATACACTCTTTATTTGCATAGCTGTATGATAGAACTTATAACTGCGTCCATATTTTAGTTCCATTACACTGTGAGCGCTTCAAAATTAGGCTTGGCCCAATGCCTTGCCCATAATATATGTTCGATGAATGTGTATTAAATGAATAAGTGAATTAATGCATGACCCCAGTCAGCAAAGGTTCCCAGGTTTTGTTACCACATCCTAGAGTAATCCCAGATGGGCAAGGAAAGGATGTCTGAGCATCAGGACTTTTCTCTAAGCTGTGTCCTTTATGATGGGTAAAATGAACAGGCATGAATATCGATATTCTCAAACAAAGCTGACAATCAAAATCAACTTATGAACTTTTGAAAATGCTATTTTAAAAAATCATGAGATTTGGACTTAATACATCTGGTTTCAGAACCCAGAATTGGTATTACCAAGTTTAATAACCACAAATTCTGTAATGCAACTATAGGAACATTGCTATAGAAGATCTTAGCAAGTATAGCTGCTTCTCAGAGCTGCCTCATTTCCAGATAGTCTCCCATTAGAGATAGTCTTCTCTTTGAAATGCAAAGATTTAACATAGGGGAAGGATGAATATTAAATCATTAATAAATAAACATGAATTACTTTAGTAGATCACTTTATGATAAGAGAACTCTAGATAACTGGTCAAATGACAAAAGGGCTAGAAGAGAAGCCCAAAGAGAAGATAAAGGGAAACTACAGACAAGTGCGGACAAGAAAGCAATTTTCCAGAGACCAGGATGGTCCTCATTTTTCTCTATATGATGCTTTAACAGAATAATGATCATATAATGAACGTAGATTGACCAAACCACTGGATATTTCTGATTTACTCCACCTTACATACTAAAATATTGACTCAAGTTTCAGGTCCTATCTAAAATTTGACCAAAGTATAGTAGAGAGAGATGGAAACTGTAAATGTTTATGATCCTGTTTCCCCATAAGGATCTGAATTTTATTCGCCATGCTCAGTTACAGAAAAATGCCATTTTAGAGTTGCATCAGTGATACTGAGGAAAAAGCTAATGTTCATTCTGACTGAGATGATAAATCAAAAAGAAAGAATGATAAATGTTGCTTTATTAGGATTCTCTTAAAGATTCATTTCTTCTTTATCAGTGATTCATTTTTTTCTCTCCTGATTCCCAGGTCATCTCAATAAGAATTTGAGGAGCTTTCACTCAGTAATAAAAGGAAATAATGCTTGAAACAGTTTATTTTAAATCATTGTTGACACCTGAAATTGAACTGAAGCAGTTCTCATTAGCCTCCATGCATTGTAAGAGAGTACATTCCAGAGATATAATAAGCTCCTGATGACATCACAGGAGCATTGCAATTTTTGTGTGCATCAGTTGGCCATTCCCATTCTATAAACTGATAACAAAAATAGATTATAGTTGATAATTTTTTGATACTCAAAAAGGGAAGGAGTGAGGGCAGCCCCACCACCACCTGGCAGAAGGCAGCAGCATGCGTGGGGTCTTAGGCAGAAGCCAAAAGTAGTCCCCACCACCCTGCAGAAGGCAGGAGCAAGCACAGGATACTAGGCAGGACTGAGGGGCAGACCCCGCCACCTGCAAAAGGCAGGAGTATGCTAAAAACACCACTTCCCCATGCAGGTGGCCCACCAAAGCCATGGGTATTGAAAAGGGGCTCACCACCACAGCAGCAGACACAGCCACTCTGTTGGTGGCCTATCAAGCACTTGACTGCATTCACACAAGGAGAGTCACCAGCAGAGACTAAAAAAGAAGAGGAAGCCTCTCTCCTCAAAGACCACTCCAGAGTAATAGAAGAAGCAACTGCTCTACCAGACGACCAGACATCAATGCAGAGATACTACAAATACAAAAATCCAAGAAAATATGTCACCAAGAAAAAAATACAATAATTCTCAAATACCAGACCCTATAGAGCAGGAAACACTTGAAATGACAGGAAGGGAATTCTGAACAAAAATAGGAACTTAATGAGCTACAAGAACACTCAGTTAAACAATATAATTAAATGAGAAAAAAATCCAGGATACGAAGGAGAAAATTTACAAAGAGGTTAATACCTTAAAAAAGAATGTAGCGGAGTTCATGGAACTGAAAAATTCAATCAATGAAATAAAATACACAACCAAGAGCTTAAGCAGCAGATGAGAAAAAGCAGAAGAAAGAATTTCTGATCTTGAAGATAGTTTTTACAAAATAACCCATGTAGGCCAAAATAAAAAAAGGAAAAAAGAAATTAAAAAATGAAGAAAATCTAACAGAGCTGCTAGCTGGAAACCTTAAGCAAACAAACAACTTGAATCATGGGTGTTCCAGAAAAAGAGGAGAAAGAAAAAGGCATTGAAAACCTATTCAATGAAATAATAATGGAAAACTTCCCAGATAGAAGGAAAGACACACACCTTCAGATACAGGGGACTCAAATATCCCCAAACAGATTCAATCCAAAAAGAAACTCCCTGAAACACGTTATAGTCAAACTAGCAAAGCTCAAAGACAAAGAGAGAATCTTAAAAACAGCAAGAGAAAAGCACCAAGTCACATATACGGGAGCCCCTATCAGACTAACTGCAGACTTCTCAGCAGAAACTGGAATGATATATTCAAAATACTAAAAGAAAAAAACTGCCAGCCAAGAATACTATACCCAGCAAGTCTGTCCTTCAGAAATGAGGGAGAAATAGTGTATTTTCCAGAAAAACAAAAACTGTGGTAGGTCACCACCACACAACCAGCACTTGAAGAAATTCTCAGAGGTCCTACATCTAGAAGTCAAAAAATGATAATCACTACCATGAATACACAAGAAAGAACAAAACCCACTGGTAGAACAAAAAGGAAAATGAGAAAAATAAAGAAACTAAATCTTACTACCTCAAAAAACCAACAAACATCAAAATCAAGCAATAAAAGGGGAAGAAAGTAACAAAAAATATTTAAAATACCCAAACAAACATCGATAAAATGCCAGGAGCAAGATAATATCTTTCAGTAACAACCCTAAATGTAAATGGATTAAGCTTCCCACTCAAAAGACAAAGACTAACTCATTGGATTTACCAGTCAGTAAATCAGTAAACTTATTGGATATACCATTTGTGTGGTATATCTTACTACACTGGAAAAAATAGACATTAAACAAAAAACCATAAAAAGAGACCAAAAAAAAAAAAAAGGCCACTATCTAATGGTAAAGGGATCTATACATCAAGAAGACATAATAATCATAAATATTTATGTACCCAGCACTGGAGCAAAGAAAGAGATTGATCCCAATACCAGAATACTAGAGGACCTGAACTCCCCTCTTCCAGCATTGGACAGATCATCTAAGCAACAAATCAACAGAGAAACATGGGATTTAAACTACATTTTAGACCAACTGGACCTGGCAGATATCCACAGAACATTTCATATCTACACATTCTTCTCATATGCACATAGAACATTATCCAAGACAGACCACATACTAGGTCACAAATCAAGTCTTTGCAAATTTAAAAACATCAAAATCATCCCAAGTATTTTTTCAGACCACAATGGATTAAAACCAGAAATCAACAACAAGAAAAACTCTGGAAACTATACAAATGCATGGAAACTAAACAACAGGCTCATGAATGACCTATGGGTCCAAAATTAGTAAAAGGAAAGAAATAATTAAGATAGAGCAGAACTAAATTAAATGGAGATGCAAAAAATGGTACAAAAGATCAATGAAACAAAAAGTTGTTTTCTTAAGAAGATAAACAAAGTGGACAAGCCATTAGCTAGGACAACATAAAAAAGAAGAGAGAAGACCCAAATAACAAAAATCAGAAATGAAAAAGGAGACATTACAACCAATGCCACAGAAATACAAAGAATTATTAGAGACTATGATAAACAACTGTGTACCAATGAATTTGAAAACATGGAGGAAATAGATACATTTTTGGACACATACTAACTACCAAGACTGAACCAAGAAGACACAGAAAACCTGAATATTACAATAACAAGCAATGAGATTGAAGCAATAATCAGCAGTCTATCAACAAAGAAAAGCCCAGGACTGGATGGCTTTACCAATGAATTCCACAAAACCTTAAAGGAGGATTTAATACCAATTCTCTTCAAACTATCTGAAAAAATTGAAACAGAGGCCATTTTTCTGAACTCATTCTATGAGGCCAGCATCATGCTGATACCAAAACCAGACAAAGACACAACAAAAAAATAAAACTATAGGCCAATATCTCTGGCATACATAGATTAGAAATTCTTCAACAAAATATTAGCAATGAGACTACAGCAACACATCAAAAAAAGTATATACCATGATCAATTGGGATTCATTCCAGGGATGCAAGGATGGTTTGACATATGCAAGTCAATTGTGATACACATCAACAAAACCAAGGATAAAAACCATATGATTATCTCAATAGATGCTGAAAAAGCATTTGACAAAATTCAACATCCTTTCATGATATAGACTTTCAGCAAATTAGGTATAGAAGGAAAGTAGCTCAACACAATAAAAGCTATATATGACAAACTCACTACCAATATCAAGCTGAAAGCTTTTCTCCTAAGAACAGGAAGAAGACAAGGATGCACATCAGTGAGGACTGTTCCTATTTAACATAGTCTTGGAAGTACTAGCCAGAGCAATCAGGCAAGAGAAAGAAATAAAGGGCACCCAGATTGGAAAAGACAAAGTCAAACTGTCCTTGTTTGCAGATGACATGATCCTATATATAGAAAAACCTAAAGACTCCACCAAAAATCTTAGAGCTGATAAATGATTTCAGTAACATTGTAGAATACAAAATCAATTTAACCAAGACAGTGAAAGATGTCTATGAGAACTACAAATCACTGCTGAAAGAAATTAAAGATTTCACAAAAATTAAAGGTGACAAAAAAAGATGGAAAACTATTCTATGCTCTTGGACTAGAAGAATCAACATTGTGAAAACGTCCATACTACCCAAAGCAATCTACAGATTCAATGCAATCCCCATCAAACTACCGATGACATTCTTCACAGAAATAGAAAGAACAATTCTAGCGTTCATATGGGACAACAGAAGACCACAAATAGCCAAAACAATCCTGAGCAAAAAAAATAAAGCCAGAGGTATTACACTACCTGACTTCAAATTATACTACAAAGCTATAGTAACCAAAACAGCATGGTACTAGCATAAAAACAGACACATGGACCAATGGAAAAGAATAGAGAACCCAGAAATCAACCCATATACTTACAGCCAAATGATCTTTGACAAGGTCAACAGGAGCATATATTGGGGAAAGGACTGCCTCTTCAGTAAGTGGTGCCAGGAAAACTGGATATCCAAATGCAAAAGAATGAAACTAGACCCATACCTCTTGCCATTTACAAAAATCAATTCAAAATGTATTAAAGACTTATATGTAAGACCCAAAACTATAAAACTACTAATAGAAAACTCAGGGAAACACTTCCAGAAGTAGGACCATGCAAAGACTTTATGAATGAGACCCCAAAAGCACACACAACAAAAGAAGAAATAAACAAATGGGATTATATCAAACTGAAAAGCTTCTGCACAGCAAAAAGAGTTAATGGAGCAAAAAGGCAACCTACAGAATGAGAGAAAATATTCACAAATTATGCATCTGCCAAGGGATTAATATCCAGAATATACAAGAAACTCAACCTCACAGTAAAAAAAAAAATAATAACCCAGTTTTAAAAAATGGGCAAAAGAGCTGAATAGACATGAGGAGAAAAGGGAACCTTCCTACACTGTTGGTAGGACTGTAAATTAGTACAGCCATTATGGAGAACAGTGTAGAGGTTCCTCAAACAACTACAGATAGAACTCCCAAATGATCTAGCAATCCCACTGCTGGGCATACACCCAAAGGAATGTAAATCATTATGACAAAGTGATATGTGAACTGCCATGTTTATCACGGCTCTATTTATAATAGCCAACAGTTAGAACCAACTTTAATGTCCATCGATAGATGACTGGATATGGAAAATGTGGTACATATACCCAATGGAATATACTCTGCCACAAAAAGGTATAAAATTCTGCCATTTGCAGCAACATGGATGAACTTAGAGAAAATTATGTTAAGTGAAATAAACCAGGTACAGAAAGAGAAATTCTGCATGTTCTCACTCATAAGGGAGAGCTGAAAAAAATAAATTAAATAAATAAAGATACCACAATCACAATAATTCCTTGAACTTTCAATAGACAGAATAGAACAGAGACCACCAGAGGTGGGAAAGGGAGAGTGGGAGTGGAATTAGGGAGAAATTGGTAAAAGGCCACAAAAGATTTTTACACTGTGTAATGGCAAAATCAAAAAAATTGGAAGAAATATTTGCTGTTATGAATTGCCAAAATACAATAAAAAAGAGGGAAGGCATCTTGCAGAGTACCTAATTCAATCCCTCTGTTTTATAGATAAGTAACATAAATTCAGGGAGGTAAAATGAATTGACCAAGGCCACATAGTGAGCCTGAGGGAGAGTGAGGTAATAGAAGATACATTCTTAACTCTAGAATTAATTTTTGTATAGTTTAAGCCAGTCACTGCATGTTAATACCACAAACAGTAAACACTTTACAGCAGCACTAACAGAGGCATATTTTAATATAGCAGTGAGACCTGTGATTTCATTCAATTAAGATGATGACTTTTACTTTTACTGAATGATAATAGGATTTGCATGTTGGAAAGTAAAAGGGTTGTTTAAAACTATGTTTATCAAATTAATTACCTGTGTATACATAGCACAATAGTTTTGGTGGTGGTACATTTTTAGTCTTATTGACAATTACCTAAAGGTACTTTGGTGTACCTTTATTTTAAAAGGCTCCACTTTTTAAAATGATCTCATAACATTTTTTTTCCTATTGAAAAAACATTTAGTGAAAAGTACTGATTCCAGGTCTTTGAGTGAGTGTCTATGTCCTGATCACCAACTCATCAAATGTCAACATATTAGTTATAGTCATAAAGTTCCAGTAATTTTTTAAAGATTTGACAGCTCACTGAAATTTTTATCACATCTTATAATAGATGTTATGATAATCCACTTGAGCATTACACAATAACCACTGACTGTGATAGGCACACACTTAGGTAAAGACAATAGACATTTGAAAGATGTGGTGTTGCCCATTTAAAGATGCACTATACTCTCACCATGAAAGGAACTTACACTTATGAAACTATAAAATTATTTCCCATACACCTTTCTTCCACGGTTGCCTTAAGTAAAAGCAACTCCTATGATAGATTTCGAGGCTTTCTTGTGTCAGTGCTCCCAATTTTAAAATCATAAAGCTTATTAAAAACATTCCTTTCTAGATTTCAAGGTAAAGGCAGGTATGAAATCTGAAAGGATCAATTTTTTCAAAATGGAAAATTTATGATTTTTTTAAGTTCTAAAAGTAATGCGTAGACATGTTTTATAAGGTGGACTTAACACGTATTTATCTCTATTTCCTCTAAAAAGTCCACTATAATCACACACAAAAATTAAAATTATAAAATCATTTGGCAAAGAGAATAAAGCTGAGATGACTGCAGACAAGAGATATCAACGAAATGTTAAAAGATAGAAAGCATGTAGGCAAATCATAACGGTTAAATATCAAAAAACAAAAATGGAAACCCAAATTCCTTCAAAGGACAAAGGCAAGATATTTCATGATGCAGAACTTCAAAAGGACTCAAAAACTGGAAGAACCAAGCAGAATGGAGGGGCAAGAAATGGGGCTACAACTGATCTTTGACAAATGCAACAAGAACATACATTGGGGAAAAGACTGTCTCTTCAATAAATGGTGCTGGGAAAATCGAACATCCACATGCAGAAGAATAAAACTAGACCTGCACCTCTCCCCATGTACCAAAATCAACTCAAAATGGACTAAAAACTTAAATATCAGACCTGAAATTATGAAACCACTAGAGGAAAACAGGGGAAATGCTTCAGGAAGTAGGACTGGGCAAAGACTTTATAAACAAGACCCCAAAAGCACAGGCAACAAAAGGAAAAATAAACAAATGGGATTATATCAAACTAAACAGCTTCTGCACAGCAAAGAAAACAATCAACAGAGTAAAAAAAACAACCTAGAGAATGGGAGAAAATAATCGCAAACTATGCAACAACAAGGAATTAATATCCAGAATATACAAGGAACTTAAACAACTTCACAGTAAAAATTTTAAAAATTTTTTTAAAGTTAAGAAATGGGTAAAGGAGCTGAATAGACATTTTTCAAAGGAAGATATACAAATGGCCAGCAGATATCAATCATCAGAGAAATGCAGATCAAACCACATTGAGATATATTACCCAAGTTAGACTAGCAATTATCAAAAAGACAGAGAATAATGAATGCTGGCAAGAATGTGGGGAAAAGGAAACTCTTCTGCACTGTTGGTGGGACTGTAAATTAGTGCAGCCATTAGAGAAAACAGTATGGAGGTTTCTCAAACAACTACAGATAGACCTAACATACAATCCAGCAATCCCACTTCTGAGTATGTACCCAAAGAAATGGAAATCATCATGTTGAAGGGATACCTGCACTCCCATGTTCATCACAACTCTGTTTACAACAGCCAAGGAATGGAACCAACCTCAATGTCCATCAATGGATGAGTGGATAAAGAAAATGTGGCATATATACACAATAGAATAATACTCAGCCATAAAAAGAATGAAATTCTGGCATTTGCAGCCACATGGATGAGCTTGGAGAAAATTATGTTAAGTGAAATAAGCCATGCACAAAAAGAGAAATACCGCATGTCCTCACTCATAAGTGGTTGCTAAGAAAGAAGGAAAGACCATAACAAAACACTGAACTTTCTTTACATACTGTACACAAACACTTATAGTCAATTCTGTACCTCATAAATATGTGTAAATAAAAATAATTTTTAAAAGTTTTTAAGAAGTCAAAAAAAGGTTTCTTATACTGTGAAAACTGTAGACACATTCTTTTAAAAGGGCAAATCACAAACATTTTTTAGGTGTTTCCTGTGGTGGATGCTGTAGAGTACTGTCTAGATCCCTCCTCAGGACCAAGGCACTCCTTTCCCCAGATGCTGAGAATGTCACCTGCTGGTTCAGAGCTGAGTCTGTCTACAGGAATTGCTGCCCACTGAAGAGCTGTTCCCCCACCACCACTCTGCCCCTCAGATGATGCCCCACCTTGGGAAGCAATCAATAGCCAAGGACTGACTAGTGGGAAGATAAAATGTCCCAACACTCTTCCCTCAATTTGGGAAAACTCTGAAGGGTCATCCTAGCTCTAGAGTTCCCTGTGGTATGAGTTGAAACCTTTACTGCAAGAGCATTAAAATTCAACTTCTATTTCTTCCCAATCCCGGTCTCTCTTGACTGCAATGAACCAGTGCAGTACACTAACTAGTAGGCCCAGCTCTTCTTGCCATCGCCATGGAGGGCAACTCTCCATTCCTTGCTTTGGGGCTTGGCCATGTGACTTGCTTTGACCAGTGGCATGGTGCCAGAAATCATGGTGTGCTAGTTACAAGCCTAGATCTTCAGACCTCAAGGGGTTTGCTTGCTCTTTTGCACATCTGCCATTATCATGAGAAGAGCTTCCCCAGGGAGCTGTAGCCACATTAGTCTCAGATCTAGTATGAATGCACTTGGAACAAACTGCCCCAGACTTACAACATAAAGTACAGCTGCTTGGCCAAGTCCAGTCTAGACCAGCCAAACCCCAGGCGACCCATAAGACCAATGAGAATAAATACTTATTATTGTATACTATTGAGATTTTGAGTTTTATTTTTACACAGCAGACATTAATTATACACCTTCCAGGAACAAATAACAATTAAAATCTCTCTCTTTTTGGGTTATCTTTCTAAGAGCACTTATACTTAGGAACTATTCCTTCTACCTTCTGTATCTATTTGTTGTCCTTTTTTTAAATTTTGTTTTATTTTGTTAATATACAATGTGGTTGATTATTGTGGCTGATTACCCGAAACCTCCCACCCTCCTGCCTCCCCCCCCTCACTCCCAACAGGAGTGGTGAGAGTGGGCATTCTTGTCTAGTTCCTGTTCTTAAAAGAAAAGCTTTCAGCTTTTCCCCATTCAGGATGATATTGACAATGGGTTTATCATATATGGCTTTAACTATGTTGAGATACTTTCCATCTATACCTGACTTGTAGAGAGTCTTTATCATGAATGAGTGTTGAATTTTATCAAATACTTTTTCAGCATCTATGGAGATGATCACATGGCCCTTGTGTTTGATTTTATTGATATGGTGGATCATGTTTATTGATTTGCATATGTTGAACCCACTTTGCATCTCTGGGACGAATCCCACTTGATCATGGTGTATAATTTTGCATATGTGTTGCTGTATTCTGTTAGCTAGTATTTTATTGAGGATTTTTGCATCTATATTCATCAAGGATATTGGGCTGTAGTATTCTTTTTTAGTTGTATCTTTACCTGGCTTTGGTATCAGGGTGATGTTTGCCTCATAGAATGAGTTTCGGAGAATGGCCTCTGTTTCAATCTTTTGAAATACTTTGTAGAGAATTGGTGTCAATTCCTCTTTGAATGTTTGGTAGAATTCTGCTGTGAATCCATCTGGTCCTGGGCCTTTCCTTGTTGGGAGCCTTCTGATACCAGCTTCAATCTCCTTTATTGTTATTGGTCTGTTTAGATTTTCTACATCTTCTTGGCTCAGTTTTGGTAGATTGTGTGTGTGTCCAGAAATTTATCCATTTCCTCCAGATTTTCAAATTTGCTGGCATATAGTTGTTTATAGTAGTCCCTAATAATTCCTCATATTTCAGGGGTATCAATTATAACATCACCTTTTTCACTTCTAATTTTTGTTATTTGGGTCTTCTCTCTTCTTTTTTTACTTAGCTGTGCTTATGCTTTGTCAACTTTATCTTTTCAAAAAATCAACTTTTTGATTCATTGATCTTTTGCATTGTTTTTTGGGTTACAATTTCATTTAATTTTGCTCTGATCTTAATGATTTCTTTCCATCTGCTAACTTTGGGTTTGGATTGTTCTTGTTTTCCTAGTTCTTTAAGGTGAAGTATTAGGTTGTTCACTTGCCATCTTTCCATTCTTCTGAAGTAAGCATTTAATACAATAAATTTCCCCCTTAGTACTGCTTTTGCAGTTTCCCACAGGTTTTGACATGAGGTATCATTGTTTTCATTAGTTTCCATAAATTTTTTGATTTCCTGTTTGATTTCTTCTTGGACCCATATGTCATTAAGTAAAATGTTGTTTAATTTCCATGTGTTTGTATAGTTTCCAGAATTTCATTTGTTATTTTAATTTTAATCCCCTGTGATCTGAAAAAATACATGGGATAATTCCAATTTGTTTGAACTTGTTGAGACTTGTTTTGTGACCTAACATCTGGTCTATCTTGGGGGATGATCCATGTACTGATGAGAAGAATGAATATTCTGAGGTTGTTGGATGGAATATTCTGTAGAAATCGGTCAAGTCCAATTGGTCTAGAGTGTTGTTAAGATCTTGTGTTTCTCTGCTGATTCTTTGCCTAGATGATCTGTCCAATATTGATAGTGGGGTATTCAAGTCACCTGCTATTATGGTATTAGTGTCTATTTCCTTCTGTAGGTCTAATAGAGTTTGCTTTATAAATCTGGCTGTTCCAACATTGAGTGCGTACATATTTATGATTGTTATGTCTTCTTGATGGATCAATCTTTTTATCATTATGTAGTAGCCCTTATTATCTCTTTTTATGGTTTTTAGTATAAAGTCTATTTTATCAGATATAAGAATAGCTACTCCAGCCGGTTTTTCATTTCTGTTTGCATGGTAAATCTTTTTCCATCCTTTCACTCTTAGTCCATGTGAGTCTTTATAGGTGAGGTGGGTCTCTTGAAGGCAGCGTATAGTTATGTCCTACTTTTTAATCCAGTCAGCCAGTCTGTGTCTTTTGACTGGGGAATTTAACCCTTTTACATTAAGAGTTGTTATTGAAAAGTGCTGATTTACTCCTAGCATTTTATTGATTTTTGTTTGGATGTCTTAAGTGTCTTTTGTTCCTTTCTTTCTGATTTACTGTTTGTCTTCTGTATTTGTTGGTTTCTTGGGTTGTAGATAAACTTTTTTTATCTTGTCATTGTTGGTACTTTTATTTTACTAGTGGGTTTTGATTTTTCCTGAGTTCTTATGGCACTGGTAGTTATTTTTCAGGTACCAAACCCAGTACTCCCTTGAGAATTTCTCATAAGGGTGGTCATGTGGTAATGAACTCCCACAGTTTTTGTTGGTCTGAGAATATACTATTTGCCCTTCATTTTAGAAAGGTAGCTTTGTGGGGTAAAGTATTCTTGGCTGGCAATCTCTGTCTTTTACTATTTTGAATATATCATCCCATTCCTTTCTGGCTTTTAGGGTTTGTGATGAAAAGTCTGATGTTAGTCTGATTGGGGCTCCCTTATAGGTGATTTGATTCTTCTCTCTTGCAGCTTTTAAGATTCTCTCTTTGTCTCTGAGTTTTGCCAGTTTGACTATAACATGTCTTGGAGAAGACCTTTTTAGGTTGAATAGTTTTGGGGATCTATGAGCTTCCTGAATCTGAAGTTTTGTGTCTTTTCCTATACCTGGGAATTTTTCTACCACTATTTTGTTGAATATGTTTTCAATGCAATCTCCTTTGTCCTCCCCTTCTGGAATACCCATGACTCAGATATTTGAGTGCTTAAGGTTGTCTAATATCTCTCTGAGATTTTCTTCAATGTTTTTAATCCTTTTTTCTTTTCTTTTCTTTTTATTTATTTATTTATTTATTTATTTATTTATTGTCTACCTGTGTTATTTCAAACAGCCCATCTTCAAGGTCAGAAGTTCTCTCTTCTGCTTCTGCAATCCTGCTGGTTAAACTCTCCGTTGTGTATTTCATTTCATTGAATGAATTCTTCAGCTCAGCAACCTGTGCTACATTTTTTTTTTCAGGGCATTAATTTCCTTGTACATTTCTTCTTTCAGGTCCTGTATGCTTTTCCTCTTTTCATCATGTTGTCTAGCTGAGTTTTCTTGTGTCTCATTTAGTTTCCTTAGAACTATCATTCGAAATTCCTTTTCAGACATTTCAAGGGCATCTTATTCTATAGGATCTAGAGCTCGAGTTATTACTCTTTGGTAGTATACTTTCTTGATTTTTCATATTTCTGGTACCTTTCCTTTGATGTTTAGTCATTGTGGCAGGGGATTTCATGGTCCATTGGTTTGACACTATTGTCTGGCTAGGATCCTGCTGGGGCTGCCAATTTGGCATGACTGCCTCAGTGTCTGCTCGGTCACCCACTGGCGCCTTGGGCATGTGGTTGTCTTGGGTCTCGGGCCTCTCTGAGGAGGTGCTTGTCTGGTTGGTGTGCTCTTGGCCGGGCTGAGTATGGGGTCCGTTGGCAGCAAGGCCTACCTGCTCAGTCACATGCTGGTGCCACAGGATGCTAGGTCTCCACAGGACTTGGGCTTCTCCAGCGGGGTGCCTCTCTGGTCCTATTTGTTGTCATTTAAATCAATCTCTCTTCTAAGGCAATTTCACTTTTTACCAAGTTGTCTCTCTTTATCAGATTGTCAAATCAACTTGCTTTTTTATTTCTTTTTCTGTCCTTTTTGTCGTATTCTGCTCCTATTCTTCCAGTACAACCAATATGTACATTTTAAAGCCTATCTAGTTATTTCTAGGATTTCCAAGCATACAACTTCCAAATGGAAGCATTTGAGTTTTCCTCCTAGCCTTTAGTTTTAAATTATCTTCCAGAGTGGTATTTTCTAACTCATACCAAGAACATGATCTCTTCCCTCTACAATTAAAACTTCCATGAAAATATATTTTTTGTTGATAATATCTACCCTTCCTCCATGGTTGAATATGCAATCAGTGTCTCTGAAACCCAAAGCCTAGTAAGGCTTATGTAATTTACAAATCTAGATACAGACTGAGACCATGTGATTGCTGTGAACAAGCCTTAAACCAAGTGGTGAATCTTAATAACCACATTACTTTCCATATGTACAAGGATGGATGAATATTGAAATGATATAAAATTGAAAATAATTGGGTGTAGCCATTTTATTGAGATCAAACAATGTTTAATACTAACAATTAAAGTAATCACATGTGGAGTTTAAGTGCTGTTGCAGTTTATAGTCACTTAAAAATGACTAATGGTTAAAAAATACAAAAAAGGAAACAAAAATCACTTTGTCTACCAATTTCTATAAAGTCTGTGCACAAGAGCTCTATTCCTTTTGATATCAGATTTTTCTTAGTGTTAAGTGATCATTTTTTCCTCAGTAATTCAATCCCTATGTCAGACATACAAGCTCAGGTTAAAACTTTTAGATTACATGATTTAGTATATAGAAACCCAAAAGAATCCACAAGTAAAGTAATGGAATAAGTAAATAAGGGTAGCAAGATTTCTGGATATAAAATAGACATGCAAAGATCAATTGCATTTCTGTACACCAGCAACAAATTGCTAGAAAATAGACTTTAGGAAAACTAGGACACCATTTACTATAGCCTCAAAAAATATATATAACAAAATATATGCAATGTCTTCTTAGGGAACACTATAAAACATAATTGAGAAAAATTTTAAGAGGACCAAATGAAATGACATACCATATTCATAGATAGTAAGGTTCAGTTTTCAATGATAATGTAAATTCTTCACAAAGTGATCTATATATTAAGTGAAATGTCTATTAAAATCTAAAATTTTGCAAAACTTGAAAATCTAATCTAGAAATCTTATATGAAAATGCATTGGTCCAAGAAAAGCAAATAAACTCATAAAAAAGGATAAAGAGACTTGCTCTACTAGACATCAAGACATTTTAGTTTAGTTTAGTTGTTTCCATTAATTTATTTTGAAATTGACAAATAAACATTGAATATATGTAAGATGCACATCATATTTTGAAAGTGGAATGGCTAAATTGAGCTAAGTAATATATGCATTACCTCACACACATATTTTTTGTGGTGAGAACACTTGAAGTTTATGCTCTTACTGATTTTCAAGTGTACAGTATTTCTCCTAACTGAAATGTTGTACCCTTTGATCAACATCTTCCCAACACCCAGTTCCTCACTCCAGCCCCTAGTAGCCATCATTCTACTCTCTGCTTTTATGAGTATGCCTTTTTTAGATCCTCATATAAGTGAGATCACACAGTATTTGTCTTTCTGTGCCTGGCTTATTTCACTTAACATGATGTTCTACAGGTTCATCCATATTGATGCAAATGACAAGATTTCCTTCTTTTTTAAGGCTGAATAATACATTTTCTTTATCCATTGATGGACACTTAGGTAGAATCCATATCTTGGCTAATGTTAATAATGCTTCAATGAACATGGGAGTGCAGATATTCTTTGAGATTTTAATTCTATTATTTTAAAAATATATACTAAGTAGTGGGATTACTGGATCATATAGTAATTCTACTTTTAGTTTTTTGAGGAACTTCCATACTATTTTCCATAATAGCTAATAGCTATGCTAATCTGCATTTCCAATGGTGTGCAAGGGTGCTCTTTTCTCCACATCCTCTCCAACACTTACCTTTTGCTTTTTGGTTTTTTCTGTTATTGTTGTTGTTGTCTGGTAATAGCTATTCTAACATGTATGAGCCACAATATTTAACTGTGGTTTTATCTGCCTTTCCCTTATGACTAGTAATGTTGAGCATTTTTCATATACTTGTTGGCTGTTTATATGTCTTCTTTTGAGAAATGTCTATTTGGATCCTTGCCCATATTTTTAATTGGGTTATTTGTTTTCTTGCTATTGAGTTGTTTGAGTTCCTTATATATTTTGAGTATTAATCCCTATCAGATGCATGATTTGAAAATATTTTCTCCCACTCCATAGAGTGTCTCTTCGATCTGTTGATTGTTTCCTTTGCTATGCAGAAGCTTTTTAGTTTGATGTAATTCTATTTGTCTATTTTTGCTTTTGGAGCCTGTGCTTTTGAATTCATATTCAAGAAATTATTACCCAGACCAATTTCATGGGGTTTTCCCCATATATTTTCTTCTAGTAGTTTCACAGTTTCAGGACTCAGATATAAGTCTTTAATCCATTTTCAGCTGATTTTTTTATATTGTTTGATACTTTTGTACATGACCCAACTTCATTCTTCTGCATGCAGGGATCCCAGGGTTTCTTTTTGAAGTGATAAAAATGGTCTAAAGTTGACCATGGTGCTGGTCATAATTATCTGTATGGTAAAGACCATTATACATTTTAAATAAATAAATTTTATGGTATGTAAATTGTAGCTCAATAAAGCTATGTAAAAAAAGAAATAATCAGTTACATGTTTATCCACAATAAACCTACAATGTGAGTACATCTAAAGAAGTCAAGCTCAACCTTGATTACACATAACATTATATAAGATAACTGCAATTTTTTAGCTTCTCAAATATTTTCATAGATTCATGATTTTGCTACCCTACTGAGGACAAATGAAAACAGCAACAATTATGGTCTGTTAAATATTTAAATGATTTTTTTCAATAAATTTAAATGATTTTTCAATAAAACAAATTTAAATAAATAAATAATTTCTTTCACAAAACTTAGAATATATCTAACTGCTTTTATTCTTCATTTTCATTTCCCTATAGCATCCCAAATAGAGATCAATAGATTTTAATTCACATTTATTTAACTCACTGAAATTCTGTGAAAAATAACTACTAGGTTTTTTAATATAATATTTCCCTCTAGAATATGGGATTCCCTCTAAATTTTATCTCTGGAATCATTATGACTTTGATATACTGTTTTAAGTAAGATTTTTTAGAAGCATACCTTAAGATGAGGGTCTAGGTAAAATAAATTTATTAAGAAAGTGCTTCCAGAGGAAGCACATAAAGGAGTGGAGAAAACAGGAAAGGAAAGAGAAGAAACCAAGCAAGGGTGCTCTCTCCAGCTTCAGCCTGTTAGCCAGGAGAACTCCGGAGGTTAAGTTACGCCTTATCCTTGTCTCAAGAGAGGCAAGGTGTTTGGAATAAAATGAAGACAGTACTAGCCATATAGAATTCAAAGCAATGAATAATGGTCTTTACCACACTTTGCACACATACCTATATCCTTCAGAATTCCAGATGGACTGCCTCCCCATGCTGTTTCAGATATGTATGCCTAACCAGTAATAGCCCTGGAAGCTGGCATAATTTCAAGTCATCTAATAGGCCTTCAAGTGGATTCTTAGGCAATAATCCATGATTGCCTAGGAGTAGTGAGGTTCGGAACAACCCTAAAACCAATAGCACTCTTCCGTCTAAAGAGGGAGCTCAGGTCCCCACCCCCTTCATTACTTAGTGTGAAGGCTGAGATACAGTTGGTCCTCAGTGCTAGTGAAAAGGTTTTGGAGGTGTTAAAAGTTCTTACTTTTGTGTGAACGATATGCATTTGAGAGACTCCTCTAATGGCCCTTCCTTCAGCATTGCTTGGTGCTCTTCTTTTCTATTCTGTCTTCTCCCAAACATATAAGGCAGAAAAAAATGAGCTAAAGCTCTCTACAACTTGTCAGGACACTATTTAAAGGCTAATCAGGGATCAGAATGAGATTTAGGGAAAATGGGACGTGGAATGAATGCCTTAGGATAATTACTCTAAGTTTCATGACATAGTAGCCACAGAAATGATATTAAGTAGAGACACTGAGGGTAAACTATTCTTTCAGGAAATTGTCTGGGAAGCGAAAGCGAGAGATGAGACAAGTAACTTAAGATGTAAAGTATTAAGGTATAGAAGTGTCCTGTTCTGCTTTGTTCCTAGAGTAAAAGTTACACAAATGAATTATTTCGCAAAGGACCAGGCATTAGTAAGAATAGAACTGGAAGAGGAAAAATCAGGAGAGAGCAATTGACAGAAAACTTCCTTGAAGAGCCCACATGAGAATAGACCAAAAGCACAGGTAAAGAAGTCAACTCTAAAATGGAAGAATCTTTCTTCCTCTGAGACAGGGGATAAAGAGAAAATGTAAAGAGATACAAAAATTGTGGGGCTAAAAGGAGAGGAGTATACACAAATTTCTCAATAAAATAGGAACTGAGTTCATTTGCTGAACATGAGAGGGGATGTTGAGGACTTAAGGAATGTGGAAAAGTTTAGGCATATTTGCCCTAAGGGAGGTAATGGGGGTAATTAAGGGACTGAATAAACAGTTTACTAAACAATAGCAAGGACCTAGGTAAGACTAGAGAGCTTGAATTCATAGTGTATTCATTGAACATAATTTTGTGATCAAGGGCTGGCTCCTTAAAAAGGGAAATTGAAGAAATTGTAAGTTGCCTAGATTTGGAGAATGACCAGAGAGAGAACAAAAGTTCAGGGGTGTAGACGTTGCACTGAAGTTGGGTGAAGGGAGTGCACAGTTGCACTGGATGGCCAATGATTCCATGCCAAGTGAAACAGAATGGAAAAGAAGAAAGAAAGAGAGGAAGCAAGGAGGTAGATGTCATACTGAAGGCTACAAGCAGGAGCAGCAAGATGCTGGGAGAAGTGTTAGGCAGGAAAGTTTAAATCACATGAAGACAATTCACTGACAGGCAGTATAGCCAGGTTCTGTAGTCAGACTGCAAGGGTCAAATCCTAGTTCCACTTTACTAATTGTGGAGCTGGGGTAAATAGGACTTTGTAAGAGTCCATAAATGAATATATCAGGGTCTGATATACAGTATCCACTCAATAAATGTTAGCTACCATTGTATTCCAAAGTTTGTCATTGTAGAAGTAACATGACCAAAAGTGGTGAAGCATATTCAAAATGATGAAGCATCACTTCAAATGATGTGTGATTTTGCTGATAGAGAGGCATCACTGAGAATAGATGGCTTCATGTCATTAGAGAGCTGAGGTTCGGTGAAAGTAAAAGGTAATGTATTTGAGGAACTAATTTATATTCTGTCTTCTGGAGCTCCACTGTCAGTGACTAGAGATGACAGAATGAGGATACATTGATATTGATAAATGGAGGAGTATTCAAATAGAAAAAAATCTAAATTGAATTCCTTTTTCCTTTTCAGTTTTTTGCTTTCAGGTACCTCAAAATTACAGATTAAACATATTCACCTGACAAAAGACACATATAATTAGCCCAAAATGAAAACTCCCACATTTCTGAGGTGTCCTACATCAGTGCCACAATGACCTCTTGTGTGTTCTGTCCTACCAGGGGTTGAGAGCACTCTGACCAAGTCCACTTATTAGATCACAAAGCTCTCGCATTTAAACTGAGATATGAATCCAATGTTCTGTTTCATAACAGGTTGTGAGAATTCAATTCCAATTATGCATTAAGACATACCTTGGTCATATTTCACAAAATTAAAATGTAATTGATATACTAATCGGACTCAGCAACTCAGTATAGCAACATCTACACCTAGGGGCATGCTAAATATTATTTCATGAGCAGGATGACAAGATAATTATTTCCAGTAAGAACTTTATATGTTTTTAATGTGTTTACATCCAGTTGATTAATTGTGTCATTTCCCTTCATGTTTATTCATTCAACAAATATTTATCCAGTGTTTGCCATGTGTTAAGACACATACTAGTTGCTACTAGAAATAAGTGATTCAAGTTGGGGTAAAACTTCCTGCCTTGGAACTTACCATCTGTGGAAGAGACAGACAATACTACATTAAAAACTAGGATTCAGGGCAGAAAGTATAAGTGGAAGTACTGGAGAAGGAGCAATTGATTTCTGCAGGAAAGTTTCATAGAGGTGACATAAACAAAACAAACACTCATGAGGTAGAGACAGTCCAGGCTAATGACCAACATAAGAATAAAAAGTGTAGGGGTGTGACATGGGGAACATTTGAGTGAGTTGGCATGTGTCTTTGCAAATTTCTAGCCTGTCCCACAACGCTCTGTGTTGACCAGCACTGTGTCAAATTCACACATTTTAAAACACTTAAAAAGTAGGCTCACCCTTGTTGAACCTTTGTTAGACACTAGTTTATAAATCAAACCTGGCACCTTTTCTTTACAAATTTGATTTGGAATTTTGATATATTTATTCAAATATTAGAATGACTTCTCTTTCATTTCAATCATCATCCTTGGCACTTTTTTTTAATTTAATGATTACATCCAAATATAGCATATAAACGTTTTTTATTGTGTATATTATTAATATTTCACTTAGCATGTCAAACATTTGTGGGCTCTTTTATAATTTATATATTTTTTAAAAGTTAAATGCCAAATATAAAACAGCTTATGTGTAGTTTTTCTCTTTAATAAGAAAAGAGTTTTTAAGAAAAAGATTCCAGAAGATTCCAGACTGGACTGACTTCTTGTTTCTTGTAAATCATTAGTCTGAGGCAATTTTATTTTTAGCTTTCTTCTACCACAGCCTCATTTTCTTCAGTCATAAGTTTGTTTAGTCTATACCAGTGTGGGACTTGCCAAGTGCTTGCAGAATAAAAGAAGCTCTTCTTCTTTTAAAAGAGTTGGTGTACTTACACTCTTCAGTGAACTTGTTCTACTCTGTGTAAGATTCCTCCTCCCTTTTCAGAGACTCTACTTTGCAATTCCATGACCTCTTATAGACGGGGCATACACTGACAAGCACAAATCCATCCTTCCCTGATCATAAGATACTGGAGTCTTACCTGTCAAATGTTATAGCACTTCTGGAAGAAACCCACATCTAGATTTCTTTGAAATTTCTTTGAAAAAACTAATATTGTGCTTTCATTATCTACCAGGGATATTGCAGATTTCAACCTGATGTCAGCCTTCCACATTACCTGTAAAATCTTCTGTTTCAACAACATAATTGCTTCTTACTTAACAAATTCTGGCAGAACAAGAAGCACCCTGACTCTCACTTCAGTTCCTGCTGCTGACTGTATTTAGCTCATATCAAAAATCATTGAGCCTTTTTTTTTCTTTTTGGACTGAAGAACAAAAATAAAAATTCAAATATACACCCCTATTTAATCCAAGAAAAAACAATACTCCCCAAAAAAGTAGAGACATTTCCCAAATTTAATGGAATTTGAATTGCAAATTGTCCTGAGAAAATAATGAAGCTCTTGTAGAAAATAATTAGAAACATTGATAATGTTAATTTCTTTTTATTTTTTTAGTTTTTCATTTTTTCAGTTTTTTGCTAATAGAACTTACAGGGGACAAATAGAAAGATGACCTACTGAACTTGCTTATGATCAAGTCAGGAAAATGAATAGGTAGCTGAATGACTTTCCCATCTGAAGTTTGGCATGAAAATTACACCTGATAGGCTTCCTGAGAGCAGGGTTCCAGAAAGAGGACCCAAAGAGTGCTGCTCCATGTGGCGTCCGAGGCATTTCAGAGCTACCATAGGCCAGTCCTCATTCTCTTCCACACAAAGCTATCTGATTATCGAATAAATTAAAAGCTTATGTAATAGATTTGCAAACATTATTTTAACCGTACTAGTAAAAATACCAAATACTTTTCCCACTACAAAAAAAAAAAAAACTCACCAAATAGAATGAAAAGACTGGCACTAATTTATCTACCTCCCAAGTCTGGATTTTATTAAAATTATAAATATATTAATCTGCTATCAAAGCAAAAACAAAGAAAGTGATAAATCTGAAACATTTGTGGTAATGGGGAAGGGCACTAAGTCCCATGAAGGGTTAATGAAGCCAGAAAATAATCTTAATCTATTTATATAAAAATAAAAACTAATTGTAGGTACTGCTAGAGAAGTAACATGTTTAGTTACGTGTTAAGAACTCAGCTAAGGGAGGTGACATCATTGAGATGGCAGAATTGATGGTCCTCAGCATCACTCTCCCCGACAAGAGACCAATTTACATTTATTAAAAAGCAAAGACTGCCAAACTGGAACCGATGGAGCTTGGAGGAAGAAGAGGAGAGACCCACAAAGTTTGTGAAGGTGGGAGAAGCCATGGCAAGAGAAAGAAGAAACCTCTCTGACCATTGCAAGCACCAGCTACTTGAGGGCTCACCCTGTGAGAAGCAGGAAGAAGTGCAGCACACAGAGCAGGAACCATCAAAAGCCGCAGCTCAGCCCTTTGTGTGAAGTGGGCTGGAGTCTGTGGGGAAGAAGAAGGCCTCAGAGCACACCATACCAGGCTCCAGGCCAGAGAGACACTGACAGCATTCCCATGGATCCACTTAGGACCAACGGCCACAGCTCACTGAAGAAAGGAGCTACCCAGAGGCTTGTAAGTCACTGAGAGGGACCCACACATGGCCCATCACACAGGAAGCATTTGGAGTATGGGAGGGAGGCTGGCCCACCAGGCTTCATATAGGCACAGGCCCACCCAGTGGAGACTGGTAAAAGCAATAGAATTGCAGGGGGCACAGTTTGCTGGAAAGACTCAGTCTCAGGACAGAATTTCCACATAGCCCAGGTGTATCTGACCTCACAAGACCCAAAAGTGGTTAAAAGGACAATAATTAAAATCCAGTCCACAAAAAAAAAAAAAAACTCTCCCCATAGAATTACCAACAAAGCATCTAAAATTTAGCACAACCACAGAGCTGAAGTGCTGGTCTCCACAAGAAGTTCCCATAATTTTGGAATTAGCCAAAACCACAGACCAGAGACCCAGAGACAAAGCTCTGATATTAACCAGCAAAGGTCTAAACCACCCAAGAACACTTAAAAAATCGTGAAGAGGTAGCAGTCTCCTCAAATGCCCAGGCATCAACATAAAGACACAAAGATCAAGAAACAGCAGAGAGATATGACTCCAACAAAGAAAACAAATGAAGCATCAGCAAAGGACCCAGAGGAACAGCGGATTTATGAAATGTGTGACACAGAATTCAAAATAACCCTCTTAAGACTGTTCAGGGAGTCACAAGAAAATACAGGTAGAAGATTAAATGATATCTGGAAAACAATCCAGAAATCCAGAAGCAGAAAGAGAAACTTGACAAAGGAACTGAAACAACTAAAAAAAAAAAAATAGATATTCTAGAAATAAAGAATATATTATCTGAATTGAAAACCTTGATAGAAATCCCCAACAGCAGACTTTATCAGAGGAAAGAATCAGTGATTTCAAGGATACAACATATGGCATTATCTAATCAGAGGAGAAAAAAGAATAAAAAGAAATGGAACAGAAATACAGTGAATATGAGACTGCCAAAAGTGAAATAAACTTCGCATAATTGGCATATCCAAAGGAAAGAGAAAAGGAAGAAATATAGAAAGCATATTCAAGAAAATAATGGCTGAAAATTTCCCAGGTGTGGAGAAAAATGACAGCATTCAGGCACAGGAAGCTCAGAGGTCGCCAATCAAATTCAATCCAAGGAAGAATGCCCCAAAGCACATCATAATCAAAATATCAAAAACCAAAGACAAAGAAAAAATACTGAAAGCAGCAAGAGAAAAGAAACATATAACCTTCAATAGAGCCCGAATACATCTCTCAGTGGATTTCTCTGCAGAAACCATACAGGCCATAAGAGAATGGGATGATATAGTCAGGTGCTGAAGAAAAAAGTCTGTCAGCCAAGAATTCTCTATCCAGCAAACCTAACCTTCAAATATGAAAGAGAAATAAAGACTTTTACAGATAAACAAAATCTAAGGGAGTTCATCAACAGTAGACCTGCATTACAAAAAATGCTAAAGGGAATTCTTCAGTCTGAAAGAAGATCATGCTAAGGAGTGCAACAAAACACTTGAAGGTACATAACTCACTAGTAAAGTTCACAGACAAACTCAGAATACTCCATTGTTTTTAAGGGTTGTGAATAAGCCATTTACATCCTAGTATGAAGACAAAGGACAAACCAAACAAGATACTAAAATATACAACAACCGTAAAGGAGATAGGCAATATCAAAAAATGTAACATGAAACAAAAAATGTCCAAAAATGGGGGAAAGGGATGATGCCAAAGCATAGAGCTTGCTTTGTATTTTTCTTTATTCTTAAATGTCAAAGTTAAGTTGTTACTAGTCTAAAATAATGTGTTATAACTGTAACATGTTTTTTGTAAGCCTCATGGTAACAATAAAACAAAAACTTAGAAGAGACATAATAAAAATAAATAGTGAGAAATCAAAATGCACTCAATCACAAAGGAAGACAGTAAAATTGGTAAAAAGAAAAAAAAATCAACAAAACAGCCATAAAAAAAGGAACAAAAGGCAGTAACAAGTCCCTATAGATCAATAATATCTCTAAATGCAAATGGACTAAATGCTCCAACTAAAAGACACACAGAGGTTCAGTGAGTTATGAAACAAGAATCAACAACATGCTGCCTACAAGAAACTCACTTCACCTAGGAAGACACACACCATCTGAAAGTGAAAGGATGGAAAAAGATATTTCATGCAAGAGAAAACCAAAAAAGAGCAAAAGTAGCTATACTTATATTAGATAAAATAGACTTCAAGCCAAAGAAAGTAAAAAAAGATAAGATAGGTCATTATAGAATGTTAAAGGGATCAACTCAACAAGAGGACATAACAATTCTAAATATATATTCACCCAACTCCAGAGCATACAGTTATATAAAGCAATTATTATTAGATGTAATGGGAGAAATAGACTCCAACACGATAAAAGTTGGGAACTTTAACACCCCACTTTTAGCACAGCACAGATTATCCAGACGGAAAATTAAAGAGGAAACATCAGAATTAGTCTCTATTCTAGGCCAATTGGACATAACAGACATATATAGAACATTTCATTCAACAGCTTCAGAATACACATTCTTCTCAGCAGCACATAGAACATTCTCTAGAATAGACCATATCTTAGGTCACAAAACAAGTCTCAACAAATTTTTAAAAATTGAAACTATGTCGACTACCTTGTTTGAGCACAATGAAATAAAACTAAAAATCAACAACAAAAGGGACACTAAAAACTGTACAAACATATGGAAATTAAGCAACATGCTCCTCAACAATGAATGGGTAAAAGAAGAAATCAAAAAGAAAATTTTAAAATTCCTAGAGACAAATGAAAATGAAAACACAGCACCTCAGATCCTATGGGATACAGCAAAAACAGTTCTGAGAGAGAAATTCACAGCAATAAATGCCTACATCAAAAATAAAGAAAGATTTCAAATAAACAACATAATATTACACCTCAATGATCTGGAAAAACAAGAATAAACTAAACTCAAAAATCAGTAGAAGGAGAGAAATAACAAAGAGCAGAAATAAAAGAATTAGAGATATAAAAAACAATACAAAAGATCAATGACACAGAGTTGGTTTATCAAAAGATAAACAAAATTGATAAACCTTTAGCTAGACTGTTGAAGAAAAAAAAGAGAGCATTCAGATAAAATCAGAAATGAGAAAAGAGACATTGTAATTGATATCACAGAATTACAAAGGATCACAAGATACTACTACAAAGAACTCTATGTGAGCAAACTGCAAAACCTAGAAGAAATGGATAAATTCCTGGACATATAAAACTTACTAAAGTTGATTTATGAAGAACTAGAAAGCCTAAACAGACCAACAACAAGTAATGAGATTGAAGTAGTAATACAAATTCTCCCAACAAAGAAAATCCCAGGGCCAGATGGCTTCACTGCTGAATTCTACCAAACATTGACAGAACTAATACCAATAATTCTCAAATTTTTCCAAAAACTGAAGAGGAGAGAATACTTCCAAACTCATTCTATGAGACCAACATTAACCTCACACCAAAACCAGTTAAAGACACACACAAAAAAGAAAACTTCAGACCAATGTCCCTGATGAACACAGATGCAAAGATTGTCAATAAAATACTAGCAAACGGAATCCAACAACATTAAAAAGATCATTCACCACAATCAAGTGGGATTCATGGCAGGGATGCAAGGATGGTTCAACATATGCAAGTCAATAAATGTGATACATCACATCAACAGAATGAAGGGGAAAAAAACCATATGATCATTTCAATAGATGCAGAAAAAGCATTTAATAAAATCCAACATTGCTTCATGATAAAAACATTCAACAAATTAGGTACAGAAGGAATGTACCTCAACACAATGAAGGCCATATATGAAAAACCACAGCTAATATCATATTGAATGGACAAAAAGTAAAGGGGTTTTCCCTAAGATCTGGAAAAAGACAATATGCTCACTTTCCCTACTCTTATTCAAAATAATACTGGAAGTTCTAACCAGCACAATAAGGCAAGAGAAAGCAATAAATGGCACCCATTTTGGAAATGAGGAAGTCACACTATCCCTATTTGAAGATGGCATGATCCTACACATAGAAAACCCTAAAGACTCCATCAAAAAGTTACTAGAACTAATAAATGAATTCAGTAAAGTGGCAGGATACAAAATTGACATGCAAAAATCAGTAGACTCTCTAAATGCCAATAATGAAATAACTGAAGAAGAAATCATGAAGGTAATCCCACTCACATTAGCTACCAAAAAATAAATAAATAAAATACTTAAGAGTAAATTTAACCAAAGAGGTGAAATACCTCTACAATGAAAACTGTAAAACATTGGTGAAAGAAACTGAAGAATACACAAGTAAATGGAAAGGTATCCCATGTTCAGGTGTAGGAAGAATTAACATTACCAAAATGTCCATATTACCCACAGCAATCTACACATTCAATGTAATCCCTATGAAAATGCCAATGACATTCTTCACAGAAATGGAAAAAACAATCTTAAATTTTGTATGGAACCACAAAAGACCCTGTATAGTGAAAGCAATCTTGAACAAAAAGAACAAAGGTGGAGACATCACACTTCCTGCCTTCAAAATATGCTATAAAGTTATAGTAACCAAAACAGCCTGGTACTGTCATAGAATAGACAAATAGACCAATGAAACAGAATAGAGAGCTTGGAAACAAATACACACACATACAGCCAACTTATTTCCAACAAAAGTGACAGGAATATAGTGTGGAAAGGACAGCTTCTTCAATAAACGGTGCTGGGAAAACTGGATATCCACATGCAAAAGATTGAAACTAGACCCCTATCTCTCCCTCTATGCAAAAATCAACTCAAAATGGATTCAAGACCTAAATTTAAGACCCCAAACTCTGAAACTTCTAGAAGAAAATATAAGGGAAACACTACATGAATAGAAGTGGGCAACACTTTTTTGAGTGAGACTACAAAGGCACAGGCAACTAAAGCAAAAAATACATACGTGGAACTACATCAAACTGAACAGCTTCTGCACAGCAAGGGACACTATAAACAAAGTGAAGAGACAACCTATAGAATGGGAGAAAGTGTTTGCAAACTATACATCAGACAAGGGATGAATATCCAGAATACATAAGGAACTCAAACAACTCAACAGCAAAAAATTAAATAACCCAATTAAAAAATGGGCAAAGAAACTTGCGCTTTTCAGGAACAGACATTCCTGAAAAGAAGACAACAAACAGCCAACAAGCACATGAAAAAATGCTCAAAATCACTAATCATCAGGGAAATGCAAATTAAAACCACAACTAGATAGCACCTCACCCATTAGAATGGCTGTTATTGGGACAGAAAATAAATGCTGGCAAGGATGTGTAGAAAAGTGAACCCTCCTACATTATTGGTATAAATTTGTAATGTAAATTGCACAGCCATTGTAGAAAACCTATATGGAGGTCTCTTAGAGAGCTAAAAACAGATCTACCTTATGACCCAGCTATCCCACTCACTACTGGGTATATACCCAAAGGCAATGAAATGAATATATCAAAAAGACACCTGCACTCCCATATTCATTGCAGCACTATTCACAGTAGCCAAGAGTTGGAATCAACCTAAATGCCCATCAGTGGATGAATGGATAAAAATCTGTGGCATAAGTACACAATGGAATACTTTTCAGCTATAAAAAGAAATGATACCCTACCATTTGCAGCAACATGGATGGAACTGAAAACCATCATGTTAAGTGAAGTAAGTCAGGCACAGAAGACAAACACCACATGATCTCACTCATATGTGGAATACAGAAGAAAAAAAAGAAGTGGTTATTACATAAGTACAAAGTAGAATAACGGTTACCAAAGGCTGAGAGGGGAAGGGGTTAGGAGGAGGAGAAATGGTAGACTAACAGGTACAAAACTATGCTACCTACCCCAAGTGAATCACTGTGTAGTATATACCCCCAAAATATGTACAAATGAATGTTAAAAGAAAAAAAGAAACAAAGGACCAAAAAAAAGAAAGAAAGAAACACCTCAGGTAAGACGTTTGCTCTTACCTGTGGACCATATATACTAATAGACACCAAAGACAACATCACTGATCACAATAAGAAGAAAAGAAAACTCAGCCTAAAGCCCCAGTTGCTTCCACTGACAAATCTTCTACAGAAAAATAAAAAATTAACAAAATAGACTGCTCTTGTTTGATGTTTTTCCTTTCAAGTTTACTTGAAGGCAGTGCTAAGAAGGTAGAGTATTTGAATGAACAGACACTTGAAAGATGGAGGAGAAATAAAAGCCCTAGATTAACAGAATATAATTACTTACTTAACTTCAATAAAGACATTTTTCTTTGGCTTGGGCTTGACCTCTAGATTTCAATGCATGCATCTATTTCACTAATGTGGTTATATGCAAAAGATTCCAAGTAAATTCATATATACATATATGTATATATACACACACATACACACACACATAAATACATGTATAATATATATGTATAATCATTTCATTTCTCAGCAGTACCATTTAACAAACTGCTTTCTAAGTATGCCAGCACAGAGAAAAATCAAGTCCCAGAGATGCCTATGATCAGCCTAAAATAACACAGGCTTTCTCTTTTTCCTTCCCATGAATCATACTCTAGTTTACTCTTCTGCTACTTGTTACACTCTGGATACCACGGGAATAAAAACAACCTATAGAACCATGCCATGCAGGCAACAAGGACAACACCGTGAACAAAACACTTAAGATTACAATTATGAGGATTGTCAGAAATATTCTTTCCTAGTGGCTTTTACTATCTCTTAACATTTCTATGGTATCATTTTCTATAAAGTTCATGTACCCAGATTTTCATCTAAACTCAACAGCTCAAATGTGAGTGGTCAAACAAATAAAATAAAACAAAATAAGAAACAAATAAAATAAAACAAATCTGGTAAAACATACAAAACCACCACAGTCTTATGAATCACAATCAAACCTATTTCTATTAATGCTGCAGATTATAACAGTAGAAATAGTTCCTCCTGAAGGATTAACAGACATCAGACCATATGAAATAGATCATCATATCCAAAGTTATCCACCGTTTCTCGGTCTCTGCTCTCAGTGTCCTGTCTTCATCACATGTCGTCCTCTCCTCACCTTCCTGTATTTGCTAAAGCCATCACCATCCTCTGAAAGACTGAGGTTCCCAACCCCATCAAACGCGTGTCTGTGTCTTTTCTCTAATAGAGCTGTCTTCATTCCATTTTTATCTTTTCTGCTGAAGTCTATGCTCCCACTATTTCTCATCTGAACTACAGTAACAACCTTGCAGTCAGTCTTTATATCTCTAATCTCCCTCCCTCTGATTCATCCTGTGCATTGCTACCAACAGTCGTGTTCTTAAAACAATAACGTATGGATTTCCCGTTCCAAATTCTTACCTGGTTTCCCAATCCACACAAAATAAAATACAATCTCATCAACCTGGAACTCAAAGCCCTCTACAATATGGCGTCAGTCTTTTTAACAACTATTTGCCACTGAACAAACACATTCCTTTGATCTACACTTTAATAGCTCTGTGTAGCTTTTATTAAGCTATTATCTTAGCTGAAAGGTTCTTCCTCCAAATCCTCTCCATTCCTCAACAGTTCAAATGCCACTTTTTCTCACATCCATTAGTTCAAATAAATCTTTTTCCTGAATTTCCATTGTACTTTACTTGTATCTCTATTTTGACACTGAACACAATTTTTCCTATAGCATATATGGATGATATATTATAAGAATTTTTGTACTTTTTAAAAATTTTAATTGACATATTGTAATTATAAATACTTATGGGGTACAATCTGATGTTTTGATACATATATGTGTTGTATAATAATCAAGTTATACATGAATTTTGAGCTTCTTGAAAGCTCAAAAATATGAATATGCCATAGTAATCTCTATTGCAGAAGGTTCTACAAATAGTATTTATTGATTTCTATTGCAGGGTAGTAATCAGGCACTGATGTTCTCCATAAAGGAAGATGAGAGGAGAAAAACTTTATTTTAATTTGTTGATATTGTGACTGACTTATAAAATGGGAATTGGAGTACAGAATAAGGAAAAGGGAAGTGTAATTAAACTGTAGAAATACTGGGGAAAAAAAACAGAAAAAAAGAGAAAAGTCTAACTATTTGGGCCAAGAAATACTTTCCAAAAAATTTATTTTCACTAAAATACAGCTGAGTCCAACTATTCTCCTTTCTAGGTAAACTGGAAAAAAAGACACATAAGTCTATTTAGTTGAGTTTGCACCACAGTCTCCTGACCACTTCTGCTTAAAGCTGAGGAGAAATACTCACCAAACACATAAATTCTTATTACACTTCTATTTCTAGAAGTACATTTTGAAAGCGAATCATTTCTTCAAATTCCTAAAATCATGTCTTTTGTTATTTATGGTTCTTAATAGATAAACCGATTTTGACTTCTAGTGTGTCTAATTAATCATTCTTCAATTCACAGCCAGAAAGCCAAGTTCAGTAAGTGTTTTCATGTTTAACACTTCTGATCAAGGCATCGTGTTTATTTGACAAAATTAAGAACATAATTTTTTAGAATCAGAAAGTTAGAAACAGACGGATAATGATTAATTCACTAATTGCAGCAAATTTTGTCTTTGATATTCAAAACATATGTTTCTCGGCTGTGATTAATAAGGAAAATTTTATTCATGTCAAAAATGAAAATCTTACAGTTACAAGATGATCAGGGGAAAATCTAAGCATTATTACCATCCCATATAATAAATCATCATAACACATTTAACTTTAAAACAGCTTTAGAATTTTAAGAACCTAGGTTACTTGCTTGGAATCACAAAGCAAATTCATTTTTTCCTGTTGTCATAACCCAGAATATAAATGTTCTTCCTATCATGTTCAAATGCAGGTCTCATATTTTGGAGAATGATTTTTCTTCTCTCTTTTTTTTTTTTTTTTTTCTGGTGAGGGAGGAAGGCTGCAATTTGGCTGGAAATTGCATGAATTAGTCTCTCATGGAACTGTGATTCAATGTATTGGCCCCTTACCATGCACACCATTGTGCCATTGAGAGGTATTTGTTAACCTAACAAAATACTGTAGAAGTAAACAAGAAAGTAAATTTGTCATGTCTTTTTTAAAGTATTTCACTGAGATCTACAAACCATTACATTGTAAATATATCCTTTGGCACATAAACAATATATTTCTGTTCTGTCTCTAACCCCAGTAACTTGTGTCTTTGTGGAGAGGACAGCGTGTCACCTGTGTCTTCTGCGGTGTATAATTTATCTATATAACATTCTGTGGTGTAGAGAGTCATCTATCTGTCTTTCCTCCAACTGGTTTAGAACAAAATTAGGGAATGTATACAAAGTGAACTCTAAGACCTATTATTAAGAAGGGAATAGAAATGAATAAAAAAGCCTGTAATTTAAAAAAATAATAATAAGAGATTGAATTGATCTCAAAGTAGAGAAAGGGAGCTAGATTTATCAACTCAACATTTAAAAAGTAAGAAAAAGTAATGGTAAACTGACAACATTTATTACCATTCTATCAACTTTTAGCTTTTCAAGGAAACTGTTGGAGAGAGCACTGGATTCTGTAAAATAAAACAATACTCCCTCAAAGGGCTGTTGAGAAGATTCAATGAAATGCATTTCTAAAGCACATATCCTGACACAAGAAAAGCATGTGTTAAACAGCAGCTGAGAGAAGTAGTAGTAACAGTAATTGGAAGATTGGAATCTCAGTATCATTCTCATCATCTGTTATTGGCCTTGAGCTTATCATCCAACCTGTCTAACCCTCAAGCTCTTCAAAGGTAGATATAAATATAATTCCTACTATGTAAATCTTCCCCACATATTTATGAAATCAAACAAGAAAAGTATGCAGAAGTATCTTGAAAAATGTAACTAGTTGTACAATAATAAGATATCATTATTTATATCTGATAGTTCAACATCACACTCAGTACAGAAATTCTCTCCAAGGTCTCTCTGGAATATGATCACTTAGACAACGCTTGAGTAGCAGAATGATTAGTAGCTCACTATTCATAGTTCCAGCTAGCTCAAGGTACCCTTAGACATCAAAGAATTTGTAATTTCCTTATCCCTCTTCCTGCTGATATTTTCCTATTGTCAGGGGCCCCATCTTAATGGGTGATCAACGGTAGAGCTAGAAAACAAGAGCATGGAGACTATCCCAAAGTCTTTCATTCTTCTAATTAAATTCCACCTAATATTCATAGACAACCAAAAGCTGATTACATATGTAAAGTCAAGATAAAGAACTTGAGAAATGAAAGGAAAAGAAATCTTGAGCAATTCCTGCCTTCCAAGTCTTACCTTGACATTACAGAAAGACTTATCTGGGGGAGTTTGCTTGATTAAGGAAATCATTAGTGCTCCATTAAAATTTATTTATTTGGCTATCACATTCTAAGTGGCCTTAATGAAAATAATTTTCTTTCCCTTTCAGGCATGAGCATCTTTTGTTAAAGTTAAATACAACGTAAGTAATACAAAATTTGATAATCAGATAGCTGATAAAGCCACAGAGAGACAGAAAGAAAAATGGAATGATAGTTGCAAATTATTTTAGAGACTACTAATATTGATGAATTTCTGAAATTCAGTCAAGACATCAGGAAACTGAGAAATTAGGCCAACTCTTCATTTTCTTTGAAGCCTAATTGGCATATTGATCTGTGAATTGGGTTGCAGGTTTTAAAAAGAGCCATATGCTGATTAGGGCTGTGACAGGGGCATAACTCTTCTGTGCTCTATGATGAAGCTGCTTATGCATGAGGGTAAGTGCTGCTCTTCACCTTAAACATAAATAATTACACTCTAACTACAAGGTAAGCAACAAGTGCATAATAGTATATTGCTACTGTGTTATTAAATAGTCACTTAAATGTTGTACTATTTGAAAGCTATATGGCATAATTACATGCTAGATAAGAACATTCACTTTACAAAGTGCCTGTGTAAAAAAAAATTTAAGAGTATTTTTAAAAGCATCAAGCATTTTAAAATAATGTTCTACTAAGCTAAACTGAAAACTGCAAATAGCAATGAAATCAAGCCATCATTAATTGGTTACAGAAGACTAAAGATGATGAGTGTGACTTTGAATCAAAATCTCCACAGACTAAACAGACCAACATCCATGATCAGAATTTTTCCTAGCATCAGGCTGGATGTGTGATAGACTATCATAAAATAATCTAAGATGTTTTTAGACATGAACATAAAAAAAGTTTGGTGCTAAATTCTCAGTATTAAATAAACTGCCTTATTATTTGCAGTCAAGCTAGATATGAATGGAATCCACAACTGAACTAAAAGTGAAACAAAGAGTTGACCAGAGTTTTGATAGAAATCTTTTTTATTATCATCAATGAGAAAAGGTGAAACACATGCTGATGTAAGGAAACCCCAGTATGCCCTCCAGCAAAACTTATCCCTACAAATAACTTTGTTTAGAAAATGGCATTTACTAGAATTGAAATGTGGTTGATGAACAAAACACTTTGCAATACAGAAACTTAGACCAACCTATTTTCTTTTCAACTGACCTGTTTAGTGAGTAATGGCTTCAGATTAAAATACAAAAATGCAATTTTCAATATAAAATGATATTTTTAACAAGGTTATTTTAGAGGGAAATAAATGGAAACAGAAATTCAATAGTCAAATTTACTGAAATCATATTACTTTTCCATTTGAACAAGTCAAGTATGCTCAAATGATTTATTACAAAATTGCCTGAGAAGAAACAAAGTTGGATCTAGCAGTCAGGATGCTACTCTATTTTTCAAGTCTGGAACATATCAAGTTTTCTGATCTGCAGCTGGGGAGCTGGGCGGTGTATTGCCACATATATTAGATATAAGCACACAACAGATACTGTATATATTTGAGGCCTGATAGTCCCTTAGTGGCCTGAGGAATAGTTCAGCAGAATATAGGAGATCATATAATAAAGAGGTGACTGCAGATTCTCAGTTCTCATTACAGTGTTTTCCCACTCCAGCCCTCAGTCAGAGCTCACTGTTATACCTGACCCTGCAAACACCTAGGCCCATTTCCCTCATTAGAAAAGTCAATAACTGAACTGGAAGGCAGAACTTTACAAATAAATGACCAATCTTTCTATTCTCTCTGGATTCCACCTAAATTAATAAAGGTAACGTTTTACTTTCAGCGACAATAATTAATAGAGAAGATTTTATCTCCAGGGAAACAAGAAAAAGCTGTCTTTAGATATTTAATTTATATATTTAATGCTTATTTGTCTTTGATCAGCTGGGTTGGTTACATTAGTGGAAGAAGTGGAATATTGAAATCACTAAAATGAGAGCATGAGGTGATGTCACTCGTAAAGAAAGGCAGTCAAATCCATCACTTATGTGCACGGTGAAAGTTCCATGTTAATAAGAAATGCCTAGGAGTAAATTTAACCAAAGAGGTGAAATGTCTCTACAATGAAAACTGAAAACATTTATATCATTTATTTTTGTAACAAAACAGATAATCAATAAAAATTAACTATTTATATCATTTTATGGAATTTGCATATTATGGGGTAGAAAATAGTATATATTTAATAGAAGAGGGACTCAAAACAAGCAAAGTAGTGAAAGAACTGAGATTAGAACTTGAATCTTGTAAGTGTAACCAAGTTTTTTTAATACCAGATTAGGTCCCTTTCAGAACATATTATTTCATGTTAATAAGACAGTAATTTCAGGTTATAACTCCCGTTTATTTAAATAAGTAATGCCCTCTAGTGGCTACCTTTAAAACATCGTTAAATTTACAAGGTCGTCATTAAAGATGGACACTAAAAAGAAGATACTAAAATGTCACCTCACTATATGAATACAGTGGGACAATGACTACTGAATGACAAGAATCTAATACACCACTGCATTTGAATAAATAGCATCATCCAGAAAGAAAAGCATTGGCATTGAGGCATAAGTTCTTGCTCCGAACTACAGTTGTCAAATTTAGCCATACTGTTTACATTACCACCATGAAACTCAATGTATAACTATTTGGATTGAAAAAAAGTAAGAAGCCATTAGACTTTCTTCAAAAATACATTGTCTATACATTTTCACTGAACATTACTCTTCAATATTCAGTGTTCTCACCAGTATGTCTTTCTCTTGTTGATAAATCCAATACTCTCTTTTTAGTCCTTTTTCTCTTCTTTCTGGAACATTTGACCATGTTAACAATGCCTTACATTTATAACAGCTCCCTCAAGAAACTGGCTTTTTCTCCCATTGCTCTTCCTTCATGTCAGAACCAGACTCACTGATTTTTCCCTCCACGTGCCTGAAGCACTTCCATCTCTGCATACCCAATTTCTATATATCATCAGGACCTTCTGCATGAGGTTTTCATTTCTCCTCTTAGCTAGTATTTTACCCATTCATGGAACTTCCACAGCATAATCCACACCTCTTTTAAGATATTTCCCGTTTTCTGTAAACACATACTTGACCCCAAAAGAGCATCCCAGGGTGACAATCTAGTCACCTACCATGCAACAGCTCCTTACTGACCCTGTGCATGATGCTCCTGCTTTGTTCCACCACTGCTTCTCTGCCTCCCACTGGCTAACACGTGAAACCACTTTGGAAACTTTGCAGTACCTGCTGTCTGATCTATGTCCATCTGAAAGGGAATTCTTTAATCCCCTTTTGTATTACACTCAGATACAGGGCCACCAAATTAGTTCTTGGGCCCTAATATTTTACCTAAAATACTACGTATGGTGCCTACACATGGCTTATCTATACACATAAGTACATGGTGGTCTGAGCAACAAATTAATCTGTGTCACTTGAAACTCTCTCCTCCCAGCAGACATTACTATTAGATTGGTCATTCATACAAGATTCAGCTTCTTTACTAGGTTACTCTGTCTTCCTCATAAAATGATCTCACTTCCAAAAATCCCCACCATCCCTCTGAAAAAAAGACGCCCAGCACGCTCACAAGTCTGTCGGATAGGGTTGTATGCTAGTCCACCCCCCACTCCACCTGTTCTAATTCCCAGTTAGACTGTGGTCAACTTGAAAGACAGGCTCTATATCTATTTCATAATTATTTCTCTAATTGCCCTCAGCACATTGCTTCACACACAATAGGAACTAAATAAGGACATAAAAAATTAATGATAGAATGCAACACCAATTTCCATTCTTATCTATTCTTCATGAATTCCATATACTCCTTCCAAGTTTTAATAGCTGTTTACAATAAATAAGGTGTTTTGTGTAAATGATATGTAGAAAATACACATAAACCCTTACGCTAATGATCCTTCCCCATATTTTATCACAGAATATGTTACTACTGTTGTATGGGAAATATCATACTCTATCACTGGTTTCCATTAAAATCAGAGTATATTTAAAGGGAAATGGAAAGCCAAGGGTTTTTGCTTTTCAAAGCTTTGTTTCATTTTAAATAAGTGCATATAGGATATTTGCATGAAGACAGATCTTTGTTTCCTATGCTTTGCAGACTATATTTTTAATCTCTGTAAGTTGGGAATAGAGTAGAAAATGGTACATTTTGGGTTTGGGTGAGAATTTTCGTGGTTCTGCAAAAGGGTAATGTTCTCCTGGTGGACGTTTCCATATTAAATATCATTCACTGGTGTCAAAACAAGTATTCACAAAATCCAAGCTTGGGTGACAAATACAAGACATAATGAGAAAAAGAAGAAATAAATGTTTATGAGTTAAATTCCTTCCTGCATTAAACAAAATTTGGAAAGAAAAAACCTGGTGTCTTCTGTGCAAGAGACCAACATTAAGAGATTTTGTGTGTGTGTGTCTTATAGTTGTTTTCTTTATTACAAATGTAAAACACAGTAAAGACAATCAAAATAGTCATATGGTTCTCTTAATTACCATTAGGTGAAATACACCATGTGTTTCATTACTCCCATTAAGTTCATTGGTCACCAAATGACTGGTCATTATTGTAGCCAATAGTACCTACAGTTGAGAATCATCATTATGCTAACATTTTTGTCCTATACTTTAAAATCAGCAATAAAACAAGTTATTTTTGTAGATGTGGCAGAGACTGCTAGATATTTCCTAAAATACACTTTCACTTTCTTTCTTAGTTGTATCCTAATTTTATTTCAAGATGTTTTTACCTCTTTAGGCCTAGTTGGCCATATTTTGTTCTATTTCTATATGATAAATTTGTAGCAGTTCAAAATCATATTTTTCTGAAACTTCAGTGTTTTTCTTCTTGACTGTTTGGGTAAAATACTACATAATACTTTAGCTTCTTGGAGCTTCCAGCCCAAGTTGTAAAAATGTCCCTGCTGTGGGAGTATTAAAACCAGATAATTTCAAAGTAAGTTTTAGATTTGGGTTTATATTTCTCATGTTTTCTGACTCTTCACTATTTTTGTTTCTTTTTTTTTTTTTTTTCCCTTCATGGCAATTTACAATGTTCATATCTTTATGAGTAGGAAAGCCTCCATATATGAGGGAAACCCAAAGAATGTGCCCGACTGGATGAAATCTTTTCAAGGAGTAAGTCAGGAGGAAGTTTTAAAAAACAGTGATGAAAATGGCATGCTAAGTCATGAGAGTGAAAAGGCATGTTAGAAAGTTCAGAGTCTAGACTGGCAGGGCAAGATGGTGGACTAGAGGTGCCCAGTGTTCATTCTTCCCACAGAAAAGCACCAGAACAACTAACAGCTAAATACTGATAGGAGCGTCTATGGGAGAGCATAGGAGTGCAGCAGGAGGCTGGTGAGATCCCTGTGAATCACAAACACTCAGGATGGTAGCAAAGAGAAGAGGGAGAGGCACACAGCCCATCCACCACATCACAAACACTGGGATTGGTACATGAAGAATTTTCCCTTGTGGCAAAAAGGTAGAAAGAGAACCCACACAAACCCCCATCCTCACCAAAGAGGCCCACAGATCCTTTGGCAGAACAAGCCTGGAGCCAAATGTGGGGAGCATCCTAGAATACACTCACTGCATCAGTTTAGAACACTAGCACAAACTGTGCACTCCTTGTCCCCCACCCTCATGACCCAAGGCAGTGCAGGATGGCACCATCTTGACACAATAGCCAAGAACTGTTACAAATGTTACAAGAGTGCACCCTGCCCTGAGGCCAGTAGCCCTGGCACTTCCCTAGTCTTAAGGCTCTGCCCTCTTCCCAGCTTATTCACAAGAGAGGCTACAATGCCCTGATTCAAGGAGCTTGAAGCCTTGACTCACAGCAGCTGTGACTCTAGTTCTGCAATCTAGGTATAAATCCTAGTCCTGCTGAACTGATGCACCTCCACATTCCCAGCCAGAGATCACACAGGCGGACCATCCTCCTCTACTCCCCAGCCCTGCCGACTGACTGATTTGTGTGTGCCTGAGCCCCCCAACCAGGAAAAGCAGTTCACAGGTCTCTACCCTAACAAATATGCCGTCGGACTGGTGGAAATAAATTGGATACACGCCCCCTGGAGAAGCAGCCAAGGAGGTTCTGCACTGAACGATCCTGCCTAGCACACTTGCCAACAGTCCCAGAAGCAGCTGCACCAGCCCCCTCACCGAAGACCTGCCTAACAGCCCCACCCATGGCCCAGAAGTGGCTGAACGGGTCACTTAAGTGCAAGACTGACTAGCAGCCCTGCCTACCACCCAGAAGCAACCATATGGGCCCCTCACTGCATGTTTGCCTATCGACCTCACCAACAGTCTGAGAAGTGGCTGGACAAGATCCCGCTCTGCAGGCTTGCCTAGCAGCCCTACCCACCATCTGAAAAGTGGCTGGTCAGCCTCCTTGCTGCAGGCCTGCCTAGTGGCCCCACCAACCACCTGAAAAGCAACTGGATGGGCTCCCTCGCTGCAGCCCTACCTAATGGCCTCACCTACTTCCTGAGAAGCAGCTCAGCAGCTCTGCCCTGGGCAATCCAGCTTTTAAACTGCAGAGTGAAGCATGACTGTTTTAGTCCACTTTGTGTTGCTATAACA
Organism: Cynocephalus volans; assembly: GCF_027409185.1. Lineage (NCBI taxonomy): Eukaryota > Metazoa > Chordata > Mammalia > Dermoptera > Cynocephalidae > Cynocephalus > Cynocephalus volans. Next base: position 83,473,614 of record NC_084464.1, read on the forward strand.
GAATACCTGAAACTGGGTAATTTATAAAGAAGAGATGTTTATTTGGCTTACAATTCTGGGACAGCTGCATCTGGCACAGGCCTCAGGCTGCTTCTACTCATGGCAGAAAGTGGCAGGAAGCAGGTGGGTACAAGCAGATCACATGGCAAGAGGAAGCAAGAGAGAGACAGAGAAGAGGTGCCAGGGTCCTATAAACAACAAGCTCTCACAGGAACTAAGAGAGCGAGAACTCACTCATTACTCCCCCCTCCCCTGGGGAGAGCATTAATCCATTCATAAGGGATCCGCCCCCATGACTCAATCAGTTTCAAACACTGCCACACTGGGGAACAAATTTCTATATGAGTTTTGGAGGGGACAACGCATCCAAATTCCATCAATGACCTTGCATCAGTCCCCAAGACGTGGCACAGCAGAATGGCCACCAGCAGACCCACACTCAGCTAGGTAAGATCCCACACCTCTGGATCAAAAAAACATCTCAGCTGTCACACCCTTGTGTTGGAATGAGCAGGACTCAAGCCATGTTGGGATTTAAAACTACATGGGCTTTGTGAGGGGGGGGGGAGACGCAGTCTTTTCTCAGCCTACATTTCTCTGAGTTCCCTCTTTTCCTATGGTTTCTTTATATTTTGGACCTTGTTTATGGAGCAAGATGACATTATTTAAATAAATGTAAAGTTGTTTTCTAGTCAGCCTGGAACTGCAGACTTGCAATGAGACATGCACTATCCAGACCATGAGAAACCAATGAAGTCATCAATAAAGCTATGCTGATTCCACCCTAAAGCAAATCAAAAAATTGCAGGACCCTTAGATAACACCAAGGACCAGAACAGAAAGCAGAACCTGGCAAGAATTTGCACCTGGCCCCTTACATGTCCCTTTCCCTCCTGCTTTTCACTTCCCACATTCCATTCCCTCAATCTCTTCTTTGAAAATCCCTTGGTAAATCTGAGTCTTTGAGAGGGTTTTAGTCTGGCCATCTCCTTCAGGTTTACTACAGAGATGGATTAGCCTAACATCTCTACTCAGGTTACTGGTATTCCTGAATAAAGCTGACTTCCTATTCCACCAATATTTGAATTTCTATTTGTTTTGTTTGTGGCAAGCAGGCAAACTTGGGTTTGGTAACTGCACCCAAGTCTTTGAGCCACTACATGCACATGCAACTAAGTGAGAAACAGCTTGACTGACATGCCCTTGGTGGGCCGACCCCTGGTCATAAAAGCAGCATGCTGACCTTGCCACTGGCAAACCAGTCCCAGAGACCTTGACATGCCATATGCCCACAACCCCAGGCTGAGAATCAATCCAGCAACCACATCCCCAGTGAGCCAACTCCTGAGAAGACTGACCCATAGGATGCATGTGTACACCTGGAGCCTGTGAACCAATCCAGTGATCCCTCCCCCAGCAAAGCTGTGCCATCACTGCCACAAACCTCCAAAGCATAGGTTGCTAAGTCTCTCTCAGACATAGTGAAAGTGGATTACAGCTAAAGAAACTGCACAGAGTCTATTCTACTGCATCTATCTAGAACAAAGCCAATCTACCCAATCAACACTGTATGCACTTGCAGGTGAAAGTCTTTCCCACACAAGCCACTGTACAAAACTCAAAAAGGTGACAATTACACCAGATGCATAGATATCAACACAGGAAAAAAAGAAACATTAGAAAACAAGATAACGTGACACCATCAAGAAAAATAATAATAATAATATTCCAATAACTGATCCCAAAGAATCAGAAGTTGCCAACTTGCTGAAAAAGGAATTCAAATTAATTATCTTAGGGAAACTCACTGAGATATGAGAGAATTCAGAGAAACAGTTCAAGGAAAACAGGAAAACAATTTACAATCTAAAGGAGAAATTCAACAAAGAGATACCATTTTAAAAATCAACTGGAAACCTTAGAATTGAAGAATTCATTGAATGAAATAAAAAATATATCTGAGAGTCTGAACAACAGAAAAGATCAAGCAGAATAAAGAGTTTCTGATCCTGAAGACAGCAGTTTTAAAATAACATAGGAAGACAATAGAAAAAGAAAAAAGAATAAAAAAGAATGAACAAAGCTTACAAGATCTATGGGATACTATTAAGCAAACAAATATTCAAATTATGGGCATTCCAGAAGAAGAAGAAAACAAAATAGATATTGAAAACCTATATGAAGAAATAATAGCTGAAAACTTCCCTAGTGTTGGGAAAGATGCAAACGTCCAAATCTAGGAAGCTCAAAGATCCCCAAATAGATTCAGCCCAAATAAGTTATCTCCAAAACACATTGTAGTCAAACTATCCAAAGTTGAAGACAAAGAGAGAATTCTAAAAAACAGCAAGACAAAAATGTCAAGTCACTTTTAAGGGAATCCCCATTAGACTAACAGCAGAATTCTCAACAGAAACTCTAGAGACCAAAAGGAATTTATCACAACCAGACCAGCCTTACAAGAAATGCTTCAGGGAGTCCTGCATCTAGAAGAAAAAGAACAGTGACGACCATCGTGAAAATACCTGAAAATATAAAACTTACTGGTACAGTAGACACACAGATGAGAAAAAGAAGGGAATCAAACGTTATCGATACAGAAAAACACCAAACCAAAAGGATTAAGAGAGGAAGCAGGAAACAAAGGATACACAAAACAATCAGCAAACAACCAACAAAATGACAGGAGTAAGATCTCATATATTCATAATAACCTGGAATGTAAATTGATTAAATGCTCCAGTTAAAAGACATAAACTGGCTGTATGGATAATATACATGAACCCATCCATATGCCACCAACAAGATACACACCTTACCTACAAAGACACACATAAACTGAAAGTGAAGGAATGGAAAAAGTTATTCCATCTGAACAAAAAACAAAAGTGAGAAGGAATAGCTATACTTTATCAGATAAAACAGACTTTAAGTCAAAATCTGTACTATGAGACAAAGAAGGACACTATATATTGGTAAAGGTATCAATACCCATAAGAGGATATAATAATTATAAATATATATGCACCCAATACTGGATCACCCAAATATAGAGAGCAAATATTATCAAATCTAAAGGAAGAGATAAATACCAGCACAATAATAGTTAAGGACTTTAATACCCCACTCTCAGCATTTGGCAGATAATCAAGACAGAAAATCAACAAAGAAACATTGGAATTAAATGGCACAATAGACCACATAGACTTAGACATATACAGAGCATTTGATCCAACAGCTGCAGAATATTCTTTTCATCGGCACATGGAACATTCTCTAGGACTGACTATATGTTAGGCCACAAAATAAGTCTCAACAAGTTAAAAAAAATCAGAATTATATCAAGTGCTTTTCTGACTATAATGGAATAAAACTAGATATCAATAATAAGAGGAAATTTTGAAACTACACAAATACATGGAAATTAAACAACATGCTCTTGAATGATCAATGCGTCAAAGAAGAGATTAAGAAGGAAATCGAAAAATTTCTTGAAACTAATGAACACAGAAGCACAACATACCAAATTGTATGGAGTACAGCCAAGGCAGTAGTAAGAGGAAAGTTTATAGCAATAAATGCCTACATAAAAAATAAAAATAAAAAAATAGAAAGATTTCAGATAATCAGTCTAATGATGCACCTCAAGGAACTAGAAAATTGAGAAGAAATTCAACCAAAATAAACAGAAGAAAAGAAATAATAAAAATCAGAGCAGAAATAAATGAAATTGAAGCTAGAAATACAATACAAAAAAAGCCAATCAAATGAAAAGTTGGTTTTTTGAAGAGATAAACATAATTAACAAATCAATAGACAGACTAACCAAGAAAACAAAAGACGCAAATAAATAAAATCAGAAATGCAAATGGTTACACTACAGCAGATAGCACCAAAATACAAAGGATCATCACAAACTATTATGAACAACTACATGCCTATAAATATGAAAACCTAAAAGAAATGCAGACACATATGTCCTACCAAGACTGAACCAAGAAGAAATAGAAAATATAAATAGACCAACAAGTAGTAACAAGATTGAATCTGTTTTAAAAAGTCTTCCAACAAAGAAAAGCCCAGGACCAGATGGCTTTTCTACTGAATTCTACCAAATATTTAAAGGAGAATTAATAACAATACCTCTTAAATTATTTCAAAAAATTGAAGTGGATGGAATTCTTCCAAATTCATAATATGAGGCCAGCATTACCCTGATACGAAAAATAGGCAAGGGCACAACAAAAAAAAAAAGAGAGAAATACAGGCTGATATTCCTAATGAACACAGATGCAAAACTCCTCAATAAAATGCTAGCAAACGAAATCCAACAGTACATCAAAAATATTATATACCATGATAGGTGGGATTTGTTTGAGGGATGCAAGGATGGTTCAGCATATGCAAATCAATAAATGTAATACACCACATCAACAGAATGAAAGGAAAAAAAACATATGATCATCTCAATAGATGAAGAAAAAGCATTTGATAAAATTCAGCATCCCTTCATGATAAAAACTCTCAACAAATTAGGTATAGAAGGAAAGTGTCTTAATACAATAAAGGCTATATATGACAAATCCACAGCTAACATCATAGTTAACAACAAAAAGCTGAAAGCTTTCTTGCTATGAACCACAAGACAAGGATGCCCACTCTCACCACTTCCATTCAACAAAGTCCTGGAAGTTCTAACCAGAACAATTAGGCAAGAGGAAGAAATAAAGGGCATCCAAATTGGAAAGGAGCAAATCAAACTGTCCCTGTTTGCAGATGACATGATTTTATACAGAGAGAAACTTAAAAGACTCTACCAAAAACCTCTTTGAAGGATACAAAATCAACATACAAAAATTAGTAGCAACAATGAACTAGCAGAAAAAGAAGTCAAGAAAGCCATCCTACTTACAATAGCAACAAAAAATAAAATAAAATACCTAGGAATAAATTCAACCAACAAAGTGAAAGATCTCTATAATGAAAAGTATAAAACACTGATTAGATAAATTAAAGAAGACACACAAAAAATGGAAAGACATCCCATGCTCGTGGATTGGAAAAATCAATATCACCAAAATGACCATACTACCCAAAGTTGTCTGCAGATTCACTATAATCCAAATCAAACTACCAATGACATACTTCACAGAAATAGAAAAAATCAACTCAAAAATTTACGTGGAACAAGAGACTCTGAATAGCCAAAGCAATGCTGATCAAAAAGAACAAAGCAGGAGGTATCACATTCCTTGACTTCAAAATATACTACAAAGCAATATTAATGAAAACAACACGGTACTGGCAAAAAAAAACAGACACACAGACAAATGGAACAGAAGAAAATTCAAAAATAAATCCACATGCCTATAAATCACATACTGATTTTTGACGAAGGAGCCAAGAACATACATTGGGGAAATAATGGTCTTGTCAATAAATGGTGCTAGGGAAAATTGCAGATCCATATGCAGAAGATTATCTCTCACCATATACTAAAACCAACTCAAAATGGATTAGAGACTTAAATGTAAAATCCAAAACTATCTAGAAGAAAACATAGAGGAAACACGTCAGGACATAAATCTGGGCAAAGACTTTATGAATAATAGTTCAGAAGCACAGGAAACAAAAACAAAAATTAGCAAACGAGATTAAATCAAACTAAAAAGCTTCTTCACAGCAAAAGAAACAATCAACAGAGAAAAAAGACAACCTGCAGAATGGGAGAAAACATTTGAAAATTCTGCATTTGACAAGGGATTAATATCCAGAATATACAAAGAAGTCAAACAAGTCAATAGTAAAAAATAATAATAATTCAATTAAAAACAGGCAAAAGAACTGAATAGACATTTTTTGAAAGAAGACATACAAATAGCCAGGCATACAAAAAAATCCTCAGCATCGCTAATCATCAGAAAAATGCAAATCAAAATCACAATGAAATATCATCTGAACCCATTTAGAATGGCTATTATCAAAAAGACAGAAAATAACAAATGCTGGTGAAAATGTGGAGAAAGGGGAACTCTTATACATTGTTGGTGGGAATGTAAATTAATACAGCCACTAAAGAAAACAGTATGGAGGGTTCTCAAACAACTGCAGATAGAACTTCCATACAATCCAGCAATCCCACTCCTAGGTATACAACCAAAGGAATGGAAATCATAAAGTCCAAGGGACAACTGTACTCCCATGTTTATAGTGGCTCTGTTCACAATAGCCAAGAGTTGGAACCAGCCTAGATTTCCTTCCACGGATAATTGGATAAAGAAAATGTGGTATGTATACACAATGGTATACTACTCAATTATAAAAAAAGAATGAAATTCTGCCATTTGCAGCAACATGGATGAGCTCAAAGAAAATTATGTTAAGTTCAATAAACCAGGCACCGAGAGAGAAATATCACATGTTCTCACTCATATGTGGAAACTGAAAAAGTTGATCCCATAGAAGCAGACAATAGAATAATGGTTACTGGAAACTGGTCCAGGGGAAGGGAATGGATGAGATAGGGAGAGGGTAGTCAATGAGTACAAAATATTAGAGAGATAGGAAGAATAGGATCTAGGGTTCTGTAGTAATAGAGGGAGACTACAATTGACAACAAAGTACTGTGTATCTTTGAATAGCTAGTCAAGATCATGTAGAATGTTCCTAACACGAAGAAGTGATGAATGTTTGAAGTGATGGATATGCTAAGCACCCTGTTATGATCATTGCACATAGTACAAATGTACCTAAGTATCATATAGTACTCCATAAATATATATAATTAGCATGGGTCAATTAAGAAAAATAAAGTAAAAAGATAGGGGGAAAAAAAGAGAAATAGAGAGTAGAATAGTGGTTACCAGAGGCAGGAAAAGGGAGAGGGGAGTAGAAGCAGGGAAAGGTTGGTAGACACACACAAAGTTACAAAGTTACAGTTAGGAAGAATAAGTTCTGGTGCCCTAGGGTGACAATAGCTGTCAATACTGTATTGTATATTTAAAGATAGCAGGAAAAGAGGATCTTGAATGTACAACAACAAAAAATTGATAAACGTTTAGGTAATAGATATGATAACTATTCTGATTATATCATTATACTGTTATGTATATGTTGAAACAACAAACTGTACCTCACAAACATATGTAATAAAAAAATTAAAATTATATTAAAAAAAGAATGCCAAGGGACTAAAGGGGGGATGGGGGTGGCAAATATCATATTTACCAAGAAAGCGAAGATGGAAAGTGAACATAAGGGCAGCAATTGTCCTACAGTTGCAGAATAAGGTTACAACATGATGAAAAACTGAAGCACAGTAAAGTCAGTATCTTACCACATGTCGTGGAGCTATTTAGGGGCTCTCATCACCTTATGGGGCTGCCTCAGGTGAGTGTGAATTGGGAAAGACTTTGAAGCCCAGGTTTAGAAAGCTGATTTCAATGCAAATGTTACAGGAGGCAAGTAGAGAATCACATGATGTCCAGAAGGAAATCTTAGTCATTAGAGGAAAATCACTGAGCTCTTTTACCTTGAATTCTGCAAGTAAAAAGACAAGCCTTCTAACCCACTCTGCAAGGAGTGTTAGAGTGAACAGTTTTACAACACTCATAAGAGAAAGAGGAAAAATATGATTAGTCAGCATCTGGGACATAGATAGAATCACCTTTTCACAGGGGATGGCATCACTGCATAGCAAGGACAGTTAAAACTGTCCCTCATTCTCTGTTCTTGTCTTCGCCCTGGTAGCCATGAATAGGCTTAGAGTCTGTAACCCATTTCTGCCCACAGGCATGTCCCAAGATAGGGAGTAGATGGTTTAATCCGAAGGGGGAAAATAAATACTGACAATGAGAATTAGGCAAGCACTGGGAAAAATAAAATTGGGGCAGAAATTTTATTTTTATAAATTTTATTTTTATAAATAATTAGAATCAGTTCGCTTTTAAAAAATAAAAATATTAGATGAGAATCACAAAATTTGGAGACAAACTATTTTTGAATACCCCTTCAGCAGCATATATATGAGGGGTCTTCAAAAAGTTCATGGAAAGGTTAGTACTATCTTTTAACTTTATTTTTTCATGACCATTTTGAAGTACCCGCATACTAATTTATAAAGCAGGGAAGGACTTGAAAATCAGTCATGAGAAAGAAATTCAAGGTGATTTGAGGCATCAAATTAGATGAATTTGCAGTGAGAGATGGTAAAAAAGCAAAAGCCATAGCTGTTTGAGACCCAAATAAACAAATAACATATCACAAGCCCCCAAAATAATGTTCCCGCTTTGTATAATCCTAGAATATTACATTCAATTTTGAGAATCTCAGTGTAACAAAGATGTAGATTAAATGGAGAGATCCACAGAGAGCTAAAAAAGTATTTAGAGAAACAGAGGTATTGATTTATACTTACAGGTTTACAGATGAAAGACATTAATATTATAGATCTCAACTAAATAATAATTTACCCTGGGGATGAATAACTGATCATAAATATTTGAAGAGTGTATATATACAAGGGAAAAATAAATGATGTGGCTGGAAATCAGGAGCATAAATTGGTAAATACAATTGAATTACTTTTTTTTCTTTTAATTTTATTTTTTTAATTTATTTTTTATTAGCATATTCATCATTACAAATCATTCTTATTCTTTATGTCCCTTATCTAATCCCCCTCCCCTCCTCCTCCCCTTTTCCTTCCCCTTCCTCCTCCTTCTACTCCCTCTAATAACTATATATTTGTTCTCTCCATCTGATAGATTAACTGTGCCTCTGTTGGTTTGTTGCCTAGATGACCTGTCCAGTGCTGAGACAGGTGTGATCAAGTCCTCCCCTACTATTGTAAAGCAGGTGCTTCTTCTATTACTCTGGAGTGTGCTTCATGGAGAGAGGGGACCTGTACTGTTTTTTTTGGGGGGGGGGTTGGTCTCCCCTAGTGCTTCTCCTTGTGTCAATACAGTTGAGAGTTGGCATGCCATCTACACAATGGCTGTGACTGCTGCAATAGAGATTAGCTGCTTTCGCAGCAGCCATGGCAATTGTGGTGACTACGGTGGGCTACCCATGTGGATGTGGTGTTTTGGGGTGTGCTCTTTACCTAGTTGCAGCTGGGTTCAGCTTCCCCTGGCTCCATGCCTTGAGACCTTGGAGGGGCCCTGGGGCGATGGCAGAAGCTTGCCTAGTTGTGGCTGGGTTCAGCTTCCCTCATATGCATGCCTGGGGACCCCAGTGGGGCCACTGGGCAGTGGTGGCAGCTTGCCTAGTTGTGGCTGGGTTTGGTTTCCCCCAGCTCCAAGACTCATTCTAAGATGTTGTAGGTAGGGGCAGAGGGAAAGGGGGAGGGAAATAGGGTGGGAAGAGGAGGAAGGAGGGGGCATGATTGAGGCCTGTGGCACCCCCTCATTTCATCAGGGGAGACCAGGGGGCTTCCAGCAGTGGTTTGGTCATTGCTGGGCTGGATGCAGATATTAGGAGTGGGTGGCAGAAGCCCTTGGTCCCCCACCTCCCCAGCTCAGGAGCCTGGGGCGCTTCCTGTGGTGGCTTCAGGTTGTCACTGGGCTGGTTGCAGATGTCAGGGGGGCATGGCTGAGGTTGTTGGCCCCTCCACCACCCTAGCTCAGGGGCCCAGGGCGATTCCTGTGGCAGTTCAGTCATCATCACTGGGCTGGTTGCAGATGTTGGGGGGTTGTGGCTGAGGCCCTCAGCCCTCCCAGCTCCCTGGCTTGGGAGACCATGGGCCTCTGGTCCTTCTAGGTTTTATAGGTGCTCTTTGGTGGTATTAAACCCTTACTAGTTAATATCAAATTTTGTCTCTGATCTGTGGGCATTTTATTTTTCTTTCAGTTCTGTGTTGGATTATTCACTATTCCAGCCACTTAAACTCTGCACTGGAACTTATTTGTTGTCTTTTGCTTACTTCTAAAATGGAGGAACTTTCTGTGGGGACCAGCACTTGAGCCCTGTAGTTGAGCTAAATTGCTTCATTGCTGCCAATTCCCTGGGGAAGGTTTTTTGTGCAGCTCAGGTTTTAATTGTTGACCTCATATGTACTTCTGGTACACCTGGTTTGTGAGGTCCAGTACACCTGGTTTGTGTGGAAACTCTGGTCTGGGCCTGAGTCTTTTCAGCAAACTGCACCCCCTGCAGTTCTGTATTCCTGACCAGCCTCCACTGAGTGGGCCTGTGCTGATTGGGGGACAGATCAGCTGTCCTTGCTGTGCCGCAATGTTCCCCCAGTGGGCCCATCTTCCCCCACCGCCCACACTGCAAACACTTCACATGGGATGGACTGTGCACCAGTCCCTTGTGATGACTCACCAGACTCTGAGTGGCTCTTTTTCTATTTTCTGTGGCTCCTTGCTCCTATATGGGTTCATGGGAATGCTGTTAGTGGTCTTGCTGGCCTGGGGGCCACCAAGGCCCTCTTCTCCCCTGCCACCTCCAAGCAACATCATACAGAGGGCACAGCTGTGGCTTTTGCCAGCTCTTGCTCCTTGTGCTCACCAGCTCCAGACTCAAAGCAGCCAGGGCTCGAAATGGTGGCAGTGATCCTTTCTTTTTCTCACTGTGGCTTCTCTTGCCTTCATGAACTCCATAGGTCTCTACTCCTCTTCCCCTGACCGTTAGTGGCTCCATCTCGGTTGTCATTGCTTTTTAATAGTTGTAAATTGGTTGATTTGTGGGAGAGAGTGACGCTGAGGACCGCCTATTCTGCCATCTTGATTGGACGTCCCCCAGTTGAATTACTTTTAGTTTGGACAAATTAGTTTGCTATGTGCTCTAATTGGAGACCTTATTTCCTTCTGATTTTATATGTCCTACTTTAGCACTAGGACACATAAATTTATCAGTGCTTAATTACTATAGACATAGTGCTGTGTTCCTCGCTTTTATAAAACTGCTCCACCTACCCCAAATCATTCTCTGCACCGGGCTTTCTTTCCATCTTGCTTTTCCAGAAATTGAAATCATTGCAATGTGTGAAAGCCTTACCTAAGGCATTATTTCTAAAAATTCCTCCAATAAACTGTATGTGTTATTTAGAAGGAAGAGAAACATTCTGGGGTCTCTTCAGTACAGCAGCCCTAGTTTGTTCATAGAGGTTTTCAGTTTTCACCTTAGAAAAAACGGTAACATATCCCCTGAGGAAAAAGTTCTGAGGACGTTAATTTCACTGGAAATAAGGACTATGCTTAGCCTTGATAAGCCCTTACCTAGCTGAACAGCATAATTTTGCAGAAATATGAAGGGCATGCTCAGAAAAATAGTTGCAGGTCGGAGGACCGTACTGTTAAGAGGAAGAACCTTTCAGAATTCTCAAATGCTATTCCTGAAGTTAGGAATTTGAAAGTTGGTTGAAGAGTAACTTTGCCATTTGTGCATCTCAAAGTTAATTCAGTACTCTCCAAAGTGTGCTCATTAAAAACTCTAGTCAAGGGCCGAGCCCGTGGCGCACTTGGTAGAGTGCTGCGCTGGGAGCGCGGCAACGCTCCCGCCGCGGGTTCGGATCCTATATAGGACTGACCAGTGCACTCACTGGCTGAGTGCCGGTCACGAAAAAAAAAAAAAAAACGACAAAAAAAAAAAAAAAAAACTCTAGTCAAGGGGTTAGAAGTCTACAACCTGTGAGCCAAATCCAGACACCGCCTGTTTTTATAAACACAGCTTTATTAGAACATATACACACTCAATTTGTTTATGAATTGTCTGTGGCTATTTTCTCCAGACAACTCTGCTACAATGACAGAATTGAGTGGTTGCAACAGAGAGCACTTGGCCAGCAGTGGCTAAAATATTTATTACTGTATCTTTACAGGAAATGTATATCAACCTCTGCTCTAGTTCTTTGGGATGTTAACAGGTATTACTTGATCAAAAAGTTTGGGAGATATTTGGTTAAGTAAAATTAAGTTTTTCTGTAAGATTTCTGAGTCTTTAACATACTCAATCCCCAAGGAGGTGCTGGGTGTATTTAATGTCTCACAAACTTACTCAAGACAATAAAATCCTTTTTTCATGGAATAACTTGAAAGACATGTTTTCTGCAGAACCTGCTTGAGGAAACGCTAGAGTACTCAGTCAATTAAAAGGCATGTTAATAGAGTATCTACTAAGTGCTAACATTAGAAATTCAAAGATGTATAAGATACCATCTTTGCTCTCAAAGTGCTCATGAATTTTGAGAGATTCGAATATTAAACAAATAATTGCAGTGTAGTTCAGAAAGCGCTAAACTAGGACATATAAAATGATCTTCAAAGGAAAGGAAAACCAACTTTGATTAGGGTGAGTGGAGGATGCAAATCATAAGGTACAGAGAACAAGACACTAGAACATTGCTTTCAAGAATTTACAGAAATTTTCCAGGTAGAAAATTTACAAAATGTCATCCCAGACAGAGACCAGTATTTCTATAAAATAGAATTTTTGTTTTGGAAACTATAAGGAATTTGTTTTTGAAAAGTCAAGAAAATGTTTGGTTAAAGAATTAGGTAGAGCTTATATCCCTAACCTTGAGCATGTGTGAAGTATCTAACAGAAGCAGAATTAACAACCAAGATACAGAGAGACGTAACATCACATACCACCTTTGTTGGCACCAAACACAATGATGAAGCAAATCAACAATGCTTTCATTTCCCCCAAAAGCAAGAATTTGGAAACTAAAATGTAACATGAAATACAGAGTTAACAGGGAAAGTTTTAAATGGTAATTTAATTGTAGCATTTGTGCAGCAATTTTTAACTTCTCTTTTAGATAATAAATGAAGAAATTAGTTGAAAATATGGATACCTGCCAGGTAGAGAGGGGAATTTTGACTTTAGCAAAAGAATGTAGATTTCATGGAAGAGAGATATTCCCAATATGCCTGACAAACTACAAATTTGCACAGTGTTAGCCTTAATACATTTGGAAGCCCAACAAAATGATATGCTAATAATAAAAATAAAATAAAAATGACTGGCACAGAGATGGTCATAAAACACAGCTAGAGATGGAAAACAATGTAATTGGGTTTTTTTTAAAGATGCTTCAGAAACCACAGATAAGCTAAAGGCCAGCAGACCCCCAGTAAATAGTTGACTATTACTGCGCTTGGCATTTTATGTTACAGAATACTGACACGGACTCTGGTAAAGGCTGCTACGGAAAAAAATCTAGGAACATTAACCAATATACTTTCTGTTCATAATTTTTCAAATTCTGCCTTAATTTTCAAAACAATTTTCCTCTTCTATTTCATTGATTTTTTTCTCCTAGTAACCTTCCTACTTGTCTCTAACTGGTCCCTAAAGCATCCACTCCTTGGCTTTTCCAGCTTTGTCTCTTGGCACAGTCTACAGCTCTGTAATTGCAATTGCACTTAGATGACAAAGGCTCTCCAATGTAAGACTTCTCAACCTTTCTCTCTTTTACCTAAAAATGTCTACAGATATTTACTAATTTTATCTTCCTTCCTTTCTGTCTTAAAAGAATAAATGCCCTTGCTCCTTTCCAAGACTGGCCTTTCAACATGTTACTTTTGATCCCATTTGACTCCCAGAACTTGCCTCATAATGTCTCTCTTTTTTCAACACTTTTAGTCTTGTTCTCCGTGTTGTCTTCTTCCTTTACCCATAAATATGCTAAAAGTTCTACAATTCGAAATAAATTGCTCCTCAGTCCTGCCTTTCTACCTCTTCCTTTTTCATTCCTATGAACACTCATAGGATTAATTCTCCCTCCATTTCTCTACTCTGTGTTGCTTACTTTCACCTTAACCTCATCCTAGTTTCTATCTACACCACTTCACTGAAGCTCTTAAAAATTGTCCGTAATACCATTGCCAAACTAAGAGTCTTGACTCCCTTTACCAGAACCATTGACAATATTAAACATAGGTTCCTTCATGAGACTCAGCTCCTCTGGCTCCAGTGACCTTGAACCTCCTATTCCTCTTCCTACTCCTCTTCCCACCAAGTAAATCACATGTTCCTCAAAGTCCTGGTCTTTCTTCTTTCCTCTTCTCCAAACTCTACTTTTCTCTTATAATCCTTTGTTAGGCCTTCATTCTCTCATATTAGTCTACCATACAACACCCAAATTGGACTTTGCTGCTGTCCTCTTGTTTCTTTCATCCATCCTTTAAACTGGCCCAAAAATTATCTTATTAAAGCAAATGTTACAGCCATAAAAGTAACACTTAAAATCTATATAGAACTGTGTAGTTTTCCAAGGACTTTCATTTTTTTTTTAAATTTTATTTTGTCGATATACATTGTGGCTGATTATTGCTCCCCATCACCAAAACCTCCCTCCCTTCTTCCTCCCCCCCTCCCCCCCAACAATGTCCTTTCTGTTTGCTTGTCATATCAACTTCAAGTAATTGTGGTTGTTATATCTTCTTCCCCCCCCCCCGGTTTTGTGTGTGTGTGTGTGTGTGTGTGTGTGTGTGTGTGAATTTATATATTAATTTTTAGCTCCCACCAATCAGTGAGAACATGTGGTATTTCTCTTTCTGTGCCTGACTTGTTTCACTTAATATAATTCTCTCAAGGTCCATCCATGTTGTTGCAAATGGCAGTATTTCATTCGTTTTTATAACTGAGTAGTATTCCATTTTGTAGATGTACCACATTTTCCGTATCCACTCATCTGATGATGGGCATTTGGGCTGGTTCCAACTCTTGGCTATTGTAAAGAGTGCTGCGATGAACATTGGGGAACAGGTATACCTTCGACTTGATGATTTCCATTCCTCTGGGTATATTCCCAACAGTGGGATAGCTGGGTCGTATGGTAGATCTATCTGCAATTGTTTGAGGAACCTCCATACCATTTTCCATAGAGGCTGCACCATTTTGCAGTCCCACCAACAATGTATGAGAGTTCCTTTTTCTCCGCAACCTCGCCAGCATTTATCGTTCATAGTCTTTTGGATTTTAGCCATCCTAACTGGGGTTAGATGGTATCTCAATGTGGTTTTGATTTGCATTTCCCGGATGCTGAGTGATGTTGAGCATTTTTTCATGTGTCTGTTGGCCATTTGTATATCTTCCTTAGAGAAATGCCTACTTAGCTATTTTGCCCATGTTTTAATTGGGTTGCTTGTTTTCTTCTTGTAAAGTTGTTTGAGTTCCTTATATATTCTGGATATTAATCCTTTGTCAGATGTATATTTTGCAAATATTTTCTCCCACTCTGTTGGTTGTCTTTTAACTCTGTTAATTGTTTCTTTTGCTGTGCAGAAGCTTTTTAGTTTGATATAATCCCATTTGTTTATTTTTCCTTTGGTTGCCCATGCTTTTGGGGTCGTATTCATGAAGTCTGTGTCCAGTCCTATTTCCTGAAGTGTTTCTCCTATGTTTTCTTTAAGAAGTTTTATTGTTTCAGGGTATATATTTAAATCCTTAATCGATTTTGAGTTGATTTTAGTATACGGTGAGAGGTATGGATCTAGTTTCATTCTCCTGCTTATGGATATCCAGTTATCCCAGCACCATTTGCTGAAGAGGCAGTCCCTTCCCCAGTGAATAGGCTTGGTGCCTTTGTCAAAGATCAGATGGCAGTAAGTGTGTGGGTTGATTTCTGGATTCTCTATTCTATTCCATTGGTCAGTGTGTCTGTTTTTATGCCAGTACCATACTGTTTTGGTTATTATAGCTTTGTAGTATAGCTTAAAGTCAGGTAGTGTTATGCCTCCAGCTTTATTTTTTTTGCTCAGCATTGCTTTGGCTATGCGTGGTCTTTTATTGTTCCATATAAATGACTGGATAGTTTTTTCCATTTCTGAGAAAAATGTCTTTGGAATTTTGATGGGGTTTGCATTGAATTTGTATATCACTTTGGGTAGTATGGACATTTTCACTATGTTGATTCTTCCAATCCAAGAGCATGGGATAGCTTTCCATCTTCTTGTATCCTCTCTAATTTCTCTCAGCAGTCGTTTGTAGTTCTCATTATAGAGATTTTTCACCTCCTTGGTTAACTCAATTCCTAAGTATTTTATTTTTTTGGTGGCTATTGTAAATGGGCAGGCTTTCTTGACTTCTTTTTCTGCATGTTCACTATTGGAGAAAAGAAATGCTACTGATTTTTGTGTGTTGATTTTGTATCCTGCTACTGTGCTGAAATCATGTATCAATTCCAACAGTTTTTTTGTAGAGGTTTTAGGCTGTTCGATATATAGGATCATGTCATCTGCAAACAGGGACAGTTTGACTTCATCTTTTCCAATCTGGATGCCCTTTATTTCCTTCTCTTCTCTGATTGCTCTGGCTAGTACTTCCAACACTATGTTGAATAAGAGTGGTGAGAGTGGGCATCCTTGCCAAGGACTTTCATAATTATTGGATGGGTAATATCCTTGCCCTATCAGTATTATTATAATGATTTTATTGGCTAGTACATTAAGGATATGAGTGGGTGAATGACTTTCCCAGGACTATACCATTTATAAAGGGCTACAGTGGTATTGGAATTTGTGATATTTGATTTCCCAATGTTAAGCAGCTACCTTCATGCTGCTGTCCTCATACCAAAACCCTTAATCTGGTGCACAGGGTTCCTTATGTAATGCCCCCTACCTTTCCATCTCATATCCCACTATAAATATTAGGATATGTAAAGAGCACCGCACATCATGTAAGCACTACTTAAAGTTTATTATTATTTCTATTGTCATCTTTCTCACCCTGCCATGGGTTTCACAACTACATACCTTTGCCTATACCTTTCCTTTCTTCCCCTTCTTTACTTTCAGAAGAGTTTTACTTTCTGAATCCATGTGAAAGATTCTACTGGATCATCTAAAGACCCCCATTTATAAAAGTATTGCTTTTTCTCATATATGAAATATATTGCTTCTCATAAACAGAATGAGGTCGTGCTATCACATGTGTTTCATTCTGTTCCTGATCTTATCTTCCCCACTAGAATCTTATTTTCTTGAAGCAGCTATTTTTTGTTTCTTTGTTTGTTTGGGGTTATCTATTTTAATTTTGGGTGGGTTTTTTTCCTTAAACTTCTTTTTTCTTTTTACAAACCCTTGTGTTGAGGGCTGACTATCAATAGATCGCAGCAAGGTAGCTGCTCTGCTAGGTACAAAATCCTAACCCAGAAGCAGGTAGTCTATGAATGGTTTAGTACCAGGTTCCTCATGAATTTGCATTCCAGCCACACCGGTTTCCTAGGATGAGGGGCTGTCATACCAGACCCTGGTCCCTGTGGCCAGTGGCCCACCAGCAGGACGGAAGGGGACCAGCTATTTGAGACCAACCAAGACTCCACCATTCTGCTGTATCATTTCACCTGCGTGGGATTTTTACTTAGAGGCATTCAGTCAAAATCCCACAGATGTAAGCTTTGGCCCATTGGCTCCTTAGCCAAGCACATACACCAAATGTATGAACTTGCAGTTTGTCTCATTTTTAGCAGCATTACCTTGATGTTGCTGCATTTAAATTTTTGTTCCGAGGGGAGTTTCAAGATGGCGGCGGCTGCGGCGGCTGGCGCGGAGTAGCTGAGGTGGAAAAGGTGGCCACTGGGCCTCAGGCAGCCGGGAAACTTGTGGACCTTCCTCTGGCCATCTCTTAAGGGAGGACTGCTGCTGCTGGCCGGTCGTGGGGGCTCAACGCCACTTTGCCCCCGGCAGGAGAGGCTGCCTCATTTACAGGCAACAGCTTTGAAGTGTGGAGCAGGAAAAGAACTGATTCGTAGCTGCAAAAGCGAGTCTTGAAACAGGGAACACGGCGCCAGGGCTGCTGTGGATGCAGCCAGGATCCTGGAGGCTGGGACCGCACTGAAGGTGGCCAGATGCCCTATTCAGGATTCGAGGTTTCAGGCCGGCATTAAAGAAGATTCCTGGGAGCGCCCGAGCGGCGCCGCAACTGAACAGCCTGAGGCGGCAGCGCCGAAAACACGGAAGGCAACAAACCAGAGACAGAGCGAGCGCCCGACCTGGCGCAGCACTGTGAGTGATCCCTGGCACAGCTCTGTTCGGGGGGTGGATGCCCACGCGGCTCCCGCCTGCACCACCAGGCCACTCACTGCCCCGGTGCTGCCTCCATTTTCCCAGGTGCGGGCAGCTCCGCCCTGCTCGGCCATCACTGAGCCCATTTGCTTGGCCTGGTGCGGGGCTTTCCGGACCCTGCGGGCCGGCCTCCTCTCCCACTCCCTCCGCGGTTCTCTGGCAGGGCTGGGGGTGTGGGGCGTCCCGACCAGTGTTGGGAGGGGTAGGAAGTACAGGCGGGCCGACTGTCACTCCACCACACCCTGGACTCCGGCCCCAGTAAAATTCCTGTTACTGGGAGGCAGATACCATCTCTGCGACCACCAGTTTGGAAAAAAGCCTAACGAATTTCTGGTTGGGAATAGTGTGGTAGGAGAGTTCCCAGGTCCGCTTGAACCTGCCGGAGAGCAGGCTGCAGGCGGGCACTAGACTCGGTTTATACCGGGGGGATACAAAGGTGAACAAGACCCGAGAAAGATCTACACAGTGCTACAAAGGCACCCAGAGAGACCGGTCGTCTGTGCCTAGCAGAAACCTGGTAGACTTCCTGGGCGAGGCGGTGCTGAGCAGGGTCTTGAAGGCCCAGCTGATAGACGAGGGGTGCAGAAGACACACCCCAGCCCAGCACAGTGTGCACGGAGGGGGGAGACGTGCGGCCAGGGAGGCGGAGACTCGACAGAAACCACACACCCGGTGGGGTCGCCACTGCACGATCTAACAGCCTGGGCCAGAGCACACCGAACGGGGAGAAGTCCTGTACAGAAAGTGAAAGCTCAACAGAGATCACACACCCTGTGGTACGTGATCCACCAGACCAGCAGAGTCCAAGCTGACCAGAAAGGTGGATCCCCGGAGAAGCCCAAGACCCGAGGCAACCACACACACAAGACACTAGAGGCCAACTGAGCACTCACGGCGAGAGCCATACCAAATTGGCAACCACAGCAACATCCTAGTTAGTCATTAGTCTCAAACCGGTGGACTGTGAAACCCCCTGCCACAATGAATAAACACCAAAAAAAAGACACCAGAAATACAAAAAATCAAGAAAGTACACCACCAAAAGTTAATAAATCTCATACTCTAGATCCTATAGAACAAGAAGCCCTTGAAATAACTGACAAGGAATTTCGAGTGATAATTCTAAGGAAACTGAATGAGATACAAGAAAACTCAGCTAGACATCATGATGAAATGAGGAAAAGTATACAGGATCTGAAAGAGGAAATATACAAGGAAATCAATGTCCTGAAAAAAAATGTAGCAGAACTTGCTGAACTGAAGAAGTTATTCAGCGAAATAAAAAACACAACGGAGAGTTTAACCAGCAGGCTTGTCGAAGTTGAAGAGAGAACCTCTGAACTTGAAGATGGGCTGTTTGAAATAACACAAGCAGACAAAAAGAAAGAAAAAAGAATCAAGGACATGGAAGAAAATCTGAGAGAGATATCAGACAACCTCAAGCGCTCAAATATCCGAGTCATGGGTATTCCAGAAGGGGAGGAAAATGGAGATTCCATTGAAAACATATTCAACAAAATAGTGGCAGAAAACTTCCCAGGTATAGGAAAAATCACAGATCTTCACATCCAGGAAGCTCAACGATCTCCAAACGTATTCAACCCAAAAAGGCCTTCTCCAAGACATGTCATAGTCAAATTGGCAAAACTCAGAGACAAAGAGAGAATCTTAAAAGCTGCAAGAGAGAAGCGTCAAATCACCTATAAGGGAGCCCCAATCAGGTTAACATCAGACTTTTCATCACAAACCCTAAAAGCTAGAAAGGAATGGGATGATATTTTCAAAATACTAAAAGACAAAGATTGCCAGCCAAGAATACTCTACCCTGCAAGGCTATCCTTCCGAAATGAGGGGCAAATAGTATATTTCTCAGACAAACAAAAACTGCGGGAGTTCACTACCACAAGACCACCCTTACAAGAAATCCTCAAGGGAGTACTGGGTTTGGTTCCTGAAAAATAACTACCACTGCCATAAAAACCTAAGAAAAATCTAAACCCGCTAGTACAATAAAAATGGCATTCATGAAGAGAAAACAAGCTAACAAAAACACTATCTACAACCTAAGGAACCAACAAACAAAGAAACCAAAGAGTAAATCAGAAAGCAAGGAATAAAAGACACCTAAGACAACCAAACAACCAATAAAATGCTAGGAATAAATCAACACCTTTCAATAACAACTCTTAATGTTAAAGGCTTAAATTCCCCAATTAAAAGACACAGACTGGCTGACTGGATCAAAAAGCAGGACCCAACTATATGCTGCCTACAAGAGACCCACTTCACCCATAAAGATTCACACAGACTAAGAGTGAAAGGATGGAAAAAGATTTACCATGCAAACAGAAAAGAAAAATGAGCTGGAGTGGCTATTCTTATATCTGACAAAATAGACTTTAAACTAAAAACCATAAAAAGAGACAATGAGGGACACTACTTAATGATAAAAGGACTGATCCATCAAGAAGACATAACAATCATAAATATGTACGCACCCAATGTTGGAGCAGCCAGATTTATAAAACAAACTCTATTAGACCTAAAGAAGGAAATAGACACTAATACCATAATAGCAGGGGACCTGAACACTCCACTGTCAATATTAGACAGATCATCTAGGCAAAGAATCAGTAGAGAAACACAAGATCTAAACAAGACTCTAGACCAATTGGAATTGGCAGATATCTACAGAACATTCCACCCAACAACCTCAGAATATTCATTCTTCTCATCAGCACATGGATCATTCTCCAGGATAGATCACATATTAGGTCACAAATCAAGTCTCAATAAATTCAAAAAAATTGGAATTATCCCATGTATCTTCTCAGACCACAATGGATTAAAACTAGAAATTAACAACAAACAAAACTCTGGAAACTATACAAACACATGGAAATTAAACAGCATTCTACTTAATGACATATGGGTCCAAGAAGAAATCAAGCAGGAAATCAAAAAGTTTATTGAAACTAATGAAAACAATGATACATCATACCAAAACCTGTGGGATACTGCAAAAGCAGTATTGAGGGGAAAATTTATTGCATTAAATGCTCACTTCAGAAGAATGGAAAGATGGCAAGTGAACAACCTAACACTTCACCTTAAAGAACTAGAAAAACAAGAACAATCCAACCCTAAAGTTAGCAGACGGAAAGAAATCATTAAGATCAGAGCAGAACTGAATGAAATTGAAAACCAAAAAACAATTCAAAAGATCAACGAATCAAAAAGTTGGTTTTTTGAAAAGATAAATAAAATTGACAAACCATTAGCATGGCTAACAAAAAAAAGAAGAGAGAAGACTCAAATAACAAAAATTAGAAATGAAAAAGGCGATATTACAACTGATTCATCTGAAATACAAGGAATCATTCGAGACTACTATAAACAACTATACGCCAACAAATTTGAACATCTGGAGGAAATGGATAAATTTCTGGACACACACAAGCTCCCAAAACTGAACCGTGAAGACGTAGAAAATTTGAACAGACGAATAACAATAAAGGAGATTGAAGCTGTTATCAGAAGGCTCCCAACAAAGAAAAGCCCAGGACCAGATGGATTCACAGCAGAATTTTACCAAACATTCAAAGAGGAATTGACACCGATTCTTTACAAACTATTCCAAAAGATTGAAACGGACGCAAATCTCCCAAACTCATTCTATGAAGCAAACATCATCCTGATACCAAAACCAGGTAAAGATATAACCAAAAAAGAAAACTACAGGCCGATATCCTTGATGAATATAGATGCAAAAATCCTCACTAAAATACTAGCAAACAGAATACAGCAACACATACAAAAACTTATTCATCACGATCAAGTGGGATTCATCCCAGGGATGTAAGGTTGGTTCAACATACGCAAATCAATAAATGTGATTCACCATATTAATAAACTCAAACACAAGGACCATATGATCATCTCTATAGATGCTGAAAAAGCATTTGATAAAGTTCAGCACTCATTCATGACAAAGACCCTCTATAAGTTAGGTATAGAGGGAAAGTATCTCAACATAATTAAAGCCATATATGCCAAACCCACTGCCAATATCATCCTGAATGGGGAAAAGCTGAAAGCTTTTCCTTTAAGAACAGGCACTAGACAAGGATGCCCACTCTCACCACTCCTATTCAACATAGTGTTGGAAGTACTAGCCAGAGCAATCAGAGAAGAGAAGGAAATAAAGGGCATCCAGATTGGAAAAGATGAAGTCAAACTGTCTCTGTTTGCAGATGACATGATCCTATATATCGAACAGCCTAAAACCTCTACAAAAAAACTGTTGGAATTGATAAATGATTTCAGCACAGTAGCAGGATACAAAATCAACACACAAAAATCAGTAGCATTTCTTTTCTCCAATAGTGAACATGCAGAAAGAGAAATCAAGAAAGCCTGCCCATTTACAATAGCCACCAAAAAAATAAAATACTTAGGAATTGAGTTAACCAAGGAGGTGAAAAATCTCTATAATGAGAACTACAAACCACTGCTGAGAGAAATTAGAGAGGATACAAGAAGATGGAAAGATATTCCATGCTCTTGGATTGGAAGAATCAACATAGTGAAAATGTCCATACTACCCAAAGTGATATACAAATTCAATGCAATCCCCATCAAAATTCCAAAGACATTTTTCTCAGAAATGGAAAAAACTATTCAGACATTTATATGGAACAATAAAAGACCACGAATAGCCAAAGCAATGCTGAGCAAAAAAAATAAAGCTGGAGGCATAACACTACCTGACTTTAAGCTATACTACAAAGCTATAATAACCAAAACAGTATGGTACTGGCATAAAAACAGACACACTGACCAATGGAATAGAATAGAGAATCCAGAAATCAACCCACACACTTACTGCCATCTGATCTTTGACAAAGGCACCAAGCCTATTCACTGGGGAAGGGACTGCCTCTTCAGCAAGTGGTGCTGGGATAACTGGATATCGATATGCAGGAGAATGAAACTAGATCCATACCTCTCACCGTATACTAAAATCAACTCAAAATGGATTAAGGATTTAAATATACACCCTGAGACAATAAAACTTCTTAAAGAAAACATAGGGGAAACACTTCAGGAAATAGGACTGGGCACAGACTTCATGAATACGACCCCAAAAGCACGGGCAACCAAAGGAAAAATAAACAAATGGGATTATATCAAACTAAAAAGCTTCTGCACAGCAAAAGAAACAATTAAAAGAGTTAAAAGACAACCAACAGAGTGGGAGAAAATATTTGCAAAATATACATCTGACAAAGGATTAATATCCAGAATATATAAGGAACTCAAACAACTTTACAAGAAGAAAACAAGCAACCCAATTAAAAAATGGGCAAAAGAGCTAAGTAGGCATTTCTCTAAGGAAGATATCCAAATGGCCAACAGACATATGAAAAAATGCTCAACATCACTCAGCATCCGGGAAATGCAAATCATAACCACACTGAGATACCATCTCACCCCAGTTAGGATGGCTAAAATCCAAAAGACTATGAACGATAAATGCTGGCGAGGCTGCGGAGAAAAAGGAACTCTCATACATTGTTGGTGGGACTGCAAAATGGTGCAGCCTCTATGGAAAATGGTATGGAGGTTCCTTAAACAATTGCAAATAGATCTACCATACGACCCAGCCATCCCACTGTTGGGAATATACCCAGAGGAATGGAAATCATCAAGTCGAAGGTATACCTGTTCCCCAATGTTCATCGCAGCACTCTTTACAATAGCCAAGAGTTGGAACCAGCCCAAATGCCCATCATCAGATGAGTGGATACGGAAAATGTGGTACATCTACACAATGGAATACTACTCAGCTATAAAAACGAATGAAATACTGCCATTTGCAACAACATGGATGGACCTCGAGAGAATTATATTAAGTGAAACAAGTCAGGCACTGAAAGAGAAATACCACATGTTCTCACTTATTGGAGGGAGCTAAAAATTAATATATAAATTCACACACACACATACACACACACACACACAAACCGGGGGGGGGGGAAGAAGATATAACAACCACAATTATTTGAAGTTGATACAACAAGCAAACAGAAAGGACATTGTTGGGGGGGAGGGGGGGGAGAGAGAAGGGAGGGAGGTTTTGGTGATGGGGAGCAATAATCAGCTACAATGTATATCGACAAAATAAAATTTAAAAAAAAAAAAAAGGAAAAAAAAATCTATTCTGGGTCCCACCCAATAAAATAAATAAATAAATAAATAAATAAATTTTTGTTCCATCCTTTCCTAAGCTATTATGCTGTGGTTTGCACATTTGATATGTATAAAAGTATGCCTGTTGCAGGAGAGATATACAGGTACATGGCCTTGCTTACAACCAATAAATTATAACTGAAAACGTTTACAGTTTGAAGCCTTTATTGTACATCTTTCAAACGTGTAGTAAAATAATGAATACAATATAATTTTGTTCATTTTGAAATAAAGTGAAATTATGCTAAAAAAAAAATGTATGCCTGTTGATGTAAATATCATCATCTCTATTTTACAAGTTCATACCTAGTCTTAGAAAGCCTATGCAGCTTGGCTAGCATCCAGCCACTCTACCCAAAGGTGAATGAGTTTGACTAAGTGCAGTGCACTTGATGAAAATAAGTCAATTTTTGCAAGGCAAAGCAAAATAGAGAAGATTGTTATATAAATAGGTGTAAATAATCTTTTATGTTAATCCCAGACATCTATTTATGTTCAATATGTATGTGATAATGCAGTGACTATTATTAATATGTACGCTTTTCTTGTGTCATATTTTGAATTTTAATTTAAAAATCATTATTGCTCATATTTATTTTAGGGCTCTTATTTCCATATCTTTTGTTATTTGGATTGTCATAATTTTTTTTTTACTGAAACAATTTATTGTACATATCTGTGGGGCACAGCATTGAATATCAATACCCGTATGCAATACGTGATGCTCAAATCAGGATAATTAGTATATTCAACATTACACAATGTAATCATTTTTGTAGCCCTTTACCTATTTCTTCCTAGCCCCCTCCCCCATCCTAATCTATATATCTAAGATAAATGCAGGGATAGACTTCATATACAATGGTGGTCCCGTAAGATTATAATGGAGCTGAAAATTTCCTATTGCCTAGTGAAATTGTAGCTGCCCTAACATCATAGTATACTTTTCATTGTTTTTTTAGAGTGTACACCTATGTATAAAAAAAATTACTGTAAAACAGTATGCCATGTTGTGCCAGCAGCAACCTCATACATCTTGTGTTTACTCCATCTTTTGCTTGCATCATTTTCTCTTGTATTTGATTTAATCTCATTTTATTTTGTTCA
The DNA here is from genome assembly GCF_027409185.1 of Cynocephalus volans. NCBI lineage: Eukaryota > Metazoa > Chordata > Mammalia > Dermoptera > Cynocephalidae > Cynocephalus > Cynocephalus volans. Next base: position 83,498,990 of record NC_084464.1, read on the forward strand.
TCATGGCTTCTAAGCATACAAAATCCACTGTCTAATGTTGCCAATAAGAGGCTACATCAAGTGATTGACCTGGAAACTAAATTAAAGGTGATTAAGGACAATGAAGGTGGAAAATCAGTTATGATTATTGCTCACCAGTCAGGCATGTCCCATTCCACCATAGCTATGATTTTGAAGAAGAACAAGCTGTTAAAGGATCTGTTCATTAAAGGCAACAAGACTAACAGAAATTCATGAAGGGCCTGTATCAGATATGGAGAAACTTCTGATGACCTGGACTGAAGATCGGACATAGAAGCATATCCCTATCAGCCCCAGGTCAATCACAGACAAAGCAAAAGTTTGTTTACAATATTGAATGAAAGGCTTGGCCTGACCACAATGTTGAATTTGCTTCTAGCTCTGGGTAGTTTAATAGATTCAAGCATTGTTACTCATTACATAATATAAAAGTGAATGGTGAGCCTGCTCATGCTGAAGTGAAGCCAGCTAAAGAATTTTTGGAAACTCCAGAAAAGCTGATTATGGAAGAAAATAACTTGCCAGAACAAACTCTTAATATGGATGAAACCATACTGTTCTGGAAATAGATGCCTGAAACAACTTTTATCCATAAGGAGGCCAAGTCAATGCCAGGTTCCGAGGCTTTTAAGGACTGGATAACAGTATTATTTGGGGGCAATGTTCCAGGCTACAAATTGAAACCCATTGTGATCCAGCACAGTGAGAACCGCAGGGCTGTCAAGCATATCGATAAGCACTTACCACCAGTTAACTACAGGAGCAATTAAAATTCATGGATGACCCAGATCCTCTTCCAAGACGTCCTCCTGAAGTATTATGCCCCCAGACTGGAAAAGTACTGTTTGGAGAATAACACGCCTTTAAAGATGTTGCTTATTGTTGGTAATGCTCCTACACATCCTCCTTTTATCAGTGATCTACATCCCAATATCAAAGTGATGTTTATCCCTTCAAATACCACTTGTTTGATCCGATCAAAGAATCAGGGATTTATAGTAGCTTTTAAGGCCTGCTACCCGAGGAGGATTTTTGCCCAGGTTATTTCTGCAACTGAGAAAGACACTGAGAAGACACTCTTGCAATTCTGGAAAGACTCCAACATCTATGACTGCATCAAGAACCTTGCTTGGGCTTGAAGTGATATCACCTCAAATATACATTTTGTCTCAAATATGTACACTGTATATCTTGCAGATAGAAGAGTTTTTATTTCAATCTACTGTTTTTTCTTTGTGATGTTTGCCATTGTTTTATACTTAGAAATGGGTTTCCCATCCCCAGATCAGGTACATGTTCATTCATATCTTCTATTTCTCCTTTTATCTCATATTAAATGTTTAATCCCTTGGAAAGTAACTTTGGTACATAGTATAAGATAAAGAGCTAAATTTGTCATCAAATTTCTTATGATCTGACTACAAATCAATTTATTAACTCTTATATCTCACAACAATTATGCTACTTTTTCTCTTTGCATGTCTTAGAATTTTAATATAGATATTATAGATATATTGATATTTGTGTTTCCCAGTGCAAGAGAACCAAGACTTTTACCTCCAAAGTAGATTATATTTTATATTAATTTTAAATTATATTCTTGTTCCCCTCCTCACAAAGCAGTTCCCACCAGAAAGAAGTTTCCTGCTGATTTCTTGTCAGTTTGTGAAAAAATGAGCAAAAATATTTTATTTTCTGTTCTGTCTTGCTGCTGTATTTCAGTCCTAAATATGTCTTAGTTAAAAGAGTTAGAATAATTGCTTCAGACTGAAGAGAGAGTTGCCATGGCAGGATTTTTTCCTCCCACATCACTTTTCATGGCATAGCACTTACCCCCAACCAAGACAGGCAAAGATAATGCTGCAAATTTCAGTCTCCAAAATGCAAGAATTGTAACTTTCTTTAATTTTTCAATAACTAATTTAATTTCTATTCAGGCCCTCCAATGCATCAGGTAACAGAAGCTCACCCACCCCTTTTCCTGAAGTTTCCTTTAAATCACATTTGTGTGCAGCCTGAAGCATAAGAGATGGGTGGCAGATTTCTGGAGAATGGAATCTTGTCCTTACCAGTCAGTGCTATTCCTAGTACCAAGCATTTTCCAGTCTATTAATAATGTAGTTCACTGTGTCATCTCTTGTTTCCATTCAAAAGGCCCTTCAAGTGTGGCAACTCCTCATATGCCTTTGCCATCTTGGCTCATGGATTATTCTACTGACCCCATGACTGGCTAGGCTGCTCTACTCAGGTCTTCTTCCAGGCTCTCCAGTTCTTTCTGCCGGCCCAGCATCATTCTGGGTTCGTGGAATTCTGTGAGCCTATCCCAGGCCCCTGCCTGATACCACAGCCTCCCACACCACACTGTTGGAGGGAACATTTACATGGAGGACAGTGTGTATAGCACCCTCAGCAGTGGTGTAATGCAATGGCCCTGAACACACCATCATGCCACATCTACCCTTTAGTGCTCTCTATTACGGTAATTGTAACATGGGGCCTTGAAGAGGTGATTGGATTGTAGGACTGTGCAGTAATGAATGTATTTAAAATGATGGTCAGGGGCATGGTTCTGAGGGCTTTAAAAGGAGAGGAGAGTCTGTCTTTCTCTCTCTCTGCTTCCACCATCTTGCAATGTGAGACCCCTCAGTCACTGCTGCCACCACCAGATGGGCTTTGGACTTCCCAGCATCAGAAACTATAAGCAATAAATGTCACCTTCTTTATAAATCACCCAGTTTCAGGTATTTTGTTATAAGCAACATAAATAGACTAATACAGTGGGGCAGGTGGAGAAGATAAACAAATATGTGGTTTCAGCTAAAATCTTAGTCTGATCACACAGGAAGCTCAAGTATAAATGGCTCCAGAGTTTTTTATCTGCATGAAAAGGGGGTGAACCCTTAGCTGGGAAACAGTCATAGCAGCAGGGAGATGGGTCCACCTCTCTGGTAAAAAGATCACGGTGAGGCACTGACAGCACCTACTGCTAAATCAATGGCAGGGCTTTCTGTTGTTGTTGTTGTTGTTGTTGCTCAAACGCAATGTACACCTATACTCACTGACACTCAGCCAGATCCAAATCCATGTCCTGTTGCAGAAGATATGCCATGCCTAGAATACTAATGTCAGGACCACAGAAGAAAAACAGAAGTACCTAATCACTAAATCTGTTCAATTTTCTGGAAATAATAATAAGTTGACAAGTTGATTTAATATATGTCTTGATATTCCAAAGGAAGAGGTGCCACCATAGAGGTGCCACCATATCATACAGTTGCACACATTCGACCCACAACCAAGTCAGAGACTGAAGTGAACCTCTAAAAAGAAGAAAAAGATATATTAAATGTTTGATATCATTACTATAAAAATAAACAGTATTCCTACAAGGCATACTAGTCAGTGAGAGGTGCTGTACTGAGGGAATAACCAAATCATCTTCCCTATTTCTTTTTGGTAAAAGATATCTGTATCATTCTGTTTCTGTTGCTTATAACAGAATACCTGAAACTGAGTAATTGATAAAGAAATGAAATTTATTTCTTATGATATTGGAGGCTGAGAAGTCCACAGTCCAGGGAGTGCATCTGGTGAGGGCCTTTTTGGGGGTGGGACTCTCTATGGGGTCTCATAGCGACTGGGGTGTCACATGGCAAGAATGAGCTGAGCAAGAATGAGTTAACCTCTCACTTGCCCTCCTTATAAAGCCATCAGAACCATGCCTGTAACTCCATGAATGGATCAATCCATTCAAGAGGGTACAGTCCTCACAATCTAATCACCTCTTAAAGGCTTCACCTTTTAAATACCGTAATAGGATTTCCCAACCTCTTAGCACTGTTAGAATGGAAGTCAAGCTTTAGTGAGCTTTGGGGGAGCATTCAATCCACTTCAGTATCAAAGCCAGGTGGAATAAGAGGTAGGAAGATTGGTGACTTTAATTGGTATAGATGATCTCTATTGCAAAAGACTTAACTGGTGCTGTGTCACTGCAAATCAAATTTGTGATTACATTGCTGTTTTATACTAGAGAAATCAACCTGAAAATCAGGTGTGTGATGAAATTGATGCCAATGTAATAAATGAGTAGGAAATGTGCCTTCCACCTCTTTCTTTGATGCACTTAATATGAGTTTACATTGGGCTCCTGTAAAACTCTGAGTTTTCTTGAATAGCTGTGTTGTTAATAGAGAAAAGTTGAGCCCTTCTGATGTAATCTCTGCTATGCAATATTTGATAAATATAAATGAAATGTGTAACATATATTTTGAAGTATCAATTGGGGACACTGGATCAAGACTGCCTGGGCTGGCATCCTGTTCTGCCCCTTACTACGTTTGACCCTAGGCAAGTCACTTAATCTCTCTGTGCTCGCATTTCCTCCCCTACAAATACAAACAAGAATAGCATCTAGGTAGTAAAGCTTTGTGAAGAGTAAATAATTCAATTTAAGTAAAGTGCTTAAAACAGTGCTTGGAACATTGTAAGTGACAGGTAAGTGTTAGCTATTAACAGGCAATACTATTTTTATTAGTAGTAAAAATTAAGGCCCAAAAATCTATCATTTGACTTGAAATTAACAATACAGTTGCATCTATCTTTGTATTTCTCTCCATCCCATTCCTGTTTCCCTCATTCTTGCTGGTCTCCATTAAGCTGAATTTTCTTCATCATGCCATTTTTTACAATTATAACCCATATGTATGAACACTTGTAAATATTTTTTAGTTTTGCTTTATTTTTAAAATTTATACAAATAATATACATTATGTTCTGCTTTCTGTTGTAGCTGTTTCATTTTTACTGCTGATTAATATTCCTTTGTGTGAAAATATTATGATTTATATATACTCTCTCTGTTGATGAACATTTGCATTATTTCCAGCTTTTTTGCTATATAAACAATGTTTCTTGAATTTTCTTGCACATTTCCTAATGTATATATGCAAGAGTTTCTCCAAGGCATATACTTAAGAGTAGAAAAACAAGGACATAAGCTGTGCAAATGTTCAGCTTTATAAGATAAATAAACATTCATGTTGGTGCTACACCTTTACCAACAATTGGTATTGCCAAACTGCTCATTTTTTTTCTGGTCCAGCAGAACCAAGCCGAGCAATCTTGCTCCAGACTCCATGATTAATATTTCAAAATATCTGTTACATATTTCATTTATATGTATCAAATATTGCATAATAAAAACATTAAATCAGAAGGGCTCAACTTTTCTCTATTAACAATACAACAATTAAAGAAAAGTCACACATTCACAACAATTCCTTGAACTTATTAAGACAAGTGAACAGATATGATGTAGTGGGGGGGACGGGAGAAACGGAGGGGGGAAAGAGGAATGGGTAAAGGGACACGAAAATGATCTACAATGTATATTGAGAAGTTAAAATAAAAAAGAAAAGAAAGAAAGAAAAGTCAAAGTTTTATAGGAGCCCAATGTAAAAAATAAATTTCATTGAGGTCTTAATTTGTATTTTCGTTACTATTACTGAGTTTGAGCATCTTTTCTTGTTATTTAGCCATTTATATTTCTTCTTCAGCAAAATGTTTTTCATATCATTTTCCTTATTTCTCAATTGAGCTGTTTATTATGGAGTTTTAAAAATATTTTCATTACTTTTTAATCCTTTGTTGGTTATATTTTGCAAATATCTTTTCCCAATTTATAACTTGGGTTTTTACCTACTTTCTCATCATTTTTGTTTTTTAAAAAAATTATTTATTTTGATGTACTTAAGTTTATTTTTTAAATGTCTCTTATTGTTAGATTTTTAGTTTTAGTTAAGAAATCTTCCCCATTCAAAGTCATAAATATATCCTCCTGTATTTTCTTCTAAATATTAAAAGGCTTTCCTTTCATATTTAAGTTTATTGAATTCATTTCCCTGTAGGTATGAGGTAGAAATTTAAATTCTTTTTTATTTCTGTATAGTTACCCAATTGTGCCAGGATTTTTTTAATGGATTGTCAATTTATTTGCAATGCCTAAACTGAACAATGGAGATTTTATACCTCGGTGGATCTGTTTCTAAGCTCTCTAGTTTGATCCATTAGTAAATTTGCTTATCCCTTTGTCAATATTATTCCATAATTCATGGAGCTTTATATTAAGTCATGATACCTAATAAGGCAAATTTCTGCCTGTTTCTTCTTCTGGAAAGTCTTGGCTATTTCTGAATCTTTATGCTTTCAACTAAATTTTAAAACTAACTTGTCAAGTTCCTCAAAAATTTCTGTTGACATTTTGATTGGAATCACATTAAAGTTATAGAACCAAGTTAGAAAAAACATTACAGAGTCTTCCTATCCATGAGCACATTGTATTATTCCTTTTATTTCTGTCCTATTAAAGGTCATATAATATACTCATAATAAGGTTTTCTTAGATTTTTTTATAGGTGTCTTATTTTTATGTTACTATAAAGTGTATCTTTTTGCAAATAACTTCTTCCAACTGTTGCTATTTAAAATAGCCATTGATTCTTGCATTTTAATTTTATTTATTTTAAGAATTATAACTTATTCTTTATATATTTTTCTCCTCTCTTTTTTATTTTTATTTTTCTTTTTTTTTTTATTTTATTTTATTTTGTCGATATACATTGTGGCTGATTATTGCTCCCCATCACCACAACCTCCCTCCCTTCTCCCTCCCCCCTCCCCCCAACAATGTCCTTTCTGTTTGCTTGTCGTATCAACTTCAAATAATTGTGGTTGTTATATCTTCTTCCCCCCCCCCGTTTGTGTGTGTGTGTGTGTGTGTGTGTGTGTGAATTTATATATTAATTTTTAGCTCCCACCAATAAGTGAGAACATGTGGTATTTCTCTTTCTGTGCCTGACTTGTTTCACTTAATATAATTCTCTCAAGGTCCATCCATGTTGTTGCAAATGGCAGTATTTCATTCGTTTTTATAGCTGAGTAGTATTCCATTGTGTAGATGTACCACATTTTCCGTATCCACTCATCTGATGATGGGCATTTGGGCTGGTTCCAACTCTTGGCTATTGTAAAGAGTGCTGCGATGAACATTGGGGAACAGGTATACCTTCGACTTGATGATTTCCATTCCTCTGGGTATATTCCCAACAGTGGGATAGCTGGGTCGTATGGTAGATCTATCTGCAATTGTTTGAGGAACCTCCATACCATTTTCCATAGAGGCTGCACCATTTTGCAGTCCCACCAACAATGTATGAGAGTTCCTTTATCTCCGCAGCCTCACCAGCATTTATCGTTCATAGTCTTTTGGATTTTAGCCATCCTAACTGGGGTTAGATGGTATCTCAATGTGGTTTTGATTTGCATTTCCCGGATGCTGAGTGATGTTGAGCATTTTTTCATATGTCTGTTGGCCATTTGTATATCTTCCTTAGAGAAATGCCTACTTAGCTCTTTTGCCCATTTTTTAATCGGGTTGTTTGTTTTCTTCTTGTACAGTTTGAGTTCCTTATATATTCAGGATATTAATCCTTTGTCAGATATATATTTTGCAAATATTTTCTCCCACTCTGTTGGTTGTCTTTTAACTCTGTTAATTGTTTCTTTTGCTGTGCAGAAGCTTTTTAGTTTCATATAATCCCATTTGTTTATTTTTCCTTTGGTTGCCCGTGCTTTTGGGGTCGTATTCATGAAGTCTGTGCCCAGTCCTATTTCCTGAAGTGTTTCTCCTATGTTTTCTTTAAGAAGTTTTATTGTTTCAGGGTGTATATTTAAATCCTTAATCCATTTTGAGTTGATTTTAGTATACGGCGAGAGGTATGGATCTAGTTTCATTCTCCTGCATATGGATATCCAGTTATCCCAGCACCATTTGCTGAAGAGGCCGTCCCTTCCCCAGTGAATAGGCTTGGTGCCTTTGTCAAAGATCAGCTGACAGTAAGTGTGTGGGTTGATTTCTGGATTCTCTATTCTATTCCATTGGTCAGTGTGTCTGTTTTTATGCCAGTACCATACTGTTTTGGTTATTATAGCTTTGTAGTATAGCTTAAAGTCAGGTAGTGTTATGCCTCCAGCTATATTTTTTTTGCTCAGCATTGCTTTAGCTATGCGTGGTCTTTTATTGTTCCATATAAATGTCTGGATAGTTTTTTCCATTTCTGAGAAAAATGTCTTTGGAATTTTGATGGGGATTGCATTGAATTTGTATATCACTTTGGGTAGTATGGACATTTTCACTATGTTGATTCTTCCAATCCAAGAGCATGGGATATATTTCCATCTTCTTGTATCCTCTCTAATTTCTCTCAGCAGTGGTTTGTAGTTCTCATTATAGAGATTTTTCACCTCCTTGGTTAACTCAATTCCTAAGTATTTTATTTTTTTGGTGGCTATTGTAAATGGGCAGGCTTTCTTGACTTCTCTTTCTGCATGTTCACTATTGGAGAAAAGAAATGCTACTGATTTTTGTGTGTTGAATTTGTATCCTGCTACTGTGCTGAAATCATTTATCAATTCCAACAGGTTTTTTTGTAGAGGTTTTAGGCTGTTCGATATATAGGATCATGTCATCTGCAAACAGGGAGAGTTTGACTTCATCTTTTCCAATCTGGATGCCCTTTATTTCCTTCTCTTCTCTAATTGCTCTGGCTAGTACTTCCAACACTATGTTGAATAAGAGTGGTGAGAGTGGGCATCCTTGTCTAGTTCCTGTTCTTAAAGGAAAAGCTTTCAGCTTTTCCCCATTCAGGATGATATTGGCAGTGGGTTTGGCATATATGGCTTTAATTATGTTGAGATACTTTCCCTCTATACCTAACTTATAGAGGGTCTTTGTCATGAATGAGTGCTGAACTTTATCAAATGCTTTTTCAGCATCTATAGAGATGATCATATGGTCCTTGTGTTTGAGTTTATTAATATGGTGTATCACATTTATTGATTTGCGTATGTTGAACCAACCTTGCATCCCTGGGATGAATCCCACTTGATCGTGATGAATAATTTTACGTATGTTGCTGTATTCTGTTTGCTAGTAATTTAGTGAGGATTTTGCATCTATATTCATCAAGGATATTGGCCTGTAGTTTTCTTTTTTGGTTATATCTTTACCTGGTTTTGGTATCAGGATGATGTTTGCTTCACAGAATGAGTTTGGGAGATTTGCGTCCGTTTCAATCTTTTGGAATAGTTTGTAAAGAATCGGTGTCAATTCCTCTTTGAATGTTTGGTAAAATTCTGCTGTGAATCCATCTGGTCCTGGGCTTTTCTTTGTTGGGAGCCTACTGATAACAGCTTCAATCTCCTTTATTGTTATTGGTCTGTTCAAATTTTCTACGTCTTCACGGTTCAGTTTTGGGAGCTTGTGTGTGTCCAGAAATTTATCCATTTCCTCCAGATTTTCAAATTTGTTGGCGTATAGTTGTTTATAGTAGTCTCGAATGATTCCTTGTATTTCAGATGAATCAGTTGTAATATCGCCTTTTTCATTTCTAATTTTGGTTATTTGAGTCTTCTCTCTTCTTTTTTTTGTTAGCCATGCTAATGGTTTGTCAATTTTATTTATATTTTCAAAAAACCAACTTTTTGATTCGTTGATCTTTTGAATTGTTTTTTGGTTTTCAATTTCATTCAGTTCTGCTCTGATCTTAATGATTTCTTTCCGTCTGCTAACTTTAGGTTTGGATTGTTCTTGTTTTTCTAGTTCTTTAAGGTGAAGTGTTAGGTTGTTCAGTTGCCATCTTTCTATTCTTCTGAAGTGAGCGTTTAATGCGATAAATTTTCCCCTCAATACTGCTTTTGCAGTATCCCACAGGTTTTGGTATGATGTATCATTGTTTTCATTAGTTTCAATAAATTTTTTGATTTCCTGCTTGATTTCTTCTTGGACCCATATGTCATTAAGTAGAATGCTGTTTAATTTCCATGTGTTTGTATATTTTCCAGAGTTTCGTTTGTTATTAATTTCTAGTTTTAATCCATTGTGGTCTGAGAAGATACATGGGATAATTGCAATTTTTTTGAATTTATTGAGACTTGATTTGTGACCTAATATGTGATCTATCCTGGAGAATGATCCATGTGCTGCTGAGAAGAATGAATATTCTGAGGTTGTTGGGTGGAATGGTCTGTAGATATCTGCCAATTCCAATTTGTCTAGAGTATTGTTTAGATCTTGTGTTTCTCTACTGATTCTTTGCCTAGATGATCTGTCTAATATTGATAGTGGGGTGTTCAGGTCCCCTGCTATTATGGTATTAGTGTCTATTTCCTTCTTTAGGTCTAATAGAGTTTGTTTTATAAATCTGGCTGCTCCAACATTGGGTGCATACATATTTATGATTGTTATGTCTTCTTGATGGATCGGTCCTTTTATCATTAAGTAGTGTCCCTCATTGTCTCTTTTTATGGTTTTTAGTTTAAAGTCTATTTTGTCAGATATAAGAATAGCTACTCCAGCTCATTTTTCTTTTCTATTTGCATGGTTAATCTTTTTCCATCCTTTCACTCTTAGTCTATGTGAATCTTTATGGGTGAGGTGGGTCTCTTGTAGGCAGCATATAGTTGGGTCCTGCTTTTTGATCCAGTCAGCCAGTCTGTGTCTTTTAATTGGGGAATCTAAGCCTTTTCCATTAAGAGTTGTTATTGAAAGGTGTTGATTTATTCCTAGCTTTTTATTTGTTGTTTGGTTGTCTTAGGTGTCTTTTGTTCCTTGCTTTCTGATTTACTATTTGTTTTCTGTGTTTGTTGGTTCCTTAGGTTGTAGATAGTGTTTTTGTTAGCTTGTTTTCTCTTCATGAATGCCATTTTTATTATACTAGTGGGTTTAGATTTTTCTTGGGTTTTTATGGCAGTGGTAGTTATTTTTCAGAAACCAAACCCAGTACTCCCTTGAGGATTTCTTGTAAGGGTGGTCTTGTGGTAGTGAACTCCCGTAGTTTTTGTTTGTCTGAGAAATATACTATTTGCCCCTCGTTTCGGAATGATAGCCTTGCAGGGTAGAGTATTCTTGGCTGGCAATCTTTGTCTTTTAGTATTTTGAAAATATCATCCCATTCCTTTCTAGCTTTTAGGGTTTGTGATGAAAAGTCTGATGTTAACCTGATTGGGGCTCCCTTATAGGTGATTTGACGCTTCTCTCTTGCAGCTTTTAAGATTCTCTCTTTATCTCTGAGTTTTGCCAATTTGACTATGACATGTCTTGGAGAAGGTCTTTTTGGGTTGAATACATTTGGAGATCGTTGAGCTTCCTGGATCTGAAGATCTGTGACTTTTCCTATACCTGGGAAGTTTTCCGTCACTATTTTGTTGAATATGTTTTCAATGGAATCTCCATTTTCCTCCCCTTCTGGAATACCCATTACTCGGATATTTGATCGCTTATGGTTGTCTGATATCTCTCTCAGATTTTCTTCAATGTCCTTGATTCTTTTTTCTTTCTTTTTGTCTGCTTGTGTTATTTCAAACAGCCCATCTTCAAGTTCAGAGGTTCTCTCTTCAACTTCGACAAGCCTGCTGGTTAAACTCTCCGTTGTGTTTTTTATTTCGTTGAATAACTTCTTCAGTTCAGCAAGTTCTGCTACATTTTTTTTCAGGACATTGATTTCCTTGTACATTTCCTCTTTCAGATCCTGTATACTTTTCCTCATTTCATCATGATGTCTAGCTGAGTTTTCTTGTATCTCATTCAGTTTCCTTAGAATTATCACTCGAAATTCCTTGTCAGTCATTTCAAGGGCTTCTTGTTCTATAGGATCTAGAATTTGAGATTTATTAACTTTTGGTGGTGTACTTTCTTGATTTTTTGTATTTCTGGTATCTTTTTTTTGGTGTTTATTCATTGTGGCAGGGGGTTTCACAGTTCACCGGTTTAAGACTAATGACTAACTAGGATGTTGCTGTGGTTGCCAATTTCGTATGGCTCCCTCCGTGACTGCTCAGTTGGCCTCTAGTGCCTTGTGTGTGTGGTTGCCTCGGGTCTTGGGCTTCTCCGGGGAGCCACCTTTCTGGTCAGCTTGGACTCTGCTGGGCTGGTGGATCACGTACCACAGGGTGTGTGATCTCTGTTGAGCTTTCACTTCCCGTGCAGGACTTCTCCCTGTTCCGTGTTCTCTGGCCCAGGCTGTTAGATCGTGCAGTGGCGACCCCACCGGGTGTGTGGTTTCTGTCGAGTGTCCGCCTCCCTGGCCGCACGTCTCCCCCCTCTGTGCGCACTGTGCTGGGCTGGGGTGTGTCTTCTGCACCCCTCGTCTATCAGCTGGGCCTTCAAGACCCTGCTCGGCACCGCCTCGCCCAGGAAGTCTACCAGGTTTCTGCTGGGCACAGACGACTGGTCTCTCTGGGTGCCTTTGTAGCACTATGTAGATCTTTCTCGGGTCTTGTTCACCTTTGTATCCCCCCAGTATAAACCGAGTCTAGCGCCCACCTGCAGCCTGGTCTCCGGCCGGTTCAAGCGGACCTGGGAACTCTCCTACCACACTATTCCCAACCAGACATTCGTTAGGCTTTTTTCCAAACTGGTGGCCGCAGAGATGGTGTCTGCCTCCCAGTTACAGGGAGTTTACCTGGGGCCGGAGTCCAGGGTATGGTGGAGTGACGGGTACTACCTTGCCCTCCCGACACCGGCCCGGGACACCCCTGCCACCAGCCCCGCCAGAGAACCGCGGAGGGAGTTGGAGCCGAGGCCGGTCCGCAGGCTCCGGAAAGCCCCGCGCCAGGCCAAGCAAATGGGCTCAGTGATGGCCGAGCAGGGCGGAGCTGCCCGCACCTGGGAAAATGGAGGCAGCACCGGGCGGTGAGTGGCCTGGTGGTGCAGGTGGGAGCCGCGTGGGCATGCACCCCCCGAACAGAGCTATGCCAGGGATCACTCACAGTGCTGTGCCAGGTCGGGTGCTCGCTCTCTGTCTCTGGTTTGCCGCCTTTCCCAGTTCTCGGCCGCTGCCGCCTTGGGCTGTTCAGTCGCGGCGCGGCTCGGGCGCTCCCAGGAATCTTCTTTAATGCCGGCCTGAAACCTCGAATCCTGAATAGGGCAGCTGGCCGCCTTCAGCGCGGTCCCGGCCTTCGGGATCCTGTCTGCATCCACAGCAGCCCTGGTGCCGTGTTCCCTGTTTCGAGACTCGCTTTTGCAGCTAAGAAACAGTTCTTTTCCTGCTCCACACTTCAAAGCTGTTGCCTGTAAATGAGGCAGCCTCTCCTGCCGGGGGGCAAAGTGGCGGTCACCCCCCACAACCGGTCAGCAGCAGCAGTCCTCCCTTAAGAGATGGTGAGAGGAAGGTCCATAAGTTTCCGGGCTGCCTGAGGCCCAGTGGCCACCTTTTTCACCTCTGCTACTCCGCGCCAGCCACCGCAGCTGCCGCCATCTTGAAAACCAATGCCTTATTTTTATTTTTCTAACTAATTATGTATATACATGCGGTACAAAGCTGACTGTCACCACCCATTGTCCAAGGTGTGATGATCAGATCAATACTATCAGTATGCCCATTACCACAAATTGCCACTAGTCCCCGCATCCGCCACTGAATTCCTCCTTCCCTCTCCACCTCTGCACCCCCAGCAACCCTAGGTGTGTTCTCTGCCTCTGCAAGTCCAAAGCACAGCTGTGGTCTTTCTTCCCTTCTTTCTCTCTTAGTTCCCATATATGAGTGAGAATATGTGGTATTTTTCCCTCTGTGCCTGGCTTATTTCACTTAACCTAACTTTCTCCAAGCTCATCTATATTCCTGTGAATGGCAGAATTTCATTCTTTTTTATGGCTAAGTGTATTCCATAGTGTATATATATATATACCACATTTCCCTTATCCAGTCATCCATTAATGGGCATTTAGGCTGGTTTCATATCTTGGCTCTTGTAAATAAAGCTGCAGTGAACATGGGAGTGCAGGTATCCTTTCGACATGATGATTTCCATTCCTTTGGGTATAGACCTAGAAGTGGAATTGCTAGACCATATTGTTAATCTGTAGCTGTTTGAGAAACTTCCAAACTGTTTTCCATAGTGGCTGCACTAATTTACAATCCCACCAACAGTGTAGGAGGTACTGTGGGACTCTCTCCACATCCTCTCCAGCATTTGTTATTCTCAGTCTTTTTGATTACAGTCCATCTAACTGGGGTGAGATGATATCTCAATGTGGTTTTAATTTGCATTTCTCTGATGAGAAGCGATGTTGAGCATCTTTTTAAGTACCTGTTGGACATTTTAATGTCTTCTTACAAAAAAATGTCGATTCAGCTCTTTTGCCCATTTTTTAATTGGGTTATTTGTGGGGATTTTTTTCTCCTGTTGTTTGAGTTTCCTGTATGTTTTGGATGTTAATCCCTTGTCAGATGCATAGTTTGCAAATATTTTCTCCCATTCTGTATGTGGTCATTGCATTTTGTTGATCGTTTTCTTTGCTGTGCAGAAGCTTTTTAGTTTGATATAATCTCATTTATTTATTTTTCCTTTTGCTGCCTATGTTTTGGGGGTCACATTCATAAATTGTTTCCCGCAATCCTACTTCCCAACATGTTTTCCCTATGCTTTCCATTAATAGTTTTATACTTTCAGGTCTTATACTTAAGTCTCTAATCCATTTTGAGTTAATTTTGTTATATGGCAAGAGGTATGGGTCTAGTTTCATTCTACACATGGATATCCAGTTTTCCCAGCACCATTTACTGAAGAGGTTGTCCATTCCCCAATGTATATTCTTGGGGCCTTTGTCAAAGATGACTTGGCTGTAAGTACTTGGCATGATTTCTGGGTTCTCTATTCTGTTCCATTGGTCCATGTGTCTGTTTTTATGCCAGTTCCGTGCTGTTTGGTTACTATAGCTTTATAGTATAGTTTGAAGTCAGGTAGCATAATGCCTCCAGACTTTTTTTTTTTTTAGCTCAGGATTGTTTTGTCTATTGGGGATCTTATTTTGTTCCATATGAATGTTAGTCACTGATATTTTGATGGGGATTGCATTGAATCTGTAGATCGCTTTTTAGTACAGACATTTTCACAATGTTAATTCCTCCAGTCAATGAACATGGAATGTCATTCCATCTTTTGGTGTCCTCTTTAATTCCTTTCTGCAGTGTTTTGTAGTTCTCATTTTAGAGATCTTTCACCTCTTTGGTTAAATTTATTCCTTGGTATTTTATTCTTTTGGTAGTTATTGTAAATGGACTTGCTTTCTTGATTTCTCTTTCTGCTTGTTTGTTGTTGCTGTATAAGAATGCTACCGATTATTCTGTTATTGATTGTGTATCCTGCAACTTTACTGAATTTGTTTATTAGCTCTAGGAGTTTTTTGGTAGAGTCTTTAGGTTTTTCTATGTATAGAATCATGTCATCTGTGAACAGTGACAATTTGACTTCATCTTTTCCAATTTGGATGTCCTTATTTCTTTCTCTTGCCTGATTGCTCTGGCTAATTCTTCCAATACTATGTTGAGTAGGAGTGGTGAGAGTGGGCATCCTTATCTTATTCCTGTTCTCAAAGGAAAAGCTTTCACTTTTTCCCCATACAGGGTGATATTGACAGTGGGTTCATCACATATAAGGAAGATACTTTCCTTCTATGCCTAATTTGTTGAGGGTCATTAACATGAAGGAATGTTGAATTTTATCAAATACTTTTTCTGAGTCTATTGAGATAATAATCATTTGCTTTTTGTCCCTGCTTTTGTTGATGTGGTGTATCACATTTATTGATTTGCATATGTTTAACCATCCTTGCATCCCTAGGATAAATCCCACTTGATCATGTTGTATAATCTTATTGATGTGCTATTGTACTGTGTTTGCTAATACCTTGTTGAGGATTTTTGCCTCTGTGTTCATCAAGGATATTGGCCTGTAGCTTTCTTTTTTTGTTGTGTCTTTGATTTTGATATCATGGTGATGGTCTTCTCATAGAATGAATTTTGGAGAATGACCTATGTTTCAACTTTTTGGAATATTTCAAAAAGGATTGGTGTTAATTCTTCTTTAAAGGTTTGGTAGAATTCAGCAGTAAAGCCATCCAGTCCTCAGCTTTTCTTCATTGGGAGAATGCTGATTATAGCATCTATCTCATTGATTGTTATGGATCTGTTCAGATTTTGTATTTCTTCTTGGTTCAGTCTGGTAATTTGTATGTTTACAGAAATTGATCCATTTCCTCCAGGTTTTCAAATTTGTTTACATATAGTTGTTCCTAAAAATCTCTAGTGATTCTTTGTATTTCTATGGTATTGGTTGTAATGTCTCTTTTTTCATATCTGATTTTTGTTATTTGGGTCTCCTCTCTTCTTTTTGTTAGTCTGGCCAATGGCTTTTCGATTTTGTTTATCCTCTCAAAAAACAAGCAAACTTTTTGTTTTGTTGATTTCTGTATCATTCTTTTGGTCTTCATTTAATTTAGTTCCACTCTAATCTTAATTATTTCTTTCCATCTATGAGTTTTGGGATTAGATTGTTCTTGTTTTCTAGTTCTTTGAAATTTAACATTGGGTTGTTTATTTGAAAGTTTTTCTATTCTTTTGATGTAAGCACTTATTGCAATAAACTTGCCTCTTAGAACTGCTTTTGCAGTATCCCATAGGTTTTGGTAAGCTGTGCTTGTATTTTCATTCATTTTAAGGAACTTTTTCATTTCCTGATTTATTTCTTCTTTGACCCACTGATCATTCAGGAGCATGCTGTTTAATTTCCATGAATTTCTATAATTTCCAAAGTTTTGTTTGTTGTTAATGTCTAATTTTATTCCATTCTGAAAATATACTTGATGTGATTTCAATCTTTTTAAATTTGTTGATACTTAATTTGTGACCTAACATGTGTTCTATCCTGGAGAATGATCCATGTGCTGATCAGAAGAATGCAGATTCGGTCACAGTTGGATGAAATATTTTGTATATGTCTGTCAAGTCTGCTTGGTCTAAGATGCGGTTTAAATTTAATTTTTCTCTACTAATTCTGCGTCCAGATGATCTGTCCAATGCTTAGAGTGGTGTTAAAGTCCCTGACTATTACTGTGTTGGTGTCTATCTCTCCCCTTAGATTCAAAAATTGTTTCTTTATCTATCTGGGTCCTCTGATATTGGGCACATATATATTTATGATTGTTGTATCTTCCTGCTACATTTATCCTTTTATCATTATATAGTGCCCTTGTCTCTTTTTATAGTTCTTGGTTTGAAGTCTATTTTATCTGATATTAGTATGGCAACTCCTGCTTGTTTTTGATTTCCCTTTGCATGAAATGTCTTTTTCCATCTCTTCACTATTAGTCTATGTGTGTCTTTATTGATGAAGTGAGTTTCTTGTAGGCAGCATATAGTTGGGTCTAGTTTTTTAATCCATTCACATTCAGTGTTCTTATTGAAACATATTGCCTTATTCCTGCCATTTTATTAATTTCTCTGTGGTTGTTTTATATTTCTTATGTTCCTTTCTCTCCCTTTTATTGTTTATCTTTGCTGTTGGGTGTTTTGTTTTTGCTTGGTTTTTTGTGTGTGTAGTGATAAAATGAATTTTTTTCCCTTTCTTATTTGTATATCTGTTCTACTAGCAGTTTTTATTCTTTCTCTTGTATTTATCATGACACATATTTCTCTTTTGATTCCAGATGTAGGACCCCCTTGATTTGTTGAAAGGCTAGTTTTGTACTGGTGAATTCCCACAGTTTTTGTTTGTCTGAGATACTATTTCTCCTTTATTTCTGAAGGAAAGCTTTGCCAAATATAGTATTCATGATTGGCTGGTTTTTTCATTTACCACTTTGACTGTGTCATCCCACTATCTCCTGGCCTGTACGGTTTCCATTGAGAAGTCTGCTGCGAGCCTGATGGGGATCCCCTTATAGGTAATTTGACACTTTCCTCTTGCTGTTTTTAGAATTCCTTCTTTGACTTTTGGTAATCTAACTGCAGTGTGTCTCAGGGAGTTCCTTTTTGGGTTGAATCTGTTTGGGGGTCTTTAGGATTCTTGGATCTGTAAAACTCCCTCTCTCTCTCCCAATATTTAGGAAGTTTTCAGCTATTCTTTCATTAAATAGGTTTTCAGTGCCTTTTCCTTTCTCTTCCTGTACACCTCTAATATGGATGTTTATATGGTTAAGGTTATCAGAAAGATTTCACAGGTTTTCCTCATCTTTTTAAATTCCTTTTCCTTTTTTTTTTTCCAACTGTGTTAATTTAGTCTAGAGATTCTTTCTTCTGCTTGTTCTAGCCCACTGTTTAAATTGGTTGTATTTTTTATTTCTTTGAATAAATTCTTCAGTCTCAGGATTTCTGCTTGATTTTTTTATTACTTGTAACTCTTTGTTGAATTTATCATACATGTCCTCAAATTTCATTTTGACTTCATTGTGATTTCCATCTATTTTATCATCCATAATTTTGAGCTTCCTTAATATTGCCCTTTGGGATTCCTTCTCAAGCAATTCATCAACTTCCTGTTGTTTGAGGTCTGGTATTGGAGAATTGTAGTCTTCTTTTGAGGGAGTCAAGCTTCCTTGATTTTTCATGCTTCTCATATGGTGTGTTGACATCTAGGCATCTGGTGGTGTAGTCACTTCTTTTAATTCTATGAGTGACTTTCAAAAGGGGACACTCTTTTCTGTAGAAGTATTCTATATTGACAGTTGGGCTGGATGTTTTAAGTTTGGGTCTGGGTGAGTGCAGTAGTGCAGCCTTCTTCAACTTCTTCAACTGGATTCAACCTTAGAGTTGTCTGTGGGTGCTTTCACAGCCTAGGCAGAAAGGCCCTCAGCAGTTTCCTCTTGGGGTGGGTTTCTTGTTGGGGTGGGTGATCTGCTGTCAGTCAGTGGGTAGATATATACTCTTGCAGCAGTTCCTGGTAGGTCTGTTGAGGGCCACTGGCTCAGCTATTGAGCTTGAAGTACCTGAAGCCTGAAGCCTGTGTGGATGCTACAGGACCCAGCTCTTTCTAGAGGAGTACTTCAGGGAGGAAAAGCTGCTACTTCATCAGCTGTTGGTTTGGGAGTAGATGTACACAGCTATCTCAGAGCCTGGCAGTTCTCAAGGTGTACACCTGATCAGCTGTTGAGCCCATTGCAAACCTGTAAGGGTGCAACTGAGGCCAGCAGCTCTTTAGAAGCCTGCCTTGGGGCATCAGAACTCCTACCTGGTCTGCTGTCAGTCTAGGAGCAGATATATGCTGAGGCAATGGGTCCTGGGTGCTCTGTAGAGGGTCACTGGCTCAATTGCTAGGCCTGGAACAAGCCTATGTGAATAATGCAGGACCCAGTAGCTCTCTGGAGGCATGCTGTAGGAAGGGAAAGCTGCTACTAAATTGCTTTTGAGCCCAGTGCAAGTCTGCCAGGGTGCAGCTGAGCCTTGCAGCACTATAGAGGCCTGCCTTGGGGACAGGTGCTACATGAGTTCAGACGCTGGGGTTTCAGTCCCTCCATCTGCCCTAGGCTCCAGGCAGCCTGTGCCTTGGTCCCAATTGTGCTCATGCAAGCATGGCAGAATGCAGGCAGGGCCTCCAAACAAAGGGACTCAGGCTCACTGGGTTCAGCACAGGGGCCTAGGTTCCAAATAGCTGGGACTGTGGCCCTGCCAGCACCCATGTAAGCATGTAGAGGGTCCCAGTGGGAGGTGGGGCTGCTGCTGGGTCATCTGTGGGCCATGCAGGTACTTTAAGGTTTATCTCCCACAGGCCATGCAAGGCAAATTGCAAATGTGGGCAACTGCTGCACTCCAGCAGATTTTCCACTCAGCCAATATGCCTGCTTACCTGAGTAGGGGGGCTGGTGCTGAGTAAGTTCAGACACGGGTCCCAAAAAGACTGAGAGAACTCCTCGAAGGTGGGATTCACTGGTGTGTGTGGTGTGGTTTCCAGCTTACCTTCTCTCTGCCTAGTTCTGGCCAGTCCCTGCAGAGGGGCTGAGGCTGGATGCCCTGCTCTGCTCTCTATGGTGCCATTCCCTTCTTCAGCGCTTTACAAGAATCTCGCCACTGTCCTGGTGCTCTGTCATGTTTCCTCAGGTTCTAGTCAAAGTACATTTGTTTGTCTGTTGTTTGGGTCTCTTTCTATGGGGAGGGGACTAGCACCAGGCCTCTCTAGTTGGCCATCTCGGAGAAAAAAAAAAAAGCTCATTAGGTTGAAGAAATATCAAGATGCTGAGCCTCCCAGGATAATTGTTTTTGTTCAACAAATACTACAGTGCTTCACATGCAGCTTATACCAAAAAAATACAGTTGTTTGAGAAGATTGGACATAAAACACAAAAGAATAAGGTGGCTGGAGTTTTTCTCCAAGTCCTTAAATCCATCAGCATGTTATTTTATGCAAATACATAACATTTAGATATATTTCTTATTAGCCTACTGTAATTGCACTCAACTCTAAGGAATAAGAAGACATAAATTTCTATTGATGAAAAACTGGATAAAGCTTCTTAGTTTTATTGGGGGAACTTGGTACAAGTAAGGCAGGGAGACCAAAAGGGGAATTATCCCAGGAATATAGGAAGGAAGAGATGATATAGGTAGCTCTTTGGTGAGAAAATTTAAATGAGTATTTTGATTCTTTGTTGTGGACAGTTACAGTGTGAGCAGAGAGCTACCTTTTTCCACATGGCATGTGAGCAACCACATCTAACTTCCTTTATACACCTGCAAATGGATATACTTTTTAACCTCTGAGCTGGACCAATACCTGCACACACACAAAAAAAAACTACTTTTTCCTTCATTAATCCTCTAGCAAACAATGGGAGTCTATAGAAGTGTATATGTAACTTTTCTTGAAACAGAAGACAAAATGTTTTGCCCTTATGCTAGATACATGAGTATACTGTACATGTTACTTTACTTCATCCACTAAAAACTTTTCCACCACAAATCTAAAACATTTTCTTTTTTTTTCTTTTATATAATTTTGTATTTTAACATTTAGTTGGACATTTTTGTGGCATACAGTGTATTTTTTCACTATCTGCATATATTGCACAATGATTCAGTTAGGGTAGATAGCATAGCTTTGTATTTTCGTAGCACTCCTATATCAATTCATAATTATTGGTAACTTCAGTTCTTTCTCTCTCATTCAAAATAGAACATTAGGATGCAAGTAAGAAAAGAGTAACATTATTTTACAGATAAACATGAATTCATTCTAACTTATTAAAAAGTAGAGAATTTAGAATTTTCACTTATTATTAAAAAGTAGAGAATTTAGAATTTTCACAAAGTTTAGAATTTTCACTTTTATTTATAACAAATTACCTGCAACACATCTCCCACCTGAACATGACATGGCATATTGTGTATGGTAGATGAAAGCTACTGCCTTTTATCAACTAAGTTTTTTATCATCTGAAAAAAAGTGGAGGTAACCCATAATTAAAATTAGGTATCCTCTATTAAAAGAGGGGAAAAAAGAGTGACTGTAGTCTCTGAAAAATGTTGAAACACAGCCAAATGTAACAATAATTATATTAATTAAAAGTAAGTCTGAAGTTAGCCTTGCTAAAAGTTTGTCAATTTTATCTTTTTTAAAAAAACCAACTTTTGATTTCATTCATTTATATCGTTTTTGTATCGTTTTTGGGGCTTCTATTTCATTCGGTTCTGCTCTGATCTTATTTCTTTCTGTCTACTCATTTTGGGTTTGGATTGTTCTTGTTTTTCTAGTTCTTTAAGGTGAAGTGTTAGGTTATTTGCCATCTTTCCATTCTTCTGAAGTAAGCATTTAATGCAATAAATTTCCCCCTTAGTATTGCTTTGGCAGTATCCCACAGGGTTTGGTATGATGCATCATTGTTTTCATTAGTTTCAATAAGTTTTTTGATTTCCTGTTTGATTTCTTCCTGGACCCATATGTCATCAAGTTAAATGCTTTTTAATTTCCATGTGTTTGTATAGTTTCCAGAATTTCATTTGTTATTGATTTCTAATTTTAATCCATTGCGATCTGAAAAAATAAATGGAATAATTCCAATTTTTTTGAATTTGTTGAGACTTGATTGTGACCTAACGTGGTCTATCCTGGAGAATGATCCATGTGCTGATGAGAATGAATATTCTGAGGTTGTTGGATGGAATGTTCTGTAGATATCTGCCAAGTCCAATTGGTCTAGGGTGTTATTTAGATCTTGTGTTTCTCTATTGATTTTTTGCTTAGATGATCAGTCCAATGTTGAGAGTGGGGTGTTCAGGTCCCCCACTATTATGGTGTTAGTATCTATCTCATTCTATAGATGGAATAGTGTTTGCTTTATAAATCTGGCTGCTCCAAAGTTGTATGTGTATATATTTATGATTGTTATGTCTTCTTGATGGGTAGACCCTCTTCTCATTCTATGGTGGTCTTCTTTATCTCTTCTTATGGTTTTTGGTTTAAAGTCTATTTTATCTGGTATAAGAATAGCTACTCCGACTTGTTTTTCATTTCTATCTGCATTGTACGTCTTTTTCCATTCTTTCACTCTTAGTCTTTGTATGTCTTTACAGGTGAGGTGAGTTTCTTGAAGGCAGCATATTGCTGGGTCCATCTTTTTAATCCAATCCGTCAATCTGTGTCTTTTGAGTGGGGAATTTAATCCTTTTACATTTAGAGTTATTATTGAAAGGTGTTGATTTACTCTTAGCATTTTATTGATTTTTGTTTAGATTACAAAATGGTGCAGCCTTTATGGAAAACAGCATGGAACTTTCTCAAACAATTACAGATAGACCTACCATATTACCCAGCTATTCCACTGCTGGGAATATACCCAGAGGAATGGAAATCATCATGCCGAAGACATACCTGTACTCCCACGTTTATTGCAGCACTATTTACAATAGCAAGAGTTGGAACCAGCCCAAATGTCCATCATCAGATGAGTGGGTAAAGAAACTGTGGTATATCTACACAATGGAATATCTACACTGTGCTAAAAAAAAAAAAAGAATGAAATACTGCCATTCACAATTTCATCGATGGACATAGAGAAAATTATATTAAGTGAAACAAGTCAGTCACAGATAAAGAAATACCACGTGTTCTCACTTATTGGTGGGAGCTAAAAATAAATAAATTAATATACAAACAAATAAATAGTAGGGGGGAAGAAGACAAAACAATCACAACAATTCCTTGAACTTGTTAAGACAAGTGAACAGATATGATGTAGTGATCGGGAGTGGAGAGAGGGAGGGAGGGAAGAGGATTGGGTAAAGGGACACGAAAAAAACAACTACAATATATATTGAGAAGTTAAAATAAAAAAATAAAAATAAAAGAATAAATGTAGGTAGAGGAGTCCACCTACATTTAAAGAACAGAGAAGATGTCAGTGAAAGAGAAAAACAGAAAAGCAATAGAGAAAAATCAATAAGACCAAAAGATAGTTCTTTGAGAAGGTCAATAACATAAACTGATACTGGGAGTATGTGAGTAATTGAAAAGGAATTAATGACCTTCATTCCCAAATGTCTTTCCTAATTACCCAAAGAGTTATATTACTCACCTCATTAATTAGGACATTGAGATCTCCTATTAAAAATGGAAAATACTGTTTGAAAAAAATAATTAAATCATTATTAGCTATTAATATCTTAGGGCTATTTTATTACTAGGCTAGTTGATGCCTGAGAGATGGAACAAAGGACAGGTAAGTTTTGGTGAGGAACAGGATTTGGGGAGTTCAGAGGACACATAACATTTAATCCCATTGAAGAAAGATCAAAAGAAATAGGAATTGTGCCTTATGTGGAAAGATGACTCTGGTTGCATTTTCTGTTTTCTCCTATTTGAATGTTTGTAGAAATATGTGTAGATTTAAATGTAAATTCTGTTGAGCTATATTAATTTGTTTCTTAATGCACAGTAAGACAAAAAAGGATTTAGCTCTGTATAGTCAGAAAATAGACTATAGATCAATAAAGAAGCAAAGGGGAAAAAAAAGTAAGCGTGAAGAAATACTGGATTTTCCCAGTATTTTTTTAACAGGAAATTTCTTGCAAGATAACATATTTTGTTGTCCCTGATTTATCGATGCCCAAAATATGTCTTTAGTATTTTTACTGGGTGGGCCACAAGAATGGAGGAAGGACAGAGTGTCCAGATGTTCCTGTTGGTCACTGCTACCTGACACAGTGGGGGATGAGAACAGAGGAAGATCTGGCCACTCTTAGTGTGGAGATGATGCAGCATAGGAAGGAGGAAGAAAGAAAGAGAAAAGCCCATGTAGATGGAAATTGCAAGAGGGTTTTGAGGAGACAATTGACAATGAGGGTAAAGAGAAGGAGAGGCTTGAACAGCTGCTGAGGTGTGGGAAAGTTGGGAGGAAAAATGGGATGGACTGTCCTTCTTTTGAGGTACAGGATTACTTCTTTTATATATTCATGTAGTCAGTCAGCTATTCATTTACCCAACAAATATATAGTAAGTGCATACTATGTGCCAGGCTCTGTTCTAGGCTCTGGGAATACAATGGTGAATAAAACAAACAAACATCCTCTGTCCTTATGGAACTAACATAGTGGAGAGAGACAGACAATACACAAATGACAGGAAAGCCATTTAGTATGTCAGATGGTAAATATACTATAATACTGTACAGAAACACTATACTATATAGTATAGTATACAGTTCTATTGAGAAAAATAAAACAGAAAGGGGTATAGGGAGTGTTGGGAGATTGCAAAGTTTAAAAGGGTGTTATCAAAAGCCTAGTGAAGGCCTTCTTGAAGAGGTTACTTTTAAGCAAAGACCAGAAGAGCATGAGTTGTCTAACTGTGGGTATGTTGGAGAAGAGCACTCCAAGCAGAGGGTGCAAGTGCACAAGTCCTAAGATGAGGGTGTGACTGGCATGTTGTGTTAGAGGCAAGGTTTTCTTCTTGTGTCTGGTAACACACACATGCCCTCTGCCCTCTAGTTAATGGTACTGACAGATGTAAGCTAAGCTTGGTATTCTTCAAATTGTGGGTTACTACTTATTAATGGATAATGAAATTAATTTCATCAACACTACAATTTTTAAAAATAAAATAGAATAAATTAGAACAGAAAATAACTGACAGTATCATGGTATTTTTCTCAACTATAAGTTCTATTTCAGTAGTGTGTGTGTTTGTGTTCATGGGTGGGAGAGAGGGGATGGGTCTAAGTACAATGGATTGCAATGTAAAATATATTTCTTATGAACCCCAGTTAAAAATGTTTGAGAAATATGGAAATAGACTGTCCTCCCCTTCTAGGAGTTAAAATTCTTAGTTTTGTATCTACCTTCAGAGAAGTGATTCTCATTGGAAGTGGAGTCCCCACAAGTAAGAAAGTAGGACATTTCAGAATTATCCAGGAAATACTCCCTCCAACCACCCAGAAATTCTTATACCTCCTCATCCTAATAAATAATTACCACTTCTGTGATTCATAACTAATACTGAAAGTGATTTGTCACATCTGCTCCCTAAGCAAATATTTAACCATTCTAGATAGGCCCGATGGCCTGCTGGGTTAAAACTAGCTTCCTCTTCACAAACGCTAATGCCAGTGAGAGCTGGAGCCCACTGACTCAAGGCCATGATCTAGGCACAGTTGCAGAGAGTGACAAGCATCATCTCTGATACGCTGGGCTGAAAAGGCTGCCTGTGCCTAACCTCTCTGAGTGTACACCCCTGTGGTATGCCATCTTTCACCTATCACTACATACATCTGAAGACTTGAGAAAGTCTCAATCTATGCCTAGATCTCTATTTTAGGGAAAAGAGGAATATTCAAAATACCCACATGCACAAAAATACTCCATTTGTCCTGAAATTTCACTTGCAAGCCCATTTGCTTTTCCCAGCACAATTAACCATCTTTACACACTAAACTCTCCCTCACTTCTTTGCTACATAATAAAGTGTTCATCATAATTGGCCTGGTACCTGTACTTTTTATAAACTCTTGCTTTCTACCAGCTTCAAAAAGTCTGTGTTAACAACTTTATTTTCTGCTTCTCTGTTGGTGTAGTACTTCACTGCATTTTAACTAAATAGCAATTTTCAATGACAGTTTTAGCTTCAAAGACATACTGCTTAGTATGTTACTAGTGAATCTTAGGTAGTATTATCTTGGACACAGTCATACATTCTTAAATCACAGCTCTGAATTAGCATTTTGTTTATATCCTATAGAATTCTTGCAATGGTGTATATTATCACCATCTACAGACCAGCATTTGTCCAGTTCCTCATGCACATCTAAGAATATTCAATAAATATTAAGAAGTAGCTGCTCTTACACATTACTGTACTAGATGAAGGCCAAGGTCATGGGTCCAGTCACTTGTTGGGATTGTTCCATTTTACAAGTAGAACTCCATCTGCATTGGCTACCTTACATTGTTGCTGGATTGGTACCGGAGGAAAAACAACCCCAAACATACGCTATACTAACATGTCAATAAGAGTCTCATAGAATGCAATTGGTGTTGTAAATGATGGTCAACTAATGTGCACTTTGATTGAGTGGTCCTACTAATTTTGAAGATTTTATTACTTTTAATTACATGCAACTTTAATGATGTAAGAGCCAAAAATAGATTCATATATAATTTTATAATCTAAAACTGGGGGGAAAATGAGAAACATGATGGATTAAAGGTTCAAACATTGAAAAACAAATGTCAGATATATAGATGAGTAGTATTCCATTGTGTAGATGAATCTTTTCTCCATCAGCTAGTTTTATTAAATAAATTTTGGTTATGAGGAAAGATTAGGAATAAAAGCCTACATAGTAAAATCAATAGTTATTCACTGAAGTACTCAATAAATCTTATGATCTTGTGGATGAAGCATTTGTTTGTTTTATCCATTCAATGAAGCAAAATAAATGGTTTGGTTAGACTATTATGTCACTAAATTAAAGAGAGATTTATGTTTAAGAAGCCGTATTTACACTTGTTTCAAAAAATCTTTGGAAATGCATTATTCCATTATTGCATATTAAGATATTCAGTTTTAGAGTCCACATTTCTAAACAAGCAAATGAAATAAAGCAAAGGCTGTATGGTTTCTTGAATGAAAAGACTTTTAAATCTGAATTTGTGGCACAGATTTCCCAGCATATATCCTATTTAATGGGAAAATAGTGTGTGTTTAATCCCATGGAAATGATTTGTTTATCATTTTAAGCTGACCTTTGAAAGATTTCCTGAAGTTTACTTGAAATATAAAATAAAAAAGAATATGGAACAATGGGACACATCCAGTATCTGGGAAGAAAACAGAAGTATTATATAATATATTTTGTTCAAAATGCCCTTGAAATTGTGATGCCTACTTAATATAGTCTCTGCCAGTTGAGAAGTGAATGCACAAATGTTCTATTCTTCAATTTTATCTTCACTTTAAAAAATAAAAACTGTCAGGCCTCCTTTGAAAACTAGCCTTTCTGCCCACCCCTCCAATGTCTTCACCCAACAATATACATATCTTTTTAATTGGATCATATAATGCTATAAACTTCTGGCCTCAGGCTTAACATACATTTCAAATTACAAAGAACAGAGGAAGACATGCATGTATAATCAAACCCATTGACACATAAGTAGGTTTTTTTCACTAGGCATTACCCTATCTCAGTGAAATTCATTGTTCGCTTGTCAACAAAGTCCTGATGAAACCATCTGCTGACAAAGGCAAGCAGGCAGTCTGAGAGAGAGAGATGGGTCGGGAGAATCTTTCCCACTGACCCCCAGCCCCCCCTCCCCACCCCCACACACACTGAATGTAAGTTTCTTGTGTTCTTCTGGGAAGAGTTTCTACTTAATTTACTTTTATATTTGTCTGAGTGTCTACAGCATAGTACATGCCTCTGAACATTGTTTTATTGATTTCTTGAAAATATGAAATTTGACTAATTCCAACTTATTCTTGGCCTCTGAGGAGGCCATGGTGCTTGAGGGTTTATGATAACAGAATTAAACTGTGTTCCCAAAAACTATGCCAACTGATTGCCAATTCTGAAAGTCCTAAAACACAATAAAATAAAAGTTGAGAATAAAATATTCATAACCCAAACATAGCCTTTCATCAGTCATTCAGCAAAAACTTTAGTATCTTATTGTACTTGAGTGTCATTTTTATTCATATCATTTTTTCACTGTATATTACAGTAAATATGTATCTGGCTGATATTTTATGGTGGACTCCATAAAATATCCTGGAAGTTATATTTTAAAATAAATCTTTTGGTCCAGCTAATTTATTTAACAATTGATTCTAAGTTATGAGAAATAAAAAAGTGCAATTTGGAGCTATTCTCATCTTGAATTCAAGATAAATGAAAATATGTTGAAGTAGAAAGCTTATGGCACTTGGAAAAAATTGACATATTGCTCAGTACATATGGCTGTTGGTATGTGCTATACAATTATCTGCTTGGGTTCAATCCTCATGCCACCACTTACTAGGTATATGATCTTGGGCAGGGTTTTCTCTCTTCTCAGTGCCTCAGTTTACTTATCTGTAAGATGCAGATAATAATAAACCCAACCTCATAATGTTGTTGCAAAGATTAAAATAACTGATGAGATCATTGATTTCTCATTCTTCTTATCCCACACCCTCACATTCAATCCATCACGAGGTCTTATTTGTCTTCCTGCAAACATATCTTAATCCTCTCCACTTCTGTCAGTCTTCTCTTTGCTTACCTTCATTAAGGTCACCATCACTTTACAGATGTATAAACTGATCTCCCTGAGTCCAAACCTTTCCACCTCCAATTCATTCTCCAGAGAGATTCTTTTAAAGCACTTAATCAGGAGTTTCAAGATGGCGGCGGCTGCGGCGGCTGGCGCGGAGTACCTGAGGTGAAAAAGGTGGCCACTGGGCCTCAGGCAGCCGGGAAACCTGTGGACCTTCCTCTCGCCATCTCTTAAGGGAGGACTGCTGCTGCTGACCGGTCGTGGGGGGTGACCGCCACTTTGCCCCCCGGCAGGAGAGGCTGCCTCATTTACAGGCAACAGCTTTGAAGTGTGGAGCAGGAAAAGAACTGTTTCTTAGCTGCAAAAGCGAGTCTCGAAACAGGGAACACGGCGCCAGGGCTGCTGTGGATGCAGCCAGGATCCCGGAGGCCGGGGCCGCGCTGAAGGCGGCCAGCTGCCCTATTCAGGATTCGAGGTTTTCAGGCCGGCATTAAAGAAGATTCCTGGGAGCGCCCGAGCCGCCGCGACTGAATAGCCCGAGGCGGCAGCGGCCGAGAACTGGGAAAGGCGGCAAACCAGAGACAGAGCGAGCACCCGACCTGGCACAGCACTGTGAGTGATCCCTGGCACAGCTCTGTTCGGGGGATGGATGCCCACGCGGCTCCCGCCTGCACCACCAGGCCACTCACCGCCCCGGTGCTGCCTCCATTTTCCCAGGTGCGGGCAGCTCCGCCCTGCTCGGCCACAACTGAGCCCTCCCACTTGCTTGGCCTGGCGCCGGGCTTTCTGGAGCCTGCGGACCGGCCTCGGCTCCAACTCCCTCCGCGGTTCTCTGGCGGGGCTGGTGGCAGGGGTGTCCCGGGCCAGAGTCGGGAGGGCAAGGTAGTACCCGTCACTCCACCATACCCTGGACTCCGGCCCCAGGTAAACTCCCTGTTACTGGGAGGCAGACACCATCTCTGCGGCCACCAGTTTGGAAAAAAGCCTAACCAATTTCTGGTTGGGAATAGTGTGGTAGGAGAGTTCCCAGGTCCGCTTGAACCGGCCAGAGACCAGGCTGCAGGTGGGCGCTAGACTCGGTTTATACTGGGGGGATACAAACGTGAACAGGACCCGAGAAAGATCTACATAGTGCTACAAAGGCACACAGAGAGACCGGTCGTCTATGCCCAGCAGAAACCTGGTAGACTTCCTGGGCGAGGCGGTGCCGAGCAGGGTCTTGAAGGCCCAGCTAATAGACGAGGGGTGCAGAAGACACGCACCAGCCCAGCACAGTGCGCACAGAGTGGGGAGACGTGCGGCCAGGGAGGCAGAGACTCGACAGAAACCACACACCCGGTGGGGTCGCCACTGCATGATCTAACAGCCTGGGCCAGAGCACACGGAATAGGCAGAAGTCCTGCACGGGAAGTGAAAGCTCAACAGAGATCACACACCCTGTGGTACGTGATCCACCAGTCCAGCAGAGTCCAAGCTGACCAGAAAGGTGGCTCCCCGGAGAATCCCAAGACCCGAGGCAACCACACACACAAGGCACTAGAGGCCAACTGAGCAGTCACGGAGGGAGCCATACCAAATTGGCAACCACAGCAACATCCTAGTTAGTCATTAGTCTTAAACCGGTGAACTGTGAAACCCCCGGCCACAATGAATAAACACCAAAAAAAAGATACCAGAAATACAAAAAATCAAGAAAGTACACCACCAAAAGTGAATAAATCTCAAACTCTAGATCCTATAGAACAAGAAGCCCTTGAAATGACTGACAAGGAATTTCGAGTGATAATTCTAAGGAAACTGAATGAGATACAAGAAAACTCAGCTAGACATCATGATGAAATGAGGAAAAGTATACAGGATCTGAAAGAGGAAATATACAAGGAAATCAATGTCCTGAAAAAAAATGTAGCAGAACTTGCTGAACTGAAGAAGTTATTCAACGAAATAAAAAACACAACGGAGAGTTTAACCAGCAGGCTTGTCGAAGTTGAAGAGAGAACCTCTGAACTTGAAGATGGGCTGTTTGAAATAACACAAGCAGACAAAAAGAAAGAAAAAAGAATCAAGGACATTGAAGAAAATCTGAGAGAGATATCAGACAACCATAAGCGATCAAATATCCGAGTCATGGGTATTCCAGAAGGGGAGGAAAATGGAGATTGCATTGAAAACATATTCAACAAAATAGTGGCGGAAAACTTCCCAGGTATAGGAAAAATCACAGATCTTCAGATCCAGGAAGCTCAACGATCTCCAAATGTATTCAACCCAAAAAGACCTTCTCCAAGACATGTCATAGTCAAATTGGCAAAACTCAGAGATAAAGAGAGAATCTTAAAAGCTGCAAGAGAGAAGCGTCAAATCACCTATAAGGGAGCCCCAATCAGGTTAACATCAGACTTTTCATCACAAACCCTAAAAGCTAGAAAGGAATGGGATGATATTTTCAAAATACTAAAAGACAAAGATTGCCAGCCAAGAATACTCTACCCTGCAAGGCTATCCTTCCGAAATGAGGGGCAAATAGTATATTTCTCAGACAAACAAAAACTGCGGGAGTTCACTACCACAAGACCACCCTTACAAGAAATCCTCAAGGGAGTATTGGGTTTGGTTCCTGAAAAATAACTACCACTGCCATAAAAACCCAAGAAAAATCTAAACCCGCTAGTATAATAAAAATGGCATTCATGAACAGAAAACAAGCTAACAAAAACACTATCTACAACCTAAGGAACCAACAAACACAGAAACCAAACAGTAAATCAGAAAGCAAGGAACAAAAGACACCTAAGACAACCAAACAACCAATAAAATGCTAGGAATAAATCAACACCTTTCAATAACAACTCTTAATGTAAAAGGCTTAAATTCCCCAATTAAAAGACACACACTGGCTGACTGGATCAAAAAGCAGGACCCAACTATATGCTGCCTACAAGAGACCCACCTCACCCATAAAGATTCACACAGACTAAGAGTGAAAGGATGGAAAAAGATTTACCATGCAATCAGAAAAGAAAAACAAGCTGGAGTAGCTATTCTGATATCTGACAAAATAGACTTTAAACTAAAAACCATAAAAAGAGACAATGAGGGACACTACTTAATGATAAAAGGACTGATCCATCAAGAAGACATAACAATCATAAATATGTATGCACCCAATGTTGGAGCAGCCTGGTTTATAAAACAAACTCTATTAGACCTAAAGAAGGAAATAGACACTAATACCATAATAGCAGGGGACCTGAACACCCCACTATCAATATTAGACAGATCATCTAGGCAAAGAATCAGTAGAGAAACACAAGATCTAAACAAGACTCTAGACCAATTGGAATTGGCAGATATCTACAGAACATTCCACCCAACAACCTCAGAATATTCATTCTTCTCATCAGCACATGGATCATTCTCCAGGATAGATCACATATTAGGTCACAAATCAAGTCTCAATAAATTCAAAAAAATTGGAATTATCCCATGTATCTTCTCAGACCACAATGGATTAAAACTAGAAATTAATAAAAAATGAAACTCTGGAAACTATACAAACACATGGAAATTAAACAGCATTCTACTTAATGACATATGGGTCCAAGAAGAAATCAAGCAGGAAATCAAAAAATTTATTGAAACTAATGAAAACAATGATACATCATACCAAAACCTGTGGGATACTGCAAAAGCAGTATTGAGGGGAAAATTTATCGCATTAAACGCTCACTTCAGAAGAATAGAAAGATGGCAAGTGAACAACCTAACACTTCACCTTAAAGAACTAGAAAAACAAGAACAATCCAAACCTAAAGTTAGCAGACGGAAAGAAATCATTAAGATCAGAGCAGAACTGAATGAAATTGAAAACCAAAAAACAATTCAAAAGATCAACGAATCAAAAAGTTGGTTTTTTGAAAAGATAAATAAAATTGACAAACCATTAGCATGGCTAACAAAAAAAAGAAGAGAGAAGACCCAAATAACCAAAATTAGAAATGAAAAAGGCGATGTTACAACTGATTCATCTGAAATACAAGGAATCATTCGAGACTACTATAAACAACTATACGCCAACAAATTTGAAAATCTGGAGGAAATGGATAAATTTCTGGACACACACAAGCTCCCAAAACTGAACCGTGAAGATGTAGAAAATTTGAACAGACCAATAACAATAAAGGAGATTGAAGCTGTTATCAGTAGGCTCCCAACAAAGAAAAGCCCAGGACCAGATGGATTCACAGCAGAATTTTACCAAACATACAAACAGGAATTGACACCGATTCTTTACAAACTATTCCAAAAGATTGAAACGGACGCAAATCTCCCAAACTCATTCTATGAAGCAAACATCATCCTGATACCAAAACCAGGTAAAGATATAACCAAAAAAGAAAACTACAGGCCAATATCCTTGATGAATATAGATGCAAAAATCGTCACTAAATTACTAGCAAACAGAATACAGCAACACATACGTAAAATTATTCATCACGATCAAGTGGGATTCATCCCAGGGATGCAAGGTTGGTTCAACATATGCAAATCAATAAATGTGATACACCATATTAATAAACTCAAACACAAGGACCATATGATCATCTCTATAGATGCTGAAAAAGCATTTGATAAAGTTCAGCACTCATTCATGACAAAGACCCTCTATAAGTTAGGTATAGCGGGAAAGTATCTCAACATAATTAAAGCCATATATGCCAAACCCACAGCCAATATCATCCTGAATGGGGAAAAGCTGAAAGCTTTTCCTTTAAGAACAGGAACTAGACAAGGATGCCCACTCTCACCAATCTTATTCAACATAGTGTTGGAAGTACTAGCCAGAGCAATCAGAGAAGAGAAGGAAATAAAGGGCATCCAGATTGGAAAAGATGAAGTCAAACTGTCCCTGTTTGCAGATGACATGATCCTATATATCGAACAGCCTAAAACCTCTACAAAAAAACTGCTGGAATTGATAAATGATTTCAGCACAGTAGCAGGATACAAAATCAACACACAAAAATCAGTAGCATTTCTTTTCTCCAATAGTGAACATGCAGAAGGAGAAATCAAGAAAGCCTGCCCATTTACAATAGCCACCAAAAAAATAAAATACTTAGGAATTGAGTTAACCAAGGAGGTGAAAAATCTCTATAATGAGAACTACAAACCACTGCTGAGAGAAATTAGAGAGGATACAAGAAGATGGAAAGATATCCCATGCTCTTGGATTGGAAGAATCAACATAGTGAAAATGTCCATACTACCCAAAGTGATATACAAATTCAATGCAATCCCCATCAAAATTCCAAAGACATTTTTCTCAGAAATGTAAAAGACTATCCAGTCATTTATATGGAACAATAAAAGACCACGCATAGCCAAAGCAATGCTGAGCAAAAAAAATAAAGCTGGAGGCATAACACTACCTGACTTTAAGCTATACTACAAAGCTATAATAACCAAAACAGTATGGTACTGGCATAAAAACAGACACACTGACCAATGGAATAGAATAGAGAATCCAGAAATCAACCCACACACTTACTGTCAGCTGATCTTTGACAAAGGCACCAAGCCTATTCAGTGGCGAAGGGACTGCCTCTTCAGCAAATGGTGCTGGGATAACTGGATATCCATATGCAGGAGAATGAATCTAGATCCATACCTCTCGCCGTATACTAAAATCAACTCAAAATGGATTAAGGATTTAAATATACACCCTGAAACAATAAAACTTCTTAAAGAAAACATAGGAGAAACACTTCAGGAAATAGGACTGGGCACAGACTTCATGAATACGACCCCAAAAGCACGGGCAACCAAAGGAAAAATAAACAAATGGGATTATATCAAACTAAAAAGCTTCTGCACAGCAAAAGAAACAATTAAAAGAGTTAAAAGACAACCAACAGAGTGGGAGAAAATATTTGCAAAATATATATCTGACAAAGGATTAATATCCAGAATATATAAGGAACTCAAACAACTGTACAAGAAGAAAACAAACAACCCGATTAAAAAATGGGCAAAAGAGCTAAGTAGGCATTTCTCTAAGGAAGATATCCAAATGGCCAACAGACATATGAAAAAATGCTCAACATCACTCAGCATCCGGGAAATGCAAATCAAAACCACACTGAGATACCATCTAACCCCAGTTAGGATGGCTAAAATCCAAAAGACTATGAACGATAAATGCTGGCGAGGCTGCGGAGAAAAAGGAACTCTCATACATTGTTGGTGGGACTGCAAAATGGTGCAGCCTCTATGGAAAATGGTATGGAGGTTCCTCAAACAATTGCAGATAGATCTACCATACGACCCAGCCATCCCACTGTTGGGAATATACCCAGAGGAATGGAAATCATCAAGTCGAAGGTATACCTGTTTCCCAATGTTTATCGCAGCACTCTTTACAATAGCCAAGGGTTGGAACCAGCCCAAATCCCCATCATCGGATGAGTGGATACGGAAAATGTGGTACATCTACACAATGGAATACTACTCAGCTATAAAAACGAATGAAATACTGCCATTTGCAACAACATGGATGGACCTTGAGAGAATTATATTAAGTGAAACAAGTCAGGCACAGAAAGAGAAATACCACATGTTCTCACTTATTGGTGGGAGCTAAAAATTAATATATAAATTCACACACACACACACACACACACACACACACAAACCGGGGGGGGGGAAGAAGATATAACAACCACAATTATTTGAAGTTGATACGACAAGCAAACAGAAAGGACATTGTTGGGGGGGAGGGGGGAGGGAGAAGGGAGGGAGGTTTTGGTGATGGGGAGCAATAATCAGCCACAATGTATATCGACAAAAATAAATAAATAAATAAATAAAAATAATAATAAAAAAAATAAAGCACTTAATCAAATCATATCCTTTGCCTTCTTAAAACTCTGTCATGGGCTTCCCTTATTGGTCTTTTTTAAAAAACTAGACTTTTTAACATGACCAGTGTTGTCCAGTATGATTCATTTCCTCCTAGTCCACCAACTTCTCCTGCTAGTCTGCCTCTTCACTAATTCACCATCCTTCTGTCTGTTCCTCAAACTCATCAAGTTCTTCCTCATTGCAGAGTCATGGGATAGCTCTTCTTTGGAACTGTAATCCCTTCTGTCAGCACTTCTCACAAATTTCTTTTAACTTCTGACAAATCTTTGATATATATCATCTCTTTATACATGCCTTCCTGTGATGCCCTATATAAAGTGACCATCCCATTTTATTCACTATCCCATTAACTTGATACTAATTATCATAATCTTTAAATATCTTATTTATTTTGTTGTTGTTTGTCTAACAATCAAAATTTCCTCAATCAGAATGTAAGTTCCTGAGGAGCAGGACATCTTCTTCATTCTTATCTTCAATGTGTGACACATACTAGGCACTTAACAAATAAGTTTTGAATAAGAAAATGCTTACCACTATTTGTGACATATAAATGTTTGATCATTGGTAGCTTTTATCATTACAGCAATAATTTTATTCTTGGGAATTATTAGATTATCAGGTAAAAGAGAATATAAATGCATAAGTTGAGAGGATTACTTTTGGTATTGAAAGAAATTCACCAACTCAATGAATAAACAATTTGATGGTGGATAGCACTCAAATTAATTTTGTCATGAAAAAATATACTTTGAGTTCCCAGGTTCAATTCAATGGACATATTATTTGGGGGTTCCTCTTTGAGAACTGCAGAAATATTAGGATAGTGGATATATACAATCTCTGTTGCTTCCTGTAGAGCTAGGGTTGGGTCCGGAGCTCACAAAACCCTCTAACCCATTCACAAACCCTTTACATGCAGGTCTACAAGCTAGGTAACAGGAAAAAGGTCCTTGGAGCCATAAGTGAAGAAAGAATAGTCTTGACTCAGCACACACACACATCTAAGAACTAGGCAGTCCAAAGAGAAACTGAGCAGCTGCTGGCAAAGTCCAAAGAAAAACTGTGCAGCTGCCAGCAAAGTAAACATGCTCTATTTTTAGACATGAGCTCTGCCAAGCCGCTGCTTAGCACACTGAAGAACACACAAGAATAGCAACAAACTAAAAGTACGCAGGCACGCATGCATACTAACTCCACCCCAACACAACTTGTTTACAAAGAATATGCTGCAAAACCCCTAACCAGACCTGAGGCAAGGGGACCTGACTAAACTACTCTATTTTCCTCACAATCCACCCCTTCAGGGTCCCTTGCTGTACAATCTACAGGTTCAGAATCTTCCGCGATGTTCCCTTAGTGAGGATAAATGACCCTTACATTCATATAACCTACTGTCTATTCAATATGCCTTACGGGTCCTGTAGTTCTGTCCTTTCAACTATTAGCCACACATGTCTGGTTAGTAGTCATCATTGGTGTGATTTTCCATGGCAATCTTGTAGTCACACTGATGGGAAGTTCAGTGCATATTCAGTAAGCCAGCACATTGATCATGTGAGTCTGGTGTGGTGCCTGTGGCCAGAACACTATGGGCTAAAAGACAGAAGGATTATTGATACCAATAGGGGAAGTTCTCACCCCTCTGGTAAGATACATGCTAGTTTGTCATCCTGAGAAAGGATGGCTGCAGGAATAGGTATCTTACCTGGTTTGGGGCTCCACAAGACCATAGAAACAGAACACCAGTAACTGTCTGACTTTGGCAGTGGTCCCACAAGATCCACCTGCCACCATGTCAGGGGCGCTCTCACATAAGTTATCTACCCATCAGGGGCACCCACCTGTTCATCAGGAGCACATCTGACCATCAGGGGCATTTTTTCTTAGGTTTATGTGGCACCCAGAGAGCCATGAACCACCCGGTCTTGCAGCCAGCATGCTGCATTCTCCAACGTAGCCACCCAGCTACATCAGCTGCTGGAGCTCTCTCCAGCCATCTTACCTTAGCCAGTGCATCAGCTTCATCGTTTCCTGAACTGGCTAAGGGAAAGTGTCCTGTGACATGGAAAAGAGTTACTTCTTTCTAATGTCCCAATTCCCATAACTCTTGCCACATGGCTTGTCCCCACAGGGGTCAATGGCCTACCATCCGCTATCGATATTTCCAAGTACAGATCCAAAGGGTTAAACTTTGGACACAGCCCAGCTGTCAGTACAGATGGTTAATAGCCCAGGCTCATTTTTTATTACCATCCATACTTCTCTCAGTTCAGCCCATTAACTGCTTTGCCCTGTGCCATTTTCATACCACATAGTATCTGTTAATGGCTGGACAGCAACAGCTGTCCATGATGCTAAGGGTCCCATGCTAGAGCCATCTGTATACCAAGCTTACTCTGTGATAGGTCCCTGTCCCTCGTGGAAAGGTGTAGCCTCCACCTCCAAGGGTAAGGGTTGTGTCAAAGTTTCTTCCACAACCTCCACTGGGCCTAGCACAGATGGCAACTCTTAGGACAGAGGACTCATTGACACAGTGCTCCTTTGTTCTATATATGTTCCTCATTTAGACAGAGTGGGAGTCTGATCTACACCTGTTTTCGGGTTGGTTGCTCATGTGTGCAGCCAACCTACTATGGGGTATGTCATTCTTACTAGGACTTTGGGAGTTCATGTGATAGCTTCAGTGGCCATCAAGGCAGAATACACAGCTGCTAACTGTTTCTCTATCAGAGTGTATCACACTTCAGCTCCCTTCCAGAGCTAAGACCAGAATCCTACAGGTTCAGAATCAGACCAGAATCCTACAGGTGTTTGGAATTGGTCTTGTCTCTGCCACAAACCCCATCCTAACCCTTCTTGGGTTATATGTACATCTAATTCAAAAGGCTTAGTAGGATCAGCCACTTGTAAAGCTCATACTTGCTGTATTGCCCTTTTTGAAGCCCAGTAAGCTTGTTCTACTTCCTCAGTCCAATCCCAGGGGGCTCCTTTCTTTGTTAATGCATACAGTGGGCATGCCATTTGGGCCATACAGGGTACAAAAGCTCTCCAATACCCCAGAAGTCTCAAATATGTCTGTAGCTAAGCTACAGTTGAGGGTCAAGGGTATGCCTATATTTGTCTATAATAGCTTCTGGGATGACTCTCATCTTACCCAACCAGACCACTCCCAGGAATTTGACTGACAGCCCAGGTTCTTGCACTTTGACTGTGTTCATGGCCCACCCACATTGTTCCAAATGACCTAGCAGTGCTGGAGCTGCCTGGGTTAAATCTGCAAGAGAATCAGAGGTTAGTAACATGTCACCAATGTAGTGAAACATTGTAACTGTGCTGGGCCTAGTCCCTTGGCTAGGTCCCCAGCCACTAAACCATGATAGACTGTTGGGCTATGCAGATAACCTTGGGGCAATACTTGAAAGGTCCACTGCCTTCCTTCCCAGGTGAAGGCAAACTGATCTTGGCTATCAGCCAAGATTGGAATAGAGAAAAAAGCATTTGCAAGGTCTGTTACATAATGCTAAGTTCCCAGCTGAGTTGAGACCAGTCAGTTGATCCATCAAGTCCTGAACTGGAGGCACAGCTGCATGCAAAGGAGGCACTACTTTGTTTAGTTCTCAATAGTCTAAATTCTCCAGGTACCATCAGGCTTTTTCACTGGCCATACCAGAGCATTAAATAGGCTATGAGCTGGATGAATAATGCCAACTTTCTCTAACTCCAATATAGTGGCACCTATCTCTGCATGTCCTCCCAGTAGGCAATACTTTTTTACAATAACTACACATCTTGGCTTGGGTAACACCTGTGGGTCATGTTTAGCATATCCTTGTAACACAGGCTTTACAGTCCGTATTCACAGCCAAAACACTCCAACTGTTGTTTGGTACAAACCATAAAGTACATCCACACCGAAGATGTACTCAGCTACCAGGGATATATATATACAGTGTATATATGAAGGGGTAATCTTCCTATGCCCAGTGGCAATGACATAGCTTTGATCTCAACTGTACATCTTCCATAGCCATCTATACGAACTGTGGCCCCTGGAAACTTATCTGGATTGCCATATATTAGGCTACATTCTGTGCCTGTATCCACCAATGCCAAAATGCACTGCACATTTGTCCTTGACCAGTGTATTGCCAATTCAACATGAGGCCTCTGGTCCTTGCCTGCCCTGAAAAGACAAGTACCTTGGCCTACTCCCTATTCAAAATTGAACATTTCATCCACCTCCTCAGGAGCAATCAAAAAATCCTTTAAGTCCACTGAGCATACTTTGCTACCTGTTTCTGGCCATTTAGTGAAATGCTGTTCAGGGCACAATTGCTGCCAAAAGGCAAACAGAATCGCATTTGTTTGCCAGTCAGTTTTCTTACTATCAACCCCTGCTGCAAGCAAGTCAAGCCGCATTTGCTTATGGATACTCTTGCTTGGTCCATTCAGGATAAAATCCCAAGCATTTCTTGGGGGTTTGGTCTTAGCCACCTTTCTGACCCCTTTTGCTTGTCTCCTATCCTCTACTTCTCCCAAGCTGGACATCATGGTTGTTACCTCATGTATAGGACGACCAATGTATGGAGCAAGTATGGCCATCAGTGAACCAAAGGACATTGATGGGGCATTTTGCAGCACCATGTCTCTCATGCTGCCTATAAAATTTTCATCGTCCGGGCCACGGGTGTGTTCACATTAAACAGGGACTGCCGCATCCCCAGCTCCCGAATTATTTGAACCAACTCAGCATACATTTGCCATTTACTAACAATCTTGAGCAGTTCTCCAGCATTTGCCTACATGGTTCAGGCAGCTGCATTCACCCATTCCATTAAGGAGTGATTACCTGGCCCTTGTGCATATCTACAGCTATTCTGTAGCCGCTGCCTCAGGGACAGTTGCATGGTGATAGAGGCCAATTTTTACATCTCCTCACCAGAGCATATAACACTATCCACCCCTAGGTCCCATAACTGCAACAGCCAAGCAACCAGGGGCTCCCCCTGTTTCTGCCAAAACTGTCTCCCCAAATCAACTAATTCAACCTGGGTATACAGGACATAGGTGGTGAATTGAGTCACCTGTGGATTGCCCACCAGTTGTTCACCCAGTCTCATAGGCTGCTCGTATTTCATTTTCTGATGCACAACAGGTCACACTTGGACGTGCACGGTCTCCCCCAAACACCACTGGTTTTGTCATCCTCCCTTGTGTGAGAAGCAGGGGTGGCCAGTCACTGCATGTCATCCTCCAGGACATCCAACTGTGCTTCCAACAACTCTGCTTCCCACTTCAAGTCTTCCAGTTGCTGCACATCATCCTCCAGGACAATTGTCCGTGCTTCCAACAACTCTGCTTTTTTCTTCAAATCTTGATCAGTTTGCAACATAGTGAGCAGTAGTCAGGCTCTGGTCAGCAGCAACGTGGCTACCAGGCACCACATGCTCAAAGATAGCCACATTTCCTCCCCCTCCCAAGGGGTTCTCCACTGTAGTACCTGGTCTATGATGCCTTGCAGTATAGTGAGCAGCAACCAGACCCTGGTCAACAGGAAAGTGGCCATAGGGCAGACTTATTCAAAAGTAGCCATGTTTCCTCCTTCTCCCAAGGGCTTTTGGCTCCTGTAGCTGCTCAGAATCCTGCTCTGACTGCTCCAATTATAGGGCTAGGGCTGGGTCTGGAGCTCACAGACCCCTCTAGCCCCTTCACAAACCCTTCACATGCAGGTCTACAAGCTAGATAACAGGGAAAAGGGCCTTGGAGCCATAGGTGAAGAAAGAATAGTCTTTATTCAGCACACACACATCTAAGAACTAGGCAGTCCAAAGAGAAACTGAGCAGCTGCAAGCAAAGTAAATACACTCTATTTTTTGACCTGAGCTCTGCCAAGCCACTGCTTCACACACTGAAGAACACAGAAGAATAGCAACAAGCTAAAAGTACTTGGGCATGCGTGCGCACTAACTGCACCCCACACAACTTGTTTACAAAGAATGTGCTGCACCATCCCCAACCAGACCTGAGGCAAGGGGGTCTGACTAAACTACTGTATTTTCCTCACACTTCTTCATGACTATCAAACACCACTAGTAAGCACCTCATGATAGCACAATATTCCACTTATACATGCACACACACACACTCAAGTTAACATGAAGATGGCAGGAGTTCAAATATTTGTTGAAATGAATTGAATTTGATAGAAACAAAATAGAGATGATACCACAAGAGAAAGAATATCAAAGATTTATTACCAAGAACCACACAAATGCTTGCCTACTTACACAATAGCTTGTACCATAGTGCTTACAATTAATCAGTGATTCTAGCCAACTGGACAGAATTAAGTTTACTGACTGAATCAAAAACAATTAGTTGTTTTATTGATTAGTCAACAATTAATCCATAAAAATAACTAGCTAGAAAAATTCCACAGATTATCTAAGGTCTGTAACTGTTCCTTTGCAGGAGGTCTCTCAAAATTCAGAGAAACAAATGACTTAAATATAATATGAGGCAGTGGAAATGCTCTTGGGTGAGAGGGAAAGTGAAAAATGACAGAGGGTCTGAAAATAGGACTAGACATGGTTAGAGCAAAGAGGAAAAAATATAGTAACAGCACAGAAACAAGAGAAATAATGAAAAGAGAGACTGTAGCTGACAAAAGAATAACCCAGTGATTAGATTGGAAGTTTTGACGTAAAATACAATTTTAGTTCCAGAACACATGAGTCAAGCAAAAAGCAGATATAATACAAGGGAAAAGAGAGGAAAGAAAGTTTGGGGGGGGGGACTTTCATTCATAATCAAGGATTTAAAATACCCCACTTATCCCTTACTTAATGCAATATAAAAGAACATGCTTTAGTATTAAAACTAAGTCTTTGAGTTTTAAGAAATTTGTAAATTGCTCAAAAAATTCAGATTTCAAAGGAAGAGAGATCTAGATAAATGACAACTCAAAGAACTTAAAGGTGAAGTAAAATATGCATGTAGACAAAAACTTTCATTAACATCTGAAGAGTGCTGTAACAGACATTTTGTAAAATAAAATATTTTATATATATATATACTATATATGTATATATATAGCATGTGTAGAACTAAATAATTTTTAACATCTCTGCAGCATTCAAAGATCAAACCCAAGTAATATACCCACTGATTTAAACTCTTCTCAGGATCTCAAACTATATTATTGCATGATAAAATTAATTTGTTACAGCTTCTCAGGTGACAATAAATGTTATATCTATTTTGCAGAAGAGGAAATTGAGCAGGTTTTGTGGAATTTCTCTAACTTAAAGCAACAATTCAAACCAAACAAAAAAAGTTATAGGATCAAGCCAAAAAACCCAGTTTCCCAGGTCTTTTCTCTCTCTTACTTCCAATAACTAAAATTACTACAATATTGAGCCACCCATTAGAGCTTTACCTACTACATATATATGCTATTATAAGATAAGTTCAATGAAGTTAAAAATTAAAAAATAAAAGTCAAGTTCTGTATCTTTTTTTTTAAGTTCTGTGTCTTATCTGTAACTTTAAATAATTTTGATCACTGGAAAATGTAAACCATAGATCTTTCTATAATAAAACACATGAAAATGAACAGACATACTTGGGAAAAATAAGACTCTAACACTCTTCTCTTTTCTCTTAGAAGTCTTGCACTTGGGCTGTTGAAGAAGTATCAAAATACTGATTTTTTTTTCTTTTTTTTTTTTTATTTTATCAATATACCATGTAGTTGATTTTCGTGTCCCTTTACCCCTCCCTCTTTCTCCTCCCACCCATCAACATCATATCTGTTCATTTGTCCTAACAGGTTCAAGGAATT
The DNA here is from genome assembly GCF_027409185.1 of Cynocephalus volans. NCBI lineage: Eukaryota > Metazoa > Chordata > Mammalia > Dermoptera > Cynocephalidae > Cynocephalus > Cynocephalus volans. Next base: position 83,542,355 of record NC_084464.1, read on the forward strand.
GTGATTGTTGTGTCTTCACAAGCAAATACTGATTTTTATTCCTCTTGGATTTGCAAGTACATACTCAGCATCTTTGGTACATTACACATTACAAAAGGATTACCTGAGAAGCTTGTTAAATATTCAAGCACTTCAGGTGGTTCTGATCCAGGTAGTCTACAGACCCAACTTTGAGAACATTTGACCTAGGAGTTAACAAGCCAGTTGTAAAAACAAGAAAAACACATAACATAAGAACAACACACAGCCATCAATGCAAGGTGGATGTTGCTAACATGGTCAATTGTGTGGCCAATGGAGAGAGAGAGAGAACAGGCATGGCCAGGGCCTGCTACATAGAATTGGAGTTTTTCAAGTTACTTAAATAAATCATTCATCCTATTTGTTTTCTTCTCATTGAGGTTTAAAGGAACCAGGCATTACTAGAATGAAATGTGTGTCTTCCCATTTCCACATTTCCACAAAAAAGCCTGGGGAAATAATTCCCTGGATAAAATTTAATTTCTACAACTGATCAATTCAAGGTTCCTTCTAGATTATACTGGAAAGAACTACTTCTAGCCTTGCAAATTATAAGCAGTTAGAAAAATACTTTTCTCTTATTTTTCCCTTAGGGTGGACTAGAGGCTGTACTCCCTAATTACAATTCCCCAATAAGTAGCCCCTCACTGGTTGCAACTTCAAGTTCAAACCCTTCAGTATGGTGTACAAAGGCTTCACAATACAACCTCTACCTCCCTTTCCATATTTGTATTTGATGATTATCAACCCTGACCCTTCACTCCAGCCAAAGGCAAGACTTTAGAACAAGTATTCAGATTTTAGAACAAGGAAATTTGTTGGCTCACTTTTTAAAAATCCACACACAGTGGAATCAGCTTTAGAGTTGGTTGATAAAGTGCTTCAATGATAAAATAAAGAACCTGAGATCTTTCTATCTCTAAGCTCTACCAAGTGTTAGATTCATACTGTGACTGGCTCCCCAAAGGCTGCATAATGGCTTCCAGTAGCAATGGAAGCTAAATGCATCTTCCTTCTCATCCAGCAGGAGACAGAAGGAAGCTTCCCACAGTTTATGTTAAGAGTAAGAAACTTCAGGGCCGAGCCCGTGGCGCATTCGGGAGAGTGCGGCGCTGGGAGCACAGTGACGCTCCCGACGCTCCCGCCGCGGGTTCGGATCCTATATAGGAATGGCTGGTGCACTCACTGGCTGAGTGCCGGTCACGAAAAAGACAAAAAAAAAAAAAAAAGAGTAAGAAACTTCACTCTCAGAACTTCCCAACAAATCTCTCTTTAGGTCTATTGGCCCAGATCGCTGTAAACATGCCCATCCTGCAACTGATTAGATGGCCAATTAGAAGCATACAATACTCATGTGATATGACACAGATGTTGAAGAGTCAACCACAGTGTACACTGCACTGATCTACTTGCAATTCTAGGAAAGTCCATGTTCTCTCACATCACCACGGTTTTCACATTCTTTTGCCCTCATCATGCTTGGCCAAATCTTAATCATTCTATAACATTTATTTTAAATGTCACCTCCTTTTGAAAGCGTTTTCTCACCATTTTACTCCCCTCTCTAAATTTAATTGTTTGCCACTCCTTTGTATTCCCCAACACCTCATAAAAACCTCTATTCTAGCACCATAGTCATTTATTTTCTTGGCTGAATTCTTTAAGGGTGTGGGCTCTGTATTGTTCATCACTAATCATAACACTTGGCAGAGTGACTATCAGTGACTTATATGTATGGTACACAATTAATAAAATACTAGTTGAACTAATTAGTGAAGGAATAAATGAAAACAAAATCTCCATGGAAAGTCTTCCCTACATCAAAACCAAGAGCTGCCCTGTTGGTTAGCCCTAACACACATGCCATTCAAGGGAAGTCAGGGGTAGTGACATTAGCCAAGTATGTTTTTAGAGCAAGAGTCAACACTGAATAAATGCTCAATAGATTTGAATGAATGCATGAATGCATGCATGCATGAATAAACAAATAAATAAAAAATCAAATAAATGACACATAAATGTGATAAAGTGTCAGAGAAAGGAAATACAGTTCTCTGATACAACACCCTCTGGGTAGAAAACAAGTCTTAGTTTTGTTTTGACTTCTCATATTTGTAAATGGAAACTGATAGCCCCGGTTGCTGCACTCTGAAAAGAAACACTCCACCTCACTCCACTCAAACCTCATTTCACAAATTTAATTACCCTCATTGGTTTTTACAGACATCTCAACTTACTGGTTTTCTTGCTGTGTTTGTCAGAAACTTATGATTTTACAGGTAATAGGAGCTACATTAGGGTATCAATGGAGCCAAGAGTAAAATCAAACAGGCAAGATTCTCAATTCCTTTCCTGTTTCTATTAGATGTGCTCTGATTTTTATCCATTTTATATATTAAAGTTATTTAAGATTTTATTCTAATAATTTTTAAAACACTATCTTAATTATAATGGCTAACATTTATTAATCCCTCACTTTGGACCAGGCTAAGTGTCTGACATAGATTATAGGGCTTGTAAAAACATTGTAAAATTTGTACTATTATTATTACCATTTCTATTGATTCAGAATCTAAACTTAAATGAGCATTCCCATGGGGAAATTGTAATTTAATAAAAAATTTTATGAAGATCAATTTTATAATATATATCCAAAACATTCAAAATATTTATATCCTTTGAAAATCTTCACTCATTTAACTTTCAGTTATATGGGCCAGCAAACTGGGCCAGTAAGACACAAGTTATTTTCTTGATAGTTTTGGCTTAAACTGGCCATTTTTCTTCTATTTCCTTTATAAACAATCTTTTTCTTCAAAAGAAGATATGGAAGAGTAGTTCATAGGTTTATCAACTAGTCCCTGCTTACACACAAGTTACAGATGTGTGAATTCTGACATCTCTGGCCCTCCTGTGACTTCAGTCTTCTGAATCACAGTTTCTTGGTCAATTTGCATCAAAGTCCAGTTATTGTATAGAGCCTAAAAGTGCTATAAAGAAGTAAATAAGAGATATATTCCTGAAAAGAGAAAGTCTATTGGACTTGGACCAAAGGAAATAAGTAAACAGGTCTTTTAAAAGAAGACGGGGGTTGGAGGAGATGGAGTGAGATGGCCGATTAGAAGCATACAATGCTCGTCTCTCCCACAAAGATGGAGAATACATCGAATTTGCAGTACACTTAGACAAGGAAAATGAAAGGAGAGGGCTGGAACACATTGAGGGTGCAATGAAGAAAGTAGTGAGTGCAGAAACTCAGGATAGTCACAAAGAGAACAGAAGATAATTTCTAGCCTCCACCACTCCATCCCTCAACTTCGAGCAGCAGCAGAGATTCAGGAGGAGTTTCTGACCACAGGAAGTTGAGCAGGCTGGCACCCCAATGCACAAGTCAGCACTGCTCCTGTGGCTGTTAACCCAGTGTCGGGAACTGCTGTGGGCACACACCGCTGCATTGGCCTGGGGAGGAATACAAGCAGATCCGCTCCCACCCATTGGGTCTCAGACTGCTGCGATGAGCTTGGGACCAGGATCTGTCCCAACACCCCCAATCTGGCTTTGGCCTGCACCCTAGGAATAGACAGTCCAGTGCAGTGAGCGTGCCACCTTCAGGATGAAGGGGGTCTGTGGGTGCACCCTTCAGACCCAGAAAACAGCCTATTCAGGTCCTTTACCTGTGTCTGTTAATGCCCCCCCATGTTAGGAGGACACCCATACAATACTCACAACCATGGGGAGGGGGAGAAGAACCCATGTGTCTCTCTCAGGGGCAGCCACTGTTGCCATATACCCAGTGCTGGGAACTCCTGGGGGTACAGGTGACTGAACTGGTTCAGAGAGGGACAATCACAAAACTGCCCCCACCCCCTGGGGCCCAGGCTACTGCAGTGATCACAGATTTGAGATTGGCCCCAACACCCTAGAACATTTTGCTCTGGCTCTGACAGTAGTCCCACTCTCCTGAAGCCACATCATCAATCCAGGTTCCCACACCTGTGTCCCTGCAGTATCCTGCCCTCTGGGGACAAGTGGTCCAGTGCAGCATGAGTATCACCCTCTGGATGGAGGGGTTCAGTACTCACAATTTACAACGTCAGACGGCCACCTAATCCGGGCCTATAGCCACTGCTAACAACCCCTCCTTCTTAGATGAGGTGCTCTTGCAATTCATGCAGGCACAAAGAAGAGGTGAAGAATCATACACCTCTCTCAGGCACAGACACATGCCTGCAGCACCAATGCTCCTGCCCTAGGCTGCCTGCCCCAGCAAGAGGGCTTCAGAGGGAACTAGTATCTCTCTTGGGGGCACAGCAGCCCACCCACAATCTCAGCAATCTTGTGTGGGGAAGCCCACCCCAGCTGAGGAGATACACAGTGCCCCAGTAATGCTCTTAGGGTCACAGGGTCCTGTCCACAACTGCAGTGGTCTCACCCAGAGTGGCCAGCTTCAGAGGGCCCCAGCATCCCACTTAGGGGTGAGGAGTTCTGCCCAAAACTGCTAACACCTCACCCAGAATGCCTTACATCAATAATGGTGCTGCAGAACATCCCAATGACCCTCCTGAGGGTACAGGACCCCACACACAATCCCAATGATCCCATTCCGTGTTTCTCACTTCAACAGCAAAGAACAGAGTACCTCAAAACCTCCTTTAGGGGTACAGGGCTTTTCTCAGAGCACCAGTGACATCACTGAGTCACCCACTCTAGCTGAGGGGTTGCTGAGCACCAAATTATCTCCTGAAAAGCATAGAGTCCAAAACTTGATCCCCAGAAACTTCATCCAAAGTTATTGATTCAGGCTGAGGACCTTCAGAATACCCCCAATGCACCTGTAAGGGTCACAGGACACCAGCCAAGGCTCCAGTAAATCCTCTCAGGTTCACCCACCTCAGTCAAGGAGTGGTCTTGACTAGGTGATCTAGATCTAAATCTAGATCTTGACTAAGGAAATCTTAACCAAGTGGTCTAGATTTCATCAGTGACTCAATGACCCAACCCAGTGTCACTCACATAAGCAAGGAACTACTAAGGACACCAATGGCAAGGCCATGGAGACACCCACAGACAACTCCAATATTGAATACAGTCAAAGTAACCATACAGAGACTTCATTACTGTGTATACCTGGAACCAAAACTAAAACACCCTGCCCAAAAGTCAATATAAAACACATCCACAGAAGGGAGTCTCTCCCTTCCAAAGCCACTCCAGAATATTAGAAGAAGCAACTGTTCAACCAGATGCCCAGGCATCAATGGAAGGATACTGCAAATACATAAAAATCTGATACCAGCAGAGGAACACAATAATTCTTCATACCAACCGCAAACAACAGGAAACCTAGGAAATGACTGAAAAGGAATTTCAAGCAACAATCTTAAGGAAACTCAATGAGAAAAAAAGAAAACTCAGATAGGTAGCACAATAAAATGAGGAAAACAATCCAGTATCTGAGAAGGAACCTTGTTAAGAGATGTATACCTTAAAAAAGAACATAGCAGAACTCTTAGAACTAAAGGATTAACTCAACAAAATAAGAAATACAACTAAGAGCTTAAACAATAAAGCAAGCAAAAGAAAGAATTTCTGATCTTGAACACGCTTTTTGTAATAACCCACATAGACAAAAAGAAAGAGAAAAAAGAATTTTTAGAAATGAAGAAAGCCTTCTAGAGCTGTCAGACAATCTTAAGTGTACAAATGTCTGAATTACAGGTGTTCCAGAAGGAGAGGAGAAAAGAAAAGTCATTGAAAACCTATTCAATGAAATAATTGTGGAAAACTTCCCAGGTATTGGGAGAGATATTGACTACCAGATCCAAGAGGCTCAAAGATCCCCAGTCAGATTCAATCCAAAAAGTCCTCTCTGAGACACATTGTAGTCAAATTGTCAAAAGTCAAAGACAAAGAGAGAATCCTAAAAACAGCAAGAGAAAAACACCAAGTCACCAAAAGGGAGTCTCCATCAGACTAACAGTCTATTTCTCAGCAGAAACCTTACAGGCTGGGAGAGAATGGGATGATATATACAAAGTACTAAAAGAAAACCTGCCAGCCAAGAAAAGAACACACAGGAAGGGTCTCCTTCAGAAATGAAGGATAAATACTGTACTTCCCACAAACAAAAGTTGCAGGAGTTTACTGTCCCATGACCAGCCCTACAAGAAATCCTTAAGGGAGTCCTACATCTGGACACACACAAAAAATGATAATCACCATATCCAGTACACAAGAAACAAGAAACCCCACTGGTAGAGCAGATTTGCAAATGAGAAAGAGAAAAAAACTATATCTTACCACTTCAAATAAACCAGAATCAGCAAAGACAAACAATAAAAAAGAAAGAAAGGAACAATAGATATATAAAACAGCCAAATAAAATGCCAAGAATAAGACAATACCTTTTAATAATAACACTAAATGTAAAAGGATTGAATTATCCACTCAAGAAAGACAGACTAGCTGAATGGATTAAAAATCTAGACCCAACTATACACTGCCTACAATAAACTCACCTCACCTGTGAAGACAAACTAATAGAGAAGGGATAGAAAAAGCTATACCACTCAAATGGAAACCAAAATCTACCAGGAATAGCTATTCTTATATTGGATAAAACAGACTTTAAACAAAAACTATAAAAAGAAACAAAGATTACACAATAATAAAGAGACCTATCCAACAAGAAGATATAATAATTTTAAATGTACACACACCCAATATCAGAGCACCTAGATATAAAGAGCAAACTCTATTAAACCTAAAGAGAGAGATATACCCCAATACAATAATACTTGGGGACTTCAACACTCTTCCCTTAACATTAGACACATCATCTAGGAAACAAATCAACAGAAAAACACGGGATTTAAGATTCACTTTAGACCAGTTGGACTTGGCAGACATCTATATAACATTTTATCCAACAACTGGAATTAACATTCTTCTCACAAGTATAGGCAACATTCTCCAGGATAGTCCACAGGTCAAGTCACAAATCAAGTCTAAATAAATTTTCAAAAATTAAAATCACTTCCAGTATCTGCTCAGAACACAGTAGATTAAAACTAAAAATCAATAACAAGCAAAACTTTGGAAACTATACACATATATGCAAATTAAACAACATGCTCCCAAATGTCCAAGAAGAAATTAAATAGGAAATCAAAATATTTCTTGAAACTAATGAAAATGAAGGCACATCATGCCAAAACCTAGGGGATACAGCAAAAGCAATACTAAGAGGGAAGTTTGTCACAATAAACACTTACATCAAAAGAATAGAAAGACCTCAAACAAACAACCTAAAATTACACCTCAAAAAACTAGAAAAGCAAGAACAATCCAATCCCAAAGTTAGTAGAAATAATTAAGATCAGAGCAAAACTAAATAAAATAGGAAACAAAAAAAGATACAAAAGATCAATGAAGAAAAAAACAGGTTTTTTGAGAAGATAAACAAAATAGAGTAACCGTTAGCTAGACTGACTAAAAACAGAGGAGAAAAGACACAAATAATGAAAATCAGGAATGAAAAAGGAGACATTACAGCCAATACCACAGAAATACAAAGAATCACTAGAAACTATTATGAACAACTATATGCCAACAAATTTGAAAACCTGGATGAAATGGATAAATTTCTGGACACATATAATCTACCAAGACTGAACTAAGAAGAATTAGAAAACCTGAACATACTAATAACAAGTAGCAAAACTGAAGCAGTAGTCAGCTCTCCCAACAAAGAAAATCCCAGGACTGAACGGCTTTACTGTTGAATTCTACCAGACATTTAAAGAAAATTAATACCCATCTTTTTCAAACAATTTCAAAAAATCAAAACAGAGGCCATTCTTCCAAACTCATTCTATGAGGCCAGCATCAACCTTATAACAAAATCAGACAAAGATACAACAAAGAAAGAAACTACAGATGAATAACCTTGATGAACATAGATGCAAAATTGCTGAACAAAATATTAGCAAACAGAATACAAAAGCACAACAAAAAGATTATATACCATGATGAAGTGGGATTCCTCCCAGGGATGCAAGGGTGGTTCAACATATGCGAATCAAAAAATATGATACACCACATACAAAAAATCAAGGACGAAAACCATATGATTATTTCAATAGACACAGATAAAACATTTGGCAAAATTCAGCATCCTCTAATGATAAAAACTCACAGCAAACTAGGTAAGAAGGAAAATATCTCAACACAATAAAAGCCATATATGACAAACGCACCACCAACATCATCCTGCTTGGAGAAAAGCTGAAAACCTTTCCTTTAAGAACAGGAACAAGACATAGATGCCCACTCTCACCACTTCTATTTTATGTAGTATTGGAAGAACTAGCCAGAGTGACCAGGCAAGAGAAAAAAATAAAGGACGCCCAAATTGGAAAAGATGAAGTCAAATAGTCCCTGTTTGCAAATAACATGATCCTATATATATTAAAACCAAAAGACTCTACAAAAAAAAACTCTTAGTGCTGATAAATGAATTCATTTTATTTACAAGATACAAAATCAATACACAAAAATCAGTAGGGTTTTTGTACTTCAACAATGAACTAGCAGATAAAGAAATCAAGAAAGGGAGCCCATTTACAATAGCTACCAAAAACTAAAATACCTAGGAATAAATTTAAGCAAAGAGGTAAAAAAAATCTACAATGAGAACTACAAAACATTGTTGAAAGAAATTAAAGAGGACACAAAATGATGGAAAAACATTTCATGTTCATGGATTGGAAGAATTAACATTGTGAAAATGTCCATACTACCCAAAATGATCTACAGATTCAATACAATCCCCATCAAAATACCAAGGTCATTCTTCACAGAAACAGAAAAAACTATCCTAACATTCATATGGAATACAAAAGACCCTGAATAGCCAAAGAAATCCCGAGCAAAATAAATAAGTAAATAAAGCCAGAGAAAATACACTGACTTCAAACTACAATGCAAAGCTACAGTAACCAAAACAGCATGGTACTGGCATAAAAACAGAAATTTGGACATATGGAACAAATAGAGAACCCAGAAATTAACCCACATAGTTAACAGAAAACTGATCTTTGATAAAGGCAGCAAGAACATACACTGGGGGAAAGACTGCCTCTTCAATACATGGTGCTTGGGAAACTGCACATCCATATGCAGAAGGATGAAACACAAAATCGATTAAAGACTTAACTATAGGACCTGAAACTATAAAATTCCTACAGGAAAATATAGGGAAACACTTTAGGATGTAGGACTAGACAAAGACTTTATGAATAAGACCTCAAAAGCAGAAGCAACAAAAGAAAAAAATAAGTAAATGGGAATCATATCAAACTCAAAAGGTTCTGCACAGCAAAGGAAACAACCAACAGAGTGAAAAGACAACTGACAGTATGGGAGAAAATATTTGCAAACTATACATCTGACAAAGGATTAATATCCAGAATATATAAGGAACTCAAGCAGCTTAATATATTTTTTTTAAAAAATTTTTTTAATAGGCAAAGGAGCTGAATAGACATTTCTCAAAAGAAAACATGCAAATGGCCAACAGGTACATGAAAAAATGTTCAACATCACTAATCATCAGGGAAATGCAATTCAAAACCGTACGAGATATCATCTCACACCATGTAGACTGGCTATTATCAAAGACAGAGAATAACAAATGCTGGTGAGGATGCAGAGAAAGGGGAACCATTTTACACTTCTGGTGGGACTGTAAATTAGTACAGCCATTATGGAAAACAGTATGGAGGTAACTCAAACAACTACAGTTAGAACTACCATGTGATCTAGCAATCCCACTGCTGGGTATCTACCCTAAAGGAATGGAAATCACCATGTTGAAGGGATACTTGCATGCCCATGTTTACTGCAGCTCTATTTACGATAGCCAAGATATGGAACCAACCTAAATGTCCATCAACGGACAATGGAATAAGGAAAATGTGGTATATATACACAATGGAGTACTACTTAGCCATAAAAAAGAATGAAATTCTGACATTCACACCAGCATGGATGAGTTTGGAGAAAACCATGTTAAGTGAAACAAACTGAACAGTATATCCACTCTCATAAGTGGAAGGAAAAATAAATAAATAAATGTATAGGAAAGAAAGAAAAACAGAGAAAGGAAGGAAGGAAGGAGGGAGGGAAGGAAAGAAAGAGAGAAAGAAGGAGAAAGAGAGAGAGAAAGAAAGACCAATCACAATAATATATTGAAATTTCAGAAGGACAATTCAGAACTGATTATGTTTTTTAATGACTAATATGCTAATTATCATGATTTGATCATCACACATTATACACAGGTATTGATATTCAAATCTGTACCCTACAAATATGTATAATCAATTATGTTTCAATTTTTTAAAATAATAAAAAAAGAAGATAAGAGTATAGAATAGACCCTGCATCCATCAATAACATAGCAGTGTTCAAAGTTAATAATTAAATCTTTATTATATAAAGAGCTTTTGGAAATTAATTACAAGGATATGAGTAATCTCCCCTAAAAAAAATTGCCTATGAACTTAAAAGTGTGCTTAACTATGAACTATAGAACAATGTGTTAAATATTAAATACTACATATTAAGAATTATGAGTTATAAAACAATAAAATGTCATATTTAGACTATCAAATTAGCAAATGTTAATGAGAATGAGAGAAGTCATTGTTCAGAAGCAAGAATTCAGAGAAACAATCATATAATATAAAGCAGACCTGAGTATAAATGCATCTAAATTGGGTTGGGAGATTTTAACAAGGTAATTAAAAACTTTTCATTAAATATTTGCATTCCTCTTCATCCTAAGAAATAATAAGTGAGGTGCACAAAGTTATAAGAATAAGGATTACATCTCAGTATTCTTTATATTACTAGAAAAACTTTAAGCAACTTCAACAACCAAATACAGGGGACTGATTAAATGAATTATGTGACATTCAATTGTGGAAAGTTATTATTTAGTCAATAAAGTTTAGTGACTTGGAAAATGCTAAAAGCATATATTTAGCAAGGGGGGAAAAGCAGTCCTTAAAATAATATTTACTGTACGATCTCATTTATGTTTTCAGAAAAGGAGAGACTGAAAATTGTTGAGTGGATAAATATGATTAGTAGAATAATAAAGGTTTCCTGTATTTTCCAAGTTTTTTCCAATGAGTACATATTACAATTATGCCATAACTATTTTGAAAATAAGTGAACAGAAGTATTTTGTATTTCAGAACCTGCTGAGATAGCAGGTCAAAAGGGAGATGACCGTTGCTGAACACAAAGAAACAGGATAGGAGAGGAAGCACCTGAAAAACTTGAGGGCAGTGAGGAAGGGAGAAGGGGCAGAAATGAATAAACAGCTCTCATTTCCTGTATCTTGGACCAGAACAACTCAAACATGACTTTGGTGTCTCCAGTTGACTGACAAATTTAGAACAGAATAAAATACTTGTGCTGAACCCTCTGGGGCATTTTTGCAACCTTGGATCCTTGGATTCCCTCTTCATGCTGAGAGTCTTTTCCTGGGAGGAGTGGTCATTAAAAGGAAAACCTGACTGGAGCTCAAGGGAAGAGGAGGAGAAACCCACAGAGTTCATGAAGGTGGGAGAAACGACAATGAGAGAAAGAAAAAACTGCTCAGAGGGTTTTGGCTGCAGCCACTTTAAGGCTGGAGCTGCTGAGTACATGGAGCAGGAGCTGGCAGAAGCCACAGCTGTGCCCTTCAGATGGAGTTGCTTGGAGGCAGCAGGGGAGAAGAGGACCTTGGCAGCCCCCAGGACAGCAAGACCACTAATAGTATTCCCATACGCAGGAGCAAGGAGCCAGAACAACTGATAAAAAGGGAGTCATTCAGAGGCCAGTGAGTCAACACAAGCGACCAGTGCAGGGCCCGTCCCATGGGAAGTGTTTGCAGCACAGGCGGTGGGGGAGATGGGTCTACTGGGAGAACACTGGGACACAGCAAGGACACCTGATCTACCCCCCAATGAGTGCAGGACCACTCAGAGGAGACTGGTCGGGAATGCAGAATTGTCTGGGGTGCAGTTTGATGAAAAAACTCAGGCTCAGATCAGAGTTTCTACACAACCCAGATCCAATGGGTCTCTGGAGAGCCAGAAGTACCTATAAGGTCAACCATTAAACCCTGAACTGCACAAAAAGTCTTCCCTAGGGAAACAGCAGCAAAGCAGCAATTTAGCTCAACCACACAGCTCAAGTACTGGTTCCCACAGGAAGTTCCCCTGTTTTAGCAGTAAGCAAAGGACAAGTTTGCTCCAGCACAGGCACACCACCAGTGACTTGGGGCCTGCCTGGGAACTGGAGGCTTGGAGCCTGGGACTGGACCCCACTCCCACATCCAGGCACAGCACGCCAGTGCCTTGGGGCCCACCTGGGAACCGGAGGCATGGAGAAAGGGACTGGACCCCCCCCCTCCCACAACCAGGCACACTTCACCAGCACCTCAGGGCCTGCCCAGGTACCTGAGGCATTGAGAAGGATACTGGACCCCACTCCCACATCCAGGCACACTGCCAGTGCCTCAGGGCCCTGTCCAGGGGCCTGGGGTATGGAGCCAGGGACTGGACCTCTCTCCCACAACCAGGCACACTGCACCAGCACCTCAGGGCCCACCTGGGGACCCGAGACATGGAGAACGGACTGGATCCCCCTCCCACAACCAGGCGCACTGCAGCAGTGCCTTGGGGCCCACCAGAGGATCTGAGGCATAGAGAAGGGGACCGGAACCCCTTCCCACAACCAGGCACACCATGCCAGCACCTTGAGGTCCACCCAGGGACCCAATGCATGGATCCAGGAACCAGATCCTCCACCCACAACCAGACACATCACCAGCACCTTGGGGCCTACCCAGGGACCCAAACTATGGAGCTGGGGACCAGACACCCCACAACCAGGCACACCGCCAGTGCCAATGAGCTTGCCAAAAACATAGACTCCATGTGGGTGGCCCACCACAATAACCATGGCAGCCACAAAAGCGGATAGACACCACAACCACCATGCAGATGGTCCCCAAACCACTGGAGTGCATTGACACAAGGAGAGTCACCAGCAGAGATAAAGTAAAGAAGAGGATGTCTCTCTCCACAAAGCCCATTTCAGAGTGACAGAAGAAGCATCTGCTCTATGATAATGCTGGCGGACCTGCACATCTCTCAGCATTGGACAGATCATCTAGGCAACAAATCAACAGAGTAACCATTATTCTTTCAGAAGGAGAGAAGAAATCTAGGGTAATTAGAGGGAGGAGTGGGGAGGGAGAGAGAAATGGGGAGAGATTGGACCAAGGGCATAAAGAATAATTATGATTTGCAACAATATATATGCTAGTAATATTGATTTGAACAACATATCTCAGTGTTGAACCCCAAAAGTATGTATAATCAATTTTGAATCAATAAAAAAAATAAATTAAAAAAAATAAAAATAAGTAAAAGGAAAACCTTATAACAATGGGGTATGAAGCTTTCAGAAAACATCATCCACTCCACTGCTGAATCATTTCAAATTAGCTAATATCATCCTGTATTGTACTTAATAAGTCTGCTTCTTTAGCCTAGAATCCTACAGACCACCTTGTCTGTGGTAAGAAAGAGGGAGAAGTGAAGACAGACTTTACCAGGGCCCCAGCTAGGAATGATGAGAGTTATTTCCACATGACTGATTCAGTTAAAAGTAATTAAATTCCTCAGAGTATGACACTCTCTGATTCTTACATCAAACTGCAAAGCTTCAAGCAAAGCACTTGACGGCATCACCATTACAATTCATAAGAAGTCAATTCTCATCAACAAAAAATAAAATAAAACATTTACCTTTGAAAGTGTTTTACCAGTATCCCTAAAGTGTTTGTACCATAGTCGTTTCACTATGGGTATTTCTTTAACTCTGTTAGGAGGCTTAGAAAAAATAAATGTGTTATTCCTGTACTTTACCTTTTTGTACACTGGCAACCTTTACCCTCCATCTGCACTCTCAAAAAGTACAAGGATGGTAGGTCTCTCAGCAATTGTGCATCAATGTCCTTCTCTCATTCTCCAAATGTGTCTCCATCTTCATTGTGAGAATGACATTAACTGACACGCTTAAGAAGGTAAACTTGCACATTCACTTTTTAATATGTTTTACTAGAGCATGCAGGATATATTACACTGCATGGTAAAAAAATTAAATACAGTATATTTCAAAAGATTCTGCCAAAAAGCCAGTCCTTTTTTTATTTTCTCAGTGGTCTTCTTAATGTTCAGTATATCATTATGCTATGGTCCCTCTGATTTTGTCCTGCTTATTTCCTGGTGTTAAAGAGGTACTGAAATAAGAGATAAATTCTTTTTCTTTTTTCCTTTCCTATTTTACATGTGCTCAATTTCTATCATTCTCACTGAGTTTGATCTTCGTTCAGAAGTTAATGAGGCTAGATTAATACCACTAACTCAATTCATTTCAGTTTTATTGAGTCATAGAAAAATAGAGTTGGAAGTAGACGTAAAGGACACCAATGGCTGTTCCCAATACAGAAATTTACTCTTCACCCTTCCTAATGAATGGTCATCAAGTCTTTGTTTGAACATGACTGGTCATGGGGAACTCACTATCTACCCTAACTCTCTCTTAGAGACTGATTCCAGGGAAACCCAACCTGCAAAATTGTCTTTTCATGAAGCCCCATCCATTGTTTACCTCATTTCTTTCTATTGGGCAAAAAACATATGCCTCTTCCATCCACTTAATAATCCTTTCCTGAGAACTAACACAAATAGGAATATTCCTTTAAATATTTGTTTGTTGGAATGTGTCTTGAAACATAAACAATGTTATGACAATAGTAACTAGATAAATATTTACATCAACATATAACTTGCAATTCTTTCTCAAAAAATTCAAATACAAATTCACTCAAAATTGCTGAAAAAGTAATCAAGATTTTTCTAAAATAGTTATACTTTTATGACTATTTCATCAGCTGGATCCTCCTTTTCCAAAATTGAAGAATTTATTTTACTAGAGGATTTATGTATTTTTTTTACAACAAGAATTTTTTTTACTAGAGTTAATATTGGGTTTTTTGTTACTGATTGGTGTTTCAGCCAGCAACACAGGAATAGTAAAATCACACAATTTTATATTCCTAACCTACCCTCATTCTCACTCTGGAGGGTCCTGAAATAGATAAATGCAAAAACAGCACACAAATATAGAAAGAAGTAACATCTTAATAATGTCTAAGCCAATGTCTGATAACTCTTAATATATAACTCTAATAAAGCCTTGGGTAGAGCACATAGCTTTACTTCAAATTCAAATAATACATTACTTTCCCTCATGTCTGAATCTACTAGTTAGCATATTACTACCTTTTCATTGCTGAAAAGAATAGGAAGTAGAAGTAAAAACCAATATATAAGGAACTCAAACAACTTTACAAGAAGAAAACAAGCAACCCAATTAAAAAATGGGCAAAAGAGCTAAGTAGGCATTTCTCTAAGGAAGATATCCAAATGGCCAACAGACATATGAAAAAATGCTCAACATCACTCAGCATCCGGGAAATGCAAATCAAAACCACATTGAGATACCATCTAACCCCAGTTAGGATGGCTAAAATCCAAAAGACTATGAACGATAAATGCTGGCGAGGCTGCGGAGAAAAAGGAACTCTCATACATTGTTGGTGGGACTGCAAAATGGTGCAGCCTCTATGGAAAATGGTATGGAGGTTCCTTAAACAATTGCAAATAGATCTACCATACGACCCAGCCATCCCACTGTTGGGAATATACCCAGAGGAATGGAAATCATCAAGTCAAAGGTATACCTGTTTCCCAATGTTCATCGCAGCACTCTTTACAATAGCCAAGAGTTGGAACCAGCCCAAATGCCCATCATCAGATGAGTGGATACGGAAAATGTGGTACATCTACACAATGGAATACTACTCAGCTATAAAAACGAATGAAATACTGCCATTTGCAACAACATGGATGGACCTTGAGAGAATTATATTAAGTGAAACAAGTCAGGCACAGAAAGAGAAATACCACATGTTCTCACTTATTGGAGGGAGCTAAAAATTAATATATAAATTCACACACACACATACACACACACACACACACACACACACAAACCGGGGAGGGGGGGAAGAAGATATAACAACCACAATTATTTGAAGTTGATACAACAAGCAAACAGAAAGGACATTGTTGGGGGGGAGGGGGAGGGAGAAGGGAGGGAGGTTTTGGTGATGGGGAGCAATAATCAGCTACAATGTATATCGACAAAATAAAATTTAAAAAAAAAAAAAAAAAAAACCAATATGCACAATTGTGAACAGCCCCCGAGTCCAGTCATCCATCCAAATGCATAGAAGAGAGAGAACTATGCAGGGATACAAAATCTTCTTTAAAAAACAGTAATCCCACCTACTAGTAATCATGATCAAGATTGTGTCCAGAAAGTGGAGAAGTGGACTGATGCAATTGGAACTGCTTTATGCTAAAAAGAAGGATCTTAGGGAGGTGGAAAAGAGATTGGAACTTTTTCCACATCATTCATTCTCTACTTGCCACTGTCTTGGAATATGAAGATATATACCCCTTCCCCCGCCAAAAAAAACTCTTCTGTGTGATTATTTTGTGTAAATTCCTTCTCTCTAATATAGGCCTTCAAACTTTCCTTCTAAATACATGTATTTTCCTCCATATTAGACAACCTACCCTAAATTTGCCAATCTATGTTTAAAATCAAACATTACACTTATTAGCCATATATATAGTCCTTGACTAATTATTTAAACTCAGTCTCTGTTTTCAAATCTTAAAAATGGAAATAAGAGTAACATCTACCTCAAAAGTAAATTGCAAAGAGTAAAAAAGAGCAATGGAGTCTGGTGACTGCATTTTAAATCCAGTAAAGTTACTAGTACTTAACCTTGCAAAGTATCGTTTTCCCATATGTAAATTGGAGATAATAATAGCACTTCCTTTATAGCTATGTCATGGAAAATGAAATATCTACATAAATAATTTAGTATTAGCTACTATCATTATTTAAGAACCCAGAATATAGCAGGCCTCCAAATTGTTGGTGCTCTCCCTCTCCTCCCAAACCCCACTTCTTTCCACATATATGGAAAGTATATATGTCCTTTTATCACCTTGTCCTTGTCAATAATGATGGATAAGGGACTCATGTCTTTCTTTTGGGGGAAAGGACTCACTTAAGAAGACCTTTGATGCTATAATATATATTTTGGGAGTCCTTCTGAAGATTTTTTCTGAAACTTCATTCAGTGGAGGGCACACATTAATGCTAAATCTGGAACCCAAAATAGATGGATAGATAAATGTACTTTATATTTACTGCCTTAGGCAATTTATCACATAGGTAGCACATTTAATATTTTACTTAGCATATCTTTGAACTACCTCTTTCTAGCCAAAGTATAAGTATCCTTGGATAGATAGAATTTTAAAAGAGTGTAAGCATATTAAGACATACTTTACTGCTTCTCAGACAGCACAGATGGATGGGGGGGAAAGGAAATCTTTGTGACCCAACATTATCTTTCATAACTCATCAAGAGCTTTTACTGGTCATTTCCTTTAATTCAGACTCATATTAAAATTGTTTTCTATTTTCTTAATGAGCTATTCTTACACAAAAGCCTATGTCCAGTATGTACTTTTAAAAATATGCTCTATTATCAAGGCACAAGTTTACAAAAAGGCAATTATTTAGTCTTAGCACTTCTACCTGATTCCAATGTGACACATGCATTAAACCTGCTAGTCATTGTAAAAATGTTCTCGTGACGCATGGCAGACCAGTAGGCACTATAAAAATAGATCAAATACCACTCACTTAATTCCACATCTATCCAATAATGCTTTGACTTCACGACATTTCTGCAAAACTGAGAAAGATGATTCTGAATTGAAATAAAAGTTTTCATTTCCTCATCATGTCAAAATGCTTCAAATTTTCCTGCTGTAAATGACGGAACATTAACTGTAGAGAATCAAGTAACCCATATACTCCATTAATCTAATACTAATTAAAATTTCTAACCAAAGGTAAATTCAGATTAATTTATTCAGAAATAGAGGTATCTCTTGTTATTCACATAAAATGATGCACAAAAGTAATCAAATCTACATCTATACATGAATAGACTCTAACTCTAACTTCAAGATGCTTCTCTAGTTTCCCAGTTTATTAACAAAGAATAATATTCTTCCCTCTGACAAATTTGCTAGTCTATGTTAGAAATGAACCACACCATCAATTTTGAAATTAAAATTCCTCAACAAAGATTTGCCTTAAAAGTCTAATGAAAAGGAGAAAGATGGAAACAAACAAACAAAAATTATTCAACTAACAGAACTACAAAAGATAAATCTCCTACCACGTATTGGTCACTTGGGAATCAATAAAATTCACTTTATTTTGTGCTTAAGTAAAAATGCTTTAAATTGGAAGGAACTGCAATTTGGGAAGGTGTGGAGAAAATTACATATCAACAATGATATTACTTGTCACACATTATTATTAAAAAAGAATTATTAAAGACACTGCATAATACTTTTTTAAATTTTATTTTGTCAACATACAATGTAATTGATTATTGTGGCCCATTACAGAAACCTTCCTCCTTCCTCCCTTTCACCCTCCCTCCCAACAAACTTCTTTCTGTTTGCTTGTTGTATCAACTTCAAGGAATTGTAATTGTTGTGTCTTCTTCCCTCCCCCGCCCCAGGTTATCTGTGTATTTATTTATTTTTAGCTCCCACAAATAAGTGAGAACATGTGATATTTCTCTTTCTGTGCCTGACTTGTTTCACTTAATATAATTCTCTCTAGGTCCATCCATGTCGTTGCAAATGGCAGTATTTCACTCTTTTTTATAGCAGAGTAGTATTCCATTGTGTAGATATACCACTTTTTCCATATCCACTCATCTGATGATGGACATTTGGGCTGGTTCCAACTCTTAGCTATTGTAAAGAGTGCTGCAATGAACATTGCAGAACAGGTATACCTTCGACTTGATGATTTCCATTCCTCTGGGTATATTCCCAGCAGTGGGATAGCTGGCTCATATGGTAGATCTATCTGCAATTGTTTGAGGAACCTCCATACCATTTTCCATAGAGGCTGAACCATTTTGCAGTCCCACCAGCAATGTATGAGAGTTCCTTTTTCTCTGCAACCTTGTCAGCATTTATCATTCACAGTCTTTTGGATATTAGCCAACCTAACTGGGGTGAAATGGTATCTCAGTGTGGTTTTGATTTGCATTTCCCGAATGCTGAGTGATGTCAAGCATTTTTTCACGTGTCTGTTGGCCATTTGTATATCTTCCTTAGAGAAATGCCTACTTAGCTCTTTTGCCCATTTTTTAATTGGGTTGCTTGTTTTTTTCTTGTAAAGTTGTTTGAGTTCCTTATATATTCTGGATATTAATCCTTTGTCAGATGTATATTTTGCAAATATTTTCTCCCACTCTGTTGGTTGTCTTTTAACTCTGTTAATTGTTTATTTTGCTATGCAGAAGCTATTTAGTTTGATATAATCCCACTTGTTTATTTTTCCTTTCATTGCCCATGCTTTGAGGGTCATATTCATGAATCTGTGCCCAGTCCTACTTCCTGAAGTGTTTCTCCTATGTTTTTTTCAAGAAGTTTTATTGTTTCAGGGTGTATATTAAATTTGTTAATCCATTTTGAGTTGATTTTTTTAGTATATGGTGAGAGGTATGGATCTAGTTTCATTCTCCTGAATATTGATATCCAGTTATCCCAGCACCATTTGGTGAAGAGGCAGTCTCTTCCCCGGTGTATAGGCTTGGTGCCTTTGTCAAAGATCAGATGGCTGTAGGTGTGTGGATTGATTTCCTGATTCCCTATTCTATTCCATTGATCAGTGCATGTTTTTATGCCAGTACCATGCTGTTTGGGTTATTATAGCTTTGTAGTATAGTTTAACATCAGGTAGTGTTATGCCTCCAGCTATTTTTTTTTTCTCATAATTGCTTTGGCTATGCATGGACTTTTGTTATTCCATATAAATGTTTGGATAGTCTTTTTCCATTTCTGAGAAAAATGTCATTGAAATTTTGATGGGGATTGCATTGAATCTGTAGATCACTTTGGGTAGTATGGACATAATCACTATGTTGATTCCTCCAATCCATGAGCATGGGATATCTTTCCATATTCTTGTGTCCTCGTTAATTTCTCTCAGCAGTGGTTTGTAGTTCTCATTATAGAGATTTCTCATATCTTTGGTTAAGTCTATTCCTAGGTATTTTATTTTTTTGGTGGCTATTGTAAATGGGCAAGCTTTCTTGATTTCTCTTTCTGCATGTTCACAATTGGAGAATAGAAAATGCTTCTGATTTTTGTCTTTTGTTTTTGTATCCTGCTACTTTGCTGAAATCATCTATCAACTCCAAGAGTTTTTTTTTGTAGAGGCTTTAGGCTGTTCAATATGTAGGATCGTGTCATCTGCAAAGAGGGACAGTTTGATTTCATCTTTTCCAATCTGGATGCCCTTTATTTCCTTCTCCTCTCTGATTGCTCTGGCTACTACTTCCAACACTATGTTGAATAGGAGTGGTGAAAGTGGGCATCCTTGTCAGGTTCCTGTCCTTAAAAGAAAAGCTTTCAGCTTTTTCCCATCCAAGAGGATATTGGTGGTGGGTTTATCATATATAGCTTTAATTATGTTGAGATACTTTCCATCTATACCTAACTTATAGAGTTTTTATCATGAATGAGTGTTGAATTTTATCAAATGCTCTTTCAGCATCTATAGAGATGATCATATGGTCCTTGTGTTTGACTTTATTGATATGGTGGATCACACTTATTGATTTAAGTATGTTGAACCAACCTTACATACCTGGGATGAATCCCACTTGATCAGGCACATAATTTTGCATATGTGTTGCTGTATTCTGTTAGCTAGGATTTTATTGAGGATTTTTGCATCTATATTCATCAAGGATATTGGCCTGTAGTTTTCTTTTTTAGTTGTATCTTTACCTGGTTTCAGTATCAGAGTGATGTTTGCTTCATAAAATGAGTTTGGGAGAATTGCCTCTGTTTCAATCTTTTTCAATAGTTTGGAGAGAATTGGTGTCAATTCCTCTTTGAAGGTTTGGTAAAACTCTGCTGTGAATCCATCTGGTCCTGGGCTTTTCTTTGTTGGGAGCCTTCTAATAACAGCTTCAATCTCTTTTATTGTTATTGGTTTGTCCAGATTTTCTACAACTTCTTGGTTCAGTTTTGGGAGCTTGTGTGTGTCCAGAAATTTATCCATTTCCTCCAGATTTTCAAATTTGTTGGCATATAGTTCTTTATGGTAGTCTCAAATGATTCCTTGTATTTCAAATGTATCAGTCCTAATATCACCTTTTTCAATTCTAATTTTTGTTATTTGGATCTTCTCTCTTCTTTTTTTAGTTAGCTGTGCTAATGGTTTGTCAATTTTATTTATCTTTTCAAAAAACCAACTTTTTGATTCAGTGATCTTTTCTATTGTTTTTTGGGTTTCAATTTCATTAAGTTTTGCTCTGATCTTTATGATTTCTTTCCATTTGCTAATTTTGGGTTTGGATTATTCTTGTTTTTCTAGTTCTTTAAGGTGAAGTATTTGGTTGTTCACTTGCCATCTTACCTTTCCTGTGAAGTAACCATTTAATGTGAAAAACTTCCACCTTAGTACTGCTTTGGCAGTATCCCACAGGTTTTGGTATGATGTATCATTGTTTTCATTAGTTTCAATAAATTTTTTGATTTCCTATTTGAATTTTTTCTTGGATCCATATGTCATTAAGTAGAATGCTGTTTAATTTCCATGTGTTTGTATAGTTTCCAGAATCTGGTTTGTTATTGATTTCTAATTTTAATCCATTGTGGTCTGAAAAAATACATGGGATAATTCCAATTTGTTTGAATTTGTTGAGACTTGATTGTGACCTAACATGTGATCTATCCTGGAGAATGATCCATGTGCTAATGAGAAGAATGAATATTCTGAGGTTGTTGGATGGAATGTTCTGTAGATATCTGCCAAGTCCAATTGGTCTAGAGTATTGTTTAGATCTTATGTTTCTCTGCTGATTCTTTTTCTAGATGATCTGTCCAACATTGATAGTGGGGTGTTCAGGTCCCTGCTATTACGGTATTAGTGTCTATTTCCTTCTTTAGTTCTAATAGAGTTTGCTTCATAAATCTGGCTGCTCTGACATTAGGTGCATATATATTTATGATTGTTATGTCTTCTTGATGGATCAATCTTTTTATCATTATGTAGTGGCCCTCATTATCTCTTTTTATGGTTTTTAGTCTAAAGTCTATTTTATCAGATATAAGAATAGCTGCTCCAGCTCATTTTTCATTTCTGTTTGCATGGTAAATCTTTTTCCATCCTTTCACTCTTACTTTACGTGACTCTTTATAGGTGAGGTGGGTCTTTTGAAGGCAGCATATAGTTGGGTCCTCCTTTTTAATCCAGTAAGCCAATCTGTGTCTTTTGATTGGGGAATTTAAGCCTTTTACATTAAGAGTTGTTATTGAAAAGAGTTGTTATTGAAAAGAGTTGTTATTGTTATTTACTCCTAGCATTTTATTAATTTTTGTTTGAATGTCTTAAGTGTCTTTTGTTCCTTTCTTTCTGATTTACTGTTTGTTTTCTGTATTTGTTGCTTCCTTGGGTTGTAGATAAAGTTTTTTTTTTTCTCTTCATTGTTGCCATTTTTATTTTATTAGTGGATTTTAATTTTTCTTGAATTTTTATGGCAGTGGTAGTTATTTTTCAGTTACCAAACCCAGTACTCCCTTGAGAATTTCTTGTAAGGGTGGTCATGTGATAGTGAACTCCCACAGTTTTTGTTTGTCTGAGAAATACACTATTTGCTCTTCATTTCGGAAGGATAGCCTTGTGGGGTAGAGTATTCTTGGCTGGCAATCTCTGTCTTTTAGTATTTTGAATATATCATCCCATTCCTTTCTGGCTTTTAGGGTTTGTGATGAAAAGTCTGATGTTAGTCTGATTGGCGCTCCCTTATAAGTGATTTGATGCTTCTCTCTTGCAGCTTTTAAGATTCTCTTTGTCTTTGAGTTTTGCCAATTTGACTATAACGTGTCTTGGAGAAGACCTTTTTGGGTTGAATACTTTTTGGGATCTTTGAGCTTCCTGAATCTGAAGATATGTGTCTTTTCCTATACCTGGGAATTTTTCTACCACTATTTTGTTGAATATGTTTTCAATGCAATCTCCTTTTCCTCCCCTTCTGGAATACCCATGACTCGGATATTTGAGCACTTAAGGTTGTCTGATATCTCTCTTAGATTTTCTTCAATGTTCTAAATTCTTTTTCTTTTTTTATTTTGTCTGCTTGTGTTATTTCAAACAGCCCATCATCAAGGTCAGATGTTCTCTCTTCTGCTTCTGCAAGCCTGCTGGTTAAATTCTCTGTTTTGTCTTTTATTTGGTTGAATGAATTCTTCAGCTCAGCAAGGTCTGCTACATTCTTTTTCAGGGCATTGATTTCCTTGTACATTTCTTCTTTCAGGTCCTGTATACTTTTCCTCTTTTCATCATGTTGTCTTTCTTGTATCTCATTTAGTTTCCTTAGAATTATCACTCAAAATTCCTTGTCAGACATTTCAAGGGCTTCTTGTTCTATAGGATCTCTAGAGAGTTATTAACCTTTGGTGGTGTACTGTTTTGATTTTTCATATTTCTAGTATCTTTCCTTTGATGTTTTGTCGTGGTGGCAGGGGATTTCATGATCCTCTGGTTTGAAACTATTGTCTGGCTAGGATGCTGCTGGGGCTGCCAATTTGGTATGGTTGCCTCAGTGTCTGCTCAGTTGTCTACTAGTGCCTCCAGTGCATGGTTACCTCGGATCTTGGGCCTCTCAGAGGAGGTGCCTCTCTGGTCAGCATGCACTATGCCAGGCTGGCAATAGAGTCGGGCAGTGGTGGCAAGGCCTACCTACTGCATTGCGCGCTGGCACCACAGGGCATGTAGTCTCCAAGGATCATGGGCCTCTCTGGCTGGGTGCCTCTCTGATCAGCTCGCCATTAGTGGGTCTGGGGATGGAGTTGAGTGGAGGCGGCAAGGCCTACCTGCTGGGTAGCATGCTGGCACCACAGGGCGTGTGGTCTCCGCAGATCTTGGGCTTCTCCAGCTGGGCACCTCTGTGATCAGTCTGCACTCGGCGAGGCTGGCAATGGAGTCAGGTGGCAGCGGTGAGGCCTACCTGCTGGGTTGTGCACTGGCACCACAGGGCGCGTAGTTTCCAAGGATCTTGGGCCTCTCTTGCTGGACGCCTCTCTGA
Organism: Cynocephalus volans; assembly: GCF_027409185.1. Classification (NCBI taxonomy): domain Eukaryota; kingdom Metazoa; phylum Chordata; class Mammalia; order Dermoptera; family Cynocephalidae; genus Cynocephalus; species Cynocephalus volans. Next base: position 83,566,785 of record NC_084464.1, read on the forward strand.
TCGGCACGCACTCGGCGGGGCTGGGGATGTAGTCAGGTGGCGGCAGCAAGGCCTACCTGCTGGGTCATGTGCTGGCACCACAGGGTGCATGGTCTCCACAGATCTTCACACTGCACAATATTAATTGCAGTCTTAAGTAAAGATCCATCTTCTCCAGAAATGGCTTATTCCTCAAAGTATCTTTAGTGGACCAGGAGGCAGAGAGTTAGAGACCCTCTCTGCTAAGGCCATTAAGAAGCCACCCTTGATACACTCTGACAGCACTCAAGTTTTCCACACCTATAATCACTATTGCATTTTTTTCTAATTATTTGTTTGGTATCTGCTTCCTATGGTAGGTTTTGAGTTTTCTGAAAACAAGGATATTCATGGTGTTGGTTCTGCTGTATTCCCAGCACCACTACTCTCCCTGGCACAGAGCAGGTTATCAAAAAATTTGAATGGATTGTTAAATGAATGAATTAGAGAAAGCCTATACTTGTAAAAGAAAGAATGAATGAACAACTAAAGTGCAAATTTCCCTTAAGCAGTTGGTATAGAGACATTTTTACTAATTATTTTGATCACAAAACAATGGAAATGTTCACCAATCATTCCTGGGAGAGAGAAGCAAAATGATGAAACTTGATACAGCCACAATATGTGACATTTCATTTTTCTTTAAAAAATTGCGAATATTTAAAGTTTAGTGTTTCGTGGTAAATTAACTTCAACATGTTTTGAAGCATTTTACTGGAAATTGTAAGTTGTATGATAAGGCAAGGCCAGGAAACAAAAGGCACACAGATTGGAAAAGGAGGAGGAAAGAATCTCTCTTTGCAGACAATAAGGTCATGTACGTAAAAAATACTAAGAAATTTGCAAGCGAAAAAGCTATTAGAATTAATGTAGTGGTCTAAAATGTCCACAAATTATTTAATACTCCACTCTTCAAGATATGGCACCTAATTTCCCTTCCCTTGCATGTGGCATATCTGTCCACTCAACATCTACAGGAGCTGAGAACTGAGTGCCAGGCAACATGGGGTGGGTTTTTCATACATCATACCACTTAATCTTCAAAACAAATCCCTGGGATGTGAACTTAGCACCCCTGATCAGAAGGTGTAAAAATATAAATTAGGAGAATAGGCAAAAACAGAAGCAAGTAACTCAGGAACCGTCTGAAGGAGGACTGTATGTGTCAGCCACCCTCATTCTTCTTCCCATTCCCATGTAAGCAGTGGTGTTTTGCCACCACTTTGAAGCTACAGAAACACCTTCTTTAAAAACGGAATAATCTAAATAAAACTTCTGGTTAGAGTTATTACCATGAAAAGGCCCTCCTTGTATTGCTTTTCATTGTGGGAGGTGAGGAGAGAAGTGACCAGAGGACATGTGGTGTTCCTGTCTTCACACTCTAAAGTAATCCTTGCCAAACCATATGGCCTGACTCTGTGTCCAGGTCTTGCAGTAAGCACGTTCATTCTGGGATGGCCAAAGCTAACACACACCCAAAAAAATAGGTAAGCAACCCAGAGGATAAGTCTTGGAGGCTCAAATTTCATCTAAGAGAATTACAAAAGTAAAAAACAGAGAGAATAGAAGGGATGAAATAACATCAAAAAAAGTTCCAATCTAAGAAAATACAACACAAATTTTCAAATTGAAAGGGTGAATCAAGAAGACAAATAAAACCTTTTTTTAAAAGAACATGTTTTTAAAAGACTTCTAGAATCAGCTCTAATATGTAAAGAGCAGTATAGCATTATTTGAAAATGAACTTAGATTAGTTTTAAATGTATATTGCAAACAAGACCAAACTGTGTGTTGTCTGAAAAAATACACTTTAAATGTAAATACAGAGATAGATTAAACCAAAAAACAACAGAGAAATATATACCATGCTAACCATAATCAAAATAAATCTGGATTAGCAATATTAATTTCAGGGAAAACAGACTTTGGAACAAGGAAAATTCTTCGAGAAGACATAATAATCATTAGTGTGTATGCACCTAACAAGTGAGAATCAAAATACATGCGGCAAAAATTGATAGAACTGCAAGGAAAAGTAAACAAATCCACTAATATATCTAGAGACTTCAAAATCCTTCAGGAATAATTCAGGATGAAATGCAGAATGTAACCAAAGAATCTAACTTTATTACAAATGTATAAAACAAGCTCACCAAAACAGGGGGGAAAAAGGTGCTGTACACCATGGGTGTACAAGTTAACAATTCTGATACTGCCAAACGTGTACACTGGAATTGAACAGTTAGATAAATGGATGGTAGCTGGTGGAATCCAGGTTTTTCACTGTTGGAGTGGGAATTGACAGATTAGTAAGAGGACGACAATATGATGGTCCATGAGGTAATGTATCAGAGTTGCAGACATCAATCAGAACTCGTGTTTAACTTGGTATATATACAGACGGATACATATGGAAATGTATACATGAGTGTATATACATGGGTTAGTATACCCACATATATTTCTACAGTTTAATCAGCTGAGAGGCCTTAGAAGCCATGACATATAGTAGCAATGAGCATATCTAAGGCCCTAATCTTGGTTTCTAATACCATTTTCAATAAAAGGAACCAGAGTTCCTTGGAGAAATGGCTAATTTTAGGAATGGAGCAAAAAATAAACAAGGTGAGCTCCTATGGTGACAGAAAGTAAGGAAGTACTCAGAAAAAAACAAAAAAGCAAACTGCATTGATGGGAGTATGTCAAACAGACACAGGAGCAAACTGAAAGCTTTCCCAGCAGTCAAAGCTGGAACAATGTGAGGAACAAAATAAAGCAGTATTTGATTACAACCTAAAGTATAAAATAAATATCATGAGTCCATATTGATATTAAAAAATGATTAAATAAATTAATAAAAATGGGGGAAGAGGCAAAACTCCCTTGCAGAAAAATTCTACGTAAATCTATATTGTTATTCTACTCTAAAGGAGAGGGAGCAGAAGTCCTCATTCCTTAACTCTAGGCTGTGCATAGTTAATTCCTTGCAAAGAACATAGTATGAAAATGTGGAGAAAAAAGTAATTTTAAAGTGGAGAAACCTTAAAAACACTAATTCAGCCAGGTTATAAAGGTCAACATCGGTAGTTATAAATTATGTTGACATTACATCCCTTCGGTATGAAATTATAAAAATGATACTTTACCTCTGTGGTTTTCTTCTCCAAACCTATAACCCCAGTCTAATCATAAGAAAAACATCAAAAAAAAAAATTCCAACTAAGGGGTGTCCTACAATAAACCTGACCAGTACTCCTGAAAGCTGTCAAGGTCATCAAAAACGAGGAAAGTCTGAGAAACTCACAGCCAACATGAGTCTAAGAAGACAAGACAACGAAATGTTATGTGGTAACCTCAATGGGATCCTGGAACAAAATAAACCAGTCAGTTAACAAGAAATAAGGAAAGATGAATAAGCTACAGACTTCAGTTAATAATAATGTAATAATATTGGTTCATTAAATGTGACAAATGTAAAATGTAATATAAGATTTTACTGATAGAGAAATATAGTATATGGCATGGGGTATACAGGAATTCTCTGTACTATCTGCTCAATTTTTCTGTAAATATAAAACCGTTCTGAAAATTAAAGTCTATTGATTTTTTTAGAGACTTTAAAGGAACTTTCTTTCCACAGAGCCTCTAGGAATTTCAAAACCCATGAACAAAGAGAAAAAAAATTGACAAGTTTTCAGAAAAAGAAAAAGTGGATGATTTTCAGAGCGATGAGACTCAGGAATGCATACAGTTTCTCATGAGCAATATTGGGTGCTAGAAGAAAATGGGAAAAAGCCTTCAAAGTTTTGAGACAAAAATAATTTTGAGCCAAGACAAATAAATTATTTGAGCCTATCTAAACTGCTACTCAAATACCCTAGCAAAATAAAAATATTTTCAAACTGTCAAAGACTCAGAAAACTCACAGATTCTTCCTTTAAAAATTATTAAAAGATGTTTTTTAGCAAAATAAAAAAGGAACAAAAGGAAGAGGAAAATATAGGAACTGAGACACAGAGACAGTGAAGCAAACCCAGGAGTACAATGAAATCACAGGGTAACAAGTTTATACCTGGATGAGAAGAAACATGGTCCAAAGTAAAGCTGAATGTTAGAACCTTTGAGAAGATGATCTTGAAGATGAGAATGAATTCCCTATAACAAAAAACTGATGAAAAATCTGAATCATTTTAGTGAGGAGATGAAAAAATGTTGTAATATTAGCTTATTAATACACAATATTTACCTCCATGCCTCAAGTTTTTAAGATTATGGCTCTCATTCCAGACGCTAAATTTAGTGAAATAAGATTATATCTCCTCCAAAACCCTTCAAAGCCCTCCAAAACTACTTCAAAACCCTTCCTGGTTGTTTAGTAAATAATATATACGTACTCAACAGTTTGATCTCCGTATTGGTAAAATATTCAGAATAAATCTGTAGACAAAGCATGAAAGACTTAACTATACTATAGAATAAAATTTAAATGCTATAAAAATGGATAATTGAAAATCGTGATATAATGTATGAAGGTGGGGAGGTGGAAACAATGGGAGACATGATAGGTACTGTAGATGTACTCATTCTTTCATCTGATATACAAAGAGATACTGACTAAGGCTAGTTGGTGGAGAAACAGCAGTTTAATTCTATTATATAATGATGGAAAGGAACCAATAAAAGAACTAAAAAATAAGTACATTACTGACTGAGCATGTGGCAGTGTTTGGGAGGGTGTTAGAGGAGTAAAAAGAAGGTAATATAATGACCTAAATTCCTCATTTTTGAAAGTAGGGTGTTACCAGATATTCACTTAAGTTGATAACTCAAGAAATGTAGATACTCACACATTAGAAAAAGATTGTTAAAGACAAGATAAGGAGGTATTTATTTTAAGTTTTTAATTCAAAAAATTATTAAATTAAGTTTAAGCTTTGGTTATTTAAAAATGCTAATGCTTATGCCCAAATTCTGAAGGATAAATGACACCTACATTACCTGCTACTTTAATTGCAGTTTATGTTCCCTAGAAACCAACAGACTCATGAAGCAAATGAAGACAGCCAAGCCTAGCTCTAAGCATGGACTGAGCCTTAAGTCTTCACTGTTCAACAAAGAAAAAAAGCATGAAAATAAATCAACTAAATATTCAATTCATAATATAGGAAAGACTAAACCCAAGAAATAGAAATATAAGGAAAGCAAGAGAGGAGAAATAAAGCACTAAATAATGTTTAATGAATAAATAATGTAAGAAACATAATATACTTGATAAATAATCTAAATTGTAGTTAAAACATGGAACAGACATACTGCAGCAAGTTGGTTTACTTTAGTCTGCTTTGTAAAGGAAAAGCACTAGTAAACATAAGTAAGGACAAGAAATGAAATATAACAGATAAAATTGTATTATTTGTAATTATAACAAGTAGATTCTGAAGGAAGATGAAACAATTTAAACATAGATCCTGCAACGCAGAACCTTATAAGTGAAGCCCAGCAAGTATACAAGTAACTTAAAGGTGAGACAACATTAATTAAGTACCACATGGATAACAATAAGTAGAGCCAGTTATAGGTATAAGGGAAACAGGATATTTCAGTAACAGAAAAACTGAATAAAGAGAAAGTTTCCAGAAGAAATGGACAATCAGTAAAGCAATGCTGCAATGACATCAGGCAGAATGGATTTTGCATAGATGGGAAGCCAAAGGGTTCCTTTCATTACCACAAACTCTGAAATGGATATCAATTAAGAAGTAACTGGATATCCAAGGTCTGTCAACAAAAAAAGTAGGTAAATTATAAAAGGTACAGGAAGGGAAAGAAAAGGGGCAAAGAAAAAAGATGGAGAAGGGAATAGAACAAATACATTTCTGATTTTCTCTGAGACATCCCATTCCATTAGGTTCCACAAACTCATATTATCATAGAACTGGTAAGGATCTTAGAGATCATTTTCTAAATCCCCCTCATTTTACACATGAGGGACATGTGTTCCTAGATGAGGAACAAGGAAAATCACACTCTTGAGAAGAAACTCCAGACTCCAGATTTACAGGTCAGTTACTGTTGCATTACACAGCGTGGTCTCCCATTTACTCAAACAAAAGACACAGGGTAGTATTCCATGGTTTCTCACTATATATATATATAGATAGATAGATTTTTTTTTTTTTACAGTATTTTATTTTTCTTATGTCTTGAGCAACACCTACATTGCAGTGGAGTGGGAGGAGGAAAGAAAAATTTAAAAGAAAGCCATCTCCAAACTCTACTTGGCTCAATTCCTACATGGCCATTCCTGCTGAACCCATGGGATTCAGGCACTCGAACTGAAATGGCAAAGTGCTGTCCTACTGGGACATGGCAGCAAATCCATCCTGATTCTTATTCAAATGTGTAAATCACGAAGCCCCCTTTAACATAATGTAAACACAGTTTTTTCCTGTCAATACAAGATCCAGCCACAATTTAAGGTTCTTTGTAATATTCCTAGCATCTTAGTCTCCAGGACTCCAAGAGCACATAAGGACAAAAACCTGTCACTGGCAATGCTCTGCAGTTCAATTAAGCTGGAAGTAGGAAGTAATTCTAAGATTCTGAATATGTTCTTGATGAAAATATTGGTTAGGAAAATGAATGTGCCCTCATGCCTATCTAGCACATCTGGTAGGAAAGGATTGTCACTTTATTTGCACTCCATGAACAATTAAAAATGTAATCTGCACTTTGGGACAAAGAAATCTGAAATGGCAGTTGACTGAAACATCCTCAATAAAAAAGTAATCCTGACTAAATTACTTTTTTTTTTTTTTTTTTGTCCTTTTTGGTGACCGGTAAGGGGATCGCAACCCTTGGCGTGGTGTCGCCTGCATGGCGCTCAGCCAGTGAGCACACCAGCCATTCCCATACAGGATCCGAACCCGCGGCGGGGGTGCCGCTGCGCTCCCAAGCTCCACACTCTCCCGAGTGTGCCACGGGGCCAGCCCCTGACTAAATTACTTTGAAGAACTGTTTTTTCCTTTAAATGCTTTATTAATTAAGTGTCATTACTTATAAAATTATGAGTTATTCTGGTTTGAACTAATATTATCTTTGAACTAAATAATTTTTCAGAAATGGGATGGGGGTGGGGGCCAGTCATAGATAGAAAGGGTTAAAATGAGTAGGTAGAAAGTTTCACAAGATCCACTGGGCAAAGGGATCCCTATAGACCCTGGGTGGGGAGGAGAGTGAGAAAGAAACAGAAGGAAGCTGAAAAGACAGGGAACAAACAGAACAGGAGATAACACAGAGGTGACAGGAACCGATGCTTCTTCCTTTTCTATTAGATTGGGAGGTGTGAGCAAAGGAGTTGTGAATAGTCCAGGCAGGCAAGTATGTAGCAAAGTTTGCATCAGCATTAATTGCATTTCCTGCAGGTTCTGAACACACTTATCTCAGCTACGGAGTCCTACCAGTGAAGGTGTGCTATCCTTCAGCACGTGGTTAAAAGACAGGGCATCTACACATTCAGACTTTATTGACCTAAAGAACTACATTTTCCTTAGGAAATTTTTGACCTAATATACATATTTCATTTCTAATTGCTAATTAAACTTATATTAAGATAATTCTACTTAAAAGTATCTGGAACTATATTTCAAAAAAGTTCTATTAGAGGTCAGCAGTAGCTACATTCTATGAAATTAAATACCTATAGATTGGAATATGAGTTGAGACAAAGGTAGGTTTGTTAGAAACAGGGTTTACCCTACAGTAAGGATAATAAGAGAGTACAACCTTCTGAGTTGCAATACCAGCTACACACTTAACTTTCAATTCTGGGAAGAAACTCCCATTGAATCTGAGATTTCTTATTCCAGTAATCTGTCTAGGGATAACAATCACAAAACCTGTACACCGCAATCCCCATCCCTCCCAACTCTTGCAGACAACACTAATCAATCAGTGTTCTCTTCTACTCGCGGCAGGACTCAGCATCATTACAGCATTTGACTGACAAGAGATGGCATGAGCTTAGAAATCTACTTTCCATCTGTGAGCTATTCTATTATCTTCTATGATGCTTTACTCAAAAATTAGCAATTAGTAATTGCTCAAGCCAAATACTTGTACTTCCAACTGTAAAAATATACAACTGAAAAAATGTAGAACTACAAAAACTTATTTTAAATTGCTATGAGGATTCTCAGAGTGAGAAGCTATATTTTAAATTCAGGTATTCTGTAATAAGTTTGCAACAGTATAGTGTTTTATAATCTTCAAAGAACTTTCATACATATTTTTTTAAATTTGACTCATTGCATTTCTGTGTGGCAGGGCAAAAAAAAATAGACAAAAGCAAGAAATGACCAGAAGATAAGAAAATGAGACATCAGTAATTTTGCTTTGATGATTTTTCTATAGAAACATAACAGGCTATGCATATTTGTGGGATACAGAGTTGACTATCAGTATTTTTGTGTATGATATGTAATGATCAAGTCACAATTACTAGCATATTCACTATTACAAAATCTAATTATTCTTTGTGTCCAATAACCAATTTCTCCCTAACCCCTTCCTTCTACCCCTTTCCCACTTCTAGGAACCATAATTCTGTTCTCTCCTTCTGAAAGTTCAAAGAATTATTGTTATTTGTTGATTCTTTGGGGGATTTTTTAGTTTTTTATTTTCTTAACTCCCACTTATGAGTGAGGACAGGACATGAGGTGTTTCTCTTTCTGTGCCTTGATTATTTCACTTGACATAATTTTCTCCAAGCTCATCCATGTTGCTGTGAATAGCAGAATCCCATTCTATTTTATGGCTGAGTAATATTCCATTGTGTATATATAGCACATTTTCCTGATCCAGTCATCTGTTGGTGAACATTCGGATTGTTTCCAACTCTTGACTATTGTCAATTGAGCTGCAATAAATATGGAAGTGCATGATGATTCCCATTCCTTTGGGTATATACCATATAGTGGGATTGCTGGATCATATGGTAGCTCTATCTGTAGTTGTTTGAGAAATCTCCATACTATTTTCCATAAGGCTTTACTAGTATACAGTCACCAACAGTGTAAAAGGGTTCCTTTTTCTCTACATCCTTGCCAGCATTTGTTATTCTCTGTCTTTTTTATAATAGCCAGTCATACAGAAAAATAAATCAGGAAAGCAAGCACATTTACAATAGTCTCCAAAATAATAAAATACCTAGGAATAAATCTAACCAAAGAGGTGAAGGACCTCTACAATTAGAGCTACAAATCACTGCTGAAATAAATTAAAGAGAACACAAAAAGATGGAAACACATTCCGTGTTCCTGTATTGGAAGAATTAATGCTATGAAAATATCCACACTACCCAAAGCGATCTACAGATTCAATGCAATCCCCATCAAAATACCAAGGACATTCTTCACAAAAATAGAAAAAGAAATCCTAGCATTCATATGGAACAATAAAAGATCCCTAATAGCCAAAGCAATCCTGAGCAAATAAATAAAGCTGGAGGCATTACACTACCTGACCTCTAATTACACTACAAAGCTATGATAACCAAAACAGCATGGTACTGGCACAAAAACAGATACATGGACCAACAGAACAGAACAGAGAACCCAAAAATCAACCCATGTACTTACAGCCAACTGATCTCCCACAAAGGCACCAAGAACATACAATGGGGAAAGGATATCCTCTTCAGTAAATGGTGCTGGGAAAACTGGATATCCATATGCAAAAGATTGAAACTAGACCCATACTTTTCACCATATATCAAAATCAACTCAAAATGGATTCAAGATTAAATATAAGATGTGAAACTATAAAACTCTTATAAGAAAATACAAGGGAAATACTTCAGGATGTAGGACTGGGCAAAAACTTCATGAATAAGACCCTAGAAGCACAGGCAACAAAAGAAAAAATAAACAAATGGATTATATCAAACTAAAAATCTTCTTCACAGCAAAGGAAACAATCAACAGAATGGAAAGAAAACCTACAGAATGAGGGAAAATATTTGCAAACTATATATCTGACAAGAAATTATCCAAAATATACATGAACTCCAACAACTTAACAATAAAAAAACAAATAATCCAATTAAAAAATGGGCAAAGGAGCTGAATAGACATTTCTCAAAGGAAGACAAGCAAATGGGAAATAGGTACATGAAAAGAAAATGTTTTGATGAGCTTGAAAGAAGTATTAGTTCCCATAGTGCAGGGAGGAGCTTACTATTTCTCCTTTTCTCGGTTTAACCCTAAACGAATAGTTTCTTCAGCCAGACTGCTACATCTAAGATTTTTCTTTGCATTTATAACTCAGTATTTCTGGAACTAATAATAAAATTGAAATCACAATTTTTCTATGATCTAGAGTCAAATTTTGTTCTTAGAAACATAAGCAGTCACTGAGGTAATATGTTTAAAGAATACTTTTATTTTCACATATTTTTACTATAGGAAAATATCAGACACATTTTCCTATTTGAATGCAAGTAATTCTAATTACAGTTGATTAAACTAGATCTTTGCTACCACAGACTGACATCAAAGACATCTTTGTTCTCTAGTACAAAAAATATTAAAATAAATCATTCTAAATAAACAATTACTGAGATCCTTTCAAAACTCCAGGGTCCTTAATATAGTTAACATACGAATTGGTCTCACTGGGTTCCTTATAGCTTGGATTTGAACTGCTAAAGTAAACTTGTTTATTTGTATCTATGACTGTGATATCTTTTACTATGATGGCTCAAATTATACAAGGTTCCAAAAAGAAATAAAAGCCCTGACTCACTATAAACAAAAACCTAGTATAGAAAACCCCACAGGTTCAATCAAAACAACTTTCTCTCATTTTAAGATGTACCTTAATCTGGCTACATATTTCCTTACACTCTATATGTCTTCTCCTAGGATTCTTTTTATTACTGTGAACTATTGCCAACAAAAATGCTAACTCATGAAATCCAACTTGTAGAAATGCCAGTTATGATAAATAAATTGATCCCACTCCACTCAAAGTGCCTGCCCTAATTTTTCTGTGCTTTTCACTGCTTTAGATTTGAGAGATTAATAACAAAGTTGGAAACACGGTTTCTGGGAAAAGTTTTCATGTCATTATCTCTGTTATCCCCAACATATCTGGGAGTGAGTAGGAAGCCTAGAGTCAGGAGGAGGATGTTCAGGCTACTGTGTAATCATTAGTAGAAACAATTCAGAGATGTTTCCTTTTAAACATGATCTGACTCAAGAGGGGGAAAGGTAGCCAGAGAAGCATTCTTGCTGACTACTGGCACATTTGCCTTCCCTAGCACATCAAAATGCCCGCCCAACACTAAATGCTACTCACAGACTGCACTGCTTCCAACAATTTGTTAACTTGACATGGAACTAAAGAGAAAAAAGGTGTTTTTATTCATGGAAGTGGATACTTGCTCAATAAACACCATAAAATTTTAATTGTATTGTTTTTATTATCAATCTGAGAGATATTTATTCACTGATTTAGGGGATTAATTCCCTAGAAGGATGGAGAAAATATTATTTCACAAGATTTATTGATTTGATACATTTTTCAAAACACCTCATAGCAACAAATTTTCTGTGCTGGCAAAACAGAACAAAAACAGATCTGATAAACGACACTCATTAGTTAGGAATTCTGTGTAGATGCGGCTTAAACTTTTGGCTTCTCTCCTGCTACCTATGGGACTGAGCAAATCCTGTAACATTGCTAAAATTCAGGTTTTTCATCTATAGATGGAAATTGTATTTCTCCCTCTTAGCATTGTGCTACGCACTAGCACATAGTAGCCTTTCATTAACGCTAACCAGTGTGAACAGAGGGAAGAGAAGAGGAGTACAGTAGTAACAGAATGATGTTTCTTTAAAAAAATCAATCCCAGTTTCAGTTTCATCCCATTAAAATTTTTTCTAACAGGAGATGCCCAAGACCTGCGGTGATCACGGACCCCAAGGCGAAAGCGCGCCCGAGCAGGTAGGCGCCGCCACCGCCTAACACCACCCCCAGCCCGGGTGAGTGCGTGCCCAACCAGAGAGGCCCCCCCAGAGAGGCAGGCCCCAGAGCCTCAGCAACCATGAGCCCTGAGGCGCCAGCGTGGGAACAGATAGGCGCTGCTGCTGGAATCCCAGCCCAACCCAATCCCCATGGCCCAGAGAGGCCTGAACCTTCCATCCAAAGGCACTGAGGCAGCCGTGCCAAATTGGAAATCCCAGCAGGATCCTACCCAGACAATAGTGTCAACTGAGTGGACCATGAAATCCCTTATCACAGTGACTAAACACCAAAGGAAAGATAACAGAAATATGAAAAACGAAGAAAGTACACCACCAACGGGTAATAACTCTCAAGCTCTAGATCCTATACAACAAGAAGCCCTTGAAATGGCTGACAAGGAATTTCACAAAATAATTCTAAAGAAACTAAATGAGATACAAGAAAACTCAGCTAGAGCACATGATGAAATGAGGAAAAATATACAGGACCTGAAAGAAGAAATGTACAAGGAAATCAACAACCTGAAAAAGAATGTAGCAGAGCTTCCTGACCTGAAGAATTCATTCAACGAAATAAAAAACACAACAGAGCATTTAACCAGCAGGCTTGCAGAAGCAGAACAGAGAACTTCGGACCTTGAAGATCGGCTGTGTGAAATAACACAAGCAGACAAAAAAAGGAAAAAGAATTTAAAACATTGAAGAAAATCTAAGAGAGATATCAGACAACCTTAAGCACTCAAATATCTGACTCATGGGTATTCCAGAAGGGGAGGAAAAGGAGATTGCATTGAAAACATATTCAACAAAATAGTGGTAGAAAAATTCCCAGGTATAGGAAAAGACACATATCTTCAGATTCAGGAAGCTCAAAGATCCCGAAAAGTATTCAACCCAAAAAGGTCTTCTCCAAGACACGTTATAGTCAAATTGGCAAAACTCAAAGACAAAGAGAGAATCTTAAAAGCTGCAAGAGAGAAGCATCAAGTCACCTATAAGGGAGCCCCAATCAGACTAACATCAGACTTTTCATCACAAACCATAAAAGCCAGAAAGGAATGGGATGATATATTCAAAATACTAAAAGACAGAGATTGCCAGCCAAGAAAACTTTAACCCGCACAGCTATCATTCTGAAATGAAGAGCAAATAGTATATTTCTAAGAAAAACAAAAACTGCGGGAGTTCACTACCACATGACCACCCTTACAAGAAATCCTCAAGGGAGTACTGCGTTTGGTAACTGAAAAATAATTACCACTGCCATAAAAATTCAAGAAAAATAAAAACCCACTAGTAAAATAAAAATGGCAACAATGAAGAGGAAAAAAAACTTTATCTGCAACACAAGGAAGCAACAAATACAGAAAACAAACAGTAAATCACAAAGAAAGGAACAAAACACACTTAAGACATCCAAACAAAAATCAATAAAATGCTAGGAGTAAATCAATATTTTTCTTTTTTTTCTTTTTTCTTTTTTTTAATTTATACCAATTTTTTTAAAATTTTATTTTGTCGATATACATTGTGGCTGATAATTGCTCCCCATCACCAAAACCTCCCTCCCTTCTCCCTCCCCCCTCCCCCCAACAATGTCCTTTCTGTTTGCTTGTCGTGTCAACTTTAAGTAATTGTGGTTGTTATATCTTCTTCCCCCCCCCCCCCGGTTGTGGGTGTGTGTGTGTGTGTGTGAGAGAGAGTTTATATATTAATTTTTAGTTCTCACCAATAAGTGAGAACATGTGGTATTTCTCTTTCTGTGCCTGACTTGTTTCACTTAATATAATTCTCTCAAGGTCCATCCATGTTGTTGCAAATGGCAGTATTTCATTCGTTTTTATAGCTGAGTAGTATTCCATTGTGTAGATGTACCACATTTTCCGTATCCACTCATCTGATGATGGACATTTGGGCTGGTTCCAACTCTTGGCTATTGTAAAGAGTGCTGCGATGAACATTGGAGAACAGGTATACCTTCGACTTGATGATTTCCATTCCTCTGGGTATATTCCCAACAGTGGGATAGCTGGGTCGTATGGTAGATCTATCTGCAATTGTTTGAGGAACCTCCATACCATTTTCCATAGAGGCTGTACCATTTTTGCAGTCCCACCAACAATGTATGAGAGTTACTTTTTCTCCAAAACCTCTCCAGCATTTATCGTTCAGGGTCTTTTGGATTTTAGCCATCCTAAATGGGGTGAGATGGTATCTCAGTGTGGTTTTGATTTGCATTTCCCAGATGCTGAGTGATGTTGAGCATTTTTTCATATGTCTGTTGGCCATTTGTATATCTTCCTTAGAGAAATGCCTACTTAGCTCTTTTGCCCATTTTTTAATTGGGTTGTTTGTTTTCTTCTTGTAAAATTGTTTGAGTTCCTTGTATATTCTGGATATTAATCCTTTATCAGATGTATATTTTGCAAATATTTTCTCCCACTCTGTTGGTTGTCTTTTCACTCTGTTAATTGTTTCTTTTGCTGTGCAGAAGCTTTTTAGTTTGATATAATCCCATTTGTTTATTTTTCCTTTGGTTGCCCGTGCTTTTGGGGTCATATTCATGAAGTCTGTGCCCAGTCCTATTTCCTGAAGTGTTTCTCCTATGTTTTCTTTAAGAAGTTTTATTGTTTCAGGGTGCATATTTAAATCCTTAATCCATTTTGAGTTGATTTTAGTATACAGTGAGAGGTATGGATCTAGGTTCATTCTCCTGCATATGGATATCCAGTTCTCCCAGCACCATTTGCTGAAGAGGCAATCCCTTCCCCAGTGAATAGGCTTGGTGCCTTTGTCAAAGATCAGATGGAAGTAAGTGTGTGGGTTGATTTCTGGATTCTCTATTCTATTCCATTGGTCAGTGTGTCTGTTTTTCTGCCAGTACCATACTGTTTTGGTTATTACAGCTTTGTAATATAGCTTAAAATCAGGTAGTGTTATGCCTCCAGCTTTATTTTTTTGCTCAGCATTGCTTTGGCTATGCGTGGTCTTTTATTGTTCCATATAAATGTCTGGATAGTTTTTTCCATTTCTGAGAAAAATGTCTTTGGAAGTTTGATGGGGATTGCATTGAATTTGTATATCAGTTTGGGTAGTATGGACATGTTTGCTATGTTGATTCTTCCAATCCAAGAGCATGGGATATCTTTCCATCTTCTTGTATCCTCTCTAATTTCTCTCAGCAGTCATTTGTAGTTCTCATTATAGAGATTTTTCACCTCCTTGGTTAACTCAATTCCTAAGTATTTTATTTTTTTGGTGGCTATTGTAAATGGGCAGGCTTTCTTGATTTCTCTTTCTCCATGTACACTATTGGAGAAAAGAAATGCTACTGATTTTTTTGTGTTGATTTTGTATCCTGCTACTGTGCTGAAATCATTTATCAATTCCAAGAGTTTTTTTGTAGAGGTTTTAGGCTGTTCAATATATAGGATCATGTCATCTGCAAACAGGGACAGTTTGACTTCATCTTTTCCAATCTGGATGCCCTTTATTGCCTTCTCTTCTCTGATTGCTCTGGCTAGTACTTCCAACACTATGTTGAATAGGAGTGGTGAGAGTGGGCATCCTTGTCTAGTTCCTGTTCTTAAAGGAAAGCTTTCAGCTTTTGCCCATTCAGGATGATATTGGCAGTGGGTTTGGCATATATGGCTTTAATTATGTTGAGAAACTTTCCCTCTATACCTAACTTATAGAGGGTCTTTGTCATGAATGAGTGCTGAACGTTATCAAATGCTTTCTCAGCATCTATAGATATGATCATATGGTCCTTGTGTTTGAGTTTTTTAATATGGTGTACCACATTTATTGATTTGCATATGTTGAACCAACCTTGCATCCCTGGGATGAATCCCAATTGATCGCGATGAATAATTTTACGTATGTGTTGCTGTATTCTGTATGCTAGTATTTTAGTGAGGATTTTTGCATCTATATTCATCAAGGATATTGGCCTGTAGTTTTCTTTTTTAGTTATATCTTTACCTCGTTTTGGTATCAGGATGATGTTTGCTTCATAGAGTGAGTTTGGGAGATATGCGTCTGTTTCAATCTTTTGGAATAGTTTGTAAAGAATCGGTGTCAATTCCTCTCTGAATGTTTGGTAGAATTCTGCTGTGAATCCATCTGGTCCTGGGCTTTTCTTTGTTGGGAGCCTTCTGATAACAGCTTCAATCTCCTTTGTTGTTACTGGTCTGTTCAAATTTTCTACGTCTTCATGGCTCAGTTTTGGGAGCTTGTGTTTGTCCAGAAATTTATCCATTTCCTCCAGATTTTCAAATTTGTTGGCGTACAGTTGTTTATAGTAGTCTCGAATGATTCCTTGTATTTCAGATGAATCAGTTGTAATATTGCCTTTTTCATTTCTAATTTTGGTTATTTGAGTCTTCTCTCTTCTTTTTTTTGTTAGCCATGCTAATGGTTTGTCAATTTTATTTATCTTTTCAAAAAACCAACTTTTTGATTCGTTGATCTTTTGAATTGTTTTTTGGTTTTCAATTTCATTCAGTTCTGCTCTGATCTTAATGATTTCTTTCCATCACCTAACTTTAGGTTTGGATTGTTCTTGTTTTTCTAGTTCTTTAAGGTGAAGTGTTAAGTTGTTCACTTGCCATCTTTCCATTCTTCTGAAGTGAGCGTTTAATGCAATAAATTTCCTCCTCAATACTGCTTCTGCTGTATCCCACAGGTTTTGGTATGATGTATCATTGTTTTCATTAGTTTCAATAATTTTTTGATTTCCTGCTTGATTTCTTCTTGGACCCATATGTCATTAAGTAGAATGCTGTTTAACTTCCAAGTGTTTGTATAGTTTCCAGAGTTTCGTTTGTTATTAATTTCTAGTTTTAATCCATTGTGGTCTGAGAAGATACATGGGATAATTCCAATTTTTTTGAATTTATTGAGACTTGATTTGTGACCTAATATGTGATCTATCCTAGAGAATGATCCATGTGCTGATGAGAAGAATGAATATTCTGAGGTTGTTGGGTGGAATGTTCTGTAGATATCTGCCAATTCCAATCGGTCTAGAGTCTTGTTTAGATCTTGTGTTTCTCTATTGATTCTTTGCCGAGATGATCTGTCTAATATTGACAGTGGGGTGTTCAGGTCCCCTGCTATTATGGTATTAGTGTCTATTTCCTTCTTTAGGTCTAATAGAGTTTGTTTTATAAATCTGGCTGCTCCAACATTGGGTGCGTACATATTTATGATTGTTATGTCTTCTTGATGGATCAGTCCTTTTATCATTAAGTAGTGTCCCTCATTGTCTCTTTTTATGGTTTTTAGTTTAAAGTCTCTTTTGTCAGATATAAGAATAGCTACTCCAGCTCGTTTTTCTTTTCTGTTTGCATGGTAAATCTTTTTCCATCCTTTCACTCTTAGTCTGTGTGAATCTTTATGGGCGAGGTGGGTCTCTTGTAGGCAGCATATAGTTGGGTCCTCCTTTTTGATGCAGTAAGCCAGTCTGTGTCTTTTGATTGGGGAATTTAAGCCTTTTACAATACGAGTTGTTATTGAAAGGTGTTGATTTATTCCTAGCATTTTATTGGTTGTTTGGTTGTCTTAGGTGTCTTTTGTTCCTTGGTTTCTGATTTACTGTTTGGTTTCTGTGTTTGTTGGTGCCTTAGGTTGTAGATAGCGTTTTTGTTTGTTTGTTTTCTCTTATGAATGCCATTTTTATTATACTAGTGGGTATTGATTGTTCTTGGGGTTTTATGGCAGTGGTAGTTATTTTTCAGGAACCAAACCCAGTACTCCCTTGAGGATTTCTTGTAAGGGTGGTCGTGTGGTGGTGAACTCCCGCAGGTTTTGTTTCCCTGAGAAATATACGATTTGACCTTCATTTCAGAAGGATAGCCTTGCAGGGTAGAGTATTCTTGGCTGGCAATCTTTCTCTTTTAGTATTTTGAAAATATCATCCCATTCCTTTCTAGCTTTTAGGGTTTGTGATGAAAAGTCTGATTTAGCCTGATTGGGGCTCCCTTATAGGTGATTTGACGCTTCTCTCTTGCAGCTTTTAAGATTCTCTCTTTGTCTCTGAGTTTTGCCAATTTGACTATGACATGTCTTGGAGAAGGCCTTTTTGAGTTGAATACGTTTGGAGATCATTGAGCTTCCTGGATCTGAAGAACTGTGATTTTTCCTATACCTGGGAAGTTTTCTGCCACTATTTTGTTGAATATGTTTTCAATGGAATCTCCATTTTTCTCCCCTTCTGGAATACCCAGGACTTGGATATGTGAGTGCTTAAAGTTGTGTGATATCTCTCTCAGATTTTCTTCAATGTCCTTGATTCTTTTTTCTTTCTTTTTGTCTGCTTGTGTTATTTCAAACAGCCCATCTTCAAGTTCAGAGGTTCTCTCTTCAACTTCGACAAGCCTGCTGGTTAAACTCTCCATTGTGTTTTTTATTTCGCTGAATAACTTCTTCAGTTCAGCAAGTTCTGCTACATTTTTTTTCAGGACATTGATTTCCTTCTACATTTCCTCTTTCAGATCCTGTATACTTTTCCTCATTTCATCATGATGTCTAGCTGTGTTTTCTTGTATCTCATTCAGTTTCCTTAGAATTATCACTCGAAATTCCTTGTCAGTCATTTCAAGGGCTTCTTGTTCTATAGGATCTAGAGTTTGAGATTTATTAACTTTTGGTGGTGTACTTTCTTGATTTTTTGTATTTCTGGTATCTTTTTTTTTATTATTTTTGGTGTTTATTCATTGAGGCAGGGGGTTTCACAGTCCACCAGTTTGAGACTAATGACCTACTAGGATGTTGCTGTGGTTGCCAATTTTGTATAGCTCCCTCCATGACTGCTCAGTTGGCCTCTAGTGCCTTGTGTGTATGGTTGCCTCGGGTCTTGGGCTTCTCCGGGGAGCCACCTTTCTGGTCAGCTTGGACTCTGCTGGGCTGGTGGATCACGTACCACAGGGTGTGTGATCTCTGTTGAGCTTTCACTTCCTGTGCAGGACTTCTCCTTGTTCCGTGTGCTCTGGCCCAGGCTGTTGGATCGTGCAGTGGCGACCCCACAGGGTTTGTGGTTTCTGTCGAGTCTCCGCCTCCCTGGCCGCACATCTCCCCACTCTGTGCGCACTGTGCTGGGCTGCGACGTGTCTTCTGCAACCCTCATCTATCAGCTGGGCCTTCAAGACCCGGCTCGGCACCGCCTCGCCCAGGAAGTCTACCAGGTTTCTGCTAGGCACAGACGACCGGTCGCTCTGGGTGCCTTTGTAGCATTGTGTAGATCTTTTTCGGGACTTGTTCACCTTTGTTTCCCCAGGCGTAGACCGCATCTAGCGCCCACCTGCAGCCAGCTCTCCGGCAGGTTCAAGCAGACCTGGGAACTCTCCTACCACACTATTCCCAACCAGAAATTGGTTAGGCTCTTTTCCGAACTGGTGGCCGTAGAGATGGTATCTGCCTCCCAGTAACAGGAAGTTTACCGGGGGCCGGAGTCCAGGGTGTGGTGGAGTGACAGTCGGCCCGCCCGTCCTTCCTTGCCCTCCCGACACTGGCCGGGGATGCCCCACGCCACCAGCCCCACCATAGAACCACGGAGGGAGTGGGAGGGGAGGCCGGCCTGCAGGCTGCGGAAAGCCCCGCGCCAGGCCAAGCAAGTGGGAAGGCTCAGTGGCGGCCGAGCCGGGCAGAGCTGCCAGCACCTGAGAAAATGGAGGCAGCCCCGGGGCGGTGAGTGAACTGGTGATGCAGGCGGGAGCCGGGTGGGCATCAGCCCCCCAAACAGGGTTTGGCCAGGTGTCACTCACAGGGCTGTGGGAGGTCGGGCGCTCACTCTCTGCCTCTGCTTTGTCACCTCCCCCCTTCTCGGCCGCTGCCGCCTCGGGCTGTTCAGTCGGTCCCACGGCTTGGCTCGGGTGCTCCCAGGAATCTTCTTTAATGCCGGCCTGAAACCTCGAATCCTGAATAGGGCAGCTGGCGGCCTTCAGCGCGGCCCCGGCCTCCAGGATCCTGTCTGCATCCACAGCAGCCCTGGTGCCATGTTCCCTGTTTCAAGACTCGTTTTTGCAGCTAAGAAACAGTTCTTTTCCTGCTCCACACTTCAAAGCTGTTGCCTGTAAATGAGGCAGCCTCTCCTGCCAGGGGCAAAGTGAAATCAACACTTTTCAATAACAACTCTTAATGTAAAAGGATTAAATTCCCCAATCAAAAGACACAGATTGGCTGACTGGATTTAAAAAGGAGGACCAAACTACATGCTGCCATCAAGAGACCCAACTCACCTATAAAGAGTCACATAGAGTAAGAGGGAAAGGATGGAAAAAGATTTATCATGCAAACAGAAATGAAAAACGAGCTGGAGTAGCTATTCTTATATCTGATAAAATAGACTTTAGACTAAAAACCATAAAAAGAGATAATGAGGGCCACTACATAATGATAAAAGGATTGATCCATCAAGAAGACATAATAATTATAAATATATATACACCCAATGTCAGAGCAGACAGATTTATAAAGCAAACTCTATTAGACCTAAAGAAGGAGATAGACACTAATACCATAATAACAGGGGACCTGAACACACCACTATCAATATTGGACAGATCATCTAGGGCAAGAATCAGCAGAGAAACACAAGATCTAAACAATACTCCAGATCAATTGGACTTGGCAGATATCTACAGAACATTCCATCCAGCAACCTCAGAATATTCATTCTTCTCATTAGCACATGGATCACTCTCAGGATAGATCACATGTTAGGTCACAAATCAAGTCTCAACAAATTGAAACAAATTGGAATTATCCCATGTATTTTTTCAGATCATATGGATTAAAATTAGAAATCAATAACAATCAAAATCCTGGAAACTTTACAAACACATGGAAATTAAACAGCACTCTACTTAATAACATATGGGTCCAAGAAGAAATTAAACAGGAAAAAAATTTGCTGAACCTACTGAAAACAATGATACATCATACCGAAACCTGTGGGATATGGCAAAAGCAGTACTAAGGGGGAAGTTTTTCACATTAAATGCTTACTTCAGAAGAATGGTAAGATGGCAAGTGAACAACCTAATACTTCACCTTAAAGAACTAGACAGACAAGAACAACCCAAACCCAAAGTCAGCAGATGGAAAGAACTCATTAAGATCAGAGCAGAACTTAATGAAATTGAAACCCAAAACACAAAGCAAAAGATCAATGAATCAACAAGTTGGTTTTTTGAAAAGATAAACAAAATGGACAAACCATTAGCATGGCTAACTAAAAAAGGAAGAGAGAAGACCCAAGTAACAAAAATTAGAAATGAAAAAGATATTACAACTGATACCTCAGAAATACAAGAAATCATCAGTGACTCCTATAAATAACTATATGCCAAAAAGTCTGAAAATCTGGAGGAAATGGATAAATGTTTGCACACACACAAACTACCAAAACTGAGCCAAGAAGTTGTAGAAAATCTGGACGGACCAATAACAATAAAAGAGATTGAAGCTGTTATCAGAAGGTTCCCAACAAAGAAAAGCCCAGGACCTGATAGGTTGATTCAGAGTTCTACCAAATATTCAAAGAGGAATTGACACCAATTCTCTACAAACCATTCCAAAAGACTGAAATAGAGGCAATTCTCGCCAAACTCATTCTATGAAGCGAACATCACCCTGATACCAAAACCAGATAAAGATGCAACAAATTTGAAATCTATAGACCAATATCCTTGGTGAATATAGATGCAAAATTCCTCAATAAAATACTAGCTAACACTACAGCAACACATATGCAAAATTATACATGATGATCAAGTGGGATTCATCCCAGGGATGCAAAGTTGGTTCAACATATGCAAATCAATAAATGTGATACACCATATCAATAAAATCAAACGCAAGGACCATATGATCATCTCTATAGATGCTGAAAAAGCATTTGACAAAATTCAACAAACGTTCATGATAAAGACCCTCTACAAGTTAGGTATAGACAGAAAATGTCTCAACATAATTAAAGCCATATATGCCAAACCCACTGCCAATATCATCCTGAATGGGGAAAAGCTGAAAGCTTTTCCTTTAAGAACAGGAACTAGACAAGGATGCCCACTCTCACCACTCCTATTCAACATAGTGTTGGAAGTACTAGTTAGAGCAATCAGAGAAGAGAAGGAAATAAAGGGCATCCAGATTGGAAAAGATGAAGTCAAACTGTCCCTCTTTGCAGAGGACAAGATCCTATATATCGAACAGCCTAAAGCCTTTACAAAAAACTCTTGGAGTTGATACATGATGTCAGCAAAGTTGCAGGATACAAAATCAACACACAAAAATCGGAAGCATTTCTATTCTCCAATAGTGAACATGCAGAAAGGGAAACTAGAAAGCTTGCCAATTTACAATAGCCACCAAAATAATAAAATACTTAGGAATTGAGTTAACCAAGGAGGTGAAAAATCTCTATAATGAGAACTACAAACCACTGCTGAGAGAAATTAACGAGGACACAAGAATATGGAAAGATATCCCATGCTCTTGGATTGGAAGAATCAACATTGTGAAAATGTCTATTCTACCCAAACTGATATACAAATTCAATGCAATCCCCATCAAAATTCCAATGACATTTTTCTCAGAGATGGAAAAAACTATCCAGACATTTATATGGAATGACAAAAGACCATGCATAGCCAAAGCAATTATGAGCAAAAAAAAAAAATAAAGCTGGAAGCATAACACTACCTGACATTAAACTATACTACATAGCTATAATAACCAAAACAGCATGGTACTGGCATAAAAACCGACACACGGATCAATGGAATAGAATAGAGAATCCAGAAATCAACCCACACACCTACAGCCATTTGATCTTTGAAAAAGGTACCAAGCCTACACACTGGGGAAGAGAGTACCTCTTCAGCAAATTGTACTGTGATAACTGGATATCCATATACAGGAAAATAAAACTATACCCATACCTCTCACCACATACCAAAATCAACTCAAAATGGATTAAAAAATTAAACATACACCCTGAAACAATAAAACTTCTTAAAGAAAACACAGGAGAAACACTCCAGGAAGTGGGACTGGGCACAGACTTCATGAATATAACCCCAAAAGCATGGGCAAGAAAGAAAAATAAACAAATGGGATTATATCAAACCAAAAAAGCTTCTGCACAGCAAAAGAAACAATTAACCGAGTTAAAAGACAACCAACAGAGTGGGAGAAAATATTTGCAAAATATACATATGACAAAGGATTAATATCCCGAGTATACAAGGAACTGAAGCAACTTTACAACAAAAAACCAAGTAACCCAATTAAAAAATGGGCAAAGGAGCTAAATAGGCATTTCTCAAAGGAAGATATATGAATGGCAAACAGACACATGAAAAAATGCTTCACACCACTCAGCATTCGGGAAATACAAATCAAAACCACACTGAGAAAGAAACTATAATCATGCCACCTCAAAAAAACCAACAAACTCCAAAGACAAACAATAAAAGAGAGAGCAACAAAATATACTTAAATCAACCATATGAAAAGCAAAAGCAATTAGATGTCAGGAATAAGACAATACCTTTCAGTAACAACCCTAAATGTAAATGGGTTAAATTCCCCACTCAAAATACACAGACTGATCAATTTGATTAAAAAGCTAGACGCAACTATATGCTGTCTACGAGAGACTCACCTCACTTGTAATAGTGACTAACAGTCACACAGACTAATAGTGAAGGGATGGGAAAAGATATACCATGTGAATGGAAAACAAAAACAAGCAGGAGTAGCTATGCTTATAACAGGTAAAATTGACTTTAAACCAAAAACCATAAAAAGAGACAAAGAAGGCCACTATATAATGATAAAGGGATCTATCCAGCTAGAGGACATAACAGTCATAAATATATAGGCACCCAACACCAGAGCACCCAGATGTATAAAGCAAACACTATTAGACCTAAAGAAAGAGATAGATCCCAATACAATAATAGTTGTGGACCTGAACACCCCTCTCTCAGCGCTAAACAGATCATCCAAGCAACATTATCAACAGAGAAACAGAATTTAATCTACACTTTAGACCAAGTGGACTTAGCAGATATCTACAGAACATTTCATCCAACAGCTACAGAATATACATTCTTCTCATCAGCACATGGAACATTTTCCAGGATGGACCACAAGTTAGATCACAAATCAAGTCTCAACATATTTTTTAAAAATTGAAATCATTTCGAATATCTCCCCAGACCACAATGGATTAAAACCGGAAATCAGTAAATGAAACTCTGGAAATGATACAAACATATGAAAATTAAAGAACATGCTCCTGAACAACCTATGGGTCCAAGAAGAAATTAAACAGGAAATCAAAAAATTTCTTGAAACTAATGCTAATAAAGACACATCATACCAAAACCTGTGGGATACAGCAAAAGTAGTACTAAGAGGGAAGTTTATTGCAATAAACACTTATATCAAAAGAATAGAAACATTTCAAATAAACAACCTAATGCTACACCTCAAGCAACTAGAAAAACAAGAACAATCTAATCCCCAAATTAGTAGACAAAAAGAAAGAATTAAGATCAGAGCAGAACTAAACAAACAGAGACCAAAAAAGGATACAAAAGATCAATGAAACAGAAAGTTGGTTTTTTGAGAGGATAAACAAAATAGATAAATGTTGCAAGTATTGTTACTCTACAAGGAAAAAAAAAAAAAAACCTGAGATTTTACATCACTTTCACAAGAATACCCAGCTAAGGAGGCAAAGATGAGATTCTAATACAGGTTGATCCAACTTCCAAATGCATGTGTTTTCATCAAACCAAGATGCCTCCACAATACATTTTACTTTCCACACATACATTGACTACTTTCCACACAATACTACTTTCCACACATAATACTTTCCACAATACATTGACTACTTTCCACACAAATTGTGTCAGTTCAGATGAGTCAACATGCCTGGTGTGAAGACAGGTCAGCTCAAGTTATTATGAAGCACTTATAACAATTACTGAAGTTTCAGCAAAGAGAATACACAACAGTTAACATTCCTAACCACAAAAAGGTGAAGAGCCTTTTCATTTTAATTGTTATTAGACCCACCAGTTGTCATATTTAGTTATTCTGGCCTTTAGTTCTTAGAAAAGTACCCTCTGAAAATAATGTAAAAGGAACATTAAAGAAGCTAACCTTTGTAATACCCCTTTTTTCAAAAGATGAAACTTTATAGGTGTCAACAGAGTCAGTGATATATACTTTAAGCACATGAAAACCAGTCTTGCCAGCAGCTACTCTGAGGTTAATATGTCACTATTATATAGCAACTTCCCATCTGAGGGTTTCTAAGAGCTTTGTAACTTTACAAACAATCTAATGTCTCTGCAGTCAATGTTCTTCCTTTCTTAAATGAATTTAAATTCTGCTCAAATTCACCAGGGAAAAAAAGCACAGTGACCACTCCATTGCTTCATCAGCATTAACTGTGCCTGCCAGTGGACTCCAGCTACATGTTTTTATATAACTGTCATAGATCTTATCACATTGTGGCATAATTATTAATTTATACATCTGTCTCCTGAGATAGCCAGTGGGCAACTTGATGACAAGTACTGTGTCTTATTCACCTCTGTACAGTTTCAGTTCAATAACTGTTTAATGAGCACATACTCTGTGCCAGGGTTCAAACTAGATGGTCAGCCTATGAAGACAAATGAGACAGCCTTTATCCTGGTGGATGCTGTAAACAAGTGGAGGAGACAGGTACATCAAATGATCATTTCAACACAATGTGGAAGAAACTACAATGGATATTCAGACACAACACCATGGGAGTATTAGCAGACTCTAAACCTAGACTGGGGGTTCAAAGAAAAATTTTAGAGGAGTTGAGGACTGGGCTACAACCTGAGGATTTTTGTGTACCTCTAGTTACTGGTACAGAAAGTGGCAGATAGCAAACATTCAATCAATAATCCATGAAGTAGGGGGAAGTAGAGAAAGGAGGAAGAAGGAGGACACAGGGACAAGACAAAATTAATGAGTCCTTCTCATTTCCACCAAAAGTCTGAGTGTGTGTATTTGGACCCCTTCACCACATTTCTTAAGTTGTTACCTGTGTTTTCATCCTTTAAGACCTGAAGAAAATTCTCCTAGTCTTTCTCTCCAATAGAGCTTCACAGATTCTTTCACATCACAGTGCATGTAGAAAAAGATGTTTGTGTAGCTCACTGGGGTAAACAGGAGAGTCTGCCTGTGGCTGGAGGTGACTTACCACCCAGGCCCCAGCCAGCCACCAAAAGGCTGAACGGATCAGTGTCCCAGCAAGACTTTATGCCATTTGTGGCCCATTAGAATGCTAAGGCAACCAGTTGGGAAGTGTGTCCTAACCTAACTCCCTCCCTCTTTTCTTCCCTGCATCCCCACCATGCTCTTGCAGATGAATCACCCATCCTGTATGATCTTCCACCATGCAGCTTCTCTTCAATTTATAAGCACTTTTAAATCTCTCTTACTTTAAAAAGAAGCCCAACTTCAACCCTACTTTCTCCTTGAAATGCATCCCAATTATTTTCCTCCTTTTAGCACTAAATCTGCAAAAAGTTTCCTTACTGCATTTCTTCTCCCCAATCCTGTACAATACAGTTAATATTCTAGACACTGGGAATAACGTTGTGAATAAGATGGCAAAGGTCCCTGTCCTCAAGGAGCTTACGTCTCTTGACGGAGACAGACAATTCAACAAATGCATGCATAATATAATATGTAGCTCAGTGCTTTTGAGAAAAAAATAAAATGAGACTAGGAGGCAGACAAGGATGGTGACTTTATTTTAGATAGGTAGCCTAGGAAGCCATCTCTGATAAGGTAATGTTTTAGCAGAATTAAAAACAAGAAATGCAATGGCAAGCTATGTATATATAAAGGAGAATGGAATTCCAGAAAGAGAAGTCCAAATATCCTGATGTGAGAACATGCTGGGTATGTTCAGAGGACAGCAAGGAAGCCAGTGTACCTGGAGCCCAGTAAGCAAGGGGGAGAGTACTAGGAGATGGGGAAGAGATTTGAGACATAAGGCAGTATATGCAGAACATTAAATGCAATGGTAAGGAGTTTGTATCTTGTTCTATGTGTGATTGGAAGTTTTGAGAGGATGGTGAATAGAGGAGTAAAATCATCTGACTTAATATTTTAGAAGAATTCCTTTGACTGCAAAATTGAGAAAAGACCGAGAGTGGTCAGTTGAAGAAGAGAGCCCAGATACAGTGGTCCAGGCAAGATATAAAAATGATTAGATTAGGAAAGTAGAGCCAGAGTGATGAAAATATTGGATTCAGGATGTATTAATATAAAGCTTCAGAATTTGCTGAAGATTTGGATGTGGTGTATGAGATGAAAAGGTGAAGAATCAGTCCAAGTTTTTTATGCTAAACAGCTAGATGAATTGTGCCATGAGGAATCCAGGAGACTGAAAGAGTAGATCGTATTGGAAGGAGCATCTACATGAATATTGCTATAGAGAATAATGATGACAGAAGGAGTGGGGAGAGGACAATGGATGTGTTCAACTAAGAGGAGTAGGCGGAGGGATTGTGTGGAATCCTTCTTCCGTTCAGGAACCTTTTGTGTGTTTCCATTTTTATTCCTTATTAAGGGTAGGCACCATATCTTCTTGGCATATAAATTAAGAATGCCCTATACAACCTGGGAGATCAGTAACTATTTATGAAACAATGAATGAGTGAGATGAATGAACTAGACACTAGAATATATGGCTTTTCAAGAACCACATCGCCTATTGTCCAGCCCCACCACACTACTTCAGATTGCTGAATCTACCCTTCTCATGAGGCTTTCTCAACCCAGATACTTTTCTGCTATTACATCATTCATATGCCTCTTATAAACCTCTACATGTTTTAAGACTCAACTCCTACCCATGTCAGCCAAGAGTAGTGTCACCATACTTCATCCCCACGCATGTGGCGAGGTCCTTCTGCCTCCTGCTCTGTGATCCACTAGCATCTAAAATAGCACTTCTCAGAGTCTTCCTTGGACTGGAGTTTCTGTCTGATTTCTCAGGATTATCAAATCCAGAGCAATGGAAATTTTTCATATTTTCACTTTCTTAGTCCAGATAGTTTTCAAAATTCTTTGCAGGTGCCCCACAAATTATAATTGGATTCAACTTAAATGAATTTAAAAACAGGCAGAAAAAATATCTCTTCTAGCTAAAAATGATTAGTATAATATCTGTACTTTCAAATTATTTTGCTTAGAGAATAAATCTAAAATCATGAATTGTTTGTTAATGAACATTCCGTATTTGAGGAAAGAAAAATCTCAGGTCAGTTTTCATTAATAACATTTCTGCAATGGACTAAATGCTCTGTCTCCCCAAAATTTATATATTGAAATCCTAACCCTCAATGTGATGGTATTAGGAGGTAGGGCCTTTGAGAGGTGATTAGGCCATGAGAGTGGAGCCCACGTGAATGAGATTAGGACCCTTATAAAAAAGATCTAGAGAGCTCTCTAGTTTTCTGTCCGCAATGTTAGGATACAACGAGAAGTTGGTAGTCAGCACTCCAGAAGACAGCCCTCACCAGAACCTCACTTTGTTGGCACCCTGATCTCAGACTTTCAGCCTCCAGAACTGCAAGAAATAAATTTCTGGTTTTTATAAATCACCCAGTTTATGGTACTTTTTTACAGCAGCCTGAACTGAACAGTCTCCCAAAGTTCCATGGCTGTCTCGGAGCCTCACCCTCCACCCTCCCTTAAGTGCCCCTGAATAATTCTACCACACTCAACTACTTGCTGTTTCTTGCACATGATCTTTCACAACTCTGTACAAGCTCTTCCCTCTGACTGGAATGTCCTTCCACATTTTTACCCTTGGAAAACCCCAACTCAGCTTTTCAGATTTAACTCAATGACACTTCCACTATGAGATCTTCTCTGTACCACTGGAGAAAAATTGAGCACAGAATCTGCTCTGTTTCTCCAATACCTTCTATACAACTCACTTAGAGTATTTGTCTTAATCCAGTGCTCACTTATCTTGACTTCCCTCCCAACCTATCATTGTGAATCCTTCTAGGACAGGATTTGTGTCCAATTATTTTTGTATCACTAGGACTACTCAGTATTGGCTAGGAAAAAGTAGGCACTCAATAAATAATGATTGAGATGAATGAACCCTGAAAACCTCAGCTTGCAGGCTTATAGCTCTACAAGGCAGTCCCGTCTTAGTTTGTTATAGCTTCTTGCTTCAGAGATAAACATTGATTAATTGTAGTACCTGGAGCCAAAAGCACATAGACACCTCTTCCTAGTTTTAGGCAGCCCATGTTGCAGTGAGCTACCTTTTTTCCCCCAGTAATTATGATTGCCTTTATTTTTTCCTTAATCCCTCTGGCCCTTTCAACTACTGATTGTGTTAAGCAGCTGTGTAATTATCCTGAATGATAAACTGTCAGCAGTTACCTTTTTTAATGTAAATGATTTCTTTATTCATAGGCCTGGGATGTATGTTTTTCTGGGGGGTGGTGCAAGATGAGGAATGAAGAGTGGTTTCCAGTGAAGCATATAATACAGTTTTATAAATAATAGTTTCTGCTCATACGTATAAATATGTATGCATCCTGGAAGTACTTAACAAAATAATTCTGACTTATGCTTTAAACACAGGAGCATTTCCCGTCTTTGAGTCTAATAGACACTGGTAATCTGGTTCTGCCATGACTCTGTAGCTTCACACTTAAAACCTAACTTTTCTGAGTGTCCATTTATTCCATTAAGAAAATAACTTTCTATGATTAGGATTGTGGAAGACAGAGCAGGGAATCACGACTTGGGCTCTTCAATGCCAAAGTCTCCTGTCTTATCCCAAAACACATCCATAAAAGAGTGGTTATTAAATCCTTGTAAGACAAGGAAATCCTTCTCTGAAGTTTCTGGTCAGAAGGAGAGCACATGGAAAACAATGTTTCTTCCTCTGTTAAAGAAAGGCCTTCCTTATCTATTAATGTCTCATTCGTAAGCCTGAAGATAGGATTTCTCATCCACAGGAAAGAGAAACAGATAAAGGGTATTCAGGCTCAAAGCCAGATCAGCTAGTTATTTACCATATAAGCATGAGCAGAGAAAATGCCAGCAAATAAGAACCAATATGAAAATACAATTAGCCCTGGAGTCTGTTAAGGCCCTTTCTCATTTAAGCCCTTTACCTGGCACTCAGTATTTAAACATTTTTAAAACTAACAAAGGAACAAATGAATGAATGAGCCATTCCTATGTATGCCAAAGCCAGTTCTGAGCCATCCCACAGCTCTGGGTATAAACATCCTGTTAGGGAGTTGACATTTATTGTACTAGAGGTGGGAAAGTGGGAGACAAAGGGGAGTAAGGGTGGAATTGGTAAAGGGACACAAAAAGTGATTACATTGTATAATGTTGAATACACTAATTATCCTGATTCGAGCATCACATATTGCATACAGGTATTGATATTCAACTCTGTACCCCACAGATAGGTACAATCAATTATGTTTCAATAAAAAAATAAACTCTCACACATTCCTGAAAGTAATATATTATTATCTCTTTTTTATAGGAGTGGAAACCAAGATGAAGAATTGTGTTTAGAATCACACTAAGTTCAAAATTGGGATTAAACCCAGTTCTGACTGTCTTCAAAACCCATGCTCTTCCAACTCTACCATGATGCTTCTATGATTTCCCAGTAGCTAAGCATGATTTAATGCTGCCCTTGTAGAATTATTTCTTCAAATGATTCTAGACTCTAAGCAGATGGGCATTTGTGTATGCTTCAAGATACAAAGTCTGAATATCCAGGGAGAGGGTGTAGGGTTGCCGTCAAAGAAGATTTCTAAGAAGATAAACTAAACCAGTTCTTTAAAATGGTACAATTGGTTTTGTACTACAATGCAATTGGGCATGATTTATAAGCAGGTGACTTTAATGAATATAAATTAATACTTCCACATGCAGTCTCACAAAGTATTTGAGAGGTTAGCTGTTGAGGGACAAGAGGGAAATGAGATGGGCAGGAAACTTTGCGACCCATGGATTGAGTTGTGCAATCTCAGTTCTCCATCTACAAATGCACCTCCTGCCCAGGTCACAGCTGGATGAAGACACCCAGGGTTACTCGGGTTTCTTTCCCTATCTGTCCACAGAGCTCATACATGCAGAATGCTGAGTAGTCAGCCCCAAACTGTTACCCCTATATTGGCTGAAGTTACAACATATAGAAATTAATGTTTTTTAATAAGCAAGTATCCCTGGTAAGGTAGGAGATATCAGGTAGTCACAACTTAGAATAGATTCATTCAAGCAGCTTCATTCTAAAGGCTTGTTGGGATGCTTATACTATGAATGTGGTCATTCTAATGGATGGAGAAGAATGGAGAAAAATTTTGGTGTCAATCTTGCATCTGCCTGAGTGCTAAAGCAGGAAAATAATTCAGTATAAGGAACTATAATGGCACTGTTTAGGGGAGAAGATATACATATTGGGTTAGAGCGCAATAACCGGTGTGCTACCCAGATAATAGTAAACCCTTTAGGTCCTACCCTCAAGGGCAACAGTTGGAAAGAGGGGGTGTTTCTAGGGCCAATAGAACACTGATGTGATGGGCATTGGAATATACTGTTAGAGCATGGACTTTGCAGTCAGGAAAATACAACCCTGCTGGCTTACCTGCTATATAATCTCAAGTAAGTAAGTTAGCATCTCTGAATGTCCCATTTCCCTATCTGTGAAAAAGGAATATTTTCATAGGGTCATAGCCATTAAGCAATGTTAAATGTGTGAAAGGCTTAGCAGAGTTTCAGACTCATAACAGGTACCTATGGAGAGATAATTGGTTAATTCAAACTACTATTAGCATATTACAACTATAAGACACCAATGCAGTATAAGAATATTCTAGTTGTTCATATATCCATTGACTTTTTACCTTATAAAACTATAAGCCAGAGCTGGGAATTGTCCAGAAAGATAACCCAGCATGCTGTGAAAGTGAAACAAATCACTGTAGGCTGGTAATCTCCCAAGGGAAGGAAAAAAAAGTGCTTCCCATGCCGTGTAGGCGAGAAGGGCAGTGTATGTGTCAGTCATGCTCCTAGAGTGGACATTCCTGGGAAGCCTGGGATATTACTATCCCTTTCCTTGATATCACTCAACAACATTTAAAATGTCTACCCGAGCAGGGAGCCCATGAGGGCTCTTGCTGATGGCCATCTTAAAAATCCTTGCCAGCAGTTCTTGTGGGGACCTGAGTTTCACCCAAGTCACTAGGAGTTAATTGCATGTGCATAAAAGGTAAAAAGGCAGTTTATCTTTAAATTGTATTTTGGTCAGTACAACAATCTCATTAAAGGTTGAAAAATATGTCTGTCATCTAAATAAAATGTGTACATGTCCTGATCATTGCTTCTATTGCAGAGACTCAACTCTGTGACTTATCCTTTTCCTTTTCCTGAATTTCACATCAAAAAATAGAATTTTGATAGGTTTCCCTAAATAGATTCTAAAAACAGTTCTCTAAGCTCTGGTCATTAGCAGCCTAAGAAAGTTGAAGGTAGCTTTCAACATTGCTCCAATGTATTTTATCTTCAAGCCCCACTTCACACTGTGGGGGTAGAAGTGCAATTTTACCCAATTATAGAGGCAGCACTAGAAGAACAGGAAAGTTGAGCTAGTTCTTTCTTAAAGGAGCAATATTAAAATCTTAACTTGAAAATTGACTAAGAAGAGACTAAGGAGAAGAAAATTCACATAACTATGCAAATATTATCAAAAATTCATAAGTATCCTCCCATTTTATATATTTCATTTCATGCCTCAAGAAAATCCCACTGTAATCAATTGTTATTAAAGTGATTTTCTTTCTAGAAGCTGCTAGTAACTATTCTAAATCTAAGAAAACAGGATTCTCTTATGCCAAATTTGTAAACAAGCTCTCAGAAAACTTCAGAATAAAGCAAGGCATTTCTTAGCAACATTTCTGGAGTGCTTGCTCCTCCATGAGGTTTAGAAGATACCTTCTAGAATTCATAAATTTAGTCTTAAAGAATATTCTTACTGGGTAGCTTTCTATCAAGTAAAAAGCAAGGAGCTGCTTTTACTTCCATACAAAGTATATTTGGTAAAACATGACATCTTATTTATAAATTCCTAATGGGTTAGTCGAAAAATCTTCTAATGACTGCAAGGATGTAATTTTAGTTAGTCACACATTTTGTGGATAAAAACAGAAGTGATATTCTCAGTTTTAATTCTGGAAAGAGGAGATCAAGCGATAACTTTTAAACAGCTGCACAGTAGGCAGGAACAAAAGATGTAGAAAGGAGTGAAACCACTTTCTCTTTTTCCAAGCGAGCCAAAAAATAATCATGTTTTAGACCAGACCAATATTTCCCTTCAGAAAGCAAGTTGATAAGGACATTGGACACCCTTACAGCATAAAGCCACATAAATCAAAAAGTGTTTAATATTGTGCACATTTTTAATTTCGTTAGTGCACCTACTCAAACCACAGTGAGAAATGTGACTTGAGTACTCTGATG
Organism: Cynocephalus volans; assembly: GCF_027409185.1. Taxonomy (NCBI): domain Eukaryota; kingdom Metazoa; phylum Chordata; class Mammalia; order Dermoptera; family Cynocephalidae; genus Cynocephalus; species Cynocephalus volans. The sequence goes on from NC_084464.1 coordinate 83,600,420, forward strand.
CAAAACAAAAGCATTGGAAAAACTTACCCAGAGTTTCTCCTTTAGTTGAACACTGGGAGACAGATCGAAAGCCCTGAGCCATGTGGAAAGCACTCATCCAAAAACACTAAATCAGAAAGGTATTAGCATTATGGATGTGTCTAGTGGCCATTTAATAAAGAGAGACTTTGGGAGATGAAAAATAACTTGTTTAGTTGTAAACGTTCACCAAAATACAATATATTATAAATTCATTCCCCTGAAGCAGTGACAGTTGGCTAATTCTGTTCTTTCCATAAGAAAGCTATTGAACAACAGGAGGCATAGTACAAAACATGAAAAATAAAGAGCTTTTAAAAAAGTGAAGAAATGAGTGAATGCTAAAGACTGGGATTTCTCCAGTTTTCCCCTCCCAAACATCGAAGTTGGACCAGTGCAGAAATTTACTTTAAATGTACTTGCATTTTACATGTTTAACAGTTTTGGGAGGGTCCCAGAACACTGGAAATTTAATGAGTTGTGATCTGAGAGACACTGGAAAATGCTACCTTCATCCAATTTGTCTCTAATACCATCCTGGCATAAAAGCTGAAACATTTTTTCATGAGGTCAATTCCCTTATCTAAGGTTTGGTCTTCAAAAGTCATCTAATTAAATATACATGTATTCCTTGGAAGAGAATACACAATAACATCCACTAATAGAATAATTTATTAACCCATATATCAAATTAACAAACGGATGAATTGACTATTAAAGGAGTGCAACAAGGAGCAAGAGTATTTGTGGGTTAGGGGCAGTAGCCTTAAAGACATGAACTAAGAATAGTTGAAGAGAGAGAGGCATGTGAATAAATCCTGACAAGTTCTGGGAAGCCAGAGGACTGTACCAGAACCTTGAGACTTGGGTTGAACGGGAGCAGACAAGTGAGAAGAGGAACGCCCTAGACAATTTTTGCCCATTTTCAACCTCCTTTACTAGGGATGGTCCCAAGTAGTGAGTCAGAAGCCCGGGCAGAGTCAAAAAGGATTTTCTCTCTAGTTTTGTTTCCAGCCCCAAGTGCAACTTTCTCTTCTCTTCTGTTTTTGCTCCACTGAGAAAGCTGCTCCTACCCAGCAACATGCTATTTTGTATAGCAATCTATTTCCTACACTGAGTTCTTGCTTTGTGCCAGGAATTACTCTGAGCATTTTACATGCCTTATCTTATTATAACCTCACAATAACCTCACAATAAACCTCAGAAATTATCATTCTTTAATAATTAGAAAATAGTATGATTACATTATTTGACAGATGAAGAAATTGGGAAGGATACCCCACACCTCACAGATTTCTTGTGCAGATTGAATAAAATGAAGCACTAGGAAAGGTGCCCAATCAATGCCATTTCCCTGTCTGCCTTAGCTTTGCTCCTGCATCTGTGCTTTCGTGATTGGGAAATCCACTGGCCTCCTGCTTAACAAGTCAGGCTAATTTCCGGATAGCATAGATTCTAACTCTAAAACTGGTTCTTTTATTTTTCCCCTCTTTGGCTAAAAATCATTTCAGACCCTCAGCTTCACCTCTTGGTAACAATGTTTGCTACTGATAGAAAATTGCTTACCCTGGGGAGACAAAATCTGAAAGCATCTTTAACTATCCTCCTTCTCCCTCATTATAAAACTTCACTGACTCATTTTACATCCCAGGGTGCTCTTTGGAACATGAAATTAAACTACAGAAGACCTATCACCAGAAAGATCAACTGTTATGGAGTAACATTGAGCCCCAGTTACCTTGTGTTTAGCACAGGCCTGGTACATTCCATAAATAATTTTGAGAGAATTAAAAAATTAAAGTCCTTTAATTCTTTAATTCTCTCAAAACCAAATTTTTCAATCAAAGAAAATATTTTAACATTCTTTGTGCCTGTGTCTGCTAAAAATCAAACATTACGTAAACTCAGAGGCAACTATGGCTAGTTTCATGTCTGCCATCTGTCATATTCATTTTCTGATGAAGGATTTCTAGAATACTGGGAAATCTCAGAAAAGACATTTTCATTAAGTGAGTTCTTCTGATGTTTTATTTGAAGTTAATTGTTATTTGGAAGACAGTTTAGTCAAATCAGAGACATGAAGGATTTCTCTCAAAGAAATGGCCCTTTTACCATTTTATTTAGGCTGTTCCTTCCCTAGGTAAAGACCTCAGTGCCCCAAAACTAAAGTGTATTGATTGTGCAGAGGCCATTCTCATTTTACATTTATGAAAGACTGAAAATAAATCTAGGATATGCTGACTAATTCTCCTGGCAGATATCAGCTCTTAACATGCATGAAATATTCCCACTGTCATTTGCCTGAAGGGCATAAAAGGGAGAGAGAAAAATGTACTGCCTCCTAGTGAGCTTAGTCTAAGCTCTCACACAGTCAATATTATTACATTTTCTTGGATTCAAGGCAAAAGCAAGTGTGATGGATAAAGAACAAAAAAAGAAAAAAGAAATCTTTCAATATTTTACCTCCACATTTCAGCAAACATCAAAGAGGAATGTTTCAGATGCAATCAGCAATTTCTTCTAATAGGATTCAGTACATCTTCTGACTGATCAGACATTTTCTGACCAGGCAGACTCAGTGTGGTCAGTTTCAGTGTATTCTAGAATTCTAAATACAGTATCTTCTTGCTGATATAAGCACCTAGGACTACTACAGGACTTGAACTGCTCATCATTACTCACCTTCGACAAAGGGAAACTAGAGTCATCACTTATGTTCACTGCTTGTCTCATTAATTACCAACAACAAATTCAAGTCATTTGTTTTCTTTCTAAACTAAACCTAATAGGCAACCCACTCCAGTTGTTAGAAAGAAAAGCAAAAGGGCAATGTAAATTTTTTTTTAATCTGAAAGACTTAGCATTACCTAACAGAATATAAAAATAATTACCTTTAAAAAAGGCAGAGAAAGTATTTAGAAAAAATACTTACCTTAAAAAAAAGAGAAAAAAAAAAACAGTGGGAATGATATGACCAAGTATACCTCAGAAACTCCAAAAATTCAATACTGATGTTACCAAAAATATTTTAATAATAACACATTCTGCAAGTAAAAGATGCTTGCAAATAAGTAATTTCATTTCATTACTCTGTGAGACTAGCATGAAAATGAGCAATAAAAGTACAGAGACTGGAAGAAGCAATAAGAGAACATAAAGTGCAAAGATAAGAATAAGACATAGCCAGAGAGAATAACAAACTAGGGAAGGAAGACAGACGGGAAAGGGAGACAGAGAGAAAGAGAAGCACACCACTGAGCGGGAGATGAAATGTGTAACACAAATCTTGGTTTGTATTTTCTTCCCCCAATTCTTTGGCCTGTGAATATTTAAAACCTATCTGAGGATTTTTACAAATGGTGGGGCTTACAAGGAGGGAGAGACTTCATCAATCCGAGCTTTGAATGTCTCCTATAGAATTCTGAAGCCATCTTGATATTACACCCCTTTCAGGTAACTTGATCTTTTTGCTCAGATACCCAAAGTTTCTTTCTCTATATCTTTGCAATTCTGTGAGAAGTGAGGGTTAATTCTTAGAAGACTGAGCTCCTGCAGGTTGGCCTCCCAGAAAAAGGGCCGTCCTTCTACAAAGGTCTTTGGAACTCAGCCAGGAGCAGTGTTTATGGAAATTAATCCTGGGCCACTTCAAGGCTAGGAGTACAGTCCCCTGATCACAGCAGAGTGAGTATGATACTGTCCTCCATCCCTGAAAGCTGAGGTAACAAATCACACTACTGGCTCACTATGTCATACAAGCACAACTGCAAGGCTGGACCCCAACCCTCATATTACATCAGGGGAACATCTGGGGTTCCCCTAACAATGCTAAATTGGCAGATTGGGGATGGAGCCAAGACTTCACTACAATCTTTCGTGATTCTATCCCACCTCTTGATCAATCAGAAGATGGGACAGTGTTTCCTTAATCATGCAGTTTAAAAGCTCCCCAGCCCAAAGGTTGGAATCCCTCTCCTGGAATCTAACATCCAGCTCTGCCAGATCTCTGTGCATTCCCTGGGAACACATGATCTCTCCTATCTTCCTGAGTTTCCCCCCAATAAACGCCACACCACAAAATCTGACATGTGTGCTGCCTGGTTACATGAATTGTTTACACAATAGTCAGTGACTTTACAAAATATATATTATTGCTGAGAAGTTCCCCAGATTTTAACAAGATAGACTATTATGGCTGAGAAGCTATTTACAAAATCTACCTACATTGAACATTAGTCTGAAGCACAATGCCTCTTCATCCACGTAGCACTCTCTCTTAAGTATGTGGCCAGGCCATACCTTTTTCACCACTGCCTTGTGCTCTCTAATTCCAAAGCACTTCTCACAGCACCACAGAGAGATAGTTAGAGGAATGTCCTGAGAGGCCAGTCACACATTTGATCTCCAGGAGAAGTTTTGATGGCTTTCAGACACCAGATTGCTACTTTTACTGCAGTTAGCCACAGGTTACAAAATAAAAGAACAAGAACAAATTGACACAAACCTAGTAACTGTACAGAAAACAAAAACAAAGCAAAGAATGTTCACTAATGATAGTGGGTAATCAGCATATATGATCTTTCTGTGGAGCAATCAAAATGTCATCATTACCGTTTGAGGATTAAGAGATATACTGACAAACAAAATACGTTTCCCACCTGAAGGAGTAATAGGAGTTCTGCTTGAGAAAGAACAATTATAACACATTATTCTAATTACCTCTTCTCATCTAGGTAGAGGGCAGCCTGTCTGGTTATGATAATACATCATCCAATCAGTGCTGTAGTCTCTTCGTTCCTGGACAATTCAGGAAAAATAACAAAAGACAGGATTAAACAGCACTGAGGACCTTCTTAGTTTCTGAAAAATATAACCTCATATAAAAGTGGATGCCCTATGCTTGACTAAATTGAAAATTCACAGCTGCAGTACTTTTTAAAATTTGATAGTTCTTTGAAATTGCATTTTAAAAGTACCTCTTGTTTTGTTTTAAAAGGGAGGTTTTTCTTCTTGTTTTTCTCTGAAAGTTTTCTCTCAGACATTTTATTCCCTCAGACAACATTTTTATCTGAAGTTTTAAAAAATATGCTGCTCTTCTGCTGCTCTGTGCTTCTTTATTTTGTGTTACTTTTACCTTCTCTCTTCCTCTCTCTCTCTCTTCTTATTTTAAAGCAGACTTAGAAATTCTGTGAGAGGTGGAAGCTTTGAAAATAAAAACCTGCATAGCCTTCTCTCCATCCGTTAATAATAATACAATCTTTTTTGTAGGTGCTTTTGCTTGTGGTAGCTCACTTACCCTGAACCAGCTTTTTTCTTTTTTTTTTTTTTTTAACTCAACAAACATTAAAAATTTGTCAGCAGGCATTTCTCAGTGTGAGAGTCCTCAAAAAGGCAACAGAAAATCTACTGTCTTCACGGGAGATATTTCTGCTATGATGTTGATTCTCAGCTTATTTCAAGAAGAACTAGGTGTCCCAAGGGACTGATTATAAGCTACAGTATCTTTCATGACTAAATAGTCAGCTTGAATTTAACCCATTTTGGCAACAAACCTAAATCCATGCCATCTGAAGATCAGCTGGGTGAATCCGTGGGTGAATTTTTTCCCAGGAGACGCTGCTAAGAGGCTGCATAGATTGAAGGTCAGAGCACTGGTTCTGGGGTCCTGGATTCACTCCTGATCAGTTGTGCATCTTTGGGCAAGTTTCTTAATGACCCTCTGCCTTAGTTTCCCCATCAGTACATGGCAAAGATGTTAACAAGAGCACCTAGTTCACCTTAGAAGAGTCCTTGGCACAGAGAAAGCATTCAAAAGCATCAGCAATTGAACCAAAATCAAGCATTCAAAGGGCAATGAATTAAGCTATCTCGCCACAATTGCTACCAGTTTCACTTTCACGTTTCTTTCAATGATATTAATCACTCCATAGAATCACTTCTCTATAATTCCTTGGTAGAAAGAAAAAAAAAATCTGCTATATTATAAAAGCAGGTTACAGAGACACTGTGGAAGTCTCATGTTTCCCTTCATCTGACAACAGCTTTGTTTGGAAAAGTGGGAAACTGGCTTGATGAGGCTATAAATCCATGAGCTCTTGATCCAAAAAGGTCTAGTTTCAGAAATCTCCCAGAATCAGAGGTCTCAAGCTTCAACCTATTAAAGTGAGCAACTCCCCCAGGGTAATTCAGCAGTAAAATTCCCTAGACTAAGCCTAATGCTCTTACCCAGCATACCTATCCATACATAGCTAAATTATCTCATCCACAACTTCAGCCTCTGATTCAACTAAAAACCATGTATCTAAAAAGAAAAGTCTCCCAGTAATCCAGGAACATTGTAGTAGGCAATGTGTTTGTGCGTGAATCAGTATCAGAATCCTTCTCTACTCTGTGAGACTTTGGGCAAATTGTTTACACTATTTCAGTCTCAGTTTCTATACATAAAAACTGGGGATAAGAATACCTGCTCTGCAGCATTTACCTTGTGAATTCAGGATAAAATATTTAAAGTCCCCAATACATTCTTGACCAAAAAAAAAAAAAAATAGGTTTTAAATACATGGTTATTACTTTTATTATTAGTATTATCATGTAAATAAAAAATTAGAGTATGTGATTCTCTTATCCATGAGGAACTCTTGGAGGGATATTATCACAGTGAAGTTGCGGGGTGGGAGAAAGAAAATAAAGGGGAAACTGATTCCAACAAGTGGGAAAGAAATTAATGTTGAGAGGATAGACCTAATGAGTTTGTCTTTATATACCTTTAAATCAAATGCCACAGAACTTTTGAAAATCTGATACAACCTAAGAACCCTATCTGCAGAAAAATCCTCACATTCACACTTAAAATGTTATGGCTCCGAGAACTTCAAGGTATGAGCTCCCAGAGACTAGATCAGTGTTTTCTAAACTGTGCTTCACAACCCACTAGTGGGTAAAAGCAATTTAATGTTTGACTGGCATTTTTAAAATAAGCACATATTCTACCTACGTCCATAGAAAAGAATTAAAAAAAATATCGGAAGGTATCACATGCATTATTTATGAATCTTTTGTTTTAATTTGTGTGTGTGCACATAAGTGTTTGTGTGTAAATATGTGCATAACAATTAACAGTTGCATCAGATCACAGGTTAAATGCACTTCTTTGCACCCAAAAATGTTTGAGATATACTGTTCAGCTACTGTGATCATTACAGCTACTTATCCCCAATGCCAGATTTCTCTAATAAGGACCTACCCATTATTTGAACTTTCCTGTAATGAACTGCTTAAGAAATATCTAAACCTTCCCCTCAGCACTCAGACATAATAAGAATATAAACTCAAAAATAATCATGCCTGTTATTAAATAGTAGACATGCTACCAGAACAAATGTGGTGTTCTTTTAGTGAATAATATAGAGTCTGTATCATTTGAGGACATTAGTACGTCAGAAACCCTATTTTAAAAGCTCCAAATAATGTGAACACAACGCAATTGCTGTGTTACAACAAGATGTTAAAATTTAGCATACTGCCTTTGGCTTTATGTGAGTCTCAAACAAGCAAGCATATAGGTAATCTGGTTCATGATCTGAAACTTCTGTAAATGCTTTAAGAAGAACTTGGGGGAGAAGAGACACTGAGCTCTTTTCAAACATATCTGTGAAATGTGAAGTCACTCTAGCAAAGAGAGCCTCTCATCTACATGAAAATAAAAAACAACCAGGCAGATAAAACACTCTGTTCTCCAAGTAACAGGAATCACAAGGTAAGGCTGAATCCTGAGAGGTTTGTCATATAAATATACAATACTGGAGGAATCATTATATTAAGAATGAGCCACCAAGAATTACAGCTGCTTTCATGTTTACATAATAACAGTCCACCTATGGCAAAAGTCCTCCCTCCTTTCTCTTACTTCCTAGACCTTTCGGAGAATCTCACCTATGCTCACACTCTTCACCACCAGTCATTTGAAACTCAGCACACTGTCATCCTCACTAGCAAACTTCACCCTTAAAAGGAATACCACATAAACTTACAGCCAAAAGGTTGTGGAGTAGAGAGTACAGAGTATGGCCAATGCTTGTCATAATACTCTTACTAAGAAAGTGGAAAAATATGTTTCGCAGAATTTCCTAATATTTCCACGTTTGTACATCAGGGATAATTTAGAGAGAAATGGTAGAAGCAAGAATGAGAAATGGTCTGACCATTCAAAGAGAAAATGACAAGACAGTTCGTAGTCTGAAATTTGGAGTAAAGGGACCCCAAGGTGGCAGCAATACCTCAAGAGACCAGCAGTGATAAAGCAATTTTTGAATAAGCAGGCAACAAGTTTGCACATGCTCCTGATTATCTTCATCAATGTTTTCTCAGTATAGCAACAATAAAAAGAAAATCTACATGGCTGTATAAGAACTTTAGATAATATAAATGATAGTCATAATACCTTAATGCAACTAGTCTTTTTTATTACTTTGAGTCATCAGTTCAAAATTGATTTAAAAGAAAAAAACTAAATAACTAGTGCACCAGAAGGCAAAGAGAATATTAGCACAAAATCTAGAGTATTGAAAGTAGCAGTTCTGCTAACACTAAGGGGCACTGAGAGATTGAATACCAGCAAGAGCCACTGGGACAGTTAGTTACACAAATTCTGAATTAAAAATACAACATACTACCAACTTGCAAAGCACAAAGAAACAATATTGAGTCTCTGCCAAGGAAAATTCAAAGAATATTTTTTCCAAAAAGAAATGAGAAACTCAAACCTAACAAAGCACCTTCAAATACAAATTAACTCAAATAATCAACACTTTAAAATTGGATATTGAAGTTCCTCACAATATCAAAGTATTAAAGTAATAAGTATTAAAATATTAAAACAGCAACAGATTTAAACAATCAAATTTTCCAACAGTAGAATAAGATGATTATAAATTATGATGTGACACCCCACCACCAAGATAATAAGCACGAAGTAACTAGTAATAGATATACTGCAGATAGAAGGGTAAGAGCATGAAGGGAGAATTTCTCTGAGGCAGATATTTAGAATAACTCCCTGGCAAGCCAGTCTCTGGCAAACACAAGATAGCACTAAACGAAGTTAAAGCCCATGGAGTACTGAGAGTAATGACAGGAACAATGAATCCCAAACCCAGCTCAACCCCTGACTAGATTGACTCAAAACCCTACACTAAACACCTAGCAGAAGGACAGGAGTGCCCATTTCCAGGCATGAAAACTATTCACCTCAGCCTCTATTATCCTATACAAGATGTCTAGCTTTCAGTAGTAATTTAAGAGACATAGAAAAAAGCAAGGGGGAAAAATTTTTTTAACAAAACACTGTCAAGAGATAAAGCAATTAATACACACAGCAGAACTCCCTTTATGTGGTAGAGGAAGTATCCAAGAAGACATGTGTTCTGCCCTCAAGAAGATCAGGACATTAAATATTTAGAGAATGTTCATAGTTCACTGGAGTTGATAAAACAAAATACCATGAACTGTGTGGATTATAAACAACAAAAATTTATTGCTCACAGTTCTAGAGACTTGGAAGTTGAAGATCAAGTTGCCCACAGATTTGGTGTCTGGTGAGGACCTGCTTCTTGGTGCATATATGGTCATCTGTTCATTGTGTCCAGACATGATGTAAGAGACAAGGGAGTTCTCTGGGGTCTTTTATAAGGGCACTAATCCCATTCATGAGTGCTCTGTCCTCATGAACTAATCACTTCCCAAGGGTGTGGTTCCAAACACCATCACATTGAGGATTAGGTGGTCAACATATGAATGGGGAAGTGAGGGCACAAACATTTACTATTCAATCCATTGCAAGAACTATATGTCTTGATATTTCATGATATATTGTAAGTTCTCTTCTTCTGCTCCTATGGACATAATACTTTGTACTGGTGTGTCATGGTGGCTGAGGTGATCTATTGTGAAGCAAAAAGAGGAGAGAAAAGGTCTTTCTTTTGGTGGCACTCTGTTAGAGAAATCCTACAATAGTGTTGCTTCTATCACAGTGTATTAAAAGAGTTAATGAAACAGTCCTTTCAGCATTTGCTCATGGTCCTCTCTTGAACTAGACTTGAACATGCATCCTGAGTGATGGGAGCAATTTTGTAGAGGGAAAACCAGACATTGTGAGGTCATTTTATGCCTACAGTAGAAGAGAAGAGAAAATTAAGGGAAAGCAGGGATCTCAGGGTCATTCTCTGCCATTTTCACAGTTGGTCGTATGCTAGCCTAACTCACAAAACTAAATTTTTGGAAAGTAATAATGGCATAGAGACAGGGCTGGATTCATGGGTGTATGGCCTATATATAATTACATAGATCTTTATTATTGGTTTAATGCTTTTCTGCCACCGTATCGAAATTCTTAATAATATTTTAACAAGAGACACCACATTTTCATATTGTACTGAGCCCACAAACTAGACAGCCAGTCCTGTACTGAGGTAACAGAAAGTTGAATGAGATATCTCTTCAAAATTCCCTGCTTGCTAAAAATAAGGTTTTCTAGACTTCTGTTCATCCCAATAATCAGTGCTTTCAAGGTTCTGCTGTCAGTATACTCTGGGCTACATTCTGCCTAATTATACAATTTCAGTTTTCCTGATATTGGTAATTCCCTCAGAAACACTCAGGTGCACAAGTAACTAAAACTCCCTTTCAAGTCTTAGCAAAGCAAGAGAGGCTGCCTTTATTAACACCCTCTTCCATAATCTTATGTGAAAGGAGAACTCTAAGATGGGGATCAGACCATGACTGTGAAGCATGACGACCATATCAAGGATCCTATCAGAATGCAAGCTAGTTCTAAGACTTTCCAGAACTAAAGAGGAGTTGTTCCTGCTGCCTTCAGAGTTTGAGAAAGTTCTTAGCAATCCCACCAGTACTCAAGGGGTCTAGAAGCTAATCTAGGCTATAGGCCCAACGGCTCAACAGGATAGCAGTTCTTGGGCAGCCTCCAAAAATTTTATGACTTCTTCTAGACTCTGAGGGATCTAAGAAAGCAACAGAAAATCTTTAGTTTCTCATCCTCCCACACTTCCTTGAATAGCCTCAGGTACAAAAGGAAACAAACATTCTCCCATAATACAGAGATGCTACTATAGTAATGATGGAGAAGAAGGATTAACATGATAGAATGAATGAGAAAGTAGGGCAACAGAGGTAACTCTCTCAAGGTAGAAAATGTTGTTGACATTGTGAAATGTTGTATAATGTTGGAGAAAGATGAAGCCAAAGATAAAATCATTCAGTATTGGATCTTTTAGAGGGAAATTTCTATAGATTGGTAAAAGTTGATGCCAGGACCTAAGGAGGGAGTGGGAAATAAAGAAAGGATAGAGCTTGTATAGACTATTTTTTCTAATCATTTTGGTGAATAAAGAAAAAATAAAGTATTAGGTCAAGTGGATATCACTGGCAGGGGGAGAAATGTGAAATACAGGTTTCCCTAGGCTCCATATCATAGAGTGCTCAGCCAGACATCTGATTCTCTTCTAAATATGTTAAATATATAAACTGCTATCTAATGCTCGTTCTCAATAGCAATCATCTGGTAAAATGTTTCACAGAGAGTTGAACACTTGAAACTTTTTTCTTAAGCACTAACAGAAATCAACAAAAATATTCCTTTTTAGTTTCTTTTTTCCTAAAATATTTATTTATTTTTGATGATATATATTTTGGGGGTACAGAGTTGACTGTCAGTATTTGTGTATAGTACATGGTGATCAAATCAATATTATTCGCATGTTCATCATTACAAATTGAAATTATCCTTTGTGTCCCTTACCCAACTACTCACTAACCCTCCTCCCCCTCCCCCTTTCCCACCTCGAGTAGCAATAGGTCTGTTCTCTCTTTCTGAAAGTTCAACGTTTTATTATGGTCTTTCTTTCTTTGTTTCTTAGCTCCCACTTACGAGTGAGGACATGTGGTATTTCTCTTTCTGTGCCTGGCTTATTTCACTTAACATGATTTTCTCCAAGCTAATCTATAATGCTGTGAATGGCAGGATTTCATTCTTTTTTATGACTGAGTAGTATTCCACTGTGTACACACACCACATTTTCCTTATCCAGTTGTACATTGATGGACATTTAGGTTGGTTCCATATCTTGGCTATTGTAAATAGAGCCACAATAAACACGGGAGTGCAGGTATCCCTTCGACATGATGATTTCCATTCCTTTGTGTATATACACAGTACTGGGATTGCTGGATTGTATGATAGTTCTATCCGTAGTCATTTAAGGAACCTCCATACTGTTTTCTATAATGGTTGTACTAATTTACAGTCCCACCAACAGTGTAGAAGCATTCCCTTTTCTCCACATCCTCCCAACATTCTCAATCTTTTTGACAATAGCCAGTCTAACTGGGGTGAGATGATATCTCAGTGTGGTTTTGATTTGCATTTCCCTGATGATTAGTGATGTTGAGCATTTTTGCATGTACCTGTTGGCCATTTATATGTCTTCCTTTGAAAAATCTCTATTTAGCTCAATTGCCAATTTCTTGGTAAATGGTGCTGGGAAAATTGGATATTCATGTATAGAAGAATGAAACTAGACCCATACCTCTCACCATATAGCAAAATCAGCTCAAAATGGATTAAAGACTTAAGTATAAGACCTGAAACTATAAAATTCCTAGAAGAAAGCATAGGGAAACACTTCAGGATGTAGGACTGGACAAAGACTTAATGAATAAAACCCCAGAAGTACAAGCAACAAAAGAAAAAAATGGGATTATATCAAACCAAAAACCTTCTGTACAGCAAAGGAAACAATCAACAGAGTGAAAAGAGAACCTACAGAATGGGAGAAAATATTTGTAAACTATACATCCAACAAGAGATTAATATCCGGAATGTACAAGGAACTCAAGCAACTTCACTGTAAAAAAAAAAAAAAAAAACAAATAATCCATTTTAGTTTCTTAAAGGAAAAAATGTATATGTGAGGCAAAAGTAAGGAGAAGCAAACATACAGAGATTCCCTAGAGGAAAGTAGTGGTTCAAAAGTCATATGCCTATATCAGGAGGGATCTGGCCTAAGAGGTGAACAAACAAACTCCATTAGTGTGGTTTTTCTTTTCTCTGAGCCGTAGTGTTCTATCCCGTGAGAATGCTAAGAGAATTTTTACAGTATAAGGGCTTCCCATTTATTGCAGTGATTCTCCACCATTTTAGAGTTTTTCAAATAAAGGTTCTTCTGCTGCCCATCATGGCAAAGTTCAGTTAAGTCAGTGTTTCTTACTCAGGCTTAAAGCCAAAGTCTCTGAGGCAACTGCAAGGTGCCATGAGTTATTTCATCTGCTGTAATTTTGTCTTCATTTCTGTCAGTGGGTTCAGAGTGCTGGGGCTGCACAGGTTACCAGCTGGGTACTTAGGTCATAAGGATGTCTAACTCAAATTCCTCTTTGTTTTCCAGCTTTCTGGACTAACCCTTTTGCTTTGGTCTCCAAAAGTGTGGAGAAACTGTATACAGTGAGCATATTCTTTCTTAGAAGATTCCCTTACCAAGTCACTAAATATTATTGGGGAAAAAAAGATATTTTTGAAGTTCCTGGCATAACAAGTGCTCAATAAGTAATTGCTAAAATAAAATTACATTGTTAAAGTCCAAATATGCAAAAACTGCTTCTTCTTCTATGAGCATATTTCTCTACATACCCAAAAAACCTATTGCTGTGTGTGTCATTTTTATTGAGTCCTATCTAGCATCAAAACTTTGATATAGATCTACAAATAAAATATCCAGATATAACTAATAACAGCTGGGAAAACTCAAACTCTTGGCACAACAACTCATGACCATCATTTTCTTAGCAGATGGTACTTCACATGCATTTATTGGAGGCTAGCAGGGTGGTTAAGAAAGCAAGCTCTATATTGAGACTGCATGGGTTCGTGTCACAGCTCTCCCATTTATTATGTAACTGTGGGAAAGCTATTTAACATCTTATTAGCCTCAGTTTCCTCATCTGTAAACATGAACAATACCTACCTTAGAAGGTTGTTGTAAAAATTAGATAAAGTCTTAAGGGAGTATCTAGCACGTGGTAAAATTCAAAAAGTGTTACTTATTATTATTAATACAAAATTACTTTTCTCCCATTATTTTTAGTAATTTCATACTTAGCACCTTCCTTCCATAACTAAGTCTACATCCTTGCAGAGTTAGAATCCCAATTTGGACTTGCTTGCCCCTGAAGGAAATGTTGAAAGTCAAATTCTGCCTCCCCACCCCAACACCACCCACCCCACCCCACCCAAAAAAGAACCTAGTAAAAGTTACTACAAATTGTCAAAGACTGTGCTTTATTTGGTTTCAGACACAGCGTTTTTCTTCAAACAACCATCTAAAAATTAAGACATTCACTCCATATATCTTAGATTACAATGCCATGGATCTGGTCATCTTTCAGTTATGATAGCAGCAGTTTAGAAACTGGGTGAAAGGAAACACTACAAATAACAATATTTCTTCCTTTCTAAATGCCACACATAGCAATTGAACTTTCAGACCTCATGATAATCCTTCTGATTAGCACAGTAAACTGGCACTGTAAAAGTCCCTTCTCATGCAAGATACCCACCACAATCCCTATGAAAGAGACAAATCAGCCATCACTTACCCTTTTCCAGTTGAGGAATTTGAGGGCTGCTAGAAGTCATTTTCATCCAGGGTCACACTGCTAGTTAGTGGTTGGACAGGGGCTTGAACCAAGACTTTCTTTGTTCAAGACTGTTGCCCTTTGATATAGTCCAAGCTCTCTCCAAAATACATTAACAAACAGAAGAATGTAAGTTCTTTTGGAAACAGTAATGGCCAAATCAATGGATGTTCTTGCAGTATCCTAGGCCATTTACTGAAGGAGTCTGAATTGGTTCCAGAGTTCTCTAGGTTTTACTGAATACTCAGGAAAGGGAATTAATGAGCAGGTTCTTTAAGTACTTAAAAAATGCTTCTAGGAGCACGAAGAAATACTATAGTTTTTAAATCCACCATGTGTACTCAGTAATCACTCTCACACTCTCAGAGCCAGTTGATGTAGCAGACTTTATTTCTATATGAAAAATTCCATCATCTTAAAAGCAAATAATAATTTTTTAACTTCTATCCAAAATATGAGAGTACTACCAAAAGTTAATGGAAAGATTCATATTATCTTTCAATTCTATTTTTCCACAAACTTCTTTGGTTTGGCTTGGTTTGTTTTTTGTACAGGGATTCGACAAACATTTTGAAGTACCCTCATACATTAAAACTACGCCTAAAGGATCAACACATTCCAATTAGTAATATTAAGGTCTGAGATCATTTTAGATCAAGTAATAACTAAGAAATAAGATAAGCTACTTAGAATGTAGTAGAACTGGTTTTATGAAGGAAACTCCTGTTTTATATCAATCCTCTCTCTTTAAAAACTAGCATTTTAATTTACTCTATTTGATTACTGGCTAAGGATGCCAGTGTAGAATGCATCATCTCCACTACTCTGGAGACACAAAGTGATGCTGAATAAAAAGTATGAGGTTTAGAGATAGACAACCTGGGCTTATTATTAGCTGAGAGCTTTGAAAGGGTCCTGCTATAGCAGAACCTCAGTCTCTGTTAAATTGTCTAGAAAAGGGGAATTATAATGGCATCATAAAAGATAGTTGTGAAGATTAAAGTAAATAATTTATGTGAGGGGCCTGTAGTGTTCATTATTATGTTTTCTGACTATCCAGCACTTTCTGAATACCCTTCCTCAGTTTAAGAAATTTCTAGTTCTATCACCCTTCCTCCTTATACTAGAAGCCAAGAACCCTAACCCTCTGTACACCTCAGGTGTAGACTTATGACTCATAAGTGTACCCTCCCTGTACACCTCAGGTGTAGACTTATGACTCATAAGTGTACCCTCCCTGAGGGTCAGATGCCCCTCCCAGTGGGCATGCCTAGTTGGGGCAGTATGAGCTGAGGCCCCTACCCTACAGTGGTGCCAAGAGGGTCCTCCTGAAATTATCCAGCAATGTAATTTTAGCTAATACCACTTCATAAACTAATTTAATTTTACTTTTAATTTTACTTTTAATTTAATCCCTTTTGACAAGACTGCTGAAGTGTTTTTTGTTATTAGCAATCAGGAAACTCTAATTGAAGCAGTATTTATTCTCAAACATGGCATGAAGTACATACCCAAAAAATGGTAATTCCCCATCACCTCTCTGTGTAGAGTCCACTATGTTAAAGAGTATACAACCTAATAACAGTTAACTTTCATTGAGTACTTACTATGAGCCAGAAAAATAAGAAAACTAAAGCATCAGTTTTAAAAGTTCAAATGGGAGAACCTGAATTGTATCATCATCATAATAAATAAAACCTATTTTACATTTAAGTAAACAGGTACGCAGAGAGATGGATGACCCGGTCACAGAGCTCATAAGCAAAGAGGCCAGTATTTCATAGATAGTACTATGCTTTCCTCTATTTTCAATCATATAGCAATAGGGCTTACCTTTTGAATATTATCTTCCAGTTACAAAGAACTAATATCTTGGTTTCTAGAAGAATTTTCTCTTTGCCCACTTTCAACATTGTGAGGAAAATAGAATAGTTTAGTCAAGCCCCCTAGCCTCAGGTTCGGTTGAGGGTGGTGCAACACATTCTTTGTAAATAAGTTGTGTATGGGTGGAGTTAGTGTGCATGCACACCCATGTATCTTTTTAGTTTGTTGCTATTCTTGTGTGTTCTTCAATTTGTGAAGCAGGGGCTGGCTGGCAGATAGCTTGTGTTTAAAAATAGAGCAAGTTTACTTTGCTGGCAGCTGCTCAGTTTTTCTTTGGACTTTGCTGGTAGCAGTTAAGTTTCTCTTTAGACTGCCTAGCTCTTAGATGTGTGTGTGCTGAATAAAGACTAGTATTCCTTCAACCAAGGCTCCAAGGACCCTTCTGCTGTTACCTAGCTCATAGACCTGCATGTGCAGGGTTGTGACCCAGTCTGGACAACAGGATTGAGAGGTCAGTGAGCTCCAGACCAGTCCTAGCTCTACAAACATGCATAATAAAAAGCCCAACACTACTTAATATGAATGTAATCCTATCTTTTAATCTTTAAATTGTCTTCACAATGAGTTCATGCTAGTGGCATGTTCTGTAACTGAACAGTAAGGAACAAAGTCATTGTTCCTTGATCAATCTTGATGCCTTACTATCTTCCACTCTGGAATTACAGACTGTAAATTATATAGTCAATATATCTCATAGGGTTCATTATAGTTATAGATTACAGATGTCATTTCCTGATTTTGGTACTTTTGTTGGTTAGCTGACTGTCCAGATAGTACCAAACAAGTCAAAATAGGATTATCTATGAGAGTCCCTTCACTACTGAAAACCAGAATTCTCTTTGTTACATACCAATTCTGTTAGAATTGTTAAATGTGGCTTTAGCATTAAGGATACTGAAGTAGTTACTGTCGTTCTGATGACCAAAAGTTAAAGAGCCTGTTGCAACACATAGCAGAAACTCAATAGGTGTTTGTCGTGCTACGGCAAAGCTAATGTCTGGAATCCTGTCCACGTCGCCAATTGCAGTGCTCTTAATCCTGTTCATGACACCAATTGTAAAGCTACTTGACCACACCAGTTGTCGAGCTCTTTTACCTGCTGGTAATCCTGCACCAACTGGGCTGACTGTTGCATTAGGGCTGGGTCTGGAGCTCCCAGACCCCTCAAGCCCATTCACAGACTGGGTCACAAACCCTTCACATGCCAGGCTAGGTCGCCAGACCCCTCACATGCCAGCCTGGGTCACCAGACCCCTTCACGCAGGTCTATGAGCTAGGTAACCAGCCAAAAGGTCCTTGGAAGCTGCAGGTTGGAAAGCATGGCTGCGCTGGGCGGACACTCTAGGCAGACGTCCACCCCCCTGCTTCACTCAAACTCCTCTCTCTCTCTCTCTCTCTCTCTCTCTCTGAAGAACACAAGAACAGCAACAAAACTAAAAAGATACATTGGCACACGAGCACACTAACTACACACACACACACACACACACACACACACACACACACACAATTTGCTTACAAAGGGTGTGCTAAACCACACCCAACGGGACTGGATGTGAGGGCCCTGACCAAACTATTCTATTTTCCCAAAAGCGTTGACTGAAATTTTTTTTAAATGAGTACTCATGATGTGATACTTTGTACTGGAGATTATGCTAAACACATTCTACGCATTTTATTTTGTAGCTAAAAAAAATTTTTTAAGCAAGGATGTCAAAATTTCAGCTCTGAGCATCCAGGTTACATGCTTAGGGGTACCCAAAACATTACCTTCTCAATTTTTTCCTTTTGTGCTTATCTCATTCTGGGAAACATAAGAACCAGAGGCACGGAAGCAAAATACTTTTCACAGTGGTCTTATTCACATTAGAAATGAGAAACCATAAAACCCAAAAGAATATTCTGTCTCATTTCAACCATAATCAAATTTGAATGAGCTAAGATACAATTTGGCTATGTGCAAACACTTCATGCTCATTTGAGATGGCAAACTTGTCTTGACATCTCCAATGTATGAATGACACAGCTGTGCATACTATATAATAAATCCATAGGTTCAAAAGTCAAAAAATAGGCAACAATTTTAATGTTTGATAAAAAGCAGTTAGGTTAGACTTGTTTTTACTGAATCCATGTGATCACACGTTTGCACTATTGCTTTGCAACTTTTTTTTTTTTTTTTTTTTTTTTAGTTGAAGAACAAAGGGAAGCACCAGAAAGGGTAGCAGATCTCTCTGGATCATGGTGGGACAATAGGAGCACATAATTGAAAATTGGCAAAACAGAAAAGGGGGCATTTCAGGGAATGAGCAGCAAGCCTAAAATTGAAGGAATACTAGATCTTCCAAGTCTCCTAAAGACAACACAGCTTGAGCCTGCTATCCCCTGACCTGTAACAGCAGAGGCTGTTTGATCCCTGAAGTTTGAAGGCAAGCCTGTACAGGAGTGGAATACACTACCAGACAGACCGGATGCTGAAGAGAGACAGGGTGTAAGCAAGGCTAGGAACTCAGCAAGCATTCTCAGAAGAAAATAAAAGATGTAAGAGTCACATAAAAATGCCGACAAAGAGGGGACCTAGCTTCCTTGGCTCTGTGTGTAATTATCTAATTACACTAAATGCCGAAGATCTAACATCTTTCCTACAGACCTATAATGGAGATATATGAGAAAATACTGGCAGGATTCTTGTAAGGCTGAATTTGAAAAGCAGCTTCAAAGGAAATTGTAAGGACGATGTGAGAACATCAGGGGAAATCAGTGCTGCGCGTGCAAAATAGTTAACTGTACCAAGATACCCGTTCTTTTGTACACATGTTCCATCGGGAGATTCATCAAAGCTTAATTAAAACCTACATAGTTACTTGTGAGGACATGTGAGATGAAGGAGCAGACAACCAAGATCTGGGTAGAATATAGGAGTGTTCCTTGGTTATTGACAACTTATTCGTAGTAAAAGGAATTTAAAGTCCTTCTTATTCCCGTTTATCCTCCTCCTTCCTAATTATTAACCAAAACTCCAAGTCACCAAGGTGAGTTATTATTTTGATTAATTTAGCATTAAACAGTTAGGAAGTGATATACTTAACCCTCTCTAAGAGAATTTTTTCTGCCAGACAGATTCTTCTTAACCAAGGTCAATTTCCAAATGGTAGATGATTCTCCTTTCACTCTCCTAATGGCAGCAATTTCAGACTAGATGGCCTTTGAGTCTACATTCCTTAAAATATACTGTGAGTAAAATAGAATAGTTTAGTCAGGCCCCTCACCTCAGTCCGGTTGTAGGTGGTACAGCACACTTTTTGTAAACAAGTTGTGTGTGGGTGGAGTTAGTGTGCATGCACACCCATGTATCTTTTCTAGTTTGTTGCTATTCTTGTGTGTTCTTCAGTTTGTGAAGCAGCAGCTGGATGGCAGAGCTTGTGTCTGAAAATAGAGCATGTTTACTTTGCTGGCAGCTGCTCAGTTTTTCTTTGGATTTTGCTGGTAGCAGTTGAGTTTTTGAGTTTCCCTTTGGACTGCCTAGCTCTGAGATGTGTGTGTGCTGAATAAAGACTACTCTTTCTTCAAACAAGGCTCCAAGGACCCTTCTGCTGTTACCTAGCTCATAGACCTGCATGTGAAGGGTTGCGACCCAGTCTGGACAATGGGTTTGAGGGGTCTGTGAGCTCCAGACCCAGCACTAGCTGTCCATATGCCTTGGGAGTGACTGCATGTTCTGACTAAGCCTAACACTAGCTGTGATAGGTACTTTGGATTTGTACCCCAAACTCCCTCTGGATCTAATTAGTATTTGTAAAATAGAAATTCTTGATACAATTTTCATCACCAAAGTACAGTAAGTACCATAAAAGGTATTGAGCCTCACTGAAAAAAGGATGAGGTGAAATAATATCTTTTTTATGACCATATGAAATGAAGGGAAGGTTCTAGTCCAATGTAATTACATATTTTGTAAAACTTATAAAATTAAAATTTTAATTACTAGGATTAAATTTACAATTCATTTTTCAAGGATTCTCTTTAAAAAACACTAGAAAAAAGTCTGCAGTATGGCATCTTATCTCCCTTCTGAAAACTACTTTCAAGGAAAACATAAGCCTATCATTACCTTAATTTATATCATAAGTACTTGACTCTATAAATGTTTATTGAAAAATTAAGACATCTTGAAAATGCACAACTCAAAATGGTACATAAAATACTGCAAAATAAATACCAAAAGAGAACTAAACTTAGTATATCGCTTTCAGATAATCTTTTTAAGTAACAGAAATCTTAAAGACATCTCAAAGGGTGAGAAATTTTACATTGTATTTTGGTGAAGAACTAGGATAATCAGAGATCTACTAAGTTATAGTTCTGGTCATTATTTCCTACACTAAGCGTGATGGTTAATTTTGTGAGTCAACTTGACTGGCCATGTAGTACCCAGATGTTTAGTCAAACGTTATTCTGGGTGTGCCTGTGCAGAATGTTTTTGTATGATATTAACACGTGAATCAGCAGACTGAGGAAAGCAGATGGCCCTCCCTAATGTGAGTGTGTCTTATCTAATCAGCTAAAGGTCTTAATATAACAAAAAGGCTGAAAATTCCCCCCTCCCTTATAGTTCAGTGGGAACTCCCTGTGCCTGACTACTTGAGCTACAACATTGTTTTTTCCCTGCTTTTGGACTCGGAACAAAACATCAGCACTTCTTGGGTCTTGAGTCTCCAGCTTTCGGACTGGAACTTACACCATCAGCTCTCCTGGTTCTCATGTCTTCAGATTTGGACAGCAACTACACTTCAGCTCTCTTGGGTCTCCTGGTCTCTTTCCAATTGCAGATCTTGGGATTTCTCAGCCTTCATAATCACGTGAGCCAACTCCTCATAATAAATAAATATACATACACACATAATGTCCATTCTGTTTCTCTGGAGTACCTGAACTAACACAATAAGTTGCAAGCAAACAATGTTGTGATAAAAGAAACTCATTAAACCTGCAGGTGACCCAGACTTCCCTTTTCTAAATATCTGAGGAAGTTAATATTTTTGAAAAACAGAATGGACTTCCTAAGGACCACATTAAACCATTTTCTAAAAACTGAAAACAATATGTATACAAGACAAAAAGTTCTCAAAACTTTCTTAATGGGTCAGCAGATTTTTAAAAAGCATGATAAACAGGTACATGAAAAAATGCTCAGCATCACTAATCATCAGGGAAATGCAAATTAAAACCACATTGAGATACCACCTCACCCCAGTTAGACTGGCTATAATCAAAAAGATGGAGAATAACAAATGCTGACGAGGGTGTGGAGAAAAGGGATCACTCCTACACTGTTGGTGGGACTGTAAATTAGTACAGCCACTATGGAAAACAGTATGGAGGTTTCTCAAACAACTACAGATAGAACTACCATATGATCCAGTAATCCCACTTCTAGGTATATATCCAAAGAATGGAAATCATCATGTTGAAGGGATACCTGCTCTCCCATGTTCATTGCAGCTCTGTTCACAATAGCCAAGATATGGAGCCAACCTAAAGGTCCATCAATGGATGATTGGATAAGGAAACTATGGTATATATACACCATGGAATACTACTGTGCCATAAAAAAGAACAATATTCTGCCATTCACAACAACATGGATGAACTTGGAGAAACTTATGTTGAGTGAAATAAGCAAAGCACAGCGGGATAAATACCACATGTGCTCACTCATAAGTGGGAGCTAAGAGAGAAAGAAAGAAGGAAAGAAAGACCACAGTAGTGCATTGGACTTGCAGAGGAGGAGAGCGTACCTTGGGGTACAAAGTGGAGTTGGGGTCAAAGGGGAAGAGGGAGGGAGGTTGGAGATAATTGAGTTGGAGAGATGGGGTGTAATCGCAATTTGTAGTAATGGGCATGCTGCCAGTATGGATCTGGCCATCACATCTTGGGCACGAGTGGGGACAATCAGCTTTGTACCCCATAAATATTGATAACCAATTTTTAAAAAAGCATGAGAAATGGACAAACAAGTTAACAAGTCCCAAATTTAGTCAATGCTTTCTTATATTTAAAGAAAAAATTTTATTAGAAATTTTATCAAAGAATACAGCATCATAATGTTCAAAAAAAAAACTGACTATAAAGTGGACCCAGGAGGTTACTCAAACAATTACATATAGATCTACCATATGACCCACTATTCCACTGTTGGGAATATAGCCAGAGGAATGGAAATCATCATGCCAAAGGGATATCTGCTCTTCCATGTTTATTGCAGCTCTATTAACAATAGCCAAGAGTTGGAACCAGCCCAAATGTCCATCATCTGATGACTGGATGAGGAAACTGTGGTACATCTACACAATGGAGTACTACTCTGCTATAAAGAAGAATGAAATACTTCCATTTGCAACAACATGGGTGGACTCTGAGAAAATTATATTAAGTGAAACAAGTCAGGCACAGAAAGAAAAATATCACATGTTCTCACTTATTTGTGGGAGCTAAAAACAAATAAGGGGGGGGAGAAGACACAACAATCACAAAAATTCCTTGAACTTTTTAAGTCAAGTGAACAGATATGATGTGGGGGGAGGGGAGGGGGAAAGGGGAATGGGTAAAGGGGCATGAAAATCAACTACAATGTATATCAAGAAGTAAAATAAAATGAAATAATAATTTAATTAATTAATTAATTAATTAAATATCTTGCACCTTTAAAAAAAAAACAAAGAGGACCCAAAAGAAGCATAAAGCTCCCCCCCAGAAAAAAACAAAAAGAAAACCTAAAAGGAAGGACAAAAAATACCCTTTCTCCACTTACTACCATTTGGAAAAGGAAGCATAGACAAAGAGCAAAGTTTGATCAAAAGCAACTTAATGCTTAATGGCTTCTCAATACAAAAATTTAGTTTTCAATATTTGGGATGTTTACATAAAAGTGGAATATTTTCTTCTCCTTACATTCATACCATCTTCTCTCAAATCAACACATAATTCAAATTTCCAACAGATTTTTTAATTCAACATATTCCAGATATTTATAGTCACCTCAACTTTTTTTAACCAACAGAACCTATTACAAGCCATTGTATCAAATATTTGGAAGGAATAATAAATTCACTTTAAAGGTTACTCACTCTTGGGAAAAAGACATTCTATTCAATAAAGAGTGTTTGCATATTTGGGTTGGGAGGAATACAGTGGACATCTGCATCTCGCGCCAAATATAAAATAAATTCCAAAATGGCACCTGAGAAAGTTTCCCAGAAAACCCCCACCCAGAAAGATCCCCTAGCTGCCATGTCACCTTCCTGCACGTGCAATTTTGCCCGCCTATGAGAAAGTCCCAGCTCAGCTTAAACCCCGCTTGCTTCCCTCCCCTTCCTTCTTAGCCAATAGGAACAGTCCAGCTCAGTCTAACTGGATATAAAAGGCCCACCCCAACTCTCCCTGCTGATGCTCCCACTTTCGAGAGGGCATTCCGCTTGTTCATTTTGCCTGCCTAATACACTTCAGTTGAGTCTCTGTCTCCTGGTGTGTCATATTTTGCACTCGGGCCAGGGTTTTTCATTTCGCTTCTCAGAGCCTTGTAAAGTGCCCTGCCAGTGAGGGGCCCTGACATTTAAGATTCATTAGATTAATGGTAATATTCATCTCTGATTTCTTCCCGTGACAGAACAAGTGAACAAGGAGCTGGAAGAAGGAGGAGAGAATGAATGGCAGAAGCAGTGATTTCGAGACATCTGTAATCACAAGTCAACACAAATCCTGGCCACTTCTAGGCAGGTGGTAGGTGGGAGGGGGAAGATTTTTGGTGTGAAATGGAAAAGGGAATAAGATCTGAATGAAATGCTTTAGAAGGTATCACTCAGTCAGAATAAGAGCCGTGTCGGATTTGAATATGCAATATGATACTGCAGATATATGAGTACATGTATGGAGCAAATATACAACAAGGAGGCTTACTGAGAGGAAGGAAGGAGGGAGAAGGGTGTGCCTGGCACTGACTAAATACTTTACATACACAATTCTGTTTAACTTTCACAATCCTGGGTTTTACTAGGCCCATTTTACAGATGGAACTAAATATCAGAGATATATAACTTTCCCAAGGTCACAAACTAACCCCGATCCCCACCACCTTTGTGACCTTCTGTGAGGAAAATGAAGAATGGTCAGACTCCTTCAACTATTCGGAATCTTGCTGAGCATGACCTGGCCTGTTTGATGTAAATATATTAACCATGCATATGTGCCCAGGTGTTCCGTGGCTATTGTCTGATGTAATTGCACAGGTGTGCCCAGGTGTCCCTTGGTTGTCTGACTCAAACCAGGGCGTCCCTGGGTTATCTGACTTAAGTATCCACCACCGGCACTGGATCTGCTGGAGGCTGCTGTAAGTTGCTGCCACTGCCACTGCCACTGCTGCAGAGGCTGGGGGCAGAGCTTGCATCTGAATAAAGCATGTCAGCCTTGCAAACAGCTCACAGGATCTTTCCAATTACCAAGCTCATGACCTGCCTATGAGAGTTCTGTGGCCCAGCTTGCATATGAGGGGTCTGTGACCCAGTCTGCACATAATGGGTTTGGGGTGTCTGTGACCCAGCCTGACAAGGTGTCTGTGACCCAGTCTGCACAACGGGTTTGAGGGGTCTGTGACCCAGTCTGCACAACGGGTTTGAGGGGTCAATACCTTCTGCCAACCCTCACTGGCAATGAAGCTTCTTTCAGGCACCTCTCATAGCAAATGCCACAACAAGTGACTAAATCAGTAGTTAGAGAAAATAAAGCAAGTTATTTAAACTATGGTCAATCTCATGTGGAACTGCTGAGGACAAATGAGAGAGGACTTCTCAGAAAATGGCAACTCAATAACAAGGCTCTTCTACAGCTTTCAATCAAACTTTCCACCTAAATGCTATTGGAGTAGGTATCTGAGCTTCTTCCTGTGTAATGGGATTGACTGGAGACTATGAGCTTGAGTTAAGAGGGTATTGAATGAGAGATGTCTAATCATCTGAACAGGGACTTGCCAGCAATTTCCCATAAAATACAGTCTCAAGCTAGGCAAATTCAAAGTGTGATTGGCATGTGAAAATTAAGTCACTATGAATAAGAAGTGGGCTTACATAAATGAAAACTGACCAGAGAGTACAGATACAAATGGTCATAAAAATTCATCTAGAAGAAATAAATAAGAAGAGATCTGTGAGGTAAGATTAGGGGGGTTAAAATGTCACACAGTACTTAGAAATTGCAAAATCATTGTTTTCTGCATAATCAGAAAATACAGGCAGGGTTAAATAATGACTCATTTATATCTAAGATAAGTTAGGCTTATTTTCTACTTTATTGAAATAATACTTGTAGTGATAGATATTTCCAGAAGTGAGAGGTATATGTGTATATGTGTGTATAATTTTTCTAGAACTTATTCTTTTGTATATTACCAATACATGGTGAGGTTGTAAAAGAACTAAGAGCAAATACA
The DNA here is from genome assembly GCF_027409185.1 of Cynocephalus volans. Taxonomy (NCBI): domain Eukaryota; kingdom Metazoa; phylum Chordata; class Mammalia; order Dermoptera; family Cynocephalidae; genus Cynocephalus; species Cynocephalus volans. Next base: position 83,626,500 of record NC_084464.1, read on the forward strand.
GTAAAGGAGGTAATAAAGGGGGAAAATTAATGTTTAAATAGAATTCTCAAAAATCAGACAGTAAAGGTAAATGATAAGTGAAATTGTATATTTCACTAAGAAGGCATATAAAAGAAGATAGATTTTGAAAGACTGAATTACCCCATTCATTCTGAAGGAAGAAAATGAAAGTTTTATTACACATAGGTGCTATGGAGTGGAGCTAAATTTAGAGTGAGCATAAAACTATCTTTGCTTGCTGTCCCAAACATTTGGAAGTGTAACAAATCTCAACATTGGGCTTCAGAGCCTCTTTTTAAAAGTATCATGTGTTTGAAATCCACATAGTCACATGGTATAAAGGCTAACACCTGAGATTTCATGGCTACAACTAGCTCTTTGAATATCTTTTTCAGATGAGGGTTACAGTAAGGAAAATGAGAATATAAGTGGAAAATTACCCCATTTTAAAAACAATTAACAGATTAATTCCATCCCAGCTCAGGTTTGTTTGTTTTGGGGGGTTTATTCCACCCCCCATCCCTCCCTCCCCCAGCAAGTCAAAAACTAGAGAAAAGAAAATATTTTCAAATTTTTTAGATCTCACTTATTCTTATTTTAAACTTCACTTATTTATATGGGACATGTTTTTCCCAAATCATCTTTTATTTTCCTAGATATCATGTCGGGTCACGGCTATTGACGGAATCCTGCCAATGTAGGCAATTGCATTGCTAAGTGACTACATCAATTGTATGGCTATGCGATTCATAACTAAAACCAAAATGTTTCATTATTTTAGTTACACTAAGTTTTCCATCTGTATTGTCAGGGCTAGGGGTTAGGGTCCACAGACCCTTCAAACCCATGGTACAGAATGGGTCACAGATCCTTCACATGCCAGGCTGGATCACTAGACCCCTCACACATAGGTCTGCACTCTAGGTAATCAGCAAAGATCCCTGGAGCAATTGGCAGACACTAGCTCAGTCCTCGGTCTTCAGTCCTCAGCTTCTGTGGTGGCGGTGGCGGCAGCGGCAGCAGCTTACAGCAGATCCGGCAGCAGTGGTGGCGGGACTTCCCTTCGGCCTCCCCAGGGGCATCCCTGAGGTGGGATGCCCTGTGTATCAGAGCCATTCATCCTTTATACTCAAGTCTGATAACCTAGGACACCTGGGTGCACATGAGCAATTACATTAGACAATAACCAAGGAACACCTGTTGTTGGGAAAATATAGGAAAAATTGTCAGGGCCCCTCAGATGTTCAGAATCTTGCGGAGCATTTGATGTAAATAGGCATATGCACTCATGTGTTCCTTAGTTATCGTCTAGCGTAATTGTTCATGTGCACCCAGGTGTCCTGGGTTATGGACTTAAGTATAAGGATGAGTGGCTCTGATCCACGGCACCTCCTATCCCCGGGATGCACCCCCCCCCCGTGGCGGGGGGGGGGGGAGAATGGGGAGGCCACTACTGCTGCTGGAGGCTGCTGCTGCTAGTGCCCCCAGGACACTCTGCAAGGCCACTGCCACTGCTGGACCTGTAAGCTACCAGACCTGTAAGCTGCTGCTGCTGCTGAGGAAGCTGAGGACTGAGTTCATGTCATGTGCCAACAGCTCCTGGAATCTTTCCCAATTACCTAGCATGGACCTGCATGTGAAGGGTGTGGGGACCCAGCCTGGCATGTTAGGGGTTACGGTGAGTTTGGAGGGTCTGAGCCCTAGCTCTGACAATATAAATGGAAACTTAGTATAACTAAAATAATGAAACATTTTGGCTTTAGTTATGATTTGCCTTACTTTACCTGGGCACATGTGCATATTTACATCAAATGCTGGGTAAGATTCTGAACATCTAAAGGGCCCTGACCATTTTCCTTCACTTTTCCTACACAGCATAACCACTAAACATGATTGTAACTGACCTTCTTCTGTGTATTTACATGGAGGTTGAGGTACTCTGATTAGGTAATCAGTCTATTCAAAAAAGAATCACTATATCTACTACAATAATTAGAACATAATAAAATATACCTAAATGTAAAACCATATCGGACATAACTTAATATTTTTATTGTAATGGTAATTTTGGCATAAAGAAATCATTATAAACCCCAATTACCTTTAACGAGGTGGGAAAGGCAATAACAGAGAAATCCTATTGACAGAAACCTTGTTCCCCTCATTCACTCATTGAGACAACAATTGGCTAATCAGATGACTGAGTAGGTGTATGGTATTTGTCTCTAAGCAACCCAGAGACATATTTTCAATTGATTTATAGTGACTAAAATCTGGTTTGGCATTAGGGGAAGTGCTTACATGAGAGAAAATGGGGAGGGGAGTTGAGTAATGCCAGGGGAGGTGCCAATTTGCAATGTGAGTGTGAGAGAAGGTTGAACGAAAGGATTCTAGACTGCTGTGCAATCTAAGGAAGGTTCAACAAGGCTTTGGCTTTGGCTCAAGCCAAAGTTGGCAGTCAGAGGAATCTTTTATGTCTCAGGAATGGAACTGTTTTAATACCCCTACTGCAAGTAGCCACATGAAAGGGCAGCCTTGATGTTTCACATAATATAACACTTCCCTCAGCCTCTTCCTTCCTACCTGTACCACCTGCCAGGACAACTTAAGCATTTCTATTTTATTGAGAGGTGGCCATCATTTTTCCATGTTCCTGTCAGCCACCTGTTGGGAAAATATAGGAAAATGGTCAGGGCCCATCAGATGTTGAGAATCTTGCTGAGCATTTGATGTAAATATGCACACTCACCCAGGTGTTCCTTGGTTACTGTCTAATGTAATTGCGCGTGTGCTCCCATGTGTCCTGGGTTATGACTTAAGTATAAAGGATGACTGGCTGTGATCCATGGGTTCCCCCTTGCCCCTGGGATGCCCCAGGGGGGCCGTGGGAAGGCTGCTACTGCTGCTGGAGGATATTGCTGCAAGCTGTTGCTGCCAGTGCCCCCGAGATGCCCCAGGAGGCCACCGCTATGGCTGCTACTGCTGCTGTAAGCTGCTGCTGCTGCTGCTGAGGACTGAGCTTATGTCATCTTCCAATGGCTCTCAGGGTCTTTCCCAATTACCTAGTGTGGACCTGCATGTAAGGGGTCTGGTGACCCAGCCTGGTATGTGAGGGGTTTGTGACCCAGTCTGTACAATGGGTTTGAAGGGTTTGTGGGCCCTAACCCCTGGCCTGGACAATACAAATGAAAACTTAGTATAACTAAAATAATGGAATGTTTTGTCTTTAGCATTGCTATTGCCTCAACCCAACAACTGGCATAGTTGTAGAGCTATTGCTGTAGCTTTACAATTGGCAGTCAGCAGGATTCCAGGCAGGTAAAAGAGCCCAGCAATTGGCATCATGGGTAGTATTCCAGCAGTTAAAGAAGCAAAAAGCCCCTTGGGAGGGGGAAGAAATGTGGCTACCCTTGAGTATGTGGTGCCCAGTGGCCACTTTCCTGTTGAACAGGGTCTGGCTTTTGCTCACTGTACTGTGAGCCAACATGGACCAGAAACCCCATGAAGCATCACAGTTTTGAGATTTGCAGCAAAAAGCAGACAAGTTGGAAATGCAAGTACTTGCCCTGAAGGCTGAAGTACAGTAACAGGTCATCCCTGCTTCCAACACCAAAGATGATGACGAACCCAGTGGTGAGCTGGGGGAGACTATGTGTCTTCTGGAATGACCTGCTCATCAGAAAGTGAAGCACTAGCAGCCCATGGGACCAGGCAGACCAGTAGACAACCCACAGGTGGCCCAATTTACTATTTATGTCCCATATACTGAGTTCAAATTGGTGGGCTTGGGGAAACAATGAAATGGCAGAAACAGGAAGAGCCTCTAGCTGCTGCAGCTATGGGACCTAGCAGTGGATGGTGTAACATGCTCTGGAGATGATGTAGTAAATGCATGTCAGGTTTGTCCAAAGGCAAATGGCTCACCGGGTGCCACTTAAACACAAGAAGGTGGATGGTGTAATGTGCTCTGGGGAAGATGTAGTAAATGCATATCACATTTGTCCAAAGGCAAATGGCTCACCAGGTGCCACTTAAACCCGATGGCTGGACGGATGCCGTATAAACCCAAGAAAAGAGTGCCACATGCAGATGGGTAGATGACCCGAGGACAGGTGCCCCTGCAAAATTTCAAGTATGTTTTTACCTGGTGAAAAGGTGGAAAAATTAGCCTCTGTTACTACTCACCCATCTCTGTGGCAGCATTTACAGAATAGCCACAGATATGCACAGGGGCAGGGCAGCTACTCCTCGATTGACTAGGCAAATGCAGTTGTTTGAACTTTGTGGGCAAACACTGCGGAACTGCCTGAGACTGTGAGTGAATAGCTGGTATAAGCTGAGGTGATTCAAGAGCTGGGAATGGAGCAGCTAGATGCTAATAGCCAAGACAATGAGAAAGGCTCTGAGGGCATTTCAGAAGTTTGGGAGAGCACCTCTCCCATCATAGACCCTGAGGCCTAAGAGAACAGAGTTTCTCCAGAGGACAGACTTGGGGTGCCACTGCCCTTGGGAAACTCCTCCCCACATCCCAGCTGCTCTGGCTGGAGCAGCGCTGCGTCAGGTGGCCCCAAGTGTGGTTTGTGCAGCAGCTCTGGAGAACATAAAGCTGAAAACCTTGGTGTTAAGTTTGCAGGCCAACAGAATGTGAGAACAGGAGTGGCATAGCAGCCTCCACCCAGATTTCTGAAGATGTATGAAAAAGCCAGGAGACTCAGGCAGAGGGGTGGAGCCACTGCAGAAGTCATCTGCAGAGCAATGTGGAGCAGAAAAGTGGGGTCAGAGCCCCCACAGAGAACCCCCACTGAGGAAATGTCTAGTGGAGCCAGGATGGTGGGACTGCTACCAGGAGCCCAGAACTGTGGGGCTGCTGGCAATGTGCAACACCAGCCTGGGAAAAGCTGCAGGCACCAGGGCAGCTCCATGGGCTGCACCTGGCAGAGCTGTAGGAGCAAGGTTGCCCAGTGCTTTCCAGGCCCAGATGCCCTAGTGTGTGGATTTGTTTGGGGCTTGTTTTTCCTGGTCTTTTCCTCCCTTCTGGAATGGGAATGTGTACCTAGTGTCTATCCCACTATATCTTGGAAGTAGAAAATTTGCTTGTGATTTTTGCAGGTACACAGCTGAAAGGAATTTTGCCTTTAGTCTCAGATGAGACTTTGGATTTTGGACTTTTGAGTTGATGCTGGAACAAGTTAAAGACTTTTGGGACTGTTGAGATAGGATGGTATATATAATATATGAATGCAAGGGTCAGTTATATTCACTAAGGGAACATCATGGAAGATTCTGAATGTGCAGATTGTACAGTGAGGGATCCTGATGGGGTGGATTGTTGGGAAAATATAGGAAAATGGTCAGGGCCCCTCAGATGTTCAGAATCTTGCTGAGCATTTGAGCAAATAGGCATGTGTGCCCAGGTGTTCCTTGGTTATTGTCTAATGTAATTGTGCATGTGCACCCAGGTGTCCTGGGTTATGACTTGAGTATAAAGGACAAGTGGCTCTGATCCACAGTGCCTCCCTACCCCTGGAATGCCCCTGGCAGGAGGGCCATGGAGAGGCTGCTACTGCTGCTGGAGGCTGTTGCTGCCAGGGCCTCGGGGACCCTCCAAGATGCCACCACCACCGCTGCTGCTGGAGGCTGCTGCTTCTGCTGCTGTTGCTGCTGATGATGACACTGACTGAGCTCGCATCGTCTGCCAATGACTCCTGGGATCTTTCATAATTGCCTAGCATGGACCTGCACGTGAGGGGTCTGGGGACCCAGTCTGTACAATGGATTTGAAGGGTCTGAGCCCTAGCTCTGACAATATAAATGGAAACAGTATAACTAAAATAATGAAACATTTTGGCTGTAGTTATGACTTGCCTTCCTCAACAACTGGCATAGTCATGTAGTTTTACATCACCTCAACAGGTTTTGTCCCATCCCCTCGGTTCCTTCCTTTGGCGTAAAGTCCTGGGCCACAGAAAGTGCTCCCAAGTCAAAAAGTTTAACAAGACCATTGAAACCCCTGATAAGCAGATTTTCCTGCACTCAATTGTATCCAACCTAACCATTGCAACCACAGTCTGAGGATTAGAGAGGACAGAAGCAGAAAAGTAGGGCCTGTTTCAGAAGCAACAGAGCCCATTGACAAAATTCACACTGCTAATTAAGAATCATCCTCAATACCATACAGAACATACCAGAGGATCCCAAACATGGCTCTCATCAAAACTACCTGGGAAGATTTATTTTTAATATGGAAGCTCAGCCCTCCTCCAGTATATAGTAAGATACTTCAAAAACAGAGTTCAGTAAGTCAATAACCAGATATACTGTGATTAATTCCTGTGTGGATTGATTAACTGTTTTTGAGGTAAATTCTATAAAAGGCATCTCAAAAATACTTTTTAGCAACAGCAAAAGTTTGGAATAATGGTTTGGTTCTCATTTCCTAGTTATGTTATAATATAGCTGCTTGTATTTTATGTTAGTCTTTATCCCAATGACTAAGAAAGAGCTTGCTTTCCTGGATATCTGAGCCTTTTTCACCTGCAAATAATAGAGGTTTAACATCTTGACCTCCATGCCGATAGACGATGAAGATCACGGCAGTAAAATTAAATGCTGCTAAAGTAATAAAATATACAGCTAACCTAATGTCCATCAATTTAATGGATTTTCAAGATATTTACTCAGGTAAGAATAATTACTCTTGTGACTCTTTTTCCTTTTGTGAACATACTGTTTGTATATGTTTTAAAAGAGGACAATAAGTCTCTCTGGGGCTTTCAGTCAAGATGGCAGAATAGACCATCCCCGGTGTCACTCTCTCCCACAAATCAACCTATTTACAACTATTAAAAAGCAACTACAGCCAAGCTGGGGCTGCTAGAACTCAGGGGAAGAGAAGGAAAGACCTACAGAGTGCATGAAGGCAGGAGAAGCCATGATGAGAGAAAGAAAATCTGCTCCAACCGTTTTGAATCCTGGACGCTTCCAGCCTGGAGCTGCTAAGTGCATGGAGCAGGAGCTGATGAAAGCCACAGCTGTGCCCTTCAGATGAAGTTGCTTGGGGGCAGCAGGAGAGAAGAGGGCCTTGGGGGCCCTCAGGCCCGCAAGACCACTAATTGGGCTCCCGGGGACCCACTTAGGAGCAAGGAGCCACAACAACTGAAAAAAAAGAAGCACTTCAGAGGTTGGTGAGCCATCGCAAGGGACCAGAGCATGGCCCATCTCATGGGAAGTGTTTGCAGCATGGGCGGTGGGGGAGATGGGCCCGCTGGGAGAACACTGGGGGCACAGAAAAGACAGCTGATCTCCTCCCCAATCAGCATAGGACCACTCAGTGGAGACTGGTCAAGAATATAAACTGCAGGGGGTGCAGTTTGCTAAAAGACTCAGGCCTAGCCCAGAGTTTCCACCCAACCCAGGTATACCAGATCTGATGAGAGCCAGAAATACCTATAAGGTCAACCATTAAAACCTGAGCTTCACAAAAAGCCTTCACCCAGGGAATCAGCAGCAAAGCAGCAATTTAGCTTAACCACAGAGCTCAAGGGCTGGTCCCCACAGGAAGTTGTAGAAGTAAGCAAAGGACTACAAATTAGTTCCAGTGCAGAGTTTAAGTGGTGGGAACAGCAGATAACCCAACAGAGAACTGAAAGAAAAAACAAAATACCCACAACCAGAGACAAAGTTTGATATTAACTAATAAAGGTCTCACATCACCAAAGAACACCTATAACACGTAGAAGTCCTCTGGGCTACCAAGCCAAAGAGGAGGGAGGGCTGGGGTCCTTAGCCATGTGCCCTGACTTCCCCAACCAGTCCCAAGGGTGGGACCTCAGGCCTTGGTCACACCTCCTGGCACACACAAGCAGCCCAGTGATGACCACCAAGCCTCTGCAGGAAGTGCCCCGGGCTCTCCTGAGCTGGAGCAGTGGGGGTCCAAGGGCCTTGGCAATGCCCCCCTGACACCCGCAACCAGCCAAGCAACGACCACTGAGCTGCCGCAGGAAGCTCCCCAGGCTCTCCTGAGCTGAGCAATGGGGGGCCAAGGGCCTCAGCAATGCCCCCCTGACACCCACAACCAGCCCAGTGATGATCACTGAGCTGCCACAAAAAGCACTTCAGGCTCTTCTGATCTGGGGTGGTGGGGGGCTGAGGGCCTCTGCCATGCCACCCCAACACAAACAACTAGCCCAGGAAAGACTACCAAGTTGCCACAAGAAGTGCCCCGGGCTCCCGAGCTGGGATGGTGGGGGACTAGGGCTTTGGCCACACCCCTTTGACATCTACACCCAGCCTGGCACTGACTGAGCCACTACTGGAAGCACCCTGGTTTCCCCTGTGGAAATGAGGGGGCACCACAGGCCTCAACCGCATCCCTCCTCCTTCCTCCTTCCATCCTTTTTCCTTCCCTTTTCCCCTCTCCCCCTCCCTCCCAACTACTTCACAACATCATTGAATGTAAAAAAATATATGTATTAACAAATAATTTTTTTTTAAAAAAGAGAGACTAACAATCCATCTAAAATTGAGTCCCAGCAGCATAAACATACATGTTTTGTTTTTCTCTGGTCACCCACGTGCAAAGATTCCCCACAAACTCCAAAATAATCATAATGCTGATATTTCATTATTACAGTTTTAAATACATCCTAGACTTCCAAGTAGTTTGTATCTTCACTGAATCTCATCTTAACAGCAACCTAAGTGAAGATTCAATACAGACACAAAATAAAGCAGAGAAAATAGAATCCCAGTAATTTATAAGACCCATGGTAAAAGAAGGAATCTGTATATATGATAAAAAAGAGCCACATGCCACATACATGACTAAAGCCTTTGTAAGTAGGCTGTGAATATAATCTGAATGGCTGATCAGATTTTTACATTAAATTGGTACCATTTATCCAATTTATTCAACAAATGCCTGTTGAATGCATGGATATATAGTGGATGATAAAATGAAAAACTCTAAATGGCATATAATTGCAAAGTAACTATGTGGCAGCATGGTAAAAACATAAGCTTGGAGCCTACAGAGATTCAAATCTCATATCTGCCAGTTATCAGCTGTGCAATCTTGGGAAGTTACTTAGATTCTCTGAGCCTCAGGTTGTTTTTTTTTTTTTTTTTTTTTTCTCTTTTTCATCTGTAAATTTGAGACAGTGATATTTACTTTTCAGGCTGTCTAGGAAGACTAAGTGAGCTAATATGTGCAAATAAAACACCAACTACTACTCTTGTAATAAATGTTATTACCAATCTCCCTCTATCTTCCTGAGAAGTATAATACATCTATTTCTAAATAGTAAGTGTTTGGCATTTACCATTGATTCAGAACATAAAAGACTTTTCCCAGTACACCTACAAAATGTAAATAAGTTTTGTCTCCTCTATTAACTTCTTGGTTTTTACAGAAGCGTCTTTTATAGAGAAAAAGGTAAACACATAAAGCCATAGAGAGGAATTCTCTAAGTCTACACACAGGTCCTAAGTAACTTTAAAGAATATGTAAACTGTCAACATGAGGTTTCTATACTAGTGAAAATCTGGGCTCAAAAACTTTTGCCACCTACCTACAAGTGTATTAAATATCCCTATCAAAATTCTTGTTTTAAATTATTTTGTTCTTCTTTGCAAACAATGCCATATCATATTTTTAACGTATCATGTAATAATATTTAACATCCTCTTAGCTGACAATAGATCAATTAGAAACTTCCCTAAAGACACCCTGCAAGGGAAGTAAAATTAAAAGTCAGAGCACATCAGAGTAATAGAGCCTATATCAGGATGATCTGAAGAAAGGTAGAAGAGAAGAGATTGGATGATATGATTTTAGAAGACAATCATGAACCCCCCCATCCAAGTACATGTTTTCCCACTATGTGTCAATGTGTAAGTCTTACTATTTCATTATTTTCAGGGAATTTATTTTTTTTTAATAAACCATTGATCGAAGTATAACATACATGAAGAGAATCACAGGGACAGCACAGTGAATTTTCACAAAGTAAACCCACCCATGAGACCATCACCAAGTTCAAGTAACAACATTATTGACACCCTGAAGCATTGCTTCTGCCCTTGGGATTTAGATATCAATGCATCTCGCCTTCCCCAAAATTAGCTGTTACCTCACTTCATCAACTTAATTTTTGAACTTCAAACAAATGGACCTACACAAAAGAATTCTTTTAATTCTTTCAGTACATGTTATGTTTCTGCAATTCATACATGCTGTTGTAAAATTATGGTTTATTCATTTTCATTGCCATATAGAATCCCATAGCATGAATTTACCACAATATAATTATCCATTGTACTGTTGATGAAATCTTAGATTGTTTCCAGTTATGGAATGGCTTATAGTGCTACTGTAAAAATTATTGTGCATGTCTTTAGGTGCATATGTGTGTTTCTGTTGGTTATAAAACTCTAAGGGTAAGATTGCAGAGTCTTTGGATATGCTGGTGTTTTAAGGCTTCTTGTGATTCAAGTTTCTATTTCACTATCAGGTAATAATGTTGAGCACCTCTTCATATGTTAATAGGCTCTAAATTCCCCTTTTCGTAACATACTGTTTTTTCTATTAGGTTTTCTGTCTTTTTCTTATTAGCTCTACAGAGTTCCTAGTACAAACTAGAGACAAGTCCTTTGTTATATATATTATGAACTAAATCGTGTTCCCCAAAAATTCATATGTTGAAGCCCTAACCCCTGTTACCTTAGAATGTGACTGTAATTGGAGATAAGGCCCTCGAGAGATAATTAAGGTTAAATGAGGCTTTTAGGATCAGGTCCTAATCTAGTATGATTGGTGCCCTTATAAGTAGAGGAAGACACCAGGGGTGCTTGTGCACAGAGAAGAGACCACGTGATGACACAGAGAGAAGCCAGCTGTCTGCAAGCCAAGAAACAAGGCCTCAGGAGAAACCCACCCTGGCATCACCTTGTTCTTGGACTTCTAGCCTCTCGAACTTTGAGAATAAACTTCTGTTGTTTAAGCCACCCAGTCTGTGGTATTTTATTATGACAGTCCTAGCAAATAAATATAATATACACCTTTGAAATATCTTCCTCTAATCTGTGACCTATTGTTTTACTCTCTTTTAATGCCACCCTTTAAAAAACAAAAGTTCTTGATTTTGATGCAGTATATTTTTTCCTTTATGGTTTGTGCTTTTTGTTATATGCTTAAGAAAACTTAGCCTACCTAAATTCATGCTGATATTCTTCTAAGTTTTCTTCTAGAAGCATTTTTATTTTCCTTTTGCATTTAGATCTATAGTCATCAGAAGCTAATTTTTTAATGTGGTGGGACATAGAGGTAAAGTGGTTTAGCGAGAAATTGGTAAAGGTCCACAAAAAATGATTAAATTGTGTAATGTTGAATATACTAATTATCCTGATTTGAGCATCACATATTGCAAACAGTGTTTTAGTCCGTTTTGCATTGCTATAACAGAAACACCTGAGACTGGGTAATTTATAAAGGAAAGAGGTTTATTTAGCTTACAATTCTGGGACAGCTGCATCTGGCATGGGCCTCAAGCTGCTTCTACTCATGGCGGAAAATGGCAGGCAGCCAGCAGGTACAAGCAGATCACATGGTGAGAGGAAGCGAGAGAGAGAGAGAGAGAGAGAGAGAGAGAGAGAGGAGGTGCCAGGGTCCTTTAAACAATCAGGTCTCGTGGGAATTAATAGAGCGAGAACTCACTACCTCTCCTTGCCCAGCGAGAGCATTAATCCATTCATGAGGGATCTGCCCCCATGACTCAATCAGTTTCCAACACTGCCACACTGAGGATCAAATTTCCACATGAGTTTTGGAGGGGACAACACATCCAAACTCCATCACACAGGTATTGATTTTCAATGCTGTATCCCACAGATATATACAATCAATTATGTTTCAATAAAAAATAAATTACTGAATTAATTAAATTAAAAAGATTCATTTTTTCAAAATGGATAACAATTAGCCTTGGAACTCTTCAGTGAAAAAACACTCCCTTTGCCTACTTTTCTACAGTGTCACTTTATAGATAAAGCCACAAATATAGTATCTTCCTCTGTTAATTTAGGTTCTTTTTCATTTTTCTCAAACTATTCTATAGCTCTTTGTGTAGAAGGCTTACATTCTTCATTATACTTCTTCCTAGACATTTTATGTCTCTTCATGCTATTGTAAAAAATGTGGTTTAATTTAGCTTTGTGTCCTAATTTTTGTTGCTAAAATATAAAAGTAAAAATTATTTTTATACAGACCTTAAAAGTAGCAACCTTGCCAAATTTACCTATTAGCCTGAATAATTTATCTGTTGTTTATGTTATATTTTCTATTTATGCAAGCATGTAATTTACAAAAGCTAACAGTGTTTTTTTTTTTTAACCTTTTAAATTCTATCTTCTTTTTCTTGCCATCTTGCACTGACAAGGCTAAGTTCTCCATTACAATGTTTAAGTGGTAAAAGCAACATTCTTCCAATCTTGGGGAGGGGAAATCTTTCATTGTTTCATCATTAGGTGTGATATTTGCTTTAGATCTGTTGCAAATATTTAAACTAAGAATATTGCTTGCTATTTCTAGTTTGCATACATATTTTATCATTAATTGTGTAAAAAAGAAAAAAGATAAAAAATTATTGTATAGTTTCTCTCCTTTTGTTAATGTGGTGAATTCTAGAGATTGATTGAATTATAGTGATTGATTTCAGATGTTAAACCTCTTTTGCCTTCCTACAATAAATTGCACTTGGTTATGATGTATTATCCTTTTTGTAAATTGTTGGATTCAATCTGTTAAATTTTTTAGAATTTTTTGTACCTGGGTTCATGGGAGAGATTAGCCTATAATTTTTTATTCTCGTAATGCTGTTATCAGGTTTCAGTATTAAGTTTGTGCTGTCCTCATAAAGTAAATCAGAAAGTACTTCTTCAGTTTTCTACTACCTAGAAGAATTTATGTAAGATTAGTGTTACTTCTGCCTTAAATATTTGTCAGAGTTGAGTGGTAAAGCTATCTGGATATGGAGTTTTCTTTGAGAAGTGGGAAGTTTTGTAATTATGGATTTAAAAGTTAATAGATTTTTTATTTCTTCCTATGTCAGGTTTGATACGTTGTGGGGGTTCCCAGAATATCCATTTAATCTCCTTTCTCAAACTTGTTGACATAAAGTTGTTCATAATATCCTCTTATTAACTATTTTATTTTTTATTGTGGAAAGCGTATATAACGTAATATTTACCATTTTAACTATACAGTTCAGTGGCATTAACCACCATCACTATCTACACCGAAAACTTTTCCACCATCTCCAACAAAAATTCTGTACACGTTGAACAATAATGCTTTCCCTTGTTCCCTTAGACACCAGTAACCTCAATTTTACTATTTTAAATATTCTAGGTACCTCATGTAAGTGAAATTATACGATATTTGTGCTTCTGTGTCTGGCTTATTTCACTAAGCATAATGTTTTCAAGGTCCATCTGTGCTGTAGTATTTATCAGAATTTCATTCTTTTTTATAGCTGAATAATAAATATTCTATTGTATGCATACATCATATTTTGTTTATCTGTTGATGGACACTTGGTGCTATCCCCAATATGGTATTTGAAAGACCTTTAAGAGGAAATTGGATCATGAGGGTTATGCCCTTATGAATGGATTAATCCATTCATGCATTAATGGGTTAATGCTTTAATGGGTTAACAGGGAGTAGAGTGGGGGCTTAATAGTGAGAGAAAAAAAGCATATGGAAATGCATCCTTGCTCAACCCTCAATATGTAATACCCTGTGTCACCATGTGACTCTGTAGAGAGTCCCTACTAAGAAGGCCACCACCAGATGTGCCCCCTGGACCTTGGACTTCCCAGCCTCCAAAACTGTAAGAAATAAATTTCTTTTTCTTATAAATTACCCAGTTTCAGTGACAGTTATCAGCAATACAAAAGGGATTGATACACTTAGGTTGTTCCTCTAATTGACTAACAATGTCGAGCCTCTTTTCATGTGCTTATTGGTTATTGGTATATCTTCTTTGAAGGAATATGCATTCAAGTACTTGCCAAATTTTGAATTTTTTTATGTTATTGAGTTTTAGGAGTTCTTTTTATAGTCTTCATATTAATCCATCAGATATATGGCTTGCAAAAATTTTCTCTCATCTTCTCACACTCTTGATAGTATCCTTTGATACATAAATGTTCTTAATTTTGGAAACAATAGAACTGAGGATACCAGAAGTGGGAAAAGGGGAGAGAGAGAAGGGGTGAGGGAGGAATTGGTAAATGGCCACAAAAAACAATTACATTGTATATAGTTAAATACACTAATTATCCTGATTTGAGCATCACATATTGCACACAAGTATTGATATTCACCTCTGTACCCTACAGATATGTACAATAAACTATGTTTCAATAAAAAAACAAAAAAAAATTTTTTTAAGTTCTTAATTTTGATGAAGTGCAATTTATCTATTTTTCATTGTTGTCGCCTATACTTTTGGTTTATCTATGTCATCAACTTTTTAATAATTGTATGGTAAATAATGCTATTCCCCTTACATTCCTGATATTGGTAATTTGTAACTTACTTTTATATTATTTATAAGCTTTGCTAATAGTTTATCAATTGTATTCATCTTATAAAGAAAAAATTTGGATTTATTTATTCTGTTTATCTTCTAATTTTTTATATCTCATAAATTTCTTCTCTTTATCCTTTTCCCCCTCCAACTTTATTTGGGTTTAATTTTCTAATTTCTTGAGATAAATATTTAGTTCATTGTTTTCCTGCCTCTCTCTTTCTAATTATGGGCATAAGAATACACATTTCCCTCTAAGATCAGATTTATATAAACCCACAAATTTGATATATTGTATTTTTATTATTATGTAGTCAATACACTTTGTATTTCATTGTAATTTATTCTTTGACTATGAATTATATTGCTTAAGTATTTAAGTGAGAATAGTGGAGTAAGGAACTTTGTAATTCTGCTCCTCTGTAAAAGCAATGAAAAACCTGTCGAAATCAACTTTTTCAGAACTCTGAAACTTAGACAAAGGTTGTAGTAACCCAAAGAACACTTATTCAAACAAAATAGTTGAACCTCAGTAAGAACAGCAAACATGTAGCATTTTAACCTACCCTCATCTCATCCCCTGTTCCCCAGATTAGCTGAACCATTGAAAATAACAACCATCCTTGCCAGTAGCAGAAATTCATTTGCAGAGAATTGTAATTATTTGTTTGATGTCTCTTGTGCCTTCCTAGAAGACCAGCTAAAAGGGATTATCTTCATTTCATCTGACACAGAGCTGACCCAATGCTCGATCTGCTACCAGAGGAATATTTGTCTAAAACACTTATAAGCAAAATTTTTAGTCACTACTGCCTAAGGTGATAGATAGAAGTTGGGGAAAACAATAAGCTAAACAAAAGGCTTGAGAGGAAAGGCTATAGAATGAGATTGTCATAAAGGTTTGAAAGAACTCTGACATATTCCTGGAAATCCAGAAGTCCACATATGTATGCAGAGTGGGTACATGTCTAGGAAAGACTTTAAAAGGCCCTACGCCCTCACCTCCAGCTGACTTTGAGGCTCTGCAGAGGCAGCAAGTAAAGGCTGTCACAGAGCTGTAAACTTCCTGGCTGAGTATTGAAGGCATGACCCAGCAGGCACATGAATTTCCCCAGCAGAGACTGGGAAAAATTTTGGTTCTACATATTTAAGGAGATCTCTGTCTAATCATCAGCTAACCATTAAGCTAACAGAACAGACACTGCAGTGACCACACATAAAAAAGAACATATATTTTACAGAACTAGTTCAGAAAAGCCACTAAGCAAATAAGCAACAAGTACAGAAAGCAACAACAACAAACCCTGTGGAGGAGAAAGAATCTGATTTCAAGAGTTGCCATATTATATCATTTACACTTCCCAGTTATCAAAAACAAATGTAAATATAAATAAAGATGAAAATATGGCTCATAACAGTTTTTTTTAAGTAATCAATTAAAACTGTTCCTGAAAACACCCAGATGCTGGACTTTTTAGACAAAGAATTTAGGTGAACTATTTTAAATATAACTCAAAGAGTTAAAGAAAATCACATCTAAAGAATTAAAGGCAAGTATGAAAATTATGTCTCACCAAAATAATAGAAATAATGAAATAAAAATTATAAAAAGGAAGCCAATACAAATTATGGAGTTAAAAAATGCAAAAACTGAAATAAAAAATTCACTAGAGAGGCTCAATAGCAGATTAGAGCAGGCAGAAGAAATAATTAACAAACTCAAGACAGGTCAATTGATATTACCCAGTCTGAAGAACAAAAAAGGAAAAAGAGTGAAGAAAAATAACAGAGCCTCAGAGACATTATGAAGTGCACCAAGAGCACATAATGGGAGTCACAGCAAGAGAAGAGAAAGAAAAGGGGGAAGAAAGAATATTTGAAAAATAATGGCCAGATACTTCCCAAATTTGATGAAAAACATTTATCTACACATCTAGAAAGCTCAAAGAACTTCAAGTATGATAAACTGAAAGAGACCCACATCCAGACACATCATAATCAGTCTAAAGATAAAAACAAAGAGAGAATCTTGAAAGCCGCAAGAAATAAATGACTCAATTTATACAAAGAAATCTCAGTAAGATTTAAATTTACTTATCAGAACCGTAGAGGTCAGAATGCAGTGGGATGACTGCCTAACTCATTCTATGAGGCCATTCCTGCTCTGATACCAAAGCCAGTCAAGACCACAAGAAAACTGCTGTGTTTTTTGTATTTTTTATTTTTTGTATATTGTGATGGTTTGACATTTTAAAACTTTTCTGGCTGAGGAAAGACTACCTGTTCCAGGGCCAGCCAATTCTTAGAGACAGCAAAAAACTCAGATGGGAGTATGCCTTTCATATAGAAACTACTAATCCAGAGCCAAACCTCCTCTATCTGGCCCATGTACTCCAGGAAGTAATGTTCCTCTCCCTTAATTATCCCAGGGCCAGATACCAGACCACCAGGGACCACTCCTAAGGGCCAAAGTCCACATGCATTATTCAAACTAGTCAATCATAAAATGTCTATTCTGTCCTGCCTCGTCTTTCCACAGAAACCCTAATTAAGGCTCTAGCTTTAGATTTCTTCTTGATCCTGCTTTCTGCCTCCTGACCACATGCAGCCTTCCATGATGTGACATGCCTTCTGTTTCTAGGACCTGTGAAAATAATAAGCTTGTTTTCCTGAGCCCCTCCTATGTCTCCTGTGTGGTCACACCTGATAACCATCATGTAAAAGAATATAGAGCAACTACAGAGCAAATAACTTATAAATATAGATGTAAAAGTTCTCAGTAAAATGCTAGCAAACCAAATCATGCATCCTATAAAAAGGATTATATGCATAGCCAAGTGGTATTTATCCCAGGAATGCAAGGACAGTTCAATATTAATAGATTTAATAGACTAAAGGCAAAAACCCATATGGTCATCTCAATAGATATAGAAGGAGCATTTAACAAAATTTGACACCCTTTCATAATAAAAACATGTAACAAACTAAGAATACTAAGGAACTTTCTCAACATGATAAAGGACATCTATAGAAAAACCCATAGCTAACATTACATTTAATGGTAAATGAATGAATGCTTCCTCCCTAAGATTAGGAACAAAATAAGGATATGCACTCTCATCACTTCTGTTCAATATTGAACTATATGTTTTAGCCAATTAGTCAGGAAAAAGAAACAAAAGGCATCTAGAAAGGAAAGATAGATAACGGAAAAGAAACTAACTCCTGCAGATGACATAAAAGAAACCCAAAATAATCCACAAAAAAAAAAATTATTAGAGCTAATAAATTAGTCCATCAAATTTGCAGTATACAAGATCAATATGCAAACATTGGTTATATTTCTATATACTAACAACAAACATTATTAGTAATTAAAGAAATACAAATAAAAACTTCAATGAAGATGTCAATAAGATGACAGACGAGGGAACCCAAACCCTCCTTCCCCTCATGCAGACACTGACTCCACAACAATACACAGATCAATTCCCTTTGTGAGAAATCCACAAACTTTTAAAGAGGTTCCTGCACCCCAGGCAATAGTGAACCAGCCACATTGAAGCCAGAAGGAAAATTCATGACACTCACTTACTATAATTCCTCCTCCTGGCTCAACACAGTGTAATAATGAGAAAATTCTTAGCCTCCACCTGCTTCCTGGGAAAGAAAAAAGAAAACTGAAACATACGCCGATGTACAAACATTTGGGGGGCTACATGGGAAACTGATTTTTGTCTTGCCTGAATCTAAGCACTGACAGAAAAGGGTGCCAGGTTGGGGACAACTGAGAACAAAAGCAAAGGTTTGAACTAGCACTCACTCACCATAGTCTGTCCCTCTGACTCAGAGTAGAACATACAGGAGAAAACCCTCAACTCACAGTATCTCCCTTAGGAGAAAAAAAGTTGGAGCATGCACCCAATGGTCCAGGTTTTTGAAGGGTTACCCAACAAACTGTTTTCTGTCTTATCTGCTTTGGAGGGCTGGTAGACCTGTCATACTCTAGATGCCTGGGTACAACTGAAACAAAAGAGCCAACTTGCTGCTGTTCCAAAGGACCCACAGTACAACAGACAGAGGACAATACAACTCAGCAGCCTCTCCCACAGAAGAGAAAAGGGAAAGTGAAACATGCATTCAACTTTTTAACTTTTTTCAGGGTTTCCCTAATAAATGGGCTTTCATTCTTTCCCAACTTGGAGTACTGACAGGATCTGGCATATTCTAGAATCCTGAGAACCACTGAAAGAAAAAGAAAGATGAGTAGCTTCCAGCTGTTCCAGAAAAATCTTGCAGTACCACAGACAGACACCAGAAAAAGCAAGAGCGTATGAGCTCCTGGAAAAAAAGAAACAGACAAATCCCTCTAATTCAGAATTTAAACACAAAAGTCCTGAGGAAATGTATACACAAAAAGATTTGAGAGACCCTCAGAATCTCTAGCCAAGCTGATTAGTAAAGGTCTTTCCCTGTACAAAGCCAGCTGGTAAAGACTGGGAAAAGTGAATGTTTTTCATATACTCAGAACCCAACACAAAGTTCCAAGGTACATAAAGAAACAAGTAAACATGACTGAATTAAAAGAACAAAAGAAATCTCCAGAAACAGACTCTAAAGAAATGGAGGTATATGGATTACCTAACAAAAAATTCAAAATAACTACTATAAAGATATTCAACAAGCTCAGAAAATGATGCACAAACAGAAAAGAATGTTAACAAAGAAAGAGAAAAAAATTTTTAAGCTACAAAAATTTTGGAGCAGAAGAATAAAATAACTGAATTAAAAACTTTACTAAAGAGTTAAATAGCAGACTGGATCAAGCAGAAGAATCAGCAAACTCCAAGACAGTTTATTTGAAATTATTCAGTTAAAGGAGAAAGAAAAAAAGAATAGAAAAGAATGAAGAATGCCAAGAAACTCATGGCATACCATCAAGACAACCAATATATGCAGTATGGGAGTTCCAGAAGAGAAAGAGAAAAACAGGAAGCTCATTTGAACAAATAATGGCCAAAAACCAGGGAAGGAAATGGACATCCAAATTCAAGAAGGCCAATGGTCTCCAACTAGGATGGAGCCAAAATTCCACACCAAAGTACATTAAAATCAAATTGTCAGAAGTCAAAGACAAAGAATTTTGAAAGCAGAAAAAGAGGTGACTTGTCACATGCAAAGGAGCTTTTATAAGACTATCAGTAGATTTCTCAGCAGAAACCTTGCATGCCAAAAAGGAGTGGGATGATACACACAAAGTGCTGAAAGAAAAATACTTCCAATCAAGAATACTATACTAGACAAAACAGTTCTTCAAAAATAAACAAGAAATACTTTCCCCAATAAGCAAAATAAATGGAGGTATTACCAATAGACCTTCTTTACAAACATTAAGGGAGTCCTTGGAGTTGAAATAAAAGGATGTTAGACAACAGCAATGTGAAAGCTTATAGAAGTATAAGAAAAGAGGGACCAAAAACTATAAGACAGACAGAAAACAATTAACAAAATGGCAGTAATCAGTAATTAATTTAAATGTAAATGGATTAAACTTCCCAATCAAAATACATAGAGTCACTAAATAAATTTAAAGAACAAGATCCAACTATATGCTCTCTTTAAAAGATTCACTTTACATTTAAGGCTAAAATTGAAAAGATAGAAAAAGATATTCCATGCAAATGATAACCAGAAGGGAGCAGAAATAGCCATATTTATATCAGACAAAATAGACTTTACATCAAAAACTGTCACAAAACTTTCCTATATAAATTGTTCCTCAGGGTAGCCATAAACAACTGAGAGGGAATATTTCTATCTATTGAAATATACCAGCTAGTCAATAAAGAGGGAATGAAATAATTAGAATATGGTATTTTGCAAACTCCTATTGAAATAATGGATCTATCAAGTGATCATTAATGTCTTGTATGCTAATGTCACAGAGAGAAAATCAGACATTATGGGTTTCCTGCAAGTAAGAACATATACCTCTGAAGCCAAATCTAATCTGAGTGATAAATGCAGGGGATCATCAGGAAATGAAGGGGATGGTGGAACACATTAAATGACACTACTGGGATGAAGCCAGCAAACTCAGACCTTGGAAAATTTCCTGGGATAAAGGAGAAAAAATTAAATGATGGGAGAACTTATAGATTAAAAGAAATGTGAGAAAGAGTTTACATACCAACCAACCCAACAAGCAGAACTTGTTTGTATCCTAATGTAAACAAATCAATTGTAAGAAAGAGAGAGGGTGAGAGAATTGGAGAGATTTAAACATTTTTAATGTTTGAGTATATTAAGGGATTATTACTGATTTTTTTAATGTGAACATATACTGAAAAAAAAATTAAAGCAAACAAATTGTTTTTAAAAACTGTCAAAAGAGTCAAAGGACATTTTACAGTGATAAAAAGATCAATACACCAGGAAGATATAACAATTATACATACGTGTGTGCCCAACATCAAAACACCTAAATATATAAAACAAACATTGACAGAAATGAAGGGAGAAATAATAGGATATTTAAATACCCCATTTTCAATAACACAACAATCAGACAGAAGATCACTAAGAAAATAGAGGATTTGAACAATGCTATAGATCAAATGGACCTAACAGACATATACAGACCATTCCATCCAACAGAAGAAGAATACACCTTTTCTCAAACACACATAAAACATTGTCCTGGAGACATTATATGTTAGGTTACTAATAAACAAGTCTTAATAAATTTGAGAAAATTAAAAAATTAACAAATATTGTTTCTGATCACAATGAAATAAAACTAGAAATCAACAGAAAAGGAAAACCAGAGCAATTGACAGATATGAGGAAATCAAACAGCATACTCTTGAACAACTGTGAGTCAAACAAGAGATCAAAAGGTAAATTTAAAAATACCTTAAAACAAATGAAAATAAAAATACAACACACCAAAATTATGAGATGCAACAAAATTGGAAAGTTTACAGTGGTAAATGCCTACATTAAAGCAAAAGAAATAAAAAAGAAAATGGTATCAAATAACCTAACTCTACAACTCAAGGAAATAGAAAAAGAATACGAAACTAACCCCAAAGTTACCACAAGGAAAAAAATTATAAAGATTATAGCAGAAATAAATGAAATAGTAAAAAGAAAAATAATAGAAAGAAATCAATGAAACTAAGAGTTGGCTTTTTAAAGAATTCAACAAAATCAACAAATCTGTAGCTAGACTGCTGTGGTTTGAATGGACCCCCAAGCTCATGTTGGAACTTAATCCCAATATGGTATTTAGATGGGACCCTAAGAGGTGATTGGATTGTGAGAATTATGCTGTCATAAATGGATTAATCCTATCATAGAGTAATGGGTTAATGGTCTAATGGGTTATTGTGGGTGTGCACTGGGGCTTTACAGGGAGAGCAAGAGAGCACATAAAAAATTCCATTGTCCAGCCTTCATCATATGATACTCTGTGTTGCCATGGGACTCTGTAGAGAATTCTCACCAAGAAGAAGGCCTTCACCAGATGCACCCTCTAGACCTTGGACTTTCTGGCTTCCCAAACTGTAAGAAATAAATTTCATGTTTTTTTAAATTGCCTAGTTTCAGATATTCTGTTATGAAGTAAAGAAAATGGACTAACACATAACTAACTAAGAAAAATGAGAAGACTCAAATGAATAAAATTATAAATAAAAGGGGAGACATTTAACTGATGCCACAAAAATAACAGGTATTATAGGAAACTCCTATGATCAACTATACACCAACAAATTAAATAACCTGGAAAAAGTGGATACATTTCGAGAAACATACAACTTATCATGAAGACATAAAAATCTGAACAAACCAACAAGTAAGGAGATTGAATTGGTAATCAAAAACCTCCCAAAAAAAGAAAAGCCCAGAACCAGATGGCTTCATAGGCAAATTCTACCAGACATTTAAAGACAAATTAAAACCAACCACAAAAGACCCCAAATAGCTAAATCAATGCTGAGCAAAAAGAGCAATATTGGAGGCATCACACTACCTGACTTCAAAATATACTACAAAGCTATAGTAATCAAATCAGTATGGTTCTGGCATAAAAACAGATAGAACAATGTAACAGTATAGAGAACCTAGAAATAAATCCACATATTTACCTTCAACTGATTTTTGCCAAAGCACCAAGAATATTCCTCAAGAAAAGAGGACTCTCTTCAATAAATGGTGCTGGGAAAACTGGATATCCATATGCAGAAGAATGAAACTAGACCAGTATCTTTTACCATATACAAAAATCAACTCAAGATGGATTAAAGATTTAAATGTAAAACCCAAAACCATGAAAATACTAGAAGAAAACATAAGGAAAATGTCTCATGACACCGGGCTGGGTTTTATAAAGATGACTTCAAAAGCACAGACAGCAAAAGTGAAAATAGATGAATAGGATTATATCAAACTAAAAATCCTCTGTACAGCAAAGGAAATAATCAACAGAGTGAAGAGACAACTTTCAGAATGGGAGAAATATTTGCAAACTATGCATCTGACAAGGAATGAGAATCCAGAATATACAAGGAACAACTCAACAGCAAGAGAAAACAAACAAATAATATGATCCCCAAAATGGGCAAATGAGAATACACATTTATCAAAAGGAGGTATACAACATCACTAATCATCAGGTAAATGCAAATGAAAAGTACAATGAGATACCACCTCACACCTGTTAGGATCACCTTTATCAAAAAATCAGAAAAAAAAAAGTGTTAGTGACGTTGAAAGAAATTGGAACCCTTGCATGCCATAAGTGGAAATGTAAAATGATGCAACTGCTATGGAAAACACTAAGGAGGTTCCTCAAAAAATTAAAAACAGAACTATCATATGATCCAGAAATCCTAGTTCTGGATATTGATTCAAAAGAATAGAAAACACATTCCCAAAAAGTTATTTGCACACTCATGTTCATTGCAGCATTATTCACAATAACCAAGAGGTGGAAACAACCTAAATTTCCATTGACAGATCAATGGATAAAGAACATGTGGTAAATGTATGGAATATTATTCAGCCTTAAAAATGAAGGAAATCCTGTCATATGCTACAACATAGATGAATCTTAAGGACACTATGCTAAGTGAAATAAACTAGTCATAGGAGGACAAATACTGCATGATTCCACTTATATGAGGTATTTACAGGAGTCACACTCATAGAAACAGAAAGTAGAATGACGATTTCCAGGTGGGGGAGGAGAGAATGGGTAGTTGCTCTTCAATGGGTAGAGAGTTTCAGATGATGAAAAATCTCCAGACATCTGCTGTACAACAATGTGCACATAGTAAGCAATACTTTACTACACACTTAAGATTTGTACATTTGGTTTTTTTGCTTTTTGGGTTTTGGGTTTTTTTTAAATGCTTTCATTATTTTACTTTTTATTGAATCATAATTGATTGTACATATTTTTGGGATTCGATGTTGATATATGTTGATCAAATCAATATTACTAGTATGTATATTGTTACAAATCGTACTTATTCTTTATGCCCCTTATCCATTCTCTCCCTATTCCCCTCTCTCTTCCCCTCCCACCTCTGATAACTCTAGATTTCTTCTCTCCCTCTGAAAAAGTAATGGTTACTCTGTTGATTTGTTGCCTAGATGATCTATCCAATTCTGAAAGGTGTGTTCAGGTCCCCAGATATTATCATAGAGCAGATGCTTCTTCTGTCACTCTGGGATGGGCTTTGTGGAGAGCGACATCCTATTCTTTTCTTTGGTCTCTGCTAGTGACTCTCCTTGTGTCAATGCACTCCAGTGGCTGGTGGACCATCTGCATGATGGTTGTGATGTCTAGCCATTTTTGCAGCAGCTGTGGTTACTGTGGTGGCTGTGGTGGGCCAAATTTGTACATTTGTACTGTACATTTTTTAAAAACTTACATGACTTACCACCACACACCACTAGGATAGCTATAGTAAAATAAAATAGAAAACAACAGGTATCAGTGAGGAGATGGAGAGATTTGAACTTTCATACATTGCTCATGGGCATGTAAAATGGTGTAGCTATTGTAGAAAATAAATTGACAGTTGCTCAAAAAGTTAAACAAAGAGTTACAATATGACCCAGAATTCCACTCCTAAGGATATATCCCAGAGAATTAAAAACATATATTCACACAAAAACTTTTGTTCTAAATTTCACAGCTGCATTATTTATAATAGTCAAAAAATGATAATGATTCAATTGTTTGTTACTGAATGAATGGATGAATAAAATATTCATACAATGGAATATTATTCAGCCATAAGTAGGAATGAAGTACTATTACATGCTTCAACATGGATGAACATTGAAAACATTATGCCAAGTGAAAAAGCCAGACAAAAAAAGACACATACTGTATAATTCCATTTATATTAAATGTCCAGAAAAGGCAAATCCATAGACAGAAAGTAGATTAATAGCCATGAGATATGGAGACGGTAGAATTCGTACTAACTGCTAGTAATAACAGACTAAGAGTCCCTTATATGAAATGCTTGGGAAGCATTGGGAAGAAGTGTTTCAGATTTTTGGATCTTTGTGGATTTTGGAGTATTTGCATTATACTTATTGGTTCAACATCCCTAATCTGAAAATCTGAAATTTGAAATGCTCTACTGAACATTTCCTGTGAACACCGTGTTGGTGCTCAAAAAGTTTTAGATTTTGAAACATTTTGGGTTTTAGATTTTTGGATTAGTGATGCTCAACCTGTACCAGGGGTTTTTTTTTGGGGGGGAGGGTGATGAAAATATCTGGAATTAGACAGTGGTAATGTTTGTACAACATAGTGAATATACTAAAAATCACTTTATTTTACACTTTACAATGGTGAATGTTTTGCTAATTATATCTCAACTTTAAAACTTTTTAAAGTGTACTGTTTGACTTTCAAACATGGGAATTTTTGTGTTATCTTTTAAAATTTATTTTTGTCTTAATTCCTCTATGATCAGAGAAACATAGTCTGTATTAAAGAAATCTGTGTTATTTGTTGGAATTTAATTTATATCTTAATATATGATCAATTTTGGTAAATGGTTTATATGTAATTATAAACTGTGCAGTTGTAGTTGGAATAGTGCTCTATACATGTCATTTAGATCAAATGCATTAATCATGTTAATAAGAACTCTACAGCCTTACTAATTTTTTGTCTGCGTTTCCTACTAGTTACTGATAATTAAAATTCTTCACAATTTGTATATTTCTTCTATTAGACCTGTCATTTTTTCTTTAGTTTTGATGCTATGTTATTTTTGGCACATACAAATTTAGAATGTTTTATCTTCGTGTGACTATTTTATCATTAGAAAATATTCATCCTTATTCCTGATAGTGCTTCTTGCTATAAAATCTTCTTTGTCTGTTATTAGCTTTCTTTTGCTAAATTTCACATGGCACATATTATTCCATATTTTACATTCAAATTTTCTGTGTCAATATATTTAATCAGTCTTTTTTCTTTCTTTCTTTCTTTTCTTTTTTTTTTTTTTTTTTTTTTTTTTTTGTTGTGGCTGGCCAGTATAGGGATCTGAATACTTGACCTGGTGTTATAAAACCTGCTCTAACCAAAGGAGCTAGCCAGACAGCCCCAAAGTCAGTCTTTTTAAATAGCATATAGTTGATTTTTTTAAAGTCAGCCTGACAATCACTGCCTTTCAGTTGAAAATTTTAGACCACTTATATTCAATATAGTTGCTAATATGGTCAGGCTTAAACCTATCATCTTATTATTTGCCCAAACTTCTCTATATACTTTCCCTCCTTTCTTGCCTTCTTTCAATTTAATCAAATTTTTTATTATTTAATTTTCTCTTTATTAACTTTTACTTTTGACATTTCTCTACATTTTCTTGCTAGCTACCACAGAAACTACTTTCTGCATCCTTGACTAATATGAGGGTACTCCAGAAAGTTTGTAGAAAAATAGAATTAAAAGATAATACAAATTTTTCCATGAACATTTTGAAGACCACTCATACATATGAGTATTTACACTACTTCCTAGACAGTGCAAGGAGCTCCTTTTATGTTAATTATTGTCATGTATCTTAAATCTACATATATTCTAAAACTCCCAAAACATTACTATTGTACAGCCTATTGCACTGCAAGTCTGCTAGAAACAAGGTTTTTTTCTTGTTTTTCTTTTTCTTTTCTTTCCTTTTTTTTTTTTTTTGGTCTGAAATGTCTCTATCTCTCAAAATATTTGAAGAATATTTTCAGTGGGTAAAGAATGCTATGTTGAAAGATATAATTTTTCAGAACATTATGCATTTTTTTCATGCTTTCTGAATTTGATAATTTTTATTGAGAAGTCAGCTGTCAAACTTATTGCTACTTTGAAGTTAATTTTCACCTTTGTCCCTGGCTGCTTTTAAAGTTTTATTTTTGTCTTTGGTTATCAATAGTTTTATTAATGTACCTAGGTGTGGTTTTCTTTATGTTCATAATATTTGGGGTTTGTGATTATTCTTGAATCTGTGGATTGATGTCTTCCGGTTTCGGGAAATTCTCAATTTCTCATCAAATACTTTATCTGCTCTATTCTCTCACATCTCTCCCTCTGGGACTTCAATTACACATACATTTTACCTTTTAACTGTATCTTATATTATCCCGTGTTGTTTCTGTATTTTTCCTCATGTTTCCTTTTCATGCTTTAGTCTGAATATTTTCTGATTTCATCCTCCAATTCATTTATTCTTCAGTTGTGTCTTATGTTGTTAAACTCACCTATTGTAGTCTTAATTTCAGTTATTTTATTTTTAAACTATATAATTTTTTCTGTTTTTTCATTCAAATTTCCCACTTCATAATTTATATTTTGAATGTAATAATCACAGTTATTTTAAAGTCCGTATCTGATTTATCCAATATGTAATTTGTCTGCTTTTGTCTGTTTATTCTCTTGGTGTTTTTTTGTTTGGTTAGTTTTTGGTTTTATTTGGGTTTTTTGAGACTGGTCTTTGGTATGTCTGGTAAGTTTTTTACTCAATAACGAGCACTTTTAATGAACAGTTGCAGAAATAAATTGAAGTTTTAGATGATGTTCTCTACTTCCAGAGAGTATTTACTTATGCTTCAGTCATCAAGAATACAGGCTGATTACCTTAATCAAGTATGGATTAATTGATTTCAAAGCTGAGTTTCAGCCTTTGTGATAAAATTCACAAAGGCTGAGTTTCTGGTTTGCCATCACTCTTAGAATGTAATCTTTCAGGATTCCCAAATAAAATCCTGGATAGTTTATCAAGGCTCCTCCTCTTTAATGGGCATTAAATTTAAATTTTTGTCTCCCCAATAAACAGTAATAATTTCTCTGCTCAGCTTGTAAGTCTCTTAATCACAATTTTCTGCTCAGTCTCTGAACCTCTCAGCTTATGCTTTCAAAATAGCAAATTCCTCAAGGAAAAAGCATTGCAGAATATTGGTATCATCTCAATGCCTTTCATTTAATTTAGGACTCTTGACCTTCAAGCCCTATTGCCTTGTAGCTCTCCAATGCCTTAAGCAATGATTTTCACACACAAAAAAAGTTTGTAATTTATTCAGCATTTCTACTTGTTATCAATGGCAGAGCAGGTCTGTTATGTGTTACTTGCTTATCTGAAATTGGAAACTGGCATATTTACTTGTAAAAAAGACTCTTTCAAAGTGTGTTGATACAATGATTAATTACTCATTTTTTAAATGTTGTGGACTGAATGTTTGTGTCCCCCCAAAACTCATATGTTGAAATCCTAACCCCCAATGTGATGGTATTAGGAGGCGAGGTCTTTGGGAGATAATGAGGTCATAAGGATGGGGCCCTCGTGAATGAAATTCACTCCCTTATAACAAGAGATGTAGGATCTTACCCTTGCTGCCATGTGAAGCTAACACAAGAAGGTAGACATCTGCAAATCAGGAAGCCAGTCCTCTCCAGACACCAGACCTACTGGTCCCTTGATCTTGGACTTCCCAGACTCCAGAACTGTGAGAAACAAATCTTTGTCATTTAAGACACTCAATCTGTTTTAATTTGTAATCGCAGTCTGAACTAACTCAGACATAGAGTAATAACAATATAGTGTTATTGTTTATACTGGGAAAATATAACTCAATATATTTCACATATTACAAATACAATACATGTTCACTGTAAAACTTTGAAAATTAATGTGAACATTAAAATCACCTGTAAGTTCACCAGTTAGAGATAAACCCAGTTAGCCATTGGATATGTATTCTTCCATTATTACTCTACAGTATCTTTTTTACAAAAATAATTATAATATGTACACAGTTTTGTATTCTTTTTACTTAAAAATATTTGTAAACGTCTTTCTGTATCATTAAATATTTTTCTCCTGTAGATTTTTTGTTTGTTTTAGGCAGTTACAATTATATAATAATAAAACTTCATTACTGGCCAATAAGATTGTTTCTCAGTTTGGAGATATTATAAGCAATATTTAGATAATTATCCTCTTGTCCATGTGTATGCAATATGGTCTAAGTATACACTTATAAATGGGATTGCTGTGTTAAAGGTAAAAACATTTTAAAATTTTTGATACAGATATAGCTGTTGCCCCCTAGAAAAATTACATTAGTTGAATCTTCTTCAAGATTTTCCTACTCCATCTATCACTGAATAAAATTCATTTTTATCACCAACTTGACAGATAGAAATAGGTCTATTTATTTGCACTTTTGATTGCTAGCAAAAAACTATATATATTGTCATATGTTTTTGTCTTTTTTTAAATTCCTTCTGTTGAAAATTACCTGTTTATGTCTTTTGTCCATTTAAAGGATTATATTTCTAAAACAAATTGATAGGAATATATATTCTATTACTGTGCTCATATGACAAGTATTTACTGTAAAAAATTTGTTTACAAATTATGCTGGAGAAATTTGCTTAATAAGTTAATCCTTAATTAGCTCCAAAATTCATTTGCTAACAATACTGGATATTGTACTGCTAGCATAGAGAATTACCGCTATTCTTTAGTCACAGAATTTCCTATGGATCTGGTAATATCATAAATTATAAACTGCCATAGTTCGGAGAATTCTGATTATTTATTCTTGAATATATACACTATGTAACTGCAATCAAAAGACCATTTACTCAGTATTGTCTCATCATCTCTTTCTAAGGATGCATCACTAATATCCATAAATATGGTTTCTACAAATGCATAAAGGAAACAGGAGACCAGTTATCCAAAAAAAGACAAGCATAGCAAGAGATAACCAAAACGGCACAGAATGATCATTTTAAAATAATTTAGAATCAAATAACATGAAGTCAACAAATACTTATTGAAGCTCTCCATTTTTCTATCCTTGATTTTTATGTTATTCTGCATTTTTGGCAGGTTGCCACTAGGCAACCTTCCCTCAGAAGTATTGTTAGGCTCTAATATGTTTCTAAGTGATCTTCTATTGCTGACTGGAATCAATTACATAAAACTATGCAAACTCCTGTTTTATAAAGAAGTTTTTAAAAACTTACTCTAATTTTCAAAATATGCATTATAACCAGAAGACAAAGACTTAAATCCAAATGTAGGATCATCATATGGCAATATCACTTTTATCCATGAAAAATCTTAATTGTAAATTATAAAATTCTTGATTAAAAATTAAGAGAGCGGTATAGTGTAGGGGTAGCAGACAATGTAAGTTCAAGACCATTTAGATGTGTGGCCTCAGCATATTTCTTAACATTTCTGTGCTTCATTTCTTTGTCTGTAAAATGGGAGTAATAGTAACTACTTTATAGGATAGTTGCAAGAATTAGATGGATTAATACCTATAAAGCCCAGGAGTGGCTGGCACATAGTAAGCACCATTAATTGTATTTGTTATTATCAATATTATTATTACTGCTGCTACTACTATTATTATAAAATAATAAAAGACTTTCCATGAGCATTTAAGGAAAAAAAAAACTGATGGTCATCAGGAATAGAAATATACTTTTAATGAATTATCTTTCTTTTATTTTGTATAACCACCAGTGTGAAAGATATACAAACATTACCCATCTTCTTTCTTCTGAAGCTTCAATTTTTCCCTGTGGAAAAGAGGTAAAGAGGAAAAGTTTATTTCTATGACTTAAGAGATTTTTAAAAGGAATCTAGGAAGATAAGATATTAATTTAACAATTAAAAACTTTTACTCCTAAAGCACCCTATTTCTTCCTTAATTCTGACATATCATACAAGTTATTAAGGCAGTCAGGCTAACAAGAAAATGCTTCCAATGTCTCATAGAGCATAAAGTCTGGAGTCCAAAGACGTAAAATGGGTAGCTGTTGTTAGGTTCAATATTACATAGTAATAAATGGCAATTGTCAATAAGAAGAAAAACTAAAAGGGAAGAAGTAGCAATTTAAAAAGGCAAAGACACTTTACTTTCTTGTTTGCTTTATACGTTAGAGCTTGCCTTTTAATCTTTCCTGTAGACCCTGTATTTACCTGTATGCCAAACTCATATATTCGAAGCACTCTGATGTTTGAATAAAATGCTGTGTGTGCTTGTGTATTAGTGGATTTTAAATAAAACTGATTTTCTTTCACTTCTTAATCATTTTCTTTACATCCTTAATTTTCAATAAATAATACTCTTTAAAACAGCGCTGGTCTGTACAAACTTGAAAGCAGCACCACCTAACGGCAGCTACCCATTTTAAAGCAGTCAAACCATAGAGAATGCTACATTTCATTCTTTTTTATAGCAGAGTAGTATTCCATTGTGTAGATACACCACATTTTCCGTATCCACTCATCCAATGATAGACATTTGGGCTGGTTCCAACTCTTGGCTATTGTAAAGAGTGCTGCAATGAACATTGGGGAACAGGTATACCTTCGACTTGATGATTTCCATTCCTCTGGGTATATTCCCAGCAGTGGGATAGCTGGGTCATATGGTAGATCTATCTGCAATTGTTTGAGGAACCTCCATGCCATTTTCAATAGAGGCTGCACCATTTTGCAAAATATACATCTGACAAAGGATTAATATCCAGAATATACGAGGAACTCAAACAACTTTACAAGAAAAAAACAAGCAACCCAATTAAAAAATGGGCAAAAGAGCTAAGTAGGCATTTCTCTAAGGAAGATATACAAATGGCCAACAGACATATGAAAAAATGCTCAACATCACTCAGCATTCAGGAAATGCAAATCAAAACTACACTGAGATACCATCTCACCCCAGTTAGGATGGCTAAAATCCAAAAGACTGAACAATAAATGCTGGCGAGGTTGCGGAGAAAAAGGAACTCTCATACATTGTTGGTCGGATGCCTTTTTAAAGTGAAACAAATATCACACAATTTGGCAGTAAGGCTCAAGTTCTGAAGCCATCCATCACCCTAATGCTCTTTTGAGAAGAAAGTAATCAGAAGAAAAACTTTTCTGAAACTTCCCTTCAGCCTTGCTTGTAGGATCCTTAATCTTTCTTGTCTTTTTCCTGTCAATGACTTTTCTCTTGGCTGCTATCCCCTTTAATAACATGTTATCTGCCAAATTACTTATATATATAACTTATATAATATAACAAGATCTATTTTTAAAATACGAAAATGGGTTTAATTTTAAACATCAATGTTGTCAGTTACTCCTTGGTCTTTAATTAAGTGATGAAGCTCATGTGAATCCTTTCTCATGAGTTACAAAAAATAAAAAAGATAAGCCATTCAATTCTGTCTCTCCCTTCATGTCCCCAGCGATCAAATATCTAATTGTCTAGCAGGACTGTGACAGAAGCCTGGGGTGGCACTGGAATCTTGAACCTTCTAAGCACACTCACACACAACCTTTTGTAAAGTGGTAAAATAGCCCCTAGGGCATTCATATTTGGCATCCCCTCCACACAATCTTGTTCTTTAATTTCTTCTCTTGAAGTCACTGAAACCTAACGATAGATTTACTGTCTCTTCTCTGTCCACTTTCCCCATTTAAACAGGCTTATTTGGCCCTGGACTCACCAATTCAGCAGAAACAATTAATTACCTAAACGCAAGATTAGATTGTGTTCTATGACATTGTCTCCATCTGTCATAAAAGAAAATTGCAAATCCAACATACGGGCTATCATTTTTCCAAATTGTGTTGATAAAGATTAGGCTTTGTTGGGCAATAAATGTTCTTGTGAGCACAGCCTGCTACATAATTTGTGAGGCCTACTGTAAAATGAAAATATAGGGCCTCCTGTTCAAAGTGCTGGAAAAAACAGTGCCATTGAAGTTACCAAAATGTAAACATTTTTTTTTCCTTCCATGTTTTCTCTCTTGACTTGTTATGGTGTTTTTTATTAGCTAGCTAATGGCGTTTTAAATAAAGGGAAAATAAAATTTTAAATTATTAGCATGAATTCTATCATAACATGAAAAAAAAGGATATGATAGGCTTCCATTATCATTTGTGTTTCTTAGAACATCATAGCCTTCTTTCTGCATTCAAAGCAAGTTCTGGTTTGAACAGTATGTCCTCTCAGGGCTGTTAGCACCCCTACTTACACAGCTGTGGACATAGCACTTCCTCTGTACTTGTTTCAATCCCCCTGAACGTTTTGCAGCATGCATTCACTGGAATTTTGTGCTCATGGAACATTGCAAACTATGTGAATGGGGATGGGTAAAAAAAGGTGGACATGCATATTAAATGTACCTTCTCTGCTCAAGCACATGCTCCATTGCCCCACCAGACTTCACTCACCTAACATACATTCAAAGACAGAATTATTAATAATTTTAAGACAGTGACAGCAGAGCATTAACAAAGCATGGGTCCCTTCTGAGCACAGGGCTGGCTGTGACTTCACAGGTAGTGAAACTAGCCTTGCTTGTGACATGTGTTAGGACAGAAAAGTCCCACTGTTCTTTGGTGGGAGGGAGGAACAGGACTTCTATTTATTTAGTTTTTACTAAGTGCTGGGTACTAGGTTAAACCCTTCACATACACTACCTCATTTAATCATCAAAAAGCACATTGGAGTAGGTATGATTATTCCTATTTACCGAGGAGAAAATTGAGGATTTTAGAAAATAAGTGATTTGCCCAATATCTCCTGGCTAAAAGTTAATGGAGTAGGAACTTTAAACCACATTTGACCCCAAAGCCCATTACATCTACTACCTCCATATAGCATTTAGTTCAGCTTTTTTATTATAAAATATTTTAAATTGTTACTATCACATACAGCACATATGATAAATATCTATTTGCTAATTAGACCAACTGTGAAATAATAAAATAGCATAATTCACATGCTAATTTTTTTTAATCTCATCTAGCTTTCTAGTTTAATAAGACACATGGAACACACATTTATTTACTCTCCCCCCCCCCAAGGCTTCATTAAAATGATAATAATGCTTTTTTTTAAATCATAAACCATTAACTACAAATAGCAGAAGATGGAAGTTATCAGTAAATGAACAATTTCAATAAATCAAAAGAAATAAGTCACAAAGAAAACATGCAGTATAAATCCATTTATAAAGTTCAAGCTTCCAGTCAAGATGGCAGAATAGATGGTCCCCAGGGTCACTCTCTCCCACAATCAACCAACTTACAACTATAAAGAAGCAATGAAAGCCAAGCTGGAGCTGCTAGAGCTCAGGGGAAGAGGAGGAGAGACCTACCAGGTGCATGACAGCCAGGGAAGCCACGATGAGAGAAAGAAAAAAAACACTCTGACCATTTTGAGCCCTAGCCACATCCAGGCTGGAGCTCCTGAGCACATGGAGCAGGATCCGGCAAAAGCTGCAGCTGTGCCCTTTGGATGAAGTTGGTTGGAGGCGTCATGGGAGAAGAGGGCCTTGATGGCCCTCAGTCCAGCAAGACCACTAACAGAATTCCCATGGACCCACATAGGAGCAAGGAGCCACAAGAACTGAAAGAAAGGAGCCAATCATAGGCCGGTGAGTCATCGCAAGGGACTAGAGCATGGCCGGTCCCATAGGAAGTGTTTGCAGCATGGGCAGTGGGGGAGACGGGCCCACCAGGAGAACACTGGGACACAGCAAGGACAGCTGATCTGCCCCACAACCAGTGTAGGACCACTCAGATGAGACTGGTCAGGAATATAGAACTGCAGGGGGTGCAGTTTGATGATAAGACTCAGGCCCAGACGAGAGTTTCTACACAACCCAGGAGCACCAGAACTCTGAAAAGCGAGAAGTACCATTAAAACCTGAGCTGTACCAAAAGCCTTCCCCAGAGAATCAGCAGCAAAGCAGCAGTTTAGCTCAACCACAGAGCTCAAGTACTGGTTCCCAGAGGAAGTTCCCCCATTTTAGAAGTAAGCAAAGGACAAAAAATTAGTTCCAGTGCAGAGTTTAAGTAGTTAAGTAGTTAAGCCGTGGGAACAGCAAGTAACCCAACACAGAAATGAAAGAAAAAACAAAGTACCCACAAAAAGAGACAAACTTTGAAATTAACTAGTAAAGGTTGCATTTCACCAAAGAACACCTATAACACCTAGAAGGACCAGAAGTCCCCTGGGCCGCCAAAGGCCTCAGCTATGCCTCCTGACACCTGCAACCAATCCTGAGAGTGGGAGACGAGGGCCTCAGCCACACACGCGCAACAAGCGCAGACAGCTCAGCGGTGACCAACAAGCCACAGCAAGAAGGGCCCTGGGTTCCTGAGCTGGGGCGGTGGGAGGGCGAGGGCTTTTGTCACACCCCCCTGACATCTGCACCCAGCCCAGCAATGACCAAGCCACCGCTGGAAGCCCCCTGGTCTCCCTTGTGGGAATAAGGGGAGTGCCACAGGCTTCAATCCTGCCCCTCCTCCTCCCTTCTTCTTCCATCACATTTCCTTCCCCTTTCCCCTCTCCACCTCCCTCCCAACTGCTCCACAACAACACCATAGAATGTAAAAAATAATATTAATAAAATTACACTTTCTTTTTTTAAAAAAACTTCTTTAAAAACATTATAAGAAATAATTTTTATGTAGTGATTCTTGGAGTGTAAGATGTTACTGTTCTCTCAGCTTTGTTACCTGAAAAAATAAAAAGAAAAATTTAAAAAGAAAAAAAAAGTTCAAAAGAAAGCAAAACTAAATAATCAGTGTTTAGGAATATATACATAAATAATAAAACTATTTTTAAAATCAAAGGAGTGATTAGCACAACCTTTAGTGTAGAGGTTGCCTCTGAAGGGGAGGACATGCTAAAGGAGGAGAACACAGGGGCTTCAATGCTGCTTAACCAGAGTGACACATACATGTGTGTTCATTTTGTCATACATTTATCGTGTGTATATACAAATAATGCTTTACTTACTTTCCCCCAAAAAATTAACGTTTAAAAAAGATACTTCATTTATAAAATAACTATAACACAGTATGAAACAGGAACTATCCAATAACAACAAAAAAAACTTTTGGAAATTAAAATATGATTGCCAAAATAAAAATTTATTTTATAAATCTAAATAGAAAATTTAGGGTGGGAGTGGGAGGAGGAGGAGGAGGAGGAGGCAGCTGCAGCTGCGAGGGGTGGAGGAGACCCGCCTGACTGAGTCTGTTGGCCTGGGCGGAGCGCCAGGGTGGGGATGAGATAAGCGGGCTCAGAGCACCGGCATTCAGCCCCTCGTGTCCCGCCGCCAAGCGTGAGGGGATCCGGCTCCTCTCTCCAAGCTTGACCAGCTGCTCGCGCAGGAGCCAGCAGCTAGTTCTGTGTTGGATTGTTTGCTGTTCCCACCACTCAAACTTTGTGCTGGGAAGATGGTGGTGGCTGCAGTGGTTGGCGCGGAGTAGCTGAGGTGGAAAAGGCAGCCACTGGGCCTTAGGCAGCCGGGAAACTTGTGGACCTTCCTCTTGTGAACCTTGTCTCTTAAGGGAGGACCGCTGCTGGTGGCCGGTCGTGGGGGCTGACCGCCACTTTGCCCTTGGCAGGAGAGGCTGCCTCATTTACAGGCAACAGCTTTGAAGTATGGAACAGGAAAAGAACTGTTTCTTAGCTGCAAAAGTGAGTCTCTAAACAGGGAACATGGCGCCAGGGCTGCTGTTGATGCTGCCAGGATCCTGGAGGCCGGGGCCATGCTGTAGGTGGCCAGCTGCCCTATTCAGGATTCGAGGTTTCAGGCCGGCATAAAAGAAGATTACTGGGAGCGCCTGAGCCACGCCACAGGACCAAGAGAGAAGCCCGAGGCAGCGGCCGAGAACAAGGATGGTGATGACGCAGAGGCAGAGAGGGAGCCACCCGACCAGGCACAGCCCTATGAGTGACCCCCGGCCTGACCCTGCTCAGGGGGCAGACACCCGCCCGGGTTCCGCCTGCCCCACTGGGCCACTCACCGGCC
The DNA here is from genome assembly GCF_027409185.1 of Cynocephalus volans. Classification (NCBI taxonomy): domain Eukaryota; kingdom Metazoa; phylum Chordata; class Mammalia; order Dermoptera; family Cynocephalidae; genus Cynocephalus; species Cynocephalus volans. The sequence continues at coordinate 83,663,466 of NC_084464.1, forward strand.
CCGGGGCTGCCTCCATTTTCTCAGGTGGTGGCAGCTCCGGCCCGCCTCGGCCAAGCCTGTCCTCCTCGCCTGGCTCGGCTCCTCACTGAGCCTACCCACTTGCGAGCCCCGGCGTGGGGCTTCCCAGGGCCTGTGGGCCAGCCTCCCCTCCCACTCCCTCTGCAGTTCTCTGACAGGGCTGGAGGCATGTGGAGTCCCCGGCCAGCATCGGGAGGGCAAGGAAGTACGGGCCGGGCTGACTGTCACTCCACCACACCCTGGGCTCCAGCCCCCGGTAAACTTCCTGTTACCGGGAGACAGATACCATCTCTGCGGCCACCAGTTCAGAAAAACGCCTAACTGATTTCTGGTTAGGAATAGTGTGGTCGGAGAGTTCCCGAGTTCACATGAACCTGCCGGAGAGCTGACTGCAGGCGGACACCAGACTCCGTCCACGCTGGGGGGATTCAAAGGTGAACCGTGTGCTGCAGGCTCCTCTCCCACGGAGCTCATGCTCTGGTGTGGGAGATAAGACAAGTACACAAATAACCGCGATACCAGGAGGAAGGTGATAAGTCCCGAGAAAGATCTACACAGTGCTACAAAGGCACCCAGAGTGACCGGTCATCTGCGCCTAGCACAAACCTGGTAGACTTCCTGGGCAAGGCCGTGCCGAGCAGGGTCTTGAAGGCCCAGCTGATAGACGAGGGCTGCAGAGGACACGTCCCAGCCCAGCCCAGTGCACACAAAGGGGGGAGATGTGCGGCCGGGGAGGCGGAGACTCGACATAAACCACACACCCGGTGGGGTAGCCACTGCGTGATCCAACAGCCCGGGCTAGAGCGCACGGAACAGGGAGCAGTCCTGCATGGGAAGTGGAAGCTCAGCAGAGACCTCACACCCTGTGGAAAGACCCCGTGATCCAGCAGCCCAGCAGAGTCCAAACTGACCAGAGAGGTGGCTCCCCGGAGAGGCCCAAGACCCAAGGCAACCACACACACAAGGCACTAGAGGCCAACTGAGCAGACACAGAGGTAGCAATACCAAATTGGCAACCACAGCAACATCTCAGTTAGTCAATAGTCTAAAACCGGTGGACTGTGAAACCCCCTGCCACAATGAATAAACATCAAAAAAAAGATACCAGAAATACAAAAAATCAAGAAAGTACACCACCAAAAGTTAATAGATCTCAAACTCTAGATCCTATAGAACAAGAAGCCCTTGAAATGAGTGACAAGGAATTTCAAGTGATAATTCTAAGGAAACTGAATGAGATACAAGAAAACTCAGCTAGACGTCATGATGAAATGAGGAAAAGTATACAGGATCTGAAAGAGGAATTGTACAAGGAAATCAATGTCCTGAAAAAAAATGTAGCAGACCTTGCTGAACAGAAAAAATTATTCAGCGAAATAAAAAACACAACAGATAGTTTAACCAGCAGGCTTGTCGAAGTTGAAGACAGAACCTCTGAACTTGAAGATGGGCTGTTTGAAATAACACAAGCAGACAAAAAAAAAGAAAAAAGAATCAAAGACATTGAAGAAAATCTGAGAGAGATATCAGACAACCTTAGGGGCTCAAATATCCGAGTCATGGGTATCCCAGAAGGGGAGGAAAACGGAGATTGCATTGAAAACATATTCAACAAAATAGTGGCAGAAAACTTCCCAGGTATAGGAAAAATCACAGATCTTCAGATCCAGGAAGCTCAACGATCTCCAAAAGTATTCACCCAAAAAGGCCCTCTCCAAGACATGTTATAGTCAAATTTGCAAAACTCAGAGACAAAGAGAGAATCTTAAAAGCTGCAAGAGAGAAGCGTCAAATCACCTATAAGGGAGCCCCAATCAGGCTAACATCAGACTTTTCATCACAAACCCTAAAAGCCAGAAAGGAATGGGAAGATATATTAAAAATACTAAAAGACAAAGATTGCCAGCCAAGAATACTCTACCCTGCAAGGCTATCCTTCCGAAATGAAGGGAAAATAGTATATTTCTCAGGCAAACAAAAACTGTGGGAGTTCACTACCACATGAGCACCCTTACAAGAAATCCTCAAGGGAGTACTGGGTTTGGTTCCTGAAAAATAACTACCACTGCCATATAAACCCAAGAAAAATCAAAACCCACTAGTATAATAAAAATGGCATTCATAAAGAGAAAACAAACTAACAAAAATGCTATCTACAACCTAAGGAACCAACAAACACAGAAAACAAACAGTAAATCAGAAAGCAAGGAACAAAAGACACCTAAGACAACCAAACAACCAATAAAATGCTAGGAATAAATCAACACCTTTCAATAACAACTCTTAATGTAAAATGCTTAAATTCCCCAATCAAAAGACACAGACTGGCCGACTGGATCAAAAAGCAGGACCCAACTATATGCTGCCTACAAGAGATCCACCTCACCCATAAAGATTCACACAGACTAAGAGTGAAAGGATGGAAAAAGATTTACCATGCAAACAGAAAAGAAAAATGAGCTGGAGTAGCTATTCTGATATCTGACAAAATAGACTTTAAACTAAAAACCATAAAAAGAGACAATGAGGGACACTACTTAATGATAAAAGGACTGATCCATCAAGAAGACATAACAATCATAAATATGTACGCACCCAATGTTGGAGCAGCCAGATTTATAAAACAAACTCTATTAGACCTAAAGAAGGAAATAGACACTAATACCATAATAGCAGGGGACCTGAACACCCCACTGTCAATATTAGACAGATCATCTAGGCAAAGAATCAGTAGAGAAACACAAGATCTAAACAACACTCTAGACCAATTGGAATTGGCAGATATCTACAGAACATTCCACCCAACAACCTCAGAATATTCATTCTTCTCATCAGCACATGGATCATTCTCCAGGATAGATCACATATTAGGTCACAAATCAAGTCTCAATAAATTCAAAAAAATTGGAATTATCCCATGTATTTTCTCAGACCACAATGGATTAAAACTAGAAATTAATAACAAATGAAACACTGGAAACTATACAAACACATGGAAATTAAATAGCATTCTACTTAATGACATATGGGTCCAAGAAGAAATCAAGCAGGAAATCAAAAAATTTATTGAAACTAATGAAAACAATGATACATCATACCAAAACCTGTGGGATACTGCAAAAGCAGTATTAAGGGGGAAATTTATTGCATTAAATGCTCACCTCAGAAGAATGGAAAGATGGCAACTGAACAACCTAACACTTCACCTTAAAGAACTAGAAAAACAAGAACAATCCAAACCTAAAGTTAGCAGACGGAAAGAAATCATTAAGATCAGAGCAGAACTGAATGAAATTGAAACCCGAAAAACAATTCAAAAGATCAATGAATCAAAAAGTTGGTTTTTTGAAAATATAAATAAAATTGACAAACCATTAGCATGGCTAACAAAAAAAAAGAAGAGAGAAGATTCACATAACAGAAATTAGAAATGAAAAAGGCGATATTACAACTGATTCATCTGAAATAAAAGGAATTATTCAAGACTACTATAAACAACTATACGCCAACAAATTTGAAAATCTGGAGGAAATGGATAAATTTCTGGAAACACAAGCTCCCAAAACTGAACCATGAAGATGTAGAAAATTTGAACAGACCAATAACAATAAAGGAGATTGAAGCTGTTATCAGAAGGCTCCCAACAAAGAAAAGCCCAGGACCAGATGGATCCACAGCAGAATTTTACCAAACATTCAAGGAGGAATTGACACCGATTCTTTACAAACTATTCCAAGACATTCAAACGGATGCAAATCTCCCAAACTCATTCTATGAAGGAAACATCATCCTGATACCAAAACCAGGTAAAGATATAACCAAAAAAGAAAACTATAGGCCAATATCCTTGATGAATATAGATGCAAAAATCCTCAATAAAATACTAGCAAACAGAATACAGCAACACATATGTAAAATTATTCATCACGATCAAGTGGGATTCATCCCAGGGATGCAAGGCTGGTTCAACATACGCAAATCAATAAATGTGATGCACCATATCAATAAACTCAAACACAAGGACCATATGATCATCTCTATAGATGCTGAAAAAGCATTTGATAAAGTTCAGCACTCATTCATGACAAAGACCCTCTATAAGTTAGGTATAGAGGGAAAGTATCTCAACATAATTAAAGCCATATATGCCAAACCCACTGCCAATATCATCCTGAATGGGGAAAAGCTGAAAGCTTTTCCTTTAAGAACAGGCACTAGACAAGGATGCCCACTCTCACCACTCCTATTCAACATAGTGTTGGAAGTACTAGCCAGAGCAATCAGAGAAGAGAAGGAAATAAAGGGCATCCAGATTGGAAAAGATGAAGTCAAACTGTCCCTGTTTGCAGATGACATGATCCTATATATCGAACAGCCTAAAACCTCTACAAAAAAACTGTTGGAATTGATAAATGATTTCAGCACAGTAGCAGGATACAAAATCAACACACAAAAATCAGTAGCATTTCTTTTCTCCAATAGTGAACATGCAGAAGGAGAAATCAAGAAAGCCTGCCCATTTACAATAGCCACCAAAAAAATAAAATACTTAGGAATTGAGTTAACCAAGGAGGTGAAAAATCTCTATAATGAGAACTACAAACCACTGCTGAGAGAAATTAGAGAGGATACAAGAAGATGGAAAGATATCCCATGCTCTTGGATTGGAAGAATCAACATAGTGAAAATGTCCATACTACCCAAAGTGATATACAAATTCAATGCAATCCCCATCAAAATTCCAAAGACATTTTTCTCAGAAATGGAAAAAACTATTCAGACATTTATATGGAACAATAAAAGACCACGAATAGCCAAAGCAATGCTCAGCAAAAAAAATAAAGCTGGAGGCATAACACTACCTGACTTTAAGCTATACTACAAAGCTATAATAGCCAAAACAGTATGGTACTGGCATAAAAACAGACACACTGACCAATGGAATAGAATAGAGAACCCAGAAATCAACCCTCACACTTACTGCCATCTGATCTTTGACAAAGGCACCAAGCCTATTCACTGGGGAAGGGACTGCCTCTTCATCAAATGGTGCTGGGATAACTGGATATTGATATGCAGGAGAATGAAACTAGATCCATACCTCTCACCGTATACTAAAATCAACTCAAAATGGATTAAGGATTTAAATATACACCCTGAGACAATAAAACTTCTTAAAGAAAACATAGGGGAAACACTTCAAGAAATAGGACTGGGCACAGACTTCATGAATACGACCCCAAAAGCACGGGCAACCAAAGGAAAAATAAACGAATGGGATTATATCAAACTAAAAAGCTTCTGCACAGCAAAAGAAACAATTAAAAGAGTTAAAAGACAACCAACAGAGTGGGAGAAAATATTTGCAAAATATACATCTGACAAAGGATTAATATCCAGAATATATAAGGAACTCAAACAACTTTACAAGAAGAAAACAAGCAACCCAATTAAAAAATGGGCAAAAGAGCTAAGTAGGCATTTCTCTAAGGAAGATATACAGAGTTGCGCATGTACTTAGTTGTACGCTTGCTTGCCAAGACCACGGCTCCAGATAGCAGGTGTCCGCCAGTTAGTGGTAAAGCACTGGGCTGAGAGAGTTGGGAAGGCTGTCCAAGGAGAGACCCGTGGAGCTGCTCTGCCTGGAGGTTGTGGCTGGTGCTACCGCTGTGTCGGTAATGAGAGCTGATGACAGCACCTCACAAAGCGTGGTCCCAGCACCGCACTTTGTCCTCTTTTAGGTCACGAGCTAAGTACTTAAGCCTTCTGATCCTCTTGCTGTGATCCGCTTCCAGTCTTTCCATGGGTCCGAGTTAGGGCCGTTGTCTTCCCAGATCCGGAATGTGCTTCCGTCTTTTACCAGTTGCTGGCACTTTCTCACTCACCTCCTGTCTCCCGGACTGGGAATCATTCTTCACTTTATTTCCCCGTATTACTTTTATATAAAGCAGTTCTGTGTCCTAGATGTTGTACCAGATGCTGCGGCTAGTCTCCTGCTATTACGGCTTCGGTGCCTGAGAGCAGGAAACTGGCAAAAAGTTTGTGCCTCGCAGTCTTTCTGTGAGAGAAATCCTAAGCAGGACTTTCAGAGTTGTGTGAAGAGTAGGGTGAGGGGCTGAGTGTAAATAGTGTTTTGACTCCGCCAAATGTAAGCTAAATTGATTTTTTTTAATGTATGCAGAATATAGCATATGCCTTTTTCAATTTGGGTTACATATTCATTTGACAAGTATTTATTTAGCACTTGCCGCTTGGACCGTACTATGAAAGGGGCTTATTCTGGTGGATATGAAAAATATAGGAAGTGGTCACTGTCTAGTTTGGGAGATGACATATAGTGGTCACTAAAATAATAAATAATATCTGACGTAGTGCCAGAACAAGAGAGAAGAGTATGGGATGGAATAGCAAAGGAAGAACTTCATGCAAGAAGTATTATTTGAGCTGTGTCTTGAAGGATTAGTAGTAAAATTCAAATAGTGTAGGAGGAATGATATTTCTGATGGTGAATACATTGGGACCAAAGGTAACATTTTTAGTGGTTAAGTATGTTGACCTTGGATCCAGATGGACCCAGGATTGAATGGGTAAATCATTTAACTGCCTCACTTTCCTCATCTACCAATCTCCCAGGGATGTTAGGAAGACTAAATGAGGTAATATTTGTAGTGTCTTAGAGGAAGCACCATGCTGTTTGTTAAATTAAAAGGCCTGAAAGTATAAAAACAAACACAACCCGGCACATTTTCATGGGACTATGACAGAGAGTACATACCAGGAAGTAGTTAGTGTTAAGAACAGGTAAGTATGGTGGGCCAGATTTGAACTGCCCTAATCTTGTATGTGATGAAGTTGCTTCTTTTTTTTTTTTTTTTTTTTGGCGGAATGGGGATAGGGAATGAAATTACAAAGGCATTGCTCTCCTAAGTTTAACCCAGGAAACTGTCTTTATTGGGTGAAAATGATCCAGAGTTCCCTTACCCATTAAGTGGAATAGATCGGTGTTTGGAACTGCAGGCAATGGGTGTATTTTGCCTAGAGTTGCTTTGGGGGATAGATATTGAAAATGTTGTAGTGAGTAGGACTGAAGCTATCCATTTGGGACATAAAACCTCATGGGCTCTAAAAGATTTTTAAAAGACAGTTTTTTTCTTAGTATGCATTTCTCTGAGTTCCCTTTTTTTCCCAAGGTTTTTTAATATTTTGAACCTTGGTTACAGGGCAAGATGACATTATTTACATGAATGTAACTTTGTTTTCCAGTCAGCCGGGAGCTGCAGACTTGCTATGAGACACGTACTATCCAGACTTGAGAAACCAAGGAAGACATCAGTAAAGCTATGCCAATTCCACCCCAAATCAGGACCCTGAGATAACATGGATGGGAGCAGAAATCAGATGGAGCCTTGGTGAGACCTTGCACCTGGCTCTTTGCACAGAGCCCTCACAGCTCACATCCCCCTATCTCCTGCTTTTCATTTCCCACCTTCCACACCCTCAACCCCCTCTTTAAAAACCCCTCAGTAAATGAGTCTCTGAGATGGTGTTAGTCAGGCCATTCTCCTTCAGGTTTACCAGAGAGGTGAGTTACCTAACATGTCTCCTCAAATCACTGGGATTCCTGAATAAAAGCTGACTTCCATTTTCACCAAAAAAAAAAAAAAAGATATACAAATGGCCAACAGACATATGAAAAAATGCTCAACATCACTCAGCATCTGGGAAATGCAAATCAAAACCACACTGAGATACCATCTAACCCCAGTTAGGATGGCTAAAATCCAAAAGACCCTGAACGATAAATGCTGGCGAGGTTGCGGAGAAAAAGGAACTCTCATACATTGTTGGTGGGACTGCAAAATGGTGCAGCCTCTATGGAAAATGGCATGGAGGTTCCTCAAACAATTGCAGATAGATCTACCATACAACCCAGCTATCCCACTGCTGGGAATATACCCAGAGGAATGGACATCATCAAGTCGAAGGTGTACCTGTTCCCCAATGTTCATCGCAGCACTCTTTACAATAGCCAAGAGTTGGAACCAGCCCAAATGTCCATCATCAGATGAGTGGATACGGAAATTGTGGTACATCTACACAATGGAATACTACTTAGCTATAAAAACGAATGAAATACTGCCATTTGCATCAACATGGATGGACCTTCAATGAATTATATTAAGTGAAACAAGTCAGGCACAGAAAGAGAAATACCACATGTTTTCACTTATTGGTGGGAGCTAAAAATTGATATATAAATTCACACACACACACAGACAAAAAAAAAAAAAAACGGGGCAGGAGAAGAAGATATAACAACCACAATTACTTGAAGTTGATACGACAAGCAAACAGAGGGGACATTGGTGCGGGGGAGGGAGGGAGGGAGGTTTTGGTAAGGGGCAACAATAATCAACCACAATGTATATTGACAAAATAAAAGTTAAAATATAAATAAATAAATAAATAGAAAATTTAGACAATAAATAGAAAGAAATCTCCCAGATTACAATATAAAGAGACTGATAACATGGGAGAAAAGACAAAAAATTTGAAGGGCTATTCTAAGAGGTTTTACAACCAAATAAGAATTAGCGGAAGAGAAAAGGAAAAAAAGAAGAAAAATTATCACAGAAGTGCTAATAGATCATTTTCCTGAGATAGATCCAATCTTCAAATTGAAAGGACTCATTCTATGTTCAGAACTTAAATGTGTCCTGTAAAACATCATACCGATGAGGATAAAGAGAAGATCCAAAGAACTGACAAGGAGAATAGACAGTTCACCTGCAAAGGAATGAGACTCAGAACATAGGATGTGGAAAGGCAATGAAAAAAGGCCTTCAAAATTCCCAGGGAAAATGATTTTCAGTCCAGATTTTTATAACCAGGCCTATGACCACTTATGAGAACATAAAAAATATGTTTTCAAACATGCAAGGACTCAGAAGTTTATATGCACTATGTCTTAGAAGTAAAAATGTATCTCAAAATATAGGGAAGTATTGCATTAAAACAAAAAAGGAGGAAGGCAAAAGTCCCCCCAAAAACAGTGATTCCCAGCCCAAGAAAGGAGTGAAGCAAAATTCCAGGATGATAGACACATAGCTGTCCTAAAGAGCCCTAGTAAAGACTGGGGCCAGAAGACAGAGGGTTTAGTGTGGGGAGACTCAGAGAAGATGAGAATAAATAGAACAGATAATTTGGATGGGAGTTTGGAAAACTTTGAGGATAAAACAAAGGCAGGTGAAGTGTAAAAGCAAGAATCTATTTGAATTTAACACAAGGAACATTCCCCATTAGGTGGCATGGGGATGGTAACTGTGTACCTCACAGAGAAGGAAATGTAATTCTGGCATATTACTTGGCTCTGAAATGAACAATGCACGTGTGCACCTACACAGGTTCAGGTCATCCAGGAAGCAGTGGTCAAGGTAGAGGAAGAAGTGCAAGAGATGTACTGGGTAGGGATGCCTGTGAAAGGAAAGGAAGAAAAAAGGTTGTTTCGGTGGGAAGAGCCAGGGCAAAAGTTGCCCTTTGCTGAGTCCCAGGTTGGGCAGCAGTGGCCAGTACCTAGAATCCCAGTCATGCTCAGTTATTGGCTGGAGTTGCCCAGAGAGAGCCAAGGAAGGCATGTCCTCTGCTAGAAAACTGATGAATCTCAAAGGTACTGCAGTGCAGGTTGCCAGCCAATTTGACTCTGCAGGAAAAGCTCTCTTAAAGGGAGACCTGAGTGGCATAGCACACTTCTTTCAATATATGCAACACACAAACCCAGACCCCAAAGGACACCACCTTAAGACTAAATCCAATTACTGCATCAGCTAGAAATCCAATTCTTTCAGTGATACGCACCCCTTTATATCAGGTCCAGATGTGGTCTAGTCATTTACAAAAAAAAGGGCAAGTTATCTTACCCAAAATACTCAATGGTGAGGGAAGTAGAGGATAAACAACCACAATAAAAGCTACTCAACTATCAAATACCACTGGGCCCATGTTGTGAAAACTACCAGAGCTCATAATTATCTCCATTAGCTATTCTAGACCTCAGTTTTGTTGTCTCCTTGTTCATTTTCCTCAGAGGCTTCTGGTTTTGTCTCTGGGGTTTCCTTCTTGTCCATTATCCTCCTTAGACACATTCAAAGTGGGGCTGCACAGCTTTCACAACCTATTTCATCAATATAGATTTGCAGATTTGCAAGTCGTTTTGAGGTCAGAAAATCAGACTTTTGCAGTCCTGATGTGTGGGATATTTGGCAACAACATTCCCTGAAAAACTTCTAGTCTTTTAGATTTCAAGGGTTAAACACAGCTGAAGATATTATCAACATAACACATCATTTGTAGACTTGAAAACTGCCATTTTACTTACTATCTTCTGTGCTCTGCCTAGAACACACTCTGGTATAACCAACAGATACTGGAAGCCAACCAGAGAACAGGCTTGGGTAGCAAGGCAACACCCTTAATTTCATCTTTGCAGCTACACTGGTTCCCATAGTCTGACAGAGGTGCTTGAGAGGTTGGGGGCTCTAGACTTATCTCCTACCAAAGTGGACAGTTCTATAATTGCTTGCATGTGTAAGCAGAATCAGTTAACTTTTTCAGCCCTGTAGGGTTTCAAATCACCAGATCCCCGGTCATCTGTCATTGCCTTAGGCACAGAGCTCATCTCTGTGATGAAAGAAGGTTTTCCCTTCCATTACTACTTGCAAACTAGCCTGAGAGCTCTTCTCTCTTGTAGGGCCTTTATTAAAAATGCAAGAAGCAACCAACAGACAGGATTTTACCTACCATTTCCCCTGTAGGGGTTGCTGGCTTACTTGGCTCATAATTTGCTTGTCCAGTTATCAGAGGCATGTTGGCCACCGTTTTGCCACACCATTAAAACAAAATGCCACCATCAACTCTTACATTCAGCAATGTCTATATCCTTGAAACCAACAAACAAATGCATCTATTTAAGTTTCTGTTATATGCAGTAGTCTACTTTCATATACCAAGTTGTATATTAGTTAAGTTGCAGGTTAAGCTATATGAAATAGAAACCTGAGTTAACGTACCTTTAAAAAAAATAGAAGATAATTTCTCTCTCCCATAACAGCAGCAGGGTGGAAGAAAGGGGGATAGACAGTACAGCCCCTTCCTTTAAGGACATGTCTTTGGAAGTATCATGTATCATTTTCACTTACAATCTCCTGGCTAGAACATAATTCCATGGCCACATTTAAATGCAAGGAAAGCTAGGAGGTGGATGGTCATGTATTGTACTAAAAGTCCCAGAGTTCTCTTACTGTAGAAGAAAGAGAGGAGGGAAATCAGGGACAGCCAGTCTCCTCTGCCACTTTTCTCTCTGTCTTTCCCCTTATTCAACAAAGAATGTCCACACTAATTCTCCTGAGACAGAACTTCCCCCATAATTTGCTTAATCAAGACTGATATGAATCCCTACTTCATAGCACGTAAAAAGTCACTTCCCCTATGCTCTGACTTTCAAGGATCCTTAATCATACTTCTTTCTAAGTCAAGCTCAAATTTCATCATTTTCATAAAATCTCAGTCTACTCCAGCTTGGCCTTTCCATCCTCTGAACTGTCAGTGACCCAATTTAGCATTTGATTGTTCTCTAATGTTAAGTGTGTGTATGTTTTGTCTGTAAAGACTAATGTGCTCATTTATAAAAAAGTTTCAGTATTTATCCTTTTTATTCCCCCACAATACATATTAAAGTGTCAATCTCATAGAAAGTGCTTAACGAATAATGATTGATGAGTCAGAATCCTAAGTTCTTAAGGATGGAAGAAGTATAAGGGCAATAACTTAAAAGCAAAACAAAGAATTTTTATTTTTTCCAATGCCAAGGTTTGGTAAATGTACAAGGGGTCTTCAAAAAGTTTATAGAAAGATTCATACTATCTTTTAGTTCTATTTTTCTACAAATTTTTTGAAGTACCCTCAAACTGTTTAGAGTTGGATTTCTCTTACGAGTAAATTTCTGAGGTTCACAAGACATTATTTCTTTCTTAAAATATGTATTTTTCTCTTTCTTAATATTCAAGAATTGCAAAAAAGAAAAAAAAGGAAAAAATACTAAGAAATATAAACAAGGAAATAAAATCATCTATAATCCCTACAAGAATAGATCACCACTACTAACATTTCGGTATATATTCTTCAATGAAAGATATTATTCCAAATGAGAATGAGAATTATATGCACAGAGTTTGAATTGTCAGAGACCTATTACAGTATTGTCTTAAATGACTTAACAGGACTTCATCAAGCCTACTAACGTGCTTGTGTCTATACCGCTTTCACCAAGGCATATATTTAACAGATTTTATGCTTCAGGGTTTATTATAGACAAATGTTTGGCTTACAGAGTTATAGTGACAACATCTATACTCATAATACTAAGTTATAGCATTTTTATGTGCTTCATTTTTTCTACTCTATGTGTTATAAGCATCAATATATAAATTTTCAAGAAAAAAAGAATAGTTGCACTATAAATTTATCGATATATTTTACGGTCTTCACAATTCTTGGAAGAGACAATAAGATGTATTCTCTCAACTTTCAAACAAAATTCCCACAAGATACATTTTTCTTTATAAAGTTATCATTAAATTGTATCTACCCCGTCTTGTCTACCTCACACAGTTAGGATGAAAATAAATAAAAAATTTTGAAGGAATTTTGGGCTCTTGGAAGGAATAACAGCATATAAAGGTGAAGTATTATTTTATTTATAAATTTAAGATTTATTTTGAAATAGAGCATTGTATTGTATATAGAGAGATATTTTTCAAAGTCATTACTTTCTGTCTCAATAAAAATCAAATCATTAGTTGTTTCCCTTTACTAGGTAATAGGTCCTCAGATCCAAAATATCCCACTGAGAATAAATGGCCACCTGCTTGTTTCAAAGGGGAGAATTACAGAAATGAAGATTACTTATGAGAACTCAGAGAGTAATCACCCATGATGAGTAACAATTGCAAAAATGAACACCAGATATGATATGAAATCAGGAGGAGGAACTATCCTAAAAAATACCTCCATTCCTTTATTTTTGACTTCTCAAACTGCTACTGCTAGGGTATTATTTCCCACACTGGAAATAATAGAAAACCAAAAAAAAAAAAAAATGGATTCCTAGACAAAATGTGAACAATTATTAAATCCAGGTGATAAGTATATGGATATTTGTTATATCACTCACTCACTCTCCTTTTCTGTAGTTTCCTAAATTGTTATAATAAAAAGTTGCTTTGCCCCAAGGTTTTAATCACCTCCATTTCACGAACTACTACCCCGTAATGGCCAAAATTGGTACCAGCAAAGGAATTCACTTTATTATTTTCCAAACCTTTTTAAAAATAAATCATTAGTGTCTGATTTTAACTAAATATGCCAACTAACAAATTCTAGATAAGCTCTGCCTTCATTATCCTTTGCCTCTGTGCAATTTCTGTGATCTATTTCAAGATCTGCTTATGTGCCCAGGCAGCCTCTGCTACTCTCCAACAATATCATTTATGTTCATTCCTCAAAAGTACTTCCTGGGTACTTCTGCTTATAGGCTTATAGATTTTTACAAAGTGTATATAATTTTTATAGGTATTATTTATTTCTTCTTGCCTCATAATAAGATCTATTATTTTAACAGTCATATTGAATAAAAAGAGCAGCAAATAGATATTTTATCAAGTAAGTTCAATTGGCCACTCAAGGGGTACCCTATACATCAGATTCATCTTGAAAATAATTTTAAATGAGAGCTAATATTTATTGAGCACTCTATTTTTCTAATCCTCGGCTAAGCACTTACGTTTCGATTTCTCATTATTTTCTCATAATAATAACAACACTATATTTGCTATATCTAGAGAGAAAATCCACCTGTCTCAGAGAACTGGCAGTCCTGTATGTAGAAATATTCTCTTCTTCATTACATCAACTGCACCTACTCACTAAGCATTCTGTGTAGTGGGTTAGAAATCGTGATTCTCATTTGATTTTAGAATAATGTTTTTAGGTAAATGCATGTATGGGGCAAAAGCCCTTGGACAGGGGGCCACAGCCCATAGATAGTCTGGCCAAAGCCCATCTAATCAACTCTTAATCACTGGTTAGGTACGGGACTGTATACTTTAATTATTTTAGAGGTGACAGGTAGTTGTCATCATACCAGTTCTGTTAAGAGATTTTAAGAATTGCTGAAGGGAAAGTTGTGGAAAAAATGTTTGCTAGGGGCAAGCTGTCTGTTGGGGGAAACTGTAGAGATAATTGTATTTAGATTTTATCATAAGAGTGTAACTTTTGTTTAAGGAGAGGTCATACTTTAGATAATGAGCCAGTTTGACCAATTTAGCCCTTTACTAATTGTACTTTGGAATGTCACTTTAATTTACTGATTTTACTAGTTTCCATTGTTAAGCTATACTTACCCATAGACAACTTTTGTAACACTGCCTATGTCTTTATGTCCTACTTTGATGATTGAATCCACTGATTTTTCTTGTAAAACTTCCTTGTCTTGTCAATAAAAAGAAAGGCTGATTTTGGATCAGGGCTCCCCTCCCCCCACCATGGGTGGCAGTACCTCCAGGCCTCATTGATTGTATTTTGAGTGAATTCTTTCTTTCTCTTTTCTCCGTCTCGGTTACACAGAGGAAAGTGTAACAATTCTGAGATTCACTGTCATCTTCTCAGGCCCCACTTGGTCCAAACACTGCTAAAGCCGTGTTTTTCACAATATTGCCATAGTAAAGAGGAAACAAATTTGAAAAATTTTCTCCTAATATCAGCGACAAACAAGTGTGTACGCTTTCACCACATCATTTCAAAGATGAAATGATGATATGGAAAGATTCCAAAATCCTAAGTGATCTATTTTTAATAAATTTTATTTTTCAGAGTAGTTTTAAGTTTACACAAAAATTGAACAGCACATGTAGCAAGTTTTCATATACCATCTCACTCCTCCCACACATAGTTTCCCCTATTATTAACATCTTGCATTTGGGTGGCCTATTTGTTACAACTGAGACAATATTGATACATTATTATTAACTAAAGCCCACAGTTTACATTAAGTTTCACCCTTTGTGTTGTACAGTTCTATGGGTTTTGACTGGTGCATAATGGCATGTACCACCATTACAGTATCATACAGAATATTTCCCTTCCCTAAAAATCCTTTGTGCTCCACCTATTTATCTCTCCCTCTCTCCTCTGAATCCCTGGCAACCACTGATCTTTTTACTATCTCCAGTTTTGCTTTTTCCAGAATGTCATATAGTTGGAATCATACAGTATATAGTTAATTCAGATTGACTTCTTTCACTTAGCAAGATGCATTTAAGATTCCTCTATGTCTTTTCATGGCTTAAAAGCTCATTTATTTTTATTGCTCAGTAAAATTCCATTATATGGATGAACTAGGCTGTTCACCCATTCACCTATAAGAAGACATCTTGGTTGTTTTTAGTTTTGGGCAATTATGAATAAGACTGCTATAAATATGCAGTTTTGGGGGGTAAATGTCTAAAAACACGATTCCTGGATCATATGGTAAGCCTATGTTTAGCTTTATAAGGAACTGCTAAACTGTCATCCAAAGAGGATTTACCATTTTGCCTTCCCACGAGCAATGAATGAGATTTCCTGTTCCTCCATATCCTCACCAGCATCTGATGATGTCAGTATTTGGGATTTTATCAAGGAATCTATTTTGAAAAAATATTAGAACAAGTAAATTAGCAATGTTTTAGGATACAAGGTCAGTATACAAAAGTAGATTGTATTTATACATACTAGCAACAGAAAAATTAGAAAATAATATTTTAAGATACTATTTACAATAGCTTAAAAATACTTGATAAACTTAATGAAAGATGTGAAAATACACTGAAAATAACAAAACATTTCTTGAGAAAATTCAAAGAACTAAATAAATGGATGCATATGCCATGAACATACATTGGAAGACTCCACGTTATTAAGATATCAATACTTTCCCAAATTGACCTATATATCCAATTCAATCCTAATCAAAGTCCCAGGAGAATTTTCTTAAAGAAACTGTCAAACTCACTTTAAAATCTGCATGTAAATTCAAAGAATGTAGGACAGCCAAAACAGTTTTGAAAAAGAATAAAGTTGGAAGATTTACACTCCCTGAATTCAAGGTTTACTATAAAGCCACAGTAGTCATTATAATGTGACCTTGGGCTGGGGATAGACAAGTGAATCAATAAAACAGAATAGAGTCCAGCCGTAAGGCCACCGGTATATGGTCAGGTGATTTTCAACAAAGATACTAACACAATTCAATGAAGAAACAGAGGTCATCTTAAGAAATTGTTCTGGAACAGTTCAATCTCTATGAGAAAACAACGAAGAAGTAGAGCACTGACCACTACCTCTTACCATGCTCCAAAAAAAGAGAATATCTTCATAACTTTGAAGCAAAGATTTCTTAGACCAGACCACCAAAAAAGTACTAATCATAAGAATAAATTTTACTTGATCAAAATTTTAAAAATACTGCTATTCAAAAACATGATCATGAAAAGGAAAAGGCAATCCACAGACTGGGGGAAAAAATATTTCAAAACATATAACATATAACATAGAACCAAGGACTAGTATTAAGGGTAAATGAAAAATTATATATCAATCAGGGCTTGATCAGAGAAACAGAACCACTAGGAGATGTATAGGTAGATATGTATGTACATATGTATACACACACACACACACACATATACATAAAGAGATTTTATTATTTGAATTTGACCTCATGCAATTATAAGAGACTGTCTCTATGAAGCTGTTTGCCTCCACATCTGATATTAGAGTCTGAGATCAACAGATAAAGCAGTCAGGAAGGAAAATTACACATGAAATGAGACATGCAAGGAAAAACAAACCTATAAGGAACGGCTTTAATCCCCAAGTACAGACTGGAACCTGTGTCAGTCTCTCACCATCTTCAAGTTTCCAACTCCAGTGACTGGGGAGATGTGTTAGTTTCCTAAGGCTGCCACAATAAAGTACTAAAACTAGGTGGCTTAAAAAAGAAATCTAGGAGTTTCAAGATGGCGGCAGCTGCGGCGGCTGGCGCGGAGTAGCTGAGGTGGAAAAGGTGGCCACTGGGCCTCAGGCAGCCGGGAAACTTGTGGACCTTCCTCTGGCCATCTCTTAAGGGAGGACTGCTGCTGCTGGCCGGTCGTGGGGGCTCAACGCCACTTTGCCCCCGGCAGGAGAGGCTGCCTCATTTACAGGCAACAGCTTTGAAGTGTGGAGCAGGAAAAGAACTGATTCTTAGCTGCAAAAGTGAGTCTTGAAACAGGGAACACGGCGCCAGGGCTGCTGTGGATGCAGCCAGGATCCCGGAGGCTGGGGCCGCACTGAAGGCGGCCAGCTGCCCTATCCAGGATTCGAGGTTTCAGGCCGGCATTAAAGAAGACTCCTGGGAGCGCCCGAGCGGCTCCGCGACTGAACAGCCCGAGGCGGCAGCGCCGAGAACATGGAAGGCAACAAACCAGAGACAGAGCGAGCGCCCGACCTGGCACAGCACTGTGAGTGATCCCTGGCACAGCTCTGTTCGGGGGGTGGATGCCCACGCGGCTCCCCGCCTGCACCACCAGGCCACTCACTGCCCCGGTGCTGCCTCCATTTTCCCAGGTGCGGGCAGCTCCGCCCTGCTCGGCCATCACTGAGCCCATTTGCTTGGCCTGGCGCGGGGCTTTCCGGACCCTGCGGGCCGACCTCCTCTCCCACTCCCTCCACGGTTCTCTGGCAGGGCTGGGGGTGTGGGGTGTCCCGACCAGTTTTGGGAGGGCTAGGAAGTACGGGCGGGCCGACTGTCACTCCACCACACCCTGGACTCCGGCCCCGGTAAACTTCCTGTTACTGGGAGGCAGATACCATCTCTGCGACCACCAGTTTGGAAAAAAGCCTAACGAATTTCTGGTTGGGAATAGTGTGGTAGGAGAGTTCCCAGGTCCGCTTGAACCTGCCGGAGAGCAGGCTGCAGGCGGGCACTAGACTCGGTTTATACCGGGGGGATACAAAGGTGAACAAGACCCGAGAAAGATCTACACAGTGCTACAAAGGCACCCAGAGAGACCGGTCGTCTGTGCCTAGCAGAAACCTGGTAGACTTCCTGGGCGAGGCGGTGCTGAGCAGGGTCTTGAAGGCCCAGCTGATAGACGAGGGGTGCAGAAGACACGCCCCAACCCAGCACAGTGTGCACAGAGGGGGGAGACGTGCGGCCAGGGAGGCGGAGACTCGACAGAAACCATGCACCCGGTGGGGTCGCCACTGCACGATCTAACAGCCTGGGCCAGAGCACACGGAACGGGGAGAAGTCCTGTACAGAAAGTGAAAGCTCAACAGAGATCACACACCCTGTGGTACGTGATCCACCAGCCCAGCAGAGTACAAGCTGACCAGAAAGGTGGATCCCCGGAGAAGCCCAAGACCCGAGGCAACCACACACACAAGACACTAGAGGCCAACTGACCAGTCACGGCGGGAGCCATACCAAATTGGCAACCACAGCAACATCCTAGTTAGTCATTAGTCTTAAACCGGTGGACTGTGAAACCCCCTGCCACAATGAATAAACACCAAAAAAAAGACACCAGAAATACAAAAAATCAAGAAAGTACATCACCAAAAGTTAATAAATCTCATACTCTAGATCCTATAGAACAAGAAGCCCTTGAAATAACTGACAAGGAATTTCGAGTGATAATTCTAAGGAAACTGAATGAGATACAAGAAAACTCAGCTAGACATCATGATGAAATGAGGAAAAGTATACAGGATCTGAAAGAGGAAATATACAAGGAAATCAATGTCCTGAAAAAAAATGTAGCAGAACTTGCTGAACTGAAGAAGTTATTCAGCGAAATAAAAAACACAACGGAGAGTTTAACCAGCAGGCTTGTCGAAGTTGAAGAGAGAACCTCTGAACTTGAAGATGGGCTGTTTGAAATAACACAAGCAGACAAAAAGAAAGAAAAAAGAATCAAGGACATGGAAGAAAATCTGAGAGAGATATCAGACAACCTCAAGCGCTCAAATATCCGAGTTATGGGTATTCCAGAAGGGGAGGAAAATGGAGATTCCATTGAAAACATATTCAACAAAATAGTGGCAGAAAACTTCCCAGGTATAGGAAAAATCACAGATCTTCAGATCCAGGAAGCTCAACGATCTCCAAACGTATTCAACCCAAAAAGGCCTTCTCCAAGACATGTCATAGTCAAATTGGCAAAACTCAGAGACAAAGAGAGAATCTTAAAAGCTGCAAGAGAGAAGCGTCAAATCACCTATAAGGGAGCCCCAATCAGGTTAACATCAGACTTTTCATCACAAACCCTAAAAGCTAGAAAGGAATGGGATGATATTTTCAAAATACTAAAAGACAAAGCTTGCCAGCCAAGAATACTCTACCCTGCAAGGCTATCCTTCCGAAATGAGGGGCAAATAGTATATTTCTCAGACAAACAAAAACTGCGGGAGTTCACTACCACAAGACCACCCTTACAAGAAATCCTCAAGGGAGTACTGGGTTTGGTTCCTGAAAAATAACTACCACTGCCATAAAAACCTAAGAAAAATCTAAACCCGCTAGTACAATAAAAATGGCATTCATGAAGAGAAAACAAGCTAACAAAAACACTATCTACAACCTAAGGAACCAACAAACAAAGAAACCAAACAGTAAATCAGAAAGCAAGGAACAAAAGACACCTAAGACAACCAAACAACCAATAAAATGCTAAGAATAAATCAACACCTTTCAATAACAACTCTTAATGTTAAAGGCTTAAATTCCCCAATTAAAAGACACAGACTGGCTGACTGGATCAAAAAGCAGGACCCAACTATATGCTGCCTACAAGAGACCCACCTCACCCATAAAGATTCACACAGACTAAGAGTGAAAGGATGGAAAAAGATTTACCATGCAAACAGAAAAGAAAAACGAGCTGGAGTGGCTATTCTTATATCTGACAAAATAGACTTTAAACTAAAAACCATAAAAAGAGACAATGAGGGACACTACTTAATGATAAAAGGACTGATCCATCAAGAAGACATAACAATCATAAATATGTACGCACCCAATGTTGGAGCAGCCAGATTTATAAAACAAACTCTATTAGACCTAAAGAAGGAAATAGACACTAATACCATAATAGCAGGGGACCTGAACACTCCACTGTCAATATTAGACAGATCATCTAGGCAAAGAATCAGTAGAGAAACACAAGATCTAAACAAGACTCTAGACCAATTGGAATTGGCAGATATCTACAGAACATTCCACCCAACAACCTCAGAATATTCATTCTTCTCATCAGCACATGGATCATTCTCCAGGATAGATCACATATTAGGTCACAAATCAAGTCTCAATAAATTCAAAAAAATTGGAATTATCCCATGTATCTTCTCAGACCACAATGGATTAAAACTAGAAATTAATAACAAACAAAACTCTGGAAACTATACAAACACATGGAAATTAAACAGCATTTTACTTAATGACATATGGGTCCAAGAAGAAATCAAGCAGGAAATCAAAAAGTTTATTGAAACTAATGAAAACAATGATACATCATACCAAAACCTGTGGGATACTGCAAAAGCAGTATTGAGGGGAAAATTTATTGCATTAAATGCTCACTTCAGAAGAATGGAAAGATGGCAAGTGAACAACCTAACACTTCACCTTAAAGAACTAGAAAAACAAGAACAATCCAATCCTAAAGTTAGCAGACGGAAAGAAATCATTAAGATCAGAGCAGAACTGAATGAAATTGAAAACCAAAAAACAATTCAAAAGATCAACGAATCAAAAAGTTGGTTTTTTGAAAAGATAAATAAAATTGACAAACCATTAGCATGGCTAACAAAAAAAAGAAGAGAGAAGACTCAAATAACAAAAATTAGAAATGAAAAAGGCAATATTACAACTGATTCATCTGAAATACAAGGAATCATTCGAGACTACTATAAACAACTATACGCCAACAAATTTGAAAATCTGGAGGAAATGGATAAATTTCTGGACACACACAAGCTCCCAAAACTGAACCGTGAAGACGTAGAAAATTTGAACAGACCAATAACAATAAAGGAGATTGAAGCTGTTATCAGAAGGCTCCCAACAAAGAAAAGCCCAGGACCAGATGGATTCACAGCAGAATTTTACCAAACATTTAAAGAGGAATTGACACCGATTCTTTACAAACTATTCCAAAAGATTGAAACGGACGCAAATCTCCCAAACTCATTCTATGAAGCAAACATCATCCTGATACCAAAACCAGGTAAAGATATAACCAAAAAAGAAAACTACAGGCCGATATCCTTGATGAATATAGATGCAAAAATCCTCACTAAAATACTAGCAAACAGAATACAGCAACACATACGAAAAATTATTCATCACGATCAAGTGGGATTCATCCCAGGGATGCAAGGTTGGTTCAACATACGCAAATCAATAAATGTGATACACCATATTAATAAACTCAAACACAAGGACCATATGATCATCTCTATAGATGCTGAAAAAGCATTTGATAAAGTTCAGCACTCATTCATGACAAAGACCCTCTATAAGTTAGGTATAGAGGGAAAGTATCTCAACATAATTAAAGCCATATATGCCAAACCCACTGCCAATATCATCCTGAATGGGGAAAAGCTGAAAGCTTTTCCTTTAAGAACAGGCACTAGACAAGGATGCCCACTCTCACCACTCCTATTCAACATAGTGTTGGAAGTACTAGCCAGAGCAATCAGAGAAGAGAAGGAAATAAAGGGCATCCAGATTGGAAAAGATGAAGTCAAACTGTCCCTGTTTGCAGATGACATGATCCTATATATCGAACAGCCTAAAACCTCTACAAAAAAACTGTTGGAATTGATAAATGATTTCAGCACAGTAGCAGGATACAAAATCAACACACAAAAATCAGTAGCATTTCTTTTCTCCAATAGTGAACATGCAGAACGAGAAATCAAGAAAGCCTGCCCATTTACAATAGCCACCAAAAAAATAAAATACTTAGGAATTGAGTTAACCAAGGAGGTGAAAAATCTCTATAATGAGAACTACAAACCACTGCTGAGAGAAATTAGAGAGGATACAAGAAGATGGAAAGATATTCCATGCTCTTGGATTGGAAGAATCAACATAGTGAAAATGTCCATACTACCCAAAGTGATATACAAATTCAATGCAATCCCCATCAAAATTCCAAAGACATTTTTCTCAGAAATGGAAAAAACTATTCAGACATTTATATGGAACAATAAAAGACCACGAATAGCCAAAGCAATGCTCAGCAAAAAAAATAAAGCTGGAGGCATAACACTACCTGACTTTAAGCTATACTACAAAGCTATAATAACCAAAACAGTATGGTACTGGCATAAAAACAGACACACTGACCAATGGAATAGAATAGAGAATCCAGAAATCAACCCTCACACTTACTGCCATCTGATCTTTGACAAAGGCACCAAGCCTATTCACTGGGGAAGGGACTGCCTCTTCAGCAAGTGGTGCTGGGATAACTGGATATCGATATGCAGGAAAATGAAACTAGATCCATACCTCTCACCGTATACTAAAATCAACTCAAAATGGATTAAGGATTTAAATATACACCCTGAGACAATAAAACTTCTTAAAGAAAACATAGGGGAAACACTTCAGGAAATAGGACTGGGCACAGACTTCATGCATACGACCCCAAAAGCACGGGCAACCAAAGGAAAAATAAACAAATGGGATTATATCAAACTAAAAAGCTTCTGCACAGCAAAAGAAACAATTAAAAGAGTTAAAAGACAACCAACAGAGTGGGAGAAAATATTTGCAAAATATACATCTGACAAAGGATTAATATCCAGAATATATAAGGAACTCAAACAACTTTACAAGAAGAAAACAAGCAACCCAATTAAAAAATGGGCAAAAGAGCTAAGTAGGCATTTCTCTAAGGAAGATATCCAAATGGCCTACAGACATATGAAAAAATGCTCAACATCACTCAGCATCCGGGAAATGCAAATCAAAACCACATTGAGATACCATCTAACCCCAGTTAGGATGGCTAAAATCCAAAAGACTATGAACGATAAATGCTGGCGAGGCTGCGGAGAAAAAGGAACTCTCATACATTGTTGGTGGGACTGCAAAATGGTGCAGCCTCTATGGAAAATGGTATGGAGGTTCCTGAAACAATTGCAAATAGATCTACCATACGACCCAGCCATCCCACTGTTGGGAATATACCCAGAGGAATGGAAATCATCAAGTCGAAGGTATACCTGTTCCCCAATGTTCATCGCAGCACTCTTTACAATAGCCAAGAGTTGGAACCAGCCCAAATGCCCATCATCAGATGAGTGGATACGGAAACTGTGGTACATCTACACAATGGAATACTACTCAGCTATAAAAACGAATGAAATACTGCCATTTGCAACAACATGGATGGACCTCGAGAGAATTATATTAAGTGAAACAAGTCAGGCACAGAAAGAGAAATACCACATGTTCTCACTTATTGGTGGGAGCTAAAAATTAATATATAAATTCACACACACACATACACACATACACACACAAACCGGGGGGGGGAAGAAGATATAACAACCACAATTATTTGAAGTTGATACAACAAGCAAACAGAAAGGACATTGTTGGGGGGGAGGGGGGGAGGGAGAAGGGAGGGAGGTTTTGGTGATGGGGAGCATTAATCAGCTACAATGTATATCGACAAAATAAAATTAAAAAAAAAAAAAAAAAAAGAAATCTATTGTCTCAGTCCTGGAAGCTAGAAGTCTGAGATCAATCTCTCAGTAGGGTTAATTCCTCCTGAGAGCTATGAGAGAGAATCTCCTCCATGCTCTTCTCTTAGCTTCTGGTGGTTTGCTGGCAGTCTTTCATTCTTGGCTTCTGCTATATCACCCAAATTTCTTCCTTCATCCTCACATGGTATTCTCTCTGTGTGCATGTTTATCTCCATTTTTCCCTTCTTATAAGGACAACACTTATATTGGATTAGGGCCCTAAAGATTTCATTTCAACTTGATTAACTCTGCAAAGACTCTGTCTAAGGTCACATTCTGAGGTACTGAGCATTAGGACCCCAAATATCATTTTTGTGGGGGCATGAATTCAACCTGTAACAGAAGACAATGCACCTGGCACAGGATTCAGTGCAGGATGAAGTACAGCTGGACAAGAGGAGCTCCGGACTCAGATCCTGCCTCACAGGGTAACCAGCAAATAAGCAACAATGTGTGTGAGCGGTAACAATGCCACCTACCTTGTTCCAGCCTCCCATGAATGATGGCTGCTGCTTGATGTCTGCATTCCAAATCCTGTGCAAATTTTCTCTCTGGCCCACTCTAACTAGAACTACACGGGGAAGGGAATCCTGGGAAAAGGAGTTCCAGCTTAGCTAAATTGACACAATGCAAATCCACCACAAACTCATTCAATTCAATAAAGACAGATGTGTTTTTTTTAAACGGATTAAAGGTCTGAATAGACCCTTCACAATATATGGTATATGAATGGCCAGTGAACACATAAGAAGGTATTCACTCTCATTAGACTTCAGGAAAATGCAAATTAAAATCACAATGAGATACTACTGAATACCCACTGAGTGACTAATGGTAAAACAAAAAACTGGTAAAATCAAATGTTGATGGGGATGTTTTTATTTTATTTTGAAACACATGAAAATATTTTGTCCAGTCAATATTTTAAATGGATCTTTATATTATTATAGTAGTTCATAATGCTATCATGTGATATCCTTTAACTACCAACTGAAGTGGATATAGCCATGTGGTAGACAGAATAATGGCCCCCAAAAATGTGCACATTCTAATCCCCAGAACCTATGAATATACTAGCAAAGGGGAATTAAGATTGTTTAAAGTTGCTAATTAACAGACCTTAAAATAGAAAAGTTATCTTGAATTACCCAGTCGGGCCGACTGTAATCACAAGGGTCCTTAAAGGGGAAAAAGGGAGGCAGAAGAGTGAGGGTCAGAGAAAGAGATATAATGACAAAAACAGAGTCAGAGAGATGCTACACTGCTAGCTTTGAAGATGGAGGACTGAAGCCATGAGTCAGTGAATATGAGCAGCCTCTAGAAGCTGGAAAAGATAAGGAAACAGATTCTGCCCTAGAGACACCAAAAACAAACCCAGCCCTGTGAGTACCTTGATTTTAGCTCCATGCAACTGTGTTGAATTTCTGACCTACAATACCATCAAATAATAAATTTGTGTTTTTAAGCCATTAAGTTTGTAGTAATTTGTTACAGCAGCCATGGAAAACTAATACAAGCAGATATTATTCCCATTTTACAGATAATAAAGTGAAACAGAGAAGTCTGGGCTATCTCTAGCTGGTGACAGAGCCCAAACTGTCCCCTATGTTTTTTGGCTCCCACTCTAGGGCTCCTTCTACAGTGCCAGCCAGCCTTCTGTGTGTGGAAGCAACTTCATTTCAGCAAAGGACCCAGAGAAATTACAAGCAGTGAGACCCAGACTTGGAATAGGCCTTAGCTTCCTGATGAGGGAGTCATATATATTTTCACTCTCAGAACTTCATGGACTTGAACTGAAAATATATAACGCTAGAGTACTTTAAATCATCTTACTTTGCCCAAAGGTATGTCAGCTACATAACCTGCAGACTAAAATCAAAAATTTCAACTTATATTATTTAACCCAGGATCTAAAACACACTAGAACCAACAACACATATCAATCATTTTAAACAATTCTAAATCAATTTATGTTAATGAGCCTCCCCTAGCTTAGTGCCAGGAGTGTTCATTTGTAAGAAATCAAATAAATGAACCTGACCTTTCTCAAGAATTTAAAAGCAGTCCAGAGAAGTAAATTGTTTTATTTGGATAGTAAGTTAAGTGTCAAAGTTAATACATCTCTTAGAGAAAATGACTTAACACATTAAGTTATGAAGCAATCTAGAGTGTCTCCAGGGCTGCTTCTTATGCTCAACAGCATAAATAAGTAGTTTAGAAGTAAATAAATATGTATGGATAGCACAGCAGCTACACATTTCCCAACTCCATGGGGGCATCAACCACATAAAAGACATGTGAGTAATGACCTCTAGAATTGTGCATCACAGTGTTCCTGAGGGTACAAGATGTTTTTGACACTGTATACTGTTCTGCCTATCACACTCATAAACTTTGTTCTTGTCCATGGATGGAAAAGGTAGTCACTTAAACACCGTGATTTGTGGAAGGACAAAGGGTCCATCTGTCTTAATAATTCTTCTCTCTACAAGTCAGAGGCATGAAATTCTACCTCAACTTTGTTCTTTTTGGATTGACATTCTTCTGACTCCAAATATCTTTTTATTACTTTTATTATTTGTACTTTCTACTTATTGTAAAAATTTTAAAACATAAAGGAAAAAAATTCATAATTCTATCACTTTAAGAGGCCTCTTCCAGATTTCTTCAGGTAGTACATACCATCACCCAGTGTATACTCTATAAGAGCTCTCTCTTAACAGGTGTGGCCGCTGTGGTCACTAAGGGAATGAAGACGAGATGATATTACTGTCCTTCTGATGCTAAGGAGGCCCTCAGAAGGCAGGCAGTGACATCACAAGTCAATCTCAAAGATATGTATTTTTTGATGATGACATACACAAATCTCAAGACCACTTCCCACAGGATATTTCCCAGTCTTCCCAAGTCCCCAGCCCACCCCACCCCCATCGAGCAATTTTATATTTAAAGGGGTGGGATCTTTATTGGAAGAAAGGAAAGAAGTCAGAATACTTCACCCCCAATTTGGAGATGCATGTGTTTAAACATCACTTTCCACCTTCTTGTGAGGTCTTGATTTCTAATGACGTTTAGCATCTTCCCTAAAACACTAAAGCCAGGCTTTACTGATAACTCAATCCGAGGGTAGCTTGGATTCTTCCCATGGTCAGGATCGGTACATCGGATGTAAACAGATATTTAATAAAGACCTCATATTGACTTGAAGAAGATGGAAAGCCTTCTTAAAGTTAAAGAAAAGTAGGTTTTCAGAGTGTAGTTTAGTAGTAGATGGTTTAACATCATTTAATGCTAGATGATGTAGAGCTTAACAAATGTGTAAACCAAAAATTAAAGAACAAAGGAAGGATGACAGCAAAATCTCTCAGTTTAACTGATTATTCTTTCTTTTAAATTTCCCAAAACATTTTTAGTCACAAATATGAGAATTAAGTACATTATGACTATTTTTCCATGTTAATAAATATAATTCTCCAATTTTACTGTCCATAAGTATAGAGCAGTCTAATTCATAGATATGCTGCAATTTATTCAGCCAATCCCAACTATTAAACTTTTAAAGCTTTCCTACTTTTTGCTATTATAAGCAGAATTGTAATAAACATATCCACATGTCAGTCTTTACACATCCTTAATTATTTTACAAATTGCTGAGCTAAGGAATATATGTACATTTTAAGGGTATCATTACATATTGCATATGTAATCACATATTGCATATTTCATATTGACCTTCCAAAAGTCAGTACACTCTTTCCAGCATTGTATCAGAATACTTGCTTCCCTACACTCATCCCATAATTAGGTATTTTCATAACTGAATGTTTAACTTGATAAGTATAAAATTGTATCCCCTTATTTTTCCAGTGGTCATGGTTTGCCAACCCCTGCTCTAAAGGATTCAGAGATAGCACTTGCAGGAAAACAACTACTAGGCTGATAGGGTGCAGGCAATGAAGAACTAAGGACATTGAAGAAGGCAGGGCTACTACAGTAATAAGTTGTCTGTCGGGGGGGAGAAACTTGCCAGAGGACACAGAGCTGATTTTGTCTAAAGAAGTATTCCAGCAAGGTAGGGAGATAGCTACCTGAGGATGTGGCCAAAGCTGGCAGTGAAACAGTGCAGAGCGGAGGGAGGAGCTGATGAGAGCCCACGGGGCCATCTGCACACTGATCCACTGACTTTCACAACGAATAAAAAGGAATGACAATAAGAACCTGGAAGGGAAGTGCCCTCCTGTCATCATCCACTCAACAGTGTCTCTCCAGCACCTTCTATTGATAAAGCTTGACATCAAGCCAGCTGGAGGAGAAATATTTACAAGGTTCAGCTCCAGTATCACAAAGCAGGGCACAGAATGTAGATTAGAGCTGAGCGACAAGTTAAAATCTGGTATATAGGTATAAAATTTTCTGGTGATCCAACTTCATTCAATGATAAAGTTTGAAAAATCTAAAGGATCAAAAACTTAGCATGTCCTAGTAATCTAAATATCAATAGTCCTAGCCAGGCTTTTAACACATTATCTAAGTCACTGGTAAGTACCAGAATTGCCAACTGTGGTAAATTGATGGTATAAATGGCCTCAATTCTTCACTTCTCCTTTTATCTACATCTTTTGCCATGTGCCTTTGCAGCTCTGCTTCCTAAGAAGGCAGAGCCCGTGAATCTGGGCTGGTCTTGCAATTTGCTTGAGCCAATAGATATTAGCACATGCAATGCAAGCAAAAGCTTGAAGAAGTATTTCTTTGACTCTACCTATCTCTTGCCCTCGGCCATTCCCATAAAAACACGTCCAGATTACCCTACTAGAGGACAAAAGATACATGGAGTAAAGCCAAGTCATCCAATGTACCAAGAATGTCTAGGTCAACCAACAGTTTTCACCCAGCAATGGGAGCAAGTCCTGCTAAGAACAACAGCTGCCCAAGTGACCATAGACAAGCCCTGTAGATGAGCAAGCCCTGAAAAGCCCAGACCAGACCAGGTAAACAATACAGACTTATAAGTTAAGTAAATGTTCATTGTTATATCCTAGTAAGTTTTGTTTTGGGTTTTTGGTTTTTGGGGGGAGTTTTTTTGGTGGGTTTTTTTTTTTTTTTTTTTTGGTTATTTATTACACAGCATTATAGTGATAATAGGTAACTGATATCCTTCCCTTCTATAGATTAACAAAAGAGAGCAACTTGATTTGTGCACCACACAGGTATATGGATAGTTGACATCTTACTATGAAATTTGAGACCTTCTTTGTTTTCCCACATTAAAAACATCCAACATCTGCTTTGAAGTAATGATCAGGTATACTGTAAATCAGATGAAAGCTTTTACCAGGAAACATCTTTGGAGTTGGAAGACATGAGAGTAACCTGCTGCAGGATCTGCTGAGGCATAAAAGGACCCAGCATTTGCAGGCTTGAGGAATGGTTTCTTTCACCCTTAATGCTTCCAGTTTACAACTCCATGGTACATGCATGTAGATACCCAAACTCGCCTAAACAGCAGCTTAGTCCACCACCATCTTCTCAATCTGAAAAGGTCCACCGAAACATAAAACCCATGAAAAAGAGCAAAGCATAAAAAATTTTTCTTTAACCCATTCCTACTGGGCCATTTCAGGTATTCCTCACTAAGGCATTTCCATGCCACAGAGATCAAAGATCCTCATGCCACACCGTGGCAGCCCCCTGTGGCCTCTCACCCTTTGTCTTTCTCCTATTCCTGGTTTCTCTTCATTCCTCCGTATATCAAGCCAGCTCTCAGATGCAAGCATCTACAAAACTCATACTACTGAGATTATAGTGACTGATAACTTAGGGGCAATTGGATGTTACCAGGGAGAAGGTATAAGTGTATAAGACAGAATGGCAGACATCAGTAGTAGAATAGGGAGGGAATTAGGGAGCACAGCCAAAGAAAAGGCCTGCGTCATGGGTGTGAGACCTATAGAGTTACACAGTACTCTCTGCCTAGAAGAACCCTGCACTTCGATTAATGCTTTGCCATTGCCATCTTGAAATTTTTAATAATTTTTTGAACAAGGGGATATGCATTTTCATTTTGCAATAGGCCCCAGAGATTCTGTAGCTGGGTCTGTCCAGACATAACAGGTCATTCTTCTGATGTGTTCTGTCTTCTACAAAAAACAGGTTTCATGCATGAAAATCATTTGATCTATGAAGTCTTCTAGATGATACTGACCTAATAAGCTACTGAAGTCAAATCCTATTAACATCTCGTATTTCAAACCTCAGGTCTGTTGCTTCTCCATAATCATTCATATACCAGTTTATACACCCTTTTAAAAGGGTTGAAACTGACACTGGTAAATGTCTGAGATGACCTGTAAGAGGACTGTTTTGATTTCCTCCAGAACAGAACATATTACCACTAATACTACAGCACCATGTTAAATGTACTGCTGGGACTGCCATATAAACCCTTATCTCTCTTGACTTGGTTTCACATTCTCTTCTGTAGCAGGGAAAATGGAGATCAAAAATGCAATTTTTCCCAAGAGATAACATTTTATGTACTGTTTATTAAACCTACATTGTGTGTCATGTATCTAAAAGAACACATAAAAATGGCCTTCTAAAATAGCCTTTTCAATTACCTCTCAGTGTAATACCTTTGTAACTCTTCCAGATGCTATAAAGCCCAAGGACTGGAGTTTCCTAGAAGTGTCATTATTGCTGCCAGGCAACCACAAACCTGCTCACTGGGTTTTTCTATAGCCTCTCCTTGTTGTACTATATTCTATGTCCTTCACTTATGGAACATTCCCCCACAGTCCATCCACATCCCATTAATATAAGGAAGAAGATCCCAGCCCTTTGACTTTGGTTCCCCCTACTTAGAAATAAATAAGACTGACTGTCTACTTGTTTAATACAATGACACACAAACTCCCATTCTTCTCAAAGTATTTCCACCACTAACCTGCTAGAAGAGTCTAAAATTCCAACCTCTAGAGTCATTCTTTTGTATTAACAATAATTACCAGAATGATTCTGTTAAAGTGCAGTTGATACTTGGAAGAGGCAATACAATCTATAAAATATTGAGCAGGAAATAATTAAATACTAATCTCCTCCATTCTTTTCAGAGCTTCTGTTAGATATGCAGGTCAAATGATGTTAAAGGTGTTATCTTCTTGCTACAAATCGGGGATCACATACTCAATTTACACACCAAACAAGTAGTGGCTCTTTCCACCAGGAGCAATTTAAATAATCTTCCTGTTGATGTAGCCCCTGCAAAGCCTAATTGTAGCAGACAATGCAGATCATGGTAGAGCACAGAAAATGCAGCCATTAGTGAGAGAAGAAAGAATCAAGACAAAGAGAACTTGAACTACAAAGAAAACCAAAGGGCCAAGCATTCCATAAAAATCTATTTCTACATTAATAGGGAATTTGGCTGCCTGAAATTCTCAGACTATATCAAAAAGAAGCAAGGACCTTTTTTAAACATAAACTTTGATCATTGACAGAATCATAGTCTGAGGGCTGATTGCAAATACAAAGAAATCTAAAACAAGAAAACAAAAACCTAGGCCAGCATCACAGAGCAAAATATTATGAAGTGCACAGAGGATATTGGAATAACTGAGATGCACAAGAAAGTTTGTACAATAAATCAGAACAGAGACTGTTCTTTGTGTCACAACTATCTGGGATGGACTAAAAAGTTAGTATTTTTTAAATTAATGCATATCAAAATGAGCTTAAATTAATCCTTAGCACTCATTCCAGAGTCGGACTGCAGTCACTACACAAACTTTGGTTGTCTTCATAAAGTCCTTAAATGTTCCAACAACTCTTTAGTATTTTCTGTGGTTTGAATGCCTCCTCAAGCTAGTGTTGGAGTTGATTCTCATTGTAACAGTATTAAGAGGGTAGGGAATCCAACCATGGTATTTGAAATGTGGGGCCTTTAAGAAGTGATTAGATCATAAGGACTATGCCCTCATGAATGTTAATCTATTTACCTATTAATGGATTAATGGTCTAATGTGTTATCAGGGAGTAGATGGGTGGCTTTATAAGGAGAGAAAGAAAGCATGTGGAAACACGCCCATGTTCAGCCCTCTTGCTATGTGATATGCTAGCTATGTGATACCCTACATCACCATGGGACTCTGTAGAGAGTACCACCAAGAAGGTCCTCACCAGATGCACCCATTTGACCACGGACTTCCCAGACTCCAAAACTGTAAGAAATAAATTGTTTCTTTAAAAAATACCCAGTTTCAGGCATTCATTTTCAGTGACAGAAACCCAACTAATACAGTAAACATTAAACATCAGTGTAAAGAGAGACCTTTTTACCAATGGAAGTCATTCCAAAAGAGAACAGGGAAAAAAATGCAAACTCTATCTCCAACCATAATATGAGAAATGGCTGCGAAGTTTAGCAATTTGGAGTGTGGGAAGTTTTCAAAAAAGGACACCTATGTCTGCAAATTCAGACAAAGCTAAAAAAGCTCAGTATTTTAAAGTTAGTGCCATACCCAGAGGGTGAAACTAAATATTCTATCAGAATTACTGTGGGTTGTGGCAGAATCTTGTATGGTGCAGAGAAGAGCAAGAAAAAGGGGTAACTAAGAAATTACACCGTTACATAAAGCAGTCTTGTAAAGAGGCAGGGTGAAAGAAATATACTCTGCACTGTAAGCACACCTGAAGTTGCTTGGTTCTACTGACTGCAATGAAATAAAGATTAATAGAAGTTGCATACACGCAAGACTGTTTTATAAGGAAGTTAAGTAGAATTTACTGGTCTGGGAGAAATTCAACTTATCTAAATATATGTAACAATTAAATAAGAGGCAGCACAAGTTTTATACAAAGATATTAACAGAAAAATAGAGAAAAGGAGCATAAAAAGCAAAGGACAAATAAAGAATATTCATACTAATGTTGCCATAGAATAGATTAAAAATGTAACCAAATATAAACAATGAATGTAAGACACTTAGTAAAACAAATGCCTGTAGAAAGTAGGACTTCAGGAGAGAATTATACAAGATCAAGAAAGAAATAGTAAAACAACAAAATTAGTTAAGGACAAGTTTGTAAACACACACACAAAAAATGAGAAACAAAAATAAAGACATTCCAAAAATTAAGCCCACAAGAAGTCATAAAAAAAAAGGCAGATACATGGAGAACAGGATTTAAATATTTTTTTAAAAAAACTGAAGTGAAATGATTAAAGATCAAAGAATAAATGACAGCTATGGAAGGGAAAGGAAATCCAACATACATATAATTGGGGTTCCAGAGTGAATGAAAATAAACAAAATGGAAAATATTAAAAGTAGCATTCAAAAAAACTATAGAAACAAAACTTTAATCTATAAACTTTAGAAGCATACCATTTCTCTGGAAAAGCTAACACAGAATGATCAACACCAAGATATATCTTCGTAAACGTATAACTCAGGATCTATCAAGAAACAGAATACATGCAATAATTTGATTAGGTAAAGTTTAATATAGAAAATCATTAACTATAACAGAAGATTGAGGTAACGAGAAAATGACTAGTAAGAACTAAAGAGAACTCTAATGAATATAGGAATAGCAAAAGGAGCAGCCACTACCTCTAGGACTGAGATGGGAAAAGGTTCCCTCCCTCCCTGTATCAGGGCTAAAATCTAGATCTTGTTGGAAAAAAACATGACACAACTGTGGCTCACTGGATGTTAAGTTACTGAGCGGCAACAAGAAGAACTTGCTGAAAACTCATCCTCTGGGAAAATTATCTACATGAAACTGCTATGCCTTAGATTCACTACTAAGATTCCCAAGAGAGTATCAAGAGAAGCTATTCAAGGGGAAGTGTCTTCCTGGTGGCATTATACCAAGAAGTCACCCAAAGAATACCAAGGGAGGTTGCTGGCTACTGGATGATGCTGGCCAATGTTGCAAGAGATAATCACTGAAGAAGTCATGCACAGGAGCCAGGCACTGGAGAAGCCACACACTATGGGAGCTGGGCAACAGAGAAACCATCCATACTGCTGAAGCCAGGTACTTGAGAAGCTGCATGCTTGAGAATCCAGGTGCTAGGGAAGCTGCAGGAGCTTGGCACTGGAGAAGCTGCCCATGCTGAAGGCAACAGGTACGAGAGGAGCTAATAGTACTGAAGAAGCTGTTGCTAGAGAAGATGCCTACTGGAGAACCCAGGTGCTAGAGAAACTGTCCATGTTGCCAGGCAGAGAGAAGCCACTCATGCTTCGGGAGCAAGGTGCAGGAAGCTGGAAATCACCAATAATAAAAATATTTCTTTACATATTCTGTGGAGTTTTCATTCTTCAGAGGTAGGAGGGGAAGTGGAGGCTCTGTAAGAGAATAAAGTAATAAAGGATGTCTGTATTTAATTAAACTGATAATAAAGTTTCCCTACTAACTGTGACACTATCTTCCAAATAGGTAGTACAGAAATAAAAATTATGTTCTTAAGAAAAGCTGGGTTTCTCTTTATTACTGGCCTACAAGGTGATCATAGTGTAAAATCCCTTGCTGTTTAGTTTGTCCCTAAGGACACTCTGGAGAGTTGACTCCCAGTAACTCCCAGAATCAGTAACCCAGTGAGAAGGTTGGTGGTGGTGCCTGCATGGGGTCAGGGACAGATCCACCCTGCTGCCCTTTCTCTGTTTGCTCCTTAAGAAGTGTTGGCACCTAGGATATTTGGAACCCTCATAGAAAAAAATATATATACCACTAAACTTAAGACCAAAAAAACTTGTTAGAGTCAGTGATTTTGTTAATTATTTGACCAAAGGATTAAGATGCATACAGTATGACAATGCTTTTTTTAAATAAATTTTAAAATACACAGCTGTGTTGCCACCCAAAGATTGAACACCACTTCATATAAACTAATTGGGAGAATTTAGATATTGATAGAAGACTTACCTAGAAGGAAGTGTTAAACTTCTGGAGTTTGAGAATTATAAGAAACTTGGACAAATAATTACAGAGTATGGCACAGATATAAATCTGACATCCAGATTCCTTTTCTAAAATTGGGCCTGGATTTATTTTCAATCAAACGTTTTAAAGATTTGTAATAATGATTATGCTAATAATATTGATTTGATCACCACATATTGTACACAAATGACAGTCAACACTGTACTCCAAAAATATGTATAATCAATTATGCATCAATAAAATTAAATAAATAAAATAAATGTTTTAAAGAATATTCTTGACAGCCCAAGCAGGAGCCAAGATAAGCAGAGCTCCACACACTGCTGGGGGCCAAGACTGAAACCCCAGAAGGTCTTGGCCACAGCATGGGCAGGAGCCATGGTTAGTGGAGCCCCATGCACCACCAGGGACCCAGATTGAAGCCCCAGGAAGCCCTACCCATCACCCAAGAAGGAGCTGAGGTGTTCTAACATAGCCACCACCACACCTACTGCCACTGCAACTGGAATACCACCACAGTAGCAGACAGGGACACCCTACAGGCAGTCCACCACACACTTTACTACATTGATACAAGAAGAGCCACCAGTGGAGCCTGCAAATAGAGGATGAAATCTTTCCACTTATAGACATATACAGAGTCATAGAAGAAATAAGTTCTCCACCAGATGACCAAACATCAACAAAAATCTACTAGAACTACAAACAAGAAGATATGATACCACAAAAAATACAGTAATGCTCAAGTACCACACCTCATAGAGCAGGAAACCCTTGAAATGACTGAAAAGGAATTCCGAGCAATGATCTTAAGAAAATTCAAAGAGATAAGACTCAATTAGAGAACACAATGAAACAAGAAAAAATATCCAGGATATGAAGGAGGAAATTTACAAAGAGATTAATACCTTAAAAAAGAATGTAGCAGAACTCCTAGAACTGAAGGATTCACTCAATGAAATAAAAAACAAAACAGAGAGCTTGAGCAGCATGCTAGAAAAAGCAGAAGAAAGAATTTCAGATCTCAAAGATGGTCTTTGCAAAATAATTCAGGTGGACAAAAAAAAAAGGAAAAAATAATTTTTAAAAAATAATATCTAAGAGAGCTAGCAGACAATCTCAAGCACTCAAACATCAAAATCATAGGTATTCCAGAAAGGGAGAAGAAAGGAAAAGGCATTGAAAACCTATTCAAGGAAGCAATAACAGAAAACTTCCCAGGTATAGGAAGAGACACAGACCTTCAGATCCAGGAAGCCCAAAGAACCCCAAACAGATTCAATCTAAAAAGATCCTCTCCAAGACACATTATAGTCTAACTGGCAAAACTTAAATACAAAGAAAAAATTCTAGAAGAAGCAAGAGAAAAGCATCAAGTCACCTATAAGGGAGCCTCCATCAGTTAACAGCAGACTTCTCAACTGAAACCCTACAGGCCAGAAGAAAATGGGATAATATATTCAAAATACTAAAAGAAAAATGTTGCCAGCCAAGAATTCTATAACCAGCAAGGCTCTCCTTCAGAAATGAGGAAGAAATAGTGTATTTCCTAGACAAACAAAAATTGTGGGAGTTCATCACCACAAGACCAGCCCTGCAAGAAATTCTCAAGGGAGTCCTGCATCTGGAATCTGAAAAATGATAAACACTACCATGGATACGCAAGAGAGAGCAAAACCCATCATTAAAATAAAAATGCAAACAAGAAAGAGAAAGAAGCTAAATAATGCCACCTCAAATTTCCAACTAACATTGAAGATAAAAAATAAAAGGAAAAGAAAGGAACAAAATAAAAAAAAACAGTAAAATGATAAGAGTAAAACAATACCTGTGAATAACAGCCCTAAATGTAAACAGATTACACTACCCATTCAAAATAGACTGAGTGACTGGATTAAAAAGCTAGATCCAATATATGCTGCCTTCAAGAGACTCACCTCACCTGTAAAGACACATACGGACTAAAAATGAAGGGATGGAATTAGATATAACACACAAATGGAAACCAAAAATGAGCAGGAATAGCTATTCTTATGTCAGATAAAATAGGCTTTAAACCAAAAAACCATAAAAGAGACAAAGAAGGCCACTATACAATGATAAAGGAATCTATAGAGCTAGAAAACATAACCATCATAAATACATATGCACCCAACACAGGAGCACCCAGATATATAAAGCAAACAATCTTAGATCTAAAGAAAGACATAGACCCTAATATGATAATAGTAGGTGACCTGAATACCCCTCTTCAGCATTGAACAGATCTTCCAGGCAACAAACCAACAAAGATACACACAATTTAAACTACACCTTTGACCAACTGGACCTGGCAGATATCTACAGAACATTTCATCCAACAACTCCAGAATATACATTCTTCTCATCAGCACATGGAACATTCTTCAGGATAGACCTCATGTTATATCACAAATCAAGTCTCAGCAAATTTTTAAAAATTGAAATCACTCCAAGTATCTTCTCAGACCACAATGGATTAAAACTGGAAATCGAAAACAAGGAAAACGGGCTGGCCCCATGGCTCACTCGGGAGAGTGTGGCACTGGGAGTGCAGTGGTGCTGGGAGCATCGAGGCCGTGGGTTCAGATCCTATATAGGGATGGCCGGTGCGCTCACTGGCTGAGCACGGTGCGGGCGACACCAAGCCATGGGTTGCGATCCCCTTACCAGTCACAAAAAAAAAAAAAGAAAAATTCTGGAAACTATACAAAAGCATGGAAACTAAACAACAGGCCCATGAATGACCTATGTGTCCAAGAAGAATTGAACAGAAAATCAAAAAATTTCTTGAAACTAATGAAAATAAAGACATATCATGCCAAAACCTATGGGATACTGCAAAAGCAGTAGTAACAGGGAAGTTTATCACAATAAATGCTTACATCAAAAGAATAGAAAGACTTCAAAGAAATGACCTAATACTACATTTCAAAAAACTAGGAAAACAACAACAATTCAATCCTAAAAGTAGTAGATGGAAAGAAACAATTAAGATCAGAGAAGAACTAAATAAAATAGAGACCCAAAAACAATACAAAAGATCAATGAAACAAAAAAGTTGGTTTACAGAGAAAATTAATAAAATACACAAACCATTAGCTAGGTTAACAAAAAAAAAGGAAGAAGAAAGAAGACCCAAATAAAAAAAATCAGAAATGAAAAAAAAGACATCACAACTGATATCACAGAAATACAAAGAATCATTAGAGACTATTAAAAATGATTGTACACCAACAAATATGAAACCTGGAGGAACTAGATGAATTTCTGGACACATGCAAACTACCCCAACTGAACCAAGAAGAAACAGAAAATCTAAACAGACCAATAACAAGCAATGAGATTGAAGCAGTAATCAGCAATCTTCCATCAAAGAAAAGCCCAGGACCAGATTGCTTTACAGCTGAATTCTATCAAACCTTTAAAGAGTAATTCATATGAATTCTCCTCAAACTATTCCACAAAATTGAAACGGAAGCCATTCTCCCAAACTCATTCTATGAGGCCAGCATTACCCAGATACCAAAACCAGAAACAGATACAATAAAAAAAGAAAATTACAGGTTTGATGAACACAAACACAAAAATCCTCAGCAAAATATTAGCAATCAGAATACAGCAACACATAAAAAAAATGATACACCGTGATCAAGTGGGATTCATCTAAGGAGTGCAAGGATGGTTCAACATACACAAGTCAATAAATGTGATACACCACATCAACAAAATGAAGGACACAAATCATATGATTACCTCAATAGATGCAGAAAAAGCATTCAGGAAAATTCAATATCCATTGATGATAAAGACTCTCAGCAAATTAGGTGTAGAAGGAAATGATCTCAACACAATAAAAGCTATATATGACAAACCAATCACCAGTATCATCCCGAATGAAGAAAAGCTGAAAGCTTTTCCCTTAAGAACAGGAAAAAGACAAGGATGCCCACTCTCATCACTCCTATTCAACTTAGCATTGGAAGTACTAGCCAGAGCAATCAGGTAAGAGAAAGAAATAAAGTGCATCCAAATTGGAAAAGATGAAGTCAAACTGTCACTGTTTGCACATGACATGATATTATATATAGAAAAACCTAAAGACTCTACCAAAAAACTCTTAGAACTGATTAATAATTTCATTAATGTTGCAGGATACAAAATCCACACCCAAAAATTAGTAGTGTTTTTATACTCCAATAATAAACTTGCAGAAAAAGAAACTAAGAAAGCAACCAGAAACCATAAAATTAGTGAAAGAAAACATAGAGGAAATGCTCCAGGAAGTAGGACTGGGCAAAGACTTTATGAATAGACCCCAAAAGCACAAGCAACTGAAGAAAAAATAAACAAATGGGATTATATCACATTAAAAAGCTTCTGCACAGAAAAGGAAATGATCAACAGAGTGGAAAGACAACCTATGGAATGGGAGAAAATATTTGCACACTACACATCTGACAAGGGATTAATATCCAGAATATATAAGGAAATTAAAAAACTACTAAAAGAAAAAATAGTCCAATTAAAAAACGGGCAAAGGAGACAATAGACATTTTTCAAAGGAAGACATACAAATGGTGAACAGGTACATGAAACAATGCTCATCATCACTAATCATCAGAGAAACACAAATCAAAAACCACATTGTGATATCATCTCACACCAATGAGACTGGCCATTATTAAAAAGACCAAGAATAACAAATGCCACTAAGGATGTGGGAAAGGGGAATGCTTCTATACTGTTGGTGAGACTGTAAATAGAACAGCCACCATGAAAAACAGTATGGAGGTTTCTCAAACAACTGAAACAGAAATACCATATGATCCAGCAATCCCACTACTGGGTATATATCCAAAGGAATGGAAATCATCATGTCAAAGAGATACCTGCACTCCAATGTTCATTGCAACTCTATTACAGTAGCCAAATGACTGGGTGAGGAAAACGTGGTATTATATACACAATGAAATACCAATCAGCCATGAAAAAAAGAATGAAATTCTTCCATTTGCAGCAACATGGATGAGACTGGAGAAAATTATGTTAAGTGAAATAAGCCAGACACAGAAAGGGAAATACAACATGTCCTCACTCATAACTGTGTTGAAAGAAAGAGAGAAAGAAAGAGAAAATGAAAGAGAGAGGGAGGGAGAAAGAGAGGGAAAAAGAGAGAGAGAAAGAAAGGACCACAATAATGTGTTGAACTTTCAAAAGGAGAGAACAAACCTAAGGACGCTAGAGATGAGGGAAGGGAGGAAGGGGGTTGGGGAGTGATTGGTTAGGTAAGGGGCATAAAGAATAATTAAGATTTTCAATAATGAATACACTAATAAAATATAAATACATAATATTCTCAGCCTCTAGTTTATTACAGGAGTGCTACAGTGCTTAAATGAAGCTTTTGAACAAATAAGCAATATGTCAGAAAAAGCTTTTTCACTAACCTTGCTAATTAAAGGCTTAGTCTCTGACTCTGGGTCAGAACTGACTATCCATCACAAAAAAAGGAGAAATATCTATATAGCTAATGGAATCAAAGTGTTATCAGGGAACAGAAGAGGGTATTCTAGTTTTTATATGAAGATAATATGGTGCTCTATTAGTCAGGAGCTCAATATCCTATTGAGTCTGTCTCCAGAGAGACAGAATCAATAGGATATGTTATAATTATATGAGAGGGATTTATTAGGCGAATTAGCTCACGTGGCTATGAATAAAAGTCCCATGATCGGCCGTCTATAAACTGGATGCCAGTAGCATGGCTCAGTCCAAGTCCAAAGGCCTCAAAACCAGGGAAGCTGATGGTGTCCTTGGTGTAAGTTCTGGAACCCAAAAGCTGAAGAGTCTCGAGCTCTGATGTCCAAGGACAGGAGAGAAGAGTGTATCCTGGCTCCAGTGGCTCAAGAGAGAGTTTCACCTCTTTCCTCTGTCTTTTGTTCTCACCAGACCCCCACTGGATTGGATGGTTCCCACCCACACTGAGGGTGGGTCTTTCCCGCCCAGGCCACTCAGACTCTCATACTAATCTCTGTTGGAAACATCCTCATGGACACACCTGAAAAGATTGCTTTACCAGGTTTCTCAGCATTCCTTCATCTAACCAAGTTGACATCTAGAATTAACCTTCACAAGTCCACCCCTTGTCAACTTGATGTCCATACTATCTCCTTAAATCACACTTAATTTTCAAATGTTACAATAACATAATAGTTCCACCTAACATGATACACACTATCCTGCACACAACCGGAAATGCATTAATCCCTTTCCAAGAAGAAAAAGGTAAATGATATTTACCCTCCTTCCAATATCCCATAACTTAAAACTGCAAATACTATGAAATAAGGTTAACAACATTTAAATGCTGGTATAAAGTCAGTAAGTCTCATGGTACATGATAGAGAACAAAAGGAACAAAAACAAAGATAATTGCTTAACATGTGTACAGTATATATACATAAAGACATATTCTTAACACAACAGGGAGAACAATTACAACCCTCATTTCTATAACTGGTCACATGGTCAAAGCTGGTATTTATAACTACCTTCTTCTACTACCCATTCTGTATTCCCTTTGCCTTCAGTGAGCACCTCAGCAGGTCATGGTTCTTTACTTGGTGGAGTGACCCAAATCTTCATCCCTGAAGAGTCTGGGCCATTTGTAGTCTCGCCTGGGTTTGGTTGTTGTAATTTTCCATTGACCTTAATCACAGGGCATGGTAGTACTAAGAGAAGTCCTAAGGGATCTCCTGTATTCCAGATATAATCTTCCTTACCTCCTTTGTGAAGTACTAGTCCAACTTCCCCTTGGTAATCTGGGTAAGTCACCCCAGCCAACACTGTCACTCCTTTCTTAGCCTGTTGATTCAGAGGCATGAGGAGCCCAAAGTGGCCAGGTGGCAGCCTTAACTTCCAGTTCAATGGGATCATTTTTGTGTCTCCTGATGGAAGCATTCCTCCCTCTGGAACCAACACCTCTAGACCAGCAGAGCATAAAGTTGCAGGGACAGGAAGCAAAAATTTTACTAATGGGTCCCAAAGGGTAATGGTCAGTGGTGCCACTTCCGTTTCCACCCCTTGATTCCTGGACCCATGAATCCTGGCTATGGGAAAGACAGTACCATATACTGGGTGCTGATTTAGAGCATATACAGCCTGCTGGAGAACTTTGCCCCAGGCCTGCAGGGTATTGACACCAAGCTCACACTGTAACTGTGACTTCAAAAGGCCATTCCACCACTCTATCAGATCGGCTGCTTCAGGATGATGGGAAACATGGTAAGACCTGTGAATTCCATGAGCATGAGCCCACTGCCACACGCCTTTAGCTATGAAGTGAGTTCCTTTGTCGGAAGCAATGCTGTGTGGAATGCCATGACAGTGAATAAGGCATTCTGTGAGTCCACAGATGGCAGTTTTGGCAGAAGCATTTCATGCTGGGAAGGCAAAACCATATCCAGAGTAAGTATTTATTCCAGTAAGGACAAAACACTGCCCCTTCCATGATGGAAGTGGTCCAATGTAATCAACCTGCCACCAGGTGGCTGGCTGATCACCTCGAGGAATGGTGCCATATTGGGGGCTCAGTGTTGGTCTCTGATGCTGGCAGATTGGGCACTTAGCAGTTGCTGTAGCCAGATCGGCCTTGATGAGTGGAAGTCCATGTTGCTGAGCCCATGCATAACCTCCATCGCTGCCACCATAGCCACTTTGCTCATGAGCCCACTGGGCAATGACAGGGGTGGCTGGAGAAAGAAGCTGACTAGAATCCACAGAATGGGTCATCCTGTCCACCTGATTATTAAAGTCCTCCTTTGCTGAGGTCACCTTTTGATGGGCATTCACATGGGAAACAAATATCTTCACATCCTTTGCCCACTCTGAGAGGTCCATCCACATACCTCTCCCCCAAATTTCTTTCTCATGAATTTTCTAGTCACGTTCCTTCCATGTCCCTGACCATCTGGCCAAACCATTGGCTATGGCCCATGAATCAGTATATAATTGCACATCTGGCCATTTCTCCTTACAGGCAAAGTGCACAACCAAGTGCACTGCCCATTGAGAATATTTCCCCTCACCACTGTCCTTCAGGGATGTCCCAGAAAAGGAGTGTAGTGCCACAGCTGTCCACTTTTGGGAGGTGCCTGCTTATCATGCAGAATCATCTGTAAACCAGGCTCTAGCCTTGTCTTCCTCTGTCAACTGATCATAGGGAACTCCCCATGAGGCCATCGGTACAGGCTGGGGAAGAGAAGACAGTGTATCAGGAGTAGGCATTTTCTGTATTAGTCCATTTTGTGTTGTTTATAACAAAATACATGGAACTAGGTGATTTATAAAGAAAATGAAATTTATTGCTTACAGTTTCTGAGGCTGAGAAATCCAAAGTCCATCTGGTGCTGGCAACAGTGACCCAGGGGTCTCACATTGCAAGATGGTGAAAACAGAGAGAGCAGAGAGAGAGAAAGACAGACTCTCCTCTTCTTTTAAAGCCCTCAGAACCACACCCCTGACTGCCATTTTTAATCCATTCTCTACTGCACAGTCCTACAATCCAATCACCTCTTCAAGGTTCCACCTTTCAATTACCATAATAGGATTTCCCACTCTCTTAACAGTCACAGTGGGGGCTAAGTTTCTAATACATAAAACTTGGGGGACACAACTTGAGCTTTGATGAGTTTTGGGGGGACAATTCAATCTACTACAGGTGTTTACAATGCTCTGTGTCTGCCTCTTTGACCACTAGATAGTTCCAGACCACCAGAGAGACCCCAAAGAGATTTTGGATGGATATTGAGTTTTATCATCTTATTAGTATTACTCTTCCTTGTGGTAGCTATTTGTACTATTGAGACATTGATGTACTACATGATTTAATGATCTTCATAAAAGTGATTTGTATTCACCATTTGTCTTGATGGTAGATAAGCTATTCAGTATCTATAAGTCTAAAAGAATAAAGTGTCCTATCAGAAGGTAATACTAGCCTTCAAAAATGTGCATGTGGAATTCTAAAGCTAAAGCCATTTAAGATCCTTAATTATCCTGTGTCATTTCACCTTCTGAGCTTTACCTCTGATTAGCTCCCTTTCCAAGCCCATCTGGCTGACCAAACCAAGCTTCTCACCACCTCTAAACACACCTTGAGTTTTTGCATAGTTTTGCCTTCTCTCTAGCAGAAGTATCTGCTGCCCTTGGCTCTGTATATCCACATGCTGTCTTTTCTTCATAGTCCCTATGAAACTATGCCTCTTCTAAAAAGCTTTCCCTGACTGCCCTAGCTTAAAGTGTTCTCTCACTCCTCTAGACCATAGTACTGCTTCTTCATCTTTCAGATGGAATGTAAGACTTTGTACCCTGTCTACACATCTTATCTTCCCTGCTAGACTAGAAGCAATTTTAGGGCACAGCTCATGGATTAGAGATTTTTTTTTTTTTTTGGGGGGGGGGCAGCTGCCCAGTAACCGGGATCAAAACCTACCTTGGTGTTATCAACACTACACTCTAACCAACTGAGCTAACCATCCAGCCCCAAGATTTTTTCATTAGACCCTTATATAACAAAGCATCAAGATTTGCATGAATTAGATGCTCAATTAGTATGTGCTGAATCAGAAATGGATCCCACAAAAGGGATTTTTAGGAGAATATTTCTTGCCCCTATGCAGGCAGAGTTCAGTCTGGCAGATAAATCCTCATAGGAAGGTAAACCAGACACCACTGAACAATGTTAATCCAAGCTATATGAAAGTCAAAGGCAAAAGAAAAAAAACAAGTAATACTGATCCTGTCTTTATTTTAAATTTTGATGTTTTGCTCATTATGATTTTTTAACTAATTTTGATTATTATAATATTACATTAAAATACTTCTATCTTGATGACTGAGTTTTTTGATGCCTTCTCAAATTCTGTATCTGAGG
Source organism: Cynocephalus volans (assembly GCF_027409185.1). Classification (NCBI taxonomy): domain Eukaryota; kingdom Metazoa; phylum Chordata; class Mammalia; order Dermoptera; family Cynocephalidae; genus Cynocephalus; species Cynocephalus volans. Next base: position 83,708,290 of record NC_084464.1, read on the forward strand.
CAAGGGCCTCACTCATCTCACTCTATTCCCTGCCCTGCAATAGTCTTAATTAGGTGGATGTTAGCTTCAGGGATCCAGGCTATTCTCATTGTGATACTGGCCATTGCGTGAAGTTAGGAGAAATAGTATGAAGCCCTTAGGCAAGGACACTAGAAAGATTATCAAATTCTCAAGAAAGGCTTCTACAATGTTATTCCAGTCCTATAAACACTATCCCAAGTAGGAAGAAAGATGCAGATGGTTGGACCTCAAAAGCTACAGAGGCAGCTAGGATCATTCCTGGCACAGTGAAAACATATTCATCAGGACACAAAACTTTCCTTTCAAGCCCCACGAGATGGTAGACTGGGACTATGGCTATCCTTCCTCTCCTGGTCAGGACTGGTTCAAGAACTCAGGCAGAACTGGATCAATATATGGCATCTGTCAGTAAATATAGCAATGGGTACCAGTAGGAGACAGAATTGGCAAAGACGGGATTATCTTTTCAGGTCTTTTTGGCTTTGGTTTTTGTTTCTCCAAGGAAGACGGCTTTAGCCCCTTTACATCTTTACATGTGTGAGAGACATCCAAGTTCTTTGCAATTTCCTAATCCACAATTACCATCATAGCTTACAATATTTCCCCACAGAATGCAGTGTAAAACTGAAGCACTTAAGTGATCCCTCCAGGCCTTTAATGATTTTATAACCACAATAGCAAAGAGATTTCCATAATTATATTAATTCCAAGCCATCATTGTCTCAGGCCTCCTGACCTCATCACCAGATTTAGCAGATTTTTTTTTAACTCTTTTTATCCAGTCCTGAGAAATACTGTGTCCTAGATAATAAGGCTTCTTCAGATTTTTATTTATGGTTTGTTTGCTTTTTAGAGACAGAGAAAATCTAGTGATGGGCTTTTGTTAGGTCACCACTCAGCACTGATTTCAGAATGGTAAACTATGTAACCAGACTGTCCCCAAGTTTCAAGACCCCCTCAATCAGCTTTTCTTTAATCTCCAGTCTGACCTCCCACCCTGTATGCTTGCACAAGCCCAGCCCCCTTCTTCAGTGTTTCTGAGGATACTCAGAGCCCATCATTTACTATCTTTCACTCAAAATGTTGGTAAGTGAGCTTCAATTTCACCAATATCCCTAAAAACAATGCTGCTTCACCGAAATGTCTATCATGTGTAAAATGGATAAATAAGTTGGATGCAGTCTCAACATGGAATACTGTATAGCCATAAGAACGAACATCTGCAACTACATGCAACAACAGGGATCACTTTCAAAAACATCACATTGGACAAAAGAAGCCAGACAGCAGAGGGAACATACTATATGATTCTATTTATAAAAAGTAAAAAACAGGCCAAACTAATCCAGGACGGTGGTAAAATATGTCTTTTACCTGGGTGAATTCCTACTCCTGATAAATAAAAGATTACAGGGAAAAGCAATGTTAGATCAGTCTCGTTACAACCTCCTCCCAAAAATCCACTTAAATACTATTGTCCATGAATACTCCGAGTTTTTTTCACTTATACTAATGCTACTAAAAAGTAAACCCCATATCATATAAACATAGATTGAACAGTCCAAAGTATGAAGTCCTATAGTGAAAATATCAACCACATTGCTTTAAAACAGTGCTTTCAACATTCTCCATGTCATACTTCACATACAAAATAATACTATTTGTATGGAACACTGGAATAAATGGAATACACGAGGCCATGGACCCAGAACCGACCTGATTGCCCATGACTGAGAGGATCAGCATCTAACACTCACACTCATTTGTGGTGCCACCACTATGTACCAGCACACCGGTTAGGGAGCTCTTAATAGACATAACTTGCGTAACTGGAAACTGTATTCCTGTTTTTGAAGTGCTTAAGATTGTTCTGCATGTGCAGTTCTAAACCATGAGCAAATTTAAAGATAAGATGAAGAACTTTGAGTGTGAGACCACTGAGAGAGAACTTATAGCCTAAGAATGGCACTATCTTTGTCTCTTACTTGTAATAGTGAGGGAGGGGAAGTTCAGAACCTTTGAAGAGTCAAAGTCCAATAATGATACAGGATGTGTTCACTTTCCCTGGGCTCAGGTTTCAGGACATGCCTCTGGGTGTCAGCTACTCCCTGAGGTCTCAGGCCTCCTCCTCTGGGCTCTCCCCTGGAGGAAAGTTACTGTTGCCAGTTAGACCTATTTTTAGCACCAACATGAGAAAATGAGACCACAGAGGGCTGGCTTATGCAATCCGGTGGCTGGGCATGCTCAATAGCGAGCACAGAACATTCTGGTGCATATAACTGGGAACCACCCCCTTGATTGAATATTCATTAGATAGAGAAACTGTAAAAGCTGAATCCCAGCTGAAGGCAGAGTTGTTGCTCACTTTCCTGGAGGCTAACCACACTTCCTGGCTGAGGTGTGTATATCTTACTTTGTATCTAACTTATTTTCAGCAAGCAGCTGCTCATTCTCTTGAGCCAGCCTGCACTTTGTACCGAACATTAAATATGTTTTTCTTGCTTTTGTTTTAGACATGCTGTCTGTACTGAACTTACTTTTGTGTTAAACTTGGTGTGGGCCCTGCTCAATCTCTGGAGCTATGCTGCACTCTCTCTGTGGAACCTGTATTTCTCATCTATTTCATTAAACTTGTTCTCACTGTCTAGTGTGACTCTGCCTTTGAATTCTTTTCCTGTGGCAGAGTCAAGAACCTGGCAAGAGGACTGGGTGGGTTGAGGCCAACTACGGGACCCCCAGACCATACCTCCAACATCAATAAAACAGAGTGAAATGTCCATATGCATTAATCTTTCCTGCCTCCTGAGATTCCATCAAAAAGAGGCAAAGGATTTAAAAGGGCAAATACTACAAGGACCAAAATAGCAGACGACTCATGACAAGATAAGAGAGTTCAACATGTACAAGAGTACTGCAAAAAGTTCATGGAACAATTTGTATTATCTTTTAGTTCTATTTTTCTATGAACTTTTTGAAGTACCTTCTTATACTGAGGGTGGAAAGCACATGGAGAATGATAATCGGCCTAACAGGGAGGGAGAAGCTCTGATCTAAAGTCTCTACAGAGAGGGCCGGCCCATGGCTCACTCGGGAGAGTATGGGGCTGATAACACCAAGGCCACAGGTTTGGATCCCATATAGGGATGGCCAGTTAGCTCACTACGGAGAGTGTGGTGCTGACAACACCAAGTCAAGGGTTAAGATCCTCTTACCGGTCATCTTTTAAAAAAATAAATAAATAAAAATAAAGTCTCTACAGAGATAGCTGCTGATGAGAGTTGGGTGACTGAATTCCCCTGTAGAACTTAGAATGTGAAGGTCTTAGAGACAACACTTCAGAAGTGTCAGAAGGTAGAAGTGATATGCAGGCTGAATACAGGTACTAGATTATAGGCTATATACTCATCCCCTCCATTGTCAGTATATACGCAGGCAAACACCCCACTCCTACTGCCAACACACCCTACCCTAGGCAGGATAGCAGAGATTAATTCTCCAGAAAATTTGAACCAGAAAGGCTGTAGACTTGGGGAATTCAAACAGCAAAGGGCAGAGATGAGACCTCCCCCAAGTTGTGTTCCGCTATCCATCTCCTAGAACTCTTACAACCAGGCTAGTATTTCACAGGCAACAGATTTGAGGATCTTTCTCTGGAAAAAAATCATCAACCCAAAGAAAAGACCTACAGATACTGACATTTAAGGATCCAACCATGAAAAGCCTAAAGCACCACTCAATCAGACAGCTTCACCCACTCTCATGCTGTTTTTAATTAGCTCCTTACTGCTGTACTCTTAAATATGAGCAGACAGCAAAGGATCACTTAACATTTGAAAAAAGTCTCCACACTGAAAGGAGAGATCAAAACAGATAGAAAAAAACCTGAAGGAAACAAGTAGAAAATTCAAAGAGAAAAATTTATTATTAATATCATCAAAAAGATAAAAGAAACTATTGTGTCCAGAAAACCAAAAACCAGTATGAAAAGGAATGATCCAAGAATAAAAAAGAGCATTTAGAAATTAAAAATATCAGAGTCAGAAAAAAATCCACTTAAAAATCTAGATGATAAAAAAATATCTAGAAGAAAAGTAGAGGAATTATCTCAAAAATTAAAATGATTAGACAGAGTTGGGAAATATTTGTAGAGAGATTCGGAGGACTAATCCATCAGGGCCAATATCTGAAAAATAGGACTTACAGAAAGATGAAACAGAAGCAACTGGAGAGGAGAAATTCATCAAAAAGAATTATATAAAGAAATGTACAAGGACATGAGTTTACAAAGTAAACAGTCACACTGAAACGTGCAATGAAAGAAAAAAACTTATGGCACAGCTTGATGACATTTCAGAGCACTGGGGGTAAAGATGAGAATCTAAAAGCTTCCAGAGTAAAGATCAAATTATGTACAAAGGGTTCTGAATGGCATTAACTTCAATGCTTTTAAAATATTATGGGAAAATTTTTTTAACTTAGAATAAAATATCTAACCAAAATATTAATCAAGTGTGAGGAGGAAGTAAATGAAATTTTGGATATGCAATAATTTTTTTTTAAGTTGCCTACTATGCACCCTTTCCTACCAAGTCACAGGAGGACTTGCCTCAGAAAAAGAAATTAAAAAAAAAAAAAAAGATAAAGACACAATGTAGAAAAGAGCAGAGCTAAAATAGGATAGAGCTACAAAGGAAGGTACTAGGATTACAGGAATTTATCAGGCTGAGGGAGCAACCAATCAAGATGGGGAAAATAGGATAGTGAAATTTAGAAGGGAAGTCTAAAACTTCAAGAAATTGATAATTATCTGCAATATTTTCACACTTTGAAATTAATATTGATAAGCATCAGATAGGGCCCTTAAAAATCAATGGTACAAGGTCAATGGTTCGAATCCCCATGTAGGGAAAGGGAAGGAAAATGGTCAGGGCCCCTGAGATGTTCAGAATCTTGCTGAGCATTTGACGTAAATATGCACGTGCACACAGGTGTTCCTTGGTTATTGTCTAATGTATTTGTGCATGTTCACCCAGGTATCCTGGGTTATGACTTAACTATAAAGGATGAGTGGCTCTGATCCACGGGCTCCCCCTCACTTCCAGCATGACCCAGGGGAGCCATGGGAGGCCACTACTGCTTCTGGAGGTCGTTGCTGCAAGCTGTTGCTGCCAGTGTCCCCGGGATGCCCAAGAGGCCACTGCCGCTGCTGGTACTGCTGCTGTAAGTTGCTGCTGCTACTGCTGAGAACGGAGCTCGTATCATCTGCTAATGGCTCCCAGGGTCTTTCCTACCATGGACCTGCATGTGAGGGCTCTGGCGACCCAGCCTGGCATGTGAGGAGTTTGTGACCCAGTCTGTACAATGGGTTTGAAGGGTCTGTGGGCCCTAACCACTACCCCAGACAACACAAATGGAAACAGTATAACTAAAATAATGAAACATTTTGGTTTTAGCGTAGCTATCGCCTCATCCCAACAACTGGTATAGTAGTGTAGCTATTTCTGTAGCTTTACAATTGGCGTAGTCAGCAGGATTCTGGGCAGGTAAAAGGGCCTGGCAATTTGCGTACTCATGGCAGGATTCTGGGCACGTAAAAGAGCCCAACAATTGGCATCATGGGTAGGATTCTAAGCACTTAAAGAAGCAAAAAGCCCCTTGAGAGGGGGAGGAAATGTGGCTACTCTTGAGTATGTGGTGCCCAGTGGCCGCTTTCCTGTTGAATGGGGGTCTGGCTGTTGCTTGCTGTACTGTGAGCCAACATGGACCAGGAACCCCATGAAGCATCATAGTTTTGAGATTTGCAGCAGAAAGCAGACAGTTTGGAAATGCAAGTACGTGCCCTGAAGGCTGAAGTACAGTAACAAGTCATCCCTGCTTCTTACATCAAAGATGATGACAAACCTGATGGTGAGTTGGGGAGACTGTGCGTCTCCTGGAATGACCTGCTCATCAGAAAGTGAAGCACGAGCAGCCTATGGGACCGGGAAGACTGGTAGGCAACCCACAGGTGACCCAATTCACTACCTATGTCCCATATACTCAGGTCGATTTGATTGGCTTGGGGAAACAGTAAAGTGGCAGAAACAGGGAGAGCCTCCTGGCTGCTGCAGCTAAGGGACCTAAGGGTGGATGGGGTGATGTGCTCTGCGGATGATGTAGTAAACACATGTCACATTTGTCCAAAGGCAGATGGCTCAGTGGGTGACACTTAAACCCAATGGCTTGATGGGTGCCATATAAACCCGAGAAAAGAGTGCCGCATGCAGATGCGCAGATGACCTGAGGAGGGGTGCCCCTGCAGAATTCCAAGTATGTTTTCACCTGGTGAAAAGGTGGGAAAGTTAGCCTCCATTACCACGCACCTGTCTCTGTGGCAGCAGTAACAGAATAGCTGCAGATATGCACAGGAGCAGGGCAGCCATTCCTTGACAGGGTGAGCGAATGCAGCTGTTCAAACTATGTGAGCGAACACTGAACTGCTGAGACTGAGTGAATGACGGGCATATGCCGACCTGATTCAAGTAATTCAGGAGCCAGGGATGGGGCGGCTAGACGCTAAGAGCCAAGACAATGGGAGAAGGGCCCTGAAGGCATTTCAGAAGTTTGGAAGAATGCCCCTCCCAGCACAGTGCTTGAGACCTAGGAGAACTGAGTTTCTCCAGAGGACAGACCTGGGGCGCTGCTGCCTCAGGAAACTGTTCCCTACATCCCAGCCACTCTGGCTGGAGCAGCCCTGCCTCAGGTGGCCCCAAGTGTGATTTGTGCAGCAGCTCCAGAGAACAGAAGCCAGAAACCTTGGTGGCGGCTATGTTGTGTTGAGTCTGCAGGGCCAGCAGAACTTGAGAGCAGTAGAGATGTGGCAGCCTCCACCCAGATTTCAGAAGATGTATGAAAAAGCTGGGGGACTCAGACCTGCAGCAGGGGTGGAGCCACTGCAGAGGTCCTCTATGGAGCAGTGTGGAGCAGAAAAGTGGGGTCAGAGCTCCCACAGAGAGCCCCCACTAGGGAAATGTCTAGTGGAGCCAGGACAGCAGGGCTGCTGCCAGGACCCCAGAACTGTGGGGCTGCTGGCAACGTGCAGCACCAGCTTGGAAAAGCCACAGGCACCAGGGCCGCTCAATGGGCTGCACCTGGCAGAGCTGTAGGAGTGAGGCTGCCCAGTGCTTTGGGGCGCAGATGCCCCATTGTGTTTAATGTTTGCCCTGTTTGCATTTCAGATTTGTTTGGGGCCTGTTTTTCCTTTCTATTCCTCCCTTTTGGAACAGGAATGTGTACCCAATGTCTGTCCCACTGTATCTTGGAAATAGATGGATTTGTTTTTGACCTTTACAGGTTCACAGCTGAGAGAAATTTTGCCTTTAGTGTCAGATGAGACTTCTGACTTTTGAGTTGGTGATGCAACAAGCTAAAGACTTTTGGGACTGTTGAGATGGAATGTGTAACATGTGAATGCAAGGATCAGTTATCCTCGCTAAGGGAACATTGCAGAAGATTCTGAATGCATAGACTGTATGGCGAGGGACCCTGAAGGGGTAGATTGTATGGAAAGTGAAGGAAAATGGTCAGGTCCCCTCAGATGTTCAGAATCTTGCTGAGCATTTGATATAAATAGGCACGTGCACCTATGTGTTCCTTGGTTATTGTCTGATGTAATTGCACATGTGCACCCAGGTGTCCTGGGTTATGACTTAAGTATAAAGGATGAATCGCTCTCATCCATGGGCCACCCCGCCCTCCTACTCCTGGGGTGCCCCTGGGGGGGGGCCACAGGGAGGCCGCTACTGCTGCTGGAGGCTGTTGCTGCAAGCTGTTGCTGTCAGTGCCCCTGGGATGCCCCGAGAGGCCACCACCACTGCTGCGGCTCCTCCTGCTGCTGAGGACTGAGCTCCTGTCATCTGCTAATGGCTCCCAGGGTCTTTCCCACATTACCTAGCATGGACCTGCATGTGAGGGGTCTGGTGACCTAGCCTAGCATGTGAGGGGTTTGTGACCCAGTCTGTACAATGGGTTTGAAGGGTCTGTGGGCCCTAACCCCTAGCCCGGACAATACAAGTGGAAACTTAGTATAGCTAAAATAATGAAACACTAATAGGGTAGTTATTGCCTCAACCCAACAACTGGCAAAGTCGTGTAGCTATTGCTGTAGCTTTACACCCCGTATTGGCCAGCCATCAAAAAAAAAAAAAAATTAATGGTAGATAAATTTAAAACTAATGTGTGGGGAGAAAAGAGGAAAGTATTAACTATAAAGAAAAAAGTCCTATGAAAAACAAAGTAACAAAGTCATGAATTACCACTTGGCTTTGTAGTAAATAACATTTTCTCAATCAATAAAGTAAAAACTGCACACTGATCTACCCCCAAAATTATTATATTATTACATCAGAAGGGTAGTTTGGCAGGAAATAAAGTGTGGGGAAAGAATGTAAAATGGCAGTACAGAAAGCCTTACCTTGATGGGAAATCAACAGATAATAAAGAGGAAAACACCAGATAAAACAGCTGAAAGAAATAAAAAATGGTTGCCTCTGGGAAAGAAGACTGGGATTTGGAGGGGCAAGGTAAAGGACAGCTGTTTTTCATTATTGTGCTAGTTTATTTTTCACATGCATGAATTACTTTGAAAAACGTGCAAATAAATAAAATAGAGTCTTAAACTCTGTTCAAGGAATATTTGTGCCATTTACTCTGCTTGAAAATCTAAAATTTTGATTTGTGGAAATAGAGGATGAATTCATTTTACAAATACAGTAAAATTTGTGAATTTAATTTATTCAATTATTCCACTTATTCTGCATTGATCAACATCTATCAAAAATATATTTGCTTTATAGAGGATGTAATAACACTTCTGACTTATGGTAGAGTTTTTCTCATAATTATTATTTACCTACTTACATTTAAATCTAAGCAAACAAAAGAGTTTTAACTTTTCCTGTGATATTTTCATTGTTGTTTTATCCAAACATATATACAAACATGTTTATATGTGGATAATGGCAGACCTATTAATTACTCAAAGCTAAATTTCCTGAAGTACAAAAAGGTAAAATAAAGTCTTAAGTAAGAAAAGTGAAAAACAATAAACTGTTAAAGTGAAATTGCCTGGCTCAGATTGGTTACACAAGGAAACACTGTAAAGGCCATGCAAGTTACAATGTAATTAGTGTTTTATCATTTTATAAAACATTGTCTGTATTAGTCTGTTTCTACTGCTTATAATAAAATACATGGAACTGGGTATTTTATAAAGAAAATGAAATGTATTGCTGACAGTTTCTGAGGCAGGGAGCACATCTGGTGAGAGCCTTGGTGGTGGCAACAGTGACCCAGTGGTCTCACATTGTAACATGGTGGAAGCAGAGAGAGACTAACCTCTCATTTGCTATGCTTTTAAAGCCTTCATAACCATGCCCTGACCACCATTATTAATCCATTGACTACATCGTGGTCCTACAATCTGATAACTTCATCAAGGCCCACCTTTTAATTACAATAATAGGATTTCACACCCTCAACAGTTGACAGTGGGGATTAAGCTTTGGGAGGACATTCAACCCAAGGCATTCCACCCCTGGCCCCACAAAATTCATGTCCTTTTCACGTACAAATACATTCATTCCATCCCAATTCTTAACTTGTTTCAACTCAAAAGTCCAAAGTTCAAACTCCTATCTGTAAAATCAAAAACAAGTCATCTACTTCCAAGATACAATGGTGGGACAAACATAGGGTACATATTCTTATTCAAAAAGGGAGACATAATCCAAAAGAAAAGGGTAACAGGTCCCAAACAAGTCTGAAACCAAGTAGGACAGGCATTAAATTTCAAAGCTGGTGAATCATGTACCTTGACTCCATAATGGATGTCCCCTGCACACTGGTGTTGGGTTTGGGTCCCCAAGTCCTCAGACAGCTCCGCTCATATGGCTTTCCTGGTCTTGGGCTACACTTCAGCTCTCCAAGGCTGGCATTCACTCTGGTAGGTTCACTAGTCTGTGGTCTCCATTGCGGTCCAGCTCCCACAGCTCTACTAGACACAGCGCTGCTGGGGTTTTTCGGCTGCAACTCCGACCCCACATTTCTGCTTGGCATTGCTCTAGTGAAGACTCTGTGTGGTCAATTAACCCCTGGTACACATCTCTTCCTGGGCCCCCAGCTTTTCCATACATCCTTTGAAATTGGGGTGGAGGCTCCCAAGCCTTCAGAGCTCTGGCATTCTGTGAGCCTGCAGATCTAACACCATGTGGATACCACCAAGGCTTCCAGCTTGGATTTTCCAAAGCTGCAGGTCCAGCCACAACTGGGACCAATTTAGCCACAGCCAGAGTAGCCAAAGCAGCTTTCCAAGGTGGCCCTGAGCAGCGAGCCTGTGGAGGGCGCCTCAGGCCTTTTCCCCAAGACCATTCTGTCTCCCTAGGTCTTTGGGCCTGAAATGGAAGGGTTGGTCCCAGAGGCTTCTGTAATGCCTTCAGGGCTTTTACCCCCTTCTCTCCATAATCCCTTTCCTTTGTACTAATCTTCTTAGTACCATTGCATTTTTCTTCTGAAAATTCTCTCTGCTTCTCTACCACATGGCCAGATTGCAAATTTTCTAAATCATTACACTCTGCTTCCCTTTTAAATTCTGGCTTTATGTCGTGCCATTCCCGCCATATCTCAGCATAGGCTGTTACAAGTAGTCACATAGTTTTACTTAATGCTTTGCTGCTTAGATATTTCTTCTGACAAATACTTTGGTTCACAATTCTTAAGTTCCAACTTCCACAAAGTCCTAGGGCATGGACACAATGCAGCCAAGTTGCTTGCCAGTTCATAGAAAGGATGATCTTAACCCCAGTTTCCAATAAGTCCTTTCTCATTCACACCTGAGACTTCCTTAGAATGGTCTTTACAGTCCATATTTCTATCAGCATTCTGCTCACCACTATTTAACCAGTTTCTAAAATGTTCCAAACTTTCCCTTGTCTTTTTGTCCTCTTCTGAGTCCTCCAAGCTCCTCCAATCTTTGTCTAACACTCAGTTCCAAAGCCACTTCCACATTTTCAAGTATTTTTATAAGCAACACTTCACTTCTCTGGTACCATTTCTATTGCATATAACAAAATACATGGGACTGGGTATTTTAGAAGAAAAATGAAATTTATTGCTTACAGTTTCTAAGGCTGGTAAGTCCAAAGTCCAGGGAACACATCTGGTGAGAACCTTGGTGATGGTGACAGTGACCCAGTGGTCTCACATTGCAAGATGGTGGAAGCAGAGAGAGACTAACCTCTCATGTGCAATGCTTTAAAGCCTTTGTAAGCAAGCCCTGACCACCATTATTAATCTATTCACTACGTCATGGTTCTACATTCTAATAACTTCTTCAAGGCCCCATCTTTTAATTATGCTAATAAGATTTCCCATCCTCAACAGTTAACAGTGGGGATTATGTTTTGGGGGGACATTCAACCCAAGGCATGGTCTTTTCCTTAAGCATCTAAATTGGGACTAAATAACTTGATACTTATCTGAAAATTATTTGTTTAAGCTGTGCAGTAGTTTTTTGGCATACAGCTTTCTTGACTGTTTTTGTTTGGTTGGTTTATTCTGTTTTGCTTTGTTTTGTTTTGTTTGCAAAGAAAAATCTCATGTGAATTAATTTGTTGTAAGCCAAGCACTCCATCCCTGTCTTAACTTTTTGAACAAATCCCCAATGACCTCCTTGAGTTAAATTAGCAGAAGAATAATATTTTGTGGCTCATTAGTGCCTGCAATCAAGCAACAAATCCTGGCCCAGTAGTGTAAAGAGAGGAGCAATGGGTGTATAACATTTTGTTAACTCCACAATGTACCTATAGGCCTCAACCAAAAGGTATAAATTACAGATTTAACATAACTGTGAAGCAATTGTCTGACAAAAAAAAAGAGAGAGAGAAAAAAGATTTTTAACAGAAAGAACTATTGCAACTTGAATTTTTCTCAGTTTTTAAATACGCTAACAATATCTGTCATTATCTGTAGGCCAAATTTCTCCTGCAACTCTATTGAGTTTTATGTTTACAAGCTTTCTTTGCCTCTGAGCTATAGCTGTATTTTCATACTTGAGTTCTTACATTCAGGTGACTTCTTTGGCTGCCTTTCAAGGGTAATGTAATGCATAGAAAGATGTGCACACCCCGGGAAGGACCACAAGACAATTCTTTTGTGTATGTAAAAACATATTAGAATTTTCATTTTTATTTTTTTCTGAGTATAAAAATAACATAAGAGTCTATATTTAATATATGAATTGTCACAGGCATCCTTGCTCAGTAAGTATATCAGAGGCACCACATCTCATACAGTGAAGAAAATATCCTGAAGGAAGTATGCACATTTCAGGCACGAGGGCGTAAATGGTGGTGCCCTTATGCATTCATTCATTCTCTGATTTCAGCAGGTTACACCTTACAGCAATGTATAAGAGACCAGTTAGGAGGATTTGCAGATTATATTATCAAGTTTTATTTAAACTAATCTTCACAAGAAGAAAAACTGCTTTAAAATATTCCTTCAAAAGACACCAGTTGTTGAAGATAATACTAGTGATGCAAGCACATAAATGAAAAAGAAAATGGCAGCATGGAAAGTTCTACACCTGGTAGAAATTCTTCAGCAGACATATTCTAAGATTAAAAACAAAGTGATCTTATTAGATTAGACAAAAAGTTGATCAAAAGATTCAAAATGATCGAGACAGCAATTTGCAATATGGATTTACATCCACAGTCATCATTTATGAACCATCTCATGCATATGTTCTTCTTTGTGATGGTCATTGGTTATATAAAGCCATTATCATTAGCCTGATATTTTAAAACACTGCCTTAGTCTTTTTAATTTTTATTTTGTGTATGTTTCCTAATGTACAGAATATATTGACATTATTCCTTATAGTTATTTTTTATTTATTATAGAAGCAACTTACTGGACTGATTAACAGCACAAACATGGAGCCAGACTGCCCAGCTCTGCTTCTTCCTACTGTTTAACCTGGGCAACTTATGTAATCTCACTATGGGAGTCTGGGAGAGAGTATCAATGAGTTAGAGCAATTTCATCCCCACAATCAGAAAACTCATTTACTGATTTTCTACCCTCCTGATGGTGGTTTGTTAAAATCATGTTTGTGTGTGTGTGTGTGTGTGTGTGTGTGTGTGTGTGAGAGAGAGAGAGAGAGAGAGAGAGAGAGAGAGAGAGAGAGAGAGAAGTCTGGGTACCCCTTTAGATAGCTATCAGCATGATTTAGTGGCATCACTATTGTGCATTGGGCCAAGCCACGCACATTAGCACACAGAAAGACATCAGCAAAATCATGAAATCTCTGGAAAAAGATGATTGGCAGTTGTGTAACTGGAATAATTTATTTATAGTACTATAAGAGATCTTTTTGCATCTCATACAGGTTGAGGGTTTATAATCTTTCCACTTCTAACTATCTATGTGATTACATCACAGATTATTACGGACCTGAGGTTTTACTTTTGGCATAATGCTGCTGATCTCTGGCCAGAAAAAAAATAAATATTACATAGGAACTCACCAGAGTTGAATATTTCCTTCCGATGTTATTTACCTTGATTTCACACACTTAAGCACAGTGTGAAATCAAGGTAAATAACATTGTGGTCCTTCTAATTATTAAAAGCACTAATGCTAGTGAGACTTGCTCTATGCCAGTCACTACTTGCAGCACTTTATGCATCATCCCATTTATTTCCCACAAGATCCTTAGAGACCTGTAAAAGTGATCACATAGGAAGTAACTTTCATGAATTTGCCATACAGGCATAAAGTATAAAAGTAATGAAACAACTCCATTTTTATTTTAGAGGTGAAAATAATATTTTATGGAAAGGGAAAAAGAAAAATGTAATAATTTGAGTTACTAGATATAACATGAAATAAAAATGTTAACTCTTGAATAGAACTCAATAAACATTTATTATTTTTATGGTTCAAAGATAAATTAGGCTATACCCTTGATGAACTTAAAATCTAGCTAGGAGAGAAGGGAAGAAAAGAGGGAGAGGGAGAAGGAGAAAGAAAAAGAAAGAGAGAGAGAGAGAGAAATTATACTGCAAGGCAAGATGCAAGGAGTGTCAACAACAAGTTATGAGAGGAATTCTGCCTGAGATAATATGGCTAGAATTCTAGGGAGGTACAGGTAGAGTAGGGGGCAGTATCTGGTTCAGATAAAGCAGAAAGCCAAGGAGAGAAACTTCACCAAATATAAACAATCAGAAGTTAGTGAACAAACAGAAGTGTAACTAACAGGAGCCTAGCCAGAAGAAATCAAAGTGTCCGAGGAGCAAAGGTGGGATTGAGTCAGGAGCATATCTGGTAAAAGAGAAAAAGAAAGATACAGGAACAGGAGGCATATGTGGGCATAATTTACAGGGTTCAGCCTTGCCTGCTGGGGGAGTAAAGAATGTGCCAAGCGGGGAAGAGTGAAAGCCCAGTTCCAGTACGGGAAAGCAGGAGCATAGTCCATTATGTAAAAATGCAATTATTATGAAATGATAAGAATCATTTATGTTTTTGTGACCTCTTCTTATTATGATTAACTGTTAGCAAAGACTAACACTCATTGCCAGAGTTTCCACAGTAATTCAGTTATCATAGAACTAACAGGAAGAAATTGTGAGGGAAAAGAACAGCAAGAATGCACACAATGTAAGACCTTCGATTTGGAAGTGGGTTTTGCTTGGAAGACACTTTTGTTCTAGAGATCTGATAGTCAATCTTTCCTCTTTCACTGGCCTCCCTCTAAGACCCAGACCCAATATTATTGACAAACAAGACTCTTTGCCATTGCCTGCCCAATCACAGAATATTCTTTCAAATCTCCAAATTGTTCTTTACGCTGCTTTCTGTGTCTGAAAACACCTCCTCCTCCTCCTTCAAGACCAAGTACACAAATATGGCAGTTAAATTCAATTACAATCTATTGCTTACATTGGTTTTTCTTTGGTGAAACTCAAATTAATGACCTCAATAAAGTCATGATTTTAGCATAACAAAGTAATTGAAAGCTAAATAGAAAATAATCTTCCAAAGACTGATATCCCCAGATAGGACCTGTGATCTCAATACAAATGTCTCCAACACTACTGCTAAATTGGGTCCCTTTCATAGAGAAACCGAAATTTCCTCAGGAGAAGATTGAAGAATCAGAGACATGCCCAATCCCTCATAGTACAAAAAGCTTGAGAAATTTTCCACACCTCAGGATGCACATCAGGAATTTGGCATTTACTGCCCACTGTGCCATTTCCCCAAACACCCTACTCCTCACTGTTCTTTTTAGATGGAGCATTCTAGTGTTACTTACTTTCCAATTAAACTCTGTGGAAATGCCACATTAATCGTTTCACATAATTTGAGGGTTGATAGCATTGGCTAGTTTGTTTCAGACCTCAACAAACTGGTTTTTAGACTTTTCACAATTATTTGAGAAATTATTCCTTTTTAAGACTGGAACAATGAAAGTGTAATTAGTTTGCTAAAACTGTCTAAAAATGCCCGTGATTTACTCATACTGAGTTCGGCATTAAGATCATGCTGTTCTTTTAGCATTTTCTGAATAAGGCAAGAATCCCATGAGTCTGAGCATTTTGTATAAACAACTAATAGGAATGTAACTGGACTTTGATGTTTTAAGGGCCTAGAGCACCTGGAGGATTAAGATGCCAACATGGGCCAGATCACTGTTTAATACTAATAATGCCCAAGTTTACCACACACCTCATTTGATCTGGTGTGACACTGATCTCTCATTGAAGCACTACTATTTTGCAACAGTATTGTCTATTGCAGAGAGTGTGAAGAACCAAGAACTTTCACATCAGCTCAAGCACCATATTCACACATTTTAAACTGGATATTTCCATTCTTATTTTGGTATTTCTGCCATTCTTTGAAGTTCAAGGTGTGCCTTAAAAGTTACTTTGTAAATTTGCTCCTGTGGAATATGCCTCTGCTTGTATTCTCTGAAACCAGGTTATTTGGGCTGTATGTTTGAATAATATAATAATCAGAACTAACATTTACTTACTGAGTGGTAGGTACTGTAGGGTACTGTGCTGAGTGCTTTCACTTTCATTAACTCATCCAATTCTCATGCTATTATTAGACCAGAAAGCTAAGGTTTAGAAAAAGTTAAGTAATTTGCCCATGGTCACAGAGCTGGTGTCTTAGTCCATTTTGTGATGCTAAAACAGAATAATCACAGATTGGATATAGTGAAGAGAAATTTACTAGGCTCACGGTTTTGTAGTTTGGGGAGTCCCATACTGAGGGACTGCATCTGGTAAGGCCCTTTTGCTGCATCATAATATGGTGGAAGGCACCACATGGCTAGAGAACATGCATGCACACACATACATTGCATGCAAGAGGGAGAGAGACAGAGAGAAAGAAGAAGGGGGCTGAAGTCATCCACGTTAACGAACTCACTCTCATGATAATGGCATTAATTCATAAATGAGGGCAGAGCCCTTATGACTTAATTATCTCTTAAAGGTCCCACCTTTCAACATGGTTGCTTTGGAGATTAAGTTTCCAACACAATGACTTTGGAGGACATTCAAACCATAGCAGCTGATGAGTATCAGAACCAGTTTTTTAAACAAAGGCAACTAAAGCTCATTCATACTATTTTCAATGTCTTGGCCTGATCCACAAAAGGACTGAAGGATCATTCCAAAGCATATGACTAGATTTGAATTAGTTACCACTGAATGGAACTGTTTTTTCTCAAGTAGCAAATTCCTCACTATAAAAATCTCTTTTGGGAACATAGTTTTGAATTTCTCTCAAAAGATGTTATATAGGCAGATTCCTAGAAAGATCGCTTCTACTCATTTGGCCACAATACTTGTGAGGAGTAGGCAGAGGAAGAGGAGGAGGAGAGGGGGAGGAGGGGGAAGTGGGGGAAGAGGAGGAGAAATTTTCAACAAGCATTGAAGTATTAAAAATGTTAACTCACTTAGGATCTGGTGTTTTCCCTAAACATTCTCTGAACAAAATTTAGGATCCCTGGTGTAGCAAGAAAATCACAGTCTTTGAAGACGGCAGTGCTGGTTTCAGACTTCAGCTCCTCCACTGAATCTCACATATGTGTGACATCAGATGTGTTACTTAACTTTCTGAATCTGTTTCCTCCTGTGTAAAATGGAAATACTTTCTACCTTGCAGAGTAGATTAGATAATTAGAATAATAAAAATGGATTTCAGATGCTCAAAAAATTGTAGTCATTTATCATCATCATCATTGTCATTGTCATCATCATTATCAGATGATATTAAAACTTCCTCTAAAGGTCAGAAAACTTCCAAGATCACCTTTCACCATACACAACATCAGATATTATACTGAAGACAGTTCTAGAAAGGCAACAGACTCTTTTTCTTTAAATAATTTCATTATAATATTTCTTTCTCTACATAATGTCTTTTACAGTAAAAAATAATAACCAATGTCGTCTTCTCTTTTTTTCTTTCTGATTGAAACTAGAATCAATTAAAAATTACATGTTATCATAGAATCTTCCTTCAATAAGAGAAGACTTGAATCTCCACTGATGGCATTCCATTCTTTGATTTTGTGTGTTTGAGTTTCCATCAGGTCTCTTAGCTTCTCTAATTTTTGTTCTTGTTGTTATTTTGACCATCTTTATATGCAAAGAAGAGCATCAGGGCTGAGGTGAGGGGTCAATCACCACACCTCAGCCTGGAGTCCACAACAGTGATGCCTGTGCAGCCTCTGGGCAGCAGGCATTCCAAAGCAGAAGAGGAATATTTGTAACATTCCTTGAGAATTATCTCAATGCAACAATAAGCAGATGTGGCAAATTCATGCAAAGGCGCACACACACAGCCCCACCCCACCATCACCCCAATATAGCACTTTATTGTATCAACCGTGCACCCTACTAAAAGCTCACTAGTTGCTGGCCAGAGCTGAATAGGAACTCAAGAGCTGGCACAGAATTTAGTATCTAGCTTAACCGAGACACTGAATCCTACAGACAGCTGCTTATAAGACAGATAATTCAACATTTGTGAAAACAGTTAAGACCCTGAAGTGAAGGACAGCAGATAATAGATTCCCCCACTATGAAAAGATACTCAGATTCAAGAACTATAGATGATACTGAGGGACAGTCATTGTGGAACCTTGTTGGGGAACCATGAGTGGAACCATGTTGCTCACTGAGGCTGCATGTGTAAGAATTGATATATAGGTATAGTGGGTATCCTGAATAAAAACAAAACAAAACAAATCAAAATGGTCTGAATATAAAAACTGTGTAGATAGGACCACAAGTAGAGAGAATGTAGTTTCTTTGAAAAGGTAAAAATTTATAAACCGCCCATCCAAGAATGTTTTATTGCTAACTCTTCAGCAAAACCTGTCAGAGTTAATATAATAGTATTAAATTAAAAATAAATTTTTATTGTAACAAGGCGAGGAGAAGGGAAGAGGGGGGTGTTAATGAGAAATAGGTAAAAAGACACAAAGAATGATGAAGAATTGCAGTGATGAATAATCTAACTATCCTTATCTAACCATCATACATTGTACACAGCTATTGAAAATCAACTTTGTACCCTACATAAAAAAAAATCTTAATATATACACTTGAAATAATAAACAACATATATTAAATGGGAGTAGAAGTAAACTCTGTATTATAATTTAAAATTGTTTACTTCCAAGGTTTGAATGGTCAGAAAGCAATAAACATAAAATTTCATAATTTATATTTAAAATAATAACAGCAATTATACTGTACAATTTTCCCTTAAATTATGACTTGCAACATTTGCTGACTGACATGCTTTATATTGGGTTTAATATGCATGATGTTGTAAAACAAATGCTATGCCACTTTATCCCAAGAGTACAGAATTTGTCCCAAAAGAACAGAAAAAATACCCCAAATCCTGTGTTTAGGTACAAAGAAGAATTTCATGCCCCTTAGTATTCTGGAAAGTAGAAAATGGGAGAATTGAAATGCAGTTTCCTTATATTAGAAGAGTAATAGTTGAGCAAGATCACATTTGTCATCTATGAAGTGTTTCTGCTGCAGTAATTTCTTCTCTTGGTTTATGGACTTCAGTTCTCTGACGATAACAATAAATCTATATCAAGATTCTACATAGATTCTATACAGATAGATTTGATATTTTCCTTTCTGACTTAGCTGACAGATGTGCACAGTTGTCCACATTCAGATGGAACCCTGGTGCTTACAGACCAAGGTTAAAGAATACAGAAGTTATTTCACAAAAAAAAATCAGTACAAATTTAATATTAGAAATTTTCCCTCCAATTTTTCGATTTGCTATCAATATACAGTCATTATTTATACTTTATCTTAATTTCTGGGCTAATGGAGAGTGGCACAAAGCAATATTTTCATCTTTTGGAAACTGCAAAGGATGTAAGTCTTGCTATCAGTCTCATATCTACTACATCCTGGAAAATCTAGTTCATCTCAGATTAATTTTCTAAGATTTGAAATAATGACATACTCTAAAAATATAATCTAGTCCAATAATCTATGGGGAAAACAATAATGGAATAATCTCTGGAAATATATTCTTTTTATGGAGTTTATAGTAAGCAATAATATATTTATCTTTCTAAGATGCTAAAATATTCTAAGAAACCCCAGCTTACTTTATTAAGTCATAGCTCCAGAAAAATAAGCAAAATTTCAGTTTTTAGAGAGTTAGGCAGAGAAGAGTGAACTGAATTATAACATTGTGTATGACTCCTTTAAAAAATGTATGTGAACACTAAATTAGAAGCTTTTTTCTCTCCATTAGAAAAGGGGGTGGTAGTCAATTAAAATAATAAATACAATAAATCTAGCAATGCAAAATAGCTATTATGTAATTGTTTTTATTATACTTCATAGGCAATTCTCTGGAATGTGTCACTCTTAGAGGGAACATTTGTAATCTCTTACTGCCATCTTATGTAATGTCTTGTCACTGCACAATATGAAAGGAGGAATATATATGAAAAACCAAGAGCACTTTCCGGACATTGTTTATCAAACCCACATTACTCACATAAAAAAATTAAATATCTATTGTTCCATGCTCCACTCTATTTACATCAGGATTAAAAATTTTTGGCCACTGTACAAATTATTTATAATTTCTTCCCTATTAATTTCTTAAATGTTCTACTATGGTCATATTTATTATCTTTTATATATCGTTTATTGTAATGTAAAATGCTATGTAGCACTATACATTATTCAGATGCATGAGTAATGCAAAAGCTGGAGTTTAAAATTTATAATAGCACAGAAAGACAAATACCACATGATATTACCCATATGTGGAATCAAAAAAAAAAAAAGAGTGGTTCTCATAGTTGTAGAGAGTAGAATAAAGGTTACCAGAGGCCGAGAGGGAAGGTGGGGATGAGGAGGAGGAAAAGTGATGGACTAAAGAATACAAAACTATGCTATCTACTCTACGTGAATCATCGTGCAGTATACGTATGTATTGAAACAACACACTGCACCCGACAAACATGTACAAGTAAATATTAAAATAAAAAATTAAATATAAATAAAGAAAATTTATAATGAAGCAGAAACAAAATACATTTCTATTCTTCACAGCAACAAAAGTCAGATGACTTTCTTAGAGAAGTTTGTTCTGCTACCAAGTCATAAAGCCATCAAATTTATACAGCAGAATTTTAATTTAATGTGTCAACTATAAACATATGCCAGCATTTTAACCTAAAGACCACAATGCAAGTAGGCTGGAATTGTGTTGATTTTTCATAAATTCTAATAATTCTTGCTTAATACATGTCACTGTCACTAATCAATTACTGTTCAAAAGATCATATAAGCCAAGACAATTTGGAAAGCTATCATTAGAAGAGTCTCCTCCCTTTTATTTTATTACCTAATACCATTATCCCAACTATTATAGATATATATCAAGTAGGAATGTGCTCATCTGCAAGTAACCAAAAAAATAAAAAGCCAAGTAAATGTGACATATACAAATAAGACTTTGTCTTCACAAGCAGGAGTCTGTTGCCTTTGGTTCTGTTTCTCAACACTGTCATCAATTAACAAGGTTCTTTTCAGCTTTTCAGTCCACTATCCTTAGCACATTGACCTTTGTCTTCATGCCTGTCACTTCATGGAGACATTAAGTCAGTGTCAAGATTGGAACAAAGTGAAAAAAAGACAGCACCAGATGCATCCATCTCCTTATTATCATTATTAGTCTCACTGGCCAGAACCATGTCACCTGGCCATTTTTAGCTGCAAGAGAAGTGGAAGAAATGAGTATTTAGTTCAGCACAGTCACTGTGAACAAAATTAGCACAGGAAGATAAATACCTCATGTTCTCGTCATATGTGGGAGCTAAAAAAGGTTGAGCTTATAGAAATAGAGAGTAGAATTAGGGTTACTAGAGGCTGGGAAGGAGAGATGGCTGGGGAAGATGGGGAGAGAGTGGTTAACATATACAAAATTACAGCTAGATAGGAAAAATAAGTTCTATTGGTCTATAGTAGTGGTAGGCATCTATAGTTAACAATAATTTATTGTATGTTTTCAAATGGCTAGAAGAGAGGAGCTCAAATGCTCTCATCACAAAGAAATGATAAATTTTTGTGATGATCAATATGATAATTACCCTAATTTGATCATCACACATTGTACATGTATTGAAATATAACTCTGTACCCCATAAATTTGTACAATCAATATGTGTCAATAAAAAATATAATAGAT
This sequence comes from Cynocephalus volans, assembly GCF_027409185.1. Classification (NCBI taxonomy): domain Eukaryota; kingdom Metazoa; phylum Chordata; class Mammalia; order Dermoptera; family Cynocephalidae; genus Cynocephalus; species Cynocephalus volans. Next base: position 83,730,124 of record NC_084464.1, read on the forward strand.
TTTTTTTTTAAGATACAGGGAAGAATGGACAGTGAGAAGAAACAATGTCTATGAAAAGGAATGAGATTAATATCAATCTGTAAAGATTTTGGGTCTAGATAGTGGGCTAAGCTGAAGCAGGAAGCATCTCTATCCTTTCAAATACACAATAATGCTGGGTAAAAATGTTAGGGGAAATACATAACCTGGCTTGAAGCAAGTAAGGGAAGTCTCCAAATGTGCAGACAAAGTGAACCAACAATAATTCTTGTGAGCTGAAATCCAGACTTTTTTTTTTTTTTTTTTTTGTCTTTTTTGTGACCAGCACTCAGCCAGTGAGTGCACTGGCCATTCCTATATAGGATCCGAACCCGCGGCGGGAGCGTCGCTGCGCTCCCAGCGCTGCACTCTCCCGAGTGCGCCACGGGCTCGGCCCTGAAATCCAGACTTTATAGGTACATACATTTATGGAATGAATGTACCCAAGAGGCAGAAGTAAAGATGCCAGATACAGTGCACAGGCAAGAGCTGGCACTGACCTGGAAGCTGGGAAGGGAGGAGGTGTGGTTGGAAGAACAACCCCCACTAGTGATGACAGTGTAGGCCAAACAAGAGACTTATCTAAGAACTCAGAGCTCTCAGCTTGCATTGCTTGCAGATGTGGAGACAGAGTTCTCACACAACTCACCCAGAATGGAAACCTCAAGTAGAGAAACCAATGGAAATGGTCTAGAACAGGTTCTGTAGGACACTGTAACTGGCCACCATAAAACCTCCCCAAAAGGACACCTTACAATTCAGAGCACACAGAAGATAATTGCTGCAAAAGATACAGCTGCTGGCAAATATGGAAAAGCAAATGCCATGAGTGGCCCATCAAAGGGGAGAAGTAATCCTCAGGGAGCCACAGATAATAGAGCAATCTTAAAGGGACTCTATAATAAGGGAGGTTAGAATATTTAAAGGAATAGCAACTATTAAGGCAAGAATGGGTCATTATGAAAAAGACAGGCAGATTTAAAAGTGAACCAAATATAAGTTTTACAAATGATAAATATAGCAGAATATAATCAATTCTTAAAGAATCTCAACTTTAGCAGTATAAAGTGATTAGCAGGTTTTTAGGACATCATATGGAGTATTTTCCACACATTTGATATCTTTCATAGAAATAGAATACATTTCATATATTTCACATTTCAGATATTTCATATATTTCAAAATTCGTAAAACAAAGAATGAGTTATTGGTCTTTTGTAAATCTGATCTTTGTTGGATTCTTTCAACTTTAATAAATAAGGACCATTAACATAACCCATATGAGGTCCTGGAGAGTGAGAGAAGAGGAAAGAAAAAAATATTAAAGAAACAGAAGACTTGACTTGCCACTTTCCTCCCATAACCCTAAAATGAACTTACATGTCATTCAGAGAAAATAAATGAAAGGACTAAAGCACACATAGTCATTTACAAGAATAAGTTTTAAAAAACCAACAACTTTAGAGAGCTAAGAGATACGGGGCAGAGGCCATAAAATCAAAAATCACAAAGATGTACATTCTCCCTTGCCCTGAGGGTCTCCAAAACATCTCACAGCAATGAATGTAGTAGACCAAATGAATGCATCAGCCAAGAAAAGCATCCTAAGGGGGATGAATTTTCAGCTGAATCTTGAACGGTCTGTGGGGTTGGAAGAGAGACACAAATAATTATCAGAACACTGCTGACTCATCTGTCTATATTCACAGGCTTGTTTCTAGTTCTAATACACAAATTTAAATGAGTTTCAGAGAAACTGGAAAGATCCAAGAGATACTAAAATTTGTTCAGTAGGTAGAATATCAGCATTATGAGCAAAGATTAAATGGATTTACTTCATTTCACATAGTAGATACATGAATGCTATGTTCAAATTCTTCTTTCAAAGTATTTAAGGTATTTTAGGAGGAAATTAAGTTACTGTTCTCAGTGAGGAAAAAAGATCAAAATTGGAATAGAAGTTATACACAAAAGAAAGACTCTATGACTTTCAAGGTAATAACCTTTGAAATAAGCTATCAGATCAGGAACTAACTTTGATATATAGACATGCATTAAGAAAGAATAAGTCATGATGGAATTATGAGTGTTTTTCACTTTCTTCTTTGTACCTTGCTAAAGTGTTTAAGTGTCTATTACCTTTTAAGATAAAAGATTATCAAAAAATAACTGAAATGCTAATGGTTCAGACCATCAGTTGCCTGAAAGTGCAGACTGGGGGAGATGAGGAAGCCTCTCTAGGTCTTTCATTCTGTAAGAAAAAAGTCCTTTCACAAAGTATTTTCTATGTCAATAACTTCTGATAGAATATTAATTATTTAAGACAAAATATAGGAATATCAAAATAATCAGTTTTACAACATCTAAGTGATAATGTAGTTCTTAACTGTTCAATCACTTGGTGGTTATTTAACTAAGCAGTTAAATAGTTACGAATGCTAGAGAAGGTGGGGAGTAGGTTCCCCCAGCAAAGTAAAAATATTCAAAAGAAAAAGTCTAATCAAGAAAAAGATACATTCTATTGATCATTTCAGGCAAAAATAAAAGGAAATGAAAAATAACAATTTTCTCACCTACTCACCCCCCAGTTCTTGAAATCATTTCCTTTACATAAGGAAATAAGTATCATAATGAACATATAGGAACAATTCTGAACAATGACTATGTTCTGCTTCATTATATAGCAGAACTATAAAAATTAATCAACAACATTAAAAAGGAGCATAATAAAATAATTCTCTCACAAATGGCATAAAAACTGGACAAATTCATCATAGTGATACATAACACTTATCACTATGACAATGACACACACAGGGACACATATGTAACAGATCAATTATCAGCCTGGTTTTCTAAGATAAAAATACCTATACAAACTACTGTTAAGTCAACTTTAATTACCAAGTCAATTTAAACCAAATAAAGCCTCAAGCCACATAAGGCTCTCCTGGTTTCCTAGAGCTAATGAGATTATTTACAAAATAACCTGAGTCATTCCTCTAATTCTATGTTTTGCATATTTGGCCTGAGCTTTCTGAACTTAATTCAGAGGAATAGGCTGAGGAAATTCTACTTTGATGCCATCCTGTTTGTGGTGCTAAGAGGCAAAGACATTGGAATTCAGAGATGGAAAGCTAATAAAATGTTGGGCAACAAAGAAGAAAATACTTCTGGGAAATCAGTGGCTCTCAACCCTGGCTGCAAATAGTGGCTCTCAACCCTGGCTGCAAATTTGATCCTCCTGGGGAGTCTTTTTAAAAGTACCATATCAATTAAATCAGAATCTTTAGAAATTGAGTCCATCCTTTTCTTTTTTTATCTCACTAGATGATTCTAATACAGAAAAAGGATTAAAAAGCATAGCAATCAAGCATATCAAGCAAACAATATTATTCAGGTGAAAACATCTAAAGCAGAGAATTATGTTCCAAACTAAGAGTCAGCTCTGAAGGCATTAGAACACAAATAAGACAGTTTTGGTAACCCCAGAATACAAAAATTATAAATCATAGTAGCCAAAGCACCAGGAAATTATCTGAGGGGCTGATAGGTGAGCTATAGAAAGAAACTAAAACAAAAAGTCTCCCTGGTGCTCTTACTCTTCGAGGGCCATGAGAACAAATACAACATGAAGTGACTGCAATTTACTGATGAATGTACTATATCTTTCCTCACTGTTTCTTTATATGTTATTGATAAAAAGGAATCAAATGTGGTACCAATCTTGTTGTACTGACATTTGGGTGGCATTTAGTTAATACCAAAGCTAAACCTATAGAACTTAAATACGAAAATAAAAATTAAGAGTTTGATCATTTTTTCCCAAAATTTACAAGTATATGGATAACATCATTGGTGCTTTCTTTGATAGGTAAAAAATATGCCTTCTAACTTCTTACTGTGCCTCTCAAGATACTTCCATATGGCTTCTCTTACATTCTGCTTTTAAACCATATGGGTGGATGGTTGTTAAATGCACAGAACATTGCCTAGCACACAGTAAAGATTATTTATAGTAGCTTTTCTATTGTTAATATATGACTTACATTATTAATATTATTACTATTAGCTATTATAATATTAGCTAACTCTTGTTATAATTATTCCTACCGTTTATATTAATATTAACTATTATAATTATTAATGTTGATATTTTCATCATTATTATTACAATTCATGCTTCCATGTCAACATCTGCTGCAAAACCCAGAGGTACTTAAGCTTCAGGGACTTTAAAGCCAAAAGTATATGACAACCTTTTGGCAAACAACTGTAGGAGTATAAAAGTTAATGGCATGAATTTTGGAGTCAACAAACAAGAATTTGAATCCTAACTCTGAGGCTGTGTGACTTTGCTTAAGTGACTTAGCTCTCCAGGCCTTATTTTCACACTGCAAAATTGAGATAATAGTGGCTGTGTCTGAGGACCACTGAGAGGACTAAATGAGATAGTATTTATTCAATATTTGATACAGTACCTGCCACAAGTACTCAATAGATGTAGACTGAGATGCCACACCCCCAAACCCTGCTCTATGGAAACCAAGAGGCTCTTCTTGCCTTTGTACACACAGGAATATAGAACTGCCTGTGGAACATTATATCAAGCTATATAAATGAATTTTTTATTTTTACACTGATAAAAATGTCTGCATAGTTTCCAAGAAAGCCAAGGTAAATATCTTATACATTCAAATATTTTAAAAGATATTCTGAGTCTAGCTGCATCGGTGTCTCACACATAGTGGGTTCTCACTAAATGTGGAGTTTATGAATAAATTTATTACTGAAAGAACATATAAGGTACTTTTCCTTTTTTGTTTTGTTTTGGGTTTTTTTGATACTTGGGGAATAATATATTGCTTCACACTTTATGTGATATACTTTTCTGAAGATACAGATGAACATGTTCTTTTACAAAGCACTTGATGGAGTGCAAACTCGTCAATTTGAATTGGAGAGAATATCTGGAGCAACAGGAATCTTATGGTTTGAAACCTTTTGTAGTGTTAATAGGCTTTTGCTTCAGGAAGGAAAATAAGCACTTGTCAATGTGGGTCAGATCCAGCATTGCAAGAGTAATGTTCACAGAATACTTGGCATGAGTAAAAAAGTAAAAACCAGAACAGCATAGTTCTTACAAAAGCTACCTTCATACAACAAGAAATAAACCTGATAAATTAGGCTCTAATGTCAGTTAAAGGCATGCATAAGATTCACAAAATGCAACTCTAGCTCTCAACAGTTTCTTTGCTTTTTAAAATAAGTCTGACAATTGAAGGCATTAGCCTCTTTCATTTTTAAATATTGTACTCAAAGATATCATGCTACAGAGGTTTCAAAATATGAAGGCTAAACTTGCATAGAACAAAAAGAAGATTAGGAATCTGAGATATGAGTAGGGTCAGTGACTTAGCCAACTTTATAGAGCTCATCAAAAGCAGAGCCAGGCAAGAGAATGGGACAGGCCCAAGAATTCAGTTTTTTCTCTCTTGGGATCCTAAGAATCCTAACATAACACAAGCACGTCAAGTTCTAAACTTAACCTCAGGAATAGTATGATTTCAGAGACAAAAATTTTTCTTCGTGAAGGAGGAAAGATCGTTAAAAGGTGACAATATAGAGGGCTCATCTTTGCGACTTCTCAATTTTGTCCTGCACTAAAATCTGTACAGGTTACTGATTAAAAGCTTTAACCTGAGAGTGAGACTTTCACTCAAAACCTACCTAGGTATACGACCATGGCATGTCACTTAAACTCCCAAAGCCTCAGTCTTCTCATCTTTAAAATGAGAATACTGTTACCTATCTCATATGGTTGTGTGAAGATTAAAAGAGCTAATGTATCGAAAGCATCTGGCACAATGCCTGACACATAACAAACTACATATTAGTTATCAATATCATTTTATATACCCCTTTAACACATAGCCCCTTTAGGAGTAAATAGGTTTAAAATTTCATTGTGTTCAGCAAAGAAGATAAATTTCATCAGTGTTATTTTAGTCCCCTCAAATTAGGACATGATTTATTTTGATTTCTATAAAAATATGTTGTCCAAAAGTAAAATTGTATTATATTTCTTGAAAATGTTTCATATTATTAAATTTAATTTTACCTATCTTTGTACTTCACCCAGATATACTTCTATTTAATGTTTACAATTAACAAAACAAAAAGCAGTCAGCATACAAATGTCATTGCTATATACTTTGGTTTGGTAGCGAACTCAATATAACAAGTCTCCATCAACAGCTTTTATGCAGTTGTATCTGCCAGTCAAATATATCCTTATCTGATATATTTGTTTATAAAAACATTCTTGAGTGGCAAATTCCCTATGAAGAGAGAACACCATCTAAATACTAAAATCATTTTTAGCAATACAGTTAGAGAAACTATGTGTCTGGACCAGCAACATCATATCCTGGGAACTTGCTGGAAATGCAAATCTTCAGGCCTCACCCAGAGCTAATAAATCAGAAACTCAGAGGTCAAGGACCAGCATTCTGTGCTTTAACAAGTCCTCCAGGTGATTCTTGTGCATGCAAAAATTTGAGAACCATTGGTCTAAACTGTGGTCAATATGGTTACATGCTTTAGACACACCTAGCTGAAGCTTCCTAACACCTGAGGGGCTGCACCTGCCGATGATAGAGAACCTAGAATTCTTGGTCTCTGCTCTGTGATTACAGGGAAAGGTCCCTACTGCACCGCCGATTACCAAAAGCTGATGAAGAGTGTGGGGAAAGGTTTTGGCAAAATTTCAAGTATTATAGCGTCAAGTCACAATGAGACAGTTAAAGGTCCTATTTTACTCCCTGTGGGAAGCTCCTAACCAGGATGAACACAGCTACAGAGTAAGGAACTCATGCTCCTTTCTACCATACCACCACTGTGAAGCTGAACAACATTCACCAGTGTGAGTGGTAACAAAGGTGCCTTCAGGGGAGACTTCACTTGGAAGATCCTTCCAATATTCCAAATCCTCTTTGAGAGAAAAATCAAAATTACCTTAAAGGATTAATCCCTTTTGATGGACTGAGATTCTGGGCTTTCTAAACTATTGGCCTGGAAGCTGTAAGCCTGAGAGTTATTTCAAGAGATGGTCAGTTTGTAAACACACTAAGCACTATATGTAGATAATAAATAACAAAAAAGCCAACACTCAATCAATCATCACTCAGCCTATACCAGGAACCTACATGTTATATTCATTTACCCAAGCCTCCCAACAGCCCTATGTGGCAGGTCCTTAGAAAAGAAATTTACCCAAGGCCCCATGGGTAATGGGGCAATGATGATGGTAAGATCAGTCTCAGTCAAGAATAAATACTCTTAACACTACCACTCGGGCTAAGAAATGTACATATGTCTCGGAAACTGAGTCACTACATCAGTTTTTGTTGAAGGGTCTGAGAAACTACAGAGGATGGTACTTATCTTAAAGAGGAGGAACACCAGGCACAATAAGCTTGACCAAGTAACAAAGTTGCTAAATTTTTATACATTCTGCATAGCTGTCATTGACCTAGCTACTTGTGGCCTAATGAGAAAGAGGTCTTTGGCAAAAACTGAACAGGCCACTTTACTAAAACCTAGTAAAATACTAACAAACAAGCAATATTGCTTTAAGATATCTCTAATGGAGAGTAACACTAAAGGCAGATAGATGAGGGCATTTTCCTTGACTTCCCTCTCCCCTCCCTCCCTCCAGTGTGCATGTAAGGGTAGTATATTAAGTATAGCCAGGCTGAACGGGAGCTATAAACTGGAAAATCAAGAGCACAGTTCCTTCTAGCTCTCTCTCAGAGGCTTCCTATCGTCTTATGTCTTTTTTTCTGCTGTGGCTAAGTATCCCTATTTTGGTATCTAATAGATCTGAGTTTGAATCTCCATTCCATTCCTTACTGTCGCTTTAGTAATAGACAAACTATTTTACCTCTTGAAGATTCTATTTCTTTATTTGTAAAGTGGAATAATATTAGTACCTACCTCATAAAGCAGTGATATATTACTAAGTAGGCAGAATAAGAAGGTTCTCAGTGCACCAGCAAAGCAGGGGCACCAAGAAGAAATGATAAAATGTTTCTTTTTAATTGATATAAAAAAGCATCAAAATAGTCATCAAAGAAGAAATTTTACAATACAATAGGTATTATTTGAAATTCTACTGGGGTTTTGCTTGCATTAGGGGAATGATGACAAAGCACCACAATCAGTGCTTATTGCAAGTGGTGTCTCAACATGGCCCTATTGGTAGCATGAATATAAAGATTAAAGAAGATTATACATGGAATGTCTTAGAGCAATGTTTTACCTAAAGTAAGCTCTCAATAAATGTTGACTGCTATTAGGAGTCTGGATATCAGCTTCCTCTGTTCATGTATGCCTTCTGCTCCTTCATAACTTTAGCTCGTAGGGCCAACTCCAACTCTTGCTCTATAAGACCTTTCAGTTCGAGTTCACCATAACTGAACATGATGTTCTGTGTCTCTTAGTTCAAATCCTCAAGACCAAATAATCTGAGTGGATTGGACCAAAGCAATTATAGCCTGAAGTGGAGGTCGGTAGAGCAGAATTGAGTTATATGATGACCTATGTATCCTCTTTTTTTTTTTTTTTAAACAAGGACTATAGTTAGTCTAAGAAGTAAGCTTTTGCTAGGTTCTGCTGTGGTAAAAATCAGCCTCCAAATCTTGTTGTTTATATAAATAAAGGTTTATTTCTGGCCCATATCCCGTGTTGTCTGCAGTTTTCTTCACTCCAGAATCCTAGCTAAGGAATGTGACATACTATTCTTCTTTTTTTCTTTTTACACGTTTTGATCTTTTTATTCTGTAACCGACAAATATACACAATCAATAAAAAATAAATTTTAAAAAGTACATGCAAAAGACCAAGAATAAAAAAAAAATATTGAATAGATGGTTAAATTGTAGCTTAAAGGAGCAAAGGATGAACTACAAGTTTAATATTTTATATACAATTTCAACATATAATCACATATATCTGAAATAAAAATAACTAAAGACAACAGTGAATAAAAGTGTGCCCAGGGAATATTATGGTCAATGATTTTTTTTTAATTTTATTTTATTTTGTCAACATACAATGTGGTTGATTATTGTGGTCAATTAAAGAAACTTCCTTCCCTCCTCTCTCTCCCCCCCCTCCTAACAAAGTCCTTTCTGTTCACTTGTCATATCAACTTCAAGGAATTGTAATTGTTGTGTCTTCTTCCCTCTCCAAACCCCTCCCCAGGTTGTTTGTGTATTTATTTATTTATTTTTAGCTCCCACAAATAAGTGAGAACATGTGATATTTCTCTTTCTGTGCCTGACCAGTTTCACTTAATATAATTCTCTCTAGGTCCATCCATGTCATTGCAAATGGCAGTATTTCATTCTTTTTTATAGCTGAGTAGTATTCCTTTGCATAGATATACCACCTTTTCCATATCCACTCATCTAATGATGGACATTTGGGCTGGTTCCACCTCTTGGCTATTGTAAAGAGTGCTGCAATGAACATTGGGGAACAGGTATACCTTCGACTTGATGATTTCCATTCCTCTGAGTATATTCCCAGCAGTGGGATAGCTGGGTCAAATGGTAGATCTATCTGCAATTGTTTGAGGAACCTCCATACCATTTTCCATAGAGGCTGCACCATTTTGCAGTCTCACCAGCAATGTATGTGAGTTCCTTTTTCTCTGCAACTTCACCATCATTTATCATTCTCAGTCTTTTGGATATTAGCCATCGTAACTGGGGTGAGATGGTATCTCAGTGTGGCTTTGATTTGCATTTCCTGAATGCTGAGTGATGTTGAGCATCTTTCATGTGTCTGTTGCCCATTCGTATATCTTCCTTTGAGAAATGCCTATTTAGCTCTTTTGCCCATTTTTTAATTGGGTTACTTGTTTTCTTCTTGTAAAGTTGTTTCAGTTCCTTGTATATTCTGGATATTAATCCTTTTTCAGATGTATGTTTTGCAAATATTTTCTCCCACTTTGTTAGTGGTCTTTTAATTCTGCTAATTTTTTCTTTTGCTGTGCAGAAGCTTTTTAGTTTGATATGATCCCATTTGTTTATTTTTCCTTTGCTTGCCCATGCTTTTGGGGTCATATTCTTGAAGTCTGTGCACAGTCCTACTTCCTGAAGTGTTTCTCCTATGTTTTTTCAAGAAGTTTTACTGTTTCAGGGTGTATATTTAATTCTTTAATCCATTTTGAGTTGATTTTAGTATATGGTGAGAGGTATGGGTCTAGTTTCATTCTCCTGCATATGGATATCCTGTTATCACAGCACCATTTGCTGAAGAGGCTGTCTTTTCCCCAGTGTATAGGCTTAGTGCCTTTGTCAAAGATTAAATGGCTGTAGCTGTGTGGGTTGATTTCTGGATTCTCTATTCTATTCTATTGATCAGTGTGTCTGTTTTTAGGCCAGGACCATGCTGTTTTGGTTATTACAGCTTTGTAGTATAGTTTAAAGTCAGGTAGTGTTATGCCTCCAGCTTTATTATTTTTTTGCTGAGAATTACTTTGGCTATGTGTGGTCTTTTGTTATTCCATATAAATGTCTGGATAGTTTTTTCCGTTTCTGAGAAAAATGTCATTGGAATTTTGATGGGGATTGCATTGAATCTGTAGATCACTTTGGGTAGTATGGACATTTTCATGATGTTGATTCTTCCAATACAAGAGCATGGGATATCTTTCCATCTTCTTGTGTCCTCTTTAATTTCTCCCAGCAGTGGTTTGTAGTTCTCATTATACAGATTTTTCACATCCTTGGTTAACTCAATTCCTAAGTATTTTATTTTTTTGGTGGCTATTGTAAATGGGCAAGCTTTCTTGATTTTTCTTTCTGCATGTTCACTACTGGAGAATAGAAATGCTTCTGATTTTTGTGTGTTGATTTTGTATCCTGCAACTTTGCTGAAATCGTTTATCAACTCTAAGAGTTTTTTTGTAGAGGCTTTAGGCTGTTCGATATATAGGATAATGTCATCTGCAAACAGGGACGGTTTGACTTCATCTTTTCCAATCTGGATGCCCTTTATTTCCTTCTCTTCTCTGATTGCTCTGGCTAGTACTTCCAACACTATGTTGAATAGGAGTGGTAAAAGTGGACATCCTTGTCTAGTTCCTGTTCTTAAAGGAAAAGCCTTCAGCTTTTCCCCATTTAGGATGATATTGGCAGTGGGTTTATCATATATGGCTTTAATTATGTTGAGATACGTTCCCTCTATACCTAACTTATAGAGAGTCTTTATCAAGAATGAGTCTTGAATTATATTAAATGTTTTTTCAGCACCTATAGAGATGATCATATGGTCCTTGTGTTTGATTTTATTGATATGGTGGATCATATTTATGGATTTGCATATGTTGAACCAACCTTGCATCCCTGGGATGAATCTCACTTGATCATGGTGTCTAATTTTGTGTATGTGTTGCTGTATTCTGTTAGCTAGTATTATATTGAGGATTTTTGTGTCTATATTCATCAAGGATATTGGGCTGTAGTTTTCTTTTTTAGTTGTATCTTTACCTGGTTTTGGTATCATGGTGATGTTTGCTTCATAGAATGAGTTTGGGAGAATTGCCTGTTTCAATCTTTTGGAAGAGTTTGTAGAGAATTGGTGTTAATTCCTCTTTCAATGTCTGGTAAAATTCTGCTGTGAATCCATCTGGTCCTGGGCTTTTCTTTGTTGGGAGCCTTCTGATAAAAGCTTGAATCTCTTTTATTGTTATTGGTCTGTTCAGATTCTCTACATCTTCTTGGCTCAGATTTGGTAGTTTGCGTGTGTCCAGAAATTTATCCATTTTCTCCAGATTTTCAAATTTGTTGGCATATACTTGTTTGTAGTAGTCTCAAATGATTCCTTGTATTTCAGATGTACCAGTTGTAATATCACCTTTTTCATTTCTAATTTTTGTTTTTGGATCTTCTCTGTTCTTTTTTTAGTTAGCCGTGCTAATGGTTTGTCCATTTTATTTATCTTTTCAAAAAACCAACTTTTTGATTCATTGATCTTTTCTATTGTTTTTTGGGTTTCAATTTCATTAAGTTCTGCTCTGATCTTAATGATTTCTTTCTGTCTGCTAAATTTGGGTTTGGATTGTTCTTGTTTTTCTAGTTCTTTAAGGTGAAGTGTTAGGTTGTTTACTTGCCATCTTTCCATTCTTCTGCAGTAAGCATTTAATGCCATAAATTTCCCCCTTAGTACTGCTTTTGCAGTATCCCACAGGTTTTGGTATGATGTATCATTGTTTTCATTAGTTTCAAGAAATTTTTTGATTTCCTGCTTGATTTCTCCTTGGACCCATATGTCATTAAGTAGAATGCTATTTAATTTCCATGTGTTTGTATAGTTTCCAGAATTTGGTTTGTTATTGATTTCTAATTTTAATCCATATGATCTGAAAAAATACATTCCAATTTGTTTGAATTTGTTGAGACTTGATTTGTGACCTAATATGTGATCTATCCTGAGAGTGATCCATGTGCCAGTGAGAAGAATGAATATTCTGAGGTTGTTGGATGGAATGTTCTGTAGATATCTGCCAAGTCCAATTGGTCTAGAATATTGTTTAGATCTTGTGTTTCTCTGCTGATCTTTGCCTAGATGATCTGTCCAATATTGACAGTGGGGTGTTCAGGTCCCCTGCTATTATAGTATTAGTGTCTATTTCCTTCTTTAGGTCTAATAGAGTGTGCTTTATAAATCTGACTGCTCTGACATTGGGTGTGTATGTATTTATGATTGTTATGTCTTCTTGATGGATCAATCCTTTTATCATTATGAAGTGGCCCTCATTATCTCTTTTTATGGTTTTGGTTTAAAGTCTATTTTATCAGATATAAGAATAGCTACTCCAGCTCGTTTTTCATTTCTGTTTGCATGGTAAATCTTTTTCCATCCTTTCACTCTTAGTCTCTGTGAGTCTTTATAGGTGAGGTGGGTCTCTTGAGGGCAGCATATAGTTGGGTCCTCCTTTTTAATCCAGTCTGACAGTCTGTGTCTTTTCAGTGGGGAATTTAATCCTTTTACATTAAGAGTTGTTATTGAAAAGTGTTGATTTACTCTTAGCATTTTATTGACTTTTGTTAGGATGTCTTAAGTGTCTTTTGTTCCTTTCTTTCTGATTTACTGTTTGTCTTCTGTATTTGTTGGTTCTTGGGTTGTAGATAAACGTTTTTGGTTGTTTTCTCTTCATTGTTGACATTTTTATTTTACTAGTGAGTTTTGATTTTGCTTGGGTTTTTATGGCAGTGGTAGTTATTTTTCAGGTAACAAACCAAGTATTCCCTTGAGAATTTCTTGTAAGAGTGGTCGTGTGGTAGTCAACTCCTGCAGTTTTTGTTTGTCTGAGAAATATCTATTTGCCCTTCATTTCAGAAAGATAGCCTTGTGAGGTAGAGTATTCTTGGCTGGCAATCTCTGTCTTTTAGTATTTTGAATATATCATCCCATTCTTTTCTGGCTTTTAGGGTTTGTGATGAAAAATCTGATTTTAGGGCTGGCCCCGTGGCTCACTCAGAAGAGTGCTGCGCTGGTAGAGCCAAGGCCGTAGGTTCGGATCCTATATAGGGATGGCCAGTGCACTCACTGGCTGAGCATGGTGCGGACCACACCGTGCCAAGGGCTGCGATCCCCTTACTGGTCAAAAAAAAGTCTGATGTTAGTCTGATTGGGGCTCCCTTATAGGTGATTTAACGCTTCTCTCTTGCAGGTTTTAAGGTTCTCTCTTTGTCTTTGAGTTTTGCCAATTTGACTATAACATGTCTTAGAGAAGACCTTTTTGGGTTGAATATGTTTGGGGATCTACGAGCTTCCTGAATCTGAAGATATGTGTCTTTTCCTATACCTGGGAAGTTTTCTGACACTATTTTGTTGAATATGTTTTCAATGCAATCTCCTTTTTCCTCCCCTTCTGGAATACCCATGACTCATATATTTGAGCACTTAGGTTGTCTGATATCTCTCTTAGATTTTCTTCAATGTTTCAAATTCTTTTTCCTTTTTTTTTTGTCTGCTTGTTTTATTTCAAACAACCCATCTTCAAGGTCAGAAGTTCTCTCTTCTGCTTCTGCAAGCCTGCTTATTAAACTCCCTGTCATGTTTTTTATTTTGTTGAATGAATCCTTCAGCTTGGCAAGCTCTGCTACATTCTTTTTCAGGGCATTGATTTCCTTGTACATTTCTTCTTTCAGGTCCTGTATACTTTTCCTTTTTTCATCATGTTGTCTAGCTGAGTTTTCTTGTATCTCATTTAGTTTCCTTAGAATTATCACTCGAAATTCCTTGTCAGACATTCAAGGGCTTCTTGTTCTATAGGATCTAGAGCTTGAGAGTTATTATCCTTTGGTGGTGTACTTTCTTGATTTTTCATATTTCTGGTATCTTTCCTTTCATGTTTAGTCACTGTGGCAGGGAATTTCATGGTCCACTGGTTTGATACTGTTGTCTGGCTAGGATGCTGCTGGGGCTGCCAATTTGGTATGGCTGCCTCTGTGTCTGCTCAGTTACCCACTAGTGCCTTGGGTGCATGGTCGCCTTGGGTCTTGGGCCTCTCTGGAGAGGTGCCCCTCTGGTCAGCATGTGCTCAGCTGGGCTAGGGATGGAGTTGGGCAGTGGCAGCGAGACCTACCTGCTGGATCACGCACTGGCACTGCAGGGTGCATGGTCTCTGTGGATCTTCTGCTTCTCCTGCTGGGTGGCTCTCTGATCGGCATGCACTTGGTTGGGTTGGGGATGGAGTCGAGCAGCGGTAGTGAGGCCTACCTGCTGGGTCGCACGCTGGCACCGCAGGGCATGTGGTCTCCGCGGATCTGCTGTGTTCTAGAAGGTGAGAGCAGACTGAAGGCAGGTAAGTGGGGTGGACTGGACTAGAGAAGGAAGCAGGCTTGTAGATTTCAGGGCCTGAAGGTCAGGGCAGGCCCAAAGGTCCTTCTTCCTGGGGGAAGGAGGAGACTGTGCCATGCATCACTTCAAGGTTTCTCTTCTACGCCTCTACATGAAAAGTAAGTCCACTCACTCAGGCTCACATTCCCAAAGTGGAGGAACCCTCAGACATCTGCAGAGAAGTCAGTGTGCTAAGAAGCATCCAATGCAGCAATCTTTACAAATCCATGACAACCAAGGTTTCCTTGGAATATGCCGAGTGGGCCTTGGCTCCAGAGAGTTCGCTTCCAGGTCTGTGACATACTATTCTGAGAGGGATACACCATTCTTGTGCAAGAGGAAAAAGAACAATTGTAGAATAATTGAAAGTAAAGTTTCTGCTTAGACAGTACATACATTACGCTCTTATTAGTCAAAAAAAAAGCACATGGCCAATCCTGGGGCTGGGCAGTATAATCCCCCTAAGGGAAGGAGGCAATGAGTAATAGGGAAAAATAATACAACCTAGCACAAGGACCATGAGGGAGTAAGTCCTTTAAAATATAATCTACTACAATCACATGAAGAACCATAATATTTAAAGTACATCACCTACAAAGTAACATATAATGTTGGGAACTACTGCTTAAGAATGACCCAAATCACTAGACAATCTGAAGAAGTTTCTGGTCAGCAGGATGGGGTACACCGAACTACTTGTGGGACAACAAAGCTTAAAAATATATATTACCCTAAATTTTAAAACAGTATATATGCCTTTTTTACTCAGTGCACAAATGGCTCCTTAAGAGACCTGTAGTTGATTGAATTATGTCTTCCCAAAACTCACTGAAGCTTGAATTGTGCCCCCCAAGTTTTATGTCTTAGAAACGTGGTCCCCACTGTGACTGTTAAGAGGGTGGGAAATCCTCTTATGATAATTGAAAGGTGGAGCCTTGAAAAGGTGTATAGATTGTAGGACCATGCTGTAGTGAATTGATTAGAAATGGTGGTCAGGGGCATGGTTCTGAGGGCTTTAAAAGAAAAGAGAGGAGTCTGTCTTTCTCTCTGTTCTCTCTGCCTCCATCATCCTGCCATGTGAGACCCCTGGGTCACTGTTGCCACCACTAGATGGACTTTGGACTTCCCAGCCTCAGAAACTGTAAGCAATAAATTTTGTTTTTGTTTATAAATCACCCAGTTTCAGGTATTTTGTTATAAGCAACAGAAATGGACTAATACAAGAGGCACTTTAATTTTAAAAAATAAATTGAGAAAGAGAAAACAATTGTTTCCAGCAGCATAAGCTTTTGCACTTAAACATAATCAGTTTCTTCTGCTTCATTAAAATGTGAATTTAGGGGAACATTATGATTAAATTTGCTTTAAATACCCTGGGAAGCATCATAAAAATTTAGTAATGATAATATGTCATATGATACTAAAATAGACCAGGGAGTCTATAGATAATACTATATAATGAAACCATTCATTTCAAATTGACCATCACACAATAGGTCAAAAATGTATTTCAGGTATCTGCAAATTAGTAGCAAAAGGCATGGTTACATATTTCACGCACTATAAATAAACGTACCGAATCTAGAATTAAACTTTGAAGAGTTGTGGTAAACAATGATGAGGGTTAAGGAACAGTTTCATTCCTACGTCTTCCCTTTAGAGATCAAAAAGTGTCTCATTGCTGTCCCTATTGTGTCTGTAAGGAGACTTCGTACAGTCTGTTGCTACTCATGTCAAGGGGTCAATATAGTTCTAGCTTCCAAAATACCCACAGCAAACCCAGGGATGTGTCATACCAAGTAGGGTCTGAAGACTTACAAAAGTGAATCAGTATTTTCATCCTATTTAAGAAAAGTACTTACTCTGATAAGAAAAAATGAAAAGAAATTATCTTTCTGAGAAACTTCATTTTTAAAAATTTTCTGCATATCTTTATTCTTCATAAGGTAAAGCCAATGAAGATATAAAAAGATGAATTAAGGGGCTAAATTTTTCATTGGTTGAAACAATTTAGGCTGAAATTTTCTTTTAAGGGTTAAACTTTTTTAAGGGAATTATGAATCTACCTGAAAAGTAAGGAAATTTTATCCATCAGGTGCTATAGCCACAGTATTACTTAACAAAAAAAAATTTTTTAGGAAACAAAAGCAAAAATAAGCAAGACTACATCAAACTAAAAAACTTCTGCTCAGCAAAGGAAACAACAAAATGAAAAGCCAACCTATAAACTGGGAGAAAATATTCGCAAAACATATATCTGATAAGGGGTTGATATCCAAAACATATAAGGGACTCATAGAACACAATAGAAAATAATAATAATAATAACCCAATTTAAAAATTGGCAAAGAACATAAATAGACATTTTTATAAAGAAGACATACAAATAGGCAATAGGTATATGAAAAGCTACTCAACATCACTAATCAGTGAAATGCAAATAAAAAACACAATGAGATATCACCTCACAAGTATTAGCAAGGATGCAGACAAAAAGAAACTCTTGTACACTGTTGGTGGGAATGTGAATTCAGTCATTATGGAAAACAGTATGGAGTTTCCTCAAATAATTATAAATAGAACTACCATATGACCCAGAAATGAAATCAGTGTCT
The DNA here is from genome assembly GCF_027409185.1 of Cynocephalus volans. NCBI lineage: Eukaryota > Metazoa > Chordata > Mammalia > Dermoptera > Cynocephalidae > Cynocephalus > Cynocephalus volans. Next base: position 83,747,676 of record NC_084464.1, read on the forward strand.
AAAAAGGAATATCTGCACTCCCATGCTCATTGTAGCATTATTCACTATATCCAAGCTTTGGAAACAACTAAGGGTCTGTCAACAGATGAACAGATAAAGAAAATGTAATATACGTGATAAATGATAGATAGATAGATGTATATATACACATATATAGACACAATGGAATATTTTTCAGCCATTAAAAAAAAGGGAGTACTGCCATTTGGGACAATATATAGATGAAACTGGAGGACACTATGCTAAGTGAAATAAGCCAGACAAATACTACACGATCATCTCACTTCTACGGAATCTAAAAAAGTCAAATTCACAGAAGCAGACAGTAGAACAGTGGTTGCCAGGGTCTGGGGGTCAGGGAGGTGAGGGAAATGGGGAGATGCTGGTCAAAGGGTACAAACTTTCAGTTATAAGATGAATGAGTCTAGAGGATCCAATGTATAGCATGTCAACCACAGTTAATAATACTGCATTTTATACTTGGAATTTGCTGACAGAGTAGATCTTAAGTGATCTCATCACACAAAAAAGGTAACTATGTGAGGTGATTGATGTATGAATTAACTTGGGGTAACCACTTCACAATGTATGTATATCACAATGTATTTCAAAATATACGTATAGCAAAACATTACATTGTATATGTTAAATATATACAATTTTTATTTGTCAATTATACTTCAATAAAGCTGAAGAAAAAGTGTTTATTTTTCTTAGCAAAGCTTAGACACACACACAGAGAAAACTAACTTTAAAAGTAAACAATTCTGGGCCGAGCCGTGGCGCACCTGGTAGAGTGCTGCGCTGGGAGCGCGGCGACGCTCCCGCCGCGGGTTCGGATCCTATATAGGACTGACCAGTGCACTCATTGGCTGAGTGCCGGTCACGAAAAAACGACAAAAAAAAAAGTAAACAATTCTATGATATAGAGAAAGGCTAAAATAATCAGTCATGAAATTTTTTTAAGGCCAGAATTATCTAATTACCTTGCCCTTACAAATATCATTGGTATAATAATTATAGGATGTCTAATTTTAATAAATGTAACTTCTGGGTAAATCTTCGAAGAATAAAACATTGCAAAATGTATTCTAGGTAACTTAATGAATAGGTTTTACTATTTATATGCTAAATATTTATTATTTATTATGTATATACTAAATAGGTTGATGGCTATAAGCAAAGTAAAGGCCAAAGAACATTTTCCAAAAATGGTTATTTTGTTTTTGAATACTTATTCTATAAAGCCCATCTCTCTTCTGTCGGAAATAAAATAGTTGTGCCAGTCCTCAACTCCTAATATTTTACTATAAATCCAAACCAGAGCAAGCTTAGCCTTCAACTCTTTGTAGTGTGGTGTTTAAGGGGCAAACAGAGAAATGACAGATAGATTTAGCTAACCCGTGAGTCTCAAGTTATTAAGGTGGAAGTTTAAAAAAGAAGTGGCCACACTACATTCCTAATTTACACCCACTGTAAATTATTATCTCATTTTTCTAAGGTGCTATTTCACGGCACAAATCATTTGGGAAGCTTTTTTAAAGGGAAGATTCCTAGGCTGCATTACCAGTAAAACTGATTAAGAAGATCTGTAGCAGAGCCTGGAATCTGCATCTTAAATAATAATTCCCAGGTGATTCAGACCCAGGCCTAAAACGCAAATGATCTCTTGCAGTTCCTAATAGATTTCTTCCCAAAGTGATAAGGAATGTAGCAGTGATCCATAGTAGCCTATCCATGTCTAAACCTGCTATCCTTCATAATAAATATTAGCCAGATTCCAGGCCATCTGGCTATTAAAAAGAAACTCAACACAATTCAAATGGGCTCTACTCTGGTAAGTTAACAGGCCTCCAATTAGGGAAAACTGGTTATTCTTTTTAAAAATGGGTTCTAATCCAGCCTTTGTGCCATAACACCTATGAAACTGATAGACTCATATGGTAAGATATTGAGCTCACCATTCAGTTTTTCAATAGTTCTGGAGAAAAGGGAAGTTTTTATAATAATTCTCTGTAACTTGTCCCTCTTTGAACAGATTTTGAGATGTATGAGCCCAGTAAAAGAAAGCATCCTATCTGTAAGTTTAAAATACATTATGTTAAAAATGACACATTCCTTTCCATTATCATTTAACAATCTGTGTGTATTTAGCTTTAACAATTTTTTCTTGTATCTTCTGATTTGTATATGCTACATTCCCCTTAAATTTTCCCTGGTTGACTCATATATCCAATCTCCTTTCTATAATAGAAAAGGAAAACACAATAATTTTTTTCTTAAAACCCTATCTTTTCTAAGCATCAAATGTATCTCTGGTTTCTCTAGCATGAGGTGCGTTAAATTCTTTTTTGGTGCTTTGAATATCAAAGACAGTATTCCCTTTTCATGATATGACATCTTATAATCCATTTTCTTTCAAACTTGCAACATATTATTTTCCTCCTTCGGGTGACTGCCTGTCACTTTTAAAGTAACCGTACTATTCAGATGTTGTTCACAATGGTAAGTCCAATGTCTTTGAACTAAATTCTGTTTTTCGTTTTGTATACTAGAAAGTGACTGGATTCTGTAGTTTCATTGAAACAAGGATAAATGCACATTTCAATACACAGTAAAATAGATTTCTAAAGTCTATATTTCATACAAGAAAATTAAATTTCCTTTGAAAGTTGAGACAAGCAGTAATTAATTCTTCCTTAAGAAAAACAAACATTTTACTGTTTTCTTAGATTTGGCGGGTTGGGGCAGGAGGATTGTCACTCTGTTTCAGGCTGATTGCTTTCCTTAGGATATGAGCTAAGAATATTAGGTCTCCTGTAAGGGTTATATTTTTATTATAAATTTAAGAATGTTGAGCACATAATTATGTGAGCATCGATCATCCCCATTAATGACTCCTGGTAATAGCCTTCTATATGCAGAGCACCACAGAAGGTGGAGCTACAAAGAAAGTTCAGGACTTGTGTCTCCAAATAAATGACACCCATAAGTAAAATGCTCATCTCTTGGACCTGATGATGTGGATTTGGCCCTCCCATGTCTATTCTCCAAGAACAATAAAAATAATGCTCTCCTCCATGTGCAAAGAAAATGTGACTAATCCAACATCAGCAGCACATGACTTCTGAGGTTCCTTTTTTTTCCCCCAGAAGTACTAATAAAGTCTTTTCTGATTTATCTGTTCCTGAGCTATCTAATATGGTAGCCACTATACAAATGTTACTACTGAACACTTGAAATAAGGTTAGTCCAATTGAGACATGCTGTCAGTATAAAATACAACTGATTTCAGAGGCTTCTAGTCAAGATGGCAGAATACATGGTCCCCAGCATCACTCTCTCCCACAAATCAACCAATTTACAACTATTAAAAAGCACCAACAGCCAAGCTGGGGCCACTAGATCTCAAGGCAAGAGGAGGAGAGAACTACGGAGTTCATGAAGGCAGGAGAAGCCATGATGAGACAAAGAAAGGATTGTTCCCACCATTTTGAATCCCGGCTACTTCAAGGCTGGAGCTGGTGAGTGTATAGAGCAAGAGCTGGCAAAAGCTGCAGCTGTGCCCTTCATATGAAGTTGCTTGGAGGCATCAGGGGAGAAGAGGGCCTTGGTGGCCCCCAGGCTAGCAAGACCACCAACAGGGTTCCTGTGGACCCACATAGGAGTGAAGAGCCACACAACTGAAAAAAGAAGCCACTCAGAGGCCAATGAGTCATTGCAAGGGACCAGTACATGTCCTGTCCCATGGGAAGTATTTAGAGTGAGGGTGGTGGGGGAGATGGGCCCACTGGAGAACACTGGGGCACAGCATGGACAACTGATCTGCCCCCTAATCAGCATAGGACCACTCAGTGGAGACTGGTCAGGAATACAGATCTGCAGGGGGTGCAGTTTGCTGAAAAGTCTCAGGCCCTTACCAGAGTTTCCATACAACCAAGGAGTACCAGACCTCACAAGACCTGTAAATACATACAAGGTCAACAATTAAAATCTGAGCTGCACAAAAAGCCTTCCCCAGGGAATCAGCAGGAAAGCAGCAATGTAGTGCAACTACAGGGCTCAAGTGCTGGTCCCTACAGGAAGTTCCCCCATTTTAGAAGTAAGCAAAGAACAACAAATTAATCCCAGTGCAGAGTTTAAGTGTTGGGAACAGTGAATAATCCAACATAGAACTGAAAGGAAAAACAAAATATCCACAGACCAGAGACAGAGTTTGATATTAACTAGTAAAGGTCTCACATCACCAAAGAACACCTAGAAAACCTAGAAGGACCAGAAGCCCCCTGGGCTCCCAAGCCAGGGAGGGGGAAGGGCCAGGAGCCTCAGCCTTGCCCCACAACACCCGCAACCAGCCCAGTGATGATCACCAAGCCATGGCAGGAAGCTCTGCAGGCTCCCGAGCTGGGACAGTAGGAGGCTGAGGGCTTCAGCACACACCCCCAACATCTGCAACCAGCCCAGCGATGACCATCTAGCCACCACTGGAAGCCCTCTGGTTTCCCCTGCAGGAATGAGGGGTGTGCCAAAGGCCTCAACCACATCCCCCTTCCTCCCTCCTTCTCCCACCCTATTTCCTTCCCCCTTCCCCTCCCCCATCCCCCCAACCGCTCCACAGCATCATCTTAGAATGTAAAAGAATAATAATATTAACAAATAAATATAATTTAAATTTTTTTAATTAAATACAACTGATTTCAAAGAGACAGCACAAAAAAATAAGAATGCAAATAATATTTATTACATGTTGAAATGACAATATTTTGGATAAATTAGGTTAAATAATATATTGTTAAAATTCACTTTACCTTTTTTTTTTTTTACCATTTTAAACATGACTACCAGAAAATTTAAAATTATGTATGTGGCTCATATTATATTTCTGTTGAGCAGCAGTTGTCTAGTCACTCTCTCCTAGGTTCTGAGTGGTACACAATTAAAGATATAAGACATATGACTTAAGTTAGGGGTATTGTATGTTACAATGATACAGGATAAAATTAACAGGCCAACAAAGGGATTAATTATGTAACCTCAAAATCTGTCACTAGCTGAATTAACCATCCATACCACCAAGAAATCTGGGAAGTTGCAACAATGGGTCTAATTGTAAAAGCAACAGCAAAAAGTCAGTCCTGCAAGTTCAGATCCTGTGGAGTCTGTTTACTTGGGGAATTCTGAGCATCTATAATACCTGAATACTTACATGTTTATATGTATAAAGGATGATGGTGACAATAAATGCCACTTACTGACCATCTAATTTGTATCAGGAACTTTACAAAGATTCCTCCTGTAATCTTCATAATCATCCTATGAGGTGTACTAATCAGGATAGTCTACCTGCTAAAACAAATGTCCCCCAAGTTTCAGTGGCTTAATAAAATAAATATTACTTCTTGCTTACATCTGATGAGGGTGGCAAGGGACTGGCAGGAGGCTCTGATTTAGGCCTCTTCTGTCTTATAGCTCTTATCTCCCATAAGTCTCTGGAGTCCTCTCCAGTCAGCCAGTAGATAGAGAAAACGGGAAGAGAGCATGTGAAAGATTTTTATAGGCCAAGCCGGGAAGTGGCGCACTTTATTTCCATCCACAACCCATTGCCAGAAATCAGCAATGGGGACACCAATCTATAGGTGAGGCTGACAAATATAGTTTAACTGTGCCCAGAAAGAAAATGAGAACATGAATATTGGTGAGCATTAGTAGTCTCTGCAACTGGTAGATATCTCTATTTTACAGAAACATTAAAGCAAATTCTCCAAGGTCACAAATCTAGAAAATGACATTCAACCACTGTAGGACCACAAAGCCCATGCTTTTTCCAGGCAACACTGAGGGACTCACAGGAATTGTCATCATTTCAGCACACTTACCTCAGTAGGAGGATTAGGCAAATGGAAAAGAAACAACAAGGGATTGAATTGTCTATCCTCTCCTGCCATTACAAAAGGATAATGTTGGAAAAATCAGTTTAGACAGTCAAAATTTGACTTTGCATCATTAAAAAAATAAATTTATAAGACTTGAGATTAAACTTCAGCAAACAAACAAAAAACACAGAGCCAGTAGAGTGGGTTATTACATTGCCAAAATATTGAAGAGTCAAATAACTAAGTTCCCAGGATATTCCATAAATAATTACCATTGGCAGGATTAGTATGAGAAGACCAAAGAATACATGTGTTTTGAAGGTTAAGATAGTCTCTTATTTATTCAGAAGACAAAAACATCCAGAACACCTTAATAATCATATTTATTTTGTAGTGCTATTGAATAACAATTCTTGCTTATATTGTGAGCCTAAGCCACTCTAAGATTCTGAAGCACTCTAAGATTCTGAAGAATATTCTGAATTATCAGAGAAATTTTACTATGTTTAGTTTAATCTTATCATTAAAAATTCTATTATAACATAACTCATTTAAGGTTGATAATTCATATAGGCTACTATGTTAAACCAGTCACATTGTTCAAATTTTCATAATTATTTCATTCACTTATATTTCTGAACAAACAAAAATTAACTGCATTTGGGGATGGACAGAATATGGAGTGACTAACTTGAAACTGGAGCATTTTCTTTATAGGCAGATGACTAGTGAGCTAGTTAAGAATTGTAGATAAAATTGCTAAGTGTATATGAAAATTATTAAACTAATCTGGCTATAAATGAGACAGAAATCAGGCACATCAAAAGATCATTTAGGTTAAAAAGGGTGGAACTACTCATAGGCAACCTTGAGGTTCACAGATTTGAAATTTAAATTTGATACAAAAGATTATCTTAAGCTTTGACTTGCTGATGCCAATGATTTAATGGCCTTTGAATTAAACAGTTGGTAATTAGAAGGAAAGTCTGGAAGCAAAGAGATAGGAAAGCTGTCTACAAGGACAATAACTACGGTTGTGAAAAAGGGCAGATCCAAGGATGCTAGTTATTTGCAATGTAGTTTTTTTTCTCTATTTTTGTATTTATTGCATCTCAGTTCATTTCTCTTTATCCACCTCCGTATCTTGTTAGTCAGTATTGCTGACTCTAGTGAATTTTATGAACATGTTTCTGAGAGAAATTTTTTTTAGCTTTATTGCCATTCTCAGAATGTTATTTATCTAACCCTACGTCTCCTTGGGACAATCTTTTACTGTTCTCACAATATATATTTTCTAAGATTAATGTGATAAGCATGGTTTCTACCCGTTTAAAAAAAGAAAAGATTACATGTTTTAACTCCATCCCTATGGGCACTTAACTTGAGTTAAAATTTTTCCTCTAACAGGTACTGTCCCTTAATGAATAGTATTTTCAGATAAGCCATTTTCCTCTATATTGTGTTAGCAGATATTTTGTTTTTTCATTTGTTTTGAGAAAGAGCTTTGCCAGCAGCAATAGGCCCTGTACGTAGTGCAAGTAATCATTGATCACAGGGTAGCAGCATGACAGAGTGGAAAGAACATTAGACTGATTCTACCGGTAATCTGGGCATATAACTTAAAAAACTATCCGTATTCTAGTTTCTTCATCTGTAAAATGAGACTATGCTTCCCCTAGCTTCCAAATTCTATATTTTCTTTCTTACAGTATTTTCTCTTTTACTGTATCAATGTTTTGTATATCATCTTTTTTCTTTGATAATTTTGCTAATTTATTTAGCATCTATCTGGTTATGTGCCCTCTTAGATCTCTAATGATTGACCATCTAATCAAGATTTCATTTCCCTTCTGCATGCTTACAGAGTTATAGTTACAATAATTCTTTAAAAACATCTAATATAGTATCTGTGAGCATTGTATTTTTTATGGAAGTAGCCCTATTTGTTAAAATTTTACCAGGATGTTACAGTATAAACTTGACCATTTATATTGTATAAACTCAATAAATTAAATAAGATTTCCTCCCTAAGTAATTTATATATCTGCAATATCTTATTAGCTTGGACACTACTAGAATTTGGAATTAAATATTTTTGGAAGTTAAAATATCTACGGTTAAAGCTACTTCTAATTCACTGTTTCAAAGCAATTACTATCAAGAAGCAGTCTTTAACCAAGTTAGAGTTTCACAGCTTAAATACACGAACAAACTGTCAAACATTTTTTACTCTCTTGGGTGCAAAGAGTGTAAATCAGTTAAGATATAATTATAATTAATAATTGTTACTATTACCATAGTAGCTTTATTTATAAAACATTACTTCTTCCCTAATTAAATAAGGCATTTAGTACTTTGCATGAGCAATTAAATTATTAAGTGGTTACATTATGCAGCTAAACACATGAAAACCAAGAATAACAAGACAGTTAACATAAAAGAAAACCAGTGATGTGAGATGAATTAAGGAGAAAATGAGCAAAGTGAGAAAATATTTAAAGCAAAAGCTTACCTGAAAAATTGAAGTGTCCAAGAGGTCAGTAAAGCATGTACACAGAGCCAAGTGGTATCGACTCCAGTAGCAAAATATAGGGAAGCCCAGTCTAATAAGATGATATTGTGGGTAGGCTGACTCATGTTTATTTTCCCTCAGGGAACAAAGGTGTACTTAAGAGTACTTTTTCTGTACTAAATTGCAACTTTCAAGGAGAAGATATAATCATCAGACTCCCGAATCTGTGCAATCTGTAATGCGGTCAGAGAAGACAAGTTAAATTCTGACTGGCAAAAATCTGCATGGTCCACACAGCACACACTATGCCCACTATTCTATTCTACCTGTATCATTTAAGGTACCAAAAAATAAACATCGGAAGCCTATAAGCAAGCAAGAAACAAACCTGGAAATAATGAGAAAAGGCAAGAAGGAGACCTATTTCCCATGTGGGAGGTATTTGTGAGTTAAGATAGGCTATTATCTCACTTTATTTCTGGAAAGTCTGAATTCAATTACTTTTTCTTAAAAAAAAAAAAAACTCACTGTAGACAATATTTACAAATATTTACCTCTCTCTCCTTTTTCCAGTCGGTCATTCATCCCTTAAATCTTTGTCACCTTAGCTCTCAGTGAAACATTTCTTTGAAAGGTCACTAATAATCTGCTAAATATCAAGTTTGATAGGTATGTCTCCATCCTCAAATTTTTGACCTGTCTGTAACATTTGACATTATTGGTCACCTTTCTCTTTTTGCAAATTTTACAAATGGTGGTTCTATAACGTTGTGCTATCTTAATATTCCTCTTACTTCTTTGAGCCTTCTTTTCTGCTGCCTTTGATTTCTTCATTTACTAACATAGTTCCTATAGGTAATTAACTATACAGTATTACAACAGAGTAAAAGTGGTTCAGTACCTCTGGCATCTTTCTGAACAAGGCAAAGACCTTAAAATGCTCTAATCAAATGCAATTAGTATATTTACTCCCCTTTCATTATTGTCTAGAGTTTTTGTTTCAACCTTTGCTTAACCACTCACATATAAAGAAACCATTTTCAATAAGTAGTTAAATTAAATTTATGGATGTATTTTATCAATTTCTGTGATTATCACTGTTTCTTCTACACCATGCTTTCCTTTTGGGTTTCCTGATATTATAGAGGCATGGACTATGGTAATATTTTAGTGAGAGTCTGTAGATGGTAAACTTGCTCCAGTCTTTATGTGCCTGAAAACATCTTTATTTTGATCTCATTCTTGAGGGATAGTTTAACTAATACACACTTCTAGGTGAGTTTATTTTTTTCTCTCAGTATTTTTTTTTTTTTTTTTTTTTGAGATGTTCAGAATTTCCCATCATATTCTGGGTCCTGCCAGACACACCAAATTATAAAGCCCAGCAGAAATCCATCAAAAGTTGAAAATGGTACATCTGGGACATCAAATATAAGCAGGATCAAAGGGCATAATTAAGCTGCATGAGCAGGTAGCCCAGACTCCAATGCCACTCACCAGTGTTGCACCAAACCACTTCCCTCAGCTCACACTAATAGTTACATGGGGGATACTGTATGAGCAGCTTCAGGAAAAGGAAAAGGCCTGAGCTTTTATAGGTAGTTTATGGACAGGTTAGCTTGATATGCAGTTGCCAGTCAAAAATGGGAAGCAGCTACATTGCAACATCATTCCAGATGTCCTCGAATGAAACTGGAGAGGGAAAATTTTCCCAAAGGGTGAAGTCTGAGCAGTGCACCTGGAGATCCACTTTGTGTGGAGCTCTATAAACTCTTTAAGGCTGAATGGATACAAGTGAGCTTTGAATTCTCCTTCTCGATGTTCTACTCCTATCAGTCAATACTCTTAGTTCTAAGATAACATAAAACTTAGTCAAGCTGATTATGTAAAGAGAGGGAGAGAGAGTCTTACAATAAGGATACAGAAATATTTTATAGAACTCCAGGTTAGGAGCAAAACCAGGCCCCTAAAAAATTTTAAAAACAGGCTGGCATTGCATCTGGATCTTTCTCCATATAATCTCTGTTCCTCTCTGAATGTGTGATTTCCTTCATATCATTTTCTCTGTCTTCTCTATACACTGACTTATTCTGCTTCTCTGGTAGAAATGGTATGTGGAAAATGGTCAATCTATATCCCTCAAGATTTATATATATATATGAATGTATGTACCTGAAACACTGAATTTTTGAAATCTGATATAAATATAAATTCTCACGTTAAAAATTCTATCAGGCCCAGCTTGAATCAGGTGCCTATTTTTGGTCCAATCAACTTGATAGAGTACAGTCATCTTATTCAAAATGTTTGCTGAGGGCTCAGCCTTGACTCTGAAGGAGAACTGGGTCACTGTGAGCTGAACAAATAGATATATTCTATCATCCTCATTCATTCTCCTAGTTATTCAGGTTGAAATCTCTTAAGTCAGCTTAGGCTTATGCTTCTTTTGTATTTACTATATAGTTCTGTCACCAAGAACTAATCCATTATTCTTTCAAAATTATTCTTTTATCTTTCTTTCTCCATTCTCAATGACTTTATTACTTGCCAAAATAATAGTCAAAAAAAGGGATTTTTTTATTGACACGGTAATTGTATGGGGTACAGCGTGGTGTTTCAATACATGTATACATTGTATAATGATCAAATCATGGCAATTAACATATTTATCTAAAACATTCATTTCTTTCTTGTGAGAATATTCAAACTCCTCTCCTCTAGCCATACACAATATTGTTAGCTACAGTCACCCTACTGTGCAAAAGAGTACCATAACTTATTTCTCCTAACTGTAACATTCTACCTGTTAACCACCCTCTCCCCATCTCCTCTTCTCCCCATCTCCCCCTCTTCCCAGTCTCTGGTAACCTCTATTCTACTCTCAACTTCTATGAGGTCAATCTTTTAGATTATGCATAGGAATGAAACCATGCAATATTTGTCTTTCTGTGCCTGGCTTAATATCACTTAATATAATGTTAAAAAAGGGATATTTCACTGTAGTTAAAGTTGCATTTCTTTACTAGTGAAGATAAACTTTTTTTTCATGTTATAGGCTATTAGTATTTCTTCTTCTATTGGTCCGTATCATGGGCTGAATTGTGTACCCGACCCCACCCCCACTCATATGTTTAAGTTCCAACCCCAAGTTGATTATATTTGGAAATAGGTCCTTTAAAGAGGTAATTAAGGTCAAAAAAAAATCAAAAGGATTTTAAGGCAATAGTACTGGTATCCTAGTAAGAAGATGAAGAGACACCATGGGTGGTGGTATACACAGAGGCAAGGCCATATACAGACACAGCAAGAAAGCAGCTATCTGCAAGCCAAGGAGAGAGGCCACAGGAGAAATCATATCTGCTGACACCTTCATCTTGGACTTCTAGCCTCCAGAACTGTGAGAAAATAAATTAGTGTTGTTTAAGCTTTGAAATCTATGGTATTATGTTACGGCAGCCCTAGGATAGTAACACTGTTTGCCTGTGTTCATTATCCATTTTTCTTTTGAAATGTTTGTTTCTTCTGGTAATAGCTCTCTAAACACTAAGCCTCTTAGCCTTTTATACATAATAAATGTTACAAATATTTTACCCAATTTATTTGCTCCCTCCTTCACCTTTTATGGTTTTGTTTTGCTTTACATAGTCTTTTTTTAATGTAGTCAGACTTTTCACATTTTTCCTATATTATTGCTGCATTTGAAATTATGCCTAAGAAAGGCCCTCCCATACCCACAATTATATTTATATTTATCTATATTTTCTTCTAATTCTTTTTTTTCGTGACCGGTAAGGGGATCGCAACCCTTGGCTTGGTGTCCCCGCACCCGCTCAGCCAGTGAGCACACCGGCCATCCCTATATAGGATCCGAACCCGCGGCGGGAGCGAGCGCAGCAGCGCTCCCAGCGCCGCACTCTCCCGAGTGAGCCACGGTCGACCCTTTTTATTTATTTATTTATTTTTTTCTTTTTCTTTTTGGTCTCATTTGAATGTTGTTTTCAGTTTATGGTATAAAATACAGCTCAATTTTTTCAAAATAGCTAACCAATTGTCCCTGTACCACTTATTCGACCATTTTTCTCATTGATTTGAAATATCTTATCATACCCTAAATACTTACATACATTTAAAACTCCTGTTGCTTTTTGCTTAAACAGTTATTTATTCAATAATTCACTTTGGAAGCTATATTCTTCCACATTTATCACTAGGGAAAAAGAATTTTCCACCAAGGTTAAGAAACATTATTTTGTGTGTCTTATGTTGTAAAAATTATGGGGAAAATTAAGTTAGTTTTAAAATTAAAATAGTACATAATTGTTTTCAGTTAACAATAAACATCAAAACAAATATATACAAACTTATGCTAACCAACTGATAAGCCAAATAATTTAGCCGAATTATCACACTAATTAAAAAGAAATGAAAAAACGATACAGAAGAAACTACACGAGGATTTTCATTTGGCTTTTTCAGTCTCCATTCTATAGAATAGTTCTCGTCCTTTTTTTTTTATTTTTTTTTTAATTAGTTATTCAAAATTTCCTTTTCTCCCTCAATGCTCTAGATAAAATTCTAGTAGTAATGGGAGATGAGCCGAGAGCGCTATTTTTACAAAGATCACTACTTAGCGGTAAGAACAGGGGGCCTGGAAGAGGGGAAGTTGAGGGTTCTGCTATACAGGTTCTCTCAAGAAAAGGGTATAGACGAGATTTAAGCTGCAAAGGCCCTGCAACACCCATGTTGAATGTGCTTTGATAGTGTCTGAGTCTCTCCTGTCCATGTTCAAGGATGCAGCCATGGCAGGAATTTTGGAGAAAATTCGGGAGACTTGAAAATCATGGCAAAGCTTTAGCTATTATTACAATTATCATTTTCTCTCTACTTTCCATATGCCACGCACTCTACATACCATGGGCACTTTATAACCACATAGCAAATGTGAAAATTATGATCAGCATTGCTACAGAGAAGATGAATTTGAGATTCGAGGAATCATAAACTGCCCAAGATCACACTGTCAAAAACTAGTTCATCCCACCAGAAACCTCTCGCGAACCAAAACAAAAAACGAAAAACGTAGCTGGGCTAAACCTTAACGCTCGAAACTCCGTGGCCCTAGTTAGCACGGTAATGTCAGAGAAAACGAGGCTGAGGGTGATCACAGACCCGGGCCAGTGAAATACGAAAGCGATCCCTCTCAGCCCCTGCTCTCTCTTGACCTTCTTGCTCTGAGATGCGGGAGGCGCGGGGAGGACGCCGAGGCGGTGTGTGTGGAAAGGCGAAACCCAGAGAGAGGCCACAAAGAATGCCGGCTAAGAGTTTTGAAAGCGATAAGATAAACCTGTTAAAAACTGTAACTACGCGCTCATCCAACACCTGGTGAGAGAGATTTGGCAAGATCCTCTACGAGGCACAGCTCGCGACTTCGAGAAACTCCACGGCCTCCAGGTCCGTCCCAGCGTTCCTTGTAGAGACAAGCCCTGGAGTCTATTGGCCCGTTCGGCTACCGTAGGCCTGGAGTTGCTACGGAAACCCTGCGGCCATAGCTATGTCGGTGCAGCAAGTCCCTCCTTCGCGGGTTTTCGTGGAACTGGTTCCCTGGGCTGACCGGTGCCGGGAGAACAATCTGGCCTCCGGCGGAGAGACGCTGCCCGCTGTCCGCCGTCCCCTCTCTTCAGCACCGGCCCAAACTGCGACTCGCGAAGTGCACGTAAGTGGCACCGCTGAGGTGTCTGCGGGCCCTGACCGGGCGCAGGTAGCAGTTCGAGTGAGCAGCACCAAGGTGACGGCAGCGGAGGCCAAGAAGAGTGTTTGCCGCCGCCTAGATTACATCACGCAGAGCCTCCAGCAGCAGGGTCTGCAGGTGAGATCTCCGCGGAAGAGGAACTTCGAGCCGAACAGCTCCAAGGGCTCGGCGCCGAACAGCTCCAAGGGCTCGGCGGGTGGTCGGCCCGAACTAGCCCCTGGGGCGGGGGTGGAGGTAGGGAGAGTATGGAGCATTTAGGCGCCTTTGTCGCATTGGTATTCTAGGGCGCCAGGACCTGATTCTTTGACCCATCTTGTCGTAGGTGAAAGCAATTATTGACTGCAGTGAACCTAAAATGTAAAGGAATGAAAAGTGGGTTGGTTTTTGTCTTTGCTGGAATGATTTTGATTGTAAACTTGAAATGATGAAATGTTAAACTTGAAATGGTACCTGTAATTACTTGTCTAAGTAGAGTTCTGTACGCTAAGCATTTTTTTTTTTTTTTTGCCTTTTTTTTATTCTGCACCATGGAATTGAAAAGTGAGGAGCACAACCTACTTCCTCCCAACAATGCAAAGCTTGGCATGGAGTGGTTCTTAAGGATTTTTCACAAATACTAACGTTGGAGGAAAGGAAGGAGGTTGAATCCATTTTCCTTTCATAAAGATTTCCAAAAATGTCTCCAACTTTTTTACCTTTAACTTTTAAAATTAAGCCAGCATATTGTAGATGCCACATATATGAAATATCTTTACGTACTTACCGGAGATGTCCATGAAACAGATCACTAAATAAATCCTACCTTAAGCCAACTTCTAAGAAAAGAAGGAAAAAAATGAACCAGCCTTATTTAATCTTCACAGCAGCCTACTTAGGCATGTTTTAATATCCCCATTTTGCAGGTTTAAAGAAGTCAAATAATGCTCTGAATTTTAACCAGGACGCTATTTGAACCCATGTGTTCTTGAAGTCTACATTGCTTCCAACTATGTCAGACTCCAGATGCTTAGAATAAAAGAAAATTAGAAACCAAAGAGATCAACTATCTCAATTTCTTCATTTTACAGAGGACCCTAAAGGCCAGAATTGACTTATCCAGGGTAAAACTGAGTTGGTAAAATGAATTCTTTTTTAGATTTTTCTTTTTCTTTTTAAAATTTATCTCAATTGACACAGTAATTATATATACTTACGGGGTACAATCTAATGTTTTGATACATGTATGTTGTATAATGATGGGTCAGGGTGTTAATGTATCCATCACCTTAGGCATTTATCATTCTTTGTGTTGAAACATTCAAAGGTCTCTCCTCTAGCTATTATATAATATACAAAACTTAACTGTTAATCGTAGTCACCCTACTGTGCAGTACAGAACTTATTCCTCCTAATTGTAATTTTGTACACTTTGGCCAACCTCTCCCTGTTTTCCCTTTCCTCCTCCCCTCTCCAGTCTCTGGTAACCACTGTTCTACTCACAATCTCTATAATATCAATTTTTTTTTTTTTTTTTAGATTCCACATATGAGTGAGATCATATGGTGTTTGTCTTTCTGTGCCTGGTTTACTTCACTTAACATAATGATCTCCAAGTCCATCCATGTTGCTGCAGATGGTGGCTTTCATTCTTTTTTATGGACAAATAGTATTCCATTGTTTGTGTATACCACATTTTTTTAATCCATTCATCTGTTGTTGGGTACTCAGGTTGATTCCATATCTTGGCTTTTGTAAATTGTGCTGCAGTAATAAACATGGGAGTATAGATATCTGTTCAACATACTGTCTCCATTTCCTTTGGGTATATACCCAGTAGTGGGATTGCTAGACCATATGGTAGTTCTATTTTTAATTTTTGGAGGAACCTCCATATTGTTTTCCATAATGGCTGTACTAGTTTGCACTCCCACCAACAGTGTGTGAGTGTTCCCTTTTCTCCACATTCTCACTAACACTTGTTTTCTTTTGTCTGTTTGATGATAGCCATTCTAACCGAAATGAGGTGGTATCTCATTGTTTTGGTTTGAATTTCCCTGATGATTAATGATGTTGAATTTTTTTTCAGATGCCCGTTGGCCATATATATCTTCTTTTGAGATATGTCTATTCAGATGCTTTGCCCATTTCTCAATTGGGTTGTTATTTTGCTGTTGAATTGTTTAAGTTCCTTATATATTCTTGATATTAACTCCTTGTCAGATGTATAGTTTGCAAATATTTTTTCCCATTTTGTAGGTTGTCTCCTAACTCTATTAACAGTTTCCTTTGTGTAAAAGCTTTTTAGTTGGATGGAATTACACTTGTCTATTTTTGCTTTTATTGCTTGTGCTTTTAAAGTCTTATTTTAAAAATCCTTGCCCAGCCCTGTATCGTGGATCAATTTCCCCTATGTTTTCACCTAGTAGTTTCATAGTTTTGGGTTTTACATTTACATCTTTAATCCATTTCAAGTTGATTTTTGTATATGTTGAGAGGTAGGGAACGAGTCTTATTTTTCTGCATGTGGATATCCCGTTTTCTCAGGATCATTTACTGAAGAGACTCTCTTTTCCCCAATATGTATTCAAAGATCAGTTGGCTATAGGTATGTGAATTTATTTCTGGGCTCCCTATTCTGTTCCACTGGTCTTTGTGTCTGTTTTTATACCAGTACCATACAGTTTTGGTTATTATAGTTTTGTAGTATAATTTGAAGTCAGGTAGTATGATGCCTCCAGCTTTGTTCATTTTTTTCAGGATTGCTATGGCTATTCAGGGTCTTTTTTGGTTCCACAAGAATTTTAGGATTTTTTTTTTTCTATTTCAGTGAAGAAGTTCATTGGTATTTTTATAGAGATTGAATTAAATCTGTACATGACTTTAGGTAGGATAGCCATTTTAATAATATTCATACCAATCTATGAACATGGGATATCTTTCCATTTATTTATGTCCTCTTTAATTTCTTTCTTAAAAGTTTTGTAGTTTGAGGGCCGAGCCCGTGGCGCACTTGGTAGAGTGCTGCGCTAGCAGCGCGGCGACGCTCCCGCCGCGGTTCGGATCCTACATAGGAATGGCCGGTGCACTCACTGGCTGAGTGCCGGTCACGAAAAAGACAAAAAAAAAAAAAAAAAAAAAAAAGTTTTGTAGTTTGTATTGTAGAGGTCTTTCATCTTCTCTGTTAAGTTTATTTCTAGGTATCTTATTTTTTTTGCAGTTATTGTAAAAAGAATTGTTTTCTTGATTTTCAGATAGTTTGCTATTACTATATAGAAATGCTACTGACTTTTGCTTGCTGATTTTGTATCCTGCAACTTTACTGAATTTGTTTATTATTTCTAAGAGTTTTTTGGTATAGTTTTTAGGGTTTTCTATGTGTAAGATCATGGCATCTACAAACAGGGACAGTTTGATTTCCTCCTTTCTAATTTGGATGCCTTTTATTTCTTTCTCTTGTCTAATTGCTCTGACTAGGGCTTCCAGTACTATGTTGAATAGAAGTAATAAAAGTGGGCACTCTTGTCTTGTTCCTGATCTAAGAGGAAAAGCTTTTAGCTTTTCCCCATTCAGTATATTATCATCTGTGGGTTTGTCATCTATGGCCTTTGTTGTATTGAGTTACATATTGTTAAGGCTTTTTATCATAAAGAAATGTTGAATTTTGTCCAATGCTTTTTCTGCATCAATTGAAGTGATCATATATTTTTTCTCTTTCTTTCTGTTAATGTGGTGTATCACATTTATTGATTTACATATGTTAAACCATCTTTGCATCTCTGGGATAAATCCCACTTGATCATAGTGAATGATATTTTTAATGAGCTGTTGAATTTGATTTACTAGTATCTTGTTGAGAATTTTTGCTTTAAAAATGCATTCTTGCTTCCAGCTTATTGCTAGAAATGCCATATCACCAAAAGCAAGTCTTTATTTTAATGAGAAAATATACTTGTATTGCATTTACAAACATGAGTGTTACTAAAAGTTTATTTATAAAAAAATTCTTTGAATGATTTTACAATTTAGAAGAATTCAAATGCTAATTATAAATAATGTGAATAAAGTGGGTTTAATGTTTAGAAAAATATTTCTTAAAACAACTGCTGCCAGTGCTACAGTCCTGTTTGAATAATATAACTAGTTCTTATCTTATTTACATAAAATGTAAACTAAGCTCACATGGCTCTAACTTGTAATATGTAAAACAAAATAAAAAAGTCCAACTTACAGTAATTACATTAATATTCAGTGTTCAAGGCAAGACATAGGAAGGATAGTAATCTCCCAATTATTTCTGCTATTGGAGGAAAACAGTCATGTAGATAATTTGTTCAGTTGATAATAAAAATAACATTTATATTACTTTTGAGGATGAATTATGGGTCTTCACAAAGTCCCTCTTCATTTTTAAACTTTGAGATCTTGGGTTGTAAGGTTTATAAACACTGTTCTCCTGCTTAAAGGGCTCCTTATAATCCAAACTCCTTTGCTTAATTGATGGAGCCTAACTCTATTCTCATTTTGTGTCATCTCTCTTCCCTCTTTGACGAGCTGACTTCTGGGGTGTTTTTTTTTGGGGGGGGGGGTTGTTTATTTCTTTAAGAACCAGCCCAACCTCACCTCCTTGGTGTTCCCTTTGTAACATAACACTGTTCCCTGCCATACAACACTCCATTCCTTGCTTGTAATAAAACTTATCACTCTGGTTTATAATTCTTGATTTACTTGTCTCTCCTCCATATTCTAAACCTCTCCAGAGCAGAGACCATTTGTCTTTTTTTTGCATTTATGGATTATGTTCTATACATATCACATAGAGTATACTCTGTTTTTTTTTTGAATGAAGAATGAATGAAATACTAAATGAATATTAGTTCAGCTATATTATAGATAACAGACTTATGAACTTATGTGAAGGTATAACCCTCATTTTTAGTGTTGTTTTCATGGAAAAGATGTTTTAAAGTTCTAAACAGTATTTCCTTAGCTAACAAACATTTATTAAGCATTCTCTATCACTGTTCATTTTTAAATGTCATTTAACAATGTAATATTGTCTTAGTTGGTTCAGTTTGCTGTAAAGAAATACAATAGACTGGGTGGCTTATAAACAACAGAAATTTATTTCTCACAGTCCTGGAGACTGGGAAGTCCAAGGTCAAGGCACCAGCAGATTTGGTGTCTGGTTGGGGACCATTTCCTGGTTCATAGAAGGCACCTTCTCACTGTGCCTTCACATGGTGGAAGGAGCAAGGCAATTCTTTGGGACCTCTTTTATAAGGGCACCAATGGAGTTTGGGTGTATTGTCCTCCCAGAACTCATATGGAAATCTAATCCCCATTGTGGCAGTGTTGGAAGATGTTTGAGGCTTGGGGGCGGATCCCTCATGAATGGATTAATGCTCTCCCGGGGGGGGGGGGGGGGGGGGGGGGGGGGGGGGGGGTGTTAGTGAATGAGTTCTCTATTAGTTCCCACCACAGCTGGTTGTTTTAAAGACCCTGGTACCTCTCCTCTCTTTCTCTCTCTCTCTTGCTTCCTCTTGCTTCCCCTCACTATGTGATCTGCTTGTACCCACTGGCTGCCTGCCACTTTCCACCATGAGTAGAAGCAGCCTGAGGCCCGCACCAGATGCAGCTGTCCCAGAATTGCAAACCAAATAAACCTCTGTTTTTTATAATTTCCCCAGTCTCAGGTGTTCTGTTATAGCAACACAAAACGGACTAATACAGGCATTAATTCCACTCATGAGACTCTCGCCCTTATGGCCTAAGCACCTTCCAAAGGCTCCACCTTTTAGCACCGTCATATAGGTGGTTAGTTTTCAACATATGAATTTTGGATGGAAAACAAACATTCAAATCATGTATGTAATTATACTGTTTTCTGATTTGTAGGTTTATTCCCCACACCTTCCCCCATAGGCTTTAAACTTCAGTATTTGTCTACTCATAATTGTATTTTCTTCAATAAATATATAATGAATGCCTCAGGCATGTTGTTAGGCACTAGCAATAGAGAATGAGTAAAATTTAGGCACTCTGCTTTAGGAGTCTCATGATAGGGTCTAAATCATGGTATAGAAAAAGTGGCTGTGATGAAAGTGTGTACATAGTACAATACAGTATAGCAAGAAAAGAAGAAATGTTCATTTACTTGAGGAATTCCAGAAAGATTTCATAAAGGAAGTGACACTTGCATCAAATCCTAAACAATGGCTGAAGGAAAAACATTTAAGTTCCACATTAGAATGCAGCAAGCATATATATTCAGAGCATTATAGGCAGGTCAGTATGGCTAGAACAGAGGAGTACCTAGGAACATGGGGAGAAATCAAGAGATAAGACTAGAAAAGAAAGCTGGAAGCAGAAGAACATGGAGGAAAGCCTCCTGTGTCCTACCAAAGACTTGGGTATTATTTATGTTAAAAAAAACTGCTTCCAGTTAGCTCAGATCGTTAGAGTGTTACTCTCTAACACCAAAGTCAAGGGTTTAATCCCTGTACCAGCCTGCCTCCAAAAACAAACAAAACAAAAAGCAAAACTGCTTACTACTGCTAGACCTTTTACAAATGTTATCTCATTTAATACTCCTACCATATTAGATCAGTATTTCAATTGCTGTTTTACACATGAGAACTCTCAGCAACAGAGTGGTTATTGGCAGATAGCTTGACCACAATCATACAATGGCAAAGTAGCGGAGTTTAGACTCCAACCAAGAACTTTGACCTCAGAGACCATGCTTTCACAACTACAGTATGTTGCCTTATTCTCTGGGCAGGAGGTGATTGAGGTTTTAGGTAGGAGATGTAGCAGATGCAGTTGATACCTCCCCACTGATATCCCTTGGCACTTCACATTTGTGTGCATGAAGACCCAACTTTTGTCTATTAACATTTGTGAATTCCTTGCCTGAAAGTGAAAGCTTTCCTTGGTATCAGGAATTCAGTCTGCCTGCAAGTGAGGCCAGCCAGTAATGCCAGATAATTAACATCCTCTCCCCCAGCCCTACCAGCCTTCATCTGAAGGTTGATGTGGGATGGAATGACTGAGATGATGAATGGAAAGGAGACCCCAGCTTCCTCACCCCTTGTGAAGGATGAGGCATGTGTTGCACCTCAGTTCCAAGAATTGCTCTGCAGGTTAAATTTGAGTTGCCCACAGTAGTAATTTGCTTGACAACACACTCTTTAGTTGCTTTCTTCCATTCTCTGGCTCCCCACTTCCCTACTGGTATTTTTGGGATCACCTCCAAAATTAACTGTACTCAAATTCTTGGGATCTGTTTCTAGGGGCACCCAAATTTACATAGGGAGAAGTGGGAACAGAATAAACATATACACTGGCTAAAGTTTTACATTATTAAAAATGATGACAAAATAAATGTCCTTTTAGCTGTATATTTATACGTGTCCGTAATTAATGTTCTTTGGACATTAATTTCTGGGTTATCTATATATGAAGGCTTATGAAAAATTTCTCTCTACAAGGTAAGTTAACACTTTCACTTGGCCCAGTAGGTATTATTTTCTTCTCTAATTTTGCCAATTCAGTAGTCTACAAAATGATACTATTATTTTTTTAACATTTGAAGTTAAACTTTTTTCATGTAAATTTCCAGTTCATAATACTTTGCCCATCTTTCTAATGTCTCTTTATTAATTTGTAAGAACTTTAAAAATTAAGGTTATCAACAACCTATCTGTCGTATATTGCAAAAATTTTTCCCGGTTTCTTATTTGCCATATAACTTAGCTTATAGTATTGAACATTAAAAGTTAAAGTTTTATTTAGCCAAATTTATTAATCTATTCTGTATGTTTTATGCTTTTGATGTAGTGCTTATGGGGTTCTTCCCAAGCCTAAGGCTATATAACCATTAACTAATATTTCCTGGAATCTTCAAGGATTCTTGATAGTACATTAAACATTTATTTTGTTCTTGGAATTTACTTTGGTATAAGCATAAGGGTTTTGTTTTCTCTTAAATAGGTAAGTAGGTGTACTGAGAACATTTATTGTAGTCTATCTTTCTCTTACTGCACGTACAAGAACCTATCTCAAAACTGCCTTTAAAAATAAAAAGTATTGCCTTACATAACTGAGAAAATAAGTTGTAATATGGGCTTTCAGGTATAGTATGGTCACGGCTCTATTTTGATGCAGTTCTCTTGGCTTTACCCGCATCTTCCTGAATGATACCAAAATGACTGCCACATTCCCAAGCCATGCATCACGTTATACCTTAAAGAGAAAGACAATAATCTTTATTTCCTACAACCACATTCTTTTTTAAAAGTCTACAGTTCTCTCTAAATGTACAACCTGTACTTGTCTTCGTGGCCATAGAAATGCCATAGACTAATCAGCTTAGATTTAGATCTCTGCCTAGTGTTTAACCTGATCCTGTGGCAAGTCAGCTGTGATAATCCTAAGTGGTTTGAACTTATCAGGACTTACCCTGAACCACATAGTTGCTGCTCAGAGGGAGTAGGAGCAGAATGTATAACATGAGGATTCCATATTGCGTGTTGTGCCTACTGCTTTGAAATGTCACTTGTAGGACGGCCCCATGGCTCACTCGGGAGAGTGCAGCGCTGGTAGCGCCGAGGCCGCGGGTTCAGATCCTATATAGGGATTGCTGGTACACTGACTGACTGAGCGTGGTGCAGACCACACCGTGCCGAGGGTTGCGGTCCCCTTACCGGTCAAAATACAAAAAAAGAAAAAAAGAAATGTCATTTGTTATTGTTATTTGCAATCTTCAGACATTCTTGAATCAGTTTCAGAATACTAGTTCATTTCGTCCTTTCTGTGCTCCTGTATTAGTACCACACTGTTTAAATTATTACATCATTATGAAACACTTGTAGGGTAAATTCTCTCCTCATTACTCTTCTACCAATAAGATTTCCTATCTGCGGGGAACAGAGGGACATGTTAAATGACAACATGGGGATACAATCAGAAATCCAGATGGTGGAAAATTCTATAGGACAAATAAAACTTCTGTTTATGTTGTGCATTGCTTATACGTTGATTTCAGGATAATTGCTGATTTTACAGTATTGTGTTCCAGTCTATTTATTGAAATATTTTTTCTGTAAAGTTTTATGGTTTTCTTAATGTTTATCCTTTTTAAGTTTCTTCCTATGAAAAGATAAATTCTTAGGGCTATTGACAATGTTAGCTTGCTTCCTCCATGTAATTTACATAGTTATTCCTGTCTCGACCATTTTGTCTTAAAACTCTGCCTTTTGTACTTAAATAAAACAGTAGCTTACTCAGGAAAACATAATGGACTAGGCTATTATATTTTAACATTATTTAGTTTTGTACTCAGTTTGGTAGGGTTTCTCAGTCTTGGCACTACAAACATTTTAGACTGGATAATTCTTTGTTGTCAGGGACTGTCCACTGCATTGTAAGATGTTTAGCAGCATTCCTGGCCCCTCCCCATAGCGTGACCAACATGTGTTGTTTACCTGGAACTATTTGAGTTTTAATGCTTTTTTGTTTTTTTTTTTTTTGGTGGCTGGCTTGTATAGAGATCCGGACTCCCTTGACCTTGGTGTTATAACACCACACTCTAACCAACTGAGCTAACTGGCCAGCCCCTATTCAAGTTTTAAAACCGCTTGGCCTGTGTCTCAGGAACCTTTCCAGGTTTAACAGGGACACTTGATCACCCTGTCTACTTTCTACATGACAGCAGTATACGCCCCTTCCCTGATTGTGATAATCAAAAATGTCTCCAGACATTGGCAAATGTCCCTTAAGAGGCAAAATCACTTTCCGTTGAGAACCATTGCCCTATTGATAAACAAAAAAATCTCACACTCTATGTGGGAGCCCACCAGCCAGAATACCAGGAATATATTTATAGTGAAACAAAGTTAGGTTTATTTAGCATAATGCAAAAAGAATGCATCCCGATGAACCTTAGGAATGTTTCAGAAACAGGGAGTAGGGAGGAGTCACTTAGGGGTTTTGGGCTTGTGTTGAGTCGTTCCAAGGAAAAATTAGTAAAGCAGAAGCACTTTGGTGAATGGCTATTTTATTCATTTGTTTCATAGAAAACCCAGAGAATTAAAGTTGGTCATAGCAATCAAGAAGAAAAAGAATGCTAATCATTTTTGTGGTTGCAGTTTGGTTAGTTTCTCTTAGAAACTTTGCTTAGGTTCCGTATGTGTCCTCTTGGAAACATTATTTTCTGCTTAGACTTTCTCAATCTGATTGCCAAAAGGCAATTTTCACTTCCCCGACATTCCCTGTAATATTATTTGGAACTTCCAAATGCATCAATATGCGACTATTTATATATTTATCAACTATGTGACTATTACTGCACTGAAGGTGAAAATGGAGTGTCCTAAGTAACTTTGGGAAATGGTGTTTTGACTGGAAAATGTAAGGGTGAAGAATAAAGGTACCTAAAAGCTATACTCTAGTTGACAAATTTGTTTTCCAAGGATGAACTAGTTAACATTTCTGAAACTGCTTTGCATGTATACTGGAGCTGAAAAAATACAAGTTGGTGGATGGTGGGAGCCAAGTTTCTCACTTGGAGAGGCAAGTTACAGATAAGATGGGAAAGTTAGAATGAACTCTATGATTCTGAATTACAGTTGGAAACATCATTGTGAACTCATGTTTAGCTTCGTATATATACAGATGGAAAGATACAGAAACAATTGTAGATATGTATGTGTGTGATTTAGTACACATACATATATTATCTAGCTCTATCCACTGAGAGGGCTAGAAAGAATGACACCCCAGTAGCAGTGAGCATCCTCAGCATCCAGATGTTGGTTCTAAATACCAGTCTCAAAGAAAAGGTACTATGCTTCTTGGAGAAATGACTGTTCTAGGGCTAGGGCAGGGAAATGGAATAAGTCTGTAGCATCTTGTCCTAGAAGGTAAGGAAGTTCTCAAAAAATGAAGGAAGGGGTATGTCCAAAGGATATAGAAGCCAACCTGAAATAAATCCCAATGGCCAAAGCTAGAACAGTTTGAGCAACAAAATATAGTATTTATTGAGTAAGTGTGGGTTGTACTTAGTGACATGCCTCCAATAAAGTATGGAAAGGGAAAAATATTAACTTGGGCAAACACTACTTAACCAGGTGACCAAGGTTAACATCATTAGCAGTGCCATGTGATATCACATATGCCCTGATATGTTGTGATAAGAAAGGCACTTCACTTCTGTAGTATTCTTTTCTAAAACTTAAAACCCCAGTCTAATCATGAAAAAACATCAAACAAACCCAAATTGAGGGACCTTCTGCAAAATATATGACCCAAACTTTCAAGATCATGAAAATCAAAGGAACACTGATAGACTGTCACAGATCAGAAGAGACTAAAGAGACTTAATGAATTAGTGCAACAAGGTATCATAGATTCGATCCTGGAGTAATAAAAAGGACATTAATGGAAAAACTGGTAAAATCCAAATAAAGTTTAGAATTTAGTTAATTATAATGTACCAGTGTTGCCTTTTTACTTTTGACAAATGTACTGTAGTAATGTAAGGTGATAACATCAGAGAAATCTGAAACTGAGATATATGGGAATTCTGTACTATCTTAGCAAATTTTGTTTAAATTTAAAATTATTCCAAAATAAAAAGTTTATTTAAAAAGTTCAGAACAGCATGTAGAATATACTTTTATTTGTGAAAATGTCTATACATAGATCTGCTATTTTTATATGCATTAATAGATGGTTTACTGAAATGTTAACAGTAAAGGGGTTTGGGGACATTATTACTTTCTTTTTTGGTCTTTTCCCTAGTATTAAATTTAATTAGTGTGTATCATTTATATTTTTAAAAATAACACTATTACAAACAAAAATAACAATAAAAAGATACTTTTCTTTCCAACTACCTTTCCTAGAATTATTTCTCCAATAATTTTTTAATCAGAAGTTTTCTGTGTGTTTATCAAGTGAAGTGGAGGAAAAAATGAAAAAAGAAAAAAAAAAAGGCTTCCAAAAATTCAAGAAAGATATGTTTATATGTCATAAAAGGATATTAAATGACATAAAGGTTTCATGTTAATCACTTGAAAAAAGCTAATTATAAGCATTACATACAATACTGTTTTATACTTGTCTGTATTCTAAATTTTCTACAATGAGCGGGTATTACTTTTATAATAAAAAAATGGCGCTAATATTTTCATGGGAGTGACATGAGAGCTGTAATTGGAACTTGAGTTCAAATACTCAGGTTAAAGCTTTTTAGAGTTTTTCTGGATAGCATAAATTGCTTTGTGATTAGTTAATATCTTAAAATTTAGATGTAGCTATATCCCCTACAGAATAACTTACAATTACATCATTATTTGGCAAAATAATCATTATATATTTATTATGTGTTCTGAAAGATTTTTTTAAATGTATAAAATATAAGCTTTGCTTGTCCCCAAGGATCCGAGTAGCTGAAGAGTTCATTGCACTGAATTTAAAATCTCTTTTGGAAAGTAAATAAATATAACTTTTTCATCAGAATAATGTACCCTATATTTACCCAGGGAATCAAAAAACATTAATACTACTTTTCTAAAAGCAAACTAGCCCAGGTTCAGTGTTTCAAGAAATATTTCTGTCCTAGTAGCTTAGCAACTACTTTTGCTGAGTGCTTTCTCTATGCAAAATACTGTACTTTATATACAACTTCTCATTAAATCCTCAAAATAATTCTGTATGATGTACATTGTATTAACCTAATTTTATCAATGTGGAAACTAAGGCTCAAAAAAAGTGTGTAACTTGACCAAAGGTGCACATGATAGATATTCAGTAAATTTGTATTAAACTATTTGTAAACTGAACATTTTATAAACTCCAGCACTCTTGTAAGATTAAGTATGCTTTATGTACAAAGAATTCCTCAGATATATACCACCCTAAGTTCATACTTTCTTTACAAGCTAATGTAAAAATTTATAAATGGAGTGACAATTATGATGAAATTTTAAGCAAATCTTTATAGGTTTCTGAACTAATTTTATATCTTTAGGAAAGTTTTAAAACATGAGGTAAAGCAGTTTTGTTTTGCATACTTTATATCTTCTTGATGTTAATAAGTTTGGGTTTCTAATTTATGTTTTAGAGTAATTGCATTTTGTAGCCAAACATTTAGTAACAATATTCTTGTACTTTCTGTTTCAGGCAGAAAATGTAACTGTGACAAAGGATTTTAGAAGAGTAGAAAATGCTTATCACATGGAAGCAGAGGTGTGCACTACTAATCTTAACAAATAATTAAAAACAGCATGACTTTGTGGGGACAATTTGTCATTTATTTTTATTCTTGAACTGAAACGTACAGTAGAAATGATTCTCATAGTGTTGATAAAAGGGTTATTTTTCTCAAAATAATTTTTGATGTAATATATCTGTGTGAGCTTTTAAAATAAATTTAATGAGATTAGTTAAGAGAAATGGTTTAAAATGGAATTAAAATAGTAAAAGGGAAATAGCAGTTAATTGCCACCTGAATAAAATTTTAGTAATTTTATTGGCTAGTGAGCAGGAAGCACTACAGGAGAGAAATTTATTCTAAGATAAAAAGCAAATGGATAAAGTCATACCATAAAGGATTGAAACACTTTTCAACATTCTTTTGTTTTATAATGCAATTATACTGTGTTGTGATAAGTATTATTTAAAAATAAAAACCAGATGGAAGAAAATATTCGCAAACTATGCACCCAAGAAGGGATTAATATCCAGAATACATAAGGAACTTAAACTCAATAATAAAAAATAAGTAATCTGATTTAAAAATGGGCAAACGAGCTGAGTAGACATTTCTCAAAGGAAGACATACAAATGGCCAACAGGTACATAGAAAGGTGCTCAACATCACTAATCATCAGGGAAATGCAAATCAAAACCACAATCAGATATCATTCAGAAGTGAAACAAGTCAGGCACAGAAAGAGAAATACCACATGTTCTCACTTATTGGTGGGAGCTAAAAATAAATAAATAAATTCACACACACACACACACACACACACAAACACAAAAACCAGGGGGGGGAGAAAACATAACAACTACAATTCCTTGAAGTTGGTACGACAAGCAAACAGAAAGGACATTGTTGGGTGGGAAGGGGGAGAGGGAGGAGGGAGGGAGGTTTCGGTAATGGGCAACAATAATCAACCACATTGTATATCGACAAAATAAAATTTATTAAAAAAAAATGAATGGCTATTATCAAATAGACTGAAAATAACAAATATTGGCAAGGATATAGAGAAAGGGGAACTCTTATACATTGTTCGTGGGAATGTAAATTAGTATAGCCATTTTGGAAAACAGTGTGAAGGTTTATCAAAGAACAACACACAGAACTACCATACTATCCAGCATTCCAACTGCTGGGTATATTCTAAGGAAAGGAAGTCAACATGTCCAAGAGATACCTGCACTTCCATGTTTATCGCAGCTGTATTCACAATAGCCACGATATGGAACCAACCTATATGTCCATCAACAGATGAGTGGATAAAGAAAATGTGGTATGTATACATAATGGAAATATTACTCAGCCATAAAAGAGAATGAAATTCTGCCATTCACAACAAAATGGATGAACTTGGAGAAAGTTATGTTAAGTGAAGAAAGCCAGGCACAGTAAAAGAAATACTGTATGGTCTCACTCATATGTGGAAGCTGAAAAAGTTGATGTCATAAAAGTAGAGAATAGAATAGTGGTTTCTAGAGACTGGAGGGGGTGGTCAATGTATACAAAATTGTAGAGGAAGAATAACATCTAGTGTTCTATAGCAATGTAGAAGGACTACAGTAAACAAATTACTGTATAACTTCAAGTAGCTATTGAGAGGATTTTGAATATTTTCAACACAAAGAGGCGATAGATGTTTGAGGTGATGGATATGCTAAATACTGTGATATGTACACAAATACACCTTGTACTACATAAGTACATACAATTATCATGAGTCAATTAAGAAAAAAATAAGAATAAAAGTTAAAAAATAAATGAATAAATAAAAACAACTCAACCTTTACATAAATTAAAAAGATGAAAGTATTTTTAATACACTCAATTAGAGATAACATTTAGTTCCTGTACTTTTTACTTATCTTTAAAGATTTGATGATCAGGAATTTTTGAAATCAGAGCATGTCTGGGTTGTGGTTAGGTTACAGAATTGCGGTTTTTTTTCTGATTCCAAATGTTTTGGGGTATGTGCTTAGTGCTGCCACCTTGCTGCCTCAGAGGAAACAGAAGAGTGGGGTTAGAGTGGAGTCTTGTTTATTTAGTGAGAAAATCTTTGTCTAGAGGTAGAAAATACCTCAAGAAATCACCTGATTCTCCAGGCAGATAATATATTATTTTTAAAATTTTAAGGATGTGATCTTAGATTCAGATCAGATAGATCCAGATTTCCCAAAGGTCATAGAGCAAGAATTAGAATGAAAATTAGAACCCTGGCTTCTTATCTCTTGAGATTATAATTTCCACAATATTCTGTTTGTTTCCCCAATGCTTGCTTTAATAGTTTTGTGATTTCTCCATTTAAAATTTAACTATCTCAAAGAACTCTAAAATTAGGTATCCTTTTGGTAAAAGTTATTCTGTAGCAGTAGGGACTGAAAAACACCTTTCAAAACAGAATGAAGAGCCATCCGGTAAGATTCCAAATTATAGAGGTTAAAAGCTTGGAGTATGTTATAGCACTCCCCCAGTAATGAACATAGATAGGAGTAGGTTATCTTAGTTAAGGTTGTTTTTTGTGATGGTACCACCAGGGAGTAAGGACGAAAAGGAAACAGTCCCAGCAACTACATAGCCAGGCTTCATGGAAAACTGGAATGTTTTTTTAGACTACTGAGTTGTTCTAGGGACTGACCTTCCAGGTACAGAAAGAGTCCCTTAGCGCTGTTTGTTTTAAGACATGACAAAATGAGGATTTGGCTAAACTCTACTTCTCTTCCTTCTGCTTTACTTATCTATTTAATATTTTTTATTCAGATGTCTTAAGATCTGATTATATTTTGTATAGGGCTCCTTGGTAGCCAGAAGTCATAGATAGCACAATCTAAAATGTGATTCCCTTTAGGTCAGCACCAACAGTCAGCTGAGACCAACAAAATGGGATCACAAGATAAAGAGTATGCCAACCTATGCATAAAAAACAATGTGTGGCTTTATGGGTATGAATGTAACAAAAACTAAAATCTAATGTCGAACATATACAAGTACTCTCATGAACTGTTAAATATGTGGGTACTTTTAGAAAGTTTGTGGAAAATAGAATTAAAAAATAATAAGAATTTTTTCATTAACTTTTGAAGACCCCCTTTCTATGGAATAAGATTAGATGGTATGTAGACTCCTGCAACTTAATAGCAAAAAAGGAAATGCCTGATTTTAAAAAATGGGCAAAGGACTTGAATAGACATTTATCAAAAGAAGACATACAGATGGCCAATAGGTATATGAAAAGGTGTTCAACATCACTAATTATAAGAGAAACACAAATCAAAACCACAGTGAGCTATCACCTCACACCTGTTAGCATGGCTGTTCTCAAAAAAGCAAAAGACAATAAGTGTTGGTGAGGAGAGGATGTACAGAAGTTAGAATGCTTGTACACTGTTGGTGAAAAATGTAAAATGGTATAACCACTATGGAAAACAGTATGGAGGTTCCTCAAAATTAGAAAAAGAACTACCATATGGTCCAGGTATACCACTTCTAGGTATATATCCAAAAGAATTGATACCAGGATCTGGAAGAGATATCTGTACTCCCATGTTCATTGCAGCATTATTCACAATAACTAAGATATGGAAACAACCAAGTATCCACCAACAGACAAATGGATAAAGAAAATGTGTTGTATAGATATAGTGGAACGTTATTCAGCTTTAAAAAAGAAGGAAATCCTACCATTTGCAACAAGATGGATGTACCTGAAAAACATTATGTTAAGTGAAATAAGTCAGTCATAGTAGGACAAATACTGCATTATTCCACTTATATGAGGTATCTAAAATAATCAAACTTATAGAAACAGAAAATGCGAGGATACTTCAAAAAGTTTGTGGGAAGGTTCATATTATCTTTTAATTCTATTTTCCATGAACTTTTTGAAGTACCCCCCTAGAATGGTGGTTGCCAAGGAATGGGGAAGAGGGAAATGGTAAGAACGTGTTAATGGAGATAAAGTTACAATTGTACAAGATGAATAAGTTCTAGATATCTGCTGTACAACACAGTGCCTACAGGTAATACAGTCTTGTGCACTTAAAAATTTGTTGAGGGTAAATCTCAGGTTAAGTGTTCTTACCACCAAAAAAAAAAAAAAAAGGAAAGGACATAAACTTTTGGAAATGAAAAATGTGTTTATTGTCTTGATTGTGGTGATGATATCATAGGTGCATACATATGTCCAAACTCATCTAATGGTATATACTAAATATGTGCAGTTTTATAGGTATATCAATTATACCTCAATAAAGCTATAAATAAATTTTGAAAAAAGATTAGATTAGAGCATTACTTTTCACATACTATCCGAAATTTTTATCCTGAAAGGCACTTAAGAGATTGTTTATCTAACCTCTTACCCACTCTGCTACTTCCCCTTAAAGGTTAAAACATTTCGAAATGACTTCTTTAAAGGTGGGTGATTGGGTGTATGGAGGGGGGGCTCTATTAAAACCCTGGCTTTGTGATTCCTATATTGGTACTCTTTCTACTTCTGATGTCATGTCATAATCTCAGTGTAGAGAGGGATTTTGAAAGCCTGTGATATAATAGGCATTCAGTAATGTGTATCAAATAGAAAAAGTAGTATAAGTTCTCATACAATTTTCTCTCTCCTCTTTCCTTCTTTTCCTTGCATGCTTGCCATATGTTAAGCATTTTTCATGCATTATCCCATAAAATCTTTTTAACTATTCATTTTTGTTATGAAATATTTTGTTAAATAAGCATGAATATATAAGACCCATTCCATTTTTAGACATTTAATCAATGCAAAATTTTCTAACATTAAAAATCAACTCACCAGTACCTATCCATTTTTAGTGTAACAACATAAGGGTAATACTTCCTCCTTGAAGTATACACTTGAAGTACACTATCGTTTTTCTTCTCTAGGGGTAAGAATCCCTAGTTTCTCTGGCCATTTCTTATATGACAAACTCGTTGTTTAGTTAGCCAATTTCCTTCTAAAGTCTCTGCAGATATAGTGTCCTACTTATGATTTGACCAGTCCATACTAGAGAGAGATTATTATCTTCCTTATTCCAGAATAATTATTTCTAATAACACACATAAGGCTGAATTAACTTTTTTGCATTTGCATCACATTATTCCTTTCATTCAGCTTACAGTCATAGTTCATAATTACAACTAGTAATACTGTCTTTCTTACATGCTGCTTTTAAATCATATTCCTGGGCCGAGCCCGTGGCGCACTTGGTAGAGTGCTGCGCTGGGAGCGCGGCGACTCTCCCGCCGCGGGTTCGGATCCTATATAGGAATGACCAGTGCACTCACTGGCTGAGTGCCGGTCACGAAAAAACGACAAAAAAAAAAAAAAAAAAATCATATTCCTCCCATCTATACTTTATTACTGTTTCAAAATGAACTATGGGGTTTTACATTTATTTCTGTAAAATTTTATTTTATTAGAGTTGGTCTGTATTTCCAGCCTGTAAAATAGCATAGAAATAAAGCTCATCATAAGGAGAAAAGTCATTCATGCCAACCCAGACCTGAGACGGGTATAAAGATTAACAGACAGGGTTATTAGAAGTTATATTATAACTGTATTTCATATACTCAGAACTTAGAGCCATGGAAGATATAAAAAGACTGAAGTTGAACTTCCAGAGATGAAAACTACAATGTGTGAGATGAAAAATACACTGAATAGGATTAACAGCAAATTAGACATTACACAAGACAAGATTAGTGAACTTGAAGACATAGCAATAAGAACTATCCAAATGAAACACAGAAAGAAAAGACATAAAAGTGAATCGGTGAGCAGTGGGACAACTTCAAATGGCCTAATATACAAATAATTGGAGTTCCAAGGAGAGGAGAGTGGGAACAAGAAAAATATTTGGAGAAATAATGACTAAAATATTTCCAAACTTGATTAGTATTATAAACCCACAGATTCAGAAATTTCAATTAACCATAAGCACAAGAAATATGAAAAAATATATCAATGTACATTTTAATTATATTGCTCAAAACCAGTGATGAATCTTAAAACAGCCAGAGGAAAAAAAGACATTATGTACAATGGAACAAAGACAAAACAACAGATTTCTTGTTGAAAACAGTACAAGGGAGAAGACAGTAGAGCAACATCTTTAAAATACTAAAAGAAAAGAAAGACACTAAACCTAAAATTCTATATCCACCAGCAATACTATTCAAAAACAAAGGCCAATTAAAGACTTTTTCACTAACCTAAAATAATTCATTGCCTGTAGACCTGCACTATGAAAAATGCTAAAGGACGTCATTTAGACATAAGGAAATGATACCAGAAGGAAATATAAATCTATACAAGAGAATGAAGAACACTGAAAATGGTAACTACGTGGGTTAACAGATGATATTTTTCTTATGTAAATATCTTTTAAATGTCTATATTTATGTAAAAGATAACCGTTTAAGCAAAACATGATGATGAACTATAGGGATTATAACATGTTATATGGGAAAAACAGAAGTACAATATTGTAAGGTTCCTATATGTGAAATGGTATGATATCTCTTAAAGGCAAATTATGATAAATTAAACATGTATCCTATAAGCCCTAAAGCAAACACCAAAATAACAACAAAAAGAGTTACAGCTAATAAACCAACGAAGGACATAAAATAGAGTAATCAAAATATACTCAATCTAAAAGAAAACAAAATGAGAAAAGGGGGAGCAATGAAGAGACAAATAGAAAATAAATATCAAGCTCACAGGTTTAAATTTAACCATATTAATAATCAAATGAGAATGGTATAAAAACCTTCATAAAAGGCAGACATTTTAGACTGTATAAAAAAGTAAATTTCATCTATATGCTGCCTGAGAGAAATGTACTTTAAATATGAAGACACAAATTTGTTAAAAATAACAGGATAGAAAAAGATATACCATGTTAACATGAATCAAAAGAAAGCTGGATTGGCTATAATCATATCAGACAAAAGGAGATTTCAGAACAAAGAATATTACTATAGATAAAAAAGGTCATTTCCTAATGATAAAAGGTTAAATTAATAGGACATACAGTCCTAAAAACTTCTAATAACAAAGCTTCAAAATACTTAAGGCAAAAATGATAGAACTGCAAGGAGAAACTCTACAGTTTTAGTGGAAGATTTCAATACCTTCCTTTCAATAATCAATAAAAACAGTAGATGGAAAATTAGTAAGAATATAAAATATTTGAATAATATTATCAATCAATTTGGCCTGCTTGACATTTCGAGCTGACTCCAAAAACACAGTCTACACATTCCTTTTAAGTAAGTGCACATGGAACATTTGCCAAGATCAAACTATATTCCAGGTCATAAAACAAGTCCCGATAAATTTAAAAGTATTTGAATCATGCAAAGTAAGTTCTCTCACTGCAGTGAAATTAAATTAGAAACAAATAACAGAAAGATCCCTGGAAAATCCCCCAAATAATTGGAATTTAAATAACATACTTTTGGGGTTCCAGTCAAGATAGTGGAATAGACAGTCTCCATCATCACTCTCTCCCACAAATCAACCAATTTACAACTATAAAAATATAACATCAGCCAAGCTGGGGCCACTGGAGCTCAGAGGAAGAGGAGGAGAGACCTATGGAGTTCATGAAGGCAGGAGAAGCCACAATGAGAGAAAGAAAAAACTACTCTGAGCATTTCATGCTGCGGCTGCTTTAAGGCTGGAACTGCTGAACGCATGGAGTAGGAGCCGGCAGGAGCCGCATCTGTGCCCTTTGGATGGAGTTGCTTGGAGGCAGCAGGGGAGAAGAGGTCCTCAGTGGCCCCCAGAATAGCAAGACCACTAACAGCATTCTCGTGGACCCATGCAAGGAATGAGGAGCCAGAACAGCTGAAAAAGGGGAGCCATTCAGAGGTGGTGAGTCATCACAAAGGACCGGCACAAAGCCCACCCCATGGGAAGTGTTTGGAGCATGGACAGTGGGGGAGACAGGCCCACTGGGAGAACACTGGGACACAGCAAAGACAACTGATCTGCCCCCAGTCAGCACAGGACCACTCAGAGGAGACTGGTCAGGAATATAGAATTGCTGGGGTGCAGTTTGATGAAAAAATTCAGGCCCAGATCAGAGTTTCTACACAACCCAGGTGCACCTGGTCTCTGGAGAGCCAGAAATACTTATAAGGTCAACCATTAAACCCTGAACTGCACAAAAAGCCTTCCCTAGGGAAACAGCAGCAAAGCAGCAATTTAGCTCAACCACACAGCTCTAGTACTGGTTACCACAGGAAGTTCCCCCATTTTAGAATTAAGCAAAGGACAAAAAATTAGTGCCGACCCAGGCACACCACCAGCACCTTGGGGTCTGCCAGGGGACATGAGGCATGGAGCCGGGGACCTGACCCCTGCCTACAACCACTCACAGCACCAGCACCTTGGGGCCCCACCTGGGGACATGAGGCATGGAGAAGGGGACTGGACCCCCCTCCCACACCCAAGCACACCATGCCATGCTTCAGGACCTGCCTGGGGACCCAAGGCATGGAGAAGGGGTCCGAACCCCCTCCCACAACCTGGCACACTGCCAGTGCCAAGGAGCATGCAAAAACATTGCCTCCATGTGGGTGGCCCACCACAGCCACCACAATAATCATGGCTGCCACAAAAGCAGCTAGATACCACAACCACCATGCAGATGGTCTGCCAGCCACTGGAGTGCATTGACACAAGCAGAGTCACCAGCAGAGATAAAGAAAAGAAGAGGATGTCTCTCTCCACAAAGCTCATTTCAGAGTGACAGAAGCATCTGCTCTGTGATAAATATTGGGGGACCTTATCACACTTCTTAGCATTGGACCTATCATCTAGGCAACAAATCAACAGAGTAACCATTATTCTTTCAGAAGGAGAGAAGTCGTCTAGGGTAATTAGAGGGGGGAGGGGGAGGGGGTTGGGGAGAGATTGGACAAGGGGCATAAAGAATAATTATGATTTGTAACAATATATATTCTAGTAATATTGATTTGATCAACATATCTCAATGTTGAACCCCCAAAATATGTATGGTCAACTTTGATTCAATAAAAATTTTAAAAATTTAAAAATAAATAATTAACATACTTTTCATTAACCCATGGGTCAAAGAAGAAATTGAAAGGGAAATCAGAAAGTATATAAATTTAAGGAAGAAATCATGCCAATTCTATATAAAAGACTTTTCCAGAAAACTGAAAAGGAGGGTGTAGTGGATTGAATTATGTCCCCCAAAAAACTCACTGAAGCTTGAATTGTGCCCCCCAAGTTTTATGTATTAGAAACTTAGCCCCCTCTGTGACTATTAAGAGGGTGGGAAATCCTATTATGGTAATTGAAAGGTGGAGCCTTGAAGAGGTGATTGGATTGTAAAACTCTGCAGTAGTGAATGGATTAAAAATGTGGTTAGTGGTGTCGTTTTGAGGGCTTTAAAAGAAGAGGAGAGTCCTTCTTTCTCTGCTCTCTCTACTTTTGCCATCTTGCATTGTGAGACCTCTGGGTCACTGTCGCCACCACCAAGACCCTCATCAGACATGTTCCCTGGATTTTGGACTTCCTAGCCTCCTAAACTGTGAGCAATAAATTTTGTTTTCTTTATAAATTACCCAGTTCCATGTATTTTGTTATAAGCAACAGAAATGGACTAATACAGAGGGAATACTCATTCTTAGGGGCCAGATGATAAAATCAGGAAAGAAATTACAAACAAAATTACACACCAGTATTCATCATAACTGTATGTGCAAAAATTATGAAAAGATTTCAGCAAATCAAATCCAATGATATGTGTGAATATCTGTCTATATCTATATCTATATATAGATATATAATACATAAATACCAAGTGTGGTTTATCCCAGGAATAAAAAGTTGGTTTAATATTTGAAAAATTGGTCAACCTAATTCAACATATTAACAAACTTAAAAAAGAAAAACCATATATTCATCACAATAGACTCAGAAAAAGCATTTAACAAAATCTATTATCCATTCCTAATAATAATTCTCAGCAAACTAGGAATGGTAGGGAACTTCCTCAGACTGAGAAAGGGCATCTATTAAAAACCAGCAACTAATATCATACTTAACAGCATAACACTGAATGCTTCGTGCCTAAGATCAGGTACAAGACAAAGATGTTTACTCTTACAACTTCTATTCACATTGTACTTTAAGTTCTAACCAGTGCAGTCAGGCAAGAAAGTAACAGGCATCCAGATTGGAAAGGAAGAAGCGAAACTGTCTTTATTAATGGACATGACCATCTTTGTAGAAAATCTGATGGAACTGATAAAAAAGCTACAGGACTAATAAGCATCAAATATTTTAAATACCTAGAGATAAATCTCAGATGTGAAAGACCTATACGTTGAAAACTACAAAACATTGCTGAGAGAAATGTTAAAAGACCTAAATAAATGGACAAACATATCTTGTTAATAGTTTGGAAGACTCAATATTATTAAGGTACTCATATCTTATTTCAGTTCTCCCTAAATGGGTATGCATATAGATTCATTACAATCCTAATCAAAATCCCAGCCAGCTTTTTTTTAAATAGAAATTTACAGACCGATTATAAAATATATTTGGAAATGCAAAAGATCTAGAACTACTCTGAAAAAGTAGCATTTTTATTCATAATAGCCCAAAACTGGAAGCAACCCAAATGTTTTTCAAACTGTGGTTGCATCCATATAATGGACTACATTATATGGACTGTTACTCAGCATAAAAGGAACTATTATGCAGCAACATGGATGAATCACAAATGCATTATGCTAAGTGAAAGAAGTGAGTCTTAATAGGATACATGCCTATATGCTTCCATTTATACAACATTCTAAAAAAGGCAAATCTGTAACAAGGGAGAACAGATCAATGGTTGCCAGGGTTTGGGAGTTAGGAAAGGAACTGATAATAAAGAGGTTACTTGAAGGAAATGGGGGAGTATCATAGAACAGGTCTAAATATTTGTTACAGTGATTACAGAGCTCTATACATTTGTCAAAATTAATAGAACTGTACATCAAAAAAAGTAGATATATGTAGTGTATGTAAATATACATATATACATATATAATACACATAAAATTACCATAATATGATAATTTTTGAAGCAAGGTAATGGATGCCTGGGGTTCTTTATACCATTAACTCTACTTTTGTGTATGTTTGAAATTTTCCACAGTAAGTAGCTTAACAGGCTAAAAAATAAACTATGATGGTAGAAGAGGTCCACAAAAAGCCCAATATTGCTTGACCAGAAAGGACAGGAGGATGAATTGGAAACTATAGAAAATGGAGAAAAAAATGGTCAAAGGAATACCATGAAAACAGTGTCTTGGAAACCAAAGAAGCTAGAAGTTTGGGATATGGAGAGGTGGGAATTAACTGTTGGCAATGTAAAAGAGCAAATGTTAGGAAGCATGAGAAAAAAGATAAGGAGATCATTAGTAACTTCATAAATATTCTTGGACTATTAAATATAAAAGCGGATAAGAGATTAAGAAAAGGAGTAATGGTAATGGAAGCAGTATGTGCTGTTCATTAAGAAACTGGTCTTTGGGGGCCGAGCCCGTGGCGCACTCGGTAGAGTGCTGCGCTGGGAGCGCGGCGACGCTCCCGCCGCGGGTTGGGATCCTATATAGGAATGACCAGTGCACTCACTGGCTGAGTGCCGGTCACGAAAAAACGACAAAAAAAAAAAAAAAAAAGAAACTGGTCTTTGGAAGAAGACTAATGGATTAATAAAAGTAGAGAATGGTTCAATAAAAGACAAAATTGCATGCTTTGGAGTTTTCTGATCTTTTGAGAATTGTTGCTTTGCCACCCACAGATTTGTCGCCCCTTTTCCCTTGGGTGATGGAGCCAACAAAGATTACTCAAAGCCCATCTCTTCTGAGCAGAGAGAAGCCCCAAAAAGGGGTTAATCTCCCAGAACCCTCAAGAGCAAGGCATTCCTTCAATTTGAGAAGTTAACCACAAATTGGGGTTCTCTTCCCGCATTTATTTTCCAGACTAGGAAGTTACAGGAAGAGAACATAGGTGGGGTTTTTTCTAAGTACAGTTTAACAAGTTTAACAATAGAAGTTGGTAACATTCAGTAAGACAAGCAAGGTGACATTCTATAATGCAATTAAGTCGATCCACTAACAAAAGTTGACTTTAGCAAACATTCTCTTCTTACGGCAATTTCCCAGTATCCTTACATATCAATCAGTAACCTGTCTGACTTTGAGCCAGCAACCTTGCTGTGTTACAATTCCTTATCTTACAACAGAGACTATAGCCTGGGGAAAATTTCCTGTCCTTTGCAAGGTCAATATTTGAAACTGCAAGACTTTTGAAAATCAGGCCCTGTGAAGTACATTTGCTTTATGCATACTCCACAGCAAATTAAGGTGATAAATTAAATCCTTGCTCCCTTCCTTGTTGCTCTGATACTTAGTATTGAAACTTCATAGAGCATTAGTCCTCAATGGATAACATTTATTATTAAAAGCAGGTGTTCTGTGTTGTGTAAGGTGAGATCATCTCACCTCTCTCTTTGTCTCTGGTACTCAGACCTACCCTGTTTTGTATGAGAGTTCTTTAGAAGAAAAGGTTTAGTCCTCTTCCATAAAATGTTTAAAGACTATGTTTTTAAGGTGTTGCTGAATATAAGAACTGCTTTCCACATATTTAATGGCAGAGGACATGGTGAAATAGATTTGCTTCCTCATATAGATCTGAAAATAACTATTGGAAGAAAAAACATAAAATGAGAGCAGTGAATTATGATATAATTACTGCTAATCAGGAAGCTAATGGCATAGATTGGACTAAGGAGTCATGAAAAAGTTATCAGGGTTAGAATTTAGTCAAATAACTACGTTGAAGGGGGAATCCTCGAATTTCATAAAAAGTCTCTGGTTTAACAAGAATTTTAAAATATGAAGTCAATATTAGATAAATTTCAAAATTCATAATCAAAAATCTTTAATAACAGAATAATTTAGTTATAAGTATCAAATTGACTTTTCTTATCTGTTACATATTATAAAATGACATCATAATCTGGCTTTACTTTTTTACTCTCATTTAGAGAAAATTTTGAAACGATACATCAGGCATGAAAATAACATCAAGTATCATTTCATTTACAGGTCTGCATTATATTTACTGAATTTGGAAAAATGCAAAATACTTGTAACTTTCTTGTTGAAAAGCTAGATAGCTCTGTTGTCATCAGCCCACCCCAGTTCTATCATACTTCAGGTTCTGTTGAGAACCTTCGGTAAGCTTGAGCATATCTTTAACTAAATTATCAATTCTTTAAACAAAATTATTCAGTGCTTCAGTTGATTAAGTGTCATAATAATAATCTCTGCATTTAATTTCTAAGACGGCAAGCCTGTCTCGTTGCTGTTGAGAATGCGTGGCGCAAAGCTCAAGAAGTCTGTAACCTTGTTGGCCAAACCCTAGGAAAACCTTTACTAATCAAAGAAGAAGAAACAAAAGAATGGGAAGGACAAATAGATGACCTCCCGTCATCCAGACTCTCAAGTTCATTAACTGTACAACAAAAAATCAAAAATGCAACAATACATGCTGCTTCAAAAGTATTTATAACTTTTGAGGTAAAAGGGAAAGAGAAGAAAAAAAAGCATCTCTGAAATTCCAACTAAAATACATTGTATTTGTATCTTTTTATATATTTTTATACATTTTATGTTTACTTTTGTCCCAAATATGTATATATAATAGTAGATAAACTATTTCTTCCAAAATCTGTCAATGCTTAAATATAGTCTCTCAGAATACTTAGATTCACTTTCTGTTTCTATTGTCAAAAACTTACTCTGAGAAATACTTTTGGGAAATAAATGTATTATTTGCACACTTGTATACTGACAATTCATACAAGTACATTACATGTGTAATATTTCTCCTTTAGGGACAAATATTGATACTCAGCCACGTTTTTATGTGAAACCAGTTTTTTTTTTATAAAAACTGAGTTTCAAATTATTTTAATTTTAAAAATTGTAAAACAAATTTTTACATATAAAAAGGAATCCTTATATCCCATTAAACCTAACAATTTCCTACAACTCATGATGAGTATATGTAAATGATTTTAAGTGCATTCTGTTGGGCCTGCAATTTGACTTTATCCTACTTACAAACTAATGTTAGCCTGTTACTGTTTCATGGATGTTTGCAGAAGACATGAGACTCCTGGGATAAAAACAAAGGACTATTACTCATGGCACAGCAAGGAGCATGAGAATCAGCATACTTTCATTGGTTCCCCTTGTCCCAGGTTCCCTGGGGCAACATGATATGGCTGTACACAATATGGCTACCCATACAGTGGGTTTTCATTGTAGCTGAGGAGTACTGAGCTTGGAGGACTCACTGCTTTTTGTCATGAACAGAAGCAAACCTGCTTTTTGTCCTGGAGGGAGACATTGCCTCATCCCTCAAGGATGCTCACTGAAAACTCAGTGCTGAGAAATGACCCAGGTAAAGAACAGTCGTTCA
Source organism: Cynocephalus volans (assembly GCF_027409185.1). Lineage (NCBI taxonomy): Eukaryota > Metazoa > Chordata > Mammalia > Dermoptera > Cynocephalidae > Cynocephalus > Cynocephalus volans. The sequence continues at coordinate 83,789,592 of NC_084464.1, forward strand.
TTCTTGGCAAACCCAGAAAGATGTACAGGAGGGTGAGATCCATAAAGGACTATCTCTTTCAAGACATCCAACAGTTTTCTTACTAGGTCAAGAGAACACTTTGTTAAGATGCAGACCAGTATCCCCAACTTTAACAACTTCACAACAGTAACAGAAAGAATGATAAACACTGCATAGCCTTTTATAAAGGGGCAATGAAGTATACTAGGAAAATATTTTGATGCCAGAGATAGAAGGTGTAATAATAGACCAGACTCTCTTCAACAAGGCTCCTTAGATTATACCAGCACCATGTAATACAAATACAATGCAAGCCATGTATGCAGTTTTAAAGTTCCTAGTACACACATTTTAAAAAGTAAAAAGTAAAAAAATTTTTTAAAGTTGAAACTAATTTTAATAACGTTTTATTTAACCTATTACATACAAAATATCATTTCAGCATGTAATCAATATTTTTTAAATCACTAATGGTATACGTTAAATTCTTTTTTTGTATTAAGTCTTCAAAATCCAGTTTATGTTTTACATTACAGCACATCTCAATTCAGAAGCTAAATTTGTATTAAAAATACTTGATCAGTCTTTAAATGTCCTAAAATGTACATTTGAAATAATAGATTCACATACCCAAGTTTTCTAAACATGCTTAAAAGATCCAGTAACTGGATCAAGTATCAGTTTTTAAATTAATTAAAATTAAATAAAATTCAGTTACTGAGTCACACTAGCCACATTTCAAGTTCTTGAGAGCCCTAAGTGGCTAGTGGCTACTCTGTTGGATAGTGCAGGTTCATATGCTGAGATAATAATGACCCTTAAGGGTATTTGAAACTTAACAGCAAGTACATGTTATTGCTATTGCATTATGTAATATCTACAGGTGATCATAAGCCATGTCTGTTATGCAGCATAAGCTTTCCATTCTCCATACATCTAGGTCATAGGGTTTTCTCTTTGATACATCCTGATACTCATCCCACCATTTCTTTCCTACAACATAGTCTAGTACATAGTTTCTATCCCCATCCACTTTCTTAAGGGACCCTGAAACAATTTCATTCATCTCTACTACAGTGTTAAGGGGAGAAAGTGTGGAAGCTGAGAAGAAAAGTTTGAATCCAATACCCTATATTCAAATCCTAACCTTACTGCTAGAATGTAAGCTCCTTGAGGGTGGAGATCTTGTCAGTCTTGTTCATGGCTGTGGTTCTAGTCCCAGCATGGTATCAGGTCCAACACGAAGTATGCTCTCAAATATTTGCTGAGCAGATTTACCAGTTGTGTAAAATTGGCAAGGCACTTTAATCTTCCCTTTTCTTAACAATTAAAGACGCTAATAATACCTACCTTGCAGTGTTACTGTAAAGATTAAAATTGAAATATAAGACCACAAGAATAATGTCTGCCGCATAGCAGTTACTCAATAAATGGTAGTAGCCATTGTATGAACTGCATTGTTTGATTATTGTCAACCCAGTTAAAAGTTGTCTTTTCCAAATCTCCATTAAGATGAATTTTTAAATTATCATATTGAAAATAAAGTTAATAGAAAACCAGTGTAAGATATGTTGAATTTTTATTTCCAAAGAAGTATAAATTATATCTTAACTTTTATTTATCCAGTTGTGTAGAAAAGTAGAATTAGTGCCATGCATTAAGAAAAAAAATTATTCATACTCAACAAAAATTTAATCATGTGGGTAGATTTTTCTTGGCCATGGTTTCATAATACATATGGTGCCATCATATTTGATAAAGAAGGCTTTCAACTTAGCATGAAATACCTAAAGATAAAACTTTTTTAAGTTAGGAGGCACTTTTCAGAATTTACAGGAATTTGAAAAGATATTGCTTCAAAAAAATAATCTTACACTTCTTTAGAGCAGCTAAGGGATGAAATCTTTCTAAGATTGGACTGGTTTATGTATGGCATTCTGTATACTTAAGATTAAGGGTACCAAATTTAGTTGTTGATGGTAATTTTTTTTTCAAGTGTACAACTAATTTTTTTGTACATTTTAAAATCATTTTCCTATATATTTTTATTTTTTTTATTTTATTACATAATATAAACATTTTTTGTGGCCCTCTACCAATTTCTCCCTATTCCTCTCCCCCCCACCCCCCATTTGCCTGCCTTGGATGGCCTCAGTTCCATTCTCTCCTTTTGAAAATTCAAGGAATTATTGTGATTGTTGTATTTTTCCTTCTTAATGGCAATTTAATTTCTAACACATGGCATACACTGGAGTCTCGCAATTAATTCTTTGGGGGATTTGTGCCACAAATCCTGCTACAATAAACTTAATCTGGGCAGAAGTTCTTTCTTCTGAATCCCCTTTTTAAAAAATCTTTCCAGAAAGCAGAAAATTACGATTATTTTTTTCTGTAAGACAAAAAATAAATTTTTTTCTAATTAGAACATTTGAAACCGACCCATTATATTATCCTTTTTAAAAGGAAATGCTATTAAATAAGGTTTCTATATATTACTGATAACATTTAGGATTTCATTCAGCTACATATTAAAGATTACATTTTTTTTGTAGTAGCAATTTACCTTACTTTTATCAGTATTTTTCTTAGACAGACAGTTTGAGTTCAGTGTAAATAAATAAGACCTGGAAAAATAATTTGTAATTCAAGATGCTATACCTCATATTCCATAATTATTATTTTGTCCTCCTCAGGAATGTAGACCAAGGATGTCCTGAGTTTCTCAGACTTGGCAATAATTCAATAGTGATGAGTTCTTGTGGCCTACAAAAATAAAAGCATAAATCATGAGGTTGAAAGTGGGAGTTAGTATATGATTATCTACGTTATAAAATTTAATGGGAAGCAAATGCTTTATTATTCATTCCAGAAAAAAACACTATATAAATTAATTAAAATAACTTATAGGGCTGGCCAATTAGCTCACTTGGTTAGAGCATGGCACTGATAACACCAAGGTCCAAGTTTCGATCCCTGTACTGGTCAGCTGTGAAAAATAAAGAATATAAATAAATAAAACTTGCATAGATTATCATAAAAAATAAAATAACATATAGACATTTACTATTATGCACATGGTATATGCAGCCAAATAGCTTCTATTCATAACCTCCTGTGGCCTAAATTACTTTAAAATGTTTAGGTATCTTAAAAGACTAGAATTCATAGTGGCTAATCCGAGTTACACATTGCTCTCAGTCATGGAGGTAACATAAATCTTTCAAGAACTGTTTGTACTGCTTTATTCAAAAAAAATGATACCCTTTTAAACCTGTTTATCAGGAGGACATTTCTATTTCAGTCACTCTTCTGGAGCCTTGGCTTCAACATCCCAACCAACAACTCCCAGATAGCCATGTCACTTGTGGGATCACCAATCCCACGTCAAAATGAACGAATGCTGGCTTTGGACTTTGAATGTAAGTTGGTTCTATTATAATAGTGAAGAAAAAAAAGACTAAGCAAAAACATATTATTTGCTTACTACACAGGGCTTAAGATTTATCAGGGTTTCATATATTCAGTGTAATTAACAAGACAATATTAGTGAATCAAAAACTAAAAATAACTTACACACCAAGAAATGAAAAGCCCAGGTGGCTGGAGAAAGTACTAGTCTAAAATGATCCTGAAACAAGTTACTGATCCCTGAATTTTAAAAAAAAGTCTTCCAAATGCCATGTTGCTTACTGTCTGCTGGAAGTAGGGTGGGAGTGGGGTATGTCTATTTTTCAAAATAGAAGTATCTGTCAAAAATAAAGATTCTATCACCTATCTTGCTGTTCCCTTCAACAAACAATTTTGAGCAAAGAGTCAAAAGCAGGCAAATAGTTATAATACTTCACACATACATCAATTTTATGCTGATCACATTACATCCTAATTACTTTTTATCCATCCCTCCACAAGACTATGAACTCCTCAAGAGTAGGACTATGTCTGAAACATTCCTTTTCCCAGTAAAAATAAATTTACATGGCTAGTAAAAGAGTACTTAAACACTGGTACACATGAAAGCAGAAAAGAGGAATGAAACATTGATTCTGGAATGTACATTCAAACTGCATTTGCACATTTTATCTCCAAGAGGCATACTTTTATTTCTCCAAAGCCTAGCTTTCTCAAAAACGAGTCTGTGGCTATGCAATGACAAACATTTTGTTGTATAAACTAGTCTCTTAAATTGTTTCAGAACCCATATTCATTTCAAGCTTATTGGATTGGCTATAAGTGTGTATCTTTGCCCTTTACTTCCTATCACCACTGAGGGTGATTACCACTTGTGCCACACATTCCTCACCACATGCGCCACACATTCCTCACCACATGCCATAATCCACTGCCCCGGGAAAGTTGCTTTTGAAATTCTCACTGCAGCCACTATAAAATTGCATCTAATAAATTCAGTTAACTTATAACTTTTAATAAACAGATGCTTAAATTGAATTTGTTTCCATTGGCATTAATTTGGGCATTAATTTTACTTCCAAAGTCTATTTTAGAAAATCATACTTGTATTTAATAGCAATAATGAGTGTGTAACTCATATAAAATGGTTATGCTTTTTCCTTCTATGGAATCGGTCATATATATTGTAATGTCATTTAAAAATAATTAGTGTAATGCTTCATATAAATCAACGCCAGCCCAAGTAAGTAAATAGCATCAAAAGAAAATTTTTTCAGGTTATGCTAAATTAGACATGAAAACAGTCTATGTTAGAGGAGGTGATGGAGTGTAATTAATTCAAACTTGAATGTCATGGTTGGGGGGGAGGGGGGAGGGAGAAGGGAGGGAGGTTTTGGTGATGGGGAGCATTAATCAGCTACAATGTATATCGACAAAATAAAATTTAAAAAAAAAAAAAAAACTTGAATGTCAACCTAATAAAATACAAAATTATTTTTAATATATCAAATATCTCACAAGCTCAATACCTGCGAAGCAGGCATAGATTTCTTTATCTTCATTGTGCCCATTGCTAAAATGATATTCAATGATACAGATTCATGTCGTCTACAAAGAAATCAATATGAATATGCAACTGAAACCTTTAAAAAGAATTTATTAGCAAACTACCAAGGTCAGCATATATTTGAAGAGAGATTATATTGGTTTCATTCTGTAGGAATGTTAAGAATTCGCAGTATCCCAAAATATTACTCCTTTAAACATTTCATTCACTTAAAATATTCAATTATTTAATACTTAACTTGAATAAGAAACAGAGAACTGATGACCTCACTAATACTAAATCCAATACTTTAGAAATGTTTTATCTAAATGATTAAACACTTCATTGGCCAATATTAACTAATGATTTCACATATTGTTTGGTGATAACAGCCACATGCCATTTATACAACCATGTGGAGTTTTTCTGTGTAAAAGTAAGAGAAAATAGACCTCTCCCATGAAACAAGAGTATTAAAATACATAAACACTCCACATCAGGCCCAGTAAATTTTCAGTTGTCCTTGGAATAAGATGTCAGAATTGCAGATTAGTTTATCATAAGAATGTAATCTTTTAATCTGAGTACAGCCTGGTTACATACCATTTTTCTGGTTTTCTACTATAATTGTATTATTCTTTACAGCCAATTTTTTTCCTACAAAAAAAGAATATTTTTCTAATTTTGTACATGTTTAAAGGGAATATAAGTTGGACAAAATTTATTATTTAGAAAAAAACTTTTAGGACCACACTGTTTTTATAAAGTAAAATAAGTCTTCTAGTTCAATCAATCGCCTCTCAATTGCCTCTGGAACACTTTGGAGTTTTCTTCCTGTGTAGTCAAAATTGGTCTATTCTAATAAGAAAAAGAATTCTAAAGTCTTGTATACCAATACCCAGCACTGAAATGTGATTTTATAGTAATATTTTAATATGGTTCTCTGATGCCCAGGAGTTTACAAAACTGCAAGCAAATAATGAAGTTTCAGGGTAAAATCCAGACTTAGGGAGGTCAAAAAGCTGACCACATTCTCTACCTCAGCTCTAACTGAAACGAAACACCGTGTCTTTCTTAAATAGTGATAATAACTCAGTGATTATTTTCTCCCAAAGGTTAAGTAGAGTATATACTGACAAAGAGCTAGAAATAAGATATTATGTGTACTGGAATAAACTATCCTCAAGTACATAGAAGGTTGGAAATTCTTTTTTACTGAATAACCTAGTCTATTTTCCAACTATATAGGGAAATAGCAGATGAAAGAAAGTGGACAAAGAACAGATGGAGATCACTTTTCCATTGTCTTCTTTTTCTTGCTTCATTTTCCTTGAGATAAAGCTAAAAAGTAAATATTTTTTAGAAATTACACCTTGTCATCTAAAGTTACTAAGTGACCTTATTTTTCTCTAAAATTGTTTGCCCCCATTTGCCCATAAGTACTTAAAGCTAGTATTTAAAAAGACTTTAAGAAGAGTTCTTAAAGCTAATTGCGATTTTAAAAGTATTGAAATCACTAAAACATTGTTGAAAAGTATTGTAGTAGTAAGTACATATAGTGTACTAATATACTTAGTAAGTAGCTATAGTGTTATAATTTGTTGTCACCTTCCCAAGATAAGGGGGGATGACTTCATTATAGAACTTCCACTGTAATTAAAAAGGAGAATGCAAATTGATCTTTGATTATCAGAGTTTTGAGGGATTTCTATTCTAGGACTTCACTTTTCAACATAAATGGTAAAATGAGCACATCATTTCATATCTTTTATCTGACAAAAGCCACTATTATTGATTAATCACATTATTATCTGCCCCCAAAATCTCAAAATATAATCCTAAATGATGAGTACAGTTCTCCTCTGAAGGATGGTAGCTGTCTTTTGAAAGACAAAAGAAATAAAATAAGACAGAATTACAGTAGAGTTGAACCTTCTTATTTCTTGATGACTCCGAGCAGAATCATTGCATACCCTGAGAGAGCCGTGCTGATAGAGTTGCTAGCAGAACATAGAGCTGCAAAACTACCACTACACTATTTGCAGATATCACCATAGTGATAAGTCTTTCAAGATGCTTCTCAATCTATCAGGAAAAAAGAAGAAAAACAATTTTATAAACTTTGATGTGCAAATTCCTTTAGCAACATTTATATCTGAAACACTGGGTGTTTTTCCAATTACTACTGCCTAATTTTTGTTTTCTGATATTGGATTGAAAACTAATTAGAGACATTACCAGATCATTAGGTTTCTTCCCAGCTACAACTATTCTTCTTAAAATAAATGATAAAGAGCATTTATCATTTCCCCTTATTTCCCCCTATTTTAAGCACCAACTTTTCCACAAAACTTGGGTTCACATAAGGTGTCTTACATCTGTGTGCCCAGATAAAAACTCATTTGATATTTGTAATAAAAATATATTAATTAAAGAATAAGCTTAGACTGCAATAAAGCTTTCTTCATTAAGAATAGAAGCTCTTTTCTTGAGGAGGATTTGAAATTCTAGGAGCCATTTAATCCATATTTTCTGTATTAAAACAATAAAAGTTGGTACTGAGAATGTTTATTTTTTGTATGTGTCAAATACACACACAGAAAAAAAATTGAGATAGCCTAATTAGATTGGACTATTTTGCCAAATTGGGCTATTCTCAGTCTGGTAACTATATGACATAGTACTTATTGGTCAATGTTCAATAGGTGCCTATAGTATCGCTGCAGTATGTGCATCTGCCAAAAAAACTTCTCATTTTAGACATGTAATGGAGTGGAAAATCAATGTGCAATAATGTTCTAAACCACCCTCAGCTGACTCTTCACCAACCCTAATCTGTTTGGTGGAAGATGTCTTTCAACTTCTTTCCCCAACAACAGGTTTGTTTCCTGATCTACATGCAATCCTAGAGCTGAAGGAGGAAAGAGGTCAACTCTGGGTCAACCTTCTACCTACTCCCAAATTTCTCCTACAGCGTCCTTGATGATTGGTCAGCCAGCGTTTGGCATTAGAGCATTGACAGAAAATTGTAAGGAGTAATGGCATGAAAGGCCAGTCTTGGGACTAGAGAGAAAATATGAAATGACAGAGAGAAAAGTCTGTATTGAGGAGGAGAACTACTGAGTTAAAAAGGAAAAGCAAGCAAATAACACGTTGTCCTGAAGGTTACCACAACCTTCCCTTTCCCTGAAATGTAAAGATTTTAACCAAATAGTTTCTATCAGCAAATCCATTGTGTGTGTGTCTGTGTGTGTGTGTTTTATAAAGTACTTCAAGGATCTCCCTGAATGAATGCATAATTAAAGAGACTAGTATTTGCATGCTTTTTTTCACTTCCTGATTCCAAGCCAAAAGGCTGGGCTTTAAAGGCCTGAGAAATGCAGAATTCTACAATAGAGTTTCAGATTTAGGGAATCTGAACATCACTGGTGTGTCCCACATTTCACTATTTAAGAGAAGGACCTTAAAAAATAATAATTTACTCCAGTAACAATAAGAAGGGGTACATAGGCTGTGATGAAGTCCAAATGGAAAGGGAAACCTATGGATTACTTAAGAGACACAGTAACTAATTACAATGTGTGTAGTTATTTGGATCCTGATTCAAATACATTTAAACTAACAAAGATATTTACAGCAGGAGTCATTTGGAAATTTGGATACCGACTAGATGTTTGATGTTATTTCTATGTTTGATATTTTTCATAACTTTTAAAAAATGGCATGTTTTCATTACAGTATTCTGTTTCCGACAAGAACACAGGGAAAGAGTGGAAGGAAAAGAATGGAAAAGCTTGAATGGGTCACCAAAGATGGACTGAGAGGTCTGAAAGGCAGGTGGAAGCCAGCCGGGTCTTGACATTTATCTGAGTGATACTAAGAATGAGGCTTCGGAGTGTCATGGGAGAGGGAGGACCCCAGCACATGGACCCCTCAATCTCCGCCCTGTTGCAGTCCCGAGTGCACACTGCGCACTCAGTCTGCCCGGCACAGTCACCTGGGGGAGTGAGCCCCGCCCAGGCGCCGCTGCAGGGGTCTCAATCACATCTTCTCGGCCTGCTGGCCTGTGGGCATTCCAGATCCTCTGGGCCCTTGTCAGGCTGGCTAACAGACCCTTCAAACTCGTCCTGTGCCGGGAGCCAGCTAGGTAGTTGGAAAAAGATTCTGGGAGCCCTTGGCAAGGTTGACATGCTTTATTCCAACTGGAGCTCAGCCCCGCAGCTGATCAGAGCCATTGTCTTTTATACTGGAGTCAGATAGCGAATGAACACATGTGCGCACATGCACAGTTCCACTCCTACCTAAGGTATTTCAGACAGACATGCTGAGTCGTGCTTAGCTGGATATGAGGTGAGGGAGCCGGACCATTCTGTCTGCAGTTTCCTCACCAGCCCTAGAGAAGTCTGCCATAGTCCACCCAGAGCTTCACACCCTTCCCTGAACCCCATCTCTGGACCTGGGCACTTCCCTCCTTTGCCCGTTGGTACGAAGGGTCCAGATGGCCTTCGTGTCCTCCACATTCCTCACCCTACTGCCACCAAGGGCTGTAGATTTGACCTCTTTACCCCTTTCCTCTCAGGCCCCTACTCTGTTCCAATGGCAACAGCCTGAGACCAGGTTACTGTCCCCACTGATCACTCTACTCCAGTGTCAAAATCAGGTCACCATAAATCCATGCCAGGACATAGTGACCTAACTTAAATGCAACTCTGATTGATCACATTCTTCCCAACTTAAAACTTTTTGGTGGCTCCTGATGGTCAGGAGCATAGAGGCTAGCCCTCTCTGCATGGTTTTAAGGGCCCCAAGATCCAGCCCCTTAGCTCCAGGGGAATTGAACATGCTCCCCTCCCTGGTATGTTACTCACCCCTCATTGCCTCCCCAGCTCATCTGGCTAATTTATTGGGGTTTAAGTTAAAAACTCCTAAGATCGTATCCTTCAGAACAACCATCTCTGTTGAGTTAGATGACCTTCTTGTGTCTTTATAGCATCCACGTTTCCCTCCATGGTAGCAGAGATCACTATCATAGCTAGCAGCAACCTGCTCATATTCATCCCACTCCACTCCCAGCAATTTGTCACCTGCATACCCTATACCAGGCACAGGGTTAAGCAGGTGTAGTGAATATTTACAACTCCCTGTGAAGTAGCTATTATTATCCTCATCATCATACATGTGAAGCTGAGAGTTTAAGTAAATTTTCTAATCTCTCAGGGCCAAGATGCAGGGAACTCAGGCATCCGTGTGTTTTTTTCTTAAATCACCACCCAGGAGATTCCAGTGTGCAGCCAAGGTTGAGAACCACTGCTCTAGCCTGTGAGCTCCTTTAAAACAAGGGGCCATGTGTTTTATCTCTGTATCTAATACAGTGACTGGGACAAAGTAGGTGTTCATTAAATGTTTGAGAGTCACATGGAAGGTTTTGTTTTGTTTTTGATCCTCTACAGCACTGAAGGCAGGCCATACAGGAATTATAACTGCCTTTTTTAGGTGTGTAAAGAGACAGAAAGTTAAGTTACTTGACTCTTCATCAATGGCAGAGCCATGATTGAAGACTAGGGACATTTGACTCCTCCTATGCTCTTTTCACTGTTGTAACTTTTTCTGGGACAACCTCTCAGAAGAGAACTTCCTTTTGATTTTTCCTGGAAAACTTTGGTGATAAGAGATTCGTGTTCACATCTGACCAGATTTAGAGCATCTGTAGTGCCAGAATACAGAGTGGACAGTGACAGGAGTAGGTTCTGCTCACAAAAAGGAAGAGGAATAGCAAAGCCACTTTGCAACATCACAATTTTGATGTATATCCTCAAAAGGAATTGCTTGAGAGAGTGACTGTCGTAATTATTGTAATAGTATATATTGAGGTCATTCACCATATTATTCCAGGTGGTTATTCCAAGCCACCAGGTTGAAAAGTTTTAAATAATATGATGAGAACTCGATTTACTAGGTATACACACATGCATCATACACGTGCACATCACCACCACCATCACCACTAACAGCAACAGTGTAGGGAATGGGTTGGAGTGGTACAAAAACAGACACAGGAAAAAATGTCATCCATAGCAGGGTTGTTCATAATAGCAAAAGGTAGAAACCACCACCATGTCTACTCACAACAGAATGGTTAGATTGTGATGTGTTCACACAATAAACATCATACAGCAATGAAAATGAATGAATTCTACAAGTACCTGTGTAATGACATGCATAAATCTTGGAAATATTACAAAATTATTATTGTATGAAGATATAAAGAGTATGTCACCAAAAATGTAGAAAAAAGATATTAGAGTGCATTCAGGCTCCTGATTTGTTAGAGAGAAATGTACTATTCATGCTTACATTTGCATACAGTATATGCAATTTATTAAACAAAAAGTTTAATGTTTATAATTCATAAGGCTTCTATAATAACATGTATACATATGTTATACAAGCATGGTCTAAAATGGACTGTGAAAGTGTGATAGCTCAAAAGCCATTACTGAGAAGATGGCATCCTTAAATATAGCTTAGACCAAAAAGTGATAAGAACTAATTAAGAACTGCACATTTAAAGTGAAACCTCTTGTTTGTCATTCAATGAAATAGTATCACTCTATTTGGTGAACAATATGGCTACTTTAATCACTATGATAACTTAATTAACATACAATTGGCTCCCTAATAGTAATGATAGAGTATTTCTTAAGGATAACCATGACCTATATGGTGACTTAATAGGGTTGTCCATATATCATGAGAACAGCAGAATGCTTGATAAAATTATCTGTTTAACGAATCTTTGGGTGTGGAGTTTCAGTTGAGTATGTGAAACCATTTTTCCATAACTTTTCAAATTTTGGTTAAAGGTTCCAGATTAAGTGAAGTTACATGATAACTTGTAGATTTTTTGACCAGTAAAGTCATTTCTGTTCAGTGGAAAAAGTAACCACAAAGTTATGGTATTGTTCTGTAAAACATTAACCAGTTTTTTATCTAATTCAGCAATTTTATCTTCCTGTGAATGGACCATACTTTGTTTGCATAACTCAATTTTTTGTTAAAAACTGGACATTTTAAATATTATAATGTATAACTCTGGAAATCAGATATTCCCCCCTCCCTAGGATTTGTTGTTGCTGCTTACTGTGTGTTGTAGTTTTTTGTTTAGTGATGTTTCTAAACTAGTTTTATTTTTGTAAAGACTGTATTCTTTGTCATGTGTAGCCACTGAAGTCTGTTTCCCTAGCTTAGGAGTCAGGTAATGATTTGACAGAGATTTCCTTAAATACTTGGAGTCAAGGCAAAAATGCCAAAACCAAAACCTAGTTTTCAAGTCTTTGCAGATTGGCTCTATGTTAGGGCACTACTTCAATGGTTAGGCAGGCTGTTTACAACTCTGCCTTAGCCTTCACTTCTTGCTTGTATGGAAAGGTCAGATGGAGGTGAAAATTTAGCATCTTCTCAGGTTTTTTTCTGAGCCATCATCCAGCCTTGGGCATGCACATGGCCTTCTAGACTTTTCAAAGCTTTTATTCTCCCATGTATATTTCCCCAGTCTCTTCCTTCACACTTTTCAGTCTGTCTGCTCCTTGCCCCATCTGTGTCCCTTGCTCCAAGGCAGCTGTAGCTCGTATATTTGCCTTTCAATGCTTTTGACAAACACCACCTGGGGGGCCACTTCAGCCTGAAAGCTGAAGGTTCAGAGGTGGGTGAAACAAAGGAAAGCCCCTGAGCCAATCCCTCAGGGAGCCACTAGACAAGTCAAAACACACAACACTTCTTTGAGAACAGGGTCCATATAGCTCCCTGGTACCAGCAAACTGTACCAGGAATGCAAGTTGCCATGTTTATGGCCACAGCCAAGGTAGAAAGTAGGGAAAGAAAGGTGGGTAAGTTAAAACACCATAACACTCATTTGTAACTCAGCAGCTGCTTTTTTCATTAAGCATTCCCTGGTTAATTTTTTGATTGGATTCCAGAGTTGTGAAAAAGTTGATTCTGGCAGATTTTTCCAGCTTAATAATTGCTTTAGTCAGGGGATGGAGATTTGAAGTTCCCCACTCCACCATTTTTGGTGACAAAACATGTACAACAATCTTAACACACTTAAATTATCTGTAAATATTTACTTCCTCAAACAATCTTTGAACATCCTAATTGTTCTTTCATTATTTAATGAGTTGAATAGAATCCTTTATATGAGTTCCTTTTATCTTTGCTGTCATGTTTTTGTTTTTGGTTTGTTCACAACTGATAAACTATTTCTCATTGGTGCCCACAATGATTTGAAATTTAGTTTTATGGTCTGAGATCTGATGAAAATCTAACCTAACTTGGGTGAGAGATTTTAAAAATCTTGTCTCTGTTTTCCATATTCTTCTTTGTGAGCTCAAATCAATTAAGAAAGAACAGTTTTTTAAAATTTGGACTGTTAAGATTGTGTTTGTCTGACTTGTGGCTAAAGCTGTGGAGTTGAAACAATAACTCTGTCTGTGAGAAAGTCTTTATCTCTTAAGTATGAAATGATTTCCTGTAAATAATTGTTATACAGCATGTCAGCTTGAACATAATTTCCAAGATCCTCAGGTAACTAAAACTTTGGACTAATGTTAATGGGTAATCATTGGATACTTATTTAAGTGAGACTGAGTACTGATATACTGCTCACTAAACATAATTTTAAGATTATATACGTTTGCTTTTTATGCAGTATGGACTGACTATTTGGGGTCACATTTTTAATGAACATGTTCATTTTTGCAACTTTAAGGTTTAGAAGTTGTGCTCTATGTATTCATGAGCTTTGTTATTCTACGAAAATGCTTGTGTATGATAGTTTTAAATTACCTTTCTTTCAATTTTCTTTGTGAAATAGAAATTATTTTACTTTGGTTAAAATTTGTAGTTAATATAGGTAGCTGAGATTACCCTAACAATAGTGATAGACAAATACAACTGTGTGTCAGGGTAACAGAATGAGTTTGTTTTTCAAGGACCAAAGAATTTTATCTTAATGTGTCAATTTGTTCCAAAATATGAAAACTTGAGTATAAGTAGAATAGGGAATAAGAATCTGAAAAGAAACTATAAAGTGTGCTAAAAATTTGGCAGAGTTTCCTGAGCTTTGACCCATTTATTCACAAGAAAAGTATGTTAAAAGGGGAGGGGGAGGGAAGAGTTTGTGTAACCTTTATTGCCAAGTACTGCATTAATACCAAACTACAATTTGGTTTTCTGTTAAAATAATAAATCGTTCTTAAAGGGCTCAAGAGAATTAGTTGCTCTTTACCCAGTGTATAATCTATTCAGTTAGCAGAGGTACTTTATCTCATCAGAATAATTTTCATTGCTTTTTTTTAAGTCCTTGACCATTAAAACAAAAAGACCAAAACAAAAACCAAGTTTCCCACTTGTGAAAGATCTAAGTTTTCTTAAAATTAGTCTGCCTTTTAGGTTTATTTTCACATATTTTACTTCATTTTGATGAAAAAGAAAACCAACTATTATTTTCAGGCATCCAAGATCCTATCTTAACCAAGTAATTAAATCTTCTTTCCCATAAGATTGGATCCTAAATTTAGAAAAAGTTTCAGGATGTTTTACACTAAAACTATCTTAGACATTTCAGGAGGGCCCTTGGAAAAATCACAAATTTTAGTATTTATTAGTAATAAACAAATATTTCAAATCAACTCACAATTTATAGCAATACAGTAGTGTGTTGTTGCAACAACACAATCAAAACTCTTTCTAAGGTTCAGAAAATCTCACGCTCATTACAGTTACGGCCACAAGACACTGCTTCCCTGGAAGCTATACATTAAATGGCTTATTTTATTTAGGGACTAAAAAGAAAAGCCAGGACTGAGCCAGGAGTACAGAGGACAGTATACAAATGAGATATAATCATAGCCTACTTGACTTGGTTCTCCAAGATAATCTAATTGTTTTTTACTTTACAAATAAGGAAAACGAAGTTCAAAGAGATGAAATGAGCTTGCTGGGGTTCCTTTACTTCCTTACTGTCACGAATGAAAATCAAACACCCATTTCCCATCTCCAAGCCCAGTTCTCTCCATTACACTGTGCTGCCAACATGTCTAACTAATTAGGTAGAAAGGTACTTCAATGAATCCTACCATTCTTTTCCTAAACAAAAAATGCAATCAATATATGGTAAATGAGTTAAATGCAGAGATTATAAGGTATATTGCAAGGAACAGAGGTTTTGTACTTTGATCTTTAATCTGTCCTTAAAATACAGGGGAAACTTAAATCATAAAGTTATTGCTAAAAGTGAATTTTTCTTGGGTGGTTCCTCTAAGTATCAACTAGATATTAGTGCCAGTATACTTTAGAAAGAAAACGAAAAGGTACCTGGGAATTTTTACCTGCTTTCCTCAACTTAGAAACTTATTTTATACTAAGTAATTTAAACAAAACGTCTTAGGGAAATGATCATTAATAGCAGAAAACTACAGATCACCCCCATGTGCTTAATTTGAATTATTATAGCCTATGTATTCATATCTAATATTCTTCATACTATACACTGGGATTCCTAGGAAGTCAGTAAAAATGTATGTCACTCCAAAGTTCTAGGAAAACAGCAGTAATTTTATGAATCTCAATATTTCTACAACTGCTTAAAAAATAATTTTCATCATTCTTACATTTACCTTTTCCCCCAGAAATTTTACATTTTTGAGAAAATATTTATGCAAGGTATTCATGTGAAATCTATCTTACAAAAGTATCTGAATATCGAAGTACTTATCACTCGGTACAGTAATTTACACAAAATGTACAAAAAAAGCAAATGAGTTTTTATTAACCTTTAGTCATATTGGAATTAAATTATATTAAAGTACCCCAAATCCTTTAATTAGCTGGTAATTTTAACATTTGGTTAAGTAGACAGGACACTGGAAACTATAATGAACCAGCATTTACATAATGGCTCCTGCCATGTAACCACTTTGGTAAAGTGCCTGTTGAAATTATGTACCCAGTGTTTTATGTGTTGCCAGAAAAAAAAAAAAAAAAAAAATAGGGCAAACAATAAAGAAATCATGAGGCTCTACAAAATATCTTAGAAAAACAAGTTTTCTATTTATTTAAAAATAAGTCTGTAGTTACTACATTGCAGGGACAGGAATTCTTACACATACATTCTAGTTTGTATAAAAGGATTCAAAGAATTATGCATCAAAACTAACATAGAAAGTGTTCACGTTAACAGTAAAGAAAGGTCCAATCAATATGTACAAAAAGAAAGGGCACTGCTATTCTGGTGTGAGACTGCTGTTTATTATAAAACATGATACTCCAGGCCTGGAAGGAAAAAAACAAAAACCTCAAAAGCTAAATAATTAATGTTTTTAATCTCTGTTACTTATTACATACAACAGATTTGTGTTTCTGTACAAAATAAGCAAAATTTTAATTTGAAAATGTGTCAGTTTCAACTTTAACCCTCTAGGTCAGTTACTTTTTAAAAATTGAGCTACATTCTACATCTCTAAATATCCTGTGACAGGATTAAAGAGTTCTCTAAAAGATTTTTAGTAAGACCCCTGTCTTCTTGCATTAATATGGTCCAAAAATGTAACTTTGTACTTTTGTCTCATTTTAGTCTATCATTGTGATAAATCAATACACACTATCTTAAAAGTAACCATCATGTGTGTGCATCTGCCTTATATCTGTGTGTACTATATACCATCTAGAATCTATTCTCTTAGTTCCTTGAACATAGAAACTCAGCCACGCACTATTATGTATTTGGTTTGTGCCATATAAGGTTAATTTCCTGATAATTTTATCTGCATTAAATATTTCAACACAGAGCTATCAAAACTAAAAATAATATATATTCATCTATTCATTGTTTTACTGCAGTGTGTACAAGGTTTATCTCTGGAGCGCCAAAAATGGTACGTACTTACAGTCTTCTGATTTAATTTGACCTCTTCCTGGGTACTGTATACATAGTTTAAAATGACTTTTGATTTGGAATGTTTCTCTCAGTATAATTAAGAACAAAAATAGTTTCTTAGTGAATGTAATATTAATTTTAGTTCAGATCACTTGGAAATTAGGAGAACGAAGGGGTAGTGTAAGGATGGAAGTGAGGAAAGGTGTATTTTCCCAATTTTAATAGGAAAATAAATTCTTGCCTAAATACAACTAAACCACTGCTCAACCTGTTATGTTAGAAATACTTCCTAAGTAAATGGGCATAATTCACAGAAGATGAAAGAACTTCCCTTATGATTTTAAAATCAAGTAACTCCTGTATATAAGAACATTAATAGCCCTTTTATCACTCAAGTATGTTGGTCCTTTCAACCTACTCAAAATAAATTTCAGGTGAACAAACACAGTCAGAATAAATTTTGTTTTCATTAGATAAAAAA
Organism: Cynocephalus volans; assembly: GCF_027409185.1. Classification (NCBI taxonomy): domain Eukaryota; kingdom Metazoa; phylum Chordata; class Mammalia; order Dermoptera; family Cynocephalidae; genus Cynocephalus; species Cynocephalus volans. Next base: position 83,806,962 of record NC_084464.1, read on the forward strand.
CTGAAAATCAAAACCGCTTCCAGATGACATATGAGAGAAGTATATAGGTAGGTAGGTAGGTATAAAATGGAATGTCAGAATAAAAGTAAACACTGTTAACTGGAGGAACTAATTTATATTACAAATCATATTTTAAAACAAGTAAATGTTGCTACTAACATCACACAAGATAAAAATGGTATTTGAATGCATCTGTTAAAGTCTGATTAATTTACTGCCCTGCAGATAAGGGACAGTTCTAGATGTTACAATACACGCTGCATGAGGAGCTTTTGATCACTGTATCTTACGTAATTCATTTCCAAGTGCTACTAAATTCAGTCAATCCCCTGTTTTGGATGTAACGTAATCAAGCTCACAAATATTCTATACAATTATTCTAATTACATTTAACGAGGAAGACAGTCTTGTAATAATGCCACCAAATAGTTTTCAAATTTGTGAAGCTGTACAATAAAAACAATGGAAATAAGGCCAACAAATCTTTAGTTCATAAATATATGAAGAAAATAATCCAATGCCATAATAGCAGATGCAAAAGATAAAATTTTAAGAAACTATATATCTATTGCCCAGGGTTATGAGACTGTAATTATACTAAATGCTTAAACTGCTCATTTGTAACATATAAATTTTATAAGATTCATTAAGACTTAAGAATGTTGGAGGAGGAAGAGAATATTTGAGTACTTAGAAATACATAAATTGATTTATACTTTCCATGCATGTAAGAAGTTATATTTTGAAACTTTTAGTAAACTTGAGAATTTTTTATTGCTCACCTAAGACAACTGTCCACATTTCCTTCTGGCTTAAAAACAGTACATACATGGGATTATTGTCTCAAAGAGGATATTTTTCCAAGTGGTAAAACAAAACAAAAATATGGTGATGACTTAAATTTCTTAATTCAATGTTTGCAACGTATAGAAGCTAAATTATAAAAATATAAAATCTGTATCTGGTATTACTAGTATCTTTTTAAGTATTTCAATTACAATGAGTCTGATCCAAGTCATTTTGCTTTACTAAGAAACCAGTGTCTAATATGTCCAAATAAGGTCATAAATATACAGTGTCTTTAGAACAGGAATAATAATTTACTTGTTATAGAAAGATGGTAAATACTCATTTCTTTGCTCAACAGTTAGAATTAGAATTCACATACCACATTAGAGGTATATTCCACTCTAAGACTGTGTACGCTCTTCCTTTTTCTGTACACACCTGAAAACTGTACATATATATATATATATTTTTTTTTTACAAAAATGGATTTTATAGTCTATTACTTTTTCTAACACAATGCAGATAACATCAGGAAATTACATATTTCAAATAGATTGCCTTCAAAAGCAACTCATTAATGACTTAAATTTCAAACATACACACTATTATTTTCAATAATGGTGTAATTCAAAGACTCATTTTACTATACAACCAAGCCATCCATTTCTGCATTATGAAGAGTTTACTGAATTTTAATTATATAGTTAAATATATTTGTTAGAAAAAAATAAATATACAAAAAACCTGAAAATTTTGAAGTTATTTTTCAACTGCAAAATCACAGCAATCCAGTCAAGATCTGGAAAATGGTTTACTTAATTTCACAGGAGGATTTCTGTACAAATTTTGTTACAAACAATCTAAAAAGCCCAAATGCATCACTTTTCATTTTTCTTCAAGACAATCAAATGACAGTTAACATTTACTCTCATCAGAAATATGTAAAGAAATAATTATGTAATGTGTTTTGCCAAGGTTCAATTAAAGACTTTATTTTTCTACATCAGGATCATGCCGATACATATTTTCCCCATTCTCACCTTTTAAAAATGTAGTATGTGAAAATTTTGGTTACATTTTTGTACCATTACCAGTCCTCAGAAAATACTACATTCTTTAAACTTTTAAAAAAATGGACAATAAATTTCAAACAACAGAAATGATATTTATGTTGGTTTTTAAGGTATAAAATAACTGTACCATAAACAAATAAATAACTGCTTTCCTTTTCCATAGCAGTACATATAGCAATACATTCTCCTAAGTCATATAGTTATCATTTACAATAGACAACTTAATTTTACTAATGATGCAAAAAATAATAGAATACAAGGCACAATCATTAAATGGAGTTTTTCTTTAGGGTGTATATTGACATATCAGCGTGATAAGGATACCGTAAAAAGTGCAGAAAAAACACAATGTGCAATGAGACCACTGTATAAAACATGATTGCATAAAAAGTGATTTGGCCTATTTTAACCTTTAATAATTGAAAATAACCAATCTTCCCCTTAAAATTAAACTATAAAGTATGACATTTTAAAATTATTTTTATTCTACTGCTATCTAAAAAATCCTGAAAAAAGAATTTATACCTGGGTAATAGTATATAAGTATGTGTTTGTATATATATTTAATTTTACCCATTTATCAATATATACACATACACACACAGACACGTTTCTTTGTAAGTCATTTTAGCCTATTAGATATGTCTAAAGTTTAGAAATGACATTAATCCAGATCAACTAGTAAACATCAAATCCCATACCTCTTTTTCCTGTATTTTCCTTGAATCCTTTAACCACTTAAACATTTTCTCTAAAACATCTCTGTCAAAGGACCCACCAGTGCATTATTTTCTACTATTAGTACCAAAAAAAGATATATCTCAGCATAACTCTTTAATAACTTGCTCTTTAGAATATATAGTCTTTCCAATATTGAAAAGTGTATGCTGTCCTGACAGTCAAAAACAGGCTTCCCTCTGCACTGATTCTTAGTCTTTGGCACAATAAACAGAGATTGAGTGATTGATATAAGAATCAAGGTCTGAAAAATTAGACAGTCAAATGTTTTCCAATGTGGATATGTTTCCATCAGTATATTTTCTCTTAAGTTTGGCAGAAATGGAAAAAAGCAAAAGCCTCCTCCAGATAATTTGTAGATGAACATTCTATAATTAAAATTAAACCTTATAGAGTATCAAATGGTGGAAATTTTATATTTACCTTTAGAGGAAACACTTTTCTTAATTTACTGCTACTGTGTGTAACATCTGTCTTCCTAGGGGCATGACTTTTGTATCAATAAAAATGTACCTTGCTTGGTCAAAAATAATTCATTTTAACATGAAATGCTCTATCACTAGGATTATTATGCTCCTTAAGAGTGTAGCAGAACTGTCTTTTCCGTAAATAAATCAGGAATTCATAACAGGTCCTCGATTTCTTTTGTTTGAAACAGTGAATAAAATGAATGTGGAAATGCATAACCTATCTAAGGGCAATAAATAGCAAACATTTAAAATATATATGTATATATTTATATATATATATATTCATTTAAAGAAGTGAAGTGTCTTGTAAGGTCTGTTTTTGTTTTTTTGCAAATCAAATCGTAACATTCCCTAATCCACCATAGCAGCAAGGAAGCAGAAGCCTTAGTTCTACTTCTTCCTTAACTGTACCTGCTTTATATATTTTGAAGTAAAATATTTTGGTACAAGTTACCAACCAATTAAATTAGCTTTTGCTTTTTCAGTCAACTTTCGGACTCGTCCTCTACTAGAAGTTCCAAAAGTCAAAGAGGTGTCTTCAAACAACAGCTGCCTTTGCTCCTCTTCAGAGTCATCCTCATTATAGAAAGCTGTCCTTCGACCCTGGTTTCGAGTTCTCATGTGGGGTTCAGAGCCTCTGAGTTCTTCAAACTCTTCTTCCTCATCTATAGGATCATCAGTCTTTTTTCGGTTACTTCTCCTTAGCACTTTAACATTTGCAGGAACTATGAGATCTGAATCTAGTTTTTGTGTCTTCATCTTCCTTTTGGGTTTTCTGCCTCCACGACTCTTTTTCTGTAACAAATCATCCTTTACAATATTAGTTTCAGAAAGAAAATTGCATGTTGAAGAAGGAACCACTTCATCTCTGATGGGATGCACATTATTTTGCTCTGAATTTTCTGGCTTTGCATATTGTAGCTTTTTGGGCTTTCTACCTCGTTTCTTGTGTGTAACTTCACCACTATTGGTATTAACTTCTACCTTAGGTTTCCTTCCAGGTCCCCTCTTCACAAGTTTTGGTGGCTGTCCTCCGTGGCCATTTACTTGAATGGTTCCTGGTGCAAGAGCATTGTTTTTACAATCTCCTAAAAGTGAAAAAGAGTACACTTACTACACGAAATTCCTTTTTTTTTTGACCCTCAAACTAATCAATAAGATCACTGATATACTTACGTGTAATGACACAATCCAAATTTTTTTACTAAAATGAGGAAAAGAACTAAGAAGAGGCTAACAGTTAAACGATATTATTTTCTAGCTAAAACTCACAAAGATTTAATGAAGTTATTAATGACTTCGTGAGGCAAGTGAAGCTCAGAACAAACAAACAGTCTAAGTTAATTGGTGATAGGGCTGGGATTAGCACAGATTTCTTATTCCTCATACCTTTACTATACATTCTAATATATGACAGCACTGTTTCATACTCCACAAAATGACCATGTTAATTTATACAGGGTTTAACAAACACAAAGAATTTTACTGTTGAACTCATTAAACAAAAGGGTTTTTCTGTACTCCTACCTTCATGTAGCTCACTTATGGAAAATAATCTTAGTGTAAAATTCATGACCTTTTAATTTGGTAATCTGAACAAATAAACATATTAATCTCTCCTACATTCCTCTAATCATTTTATCAACAAGAGGAGGAATAAGAGAAAATCAAGACTGGAATAATTCTTAATTCCTTCTATCCTCCAAAGTTCTGAAATTTTTTTGTTTGGTTATCCTTGGTGATTTGTAATAGAATATTTTTAAGAAAATCCACAGAGACATGGAAACTGCTTTTAAAGAAAATGCTTCTTCATAATGGCATTTTTGCCACAGATTTGAATTTTACCTTATAAATACCAAGAAAAAAGCAATCAAGAGATTCATCAAAGGTCAAAGCCACCAGCAACAGGAAAAGGCAAAGCCCTGATTTCCTGACCCCACACTACAAATGATTTTCTTTCGATTAGTGGTACCATAACTGGGAAGAGGAGAAATGTGGGTGTGTGCATAAAGGAGTTAAATATTTTCTACCAAACAGTTACACTTAAATTGCCTAAGGATTCTGTATCTCTCTTTTGTTTTTCATTAATACTACTGATAAGGGTTCTAAATATTCAGTCCATGTACCCACTACAGAAATTCCATAGATCAGCTTCAAGGACTCCATGAACCCCTCGAAATGGTACAAAATTTTGTGTGGATATGTCTATGTACATTTTTCTGGGGAAAGGACTATAGGTTTCATCAACTTTAAAAAGCAACTTATAACCTAAAAAGGTTAAGAACTAATGTAGCTTTCTTAAAAAGGAATTCAGCAGTTTAAAAAAAAAAAAGTTTAAAAACTACTGATCTGGAGCTGTGTTGTCCAATAAGGTAGCTACTAACCTAGTGGCTACTGAGCACTTGAAAAGTAACTATGCAACTGAGGAGCTGAATTTTTAATTAAATTTTGATTTAAATACTAAAGCAATATATATTTAATAATATTGATTACATGTTGAAATGATAATCAAAATAATGGGATAAATAAAATACACTATTAAAATTAATTTTACCTGTTTTTATCAGACATGATGAATAGAATATTTTGAATTACATATGTGGCTTGTATTATATTTCCATTGGACAGCACTGCTCTTGATTGTAATAGTTAATTCAGATATCAATATTTATAATAAATCAATGTTAGTGAGTCATTTAATAGCTAATATATTTCTATATTATACTAATACACTTGAGTATGTGTAATACTCAAAAATTATAAATCAAATTGGCTATGAAACTGGACCTCCCCTGTCATAATGCTAGAACCAATTCATTATATACATTTGATTTCTCTAGGATTCATAAGTGACAGAAGCAAGGCCGAGAGACTCCTCAAACTCTGAATTCAGATCAGAAAGGAAGCAGATATTAAAAATGCAAAACACTCATATGCAAAGTCATTCACTTATTTATTTAAACACTAAAAACCCACTATATACCAAGTATAAGTGATTTAAAAAAACGAGTAATTAAACAAAAGAGCCCTAATTCTTCAGAGGGTAGAGAACATTAAAAAGAAATTCTACCATCATTATAAGTATCACAAAAGGTAATGAACAGGGTTGTTCTGGGAACATAAAGAAGCAAGTGCTTGATTCTGTCTAAAGAACCCAAAAGAAGGCTTCCTGGAAAAGGTGCTATTGTAAGTTGAGACTTGAAAGGTAATAGGAGACCATTAACCTAGGAGGAAAAAAGACATTCCAGAGAAGGCAGAAAAGGACAAAAGATATTCAGGGACTTCTAAGTGGTTTAGGATGGCTGGGACAAAAAAAGGAGAAAGAAGGTAAGGAAACCTAGAATATTAGGCAACAGCCAAGTAACAAGGAGTTTTATATAACAGGGAAAAACAAAAATAAAATAAAATCTGATTCTACATATGATTTGAAGGCAAAGAAGTTTAATTCTGCGTGTGTTGTGTGTGCACATGAGTACATGTATGCTAGAGAAAAACGATTAGAAACATCACTGACTGCAATGTGGATGATGGACTGGGTAAGGAAGAATTGAGAATTGAGGGAGAAAGACCAGTTAGGAACTAAGAAAACAGTCCAGGAAAGAAAGTATACAGGCCTGAATTAAGGCCATAGAAGAGAGAATGGACTGAAAAAATATGAAGGTAGAAAACTACAAGAACTAAAGACTACTGAATAGATTCGGATGCCGAAGAGAGAGTTAGGATGACTCTCTGATTTTAAGCTTAGGTAGGTGGGTAGATCCAAATGCATTAACCAAAGTGAGGGTGTGCCAGTAGAGAAATTAAATTATCAGTGATGTTTCCGGGGAGAACCATGCAGAGGAAATATCTTAGACACACTTTGGAAGTCGTGATATAAAATGCTGTCAAGAAGCCATACTGTTTTAACATGTCATATGGTAAACTGTTACTTTGTCTTTCAAACATAAAGGTTTTACAACTAAAATGTGCAGTTGAAAGAACTTGGAAGCGTAACTATAAGGGGTAAAAAGTTGTATACTAGAGGCCTGATTGTAGACAACCCTGATGAACTATTATTTAGTAAAGATTAGTGTGTTGTATTTTATGATCTAATAACAACTTAATTTTTTTTTCTCAAAAAGTGACAAATGCTACATTGGGTTAACTAAATCTAATTTAATTTAAACTTTCGGGATATACTTCTTTAGGTTTTATAATAATGAAGTGAGAAACTATTTAATTGGCAATACTAAAGGCCTTCGATTCTAGAATTTATTTCTATATAGAGCTTTTTTTGTCTTTTTAAATTTAATGACGATACAGTGTGCTTTTGACACAAAGCTGCAAAACAAAAGATGCCTCAGTAAATTTATCAATACAGATTGTGTGACTTTTAAATGCCTGAAAAGTCAATATAAATGCAAACTCTAATAAAAGCATCACTTGTAAGAAGGATCTACCATATCCTGAAAGATATAACACCTTACCTTGCTCAATGGCAGCTGATGACTTTGAAAGAGTGGATGTCTTTGAGAGTACAGATGACTTCATTTTACGTTTGACTGGCTTTTCCTTTTCTATGTTTTCTTTTGCAGAATTATTCCTAGTGCCATGACTAAAATTGGATTGACCAGAACTTGAAAGAGTATTCATGGCTTTGGAATGCTTCACGGAATTCTCTAGTACTAAAATACACACACAAAAGATTAAAAGCTTAGAGTTGTTGAACCTAAAAAAAGCAAGAAGTTTGGGATAGCTTCTAACCTGAAATGCTTGAATTAGCCCAGAGGATAAAACTTAGGGGATACTTAAAGCTTGCTTAGGAGATCTACTTCCTAATAGGAAAAAGGCACACCCAATTAGAAACTTTTGAAGTTTCAGCAGTTTCAGAAACTGTTCAGTCATTTCAAGGTTATGAAGGCAAGTCTTGGCAAACTACTAGCAAGCCTGGGTATTTAAATTCAGGCACTTTGGATTAGAGTTGCCACTTCTAAGCATTATTCTACACTGACATTCCTAAACTTCAATTTTCTTTCTTATTAAAAACATTTTTTTTAAAAAAGAGGAAAAACAATAGAGAAAGCAAAAACAACAGTGCCTGCTAGAAATTACTAAAGCCCAGTATATTTCGTTTGGCAAAGTAAAAGTTTAAATAACCAAAAAAAAAAAAAAAAAGGAAGAAAAAAAGAAAAATCATTGTACACATTCCAATTTAGAAAATGTTACTGAGTCTTACTTGTTTTCCCTGGCATTGTAGATGTATTAGTTTTTGAAATGAAAGTCTTTGCAGCTGAAGAAGTAGATGGTTGCTCAGTGATAACTGGATCCACAATCACCCGGTTGCTTCTGGTTCGAACCACAGATTCTGTTTTACCATTTATCTGAGCAGCATTGTGCCGTGGTGGTATTGATCGTGTAGGTGTAGAGAATGGAGAGGTAGAGATTTCTGACTTTAGCTGGGGTTTTAAGATCCTTTTTTTCCTTTCGGGGCTGTAAATAAAATAATATTGTTAGTTATTCTTATAGCTCTAAATGGATGAATAAAACACAGTTTTATAATACTGTTGGATTCAATATTTGTACTATTATGAAATATGTTAAAACATGAGATTTGTAGTGGATTTCATATGATTGTGAGCCTTTGAAAAGTGAATATTTAGTGAAGGATTGCTGTAAATGCTACAGTTATATGACAGAAAGCATGATGCCATCACTATCCTAAAAATGCTGTTTTACTGTATAGATTTAGCAGTTTGAATTTAAGCACTTACACTAGTATAGCTTTAGTTAAAAGATTAAAAATCCTCCACATCATAGGAACTTGCATGTCAAATATATCATTCTGCAATATAGGGAATAGTAAAGGAAGTATTAAAAAACACCAAGTTCTAGCATTTAGATGACAAAGTTATAGATGAGTTAATACTATTTAAAAGAAATTAAATACCTTGATGCAGCACTGCTGGAAATAGAGCTGCTTCTGTTTCTTTTCTTCCTCCTTTTGGTTATAGTATTTCTTTTATGAAAACGAAGAGCAGATTTATAATCTGATAAAACTGAACTTATGTGTTCTTCAAAGAAAGCAGATAGGCGCAAACTCATGCTGTAAATCTACGGAAAGAAAGAAAAACAAAATTGTGTTCAAACACTTCTCAAAGGAAAATGTCATTTAAATATTTTTCTAATAAAAATGTTTTAAAATGTAAATATTGCTTTTTATGTTCCTTTTCCCTAGTCACTTTTGATAAGAGTATACTGAAGCATTTTTACAATTAAATTATTTTTGTGTTTAGATTAGGGATCTTCCAAGCTTTGAAAGATTCTTAAAGAAAAGTTTTACTCTGAATTCAGATGGCTCACACAGACAAAACTCTTTGGTTGTGAATACTATCATAATGAAACTATTCCTGAGCATTTGAACCTGTTTTCCATGGCTACCTAGGATGAGCATCTATTCTTTCTCATTTCATTGCTACTTATCACCTCTTGGTAATATCTTGTCTGACCAAAGAGAAGTGAGTGCTATTTATATTTTTACTTATTATAAATCAGTCACTAAAAAGCTCCTTTCCATAAATGAGGAAAAGACCTGGAAAAGTTAAGCCCAGATGGCTCCAGTACATACAAGGACAATTCATATATGATTTCTATTCAACCACATTACTTCAAGAAAACTAACCATTCCTAAATATCAAGAATGACATCAGGTTATTTCACAGAAGGAACTGAATAGAAAGATGTAAATTATTTTTTCCACTAGCACACTCTTAAGAACATAATAAAGTTTTTGCTGTAAATTTTAAATAAAAGCAATAATTACCTATTTAACATACTTTTCTACTAATTTAATTTAAACATCAATAAAAATACAATTACATACCCTTGATCTTTTGCTTGGTGTATATGCTTTTGAATTACTAAAAATAAGTCTGACATCTTTACATAACTCCATTGGTGACTCATAATTCCCAGCCTCTAAAGTTTCTCTAACAGTAGCAAAATCCATTGGAGTGTCAATAATGTCTCTGTAGTCCTAGGAGGGAAAACAGGTGGTATTATTATTATTGTTGTTGTTATTATTATTACCACCACATAGCATTACTTCTCAGCACAAGGATTCACACAGTACAAGTCCTAGAACTATTAATAATCATTCTTGTTTCCTTCATCAAGGCTTCCTTATTTCTAATAATTTTTATTTATTTCATACGCTCTCTTTTATTGCAATCAACACAGGACTTTTCTCTTTCAAGAACACAGAAGTTCTTCTGTTTTTGCTGGGGTCCCCAGGGAGGACAGAGTTGTGTTGGAAAGGGGTAGTTAAGAGTAATAAAAAAGCTAAGCTCTACAACTACATATAAGTTTGATGTAAAAAAAAAAAACCCCAAACTGTAAACTACCTATAAATCCTAAAGGTTGCTGACTCATTGAAACACAACTGTTACTTTAAAATAAGGAAATAAAGAAAATGGAAGCATGCTAACATCTTATTTATGTGGAGGCCTGAGTTTTAGTAACCTCAACTTCAGTACTATAACTGGGAGGTTTTTTGCAGTAATCAAGATTTATAAATGTAAATAGTTGTCACAAAGTCTACATACTTTATGCCACAGAGAAGTGGAATCACCCAAGGTCTCCAACTATTCAATTATGTATAAAACAAGGCAACAGACTGGAAGCCAAAAAAGACAAGTGAAAGCAGAAGAGCAACAGAAAATTATCAGAATGTTATCTTTTATAGGGACAAAAAGTACTGTATCTTTTCAATAGTCCCTGAGCATGTAACTGTATTTTTTGAAGTATAACAACTTAACTTTACACCACTGATGGAGTTTGAATGTGTTGTCCCCTCCAAAACTCATGTGGAAATTTGATCTCCAACGTGGCAGTGTTGGAAACTGATTGAGTCATGGGGGTGGATCCCTCATGAATGGATTAATGCTCTCCCTGGGGGAGGAGGGGTAGTGAGTGAGTTCTCACTCTATTAGTTCCTGCGAGAGCTGATTGTAAAGGACCCTGGCACCTTCTCTCTCTCTCTCTCTCTCTCGCTTCCTCTCTCGCCATGTGATCTGCTTGTACCCGCTGGCTGCCTGCCACTTTTCCACCATGAGTAGACGCAGCCTGAGGCCCATGCCAGATGCAACCATCCCAGAATCATAAGCCAAATAAACCTCTTTTCTTTATAAATTACCCAGTCTCAGGTAATTCTGTTATAGCAACACAAAACGGACTAAAACAACCACCAAATTTAAATTATGATCAAATACATTTGACTATAAAGTAAAAAGTGTACAATATAAGATAGGATTATTGCCTTTACAAAGTTTTATTTTTTCCTTTCCAATGTGTATGCCTTTTACTTCCTCTTCTTGCCTTATTGCATTGGCTAGAATTTCCAGTACTATGTTGAACAGCACTGATGGGAGTGGATATTCTTGCCTCATTTCCAGTCTCAGGAGGAAAGCACTTGTTCAGTCACTATTAAGCATGATGTTACCTGTAGGTTTTTTATAGATGTTCTTTATCAGGTTGTAAAAGTTCCCCTTTATTCCTAGTTTTCTTAGCATTTTTATTATGATTAATGTGTGTTGTTGTTTTTTTTTTAGATTCTGTATTTGTCTATTTGGCATCTGTTCATCATGGGGCCAATTAACTATGTTTTCTTATTTTCTTTATTCTTGATGCTCTGGTATTTGGTGGCCTTACAGACCTGGGGAAATAATGCCCCTCCCAGGGCTAGCCAATTCTTACTGCAAAGAGATCAACTAAGAACATGTCTTTCATATTACAAACCAATCAATCCTCAGAATATAGCCCCAACCACCTCCTTTTCTAACTCTTATACACCAAGACAATATTTTCCCTGCCCTAAATCATCCCACGGCCAGGACCAGACAACTATAAACCACCCCTATACCCCAGAACCCACCAGAATTATTCAAACTAGCCAATACTAAGCTGTTCACTCTGACTTGCCTTCCCTGCAGAAATCCCAATAAAGGGTTTCTTAACTTTTCCCTAACTCCTATCTTCCCCACCCAACCAAACCTGGCACTTCCCTTCTGGTCCTGTTTGGCGTGTGGTGACCTCCTTTCTGAGACCCGCAAGTATATTAATAAACTTCTTCCAAGCCTCATTCTTGTTTCCTCCTGCAACCACACCGACTTTATCATACCATATCTAAAATGTACATTCTTAGAACAAATGAGTGTGGAATTTTGTCAAATGCTTTTTCTATATTAATTGGTACGATCATGTGATTTTTCTTCTTTAGCCTGTTAAATATGACGGATTTCACTGCCTAGTTTTCGAATTTATATATCTCCAGATTAAACACCAAATGGTCATGGCACATAATCATTTTTATATATTCCTGAATTCTACTTTGCTGTTATTTTGTTAAGAATTTTTGCATTTTCTTCTTACATACTATTTTTGTCTGGTTTTCATACCAGGGTAACACTTGCTTCATAGAATGAGTTCAGGTGTTCTTTTTTCTCTCTTCTAGAAGAGATTGTGTAGAATTTGTGTTAATTCTTATTTAAACATTTGGTAGAATTCTTCACTGAATACATGTGGGACTAGAGATTTCTTTTTTGAAAGCTTTTAACAGCAAGTTTAATTTCCTTAATAGTTATAGAGCTACTCAAATTATCTATTTTATATTGGGTGACTTGTGGTACTTTATACTTTAAGTATTGTTCCACTTCATCTAAGTTGTTAAATTTATATGTGTAGAATTGCTTGCAGTATTTATTATCCTTTTGATATCTGCAGGGTCTGTGGTGATATCCCCCTATTTCATCCCTGATACTACCTATTTGTGTCTTCTCTTTTTTTTAGCTTTGTAAATCTTAATAGAGGTTTGTTAATTTTAATGCTTATTTATTTCAAAGAACCAGCTTTTGGTTTCATGATTTTCTCTGTTTTTTTGTTTTACATTTCACTGATTTTGGCTCTTTAATATTTCCTTTCTTCTGTCTGCTTCTGATTTATATTACTTTTCCTTTTCTTTAGGTTCTTGAGGAGTGAGCTTAGATTACTGTGACTTCTTTTCAGATATACTCTTTTAGTGTATATTAGTGCTATAAATTTCCCTACATCGCTTCAAACTTCATTCCACAAATTTTTATGTTATGTTCATTTTCATTGAGTTCAATGTGTTTTTTTAAATTCTCATGGGACTTGTTTGACCCATAGATTATTTATGAGTGTGCTGTTTAGTTATCAAATGCTTAAACATTTTCTTGTTATTGATTTCCAGTTTGATTACACTGTGGATGGAAACACATTCTGTATAATTTCAATGAATTATGTCATTGATTTTTTGTTTTCTGTTTGTTCTGCTTTTTGTTTACTTTTTTCCAATCTTCTTGTCAGTTTGTGATGGTATCTCTTTGTAATGGTTGTTCTAGGTATTTTACACTGCATACATAATTATCAAAGTCTGCTGGCATCAACACCATACCAGTTCAAGTGAAGTATAGAAACTACCTATCCCCTTGTGTCCCTTTACCTTCTCCAGTTATACTATAACTGTCTTAAATATTTCCTCTATATACACTGGACCGTGTTTTAATTTTTGTTTCAATTAAGCATAATTTTCAAAACTATGTTTAACTGAAGCAAAATGTATATTTTACCAATTCAAGTGAAGTATAGAAATTTCTCCTCCCTTCCCATTTTTTAAATCTTTAAGTTCACTGATTCTTTTCTCTGTTCTCTGTACTGAGTTAATTTGTTCTATTTCCATTCAGTTCCTCTATTTCCTTGTTGAAACCTTCCATTTTTTTCATTTGTTTCAAGTATGCTTTTAACTGCTTAAGCACTTTTATGATGCTATTTAAAAATCCTTGTCAGATAATCCTAACATCTGTGTCATCTTCATGTTGGCATCTGTTGATTGCCTTTTTTCATGCAGGTTGAGATCTTCCTAGTTCTTGGTGTAAGTGATTTTCAATTGAAACCTGCACATTTGGGGTGTGAGAATGGATCTTTTAAAAATCTTGTGTCTTAGCAGGCCTCCTCTGACACCACTTTGGAGGTGATGGGTGGGCAGGGTATTGCCTTGTTACCCCAGGTGGGGGTGCAAGTTACCCAAGGAGTGGGGAGGATCTCCTTGTTACTGCTGGGAAGGGATGGGAATACAGATTCTTTAAGCTTCCATTGACACCACCTAGACTGGGAGCGGGTAGTGCCTTGTTACTATTCCCTAAATGGCCTACACTGACACTATTGGTGGTGGTTTTATTATCACTGACAAGTGGTGAAAAGTCCTGACTGTCCACTAGGCCTTCAACAATACCACCCCAGTAAGATGGGGGAAGGGTTACCTCATTATTGCCAGGTAGCGGTAGAAGTCCAGGCTCCCCTTGTGGTCTCCACTGGTATTTAAGGGAAATGAGGGTGGTTCTCTACTGGCATTCACTGGTGGGAAAGGGGTGGGACCACAGATTTTTCTGTAGTATTTGGCTGGAGTAGAGCAGTATTGCCTATAAGTTTTCTGTGTTGCTGCTAGGCTGCCCCTTTCCTGGTTTTCTGGCTAGAAAGAGCAGGCTTTTCTTAGGGTTTTTTTTAGTCAGTGTTCATTGGCATTTCTAGGTTGATGGCTTCTCCTGTATTCAGAATGGGATATATAAGGCAAAAACAAACCCAGGAAACTTACTACTGTGTTGGTCCTGAGGTCCCCAGTCTGTCTGTCTTGTCTTCACCTTTTGAAATTTTGTTTGTTTTATATATAACGTCCACAAATTTAAGTTCTACTTAGAAGGAGAAATAGGAAAAGTATGTCTACTCCATCTTCCCAGAAGCAGAAGTCTAATTACACTGCCTTTGACCAAAACATTTTTGAAATGTCTAAACTCTAAATGACTTCACAGCCACTTTATAAAGCCACACAACAATATCAGAGGTAGTAACTTTCAGTAAAATTTTGATTTAGGCAAAAACAGTGTATTGTATGGTTCAGTCTACCTAATATAACAAAACTGGTCTAAATGATTCTGCTATTTACAGAAATTAAATTCACCACTATTGGAAGACTGTCATTTTAAAAAAGATATTCCGAAGGCTGCATCCCAGATTCCTAAGACAGTTGCAAAAAAGGAAAAAAAGGTAGCCACAAAACTGCTTTATGTGATGGTAAAACCAGCTGAACAGTATCTAGCCTCTCCACCTTCTAAAGGTAACCACTTTGACATAGTCTTTAATTATTTGGATATCGAATTTTATGGCATTATTGACTTCGTGAACTTTGTAGATTTGGGGAAAATATAAAAATGCTACAAATTTTTTTAAATGTTTTACAAAATTTTGGTTAAATGTAAAATGTATTTATGTAGAACATTTAATTTTTCCTAGTCCACATCTTGAGCTTCAATCATTAAGTATAATACATGGTAGATGCTCAAAATAACTCTGCTGAATAAATGAATGAGGTAGAATATTTAGCATGTTACTTTCCACCAAAAAGTTTAATTTTTAACATCTTGCTTTGAATATTTTATTAAACTCAAAACGTGAACTAAAATTTTCATACAAAAGCTAAAGTATAATGAGCATTATCTGCCTTAAATAGTCCATTAAAATAAGGCTGATAGTCAACTTATAGCTAATTCTGAAGTATATAAAGCAGGTTATCCAAAGTTTTTCTCTTATCCTGTGTGACAGTAAAAAACAACACACCTCCATAGGGAGTAACACAAAAAGGAAGAGATTAAATTAAACTTTTTTCTTGCTTTTGCGACTTTTTGTCTGCTAACACTCTTAGCTAGAAGGACAGGTTCTAAACATTTGCTAAATATTGTTCTCACTATTTTCAATACTTAAGAGATGACTGCATTCTTATATATTTCTGCCCTAAGTTTGAAAAGTAATCTACTTTCTTTATATAAAAATTCATTTGCTTATTATCACATATAGTAGTATAAGGGTATGAGTTCTTGCTCTAGAACTGTCAATAAATAGCTACCTGTCTTGGAGAGCTAAGCCTCAGTTCCACATCAATAAAATGAGTGGTTGGAGCAGTCTCAAGCCTCTTCCATGACTGTTTTAACATTTTTCTTTTTGTCTTTGAAGTTTTGATTCTTCACTATTATTCTAGGTAATGATTTTTTCTTATGTATCTTGCACAGAAATCATACTTTTCAAATGTTTATCAAACCTAGAAAATTCTCAGCCATTAGATCCTCAAATATTGCCCTATTCTCTCCCACTGAATTTGTTTGGATATATTTTGGACCTTCTCATTCTATCTACCTTACCTCTTAATCTCTCTTTCAGACATTTTATCTCTTTATCTCTTTGTGTATAGCATTCTGTATAATTTCTTTAGATCTTTGCACTAACTTTCTTTTCAGAGATCTAATCTGTTTTTAATGCTGCTGATGGAGTTTGATGTGTTGTCCCATCCAAAACTCATGTGGAATTTTGATCCCCAATGTGGCAGTGTTGGAAACTGATTGAGTCATGGGGGCGGATCCCTTATGAATAGATTAATGCTCTCCCTGGGGGAGGAGGGAGTAATGAGAGAGTTCTTGCTCTATTAGTTCCCATGAGAGTTGGTTGTTTATAGGACCCTGGCACCTCCTCTCTCTCTCTCTCTCTTGCTTCCTCTCTTGCCATGTGATCTGCTTTTACCCGCTGGCTGACTGCTGCTTTTCCGCCATGAGTAGAAGCAGCCTGAGGCCCATGCCAGATGCAGCTGTCCCAGAACTGTAAGGTTCTTTATAAATTACCCAGTCTCAGGTATTTCTGTTACAGCAACCCAAAACGGATTAAAATAACTGCTGAATAAGTTTATGTGATATTACATTTCATTCTTAGAATTCTATTTAGCTGGTTTTGTTTTAATATGTCTTACCTTCTTTCCCCCTCAAATAATGTCTTTTTCCCTTATGCTTCTTATTCCTTAATTTATCCTCTTAACCAAGATGATATCAAAGTTTAACTGGCAGCATTCTTTTTCTCGGTGGTACACTGTGACAATCATCTTACAGTGAATAGTGTCTCTCTCTCTTTTTGATGAACTATAGTATTTCAGAATAATCTACTATCTCAAGTTTTGGGGGACAGGGTGATAATTCTGTTTGTTGTTTCTGTTGTCATATATGGTGAATAACTCCCTCACAGAATTGCTAATTTTTTTTTTTTTTAAAATCACTAGTTCATCTTCAGTAGGGATTGTTTTTTTCCCATAATGGACTTCTATACAAAGATGGTAGCATAAATTTGGATTCTAAATCCATGCATAACATAAGCTCAAGGATATTTCTCTCCTCTGACACCACAGCCACTGGGAAAGACATTCTTCCTTATAGAAGGAATTATTCTATTCTTTTCATTCAGGGTACAGTACTTCAACAGTCCTGGTTTAGGGTGAGGTCTCAGTTCCAAATGCCTTCCTCACCATGGCCCAAGGCCTCACTTTCCTCAGCACAGTGTTAATACTTGTGCCTCTAGAAGCTAAACATTAAGGCTTATTTCTAACTCTTCTTCTCTGGGAAAAGCTCAGAATACAAACATCTATAAAGCAATGGATAAATGAACAACTTTAAAAAATACTTAGCTGAGCTTACAAGAAACAAGGGAAAATCTACAACTTCCAAAAACAAAGAGAACTGAACACCAGAGCAGTATAACATCAGCTCAGTTCTTCTAGGGTTTTTTTGGAAGGTAATATTCAAATTAGCCCAATTTAACACACTGGTGGAAATAAAGATTTCTCTGCCACATGTAAGAGTCCATGATTCTGGGTTTTTTGAATGAAAAGAAAAACATCATTTTATGATATTTAACTATTGATGAAATCTCTATTTTCACCATTGCAAGTTAGGACACATATGTAAAAAACAGATACTGAAGTAGGATGGTACCACACCTAGATCACGATGCCTTACAAAACATTTTTTATTTTCACTTGAAACTATGAATGTTATCTGAATTGTACCACCTTTCAAGGAATAAAAAAATCACTTTAAGCTAAATTGAGATTGCTAAGACTGCTTGAAAAAACAAATACTTGAATCATGTTCACTCAACTCTTTTTACCATGTATTCCAGAAAGATCATAAACTAGCATAACTTAAATATATATAATAATGCCACCTTACATTTGTATAATGCTTCAGCATTTAAAAACTATTTTTATGTATTCCTATTTCATCTCCATAACCCTGTAAGAAGTAGGTATTATTATTCTTGTTTCCTAAACGATTGCAAAATAAATTCATGGAATTTGTGTGGGGAAGAAAAGAAATAGTAAAAAAAAATATTCAGATGGGAAAACTAAGTGACTTGCTCAAAGATGGAGAGCTGGTAAGGGAAGAGGAGCTAGAACTGTAACTCAATTCTTTGTAATCTTAATTCCTCCCATTTTACCATACTACTCAACTCAGATTCTCTATATAACCAAGTGGATAATGAGAACATTTATGAAATAATAAAGAAATAAGCTATAATCATAAAAAAAATAACTTAAACAGCCAACTGTCATGTATAAGATATGTACCAAACTGACAGGTAAAGAAAATATCTTCAAAAATGCTTACTGGATATTCAAGGAGATCTACTGGCTGGCGGAAAGGCTCTGAATCTTCACATTGAAATATGAGATTTAACAATTCTTGACATTGTTTCTTCCATGCTTGAATATCATAAGACTGAGCTCTATTACGTAATCTTCTTCTAGGCTGATGGTCCTGAAATAAAAATGTTCAAATATATTAATAAAATAGCACTTGCACAATAAAATTTGTATTTTTAATGCAGTCTTAGATAATTAGGTAATATACAGTAATTCAAATAAAAGAAAATATCATTCACCTAGGTCTAAAAACCATGCATTTTATGACTGAAACTGATTTAGAAGTAATTTTTAATGTCTTTAAAAATGTTAAGAGTAAAAACAGCTCTTAATACATTTAAATTCATATAAAGCACTTTTGCTAAAACGAAAACTGTGTTACCTTCCTTTTTCGGGTAGAAGTTCCTGGCACATCAGCATCTTTCTCTTCTTCCTTTGAAGCAAGAATTATCAGATTCACAAAACATTCTAGATTTCATTATACTCTGTAGTTGTATAATTAGCAATTATTTCCTTTACACTTGGGAAAACCCATAATATATATGCTGGGGCACTTTACTGACTCATTAAAAAGACTCCCCCTGCTTAAAAAGTTTTTCTAACTGTAACAAGAAAATTCTGAATATCACTTTTTTAAAAAAGTTAACTACAGCAGTGCACAAAAAATAATTTTCATAACAGCTTTTACCTGAAAACTACAATGTGTAAATTTTTTATGCACAGAATACCAACACAGTAATCATAATGAAATATTACATACCTCAGAGTCAGACAAAACTTTCTTCTTCATTGAATTGTAAAGTGGAATTATGTTATAACAAGTTTGATCCCTGAATACCAAGAAGGAAATTTTAATATATAAGATTAGAGATATGAGATTTTTTTTCCCTTTAAAATCTGTTCCGACAACCAGACTTTAAAAGTTGAATCTACAGGCTTTCTCCATTGGTTGACTCCAATGCCATATGCACACACGTTTAACCCTGCCCCCTCCACTCTATGTAGAGCCTCTAATCTGGCCTATTTTACTACACCAAACACAATTCTTACCTCCCAGTGTTTGCTCGGGTTACTGCTGTGCCAGGATGCATTCTTCATGCCTCAGTCTTCAAGGGAAAGTTAATATACCTCCTGTCTTCCAATTCCTTCTTTCCTTCATTCTTAAATATAGGTATTCCCTAAATTTTGTCCTCAGTTATCTCTTCTTGACAGTATACCTTTTGCTCCGATAACCTTATATATCTGCAGTTCATGTGTGTTAATGAATTCCAAATTCCTATTATTTGTCCTGACCCTTCTCCTGAGCATCCTACCATCACCTGAAATTCCACATCTAAACCTAACTGCTACTCCCCAGATACTCTTCCTCCTTTTTCTATTTTTTTCTTTTTGTTAACAGCATACCATTCTTATGGTAATGGAAATCTTGGTTTTCACTATTCCTTCCCTTGTTTCCTTATAAACCCAATCAGTAATTCTATCCTCAAAATCTCTTGGCATCTGCTCTTTTCTCACTTCTATAAATTAAGCCTTCATCGTGTCTTACCTGATCAATTGTAGCAGCCAATGTGCTATTTATGCTTTTGGCTCTTCTCTATAAATTAATATCTGACATTGCAGTCAAATTAATATTTTTAAGGAATAGCGTAAACATGTTATTCTCATGTTAAAATACTTTCAACAGCCTTTTGCTTCCAGAGCTCATATTTCAAAAGTCTAGCGTCTTAGATTGGCACTCAGGGCCCTCCATGATCTGGTTCTAACTCAAATTTATAGCGTTGTATCCCTATGACTTCCACTCATGTGCACTCTACTTCAGCCAATTTAAATTATAGTTTAAATTACCCTTAATAACTTTTAACTTTCTTATCTCATGATACTCATTCCTGGAATGGCTTTCCTTTCACCTTATCTCTCCTGAATCCATCAATATCTGCCTTATCCATAATGTCTTAACATACTTTTTCCCCTTTATCTTTATTGAACTCCCACCATCACAGTTAGAAGTGACCCTATCCTCACCTAAACTTTCATATAATTCTCTTGTTACTTATCACAGTTTTCCTTATATTATGGTTACTTACAAATTTATCTATTCTACGAAACTGTATTAAAAGGGTAAAAATATTGTTATTTCTATCTCTAAGTATCTACCTAGTATATTACTTTGTATATATCGCTTAAAATTTTGCCAACTCAATTAAAAAGTACAATAATCAAAATTTCAAGGAATTAACAATCAAAATTTCCTGAAAATTACTGTCAGCTAAAAATAGTTTTTAACAAATTATATCCATCTATCAATGCCAGGGATTTATTTTAACAGATATATAATATAAATGCTTTAAATATCACATTAATCTGCATTTCAAAAGCATTTTAAAGTAACTATTTCAAAGAAATGCATTTCGTAGGCTATTCCAAATGTAAAAATAATTCTCATCTAAATTATTTCACTGGAATATGAATATTACTAGATCATGTGAACCTATTGATTCATATCTCTTTGAAAAAAGATGTACATACACAGTTATAACACTTATAAAATTACAGAAGAGCTCTCAAAGGATAATTAATGTTTAATTACCAATTTCACTGAATAAAAGGAAAAGCAGTGATAATAGCCCCCAAAACCATTTGGAAAGCAAAAGGTAGAGAAAGGCACAAAATTTATCTTACTAATTTTGTTTGGTGTTTTCTTATAGTGAAATTACCTGTATTCCTTAGCAAAAACCACAAACTAATCCCTAGGAAAAGGGACCCTAAGATTAAGACTATGCTCAGTAATGAGAAGGAAGCTGGATATGTTTATTTGTTGTTTTTTTTTTTTTTTAAATAAGCCTGAATAATCTCTTTATGAAAATGAAAGCTGATGACAGCTGAGTAAGTTTTTGAAATAGTTACCTCTTCTTAACCAGAAAAAAATATCCAATATAAATAATAACATTAATATTAAATGAGAGCACTCTTTTGTTCAAAATACATGATATATTTCTCTGGCTTCAATTTAGAATCCTCAATTCATCCTAAGGCTACACAAAATACTGCTTCTGCCTTAATAAATTGTAGTTACCACTCTTGTTATGGGATCAGTGACTGAGGAAGTAAATTTGACTGTGAGGGAGACGAATTTTTAAAGTTAAATTCAGTTTCCTACTGAAATACTTAAAAACTTGTTCATAAACTTGACAGGGACAATATAATGTTAAGGTGAAAAATTTTTCAAATCAGATGGCTGACCTTCATTTACTAAGCAACCTTTGACAAGTTTACCATTAAAAGACTTAGTTTCCTCAACTGGAAATTCCAGATAATGATCTCTACCCATTTGTAAGATTGTTATTTGGTTTAGAAGAGCTAATGTAGGTAAAGCAATACATGCTCAATAAACCTTTACTATTACTATTATCGTCCAACAGTTGGAA
The DNA here is from genome assembly GCF_027409185.1 of Cynocephalus volans. Classification (NCBI taxonomy): domain Eukaryota; kingdom Metazoa; phylum Chordata; class Mammalia; order Dermoptera; family Cynocephalidae; genus Cynocephalus; species Cynocephalus volans. Next base: position 83,829,019 of record NC_084464.1, read on the forward strand.
CAAGAAAAGGATCCATGTTTTTTATTTAAACTGTAGAACCCAACTGTAATGTAATTTTAATGACTGTAAAACTAATATTAGCCAATGAACTAAATGTTTCTTCTTCAGACACAAACATAATATGCTTTCTATTTTGAAAGGAACTCTGTTTATGTGACAGCATGTGATACTTTCTATTTTGAAAGGAACTCTGTTTATGTGACAGCATGTGATACTACGTATAACAAAAATGATTGTATTTTACATTTCACATGTTTAGTTGTTTTACATTTTAAAATATTAAAGTGCCAGTAATTATTACAACTATTATAATTAAGCATGGAAAAATAACTTACTTTATAAAATGTAGAAGAAGATCAGTCACAAATTTAGCAGATTTCACAATAGGGCTTCCAGGCTCATTAAACGTTCGCGTATTATGCTCTATATATCGAACTTCCCACATGAGGGAAGAAATCCGCCTTTGAAAAAAACAAAATACTGAAGTCTCAACGTCACTATATTTAGAAATATGTGCACACAATTTAAAACTGAGACATTCTGACTTTTTAATTTCAGTCTTAAATCAATCATAAAACCCACACCTTTAAAGCTATTTTTTAAAAAGCATTACCCCATTTGTGTTAGGGAAAAAACTCTGTATTTGCACAGACTATGTATGGAATGACACACACGGAACTATTAACAATGACTTCTTTTTGGGAGGGAGAATGTCTATAAGGGGAGTGGCAGGAAAAGACAAAGAGAGGAGTTTTTAGTTTTTGCTTTACATATTTCTGTAATGTATGATACCACTTTTTAATAATAAACACCTCTGACTTCTATACGAAAAAGGAAACAAGCAATTTTAATCTAATTATATTACTGATAATCAAATGACAGAAATAAAAGTTAACTGATAGCCTGCTTATAAGATATGAAAATATAAAAACATGGTGTGTTGGTTTACCAAGAAACCTAACTAAATGAGAATTATTTTTTGAACCCTTAATTGACAATGCTAAAATAAATTCTCGTGTTCTGTAATTTTATTTCTGATAGTAAAGAAAAATCCAAAGACAACTTATGAGAATATTATCCAATATGTGGCCAAACTTAAAACAATAATGAAAACAACTTAGAAAATCTTGCTGATTTGTGAACAAAAATACAATTAATGGAATTTAAAAAGCACATATTATTGTGGATATAGAAGCATTCAGAAAAACTTCTGTGCACTTTAAATAGATTCATGAGACTCATTCTAATAATGGAATCAGAGATATCTTCAGTGTACCATATAGAAAATTGTGTATAAAATAAGGCATTAAATATACCAGCAGGGCAAACTGATAGCAGTAGTTAAAAGAGGCTAAACTAGAAGTATCAGAAAGGAAAACCATAAACTGTAAGAAATATGAAGCCAATGAGTAAAGGGGGAAGCAAAAAAAGTTTTAAAGAGTGAAAAGCATGTAAAAGCATCATTGTACTAAATAACAACATACCTCAGACTTATAACTATATTATCAGGTTGGAAAATAGGCAATTTATAAATTATAAGTACTGTGTTTCAAAAGTTTTTGGGTTTTTTCGTAAATTGGTTAAAAGCTAGGCTAATGCCAAAAAAGCCTATTTAAGCTACAATGTATCTTGAAATCCAGATGCTCCTTCACTTATGATGGGGAAATGTTCTGATAAATCCATCATAAATTGAAAAGATCCTAAAAACAATCGTAAATTGAAAATATTCTAAGGTGAAAATGCATTTAATATAACCCAACCTACATCACAGCTTAGCCTGGCCTACCTTAAACATGCTAAGAACACTTACATTAACCTACAGGTGTGCAAAATCATCTGGCAACATAGTATAGTGTAGAGTATCGGTTGATGACCCTCATGATTGTGTGGCTGACTGGGAGCTGCAGCTCCCTGCCCAGCATCAAGAGAGAATATTGCACAGCACATTGCTAGCCTAGCCCAGGAAAAGATCAAAATTCAAATTCGAAGAATGATTTATACTGAATACATATTTGTACTACAGCAACGTTGAAAAATCGCAAGTTGAACCATCCTAAGTTGGGGACAGTTTGTATAGCACACTGTGGCAATTATGTTGAGCAGTTTGTCTGTGAGAAAGTATATTTACAATAGTGGGAGATGCTAGCAGCTTATCTTTCCAGCTCGAGTCCAACAACAGTATATAGGAACAATTATTTCTCTCCCTCTCATCCTCCCATGTCTTGTTCCATCTCTGAAGCACTACGTATAACTCCTAATCTTTAGCAGTTTAGGGGTCTAGGGAGAGAAAGAATAATGTAGTTAAGAATTTCTTCTCCATTTTTTCTCTTAAACTTCTAACATGTGGCACTAAAAGACTTAAAGAGGTATACTTTGAGGGTAGGATGGCCGGGTATCATAGTGGATTTCTTCCTCATTTTTAAGCTTTTGACAAATATGAGTGAAGCAATAGCAAGTACACCTAACAAGATCAGAGAAATCTTTAGAACCTGAAGTCTAATATCTTGGTTTTCTTTATTCTAGTGGTTCTCAACCAGGGTGATTCTGCCCCCCTGGGAGACATTTGGCAATGTCTGGATACATTTTTGGTTCTCACAACTAGGGGACTGCTATTGGCATCTAGTGGTTAGAGTCCCTAACAATGAAGAATTTCCTATCTCCAAATGTCAGTAATGCTGCTGTTGAGAAACCCTTTGTTAGTAAGGAATAACAAATGGTGTTTTCAGTGCCAGGTATATAAATATAATGTAAGTAATAAAAGTACCAAGGGCACATTTTATACAGAAAAACGTGAGTACAAAATATAAATAAAAATTTCAATAGGTTAAAATGAAGAATAATGGATAGGACTGGAGTAATATAAAATTAGTCACAAAATATTTTAATGCACTATTATAAAAATCACAATACTGTTAGCCTGCGAAGAAATCATGTAAGAAAAATTAAAACAAAAAATACAATTTCATTATGTGAAAACTATAGATTTATACTTATTATCTCACAAAACATTTTAGGGAATAAGCCCACGAAGCCTGTCTAAGATTAAGAACTCAATGTTCATCAAAACTGTTAACTAGAAGATGCAAATTAACTAGAATTATGTCTGGTTTTTTAACTGTAGATCTATTACACACAAACCTACAACTGTGCAAAATGCTCTGAGTCTTTTCTAATTTCACCTTTTTATAAGTATTCATAAACTTAATATAAGCAAAATAAGAACAAAATACTTAATTTTTGACATTATTTTAAGAAAAATCCATGAGCAAACAAATATTTTAGTATGTTATCTAAGAGAAAATTAAATACTTTGGCTTGCTTCTATAAATTACAATATGAAAATAGTGAACATAAAATCATATCAGCATCTAGGAAAAACTGTATTCAGGAATTGTATTCCAAGTGTGGTCTATAGACCATCATCATTACTGGGAACTTGTTAGAAATGCAGAATTTCAGGCCCTACTCCAAACCTACTGAATCAGATCCTACATTTTAACATGATACCCAGGTGATTTGCATGTGCATTCACATATACATAAAGTTGAGGAACATTGCTATAGAAAGAAGATCAGTAAATGGGTGAAAGAATCATTTAGCTTTCCTTTGGTAGTAGCTACATCAAATGGTTCTAACCTGTAAAACCTGTTTTCCAGTCTTTGCTTAATTGTACTTAAATCCGTTGGATATGCCACCACCGTGCAATACATGGGATAGGCTTGCAGATCCACAGGGGCAACAAATGCTGAAGCAATATCTAAAATAAATAAGTTTGTAAATTTATTTTTGTATGCTTAAAATAACTCAAGGAGAATTGTTTGAATTAAGACTTAATATGTCCTAATCTACATAACCATTAGTCTGCCACTGTCTTTTCATAAAACTATATAGTTTAGTTGACATAAAAGAGTCTCACTTTTTATTATGTCCACATTTACATTGCAAAATTCTAGGAATATTTTTTATTCATAGATTTACTAGGAGAAAGAAATGACAAGTATCTAAATCTAGCCTATTAAGAACATACACATACATTTCCATAACTGATAGCTAGCCATCCCTGGATCTTTTCAACAAAGCCATTCTATCATTAACTGCAGTCAAATGTAACCTTTTACCTTCTCCAAAACTTATCAGTTTATCTCATCTTTATAACATTATTCTGTGAAATAGCAGGCAAACAGAGAAAAGGAAACAGATCCAGAAGTTGACTCAATATCACTGACTTCACTGCACACGGTACGCTGGTAGAGCAAAAACTAGAACCTAGTTAAGATCACTCCCCATATTTTTGCTCATTCACATATTAGACTATATTATATCCTGAAATACTGCCAAAGTTATTTAAGATAGTATTTATGAGGCTATTTTTACAAAGTGTTGCCATTTGATAAAAGATTTAGGACTTAAAAATCCTCCAATCTGTGTCTCCAGTTTCTTCAGCTCCTCTTATTCATGTTAATTTCTCTCTAGACTATTTGAAGCTGATTCCTTACTGACATAATGGGTTGCTACAAAGCACCACACTAGTCTAGAGTTATTGAGGAAGCCCAGACTTTAGATAATCAAGTTTTTTGTGATCACTGTTTTCTTCTTTTTTTTAATAGCAAAAGCAGTTCATACACATTCTCTTCTCCCCTTAAAAAGATTCTCTTCAGTATATGTGTGTAAACATGGGAGAAGCTGGTATAGCTATCCATATAATCATAACTGAGCTTTCAACCCTTCTCCACCTCCAATTTACATCATTTTAGCTGAAATATGTCAAGAGTTTTCATATTGGGTTGTGAAGAACCCAGACTTTTCGGAGATAACTTTGGCATTTCTGCGAGGCCCCCACTCTGAATTGAGGTAGAATAACCCTATTTATAACTGTTTTAGATATTTAAGTCCTGTGTAAGATCTTATTCAAAAGAGATTCTACTTAAAAACGTTTGAAAACCACTGACTCACGATATTGTGGGGAAAAAAATTTTTTGTTCAATAATAGTATTTTTCCTCTGCTTTCTGCCAGCTTTTTCTATACTCACGTGTTGTTATTATTATTATTTACCTAATGTCATCAACTGGTTTATTCCTGCAACAATTCTTTCACATTCTTCATCCCTGGGATTAGTACCCCATTCTCCATCAAGAGGTTTATAGATTAATGATCTGCATTCAACATCAGTTAAAGGAACACTGGTACCTAGCTCTTCAGGAAATACAGCTGAAATACACAGACAGAAAAGCAGATAAGCAAAATATATGGTAATTTATTAATATTTAGGTTAGCTTGAGCACATAAAATTGATATTGTCACAAAATTATCATTTCATACAGATTTGGTAAATATATTTGTTATATTCATAGAGAAAAGTATATTGTAAAGGTCAATAAAATTTAAATTACTTTTTAAAAAGAAAATAAACATAAATAATTCTCTAGATGATCTAATTACTGCTCCAAAATTATACCTGAAAACTCACTCTATTATCAAGTTACAGATAAAGGAGAAATCATTTCTATAAAATGATGTGAATTTCAAAGTTTTCTGAATCATTTCATAATTTCATTGCCATATTTACTTTGATAAAACATACAAAAGGTGAAACTGAACTAAAGTGGCATTTTTCAGGAATACTTCAATGAAAGCCTCAATTTTTTAATGTAGAAACAGTAAGAATCATGTATACTAACAGATGATTCTTTTGCTTGTTGCACTTAAATGATGAAAGTATGCTTTCTGAATCTTTAACATTTTAGCTAGCAGAATCATTAGAGAGTGGTGGTGACACAAAATCTACAAATGTACCAGCTAATTTTTCCTTCAGACTAGATTTCATTGAGATACACTGGGAAATATGCCACTGTTCGTGTACTATCAAAATTCTTCTTCACAAAATACACTTAAAACTCTATGGGTACGTATGTATGTGTATCCAAACAGAACAAAAACAACAAAAATCCCACCCACTGCAGATATATTTAGATAGGAAACAAACTAGTAAATTAGTATTACTAATTCATTTTTTAAAATACCCTAGGCATTACAACACCAATTAGGTAAATTTCTCTCATATTCACAACAGTCCAATGTGACTTCAAATTCAAACTTTCACAAAGGAGAAAAACAAAACCAGAAGACATGCCATATAACATTGTCACAAACTCATTAAGATATTTTGTAATCTTAAACAGCTCTAATTTAGCAGTGAGATGAAAAAACATTATTGGTATTAAATTTTTAAAGTATAATTTCTGCAAAGAACTAATCTTAGACAATTATCGACATAACCCTTTTCTCACTTCTAAGGTTTATCAGATTAGGTTTATTTTCTCGAAGTTATCTTTTCTCTGACTTCTTAGATTACAATAACTATTGAGCAACTCCATTTATAATTGATTGTTTCTACTATGTTACAAATCAGATATTTTTCCTTTTGTTTTAAAGATTTTTCCTTTTTATCTGATAGCAAAAGTAACATATTGTTTTTTAAATAATCAAACAATATAGAATATAAAAGATAATTTATGAAGTCCACATAATCCCCTCTATAATTAAGCATTATTAATAATCCAGAATATAGTCTTTTCTTTTTAGGCATATATAATTGTGTGTATGTATCATATTTTTAAAAAAACTGAAACAAAAATGGGCAATGAGGTAGCAAGAAAATGTAATCTCCAGGCTTGTCTCATTGACCTTTTCCGAATATCAAGATGTCACATTCACTGCCTAGGGCTAACTCCCAAATCCTGAGTGTACCAGGCCACATGCAAGATGACAGTTACTACTATTATTAATTATGACTACCTCTTCATTGAGCTCTTACGTGCATCAGGCTCTATATTAAGCACTTTACACACATGATGTCATTTAATTCTCAAAGCAGCCTTATAAGGAAGGTATTAGTTTAGATAACTTCAAAGGCTGAGTCCTAAGAATCTGGTGTTTGAAGACTTTATGGAACATACTAAGATCACATAGAAAATGGCAGAGTCAGGATATGACTGTATCTGTCTCCTTCAAAAGCCTGGCCTCTTAACTATTATGTTATACTCTAAGTATTCTACTGCAGTTTAGAAAAAGTGTCTTTGCTCCCCAAACTTTGCTTTCTAGGGTTAAATAATAATTACCAAAATACTTTCATATTCTGCTGTAATAAATTAATTTCAATCTTCCCTATTTAACTATAAATTCCAAGTAAGCAAGGATAATGTCTATCTTGTTCACTGCTGAGCCTACTCTACCCTCTGGGATCAACAGTAGGTATACAATAAATATTTGCTGAATAAATATTTTGTTTGATCCTCACAACCACCATATGTGGTAGCAAGTTAGCAAATCAGATTTCTTAAGAAATTAACTCCATACTGCAGACACAAGGCCTCACATACACTTACCGTTATTAGGTATGAGCTCCATATCCCAAGGACTCATCTTTTCTGTATCTCCATTGTCCCAGCTTAAAGGAAGATAAAAATATTAATAAAAATATGTTATAAAATATTATATTATAAAAATATTTAAAAATCTAAATATTATATTGCAAATTGCATAAAACACATTTTAAAAATAATTGCTTCAGTGTTTAAAAGAAGTGTCTTTATTTCTTTATTAACAGATGGGAAAAAAATTCAAGGCAAGCCTGGCTGAACTAAAATACAACAAATATTTCCTTACCAAACATTATAGCACTGGAACAAACTATCAGGGTACTCAGGTTGAAGAGGTTCTTGGCTTTCAATTGTTCCAAACCACCAGGCATCATCTATGACTGATCTGAAACGGTCACCTGGACAAGAATAAAAGTCATTCTATTACTCTGAAATGTAATAGTGCTGTTATTACCACTTTTTCACACAGTATACCTTTAAGGCACTTAAACTGCCTATAAAAAAAGTGACCTACACTTTTCAAAAATAATTAAGTAAAGTCAGCAATATTGAGGGGGAAAAGTAATTAATAAGCATGCTTGAAGTGTGACTATCAGTTTCCAATCCTATTTCTTAGATTTCATTAAGTTATGGAGAAATTCACTTTTGTCTTAAGCATTTTTACGAATCTAGCATTTTAAGTTCATCATTAGGACTATAAGCAAACTTTTCAATCAAATAAAAATAAAGTTAGATCATTTCTGCTCAACAAATACTTATAGTCTATCTCTAATTTCTTACTTTCTGTAGGGAGGTTTCCCTAACCAACCAACGATCATGACTCCAGCCCAAAAACAACACAAAAAAATCCAACTTGCCTTCCTTCATCTCAATCACCCCTTAATTTTGATATATATACATATATACTTACTCTCCCTATCCTGTAAAAACAAACAAAAAAGGAACAAAAATAAAAACAACCAATCTTTGTAAAACACAGAGCACTCCTTGTGTCTTTTCTTTATCCAGTTACACTCAGCTGTTGTCATATTACTTAAACTGCTTTTCCCAAATATCCAAATAACCTACAAAGGCTATATAGCCTTTTCTTGTCTAAATTTTCTCAGCTTCACTCTGTGTCATATGAAAACTGTAAGTCACTCTCTTTGTGTAATGCTTTCTCCCTTCCTTGGCATTCACAGTACTTAATAAGTTTTTTCCTGGCTAGCACAGAGATGAAAGATTTGAGTTCAAATAACATATCTGGTATTACTTTGAACACATTAATTAGTTATTTCTGAACTTCATATTCATTATCTACACAATAGAAAGGGAGATGTCTACCTCACCATTGTTTTTGAGTGATGCCTTCTATTAAGGTACTCTTTACATTTTTAACACACAATTAAAGAAAAACTAATCAAGCCAGCAACTACTCTGAATCAGTTTTATTTTCTTTTAATAAAGAGAAAAGTACTTATTTCTGTTTTCATTTTTTTTTTTTGTCTTTTTTGTGACAGGCCGCACCGCGCTCAGCCAGTGAGCGCACCACACCGGCCATCCCTATATAGGATCCGAACCCGCGGCGGGAGCGCTGCTGCGCTCCCAGCGCCGCACTCTCCCGAGTGCGCCACGGGGTCGGCCCTGTTTTCATTTTTTACCCAAAAAGGATTTAAAAGTTTACAAAGACACATAGCATAAAACAAATTAAAAATCAGAAAAACAAAGTAAAAGAAATATGAGGAAAAAGAAAATTGGAGCCAGGACTAAGTTAATAGAACACAAATGCAGAGAGAGAGAGAGTGTGTATGTATCCACATTTAGATTCAAGCACTCTAATAGCCAATGTTAAGAAGGAAATATGATCTATTACAAAATGAAGACTCTCTAATTGTTCCTCTGATGCTTATTAGTGACACTGAGCTTAGCGAGAGCTACCATATAATTTAGTAAACAGCATTCTTGACACCACCACAACTTTACAGGAAACATAATGATGAGTTTCACAGACTTGTTTCTTATGACCCTATGCAAACTGATGACATTTATGTTATAGAGGAAGAACTGGTCTGTAGAATGACAGCAGTGAAGTTAAGCAAAGAATACTCATGGAGTCCACCATTCAGAGTAAGCCTCAAAACATTTCTAAGGAAAGACTGAAGTAAAAATTACTATTGATGCAATTTATAGTAAATCATTTATTAGGAAAAAAGACGTATCAAACATCTACGGTTTCTGAATAAATTACACCCACCTATATTCCACCGCCTATATTTTGCGTCGTCAAATTGTTGTCTCAAGACTAGGAAATCTATAACATCAGGCATATCATGGTATCTAATTACAGGATAAAAATAAAGTGATTAGGTCACATACCTAAAAATATTTAAAAGAGGTTCAAATTTATCTGAATTGTGAAAAACAATCTACAATACAAAGAAACCACTGTCTCTTTCAATAGTCCTTACTTCATGGTAAATGATCCGCCAGTCAGTTTACCAGTATCAGGGTCTAGAAAAGCAAGTTTAAGGCAGCAAAGGGTAGGTAATCCTACTTCGTACTTTATGCCAACTATTTTCATCAGTTCTTGTTCCTGAGAAAGATACATAAAATAAGAAACCATCTTTACAAAATAAACCACAAAATGGACTGCTAAATATAGAGAAGAAAACATTTCTTGGTTTTAATCTTGATCTGTGTGGTAATTACTCTGTGTGTATATGTAAATACTCATTCAGCTGTGTGCTGAAGATTTTTGTACTTTATAGTATGCAAGTTATACTGCAATTTTAAAAAACTAAAAAAAAGAAAAAGAAAGAAATCTTTACTAAGAGTTTTCCAACACAGTTCCAAAGACTTCCAGATAATTTTGAACTACTACTGATAAACTTAGAAATACTCGAATTTGCAAATATGAAGTTTACCTTACACATTAGTGTTATCTAATTTTCACTATAACTAAATTTTGTACCCCATATATAAAGCATATTGGAGTATATAAATTCAGTCAATCTTATGTTTCTGTGCTTCAATTAAACAAGGTATCTTCATGATATGTTTCTTATACTTAAAATAGTAACCCTCAATACAATTTTCTCCATAATATATAATTACATCTTTTGGGTGGGCTATTAAATAATAAATCAATGTCATACCCGTAGTTCCATCTTATGCCAGGGCTGTTTTTTGGGATTTATACTATATATTTTATTTTTCCGGGCCATTTCAACATACGCTTCGTGCCCTTGTCGGAAATAATAAACCTAAAAAGAAAGTCACAATTTAAAAACCTAGATGTGTTTCCTTTAATCCAAGATGCAAGGTATCAGCTAAAATTTTAAGAAGAAAATCTTGTCCTTTGAGCTAATGGAAATTCTAATGTTGATCCCCCACACTCATTCCTCAAGTTGTCCTAATGTCACTTAATCATAACCAAAGTGTTCTAAGTAATATTACTTTGTATATATACGTAGAAGCTAAGATGAGCCATTATTTTTTGGTTTCACCCTTTTATTCTTGGATTCAAAATAAGTTAATCTATTCTGTCTAATAAAGTCAATTGTTACTAGGGGTCATGAGTTAACTGTTCACTTACTTTTGTTCTTACTTTTTTGCAAGTGGTGTATATATATGCACAAAACTTTAAAATGAAAAATATATTTTATCTTACTTGATCTTTACACAAAACCTAACAAGACAGCACAGCATATAGTTAGCTTCATTTCATGAAGGTCAAATTTAAGTGACTCTTGACTACTGTCTTGTAGAACTAGTACTTGAACACAGTAGCCTGATACAAAGTACTCTTCCCACTATTAGAAATAGAAGAGCTTGTCAAAAAAAATACTAATAGTTCTTAGTAACATTTTGGGATGGCCATTATCCCACACACTTTCATTCCATTCACTGATATAATTATTACTCTAGTTGTCTAGTATTTCAAATGAAGAAATGGTGCTGAAAAATGAGAATTTACCTGTATAAGCACCATCAACTAAAAAAACAACTTAAACATTTTGAAAAGAAATCACTCAATAAGGAATTACAAACTTTCTGGCCATCCTGAAATAATATATTAAATATAATTTAGCCTCTTCTTAAATGCTGCAGGATCTGTTAGAATTATCACTGAATAACAATGTCATAATGCTCTGTGTCTTCAAGTTTTCTGAGGCAAGTAGAGTTTCTAAATGAATTGTCTAACTGTTCTTTAGAGTCACTCTTGCATTAGAGTTTTTGTTTTCCTTTTTTAAAAATTATGTATTAACCACTGCTGATTAGGGTGTTTTACTAAAGAAGCCTCTATTTTTAATTCCTAATTTATTATTTTCAGTCTGTTGGACACTAGATAACACTGCCTTTTAAAATTTGTTTATAAAATAAGGAAACATAGACTCTGAACATTTTCCTAAAAATAAAGTAATATTTATTTTAATATTACAGGTTTTTTTAAAGATCTAACAAATAAATTATAAACACTATGAGTAAATGAAATACATTTCAAAAATAAAATTAAATAAAAATAAAGTGCTAAATTTTGTTTTCCTTTATTATGCTATATATTTAAAACTTAAGCTCAGAAAAATGAATATTTTAATTTATAAAAAGAGAACTGACAATAAAACTCTTATTAAAAAATACATACCAGTTCTTAAAATGCCAAAAATTCTATCCTCTTATAATATTTAAATTTACTATTACAATATTTACAGTAGCCTCAAAAGATTCTCATTAGATCTTTCTTCCTAATTGTACCTTCTTGATACACAGTGACAAACATCTAGAATGAAATACTTTATGAAACTGTTACAGTCTTCTAGAATTCTGTTTAAAGAGCTATAAAGAATGTATAAATTTACTTGACAAAAACAGAAGATAACTTAAGTTTAAAAGTACCTCATCACCCATCTGTGGCACAAATGGACATCTTCGGGGAAGAGTATCTGTAATCCATGTTGAAGGCAACCATTCTTCCAATGTCAAACCATTTTCAGTTAGTTCTCCCACAGCCAACCTCTAAGATTAAAGTTTAGAACATTGTAAAATCAATATTATCATAAAAGCATTCATCCACCAATCACTCTTTAAAATAACTACAGAGGCAGTTAAATGAAAGGGAAAGGGAACCTTTGTATAAAAAAAATATATATCCTTAAGCACTAAAACTTATTCTGGAAAAATGGCAGCAGTGGCAAGAGTTACTCAATCTCTCCAAATCACTGCATAAAAGAGTATATAGCAAAACCAAAAACCCACAAACAACAATCACAACAAAACTAGGTAACAAAGACAGCCCCATGAACCCCAAAGTACATTCTTCTATTTTTATAGTCTCCTTTCCTTCGAAAATACTAACAGTTTTATAAACATTCTTTATAAAAAACCAAGACATACTCAAATTTTTAAAAGAAATTCTAGTCATGGTGTGTTAGTAAAAACTAAATAAGATATTCTCAGATGAGTTGAGTGCAAAATATAGAAGGCTAATTATTTCCAGGAGGTGAGCATTATACTTCTACATAGCCCAAGAACACTTCTCTCTTTCTTACAGTAGCCATTTCACACTCTTGGCTCACATTAAGCTTCCTAAAACAAACAAACAAAAAAATTGAGGTTGTTTTCAAACAAAATGTTGTCAAGCAAGTTCCCTTACTTTTTAACTGTCATGGATAAAAATAAAACTATGTCTGAGAAAAAGCTTTTAACTTTGCTGGTCACCTACAAGTGGCAACAAACGGTCTTGATGTTGTTACCTTAGACTTAAGAATAACAGACTTTCTAAGAGCCTTTGAAACCTAATATTACTTATGAAGAAGTAGAGAAATTTTATGCAATTGATTAAAAATGTTTAAGTTTAGTGTTTGTGCAGTAAGACTTCTAAATTTTATTCTGTTGTGTTTTTAAAAAAGATAGTTATCACAATGAATTTATATAAGCTTACTAAAAAGAAGCAATGCCATCATGTGATATCAGAAAACACTACTTGCAGCAGGTACTATTATAGTTGTTTCCCAATATTCATTTTCCTCTTCCTATTAACTATACCATGCTGTTTCTCAAACACATTAGGGGCATTCTCATCATGGACAGCAAGAGGGGTAAAGGCCTTTGGTATTTACTGTATGAGATGGATCCACTGGTGAATATTAGGCAGAAGAGGGATTGGCAACTCATGTTCCACAGTCCAAGTAGAGCCTATAGACAGTTTTTATAAGTCAAATTCTATTGGCACTCAGCCATACCCATTTGTTTGGTCTATGGCTCCTTTCAGGCTACAATGGCAGAGTAGCTGGTCCTCTACAGAAAAAGTTTTTTGTTAACCTCCGCTTTAGGAAATAGACCCTAGGGAGAAATGGGTACAAGCAGGAAAACAGATGGGAGGCTACTACAGTAATTTAAGTAACAGTTCATGGTGGTTCACTCCAATGTGATAGTGAAGTGGTGAAAAACAGTCAAGTACTGGATACCATTTAGAAGACAGAGCCACAGGAATTCCCTAATGAAATGGATGTAGAGTATGATAGAAAAAGAGGAATTAAGAAAAACTCCAGGTTTTTTGGTTCAAGCTACTAAAAGATAGTTTTCATCCCTGAGATGAGGAAGGTTGGGGTGGAGCAGGTTTGAGGAAAAGCTTGGGAAATGAGTTTAATTTGTAATATTTGAGATATTAAGTCAGATGATATCCAATTATTTGATCCACAAACTATTAAGTAATCTCTGTGCTATTCAATGGGTATATCACACAGATTCTACAACTCAGGAATTTCCATGTGTTTTATTCAGATCAGCTCTAATTTTATCAGTTCTATATATTAAGGTTCTAAGCAAAAGTTTGTTTGAAAAAGGTTTCCTTTCATTTTAATTGATAAAAAGAAAAAAAAAAGGAAAGTCATAACTCCAGCCTCAATGTACTATTAATTGCATTAGGTAAGTATATATCCCCATAAGTAAAATATCTATGTTGACTGGGATAGCTGATAACTCTTACATAAAGACAGGTAAGATGTGTATTAAACAGGAATAATCATATTTATAACTGTAAGACTTTGGCATTGCCATGAATCATTATGAGGACAAATTTTATTCTTCAATAATTCTTAGGGAACATAGAATTTTTGGTTAAAGCAGATGTGTCACTTAATACTTACAGCCATTAAGAGTTATAATGCATTGACTATTCCTCAAAATTCCCGGCTTTATGATTTGATATATATATATATTTATTTATTTATTATTATTATTATTTTTTAAAGCTATATTTCTTTCCTTTTCATCCATGGTAATGGTTCTAGGCCTGGCTGAACTCTTGTTTCTTCTAGGAAACCTTATCTGAAATCCTAATATAAGATGCTCCCATTTAGTTTCTGAGTTATTATCCCTAAAATTAATCTAGCACTTACATATTATTAAATTATGTGGCATTTCCTCTATTTTTATCTTGGGGCATTTAAGCATCTTGTTAGTCACACATAATTTTTAGAATAAGAATTATGTCTTATACTTCTTTTTATCTATTGTATTACTTTACAAACTGTAAGCACCTGATAAATATTTATTGACCTGGTTTCCAGTGCTCCTAATGGCATAGGGATATATACATATACATGACACCACCTGAGATGACTTTACTACATCTTTGGAAAATTCTATTTTTAATAATCATTTTATATATTTGCCCTTTTTTTGCTTAATTAATTCAAAAAGAATTAGTCATATGGAAAATGTTTTCACTTTTTCACACTTAATGATCTCTCAGTTGCTTTCCAACTCTACAACTAAGCATACTACTGTGTTTGAGAGTTAACTAGAGGACTAAGAAACAAGAACAATTCCACCTAGTGTTAAATCCACTGGTAGGCATGTGAAAAAGAATTCAAACTAAAGGGAATAGTCTATTGTATCCCAATCTTACGATATTTAAACTGTCCCACATATATCTATCGGTATAGATAGATCCTGTTACAATACTTTGTTGACAGCAAAACAGTGAAATTAAAATAAGTCAAACAGTAACAGTGGATCCATATGTGGCACTGCATGAAGGAGCCCATGGTATTAGTTTATGGATAACTATCAAATCAAGGGAGACCAGAAAAAGCAAATTATATTATTGGGACAAAGGAATTAGGTTCTTATAGTGACTTATCCTTGCAAACTCATCGAAAGCGCATCAAAACTGTCTTGAGATGAAAAAGAACATTTACCTTATTAGCCACATACATGGCTAAATCAGTTTTTTTCAACCAATCTGTCTACTACATAAAACAATGCGTCAGATTACATTTATCATCACTGACAAGACAGAAGAGAAAAATTGTGGGCAAATGTGTGGTGTTCTCTTTGGTAAAGCTTCCTCAGACAAAAGCAAAGGACGTGACAATAAGAATAGTAGCTGCAGAATCCAAATTAAAATAATTCATAATTGTATAAGACTGAAACAAATAAGAATTTAACCAATGCAGATGAAATAAACACTTAAGATATGTATTTTTACACTTTTTCAAAGCTCTCTGAGGATACTCTACATAAACTTTTAGCATTTAATTCTACAAATGGCAACTTACATTTAATTCTAAAAACGGTAGAAGTTTTTAAAAAACTTCCTTTTGTTTAATCAAATATGCTTCCCATTTACAGTCTTTTGGGGAGCAAAAGCATGTCTACTTCAGAGCAAAAATTAATCAGCTCTTATTTTCATTCCGAAGTTAAAGAATTTCAACTCTGTAATAGCTGATAGATCTTCTTTCCACAAGATTGATTCCTTACTTTCTCTGATCTCTCTCAAATTGTTCACAGGCATAACATGTAGTAATCATACCAATACTACTACTGACCTAAGGACTGAAAATTTATGGCTCACACACTATGTAATTAATGAAGGCTTGATACAAGAAGCCTATATTATCCCACTTTAGATTCATATTTGCCATGTGGGCAACTATGACAAGTTCAGTCATTCTTACTCCATGTAGTGATTTCCCCTAGACTTTTTGTTTATTTTCAGCAACAACAGTTAATATGGATGGTTAAACATAAAGGCAATTGATAGGCTAATAAACTATATGTTATGCAGCATTTTTTTTTACATAAATAAATGAATAAATCCTACGTGACTATCAAGAAAAATCTGATCATATTTTAAGATTAAACACTTAATACGTAGAACATGGTAATTTTGAAAGTAAATACTCTTACATCCTAAACATCTAAAAACTTGAGTAAACAAAATTTATTTTGGTATAATTTATTTTACAGCTGTGTACTGAGTTTTTTCTATTATGACTTGCTGATACACTTCAACAATGTTTATGCTCAACTGCACTTTTAAAATGTGTGCTTTAAGTTGTTATCATAGAAACACTAAATTTATAATAAAGGAAAGATCAACCTTTTGTTTTCTTTCTTTGGGCTTCTTTTTCTTTGGTGATGTTGGTCCATCTTTTTCCTCATTTATTTTTTTCCTTTCCTTTTTAATCTGTTTTTGCTTCTGTTTTTCAGATTCTTCTTCTTCATCTGAACTGCTTTCTGCTTTCTTGGTTTTATGCTTAGGAATTTTCTTTGGTGGCTGCAGGTTAATTCCTGCATCTGCTGTCCAGTCAGAGTAATCACTGGAGTAGTCGCTAGAAGTAAAGAAGGGATTTTAAAAACACACGAAAGATAAAATTCTAAGACTGTTTTATAAAAAGAAAAAACATAATAAAGATGAATGACAGACATTACAGACTTAATGAACTAACAAATTTACTTCCCTAATTTAAAACTCATCTTCAAAAGTTTCTTAATATTCTGTAGGCTTCACCAAATATCTAAAACAAAAATTGATGACAAATATGGACGCAGCTAAAAGTGAAATAACAATTTAAGTACCTTCTATGATTTTAAGAAAAATACTGAGTATTGCAGGTTAAAAATATTGTAGGGCATATAAAAATATTGTGTGTGTGGGGGGGTGTCATCTTCCTCAGTTCTAGCTACAGAAGAAAAATAGCTCTGGAGAGCATAGGAGGTGTCAACATTAAGGAGGAGCCAGGGATGCCTTTTTTTGAGGGAAGGTGGGAGGTTCTTGACAGGACGAATTTCCAAGGCATAGCACTAGTGCTCTCTTGATAGCTGGATATTGAACTGGCAGGGTCAGAAGCGTTCCTACCCGGTGGAAAGACTGTGCTTGCAAACTTTACTTAGTATGTTAAAAAAAAACAAAAAAATTTCAGCTGGCTAGTTAGATCACTCAGTTAGAACACCAAGATCAGGGTTCAGATCCCCGTACTGGCCAGCCACACAAAAACAAGAAAAGAAATTTCATTTAAATAAAATTATTCTACCTACCTACACCTTAGATATATTTTATGCTTCAAAACATGCCATAATTCAAAAAAAGTGCTTACTACGTTATGTACTGATAACAATCACGTTTGCCATTTCTTTTTAGTTTACCTTCACAGACATGTTTTACTGAACTGATGTTGCAAAATAAAGAATCTAGTTATGTTATCTTCTGTTTCAATTTTAGTACATGAGAATGTTTATTTACTTTTTACCGTTCTATAAATATAAATGCCTTAAGAATCTAAGTTATACTATGAGAAAATCAATAATTAGTCTGTCTAGATTAAGTAATACACGACCTCATATCTCTAAAAATATAGCTGATAATACTAACACTGAAAGATTTTTCTGGAGTTTTGTTCCACCATCATCACCCCTCCCTCCAAGATCTAAATGTCCTTAATGGTCATTTACCTAATCCTCCCAAGAATAATCATCACAGATATGAAACGAGTAATTAAGGTGTTTTCTAGCATTATTTCATGATTTCACTATGAAATTAAAAATTATTTTTAAGAACGTAAATAAAAAATATTTTCAGATACTCTATTCTAGAATATCTTATGAGTATTTTATTTATACTAACCCCAGCCCATAACCACTGTAAATGGCACTTGCCAAATCTCACAGTAGCCACTCTCTGGATACTCAGCTGTTACAGAAAATCTTCTGCTGCCAATTAGATATAACTACAAACTCCAGAGCCCATGTTCTGTATAACAACTGTCCCCAACTGCTGAAGCCAACACTGCTCTTTCAGTATAGGAACCTCTGTTGTCTCATGGTTTGAGATACTCCATTTCCATTGCTGAGTGAAAAGAAGGTGAATTTTTCCTTCACTGCCCTATTTCAAACACAGAAACTACTAGACATAATCAGAAATCACTACTTTGGGAATAGGAAAGCCCTTGATTCTAGAACTGATAAGAAGAAAATCTTATAGTCTCCACTTCATACTTTCTTTGACACTTCTATTTTAAGAGCCACTGCAATGGGGAATAAGTGCAAGAGGCTAAACATAATTACCTCCTCCAAAGGCTACGCTTTGCAAGATTAGCCAAGGCCATCAGCCTTGTAAAAATGTGAATCACCACCATAAGGAGTTGAAGAAATCCTCACTTGTATGACCAAATGGGACACAGATAAAAGAAAAAAAGGAAAGCTTATTCCCAATTCCTATAGAAAATAGTAGTAGTAGTATTACATAAATCCCATTATATAAGATAGTTAATTCTATAAGATCTCATCATTTTCATAAGTTGATGCTTAAACATTTTTCAAAACCGGTAATGAAACTAGTTTGTGATTCAATATTATAAATAAGAGTATTCAAAGATATAACCAAGTAAGGAGATAAAAAGCTTAAAAGCATCATTTTTGAAATCAAGTTGCAATTATCAAAAAAATTTTTTAGAGAAAACATGTCATGAAGAAAATCTAAATGTTGGATAATCAGAAAGAAGTTCTGAAGAAGAACTAATTTTAAACCAAAAAAGACTCTGATATTTGTTCCTGGTAAAAACAAACACAAAAACAAAAAAACCCTTAAGGTTTTTCAGGATTTTATATAACATTAGGAGAAATAAAAATTCACTTACCTAGAACTGCCATCACTATGCCATGCTCTCTCTTCTTCTTCAGATGTTCCACCACTGACAGCAACCACTTCACCATCCTAAGAGACAGTGAATACATATTTTACTGCACAATTTACAAAATAACATTCTCCAATTACAGAAAAAAATAATGATATCTATAACAATCATATTGGGATATTTAAATTAAAACCTAATTTAAGTTTGTTGTAAAACACAGCTTTTATGTTTTTATACAAAAAGATGAGAATTAAATGTATATAAAGACTTTATACTTAATACTGAACTTAGGGGCTGGCTGATTAGCTTAGTTGGTTAGAGCACGGTGTTGGAACACCAAAGTCAAGGGTTCAAATCCTCATACTGGTCAGCTGCCCTCCCCACCTCAAAAGAACTCTGAGTCTCAGAACAATATCTCAGATGATTCACGTTTTTTAAAGCCTCATAATGTATCTTTCTAGACCAAATGATATCAAATTCTACAGTTAACATTTGAAATTAATTTTTACTTCTTGGGCCTTTTAAAAAATTAAACTTTCTTTTGTATAGATGTTCTAAGAAGCTTAAAATTAGGGACATTTATATTTAATTTATTATTATTAAAATAACCTTACCACACAGAAAAGGATATTCTTTCTACCTCTGGGCTTATTTTATTCAAAAGGTAAAAAACAAAAAAATACCCAAACCCAAACACTGTTTCCATAGAATATTATTTGTGAAGACATTTTCTTCATAAAAAAGTTGGGTTTTTTTGGTCACAAAATTATACACCACTTCTTCCTTGCTCAAATAAACTTTATGCTCCAATAACAATAGTCCCTCTACTTGCTAAGCTTTTAATATATGTCAGAAACTACTCTAAACACTTTGTATACATCATCCCATTTGGTCTCAACAAAACACAGTTGGTAATATGGGGAAATTATTTAAATAAACTAAAGCTCGAAAAGAAACTAAAAATTAAAAAGGTTAAGAAATGTGTCCAGGGTGGCACAACTAATAAGCAACAAAGCTTGATTTGAATCCAGGCCATTAAAGCCCACACAACTTTCCACAAGAATGGTCAAGTGTTATTACTTCCCTGGAACATTCAGACCATTTTCCAAGAACAATAGGATGTATTCCTTCACTTTTTAAATAAAATAATATATTTTGGAGAAAATTTTTCTCATTTTGATGTCTTCATGAAGAATGTCAATTGTATGACTATTCCACAGAGTTTTAAAAGTTAAGCAAAAATGAAAGATCAAATTCCAATAGTTTTTTATTAACAAATTTAATCTCTACTCAATGTAGTGAGAAATCCACACAAAAGATATGATTATTCCTGGGCCGAGCCCGTGGCGCACTCGGTAGAGTGCTGCGCTGGGAGCGCGGCAACGCTCCCGCCGCAGGTTCGGATCCTATATAGGAATGACTGGTGCACTCACTGGCTGAGTGCCGATCACGAAAAAACGACAAAAAAAAAAAAAAAAAAAAAAAAAAGATATGATTAGTCCTACATTTTGTACGTTACTTCCTTAAAGGGGGAGAAAAGAAACAGAATTACTTCAAATACAAACTACTAAAGTACAAAAATTTGATCCCAAAAAACCAGGATTCTTTCCATTAATTAGTATATTATGCCCGAGGTGATAGTCTGTTCTCAAGGTACTCCTCTAGAAACTAATTCAACTGCTCTAAAAGAATGTTAAAGCATAAATAAATTCATTTTGAACACAAGTGAAGTATCTGATAACATTTTTCTTTATGTAACAGATACATTCCTGGAAATACATGTTATAAATTTCTAATAAACTCAATCATATTTACAGTATTTTATAGAAACAATATTTAAAAGAATCATACTACAAATCTTTCAAAACTAAATATATTTTATAAGATAAAATAACTAGCCCACATATATTTTAAGAAATATTTTATAAGGCAAATACTTAGTTTGTTTTGTGCATCTATCCAAATTGCTGTGTCACGTTTATGTAATTAGTATATGCTGTCTTTTTGCCAGACTGAACACATCATTTTGACCTGGCCATACTAGGACCTAAAGCCATTGGAAACTACCTATTAAGCTGCGGTTAGCATATTCTCAGTTTGAATTCGTATCGCCCTGTCCACAGAAAATATACTCAGAGAATTCTCATATATGTCTAACACTGCAAAACACAACATGGCTTCTAAAGTGTATAGCAGGCAATATCTATGATGACTGCATCTCTGACCTAACTGTGGGGAAAGCAGGTGATGGGGAGGGGAAAGAAGACAGTCATAAGTGCTGACTAAGATTAGTTTGTGATTGCCAATTGACTGCCTTTGCTGAAAGAATGTATAATTTAGTAGGGACAATATTTATGGAAATCATTATGCATGAGGAAAATTTAAAAATTACAATGAGAAAGCTAAAAACTAAACAAAATTGTCAAATGCCTACTGATTAGCTGTTATAGTTACATTGTACTAGAGCTTCATAGTACCATTTAAAAAGCTTGGCTTTAAAGTGAAAGGAACCTGCACTTAATGCCTGTTCTACCATTTAATAGTTAGGTGAATGTGTAATCTCAACAGCTTTGAACCTCAGGACCTTTATATATAAAACAAGAATAATTAATTTATATGAATTTGTTCTGTGGATTTGAGATTATGAATCTGTGTGCCAAGCCTGGTAGTAGATCTTTAGTAAATGAAAGCTATCAATATCATTATAAGACCTAAAAATGCTATCTATGACCTACATCTATAAATATATCAATAAATGCAAAAGATAAGTCATATTAAAAAAATAATTAAAAATATAAACAAATTTGTGAATCTTACATCTGAAGAACTAGTGCCATTTTCTATCTCTTCTGAGGGTCTAGGAGTCTCTTCCAGTGCAGATCTTGTACGATAATTGTGTTGATTTGCCTGCTGCTTTTTGGATTCTCCAAGATCCAGGAAATGTTCATGAGCATGATTCTGGAAAAAAGAAAATTAAATTTATTCACAGTATGCTTAAAGAGCAGGCTTCTTAGTTTAAAAGTTAAAATTTTTTAGTTATTAAAAAAATTCATTCTTATTTAAGACTATTAAATATTAGTTCATTCCTTAAATGAACTAATGTGACAGGTTTTGGTCAATGGGATACCTGAGACAATGTTGTAGAACATCATCAAAGAACTTTCCTAAGAGAGCATATGTGCCCTTTGTACCTTCCCTTGACTGATCTATCCTGCAGGCTTAAATGAGGATATTGATATTTTGAGGCATGAGGTCAGATCCAGGAGAATCAAAAAATGAAAGAGCTTCAGTCCTCAACACTGAGGGCACCATACTAGGCCTGGACCTTACATGGTTTTTATATGATAGAGATTTCCAACTTGTTTATGCCACTGCAATTTTGGGACTAAACATATTGCCCAAAACCAACCTTATTAAAGAGTTTTTTTGTGTTAGACTACCACTTGCACAGTTAGTACCAAGTATCACTGAAAGAAAAAAAGTTGCAACTTTGAGAGATGAAAGATGTCATCTCATATTTTATACGTCTATGATTATCAGTTAGCAGCCTGACAGGTGTGCTCTAAACCTTTCCTCATTCTCACTAGATTTTGAAAACAAAAATGAAGTTATATTATATACATTACAGTTCTACCTACTTTTTCACTTAACAGTACATCATGAACCTTTTTCCAAGGCAATGAAGTGAGTTTTAACTAACTTTTTTTAAAGTCATGACATTCTACCTTTCTTCCACCAAGGGACACGAAAGTTATTCCAGTTTTTGCCACCAGAGATACTATAAATATGTGCATACACACATACATATATATGTGTATACATATACATCAGTCCTTTTATTTCTAAAATAAAGTCTTCGAAGTGTCACTATTGGATTAAATTATAAGCACACCTTTTAATTTTAATAGATATTACCATATTCCATCCATATAGGTAGTAGCAATATAAACTCTCTTCAAAATTTTGAGTTTATGCCCCCACATCTTTGGGTTCTGAGCAAAGGATGCAGAAAATGGTATGCTTTCCAGTCACCGTGAAAAAAATAACCAACCAGAAAACAAAAAGCAAAAGATTTTAGAAAGAAATTATCTTTTATTACACTAACAGGAATTCTAGAACTATGCGGTCCTACTGATCACTGGTATGATATCCTTAATAAAGAAAAACATAAAATAGCAAAGGACTACTTGAGTATTTTGAAGAGAAAAATCATAAAACAGAAAAGTGAATTCTAGAAAAGGAGACTGATGTAGGAGGTGTAAGGAACTCAAATGAAAAGAAGAAGCACAAAGCTGGGTCAGAAGACCAATTATTTTTTTCTTCGTTTAGATCACTGCTTAGCTGGTGACTCGGACCTGAAAAGAAGTTTCATGTAGGTTTCTCCAATTTCAGAATCTAAGCCTCTGAAGCTTTCAAGCTAAGATGGTAAACAAGCAAACAAACAAGAAATGGAAGACTAGATACTTGTGACTCCTCAGCACTCAGGGGAGTAAGTATACATCTCTCCCTGATTAGGGCAAGACCAACAGAAATCCACTGGATCCAAAGTAGGATGACAGAGAAACCAACTATCCAGAGTAGGATGACAGAGAAACCAACAGGGCAAAACTAGTAGGGACAATCTACCTCCCTTAATGAAGAAAATAAGAACTATTATTTATAGCAGCAATAGCCAATTTCATTATCTACAATAAAATATACGTACAAAATAGCAAAAAGATACACTGAAAAAACAAAAACAAAACACTGCTTTAGAGTATGCAACCAGCAGTAGAACTGAAGAAAGCTCCTGTTCAGGCTTATTTTTGTATAATTAATTAGATTTAATGAGTATATAAGAATTGACATTTGGAGAAAAGGTATGCTAGAAGGCAGGATATGTTGAATTAAAAAATTGAAATGGTAAACAATAGGTAATCCAGAGAGAAAAATCAAGAATTAATTACATTATTTTATTAATTATCCTGTTTAGAATATTAACATTTATGGTCACTACACTTACAGAGCAAATACTAAACATCTAAGCATTTAATATTTACCTTTGAAACAGTGGGTATTTTAGTCTCTTTTGAAACAGTTAAGTGTTTTCTTTTCTCTTCTGACCTATAAGTCTTTACTTCTTCTTCTCCCTTTGCAGTTCTCCATTCTTCTTGCCTACTGAAAGAATATTAAAAGCCATATACATTAATGTAAATTTTACAACTGATTACCCCCCAAAAGGAATGTTAAGTATCAAGGAAGAAATGCTACTCTTGATGTTTTCTTTCCAGATGGGAAGCATGTGGTAAAATTTCTGAGTTTAAATTCACAGGTTTTGAGGTAAGGACATCTGGCATTAGATGACTGCAATATTAGATATTCAGATTCTGTCTGCTTGAAATTGACACCACCATTTCTGCTATGGTCTTTGGAAAATCAAGTATTAGGTTCTGGGAATATGGTTATTCATAGAGTAAGTGCTCCAAGGGATAGAAATTGGATTTCTTTTAATTGTGTGAGAATATGGCTGTAGTGGATTGAATTATGTCCCCCCAAAACTCCTTGCAGCTTGAACTGTGTCCCCAAGTTTTACGTATTAGAAACTTAGCTTCCACTGTGACTGTTAAGAAGGTGGGAAATCCTATTATGATGTTTGGAAGGTGGAGCCTTGAAGAGGTGATTAGATTGTAGGACCATGCAGTAATGAATGGATTAAAAATGGTGGTCAGGGGTGTGGTACTGAGGGCTTTAAAAGAGGAAAGTCTGCCTTTCTCTCTCTCTTGCTCTCTCTGCTTCCACCACCTTGCAATGTGAGACCCCTGGGTCACTGTTGCCACCTCCAGATGGACTTTGGACTTCCCAGCCTCAGAAACCATAAGCAATAAATTTCATTTTTCTTTATAAATCACCCAGTTCCAGGTACTTTATTATAAGCAACCTAAATGGACTAATACAATGGCCTATGCTCAGATAATCATGTATGCTGGAATCTTTTGTTAAAAATGAGACACACTAGAGCCTTGAGGTTGAACCAATACAACTCCTGAAGCCCTCAAAGAACTACGTTCTTTCCAGTCAGAGGCAAGTCAGGCTTCACCTACTGAAAAAACTTGAACATCAAGATGAAATCGAGCAATAACAGTTGAAGAACATTAATTTTGAACTTTAATTTCATGGAACCTAAACTAACAAGGACAAGAGAATTTTTTTTTTTATTTTAATTTCTTAGCAACTTTAAAGTTTTTGAACTGCAAGAGTATTAATATTTGAACTTTAATTTTTCCCTTAAGATTTCATAATGGGAAGAGAGTTAATACTCAAACTTAAAGCACCTCTATACTGTTGATATTTTATTACTAGAGTATATTAATGTTGTCGTTCTACTTAATTACAAATCTCCAGTGTGGGTGGGTCATAATTCTAAATGGAAAATAAAACGAGTGAATTTAAATGTTGTGAAAAGGATGGGCTTGGATTTAATGTTTTGTTTTTTCTTTTTAAAATTGAACTTACTGATATAATTATAAATTCACATGTAAGATATAATACAGAGAGATTCCTTGTATACTTTATCCAGTTGCCCAACCCCAATAGTAACATCTTGCAAAACTATAGTGCAATATCACAACCAGGAGGCTGACACTGATACCACTCACTGAACTTATTCAGACTTCCTGCTATGCTTCTACTCATTTGTGTGTGTGTGTGTGTGCGCGCGCGCGCGCACAAACCTGTGTATTTAGTTCTATGCAAATTTATCACATGTGGAGGTTTGTGTGTCCATCACCCCAGTCAAGACACAGAACATTACCATCACCACAAAGATCCTTTGTTGTATCCTTTTATTATCATACCCATTTCTCTATCCTCTCCCTCATCCTTCCATTTCCCACAATCTTAGCAACCACTCATCTGTTCTCCATCTCTATACTTTTGTCATTTCAAGAATATTCTGTAAATGAGATCATACAGTACGTAATCTTTGAGATTTTTTTTTCACTCAGAATAATTCCTTCAAGAGTCATCCAAGTTGTTTTATCAATAGGTTTTTTTTTTTTTTTATTGCAGAGTAGTTTTCCAAAGTGTGGACATACCAGTTTGTTTAACCATTTACCCACTAAAGGACATCTGGGTATTTTTCTGGCTTTTGGCTATTACAAATAAAGCTGCTATACATTTTGTACAAATTTTGTGTAAACTTGAGTTTTTATTTCTCTGAGATAAATCCTCAAGAGTGGAACTGCTGGATCATGCGGCAGATGCATGTTTAGGTTTTTAAGAAAAAGCAAAACTGTTTCCCACAATGGCTGTGCCATTTATCAGCAATGAATGAATAATCCAGTTTTCTCTACATCCTCCACAGCATTTAGTGCTGTCACTTATTTTTTATTTTAGCCATGTTGATAGGTATGTAGTGATATTTCATTGTGGTTTTAATTTGCATTTCCCAAATGCCTAATGCTGTTGAATATCTTTTCATGTGCTTATCAGTCATCTGTAGACCCTATTTGGTGAATGTCTATTGAAGTCTTTTGCACATTTTCTGATTGGACAGTTCTGTTTACTATTGAGTTTTGAGAGTTCTTTATATATTAAATATATTAACCCTTTGTCAGCTACGTGATTGAATTTAATTTTAACTAATGTACTAGTTTGACCCATTTCATAACCTTTTAGGAGCAAACTTTAAACTACCCACCAGGGGGATGCCAGGAAGATTCCCAAAGAGTACTAAATGCTGGGGACAAAGCTCTAGGAAAGTCAAATTAAGAATATCCTTTAAGTGATGGCCACAGCCTTGCTTAGCCACAGGTTTAATGGTTACGCCCAATGACAGATAAAAAGGTGATGAATATTTGCAGAGAAACAAATCTTCCTCACTCCTCATGTTTCCTTACATATGCAGGAACTCAAAAACCAACTAGCGACCACACCTCCTTTTTCATTCCCCTCCTGGAAAGACGGAATGAGCTATTCAATTCATATGCTCTGGAAGGAAAACCCAACTTTGTATGGCCCCGCCCTATACCATTCTATCCAATGTATACATTCTGCTCTGCATTTTAAAGAAGCAAACCAGATGCCCACCATGAGGAGAAATACTGTGGCTCACTACTATTTGTGTTTCAACTTTAGTAGTAGGAAACACAATTTCATGCAGATAAAAGCCACATTCTTCACAACTGTATCAGTAATAAAAAATAATATTCTGATTTCCTATGTATCTTTTTCTCCTCTGCATTATTTTTCAATTAGTTCAGAACTGGCCTTGAAAAGATGGGTGTTATTTACTGAACCTCCTTCAAACCTTAATATTAGAATTAAAAAGTAGACAGGAACCCAATGAAAAATATACAGACATCTGGGCATATTTATCATAAGATAAAGTTACTGTTCAAATTTATATCTTAGGTGTATATTTAATCCTAAATTCTAACACAGATTGGAAGTATATGTACTGTCTAATTAAACGGCATAACCTTTATGAATATTACTATTAAAAATATTTTAATTATATAATTACTATTATTTTTTGAGCTCAAGAACTAGAAAATCTTAAATTCAAATACACATTTTGATTTTCACACTTTTTATTATAATATAGAAGTCGGTCTTCCTTAGGTTCATATGGACCTCATTCATGAGTATTTCATGACTAAAGAATCAAAAGGAACTGGATATAACATTCCCTCATAGCATGGACTATGAGAACAGAATTATAATAAATCAATACTTCTAAATTCAAATAAGTATACTTTAAATATAAAAAGCATCATTTGATTTAATATATATATATTTACCAACAACTAATATATTTTCTTTATGCCAGTGAATGATATGGTATGAATGATCAGCAAAATCCATTTAAAACCTAAATAATTATAACAAACTTTATAAAATGTTTTAAGATACAGTTAAATGGGACAAACTAAGATTTAAACATGTTATTCAGTAAAATCTCCTGTTTGGTCAATCCAAATTTATGATTTTCCCCATTCACCTTAACACATCCCATCTAATATTATTTACATGAATTATTCCAGAAAAGGATGTATTTAAGAAATATAATTTTTCTACAGTCATGAATAGTTTAAAATACTAGCTTTTCAGATAAGTATAAGAGACATTACAAAGCTGAAAAAGTATTTTGAAGATCATAACTCAAAATGAACACAAGCAACTATGGTACACAAAAATTCACAATTCCCCTTACCTGGCTACACCAGCTGACAGCTCAGGCACTACCACCCTTCGACTCCAAGCTACAAGATCTCGCTCTGTGGCTATTTCACTTCTTGGGGCATTGCTGTGCATTTGCCGTACGCCTTCAATTTGTCCGCTACGCCTTAGTCCTATGTTTGGTGGTGAATGAACCTCTGAGGTAGAACTAACGGAGCCTAAGTGGAAAAATTAGTATGGTAAGTTATATTTAGAGACAGTTCTACATTAGTTTATAACAGAAAAAAAAAAAACTATACTGTCTTCCAGAAGAAACTTCCTATTGTGACAAATCAATTACCAAATCAAGAATTAAACTACAGGCAAAAGTTTAATGAACATAAAACATGGTTATTCAGTTAATTAGACAAGTCAATGAATCATAACTACAAACTGTTAAACCCAAAGGATGTAAAATCATTACTTTAAAAAAATGCTGAGTATTTTTGGGAAAGCTTCCTAAGAAGCGAAAATAGTCAAACCCAAGGACATTAATGATTCGTAAATTTGCTTTAACTTTTCTCTTAAAGCTTAATAATATAACACAACAAAGGTGATGAGATGTTCAAGAACGTGGCTTTAACTATGTTCTATAAATTACTGAATAAACTGATTTTAAAAATTTTTTCTAATTTCTACATGTTTAGTATAGGAAATTCAGAAGGAAAAAACTTACCTATAATTTGGAACCTCATATTATGAATATTTTCTTAGGTCACTAAATATTCATCAAAACCTTGAACATTCTGGCTGTCTAATACTTCATTTAATGGATGTACTATAATTTGTATAGCCACTTCCTACTGCTAGAAATTTTTGCTGTTTCAAATTTTTGAATATTTCACTTAAAATAGAATCCCTGCTTACCTCTACTTAAACGGCTGGTATTACTGATACCTGCTTCACCAGAACGTCTCAGGTCTTGCTCCTGTTGCAGTCTTTGAATCATGCTGTCCAGTGGGCTAATCTCCTGGTTTGCTTGCTGACTTAAAACTTGGTTCAATCCTATGTAATACCACACAAAATGCTAAGGATATTTTGGTCACCATTCAAACCATTTTAATCATCGATCTCACTTATGAGTTCAAAATTAAACACAAATTCTGCTTGGGTAAAAGACCTAAAATAATCAATTGTAAATGATGGGAGAAAAAAAAAAAGAAAACACGCTCCCATCTTAATTTATTAAAAATAATAATGAGGATGATTGCTAACTTTTAATAAGTGTTTTTACCATGATTCAGGCATCCATAATCCTTACAGTAACTCAGTTAGTTACATATCATTACCTCCGCTTTACAGATGAGAAAACCAAAATAATTGTTCAAAGTTATACATCTAGTAAGATTCTCCACTTAGATCATATCTTCTTTTAAAAAAACAAATCTGAATACCCATTTTCTCAAAAAACTTTACTGCTTCACCTATTCAACAAATTCTTTAGTGTCTACTATGTGCTGTAAACTATGCAAGGTATTGGGAAACAGAGGTGAATCAGAGACATCAAGATCTCTGCCCCTTAGGGAGCTAACATCCTGATGGGGAAAGTAAACAATAAACCTACAAATAAATGCAGATTGTAAAAAATGTTAAAATAAAGAGGGTGATCAGAAAGACAATGAGGGAAGGAAGAGAGATGAGAACTACCTATGGTGAATCAGAAAAGTGAGAGAACGCCTCTTTGAGAAGACAGCATTTGAGCTGAGACATGAATTAGTCAGCCATGTGAAGAGCAAGAAAAAGGACACTCCTGATGGAAGGCAGAGGGCACAAAGGCTCTAAGGTAGGGAGGTACTTGGTGTAGTTTAACCCACCCTACATTTCCAACATCAGCTCTCACCCATACCAGTAATATTAGGACCACCCTGACTCTTCTGCCTTGCTAACAGAAAAACACCTTTGTGATTTGGAACTTCTGACCACAATATTCCCACTGTAAGGACAAATGTGATAAACCTGTGAATTAGCTGCTACCCTCTTTCAGTTCCTTAAACAATTTATACTTATCTTAGTACTCAGACACAATATAGAACATAAAGGAAGCTCATCAAAAAGCATGGACTGTCTTGTTTATCTTAATATTCTCTAAATCTAGTACAATGCAAGGCATTTAAAAATGTTCAATCCTGCTGAATAAAAAAGTTCTAAGTATTATAAAATATATAAAAAATATTGCCATGAGAATAGAGAAGGCAGCAATTAATATCAGGTGTGTGGGTATATAAGCGATTTTATCAGGTCATAATTTAGGGTGAACTTAAATTGGAAAGAGAAGATACCAAGGATATTCTGAAATGAAGTAGTAGTAAGAAAGATATAAGGAGAGAGAACTTACATATATTAAGAATATAATGTTACTTTATTTTATAATGGAAACTAAAATTCAATACGATAAAATAACTTGTCTGAGGTCACAAAGCTAGAAAGTGGTAGTAAAAGCAGACAGAGATAAGAGTTAAAATGTCTTTTCTGGTTTGCTGCAAGAAAAACATGTTATGTTTGAATGCTGACGAGTAATCAGGTGTAGTTCAAGTTTACAACTGAGGAAGCACATTTAAAGTGTGTTGTCCAGTGTCAATATAACAACTGTATTCAAGCCAGTTTATTACTATAACAGCCAACATCTATTTTTACCTAACTCTAAGGGATTTCCCCAAAAAAGTTTTGTTACAGATCTATATTTACAAATAGAAATATAATTAGTAATGATGCTAAAGTTTTTCTCAAAAAATATTTTTCTTATTTCTATTTTTGTATTAACTGTTTTTGTACTAGATGAACCTAAAATAATGACAGAAAAGACTTTTACTCTGAATTCTGTGAATCATAACACTGAAAAGTTTGCGACTCACTATGAAGCCATAAATATTGCTCTGGGTTCTCTTGTGGCCCAGTATTAGTAAGTGGTACCTATTCCATTTTTAAGGTCATGACCACTTTACACTCTAAGGGCAGCTTAGTATTATGGAAGAAAGAACAAAGGACTGGAAGTCAGAGCTGGGATTGGAGTCTCTGTGATTCCAAGAAACAATATTACTAAATTTTCATTTTCTCAACTTTTAGGATTGGGATACCATAGATACAAGGATCAAACAAGATATTATTTATGAAATCCCTTTATAAACTGTTAAATGGGGGGAAAAGTAACAAAAATAATAATTAAACAGCACTGGTTTTTTAATAAGTACATCCTTTCCTTATTTCCTGTGCCTAAAACCCCAGTTTAGGTACCTATTTTGAGATCTGGGCACAATCTGATTCTTAAATGTCCTAAGACATTTCTCTTAACTTCACTCCTATGGTCAGTACTTCTCTAATACTGAGACTTGTCTAATCTGAACACCTGTCTAGACTTCTCAAATACTTTTTATTCTTATATTCTTTGAGGTCATCCATGCACTGAGACACATTAGATTCACAGACTCCAGATATTCGTGTCTGCTGAACTGTACACTATTCTCTATGAGTGGCAGTCGGAACGATTCCTCAAATGCCTCTCCTCACTCTCCATGTCTAATTGTAAGAGCAGTACTATCTATCCTATACATCCATCTTCACTGCAATTTCATGCCCAATCCTTCAAGAAAAATAAGACGCGGATTCACTATAATGCAATGAGATTGATTTTTTCTGTGCTGCTTACAGAATCTAAATTCATTATAAGTCACCCATCACAAAATCTTCTTAGAGGTTTTGTCCATTATACTAGAGTCTAGAACTTAAAGTATTTTCATAAACATTTTTCTAATCTAAAATATAACATACGATTTCATAATGACAAAAATGGTTTAACCTTCCTTACAGAGCCTCTTCACTATTTTCACTTAATAAATTAGTGCTACACTTCTTGTCAAAAGGGGAAGAGGAGTCATCTATAGACCTTGTCTCCATTTTAACTCCCATTCAATTTTTCAACTAATTTGACTTTCACACTCTATTACTTCACTAAAACAATTCTTAACACTCTCCATCCCTATCTTCTCATAAACCTTTAAGGACTGATCTTTCTTAAAACAATTTTCAATGTGAATAGGCCATCTAGTCTTAGTCTCTCTCTCACATCATATTACTACTCCTTTCAATAACATTCATTACAATTTTTAACTATGTATTTGCTTATTACTATGATTACTAATCTCTCTAACCTATCCCATGAGAGCAAAGATCTTATTTGTTTAATGCACTACCGAATACCCATGGCTTAGTAGGTGTCAGGGACAGAAGATTCTCAATAAATGTCAATGAATGAATAAATAAAGGAATTTGCTCATCTCATATCAAATATAAAAACTACCCTATAGTCCCCATGGGTTATAAATGGATATAAACCAAAATTACTATTTTAAATCTCAATTGTTCCTTAGGATTACTGAAAGAACTTTGTAGAAGCACAAAGCAATACTTTTACTTTTCATTTGCTCAAAACAATTTAAAACAAAGTTTTACTAAATTAGTTATTGTATAAGATTCAGGAAAATATGGTTACCTATGAATATAAGCACATACCTGACGAAGTTACTCCCATCTGAGGGATAAGTTGCTCTTCCCTGCAATTTTCACGACCAGGAACTAATCTCTGATATCTTGACGGATGAGGGTTACCATCAACATCAACCAGAAAAGGGGGAGGCATGAGATGAGGTGCTTGCTGAGTCTGTTCATCTAATACAAAATTGTTGGCATCTCGAATAAGGGGCCGATAATCACTATGAAAGAACATCTGATCTGCTATCTGTAAAAACAAAGGTCCATAAAAGACTGGAAAAACAGAAATGTATCATTGTAGATAAAGATCTACAACATTTCTAATGACAAGCAAACATTTTAATACAGATCATGGTATTAAGAAACAATTTAAAAGAATATTCTTTTCTTGAATTAATTGTAAACTGATCTTTACCTATGCAATGGTACTTTAAAAAGTTCACGGAAAAATGTAATTGAAAGATAATACAAATCTTTCCACAAACTTTTTGAAGACCCAGTGTTTTCTACATTAAAATTTATGATCGCAAAAGCAGCTGCTTTAAATTTTCTCTTGAATAAGAAAGAGAATGCATATATAATCCCCCCTTATCTGTGGTTGCAGTTACCCACAGTCAATGGTGGTCCAAAAATATTAAACAGAAAATTCCAGAAGTAAAGAATTCAAAAGCTTTAAATTGCACACCATTCTGAATACTGTGATGAAACCTCACGCTGTCCCACTCCTTCCACGAATCATCCATTTGTCCAAAATATCCACACTGTATATGCTATCCCACCCCTTACTGAATAGGAAAAAAAAATAGTGTTTATAGTGTTTGGTACTATCCATGGTTTCAGGCATCCACTGGTTGTTTTGGCAGGTAGCCCCTACGGATAAGGGAAGACTACAGTATTAAAAAGCTACTATTAAAAATAAGTTATTCAATTTTAAATTAAACAGTAAAATCATATCTAGGCATAAATCATTCAATGGTACTTTTACTTTCACAGAGCTACCACACTTTCTATCTTAAATTCTTTGGTATACAGTAAGAGTGGTTCATGTAATATTAATATAAAAAAATTAACATGACAAGATTACTTAAGAATTAACAAGAATTTTCTCTAAAATTTTTTGAGATAATACAAAATTATTAATATAAACACAACCCTGACACATCTGAAACTTTACTTTATTGGTTAATTTGGAATTTCTTAAGCTAAATTATGAACTATTAAATTTTTACTATCATAACCTTTTATACCACTCCACCACAAGTAAGCAACTTAATTCTTTTAGTCACTAATCTTAAAGAAGGGTCTTTACTAAAAAACATTAGCTACCATGAGTAGGTCATAGAGTTTTGAAAAGCATGGCGCACTTGGAAGAGTGCAGCGCTGGGAGCGCAGGAGTGCTCCCGCCGTGGGCTCGGATCCTACATAAGGATGGCCGGTGCGCTCACTGGCTGAGCGCGGTGCAGCCGGTCACAAAAAGACAAAAAAAAAAAAAAAAGAAAGAAAGAAAAGCACATGAAAGCACATTCATACCATAGACAAATGCATATTATCTATAAAAGTAAAATATTTTACACAATTTCAAAGAGCCTCTTTATAGACAACATCTTCCATCCCAAGCTTATATTCCTCAAGTTAAGAACTTCAATCTAGATTGATCTAGCGGGCTGTTATTCCTTCCAAAATATACAGATTTCTAAATAATACAGTCTAATTATTATCTAATGTATATTACAGAAAAGTGAGATTTAATAAATGCTGTCTTCACCCTCCTTTCCAAAACATGTTTCCAGACTATTTAAAATATGATGTCAAGCTTTATATGCTGAACGCAAAAATTGATTCTCACCCACTCCAAAACAATATAACCCCTAAACATCAATGGATTAAAAAAAAAAAAAAAAAAGTAAGATAATGTGTATTCATCATACTCTACCTTGTCATATTTGCTACTGGACCCAAAGCCAAAAATTAAAAGATGTCCATGAGAGTCTGTACATGCAAAATGCTGACCATCAGGAGAGCATTTGCAGTCAAATACTGCACCATGTCCTTGGCCTTCAATCTGAAATATATTTAATCAACAATCAGAAAATTGCCATTTAATTATAAAGAACTGGTCACTATTGTTATTAGAATTTTATGATAAAGATGAATAAGTATACATCCTAATGAAGTGAAGATTAATCATAACAAACATAGTGCAGTAATAAAATTTGTGAATATTCATGATAAGTGCCAGATTAATAGCCTTGAAATACAAAGTACTTTATTTATCCACAGACCAGACACAATTCAGGAAACAAAAGAACGCCAATCTCCCCCACCCATAGAATTCTGCTTCATATTTTTAACCCAGATTTAAAATGTAATTGAGCCTTACATTCCATCTTCATACAATCACACCCTTTCTGCAAAGGCTGAAAATATGTAGTAACTAGCAATTTTCTGGTGACTCTTGGAAGTAGTGGCCAGAAATCACTACTCACAAGACACTAAATTTTATTCCTTTTGGTAATTAATTGCCTGGTGGTCTGACTCATCTTTTAAATGGTGAATTTCAAAGGTTAAAGAAAAGGTTTTTTTTACCTGATAATTGTTTTCTGTTTTCCAGTTCCATTAATCCAGAACGAATGGGTTTCTCCCTGCAACCTGTCAATCAAACAGAGGTGGCCAATCACCACTCTGAATTTTTTTGCTCTCAGTGCTTCTTCAGACTATGTTCCAGTTGAAAACTTCTTTAGCAGTGTTCTGAAAGAGGTAAAAATTCTACCCTATCTAAAGCACATCTAGGGACTGAATTTCAGAAACAACTAAAATAGGGAGTTGACTCCCTAACAAATAACAACTAAGGATGATTTTCAACAAATGTGATTGGATTTCTGGATTAGCAGAATCGGAACACACACACATTATCAGGTAAGAAATACCTCCTTTCTGTTCCGGTATCCACTGATCTAGAACAAATTAAGTTTTATTAGTAATATTGCAGGAAACGTTTGAATAAGAGAAAAGTTCACCAAATACAGAAGTGAGCTAAAGTTAAGAAGAAGAGGAGGTGATTTCTCAAGGAAGGTTTGCACTTTGGTCAAAAGAGAAAATATAACTACAAAATGAACGGCTCTGCCTAAGAAGTTAATATAATATCACAAATGGAATTGACTCAAAAGGAAAACTAGCTTTTTCTTTAGCTTGTTGGAAAGAAGAAATGTGTACAACGGTGCTTATTAAATGCTGTTTTGGATGGTGATAATAATGGGAAAGAAAGAATAACTTTCAACAATGTTATAACTTTTTAATATGATTATATTAAAGAAAACTGGTAAACTTATCTAATGTCTAACACACACAAAATTTACCATAAAAGCAAGAAAATGAATCATAAGTGAAACAGTATTTCACTTATTTCTTGGGTTTGAATGAAGCTGGAGGATAAGACAGCAGAGAAAAGTAACTGATTCTAAGTCTATTTCAAAATAAATCAAAAACAAGAAAGAACAGAACTACTTCTGCAGATTAACATAAGTGGTCATACAGCTTAGCATTTGCCAAAAACGAAAGACTGTAAGTAGAAATGTCAGGATTTAAGTCTTTATTTTTCAGTGTTTCTAAGAGAATAAAAAAGGTTTTATAAACTATTATAAATAAGTGACCACATGAACAAAGTTCACCTCTAAATGGAATTTTTTATCAAAAACTCAAAACTAAAGAATTGAAATTGCCTTTGCCATATGATTTCAGATGATTTATCTCAGTTCATTCAAAATTTCACAGAAGACAGAGAAAACAAAAAAGCAACTACTTTATAAATCTACTCTAATAAATGCTTCCAGAACTATAATACTATTATGCATCAAAGTTTATGATTTTGAGTACACAGTAGTACAGAGGAAGAGATATGGAAGAGCCCAATTCAGCAAAGCTGAAGGAAATCTGATAGATATTTGTAAATATGGTGTATCCTTCATGTGTTGCTTAAGTAATCATGCTCTACATTTTTTTCTTTTTGAGGGGATGGGGGAACCTAATCAACCCTATAAACATGCCATCTACCAATGTTGCCACATTTACAGTCAGTAGATCTGTAAAAGAATATTTTGGGAGAATTGGAACTTAAGCTATAAAAAAGCAAAGAAAAAATAGCAATCATATTTAAGATCACTGTGTGTCCTACATAACACATTCTATTGTGAATACAGCAGGATGGTACCAATTTTCTTGGTGTAAGGCAAGTTTAACTCCAAAAGTGACTTTTATATGGAGAAAATGAAAGTACATTTCAAATCATATCAGAAAAAAGAAGAGTACATTACTTGGACTAACTACTGTTCATAAAAGCAGCATTAAAAGAATCTGCTTTACTCATGAACCAATCAGAAAATGTGCTTATAACCATATTCATTAAAAAGCCAAGTTTATTTTTACTAATGGCTTCTCAGATAATAAACATCTATACCTATGAAATGCAGACTAGGCTTTTCAAACAGTTGTGATGCAAAGTAGGAAAATATTTTAGTTTTCCTATATAACTAAAAACACCCTAGCTATTTTTATGATGTATGTCATGATTAACTACACCAATGAGAAAAGAAAGTTAAGCATTCTCCTCTGAGAAGGATTTTATCTTTTAAACAAGGGTCAAAATATTTGAGTAAGCATTCTCAAAGGAAAAATTTAATAATGAAGGCACTATTTAAATATACATGTGTAACTAGAAAGCAATGAGATTTATCTTGAAAAACCAAAAGA
Source organism: Cynocephalus volans (assembly GCF_027409185.1). NCBI lineage: Eukaryota > Metazoa > Chordata > Mammalia > Dermoptera > Cynocephalidae > Cynocephalus > Cynocephalus volans. The sequence continues at coordinate 83,866,728 of NC_084464.1, forward strand.
AAAAAAAATACTCTATATATCCATATGAAAGGTTTATAGGCTTATCATAAAATTAAATGTACAGCCTAACAAGAGAATAATCAACACAAATTTAATAGTTATATAGCTTATGCTAGTACTTACTGCATGCTATAGTTTAAAAAAAAATTACAAAATAGAAATTAATAAGCAATAATGGCAAATTTCAAAATAGGTGAATTTTAGATGAACTATTCCTTTAATAAAATCAGTATGCTTGTTACACATTATTTAGAACATATGTAAATAAAGATCATATAATAAAACTCATTACATTAAATAACATAAGGAAAGGCCGAGGATAATCCGTGAGATAGTATTTACCAATAACTGCAAAAATTTCAAGAATAGGCATTAAAGGGAAAAAAAATCTGCAGCAATTATGATAAAGTATTTTTTTTGTTGTTTTTTAAAGCAGGAGATGAGAGGATCAGACATGTTAAAATAACGACTCCCCTATTAGAAAATTCTCATACATTACCAAGAAACGAGTAGTATAACCTTGTTAGTTTAGAGATTTATACTTAACTTTAAAAAAATTAAATACAAAAATTTATGAGTTAAGATCCTTGATGATAACAGAATTATTTTAAGGATGAATACCAGTAACTTTTCTAAGGAGGGGTACTATATACAACTTCGGGTACTATATACAACTTCTAAAGTAATTTTTGTGAAGGAAAAAGATGAATACTTAAAGGAGACAAAGGAATGAGGTCTAAGACCCAATAATTAAAGGAGACAAAGGAATGAGGTCTAAGTGACAGAGATGATTAAAATAATCACTAGAGTCCTACCCAGTTCTAAAATCCTACCATCTGATGGAAGGCTTCCTGGAAGAACTACACAAATCTGCAAATGAGGTATATGAAAAGCACTAGAATGCAAACTAAAATTACATGATCTAGATTATTTTAATCATGAGGAACACACACAGGGTCTTCAAAAAAGTTCATGGAAGGATTCGTGTTATCTTTTACTTCCATTCTTCCATGAATTTTTTGAAGTACCATTGTATCTGTAGCTCAATATGAGAAGTATGTGCTACTAGAGGACTTCGACATAAAGCAGGAAAGCTAAAAATATGGGCTACCCTAGGCAGAATCTCCCTCTTATGGTCAATTCTATGACCAGGGTTACCTTGTCTTATTTTTTAAACATACCACAGATTAGAAGGGGGCATATTACCTAGAAAATACTCCAAAATTTAAAATTATGCATCTTTTAAAATACCCTAATAATTTTATGATATAGACTCACACCAAGAGTCAAACAGCTGAGAAATGGAATGTATGCTAAGAATTACCCTTAGAAAATCTTTCCTAATGGATATAGAATCTTTAGAGTTGATCAACATGGGAGAAAATAAACTAACAATGTACACTAGATAGTGAAGAAAAACACTCATACGCATGTTTAAAATATGCTTTGGTTACCTCCTAATCACTACTATAGTAATTATGTAAACAAAGACTATATTTAAAGGAAGCTATCCACATTTTAGTAGTCCAGGTGTCATCAAATTACTTTAATACTGAAAGTTCTTTAAGATAACTATTACATATGAACTAAAGATACCTATTTAAAATAAGTGGTGCTAAGATAAAGAAATGTAAGTAAAAAAAGAAACTGCTATACTTGGCTTGACAAAATGAATAGGATTAAATTACTATATAAAAAAAATAATTTGTTTATTATATAAAAATGATTTTGGAGAATCAGCTCTGGATTTTTATCAAAAGCAACAAAAAAATTATTACCAAAATAAAGAATCCATCTTCAAATTTAAGAGCATTTTGTTTATCCATATTCTTATTTCTCTGACAGCAATACTAAAAAGCAATTCTAAAAAGTTATTCTCCTCTTCGTTCTCTTATATGATATTAGCATGATGTCTTCTTAATACACTTTTGATTGTGATCCCTTCTCCACTCCACTGAATATGAGTATTTCCCAAAGTTAAGCTCCAAGCCATCTACTCTGCCCTTTCTTTCTCCAGGAGTAGGCAAACACCTACATATGGGACTACATGAAACATATCAATTTTTTTCTCTCTACTCCTAGCCTGTCTACCTAAGTACTCTCTCTCCAAGTGCTGGCTGGTCATTTTCCACACGGGCAGTCCAACACAATAAACACATATGCAAATGAACTAAACAAAAAAGTTTTCCCTCACATCTTTCATATTTCCATCAATAATACCATTGTTCTCAAGGTCATCTAGGCTCAACACTCTGAACACATTTATTAAATCTTTCCTCACTGTCACTTTGCAGACCTAATCCCTGCATCAGTCACAAAGCACCAAGTCTTCTATTTTTTTTCCTTCACAAATTTCCTACTACCCACCCCTATAATTTTTCATTATGACTTTACCAATTAAAGTAGTTCTCTTCACACCTATTCAATTTCATACCTGAAATACTGCTACTGGCTAACTATTTTTCTCTTAGCTCTAGACTGTCCTATAAATACCAAAATTCCCACCATGTTCACAATTCTTTAGGCTTATGAAACCATTTGAGGCCATCAACAATCTACCTTAACTTATGCTTTTTATCTTATGACCCATTACTATTTCCAAAATCTATTCCAAACTTTCTAAACTATTCTATGAGGATGTCTTAGCATTTACCTTGTTGTTTATAATGTTCCTCATATTTATAAAATTCACTCTTTTTCTTACTGGCTTATAGTCTAGTTTTTCCTCAACAATACTTTCTCTGCCCATGCACTCTGAAGTGATCCTTACATCTATAGATATAGCAACTGTCTGTTCTCATTTGTCATGCTACCATTAGAAACTATCAATATTTATCTTTTAAGGTACATATAATCTCCCCAACTTAATTGTAAGCCTGCTAAAAACAAGGACAATGTCTTAACTCTTCCTTGTGGTCCTTAAATTTTGTGCTTAACACAAATAAGCACTCAAATATTTACTATCAAAATGTTTTCATCTGCATGTTTACAGTCTGCAAAAATTCACATACTTTCCCTTATATCTATCAAATCTCAAACAGTGATCATGGAGTATGTCAAAGAATTAACTACGTAAAAGTAATTCACCAGATATAATACAGTATGACAAGCTAGAGAGACAAACTCACATTCATGGCAAGAGATTTTCAGATGTCTTTGGTACCAAGATATAGATGAGAGATAGAATCTGAAAAACTGCAGAAACCTGAAAGAAAGTGATAATAACTAAAACTTACGAACAGAGGGCCGAAAATAATTCTTACCCAGAGATGTTAAAACAAGGACTGGAACCATCAGAGAGTACTTTTAACACACACAGTGTAGATATATGACATTTTTTTGTTAGGTGATGATAGATGAGAGAGAGACAGACAGACAGACAGACAGACAGAAACAGAGAGAATAGAAAGAAAGACTTACTTGATCCTGATTCACAAAAGATACCATAATATGAGATATACCTATCTTGAACTTCTATTTCTCCCTTTTCTAGATACATGCACAGCTACAATTGTCTAAATCTAAAATTCAGGTCACACTGAGAACATGTTAATGTCAGAAGAAGTATGCATGTGCAAAAATTCTGAGTGGTAGATTGGCAGCTTCTGCTCATTTGGAACGTTGCAAGGAGAAATATATTGTTCTGGATTAGTGGACACTGGAACATATTTTTAAAAAATCTCTTAAGTAAAAGAAAGGTTAAGAGAGCAATTATAAAAATAAGGAAAACTTTAAATAAAAACTGTTATTTGGAATTTACCCATGAAACAAAAGTAAAGCAAAAATCAAGTTCAGTAAAACCACTTTCTAGCAAAGACACATTATACTCTTCAATTAAAATCAAAACCAGATAGGAGGCAACAAACTACAGCTGTGATTAACACAACAGAAACAGAAAGATACGGGGAGAGAGAGTCTCAAAGATACAGCTAGGGCTATATAAAAAAGAAAGAGAGCAACAGAGATAAAGCAAAAGCACCAGAGAAATGAGGAAAGCTACTAATATGGGGTCTACAAATCTTACTTTAAAAATCTTTTATTTACTATCTAATATTCAAATGGTCTAGTACTAAGAAAGTATGAGAGTCTCTTCCTATCTTTTCAAATTAATTTAATATTCATTTAGTTAAAACTTAGCTGTACTATGATAATTCAACAGGAAAATGTCCATAAAACAACTTTATGTTAATAAAAACCTGCCTATCTTTTTCAGGGAACAGGAATTATTACTGTCCCTCAACTTCAGTTCAAAGAGTGCACAAGTTGTTTCTGGGAATAATTTATTCGCTTTTTAGCAGTTAATTGGAGTATAGTTTAATTTAGAGTTTAGAACAACTCTCATCAAAGCACAGCTATCCTGATATTTATCTCCTGCCAATGCCAACAAAACTACAGGCTTGTTAAGCTATACACAACTACTTTGAAATACTCTTATTATACACTTTGTGCTCCAATAAAATATCCAAATATATACTACTTTTCCCTTAAATACTCAAGAGATGTAAGAACTGTTCAGCTGAAACATGAATAAATAACTGATGTGGTTTCTAGAAGAACGCAGATAAAAACTTAAAACTTACTTAGAATTTAGTTTTTTTTTTTTTTAAAGAGTAAGGTTAGTTTATGTTCATAATTTTCTCTACAATATTGTCTAGTTCCTTTTCCTAGTTCATTTTTAAAAAAAGGAAAGAAAAGAAAGAAAGGCTTTTCCAACAAATGCTTTGAAAAGTTTATTTTTATTTTTAGTAAAGAAGAGACAACAGTGGGGAGGTGGAATGCAAGAAACATGCATTGTCTATTCCATTTCATGCCCTGTGTTAGCTTCTTTTAAAATATTACCTTGTCATATAAGTAACAAAAACAAACCAAGGACCCACTCCCCAACTGCTTTTATCATTCAGATACTCTATTAAGAGGAAAGCTAGCAGTAAAAATAAGGAAAATAATCTCATTAGTTTTTCTAGATACCCCTAGCAAGTTGAGAATCCTCTTATAAGATTTTGGAAATGAAGTAAATTAGGGGATTACATAAATATAAAAGGAACTAAGTATCTTTATCTCAATCCCCAATCTCAAACCTTTTAATCTGTTCACAAATTTAGATGGTCCTAAAATAAAGAAAACGAAATTTTAAAAAGTATAAGCCATAACTGATACAGAAAAAAAAAAAATAGAATATTTATCTGAATGACTATGAATACAATATTAAAATATTAATGTCTCACAATATAAGTTATTTAAAATTTATTAAAATGTAATTTCTAAATATCAAACATAGGCAATTAAAAATTCAACTTTTCACTGAAGCTTATGATGATACAGTACTTTTGACTATTTCTAAAATTTCAGAAAAAGAATTTTAATTGCCACAATAGTAAGAAAAGTGCAGTAAAATGCTGATTAATACAAATACTGAATTATCTGTTACATGATTTCCATTATCTTTTGCAAAGGTATTTTAAATTTGAAATGTAAAATTTAATTTTTTTTAAAAGGGACAAATATTAACACAGTATTTTCAAAATATACTTGATAAAAATCTGTACTTTAAAAAATTGTTTATAAAATTTTTGTTCCTTTAATGATATAATTTATACAATTTTCTGGCAGTAGGCATAAGTGAATTTACTTATTCACTTTTTATTTTATAAGTTTTAATTTTAAAATTCACATGAAATATTACTTGATCTGAGTAATACTTCATCTAAACTTTCATCATTTCTAGTCTGAAAATGGAGTATTCCACTAAAATTATTCATCCTCAAATTCCTCAAATCTTCCAAGAAACTATGACTAGAACTGCCATGTGGTGCTCAAAAAACATTTACAAATTGAACTTGTGATTACTAGCAAGTTAACATCAAGGACTGAATGTGTACTTGGTCAAGTTTTATGTTATTTTAGTCACTCAAAAACTTATTGATTAGCTACACAGAGCCAAACAGCTACAACTGTAGCCAAAACTCTACATTTATGATAGCGGACAGTGAGAACACAAGCTGCTATGCTTCCTTCAAATTGTTTATATTTTTTTAATAGCGATGCTGGATGCTTTATCTTCCATTTGCCCACAGATAAAACAAGCAATGAAATGAACAAAAGAGTGAAGAGCAATAAGAAGTAGGGCACTTAGATAGCTTCTAAATTAAAAGACAAACAGAAAAAAAAAAAAATCATCAAGTTAAAGCATAAGATCTCAAATGATCTGCTCAGAGTTAATACCATCATAAAAACATTTACCCCCCCTGGACATATCTCTTACTGGGTATAGTTGGAAATTAGCTATACAATGACATTTAGAAAAGCTCAAAAAACAAACAAACAAACAAAAAAACCATAACTAGATTTAGCATTAAAAACACATTAGCAACATACAGAAAACATAAGCCCGAGTGCCCATATAATAGCTGTGTGACCTAGGTAAACCTGGGCAAGCACATCATCTCTGTGGTTTTTCCATTCATAAAACCAGAAATAATAAAATCTGTACTAATTATATTACAGTGTTTTTCATGAGACCCAAATGAGGTAATATATGTGGAGGCATTCTGAAAACTATTAAAAATCATACAAAAAATAAAAGGGAGTATCTTAAGATGAAGCATAGCTGATTTTCTGGTTTTCTTTTTTTTTTAATGCAGAATACATTTTATATATATATATATATATATATGTCTTTCCTCTAAAACTCTTATTAAACAACAAATAATCTTTAAGGCAGTAATGTAATTAATACCTAGCTAGTATACTAAAGAGTATACAAAATATTATGGCTGACCTACTCCTGGTTACAACACTAATTTGTAATGGTCTAAGAGCAAATCACTTAAATTTCAAGGTGCTGCAATTTTTATATCTCAAGAAAAGGTGAAATATTAGTGTAACCAACTTACCTGAGGAGGAAAATTTCACCTTTATAACTGAAAGGTGAAAGCAGTATTCAATTATGAGAGAAAACTTTCTCTCCAAACAACCAATACAGTAATTCCCTTTGAAAATTTGAAATTACTAGATGAAATTATCAATAAATGTATAGTCCACAAACTTTTTCTTTTGAAGCTATAAACACAAATTGAGAAATGACTAATTTCCTGATTCAAAAAAGATGTTCCAAAAAGGACCAAAATAGAAACACAAGGATACAAAAGCAGAAAACATTCTTTTGCATATTTACAGATTTACTTTTTAAAAAATCTCCTCTATACAATCACAAAGGAAATCCATCCATCTCTAACCATCATACCCTAAATAACACTGTCTTTTAGAAAAATGAGGATTTTACAAACTTCATTTCTTACCTTATGTACACTAAGGCATTGCCATAAAGACAGTTAAAGCTAATTCTTTCACTAATAAAATTTCCATTTATTGTCTGCTTGCCTACTACATAGAAGTAACTTTATTCTGATGATCAATCAAATATAGCATCTCTTTCATGTAATTTTTTCACAAACTATTGTACTTCACAAATGACTGTTTTGTGAAATAACTTGTTTTGCAAATTAATTCTGACCAAACACAACTAATTGTATTGTTTTATAATTTGTTACCAAAGGGTTCTATAATTTTTTTTTTTAAATCTAAACATGCCAAAATAACGTAAATACATTTTTTTCTCTTCCTTTCTTTGCTGAAAGGTATACCTAATATATAGAAAGCAGATAAAACAAAAACAAAAAAAACCGTTAACTATGTAAACTGCAGTATTTGAGGAAACCTCTATATTTCATGTAGTGGTTATAGAGAGGAGTAGAAACACTGCTTGGTAGGCTGTATGTATGCAATTCAAATACTTGGCAAAATAAGCTAAAATCTATATAAGAAACAAAATTTAGAGAAGGGCATAAACCCAAATAAATATCTAATATACTACCACTTGGCAAGAAATACCTGATTCTTTGGCTTTCATTTTAAAATCAGTGCATTTGAATCATATTCTGTTGCACTAGAGGACTGCTAATGAAGTATAACCATACAATATAAATATTTCCTTATAATTTCTTCACACAGTTTTCCAAACATTTTTTCTTCTCTATCTATATTGTACCTTCATACTTGTGAATTTCTGGCCAAAGTTCCACTGCTAAAACTAAACCAGTTATCACAACATTATAATATGCATAATTAATTTTCTTTTAAATTTAGAATCTCAGTAAAGGTGTAAAATAAATAATTCATTATTGGTATAAATTTAAAGTCGAAATAATGTAAGAACCAATTCTTAAATGGATTTCCTTTGTGATATGCAGAGTGCCTTCATAAAGATGTCCCTGAATCTTTAACAGCTACAAAACGAAGAAACCGGTAATTACCATGTTGAAATAAGATCGAATTTTGACTCCTCTTGCCAGATCCCACACAATCACATTTCCATCATGACCAGCAGAAAAGAGAACTCTAGGATCGAATGGGTGTGGCTCAAGAACAAATACCTCATCTTCATGACCCTGAAATATTTTTGAAGTGTCAAAGGATTATAAATATTAAAAAAGAAATAAAAACAAAACTTAATGAAACACTGTAGTGGATTGAGTTATGTTCCCCCCAAACTCACTGGAGCTTGAATAGTGTCCCTCAAGTTTTATGTATTAGAAACTTTGCTCCCACTGTGACTGTTGAGAGGATGGGAAATCCTATTATGGTAATTGAAAGGTGGGAGCCTTGAAGAGATGGTTAGATTGTAGGACCACGCAGTAGTGAATGGATTAAAAATGGTGGTCAGGGGCATGATTCTAAGGGCTTTAAAAGAAGAAGAGAGTCTGACTCTCTCTGATCTCTCTGCTTCCACCATCTTGCAATGTGAGATCTCTGGGTCACTGTCACCACCATCAGATGGACTTTGGACTTCCCAGCCTCAGAAACTGTAAGCAATAAATTTCATTGTCTTTATAAATTACCTAGTTCCAAGTATTTTGTTATAAGCAATGGAAATGGACTAATACAAACACCAATATGACAACATTTCTAGAAATTGAATTTTAAGAATTATTAAATTGGCAAAAATCTTCAAATTTGTCAACAGATAAGGGCTGGCCAGTTAGTTCAGTTGGTTGGAGTGTGGTGCTGATAACACCAAAGTCCAGGATTCAGTACCTGTACCGGCCAGGAGCCAAGAAAAAAAGCAAAGCAAAACACAAATTTGCCCACCTATAAATAATGAAACTCAACTAGTATCACTGTCCATGGCTTTGTTATCATTTAGTAAAACATGAGAATACACCCTTACATACCAAACAAACAGCAAGCATCTACAATGTTATTTCTGAGCCAAATCTATTTTAACTGCATTTTATTTCCCACAAAGCCCTGTTACCCTTGCAAGTGTTTGTAGCTAACATAAAAGACTTCATTCCTCAATGAAAATATTCCATTCTGCAGTCAGCTTCAGTAATACCAAAAAAAGTAGACTTTTTTCTCACCATCAGGACATGAATTAGTTGACCAGTGTAAGAATTCCAAACTTTTAGAGTCATGTTATTAACTGCAGTTATAACTGTATTGTCATGTCGATCCCAAGCTACCATAGTTACTTTCATTTTTGTGATTTTATCTTCTATTCCTTGAAGGTTATGGCTGAAAGTGAAGGAGACAGTATTTGTTTACACCAACTTTATTAAAATACTAGTATAACAAAAACCTAAATGTATTTTCTTATAGTGTATAATTATACTTATTAACATGGATAATCACTTAACTGAAAACCGTCTGAATCAACAAGACAGGAAATCTAGAATTTTCAGTATTCTAGCACTCCTAGACCATTAGTAACAGATAATGTTGGGTAAATATCACTGCTATAACTCCGTCTAGATTCAAGAACTCTGCCTTGCTGCTCACTCTCCTTTACTGTTGCTATCATCTCTTGCTGACTGCTCTGCTCTTCCATCCAAGAGGACTATACACAAACTCAAGTAGAGGTAAATGATAAAATATTAAAACTAAATAACAGTTGTAACGTGTAACAATTTATCTAGACTGGAGAAAACTACTGGATATAAAACTTTGTCCCTCTGTGATAGATCGAACATTATAACATGCTCTAGTTTCTGAAAAAAATATTAAAAGCTCCAACTATTCCCTTTTCTATAAAGTTACAACTATTCTTACACTACTACTATCATCCCCTTAACAAAACTGAATTGAACATTAATGCACATCTTCTCATATATGGCAATAAATCATTTCATAAAAATCAACATGATCTCCAACCAAATCTCTAGTTATGGCACAAAAGGAATCATTTTATTTTATTTTTTATTTATTTATTTTTGTTGTTGTTTTTTCGTGACCGGCACTCAGCCAGTGAGTGCACCGGTCAGTCCTATATAGGATCCGAACCCGCGGCGGGAGCGTCGCCGCGCTGCCAGCACAGCACTCTACCAAGTGCGCCACAGGCTCGGCCCAAAAGGAATCATTTTAACATGGAATTTGACTAGGCCAAGAGTCATTCCAACCTGCAATATAACATACTTAAGTGGTCTATAAATACGTAATATTTCAAATTTGTTCTCTTACCCTGCTGGACGTGTAGCCATATCCAACAAAATGCTCTTCCATTCTCTTCGTTTAAATTGCCAAATACGTGCTGTCCCATCACGACTCCCACTTACAAACCTATATTAAAAGGAATCCAATCCCCCAAAGAAAAATCACACATGACTTACCAAAATGCACTTTTCTCAGAGTTCTGTGTTTTAAAAAGATAGCATTCATCTTTATTTACACAGCATTCTAATTCAATAGAAATTACTCTCACATAGTTTAAACTTCCGAAACTTTAGAGGCTTTTAAAATTTCATATACAAATGTTCTAATATTCATAGCCAAGTTTCAAAAATAACATTCAAAAGTAATTCAAGGCCACTATTTACTGCCCTAGAAATAGTGGAAAAACATTGATTTTTCTCTTAGTATTAAAGAACTTGACTTGTTCTAGTCAAGGTGTCTAGAAGTAGCTTTATTTCATTTTAAAACAAGAACACAGAAAAATTTATACATCATCATTTATCATCAACAAACAGTTCTGTCTCAAATATTACACTGTGATACATTTTCAATCTCTACCAAAAGCTTCTCTACATACAGGGAATATACAGAGTAGATTAAAAAGTCCCTATTATAAAAGTGTTCAAATAAACCAACATTATTGCAAATAAGACATAAAGACATGTTTACATGCATGTGAAGGCCACATTTACTTTTAAGTATAACTGGTCAAGATCTTTATTTTACGCAATTAATCCCTATATAACTCTGAATAAAATCTGACTACCAGTAGTCTTATTACTAGTCTTAATTTCATAATTTAAAATTGAAATTAAGTTAGACAAATATAAATAAATATTTTACCTATTGCTAGTGTTGGAAAACTGGATACTGTCAACTTTGTCCTATATATAAACAGATAAATATAAAAGCAAATGAATATAAACTGTTAAACTCATTTAAACTATATCCATCTAATGTCTTTCACTAATACTTACAGTATGAAACTCCAATTCTGATATTTTCTCTGGCTGACCTGATCCAAAAAAATAAACCCTAATAATATGATCTGTGCTTCCTGTGGCCAAAAACATTCCACCTATGAAGAACAGCAACAAACATTTATGAACACAACTTCAAAGTCTCTGAAAATTAGATAATAAAATGCAAGCAACATTACAATATATATTGAATAATTAACATTTTACTTTAAAACCATTCATATGTATCCTAAATATGTAATATACCTAATTGGAATTTATGAAACAAGTTTGCCAATATAGCTTTGAGTGGGATGAATTTTTCAATATTTACAAAAGTAAAAAGCTTTGGTCAGACATAATTTCACTAAGTGGTTACATAATCTTACCACGTTAAAATTATCAGTCATATTCATCAGAAAACATGTCCTCTAAACTATGCTAAAATCCTTCTCTCGTCCCATTTCCCATCTGTCAAAATCCTAACAAACTTTTAAGGCTCAACTCCCTCAGCAACGTGTCTTTACAAACATTGCACTCAAATGAGCCTGCTCCCCTCTGAACTCACTTAAGACTCTATCTTAATGCCACATACATTTTACCTTGCATTAGTTATTTGTTTATGTAATTTCCTCCCTTCTTGAGAGCAATATTCTACCACAGTGTTGGAAACAGTGCTTATACATAATAAAATCTTTAAGTACTTTTACTAAATACACACTGAACCCTTAAAAAAATAAAATTATCTCTGAAAGAAAAGCTTGAATTCAGAATACTCTGAATGCACGTAGAGTGCCAATATCTGTGTTATTACTAGAAGGAACACTGTCTTCATGGCAGTAGCAATGGAAATCTAGAACTCAGAAACTGAAGATGTTTGGATATTAATATGGCAAAAACAGACTCACTCTATCAGCTTGATATACCTTATCTCAGGTAATACTGCTATCACAATTATGAAATGAACAGATAAAGTAAAACTGAAAATAAAAATGGAAGGAACAGATATTAGGCATATTACATACTGGATCTATTCATGTTTCATTTAATTGTCTCATCAATTCATTTCAAATATCCAGATCATAATTTGTTTAAAAAACCCTCACATCTACTCAAAAGGCTGCCACATAAACTGAAAATATAACTGAAATATTGGCATTGCTCTACAACTACTTTCTAAATAGCAAATAAGAACAATCTGGAGCAAATTAATAAAGATGTACAAATATCAATCAAATGTATTTTATTTAGCTATGGAACACCTCCAAAATCCACGAAAACATAAAGCAGATTTAAAATACCTTTCTTCCAATGAGACAACTTAAAAATTAATTCTTTAACAGAGTCAATTTTGAAACTATTTATTGTCTCCTACTAGAGCACTATGGTCTTCTTAAAGAAAAGCATTAGTCATGTGATTATATAAACTGAACTACAGCAAAGATGAAATATTTCTAAGTTACTTGATGATCATTCTTGTTTGCTTATTAGCTCTGGCATATGTATGAGAATTTGATTTACAATACAACAGTAAGTATTGTCCAAAATTTTATGTTTTCTACTAGAACATATTTTCCATAACTTTTATGTTTTCTACTTTCTAATACACAACTTTAAGTGGGAAATTGGGGGAAAAGAAAAAAAATCTTACCAGCACTAAAAGAAGAACAGATCATTTGAACTCCAGGCCGAGGGCGCTCTGTAAATTTTGCAGGTCTCGGACTATAATACAAAAGTAAACAATTGAGAATAGACTAAAAGAACCAGTAACACCAGAAATAAGCTGTTTCAAAAAATAATCGCAGGAGGACAAAATTAAATAAGCAGCAACAGATGGCTCCCTTCCTAAAAACAACTTAGAAATCATCATTGTGTGTCATCATCACCAGATCTTGTAGAAATTCTAGATATAGATTTTGTAGGAGCTCCTGATTACACAACAATCCGCATATGGAACAATCCCAAAGTCACTGTTGGTGGTAGTTATTAGTTATACTCACTTCTAATCAAATTTAACAAGTTCTCGGGGCTGGCCGGTTAGGTCAGCTGGTAGGGCATGGTGTTGATAACACCAAGGTTCAGAGTTTGATCCCTGTACCAGCCAGCCGCCAAAAAACAAAAGAACATATTCTCAGTTTTTCATACAATAGAATAACAACATACAAATATACAGGGAAATAAGTTACTTGTAAATTGAACACACTAGCAAAACAGGTGCTGCCTCTGTGGCTTATATATACCATCAACAACTAAACTTTATCAGTATTAGATATTGTTAATTAAGCTTCTCTCTTCTGTTTACTTTCTGATGTAACAACACATGTCCTTTCAGACTTCAAAAAGTAAGAATCTTATGTTTATCCTTGTGAAAATCTGAAGACTATCTGACTTTTATGTCAACTATAATGCTCATTCAAAATAGTGATCTATAGAAAATAGGTTACACTCAACTGTGTTTACATCAATTCTATAATATTACAAGTTATATGTTGTATATTAATACTACTGACATTAAATGTCTAATGTTACAATCAACTATATTAAAGAAAAAAATTACATTATAGATTTTAGTCATAAAACCAGATCTAATAACAAAGTGTATGTAATGCTTCAATATAGTGACTATATCTGAAGCCCTACTTACTGAACATTTTGACCTAATTTTTCTCAGATTACTAGGGGAGGAAATGCAAAAATAATTAGAGCCTTAAGCCTGAATACACTGCATACCTTTCACAATCCATAGCAAACAAATATAGAGCAATTTCAGTTTTGTGATCAACTAGGGGAAAAATATATAAAATATTTCTTATCTATCAATTAAATATTCTGAGCAATGAGAATAGTTCTTCTCACCAATAAAGAATGAAACAAAAAGTAGTTTAAAAATTTTAAAGATTAAGAAATTTGTAAATAGTTTTAAATTGACATTTGTAACAATTTTTCTTAAAATGCACATTTTCTTAAAATGCTTATAGCTAAGCACAACAGAACCTGTTTAGACAGATATTTATTAAAACATTCTTAAAACATAAACATTTATTCAGACCAAAATTAAACAAACTGTAACTTAAGTAAATCAATCTAAAATTATGAAAGCAATTAAGTATGCTACTTTCATTAATATCTCATGGATTTTAACTCTACATTTTTGTTAAATTTTAGTACAACTCCTCAATTAAATGCCAAGCAACCATTCATTTGGAACTCAGTACCAGAATATGCAAATAATCCTACAGACTGCCATTTTTAAACAGATATTACTCTATATTTTTAAAGGGAAAAAATACATAAGCAGGTATTTATAATTTATTTTTAAATTCATAGTTGAGGAAACATTTTTAAAGAGGGTCTTGGACTCAGACTCTCTAAGTTCAGTTTCCAACTCTGCTATTTATCCTAGTGTGTGATCTTAGACAAGTTAACATTTCTTTACCTAAGTCTTCTCATATGTATAATGGGGGTAACAACAGAACCTATCTCAGAGTTACTGGGAGAATTAAATGAGTTTAATACATATAAAGTGCTTACTTAGTACAGTGCCCAACACACTCAATAAATATTAGCATTATTAGTATTTTAATTGGGTTCAACAAGTTCTAAACAGTCCGTCAATGAATAACTGCTATTTAGTTTGGCACAGTGGTTAAGAAGGGATCCTGACAGTATACTTCTAGTATTCAAATCCTGGCTCCACTACCACCTGCTATCTGTGTGACCTGGCCTGTTCCCCTGTTTCCTTCCCTATCTGCCCTAGAGATAATAATTGTACCTTCCTCATAGGGTTATTATAAAGATTAATGAGATAATAAATGTAAAGTGCTCAGTAATAGCTTGGCAGACTAAGAGCTTAATAAATATTTGTAATCATCAATATCACCTTCATATTTTAGAATTCCTATTTTCCTTACACCTAGTCTAAATATGCTTGGACAGATTCTTCCTACCCAGAGAACTCTTGGGCTAGCTTTTAAGTTACCCAGACACTCAGATTACCTGCCTGAGCAGCAGCATCTTTACTGGTGGGAGTTAGTTACATACACATAAACCCTAGGTTAAAGTGAATTCATCAAGAGATTTGGGTTTCCAAAGTGGAACTGATTGTTTCAATTAATGCAGATTCTGAAGTCATTTCTCCAGTAGAGAATACAAAAGCATTAATAGCTCAATACAATTTTTGCCTTTGACTATAATTAAAGCCCATATGACATAAGCACAATAACAATCTATATCTTGCAAAATTTTTTGGCAGTTATCAACCACGTGTAAGTATGGAAAGAAAAATAGGTGTCCCAGTGCCTATATCTAAAGAGAAGTTAATTACTCTTAATTTTATGTCTGACTCTAGCTTTAAAGAATTTTAGGGGACAATTATAATAGCAGATAGAAAAGACTACTACCTATAAATAACTAAAAAAAACCTTTAATGTCCAAAAATAGGAAAATCATTAAGCAAAGAACAAGTCAGCTATTAAAATAAATATAAATGCTGATGATTTTTTTTTAAAAAAACAGAAAATTATATACATTTCCCTAATTATGTCTATATAAAATCATTTTTATATAAAAAAATATTGTGTTAGGGTAGTGAGCTATACGTGATTCTACATAAAGGTTCTGAAAAAAATCATTTATATGAGAAAAACTCACTTCTCAAGGTTCCAGAAATATAAAATACTGTTGTACTTAGCAATGTAATCGTCGAGAAGCAAGGTAAGAGTTTAATTTTGTAATATACTTTCTGTTCCTATCCTAATTTGAAGATTGCTAATCACTTCTCAATATAGGAAAAGACAAAGGTATCCCAATTGGGTTCACACAAGAAGGTAAAAACGCTCAAAGGAAAACAGCCAACTTGTCTGGATAAACCAATATTTTAATATTGGTGAATGCATGAATACAAAATGCTATTATGGTGGGAGGGGTGCATCTAGCTACCTTTATGTAGTTTAGTGAAACTTCAATGATTCTGTTTCCCCAACTTTCCAAAGATCTACAATAAAATATAAAGTTTGTAGATTCAGTAACACAGATAATTAAATTATTCTAAAGAATAGCATTGGGAACTTTGAGATTAGTTTCTCAGTAACAAAAAGAGCTACAGAGAAAAAACTATGCAGCACATAGAAACAAGTGGTAATAAAAGTTATATTCTGAAGGAAAGAGCTAAGACTAGAACAAATATAAGAAAAAAACAAACAAGCATGTTAACATGAGAAAACTTTTCTTGGAATCATGAAAAAAAAGGAGGAGGCATAAAAATGAAAGAGGTCAGTGAAGAGCCAAAAAAGAATTTCTATTATTTATTCAAGGATAAAAAGTAAATTTATTCTTATTGTTGACTACTTCATACTTTAGCAATTTTAAACATTAAATTAAACATATTTATTCTATGAAATAAAATAGTAACTGACTTTATTTTAAGGGTTCCAGCATCCCAGAGCCAAAAACAAATAGTGCCATCTGCCCCAGTAGAAGATAGATATCTCTTTGAGCCACTGCACAATGGTGAGAACTGAAAAACAATCACAGAAAAAAAAATCTTTACAAGAAGAGTGACACAGTCCAAAAATAAAACCCACCTTTTTACCATAAAAATAGTAACTAACAATAAGTTAGAAAACACCCACAATACAATTACCATGTTATTTAAAGTCCATATATTCATTAAGAAAGCAAACATACTCCTTTCTTCATCTTAACTGGACTTATACATTGAATTATAATAGTGACTTCTTAAAATTTAAATTTTACTTTAACCAAAAAGAATTTTACAGGGACTAAAAACAATTACCTGTAGTGATGTAATAGATGCACTGTGACCCTGAAGAACAGCCAAAGGTGCACAGGTTCGAAGACACCAGACTCGGATCATTTTATCACAACTTCCAGCTGCTATCATGGTATTCTCATAGTTTACAGCCATGTCTGATATTTCAGCAGCATGTCCTCTTAAAGTAGCTAATAATCTCCCATCATCTGTTGCCCAGATTTTCACAAGACAGTCATCAGAACCCTTAAAATAAGATGGATATTAGTGGAATTAACCTATAAATTTTAATTTTAAATTCTCAATACTGATAAAGGAATCATACCTGTATCTTTACTTCCTAACAATTATATTTTGAAGTACTGAGTATTGTTAAATACTTGTATTAGAAATTTTCATCTACATAAAGCTCTTTATTAAATTAAATCATTCACTTACAAAGAACACCTGTGTGCCCACCAGAAAATAAGAGCAGAAGGACGTTGGCAATAATTAACATTTACCTATGGTTCCCTATCTACCGTCAAAGGTAACCTCTATCTGGAACCTTGTGAAAGAATTTGAACTTCTGAAGTAATAAAACAAAATTATAATTGCAAAACAAATGTGATATACAATGATGACTAACAGTATATATGTCATTTTGTCATGCAAATCTAAAAGTAAGCTAATTTTGGGCTTTTTCTCCCAGGAAGGTAAACACATTATTTTATAACACATTATATGTTATATGAGTTTCCTATCATTGATCTTCAGCTAAAAACATTATATAACATCAACTAAAACCAGTTACCAGAAAAAAATTAATCTTATCTGTGTAAAGCCAATAAAAATACATAAATTACTTGTTTACTCTGTTATAATAGCATAAGTTCAGGAAGAAATTGTAAAGGACACAGTTTCCTATGAATATCTGTATTTACAAGTAAACATTCCAGTTTCATACAGCCAAAGTAGAGATTAGAACGTCCAGCCTTTAATCTTTTATAATAAAAATTTTAAGTACATAAAAAAATAGAAAGAATAGTGTCACTAATCTCCATATGTCCATCCCCCATATATCAGTATTTTTGCCACATTTTCTACTGTTTAACATAAAACTAAAACAGGAAACACTTGCAAAATTACTCAATGTTTTGCAGGATATAGTTTTACTAAGGTTTCATGTTAGAATTCTTTATGACCTTCCAATCTAATTCTTAAAAGAACACATATCTGATATTAGAAAGTACTCAGAGGACCCACAAAAGCAAATGATTCAGGCAAGTTTTCTGCTTCATACTGACAACAGATATGACATACAAATGATCACAAACACAGGATTAGCAGTATATGTTAAATGCTGTATCTTAAATCAATATTACCTAAAACACCCTTCAATTAACTATAAAACCAGTGAGCTTTGTGGCAAATAAGATCGCTTACCAACCACTAATAATAAAACATAACTTTGGTAAACTATCTACATTAAAATCTGGTATTCCCATCACATACACTTAATCTCAGGTTCTTCGTCTATCTAATAAGGAGGTTAAATTGGGCAATCTCTAAGGTTCCCTTCAGCTTTAAAATTCAGTGATCCATGTACTCATTTATCCATTTGCCTTGTGATTAAATATGTGCCACCACTGCAGATACAAGGATGAGATACAAAGACACAGTATTCCTGTCCTTGAGAAGCAAAACAGAAGAGTGTAAATGCAACAACATGTCCTAAGTGCTCCACTGTTAATCAGCAGAAATTCAAACGCGGAAATGGTCTATTTTTCCTGAGAGATGGAGAGTTGAGTGTCTGGAAAGGGACCCAGAAGTGGTGATGGTAGGCAGAGTCTTAGACACGAAGAGGCAATGTAGTATAGTAGCTTAGAACACAGGCTCCAGGGTCAAATGTCTAGATTCACGACCTGGCAAGACCACTTTCTGGTTGCATGACTTTGGACATGTTACACACTTCCTGTGCCTCAGTTTTCTCATCTGTACCTACTTCATAGGGCTGTTGCAAAGACTAAATGAGTAAATAAGGATGAAGAGCTAACACAGTACCTGGTACACGGTAAAAGCTATATATAAAGAGAGACTACCTACTAACACTGTTGGTGGTGGTAGTATTTTTATTATTTTAATAATATTGTTTTTAAAAGAACAAATATTCCATATACCAACTAGAGAGAAAAATATGATCAAAGGCATGAAAATGTGAAACAATCTAAAAAGTTCAAGGAACTGCAAGTAGCCTGCAAGCTAATATAGTGTGTGAGGTGAAAACATGATGAAAAAGTAGGGAAAAATTGTGAAGGACTTTTTATGGTATACAAAGGAATATGGTATGATATAAGGATCACTGAAGAATATCAAGCAAGTGAGTATCAGGATCAGATTTATGTTTTCCAAAGATCATCCTGGCATCAATATAAATTAAAATTGAAAGGAGACCTTGAAAGTTGTTAAAATAATACAGTCAGGAGTGAATGAACGGTAAAACAATTACAGCAGAAGAGAAAGATCAGAAGAGAGAGTTTCAATAGCTGTTCGGGGAATAGAGAGGATAAGGATTATATCACTCATCTGTGGGAAGTGAAGAAAGAGCTGTAGCAGACTATGACTTCCAGAAAGCCAGTCCATAATACTGCTTGGCACATGAGAAGCACACTAGGTTTTTGTTAAATAAAAAATGGCTTTAAAGCATTCGTTCAACTCAAGTTCTCTAAATTCCACAAATTCAGTCAATTTATTTATTTTGTTTGCTTATCTTATTCCCCAAAATTAAGGCAGTATTTGACTCTAACCTGCAATCAATACAAACATAAAATTTTAAGTACACTACCACAGTTAAACCACATGACAAAAGTAAAATCATGACATCTCATTCTGCTCCAAAATTCTGATATATGAATCCAAATAAGTGTTTGCTTTGCATTCTATTACAGAAGGTGTTTCCTGTATTTTTCATGTTAAAAAACAAAAAACATTCCAGTTTTTGACCAAAATGTCAGCTTTAATGAAAGGAACACTGGCAATATGGGATGTAATATCAGCCTCCAGTGACTTTCACCAATTAAAATATAACAAGAAGTCCCACTATATTCCTACTGAGTTTATTATTTAGTAATCTTACTAACTTACTTTATAATTTTGCTTTATTTAGACAAGTGCTAAAAACAAAAAACAATGCATATTCTTCTCCCTGAGTGTATATTATCCCGATTAACCTTTCTTTTCTTCCATCGAATTGCAGGAGAGAAATTTTTGATTTCCCTTTCAGGAAAATCTTTCTTCACTTTCCTCTTCCATGACCTGTAGAATAGTTTGCTGCCCCTACCTTCATCCTCACCCCCCAGAACTTCTGGCAGAATTTCCAACAGAACTCTAAAGATCCTTAACAATTTCTGTTTTATGCACCATTACCTGTGATCATTCATTTCTTTTTATGGATATTTGAAACTAAAGATATCTGAGCACAAATTCAACTAAGTTATTTTAAAATGGCTATAAGAAATACAAATACACAAAAATAATCTACTTAAAAGTACTGCAGAAGAAAAATTAAATTTACTGAGAAAACATTTTTTAAAGCACTATAGCTGTTTTAAATGAATGTGGAAAGATGATTAAAAAATTGATAAAAATTATTCACTTAAAGAAGACCAAAATGTTGAGAATCTGAACAAACTTACTTTCCTCATGCCTACCCACAGCTCTGCAAATGTTACTGAGATCAATAATAAGCCAAAGAGTAGGACATTGTAGTCTTTCAATCAAAGAAAATCAAAATGTTAAAAGTTATAGATATTAAAAATAAAATCTATGTTATGTAAATGATGAAAGGGGATGATATAACAACGTGGGGCACATCTCTTCTAAGACATGAAAGACATATAAGTAGGGTAGGGGTAGAGGTATAACAACTTTAAAGCAAAAAGTAAAGAAGTTAGATGATTGTAACCTTAGCAAAAACAAAACAAAAATCTGAGGATTATTTCCTAAAAGGGGGAAAAGGAGAAAAAACAAAAGAATGAACCAAAAAAGTGAAGAAAGCTTGGAAATGCAATGGAATAAGAGCAATATGAAAGAAGCAAAAATTCTGTAATCAACAGTGAGAGAAAAGATCTAGCAAATTTAGATAGCATGATTTTAGAAATGCCTCAACTGACACAGTTTTTCTAGCAAAGTTCCAACACCCAGGGGAAAAAAAGTAGTCATTTCTTTTCAATAACAACTAGACATTGCTGCTAGGGATGGTGACTGGCAAAGTTAGAATAGTAGGGAGTACAAAGTATAGGTGAAAATAAGAAACTAAAGCTGGAAAGGTTTTACCTAAGAAAGAGCATTTTAAATGCCTGTTAAAGAACTTGACTCAACCTGGTGACATAGCTACTAGAGAATTTTAAGCAGACAAGAGATAGTCACTATAATATTTTAGCCAAACCCTTCTGGTTTCTTGACACTAGGGAATAGATGTGAAGCTCCAAGGAGAGGTTTAGGCTAGAGATAGAGATCTGGGTGTTAACAGTTGATAGGCAGTAGTTGAAATAATGATAGTAAATGAGACTGCTAAGGGAGAGCATTTAGAGTAGATTTTTATCTTGAAAACTCTGAATACGTTTTAAAAAATCCAGGAGCTGGACACAAAATTGGAATAGTTTTTTGGAATTCATTTTTAAAACTAATTATAATATTAAGCTAGTGTTTAATCCCAAGCAAACACAAGACAGCAGTGGATCACTAGTTTCACTTTGCAATAATGTAAAATTATAATTACTGTGAAAGAGTGCTCATGAATATGTTATTATTTGTCTGTTTACATCAAACCTAGGATAAGCTGGAAAAATCACAACAAAAAGTTTGCGTAGCCTTTAGCTTAAATCCCAAAACAAAATGAGACACCAAATTGACAGTGCTTTTTGTGTGTGTGAAGGTATCTAGTCAATGAAGGATGATGCCTACGAAGCTGAAAGAGTATATGGCTATTTATCCTGAAAATATAACCGTGTAGATATTAATTGTGAGATGCACAGTGAGAAACGGTGGAACTTAAATAAAACTTAGATTTTCCCGAACCTAAGAATTTGTCTTGAAATACCCTATAAATTTGCTTTTTCCATTGCCACACCTGAAGAAACCATACACTATGATAAAGAACTGTGCCTTTAAAACAGTCAATATGAATACAGAAGAAGATGGGACAGAGGAAGATGGAATCAAGCATTTACTCTGAAATCCTTAAATCATTATTATTTCATGTAATAAACACTGTATGGAAGTAGTGATAACAATGATAACAAAGTAGTGATAACAATGCCCTTTCCTTCTAGCATCCAACTAAATCTCTTACTGCAAGCAATTCCTTTTTTTGTCTATCCAAAAAAAGTTCCAATTCTGTAAATCCCTTTGGAGAATACATTTCTTCAAAATAAAAAGTTTGAGGCAAAACTCAAAAACAAATACTAGCATTCTCCATAAATAAGGCCTAGGCAGTGTCCAGTTTTGCTGTTCTGGTGAAGAAAAAGTACCATAGGTCTCTGTGACATGGCTTTCTACCTTGTCGTGCACTTGGGTATTAAAATTCTCAAAATTCAGAAAAAATGGCCTACCTAGTGACATGAAAACTTCATGAAACAACTTCCTACCCAACGTCATAAATCACTTAAATTTGATGCAGGAAACCCAGCAGGCCAAGTGGGTCTCCAGTCCCAGCTGCTGAGTTCTGCATCTGCCTGCTCCTGCCACCCCTGCCATGTTCTCCATCCACATCCTGCTCACTACCCTGACAGACCAGCAACAGTAGCTGCAGCTCTCCCTGCTGAAGGGGCTCAGCCTGGCCTACAAAAAGAACATGACCCAGCCCTCAGCAGAACCCACATCCTGGCCAGCAAGACAGTAAGGAGGATCTTCCAAGAGCCTATGGAGCCGAAAACTAATCTACCTGCCCCCAGCGTGGAGCACAAACTACTCCTGAGAGAAAATCCCCACCGTTTGTCACCTTTCCTATTCCATACATGGTATTTGGCAAATGTATAAGAAAGCTGAAGCTTCCTTTTGGTCAGCCAAGGTGGTGGATCTTTACAAGGACACTCAGCACTGGGAAGGCTTGAAACCTGAGGAGAGATATTTTACATCCTATGGCTTTCTTTGCAGTGAGTGATGGCATAGTAAATGAAAATCTGGTGAAGCGATTTAGCCAGAAAAGTCAGATTACAGAAGCCTGCTGTTTCTATGGCTTCCAAATTGCCATGGAAAACACACATTCTGAAATCTATAGTTGCCTTATTGATATTTACATTAAAATTCCAAAGAAAGGGAATTTCTCTTCAATGTCATTGAAATGATGGCTTGTGTCAAGAAGGCAGCGGATTGGTCCTTGCACTGGATTGGGAACAAAGAGGCTACCTATGTAGAACGTATTGTAACCTTTGCTGCAGTGGAAGCAATCTTCTTTTCTGGTTCTTCTGCATCAATATTCTGGCTCAAGAAACGAGGACTGATGCCTGGCCTCACATTTTCCAATGAACTTATGCAGAGATGAGGGCTTGCACTGTGACTGTTCCTGCCTAACGTTCAAACACTTTCTACACAAAACACCAGAGCAGAGAGTGAAAGAAATAATTACCAATGCAGCAAGGATAGAACAGGAGTTCCTTAGGGAGGCCTTGCCTGTGAAGCTCATTGGGATGAACTGCACCTTAATGAAGCACTACATTTAATTCGTGGAAGAAAGGTTTATGCTGGAACTGGGTTTTAGTAAGGTTTTCAGAGTGGCTAATCCCTTTGACTTTATGGAGAATACTTCACCAGAAGGGAGTACTAACTTTGAGAAGAAGGGTCCAATAGAGAATTCTTTTACCTTGGATGCTCACTTCTAAATGAACTGAAGATGTTCTCTTGTTTTACTGATAATATTTTTCCTTACCAAGAAAACAAAAAACCAAAAATCAGGGTGGCTGGTTAGCTCAGTTGGTTAGAGTGTGGTGCTGATAACACCAAGGTCTAAGGTTTGATCCCTGTACCAGCTAGCTACCAAAAAAAAAAAAAAAAAGCCACACAAAAAAATGAGCTAAAGTGTATCAACTGTAAATTGTCCATGTCATTAACAGCATCTTTAGAACTGTGTAGTTACTTCAAAAACAATCCTGCTTATTAATAATCCTAGCCGTATCACTAAGATAAAAGCCACTTGGATGCTTAGGAAAGAATCTTGTCTGTGTTAGGCTTTTGCAAGCAGGCTGGCTGTGACTCCACCACAGCAGTAACAGCTAACAGCGGCAATCGCGGCTTTCAACTGAGGGAAACCCTCAAAAGTGAGTTTGACCTAGCAGGATTAAACATTCAGTTACTATAACAAGAGAGTTGAAAGCAAATTTTAAAGTTTATTTAACTAGTTTATGTATAAAATGGACACTTTACACACAAATAAACACTGTACTGTTGAGGTAAAAGCCCGATTTATTTGGTATCTACACCAAAGTATTCTATTTACCACTTAATGGGAGCCAATTCAAAATTTCCTAAGTGACTAAAATAAATTAAATGTGTGCAGACTAAGCATATAATTTCTAAGCTTTATTTTCTTTAATGAACTGAAATCCTCTTTAGTCAACTTTAAAGTCAATCTTGTGCATATCTAGATATTATTAGTCTGCTGGTGCCACACAGAAGACAGGTTGTGCTTTTTATCCTATAGCCCTGGTAGAATATCATGGGATTCTTTGCCCCAGCTGAAGTAGAGCATTGTGGGATAAGAGACAAAGGGTAATCTTTCAGGGCAAGGAACTTCTAACTTAAATCATTAGAAATTGAGGCATGACCTAGTCAACTGTCAGAGACCTGGGTCTTAACATGTGTGAGGGGAGGTATCATTTTATTTCTCAAATTGTAATTTCCCCAACTTCTCGTTGCTATGAAAAGATCCTTGAAGAGTCTTTTTAGGTGGGATTTAAGACAGTATTGTAAATTTTCAAACTGCCCTTACACAAAATGACCCATCTAAGATCCTGCTCCTGTTAAGTGGTAAAACCAGGACTGAAATTGGCTCTCCTAAAAGTTGGGTGTTCGTTCTGATTTTGTTTATTTTTGCGTGTAAGTAGGTGCTGTTGAGACTTAGTCCATTTATATTTAATCCATGTCTTTTAAATCAGAAAATGTTTTTTTACTATATACATATGCCCTTTTAGCTTTTACATGTAGTTTGTACTTTGAAAAGTGCATAATTGATTAAACATTGCTCAGTGTAATTCTAACATTTGCCTGAATCTGAGCATCAGTTGGTATATGCTTAAACTTCAGCAGAAAACTAGCATTGCATGAGCTATTAATACATGCTTCAAATATTAATTTCAGAAGGAAGCATAAACCAATAGATAATACTTAATAGAGGTAGTTTGAATTAATCTGCCTTTGTGTTTGGGAAAAAAAAGCCAAGACATTACATGAAAGATAACACATGATGTATGTAGGTCCTCTGGCCCTGTTTGTTAACTGATTATATTGTATACTGACTGACCTGTTCTGCTGACAGTTGTTTTCATCATTTATTGTACAGTCAATTTTTAAATTTCTGTAATATGAGATGCTTTTCTCAACTTTCAAATTATTGTTACCTAAAGTTAAATCCAAATTACATGGGTCTTACACTTGGGCAACACCAAAATAAGTAAACTTTAAAGGCAAAATGCAGAAATCACAATAGAACCTAAAGTCTATACCACCAAATTTTAATAATTTAATTAGCTTTCAGAAGACAAGTTTTAAAGGGCTTAATTGAACTATTTATTTATTTAAAGGAAAGCTAAGTTTCAGAACAACTTGACAGAATTCTTTTTGGTATGGCTTGTTCAGTAGATATTCTTGACTATATAAATGAAGTATAAGGCCCAGCAGTCAATTATGAATGCTGTGCAAAATTAAGAGCTAGAAGATTAGAGGTGACAACTATGTGAACTGTTCAGTGAAGAAAGTATTTTACAGGATGCACTGGTAAATGACAAAGAATGGTTGACTTTTCTGCAAGCAGAAAACTGCATGCATTTGGAATCAGGTTATTTCTGCTCAGATGACCTTAAAATTAAAATATGGATCTGTAAACCTTACTCTGCTAAAAGAAAAACAGCAATCATCCAGACCAATCAAAGATTACTATCTCCACATGAAAATAAAATAAACATTGTAATTTTTAACTTAAATATCTTAGAGAATTTGGCATTCCTTGAAAGTCTACTGTTATCTGGCAGAGTCAACAAAGAGAATTCTAATTTCTCTTGCTGTTACTACATAGTTTTGAGTCAGGGATCTCACCTTTTATTGTCATTAGAATAGTAGAAATGAATGTTTAATATGTCATGTATATTGTCATGCATACTACTTCATTTTCTTATTCAAGCTGAAAAGCAGCCTATTCTTTAGTCAGAACTAAAAATTGGTTATAATTTAAATTTAGTTCATTACTTTTTCAAGAGGCTATTTTCTTTCTTCCCAATCTATCAGACCTCTCTTTCATTTCCCTCATAAATTATCCTAAATTTCAGTGTCAATCATTTTAATAACATGCCCAATTTTCTTGCCCCCCTTGTCCATCTATACCACCTAAGACCAGCCCTATATCAATCTAACCATCACTTGCTCTGATCCTGCTGCCATGATACCAAGTACCATTACAGTAAAGGATATCATCACACTAATTCTGCACCATTGCAAATTTGTGGATCTCCTATTTATTTGGGAAGCTAAGCCTAATCGGCAATACCTTCTTTTTAAACTGGTCCCTATTAAATACTCTTTCTGACTGCCACTCTTTATATCTCATCTCCACAACCCAGTCTTTTTTCCAAACCAACACTCTCACCAGATGAAATATTTCACATTAAAAAGTGGAATGTATTAATTGTGGACCTAATTAGCTATCTTTTTAAAGTCAAATAAACTGCTTTTTTATACAGCCCACTTTCATCTACTCATCTATCTATCCTTTTTAAAAACCACTGCATATCAATGATCTCCTCTTATTTCTTCATATTTGCTCTCTCAGTTCCTTCCCCTTAGCACACACAGATTTTTCACAATTTATCTTCCTCTACATTACCATACTCTGGTTCTCCTTTCCATTATGACTAAATGTATTGAATACTTGCTATCACTTATACACAATCTCCTATGAGCTTTTAAAAAATATTTTTGAATTTCAAACTTACAGAAGTTTCAAGAATCTGGGTGTTGTAGATATGGGAGACATATCTCTATCACAAGATTCATTAATTCTTAACAATTCACTAAATTTGCTTCATCACCACCTTTCTTCCCTCCCTCTCTCTTCATATAACACACACCCACACCCCTGCACACCCACCCATTACTATTAGTCTTTTTTCTGAACCATTTAAGAATAGGCTGCAGATGTGATGATCCATCACCTCTAAATATCCCAGTGTGTATTTCTCTAAAACAAGGATACTTGCCTACATAAATTGGAAAACCAACACTACCATCAAATCCACAGGCCCCATTCAAATTCTGTCAAACTAATTTGCCAACAATGTTCTCTTTTCCTTTTGGGCCCAGGACCCCATACAGCAACATGTTACATTTAACTGTCATGTGTCTTCAGGCTCCTTGAATCTGGAATACTTTCTATGGCTTACTCTTTCTTGTCCTCAGCAGTTTATAAAGAAAACAGACCTTACAATCTGTCGGATGGCCCAGAACCTGGGTCTGTCAAATGTTTCTTCATGTCTGGATCCAGGTCATACTGTCTTCACAGGAATCCCACAGACAAAATGCTGTGTTTTTCTCAATGCTCCATTTCAGAGAACTCATGATGTCAACCTATCCCACCACTTGTGAAGTTAACCTGGTCACATTAGTGGTCATGTTAGTGCTTCCAAGGTTTCTCCCCTGTAAGGAAGCAATTTTTCCTCTTTTAACTGATTAGTATCTTGTCAGGACATATTATAAGATTATGACAAGATCTTCAAACCAAGATATCCTACCAGTCTCTACCTGCTAATAAAGCAATCAGCCACATAAACATTCTGAAGAAGACAATTCCAGGCCAAGGGAATTACTAGTACAAAGGCTTTAAGCCTTAAAAAGGCTTTGCAAATTTGAAGTATAGGAAAAGACCAATGTAACTAAAGCACAGAAGAACAGGGGAACTTACCTTGCACACATGTAAATATGTATCTCCCCTAACAAATTCTAAATTTCTTGCAAGAAAGGACATTATTCATTTTTATATCTAACTGGTTGACTCATTCATTTGTTGTATGCACTAGTTACTCTGTCAGGCACCACAGATATAAAAACTAAAAGAAGACGACTATGCTTTGAAAAAGCTCACAACTTAATAGGGAAACAGACACCTAAACAAGTTCACTGCAACATAGTAGGGAAAAACAATACAATGGAAGTACAAATTTCAGGGGCAGTATGCCACATTCAGAAAACAGACTATCTTTTTAAAAACTGTCAAGCTTTTAAAAAGACTAATCTACATTAAGTTCATTCAAATTTTCAATTCCCATACTCTTCCCTCAGTGCATTACAATCTCACTCCTATCTCTAATACTAAAATAAAACATTTTTTGTGAAGGTCACTGTCACAGTCTGTTCAGGCTGCTGTAACAAAATACCTTAGACTGGGTAATAATTTACAATCAAGAGAAATTTACTGCTCACAGTTCTGAAAGCTGTGAAGGCCAAGATCAAGGCACCAGCAGATTTAGGGTCTGGAGAACGCTCTCTCTCTGCTTCACAGAAGGAGCCTTATAGCTGTGTCCTCACATGGTGGAAGGGGCAAACAAGCTCCCTCAGGTCTCCTTTATAAGAGCACTAATCCCATTCATGAGGTATAGCCCTCCTGACCTAATCATCTTCCAAAGGCCCCACGTCTTAATAACACCACATTGGGGATTAGGGTTCAACATAAGAATTTTGGGGAGACACAAACATTCAGACCATTAATTCATTTAGCAGTCATTAATGACCTTGCCAAATCCAAAAGATGCCTTTCAGTCCTAATTTTACTTTAAGTTTCTGTCTTTCATGAAATACTCATCTCTCGACTTTTAAGACACCACATCTTTTTTGGTCTTTCTCTGGCCTCTCAGGCAGTTCCTTAGTCTTGATTACTCATTCTTCTTTTGTCTGCTTTTAAAGTTTCAGCCTTCTTAAGTTACAAACATATGAAGAAATATATTCCCTTTCCATACTGAATGATTGCTACACTGAATCTTCTAGGCTAGATCTCTCACCTGAGTGCCCATTGCCTACTGGGCATTTCTATTTGGCCTCCCACATAGATATCTCAAAGGTGGCATGTTCTACCTTCAAAAACTTCTCCCCTTAAATCCCTACTGCAGTAAATAACAGGGCTGAGTCACACAAGTTAGAAACATGTCATCCCATACTCTTCCTTGTGACTCCTTTCCTACATACAAATCAGTGTCTCAAGTCATAGAAATCCTATTTTTAATCTGTTAATTCCATCCCTACTTCCACTGTGACTCTGTTCAAACCCTAATGATTTATTTCCACCAACTCCTTTGTATACATCCTTAGTTTCAATCCACCCTCCACAATGTCAAAGGGATCATTAAAAAGAGAAATTCTACTCGTTCTTCTATCTAAATCCATCATTTGCACTCCATTGCCTTCAGGTAAGAAATCCACTCCTTAGCAGGTTGTAAAAGATCTTGATGATTTTGTCACCCACCAACATGTCTAGCTCTTGCTTAATCATGACCATATTTATACTATGCCATATTCAACGATAGACAATTGCACATTACATTCTCCCAAAGTCTGTAAATGCCTTTCCTTAAGTCTGCAATATCCAGCTCAACTCAGCTGAAGTGTCAGTTCTCTAGGAAGTTCCACTAACCATCTCCTACCACAAAGCTGGACAGGAACCTCTCTCTTATGACACCTCAGTATCTTGTGCACCTTCTATCAAGGTTCTTATCACATTATTATCAATATTGTCTGTTAACCATCTGTGTACTCTCCAAGGACAGCTATAACGTCTTTCAATTCTATATCCCAAGTGCTTAGAACAGTGACTGGCTCATAAAGCCTCTAAAGTTCATTAAAGGAAGGCATAAACTCCTACTTGTTATTATAACTTCTTATATTGATGGAAATATTTTGTGTTCCTTGCCTTAATTTGAACAAGAGATACATTTTACGTTTCTGAAAAAGAGGGCAAAAAAACTCCCCAATTTTTTTATGGTGTTCAATATACTGCTGTATTTTGAGTGCCTTAGTCCTAAGAATTCACTAACTCTGCTTTTCTTTGGTAAATAATATTTGAGGCAATGATTCTGAAACCAAGTAGAAAAATTAAAAGGCTAAGAGAGAATCAGGGAGCAAAATCTTACTTGGAAATTATGCTACCTCCCTCTCTTATGTTTTTCTCATTATTCTATTGGAAAAAGATCTATTTTAAAAATATTCTAGTACAAAATAATGATAAATTTTCCTAATAAAGAATTTCACTTATCAATTACAATGATTTCCTTTTAAATCTTGTATAGCATTTATAAATCAGATTTTAGTCGGGTAAAAAATAGATAAAGTTTACTTAAATCTATCTATAAAATTAACAGCAGCAGTAGGTAAAACAATAACTGTGTACTGCATACTTTGTTTAATACTACTTATAAGCATTATTTCATATAATTGTGCAAAAATCCTGTGGGGGTGGTACTATTATTATCTACTCTCCTCCATTTTTTTTTTTTTTAAACGAGATGAGAAAACTGGAGATTAAAGGGGTGAGGTAATCTGCCAAAATTACGCTACTAGGAAGTGGTAAAGCAGGACCAAGAGCCCCCTGATGCTAAAAATGATGCACATAACCACAACACCACACGACCTCTAGCTGTGCCTCCTGAGAAAGGACTCAAGAGAATTAATCCCTTGGAGAAAGCTTTCAAATGTATCTATACAAGCACCTTCAAAAGAAATCTGCAAGGTCTTAAAATGCCATAAATAAAAAGGAAACACTGGTTGGTCTGTTACTGAAATGCTATTCCAATAACTAATAACAGTGGGTTCTCTTACAGGAATCTTTCACTGGTCAATCATGATCTACTATCCTAAAGCCTTATACTATCAATTTTTGAGACTGATTTCCAAAGCACCAGTCAGTGTCTGGTGTGTTCCTACTGAGAAAACACTCGGCATCCATCCCACTTCATGAGGTGATATGAACAGTGAACACATATGTACCCTATCACCACTTGAGGTGATAATCATAAAAATATGAAGAAATTTTAAAAAAACAGTACTTTCATGTCTTTACATCTTTTCATAAGGTATTATTTTGGAATCTGTAAATGAGCCAGTAAAAAACTACCAATGATACTATGAGTTTGACACAATTAGCAAATTATATCACATAAACATCTTTTAGACTCTTGGTAAGACCATATAAAATACTACAGGGCTACTTTTCTTCCCTTTATTTATGTGCCTTCCACTAAAGGAAATAACTACAAATCAGCTAACTCTTCACATATCATTCCTATTCCCCAAATCAAATGCCATTAGAGGAATTAAATATATAGAAAAGGACGAAAACTTTTTTCTATACAGAACCAGATAAGAAATATTTTAGACATTGCAGGTCATATTTTCTCTGTCATAACAATTCAACACTGCCATTGTAGTGGGAAAGCAACTACAAACAATAGATAAACAACTGAGCACACCTGTGTTTGAATAAACTTTTTAACAGGTGACGAGCTGAATTTGACTGCTAACCTCTGGTTCAAAGTGCTCTTCTAACTTTGTACTTTCCATTCTATTAAACTCCTAAGATAGCAACGAGCACATTATTTCATTGCATTTTCCCTCAAAAAATCTCAGAAGATTATATATATAATTCATTTCAAAACACAAAGGCTTCATAAAGTATGACAAACAAATGCTTACGATCCCTATCATTTTTTTAAAAAAAATTCCTACAATGTACTTTATTAACATCAAAACCTAAAAAGTTATATATTTTTCATAATCTCAGTGCAATGGCATAACTTTATACTCACCAAAATGAAATATAAATACAATGTAATGCTTCTTTCTCATTATTTAAACTTACTATGCTTTTGAAAGAAGTCTTTAAAACACTAGAAATGACAAATTTACTTTAGCTTTTAAAAGCTAAATTTTAATATTAGCATATTAAACTTGAATGGCTAAATAAATTATCAATTACTAACTGAGAACAAATTACTATTATAGACATTTCAAGTAATTCAGCAAATATTAAGAAGCCTGCTCTCCACTCTGAAAATAACCTGTCAGAAAGTTTAGAAAACTTCACTTTTATTTTGTTTCACAGAGAACAATGGAGATAAGGAGAAGTTGAAAGGGGAAAATAGTGACATAGGAAGTGATCTATAAAAATGCTTTCCTACATCCTGATATTTAGCTTTTTAAAGATGACTTAACATATGGGTAAAGAAGAAGTGGGTATAAATAGGACTCAGTTTACAAGCAAATATACTAAAAAGAGGAATCTATAATTATCATGACTGTAAAATTTGCAGCTACTCTCCTCAAAGACAGAAATGGGAATTTCCTTATTTCAAAAGAAATTAAGGAACTTGTGAATGAATGCATACCTTCAGCCCACAGGGTAGTGTTTAATAATAAGAATAACCATAATAGTGTAATGAGTATTACTCTTAACAAATGTAATAGTTAAGGCACCTAAAAATAAATCAAAATATTCACAAAAGAAATTTTCTCATGTAAAATAAAGCTGAAAAGCTCTGCTTTTCTCCACTCAGCAGGTTTAAAGAAACAGCAGCAAATAAATAAACCCAGAGTCTCTTTAAATAAAAAAGATATTTTTAAGAACGAGGTGCTAAGGATAAAAGATAATCAGCAAAGAATGTTAGATATGCTCAGAATTGTTTCTATCACTATTTTAAGGGAATTTCTCATAGACAAGCAAGTGGTTTTCTACAGACAATATAACTGTGACTGTGCTACATGTCTTTCAGGAACTTTCCAAACTTGGATAAAGTCCAA
Source organism: Cynocephalus volans (assembly GCF_027409185.1). NCBI lineage: Eukaryota > Metazoa > Chordata > Mammalia > Dermoptera > Cynocephalidae > Cynocephalus > Cynocephalus volans. The sequence goes on from NC_084464.1 coordinate 83,899,989, forward strand.
ATTTAAGTAAAATCATCTATTATAGCAAGTTAAATGACCTGAATTTCCAGTTTCCCATTAAAAGAAAAAACAAAGGTTTTATTTCAGGTTATCTATAAACACTGTTTCTTAAATTCCATATATGAATAAAGACAATACTTTAAAAATTACTTACAGTAAATATCCGTCTGCCAGTTCGATCAAAAGTTACACAGTACACTGACGACAAGTGTCCAAGAATTCGTTTATGCATTTTCATATGCTGATATACTGCAGTTGGAACAAGTCGCTCAAGCCTGTACTTCCCATTCAGCTTCCTTGAAAACAGAGTATCCGCTACCAAGAAAAAGGGGGAAAATAAATATAATCCAGAAATTAATTTTACTAAATTATCACCTTTTAAGAATTCATATATTCCAATTTGTCATATGTTAGTAAAAATAAAGATGCTTTCTAATATATGTGGTTCCTAGATAAAAGTCTTCAAAATAGTCAATAAAAACATATTTCACTTGAAATAAGTCAGGCACTATTATCCTCATTTCATAAATAAGCAAATGCAGTTAAATGACCTGTCCAAAGTCACAAAGTAAAGCATAAAGCTAGAATTAAAACCAAGACTTCTTTACTCTCTGGCTAGCGCTCTTTAAAAACTGAAGCATTTTATACAGTTTTCTTTAAAAGCTATCTACTATGAAATAGTTTTTTTCACAAAAGCAGTTAAAACTGGAATCCAGTGATTTTTACTTCTCATCAACTAGTAATATTTAAACACTCTAAATATGATACACAGAATGTTTAAAAAAATCTTTGCAACAAGACAGACGAATAAGTCACTTGCATTATTAAAAAATAATTAAACTAGGAATCTTGCCAAACCCCTGTGTAATGACTCTTCTACATCTCAGTAGCTCTCTCTTTTCAACTTATCCATTCTAACCATCTTTCAAGATCTGACTGAAGTTTATCTTCTGCTACAAAGCCCAATATGCTGAGTCTAGCCCCAAATGTTCTCTTTCATTCAAATTACTACTGTATTTTCTATACTGATAACTTATAGACAAAGAAGGTGCTCAATAAATAAATGTTGATTGATCTGTAGGTACATTATTAACCTTTGGATTATCTTTTAATATAAGGCTTTTTTAAAAAACTGTGACTGCCATCTGCATTCGATAGTTAAAACTACAGTTTCTCACTTGAATTTGGTCACAAGGAAAATTAAATATATATACAAAATACTACTTATCCCAGGTTTGGAGTCTAGCAATTATGCCCTAAGTTGATGAAACATAAATATAACGAGTGTATTGTACAGAATCATAATATTTCTTATTTTACTCACATCCAATAAATGTTTGTCTCATACTATACTTGCAAACAAAACAAACAAACAAAAAAAACCCCATCTCGGGGCCTGGTGAGAAGACATGTAGATGGAGGCACTGCAGATTTTAAAGAATAATTACTTATGCTTATACGTTCTTTTACTACAGCAATAATTTTACATTCTGATCAAGTATTTCTCTTGCTGTTAGCATATACGTTCATGGAACAATCTATTCCAAAACCGGGGAATGTCTAAGACAAGTTATGACAATTGTGAATTAACATATTTAGGCTTAAGCTGGTTATAAATAATTTAACAGAGACAATAAATTTGCAACAGCTTAACCACTGACATTTTCCCTATGCACAGAAACGGCCTGGTAAAAGACATCCTCCAATGCTTTGGCTCCAAACGAATTAGTGCAAAAATCACACAAAACCACAGACATCAATTGTCCTCCCAGATGAGAACTCACATTGTCTTATCTAAACACCAAGGATTACTGACATCCCAGACTCACCTGTTTCCATAAGAAAATAAATTATAACCTATCACACAAATATTGACAGTGGTACAAAGATGCATTTTAATTCCTTTGCTATAGACTGGATGCCCCCAAACTCATTGAAGCTTAAATCTCCACTGAAATTGTTGAGGGTGGGAAACCCTATTACGGTAATTCAAAGGTGGGGCCTTGATGAGGTGATTAGATTCTGAGGACTACGCCTAGTTAATGGATTAAAAATGGTGGTCAGAGGCATGGTTCTTAGGGCTTTAAAAGAGGAACATAAAGAGACTGACCCTCTCTCTACTCTACCATTTTCTGTCATGTGAGACCCCTGCATTGCAAAGCCACCACCAAAGAAGACTCACCAGATGTGTTCCCTGAACTTTGGGCTTCCTAGCCTCTGAAATTCTAAGCAATAAATTTCGTTTTCTTTACAAATTATCCAGTTCCAGGTATTTTATTATAAGTAACAGAAACAGACTAATACATGCCTCTATCCAAAATTTACAAAATCCTCAAAATGTCAAATTTTATGAAAATATTTAACTGTTCAGGTATGAATACATGATTGCTTGAGATAATTAAAATATCAAAACTATTATTTCTCAATGACGATCAAACACTAGTTAAGTATAAGTCAGAATTTTTTTTAGATGAATTCATTACAAATACCTGATTTAAAAATCAGAGACAATAAAGCATTTTCTAAGTAAAAAATGCTTCCCTAACACATACAGTAACATCTTACTGTTCCCTTACACATACATAGTTTTTACTGAATCTCTGACCTAAACTAAGATTATATCTTTATTTTCATTTTGGGAGTCAATTGGTCAATTGAACAGAAGAATATCCCTTTCAAAAAGTTACTTTACAGTCTACTTTTCAAGTAAAACTTTCCAGAAACACACTAAGTGAAATACATTTATACTTAAAACTATATTCCACACTACCCTTTGTAATGGTTAGCTACCAGTTAACTACTGAATATCTATACTATGACTGAAACCTAAAGGAGAAGGTACCTAGCAGAGTCTTTGCTCTCAACCAATCTATGAACTTGTGTGACATCATTAAAAGATATAACATACAGAGAGAACAGTATGTAAAGAGCTCCCAGGTAAGAAGTTGGCGGTTCAAACTTTCTAACTACAGAAGTTAGAGGAAAAAGAACAAGTGTAGGTATGGAGCTCAGTAGCCAAAATACAACTGAAGAGGCTGAATTTGAGGAAGGCCTGAACAGATCAAATAGGTAGATAATTTTTACAAAGGTAGAGAGGAGGATGGTCTTGGACTCCAATTCAATGAACTCATGTTTTCTTTTATTATACTATTTACATAATGTCTATCTCCCCTACCAGATCTTAAGTATCTTAAGGACAGAAATTCTCTCATATTTTTCACACTTGAGTGTAGAGCCTTTTAAATAAAAAAGTTTATATATATATATATACATCTCTCTCTCTATATATACACATATATATGAATCTTAGTTAATAACATACATAAAATGTTTCAATTTAATTTACAGTTTTATGGAAGAAAGGCAAAAGGCAATTATTCACTTTCTAAAGAAATTAATAATAAACTAATTAAATTTTTGAATAAAAAGGAAATGTCTCTTGGATTACAGGATCTCCCTAAATTTTATTAAACTAGAACATCAGTTTTTAAAATGAGCTTGGTTAAACAGATATAAAAAGACACAAAGACATTCTTTATATGACGTTATAGTTTCAACCTTAAATCAAGTAGCATACACATCTTTGGCTTAAAAGTATTTATTTTCAATAAATAAATAAATAATGCATTTTCTTAAGTACGGTGATGGGAAATATTCTGAAATAAAGCCTACCGAAACATATCTTTTTCGCTTAACAAATACTTTCTTCTCCTCCAGGACCAGTTCAAATGTCACCTCCTCTTGAAAGACTGTGGCAAATTTCAAAAGCTTCCTGATTGACCTCTAACATCACTTCTTAGGCTCAAAACTGCAACGCTCTTCATTTCATTCAGAATAAACACCAACTTCCCTACATTATCAGCCTACTATGACTCTGCCCAAACTCCCATTACCTCTTTGACTTCACCTGCTACTTCGTCCCTTGGCCTGCTCAGCTCCTCTAATCTCCACCATTCTTCCAACACATCAGGCATCCTCCTAACTTAGGGTCTTTGCACTGGCTGTTCCCTCCACCTAGAATGCTCTCCCCACATTATGGCTAATTCCCTGACCCCTTTCAAGTCTTTTCTCAGATGTCTATTACCTTCTCAATGAGGCTTAACCTGTTCAGTCCATTGAAAACTACAACCCACCCCCTATTACCACCCATAATTCCTAATCCCCCTTTATAGAGCTCTATATTTGTTCTTTATTCATCACTTATCACTGGATACTATACATTTATTTGCTTATTACGTTTATTGCTTATTTCCTGCCTCTCCCCATTACAACATAACAAACTCCAGAATTTTTGGTCTGTTTTGTTCTTTCATTAGCCTAAAGCTGACAATGGTGGCCGATACTTAGTAGATGATCAATTTGGTTAGTTAACAAATAAATTACATAATTAGGTTTAAAAATATAACAAAAATGGAGAAATTTCTTTATCTGACAGATTAAAAGATCCAAAATATTTGAAAATAGTGCCTCACTTCAACTGCCCTGCTAAATAGATTTAATTTGGAGGGCAGGGCAGAAGTAAATATATTTTTACTCAATTTTCTGAAAATAGACCAGTACCAGTAGGTTCTTATCCATTACTTCCCCAGGTATTAGGATGATACATCAAATTCCTCCACAAGTCACAACTTCTTAGTTCATACCTACTTATTTTTTCAAGAATCAGTTTATTTCTCTAATCACAATACTAATGCATGTTCAATAAGAACATAAAAGGAGAAAAATCCATAATTTTATCACCTATCACCTTTAAAAATTTTGCCAAGGATTTTCTCATAAACAGCATTTTAATAGCTATGCTACACAAAGGTATTTCAAAAAGTTCGTGGAAAAATAGAATTACAATATGAATCTTTCCATGAACCTTTTGAAATACCCTCATAATCCTTAATGAAGTAAGAGACAGGATTTAAATTCAGACTTATGTTCAAACCTAAAACTGCAGTGACTTTAAGTTACTTGTTCTAAACTTCAAGTTCTCCAGTTATATTACTAAAGAAATATTTCCATTTTCCACAATATTCTTGGCTTTCACATTGCAATATTCTTTGACATCCCACAATTTCACAAATTCTATGTAGTCAGTTCTATAAACATTTTTCCTTTCCTTAGTGATTTCTACTGCTTTGATATGAAGGGTCCTGTAATAGGACAGCCAACAATACAATAAATACCCACTTACATTTTCTTTTACTTTTTTGTGGTTTAAATTTCTCACTTAACTTTTTTTTGGGGGTGGGGGCAGCTGTCTGGTAACAAGGACTCAACCCTCGACCCTGGTGTTATCAGCACCACACTCTAACCAACTGAGCTAACTGGCCAGCCCCTCAATTAACTTTGAATGCATCTACAATGTTAATACACATTTGAAGTCTCTGAAGATATTTTTTCTACCCCCAACTAGTTAACCATTTTCTCCAGCCTTTCCATTTACCAATCCTCTTTTCTATTAAATTGTGATTATTATATCGTATGTATATTTCTATGCTAGGCCACTGACATGCCTGACAGTCTATTCGTATGCCAGTCCCCAAATTTTAATTTTATATTTAATGATGTTTTAATATCCATCCAGGTATCCCTCTTCATTATTGAGTTCATTTAAAAATGCCTCATTCTTGATTACTTATTAACTAATTTTGAAGACAACTGTTAACAAACAAACAACATTGGTGGAAATGTAAATTTAATTTCATTCACTGATAAACTACTGACATCTTTCTATCCAGAATATAGCGCTTTCTTCCTATAGCTGGGCCCAAGTTTTCAGTGTAAATGATTTCAGAAAAAGATAAAAAACAATCAAAGTTATGTCAATGTCTCTCACTATACAAATATATACCATTTAAACGGAGTCACGAAAAAAATATGGGTAGCTTCCAGAAAAAGAGAATCTGCAATAACCTTAGCAATTACATTTGTGAGTACATTGGAAGAATACATGATAGAAATCTCTGCAAATAAGTACTAAAGTAGTAATACCATCACCTCCCTCCAAAATATTTAGACTTTTTTCTCCTTTTGCAAAGCACTTTGTAAAATGAACAAGCACACACTGTGAAACTACAATAAATAATCCAAGATCAAAATTAACCATGGTTAAAAAAGGTCATTTGGAAAAAAATAAAATTACTATGCAGAGAGAGGTTTTCATTGTTGTTATTTTGTAACTGTTAAGAGCAATATAACATGCTATATAATAGCTATTCCAGTGTAGGAAAGCAGTTCCCCCTTAAGCAGAACTACAGGGCCCTAGAACTAGTGCCTGCAACTTCTGCCAACTCATGAAAGCAGAGCCCTGCTGCTGGTAGCCTAATATGAATGCAAGGAGAAGCACTGGCTGTAGATTCCAAAGCCCAGAGAACCAATTTTTGTGATAGTAGAAGAACTAGATGAGGCAACAAGAAGACAAAATATGTAACTCAGAAGGTATCTCAGTACAACTTGGGCCCTTTTCTGATACAGAAAAAGCTCTCAGATAAGAAACAACGTCAGAGTATTTTACCAGAAGGTTGTTTTAACTAGTTTTTATTAAATTCATTTTTTTTAAACCCTGTTTTGAAAAATTTTATTCTGTGATTCTGGTTAAAGAAAACACTTGGAAGGAAAGCCCCCAGGTTTTCCATAAATAAAATGCAAAACTGATTATAATTTATAATAAATAACCACAAAAACAATTCCTAAATTAAAATATGAGAGAATGAAGTCTCGATAGTCACTACCTAGGTTTCATTTTAATCTCTATAATCTGTGTTAATAAAGGCTTTCTAAACATAAGATTAATAATCCATTACTATAATACAAGAGTTTGGAAATCTATGAAACTAAACTTGAGTGAACTACAAAAAGTGTTAAAAACAGTAGCAAGAGTACATGAAAACAAATTCCAAAAGGATATTTACACCTCATACATGCCACCTCCAATTTTAAACAAATAGATATTCACGACCAGACACTCAGAGAGCAAATTCTATGGAAATGACCTCCCAAGTCCATTTCAAGTCCAAATAGTTTTCAACATATGTTGTTTGATGATTTCAGAATTTCTATCAGATAAATGTACATATTGTGTGGTATAAATAATAAGGCATAAGATTACATAAGATGTTATTCACTTTAGGGAATCACAAAAGTGCTCCCTAAAAGGAGATGTGACTGTCAGGTCACAAAAAAACCGCTAGTTATAATTCTCTACAAGAGAGGTTATGCTAAAGCTAGGTGTCAAATACCTTGAGAAAATGGCTATAAAGGAAAAGGGAAACCACTACAGCTTGGAACTAGAGAGATTCTCAATAGAAGGACTTCAAAAATCTTATAATAGAAAGTTTTATCATTTGCTGCAATTTATAATGTAGGTAAATGTCAAGACACAATAAAACACACAATGTAGGTAGAAAAAGGCTTCTATAGAACACTATTATAATGTGTACCATGTTTGGAAAATAATGACTAACATTTACTGGGTGCTTTACTACATGTCAGGTACTATGCAAAGCGCTTTACATTCTCATTTAATCCTCACCCACCATTTGAGGTGAGTACTGTGCTATTATCCCCAAAAAGGATAATTCCTTACCAATAAGGAAAGTAAAGGATAAAACGTAACTTTCCTAAAGAAAAAGTCCAAGTTTAAACTCAGATAGTCTGGTGCCAAAGAGTGTACTCTTAACATGCTGCCTATGTAGACAAATATTAGAAAAAAAGATTAAAATATGCCAAAGTATTAATAGCAAATAAGTAGTGAGACTGACTGGTTGTTGAGCTGTTCCAAGCTTTCTCCACTGAACATACATTAATTCTAATTGATTTTTTTTTTTTTTTTTTTTTTTTTTTGTCATTTTTTCATGACCGGCACTCAGCCAGTGAGTGCACCGGTCATTCCTATATAGGATCCGAACCCGCGGCGGGAGCGTCGCCGCGCTCCCAGCGCAGCACTCTACCAAGTGCGCCACGGGCTCGGCCCCTAATTGATTTTTTAACTTAATAAAGTGTAACTTAAATCTACCCCAAGAAACTCAAAAGAGCAATATGAAAAATCTAAAATGTCTGAAGAGATTAACTTAAATTCAAAGACTGATATAAACAGACCCAGGGAAAAAGATGTAAGGAATTTAAATTTATTTAATCATAAAAAAGAAACACTAAAGACTAAGTACATTAAAGTGTAGAATGTATATTATGCTACAGAAAATGACCGTTGCCTATTTAACAATAAATTTAAATATGATATGCTATAAAGAAAAAGAATTCATGTCTGCTTTGATTCAAAGCAATAATAATAAAATAGGCCATCAATTTTGTTTGTTAAGTTTTGTTTGTAAAATCTTTCCCACTGAGTTTTTAATGAAAGAGAAACATGTCAAAGATTGTTTTAGGTTAAATTTTATTTAGGAGGGACCCATATAAGGAGGAACATTTAATACACTACGGAGCCACAATGGAAAGTCTTACCATGATAATTCTTCTGAGGTTACTAATATAGATAGTACCTTGAAGTAACAAAGAAATATTCATAATTTGAGGCCCGAGATAATGTGGGAAATAATTCAACACAGGTTCGTTTATTTCTACAGCACCATCTAATCTCTATATCATCCTGCATCAGTAACTAGCAAGTGACCAACATAGGAACAGGACAAATAAACACCACAATAATGACTATAATGAACAATAGTCTCAACATCAGTTAAAAGTAGGAGGAGGCTGCAACATCAGAAGGATAATCCTATAATCAGCATTTTGTCCACAAAAAAAGGGGGCTGGTAATGGGGAATAGAAAAGGGAAATAGTCACCTGGGTAACAACACCCATGAGATCTTCTCTCCTTGTTTTACTACTGTAATTAAAATAACTAGTACGCACTGTAGTTACTCTCCATATCTCTACATATTCAATTTTGGTGTTTAGTTATAACTCCTGTTTGAAACACACCATATTTTTAAGATTTAGCAGATACCATAAAGAAAGGAAACCAAATACTAACAAATAAAATACAGAAAGCAAAGAGATAATGATTCCAAGAGTTAAGCAAAAAAAATTCATGAAAAGTACATAACAAGCACTAAAAGAAAGGGCAAACACTATCATTACTAGGAATAGTATTTATTCTTCCTCCTCTTTTCTTTCCTGGAAACTAGTCTAATGCTACTTCAAAAAGAAAATACTACAGTGGTATGATATTTTCAGTTTTAAATATTTTAAAATGTTTTTATTGTTATTTTAATCAAAACATTTTTTCTTTTAAATAAAAAAATTTTTAAGTTAGGTAGTTTTGTTGTATGTTAAACATTTTAATCATTTAATATTGAGTCAACAAACATTTATAGAGCACCTATATGAGCCAAGTATGGGCTAGTGGATGTAACAGGGAGAAAGAAAAGACATGGTACTTACCCTCATGGAGATTGCAGTCTAGCAGGGAAGAAAGACATGAAACAAGGACTTACAACAATTATAAGTGTTATCAAATAGAAGATATAGGGAAATCTTGAAATAAATACCAAAGGTTTCTAAACATATGGGGGGCAGCAGGGAAAGGGTTACCAGGGAAATCTGGGTAGACGTCTCTAAAAAACTAACATTTAAACTAAGACCTAAAAAATAAACAGCCAAAGAATGTTGAGGGGAGGAGAGGATATTCCGGACTGAGGAAACAGCATGTGCAATGGCCTGAGGCTAGAAAGAGCATAGCATTCAAGCAACATAAAGCAATCAGGTATGACTAGCACACAAAGCACGGAAGGGCAAGCAAGTGTCAAGAACAGACTGAGAAGGTAGGGGGCAGACTGCAGCTTTCTAAGCTACGTTAGGCTTTTTGGACTAAATTACAGTAATAATAAGTTGAAGGTTTTTAGGGAGAAAGGAGTGGAGTAACATAATAAGATTTGCTGGGATAATTAATTGCAGTTTTATCTCCTGACCTCAATGAAAATGGATTGGAAAAGACAGCACCAAAAGCAAAAGCTCATTTTGCAAAAGAAATCAAACAGTTCAAAAACAATTTCATTTTAGAAAAAAATTTAACCAGTTAGACACCAAGATTACTAAGGTTTACTTAACGTACTGAATATCTGCTCTCAAATTTAATCATTTATCTGGCAATTCATAAACTTGGAAGAACATGTCGTGTTTCATTGTTTCTGGAGTACATATGCTGAGGACTGCCAATAAGTAGACACAGCTGGTACATTAATGCATAAAGAATTTCAGAAAGAAGGCAAAAAGGTGCTATACAAATGTGATCTAAAGTTAAATACATAAGATCTGAACCAGAGATATAACTGAATTAGTTACTACTTCCCTAAGCTTCGGTTTCCTCATTAATAAAGTGCAGGGTGTCTTACAGAGTTGCTATGAAAAACAAATGAGATAAAATGTTTTGCAAAGTCAAAGTTATTTTATACCAACATATATATCGACTATCCCTTAACAATAATGTATTATAAAAGTAAACTTGACTGAAGTTTTTTTTTTTTTTTACATTTTAAAGACTTTTGTGAGAGACCATTTTTCCCCTGCAGCTTCCTTAAAAAGATGAACAAATTACTGCTCTGTTTATATAAATATGTACTCGGACTAATCACGGACTTCCCAGTTTCAAAAGATGTCTAGGAGAATGTTCAAATCCTTAACTTCAAAGGATCCCTGAAGAAATTAAACATAAAAAGTCAGTGACCTTACGAGAAAAATAATATGATAATATTAATTTGCTTCACTTATACAGATATGAAAATTCAACATCAAACCCAATAATCACTCTGGAAAAATATGTGATGCAAACTAAAAGGGGAAATGGCTAGTGCTTCCTAATTACTACCAGAATTGTTTGCCAGATACATCACACAAAGTGTGAGAGAAGGGGGATATCCCTAATCACATCTATAAACTAAAAATAAATTTCATCCTATTATTTACAAAAGAAACTAAAATGGAGCTACAAGAGCAACAATTTAAACTCACCTAAGGTAACTGCCATTCTTCAATGTTTCAACCCTTTTTTGGTCAACCATAATTTGAAAAGGAATTTAAGCAAAGGAAAAAATAAAAATAAATGTGTACTTCATGTATTTGGTATTTTGGTGTAATAAACATTAACTTAATTTCCATAAAAAATACAAAATTGCAAATACACATTGGGAGTCTCTCACAGCTAACCTGTTTTTTAAGAGGCAAAAAAAAGAAGAAAATGGTGGGTAGAGGGACTGACAGCGGGGAATATTGAAGAAAGTCAAAAAAACAAAAACTGTGCCAACTGGAAATATGAAGATTAAATAACAAAGATCAAGACAAAAAAGAATATAACTAAGTCAGAAATGATTAAACAAAAACACAAATTATAGAACTATAAGACTAAAATTATGATTAGAAAAGCAGAATAAAGGCCGACCCCGTGGTGCACTCAGGAGAGTGCGGCACTGGGAGCGCAGAAGCGCTCCCGCCACGGGTTCGGATCCTATATAGGGATGGCTGGTGCGCTCACTGGCTGAGCGCGGTGCAGCCAGTCACAAAAAGACAAAAAAGAAAAAAAAGAAAAGCAGAATAAACCAGCAGAAGAAAATGAGTTCTAAAAGAAAAAATGGTTACTGAGAAACAATAGGTCAAAGTAAATGTATTTAAATAAGTGATAAGTAGATATCTAACTAGGGATAAAGTATGGATTGAGTAGAAGGAAAGGAACAAAACTAAATAGAGAATATTAGAGAAAGAATACGTCAATAGGGAAAAGTCCAAGGAATATTATTATAATCTTATAATTTACTGAATTATACGTTAAAGTGTTAAAATATATATTACATATTAAAATTATATGTTAAATCTTATAGATGTATAATAATATAAAACAATCTTCCTAATAATTACATAAAAAATATTTTTCCCCCTAAGGATCTAGGGAAAAAGTCCTCATTGAATAAATATTAAGAAATTACCAACTGCAGAATAATTCAAATACTGTGCAATACTGGAACTACGTGAGTACTTCAAAAAGTTCATACAAAGATTTGTATCATCTTTTATTTCCATTTTTTCCAAAAACTTTTTGATGTACCCTCATACGGCAAAATATAACGGTGAGGGCCAGCCCCATGGCTCACTAGAGAGAGTGCAGCGCTGATAGCGCCGAGGCCGTGGGTTCAGATCCTATATAGGGATGGCTGGTGCACTCACTAGCTGAGCGTGGTGCAGACAACACCGAGCCAGGGGTTACGATCCCCTTAGCGGTCACCATCCCCTTAGCGGTCACAAAAAAAAAAAAAAAAAAAAAAAAAAAAACAATATATATATATATATAAAAAACAGTGAAAGTCAGAAGGGAGGAGAGTCTTCTTTTCAAAGATTACTATCTAGTTTTAAGTGACTCCTTGCTGCTTTGTTCAAACTGTTTCTCAGAAAATCACAAAATTATAAATGTAGACAAGATCTAAGACTTCTTTTAATGTAGACTCCTTAGCACTAACTGAATGAGGAGCAAAGCTATTTTTCAAGGCAAAGGTGTTTCCTTATTCAGGTTCCTCAAAACTTATCCTCACCCGACAAGACTGTAGAACTTAACAGCAACCATCCATGGAAGCAAAAAGTAAAACAAAGACATGGAAGTATCAAGGCAAAATACCAAAAAAGATGAGAAATGGAAGACCCAGAGATAAAAAGTTTACTTTGCTAATATGGTAAATGTAAGAAAAATGCAAACAAAGCAACCAGCAAAAGATTGCTTGAACTTAATGTATTACACTCTTTTTCACAAGATAAACATGCATTAAATGAATCTCCAAATTTGACCTTTAAAAACTGCTTAAATCTCTTCTTCTCTGATCTCCCCCATCCCATGTCCATTTATTACTTAAGTAGGGTTATATATCATAGGCAAATACAGAATAAACTATATCTGAAAACAGGCATAATATGGGTAAGGTGATACAAGAAAGGACAATACCAGAGATTCGTTAATTTTTAAAATTAATGAATTTCGAATTACTTTGAAAGTAATTGCTGCTATGCCAAGTACACACCATATATCTCTTCCATAGTAAATGAGTTACAAGCTAGTAACAACAGATTGGTGGGATCTTCTGTTTTTTGCTTTTGAATATAGTATTAAGAGAGGTTCTAGAGCACTGTACAGCAGCTAACCACTTTGGGTCTCCTACCCTGAAACTCAATTCCAGTTCAATTTTACAATTTACATCAAAGTCCAGGAGGTACAAAGTAGCTGGGATTTATAAGGAGATAATATAATAAAACAGAATATAAATACATTGAAATAAGTCAAATGGGTTTTTAAATTGCATAGGTATGGATTTTAATATTCCATGAGTAATGAAATAACCCAGTCTACCTAAAAAACTTAACTTCTTAAAAATCTGTTTCTGGTGTGGTCCCCCCCACACACACACCCCCAACCCTGTTTACCTCAAAGTGATCCTCAGACCAAGTCTCTCTTATTCTTCGTATCCACTATTCTATTTTTTTCACCCCCTACCCACCTGAGCTTTTCCTGTCTCACCCCAGTGTATGAATTACATTAATCATCTACTGCCTTTTCATTTAATATTTGCTAATGCTGAGGAATTAGGCCAATAAAGAGCAATAAAACATAATATTTATCCTCTAGGACCAAACAGTATAGTGAAGGAAACAAAGGTAAAAAATATAGCCATAACCACGTAATAAAAGCTATAGTAGAGATAAGTATAATCACTTAATTCTGCCCAGTGACATTTAAGTTTTGAAGGATAAATAGACAGATGTCCATAAAATGTACAAAAAAGAGAGGGACATTCCATAGAGAATAAAACACATGTAGAGAAAAAGGGATGAAAAAGAGTATGGCAGATTCTAAGAACTGCCAAAGAGTTGTACAAACCTAGAGCACAAGGTACAGGGGAGGACACAGAAGGAAAAGTGAGAAAAGGTCAGTCTGTGTACCACATTAAAACAGCTGAAACTATTCAAAATCACTGGGGGAAAGGAGGAGGCATGACAGGATCACATTTACATTTCAGAAAATTTAAAGCAGTGGTAATTTTGCCCCGGGGATACCTGGCAATGTCTGGTGACTTTTCTAATTGTCACAATGTGGGGAAGGGGGATGCTACTAGCATTTAGTGGGTACATGCCAGTGATGATGATAAATTTCCTGCAATGGACAGCTGCCTAGAACAAAGAATTACCTGAGCCAAACTGTGGACAGTGCCATGTTTAAGAAATCCTGGCTAGAGCCAAGTCGTAGGGTATAGGAGTAAGACCAGGGGCAGGGGATCAAGTAGCATCTAAGTTCTAGAAGAGGAGAGGTCATGTTCTTGTTTACCCAGCAACTCCAATGCCCAGATCCTAGCCCAATGTCAGATACAATCCAGGGACTCAATATTTACATGGTGAGTGAATGAATGATGTAGAACTTCAGGCAAGAAGTAGCAAGGCCTGAAATGTGGTTATGACAATGGTAATGAAGAACAGATTCAAGAGAATAGAACAAACAGGTCTTATTTACAAAATAGACATAAGCAATAAACAATAAGCCTAAAATAAAATTATTCCTATGCTTCTAGCTTGACATATCAAATTTCAAAAGGTTAAAACTTCTATTTTAGACATTTTCAAATTTGAGACAAATGTGAAATATTCAAATGAAGAGGTCCAATAGTTTGCATATTTTGAAAATATCTAAGAAATCCAATTTTGCCACCGCCTTCATCTTAAATAATCCTCTGAGTTCCAGCAAGAAGTTCAATAAAAAATGAACAAATCCTAAGTGTAGTATGGTGTCCTGGACTAGATCATGGAATAAGAAAACAATTAGTAAAAAAAAAACTTGGTAAGATATGAATAAGGTCTGCTGTTTAGTTAACGGTAATGTTCCAATGTTGGTTTAGTAGCTTTGAGAAATGTACCAGGTAATGTAAAATTATAACATTAAGGGAAACTGCATGAGGGGTATACAAGAGCTCTTTGAACTATCTGTTCAACTTTTCAGTAAATGAATTCTTATTCCAAAATTTAAAGTTTATTTAAAAAAAACCTACTACCATAATGTGTCAAAATTTCAATATTTGGGATCTCTGTTAAACATTTAAATCTATATCTTAAGAAAAGCTAAAATGTTAAAGTTAAACGTTAATGTCAAATCCGTCCTCCACTGATACCTGGTAATACAACACTGACCACGGAAAGAGCAAAGAAAAACTTAAAAGTAGCCAGACAGAAGATTGCAAAGAGAAGTCAACAAATGTAATAAGTCAGTACTACAAATATTCATATTTAAAGAAAAATTCTTCTGACCCATATTTAGTAATAGCTTGAAACAATACACTGTATCACTATGTAGACAAACCATTCTGCCAAGAAGCCTGGTGAACTTTTTCTTTCCATCACCATCCTATTCACAGCTTTATAGCAATGATAAGAAAAACTGTACACCACAGTGAACTCTGACAAGACATAACAGTAAACTATGACTATATAAACAGAGTTATTTTGATCAGTCCAGCTTCTCTTCAGTGATTTTTAAAAATACATGTAAATATAATTTTTAAAAAGTAGCAAGTACGGGTATTTCTTAATATAAAGAACTATGACTTTCCTGAAAATCTGAATGGAAGAGAAAAAAAAAACTACCTTAAAACCTAAAAATGAAATAAAGTCTTTTAGAAAGGTACAACAATGGCCTACTTGGTAATTAATTCTTTTCTCTGAATGAACCAGTCACATTTGGATGCTTGACACAAAACTCTAGGTATTTTTGCCATGTTTATATCTCTAGCTCCATGTCAGCAGTATTTATTTACTGATCTGACCATCAGTAACCTGGCCTAAAATATTTTATATGGTTTTACAAATATTTGGTATCCTTTTCTAAAAAATTACTAACACCAATTTTCTCAAGTAGCCAAGTGTTATTATTACTGGAAACTTTAGCTTACTGGAAATAAAACACAGCATAATGCAATCAAACAGTCCAGACTAAATCCTGGCTTCACATCTCACTGAATGCATGACCTTGGTCAAGTTACCAAACCTTTCCATGCCTCTATTTCCTTCTCTGTAAAACAGTTCCTACCCAGAGACCATTTAAAGTTTTAAAAGAGAAAAGAAATGAAAAATGCTTAGAATAGTACCTAGCAGATAGTAATTACACAGCGAACATTAAGAGAAAAATTATTTACCATCAATCATTCTTATACTTTCATTGTTTACCACAGGACTGACAATGTGTTGGAAGAACAAGCATAACAGAGTCCTCTTATTACATGGATCTGCAGTTTTCCAAACAGAGGATAATATTTTCCCTACAAGGGAAAGTTATAGTATTTTACCTTCCCCTTCTTTCAGAAAAATTATTTCATCCCTCAGTATAATTTTCTAAGTGCAAATATACTAAGTGTCTCAAATTCTTTGTTGTTTTAATGGTTGTTGAATATATATATTACATATTAAAATTATTAAACCAGACAATCACATGTTAAAAAAAGTAAAATACGATCATCCATGATTGCCTACCATGCAAATATCACATAATATACCTTTGGAAAAGAGGTCAGAGGAAATGATCCAGAATACACCAAAGAAAGACAAAAAGATGTAAAACATAGAAGAGAGAGTAACAGATGATAAAGTGAGAGAAAGTCTAGCATTTGTTTAACTGAAGTTCCAGGGAAGACAGAAAATGGAGTAGAAAGGTTATTCAAAAGAAAACAGCTGAGAATTTATCAGTTCCAATAAATGATATTACAAAAGAAGCCTAATAAATCCCAAGCAAGATAAAAAAAGAAATTGACACCAAGATATACAGTCAAACCGCAGAAAACCAAAGAAAAAAAATCTTAAAAGCAACCAGACAAAAAGAGATCACCTTCAAAAGTAGCAACAGTTAGATAATAGATTCAAACCAAAATACATCAATAATTTTATGTAAAGAACCCAATGCTCCAGATAAAATACAAAGATTATCCTTTTTTTTAGCCACTTCTATGCTATTTTTAAGAGACATGGAAAATTTAAAGATACAAAAAAGTTGAAGGTAAAACAATGGAAAAAGATATATATATATAAACACCACACAAAAGTTATAAAAAACCACAATAATGACTATCAGTATAAGTACTCAGAAAAGGAAGAAATAAGTAAGATTTGGATAAGTGTAAGAGAGAGGGAGAATAACATTACTAGCTAGGCAGGAGGGTGTGAGTGGGGGAAATACAAAGGTCTCTGAAAGTCAGGAGTTGACTAAGTGGTAGAGGAAATATACCATCATTAAAATATCTTAATCGATATCTTTATACTACCTTGAACAAAAGAGTGACATAGCAATTGAATATTAATATTACAGTGTACACAGTACAATGGAAAGGAAAGAGGTAGAAGACACCAGAAGCAAGAAGACTAGTTTGGAGGATGCTATATTAAACCAGGTAAGATAAGGGCCTGGTAGTAGTAGAGGTGAAAGGCATTTCAAGACAAAGACATATTTGCATCAGTTATCCTTCTGTGAAACTTTAAAAGCAAAAAAATTACACTGTGTTTCTTAGAAGATAACCAAACTATTTTTCTTTTCTACATTAAACTACTCTGAATTATGGTACTGATCCCTATAAACGCAACTTAATAATACACATTTTACTAAGGAATTTTTTGTAAAAATCTAATATCGATGAGCTAATTAGCCCACATAAGACACAATGTACACAATCCATAATTACACATTATTATGATTTCTTCACTATTTAATACCACTATCCAAAAAAAAACCTGATGGTTTTTCCCTCTGTGAATTTTTATGTACAAAATATGCAGTTCTCTGGTATCACAGTTAACTAAAAAGCCATTTTATTTTCAAAAGCTCTTTACCAAGAGGATATCTACTACATAGTGAACTCAAAAAACTCACCAATGCTGGGTGGGCTACCATAGTTAACTGGCGACTCAGGTGGTCTTCCACAATGCAATGCAGCCAGAGCAGATCCTTTCCACACAACATGCCTGCAGCCTATTAAACACACATATTTTTATGCATACGAAAATAGCACACAAAAACAAAAAGTGAGAAAAATAATGTCTAAATCCTATTAGAAAAATTTCATACTTTTATTTGTGCGTAGCAAGGACTGTCTTCCAGCTCCTAATAAAGTTTGTACTCCAGGAACACTTTGAGGAATTTCTTGTTCAAGAAGAGGTCCTAGTCGATGACATATTTGCAGCAAATGATCAGGTGCTAAATGTCTGTAATACTTCACCTATTATGTGAAAGACAAACATAAAAAAATTTGCTAAGTATGGTGATATAATTCCTTATGCTGAAACATACATTTAAAAATATGTAATCTGTTCTGGCTAGTCAGCATTTTGTTTTACTTGGGGGAAAGTTCACAGAATAAAATAGCTACCTCAACCATCATTTAATCCACCGAGCAAGAAAAAAATGCTAAAAATTAATGTAACTTAAATGTAGCAAGTTATAAGTTAACAGAAGCTACTCAATGCAAATATTAAACAATAAAAAATATCCAGCATTATAAACTGAAACACACCATTTTAGGTTATCATTTTAATTTTCAAAAACTTCAAGCAACAACTAAAAAAAATTTACCTATAAAATATAATAAATGGTTTTAGCCTTTGCTATTATAAAGAAAATCTCCAGAATTAAAAATTAAAAAGAATTGATAGTTTACATTCTCATCACAAAATATAAGAACACTTAATAGAATATCTATGCTGAATTTTATAACTTATTTTCCAGAAACCTTACAGAGAAAAAAAAGACAAACTTCCAACTGTTGCTTTAAACAAGTTTTAACTATAAAATAAACCTACCGACTATAAAAAGTTTGAGTACTTTTAGAACTTCAAAATACTGCTTAATTTATGCCAGCAACTAAAACTATGATATAAAATGCTAATAACTATCTGCACTTTCTGGCCAATCTCTCTGTAAAACTAAAACTGTTATAAAAATAAAGAAAAAAATAAAAACTAACGATCTAAATAGAATTAAATTAGAAAAAATATACTATTTTATCACTTCATATTTAGCTATCAAGTTACAAAAAATTTCCCACTGTAGTAACTAAATAGTTTAGTTTAGCTGTTCTCAAAGGATGATCTGGAAAACCTTGGAGGTTCCTCAGGTAAAAACTATGAATTATACTAAGGCATTATTTGCTCTTTCACTCTCATTTTTCATGAATGTATGCTAGATGTTTCCAAAGGCCACATGACATGGGTGTCACATAGACTGAATGCAGAAGCAAATATGAGACTGTCTTCTTTAACTCAGGCATTAAAGATTCACAGAAATGTAAAACAATGCCACTCCCCTCACAAATTTGTTTTGTTTTAGAAAATAATTATGTTATAAAAAGGTTACTTATATTAATATGAAATTAGCTTATTATACTATTATTTAATGAGTTTCTAATACGTTAACTGTTACATTTCTAATATGGTAAAATCAATAGATTATAACCCACATAAACTAAAGAACTTCAATAATTTTTATTAGTGTAAAGGGGTCCTAAGACCAAGTAGTTTGAAAATTTCTACTCAAGTTCACCAAGCCCTGCCAATTTTAATGTGAATTCCTTGTAATAAGACTGCTTTCGGGGGAAGTTAAGTTAAATAATTTCATTCAATATTGCAGAATCTGTTATACTCTAACTGCAGAAGACCATGAATGATATTTTTTTTAAAGATGGTTAATACTCATCCTTACTGGCTAAGGCCAGTAAGAGAAACCTACCTTATTCTTTATCGTAATCCACTCCTGTCATGAAGATAGCATGGAACCATACTGTTACACTTTGATGAGATAATTTAAGACAAAGTCTGACATAAAGTATGTAGTCAATTAAGTCTTGGTAGAATAAATACTTCTGGAAAAAGGGGTTCTAATAAAGTATACATAACACAAATTATACATATTACATCCCTGCTTTTCAAAAAGAGCACTGACATTAAAGCCTCTAGGAAATCCTAAGATAAATCTATTTAATATTTAACCAACAATTTCTCAAACTCGTTTAGCTACAGAATCCCTTTTCCCCTAATATCTATCATATTCACTCAGAAAATACTTTAGGAAACATGAGTATGGTTAGCTAAATAAAACAGAAAAAGCACTTTTCCTTATATACCAAAATATGAGCTTTTAAAATTGTGTTTATACTTTTCTTTAATCTTCTCCAAACTGACTTACTTAAAAATAAAATTTAAAAGAAAAAGTCTAGAATATTTATAAGGTCCTTTCCCATTCTAAACTTGAATATGATGACTATATTAATGTGACTGCCCAACTTGATCAAAATTCCTTTTAAAAATTTTACTTTAACAAGATGAAGTTCATTACATATTAACTTCAGTTTTATGATGATCCTGTTCTGGCATCCTCTGGCAAAATACATTCTCAGGTAGTAAACCCAAAAATCCTTTCTGCAGAATTCTATCTTTTAATGAAACATTATGAATCCACTTTGACTAAATAGTTTTCAAAATCAACTTTCATTTTTAAGCTAGAGGAGATATTTTTCAATTCTTAACCTCCTCATGCTTTCTCTGGCTTTTAAGACTTCATACAAGCTGGTCCCTCTGCTGGCAATCTTCTCTACTCGCCTACCTCCACAACTCAATCTCCTTTATGTTTCTGTCTATGCCTCACTGCCTTCCCTGACTTCATTATTATGACCTTTACCCCTTATTTCTGGACATCTTATCTTTGTGTTCCCACAGCACATTATGCTCGTTCTCAAACGTCCCTTTATCCCCTCAGCACTTTGTAGTAGTTATTATACCATATTAATTGTTCTTAATATATTTTGCTACATAAACCTCAGTGGTAATCTTATGATAGGTATCATCCTCTTCCCCAAAGAAATACACAAACAGGCCCTACCACTATCTGCCCTGTTTGGGGGTTCATAAGATCCCTGCATTAAAATCGCCAGTTTACTTGTCCATGTGCTGTGTGGGAAGACATGATATTAGACCTTGTTTACCTCTGTCTACCCAGTACCTAATTCAGTACTTATAGTTAAGTGCTTGATAAATGAACACACGAGAATATGCAGAAGCTACTGACTTCCCCACTCCCCAAAAACTCAAAACATTTTGTTAGTACCTGTCCGAGCACATAAAAATAGATGAAGTAAACAATTTCTACTTTATATTACATGGTTTCTTTATTCTAATGGGTATAAGACACTTTTAAAAGCCACAGAACACATACTCAAACAAAATTTTAGATGAAACAGATAAAAATACAGGTTCTCTGAAATGTTCTTACTTAAGTGGCATCAGGGAACACATATCTCAATGCTTAACTCCCTACTTGCTTCCTCTTAGCAGTCCCTGAGATACCACCATGAAAGGTCTCTGGAAAGAGCAGTGAAAACAGACTGACAAATGATGCTCTATATTATCCTCTCTTTTCCAACATATAAACTTCTGAATCCTCTTCCCAAACCCTCATTTTCTCAATGGATGACCTAGCCAACTTTATGGGGGGTGGGGAGGAGGACTGAAGCTTTCTATTTCCTCCCCATCAAATCTGTAAACCTACCTACCCCTCTACTAATTCTGTCTCTTGACATAATTGTCCCTCTTAATATTTAGATCTAATCCCTCTACCTGTGCTTTGAATCCTAACTTTTCCAACTTCATGGAAATCCTACACTATAAATTAGTCCTCCACACTCCTGTAAATTCACCAACTCCCTCTCAACTAACTCCTTCCCATCTACACATTTAAACATGCTCACTTTTGCTTCCACTTTAGGAAGCAGCAAAAATCCTGCCTGACTCCTATACCCAACCCCTCCCCACCCAAATCCCCCAACTACCACCTTCCCTTTCTTTTCCTCTTCAGAAACATGTTTTTTAAAGAATGGTCCATAGGCAATATCATTTTATCTCCCATGTCTCCTTAATCTACTCCAAAATAGCCTCCACACTCACAACTTCACAAAAAATAGCTCTTATCAAAGGTTCACCTTAATTGAATGATATTATAAATCCAATAAGCATTTTAAAATCTATACATTACTTAATATTTTAGTAATTTTTAACCCTGTTGAGCACTTCCTCCTTTGCAAACCCTGTCTTCTCTTAACTTCTGTGATACTCCCTGGCTTTCCTCCTACCTCTCATACCAATTCCTTCTCATTCTCCTTTACAGGCTTATCCTCTTCTACCTAGACATTAAATGACAAAGTTCCTTAAGGTCTTGGGTCATGAAACCCAGTTCCAGATGCTCTTTTCCTTTCATTAGACAGAGTCTCCAAGTTCACGGAAAATGCATGGATGTTTAAAAAAAAAAAACTATGCATGAATTTCAAAATTTTTGTGCACCAAAATAAACTCATACCAACTTGTTATAACATGTCAGAAAAGGATGTAGTTTGAGACACTAAGAAGGTTAAGACCTCAGTTTGAAAAGAGCAACATGAACTCTGTTAACTGAAGAACAAACACCAAATTTATGGTGAAGCTTGGGTGGAAGAATGGTGAAATCACTTACAAAGAGTTTATGGGAAAAATCCCCCCCCAGCCCCAAAATCAGCAGTTTACAAATAGGCAACTCGTTTTAAAAAGTGACAAGACAATGTGTCAAAGATGAAGCCCACAGAAGCAGACCATCCACGTCAATTTGCAAGGAAAAAATTAATTTCATTCGTTCCCTAATTGAAGAGGACCAATGATTAACAGCAGAAGCGATAGCCAACACCACAGACATCTTGATTGGTTCAGCTTACACAATTCTGACTGAAAAATTACAGTTGAGCAAACTTTCTGCTCCATAGGTGCCAAAACTGTTGCACCCAACTCAGCTGCAGACAAGAGCAGAGCTTTCCATGGAAATTTTAAACATGTGGGATTCAAGATCCTGAAGCATTTTTTCAAAGAACTATAACAAGGGATGACAGATGACTTTACCAGTACGATCCTGAAGACAAAGCACAATCAAAGAAATGACTACCAAGAGGTGGAAGTGGTCCAGTCAAAGTAGAAGCAGATCAGTAAAGAGCAAAGGTCAAGGCAAGAGATTTTGGAGATATTCAAGACAGTTTGCTTATTGACTTTCTGGAGGGCCAAAGTATAATAACAGAGGATTATTATAAGTATTTTGAGAAGGTTATCCAAAGCTTTAGCAGACAAATGCCTGGGAAAGCTTCACCGGAGAGTTCTTCTCCACCATGACAATGTTCCTACTCACTCCTCTCACAGAACGAAGGCAATTTTTTGAGTGCTTCCATGGGAAGGCATCCACCTTACGGTCTGATTTGGCTACTTCTGACTTTGTTCCCTATTTTAAAAAATCTTTAAAGAGCACCCATTTTTATTTAGTTAATAATGTAAAAAACAATGCATTGACATGGTTAAATTCCTAGGACCCTCAGTTTTTTATAGATGGACTAAATGGCTGATATCATCACTTACAAGTGTCTTAAACTTGATGAAGCTTATGTTGAGAAATAAAGTTTATATTTTTAATTTTTATCTTTTAATTCCATTTCCCACAAACTTTTTGAAGTCCCCTCGTATACTATTTGGACAATTCTTATGCCAATTATTCCCAAGTATATATCTATAGCTTAGACTTGCATATCAAACTTTCTCAAGACATCTCTCTTTAGAGTCCCAAAGCCTCCTAAATTCAATATATGCAAAACTGAACCCATAGATCCTCAGGGCAAAACCACCCCCCCAAAACTGTTCCCTGCCTTGGTGAATGTTAACATCATCTATCCAACGTTAAATGCCAGAAACCAAGGAATCGTGTTTTTTACACTGCCCATTCCTTCCTCCCCTTCCATCTCCGATATCCAGCTGATTTTTCCTTCCTATCTTTAAACCCATCTTCCTCTATCTCCATAACAGCCCAAGTTCAAATCATTTTTGCAATACACTCCTATCTTTCCCACATTTACTCATGCCTTCCACCTCATTCAAATCTATGCTCTACATTGCAATTAAAATGCTCTTTCCAAAACACATATATTAAAACACTTCAGAGGCTTACTTCAATCTTTTATAAAGATCCAAATCCTTAACATGATCTACAAACTCTGAAACGCATGTATGATCACTTCCTTTTTTCTAGCTTCATCTGGCAACATCCCAGCTCTTACTTTCCACATTTCAGACACACTAGCCTTCCTTCCGGTCCTTTACCTACACTCCTACACTCTCTCACCTGTCAAGCTTTTCCCATGTGGTGCACTCTCTGCATTTCCCCGCACTCCCCTTGCCCAGACAACTCTTCCATGTGCTTCAGCTCTTCCCTCCAATGTAACTTCCTTTGTTTTCCTTTACTCTATTCAGTCTAAGTATATTTTCTTGGTTACACACTACCTGTGACTTTTCCTTTTTAACTTATGTATCAATTTGTGATTATACATTTAAAAGTACAATGATGTAATGCTTTTCTTCTCTATTTCACCATATACAACAGAACAGGAGCCATGAATCTTTTTGCTCTCAATTGGACCTCACACTAAACTATAAATTTTTTTTTTTAAATAAAGAAATATAACACCAAGATCAATGGTGTGGATCCCCAAACCAGCCGATACCAAAATAAATAAATAAATAATAAAATAAAGGAAAACTATCTTTTTCTACTGACATTTTCTAAAAATTATTCTTCGAAAATATATTAGCCATATTCATATTCTTCATAAATATTAACCCATGTCACTATGATCAACATTTAAAATGTAAAACAAAAACATATTTAAAAAATTAAAATAGCTCATTTATGGCTATACATTTATTATTTTTACTTTTCAAGTTAGTAAGAACCCCATATCTTTAATATTAAACTTAAGATTTTCATTTAACCAACTTTTATTTTACTCACAAAATAATTAAAAAGAACATTTTAAATATCTTAATAAAATCCCTTATTCATAATATCTATATTGGCATTCCTGGTAATCTGTTATAAACCATTATTTGGGGAAAAAAAACCTTTGACATCCTCAATTGCTAATATACTCATTACTTTCCATGACCATTGCTGCTTTCAAACTGTTAAAAGATATTCAACACATTAAAAAATATGACCAAAGTATAAAGCTAAGTATGATAAATGTTAATAACACTAATATAGCTAACACATATAGGCTGCACACTAAACACCAGGCCCTGTGGTTAAGTTTTACATGTAAAAACTCAGTAAATTATTTTAACAATTCTAAGAGATACATATTATTATTATTCCATTCTATAAAGAAATTATGGTACAAAAAGATAGAGCAACGTTCCCAAGGTCACACACAATAAGTAGATGGTAGAAATGGGAGTCAAATCAAAGCAGTCTAATTACAGAGCCTATATTCACACTGCCTCACAAATTACCTATTGCCTCAAATACACATATATATCAATGTGCAACATATAAGCAAGTTATAAAATAGACATTTTGAGTAGTTTGAAACACAGACATTAAACTCAGTCAGAAAAAATTAAATTTAAATTTAATGTGAGTTGTCATACAGAAGAAACAGGGAAAGAAACTAAGCTTTTTGAGTAGTTTATTATCCTGCATCTTTGAATAAACCGACCTCTTTCTGGTTAGTATGCTACTTCACACAAACAGCCATCCTTTCCAGCCAAGAAAATGTTGCCATTATCAGTGGAAGATACAGTTAAAATGTAAGTGTTATTAGTGAGAAGAGAATATAAAGGATCTGGAAGCCACTGCATTCCACCAAACATACTTTCATGAGGAACTTCTCTACTCAATTTTTAAAGAAAAGGTCAGTAGTATCGAATAAGAGACTTCAAGTCAAACAGCCTGGGTTTAAGCTTGCTAATTCTGAATGTGAGGACAGCATTTACTCTAAATGTCCTCATCTGTATGATTGGCATTGCAACAGTCACCACCTTAAAAGGTATTCATAATTATTAAATTATTTAAACCATATGAAGTTCTTAGCACTGTACCTGACATAAGAGTTGACTGTTACTTTAACTGCATTCCACATTACATATTACATACTGACCCTTTCATGTTGAAAAAAATCTTTCTGGACGTAAACAGGAAAAAAATTTTGGATATCCTTTTAATAACCTTTTCAAAGTAAGGCTAGATCAATACACTCATTCCAATTACTTGGTTTACCTGTGGAGACCTCGAAATGCCATTCTTTCCTGTAACATATAATTAAATATTTTAGGAAATAAGATCTACCATACTGGTTTGGCACCAGTATCATGTCTTGACTAGGCTATTCACTTCATCCTTAACATGTCTTAATATCCTTCATGTCATGTCTTAAACACCTGATAGGTACTAAAAAAGTTCTTCAGATCTTCTCAAATCTATTTTCTCACAATTTTGTCAGATCTAAAAGGCTAGTTACTTTTGCCTTCTATTACAGTTTGAGTTCTAAAAGTCTAGTTTAATGGAATACAGTTCTTATTTTTGTGACTATTATAACATACAAACAAAATTATAAACTTAAAAAAACCCTATTTGTTATTTAATTACTCTATAAGGCCTACTATCAAAATCTCAGCCCATATAATTCTCAAAATTCCAAGTTGATAATCACAAATTTGTTACCACAGTAACAAAGTTTGGGTTAAATTATATCTATAATCTTTAAAGCAAGTAAGCATTTTCTGATTTTTTTTTTTTTTTTACTTTAATAGCTTCTCCACAGAAAAATATAGAGTACTTACTTTGTGCCAAGGGTTCTGAAAACTTATATCTTCATAAGCAAATAAGCTTAAGTATTGTCCTATTTCACAAGTAAAGAAATCTGAAGTCCAAAGGTAACAGTGTTTCCAAGGGCATATATTTGGAAAACAGGAGAAACAGTAATCAAACCCAGGTCTTTCGATTCCAAGTTTACTATTTTTATTACATTAGTTTCCTTCTTAGAACTTTAGTTTCCTCCCCATTACCACCCAGTTTTGATGATTAAAAACTTAATAGAACCCTTATAAGTCAGGTCAAGCCAAATCCTCTAAGCTGGGTAAGTATTCCCAGAAGGACTTTTAGGTGCCTCCAATTTCTTGATAACTAGAAGTACAATAAAATTAATATAGAACCCTATTAAGAGTAAATAGACAACCAAGTGGTCACTTAAGTAATTATGAATAAATACGCTTGAAACACTGTGTCTTATATTCAGAATCTAATCAACCATTAAGAACTCATTTAGATAATTCAGTTCATATTATCAATAATTATGAATACAAACTTGTCATTTAAAGAAAACGCAATACTACTCTTCCAAATTTTATTCATCACAATCTAATTTTATCTTTCTAAAAAAAACTCTATTCAGAATTCAGGTTTCCATAAACCACAGTGGGGATTGCTATAAAAATTAACTTAAAACACAACAAAATGACAAAATTTAAATTCTTAAAATAACACGTGAAGTTTTGTTTTTCAATCAAATATATTTGCTAAGCAAAATCTATGCAATAAGAAATCCTGTTTAAAACTCAAATCTATGAATGTTGAAAAAGTTACTGTCTATTAATTTAAAGATGGAAAATCTTTAAACTGCTTATTTTTAAAATGATAATATAAATAATCTCAAGAGAACAACCAGTTTCATTTTCAGTAATGTTTCAGTTTCAAACACAGTACTCAAAGTAACTAATACTTCATATACACTGACAGCAAAGTTGTGTGAGACAATGTAAATTTCACCAAGTCACCTAAAATTTAGTGTCTCCACACCCAAAACCTCAGCCAGAGTCAAAGACACAAGTAAAGATAAATATTTCTTGCATTTATACTATAACCTCTTTCAAGACAAGCCAAGTGCCTGTTCCCTATCTGTGATAGAGACCAAATGGGTCATGTCCCCATTACCACATGCCAGCTATAGTCCAGAATACATAGATTCTTGTGTGCTTCTGCAACAGGCTACCATCATCCATTATGCCATGGATAACCTAGGGCTTATGCTATAAATCTCATTCTTCTTACAATTTACTTTAACTTAAGCAGAAGCTGCATCAGACTATGTTGCCACCATAAATTTTCTTAGTATCAAAAACTTCTCATCCAATCATGCCTTTCCTTATCTGTGATGCCCAAGCTCAAATAAGACTGCTTACATACACGCGTAAGGCAAATTACTACAGATGGACCTGCTTCCCAACTGACTGACCTTCTCTGTAGAGACCAAAAGTTCTCAACATTTATATATATCACTGTTGAATATCATAATTGTTTTTAATTTTTCAGTACCTTTCATTCTCAAATTCCATAAAAAAGGTATTATCATTTTGCCCAATTTGTGATAAAATACACTCCTGTATATTCTATACACAATTAAATTTATTAATTCCAAAGTAATTTAATAACATTCACAAATTACTCATAATTTCACCAACATAGCTTCTCACAAAATAAAAGATACTTAAAATCTTCATACATTTAAAATTTATTTCTAAAATTTTAAATGATTCCCATTGTGTAATATAGCCTTTATCACTTTTAGATATAAATTACAAAAACAACTTAAATATCCTAAAATAATTAGCTGTTAAAAAAATTTTTTTTCTAATATACACCTATAATGCCTGACTTTTTGGAAGTCAATTAAAAATACATTAAAATAGTAAGTTATTTTAAATGGATATGCTTAGTACTCTCTGCTATCTAAGGCCACTTGGCTTAGGTATTACACATATTTGTCTATGAATGCTGAAATGTATACAAGGAAACTACTAAGAAGAATGAAATTAATCTGTTTAGTATTACTTGTCCAGAATAAGTTGTGCAGGATACAATTTCATCTATTACAATTATGCAGTGACATGCTAGATAACAGCAAAATTTGGGAATGAGAAGAATGACTACTAGGTGAAAGAGAAGTTTCCAGATATAAAAACAAAAAAACAATTTGTGTCTACTTTACAAAGAAATTCTGAGTACATTAAAAAAGTAACATTGACATGATTTATTTAACCTAAAGCTAACTTAAAGATTGATTCAAATGTCTTTATTAAACTATCTTTAAAACATATATATCTTTAAACAGACTGACAAACAGAAGACAAAACATCTCCTCTCTGACAATTTCCAAAAAGAGTACAAACTACTGTGACGGTTTAAAATCCTACAAGTCTCTGTATAAAATGGAGCCAGATGCAGCAGCCAAGCTCCCTTCACATATTCCTAAATGATTCCAATCATTACCAAAAGAAAAAAAGCCTCATACATCTTCCAATCAATTTGGGATATTTCAACCACCCAAACACTTCTTAATGTTCATTCTTCCACAAAAAAGTCATAATTAGAATCAGCAGCAAAATTTTTCTAGAGGTCTATCCACAATGCCTTAAAAATGATTTATTTCTGGTATTTACTAAACTTTCTTATTTCCTAGGCTTAAATCTATAAAGTAATTATACTAATAGAATCTTCTGAAGTTTTTAAAGTGACCTTTTTTATACTGCAGCTGCTATGTTTACAAAGTAATGCATACTTGTTTCTGAAATAAAAATGTTTTTCTTAAAGAAAAATTTAATACAATACAAAGCTATAATTGGAACAACCTTTACTACCACTACTAAAGTTATGATAGTAGCAAACCCAAATCCTTACACAGCATTTGATTCGTGCCAGTCAGTTACTACTTACAGAACCTTAAAAGTAGGAGGTATTGTTAGCCCATTTTTAAGAATGGGAAACACAAGGTTATAATACCAAGGTCAAGGGTATGGATTCCCATACAGGCCAGCTGCCGGAAAAAAAAAAAAAAAAGAAAGAAAGAATGGGAAACAGCCTCCCTCAATACTACTCAACGTCATAACAATCATTTAAAGCACCACTATGTGGCTGGGAAGGGGACAATCCAACTTCCCCTTTATGTTCATGTCACTTTGCAATCATTCAAGATTATTAAGAATCTAATGAGTATTTATTTCATTTAAAAATTTTTATAAATGCCTCAAATTTTTTAAATGGTGTAAGTACCAATAGAATAATTGTATGTTTAAGAAAGGATGAAGTGTTGCCCCTTTATCCCCTGAGCATATACTAGTCCCTTCACACCTAACGTATTTTATTCATCATTATAATGACTGATATTAAAGCCCTGTTTAACAGACAACCAAGCAAAGCTTACAATTTCATTGAAACTATATTAAAAAAGGAAATGGTAACTCTACTATACACATTTACTTCATTACATGTTCTTCATCCCCCCACCCCCCAAAATTATACTGGTCATGTCTTAAAAGTACCATATTATCTTTAATATGGAATTGGAACCCCTGATTCAAAAAACATTTAATACGTTATGTTATTTTTTTCCTAAAACTCTTCTCCTATGTTTTATACCTTAACTTTCACATTAATCATCACACTCTAAAAAAATGTATACCTAAGATATAAACTTAAGTAAATCCCACTCATGGTTCTTATTCATTTCTAAATTTGAGACCACCAATAACTTATGAAAACTAGTATTTAAAGCATAGTGGAAAACACAGTAATTATAGAGACACGAAGAGATATTTTACAGTGTGGTTAGTGTCTCAAAATCTTCATCTTTGCAAGGAGAAACGACATTACAACCAAAGAACAGCACTATGAAAAGCATTTATACAACTTTTTAACCTGCATGATTTCCCTAGATCTACTTTTCTCTTCTGGAAAATTAAACTCCAAGAAAGAAATAAAGTTGAGCACTTAAAGAAAATGTACTGTTATTTCTAGTTCAAAATCACAGATTTTCGGAAAAATTTCAAACCAATTATTTTACAAATAAGATAACTAGAGTAAAGAGAAATTCTATGATTTGCCCAAATTTACCTGCAGGCTAACTGTGAGCTGGGTTTTAAGCCACTATTCACATCTCTTGATTCCCAATACTTCCACTTGAAAAGAAAGATTTCTAATAAAGTCAAATGATTTTAACAAAAGCAAATATCACTATTTTAAAAAAGCAAAAATTACATCATTTTAACAGAAGCACAACATGAATCCAGTTATGAAAAAAGTGCCTTGTAAGCAAAAATGTAATCAGAGAGTCCCAAATCTGGTAAAAACACTTAAAAATTCTACTTCAAGATCTCATAAATATGCAATCATAACTAATTAAGGGGACAACTAAGAAGCAGACTTAATAAACCACCAACTTGTTCCACTATCCAAACTAAGAAATAAACAAATAGATGACAAAGTTTTCCCTTTGTCCAAAAAACATTTTTCTTATTCTATAAAAAGTTTGTCTCTGCTTGGTTCCATTTAAAAAATAAGAATTCTGATAAATGCTTGAAAAATGCTCTTTCACTTTAAAATAAATCTTGGATTTTTAAAAATATAAAATATAAAATTTGATTCATTTTGCTAAATGTTTTAAATCTTAAGATAGATGGTAATGTCGTGATTTTTAATACCTAAGGCAGAAAAAACCCTCAGATTGTGAGCATTTCCTTTTGCAATCACACTTGAAATAAATGCATTGATTTGATTTGATTTTTTTCACATGTAAACTTTTGAAACTGCTCTTTAAACTCTATTTTCCTCTTGATCAAAATTCAATCATTGTGATTATATCCGTAGGGTGACTAACTGATGCTGATCAATGACTATTTTTAAACTCACAAATATTACACACCATCCTAAACAGCTATAATTCGAGGTTTTCTAGAAATTTCAGTCTGACATATGAATTCTCTCATTTAAAATACTGCTCAGTTTCAGTTAATATAGCAACAAATCATTTCCAGGTAGAAGAAACTACTGAAATTACAAAGTTTCACTCACCAAATAATCTTTAAACCGATGTTATGTAAATTAACTTGATATACAACAAAGTAAAACTTTTTTAAGACATAAGAATAAATTAAGACAGTAGAAAATACTGTACAGGACAAATTTGCATGTGCTCACCCAGACATAAAATTTCAAGAATTACTATTAAGCAAAAATAATGTGCTCCGAAACCTGGTGTTCCAAAACGTTTTTAGAGCAAACCAAATCTCAATAGAAAACTCAAAGTTAACCCACACACCTAGATACATAGTCTGACAGATATAAAAGCACCTCAAATGGTGCCTGGCATCCAGTAGATACAGAGAATGATGAATGAATAGAGAAAATGAGTCAAAGAGCTCCAAGTTCTAATAAGAATTCTTAACTGTCTCGTGAGTATGCCAACATGACTGTTCTGGTAAGAATGTGAACTCTCCAAGAAAAATCACTTCCATGCAAAATAGGTAGATTCTGATAATAATACACTACTAAAGATGATACTTAGTATATCTTAAATCTGAGAAACAGAATAGAAATATAAACTCATTTTACTAACATGAAAGATGAGAAACCCCTCTCCCTTTCAGAAAAATTAAATTATATCAAAATCAAAATAGGTACCCGTTTTTACTGAGAAAACAAATATTCCTACTAGGAATCAACATTCCCATAACCTGGCCAGACACCATTAGCTGCTTCATTTAGGAAATATAAATGTAACACTACCAAAAGTCTCCAAGTTAAGGAAACACAGCAATCCTCAGTGACTTGGGGTTTGTCGGTTTTTAAAAGCAATGCAAAAATGAGTTTTATAAAAGGAAGGAGATGCAAAAAGTTTTATAAAACCTGCCCCTTCTTAAAAATGGAATATTATAACTTTTGTAGAAATTTTTTCAAATAGCAAAAAAGACTCTGAAGTTGACTGAAAATTTTTGTCAAATATTTATAAACCTTAAAAATTAACCTCAAATATTATAGTCAATCTCGTAGTTTACTTCAAACTCCATTCGCTTTAGCCAAATGTTGAATGAAACTAGCCTAAATCACTACTTGAAAACTAACAAACTTTCAAGTGTGGAAATGAATATACGGTTGAGTCACCATTAGATTTATGAAACCTAGCACCCTTGCTTATTTCAACTGCTGTGAGCAGTCATCAACAATTTACATTAAATCGTAAGAGATTTATACACAAAAGTTAGGAAATGTACTATAAGTAAAAGGAAACAAAAGCCATCAAAATCCTATCATGCCTTCACCTCACAG
This sequence comes from Cynocephalus volans, assembly GCF_027409185.1. Lineage (NCBI taxonomy): Eukaryota > Metazoa > Chordata > Mammalia > Dermoptera > Cynocephalidae > Cynocephalus > Cynocephalus volans. The sequence continues at coordinate 83,932,981 of NC_084464.1, forward strand.
AAGACACTCATTCGAAGCTAGCTGAAACCTCCTAATCACTACAGAAACCCTGATGAAGTAACACTAGTAATTTTAACTATCTTTAACTATCTCAAAACAGTTACAAATGTCTCATAAAATCAATGAATTGCATACATTTCAAAGGCTTGGTGTGACTGCTTTAAATGCCCAACATACAAATTCATATAAACAACCTAAATCAGTTTAGGAGCAGAAAACGTTATGAAAAATATGGCTCCTTTAAAGTAAACTTCAGAGTAACTACTTTTTCATTCAGAATACTGATAGGTCCACTTTTGGAAAACAATTTTTAGAAATTACTAAAACATCCACTTTGAAAATCCACAAAATTAAGAAACAGGTATTTTTCATGCTATTGAACAAAATACATACCAATATAAGCAGAAAAACTTTTATCTGCCAAGTTCCATCTCACAAAAATTATATGTATAAAAATAAAAATTCTTCAGTGCCCTTGAATAAGGGGCACAGCACAAAAATTGGCAAAATTAGAAAAAAGCTGTTAAACTTCTGGTTTTAGGGTATTACAGGCTTCACACTTCTGTAAATATATATTTTGGTAAGTGCAAGATGTGCCGCTGGCCACCAATCACCGCACATCTGAACTCCAACAAAAAACCTAGGTCTGAATTTACGGACAGCAAAAGCAACGGGAGAAAGAAAAAAATAACGTCTTGCCACGGTTCCGCTGCGACTGAATAGCCTGCTTGTGAAATGCTAATGCCACTTCGGAGCAGTTAGTCACCAGCTATTGTGTAGGGCTGGAGAAAGCCGAGCCGGCCGCGCGTGCAGAGCGAGCGAGCGAGCGCGCCCTCCCTCCTCGCGCCGCCGCCGAGGCCGCCGCCGCCGCCTCGCGCGCGCCCCCGCGCCCGCACGGACGCGCGCGCCGGCCCCTCCTCCTCCGGCCTTGCACTGCACAACACTCATGACGTATCTTTATTTCTAGTATATTAACAAAATATCACAAATAAATTGTCCGCAGCCCCTGCGGCCCCAGGGTGCGGGTCCCCCCCGCCACTGGCCCCCGTAGCCCCCGCGCCGGCCTCCCAACACTTCCCATGGCCTTCGGAGCTTCCACGTTCTGGGGCCAAGTTTTTGTCTGTGTAAAAAATTGCGGGAAATTCAATTTTTATTCGACTCAGGGAAAAGTTTCTTTGCTCTGCGACGTGAATGTCTCACCAGATTCTGGTAGGTCCTGGGATGCTCCTTCCCGGTCCAGTCGGTGCGCCGCGGCAGCAGCTGCAGGGAGAGGACGCCCCATGAGCCCGGCCCCCGGCCCCGGCCCGCCCGCTCCCTTCCCCCGCCCGCCCCGCGCCCCGCCGGGGACCCCGAGCCCCGCGCCCCGCGCCCAGCCGGCGGCGGCGGCGGCTCAGAGGCCCAGGGGCGACCGCGCAGCGGCGGGAGGCGCCGGGCCGCCACCGCCCTTACCTCCTTCTCGGCCACCTCTCGGATCAGCACCTGCAACAACAAAGCGGGGAGAGCTGAGCCCCGCGCCCCGGGCCGCGGCCCCGGCGAGACCGCCGCTCCCTCCCCCACGCCCGCGAGCGGCGAGCGCCGACCCGGCCCGCGCCGCGCGCCGCCGTACCTGAGCTGCCTGCTGACAGGGTCCATCTTCCAGGAACCGGGCGATGAGGAAGTAGAGCTCTGCGCGGGAGAGAAGGACGGGGAGACACACAGGCTGAGCGGCCGGGCGGCGGGGGGCGGGGGACCGCGGGCGGAATCGCCCGGTGCCAGCGGCCCCGGCAGCCCCCCGACTTACCCGATCGCAGCTCCGAGAGGCCTTTCCTCTCACAAGACATGTTTATGGGTCACTTCAGGGCCGCTGGCGGGACACCCCGCCGCCGAGGGGAAGCGGGGATGGTGCCGCCGCCTGCCCTATAGCTGTCAGTGTGTATTCACGAGCCGAACCTCGGCTCCACCATTCAAGCAACGGCGGTGGAGGCGGAGGAGGAGGAAACAACAACTCTCAGGCAGCGGCTACGGCCGTGCCGCCTCCGCCACGGATCCCTCCGCCACAGAAAGGAGTCCTCCGCCTTCGCGGCCCCGGGCTCGGCTCAGTCCTCGGCCCGCGCCCCAGTCCCCCGGCACAAAAAAAGGAGTACCTTCGACCCTCGCCCCCAGCGCCTCGCATCCGGCACGGCGCAGCCCCTGCCCTCTCCTCCCCGACCGGCGGTACGATTTATTTGTTAATTTCCAGTCGAAGATGTCGGAGTCAGAACCCCCGGTTGGCTGGAAGGCGCTTTCTCTGTGGAGGCCGTTCGCGGGAGGGAGGGGGCCGGGGACTGCTCCGCGGAGGGATCTGACGCACACGGAGCCGCAGCACAGGCTCTATTCAGCGGAGCTGGCTGGGGCTGAGATGGAAGTTAGTTTCTATGTAGCAGAAATAGGAAACAAATGAAGCAAAACTGTCCAAAGAGGGGAAATGCCCCAAGGATGGGTCTCACTCTCACGCGCGCACACAGACACACACGCAGAGAGCACTCTTAGCTGGGCAAACTCGGAATCGCGCTACCTTGCCCGAGTTGAATGATAGTGTTTGGTTTCTGTCTCTTGCCATGTGCATGTGTATAAATGCTGCGGATTGGCATCTGTGTAAGTCTTGTCCTGCGTTATTTCTGCAGCCTATGCAAGTGTTGTGTAATTTATTGAAGTGCTGTATATTGCAATAGAGGTTAGGACTGCTTTTTGTTAAGCACTTGCCTTTTGCAAACCCGTTATTTGCTGAAAGCCACCTCTGCTTATTTCTTTTATTACTGCCATTGCCTTAAGCGTACATTTTTAAAACGTTTTTTATTGTTAAACGGGCAAAGCGAACTCCTGATTTGTACTTCAGATACTCTTTTTCTGATTACAAAAAGGCTAGTGATGGCTAATCAGGGGTTTGGGATTAAAGAACCTTAAAGCTTTTTTAAGTGTTTACAAAAAGAGACCATGTAAACCTGAGGAAAGGGAAAGGACGCTAATATTTATCTCTAACTGATCTGGAGATTATTTAGTGACAAATCAATAACCTACCGAAGGATATTGAAAGAGTATACTACAGTTTAGCCAAGGTGATTAGTGATTAATTTAAATTATCTGTGTATCTTGCAATTGACTTCGTCATGCTAATTAATGGCTTCTAATTTGAGGTGTAAACCATTACTGTTTACAGTTAATCACGGAAAGCCTTCTTGAAAACTGACAAAAAAAGAAAAATTAATCTTTTTGTAAATTAGTATGTAATTACCGGTTTTTATATGCTAAATCATACATCTGTGTTTTGCTGATGAGGATAAGGGCCTTGTTTTTTTAAAAAAAAAAAACGAATATGGGTGAAATTAATGGAAACAATGGAAAAAGCCATTTGTTAGAAAACAAGGATACCAAGTGATATTTATCTCCAGATGATTTAAGCACTTTCCAAAAAGACTTGATAGTTAAATTTTTTTGAAGGATTGCATTTTAAAGCGAATTAGAACAGTCGTTCTTTTGTTAACATTTAACAAAAGATGCTCCTTTAAAATTTTAGATCATAAACTGCATTTTATGGGTCTGGTTTAAAAAGGTTATTTTGGGGGAAAGGACCAACAAGCTATATTGTGGTTTTCTAGATTGTTTCCTCAAGCCTTGTACCCTCCTAGCTCCTTACATTCCTAGTGGGAAATACTTGCTGCAACTGCCTTGGGCTGCACTGCAAGACTGCACTGGTGTGATGCTCTATACTAAAACCTCCAAAAATCATCATAAATGTGAGGAAAAAGGGAGAAAAGCCTTAACCCCTTCGGAATAATAGGATGTAAAATTGCCTTTTGTAACTCAATCTTAATAAAATAAAAATGGGAGTTTAACATGACTTGTCCTATTGCAGCCTACTTATCAAAATAACTGGTTGTCTTGTTTTTGTTTTTCATTTTTTTTCTTTGACATGGCTATCATCAAATACTGAAAATATTTGCATCTTTAAAAACATTTAATTCTATTCTATTATAGGTAAAGTAGCCAGATTGTAGATGGTTGGGTTTGAAAAGATAGACATTTTATATGCCTTTTTTGCAATTGTATTTATTTCTATGACTGAAGCTACCTATTTCATCTTAACTTTTAAAAAAGTATTAGGGTTTTTAAATAATTGTGTTATTTTACATTATCATGATGTTCTTCCAATAAACAGATTTTAGGAACTAAAAATTATTGTTGGAATTTTCTGGTTTTAATGTGTTTGTATTAGTGATTCTTACTAATGGATGTTTTATCCTTGTAAAGGAAAAGAAACCAAATTATGACATGGAATATAAAATTACTCTGGATAAAGTTTTCCAAATATATCTTGTGTGTGGTGTGTAAACATAAAAAGCTAGCATGATTATCTCATGTATGCTTTTCATTTAGAAGCTACGAAAGCTTTTTCCTAAGTATGCTACTGGAAAAATTTTAGCTCCTAAAAAATTTTTCAGAAAAATTCCCCTTCTAAGTTTCTAAATATGATATTCCTGTCATTTTGATTAACCTTGGACAATGTTTATAGTTTCTTTTTCAAATATCTAATTTGAAGATAGATGTAACCCTGTCTTTGAACTAACTACATGCATTGAATTAATAACAGTCTTTTTATAAGAAAATATACATTACCTACTAAAAATTAAAACTTCTCTTCAGCCAAATAAGCTCTTTGTTTTTAACAATGTATGTAAAATTGAATTTTACTAAGTCCTTCAATTGTAACAAATACCACATATAACCTTTTAATTTCTTTAAATATAAAACACGTTACTGAATTCTGGCAACATCAGTTAACTATAAGGCTTATTAAGTCTTTTATTGTGCATGTGTACACAAAAAGTCTGTACATATCAAGTAGAAAGAAAATCTTATTTGGGAGTCCTATATTTTAGTTTCCAAAGCAATGACCCTTGCAATTCTTTTCTCAGCTAACTCTTTTGCATATAAGGATAGTTTGGATTCCATCTATATCCTTTCTATTTGTTTATTTTAACTTTTTCATGGACTTCAAAAATAAAATATCAACTAAAAAAGATCGTGCCTTTTGAACAGGAAGGCTAACAAAAAATAATAAAAGTTTGGAAAGCCCACAACCAATGTTTTTATATAAAAGTCTTTTTAGGAGAATTATAAACTTTTCTTGCAATGTAAAAGTTTCTGTGAAATTCATCACTTCTTTTCATTTGGCATCACCAGAACAAGAAAAACATTTAACAAAAATTTTGTCTTGATCTTGATAAACTAGTATTCTAATAAAATAACCATATGCTGCCATTTAAGTCCTTTCTGAGACAAAATGGGGTAGTATTCATAAATATAAAAATTCTATTACATATATGAAATTTGGTTTGTCTTCACTAATACGGTTAATAATATACAACTCAAAAATTTCTACAAGTACACCTTTTAAAATTATATGTTAAATCTTGTTTTTGTTTTGATGTTATATTTCTTTTATAGCAAAAGCTTTATGCTAAGAAGTACAGAAATGAAATAGTAGAAGACACTCATCTCCAAAAAATACCTTTTTAAAGGACTCATCTGCCCCAAGAACAGAATACAACTGTCAAAAGGGTCTTGTTTAACAAACCACACTCCTTGTGGCTTGCTCCCCAATATTGTATGTTTCCATCCAAGCCTGTCTGACTTTCTCAAACAAACATCCTTCTTCCTTCATAAAGCAAGAATATTTACCAAATTTGAAGTACATGAGCAGATACACTATTTGGCTGCTACAGAAAAATAAGGATAACCAACTTTAGTAAGCCATTCTGTTGTTTAACAATTTTTAAATTTAACATTATTTAATAATTCTCCCTTACATCTCACTGAGAAATCCTTTTACTTAAATTAGAGCATATTTCCTTATAATCTGTAACAAATATTAGCTGGTTCCCAACAATCATATAATCCCTTGCATATTTAAATGTTTTTAGTAATTCAGTCAATCTTTTTTCCTCCAAATTATATAATCCTAATAGTTTAAATTTTTTGTCTTAATTTGCACAAGAAATACGCATCATCATGGATTTATTTATACAGTTTTTTTTTTAAAAAATCACTTCATGAATTTAACAGTACAATTACGAAGATTAAAGAAGAAAAACAATTTTGGAACATATTCCCCCATGATTTGGAGCAACACAGTGGATGAAGCAGAAAAAGCTGTTCCAGATGGCAGGAAACATAAAGGAGAAGTCTGTAGGCATGTTCTATCATAGGAAAATGTCTGAGGGACCAGGAGTGGGCTGGGTTGAATAGAGAACAGTGGAAGAAGAGAGGGTAGATTTGAGGGAGGAGGGGCACAGAGGCTCTGGGAAGTTGCTGATGGTGATGTTTTAAATAAAGCATACTATTACCAATGCGATTTTAAGATGCGACTTGAGGAGTGGCGTTATGTAGTCACTTGCCTTTACATGTGCCTCAATTCATAAACTTCAAGAACCCAAAAGGAGAAAAATCATTTTAGTTATGGAAAGGGAAGGGGGAGGTTTATCTGACAAGTAATGAGAAATATCTACATAATAAAAACACAAGGAATCAAGGACACCGAATTAGACACTGTTAGGGAGAATGGTTGTTTGAAAGAATGAGATCTGAACTGTCAGAGTGCACACAAGTCTGACTTGAGACTATAAGTAAAGTTCAACTCAAACTTGAGAATGAAGCCAACTTAGATTTAAAATGAATTTGTAACCAAAAATGGTCTGTTCATTTTCTGAATTCCTGTAAGAGACCTGTCTAATTATACAACCTTATTTGTAAATTGCTTTTGTTTTTCTTCTTTTTTATATACCTGTATATATACTGGGCAAAGATCTCCTGTTATATACCTCTTGCTTTATTCCCATTGCTGGATATACTTATACATATTTATTGAAATGATGATTAGCTAACTAGCACAAACAAAGGATGAATTCTATCATACAATTATAAAATTTAAAATAGCATTGGGCGGACCCCGTGGCGCACTAGGGAGAGTGCGGCGCTGGGAGCGCGGCGACGCTCCCGCCGCGGGTTCGGATCCTATGTAGGAATGGCCGGTGCACTCACTGGCTGAGTGCCGGTCACGAAAAAGACAAAAAAAATAAATAAATAAAATAAATAAAATAAAATAAAATAGCATTGATGGGAAGTATATCTTTCAACTGAGATAAGTATGCTAAAATTTGAGAAGCTTATAATTTAATATAATTTTTTATTTTGTAGGTGAGATCACACCTACAAATCCCATTGCACTTAAAATTTTCATGTTTACATTTGAGTGCATAAAAATAGAGGTGCAGATTAAATGGTTATACTGGATTTCAAAATTCTCATCATAACTTACCAACTGACAATGATCTATAGACAAACTCAGATAGCCTTTAAATGGGATATTGTGAGACTGAGAATGTATTTGCTTTTTTCCCTCAAGAGTTGTCAGAAATAATGTCACTGGTATCATTAAAGAACATCTTTCTTCAGAATGTTAAGTGGTATCATATAGGAAGAAAGAAATATATTGTCTTTTTCTCCTACCATCCTCATCTTCCTGGTTTGCACAAGTTACACTTTACACTTGCTTTTGTCATTCAGTGTTTTGGGGTTTGGGGTAAGTGCATGTATATGATTTCCACCTTTCCCTGATATCCTCACATTTTCAGTTTTTTCAAACTGTCTCCATAAAATTTTCCTTTTCTTCCATCACTAAAACTTTCATTTCCAATGGTGAACGAAATATGTGAAATAAGGTATATTATAAATTAGAAAAAGAATTCTCGTTTTATATTATCAGTTTGGACATATCCTAAGAACTCTAAAAATATAAAGATGAATCTATTCTTTGCTCCTTATAGTTGGGACTGACACATATTAAAATCTTCAACATTTCTTAATTTAAGCTGTCCTGGTTATTACACAAAATTTACACAATTGCTGTCAAAAAGAGGGGGGGAGAAGTCTTCCTTCCTGCCTGCCTGCCTCCTTTCCTTCCTGCCTTCCCTCATTCCTACCTCCCTGCCTCTGCTTTTCCATAAGGAAAGCAAGAAAGTACGAAGGAACAAGTATTTTCCATTTGTGCAGTGTATGTGTGTGTGTGTGTGTGTGTGTATATATATATGCATTTTTGTGTATTACTAAATTTTTCTTATTTCAACATTTTTGCCAAAGTCAAGGTAAATATGGCCTCTTCAGATGTTAAGTTTTACTAAGCTAGAGGAATTACTGAATTTTTAAAAATTATTTTGCATCTTTCAGACTCTAATTTGTAAAGTTTCCAGGACTTACATTGACTCAAACCTCTCTATGTTTAATATTGCTTAATGTCACCTCTTTGAAATAGTTAGGTATCTCATTTAATTTTTATTTCAGATCCAGATCCCATCAAACCTAAAAAAAGTTTTAAAAAGAAATTCATGTTGACCCTTGGCAAATTTCCATGGCACAATAATGAAGATAGTTCTTCCTAATGCCTATTCACAGGCATTCTTCTATTAGAATAATAATTACAAAAGTAATTTCCTTTTTCAATCACCCAATTTCTTTTCCTTTTTATTTTATTATTTTATATTATATTACCATCTTTTCCCTTACCACTACTAAGAACATTTTAATAGAAATTTATTTTTTAAATGTTAGAAAAGTAAATAAGAACTTTGTCACAAGTTCTGGTGACCTGTACTACTTCTGTGAAGCTGTGTTTTGTTTTTCTGGGCAACATTATTTGAATTGACATAGGAACTCAAAGTCAACCTCTTAATACCTGTCCCTTGCCTGGATATGCCATTCCTACTACTATGGTATCCTTATTGAAGCATACTTTCTTTCTTTCCATTGTCAGCTGAAGAATCATTGGCTTGCAGTTTGACCCTCATTATGTACTTTATCCCAACACATGGAGATGCCCAGCTCACCAGAGGCTGATCCTAGCTATGAGAGCTAATCTGAGGCAACAGTGTCCCCCTCTAATGGCTACCCCTGGAAAGCAGAGGTTTCATAGTCGGATCAGTCCCCTAAAAATATCAGTTATTAAAATCTGACTTTAGCAGCAATAATTTAATTTATTGAATGGACTGCAAGAAATATGAATCGATGGCTATACATATCATTCAAATTTAACTATGAATTCACATTCCTGAAAAAGAAACAATGTATGTACTTATTACATATAGACTATGTTTTTGTGTCTTAACCTAGTTGTTTTTAGTACAAAATGTATATATTTTACAAATACTAGCAGGAATAAAGTCTACTAAATAATTTTTAGCCATTACAAAATAACAAAATTTTGTAAAATAATCACTTCAGTATGATATAGGTTCATGGGTTTTTTTTTCAAAACACTTTTTGAAGTGAGGGTATAATTTCCATGTTTTTAAAAAATTAACAGCTAAATTTTAACAGGTTAGTTTCAGTTATGCAATATTAACCACGGAGAGATATGAGTCAAGAAGTCCTCTAGCCACAATTAGATTGAAACTTACAAACTTGAGTCAGGAGTTGCCTCGACTTCAAAAATTTTATAGTGTGCAAGATTTTTCCTTTCCTTCTAGTTTCTTTAAGTTACAAACATATATTGTCATTCTTTAAAAGTTTAGTTTAGTGGGGGTTTTTTTGTTTTTTGTTTTTTTGTTGTTGTTTTTTGCTGAGATATTTATGCTTCAACACAGTAATATTTGAAGTCTAGAAATCAAGTCACCTTAACTGGGAGCAATTTTTAAAATCTCTATATTATGGAAAAAGGTCAAACATCAAAAAAGTAATAAGAATAGAAGGATGACCCCCTCCCCGCCCAGGTACCCAATTCCCAGCATTCACAATTATTTAAATTTTGACAATCTTCCCCAAAATGCCTCCTTTTTTGCTTAAATATTTAAAAGCAAATCTCATCCTAACCCCTGTAAATAATTTGTTGTGTAGTTCAGAAACAAGTTCCTGATTGGTTTCTTTTATTGATTCATTGACTCATTTATTTATTATCTCATATATTAAACATTTGTTGAGCATTTACCACACTGTAGACACTGTATTAAGCCTTGGAAATCGATTGGCTGTACAAGATCATTAGGACCCTTATTGAGAAGTTCTCAGATGATTGGAAATATAAACTGCTAACAAATTGCATCTTATCACTCAACTGCTTAAACTCCATCCATGATGCTTCATGGCTCCCAGACAATCCTTAATATGACATGTGAGATCCTTCATGATGTGTTCTGCTCAAACTGTCCACACTCAACTTTATCCACCCGACCACAATTACTCTAAACTCCTTCTATATGGGAATACTTAATTTTCCAAATATGTCTTTAATTTTTGTACATGCTGGTGTTTCTTTCTAGAATCTTTATCTTCAAACTAGGGCAATTTCCATGCAGTTTTCAAGACATAGCTCAATCATTGCCTCTTTGGGAAACCTTACCTTATGTTTCTCCTCCCAGCAAACAAAGAACTAGGTGTTCATCCTTTTTGCTTCCAGAGGATCTTCTGTAGCACAGAGGATCTCTACAGTAGCACAGTATTCAGGTACATTATAGTTTTATATTGTTCTGACTCACTAACTAAAGTAAGAGGTTTTTTTTAGGGCAGTCCCTGAATTTTAGATTTCTGTATTCCCATTATGTGGAGCAATTCAGAATATAAAACAGGTACTTAATATGTTCAGTGGATATTTTACTTGGAATATATTTGTTAAATTATTTTACTTGGAGTATGTTTTTTAAATAAGCTATGGTCATTTCTACAGGCATATTAAGGTGGATCCTAATGATTACCCCAGTTTGCCATATTTTTACAACACTAATGGAGGCACATGGAAACATGGATAATTTTCACATTGAAGGGAAGAAAGCAAAGTGTGTGTTGTACTTAAAATAAACACTGAATATCATGTGACATTTAAATATCAGCTTTGCTCTTTCAGAGTCTTCATGACAGTATTATATGAATACAAAATGAAGGGATGATATGATCACTAAAAGAAAGTCACAGAATACAAAATAAGGCAAAAAAAATTTTAAAAAGGAAACCTAACCTGAACTAATGAACATCAAATCCCTTTTTCCCCCCTCAAATTCCCTTTTGCCATTTAACTTTAATATGTCTTTTTTAGAAGACTTTTTTTTACGTGTCTCATCTCTGTCTCTTTTTTCTTTCTTTCTTTCTTTTTTTTTTTTTTTTTTTTTTTTTTTTTGTGACCCGTGAGGGGATCACAACCCCTGGCTTGGTGTCGTCCACACCGCGCTCAGCCAGTGAGCGCACCGGCCATCCCTATATAGGATCCGAACCCCGTGGCGGGAGCGCCACTGCGCTCCCAGTGCCACACTCTCCTGAGTGAACCACGGGGTCAGCCTGTCTCTGTCTCTTACTGAGTTGTCTGGGGGAGATCATTTCACCTTGCTTAGCATCATTTTCCCACAAATGATATAAGAATAGTGACTTTACCTAACTCATCGGGCTACTGTGAGGACTGAATGAGATAATAGCACTGTTTATAACAGAGCTAACATTGAGTATTTAGTATACTTGTATGTCAGACACTGTTCTAAGTGTTTAATAAATACTATGTCATTTAATCCTCACAGGCCCCCATGAGGAAAGTACTACCACTGTCTCTCCACATTAAAGATGAGAGAATTTAGGCATATAGTAGTGAAGTAACTTGTCCTGAGACATGAAGCCAGGGATTAGTGAAGTCAGGAATCAAACCCAGGAAGGCTGCTTCCAGGGCCCTCACTCTTAGCCAGTCAATCTCCTGACTCTTGTGCTATTAATATTCACAAATCCCTGGAAGCCCACAGCTGCCCAAAGAGGTTCCGTGGCTCAACCCTGGTCAGAAGCCAGTATAGGACAGAACCAGGATTCAGGGGATGGGAACATTCGTTTTGGTCCAAAGCCCAAGGCCTTTTTGATACATTCTAGACTTCACTCTTACTTAGATTCACACTCTCATTTGCTCTTCCTCTTCTAACAAAAATACACTTAAATGTATGAGTATGTATGTACATATGACATAAGGCACATATACATATAATATCAATGTTTTGTTTGACCTATAGGTGTGCAAAATTTAGTAAAGAGAAATGAAGAGAGTAGCACGGTTAGCCTCTGAAGAATATAAGCCAATGGCTGATATCCCCGAGTCAATACTGGAGCCAGTCCAGTCAGTTTTTATGTTTTAGAACATGATGGGGGATACAAATACACATTAAAATTTATTAAATTTCAGTTGACAATAAGCTTTTCTGGGGAGAAAAGAGCCAAACCAATGTCAAATGGCAGGATCCTAAGATGAGCTGCTACACAAGGCATTTATGATACATTTAAATTAAAACCTGTGAAACATTGTCCTAAAAAGTTTCTATGCCAAAAACTAATGCAAAGTGACACAAGGAAGAATACTAGACATATAAAGCATTATCCCATGGTACTGTAAATCAGCATTAGAAATATTTTGAAGTTCTGGGCCGAGCCCGTGGTGCACTCGGGAGAGTGCAGCGCTGGGAGCGCGGAGACGCTCCCGCCGTGGGTTCGGATCCTATATAGGAATGGCCGGTGCATTCACTGCCTGAGTACTGGTCACGAAAAAGACAAAAAAAAAAAAAAGAAAAGAAATATTTTGAAGTTCTAATCACCACACCTTAAAGAAGACATAAGGCTAGAAACCATCTAGAGAAAGACAATTAAAATGATATAAAGATACAGAAAGTTGGCTGCTGGAAAATGAACTAAAAACTAATATCTTTGAAAACTGAGAAAGGATATAACAAAGTAAGGATGAAAATAGAAAGGATGATCACAAACTTATTCATCAAATTCTACAATTCCAGTACTAGCAAGAACTTTCTTGTTGTTGTTCTTGTTAACCCTGAACTTCAGAATGTATCTCCTAACAGGATCACTTATATTATCACACTTAGGGAAATTTAACATAAATTCTATTATCTAGCAGGTAACCCACACCCAAGTTTCTCTCATTTTCCCAATAATGTTCTTTATGGCCCTTCCTTCCTTCCTTCCTTCCTTCCTTCCTTCCTTCCTTCCTTCCTTCCTTCCTTCCTTCCTTCCTTCCTTCCTTCCTTCCTTCCTTCTCTTTTTTTGATCCAAGGTTCAATCAGGCATCTCCCATTGCATTTCTTCGATATAACTCTCTACTTCCTCTTACTTTGGAACAGTTGTCCATCCTTTTTTCTCTTTCATGACATTGATGGTTTTCAAGAGTCCAGGAAAAGTATTTTGCAGAATGTTCTTCAATTTGAATTTAGCTAACTGTTTCTTCATGATTAGATGAAAGGTAAAGATTTTTGGCAAGAATACTGCACAGGTATTGTATCCTGTGAGCACTTCTTAAAGGTTGAAAGAGGAGAGATTTCGAATTGTTGAAGCCCTACCACATTTCAAAGACTATTTGTTATTTCCAAGAGCAGACAAAGGAAGTAACATCATTGGTTCAAAAGAATTAAAATAAAAGGCCTTAATCCATAAAAGTTAAATCTGTTAAGAAATCAAGGGATGTTTCAGAATACCTCTTAAACTTTTTGCAGGTGACATTATGGGGGCTAATATGCCTTTCCACAGATATCTCTTAACATTACTTTGAAGAACAGAATGCTGACTTCGCTATACTAGCTTGACTAAAAATGGCATTTTCTAATGTCTCTCTCCCTCTCATCACAAAATCAGATCTCAGTCTGTTAGGCATTTGTAACATTGATTCTAAATGTTCTTTCAGAATGCATTTGAAGAGATTCTAAAATCTTTGAAAGAAGAGGATTTATATACTAAGACTGTCTAACCCCAAGTTACCTGCATCCTTAGTGACCTTGAGTGTCTAGTTTTTTAACTTAACAGTTCAGATTTCCCAAAACTTGGGCAAGATGTAAGATGCACAAAATATACGGAGAATCATTAATTTTTCCAGAATTTCCAAGTTGAAATTTTTTATGTTAATGTTTCATGACAACATGGTACAATAAAATTAACATGGATTTTGGATGCAGAAAGAATTTAAACCCTACTTGCCTACATTTAAGTCACTAATTTTCTTTAAGTTGTATTTTCCACATCTGTAAAATGGAAGTGTTAACATCTATCTTTCAGTGTTGTTATAAGAATTGGTAAATTCTTATCAAATGTCAATATCATATAATTACTGTTATAATTACTGTCCAAAAAAATAAAAACAAAAAGCTTTTGATTTGACCCAAGAAGAGAATGGTCCATCTGGACAATCAAACCATGTCTTTTATATAAACTTACAAGTTGCCTGATCATGTTTAAATACTTACTAAATTTTCCTCCAGGTGAAAAGTGCCAGACCAGATGTTGTCCAAGTCCTTGTTCTACTTGATACCAAGTTCCTGTCCTTGGGTTGGTTGAGACAACCCAGTATCCATGCAATAAATTCTCCTGTTTAAGATAAATCATTTATGGTTTCTTCCACCTGTAAGTAAAAGGGATATAACTAACACCACCACTATATATCTAGTTAGATGTGCCACTTTAATTGATAGCAAAAATGATCAACTATTGCTAATAATTCCTTCAACAATCAGCTTCATTTTTCATTATAATTGTCACACCAGAAGGTGGGATACCCTTTGGTCTCTGCATGATCTGATAAAGTTTTCAAGCCTCTTTTCATACCCCTCTTTCACTTTGATTTCTCTCCTCCAGTTTTTCTGGACATTTCTCTATTTTATTTTTAAATTAAGCTGTAATATACATAAAGTAAAATACAGAAATCTTAAGGGTATAATTTGTTGAATCTTTAATTAATGTGTACACCCATGTAACCATCAACCAGATCAAAATACAAAAAAATTACATCACTGATAGAGTTCCCTCAATACCCTTCCCAAGGTAACCACTATTCTGAATTTTATCATCATAGATTAATTTTGTTTGTTCTTCATTTTTATATAAGTGAATCACATAGTATGGTACTCTTTTGTGCCTGGATCCTTTCCCCAAACATACCATTCTGAGTTTCATCCATGTTATTGCATGTATCCATAGTTTATACTTTTATATTGATGTGTAGTATTTTATTGTATGAATATACCATAATTTGTTTATGTATTTGCCTATAGAGAGATATTAGTTTGTTTCTAGTTGGTAGCTACAATGAATAAGACGGTTATTATGAATAGTTATAATTGTATGCATGGTTATTATGTACAAGTCTTTTGTAGACATATGCACTCTTTTCTCTTGAGTATATGTATAGGAATAGAACTAATGAATTAGAGGGTGGGTGTTTTTGGCTTTAGCAGATAATCCCAAATATTTTCAAAGTTATTGTACCATTGTACCATTGTTCTGCATTCTTGCCAACATTTAATATTTTAAGCCATTAATTTTAGCAATTCTGGTGGATGGGTAGTGGGATTTTGTTGTATTTCTAACTTGTGTTTCCCTATTGAGAAACTGATGTCAATTCTAGACTTATGTAAAAGTACAAAAGACCTAAAATAGTCAAAATAATATTGAAGAATAAGATGAAAGTTGGAAGACTTCTACTACCAGATTCCAAGACAATAATAAAATTGCCATCGTGAAGACAGTGTGGAACAGAGAGTCCAGAAGGCAGACCTACACCTATGTGTTCACCTGATTTTCAACAATGGTGCCAAGTATTCAATGCAATGGAGAAAAGGAAGTCCTCCACAATAAATGGTGCTGGTGCAACTATGACTCCATATTAAAAAAAATAATTTTAAATGGGTTGTGAGACCTAAATGTGAAAGATAAACCATAAAGGTTTCTTAAAAAGAACATAAGAGATGTCTTCTTGAATGTGGGGTAGGTGAGAAAATAGGATACAGGGAGCACTGATCATAAAAGATAGGTAAATTAGACAGTATTAAACTTAAGAACTTTTGTTCATCAAAAGACATCATTAAGAAAGTTAAAAAAAAAAAAAAAAAGCAAGCCACAGGCTGAGAGAATGTATTTGAAACATACATATCTGATAAAAGACTCATATTCAGAATATATTTTTTAAAAGTTTTTACCAGTCAATAAGAAAAAGACATATAACCTAATAAAAAAGGGCTAAAAGTCTTGAATGTGATTTTACAAAAGAAGATATTCAAATGGCCAATAAGCACATTAAAAGATGCTGAATATCATTCTCTGTTCTTTAAAAGTGCCGTGATCTTTTCTATATATGCTGTTTGTTCCCCCAAAACTTATTGCTCTATCCCCACTCCTACATTCTACCCCAAGGACTAGATTGCACCTCCCATTTCAGGTCCCTATGGCACGTATCCCAAAATTCAACATAGCCTTCATCACATCATAACTACTTGCTTGATATCTGTCCTCCACAAGGAATGAAGGCAAGGATGGTCTCTAGCATCAGCAAAGTACCTGACTCATAGCAAAATATGTAATAAATGTTTTTTGATGTAGAAGGGTTAAAAAGACCTGCATGCAGACTGAGAAAAATAAGCAAGCCATTATTGAGCTGCAGATAAGATAGGAAAAAAATAATAAACTGAATTCATTTTAGGTAAGTGGGAATAAGAAATTTAATGCAACTACATTTGTAGAAGAATGAAATTACTTCAGCCTTATATTACTTTAGCCATAATACACAGGTTATCTCAATGTATTTATCAATAGAAACACTATGTAAAATAAGCATCCCTTACTCTTCTCCAAGTATATGTGGTTATTATTATTATCTGTATAGAAATTGGAATACCATTTTATGGCTACGACTAACAATAAGTCAGGATGAGTGAAGTGGTTCCCAAGAGTAAGCTATGTGGCAGAAGTCTCATGTTTGGGAAAATCAGCCTTATAACATGAATGCCTCATCTCCTGCTTAAAGATTAACAGAAGCCAGACAAATTTCTATTAATTTAGCCTTTATTGGGAAACTTCTTATTACATTTGATTTAAAAAGAGGAAGAGTTTGTTTGTTGTTCTGAGTGACAAGTTGTATTTTCAAAGAGAGCTACCAAAATCTCTCCCATCCTATATGTTCTTCTGCAATGTGACCTTGCCACTGCTCCATCAAGAGGTGGAATCTATGTCTCCTCCCTTTGAATCAGGGTAGGCTGTGACTGCTCCAAACAATAGAAAATGGCTGAAGTGTTGGTACATAACTTTTGAGGCTAGGTCATAAAAGGCCATGCAGTTTCCAGATGGTTCTCTTGAAAAGCTCCCTCTAGGGATGCTCCCTTCTCAGAACATACCTGCCTTGCTGTGAGAGCCCAAATGGACTAGCCACATGTAGGTACTCCAGCCAACAGTCCCAGCTGAGCCCAGTCTTCATGTCATCCCAGCACAAGCACCAGACATGTGAGTGAAGAAGCCTCCTTATAATTCCAGCTCCCAAGCTTTTGAGTCACTCCCAGTAATTTGAGTCTTCATGGATATTATAGGGCAGACACAAGCCACCTCTGACGTACCCTGGACATATGGAATGGTTATTGTTTATGCTATAAGCTTGGGGTGGTTTGTTATGTAATGATAGTAACTGGTACATTGCTATTGTTGTTAATAGGTACTTAAACATATCAGTCTTGTTTGGAGTAAGATGGCCCTCTATGAAAGATATTTTTAAAATACCATCACTGACATATCTCTAACTCAGTGATTCTTAAGTTCATTTGAGTAACAACCCCTCTTCTTCTTCTTTTTTTTTTGGCCGCTGGCCAGTATGAGGATCTGAACCCTCGACCTTTGTGTTACCAACACCACGCTCTAACCAAGTGAGCTAACTGGCCAGCCCATAAGTAACAGCCCTTCTGAAAATTCAGTGAAGGATTACACCTCTTCTCAGAAAAATGCTCTTGCACAGAATATATTTTTTACTCTTTCAAGAAGCACAAGAACCTCCTAAAGCCATTCTTGGTCTCTTTGGGAGAGAACCCAGGCCTAAGTGACAGTTTGGCTGTTTTTAATAGATTGACCAGTTGTTGTGATTAACACTCGGTAAGAGCAAATAAACACTTAATAAGAAAGGGCTAACATTTGACTCAACCATTAATCTAAATATTTTCTGTTTTTACAACAAAAGCTCAGCATTTTTATCAGGATAAAAAGACATGTTAGTGTGCGCAACTCTGACTACACAAATGACTGATTATTTTTATTGGATTAATCAATTTCCTTAAAATTAGAATTTACAGAACTAGGGAAAGCTATTTTAAATCTATCATGTCAATGAAGGCAACTAATTTCAAATGTCTTAGATTATGGATATTAGAATTGAATGCAATGAGAAGAAGTAGTTTTGTGATTTTTTATAGGATGGGTCATCAATCTCATCTGTAACCAGGAATCAGAAATACTAGTCCTGCAACTTATGGGGCAATTTTAATGAGCCATGGGAAATATGAATCTGTTTTGTTACTTAGTGTGGACTTTTCTTATCTGAAGAAAGGCTTGTGGTGAATACTATCCATTCTCAGACCACTAAACTTTCTTTGCCTTTTGTAAAAAAGTTTTAATTTTTATTTGTTCATTGCTAGTAGAAAATCAATTGCATTTTGTATACTAATCTTGTATGTTTCAAACTTACTAAGCAATAGTTCTAATAGCTATTGTGTGATTACACAAAATGTCCCATGTAGGAAAATCATGTTGCTGTTGATAAAAGCAGTCTTATTTCTTTCATTCTAATCTATATGCCTTTTATTTCTTTTTCTTACTCTCACCTCCAGTAAAATGTTGAGTAAGTGTTGAGAGCATACATACTTGCCTTTTTGCTGACATCAGGGGAAATACATTCAATCTTTCACCATTAAGTCTAATGTTAATTGTGGGCAAAATCCATCAGGAATGGATTTTGTTCTATGTTTTTTCTGCAACTGCTGAGATGATCATAGAGTTTTCCCTTTTCATCTGCTAAAACAGTGAATTACATTGATAGATTTTTGAATGCTAAACCAACCTTGCATTCCTGGGAAAAACCCTACTTGGAACCCACTTTTTGATTCAAAGTGCTAAAATTTTAAGAACTTTTGCATTTATGCTTATGAAAAATGTTAGTCTGTAGTTTCTTTCCTTAAGGTCTAGGATTGGTTCTTGTATCTGAGTAGAGTTGGCCTCACAGAATGAGTTGGGAAGTATTCTTTCCTTTATAATTTTCTGGCAGAGTTTTTGTACGATTTTCTTCCTTAGATGTTTGGATAAATTCACCTATACAGCCATCTGGACTTGGTGTTTTCTCTGAAGAAATATTTTTAGCTAAAAGTTCAATTTCTAAAATAGATATGTGGCTATTAATATGATGTACTTCTTCTTGAGTGAGCTTTGTTAGTGCGTGTAGGAAATCTCCTTATGTACAGTTCCACACCCTGTAAACTCTAGCAGCCTTGGCCTCCCTGCATTGTCAACTCTGCCTCCTGAACTCAGGGAGACGGCTGGATTCCTCCACTCTGCCACAGTCTGGGAACTGTTTCTAGGCAATAAGCTGGGACAATCTTGGTGCCCATCTCATTTGTTTCTGGTCTCTTAGAATCATTGTCATTCATTGCCTGGTATCTAATTTCTCGAAAACCAATGCTTCATACATTTTAGTTTATTCAGTTTTTTATTTGTTTCAGGCAGGAGAGTAAATCCAGTCCCTATTATTTTGTCTTGGCTGGAGATGGAAGTCTATTCTTCAACTTTTAAAGCATTGATGTCACTCAAATTTGACCAATTTATCTCTTTTACATTATGATGATGATGATGATGATGATGATGATGATGATTATTTTGGAATACTTTGAAACTTTGACAGTATAAAAAAAAAAGGCAGCTTTTCCCCATGAGGAATGGAAAGAAAGCTTTCTACTGTTGTGTTCAGCTCCATGCTTGACTCATAAAATTTTCACCCATCAGCTTCATAAAAGGTCTTCAGTGTAATCTATTGGGATCAATTTGACAGTAAGACTTTGTATGATGAATGCACTCCCTAATTGTTAAAAAAAAAAAAAAAAATCTAAGCAAAAGATTTAACTGCTGTACGTAATTCTTCTTCACCACTGCACTAGTCTTTGCAGAAAAGCTTGGAAACCAGCCATATTCTGTTTTGTTATCTTTTTTTTTTTTTTTTTGAGTTGGAATGTCATAAAGATGTTTTTTAACCTCTTAAAAGTAGAAAAATATAAATTTTTCTACAATTACTTATGTAAAGAATATATTTGTCTGTCAAAAATACTGTAAAATCAAGTGCTAAAATTTGAAACAGACAAATTTTAGGTTTGACTTCTTTCGGGCTGTCAGTGATGACAGACTATCTAATACCTAGGGCTTATTCGTCCCTTTTGTGTGCTAGTGTGTACCCTTCTGGGATTTGCTATAGGCTGACAAAGCTCCTCTCCTCTGCTGTTCTATTCTCCAGCAGGTATTATACCTAACAGCAGGTGAGAATATAATGTTATGGAAGTTTTATAGACATCAGTGGCAGGGAAAAAGCCTGTGCTCATAGAATATTCATAGAACATGTGACATTGCAAAATAGCTTCTTAACCTGGAACCAGGTGCACCAGAGCTTTGGACAATCTATGAACATCTTAAAAATATATGCAAATGTTTGTCTGTGTGTGTTTTTTTTTCTGTACCTGGAATTCATAGGTTTTATTTGATACTCAGAAAGGATTTTTAAATTCCTGAAATGTTAAGAGTCTTCCATGTAGTCCGTTTCAGAGTAGAGAAACAGAACAACCAGACCCGTTGTCAAAGTACTGTAAAACAACACCCCCGTAAATTTATCTTCTGAGGGAGAATTAGGAATCTAGACCACTTAGGGCTCAGAATGGACATTTTTGTCCCAATGATCTCCTGCCATATCCCAAATTATAACTGATTGTTCAACACCAGTATAATCAGCTCTTTTGGTGGCTTAAAAAATATAACTATCATGAATTTGTTTTTTATTTCTTTTCTCACGTTAAAAAATGAAAACATTTTCAGGTGCAGCTTTTGTTTAAGACTATAAAATATTTCTAGGAAACTGACATAAAAAACATAAAAAGATAAAGTTGTCCATTCACATGGTCAACTTTTCAAGTGAAAGCAACAAGGTATTAGTTTACCAGACGTCTACACTAACTCATGAAGCCAATTTGATACAATTAATTATACTATCTACTAAGACTTTAATTATTTTTTAAAAATTACACTACTCCTTCTCACAGTTGCTATTTTTTTCTTTCCAACCAAACAGCAGCAAATCTCAGAACATAGGCTAGGAATTTCAACCATTCTATAATAATTCATTCTATCATGATTCATTTAGGGGAAATGTTATTATTTTTATGTCATTTTTAACAATTCAGAAGCTGTGAAACAATTTATGTTCATGACAATGTCCACTTTCTTATTTTTGAATAGTTCTTATTAAGAACTATCTTTTTTTCAGCTTTACTCAGGTCTAATTTACTAATAAAATTTGTGTATATTCAAGGTATGCAATGTAATGTTTTGATATGTGTATACATTGTGAAATAATTACCATAATCAGGCTAATTAATATGTCCATCACTTCACATGTCTACTTTGGTTTGTGGTTAGAATAATTGAAATTTACCTTTTTAGCAAATTTCAAATATACAGTACACCATTTTTAAGTATAGTCACCATGCTGTACATTAGGTCCCCAGAACTTATTTACCTTATAACTTCAAATTTGTACCCTCTGCCCAACATCTCTCTATTTCCTCCCTCCCCAACCCCTGGTTACTATCCTTCTACTTGGTTACTATGAGTATGACTTTTTTAGATTCCACATATAAGTGAGATCATGCAATATCTGTCTTTCTGTGTTTGGCTTATTTCACTTAGCAAAATGTCTTCCAGATTTGTCCACACTGTTGCAAATGGCAGGATTTTCTTCCTTTTTCAGGCTGAATAATATTTCATTGTATATATACATATACACCATATTTTCTTTATCCATTTATCTGTTGGCACACACATAGGTTATTTCCATATCTTTTTTTTTTTTTTATGTTATTTGGTAACTGACTTTTTTAAAATTTTAACTTCTCAATATACATTGTAGTTGATTTACATGACCCTTTACCTGTCCTGCTTTCCCACTCCCTCTCTCCCTTCCTCTGCTATGTCATCTCTGTTCACTTGTCTTAAAAAGTTCAAGGAATTGTTGTGATTGTCATGTCTTTATTGAAGCTATTATAATGCTTCAGTGAATATGGGAATGCAGATATCTCTTTGAGATACTGATTTCACTTCCTTTGGATATATGAGGGTACTTCAAAAAGTTCATGGAAGGGCCAACCCCGTGGCGCACTCAGGAGAGTGCCGTGCTGGGAGCGCAGCAGTGCTCCTGCCACGGGTTCGGATCCTATATAAGGATGGCCGGTGCAGTGCGGCGCAGCCGGTCACGAAAAGACAAAAAAATAATAATAATAATAAAAGGGTGTATTATTTAAAAAAAAAAAAAAAAGTTCATGGAAAAATAGAATTGAAAGATAATATGAATCTTTCCATGAACAGTTCTTGTTAAGAAGTACCCTTGTACACCCAGAGGCGGGATTGCTGAATCATATGGTAGTTTTATTTCACTTTTTTGAAGAACCTCCATAACTGTTTTTCGTAATGGCTGTACCAATTTACATTCCCATCAAAAATTTAAAGGTAAATGGTTCTCTTTTCTCCACACCCTTGTCAACCCTTGTTATCTTTTGACTTTTTGATAGTAGTCATTCTAACTGGAGTGAGGTGATATCTTATTGTGCTTTTATTTACATCTCCTTGATGATTAGTGATTGTGATCACCTTTTCATATACCTACTGGCCATTTGTATGTCATCTTTGGAAAAATGTCTATTCAGGCCCTTTGCCCATTAATTGGTTTATTTGTTATTGAGTCTTATGAGTCCCTTATATATTTTGGATATTAACCCCTTATTGGATATATAGTTTGCAAATATTTTCTCCCATTCTGTGGATTGGCTTTTCATTTTGTTAATTGTTTCTTTTACTGGGCAGAAACTTTCTAGTTTGATGTAGTCCCACTTGTTTATTTCTGCCTTTGTTGCCTGTGCTTTTGATGTCATATTCAAAAAATCACTGCCAAGGCCAATGTCATAGAGCTTTTCCTCTATTTTTTCTTCTAGGAGTTTATGATTTCAGGTCTTATGTATAAATTTTTAATCCATTTTGAGTTGATTTTTGTTTATGGTCTAAGATAAAGATCCAATTTCATTTTTTTTCTTCTTACATGTAGATATCCAGTTTTTCAACATCATTTATTGAAGCGATCATCCTTTCTGCACTGTGTATTACTGGTGCATTTGTCAAAGATTATTTGACCATATTTGCGTGGGTTTGTTTCTGGTAAGCACCAACTTTTGATTTAATGCTTCCTTTGGTTTCATTTTTGATACCTGGGAATATTTCTCTGGTGAAAAGAATGATCACCATGAAGTCATTGTTAAAAAAAAATTTCACCAGTCATTCATATTCTTCATTTTCATGCCACGTCTCAGATTCTGATTCCACTTAATTCTCCTTACGGCAGTTTTTCATTTTGATTTCTTCAATCCTAGATTTAAGTAATATATATCAAAAAAATTAGTTCACCCATAACAACAGAGCCAGTTTATACAAAAATATATATATATGTATATCTATCTATCTATCTATATATATTTCAATAGGGAAATACTTTGTTTCATTTTACTACATTATTAATACATTGGGGTGTATTTGACTTGCCAGTTGTCCAATATAATAAATAGAGCTACAGCTTCTGAGTTTTTCTGCCAACTCTTTTATTTTTCTTATTTTTTGGTGAAAAATCAGCACTTACATATGTTTTCCCAAACTTATTAACTTAAATAATTATTTCAGTTTGGATATGTGGCATGATATGGTAACTATTTAAGGTCCATCCCTGAAACTTAAGCAGATCAAAGGAACTGAATCTGATTGGTCAGTGTCAAGCTACAATACACTTCGCTGCTTCTACTAGGGCCCTGATAAGCAAATATATTTAATTACTTTTTAAAAATTAAACATCTTTACATAATGTAACTTTGCTTTACAAAAGGTCATACTCACATTAACACATAGTAACAATTATTTATTAAACAAAAATATGGAAGATGCAAGAAAGCTATGTATTCTTGACATAAAACACAAATTCTGGATAAACTATAAAATTCAATTAAATGAGAGATTCTAAAATAAAAAGTCCCAATACTGTTGCAACTCTGAACTATAGATCACCTAAATATTCTTAGTCAGGTCAATTGGTACTAGAAAATAAGCAAGGGTATGTAAGGACCAGTATGTGGCTGGGTAAATTTACTCTAAGTATTTGCCTTACTCATGATCTTGCCATCTCAGTTATCAGTAGCATCAAAGCATACTGCACAGTTTTCAATTCTTTACAAGATTAGGTCATTCAAATGTTTTAAAGTTGGAGATTTCTTCTCGTTTCAATCCCAATCAATTCTCAATCTCTATGAGAGCTTAAAAAGATCCCCTAAAATGGCAGTGAAACTCATATTTAATTATCACCAATTGCTTTTGATAGACTTCCTGATGGAAACTTCTCATAAAACTTTAAAAACTTTTTCTAAAAAAAGATAATTTAAAAAATATGGTAGCAGAAACTTACAGAACCTTCAATTAACAATGTGCGTGAACTAATCATGTCTTGAAAGTTTTTGAGAATGAAGAGAATACAATCACTTGTTAAGCAATTCAATTTGACCTGGGTTTATTTAATCCAAAGTTATTTTTTTAGACACATATCTGAAAAATATGTGTGTCTAAAAAATAGATATTCTAGCCACAATTAGTGATTTGTTAGAAGCACAGAAAACACATGAATCCCTCAGCTGTCAGTTGTTAGCAATTTCAACACACTTCATCTGTTTCTCAGTAGCTTTCAAGGGGGAGAAAAACTATATTAAATGAAGGTAATCTATTTTACCTGCCAATAATTTTATTCTTTTATCCATATAATTACATACCTTTTTTCTTTCAGCAGCAAGTCAGAATTTCAGAGTAAATGTGTGTGTGTGATGTCAAAGAATTTTTTAGTTATGTTAGGCTATTGTCAATTAAGGATAATACTTTGGTAACGTGCTGCATTTCACAATCTGCTCAAACCCTGTCCTCTTTAAGATCCTTAGGCTTGACGGGCGAATTTCTAGGCATGTTGAGGAATACCAATGTTTTTCCTGCATATACTATTTGGGTAAAATCACAGGGTTTTTTTTTTTGTAAATCAAAAATTGCTTCTCTTAAAAGCCAGATGGAAGCTTTTGACAGATAGATGTTCAGTGTTCTAGTGAAAGGTTTTTGCTTCACATAAACAAGATACCAATTTAATTTAAAATTCAAACAGCAAGTAATGGAGTTGAACAGATTCCTTCTGTATGCAGGTTTGCACATGCGTAGATGATGACAGCTTACTCTTTTTTTCCCTGATGGCTGGTGAATTTTAAAGAAAAATCACTGTAAAATTTATTCCAAATCTAGACACATTAAATGTGAAGAGAAAAGACCTAGAATTAAAAAAATATGATATGTCCCAACTTCTTTTTTTTATATTTTGTATATCAGTCTGAGTCTTCAAATCTTTTATGTTCCTTTCACACTTTAGAATGTTACAGCTATGGCAGCACATTGAAAGGGTTAAAGACTTGAAGCAACACTAAATAATTACAGCATAATCAACCACAACTACGTAGTTAGAGCTCACAGTATCTATAAAAGCAGAGACAGCTATCAGTTCACTTGGTTATTCTTTCAATACTATGTTGCTGATGCCTTTACTATGTATTCTATAACACTCACTAGGTAAAGGTCTTGCATCTTCCCACGATGTATGATTTTTTTATCTGATGCCAGGTTAATGTACTTTCACCAGACTCCTTACTCCTGCTCTATGCTTTCCCCCTGGACCTACTTAGCTCAGAAGTCCACCTGACAGGCATCACCTTAACCATGTAAACCTCAGTTGTAGCAGGTATTAGTTGGGTGGCGAGCAAGAGAAATATCAATTTTACCACATTCAGGCAAACATAGAATTAAACTGTCTCACGTAATCCAAGGTAGTACTGAACAACCAAATCATAGGTAGACCAGGGATATAGCTAAGTCTTGGGAAACTCTGGAAACATGGAGAGGTCCCAGACAAATGTTAATTATGTGGATGAAAAGAGGGTATTGTCTAGGAGTGTTAAGCAGACACTTCTAGATTTCCCCTATGTAGCAAAAAATTAAGTTTATACATTGCTGTAAAGACTGTGTGGCATCTGTAAAGACTGTGGTGCTCGAGGTGGGAAAATCTGGGATACGCATACTATGATTATGTTCAATAAATGAAAGTATTCCAGTAGTGGATCATTGACACATTCTGAAATTTTGCTGTACAACACTAACTTATAAAGGTTTAAAAAGTCTTGCAAAAGTTACATTAATATTAAAATATTTCTTCATTGATTCCTGTGGTCATTTGCTCCATCTTTCACGTCTTCAAAACCTCAAATATAATGGAGTACAAACATATAATGCTTTTTGTCCACAGTCTATAAATATTTTCAAACTTGACTATATAGTCTAAAGAAGGATGAAGGTATCAGAACGAATGTTTCCTCGTTTTCCTAATGTTGTTAATGAAATAATAAGAGGAGCTAAGGAATGTTGCTCCAGGTGAAACAGGAAGAAAAAAACAATAACAACAAAAGGAAAGATATTTTCAAGAAGAATAAACTGATGATGTGGGAGCAGAAAAGAGAAGGAAAATTATTTTGGAATAACTTTTTCAATTCAGATGTATTTAACTCATCAGAACAAGGAAAACACGGCAATCAAAGTTTATGAAGTTCATTACACCTTAACCGTAACGTTCACATCAACCCCATTATTATCCCCATTTGGTCACATGCCTGCCAGTGACAGAGCTAGACTGTGAATCCAAGTCCTCTGGCAACAAATTGTGCTCTTTTCTCTGTACTACCTGCCATTCGAGTTCTTTATGTGCTTCTTACATGCTTACAGTGAGAAGTCCTACCTCCAGCACTTATTACCTCAGTGACCACAGGCAAATTACCTTAATCTTTCTGTGCTTCACATTACTCATCTGCGCAAATAGAATCATGACATCTTTCCTGACATTATTGAGTTGTTGGAAGATCAAATAAGATGGTGCTTTGTAATAGTTACATTTATACATATAAGAGATTGTTATAATTAAAATTCATAAAGAAAAATGTTGATAAGATTGCTCAACCACTAGTTATTATCTTTGAGAACTTATGGAAGTAATAGTTAGAAATAATTTCTCTCTTGAATAGGCACACATTGGGCCATTGTGGAGTTAGTATTGCTTCCAGTTTTTGTCTACTCACCTTGATGAGGATGCTGTGAAGTGAAAAAATTCAGAATACATTAATAATATGGTTAAAGTGTTGAATAAATAAGACCCATGAGAAAAGACAGAAGGAGCTGGAATTAGTCTGGAAACAATTGTTGCCTAGTATATGAAGTATTATCATAAGAAAGGTGTAGACCAACTTTTATTTATATTCTTCGAGAAATGACTTGAGAGTAACTGTGGAAATATAGAGCAGACATAAGAATTTACTGACGGTGTTGTTTGTTAAATATTAAACCAGGCTATTAAAAGAAGATGTGGAGTCTCCTTTGCTGACGGCTTTTCCAAAGAGAAATAGACACAAATCAATTTGGTATAGTCAGAGAGCAGATATACTTGCAGTCAGAAAACTTCGAAAAGCTGAATTATTGAGATCTTCTTTCAGCCCTTGAGAACTCTACAGTTCGCTAGCTAGTTCGTCTGATTAATGATAAAAGAGGTAGGTAGCAAATTTTTCTAATTATTCTTGTCTAAATATGCAGACTACATGAATCTGTTACCATTCTACGATACATGACAGTATGTGGTTTTTTTCCTTTTTATTTTTTTATTTTTAGAGGAGGGTGAGATAGATGCAGACTACTTGGTTCATTCATGGCATAGTATTGTAAATGATCTGAGCAAGGCAAAAAAGCAATTTTAAATTGATTTCTTCCTGTTATCACATCCCTTTCCTGCAACAGGTAACTGCTCTAATGTGTTTGATGTATATTCTTAAATTTATATATATCTTTGGAAATATGTAGTGTCGTTTTGTATGTATATATTTTTAAGTTCACATAAATAGGACTCATTCCTTTTCTTCCATTTTCACAAAGCATTATGTTTGTAAGATCTATGTCGTTTCTAAATGCTGTGTAGTATTCAGTAGTATACATTCACAGCCTTCTCATGTATTCTTCCAGTGGTGGACGAGTTTGCTTCAAATTCACTGCTTCCACAAACAATGTTGTGAAAAAATGCATTATCGTATATGCTTCTTTTTGTAAGATCTCTCTCCCTTTCTCTTTTGGAGTGGGATAGAATAATCATACAGTACACATGCAACTACTTTGCCAGATTGTTCTCCAAAATGGCAAGAGCAAATTACGAAGCAGTTCTTGTTTCTCTGTCAACACTTAGCATTATCAGAATGGGCAATTTCCCCCCGTCTGATGGGTGTGAATTAGTATCTTATTGTGGATTTTCTTCTCTACTTACTGTGATGTTATACTTGTTATTTATTCA
Organism: Cynocephalus volans; assembly: GCF_027409185.1. Lineage (NCBI taxonomy): Eukaryota > Metazoa > Chordata > Mammalia > Dermoptera > Cynocephalidae > Cynocephalus > Cynocephalus volans. The sequence goes on from NC_084464.1 coordinate 83,961,554, forward strand.
TATATTTTTCCATCTTTCTCATCTTCCTAGGGTTTTCAGTATTGTTGATACCAGGAGTTCCCACCATAGTACAGCTATTATTCCCTTGTCTATTCCTTATGTCTATTCCATTCATCTATTTGTCTATTACAATTGACATTTGGATTGGAATTGCAGTGAGTTTATAGAGTAATTAAGGGATAGTTGACATTTTTACATTGTTAAGTCATTCCCTATAAATGCAGCTCTCCATTTATTCAGATCTTCTTTAATGTCATTTAGTATGGTTTTAAATTTCCTCCCTAAAGGACTTAGGCATTAATAACATCTCATCTAACATGTGGTTATCCCTCTAAAAGTTGGCATTATTAACTAACTTAACGTACATGTGTAATATTAGCCCTGTTTATGGCCTCTATGTCTGCAGTGTTCATAAACTTCTCAAGACAAAAAGGTCTTCTGTTTAACTTGATCCATGCAGTGTCTACACAGCTCCACGTAAAGATGAACATTAATATGTACTTTTGATTAAATAAGTCCTTGTTTTTTTTCTCTTATAAAATGCTTCCAACAAAATGATAAATTCTAAAACTTACGTTTAGAATAGGGAGTTGTTGTATCAAAGATAACAGACTTAAGTAGTAAAATAATCCAGTCTCTCATTTGTTTATATTACAAATTTAAATAACATCCTGCCATGTGCTAGGCCATCATGTGTTTTAGTATGATCTGTGGATCCCTAGGGTGTCTGTGAAATAAGCACTATATATGTAACAATTCTAAGATGCTATTTGTTTTTTCCACTGTGTTGACACTTGCACTGATGGTGCAAAAGCAATTGTGGGTAAAACTGCTAGCACCTTAGCAGGAATCAAGGCACCAAATGGTCATAGTGTCCTTCACTGACATGCACTCACAGAAAAAAAAAACACACACACACACACCAGTTTTATTTATTAAGGCTATTCTTGCAGAAACAGTAAAAATTATTAATTTTACCAAATCTAAAACCTTGAATGTAAGTCTTTTAAATATTTTGTGATAAAATGGAAAGTATGTGTGCTGAAGGACAAAGGCCATCTTCAGGAAAAAACACTCTTGTCATTATTTGAAAGCTGAATTAGCCACGCTTTTTCACAGAACATCATTATTACTTGAAAGAACAACTGGCTGACAAACTATGATTATTCAGACTTGGGTATTTTGCAAACACTTTCCCAAAAATAAAAGTGAGTCTGTCATTTCAAAAGAAACAACTGACAATATTTGGTGCCAATAAAAAATTGGAGCTTTCAAATAAAAATCAGAATTTTGGAAAATTTTTATCCACTACTAGGAGCTTGACAGCTTCCCAATACTTAAAGACTCCTCTGATGATATCACAACAAATATGATTTTTTGATACTGTATGATAAAATGTATCAGTATTTCAAAACTCTTTATAAACTAGTGAACCAATATTTTTGAAATTACCAGTGCATGAAGTTACAAAATCACATGTAGGTAAAAGATACATTCAAATATCAAAGTAGACCAATGAATTTATGTCCAGTAAAAAAGTTCATAGATATGGTTTCAGATTCCATAATGCAAGTAATCTTTAAAGGACTGCCACTTGTTGAGCTTTAGCATAGTATCAAAGAAGATATACACAATTATCTGAAAAGTCAATAAAATATTTTTCCTTTCCAACTGTAGGTTCCTGTGAAGACAGATTTTCTTCATATATTTCAACCCAAACAACATATTACCACAGATTGAATGTGGAAACAGATAAGAGAATACAGATGTCTTCTATTAAACCAGAATTAAAGAGATTTGCAAAATGAAGAAAATAATATCATTCTTCTCACCATTTTTTTCTGTTTTAGGAAATAGAATTATTTTTTCATAAAGATGTTACTCATGTTCATATGAAATTGGTTTATTATTGTTATTTTTTAAAAAAGGAATAGATATTTTCTAAATTTCTTAATTTCAATTTCAAATAGTAATAATAATAATAGTATAACTGACATATACAAAAGCTCCTTGGGGTTGTGAGTGATTTTTAAGAATGTAAACTTCTTTAGATGAATAAATTTGAGGATCACTGCTCTAGAAATAGGAATAAGAAATGAAATGAAAGAGACAAAGTCCATGTCCTCATTCTACTTGAAGTATGTAGATGAAGAGAAGCCACTGAAGGCCTGAAGTAAGAGTCTATATAATCTGGTGAAGATGCTGGAAATTGACTCTGGCTGCTGGGTGGAGGATGGGTTGCTCAGTGGTGAGAGTGGAGGTAGGGGCACCAATTAGACTGTCAAGTCACTGGTATCGAGAGGAGTTGAGTAGTTAAGCCAAGATGGTGGCCATGAAGATTGAGAAATGGTGATAGACTCCAGATGTACCTTCGAGGTAAAAAAAGGACCTGCTGATGAAACTGTTGTGGGACATGAAGGAAGGGAGGAATCAAGGATGGTTCCTAGGTTTCTGACTAGAGCAACCAAGTGATTAAGAGAGCATTTGCTGAGATGCTCATCACTACACAATCACATCACCACACCTGCAGCTCCCTTGCACTTCTCCATCAAACTTCCCTGACAAAACCCCAACCCTGGTCAAATCTAAATCTCCATTGACTCCTCACGTGCTCCTGAGCATTTAGCCTTGTCATGCAATCCTACTATAATTTCCTGACTAATTCATCTTCCTACTCTCCTAGATAACTATTTTACATCTTCTTTCTCCTTTAGGCTCCATCACCTATCCTTTCTTCATTTTCTCAGCTGATTATGATCTTGCTGCCTATTTCAAGTAGAAGTGAGCTTCTGCAACTCTGGCCACATCCACCAGTTTACTACAGACTGAATCTCCTGCCTTCCCTCCAATTGCAGTGGATGTACTTTCTGGTCTCCTACTTAAGACCATCATCTCCATTGGTGCTCTGGATCCCCTCTTTCTTGCCTGCCTGTGAACATTGCTCCAGCAGATAACTCTTATTCTCCTGAGTCAAGTTAGGTGTTCACCCCCTTCATTCTATTGAAATTACCCTTATCAAGGTCATCAGTGACCTCCACATTGTCAGTCTAATAATCACTTTTCAGACTTCATCTTACTCAACTCCTTAGCAGCATTTAATAGAGGTGATCATACCTTTCTCCTTGAAATACTTTCTTCACTTGATCTCCAGGCACCATCCTTTCTTGGTTCTCCTATTTCATTGGCTGCTCGTTCTTCAGTCTCCTCAGCTGGTTCTTCCTCAACTTCCCAATCAGTAAATCAGAGCTCAGTCACCAGATCTCCTCACTTTTTCTAGCTATACTCACTCCTTCATTGATCTAATCAAGTCTTCTGGCTTTAAATACTGTACATACATTGATGAGCCCCAATTTGTATGATCCACCTGATTTCTCTCTCAAACTGCAGACTCATATCCAACAAACACTCTACATCAATATCTGGTTGTTTAATGGTTATCTCAAACTTGGCATGTCCAGCTGAGCTCCCGTTCCTCCCCCCACCCCTACACACAATCTGTTCCACCTGTAGCATTCATCATTTCAATAACACCGTAATTCCATTTTGCTCAGGTCAAAAACTTTGGAATATGCTTGATTCTTCTATTGTTCAATCCATCAGTAAAATTCTGTTGGTTCTAACTTCAAAGCATATCCAGAATCCTGTCACTTCTCAACACATTCATTGCCACCATTCTAGTTCAAGTCATCATCATCTCTTGCCTATACTCTCCTAATTGGTGTCCCTGCTTCTGCCTTTGTCTCCCTGTAGGAGATTATATCGTGGCCAAAGTGATTTGTTTAAAACGCAATTTTAACAACATCTGCTTAAAATCATCTAAGAGCCTCTCATTTCACCCTGAATCAAAATCAGAATCCTCAGCCTGGCCTCCAAAAAATAATCTGACCCCTTGCTCCCTCTCTAACCTCCTTTTCTAACAGGCTTCCCTTTCCATCCCATCTCTCAACAACACTTCAGCAACACTAGACCTCTTGCTGTCCCTTGAACACATCAAGTGCACTCCTTATTTAGGCCTTTTTCATGTGCAGCTCCCCCCATCTGGAATGCTCTTCTTCCAGATATTTACATCTCGTATTTCCTCACTTCTTTCAGGTTTCTGCTTCATTATCATCTTATCATGAAGATAGTCCCATAACACTCTGTAACTTCCAGGTAAAGATGGAGGATTGAACACATGTGTTTCCCTTAGTATCCTCCCCAAACTCCACTAAATGGCAGTTAATGAATGTATTTTAAGCCCCCAAACTCACAAAGACAAGAACAAGAGAGAAGACACAGAAAACACACACACAGGCATGCACACACACACGCCACACCTTGACTACCCATTCATCTTACCTATCTTTATTTTTCTCAATAGCACTTCACCTAGATAAATGTAAACAAATATAAACACAAGATACATATTTATTTTTTGATTTGTTTGTTTCCTCTTCCCCTTCCCCTCCAGAATGTAAGCTGTATGACAGCAGTCTTTTCAGTTTTGTTTAGTATCACGTTCTCGGCATTGGTATCATAGTAGAATCAAATTCAATACAAATTTTTGACTAAATAACTTAGGTGGCCTGAATGAGGTGCAGTTTGTGGGGGGAGGGTTCTGTTTTGGATGTTAATTTGAAATAACTATTAAACATCCAAGTGAAGATGTCAAGTGTGAATCTGGATATCTGAAGCTAAATGGAGAGGTCAAGGTTAAAAGTATAAATTTTGAAGTCATCAACATTAGGACTAAATGAGATCACTTTGGAGGAGTAAGAACACAAAAAGAGAAAACAGCCAAGCTCTGAGCCCTGGAGGACAACACTATTTAGAGGTCAGGCAGAGCAGTTATCTTCAAACTTTTATAATCGTACACTATTATCTGTAAGAAGAAGAAAAAAATAATTAAAATCGAGGAACACAATATTTAGGTATTTATTTATTTATTTACGAATTAGATGTGTATCATTGTACAAATATATTATGTACATTATAAAATACACAGACATAAACATTAAAAAAGAATGAGCTGAAGGACTTCCAGACAAAAAGGAAGTATTGAACACATGCATTTTTCAGTTCCCTCCTGAAGGCCCACTACAGTGATAGTAAATGGATTTTTAAAAATAAGGTATAAACCCCACAAGGGCAAGGAAAACAAGAGCCAAACAATACTATTAGAATATAGGAAACTGGAAAGAAGAAAGATAAATGGTGACTGACTTACCAGACCCAGGGAAGCTGAGGCTGCAGTGGGGAAAAGTAGAGATGCAACCTGACTTACAGTGCAGAATCCTGCACCCATGCCCCTACTCCCCCCCTGCCGCCCCAGGACTTGGCACCTCTGCTAGTGGAGGTAAATGTTGGGCGAGGATAGATTTGCTCGAATGTCTGTTTAAGAAGCAGTTACATCCACAGACATCTCCACCACTCTGCACTGCCAGTCGACTAACTCTCTATCATGTAGCAACAGACTGGAGGGTTATTTTCTGGAAAGGGTTAAATAGGAGGTCTTGACTAGAAGACAACAAGCACACTTGAGGATGGGAAGTCCAAATGGAAAACAAGTGCATTAAGTCAAAGTTAACATGAGAATGCTTAAAACTGAAATATCAAGAAGGAGCTCTATATGTTACTAAGGGATATGGAGGCAAATAAAAAGGACATTATTCTGATGTGTAGCAATGATTGCCAATGAAATCCACCTACATAAAGGGAACATTAAAATAATGAGTGGTATGTAACATTTTCTTTATTTCTTGGAGCTATTTCAAATATTTATTTTTATTTCTTTTAAAGCGCATGGATTGTTTGAACATTATTTTGGTACATGAATGCAGACATTTGAAAGTAATTGCATTTGTTGTATACTGGATTGGAAGTAAGCATAAATATTGATTTCTTCTGTGCTATGTAACTGATGACACAGAATCTACCTTTAGTACCAGGGCATCACCAGAACTTATTTTCACGTTTCCGAGATGCAATAATAATATCTTGCTTTTGTAATACTACATTTTTATATTTATACACCTTGATTATACAACGTCTTCTACACTTAATTCATGGTAAAACTGTTTTTGTTCCTGGAAATCACTATACTTGTATTATTTTTTTGCCTGGAATGTCCTCTCCTTCCTTATCTGCCTGCAAAGCTCTCATTATCTTTCAAGCACTGTCTCAAATATGACCTCCTCTTTAAAGGCTTCTTTGACTCCCCTCAGCTCCATTGTTTGTGTAATATAGCACCTTGTTTATATTTTCACTATGGCAGTCCTTTCATTCTTTATAATTGTATTTATAATCTTAATTTTCTTAGCCAAGGTACCATGGCTTATTTATATTTGTACTCTGTTAACCTACCAAACTGGGCACATGGTAGTTACTCATTGAATGTTTAAACGGATATTTGAGAATAATTTTGTGTTCATTATCTCATTTGATTTTCCCAGATTCAGTCAGTAGATACTATTGCTGTAAATATTTATTATATCCATCACTTCTTATCCATGCCAGGGTCTATGTCTACTGCCAAGAATTCATGCTCTTGCTGTCTGTTGCTGAGACTATTAGCATCTTAACCTAATTTTGGTTTCTAGTCTCACTCCCCAATTAATTTTCCCATCAGAGTGATTTAACCAAAAATTTTATGATTTTCTATCTACGTTAAAACTTTTAAGTGGGCTACATCTACTTCTAGACATGACAGAGTAAAAGAGGGTATATTTAACTTCCTGCTTTAAACAACAAGAAGTTGGACAAAACAATTTTTAGACATTCAGACAATAGGCAGTACAGGATACTGATCACTGAGAAAAGAGAGACTAATAAGCAAGGCTTTGATTGCCTTCCCTTCCCCCAGCCCCTTACTGCCAGGCCACTCAAAGTGAGAGAGAACCAAAACAAGGTCTGGCAGTCTTGCTAAGTTAAAGAGACAGCTTGGAGTTCAGAGAGATGAAGTCATCTAGAATTTGTATAGCAAATGCTAAAGAGGTGAGAGCTTCAGAGACAGAGAGAGATGGAGACAGAGATAGAAAGAGAGAGTGAGCTCCAGAGATCTTCCGAGGGTTCCCCATGAGTCTTGAGGCTGAGTACTGATCTGTGAATGCATGGAAGGAATTTCCTGAGGCTAAAGAAAGAATCCCCAGGAAGGAATAGGCTAAACAATCCTCAAGCTCAGATAGGCAAGCAAGTTTGTGTTTCAACTAGCCAGAGTGGAACAGCCTCCTAACGCATGGGCATTAAGCAGAGTCCTCAGAATGATTGTGCCTCCGTAATGGGGACAAATTAGCCTAGACTAAAGGTTATTCTGCATCTTCCTCACAAAGCTTAAAAGCAAACCTCAAAAGGATCAAACTGATTCCAAGTAACAAAGCCCAATATTTAAATGAGCATAACAAAACCCAGCATCTAACAATGTAAAATTAATAATGTCAGCATCCAATCAAACATTTCCAAACATGGGCCGGCCCGTGGCTCACTCGGGAGAGTGCGGTGCTGATAACACCAAGGCCCCGGGTTCGGATCCCATATAGGGATGGCCGGTTGCTCACTGGGTGAGCGTGGTGCTAACAAACATTTCCAAATATGCCAAAAAGCAAGAAAATGCAACCCATAAACAGGAGAAAAATCAACCAACAGATACAAGAAAGCCATATTTTAAGTTCTCCAGAGTTACATGTGGTTAGGGGCTACCTTACTGTACAGTGCAGGTCTAAGCACACAAGTTAAATGATAGAGATGGTTTGATTAGATAAAAAGGCAAAACCTGATTAAATGCTATTTACAAAAAATCCTCTTGAAATATAAAGACATGAGTAGGAAAAAAGTAAAAGAATGAAAAATAATTAAAAGTATAGAGAAACATGTACTATGAAAACACTAATCAAAAGAAAGCTGAATTGGGTACATTAATATCAGATAAACACTTCAGAGTAAGAAAAAGGATCATTACATAATAACAAAGGGCCAGTTTCCTACAAAGACATAACATAATGTGTGTGTACCTAATAGCAGATCTTCAAATGCATAAAACATAAAGTGGTAGAACTGAAAGGATAAATGTATTTATCCTTTCAATTATATTTAGATACTTCTGTACTGTTTTTTTGGTAATTGATAGGAAAATCAGACAGTGAATCAGTAAGAATATACCTAAACAGCACTAACAACCAACTTGATATAATTGATATGTATAGAGCACTCCACTCCAAAACAGCAAAACATATATTCTTTTCAAGTGCACGTGAAAGAAACATTTACCCAGAGAGACCATATTTTAGGCCACAAAACAAACATCAGCAAATTTGAAAGAATTGAAGTTACGCAAAGTATGTTCCCTAACCACAATGGAATTAAGCTAAATACCAATAACAGAAAGATATTTGGAAAATCCTCAAGTATCTGGAACTTAAACAACACACTTACAAATAAAATATGGGTCAAAGAGGAAGTCACAAAGAAAATTATTTTTAACTGAAATAAAATGAACACACAACATATCAACATTTATGTGATACACTGAAAACGGTATTTAGAGGGAAACATAGTTTTAAAAGCTTATATCAGAAATGAGGAAAGTTTTTAAATTAATAATCTAAGCTTGCACCCTAAGAAAATAGCAAAAAAAGGGCCGAGCCCGTGGCGCACTGGGTAGAGTGCTGCGCTGGCAGCGCGGTGACGCTCCCGCCGCGGGTTCGAATCCTATATAGGACTGACCAGTGCACTCACTGGCTTGAAATAGCAAAAGAAGAGCAAAATAAACAAAGCGAGCAGAAGAAAGAAAACAATAAAGCTAAGAGCATAAATCAATACATTGGAAAACAAAGTTATTAAAAAATCAATGAAACCAAAACCTGATTCTTTGAAAAAAAATGAATAAAATCGAATAATCTCTAGATAGGCTGATCAAGAAGTAGAAAGAAAACACAAACTAACACTATCAGGAATATAAAAATAGGCATCACCACAGATCACACCTATACTAAAAGTATAATAAGAACATATGAAAAGCTTCATGCCTGCCAATTACAGAACTTACATGAAATGGACAAATTCCTTGAAAGACACAAAATATCAAAGATTACTAAAGAAGAAATAAATAAATGGAATAGGCAGTTTTTATTAAAGAAAATTAATTTATGGTTAAAAGACTGCACACAAAGAAAACTCCAGGCCTAGATGACTTCATTGGCAAATTATACCAAACATTTAAAGATGAAATAATACAAACTCTATACAAACTCGAGGAGAGGAGGAAGTACTTCCCAACTCATTTTATAAAGCTAGCACTACCTTGGTAACAAAACATGACAGAGACATTCTAACGGGGAAAAATCCCACAAACCAACATCTCTCAAGGACATAGGCACAAAAATTCTCATCACAATATCAGCAAATCTCATACAGCAATACAAATGTTAAAAAAGGATAATGCATCAGGACCAAGTGGAATTTATCTTGGGAATACAAGGTTGCACAATATTAGCAAATCTATCAATGTAATTCACCAAATCAAGAAACAAAAAAGAAAAATGATACGACCTTCTCAATAGATGAAGAAAAAGCATTTGACAACATTAAACAACTAGCCATTATAAAAATTCCCACCGTGTTAGGTATTAAAGAAAATTTCCTCAATCTAATAAAGGGTAACTACAAAAAAACTACAGCACACATAATACTTCATAGTGAAAGATTGCATGCTTTTTTCCCAAGATTGGGAATAAGGCAAGGATATCCACTCTCAGTACTCCTATTAAATATCATACCAAAGGTTTTAATAAATGCAATAAAGCAACAGAAATATATAAAAGTTATATAAACAGTAAATAAAAAGTTATTTGCTGATTATATAATTGTTATAACAAATCCAATGAACCCTACAAATAACCTACAAGAACTAGTAAGTAAATTTAGCAAGGTTGTAGGATAAAAGGTGAACATAAAAACATCTATTTAATTTCTATAGGTTAGCAGTGAATAATTGGAAATAGGAAATCTTAAAAATACTAATTCAATATCCTCAAAATGTAAAATACTTAGGGATAAATTTGACAAAGTGTGTTTAAGACCAGTATATGGAAAACTATAAAACATTGCTGAGAGAAAATAAATAAAGCCTACATAAATGGAGAGATATAACATGCTTACATATTAGATATTGTTAAGACCTAATCTATACATTCAATGTAATTACAATAAAAATCTATCAGGCTTATTTTGTAGAAACTGATAAACTTATTCAAAATGTAAAGCATGTGAAATAGCTAAAACAATTTTGAAAAAGAATAACAAATTAGAAGGACTTATACTTCTTGATTTCACAATAATCAAGAGTGGTATCATTGTAGAGATTAATGAACACTACAAAGAGTGAAGAAACAGACTCACAAATATGTGATCAATTAATTTTTAATGGAGTGGTCAAGGTAATTCAATGGGGGAAAGGATAATCATTAAGCAAATCATATTGGAATAATAGGATATTCATATGAGAATAAATTATGATCATTATCTCACACCATATGCATATTCCCTTACATGGAAACTAGTTAAAACAGAAAGCAAAGCAACGCCTACTAAGGTGGATGCCAAACCTCAAATCCTTGGAGAGAGCTGTTACTGGACCTTCTAACTACTGCTAAAATTAGATTTAGATAGTAAAGCAACCAAATTTTTATCAAAAAGTTCTCAAAAAGGAAAATAATAAATTAATGTGTACAATGCTTTTCAAATTAAAGGTTGGCTACATTAGTTTGGAAATAATGCAGTCATGAAGAGATTATGCAAAGTAACTTTTCATATGGCCCAATTCAACCTTGTGTGAGGAAAGTGTCTTAGTTAATTTGACTAATATTTTTGTTAAATATTATAATTTTGTTACCTAATTACTTCTAGAAATTAGAATTAGAATATGATTACTAGAAATCTTCTAACCATAACAAAACAATTTTGTTAGCATGAAGAACAAATAATATGTGGTTGTGTGTAGTTTATAAGTGTGTTAGATCTGTAAATAATGATTTAGTAGAAATTTAAGGACTGGAAGATAAGTATACAGATGCTTTGCTTTCACTTTTATAACTTTTACTAACATGTCAGAGAAATGAATGTATAGCTCAGAATTGAGTCCAAGGTCAATGTATTCAGTCCTCAACAATGACACTAAGATTTTAAAGCAGGTCACATCACTGATGGAAAAGAATACAGATTCAATTGTTTAAAAAGAGCATTCATAATTTAAAGTGATAAGAACAGATACTACACATGATCTTAGCCAAAAGGCGGAGAAGCGATGAGAGCATTCATAATTTAGAAGTAAAAACCTCAGGAACACACATGGGGCAGAAGGCAGGAGCAGGTTGAAAACATCACTTCCATGCTGGTGGCCCATCACAGCCACTGCCACAGCCATGGATGCTGCAAAAGCAGCTAGCTGCCACAGTAGCAGCCACAGTCATTGTTCAAGCAGCCCACCAGCCACTCAACTGCATTGGCACAAGGAGAGTTATCAGCGGAGACTGGAAAAAGAAGAGGAAGTCTTTCTCTTCAAAGCCAACTCCAGAGTAACAGAAGAAGCAAAAGCTCTACCAGATGACCAGATATCAACCCAGAGATACTGGAGATATGAAAATCCAAGAAAATATGACACCACCAAAAGAATATAGTAATTCTCAAATATTGGACCCTACAGAGCAGGAAACCCTCGAAATGACTGAAAAGGAATTCTGAGCAACAGTCTTAAGGAAACTCAATGAGATACAAGAAGACTCAGACAACATAATGAAATCAGAAAAGAAGAAAAAAAAAACAGGATATGAAGGAAGAAATTTACAAAAAGATAAATACCTTAAAAAAAGAATATATCAGAGCCCATGGAACTGAAAGATTCACTCAATGAAATAAAAAACACAACCAAGAACTTAAGCAGCAGGTTAGAGTAAGCAGAAAAAGAATTTCTGATTTTGAAGATAGTCTTTTCAAGTAACCCAGGCAGACAAAGAAAAGGGAAAAAGGAATTTTTAAAAATGAACAAAATCTAAGAGAGCTAGCAGACAACCTTAAGCACACAAACATCCAAATCAAGGATGTTCTAGAAGGGGAGGACAAAGGAAAAGGCATTGAAAACCTGTTCAATGAAATAATAATGGAAAATTTCCCACGTATAGGGAGAGACACAAACCTACAGATCTAAGAGGCTCAAAGATCCCCAAACAAACTCAATGCAAAAAGAAAACACAGGAGAAACAATTCAGCAAGTAGGACTGGGCAAAGATTTTATGAATAAGACTCCAAAAGCACAAGCAACAAAAGGAAAATTAAACAAATGGTATGATATTGAACCAAAAATCTTCTGCACATCAAAAGAAACAGTTAACAGAGCAAAAAGACAACTTACGGAATGGGAGAAAATATTTGCAAACCATGCATCCACCAAGGGATTAACATACAGAATATGCTCAAACAACTTCACAGTAAAAAAACAAGTAACCCAATTAAAAAATGGGCAAAAGAACTGAATAGGCATTTCTCAGAGGAAAATATACAAACAGCCAATAGACACATGAAAAAATTCTCAAAATCACTAAACATCAGGGAAATGCAAATCAAAACCACACTAAGATATCATCTCATGCCAGTTAGGCTGGCCGGTATCAAAAAACAAAGAATAACAAATGCTGACAAGGATGTGGAGAAAGGGGAACTTTCCTGCACTGTTGGGGGGATTGTAAATTAGTGCAGCCATTATGGAAAACAGTATGGAGATTCCTCAAACAACTACAGATAGAACTGCCATACGATCCAGGAATCCTACTGCTGAGTGTTTACCCAAAGGAATGGAAATCATCATGTTGAAGGGATACCTATACTTGCATGTTTATTGCAGCCCTGTTTACAATAGCTTAGAGTTGGAACCAACCTAAATGTCCATTGATGGATGCCTGGATAAGGAAAATGTGGTATGAACATACAATGGAATACTACTGTGCCATAAACAGGGATGAAATTCTGCCATTTGCAGCAACATGGATGAACTTAGAGAAAATTATGTTAAGTGAAATAAGTCAGGTACAGGAAGAGAAATACCATATATCCTCACTCATTAGTGGGAGCTGGAAAAAAAAAAAAGAAAAGAAAGAAAGATAGAACAATCAACGATAATTCCTTGAACTTTTAAAAAGAGAGAACAGAACTGAGGCCACAAGAGGTGAGAAAGGGGGAGAAGAAGGGGATGATTAGAGAGAAATTGGTAAAGGGCCTCAAGAAATGTTTACATCGTGTAATGATAAAATAAAAAAAAAAAGTTTGTGATGCAAAAAAAAGAAGAAGAAAAGAAGAAATAAGTATGAGAAATGCCATAGATAAATGTCTATGAATTATCTATGATTTGTTAGTCTTGGTGTTCATAATGGGAGTGGGGCAGGAAGAAACTGGAAAGAGACCTGGGTTCTAGGTCTTAGCTATAATACTTGAGTCACTTATAGAAAATTTCAGTTTTCTCCTCCTATAAAATAAGTCCTGCCTACTCGATGCTCCTTGCACAAAGGCAAAGCCACCTACATATCTTGTACAGAGGAGGGAGGATGGTAGGTCACAAAGGATCTTCCTTTTCCCTTCATTTTATTGAACTCAGTGAAGAAATTTCTCCTGGAAACATATGACCTACCAAGGTAGACTATTTCATTTATACTGAAAGATCTTACTGCAAATTCCACTCCATTCTGATCAATCCTTTCCTAAAATCTACATCCAGAATTAGTATTTAGCTGTCATGTGCTGTGTAAACGCTACCTTGAAATTATTTCTTTATTGATTTATTCATTTAATAGTCATTCATGCAACAGAATTTATTAAACATCTACTAGGTCAAGATATTGTACTGCTATTGCCACTGCTTTCATGGAATGCATAATCTAGTGAGAGAAACATATAAAAAATAAGTAAGTGACATGATTACAAATTGCAATAAGTATAATGAAGGAAACAATAGGGAATGAGAGAAAGCATATGAAGTGATTTATTTTACATGTGAATTTCAGGAAAAGTCTCTCCAGGCTATATTTAAGTTGAAACCTATAGAATGAGAAGGAACTAGCTATGGGGTGTGTGTGTGCATGTATGTCTGTTCCAGACAGAGGAGAGAGGTATATAAAGACCTAAGGTGGGAAGAAGTTAGGAAGATGTGAGAGCCTGAAAGAAGGCCGGTAGATGGTGTTGGCAAGAGCTGAAATTGAAGAGGAATAGGCATGATCATGCAGGACTGTATATGACAAAGTAACCAGTCTGGATTTTATTCTACTTACATGGCAAGCTATTAAAGGATTTTCAGTATTAAGTAATATGATTTTCTAATTGTTTTGTGAACTAAAAAAACTAGAGAGTGCAAGATTAAAAATGTAGTCAGATTAAGTCTGTGTTCTCCCCGAAACTAGATTGTAATAGTGAATAGAGAATAGATGCAGCCACTTAGGGCCTAGCTTAGGACACGGGAAGGCACTCAATTCATGTTTATTAAATGAATGAATCTAATATTTACATTTTATAATATGATGTATTCTTCTATGTTAATAACATTTAAAATAACTAAACAACAGATGAGTGCATTTGAAGATCATGTGTTATAAGTTGAACAATATCTGTTTTTATTTTTACATTTAGAATTTGGTATAAAATGAAAACCACATTCAGCCAGGCAAACAAGAAGATGAGCAGAGGGAAAAGAGATGATATTTTTTTTCTCTCTTGCTCATGATACTATTTCCTTCAACTCATCTCTCTGTGAATGTCTTTGGATGATGTAAGGAACCTATTCTTAACTACAGGAACCATATGTTGTTTCTAAATGTTATGCCCTTAAGAACAGCTTACATTTTTTTGTAGGTTACTCATATTTGATCTTTATAAAAAAGCACCATCATAATAACAAATAATCAGAGCAGGAGTATGATCTTTTGAGTGTTTAATGGAGATAGAAAAATATTTCACTTTTTCTTATTCATTAAAGCAAAAAAATTTCACTACTAACTGTGCATATACATTATGATCTGGACTTTCACAACATGATCACGTAATCCTGAACAATGGGTCATTTGATTCAGCAATTACTTGATTTACATATGGAGGTCCACAGCACTGGCAATATCATAAACACATTTCATGCTACATTTTACATATTCACTTTGGGTATGTTGACCTAGTTCAAATTCTAAAAACAAAGCCTAAATTGGTTTTTAATACCCTACAGCTAAATAATTTGCTAATTATTTCTATTTAACTTCCTTTAATTAAAAAAAAAAGTCTTTGATAGGTGAAATAGCTCTGAGCTTTTTTGTTTTCAGCTCCTATTAGGGAAAATTTCATGTGGCCCAAATTATGCACAGATCAAAGATGTGAACTTTTGGGCTGTCTGTGATATTCATAGTTCGGTAATGGCTAGGAGCAGGAATGGGGGCCAAGCAGGACATCCTCACGGCCCATTCTCAGACTCCAGGGATCGTACTCCTTTAAACAAGCATGTGCTGTTGCTCAAAAAGCTGGACAATTGTGTTTTCAGAATCAAGTATTGTGGGCACAAGTCTGTGAGAATCACCATCCACCTAGTGTGACCTTTATTTGGAAAGGTAGACCCTACGAAGCAAAATTCTCCAGGCAATTAGGGATATGAAAACTGTTTTTCTTTTTTAAAGAGAAACTTACAACAACTTAGGAGTTTTATATTTTTAAAGCTTGTTTTCATAGAAATTGTTTTATTTGAACTGCACAACGCTTTATGGCTGGGAGAACTAGTATTTCCATTTTTCAGCTGAGAAACTGACTCATAGAAGTTAACACAAGTGATTAAAGGTGAAACTAACACAATAAATGAAGTCTCTTGGTTCTTAGTTATTACTATTTCCTTAACGGTATTATTGACTCTGGTCACTGTAATCCATGATGATAATAATGATATTGATAATTTATGACACATTTTAAGTGATTACTATATGCAGGCTCTGAGCTGAACACTTCCCTTATATTGTCTCATTTACTCCTCACTACAACCCTGTGAACCAGGTATCACCATCTCCACTTTACTGATGAGGAAATGGAGGCTTTGTGCTCGTAATCTCTACTTCTTAATACCACCGACTGAAAATTGGTTGGAGTACACTGCTTTGCCTACTCCCTGAAATGTCTTTGCCATCTTCACACTCATTTCAAAGATCTTATCTCTGCACAATCTGCATCTAAGTGCAGGATCTATGTTAGAGTGGCAATAAGGTATAATAAGATATTTCTATTTTTCTTTACTATTAGAGAAACTAATGACTTGACTAAGCTCAGATGGGAGCCCAAGATGGAAATTATAATTTTGGAGAAAGAGCTTGGTTTGACTTCTGATTCCACCATTCACTAGCACTGTTACCATCACTAAACTTTTTTTTTTTTTAGCAAACTTTTTTTCTAGAGAAGTTTTAGGTTCACAGCAATATAGAGCAGAAGATACAGAGATTTTCCATAGAACCCCTATGCCCGCACATGCATTAGCCTCCCTCATTGTCAACCGGAGTGGAACCCATGTCACAACTGATGAACTTGCATTGACACATCATTATCACCCAGAGTACATAGTTTACATTAGGGTTCAATCTTAGTGTTGTACATTTTATGGGTTTGGACAAATATATAATGACATGTATCCACCATTATAGTGCCATAGAGTATTTTCACTGTCCTAAAACTTCTCTGTGCTCTGCCTATTCATGCCTCCCTCTCCCTAACCCCTGACAGCCACTGATCTTTTTACTGTCTCCATAGTTTTGCCTTTTCCAGAAGGTCATATCGATGGAATCATATCATACGTAGCCTTTTTGGGTGGTTTCTTTCACTTCTTAATATGCTTTTAAGGTTCCTCCATGTCTCATCATGGCACAATAATTCATTTCTTTTTAGTGCTAATTAATATTCCATTTTCTAGATGTACCACAGTTTATTTATCCATTCACTTACTAAAAGACATCTTGGTTGCTCCCAAATTTTGGCAATTATGAGTATAGCTGCTTTAAATGTGTGCAGGCTCTTGGGTGGTCATACATTTTCAACTTCTTTCAGTAAATACCAAGGAGCATGATTGCTAGATCATATGGTAAGGGTATTTTTACTTTAGTAGGAAACAGCCAAACTGTCTTCCAAAGTGTCTATACCATTTTGCGTTCCCATGAGCAATGTTGAGAGTTCCATTATTTCACAACCTTGTCAGCGTTTGCTGTTGTCAGTGTTCTAGATTTTTGCCATTCTAATATGAGTATGGTGTTATTTCATTATTGTTTTAATTTGCATTTCCCTGGTAACATATAATGTGGAGCATCTTTTCATATGCTTATTTGTTATCTTTATATCTTCTTTGGTGAGGTGCCTGTTTATGTCTTTGGTCCACTTTTTAATCAGGTTTTTTTTTTTTTTTTTAGTTGAGTTTTAAGGCTCTTTCCATGTATTGGATAACAGCAGTCCTTTATCAGATAAGTCTTTTGCAAAAATTTCCTCCCAGTCTGTGGCTTGTCTTTTTATTCTCTTGACAGTGTCTTTTGCAGAGCAGAAATTTTTAATTTTAATGAAGTCCAGCTTATCGATTATTTCATTTGTGCCTTTGGTGTTGTATCTAAAAAGATATTGCCAGACCCAAGGACATGTAGATTTTCTATGTTATCTTCTAAGAATTTTATAGTTTTGCATCTTACATTTAGATCTATAATCCATTTTGAGTTAGTTTTTGTGAAGGGTGTAAGATCTGTGCCTAGATTCTTTTTTTCTTTCATCTTTTTTTCTTTTGGCATGTGGAGGTCCAGTTGGTCTTGCAGCACCATTTGTTGAAAAGACTTTCTTTTCTCTACTACATTACCTTAGCTCCTTTGTCAAAGATCATATTGATTATATTTATGTGGATCTATTTCTGGACTCTCTATTCTGGTCCATTGATCTATTTGACTATTTTTTCATCACACTCTCTTGGTTACTGTAACTGTATAGTAAGTCAGGTAGAATTAGTCCTCCAATTTTGTTCTTCTCCTTCAATATTGTGTTTGCTATTCCAAGTCTTTTGCTTCTCCATATGAACATTAGAATCAGTTTGTTCATATCACAAAATAACTTGCTGGGATTTTGACTGGGATTGAGTTGAATCTATGGATCAAATGGAAAGAACTGATATCTTGACAATATTGAGTCTTCCTCTCCATGAACGTGGAATATCTCTCCATTTATGTAGTTCTTCTTTGATTTCTTTGATCAGAGTTTTGGAGTTTTCTCATAAAGATCTTGTAAATATTTTGTTAGATTTATACCGAAGTATTTAATTTTGGGGATACTAATATAAATGGTATCATTTTTAGTTTCAAATTCCACTTGTTCATTTCTGGTATACAGGAAAGAATAATGACTTTTGTACATTAACTTGTATTCTGAAACTTTGCTATAATCACTTATTAGTTCCAGATGTTTTTCCTTTGCTAAACTTTTAAACTTTTCTGAGCCTGTTTCCATTTAAATAATGCTGGTAGTAATGCCTAAATGACAGGATCCTAATGGTCAAAATGAGAGCTCAAGTACAGTGCCTGGTACAGAATAGATGACTAATTAAGGTAGCTATCACTGTGACTTTAGTTTGCCAGCCTCACACAGAAGAGCTGATGCCTACTTCCCTCCAGGCATTCACAGATAACATGTAGGATGTGCTTTCCTTGTTATCTAAGAAGAGAATGCTCCATGAAGACTTTCTCCACCATGAAAGAATCCTTGGCTCAAGTTTCTTCCTGGAAACAACTCTGAAATTTCATTTTTGCCAGGGTGACAGTAACTGTAAGATATGACTATTAGTTGTATAGATTTATATGTTCTTTTTCTTAATGCACCATAATTGTTTATAAAATAAACAAAATGGCAAAAAGTTGACTCGAATACTTTCCATTTATTTCTACTAGTAGGAGATGAATTAATGAGTGAGATGGTATAGAGCATATAGAATGACTGAGAAGCATTTGGCTATTGTCTTGGGGTATATAAATATTTCTCACATAGGATGGAATATGAAACAACAGGAAAAGAAAAAAAGGTTTCTGTAAATTTTAAAGAATCCTTCATTATTAAAAAAATTATCAGTTTCATGTTTTTACCTTTGGATTTTGAAAACTTTGCTCTTTTTCTTGGAGAGAAAGAAAATGTTTGTAAGAGTTAAAATGTCAGAAGCCATTCCTTGTGCCTTCAAGGCCTAGGAGTCAAAAACACCAGCATAAGGAGATTAAGAATAGACAAAAGTAGAAGCAAAATGATATGTCCAGCAGAATTCTGAACAGGTACTCTTGCTCTTTGAATGATACCTCTGGCACTAATTCCAAATGAGCTTCTCTGCCCCCTCCTTGATCCTCTTTCTTACTACATTTTTCATTAACCAGCCTTGGTTACCTGGACTTCTCTTGGTTGTTTTTTTTGTTTGTTTTTTTTTCTTTCCCCTTAATGACTTTGTCTGTTAGAATCCAACTTGACTTTGTTTCCAGGCTCTGGGCTCTGGATTTGCTCTGCACCTGTGTCCATCCAGGTAAACCTTGACTGCTTTTGTTTCTGACTCCCTTCTCAGGGCAAACTCTTGCCGGGGGCTTTGATGCTTAACAGCCCCTCTGACTATTTCCTGGCTCCTCTCTACCTACCCCCAACCAGTCCCAAAGTATGGGACAAGTAATGAGCTTAATGTATAAAAGAATCTTAGTTTTAAAAATGTGTTTTCTAACAAAAGCAAGGTTCACACTGCCCAAATTTTATATGGAATGACTTATGAACATTTGATGAGTGAATGAATAAAACACTGTTTTATTTGCTCAAGATCCCCTTGTCTTTTTGCTTATATTTTAGAACAAAAGAAAGAGTCAGAAGATAATTTTTGTCTTGCAATTCAACCCAAATGAGAGAATGCGATAATCAAGTGAATAAGCACTATAAAACATCCAAAATTAATGGTTGAAATAATGTCTTCATACATTAGCTTTATTCATGGCCCAAGCCTTATCATCTATTTCACATTTAAATGTAAAGAACTCTGACTAATAATTATAAACTTTGTCAGACTCCTTAAAAAAGACTTTTCCTTAAACATTTGGTTAGCTTTATCATCATCATTATTAATTGGTCAACCCTTTTCCAGCATTAATGTATATTGGAGGGGACATGTTCATTTATAACATCTTAGGCATGCATAATAAAATTCACTTCTATATTACTGATGCTATAGACATTTTCACCTATCACTAGAGATGTGCCAGAGCACCCTGGCCTTTGTTGTAAGATATTGTATCATAAATATTGAGACATACTTCAACTCCTTGAAATGAATAGTTTGTTTAGTATGTGTTTTGTGCCATGCTATGTTTATTTAATGTTACATAAATAATACATTATAACAGTATTAGTAATTCTTTACCTCATGGTACTTCTGCTACCAACTAATTTTTAAATGTAAATAATTATTCATAGTTTTCACTTAAAAAAAAAACAGAACCCTAACATAAACAATACCAAAAAATTACAACATATACTCTCCACTATCAGTTTTCAGTATTTTTACTATTCATTGATATATTCAGCCATTTATTCACTAAACATTTACTGAAAGCCTTCAAAGTACCAGGCACTACTGTGTAAGGTGCTGAGTATATGGATACATAAGATATAATTATTCTTGCAATGACCTCATAGTTTAGATGAAAGGTTAAGCAATCATGCAAATAATTATAATATACTATGATGTAGGTTAAAATAGAGTTACTTATAAATTGCAGATATGAGAGCCTTCTTTCTGTCTGTAGGACTTATAGAGAGCTACAGAAAGAAGATAAAATTTGGTCTGGGTTTGAAGAATGAGCATCGATGCTGAAGAGACAAAGGAGGTAGAAAGTATGTTCCAGGAAGGAATACTTATATTTGAGGAAGACGGACTCGCTTGAGGACAGACAATGAGGCATGTGAACACAGGGGGCATATGGATAACACCAAGCAGTGCAGTGCAGCTGGAATGTGGGGAATATATCAGATGTGAGTTGTACATGAAATGGTGAGGAAGGGGAGAAAAAG
The DNA here is from genome assembly GCF_027409185.1 of Cynocephalus volans. Lineage (NCBI taxonomy): Eukaryota > Metazoa > Chordata > Mammalia > Dermoptera > Cynocephalidae > Cynocephalus > Cynocephalus volans. The sequence goes on from NC_084464.1 coordinate 83,982,632, forward strand.
GGATAATTCATTTTTCAAGGGTCTGCAAGCAAACTTGGTCGAAAAAGAGTAAAAATTAGATTGCAGTGATTTGACAAATTTCATATAAATGGGAGGGCAAAAAGGAAAGTGGGGGTGGGGCACTATCTATGAAAGGCACTTTTCAAAGTGGTTTAGTCTGGACGCTATTTGTAATAGAGGCAAAAGAATCAATAGTGAGAGAGAGCGCAAGAGTGATGGTTGATACAAAAGCGGAAAGAAACAACTCTACATGGTCCTCAAATCTGTTTTATATTCTTCATTCTCATGTAAAAGGGAAACTTCATTTACTTCATTTCTACCTCCCTTGCTGTTAGGCAAGGTGATATGAATAGTTCAGGACAATAAATTGTGAGCAAAAGTTTAATGTGTTACTTTTGGGCTGAGGCAGTGAAAAGTTCTTATGTGATTTCCCAGTGTCTCTATTTCTCTGTCATGGGAACAAAGGGGACCTCATGTTGATGTGGGAAACCACGTGATCACACCTGCCTAAATTCACAAGTCACAACATCAAAGACAATTGCTCTGGAGAGTTAGGAAGATCCGCAATGGACCTGGTGGGGGCCATAAAGATTTTATCAAGCCATTGGATTTAGGGGTTTTATTCATTTGTTTTGTTACTGCAGCATAGCATGGCAGATCCTAATCAAAGCACAAATTTAAAAGTCAATACTTAAGGGTCATACAAGTCAAAGGAGGAAGAACATAGATTCAAGGTCATAAGTTAAGAGGCCTGGAAAGAAATAGGTCCACTTCTTCCTCTGAAACATGTAAAGGGAAGGACAAAAATACAGGAAAATTTGGAGGCAGAAAAGGGAAGTTAAAGGAGTTTATTCATCATGGCCATTACATTCCTGTGATGTTAGAAATTAAGTCTTCTGCTGAGAAGGTGAGTAGCAAGATTGAAGGAAGTAAAATTATAAGCAGTTGTTGATTGAACAGTTGCTATAAGAAATGGGAAAAACAGCCAGTTAGACAGAAGAAAAAGAACTGCAAAGCAGTGGTACCTGTCCAGTTGGGTCTGTAACTCATGCATTTAAATTCAGTGAAGTCAGTCAACACGATTTCATCATTTTTTCTATAGCAGTGATTGCCAGCCTGAGAGAAGGAGCAGAAAAAAACAAAAAACTGAGCACATAGTAGGGCTTGGAAAATAAGTTATGATATGAAGAGGTGAATTCTAGATAAATAAAGAAGTTTGGGAAAAAGTAGTTGAAATGATTGATGATCTCAATAGTGTTCAATCCAAAAAGGAAGAAAGTGAAGCCAAAAGGAGGCTGATAGAGCAAAATATTCTATAAGAAATGGGATGTTTTAATGGGGTTAAAGGGAGAGTTTAGCAGAACTATGGGTGTAGAAATGGATTAAAAACAGGAGATTATTCTTATGGAGACAGTAATATAATGTAGTGGTTAAGAGCAAGTTGTTTGGGTTTCAATAGCAATCTGCTTCTTACTAGCTGTGTGACATTAGGCAAGTTAGTCACTTATTTTTCTGTGCCTCAGTCTCCAAATAGGAAATTTTAACCTACCTCAAAGAGTTTTTGTGATGACTGCATGAGTTAAAATACATAAAGTTCTTAGAATATTGTGTGGCATAAAGTGCTCAAATAAAAGTTGTTGTAATGATAGGATTTATGCAGTCATGGGGATAAGTGTCAAAGTGTAATGGACATGAAGATTATAGATGGAAAGAAGTTAGGGAATTGTAAGGTGGGGATTTGGTGAATCATCAGTGTGAGCACTGCTTATTCTCAAGATGCTGAGGAGAACCAAAGAGAAGATTTTAAGTCAGTGTAACCTCCTCAGTAGATATAGTGATAACATAAAATAATGACCATGAGGATGGGAGAAGCAGTGTGTCCAGTGGTCCCACAGATCTGTCTCTTGCTCCAACAGTGTTCGAACAGAACAGTCCCAGGGCAGATGGGAGTAGAAAAAAGGTAAGACATTTCCTAAAGGGGAATGTAAGAGTATGCACCTTGAGCCATCATCATGAGATAAGAAATGGGGAGTTAATTTGCTTTTGATTTTTGTTTACCTCAACTTCACATATTCATTTTCTTTTCTACATTGACCACTTGTAATCCTTTTAGAGTTTTGTAATTCTTAGTTGTAATCAGGAGCTGACTATGGGGCTCTTTCACTACATAAACAAAACATGCATACATTTATCACATTTAAGGTTATCAAAGAATAAATAATTCCAATGTTATTTAAGCTATTCTAAATCATACAAAATGATGTCAAGCTTGCTAATACATTTTACAAAACTAGCATAATGCTAATACTAAAGCTAGACAATAATAACAGAAAAAGAAATAGCCCAATTTCACTTATGAATACAAATGCAACATTTTAAATAAAAAATTAGCAAACAAAATCCAGGAGTGTATCAGCAATGATCTAGTATAGTTTGTTGCCATGATGCAAAGATGCTTTTATGTCAGGAATTCTTTCAACAACAAAATTTATTATACCGGTATATTAATGGATTTAAACCATATTAATAGATGCTGAAAAGGCATGTGATTAAATTAGCAGCCATTCCTACTAAAATTCTAATAAAAAATAAGAATAGAAGGAAACCACCTAAATATGATAAATACTACTTATGCAAAACCAAAAGCAAATGTCATTCTAGACACTAGCCTAAGAAAATCCATTTAAAAACTATTATATGGGAATTTGGTAACATGCCTGTACATGTAATACCTATTTAAAAAGCAATGGTATGGCTCTATACTAGAAATAATCAGATAGAATTAGAAATGTAAAAAAAAAAAATTCACATTCAATAGTACAAAAACTTTAAAATATTTTGAAATAAATTTAATAAGAAAGGTATAAGGCCTAAAGGAAGAGAACCATAAAATCTTATTGAAGGGCTACATCTTGAGCTGAACAAATGGAAAAACACAGAAAAAAAATACCCCATTCTTGCATAGGAAGATTTAATATTACAAATATGTCAATTCTGCCCAACTAGTTATACACACTTAATGAAATTCCAATTAAAATCTCTATGGTTTTAAAAATTGGATTATCCTACATTTTTTATGAAAGAATAAATGTCCAAGAGAAGCTAAGAAATGTATGAACATGAAAAATAATAATGAGAAGCCTTGCCAGATATTAAAATAAGTTATAAAGTCAGCATAATGAAAATGGTTGGGTATTAGCATAGGGAAAGACTAATTGATTAGTAGACTGGAACAAGAATTACAGAGTACGTGAGAGCTTAATATAGGACAAGAGGGGTATTTCACTTAAAAGGGGAGAGAATGATTTATTTAGTAAATTAGTACATTTTATTTACATAACAGTGTATAGCACAATTTGCTGTTCATTTGAAAAAAATTGAAGTTGGACCACTACCTCATACGATATACAAAAATACTGAATAGGTCTTAAAAGTTGAAAAACAAAATAATAAAATTTTAAAAATATAAAACTTAGGAGACCAAATGTATAACCTATATGTTGGAGATAATTTTCAAAGTAAGTTAGTAATTCAGACATTTTTTAAAAAACATTTTTTATTAATATATTCATTGTTACAAATCATACTTATTCTTTATGCCCCTTATCCAAACCCTCCCCTTCATTTCCCCCTCATTCTAGGTTTTATAGGTGTTCTTTGGTAGTGTTAGAACTTTACTAGTTAATATCAAACTTTGTCTCTGGTCTGTGGGTATTTTGTTATTTCTTTCAGCTCTGTGTTGGACTATTTGCTATTCCTACCACTTAAACTCTGCACTAGAACTAATTTGTTGTCCTTTGCTTACTTCTAAAATGGAGGAAAGTCCTGTAGGGACTAGTACCTGAGCTCTGTGGTTGAGCTAAACTGCTTCATTGCTGGAGATATCCTGGAGAAGGCTTTCTGTGCAGCTCAGGTTTTAATGGTTGACTTTATAGGTACTTCTGGCTCTTGTGAGGTACAGTACACCTGGGTTGTGTAGAAACTCTGGTCTGGGCCTAAGACTTTACAGCAAACTGCACCCTCTACAGTTCTATATTCCTGACGAGTCTCCACTGAGTGGTCCTGTGCTGATTGGAGGGCCGTCCTTGCCCCAGTGTTCCCCAGGTGGGCCCAATCGTCCCCATTGCCTGCACTCCAAACACTTCCCATAGGACAGGCCATGTGCCAGTCCCTTGTAATGACTCACCAACCTCTAATAGTTCATTTTTTCTGTTGTCTGTGACTCCTTGCTCCTGTGTGGGTCCTGTTAGTGGTCTTGTTGGTCTGGGGGCCACCAAGTTCCTATTTTCCTCTGCCACCTCCACGCAACTTCATAGGAAGGGCACTGCTGTGGCTTTTGCCAGCTTCTGCTCTGTGTGCTCAGCAGCTCTAGCCTTAAAGCGGCCGGAACTCAAAATGGTGGAAGCAATCCTTTCTTTCTCTCATCGTGGCTTCTCCTGCCTTCATGAACTCCATAGGTCTCTCCTCCTCTTCCCCTGAGCTCTAATGGCCCCAGCTTGGCTGCCATTGCTTTTTAATAGTTGTAAATTGGTTGATTTGTGGGAGAGAGTGATGCTAGGAACCGTCTATTTGGCCATCTTGCCATAAATTATTTTTGAAAATTCATGATTGATCCTATACAAATGTTAAGCAATTTTTTTATTGCAAAATATACCTGTGCTAGTTAGAATGAATTCCCCTAACAAGAAGTCCAACTCATACAGGCTCAAAAATAAAGGAATTTATGGGCTTACAATGGCTAGAAATCCAGAGGCAGCATAGCCTTTAAGAGTGGCTTAACCCATTATCTTTATTCAATTCATTTATTTATGATACTTTCATCTTTGCACACTTTTTTGAATTAGTTTCCTCCTGAGGCTGGTATCAAACGGCTACAGCAGTTTTTCTGGAAGTGGCACCTACACTTGACAATGGCCAGGAAAAAAAGCCAATTTCCTCCAATAATCTATTCTTAAGAGTGAGGAAAGAAGCTTTCAACAAGTTTCTTCTCACCTCTTATTGGCCCCAACTGGCTGCATTTTGGAATCCCTGTGACTAGAAAAATGAATTGACTGGCTTAGGCCCAGGTGTATACATAAAAGGATTGTCACAAAATTTGGTTTTCTCAGTGTGGAGGATTTTCCGTAATTTTAACTTTTTTCCTTATATCAAATTGAATTTTTAGAAATAAAATATATTATTACCATAATTTAAAAAATGATAAAGCTACTTTTATTGTGGAAAAAAATTACCTCATAATAACAGTGAGCTGGGGAGAGTATGGACTTATAATCCCGGACATCTCTTTATTGTGTCACTTTCATTGATGTCCTGGCAGGAAGTTTTTCTTTTTTTTAAATGCAATCTTCTTGAGAGAAAATTTTCCTCCAACAATTTGCAATGAGTTTAATTATATTTTTTTAATATTTGTTTATTTATTTAATTATTTAATTTTTTAAAAAATTTTTATTGAATCAAAATTGATTATACATATTTTTGGGGTTCAACATTGAGATATGCTGATCAAATCAATATTACTAGCATATATATTGTTACAAATTGTAATTATTCTTTATGCCCCTTGTCCAATCCCTCCCTATCCCCCTTTTTCTCTCCCCTTCCCCCCTCTAGTCACCCTAGATTTCTTCTCTCCCTCTGAAAGAATAATGGTTACTTTGTTGAATTGCTGCCTAAACGATCTGTCCAATGCTGAGATGTGTGATCAGGTCCCCCAATACTATCATAGAGCAGATGCCTCTTCCGTCACTACAAAATGGGCTCTGTGGAGACAGACATCCTCCTCCTTTCCTTGTCTCTGCTGGTGACTCTCCTTGTGTCATCTCACTCTAATGGCTGGTGGACCATCTGCATGGTGGTTGTGGCATCTAGCCACCTTCACAGCAGTCATGGTTATCGTTGTGGCTGTGTTTGGCCACCCACATGGAGGAGATGTTTTTGGCCTGCTCCATGGTGGTGGCAGTGTTCCTGGTTGTGGAGATGGTCCAATCCCCAGTTCCATGCCCCAGGTCCCCGAGTGGGTCCCGAGGTGCTGGCATGGTGTGCCTGGTTATGGGAGGGGGGTCCAGTCCCCAGCTCTTTACCCTGGGTCCCTTTAGGCAGGCCCCGAGGCACTGGCGCAGTGTGCCCAGTTGTGTGTGGGGGGAACAGTCCCCTTCTCCATGCCCAAGGTGCCAGGGCTGGCCCCAAGGTGCTGGCATGGGGTGCCTAGTTGTGGGAGGGGGGTCTGGTCCCCGGCTCCATAACCCGGGTACCCATGTGGGCCCTGGGGCACTGGCACAGGGTGCCTGGTGATGGGAAGGGGGTCCAGTCCCCTTCTCCATGCCCCAGGTCCCAGTGTGGGCTCTGAGGTGCTGGCACAGTGTGCCTTATTGTGGGGGGGGATCCAGTTCCCAGCTCCTTACCTGGGTCCCTACGCAGGCCCCAAGGCACTGGCACAGTGTGCCTGGTTGTGGGATGGGGGACCGGTCCCCTTCTCCATGCCCCAGGTCCCAGGGCAGGGACCGAGGCACTTGCATGGGGTGACTGGTTGTGGGAGGGGGGTCTGGTCCCCTTCTCCATGCCCCAGGTCCCAGTGCAGGCCCTGAGGTGCTGGCATGGTGTGCTTGGTTGTGGGAGGGGGGTGCAGTCCCCAGCTCTTTACCTGGGTCCCTAGGCAGGCCCTGAGGTGCTGGCACAGCGTGCCTGGTTGTGGGATGGAGGACCGGTCCCCTTCTCCATACCCCAGGTGCCAGGGCAGGCCCCAAGGTGCTGGCACGGGTGGTTCATCCCCGGCTCCATACCCCGGGTACCCATGTGGGCCCTAGGGCACTGGCACAGGGTGCCTGGTGGTGGGAGGGGGAGTTTAATTATATTTATTCAACATTTTAATAGTTACAAATAATTATTAAGTGAATAATTGTAAGTTAGATAAGTTAAGTTGAATAAGTTAGATAAATAAGTATAAAATAAATATATTAATTTAAACATATTTTTTAAACATTTATTAAGCAGTTCAATTAACATTTACTTCTCATCAAGCTTTGCTGTTTAGTTTGAACAATGACATGGTTGATAGATAAATTGGAATTACATTTCTACCTCACTGATTACACTTGTTTTATGACCTTGAAACAATAAGTTATACCACCTTCATCTGAGAGAAGGAAACACACCACTTCCTTTTGATAAGGTGTATCCAAGAGTGACTATGAACACACTTCTGTGGAAGTCTGAGCATCTCAGCCATGGGAGCGAGGAAGAGATATAGGGTGTTCCCACACTCACTCTGAGAATTTGCTCATCTCATCTTACTAGTTGTTCTTACTTAGATTCTCATATACCTCAGGAAATGCTGCCCAGTGCTACCACATACAGAGGGCTATTTTTAGCACTGGGCCTCCCTGGGGAAACTGGAGAACATGAACACTCATTGACAAGGAAGTTGAAGAGAGCAAAGGCTTAAGAGGGAAAGATGAGATGCTTTTTATGTTTTCTTCTTGTGATCTTATCTGGCAGCTTGTCATCCAGTTAGGAAGGTCTAAGAGATAACAGAGAGAGTACTGAGCAGTGAGAGGTAGTTGGAAGAAGGAAGATGGTTGGTAGTGGGAAGGAGTGTGAAGCATTGTTATGTGGAGAGGAGGAAAAGCTATGGAATTGGGTTACTTGAACATAGAGGGAAAGTTGAGGGCAGAGAAGCTGTTTCTGAAGAAGTCACCTAAGACCTGGCGTAAAAATCTTTAAGAGTTTTGAAAGAGTGGCTAAGAAGAGTTGGAAATTGCTTATGATAACTTTCCAGCCATGTGAATTTAAGGAAATTACTTCAAGGTCACCACCCTCAGTTTTCTTATTTATAAAATGTAGGTATCTAATATCTATCTCACAGGGTTATAAGGCTTCAATGAGTCACATGTATGTAAAACACTCAACATGGTGCCTAGAACATAGAAAACACTTACAAAGAGTGGCTGTCATTACTTTGTTTTAATTTCCGTATTCTGAACAAAAGTGCTCTAGTGCTTATAAAGAGGAAAAAAAATAATAAACTGTACGGCAAAGGGGATATTCTAGCTCTTCCTCCTCATACACATACGCTCATACACAGGGAAACAAATTACAGATGCAATCTTGGTAGCATAATTCATACATAACAAGGCAGTGGTCAAGAGAGTTATTATACTACATTATGTGGACACTGTCCACCTTTGTTTTGTAGTTATTCAGCAAAGAGAGGAAACCTTCTGAACTATCATGAACATGGGTTAAGTGTAGTATGAGTTTGAGGGCAGACCAAAGTAAATCAATTTATCTCCTTTAGACACTCTGTGCTAACTAAATGTAATAGATCCCAGGGGGAAAACTGAATAAAAGATAGGTAAATGCATCAATATTAACACAATCAAAGAACAAGAAAAAGAAATGTGGTACATAGGGCCGCAAGTTGATGTTCAGCAAGGATTACTAATTCAACTTCAAAACAAGAAAATATAAAATTAATATTAGAAATATAATTGTGTGTTAGAAGCAAAAGCAAAATAACCCACAGGAGATACTCCTGCACTGGCCAGGACTTTAGACCACATGACTTCTAAAATCCTTCTAACTCTCAGTAAAAAGTAACATAATCATTCCTTTGAACCAAAAGCACACTGTGATCCCAGCATAATAAATGTTATCTCTTTTAATTTTGCCTTTTATTCAAGTTGATTTTTTTGTTTCAGTTTCCCAGTGAAAAGCAACTGACACTAAAAGTCTTAGAATATGGTATGTAACACCTTTGCTCTTCAAAATGGCTGAAGTTATTGTTTTGGTTTTGGAGAATTTTATAAAATTTTATAATTTTTACTTAAAAAATTGTCAGCAACTTTCATTTAAACAACTTTCTTGTTTTTAATTCTCCAAGCTTTCTATATATATATATATATCTTCCTGATGCAATCAAGAGAAGCAAATGTGCTAGGTTTTTTTGTCTCTGTTATCTTCTCCCTCTTCTTGCAACAAATATCCTCATTGACTGTATCCTAAATCTAAATTTAACAGAAATAAGCCATGTGACCTAAAATCTCCCTACTATTTTTAGGTTTCTGGAACTGGAAGGTAGATGGATGAAAAAAATATAGTATGTCATCTTAGGAGTCTATTGCAGGACAGGCTCCCCAGAAAGCATACTCTGAGATAGAGATTTGTGTGCAGTAATTTTATTGGGGATTGCTCTTGGGAACAAAACTTATGGAGAAAGGGAAGGAAGTAGGATGGGATCAAGATGATGGGCTGTGATGTAGTCACAACAAGACTTCAGCCAGTTCCTGGGATTAGATTAGGAAAGGGGCCAGCCTTTATTCTGGATGTGAAATGCCCAAGGGAAGAGACTTGAAATTAGGCACGGAAGCTCTCTTCAGCTAAGGGATATTCCCAGAGAAAGCTGAAAGCTGATAGCTGTCAGCAGGCAAAATACCTTACTCCTGGGAGGGTAAGATGTTTAGTTGTAGAGCAGGAACCTGGGCAGTGCAGCATGGCACCCACCACAGAAGTCACAGAGAACAGATGTCATTCTTGGGTCAAATGCTGGCTGTAAATGTGAGGTGAACGACAGTTGAGATAACATTTTGTCTGGTCCCCTCCCCTACATTCATATTCCTATACTCTTTACTTTTCTGCTATTCCACCTGCCATTGCGGGGGCAGAGGGATGAAACAGCAGAATGCAGAGAACAAAGAGATCAATTATTTGCATTTGAGTTTCAAGAACTTAGGCTTCAGCAAAAACAAAACATTTGAAAAAAGCAGGATGTGTAAGAAGAGAAGGTTTCTCAACACCTCCCAGACTAGATAAAGATTCCCTGTGCTTTGGTGAGGAGAAAAAGTAGAGAGAAAGTAAAGAGAATTTACGGACCTGTGGATTTCTGGGGTAGAACTTAGAGAGCTGAGAGCACAGGAGTAAAGTAGACATGCAAGGAATTTACAGATTAGCGGGGAAGATACATTCAACAAATAAATGCAGTAAAGTGAATTGACTATCATGATAGAACATATAGGAAGGGAACCTAACCTGACCCAGGAATTTGGGAATCACTAAGAAAGAGATATTTAATTGGAAACCTGCAGCATAAGTAGATATTGCCTGAATAGAGAGTGCAGAGAAAGAGTTTCAGGGAAAAGGAAGACATGAAAAAGCATGGAGGAAGAGAATGTGTTATGTTTGAGAAGGTGAAAGAAGATCAGGGCAATTACTGGAATGTAGAAAGAAAAGGAATGCTAGGAAATGTAGGCAAATCTATTAGGAGTTTGGTGTTGTAATCAAGAAGAGGAGGGATGAAGGGATTCTCAGGAGGAGAACTGGGAAAGTATAAAACCAACCGAGTGGAGAGATATTCAAGAAGTAGCATTGATAAGACTTGGTGATTGATTGCTGTAGGACTGAAAAAGAGCTTGCGGCAAATGTGAAAGATCTAGTGGGATTGATGGGAAATATTGAGGACCCAGTTTAGGATAGTGACCAAGAACTGTACAGCACCAATTATTCATACATACCTATAAATCAGGTTATTTCTGAAGACCTCTCTGCCTTTGGTCTTTCTATTCCTATGGAGTTATTTTATGCGATTTCACAGGCCTTGAGAGAAATAACTACCTCTGTGAGTTACTTTAGGACTCCAGCCATGCCCAGTGATTTACTGGAGAGAAGGGATTTCTTAAAGGGAGGTGGAAATAGGAGGGCAGAGGGAAGAAAAAGTTTTTGGTCCTAAGAAAGTTTACTTTTCTGGCGGCTCAAGATTGTCCTCTCTGGTGAGCTTCACCTAGTGACTGATTCATTCAAATTTGTGCACCGAGTACCTATTCTATACACCATGCAAGGCTCTGTGAAAGATCTAAGGATGAATAGCAATGGAGTGGAGTACCCACTCCACTGGCAGCTCCTTCAGGGCTGCCTTGGAATCAGCCCCAAAGAATCACCCTCAAACCTTATTGCCTTTATCAGCCATGTAGGAGTATTGAAAATATGCAGCTCCTTAAATTAGATTGGAACCTGCCCAATTTACCTTCCTTCCACTTACATCTTTTGGCATATTTCCTATTTTCTTTCAAGTGCAAATCTTTCTGCTTCTTGTAAATACAATCATTGTGTCAGCTACTTTAATTCCCTTCTGCTCCAAGTCCCCAAACAGCACTATTTTTGGATTCTCTTTTATTTCTCTTCTATCCCTTAGCCTGATAATGATAATGCCATTAGTTGTCATGGCCATCTCCCATTCTTTCCTGACCATGTAAGTCATCATGGGTAAATCTCAACCAGGAACTACCCTTGTTATTTCATACCCTTCATTCATGTCTCCTCCTGCCCATTTCAGCAAGCCCCATGGCAGCCCACAGACAGCCTTTAAAGAACATGCTCATGTGTTTGGATATTGCTTGTTCTTCTCTTTCTCCCTCCCTCAATGACACAAACTCTGCTCCCTCCTGTTCTGTTCTCCACTCTTCCCTCCTGCCCTGTGGTTTCCCCCTCTTTCTCCTCTATGTCTCTTACTGGTGTGAGTGATTAAGGGAAGCAGAGATCCGTAGCAATCAGAGCTGAGCTCTCTCTCCAACTCTCTACCTCTCCTCTGAAAATACTTCAAGTCACAGATAAATGAGATATGGAGAATTCTCTTAGAATAATAAAATACTGCAATTAGTTTGCCTGGCCACTTCCTAGGTGTATGACTTTAGGTAAGTTATCTCTCGAGGCTTCAGTTTCTTACATGTATAATCAACCTAATATGTGATTGGTGGGTAGAGATGGATTTATTAGGAAGCCTACGAAGCTTAAGAGATAAAAACTGGTGTTGCCTCCATATGCATTTTTTTTTAAAATTCAAGAATATACCAAGCATAGAGGAAAACTGACACATTAACTATGAGAAGGTTGTTTAGAATGTGTACATGTATTGTACAAAATGTGTATTAAAGGCTATATAAAGACAATAAATTTTTAGGTAATTTTTTGCTACCATTCTTAATACTGCATCAGAATTATTTCCAGCACTTGATGTAACATTCTGCCTGCTGAATATACATTACTCAAGAAAGAGTTAAATAGATTATACCTTCGAAAATTTTACAATCAGAAGAAGAGATGGGTAAGAAGGGAAAAAAATCCCCAAATATTTACTGAGAAACTTTATGTCATACTCTTCCAAAAGATAATTATTTTTTAGAGAGAATGTAGATGGTTATTCTTATGGGTTAATTCTTAAGGACTTTTCATAAATTTTTAAAAATGAAAACCTTTTATGAACTGTCTAGTTTAATTTATTAAATGCAATTTAAAATTAAAGAACAGCTACAGTTTATGGTAATATCATTAACAAGATTTATACAGAATTTTACATGCATCTATGTGTTCATACATTATAATGTATTTGTAGCTTAATGTAATAAATAGGAATAAATTAAGCTACAATTACATATTATTTTCTCCAATTTATAAATTTTATCTGTTTTATTGGTTTACTATACCTGCATAAATAAATCAGTTTAATTTAAATATTAACTTGTAATGCAATATATGTTAGGTCAGTTAACAAAGAAAGTAAATTTACAAATTTATACCTGTAATATTGCATGATATGTTTTTATAAAAGAGTTATGACAACTTTAAACATGCAAGGAAATCTCTTGTTTGAGTAATTAAATTCCAGATTATCTTCAGTCACACATAGAGTTCCATGGTAAAATCAAGGTTAGTCTGTTTACCCTTTGTATGCATTATTGCACAAAGTCTATTTTCTCTTCTGCAGTTATATACTTAGTAGGTAACACACACACGCATACATACACAGAATTTTTTCTAGATTTATTTCTGCCAGTTATGTTTGTACCCACAAAGCATAACTAAAGTGAAACTTACAAGTCTAACTGCTATTAGAGTTTGATTGCAAGCAATGAAAACAAACTCTACCTAATTAAACAAAAAAGAAATTTGTTGGAAGGATATGGATTAGCTCACAGAATCAAAGAGAAAACTGATGGGTAACTCCTGGGGAAAGGCAGACCCTAGAGTAGTTCTAGGGATCTAGGTGGAAGGAACCAGAGGATGGAGACCCCAGAAACTCACTGGAATGAATCTGCATTGGCCATTTTTCACCTCAGCATCACTCTGCTTGGGATTCAGATTTCCAGAAGAGTCAGCCTAGCCAGGTTCACAGGCCACACCCTGACTGGGATGGTCTGAACGTCTTCACTAAAATTACCACAAAGCAGGCTGGCAGTTGGACAGACATAGATTCCCAAAGGAAAAAAAGAAGTGTGGTTACCAAAAAGGGGAAAAGATTCTGGGCAGACAAAAGCAGTACATGTTTTTAGATTCTAAAATGTAGGAAACAATAATATTTATTTGTAATTGCTACAAATGGCTTTGATCATGAATAGTTAAAACTTTCATATGGACGGATATTGCAGCCAGCAAGACTTTTATTAAGAATAATGAATAAGAAAAATAAAGATATTTCTTATTTTATTTCCCTCTTCCATTCACTCATTACTCCTAAGCTTTCAGTGGAACATGCAAGCCTTTTACAGATAATATTTTTGCACTTGGATAAGTATAGACCACAAGCCAGGAGACCTAGACTGTGTTCTCAATTGTTTCTCTAATGTCCTAGGAGACCTTGGCTAACTGAATCTTTTAAGGGTTTAGTTTCTTCATTCATAAAACAAAGCTGTTAGAGTACAATAAGTTCCAGCTGTAGCTCTCATTCTGTGGTTTGATGACAGCAGGCAGACTTCTGCTACTGGTTTCTGCCACGCTTTCGAAGGGTCAGGCCACTGTAGAGGAGCCACTGGCCTGTGCCTACAGTTTCTGGAGGTTGACTAGTGGCAAGAGAATATCCAGCCACTGCTGAGGACTCGGGATAGGTTTGTCCATTTATTTACTCATGTAATCAGTCAATCATTTACCAAGCCTACATTAGGGGATGCAGATGAGAGCCAATACTCTGAAGACAAGTACAAATTCTAGTTCATAATAATCCCTAAATAAGAAACAAGATCTCGTGAATTTGAAGAAATCTGAAGGAAAAAGAGAAAGAGTCCTATACAGATCAACTCATCTCAATGTATTAACTGTAATAATAGGTTATTTAGAAGGGGTCATTGGATCAAGAAAGAGGGCACGCTTTCCACTGCAGTAGAGAGTCAGAAGGTCGGGGGTGGTTCTGAAGGAACTTAACAAATAAATAGGAGTTTAGTTTATTCACTCATTCAACAGTTACTGAGCACCTTTGTGAAGATACTGTGTTAGGCAATTGAGAATGGCCATGAAAATGAAAAACAGTCGAGGAAATGGAAGTAAGAGTAGAGAGAGAAGAGGAAAGGAAAGATGTTTTAGATAGAAAAGTGTAGAAACAGTAAACCTGCAGTTATCACTTTATAAAAACAATGATACTAGTGGCTAACGCTTAGTGTTTGCTCTTTGCTAGGTTTTCGTGCACCAAACTATTTTTGAGAGAGTTACTGTTACTATTCCTGTTTTATAGCTGAGAATAGGATAGAGTTCAAGAAACCTGCCCAGAGTAACTCAGCAAGAATGTAGCAGGTTTGGGATTTGAACCCACACAAGTCAGGCTCCAGAGTCTGGGTGTTTAACCATGGTGCTATGCCACCTGTCTGCACATTTGTAATAGCTGAAGAATCATCCAATATAAATTTAGTAGGGTTGGCCTATTTTAGACCAATTCAAAATACCAAACCAGTTTAAAAGAATAAATTAGTACATAGACTATAAATATTCTCCTTAAAATTACACCGTCATTTCTTTTTTACAGCTTCTTGCCTCCTGCTGTCAGGGATAAATCTCCCCCAAATTCAGCCTTTATGAGAGAATCTTTGGATAGAAATGAACATTTATATAGAAATAAGAAAAATATGATTTATTTGGATTTTCTTGGGTTAGAAAAAGAACTTCTTTTAAAAATTGAAAAGTGTGGTTATTTTGTTTCTATGAAGAATTGTAATTTTGGTTCATGATAATTCCTAAGCTGATGCAGGTGAGACTCACTACTCTCCAGTTTCTCAAGAAACTAGATCTTGTTAGTTTAAAAAAAACCTGAAGGAAATTAAATAAATGTACTATTGTAGGACAATCTGGTCACTTCTCCCTCAAACTTAAGGAATAAACATTATCATTGAGTTATAAAAGTTTTTATTTGACTATGGGATTTTTTATTTTATTATTACTACTCATTTTGTAACATTATCTGGAGATACATAGTCATGTCCCTAGTTTTGCTTTTAATTTTTTTTTTAATTTGGAAACAATGAATTTAGGGACTAAAATCATTAAAAATTAAAGAGCATGACAGATACAGATTCACAATAGAGCCACACATACAGATAAGTTTAAAGGATCATTAAGAGATAACTTTTTGATCACAGTAGAATTATTTTCCATTAACTAGTGAAAATATTAAGTCTAAAGCCTGAACTTTTTCTTTCAGAATTCTTTCTAGACTCTCATGACTCACAGAAATATTTTCCTCCTCTGAACTTCTGTGACATTCACTGTTTCGTCAATGTGTTTGGCCCTTATCATACCCTGCTTGAATTATAAATGACTGCTAGGTGTGTATAATTTTTGTTACCCTGTGTGAAGCAGCTTCACTGTGCACTGGTTATCAACCTGTCTGAGTCCGGTGACATGTGCAGTTCTCTCTGGTTTTGGGCCTTTGCCCATGCTGTTCTCTCAGCCTGGAGCACCTCCACCCAGGAGGTCAACCCAGCTACTGCCCTCTCCCTCAGGTCTCAGCTTAGATATCACTGTTTTCAGGAATCCTCTTCTGGCCCCCGACATCTACTCAGTTTTTCTTCCTCTGTGCTCCCACATTGCTCCCATTGTTGTTTGTTTGCTTTAAGTGTCCGTGGACTAATCTGTCTTCCTAATGGATCATTAGCAAGGACCTCTTTATTACTTATCAAAAAAGCTGGAACCTACTAGGTACCATAAATATAAATGAATTAACCTACTATATAGTCCATCTGAATCCCCACATCTTTTTTTGAAATATATTTTTGGCCACATTTTTGCAGAGACTCTCTTTCCTCAATTTAAACCACAGAGAAAAAATTTCTACTAGTTAATTAGCCTGATCTCACTTAGTTTTATAATTTAACCTTCTCCTACTTTTCTACCCTGACAAGATGATTCTTAATTTTAATTCAAGGCTCCCTTGGACTAATAGCTACTCTCTATTGCATACCTTCAGTGAACCTGCTTTTAGGTATTCAGCCTTTTGCGTCATACATTTAATTAAGGAAAACGTCGGGTCGTGCTAGGCCCAGTGTCATTCCTGGAGAATGTGACTCCACATTGCCTCCCCACATAGGGAGGTTGTGCTCAGATTGGTCCTCTGTGGCTTCTCTTCCACAATTTCTCATCTGAATCCGCTGCTCTTGGATCCTGGTTTCTTCTACCTGACATCTTGTAATTGGCCTGGACTTGGCTTCTTATCGGTGCTCCGGTTCCTGGGCTGGAGCTGAGATGTGCCTGCTACTTGTTTGGTCTCAATCCCAGCACGCTCAGGGTGGAGCACACAGCTGGTGTCCTCACCAGCTGCAGTGAGCGCTCTCACTTTCCAACATTGCGTCCCAACAACTGTCACATCTGGTCCTCACAGCAGCCTGAGAAGAGAAGGCATTCATTATGTTCAAATCTTTTTATATTTGTAGTGAGGTTGCAAATTTAGTAACTTTGTTTCTTATAACTGGTTTACTCTTTCTCACCTACTAGACAGTGTTTTTTAAATGTAAGGATTCACAATAACTGCATTTTTGGGGGATTGAACAGTCTCTTTTGGGTGCCTCAATCTCTTTTGGGAAAAATGCTAATTATTTTAGATGTTCTCTCCTTTACTTACCTCCAAGACACTGTTGGGGAGAATGGTGGCAAGAAGTGGCTTTGAATTCAGATGGTGACCTCGGGGGAACTTCACTGGTATCTGCAGTGCAGTGGCTGGTCTGGTCCCTGGACGTGTGACTGCTGCTTGCTGATAGTTCCATTTGCCCTGAGGGTTGTTGTGTGACCACCCACTGGACCATCTGCCTGATTGTTTCACTCCAGACCTTGTCAGTCCACTGGGCCTTTCTGGATCTCTGCTTTTCCCACCAGGTCACATAGACACTTCTGGATCCCCTGCTCAATTGCACACAGGCCAAAAAAGATAGGAGAGCAGACTCTTTGGTCTAGACAACTCTCTCCACCAAGTCCATTGCTAGGCCACTCACCCCACATCTCCTCCCAGGCTTCCAGAGAGGGAGCAAAGCAAAGGCCTTCTGCTTTCAGGATTCCCCAACATAACTAATGGACTACTCCTGACAGCAGGGCTTCTGCATGGAAGGGTTGATTGGGAGCTTTTAAATCTTGCCAAGGGAGTTTTTAAAGGTAGTTGTTATATTTCTTTTGCATCTTTTCATAGGCAACAGTAAGATAGCTGTTCAAGGTAAGAGCTCTCTAAAAAGTTTTCTTTTAAATATAGCCAATTTATTTATTCCAATGGCAAACTAGTTCACATATGTTTTTTTCCTGCTAATCCAATTTTGGAAGGGGAAGAAGACAAAGACTCCTATCACCCTCACTTGACTGGGCACTACAGGAAGAGATCTTGACTTGAGTAAGAAATCCTACTTTTTTCCTCCAGCTTTTTTGTTAGTTGTTCAGGATCTCATTTGCAGGCTCCGAAACAAGCAGAGTGATTTGTCATTCTGCCAACTATGCCAAACTGCAGGGGCGAAGAGAATTTCCTTCCCTCCCCCTTCCGAAGTTTTGATAATTTGAGTCTATAAGATCAACTGACAACAGATAGGTTAATGGGAAAAAAGACACAAATTTATTTAATGTGTATAAGCACAGGAGACATACAAAATATGAAACTCAAACAAGAGCCAGATGATTGAAGTTTTTTATACCATCCTGAGGTTACAGAAGGAATAGGGTTTTGAGGCTTCTTGGGAGGGAGGGAGGGTCACAGGTTCTGGGAAAATAAAGAAAGAAAAGCACAGCAAGCAAAGGCTGCCTTGTTATGTAGATAAAAATTCCTCAGGTAATCTCAGAGCTGCCCTCAGAAAGAAGAGATGATAGCCTGTGGTAAAAGTTTCTCAGTCAGACCTTTAAAGGTGTCAGATTTTTGTGGGGTTTTTTGTTGTTGTTGTTGTTGTTGTTGCTGTTTTTCTTCTGAGTTAATCTTTCCTAGATACTTTAAGGCAGATGGGGGAGGGGGGATCAGAAAGGCTGTTTGCATCACTGTTTATTTCACTAATGTAAATTTTCTCTACAGATGAGAATCTTCCCCCACAAAAGGGCAGCTTTTCACAACTATTTCTGTCTGCAGTTTCTCTGAATAATTGCCATGAAATATGCCAAACAAGTATATTTTGGGGCAAAATATTCTGGTTTCCTTCACTTTCTACCTCTGTCTCTTATCTTTGCTGAAAATCTCCCCTAGGTTAAAAGAAATAGGCTGACCTCTCCTTCCCCTTCTGCAAGTTCTTCCCAATTTATGGGGTCTTCCTTCAGATCTTTTCCTGAATTCTGCCTATCCCTGGCATTTGGTAACTTGAACATGAACAAAGTTAACACAGAGTTAAAATTATTTTAAGAAAATTGCTGAGTCTTGACAAAGCCTGGATTTCAGAAATTTTTTTTTTCCCGCTGCAGACTCAAATGCCTGCTTTGGATATTAAAAGCTCAATATTGAAATGCTTTTTACTTTCGTATTATTGTTGCAATATAATCCTTACGCCTTGGACAGAATGAGCAAAGGTTGCACAATAAAAAATCTAAAAGAGAAAAACTCATTAGTATACACAAAAATATTCCCATTACAGTATTGATTTGGAGAAGACAGAACTGCAGCAAACTTTCACTAATTTGCAGTGAATGGTAAAGTCAGCTTGAATTAGCAAAATGTTTAAGTTATTGACTATTAAGAAAATAAAATATTATTAAACATAAGAAAGGGACACTGTCATTGAACATTTGGAAGGGCTGGGCTCTACATATTTTGTAGAGCTTTATGTATGTTATACATATGTTGATATACATATATGTTACATGTACATTACAAGAATATGTTAAGGACTTTACATATATGAGCCAATTTATTTTAACAACCAATTTTACAGAGAAGGAAACAACACAGAAAGATTAATGACTTGCCTGATATCAAATAGTTGGAAAATAGTTTTGCTAGGCTTGCCTGACTACAGAATTTCAGTGTGTAACTTTCATAAAACCCATCTTTAAAAAGTAAATTCTATGAAAAGAACTTTAATAAATAAAAAAAAATGTATTAGTATATTCTATGTAGAAATGACAATCCTTGAAAAATTTTTTTTGTATTCTTCTAGTATTATGTAAAAATTACCCATTGTTTATTTTTCAAACAAACAATAAATTTTACAATGAATATGTATTGGTTTACGTAGCTATTCAGAAAGTCCACCAAACAAGGATTTGCCTTAATGCATTTTACTGTATGATTTCCATGGAACTAAACATAATCTTTACTTATTATATTTGCCATTTTATTCACTTTCTCTAGGCACTTTGTGACTACAAGATGTCAAAATATTTAGTCAAATCACTGAAAATTTTTAAAAAGTCAAAGGTCACAGATACTTAGCATCACTTAACCAAATAGCCACTTGAACTGATTGAACTGGCATAATGTTGAAAATTCAAATTTTCAGACACTGGATTTAATAGTGAGATATACAGAAACAAAATATGTGTTCAAGTTACTTGCTTTGTAATAAGAGGCTTAAATTTTAATATAGGCAGAAATCTTATACAAAAGGTGACTTTTGAAAATTGAAACTATAAAAAGTTTTTTAAATAATTAACTACAACATTATAATTAAAAATATCTGAAATAGATAAAATGTCAATAAAAGAATGATTTAAAAATTTTTATTAAACTCTAGTCCTTAGATCTTGGTTTCCAATATCATTCTACAATAAAAAGAATTGAGGCTCCTTAGAGAAATGTCTGATTCCAGGACTGGGTCAGAGAATATACATGATGAGTTTGAAGCATCTTGTAGTGCCAGAAAGTAAAGAGGTCCTTGAAACACAATGGTGGGGGTGTGACAAAGGGACACAGGAGCCTAAAGAATGAGCTAATGGCCAAAGGTGGAACAATTTGAGCAACAAAGTAAAGTAGTATAATATTATAACCCAAAGTATACAGTAAAAAATCTGTGAGTCCATAGTGATATAAATGAATGAATGAATGAATAAGTAAATAAATAAATAAATGGGGGAGAAGAAACAAATCTCTTATGCAGCAGAATTCCAAATAATTTATGTAAATATTTCACCTAAAAGAGGTGGAGCATAACTTTCCACTCCTGAAGTGAGGGTTTTGTATAGTGCCTCCCTTCTAAAGAGCACTGTGTGAAAAGAGAGAAAAAGAGGAGCTTTAGAGTGGAGAAGCCTGACAAACACTACGTCAGTCAGGTAATCGAGATTTACATCATCAGTGATACGTCATCTGTGTAGTAGGCAACTTTGATATGATGTGATGAAAATGGCACTTGACTTCTGCAGTCTTCCTCCCCAAAACCCATAACCCTAGTCTAGTTATGAGAAAAATATCAGTCAAATCCTAACTGAAGAACATTTTTCAAAGTACCTCACCAATATTCCTCAAAACTGTCAAGTTCATCAAAAATGGAAAGTCTGAGATATTGGCACAGCCAAGAGTAGCCTAAGGAGACAAGACTATTAAATGCAATGTAGTACCCTGGATGGGATCCTGGAACAGAAGAAGAACATTAGGCAAGAACTAAGAGCGTTTGAATGAAGTATGTATTTCAGTTAATAATAATGTATCAATATTTTTCATTTATTGTAACAAATGTGCCATATTAATTTAAGATGTTAGTAATAGGAGAAACTGGCTATGAATTCTCTGTACAATATTCACATCTTCCTGTAAATCTAAAACTATTCTAAGATAAAGGTTTACTTTAAAAAAGAGCTAGATGTGAAAATCATATTGGAAAACAGTTCTATATCCAACTACTAATATTCAGGAGACATATAGAAGTGAAAAACATACTAGACTGTACCATGGGATATACTCAGTAGAATCTAGGCTGTGGAAAAGGCTGCAGGACAAATGATCCAGTTTCTTCAACAAATAAATTGTGAGGGGGTAAAAAGAAAAAGTTGAAAATTAAAATAAAATTAAGAGGTATATCAACCAATCATATGTGTAGACTTTATTTGGATACTGATTAAAACAAACTGGAAAAAAGTATTAAACTATAAAAGTTGGAAGTTTGAACCCACACTAAATATTTCATAACATTAAGGAATTACTGTTCATTTTATTTTAGGTGCAATAATGCTATTGTGGTTATTATTTTTAAAAAATTATTATCTTTTAGAGATATACATTGAAATATTTCAGGCTGAAATTATAGGACATCTGATATTTGCTCCAAAATAATATGGGGTAGGGAAGGGATGGGTGGGAGGACAGATGAAGCAAGATTGGCCACGAGTTGTTAATTGTTGAAGCTGGGTTAGGTGTATAGGGATTCATTATACTACTCCATATGCTTATGCACATGTTTAGAATTTTCCATAATAAAAAGTTAAATGAAATTTAACTACAAAGTGAAAATAACTGCCTAATAAGCCTAACTGTATAGTACTCTATTTCTAAATAGTAAAGTGTTTTCCACCTACACATCACCAATTCTCAAAATAGCAGCTTGAAGATAGAAAGTGACATTTAAGCTGTGTCTACAGGAAGCCAAAAACCTACTGGTTGATTTGATTAATTCAGACAAAGAGTTAGTCAGTTTAGAAGAGAAAAAAAAAAAAAATTAAACTGCTCATTTTGCTGAGTTTACTGAATAGTACCTTGTATAGTAACGTACTTAACACGTGACAATTGCTGGTCAATAAATCAGTGAACTTAATATATGTTTTGGCACCTTAATGATGGCACAATTTGACTGTCAACAACAAATATAAGAAGAGAACTCAGAAACAAAGGTGAAGGTCACCAAGGCTAGCTCCAGGCAAAACTGTGGAGAAGGCACCAATATTCACATGCAATGGACATCACTGCAAACACACACAAATTAAGTTGATGACAAAACCAGATCATATCATTAGATTGTTTTGATGAAATTCCACCAACAGTTATAACAATATATATTTGTGCTAACATTTGTGCTGGTATTTTAGTAATTTATATACTATTTTTTGAAAAGCCTCATGTTAGAACCCTAATGTATAGAACTCTTTAAAATTTACCAAGTACTGTCATGTTGCAGTATATCATGTTACCTCATTTTGCAAATCAGATAAAAACGGGTAACATTATCTCTGTTTGCCAAGTAGGGAAAAGGCTCAGGGAGGCCTCCTAATGTTCTCACTGCCAGAAGCAGAAGAATGGGGACTGGAACCCAGGTGTTCTGGCACAAAGTCCAGTGTTCTCTGTTACACTTAGCTGTCTCTCAAGGGGAAATACATAACATATTCTTTTTTTTTTTTTCTTTTTCGTGACCGGCACTCAGCCAGTGAGTGCACCGGCCATTCCTATATAGGATCCGAACCCGCGGCCGCTGGGAGCGTCGCCACGCTCCCAGCGCCGCACCCTCCCGAGTGCGCCACAGGCTCGGCCCTACATAACATATTCTTGCTGCTGCTGCTTGGATTATAGTGGAAAGAAACTTGATGCGAATAACTATCTCTAAGAACACAAATATTCTCTTTTGCCAACTTCTAGTATTTAAATCCTGTCAGTAAACTGGTGCTTCTTTTTAATGACTGCATATTATAAATAGTCAATATTCTGGGCAAAGTAATGCTTCATTAGTATTATATTCTGTTTGTTCGGTGATACATGGCTGAAATACAGAAATTAAGCTCTGTGAGGATGCTAAACACTCTTCTCAATATTTTAGACCCTTTAATGTTGAAAAAAGGATATGTATTAAAGTACATTAAAATATTATGTGACAAATTTATAATGCCAATCATTCTGGTCCATTATTTGGCAAGTAGCTTTATTCTTTCAGTGTCTTTCTCCAGAAGGACTTTTCTTCCTCCACAGTATATTTAGTCCATTTATTTATTACACCTTCACTGCTGCTTGAATCATTTTCCAGCCTATTTTATGTGCAAAAAAAAAAACAAAAGAAAAAACCCCAAACTATTTGTAATAGTTTATGTGACTGTTTCTCACCTCCAGTCAATGACCATTTCCATTCAAACTATTTTAAACAATGTTTTGGAATTGGTCCATCCCTTGCCTTTACATATATTCTATACCTTTTTCTAACTTCCCCCAAATGACTAACTTTTTTAGAAGAAGAAATTTATTTATTTCTTGATTAAAACATTTATTGTACATATTTATGCAGTACAGAGTTAAATTTCAGTACATTCATAATTTTGCCTTTGTTTTTAACTTAAGGATCCTCTGATGATTTCTTTGTGAGTATCCCCTTTGGAGCTACACACAGATACTTGTTTTGCACAGCGGTCTGTCCAGCCAAGAATAAAAATATAGACATGCATTGCAAGAAGATTTAAGTGGATTTAAAAAGAATGCAGTTTAACAGTTCAAATATGTCCATATTTCAAAGACCACAGAAGAACTTAACATTTTATGCTCTGTTTCAGCAATATGAACAAACCAAATTATGAAACCATGTACCAGTAGAAAATAATCGTACCTCCAAAATCATTTCCCTGATCCACTGCAAACAGCTTGATTGCACTGGAGAATGTGACCCATGGGGATGCCAAAGTGTATTTTGCCACTTTACCTCATGCAGAATAATCAAACTAAGAGGACCTGAAATGTCACTTCACAAACACAAATTGAGGAAACTAGAAAAGATAAAGTAGAAGAGATTTCTGGGTTGAAAAATGCCTGGTGGGCCATGGCAAGGTGGCAATGCATGTAACTGGGATAGCCCTGGAAACTTGGATGAGGGTCAAAGATGAGGACCTGGTGCTGAGGTTTAGGGGAACTTGATCTTCCTGGAGCATTCACACCAGGGAATTAAGGACATCATCTGCATATGTCACTGGTGACTCAGTTTCCTGCTTCCCCAAGCGTATTATGTTTTCTATTGCTATAGTAACAAATTGCCACGAACTCAGTAGCTTAAAACACCACAAATTTATTATCTCACAATTCTGTACGTTAGAAGTCTAATCAGAATCCCACCAGATTAATAGCCATGTGTCTGCAGGGCTGTATTCTTTTCTGGAGGCCAGCTCAGCAGATCCATTCTTGCTGTCACTTTGGTCATTATATCTCTTTCTCTGACCACAGCCAGGAAAGGGTTTCTGCTTTTAAGGACTCATGTAATTAGATTGGACCCACCTGGATATTCCTCCATCTCAAAGTCTGTAACTTTAATCATATCTATAAAGTGCCTCTGTCATGTAAGGAACATATTCACAGATTTTGGGAATTAGAACATGCATTTCTTTGGGAATCACTATCCCTCCTACCACACCAAGTGAAGAGTAGAATGATAGAGACTTGAGGTTCATGCTCTTTCTGGACTCTACCTTTCAACTTTTTCTGAGGTCTTGACCTATTGACTGGATCTGGGCCTACCACCATGCACCCCAACATATTCTAATCATTTAACTTCAGCTCACTTGGCTTAAAAACCACACAACCTATAATTTCCCTTATTATTCTCAACAACAATATCCAGGAATGTAGAAAATTTATAAGAAATAAATTCCTTTTTTGTATTAACTGAAAAAAATAAATGTTAATTCTTAGTAAAAATCTTGCATCTGCATGTCAGCCATCTTCTGGGTTGGGGGAACAAATATTGTTTCCAAAATTAAATATACACATTACAATGCACCCTAAAGTAGGTCATCATATATTTAACAACGGCAGCCAATTTGAATTCTTTAATAAATAAATGTGTGAATAGATGGGTTTCTTCAGAGGAGGACCTTTAAGGAATTCCTGCCTTCCTCTTAGCTTGTGACCTAGGTAGCCTCAGAAGGCAAGAATATTATCTTATCAGGTTCTTAGGTCCAAAGGAATAAGTGATCCTTTGTTTACTAAATTTACAATATTTTATTTTCAAAGAACAGTATTAATACAAGTTTTGAAGTGGGGGATATATATTTTTGTCACAATTTTAGTGATAAATGGAGTCAGATTTTTTTCACAGTACATAAACCGGAGGCAAAATTGCATTTACCTTGAAGCTAATCAAGCTCAAGTTTTAAGGCCCCTGATTCCATATTAGTAGTATTTGATCATATATTTCTAAAGAGGATCAAAAGAATTGCATGTTTCAGATCCCATAAAATTTGGGTCCACCTAACACTGGATGAAGGAGTTTTCTATCTGAATTGCCTAAATGTTTAATAATCATAATATTTTCTTTAAAAACGTACAGTTGGTCATATTATTTTGCTGTTGTCTGTACCATAGGTGTGATAGACTATTTTATTTGTTTATAGTTTTTCATTCTTCTCCACTGTTGCCATGTTTCCTTGTAGTGCAACATTCTTCCTTCAGCCCCACTGACTTTGGAATTGCGTTGACAATGGAATGTGAGCGGACGTGAGGTATGCTATCTCCCCGCAGAAAACTGCGGTGCCCTTGGGTGGTTTGGCTCTGTTCTCCTCAACTTCTGCCCTCTGCTATGAGTACTGCATCACCCAAATAGCGGCTGCTGTTTCAACCTGGGTCCCAGAATGAGAAGACATATACTGGGTAGAGCACAGTATACCCACAGCCCTCATGTAACGTGAGCAAGAAATAAATGTGTGTAGATGTACTGAGATTTGGCCATTATTTGTTACTATAGCAAAAGCCAGAATATTTGCCATTCTGCCTACCTTTTCATTACACCATATGGTATCCATCTATTTATCTATCCATTATCTATCTACTTACACAAGTATTTTCCTGGGTTTGCAGTATGTATTTTACACTCTTTGGTTGCCTTTAACTAGCATACTTATTGATGGTTGCCAAGGACTGAGTCATTAAACACATACTTCTCTTCCCTGGAGACAGTCCTTTATACGTGTTTTAAACAAAAAGTAAATTGGCAGGTATACTTGAGGAAGAGAAGTTTACATCACTGGGGACATCAGATCCCAAGCCTGTGCTTGCACTCACCATTTTCTGAAAATCAAAAAACCCATCTCTGTTTTCTTCAAGTTATTTTATAAAGCATTTGGGGTCTTTTTCTATCTAATTATTTTTAATTACGCCCCTATAGAATTAGTGCAAATTTCTTCTACTTGTTTTCTGAAAACACGTTATGTGAAGTGAGGCTATGTCCCCTGATGGGCACTATTTACACTTTGAAGTATCTAAACAGGAGTCTTTTCTGCTGATCCTCTCCAGTGTGGCCAAATTAATGGCATTTCAATTTTTTCATTTCCACTAAGTTTCCCCAATCAGTGATAACAGATGTTATTTTTGTGAGTGAGTTCATTAAATATATTATTTGTTTAAACAAACACACAAGATTATCAAGAAGTCTATTCCTTCCTTAAAAGCTGCAGTGATTCTAAACTATCAACTTTTTTGACTATGTGAGATGTGTCACTCTTGTGACATTGTAATATATATGTTGAAAAACCCATCCTTGATAGGATGAGCTATCTTTGAAAAGCAGCATGATAGTCTCTTATTTTACGATTGCTTTGATGGGCTTAACTGAATGTGCACCCTTGACCCTGTTTCAAACCACTCTTAAATCTGAATTGCAAAAATAGCTGTATTTAAAAAAAAATTTTTTTAGAAGTAACCAGTTGCAATTATGTAAAATCTTAATGCTATTTAAAACCACCTAAATTTAAGCAAAGGAAAAGAGCAAAACAAAAAAGTAATATTTAGTAAATTAGGTTTTAAAATAATCTAGGATGTAGAGAATGCCAGAATACCTTTATGCTTTTTTTCAGTGTGTGTGAATTCAAATATATCCTTATTCTAAAACAAAAATGTCCAAAACAGGGGAAGAAGGATTTCAAGGGATATAATACTATATATTATTACAGTAGGTATTCAACAAATTTTGAGAGAATGAATTGGACTAAGCTAAATAAATGTGTCTGTTTTCAGGGGATGAGAAAATGGAAAAAGGTGCTTCGGGAACATTACATGAATATCTACATTTAGGTTAGGCTGATGCCTATTTGGAATCGATCGTGAAGAGGACAATTTAACCACTTGCTATATTGTTTCTTATATTGGACTGAATGCTCCTTTAGCAAGGAGGACTTTCAGTTTTATGTAGAGACAGGTGGAGTGCACAAGGTCACTTGTGAACACTATTGTCTGAGGCTGATTTTGTATTGGTGAGGACAGAGCTATGTAACTGACCAGGCATAGGGTAGATCCTGTCAACACTGCATATAGGTGTCAGTTAGCCTCGGGGTGAATCTTTGCTCTGGCACACGCCAGGAAGCTTTGGCTAAGCACTTCTTGTTAAATTTCAATTTCTTCACTTGGAAACAAGGGATAATGATGTCCCTGTCACAAGAGTGCTGGAGATTTAACAAGATTCTGGAAGTAAAGTGTAGTGGGCTAATGGGTGACCCCTAAAATGATAGGTCCACATCCTAATCCTTAGAGCCTATGAATGTTACCTTATTTGGTAAAAGGACCTTTGCAGATGAAGTTAAGGGTGGTAGGATGAGTAAGGCAGAGACATTAGACAGAAGAGGAGAAGGTCATGTGACCATGGAGGCAGAGATCGGTAGGAGGTGGCCACAAGTCATGGAATGTCTACAGCCACATGAAGCTGGAAGAAGCAGGGAATGGATTTTTCCCCAGAGCCTTCGGAGGGAGTACAGCTCTGCAGGCAACCTGATTGGACTTCTGGCCTCCAGAACTGTGAGAGAATAAATTTCTGTTATTTTTAAGTCACCTAGTTTGTGGTAATTTGTTACAGCATCCCCAGGAAACAATATATAAAGTTTGTGGTACAAAATAGGTGTTTAATAAATATAAATGTTCTCCTTTTATTCTCAACCTGTCATCACCGGAGAGTACATTTTTAAAAAGTATCCAACAGTTAATGGTCTACATCTAGGGACTCTGAAATTATTCACTCACTGAATGTCTACATTTCTATGGTCCTTATTGGTTAAAGGAATAGAATGCAGTAGCTTTAGGAGTCTATATGTGTCAACACAAAACTAGCCCACTGTGTGCAAGTGGGAGAGATACTGATATGAGGGCCTGGAAATTTATTTTAGAGAACAGTCTCAAGCAATGCAATGTCTCTAGCATCTCCTTGCCCTGGCCTACTCAATGCCATCAGTGCCCTCCCAATCATTGTGACAACCCATATCTTTTTTCTTTCCAATTGCCACCTCCACCCCTCAGCTGTGATACCAGCCTTATTGAGATCACAGATTCACACTTCAAGTCCAATTTACCTCAGAACCTTTAGGCTTGTTCTGTATCTCTGCAGAAGGACGACTCTCAGTCTCACCCTCTGCACTCGAGAACTTGTCTAAAATTCATCACTTGGTTGTTTACTACTTTGTACATCCTCGAGTAGACTTCCCTACCCAATCCTGGCCTCTAGGAACTCCCTTTCAGTACTGGCTGCCCACGATCCCAGCAAGAGGGGAACAGGATTTAGAAAGAAATGTAAAAGTCAACAAAAGAGCTTAACATTATCAAAAAACATAATTGAAATATTTCTATATTTAAAGCTACATAGATGGTATATTTTGTGCCTTCTAAAAATGTAAGATGTATTGTAAATTCTCAAAAGATGAACATAAATGTTGTATGTTCAACTAATATTTTTAGAGTTATGCTTTTGCCAATTAGAAAAGTGAATCAAAAGCCTTAAAGTATTCATAATATTTGACTCAGTGATGCCATTTCCAGAAATCTATTGTAAGGAAAAAATTCTTATATGTGACCAAAGAATTATATGCAAAGATATGCATTGGAATATCATTTGTCATAATACAAATTTAAAACAACCTAAATGTCCTACAGTAGAGCAATGAGAAATAGTCATGTAAATTATGGCACATCTAGATGACAGATTCAGATTCAGCAATTAAAAATGATATTTACAAAATATTTTTAATGCTGTGGGAAATGCTTTTGAGAGAGAAAAGTGGTATATAAGATTTATTCTATTTAAAAATTGTTTATTGCATCCAAATAAGAAAGAAGTAAAATTATCTCTATTTGCAGATGAAATTATCTTATTTGTAAAAACCATAAAGGTTCTACAGAAAAACTGTTAGAACTAATGAACAAATTCAGTAGTTTTGGGATACAAAGTCAGCATACAAATATCAATTGTATTTCTCTATACTAATGATAAACAATCTGAAAAAGAAATCAAGGAAACAATTCCATTTACAATAGCATCAAAAAGAATAAAATATTTAGAATAAATCTAACCATGGAGGTACACTTGTACACCAAAAACTACAAAACATTGCTGAAAGAAACTAAAGAAGACACAAATAAATAGAAAGACATCCCATATTCAGGGATTGGAAGACTTAATATTGTTAAGATGTCAATACCACCCAAAGCAATCTACAGATTCAATACAATCACTATAAAAATCTCAACGGTATTATTTTTCAGAAATAGAAAACACCATCCTAAAATTCATATGGAATCTCAAGGGATCCTAAATAATCAAAATAATCTTTTTTTTTTTTTTTTTTGTCTTTTTCGTGACTGGCACTCAGCCAGTGAGTGCACTGGCCATTCCTATATAGGATCCGAACCCGCGGCGGGAGCGTCGCCGCGCTGCTAGCGCAGCACGCTACCGAGTGCGCCACGGGCTCGGCCCCTTTTTTTTTTTTTTTTTTTTTTTTTAAAAATAATCTTGAAAAAAAGGCAAAGGTGGTGGTTTCACACTTCTTGATTTCAAAACATATTACAAAGACACAGTAATCAAAATGGCGGGGTACTGGCATAAAGACAGACATATAGACCAACAGAATAGAATATAAAGCCCCAAAGTGAACCCTTTCATATATGGTTAAATGATTACTGACAAGGGTTCCAAGATCACTCAGTGGGAGAAGGTCAGTCTCTTCAACAAATGGGTCTGGGGAAACTGGATTTCCATATGCAAGCGAATTAAAATATACTCCATCTTACACTGTATAGAAAAATAAGGTCAAAATGGATTAAGACCTACATGTAAGTCCAAAACTATAAAGCTCCTAGAAGAAAGCATTGGAGAAAATCTTCATGACATCGGACTTGTTAATGACTACTTGGATATGACACAAAAAGCACAGGCACAAAAACACAAATATACAAATGGGACTACATGAAACTTAAAAACATCTTGCATCAAAAAACACAATTGAAAGAGTGAAAAGGTGAATGGGAGAAATCATTAATATCATCCAAATCATTAATATCAGGGTTAATATCAGGAATATACAAAGAACTCCTGCAACTCAATGAGACACACACACACAAAAAAACCCAAATAACCGAATCAAAAATGGGCAAAGGACTTGAATAGGCATTTCTTCAAAGATGATATACAAATGGCCAGCAAGCATATGAAAAGATGTTCAACATCACTAATCATTAAAGAAATGCAAATCAAATCATAATGAGATCTCACCTCATCTATTAGGATGGTTCCTATCAAAAAGCTGGAAAATAACAAGTGTTGACAAAAACTTGAAGAATTGGAACTCTGTGCACTGCTGTTGGGAATGGTGCAACCACTATGAAAAACAGTACGCTGGTTCCTCAAAAAATTTAAAATAAAACTACAGCATGATCCAGCAATCTCAATTCTGTCTATATATCCAAAAGAATTAAAAGTCTCAAAGAGATATTTGCACACACATGCTCATAGCAGCATTATTTACAATAGCCAAGAAATGGAATCAACCCAAATGTGAATGAATAAACAAAATGTATATACATACAAGGAAATATTTTTCATCTTTAAAAAGAAAGTAAACTCTGTCACGTGCTACAACATGTATAAGACTTGAGGACATTATGCTAACTGAAATAAGCAGTCACAAAGACAAATACAGTACTGCATGATTCCACTTATATGAGGTATCTAAAGTAGTCAAATTCACAGAAACAGAAAGTGGTGATTACCATGGTTAGGGGGTAAGAAGGAAATGAGGAGCTGTGCAATGGGCTCCAGTTTTGCAAGATGAAAAAGTTCTGGAGATCTGTTGGACAACAATGTAAAATACTTAATACTACAAACTATACACTTAAAAATTGTTATGGTGGGAAAAAGTGTTTATTTTAGAAAGCCTTTAGAGTGTTTTATAGAAATACATACAATAAAATTAAAATTAAATATAGAAATTAGAGAACATGTAAGGTGGGACAGAAGAAATCTAAGTAAAACATAAATTAAGCTAGGAGTGTTTTGTTCACAAATGAATGCTGGAAGGCTTTGTATTTTGATTCTGGGCTTTTTAGCAGCAATTGCCAACAAGGAGACTAGTTACATGATTCTTATAATCTACAAAAATGAATTTATAGTACAACCTCAACTAAGTCAATATATATATGTGTATATAGTCTTAGAAAGAAATATGCCAAAATGTTAACAAAGGTTATTACTAGGTGGTGGTGGTTGTACTTTCTTCTTTATACTTTTACGTATTTTCTGAAATTTTCACAGTTGACTCATGACTTATAATTAGAAGAATGCTTTTGTGCCTCTTGGTGACTTTGGTAGAAATTTATTAAATTTATTAAGTGCTTCAAAGTGGAAAAAAAGAACAGGTGTGAAATGTACAGGTAAAATTGGCTGCAGAGGGAAAAGGGAAAACTGTTAAGGAGGGATTGATCCCAGCATGGCTGAAGGGCCACAGGCCTTATTCTCTCCAAGGAAGTGAAGATGTGTGGACTCCCTGGGCCCATTATGGGAGCAGAGAACTAGGAGAAATAGCTTCTCCTGGGCCACAGTCTGATCTCCTGGCTTCTACCCGTAAGTAAGAAACGGGGTGTAGGAGAAGGCCCAATACAATTGGGGAGAGAGAGTTGAAGTTCTAGCATTCTCTCCTGAGAGAAGGCATATAGCTACGGTTTGCTTTTGTTGTCATTTTCCAAGAACCCAATTTTATTCCCAGGCTGTTAGATTACATCAATTCAGGCAAATTTTGGGTAAAGTCAAATAAAAAATATAAAGTTCAATTAATGATTCTGAAAAATCTTAACAGCTTTATTAAGATACCATAAAATTTATCTGTTTAAGTGTACAAGTCAATGGTTTTTAGTGTATTTACAGAGTTTTGCAACCATCACCATAATCTGATTTTTCATCACCCCAAAGAGAAATCTCATACCTATTAGAAGTCATTCCCCATTCTCCTCCATCTTGGCCCTCGGTAATCACTAATCTACTTTCTGTCTCTACAACTTTGGATCTAATGAACATTTCATATAAATGGAATCACATCCTATGTGGCCTTTTGTGACTGGGTTCTTTCACTAAGCGTAAAGTTTTTTGAGGTTCATCCATGTTATAATGTGTATCAGTTCTTCATTCCTTTTTATGGTTGAATAATATTTCATTTTATGGATATACCATATTTTATTTATTCATTCATCAGTTGATAAACATTTGTGTTGTTTCCATTTTTTGACTGAACTGTTAAAACTTAATTTTTCCTACATGAAGCACATTTCTTAAAGGTCCTTCCTTATGAAAGTTTTATTGGCTGATTAATTTATCCCATTTATATTAATCTAAGACATTAAATGACTATTACTCAGATTCCAAATAACATGGAATAATCAATTGTCGATCAATTATCCTTTGAGACAATCAATTATTGTACTAAACTGATGTAATCTCAATCAAAAAACAGAAACTTGGTATTTTACTTAGCTCATATAGCTTTAAGTTAAATGTACCATTTCTATA
Source organism: Cynocephalus volans (assembly GCF_027409185.1). Classification (NCBI taxonomy): domain Eukaryota; kingdom Metazoa; phylum Chordata; class Mammalia; order Dermoptera; family Cynocephalidae; genus Cynocephalus; species Cynocephalus volans. The sequence goes on from NC_084464.1 coordinate 84,015,529, forward strand.
AGGTTTTCTGATATAATGACAATAATGCAGTTTCCCACCATTGCCTCTGAGGCCATTGAGGGCCCTGGAGATAGGACCTGAGGTTGGGAGTCCCTGTTTCAAATTACAGAAGAGTATAACAGGCACTTAGCTTTATTGTTTTCAATTACATAAAGTAACAAGGACTAATTTCCAAAGCATTGGCATAAAATGTCCCTGGGGATTTGGTATAATGAACAGCTAAAGTGATCTACAATGAACATATCTGCTATTATATATAAATGGTGCTTTTAAAGAACTTTAGAGTTTTCGTACTAGGGAGGTGAAATCTGAGTTAGGCTGTTGGTATGGTTTGCTGTACAGAAGGGAAACCTCACCATTGCATTCTGTCCTAGTGATCACCAGTGGTCCCCAGAAGAATGTGTAAGTTGTCTCTCTCTCTCCAGTCTTTCCACACTGCTTGCTCCTACCCCAGGCAGAAAAGAGCTGATTCCAACTGTCTGATTTCAGCACATGAAAGGAGTTTTTCCAGTGGTGGAACTACCTAAGCAATTTAAGGGTCCAGCAATTATAGGTACACTCCCTTTTCTCTGACTCCATTTTAGTTCCTTTTTCTCTTTTCCAACAGTGTCTAGGTTCACCACTCAGGCCTGAGAAGCAGAAGCAAAGCAAAGGAAATGGCAATTCTCTAACGAATTTTTGAAAAAATGGGATGATGTTTAACATAATTAAGATAGTTAAGCCCAGAGGTTAACAGCAGGTTTTATAGTAGACCGCCTTGGTGTGACCTTGGGCCATTTATTTAATTCTCTGTGTCTCAGTGTCTTTATCCATTAAACAAGAGGGTGGGGTATGAATAATAATGTGAATTGCCTTGCTTCTCCTACATTCCACCACCCTCCTAGGGCTCTTCCGTTCCTGCAGAGTTTGGAAAACTAAAATCTGCATTTCTCAAACCCCTTTGCAGCTGGGATTTAGATGTGATTTCAGTCCTGTCATTTAGATGGGTTTGTTTGAAACTTGGAAGACAGACGTGAGGAGGCCATCCTCTGCCTCACTTGGCCATTTTCCTGTAGGCAAGAAAGATCTGGAGATAGATACGAGCTTTCATTTGCAGCAAGGGTCCAGCATTCTTTTCCCAGCTTCCTGGGTGTCAAAGGCAGTGCAAGTGGTGGTATCTACAGCAGCTTCTCAAATCTGAATTCCTGCTGTAAGATGTGTTCGTGAATTTACTAGCTCCAGTGACCTTGAAAGTAGTGGTTTTCCTAGTTGGCCAGTTCTGTACTTCATTGGGAATTACTTCGGTAGGCCCAACCTAGAACCTATTTCTTCAGCCCTCCCAACAATTTTGTAAACACCCAATTCCTTGTATTAAATCCCAGCTTGTTTAAAATACTTAGTTTCTTTTTTTTCTGTAATATATCCAGACGAAATCAATATATCATAATGTGATTGCGAAAATGAAATAATATATGTAAAACACTAGAGACTGGCATGTACGAAATACATGTGAGCCTTATTATGCACACTAATAACCAAGAATGTGAAATGAACTTTTATAGTATCCTCTGAAGAGTTTCTTTTTAAAAGATGAATCTGGCTCTAGCAATGTCTACCCAGAAGCAACTAAAGTAGAGTTTTAGTCATACAGTTAATTTGCCTACAGTCCCTTTCATATGCTAAATAAGGAAAAGATAATTGCTGTTTCACCTGGTCCTAAAAGGGCACAACCCCAAATTACTCTTTAGCTCTGGACTCTATGAGAACATTGTGGAAAGAGATTAAAATGCACCAAGAACAGAGATATCTTATTAAAACTCTCTCTTTTGAAATAGATTTCTTTAATTTCAGAAGCCAGCTAAAGATGAATAACTGGCTATTCTAAAACAAATGCTAATATAAAAGAAGAAAATTTGAAACAAAATTGTATGTGGTCACTACGAAACTTCCTTTATTCAAGGTTTAAAAAGCCTAATTTAACATTCATTATTTCACCCTGAAATTCATTCAGTCTGCCTTTCTTATTAAATTACCTTTTCAATGCATGTTTTGCATTGAAGCCACAGAATTGTTTCTTTTTGCTATTCTATTAAGTCCCTATTTTGAATCCAAAGTGACCAGTAGCTTGCCATGCATGAGGAATTTTCAACAACTCAGTATCATTAATGAAATTTGGGTGGTTTATTCTGGGGGATAAAAGATGTTTATTGTCAATGATGATGATATTTTTTGACAAAAGAAAGTTTATTTAACTAGCTTTTTCTCAAAATTATAATAATTCACTTTCATATGGATACCCTTGCATAAGCTGATATGAATTTTCTATCATCGAAGAAGCATTGCTGACTGCCGCATAGAAGAGAGGTAAGAATATACTTTAGAACCAGGTAAACACTGATGAGATTCTAGCTAAAACATTTATTACCAACTTTGGGCAAGATTTATTCCTAAATCCCTGTTTCTTCAACTGTAAAATAAGAAAAATCATAGTTTCTCCTTAGGTTTTTATAATGACAACAAGTCATAAGGTATATGAAAGTCTTAGCACGGTGCCTGGCACATTGGAAATCCATGGACCTGATCCTTGTGACCACAAGCAAATTATTTTAGCTTTCACACTAAAACTTTTTTGCAGAATATTAAGATGAATTTGTGTCAAGATCTAGCACATGAATGTAGCTATTATGATGCCTATTATTACTATTCTTTACGAATAGTCAACTCTCTCTGAACCAGAATATTTGGCCAATAGAATACTCCTAAAATATGACAGATGAAAAGGATTACTGTATTTTTCGTGTCTCAATATTTCTAAAAAGTAACAAAACAAAGCTTAAATAAAAATGGCTACAGGGCTAAATGCCATAGAATCAGTTTATGAATTCCATTGTTGCACGAAAAAAATTTTTTTTTTCTAGTGGAGCACCTGTTTATTTCAGTCACCAAAGCATGGGAAATTATATCTGAAAATTCTGCTTCTGAGCCCAGAATCTAAACTTACTCCACTGACAGTTTTCATGATATTTTTAGAAAGGAAATACAAACTATTTATAAAACTATTAAAAATTCTTATAGTTGTTAATGGGAATATTCTATATTTACAAATGTGACTTGAATTATAAGTGTGTAGGGCTTTAAAAAGCCAATAACAGAAGCCCATTGATGGGAATAGTGCCACTGAAATTTTCTGCAATGATTATGTGTAGATCCTCAGGATTGTGTTTTCATCTGTGTCTGCACAGATGTTGAGAGTTGCTGAGAGTTGAGAGTTGAGTGTTGAGAGTTCCGAGTGTTCTGTTAGTTTTTAGTTATCAAAGCCAAGACTCCTGCCCTGGTCCAAGGAGCTGACTGGCTCTTGGAAGTTGAGGAAGTAGTTTCTTTCCAAGTAACCAGTGCCTCTTGTTCTTCAGGGCATGAGTCACCCAACCCCAGGGAATAAGGGTCCTGACCTTTCACAACCATCCTTGACTATCTGACTTATTCTTCACTTCATCTTGGCCTATTTTTTGGTAACCAGGCTTGTCAGTGCTCTGCCAGATAAACAGCAATCAAACGTGATTGTCCAGGTTTATGACAATATTACACTGACTTCTGCTCTGAAAATGGCTTGGAAATACCCCAACAGGAGCTCCATCCCTCAAGGTCAAAGTGTTATAATATTGAAATCAGGGACAGAAAATGAGTACAATCCTCCTTTTGTGGAAAAAATATTGTCATTTATACTTTTTTGACATCCCCTATTTTTTAAGACTTTATGGAGGTTCAATTTACATATCATAAAATATACTTGTTGTAAGTGTACAATTCAATAATTTTTTGTAAACTTGCTGAGTTTTGCAACCATCATCAAAATCCAGTTTAGAACATTTTGTATTGTTCATTGCTAGTATATTGAAATATAATTGATTTTTGTATATTGATCTTGTATCCTGAGATCTTGCTGAATTTTTTATTATTAGTTCTGTTAGGTTTTTTCTTGTGTCTGTGTTCCTTAGGATTTTCTATATATAGAATCTTGTTGTCTGTGAATAAAGACAGTTTTACTTCTCCCCCAATTTTTAATTCAACAACAGATATCAAATCTAGTCACTTCATGAGAAGGAGATATTAGAAGGAGCTACTGGGCTGGGCTCATACAGCCCTTGGAGGATGTCTGTGTGGCAAGTTGTTACACTCCTTTTCCTTGTGTGATGGATATGAAGAAAAGAATTACGTGAATACTCAAGCACTATGTATGCATTGAGGCCCGGAAGGACTGCATTTCAGTAATTTCTCTATTAGGAGGAGCAAAACTGAATGTGGCAGCTGCCTCCAAAGTTAGCCTCTCCCTTTTATTGTAAAGACAAGGAAGTTTTACCAGAAAATTCAGTTGATTTAACCATTGCAAAAACACAAGGATATCAGCAGAATTATGGCTAACAAATGGAAAACTAGTAACATCATTGAAATAAGCAAAGTGACATTCCATAATGCAATTTGCAAAGGTTAAATCGATCCACCAACAAAAGCTTGTTCTAAACAAAAACTGTTTTTCCCTACAGCAATTTCCCAGTATCTTTACATATCAATCAGTAACTTGTCTGTCCTTGAGCCAGCAACCTTGCTGTGCCACAACTCTCCATCCATATCAGAGACCCTAACCTGAGGAAAGTTTCCTGTGACCATTTCTATATGTAATTTCAAAAGGTTAGGCTAAACCTGAAACTACAGGGAACTAGGCCTTGTGAAATATATTTGCTTTATGAATGTAAGTATACTCCACAGCAAGTGACAAGAACCAAGAACCTATTCCTTGATTCTTCACAGTTATTTATTTTTAACTGTGGTTATAATTATTTGTTATATTAGTATGTTTACATATTTACTTATAACTGTGGTTATTTACCACAGATAATGAGAGTGTTTTCTTTCTTAGGTTGAAAAGTGTCGAGCGAGGGCTGGGTCTGGATCTCACAGACCCCTCAACCCCATTCACAGACTGGGTGACAAACCCTTCACACACCCAGCTGGGTCCCCTGACCACAGACACACCAGGCTGGGTCACCAGACCCCTCACATGCAGGTCTATGAGCTAGATAACTGGCAAACAAGTCCTTGGAAGCCATAGGTTGGAGAGCATGGTCGTGTGTGGCGGATGCCCTGAGACAGATGCCAGCCAAGCCTTGGTGCCGCACATGCACACTACCTCCACCCACACACAACTTATTTACAAAGAATGTGCCACCTCCCCTCCCAACTGGACCTAAGGTGAGGGGCCCTAATTAAATTATTCTATTTTTCCAACAAAAAGTAATGCAAGACTGGCAAATTCAAACACCTTTTGATTGCATTAATGGATTCAACTTACATGTTATATACTGTAATTTCTACCAGGTGTTCATTGCCGTCACTTACTACTCAATTGGAAGATGAGAGAATTACTCACTCTCCACAAAAAAACCAGTCTCCTTTCTTTTCCTTCACAATTTCTCAATAGCACTTGATTTTGATGTCTTCACAAACTCTCTTCAACCTCATATCCATGACTAATTTATTGCTAAATCCTACTCCCTCTTTCTTATCATACTGCCACAAAAGGCTTATCTCTTTAAATTGTTCTTCTTTGTTTCTCTCTTTGACCACTTGAAACGCAAAAGATATTTTCTTCATTGTTAAAGCCATTCAGTATTCTTCCAGATAAAATATCAATCCACACATTTACCATTTCCCAGCTTGATTAATGTAAACTTCTCCTGTTGGCCTTACTTATAAGTCACTTGAATTCACCAAAAATCATTTGCCATCTTTGTCCTTAACATACCTTCACTGGCTTCCTCTTTCATTAATTTCATCCTTCTCTTAGCATTTTCATTACACCATGAATCTAATTTGTCCTCCATGTGTACCTCTTTCAGTCTGTTTTGGCTAATCTTTTAACTTTGAAGTTGTAAAGCAAACCAAATCTGAGAGGACTTTAGTCTCTGTGTAGCTACCCTCCTGAAATAGCTTTCCTCTACCCATTTCAGAGAGTAGTACTCATGCATCCACACATGAGCCAGGGAACGTGTTCCCTTCTAGTCATCTGTGTACCCCCAGCACTTAGCACAGGCCCCAGCACAAACATGCCCTTTCATGTTCCCCAAAGACTGAGCACCTCGCAAGTGCCTGATGCCCTGCTTGGCTCTGGAGACAGAAAGAAAATTAGAAGCTGCCAGGGATTTGAGGCACTCAAAATCTAACTCCAAGCAGCATAAAAAGGACAACATAATATTCACTGTGATGAGCACTATGATAAAGGCATGGACAAACTGCTGTGGAAACAGAAAATATCTTCCTTATGAAGGCAGGGGAGGTTGTTTCAACAAAGTTTACGGGAAAAAGGTGTCATTGGAATGGGACCTTGAAGGAGTTTTTGCCTGAAGGGAATCTAAGCAAAATAGTCTCAGAGACACTTTAGCTATTGAAGGACGATTGAAAACAATAGTATACTAAGAGCAAACATTCTGGACTCTAGTCCTGTCTTTGTTATTTTTTAGTCATGTGATCTTGAGCACATCACTTATCTATGCTCCAATTTCCCCACCTTTTAAGTGGGAATGAGAAAACAACATCCCTCTCAAAGCTGCCCTGAGGATCGTATGAAATGATTCATCTGCAAAACCACTTGTAAAAGCTCACTTCTAAAACATTATATAAAAATCACTTAATTTTAATATATTCTGTACATATGGTATGAAAGTTTATATTCCCTACTTGGAAGCCATTGGATGATATTTGCGATTTAAAATTATTTTATAATATAAAATTATTAAAAATTATCATAACTTTAAAAATCAAGCCCTGAGGGAAAAAAAGCGCATTATTTAGAATTATGGAAGCAAAATGCCAGGGGAGATGCCTGAAAGCGTATGCCTTTGGGGAGTGGGTTTAGTGGAGAAGTGTGTGGCAGGCAATTGTTATGTACTACTTGACTTTTAAAACATTTGATTTTTTTTAAAAAGTAAATTAAAAAGTAAGAGTGGAGAAACATAGAGAAGGAAATTTATTTGTGACCTCAATCATGTGTTCTATCTTGCTCCCAAGCAAGAGCACAGAGACCCCACCCCTTGGAGCCTGACCTCACACCCAGACGCCCACTCTGATTTCAGGATGGGAGGTTACCAAGGTTCTAGAGCAACAGTTCTAAGGGGATCCATACAATGCCCTCAGAAGGTGTTCTGGTTTTTTGTGGAGTCATTATTCGTTGTCATAGTGATGAGGGGCAGGGATATGGGTAAGAGAGGGTCTGGACTGGGTTACCGGCATTTCCTGGGTAGGAACAAGGATGCTAGATATCCTGTAATGTGAGTACAGTCCTGCACAGTGCAGGATTGTACTACATCTTTCATGACTTTCACATTTCCCACTGGACATTCACGTATATTAAAAAAATATCCTGTTTATAATTACCTAAGCCTAGAACCTAACTTTGTTTTAACATATACACATTGATTGTCTGAAAAAAAATTTTTTGCACACTTAAACACTGTGTTTAGTTTGTAACTTTAACAAGTATTATGAACCATTTCAGAAAATCACATCACCAACAGCAAAACATTTATAGTACTTGAGTCTCCAATACAATAGCAGTTGTTGCATCACAGTGAGTTCATGCATGCATATAACTATATTTATCCCCTATTGCAAAGTTTCAAGTATAAAGGATGTATGCTGATAATCTACTGAATCTTTTTTTTCTTTTTTTAATTCCAAACTTATTTTGTGCATCTATACACTCCATTATGTCTTCTTGAGAAGTCATGGTCCAACATTTACATACTGAAATACATAGTTTATTATAAATTACTTTTCTTTTAACTTCATATTCATTTTACAGTTAGAGTGGTATACTGAGCTTTTGAAATTATGCCTGAAGGTAGGTTATATTATTCATGAGCTTTATTTCAGAATAGGGAAGGGGATGTTAACAAATACTTCTTTTATTTTTATTATTTTATTTTATTTTTTTGTCTTTTTCGTGACCGGCACTCAGCCAGTGAGGGCACCGGCCAGTCCTATATAGGATCCGAACCTGCTGCAGGAGCGTCGCCACGCTCCCAGCGCCGCACTCTCCTGAGTGCGCCACGGGCTCGGCCCAACAAGTACTTGTTTTATAAGCGGGTATGTCTGATAAGGTTGAGAATAGCTGTCTGGAAGTTCTTTTTCATATTTGACCTGGATCCCTCCTGTCATTACTTAATACCATTTTCAGTTTTTAGAGATTTGCCCCCTCCCTTTGGAGATGGAAAAGCTACTCAGAACCACCTTAATTTTTCTTTATTTTTTTAAGTCTGAAGGTGTCAATGATATATACTACTTTATGCCCTCTAGGTTTGGCATTGCAGAGCCTTTTCTGGGTATAAATATAATGCTGTATGGCTCATAGCTCAAAATCTGCATTTCCTGTGGAACTAGCCAAAGGATGGCAGCAGATTTTCTGCAGTCTTTTCACTGCAGCCTTTCTTGAGCACCCCTGACTGGCAGCAGGACTAGTCCTGCTTCGCGAACTGTGGGCCCATGTGCCTCTACCCCAGGGCTGGGGCCTGCTGCACTCCACATTCTACCCTTCACACTGCTAATTCACCAAGCTAATTAGGCTAGTTAAGGGCCTATAAAGGCAGAAATCTGCTGGAGTTTAGTCTCATTCATTTCTTTCAGAGGAGCTTGCAAGGAAGCTCCTGTCAGCTTTTGGAACGAGAACAGAATCTCAAAGGCTTGGCATGAGAAATAGCTAAAAGCGCCAGCCTTCCAGGCCAAAGATTCTAGTCACAAAGAGTCCCAATTCAACTTTTTCCCTTGAGGCAAACTTCAAAGTATGCAGGAATCAAAAACTCATATAATGAAAATAAACCAAGGGATAACACACTTAGCTAAGACTTGCTGGAAACATATTCCTCCCACTGTACCTCAACTCTCTGTGCTTCCAGAATGGTCTCATGGTACTTAATTACTTGTGAAGAAGACAGAGCAGGTTTTCCGGTGTTCACTTATTTTATTTCATTTCTGCCTGTTTTATTAAACAAATTTATATGGTTTACTATGGGTTCTAAGCACTTAAAAAATGTTAACTCATATAATCCTCATAACAACCCTATGAGATAGGTAGTTTTATTATTCTTATTTTACAGATGAGGGGACATGTAAACACTGTTTCCTATTTTCCTTTGGAGGTGGTTTTTCTTTTATTTTCTCTTTGTTTTGTTTTTTTTCCTTACATAAGGTTTTAGAACAATGAATAATTGTGTTTTAGAACCAAATTTTTTAATGATTGGAAAAAAACATAAAATGACTAGAGTAGAGATCAGAGTGAAGAATAATCTCAAAACAAAATGTCTGGAATTGTGGGGTTTTTGTCTTAGGTGAAATGAAATATGAGTTACTTAAAAATATACCATAGAAGACTGTAAATTAAAACCTTTTAGAGATCCATTTGGCCATTAGGCTCAATTTAGCAGAATAAAGCAGCACCAGAGGTTTTAATCTCTTGGATTTTTCTTGTTTTTACGTGCTCTTGGCATTGCCTAATTTTTTTCCCCACTAGTGAATTGCTTACCTCCAGGCTTTCTGGGGGTGGCAAGAGAAGAATAGCATCCTTACAACCTGTGTAAGGGCATTGTTCACACATCAACGCACATAGTCAAAGAGCAAATGTCCAACCACGGTGACTACTGCAGTGGGTCATTCATACTTTTTGCTTGCACCTATATAGTACCATTTATCTGCAAGCTTTTGTGATGATTTGATTTAATGCATATTCAGCTAGTTGGTTTAAAAAAATTACCCAAGTGCTTGAAAAGTCTTGAAACTTGTGGTCTGTTAAAATTAGAACTTTCCTACTGGTGCATATTAGATTTTGCAAAAGAAAAGTATACAGGAGCTTCACTTGATAGATTTTTCTCACATATAATTCCTTTAGAGTATTGAAATTTTTACCACCCCAATTTTGGAATGCTGAAGCACATGCCATTTAGATTTGGATTATTGTCAACTATCAATTAGTGGAACGAGGTGGGGACTACTCTCCTTCATAAAGCATTTTTCCATGCCACTGAAGTTTTACAGTAAGCCTGCTATTAACTCGAATGGTCAGAGAATGTGGAGTTCTGGTTACTTGGATAAGGGAAGAGTTAAAGAAAAAGCCCATTCTGTTAGAACTCTTGGACTTCTTTGTAAAATTCATTTGTTCACTTAATGGCCTTAGAAAACAAAGTGTTTAGTACTAAACATCACTGAATCTTTCTTTCAGAGAACAAGATATTGCTATGCCTCAGGGTCCTCATTCTGACAGTCTATCTTTATTATATAGAACTGTAGTTAGAGAACAGAGGAGACAGGACTAAACCTACATTGCTCCCTGGACCTACCTACTCTGGAATTCTTTTCACTTATATCTCTGATAAAAGTTTGTTTTCTTATCAACAAGATGCATAGGCCCTGGAGCAACCTGCCAGGGTTTAAATTCTAGTTCCACCATTTACTCATTGTATAATATTGGGCAACTTAGTTCTCAGTTTCTAAGTTTCCTCATCTATAAAATAAGCAAAACAGCAGACTTATCACAATGTATTAACACTGTTATGAGTATTGAATATTCATACCAAAGCACTGAGGAGAAAGTCTGTGCCTGGAATTAGCCAAACTGCAAAGTCTCCAAGACTGTCCTCACTTCTGACACCAAGTGGAAGTTCAGGGGGTTTCTAAAACCACCCTCAGTTTTGATAATTCACTGGAATTGCTTACAGAACTCACCGAAAGCCATTACACTCTTGGTTTATTACAGAGAAAGGATAGAATTAGAACCAGCCAAAGGAAGAGATGCATAAGGCTGAATCTAGGAGGGTTCCAAACATAAAGCTTCCATTGTTCTCAGGATGCCCTACTCTCCTGGTTTCAGTGTGTGACAATATGCACAGAGTTCTGTCAACTGGGTATGCTCACCTGAGCTCTGGTGTCCAGAGTTTTTACTGGGACTTTATTACATAGGCATGATTGATTGCCCATGTAGTTGAACTCAGTCTCCAGTCTCCCACTTCACCCTCCAAGGTAAAACTCACATCACATGGCCCACCATGGGTCACCTTGTTAGCATAAACTAACAGGTGTGGTCCAGGGCCCACCATGAGTAACAAAGACACTCCTTTCACTGGGAAATTTCAAGGGTTTAAAGGTTACCTCAAAGGCACTGGGGATAAAGGCCAGACCTCTCTTTGGGTCAGGCCAAATTCTTTAGTGCACAGCCTGGCACAGGATAAGTACTCTCTTAACGTTTATGATTATCATTATTTATTGTCCTCTTTCTCCTATAAGAAGATCAAAGAAATATGTTTTTCCCATTTCTCCAATTTTTATTATGAAAGTGTACTAACATACAGAAAAGAATAATGTAAGAAACACCTATATATCCCTCACTGGATCCAACAATTGACATTTTGCCATATTTATTTATCTAGATGGATATGTGTGTGTATATATATATATGTATGTATATATAATACATATTTCATACATATTAAAGATATTAATCTTTGCTGAATCATTTGAAAATAAGTTGCAGCTATCACAACCATTTATCCCTAAAAAATTTCAGCATGCATTCCTTAAGAATAACTACAGTACTGTTATTAAAACCTAGAAAACTAATAGTAATTCCCTAATATGCAACATCCAGACTATATTCAAATTAAAGAGAAAATATGAATTAATTGAGGGATCCAGTTAGTTGCCAGAATCCTCTTCCCTAGATGCCATGCTCAACCCGTCTCTTCCCTGTGAAAGAATCTAGGGTGGCTTCATGTTTCTTGCTGGATCAAGTCCAAACTGGTGACCACTATTCAAGGCTTTCTCTGATCATATGGGTCACACATACCTAGCCTACATTACCACACACATTTCCTGAGTGCTTACTGTGTGCAAGGCATGGTGCTGAGTGCTTTATGTTCACAGTTTTCACAGTTCAGTTCCCAACATCAACCCTCCTCTCCAGTCATGGAGTCTCCCTGTTTTTCTGCACAGACTGTAAACATTGATCACTGGGAACAGTGATCCTGACCCCTCAGCCTTTAGAGGTCCCCTGGTTCAGGCTGACTCCTCCCAATGGATTTAGCTGATGAGCCTTAGGGGCCACCTCAAGGGTGGTATGATGGCCAAGAGTGTGGATTATAGAGTCCTGTAGCTCCCCTGCCACCACCAAGAAATAATTATTGGCATTCTACTACTTGAAAAAATAGCTTTACAAGCCACTAGTCATATTTAACTCAATAATTTCATAATAGAAATGGAAGCACAAAATAGTGAATCAATCTGCTCAGTATCCAAAACTTGGTTTTGAGAGAAGAGCCTAATCCAGAAATATTGGCCTCCCCAGGCTTTCCTCAAGCTTCTAGAAGGTTGCTCCCTTGTCTGAACAACTCCTTTCATTTCTCTCTGATCTGCTCACATCTCCTTAAAGGATCAGGAGCATCTACACTTTCTTTACCATTAAACTCACCATCACTGCTCAAGATGGTTCCCTTCTCAGGTCTCTTTTAGCCTTTTTAGTCTGAATTGCACACATTTAACACTTAATTTTGTGCCCTGAAAAATCTTTTTTTCCTCTTTTATGTGTTTTACTTTTGCATCCCTTCGAAGTCAATAGTACTTTGAAAGTTTGGAGAAAAACTTAAGACTTTTAATTTAGTCCACCTAAACAACTCAATAAACATTCATTGAGTAATTACTATGTACCAGGCACCAGTTTGGTGTTTGGAGAACATAAGTATGTAATAACTCCCTGCTTCCAGAGGCTCATGTTACTTGTAGAAATGGACGAGGAAACAATGTTCTACAGTATGAATAAAATAAATACAAAATATGGGTCAAGACAGGTGCTGTGAGAAGGCAAGAGGAAAAGCAACTCATTGTTATAGAAATGATCAAAAAAGTTTCCAGTTATTTCTAACCATCATGGGGCACATTGTAGACACTGGTTGTGGATTAATTGAGGATTTTACTCCATCTCAGTTTTGGTGAATTGGTATTCAACTTTGCTGTAAAAATTCCACAAGTGGATATGTCAAAGACCTGTCTTGATTCATAAGAACAAAGCCAAAAATTACAACTCTTCTTGGGGTTGTGATTACTCTATAGCACACGGCTCAGAACACAGAAGCTGTTTAACAGCTGCTTGTGAAATACAGCTCATGGTGCTTTGTATATAGTGAGTAAGCCAGTTTTTAAGAGTACAATTCATTATCAATTTCTCACACTGAGTGCCACCAGAGTAAAAGCATGTTTTAAACCACCTTATTCTGATTTAGATCCTACCATTAGAAAACCTCAAATATTTTTCAGGAAAATCAAGCAATTCTTTTGGAATTCAAAGGAGACTGAGTTCTAAGAACAAAACTATGTTAGATAAACAGGAAAGTCAATCCTAGTTCTGTGATTACTAGCTCTGAGGCCACCTTCCTCTCATCCTTCACTCCCCCAAAATTCTATTTTACCTGTTAGGCCATTCAAATTTCATAGGTCATTTGTGTGACAGACTGGGGTCTCCTAGTCTGAAAAGGTATCAGTGGAAGCCACAGAAGTAGTCAGGACTCATTATTTCTTGGAAGTACAAATAAACATTAATTATGCCAAACCTAAATTGTCATTTTTGGCAGGCATTCTATGGCAATCAGATGAATAATACTTTAAAAATGTTATTCAGTAAGTTAACTTATTTAGTTTCTTGCAGGTTTATTTATGGCTAACATCTGTTAGGGTCTTTGAAATATAGTCCTCAAAATGAAATCCATTAGAAGAACTATATTAAGGGTTTCCCGTGGAAGAGGTTAGAATTCAGTAATGGCTCTTGTAAAAGAACATTTATTTGTGTTCCTATGTAATTAACGTTGGCTTCTTCACTAGACTCTAAGCTCCATTAGAGCAGGGAAACATCTTCTTAACACTTGAAAAATGCCTGACGTTTCGATGTTCAACATATTTTTGATGAATGGATAAACCTGGAAGACAGACCTTGGTGCAATCCAAGAGTACTCTCTGCCTAATAAAACGTACTTCTTAGAGATCAGGATGAACTCACAGAAAATACACTAATCAAATTTGCGGAGGGGGGGAAATTGGGGAAAAGTGTAGGCTGAGCCATGTAAACTTGCTATTTTTGCAGGTCCAAAAGACAAGGGAAAATAGGCAGTTTACTTGGTTTAACATAATGTAATTGTTTTGAAAAATTTCTCAACCACCTGAATTTATGAGATGTATATAAATGCAGCACACTTTTAAAAGAGACCTATGTCCTATCACCCTAATCTATGAGGATGGGTAAAACAGGTGTTTCAGATGGAATGTGATAGGTATCTTCAGGCATTTAAAGTGCTGTTGGGGGTAAGGATCAAATTTGTTTATATGTCCTTGATCCTAGTAGAACTACAATTAATAACTGGAAACTACAAGGAGACAGTCCTTGCCTTAGCAATAAGCACTTTCTAACTTTCAGAGCTGTTTGGGTGATAAATTCTTCAAAATTAGTGGTATTCAAGCAGTCTGAGCAATTCTTTGCTTGGTCCTATTGTAAAAAAAACCCTAAACCACAGAAAGTGACTAGATGACCTCAGGGGTTCTTCCCATGTTCTAAGTTTATGACTTGGATTCAAGGAACTCAATGAGACCCATGAACTTAAGTCCAGGTGTATTTATCTCTAAGGCAACATTCCCTTTTCAACTGTTAAGTACTTTATGATCTAGGAAAAAAGGTATTACAGATCATGTTATAACTTTTCTGGAAAAGTGAAGTTGGGTCTAGGTTAAAAGTAAATATGTGCATACATAGGCTGAACAAGTATTGTCACAAGAATAATACCACAAAACCAACAGAAAGATGTTCTTAAAGTTATGGTATTAGTGGTTGCAAGGCTTTAGCTAAATACAAACTAAATGAGATAAAAGTGGATACATTTTTGCATTGATTCCAGGAATATTGGCCAGAATTGTGGTTTATATGTTTGGATTACACCATCCAATTAACTTAATTTGGAGATGGATATAGTGGTGGCAACAACCCTGAAGACCACATTCAGTTCAACAAGTATTTTCTGGTCTCTACCATGTGTCAGGCCCTAGAAACACAAGGGCCGCAAGGAACTAAATTCTCATCTGCTTCACGTTTTGACTAATAGTATTAATACTTCCTTGAACACTTACTTTGTACCATTTAACCCTTACAACACCCTGTAAAGTAAGTACTGTTTTTATTCCCATTTACAGATTGGAATACTAAGGTATAGACAGACTGAGTAAACAGTCCCCAGTCTTATAGACAGTAAGTAACAAAGATAGGATTGAACCCTGGCAGTCTGGCTTCAGAGTTCACAAGCTTAACCATTACACTACATTGCCTTCTAAGAGAAGCACAATTCCTGCTTTTGCACTGTTCAAGAGAGACTCATTGATGTGAGGCTGCCTATGACAAACATATATGATATTTAATCATCAGAGCATGCCTACAAAACCCATTTGTATTCATCCAATTTTACTTAAATCGATATTCGTGGAAAACCTACTGTATTTTAAAACTGCCTTAGGTGATTTCAGTGAGACTATCTCTTTCAATCCTAACAGCTCTGTCAAACAAATATTCTATTTTAGAGATGAGAAAATTGAGAGGCAGAAGTTAAATGACCTGTGTGGGTTCACACAATTAGTTAGAAATAGGAATTTAGACCCAGACCTCGTGACCTCGTGATTCTAAGTCCTGTGCTTTCAATAACCTTATAAATGTCTTTTTTTTCTTTTTAAGAGTACAAGCCAGTGGTTGTTAGTGTATTTACAAAGTTGTGCAAACATCTCAACCATTTAATTCCAAAACATTTCCAACACTCTCAAAAGACACACTTCATCCTTTGGCAATCACTCCCTATTTCTCCCTTTCTCCCGGACAATCACTAATCTTCTTTGTGTTTCTATGGATTTCCCCATTCTAGACATTTCATATAAATGGAAACACAAAATATGTGGCCCTTTATGTCTGGCTTCTTTTACTTAGCAAATTGTTTTTAAGGTTCATCTCTGTAGTAGCATGTATCAACATTTCATTCCTTTTTATGGCTGAATAATATTCTATTCTATGGACATATTATATTTCATTTATCCACTCATCAGTTGACAGACATCTGGATTGTTTCCACTTTTTGGCTATTATGAATAATGCTGATATGAACATTCATGTTCAAGTTTTTGTGTGAACGTATGTTTTTTTCGGTTGTCTTGGTTATATACCTAGGAGTGGAATTGCTGGGTTATATGGTAACTCTAACTTTTGAGGAACTGCCACACTGTTTTCCCAAGAGGCTGCACCATTTTACATTCCCACCAGCAATGAATGTCCAAATTTCTCCATAACCTCTCCAATACTTAGTTTCCTTTTATTATTATTTTTATTTTTTAAATTTATCAATATACAATGTAGTTGACTTTCGAGTGCCTTTACCAATTCTTCCTTTTCCTCTTTCTTCCCCCTCCCCTTTATTATCATTATAGTCATCCCAGTGGGTATAAAGTGACATCTCATTATAGTTTTGAGTTGCATTTTACTAATAACTAATGATGTTGACCATTCCTTCATGCTTATTGGCCATTGGTATATGTTTTGGGGGAAATCTCTATTCAAATCTTTTGCCCATTTTTAAAGTAGGTTGTTTTTGTTTTTTTATTGCAGGAATTCTATATATATATACTGAATTGGAGATCATTACGAGATTTATGAATTGAAAATATTTTCTCCCATTCTGTGGTTGACTTCACTTTCTTTAAGTTTTAAATTTTGATATTGTCCAACTTACCTATTCTTTTATTTGTTTTTTGTGCTTTTAATGTCATACTTAAGAAATCTTTGCCTAATTCAAGGTCATAAATATTTACATGTAAATATAATTTTTAAAATGGGCTTGTAAAGACTTTCTTTTCTCCCATGAGAGATGCATAATCACAAAGTTCCCTTTACAGTTTTAAGTGAGCCTGAGCCTCAATATGATGTTGGAAAACTGGGCTTATTTTTACTAAGGGACAGAAACATTATATTAAAATAATTAAAGAATTCATAAGTTTTCTCCCAAAGTAAGAAAACTTACGTAAAGTGCTTATTACAGGGCATTAAGTAAATTACAGGTATTATTATCTGAATCATTGTAATTATTCTAAGAAATTTTAAATCAGTGTTCTAAATAAAATAATAAATAGAAAATAATAACAAAAGTTTGGAATTCATGATTAAGAGAAAAGCATTCAAAGAAACATGTTAGTGTGTGATAGATAAGTGTTGAGATGGTTCCCAAAGCCTGCTACAGTTGGCAACCTAAGAGATGGCATTTGTGGCCAAGAGTGAAGTCCCCTAAAATTAGGGGACAGAAAGAAACCTGCATGTCATACCTTGTTTCAAACTCCTTAATTATGTTAAATGTACATCAAAGATTTTATGGGAGGGTTCACCTATTGTTAGACCAATGTATCTTGACTTTTAGTTTAGATTATCACTTCAAAGAACTTATAATTGGAAATTCCAGGGCCACGTGCCTCCTGAAGCCCACTTTTATTCCACCAGAATAAATGGGGCAGCCTCCAGAAAGAATTTTAAGGTGCAGACTACCACTTAAAGATTGTACAACTACTGCAACTGAACTACAAGGGGTACCATTACACTTAAAGTCATTGTAGATTCAAAGGGTTATTATGATTTTCCAGCAGATTAGCAGACAAATGTCTTGAAGAAGGGGGACGTTTTTCTGGTGTGTATGAATTCACCAAAGGGGTAGCAGTGGGTGGGTATTCCCACACCTTCCATGTGGTTGCAGGCAGTGTGTCCTTACCTTTGGCAGTGTATTCATCAGGTCTTCAAGTTCTAGGGAACCAATTCCCGGCTTCCCTAAGAACCCAGTTCCTGGGTTATTTTGGGTAGCTGTCAACTCTACAGTATTCACTTGCTTTGTTAGCATGGGAGAGATAATACCTATATACTTAAACAGACACATACCAATGGCCTACAGAACCCCTGATCTTTGTGTGTTTGAAATAAAAGTAATGGCATCAGTGGTCACTATGAATAACAATGCTTTAAAACACACTGACTCTCCAATAGAAAAAGAGACAAAAATCAAAATTCACAGAATTCAAATGGCCATTAAACACATGAAAAGCTTACTTTTACTAGTAATAAGATAAAATTAGAACAGCGAGGCATATTTTTCTTTATTGGACTGACCAAAATGACAATGCCAGCAAAGGTAGGAAGAGATGACACTCATATGCTGCTGACGGGAGTGGAAATTGGTACAACTCTTTTGGTAATAGATAAAATGTCAAATGTACATTCCCTTTGATTCAGACATTCTATTTCTAGAAAATTTAGTTGAGCAGAAATGCTCACAGAAGTAGGCAAAGCTCTGTCTGTGTACAAGCAGATTTACTGCAGTATCATTGGAAGCATTGTAATATTAGAAACTGTATCTCCAACTAGTTTAGTGGTTGAATACATTCAAAATAGGATGTTTAATATGATTCCCTCTTTTAAAACTTATATGTGCATGTGTACGTGTGCATATATATGTAAATACATATATACCTACATACATTCACAAGTACATACATATTCATAAAGAAAATGGTATGCATGATTACCTCTGGGTTGTAGGAATGGGGAAAAGGAAGATTTTGACTTTTTGTTTTATATATTATTGTAATGTCTAGAATTTTTTAAAATCACTTATATTATTTATGTAATTTTTTAAAAAGCAAACCTATGGAGTTAGTTGTCCACTTCTGATTGGAAACTAGCCAGTAATGTACTTCAACTGTGTACTGACTGCATTTTGAAAATATTTTTGTAAAGTGTTCACAGGATACCAGATATTTTTATTTGAGGTAAAAATGGTTTTCAGCATATCCAAGATAAAACTCATGAGTTATGGTACATTTCATAGAAACCAAGGAAACTATGAATGAGATTATTCTGTATATAACATGGCTGA
This sequence comes from Cynocephalus volans, assembly GCF_027409185.1. Taxonomy (NCBI): domain Eukaryota; kingdom Metazoa; phylum Chordata; class Mammalia; order Dermoptera; family Cynocephalidae; genus Cynocephalus; species Cynocephalus volans. The sequence continues at coordinate 84,034,527 of NC_084464.1, forward strand.
TACCTGCAGTCGACTAATGACAGACTTGGGACAATGACATGAGTTTAAGTTCTGAGCCCCAAAATATAAGCTGGAGGAGAGACCTTGTTTTTGTTGATAACCACAACATAAAAACATCTAAGGCACAGAGGAACAACTGCCTTTTTGCAGGAGTCCCTGACAGTGCAGCCACTACTCTCCATCTTAAGAGTCAAGTCTTCCTCTAAGCAGAATCCCCAGAATTCAGCTTTTCTGGGGTGTTCACGCAGCTACCAAACTTTTCAGGAATGCAAATAACTACAAAAAATTACATTTATAAACTAAATCCTCTGTTTCTGGAATTGCTATGTCCTTTCATAGACAGAAGAACACTGCTTAAAAAATTCAAAAGGTTCCAGCCTGAGGGGCTAGCCCGTGGCTCACTTGGGAGAGTGCAGTGCTGATAACACCAGGGCTATGGGTTTGGATCCTATATAGGGATGGCCGGTGCGCTCACTGGCTGAGCGTGGTGCTGACAACACCAAGCCAAGGGTTGGGATCCCCTTACTGGTATAAAAAAAAAAAAAAAAAAAGGTTCAAGCCTGGATTTTCTCCTTCCAGTATGTTACATACTCTCCACACTCCTATTTCTTAGCCTAGAAAGCAGCTCTAGGAATACCCATGTCAACATCCTTCTCAGGTTGATGCGATGTTGAGATGCAGTCATGTTTGGTAAAGAGCAGTTTTCAAAACTGTGATGTCCTCAACGAATGGGCAAGTATTCTAGTACAAATGTGACTTAGTATTATTTTGAGAGTGGGAGATTTTCAAAGACAAGTCCTAGTTCATATTTCTGTTTTTGTTTTTTTACTAGTTCTGGTTTAGCAAAACTCTATCCTTGTAAAAATATATATATAAAAATATATATAACGTTTATTATATGGTAATCATTTCTGGCCACTTCTGGTATAAAGTACATTAGATGTAATTCTTCTACACTAGCGGTCATAGATGATTTTATTAAAATAACAATGTTAAAGGCCAGCAAATCTAAGTAACAATCCTGTTTGACTTATTATAGATACCAATATAGCACAGACTGTAGAAATTCTTTACATCTTCTGCAACAAAACAATAAAACACACCCTAAATTTAGTAAAGATACTAAGAGGCAGGTATTTTGCAGACAAGAAAAACCTTTTATTTTAAACCACAAATAGTCAGCAGGTGGCCACAACTATCCATGTTTCATTAAAATCACATAAAACCTAGATACAAAAGCACCACTGATTATTGCTCTAGAAAAACTACATGAAAAATTCAAATATGCACAGTAAAAACACCACAGTATGCAGAGGACTAAATTTTTAAAACAAATGCATGGAATGCTGAATCAATTTTAAACACAGCTTCCAATATTAAATTGCTATTTATTTTACTTCAGGATGATGGAAATTTCCAAAAAGCATGACTATGAGAGGTTAAAATGTCCATCCTTATATATTTTTGTATGCCAACTAGTAGAGTCCTAAAAAATTAGGATTTACAAAATACTTGGTAAAAATAGCTTTTAAAAGTTGTCCCAAGAGGTACATAAAAGCAACCCCAATTTCTCATGACAATTCATTCTCCCTCGTTATCTACAGATTCAGTTTTCTGTGCCTGCGAAAAAGAAAGAAAAAAAAAATCATATAGTTACTACTAAAACTATTAAAACTACTATAACCAAAGAAAAGTCCGCCCACTAACACACACACTTTTGAACATTTGTGTTTTTTTGCAGCAACACTGCAAAACCTATTTCAACTCTGGGTGTAAAACAGACAATGCAGGAATATATTATACAAACACTTTGCTGCATTTATTGCTTTCTGCTTTTCAAACAACCACAGAAGCCTTACCTGCAAGCTCCCATCGTTCATAATAAAAAACAACACACCACTATCTGATTCTAGTCACTGCAAACATGCAGAATTTTCTACTGTACCCTTAACTCTCACTGTTTCAATCTGCCCTTTTACTGACAGTGTGCTGGGTGGGGTACCTCTGGAGGATGAGACATTAACAGTTGAGCGAGAGATGTGGATCTGCAATAACATTATAGGCAATAAAAAGAGACATTATGAACGTGCTATCACCGGCTGAAGGATTGAGCAATTTCTTTAAAGACACTGATTGAATCAGTGGGAGGTATTTATGGAAAGTACCTCTTCAGCTTTAGTTTCACCATTTTCAGATGGTGCAGTACCTTCCTTTCCAGCTTCCTGCTTTTCCTCCTTCTTCCCTTTAGCACCTCTGTTAATCTTTGTTCCAGGTTCTTTCTAATAGGATCAAAGCACAGGGAAGCAGCATGTTAGACACGGTGTGGTGATAGCTACAATCAATCAACCTCTGTCTGAACACAAGGTGAAGCACGACCATGGCTGCCATGGTGGCCTTTAAGGGGACATGCAAACCCAATTTTGCTGGGTTTCAACTGAGTTAGACTGAGTCTCTATGAAAACGTTAATAGGCTGCTCAAAAGCCTGCTGGACTTTCCCTTCTGTGGAAAACACGAGGATCCCTCTCATGTATTTGTTCAGTGGACCTCCCCTCCTACTAAAGAGAGAGGTTCTGCCATGGAGAGAGCTGCAGTGGGACTCAGTAAAGGTGGAGGCAGGCCTGGGGAAGAGGCCAGCCAGGAGGCGGCTTTTAGCTGCTGCCTTCCAGTGAAACATCTCACACGGAGACGTTAGGCTGTGTGACCAGAAAGCTGAGAAAGCCCCTGAAAAGGCCGGCCCAGATGGAGAAAAGTCCCTAATGTTAAGACCAAGCCACAGAAGTGAGTGCTTCTGAAATCACCTACTCATGCCACTATATAGAGTTTCAAACAATTCATGACAAGGGACAATGCTCCGAAGGGCAGGGTGCAGAAAAGCCATTTTGAATGTTTCTTAATAATTCCTCATCTGCAAAACAGGACGTGTGTATCTACCTCTAAAGGAATGATGTGAGGGTTATATGATTAAAGCAACCAGAACAGTGTCTGGCATAGTATAAGGGCCATATAAATGTTTACTAGTATTAATTATTTGTTGGTGTTAATTAACATTATTATTAGTCATCAGACTGGTCTACTAAAGCCAGTTATATGAAGCCAGAGCCCCCCTGTGGCCCCCAACTCCTTCTGTTGCTAGGATGCGACCTTACCCCTTGTAGCACCATGTGAACCACATGTTCACGAGGCAGCTGCCAAAGCCCATTTGGACATGAGGCTTCTCAGAGCAACATGCTCTGACTTCTGCGCCTCATTGACCAAAGAGAAAACACATTCCTGTTAAAGCATAAAACTGTACTTTATGCCTTTAAAAAAAAGCCCATAACAGTGGTAACGGTTTTCTGGTCAGTATATTATAGCCTGAATCATTAAACATGCACTTTCCTTGGGTGATTTCTAGGTATGGATTTACAACTTATTCATTGTTTAAAAAGCCAAAGATGGGATGGAGCACCTCTTACCTTAGCAGATGTTTTTCTTGGTTTAGGTTCAGGTTTTGGTGGAGCAGGTTTCTGCAAAGATAATTTAAATTACACAAATACTGAAAAAGACAATGGATACCACCAAAAGGAACACAAAAGGACTACAAAAGACAGCCATCTATTTTGACTATGACTTTGCTCACTTAAAAAAATATTTTGTCCTATTTTCAGCTTTAGGTAACAGCTTAAAGACCTAGCATTTCATAACTATTTTCATCCTGGGTTCGCAAGTGAGATCGAAAAGCCGACTCATTATTCGCCAGTCCAGACTAGCTCTCCAGGAACAGGATTCGGCTTCCATCTCCGATGTGTCTGTAGTTCCTTTTATCACAGCACAGCAGCAAGAGGAATGACTCAGGCCCTTGGCCAAATGACTCCATGAATTCAGTCACACTGGCCTTCCCAACAGTCTAGAAATCACAGCACAATCACAGGCAAAGCCCATCTGGTAACGAAGACGGCTGCCTGTGAAGTATTTCAAAATGATTTCCAAATCCTTCCACCTCTGATGTAGATTTCAAGTTCTGTAGCCAAGCCTCTTCCTAATTTCATCCTCTCCAATGCCAGCTCAAGGTGAGACTCCCTCACCCACCCAGACACTAGGCTCATTTGTCTCTAGAGCTTTTTATTAAGAACACAAGTATAATGATAAAAATGTCCACTGTTAACTCCCAAGTTTAAGATTTTTCACAAATATTATTTGCCAAAGAGCCCCCTAAGGAACTATTTTTCTCCTATCTCATGTGACCCTCTTCCCATTCCTGGGAGCAGTGCCTCCAAACCCTGTCGCCATGGTCCCCCCTCCACACAGGGATTCAGTCCTAAACAGCCTCCCACAGGGCTGAGACCAGGTGGCACATGGGGATGCTGAGGAAAGATAACCAGTTTAAGTCATGAGTTTTCTGTAGATATTTTAGGGCACATATTTCCTCTCATAGAGCTAGAAAAAAGTAAATGTACATCTCTCCCATAGAAGAATGGTTTTTAAATAGAAAACACTGGCTAGGGTCTCCCCCTATGGAGAAAAATACATGTTCCTCCCCAATGCCTCTAGGTGGTTCAGGTTCATATTGAATCTGGCCTTTTCATCAAGGGTATAAAGTGAAATTGTAGACAGTTCAATTCCAGAAGACTGGCTGTTAGAAATGACCTTTGAAATAAAAAAAAGAGCTTGAGCTTGAAAAGTAAGAAACGTTTTCATTAATCTTACTACCCTAAATCTTTAGTCTACTCCCCAAATATAGCAGCTTTCATGGCTCCTAAATTTTCAGGATTTAAAAAATTTTGTTATTCCAAGCTTTGACATATTAATATACACAAGTTTTCTCCATTTACAGCAAGTAATTTCCTATTATATCATTTTCTGTAAGGCAGACTTTTCCTATAGACTCAGCATTCGCGTGTTTTGACAGGACCAGGAAAAGAGGTTTTGTAGTCTGTAACCCTGCTGGCCTCTAAGAAGACTCTGTGTCGACACCATGGGGAATGATCTCAGTGGAAGGTGCTTATATTGCTGGTCTCTGATGCTTCAAATTTTGGTTTTCACTTGACTTAAAAGGTCTATTCTCTTAACTGGCCAGAGGCTCACAACAGCACCCCCCAGGTCTTAAGTCTTCCTGGTGACTCTGATATCATACTTCCTTGTCAGACTCACAAGAAACACCAGCTCACTCAACCTAAACTCAGCTATACTTCTGAACTTGTGAGTGCTCCACATATTTCTGCTTTGATTCCCTGCACTGTACCAGGCACAGGGCTGGGCCATGCTTCCCTGAAGGCTAAAGTAGTTGTAGCTCCTCTAATATCTAGTATGGGGATATATGCTGTCAACCAAGATGTCAATGCCTTCCCCCTACCTTGGGCAGCCCGGGCCGTAGGACTTTTAACCAAAATCTTCTACTACAGAGTCAGGACTGATCTGTCTGTTGGCAGGGGGTACATCAGGAGGGCAGCAAGGAGGAGCATGAGAGCCCACAAGGAGCACAGACCAGTGAGGAAGAGCAGCAGCACATTCATGTCTGAGGCTAAGCCACATCTGCCCATCCCAGCTGTAATCCTAACCTTCCTCCCTTCCCTGGGCTTGCCCCAAAGAAGAGAACTCCAAGTGGCAAAGTATAATTGATACTTTTTCAAAGACTCTTTAGTTCTGAAATGAGGCTAAAGCATATGGATTCAGACTACTTTCAGAACATTCTGACACTAGGCTAAAAAATGTTCTGAAGTATGAGTGTATGAATCGTGGACAGAGAATCAGAATTCTGTCCACTTCAGCACATCATATGTAGAATCTGAAGGCTAGGACTTTGCTTAACATGTTCTTTTGTTTCAGAAATCTAGCAATATCAAATAACATCCTGAGCTTTATATTCTTGGTAACAGGGCTGGCCACTGTTTTTCACTGACATATCTGATCAGCTTGGCAACACTAATCAAATTTGCTAGAAATTGTAACTTCAGGTAATTTTCAAAAAGCAAATACACTTAAGGGAAACACCACCTTAACCTTCCTTTTGTTGCTTTGCTCTGGGCAAAAGGAACAAGTATTCATAAGAACTAACCTTCGTAAGGTACTTACCGCTGACAATCTGGCAGACCGTCTTGTGGGCTACGAAGGGAATGGAAAAATATATATTTTTTGGTGATTATAAACAACCAGGTTGATTTTTTAAAAAATTCATTCTTAATATACCTTACTCTGTTGAAAGAATATAACGTATGACTCCCATTGTCCTCTCCAGGTAAACAAGTGAAACAAACCTAAGCATCAAGGGCACCATAATACTCAAGAGGAAGTGTTTCTGATGAGGTGCAGACACACTGTTCAAACAAATGGCTTCTTTCAATTGAGGGTGTGGTGGGTAAGAAAATGAAACGAAGATGAATTTAGGCTCCATCCCAAACCATAACCTCTACTTTTATGATAAAACCAACAGCAGAAGCATTGAGGTGCTATTTAAGAACTAGTCTCCAGTCTGACTCTTGTTCCTTAAAAATGGAACTAAAGCTTTTTTGTAAGTTAATACAAGAAAGGACTTACATAATTGTTAAAAACTTATACAGCAGGAGTTCCCCCAGCTTGCTGCTATATTGGAAAAGAGAATGACTACAAATCTCAGGCAGTTAACAAGAAAGACTTCTTTTTACATGTAACAAAATAAATACTCTTATGTATCTACTAAAATAATACGTTCAAAGATTTTAAAAAGTTCACTAATTTTTTCTTTTAATTTCAAGTTTAGAAAATTTAGAGAGGAACTGTGTAGACACTGATATATTTCAGGAAATCTTTTCTTCTTCAAGGAAGTTATAAGTTAACAGCAAATGAGACTGCAAACAAAATTTAAAATAACAGAATTATCCTAGGCACTTCAGCAGCAGCATACTGAGTTGACATTCTATTTACCATCCAGCATAAACTGGCTCCCCAAGGGATTTCACATTCTAAAAGTAAAATTGCCTTTCTTTAAAAGTATTCCAGAAAGAAATACTCCATACTTTTTGTCGGTTTTATTCACTGCTTTGTCTCTAGTAGAATAGTGTATTACCTAACACATAGTACATACAAGAATATTTGATGTATAAATGAATTCAAGCTTTTCCCAAATTCTTACTGCCTTATGCAGACTTTGCCTCATTACAGTAGCTTAAATGTTTCAAATAATTTTCCTTAAGGGGGGTCAGCAAAAATGATCAGTAGGAACCTGTACCATGATTACAAGGAATCATGGAATTCTTGAAGCTCCGCTTAGGTCAGCCTAGGTCAGCTGGTCAGGTCAAACTGAAAGAAATATTTCTTGCCATCCCTACATCTAAGAACTTTCCTGCTGAAAATATCCAGAGAAGCTAAACTCATCTTTCTTTAAACTACAGAAGGAAATGAAGGGCCAGAGCCTCCATGAATAATTTTAACCCTGGGGTCTTGAGGAAAGACCAGAGCTGTACTTAAGGCCAACTAGCAGAATATGCCAAGAATTGGAGACTGTGCAGGTTAAGTGGTTGGCTGGGACACATTCGCTGCAGAAAGTAAGAGAATGTACAGCTCGGCACACAGTGCCATCCACAGCCCTGTGGGTTAGTGCAGAGGAGTGTGTGCATCAGACTATGCACAGGAAACACCACAGCACCTGCAATGATTATCTCGAGTCATTCATGACAATGCACCCATGGGTCCCTGGGAATCAGAACCCATATCCTGCAATGGCTTTCTCAGGATGGTTAATTTCATTGATTGGGTAGATCACAGAAGGAAAGGCAACATTATCAATTAAACTGGGCAACAAGTGGCTATCCTGTATTTCGTTAATATGCTTTCTGAGCATGGAGGAGCACAGGAACACCCCATTACCAAACAGAACTCAGCTTTTAAGCTTCAGTGTGGCCTCAAGTACCCATACTATCTTGTAAATAAAGTACAGCATGCAGAATGATATCTTCCAAGAGGAAAAGTGGCAGCCTCCATGCTAAAGAGAGGTCAGTGAACCTACTGGAATCCCTCCCTGTTTGGTGTCAATGTATGTGTTATTTTCCTGTTCACCTCATCTGTCTCATTTCCATATCCCCTACCACACAGGACCATCTTCTCTGACATTCCCGTAGCTCCAGTGCTAGCAGGGGCCCTCAATAAATGTTGAGATAAATGGAACGGGTAAGCACCAGAAACACATAGCAATTATGAACTTGGGGGGTGGGTCCTAAGGCCACTACTCAGGTACTCTCTAGTTTGGGACCTGAAAAGCCTATCTGCCAACTATCTGTCCTGTGTAAAATGTCATTGAAGTGAGGCAAAACCGTGAAAAATTCCCCAACCGTGATGCTTTTGCTCCCCTCCTTTCCATGTGAACACCCAAACATACTGAATAGGCTGAGTGATGTCAGAGTGCCTTTTGGGATTTCCAGAGAGACATTCCAACCAAAGCACTGCTCCACAGGGCCTGAAAACTGTTCTGATCCAAAGGACTTAATACCTTTTGGAAATTCAGGCTGCATTAATCTGTTTCTGTTGTTTATAACAGAATACCTGAAATTGGATAATTTATAAAGAAAGAGAATTTAATTCTTAACAGTTTCGGAGGCTGGGAAGTCCAAGGTCCACGGGGTGCATTTGATGAAGGTCTTTTTCCTTGATGGTGACTTCCACAGAGACACAGGGTGTCACATGGTGAGAACAAGCTAAGCAAGAGAGCTAACCTGCTCACTTGCTCTCCTTTTAAAGCTTTCAGAACTGTGCTCATTACTCCATGAATGGATCAATCCATTTACCATCTAATCTCCTTTTAAAGGCCCCACCTTTCAATTACCATAATAGGATTTCCTATCCTTAACACTGTTACAGTGGGAATTAAGTTTCCAATACATGAACCTTTGGGGGACACCACAGCACAGGCCAGTATAAGAGTTTCAAAATTAAAACATGGAAATTAATGCAAAAACAAAGTTTTCCTCTCTAGGCTGTCCAAACCAACTAGTCTCTAAAATGTATATTTTTTACTGTAAAATCATTTTATGACTTCCTATCTAAAATTTACCAGCTCTTTTTTCTATGCAAAAAAAAAAAAAAAAAAAAAAAAAAAAAAAAAAATTCTCTTAAATTCTCTTTTCCATTCCTTTCCAGTAACCATCATAAGAGATTTTCTTTTTCACTGCAAACAGTGGAGGCTGAGATGAACCTTTCACTCACAGTCAACAGTACTGATTATGCATGCAAGTATGGATGCCTTCCTGGAAAGTTCCATCAGCTTTCACAGCCCTAAAATCTATAAATGATTGGACTATATTTATCAGATATGAAACAGACTACACTGCTATTTTTTCCTCTTTAAAACACTAGCATTTGAAATATTCATTTGAGACTCAGGTTGTTGGGTAGGACTATTAAGGAAAAAAAGATGTTAAGAATTTCTCTTGATCTTTTCATTAAGTGTGCCTCCTTAAGAAAAGTGGTCAAAAGAGTGGCTCTCAGGGAGGGAAGGAAGACTTCCAAAGACAAGTCACCACGAGAGTGTCAGATACAATAAATGTGAGGGTTCGTCGCTGTGGTATATAGGTGAGGGTACAATGGAATTACCCAATAAGCACTTATTGATTAACTGTTCGTTCCCTGGGCTGGAGAAAATTCTGGTGAAGGCTTCTCTGAAATACATGGAAATCTTCTACTTCAACGTCCTGATTGCAAAAGCAACACAGAAGTCTAACCTCATGTGATAAAATTCACAGGGACAGCTAGATCAAGTAGGATCACTGAACTTTGCAGAATGCTGCTTGAAACATATGGAGCATTCCACTGGAATCTGGAAGTTATTTTTATTTTTATGAGATTTTTTTGTTGTTGTTCCTGAGCTCAACCAGGTACTTCCAAGCAAAACCCAAAAGTCAAGTAGCTTTTAATTTTCAAAAACCATTAAGAAGTTAAATAGAAATTGATTTCTTTTCAAAACTAGGAAGTAGGGAAAGATGTACATGAGAGCCTTGGCTGGGGAATGGAGGAGACAGAGAAATGCATAGTGATTACCAGGTTTTTATGACTGACACAAAAAGGGCAGGGGGACAGAAGATTTTGGATCAGGTAGTTCAGATATCTTTCCTGGTTATGCTTCTTACAAGTTGCAACACCCAGGGTAAATCATATATTTCTCTGAGAACACTGTTTGCTCTAGTTACAATAGGGATAACAATATTTGCCTCCCTGTTATCAAAAATAGCACTTCTCTGACATTCACTATTACCCTTCCTTACTCTATTTTTCTTCATAGCTAATATCCAATTATTTAACTTTATTCTCTTTCTCTCCCCCACTAAAATGGAAGTTCCATGTAGTCAGGGAGTTTTGCTTCTTTTGATCACTGTGGGACCCACAGAGCCTAGAGGAGTGATTAGTGCATTATAGGTGCTCATATATTTTTGTCCAGGAATGAATCTGCCCTCCTCTAATTTCAGAGTTATTGCATAGATCAGACGAAACAATGAATGTGAAAGGGCTTTGTAAACTGCACAGTGTAATGACTGTAATATACTATTTTGGTCATTTCTTGTCCAAGTCCCCTGAAGTACTATCCCCTGCACAATGCCCTTCAAATATCATGGCAGTGGTAGACAATTTTCAAAAGAGGATCTCTCTTTGTAACTGCTATCTATTCACTATAGTCAAGGCTGTGCATACTCAACGATATAACTGGAAAATTCATTCAATTCAGTGGAAAAAAAATCAATCAATATACTGTCTGACAGTTTTCTACCCTAAACCACCAGCTGACTAACCTTTTCACTTTTCAAACAACTGTGTTGACATCCTAAAGACAGATCATGAGTTTTATCTGGACATGGCTTAAGTGACAGGTAAAGAATATTGTCAAGAAAAGATTCTTTTTAATAATAATATTAAAATACATAAAATATATAGATAATATAAAATATAAAATAAATAAAAATAAATAAAAACATAAATAATATAAGTAATATAAATAATAAAAATCCCTGGGCTAAAATAAAATGTATAAGACAGGTGTATAAGCAAAAACACACACATAAACTTTTTTTTTTTTTTTGGTCTTTTTGTGACCGGTAAGGGGATCACAACCCTTGGCTTGGTGTTGCCCTCACCGCGTTCAGCCAGTGAGCGCACCGGCCATTCCTATATAGGATCCGAACCCACGGCGGGAGCACCGCTGTGCTGAGTGCGCCACGGGGCCGGCCCCACACATAAACTTTATACATATATATTCTAACCTGCTTGATTTGCTTTTCATATAGAGATTTAGAAGACCGTTTTCACTATACAAGATCTACTGCGTGCAATGGTTTCTAGATTTTCTGACTGATGGATCAGTTCATATGTGTTCCTAAGGAGAAACCCAAATGCTTTTTTTGGTGCCCATGTCTAAAAACATTAAGATTGGCTAAGCCAACTGTCCTAAAATTACATTGTGCTGTTTTCCAAGAAAATTCAAGCATTTATCATTTTTTGGTTTGTTCTAGTATTTTTCGTTCTTTGGTCTCTACTTGTGTGGAGACCTAATTCTGGATTACAAACTTCATGATTATTCCAAACTCTGTCAGACAGTGAATGCTAGGTACATGGATGATAGGGGCAGGCAGTTTGGTTTGTTTTGCTTTTAAATTATTTCTTTATAGATTCTGTTAAAGATTTTCCATTTGGAAGAATAAATTTCCTTGTACAAATCTTGTGTTGGGGTTTTGGTATCATGACAAATTCCTCTGAATTATTAACCACAATATGAGTCACCTAATCAAAGAATCTGTAACTAGATACTGTTTTTGTCTCACTCATGACCTATTTTAGTTTATAAGTTCAAGGGTAAGAGCTGCAGTTTTCCACACACTGTAAAGATCTGTGCAAAAGGGTATGGCTGTCATCACAGTTACATCTCATTTCCTACTTGGTCGCCCATCTCCTTTTCGAGGGTGATAATATTACCACGGAGGGTCAAAAACAAGCTTGACCAAGTTCCCAGCCTTTTGGAGGTTTCTGTATTTTAATAAAGAGTATCTATGAAATACAGAGTGTCTCTGCCTAATTAGTTATCCCAATACCGTAAGAGTTTTCCTAATTTAAAAAAGTTTTAATATTTTGACCTATTGTGTATCCTGCCATAGTTTTTGACTTTAAAGATGACTCCTCTCAGACAAGTATTCAGAACTTAAAAAGTAATTTATAATTCACTCACTGGAGCAGAGAATTTATGAAATCAACAGCCTTTCGTTTTCTTGCTGTGAAAGGCAGACTTTGTTCTCCTTGATGAATTTACCTATTATCTCGCTCTTTGCCCAGAAGGAATTCTCAGTATCCGTTTTAACAGACAGCAGGACCGACAGGCAGAAACGTAAACAACACAGTAAGAGGAAAATGCCTCATCATTGTACTCAACGGAAACACACCTAGGCCAGGCGAGGCTATACACAGACACCTAGGCCAAGCAAGACTTAACTCCAGTTTACGTAGTCTCAACAACCTTGTTTACAAGAGTATTCATTCAGATGCAGACAATCACAACAATATTAAAGATTTCAATTTAAATAATTAAATATAAAATGTCAAAGATATACTTACCTCCTGTTTAGTTACTTTGGGTCCATCTTTGCCCTCTGTATTTTCTGGAGACTAGAAAGAAAATATTTCCGTGAATTGTGTTTAAATCAGAAAACATACATTAGAAAATTTAAAAAAAAAAAAAAAAAAAAAAGACTTCATTTCCTGGGACCATATAAGCCAAAAGAATTTTTGCAGGGAAAAAGTAAGTTAATAAGAGGACATGTTTACACACACACACACACACACACACACACACACACACACACACACACACACACACACACACACACACACACACACACACACACACACACACACACACACACACACACACACACACACACACGATGTATAGCTGAGTAACAGCTCTACTTTCAAAACACACACACACGATGTATAGCTGAGTAACAGCTCTACTTTCAAAACAGAAATACAGAAAGAACTGATATGAGCTCCTATTCTCAATGTACATTCACTTTAAGCAATTTTCAATTGGTCTCTGACGACTCTACCACCAGTTAAAGAACAAGGACCCAGCAGTCAGTAGCAGGAGTGCCTTGGATACACCCTCTTGTTCCACTTGCTTGTTCTAGTTACTTTGTTCTTTTAAGATATGGGCTGGATGCTGCTGGTAAAGCCCAAGCCAACCACAAAGCATATTTTCATCCCACGTGTGCCTAGCTTTGATTTCTAGCCCATTTCTTGATATGACTTAACAAACTTATCATGAGTTAGTATTTTTCCATTATCAACTCCAGCAACTCTCTTACACTCAAGCACCCTGCCACTCCCAGCTGATTTGTTTCCAGGTTTTGATCCATCCCATGGGGCAGCACCTGCCACTCCTATGACATCTCAAACCTGACTCCTTTACAGGCTGCATACAACTATGGGGAAAACATACTTTATGTTTTAAAGTAAAATATACTTCAGATTTATATGATACTCTTCATATAGCAATATATTTTTATTAGCTCAGAGTTAAATAAGATTAAACTAATTAGAAAATTAAACTAACACATTTTAAACTACATAAAGCTGGAAGGTGAACACTCAATCTCTATAGCACGAATGGGCAACAGATATGAATAGAGCTCCCATGGGAAAAAAAATACAAATAGCAAATTGACATTTGGCTCAATGTTTGGCTTAGTAAAAATAAGACAACTATGTGGTAATGCTTCACCTGATAAAATGAGAACAAAATTTAAAAGATCATAAAACCCACTGTTTGGTGGGGCTGGTGACACTGTAAACTAATATATTTCCTTCAAAGAACAATTTGGCATTATGAAAAAGACATATATGGACTAATCATTTGATGACCCAGTAATTTCAATCTTGGAACCAGAACTCAAAAACACTCTTTGTAAAATTATGGGTTTTCTTGGTACTATTTCTAATATGGAATAACTGGAAACAACTCATATCAATAAATAATAGAGAAAAGTTTCAGTAAACTATGTAACTACTAATGCAATGGGATTAAAAAGAGTTAGGCTATGAGAATACATGGAGAGTCCACATAAAATGCCAAATTTAAAAACCTAGAACATAAAGTAGTATGTAAAATATAGGTCTTAAGTATATTAAAGTTTTCAGGAAAGAAACTGCTTTTCTTCAAGGCAAAGGACATGTGAACCTTCTCTATTCTCTCTCTGGAGTTGCCTGTTAGCCACAGCCTACTGGTTCTCCTCTCTCCAGAACCTCCCAAATTGACCAACTATTTCCCCCTCTTCTTTGGAAGCTTCTCTATCAAGAAGGGAAACTGAGCTTTCTCTTTTCTGTTCCCCACTCTCTTCCATAGGAATGTCTGCTTCACAGACAGATCTTGTGTTATATCAGTCAGATGAGCTAGAGACAGAAAAATCTTAGAAAGTCTGAGTATATGAAGATAATTCCTTGGTGGGTCATTTGGCTTAGCTCACTTCCATGGCTACAAACTCGGTTCTTCTGGCCACAAACCAGAGCCTCTGTTATCTAGGCGTGCTGGGCTCTCATTCACACCTGTAGGTCACTCAGAATTCAATCAGCACATAGCTAGTGTCAGAAAAATTGATATTAATGATATTATTTTCAATATTCTTCTATGTAGTAGATTAGTGACAGGCAATATGATTGAGAGATCAATCTTTAAATACAAGCACCTAACACATTTGCAGTCAGAAACAACCGATCTTTACCCTGGGATCAGTTATTCTGTGGTATGAATGCAGGATGTGTGCTCAAGATACCTGGCTTGCTTGAATCCTGGCTCTTTACCCAGAAGCTGTGTGATCTGGGGCAGAGGCTTGAGCACAATGGCTCAGTCTCCTCATCCATGAATGACAGATGATAATGACATCCAACTCAAAGGGACATGCTTACGTTCAAGCTGCAGAAAGCATTTCATAACTGTGAATTGTTATACAGATGTTATCCAATAAAAGAGATACAAGATCTTAAGGAGTCTTGAATTATAAAATATGAAATTATATTCAACAGAGCCTTAGAGTTGAGCACATTTCCTTACATACAGATTCCCTGCAAACTGGTCATCTGTTTTTGTTGCAGAGTAACAGGTATATTATTTTAGAAAGACTTACCATTACAGGGTTTCTTACCCCACACCCTCTTCACCGCTAACACTTAACCACAAGGCTGGAGACAGGAAGGAGAAGGGCATAGTATGAAGGACTTAAAACAGAAGCCCAAAGCTTTCTGTCCCAAGGGATTGTGAAGGATAAAGACAAAAAGGGGGGAAATGAAGGGTTGGAGGTGGATGTAGGTGTTCTCAGATGTACTTCAACCTTCTAGCTGGCCGATATGAAGATGAGCTGAGTTAGATGGAATGCAAGGAATGCCAAGGCAAAGGGATTCTGGCCCCACTTCCCAGAACAAGGCAGGCTTATACTAACCTAGTTTGAATAAAGAACAGTCAAAAAAAGAGAACCACAGTCAGATAAAAACGTCTTATTCACACATCTGAGGCTCCCTCAACTCCCAGGTAGTTTGGGTACTGAGTTGAGAGCCAGCAAGGAGGTGGGGGACATACAGGGTGGCAGACAGAGGGCACAGCAGGAGTTCTGGGGGAACCTGGGCACTGCTGAGAGCTGATCTGAGGGCAAGTCAGCAGGCAGGTGGTCACTGCACATCTATGACTGGACTGGGACAGAGAAGCAGCCAAGAGGGCCTGAACTCTGGTACAAAAGGATTGTTCTAAAGGAACATGGCTGATCCAGAGTAATCCCCAAAGGGCAGGTACACTCCAGTCAGCTCAAGCCAGAAACTCTGCTGTGTGAATGGAGTTGAATAAGCATCTTCCTATAGAAGATAAGTTGAAAAGGTACAGGAATCAGTCATTATTAGATAAATACATCATCAGGTGCTGTCTTTGAGGACTTGGTGGGATGTTCATCATAAATGTGATGGGCACTAGAGCAAAGTGGGTGGATGTCCCCTAGAGGGATTTTGTGTTAATCCCAGATGGAGGCTTAAAAATTTGTTCCAGGTCCTAAGGGGTCTAAAGAGTAACTGTCATAGTAGACCCTAGTGTCATCCACTAAATGGGAGAGCTATCTTCCTTAGCTGAAGGGACGGGGTATCCTTGATGGCTGATGTGGTGAGTCAAGATGCATCAAGACAACCCTTTTTTTCACTGTTAGAATCCAGGCTTACAGCTTTTTGGGACACATAGGTGGTGTGGAGCGTGGCCACACTCTAGGGTTGAAATAGGGATAGTCTTTTTTCCTCACACCCAGTGCTATGGCTGATACTGGCAAGATCCCTTACCTTTTGTCTCCAAGAGGGGATTTAACTTTTTGTTGTTAGTTTCTTGTGCTTTTTTAGGGAGCTGCTCGTGTATACTCCTGTATGCTCCTGCATGCTCTCCTACCCTGGGCCAGCCCCAGGCTTTGTTTCTTATCCTTTCTATCACTCTCCAAAAAGGAAAAAGATGGGGGGAGGGGTGGGGAGAGGGAAAGAATGCTTGCTCAATCAGATTTCAAGACTAAAAATAATAAAATAAACAATATAGGTATCTAATACTTATACAGCAGTTATGATATTGAAGAGACACACCAAAAACCCAAGGACACTGAAATCATGAAAAGAAAAGGAAGGATGTTAAAAAAAATATAAACTAGGCCAAAATTAAGTAAAAACTAGAAACAAGCCAAATATCCACCATCAGGAGGATAGTTAAATACATTATGATACGTAATAAAACAATATGCAGCAGTGAAAACAAACAAACTAGGGGTATGCACATCAACACGGATGAATCTCACAAACATAACACTGAACACAAAAAGAAAGTCATGGAATGATTCTAAATAAAGTAAAAAATGCATATAAGTGGTGAACCTATAAAGAAAAACAAGGAAATTATAAATAAAAAATCAAGATAGACGTTACCTTTGGGTGAGGAAAGGGAGGGTGATTTGACTGGGAGAGAGAACGTCAATGGTGTTAAATTTTTTAAGCTGGATGGTAAGTATGTTGGATTATTATTATTACTCAAATCATATATATATGTGTGTATGATATGTTTTATATTAAAATGTCTTTGATTTATAAAAAATATAAGAGGTTCTGAAGCAAAAGTAGGTGTGAAGGAAAAACAAGTAATTTTTAAAAAATTACAAATTCTGAAAATAAAAGCAGGCTCAATGAATAAAAAAACCCCCAAAACATGGGTAAACTCTAGACCAGGAACAGTGAAAGAAATGATGAATTGTCACAGACTGCTGAGGAATTAACACAGAATGCAACAAAGAGCAATAAAGAGATGAACAATAGGAAAGAGAAGTTAGGAGACAGGAGGTTAATTGAGAAGCTCACATCTATCTAACAGATATTTCAGAAGCAGAGAACAGAGGTACCAACCAGTAGGAAAGCAAAGACATAATGGCTGAGAATTTTCCCAAATTCAAGTCATGAGTTTTCGTATTGAAAGTTAACACCAAGGAATAAACTGAAAACAAAACAAAACAAAATAATATAACATGTCATACTATAATAAAACTATAAAACATCCAGAAAATCTGATCTGTATTTAGAATTTGTAAAATTTATTGTGGTTTAACCCAGGTTTTTCTAAACATATTTAAAATCTTCCAATAACCGAATCTAATATCAGGGTTTCAACTTAAGTAGATTAAAATGGAATGAAATGAAAAATTCAGCTCCTCATTCTTTTTAAGTGCATAATATCCTCATGCAGCTAGTGGTGGCTACCATACTGGACAGCGCAGCTCTAGATAACAACAACCAATAGATAAGAAGTTAAAGCATACTAGGGCCCTGGTTTTGTTCTGAAGGATAAATACAGATACAGAATAATTTTAGACTCTATTAAAAGAAAATTTAAAGCAAACAGAAAGGACATTGTTGGGGGGTAGGGGTGAGGGAGAAGGGAGGGAGGTTTTGGTGATGGGGAGCAATAATCAGCCACAATGTATATCGACAAAATAAAATTTAAAAAAAAAAAAAGAAAAGAAAATTTAAAGAATACCATTAAAAAACTGAAGAACAGAAATAAGGCCTATAAACTTCCTAATCAAGATGATTAAATAAAGCAAATATTACCAATAAAAGGCAGGGAAGAGAAGAACAAAACAAACACGTGATAAATCAAAAACACAAAATAAGCCATTACAAAAAGTCCAAATATATTAATAATCACAATATACCTAAACAAAATATATTCATTCATTATAATGTCAAGTAATAGAAGAAATAGAACAATATATGTACATGATTCCACTTTTACAAATTTTAAAACATGCACAAATCAATATTACAGCTGTAAATATGTATGTACTGTAAAAGTATAAAAACATGGACTGGAAGAACACACATCAAATTCATGACAATGGTTACCTCTATGAAGGCTGACAGGGAAGGGGGAACCAGGGCATATTTCAAAGGAAACTTGAATTTTATCTGTAACAATTCATTTTTTAAAAAAGATCTGAAGCAAATAAGATAAAAATTCAAATTTGAGAATTCTGAGTGGTGGATAAATAGGTATAACATAATATTATTTCCTGGATCTCTCTGTATTTAAATTTTTTCCAAATAAAAATATTACCCATATCAGAAAAAAAAGACAAGAAGCAAACTTATTCTTTTAAACCCAGTTGAACAGTGCCATGTCTATTCTCTAACAAAAATTACATGACTAGGTTTACTCACTGCATTTTTCATATTTCTTAAATGTCTTATAAATTTGGTTCATATACTGCCTCCTTTTCTGCTCAAGACATATAATTGCTTTGTTTGTGTTAATCTGAAGGAAATGGATTCAGAGCTTCTCTCTGGAGCTAGTGTAGGAGGAGAGCTGGGCAGAGGGCACATGGATTCCTTCAGCAGCTGACCAATTGTGCTATCCTCATTTCTTTTTTACACAAAGATGCCTGGTCCTGCACGTGCAGGACATTCAAGTGTACTGAAGGGAACACAACTGTATTTTCTTTAAGCCTTTCCAGCAGTCCTCATCAGGAAACCAAGAAAAGAAACTTGGAATTTTTATTCTATAGACCACCTATAAAGAATCGACAGGAATTGAAATGGTGGTTACCACAATACAGAGGGGCACTGAGGGGTAATGAGCCCAATTTTCTCCCTCCAAAATTAGAAAGGTGTCAGAGAATACAGGAGAATCCTTACACACTTCCACAGTTACTTTGGAATTACTCTGGATGGTATCAGCCTGCGGATTTGTCACTGCAGAGAAAGATACTGAGGGCATGGTGGGGCCTGGGAGGTGTAAGGCTGGTGCATCCCTGGTGCCATGCTCCTCAGCCACTCATGGGAAGAAAGGGGGGCTTGGGATTCTCAGCAGGGAGTGTTGAACCTTTCTTACTTCGAAGTTCCAAAATGTCTTTACTGTAGCATTTGCTCTTAAAAAGTTTTCCTTGTAGGAGTTAAGTGACAAGGGCTGTTGCTTTACAACTTAAGAGAATTAGCTGAAAGCCTAGAGTACTTATGAAACTCAAGTAATCATTTGCCAGCAGCCATAGAATAAATCTAGTCTCAACTCCTGGGTTATCCATGCTAATGTGGAAAAGCTGGGAATAGGTATAACAGTGCAAACAGATCAACAACCATTTCTTTTAACCAGGAGGTGATTTTTCTCTAATTTGCTGGGCAATATTTTTAAAATATTGTTTTTCATTATTTAAAATTTCTTTAGAAATTATTTGCATTTTTTGTTACAAAGCCAAGGCTGGAGGAAAAAAGCAGTCCAATAGTGAGCTGGTTAGCAGAGGAAAACCATTCTGGGATCAAAAAATTCAAATAACCTACCAAAAGAAAGACTGAAATGTGTCTGTACCTAACTCTGTCACTTTTTGCCTAAAATTAACATATAACTCAACTACTTGGTTAACATGAGGTTAATTCTCCCCACAAATGGGGGCATTGCCCATGAAATTGTTAGGTGTTTCAAAGAGCAGGTAGCTCCCTTCTTCTTATGACACATGAAACAGACAGCAGAAGTTTTATTCAAAGCCACAAAGACCATGTTTAACATTGTCATAGTTGCTTTTCCGTCATCATGTATATGTTGGGGATCCCCCAATACCGCATTGATTTTTAAAGTAATATTTAAATATCCAATACTTGGAATTCTCAGGACTAATAATCAAACCTATGTTAAATTTCTTTGCCACTTCCCCTCCCCAATTGGCTTATCAATTTCATCAGGTGACTCTTATAAACTCAAATTGTATTGATTAAGGTCACTGCAGGTCAGTATGTCTTCCCCAAATAATATTTTGTTGTTCAAGATAAAAGTAATTGAGTAAGAACTCTAATTTAAAATACTTTGGATGAGCTGAAATAAACAGCAACTCTCTCTTTTCTGAGGGATACTTTCAGGGAAAATATTTTACTGGTAATCAGGTAAAAAAGATAACTAAAAATAAGGAAAACGCCATGTTATACATGTTCACTGAAACTATCAGCATAAATACACATAATTCAATTATGGGGTATATCTTTAGGATGAAAGAAGTAATTTTAAATATTTTACACCTCTTTGGTCTGAGTTGCCTCTTTCACCAGAGTTACCTTTTACCTGTGTTTCATGGAGAAAGCACCGGGCTGATTTCTTCACCAGTAAAACTAAGAGAATGGACCTGAAGATCTTATTCATCTGGCTGACTTAGCTGTTCCTGTACTTATTTACCACACTACAAAAGTGTCATGTGTACATTATAGGGATGCCAGGCACTGGGGTCTTGGGAAAGAACAAGGTAAGGGGCACAGAAAAATAATAGTAATAAAGACATATATTGCACTTACTTGCAAGACAATGATCTAAATTATTTGATCATCACCACAATCCTATAAGGTTGGTAAAAGAGTATTATATGCACTCTGTAAATGAGGAATTGAGGCCAGAGAGGTTAAGTAACTTGTCCAAAATTATTCAGCTGGTAATCTTGCTGGTAAGTGGAATTGCTGGGACTCAGAACCAGGAGAGTTCATACTCTTAACCACTATACCACTTAAAGTGGATTGTGTTAGCTTTCCAAATTTCAAACTGGTGCAGATCTCGTATGCTAGAAGAGCAAAGGGCTTCCAGTTTGGGAAAAGCTTTAATCTGTAATCCTAGCTGAGGAGCACATGATTTGCAATGGTGTTTCCTATTCCTCTCACTCATGAGCCTCTTGAAATAACAATTCAAAAAATCTCATTAAAAATACTATATGTTGATCTTTTGCCTGGAACTTTCTGACCCTGCAGCTCTCCAGATACTGCTCCTCAGACTTTGGGTTTGGATTCTGTGTCCCTGAAGGTTAATGAGGAACCCCACGTGTCATGGGTGGACGACAGGGATCAGGACAGGGTTCCTAGTACCTGGTAGAGGAGAAACTTTGCTATTATAATTCTAGAGTCCTCTAGCTGTTTCCAAGAACAAAGAAAATGAACACAACTCTGATAATGTGCAGCATGTTTTGGGTAGAAGAATCTAGGACCAAGCCATGCTGGTTCTCTCATTACTCCACTTCATTTGCCTTCTCTCCCAGCTATGCTTCCAGGGTCCTTCATGTGTGACCAAGAGCAACAAAGAAATGAATAAATCTTGCCAGTAGGCAGCAACCATGGGGTAAGATGCAGAATTGGAGGCAGCGAGGGCAAAATGAGAAAGAAGCCAGTGCCTACCTCTTACCACCAACTGGCCCCCAGGAAGCTGTTCCAAGAGAACAAGAAGGCCTAGGAGCTTCCGGAGGCCACTGCTCAGACCCACCAGCAGCTGCAGTAGAAGTGGCAGAGACAGGTCCCATGATCTCAGATGTCCTTGAGAAGAATGACTCAGAGCCAGCCACTGAACAGGGCCTTATGCCCTTCTAGGCCAGTAGGACACACCCCACCCTGACCCTAACCCACAAGACTTCAGGACATGAAGGTGCTATTCTGGTGCAACCTGCCTCAGCTGAGTCTGTGCTGAGGGCGGGGTGGGGATGAGCTTAACATACCAAGTCCCTGAGGCTGAGTTAAACCTTGGCCTGACTCTGTCTGTGGCCTGGGCCAGAGTGCTTTCCCAACTTCCCAGAGTGCTTTTCCCAAAAGTCTCTGGACTGCTCATCTCTAAGAATGGATAGGTGTTCTGGGCCTCCAGGCAGAGGGATAAGGTCTGAGACCCTCTCACCTGAGCCCAGAGGGGCTGGAACCCAGCAGACTCCCAGAATTTAAAAAAAAAAAAAGAAGGAAAGAAAAGAAAAAGAAGAAGGTCAATGAACTGGGATCCAAAGCCAGTTAGTTCCATGCTGTAGTTCTACTGGTTTGCTGAAAAAATGAAACATAATTTGAAACTGTGTGTAATTTGTCCACTTACAGTCACAAAATATATAACTGACACTTTTGAGAGGAACATAATACATCAAAAATCTTCAATGTGCAGAAAGTCAATCAACTGGGACATAAATTGTGTGCACCAGAGGCAGTTTCAAATCCATCAACATGAATTAATCCAGTTAAAGCCAATGATGGAAGTCAAGGTCTGCATCTCCTGGATCCAAATACATTGAATTAAGGACCAACAGATTCCTTCCCTAGACAGACTCCCACACCGGGCAGGCCAATCACATAGTGAAGTTTAAAAGAGAGGCCCACGCAGGCTCCCAGACTTGAGAGCACAGTTTCCACAGAAGAATGGAAGGACATGGTATGGTGGAAAAATTCTTCAGGCCGTCTGAGACCTTAAGCAACAAACCTAAAATTCGACCTCTAATTTTTCTAACTATGAGGTGGGGTTAATCATACCTGTGTTATAGAAGATACCCTATCAAAATAACTTTTACATCAAGTGGAAATTAGAGAATACACTGAATGACAAAGAAGATGTCACTGCAATTTAGCTAAACTTGTGGTTAGAAAAATTATAGCATCAAACTAAAAAGCTTCTGCGCAGAAAACAAAACAATTAAAGTGAGGATACAACCCACAGATTGAAAGAAAATAATTGCAAACAATACATTATAAAGGGCTAATATCAAAAATACATAAGGGACTCAATGTACTCAATAACAACAACAAAAAAAAACAAAACCAAAAACAAATAACCCTATGAAAAAAATGGGCAAAGAACCTGAGTAGACATTTCTTAAAAGAAGACATGAAATGGCCCAAAGATGTAAGAAAAAAATCCTCACCATCGCTAATCAGGGAAATGCAATTTAAAACCGCAATGAAATATCATGACACACCTGTTAGAATGACTATTACCAAAAAGATGACAGATAACAACTATAGGTGAGAATGTGAAGAAAAGAGAACACTTGTACACTGAAGGTGGGAATGTAGATTAGAACACTGATATGGAAAATAGTATAAAGTTTTGTCAAACAGCTGGAAATATAACTACCATATGATCGAGCAATCTCCCTTCTGTATATATGTTCAAAGGAATTGAAATCAGTATGTCAGAAATGTCTGCACTCCCATGTTCACTGCACCATTACTCACAACAGCAAGATCTCAAAACTACAGAAGTTCTCATCAATGAATGAATGGATAAAATAACTGTGTATATAAAAAGTAGAATTCTACTCGCCTTTAAAACAAAACCCTGAAAATTCTGTTAATTGTGACAACATGGATGAATCCAGAGGACAAGTTAAATAAAATAAACCAGGCACAGAAGACAAATACCACATAATTTTACTTATATGTGGTCTATAAAAAAGTCAAACTAATAGAAGTAGAGTAGAATGGAGGTTACTAGAACCTGAGGGTTGGGATGTGGGTCAAAGATAAACGGGGACACGTTGGTCAAACGGTACAAAGTTTCAGCTGAGCAGGAGGAATAAGTTCTGGTCACCTATTGCACATCATAGTGAATACAGTTAATAGTAATGTACAGTATATTTCAAAGTTGCTAAGAGAGTAAATTTTAAATGTTCTCATCACAAAGAAATGATAAGTTTGTGAGGTAATGGATATGTTAATTAGCCTGATTTGATCATTTCATAATGTATACATGTGTTGAAACATCACACACCTCATAACATATACAGTTATAATTTGTCAATTAAAACAAAATAAAAAGGAAAAAATACTATATGTTGAGTTGCACATACTTTTACTATTCTGGGTTTTTAAATGGTCATAAACACAGATCTAAGTATTTTTTTTTATCTCACTATTAAAACCAAAGAAAAAACACCAAGTCATTTCTATCATTTTTTTTATATCACTTTACATTTTTCAATGTAAAACATTTCACAATGTTGTTGTGAAAAAGAAAAAAGAAAACCAGCACCTCTCAGGGTAGATTTTGTATTTCTTTGTATGGAGTCAAAATAACCAAGATATAATTTTAAAATACTATCACTTTGTACAGTAAAAATGATTTAAAAATAATGTTTGCAGTTAAACATTCATCATTTGGTAATCCACAACACTGAAATGAAAATCTGTCCAGCCTTAGGTCCAATAGATTTTCCTAGCTATTAAGCTTTTATTCTTATTAGATGAGTTCCAGAAAAAGCACCTGCTCATTTTTTAAACCCAAGACCTAAGTAATGGTGGCTTAATATTTATAATACAATCTCTCAATATACTGTATAATATGCAACCATATTTACATATTCTTATTTATAGAGGAGTATCCTATCATCCTATATATAGCACATTTATGAAGACAATGTATCTTGGAAATAGCAAATCCAGCAGTTCATGATAGAATTTGAGAAAATATGAAGTCTTAGGCTTTCAATACTCAAAGAAATCAATACTTGGGAGAGGACACTCGTGTGTGTGTGTGTGTGTGTGTGTATCTTGTATATAACCCTACAGTCCATTAATTACTGAAATACCTAGAAGGATTCATGATAATGTACCTCTCTTACCAAGCACAAGCCTGGACCCTGAGGCCAACCTTAGGACATGATCACAGATAATAATGACTTGTTGGGTAACTTTCTATGACTGGTACTTAGAAGGATGGTATCTTAATTAAAAACAGCATTTTAAACAAATGAACACTCACATATTTACATAACACTTGATTCTTCCTTGTTTCATTCATTAGGCACCTTAGTTTTAATCAAAATACATGAGGTTATTAGAAATAAATAAATACAGGAAGTATTACGGTGTCATGGTTAAGAGCAAAATTCTTGAGTAAAAGAAGACTGGGTTAGAATGCTGGTTCTATCACTTCCTAGTTGTGTGATCCAAAGGAAATTCCTTAGTTTCCTAAATCACAGTATTCTCCTCTGTGTATGAGAAAGGTTGCTGGGTTCACGGGTTAAGATCACAGACTCTGGAGCCAAACTTCCAGGAGTAAAATTCCTGCCCAGACATTTTGAACTCTGTTAATCTCTTGGTGCCTCAATTTCCTCATCTGTAAATTGGAGATGAGAAGAGTACATATCTTACTGGGTGGTTGGGGGATTATGTTTATTAACGCAAAGCACTAAGAACAGTGTCTAACTTATAGAAAACCACAACAGTTACAATACATAACACTTATCTGAGAGATAAGGATAGCCTCATAGAACTATTGTGAGAATAAAATAAAAAATTACAGTATTATATTTCCCACATATGTTTATTTCTAATAACTTCACATGTTTTTATATAAACTAAGGTACCTAATGAATTTAAAACACATAGCTCAGGTCTGGTACATCCAGGCTTTCAATAAATGGTAGCTATTTAAATTTTAATACTAATAAATATATTTCTGTTAATTAATGATATAAATTTCTCAAAAAATAGGAATTTTTGGAGCCTATTTTAAAATTTAAAACCATTTTCTCTATTTCCCTACTTCTGAATGTGCATATCATTTACTTTATGGATGATTTAATAAACATTTGCCTTAGGCATATCTAAATGGCCCTGCTTGTGGACATGCTCACAAGATTTAAGAATACTGGATTCAATAAATACCTTGACCAAGAACCACTATGTTATTTGATTGAACTCTTCTAAGAAGACAGTGAAATGCACAATAAATAAGCAGCCAGTGAAAAAGGAATTCAACATTTTGATTTGGTTTGTTATCTTCAACACTGATTTTTAAATTACTCAGGAGACTAACATCATATTTCAATATACTAGGTACTGTGAAAGCAGACAGCTTAAATGTTATTTATTTCAGTCACCACTTCCAAATTGTACCCTGAAGGAGAGTGGAATATATTTAACTGTGGTGTAAACAAAAGCAGTGTTTTAGGGGGAACATATAGGAAAAGAGGATCACTTGATAACTGACTTGCCAAGGGAATTTTAATGCTACAGAGAAATATTTTTACACATTTTTTTTTCTGTGAGAAAAAAATCAACCATGTAAAAAATGCACAAGATTAAAGCTTATGTTCTTTCAAAAACACTACATTTATTATTTGGTCATTGAATATCTACCCCTATGTTTGCAGTAACATCCAGGGTGAGATCTGCTTGCTCTCTATCCACTGCATGTGCCATTTGTCCTCCTACAAATTGGAAGCTTGGTGCTTATGACAAGCCTATTATTTCACTGTGGCTCTCTTAATAATTAAAAACATCATCATCATAAAAATGAACATCCATTGGCATTGGTGGTTTTACATATGCCAGACACTGTGCTAAGTATTTTGCATTCACCATCTCATTTAATTTCCACAACTCAGTAAGGCAGAACTCATTATTATCCAGTTTTACAGATGAGGAAGGAAACTGAGTCTTACAGAATTAGAAACTTAGAAGCTTAGAGAGAGGTTAAGTAACCTGCTCTAAATCATATAGCTAGTAGAAAGTGAATACAAGAAATAATTAAACTTAATACTTTCTTCTCTTGAAAACAATTCATTCATCCATTTGTTCGACAAATATTTATAGTATATGTGCTAGGTGTTAGGGTGTATAAAAGAAAGATCAGGGCCAAGCCCGTGGCGCACTTGGTAGAGTGCTGCGCTGGGAGCGTGGCAACGCTCCCGCCGCGGGTTCGGATCCTATATAGGACTGACCGGTGCACTCACTGGCTGAGTGCCGGTCACAAAAAAACGAAAAAAAAAAAAAAAAAAAAAAAAAAAAAAAAAAAAAAAAGAAAGATCAGAGCCGTCAAAAACTTCATAGTCAAGTCATATTAGAAGGATTACAAAACAAAGTTAATTCAAAAATAGGTAATCAATCAAATAACTTGTGCTGATTCAGAAACATTGTTTCTTCTTTGGACATTCAGCCTGACCAAACCTTTGAATGCTCACAGCTCACAGCTTTTCCTATGGCTCATTATCACTTCTTGCCATGAATTATAAATACTTGCATATGTGTCTTACCCACCTTGTCAGACTGAAAGATCCTTAAACACAAGTGCACTTACCCATTCACTCCAAAAAGGGTTGGGAAAAAAAACAGTAATTCTTCACTTAATTTCCCAAGGTGGTGGTACCTTGCATAAAGGTGATGCTCAATAAATGTTTAACATGGAGTAAATGAAAAAATAAAATGTACAGCTGTGCCATTTTGGAGGCTTTACTCAAATATAGGTTCCATATCAATATTTAACTCCATTAAACTCAGCAAGCATTTATGGATGTCAGTCCCTTTCATATTCAAATTAGGAGACTCAATATTGCTAAGAAGGCAATCCTCCCCAAATTGACTTATAGATTCAGTTCAATCCCTATCAAAATCATAGCAGCCTTTTTGTAGTAATTTACAAGTTGATTCTAAAATTTATATGGAAACACAAGACTTAAAAGCCCAAATGATTTTGGAAAAGAAGAACAAAGTGGAAGACTGACACTACCAGATTTAAAATCTTACTATAAAACCATAGTAATCAAGATAGTGTAGTATTGTTGTAAAGATAAACATAGAGATAATGGGACATAATTGAGAGTCCAGAAATAAAGCTTTATATTTATGATGAATTGAATTTTGACAAAGGTGCATAGGCAATTCAGTGGAGAAAGGATAGTCTTTTCAACAAATGGTGCTGAGATAATTGGATATCTATATGCCAAAAAAAAAAAAAAAAAAAAGACTATTAAACCCTTATTTCACACCATACACAAAATTAACTCAAAATGGACCACAGACCTAAATATAAGAGCTAACACTATAAAACTTCTAGAGAACTAGATAAAATATCTGTGATCTTGAATTTGGCAAAGATTGATCAGATATGACACTAAATGGGTTTCATCAAAGTTAAAGACTTTTGTTCTTCAAAAGAAGCAAAACTTTTAATGCTACAGTCGGAAAGAAAATATCTACAAATCATATAATATCTGATAAAGGACTTGTATCCCTAATGCAAAAGTAATAATAATAAATAAATTTTTTAAAATAGGGTTTTTTTTTTTTTAAAGGATGTGTATCCTTAATATGCAAGGAACTCTTACAACCCAATAATAAGACAAATAACCCAATTAAAAACATGGGCAAAATATCTCAACAGACATTTCACCTAAGATATACATTATCCTAGTAAACACATGAAAAGATGTTCATCATAATTATTTATGACAGAAATATAAATTAAATTTCATTAGAACGTCTATAAGTAAAAACACTTACAATATCAGGTATGAGCAAGGATGTGGAGAAACTGGAATCCTCATGAATTTTGGAAAACAGTTTGGAAGTTTCCTAAAATGTTAAACATAGACTACAATACAACCCATCAAGTTCTACTCTTAGGAATCTTCCCAAGAGAAATGAAAATATATGTCCATGGGATGACTTATATACAAATATTCACAGCAGCATATTTGTAATTACCAAAACCTGGAACAATCCAAATGTCCATCAACTTGTGAAAGGGTAAAACAAAAAATGGTATAACCATACAATGGAATATTATTGGACAATAAAAAAGAATGAAGTAGTGATGAAACTCAAAAATATTATGCTAAGTGAGAGAAATCAAACGCAAAAGACTACATATTGTAGGATTCCTTTTATATAAAATTTCCAGAAAACGCAAATTGAGAAAGTAGATCAGTGACCATCTAGGGTTGGGGTGGGTATAGGGAGTGGCTGTAAACAACATGAGGGACCTTTTCGGGGTGAAGAAAATATTTTAAAACTGGATTATGGTAATGGTTGCACAACTCTATAATTTATTAAAAATCATTTAAATGTATACTTTGGATGAATGGACTTTACGGCAAGTAGATCACACATCATACTTCAATAAATCTTTTTTTTTTTTTAAAGAAATTAAACTCTCATCCACATTGCTTGATAGTGCTGAATGTCTGTATAAGTGCCTCAGCACTGGGCAGTGGTACTTTCAATTTGTCTAAACCAGACTGACTTAAAAAAATCACATCTCATTATTCTTAATAATGTGCATTTCTTTGATTTCTAGTAAAACTAAACATTTTCACCTACTTGAATCTATTATTTTCCTATAAGGGTATATCTCTTTTCCATAAGGACATGTGAAACTCTACCTTTTTTTTTTTTTTTTTTTTTTTTTGTCGTTTTTTCGTGACCGGCACTCACACCGGTCATTCCTATATAGGATCTGAACCCGCGGTGGGAGCGTGCCACGGGCTCGGCCCATAAACTCTACCTTTTTAAAATAGGAACACCTTTTCAGTGATACGTGGTATAAATATTTTTTCGTAAATTTGAATTTTTTTTAACAGAGTTTTTCTGCCACGTTGAAAAAGTCATTTTCATGTAGCCAAATTTATCTGTGTTTTCATTTACAGTTTCTGTCTTTGGTGTTATGACAAGTGATATTCTTTTGAAAGACTAATTATCAGAAACCTTGAGCACTGTTAGTTAATCATGTCCTATATCAAGCCCAATGCTACTGGGCTTTTCCATTTTAAGAAAACAGATAAAAAGCTGATTTCAAATTTCAAAACTAGAGGCAGATGGGCTTTTCTCCCTTAAACCTTTTTTAAGTGTAAAGCGAAATTGCTGTTTTACATGACAAATTTATGAAAAATTGCCTCATTAAAGAACTTCTAATGTGATACACTAGACATTTACAATAGTTCTAGTGATAAGGAACTAGAAAAATAAACAGTATGTGAAAATGTGTTTGCTGCTGCTAATTGTGACAGGACTGTGATTCTAGGCCTCACTGGCTGATGCCTCTTTGTAGAACATCAGATCTGACCACTGCAGGCATTTGTGGATGTCTGACCAGAAGAGTCTAGACCTCAAGTCACTCACTGTCCCACCACCACCTGAGTCCATAAGTGTTACAATTTCTCCTGCTAGTCCCCTCACTCACAACCCATTATGTAATAAATACAGGAAACTCAACTTTATTTAAATCGTATAAATTCAGACAGAGATTGATATGCACTGAAGAACTCCTCACTGTTAAGTGCTATGCTGCTTCAAAAAATAATACAGCAGTTATAAAAAACCATTGGTATAATGTAGCTATGACTATCACACACAAAGACATATATAAAACTTACAAAGAAATTCATAAGAACATTTTATATAATGTGACTTAAATGTTATATAACTGAGGCCTGGTCACACTACGAGACAATCAGAAGATTCATTCAAATGCCTGATAACAGAAAATGACTGATTTTCTTGGTATATTTGAGTCCTACCCACACTATGCAGACCAGCCCAAATTCAACCTTCTCTCCTCATCTATCCTATACCTTTTGTAGTCTATAACTATATATTCTGAAACATATAAACAGCCTTAAAGTTATTCAATCTGTTTTGTGCCTGCAAGTCTTATCTCATTCAATTAAATACAAGCTCCAAGAGAGCAAACTGCAAAATTTAATCCCTACAGCATTAAAACAGTGCTAGGATTCCAGATGTTTTTATTGACTACGTTAGTACCACTTCTTGCTCTGCAGAACAACTTAATCAGAATGTTCATTAAATAACATTTCTTAATTTCTAGGAAAAAGCAACACAAGGGGCAAAGATAGCAAAAAAAAAAAAAAAAAAAAGTATTATGGGGGCACTTTTAAAGCTTATGGTAATGTAGAACAAGCAGTTCTTTAGTCAAGAAAAATACTGTGGAGTACTATGTAAATGCTTTGGCAGTTACTCTAGCTTTACAGATTTCTTAAGAGCTACACATAGATTGTCTCTGCTTTTTTGTTTGTTTGTTTGCATCTAGGAAGCTTTACCTAATGATGGTGGTTTCTAACGAAGGTTCCAGTGAACTCCAGGGTTCCATGAGGCAGCGCTAAGGTTTCACTGACAGATGGGATGGCCATGATAGCTGTGTTTGATCTGTCGTTGCACCTGCCCAGGTACCGACCCAGGTCTCTGGCCTCCAGGTATAAATGAAAAGCCTTCCTATTAATCAAGGAGGGGTTTCCATCTCTGAAGAACACTCTGATGCCCTGAAAAATGACACATAGGTGCCTGGACACCGGTCTGTCCCTAGTCCCAGGACTCTTGGCTTGCTAATGCATGGGGTTCCCTGCCAAAGCCAGTTATTGTGTTGCTCTTCTTTCCCTCCCTTCTGTCTCCTTGAGAAGGTGGACAGTAAGGGAAAGTAAGAGTAATGGTTTCACCAACTCTGCCCTTGAATGTCAAGGAAAGATTCTACCAATTCCAGGTCTATTATACACAGAAAGTGCACATCTAACCTACTGTTTATCTAAACATTGGTTAATAATTCCCAGGAGAAAAGATGGCTCCAACATACTTAGTAACCCATTTCTTGATGATTAGTTCCTTTCACTCTACTAGAATTCCCAACCCATCATTAAAACCTATGATAAAATGTTGAAAATGGTGATATTTTAATATCCTCATCTTAGTACAATAGGGCTAAAAAATCCCACTATTTTCATAAAAATTAAGTTTAAATAATGAATCTCAAGTATCAATACTTTTAATATGCCATCCACATTCTTAAACTGGGAGTCCTTTGGGATTTCCTAAATTCCTCTTAACCCACCCATCACTAAATGAAGGGGATGAATAAATTATGGTAGAGAGTAAAGACTTTTGGGATCTACAGCATATGATTAACTCATTAACTCTTTGCTATTAGCTATTGGTTGGTGGGATGTTGGTCAATTTATGTCTTTAAGCCCCAGTTCAATGGTGATAACACGGCTCAAAGTGTTCTGAGGATTAAATGAGATAATACGGGTCAAACTCTGCACAGGACGAGGCAGACAACACTGTCCGTGTGTACAAACTCTAAGAGCTTTAAAAACTGTTTTAATTACGTTTTCTAAAAAGTGTAGTAGGAGGCAAGTTTCCACCAAATTCTTGAAATGACATATAAGGCAAAAAACTTCCGAATCTTAAAAGCGTCAATATTTTTTAACAATGCAGTCACTCACAGACACAAATCAGTCCACAATCTTTAATTGATAAAGCAATATTGTTTGTAATTTCGCTTCATATTTAACACCCACACCGGTTGACATTGTTGGAAACACTGGGGCAGGCTGTGGGCAAAGCATTTTCTCAGGAACCAACCGTCACACACGTTTCCTCGCGGAGGAGGAAAGCCTTCCCTTCCCTCCCTGGGACAAGGACATGTCGCAGCCCGACCACGAGGGAGATGTGTGTCCCCGTGCGTGGTATTTGGTGTCCGGGGCCTGAGCGGAAGGGGACACAGTCCGCAAGGAGTGGAAGATGAGACTCAGATGACCCTAGTTTCCTCTACGCAAGGAGAGGCGCGAGAGCGCGCGGACGCCCTTCCCCGAACGAGTGTGGGTTCGAGTCGCCGGAGAGGACCTGATGGCCTCTGACCTTGGACTGGCCATATTGGGCACCCTAGGCGCCGTCCTGTCTTCCACGCCACCAACTCCGCCGCTCCCGCTGCGAGCTGCAGGTAGGTCCAGGCCGCCCGGGCGCCGCCTGCCGAGTGCCCGGCCCTGAGTGACACCGGAGTTGGTACATACGGGTCCGCCGCGGAAGCGAGCAGGAGGGTGAGCGCTATTTTAAACATGGCTTTCCCTCTCCCTCAGCCTTAGAGCCACCGGGGGCACCCGGCCGCCGGCACAGCCCACATGGGAATAATCTCAACATCTGCCCGGTTTATTATTATTATTATTTTTCGATCTCCCTATGCTTGTACTAGTTTTTCCCCTCTCGCTGCTTTCCCTCTACACTAAGCACAACCTGGCAGTTTGCAAAGAGGAAACTCCCCTTCTGGCAAGGGGAATGAGAAGCCGCTTTTGCTTCTTCTTGTTGGGGGTGGAAACCATTCCAGCGAGAATGAGTTCATAAAGATGGGAAGCCGCGTCTCTGGAGAGAAAGTAACAATCAGAGATCGATGAGGACGGAGGGGAGGACGGAGGGAAGGAGGGAGGGAGGGAGGGAGGGAGGGAGGGAGGGAAGGAGGGAAGGAGGGAAGGAGGGAGGGAGGGAGGGAGGGAGGAATGTTTGCAACAGGCATCTGAAAACAAGCGTGGAGAACCGAAGAGATTCCCAACCCGGGGGTTACTACCGCGCGTATTCCGCTTGATCCACTGCAATGACAGGATTTGCTGTAAGCACAATTTGAAGGCCTTTGAAATCTTTTTTGGTAAGACTTACCTTTCTCTTCGGCATAATGACTGTGTTGGTGCAGCAAAAAGTAAGCAACGGGCTGGAACTGCTGGCTCCGCCGCTGGATGCTGCCTCGGCCGCCGCAGCTGCTCACGCGCAGGACACCGCGTAGCCCGGCCTCTCCGACCCGCACCTCGGCGGCTCCCTCCCGGGCCCTCCACTAGCTCTCCGCTCAGCTTCTCCAATGAGGAGCCCCGCCAGCCGGCCGCGAGGCCCCATTGGCCGAGGCAACGTTCTAAATTCCACGAGGGCACGCCCACCTCCGCGCGCACGGTACGCGCTGTTGTAGTTTCCCCTTCACCGAAAAAAAATCTGCCTGGCGACTGAGCATGCCCAGTTAAACTAGTTGTCCCCAGGCCACACAACCCGGGAGTTTCATTGTTTTGCTGCTCCGTCTTTGGGTTGTATCAGTAAGAACAGTGTGTGCCTTCATAGGAAGGAAAAAGAGTAACGATAGTCACGTTAACTTCATAATGTAAATATGTACACAGCAGAGAATTTATACATTTCCTGCGGGGAAAGGCTTGTAATGAATGTTACCTGATAGAGACCTGTAAAGGGTGGGAAGGTACTCTATTCTGGGAAAGTATGCCAGTCTCTAGGGTCTCCGTTAACTTCTCTGGATATACAATAGTACCTAGAATTGCTTTGCTCTAATTTTCTAAAATTTGTCATTACAAGTCACTCACTAATTCAACCAACTTCAGGCTAGGTGTAAAGATGAATAGGATATGTTTGTTATGGAAATTAGGAAAAGAAAGAACAAGGTAAGAACAGATTATTTTATACTGAAAATATATACTTTATATAAAACATATTCATATATATATGCCACACTTTATGCATAATTTAGTGTTCCTTAAAGTTCTACAAGGAATTAAACAGGCATTGAAACAACACTCCCAAATTTATTTTGAGACCAGTTTTACACTGACAGTAAAACTTCAAAAGAAAAGAAGGCTACAGAACAGCATCCTTCATACACATAGACACAAAAATCGTGAACAGAATTTTAGTAAATCGAACTCAGAAACATTTAGAAGGATAATACATCAGGACCAGGAGGGTTTATCCTGGGAATGCAAAGGTGATTTAACATCTGAAAATCAATCAATGTAATTACCATATTAGTAGAATAAAGAAAAAATGGTTATTTCAACAGAGGCAGGAAAAGTGCTAGTGAATAGGTAAGCAAATGGATAAATGAATGTAATGTAATACTACTTAGCAATAAAAAGGAAAAAAATATTCCTACATAGATGAATATCAAAAACAAAATGCTGCGTGAAAAAAGTAAAATACAAAAGACTATACTGAATGATTTCATTGACATGAAATTATAGAAAAAGCAAAACTAGGCAAGATTTAGTTTCAGCATCATCATAGAAGGCAGAGTTCAATCATAGGAAAATGTATTGATGACCAAAATATGGCCAAATCCACTTTGGTCACACAGAGGCTGTAAATATGTGTTAAAAATATCATCAAGCAAGTAGTTTTAACACGTCACTTTGTCTTTATTAATTTTCAGAATAAATGAATTGGTATCTTAGGAAACTCCAGAGGTGACCAAGGGCTTTCTCTTTCAGAGCATCTTTACAAACTCATGGGTTTTTGTGTATTTGGTGTGCTTCAGTCTGTTGCTATCATTATTATTCTTTTAATGCTCATACTGCCCCATCTTTAGTCTATGAGAGCCTTTTCAAATTAGTGCCTATGTCCTTTTGACATGATCCTAATTATCTTTGAGAGATTCCTTGCTCGCAGGCATTCAGTGGATGACAATATACTCTTAAGAACTAAGATAAAACCAATCCATTGCTTAATGCTGCATAAAAACTTACAGGTTAGTGTTATTACCATTAAAATGATATTTATTATGAAGATTTCTTGGAAGAGAGTTAATTTGCCAAGTGCTTGATAGTTAAAAAAAAAAAAAAAGCCAGTGAAGACACTTTTAATAAGGTAGGTGTGGCGAGGATGCATAGCACTTGAAATCTGGATTAAATTGTTTTTCTTTATATACATGAAAGATGCCACAGCAAACGTAGGCCTAAGGTAAAATTTTCCCCTGTGATGAAAAGTAGCTTACTAATTTGGCTTCTTTAGTTGATATTTTTCAAGGCCAAACAATCAACAACAGCAAACAAAACTGTGCATGTTTTTACTGCACATAATAAAACAGCTGCAATGAAATGGAAGCTTGCTGGTTGGATAAAGAAAGTTGATTGTGAGGACCTTAAATCACTTGAGTCTCTCAATTTATTTGCAAGTGATGAAAATAACACTTTGGTTGAAAGATAACACCAGTGGTTATCTTTCCTTTGATGTGGATTGCACGTGACTGAACAGGACTCTCTGGAATGAAGTGTTCTCTCTTATACCTTCAGTAGCCTTCAAGATCTGGGAAAATCAGTACAAACCTCTGCTGGCAGCCCTGGAGGTAGGAGGAGTAAGTCAAGAGAATGCTTTGGTGAGTAGCTAGAATTCCAGATTGAGATAAAGACACCAGAGCATGCCACATGCAAGACTGTGAGGTGGTCAACCTGGTTGGAAGTAAAGACTCACTTGTTTATCTGCATTTTCCACTGAGCATTTCTACTGCTTTGAAATATCTAGCTCCAAGACAGTAAAAGCAGTATGTGTATACTATCTTAGCTAAGGTGGACAATGGACAAATTAAGGGATTTACCGCGTGAGGAAGAAAAAAGGAAAAATTAGCAAACAAACTTCTTTTCCAATTCCACCTCCTCTCTCCTTCTTCCCTACTCAAAACTGTTGGAATCTTATACCTACCCCAGCATTTTTTAAACAGCAGGGCAAAACCATGTAGAGTCTTGACTCTCATAAAGGAAAACAGAGAGAGGAAAAGAAAGAGAGAGAAAGGAAAAGGAGAAGGGAAGGGAAAAGCAAGGAATGGGATATAGAAAATATCAATGGGTTTCACTTAGTGAAGGTAAGTAATGTTTCATAAAATGGTTGTTTCCATTTTCCATATGTGTTCACATAAACACACACGATAAACACTTATATGTGTATTTCTCTGTTTGTGTGCTGGGTTGTGATGTGAAATGTATTTTTAGTATGGGTCTTGATCAAAAAAGTTTAAAGCGATTGCACAGTACCAATGAATCTTGTGGGTTTTTAGGACTCCAGCAATTTCTTCCTCTTCAAGAAAGGTTCTTAATCTTCAAATCTTGTAAGGAAATTTTGAGAGGAAGTTTTGAAAGAAAAGGATGACTTGCAAATCACCTCCTTCCTGATCTGTCCCTCCTTCCTTCTTTTAGACAGACACAGGTAGTCTCCTGAAGGCATTTGCTCTAAGTAATGGCAAATTGCTGGAGAAGTCAGGTCTATAATCTATATATTGTTGCTTCTGATAGCTCTGTAATTCCAGGTCAAGTTATGGTTCTTCAACAAATAGGCCAAAAATTCCACAGCGAAAAATTCAGGAATGTAACAAATAACATGCAAGAGGTGGCAAAAAAATATTCTATTTTGTTTGTATTTTTATCAGTCAGGTCTATAATTTGATTTGGTTGCCAGCTTTTGAAGTGACCAAGTTTAGTTTTTACAAAGCAACCAGGAGAGTCTAAGAGCCATCAGTCCCAAATCACATGCGCTGCCTGGTAATAATGCATATCCCCAGATCCCACTCCAACCTACTGAATCAGAAATTTTTATGGCTGGGCCTGGGAATCTGCATTTCAAACAAGCTTCTCATGTAATTCTTTTTTTTTTTTAATTTATTTTTTAATTGAAATGAATTGATTGTACATATTTATGGGACACAGTTATATCTTAATACATGTAATGATCAAATAAGGGTAGTTAGCAAATTCATCATTGCAAAAATTTATCACCTTTGTGATAAGAATATTTGAGTTCCTCTCTTCTAACCATTTGTGAACATACAATAAGTTATTGTTAATTATAGGTTTCTAGCACTACTGTATACCATTGGCACTTATTTTCCCTATCTAGCTGTAGTTTTGTGTCCATTAACCAACTTCTCACTATCCCCCTCCCCTCCCCTACTCAGCTTCTTGTAACCATAATTCTATTCTCTACTTCTAGAAGTTCAACTTATTATCTTTTTTAGCTTCCACATGAGTGAAAACAGGTAGTATTTATCTTTGTGTGTCTGACTTATTTCACTTGACATAATGTCTTCCAGCCTCATTCATGTCACTGCAAATGACAGGATTTCATTCTTTGCTGAGCAGTATTCCATTGTGTATATATACAACACATTTTCTTTATCCATTCGTCTGTTGGTGGATACCTAGGTTGATTCTATATCTTGGCTATTGTGAATAGTGCTATAAACATGGGGGTGCAGATAT
This sequence comes from Cynocephalus volans, assembly GCF_027409185.1. Lineage (NCBI taxonomy): Eukaryota > Metazoa > Chordata > Mammalia > Dermoptera > Cynocephalidae > Cynocephalus > Cynocephalus volans. The sequence goes on from NC_084464.1 coordinate 84,072,348, forward strand.
CTCTTTGATATGATAATTTCTTTTCCTTTGGATAAATACCCAGCAGTGGGATTGATGGATCATCTGGTAGTTCTATTTTTAGATATTTGAGGAACTTCTCCATGGCTGCACTAACTTACATTCCTAACAACAGTGTATAAGAGTTCCCCTTTCTCTGCATCCTCACCAACATTTGTTATTTTCTGTCTTTTTGGTAATAGCCATTCTATCTGGGGTGAGATGATATCTTGTTGTAGTTTTGATTTGCACTTCTGTGATGATTAGTGATGTTGAACATTTTTTCATATAACTTTGGCTATTTGTATGTGTTCTTTTTAGAAATATCTATTCAACTTATTTGCCCATTTTAAAATCAGGTTATTTGGGATTTTTTGCTGTTGAGTTGTTTAAGTTCCTTTATATTCTGGATATTAATCCCTTGTCAGATGAATAGTTTGCAATTATTTTCTCCCATTTGGTTGCTTGTTCACTCTGTTGATTGTTTCCTTTGCTGTGCAGAAGCTTTTTAGTTTGATGTAATCCTATTTGTCTATTATTGCTTTCATTGCCTGTGCTTTAGAAGTAATCTCCATAAATTTTTTGCTTAGACCAATGTCTTGGAGTATTTCCCCTATGTTTTCTTCTAGTAGTTTTATAGTTTCAGGTCATACATTTAAGTCTGTAATCCATTTTGAGTTGATTTTGGTAAATGGTGAGAGGTAGAGGTCTATTTTCATTCTTCTGTACATGGAGATCTAGTTTTCCCAGCACCATTTATTTAAGAGGCTGTCCTTGCCCCACTGTATGTTCTTGGTGCCTTTATGAAAGATCAGTTGACTGTGAATATATGGATTTATTTCTGGGTTCTCTATTTTGTCTCATTGGTCTATGTGTTTGTTTTTTATGCCAGTACCATTCTGTTTTGGTTACTATAGCTTTGTAGTATATTTTGAAGCCAGCTATTGTAATGCCTCCAGCTTTGTGCTTTTTGCTCAGGATTGCTTTGGCTATTCAGGGTCTTTTGGGGTTCCATATGAATTTTAGGATTGTTTTTCTCTATTTCTGTGATGAGTGTCATTAGTATTTTGATAGGGATTGCACTGAATCAGTAGATCATTTTGGGTAGTATGGTCATTTTGACTCTTAATTCTTCTAATCCATGACCATGGAATGTCTTTCCATTTTTTGTGTGTGTCCTGTTTAATTTCTTTCATTAGTGTTTTGTAGTTTTCATTGTAGAGATCTTTCACCTCCTTTGTTAAATTTATTCCTAGCTATTTTATTTTGGGGGGGAAGCTATTGTAAATGTGATTGCTTTCTTGATTTCTTTTTCTGCTAGTTTACTGTTGATATATAGAAATGCTACTGATTTTTGTATGGTGATTTTGTATCCTGCAACTTTACTGAATTTGTTTATCAGTTCTAAGACTTTTTGGTGGAGTCTTTAGCTGCAAGTCTTTCTATGTATAAGATCATGTTAAATGCAAAGAGGGACAATTTGACTTCCTCTTTGGATAAAATTTCCAACAGTTTGGATGCCCTTTATTTCTTTCTTTTGTGGAATTGCTCAGGCTAGAACTTCCATTACTATGTTGAATAGAAATGGTGAGACTGGGCATCCTTGTTTTGCTCCTTTTCTCAGAAGAAAAGCAGGATGATGTTAGCTGTGGGTTTGTCATATATGGCCTCTATTGTGTTGAGACACTTTCTTTTTTTAGACACTTTTCTAATTTGTTGAGAGTTTTTATCATGAAGGGATATTGAATTTAAGAATTTTAAGACTTAAAATTCTTTAAGTCTTAAAGAATTTTAGAATTTAAGAATTCTGGAGTAGGCCTTTGCTCTCAACAAATACCTGCTGAATGCTGGTACTTACATTGTGATTTCGTGTGTGTCTATGAAAGCCTGTTGACTTCTTAACATACTTCCAAAGCAGAAGCATAATTTTATGGGTGAAACTCCCCCTATAGACCTCACCTGTACTTGTGCTCCATCTCTTCTAAATTCCAGTTTTGCTGGGCATTGCTCACTTATTTCACATTCTTTTTCCTCTTCTTTAGTTGCAAGGAGGCTGGAGGGTGGTTAAAAACTGTGCACATACAGATAGCTAGAAAAACACCTCCTCCATTTTCCCAAGCAGTGCTCTAGGCTGCTCCTTGAGACCCTGCAGGATTAAAATCCCTGACTCTACATCCTCAAAAGGAGTCTAACCTGAGCCAAAGCCACACAAGCCACACCCTTTCAAGACTTTATTATGTCAATGATTGCACAAGCTTACCTTGTGACTGCGTTAACAGCAAGGGGGGCCAGGGTATTCTGTGACCTTCCAACAGGAAGCTGCTCTTTGTTTCCCAGCCTTCAGTAAAATTTAATCTGTGTGCAGATTCTTTACCCCAGGTATATTTTACACAGTTTTTCCACTCCAGTCCTTTTCAAGTTCAATCTCTGTACTATTTACCTTTCCTTTTTCTTGCTGCACTCACAGGAGTGCAATTAATTTGCTCTTTGTAGGTACCAAACTACTATTTGGGGATGAATTAGGCACGCTTGGTAGCTAGAACCATGGATTGGGCTACATTCATTTAGCCGTCCCTTTCTTCCAGATTATTGGTATGCCAGTGCCAAGAGCCAGCCTGGTTCAAGGAGGTGAAGTTAAGGTAGGGAAATCCCCAAGGTTCATAGCAAGGACACAGCAAAGTAAAGATGTATCCCAGCCCCTTGGGGAAAAAGCCACAAGTTTCAAGGTGCCTATCAAGCTTATTTACCTGCCCGTAATATTGCCCGTGATGCCAATTGTCGAGCTGGGGCTGGGTCCGGAGATCACAGACCCCTCAAACCCATTCATAGACTGGGTCACAAACTCTTCACGTGCCAGACTGGGTCCCCAGACCTCTCACATGCAGGTCTATGAGCTAGGTAAACGGCAAACAGGTCCTTGGAGGCCATAGGTTGAAGAGCATGGCCACATGGGTGGACGCCTGAGGCAGACGCCAGCCAGGACACGGCACCGTGCACACGCACTAACTCCACTCAACACAACTTGCTTACAAAGAATGTGCTGAACCACCCCCAACTGACCCTGAGGTGAGGGGGCCTGATTAAATTATTCTATTTTCCCAACAGTGCCAAAGACTAGTTAGAGGTTGTTGCAGAGTTCTCAGAATAAGTTACACATTCTTGTAGACTGCTGTGAGTAGTCAATGCCAGTATACTCTCTCTCAGACAGGACAATACCCTGCCCTCTAATTGGGTGGTCTTGGCTACCCAGTTCTGATGTCTTCTGTATTTCCTTCAAATCTCAGAGTCCCTTGTAAGAAACATCCAACAGCCCCCTCCCTGTTTTTCTTTTCTCAATGAAAGCAAGAAAATTCAGGTTTAGGAAAATAAGAATCAAATGAATCATTCTGGAAAATACCATACAGTGATTAGAGATGAATTTCAGGTTAGATTGGTTAATAACTATTATAATTCTCAAGCACTAGGTAAGAGTTAACAGAAGCAATAAAATGAGTTTTGCCAGGTCAAAATGAGTTCTAGCCACTAGGCAATGAATTTTTACCCAGCAGTGGAAAACTAGCCTGGAATTGTGTCATAATATTCAGGGCTGCTTTTAAGCACAGGGTTTTTGTTGTTTTTTAAAGCATGGGATCATGCTATTCCCACAGAAAATCTCTTGTCCTTTTCCTCCTTTTATCTCTCTCTCTCTCTCTCTCTTTTATTCCCTCTCAGATTCCTACCTTCAAGAAAAACTTTTCACTCTTCTCATTCCCACTCCCACTTCTGCTCTCTGGAATCTTAAGCAAATGGGTTTTTTATCCTTTCCTGTTTTTTTTGGCTCAAATAATCTGATTTACTACTTTACATGTCAAAATTTTTTAAAGTTTTAAAACATTTTAAAAGTAAATGCTTATCAAAAAGTCCTGACTTTGCAGTCACAGGCATGAATTCAAACTCCGAATCATTCAGCTACAACTGCATTACTTAACATCTTTGAACCCTGGTTTCCTGGCTGTAGAATGAAGAAAATGATGTTTATCCGAGGCAGGTACTGCTAGTTGCCTGCCCAGTATTTATGCTAGCCTTTTTCCTACTAAAAGATTTCTGATTTTGGCAATAGGCCTGGCCAAAACAAAGCAAAACCTTTTGTTCCCCAGGTCTCCTGCAGAGAGAGGTTGCTATGTGCTAAAAAAGATGTATGCAGAAGTCACGAGGTGGTGGTGTAAACACCCAGCTCGCAGCTGTCCTCTGCCTTTGTTCTTCCTCTGTCTGTCCTGGAAGGTGCCAACCATGTCTGGAAGTAGAACAGCCATCTCATGATCATGAAGATGAGGGCCACAAATTAAGGACGAAAGAGTGGAAAGATAGGCATAGGGGTCCCTGTACTGGCCCTGATTGCCCAGCTTTAGTCTACTTCTTAAAATAAGTACTACGTTTGGTCAAGCTGCTGTAGGTGGGTGTCTATGATGTTCAGCTGAATACAATCCTTAACTGACAAGCTACTTCATAGACGGTGTGAAAATTGAAGATGACAAACTACTAAACCTCAGGAATGCTCATATACCTGAAGGATGGTACTTAACATATTTTGTTTAAAGCAAATATATTATGTTCCCCCTTAGATTATAAAAGAGTACATAGGAAAATTTTAACTTTTCCCGAATTCCTAAGGGCCTGATCATGCTCATTTAGTGTAAACGTCTTAACATTACTTTGAAATAGGCAGGGATAAAAATGATTAAAAAAAAAAAGTATTTTATTATTGCCATTGAATGTGGTGGCCTACAGTACGGCCTATTGCTATGTTTTAAGGGATGGAAATGCTGGATTGTTACTCAGTCCATCTTTGTTGTAGTGTGCCTGCCTGTGCTGCAGATGCTGGAGTTCCTACTGAAGTGGGGGTTCTGGGTGTGATTTGCATTTGGCTAATCAGATTCTCCAGCATGAGATTTGGAAAGTGGAGGTTAGAGGGAAGCCACACTTTTGCTACATCGGCTGTCTGCTGCTCCCTTTTTTCTTACATCATCAGCAAAGAGCCCATGCACCAGCTTTGTTGGCTTTGAGAGGCTGGTCTCCCTGCATTCATCTGTAGGCATACACTAGCAGTTGTGGTATGGTCTGGAACTGGCAGCCATTGTGGTTTCCTGATTGACAAAGTGTTTTTAATTCTCATAGAGTCCTGATGTTAGTGGGTTTCTGTTTGCAGAAGAGGCACAGCTCCTTTGATGACCTGGTTCTGGGTGTGACTTGGGAGACTTTTCTGAAAGTTCAACCTGAGTGTGTTTCTTTAGTCCTCCCAAATATCTCATAAGCTACTGAATATTTGAGTCCCTTTCTCCTTAAATTAGAGAGAGGGTTTTGTTCCCTGCAACCAAATCCAGAGCTATAGAGCTTCTTTTAGTGTTGTTTACCAAATATTTCGAGCTTTAAGAGGCCTGTTATTTTCCCATTGAAGCCGTGATTATGGAAACAGATGTTGAGATGGAGACTATCTATATGTGTCCGTGAGTGGCCCTGGTGAACAGAGCCCTTTGAAGACCCTTCCAATGGACATGGAGCACAAATGAAAATAAACTTTTTACTTAAGCTGCTGAGATTTGAGGGAAATTTTTAGACAGGATATATATCTTATCCTGAAAGGATACCATACTTTGGAATCTAAGAGTAGGGTGCTGCATTGATAATAAAATAAACCCTAAAAGATGTGGCATTGGCTTAACAGCTGTTTAGAAGAAATCAAGGAAATTATTACTGAAGTCTGGAGAAATGTAAATCAATGTTTCCTAGAGGTGAAACTGATGCCTGCAATAAATTGGAAGGCAAAAAGCATATCTAACTTCAGGGAAGAGGTTGAAAATAGATTATTATTACAGTTTATTGGTTGTTAGCTGTATTTGACAAGATATTACAGTCATGCATTGCATAACAATATTTCAGTCAATGACCTACCATATATACAACAGTGGTCTCGTAAGATTATGATGGCTATACTGTAAAGCCCAGGTATGTTATAGGCTATACCATCTAGGTTTGTGTAAGTACACTCTATGAGGCTCACATAATAATAGAATCACCTAATGACTCATTTCTCAGAATGTATCCCTGTTGTTAAGCAAAACATGACTGTATAAGAAAGAGATATGTTAAGACTTGGTCAGTCTGGAAGAATAAATAAGAGACTAGAAACAAGAGAGTCTACAATTCAGGGATTTTTAAGGTTGGAAAAGGCAACTGCTTCTCAACCCAAACAGTAAAAGATAAAATTGGTGCTTTGAGCCACAAAGGCCTATGAAAACTCAACTTTGCAGTAAGGATCAGATCACTGATCTTGGATTAGGGCATGGTGCCCTATAATTCCTTTCAGTTAGACCAAATGGCTCAAAATGACTTAAAATGGTTCAGGGGAAAAAGGGTAGCACTCATTTCTAGGCTCAAGAACCTACAATTAGTAGGGGAGAGAGAGTCAGGAAGAGAGAAGATAAGAGAGAGAGAAAGAGGGGTATTGAGGTAAAAGAGCACAGAAAAATGTTAAAGAAATATGTCTAGAAAGGAAATGTGGGAATAGGTAAAAAGTTAAAATTGTAAAATAGTTTTACTGTTAAAAGAAGCTCCAACCTGGATTAAATGATTGTGGCTATTTCAGACATAGAATGGCCCTTGGACTCGCTACCATCTATAGGCATGAAGTAGGCTGCTCAACCCCTAAGGCAGACATATTCTTCAATGCCTACTTCAAAGCCAAAGGATGTCCTCCAAAGGGAGGCCCAAAGGGAGAATCCAGTAATCATGGAGATCAATGGACAGGGGAGCCCTCCCTAGGAAAGCCACATGGAGCCTATTCACGAATATTTTTCACCTTCAGGGTAGGGAGTCTAAAACTTCTGCCCAGTCTAATATTGGAATTGTTCCAGGCCAATGACTGCCATGTGTTTCCTGTTCTTCCTATTTTTAATATGAGTGTTTATTGAAGTTATCCTGACTGTATTCCACCACTGAATATTGTCTGAATATTGTGGTTGTGTGTGTGTGTGTGTGTGTGTGTGTGTGTGTGTTTGGGGAGGGTTGGGTCCTCTGGATCAAGAGGAGATGCACATGGACCTGTTGTAGATGCTACCTGAACATTATCCCCTGACATAAAGACTACCATGCATCACCCAGAGATCCTGGGCTTTGAGGTTGATGCCATCCCTGGGACTTTTGAGTTAACTTCCCTTAGAGGAGAGTAGGTGAATGCCTTGCATGTATAGGAAGGAGAATAAAAGAATAGTTGATATTTGATAGGATTGCACTTCCCCTCCCCACATTTTTAAAGATAAGCATAACTATGTAACTTGCTTTAGCTCATCTAATGTGAACAGAAGTGATGTGTGTTTTTTCTGAGCACTATTCTTTTTTATTGTGGTAAAAAAAACAACAAAAAAATTACCATCCATTTTTAAGTATACAGTTAAGTAGTGTTAAGTATATCACATTCTTATGAAACAGATCTCCAGAACTTTTTATCTTATAAAACTGAAACTCTATACCCATTAAATAACTCTTCCATCTCCCTTCCCCTTTCCCAGCCTCTAGTAAACACCTGTAGTGGATTGAATTATGTCCCCCCAAAACTCACTGAAACTTGAATTGTGTCCCCCAAGTTTTATGTATTAGAAACTTAGCCCCCACTGTGATTGTTAAGAGAGCAGGAAATCCTACTGTGGTAATCAAAAGGTGGAGCCTTGAAGAGGTGATTGGATTGTAGGACTGTGCAGTAGTGAATGGATTAAAAATGGTGGTCAGGGGCGTGGTTCTGTGGGCTTTAAAAGAGGAGAGTCTGTCTTTGTCTCTCTCTTGCTCTCTCCCTCTGCTCTCTCTGCTTCCACCATCTTGCAGTGTGAGACCCCTGGGTCTCTGTCACCACCACCAGATGGATTTTGGACTTCCCAGCTTCAGAAACTGTAAGCAATAAATTTCGTTTTTCTTTATAAATCATCCTGTTCCGTGTATTTTGTTACAAGCACGAGAAACAGAATAAGACACCACCATTCTACTATCTATGAATTTGACTACTCTAGGTCCTTAATATAAGTGGAATCATACAGTATTTTTCCTTTTTTGACTGGCTTATTTCACTTAGCATTATGTCCTCAAGGTTCATCCATGTTGTAGCATTTGACGATATTTCTTTCCTTTTTAAGGCTGAATAATATTTCATTGCATGAATACATTTTGTTTATTAATTCATTTGTCAATGGATATTTGGGTTGCTTCTACCTCTTAGCTATTGCGAATAGTGCTGCTATGCTGAGCATTGTGATTAAGAGCCAGCGTATGATTCATCATGCTTCCTTTTTCCTGCTGCCATGAGCAAGGAAGCACATGTCAAGATGAGCCTCTCTCAGCCTGGGTCACTGAATTATTAAAACGAGGAGAGCTTTCTACTGATCCAAGATGGACACGTAGAGTGAGTGAGAAGAAAACATGTAGGTTGTTGTAAGCCACTGAGATTTTGGGGTCCTTTTTTTCCCCAGGGAAAACTGATAAGGTTTTCACTTCTGAAATTATAATTTGACTCTTCCAAAGTTTGCAGAGAAGAACTTTGGTCAGAGACTCCCATAATGGGAAGGCTGCTATATTTGACCCCTGTACTTCCCTTGTGTTCCCTCAGTTACACCTTCTTCTTGAAGTTTGTTTGTTTGTTTGTTTGGTGGCCATGGCCATACCCATGGCTGCTGATGCTTCCTTAGCTGGCTGAAGACTAGAGAAATTCCAAATCCCCTTTTCTCATTCTCTAGTGTTTATCTTGTTTTTTACATTGTATTTTGGATTGGCAACTTCATTGCACCCTGTGTATTTCATAGGATTGGGTTGGGCCATAAGCATCAAAACCCCCCAAAAAACAGTGGCTGAAAAAATAGAAGCTAATTTTTTCCCTCACATTAAAAACACAGGGTTGATATGGTGGGTCCATGACCAACTGGATCACAGTCTCCTATCTCATTACTCTGTCACTCTTATTATGCACTTTGTATATTTTGGTCAAAAATACCCGATACACCTTTATTCCCAATATGTGCATTTTAGCCAGCAGAAAGGATAAAGGAGAGAAATGCCCTCTCTTTAAGGCAACTTTCAGAAGCTGCATGTACTTCCATGTACATCCCATGGTAGAATTTAGTTACATCAGACCCATCAAAGGAACCTGGGAAATATGGTCTTTATTCTAGGCAGCAATATTCCCAGCTTTTAGTAAATAACATGGAAATTCTTCTTTTGTAGAAGAGGAAAGCTGATATTGAAGTATAAGTAGGTATGGTAGGCAGTATAATTGTCCCCCAAAGATATTCACCTCAATTCCCAGAATATTCCTGTGACTATGTTACCTTCCATGGCAAAAAGGATTTTGTGATGTGATTAAGGTAAGGACTGTGAGAAGGGGAGAGCATCCTGGATTATCCAGGTGGGCCCAATCTAATAATATGGTTTCTTAAAAGCAGAGAATTTTTCCCAGGTGTGGTCAGAAGGGAGCTAGGACTATAGAAGGAGGGTTAGAAAGAGGTACATGTGAAAGGACTTGACCCACCGTTGCTGGCTTTGAAGATGAAGAAAGCAGACCATGAGCCAAGGAATGTAGGTGGCCTTTAGAAACTGGAGAAGGCAAGGGAACAGATTTCCCCTATAAACCCAGCTGCCCTCAATCTCAGCCCAGTGAAATCCATGTCGAACTTCTAACCTAAAGAACTGAAAGATAATAAATTTTTGTTGTTTTAAACCTCTAAGTTTAGGGTAATTTGTTATGGCAGCAATAGAAAACTGTTATACTAGCAGTCTCAGCCACAATGCTCCCCTTTGGCCACCCATTTCTATATACTCTTTTCACGTCTAGAACAGACTCACCTTCTATCCAAGAGAGAAACCCCTCAGATTCCATCCACCTCTTCCAGTTAGTGTCCAGCTCAAAGTCTAAGACCTCCAGGAAATATTCAGTCCTTTCTATCAGGTCCAGATGTTGCCAAATTATCTGCTCCCCAAACACCTAATATACTACAGTGGGGTAGAAAATACTCATTCTCTAGCTCCAACTTCCTTGACTGGCGTATCTGGCAGCCTCGATGGATTTCCCATGCCCGCTCTCCCACCTACCTCCTGCCTCTGCCTTCCGGGAAGTTCTTCCTTGTACTGCATCCTCCAGGGCCAATCTGAAGGGGGCGCTGAAGTGTTCATCCTATTTGGAAGCTGCCGAACTTTGGCATCCCATGCTTTCTCGTTTGGGTTTGAGTGCCCAAGGATTGCTTTGGAGGTTGAAAACAGTTCTGGATTTTCCAAGTTTGCAGTTTCTTCAGCAATATACTTTTCACAAACATTTGGTAGGCCTCCAATGTATTTACTTTCAGTCAGTTCCATTTGCAATTAACAATAGCCAGGTCTTGTCTAAACATAATTTTTAAGTCTAGGATTATTCTTTTAAATAATGGCCTCTACACTTGTCCTATCCCTCCCCCTCAAGAAAATGATGGCTACCTCAAGGGCTCATGAAACAATAGAGTTGGGGTAAGAAGAAAATACTTTTATTCTGATATTTGCTGCTGGACTAACCCTCATTGTCTGACAGATAATTTTTAATAGAAATTGGTTAAAAAATTAAGACTTGGGGCCACAGTCTTATCTCCAGATATGACTGTTGATTCAGAGCATACCACCTTTCTCAGCCCTCTGAAACTCCCCATTAACAACCTTTTGTCAAATTAGTTTTCAAGCTGCAGGCAGATATCCCGCTCTTAGCTGAACTATATTCCTTTCTTTCTCTGCTTTCACACTGTTCCATTCTAACCTGAGTTTATCTTTTCTTTATATAACTTTGCTGAATGTCAGGAAACATCCAATATACACCTTTATTCTCAATCTTTCCTATCTTTTTCCCCGCCTGTCAAGATGTTACTTTACTACCACATGTTTGCCACAGAATGACACGGATCACCAGTTTTCCACTTTGCTTATGTTTTACTGTCCAATCCCTTGCTGGTACAAGAGCCCCTTACTTCAGGCAAATGATCACTGATCATAACACACAACCTCGGAAAGATACACGCTCTGCCTAGCTCCAGGCCTCTATAACCTGTGCGCCACACAGGGTCATAGCACAAGGAAGTTAGAAACTAGAGCTCCTCCCAAGATCTTTCATTTAGACTGGCATTTTACACTAGTTTGACTAACATCCCTTCCTGGACCGAAGATAAGAGTCTCTAATGAGGCTTCACTTCTGCTTTTAATCCTAAGAGGAAACTTTAAGAAATTTTAGTTTGAAGGTAAGGATCAACTGACTACAAAAGAAGGATTTAAAGAGCTTTAGCCCTACAATCTGAGAATCATATTGTCCCCAGTGTTCTGGCTCATTTGTAAAAACTTCATTTTGGCTACTTTCCCTATATGGAGATCCCCTTCAGAGTAAATTGCCACCAGTAGCTAGAGAAAAATTGGATAAACTAAAAAAATAATTTTTATAAAGACAGAGAGCTGCTGAATGGAAAAAGTCTAAAAGAACTAAATTCAAGAGGGGACAAATCCTAGAAATTTATATAAATACATAAAAATGATAGCAATGTAATCAAACTTTTGAAAACTCACCAAAAGTGTCATTTTCCAGCAAAAGTATAACTATTGAAAAATTAATTCCTTAAAATTATTTTTAGTAAACTTAAGATGTATTTCATATGAGAATATCATTTTAATTTAGTTACTAGATATTTTTTCAGATATTGTTCACATCTTTCTTTTTAGCACTTGACATAACTAATAATGGATTAAATAATATTTTTGTTGAGTTAAATAAAATGTAAACTATTTTTATTTAATTATCAAAACCTAACTCACGTGCACAATATGGGGAACAAATGTAAACAGCATCCACAAGGCCCACAGCAACCCATTGCCATGTACAGGCCAATTCTCAAAATATGGCTTTGAGATCGAGCAATTGAGCAAGAGAAGATTCTCAATTCACAGCCATCTGTGTGTCCCAGTTTTGTAGCATTAATATGGCATGCATTTTGTGTACCTTCCATGAATTTGGTGTCAATGCTGTTTGTGATATGCCAGAAAAACCCAAAACTCAACAAATGGAAGTAAATATTAAAAAATAAGATTTTATCAGGTAGGGTTGAGCTTTGGTGGGCCACACATATTATTGTAATATCAAGATTTTAAAAAAATCCCCCAATAAATAATTTTTGCCACACTGGGTGCGGCGTGCCTCCACTGAGAATGCATAATGTAAATGAACTTCAGCCACTGATAGGAAATATTTATAAAATTAATGTTTTGATTATTTGCAAGAAAGATATGTTTTTCCTTGAATTACATGATTAAATTTTTTTTTTGCCTTTTTACATGTAATTTTATACGTACAAGACAAAATACCCTCACTCTCCACCACCAGTTTCCCTAATTTGATTACATAAGTCAGTGACCCAAAGTTTATTTAGTAGAAATTCATTTTCGAGCACGCTTTTCCTAGGTTGCTCAGGGATCATCTTATTTTATGGTGTCCAGACTGAGATCTTTGAATAATTACAAAGGTAGTGATGGGGCTGTGAACTCTTTTCAATATTTCAAAATGCATAGATGAAATCATACTCTTGCTGAAGTTTTTTTCCTTAATGTGCTCAGTCATACAGTCTTGGTTCCATAAAAACAGGGCATCAAATTGTTGCTTAATTACCTAATGAAACTGACATCTTCTAGCCCATTCACCTCCCCTGCCCTCTGTCTTCCACAGCTTCCCTCTTTTGTTTGCCACCACTCCTAATCCTCCTTAGAGACTTCTCAGAATTTTTAACAAAAAAATGTAACAATTATTACTCAATAAGTGAATATTTATAAACATAATATGTTGAAGCACAAAGTTCATGGTTAAAAATTATTAACAGGAGAGCTTAGTAGTGACAATATTTCAACTACTTATCTAGTTTAACATTCTACAGAGGTCTAAAGAGGTCAAATGCATTTTCCAAGGTCATGCAACTGGTTAATGATGAAGGCAGGATTAAATCCCAAATTTGTGACTAAAACCTGTCATACTTTTTATTACATTAATGTCTCAGCATGGACAGCATTCAGCACTTGTACCATAAGTGGCGTGACGGCCATTTTCTATGGATAGAGGTCAGTGACTGCAGTCTCACCCTTAGGCTTGTGAGAGCGACTTCTGCCTGCCTGCTTGTATGCTGGGGTATTGTCTTCAGCCCAGAGCACAGCAGAAGGCTGGGAGGCAAAATGCTGGTGCAGCATTTTTGACAGACCCCGAAAGCAAGCCTGTGTTGTCTGTGACTGCTGAGTTGTGCTGTGATAATTGTGGTTCAAAATGATGTCCCTAAGGCACTGAAAATTCCCAGGATGTGGTCTGAAGTATCAAAGAGTAATTATATTTAGAACAGTTTTAGCATTCGCTACATATGACAGCATTCTAAGGTGACAATATGTAACTCTTAGTCAAATAAATACAATTTGTTTAATTGGACTGTAAAATAAATTTTCTGAAATACAATTTAATGGAAGACTCAAGGTCTAGACTCTTATTACTTGTTATTACAGTTTATACTTGTAATAGATTTTAACTTTGGTCTCAGTAAACCTATTATGGTATGACTGACTGACTTCTTTGAACTACTCAAATTCTTTAAAACGTAATTATTTCATCAACTATACATTCATTCAATAAATTACTTGAGCACCTACTACGTGCCAAATTTATACCAGATATTTTGGAGATATTGATGAAAAAAATTACAAAGCTTAGAGACCATAGAACTTATAGCACAAATAAATATAAAATTACAACTGTGATGGGTGCTAATGAAGAGAGGGAATGGCAATATCACAGTTTATTAAAGGAAGATATGATGAAATTGGGGATAACAGTAAAGGATTCCTTGGGGAAGGTATGATTGAGCAAAAGGTTGAGGGACTAGCCTTTAAGTAAGCAAAGAAGGCAGAGAAGAGGCTTCCAGGCAGAAGAACAGCACATACAAAGTCCCTGTGGCATGAGTGGTTCAATGAAATGAAGGCTAGTGCTGCTGGAGTGTAGAGAGGTTGGAGGATGTCATATGAGTTGATGCCAGAGTTAGGACCAGGTCTTGCATGGTTAGGACTAGCTAAAGTGTTAGGCCTTTTAGCTTTATTCTGGGAGCAGCTGAAAGCATTGAAGGAGGTGGGGTGATCAAGTTTATGTTTTGGGAAATCATCTGACAGCATCGTGAAGAACAGATCAGAGAGGCAAGAAGGAGGTGTTGAGACCTATGTGGAGATTATTTTAGGAATAGGGATGTTAATGATTGCTTAAAGCATAAGCTCTCGGCAGAGGTGATATCACCCCCAACAGGGCAAAAATTGGTTCATGGTGGGGGGACAAAAATATCTTAGCTAATATGGTATATGGCCCTCCAAGGCTCAACCTTATTAATAAAACCTTATTCCTTAGTATTCAATTTATATTGTTTTGGTATCATTTTGGGGTGTCCCACAAGCAGCACTGACATTGAATTCATGGAAGATACTTAAAAATGTATGGAAGATCAGCGTTCCAGAACTATGGGGAATAGACGGCTGTGACAGGAGGCCTTTTCTCTTGCATTACTATTCAATCTTGAATAGTAACAGTAAGAGATGGTCTGAGCATGGCTATGGGCTGCTATTGGCCACCTTTTGGATGTTGTTTATGTTTGAACCTTTTGCTTTTCTGTGTGCATTGGGCTTTGAAAATTAAACTAAAATAGTTTATATTTTATTATTTACTTTGACAAAAGTTAATCAACTCAGCATTCATTTTGTCTAATGCTATAAAGGAAAAATATCGACAATATCTGAATGGATATCTAGCAACTAATTAAGTTAAAAGATGTTCTCATATCAAGTAAAAGTTCAGTTTGCTGAAATAAATTTTAAGAAATTAATTTAATTTCCAATAGTTTTACTTTTTCTGAAAAATACAATTTGATTTTTAAAAAACTGATTCCATATTTAGTTATATAAATCGCTCATTTACATTTATAATTTGATCCATTTCAATTTATATGAGCATGTAAATTACATTTAAAGTTACTCAGCATATACAGTTTTAAAGTTAAATTAAATGTTGACAGCTTTTTAATTTTTAATTCACTTTTTAACTTGAAATTTTTATTTTGTCATTCTTAATCCTGCAATGAATGAAAAGAGTATGGTTTATGTTTACTGTGTATAAATTACAACTATACAGTATATCTGTGGTATTAACATTTCACGGGTGGGGCAGTGAGGAAAAAAGTATAAAAAAGCTTCTAAGGGAGTGATAATAAAGAAAAGATTGATCAAACACTGGTTTATATTAGCCTGATGGATGTAGAAACGCAGAACAGGGGGCCAATTACAGAGAATTTTAAGGAGGTAAATCAACAGGACTTGGTGACGAATAGGATTTGGAGGGTGAGCAAGGGGAAGATGTCACATATAACTTCTGCATCTGGCTTCTGCCAACCATGAGATAAGGAAGCACTGGAAGAGCACCAGGAGTTAGTTTGTAGTTTGCTTGTTTATTCTGTGGGGTTTATTAGTGTGTGTGGTTGTGTGTGTGTGGGCATATATTCAATGAAAGGGTCTTCGATATATTGATTTTTAGGTACCTGTGGTAGGCATAATAATGGTCCCCTCAAAATGTCCATATTCTAATCCCTGGAGCCTGTGAATAAGTTATTTTATGTGGCAAAAAGGAATTAAGGTTACAGATGGAATTAAGGTTGTTAATCAGTTAACAGTAAGATATTTAAATAGTAATCATCAGAAAAGTCACTAGGAAAATGATTCAGAAATATATAGTAAAAGGTAACTACTCTAAAGGACTTAAAACGGTACTATGGAAATATCTATTTAACACAAAAAATGCAGTAATGCAGGAAGTGAGGAACAAAAAAAGACATGACAATGGAAAACAAAGCAAAATGACACATGTAAATCCTATTTTATCAATAATTACATTAAATGTATAAATGGTGTAAATTCTCCAAAGACAAAGATTGGCAGATGGATTAAAAAACATGATCCGCTTTTCAAGATGGCGGCGGCTGCGGCGGCTGGCGCGGAGTAGCTGAGGTGGAAAAGGTGGCCACTGGGCCTCAGGCAGCTGGGAAACTTATGGACCTTCCTCTGGCCATCTCTTAAGGGAGGACCACTGCTGCTGGCCAGTCGTGGGGGGTGACTGCCACTTTGCCCCTGGCAGGAGAGGCTGCCTCATTTACAGGCAACAGCTTTGAAGTGTGGAGCAGGAAAAGAACTGTTTCTTAGCTGCAAAAGCGAATCTCGAAACAGGGAACGTGGCGCCAGGGCTGCTGTGGATGCAGACAGGATCCTGGAGGCCGGGGTCACGCTGAAGGCGGCCAGCTGCCCTATTCAGGATTCGAGGTTCCAGGCCGGCATTAAAGAAGATTCCTGGGAGCGCCCGAGCCGCGCCGCAACTGAACAGCCCGAGGCGGCAGCAGCCGAGAACTGGGAAGGCAACAAACCAGAGACAGAGTGAGCGCCCGACCTGGCACAGCACTGTGAGTGAACCCTGGCACAGCTCTGTTCGGGGGGTGGATGCCCACCCGGCTCCCACCTGCACCACCAGGCCACTCACCGCCCGGTGCTGCCTCCATTTTCCCAGGTGCGGGCAGCCCCACCCAGCTCGACCATCACTGAGCCCTCCCACTTGCTTGGCCTGGCGCGGGGCTTTCCGGAGCCTGCGGACCGGCCTCCCCTTCCACTCCCTCCGCGGTACTCTGGCGGGGCTGGTGGCGGGGGGCGTCACCGGCCAGTGTCGGGAGGGCAAGGAAGTACGGGAGGGCCGACTGTCACTCCACCACACCCTGGACTCCGGCCCCAGGTAAACTCCCTGTTACTGGGAGGCAGATACCATCTCTGCGGCCACCAGTTTGGAAAAAAGCCTAATGTATTTCTGGTTGGGAATAGTGTGGTAGGAGAGTTCCCAGGTCCGCTTGAACCTGCCGGAGACCAGGCTGCAGGTGGGTGCTAGACTCGGATTATACTGGGGGGATACAAAGGTGAACAAGACCCAAAAAAGATCTACATAGTGCTACAAAGGCACCCAGAGAGACCGGTCGTCTGTGCCTAGCAGAAACCTGGTAGACTTCCTGGGCGAGGCGGTGCCGAGCAGGGTCTTGAAGGCCCAGCTGATAGACGAGGGGTGCAGAAGACACGCCCCAGCCCAGCACGGTGCGCACAGAGTGGGGAGACGTGCGGCCAGGGAGGCGGAGTCTCGACAGAAACCAAACACCCGGTGGGGTTGCCACTGCACGATCTAACAGCCTGGGCCAGAGCACACGGAACAGGGAGAAGTCCTGCACAGGAAGTGAAAGCTCAACAGAGATCACATACCCTGTGGTACGTGATCCACCAGTCCAGCAGACTCCAAGCTGACCAGAAAGGTGGCTCCCCAGAGAAGCCCAAGACCCGAGGCAACCACACACACAAGGCACTAGAGGCCAACTGAGCAGTCACGGAGGGAGCCATACGAAATTGGCAACCACAGCAACATCCTAGTAAGTCAATAGTCTCAAACCGGTGGACTGTGAAACCCCCTGCCACAATGAATAAACACCAAAAAAAAGATACCAGAAATACAAAAAATCAAGAAAGTATACCACCAAAAGTTAATAAATCTCAAACTCTAGATCCTATAGAACAAGAAGCCCTTGAAATAACTGATAAGGAATTTCGAGTGATAATTCTAGGGAAACTGAATGAGATACAAGAAAACTCAGCTAGACATCATGATGAAATGAGGAAAAGTATACAGGATCTGAAAGAGGAAATGTACAAGGAAATCAATGTCCTGAAAAAAAATGTAGCAGAACTTGCTGAACTTAAGAAGTTATTCAGCGAAATAAAAAACACAACGGAGAGTTTAACCAGCAGGCTTGTCGAAGTTGAAGAGAGAACCTCTGAACTTGAAGATGGGCTGTTTGAAATAACACAAGCAGACAAAAACAAAGAAAAAAGGATCAAGGACATTGAAGAAAATCTGAGAGAGATATCAGACAACCTTAAGCACTCAAATATCCGAGTCATGGGTATTCCAGAAGGGGAGGAAAATGGAGATTCCATTGAAAACATATTCAACAAAATAGTGGCAGAAAACTTCCCAGGTATAGGAAAAATCACAGATCTTCAGATCCATGAAGCTCAACGATCTCCAAATGTATTCAACCCAAAAAGACCTTCTCCAAGACATGTCATAGTCAAATTGGCAAAACTCAGAGACAAAGAGAGAATCTTAAAAGCTGCAAGAGAGAAGCGTCAAATCACCTATAAGGGAGCCCCAATCAGGTTAACATCAGACTTCTCATCACAAACCCTAAAAGCTAGAAAGGAATGGGATGATATTTTCAAAATACTAAAAGACAAAGATTGCCAGCCAAGAATACTCTACCCTGCAAGGCTATCCTTCCGAAATGAGGGGCAAATAGTATATTTCTCAGACAAACAAAAACTGCGGGAGTTCACTACCACATGACCACCCTTACAAGAAATCCTCAAGGGAGTTCTGGGTTTGGTTCCTGAAAAATAACTACCACTGCCATAAAAACCCAGGAAAAATCTAAACCCGTTAGTATAATGAAAATGGCATTCATGAAGAGAAAACAAGCTAACAAAAACACTATCTACAACCTAAGGAACCAACAAGCACAGAAACCAAACAGTAAATCAGAAAGCAAGGAACAAAAGACACCTAAGACAACCAAACAACCAATAAAATGCTAGGAATAAATCAACACCTTTCAATAACAACTCTTAATGTAAAAGGCTTAAATTCCCCAATTAAAAGACACAGACTGGCTGACTGGATCAAAAAGGAGGACCCAACTATATGCTGCCTACAAGAGACCCACCTCACCCATAAAGATTCACACAGACTAAGAGTGAAAGGATGGAAAAAGATTTACCATGCAAACAGAAAAGAAAAACGAGCTGGAGTAGCTATTCTTATATCTGACAAAATAGACTTTAAACTAAAAACCATAAAAAGAGACAATGAGGGACACTACTTAATGATAAAAGGACTGATCCATCAAGAAGACATAACAATCATAAATATGTACGCACCCAATGTTGGAGCAGCCAGATTTATAAAACAAACTCTATTAGACCTAAAGAAGGAAATAGACTCTAATACCATAATAGCAGGGGACCTGAACACCCCACTGTCAATATTAGACAGATCATCTAGGCAAAGAATCAGTAGAGAAGCACAAGATCTAAACAAGACGCTAGACCAATTGGAATTGGCAGATATCTACAGAACATTCCACCCAACAACCTCAGAATATTCATTCTTCTCATCAGCACATGGATCATTCTCCAGGATAGATCACATATTAGGTCACAAATCAAGTCTCAATAAATTCAAAAAAATTGGAATTATCCCATGTATCTTCTCAGACCACAATGGATTAAAACTAGAAATTAATAACAAACGAAACTCTGGAAACTATACAAACACATGGAAATTAAACAGCATTCTACTTAATGACATATGGGTCCAAGAAGAAATCAAGCAGGAAATCAAAAAATTTATTGAAACTAATGAAAACAATGATACATAATACCAAAACCTGTGGGATACTGCAAAAGCAGTATTGAGGGGAAAATTTATTGCATTAAACGCTCATTTCAAAAGAATGGAAAGATGGCAAGTGAACAACCTAACACTTCACCTTAAAGAACTAGAAAAACAAGAACAATCCAAACCTAAAGTTAGCAGACGGAAAGAAATCATTAAGATCAGAGCAGAACTGAATGAAATTGAAAACCAAAAAACAATTCAAAAGATCAATGAATCAAAAAGTTGGTTTTTTGAAAAGATAAATAAAATTGACAAACCATTAGCATGGCTAACAAAAAAAAGAAGAGAAAAGACTCAAATAACAAAAATTAGAAATGAAAAAGGCGATATTACAACTGATTCATCTGAAATACAAGGAATCATTCGAGACTACTATAAACAACTATACGCCAACAAATTTGAAAATCTGGAGGAAAT
This sequence comes from Cynocephalus volans, assembly GCF_027409185.1. Classification (NCBI taxonomy): domain Eukaryota; kingdom Metazoa; phylum Chordata; class Mammalia; order Dermoptera; family Cynocephalidae; genus Cynocephalus; species Cynocephalus volans. The sequence goes on from NC_084464.1 coordinate 84,092,374, forward strand.
GGATAAATTTCTGGACACACACAAACTCCCAAAACTGAACCGTGAAGACGTAGAAAATTTGAACAGACCAATAACAATAAAGGAGATTGAAGCTGTTATCAGAAGGCTCCCAACAAAGAAAAGCCCAGGACCAGATGGATTCACAGCAGAATTTTACCAAACATTCAAAGAGGAAGTGACACCGATTCTTTACAAACTATTCCAAAAGATTGAAACAGACGCAAATCTCCCAAACTCATTCTATGAAGCAAACATCATCCTGATACCAAAACCAGGTAAAGATATAACCAAAAAAGAAAACTACAGGCCGATATCCTTGATGAATATAGATGCAAAAATCCTCACTAAAATACTAGCAAACAGAATACAGCAACACATATGTAAAATTATTCATCATGATCAAGTGGGATTCATCCCAGGGATGCAAGGTTGGTTCAACATATGCAAATCAATAAATGTGATACACCATATTAATAAACTCAAACACAAGGACCATATGATCATCTCTATAGATGCTGAAAAAGCATTTGATAAAGTTCAGCACTCATTCATGACAAAGACCCTCTATAAGTTAGGTATAGAGGGAAAGTATCTCAACATAATTAAAGCCATATATGCCAAACCCACTGCCAATATCATCCTGAATGGGGAAAAGCTGAAAGCTTTTCCTTTAAGAACAGGAACTAGACAAGGATGCCCACTCTCACCACTCCTATTCAACATAGTGTTGGAAGTACTAGCCAGAGTAATCAGAGAAGAGAAGGAAATAAAGGGCATCCAGACTGGAAAAGATGAAGTCAAACTGTCCCTGTTTGCAGATGACATGATCGTATATATCGAACAGCCTAAAACCTCTACAAAAAAACTGTTGGAATTGATAAATGATTTCAGCACAGTAGCAGGATACAAAATCAACACACAAAAATCAGTAGCATTTCTTTTCTCCAATAGTGAACATGCAGAAGGAGAAATCAAGAAAGCCTGCCCATTTACAATAGCCACCAAAAAAATAAAATACTTAGGAATTGAGTTAACCAAGGATGTGAAAAATCTCTATAATGAGAACTACAAACCATTGCTGAGAGAAATTAGAGAGGATACGAGAAGATGGAAAGATATCCCATGCTCTTGGATTGGAAGAATCAACATAGTGAAAATGTCCATACTACCCAAAGTGATATACAAATTCAATGCAATCCCCATCAAAATTCCAAAGACATTTTTCTCAGAAATGGAAAAGACTATTCAGACATTTATATGGAACAATAAAAGACCACGCATAGCCAAAGCAATGCTGAGCAAAAAAAATAAAGCTGGAGGCATAACACTACCTGACTTTAAGCTATACTACAAAGCTATAATAACCAAAACAGTATGGTACTGGCATAAAAACAGACACACTGACCAATGGAATAGAATAGAGAATCCAGAAATCAACCCACACACTTACTGCCAGCTGATCTTTGACAAAGGCACCAAGCCTATTCACTGGCGAAGGGACTGCCTCTTCAGCAAGTGGTGCTGGGATAACTGGATATCCATATGCAGGAGAATGAAACTAGATCCATACCTCTCACCGTATACTAAAATCAACTCAAAATGGATTAAGGATTTAAATATACACCCTGAAACAATTAAACTTCTTAAAGAAAACATAGGAGAAACACTTCAGGAGATAGGACTGGGCACAGACTTCATGAATACGACCCCAAAAGCACGGGCAACCCAAGGAAAAATAAACAAATGGGATTATATCAAACTAAAAAGCTTCTGCACAGCAAAAGAAACAATTAACAGAGTTAAAAGACAACCAACAGAGTGGGAGAAAATATTTGCAAAATATACATCTGACAAAGGATTAATATCCAGAATATATAAGGAACTCAAACAACTTTACAAGAAGAAAACAAGCAACCCAATTAAAAAATGGGCAAAAGAGCTAAGTAGGCATTTCTCTAAGGAAGATATACAAATGGCCAACAGACATATGAAAAAATGCTCAACATCACTCAGCATCCGAGAAATGCAAATCAAAACCACATTGAGATACCATCTAACCCCAGTTAGGATGGCTAAAATCCAAAAGACTATGAACGATAAATGCTGGCGAGGCTGCGGAGAAAAAGGAACTCTCATACATTGTTGGTGGGACTGCAAAATGGTGCAGCCTCTATGGAAAATGGTATGGAGGTTCCTCAAACAATTGCAGATAGATCTACCATACGACCCAGCTATCCCACTGTTGGGAATATACCCAGAGGAATGGAAATCATGAAGTCGAAGGTATACGTGTTCCCCAATGTTTATCGCAGCACTCTTTACAATAGCCAAGAGTTGGAACCAGCCCAAATGCCCATCATCAGATGAGTGGATACGGAAAATGTGGTACATCTACACAATAGAATACTACTCAGCTATAAAAACGAATGAAATACTGCCATTTGCAACAACATGGATGGACCTTGAGAGAATTATATTAAGTGAAACAAGTCAGGCACAGAAAGAGAAATACCACATGTTCTCACTTATTGGTGGGAGCTAAAAATTAATATATAAATTCACACACACACACACACACACACACACACACATACACACACACACACACAAACCGGGGGGGGGGGGGGAAGAAGATATAACAACCACAATTATTTGAAGTTCATACGACAAGCAAACAGAAAGGACATTGTTGGGGGGGAGGGGGGGAGGGAGAAGGGAGGGAGGTTTTGGTGAGGGGGAGCAATAATCAGCCACAATGTATATCGACAAAATAAAAAAAAAATAAATAAAAAAAAAGAAAAAATAAAAATAATGTAGCAGAACTCCTGGAATGAAAAGATTCATTCAGTGAAGTAAAACACACAATTGAGAGCTTATGCAGCAGGCTAGAGCAAGCATAAGAAAGAATTTGTGATCTTGAAGATAGTCTTTTTGAAATAACTCAGGAAGACAAAAAACGGAAAAAGAATTTTAAAAAATGAAGAAAATCTAAGAGAACTAGCGGACAATTTAAGCATACAAACATTCAAATCATGGGTGTTACAGAAGGAGAGGAGAAAGGAAAAGACATGGAAAATTTATTCAACAAAATAATAACAAAAAATTTTCTGGGTATAGGGAGAAACATGGACATTTAGATCCAGGAGGCTCAAAGATCCCCAAACAGATTCAATCCAAAATGATCCTTTCCAAGACACATTACAGGCAAACTGGCAAAGCTCAAAGAGAAAGGGAAACTGTTAAAAGGAGCAAGAGAAAAGCATCAAGTCACTTATAAAGGAACCCCTATCAGGCTAATAGCAGACTTCTCAGTAGAAGAATATGGGATAATATATTCAAAATGCCAAAAGACAAAAATAGCCAGCCAAGAATACTATATCCAGTAAAGCTATACTTCAGAAATGAGGGAAAAGTAGTGTATTTTCCAAACAAACAAAAACTGCAGGAGTTTACCACCATACAGCCAGCCCTACAAGAAATCCTCAAGGGAGGCCTGCATCTGGAATCTGATAATAATCACTACCATGAATACAGAAGAAAAAACAAAATCCACTGATAGAGCAAAAATGCAAATGAGAAGGAGAAACTAAATCTTACCACCACATAAAGCCACAGTGACAATGTGATACTGCACCTACTTTATCTCTGATTTTAGTAATTTTGGTCTTCTCTCTTTTTTGTTGGTCAGTCTTGATAAAGGTTTGCAAATTTTGTTGCTCTTTTTAAAGAACGAACTTTTGGTTTTGCTAATTTTCTCTATTGGTTTTTAATTTCCAATTTCATATGTTTCTGTTGTAATCTTTATTTCCTACTTATATTTGCTTTGGGTTTAGTTTGCTCTACTTTTTCTATTTTCTTAAGGTGGAAGTTTACATTACTGATTTGAGACTTATTTTTAATATAGGTATTTATAAGTATAAATTTTCCTTTAAGCACTGCATGAGCCCTGCATCCCATAAATTTTTTTTTTTTTTTTAATTTTATTTTGTCGATATACATTGTGGCTGATTATTGCTCCCCATCACCAACCTCCCTCCCTTCTCCCTCCCCCCATCCCATAAATTTTGATATGTTGTGCTTTGTTCTTTATCTCAAAGTACTCTCTAATTTCCCTATGATTTTTCTTTTTACCCATTGTTTATTTAGGGGAGTTCTGTTTAATTTCCACACATTTGTGAGTTTTATCTTTCAATTCTATTTTTCCACAAACTTTCTGAAGTGCCCTTGTGTTTATATTGTTTAATTGATTTTTTATGCAATTTATAAGTTATATAAATTATATAAACAATTATATAACAATTATATAAGTTATATAAACAATTTATATTGTTTATAATTTTTTATGCTAAACTTAGATATTTAATTTTTGTTCTTGATTTATTATGTGGACTTGTTGATTTGCATAGACATTAATTTGCCTTTGAAAAGTTTATTCATCTTCTGTTGAAATTTATTTGATATTTACATGCTTTTGGAAGACTTTAGAGAGCTATTTCAAATAATTGTAGAGATTATAAAATGAAATATGTGAATTTTAATAAGTGTTACATCTCCAGTTTTTGTGAAAATTAGAAGCCCTACTTCCTACAGAGTATTTTGTTATTCATGTTATTCAGTTTATGTATTTGTTATTTGAACAAATAAATGCATATGCTTGTTAAATAAATAAGTAAGTAAAATGCAGCATCCCTATGATGGGGATTTCCTGTTTTCCCCAACGTCCAGGAAATGGGACCCTCACTCTCTCCTAGAGCACTCCTACATCTGACTCTATCACATCAATGACTACCTTTCTCACATCAATGCCTTTTTGTAAGGAGCTAATTTTACTTTTTAAAGTTTCCATCTGGGGCATGGATATTCCAGACTGGTATGGAGAGTCCCGAGTGGGGAATAGGTCATGCTTCTTCCTACTAGTACCTGAAACTACAACTCCCTTTTACACATGAGCCATGCTATGGGGACAGACTCAGCCTGCCAGACATGATGTCCTCGTGGTGATTTTTCCTGTAAGGGACACACTCCTGCTTCCCACTTCTACCACCTTTATCTGATATGTCTGCACATATGGAAGCCTAATGGAAAATAGTTTCCATGCTCTTCCCCACGGAGATTTGGAGCCCGGGGAAATCAGGCATGTAGCCAGATCACTGTTTTTGTGCATCACCTCAGTCTGTGATGGGTAAGGAGTTTCCTGAGCATTCTAGAACAAAACAAAACAAAAAAATGAGCAAAGAGTTTGAATAGACATTTCTCCAAAGAAGATATATAAATGGCCAATAAGGAAAAGATGCTCAACATCAGTAGTCATTAGGAAAATGCAAATCAAAACCATAATGAGATACCACTTCACAGCCACTGGGATGGCTGTAAAAATTAGGGAAAAAAAAAAAAAAAGTAAAAAGAAAATAACAAGTGCTGGTTAGGATGTGGAGTGACCGGAATCCTCATACACTGCTGGTGGTGATGTAAAATGGCTCCCTCACTTTGGAAAACAATTTGACAGTTTCTGAAGATGGCTAAACATAGTATTGACATGTGATTCTACTCCTAGGTTCATATCCAAGAGAACTGAAAGCATATGTTCACATAAAAAGTTGTATGTGATATGTGAATGCTTGTAATAGCATTATTCATAATAGCCAAAAAGTGGAAGCAATCCACGTGTTCATCAACTAATGAGTGGATAAACAAAGTGTAGTATGTTCATAAAATGGAATATTATTCAGCCATAAAAAGGAATGAAGTACTAATACATGCTACCACATGGATGAGCCTTGAGAACATTTTGTTAAGTAAAAGAAGTCAGTCACAAAAGACCACTTACATTATTTCATGTACATGAAATGTCCAAAATAAGCAAATCTATAGTGACAGAAAATACATTTGTAGTTGCCGGGGGCTGGGAGGGGTAGAAATGGGGAGTGATTGTTAAGGGGTGTGGAGTGTCTTTTAGGGATGACAGAAATGTTCTGGAATTAGTGATGATGCTTGCACAGTTTTGTAAATATACTAACAGCCACTGAATTTTACACTTTAAAATGGCGAATTTTATGGTGTGCAAATAAATTTATTTGCAAATTAAAAGTAAAGAGGGAGGCAGAAGAAGAGTCGGAGAAGAGATGTGATGGAAGATGGAACCATAAGCCAAGGAATGCAGGTGGCCTCTAGAAGCTGGAGAAGGCAAGGAAACAGATTTTCCCCGTAAGCCTCCAGAAAGGAAATCAGATGTACCGATACCTTGATTTTAGTCCATTGAGACCCATTTCAAACTACAGAATAGAGAAAATAACTTTAAGTTGTTTTAAACCACAAGTTTGTTGTAATTTGTTACAGGAACGGAGAACTAATACAGTACCTTTGAGACACCCAATTGCAAATGTCAATGTAAAGTTCAATATGTGAGTCTAGCGTTCAGAAGAGAGATTAGAGTTAGGAATATAATAACAATTTCTAGGCTGTATTCCAACAAATGTATATGTGTATGTGACAGAATTAATGTATTGAATATCTACAGGTCTTTATGGTTAGTTATTACTTATTATTTATATTTTTGTATGAGAAAACCAGGGCATAGAGAGGTTCAATGACTTACTTGAGGCATAGAAGTACTAAGTGGTAGAGCTAGGCCTCAAATGTGGGGAGTCTGGCTTCAGAGTTGGGGTCACTTCTCACAAATACGTAGACTTGTGAATTATTATCATGTAGGTGATAACTGAAGCAATCTGAAAAACACCTATTAGCAACATGGAGCCCACTGGTACATTTGCAAGAGTTCTTTTGGTGGAAGGATGGGGCAGAAGCCAGACTGGGTTGAAGAGTGAGGGTTGAGGAAGTGGACCCTGCAAACATGGACAACTTTTCTTCAAAAATGTGGCCCCAAAGAGGGAGAGGAAGCACAATATCAGTGGGGGAATGGGAGTTGAGAAAAGCAGTTCTCCAGTGGAAGTCTTGAAGATGCTTAAAACTGTTGGGAAATTCTGATAGAGGGAGTGACTCTAAAACATGAGAAAGAATAGGTATCCCTATTTAAGAATTCTGAGACGAAAATAGGGGAGGGATCCATCATACTGTGGAGGGTTTTGCTTTACATAGGAAAGGGATAGTTCCTCCATTATGTTAGAATGGAGTAAAAGGGATTGGTGTAGGTTGATATATTTGGCATTAGGAAGATGAGGAAGTTTCTGAGGGCTTCTATATTTTCTTCTCTCATATGAGTTAGGGGTCAAGGTTGCCCTCTGAGAGTAGGGGAGACAGTAGGAACATAAAGTTAGTGGTTGGAGCAGTGGCAGCCACAGCAGTGTGTCAGAAATTTGAGGAGAGTGCAGAAGGCTGGAATAATCATTTGGAAAGTAGGAGAATAAATTGACCAGAGGAAGATAGCAATGTTTTTGTCAGTCTCAACTGAGGGATTTATCTGGTTTGCTATTACTTTCTTAAGTTTTTCACAAATTATTACATATGTCTTAGATTTCTCCTTACCCCTGACATTATAGTAAAATTATTTTTCTGATTTCCTCTCAATGTCTAGGATAGTGTTGAGAAATATTTAAGAAATAACTTTCAGATTGATTAACTTTTTGGATTGATTAATTAATCAGAATACCTCAGTTCCCAACATTTCTAGATAAAGGAAATTTACTTATGTTTGTAAAAGGCATGTAAACTGGGTGCCCCCCAAATCCTGATTTTAATAGAAGTCTTCCATTTAAAAAAGAGTCAGCTATAGAATATGTTTTAACATTTAAAAGAAAAATGACAACAAAAGACCTTATCCCACATAAGCTAGAAAAAAAGTTAAACCACCCTCTCATTTTTATTTTGAGGTTAGTAAAGCTTGTCATTTTCTAAGTTTATAGATCCATTACCAACGGAATAAACATTCAAACAGGAGTGTTGCATAGTGAGAAAGAGAGATCTTTTCTGAGGAAGCAGACAGTGAAACAAGGCAAGACACGAGGGATGACTCTGGGCAGAGATAAGGGGACTCCTGCCAAACTCCTTCCCTGCCTGTTACAGTCCACAAATATGTGTGTGATTGCAATTAAGCTTCTCTGAGGCCCTGTTCCAAACAATGTGACCATTTAGCTACAAATGGAAATCTCAGAGTATGTGAAGCATAGCCACCAGGAGAAAGTCTAGAGGAAATCACCCAGCGACAATCAGGAAGTTGAAAACAAAGAACCCAGGAACCGAAACATATAACTCAAGTTATGGAGCCAAGAAAAGAAGGAAACACTCCAGACAGAGTAGAGATGCTCTGTGTCAGGTTCAATTCAGCAGCATCACAGGGCTTGTACTTGCTCACTCATTTAGTGGGTGCCTACTATGTGCCAGTGCTTTTCCAGAGCTGGGAACTCTAAGTTGAATAAGAAATAGCTGATGTATTCAATGAAATAATGATATTTTATATATATATATATATATATATATAAAATCCCAGCAGTACAGAGTGATAAATTCTAGGATAGGGCATCTGCCAAGTGCCTTGCGAACACAGAAGATTTGGGGAGATTGGGGGTAAGTTTAATTTGAGATGTCTTCGGGACATTCAAGTGGAACCATTTATTTGGCAGTTGGTTTATAGGCCAGAGGCTGGAAAAGATAATCTGAATGGTCACATAGGAATATGTATAGGTAGTAGTTGAAGCTGTGGGTTTGGAGAAAGTCATGAGGGTATAAGGAAAATGAATGCAGAGCTCTGGGGTGCATTGACATTTTAAGGGAAAACAGAGAACAGGAAGATGAAAGGAGTTAGAGATAAACCAGGAAAGAGAAGCAACAGAAGTTGAAGAAGGAGCGAGCACCAAGAAGTGTCCAGTGCTTCAAGGCACTCCAAAGTATATGTAGAATTTGGAGAGGAGGAGGTCATTGGTGACATTCATCAGACCAGTTTAGAGCAGTACTGGGAGGAAGTCATGAAAATTGAGGAAGGAGGGAGAGCAAATGTAAATATTTTCATGGTATGTGAAGAAAAATCTAGCAAGCTTTGCAATTTAAATAGCACACTTTGACACAGGCTTTAAGCAGCTATTCTAGTAAACATTCAAGGCTCTATTTTGACTCTTTGAGCACTTTTCCATCATTCAAATTAGATCTATGGCCAAACCCCGAGAAGCCAGAAGAGAGAGTGTGAAGTGAACTGACACTCTGAGCAGTTGTCATGTGCAATATCCTTTATATAGATGATTTCAATTAATTTCCAGAAAATCTTTTAAAGAAGTTATCGTTTTTAGTTTAAGAGTGAAAGGAATGATAAACGTGATATGTAAGTATCATTGCCTACTAAGCTTAACTGTTATCACTTTGCTTTGATTTTATAGCCTCAGGAAGACCCTTTATTTTTCTTGCTATGGGTCTTCCAGGTTTTGAAAATCCTTTGGCCATTGGCTGTCTGTGATCTCCTTGAATACTTCTTTTAGGGTTTTTCCAACTTCTCTTGCAAGCTGCATCACAGGAGCATTGCCTATATCAAAGCTACCTGCTGTTGGTGCCCCTGGCTCATCACTTAGCCAATCCCTCTTCTGCCAGTCTCAGGTGATCCTCAAACCTTAACCTCGATTCTTTTTTTTTGTTTTTTTCTGTTAATAAACTGAAAAGATCACATTGCATCTACATAAAACCTATGTTCAATCTTATAATGATTTTCTTCTAACTGGATAAATGTACTCTGAGCAGCTAATTTAAATCGTTTACCTGCTGCTCATATTCCCATTTCATACTGGGTTGAACTGTATGAAACTGCTGTTTTTGGAGGTCAGAAAAATTGAGTGTCAGCAATTCCATGTACACTTTTGGTGATCCCCTGAGCTTTGTTATAAGCTGAATGTTTGCATTCCCCCAAAATTTGTATTTTGAAACTCTACCCTCCCAATGTGATGGTATTAGAGGCAGGACCTCTGAGAAGTGGTTAGGATTAGATGAGGCTGTGAGGGTGGGGCCCTCGTGAATGGGGTCAGTGCCCTTGTAGGATTCATGAGAGAGCTTGCCTCCCCTCTCTGCTCTGCAACATGGGAGGATGTAACAAGAAGTCTACAGCCCAACCCAGAAGAGGCCCCACACCAGAACCTGGTCATGCTGCCACCCTGGTCTTGGATTTTCAGCCTCCAGAATGGTGAGAAATAAATTTTTGTTGTTGATAAGCCACCCAGTCTCTGGTACTTTGTTATAGCAGCCTAAATTGACTAACACAAACTTCACAGAGGAAGTGATGGGAATACTGACTCAGTGCTTTTCTTTGATTTAATGTTTATGCAGTTTTTGTACATTTTAGTTCTATTTTTAAGTTTATGTTACTTCCATATTAGTAAGATCAGTCTACTATATTAATGTTTAGGATATGTACTTCTATAAAACAGGACCCCAAAATGACATAGATTAACTGAGGAAACTGTTTAAAGCTTTCCATCATTTAAAGGGTAGATGTGTAAAAAGCTGAGTTTTTTTAGCACAGTTTTTAAAATAAGAAACTATCAAAAACTGGTCCTCTCAGCCCATATGTGGACAGCTCTAGGCACTTTAATCAAGTCTCTGTTTTGCTGAATAATGTACCTTATACAAATTCACATTTGGGACTATACCTCAACCCATTTCAATTTCTCAAGCAACATGTGAACAAAAATCTATTTACTTTAAATATCACAAGCTGTGTGTTCATGTTGACAAAAAATATTGAGATTAGATCACATAACCCAAATGCCTACTTTTTATTTGGTTTAAGATTTCATTTAAATACTATCTTATTTCCTATAGGCCTAGACTCTTAAATCAGAAAGCCTATTCTATGTTACACTTTAAAATCGAGCTATTAGGTTTAAAAAGTTCACCAAACACTAACAGAATGCTAACAGCACCTTCTTATGATTCGGGAGTAGAATTTAAGAACCTCAGACTGGAAGGTCATTGAATTCAAATCCCGTTCCTTTACACTTAAGTGTAAGAGCCTATAAAACAGCTCTTCAAGCATAAAGGTATAATGTTAATGTAAATATTTCATATACTTAAAAAAAGAATCTGACTTTAACTTCAATTCATTCATACTAACTGTAACTTCCAACTGACAGTCTCTGTTTAGGGAAACTATGATATCCTTTCTAAGGTCAGCTTCATTGCCTGATTTTGATGTGTAAGGCTATTTGGGGGGAACAAACAATATCCTTTCATTCTCCTTTTTGAGTTTATGAATTCTGCCTTGCCATATGTTAGTGATATTTGTGTGTCCCCCCAAAAGAAAAAAATCCTAAATTTGGTTTGAAAATATGTGTACAGTCAGTGTTCCATAACCATGGGTTACCCATCTGTGGATTCAACCAATCATGGATTGAAAATATTCAGAAAAAATTCTGCATTTGTACTGAACATGTATAGACCTTTTTCTTGTCATTATTCCCTAAACAATACAGTACAACAGTTATTTACATAGCATTTACATTGTAGCAGGTATTATAAGTAATCTAGAGGTGATGTGAAATATACAGGAGGATGTACATAGGTTATATGCAAATACCACACCATTTGTATCAGAGACTTGATCATTAATGGATTTTGGTGTCTGAGGAAGGTCCTGGAACCAATCTTCTACAGATACCAAGGGATGATAGTGTACTTAACACCAAATAATAATATATAAAATAATTTGTATAATAACTCATTGCTACAATCTTTATTTGGGAAAAATGGTATCGAATCTAGAAAGAAAGAAATGAAAGGCCCAAAATGGCTGTGAAAAATTCCAAAGAGGTATGTAAGTAGTATTTTCTTATTAAGAAATTCAGAAAAAGAAAATAGAGTTGGAAGCAGAAATGTGTAATTGGCTGTGGAAGTAGTCACTTGTTGAAAATAAGACAACCCTTCATCAGAAGAAGAAAATGGTTGCATATGGGCTCACAGTTTTGCAGAAAACTCATAAATATTACAAGGGCAAAACTGTGACAATATCTGCTTTTACTTTAGAAAGTAACTGGGCTAAGTAAAGGCTGATAGGTTCCAACCTGTCAGAGAACGTGGCCTCTCTAATACTTTGGGAATGGAGTTTCGTACCAGAATTTAAGATCATTCGTAAATTACTAAAATTGAGGGAAGGAGAAACCTTGGTGATGATGGGCAGTGTTAGTTGAAGCTTGTCATGGAGGAAACACAAGGTAAAATAAGAAGAGATTCCAAAGGCATAAAAGGAGAAACAAGCCCTGGGAAGGCATTAGATGGAGGGCAAGACTTGGCTTTCACACCTGTGGCCTTACCTTAGTGTGGTCCAGTCGGAAAGTTTTAGAGCTGGAAGTGATCTTGAGAACCTCTGCTTCTACTGCCTCATTTTCAGATGACAAAATTGAGCCTCAAAGAAAATTAATTTGGTGGTAGAACTGGGATATGAACTGAGAAATTCTATTCCCAGAGTTGGGGAAAATTTTGTATTATTTAATGTAACCTAATATGTTCTCATTAGTTATTGCTAAGGTCCTATTATAATAAAAGTGATGATGTGAATGTATGTAAATACATACAAATAAACATCATCATCATCATCATTACTATGTTTACTGAGCATTTGAAAAGGAAACTCTTGCATCCACCTCAGATAAAAGACTCAAACAATTCCCTAAAGGCCTGAGGACCAGATACTAAATCAAGTATCTAAACTAGCTTTATTTCTTGTCCAGTTTCTGTCCTCCAACTTTTCTGGTGGGAAATGATTATTGACTCTCTTCAAAGAGGGTGTTTTGAGAAAGCAGAGGTATTTTTGTCTCTGTGTTGGATGTTGCATGGAGAGTCAGCGCTTATAACTCCTCTCTGCATGTGAGAGGCTGTGATGGGAAGAGAGGGTCAGACACTGCCAAATCCTTTCCCTGTAAGCCACCCCCATTGGTGTCACCAGGGTCCCAAGCATCTTGGCAGTGCTTTTGTCAGCAGTGGAGACCAGCTCCCAGGAACCAATCTAGTTTGTGGAAGCTCTTCTTTGTTCCTGGGTCTGCTCCAGTTGCCAGCCAGAGCAAATGAGGAGAGGCAGTTCTCCTGGAGTCTTCCAAGTCCAAGCTCCTGCTCCTTCGTCAACAAGATAGCTCTCCCTTGTTCTTTCTAAAGGCATCCCATGTCTTAGTCCCTACTGCATCTAGCAGTGTTTGCCAATCTGTAGGCTTCAGATGCCTGGGAAGTAATTGAATTACTGCAAGAACAAGTGAATCAATATCTACACAGAGTACGTCTATAAACTGAATAATATTAATAGTTGTGCTATATATCCTGCACTGTGGCAAGCCCTTTGCATACATTATCTTATTTAATCCTCACAACAATGCTATGAGGTAGGTATAATGATCACCCCCATTTTACAGATGACAACTCAGCCTCAGAGAGGGTAAGCACATTGCTCAAGATCATAAGCTGGCAACGGGTCTTCAAACCTAGATCATTTAATCTCAAAGTCTACAATTTTAACCATGACAAAATTGTTACTCAAAAATGTGTATTACTTTTTTATAAATGTTTTTATGTTTTGATTTAAAAGTTATAAATTTAAAAGTATTCTTATTTATGGTAGATTTTTGTTATTTTTGTCTTTTTACTATTTTTTTATACTGAAAGCACCTTAGCTATCATGTGATTGGCATGTGATAGAGTACTTTTAAAGAGCTTTTTCAAGAATCTTGATCAAAGCCTTTTAAAAATACAGAAGAGAAAAATGACTTTGTATGTCAGTGGAACATACTATTTGTACCAGCTCTTTTAGCAGCATTCTGCTGCACTTTAGGTAGGGACTCTGCCACTGATTGTCCCCTTGATTAAATCAAATGAGCACTGAGACACCTCTGAAGACTTTGAGTTACATTAAAATAATCAATTCTGACACAGTAAATTGGAATAAGCAAAACAAGTTGAAATTAGCTTAACCAGCTGGCTATTTCATTCATTTGTTTATTCACCCATTCAATAAATTTTTATTGGCTCCTACCAGGCATTGAATTAGGAACTAGAGATACAGCCTTCAAGCAAGAAATGGTGTCTGTCAATTCTAAGAAAATGTGACATCTGACTAGTTATTTCTCCTGATAAAACTTTTTTATTATTTGTTTTTTATGTTTATATTCTAGATATCCTCACCCAAAAGAAATTCACTTAGTACATGTAAAATGTAAGAAATTTAGCTCACTTACAATTTCACATTAAAGAATCATCAGGTCCCACTCGGTCTGCTTCCCAGGTCTCTGAACCTTCACTCCCCGTAAGTCACTCTATAGGGACCTTAGATACTATGGCTCTCAGCTAGATCTTTGAATCTTTGATCTTTGAAGTAAGTTTAGCACCTTACTGTGGGGAGGCTCTGCTTGGGCATAAAGGAGGAATTACGGGGAAATTTCTCAAAAAGCCTTTAGTTCTTTTGATTCTAAAGAAAAACTATGACTAATAGATTTGGGGGAAATTCTATTTAAAACCTTTAGGTTTGAATTAGGAGACAATTTAGATAGGAGGAATTTAGGGTGCTTTTGCCTACCTGAAAATCAGCATCAAGACGGTTTTGCTGATATCCCCAGTAATAGGGTCCACATTGGGTTTGGCCACTGCCTCAGGCCTGGATGCTTCTTTCCCAGAGTCTGCATTTCTTTTCCTAACACATTGGTGATGCTGAATCCCTGCTAGTTGCTGGCAGACTTGCCTGGTACTCTCCGCTCAAGTCACCTGTCCTGGCTCTGCCTATCTGGTTATGTAGTGGTGAATACTTTCTTTGGCTTTGCTTTCATCTGGATATTGCTCTGCCCAATGATAACCATTTTTTATTTACTCAGCAAATATTTATTGAGTGTCAGGCATTGTTCTAGGACCTGGAAATATAACAGTGAGCAAAACAGAAGAAAAAAAAAAAAATAAAGAAACCCTTGCCTTCACGGAGCTTCGCATTCAAATGGATATCAAAGTCTGGTAAGCTGGGTTGCCCCCTCATACACCACAGCTGGATACTTTTCCCTATAACTGAAAATCCTATTTCCAGTCCTATTTCTATACAGTCTCCTGTCACATGCAGTAAAGGGAACCCTCCTCTTACAGAATGAAGAGTGCTATATGAATAAAGAAAACATGACCGAGAGCAAGTACATGGGGTAACATAAACTTAGAGATCAAAATAAGTTGAGGTTTGCAAAAATTCAAAGAACAATAAACACAACTTTTAAGGTTTATTTTAAAAAGAGGAACCAGGAGGCAGCAGATCATTGGGTGAAGCAAGTCAGCAGTGATCTATGAGTACTGTTGAAAGGTTACTTAGGAAAAACCAAGCTACTCAACCTCAATTTTACTTCTGTGTTCTTACTGATCAGAGTGGGAAGTGGGAGGGGGAGAGGAATTAGTAAGAGAAAGAGAAGCCCAAAGTGGGAGAACCTAATTACTCTAGTTTCCCAACTCTAATAAATTGTACCTCAATGCTCTGTGAAGAATGTTCAAATTACATTGTTGATTTAATCTGTAAAGAATGTAGAACTATAAGGAATGGTGGAAGTGCCAATAGACTTGGCATAGGTAAGTACCGTTCCTATTTTCAAGAAGTGGAAGAAGAAAGATTTTGCATATTAAGCACCATTGACTAGATGTTTTTTTAGGAAAATAAACTATCTTTTTTTTTTTTGGTGGCAGACCAGTAGGGAGATATGAATACTTGACCTTGGTTTTATAACACTGTGTTCTAACCAGCCAACCCCCCCCCCCCCACTAAACTATTCCTTAACAGACAAGGCCTATGGACTTATTTCTTCTCAGACACAACCATGGTGTAGCCACAGAGACCAGTGGTCTTGGTGTGCTTATCTTGGACATGAAGACCACAGAAGTGGCACAGCCCTCTGTGGCCAATAATCTTCTTCAGTTGTTCCAAGTCCTCACGGAGCTTGTTGTCTAGATCATTGGCCAGGACTTGGCTGTAATTTCCATTCTTCACATCCTTCTCTCTGTTGAAGAACCAGTCTGGAATCTTGTACTGGCCTGGATTTGGTATGATAGTGATCACACTGACCACCTCATGCTTAGTGAACCCTTTAACCTCTGATGAGGTCAGTGTCTGTTTTCCTCAATGCCATAAAAGCATATATATTCACCCCCCCCACCACCACCCAATAGCAGTGATGGCTATTTTCTGCCACCCATTGATGTTGGCGTTGAGTATAGTACTTGCAAAATGTGCTAGAACTTCTCAGGAATTATTAGAGCTATGACAGCAGCCTATAGGCCTCCTGCGGGAGAGAGATATTGGATTTTTTAAAAGTTTCTTTGGAAGCTTCTGGATCAGGAGTGGGCAAACTATGGCCCACAGACCAAATGCAGTCCATTGCTTATTTTTGTAAATAAGGTTTTATAGCAATGCAGCTGTCCCCATTTATTTACTAATTGTCTATGTCTGCTTTCATGCTACAATAGCAGAGTTAATTGACCATGTCATCTCCAAAGGTCTAAATATTCACTATGTGTCTCTTTATAGAAAAGTTACTTTGCTTCTAGGTAAAGAAACATTGATCAATGTACTTGGTTTTACTAAGAACAATTATGTCTAGTGAAAGAATAATTTGTTGTTTTGGGGGGGGTCAGGTTTTCTAGATAGATAGATAGATAGACCAGGGAAATGTTCATAGTGAGTATCCGGTCTTCACTAAAAGTACAGCCACCATCTCTTGAGTATTTACTATATACCAAGCACTAGAAATATAAAAATAAATAATTATCTGGAAGAGGAGCCACATACTTAAGGGGATAAATCCAAATAAAGTAGTACTTGCTGTGAGAGGAGTAAGAGCTCTGAGGGGGCAGTCTACCAACCTGAGGAAGACAAGGTGCAAGCTGAGTACTGAAGAATGAACAGAAATTAGCTCTGTGATGAAGTGAGTTATCCCGACAGAGAGATCTGCTTCAGCAGTGGCACAGGGCACAAGGTAGCATGTTCAGCAGGGTAATGAAACTTGGTGTGATATTTATTATGAAGTGCAAAGTGGAAAATTGAAAGACATGCAGATTGAGGCCAGATTCATAGAAGGAATTGTTTGTCACGCTGATGAATTTGGAGTTCATTATAGCAAAGGAGAACCATCAAAGCATTTCAATTGCTGGAGTAAAACTGTCAGATTTGCAAATTAGACGAGTCCATTTGACAATGATGTAAGTCAAAACTGGAAATCAGGAGCCTGGCTTAGTGGATCTTGATTAGATTGATAGAATCTAATCAAGAAGAGGTTAACATCTGGACTTGGGTAGCTATGGTATGGTTTGAGAGGAGGAATGGATTTGAGAAATATATGATGTAAGATAGGCATAATTTAGTGACTGATTAGATTTAGGAATACAAGTGTATGATAAATCTAGAATAACTCATAGATTTCCAGCATGGTACCTAGATAAGTGTTATTTACAGATGATATAGGGAAATCAGAAGAACCATGTTTGGGCATGGGGAATATGAAGAATTAGGTTTTGAACTGTTGATGTAAGGAACTGGTAAATTATCTCTTTGGAGATTTCCAGCAAGTCCTTATATATATGATCCTGAAACTTAGGGGGAAAATGAAGCCCAACAGCCATCAGTCTACAAGTAATGGTTAAAATATAGTGAAAAACACATGGATTAGAAAAGCATGGATCCAAGTGGAATAATCAAGAAATCCAACATTTTTGAGTGATGAGTGCTTCCTCGGAGAAAGGAGTAACCTACAAAGGAGACTAGGAAGAAACTGTCAGAAAGCCTGGAAGAGGGCTCATTTCCCATAAATTACTTATGAAAAATAAATAAATGTGATCTGGACAAAAGGAAAATCAGACATTGAAACTAGTTGAGTGAGCATACCTAAATGTCCAAAGTCATCCTGGAGGGAGGACCCTCATGGACAGAAGCAAGATCCTCCATTGTGTTCACCATTTCAATCAATATCTTAGATAAAAAACAGGCTCTTTGAATGTTTGGATTGCGTAAAGATGAGAGGAACAGAAAATACATTAGATAAAAGAATTAAGATGTGAGAAAATCTTGACTGACTAGAGCCACAGACTCTATTTAACAAAATAAAATTTTAAAAGGATTAAATTGTCAGCGGCACAAGTAGAGGTTGGAGGTAATGTGACTAAGCAATTGACTTGTAGAAAGAAAAAACTTATAGGAACTAGTTGATTAACTTAATATGAGTTAACAGCATAAAGTGGCTGCCAAAATGAGGTAAGATGAGTTTAGAATGATTTAATTGGAGCACACTATCTAGAATAGTGGTTGTCAAACTTTACTGCACATTAGAATCACCTGGGGCATTTTTACAACACCTTCTGTTCGAGCCACACTCTATACCAATTAAATCAGAATCTCTGGGGGATGGGATCTAGGCGTCAGTATTTTTTAAAACTTTTCAAGTGATTCCAATGTCTAGCCAAATTTGAGAACAAATTAATAGAATTGAGACTGTTAAAGACAAAAAAAAATTTATATCTTTTGTTAAAGATAGTAAGGCAGACTTTATTCAAGGGGTAGAGGACATGTGATAGGTATAGGAACCACTGCAATGGGGTCTTGCAGTGGGAGAGAAAGATTGTTCTTAACTCCAAGTTCAAAAAGGATGAGTCAGAATTTACAACCAGGGAACAGGGTTGGGGATCAGTGGGTGGAAAATTACTAAGAGGAAACATCAAGGGGCTATCTGGTTAGCTCAGTAGATTAGAGCATAGTGTTATAACAACAAGGTCAAGGGTTCAGATCCCCATGCCCAGCCACCAGGAAAAAAAAGGGGGCAACATCAAGGATAAGGGGGTTTCTGGTAAACTGACTTGATAGGATTATTGCTGAAGGCGGGCCAGAGTGATAAGACATGGAGGGTGGTCAGATAGGAAGAGTGGGGAATTTTTCTGTAAACTGATTTAGGATTCTTGCTCAAATTAAATTCTATAAGGACAGAGAAGGAAGCCCAAGTGTCGGCCTAGGTAAGCGGAGAACTCAGAGAAATCTGACAAAAGTTTGGTCAAAGGAGAGTCTTTGTCAAGAACAAGAGATAGAATAATGGTTTTTAACTAGGAGCAGGAAACATTAGAATCACCTGGGAATAGTGTTTTTTTAAATACACATGGAAGAGTCCCTTCTTCCCAAGGTTCTAATAAGATTTGAAGTTAGGGTTCTGATGTACCATCCTATTCCATGTGTGTTGAGAACCACTGATCTAGAGTAGGTCTACCCTGCACTGTTCCGACCACACCAATGTCCTTGAGTTTGTCCTGGCTTTGTCTCTTTTAAAAAGCTGTAGACTAGAAGTCTCAAACCGGTGGCCACAGGCTGGATCTTTGGTCTGGGGGTGTGGAGGTGGAAGAGGAGCTAAAAAGTAAAATAATGTCAATAATAAAAAAAAATCAAGAAATTTCACATAATCTTGATTTTTAGATTCTCTTAAAAACTAGTGAAATCTGACAAGTCTAAGCACACCTTCTCCCTACAATAATCATTTGGAGCTAAGTAGCTGCTGTCCCCTGTGGAGTAGGCCTTATACTCTCTAGTCCTCGGTTCACTTATGTATAGTATTTCCAGCCAAGCTCTCATAGATGATTGAGTTTGTTACCCCTACTATATAGACCAACGGACCAGTCTCTGGGAAAGGGAGCAGGAAGGTGGGAAAACCTTCAAATCATGACATTTGAGGAGTGCTTTTAAGTAGCTGGGCCATTAGATAGAAGAGAAAACTCAGGAGGATTCTTAACATTCTTGGAGCATTATTATGTGGAGAGGAATTGGACTTCTTTTGACCAAGCTGAAGAATTAGGACCACTGAGTGGAAACTACTGGGAAACAGATTTGAGCTTCATATCAGAACTAACTTTCTAATAAGCAGAATTGTCTAAAGAGAAAGGGATGCCTTTAGAGATAGTGAGTTCTCAGTCACAGAGATGTGTTAGGCTAAATTTCTGACACCTCTGCAGGAATAAGGCAGGCTTAGGATAGGCACAGGAGTGGGAACTGCAGTCAGGCTGGGAGTAGGGTGTGGAACTCGATGCCCTTTGATCAGGGGCCTTGGTGTCTGGAACCAAGGGACAGTTACTGAAAACTGCTTCTTAATGGAATATTGGATCATAACTAAAGCATCAGTCTGAGTTCAAATCGCCCACCCAATGAGAACTCGGCAGAGTTAAGTGGGGTGGGGATAGGAAGAGAAATTTGTAGCAGATGGTGGTGAGACTAATCTGGGGCAGTTTCTGAGCTTGGGGATAGTAAACTAATTCAGGTCTTTACATTTTAGGCACAGCTGGGTCAGGAGTCTGAAAGATCACTCTGCCCTGAGGTGGAATACAGGGGACACCCAAGCATTGTATGTGAATAAGCACACAGAATGGTAGACAAGAGTATGTGTTGTCCTGGAGTTCGACTGCCTGAGTCCTGAACCCACTGTTTAGTCTCATCGCGCTTCAGTTTTTTCATCTGTAAAATGAGGGAATGAATTCTATGTCATAAGGTAGAATTGTGAGGATTAAGTGACATAATCCATGTCAAGTTCTTAGAAAAGTGTTTAGAACAATATTAATGACTGCATAATATACAGTTATGTAAATATAACATAGCAAAGCAATTCTATTATATAGCATCTAGGTCACTCCCAATTCTTGCTGTTATTGCAAGCTTGATATTTTTAAAACAGTGACAAAAATTGCTTGGAAGTAACATCATTTAATATTTATAAGAATGTAGAATTAATCATATTTTCCAGATTAAAGGGTATTAGTCTGTTTTGTGTTGCTATAACAAAATACGTGGAACTGGGTAATTTATAAAGAAAATGAAGTTTATTTGCTTACAGTTTCTGAGGCTGGGAAGTCCAAAGTCCATCTGGTGTAGGTGACAGCGACCCAGGGATCTCACACTACAAGATGGTAGAAGCAGAGAGAAGAGAGAGACAGATTCTCCTCTTCTTTTAAAGCCCTCAGAACCACACCCCTGACCACGATTTTTAATCCATTCTCTACTATATGGTCCTGCAATCCAATCACCTCTTTAAGGTTCTACCGTCCAATTACCATGGTAGGATTTCCTACCCTCTTAACAGTCACAGTGGGGGCTAAGTTTCTAATACATAAAAGTTGGGAGACAATTCAAGCCTCAATAGTTTTGGAGGGACATAATTCAATCCACTACACTAGGTAATCCAGAACTCTCTTCCTGTGTATGAGCTAGTGATCTAGCTCTCTGATGCCAACCCACTGGTTAAGGATATTATTTAGAAACCAAGAATAATGCTTTGTACTTTGCCTGCATTAGAAATTCACAAAACAAGCATTTCAATCAAAAAAACTGTTACAAGTTATTTTTCTAAAAGATATGGCACAAAAATCTTTAGTAGTTTTTATAACTGGTCTCGAAACCCAGTAATAAATGGATAATTAAAACCTATGCAGGGAAATCTATATAGATCACTGTGTCCAACAAAAGCAGAGTATAAATTCTTTTCAAGTTGCACACAGAACATTTACCAAGGAAGACCAAAAAAAATCCTAGTAAATTTAAAAGTATTCAGGTCACACAAAGTATGTTTTCTGATCACAATGGAATTAAATTAGAAATTGATAACAGAAAGATCTACAAAAAATCTGTAAATATTTGGCTGGCATCAACGCACTTCTCGATAATGTACACCTTGAAGAAATAAAAAAGAACATGAGAAAGTACTTTGAACTGATTGAAAATGAAAATACAACCTATCAAAATTTGTGGGATGGCTTTAAAACAATACTTTTGGGGAAAATTTATAGCACTAAACATCTATGTTAGAAAAGAAGAAAGGTCTCAAGTCAATGTAAAGAATCTATAATTACCAAAACAATTTTAAAAAAAGAACAAAGATGGAGCACTAACACTACCTGATTTCAAGATTTATAAAGCTATGGTAATCAAGACTGTGGTATGACACCAAAATCATTATCCATAAAATAAAAAATAAGTAAATTAGACTTCATCAAAATTAAAAAATTAAAAATTTTTGCTCTTTGAAGGATACTGTTAAGAAAATATATCCTAAATATCCATCAAAGGTGAATGGATAAACAAATTACGGTCTATGCATGCAATGAACTACTACTCAGCAATAAAAAGGAATGAACTACTGATCCATACACCAACATTGGTGTATCTCAAAATAATTATGTCAATTGCAAAAAGTTGGATATACTGTATGATTCTATTCATGTAAGATTCTAAAAATATGCAAACTCATCTATAGTGATAGAAAGCAGATAAATACAGTAATTGCATCAGAATGGAGAGAGGGGTGGAGGGAAGGATTACAAAGACCTCTAGAAGAACTTACTTTTACTGTCTTAGGTTCTGTGGCTGGGCTTACGAATTAAACTGATATATGACAGAGTAACAGGAGAAAAGCATACAAACTTTATTTAATATTTTTACATGTACATGAAGCCTTCAAAAGGAAAATGAAGACCCAAAAAAGCCATGAGGCCCAAAAGCTTATATAGCCACTTACACAAAGAACAATAAATTGTGGAGATGTGACAAGACAAAAGGCATTTGGACTGAGGCAGTAAATTGTGAGACAGTGACTAGGAAATATATGGGGGATAATAGAAGATAAGGGTTATTTTAGTAGGTTGGTTAGTGTAAGTACATTTCAACTCCCAGTCTTTGGTGATAAGAACATTCTCCTGGTAAAGGGAGGACACCTTTCTCATGGGAAATTTTATGACCTGCTCTTAGGTTGATAGGGGATGGTGAGAGAGTTCTTTTGCATCTGTTGTTTCTCAAGTGCCTTCAGTTCAAAATAATCAATATGTCAAAATGGCATATTCTGAATCCCTTCAGATGCAAGAGGAAACTTTTGGGGATGATGGATGGGGTCATTATCTTGACGGTGCTGATGCTTTCATGGGAGTATCAATCTTATCAGACTGTACACTTCAAATATCTGTAGTTGATTGAGTCAATTATGCCTCAATAAAGGTGTTTTTTGTTTTGTTTTGTTTTTTAAAAAAGGGCCAACTCACGCATACCTCCTTTTGAGTTCTGTGCTCAGGTTTCACACAGTTTGTTTTGGGGCTGTCCGGGTTGGTTAACTTAACTGTTTAGTGTCTAGAACATCACAATCATTGAGCTTCTCTAGTAGAAACATCTTTGGTGGCTGAAGACAGCCTCCTGATCATGCTTGCTCTCTCATTTGAGACTGAACCCACCTGAAGCCAAGGTTCCTCCATATTTTCTCTAGGCAATGTCAGAAAGTACAGGAAATAAGACTGTGAGCCCCCTGGGGCAGAAACCATCTGTCATTCAACTTTGTGATCCAGGAAGTATCTCACCAAGGACCTGGTGTCACGTATGTATTTGTATGCTGAAATGAATTGAGTGGAATCACAGCATTGTTGACTATGGCTATTGTATCTACAAGTTTTTTATTCAAGTAATATTTTTTTTTCTCTGTGAGAACTGAGTAGGAATCAAGGAAAACCTCATATATTAAATTCTTAAATAGATTCTTTGAATTCAAAGTAAGGGTGGTCCAGAATTTTATAAGGAGTTTGTATGAGGTAACTTTTGCTTTAGGATCAAATGTGCACAGCCCCATAGCAGGTAAATTATCTACTAAAATCCCTGACCTTTATGTAAGTCCCTGACAAATGATACTGGCATGTTTTCACAACCCAGTGACTACCTAGAGTCTTGGCCTGTAACTTCTGTCTCAACTCTCTCCACTGCAAAATTCCAAATCTCTAGTTTGTATACATATAGTCAGGATGGTTGTCTAGATCTTCTCGCATTCATTCTTATAATCCTTCTTTACTTCTCCCTACATGCCCATCACACAAGTATGCTTCTTGACTCAGTGTCTACCAGCAACTACCTCCAAAACAAACAAAACAAAACTAAAGGCAATACAGACTAAAATCACCTTCACAGTGGTTCTCAACCCTGGCCTACACATTAGAATAATCTGCAGAGATTATTAAAGCAGGGTGGGCCCCACCACAACCAATTAAATCATAATTCCAAGGGATAACTCCTAGGCATCAGGTTGTTTTTATTTGTTTGTTTAAAGCATCCCAGAACATTCAAATGGAGCCAGTTGAGAACCACTGCTAGGTTGATGATGCCATCTGGTTTTTGTATGGAAAATCCAAACTTTCTTAGCAAGTCAGGAAAACCTGACCGCTTTTGTTTTACCTTACTTTCTACAATTACATTTTCTTTTTTTTAATGTTTATTTATTTATTTATATTAATATTATTATTATTTTCTTACATTCTATGATGTTGCGGAGCAGCTGGGGGGAAGGGGAAAGAGGATAGGGGAAAGAAATATGGTGGGAGAAAGAGGAAAGAGGAGGGGTGGAGTTGAGACTTGTGGCACCCCCTTCATTCCTTCATGAGAGCAGGGGGCTTCCAGCAGTGGCCTGGTCATTGCTGAGCTGAGTGCAGATGTCACAGGGGTGTGGCTGAAGCCCTCGCCTCCCAACCACACCAGCTCAGGAGCCCTGTGTGCTTCCTGTGGCAGGTCGGTTGTTGGTGCTGGGCTGGTTGTAGGTGTTGGGCAGGGTGCGTGTGGCCAAGGCCCTCAGTCCCCCACTGTCCCAGCTCGGGAGAATCAGGGGTGCTTCCTGTGGCGGCTTGGTGGTCATCTCTGAGCTGGTTGTGGGTGTCGGGGGGCATGGCCGAGGCCCTTAGCCCCCAACCCTCAGACTGGTTGCAGGTGTCAGAGGCATGGCTGAGGCCCCCAGCCCTCCCCACTTCCTGGCTTAGTAGCCCAGGGGGCTTCCAGTCCTTCTAGGTTTTAAAGGTGTTCTTTGGTGATGTGAGACCTTTACTAGTTAATATTAAACTTTGTCTCTGGTCTGTGGGTATTTTATTTTTTCTTTCAGCTCTGTGTTGGATTATTTGCTGTTCCTACCACTTAAACTCTGCACTGGAACTATTTTGTTGTCCTTTGCTTACTTCTAAAATTGGGGAACTTCCTGTGGGGACCAGCACTTGAGCCTTATGGTTGAGAGAAATTGCTGCTTTGCTGCTGACTCCCTGCGGAAGGCTTTTTGTGCAGCTCAGGTTTTACTGGTTGACTTTATAGGTACTTCCGGGTCTCATGAGATGTGGTACACCTGGGTTGTGTGGAAACTCTGGTCTGGGCCTAAGTCTTTTTAGCAAACTGCACTCCCTGGAGATCTGTATTCCTGACCAGTCTCCCCTGAGTGGGCTTGTGCTGATTGGGGGGCAGATCTGCTGTCCTTGCTGTGCCCCAGTGTTCTTCCAGTGGGCCCATCTCCCCCACCACCAGTGTTCCAAACACTTCCCATGGGACAGACCTTGCAATGACTTACCAGCCTCTGAGTGGCTCCTTTTTTTCAGTTGTTGTGGCTCCTTGCTCCTGTGTGGGTCCACGAGAACCCTGTTAGTGGTCTTACTGTCCTGGGGGCCACCAAGGCCCTCTTCTCCCCTGCAGCCTCCAAGCAACTTCATCTGATGGGCACAACTGTGGCTTTTGCCAGCTCCTGCTCCATGTGCTCAGCAGCTCTAGCCTGGGAGCACCTGGGGCTCAAAAGGGTCAGGGTGTTTCTTTCTTTCTCTCATTGTGGCTTCTCCCCTCTTTCATGCACTCTGTAGGTCTCTCCTCCTCTTCCCCTGGGCTCTAATGGCCCCAGCTTGGCTGTCATTGCTTTTTAATAGTTATAAGTTGGTTGATTTGTAGGAGAGAGTGATGCTGGAGACTGTTTATTCCACCATCTTGATCGGAAACCTACAGTTGCATTTTCTTGAAAGGCCAAGTTCCCTCAGCGGTTATGTACAGGTCATGGCAGTTATGGGAAGATTTATCCTATAATTAACAATTAAATGAAAAATTTCTGTAGGAAATTACATTGTACTGTATCGTAAATTACACTTTTCAGTGATAAATTATGAAATAAGATTTTGGCATTGGCTAGAATAATATAATGTTTAATTTTTTAAATTACATAATTAAAAGATAATTAGCTGAATAGGTAATAATTTGGCTAATTGCAGTGATTAAATGATTGCTTCCATAATGTAAATTACTTTCCACCATAGTCAGTGATCTAAAATATTTTCTAAACATCTAGTGGTATTTTTAAATGTTAGATCATTTTACTAGTAAGTGGCCTACTTTTGGTTGATGGACTCCCTGTGGACAATTTGTCAACTGCACCAGACCAGTCATCCAGAGCTGCAAGAGTCTGTCAGGATTTCTGGGTCTCAGCTAAGCAGGTTGGTGTTCCAAGCTTAGCTCCAGTGGGAGGGGGGCGGGGGGGAGAATATCTGGCATGTGGTCTTTGTTGGCATGCTAGCTATTTTCTTTGATTCTTAAAAAATGTTGAGTCTCAGTTTCTTCATCTGTGACAAGGGGATAGTAAAAACACCCTTATAAGATTGTTGCTACAGTATGCATAGTGATAAGACTCTTAGCATAGTACCGGGCATATAGTGAGTGCTCAAGAACTGGTAGTAATTATTATTTTAAAAATTATTTTCTGGGCCGACCCCGTGGCTCACTCAGGAGAGTGCTGCGCTGGGAGCACAGTGGCGCTAGGAGCACTGAGGCCGTGGGTTCGGATCCTATATAGGGATGACCTGTACGCTCACTGGCTGAGCGCAGTGTGGGCGACACCAAGCCAAGGGTTGCGATCCCCTTGCTGGTCACCAAAAAAAAAAAAAAAAATTTCTTTGCAGCTGATCTTTCTTATTCTGCTCCTAGCCCTTTATTTGGTTGGCCATAGAGAGGACCTATGGAGACACAGGGGCACTGTGGAGGTGATTGGGCCGCTGGATTCTGGATGATAGTTCCCAGTGCTGCAAGACACAATGGCAGGTAGGGGTGCACAAATTTATCCATACAGGTTCCTCCTTCATCGAGGAAGGCTTGGGTTCTGGGGCAAGCACAAGTCCATAGGGAGAGGTTGTCCTTGCATTCATCATTAAGGGAGAGCCCGAACTCCACAAAGCTAGCTCTACAGATCCAAACTCAGTAAGTGATGGCAGCAGATGTAACAGTGGAATTCAAACCAATTTACAAATATTCCTACAAAGATTTGAAGTTGGTTTTCTGCTGCTGTGTTCTTTTTAAAAATTTTTATTTATTATTATTATTATTTTTTACATTCTAAGATGTTGTTGCAGAGCAGTTGAGGGGGAGGAGGAAGAGAAAGGTGGAGGGGGATAGACTAGGGAGAGGAGGAAGGGAGCATGGTCAAGGCCCCTGGCACCGCCCTCTTTTTGTCAGGGGAGCCCAAAGGGGCTTCCAGTGGCTTGGTGATTATTGCTGGTCTGGTTGCGGATGTTGCGCGGCATGGCTGAGGCCTCGGGCTCCCACGCCCTGGCTCCGGAGCCTGGGGCACTTCTGGTAGTGCTGTGTTCTTTTTTCTCTTTTGCAAGGTTTTTACTTCCTGATTTTCTCTGACATTACACACACTAATTGAAATTGAGCCAGATGCTCTGCACCCAATTAGAGAAGAGTGAGGTAAATTATCAATGGATCTCAGAATTTAGGATTAGAAAGGCTTATCTAGATTCGTGCTTTTTAAAATAGGTTCTCATCTCCTGAGTTCCACAGAAGTGACTCTGGGGCTAACACAGTGAAGGTGGAGGGGAGGGCATGGGATCAAATGGACACGGCTCCATATATCGCCCGCTCTTTCTCTTCTTCAAATTAAGATATTCCCTTTTGCTCTGTTTTATATGCTGGTGTTTTTGAATAAAATTCCACTTGCAAATAAGGATGTTAGTCCAAAAAGAAAAAAAAAATGTTTGGAAAATCAGAGAAATAGTTCACTCTTCAATTTTAAAAATGAAGCTTTGAGTGGTAAACTGAAGTTTGAAATTACACATTTAAAAAATGGTAGAACTAGGAAGGGTAATTATTTCTGATTTTTAGGCCAGGGGCATGGTCCCTTCTAACACATTGCCTCTTAAAGAGGACAGAAAGGCAGGTAGAATCCATGACATGCTTTCTAGGCCACAGCTCTGAATTCATTGCAAGAGAAATCTTCAAGCAATGTGAAAAGAAAGCAAAATTTCAGCATGTTAATAGTGAAGCTATCACAATGAAGGAAACCATATAAAAAACGGACACAGAAAGGGTACATTTTCTCTTTATTTTTCTCTCACATTGGAAGCTTCTATTGTACTTCCAATTAAGCAACATGACTTGGGAAAATGCACCTTGGAAACCATTCAAAGACTTGTACATCATTACTAGAAATGGTTGAAGGACCCTGTAACATATGGGATCGTGGCAGATCTTCACAATAATGTTATAAAGAAACTTGAGTAAGTTTATTTCTCACTACTGAAGCTTAGAACTTTTTATTTATACCAGCCTTGTCTGGTACTCAGTTGTAGCGTTAATGGGTAATCAATATCTGCCAAAAGGATGCCCCTTACTCAGAGATGTTTAATGGAATCCCATCAACCACGCTCCATGCCCTCCTTTTTTCTTTACCTGTCTGTGATCCTGAACTTTAGTTATATTCTGACCTGGTAGTTTCACCTCAAAGTATGATGTGATTCCTTTCTAGGAATCTTGCTTTGTAGCTTATCTGTTAGTCCGTTAAGGTCTCACTTCAGCACCCTCCAGCATAATCTCAATTACCCCCATAAACCTTCCTTCAATTAACATACAGCTAGGAAAAACAGTGTTTGGTTCTCCCTGTTCCCAGTTCCGAGCAGACTGCCATTCATAGTTTCTACTATATAAAAATTCTAGCACTGGCAAGAAGAAGAAATCCCCTATATTTGTAGTGTATGTGAAAGGAATGGGTGTTGAATAAAAAGAACAGGGCAAAACATCTGCATAAGTGACAAGAAAGTGGTCAATTTGGATAAAGAAATAAAACTCAGCCATTGATGAGTTTTGAGTGATCAGGACTGATAAAATTATCTCTCTCTCTAGCAAATTATGGCTGTGCAGGTGCAGCCACAGAATCACTCCTAGGAAAGGATTGCTGGTGGAAGCCAGAGCACATAGTAGTAAGTATCCTCTTTAGCACTAAATTGCATTTGGGAAGTTTGCTGATTACTATTATTAAAACTTCATCTAGATTCTTCTTCCTTAATTCTATGCCACTTAACATTATTCTAATTGGAAATGTGAGGTTGTTTTTGTTTTTGTTCATTTTTAAAGGAATAAAGTATAGACAAAGAGCAATCATGTTAGCAACAAGTATTCAATATAATGTGGTTTTGGTTGTTTTGAATAACAGCTTAACTGAATTGACCTTGGTTATTAGACCTGTTGAATAGAGATTTATCACTATGATTTAACAAGGGGCTGAAAGAATAATTAAAACATAAAATTTGTGCACACACCATTTAGCTCTTTCTCTGTAGTTAAATGTAATTGCAGTTTTCCACCGAAGAATTTGTGAAGAATTAAAATGAAAAAAAATAAAGGATTGGGAAAATAGAGCACCAAATGGATGGAAATTAATTATCTCAATATCTAAAAATATTTGTTTCTTATAAAGAAATGGAGATCTGTTGAACTTCAGAGTTACTTATACTTCTTTAGAAATGTTCTCACTGTTAGTGAGGGAACATCATGTAAAGAGTTATCTCTTGGCACGTGAGCCATATTATATAGAGTTGGAAGTCGATCCAAAGAGCTCATCCAGTCTAGTCCTCTGTGTGCATGGGATGACTACTTGAACTGCTTGAAATAAGTGGTTCATGTATACTATGTGAGATCTTTCCCCCCCCTTTTCCTGTGAAAACAAGCAAACAACCAAACAAAAAGTGAAGACCTGTTTCTGATTCTTAAAATTTCTTTAAAGAAAATTTTACTTTAAATATTACATATTTCAGACACCGTTTAAAGTCTGTTTTGTTCTATTTTACATAATATTAATACTAAGAAAAGGATTGCATCATTAGCAATTTACTAATATTTTCCAACAAATATTAATTTAGCTTAACATCTAAAAAAGAATGGGCCAGTTTAAAGTGGGATTAGTCAGAATTGAAAGCATTGAAAAAGGAAAATTACAGAAGAAAATCTTAATGGTTCATTCAGCCACCATCCAGAGGAAAAGGAGTCCTAGTTGCCACTTTCAAGGTACTCAGATCCCACTGGGCATCTCATGTCTGTTTTGAGATCAGTGTATTAGGATGACTTAGCTTGTAGTCACCAAACTTGAAATTCAATTGGCCCCATGTTCTGATCCAATACTTATCAAGAAAACTTCTATTATCATTTGGATTTCCATGAAGCTCTTGCCTACAAAGAAAAAATAAACATTACCCTGGACAGACCATGTGGAGTTATATCTAGAACCTTAATATGGAGGAGAGCAGCCTCTAGAAATTCTTTGGCTGTGGCTTGTGTATAGGAAACAGGTGGTAACAATTTTACTCCCTAACTGTCACTGGTGATCTCAAGACTCCACATTTGGGCTGGGGCATGTGCAAATGACCATTGGGGAACCAAACACTAAACTCTACCCAGCCATTGTATCTTTCAGGGAGTATGCCTTTGAGATGACCCTAGAGTGGGTGAGCCCCAAGAGTTGGTGAATCCTACAGATGATGAGCCATGTTTCTAGCAATCACTGAGGCCAGATGTGCATCTCAGTCTTAGAAGCACTGAGTCCTCTTAGCATTGAGACTCTCCATCTATAAATAGACCAGATGAGATCTGCGAAGGTAAGGGTCCAGATTAATTTCTGATATGTGTTGCTGTACATCTGCAGAAGACCTAGCTTCTATAATACTTTTTCATATTTAAGATTTCATTTTTTTTATTTTGAAAATTTTAACTTTTTTATTGAAGCATAATTGATTATACGTATTCGTGGGGTACAGAGTTGACTATCAGTATTTGTGTACAATATGTGATGATCAAATCAGGAGAGTTGGCATATTTGTCATTACAAAACATATTCATTCTTTGTGTCCATTAACTAATTTCTCCCTAATTCCCCTGCCCCTCCGCCATATCCTCTCCAATAAGCATAGTTCTGTTCTCTCCTTCTGAAAGTTCAATGTAATATTGTGATCTTTCTTTTTTAGCTCCCACCTATGAGTGGGGAAATGTGGTATT
Source organism: Cynocephalus volans (assembly GCF_027409185.1). Classification (NCBI taxonomy): domain Eukaryota; kingdom Metazoa; phylum Chordata; class Mammalia; order Dermoptera; family Cynocephalidae; genus Cynocephalus; species Cynocephalus volans. The sequence continues at coordinate 84,123,398 of NC_084464.1, forward strand.
TCTCTTTGTGCACTTGGCTTATTTCATTTAACATTTTTTTTTCAAGTTCATCCATGTTCCTAGAAATGGAGGAATTTCATTCTCTTTTATGACTGAGTAGTATTCCATGGTATATATACCACATTTTCTTTGTGCAGTCCATCCATAGGCATTTAGGTTGGTTCCAACTCTTGGTTATTGTAAATAGAGCTGCAATGAACGTGGGAGCACAAGGTTCCTTCAGCATGATTTCCATTCTTTTGGGTATATACCCAGTAGTGGAATTGCTGGATCATATGGCAGTTCTATCTGTAGTTTGAGAAACCTCCATACTGTTTTCCATAAATGCTGCACTAATTTACAGTCCCACGAACAGTGTAGGAGGGCTCCCTTTTCTCCACATCCTCACCAGCATTTGTCTTCCCTGTCTTCTCAGTAATAGCCAGTCTAACTGGGGTGAGATAATATTTCAGTGTGGTTTTGATTTTCATTTCTCTGATGATTAGTGATGTTGAGAATTTTTTCTTGTACCTATTGGCCATTTGTATGTCTTCCTTTGAGAAATGTCTGTTCAGTTCCTTTGTCCATTATTTAATCGCATTCTTTGTTTTTTTACTCTTAAGTTGTTTGAGTTCCTTACATATTCTAGAAAGTGTTTGCATAGTTTGCAAATACTTTCTCCCGTTCTGCAGACAACAAAAGAAAAAATAAACAAATGGGATTATATCAAACTAAAAAGCTTCTGCACAGCAAAGGAAACAATCAACAGAGGGAAAACTTATATAATTTTTAAATTTTATTTTTTACTGTAAATCACTCTTATTGTGGGCAGGGGAGGGGATGTTTGTTGGGGAAATATTTGCCACTGATAAAGGTAGATTGGCTGGGGATTTCTGAATGGATCTGATTCAATTTCCTGACAAATAGGTGTTGACTTACCTCTACACATACAGTCTTCTTACTAAGATGCATGCTTTCTGTTTGGACATATGGTCACATTTTGATGATTTTTTTTAGCTTTTACTTATTTATTTTTATTCATCTCCTGTCAAAGTTAATTATCTCCAGGGAATATTGGTGGTGTGTTCAACGGAGAGCTAGAGAATGGCTCTGTTGATAGATGTGTTTAACTAAATTAAAAATTTTCCAACACATGCCTATGTAAAAGGGAACCTGGTAGCACAGGCTGCTTCTTCCTGAAACAAATCTGGGACAAATTTAAATCTATTTATACTCAGGGCCAGTATACTATAGTTATTTCTTTTCTTCTGGTGTTGATGTTGGGGGAGAGGAAAGGGGAAAGCCAGGAAAGAAGAAAAAAGAAAAAAAAAGCAGACCACATACACAAAACAGAGTGTATAATATGTTTATGTATCTGCATTGTGTAAAACTATAAATGTATCAGAAATGGCTGATGAATTAACAAATTTATCAAATGCCTTTTTTGCATCTAATAATTATGTGTTCTTAAAACAATTTTTAAGTTTGTTAATGCAAAGCATTATAATGATAGATTTGTTGATAGCAAACCACAGTTGAAATCAAGAATAAATTATACCTGTTCATACTGTATCCTTTGAAATTCTAGTCATTTGAGACTGATGGATGCTGCGATGTCGTGTCCAGAGGCCACCATCAGCAGAGACTCTTATTTCCCTACCGGGGACTGCTCATGGCTCACAGCTGAATTCTTCCTCAGAGAGCTTCCCACTTCATGTGCCTGGTTCAGATCAGATAGTTAGTTACAAGTCACTACTGTAACTGTATCGCACTTCAACCTCTCTTTCTTCACCAATCCCCATCTCTTACCTGCTTACAGGTGTTGTTTCTGAGAGTACTCTGCACGAAACCTTGGGCATGCATATCTCTACCTCAGTCTATCCAGGGAGCAAGACCTAAGACAAATATTTGCTAATATTTTAGCTAAAATTTTTGTATGTGCATTTTTGAGTGAGATTGGTGTAACATATTCTTTTGATATCATATCAGGCTTTGAAATTAAAATTAATCTGGCTTTATAAAATGAGTTGAGGGGATTTTTTCCCCCTTTTTTCCCATGGCCTGGAAATGTTTAAATAATATTGGAATCATCTGTTCTGTAAAGATTAAACCCATCTGGTTTTTGTTCCTTTTTCCATGAGAGATTCTTAATCACCAGCCCATCCTCTACAGCGATTGGCAATTTAAGTAATTTATATTTTGTTAGGAAATCATTCCCTTCCTCTGTTTTCAAATTTGTAGCCATAGAATTGCGAGCAGTAATCTCTTATAATTCTTTTAATCACGCCTGTATCTGTGGTTTTGTCTCCTTCTCATTTTCAATCTTGCATATTTTTGCAAGTGCCCTCTCTTGGGTGTTTGACACGTACCTTCTCTCTTTAATCAGGTTCACAGAGAGTTTATCTACTCTGTTGGTCTCAAAAGATAAATTAAAACAGCTTTTGGATTTATTTATACTTTCTGCTTTATTTTGGCTTGTTTTTGTTTTCTATTTTATTAATTTCAGCTTTTTAATTTAATTAATCCTTTTTAGTTTGTTTTAGTTTCTTTCATTGTTTTCTAATTTCTGGTGATGAGTACTAAATTTCTTTGTGGTTTTCTCTTTTTTCTTTAATAATAAAGACAGTTAAGGCAATGATTTCACTATAAGTGTAGCTTTTGTTCTCAATAGTTTGTAATTTAACTTTTTATTTTTATTTTTTATTCATGGATTAACTTTCTAATAGTTAAAACCTTACAATTTATATCTCATTATATTGGAGTATGGTTAAAGAAGATAACCTGAAAAAAATATCTTTTTCTTTTTCTTTTCTTTTTTGCAACTCCAATTTTTTAAGCTTTTCTTTTTGGCCAGATACCTGATTGATTTAGTAAAATGTTTCATGAATCAATGGGAGAAAACGGATATTCTCTACGAGAAGGGATTTAAAGTTTCACATATATCTACTAAATGAAATTTACTAATCTGTCTACTAGATATGTTTAAGTCTGTAAGAATTCTAAGTCTCTAGTTATATTTCTGTCAAACTTTCCTTGCAGTTCTAATAATTCTTGCTTTATATCTGTCGCTGCTGACTTTCACGGAAGTTTTGGGACTGAGCATGGAGGAGGTTCGCATCACTAAATGTTAAGCATTCTTGTTTTTAGAGACCACTTGTCATCTCACTGTTGGACATTCCTCACTGTCCATTCTCTGATGGCAACAGCTTCTGTTAGGCTGTTCCAGGCCCTTCGTTTATGCTCTCTGCACTTGCTTCACCACTCCTTGCTTGGTGCTGGCCTGCACTCTCAAAGTCTTACTAACTCTTTGGCTGGTTAACCACCTTTTCTTCCTTCTCCCCTTCCCAGCCATGCTCAGGGGATCTTCATTTTTCTCATTTTGTCTTCTGCCCACGTGATTTCTTCTGCATACCAAAACCCAATAGCCACCATCATACTGAGCTTTTAATCACTGTATAATGACCTTCTTTATTCTTAAGTGACTTTAACCTTATCAGTCCTGTCTGATATTAATATCATCATTCTTGCTTTCTTTCCATTGGCATCTGCTTGATATTTTTGTCTATCCCTTTATTTTTAGTCTTTCTTTACCACTTTGTTCTAAGTTGTTTAGAGTTGGGTTTTATATGTTAACCAATTTGACAATCTGACTTTTAATGGAAGAAATCAGCCCCTTCATCTTTAATATGATTATTGATATACTTCATTTTATCCTTTCTATCTTACTTTATGTGTACTTTTTACAACAGTTTTTCTTCTGTTTCCTTTTTCTCATTTTTGCTGAGCTGATTAACTTACTATTCATGCCATTTACCCCCTTGTTAATGCAGATGTTCTACTTTGCTTTTCCACTACATTTGTTCCATTAATTACTATCTTCTCTTTTCCTGTGCTATCATTTTTCATGTAGATAACTTGCTTTTTCTGCCTGAAAATTCTCTACAATCTTCTTTTATTCTGGGTACTCAGGAGTTTCCCCAGATATGCTTGGGTGTGTGTCCTTCACTCGCCTATCCTGCGTACTGCTCTGCAATTGCTTTTAGTTTACAGAACTGGGTCTGTCTTTGACACACGGAAATTTTCTTCTGTTACCAGTTTAATAATTTGCTTCTCTCTAAGGAATTTCTACCACATGTTATGTCCACTAAGTTTATCCTCATATCCTCTTCTCTGTCATCTCATGTTTTCTATCATGATTTAAATGCCTTTGCTTTGAGCTATTTCTCCCATAGTCTTTTAGGCTGTTCTTTTTGCCTCTAGAATGACCACCCTCTTCTTCGATTCATGGGCAAAATTGTCTCCTGGAGAAATTATGGCTTGTCTTAGCTCCAGAAAATGTTTGTGTGTGCATGTGTGTATGTGCTTCATTTGAATCTTCTTAAATATCTTTTTCATCTTTCTCTTAGAGCAGTTCTGTTTCATCAGGAATCTTATATTTGTCCTGACTGATCTTCCTCTCTCTGACTCCCAGGCCCTTAGCTGGGCCTTTATATCATTGACTTGTTCTGGGCTGGTTGAGGAAGCACCCTAACTTGCGGCACTATGGTGAGTGGTGGGTGGTGGCAATCTACCACGTGGGCTGGCAGTCCGTGGCAGGCCTGTTACTAGTCTCTGGGTGAGCTACCAAAGGAAGCCTCTAGGCTCTCAAACTTTTCTTACTTCCAGCCTCAGGAATGGGAGGAGTTAGCATATCTATTCAATAAGTTCTTGGCTTTTTGGGGGTAGAATATCAGTCACCTTAATCTGGGGCTTATACTACTTTTTCTTAATGGTAAGCAGATTACTAGGGGTGAAGCTCTTTCCAAATCTTCTACTTTCTGATTCTTGTCCTGGCCAGTCTGTTGCAGGTCTCGGGCTCTTGCCCAACGCCAGGGGGAGACCTCACATCAGTTTTCTCCTCTGGGTGCCCCCAGAGTCCAAGGCTATATTAACACTAGCTCCATGTTGGTTTAAGCTGCTGTCTAGTTCAAGATAGACCTGTAACCTGGAGTTGCAAGTATAGAGGTGGGTATTGGCAATCCTTTCCTTGACTCTTCTCTTAGCATAAAAGACATTAAATTTTTAGCATGAAGGGTAAAACAGGGAAATGTTCTGTTCTAATTCCCTTTATTTATTTATTTTTTTACCCCATGGCTTGGTGATTTTATCCCACTTTTGTATGAACCCCTTTGCAATATATGTTAATGATGTTTTATTTTCTTGAACTATCAGTGTCCTCAGAGAAAACTGGTCTGATAGCCCACTATTGCCAACGGTAATGATATTTAACTACTTTATTTTATTTTATATTTTGTCTTTTTCGTGACCAGCACTCAGCCAGTGAGCGCACCGGCCATTCCTATATAGGATCCGAACCCGTGGCGGGAGCGTCGCCGCGCTCCCAGTGCTGCACTCTCCCGAGTGCACCACGGGCTCGGCCGATATTTAACTACTTTAAATGAAACTCATCATTTTGGTAGTTGACGACCTCCAACACTTAATTGGTTTATATTAAATAACTTTAAGTCACTGATAATTATGTTTAATTACCTAGAAAAATAGCTTGCACACAATTCATCTTGGAAGTTTCTCTAAGAAGTTAGAATGTTTAAAAATAGACATGACATAGACCAGATAGATACACATAGATATAGATATAGATATATTGGGTTTGTTAGATTTCGCCAAAAACAACCACCAGGACATCCAGTTAAATCTGAATTTTGATAGCTTTTTTAGTGTAAGTTATTCTCATGCAATACTTGTGACATACTTATATTAAACTTGTATTCATTGTTTATCAGAAATTCAAATATATGCAAAATATAGAGTTATTTTTGTATGTGGGGGTGGGAGAGAAGACTGGTAATTTGTCAATTTTGTTTTGGAGATTTTCAAGGCTGAAATCACAGTGGGCTTGCTTTATGGCAGAGATTCTAAACTATGCTAGAGGTGAACTGCCTGACATTGTGAAACTCTCTTTGCTCACTGATGTGTCCTTATCACTTATCATAGTGCTTGGTACAAGCTGTTTTCAGTGAATATTTTCTAAATAATTGAATGAAGAATTTTTTTCTGAATCCTAGGACCCAGATTGTATTTCAAATGCAAGCAATACTATATTTTCTGCTACTAAAAAATGTGATGATTTACACCTAACAGAAGCACATTATCACTTTTACCTGCCTTGTTTATTGATGTTTTATCATAAAGAGAATTTGTCTGCTAAGACTTTTAACACTACTGTTCTATGAGATGAAACTTGCTCATCTATTTGTTTTTTGGTGTAGACCATTATTTTCTGAAAAATGTCAGTTTGAGATTGGATTTATCTTGGTTAGGCCCCTTATCTTGCATAAGATAAACATGTAATATCTGTATTCCAAGTTCTTGCATTTAACACTCAGATATTTAATACTTATCATTAAGTATTGTTATAAGAAATAATATTTGTGGAGGAATTGTCTAGGGGCAGTCTACTCATTTTACTAGGTATTAGAAATTCTGTCTTTGAAACAAATAAGATCATTATTACTCTTGAATATCTTCTTTATTTTATAAAAAATTCTTGAATTTGACCTTTCCCGAATTATACTTTGGTATTATGTCACAGACCAGCATGGAGAAAAAAATTGAAGAAAATTAATGAATATTTTAGATTCTTTATTCTTTATTAAAAATCTATTTTATTTCTGGTATTTACAAAGTGCCTATCAATTAATTTAAGAAAAGCTACTTTTAAGCTATGTTATCATAGAGGCAATAGAGTTCTATAAAATTTGACAAATAGAGTCTTTAACCACTCCCTAATAACAATCAAGATACAGAACAGTTCTACCACTCCAAAATATTTCCTCCTGCTGCCCTTCTCTACAATTTCACACCAGGCAATAATTGACCTGATTTCCCTCACTATGGATTAGTTTGCATTTTCTAGAATTTTATATAAATAGACTCCTATACTCATTGTATGTATTCTTTATTAGACTTCTTTCACTCAACATAATTGTTTTGAAATTCATCAAAGTTGTTGCACTTGTCAATAGCTCCTTCCTTTTTATTGCAGAGTAGTTTTCATTGTATGGATATACAAAATTTGTTTATTCACAAATCTTTTGATGGACATTTGATTGTTTGCAGTTTGGGGTTCTTACATATAAAGCTGCTACAAACACTCATGCATAAGTATACATGACATATGCTTTCATTTCTTTTGGAAAAAATATCCAGAAGTGGAATGGCTTGATCATATGGTAGATTTATGCTTAACTCTTTAAGAAGCTGCCCACCAGTTCCCAAGTGTGCCATTTTATATTCCTACCAGCAGTTTTTCCAGAGCCTCACTAACACTTGGCATGGTCAGCCTTTTAAATCTAACCATTCTGATAGGTTTGTAATTATGTCACATGGTGGTTTTAATCTGCATTTACACTAAGTTGCATTTAACAACACCAATGACTAATGGTGTTGAGCATTTTTTCATGTGCTTATGTGCTTATGTACCATCTTCTTTGGTGAAGTGTCAGTTCGAACCTTTTGTATGCCCCCTTCCTCTTTAAATTGGGTTGTTTTCTTATTACTGAATTTTGAGACTTCTTTATACATTCTGGATATAAGTGCTTTACCAGATATGTAATTTGCAGATATTTTCTCTCAGTCTATGTCTTGTCTCTTCATTCTCTTAACAGTGTCTTTAAGAACAGAACTTTTAAATTTTCATGAGGTCCATTTTATCAATTTGTTCTTTTATGGATCAAGCGCTTCATCATTTAGGTCTGTATTCTATTTTGAGTTAATTTTTGTATATGGTGCAAGGTATAGATCAATGTTATGCCTTATGTGTAAGTTTTAAAGGATGTGCTCAAGATGGATGGTTGTCTCACAGGATTGGTTTCCTCATTCTTCCGTGATAATAAAATTTTAGCTAGGCACATAATGCCTTAGCTAATGACTATACTCTCCAGATTCCTTTATACCTAGTTGTGGCTATTTGATTAAGCTCTTTTTAATGAGATATAAGTGAAAATAATGAATGCAACTTCAGGATCATATCCTTAAAGGGAAGGATAAGTTTTCTTCCTCCCTCCATCCTATGCCTGGGTTGTAGGGGTGGAAGCAAGCCATTTTGTACCATGGCACAACAGCATCACTCTGGGGCAATGGAACAAGATAAAAAGAGCCTGGGACCTAACTGCTTGGAACCACAATACCTGCTATGGAATGCTTATTCCCAGGCTATTATGTGAAGAGAAATACATTTCTAATGTATTTGAGCCACTGTTAATTGGGGTCTCTTTTGTAGCTGCTGCTGAAATAATACAAGGAAGGATAACTGCTCACTGGGAGGCTGGTAAAAAAGGTTCTGTTTAAAGTTCTCTATATTTTTTGGGCCGGCCCATGGCTCACTCGGGAGAGTGAGGTGCTGATAACACCAAGGCCACGGGTTCGGATCCTATATAGGGATGGCTGGTTCGCTCACTGGCTGAGTGTGGTGCTGACAACACCAAGATAAGGGTTAAGATACCTTTACCAGTCGTCTTTAAAAAAAAATAATAATAAAAATAAAGTTCTCTATATTTTAAAGCTTGGAATATTTGTATTATGACTTAATACTCCCCCCATATAATCACAAGCATAAAAATATCATTAATTTAGTGTATACTTCTGAAAGTCAAATGATTAATAACATTCTCATTTTGTAGGGAGAGGATACGTCTCCAAAGAAATGTGGTGAAATTGACAAAATATAGATATTTTTTAATCACAAAGACCTGACTTTTGAATAGTGACTCTACCACTTAGCAGTTGTTTAATGTCAAGTAAGTTGCTTTATTTCCTTAACTTTGTTTTCCTTTCTTATAAAATACTTACCTCCTGACTTTACTGTGAGGTTGAAATTAGATAAAATCTAAAGTCCTACATCCTACATTCAACTTTAATGATAACTCTCTTCCATCTCACTCTTGTCAAGATACAGAGACCATCCACTCTGTAGTAAAGTATAATCTATTACTTGAACATGTTTGCTGTGCATCGGACATAGCTGCCATTTAATAGAAGATACATACCTGTCATCAGTAGACATGGGTAGGATCTAGCTACCTGGATCCTAGATATATCCAACTGATGAAGATGTCTTGGTGCCAACAGTGAAGCGAGTGTTTTATTCTAAGTTTTATGCTTCATTCTCTGTCAGTGATCCCAAACCCATATTACAGGCATCAGGTAGGGAATGCAAATGAGGCCAGCTTGGTGACAGCCACATTCATATACTGTGAGCAATGGAGGAGGCTACTGCTGCTCAGCTCCTGAGGATTAGGAACGAGCTTCCCCGCTGCTAGTTCCTGTAAGTTTTCAAGGGGACTGCAAGTCTAAATTTTTACATGGAATCTCCTGATTTTTAAATGCTGATTCATTTTTTAAAAAAGAATAGCGTTCAGATTGAATAAAACATGTCTGTGGCCACCAGCTTGCTGCTTCAGCTCTACGTACTGCTCACTTTGACAGAGACTGACTCTTCTCCACTGCAGCAGCTGCCTCTTAAGAAATAAATTGACTATAGATGTGATTAACATGAGCGTATTCTCTTATCCATGTAGATCTATGTGGTTAGAACCGGTGATTGTTCCAAATAAGACATGAAGATTTTAATTTAAAAGTTCGATTATAATAAAGTAAACACAAGGAAGATGCTGAAATGCTACTCTAGAGAAAAGGATACCTGGAGTTAATTCTGTGGGTTTTTTTCCCACTTACTCTGGGGAAGAAGATGATGCAATAAATATTACTATGTTTATTTGCTGAGTGAAATCAAATACTCAAATGCTGAGTGCATTTTTAAAAACAAAATCAGCAATTCAATTATTTTTCTTTATTAGAACAGCCAGGAGTGGGCTTGTTAAGATGGATCTGCTTTGTCGTAGCTTGCTCTGCTGGCAATGTCTAAATGAATTAAATGAGTCACGAGTCAAAGAAATCTCACAGGCGGCTTTAATCTCCTGTCAGAAAGAATAGCTAACTGAGTCAACCATCGGTAATTTTTTTTCTTGGCTCGTCTTAGAGGCTTGTGTTCTTAGCTACATATTTTCGGACTTGCATTTTAATCTTAAAATTACACTCCTAATATATTCTTAAGACTTGGAATTTGGGTGTCTTCTAAGTTAGTGATTTGCTAGTTCTTAAAGGTCACCCACATAAAAATAACATTTCTCTTGAAACTTAGAAAAGACAAATTCTTTATCACTCAATTCTACAAGAACCCAGCTGCAGTTAAATTTTCTGTTTTGGTAAGTCCAGCAAGTTCTCAAATTTCTATTTTGAGATTTTTCATTTCTAGTGCACATAATGGAAAAATATATATGTCCCCACATGAGTCTCTGTCAAGACCAAATGTGGGTGGAATGTAGTTCTCTTGTGTTTCATGTAAAATTCTCTGAAATATCCTATGACTGAGAAATTTCTGTCAGAGAGTGATCCAGAAATGAGGTCAGCCTTTTCCCTGCTGTGGAGGGCCTTTGAGCTATTGGGGATTTGTGTTACTGTGTTCCATTCAGTTTCTCTTTTAAGGATAACTAACATATGAAGCTCCACTGGGCAACTCTGTTAAGGAAAAGATCCTCTTCTACCAGGGTGAGTTTTTCCAAAGGAAAAAAAATGTGGTCAGGAGGTGTCACATGTTTATTTGGTTGAAGACTGTAATGTTGAAAAAACTATTGCTGACTCAAGAGTCTGTAATGACCCAAAGTGTTACAATGGAAAGTTAAAACATTCAGTCTCATTTAAAAGACATTTTTGCTCTTAGAGTTTAACAAGTTGGACATCACGGCCTGCGATGTTGGTGGCTTATTATACACAGAGAATAAAACCACACATAGAGCAATAGCCACTTGCAAATATAAAGGTTCAGACACTCGATTCTGGAAAGTATCATCATCCCGTAAGGAGGGACCACCTCCTGACTTCTCACATGATTCAGGAAGGTCTCTATAGTAGGTTTGTGGTCCTTATCAAGCTTTTTCTTTCCACCTGAGTGCTCCAGGTATTTTCTAGGATGAAATCTGTTTCTTAGCACAGTCTAGACTTCTGTATCTTAGTAGGCATGCTCTCTTCTCCCTGTAGATAGAGATCTCTGATCTTCCAACCTTGGAATCAAGTGGATCAAGTCTAATCTTGTATTTAGTTTTATTTTCACTATAAAATGTACGGAGACAACCCATGAACCTACCACTCACTCTGAGAAATTAAACATAGATTGCAGCTCCTACATACCCCTCTTTATTTCATTCTCTTCCTTCTCTCCCCAGTGGTAACCATTGTTCTGTTTTTTAAATACAATATTATATATCGTTCCCCAAAGCTTACATAATATTTTGTGTTTTTATATTATATAAAATAAGTATCACATTCATGTATCCTCCTGAAAGAATTTACATCTATGATACTATTGTCATCCCTCCCCGTAAAACTAAAATTTACTTTTCATGTAAAGCTAAAATTCCTTGTGGCGATTATCAATGTGCATACCCTTATAACCAGCAATGTCCGTTCTTGACCAGTTAAACACTCAGAAATATAAATGCACAAGGGTATTTGTTGCAGCAGTATTGTAGTTGCAAAAGTGATACTTAAGAATAAATGAACTATAGTCCATACTATACAACAATGAAAAGGAATGAGGTAGATGTGTACTTACTGATCATATGTAGGTAAATCTCTAAGACATATTATTAAATAAAAAAAAATTGCAAAACAAAATTAACATTATGATACCATTTATGTTTTAATTGCTTCTATACAGCATTGTAAATAACTAGAAAGAGTTTTGGAAGCATACATTGAAAGCTGATAACAGTGATTATCTTTAGGATGGGAGTGGAAGTTTGAGGAAAACTTTGTGTTACTGATATTAGCTGAATTTTTACAACAAGAAAGTCCTATGTTAATTGGCTGTTTAAAATGTAAATAGAATATAAATTATATGAAAAAGGTCAGTGTAACTAATATTTTCAGGGCAGGCTAATAACACTGTGGCTTAAAGCAAGAGATTAAAACTATCACAGCAAATGACTAGCTTAAATGGCCTCAATGAAAATAAATAAACTGGCGGACTGAACTCAATGTCTATGTAAATATCTACCTAAATCTCTTACATTTAAAAAGCGTGTGTATGTATAGCCATATCAGTTCTGGCAAACAAGAAAAGTCACTATCAGAAGACCAAAAATGTTAAGGTGCTCCCAGAGAAAAATCAATGGGCTTGGATTGACAGGAATTGAGAAAAACACCAAATGTAAACATGAGAAAATCATGAGAAAATGAGACAAGATCCACTGAAATGCTAAAAATGAACAAATACTAAGGATTAAACAGAGCATTGGGACAATAAAGAGAGTAATTAATAATTTAATAAGAACAGTAGCCCTAGCAATTGAACTGGAAAAGCAGCACTAACCTGAGGCCAAAATCCTCAAGGTACATTCCAAAGAAAAGTGATACACCAGCTAGGAGAGAATTCCTGAGGAGGGTGCAGATGTCTGAGAGAGACATGCAGCCAAACTAGAGGAAGAAGACAACCCTGTCTAGGAGGGAGGGACACTCAAGGCAGCCACTGCCACAGAAAAGCTCTTGTTATTTTAGCAACTGGGGATTCCAGCTCACCTGCCTGCTCTGCCCAGGTGCCCAAAAGTGAAGCCTCCTAGTGAACAGCCTACACCCAGTTACATAAAACTCCACAGTCAACTCTGCCCAATTCATGGGAGAGAAAACCCACACCAGCTACCAGGTAATCAACTGAGTTTCTCATCCATAAATATGAATGGACAACAAAAGATCTCAGATATTTGATGAAACAAGCAAACAAATAGACCATAGAAGCAGCAGAGAAAATTGAAGGACACAGAACTTAAAAAAAAAAAAATCTAAGTAATATTCTCGTGGGGATATTGCAAAGAAAAGCTAATAAAAGGTAGTTAGGAGAAAGAACAATTAGAGGACACAAAAGACTTCTAGAAGTTAGAAATGTAATTGCCCTTGAGGATATACAGGTGCTCCTTGATTTACAATGTGGTTATGTCTTGATAAATCCATCTTAAGTTGATATTATCATTAAGTTAAAAATGCATTTAATATGCTTAACCTACCACACACCATAGCTTAGCCTAGCCTACCTTAAATGTACTCAGAACACTTACATTATCCTACAGCTGGGCAAAATCATCTAGCAACACAGTACACTGTAGAATATCAGTTATTTACCATCATGATCATGTGGCTGACTGGGAGCTGTGGTTCACTGCCACTGCTCTTGTAAAAGTGGCCCAGAGAGCTTCTTCTTTCCACCATGGACAAAGCAAGAAGATGATTGTGAACCAGGAAGTAGGCCCTTACCAGACACTGAATCTACTGGTGCCTTGATCTTGGACTTCCCAGCCTCCCAAACTGTGAGAAATAAATTTTTATTGTTTATAAGCTGCCCACTTTATGGTTTTTTGTTATAGCATCCCAAACTGAGACAGAGCAAAAAGAGAGAAGAAAGAACGGTGAATAAGACAGCTATGATCTGAATATTAAAAAGAAAATAAGACCCAGTTTTAAGCAATTTATGTGATATAACAAAAGAAAGCTCTATTTGTCTTTCATTTTAGGATTGCAATTATAATTGATTTTGGGGTCAAAGCATTGAAAGGAAAGATAATCCCATCATAATGTTTGACCTTGCATTATACCATATTTATATAATCACAAAAATTTACACGCCTTTGTGGATTTTCACCTTTTAGAGTCAACTTATGGACAAAGCATAGGAGGTTTGGTTGAGTTTCAGGGCAAAATATAAATTTAACTGTCTTGATCAAGCTAAAGAAAAAAAAGTGTAGCTAACTAAAGTTTGGAGATGTGAGTGGGGGGTCGGCTCTGCCGCCAGCGACCAAACAGCCCTAGAAAAAAATGTCTCGTTATCAGTCTCTCTCTAGGTGGGCGAGCAAATTGCCCGGATTCCTCTTTCTCTCCATCCCCGTTGGGAGGAGACGGGGGGGGGGGGGGAGAGAGCTGTGAAGAGAGGTGAGCACAGCCACCGGCCCCAACCAGCCCATTAAAGGACGGACACTCACCCGGCAGGGGTTCTGTCGAGCAGTTCCGTTTATTATCACACAAGCACTTGCTTTTAGAGGCAAATGGGGAAGGGAGGTTTTTACATCCTCCAATCAGCTTAAAGGTTACGAGAGCATGCATCCTGTCTCAATGCCTAGCTATTGCAATCACGCAGTGTTCACGAGCGCGGAAGCGCTGTATTTAGCCAATAAGGGCTAAGGCAAGGTTCCCGCAGACACTCTCACCTTACTTCCTCCCGGCGCCGTCTTAGGCTGCCACATTAATACACCCTTGTGAGCCATAATGGCGCCGCTTGTAATGTCACTTAAGGTGGCGTTAGTTTGTAAGGCCCAACAGTGGGGGAATTGGAAGGAAGAGATACAAGTACTAATATTCTATCTTACAAAGTATGGAATCAAGAAGTATTGTGTGGGGATAGATGTATGGTAAATATTTGTAGTTTCTGCTCAATTTTGCTCTCAACTCCTCTAAGAAATAAAATTCATTTAAAAAATACCCTGAAAATTGATAGAATTATGATAACTCTTAAAGCTAAATATAGGTTACAGACATAAAATTTTGGGAAGAGAGGAAAGAGAATAATAATAGAAAAGGGTAATATAATTGAACGAAATCTCTATCTTTCATATCAGGGAGACAATAAATAGATGTATAAACATATTATTTAGCATTATGGAGTTAATAACCAGAAAATTTAAAAGAAAGCATTCAAAGATTAGAGAGGGCCTATATGTACAGAATGATAAGACTAGAGATTTTTGCTTCTCCTATACTGTTTGATTTGTTAGTATGTTCATGCACTACTATCATCAACAAAAAGAAAATTCTTTAGGAAATAGAGTAACAAAGAGATGTCAAATGTGAGAAATGGATTACGAGATACGAAAGACCAAAGTAGGTCTAATAGGATTTCCAGAAGACAATAAAGAAAATTGGAGGGAAGTCATTCACTAGATGGCTTTTAAATAGTTCTTATAACTTGCAAAACACCAGAGCAGGGGTAGGATACTATAGCCCTGCAATGGATTAAATGTTTGTGTCTCTCCAAAATTTACATTTTGAAACCTTAACTCTCAGTGTGATGGTGTTAGGAGGTGGGGCATTTGGGAAGTGACTAAGGTTACATTAGGACATGAGGGTGGGCCCCTCGTGATGAGATAAATGTCCTTATATAAAGAGGAGGAGACAGGAGATGTCTCTCTCTGTGTGCATGTACCAAGGAAGGCCACGTGAGGGCATAACCAGGAAGAAAGCTCTCACCAAGAATCATGCTGACACCCTGATTTTGAACTTCCAGACTTCAGAACTGTGAGATATGCTTGTTTACTGTTTAAGCCACCCCATCTATGGTTTTCTGTTATGACAGCCCAAAATGACTAAAACAAGCCCATAGGCCAAATTTGTCCTGCTCCCTGATTTTTTTTAAATTTAAGGTTTATTGGAACACAACCATATTCATTTGTTTATGTATTGTTTATGGCTGCTTTCAAGTTATAACAGAGTTGAGTAGTTGTGACAAATTGTATGATCCACAAAAGTATTTACTATCTGGTCTTTTACTGAAAATGATTCCCAATGATGCTTGCTCTAGAGAAACATAAATGAAACAAAAAATTCCATCTGTTTAACAAAAGACAGAAACAAATAAACCAGAACTTCAACAACAACAACAGAAATACTATATAGGAAATATAAAACAGATTACAAGAATAGCCCAAACATATTAATATTAATAAATATGTATGGGTTAAATTCCTCTATTCTTAGATTGGAAAAAAGTGTCCTGTGATACTGTTCATATGATGCTCACTGAGAAAAATGTACCATAGAAATATGGAAAATAGCGAAATGGACAAAAATGTACCAGCAAAATGTGATCTCTAAAAACAATACAGTAAAATTAGACTTAATAGTGAAAGAATATGTTTTTAAAAATCTCTTGGATATTTTGAAATATCCTCTATAAAAAAGCTGTTGAACTTAAGAGGAAATAAAATATAGGTTATTGGAAAATAAATGAAAATAAGAGTAGCACGTATCACTTGCCTATAAGATAAATTTGAAATAGTTACCAAAGGAAAAGGTGTACCCCTAGGTATTTTTATTAGACAATAATAAATTTTGAAAAAATAATTAATGCTCCAAATTAGAAAAAGAACAGAAAAAAAAATCAAAGAAAAAGGATAGAAAAAATTAATAAAAGATATAAATTGAGATCATTGAAGTATTAAAAATTTACTCTGGTTAATTTTATCAGTAAAACCCAAACTAGCGTTTTGAAACAATCGTGAAAAAACTACAAAAGTAGACAAGGCTGATAAATTTAAAAAGAGAAGATATAATTGACAACATTAGGAATAAAAAAGGAATAAAATTATTTTAAAAGGAACTGTTAAAAATATGATACTGCTGTGTTTATCTTTGTGCCAATAAACTTATAAAATAGATGGAATTAATGCTTTTTAGAAAGTATGCAATAAATTGTCCATGTCTAATTTTTTAGGAAAATATACATTGCCAAAATTAAAGAAAGAAGAATTTTTAAAAAAACAAAAAAACACCCTGAGAAATGAAAGAGAAAACACAAGTATAAACAGATAACTTTAAGGTAAAGGGGAAAAAAAAGAATTCAAGAAACAAAATAGCAAAAGCTCACATATAGATGTTGATAAAAGACAAGAATTAAGCTCTCAGAATGAAACAGAGGGAATGAAAATAAAAGGAAGGAAATGAAAACTAACTGGAAAAAAAGATACAGTAAAAGTAGAAACACTACAGAAAGAAACATTTAAGAGATTTCAATAGAAGTGAGCAAGTTGTTTTTTTTTTTAATGACATAAAATTAACAAAAATGTTTTTCTGCATCAGCATAAGCCTCAGATTTTGGTTAATATCTGTGACAAGCTAGAACAATAGCAAATTCAATATGTTTTTATTACATTTTTGTGTCAAAATCAATTGTTACAAAGAACTTCATTATAGCTGTGAACATCCGAATGTGTTGGATGAGCTTGATTTCTTTATATGACACATTAGAGTTAACAGAATTTCAGACATATTTGTAAAATGTAAATATATTTTCATATACAAACAAAACAAAACAAAAATCAGAATAAAAGAGCTGTGATAGAAGAAATTAAATAGGTGGTCAAAGATCGAACTTTAAAAAGTTCCAAGCCGCATATAGTATTATGGGTGAATTCTAGAAAACCTACAAAGTTCAGACAATCCCTATGATTTATGAACTAATACAGAGCATTGAAAAAGATAACAAACAAGTTTTTAAAAATTAATTAGTTAATTTAAAAAAAAAAAGAAATTTGGTGATGAAGTTAAAAAGACCAAAGGGTAGTAGCTAGAGAGTTTATTAGAATGAGAAAAGGTTATTTAAAACTAGAGCAGACTTGAACATGTTTACCTAGGGGAAAAAGTGAATGATAGTGGAGAGATTAATGATACAAAAGGAGGAATCATTGTGAGAAATTCCTGGAGGAGATAGAAGCGGGGAGATCCAGAGCTCACGTGGAGGAAGGGGTTAGCCTTAGTAAGAAAGCAGAATCCCTGTTGAGAGACTACACTTATATAAGGAAGAATTGTGAAGATAGAGATTGTTATGGTTAATTTTCTGTGTCAGCTTAGCTAAGCTAACAGTTCTTTGGTCAAACACCAGTTTAGATTTTGCTGTGAAGGCATTTTTTTTTTTTTAGATGAGATTAACATTTAAATCAGTAGATTCTGAGTAAAGTAGATGACACTCCATAAAGTAAGTGGTCCTCATCCAGTCAGTTGAAGGCCTTGAGAGTAAAAACTGAAGCCCCCTGAAAAAAAGAATTCTGCCTCCAGACTGCCTTTGGATTTAAGACTGCAGTATACTTCTTTCATGGGTCTCTAGCCTGCCCTGCAAATTTTGGTCTTGCCAGCTCTGAGATCATGTGAGTAAATTCCTTAAAATAAATCTCCCTATATACATAATGAAAAAGGAAATGATGACAAAAGGCTAGCATAATCTTTACACCCTAACTGGAAAAGGATAGTACATAAAAAGGAAAACCATAAGCCAATCCGTCATGAACAGAGATACAAAAAATTTAAATAGCAAATAAAATGCTGATACATGTTAAAAGAATGATATATCACAGCTACGTAGGACCTAGCTCAGTGGTTAAAGGATAGCCAAGAATTAAAAAATCTGTTAATGCATTCTGAAAGAAAAATCCCTAGGACCATTTGACATTTATTTCTGATTTGAAACAACAGCAGCAACAACAATAAAACGTACTCACTAAGCTAGGGATAGAAGGACCATTCCTCAACTTAGGTGTATATTGGAAACTATAATATACATCATATTAAATGTTGAAACATAAGTTAGAAACAAGTTGGGTACTGCTATCACTTTTTCTCCAACATTTTCCCTCATGCCTGCCTAGACAATACAATGAGAAAAAAAAGAGGAATAAGATGTACTGTATAAATATTGGAAAAGAAAAAACAATTTTGGGTTATTTTAAAGGGATATGACTAGCCACTTAAAAAATAAAAGAATTAATTGAAAAACCATTAGAACCAATAAAAGAGTTTAGAAAAATGGCCAGATTTAAGATAAGCACACACCTTATAATACTATAATACTATAATACTATAAACAGATTACATATAGTATCTACTGTAAATGGATTTAAAAAACTTGGGGGTAGAAAAACATAAAACTTAGAAGATGTTTTAAAACAAGATAAACAGATATTACTATATAAAATTATGAAATTCTATGTAAAAATAGACTCCATTAAAACGAGGGAAAATAAGAGATAATGCTTATATTATATAAGATTCTTATAAACGAATTATAAAAGATGATATAAACAGACAATTCATAGAAAAAGACATAAAAGTGGACAGTATATTTAAAATTGTTTGACTTTACTAGTAATTAAGGAAGTGTAAGTGTACATTAAAATGACAAAATATCACTTTTGACTGATCAGAGTGATGAATAAAAACAAACAAGAACAAAATAACACAGATAATATTCAGCATTGCTGAGAGAGTGGGTAACAGGACTTTACTATATTATGGATGGATATAGCATCCATAGCTATAGAAATTTATCTGAGGGAAATTTGGCAATATCTTCTTTTTCATAATCCATATACTCCTGACCTAGTACAATTAACCCTTGAACAACTCAGGGGTTAGTGATGCACCTTGCACAGATGAATGTCCATGTATTACTTTTTTCTTTTTTGGATATGTCTTAAAGATTTTATTTAACTCATTCATTAATGAGGGAACCAGGCAGATGTTATAACTGATTCAAAGGAGAAGTTAGAGAAGCACAAATTTACGTGGAGTAAAGGAGTGTTGAAATGAATGTGCAGATGGACACAAAATTTTTTTTAGTTTATTTATTTATTAATATATATTTCTTTACATTCTATGATGTCATTGCAGAGCAGTTGGGGGGAGGGGGAGAGGGGAAGGAAAAAGGGTGGGAGAAGGAGGAAGAAGGGGGGGGTGCGGTTGTCCTGCAGGGGAGACCAGGGGGCTTTCAGTGGTAGTTTGGTCAATGCTGGGTTGGGTGCAGATGTCAGAGGGGTGTGGCTGAAATCCTTGCCCCCTACCACCCTAGCTCAGGAGCCTGGGGCACTTCTTGGTGACTGCTCGGTGGTCATCACTGGGATGGTTGCAGGTGTTGGGGAGGTGTGGCAGAGGCCCTCGTACCGCTACCCTTTGGACTTGTTGCAGTTGTCAGGTGGCATGGCTGAGGTCCCCAGTCCTCCCTCCTCCCTGGCTTGGTTGCCCAGGGGACTTCCTGTCCTTCTAGGTTTTATACGTGTTCTTTGGTGAAACTAGACCTTTACTAGTTAATATCAAACTTTGTCTCTGGTGTGTGCATATTTTGTTTTTTCTTTCAGTTCTGTGTTGGATTATTTGCTGTTCCCATCACTCAAACTCTGCCCTGGAACTAATTTGCCATCCTTCGCTTACTTCTAAAATGGGGGAACTTCCTGTGGGAACAAATACTTGAGCTCTGTGGTTGAGCTGAATTGCTGCTTTGCTGCTGATTCCCTGGGGAAGGCTTTTTGTGCCACTCAGGTTTTACTGGTTGACTTTATAGGTACTTCTGGGTCTTGTGAGATGTGGTACACCTGGTTGTGTAGGAACTCTGGTCTGGATCCAAGTCTTTTCAGCAAACTGCACCCCATGCAGTTCTATATTCCTGACCAGTCTCTGCTGAATAGTTCTGCACTGATTGGGGGGCAGATTGGCTGTCCTTGCTGTGCCCCAGTGTTCTTCCAGTGGGCCCGTCACCCCCACTGCCCATGCTGCAAACACCTCCCATGGGATGGGATGTGTGCTGGTCCCTTGTGATGACTCACTGGCCTCTGAGTGGCTCCATTTTTTCAGTTGTTGTGGCCCCTCACTCTATGTACTTCTGTAGGAACCCTATTAGTAGTCTTTCTGGCCTGGGGGCCACCAAGGCCCTCTTCTCCCCTGCAGCCTCCAAGCAACTTCATCTGAAGGACACAGCTGCAGCTTTTGCCAGCTCCTGGTCCATGTACTCACCAGCTGCAGCTTGGAAGCAGCTGGAGCTCGAAATGGTCGGATTGGTTCTTTCTCTCACCATGGCTTCTCCCGCCTTCATGCACTCTGTAGGTCTCTCTTTTTCTTGCCCTGAGCTCTAGAGGCCCCAGTTTGGCTATTGTTGCTTTTTAATAGTTGTAAATTGGTTGATTTGTGGGAGAGAGTGATGCTGAAGACCATCTATTCTGTCATCTTGACCGGAAGCCCCATGTATTACTTTTGACTCCCCAAAAACTTAACTATTAATAGCCTCCTTTTGACCAGAAGCCTAAATGATAACATAAGCAGTCGATTAACACATATTTTGTATGTTATATCTATTATATACTGTATTCTTAAAATAAAGTAACCTAAAGAAAAGAAACTGTTATTAGCAAACTCAAAAAAAAGAGAAAATACATCTACAGTATTGTACAGTATTTATTGAGAAAAATCAGTGTGTATGTGGACCCACACAGTTCAAGCCCATGTTGTTCAAGGGTTAATGGTAATTCTACTTTTAGGTGTCCACCTTGTAGAAACATTCTTGGGTCTTGAGCCAGCCAGCTTTTGGACTACATTTTAATCTGGATTGGATTAACATTAGATTTCCCAGCACCCCATCCCCAATGAATAGGTGGGATCTCTTGTGAAGGAGATAAGAGAAATTTTAACAAATATTTAACTAGATTTCTGTGGATGTCTGAGTTGTAGTAATTTCTCTAGTGACTTAATATGCATTTATAGTAAAATCTTTACTGTTAAAGGAAAAAATTTTTAAGGGGTATAATTATGAACAGGTGTCAAAAATTTTGCTAAACTCATTAATTAATGATGAAATCAGCAAGATGTTACAACTGTTTCCAAGGAGAATCCAAAGAGAAAAATATATAATCAAGCTAAGAATTGACAAATGGATACAAATGGGCAAAATCAGTCAATACCCATAGGGCAATAATCAGTTGCACCCCTCTGGACACTATTTGAATTCCTAAAAACAAAATCATTTGCATTATTATAAGTTTTCTGGTTTTCTACAATTTACAGAATTATAAAATAGCTCAAAGTCCATGAATGGCTAAAATAATTCTGAAGGATGTGCTGGACAGGACACCCAGTATGTTTTTGTCTCCTTTCACTAACCAACACCCCCCTACCACCAAACCCCTGCCTTCCAAGGGTTTATTGGTACGTGAAAGTTTAAAGGTAGAAGTTTGGGCATGGCTGAAATGTTCTACATTATAAAGGCAAGAGGTATTTGAAGTTAGGGGTAGGGGTGGGGTTTTAGTAGGCAGAATAATGCCCCTCCCCAAAGATGTCCATGTCCTAATCCCCAGAACCTGTGACTCTGTTACATTATGTGGCAAAAGAGAATTTAAGATAGCAGATGGGATTAAGGTGGCTAATTAGCTGACCTTAAAATAGAGAGTTTATTTTGGATGATTGGGATGGGTCCAAGGGTTCTTAAATGTGGAAGAGGGAGCCAGAAGAGGAGGTCAGAGTGAGGTAATTTGAGAAGAACTCCACCCGCTATTGCTGGCTTTGAAGATGGAAAGGGGCCAACAGCCAAGGAATGCAGGTGGCAAGAAAAGGCATGGAAATGGATTCTCCTGTAGGGAATCCTCCAGAAAGGAATGTAGCCCTGCCAGCTCCTTGATTTTATCACAGTGGGACACATTTTCAGACTTCTGAGGTACAGAACAGTAAGATAAGTAAGCCTCTGACCTTCCTTACTCTTGCATGTAGAAGGGTCCTTGTGATTACTTTGGGCCCACGTGGATAATCCATTATTATCTCCCCATCCCTGATCCTTAGTTTAATCACAGCTGCACGGTCCCTTTTTCCATGTACAGGAACAACGTTCTGGAAATTAGGATGTGGACATCTTTGTGGGATTATTATTCTGCCCATCACAGAACCTCTGACTCTATCTCAACATTTTTTTGTACCTTTATGCCCTTGACTTCACATAACATTTTGAAAGAATTCCTTAGTTGTTCAATTCACTAATTTGATTTTTTGTTGTTTGTTCTGCTATATATTTAATCCATTTTTAATTTCAGTAACCACGTTTTTAATTTCCAAGAACTCTGACTTGTGTATGGTATATGTGAACATAACTCCTTGTATTTCTGAAAACATGAATTAGACTTATTTTAATATTTTATTCTATTTTTTATATTAATTCTGTTTCCTTGGGAGTTAATTATTTTTTCTGTTGGAGTGTATCCTTTTTCTCCTATAGTCTTTTCTCCAATATATGGTGACTCTTCATTTCCAGATTATACTTTCAGATGAATGTTTAGATAGCCTGGTATTTATGTTTAGATTGTATTTTTTTTTTTCTCCAAAGTGAGGCTTTTCATTTCCACAGTTGGAATACAGGTTCTGCTTTCAGAAGTGCTGGTAGTTGTAAGAAGGGTGGAAGGAAGGCTTCAGGCTGGGATGTGACCTTTCAGGCTGTGTGGCAGAGCACAGCAGTTAAGGCTGGGCTCTAATACCAGATCAACTGAGGTCGAATTCTAGCTCTGCTATGTACAGCTTTAAATTGGAAAATTTACTAAACTTCTTTGTACTTCAGTTCCCTATGTTTAAAACTGATGAGTAGTGCTTAGGGTTGTGATAAGGATTAAATGAATCAGTACATGTAAAGCTCTTAGAACAGTTCCTGGCATATAGTAAGAAGTCATTTTTTTATGTTAGCTTTTTTTTTTCTAGTGCTCAATTTGTGAACGTGTGCACTAGTGGTTTTATTTTTGAGCAAATACCAGAGTCAGCTGGTCCTAGCCTTTTCTTCTGCCTACCACCTGTAGGCTGCTTCTTCTCTCAGTTCACACTGTCTCTTCTCTTGAAATGATTCTCTGGGGAAATTCTTGCCTCACCTCTGATTTCTTCCCAGTTCCACTCTCCAAAAGCAATTATTTTAACAGTTTGATTTCCAGCCTCACATAAATTTTCTATCCTGTATAATGTATAATATATAGTGACCTATAAATAAATTCTCTCCCCCTTTTAAAAATAGAAACTAATTTGTCAGCAATTTCCTTTTCTCAGTTACTATATTTTAGACATACTTTTATATCAAAATGCGTAAGTTTCCTTTAAGGAAAAAAAAGGAGGAAATAATAAATAATTTTTAAAATGGTACTGGGACAATAGGTTATAGGTTATGTATTTGGGGTAAAAATAAAGCAAATTAAAGAATTAGATATAAAATGCGTAATGTTATCCAGAGAAACAAAAATAGCAAGGAAAGAACTCATTTGCAGGTGTGGGGGTGGGGGAGGAGGATTGATTTGATTACATAACTTTAAAAAGTTCTTCAAGAAAGTGGACTGAATTCAAATTTTAAACCCTTCCCCCTCATCCCAGATCCCATTGAAAAGGCAGTATAATTTTAAAAATAAAATACACAGCAACTCTGGAAATCCGGAAGGACCTCACCTTCAGGCCAGGGCAGAGAGGGATTTCTAGAACACAGAAAGCAGAGACAAACAGATCAGTGATGGAACAACAGAGCTGAGGGACTGATACAAAAGCTAAAGAGGTTCCTTCAAAAGATGAATTTGTTCAGAATTGCAGAAGAATCTCACCAGAGGCTGTGTGCACCCACCAGCAAAGGAGCAGCCTGCAGATGCTTGGCAAGAGACCTGGGTCAGGACCCACCATTTGAGCATTTACTCCTGGATAAGAGCTCAGGTGCAACCCTCCAAATTGAGAATTCTGACTTGGGATACTGAGATACTTCAAGTTACTAACTGCTGCATTGCAGGGTGGGTATGAAGAGTCTCTACAGTAATATTATCATTGGAAATATCAAAGGATGGTATTCTTTTGTCAGTGCCACACTGATTTGTTTAACTTTACAACGTTTGTAGAGTTAGTCTCCCCCTAACTACTCATTTTAAAAACTTTTGTTAGAGATTTTTGCTGTTTGTTAGTACCTTAAGAGTTTATACATCCCTGAGTTTTAAAAACTGTGCATAAAGTCAACTCCAGCTTGGCTCTTTAAAGATGGAGAAAGAGAAGATAAAATTGTCTCTGGATACATTTTTGTAAAACGTCAAACATGGTAAAGTTTTGGATTTTTTCTAGAAAAATCAAAAGAGTGAATTAAAAAAACCATATTGCAATGAAACATGAACTCTTACATCATTCAAGTTAATTGAATTAGAAGACAAGTCAATATGTGAGTCATTTATCCTTCTGAAATAAAAGAAAATCCTGAATACGCCTCCTTAATTATTCACATTCCTCGTAAGGTTAAAGTAAAGTGGTCACTTTCAGTTTAGGTTTGGTTAAGTCCACAGCAGCAGCAAAAGGGCAATGCCCAGTATATTCACCACCAGAGATTTCCACTGTGTGTTTGGAAAAACTAGGGCAATATTTTAGGAGTTCAAAGGAATTTTAAAGTCCCAGAACCATATAGGCTTGCCCTGGGCAGTGGGCAACCTTAGTTTGTATCAAGTGAAATTTCTGATTACATTTATTTATGCCCATGTAATCATTTTGAAGGGAATAAATGAAACAGAATTTTAATGGTACAAGGTGGGAGACTATTTATGTATGTATGTGTGTGTGTGTGTGTGAGAGAGAGAGAGAAAACAAGAGAACAAGAGAACAAAAGAATGAGATCAGACTATTTAAAAGTTGTGAAACATACGTACTTATATGTAGGAATGTATATTATTGAAGCTGCCTTTCTTTGTTCTGTGGGGAAAAAACATTTTTTTTCATTTCATTGATATTGATGTAAGATAAATGGACATCAATTGCTGTGAAGGAAAGGTGTGAGGAGACAATTTTGTCTCTTACACTTGTGAGGCATGGAACTTTAACTCTGAAAGCAAATGGCATCTGGCTGTTTGCCCTTTGGAACTACTACACTTGAAGCTTTCTGGGGAAAAAAAAGCTGGTCAAATTTGCACATAGACCAAGGAGACTTCTGGGAGGAATAGGACAGAAGCTCCGATGCTCTGAGTGTCGATGTCATTACAATATTTTTGATTACTGAGGTTCCCTAATCAAAGACTAGTTGGCAATAAGAACCACAGAAGACTCTTAGAGGAAATCGTCTGGAAAAGGCTGGAGCCGGTGCCTGGCACTCATACCAGACCCTCGGCTGATGTGAAATCGCTGCATCAAATCACACCTTGTGTGTAATGATCTAAGCATCTCAGTAAGGCCACTGTATGCTTCCTGCATTTGCCCGCAATTAAACTCCACTACGGTCACTGTAACTGAGAAGCCCAGGTCTACCATGGTGTGACATGACCATAAACTGGACAGAGAGGCAGGAGGCTGCTTTTTCCTTCCTCTGTATGGAGAAGCCTCTCTCTGAGCAGTGGTGGGAGTGTGGGCTAGGGCCAATTCAGGTGTTGTTGTACCTGAAATTATAAAATGTTGGGTTCCTGTTTTAAGAATAAAAGAACACAACATTTTGAATACAAAGTTGCGAGGGCTTTCTTAGGGCCGTGGAAAAGGCCCATGCAACTGAGGGTCCCTGAAGCTTTAACTTGGTCAGTTTCAGATAAGTGAGACTCTGGGAGGGGCTCCTCTCAGTGAAGTGACGCAGTGTAGCAGAGAGGGGGCCTCTGGTAGACTCATGAGATGTCTTTATTTTTCTCTAAATGAAGGCTAGTAAGAACAGATCCCTAGAACTCATAATGAGGAGGGAAAATAGACATTCTTGTCATAAGGAGGATGGGGAGATGCTCAGCCATAGTATTTTGAATATTAGAAGTTTCCTGTGCTCTAAGCTGGTAAAGCAAGACATGCCTATCCATTATATTGTACATCTCAGTGCCTCTGAATTTAATGCTGTACTTGATAAATAATGGAAATCAATTAAACTATTGTAATAGCAATCTGTCAATTAATATAAATGTTTCCACAAAGTTTAAAAAGTTCTACTCTTTCTCATATATTATGGTCACTCCTTTTATTACAACTGTTGCCTTCATACTGATGATGTGATTTTCAACTGGGTACAGGTCAGCTCCCTCTACTGGACCATCTTCTAAAGGCTTTCTTTTCTTCTTATATTTGCATTTCCCAATTAATATATTTAACAGCTACCCCACCATTTATCCAAGGTGCTGTAAAATTATAAACTATCTTTATCTTCCTAGCTTCACTTTCTTTTTCCTTTTTACTCTCCTTAGCCCAAGAGTTACTAAATCCAGTTGATTTCTAATCTCTTTTCTGTTCATTGCCTCCTTGTATCCCGATGTTCCTTTCAGATTCTAGACCCTTGTTCTCTCGTTCCTAGAATAGTACAATATCTTCATTACTGTCTTTCCTTTCCAATAATTTCTCTATAATGCTGCCAGAGGGGGCCCTTCTGGAGCACAAATATGATCATGTCACCGTCTGCACAAAAACCTGTGTTAGTTCCTCATTTCCTCACACAGGATCTGGCCTGTCAGGCGCCTGTGGGAACACAGCCAGTATTGTTGGCAGGACTTTACTTTTGTTTAATACATTCTCAGTGCCCACAGGAAGAAAGTCTGAGTTGTAAGTGGAATTTCAAGACCATTTCTTTTATTTTTTCTTCTTCTTGCATGTATTCTACACGCAAATATCATTAATCATTTCTTAATTTATTGCTTCCCTTTCTGGTGCTCAACTCTATTCTGTTTTATTCTTTTTCCAGAAGTCTTACCTCCCATTCTAATAATATTTAGCTTCTAAGTGCTCTTCTTCTCAAATTTTGTTTTTAATAAGAAAAAAAAAATCTAGTTGTGGATATTAGCCACCCTCTTACTCTTTTCTTTGTTAATGGTCTTCACATTCCAGAGAACCGTTGGCAATTTGAGTCCAAAGAAAATAAGAAATGGTTTTTGACTTAGAGTAGAATCTGCTTACAGCTGTCTTAAAAAACTAGATAAGAAGTGAGCTATTCTCTGAGCTGTAAGTGATTTTTAAATTACTCAAGAAAATAGAAAAATCTTGGCAGAAAAACTAGGTTACTCCGAGTGCATAATGGGTGAGAAAGCTTTTGTTGTGGGGGATAGTTATATGAGATTATAATTCAGCTGTGGTTACTAGTGATTGAAGGATATCCGTATAGTGAAATGTGGGTTGTTAGTTTCAGTTCATTTTCCAATACAGACGTGTTAGAATTAATTGGGCCCCAAAGGGTTATGGGAAGCTGTGTCTTCTAAAGAAAAAAGTATTGAATGGGGAAAACTGACTTGGTCCTGGATACCAACAGAATCACTTTCTTGAAGGCTGGCTTGCCTCTTTATTTCTCTCATAATGTGCACACTGTATGTGGAGCTTACAAAGTGTTGACCAGGACTGGAGTGAGCAATCACAAAGAAGCAGGGAAGAGAAGAGATGTTCCCACCTAATAGATAAGTAAATATTTTAAAGCCTTCCTTGTTTAGATGTTGTCATATCCAATTTTAATGGCCAAATGCATATACTTTATAAATTTTTGTCTTAGGAATATATAAATGTTGTATACAAATGAAAAATTAAAAGTATTCAAAATCTTTTTATTTCTTAATTGCTTTAGAGAAAATAAAATTTCAGGGAATCAGCAGCATTTTAATTCGACCCACACAATCCAGTTTTAGTTTTAATTAAACTCCAAAATATTTTTGAAAGCCTGCTATATGCAAAGTATCATATGTAGAGCTGAAAAGAATACAAAGCTATTACAGGGGGAGAAAAATGAAAAAATGTATGTGACAGTTGCTTATAAACTATATAAGAATATTTAAGTGTCAGTTATAATAATTATTATCATTTCTATGAAACAGACATCCCAGAACTCATAATCTACTGGGGGATATAGATATCTACAGAATTAATACTAGGAAAGCTGAAATGAATATACAATCAAATTTTATGGGAATCATAAGAGAGAACAAAGTTAATTCTGTTTAGGAAAATCTGGAAGGTCTCCTTAGAAGAGGCAGCATATAGAATAATTTGTAGAAATTAAAAATGCTGTGCTGATGCTCTCAGTGTTTTTCTCATTTAAATTTATTTTCGTATCATTTCATCAACACCAGTCTTAAAATGTACCTGAGCGAGAGACACAAAAAACTGATTTTCTAAATTACTTTTATTTACCTTCCCCAAAGAGGAAGCCAAAAGAGTGTTAAGACTGTGTGTTTGTGTTCATTCTGGAAATATTTCTAGCCAGTGCACATACACCTCTGCTTATGGAAAGACCACAGTCATGTTGCTTTCCATATAGGCTTAAAATAGAAAAGGTTGGCAAGAAACACTTTCAGGCCCTGCACTCATTTTCTCAGTCTGCACTTGTGCTCTCCTGCTTTGATTAAAGAGGAAGACTCACTAGTTATGGCCTCTTCATCCTCATTGTTAGAAGCAGATCAAATGTACTCTCTGCCTTGGTTCACAGAAAATGGCTCTAGAGGACTACAGGGCACAGAGGCTTAGGGTAAGGCTCTGGACAAACCAGCTGCTCCTTCCGAAAAGCCGACTAACAAAAAAAGCCAAACTAACTTGTTATGTATAACACAACAATATATATTATATATATATGTTATGTTTGTGTGTGTGTGTACAAGCGTACTTCAAAAAGTTTGTGGAAAAATAGAAGTAAAAGGTAATATGAATCCACAAACTTTTTGAAGTGCCCTAGTATTTGTGTGTGTGTGGGTGTGTGGGGGTGTGTGTATACGTGTGTTTTATAGCTGACCTCTCCACTAGAGAAGCATTTCAACATATATGGGATATTAAAGTGATTCAAAAAGCAACTGTGTGCCGGGTCCTGTTTTAGTTACTGGGTGGCTTTTTAATCTTCAAACTCCATAAGCTTTTGGCTTCATATGTTGAAAAAATTAGAATCTATTCTATTCTTTAAGTAAAGAATTTACATAGTGAATATATATAGAATTCTACATATGAATATATTAGGAGCAGCTGTACAGGTTGCTAATAGAATTTGATAATAAATACAGAGATGGGAAAGAGGCCAGTTAACCAAGTAGGCATGGTCTTGTAGGTTCCCCTTAGTTTTGTGGAACTCCCAAATTCATTTTTCAGGGTACCCACAAATTGATGAGCCTCTCAGGAACTGATACATAATAACCAGACTCAAAAGAAATGAATGCACAAATCAGAGAACAATTTATTTTTTATTATGAGAGAGATTCCTTTCTAGTGACCATAATATATATGTCTGCTTTCCTAGATACCCCTTCCTGGTACCAGGGAAGTAGAATCATTACATATACCAGTTAGGATAGGTTTCAATGTATGTATCAGATAACTACCAAATACAGTGGCTTAAACAAGATAGAAGTTTACGTTTCTTTTATATTAAAGAAATCTGAGAATACATAGTACTGGTAGGACTATATGGGTCACGAGGGACCTACACTCCTATCTCTCTGTTCCACAAACTTCAACAAGTAGCTTCTGTCTTCAAAATTGTTTGAAAGCCCAGATGCTAAAACTTCAGCCATTACCTCTAAATCCCAAAGAGCATGACGGAGGGGGGAAGGAAGGCAGAGAAGAAGGGAGATAAATCTTCACTGGATTTTACCTAGACCACGTTTACTAGAACTTGTGATTATCACTGGTGCAGAGTCCAAAAATTACCATCTTTAAATGCGTGTGTACATTGCTGCCCTAAATCAAATCAGGATTTTACTACTAAGGTGAAAGGTAGAAATAGATGTTGGAGAAAGCAGCTAGAAATCTCTGCTCACCATATTTCTCTCATTCTAGTTGTCTATTTTACATTTCAATGTTTCTGAAATCAAATGCATTGTACTAAGATTGATATGTGCAGTATTTTTCCCTGAAAACCCATTATTAAAACAATAGAATGCTTATTGATTTCTTAAAAATACAGTAATTAACATCAGTTTTTTTGGTGAGATTAGAACCAGAGAACAATGAATTTTATAGCATATGGTAAAGCCTTGTGTATTACCCTTGCCCCACAAAAGGTAATGTTTTCAGGATTAAAATAGTTGGGTCTGCCAGACTCAGAGTTCTGTTCCGTGAAAGATAAACTCTCCAAACTTTTGCCTTTAGAGCTTCCGTTTTCTAGAATCTTCTCATGTCACCTCCTAAGAATGTGTCCAGTTATGGAAACCTTTGATTGTGGCCATCTCTGCTCTGATCCTGCCTCTATGTGCTTACTTGCAAGTCACCTTGGTTGAACTTGTCTATTGCCAGAGTTTTCCAGGATGAGTTAAACCATTTCTTAGGATATGTGACTTCCACAGAAGGCTACTTTCATCCATTATGTGTTGATTTTAACTAGTTTAACTACCAAGGGTCACCTCACTTCTGGGGATACCTGTCTCTTCCAAGTACTTCTAACATGGGACACATTCTTTAGCCCAAACGGAAGTTGCCTGTGTACATAATTTGGAACACACTTACAGTCACTCTCTCATTTCTGAAGTCTTGAAGGGAAGGATAAGCACACACATTAAACTTTGTGGTCTGTTTCATAGAATCACTTATGAAATAGTGTTGTGTTAAAAAAAAGTGTTATGTCTCCTATATTACTTTTGAAAGACTTAAATATAGAAACTTGTTGAATTTTTTTCTTCATTTCTCTTATGAACAAATGCTTTATGTGCTAAATGTATATTTTTCTATGTAATTGGCAAGCTTCAGATATATGTTTGAAATCCTTTGTAGTTGTTTAGGTTTATTGTTAAGAATAAGACAATAACATTTCATTTAAAATAAGACATCAGTTTTAAGACAACTGGGGTTTCTGCCATGTGAAACATGAAAAAAATGTGCATCTTAGAATCAGTGAAATATGATATTAGCAGAATTTTTAATGACAATTACTAGCATAAAATGTAAACTATAGATTGTAAAGCCTGTAGGTAGAAGAATATGTAAAACTAGGGAGGTGAGAGTCTGTAATTAAAGATATTAGAGACTTTCAATTCTAGAAAACATGAAATACGTTTTTTACATTTGATGCACATAAGCTATGTGCTTCAAAAGATTATTAAGAAAAGTCGCAATCTTTATACTTATCAGAGACTTTAAGAAGGTAATAGCTAGAAGTGAAAATAAACATTCTTAAGGGCATTGAGTTAACTATCAGATATTTGACTGTCCTTACCAAGCCCTCAGAACTACCAAAGAGAAGGAAATCCAGATTGTGTCTTCTGTTCTTCAGCTTTACAGGTTCACACTTTAATTTATCATAGAAGGGATGAATTTACCCATGCATCAAGTAAAGTGCCTGCTATAGGCAATGTGAGTCTCTGTAACTTTTTTTTTTTATAATACAGTGCAGATTTTTAAAAAATTTAATTCAATTTTATCAATATACAATGTGATTGATTTTTATGTCCCTTTCTCCTCCCTCTCTCCCCTCAAATCCTCCCTCTCTCCCCTCCCTCCCATCAACCTCATATCTGTTTGCTTGTCTTAACAACTTCAAGGAATTGTGGTTGTCTTGTCTTCTTCCCAGCCCCCTTCATTTGTTTGTGTATTTGTTTATTCATTTTCTGCTCCCACAGATAAGTGAGAACATGTGATATTTCTCTTTCTGTGCCTGACTTGTTTCACTTAACGTAATTTTCTCTAAGTCCATCAGTGTTGTTGCGAACGGGAGTATTTCATTCTTTTTTATAGAGTAGTATTCCATTGTGTAGATAAACCACATTTTTCATATCCACTCATCTGATGATGGACATTTGGGCTGGTTCCAACTCTTGGCTATTGTAAATAGTGCTGCAATGAACATTGGAGCACAGGTATCCCTTTGACATGATGATTTCCATTCCTCTGGATATATTCCCAGCAGTGGAATAGCTGGGTCATACGGTAGATCTATCTACAATTGTTTGAGGAACCTCCATACCATTTTCCATAAAGGCTGCACCATTTTGCAGTCCCACCAACAGTGTATGAGAGTTCCTTTTCCTCCACAACCTTGCCAGCATGTATCATTCACAGTATTTTGGACATTAGCCATCCTAACTGGAGTGAGATAATATCTCAGCATGGTTTTGATTTGCATTTCCTGAATGCTGAGTGACGCTGAACATTTTTTCATGTGTCTTTTGGCCATTTATATATCTTCCCTTGAGAAATGCCGATTTAGCTCTTTTACCCATTTTTTAATTGGGTTACTTGTTTTTTTGCTATAAAGTTGTTTCAGTTCCTTGTGTATTCTGGAAATTAATCCTTTTTGAGATGTATATTTTGCAAATATCTTCTCCCACTCTGTTGGTTGTCTTCTAACTCTGATAGTTATTTCTTTTGCTGTGCAGAAAGTTTTTAGTTTGATATAATCCCATTTGTTTTTTTTTTCCTTTGGTTGCCTGTGCTTTTGGGGTTGTATTCATGAAGTCTGTGCCCAGTACTACTTCTTGGAGTGTTTCCCCTATGTTTTCTTTAGGAAGTTTTATTGTTTCAGGGTGTATATTTAATTCTTTAATCCATTTTGAGTTGATTTTGATACATGGTGAGAGGTATGGGTCTAGTTTCATTCTCCTGCATATGGATATCCAGTTATCCCAGCACCATTTGCTGAAGAGGCAGTCTCTTCCCCAGTGTATAGACTTGGTGCCTTTGTCAAAGATCAGATGGCTGTAGGTGTATGGGTTGATTTCTGGATTCTCTATTTTATTCCATTGATCTGTGTGCCTGTTCACATGCTAGTACCATGCTACTTTCGTTATTATAGCTTTGTAGTATAGTTTAAAGTCAGGTAGTGTTATACCTCCAGCTTTATTTTTTTTTGCTCAGAATTGCTTTGGCTATGCATGGTATTTTGTTATTCCATATATAATGTTAGGATAGATTTTTCCATTTCTGAGAGAAATGTCATTGGAATTTTGATGGGGATTGCATTAAATTAGTATATCACTTTGGGTAGTATGGACATTTTCACAATGTTGATTCTTCCAATCCAAGAGCATGGGATACCTTTCCATCTTCTTGTGTCCTCTTTAATTTCTCTCAGCAGTGGTTTGTAGTTCTCATTGTAGAGGTTTTTCACATCTTTGGTTAACTTTATTCCTAAGTGTTTTATTTTTTTGATGGCTATTGTAAATGGACTAGCTTTTTTGATTTCTTTTTCTGAACCTTCACTGCTGGAGTATAGAAATGCTACTGATTTTTGTGTGTTGATTTTGTATCCTGCTACTTTGCTGAAATCATTTATCAACTCCAAGAGTTTTTTTGTAGAGGCTTTAGGCTGTTCAATATATAGGATAATGTCATCTGCAAAGAGGGACCGTTTGACTTCATCTTGTCCAGTCTGGATGCCCTTTATTTCCTCCTTTTCTCTGATTGCTCTGGCTAGTACTTTCAACACTATGTTGAATAGGAGTGGTGAGAGTGGGCACCCTTGTCTAGTTCCTGTTCTTAAAGGAAAAGCTTTCAGCTTTTCCCCATTCAAGATGATATTGGTGGTGGGTTTATCATATATGGCTTTAATTATGTTGAGATACTTTACATCTATACCTAACTTATAGAGGATCTTTATCATGAATGAGGGTTGAATTTTATCAAATGCTTTTTCAGCATCTATCGAGATGATCATATGGTCTTTGTGTTTGATTTTATTGATGTGGTGTATGTATCACATTTATTGATTTGCATATGTTGAACCAACCTTGCATCTCTGGGATAAATCCCACTTGATCATGGTGCATAATTTTGTATATGTGTTGCTGTATTGTTAGCTAGTATGTTTTTGAGGATTTTTGCATCTATATTCATCAAGGATATTGGCCTGTAGTTTTCTTTTTTTGTTATATCTTTGTCTGGTTTTGGTATCAGGGTGATGTTTGCTTCATAGGATGAGTTTGGGAGAATTGCCTCTGTTTCAATCTTATGGAATATTTTGTAAAGAATTGGTGTCAATTCCTTTTTGAAGGTTTGGTAGAATTCTGCAGTGAACCCATCTAGTCCTGTGCTTTTCTTTGTTAGGAGCTTTCTGATAACAGCTTCAATCTCTTTTATTGTTATTGGTCTGTTCAGATTTTCTACATCTTCTTGGCTCAGTTTTGGTAGTTTGTGTGTGCCTAGAAATTTATCCATTTCCTACAGATTTTCAAATCTGTTGGCATATAATCGTTTATAGTAGTCAGTAATGATTTCTTGTATTTATGAGGTATCAGTTGTAATATCACCTTTTTCATTTCTAATTTTTGTTATTTGCATCTTCTCTCTTCTTTTCTTAGCTAGCCATGCTAATGGTTTGTCCATTTTATTTATCTTTTCAAAAACCAACTTTTTGATTCATTGATCTTTCATATTGTTTTTTGGGTTTCTATTTCATTAAGTTCTGCTCTGATCTTAATTATTTCTTTCCGTCTGCTAACTTTGGGTTTGGATTGCTCTTGTTTTTCTAGTTCTTTAATGTGAAATATTAGGTTGTTTACTTGCCATCTTTCCATTCTTCTGAAGTAATCATTTAATGTGATAAATTTGCCCTTTGTACTGCTTTTGCAGTATCCCACAGGTTTTGTATGATGTATCATTGTTTTCATTAGTTTCAATAAATTTTTTGATTTCCTGTTTAATTTCTTCTTGGACCCATATGTCATTAAGTAGAATGCTGTTTAATTTCCATGTGTTAGTATAGTTTCCAGAATTTCGTTTGTTATTGATTTCTAATTTTAATCCATTGTGGTCTGAGAAAATCCATGAGATAATTTCAATTTTTTTGAATTTGTTGAGACTTGATTTGTGATCTAACATGTGATCTATCCTGGAGAATGTTCCATGTGCTGATGAGAAGAATGAATATTCTGAGGTTGTTGGGTGGAATGTAGATATCTGCCAAGTCCAATTGGTCTAAAGTGTTGTTTAGATCTTGTGTTTCTCCATTAATTCTTTGCCTAGATGATCTGTCCAATATTGATAGTGGAGTGTTCAAGTCCCCTGATTTATGGTATTAGTATCTATCTCATTCTTTAGGTTAATAGAGTTTGCTTCATAAATCTGGCTGCTCCGACGTTGGGTGCATATATATTTATGATTGTTATGTCTTCTTGATGGATAAATCCTTTTATCATTATATAGTGGCCTTCTTTATCTCTTTTCATGGTTTTCAGTTTAAAGTCTATTTTATCAGATACAAGAATAGCTACTCTGGCTCATTTTTCATTTCTATTTGCATGGTATATCTTTTTCCATCCTTTCACTCTTAGTCTATGTGAGTCTTTATAGGTGAGGTGGCTCTCTTGAAGGCAGCATATAGTTGGGTCCTCCTTTTTAATCCAGTCAGGCAGTCTGTGTCTTTTTAGTGGGGAATTTAATCCTTTTACATTAAGAGTTGTTATTGAAAAGTGTTGATTTACTCCTAGCATTCTATTGATTTTTGTTCAGATGTCTTAAGTGTCTTTTGTTCCTTTCTTTCTGATTTACTGTTTGTCTTCTGTATTTATTGGTTTCTTGGGGTGGTAGATAAGCTTGTTCTTTTTTTTTTTTTTTTTCTCTTCATTGTTAGCATTTTTATTTTACTAGTGGGTTTAGGTTTTTCTTCAGTTTTTATGGCAGTGGTTGTTATTTTTCAGGTACCAAACCCAGTACTCCCTTGAGAATTTCTTGTAAGGGTGGTCATGTGGTAGTGAATTCCAGCAGTTTTTGTCTGTCTGAGAAATATACTATTTGCCCTTTATTTCAGAAGGATAGCCTTGCTGGGTGTAGTATTCTTGGCTGGCAATCTCTGTCTTTTAGTATTTTGAATATATCATCCCATTCCTTTCTGGCTTTTTGGGTTTGTGATGAAAAGTCTGATGTTAGTCTGATTGGACTCCCTTATAGGTGACTTGATGCTTCTCTCTTGCAGCTTTTAAGATTCTCTCTTTGTCTTCGAGTTTTGCCAATTTGACTATAACATGTCTTGGAGAAGACCTTTTTGGGTTGAATACGTTTGGGGATCTTTGAGCTTCCTGAATCTGAAGATCTGTGTCTTTCCCTGTACTTGGGAAGTTTTCTGCCACTATTTTGATGAATATGCTTTCAATGCAATCTCCTTTTTCCTCCCCTTCTGGAATACCCATGATGTAAATATTTGAGCACTTAAGGTGGTCTGATACCTCTCTTAGATTTTCTTCAATGTTTAATTCTTTTTTCTTTTTTTTTGTCTGCCTGTGTTATTTCAAACAGCGCATCTTCAAGGTCAGAAGTTCTCTCTTCTGCTTCTGCAAGCCTGCTGGTTAAACTCTGTGTTGTGTTTTTTATTTCATTGAATGAATTCTTCAGGTCAGGAAGCTCTGCTACATTCTTTTCCAGGGTATTGATTTCCTTGTACATTTCTTCTTTCAGATCCTGTATACTTTTCCTCATTTCTTTGTGTTGTCTAGCTGAGTTTTCTTGTATCTCATTTAGTTTCCTTAGAATTATCACTCGAGGGCCTACTGCGTGGCGCACTCAGTAGAGTGCGGCGCTGGGAGTGCAGCGGCGCTCGCGCCGCGCAGGTTCGGATCCTACATAGGGATGGCTGGTGTGCTCACTGGCTGAGCGCGGTGCGGATGACACCAAGCCAGGGGTTGTGATCCCCTTACCGGTCACAAAAAGGACAAAAAAAAAAAAAAAAAAAGAATTATCACTCGAAATTCCTTGTCAGTCATTTTAAAGACTTCTTGTTCTATAGGATCTACAGCTTGAGAGTTACTATTACCCTTTGTGGTGTACTTTCTTGATTTTTCATATTTCTGGTATCTTTCCTTTGGTATTTAGTCATTGTGGCAGGGGATTTCATGGTCCACTCATTCAACCCTATTGTTTGGCTAGGATCCTGCCGGGATTGCCAATTTGGTATGGCTGCCTTGGTGCCTGTGGAGAGGAGGCTCGGGCCTCTCTGGGCTGTGGGGACTGGACTGGGATGGGAGTCCAGCAGCAGTGCCTACCTGCTCTGGCAATAGAGCATCTCGGGTTGCGTGGTGGTTGTGGCGGCTCCTGGGCCTCTCTGCAGGGGCCTCTCTGGGCTGTGCACACTTGCCTGGGCTGGGGGTGGTCCCACATCGATGCCTGCCTGCTCCGGCTTGTGTGGGGGGGTCTCAAGGTACTTGGTGGTTGTGGCCGAGTCCCTATAACTCTTGAAGACTATTATGTTTTAATTTTAGTATGTCTCCACAGTTTGTGTTGTTTTCAAAATTTAATCACCTCCCCAAATCTTGTGAACTCTCTATAATCAATTATTCATTAGACAAGAATTATTGAGCATGAACTCTGTGCCAGGCACTCACCCAGGAAATGGGGATAAAATGACAAGAAATTCTCTTTGCCCTCAAGCGAGCAGTTTTACAGGGGACAGTGTTTCACTCATTCTGTAATAGCACTTCTCCAGTTTGTATATTTCACAAAGTGCAAATAATGGCCCCCAAAAGAGGATAATCAACTCTCCTTGAGGGGTTAGGAGGAGGAAATATAGCAACTGGAGAATAAAAAGGAAGGAATATTCCATTCTTGAGAATAAAAAAGAAGGAATTTAGGAGGGCTTCAGGTCAGGGGGTGATGGAGACACTTCAGGCAAAATGACCAGCATGGGCAAATATTTGTTTTCATGTTTGTCTCACTTACTAGAGTTTCTAGAGTGAAAACCTCAAACTTTGGTAATGCCCATCTCCCAATCGAGTGATGGACAGTGTTTAGCTAGAGTTTTACATGCATTTGTTTTTTTGTTTTCCAGTAAAAATAAGGTGAGTGATCTGGTCTAGACAATATTGAGAATGTCAGAAAATAAGTCAGTGTTTCTCAAAATTTGCTAAGTATGAGAATCAGTTGGAGTGCTTGTTCTTAAGCACCAACCTCAGAGTTGTTTTAGTAGGTCTGAAGTGGGGGCCAAAAATTGGCATTTTCGTCAGCCAACCTTATGGCTCTGATGTAGGTGGTCCAAGAGTACAGAGGTGTAGGTGGAACTTGTGGATATTTATGTCCTCATAAACCACCTGCAGCTCACCAAATATACCTGGAGATACACCCCATGTCAGCCATCAAAAAGCTTTTTAATCAAGCTTAACCTGTACTACTCAGACCTGTAAGTTAATTTTCTGCCTAACATGCTGGAAAAATAAATCTGCCTCCTGAGACTTAACAGGCCTTCTGATTTCAAAATATTAGCATGTTTCTCAAGTGCTGTGAAGCTGAAAAGTGCTTAAAAAAAAAAAAAAAAGCTCCAGGATTAGTCATTTCTCTAAAAAAAGTTTCCAGTGACACAATACTTACCTTAAAAGATGAAAATTTCTACATAAGGCATTTTTTCTATATTTTGTAATCATCGATGGGAACTGGTGCCAACTCTACCTGTTTTAGACATTGAATGAAACATTTCTAAACTGAGTTGGAGATAATTCCAACATGCCTTTAACATAGACTTGCTCTAATTTAACTCCACTTATCTCTCACTCTTACTTTCTCTTTGTTTTCTGGAACATTCCAACTGTTACATTAAATCTAATTTTTGTATGTCAGCCCATGTCAAAGCAAGTCTTAATCCTTTGAATCTTAACCTATCAGCAGTTCAAAGCTGCTTTATATCATCAGATATAAATGCATTTCTAACCCTGCAGGCACGGAGTGTGATTATGTATGTACGCACACTAGCGCTTTCCCGTAATACTACGTAGTGTAGACTGGAATTCCATATTGGGTGGGTCAGGATTGAACCCCATCCAAGGGGCTTTGGCCACAGAAATAGAGAAAGGCTTTGTTATAAGGTAGTAGCATTGCAGAAGTTTGGAACGAGAGTTGTCTATCGTCTAGCTATATGTCTTTATTTTTGAGTCTAAGAAAGATTAAAATGTTATGGACAAAGGCATATAGTTAATAGCAGAGGTGTTGAAACTGGAACCAGACAGGAAACCTTAAGATCCACAGCCCAACCCTTTGTCGATGGAGTTATACATCATTTACTTTCTTCTCTCTCGAGTGAAATAGGATTTTAAAACAAAACCAAATGAAACAAAAACACTATCAATTGTTCTTACTCCTTTCATGTAAATGATTATTATTTTGGGTGTAGAAGAGTCAATTGTGTCTTGAAAGTTTGGTATAGATTTTTTCTCTGATGCTTTTGACCAGATACACCTCAAATTTAGGAAACCTATTAATGAAATAGAGCATTGTCATTGGCTAAGTCCTAATTGGAAGCAACTTATAGTAAGGTACAGGTGACTTTTAAAAATTATACTAAGATTTTAGCTTTGTTATTGTAATATGCTAATAAAGAATTGTGTCTGTTTATGTGGAATATCACCAAATGAAGACAGATATCATTGCCATTTTATTTTATATATTTGCTGAAATATAATTAAAATATTAGGAAGAGATTATATCTTAATTAAATGAAGGAAATTATAAATATGCTTTTAAATGAGTGTGAGGAGACATTATAAGTACACAAACCAGGTAAATGTCCAGTTAAACGTCCATCATAAAAGCCAATAATTAATAAAAAAGGATTTAAAAAAGAAAAAATTTTTTTGTTCATATTATTGACTTCGGCACTGGAGTTAAAAGAATGCTACATTTTTCCCCTCCTACCTTAGCTCACATCCTCAGGGGGAAAGAATAATACAGAAAATGTTAACTATGATGCTACAAGAAAAGTAATTAGAAGTCATATGAAAACTTAAGGGGAGAGTAATATTGTTTTGGAAGTTGGGAAAGACTTCAAGGGGGAGATGATGTTTGAAACAAGTGCAGGTCCAATTAAAAAATGCCAAGCAGATGATTTTTTAAAAAATATAAATGCAGCAGCATGAGGTTTCTTTTCTTTTCTGAACATCAAAATAGATCTTTGATTAAGCTTGTTTAAAATAATTATTCCTGTGAAATAAACTTCCCACTTCCCGTTTTCTCCAACTGAAATAACAATGCCTCCCTTTTCTTTTCATTTGTTTTGTCAGGCTTTCTATTAAGCCTGTTTTATATAGTTGGTGATGAGTTTTCCTACATCACTTATTTGAGTAGAAGCTTCTCGAAAAAGTCTGTCTCCATTTTCCTTCAGAAGAGTCACTTTATATTGTGTATAATTCACATTGTTCTTCTTTTTCCTCCCTTTCCCCTTTTCTCTTTTATTTTACTCCTTTTTTTCATATTTCCGTACTCAAGTATCAAAAACTGAGAACAATAATATATATTGACAGCTTTATATTTTTTCTTTGTATACACACTCCTCTACTTGCAAAGATAAACATACTGATTATAAAAAACTGTTATTTTCATTCACAAAGGGAAGGAAAACTGGGGTTAAGGCATTTTCCAAGGACACAGGGGCCACTTGTGATGAATTTAGAAACAAAATCCTAAACCCCTAGATCAGTGGTCGTTAGATCAAATGTTCAATATTTAAAATGTTGTCCAAGATTCGTTGTGGGACCCTCGCTGACAGGGTCTGAGAAAAAGGTTTATGATTTAAGATCCTGAGAAGGAAGGAGTTAAAGAGAAGAAAATCGTAGAGGATTAGATTGATCTCTAGGGATTTGGCAACTAGGCAGAAGATCTGAAGATGAAAGGAGAGATTTGATTCTGTGCTAAATCACAAGTTTTGAAGGAAGTTAGAGTGTAATTTTGTTCAGCTATAGATAAGGATCTGCAGCCTAAATTAGTAAAGTTCTTATAACTGTTATCTTTTAAAATCATCATTAAAAAGTATTTCTGAAACTATGCCAAATTGTGAACAATCACCTTGAGGTACATGTGTAATATGAAAAAAGCTGAGAACCAGTAGCAACCAGTGCATATTAAATGTCAGTTGCAAAAGAAGAAATCTAAAAGGCATGTCATTACATTTTATCTTTTCTTCTCAGTCACAAGAACGAAAGCTGTGACTAACTTCTGTCATGCCTTGTTTACTTTGGCCTT
Organism: Cynocephalus volans; assembly: GCF_027409185.1. NCBI lineage: Eukaryota > Metazoa > Chordata > Mammalia > Dermoptera > Cynocephalidae > Cynocephalus > Cynocephalus volans. Next base: position 84,164,828 of record NC_084464.1, read on the forward strand.
ACAAAACCATCAATTCTCTGCTTTTTGGGGGAGTTGGTAGGGCATCTTGGATTCACTGACCCTATTGCTAAGGGGAAGGCTACATTTAACCAGGCCCCAAAGAGCAACATTTTGGAGTTCCCCTGGAGCCATTTGTTATACTTGACCCTGACTCAGTCACTGGTAATACCCTGAACCCAGGTTAAATAAACTTGGCATACAGGCTAAGCCAATTAGTGTGATTGCTGTCCACCGATTACGGTTTCCAGGAACCATCTGCCGTGCTCCAAAAAAAAAAAAAAAAAAAAAAGGTATTTTTTTGGTTGCCAAGGAAATACCTGATTAACCCGGTTTCCAAGTGAATACCCGATTTCCCTCATGGATATGCTAACAGAAAGTTAGAGCGGGCCTCTAATAAAAATGGGGAATGAACACACATACTCAACTCTGTGTTCTCCCAGAAACTCTCTGAAACAACAGTGAAGAATTTGGGGGTGGGTAGGCAGTGGGGGAATATAAATCCTCCAGGACAAAGAGAACAAGAAAGGAGAAGATAGTGGAATCTAGATGGTAGATGGATACGTGGTAACTGATTTAGCAGAACCAAGGAAGCTTAAATAAGCCACCAGTGGGAAAGGTTTAGAAGCCCAAGGGATTTTTGACCCCAGAAACTCTGGAAGGAGGATCCAGGAGGAGCTAAAAACCAGGATTGGTTAATAGTCTATTTTGAAAGTATCCATTTTACCTCCGCTTCCTTCTGAAACCCCACTAAAATGACAGCCTAGGTTTCTGTTTGATTTGTTTTAAGGAGTAAATCCAAATGACCAAAACGGAATGCAACCAAAAATATTTTTTGCATATTTTCTGTCAGAATCTCTTCCTGGGCACTTTTTTATTCTATACTATTGTAAATAGAATATTCTTAAAATTTTTTTCTAGCCATTTGTTGCTGGTACACAAAAATACCACTGGCATTTGGTTATCAATCTTGTAACTGCTAACTTTGCTAAAATTTTGTTGGTTTTATTGCATTACTTCTCTAAATGATTAATCTATATGATTAATAATTTGGGCAAAATTCCTTCGGCTTTTCCATTTTGTAGACAACCATGTTGTCTCTGAATAATTTACTTTCCTTCCAATCCTTATAGCTCTTCTTTTTCTTTTTTCTTATTGCACTGGCTGTGATACTCATATTTAGTCCAATGTTAAATTGGAATAGTTATACTGGGAATGATTATAATGGTCTACAATTGATTATAATGTTTGTTGTAAGGTTTCTGTACGTACTTTTTCAGGTTAAAAAAAATCTTTTTTATAACTTATCCACTGAGAATTTGTATCAAAAAATTATTATTAAATGTTATCACCTGATTATTCTGCACCTATTGAAATTATATTTTATTCTTTTATATGTTAATGCGATACATTATTCAATAGATTTTATAATGTTAAATCAACTTGCATTCCTAGAATATGTCTAGTTTGGCGATGATATGTTGCTTTTTTCTACATCACCAAATACACCTTGCACTTTTTCAGTTTTTTTGCCTTTGCATTAATGAGTAAGATTGGCCTGTTTATTCCCTGTTCTTTTACTCCCATTACTTTTGATAACAAAATAATTTAGATATATTTACCGAATTAGAAAGTCTGCTCTTTTATTCTGTTAGAGATTTAGGTTTGGAGTTTTTAAATGTTTCATTGATGTCTCCTGTGAAACAAACCATCTGGGCCTACTGTTTTCTTTGAGGAAAAATTGTGAACTTCTAATGACCATTCTGATTTTTATTTCTTGACCAATTTGAATCAATTTTGGTAACTTTTACAAGTATTTTGTTCATTTCATCTGATTTTTCAAATATGTTAACCTCAAAGTTACCTATATCCTTGTCATTTTGATCTCTGCCACCTTTTGAGTTATATCCTCTTTTCCATTCCTAATCTTATGCTCCGAATTGTGTCTTTAATCAGTCTTGCCTGAGTTTTGTCAATTTCATTAGTGTTTCTTTTGTTGATCTTTTGTTTTTTTATATATGTATTTTACTTCATACTTTTCTGCTCTTGTCTTTATTATCTTATTCCTCTATTTTGCCACATTTTCTGGGTTATTTTGCTCTTCTTTTCTGTCTTAAGATAAATGCTTAGACAAATGACTTCCAATTTTGCTTTTTTTCTAATATAAGCATTTTAGGCTTTAAGTTTCCCTATAAAGACTTTTGGCTGTGTTCCAAAAGTTTTGAAGTGTAGCCTTTTTATAATGTACAGCTGCTTCTGCAGTTGTTATTTCTGCTGACTTTTGTTCGTGGTTGCTTGTTTCCATGTGTGTTAATCATTTTTTATTGTGATTTCATGATCTTTGGATTTCTATTTGTGGAACTTCTTTGAGGCCTGCATTTAAAGTACATTTCTCCATAGCAGTAGTACCTGGGGCATTACCAACCTTTAAACTCAATTTCTAGTTTAGGTTTATTCAGGCCATATAAATTTCAGTGGCAGACCCATGGGGATATGGTTTGTGGTTAAGCGACCTCAAGGGGGACTTTTTCCCTTAATTTCTGCCCATGTGAAGAGAAGGTTGAGACAGGAGTCTTTCCTTCTGTGGGTCACATTTGTTTTCTTGTTCACCCATTGTGGATATCATGTGTCCAGTGGTTCTGGTTCCTTGCAGCTGTCTCTGACCCTACCTTCTTCTCTACTCTGGCTCCCTGGTTTGGCTTCTTTTTCTCAAACACATACCAATTAACATTCAGACTTGAGGCTGTAATAATTGGCAGATACCCTCAGGGACAATGCCACCTCCATGGCTCAGCTCATTTTTGAAAAATCATACTTTCTCAATGTTTGTCTCCTCTAGTTCCATTTCTTTACTTCCAGCTTAGTTATGTTCGGAAAAAAATGTTTAAAAATATTTACTTTGTATTATTTTTCTTGTTCCTGAAGGGATTTCTCTGCACAGGAAGCCTGCCATCCTTCTGGAAACTAAAGACTCAATTTATGACACTTTTTGTTGAAATCTATAAAAAACACACAAAAAAAACCCCAAACCCAGATCAGTTTGCCTTAAACAAAAAAGGCATAACTTGAAACTCCATGGTGATTTTTCTGTTTATTTTGATTCGGCAAATACATTATATCATCAAAGCCATAGATTATTTCTGTCTCTTCGCTCTGCCTTTCATGTCTGCTTCAGTCCAAAGCTATGTAACTCCCTGCCATGATCATGAAATGGCACCAACTACTGGTAGAGCTACATACTTCTTTGTCCACATTCAGGCCTAGAGAGCCAGTCCCTGTCCTAACCGTCATCTGAATTTCCTGAACTTTTCACAATGGGCAACCGCTGGACCAAATCCTGCAAGAGAAATGTCATGCTTCGAATGACTTAGTCCCGACTGACCTGAAACACACCAGTCCCTTAATTCCTTTCTGAAACCCTTGTTACTAAGAGAAAAAATATTTACATTCACTTAAAAAAAATTGTGATGCGTTTCATCCCAACTCAAAATGCCTGATAATTGTACATAGCAATTGAACAATTCAAATAAATTTATATAATTTTTAAAAATTCAATCATCTGAAAACAAATAATACAAGGTTACACATAAAATAGGATGTAGTAAGTGTTTGTTTATTCTTTTTCTTCTTTCTGTAACATTTTCTTCATCAGTTGTTCAATCTTTTGGGACTTGTATGATCTTGCACTCAAACTGCACTTAAAAGTTATAGCATACAAAAACACTTTTAAGATAAACTGAAAGCTGAACAAAAGAATGCTTTGAGACATGTGGAAATAGCATATGTTCATGACAAATTAAGAGCTGTTGAAGCTGCAAACCCTTATCCCTCTCATTTGGCATATATAAGCAAAGTCAATTGTTTTGGGGTTGTCTACACATTGCTCACGATCCAAATTAGATTCATATGAAATTGTTTCACTAGAAAATGTGTTGAGTAAATTGATGAGCATGTCTTTGCCTATAACACTGATGTTGAAATATTATTTATACTATTTATGACATTTACTATTTATTACTTCTCTTGTTTATTTAGTGTGTTCTGGGGTAAAAAGGAAAAGCCACATATAAGAAAAAGGAATTGTCATTTGAAAATGGTATGACTTTTCAAGAACCATTGTAGCAAAACCCAAAACATTTTATGGGAAGTAGGTCTGTACTGTGGCAAAGGTGATAGGTTTACCCCGATTGACTAATACTATTCAGGTCTTGTCCTTGGGGATCAGTTTCCCCAAACTTTATGTCCACTACACAAAGCGGGAGGAAAAGAATGAGTATCAACAAGTCAATCATGTCCTCTTCAGCCAGATTTACTGTAGTATTCCTCTGAATCAAATTTAATCTGCAGTGAGATCCCACTGTCATCAATGATGGGACATTTAATTTCCATAATCATTGGGGATCCCTCCCTCTCTCCATGTGTTCATGCAAATCCAGAAAACCAAGAGAGGCACTGGTTGGTCATGGGTAGGTTACCAGTATTGATGCTGTTCCTTCTGCTCCCTAATGATGCTATCAAGCATTATCTTCCACTGTCCCCCAGGCCCTCAGCCCTGGGTAAACTCAGGAATGAACTGCTCAGTCTTTCACTCCACCAAGTCCAGACCTTGCCTCTGCTCACCAGACCCCAATATGTAAACGCCAGCTTCCTTGTCTCATATCTGAGCTCCTTCCCACCCTGTTCTGTTTCTTCTTGTTTCCTGTCCTAAAGCTTTACTTCTCATTTTCTACTCTGTTCTTCACTTTTTTTGAAAAAAATAACAGCTTAATTGAGATCTGATTCCCATATCATAATATTCATCCATTTAAAGCATATAGTATAATGGTTTTCAGTATATTCACAGAGTTGTGCAGTGATAGACACAATTCATTTTACAGCATATTTATTATCATCCCCCAAAGAAATACCCTACCCATTAACACTCATTCTCCATTTTCCTCCAGCTCCCCCACCCCTTGAAGCCATAGACAACTACTTATCTACTTTCTGTATCTATAGATTTGCCCATTCTGAACATTTCATATAAATGGAGACATACAGTGTATAGTCTTTTGCATCTGGCTTCTTTCAGTTAGCATAATGATTTGTGGTTCATTCATTCTATAGGTAATTCCTCTTTATGGCTAAGTCACATTTTATTGTATGGATATACTACATTTTGCTTATTAATTTACCAGTTGATGGACATTTGAGTTGTTTTCAGTTTAGGGCTATTATGAATAATGCTACTGTAAATTTTTGCACAAATGTCTTTTTGTGGACATATGTTTTCATTCTCTTGGGTAAATTCCTAGGAGTAGAATTGTTGAGTTGTATGTTAAGGTTATATTTAACATTTTAAGAAACTGCCAAGTTGTTTTTCAAAGTGGCTGTACTATTTTATATTCCTACTAGCGATTTTATGAGGATTCCAGTTTCTCCACATCCTCACCAAAACTTGTTATTGTCTGTCTTTTGAATTATAGCCATTCTAGTCAGTGTGTGGTAATGTGCTTTGTATTTTTAAAATTTTAATTAGTTCACTGCATTTAAAAATTAGGGGAGATCTGGGTATTTGTACTCTCTGGAAACATCCAGGTGTTCTAACAACATTGGATTTCAGTCTTGCAAGGCAGCAATTGGCTGGAGCTCTGTAATTGCCATTCTCTTTAGAGTGGCATGTTCTCTCTTGTTCACTAGAGTCACATTTTATGACCCTGACAGTGAGGGTAAATGCCAGTTCCCATTTTTCTTTCTTATCATAGTTGTGCTGTTGTTTTTCTGGAGTTAAGAAATGTTTTGTGTCTCCATGTCTCTAGCAAAAATGGAAAATAAGATAGATACTGAGAGGGCAATATAATTCTGGAAAAGTAGGAGAGAGCAAAGTTCTTTGTGGAATTGGAGACTACTCTTATATGTTTAATATTCAAGATATGTCTTTGCCAAAAGAATGCAATTTAAGATATCATTGTGAACAACCTGCAGAAAGACAATGCATGCTGAAAATTTAAATGAACTGAGAAAACAACAGAAATTTCAATGAGTTCTATTTTGAAAGCAAATCAAGTAAGTAATACTACCATAAAAAGTAGTTATCTATTAATTTAAAAAAATGCAGGGGGGCTTATAAATAATTTTAAAACATGTTTTGATTATCTTATTTTTTAGGAAAACTGTTTCTTTGGTAAGGAGTAATCTACAACACTTCTTAAACTAGAATCAGTTTTCAGAATTGGAAATTATGGGAATTCCCCAATTGCAGAGTTAAAGACCCAATTCCAAACAAAGTTCTCTAACTTTAAACTTTTTGAAAATAAACTAATCTTGTTCACTTTGTCTCTCAACAGTTAATACTGATAGGAAGAGTGCTGGCCAGTTAGCTCACTTGGGAGAAAGTGGTGCTGGTAACACTAAGCTCATGAGTTTGTGTCACCATACCTGCCATCTGCCAAAAAAAAAAAAAAAAAACCAAAGAAAATACTGATAGGATGAATGAAGAGTTATCAAGTAAAATCATAGTGGTAAAATATGATACTGATAGAAAAATATAATAGTGTTGGAAAATTAGATTTCTTCATTGTTACTCTAAATATAAAATCAAACTATGTTTGGAAGTACCTACATTTGGGAACATCTGTCCTCCATTAAAAAATGGGATACAACCAAATATTGTTTTCATTAAAGGGATTCAAGGCCAAATTCTGTACTGTCTATTTCAAAGAGAAATACAAGGTCTAAGACATATTGTGCATAAAAATTTGTTACTTTTCTAATTCCAAGTCAGAAGAATTGGAATTAGAAAATTTTCAGTTAATCATTTTATTTTGAATTTAATGTATAAGCCAAAATGTCACATCTGTTTACCTTATGCAATGCAGTTCTAATTTAGTAAAAATGAAAAATGTTCGATTCCAGTTTTGGAAGTTAAATGTTCTTGTACTTGTTAAATAAAAAGATCTTGTACTTGGGCTGCTGCACATACATTATCTATCTGGACCCCCAAAGATTTTGATTTTTGAACATCTACATAAAAGGAAAGTGTTCAGGGATCCTTCATTTTTCTTCCCGATCCAGCCCAAATCATCAGGATGGGAGAATACAGATTCCTAGAAATAGAGAATCTTCATTTGCTGAAGATAGGTGCACAGAATGGATGAGTAGGAAGTGGGTACTCAGCCAGTGGAGAAGGCGGTGGCCCAGCATTTAGTCGGCAGGATGGAAGCCTGGCATGAAAATGTTTGAGGGGGTGGAGTAGGTAACGAAGGGTGGCAAGAGAAAAGTCTTGACTTATGTTTGCTTGCTTGCTTGCTTGTTGTTAGTAGCTCAGGGCCGTGGGACCTCAGCACTGGGACCTCACTGGCCATCCTTCCACACTCAATTCCACAGCAGCCGTCTCCTGGGCCAGAGGATGTAGATCTCTGCTTCTGCAGGGTGCAGTACCTATTTCTGGCAGAGAGGTTAAAAAGGTTTCTTGTGTTCTGTGTGGCTAAATTATATATCAGTGTTTATAAGGGAGAGGTGCTTGCTTCTGACCCCTGTAGCAATTGGCCTGTGCTCTGAAATATGTACTTTGATTACCGCTTTTATCTTAGCATGAAGAGCTGGAACAGGCATTTATTAGCCATAAAGTTATTCATTTTCACTTTTAATCCAACTATAGTGTTCAACTCCATAATCTCCTGTGGCAGTGGGTTTCACAGGTTGGCTAAATGTGGCATGAAGTAATAATTTCTTCAACTTGTTCTAAATTTATCAGCTATTAATTCTACCAGATGACATTTTGTTCTTCAGTGACATTATGGAACATTCAGTTCTTTGGCCGAGAGTACAAACAAAACCCTCTGTCAGGCTCTCAGACACTAAATAATCACCACTTGCTATTTTCCCTTTAAATATGTTAGCCTGATTTGATTGACTTGGAGAAAACCTTAAGTTCTTTCTAATTTGCCACCATTGTGTTCAGATTTTACCTTCCTCTCCCAGTCTTTCTTGGGAATTATTTCAAATGTATATTTATTATTAGATGTATTTACAAGGTGGCGTGTTTGGTAGGATCAGGATTAATTTGTGTGAATACTGAAGGCTCCTAAAAAAGTATCAAGTGTCTTGTGATGTCGATGACTCACAATAAATTGTCCGTGGCCATCACTTCATCCAGGGAGTAGGTGACAGGATGCGTAACGTGATTTTAGAGCAATTGAATTGGTTCTGTGCCTGCTGCCACTCCCCTCCCCTGCCATTCTTCCATTCACTTGATTTATGAAATTTCTCTGTTGGGGCTCAGTTCCTTTGATCCCTTTTCCAACCTAAACTCCCTCAGAGAGAGGTGTTATTTAAGCTACTGTCAGCCATTTTCTCCTGGGCACAAATTATGATGATGTATGACACCTTTTTCCTTTAACTCAGTCATTTTCAAATCTCGTCCTGTAGGATGCTAGAGTTCCAAGGGTATCATAGGGATAGCAGGATAAGGAGAGATCAGGTGGGCTTGGTTTTAGGCAGAGCAACTCTGCTGATGCGTGCTGTACATTTCAGCTGCTGTGGAAGATTTCATGTCATAGGAAGGTTTTTCATTATTGTTATTATTATTATTTTTTTGTTGTTTGCACCTCTGCTTTATGTGTCCAGGTTCTTCCCCATAGTGTGAGGCCAAGAATGAGCCTCTGATACTTTTATATCATTTACCCTTAGTTAACTCTCTCATGTTCTACATTCTCCCATTTGCTCTTGTTCCTGGCTTGGGCATTCTTCCCAACATAGGCCTTTACTTCCCTCCTGGGTTATAATTTAGAGCCACTCTCCTGCCTCCAGACAATTCTCGTCCTTGCTGCACTTAAAAGGAAAAAAAAGGGAAAATGATTCTAGGAAGAGAAACAAGGAGTAGCTATGCATATGCCTGCACTACTTTTTTCCTTCCTAAAATATAGTATTTGTAGAACATTATTATCCTTAGGAGCTTTGGAATGGATTCCTCAACAAATGAAAAGTATCTGTTACACCATAAAATCAAACACTTGAAGAGACCTGGAGAGTCTGGAACTATATAAAAACATATTAATCAATCTAAAGTCACTTGCTAGAAGTAAACATTAAAAAATAACATATTTAGGAATAACCAAAAATTGGGCATAAATTGGAAAAATTTAGATATAATCTATATAGAAAGTGAAGAGATTAATTATCAGACTGCTGGAGGGAAGCTAATTTTTAGCTTTGAGGGTATAGGAAAAAGTCATATATAAAGACTTAGAGATTTAACTCTACAAAATTGAAATTTCTAAAAAGTGAAAAAAATAACAAAACTAAAATTAAAAAGGAGTCAATGAACTGGGAAAAACATTATTAAAAAAATTTAACTATGGATTGATTATATAATGTAGGTAGATATCTTATCAACTCTGATTCGTAAACAATAAAAACCAACTCTAGCTAGTTTAAATTTTTTTTTTTAGAAGAAATTTGTTAGAATTAAATTACGTGATGCAGCTTGAGAAACTAAAGACCAAAAATAAGCAGGTCTGGGGATGAATGAGAACCAGGGGAAGTGTGTAAATATGGGAAACTCTAATGGCTGTGCAGTCTTTCAGAGAGCTGCAGGCATCATGATAAGGCTCTCATCATTTTCTATTCTTGTTTCATTCTTCTCAAAATTCGAATTCTAGGGAGTGTCTAATTGGCCAAGGAGTAGGGATATACTTGATGCTGTGTAGCCTGCAGCAGAAGAGGGACAGTTTCCAAATTAAAATCCATGTACAAAAGGGAGAGGACTCTCAGCAGGCAAAAGGAACAGATGTGGGCTATGAGGTTCATTTAGATTTTTAAAAAAACATATAAAAAATATAATAGTTTGAGGTAATGTTTATAATATATTAGCAAATAAAAAGAATTACAAAATGTCATTATGGTGTTGTAATTCAATGCGAATGAGTGAAAACTTTTATGGTAAATTGAGAGAATTATGACCAATATTGTCCCTTTTAATTTTCTTAACTTTGTTATTTTACCTAACTAATAAGAGTGACAATATTTAGCATCAAACAAAATTAAATAAATATTTGAAATGTGTAATGTTACAAAAGATAGAAAAGAAATGCAATTCTTAAATACTTGTAGTAGAAATATAAGGAATATTTGAAAAGTAATCTTGCCTATTATCATTTCTATCATAAAGTCAAAGATACTTAAATGATACCTATATATCAACAAGACTAATAATAGAAATCAATTTACAAAAACCTTAGTTATGAAACTATACACATTCTTTTAGCGCTGGAAGGAGCCCAGGGATTTTAATGTGGTTATATTATAAAGTGCATATTTTACAGAGCAATGGAAAGGAAAAATAAATTGTGAGATGAAGTGGAAAAAGGATGATATTGGCAAAAAAAGACAGGATAATAAAACAGAATATTTCAGGAAGACTCTCAGATGCAAAAATCTTCAAAGACGACACTTCCCACAAGAAGTGGCAGAAAGGAATATCAGTGTGTTCGAAAGCCTTAGCATAATTACATATGGAATCAGAATAATTATATATAACATCAAATAGCAATATCTCTAATTTATAAGAGATTTTAAAAAGTAGAGAAAATACATAAAAGACTTTTTTAAATGAGGAAATAATTTGAAATTAAGAAAAGAAAACTGAGACCAAGGTATTGACAACTTCACAGCCGAGACATTCTTTGTGTAACACCAATGTTTCTGCTGTAATTGGTATCATTCCCAGAAATGAGTAAGTTTCTAGACTCTATGGCATCAGAAGGGATCTTAGACATCACATAATAAAATTTCCTTTTCTAGTTGGGTATGCTAGTCTAGAGAAAGAACACACCCAAGTAACATAGCAAGGGAGGATGCAGCCTGCCCCTGTGATTCGTGGCTCTGCTGTGTCCCATGCTGTTTGTGGATTGCCTTCATGTTTCTATGTCTGTAGTGGCACCAAGGACTGGGCTACAACACTTCCCATGTACGAGAGCTCCCTTCATCTAATGGCTTTGCTTTCTCACAGGTCCTCTTTTTCCAGTCATCTTCAAGGATATAAAAAACTCCATCTTTTTGCCATTACAGATTCTCTGTTCCATGGACATTCCATGCCAATATTATTCGATGCTTATTATTTATGACCTGGTGTTCCTCCCAGGAACGTTTGATCTAGTTTAGAACTGAGATATGACCACATGAAATAAACAACAATACAAAAAGATAAACAATCAGGGCTAATCAGAGGTCAATGTGCCACTCTAGATAGTCAGAGGAAGAAACCAGTTTGAACAGGATCTGTTTGGAAGGCATTACTACGGAGGCAAGAAAGGGAAAAATAAAGCCGTGTTTGTTAAAATCAGACCTGAGGATCATCTGCAATTGAACTATTGTGCAAATTGGTTTAAAACTGTAAAACCGGGAGTCAGCGTTTCTAACAAGATTCAAGTGATTCTTGTGCTTGGAAAGGTTTGAGAACCACTTCCAAGCATTTGGGAGTTGGTGCTAGAAAATGGTGTGAACAGCGGGAAGGAGTGTGATGTATTTTGAAACTGTCCATGGAGGTAGACCCTTCAAAACCCCCATTGTGGGAACTAAACTAAAAAGATGGCTCAGAAGGCAGCTGTGAAGCAGGATAAACTTTAACTGTATAAATAGGAGAACATAATGATGACATTTAACCTTGTGTCATTACTGATGTGGAAACAAGGGTGTATTGGAGAAAAGAACCAGGCTGCATTCTGTGAAATTATGAGTCAGAATGACATATTTAATGATGTTTCTTAAATTCCTGTAGGCACAACTCTTAATTCAAATGACTCATTGTTAGACCAAAAAAAAAAAAAAAAAAAAAAACCCAAAACAACAACAAAAACCCCCAAATGATTTACTAACTAGATTTGGGATTTCCTATTGTTTTTGCTTTACATGGGAGCTTTAAATTATTATTATTATTATCTCACAGCTCAGCTTACCAAATTGTACTATTACATCTAGTAGAAATGATTCAGTTATAGTCTCTTTATTGCAGTTCAACTGAAATATAATAAATATGTAAGTTTGAATCAGTGATTTTGACAGAGTCTGTATGGGATCACTTTTGGGTAAAACTTCTGGCTCACTGCTTCATTCACAGTAGGTTTTCCTGTGACCTCTCATTAATTCCAGATTTCAGGGATGTGCTTGATTCTCTCCCTTTTCTCCAGCTGCTCTCATTATTAAACTCTATATGTAATTAGGATACAATCTCCTTAGCTTTCTGGCTTTTCTTGACCCAGAGCTAAAGAATCATACACTCTTTTATTTTAGGGTTTTGCTGCTAAATACTCTATGAAACAGACAGGGGAACAAAAACAATGGACGTTGGGTGTTGGTAGCTTTGAGATATCTCCAAAAGCTCTGACAATAATCACCCTTGTCATATCCTATACTGTATATGGTGCTGGTCTCCTTTTCCTGACTTCTTCAAGGACTACCCTCTTGGCATTATCCTGATGAAGTCTCTGTATTTTTTGCATTTTAAAAACTTTTGAGTGTAGGACTGACATTATGCTCCCTCTCTCCTTCTTCACAGGTACAATTTTCCTTCACATGGGACCCTCTTCCCAGGCAGATATCCTGGGAAGATTCAGAGTGAGATAATAGGTGGGGATGTATATGTTTTCCTGTTTATGACTCTGAGAAACCTCCTCACCAACCTTTAGTCCCCATGTCCTCCAGGTTTGCATCAGAAACTGTGAATTAGGCCAAATCTTGACATTAATCACCTATCCTTCTTAGCGCTATGGTCATTTCTAATTACATACCTTGGAGCTCATGAGAGTCATTTTCATTATGATCACAAGGAAAGACATTTTTGTTCTCTACAGAGAGGATTTCAGTTCCCTTAAAGTGGGCCTTTTGTCGTCCTAGTCTCATCTTCTTTAGTCGCCCTGCCTCCGTGTCTCATCTTGTTCCTGAAATGTTGACCCTATAACAGTTCCCTAGGCTTCCTTCCTTAATCACACAAATAGCTCCTAAAACTCTGTTCTGGGACTAGCAGGAAGATGAATGGCAAGTCCACCCGCAATTCTCCTCACTTAGAATTTCCACAACTCCCTCTTCAATTACCACCTCACAGTGTGCCTTTACCACTCTATTGTACACAATCAATACAGTCTTATTTCATACAGCATGGGTCTAGTGGTGTGGCAGGAATATTAATGCTTCTGTTGTCATCCATTAATTAAAAGCCCCATATCTATTTCCCTGGAGCACCTGCACAGCGCTGCATAAAAGGGGGACAGGCAGTAAATGCATTTGATGTGAGAAGGGGTTTGTACTGCTATACATACTGTGTTTTTCTAATATTGCTACACATGATTCTTAGTACTGGGTGGGGGTTGTATTTACTTCACACATACCCTTAGTTCTGAATTTCTCAGGGAATTGTGCTTTTAATAAATACAACATATATAGAACAAAAAAGCCAAATTGTGCTCTAGAACAAAGCCAGAGAAGAAAGAAGTACAGAAACATAATTTCCTCATTGCAGGGCACATCCTTTTCCTAAATGATGACAACTGTTCTATAAATCTAGCCAGAAAGCAGTTATAAAGGAAATTATAACAGCAATGGTAACAGAAGTTTGGAGCACCAAAAGTTAAAATTTAAGTATAAATTTCTCAACTCATAATAATAGAAATTAATTTAGAAATATACTCATACAATTAATATAGATTCAAAATATGTTTGGTAAGAACATATATGTATATGTATATGTATATTTGGGGAAATAATCTAATTGGAAATTTTAAAGTAACTTTGGGGCTGGCCAGTTTGCCCAGTTGGTTAGAACGTGGTGTTGTAACACCAAGATCAAGGGTTCAGATCTCCATACCAGCCAGTCACCAAAATAGATAAATAAATAAATAATATATAAATAAAGTACCTTTTATTTTAAGATCCGTAAAATTTGGAGTTTCACCGGAACACCAAATATTTGCACCATTAGTTGCTGTTAAATAAGGAGACTATTTTGAAAGCTTTAGATTTCTATTCTAGTTGACTAGATTTTTTTCTCTACCAGTGCAGTTTTATTTTTTCATAAAGAGAAAAATACTTTTAAGTGTTCAAACAATTCAATTTTTCATCTTTGCATTTAGTGAGATTTAATAAAGTCCTCTATTGAAAATCACATGATATTTTAATTGTGGTAAAATACAAATAATATGAAATTTACCATCTTAACCATTTTTAAGTATATACTTCATTAATATTAAGTATAGTCACATTGTTGTGCAACCAGTCTCCAGAACTTTCTCAACTTGCAAAGCTGAAATTCTGTAACCATCAAACAACTCTCCCTTCTCCCTTCTACCCCACCAACATTCCCTGGCAACCACCATTCTACTTTCTGTCTTTATGAGTTTGACTACTTCAGGTACATCATATAAGTGAAATAATTCAATTCAAATAATTCATTTCTCATAATCCATAAACAATATATTGCATGATAAAACAGATCTTATAACCCAAATCATGTAAACTCATTTAGCAGAGTTATGTTGATATATCAATGTTCTGTAAAATAGGAATTTACCTGGCTTTTACCTATTAATTTCTGAAATGGGTTTTTTTAAAATAAAGTTTTAAAGAAATTTTAGGAAGCTCTAATGAGAAAAATAAAGAGAAGAGAAAGAAAGAAAAATAGTTTTCATTGTGAAAATGGCAAAAAAAGAAACAACCTCAGGCAAGCAAAGTTCTTTGGCACTTGTCCCAAAAGACGTTTTTTGAAAAAATTAAGTTTCTATGATCATAAAAGTTCTGAGAAGCTGCATAATATATCTCTCATAAAGAAATTCAAATTGCACATTAACATACTCAAAATTCTCAGAATTTCTAAACATTTTTTTCCTGTATGTTACCCAGGCATTTCCCAAACTTATCTTTTTTACTCCCCATAAAACCTAAAAACCCTGTGGAGGAAAAGCATGGCCTCTAAAGCATGACATGGCTTCAGCTATGTCTCAGCCCTTGAAAGACTGTGCTTAGACTTAGAGTCAACTTCCTTCTTTTTTCCACCTTTTAATTTACTTTTAGATAAAGATTGCTATATGCTGTATAAATGCTGTCACCAAGACACTCCTTACTGTAAATGTCAGGTTGATTAAACTTTCATTTAAAAGAATAGTAAAGCAAGTCTGACAATACACATTTCACTTAGCTTGGGGTTTGAAACTACTGCATAAATCCCAGGAGGCAGATCTGTGATCCTCCTGGCTA
Organism: Cynocephalus volans; assembly: GCF_027409185.1. Taxonomy (NCBI): domain Eukaryota; kingdom Metazoa; phylum Chordata; class Mammalia; order Dermoptera; family Cynocephalidae; genus Cynocephalus; species Cynocephalus volans. Next base: position 84,180,050 of record NC_084464.1, read on the forward strand.
AAATAAAAACTGTTTAGCTATTTTGCCTCCACTACATGTGAGCTTTAAGCCCATCTCACACAACGAGAGGAACAAACGGCTCGGCTGTAAACTGCTTTTAAAGTACCAGAATAAGAACAGCAAAGACAGGTAAATGAGAACATTTTTATGCACACGCAACATTAATATTGCATTGAAAAGCTGAGTCTGTGTGGACTGTATTTAGAAATACAAACAATGGCTCCAGAAAAGACTACATAAAGTACAAGATGAATCATTGTTACTACACAAAAGCCTCTGAAATTATGCACAGAATCTAAGTGGTAAAGGCCTGGGTAATAACTAGGAAATGACTGATTTTCCACTGGAGACATTTTGTTAATTATTTCAAAGCTCTATAGGCAATTTTAACACCTTGTGAGGCTGTCATTATGATCCATTTACAATACAGCAATTTCTCTCTGAATATTTGACAATGCATAAATTAACTCCCTCGTTATGATATATGTTTTCCACAATTCTGACTGAATATTTGTATGCATGTCTTACCTCTTTTGCTAAATTTAAGTTCCTTGAGGACAGCAGTGATATTTAAATCAATTTGGTGTGCCCTTCAAAACTTGGCCCAGTATTTAGTACAATTCTAATACATTTGGGGGAATTAAATAAAGTTGTATAGTAGTCCTATTTAGTTTGTAGTCAACATTTTCTAGAGAAAGAAGTATTTCAATGACTATTATTGAAGAACTTCCAAAAGCCTAAATTCTTCTCTAATTTAAAAAGAAAAGTGGTGCGGCTGGCTGGTTAGCTCAGTTGGTTAGAGCACAGCCTTATAACACCAAGGTAATGGGTTCAGATTCCCCCATACTCGCCAGCCACCATAAAAATAAAAAATAAAGTGAAATAAAAAAAAATTTTAAGTGATAATATACACAAATTAAGGGCTCACTATGTATTTGGTGATTTTGGTTTGATCTGATTCCTTAAGGAAGATAAACATTAAAACATTTGGACTTACCCAATGGAAAGTAAAGGAAAAAAGGACAGGAAGAGGAGAAATGGCACATTTGCATAAACTGCATTTATAAATTGATTAGATTTAGCATGTTTTTTCGCGTTCTAACCACTGGAGCTCTCATAAAGTCAAAGTGAAGTTCTTTCTTACTGCTCAGATGTTCCAGTCTCCCGTGGTGCTTAACTCTCCAGTTACAGTGACTCTTCTGTGAGTGCTCAGTAATGAACTCTCCCGTATTAAGAACTGCTGCTATGGACAAGAGACTTCTGCTATCTCTGCCTAGCATAGTGCCTGGCTCAGGGCAAGGACTCCCCGATTATTTGTTTAATGAATGAATTGAAAAATAACACCTCACATTTATATAGCTTATTTAATGTTGGAATATTGTTGTTGCTCACATTATTTACTTTAATTTGTTCATTTTCTCATTCAGCAAATATTATTGGAGTAGATAGCAATTGCCAGACAGTAGGTATTAATCATTCAAAAAAAAAATTAGTCATCGTTCTTGCAACTCAAAGAACATGAAATCCATTGAGGAAAATACCACAGCCAAGGGAAATTAGAATTTTTGAGAAGTGTCAAAAATTTGTTATGCATTAATAAATATTAGAAATAGCATTTATTATAAATAGATCTTTTAATCCTTACAACCACCCTGTTAGGTTGATAGAAATTATTGTCCTACCAGGGTCCCCAGAGGTTGAGTGACTTGCCTGGAGTCATATAACTAAAATAGAAACAGCTGGCACTGGAACTCAGGCCTCTTCTCTTGAAGGGCAGTGTACCTCACACTGACCAAGCGTGGGGCTGTTGTTCCCTTTGTGCTTTAAGCAACACCAGGTTGGAGGTGAGCTCAGATTTGAGAGAGTTTTGAGATGCAAAGTGCCAGACTGCTCACAGAGGGAACACCGGCAATGAAAAACAAAAATGCAAAAGGTGGGGCTTGAAATGGAAGAATTAAGCAAAAACCTCTGAGGAAGTGGTTTTCTTGATTGCAGTGGAGCATGCAGGAAAAGAGTGAGAGCACTAGGGTAAGAAAGAGGTCAGGGTTGGTCTGGGGACTGACCCAGACTTCTGTGTACTAAATGACCCAAGTGTGTGTTGCGGGATGAGAGGGATGTTGGGGGAGATAAAATTATAAATTATAGCAATAGCAATGAAATACAATTTTGTCCCAGCTTTCTTTAGACAGTATTTATGTTTGTGCAGAGCAACCTTTCTGTAAGATATTTTTCGTATTCTCAGAACTCCAGTCAAACCCAGTTCAAAGCAGAATACAGGGAAACTATTGAAGATATGAATCTCAAACTTCAGACAGAGGCTGTAAAAACTGATCTTGTGTAGGGCTCAACTGCCCATCAGTTATTTGGAAATTCCTATATGAGAAAACCTTCCCTGTAAATCAGAAGGTATTTATCCTCTACTCCTCCTGCCAGTTTAACAAAATTTAAAATACTTTGTGACATAAAATATATATGAATAATAAATATTCATAAAAATATTTATCATCTGCAGCTTATTTTCCATCTTTACTGTCACCGCCCCCCCCCCTGAAGAATATAATAAATATGGCAGCTTAAAACTTTCTACCTTATGTTACTTCTTAGGCCTGACTGATATAGAGAATTGGCCTAACTAAACTGACAATGTGTAACTAAGTTTATGCTGAGTAAATTTGGTTTGGCTTTAGTTCTGAAAATTCTGAAAGTGACCATAGCACTCAACTGTTAGTGTATGGTAAGTATTTTATCTTTCATTAAATTAATATAAATTATTTTCATGCTCACATATGTATTAAATAAAATGAAAAATAATAATAATTCTATTTTTAAAAAAAAATATTTTTAAAAAAAAAATAATTCTATTCTTCATATGAATAGAATATATATATGGCACTAGAAGTGTGGGTTTTTATGCTGAATGTTTTCAAACTGTCACACTTTGCAATATATATTTTTTAATTCATTATTATTTTTTACACTCTGAGATGTTGCAGAGCAGTAGGGGGCAGGGTAGGAGGGTAGAGGGATGGCCGTGGGAGTGGGAGGGCAGGGCCAGCCCATGGCCTGCTTCTTTGCTGGCCTGGTTGCAGAGGGCAGGGCAGTGGGGCTGAGGTCCGTGGGCTCCCCTTCTGCTGGGGAGCCTGGGGGGTTTCTGGAAGTGGTGGCTCAGTTGTCTCTGGGCTGGATGTGTATGTCCGGGGGGCATTGCTGAGGTGGGGAGGCCCAACCCCAGCTCCATAATGCTTGGCATAATTTAAAAGCAAAATGAAAAGAAAACAAAACCACATAAAACAAAGTAGTATAATTTGAAGCTTAGATTTTATAGAAACCATGGTGAAAACCATTGAACTTCTGGGAAATCCTAATATCCTAAACATATTTTAATTCTTATTTTGAAAGTGATTTTTTTGGTCTATAGATCTTAACGGAGCTTTATTGAGGGTGGATCTAATGTGGTCCATTTGTGAAAATTAGCCATATGCTGCTACATGGATAGAATCTTCTTAATTCAAAAAAATTAAAGTTAAAGTAATGTTGATTAAATATTAAAGGAAAAATTATTTTGCTTATTCAAACGAAATGAACTAGAAATCTGAATTAAACTCATAGGATTATATAAATTGTGAAAATATTTAACACAACTTACTCTTATTAAAATGAGTTTGATTACTTGAATTTTCTTTATCTTAGGCCACTAGGTCCTATCTATCAATTCAAGGTGGACAAGTCCATTGATTGGACTGATTTATCAAGATGAAGAACATCACTTCCTCATGATGAACACATGCTTACTACATTGCCATAGTCAAATTAATATGATCAATTTCTTGCCGTGTCAAGAACGAGAAACTTATGAGATGAAGCATAAGTGAGTGACTAGGTGTCTAGGTCTGCTTTACTTTTCTTTCAGCCTAGGAATGTGCTTAAAACTCTTCCATAAAACACAGCACTGTTCTGATTCCTATATCCTGTGCTAGTGCTGCCATGTTGGGTCCGCCGCTGGCCAACCCGAACAGCCCTAGCCTCGTTCCTTTATGGTGGGTGAGCGAACGACCCGGGATTCCTCTTTCCCTCCTGTCCCCTTTGGAAGGAGACGTGGGGGGGGGGAGTTGTGAAGAGAGGTGAGCACAGCCGCAGGCCCGGTTAAAGGACACTCAGACGTGGCGGGGGTTCTGTGGAGCAGTTCCGTTTATTACCACACAAGCACTTGCTTTTATAGGTAGATGGGGAGGGGAGGTTTTAACATAACCCTATCAGCTTAAAGGTCAAGGACATGCATCCTGTCTCAATGCCTAGCTATTGCAACCACGCAGTGTTCACAAGCGCAGAAGCACGTATTTGGCCAATAAGGGCTAAGGCAAGGTTCCCGCAGACACTCCCACCCTACTTCCTCCCGGCGCTGCCTTAGGCTGCCACGTTAATATGCCCTTGTGGGCCTATTATGGTGCCGCTTGTAATGTCACTTAAGGTGGCCTTAGTTTTTAAGGCCCGACACTGCCATATTATTAGTTGCAAGGGCTGCCATAACAAAATACTGCAGACTAGTAGTTTAAAGAACAGAAATTTATTTTCTCACAATTCTGGAGGCTAGAAGTCCAAGATCAAGGTGTCAGCAGGTTTGGTTTCTTCTGAGGCCTTTCTCCCTGACTTGCAGATGTCTGTCTGCCTTCTCGATGTGTTTGCACATGATCATCCCTCTTTGTGTGTTTGTGTCCTAATCTCCTCTTCTTATAAGGACACCAGTGACCCTGAATTAGGGCCTACCTCAATGACCTCACTTAAACTGAATTACTTCTTTAAAGATATATTTACAAATACAGTCACATTCTGAGATACTGAGAGTTAGAATTTCAACATATGAATTTTGGAGGGACACAATTCAGCCCATAACACAGTGAGTGAAACATATGTCAAGATCCCTCCTGCAGGCATAGGTGCAGGCTGTGGCAGAGGGATCAGGATCACTGTGGTGAATATTATGGGCTCCCTGTTTGTGAGGTTTACTAATGTGCTGTGACCCTGCCAGTGCAAATTGCAGATATATCATTGTCATCCAGCAATGGATTGCTACTGAGTCTGCCAACCTATCACTATGTAGGTTGTAAGTCTCCTGTTGGGGCTTACTGTACCTCCACATGACATCTTTTTCCATTGCAGATACTTCAAGTACCTGAAGGTCTGATAATCACATGACCCAAGCAGCAGGGCTGTGTCCTGGGTCTTGCTCTGGGTCTCACTCAGAACCAGCAGCCTTCTATGTCACTTGATAACTTGGTCAAGGCAATATTTCCAAGTGCTAAAAATGCTGCTTCCAGAACCTGAAGAGGCCTACCAGGAGCTGTGCTTCTTTCTTAGTGGTAGGAAGGGCAAGATGCAATTGTTTTTCCTTTACTTTAGAGAAGATATTCTGGCATGGCCCAGACCATTGCATTGTCCAAACCTCCCTGATATGACAGACCCCTGAATCTTTGTAAGATTTATTTCTCAAGGCTGGGGGAGGGGGTGTCACTATCTTCCAAAAAAGGGGGAGTGAGCCACTGCAGGCCCAGTAGGTTCAGGGAAGTCTGGCATTTCAAAGCTCTCAAGTGCATTTAACCAAATATCCCCAGATCCCAGGGTACCAATCCCTCCCTCTTAGGGCACTGGTGTTGATATAGGAGATTTGCTGGGGCTAAAAACTCTAATTTCTCTGAAGCTTCCCTAATCTGATTAAGTCCTGAGCTTGGTCCTCCCCTAGGTTTGCCCTCTGGATGTAGGAGATTAGGGTTTATTCACTGTTGCCAAAGAGGCCCTCTGGATTTCATAATTTGTCTTGAATTGATCATACTGAGCCTGTCATTAATTCTCTTTGACAAATCAATAGTCACCCAGTGCCACGGTCTTTTAGTTACCATTTTCTCCACATCCTTAAGCACCACAAGTGTTGTTCCATCCAGTACATACTTGCTACCAGTACCCATCCCAATTCACCTTTGGTGAATGTTTTAACCACTGCACCTCTACAGCACATCAGAGATTCTGTCTACCACCAGTGATGATGTCCTGCTTGCCAGCTGGTGGGTAAATAATCCGTCTCCAAAATCCCATTTTAGAGTCTGCTTTCTAGGATCACTGCTAGGAACAATGACTTTAGGTCTGGAAATAGACACGAAGACAGAGAGTTGTACGCAGTTTTATTGGGAAATGCTCTTGGGAGAAACACATGTAGAGAAGTGAGGAAGGTGCACTGGGCATAGAGAAAAGCTGACCTACCATACAGTTGCAACTGAGGCCACAGCCAAACCCGTGGGAGCTGTGATGGGGTCAAGTACAAATACACAAGACAAGGACAAAGGCAAAGCCTGACTGATTCTGCTGGTAAAGATACGATGAGCCAGTTTTAGATTTAGAGAGTTAATTACTTACATAGATGACAAAAAGAAGAACAAGCAAAAAGTGCCAGTACCCATGGTCCTTGTCCCACACACGGAAAAGGACAACATTGACACGAAAGGGGCCATGAGTCGTGGGATACCCAGTTGCTGAGGAATGGAGTCTAGACTGCAGCAAAGTTGTTTTGTAGTCTGCAGCCCTCCTCTGAGGGGGGTGGGGCAGAAAGCCCGGTACCTCATCAGAACCCATGTGGCAATAACCAACTATTTCACAACAGCCTCCCAGGGAGATGGGGGCAGGTGGGAGATGGCTGTCAATTCCCTCTTGTTCTGGGAGGATCACAAGAAGTTCCACTAAGACTCAGATAAGCTGTGGTTTGGGCCTTAACTATATGGATATGTGAAAGGTCACCAGGATGCCCTGGCACAGCCATTCTCCTGCAGATGACCCTTCAGCGTTGTTTCAAATTGAGGGGAGAGGGTTGGGTCTTTGTGCCTCCACATCAGCCACCCCCTGCTTGGGGCCGCAAGCTTGGGTGAGGTAATTCCACACCACAGCTGGGAGCCATCAGCAGCTCATAGTCCCAGCAGCTGGGACCTGGGGGCCTGGGAGGTGAAGAGCTGGTGCAGACAGAGCACACAGTATCCACTGCACTCACCAATGTTACGCTACTTCAAGTCAAACTGCATTAATGATTGTATCAAGATGTAGTCAGATACAAGTAAGAGAAAACCTGACTTACAGCTTACATGATAAGAACATTTACTACCGTGAAAAGAAATCCAGAGGAGGGTAGCCCTGTGATGAGTTTGGTGGTTCAACAAAGTCGTCAAAAGCCTAGGCACTTCCCGCTCTTCCATCCCTCCACTGCGGGATGTGAGCTTTCATCCTCACATTTGTAACTTCGTGGTCACAGGTTGATGCTTCACCTCCAGAAAGAAAGTCCTTACCTAGTTGTGTTTAAAACAGAAAAGGAAAGAGAGAAGCAAAAGAGCTTTCTCTTCATATGCATCTTTCTTGAGGGAAAAGAAGTCCCCACAGACTTTCCTTATATTAGCCAGTGGGTCACATGACCACCCCTAGAATAACCCCTGGAGAAGGGCAGCAGTGTTACCATGAAGGCCTTAGACTAGGTACGAGTCAGCGCATAGAGCTTGGTACATTGCCACTACCCCCAAGATCAAGGTTTTGTTAACAAAGGAGGAAGAGGGAAATATTCGGCTGTAGAGTATATAAACCACCAGCATCTGCCGCATTCATTTCCAAAAAGAACCATCGAATGTGTAGCACTCTGAAGGTAACAGTTGCAAGTAATGACCCTTATTTGCTTGCCTCCTGCTTGAAAACTTGCAGGGCTTCGTGAACGTACTCATTTTCACATTTGAAGGTGTAGTGGGACCGATAAAATGTTGGAAAAAGGATGTGTCTGTAGGTTAAGGAAAAGAAATAAAGCAAAAATTCCAATCAAAACAAAACCAGGAGCTCCCCTTCATGTACCCATAGGTATATGTGCACACACATATGCACATGAATGCATAATTTCCAGAAGAAGCATATAATTGCATTAAAATGCAATTTTAATGCCTTTGTTAAAAATCAAGAGATGGAGATTGGCAAGTGCAAGTTTATTATAAACGAGGGGAAATAACTCTGAAAGGAGCTCTAGTGATAAATTTAGCAAACTGGAGTATTGCTGAATAGTACTCCAACTGGAGTACTGGAGAACTCAACACTTGTACAAGTGCAATTTTGATAATAATTATTGTGATACATGATTTTTATGTCTTTAGAATATCAGGAACAAGAAAGAGATGACAGTCTATAAAGCACACACAAAACTCTCACTACAGTAATAATAAATAATATTAGATACAATACAAAGATAATGATGGAAATACTCCCCAAATCCAACCTTCCAGATGCCAGCCGAGGGCCAACCTTGTAAGCAGGCCTTTTTCAGGAGAGCAGTCTCAGGCCTGCGGTACTGAGTCTTCTGCACAGATACGAAAGCGGAGGGCTTGCTCCGTGAAGGCCGACTGGCAGGCTGACTCACTGCTGTTTCTCTTCTAGGTTTTTTAAAACATGTTATTTCCCTCGCCATTTTGTCCCAGTATTTAGCACGTTAGCGCCTGTATTGTTGAATAAATAAATGAATGTTGCTCTCCTTCCCTCCCCTGCCCCTTAGCCCTACAGGAACAGCACCACAGCTTTACAGAGAAAACTGTATTGACACTCACAGAGGATTAATATAGGTAACAACCAAACTAGCAGAAAACACTCAGTGGGACTGTAAAGCTACAGGGCTGCTTTTCTGACATGTCTGCTAAATTGGCTTTAGAGTCATTTCCTAAAGAAAACTTCGCATCCTGAACTGGGCAATGGTCTCATCCCTGGAATTAGTGTGGACAGGTGGACTGAGTGGCCCAAAGAGGAGCAGTCATCTGGCTGCTCAATTAAATAGTGACTGCTTAGATTCTAATGTTTGCCTGAGAAGTTTATTTCATTATCTCATAGTTATACTGGTTCAGTTTTCCACTTTGAGCTAGGTAGAACTTGAGCAGTGCGTCTTTTTAAGTGATCAAAAGAGGAAACTTTCCTGTTTCATATCTGGTCTCTTTGACGAAATTGGGTATAAATTCAGCTACCCTTAGAGTCACTTGCATTAAAGAATTTTTTATTTTATATTTTTTGAAGTTGATTTCTTCATTTCAAGGAGAACTTCTTGTTTGCTGTTGTTCTGTCAAAGGCCTTTGACTGAAGCGGGCCTTCCAAGTCACTCTTCCTTCCCCATCCTCCCCTGGATACTCCAGTACTTCTCTTTGGGTGACCATGTCGTCTGCCACCAGAGCTTCACATAATGCTTTGCCAAATGCTACCACTGGAATTAGACAGCAGAAAGTGGTCCCCAGAGTTTTAGTATAAAGAGCTTCCAATTATTCATGTCCTCTTCAGTCAAAACAGTAAATATTTCATTCGACACTGATTTTATTTATTTCCTTTCTGAAATATGTAGTGAGGAAAGCTGCAATAGCAGGGGTGAGCTTTTTTGGTGCAAGGGACCTCAGGAACTTTCCATGCTTCTGTAGCTCAGGATCTCTTGTATGTTTCTAATTCTCTGGGTTTTTTTTCTGTCCATAGCATTGTGTTAGAATAACAAAAGCTCCCCCCGCCCCATGTCTTGCTTTCTTATATTATCTTAAATTAAATGAGCAAGGGACTTTCATTATTTCTTAGTTTTCTTGAACCAGTATCCTTGCTAAGTAGCCAACGTGAGCAGGCAGTTCTACCATCAGCAATACTTTGTGCATAGGTGAAAGTAAGGAGCTGCCCTGGAAAACAGAACTGGGTGATCTTTGTCTTTGATGACACAGTCACTTATTCTCTCTTCTTCCTTTTCAATGGCACTCTCCTCCTTTTCTCTTCCTCCTTTCCCTAGAGAAAATGGCTGAACTATCCCCCACGGAATCGGATGCTGACAAAAACATTTGTTCCCCCTACTCATTCTCACCGTGATGCTTTTTCTGCCAGCTGAGTCAACTCTGATCTGATCTGGGTAATCTCATATGTTTACTCCCTCATCTCTTGACCATTTGAACAGTTCTTTAACCATTCTTCCTTTCCATCTTCTGAACCAGCTCTGATGATGTTGTTCCCTACAGAGAAATTTTACTGGCTTCCCACTGCCCTCAGACTAGGCCCACATGCCTTATTCTGGTATACACAGCTGTCTACAGTTGAGCACCAACCCTTTTTTAAACTTATTTTTGTATTATTTATTTGTTTATTTAATCCTTATCTCACACTTGATTAGTTCATTTACTGGTATAATTATTCAGCAACATTTTTGGATCATTTATTTTGTTTCAAGTACTAGGCCCAGTGGATATAAAAAAAAAGAAAAGAAAAATAACATCTTTCTTGTCCCCATAAGACTTATAGTCAAGTTGAAGAGATAATTAGAGTGAAGTTTAATAAGCGCTCTGATAGAGGTGTGCACAGGATACTATGCATTACATAATCAGCAGATAATTTAATTCCCTTGGCTTACAAATATTTATCAAACACCTATAATAATGCAAGTAATGGAAAAACACATAAAAGGTCTCAATCAAAGAGAAAAATTTGGGGAAGTTTCTCAGAGACGTATTGCTTTATGATTCATTGGGTCATTCAGGACTTCCTGAGCCCCCAAGCCCTCCTAGCTGCCGTCAAAAGGCCCCTGGCAGGATGCACAGCATGCTTTCTGCTCACTCCATTCCTCGTCTGGAGTACTTTCTTATTTTAAAATAACCCCTGATCCGTTGAGGTCTAACTTAAATGTACCTCCTAAACCCCTGATCCGTTGAGGTCTAACTTAAATGTACCTCCTAATGTGCTGTGATTTCCCCAGGATTCCTTCTGTCACATTTCTGAAGTTCTACAGCTTGTTGTGCCTTTCCCATTGCACAATTTTTAAGTTGTTTTAATTGAATATCCAAGGCAATAAAAAACAATTTCATAGAGGCAGGTATAGTGAAAAGTGGAAGACCATCTTTACCCCAACCCTATTCCTATTCCTGTCTCCAGAAAGAAGTCTTGTCAGCAGTTCAGTGTGTGTCTATCCAGAGCTTTCTCTTGACATTTACACACATGTGCATACACACATATAGTGGAAAACATTTAAAATGAATGAAATCATATTCTATATTGTTTTGGAATTACTTATGAAGATTATACTTGGACAAATATTCACGTCAGCACATAAAAATGTAATTTTTTCTCTTCAATGTAATACTTCAATAGGTATTTGTTTTCTGACATTTCATTGTTAAAAACAAACCATGCACATTAAAATATACCTTTGTGTATGTACTTGACCATTTCTATGGATATACTTATAGATGTGAAATTCCTGTATCAAAGAGTATAAGTATTTTAAATATTGGTAGATAGAGACAAATTGTCCTCCAAACAGGCTATCCCAGGACTCCCACAGAGTCCTCGGGCCCTCATCTAGTGGTACTTTTCACATGTTTGATCTTCCCTAGCAGATGAAAACATAATCTTCTTGGGGGCAGGGACTATGTCTTTTACATTTTAGCATCCCTGGTGACTTCTGGCACAGAACAGTGCTTGGCACATAATACAGGTTTAATAAATATTTGTGGAAACAAAATGAACCATGTAGATATAAAATACAAGGTTTCTCCTGGAGAAAAAGAAGGGGCTATTTGGTCTTTGTGGAAGATCTCTGATCTGGCCCCTGTACATTGGAATCCTATTTCTAGTTCTCTATTGAGTGCATAGTTTATATTAATGGCACAGTCTAGTTAGATGCATTCTTATAATGAAGATCTTAGATAAGACTTTCCGAGGAGTTAGTAGGAAGTTCTGAGAGTAAAGGCCCTGGACTGGAGCTAGGGAACAAATAATAAAAGGCCATGAAATCTAGGGTCTCCTCTTGGCACTGAGAAATGTGGCCAGTAATCCTGGGTGCAAAAAAAGAAGGTGGGGTCCCAGTAACCTGCTAATCAAGCTAGGAAACCCGAACAGGGAATAGCACCTGTATTCATCAGGGTTCTCCAAACAGACAGAACTAATAGGATATGTACATAAATACACAAGAGGGGATTTATTAGGGGAATTGGCTCACATGATTATGAAGGCTGAGAAGTCCCACAATAGGCCATCTGCAAACTCTATGCCAGTAGCATAGCTCAGTCAAAGTCTGGAAGCTTCAGAACCAGGGAAGCTGATGGTGTGATTCTCAGACTGAGGCCAGAGGCCTGAGAGCCAGAGGTGCTGCTGATGTAAGTCCTGGAACCCAAAGACTGAAGAGTCTTAAGTTCTTATGTCCATGGACAGGAGAGAAGAGTGTATTCCAGCTCCAGCAGAGAGAGAGCTTCGCCTTTTCTTCTGTTTTTGTTTTCTCTGGGGCCCCAGCAGATTGGATGGTGCCCACTCATAGGGAGGGCAGATCTTTCCCACCCAGTCTACTCAGATTTACAGGATAATCTCTTCTGGAAACACCCTCACAGACATACCCATAAATACTATTTTACCAGGTTTCTAGGTATTCCTTAATCTAGTCAAGTCGACACCTAAAATTAACCATCACAGCATCTGATGGCTAATTGCTTTAAAAACAACATTTGTGTGCTTCAAGTTCGAAGGTCTGGGTTAAAAAATGCAATGTCATTACCTTTGGCACTGTTATTCTGAAAGTCTCTTTGCTCTTTTTTGTAAAGTGGGAAGAACAATTCTACTGGGTTATTGTGAGAATTAAGAATGATCAGGTGAAAGGAACTAGCACAATGCCTGGTACAAATTAAGAGACTTCTAGCACTGAGTAGTGCACAAAGAAGGACTGCCTCAGCTGATTTTGCTGTGGTAAAAGGACTCACTTAGGAACATTGTTTTTAAAGCCCATTTTTGGATAGTTGACCCATCCATTTAATGTGTGAGATTCAAAGCCACCTCCTCAGAAAAATAAATTTGGAAACCCAGAAAACTATTTTTTACTTCTCTGTTTTTATAGTTATTCATTTTCTTTTTTAACAGTTAAGTACACACTTTAGTTCTTGACTCAAAAACCCCTTATAGGACTGGACCCCCCTCCCACAACCAGGCACACTGCCAGCGATAAGGAGCATGCCAAAAACATCACCTCCATGTGGGTGATCCGCCACAGCCACCACAGTAACCATGGCTACCGTGAAAGTGGCTAGACATCACAACCACCATGCAGATGGTCCGCCAGCCACTGGGGTGCATTGACACAAGGAGAGTCACCAGCAGAGACCAAAGAAAAGAAGAAGATGTCTTTCTCCACAAAGCCCATTCCAGAGTGACAGAAGCAGCATCTGCTCTATGATAATATTGGGGGACCTGAACACACCTCTCAGCATTGGACAGATCATCTAGGCAACAAATCAACAGAGTAGCCATTATTCTTTCAGAAGGAGAGAAGAGATCTAGGGTAATTAGAGGGGGAAGGAAGAGGGGGATGGGGAGAGATGGGACAAGGGGCACAAAGAGTAAGTACAATTTGTAACAATATATATGCTAGTAATATTGATTTGATCAACATATGTCAACACTGAGCCCCCAAAATATGTATAATCAATTATGATTCAATAAAAATTAAAAAAAAACAAAAAAAACCTTATGGAAGCTGTCTTAGTTCATTCAAGATTCTATAACAAAATAGCATAAACCAGGCAGACTATAAACAACAGAAATTTATTTTTCATAGTTCTGGAGGCTGAAAGTTCATAGATGGTAACTTCTCACTATGTCTTCACGTGGTGGAAGGGGCAAGGCAGCTCTCTGGGGCTGATTTTATAAGGGTACTAATCCCATTCATGGGACCTTCACTCTTATAACCTAATGACCTCCCAGTGGCTCATCTCCTAACACCATCACATTTGGGGTTAGCATTTCAACTTGTGAATTTGGGGGGAGGGGAGTATACAGACATTTAGACCATAGCAGATGCCATGCCCACAGCAATGTAAAGGGGCAGATGTAGTGATTGGGATGAATATAATATCCTTCTGTGTTCTAGGAGGCTGGGGGAGGGTGTTGAGAGGGGCACAGATCAGGAGATTCTATGACTGTGACCCATTTCTGAGCCTTTAGATGGGAGGGCAGTAAGCACTGACAGCAGCTCGGGTTCTTGGACTAGGCCATTCCCACAGAAGCTAAATTGGCAGAGCAGAACCACCAAAGCATTTTTAAAAATCCCTCATGATACCTTCTTTTGCTCTGTCTCACCTTTGTTCATTTTGTTTCTTCTATCCTTCCTTCTCATTTCCACTTGGCAAAGTCCCCTTCGTCATTTAAGTCCCAGCACCAAGCCTTCTCCTACACTTCCTAGCATTTTTCCTGTGTGGCATTTTTTCATATTACAGTTTCCTCTTTAATTGTCCGTTTCCCCCCACAGGCCATAAGCACCTCAAAGATATTATTTTTGTATTTTGATCTCTCTCTCCCATGCCCTGAGCTTTATGCAATGCCTTGTACTAAATAGTTTTCCAGTAATACTTTTTAAAGAATGAATAAATGGAAAAGAGAAATGTGGGCTCAGTAATAGCGGGTGTATTTATTGCTAATCAAATGACTTTATCAAAGACTATTAAAGATGTTCAAGGTCCAGTTCTTTCATAGCACAATTCTCAAGGTTAAAACGTGACTCTCACAAATAGGGAATGAACATGTGTCAAAAGTTTTATTCAACTCACTAATTAATGACGGAATCAGCAAAATGGTAAAGCTGATTCTAAGATTTAAGGAATTGGGGTTTATGTTGCCTTTTTAAGAAAAGAAAGTTAGAATAAGATGGTCGTTTGGGTACAAAACTGGTTAACATTCTCATTAGTTTTCACCTTTTGGATTTTCTTTTCTATAGGATTAAAAAAATCATTTGCATCTCTATCAGATCCAAATATACAAATAAACAAACCTTCACAGAATCAAATCACTTGGTTAATAATAAAAAGCAAAGTTAAACAATGGTATCTTTTCCCAGAAGATGACCCTGTGGTGGGACTGCTAAACAGTGACTCAGGATGACACTGACAGGACATATAGTCATCTTCTTGGCTTTATTTATAGATTGTGGATAGTTTTTCTATCCCGATTTTCAACTCTTTTTACTCTATGCTCTGTATTTGGAACAATTTCTTCCATATCCACGGCTTTGCAGTAATTCTCAAATTTATGACTTCAGTCCAGATCTTTCTTCTCAGCTCCAAACTTACATAGTAAACGTTTTACTAACAAGTTGTGTGACTCTAGGAAGATTATTTAACCTCTCTGTGCCTCTGTTTCCTCCTCTATAAAATGAGATTAATAATAGTACCTGTCACATAAAGTTATTATAAGGAGGAAATGAGTTTATATTTACAAAGTGTTTTTGAACAGCATCTTATACATAATGCAATGTAAATACTTGCTCTTGCTACTAATTCTCAACAGCTCTATTTGGATGTCTCAATGGTACTCAAATACTACATGTCTGAAATCAAACATCCCATTCCCTCTCCAAACCTGTTCTGTTTCTAGTATTCCCTGTCAGAATCCAGGGTACCACCATTCATGCAATTATAAAAATGAGAAACTAAGGACCATCCTTATACCTCTTCTCACTCCTCATACCTAAGCTTTCAATAAGTCCTGTCTATTTCTTGCCTCCTGAATCCATCAATTTCTCTCCATCTCCACTACCAGCACCCTTGTTCAAACTGCTTTCAACTCTTGCCTGAGTTACTACAACATCCTCCTGAATAATCTCCCCATAAACACTCTTGCCTCTCTCTAAATCATTATGCACACTGAGTGATCTTTTAAGAATGAAGATTTTTCTATGTTACTCCCCTGCTTAGAGCCTTACAAGGCTTTCCACTGCTCTCTGAATAAAGACCCAACCTCTAAACTGGCCCTTGTCTCATGTCATTCCCCTTGGTATCTGTGCACCAGCAATGTCGGCCTTCACTGCGTCCTGACCATGCAAGACTCCATCTCTAGGCCTTTGCCAATGCTGCACCCTCTGCCTGCGCTGCCCTCCCCCTCTTTACCCTGTTGATTCCGAGCTCAAACAGCACTTTCCCAGGCTTGGGAAATTTATACAATTCTTTCTCAAAGATATGAAAGTTCTAGATCAAGTGGACATGCAAAAACAGAACCTCCATCATCACCTCTCAGAAATATTGTAGAGAGCATCCCTGTGTTGAGGAGGAAAGTCTGTACTAGACCAATAACTTCTGCTCCAACTCTTAGCTGCTAGGGTTCAATGAATTGGTGGTGGTGGGAACCATACACGGCCAAACCTGGTGTGATAGAATGGATTATTGTTCAGAAATTAGTCACTCAACTTCCTCTCCTTGGGAGTGAGTATAATTCCAGTATAATTCTTTAGCCCCATTGACATTAAGCTTGGCCATGTGACCTGCTTTGGCCAATGAAATGCTAATGGACATGGTGCAAGTAGAGCCCCTGTGATCCACCATGAAATGCTCCCAGTAGCCACTGCGCATTTAGCCTAGGACTCAGAATCAACACATGTGGAGCAGTCCTAAAACTAACCAGCAGTCCTGAGCCTAACCAGCAGCCTAAAGCCAAGCCTGGCTGGTCCTGGCTTAGACCAGCAGAGCCCCAGTTGATCCCCAGACCCACGAATGTGAGAATAAATACTTGTTATTGTCAGCCACTGAGTTGTGAGGTGGATTATTATGCAGCATTATTGTGATGAAAGTTGACTAATAAATACCTGGTTCTCCATAAACTGAGACATTGCTGCTTATACTCATGACATTGGGCCCTTTATAAATAGTGATTCTCCCTGCCACCCTTGTGCCTTGGGATTCCACCTTGTGTGGTATGTGGGGGCAGAGGAAGGAGGTTAGGGAGTGACTGTGAGCTGATATGCTGGCCTTGTTTACACTGAAACACAGCCTTGAGTCCAAGGACATTCAAGGAACAACTGAGTTTTTTTTTCTCTCTGATATTTCCTTGAAACAGTTTTCAGAAGGACAAACTATTCTGTTGTCCCAGGGTGAGCCCTTTTCTTTGTGGTCTCCCTGTAGGTTGTCTCACATCATTCTTGCTCTGTCTTTATTTAAGTAATAACACTTGGGAAAACCTATCAGAGTACACAAAGGGCTTCTTTCTTTTAGGGCCTGCAGCCCTTAGGATCCCAAGTTTTGAGTCCACGTTATATTACTCTGAGGAACTTATTCAGGAAAGTTTTAACCGGAAGGCAAAATTCACCTCTGCCTTAGTTCACCTTCTGTATTATCAAAAAACAGCCTGAATCACTCTGCTAGTCTTCTGAGAGTCAGATCTGGGTATGAGGATAGGAGAGAGAGAGACTGGACCATGGGCTAGGTAGAAAAGTATAGATCAGGCACAAAATAGGGAGATGAGCCAGAGGGATTCCCAAAGGTAGTCACCGGTGCTTCCTCTAAGTTGTCTGTGGCCCCTCAATGAGTGGATGGGGCTTTCAGATACTTCTCCTTTAAACCCTTAAATTCTGAAGTTGTCTGTTCTGGCTTACTTTGGTAACCTTTCATTCAGGGTTCCATATGGTGTGTGAAAGCAGAAGAGAGAGGAAAGGGGAATGCCAATGACAATATCAGAGGCATTTCATTTACATTTGGAAAGAGGGGACGAGTAGAGACTCACAGCTGCAGGAATCCAGGATAGCATGATTTTCAGCCCTGCTTGTCTCTCTTTTTCTCCCTGAGACCCCAGAATACTGAGATACTTCAACTAAAGAGACAAGAGTGCACCTACATGACTAAAGAAGGGTGTAGGTTATTGGGAAAGGAGGGAGAGAGCAATCTATGTGCATAGGAAGAAACGAAAGAGAGATAGGAGGAGAAATAACATGCCAGACAACATACCAGGTAGTTTCCATATGGCACCCCACTCAATTCCCATAGGAGTCCTTTATTAACCTCTCTAATATATAAAGAAGGAAACTGAGGTAAAGAGAAGCCTGGTAACTTGCTCAAGATCTCACGGCTAGTTAGTTGGAGAATTGAGAGGAGAACCTAGGTAAAACTAGCACTAGAACTCAGCTCTGTCTCTAGAAAGTGGGAGAAGGGATGAGCATTATTCAGAGGCAAGCCTAAGTACAGATGTTCAAATATTAGGTGATCTGAGAGGCCAGAAAAAAGGCCCTCACCTCTGTAGGGAAAGTGAAGGAAAATGGTCAGGAACCCTCAGATGTTCAGAATCTTGCCGAGCATTTGATGTAAATATGCACGTGTGCCCAGGTGTTCCTTGGCTATTGTCTAATGTAATTGTGCCTGTGCACCCAGGTGTCCTGGGTTATGACAAGTATAAAGGATGAGTGGCTCTGATCCACAGGGCCCCCTGCCCCTGGGATGCCCCCGGAGGGGCCACTGGAGGCCACTATTGCTGCTGGAGGCTGTTGCTGCCAGTGCCCCCAGGATGCCCTGAGAGGTCACCACCGCTTCTGCTTCTACTGCTACTGCTGCTGTAAGCTGCTGCTGCTACTGGTGAGGACTGAACTCGTGTCATCTGCCAATGGCTCCCGGGATCTTTCCCAATTACCTAGCATGGACCTGCGTGTGAAGGGTCTGGTGACCCAGCCTGGCATGTGAGGGGTCTGGTGACCCGTCTGGTATATGAGGGGTTTGTGACCCAGTCTGTACAATAGGTTTGAAGGGTCTGTGGGCCCTAACCCTGACAATACAAGTGGAAAACTTAGTGTAACTAAAATAATGAAACATTTTGGCTTTAGTTATGAATTGCTTTAACAATACTATTGGCATAGTCACTTAGGCTTACAACCTCCAAAACGGATTCCCCACAGATGCCTAAATTTCCATTATTATTTCCCTTTCACTGGGTTCAATCCATGTTTGTCAAACCAGAGCATGCATAGCTTATGCATGGCAGCGTGCCCAGGGAACTCAATCGCAGGAGAATCATGGTATACTGTTTGAGAAGAGTGGGTTCACTCCAAAATTTGAGAGAAGTTATATCAAAATAATCACTAGAGTTTCATAAAATACAGATTTGAACTGAGTATAAAGGCTAAAATGTGAAAAGTTTTACATTTACTTTGTGCTGCCATCTCAGAACTCTAAGCATATTAATTCTTTCTATGGTAGGGGCCAGTGTGTTGGAAAAGTCTGAGAAGTGCTAGTTTATGGCACCCTGTCCCTAGGAAGCCTCTAATAAAACAAATACGTGTTGACTGGCAGTGGTGAATGAACCTTTACATCCACTGCCAAACATGAGCATTTGAGGACAGATAACTAATAGATCTGCAACATAACCAGAGCAACTTTAGACAAGCCCAAGTACAAAATGGTGCTGCCCACCTCCTCCCCTCTCCTCCACCCTGCTCTTTACAAGAAGTTCCCTGACTTAAACAGAAACCCCTTTTGCTTTCCCAAGGACACAGTTCTCCACCCTGATCCACATTAGCATAATGACCCTCCTTGATGTTATCAGACAGCCCTTGGTACCAACATACCAATATAAGCTCTACCACCCCCACACCTGGTGCTGTCCCCCATTTTCAGGGCAGCCGTGGGCCCTGTGCCACTCTGAACACAGCCCAGCAGATTTCTTTCTTTAATAAAGCTTGAATGGTACCCGGCATCTCGGCTCACTTTCTTTCTTTATGGTGCCAAAACCTGGAAAGGGTTTTGGCTGATGTTTTGGACGATCCCCTCTCTCTTGAGGTGATTGGCCCTCAGCTGCCCTTCCTGGACCTGCCAGAACTGGGTTCACTCGGAACTCTCTCTCCTTTTGCCATTTCAGACCAGTGCATCCAACACCGGCCTCAATTCAGGGTGAGTCCGTGGGTCTGTCCTGCCTACTTCTACAGTTCCCCCGACTACTCTCTCTATGACTCAGGTCTCTATGAAAGCCCAGGCGCCTGGCCAAGGGAATCCTTCTCATGCCCCCCCAGCTATTGAAGGATGCCTCATTAGCTGCTTGGTGGCTTTTTTTTCTCTCAGAAAGAAGGTGGACCACAGGGAGGATGCTCTTTGTTGGCACGCTTCTACCAGGACTGACTGCCCTTTCTCACCCTCTACATGGGATCCTCACAATCCAAACCTCCACACTCTATGCCCTTGGGCCATTTCCTGGCCAATTTCTTGGCCTCCAGGGAGACATTGAACCTAAACATCTCGTTTTCTACTGGATTCCATGTGCTATGCATCCGGGCTGCTCTATGCCTCTGGGCCGTCTCCTGGCCAATTTTTCGGCCTCCAGGGAGACATTAAAACTCAAACGCCTTGTTAAAATGGATCCCATTGGTGACAAGATGGCACTTGATTTAGACACTCACTGAAACAGCAAAAGCTGTAGAGATTCCTTGTTCAGGCCTTTTCCTATCTCTGAATGTGTTCTTCTCTTTGTCAAAACTATCCTATGTCTCAAATTCTAGCTCATGCTCTAGCTCTCCTTCCAGACTTGGCTCAATCTTCTGACCATCAGCCCTCCACATTTCTCTCTCTTCCCCACACCTGGCCTCCAGACACTCGTCCTCAGCCCAACTCCTCCCCTTCTCCCCCTTCTCAGGTAACAACCCCACCTCAGCTCTGGCTTTTTCTAACCCTTCCGTCAAGTGGCTGGGATGGAAGGAATTGTCTGAGTCCATGTACAGGGAGCCGGTCTGGATGGCGGCTCAGGTACATGCTCAAAATAAGAGGTGGCCTGTGGGAGCCATTGCTGTTCCTTGCATGGACCCAAATTGGAACTACCAGGCTGGCCACAGGGATCGAGATCTCCGGGATAACATGATCACACACCTACTTCATGGCCTCCAAAAGACTACTCACAAGTCAGTCAATTATGACAAGCTTAGAGAGATCACACAGAGATCCACTAAAAATCTCAGCGAGTTCCTAACCCGCCTCTCTGAGGCTTTACATGAATACACATGTATAGACCCAAACTCTCCTGCAGGCATGGCCCTCTTACACTCTCATTTCGTTACCCAATCAGCCCCTGATATTCAAAAAAACTATAAAAGAGATCAGGCAAAAAAACCCAGCTCCTGATTAATGCTATCTGTGGCTCACATACTCCAAAGCTGGCTGCCTCAACTGGCAAGCCACCCAGGAACTGCTTCAAATGTGGTCAGCCGGGCCACTTGGCATGGGCCTGTCATAACCTGTCCTCACTACAAATGGCCTGCTCACTGGGGGATTGACTGGGCCACTTGCCAGAGAGGGAGTGTCCCAGTCCCCAACCTACAGCCTTTGGCTTCACGGCCATCCGTACTGGAGCATCTAGGCTCTGCCCAGGAGGAGGACTGATGATGCCCAGGGCCCAAGGCCCCCACAGAGATTGCCACACACGAGCCCAGGGTAACTCGCCTTGTAGCAGGTAAGCTGATCTCTTTTGTCATTGATACAGGGGCCATTTATTCTACCCTTCCTGAATATGCAGGACCAACAACCCCATCCTCTATCACAATAGTAGGGGTCACAGGATCAGAATAGCACCCATGGATCACTCAAGCCCTTTCCTGCACCCTACATCACACCCAATTCACACACAAATTCTTAATAATGCCTCAATGCCCAGCCCCCCCCTTACTGGGATGGGACATCCTTTTCAAATTCAAAGATACTCTAACCCGAAACACTTTAATCCCAGCTACAATACTCCTGTTACAGGCTGCACCCAGACCTGGACCCTGAGGCTTCCACCTCCCCCTCCCCCTTGGACAAGGTTAATCCCTAGTATGGGATGCTTCTTCTCCGTCCATCGTTATGCACCATTCCCCTATCTTTGTTAAATTGTGGAACCCCTCTTTGTTCCCTAATGTCCCACAGTACCCCATCACTAACAAACACCTAATAGGCTTAAAACCCATCGTACACAAACTCCTTTCTTCTTATCTCTCACGGGCTGCCCACTTGCCTTTCAATACACCCATCCTTCTGGTTATAAAGCCTAACGGTTCTTACCATTTAGTACAAGATTGATCCTGACATGCGCCGTTCCCAACAACTTACTTGGGCAGTACTACCTCAGGGGTTTTGGGATAGACCCCACCTTTCTGGCCAGGTCTTAGCTCAAAACTTATCTGAACTTCCCCCAACCTCTAGCACTTTAATACAATATGTGAATGGCCTCCTCCTTTGTAGCCCCTGCTGTGAGGATCCACAGACCCACACTGTTGCTCTCCTTAATTTCCTGGCCTCCGGGGGATATTGAGTGTCCCCAGCAAGGCCCAGATTTCTTCTTTTTCAGTTCAAGAGTTTAATTTCTGAGCTCCATACTCCTACCACAAAGGGTGAAATACTTTCTTTCTTGGGGCTTGCAGGGTACCTTCGCCTATGGATTCCTAACTTTGATGTGCTGGCAAAGCCACTTTATGAGGCAGCCAAAGGGGATCCTGCCATTCCCTTAGATCCCACAAAGCCCATTCATTCTCCCTTCCAGTGATTAAAAGCTGCTCTCCTTGCAGCCCAGCTCTGTCTCTCTCAGACCTATCTCATCCTTCTATCCTGTACATCACCAAAACCCAAGGATTGGCAGTCGGGGTTTTGGGACAAAAGGCAGGAGATATTTCCTCCCCAGTTACATACCTCTCTAAATAACTAGACACCACATCTCAAGAAAGGGCCCCTGTTTATGGGCCTTGGTGGCAGCCACCCTTTTAGCATAAGAAAGCTCTAAACTAACTTTTAAACAACAAACAGTCAAGACCTTCTCAGCCATAAGGCCAAGTCAATTCTCTCCCTTTCCCGCCTACAACTTATCCACCTTACTTTCATTGAAAACTCCCAGTTCTCCTTTAAACCTTGCCCTCCCTTAAAATCCAGCCACTCTCATCCCAAAACACTCATGATCCTTAGAAGACAATTGCATGGAGGCCTTAGACCTCTTTCTCAATCCCTTTCTACCCATCTCCCCAGATCCCATTACATGGTTCATAGATGAGATCGCCACCTCCACACTCGCCCCCCAGGTGGGTTATGCCATAATAAATCTAACGCAAGCTATTGAAGCTGCACAACTCCCAAAGGAGGTTGGGGTTATACACTGCAGACGACACCAAACCTCCAATGACCCCATAGCCCAGGGAAACAAATTGGCAGATCTAACCACAAAACAGGCTGCTCAGTGACCAGGCCCCCACTCTTCCTCTCCCACTCAGGTCCTTCTCATGGCCCCTACACCCTTTTCCCAATACACACTCCAAGAAATACAACACCTCTAATAGTTGGGGGTCACAGAGAAAGGACAACTGGTATACTCTATGGTTGCTGAGCATATCCTTTTAGATTTCCATAATTCAGTCCATATAGGCTATGAACTCTTACTACACCTTCTTCAGCCCTTGTATTACTCTCCCCAGAAAAGGACACGCTATCTTCTAACATTAGTAGATACCTTTTCAGGTTGGATTGAGGCTTTTCCCTGCACTTCAGAGGATGCTACAGCAGTAAGACATGCTCTCACCTCAGAAATCATCCCTCATTTTGGCCTCCCCACCAGTCACTCACTCACCTACGGGCTGCCCCCTGAAAGCCCACAGGCCTCAGCTCCCCTCAAACTTATGTATGGTAGGTCCTTCACTCTCACACCTCTCCCTTCCAGCTCATCGCCTTTAGGCCAGTATCTCCCTACTCTTTCACTCATTAGTGATCTTCTTTGGGAACAGGGCAACCTTCTATTATCTCATCCTTTCCCCATCACCCTCTCAAACTTTAAACTGAGCCCAGGACAGCAAGTGTATATTAAAACTCGAATCCCAAAGCCTCTCTCACCACGTTGGGAAGGGCCTTATACAGTACTTCTTGCCAGCCCCATGGCAGTAAAAGTGCTAAGAAAGGCCCCTTGGTCTCACTTATCCTTGGTAAAACTAATACCTGAGACTTAACCCAAAGAATCTGTTAACACCAAGCCAGAGGGGTGCCCCTGCTCAACCCTCAACCCAAAATCTCCTCGCACTTCGTCCATTTTAGGACCCACAAAACTGAAAATCTCCAGGACCTCTGCTTTTCCCCCAATCCCAGAAGAAGGACGATCTTTCCCCCGGTGATTATCCTCTCACTCTTGCAGGCCCACTCCATGTCCTTCACACAAGAGCTACTATTATACTATCTGTTCTAGTACTTGCTACAGGATTGGCAGCAGCTGCCCCAAAGGAGTGTAACATTATAGGAAGATTTCTCCGGCACTCCTTTACTTCCTATCGGTAGGATGCTTCTTAGCAATTTCACTGTGGCAACGTCCCCTTTAAATTCTTTGGGCTCCCTAACCCTTCGCATCCTTCCCATGTTTTTCCTCCTATCTCAATGCTCCCCCTTACCTGGAACATGGAGGTTTCAGGTTTGCAGGGATGATGCAGTCCTCAGCAAATCAGACTGGTCCCCAAGCAACTCATCTGTCTCCCACTTCACAAAAAACTTTTGTGGTCACCCCCCTCCCTGTCAATGCAGCACACAACGTTTCCACAAACATCTCTTCACTTTCCTCTAATCTCACCTCAGTGGGGACTGTCAGCGTGTGCAGGGGCCTGTCCACACTCTGCCTCACTAACCCCACCAAATGCTACCACTCACTTACCCCCTCTTCATCCATGCCCTAAAACTGGAATATATTTCCTTTGTAAAACTACCTTATCCTGTTGCCTGTCCCCTAATGCGATTTCTTGCATATTCATTTGGCTCATCCCTGACATCACCCTCCAGACAGATGGAGAGATGGAGACGGGACTGGGACTAACTTCGGCTTCCCTCTCAGGAAGTGCCCCCTGCTCCCGTAGGGCACTAATTGTGTCTTTTAATTGGGGCAGGGATCCTTCCTGCAACTGGGACTGGCATTGCGGGCCCTGCTGCTGCCTCTCAATTCTATCAAAAACTCTCAGAAGAACTAAGCATAGATAGCATCTCCTCCCTCCAGTGACAGGTCACCTCACTTGCAACAATCACTTTACAGAACCGTCAGGACCTTGACCTCCTTACAGCCTAGAAGGAAGGCACCTGCCTCTTCTTGGGGGAGGAATGCTGTTATTATGTAAATGAGTCCGGGGTGATCCAAATCAACTTAAGCCATTTCACTGAACCCTTGGATACCCTGGCTTATGCCCCTACTAGGACCCCTAACTGTGTCTCATCCTACTTTTTGGCCCCTGTCTCTTTTGGTGTTTCTCTAGTTTCTTGCAGGAATGTATATAGACTTTCACCAACCAAAAGGTCACTGAATTGTTCCTACGAGGAGGATATCAGCCCCTCAAAATCAGCAACCCTTCCCCAGAGGAATACAGTCTCCCCACACAAAACCAATACCCCAACACCTAAATCTTTCATTTTTTCCATATCTTAAACCATCTCCAGCAGGAAGTAGCTTCAGAAGAATGAGACCTCCACCCTTTTTCCTTTGTCCTATACTTAAAAGGCAGAAATAATAGATCTGCAACATAACCAGCACCACTTTAGACAAGCCCAAGTACAAAATGGCACTACCCACCTCCTCCCCTCCCTTCCCACTTCCCTTTACAAGAAGCCTCCTGACTTAAACAGAAACCCCTTTTGCTTCCACAAGGACACAGCTCTCCACCCTGATCCACATTAGCATGATGACCCTCCTTGATGGTATCAGCCAGCCCTTGGCGCACTATATAAGCTCTACCACCCCCACACCTGGTGCTGTCCACCATTTT
Source organism: Cynocephalus volans (assembly GCF_027409185.1). Taxonomy (NCBI): domain Eukaryota; kingdom Metazoa; phylum Chordata; class Mammalia; order Dermoptera; family Cynocephalidae; genus Cynocephalus; species Cynocephalus volans. The sequence goes on from NC_084464.1 coordinate 84,205,575, forward strand.
CAGGGCAGCCCCGGGCTGCCTGCCAATCTGAGCACAGCCCAGCAGATTTCTTTCTTTAGTAAAGCTTGAACGGTACCTGGCATCTCAGCTCACTTTCTTTCAATAACAGCTTAGATGTCACCCCAGATATTTTCTGCACATATCTGGGGTATATGCACAGAGAAAATACTTGAAGTAATGAGATCCCAAAAGCATAAGTCTGATTCAATTCTGGGAGCACAGAAATCATTCCCATTGAGCAACAATGGGAAAGTGCCTCAGAGGGATGTCAGAGTATTATATGTGAGAGGTGGAGTTAAGACTAAAGAGGCCATCTTTTCCTCCATCATCCATTTATTCTCTATCCCACAACCCTTGTTGGAGAATCTTCTTCTGCTCCCTTCTCAGAGAGAATGCTCACTGAGAACTGTTGAGTGGGGAGCAAACCACGTGATACCCTCTCCTCCCCAAACACAGCGGACTTAACCATAGGCAGGCAGTAGACTCAAGGCGGTGTATTTGGAATGCATTTGTGTGCATGAAGAAACCAGGAATTCCTTTATTCAGGAGCATGGGAGTTGGAGTTATAGATCTCACTTGAATCACTGTCTGATGGACTTTTGAGCTGAAGATGGTGTGAAGCTGGAGAAAACGGTGGCCACATGCTAGCTAAAGCAGCAAAAGCCAGCCTTTGAGAAGACAAAACCAGATGTGCAGAGAGAAGTGATCAAGAGCACATGCAGCTCTGGAGTTTCTGCATTCTTGCCCCTCATGAAGCCTGGTTGTTTTGGGAACTACCTCTGCACTTTTCCAATGAACTCTGCTCTTTGCTTAAGCTCACTTGAGTGAGTTTCATTTCTTGCCACTAAAGTTCTCTGACAAAGACAGAGGGTGTTACCCACAAAGAGAGTTAGGACATGATCCAAAACCAACTTTACCTGGGTGTGGAGTAACCATGTAATTTATCATCCTAACTGGGACATTTGGAGCACTGTTAATTATACCACTGCAACAGGAAAACAGGATGTATGGCCATCCTTCCTAAGTGGTAATGAAGGGAAATTAGATATTCACTGCCTGTATTTCCCAGGTACTGTTAGCTGTTTAAACATATGCTGTTTTATCTGACTGTCACAATAATCCTACTGAGCTTTTCTTCTCTCGGAAGACAAACCCAACTAGAGATTAAACAAGTTACAGAAGAGCCAGGATAAGGACCCAGATCTATCTGGCCACAGATTCTGTCATTTTCTCACTAGATTCTCTTCCTCCACAACAGTTTTGTGTAGGGCTCGAGCTGACATAGACCATAGTACAAGCAGCAGCATTCTGGGGCTGTTTGAGGGCAATGATCAGTGACAAGAGAAACATTTGCAATCATACTAATCTCTCAGAAAACCCACGCCCACCCTATTGACATGAGGACAATGTCTATCCTCATTCTGGTTTGAAATGCCTTTCAGCTGAAAAAGCACAATACGACAAAATCTCCAATAGCAAAGAAGGAAATTGAAGCAATTGTGAGGCAATTTAGAAGAAACCCCATTTTCCCCTGAGTTATTTGAGCAGTGCAGGACACAAAAGATTAGGGGTCAGAATTTTTTAGATAATTGCTTGTTTTCCTGGTTTAGCAGGTTTCACGCTCAGGCTTTCTTTTCTGAGCTTCTACTGTGCTCACCACATGGTGAAGACCCACCAATTTTTGGGTAAGAGTTGTGTGGCAAAAGGAAGATGTGATGTGAGAGGAGAACCTGATGTTCTGATTAAAACTCAGGTGAAAAAGTCTCTTCATTAAAATTCTAATGTGATCCTGGGTTTCTTTCTACTGAAATGCCAAATACAACAGGAAAATAATTAGTTCCAAGTTCTATATCCCTTTTCTTATAAGTGCGTACTTGTAGCCCACAGGACTAATCCAGTCACAGTCAAGCAATTACCTGATGATTGGGCCTTTTGGGATTTGCTAACCATTGTAGGGAGTGTGCCAGGTTCTTCCTGAGTCAGAAAAAGGGATCAATTACTGCCAACTGCACCCACCTGTTTATCTGTGGTAAGGGGTAGACTGCCAGGATAGTAATTACATCTTAATTCAAGGCGACATGACCTAGATAGGCAGCAAGCTCTCCTACCAAGATGATCTAGGTGGAGGAAGAGGCTCCAGCACTGGGCTGAAAGGCAAAGCTTTTTATTCCATTAGAGAGGCTCAGCTGTTTTTCCTGACACTCCTTTTACAACCACTGATGAGACTGCCCTTGCATGGTTTGCTCGAAGCATGTGTTTCTAACATAATCCCCGACTTTGTGAGAAGGTGAAAGGGTGATGGAAGAATTTGAAAGGAAGCTATACTGTGGATAGAGGATCACAATTTGGATTGAGGACATTTTATAACTATCTGGTTCTATGCATGCTAAGGTCCAAGATATGACCTCATAAACTGCAATTCTGATCAGCTATGGCTGAGACTACATAAAAAACATACTGACATTTCCCTAGTTATCTGGAAGCCAGAAAAATACACTTGACATGAGGCAACTTTATTGAATCTTGTAAAATGGAAACATGAATATTTTTTACTGCTATAATCATTTAATTGAGAAAAAATCTTTTCAAAGAAAAGAAACATAAAATATGATTGGTTTTTGAAGAATTTATAGGCTATTTATTGTAGTACTCTAGATATCATGTCATGCCTACCCAGTATTTTCCTAACTTTTTTTATGCACACAGAATTCTATCATAGCAGTTAGGGAACCTCACAATTTCTTGTTTGAATGATTTAAACCCCTGAGAATTATTCAAGTGCTTATGTTATTTCTTTTTTTCTTTTCTTTTCTTTTTTTTAAAAAAGATGTCCGGTAAGAGGATCTTAACCCTTGACTTGGTGTTGTCAGCACCACCCTCTCCCAAGTGAGCCAACCGGCCATCCCTATATGGGATCCGAACCCATGGCCTTGGTGTTATCAGCACCACAATTCCAAGTGAGCCAGGGGCTGGCCCTTGCTCATGTTATTTCCCTTCACTTTTCCCCACCCAACTCCCAGTCAAGAGAAACAGTTTTAACAAAATACCCCAAAGCATACCCCCAATATATGTATGCACACAAAATATATTTTAGTGGTCTGCCCTGAGGACGCCATTCATCTACATATGAATCGATGAGTAGCCCTGTTTGTGCTAAATCGTCAGACCGTGTCATTCATTCTAGCAGCATAAAAAATAACCCAGTGAGGAACAGAGTGGCATAAACCAGCAGTTGAACAGAGAGAGTAGTGAGTGTAAGGCACAACTCGCAACTGGGAGATAAATCCCATCACCTGATGCACAATTACTACTTATCACTATCTTATTGCTGGTGCTCAGAAAATGATACGCACAGGTATGGTGCTTTGGCATGCTGAGTACTTTAAACTAAAGGAGATTGGAAGGCTTCAAAAGCAAAGTCCCTCTGACCTTCTCCCACCCTCCTGTCTTTCCTTCTTTCTCCCCAATAGAAACTAGAACCCCTTATCCCCAAAGGAAGCCATAAAACCTAGAAGGGGAGAAATCTTCTCCCTTCTCCTTGAAGACCCTTATTCCAGAGGGATTCTGCCCCACATCTGGGAGGAAGAAATGCTACGCAGAGGGGCTCTAAAGAATATGAATAGACAGGCCTTGCAGGGTTTCCCCCTCAGTCTACCATATGTCACACCCCTTTGTCCAGTCACATTTCTACATGACCGTTCATTCTTCATCAGACCTAAGCATAAAGCAGACAGTTTTTCCTATATCTTTGGGTCTTCATTTCTGAAGGCTCCCATGTCACGTAAAACTTTAAATAAATTTGTTATGCTTTTCTCTTGTTATCCTGTCTTTCATTATAGGAGTGTTGGTCCTGACCCTTACAATGGATGAGGAACGGTACCGCATCTCTCCACCCCTGCGTTATCAATACAGGTAATTTTTCCCTCGGCTTACCCACTTTTCTTAGTTATTTCTAATGGGCCTTGAATAAAAACTACCTTTTTATTTAAAGATGCAGTAATGGCTTCCACACAGAACAACCATTAAATAGTTTTTCGTGAGAACTTTGAATTAATTTTGTTTTCCTAGAGATCAGTATTTTAAATTTAGTTTTCTTTCTGGTGGTCAGAACATAAACACTACAGAAATGTTTTTCTTTTGTTCCAGTTTTCTACCCTAATATCAACTTTCGCCTTTAGGCTGGGTGAAAACCCTATCAATAGAGATGATTATTATTTTAAAAAACACAATTTTATTTACTAGTTGTAAAAATATATAAAATATGTAAAAATATAAATTTATATATATTTTTACTATATGTAAAAATATATATAAAAAACCACAATTTTATTTACTAGTTTTGTAATAGTGTCAGTTCCCCTGGAGGGCCTGCAATTTGTTTGAAATGACATGTAGTGATCCCCTAAAAGTGTGGAGTCACTGCATTTTCTGAATCTTAAAGGTGTCTTTTTATTCACCATTTACACACAAGGCCTCAAAATGCGAATTTTGCTCATGGAACTGAACTGATTACTTTTTTGAAAAAAGAGAAAAGGAAAGAAGAAATTAGTACAAAAATATGATTATAAATATTTTATATAGTTATGTTAAGAATTAAAGACAGGTTCAAGTTGAGGTTGAGTAGCTTTCATAGCAATCCTTTGAGTTTTACTACAGCATTTGGGCTGCTAATTTGCTACACCTATTTATACTCTCGTCTTTCTTCAGCCATTAATGACTGGCCAGCAACTCACTTTTGCACCAAGATTTTTAGCCAAGCAGGCTTACCTTCAATGCCTTTAAAAAATAATTATAATTAGAAAACATACTTTACAAATCCTTTGAAAAATGAAGGTTTTTTAAAACAAATTGGATGACATTCTGTCCTATTTGTTACCTGGTATTAGATACAGAATTCCATTAAAAATCGAAGAATGTAGTCAGCTCTCCAAGCACTGCCCCTTTCTCCAGCTGTGGCTTGGCAAAGGCCTGGAGGTTTCGTAGCCCAGGAGGCTGCACGTCCTGAGCAGGTACTTTCCTCCTTAGCAGCAGCTGAAAAACAACAAATTGAGCATCACACAGAGGTCTGAATCCAGCCTTCTTTCTTCCACTTGGATGCATTCTCTAGTGTGGCAGTTGCACCCCAGGGAACCAGACGTCAAAGCTTCAGTCACTCGTTGATATACTGCCCCATAAAACCTCATCTCCATCTTGCTCGGCCAGGTCCCAGGCTTTGTGCTTTGTGCACATGCTTTACTTCTCTGGGCCAGGAAGTTACTAAGAAAAAGCAGAGAGCAGTAGCTGCAAGCTGTAGGTTCCAAGGTTTCTAAAAAAAGGTTGAATGGCACAAACACATTTTCTGTCTCATTGGTTTCTATTATTATTATTACTGTCATTTTAAATGTACACATTATTTTAAGTCAAAGAAGGGATTTTTTCTGAGAAGCAGGTAAAGCCAAATTCTAAACTTCAATAAGGAATTGCAACTTGAGTTCTAAGTCAAAAAATTCCAGATACCTCCAGTAATCTTGATGGGGAGCCTGGGTGTGGGAAGCCAGAGTGTGGATCAAGGTCAGAGACTGGGTGAGGGGCTTCCTCTGGAGGCTCGGACTTATCCAGCCAAGGACAGATGCCCAGGGTGGCTCTGGGAAAGAACAGCCCAAGTTCTGCACTATTCAGGTGAACTCAGAGCCTCAAAGAAGAAACAATATAAATGTCAACAGCTGGTTCATGACGTTCAGGAGGAGGAGGGTCCCAGGCACACAGTCACAGGCTCTGGGAGCTGGAAGGTGCATCCTAATGTTACAGACTAAGACACCGAGGTTCAGAGGGGACAGCTACTTCTATCAGGAACAATTATATGATGGGGATAGAGATAAGAAAGCAAACAGGCAACAGAGGCTTGAATTTTTAAAAATCTATTTTTCTATTTATCCATTTCACAAATTTGACAGCATCTGTCCAGGTCCATTGGCTGTTTTGTGCCCTACATATGTATTCCAGTGAGCAAGTATGACACTGTGAGAACCAGGAATCATAATCCAGTACTTCACAGTGCACAATAACATACCACATGCGGGATGTAAAATACACTCCTTCTCTGAAGACATTACAAAAAGGACATTCGGGTCTCGCTGGTTAGCTCAGTTGGTTAGCATCGTGCTATCCCACCAAGGTCAAAGGGTCAGATCCCTTGCCAGCTGCCTCACCCCCCCACCAAAAAAAAAAAAGCACATTAGTCCTAAAGCTATTCAAAATAGCTAGTTCAAATAACTATTCTGCCTTTACTGTTTGGGCTCAGTAGAGAAAAATTTATTTAAAAAGCAAAACAAAACTCTTTTAAACCTATTTGAAAATAGGCTCTTTGGGGACAATGTTTACTTGGTTCAAAAGACAATCCACACGATGGGTCATTCCTTCATAAAGGAGGCTCAAAACAGTTAACACAAGTCAGTACTTTTTAAATTAAGGGTATCTGAAGCAGCAGATGTAAAAGTCGTGTAAGGGTTGGGGACTCTTTGCCATCTGTCTAGGCCACTTCCCTAGTGCTGGAAATGCCTGATCTCAAGTGAGGATTATACTGAAATATAGTTTGAATCCAGGAACCAGACAGTTGTTGGGGATCTCTTTCTTCAATCAGTTTCTGTAGGTGAGCAGAGAAGAGAAGGTCTTTGGTGGTTATAACCTAGACATTGGACTTGGTTTCTAGGGTGAAGAGTGACTTTATAAAAGCCAAAAAGAAGAGACATTTAACCTGCTTGTCAATCAAGAACAAAAGGAACAATTAAATATTATAAAGGCTAAGCGATTTTCTTACGTAAATCACCAAGCTGTACGTCTCTTGGTATTTACAGACTACAAATTCTTTCATCTGCTATGCATTCCCAACATACCAAACTCAACATGTGGCGAAGGAGGAGGGGGAGGTTCAGGTGGCCCTGCCCTACTCTCCCCTCAGCGTCGAAGGTTAACGATGCCTCGACCTCTGCGGTTTGGTGTCTTGTCTCACGATGCCTGTGGTAGGCAGAATAGTGGCTTCCCAAAGATGTCCACGTCCTAAAACCCAGAACCTGTGAATATGTCACCTTATGTGGCAAAAGGGACTTGGCAGATGTGATTAAATTAATAATTTTTGACATGATTATCCTGGATTATCCAGGTGGGCCCAATGCAAATGTAGGAGCTCTTATAAGGGATAGAAGAAGGCAGGTATAGGGGCGAAGAGGGAAGGCTTCTACTGTGACCTCTGAGGGTTTGCTGAAATGAACTGACAATAAAGAGATTAACAGGAGAAAGCACACAAATTTATGAATGTGCACAAAGGGAAATTACAGGAGAGTGATTACCGCATACACCCTTCCTCTTAGGGGAAAGGAAGATGAGGAAAACTGGCAATTTGGAGGGGTAATAAATGATTTTTAGGGAAGATAAATGGATCTGTGAAACAGAAATCAGTATGTAAATAATTCTGTTTGGAATTTGAAAGAGTCTGAGAGACAGACAGTATCTTGTAACAAAGTCCATACAGGTGTGGTTATATTCCTCAGTTTTTTTTCTTCTCCTGCAATAGATAATGAAATTTCAGGGAGGGGGGTGAAAGGCAATTGTGTTTTCTTTGGTAGGCCCTTAAGTCAGATAAGAGAATATCAGAGTAAAATTCCACCCTGTGCTAGGGGTGGTAGTGGGAGGGGAAGCCAGGAGAAGTCAGAAAGACCTTGATTTGAGGCAGCTTCTAAGGCCTTCATATTTTCATGCCAAAGCACAAAACTTTCGGGGTATCATTTTCTGAGCCCTAATATTCCCCTGTCTAAAATTTTCCTAGAAGTTTTACACACAAAAAGCTGAATTAGTGTTTGTGAAGAGAAAAATCAAGTTAGTAACTGAGTGACAAAGGATTCCATTAAACCAGTCTCCCATTCCCAGGAATAAGCCAGTCCAATCAAACAGTTTTGCCTCATTCTAGAAGGTGGCACTGCAGATGGGCTCTCAAGCTAGGCATCTATAAATGATGTAGGTAAACAGATCTTTAAGAAAAGGCATTTCTGTGGAAACAGAAGAAAGACAAAGATTAATGTCTGGAGTAGTCTGTAAGCTAGTTTCTCTAGGGTCTGGAGGGCAGTCGGTAGAGTAGATTCCTAGATTTGGTTTGAAGCACCTTCAGTTGAAGCAGAAGCAGGTGTGACAATCTGACAGGTTTTCCTGGATTGTAGTTTGTAAAGTGATTTCTCTGAAGTCTATTTATCAAGTTGACCAGTTTCAGCTCACAAGGCCTTGGGAAAAAGGCAGTTTTAATTTTTAGTGATTCCAAGTAAGAAAGGAAGGAGGAAAAAAACTGAAAATGCTTGGAGACTCATAGCCAGATATTAGAGAAAACTAAAAATTCAGGATTCAGTCCGGAAAATAAAAGCTCAAAAACAATGACAGGGCTAGAATCTAATAATGGGTGCACTATAGTTTTCTTTTGAAACGTAACTTTCCTCTCAAAGATAATCACAGTACTTCCAATTCACTGGCAAAATAAGTTTAACAAGAATAGTGATTGACCTATAGGCTCTTTTTGAGTTGGCTTTGCTGAAACTTTTTTATAGGGTACCTCAGATTAGACTTTTAGAAAGCCTCCTGAGGCTTAGGAGCCAAGCCAAGGACTAGCCATCAGACCATGGCTATAATACCTGCATTAATTGGGTGAATTTCTCTCTTCTCAAGGTCACCAAAATATCTTCAGATTCCTAGACCTGTCAGAAAGTGACATTCTTTCCTTATCACAAAGCTAGGAACCCTGTGAGGAAACTGTGTAGACAATATATTAGGCCAGTTTTTCCAATGGATTCCCTTGTTCTAAAATCAACCTAGTTCCTTAAAATTGTCTGGTCATATCTAAAGAAATGATATTCCAGGCAAAGCCTTGATGATATAACTAGTATTTCCAATGTCCTGTTACAGGAATAACATATTACTGAATTTATGCAACTAACTATATTGCCTAAAATAAAAACACTCATGAATAGTTTCCAAATTTTGGAGGTATCAGATACGGAGAAAAGTAAATGTTTCTATTCTGTTTACAAATAAATAAACTATACCAAATTGCTGCAAGCTGTAGATAACTTAAAAGAAAAAAAAAAAAAAAAGCTTAAAGCTGGAAAACAAAACATAAAAAGAATCAACAATATTTCAAAAAAGTCATAAAAAATAATTTTTTATCAGTTTAGTTCCATTTGATTAGTTTTTGTTCTGTTTGTTGTTAGGTTTGCAGTTTTATGAATCCAGATTTTTCTATTAGTATTCTGAAAATTCAGTCCAATGGTAACTCAAAGTTATGAGAATCCTATACTTGTCAGAATTCTCTTTATTCTTTTTATATATCTCCTGAAAGACACAACTCTTTAGGATTTGCAAAAAACTTTCATAAAAAAAACCCAAAACATCAGAATAACACAATTAACTATGGACAACAAGACTTAAAATGGCCACAATTAAAGATCTTATGGAATTTCATTATAATAATAATGCAATTGTCAAGGAGATTTGTTTATTTTGTTATGGCCAACGTCCGATGGGTAAAAGAAATTTGCCCACGAGAACCGGGTGATAGGAAAAGGAAAAGAGTTTATTTCTGGCAGCCAGGGCTATGCAGGCCAATGGAGAAGCGCAGCCCCGAGTTGAAACCTCTCGCAGCTTTTATTTTTAGCTAGGTGGGAATTTTTCCACCTGACACAGTCTAGCCAATGCAAGCAAGCCAGCGAAACATAAGCTAATTTTGCAGTTAGCCCTGTAGCCCCTCCCCATCCTGGATTTCCCATTTATTTTAGCAAGCGATTTGTACAGAAGTAGAATGCATATGTTAAGGTCAGTAGGGGTTGGGGCGTTCCTTAACAATTTCTTTGTCTGATAACATATTAATCAGAATTATGGCTAATAATATATTACATTTCTATGAATTTTGTACAATTTTAGAACACTCATGTCAATAACATACTCATATAAATATAACTCGAAGAAAGTTAAACATTATTTCTTATTTGGCAATGTTTTTCATGCAATTTAATGTATCAAATAAGCCTGATTAGTGTAATATGTCTCTTTTGGACTTTCAGGGGTCCTTCTAAAATGTCCAAAAGTTGGTTTGAGATCAAAAAGACTTAATTTTGATTTTGGAAAATTTGTCAAAACTTAAAGTTCAAAACACTTGATCGAAAATAAAATCACACATGATTATGAAATAATAATCATTTATTTAGTCATAGTTATATTTAAAAGATTTCAAAAACAAATACAGGGAGTTAAATATTTGTAGAAATTTTTTTTTTTTTTTTTGTGACTGGCCAGTATGAGGAACCCCTTGACTTTGGTTTTACAAGGCTGTGCTCTAACCAACTGAGCTACCCAACCAGCCCTAAAAACCATACTTCTTGAACTCTGTTTTTCTAAGTAACAGAAAAACCTAATACAGACAGCATGAGGCACACAGAATGTGTTTTTCCCTTTCCTCTCTTTTTTTGTAGTTTACTCAAAAAAAAAAAGAACAAAAATTTTATCTCTTATTAATACTACACAAAAATTTTGTTAAAAGACCAAATTCTACTTTTGTATCAGAGTATTTTTTTTTATATTAAGGCTCAGTTTAAAAACCCTTTAATAAATTTATTTAATTTTAGTAAATTTAACCACACAAGATTTTTACCCTCTTTTCCCAATTTTTTATATCCATTTATTTTTATCTATGAAATTTCTTTTCTCATTTATTCATTCTGAAACTATCTTTATATACTCTCTAAACTAGATAAAGTTTTTTTAATGAAACATATATCTTTATGTACTTTTTTATAATTTTGTTTTAACCAAAAACTCATATTGTTTTTCCTGTACACTTTGCATATGGACTTTTTATTTTAATAGTTTTAATTATATATTTTAATTAGGATTTTTAACTCAGTAATCCTAATTTCTAGTGAAAACCTAGGAAGTAATTTTTAACTGTTTTATATTAGTATTGTAGATGAAAACCATTTATTATGTTTATTAAACAGATCCAGATATACTTAGCTTTTCCATACCATATAAAAACAAGATGCCAAATTATATAAGCTAAAATTTATGCTTAATAATTCATTTTTTGATATTTTAACTTACTTAAAATGACTCAGACATTTTATGATTATCCACTACTTAATTTAATATACCTTTAAAATTTTAGATTACTAAAATCATTTTTGAAACTTTGACAAGTTTATTTATAAACATTTGTTCCATTCACATTTACCTAATTTACTCATTTTTAACAATTATTTTTGAATTGCTGATAGAAAATAAAGCTAACCATTAAAGTTTTTTTTTCTTAACCAATTTTATAGCATATGTATATCAGGCATTTACCATTAAAGGAAGAATTCTAAAGTTAAATACAGGAGTATTTTGCTGATAACTTAGAAGACAAAGCTGCTTCTATTAAATCAACAACATTTAACAAGTCTTATTTCTTGAAGATTTACCCAAGTAATGTGAACTTGAAAAGCATTTGGGTTAGTTATTTAATTTATGAGTGCTCATTTATTTTTAAGCCAATTTGGTAGCATGTAGGCAATAAACACAGACGTGTACATGTGTAAACATAGAAATACAGACAGACATAAATATTTTATAGCTTTGACTTTAAAATTTTAGGCATGAGGCAAGTAACTAGTTTAAAAGGATAGGTGGATCAAAATTGTGTCTTTGTAAATAGAACAAGTTAATCTATCTTACATGGTGAAAGCTCTTATTGAGTTTTAGCGGCAACAGAGTAGGAAATTTACACATCAAAGACGCAAAGAAAGAATGTAAGTTTTCCCTCAGAGGAAGATTTAAATGCCGAGGTAACAAAATCATAGAAATCTATTACAGGATTTTACAAGGAAGCATGCAAATGAGCCTAGCAGAGAATTCAGAAGGCTTTTCAAAATAACCAACTGAATTTTAGAGGGTTGTATTTTGGAGATTAATTTTAGTTAGGTGGCTTTTCAGTTTAGTTTACATTTCTTAACTGGATTACTGAGTCCAGGGCACAGTCCATGAATGAATAGGGCCAACAAAGCATTTTCAGCTTCTGGGGCCTAACACTTATGTATGTAAAAGGTAAGTGCAGTTGCAAGGCAGAGTACTCGAATCTTTGGAAATTTAAAACCTAAGTGTGCAAAGAAATAAAAAAGGATAGAAAGTCAGAGTTTGTCCCCTGTTGTAATAACCACTTATTGTAATTGTTGTCAGTTGCCTTTAAATTGCAGCTTTTGCTAGTGACTTGTCAGTTATTACCCATTCAAAGGCCAAGTGTCGACTTAAAAGTATAAAGTGATCTTTGATATCCCCAAGAGCCAAAGAGATCAGGGAGTTCAATGCAAAAGAGAGCAGAGTCTCAGACCTGAGAGGAACCCACTCACAACTCTTGGGGCACTGTGATAAAGACAGAGGTACCCAAAAAGGGGGTCAATGGCACCTTTTCTGTCTTCCTCAAGGAGTCCCAGGGTCCCTAGAAGTCTTTCTCAGATTCTTTCATGTGATAGCCAGAACTCTGATGTTTCCTCTTGTAATTTTTTTCACTGACCACCAAATAATTGTATGGAAGATTGAGGGTGGCAAAAGGAAGAAGGGACAGAAGTAAACGAAACGATCAGGTCTTAGAGTAGCCAATTTGGTACCATCTTAGGTTTTCCCCAAAAGACCAATTAAGTTTTATATTTTTCTCAGCAAAAATCATTCCAACAAAAAAGGAAGTGGATAGAGGAACAACAAACCCTTTATCTGAAAGATTTGCTGGTGAGAAGCCAGTTACTAGAAAGACAAGGTATCAATAGGGCCTAAGGACATTGGGGTGGCCTATGATATGGGCAATAAAATAGGTTGTCCAGAGACTCTGATAGCTTGAATAGATTCAAAGGTGACAGGTAGGATCATTCTTCTGATTGGATAGTAGAAAACGTTGTACCAGTGCCAATTTTTTAAAAATCCAGTTTTTGATCCTCTACTTTAAGTTTAATGGTTAGTTCTGGGTGTGACTGAGGATCAGTTGACCTTGTCAACTAATGGGGTATTGTTCCACATAAGGGGAAAAATAAACTCTCAGAGAATGCTGGATTCTACAGAGAGCATTTTTTAAGTTTTCCTTTTTTCTTAAGTGCTGGACAACTGTTCCTCCACTGGCTTTCTACAGTATCTGCAAACATCTGAAGTTAAACAAGAAGAGCTCTGTGACTGGCCAAAAAAAAATGAGAAGACTTTGAGTCATTTCTATGTTTAATTTACAAGGCAAGGACTGTTGATCTATTCTCCTGTAAACTATATTCAAAGAATTATGTAGCTGCTTCTATTATAAAGGCTAGAGAATGATTTTGTGTCTTTTTCTCAATTTGATCTTCCCATTAATACCAATAGGGCAATTGCTTAGGGTGAGAGTTCTCTAAAAACGTTTTTTTTTTTTTTAATGGAAGTCTTTCTATTTCAAATGATCCATCATCTGGTCATTGACAATTAGAATCCCTAATGGTGTACCTATTCCAGTAGCGACTCCATCCAATAAGCCTCTTCATGAAAAGACCAGGAAGTAGTTTTCCAGCTTTTGAATAAATTTTTACCATGAAAACAAGAGGTATCCTTCAAGATGGCAGGGAAGATATAGTCCCCCATGATCCAAAAAATTTACTCCCAGAGGTAGGCTACGATAGTGAAAGATCTTTGTTGCCACAGGCAGTTTAGATCAGTATTTGTGCAAACTATGTCTCCAGTTTCCCCACAAAGACATAGACACATGGGCATCTGGACTCATGGACACATGGGAGTACCTCCAATCACAGACCTGCCAACTTGTGACACTGGGTAGGCACTTCTGGGATTGGAATTTCCCGGGACTAACCAGGCAACAATTTGAGACAACAAAATATCTTTATGGATGGTCCTCCTTATTAACAAAGACTCTCCTGACAGCTTGGCACTTTAAGACAGAGTGCTGCTTAATAATTTCACTCGTTTTGAGTTCCTAGTCTTTTCAGACTGGTCATCTGATGTGACCCCAAAAGCATGCCTCTTGGCTCGCAGAGTCCAAGAGACAGTTCTCCCACTTGGTCACTAGTCAAGCTCTCAAGACATAAAACAGGACAAGAGGACAACCTCATTTCGTCTGTGGGGCTGCCTCAAACAATGGGCTTATAAATACTTTGGGCCAATGTTCTACCCTATAGCTCTCCTTTTTATGATAAATGAGAAAGAAAGACAGAGCCCATGGGTATAGTTTGTGAGGTGCTGGGTACTGAGTACAGTTTGATGATAACACAGTCCATCTCTGGGAGAAAAAGGATCAAACAATATGAGTACTGAGAACAAAAATACACCAGAGTTGCTACACCTAAGGACTAATCCATACAAATGCTTTTCTTCTATTAATCTAAATTTGGAAAGGAAAAAGAGACAGTGATTTTTACTGTCTGCTTGACTGGATCCATAGACAGAGACCCAAGAGTCTGACAAGTAAGAATTCTTACTTTTTTTGCAGGCTTGTCAGGTTCTGGGTTCCCATGACTGCAGCTTCCAGAAGAGTAGAGCGTTTTTGGTTGATCCTACCAACTTTGCTATATCTGTAGGAGTAAAGAGTGAAAGCTTCCCCTCCACTTTCTGAAGGTTCACCAAAATGGGCTGACAATAGAGAGATTAGCAGGAGAAGAAGAACACAAACTTATTAACATGCACAAGGGAAAATTGTAGGAGAGCGATTACCTGATAACCCAATAAGGTGCAGATGTTTATATAACTTTCTTCATAGGGAAAGGGGAGATGGGGAAAATGTGGCAATTTTGAGGGGCAGTAAATGACTTTTAGGGAAGATGAATGGACCCAGTAGACAGAAATTAGCTTGTAAATGATTCTCTTTGGATTTTGAATGAGCCTGACAGACAATGTATTATAACAAAGTCCATCCAGATGTAATTACATCAATCAGTCTTTTTTTTTTTCTCCCCATCATAGATAATGACATCTCAGGGAAGAGATGGAAGGCAACTGTGTTCTCTTTGGCAAGTTCAGTCTTAAGACAGATAAGGGAATGTCAGAATAAAATTTAACCCTGTTCTGTGGGGAAGGGGGAGAAGAGAGGTCAGAAAGTCCTTAATTCCAAGGCAGCTCCTAAGGCCCTCTTATGTTTATGCCAAAGTGCCATACTTTTGGGGTATCATTTTCTGAGCCCCAACACAGGAGAGCCAGAGAAAGAGACATGAGGATGGAAGCACTGGTGATTCCTGGCTTGGAAGATGTAGAAGGGATACAAGGAAGGCAGGCAGGCAGCTTTTAGAGATGGAAAAGGCAGGAAAATGAATTTTCCTCTAGAGCTTCTATGCCAATACCTTGATTTTAGTCCCCTAAGACCCATTTTCTGACTTCTGACTGTTAGAACTGTAAGATAATAAATTTGTGTTGTTTTAAGCCAGTAAGTTTGTAGTCATTTGTTTCAGCAGCTGTAGGAAACTAATTCAAGGCCTCACCACATATTTGTGACCGGAGAATGACATTCCTGGGGTTCTTTTCAGCAATTGGTGGTTTGATGCCTGGTGGTTTCAGATCTAAGAGTGTTAAGGAATTGGGTATTGACCACTGAGGCTTCTTTCGGAGCCCAAGATGAAGCCATTTTCTCCCAAGTTGCAATGACCTTGGCTTTAACTCCATGGGATGCTTCTGCTTCTGAACCTGTGGTTGTAGACAGTTGTGCAGGTGAGTTTGCAGGCCTAATTTCCTCACTCTACTTCTATCCCCCAGGCATGGCATGTGTGTGCAATTTCTTCTGTGTCGGAGACAACTGAGAAAGTTTCTTGGTGCCAAAATATGGGTTTTGAAGCATTGATAAGATTTGCTGTGGTGGCATTCTGAAGTTGGTGGCATTCTGAAGTTGGTGACATAAATCTTCCATACAAATTGTTGTGGAATCCTTGGTAAATTTCCCCTCAGATGGAATATCCAATGACATCCACTTTGATGAAGCTATCACTCACGGCAGGATAAAAAACAAACCAGGTTATTTGGCTCCTCCTTATAAGATGTGGCCCAATCTTAATATATATTGGCTCTTTCACATTCTTTTAGGATACTTACGGGGAAAGTTATGAGTGAAAAATCAAAATCCATCTGCAAACCTATATTGAGTTCTTGAGGGAATCACAAGAAGCCAGACTAAGTGTCCTCAGTATGATACAGTCAGCTGTCAGAGTCCAGGTCTCTGATCTCATTTCAGCAGAGCTGTAGGGGCTGAAGAATGCATTGGTATATTTAAAAAGCTTAATAGGTGATTCTCACATTCAGCCAAGTGTGCAAAGCCCCATTTCAAAACATCTCTGTAAGTTAAATACCATTAATATTTTCTTTTTAGTGAAATGAAGAAAATGAAAAGTTAAAAAATAAGTCATGGAAAGGTCACTTAATTTGCCCAAGGTCCCACAGTAAGTAAGGGACAAAGCTGGGGTTCAAATCCAGAATTCAGACTCTAAAACATTAGGTTTTTCTGCTGCCTTATGTATATAGTTGAATCCTTAGCAAACAGCGGAATTCCTATTGTTCAACAAATGCTTGCTGAATGAGTAAATGAAAAAATAAATGAATGACAACACCTATTTGTCGTATAGGATATCAGTTAAAATATTGGTGGATGTGGGCTCAGAGTTACTTTCTAATTTACAGAGCGCTTTCATACATTGTTTTGCCTCATGCTCATTTCCGAAACTTTTTCTCTAGGACTTAATTTTTATTTTAATTCTTAAAAAAGTCTAGAATCAAGAAACAAAATATGAAGAGAAATAGTAGCATTTTCACCCCCAAATCCATGAAAAATGATCATTTTTTTGAGTGCTCCTATGTTCTAGGATTCTTAGGTATGTAATTTCCAAAGTCATGGTTTTATTTTAAACAGCTGAATATTTCTTATATTAAGAAATGCGTTTTTGGTTAGCCTAGAACTAAGACAATCTGAAATGATTAATATAAATTTGATTTAACTCAACTTTTAAAATACTGAGTTGTTTAAAAAATGCTTCACTTCCATGATGTAGCAAAAATATACATTTAATCTTCAAAATCTTTAAAACCATGACAATGTCACTTTCCTGATCATTTAATGACAAATGGGAAGGAATCTGCTTCTCATTCTTTGTAAACCTAAAACTCCCTTTAAAATTAGTGGAAATAAAGAGGCCAGAAAGGAGACTTTTGAATTTAGAGCAATTTATTACATGGTGGCATTGAAATGAAAGCTAAAGTAAATTTTTTTTTCTGTAAAAGTATAAGAAATCCAAGAGATGCAAAAGTTGGTTTTGTTACAAAGTGCTTGTGCACTAAAATAAAAATGGAAAGTGGAGAGAAGTAGAATAGGAATTGCAAATTGCCTTTTATGTTGTGGTTGAAGGCACTTTCCTGTTCAATAATTTTAATAAAGAAACCTCCCCCCAGTCAACCCCCCAATCAGTTTGAACATAATTCAAGCATTATACACCTTGTTCCCTTGGGTTTATACCTTCGTGGTTTCAAATTATGTCTAGTATCCTGCCATGACTCAGATCGGTCTACTGTAATTAAAAATTAGGCTCCAAAGCAACTAGAAATTCATGTTTTTCTTGTTTCAAAAACAAAATTTTATTTACAGTCAACCTATCATTACTTTAATTTTCAAATTCAGCAAGTCATTAGCAGATTATAGGACACTCAGAGAAATAAAGTTCAAATTACCTTTGTGGTTTATTTTTTTCTCCAAATTCTCCATCAAATACCTTTAGACACTGGTTCCCAGCCTGTAGGATGTAGGTCACCAGGATGTTAAGGCAAGGGATTCTCAGCCTCCTGGATGGCTGTTCACTGAATAGCTAAAATGTTGCACACATTAATGCACTACCATTTTCCAAATTTACGTAGATGTTAATGTGACTCATAAAATTCCAATTCATTAAAAAGTCATAGTTAATTCATTATAACAGTTTTTCATAATATATTTCTTCAGTCTACAGACAGCTACTTTTGTGGAGGGATGATATTATGCAATATTTCTTGAAATCAAAAAGATGTCCTCATGATTGAAAATTAGAGCAGACACATAACTAGAGAAAACAGCCACACCAATGGTCACCTCTTCTGATATAGTATATAATGACAGCAGTAAATGGCCTATCCAACTAATTGTTGGAAGATCTATGTGTTTCTTCCAGCTTTTAGTTATAGCCCTGGATAAATAACTCCAAATATTTCAAGCCCCAAATGTATTGCCTAAGAAATTTGAAAATATATTTTAAAACTTTTTTATATTTGCAGAGTAGGGGGCTGTGCTCTCTCATAGAAGGAATGTGCATAAGCCCAATAATTCACCACAAAGGTCTTTGTTTTTTCACTAGACAGTTGTGGTTAGATCCTTATGTGCACTGAAAGCAAGTTCTTTTCAGGCATTCACATTTGGGATCTCACTGCACATATCTAGGGGCTCTGGCAGGGAACAAGAAGGGTTTTGAAAGAGATTGGAATATAAGTGAACAATGTTGTTGATTAGTCAGCAAACAGCCAACCAACCAGCTAGAACTCAGGCTGGTACAGGCTGGAGGCAGAGGAGAGCTGGGGCATTTCCTTGTGTTTCAATCTCTCTCCTTGGGGTCACTGGTTCCATTTACTCAGAACTTATCGAGTCAGCAACTGTTCAAAATTCACTGCCATTGTTATTACATTTAAATCTTGCAGCAACCCTGAGGAGATAGCAGATAAAGAAACTGAAATTCAGATAAGTTAGATGGCCTTTATGTTACCCAGGTAGGGAGACTCAGGTATGGAACTTGGATTCAACCTCACAGCCTGTGCTTTAGTAAATATCAGTGCAAAGTCAATCCCCAGGCAGAGATGTGAAGTGAATGAAGGAAACCAGAATGTCCCCCCCCATTTTCCTACTTGCTATGGTTTTTTAGTTCCAAGCTCATGTTGGAACTAAACTCCCAATATGGTGGTGGAAGGCAGGGCCTTTAAGAGGTGATTGGATTGCGAGGACTATGTCCTCATGAATGGATTGTTCCCCTTGTATAGTAATGAGTTGATGGTTTAATGGGCTGTCATGGGCGTGGTTCTGATGGCTTTATAAGGAGAATGAGTGAGAAGGTCAACTGTCTGGCTCATGCCATTCTCTCACCATGTGATACCTGGGACTCTGTAGAGAGTTCCCACCCAAAAGAAGGCCCTCACCAGATGAGCTCCCCTGCACTGTGGACTTCCTAGCTTCCTGTTTTAGTTCTTTTTGTGTTGCTGTAACAGAACTGCCTGAGACAGTGTAATTTATAAGGAAAAGAGGTTTATTTGGCTGGGACAGCTGCATCTGGCATGGGCCTCAGGCTGCTTCTACTCATGGCAGAAAGTGGCAGGCAGCTGGTGGGTACAAGCAGATCACATGGCGAGAGGAAGCAAGAGAGAGAAAGAGGAGGTGCCAGGGTCTTTTTAAGCAATGAGCTCTCATGGGAACAAATAGAGCGAGAACTCATTCATTAATTCCCCCTCCCCTAGGGAGAACATTAATCCATTCATGAGGGATCCACCCTCATGACTCAATCAGTTTCCAACACTGCCACATTGGAGATCAAATTTCCACATGAGTTTTGGAGGGGACAACACATCCAAACTCCATCACTTCCCAAACTGTAAGAAATAAATTTTGTTTTCTTACAAATTACCCAGTTTCAGATACCCATTTGTAAGCAACTCCTTGATACAAAAATTACTTTTTAACTAAAGGAAATTAAGAAGCAGCAAATGGAGGAAGAAATCTCTCTCTACTTTCCTTTTCTGCCTGAAGACAGGATATAAATTCTCCTTTCCTGGAGACAACTCTCATCAGCTGAGAGACAGCACCAGACGAATCTGCAAACAAACCTTACTCCATTAGTTTCTTCCCCTATATCCACTTTCCAGTTTCTTGCCCTCAGAAGCCTAAAACTACTTTCCTTTGTCCTGTCATTTCTCTACAAATTTATTGTTCTTTGTTGAGGATGCTGTGGAAGCCAGAGTTCTAAGCCACTGCTTTGAGTTACTTTTCACTGGGGTTTCTCCCATGTCACCCCATGCGAAAAACACATTAACAGACTTGCTTGTTTTTCTCTTCTTAATCTGTCTTTTGTTACAGGAGTCTGTCCTTAGTATAAATTTATGAAGATTGAGGAGAAATTATATTTCCTCCCCAATGTGGGCAAAGTTAATCTTCTCTCTGTTTTAATTGGGGAATCCTGTCAGTGGTCTTTACGGCCCGTGGGCTGGTATGGTGTACTCATAAGTCCTGCTATCCCCTGCAGAATCCAAGCAGGATCGCTCAAAGGGTGCTGCTACACCCTTTTTCTGCCTTGTGTTAACAGCTAGTTCCTGCTTCTGTACCAGGCTGTCCCAGAACAACAAGCGCCATCCCTACACCTTCTCACCATTGCCTGTCACACCCTCACAAGCTCTGTGGGTCTCTCCTCCTCCTCCCCCAGCTCCAGCAGTTCCAGGTTGGTAGTCTTTGCTTTTTAATGGCTGTAAATTGGTGACTTGTGAGAAGGTGTAACACCGGGAATTGTCTATTCTGCCACCTTGATGTCATCACTCTCAGAATCTCTTTAATTTCTGCCGTCAGTGTTTTGTAGTTTTCATTGCAGAGATCTTTCACTTCCTTGGTTGAATTTAGTCCTAGGTATTTTATTTTCTTGGTAGCTATTTTAAGTGGAATTGCTTTCTTGATTTCTTTTTCTACTAGTTCACTATATAGAAACACTACTGATTTTTGTATATTGATTTTTTTATCCTGCAACTTTGCTGAATTTCTTTATCAGCTCTAATTTATTTTTGGGGGGGAGTCTTTTTCTTTTTCTATGTATAAGATATGTCATCGGCAAACAGGGAAAATTTGACTTTGACTTTTCCAGTTTGGATGCCTTTAATTTCTTTCTCTTCCCTGATTGCTCTAACCAGATCTTCCAATACTGTGTTAAATAGGAGTCGTGAGAGTGGGTACCCTTGGCATGTTGCTATTCTTAGAGGAGAAGCTTTCAGCTTTTACCCATTCAGGATGATGTTAGCTGTGAATTTGTCATACATGGCTTTTATTGTGTCGAGATACTTTCCTTCTATACCTAATTTGTGGAGACTCTTTATCATGAAGGGATGTTGAATTTTGTCAGATGATTTTTCTGTATCTATTGAGATGATCACATTGTTTTTGTCCTTCATTTTGTTGATGTGGTGTATCACATTAATTGGTTTTGTATGTTGAACCATCCTTGTACCCTTCAGATAAATCCCATTTGATCATGGTGTATACTCTTTTTGATATGCTGTTGAATTCTGTTTGCTAGCATTTTGTTGAGAATTTTTGCATCTACATCTATCAAGGATATTTGCCTGTAGTTTTCTTTTTTTGTTGTGTGTTTGTCAGATTTTGGTATCAGAGTGATGCTGGCCTCATAGAATGAGTTTAGAAGAATGGCCTCTGTTTGATTTTTTGGAATAGTTTTAATGTAAGTGATATTCATTTTCCTTTAAAAGTTTGGTAGAATTCAGCAGTGAAGCCAACGGTCCTGGGCTTTTCTTTGTTGGGAGACTGCTGATCACTGATTCAACTTTGTTGCTCATTAATAGTCTAAGGTTTTTTATGTCTTCTTGGTTCAGTCTTGGTAGGTTGTGTGTGTTCACAAATTTATCCATTTCCTCCAGATTTTCAAATTTGTTGGCATGTAGTTGTTTATAATAGTGTCTAATTATTCTTTGTATTTCTGTGGTATCAGTTTAATGTCTCCTTTTTTTTTTTTTTTTTAAAGATGACTGGTAAGGGGATCTTAACCCTTGACTTGGTGTTGTCAGCACCACGCTCAGCCAGTGAGCGAACCGGCTATCCCTATATGGGATCCGAACCCGGGGCCTTGGTGTTATCAGCACCGTACTCTCCCGAGTGAGCCACGGGCCGGCCCATAATGTCTCCTTTTTCATTTCTGATTTTTGTTATTCTCTCTTCTTAGTCTCTCAAGTGATTTGTCAAGTTTATCTTGTCAAAAAAAACCTTTTACTTTTGTCAATCTTTTTTGTCTTTTTATTTATGATGATGATGATGATGATGATGATGATGATGATGATGTCTATTTCATTTAGTTCTGCTCTAATCTTTATTATTTCTTTTCATCTACTAATTTTGGGATTGGATTGTTCTTGTTTTTCTAGTTCTTTGAGATGTAATATTAGGCTGTTTATTTGAAGTCTTTCTATACTTTTGATGTAAAGAATACTTATTGCAATAACATTCCCTATTAGTACTGTTTTTGCAGTATCCCATAGGTTTTTGTTTAATGTGCTTTTATTTTCATTTGTTTCAAGAAATTTTTTTATTTCCTGCTTAATTTCTTTTTTGCCCCATTGGTTGTCAGGAGCATGTTGTTTAATTTCCATGTATTTATGTAGTTTCCAAAGTTTCATTTGTTATTGATATCTAGTTTTATTCCATTGGGATCTAAAAAGATATTTGATGTGATTTCAGTTTTTCTTAATTTGTTGAGACTTGACTTGTGTCCTAACATGTGGTCTATACTGGAGAATGTTCCACATGCTGATGAAAAAAAAAATGTATATTCTGTAATTGCTGGATAAAATGTTCTGTAAATGTCTGTCAAGTCCAGTTGGTCTAAAGTATAATTAAATTCAATGTTTCTCTGCTGATTTTTTGTCTAGATGATCTGCCTAATGCTGAAAGAGGGGTGTTAAGGTTCCCAACTATTACAGTATTGGAGTCTATCTCTCCCTTTAGATCCAATAATATTTGCTTTATATTGGGTGCATATATATTTACAACTGTTATATTTTCTTGCTGAATTCATCCCTTTATCATTATATAATGACCTTCTTTGTTTCTCTTTATAGTTTTTGTTTTGAAGTCTATTTTATCTGATATAATTATAGCTACACCACTTGTTTTGGTTTCCATTTACATGGAACATCTTTTTCCATCCCTTCACTATTAGTCTGTGTGTGTCTTTACAGGTGAAACGAGTTTCTTGTAGGAAGCATATTGTTGGATCTAGTTTTACAATTCATTCATTCAGTTTTTTAAGTGGGGAATTTAATCCACTTACATTCAGGGTTGTTATTGAAAGGTATTGCCTTACTCCTGGCATTTTATTGATTTTTTTTAATGGTTGTTTTATATATCTTTTGTTCCTTTCTTTCCCCTTTATTGTTTGTCTTTGGTGTTTATTTTTTTGTAGTGATGATACATAGCTTCTTTCTCTCTCTCATTTGCGTATCTGCTCTGCCACTGGTTTTTGTTCTTTCTTGTGTATTCATGGTAGTGATTATCATTTTTTGAATTCCAGATGTAGGACTCCCTTGAAGATTTCTTGTAGGGCTGGTCTTGTGGTGGTGAATTCCTGCAGTTTGTGTTTTTCTAGGAGGAAAACTATTTCTTCTTCATTTCTGAAGGATAGCTTTGCTGGGTGTAGTTTTCTTTGCTGGCAGTTTTTTTCTTTTAGTACTTTGAATATATCATCCCATTCTCTCCTGACCTGTAAGGTTTCTGCTGAGAAATCTGCTATTAGTTCGATGGAGATTCCCTAATAGGTGACTTGATGCTTTTCTCTTGCTGATTTCAGAATTCTTTGTCTTTGACTTTTGACAATTTATATAAAATGTGCCTTAGAGGGGACCTTTTTAGGTTGAATCTGTTTGGGGATCTTTGAGCCTCTTTGATCTGGGAGTCCATATGTCTCCCAATGCTTGGAAAGTTTTCAGCTATTATTTCATTAAATAGGTTTTTGATGTCTTTTCCTTTCTCCTGCCCTTTGAGAAAACCCATAATTTGGATGTTTGCATGCTTAAGGTTGTCCCCTAAATCTTGTAGGATTTCTTCATTTTTAAAATTATTATTATTATTATTATTATTATTATTTGTCCACCTTGGCTATTTCAAAAAACCTGTCTTTGAGTTCAGAAATTCTTTCTTCTGCTTGTTCTAGCCTGTTGTTTAAGCTCTCGGTTGCATTTTTTATTTTGCTGAATAAATTCTTCAGTTCCAAGAGTTATGCTTGGTTCTTTTCAAATACATCTATCTTTTTATTGAATTCCCCCTTGAAATCCTGGATTGTTTTTCTCATTTTGTTGTGTTGTCGATATGACCTTTCTTGCATCTCATTGAGTCTCCTTAAGATTATTTGGAATTCCTTTTCAGGCATTTTTTAGGCTTCCTGTTGTTTGTGGTCTCGTACTAGGGAATTTTTATATTCCTTTGGGAATATTTTCTTGTTTTTCATATTTCTATTTATTCCTACATCGATGTCTGTACATCTGGTGGAACAGTTGCTTCTTCTAATACTCTGGAGCAGCTTTTGAGGACTCACTCCTGTAGATATGGTCTATAGTGACAGTTGGGTGGGGTGTTTTAGGTTTGGTCTGGGTAGGTGCAACAATGTAGTCTCTGTGTTATTACTTTTACTGTATTAAATATCAGAGATGCCTGTGATTGCATCCATGGCCAAGTTGCTGGGGCATTCAGCAGTTCCTTGCTGAAGTGAGTGACACTAAGGTCTTGAGCTCTTGGAAGAAATGCCAGGGTGCCCTGTCACTCCTTGGTTGAAGTGGGTGACACTGGGTAGGCTCACTGACTCCTTGCCCAGCATCCAGTGTCCCTGGTTGATGCACTAGGGTGCTCTGCAGCTCCTCAGCTTAAATGGGCGACCTTGGGCAGGATTTCGGGTGGTCAAGATTAGGACTTTGGACATCGGCAGAAATGATGAAGTGCTCAGCAGCTCCTCAACTAGAGTGAGAAACTCAGTGGAGTCACTGGGGCTTAAAGCTGGTGGGCGAAAGGGGGTGTTGGGGCACTCTGAAATTCCACAGCTGAAGTGGGCAGCACTGGATGAGGTTGCTGGGGCCATGGGGTGGGGGTGACCTTGTGCTCTCAAGAGAGATGGTTGGTGTGCTCTGCAGTTTCACTGTTGAAGTGAGCCACTCTGCATGAGGTTGCTGCATTCACATGTGAGGTCCTGAACCCTCAAGTGGGAAACCGGGTTGCTCTGCAGCACCACTGATAGAGTGTCTCACTCCATCAGTGGTAGCAGTTTTAGGTGGTAGGAAGGTGGTAACAGTTTTAGGCAGGACCCTTCACTCCCAAGAGGAATGCTGGGTCACTCTGCAGCTCCTCAGCTGGAGTGGGTCACTCTGGGTAAAGCCCATGAGGTTATGGGTAGGACCCTGTGTCCCCAAGAGGGATGCTGGTGTCCTCTGTAACTGTTCAGCTGGAGTGGCCTCTCTGTATAAGGCTACTATGGTTGTGGGCAGGACCCTGTGCCCCCAAGAGAGATGTTGGGTCTCTCTGCAGCTCCTCAGCTAGAGTGGGTCACTCTGAGTAAGGTTGCTATTGTCCTGTACCCCCAAGAGAGATGCAGGGTTCTCTGCAGCTGTTTGGTTGAAATGGGCCTCTCTGGGTGAGGCTGCTACAGTTGTAGTAGGCCCCTGTGACCCCAAGAGAGGCACCGGGTCACTCTGAAGCTTCTTAGCTGGGGTGGGCTGCCTCGTGTGAGGTTTCTGGGGCTGTAGATAGGCTGCTGTGCCCCAAGAGAGATTCTGGGTCCCTCTACTGCCCCCCTGTCAGGGTGGGCTCATTGGTGCTGGAGGTGGGTGTCTGTGCCCCCAAGAGAGGCATGTGGGGCCTCCACAGCCTCTCTGCTTGGGTATGTGGGTTTTGCACAGGTCCATTTGAGTCAGGTAGCAACTCAGCACAGCCGTACAAGTTGCAAGGGCATTTCACCAAAGATGGCGGGGGCCACCAGCAGTGGCAGTGGGCACTGCTTGGTTGGCTCTGAGGCTCTGGAAAGTGTGTGCCACTGTGCCCTTAAGAGAGATTCTGGGTCCCTCTGCAGCCCTCCTGTTGGGGTGGGCATCCCTGGGTAGGCTCACTGGTGCTACAGGTGGGGGTCTGTGACCCTGAGAGGCATGTGGGGACTGCACCACCTCCCTGCAAGAGTGCATAGGTCTGTGCCTGTTTGCTGGGGCTACCAAGTGACTCTGTGCAGCTGTGAGAATTTCAAGGGTACTTCACTGAACAAGGCAGGGCTGTCAGCAGTGGATGATGACCCTGATCAGCTGGCTTTCCAGCTCCAAAAAATGTGAGCACCGACCCCCTCTGTCCCAAGGGTTGCCTCCTTGTTGCACTGGATTGCCTGTCCCCAGGGTGCAGGACACCATGTGGATTTGGGTGCAAGCAACCCAGTGCAATAATGGGGCCTCCGGGCTGTGGAACCTCTGGGGATGTTGGGCTGCAAGGCCAAATGCACTTGAGTGTTGGCTCCAATTCCAGAATAGCTACCACTGCAGCAGCCTGGGATGTGGGGATTGGGTACGGCTCAGTCTGAACTCCCTCACCAGACCAAGGCAGTCATGTGGGCTCCCAGCAATTTCCCACACTGGGTGCATGGCCTGCAAGGGCAGTGCAATTTCTCCATGATCTGGGCCACTGGGCCTGCAGTTCCACATGTGCTCACCTCCTTCCTGCAGGCAGAAACTCCTCTTGGGTCCTTGCTGCTCCCAGCTGAGAAATAGGGTGGTGGAGGACAGGAATTTTTTTCCATTCTCTATGTGACTATCCTAAGTTTCTGCACTCACCAGCATCTTTGAAACTCCTTTGATGTGTTCCATCTCTCTCCTTTAGTCATTTTTGTCCAAGTATAGTTGCATATTTGTTGTTTTCTCTGTCTTTGAGGGAGAGACAAGCAGGGGGTCCTTCTAGTCAGCCATCTTGCTCCCACCATACTTTCACAGAACTTATTTGGAGATGTAAGAAATGTTCTTTCCTGTCAATTCAATCAGAAAAATTTTAGAAGAGGGTGCTTCCCTGGACCAGTCAAGGGGACCAGATTAAAAATTTGCTCTCATTGGCTCATCCTGAGTCACATGACTCCCCTCAAATGTTTAGGGAGCAGGAAGCCATAATGATGGGTCCTTAACCTAAACCATGAGGTTGCAGCCAGGATGACACAGTTCTCCAAAGGAAGGGGAAAGCTGTTACCACAGGTGGAGTAGAAGGACACTGTTAATAAACAAGTTTAATCCTCATAAGTTTCTTGTGAGAATTTAACTAATGGAAATTCAGTGGAGAAATATTCTGTGTCATAATTAGGTTCTACATTCAGAAAGTAGGGGGACAACCCCTTTTAGTTAGAGGCCACCCTAATGAACACAACCAGCTTTAATTCCAGCACTATACTGAATTACTAAGTCTTCATTAGAGAATATGAGGGATATTTGGCTGATGTTTAAGGGTCATGTTATATGAAAAAAATACTTCTTTTTAAACACAGGATCACCTTGTTCACAGTGAGATGCTCACAATATGAGACATACTTAGGGACTGAGACTAGCCAAGGGAGACCAGACTCCTCTATACTTTACTAAGCCTGTTCCAGGTATAATTTCCACAGGAGCATTTACTGATTCATTAAAATGTTAGTGAACCACTGGAATTGTTAAATAAATATATATATGTGTGCATATAAAAACGCGTATCTATACAAATACATAATTTAAAAGAAAAATATGTATGCACTTATACATTTTCTCTCTCTTTCCTCCCTGAGCTGGTATCTTTGCATTTAAGTAAAGTATGCAATAGTATACAATAGCATATTACTGTTTGAGAAAGCACCAAGCATGGTGACTGAAACTTATTAGGTGCACTCTAAATATTAGTTGAATCAGAACTTGAATCTCTCTCCCTTCTAAAGGATGATTTTCACTCATATGGCTATCCTTTATGCTCCTTGCAGCTTTCTCTGGGAATTGTGGGGCTGTTTCAAAGATAATCAGAGGAGCTCTCAAAATCCTGAATGTCAAAAAAAATAGAAGGATTTTTAAACATGTTTCTACTCATGATTTGGCAGCTCCCCAAGCCCAGTTTGAATCTGTTCTTATTTCCCTGCAATAGAAGCTTTTCTCAAGTTAAATTTTCATTTATTGCTAGTGGCATCTCCCACATCTCCCGCACATATATATTACCCATTTGAATGACAATAAAGTCACACCCAATATTCCATTCTATGGGAGGGAAAGCACTCAGATATGTTCAGTGGAAAATGTGCATTTCTTGTTTGTATTGAATTAAGATTCAGACAGTTTCAGAATGACATGTATTATAACATAACCATTGCATGCCTAGAAATGCCCCTGTGAATATATTGCTGGCTTCCAATTCTTTTATTTGGTCTGGAGTCTTTGAAGAGAAGTTAAAACTGATAAGTACAGGGAAACATTATACATTTAATACAGGAAAGAATCTTGTCATCAACAATTAGTAGACTAAGTTTATTTTGCTAGAAAAATGTGGGACCTAACTTGCCCTCTTTACTAGCTGTGCTTTTTTCTAGAGGCATTTATTTATCATTATCTTCAGGTGCTTTTGTATATTTGGGTCTTCAGATGAGCATTTTCAGGAGATCTTGGACACTTAATGAAATAAACTGGGTTTTTTTGTTTGTTTCTTTGGTTTTCTTTTGTTTTTATCTTTTCATGGGAGGTGAAAATTCATTTGCTGAATAATGAGCATTCCACTTAATTACTTTTCCAGACTCTTCTGTCTCATACCTGAATCAAGATTTTTTCAAAAGTGTAGTTAAAATATTTGGAGTATGTGGCAAGGGAAAAATAGGATTGAGACAGCTTAACTCCTCCTAAAATTACTAGAAAGAAAATTTGACAGGCATCTTCAAGATGATGGTAGAGATGGGAGCTGGATAGCTGTGGGTTAAGAATAAATGGGAAATTAGCAGGACTACTAAACGTAGTCCCCAATTTCACAAAGCTTGATTTTTTTTTTTTTTTAAAGAAGATGTTATGTGGTCTGTAATTTACTTTAAAATACCTTAGCAAATAGTATACGTGTAAATACATGATTTTATTAGTTTAATCCAGACTGTAGGGCAGACAGTCATTTTCATTGGAAGTACATACTCCAGCAGTAGTTATTGGTGGTATTTAATCAAAAGGCCAAACTCCACAGGCAATAGTTGCCGTAGCTATCTTTTATCTCTGACACCAGAGGTTTTGATATTTAGTGTATGAAATGTCAGAAGTGGATTTTCATTTGTAAAATTTCAGGTACTGGACATGTGTGGATTGGTTAGAACTGCTTAAGAGATCTTCTCACCCTTTCATGAACAAGAGAAGAATATGATGAAGCTTCTTTGGCTTGATTTCCATGCAGCCATGTGTCCAGGATAATGAATGGAAGAAAATCCCAGAGGAGGAAGGAAGCTGGAGGAGATGGAATCCAGAATGGTAGTGGTAGAACAAGTCCTAGACAACAGGAGGGTGCCTGATGGTTGGGCATGAAGTTTGTAATTTGCCTTAAGCCACTTAAGTCATTAGCTAACACTATTGATGACATTGGAGTAAAGTTTTACTAATTAGTAGCTTTAGGAATGTGCGGCCACAATCTTCTCATTCTCTGTCCCCACCCCATGGGAAGTGCCTGGTTTCTGGGTATTCAGACCTTTTTCTTTCTTCAAACTGTTAGTCTTTTCTCTGAAGCAGACCCAGAAAGACTCTTAAGACTTTGATGGACTTTGTCCTTCTGGTGAATGATTAAAACTTATCTAGAATAGGGCTTAGAAAGTATCATTGTTTATAATTGTTGTTAATATGTATATAACCATGCATAGTATATATTTTGATTGGCATACAAATACTTTCAGAGTAGTGTCTGTTTGGTATATGTGAACCTTTACATTAGCAGATTTTTCTTTCTTAAAATGATAATATAACAGATTTAAGGAGTGAAAGAGGATGGCAATTAATTAAAAACAAGGTCAGCTACTGCATTAATGCTAAGATAGATCTCTCAGTAAGGTCAATGAGCTAAGACAGATTGAGATAAAATTAACAGTATGTAATGGCATTTTACTGGGAACTTGACACTAAAATTTTGTTTAATTCTTGTGCCTACGACATAAACTGACTTTTTCTAAATATGCTCTAATCAAAGGTGGGGTTGAAAGAACTATACCCTGGAAGGTCAATAAATGGCTTGATTTTTTTCTTATCTCTACAATTTTTAAAGATATTCTAAAAACCAATATTTTGTTGCATGAAGCAATACTGCTGAAGACAATTACTACTTGAAATCTAAACAGTAAAATGGAGTTATCATGGCACAAAGTAAACTACATAAAAATTGATGTTTTTTCCTCTGGAAAATTAAATCCACATTTTTCAGGGAGAAAGGGCAGTCAGGAAATGGATTTCTCTACAGTCTGACAGCATAACTGTGGTTACTAGTACCCTCTCTAGTCTAATGGTATATATATCATACCACAGGATGCTGGAAGCTTAAGAGGAGTAGTAGGTATAGAGGAAAGGAAATCAGTAAAATGATCTCCATGAATGCTCCTACTTGGGTCAAGAAGTCCTTTCAATGTTGAAGAGAAAGGCTGATTCAGTGCCTAAAAGATAAAGAGTTCCCAGTTTAGGAACCATAGAACAAAGGGAATCTAGAGAAACCTCTCTTGCAGCAAACCCAGAATGTAAAGCTCCATGCTCTGTACCATTCATTCTACATGGCACTAAATTCATTCATAAGCATTGATTTTTTTAAAAAAATTCTTAAGCATAGAAAACAGAAATTGAATAAATTACAGTTGGAAAAGGAAATACCGGTTAGATATATAACAGTTAAATTGGTTCTCTCTTTACCTTTCTCTGTTGTAGGAGCTTTTGGCTTTGAGAATGTATTGGTTTAGGGGCCAGAAATGGCATAGAGCACGGCTGCTCAAAGTGTGATACATGGACCCCTGTCCGCCCACTAACCGTGGCTGCTCAGCAACCAAATAAAGACAGAAATTAAAAGTTAGCATTTACAAACTTTTGTAGCAACTTAACACACTAATTTTAGGTCTGTTTAATAATAAATGAATGGACTTCTATTTGTATTTTCATTTAATTTTTCTAGTAATTCATTTTTACTATATTTTACAGAAATATTTGATTGCAAATTGGAAAGGCATAACTGGTTCTTCAACACAGATAGTTTGAGAAGCATTGGCTTAGACCATAACTGATCCATAATTATTTTAAGAATCAGATTTTAAAGTCCAAGACCCATAATTCAGTTAAGATTTTTCTGGATTAAAAAAAAAAAAAGATGTAGTGGCATCTGAGATTCTTGGAGCTCCTTATTTATAGAATACTCAGGCTTGAGCCCTCCATGACAAGGAAGAGTCTTATAAAAAAAAAAAGTTCTGTGAGCTGTTGGCTGACTAATCCTAAATTTTAGAGTTGAAAATCTATGTCTACTCTGGGTGACTTGCTTCTGCTAACCTTCCTTTAATCCTTTCTGTCTTCTGATTCTTATTCTATAAAATCATCCCAGTGTCTGATTCCGGGAATAACATGTGGATTTCATTTTTTCAAAAACAACATTCAGCTTTCCATGACTTGTAATCATTGAAGAGCATGATGCACAGATAGTTAGATGGCAGAAATTTCAAAACTCACTTGTACTTAGCTTTGTAAAACATCTATATGCCTTTAAAAAATCATTCTCCCAAGTTGACACATGTAAAGTTAAAGTTAGCTGACATTTCTGAGCATAGCTGAATAGAAATCAGTGTGAATAGCTCAGACTGGGATTGTATTTTGAGTCCGGTTCTTTATTTCATTGATCTAAGTGGGTTATCCGTGGGCTGTAGTTAAGAGTTAACTATACATATAGACCTCTCTCATAACTGACTCTATAACAAATCAAGGGATGTGGTTTCAGTCAAGTCAAACTCCCATATATGAGGGAGGTACGAACCCTCAATGAACCCCTTTAATCATAGCATAGAATAATAAAGGGTGATGGGATAATTAGCAAACAATTTAGAAAAAAAATTATATCTCTACTTGTATCAATTGTTGACATATTAATTAAATTGTAAATGGGTGGCAATGTCTTTTCTAAGCAAATACCTAATGTTGAAACCTTAAGAATGACATTTTTAACTTTGACAAACAATCCCCCAAAACTCTATTGTCAATCATAATCTAAACCAAGTACACATTTAAAATATATTTAAATGTGACATGGATGACATAAAAAGAAATAAGGAGACAGACCCTTATAAGGTTCATTTGGAAGGACAAAAGCTTTTCCGTAAAGGAAAGACTAGATACAGTTTACTGCATAAAAACATTTTAAAGTCTATGAAAAACAATGCTGTAAATAAAGCCAAAAGACAAACAACATGCAGGAGAAAATATTTGTTACATATATGACAGATGAAAAATAATAACATCAAAAACACATAACTCTTACTGTGCACCAGGTAGTGTTCAGATACTTTACATATAATAACTCATTTAATCCTCATAAGGATTAATAGTACTTAGTGAGGTAGTTACTAATGTTACCCCATTTTTAAAGATAAGGAAACTGAGACATAGGTCTTGGCAAGGACAAGGAGAGGTGGAATTCAGATCCACGTAGTATGACGCTAGGGCGCTTGCTCTCAGTTATCATGCTGTAGCATGCCTCTTAAAGTCAGCACTGATTCAATAGAGTAACTCATTTTCAGTCATCCAAAAGCGAGCATGAGGAAAAGTAAAAAAGGAAGGAAAGACGGAAGGAAGGAGATAAAGAAACAAAAAAAAAAAAAAAGAAAAGAAAAAAGAAAAAAATAGAAGGAAAGAGAGAAGGATGTTTACAATTTAAAATTTTAAAAAGCAAGCATAATATAATCTTTTTTGTGGAATATATATTTATGAAAAGATGGTCAACAAAAGATCAATGGTGGCTACCTCTGGTGATTTTTTTTTAACATTTCTCAGTCATCTTTACCCTACAGTTTGAATACTTTATCTTGTTTTAAGAAAAAGTTTAAAATGTTAATGCTGTAAGCAATGTTAACAGTAATGTGGATGACTGCATGGAAGATAGCTACTCTCATATACTGCAGGTGACAGTGTAAATTGAACAACTTCTCACCCCATAAATATGTACAATTATTATGAGTCAATTTTTCAAAAAAGTAAAAATTCCCTGAAACATCTGTGTAGAAGAAAAAAGATAGTTTAGTTTTAAGAAATAAATATATTAAACTCTAAAAAAAATGTGAACAACTTCTCAAGTTCAACTTGATGATATTTAGTGAAAAGCCCTAGAATTTTCTGTGCCCATTTGGCCCAGAAATTTCACTTGTTTTTTGTGGCACCAATTTAAGATGGATCTTTATTCACAGAGACATGAATTTTATTTTTTACTCATTTACAACACTGCGAGAGTGCACTAATACATTCAAAATACAACCAAATTCCAACAACCCCAGATAATGCTAGCTATCCCCTGTCCTCCCTACCAATCTGTTTTCTCTGGGTACACAAATTGGACTACAAATCCCAGCCTTCCCACTGTTTCATCACGTGACTGAGTTGTAGTGATGAATACCATTTCTGTGACGAGGCTTTAAAGAGGCAGGTGTGCCCCCTCCATGCTCTCATTTTTCTTCTACTGACTGGAGACAGATGATGCAGATGAGGCCCTGGTGGAAAGGAGACAAAATGAGCCTGGTTCTTTGAGTCACTGTGTGGAGAAGAACCATCCACCAACCAGGAATATCTGCCTTTGCTGTTAAGTGAGCAAGAAATAAACTTCTGTTTTGTCTGAGCTATTACACATTTTTGGATCTATTTATCTACGGCTTAATTCACAGTTGGAATACAGTCTTTAAACTGCCGCTGAACTGACTTGGTCACATATTTAAACTTTGTAACAGGTCTGTGGAATGTGCTTTCTTTCTGGCCAGCACTGTCACCCTATTTGATAGTGGGTTCAGGTGAGGCATCTTGTGACAGAGGAGCTGTGCCACGGTAAGCCACTTCTCTTGATATGTCCTCAGTTCTCTGATACAGCTTGTGATGATGAACTTGCAGACATTCTCCAATTTTCCTACTGATACTGAAATTCTTCCCTCTCAGCAGGCTGGTTTTTGTTCAGCCAGCTGATGATTTTACTGAATTTTCAAAAAAGATAGTTTAGTTTTAAGAAATAAATATATTAAACTCTAAAAAAAATGTGAACAACTTCTCAAGTTCAAACTTCTGTTTGCCCTCCATTATTGTTTTTGCCTTGAATTTTCTGTTTTCTACTTTGTCCTTAGTGAAGACAGTGGATTCAAGTGAGTTCTTAAGGAGATACCAACCATGTATCTCTGCTTCTCATTTTTCTGTGTTGAACTTCTCAGCCTTCTAGATCATGTAATCAGTAACTACATTAATCAATATATTCTTCTACATTGTGATTTAATGCTGTTCTTTTTGCCTGTCCTCATTGTTGAAAGCAGCAGCCTTGAAGATGTCACGGACACCAATGTCAATGCAGCCTTGAAGATGTCACGGACACCAATGTCAATGCTTACTTTACTCCGAGGACCATCATGTTGTTTAGGGGTTGCCAAGCATATTGCTGTCTTTGGCCATTCTCTCTTATGTTAATACCTATATGGACTGCAGATGGACAGCAAGTTGTTGTCTGCCTAAGTAGTGAAGGTCTGTACCTGGTGGTGGAAATGATGGAATTACACATGATTAGAACAGCTGAAATTACATTCCATTTAGTGTCTCAATAATCAGAGAAACAGGTGTGATATCTAAGCAAAAAATATTAAACATGTTCAGATTTCAGCCTCATTGAGGAGATACCTGTGTTCATTTCCTGGCTACTAAAGAAGTCTTGCAGAGTTTCAAACAACTTATACGTACTATAATGAAACTATTAAAATTATGCTAAAGAAGAATATTTATTAATGTTAAAAAAGTTTATAATAAATTTTTAATGAAAAAACAGTTTATAAAAGTATATACAGTATAATCCCATATTTGTAAGTAAAATATACATTAATTCATTCAGCAAATAAATACTAAGCCCCCGATATGCACGCACCAGGTATTATAGATATTGGTTTTGTTTATATGTGTGTGCATTATAGCAGATTTTGATTTTCCTTATATTTTCTAATTTAACTACAATGAATATGTATTAATTTTCTAACAAAATACCACTATTAAATGAAATTATTTTAATTCTAAGAAAAGGTCAATATCATAACAATAAGATTGTATAAAATAAACTTACAATAAAATTGTAAGTTATTTTGGCCCTGTATCTCACCAAATATATCCTGTACTATTTATTTTATTTTATTTTTTATTTCACTATTAAAATGAACAGATGCATTTCACATCGTATGGATCTCCTGGAAACATGCCAACCATTTTCTTAGCAACCAAACTCCTGTCTTCTGCACTGTGCATGATTAACTAAAACAGCCTGTTGACGGCTTAAAATAAACCTGCCTTTTTCCATTTAGCATTTTATCAAATGAATGTAATTTCGTTTGTTGATGAATTTAGTTCAGCTTCAAGGGAATTTTTCTCTTCTTCATGGGGAGGCTGAAGAATCAGAACTGTCATGCCAAAGAATGAAAAGCAAACCGAGGGAGAAAAAGACAGCCTGCTGTTTACATGGGTAAAGTATCTTTGTCAATTTCACCCTGCCCCCTCCCTGTTTTTTACAGGGTAGAATGTTGATTTAAATTTACATTCTATTTGTACTTTTGCATTATGATGTTTAGGTTGCTTGATTAAAAGCATTAATTTAAATGACTTCGCTGATGATTACTATTGTTATTATGTGTGAGCTCTTGTCTTATTTTTGTTTATTTCTAGCACTTGAATATACCCTAAATTCAATTAAATTCATCTCACATTACAGTAGACCCCTTGCTAGGGTTTAGAACTAACAGGACTGGACAGTATATAATCTGGCAAGGGTGGGGGTATACATTATCAGCCATGAGGAGAGTCAATATTTTCTTAGAGGAAGTGACTGCAGCTTGGAATAAGTTGCTGTTCTGTTTGATGAATATAAAATATATCTCTGTGTCTATATGCACATGTACACATTTTGTATCCAAAGACTATAGAGATATTTGCTAATTAAGGAAATTTTAAAGTTTCTTTAAAGAATAACAGCTTAAAAACAAAGCCATGTATGCAGTTAAACTGGAGTGAATCTATAGAATCAATGAAAGGAAGATGGCTTTACTGAACATAATATAGTCAAAGCTGGTTTTCTATTATCTTTTACTCATGTCCTCATTTGGAAATAGACAGTGAAAATCAGCACTAATGATGAATTGCCACACTATTTAAATTTCCACTTTACTTGCCCCAGAGCAAATTTCAAAATGTTAACCACCATCAAGCAATCAAATTGACACTTTAGCTGCACAGAGTTTTACATTTTTCCCTGGAGAATAAAGACACAACAAATATAAAACATATTCTTGATAAATCTACTCTTTCTGATTCCTGCTCTATTTATATTTTGAGGAATAAATAATCTCATTAAGGTTAGGTATAACACATATAAGATTGACAGACATTTTACATTAAATATTGTAAAATAGCTGCTTCCATATTTTAATTTTTTTTCCCCATTAAGTCTGAATTCTTCATTGCTTAAGCCAGATCCTGATGCTGGTCAGCCACACTGGAAAATATCATTATCTCTTTCAGGTTTGTATTTGAAAGAGTTAATACACTTTTAAAACTGCCCAACTTAGTTTCCAAGTTCAGAAAATCTGACTCAAATGTGTTGTCACCCTGGTGTATTTGCAGCTAATCCTTCTGGTGGTGGTAGGTCCTCGAAGGAGGGAAGGCTTGACCGATGACTAGCATCCTCACGTGCTGCTAGCCTGCAGAGAGGATTCCTAAAACCATACTGGGAGCTTCTTGTGGGATCCATTGCTTCCTGTGGGACAGGTGCCTTAGAGCTTTATGAATTACTCTGAATTGGGATGAGGGAAACTGGAGATAAAATCTGGGAAATATTCCAGGGTTTGGCACATGAGCAACTACAAACAACTTGTGGATACTTCAGAGTGCCTCGGTTTACTTGCTTTAAATTCATTAACTTCCTTTTCTTAGATTAATAAAGCTAACGGCTGGTCATGCCTACCTTATCTGTAGAAGGAAGCCTGATTTTTAACTTAGTCATTCCATTATATTTTATTTTTTCATAGAAAACTATAAAACCTTGCATTCGGGGGTGGTTTTGGTGTCAGTATACTTGGTATAACTTTATCTCTTTCTATTTTATTCCAAAGAATTTATGCTTCTTAGAAGCTTTTTGTTCTTTGGATAAAATTACATTTTAGTTTTAAAACACAATAAGAACAACATCAGTAATCATTTATTGAGGGCATGATATTAGCTAGTTGCTATGCTAAGTCCTGGAGATGAGTTAATTCTCACATTGACATTAGAAAGTAGAATCAGGTCTTTCTGGTGCTCTAAAATTATGTGCGAGGGAACACACCACACCCATGTTATGAATAGATCTAATGTCTTAGTTAATCAGTCAAAGATGAAAAAACCTCTCTGAGACAGGACCAATGTGGCCTGTCTTGGCAGGGATTTCCCTGGTCTCTACTCCCTGAGAAAGTCCATCAATAAAGCCATATCCACAGAAGTAAAGACAGTCAGTGTTCAAGTGTCCCTAACAATACATCTGCCTACAGCTTTCCAGCCTTCCCAAATGATTGTCTTCACAACCAGAAATCATTATTTTCCAAATCCCATGCTCTTACAATTACAGATTTCAGAATATTATATTTTTGCAATGAGATGAATCCTTTGAAAATGAAGCATAAAAACTTCTTTAATTATATAGTGAGATAAAAGAAACAGTTCTGTTTCGATTTAAGTACCAGGAGCAACTGGTTCTTGTCTGGCTGGTTAGCTCAGTTGGTTGAGCACCACCTTGTAACACCAAGGTCAAGGGTTTGGATCGCTGTACCAGCCAGCCACCAAAAATAAAAATAAACAAATAAAAAATTAAAAATTAAATCTGGTTCTTTGAAGAATTTGGGAGCATAATTTCCAGCATAAAAATGAGAAGCTTAAGTATAGAGATTTGTTAGTATAATATTGTAAGTTGTCGGGGTAATTTGGGAGTGATTCTTTCTAGATCAATGGATGGATTAAATAAGAATGTCTCTGACCTGATTCCAGGATGTGATACTATACTTTGCATAGGGAATATCTTGGGAAATGCTTTATTGAAAGATTTTCTCCATAAATAGATTAGATCTCCATTGGCAGTACTCATATGACTCTGGAACAGAACAGGTAAGACTTTCTTGGATCTACAATGGTACGGTTACCTGAACAGAAAAGGGTGAGGTTGTCTGGTAATTACATAAACAGATAACTAGATAGATATAGAAATGTGTGTGTGTGTGTGTGTGTGTATACTTCGGTTACTAGAAAAAGATACTTTTCCAATGCAGAGTCTAAGGTACACTATCCAATTTAGTAGCTACTAGCCATATGTAGTTATTTAAATTTAAATATAAATGAGGTAAAGTAAATTAAACTTAAAATCCATCTTTTCAGTTACAATAGCCACATTTCAAGTATTCAATGCCACATGTGGCTGATGGCTACTATATTAAATAGCACAGATATAGAATTTTTCTACCACGATGAAAATTTCTGCAGTACAGTGATGGTCCAGAAGTTAGGATGATATTTTAAAAATGCATTTAATTACAACTTGCTAGTCTTATCCTTTCTATAAAGTCTTCCTTGAGCCAATTTCTGTTGTAGATTACCAAAAATGGGCTATTTTATTATGCTATCCACATAGCAATTCAATTTCTAATTAGAAGTTGATGAAGTTCTTTCATTTACTACAGTATCATTTGCACCACATTTTCCAACTGTGTTAAGAAGTTAAATTATCTCACAGAAGATAACAAAAGACAGGAAATTTACTCAACAGTCCAGAAAAAATAAATATATAAGAAGTGTGTGTGTATGTGTATGTGTTTGTGGGCAAGTTTGTATTGACTGAAAAACCAAAGTTGAGGACAAAGTGTTCCCACATTGTAAAGTGAAACGCTAGCCATACTTAGCTTATCTTTGCGGCCTTGTCAGGAAGAGGCGGTCAAGTCCAGTTACCGTCACTAACTTCTTGTCACATAAGGGAATCATTAGAGAGGATTCTTTGAAGGATTCCTAGGAGCAAAGAATTACCACTGGCTCTTAAAGATTCTGTTTGGAAGTGGTATACTGCTCACATTTCACTGGCCAAATCAAGTCACATGACCAAACTTGCCATCAGTGGGGTGGAGAAATACAGTCCCCTCAGGGAGATCAGCAGCAAATAATTAGGGACAATAATATAACCTTTTCACAAGGCCCTTTTGCTAATGGTAAACAGCTCACTCTCTGTATTGTTCAGAGTTCTCCAGAGAAACAGAACAAATAGGATATATATATAAAGATATAAGGAGATTTATTATGGGGATTGGTTCATGCAATTATGGAGGCCACGAAGTTCCACAATATGTCTATTGCATGCAAGCTGGAAAACCAGAAATTCAGACTGTAATTGAGTCTGAGCCCAAAGACCTGAGAACCAGGAGGTGCCACTGGTATAAATCCCAGAGTCCACAGGTCCGAGAACCAGGACCTCCAATGTCTCAGGGCAGAATATGGATGTCCCAGCTCAAGGAGACAGAGAAAATTTGCCCTTCTCTGTCTTTTTGTTCTATTTGGGCCTTCAATGGATTAGATGCTGTTGCTCACATTGGTGAGGGTGGATATTCTTTACCTCAGTCAACAGATTCAAATGCAAATCTTTTCTGGAAACACCCTCAGAGACACACCTAGAAATAGTGTTTTACAGGCTATCTGGGCTTCCCTTAACTCAGTCAAATTAACACGTAAAATTAACCATCACACTCTCTCTTCTATGTATCCTGTTATAATGTAGCCAGTTCCTAGATAGTATCTTTATCTGACTAGAAGAAAGAATCCCATGTTTAGAACATCTGAAGTATTTGGTTCTTCACCATTATCAACAATAGACCACTGTGGTTTCTGGAATCTGTTCTCAGCCTCCACCTGGGCTCAGCTGCACTGGTTGCCCTCCTAATGTAATATGAATCTGTAGAATGAACATGAAGCAGAAAAGACTTGTTCATAACTCTGCCTATTCTAGCCCTAGAGAGCCTAGTTTTGATTAAAAACTCTGTTACTGAATGATTTGGGTATTTTGAATAGAAGGTGTTATTTATGGCCATAGGGACAGAACAAGAGTAACTGTCACTAGAAACCATTAGAAGAGGATGATCACATTTGCTTTCTCATTACCAGAGTATTTCAGAGAAGTATGTCTGGTGGTCACTTTATTCTATATACAAGTATACAAATGCAGCTGAAACTTATCTTTAGAAGAAGCTATATTAATCAACACAGCCCCCAGAAATGATACTTGTGAGATAAGTGTTTTTGTCCCCATTTTGCAGAAGAGCCAACAAAACACAGACGTCAGGCCTTAAAAACTAACGCCACCTTAAGTGACATTACAAGCAGCACCATTATGGGCCCACAAGGGGGTATTAACGTGGCAGCCTAAGACGGCACCGGGAGGAAGTAGGGTGGGAGTGTCTGATGCATGCTCTTGTAACCTTTAAGCTGATTGGAGGATGTAAAAACCTCCCTTCCCCATTTGCCTTTAAAAGCAAGTGCTTGTGTGATAATAAACGGAACTGCTCGACAGAACCCCTGCTGCGTCTGAGTGTCCTTTAACAGGCTGGTTGGGGCCAGCAGCTGTGCTCACCTCTCTTCAGCTCTCTTCCCCCGTCTCCTCCCAATGGGGACCGGAGGGAAAGAGGAATCCAGGCCATCTGCTCACCCACCAGAAGGGACACCTAGGGAAAGACTGATAACGAGGCTAGGGCTGTTCGGGTCAGCTGGCAGCTGACCCAACACACAGAGAGATTAAGCAACTTGCCCAGGGTCTCACAGCTCTTAGGAGCTGGAGCTGGAGTTTGAGCTTGAGTCCTCCCAACTCCAGATTTACACACAAGCTGGTGAGCACCCTCCTGCCCATATCAATAAGTAGCATTTGTCAGGTCATATTACTGCATTTGCCAAGCCTTTTGCCAGAGGCATTACCTACATTGGTTCATTTATCCTTAATATCACCCTGTGAAATTAATATTATTGCTTCCTGGCCTATGATTGAGGAAATGGAAGCTTAGAAGGGTAAATATGGTGTGCAGGTTATACTCCTGGTAAGTGCTGGAGCCAGAATTTGAAACCAAGTCTAACTCTAAAGTCATTGCTCATAACTACTTACTAACCTCCACCATTACAGCTTCTCCTCAATGCTTAGCATCTGCACCCCAAACCAGGGGTGCCCTGAAGTGGAAAGAGGCAGTAAATCTGAAGTCATACTAAGAGAGGCAAGTGAAAAACTAACTGAAAAACTTGAGAAATAATGTATGGGACTGGATAATGTAGGTTTACTACGGAAATGAGAATATTAAAATGAGAATTAGAAGAGAAAATCACTTAATCATAAAATAAAAATGGATTCCTGTCCCAGAAGCTCTAGTACTAATTTTGCTTTTCAGATCTAATTTTTGTCTTAAGCATGCTTATTTTGATTCTAATCCAGTTGAAGCAAGCTTATAATTAAAGT
The DNA here is from genome assembly GCF_027409185.1 of Cynocephalus volans. Classification (NCBI taxonomy): domain Eukaryota; kingdom Metazoa; phylum Chordata; class Mammalia; order Dermoptera; family Cynocephalidae; genus Cynocephalus; species Cynocephalus volans. The sequence continues at coordinate 84,247,111 of NC_084464.1, forward strand.
GGCATTTACTACCTTGGACTTTTTCATAGTGATTAGATAGGAATGTTTAGGGCAGAGAAAGGCCGTTGGGATCCGGGCACATCTAATGTCCTGATCACATGATAGAAGCAGGCAGCTGAAATCCAGCCTTGGTGGGAGACAGTCTGAGTCACAGGCATTTTAGATGATGAGCCAAAGCAGAAGCCAAGGAGCTAAGTTCACCAGGAAATACTCATTGCTGGAAGGCTCTGTGTTCACTATGTTTTAATCAGTTGACCATTAAAAGAGATAGAGTAGGAAAAATGAATGAAAAATCATTAGTATGACTGAATCATAGGATAATTGTGTCAAACATATCTAGTACTAAAGTATGGGATATTCTGACTGAAGTTAGCACACAGATAGTTGACATCAGTTGTCATTTCTGAGCTCCTTAGAGCCAATCTCTTTATAAAGAACTCTTTATAAAGAAAATGGTAGGATATAAAAATGAGGCCCTGGCTAGGTTGAATCTAATAAAAGCTGGTATATAATTTCTTACTATTTCAACTAGAAATAAGTACCAGGCCATGTAGCCGATGTCCAAATAATCCCTGAAATACTAGTGGGATTACAACCCTCCTCAAAAGAATTATTCCCAATTCTTACATTTCTAGAATAGTGTCCAGAATTTAAAGTAATAGTCCCATTTCTTGCTACTCATTTTAACTGAGAATACAAATGTCCTTGATATTGGCTAGCTGGAAAAATAGCAGAAAAACTGATAAAGATTTCTCTATAAGACAGACAGTTCTGCAGATGTCTAGCTATGCCAGAATGGATGTGATTGTTTACTGCTGGTCAAGCAGTGGCAGTTGTGGTTCTGGGCTTAAGGAAGGTAGTTTTCTGGCCATGAGGACCTAGAAAGTGTCCCTTGGAACAACTGATTTTCCAGGTTATTCACCATACTCTATAGTCACTGAAAAGAATATGAAGGATTCTGGGCTTAATTTTAAAGTAAGAATGAATGTTCACCCTCATTTATTATTTCAAATTAGAATATCAGGTAGAGAATTAAAGGCTTTTCTCTAGTCCTCATTCCTCTCCTTAACTACTCCAATCTTGGAGCCTGATTGTAAAACTTGGTATCCTGTACCTCTGCTGAGTATACAGATGGATTGGGTCATTTAGAATCTCCCTTCCTGTATTATGCTACTACTTTGTGTAAAGAGTGGCCCCAATCAAAGATTCTTATAGGTATTTAGAAGAGAATTTAAAACTAGAGGGAAAACAGTAATTTTGTCCCGACACAAACAAATCAATCTGTGATTTGTGTACTAAGACTTCCCCAAAGAGACTTAAGCAATTAAGAATTGGAAGTCCTTAATTAGGATGAAAAAGACTCAGTGATGGTAGACGGAGATGCTGATGAGTTCCAGAAGGGCTCTCTGTGCATTGAAAGAGTGGGGTAGTCGATGCAATGTATCATCTAAACTAGTGTGGAACATTTTATTACCAGGCACTTTAATCATGCCCAGAGCTTCCCTGGAGTGGCCTCCACATGTGCCCTGATCTCAGGGCCCTGTTTCTTCTGGTGTGGTTTTGGGTGCATTCAGTGGGTAAATGGCCCTGATTTCCTCCAGTGGAACTAAAGAGAGCATGTCGGATACAACACCTTCCAGAGCTTGCACTGGGCTTTGTCAGCAGTATGGCTTTTATGACTGTGGATCACGAGCGAGGAATAACTGCTTCTACCCCTCTCTCTACCACACATTCCACAAGTGTCCAAGTTTCCCCTCTGCAGCTGAGTGGTTTACACATCACCCTTTCTATTTGGAATAGCCTGCCCTATTCTTCATACCTAAACCCCTCCTGTTCTTTAACGGGGAGCTTGAACTTCACCTCCTGCAGGCAAGTATCTACATATTAGCCTTTAGTTTATTTATTTATTCTTTAATTTAATTGTGAATTCTTTAATTGCATTGTAACTCCCTGGGTATTGAACACAATATTAATAAGGAGGCTTCAATTAAAATGAAGTAATGGTGAGGTGCATTTGAGATAATTTCTGTTTTGGAATTTAGGGAAGCAAATGTCTAAAGAAAACAGCAAAGTACAACTAAACATCTAGATTTTTTTTAATGGTAAAGACTCCAAATAAAGGACTGCATTTAGGAAACATCAAATACTGTTTAATTATAAATAGAAATCTAAAAGTAAGGATGGGGCCGGCCTGTGGCTCCCGCCCCGGGTTCGGATCCTATATAGTAATGGCCGGTGCGCTCACTGGCTGAGCGTGGTGTGGATGACACCAAGCCAAGGGTTGCGAACCCCTTACTGGTCACAAAAAGAAAAAAATAAATAAATAAATAAAATAAATAAAAGTAAGGATGGGCATATATGTGGGAAAGACTATGACAGAATGAAGATTAAGATTTCTACAAAGTGATACAGGAAATAAATAATATGGATATTACTGGCCTGAAACAACAGTACAACAACAAACCACCTAACAATTCTTTTTGATATACTGGAAAAATAAATCATAATCTGAAATTTTCAGTTGCTATGCAATATTAATAAACTTTATCTACTGATGGATATTCTGTCAACTTTCTAAAAAGATCTAGAAATAATACTGATTTTTCTAACTTTATTTCCCCTGCAACTGTTATTCTATTTATTACTCTGTAGGCATCTTACTTATTTTCTTGCCTACAGGGAATAATTTTACCTAAATATTAACATTAGTCATTTGAGCATAGTATTTCATGAACATTTTTATCCCTCTGTTTTTTAAGACCATCCATTACTTTTGTTCTGTTTCTGGCATTGACGTTTTTCATGCTGTTTGCAATAATTTTCAGTAGGAAAAAAAGCTTACGTGCACACAGTAATGCTTCCATGAAATGGAATTTTCAAAGACATTTGTTTCTTGGATCTGTTGCTACAAATTAAAATAAGAATGTTACACCCAGAAAAGTATGCAGTGTGGGAGCAGGACATATTTTACCACTGTGGGTATGTCCAAATTTCCCAAAATATTTTTGTTTTCTTTCTTTTTTTTTTTTTTCAGTTTGACAAGAAAACATTTGTGCATTCAAAATTGCATCCTATTTATTGAGCTGTTTTTTCTCATTGTTCCTTGATGTCCGATCACCTGCATACATGATTTCAGTATATTTTCTGGTTGGACTCCTGAGAAATGGCAACATCAAACAGGTTTATTTGGCCATGTGATGCAGGAAGCAAGCAGAGGCTGTTTGCAGAAGCCAGGAGGAAATCTTTAAAAGCATGATGAGCTATGCCACACATTCCAAGGACACAAAGAAGTTGCATTTTGCACCCTCCACAGAGATACGGATGGTAGGCAGAAGAATGTTGGGGAGCCAGAGTGCTTACTGAGGATCAGTGCAGCAGTGCAGAGCTGAGAAAGAGCTGAGGATGGTCCCCACAGCTGACAGAGCAGGACCGCCACCGCCAGCCTCAAGCTGTTCCTGCAGCTTAGAAACTATCTGCAAAGCTAGCCCGGAGTGAGAGAATTTTTTTAAAAGCTGAGGGGAGACAGTTCCTTTAGTGCATGGGTATTCTAGTCATTAGATCTAAAGACAAGCTCAGCTGCTATTTCAAAAAAATAGCAGATAGCTGCAGGGTTAGCTCTTCCCCCCATGGCTGTTCACATTGATTTGCTTCACAGATTGATTGCTTTTGGCATTTGCAACCCTCCTGAACAACAGGGGAAAAAATCCAGTGGCTGGGCCAAATTCGCAAATGATGAATGAATGTGGAAGACACATTTGGTGTCACACTGACTTGCAATGGATAATAGCACTTAAAAGTAGTAACAGCTGGATTTGAGTTTTTAAAATTAGGAATGTATTGTTAATGAGGGAATTGGGACTCTGGGATTCTGAGAGGGAGATTAAAAGCTTATTTGAAGTGAATGGGCTTTATGCTGTACCCTGAGATCGCTGTTACCAGGTGGACATGCTCACAGCTCTGGCCCCTTGGTGGATGACTTTTCCTAAACTGGGCTTCAGTGTTATGCTTTAACTTGCAACGAGGGCACTCTAATAAGGAGCAGCACAAAACCTTTTTTGTATTTATTGTGGGGATTTTGTAAAGTATATTGTCCAATAAATCTCACACAGTCTTCTTTATGAACATATCCAGGAGAAATTCCCCACAGACCTTAGGGACAGGAAAAGTTATGCTCTCCAAAGAAATGGTGCTATTTCTCCTTTATAGATACTGCATCTTGCCAGGGTTTCTCTCCTACTTTGGCCCCGGTGAAGCAAGGGTTGGGTTTAAGGTTAAAATAGGACCCTCCACATACATTGATGTTTAATACTCTTATTCCTGACTTCATTTTGCTATCTTACCCTTATTTTCCTTTTAATTTTATCTATTTTTCTCCTATGATAGGTATTTTTTGCAATGAGGCAGAGTTTAAACCGTAAGTACACAATTTCTTATTTCTTAAGTGATAAATTGTCATTTAAAATTTTGCCCAAGTGGCATTGTAATTATGAAAGAAAATATCCTTAATTCTTAAGAGATGCAAACTGAAGTCTAGATGGGAGTAAAAGGACATGGAGCTGCAATTTGCTTTAAAAATACCTCAGTAACAAAAGGGATAGATAAAGCAAGAATGGAGACATTTTGAAACTTGTTCAATCTAGGTGTTTTTGTTTTGTTTTATTTTTTACTATTCTCTCAATGTCTGTGCATATTTAAATATTTTAATTAGAAAAGATTTTCCGTTTGGATCAAATTTGTGATGTAGTGGGAGGCTAACTTTTGTTAACTTGACAGTTAAGTTTTCAGCAGAAAACACTTGTTGTCTAGTTTTTCATAAATTCTTCTGAAATTGGTTTGGTTGTTTTGTTTTTCTCTCCCTGCCTCCTCAGTTGAAGGTTCAAGTCGTAGAATCCACGACAGAATAAAGGCAGCGAATTGAAATCCAAGGCTACATAAAGTGTGCCAAACTACAGGTAGAAACACTCACTTAGAAACACTCAGCTTAGAAACATTCTTTGCTTTCCTCCTTGATTCCCCAAATTCTCACTTCTGAGCTTCCATTTCTTCTCTCCACCGAATCCAGATCCAGATCAAGGAATTTAAAATCTAAAGGAGCATATAGGACCAATCTACCCTAACTTGCAAAATTTAACACATATATCATACTTACACTCTTCATATGTCATCTGTGCCATTGGGTTTGGTTACTTTCTGTCTCTGTGTGGCTCCGTTGATAGTTTGTTCATTCCTATAAAAGATTTAAGATTTGAGATAAGAGCTGAATTTAAATGAGTGTTAGGAAAGAATGTATCTTGGTCAAAAAATATAAGAGTCTGAGAAGTCTGGTGTGGGTGCTAAGCTGCCTCCCAAGGGGAATGGTGATGCTTAAGAGAATTCATCACATGGCGTCAGAGAGTATTGTCTGGCAACTGATGAAACAGGGGAGGAGTAAAACAACATCTGCTTTTCCTCCATCTCACACTGATAAAATGGTTGAATAAATGTACTTTGCCTTTGGCCATGAAGAGCACAGGGGACTTCATCTTTCCAAGTGCTTTCACACAATGCTCAAGGCTTATTCTTCCAGTCCTGATGTTTTATTCTTAACACCTGCTGGGTCAAGAAGCACCCAAAAGGATCATTTCTCAGAATTGTCTGAAAGGATGCTGACTATGAACCTTGATCACAATGCAAACCCTTAGGCTACTGAAAATAAAATGTTCTGATTGTTTCCAGCATTATCCACTAACTTGTACTTTCTATTTCCACATTCTGCAAACTGGGTGCACTTTTTAAAAAGAGCCTGAAAGTGCTATTTTTTATTATAAACCACAATGGCAATATTTCACTTAAAAACCAGCTATGCACATTGTTGGTTAATGGGCTTTGGAGAAATAGTAGGTTGAACCATAGAAATTGCCAAAAATGGTTAAATACTAAAAATGTGCTTCAACTTAACAATGATCTCTCTCACACACACAAATTATTCTGTTTATTATTTTACTTTTTATAATTTTATTTCTCAGACTGACCCTGGGCAGTTTCTATCAGTCACAGCCTGATGGGCACATGCTGATTTCCATGTGTCATCAACATTCCTGAGCCATGAAGGTGAGGCCAGAGCTTCAGGAGCTAAGACATGTACTTTGTCACCTGCCAGGTGGAAGGCAATGAATGGAGTTCCTTTGATTTCTCAGTGAACTCTTTGGTGTCCACATTGCCTAACTTTATCCCCTCTCTTTGTGTTTGTAAAAGATCTAATAGCCACATAGGATACCAAGGATATTAAACCCTATACCTACCTCAAATTTTAAGTTCCTGTCATCATGGGCCATGTTTCTCACACTGGTATAAATGTTATGTGTGATGGAGAACCAGAGGATGCTTGGTAAACATGGTAAGTTTTACTCAATGATGAAAAATTTAAATCATGATGTTTTGAATTAAAGGAAACATAAATATACTATGGAATAAAATGCAAAAGTCACATGAATTTTTAAGATAAAATCTGATACGTGAGAGGCATGTTCTGCTTTTAGAGCAATTGCCAGCCCCGAAACCATGGGATGAGAGTTCATTCTCCTGTGCCATTAGAGAGACTTCAGTGGAAGGTTTGAGAGTCTGAGTATAGGAAGAGCATAGAAGTGACAGCAAAGCCCAAGAAACACAAAGAGCTAAACAGTAAAGTTAACACGTAATGGGACCTATGATCCTTTGTGTAATGAGTGAGGGTATATATGAGGATGATGATGATGATTTTAAACAAAGATAATATTTTTTGTGTTCTTACAATGGCCCAGTCAATGTATTGGTGCACAAGAATTCCACTGGATGCCAAACTACATCCTGCAGGCCAAATTCGGCCTACTGCCTGTTTTTTTAAATAAAGTTTGATGAGAACATAGCCACACCAAATCATTTAGGAATTATGTAGGCTGCTTTCACTGTGCGAGGGCATATTCGAGTAGTTGCAACAGAGACTTTCTGGCCCACAAAACCTAAACTATTTGTTGTCTGTCTCTTTACAGAAAAAGTTTGCCAATCCCTGTTTTAGTGCATTTAATTCAAATAACAAGCTTATGAGGGAGATTCTATTATTGACTTCATTTTACTGATGAGAAAAGTAGGACACAAAGAAATTATTAAACTTACTCAGGGTCATAGAGCAAGTAGGTAGCAGGGCAGGGATTTGAATCTGCCAGTCTGGTTCTAGAGCCCACATATTTTGAACAACCTGTTATAGAGATACTTCTAGCTAAGATGAAACATACTCAAGGTCACTTTAAAAAAGACAGACCCTAAGTTGCTAGCTCCGTAGAAGATGATGGTAATATATCTATAACTAAAAAAGGTGCCAGGTCATGAGGATGGTAAGCAAGAAACCCAGAACATGGAAATAACAGTATCTGTCTTAGCCAGTTCAGGCTGCTATAACAAAGACTGACTGTTTGTTGGCTTATGAACAACTGTATTTCTCACAGTTCTGGAAGCTGGAAGTCTGAGATCACGGTGCCAGCATGGATGGGTTCTGGTGAGGGCCACTTTTCCAGTCACAGACTGCTGACTTCTCATTGTATCCTCACTTGAGTGAAAGAGGGTGAAAGAGCTCTCTGGGGTCTCCTTTATAAGGGCACTAACACCATTCATGAAGGCTCCACCCTCACAACCTAATGACCTCCCAGTGGCCCACCTCCTAATATTATCACATTGGAGGTTAGATTTCAACATGTGAATTTTGCAGGAACGCTAACATACAGTTCATTGCAGTACCTAAGAATGTCACGGCCCCATCGGCTTGATGGTCACTCTCTTTGCACCAGTGGGAAGTTCAAAGAGTCCTGAAACACCTAAACAGAGCCCTATCAAAACCATTGCTCCAACCAAAGCTGTCTCTTCCTGAATATGGTTTGTAAATACCAAATCCATCTTTGTGCATTCCCCACATTGTTTTTTTTTCTCCTCTTTGCTCTTCCAATGCCCACACTGAAAAGCAGGGAATTCAGACCTTATCTGAAAAAATGTTAGTAATGGTGGGGAGTATCAGGTTTACGTTAAGGTGGTCATGAAAATGGTGTTATTTTAACTTCATATTCAAGACGCCTACAAGGCAAAGGTTATGACTACTTTGTGAAATTCTTAAGATTCTGCAATGTGCATGTAAATACATAATAAATACAACAAATCATCTTGTATTCAGGCTTCTATTAACTGGAATGCTCTGTTACTTGATATGCCTATACTTCTATAATGATAGATCTCAGGAACTGCTGAGGTTGCTTCTTAATTATCTAAAACCTGTGTTCATCATAGTTTCAATATTAAATATATTTTACCCTGGTATGATTCTTTTAAAAAATGTACAATACATATATTGCACTATTTTCTTTTAAACTGGAGTTTCCTTAGAACTTGTTGACAGTTTTCTGTCTCTGGTGATGAAGATGTCAGCTCACCTTCGGAGTTGGTTTCCTTTTGCAGGGGGCAAAAAAAAAAAAATTCCAAAATATTCTCTTGTGTGATATAAATGTAAAGAAAATAGGCAGCCATGTGCTGAGAAGAGGAGATAACTGGGTCTTTGTGGGATCTAACTCCAGGGCTCTGGCTCTTTAAGTAAATGGGATCTCATAGCCCTCCCAAAGAACAGTGTCCAACTCAGACTGCCACTTTCAGGTTCAAAGTTATTAAAATGGCCTGATGGGCCTCCAAAGCCCTGGTGGAGGCCAGATAACCGACAAAGGTAATTAAGTCTCAAGATGCAACTTGCCTGATGGGAGGAGAGGCTGCCTTGATGACTCTGATTCAATGCCAGGGCCTTAATCAGCCAAGGGGGCTGGACTGATTCTGGACTCTGTGCATGGTCAATACCAGAACTTTTGACCCGTGCCCTGAGCATTGTGGGTGTGTCCTGAGAAAATGACAGAGGGTGTGATTAGAAATAGCTGATTCCTAAAGGGCTTGAAGTCTAGGATACATCTCTTGTGGCTGAGTCCATGGAGGGGGGTATCGCTCATTGCTCCCCAGGGAACTCTGCATAGAACAGGGACAACAGTGGTGAATATGGTGGACTGCCATGTGCACCTGATTTTCTGTCAGGGGGTAAGAGAGTGGGGATGTACAGTGGTCAGGTTGAGGGGTGGTAAGGCTGAGGAAAGACACTCGCACAGATGTACACGGACCTCGACAACCTCTTGCTTGGAGCAATAAGAATGCCCACTCATTGTAACTCTCTATATGATGTTTTCTCACCCCACTGTACTACCAGTACTTCTGTGTACATGAACTCACTGGGCCCACTGAGTCCTGTTCGTTACTGGCACTCTCTGCTGCTCCCTTTCTTTCAGAAAAAGAACAGATAACTTGAACTTTTAAAATGTTTGCATCATGGATTACAGTGGTTTTGAGGGGCTTTACAATTTATATTCTTATAAATTATGAAACAAATTTATAAATTATAAATTATTGTTAGAATTTTATAATCTAAAATTTATATTACATAGAACATGAGGATAACTGTTCCTTTCCACTGATATGGACTCTGTGTGTGTGTGTGTTTGGTAGACAAAGGGATATTATTGGAATTGTTGAGAAATCTTAAGCAAATAAACCTCTTAATTTACAAGTCAGTAATACTCAGAATATTTGCCCTGCTCTTAAAAATATATAGATATACCAAATCTATGTTTAGTTGACTGCCTAGCAGTGTAATCTATTTTTTTCCCTGATTGGCTATTGCATCAAAATGAATACATAACCACAACTTCAGCTAGGTAGTTTTGTTAACAGTCTTTGGCCCTGGATGTTCCTTTCTCTTCAAGGATATTGCCTAGGGCTGTCATTTAAATAATAATGGCTCTTCTCCTTTTTCACCTCCAAAAAGAAAAAATTATTGAAGTGCTAGCTATTTCTCTAGGAGATAAGAAATATTTTTACCTTATAGCAACAATACACAATCAAGATTCTCTCCCCCATCTTTTCACCTTACCCGCAAAAAATCTTTATGAAAGGTTATCTTGTTTAGGAAAAAAACCCAGAGATTCCATAAAGTTTACTGTCTCTGGGAGGGTGGAAATAAGTTCAAGTGCTTGGAGCAAATCCTTGTGAGTTCAATTGTTTGGAGAGAATCAATAAGAGAAACCCTGTGTTATTGATCCCTGCATGTCCCCAGGGACCACTGAAGTGCCTGACACATTGAAGGTTTCTGATCAATTGTCCCATTTTGAACATGATCACATCTGGATAGATTTTGTCTTTGAACTCACTCAGGTGCAAGTGACAGAAAAAACCCAACTCATACTGGCTTAAGCAAGGAATTTTTGGCTCACGTAATTGAAATACCCAAGACCAGGTCTTTTCTCTCTCTCTTTTGTTCTTTCTCCCTCCCTCCCTCTCTTCTTTCCCTCCTCCTCCTCCTCCTTCTTCTTCATCTCTCCCTCTCTCTCTTCCTCTCCCTCCCTTCCCCCTCCTTTCCACCCCCTTGCCATATCTCAGCTCTACTTTCCTCTGTGATATTATCTCCATATAGTGAGTCAGCAGTTCTTAGTCAAAATAATTCTTTTTTCTTTTCCCAACAGTTCTGTAAAAGCCTCCAAATTTAGTTTCACTGGACCAATTTGGAGCATGTGCCTTCCCTGAACAATCACGGTGGCTAGAGGAATTTGATTCTCTGATTGGCCAGCCCAGATCACAGGCCCAGCTCTGGAGCTATCAATCCCAGGTGGATAAGAATGGAACAGGGGTGGTTCCCCAAGGAAAACATAGGTTAATTTATCACGAAAAAGGCAAATGGATACCAGGCAAACCAAAAAACTGATTCCACCATAAATATTAAAAATGGTTTTCCCCTTTTATAACAGGTAAACAAGGGCTTATGACTTTCCCAAGTTCAAGAATGGTTATAATCATTCCTCCATTTCCAAAAGAAGAAAACTGGACACACAGTGGCTGTACAGAAAAGTGAAACACAACAGAGGTGAGAGTCATAGTCAGGCTGACTTCACATGCACACCCAGCTGTTCTCTTAAAATTGCAAAACCCTTGGAAGTTCAAGGCTCTGAATTTTTTTGGCCCAGATTACATATTTCAACACCTTATTGTTTGTTTTTAATGTCTGGGTTAGTAATATTAATGCAAAAAGTACCATCTGGGAAAAACATTTTTTTTCCCTGTCTTATGTGGGTTCTTTATGGACAAGCAAAAATGTGAACTATTTAAGCAAAAATGTTTTTAATAGGGAGCTGCAATAACGTTTTGAATAAGCAGTTACATCACTATACTATCCACTTCTATTCCCAGAAAAACAGAAGCAGATTGCTTTGTATTCATGAGAAAAGTGTGGAGATAATTGCTAGAAATGCATTTTAGAATTTGTCCCAAATATAAATCTATAAATATCATCCTTTGTTATTAAGCTTTGTTACAGCATAAGCAAAAAAAAAAACCCTACCTCTGTAAACCCTTTCAAAAATGATCTTTCATAAGATTACAAAATTTCTTAAAATAGTTTTATATCAAGAAAGCCATAGAAACACAATATTAACTACAGAACGGGATTTTTTAAAAAATAATTCTTGAAAGTAATATTGAGTGGTTGGCTTGCTAGCTCAGTTGGTTAGCGTGCAGCCTGACAACACCAAGGTCATGAGTTCGGATCCCCATACCGGCCAGCTGCCATAAAATAAAAGAAAGTAACATTGGTATGATCAAATCAGGTGGGTTCTGGTGATTACTGGGAAATAAAACACCTGGACTCAATAAATCTTAAAGCATTTAAGCATATAAAGCACAGAGAGATGGAGGAAAATTTGTAAATTTGAATTCTCATCTAATTTAAAGTCATATAAATAGTAATCACACAAAATACTTTGGGCTTCCTGGACAGGAATGAGTGCATCAACACCGCAAGCTATGGTGATGTAGAACATGTAACCCCTTATGGAAAACTAATGAAAGACTTGATTACTAAATGTAACACAATGTAAGCAGCACTCTTCAAACTGGAGTCTGTGTCCATCAGGGTACATGGAGACTTGCCCTGAGAGACTTGGAGTGGGTGGCTTTAAAAGATCTAGATCCTCACTGTCCATTTGACCTCTGTCCTAAAAGGCACATGCCTATGGATGTCCCTCTGGTAGGTTCTCCTCCTGCCTCTTACTACTATCACCTTTTTCCTACTTTACCCAAGAAAAACAAACCTTTTACCCTTCTTGAATCCAACCATCATGCATTTTCCCAGGGTGGAAAATCCTCTCATCAAATCAAAGATCAACAATAAAAAATACTGAAGGCCTGGGTGCCTTGTTTCATCGGAGGTTTTTATCTACATATCACAGAATTAGAATACTTAACTGTGAAAAACATGCTAGGAAGTTCTGATCAGCTAAGAGGTGTGTTCTCTCTGCACAATTATGATTCTCACTAGACAGAATGAACTTGGTGATTTGTGTTATTAACCTGTGCCGCAGCCTGTGTTTCTCAGTTGCATATTTGCATGGTCTCAAGGAAGAAGAGATAAAATGTCCATGTTTACTTGTATCAAATTTTTTCAAAAAGATTATTACAGGAGGGAGGATGGCTCATGAGGAATTGGTCAATGGACAGAGAATGATTGCGTATTGTAATGATGAATAAACTAACTACACTGATCTAACCACCACACATTGTACACAATTATTGAAAATCAATGTTGTACCCCACACGTATCTATAATAAATTATCTAAAAAATAAATAAATAAATAAAGATTATTACCACAGAAATCCACCTTTTAAACGCATAGACAAAAATCTCCTACTCACTGTCATTCCTCAGTCATTGTTCACTAGTGTATTTAACATTGCTGTGCTATACATAATGCACCTAATGGTAATCATTGATTCACTTTTTGTAAACTCTACAATTACTAGGAACTCAACAGCTCCTCTTTTCCTTGCTGTTAATTCCCAACAGAGTAAACTGTACTCTTCGAAATAGAACATCTACTTAGGTAGGAGTGGATGACAAAATATTCTCAAAATGCAATCAAGGATATAATACCCTGAACTTTAAAAAGTCATCTTTAGTTAATTAGGATTAGTTACTTCCTCTCAGATGTTATTTTAATATTTCCAAATGTGTAATCATAAACTTAATAATTTTCAACCATGAAATGAAATTACTAAGCAATTCATATGCAATAATTCTCAAGTATCTGTTTTTAGAGCCATCTGTCACACCTTTTTAAGGCCCTTCAAGTCAACCTAGAATATTGAAATGGGCATAAAATAGGTCTTTCGTCATGAATAAAGGAAAAGTTCTTGCAATTTCTCATTTTATGAGGTTGTTTTTTTACCAAGTTTTGTCCAAATCTAGCTCCACAACAAGATGCTTCTGTAAGAAAGTAAAATGGGTGTAATGAACTGCCGATTGGTATATTTTGATATAGTTTTTATGGTATGTTTATCAGAAACTGAAAGGCTCTTAGTTTGCCTGGCAAAATACTGCATTACAGTCTCAGCACCTCACCCAGTTTAGCATCTGTTCCAGATATTTTCACCAAATATTATTATCAATAGTTGCATTAAAGTCAGCTGGAATGGGTTTGGTAGACCTCCACTTTGAACTTCCGACTTCTGAGAGGCATGTGCAGTGAAAAGAGTCAGACAGCCATCACTTTAACATGTAGTTAAATCTGAAAGATGGCAGGCAATAACCCATTCTCTCCTTTACTGACCCTTTTCAGACACAATATAACTAACACTTCCCTATCAGAGACAGCATTCAGGGTATCTCCTGATAAGACAAGTGTTCTAGGCCACAAGTAGTTTAGGGACAGCTAACTCTTTGTAGTCTCAGGTAATGGTTAGAAATATTTGATGCTGCTGCTGTCCCCAGCTGACCACTCAATTTTCCAGCAAGTTGTGCCATTACCTGTGCTGTGGCCTTCAGGATGCATGAAGCCTAATCTATCAGTCAGCAAGTCAGTGGCAAGAATGGTATTTTGGCTTGGGCTGCCATAACAAAATACCACAGACTGGGCTGCTTGAACAACAGAAATTTACTTCACAGCTCTTGGAGGCTGAGAAGTCCAAGTTCAAGGTGCTAGCTGGTTCATTTTGTGGTAGAGGCTCTCTTCCAGCAGATGGTTGTCTTTTCTCTGTCTCTTCACATGGCCTTTCCTCTGTGCTTGTGGGGAGAGAGAGAGCTCTCTGGTGTCTCTTCTTATAAGGACACTAATCCTATTGGATGAGGGCCCCACCCTTATGATCTCATCTAACCTTAATTCCTTAGAGGCCCCATCTCCAAAACAGCTACACTGGGAAATTAAGGCTTCAACATATGAACTTGGGTGTTGAGGAGTAGGAGGGGACACATACGTTCAGTTCATAACACATGGAAAGTAACAATTAGGTGTATGTCAAATATATGCCAAAAAATAGAGCCTGAAGAGTCCTGCATACTGAATCACCTCCATACCAATTTGCAGGACAGTTCTCTGGGTGGCCTTGCACTGATCAAGTTCTCCCCCATTTCTCACTTGTAGTTCTTAAGAATGTGCTGGGTATGCAATATCCTAAGATAGAGAAGAAATGGCTAGAACAGCCTGGGCTGTATTCTGGTCCCCCCTAGAAACAGGATGTCCTTCAATGCTGTAGCCCAGTGAGTGGTATAAAACCCAGGGTAGGCTGCTTTCATCTGCCCATGTAGTGGGGGACCAGCTCACAGTGAATCCTAGGCTTCTGTTGTCCCTTGCTGCCTATCTGTAAGTAATAAACCTGCTACATGTAACTAGTTGTGTGTGGGTATTCTGTTTCATTGGGCTCAGACAAATTGGTAACCAGTGCACAGTGAAAGTGTTTCGCATCATTGACTTAAAACAACCTTTCAACTCTCACAGTTTTGTTGTTCAGGAATTCAAGCAGTGCTCTTAGGGGAAAGCTCATTTCTGCAACATGTGGTGTTGGCTGGAGAATCCACCATAGCTTTGCTCACATGTTTGGTTTCTCAGCTGTTTGACTGGAATGGCTGGGGGCTGGCTGGGCTTCTCTCACTCTCCCCATTCATAGGCTCTTATGCTCCAGGGCCTCTTTTTCTCTACATGGTCTCTCTTCACATGAAGTCTTTATATGGCTGCTGGTTTCCCCTCTGAGTGAAAACAGAAATGATATAACCATTGAATGTCTGGGCTCAAAAGCCCCAGAATATCACTTCTGCTGCATTCAATTTGTCAAAACATATTACAAATTCAGAGCAGATTCAAAGTATGGGTAAACAGATCTGCCCTCTTAGTCAGAGAAGTGGCATGTGCATACAGAAATGACAATAATTGTTATTGGCCATATTTGCAGACAAACTACCACAGTCTCCCCTCTGGCCACAAAACTTCCACGTGTAAATTATAGTCAACTCCTCCAAAGACTCTCAAAGTCTCAACAAATTATAAAATCAGATTCTATGGCCAGCATCTCTTGATCTGCATTGGGATCATACAGTTGTGTTTGAGGCTTTATAAGTGTAGCTCCTTTTGATATCGAGAACTATGAAGCAAAAATGCAAGCTATCTGCACCTTCATGGCCAATAATACAATGTTAATACAGGAATTGGATATCCACAGTAGACATTGTCATTGAGAAAGAGGGGAAACAAAGGCACATAGCAGTCACAAGTGAGTAGTAATTCTTAAATACAGCCAGGTTCATCTTACCAGTTTCCCCTACTCTGAAGGCAAAGAATGTTTCTTGATTAGGGTTCAGCTTTGCTATCTGGAAGTGATTCCCTAATCCACTGCTCCTCATAGCTCCTGGTTCCACCTGCTGGGTTCTGGGCTCCACCCTCTGAATCATAATTCATTTTTTCATAAGAAATGTGCCATGTTTGCTGCTATGTAGCTCTCTCAGACTACATTTTGCCTTAGGAAAGTTAGGGGACCAGAAGCCTTTCATTATTTTGTATCATCATTATTTTGTATTCTTTTTAGTCCAAGCTGATATAATACCTTCAAAAACTTAGTGTACTTCCTATATATCAAATTATAAATCCAAAATCTAAAATATATCAAATAATAAGTGCAAAAATCACATACAAACCTCTTCAAGACAAGCCACTCTTTACTTTATGCTTTTAGTCAGGGTCTTGTGGAACAACACCCTTAAAATTCTTAGAAGCTGTTTTGTCTGTGAGAAGGTTGATGAGGCACTGACAAATATTTCAGGGATCTTATAACTACACTGTTGATTTGATATTTACCCTAAGGCCATGTTTTATTGACATTGTCCTGGATTTGATCTTTTCTCTGGGGCCCTTTCTTACTTTGAAAACATTTTTCTACCTAAAAAATCTGGGAATGAGAAAAAGTTTTATTTTCCAATTCAGCAAGTCCTGGGTTGGAAATATTTTCTCTAAATTATACTTGAAAATTGAATAGTTCCCTCTTTAGTTGATATCATTTTTCCAATAAATTATGATATGTAGGTATAAGAAGACAATTGGCATATTCAAAATTCTGCCTGGAGATCTACTTAACCAGATCCACAAATTGACTAAGTACATATTCTATCCTCATATTACCGCACGTGATAGTTTTTTTCAAGTGTATCCCCACTACTTAATATTGGTTTTTCTTTTTCAGCCTCCAATAATAATTTCCTCACTGCCTTTCTAACCTCCATCAGTAGTCCCCTGTAGTTCTTCCAGCTTTTACCTGAAGTCTAGAGGCTGGCTGGTCCTCTCTCTATCTCCCTCATAGAATCTCATCCTTCAGAGTTTTTCTCTTTCCATGTGGCCTCTCTCTTCAGGGAAGTAAATGGACTTCTTTATATAACATTTGGTTTTCCCTCTGTTTTTGGTCAGAGGGAAAACCAGATGAGACCTTCATAGACCTGGGCTCAAAAGTCCTAGAATGTCACATCTGCTGTATTCTTTTGGTCAAAGCAAGTCCCAAAGTCAGACCAGAAACAATTAATCCCCTCTCTTCATGAGAGAAGCAGCACATGCATATAGACATGCAAAAATTGTTAGTTTCTACAATGGGTTGAATGGTGGCCCCCCAAAGAACCTATGAATGTTACCTTATTTGGAAAAAGGGTCTTTGCAGATGTAGCTAAGTTAAAGATCTTGAAATGAGGATATCATCTTTATTATGCAGGTGGGCCCTAATCCAATGACAAGCATTCTTACAAGAGACACACAGATGGAAGAAGAAAAGGCCATGTGAAGACTGAGGAAGACACAGTCACAAGCTGAGGAATGCCAGCAGCCACCAGAAGCTGAAAGAGACAAGGAAAAGTTTCTTCTGGAGCCTTTGAAAAAAGTATGGCCCCTCTGACATCTTGATTTTGGACTTCTAGCTTTCAACTGTGAGAAAATTAATTTCTGTAGTTTTAAACCACCAAGTTTGTGGTACACGGCAGTGGCAGTCACAGTAAACTGATATAGCAGCTATGTTTGAAGTCAATCTAATACATTATGCTTACATTATTTTTAATGTCCAAATTGTCAACATAAGGAAGCTTTTTAAAAATTTTGGCTTCAATGGACATAGATCAGAGGTATGAGTGTATTATTTGTATTTTTTAGAATAATTTTATTTTTGAATTGAATAATTTTACAGGTCAATGAATATAAGAAAAATAATTTTAATTTCATAAATAAATATTTTTTTAAAACTATAAACATTGTCCCAGTGTAGATTTTTAATTTCATAGTCACTATATAAATAATTGACTAATGCTTTGCTTTCTGAGATGATGGAAATGTTTCATATCTGCCCTATTCAGTGTTGTAGCCAATAGAACACTTGAAATATGGTTTATGTGACTGAGGGATTGAATTTTAAGTTTTATTTCATTTCAATTAATTTAAAGTTAGCCAAATGTGACTAGTAGCTACTGTGTTGAACAGTGCAGGTCTAACATCCTTTAGCAAGTTAAGTGATATGTAATTCTTTTCTCGCAGCAGAATTGTAGAACATAATTGTGTTGCCCACTGATAGACTGAATCAGTAATGCAACCACCCATGACCACTTGGCAAGAAACAGATGGCATACTCACATTAGATGAATAGGTCGAGAAGGTCTAATAAATGGACTATTTATAAATGTGAGCAGGATGTAAAAAAACTCCAAAGATATTGTGATATCATGGGAATAGTAACAGGAAGGTTGTTACCATCTTTGGGCCAGAGGGGATAAAAAGAGAAAGAGCTTACTAGAACCCAGAACGAAATAGTCAGTGTAGGGAGGGTCACCTTAAAAGGACAGGTGATTTTGCAAGTAAGAAGCTGAGAGAATAAATAGCCTTCTCTCCCTCCCACCTCTTGCCAAACGATCTTCATGGTCAAATACAGCCAGAAGCAAGAAGGCAAGCATGCTGATATAGTCCACACAGGTCAGCCCCAGGCAGAAAGTAGGGTAGAAGAGGATGGCATAGATCTAGAAGGATAAGGAGAAGATATCCAACACATGGAAAATTAAAATAAAATTATTCTGAGTTATACATGTGTTTTTGTCATCCAGCTCCACTGGAATTCAAAGAATTGAGTGACAATGCTGCAATTAAACTCTTTCTATTCTGTTATTTATGTGAGTAAGGTTTTCTCAATCTGAGCCCTGTCTCATTTGAGTAATAAGTGATTCATCCAAAAGTACATGAACTAAGTAGAAGGGAAAGCCCCATTCATTTCAGATGTATTTCCCCCAAAAAACCATAATTAGAATTATCAAATGTCTAGTATGTTTATGATATTTAAATCAATGGGTTATAATAATTGTAATTACAATTTAATCCAGGGGAAATTTTTCAATAGCAAGAGAATATAGTGAAAGAATTTTTAAACTTTATATATATTCAGAGAGAGATTATACAGTAATTAATAAAATACTTTTAAGCATAAAGATATATTTTATTAGGATAAAATTCTATAGAGGAAGAGGAATGAATATGTAAGGTCAAGGAAAAAAATAATGTAAAATTGCTGACTTTTCTGAGTTTTTTAATATATGTATTTTTGTAAATGGATAAAGATTGGCATCAAATTACTGTGGTAAGTGAGATGTCAGTGGAAATGGCAGAGGAGGGAATTCCAAAAGTATGTCCCTCCACAAAAGCAACGAATACAATTGCACCACTGTCAGAATCAACTTTTTTAGAATTCTGGAATTTGTTCAAAAGCTTACAATACCATGGGAACACTTAATCAAGAAGAAGTAGCCAAATTTCAGCATATGGCCTGGCAGTTCTACTCCTGGGTATGTACCCAAGAGAACTGAAAACATATGTTCACATAAAAGTTTGTACATGAACATTCATAGCAGCATTATTAATAATAAACAACAGTGGAAACAACCCAAACGTCCATCAACTGATGAATGGGTAAAAAAAATCTGGTATATCTATACAATGAAATATTACTCAGACATAAAAAGAAATGAAGTATTGATGCATGCTGCATCATGGATGAACCTTGAAACCATTATGATAAGCGAAAGAAACTAATCACAAAAGACCACATATTATATGATTCCATTTATATGAAATGTCCAAATGGGCAAACCCAGAGAAAAAAGCAGATTAGCAGTTGCCAGTGAATGGCAGATGAAGGTAATGGTGAATGACTGCTTAATAGATACAGTGTTTCCTTGGTATGATGAAAATGTTTTGGAACTAGACAGAAGTGATGGATGCACAATATTGTGAATGTGCTAAAAGCCACTGACATGTACACTTTAAAATGGTTCAAATGATGAATTTTATGTTATGTGAATTTTACCTCCATAAAAAAAAATATTACTATGGTATTTAGATTCTATTGGATACATTAAAAGTGTGATAAATTTTTATTTGAAAATTCAATATTTTCAATATTCTTGAAATTACCATCTTTGTAACAATTTAGACTGAAATGAAAACATTTAGATGTTACTTTAAAAATGTGTGGTGGAGTAGGTTGAATCAAATGAGACTGCTAATATTTGATCATTTTTACCTACAAAAAATCAATTTAATATGATTCAATCTAATAGTTTTTCAAATTCTCTAGAAGGTACATGAACAATTAAGTTTAAAGACTACGGATGTAAAGGATCTGAGAAAGGTAAATTTAGCACCTGCTAAGCTGGGGAGAAAAGTTAGCTTTCGTGGGTGAGAAATTTCAAAAGGAGTGAATGGAGCATAAACAGTGTAAAGAGTGGCAGGATATGAGAGCTCACAATCTGAGGCCAGGCAGCTTGGGTTCAAATGCTTCACCACTTACTTGCTATGGGAGTCAGGCAAGTTCACTAACTTCTGTGCCTCAACTTCCTGAACTGTAAAATGAAGGTGATACCAGTAACTACCTCATAGAGTTGTGTTTTGAGGATTAAATGACCTAATGTATAGAAAGAGTTAAAACAATACTCTATAAATTTGTGTTGTATCAGTCAGCCATTGCCACAATAATACTGGATAACAAACAAGCACAAAATCTCAATGGCATAAAACAATAAGCATTTATTACTTACTTTGTACATATGCATTGGTTAGACTTGCCTCAAGCTGAAGGTTGGGTCCAGGACTGCTCCAAGAGTCCCTCATGTTCCCTGGACCAGTGGCTAGCCAAGGCATATTCTTCTCAGGGCACAAAACAGGAACACAAGGAGATGTTAACCTCCTTCTTTGAAGTAAAGCTTTTTTTTACCTTAAGTTTTAAATTTTCTTTTGTTTTATATGTCTTTCTACATTCTTGTATTTTTATTGGAATTTCAATAGAGAATACATTACTATCCATTAAAAACTTCCTTGGCTGTGAACTAGATTTGTGCTTCAGTCCAAAATGCTTTTATACTCCATTTGTAGCAGTCTGCTTTGCTTCTGTACAAAAAAAAAAAAAAAGCAACATGAATCCCAGACAATATGGATAAAGAGAAATGGAGAAATACCATTTCCCTATATTACAAATTCATTTGATTATAATTTTCTCTCTGCTTCTTTTGACAAGCCTGTGTTATGTCCTGTCTAAGCAATTTTGTAGCATCTACTAACAATAAATAATTTGGAAAACACATCATCTGTGTTAGCTGAGATATTTATCTTGCTGCTGGGCAGGTGAGGCAGAATTCAAGAGGAATTATGTCTCCTCCCATAGTTTGGCCTGCATATTTTATATCAGAAGTCAGAAAAGTCTTCTTCTGTTTTCCAGTGAGTAAAAACAGGAAGATTGTTTTGATAAAGAGACTATGGGAGACATTTATGTATTACATCTTTGCAGATAACTCAAATTTATAAGCCAGTAAACAATTTACCGATTCCTCCCTTCTGAATAGTCTGTTTAGCTTGTGAGATTCAGATAATAAAGTAAATAAAATCAACACTTTTTTTTTCATCTAGTACTGCCATAAATTGTGTGCAAAATTATTTTATGTATCAGGATGAGAATACCGTGAGATCAACTCTTCACTACTAATGTGTAAGATGTTAGATGTGCAAGTCCCACCAGCCAAAGAGCAAGAGAGCAGCTTTCTGAGAAGTTCTTACTGTGGCTGTCAAACACTAATGGGATTATACTTGTTTCTAGGAAGACAATTCTAATTGGCAATATTGGGTGTGAATAATACACTTTGTTTTGTTGGCAGCTATTCTTGTTAACTGCAGTATGAATGTTTTACATGGGGGTTCCTCAGAGTGAGGGAGCTGTAGCCTAGCCCCAGAGATGGAAGGTGTAATGTCACAGGAAGTCCCAGCTACTAATCTTCCCTCTGAAATTCAAATAGAAATGATTATGCTCCTCTGACCACATGTCTGACTTCTCAGTCTTAAGGTATGTGCATGCAAGTACTATGCAGACATTCATCATGATGCTCCTTTGGAATCTTTAATAACGTGAGAAAATTCTCATGGGAGGATCATACTATTTCTAAGTGAAAATGGAATACAAAACTATTGAAACAGTATAATTCCCATTGAGCTAGAAATAGATACAGTTATTTGGAAGGAAATACACCTAAATGTTAACAGTGGGGCTTGGAATGATTATTATTCCCCCTCTTGTATTTTCCTGTATTTATGAACTGTTTCTAGTAAGCAAGTATTACTTTTATAACTTGAAAAGTTTCTAAAAATTGTTAGACGTAGCTTCCCCTCTCCCTTCCATTCTTGAAATATGCTGGGAAGATAACATTTTACACATTAAAAACAAGCTATAAAAGGGACTTCTCTAGGCTTTTCCAAATTTCTGTCTTCTGTCATCTCTTTTCTTCTTTACTCTTTTTTTGTTATTTTTTTAATTTTCAGTAGTTATTTCTGAGAAGCGGAATGCTGAAAATTTTCCATTTTCTTCCTTACATATTTTTAAATAATGCACAATCAAAATCGAGATTTTTAAGAACCTATAAAACTAACTGTTTTTTAAAGAGAATCAACATGACAACATGACAGAGAATGGTGCTTATTTGCTCTCAGATGCTGGCTCTGCTCCTTGCTATTAAAAATCTCCATTTTTCTCATCTTTAAAGAGATTACACTTTTTTTCATTTTTTAAAATTGTAACATAGCTAATTGTACATAGTTGAGAGTAGATTGTCTGATCTGTGGGGTACAGAGTTGAATATCATTGCCTGTGTGATGCTCAAATCATGATAAGTAGTGTATTCAGCATATACAACGTAATTGTTTTTTGTGGCCCTTTACCAATTCCTCCCTTACTCCCTTTTCCCCCTTTCCCACCTCTGGTAACCTCAGTTCTGTTCTCACCTTTTGAAAGTTCAATTTATTATTGTGTTGTTGTATCTTTCTCTCCTTCTTTAAATTTATTTGTTTATATTTTAGCTACACTTATGAGTGAAGACGTGGTATTTCTCTTTCTGTACCTGGCTTATTTAACTTAACATGATTTTCTCTAAGTTCATCCATATTGCTGCGAATGGCACTATATCATTCTTTTCTACAGCAGAGTAGTATTCCATTGTGTAAATACACTACATTTTCCTTATCCAGTTGTTCAACTATGGACATTTTGGTCAGTTCCAACTCTTGGCTATTGTAAATAGAGCTGTGATAAACATGGAGGTACAGGTATCCCTTCAACATGATGATTTCCATGCCTTTGGGTATATACCCAGCAGTGGAATTGCTGGATCATCTGGCAGTTCTATATGTAGTTTTTTGAGGAACCTCCATACTGTTTTCTATAGTCCACAACAACTGTTTTCCACGGTCCCATCAACAGTGTAGGAGGGGAACCCTTTCTGCACATTCTCACCAGTATTTGTTATTCTCTGTCTTTTTGATAATAGCCAGTCTAACTGGAGTGAGATGATATCTCAATGTGGTTTGATTTGCATTTCTCTGATGCTGAGTGATGTTTAGCATTTTTTCATATGTCTGTTGGCCATTTGTATATCTTCCTTTGAGAAATGCCTATTCAGTTCCTTTGTCCATTTTTTATTCAGGCTATTTGTTTTTTCACTGTTGTTTGAGTTACTTATATATTCTGGATATTAATCCTTTGTCAGATGCATAGTTTGTAAATATTTCCTCCCACTCCATAGGTTGTCTTTTTGCCCTGTTAATTGTTTCTTTTGCTGTGCAGAAGCTTTTTAGTTTGATATAATCCCATTTGCTTATTTTTCCTTTTGTTGCTTGTGCTTTGCGGGTCATATTCATAAAGTCTTTGCCCAGTCCTACTTACTAAAGTGTTTCTCCTATGTTTTCTTTTAGAAGTTTTATAGTTTCAGGTCTTATATTTACGTCTTTGATCCATTGAGTTGGTTTTGGTATATGACAAGAGGCACAGGTCTAGTTTCATGCTTCTACATATGGATGACCAGTTTTCCCAGTACCATTTATTGAAGAGGCAGTCTTTTCCCCAATGTATGTTCTTGCCTTTGCCAAAGATAAGTTGGCTGTAAGTATGTGGGCTGATTTCTGGGTTCTCTATTCTGTTCCATTGGTCCAAGTATCTGTTTTTATGCCAGTAACATGCTGTTCTGGTTACTATAGCTTTGTAGTATAATTTGAAGTCAGGTAGTGTTATGTCTTTGGCTTTATTTATTTATTTATTTTTGCTCGAGATTGCTTTGGTTATTAGGGGTCTTTTGTTATTCCATACGAATGTTAGGGTTATTTTTTCTATTTCTGTGAAGAATGTCACTGGTATTTTGATGGGGATTACATTGAATCTGTACTATGGACATTTTCACAATGTTAATTCTTCCAGTCTAAGAGCACGAAATGTCTTTCCTTCCTTTTGTGTCCTCTTTAGTTTCTTTCAACAGCGATTTGTAGTTCTCGTTGTAGCGATCTTTCACCTCCTTGGTTAAATTTATTCCTAGGTATTTTACATCTTTGGTGACTATTGTAAATGTGCTAGCTTTCTTGATTTCTTTTTCTGCTAGTTCATTGTTGGAGTCTAAAAACACTACTGGTTTTTGCTTGTTGACTTTGTATCCTGCAACTTTACTGAAATTGTTTATCAACTCTTAGAGGTTTTTTTTTTTTTTTTTTGTAGTCTTTAGGCTTTTCGAAAATAGGATCACATCATCTGCAAACAGGGACAATTAGACTTAGTCTTTTCCAATCTGTGTGCCCTTTATTTCTTTCTTTTGCCTGATTGCTCTGGCTAGTACTTCCAATACTACAATAAATAGGAGTGGTGAGAGTGGGCATCCTTGCCTTATTCCCATTCTTAAGGGGAAAGCTTTCAGCATTTCCCCATTCAGAATAATATTGGTGATGGGTTTGTCATAGATGACTTTTATTGTGTTGAGATACTTTCCTTCTATATACTGTTTGGTGAGAGGCTTTATCATGAAGGGATGTTGAATTTTATCAAATGTTTTTTCTGTGTCTATTGAGATAATTTTATGGTTTCTGTCCTTGATTAGTTGATGTGGTGTATCACATTTATTGACTTGTGCATGTTGAACCATCTTTGCATCCTTGGTAAGAATCACACTCAATCATGGGGTATAATCTTTTTGATGTGTTGCTGTGTTCTATTTGTTAATATTTGTTGAGGATTTTGCATCCATGTTCATCAAAGATATTGGCCTATATTTTTCTTTTTTTCTTGTATCTTTTGTTTTGATTTCAGGGTGATGCTGGCTTCATAGAATGAGTTTGGGAGAATGGCTTGTGTTTCGATTTTTTGGAATAGTTTGAAGAGAATTGGTATTAATTCCTCTCTAAAGCTTTGGTAGAATTCAGCAGTAAAGCCATCTGATCCTGGGAATTTTTCTTTTTTGGGAGACTGCTGATTACTGCTTCAATCTCATTGCTTGTTATTGGTCTGTTCAGGTTCTCTATTTCTTGATTCAGTCTTGGTATTTTGTATATGTCCCGAAATTTATCCAGTTCCTCCAGGTTTACAAATTTCTTGGACTATAGTTGTTAATAATCGTCTCTAATGATCTTTTGTTTTTCTGTGGTATTAGCTGTAATGCCTTCCTTTTCATCTAATTTTTGTTATTTGGGTCTTCTCTTTTTTTAGTTAGCTTAGCTAATAGTTTGTCTATTTTGTTTATCTTCTCAAAAAAACAACTTTTTTTTTCATTGATTTTTCTGTATCCTTTGGGGTTTTTTAAATTTCATTTAGGTCTGCTCTGATCTTAATTATTTCTGTCTACTAATTTGGGGATTGGATTGTTCTTGTTTTTCTAGTTCTTTGAGGTACAGTGTTGTTGGTTATGTGAAACTTTTCTATTCTTTTGTTTTTTGGCATTTATTGCAATAAACTTCCCTCTTAGTACTGCTTTTACAGTAGTATCCCATAGGTTTTGGTATGATGTTTCTTTATTTTCATTCATTTTGAGACACTTTTTGATTTCCTGTTTAATTTCTTCTTGGACCCATCTGTTGTTTAGCAGCATGTTGTTTAATTTCCATGTGTTTGTATAGTTTCCAGAGTTTCAGTTGTTATTGATTTCTAGTTTTAATCCATTGTTTTCTGAGGAGATACTTGAAATGATTTCAATTTTTAAAAAATTTGGTAAGGCATGATTTGTGACCTAACATGTGGTCTATCCTGGAGAATATTCTATGCACTGATGAGAAGACTATACATTCTGTGGTTTATCTGAAATTTTCTGTAGATATCTGCTAAGTCTAATTGGTCTAAAGCTTGGTTTAAATCTTGTGTTTCTTTGTTGGTTTGTTGCCTAGATGATCTGTCCAAAGTTGAGCGGTGGGGGGCGTTCAGGTCCCCAGCTATTATTGTATTTGGGTCTATCTCTTTCCTTAGGTCTTATAGTATTTGCTTTAAATACCTAGGTTTTCCAATGTTAGGCTCATACGTACTTACGATTTTAATGTCTTCTTGTTGGATAGATCTCTTTATCATTATACAATGTCCTTCTTTGGCCTTTTTTGTAGTTTTTGATTTAAAATCTACTTTATCTAAGAATACATACTCCTGCTCATTTTTTGATTTTCATTTTGAGGTACATCTTTTTCCATCCCTTCATTCTTAGTCTGTGCATGTCTTTATAGGTGGGGTGAGTCTCTTGTAGACAACACATAGTTGGATCTAGCTTTTTAATCCAATCAGTCAATCTGTGTCTTTTGAGTGGGGAATTTAATCCATTTACATTTAGGGTTGTTACTGATATATATTGTCTTACTTCTGGTATTTTATAGATTTTCATTTGGATGTTTTAAATATATTTTGTTTCTTTATTTCCCTTTTATTGTCTGTCTCCAGTATTTGTTGGTTTTTAGAGGTGGTAAGATACAATTTCTTTCTCTTTCTCATTTGTATTTTTGTTCTATCAGTGTGTTTTGTTCTTTCTTGTGTATTCAAGGTAGTACTTATCATTTTTTGAATTCCAGATGCAGGATTCCCTTGAGGATTTCTTGTAGGACTGGTTGTATGTATGGTGGTGAACTCTTGAAGTTTTTGTTTGTCTGTAAAATACACTATTTCTCCTTAATTTCTGAAGGATAGCCTAGCTGGGTATAGTATTCTTGGTTGGCAGTTTTTTTCTTTTAGTGTTTTGAATATATCATCCCATTCTCTTCTGGCCTGTAGAGTTTCTGCTGAGAAGTCTGCTGTTAGTCTGAAGGAGACTCCCTTATAGGTGACTTGACACTTTTCTCTTGCTATTTTTAGAATTCTCTCTGTTTTTGAGTTTTACCAGTTTGACTATAATGTGTCTCAGAGAGGATCTTTTTGGATTTAATCTGTTTGGGGATCTTTGATCCTCCTGGATCTGAAGGTCTGTGTCTTTCCCTATACCTGAGAAGTTTTCTGCTATTATTTCATTTAATATGATATTAATGCCTTTTCCCTTCTCCTCCCCTTCAGGAATACCCATGATTCAGATGTTTGTGTGCTTAAGGTTGTCTGCTATCTTTCTTAGATATTCTTCATTTTTTAAAATTCTTTTTTCTTTTTCTTTTTTGTCCACCTGAGTTAATTTGAAGAGATTATTTTTCAAGATCAGAAATTCTTTCTTCTGCTTTCTCTAGTCTGCTGCTTAAGCTCTCAGTTCTGTTTTTTACTTCATTGTATGACTACTTTAGTTCTACAAGTTTTGCTACATTCTTTTTTAAAGTATTAATTTCTTTGCAAATTTCTTCCTTCATATCCTGGATAGTTTTGCTCAGTTCATTGTCATTTAACTGTGTCTCCTTGTATTTCATTGAGTTTCCTTAAGATTTTTACTTGGAATTCCTTTTCAGTCATTTCAAGGATTTCCTGCTGTATGAGGTCTGATACATGAGAATTATTGTGTTCCTTTGGTGGATTCATTTTTCTTGTTTTTTGTATTTGTAGTACCTCTACATTGCAGTCTGGTCATCTGGTAGAACAGTTGCTTCTTCTATTATTCTCCTTCCCTGGACTCCACTGGTGACCCTCTTTGTGTCAATGCACTTGAATAGTTAGCAGTACACCTGTACAGTGCCAGTGGCAGCTGTGGCTACTGCTGTGGTAGCAGGCTGCTCTTGTGGTGGTGGTGGCTGTGAAGGTGGCTTTGGTGGGCTGCCCACATGGCAGTGGTGGCTCCAGTGGGGGTAGGCTGCTCACATGACAATGGTGGCCACCTGGTGGCACCGGTGGTAGCAGTGACTATAGCAGTGATGGTTGTAGCAGCCACCCACTTGGCTGCAGTGTCCACAGCAGCAGCCTACACAGCTACAGTGTCTGCAGTGGCAGTGGGGTTACCTCATGGCAGCAGCAATAGCAGCAGCAGCTGCGACTCTCTCCCTTCCATCTGCAGTGTCCTTGGCAACAGCAAGGTTATTTCATGGTGGTGGCAACAGCGCTGGTGGCTGCTGCAGCCATCTCCCTCATGTCTGCAGTGTCCTTGGCAGCAGGAGGGTTACCTTGTGATGACAACGGTAGAACTGGTTGCAGCCACCTCCCTCATGTCTGCTGAGTCTGTGGCTGCAGTGATGGGCCACTCACAGGATTGCTGCTCTGTGGGGAGCTGCTCTGCAATGGGCGATGCTACTGGGACTGGACAATGTCTCTGGCGACTGTAGTGGTGGTGGCAGTGGGCTCATTTCAATCTTCTTCCAGGAGAGGAACATGACCTGTGTACCTCTAGTCCACCATATTTCCAGAAGTCTCTCCTCTTTACTCTGATCTCAGTCAATATCATAATATCAACCAGTGATTCTAACCACATAAATACCTCAATCCTATGTATCCAGCCTTTGCCTTGATCTTCAGTTCTAGTCCTACAATACTGACCACTTGCCAGGTAGCTCCATATGAATATCTTGTAAGTATAATCAATATATCCCAAAACAGACTTATGAATTGTCCTCCTAGGCTTGCTTACCTCCTGCTATCTCTGCTCTTGTTAATGACATCATTTTCTCTTGTCATTAAGAAGAGAAATTTCACTGTTGTCTTTGCCTTCCCTGTGTTTTACATACAAACAGTTGTCATCATATTCTATCTTAATAATGTTGCTCACATTTAATTGCTTCCTTCCATTCACACTGGCAATAACCATGTTATATTTCTCACTTGGACAACGGCATTGTACTTACTAAGCACTTCACATTTATTAACCTTAATCCTCACAACAGCTCTGTAATGTAGGTACTCTTATTATCCTATTTTAGGATAACTTGCCCGAGGTCACACAGTTTATAAACAGGGCTGGGATTTTGAACTCAGGTAGTATAATGCCACAGATTATATGAGTAACTTCCTGCCAAACTGCCTCTAGACCAGTAATGGAAACAATAGTTTCTCTTTAATTCTTGCTATGACCCTAAGAAAGGAGTAGGATAATCTCCATTCTGGAGATATGGAAACCAAGGCTCAAAGAGGATGAGAACAGAAATACCTAGAAATACCTCATGAGGTAAGTCTGCCTACACACCCATCTACCTCCATCAGATTAATCTAAATGCACTGCTCTGATTATTCCTTTAAAAATAAAGAAAGAAAGAAAAAAAAAAAGAAAAACCAATGCTCCTCATTGCCAAAGGCATAAAGTCCAAATTGTTTAATGGGGTATCCAGGGGGTCCCCATCTGATGCCTGTTCACTTTCCAGCTTCTCTGCCACTCTTCACTCCAGTTCGACAGGTCTCCTGGCCATCACCTGGCTGGGCCCTCAGGTCCTGCCTCCACTCATGTGAGCTCAAACTTTGATTTTCACTCCTTACCACCCATCCCTTTGTCATGTATATACTCTCCCTTGCAAAGATGCCTTTGGAATTTTCACTGAACAGGAGCTATAGATTAATTATATTCTAAAGAATTGTCTGCAAGGAACCAACCTAAACGTCCATTGATGGATGATTGGATAAGGAGACCATGGTATATATACTCCATGGAATACTACTCTGCCATAAAAAAGAATGAAATTCTCCCATTCATTCATAACAACATGGATGAGCTTGGAGAAACTGATGTTGAGTGAAATAAGCAAAGCACAGAGGGATAAATACTGTATGTCTTCATTCACAAGTGGGAGCTAAGAGACAAAGAAGGAAGGGAAGAAAGACCATAGTGGTGTGTTGGACTTGCAGAGGAAGAGAGAATACCTAGGGATACAAAGTGGAGTGGGGGGTGAGAAAGGGGAGGGGAGGAAGGTTGGGGATAATTGGGTGGGGGACACAGGGTATAATCACAATTTGTGGTAATGGGCATGCTGCCGGTATTGATCTGGCCATCACATCTTGGGCACGAGTGGTGACAATCAGCTTTGTACCCCATGAATATTCATAACCAATAAAAAAATTGTATAGTAAATTAAAAAAAAAATTGTCTTCCATTCTACAGACCCTGGAAAGAGAAAAATTATTTCGTTTCTCCAAAGTGTGAAAACTAAGCTTGACAGAGCTATATTATTGCTTTCTTTCCTGCAGTGGTGCCCCATGTTGAATGTTATCAGTTCAATAATATATATAATGCAATTAAAAAAGAGGATTGTTAGTGAGCAGAGTGGCAGCAAGAGGCACATTGAGTGTTCTTTTTCTATTAACCCTGAGAGTGATGGCTTGCATAGTGCCAGCCTAGAGACTTCTTACGCCCTGATGGCTCTTTTGTATTGGTCTTCCACTGTGGGCTAGAGCAGTGGTTTTAATCTCCTTCTCCTCCTCTTTTTTGTCCTCCTTTTCTTCTTCCCCCTCCTTTTTCTCAGACACTTTCATCAAAGAAAGTTTTGCCAGGAGGTTCAAGTGAAAGATTAAGAACAGAGCTTCTCTGCTGAAGGGGGTGTGGGGAGCCTGATGCCTTCTTCACTTGCCCCCTACTTACCACATCCCCCTCCCTGCACCTCAGGAATTCTGCATAGACCAGTTTTCAAGGTCGGTGTGGGTGGTGTGTGCGGGTACAGGCATGCATGCCTATTTAGAGATGGGATGGAGAAGAAAGTTAAGACTATTGTTCACAAAAATGTAACATGCTGAAACCCCCTCCCCCTTTTTTCCCCTAAATTACTTGCTTTTATATTCTGGGCTCCCCAGAACTTGGATTGTACTGTAATCCAACATAATTGTTTTGTATTTGCAATCGCCTGCTCAGCTGCTTTCACGCTGTGTGGATTCAGAGAAATATATAGAGCAGTCTCTGCCCTCAAGAAATTGTATAATCTAATTGTGAAGTCAAGACTGTCACTTTCCTGAGAGTGATTCCAAAATTCTAGATTGCCAGCTCTGATCTTTTGCTTCAACTTCAGCTCTAATACTTTAACTGTCTGTTTTCCTCCTGGATAATCCCTGCTTGGTTGTCCCACTCTCACTTCAACTCAACATATCTAAATGTGAAACTATGCTCTTTCTCAGAAAACCAGAAAGCCTGTTACATCAACATTAGGGTTGTTTGGTAAAAGCAAAACCACTGAGGAACAGTGGCAGGCAGCAGAGATCATCAAAGTGACTAAAGTAACAAAAATAATTAGGGATAGATAAGAGTAACTATCAATTATTTGAAGCCCATTGTGTATGAGAGGGAATAGATGTATCCTGGAGCAAACATACTCATATACATACTATTATTAACTTGACTATCTCAGTTCCCTGATGCCTCTCATCTTGTGAACATCTCTCTGTTAATGTGATTGTAGTGTGTAAAAACAGATATTTTATATATAAATAGTCTTTAATTGCAAGTTGACAACTACACCTACCATTCAGCCACACAAACATAAATCTGTTTCAAAAATGGAGAAAAAATCTGGCCATGATGGATGTTCTAAAAGAAGGTACTATATACACAAAATCATATTGACTATAATTTCTGGGTGATGACTGGTTTTTTCAAGGGTGATTTTGAACCCATCTTATCTGTTTACTTTAAAAACAAACCCTGCATAAATTGTGGAGGACAAATCCCGAGTTTGCATAGTAGCAGACTGTTGTTCAGTGTAAGGGGAACACCTAACAAGAGAGCTGTCCAAAGTCAAACTACCAGTCTAGAAGGGCAGCATGCTTCCCTTCCCAATTCAGACATGGGCTAGGATGAATTACTGCATTTGGAGGGAGGTTGAAGTGAAAGTCCTCCAAAGTCCTGCCAAATAAACATTTTACGAGTATATGAATGTAGGTTCATTTGGAGTTCAGAGAGGTGAGAAACTAAAATTAGGAGTTTTAGCATAGGGGCCTTCCTAATGGAGGGGGTTATTAGGGCTTGCCTTGAAGAGCTGCTAGGTTTTAGAGATGGAACAAGGAAAAGGCATCATTCTGGATGGGAAAACATTATGTCAAAGGTGTGGAAGAGGCTGGGCATGTGCAGGGGAATGAAGAGGGCAGCTGATTGCTGATGGAGGAAAAAGAAATATGATACAAAGAGCTCTTTGAGAGAGAGTAGGAATTGAACTGTTGCTGAGGCAGTGATGAGCTTAGCAAAAACCTGACAGCTGTTCACACATTATCTGATAAACCTGACAGTTGCCTAAGGACATGTGAACTTTGGAGCAGCTCTGAAGTGCAAGAAGTTGAAAGAGCTATGTGCTTTATTACAGCTTCTTCCCCAGTGTGGAGGAACTGAGGCTTTCCTAAATATAAGGGAGTGGTTGCCAATCAGAGATCCTAATAGATCCAAAGCAGAGTAACCTTCTCCTTTTAGGTGTATCTCCTCCTTGTCTATATTGAGATTAAAGAGCAGCAAAGAAAATCTATAAACATCCTACAAAAGCCAGAACATGACATTTTGAGAACTTTCATTTCACCAGAGGTGAAAAAGGACTTTTTAAAAATACCATAAAGATCTTTTGTTAGTTAACAAATAAGCACAGATCATTTATGAAGGAGTGGAAACACTGGAAGTAAGCCAGACATGGAATTGTTTCAAAAGGACCTTCAAGTGATTATCCATTTTGTAACTCTACCATTATAGTTATAATATAAATTATATTATATACATAAATTATAATACAAACCATTATAGGATGGTTTGCAGCAGTGTGCAGCTTAGAATGATGGTATATCCTCTGGACTGCAAATGACCAGTCTCTGATGTCACCAGCTCCACCTGAGCCCTAGGTACAGGGCTGAGTTTATTACAGCAGGTGGCTAAGGAAATATCATGGTGCTCCCATCAGCAACCCCAAAACTGTGATGGTTCTAGGTAGTTTGTATGTTTCTATGTTTTAGCATTATTGCATATGTTCATTTTATTCCTTAAATATATACAATAAAAAATTTTTTAAAAGAGCAAAGAATACATAAAAAAACCTGAGAGTGAAACAAATTATGTTTCAATCAGTTTGTACTTTTGTAATAAAAGAGACCTCAAATCCTGAAATGTTATTAACCTAGAACAGGTGAAGTCCTAAACATTCTTCTACTGCTATCTAGTTGTCTAGGTGTGACGATAATGCTGGTTGTGAGTACAGAGGACTAGTCATAAAACTCATCATTTGGAAAATGAGACCCCCAGTAGAATAAGATAACAAGAAATCATGCTCATGCTGAAAACAGACAAGACTTTTGTGACTGGTGATACCCAGTGTTGTCTCTACTGTATTACCACCCACTACAGACTACTGCCCCTCCTTAGATCCTACCAGTTTAAAATTAACTTTGAATTTATTTTAAATAAATTTTCTAAGACATTGTAGTTTTTCCCTCTCTTTTAAAATGCTTATACAGGTAGGGTTTAGATAGGATGAGGGAGAAGGGAGCACTCAAGGCAAGGGAAATGGCTTGAGTAAAAACAGTATATTCATGTATAAGGGAAATCATAGTGGGAGCAGCCAGGCTAGAGCAGATGATTTTTCCCAGGGATGGGTAGTGGAAGGTAAAGGAGGAATCCTCTGTGGCAATTTTATATAGTATTGGGCATGCTGGTGTAGAGTGTTGGGGTGGGAGCCAGAGATGTGGAAGAGGAGAAGGTGACATAGCTCACAGGTGGGCCATTATGAGAAACAATGGAGAGAACTGGGTTGCTTCTGAGTGAAAATTTAGGGACCAGTTCACAAGACCACCCTCACTTCTGACACCAAGTGCAAGTTCAGGGGTCCCCAAGATCACCCTCAGTTTTGATAAGTCACTAGAACTCACTGAACTCACTGAGAGCTGTTATACTCATGGTTACGGTTTATCACTGTGAAAGGTTGCAGAATAAAATCAGCCAAGGGAAGAGACGCATGGGGCAGAGTCCAGGAAAGTTCCAAAAACAGAGCTTCCAATTGTTCTCTCCTAGTGGAGCTTGTACAGTGTTAACTTTTCCAGTAACAATGTGAGATAATATGGACAAAGAGTTGCAAACTCTAGAAGTTCATCCAAGCCTTGGTGTCCAGAACTTTTATTGGGGCTCAGTCAAAATAGACCTGATTGACCACCCATCTAGCTGACCTGTCTTTGAGCCCTTCCAGAGGTCTAGTGGACATCACATGACCCAAAGCCCATATCCTAAATCACAGTTAGACTATTGGTGTGGCCCAAGGCCTTCAGGTAAACAAAGACACTATTATCAGGTATGAGTAAGATCAATTCTTTACTACATACTGAGGTAACATTTTGTTCTTCATTTTTGCCCACTTCTCCCTCTCATTTCTGTCTCTTCTCTGTTTCCCAAAATATTTTAAGTGAAACGACCAAAAGACCCTGTTCTCAGCCATTGTTAACTCATTGTCTTAGTGACTGATCTCTAAGAGATGAGAACAGAGTGTACTCTTCCTCAGCTTGACAACTCCACAGAGTGTACTGGGGAAATTTCATGGTGCCAGGTCCCTAGAGAATGCGATTTGCAAGGACAATTTCCTCCTCAACTTGGAAAAATACAATAAATGCAAGTCACTTTAGAGGCCAATGACTAGAAGTATGAATTTCCATGTTGACATAGGGACTACCCATTTCCACTAGGGATGAAGCATATTGAAGACTTGGGGCAATATATTCTCAAATAATGAGGTTTCTAAAAAGTATTATTACTCTAAAGAAAGTGACTGTGATTCGGGTAAGGCTGATTCAAAGCCTTAGAATAGCTCCTTTTAAACCTCTCCCAGGTGGCTTTTTGTTTCACTCAAGATTCCTTTCTTTGCCAGACTGTTTCCTTTAATGAGCGTTTAGTCAGAGAAAGCCTTCTCAGATAGTGGGAAGATGTTTTATTCTTGGAGATTTTGCCACCTCGAGTTATAGCTCATTTTTAGTCTTCCTTAATGATCTTTAGAGATTTCTATAAGGGTTGCCTGTCTTAAATTATTTTTAAAATTCTTTGGTAAAAGCAGATTGGGCCCAGCTTTGGGCATATGCCTACATTATAAATGCTAAAGGGGTTTATTTGCAAATAATTTTCCACACTCACTTGTCTATCTAGATCATAAGGCACGAAAATAAAAGGACTTGAATTGACAAAAACAATCATTATTTGCAAAGGGAAACCATTTCATATGTTTTCAGACCTACCCACACCTGCTTTTTAATCTTTTGTCCAAAAACTCTCTTGAATTAAGTGTTTTGCTTTCAGTGCACTTATCTCAGAATTGTGAAATGAAATAAACAGGAAAAGTAAACAGCATTATTTTAAAATAATGCACTCTGTATCTAGTGGTCATGTATGGTACTCTTACTTACGATGCTGAACTGTAATTTGAAACACTCATACCTCATATCCTATATTTTTAAAACTAACCTAGGGTTTCTGCCTACATTTTCAAACATCATTATTATAGCCTCATATTGTCATTAGCATTGATTATGCTACCATACTAGTGTTCTGCTTTATATATTTAATTAAATGTTTTAGATTTTGTACTTGTACCCTGAGACAATTTTAACAGGAAGGGGACAATTTTATAAAAAGAAAAAATACACACACACACACATAAAATGAATGGTGTATTCACTGCTGCCTAGAACATTTAAAAGCCAAAATTCCTGCCTCAAAATGTTTCTAGGTTAAGTAAAATTACAAGGAAAATTAGATGCTTTTAAAATGTTGAGTAAGTTAGTTCTCTTTAGTTTGATGTATTCATGAACCTCTTCTCCTTAAAGATGAGTCCATTTTTGCTGAAGAGAACATATGAAGGTTTATTATACATTACTTACAATCATTAAAAAACCAGAGACAATGTATGTGTCCAAAAATAGGGAGCTGGTTGCATAATTATGGAGCATCCATACAATGTGGCCTATAAAAGTTAGGCTATAAAGTATTATATAATAACATGGAAAAATGTTTGATACATGTAAAGTGAAAAAAAAAATCAGACTACACTGTGGTATATACAAAATATTCCTTACTTTATTAAGACAAATTATGTAGAAAATGAGTAAGTAATACATGTGAATATGCATGGAAAACACAGGTTAATAGTCGTTCTCTTTACAAGAATTAGAAATGGTTTGGAACATCATAAATAATTAATTCTTAGAGCTGAAGGGACTTTGAGATCATTTAATTTGGTTGCTCATTAATTCACCAGACACCTCAATTTACAGATTGATCCAAATATTCGGGAATTCTTTCTTAAATGGAACTTGTGTCTGCTTTCTGTAGTTTCCACTAGCTGGTCCTATCTCTGCCCTCGGAAAAAGTGGGGAATAAATCCAATTCCTTATACATGACTGCTTCAATTATTTAAAGACAACTCCCAGTTCTTCCTAAATCTTTTCTTCAGTGTGACATCTTTAGCTTTTTTAACCTTTCTTTGTGCTTTCCTGACTCCTCCCATGGCCCTACCACACTTACCTAGGGGTTCTTGATTTGTTGGAGTCCCTCCAAAATGAGTCCATCCAGAGCAGACCCTGTGTTCCAAGTGTGTTCAGGCTTGCCGGAATCCAGTGAGCCAGCTTACTCCTTTGATCTCTATGCAGCAAAAGCTGTGGTTCATATCAACTTTAAGTCAACTAAAACTCTTCCAGAAAGTTTCCACATGAGCAACTATTAAAAAACTATGTGCCCCAATCTGAATTTATTCTATTAATTCTTTGAATCTAAAGCAAGATCTATATAGCTTTAACAATCTGTGATTCAGCTTCCAGCCTTTATATTACTCCTTACTAAGCCATATTTTACTTGTTTTACTCCATATCTAAGTCTATCAAGCTTATTTTGAATCTTGATTCTGTTCTGCAATATATTACCTCTTTTTCAGTTTTTTCCTTCCCATATTGATAAGTAAGCCTTCTCTATTTTTATTCATCTCTGAAAACCATTTTAAGGTCAAGGACTAGAAGTTGGCCTACAGTCTCTGATGTCCCAAATCTGCTTTTTTTTACAGAAGACTTTATTGTACAGTATTTTACTGGACACTCCCCCGTCATATACCACAACTCTGGGGTAGGTGTGACAAGTGTTCTGAGGAAAGAGAGGAGGTATCTACCTAGGAAGGAACCTGGCCCTGAATTTCCTATACTCAAATTCTAGTGCTTTTCCCACTACCATGCACAGTAAAAAGAATATGAAGGAAAAAGTGCAATACAAAAATTAAAGACAGGAGGTTTTCTCAAAAGAATGAAGGTATAGTGAAAGAATGAAGTCCCTCATCTCAGTGTTTATACACCAATGACAAGCTGCAAGTCTATAAAGACAGTAATGGTTGGACCTCTACCTAGTTACCTGTGTAAATGCTGCCCATGTCTGGCTCATTTATAACAGTACTTCAAAAAGTTCATGGAAAGATTTGTATTATTTTTAAATTCTATTTCTCCATGAACTTTTTGAAGTACCCTCATACTTGGAATGTGGCTTCCAGAAAAATCCTGGATGGGGGAATCAACCTCCTGGGAGAATTGGTTAGCTGTGAATTTCAGAGACTTTACTTGTTATCTTTATTACATAGTGTCCTCCCTGGAGCTCACATTCCACACCTACACGGTGAGGGAGTTTAACTCGACTTGGTGACATGCAAGTCTTCCTTAATTTAATATTTTTGATATAAAGTTGACATGCTGTTAGTTCACAATTTTTCCTTTTTATGCTCTTCAAAATAATTGGTGAAACAGACTCAATATTTCCAGAGCCTTTCTCTTGCTCAACATTTCTTTCATTTATCTCACATTCAATCCTTGCTTTTCCCACACTCCTCAGGCACTACTTTACCCCTACTCCACATGCCCTCTGCCTCTGCGTGCTCCCTACTTTCTGGGGAAATCACTGCTGTTTAACCTAAAGGCTAAGAGCAGAGATGTGGAAGCCTCTCAGGCCCAGCCCTGTGTTCTACTTCTCACTACCACGTGACCAAGCCTGTCTCTCAATTTCCTAAAGTCCCAGTTTACTCTTATAAAATGGGGATGATAATTCCCATAGAACTATTGTGAAGATATGAGAAAAAAAGAGTGTTAAGTATTAAACATATTGCCTGGCACATAGAAAATACTGAAATATATGTTAATAAATAAGTAAATAAGTAAATAAATAAAATTTTCATGTCTGTACTTCAATATTTCTCTGTGTTTTCACTCTCCGCTCTCAGAGGAAGATGTGTCCATACTCTTTTTCTGAGGCTATCACAGTTCCAATTGTGTAGGTTACTGGTTTGAAACAATAAAAAGGAATTATAGGTTCATGTAACTGCAAGTCCAGAGGGAGGGAAGACTTCAGCAGCTCAACAATGTCTGAGGAATTGAATTCTGCCTCTCTTCTCTCCCTTTGCCAATATCAACTTCAGCTTAAAGTCAGAGCCCTTCAGGATCACAAGATGGCTGCAGCAGTTCCGGCACCACAGGCCTCCTTTTGCATATTCAAGCAGAGAACAAAAGCTGCTTCCATAACTTCTCTCAGAAAAGCAAAGAAGATTCTTTTTTTAAAAGCCCGAAGAAAGTCCCTCTCAAATCTCCCTGGTCTAAACTGGATGAGATGTTTCCCCTAAATTAGTAACTATAGTCAAGAGATAAGTTCATGCTATTTTAGGCTTGAATTCCATACTCCAATTCTAGAAACAGAGTGAAGAAGCATCCAGGTCAGCAAAGAGTTTGGACACTGTGACATGGGTCATGGGAAGCCACTGAAGAACTCTGAGCCATTTCATGGCAGGATCACGTCTGTGTGTTAGAAAAATCATTCTGGTAGAAAAGTGGAGAATGAAGTAGGCAGGCAGCTGCTCAGATGCTGAAGGACCAGTAAGGAAGGTGCTAAATAGCTCAGAAAAAGATGAAGATGTTTCTGAATTAAATCTATGGTAGTGGGTGAAAAGAAGGTAGGGTAAATTCAAGAGATACTTAAGAAATAAAAAATCTACAGCAGTTAGTGTGGGATAGGAAGGACCAGTAAAAAATGGTGAAACTAAACAGGAAGAGAAATTCAATAATGTCAAATATAGCAGAGAGGTTATTTCAAGAAAAAGACATAGAACATCTCTGCTTTTCTCCTGACTTTTATTACCAGTTCTCACTTATTCTTGGGCTCTTAACCCTGCCCTTCAGCAGAAGAGCTCCCTAGTGATGTAGCTGGGGCAGGCCTCCCTACATTCTCCCTTTCATAATGCCATCTAATCTCATACCTTCAGCAATCACAGATATTTCATAAGCCCATAAGTACATACCTGAGCCTGACTTTTTTCTCAAATTCCAATGCCAATTTTTACTTTCTCAGTGTTTTGGTTTGGATACCCATCTATGCTTTTCTGACTAAATTGAAATCATTATCCTCTTCCAAACTTATCCCTTCTCCTTCATTTTCTAATCTACTGGTGACAATGCTGTCCTTCTAGCTACACACTTTCCTGTCACCTTTGCATTCTTTAATTAATTCATTCACTCATCAAATATTATTGGATCCCTAAAATCTGTCTTGAACATTTCTATGTGCTGGGGATATGGTAGTTACCTAAAGAGAGTTTCTTCCCATATAGAACTTCATTCCAGTGAGGGACTACAATTATATCAGTTAAGTGCAATAATTTAAAATAAAATAGCATAGAGAGCATAAGAGTGCCAGAGTGCTTGCTTTCCATATTCGATCAGTTGCTAAGGCCTTTTTTTCCACTTTTAATGTCTCTAGCATTTATCCTCACTCCTCTATTTCCACACTGTCCAAGTTCTGCTTTCAACGCCTCTCACTTGACAAAATGGCAATAGTGTCGTGGTTTAACCCAATTCATTTGCAAAAAATATGTATTGAGCCCTTACCACATGCTGGGCACTAGCCTTGATACATATCCCAAAATGAACATTAAAAAGTTTTCAACCTAGAAAGAATGAGGAAATAAATATCCAAACAACTTAAAGAGAAAACGAAATTGATAAATTACAAAAATCCCCCAAATTATACTCAGTGGACATTCACAAGATATGGAGCTTCTGAAGGGGACTCAGTTGAGTTAGTGTTATTCAAAATGCTCCTTGAAGGATGGATGGAACTTTTATGTTTGGGTTCGAGAGGCAAATGCATTCCAGATGGAAACACTGGATGAATAAAGAATATGGGAAAGCTCAAATGTCCAGGTAATAGTGGGTTGTATCATTTGCTGGGAGCTTAGGTTACTGGTAGAGGAAGGTGAGGCTAGGAAGATAAACTGAGGCTATTCTGTAAAGAGTCTACAAGCCTGGTCTGAGGAATTTACATTTAATTCATTACATAATGGAAATCCATTATTTTCTCTCTTATCTTCAGCACATTCGTGCTCTTTTTATTTGCTAATTTATTTATAAAAAACTTGTGAGATTACTATTTTTCACTAACCTAGAATATTGATAATTTAGAAAGAAGTTGCTATACAAGGCACACGTGTTGGAACAGTACCTTATGATATGAAAGCTAAGCAAACCTTGGTAAATGGTGGTATGAAAGTGTTTACATCCACAAAATTATATTTCTGAGTTTTGGAGTATTTGGTTTTCCCATTATTTTGAAATTAGATAAAGACTGCAGTGAGCCAACTTAAAAACTTTTATTTCTGTTAACTTTAGATGAAAAAAGAAAGGAAAAGTATTCCCCCATTGGCATTTATCAAAATTTAATGAATTGGCAGAGTACATGGAACATAACAAACTTGACAACAAAATTTTAGTGGAATATTTGCAGAACTTAATGAATGTCTGAATGAAAATACAATAAATATGATTTTTTTCAAATATATGCAAATAATTATCTGCTTCTAAAATGAGACATTAGTTTCCAAAGAAGTGGTAATTGGTCTTTCTAAACAAAAAAGACTGAGTTGTTTAATTTAAATTTTGCACCATTACAAAAGAAAATTCCCATTTGAATCATTTTCAAAAGCAAATAAACGAGTTGAAGTTTCCAAATACAGAATTATGTATTGTGTTGATGACTTGTCAGAACCACCAATATTCTGGTTTAGCTTCTGAATTATTCTGTACATGGACAATCTCTTTATTGTATAGGAATAGTAACGAGTATAGTACTAACTTCCTACCATATGAGTAGATTTGAAACCCAATAAAATTTCAAATATGGCCAACTTTACCAAGGAAACAGGAAGACAGGTTTCCATGGTTTCAGAGAATCAATAGTGCCCTCTAAAGGAAATCCATGTATGACACATTCAATATCAGGTTTAATTCAGCACGTATTCTGCCAAAATCCGACTTAATTGTACTTCACAATATGGACACAAAATTACAAAAAGAAAGCAGGCCATCTTTGTCATAAGTCTCACAAGCATCTGTCTACTCCAATTCTGGACTGGCTGGTAGAGCCACTTCAGCCCTAGTTGTTTCTGTTCACTGCTCCAAGTAGTTGTCTTGGAAATGTTCTACACTGAAGGAAAAATGTGCAGAATCAAGAGCAGAGAAAGCCTCATCAGCTTTTGCCCAGAGCAAGTGCTGAAAACCTGAGTATTGTGAAGACAGCCAAATCAACTGAATTAGAAGAGGATGGGCAGTGTAATCTGGCTGAAACGTGAGAATTTTTCAAAAAGTGACATACTTATTGATTTTTTATTTGTCCGTCTAATTTTGTAATTCTTACATTTTGCATGATACACAGAGAACCATCCACAAATTTCTTGATAATGTTACAAGGAATGTTGGGTAAAACCTTATATTGTTATTATTGATTAGGAGCAGAGTAAGTCTTGGAGATTGATATCTGCCTTAGAGACATAAAAAGTCAGTAAGTTCAGATGATAATTAATTCCAGATATAAATGGCTGCAGCAGAGTTACTGTCATAACGAGATGGTTGTGAATGAAAACACTTCATTTCTTCTGTTACCAAAACTACACATTGTATAAATTTTTAAGACTTTTCTTTCAGAGTTCAGGTTCAGTTTTAACAGACAATAAAAATCACAGGTTAGGCTGGCACTTAGCACATACAACTGTAGCATGCTCGACAACTTACCCTGTACATTTCAAAATATTACTACACCTGGGCATCACAGTAACCTTGTGAGGTCGGCAGAACAACTATCATAATAGCAAGAGCAAGGAAAAAATCTCATGGAGTATGAGTAAGATTGTGTGGGAAAATTAATTTTCCAATATCCATTTTTCTGCTTACTGACTGGAATATTAAAACGGTTGAAGATGTATTAGGTCAAATAATAGTTGAAATAAAAAGTCTGCTAAGATGATACTGTGTCATCAGCCACTGTCAGCAATGCCATTCCCCATCTTTTTGGACAATCCAGGTTAAATGGCACATTTTAGCAGAGACAGCTGTGGTTAGTAGAGCAAGGTGATAACACTGTACCATCTTAATTAGATGTGACACATCAGTCTGAAGAATTAACGCAAATAGAATCATTCTTTGCAGGTTCCTCAAAGTAAGACCAAAGCTAAAAGTTGTGTCATCAGAGCAGCAGAGGTGCAGTAGCTGCTGGAAGGAGTTGACTCAGTTCTACTACTACATCACATCGACTCACAGGTCTCCCAGGACTCATTTTGAACTTCACAGGCTAGAGTTAAAAGGGGCTTTAAATGTTCATTTAGGTTTTCCATAAAAATGGCTCTTAGTAAAGCTAGATCCCAGACAGTATAGATTCCTTTAAATCTCCAGGGCAGGAGGTAACACTAAAATCCCTCCTTTTTAGCTAAGAGGCTACTTTAGGTGCCAAAGATGTACTTCTAAGGAGTTTATCATCACCATAGCATAGCACAGTGGCTGGCTGGACAGGCATCAGAGTTCTGAAGGTCTGACTGCCCTGTCTCCAGTGTGTGGTGGGAAATATGGAGACTTCTCTCAGCATTTTCAGAATTCTCTTCTGGAATCAAGGCCCTACTCAGAGAAAAGAAAAAAAAAAAGGATGGGTCTTGATATAGTTTCCTGCTCATGGGGGCTTCTGAATGAATGAGCAAGGAAGTTTCTAGTCTGAGCAATGCAGGCACAGCCTACGTACAACTGAGCATCAGAGAAGCCATCTGCATTCAGTGCCTTTCATCAGCCACAGCCTATGGGCCAGAGGAGGGGGCTGCTGAGTTCCTGCTGAAGCCCAGAACTACTGAGTCTTCTCACTTTCACAAGCCAGCTCCACCTTCCTATTATTACCATATTGCACTGTATGGTCATCAGTACTCAAACACATACACATATGGCATGAACAGCAACTCCACAAGCTAGGCAGGGTACGTGTTATTATCCCCACTTTACTGCTAGGGAAACTAAGGGAGAGTTAATGGATTGGGCCCTAGGACACTGCTAGCTAACAACCTTCGCCTTTCACACTTTAAGCCTCTGCTCTTTGCTTTATGTCACTTATCCAGTCTCCTTTTGGTCCTGTGTAATGTGTCAACCAGGCAATCTGATAAAATAACAAACGTCCATGGAAGGAGATAAGCAGTGCTTCCCCTCAGACTCTCTTCTCTAAGTCTTTCTGGAGATAGCTTAAAGTAGTCACTGTCTTGGTAAGAATTTTAGGCTAAAAAGGACAGAATTTTCTTATGGTTTTAAGGGTGAGGAAAAGCAGTGAGTAAATATGCATCTTTTAAAGTGTCTCCTATAGAACGACCAGGAACACACGCACAGAATCTTTTAGCTGTTCAGGAAAACTAGGCAAGATAATAGGATTCTGCTACATGTCAGGATGGGGGCAGATGTCCTTGGAGACAGGTCTTGGGTACTACATCAATCAGATAAAGGAAAGTGACCTGTATATATGAAAGCCCTCTGACAGATCACTGCAGTTATTCAATTATGGAGCCATTCAGGACATCTCTTGTGAACAATGGAGGAATTATTCTTACAAATTTTATCCCTATTTTACTGAATTTGAGCAGCATTTTGGTGACCAGAGCAGCAGGAACCCTGGTGAACAGTTTTCAAGTGCTCTGAGATAGGACAGGAAAAGAAGAGCAGGCAGGAATCAATGGGACTG
This sequence comes from Cynocephalus volans, assembly GCF_027409185.1. NCBI lineage: Eukaryota > Metazoa > Chordata > Mammalia > Dermoptera > Cynocephalidae > Cynocephalus > Cynocephalus volans. Next base: position 84,291,162 of record NC_084464.1, read on the forward strand.
TTTACCTACATGAACCTTGGTCCAGAATATTCATGGCAAGAATAACTTACTGGGTCTTCTGATAAAGAGAAAGAAACTAAATCCTGAGGAATATTTCTGGAGTCTTACCCATTAGAGGGTCAATCACTGGCTGGTATGGAAACTTCAGCCCTAATTGCTTCTGCTCACTGTGAACGGTTGTCATCATCCTTATGAAAAATTCCTGGAAAGGGAAAACGTGATGATTCCTAAGTAGAGGACTGAACATCCAGGATTCTCAGAGATGGAAACCCAGAAGCTGGGAAGTGGCATTTGTGCTCCATTAGATTAGTTCACCCCAGTAGCCTAAGATTCTACCAGTCAGGAAACTGCTTTTTCAAAGCATCCAAGACTGGAAAGCTAAACATATTTCCCAGACTTGTTTAGGTCTAGGGTTCTGAAGGCTATCTTCCTCCCATCTGGGGCACTTTTTTGCTGGCAACCAAGACTGTGGAGATCCCAAATACAGTTTCCAGCTGCTGCAGAAACCGGGGCAGCAGGAACTAGACTCTGGGTTTCACTTTCCAGCAGTTGTGGTAATAGTGGCTTTCTACTATTTCTGGCTTTTTATTCCCTGAACTGTAGCTGTGATGAAGCATTCGCGAAGACAGGTGGCCTTCTGATTGTGGTTCCCTCAGTGGGTCAGTCAGCCAGTGCTCTATGAATTATTCTCGGAAACCTGCTCCTCCAGCTCTTCTAATTTCATAAGCACCTTGCTCCCTGTATTAAATCCCTTATGTTTAAAATATCTAGAGTGGTTTCTGTTTTACACACTAAACTCTGTCAGATGCACAAAGTACCAGAAAAAAACAAAAGAGACCTACAGTAAACATGTCCTGTTGACATTTTCATTTCAGTAATAAAGAAATAAGATCTAGGTAAATCAAGAAGTTACTAAGGGGTGGCAATTTGAACACAAATAACAGTTCTTCTCTTTAACACTAAGTACCAAAAGAGTGGGAGTGGTATCAAATTTGGGAAATGATACATGTCTCTAATGTCCATAATCTGTAATTGCATAATACAGACTCTGAGAAGCTTGCAAGAAAGAAGCATGTTTAATTTTGTTTATCCCACTGTTTCCTAAATTCATTTCAGAATGATAGTCATTATTTAGGAAATGCTAATTTACTTAATTTTGAGGGAAAGGTACAATGTCAATATAACTTACAAAGGAAATATTTGAAACATCAAAAACAAAAGATCTAAATTAAAAAAGTGAAAACATAATATAGAAAAGTCAGTAAGCAGTAAAACCAATACAAGTTAAAGCCCAAGTAATTGTTAATATGGTTATTAAACTTAGTATACATATAAAGCAAAAGTCTTGAAAGGGAAGATAAAGTAAAATAATTGCAATATGATTTTTAAATCCTATAATATTCCAACAAAATCTAAGAAGTGAGAAAGAAGGAATGAAGAAAGTATGCTAATTTTTATATCTTCTACTAAATGGGTCAACAGATTTGGGTTCATCTTTGACCATGACAGAAAAATTTAAGAAATAAATAAATGAAAGAATAAATAAGTACTTAATGCTAAGGTAATATAAAAGTATTAGGATAATAAATAACTTTCAAATTAATAAAGAGAAAGAAATTAATAGAGAAAAAAATCCTAATATTAGATGGCTACTGTTAAAACCTAGTAGTGACATTTATAAGTGTAAAAGGCAAAAACCATTCATATTATCCTTTAAAGAAATCAAAATTTACACTATAAGAATCTATCAAAAATAAAATCATATAGAAAGCATAAAATAAATCAAGGGATAGGCAAAAATATAAGAAATGCATAACAAAGAGAAGTGGGGGATCTTGATATCAACACCAAAACAAAATTCAAGGCAAAAGAAATTCTTTGGAGCAAAATGGAGATTTTTATGTTGCTAAACATCACACAGCAATGACAGAGGGGAGAGATGCCATTTTCTCCCTCTCTGAGTGCCCACGTCCCGTCAAATAGGAAATCCCCCATCTCTCAGAAGTGTTAAGGCCCAAGCCTCCAGAAGTGCTTCCCTTTGCTCTCATTTGTTCCTGCCACAGGGATGACTTATTTGCTCGGTGACATCAGAAAAGGATTATTGTGTTTATATGGCTTCCCCTCTTTGACACACTGTTAGAGCCACCTACCTGAAAACAACATAAGTTCTGTGAGGAAACCTCCCTGAATCACAGAATGTAGAATTCATGTGGCTTTGGATAAATTCAGCTCCTCCCCACCCAAGCCACTTGAATGAACAGTAAAATGGTGTGATTGCTGTGCAGACACGGCTCCAAGATATGCTCCTTAGCATGTACTTCAGCTGCACTGTTGCCCCTATCCCTGCTATTTAGGATTTCTGGGGCTACCACCTTTTCACATCCTGTCTACTTCATTTATGATTAAATAGTTAAAGTGAATGAGAAGTAGAAAGTCTATTTTGGCTAAAAATCCAAGTTAAATCAATCTAATTCAATTTATCATGCAATGAAGCTCATATTTCATCCCAATCTGGTTTCTGAGTATTGTTCTCAATTAGTTTATAAACTGGGAAAGAGAGAGCTGTGGGTAATTAACACCCTCCAAAATAGGGGCCATTAACTTTAATGAAAATACATTAAAACAATATATAAGAAGAAATTGACAAAAGCACATTCTAAAAGAGAGACAACGCTCACCTTTGATCAATCCCTAACTGAGCAAAAGGACAAATTGCAGAACAGAAGATAGAGGATTTGAAGACATGATGAAAATTTGAATGAAAAATAGCATTGAATTTTGTGCTCTACAAAGAGGATGCTCATTCTTTTCATGTACTCATGGAAAAATCTACCAAACTTGATCATACTAAGCCCCAAACAGAATCTCAATAAATTCCAAAAAGTGACAATTCTACCTGCCATATTCTCTGTAAATAATTAAATCCAAAATTAATAAAACAAAACAACAGTAAACTAAAATTAAAAATGGATTGGAAATACCAAATAATCCTAACCCTCTGTTCAAAGAGATGATTAAAATTACAGTTTCAGATAATTAAAATAAATTGTATCAGATGCTTCGTATACCACCTCACATCCCCTTGGTCTCACCTCTGATTCCAGCTATACCTGAGGCAAACGTTTCACATAAATTGCAACCTGTTTTGTGCAGATAGCAGCTCACCTTAAGGGTGAGTCATACTCAGCACTCATGGATTCTCAACCAGGAAGGGTGGGAAAGTTAATGTTTTCAACCAGTGGGGATGGGAGCTGGGAATCAATGGAGAAACACTTCTCCCGTTTGTCCCTTGGGGAGACAGTTCCAAGACACATTCAGAACAGTCCTCAGAATGTCCTTTTCAACTCACTAATGCATATGCATGTGTTGGAGTTCTCCCCTTGCCCTCTTTCATTCTCTCTCATCCCACACTCCTCCTTTTTAAAATCACCTCCCAAATCAACTACTTGTACACAAGCTATTGTTTCAGGCTCACCTTTCCTTTTCCCAGGAAGACAAAGCAAATCAAGCACGGTCCTGGAAAGCAGATCAGGATGGTATCAGAAACCTCACCTGTAATACCTTAGAGTTTAAAGATATCATTTAAAGCTTATGAATCAAGTAGCAGGAAAATAAAAATATTTAACAATATAAAGAATAAGAAAGACAGTATTATTAACTAAAATCTGTTATTGGAGAAAAGGAGTCAGGGAAAAGAAACATACTAATTTTTAACATTGCTGGATCAGGAACTAATAGATACTGTACAAAGTAATAGAGGGCTAAAGATTTTAGGCACTAGAAAAAATACCACAGACCTTTCTTAATACCAGGAAAAAATATACACACACAGACAAAAAAGCCTCAAACCATATAGTGAAAGACATTTTAAAAACTGCTAAAACAGATACATAAAATAATACAATGGAGCAAAGATCAAACTGATCTGAATATCAATAAATGTCAAGTTAATATATTGAAAGACAGATTTTATAGATTGAATCACAAAACAATATCCAACTCTAGGCTTTAAACAAGAGACATATCTAAAACAAAGTGATCTAGGGGCTGAGCCCGTGGCGCACTTGGTAGAGTGCTGCGCTGGGAGCGCGGCCACGCTCCCGCCGCGGGTTCGGATCCTATATAGGACTGAGTGCCAGTCACGAAAAAACGACAAAAAAAAAAAAAAAAAAAAAAAAAAAGTCAAAAAAAAAAAATAATAAAATAAAACAAAGTGATCTAGAAAGGTTAAAAATAAATATTAGGCAAATGCCCCTAAATATAAAAATAGGATCAAAATATTAATATCAAAAAAAGGGGAAATTCAGATCAAAGTAGTAAATAATCCATTTAAAAAAGGACTTTCATAAAGCTAAATGTCACAATTCACAGTGAGGTTATAATTATGAATCTTTTACAAATCATATAACACTCTTGCATATTGTTATAACAAAAATCACAGACTCTATAAGGAGAAATAGAAACATATTCTATTAAAATAATTCACCACATTATTAGACCTATAGAGACAATCTTATAATCCTATTTAGCCACCAAAAAAGCATTTGAAAAACAATTGAACGATCATTCTTGATTTAAAAGACTCAAGTAAAAGGGGAAAAGATATATAATTGCTTAACATGATAAATCAAATCTATCTCAGCCCAAAATCAGCATCATTCTTAAAGGAAAAACAATAGAAGCATTCCTACTAAAATTATGTACAAGACAATTATGACCACTGTCACCATTATTATTTAACACTGTGGTGGAGAAAAGAGCCAATGCAATTAGTCAAGAGAAAGAAATTAGATGTAAAATGGAAATGAGGAGTTAAACTATCATTATCAAAATGATTACACACCTGGGAAACTAAAAGAAAAAAAAGATTTTACATATACAAATAGTAATCAGATAAAAGATATGATGAAAGAGCAGACTACATTTACAATAGCAACATAAAAGATAAAAAACATAGGAATCCATTTAACAAGAAATGTACAAGACCTACACAAAAACAATAACTACAACAAAACTTTAAAACACTACTGAAGCACACAGAAAAATTGAACAAATGAAAACACATGTGTATTCTTACACAGGTAGGCCAAACATTACAAAAGCATCAATTTGACATTATTTTAATAAAAATACCAAAAAGGCTTTTTTCAAAAAAAAGTAAATAAAATGATTCTAAAGTTTAATAAGGCAAAAAAGAAAAGAAAAGAAAAAAAAAAGAATGTCTGTATAATAGTAAGAACTGAGTCCATGTTCACTCTCCACTTTCTCCTTCTCCCCTCTCCAGTTTGTCCAACTTGAAGGTTTTACTTTAATAAGCTTTTAGAAACCATGCCTCTGTGGTCTAATCTGATGTATATAGACATATACATTTCTCAAACTTAATACACATGTAAATATATATGGTATGATGATTCTGCATGCAAATAAAATTGTTCATAAAAAAATTTTTAAAAATATGTATATATATATCTCAATGAAAACTCTGAAAAACTTAAGATAGCAATGGGGTGGAGAGTCTAGCGCCACCAAATACTAAAATAAATTTTATAGTTTCAAAAATTCAAATAAGGTGATATTGGCTCATGAATAAACAGGCAGCCAGTGGAACAGAATAGAAATTTCAGAAATAGATCGAAACACATAGAATAATTTAGTATATGATAAAGGTGGAATATCAAATCAAATGCCAAAGAAGGAATGGTGTCATTTAATAAATGGTGTCAGGAGAACTGGAAAGCTATTTGGAAACAAAATTAGCTAAAGTCATATCTCACAGTACATATTAGTATGAACTGTATGAAAAATGAAACTAAAAAAAGTTTTAGATGAAAATAAGAGAGAATTCTTTTATAACCATAGAATAATTAAAAATAAATGACTGATATATTTTACATAAAAACTAAAAAGTACGCATGGTGAAAAGAAAATAAACAGAAGAAGCAAAATCAAAAGACAAGGGATGACTTGGGTGAAAAAGTTTCCAACTCATACCACGGGTAAAGGACTAATCTATTTAATATAAAATCAATCCTAAAAATAAAGATCAATAAACTAAAAGAAAAATGGGAAAAGGATATGAACAGGCAGTTCAGAAATATATGGCTATTAAATGCAATCTCACACTTAGTAAAGAAAATACTAATTTCTTTACAAATATTAAGATGTCTATCAGGAGGGCAAACTAGGCACTTACATTGCTGATGAGTGTGTAAATTAGTTAAAACCATGGTGGATAATATTGCAGTATCTGTTAAAATAACAAATGATATACCTTCTGATCCATCCACTACTGGAAATTTTTCCTACACATATACTTACACATACATGAGAATGATGTTCAGAGTCATTCAATGAAGCATTGCTTGTAATAGCAAAGATCAGAAGCAACCCAAATGCCCTTTGATGGGCAAACTGACTGGCAAATTAACTGTGGTATATCCATAAAAATGGAATATCATGAAGCTATTTTTAAAAAGTGAAGAGCTTTCTATGTAATGATATGAAAAGATCACTGTATTAGTTTCCCAGGGCTGCCGTAACAAATTACCACAAACTGGGTGGCTTTAAAACAATAGAAATTTATTCTGTCCTAGTTCTGGAGACTAGATGTCTGAAATCAAGGTGCTGGCAGGGCCATATTCCCTCTGAAGGTCATAGGAAAGATCTGTTCCATGTTTCTCTCTTAGCTTCTGGTGGTTGCTGGTAATCCTTGGCAATCCTTGGTTTGTAGACATAACTCCAATCTCTGCTTCCATCTTCACAAAACCTTCTCTAGATAAGTGTTTGATTAAATAACTGGGTACTGTAGCTAGCCAAGTTGACACATAAGACTAACTATCACAATAAAAAATACAGTAACTAAAAAAATAAACCAAGGTACACAATAATGTATAAAATATGCTACCTTTTATTTACAGAAGGTGAAGAATAGAGTTAATATAGCTTGTATTTGCATAAATTCTGGAAGGATTCTCAAGAAACCAATATAAGAGTTTTTATGTATGTGTATTTGTAACTGGTTAGATTTGGGGACAGGGAAAGAAATAAGAATTTATTGTATACATTTTTATATCATTTTGATTTCTGAAACATGGAATATATTACCTAAGCAAAATGTTTAATTAAAAAAAAGATGCAACAGTAAGATCTGTGGAACTGGTGCAAAAAAAGGATCATTAGAACAAGATACAAAGTCTAGAAATAGACACACACAGGAGTACACACACAATAAAAGTGGCATTCTAAATGAGTTGGTAAAACTATAGGTTAATTTTATGTCCTTTTGCTTATCTGTATTGCCTGTTCTCAATCAACTTGTTTCTTCTGTAGCAATAGAAAAACAATTTAAAATATCTTTAATCCCTTTTGGATAGTTTAGCAGAGGCAAACAATGATCAAAGCCTTTTAAAAATCAAATAATTCCCCTTCTTCCCAAAAACGTTTAAAAACTGATAGTCTCTACTATTAAAAAAGATACATTTCTACCTTGAAGGATTTGAAGAGAGGAAAGAATAGAGAAAGGCTGAGCAATTCCATTAAGGCCTAGGTTACATTTTGCCTAGGTGATACATTCCATGGTTCAAAATCAAAATGATATAAAAAGATATACAGTAAATTCTTGTTCTTTTCTCTGTCCCTAATACAACCAGTTACAAATGCACATGTATAAAAACTCTTTTCACTGGTTTCTTGAAATGTTTCCATAATTTATGCAAATACAAAATACAAATTCTTATTCTTAATGAAGTTAATTGACTAACAAATTAATTTGTATTCATGCTTTTCACAAGTAAAACTTGTACAGATCAATGGCTACAAATTCTACAGATATGTGATTCAGTATCTCAAATGTGTGATCCCAAATCAGTACCTCTGGTGTAGATCTTCCTTCTATTTGCTGGACCTGTCAATATGGACATCCCACAACTAAATCAACATGTTTATAAAGGACCTATGCATCAACCCCTACCTCCCAAATCTGTTTTTGGCATAGTCCCCATGTCAGTCAGTGTCACTGTCATCTCCTGTTACTGGAGGCCTCTTCTCCCTTTCTCTCACATCCAATTGATTACCAAGTGCTGTCAATTCTCTCATAAATAACTCAACAATCTGTCTACATACAGTAGTATATTCCCACTGACTCATTCATTGCAAATACACATATATGTTTCTTGTCTGCAATTCCTAAACAGTTTAATCCATCTTGCACATTAGTATAATAATGACTGTTCCAAAATGAAAATCTTATGTCATACTGCCATCTAAAAAATCCTCTTATGATTTCTAGTAAATTGCATTATGTACAATAGGAGCTCCACAAATGCTTGTTAAATGAAAGAATAAATGGACAACTGCATCATGAGCAGTAAGTAGATTCAGGGACAGTTATTTTCAAACCTGTTAGCCAAAAAAACAATTGTTAGAAGAAATGCCACCCAGTTAAAGTCATTTGCCAGTCCTTAATCTCTGAAACAATTGTCCATGTCACATCAAACTATTATACATGAAGCTCCATTTTTCTTGTAAACTTTTTGATTTTATTTATTAAATCAACTAGGGACAATGGTTGCAGTTTATATGAAATTTGGGAATTAAAAACACCAATAAATAATAATCATAATAAACACAATAGGATTTTTGCAGAACTATATATACATGGAGATGTATTTCCCTTTGCTGATTTAAAATTCAGAATTCTCTCAGCTTCAAATTCACATACACTCAGCAACCCAAACAAATGCTCTCCCTAAAATAAAAATGACTAATTCTCATCCACTAAATTGTTATTCAAAACACATTCTTTATAAGTATACCTAAACACATTTCTGTAATACTAAAAGCATCCATAGAAATTTAGCACTCCTCTTGCTATAAATTTAAATGCAATCCTGACCTGTATTTTTATGAATTAATAAAAATGTTACTCAGGCAATCTGGTTTTTGCAGTTAATCAAGAGAATTGTATCTTTAAGAGAGTATCCTAGCAACCTCTCAGCAGCTAAGGAAAAACCCAACTGACAATGTACACCGATTTAATTATGCTGCTGGACTCCATCAAACTTTGCAGTTAATCAAAAAGATACTTAGAAACAGAAATTAAGCTACAGCTGAAAATGAGAACTACCGGTGAAGGGAAGTAAAAGAAGAATTTCATATCTAAATGAGAACTGTTTACTATGGAACATGTTTCTCAATAAGCAAGGAAACTGATAAAGTTATGATTCCAGTGAAGGTGTCAGACCAATACTTATATATTAATCACTCTAAGAGACTGATTGTCCCAGGGCCAAAATTACATTGGGATAATCACAGCTTTATAGATATATTTGAAACTTGCAACCCCACTACATTTTCACCAGTCTGTTCAAATGTACATTTTCTAGTGTTGATGCATTTTATAGGATCTGAACCCGGGAAAAAAATACTTCTCTTGAGTAGACATTTGGAAATACAGCTATTTTCCTCACCACCATGCCCTTAGCCCATCATCAATATTAGTATTTTACATGGCCCAATACTTTGCACCATATAAGCAGATTATACAGAAACAGGTCTGTTCTAGATGAGGAGTGGGTTTTCTTTTGTTTGTTTTGTTTCTGTAATAGACACAAAAATCAAGGAAGCCAAAGACAGACATATAGAGACCTTGTATAGCAAACAAAACCCAAACTCATGAAAACATGATTGACTTTGTTAGTAAATAAATACTTCCTCTGTGTGTACATAGGAATTCTTACTTATATATATCTGTCTTCAAAGATGTTGAGGAGGGGACACATGAGAAATTTGAATACTTAGTTCTGTCTTCTTCTTTTTTTATTTAAAATATTCTCTTTATGTAGGCTGCAGTGGATTGAATGTACCCCCAAACTGAGTGAAGCTTAATCCTCACTGTAACTGTTAAGGGTGGGAAATCCTATTATGATAATTGAAATGTGAGGGCTTGAAGAGGTGACTAGATTGTGAGGACCATGCCCAAGTAAATGGATTAATCCATTGATAGTTTAATGGTGGCCATGGGAGTGGTTCTGAGGGCATTAGAAGGAGAAGGAATGAAGAGTTAGCATTCTCTCTGTTTTTGCCATTTTACCATGTGATACCCTGCATAGCTGTAGAGTTACCACCAAGAAAAGTCCTTCACCAGATGTGTTCCCTAGACTTTGGACTTCCCAGCCTCCAAAACTGTAAGCCATAAAATATACTATTTCTTTGTAAATTATCAAGTTCCAGGTATTTTGTTATAACCAACAGAGATGGACTAATACCTAGGCTAATTTCTTTTAGATATTTAACATTTCTTAAACTTCAAGCACAGATACTACTTGCCGGACCATTAAGTGTACATGCATACTCACACACACTTTTTCTCAAACTTTCAAAAGCCTGAAATTTTAAGAAACCTGTTGCTAAAACAAAATGTACGCTCACAAAGAATGTCAAATTTAAGCCACATTGATTAGTTTTTCTTGAGGGAATGCTATAAGGACAATGTTTTGAAGGCTTTTCTGAAAGTTTAGGGATTATAGACTATAACAGAGGAATGCCTTACAAACCACCTAATCCTTTGGTGCTGGTTGTTCCAATAGAACTCCTCTTTCCTGACTAGTTCAAATTTTCTAACATATTAACCACAGAGAACTAACAATTACAGACCACAACTGGTTGTAGTCATAAAAAAAAGAGTGGTTTCTTTCTAGTCCACACAGTGTGCAGTGTGAGGGGTCAAAAATGAGTCCATATACAGTACCTGCACATTGTGACCACAAGCCCAAAGTGCTAGATTTGAACATGCATTTATTTGTGTCCTCTTCAGTTTTTTTCACCAACGTTTTATAGTTTTCATTGTAGAGGTCTTTCACTTCCTTGGTTAAATTTACTCCTAGAGATTTAATTTTTTTGATAGCTATTATAAATAGAAAGATATTCCATGTTCCTGGGTCAGAAGAATTAGCATCATCAAAATGTCCATATTACCCAAAGCAATCTACACATTCAACAAAAATCCCTATCAAAGTACCAATGATATTCTTCATAAAAATAGAAAAAAAAAAAAATCTTAAAATTTAAATAGAGCCACAAAAAACCCTGTAGAGCTAAAGCAATCCTAAGCAAAAAGAGTAAGGTGGAAGGCATCACACTTTCTGACTTCAATATATACTATAAAGCTATAGTAACCAAAACAGAATGGCACTGACATAAAAATAGACAAATTGACCAATGGAACAGATTAGAGAGCCCAGAAATAAACCTGCACATTTACAGCTGACTGATTTTTGACAAAGGTGCCAAAAATATACAATGGGGAAAGGATAGCCTCTTTGACAAATGATGCTGGGAAAACTGTATATTCTCATGCAGAAGATTGAAACTAGACACCTCTCTCTCACCATACACACAAAAAAACCTCAAAATGGATTGAAGACCTAAATTTAAGACCTAAAACTATGAAACTATTGGTAGAAAACAGAGGGGAAACACAACATGAAATGGACGTGGGCAGCACTCTTTTGAGTGAGACTATAAAGGCACAGGCAACTAAAGCAAAAATACATAAATGAGACTACATCAAACTAAAAACCTTCTGCACAGCAAGGGACCCTGTCAACAAAGTGAAGAGACAACCTACAGAGAAAATGTTTGCAAACAACACATCAGACAAGGGGCTTAAGTTCTTTATATATTCTGGATATTAGCCCCTTGTCTGATGTGTGACAGCAAACAAATAACCCAGTTAAAGAATGGGCAAAAGACCTAAACAGACATTTCTCAAAAAAACCCCACACAAATGGCCAACAGGCACATGAAAAATGCTCAACATCACTATCATCAGGGTAATGCAAATTAAAACCACAATGAGATATCATCTCACCCCAGTTACAATGGCTATTATCAACAAGACAAAAATAAATAAATAAATAGATAAATGCTAGTGAGAATGCAAAGAAAAAGGAACACTCCTACATTGCTGGTGGGAGTGTTTATTGGTACAGTCACTGGGGAAAATGGTACAGAATTTCCTCAAAGAACCAAAAATAGATCTACCCTATGACCCAGCTACTACTGGGTCCAAAGTAAATGAAATCTATATATCAAAAAGACACCTGCACTCCCATGTTCATCACAGCACTATTCACAATAGCCAAGAGATGGAATCAACCTAAATACCCATCAAGAGATGAATGGATAAAAAAATACTGTGGTATATATACACAATGGAATACTATTCACGTGTAAAAAGAAATTATATCCTATCATTTGCAGGAACATGGATGGAAGTGAAAACCATCATGTTAAGTGAAATAAATCAGGAACAAAAAGAAAAATATCACATGATCTCACTCATATGTTGAATATATAAAAAAAAGGGGGGGTTCTCATAGAAGTAGAGAGTAGAATAACGGTTACCAGAGGCCAGGATGGGAAAAAGGAAAAGTGGTGGACCAACGGATACAAAACTATGCTGTCTACCCTAAGTGAATCATTGTGCAGTACACTCAAGTATTGAAACAGCACACTGTACCCCACAAATACATACAAGTACATGTTAGAATATTTTGAATAAAAAACATTTGAATATGCAAAAAACCCTACAGGAAGTCATTTTGTATATAAAGGAATGCCCCTTCACCACTATAGTTTCCTTGGAATAGCAGTTCTCAAACTTAAGCTGCATCGGGACCCCCTGGAGGGCTTGTTTAAATACAGATTGCTGGCATCCACCCCAAGACTTCCTGATGTTTCCATCAAGTTCACAGGAGACACTGCTGCAGATCTGGGAAAAACTCTTTGAAAACTACTGCCTAAAGTATAAAGCAAATTTGGCTACTTAAATGATGCTGAATCTGTTCTTCCAGAGGAAGACGATGATTATTGTGCAGAGAAACACGACTAATCCCTGCCTAGGATGAGGGAGTGCATGATATGTAAAACTAGACTTCAGAGTTATGGGCTCCATTGTTCTATATTCCGGATCCTGGTCATAATGTGTGAAGCATTAGCACTAACAGATTTTCCTGGCCTATATTTTTTGGCTATATTGATTCTTTCTCTACCGAAAATTATTTTAGATAAACAGCATGCAGATTTCTGATTACTTGAAGGAGCTCCTTTGTAAGTGCTCAGGAGAGTAAATATTACTGATATCACATAAATTAGAAGCAACATTGAAGCTAAATTTAAGATTTTGGGGGAAGTACTTATAGAAGAAGAAAAAAAGACTACAATAAACCTTTGTTTCTAGGTGTTCCCAGAAGTTTTCAGTATCCATGATTGCCTGTGTATGGTAGGTAACTATTGGGTTCTTTATATCAGGGTAAAAAAAAAAAAATCTGACATCTATGATATCCTGTTAATAGACTGTGTGAAAAGTATTTAAAAAAATGTATAAAACTATGTCTAGCCAGGATCAATATCAACTGGGACAGGAAATCTGATATTTGATATTCAAGTCAGTTAAGAAGAAAAGAGACAGTGGCCTTTGGCCATCGTATTTAGGGCATCTCCCTGAGTGGGCAGGGAGGCTCCATTTGATTTCTAATGCTCTTTCAGGCTGCAGTCTGGGCTCCTGATTTGTATCTATTACTTCTCCATGGAAATGGCTGGTAAATCAAAACTATGTGTGTAAAACTGCAACAGTTTCTCCCATAGGCTGCTTGTTCACAAAAGCAGCAAAGCACTTTCTATGGAAGATTCTAACCTCTGCATGGGTCTGTAAAGACAAGACCCACTTCAGTCGAAGGTGGCAGATTATGGCATAACACATTTAGTTTTTAAGATTTTAAGACAAGCTTCTGTTGCTAAAAAAAGCTTGGGATGATACAGAAATTTTTATAAAATGCTGAGTAGATAATGCTCTCCCTCTACTTACATGTTTCATTATATAAACTTACTCTGTTCTTTCAAAACTACACTATCTCATTTAACCCCCACAATAACCTTGTAAGATATGATCGACCCCATTTCACATCTGAGGAACCTTAAGAAAAGTTAAATTATTTGACCAAAGTTGTAATTAGTAAGTGGCAAACTCCAACCTAACTACTGACCACAAACTCAATATTTTTTCTGCCCTAACCTGGGGAAAATGGTACACAATTTCCTCAGAGAACTAAAAATAGATCTACCCTATGACCCGTCTACTACTGGGTCCAAAGTAAATGAAATCTCTGCTCATTTCTAATTTTTATTTTGTTTTAGATTGAGATAGAATATGTCCATTAATATATGGATGTATATTTCATAAATGTAGCATTTAGTAGGGGAAAATATATATTTGGTTCTCTAAGCCTTTTCTACAAACTCTTAAATGTAAACGTCTTGCATATTCATCTTACCTATTGCTGAAATAATTCACCCTTTAATAACCAATGAACTTCACAGTGCAACTCCATGATTGTAATCATATCTTATTATAGAAATCCCTTATTCCTGGGGATAAGGACTGTTGAATAAGTAACCAATGCTTATTCCATGAGGAGTCTTTTAATGTTTATTGCATAAGAGCCATTAATTTAAATTTAAAAAATTAGAAAATAGTTAATTTTTTATATCCAAAATTTCTTCATCAGGGGAACCATGCCTCCCCCATTCCACAGAAATCCTGTTCATTCCACGAAGAGGGGTAAGAGTACCTTCCCCTGCATATGACCACCAGCCCTAATGGTGGGCGCATAGCATAAATTGGGCCAGTCTTCTGCCAGATTTGTAGGAAAGACTTTCTCTTTTGGGAGGAGTACCAGATGAAGAGAAGATGTGGGTTTGAGGCTGTCAATTGCAATAATATTACCAATTGTAAAGTTTATCTGAAAATGAGACCCAGCAAGGCTAAGAGGTGGATCACACTTTTTTGAGCTTTCTAGATTCGAGCCCAAAGTAATTTCCTTGTTTTGCTTAAGCTAGGTTATGTTTGTCACTTACCACTTAAAGAGTACTAATGCAAAACTCTTTCTAAAATATTTTATTTCTTTATACTTCTTATATTGAGACTATTGAATGCAATCTACTTGTGTAACTTGTCAATTATAATTATCTAATAGCCTCAACTGTAAAATGGGAGTAATAATAAAGTACCTACTTGGAAATAGCTATGTGAGGCATAAATGAGCAAAAAACACCAACTGCCATGCCTGGCAGTCAGCAAATATAACTGCTCTCCCCTTTTCTCAATTGTCTTCCTAAAACAGCAACAAAAATAACAGGTTACATTTGAGTGCTTCTGGTTCTAAGCATTTTTCGTGTATTAGCTTATTTAGTGTATGCAACCCATGAGGTAGGTACTCTCATTAGCCCTGTCTTATGCCCACAGAGGAGGAAAAGGAGGTACGGAGAGGTTCTGTAACTTATTTAAGGATATACACAGACATTGTAGGAGAGCTGGGGTATGAATTATCACAGTATGCAACCATAAAGTCCTGTGCTTTCTGGATTTCATTTTCTCTCTGCTGTGAGGCTGTTAACTCTCACCTCTCCTTATGTCACTGAAACTGTTTTCAGAAAATCCTTTCAAAGTTTAGTTTTTTGCTCTTCTGCGGATTAGCTCATCAACCTTACTTTTTACTTAATACAGTAAGGAAAGTTCAAAGTGCAGATCTGAGAGACACAATATATCTAGTAATGAACTTTTATGATAATTTGGAAAGGGTTAGAAGCTGTTTCTGCTTATATCTTGTGCAAAGTATAGTGTCAATGTATTATTTATACATACCTATGCTCTATTTTTTTCAGTTATTCCCTAAAAGAAACTCATAATTAGCCATGATAATAGTAGCTAATGTTTACTGAGTGCTTATAGTGTGCCAGGCACCCTGCCAAGCAGTAACTTAAGTACTTCATTTACTCATAACCACCAGAAATATTATAAAAGACCAATAATAGACTAGGAAGCTACAGTCCAAGGATACACAGGGAGTGGTGGGAGGGCAGGGGTGGAGCCACATGCAGTCTGGCTCACCCAGCTCTTCATTCCCTCTGCAAGGGCAGGCGCCCTGCCTTGCTTATTCTCCATGTTCTTCTGCTGCCTAACATGGTGCAGGGCACCCAGGAAACACTCAAATATTTAATGGAAAAAAAAAAAAGAGCTCTTTAATAAAAGGAGAACACTTTCAAATGATGTAAAAGGGGACTTTAATGTAAGAGGGTTGTATAT
This sequence comes from Cynocephalus volans, assembly GCF_027409185.1. Lineage (NCBI taxonomy): Eukaryota > Metazoa > Chordata > Mammalia > Dermoptera > Cynocephalidae > Cynocephalus > Cynocephalus volans. Next base: position 84,307,306 of record NC_084464.1, read on the forward strand.
TTTGTAAAAGGGAAAAAGCTTTCAAAGGCAGATTCTTTCTTGACAATACATAATACCTTCTTTAATCCTAAAAATCCATATTGTCACTATGATATAAATTCCCTTCCCTTTTCACCAAGCAGATTTGCATGCTCTATCCAACTAACAAACACCAGAGACACTAGAAGCTTAGTATGTCTAGAAATGAGACAGAGAGGATGATCAGAAATAAGCAAGTCAGGAATGACATAAGTTTGTGGTTATTCTGTGATTCAATTTAATCCTCCTTACCCTCATCTTTTTTAAAAAATTTTATGAACAGTATGTGCCATTACGATAGCTATTAAGGGTGAAAGGATTAATTAAAACTTTAATTATCTGATAAGACTAGCATACTGTCTAACCTGATTTAAGGCAAGCTCATCTACTTCAACTAAAAATACTGGACAGAAAAACAAAAAAAAGGTGAATAGTGAAATAAAAATTAACCCTGCAGGCCCCTGTTTCCATTACTTATTCTCTAAGTAACCTAAGGTATCATTCAAACAAAGAGCCATAGTGTATTTGTAGTTTTTATTAATAAGAATTCTGAGTACAAATAGATTTATCTTGACAATTAGAAAAAAATGATTCACTCTTTAAGGTTTGTTCATAAAGAAAAATTTGTTCTGTACATATTAATCTCCAATTTAAGTGCTTAACACCATAATGCTTTTAAATCTATAACTTAATTTTAGGTTTAATTTTAATAATTCCACCTTGTTGCATCTGGTTAAAGAGACCATCAGGGAAATGAAAGCAAGAGACTAACTTAAATGACCAGAATAAAAAACTACTAAAAAGCTTTTATTAAAGGCTTTAAAATAAAACAACCTTAAAATTAGAATATTTTTGGCCAAAGATTAGCAACTATGAACAAAATAAATAATACATAATATTTTATCAAGAACTGTATTACAAATAACATTTATATATATTAGAATGATTTGCAATGGTAAATGATTATTTATATCAGACATAAAAATCTCTTTATTAAGAAAACTTTTTAATATAGTTTAGCACTTCGGGGAGATTCTGTTCCCAGTAAATGACAGGAACACAATTTAGAAGATGATAGGAGATGATAGGTGAGATATCTTTTACTTAGAGACTTACAAGGTAAGTCTTGTCAAATAGTCATAAAATGTTATTCAGTAATAAGCATTTATAAGAACTCAAGATAAAACAGTAACTTTTCCCCTCATCTGTATTATGCTTGGTGTCAGAAATCATACTATGAGCAAAAACACAGTAAATTCTTGGGGGCAAAAAAAAAAAAGAAAAAAGAAAAGAAACAGCTCATTTTAGAATAAGTTCCAATCTAAATTTTTTTATTCTTCCTGACCCACTATTTCTACCACTCCTCATTTTAACAGTGTTTTCTCCTTGGTTGGTGCTGTTTACTGCTTCTCAAAGACCAATCATAGCCAGCATAAATCCAAGATAATCAACGCCTTTGCAGCTGAAGCAAACTACAAACAGCCAAAAGATGAATGCATTTCAAAGAAAACTATCCACCAGCAAGGCAGAAGCCCCATACCTAAAAAACTTGTATCCAAGGTTGCTTTAAAATCAGTCCTGTAAGTCCAATAGTATAACATTATTGTCGTCTCCTTGGTTTGAGGGCAAGATCAAATCTCAAAAGTACATATTAAAATTTCCAAATTGCATTACTCTGTAAACATAATTGAGTTGAAAATCTTTCTATATTAGGATGGAATTTCTTCTATTACTCACATTTGGTATGTATTTCTTCCATTCCTTGTATTTGGTATGAAATCTTATACCCAGTCACTGAGATACAAAGAGTGTAAGAGAACAAGGAGAGAAATTACACTGTACTCAAGCCTCTTAGAGCCATGACAGAGGGGAGCTGTCCAGGCAAACAGAGAAATGTCCCCTGAATTCAACCTAATAACGCTAGCAGAGTTGTTGGTAAGTGATTTCAGGATATGTGTAATTGGGAAATGAAGAGTGTTTAACTGTGGGTATTTCCAGGGAATGAGAAAATCCCAGGGTTGTCACTGCTTCCACTCAAGAGTAGCTTAGCCTTGTAATGTAAGACAGGGACACCTGCCCCTAGCCATAAAGGGAAGAGCTCCCAAGTAGCACTGATTCTCCACCACCTGGGAGCTACATTTCCCAACACAGGGCCTTTGGCCCTTAATTCCCATTTGATAATCAGTGGGAAGACTGTATTAGCTCAGGATATGGCCAAAAATAAATAAATAAATAGGGATAAAAGTGGGAAATGAATACGATCTCCAGTGAAGTAAAACTTCCCATAGAGCTGGTTTAAGAGATAAAATCTATTTGTAAGTAAAAAGTCAAGATGAGGTAAGATACATCTCTATTTTTGGTTTCATTCAAAAAGCCTCCTTCATTCTTGGCAAAGTAGCTATGTAGTGTGGATATGATCTACTTCATTTTAATTGCAGTATATTTAGCTATTAAAAGTCCTTTTTAATAAGGACTTTTTAGCATTAAAAGTCTAGATGTTTATAATAAATACTGTATTAAAATATTTTAATATTTACAATTGGAAAAAATGTATTCTAGTTAGTCATCTTAGTGCTACTTCTTCAATTTCATCTTCTACAGAATCAACTGCTTTTAGTGCTGGTTTATTGTTTGCATGTTTTAATCGCTGTCTATTTGGATTAAAACTTCTTCCTTCACTGAAGAAAAAGTCTTCATCTTCATCACGTTCTTTACCCCTGCCGCTTTTATCCCCAGGGAGAATATTTGGAGGGCCAAAGTCTCCTTTACTGGCAGCCAGAAAAATTGGGTCATCATTTTTACAGGAAATGGTGCTGCTGCCACTGGTACCAAATAATTGTTCCATCAGATTAGCTTTTTTCTCTTTTCTTGTACTTAAATCTATGCTGTCTTTACTAAGTTTTTCCATACTGTTTCTTTGGAAATCCAAAAGGCCACTATTTTGGCTAAATGGGTTTGACTTCCCTGCTATTTTTGCAAATGAAGGTACATAGCTACCAAATGCAAACTCATCTGGAGAGGCTGGGCTTCTAATATTTCCTGGATTCTGATTCTCTCTTTTTGGAGTTAAAAAACTGATGTCTTGCAAATGATGCCCATTAAATAATCTCTCTGAGGATTCAGAAAACATGTATTTTTTGGGACTTCTCTCTGGAGAGGACAGCTTTGATTCCAAATCAGGGAGCAATGGCAAAGGAGGACGTTTTAGATTCTGAGAATCTTGGAGTCCTCTGTTGATTTCATTCAACTTAGCAAGTAGCATTTCTCTCTTTAGTTGTTCTTCTTCCTCTTCTTCCAATTTATCAATATTTTGAATTTGATACATTTCCATTTGGTATCTTCCAGTTTCCAAATCTGGCTTTTCTTCTTTCTCCAGTAAAGATGTCTTTTCTTTTTGCTTTTTATCAAGTTCTTCTCTTTCCCATTCTGTATAAAATCAAATTTTAAAAATGGGATTTTATAGCAATCAGTATTTTTAAATATGAAAACTCAACTACCGTCTTTTACAAAACAACTGTCTTTATCTGATTTGGGCAATTACAAGTACAGTGAGGATAGAAATCATAAATTCCATTTCTATACTTGATATTCTGGGATTAGAAAATAATATGTTTAACTGTATCGCATTTAAGATTCACATTTATAGAAAAAAATTTGTTCTTCAATATAGGGATGGGGAAGAAGGTTCTCTGCTTTTTTTTTTAATAACTAATATAGTACCATATACTTAGTGGTGGACAGTGGGATGAATAAATAAATGGACAGATGGAGCAAAGACTTTTAAACTTAAAAATAAATTAAACTTTTAGATGTCATATTCTAAGGACATGACATCACTTTTGTATGTGAATTCTTCTGAAGAAGATACATTAACCTGAATCTAATTAAGAGATAACTTCAGACAAACCCCAAATGAGGAAATTCTATTTTTAAAAATGCATCCATATTCATCAAAAATGTTAATCTCACAAAATATAATTTAAAAAACCAAACAAACAAGAAGCTGCTCCAGATTAAAGGACACAGAGAGACATGAAAACTAAATGCAATTCATGGTCACGTCCTAGAAGGAAAAAAATGCTGTAAATCAACTGACAAAATCATAATAGGGATGGTAGATAAGATAAATGTGTTGTATCAAAGCTAAATTTCCTGAAGCTGAAAACTATGTTGGAATGATATAAGAGAATGTCCTTGTTTTAGGGAAATACATGTGGAAATATTCAAGTGTATGGGCATGAGGCATAAAACTCACTCTTAAATAATTTTTTGGCTCTTCTTGTCACTTTTCTATAATTTTGAAATTATACCCACATGAAAAATTTTAAAATATTAAAATAAATAACACTACAAATCTGGTAACTTTAGTAAATGGCATACAGTTTCACTGATGTCGGAGATCATTCCATATAGACTCCAGGAAAAAAAATCAGTCAAAAGGACAAAGAAAAGTGACAGTCTTCCACTACTTTATTCCTTTTCCCCTTACCTAGACAGAACTGACCATAATACCTAATTTTCTATTCTGTAATGTGTGAAAGCATCTTGTTCTGTGAGTTTGCCATCAATGCTGTAAATATAGCTTCTATTTCCACAGTTACACTGTATATATGCTCATGCCTGCACATGCACACACAAATTTAAGCAACAATTTGGTCATGATTTTATGTTCCTTAAACTTCAGCTCAAGGAAAAAAAAAAAAAGGATTTATCTATAAGCAGCTACTGTATAACTAATAGAATACATTCAAAAGATTAGAGTCTGGGATCCCTCTTGACCATAACTTTAAGACATTTTATCCAGATGGAAATACATTTATTCCTGAACCTTATTTCCAGTATCTGAAACTATGAGTTGGTTCACTAAACTTCCACACTAATGGTTAAACACATTAAAGATTTACTTGACACATTAAAACCAAAGAAAAATTATAGGAATATATTTGGGACCTAACAACTCAATTTTTAGGTTTAAGTTACTTTATGGACTAGAGAGTCTCAAGGCTAAGCCAATAAAACAGTTATTTTTCAGTTATTTCTTCATCAAGCTTTAGATAATACACCAAAAATATGTTTTTTCTCTTTCATCTGAATTCTATGTCATGCAAATTTTCTGAAGGTAACTTATCCTTATTCCCTAACCCCAAATAGCAACCGACTTACAGTCTTCAATTTTTTTCTTTCCTTAATAATTTCATTCAAATATTTGTGACTCCTGATATACCATCCCCTACCACTGCATCAACCTCTTCTCATTCTGTATAACCAATTCACAGTTGGAAGATATTAGGGGACGCTAACCTTTTCTTTCCCAAAGGATGCTGACATCACTTGCTTAAACAAACTCTTTTTCTTACCATCTTCCAGCTTCTCAACCTCCTGTTTTACAAAATGGAGTTCTTGACCTTTAACGAATTTTTCTTCTCTTTCCACAACTGGGTTTAGAATCCCCACTTCTTCATGTTCATCTCGCTCTTGGGATTCCACGTTCTATTATACATTTTTTTAAAAATGCAAGTTCACATATAGAAAAGGGGGGGAAACTATTTAAACATCATAGATTTATCTTCTACTAAGCATAACTACCAACTAAGTTAGAAATTAAAGTAAATTTTCATCAGTAAATTAAATACATCAGTAAATCACAAGCTACCACCCTTTGAAAGATGCTTCGAAAACACACAAGATTATTTCTTTAGTTAAAATTTTAAAGAAACATGTATAAGACATATAAAAACCTACATATTATCAAAGTAAAACTAATACCCCACACAAAATTCTGAAGAGACAAGTTTCAGAAGTATCCTTGCTTTATACATTTTCACAAAATCTGACTAATTCAGTTAACCAGAAATGGCTCTTAACCCACTGTAGTGACCAACTGAGATGTTGTTGAACTATAACATGGGCAGTGACAATTATACTGAATCTTTCAGGTTTATACTATGCTCAACACCTCCAACTAATAAGTTTTATTATCTTTATTATATTATAAAATTAAATGTCCTTGTCTCTTATGGCTGCTTTCAAATATGTGCGCACTTTTTAAAAATAAAAGTATCTATTATTAGTAAAGACTTGCTAGTAAAGAATGGTCCCCTAGTATCCATCATTTTCAACACCTTCTTTTTAGTAACAGAATCCCTTGAGTTTAAGCAGGGCATGAGGCTACACTTAGCCTTCCTAGAAGCTAGACAGGACCAATGCAGGGTGAGTGGAGGTATGTGTGCAACTTCTGAACACATTTATAAAAAGAAAAGCTGCTTGCCCTCCACTTCCTCATTCCGCCTTCCCACAGGGTTGGTGAGCCAATTCCAACCACACAGAAGAGTACTACGTACACTATAAAATGGAAGATCAGTAAGACAGAGGATGGCTACCATAGAACAAAGCTGCCTACTACTCTTGGACTATCCACTGACTTCAGTCTACTAGAAGAGAAAGAAATTTGTTATCTTATTTGAGCCACTGTATTGAGTCTCTTTCCAATAGCAAATTAGCCTGTGCTCTAACTAAGCTACCATTTACTGAGGCCCTTTACAATCTCAGGAACTGTATTATCTTTATGATTAGTCATTACAACAACCCTGATAAGTAACTCATCCCCATTTTATAGATGAGAAGATGGAGGCTCCAAGAAGTCAAACGACTAAAATGTTAAACCAGAATTTAACTAAAATACAGAGCTAACTCCAAGGCTATCCTCTTCTTACTATATCAGGTTGCTGCTCTTCTTGCTGAATTTTATAATATAAAGCCAATATTTTTATCCTTTAAAGTTAAGAGTTACTGTTCATTATTGTACACTTTACCATTTCAAAGATATAAATCAACATGATCTAGTATCAATGATAGAGCAAATACAGGAAGAAACACACTTAGCAAATACAACTACCTTGTCTAAATTATAAAACAAAAAATGAAATAAAGAAAAAACCAAACTAGAGTACACAGAGGAACCAAATCAGTCCACCCTTTCTGTTTTATACCACAAGAAGAGATCTCAAGGTTACAAGGCACAAAATTATAACATTATATGAAATGTGATGGAAACCTGAGTGTTTTCTTTAGAGTTTAAACTGTAAACACAAAAGATAAAACCCTCTTAGAAAAAGGGACCTTCCAGTTATTCAATATGAGAGTCCTTTTAAATGAAGGGCCAACATAGACACCCTGAATTCCACTCTAACTTGAATGGTATAAAGTCAGATTCCACTGTAATTACCTTATTCACATTCAGTTAACTCGTAAAATTCTATACGGGAGGTCAAAAAATTAAATATAGTCAAATTCTAACAAATCATTTGAAAACTACTGTAATTTGCTATTAAACATAAAAGCATTGAGGGTTTTCTAAGACTATTTGGGTAGATGAAAAAGGTAAGAAACTTAGAAAGTAAATTCCTTTCTTCTACCCCCAGTCCAGAAGGTACAATCTTTCTGAAGCAAGATGAAATGGAATTTAATAAATACCAGATATTATCCCTTTCTCTTTCAAAGGCAAGTTGCATTTTCATACAGATTTAGCACTATATTTGATATTGTGTTTTTAGGAATAACTTTAAACCCAGAGTTTGGTATGTAATCATATTTCTAAGCTCACCAAAGTAAGACGTTCTGGTTCTTCCCACTTGTTTTCATAACATGTAATTGTTTGTGGTGTTTTAGGAAATCCTTCCAGGTTGAAGTCTTCAGTGGTTTGTACTCCTTTAGTACACAGCTCTATAAAATCACTCTGGCATGCAGCTATAATGAAAATTATAAGAGAATTTTTCTAATCGCACCGAACAATGCTAAGATATATGGAATTCAACTGGTATATATCCACCATCTAAGTGAAAAAATAAAATACTTTGCTCAGCTCAATGAATACTCACTATTACTATTTTTGTTTCTAGGATTTACTGGCAATTATGTGATTTGGGGACAATTCTGACTGTAAATACTATTAAGCTTTTACAAAATTTATGTCTTAAAATTCTTACAATTCACAGAAGAGGGAAATTATATATATTTTATTTTAAAAATTATATATATTTTGTTAAAAAATGCATAACAATACAAAGTATTTATGAGCAAAATGAAATGACACCTAAAATTTGCTTTAAAATACACTAGAAAAAATATAGCTGGTGAAAAGTAAAACAAAGTAAAAATAAAGGTTCATTATACTATTCTCTCTAGGCTGGGGTATGTTTATATATTTATGTAAAAATTTTTTAAATATAAGAAAATTTCAAAAAAATATGTAAAACATAATTTTAATGACCTTAAGTGGAAAAAACAGAGAAAGATGAAAGGATTTCTGAAAATTAACTCTAGGGAAACTAAAATTGTAAAAAATACATTTAATTTCAATGAATTTCAATGAGGTCCTTTCCCTTCCCTTCCATTTCAGAATTAATTTATTTTATCATTAATAAGTAATTGCTACAATATCATTTTTTCAGCAATAATAGCTACTATACCATTTTTTCTTGATGTAAGTTCTTTTTCTTTCTTTGGAGAGGACTTTGGCAGACGATTAGAATATATGTTTTTTATATCCAGTTCTCTCTCCTTTTCCTGAAAACAAACTCAATACAATTAAGGAAGTAGAGTTTAGTTTAAAACAAAACAAAAAAACCTCACTTTGTCAAATGGTATTTTGCTTACCAAATTGAAATATACCTGGCTTAGCTTTCCTTTATAACTACCAAACTATAAGAAAGAATGTCTCTAGCACATTCAGGTTAGGATAGAGCAATGATTTTCTTTAAAAAGTCCAATATGTCCTGGCCAAAAAAAAAAAAAAAAAGGGAGAACCAGCAAGGCAAACATCATTTTCTACTCACTCCTACGGATATAGCTAGTATCGTCTTAACTCTCATCCACGCTTAGCCACAAAGAGAAAAAAATTAGCATCTCTCAAATATGGATTCTGAATTATTGATGAGTTAAAAACTAGACCACTCTTATACACAGGTGTTCTTGACCATTTTGGGACTATGATTTTTCCTGAGAATTTGATTAATAACAAAAAAGACTATGTAAGACAATGCATAATTTAGCATAATTTTACACAAAACTTCAACCCATCAACGACCTCTACATAGAATTAAAAACACTTGCTTTACCAAAATTAAATAATTTGAATGTTTTGTCTAAATACTGTGAAAATGAAGGGCATTATTTGAAACAACTTTCACTGGATTATTTAAACATGTGACACCGAAAAACGCTAGTTCCCATAATTTTCCTCCAGAATTTTACAACTTATTTTAATTATATCACTCTTATTAGTATATTCAATGCTTCACTTTGTTACAGTGATTATATCAACAAACCTTTTCTTTTTAAGTGCTAAAGATAACATTAGAATTTTGTAAATTATTATCATATCAAATTACACACATTAGTAACAATTAGTGTAGTAAAATACTGGTTTTTTGTCTAATACATATTACAGGGAAAATAATGCAATTTAAAATAAAGTGCTTACCTTTAATTTGTGATATAATTGTTGCAGCTCCTTTTGAAGAACTTTATTTTCATCATGAGCCTCATATGCCCTTTTCCTTTCAGCAAGCAACTGCCGTTGAAAACTGTTAGTACTCAGCTCAAGGTTTTTGGATAGTTCCTACGTGTACAAACACATAAAAATCAGAACATTTTTTTTTCTTAAAAAAAAAAAAATCCAACAGTAGAACATAGATAGCACTTAGTGTTAAAATGTTTTTAGTGGTATTGTACAAGACATACAAATCAGGCTGGGCTTAAGTGTTCATGAACATAAAATAAACTGAGAAATAGATTTATCTACAATTTAATAAGGTACCTAGCCTCTTATTACTTTCCTTGTTTTACACAATGATTTGTAAATAAATTCTTAAGCATTTGCCTGAAGCACAAGTGGACAGTCGTTTAAGTTGGGATCAAAGACAGACAAAGGATGTGATGAGCTCTCAGAAAACACAGGTTTCAGAAATCATTGCTTGGGCAAATAATTACATAGCAAGGCAGCTAAAATTACACAATGCTGTTCAAGGTGCAGGCAGTACCTTGCAAAGCATCTCTAGATAAAAATAAGAGCCACTTCCATGGTCTTCAAACATGTTCCATCAGGTTTATGAAAGAATTTAAGATAAATATTTTATTTTAAAATGACAAGTTATTATAACCATTCTTAATTTCTGGATAAAAAAAGAAGCCTTTTATATATGTAAACATTTACTTCAAATGTAATATTTTAAATGTAATTATTTTAAAGTATTCTAAAATCACAAAGAAAAATAGAAAATCAAAAGCAGGTATAATCCCAATACCCTGTGATAATCACTGCCAACATTTTGGTGTATATAATTTGAAACTTTTATATATTTTTCTCACTAGATAATATTAAAAAATGCCTTTTTAAGTCAATATAATTTAATACTGCAATTTTTTTCAATGGACTAGTATTCGGTTTTGTAGATTATCATAATTTATTTAAACAAATTCTGCTGTTCAACATTAGGATGCTTCCAACTTTTCCTATAGTGAACATTTTACTAATACATATATACATACATATATATATATATACATATATATGTATATATACATATGTGTATATATATATATGTATATATATATATGTGTATATATATATATAACTTTAAGCATATCTTTTATTATTTCCTCAGGGTAAATATTAAGAAATAAAGTTTGTTAAATTTTTATCATAATTAAGAACTCCTGCTTTTTGAAAGAAACTGTTAAGAGAATGAAAAGATAAGCCGTAGACTGGGGAAAATAAGTGCAAATCATCTATCTGCTAATGGACTTGTATCAAGAAATCTATACATATATCCATCCCACAAAATTCAGTAATAAACCAAACAGCTCAGTAAAATATGGAGGAAATATCTGAACAGATACTTCACCAAGAAGATATGCAGAGACAAATGAGCACACTTAAATATCATTAGGTATAAAGAAAATGGAAATTAAAGCTACAATGAAACAATTACTGAAAATGTAAATGAATGGGATAAAAAGCAGATTAGCTGGGGACTGGTGGGACAGGATTGGCGGGCCAGGATTGGCAAGAGGGAATGACAACAAAGGGGCATTAGAAAAATTTTATACATCAAAAAAAAGCAGTAAGAAATTGAAGTTTATAAATAAAAAAAAAAAGTTTCTGGTTGATAGATATTTGCACAGTTTTAAGGCCTTTAAAAAGCATTACCAAAATGCCCTCCAGAAAGACTGCAACACTCTACATTCTCTTCGAAAGTCTAGTAGCCTTTATTTCACTACACTCTTGCAATAGCTAGATATTGTAATTATCTAATCTATCAGATTGGCCCAAAAAAAGATATACAGTCAGCCTTCTGTATCCATGGGTTCTGCATCCGTGGATTCACCAGTTGCAGACTGAAGATACTCGAACATCAACTGAACATGTACAGACTTTTTTTCTTGTCATTATTCCTTAAACAATACAGCATAACAACTATTTATACAGCATTTACACTGTATCATGTATTATAGGTAATCTAGAGATGACTTAAAGGAGGATGTGCATAGGCTACATGCAAAAACGATGGCATTTTGTATCAGGGACTTGAGCATCTGTGGATTTTGGTATCCTTTAGGGGTCCTGGAACCAATCCCCCATGTGTATCAAGGGATGACTGTAATTATTTTATTTGTACTTCTCTGATTACTACTGAAGTTCATTTTCATGTTTATTGACCACCCATATTCTTTACAAACTGCTTTTTTATAATGTAAAGGAAGTCTAGAAGATAATGACAAAATAGGGGGAAAGCAAATTGAAAACAAAACAAAATAAAAGGCTAAGAATTTTCCAGAATTGAAGATAAGAATAGAGAGATCAGGAAAGAATCATCAATGGATGCTAAATTTTGATGAGGAACAAAATATTGACATATTCTTAAAGTACCTCCCTACAGACTGCTTATTGGTTTCACTGAAAGAATAACAGTCATTGTATATATGGTGGGGGAAAAAAAACAACAAAAAACGAGCAACACTTTGGCAAGGTGATCAAAATTAACATTACCAAAGAAGGCCAGGTAAACATCACATGCCTCTAGTTATGATATCTTAAGAAGAAAATGACATCACCTATTCAGTATTCTCACCAAGAATGCAAAAACCTCAGTCTAATCACAAAGAAACATCAGAGAAATGCAAAATTGAGGATATTCTATTAAATGAAAAAGGGTGGGAAACTGTATTCTTCAAAAATGTAAACATCATAAAAAAAACAACAAAAGTATGTGGAAATACTTTCTGGAGATGTTCCAGATAAAAGAAGGCTAGAGACCTGGACAACTGAGCATAGTACTTGACTCTAGACTGGATCCTGTACAGGAGAAGGGAAAGTACTACAAAATACATTATTAAGTCAACTGAAAAACTGTACCGTGGACAGTAGATTACAGAGAATTATTGTATAAATGTAAATCATAGTACTATGTTTTATACCACAATTGTATTATGGTTATATATCATATCCCTGTCCTTAGAAAATATACACTGATGTACTTAGAGGTAAATGGCATGATATATGCAATTAATCCTCAAATAGTTAATAATGTGTGTGCGTATGTGTATATGACACAGAGAGACCACATGAGAGAGCATGCATGCATATTATAAGACAAATGGGGTAAAATATTAACAATTGGTGAATCTGGGTAAAGCGTATAGAAGTGACATACTATTTTTAGATTTGCAACTCTCAAAGCTTGAAATTATTTCCATTAAAAATTTCATTTAAAAAAATACTATCCCTAGATATTTTAGAGCAAAATAAGAAACAATTAAACTCAAAGAGAAAATGTTAAAAGGTACCAGAGACAAAATATACTCCAGTTCCAAATGATAATAACTGTCATCCTAGAACCCAAGCAAGACCCAGTAAAATTATCATTCAAGAGCGAAGATAAAATAAAATATTTTCACACAAAGACTAAAACATTTTGCCACTCAGAAGCCCTCACTGAAAGAAAACTGTAGTTCAGTAAGAAAGAAAATGAAGCCTTAAGGAAAGAAGCAATCATGAGCAATGGGGACATACAAGAAACAGTGGTAAACTCAGTAAGTACTACTAAAAAGTTAAGAAGGGTTTTAAAGTAATACAAAGCAAAACAGACAACAATAATATGGAGGATGACATGAGAAGAGACTGGAGAAAGTATTCTACTGTCCTGACAGAGTCTGAGAAAACAGAGATATTAATTACCTTAACCTTCTTTAATTCAAGTACACATAGCTTAAAAACTTAAGAATAAACTCTAAAAGAATAGAAATAGAATTGTCACTTTAAAATCAGTAGACAAGCAGGGTAAAGCATAAAAGGCAGGAAGGAGAAAAAAGCAGAGAAAAAAGATTATAATAATTTTGTTTTAAAGATAACACATAGGTTCAAGTATCTCAGTAGTCACAATAAATGCAGATTAATAACTTTGTTGAAAAGATATTCTTAGGTCAGTTGGATCCTTTTTAAAAAAATTAATCAAATACTGTATAAGCACAGAGATAAAGAATATTAACAGAAAAAAGTAGAAAGCAAAAGAAAAAAATTATTAGGCAAAAATACTAACCAAAAGAAAACTGGTATAGATCAAATAAACAGGCCTTAAAAAAAAAAGCATTATTAGGGAGGGATAGGAAGTTATTATTATTTGATAATTAAAAGAAAAATTCACCAGAAAGGTAAAACAATCCTGAACATGTTTTAAGTTCAATTCTGAACTTAAAATTAACAGTTTCTAAATATGCTAATTTTTTGGCAAGCTTTAACAAGAAAAAGAAGAAGCACATATTAACTAAAAGTGGGAGATATAACTACAGAAATGACAGATATTTTAAAAATCATAAATACTATGAAAAACTTAATACCAACAAATATAAAATCTGAGATGAAATTTTCCAGAAAGATATAAATTACTCTAAATAAATGAAAAAGAAATAAAGACCTGAATCAATTAATAATTACTAAATGAAGTGGATAAGTAGAAAAAACAAAAAGACAAAAAAAAACTCACAAATAATCACTAAATCCAGAAGGTTTCAAGGTGAAATCTAACAAATTCTAAGAAACAGATATCCCTATCTTCTAAAATCTATAAAAGAGATCACAAAGAAGGAAAAATTCTACAAGTCATTCTTGATGAGAATTTTTATAAATTCAGTACCAAAACTGGATAAGGGCAGTTTGAAAAATAAAATCCTAGGCTATTCTTATATATGAATATTGTTGAATAAAATCCCAAACAAATATTAGGAAAAGGAACTCAGCTATGTATAAAATTGTATTACAACTAAGTGGCAACTATCCCAATAAAGCAAAGGACAGAGTAGTTTAATGTTAAAAATATACAAATGTAACTTGCCATGTTAACTAAATGAGAAAAAATATTTGATCATTTCAATAGAAGCAAAATAAAAAATTCAATACAATCCATACTTTAAAACACAAATCCTAGCAATTCAGTAATAGAAGAAAATTTCCTTTACACACACAAAGATCCAGAAGGATACACACTAACATGCTAAAAGTGGTGATCTCTGGGTGACAAGAAAGTTGTCTTTATTTTCTCTTTCTCTATTTTCTTTTTACCATCTACATATACTACTTATGAAAAAAGAAAAAGACAATTTCTAAAAATATGTTTAAATAAAAAATAATATGGTTACAAAGAAAACATATCTAACAGCTTCAGAAGAATAGTTACTTCTGAGGAGGGAGAAATAACTTTAATATAACAACTAATTTTTAAAAATAAGATCTAAAGCAAAAATAGCAAAATATCAAGTAGCTACATGAATGTTTTAAATATTCTCTTGTTCATTTGTTCAAAATATTTCATAAGAAAAAATTAAAAGTGCTTTAAGAAATTAAAGAAAAGAAATGAAATGGAAAAAGAAGAAAATGCAAATAGCAGTTATCCTTGGCTGTTAGGACTATGGGTATTTTCCTCCCCATTTTACTGTAAATTTCAAAATGTCTTTAAACAAATGTTTTAATAATACAAAAAACTTAGAAATACCTAACTTTTTTTCCAAAAGGAAGTATCACAAAATTCTAACTCTTTAACAGAGAGAAATAAAGGATTAATATAATTTAACAATTTTTGTAAGCAAACCCAAAGGATAACTGATTTTACCTTCATGTACTTTTTATTAATTAATAAAGCAGTATGTACTTAAATAATAATATTGTATTTGTTAAACAAGGTCTATAAATATCAGTTGTTTTAGTTTCTATTCACATCATTGTAGTTCAATTCTGAAGACTGAGACCTTTGTGTAAGCAAGGACTCTGGAGGTCATCTCATTGGTTTACCTTATAAGAATGCTTTTTACAATATTCCTAGAATGTGGACTTTCGGCCTCTGCATAAATACTTCTGGTGGCAAAAAGCTCAATAATTCAAAGGGCACTAATTTCATTATCAGATAATTCCAATTATCAGGAAGCTCTTCCTTGTGAATGAAGTTTCCCAGCAATATCCATTAGGTTTGTATTGCCCTTCTTTTGGAAACATCCAAAAGCAAATCTATTTTTCCTCTTTCATGTGACAGTCCTTTAAATAATGATATGTTTTCCCTTAATTTTATCCATGGTTCCATGTTTCTTCCACTCTTTCTTATAATGCCAACTTATTGACCCCCTGGTTATCCTGTTTACTCTCTGCATGTTAGTTTGTTACCTAAAATTTGGTACCTGTTATTAGATGTGATCTGACCAGTAAAATTAGAGTTATTACCATCTCCTGACAGTGGGCCACCACCATACTTGGTAAACTGTTTTTCCCTTCTGTTAACTTTTTAAGCATCAATATGATTGTTGGTTCATAAACTAAAACCCTATACTTTGTTTTTTGACTTTAATTATTTTCAAACCAGGACTCCCCATACGGTACCCATAAAATAGATGGACAAAAAAATCAAGGACTTATCAGTTAACCTGATTAAATTTTATCTTGTGGGCTGTCCAGTCAGCTCATTGGGAGAGCATGGTGCTGATAACACCTAGGTCAAAGATTTGAATCCCTATACTGATCAGCCACCAAAATAATAATAATAATAATAAAATAAAATAAATTTTGTCTTGCTTGTTTTGGGTCAGATTTTGATACTAGGGAGATCAATTCAATTTTGATCTTGTAATTCATCAAATTAGCTGTCCCTCCTATTTCTGAGCCTGTCATGAATGCCACTTTATTTCATCAATCCATCCATCTATTCACTCTTTTAAGAAACATTAATTCTTTGCCAGACAAGGTGTCAAATGTTGCAACAAATACGAAATCAAATAAGACTTGTTCTTGCCCTTCAGGAATCTGGTCAAATTCACAAATAAACATGCTGAAAGGGACAGGGTCTAAGATGGCACCCGAAAGCACTCACAAAGAACCTCTCCAAGTTGACATTTATTTATCTGCACCCTCTGGGTAGTTACTGATCCAATTGTAAAGCTTTCTAACATTATTTTCAACCGGTCCACATTTCTCCATTAGAAAACAAACCAACATGAAAGACTACTGTATTTACTGTACACTATATCTACTATATATTAAGATATACTATATTTACTAGAATATAATATAGTACACAGTTATATAAATATATATGTATTTGAGGGCACTTCAAAAAGTTCATGGAAAAATAGAATTAAAAGACAACATGAATATTTCCATGAACTTTTGAAGTACCCTCATTTATACAATATACTATCTACATAGTATAAGTATATAAGAGAATTAGAAGATATAGTACATCTTAATGTTCCAATCTAGCAACTCTAAGCAGGAAAGGACAGTTCTAAGTGATCAATATTTTCAAAAACATATTCAAAACTTTGGCACAGATTGGCATCAAGGTTACTGATTGATAATTTCTAACACCTACATCTGCCTACACTTGAAAATACTGGTACTTGCCTTTTCTCACCTTCTTACCTCTCCTAGACTTCTTAACTCCCCAAAGTACACTGACAAGGTTCTTCAGTCCTGGGGTATAACTCATCTGAATTTGGAGACCGAGCTCATTTAAATGAGCTATGTATCTCATTATTTTTTCATCTGCCTTAAGCAAGACAAGATAGAAGCAAACTTATAATCCAATAGTTATGCTTTCTCTGTGCATTACAACTCTACCCTAAGTAGTGGGCCTTGTTCTTCTTGCTCTAATGAACAAGTTTTCTGTTTTCTTTACAATGTTTACAAGCCTTTCTTTACTCTGACCTTTTGTCTTCCAAACAGATTTTACTCCACAGTATTTAATATAGTTAACACTAAAAATAAAACAGATTTGAAATGTGGTTCCTGCTCAGTAGTTCACATATAGAGACTCAGCATATGACAGATTTTGAAAAAATAATTTGTATCTTCTATAGTTTGTAGATCATTTTATGGAAAAATACTGGTAAAATAGCCAAAATTTTAATATTTTAACTCAGTTTTCATTAAAAATTATGAAAAAACACAAAATGTACCATTATAAGAAAAATCTGTTACTCCACTTTTAAATACATGACAACATTCCAAGGATTTTTATAAAATGATAACAGAATAATAAAAAAAAGCAACAGAATGGGAGACAGAAAACGGCAATTCTAATCCCAGACTTGTGGTTCTAGAGACATATGTGATTCTATGTGATCTAGAAAAAGACAACATTAACATCCCTGTCTCAGTTTCCACACCAGTTTAATGTTTGAGTTGGACTACAGAGTTCCCTACAGAGGTGTTTTAGAGGCTGCTCCAGGTTGCTGATAAGTGAGTTTTTGAAGCCATTTCTGCAGCTTAGCTCACCAATGAGAGAACAGTTCAGTCTTGATGTGGCTGCCTGTGAAGAACTGCCAAAATCTGAAACACCAACGGACCAAATCAGCAGTTTTTTAAACCTTAAAAAAAAAACAAAACCCAAAAAACACTAAAGTCCATTGAGCTCAATTTGCAAAGTGATGCACTAAACCATTTCCAGGGTCCTTTCAAACTCAAGAATGCTACCATGCTGTGATGTATTTATTTACTTTTAATTAGTGTACTTTTCTTTTAGTGCATTTTTTAAAATCTCATATATTTGGTGCCTGATAAGTACCAGGCACTGAGCGAGACTCATTATGAACTTTATCTCCATTGTTTGTCACTACCTGCAAAGTTTTACAAACAGGAAACTGAGGTTCAGAGAATTTAAGTGGTACATCTCATCAAAAAGCTAGGATGGTATAAAACCAAAATTTGAACAACATTTGTTTATATAGTGTGTGTGTACGTCTATAAAAATCCCAAGTTTCATTAGGATTTTAATAGGATAAGAGGTAGGCAGTAGTTAACAGCACAATTAAAATATAAACTTAATTTTTATTTGACTTTGAATTCTAAGGCAATAATTTCTGACTCAACTAAATTGGAAAAGTCCATCAATATTTCCACATTAAAGATGCTTTCGTAAAAACGCAAATACTTTAAAATCTCCTTGAATGATACTAACCACAGAAAAGGCCAATTTAATCCTCCCAAATTGGAAAAATCTAATGTTAATTACTCCAAGAAAAACTATTATCCAGTAGCACTCTTTAGAGACCTTATATTAGCAAATAACCAAAAATTATTTTAAAATGCTTTAGTAATCCAGCGACGACATCTTACAGAAATTTTCCATTAGTATACTAATATATACTAATACAAAGACTTATGTTTAATGCCACGCATCTTTTATACTATGCCCAAACAAGAAACCAATATATAAATTAATAAGGGAAGGATTCATTATATTATGATATATCTACACAATGGAATAGTATGCAGCCTTTAAAAAGCGTGAGGCTGGTATGTGTGCATGTGTGTGTGTGTACATGAGGGTACTTCAAAAAGTTCACGGAAAGGACTCCATCCCCAGCTTGGCCGAGTGCATGCCGATCAGACAGGCTCCCAGCCAAAGAAGCCCAAGACCCATGGAGACCATGCACCCTGCGGTGCCAGCACATGAACTACCAGGTAGGCCTCACCGCCACTGCCCAACTCTATTACCAGCCTGGCCAAGTGTGTACTGCAGAGAGGTGCCCAGCCAGAGAGGCCCAAGATCCGTGGAGACCATGTGCCCTGCAGTGCCAGCGCATGACCCAGCAGGTAGGTCTCGCTGACGCCGCCCGACTCCATCGCCAGCCTGGTGCGAGTGTGCGCTGACCAGAGGGGCGCCTCCCAGGAGAGGCCCAAGACCCGAGGTGACCACACACCCAAGGCACCAGTGGGCAACCAAGCAGACACTGAGGCAGCCATGCCAAATTGGCAGCCCCAGCAGCATCCTAGCCAGACAACAGTGTCGAACCAGTGGACCGTGAAATCCCCTGCCACAATGACTAAACATCAAAGGAAGGATACCAGAAATATGAAAAATCAAGAAAGTACACCACTAAAGGGTAATCCTATAGATCCTCAAGCACTAGATCCTATAGAACAAGAAGCCCTTGAAACGTCTGACAGGGAATTACGAGTGATAATTCTAAGGAACCTAAATAAGATACAACAAAACACAGCTAGACAACACGATGAAATGAGGAAAAGTATACAGGATCTGAGAGGAAATGTACAAGAAAATCAATGCCTTGAAAAGAATGTAGCAGAGCTTGCCAAGCTGAAGAATTCATTCAACAAAATAAAAAACACAAGTGAGCATTTAACCAACAGGCTTGCCGAAGCAGAAGGGAGAACTTCTAACCTTGAAGATGGGCTATTTGAAATAACAAAGGCAGACAAAAAAAAGAAAAAAGAATTAAAAACATTGAAGAAATTCTAAGAGAGATATCAGACAACCTTAAACACTCAAATATATGAGTCATGGGTATTCCAGAAGGGGAGGAAAGAGGAGATTGCATTGAAAACATATTCAACAAAATAGTGGCAGAAAACTTCCCAGGTATAGGAAAAGATACAGATCTTCAGATTCAGGAAGCTCAAAGATCCCCAAATGTATTCAACCCAAAAAGGTCTTCTCCAAGACATGTTACAGTCAAATTGGCAAAACTCAAAGACAGAGAATCTTAAGAACTGGAAGAGAGAAGAGTCAAATCAATCAGACTAACATCAGATTTTTCATCACAAACCCTAAAAGCCAGAAAGGAATGGGATGATATATTCAAAATACTAAAACACAGAGATTGCCAGCCAAGAATACTCTACCCGGCAAAGCTATCCTTCCAAACTGAAGGGCAAATAGTATATTTCTCAAACAAACAAAAACTGTGGGAGTTCACTACCACACGATCACCCTTACAAAAAATTCTCAAGGGAGTACTGGGTTTGGTACCTGAAAAATAACTACCACTGCCATAAAATTACTCAAGAATAATCAAAACCACCAGTAAAATAAAAACGCCAACAATGAAGAGAGAAAAAAAAAGAAAAAGAAAAAGCTTATCTATCACCCCAAGAAACCAACAAATACAGAAGACAAACAGTAAATCAGAAAGAAAGGAACAAAAGACAATTAAGACATCCAAACAAAAATCAATAAAATGCTAGGAGTAAATCAACACTTTTCAATAACAACTTTTAATGTAAAAGGATTAAATTCCCCAATCAAAAGACACAGACTGGCTGGCTGGATTAAAAAGGAGGACCCAACCATATGCTGCCTTCAAGAGAGCCACCTCACCTATAAAGAGTCACATAGACTAAGACTGAAAGGATGGAAAAAGATTTACCATGCAAACAGACAAGAAAAATGAGCTGGAGTAGTTATTCTTATATCTGATAAAATAGACTTTAAACAAAAACCATAAAAAGAGATAATGAGGGCCATCAAGAAGACATAACAATCATAAATATATATGCACCCAATGTCAGAGCAGCCAGATTTATAAAGCAAACTCTATTAGACCTAAAGAAGGAAACAGACACTAATACCATAATAGCAGGGGACCTGAACACCCTACTATCAAAATTGGACAGATCATCTAAGCAAGAAATCAGCAGAGAAACACAAGATCTAAACAACATACTAGACCAATTGGACTTGGCAGATATCTACAGAACATTCCATCCAACAACCTCAGAATATTCATTCTTCTCATCAGCACATGGATCATTCTCCAGGATAGATCACATAAGTCACAAATCAAGTCTCAACAAATTTTTAAAAAATTGGAATTATCCCATTTATTCTTTCAGACGACAATGGATTAAAATTAGAAATCAATAACAAACGAAATTCTGGAAACTATACTAACACATGGTATTAAACAGCATTCTACTTAATGACATATGGGTCCAAGAAGAAATTAAACAGAAAATCAAAAAATTTATTGAAACTAATGAAAATAATGATACATCATACCAAAACCTGTGGGATACTGCAGAAGCAGTACTAAGGGGGAAATTTATCACATTAAATGATTACTTCAGAAGAATGGAAAGATAGCAAGTAAACAACCTAATATTTCACATTAAAGAACTAGAAAAACAAGAGCAATCCAAACCCAAAGTTAGCAGACGGAAAGAAATCATTAATATCAGAGCAGAACTTAATGAAATAGAAACCCAAAAAACAATACAAAAGATCAATGAATCAAAAAGTTGGTTTTTTGAAAAGATAAATAAAACTGACAAACCAGTAGCATGGCTAGCTAAAAAAAGAAGAGGGAACACCCAAATAACAAAAATTAGAAATGAAAAAGGTGATATTACAACTGATACCTCATAAATACAAGAAATCATTAGTGACTACTATAAACAATTATATGCCAACAGATTTGAAAATCTGGAGGAAATGGATAAATTTCTGGACACACACAAACTACCAAAACTGAGCCAAGAAGATGTAGAAAATCTGAACAGACCAATAACAATAAAAGAGATTAAAGCTGTTATCAGAAGAAGGCTCCCAACAAAGAAAAGCCCAGGACCAGATGGATTCACAGCAGAATTTTACCAAACATTCAAAGAGGAATTGACACAAATTCTCTACAAATTCTTCCAAAATACTGAAACAGAGGCAATTCTCCCAAACTCGTTCTATGAAGCAAACATCACTCTGATACCAAAACCAAGTAAAGATACAAGTAAAAAGGAAAACTACAGGCCAATATCCTTGATGAATATAGATGCAAAAATCCTCAATAAAATACTAGCTAACAGAATACAGCAACACATATACAAAATTATACACCATGATCAAGTGGGATTCATCCCAGGGATGCAAGGTCGGTTCAACATATGCAAATCAATAAATGTGATACATCATATTAATAAAATAAAAGACAAGGACCATATGATCATCTCTATAGATGCTGAAAAAGCATTTGATAAAATTCAACACTCATTCGTGATAAAGACCCTCTATAAATTAGATATAGATGGAAAGTATCTCAACATAATTAAAGCCATATATGATAAACCCACTGCCAATATCATCCTGAATGGGGAAAAGCTGAAAGCCTTTCCTTTGAGAACAGGAACTAGACAAGGATGGCCACTCTCACCACTCCTATTCAACACAGTGTTGGAAGTGCTAGCCAGAGCAATCAGAGAAGAGAAGGAAATAAAGGGCATCCGGATTGGAAAAGATGAAGTCAAACTGTTCCTGTTTGCAGATGACATGATCCTATATATCGAACAGCTTAAAGCCTCTACAAAAAAACTCTTGGAGTTGATAAATGATTTCAGCACAGTAGCAGGATACAAAATCAACACAAAAATCAGTAGCATTTCTATTCTCCAATAGTGAGCATGCAGAAAGGGAACTCAAGAAAGCTTGCCCATTTACAATAGCCACCAAAAAATAAAATACTTAGGAATTGAGTTAACCAAGGATGTGAAAAATCTCTATAATGAGAACTACAAACCACTGCTGAGAGAAATTAGAGAGGATACAAGAAGATGGAAAGATATCCCATGCTCTTGGATTGGAAGAATCAACACAGTGAAAATGTCTTGGATTGGAAGAATCAACATAGTGAAAATGTTCAATCAAATGTGAAATGTACTACCCAAAGTGATACACAAATTCAATGCAATCCCCATCAAAATTCCAATGGTGCAGTCTCTATGGAAAATGGTATGGAGGTTCCTCAAACAATTGCAGATAGATCTACCATATGACCCAGCTATCTCACTGCTGGGAATATACCCAGAGGAATGGAAATCATCAAGTCGAAGGTATACCTGTTCTCCAATGTTCACTGCAGCACTCTTTACAATAGCTAAGAGTTGGAACCAGCCCAAATGTCCATCATCAGATGAGTGAATACGGAAAATGTGGTATATATACACAATGGAAAACTACTCAGCTATAAAAAAGAATGAAATACTGTCATTTGTAACAACATGGATGGACCGAGAGAGAATTATATTAAGTGAAACAAGTCAGGCACAAAAAGAGAAATACCACATGTTCTCACTTATTTGTGGGAGCTAAAAATAAATAAATAAATACACAAATAACCGGGGGGGGGGGGGGGCAGGAAGAAGACACAACAATTACAATTCCTTGAAGTTGATATGACAAGCAAACAGATATGAGGTTGTTGGGAGGGAGGGGGGAGAGGGAGGAGGGAGGGAGGTTTCTGCAATGGGCCACAATAATCAACCACATTGTATATTGACAAAATAAAATTAAATTTAAAAAAAAGTTCATAGAAAGATTAATATTATCTTTTAATTCTATTTTTCCATGAACTTTCTGAAGTACCCTCATATACTTTTCAGTGAAAAAACAACATATTGAATAATGTGTATGGTACACTCCCATCTGTATTAAGAGGGTATATAAAAACTGACATTGATATACAGACATGAACTTGCACACATACAAATAATTTCTTAACAGTGATTTTTTTTTATGAAGGGGCCTGCAAGCATAGCACAGAAGGGAAACTGATGTTTCACTGCATACCACTTTGCATTATTTGAATTTTTAAAACTTTTTTAGTGCTTGTCTTACTTTTTCAATAGAAAACTTATTTTAAATATTAACACAAAATTGCTTTAATAATTGTCTATTTAAATGGATCGTTTCTAAGGACCCTGCAAAATTTATTTTCTGAAATGGTTTTTAAACTTTACCCTTCAATCATGTATCTAATAATTTCATTGTAAATCTTTTCTCTCCAGAAATGGTAAAATATATATATATACACACACACACACACACACATACATAAATATAATAGATAAAATCTAGCCAATTCTTTGGATACAATTTTTTGGATATAAAAATTAGTAGAATCTCAATGAATATTTTATTTTTCAAGCAATTCTTTTTTTCAAAACTACGAACTTTTCATCTCTCTCCCAAGAGCTAACCGGCCATCCCTATATAGGGATCCGAACCCTTGGTCTTGGTGTTATCAGCACCACACTCTCCCAAGTGAGCCACGGGCCGGCACCTGGAATTTTTCCTCTCTCTAACATTCAACAGTATACATAACAGGAATTTAATAGGAGAGTAAATACGGTTTACCATGCTAAAAACACTTTTTGCACATGAAAGGTTTAAAAGTATGAATTGAGACTCATCAGATTTCAGAACTGAAAGGCACTTCAGAACTCATTCCATTTAATTCCTCAGATGAAGCAACAGAAACCTGGGGGTTAAGGGAGCTACACAAATTCAGAGTACGACAAGAACAGAGCTGACCTCCTGGTTTGACCTCCATTATTCTGTCCTAATTAGCTTCATTTGTTAGAAATAATAAAGAACAGGCAGGTGAGGCAAAGGCAGGGCTTCTGGATTTGGGTTTCTGAAGGGTAAAAGGGCAGGTAACCTTGAGGAGCAGATCCCTAGCCACTAGACTAAGGTTGGCAGGGAAAGATGAAGGAAAATGGACCTACCCGGCCTAATACTAGACAGTTTGATTCCAGTTATGAATATACTAGGAAGAATAAAGGGAAGATAATGTTGAATCAATTCTTACTCTTGAAAATGGTTTACAGTGAGGAGTGATATTACTTTTATCAGGAGGGTTAGGACAAAAGTGGTACCAAACTCAGTAAGAAATGGTACAGTTTGGCACTCACTTAAAAAAACTGCATATTGGGGGAATCCCTAATGAAGCTGCCATCAAAGAAATGCTTTTGTTAAATTAGTGATTCTCAAAGAGCAGTGTGGGAACCCCTAAAGGCTCCTGGGACACTTTGGGGGGTCTTCAATGTCAAAACTATTTTATAATAAGATATTATTTGCTATTTTCACTTAAATTGTATCAGAAGTGTACATGGAGTTTTCCAAAGGCTACATGACATGTGACATTATGTAATGAAACATGTCAACATTTGGAAAATCTGGATAACTCAATAAACCAATATTTTCCAAATGATCAATGCATGATGTTACAAAATCATGCATGGGTAAAAACATCCACTTAAAGGTGAAGAAAAGACTAATGGGTTTTACTGTGACTGAATACAAAAAGTTCATTGATATGGTTTCGGATTCCACTTTCTAACTAACTATTAAGAAACATCATTTGTTAAGTTTTAGTGTAATATCAAAGAAATATCCAGGTATATGAAAAGACTATTAAATATTACTCCATTTTCTAATTACTGTACTCATCTGTGTGAGGCTTAATTTTCTTCATATTTATTAATCATAACATATTGCAACAGACTGAATGGAGAAGCAGATTTGAGGACCCAGCTGCCCTCTCTTAAGTAGACATTAAAGAAATTTGCAAATATATAAAACGATGCCACTCTTGTCCTGATTTATTTTTGGCTTGGAAAATACAGATATTTTTCATTAAAAGATTTTATAATATGTAACAGGTTGTTTATTATAGTTTAAGTGAATTAAGAAATATTTTTAAATATTTTCAATTTTAATTTCCAATGTAGTGAACATCAAAAGATATACCCACATAAACAAAAGCTTATGGGAGCGGGGTTCTCAATAATTTGAGGGTATACAATTCACTGAAAACTTGTTTGATTAAATTTTATTTTATTTAATGACCAATCTGCCAAAAGTTCAATTCCCTTTTGGGTATTTTTATAGTCATTTAGGGGTCCTATTCTTTTTTGTCATGCTTCAGGTATCTCAAGGATTTATATCTATCCATCCAAGAGTATTTCTGAGTTATTAACAGCAACAGAAATTCATCAAATTTGCAGCACTTCGTAAATGATGAGACTGCTTCCTGCCTTTATGGATGTATTTTTCTGTTATTTACTTTCAAACACTTACTGAAAGTTTAAAATTTCTAGCAATAAATACAATTGAAACAGACAAAGATAAATAACTACTAAGGGTATAAAAGGGTCTTGAGAGCAAAAGTTGGCAATTCTCTGCATTACATAACTAAAAAATGTTTTTCTGCTATAAAAGGTAGGCTGTGCGTATGTTGCAGTTTTATTTAAATGTTAAATACTAAATTAATAGTAAGTGTAACTATTAATATTAAAATAAATATCTTAGAGTGGGGATGCTACTTTGACAGGACACTATTCAATAAATTTATTGAAGTAAAAGTCAAAAACAAAGGTATAAAGTCAACTCTAATTAAGGAAGTTAATATGCATAGTCTTATTTAGCTGTCTGCCTTTTGTACAGAGCTTAACAAGTTTAACTTCATCAAGTAGTTCTCCATTCCTGGTATATGGCCCATGGTCAAAGCAAACTATGTTGCACAAGGTAGGCTGATTTCTGAAGAAGGAAAGACAACTGTCATGGTGGTTGTCTTCCATAGATATCTTTGGCTGTTTGTCTCTCTCACCATGTATCCATTTCTAAACTACTGTACTCCTAAATTACTGAAATTCTGTTCATTCTGTCACTTCCATCAGCTAACAAAAATGAGCCTGCACCCAACTTATAGATTGATGTTCAGAGTGAAAATTTTTCACAGCTCTACTAGTTGCAGGTAACCTTGAAGAATGCTTCTCTCTACCTTCCTCCCCAATCCCCCTTAAGAAGGAAATTCAACTAATAAGAGGAATAAGAGTTGTGGCCTAAAATCCTTCCTGGAATGAGACAAGCTAAGAATAAACAAAGCTGCCTGCAACAAGTTGCAGCTTAAGGACAGACTCTTAAAACACAGAGCTACACCAAAAGAAAGGCAAAAAACCAACATCATTTAGATAGCCATCCGTAGGAAAGAATGGCACAGACCTTACAGATAGCACTACTAGGATTTTACCGTAACTTCAAGGGTACCAAAGCCTTTCTGGGGTATAGTTAATTTGCAAAATAAAATACCACAACTGAGTACATAACTTTCTTCCTTAAACAATTAGTTGTACTGAATATAACCTACTGAGTTAGAAGAACAAAGATTAACTTAGTGTTGGATGAAGTAAAATTTGAAAAACCGAATGAGGCACAAAAACAAGGCAAATTTCATAGTAAAGTAAGAAACTCAATAGTAAATATTTCAAATTCTGGATTGATTACTGATATTATGAAAGATATAATTACACATAATGGATTAAAAATTAAAGGCTTCAGGAAGTATGAAAAAGTAAGCCAAAAAGTAGAGAATAATTACCCTCAGGTTGGTTGATACCCCATTCAAAAGAGCCCTGGTATGATGTGACAGCTGAAGTGAGATTATTGATTTAAGAGAAGTAGGTTCATAATACCATATTAAATGTTGATTTCAATATAATTTCAATTACAGCAGAAATGAAACAGTTCAGACCTACCAACCAAACTTTGAGGCAGAGTTTATAAACCCAATACTCTTAAAACTTGACAGTAAACTTCCAAAAACAAGTCATTCTTTTGTGCACATGAAACATTCACAACCCCTTGTGAAAATAATTTTTACAACAAAAATGAGTTTTGAAATTAGAAGATAAAAGTTCAAAATAACTTTCTATCCAGAAGGAATTGATAACATTTACAATTCCTCCAAAGAAAATGAAATATTTAGGTATAAACATAACAAAATATGTACAGATCTGTATCTTGACATTTATAAAATAATTATGAAAGAAATCGAAGATGACCTAAATAAACAGAGAGACATATTGTGTTCAAAATTGGAAGATTCAACATAGTAAAGATGTCAATTCTGCACAAATTCATATATGTTTAATAAAATTCCTATCAAAATCCCATGAAGGTGTTTGTAGATATAGACAAGCTTATTATAAAATTTATATGGAAAGGCAGAAGACCTAGAGTAGCCAAAATAGCTAAAATTTAAAAAATGAAGCATAACATAAGAGGAATCACTCTAACTGATGTTAAGGCTTACTATAGAGCCATCAGTGGAGAGACAAACACATAGATCAACAGAACAAAACAGAGAATATAGGATTAAGCCCACAAAAATATGCCCACTTGAATTTTGATAAAGGTACCAAAGTAATCCAATGGAGGAAAGATAGGCTTTTCAACAGATGATGCTGGAACAACTGGGCATCCACAGACAAAAAAAAACAAAAAAAAACCTTGACTTAAACCTTACACCCTATACAAAAAAAACTCAAAATGAATCATGAATTAAATGTAAAACATAAAAGCATAAAACTTACAAAACATCAAGTTATATATCTTAAATATACACAATTTTTATTTGTCAATTATACTTCAATAAAGCCGAGGAAAAAAACTTTTGGAAAAAGCATAGGAGAAAGTCTTTGAGGCAAAGGGCAATAGGGAGGGATAGGCAAAGTGCTCTTAGACTTGACACCAAAGCACAATCCATAAAAGAAAAGGCTGAAAAACTGGACCCCATCAAACTTTTTCTCTGAAAGATCTTGTGAAGAGGATGACAAGACAAGCTACAGACTGGAAGAAAAAATTTGCAAACCACATATCTGACAAAGAACTTTTAGCTAGAATATATAAAGAACTCTCAAAAACCAACAGAAAAAGCACAATCAATCCAATTAGAAAATGGACAAAAAATATGAACAAAATGAATAGATGTACAGATGATAAATAAGCACATGAAAAGGTGCTCAACATCATTAGCCATTAGGAAAATACAAGTTAAAACCACAATGAGATGGTGTTACAAACCTGTTAGAATGGCTAAGATAAAAAAACGGTGTTAACATCAAATGCTAGCAAGGATGCGGAAAAATTGGATCACTTATACATTTCTGGTGGGAATTTAAAATGGTACTGCTACTCTAGAAAAGAGAAACAAACATATACTTAACAACTGAGCAAGTGCACTTTCAGGCATATATCTCAGAGGAATGAAAATTTATGTTCACACAAAACTCTGTACATAAATAGTCATAGCAGCTTTGTTAGTTAATAGCCCCAAACTGGACACAAACCAAATGTCTCTGAATAGGATGTACCATATCACTGTGGTACATCCATACTATCGAATACTACTCAGGACTAAAAAGGAAATATTGATACATGCAACAACTTGGATGGAACTCAAAGGAAAAAGTGAAATCTGCCAAAGTCAAAAGGTTATATAGTGTATGATTTCATTTACACTACGTTGTTGAAATGATAAAATTACAGAGATGGACAAATTAGTGGATGCCATAGGTTAAACAGAGGGGAAGGCAGGAGGTGGCTATGGCTGTAAAAGGGTAACACTAGGGATCCTTATGATGGACTGTTCTGGATCTTGACCGTGGTAGTGGTCACATGAATCTATATATGTGATAAAATTGCAAAGAGCTAAATACACACACACACACACACACACGTGAGCAAGTGTAAAACTAGTGAAAGCTGAATAAGGCTGATGGATTATATCAATGCATCACAACCAATTTCCTGGCTATAATATTACATTACAGTTATGTAATATGTTACCCCTGGGGGAAACTTGGTGAAAGGTATATAGGAGGGATTTACTATATGATTTTCTTACAACTGCATGTCATTCATTCTATAATTAACTCAAAATAAAAAGTTTAAGAAACTTAAAAATCTAATATAAAGAAAAAAATTGAGAGCACTATACAGTTAACTACTTCAAAGACTTATCATTACAGATGACTGATTTTCATGCTCCCATGTAAGCAGCCACATAATTTATCTGCATCTACAACTCAGAATCTACAGGTTTATCTCATTTTTCCTCCCTTCCTTCTTTCTCCTCCCTCCCCCACCACTCATCAACCCCCTTCATAACTGGTTATAAGATAGAACTGCAGTATATAAGGGTGTATATGTGTGTATGTTTGTACTGCAGTTTCATGTTCTCTCTCTATATATATAGTTTTATACACACACATACCCAGTTATCTACCATATTTATTAATTAGCATTCCGAGCTCTTCATTCCTAATTTAAAAATCCATTATGTGGCAGGTTTTAATTACCCTTTAAAAATAATTAAAATGTCAGTTATTTGCTGTTTATGGCCATAGCTGCTTCCAGTACTCACTCCCACCCCACTTCCTGGGTAAGTAGTCCTTAAGAAAAGTTTCCATATGTTTGCTTTGCACTTTGAGCCGAGCATTGGTGGAGCTTATATAATAGGATATCTTCTGTGCACTGAAACAGAAGATAATGATTACACATTTTGGAGAATAAACTAGGCACTTTTTCTGGCCACTGATGTATGCTATATTTAATAAGCCATTGCCCCAGGCATGCCATTGGTATACTGATCATGGCATATTATACAGACTAAGTACTGTAACACTCCATGTATTAAAAACACCTAATTAATATACTGCAGAAACCTAATTTATACGTGAACTTTCTTTGCTCAGAGAGCTCTCACAGCAGGTATTATTCTTATACTTTTTCCTACTTTTACTTTCCAAACTACTTGTCAATTCTAAGCAACAGAACCTGACTCACAGCTTCTTTTATATATATATATAAAAGAGAGGGGGAGAGAAAGAGAGAAAGCAGGTGGCATCTAATAGCTCCCTGTGTAAAAGTAATGGGCTAGGGCTCTTTCCCTCTTTCCATTCAAGAAAGAAATATTTTTAAGAGATCTGCTGTATTCTCAGACTAGTTATTCAATATTCTCTCACACACCTGCATATCAGTTTTTATTTTGGGGACCAGGGGCACACCCTAGGTCTATGGAATTAAACACCCATCAACATGTGGTTCATTAATGTATACAGTCTTTCACATCTTTCTTTTAAATATGCAATCTTAAATCTTCCCTAATCTTGTACTCAGAAAGACAACACTAAAAACAGTTTTTATTTCTAAACAAATACCAGACTGTTATGAGCAGTTTAAATAGAGCACATTAAATGCCTACAGATAAACAATCCAAGACAGTACAATTAGAAGCTGCAGAAATTTTACCTTAATTCTTCTCTCGGTGTCATCTAACTTTAACTCTGCTGAAAACAGTTTCTTTGCCAAATCATCTCGTTCAGGTAGGTGCCTGGCTTCAGAGATCTTTTTCAGTTTCTGCAAGGAAAATTTTGTCCTAAATAGTTCACCTTCTGTATCTTTCACCCTTTTCTCAGTTGCCCGTTCTTTCTCTTGAGATTTTCTTAACCGTTCTTTGAGTGCTGTAATCTCATTGTTATGACGAACAATAAGTTGTGAGATTTCATTTTCTGTATCTTCAAACTTATTCAGGGCTTTTTCCTGTCTGTACTGAAGCCTTTTCAAGGCCTTATTTTCTTTTAGCAGCTCAGCTAACTTGACCTGGAGTTCAGATACTTCATTCTGCAACTCATTGATTTTTAGCAGTCTTGCAGAAAGAACCCTTTTTGTAACGAGATCAGTATCTTTCCGAAGTGGCTCTCTGTTGAGGCTCTGGGAGCGAAATCCCACTCGGACTCCCTTTCTGCTCGGTAGACACTTAGGGCTTGGTTTCCTAAGGACTAAAGAAGAAAAAATAACAACATCAAGTAAAAGCTGTACCAAATGAGCTATTATTTATTCACCCTAACACAAGTGTATCTATAACATTCATTAGTTATTTTTGTCCTGAAAAAAGGATTTTTACAATATTTAAATATCAGGTTTTATTTACAGCTCTCAATATGTTTCTATTAAGAAAGGTTTGAAATCCTTTAAGGTCAAAAATATTTTAATCTATTAAAAATGATATCCTAAAAATTTATGGATTATTATACATTGCCTTAAAAGGTGGCAGCATTGGGCTTTAACATTTTTAACTTTTTAGATAAGATGGCAAATCAATTCAAACATAGGTGTCATCAGAAGTAGCATAGCACATGATAAACATTGAACAAAACACTATGATATTCAAGTCATTTGTAACAAGATATTTGAGATTATTTGAGATGTGAAAACACATGCTTTCTCTAAATTAATTACAACTCTTTATTTGGGAAAACAGGATGATAGCATATTGTACAGTGAGAAGATTTGGGTTTGGGACTCAGATTTACCAATGAATAACGCCTTGGGCACTTCAATTAAGCCTTTCCAAGTCTATTTTCCCTACCCATAAAATAAGGATAACACTGCCTACATAATTAGATTGTTCTAGAATTAAATGAGGTATGCATATAAAACAGCAATTTCTATACATTCTCTATTAGTAATAATAATTTACATCCTATTTATCAGTGAAAAAAATGGCAAACAGCAGTACAGATGTGTTTCTAAATGCTTTCTTAGGGGATTTCTTTTGTGTGATGTTCAAATCAAAAACATCTGACAATTTGAGAACAAGATAAAAACAAAAAATCACATTGTAAAAAAATAAGCATATGCAATCTCTAAGTGTACATATTAAATCACAACATTTCTTGAAAATTTGGAATAGTATTTTTTTTACTGAAAGTTCATTAAAAGTAAGCCTCAATATTTAGAGTACCTGCCCTTTAAAAGAGGCATCTGGAAGTCTGCCACAGTTGAGAATAATAAACTTTAATCTCCAAGGTGACTGCATTTTTTTCAAGGAGGAAATGCATTCCAGAGTGAAAAAAAAAGAAAAACCTATAAGATCCATTCTTTCCCTCCCCATCTTGCTAGCTGTGGATACATGATTCCATTATGTAAACGAGTAAAGAATAACAAGTAATTTTTACAATTTAACATTATAAAGTTTCATTTAAAAGATGGAAGATTTTATATTAGCTGTTTTGAATGTGTACTGATTTGGGATTCCAGCTCTACAAATGATTGAATACATGAAAGGAAGTGGTATTAGAAAGAAATGAAGGAATAGCTAATTGCAACTTTGAAATCATGCAATCCAATATGGTAGCCATTAGCCACATGTGGCTACTGAGAAACCTGAAATGTGGGCAGTCCAAATTGAGATATGTTGTAACTGTGAAACACACACTGGATTTTGAACACTTAATTTAAAAAGAAAGAATGCAAAATATTTCACTTTATGTAGAAATGATAATATTTTGGATATGTTAGGTTAAATAAAATGTTACTGAAATTAATTTCACCTGTTTTTCTCTTTTAATGTGGTTACTAGAAAATATACAATTACATATGTGGCTTGCATTTGTGACTTGCATTATATTTTCACTGGACAGTATTGCTTTA
This sequence comes from Cynocephalus volans, assembly GCF_027409185.1. NCBI lineage: Eukaryota > Metazoa > Chordata > Mammalia > Dermoptera > Cynocephalidae > Cynocephalus > Cynocephalus volans. The sequence goes on from NC_084464.1 coordinate 84,340,710, forward strand.
CAACGTAATTCTAAATTTTGAAAGTTTATCATTTCAATTTTCTTTCTTTCCTAATGTACTGAGTTAACAGAGTTTTGTCATATATGCTATTACAGAATATATATTCAGCTCTTGGAATGACAGCAACTTTATACATAAAAATGATTATACATAAAGATCAATGTTGTGGTTCCAAATCTCTGACTTTTATGTATAAAATTACATTGCTCAATAAAAAAGATTTTGTACAAATAGCAATTTGTTTCATTTTAAAAGTTAAAACCCAAATAATATAAGAATAGGAATAAAAAATTTTCACTAATACTTTATTTCAACTATTTAGTAAGATACAAAAGGGTTTCCAAAAACAACTTTTTGACATCCTAAAAATCAGAATATTTATTTTTAGCATATTCTGTTAGTATGATGACAAACTTATCATTAACCTGAACCAAAAAATATTTCCCAGCTTTAACCTATCTTTTTAATTTACATTTTTAAAACTATCGAGTTGCAATACAGTGCTAAAAGGAGTGAGAAGAAGATAATTGGCTGTTGTGTATGTCATTCTTCATCTGCCCCTTGTTAAGTTGCCACCAAAAAGTGGGTGGGAAAGTATTTCTTTTATTCCTTCAGATGTTAAAAATAAAATATGAATCATTTAAAAAAACATGTAGTAAAAATAAACTATGCATCTACTAAAAAATCAGGATATGTTTTATTACTGATAAAACAATAGAATAAATATGTAACATACAGACATGTATAACCAAAACTACTATTAAATTTTGTCATTATGCATATAAATCCTGATAGAGCACTAATTTTATTTTTAAAAATAATAAAATATACTGAAAATTAAAAAGGAGGGTGAAGGAAAAATAATGTTATAAAACATACAAATCTGTTATTTAAGATGCTGTTTTAGTCATGTTTTTTCCATAGTTTAGTCTACATTGGTGATTGCAATTTAAACCATTAACAGTGTTTAAAGAAAGGTATCAGTTTGGTCTTGTTGCTTGGTCTAAGGCAGACAAATTACCACAGATTTTAATTTAAAAAACTGCAAAGCAGAAAACAGTACAAGTCATACTGAAGACAAGAAATGAAATTTTCTGGTTGATGCTGGAACTGTTTTTTCACAGCTTTTTCTCAATTATCTTCTCAGATAAGGTATGGCTTACAAAGTTCCAACTCCTGAATTAGGTGGCCTTCTAAATTGCTTCTGGGGAAGGAGGGAAAAAAATTAAAGTATTCCTACCAATAGCATCGTAGGTATGTAAACTGTTTCTTGGGGAAAATAGGTATTTTCTAACGTTCAACTCTAAGATCTGTTTGTTTGTTCTTAATTATACAGGAAAGTTTAATAACAGATTGTGCTCTCAACTACCAAATCATTACTACCGCCTCTTACTGAAACAGATTTGGAGGAAGAGACCAAAAAAAAAGCAGCATTATACTCGCAGAAAAACAAAAGGAAAAGAAAAGGCACCTAATTGTTAGAAGTACAGTTATCTCCAAGAAGGTAGACTGGGGGGTCCATGAAAGGTTGTTTTCAAAAAGCAATATATATTCTTTATAGTTTTTGATGAGCAAATATTACTTTTCAAAGTAAAAATTTAAGGCAAATTTCATTCTACCCTCGCTTAATCTTTTCAATGACTAATCATTCCCCACAAAAATAAACAGGCATTATTACATTAGCATAGGATGCCAAGTATTTCATGATGTGGCCCGTTTTCCTTTCAGCATCTAATTTTACCACTCCCTGCCCTGCAGTCTAAACTCTTACCATTCTAAGCTACTGCTGTTATAACTGTGCTGCATTTATTGATACATATTATAATTACTTCATTTGCTTCAGCTTATTTTTTTCTATACTGTTCTTGTAGTCCTTATGTATTTTGTTACTATACACAATGGAGTTTACTTGACCACAGATTTATTGAGATGAAGAAGAGATTTATAGAATATTACATACTCAAATATGTATTAATACCTAGTTCCAGACTAGTAATATTTTAATAAGAAAAATTATTTCTAGTGATTAACCCTTTTTCCATTGTAACACAGTTTAACAGAAAGTAAATTAGACTGGTAGTCCCAAGTTCCAAATTCCAGTCCAAATTCATTAATTTGAAATTCTGCAGTAAGAACTGCATTATCTAGAGTAATTTTATTCAGTCTATAAAAATGCCCCTTAATCCCTTTATATCAATGACTTTTCCTACTTTTTAGAAATGAAGATACAGAAAAGTACAAATATTTTGTGATTTTTTTTTTTTGCCTTTACAGTACCTCAGAAACTCCAAGACAAGCATTTATTTAGGAAGAAGAAAAAACAAAAATGAGAAGCCTTAACTATGTTACTTTCTTTTGTATATTGTATGACTTTAAATATAACAAAAGGTATTACATAGTACCATAAGCAATATTTATACTCATGTAAATTTATAAACATATATTCTATTCAAAATGTAAATCAGCCTACTACTACTTGTATGTATGTGACAATACACATACTAACCGAAGAGGTTCATTCATACAAGTTTTCCTTAAGCCCTCAAAAGGAGTCTTCTAGGTCCACTGGACTCTTTTAAAGAATACTTACCTTGGTGATGCACTTGGCTATCTGAAATTTGTCTTTTAGGATCTTTTCCCTTAATACTTGCAGGTGAAGAAAGATGGACTGGTGTTGACTTGTCAGAAGACTGTGGTGAAGTTCCAAAATCAGATGAATAATAAAAGTATTGGTGTTTGCCTGCCTTTCTTCCTTGATCAGTACCTGGACTTCCTGCTCTTTCCCCCATGGTTTTAAAAAACGGTCTCTATTCACATAATTTCACAGATTCTTTTCTCCAGAAGAGTTCATGACAACACCAAAAAGTATTTTCATAGTCTTCAGATCCTGGTGATAATATTCATTTCCATGGAATTTATTTTCTCCATGATATATCTTTAGTCCACAATTCACATTAGCAACCAGAAGATACACTTTTTTGCCCTACAATTAAGGACGGGGAAGGAAGACTTCATAATGTGGTCATAAAATAAATTTCTACAGTTAATATAATGAAGGATACTAAAATAAAAATAACATTCAGTTTATAATTTTAAATATAGGCTATAATTTACCTATATTTTCACATATAAATTATTTATAGTATAGTATTTACAGAAAAGACAGACTCTGTCATAGCCTAGACAGATAAGATAACATGTAGATTATCTGACATATATATAATTGCTTCTGAATAAACGTTAACTGAATTTGACTCCCTTCAATCTTTAAGAGTTTTAATAAACACAAATGCTGGATTTTAACAGGGCAATAATGATCAAATAGCCAGTTTTTTCTTTTCCCGTTGTTTTTTTTTTGGTAGGGAGAAGAGGTGGTGATGGTGATACACACCTGCTAATAAGAACAAAGAAAAGTAAGACTGACTACATAAAAATGTAAACTTAAAGTATGTAAAAAAAAAAAAACGAAATTAATAGAAAAAAATTTTGATGAAAAACATTTGTGAGCATGACAGAAAAATGGTTACAATCCTTAACACATTAATAAAAACCTCATACCACCCATAAGAAAAATATGAAGTCAAAAGTAAAATGAGCAAAATACATAAGACCTAAGACAAGCAATACAAATGACAGACACATAAAAATATTCAGCCTTCAGATACCATTTTTAAAGCTATCAAAGACTTTTCAAAACAATAACCCTCAATGCTGCCGGAGTTGCCATCAGGAAAAGATCCATGTAATTTTGGGGAAAAAAGTTGGCAAAATGTATTAAGACTTATGCCTTTAACCTTTGATCCAACAATTCCACTCCTGGATTCCAAGAAATAACTCTAAAAATAATTCTAAAAATAGAAAAAGTTATGTGCAAATGTTTAATGCAAGCACAGTGCAATTTTTTAAAAATGGAAGCAATCTAAATGTCTCATTTGCAAAGCAAGGGACACATGAACACCAAAATAGTGTCTGTCTGGGCAACATGGATTTTAGATGATTTTATTTCTCCCTTAACGTATTTTTGTTGTTGTTGTTGTTGTTCTCTAATATAATAAAATTGCATTACTTTTGTAATTAGGATAATTATTTTTAATATGTGGAAGAAACAAAAATCCCATTGATGAAATTAGCATTAAACGTATAGTGGTTCTGGTAATACATGAAAAGATATATGCACAAGGCAGCACTACTACCATTCATCATAGCACAATTTTAAGTAGTAAAAGACTAAAACAACCAAAATGACCATCAATAAGGAACTGGTCTCATAAACTATAAACATCTACACAATGAAGTACAGTACTATGAAAGTATTAAAGGAATGAGGACTATCTGTACACTGATCTGCAGTCTGGAGTAATCTCCAAGATATATTAAGAAAAGGAAGATGAAGAAATGCATATATAATATGCTACTATTTACCAGAGGAGGGTGATATACATAATTTTTTATATTTTTCAAAAGTAGAAAGATACATCAAACACTTAATGGAAAAAAAGGTGGGGAGGGGTGGTTTTCTAGGGCAAAGCTGAACAAAAGAACTTTCAGTGAGGACAGAAATGTTCTATAATCTGTGCTACCTAATATGGTAACTGGCCAGATGGCTACGGAGCGCCTGAAATGTCACTAGTATGACTAAGGAATTAAATTTTATATTTTATTTAATTTTAATTAATTTAAATTTTAAAAGCCACACATGTTGGTGGTTAGCTTATTGAACAACACAGCTATAGGGGAAGGGAGGAAGCAGAGTGTAGGGACAGGGATAGAGAAGCTAGACTTCTTTGTGTATAACTGTTTTGTAGACTTGACTTTTGAAATTATCTCTAGAAATTGGATTATTAAAAAGCAATTTGTATAAATCAAAAGAAAATGAAACAAATCAATCTGACTATATATACAGTTGGTGGGAAAACCATACAGATTAACTACTTTGAATGACTTTAAAACACAATGGCTTAACTGTATATCTCCAGTGAGATATATCCTAATGACAAAAGAAGTGCAAAAAAAAATTTTTAAAAACATTCTCAGAAATCACATTGTTGGGAAAATAGAATAGTTTGGTCAGGGCCATCTCCTTGGTTCCAGTTGGGTGTGGTTTTAGCACATCCTTTGTAAGCAAATTGTGTGTGTGTGTGTGTGTGTGTGTGTGTGTGTGTGTGTGTGTGTGTGTGTGTGTGTGTGTGTGTGTGTGTGTGTGTGGAGTTAGTGTGCATGCACAATTTATCTTTTAAGTTTTGTTGCTATGCTTGTGTTCTTGGTGGGGGGGTGGTGAGAGTAGTTTTAGTGAAGCAGGTGGGCGGGTATCTGCCTTGGGTGTCCACCTGGCACAGCCATGCTTTCCAACCTACAGCTTTGAAGGACCTTTTGGCCAGTTACCTAGCTCATAGACCTGTGTGTAAGGGGTCTGGTGACCCAGCCTGGCATGTGAGGGGTCTGGGGACCCAGTCTGGCTTGTGCAGGGTTTGTGACCCAATCTGTGAATGGGCTTGAGGGGTCTGCGAGCTCCAGACCCAGCCCAAGCTCAACAACTGGTGTAGTTGAGTAGCCTGACAATTGGCCCATTTGGTGCAGGATTACTAGGAGGTAAAAGAGCCCAACAACTGGCGTGGTTAAGTAGCTTTACACACTTTGCTGGCACTGTTATTCTCAGACTAGTACATGGATGTTGTAAAGTAAAGCAAATGAGTAATTATTGTTGGTTTGGTCGGGCACTAGAATTTTCAACATGGAAAAAACAAATATAAGCTAATATGCACTCATATGAGTTTTAAAACTCTGAAGTCCAAAATCGGAATTAGGAGTATCAATATGAATTTATGATGGCTTTTATCCTTTTTTTAAACAAACAAACAAACAAAACCCAAAAAACCTATTTCTTAGCTCTGTCCATTGAAAAATCCTAGAAACACAGAACTAGTAGCAATGAACATTCCTAGCAGCCAGAGATAGTATCTAAATACTTAAATACTATTTCCCATTAAAAGGAACTAAGCTCCTTGTAAAATGCCTAATTCCACGTCTAAGGAAGGAAACTTACAAGAGGAACCTACAAATCTAGAAATTACATCATACTAGAAAACAAGGAAGCTACTATCAGACACTACTGATAGAGTGTCAAAAGGCCTCAGAAGCTAACTTGAAGAAGCTTCTACTAGCCAAAAATAAGACTTCTCATCATCAATAAGAATTAGATCAGCAAGGGATTAAAACACATCAAATATGTTTAAATCCATGAGTTTCTATGATATATTTATAAAAACTAGTTGGTCACCTTTGGAAGATACTAGGGAACCTACACATTAATTTGAAAATTAGTATGTAAAGGAAAAAAATCAAACATTTATCTTACCTATATTGTTCCAATCTATAACTCAAAATAACAAAATAGTAGATGAGGGGAAGTATTTCTTTATAAAGTCATTCTAACTAATAAATGAAAAATGAAACATTAAAATGATAGAATTAGAATGCAGTCACCCCTTGGTATCCACAGGGGATTCGTTCTAATTTAAACCAATAACTTCCCTAGACCTGTTGCACTGCTGTCATTCTGGAATTGTTTTACTGGAGTTCTGAGCTAGTGTACCATTTCTTTTAACCTGTGTCATCATCGTTATTAGTTTTCAACATCATTTTACTGGTCCATGTCCTTAAATAACTTCTTCAGAAAGGACATATGGTTTAGGAAGTAAATGTTCTGAGTTCCTGCATGACTGAGAATGTCTTTATTTTGTCCTCACACTTGACAGTTTTCATATGTTCCGAATTCTAGGTTACATCATTTTCTCTCAGAACTTTGAAGACCCTGCTCCACCATCTTTTAAACCCTGTGTTGCTTTTAAGACAATTGTTACAGTCATTCTTTTATTCAAACTATATATATTTTTTTGCTTTCATTATGCAACAGTAATGAACACCACCTCACCTTATAGAATTTACCCTCTAGTTACACTCATCTTGTTCTCAGTCCTTTATAACTTTTTTTTCTTCCTTAGGAGCATTTAGGACTTTCCCTCCTGTTATACTGAAATTTCACAATGATTTGAATAGGTGTGGGTCTTTTTTCATTGATTGTGTTGTACCTTTTCTCCCCTTTTCCTTTCAGTCTGGAATCTTGTATCTTTAAGCACTAGAGATTTTCTTATATTACTTTTCTGATAATTGACCCTCTCTATTTTCTTTTTTTTTTTTGAAACTTCTACTTAAATAACAGACCTATACTCTTCTTGTTCTATTTTCAAAGAGTTGTACTCAATTTATCTTCTAAACCAGTTTTTTTAAAATTGTGCTATCTTCTTCATTTCTAAGAACTTTCTTATTCTGATTTTTAAAATATTCTGTTCTTGCTTTATTGAGGCAATGTATTTTTTTCTCTGAGAATATCAAACAGACATTTTTTTTTTTTTTTTTTTAAAGATGACCGGTAAGGAGATCTTAACCCTTGACTTGGTGTTGTCAGCACCATGCTCACCCAATGAGCTAACCGGCCATCCCTATATGGGATCCGAACCCGGGGCCTTGGTGTTATCAGCACCGCACTCTCCTGAGTGAGCCACAGGCCGGCCCTCAAACAGACATTTTTTAAGGTCTCTTCTAATCCAGGAATTATATATTTCATTTCACACGCTGTAGGTTTTTCTGTTTCTTTATCTTAGGGTTTTATTTATATACTGCTGGTTTTATTTCTCTAAAGGTAATTTTTGGTTGCCCATTCATACTTCAGAAAGAAGAAAAAGGAAGAGTGAATAGAAACCCTTTACATGTGAGTAGGGACTTCCTGATTAGCACACTTTGCTTTAGCATGAAAAGCAGAAAATCAACCATTATATAGGGGACTCCCTAAAAACTAGAACAAGGAGGGCTAGAAACAAATGTCCACCACAGCAACACCACTTTTCCTTTAGTGTAGTCTTTGTTTTCATTTACAGAAGAAATAATTTTGGTGGGAAAGGGAAGGAGAGAGGAGGTAGGGAGTATTATGATGACTATCACTGTGCATGGGCTTGGTTGGGAAAAAAGGCACAACTGGTCCATACACAATTTTTCAATTATTCCTCCCTTCCTATTTTCAACCGTCCTTTCTCTGATCTTTTAAATCTCAAGATTCCCTGAGAGTGTACTGGACACATCAGAATCTTCCTTTGTTACAGCTCTTTCTAGAATATTTTGGGATACAATTTTCTTTGTTCTCATCTGTTACATCCATTATTACTCTTTGCTTCTTTCAGAAATGTGCTGCAATCTCTTGACTACTAAGAGTACCTATTATCCCTGCAATATTTTAGGTTTATTCTCTTTTTTTCTTTAGTACTATTTTAATGCTGTCTCCAAGGAGAAAGGATAAATGCATATGGTCAGATCTACATCTTTAACAGCAAATATGTCATTTTAAGCCAATTACTTCTAACAATTATTCTCATCCTTTAAACAACTTAATATAAATAATCAATTTTCCAAAGTCTACAAAGATATTACTCAATTCATATACCCATTCAATCAAAAAAATTACTGATGACACAGACGCCATTTTAGAGAATGAGAAAACCAAGATGAGAAAGAATATACTATGGGTTCTTTTAAGGTAGAGTCTGGCTCTTCCATGGAAGAAAGAGGATTAAGAAAAACAGCCACAATAAATTATGTACATACCGCTCCTTTGTTCCCTAAAACAATTACATGCTAATTACATAAAAACACTTTCTTAATAGTGATAAACTCAAGAACAGCACCAGGAACACTGGAGAATATTTTCTTATCTTTACCAAACTTCTGATTAATTAGATCCTACTTTGAAATAAGGCAGGTATATAGTATTTCTAACCTACATATACTTGTATCATTTCCTACTATGCTACAATTCTCCACCACTTTCTTTTTTTTAAAGGATGACTGGTAAGGGGATCTTAACCCTTGACTTGGTATTGTCAGCACCACGCTCTCCCAAGTGAACTAACCAGCCATCCCTATATAGGGATCCAAACCCATGGCCTTGGTGTTATTGGCACCAACAAGTGAGCCACCACAGGCCAGCCCTCACCACCACTTTTAACAAACAAGTAGGCCTTAAGAAACACAGCAACCCAAATAGCTAAGATTTCCTGGAGAATGGAAATTTAAACACTTGTGAAAATTCACTTTTAAAAAATTAGTCCTTAGATCTTGTCAAAACACTGCTGCTTGGATGACAGTGCTGTCAGAAAAATAGATCAAACAAACCAACAGGCAAATAAAAGATAAATCATAGAAAAAAAGAAAAGACAAAAAATCAGGCCTAAAGAAGAGAGGAGGAAACAGATAAAGATGAGGTATAGTAACTATTAGAATAATAACAATTATTTTTCCTATAACACATAAAGAAATAAAAACAAATAAAGGGGGCTTTTGGTCAAGATGGCAGAATAGACAGTCCCCAGCATCACTCTCTCCCACAAATCAACCAATTTACAACTATAAAAAAGCAACAACAGCCAAGCTGGGGTTGCTAGGGCTCAGGGGAAGAGGAGGAGAGACCTATGGAGTGCATGAAGGTGGGAAAAGCCATGATGAGAGAAAGAAAAAACCACTCTGATTGTTTTGAATTCCAGCCATTTCCAGGCTGGAGCTGCTGAGCGCACTGAGCAAAAGCCAGCAAAAAGCCACAGCTGTGCCTTTTGAATGAAGCTGCTTGGAGGTGGCAGGGGAGAAGAGGGCCTTGTTGGCCCTCAGGCCAGCAATACCACTAATAGGGTTCCTGAGACCCACATAGGACTGAGGAGCCACAACAACTGAAAAAAAGGAGCCACTAAAGGTCAGTGTGTCATCGCAAGGGACTGGAGCACAGCCTACCCTATGGGAAGTGTTTGGAGCATGGGTGGTAGGGGAGACGGGCCCACCAGGAGAACACTGGAGCACAGCATGGACAGCTGATGTGCCCTTCAATCAGCGTAGACCACTCAGAGGAGACTGGTCAGGAATATAGAACTGCATGGGGTGCAATTTGATGAAAAGACTCAGGCCCAGACCAGTGTTTCTACACAACCCAGGTGCACTGGATTTAACTAAACCTGGAAATACCTATAAAGTCAGCCATTAAAACCTGAGCTGCACTAAAAGCCTTCCCCATTGAATCAGCAGCAAAGCAGCAATTTAGCTCAACCACAGAGCTCAAGTACCGGTCCTCACAGGAAGTTCCCCCATTATAGAAGTAAGCAAAGGACAGTGAATTACTTCCAGTGCAGAGTTTGAGTGGTGGGAACAGAAAATAATCCAACACAGAACTGAAAGAAAAACAAAGTACCCACAACAAGAGAAAAAGTTTGATATTAACTAGTAAAGGTCTCATTTTACCAAAGAACACCTATAACACCTACAGGACCAGAGAAGTCCCCTGTGCAACTAAACCAGAAAAGGGGGAGGGCCGGGGGCCTCAGCCATGCCCTCCAACACCCACAACCAGTACCAAAGGTGGGGGACAAGAGCCTCAGCCACACACCCCTGACAAGCACAACCACACCAGTGATGACCACTGAGCTGCCTTGGTCATGCCACCCTGACACCCACAGCTAGCCTAGCGATGACCACCAAGCCACCGCAGGAAGTTACTTCGGTTTCATTCATCCTGTTTGCCTCCTTTTTGCATCTGCAATACACTATTTTTCCACCAATTAATCCTCATTCCTGATTTGCTCTTCTTTTACAGATTCAAAACAATGTTTCTGAACCAGCCCAGCGGTGACCACCAAGCCACCACAGGAAGCACCCTGGGCTCTCCTGAGCCAGGGTGGTGGGGAGCCGAAGGCCTTGGTCAGGCCCCCCCCAACACAAGCAACCAGCCCAGTGACAACCACTGAGCTGCTGCAGGAAGCACCCAAGGCTCTCCTGAGCTGGGGCAGTGGGGGGCCTGAGGCCTCGGTCATGCCCCCCCCAACACAAGCAGTCAGCCCAGTGACAACCACCAAGACACAACAGGAGGGGCCTTGGATTCCCCAGCTGGGGAGGTGGTAAGCAAGGGCTTTTGCCACACACCCCTGACATCTGCACCCAGCCAGGCAATGACCAAGCCACCACTGGAAGCCCCCCAGTCTCCCCTGTGAGAATGTGGGGGGTTCCACAAGCCTCAAGAATGCCCCTCCTCCTTCCTCCTTCTTCCATCACATTTCTTTCCCCTTTCCCCTCTCCTCCTCGCTCCCAACTGCTCTGCAACATAGTAGAATGTAAAAATATATTATTAAAATAAAAAAAAGAAATCTAATAGCCAATGAGATGAAAATAAGTAAAGAAAGAACTAGCACTTAAAAAGATTACGTAACAATTTAGCACTGTAATGGACCTTAGGAATTTACTCCTTTCTTGGCACAGATTAAGGAAATTGAGGCCCAGAGAAACAAAGTCACTTACTAAGGTCACAAAACTCAATTAGTAAAACTTGAAATAGGTTATGTTTTCTGACTTAGTTGAGTGACCTATTTAATCTCTTAGTAACAACAATCAGATGAGAACTACTTCATCTTTAAAGCCACCTGCTTTATATAGTCCAGAATATATTCCAGAATATACTTGAAAATATATTCTTGCCATCCATATGGCTACTGCCCTAGTCCAAGCCATGTAAGCCTAGTCTACACTGATCTTTTCTCACTTGAACTTCTACAATAGCCTCCTAATTGATATTCTGCTTTCATCCTTGCTTCCTCACTGTCAGTTCTTTACACAGCAGTCAGAAAAAGTGACTAAACAGAGATCAGAGAGCATTGCTCTCCTGCTTGATACACTTCAATAGTCTCCTATGGCCATCGGATTCCTTGACCAGGCCTGCAAACCTGTACAAGGTTTAGCTCTTCTGCCTTCTTCTCCATCCTTATCTCATACAACTCTTCCCCTTATCTGCTTTTTCAGGCAAACTGGCCTCTTCTGTTTCCAACATGGCAAGTTTGTTGCCAGCTCACAGCCTTCATACTTGCTGCACCCTCTACCTAGAACTTCACAAAGGTGGCTCCTTCTTTTCTTCCTGTTCTCAGCACAAATGTCACCTTCTCATATATGGTTCCCCTAACAATTCTGTAAACTTAGTGATTCTATCTTATACTCTGTTTTATTTTCTTCATAGACTTTGTTACTATTGGAAATAATCTTATATTTATTGTCTTAGTCCTCCTACTAAATAGCATTATTCTATAATGCTATTCCAAGTAGAATATTAACAGTTTTGTTTTATAAAATTTACCTTTTTCTTTTAAAGGAAATGTTAAATCTTCCTTCCCTCTTTCAGAATTATTGCATAATAATTTTTAATCTCTAAAACTCCTAAGATGAGGGAAATATTAGCAAATCAAAAAGTTTTGCTCAGAGCCATTGCCATAGTAAAGCTGGAATATTTTTGTCTGGGTTAGTTTTAAATAACTGAGATGACCTAATAGAGCTTCAGACAAAATAAATTTCACCTGCAGTTACACCAATAATTTCTACTTGACTAATATAACCTAGTCATAACATTATTAAGTGAATACAATTATTTTTTCTCTTAAAAGCAAAAATTATCCAGATTAACAGATAGAACACTGAAGATTTATATTCTATGTATAGTTCTCCAACTAATTTAAACTAGTTCATTGTGACCAAAATGAATCAGTTAACAGTTGTTCATCTGTTTCTCCTATCTGTGTGGGTTGGGGGGTGGGGAAAAAGGGGAGAAGGGGAGAGATGGGGATATGTATGTATTCCATCAATTCTCTCTCAATGATAATCAAAGAATTAACCATATAAAAGCAAAAATGAAAAATTGTAAGTCTTGTCCAATTTCAATTCCTAAGAATTGTTTATTTTCGAAAAATGTCCATGAGTGCTACTATGGCAATACTAGAAAACTATCAAATCTAATACTTGTCATTCTTCATCAAAAAATAAAGTTTCCTATTAAAAAAAAGTCCCAATTGCTATAGGTTACACATAACACGTCAAAAAAAAGAAAGAAAATTGTATCAAAAGATCCAGGCCTGGCTGGTTAGTTCAATTGGTTAGAGCACAGTGTAACACCAAGGTCAAGGGTTCAGATCCCTGTACCAGCCAGCCGCCAAAGAAAAAAAAAAATTAAAAAAGATCTTTCAGTACTAAAATTTTTCCTTTATATCTAGTTTCTAGTAAGTTAGAAGGTAAATCTAAGCTATGGAGTCCACTATACATGGAACAGCATAATGATCATCTGATTCATACAACTTTAAGAAAGGCTCTCAAAACTGTACAAAATCAAAAAACTTAATTTTCTGACATATCCCTGTGCTCAACTTCTTTGTATAAAACATCACTGCCTGGCTACCTTTGCTGACAGCAAGAGAGTTCACATAACAGGCAACTAGGCAAGTAAAATGAAAATAAACTTAGAAAGATAGAAATAAGGAGATTTCTCTCCCCAAAAAGGGGAGAGTACCTAAAAATGAGATAAAGGTAAGTAAGTACCTTTTAGTAAGTACCATTTTTAGTAAGTACCTAAAAATGAGATAAAGGTAAAAATTATATTGCTACACTAAAACTACAACTGCTTCTCTCCTACAAAGGAGAAAAGACTAAGAAACAAATAAAACAAAGTAAAGTTTTTTTCTACTCTTCTATTTACATGTTTCTGCTTATTCCTAAACAATTTCCTTATCCTACTACACTTATTTGCATAATACCTATTCTTACTTAAAAATCAAACAATGTTTTGTTAAATACAAAATAAAATTTAAAAATTTTAAAATAAAAATTTTTTTAAAACTGTGTTTGGATTTTAAGTATGATTTTAAGTATGATCGGTCAGATTATAGTAAATGCTACACTTAAAATTTAAGGCATAATCAGTTTCTTTTAAACAGCATTTTGAAACAATACATCAAATTAAAGCATCTTAACTACAGTATATATTCCCAAAGTTTAGTTGGTTAAATGAAAACATCACAGAACATTCATTCATTCATGAAACATTTATTGGACACCTACTAAATGTCAGGTACTGAACTACGGATAGAACTAGAGATACAAAGATGAGTAAGACACAACTAATTTCCTACCATTAAGAAACTCCCAGACAAGAGGGGAAAGATAATGCAACTAAGTATAAGTACTAATGATAAAAGGAAGTAAAGGAAGCTAAGTAAACTCAGAACTAAGATCAGAGGACAGATGGGAGTTTGGGAAAGTTTCTGGAGGAGATAATGCCTAAATTGAATCTTAAGGTATTAGCAGAGGTTAAGCACAATTGTGTGTGTGTGTGTGCATGTGTGTGTGTTTGGGGTAAGGGGTGGTAAATGAGGTTAATAAAAGAAGGCAGCTGGTGAGGGAAGACTGTTTCAATGGAAGAAGCAGCATATGCAAAAGTAAAAGGCATAAAATAACCATGGCATATCATTAAACTGCAAATAATTTACAATAGTGCTGTCTAACACAGTGACTACTGAGCACTTGAAATGTGTCTAGTCAGAATTGAGATATGTTGGAAGTGTAAGATACATGCGAGATTTTGAAAACTTAGTACATAAAAAAACATAAATATCTCTCTAATAATCTTTTTACATTGATTGTATGTTAAAATAATATTTTGTATATATTGGGTTAAATAAAATATATCAGTAAAGTTAATTTCACCTATTTGTATTTTCTTGTATGGCTACTGAAAAAAAAGTGTATATAGATCACATTATATTTCTATAGGACAATGCTAGTGTAGAATGACTACTGTGGGGCCAAGCCCGTGGCACACTCCGGAGAGTGCGGCGCTGGGAGCGCAGCGACGCTCCCGCCGCGGGTTCGGATCCTATATAGGAATGGCCGGTGCACTCACTGGCTGAGTACCGGTCACGAAAAAAAAAAACAAACAAAAAAAGAATGACTACTGTGGCTGGGGAGTAGTGATAAAGGAACAATAAGTGAGGCTGAGTCAGGTGGAAGAGACTATCACATGAAGAATCTCTGTTAGTGAGGACCATATTGTGTTGTGCATCTTGATCTGTAAAATGAGAATATAAAAATTGATATATCTCAGATAAATAAAATTTATTTTCTGGTGGGTAAAAAAAAGAGAGAGAATCTGTATGTTATACTAAGAAGTTGGCTGGAAACAAAAGATCGATCACATCTAACATTTACAAAGATCCATCTCCAACACAAGAACTGGAGAGCAATAAAGATGGAGAAAGAACACCAACTGGTCTTGGTACCTGTTGACATATGACAGTGGTTTGAACTAAGGTAGTATAACTATAGATACAGAGTAATGTTTATCCAGTAAATTGAACTAGACTTGGTGAGGAATTAAGTGTAGAGTATGAGAATAGAGAACCAAAATGAATTCCAAAGTTTTGGGCTTGCAAAATTGGGTGAATACGGTACTATTCAATTGGGACAGATTTGTCAGGGAAAGGTGAGGGGTGTAATGTAGGATGCCTGTGGGAAATCTATATGGAAATACCAAAAATTAGGTACATAAATTTGACACCAACTCAAGAGTTCCAGGACAATGATAAAAAATTGGGAGTGTGCTAATAAAATATAGACAGTGGAAACCAAGGGAGAGAATGAACTCAGCCAAGAAAAGAACACAGGATGAAAAGAGAAGACAGATGATTGAATTTTGAGAGAAAACAATAATTAAATGGTGGGCAGAGGAGGAGTATCTCACAAAAAGTTGAAGAATGACAGGCAGGGGAAGAAACACGAGTAACATGTTTACTGTCATCAGCTTCTACTGTATCTTACAGAATCACAGTTCCATGATATGTTTAACAGAAGAGATGTGACTTTGACAAAAGAAGGAAAATCTTTTTTCCAAGGTCACCAATTACTTTTTGATATTTGAAATGACACTTTGTCAACTAAGAGAATCAAAACATTACCTCCTGTTATGTGTTTGGATAAACATACTAGTCAACACGCAACAAATCAAAGTGAAATGTTAAAAATAGTAAATAACATTCAAATGTGGAACTACAACTGGAAAAAAAAAATAACCGTGCAAAGAGAGAAAGCGGAGGGGCGTGGAGGGGGGAGAGTAAAGAACTGCAATCTTTTCGGTTTTACCTTTTTACAAAATGCATGTAGTCCCCCCACAAACCTCCAAAATTTTAATATGACTTTTGATCCCAAAGAGATATCCCATCCAAGTTCTTAGCATAAAGGTAAAGGAACCAAAACTTTCTTCCGACTTTGGGTGTGGTCCATGACGAACAAGATTAAGAAAATCGCCAGTCAATGCAGCCCAATGAATAGCTCACACAAAGCAAATCCTAAAAACAAATCCACTTTAACAAAACCACCCATTTTTTCTCATTTACCTAAGTACAGATAAGAACATCTCAATAAAATTAAAACTTGTGACAAATCTACTATTCCTATTCCCAAATGAATAAACAAAATTAATGCTAGCAATTTTTTACTAGCCAGTAAATTTGTTACTAATTGATGTCAGTAATTTGTCCAGGGTCACAAAGTGAACAAAAAAGGGGTTTAAATTCAGGTGAGCTGGACCTGTTGTACTCTTCACCACTGTTAAATCCCCTAATCCGCCCAACATAAAACACCAAATATCCGAGTACCCACTCCAACTCACCTATGCCAACAAGACACACCTTTTGCTAACTATCTTTACTTCTCTCATCCCATCCCTGAAGAATATTGTAAAAACTTGACAGTCTGGACAAATGTGCCTTTCCACTCTAATCACAGTCTAATAACAATAAACCTATCATTATCCCATAGCCACCAAAAACCTCCTTTACCTCTTGGCCCTTTTTCTCTTTTCCTATTTTGAATCTCCACAGGCCTCCTGGGTTTTTTTCTTTTCTTTTAAAAAATAACTCTTAACCGTTTCTCTAGATCCGCCTGCACTATACCCCCTTCCTTCTCTTCCCGACCCCAACAAATAACCCTTTCCCAGCTTTTTCTCCAACTAACTTCCCAATCCCCTGCTGGGGGTCAACCTCCCGACCCTCTCCCAGCTGCCGAGCTCTTATTTTCCTAGAACTTTCTTCCCCTCCCAGTCCCCAAATCCTCCCCCATCCCTAATCCTTTCATCTTCGCTATTTTAGTAACTCCACGCGCATGTACCCACCCACGAACGCCCGATCGCCCGCTCGCCACGCTTCAGCCCCACTCGCACCCCGCACCTCCACCTCCCCCACAGTCCCCATGCCCACCCAAAACCCACCCCAATCCCGCCGGGCTCTTCAGTAGAGCCAACGCAGAATCCCGCCTCCCTACCTTCCCTCCACGGACGTTACCTCAGCCGGGGCCTCCGTATCCGGTCACCAAAGAGCGGGTGGCTGGCTCCAGCAGAGGTTGCGGGGCGGGGGCCTGGGTTGCCGGGATGCGGAAAGTTTGAACACAGGTATGGCGCAGGGGGGGTGGGGGGGGAGACGGCTCCTGGGTGGCAGTGGCAAGGCGACCTGGGCTCCAGGGTAACGGGGGCGGAGGCCCAGGCTGCACTGCGGCATGACCGGAGCCAATGATGCCTCTCCCGGAATTCCCATTGGTTTATGTCTCCAGATGGCCCTTTCTATTGGCTTCAGTGGAACTGGAAGGCGGGACGACGACTGCGGGCGAAGGCAGCCATTGGTCGACCACTCTAACTGTAGCGGCGACCACGACGAGTGAAGTCGTTGGCGGCGAAGCTCTACTGAGGGCGCCTGGCGCCTTTGGGCTGTGCCGAGTGAAACCCAGGGCCCCGCGCGGTGGGAGGAGAAGGACGCGGGCGGAGGAGAGGGGGTTTGTGAACTCAGTTGTAGAAATTGGCGGCTGCGTAGTTGAAACATTGAAAATTTTCTCCTTTTTCAAATCGCTTGGCTTTAAATATAAACTATAAACAAATGGCTCGTACTTTCCGGTCTTTTTACTGGAATTGCTGATTTTTCAGGAGGTTGTGGGGTTGGTGCACTAATGCTCCAGCCTCGAGGTCCTTGCCTTCGTGAATCACGAACGCGCCGTGAGTTTGACTTGAAAAATAATTTTTAGGTTTTGGAAGGGGTTTGGGGGTGGAATGGCACTTCAAACATATTTGCCCACATTTTTTTTTTAAAGGTTAACGTTCTGAGGAGCATGTCAGTAGCCTATTAAGATCTGATGGTGACGTATTATCCCTTTTTAAAATGGCATTAGTTTATAGATTGCAGGGAAGGGAAAAAGAAAATCCTGTCTTCCATGAGGGTTTTAAGCCTCTCTGAGCCTTCTGATTATCAAGATGGTTTAACACCGTACTCGTCTGTTCTCACCATTGTTAATTTCTCACTGGGTTTTACCTCCATTTTGCAGAGAATGTAATTCTTGAAAGCAAATGCATTCTAATCAATCTTCTGACCGTGAAATGTGGTAATTCCTGTTTCTCGTTTTACCTCGTCTTCCCACGTTTGCACTATTTCAAAGCTATCAATATATTTTACTTCAAGTTACAGATTAACCCACCCAAACAACATTGTGATTAAATGTAATCTTTATGCACAATATATCTGTACAAGATGGCAATCAACTGTTAATGAAAATAAGATGAGTAATCCCTCAAGTTGGACTGAAATCCTTTTCATTTCGTTAATCTATCTGTGCTAATACTCTTTGTTAAAATAGCTCACTGGTTATTATTTACTCTGTTAGAATTAATGCTATGTAGGTTAATAAACGTATCGGTGGATTACTTCTAAACGAAACATCTAGGAAGAGTCAAGAAACAAGCTGTATTTACGGGGACAAACGTCTCTAGCCAAATTCAAATCAGGATTGATGGCATTCAAAGACAGCTGAGAATGAAACTACCGTTCAGCACTCAGAATGTTCCAGACAGTGTGATATCATTCCATCTTCATTCATTACTCTAGACAAGTATTTATCGCTTATACTTGAGGAAACAGAGTTTAAAGAATCCCCCACTAGTACTAAAGTGATAAGTGATAATGCCACGATACAAGCCTAGGTCTGCTAAATTCCAAATTTCACGGTTTCAAGTCTAACGCCTTCAGTATGTTTCACCTACAGGTAAATAGCGTTACTGGTAAGCAGGGAAATATTTAAAAGGTTGAGAGTCTACAAAAAATTGTCTAATTGTGTGTAACATTTTCAAGATCCTTACAATGTGCAATTTTATTCATCCTATCATATTCAAAATAACAGTGACTGTCAATTTATTTTACCTTGAAAAAAGGCCATAAGAATTTAGACTTAGAGAAGTAAAAACCAGTTTATTGAATTAATTTTTAAGAAGATTAGTCCAAAATATGAGATAATAATTTCAAAATTTGTTGTATGACATTACATGGTTTTGATATAATCATTTTTGATAGGACTAGAATTTTCTAAGATTATACCATTTGCCATTTCATTTCACTAGGTAGTACATAAGATTCTGCTTTTCAGAAAAAAAAGGAAACAGTTAACAAAACTGCATTTTTATATTCTGCCACTTAAAATTATATTTAACAGGAACCAGGCTCCATATTGTTTTTAAAGATTATATTCAAAATAAATTCTATTAAAAATGATCATTAAGCACTTTGGAGGCTTTTTCTTCTTCTTCTTCTTTTGTTTGTTTTGTTATTGTTGTTTTTGGTGGCTGGCCAGTACAGAGGTCAAACCCTGGACCTTGGTGTTATCAGCACCATGCTCTAATCAACTGAGCTAACCAGCCAGCCCACAGAGCCTTATTTGTAATATTCCTGGGTTTTCTGATATTGCAATATCTCCAGATTTGCCATATTCCTAACTGTTCACTTTCTGCAGGATTTTAATTTCCTTGTTTAATGCTATGTAGTGATGATACAGAAAATATTAATTAAAATCTTCCTACAAATGCTTAGTAATAGGATTATTCACATTTTTTAAACGGGGAAACTAATGTAGGGTTTGAGTGATTTATTACAAATTTTGTAAAATTAATAGGTAGAGTAATAAGTACTTTACAATTTTAGACAATTTAGAAATTACAATACCATTTTAAAAGGGGGGACATACTATATATAATATCTTGGAAAGCACACAAGCATAATTATGCCCAGCTAAATTCACTTGTTCATTTAATACCGTTCTTAAAAAAAAAATCAGTCACAATTTTCTATATTTTACCTAAATATGTGACTAACAAAAATTTTAAATCTAATTTCTTGGTATTTCATATCGCTTGAAAATTTAAATTTGTTAATAGATTCTAAGTAAATAGTAGGTTGTTAGCATATAATATTAACTTTTAAGGAGTATCTAATATATACTAGGTATTTAAAAGAAATTGAATAATTGAATGGCTTAGGAAAACTTGAGTTGGGTATAAAGAGCAGTATAATTGGAGACCCAGAAAGTAGACTGCCCTTATAAAAACAAGTTTTGTCTAATCTAGTTGTTTGCCTTTGCAGGACAGAAAGCTGATCACATTTATTACTCTGTCTAAAAGATAAATTTTTTTGACAACTTGATGAAATTTATAGGTTAATTACTTTATTAGTAGAGAAAAACGAAACCATTGAGATGTTTACTAGCAATTTTCTTGGTTTATAATTGGTGGGTGAATCATTAATAAAATCTAAATTTCATGGAGTTTAATTTGGAAGGCTTCTGCTTTTGTTTTACATAAAAAAAAAACAAGCAAATGTTGGCTTATGCTATTTTTAAATACATGTTTTCAGTTTTCAGATTTTGATACTGCACCATTACAACTTTAAATTTGCTTGTAGATCATCATGAGTCAATTAAGAAAAAAGGAAAAGAAAAAAAATTTTAGAGACAGAGGTAGATTAAAGGTTAGCAGAACCAGGTGTGGGGGGATGGGGGGCGAATAATGAAAAGTTATTGCCTAATGGGTACGTACAGAGTTTACGTTTAAGATGATGAAAAAGTTTCAAAAATAGGTAGAGGTAGTGGTTGCACGGCATTGTGACTATAATTAACTCCATTCTATTGTATGTTTAAAAATGCTTAAAATGGCAACCCTCATGTATGTTTTACCACACACAAAAAAGAAGAAATAGATAGACTTGCCAGTAGATCAAATCCCATCTCCAAAGCAGTGGGAATAGCATTAAGGGAAACCATAGCAGTTCTATTAGTATTTACATTATTAGGTTTGAAAGGGAGACTATCCCCATACTAATAGTATGGTTTTCTTAGTAAACTACCTGTTGTCAACTGAAAATAATCCACAGAAGTTTCCGTTAAAATCAATGACTATATTTTTAATTGGCAATAAATATGCTAGATAAAGAAAGAAGTGTTTTCATTACTTTGGTGAAGTAGCATACTAAAATAGCCGGCTATTTATTTATCTGGTGCAAACAGGAAAATGGCATAGCAGAATTGCAATGGAACATTTCTAAGCTAAAAACCTTCATTCATTCATCAAGTACATATTGACTTCTTATTAGATAACCTTGGGGAATACAGAAATGAAAAGTGAAGGCTTGTCCTCCAGGTGCTCACTGTCTAATGAACAAGAAAGAGAAGGCAAACCTTGATTGCAGGTACTGTGTAAAAACGGTGATTATAATTATGCGCATAAGGTGCTAAGAAGACTTGCAGGGACTCTTACCATCCTGGTGGCCCAGGTATACTTCCGAGAAGTAACTCTTGAATTGGAGTTTATGAGAGCTAATCAGAAGAGAAGTGAGAAGATATATAAGGCAGAAACAAATCAGTATACACCCAGGCACTAGAGAGGCAGGGAAAATCATTTTGAAGACATGGTGGGGGAAGTTGGGGGAGATATTGGAAGAAGAAGTGGTCAGATATACAGCTGAAGAGGAGACAAAGGCTAGATGTTTAAATGCCTTTTTATAAAGCTCATATTTAATCCCAAAGCCATAGGTAGCGACTAATGAATTTCTGAACAGAGGACTGGTAAGATTGAATTCGCATTTTTGAAAGACTATCTCTGGGGCTGGCTGCTTAGCCCCTTACCAGCCAGCCAGCAGACAAAAAGAAAAAAAAAAAAAAAAAGATTACCTTGTGTCTTCATGCAGGGTGAGACTAAAAGCAGAAAGTTTAGCTAAGACCTTTAAAACTTCAGAAAGGGGCCAGTAACATAGGCAAGAAATGAAGGTGTGGATCAACCAACATTAATTGAGCACCTTCTATTCCTAGCCCTGAGCTTACAGTTTTACGTAGTCATTTTAACCCTTACTACAACTCTTATTATTTCTTTGTTACAAGTAAAGGCTGGGGCTGAGAGAGGCAAAGTGCTTTGCCCAAAGTTAGTTAGGAAATAGAGGAGGAGGGATTTAAATTGTATGTCTGATTCCCTTGTATGTCTGATTCCAGGACCTAAGCTTTCAACTACCTGCTCTTCAAACTGAGGTTATAACTCATTAATGAATCATCAAATCAATTTATGGTTTATCATGACATTTTTAAATGGATATAAAGTAGAGCAGGAAATAAGAGTATATTGTGCATAGTAAGGGTAAGTATCATTTCAAGAAACTTTTGTTTTGCTTCTTTTTATATATATATAAAATGTATTTTTATAAAATTATGGGTCAAAGTAAAAAACATTTGAAAACGACTGCATTATGTTGTACTGCAGCTGCAGTGAGGAGAAAAGGAAAATATATATGCACTACCCATGTTATGAGACTGGGTGACTGGCTGTATTTGGGTTGTATTTGAGAAGGAATCCAGATTGATCCTAAATTTTTGGCTAAGACACGTGGTACTCTTCACCAAAACAGTGACTACCAAAGTGCAAAGTGTGAAGTAAAGTAATAAGTAATTAGGGAACTATGTTTGAGATATCTATGGGACAGACAGGTGAAAATTCTGATGGCAGTTTCTTACGAAGTTAAACACACATTTCTAACATGACCCAGTAATTTCACTTCAAGATATTTACACAGGAGAAATAAAAACATACATCCAAAAAAATACTTAACCAACAGTAATTATAACAGTATTTATCCATAGTAGGCAAAACAGTATTTATTCACAGTAGGCAAAACTGAAAACAACTCAAATATCCATCAAAATGTGAATAAATTTTTAAAATATAGTATATCTTTACAACATAATACTTGTCATTAGTAGAATGGACTTATTGATCCACATGGATGAATTTCAAAGACAAAATGTTGAGCAAAAGAAGTCAGACACAAAAGAATATATTCTGTATAGTTCCATTAAATAAGTGTTGCAAAAACAGGCAAAATTCATCTATACTTGTAAAAATCAGAACTGTCGTTGATTATGGGGATAAGGGTAGGGATTGACTGGGAGGGAATGAAAGAGATTTTTAGAGGGATGTAAATATGTTATATCTTGACTGAGATGGTAGGTAAAAAAAGTTTCCTTTATCAAAACTCACCAGAATATCCACTTACGTGTTTTTCACTATATGTGAGCTTTACCTCAAATTTTTAAAAAAGAGAGAATGTATTGGTTTATAGAAGAGAAAAATCTAAAAGTAGACCTAGCTTGAAATATGATTAGATCCAAGTAATTGATATTAAAATTCTCTCTTCCGTTTATCTCTTGGACGTCCTTTCCTACGTGTTTGGTTTTATCTCAGGCAGGCTTTCCCTTCCAGATATGGCCAGCGAAGCTCCAAACTTACATTTTATTCACCTAGCAACCCCACTAGAAAAAGAACACCTACTTTCTGATTGGTCCTGCAGAAATCCTGATATTAGCTCTGATTGCCTATACCTGAACATGAACTAATTACTGTGTCCAAGTGGTTGTTTTGGCTGGGGAAGGGGAAAGAGTATGATCAAGTCACCTGAACTTTCATGTTCTCCTAGAATAGCTGAGAGAGGTGTTTCTCCAAAGGAAAACTAGAATGCTGTTATTAGAAGAAGAAATACTAGACCAAACTAATAAATGTTCCCAAAACTGATGACAATTTTATTCAAATAGGCTTATAGACCAGTCTGATGGGCTTGTTTTTAATTTCATTTAAGAAAAACACATGTAATTCTAAGTTCCCCTGTCTGTAAATACAGATAAGATCAATCAAATATTATCTTTTGATCCTCTCTGCTTTAAAATCAGATTTGTCTAACAAGAATATAATGTGAGCCACATATTTAATTTTAAACTTTCTCAAAGTCACATTAAAATAAATTTTTAAAAATTGAAATTAGTGTTTATGGTATATTTTATTTAACAATATATCCAAAGTATTATCATTTTTCAACTTGTAATCAATAATTTAAGTTTTTATAAGATATCTCACATTCTTTTTTTGTACTTAGACTTCGACACCTAGTATATATTTTATAGTCACAACACATTTCAGTTCAGACCAGCCACATTTCAAGTAGTCAATAGTCACATGTAGGTTGTGGCTACCTTGTTGGACAGCACAGGGTTAGATTATTTATCCACAGGCATATAATAGAAAGTAGTGGTCCAGGTAGCCAGCTTCTGAAAAGGAAAATAATGCTGGTCTAGAAACCTAGAGAACTTAATCCCAGACATGACTCTGCCTCTTACTCATTGTGGGATAGTGGACAGGGCATTCTTCTTCTTTAAGCCTGGTTTCTGGGTTTGTTAGACAAAGCAAATGGCATCAATCAGTTGTCTTTACTTTTTCCCTCCTGCAGCAGAACCCTTTTCTCAAATGAAACCCTATATGGAAGACTTATATTTAAAACATAGGAAGCATATTTAAAATATAGGAGCTGCTTCTCTGTTCAAGGGGGCATGACAGCAGGGAGAAGAGGGGCATAAGTGGATTATAACCTGTTAGCCTAGATACACACACACACACACACACACACACACACAGATCTTCTGAGGGGGCTGCGAATGTCTGAAAACTCTTGGAGAGAATCATCTCTAAGTTCTATGATTCCATGGATATAATTTCACTCAGGCATGGCTGACTCTTTCAGCCAGTGTTTAGTTAAAGATTTAGCTAAGAGAAAGTACTATTGTAAGTCAAGTACTCCCCACAAACATCAGCATATTAGTGCTTGATTCACATTTTTAGTTTCACAGAATCATTAGTTTTTAGAAATGTAAGATCAATTATTTTTAAAATCAATTATTCAAATGGTTTTCTGGTGTGATTTTTTCCTTAGTAATAGATACTTCTCTTCAAACAGTACCCTACACAGAAATCTAAAGTGCTCTATGATAGTTAAAATCAGAACTGTCCTGCAAAGTTGAAGTGGATGTGAGGAGGGAGAAACCTAACAACTCAGCACCTCCTGAATATCCCCTTCCCTAAGCGGCCCCCAATCATCCTGTCTCAAACCACTAGAGCAAACCAATGCACAAATTTAACAACCAAAGATTAAGCCCAGCTCCAACTCCACACCAGATGAAGAAACTGAAGCCCAGTAGAGGTGTTCAAAGTCCCACCCCCAGTTGGGGTCAGAGCTGGAATAGAACCCAATCACGGATGTGCTGGAGCAGGCTGATGCTAGCTCACAAAAGCTGATGGTTACATTTTCGGAAATTTTGCAAGCCAGCTAACGTCACATTGGTAGCTTGAAATCGGCCATAGTGGAAATATTACACCACAGAAATCAGCAAACGCTACAAATCAGAGCTTTCCCCAGAGAACCAGTTTTTAAACCTTTACCAGCACACCTCTGAATCCAGTGTTCCCGAGTCCGGGTCTTTATATTCTACACAGCAACCTGAGAATAGATGCACTGCACTTTGATAAGAAACAAAAATTTAAGTTAATAAAAAATTTAAAATAAACCAAAGTAGAAATTGTGTCTGTTCATGAATAAAAACTTAACATCTAAAATAGCAATTTTCCCCAGAATTTATCATTTCTTACTGTCCAGTGGATACTGCTTCCTTTGATTCTTTCAAGCTGTTATTTGGAGTAATTGGGGATTACTTTGGGGACTGATTTTTTAATATTAGCTGAGCCAGGCAAGTCAAAGCTCTAGAATTATCTTAAAATGTTTAAAATTAAAAATGTTCTAAAATTATTTAAAAGTAAAGCCTGAGCATAAAATGAGGAGAAGCTATGGAAACTGCTGTTGGAGGAGTGAATAATCTGATATACCTTCTCTCTCAGTCTCCATCTGGTTCTACTTCTTGCTAAGGAGGTTATTGAAAGGTCGTTGTAAACAACTGCTCAAGTCTTCAAGCTTCTCAGTTGGCTTTATGTCTCCTCGTATTTAATCCTCCCTACTGAACTTCTGACACATCTTATTAACAATGACCTGTTTTCCTTTGCCTCTTCCTCCCCTTCCTTTACCGCTTTTCTTCACGTCCCTTGTGGCTGCGGCTTTCCTCTGGCGGGCTTGGGCATGCTTGTGATGTCAGACGCCTGCGCTTGAGCTGTCCTTTTGTATCCATGGTAATAGATGACAAATAAGCTGCTTTGCGGTGATTTGAACTTTAATCTGTTCAAATGGTGCATGCTTTATTACTCAGGTGATTTTCTCAATACTTTCAGATCACAAAAATCTTGAATTATTAAAAAGGAATTAACATATTTACTTTTATCCCTTTTCCACTTTTCTATTTTTTTTTTTTAAAATATCATTATGCCTTGGTAAATTCAAATAATCCTCTTCGATCTTGGCAGCTGAAAATTTTGTCTTGATAATTAAATCAATAGGAAAGGAGTTTCAGAAATATGATTCCAAAGGAAAAGAAACTATAAAAAGTATTAAAGTTCCCTCTCACTACGTGTACATAAGTTACTCTATTATGCTAAGAAAAGTCTGGAGGACCTAGATAATACAGGGAAAGCATGACAAAAACTGTAAAACATTTACAAAGTAGTGTCGCCCAAAAGTTGGCACTTAACACTAATGGTACTTGAAATCATTATGGTGGTCTATAGATAAACAGTCGTCCCTTGCATCCGCGGAAAATTGGTTCCAGGAATCCCCGGAAATACGAAGATGCGCGGATGCGGATGCACCAAGTCCTGCAGCCGGCCCTGCGGCACTCACAGGTATGGAAAGTCGGCTTTCCTGCACAGGCGGGTTCAGAGTCCAGAATATTTCAATTAATGGTTGATTGATCTCACGGCTGTGGGACCCGCCCATACAGAGGGCCAGCTCCGCACGTAAGTGGACCCGCGCAGTTCAAACCTCTGTTGTTCATCAGTACTACAGTACTAATACTGTAGTATTAAATAACAGTGGCTTAAATTTTTTCTGCATTCAGGAAAGAGAAAAACCTCAGCCTGGTGGTGATCTTTAGCACCTTGCTAACTCTTGCTAACCACTATTTTCTAAAAGCACAAAAGGGCTGGTTTTTTGCATGCAACCTTTGCAAGCCATAGTTTCTAGCTAAAATGTTTCCATCCTATCAATTGTGATAGTTTCCTTCTATTTATAAATGACCGTGACATTCCAGTGATGTAAAATTTCTTACATTAAAAAAAAGTATGTAATCAATAGTACAAGTTAACAAATGGGGTTGAGGTCATGGTATCTGGACCAGGTACCAGAGTAGGAAGAACAGGGTAGCAATTTCATGTGCCTTGGTCCAATCCGTAATACCAAAATTAATATAAGCAGATAGACCCTAATGCTATGACACTATGACATCACCCAAGATATTTAGGGAAAAACATGATAGTTAGATGAATTAAAAATGTTTTCCCCGAGATAATACAAATTAAACAATACAAATGGTGGGGTAAAAATTATTACGCTTAAAAATGTCTCCATGTCTCCAGTCTTCCCCTTCCCACTTCCTGCTAAGTGAAATGTTGGGTGGGATTTTTCCTGCTGCCTCAGAATTGTGGCTACTGTCCAAAGCTGAGGTCGTTCTCTAATGAGTAATAAATAATTAGGACTCAAACCCTCCCACAAGGGGTTATTAAATAGTGGATAACCAACCTTACTACCACCAACCACCACCCTAGGAAACTCCCCTCTTCATCTTGACCTGACCAAAAGAGAAGTCTGTGTGTGGCAAAGGAGGGAAGAAGCCATATTTAGTTTTCTGGAGAGGGTTTTACCTCTCCCAAGGCCTACGTGGGTGGAGATAAGGGGAAGAAATCCAAGAGAATAATTCATAGAGATTTACAGGGTGCTTTGAAGAAGAGGAGGTTAGCATCTCATTCCCTAACCGATGCCTGCTAAATTTCAGCCCTTTGTAACTTTGTGTTGCCATTGGAATAAAGCATTTGATACAGCTCCCAGCGCTCATGAGGCATCCATAGAGACTAACATCCATCTCTAGTCTAGAAATTTCTGAAGGTGGAAGTGGAAAAACCACTGCCAATAAGGCTTAAAGATTGCCTCAGAAGAAGATGAGGGTTCCTGCTTCCAGTATGGTTCTCCATGACCTTTAAGGACAGGGCAAGGACCTCCGAGGTTTCAGGTCTCCATGTGAAGAAGTGGGGGGTTAGAGGAGAAGCAGAGGAGCATGGCGCTGCCCAGGAGGCTGCACAAACCAGAGAAGAAGCTGGGAGGGTGAACTGCTGGTAAACCTGAGGGAAGTCTTCCTCTTCTTCACAGCAACAGAGGGGACCTGGGAAAGCTGTGCATTGCTCAAGGGAACCACACATGGCCTGCTTGGAGAGTGTGAGGAAAATAGAGTAGTTTAGTCAGGCCCCCTTGCCTCAGGTCCAGTTGGGGGTAGTGCAGCACATTCTTTGTAAACAAGTTGTGTGGGAGCAGAGTTAGTGCAATGCATACCCATGTATCTTTTGGCTTGTTATTTTTGTATGTTCTTCAGTGTGTGAAAGAGTGGCTCTGAACTACTGGTTGGCAGAGCTCATGTCGAAAAATAGAGCATGTTTACTTTGTGGGAAGCTGCTCATTTTTTCTTTGGACTTTGCCAGCAGCTGCTCAGTTTTCTTTTTGGACTGCCTAGCTCTTAGATGTGTGTGTGCTAAATAAAGTTTATTACCTCTTCAACCAAGGCTCCAAGGACCTTTTTCCTGTTACCTAGCTCATAGACCTGCATGTGAAGAGTTTGTGAATGAGCTTGATGTGTCTGTGAGCTCCAGACCTAGCTCTAGCTCTATAGAGACCATCTCAGCCTTTGGGGCACTGGTTTCATATCTGAATGTGCTGAACTGGAGCAAGACCAGTGACCTCTCCACCCTAGCTCTGTGGGCCATTCATGTAAGAAGGAGGATGCTTTACCTCTCCCTCCACCAGATCCAGCTGCATCACTTCCTCACCCTCTCCAACTTGTCATCTTCATGGTTGTAGCTTCTACTGTGTGGGAGAAGGAAAAGAGATTGAACCAGAAATGACTATGCTTCAAAAACTAAAAGTAACCAGAATATTATGAAATCTCCCCAAAATACAATGATGGCATAGGGTTCCTCATTTACCCCACACCCCTCTCTACCACTTTCTTTTTGTGTTCTGACCAAAAATCAGAGTGTCTTGACCCCTCTGTGATCCAGACAGCAGCAGGTTCTTCCCAGCAGGCTCGGAACAAAACATTCAGATACTGATAAAGATATCTAGGTTGCTGCCTACAGCACTGAAAGAAACTGGACCCTGCCCTGAGCCGAATTCCTTAAACCCTCATATAAACTCCATACCCTGACCCCCTCGCTTTGGACATACCTTGGTAGAACATACTTTGTCTCACTGTGTGTCCGAAGCACAGGCTGCAGCCCGCTCTGTAAGTGAGTTCCCTTAATAGATGTTCTGGGCCTTAAGTGCTTCTTTCTTTGGAATCCCAATAGGCCCCATCTCAGCATGTTTTGGGGCACTCCTTTGTGTGGCACTGCCACAGCTTTTGGGATGATTGCAGATTCAGAATGGTGACCACACAGATGGGAATCTGGAATTCAACAAAGAATAGTTGAAAGCTGTAATTGAAAAAAACAAAAAAAATTATACAATTTTTGTTGATACCCCACAGAGCTAAGACTGCTCAATTAACATATAGAGTGCAACCATATACATAATTTTGTATGTTGATTTTTCACTTAATAATTATACAATTTTATCATTATCTTAAAAAATCTTTATAAATATCATTTATAATAGTTTCATATTTCCATTTTGTAGATATACCAACTTTTTACAATCATTACTCTATTGTAAAACAGATGTTATTTTTAAATTTTAAGATTTCAATTATAATGTTTGTTCCTTTAAATGTCATCATTATTATCATTATTAAATATCCACTGATCTTTGGACAAAGAGATTCTGACTTCTTAGTGTTCCACTAGAAGACAGTTTGGGGTTTTGATGATGTGTTTACTAAGCTGGCAGCATTACGCATTTTATCCTTGCAGTGTTTGCCAATTTGTGCAAAGCCGATGGCTGTAGTCCTACAGGAAATAACATGTCCTTGCCTTCTATAATATAAACACCATGAATATAAGTAATTCTCTTTTTCATTCTCTGCTGTATGCCTAACACCTAGAACATGGCCCACCTCAGGTAGGCACTAATAAATACTCTTTTAATGTAAATAAATGAATGTAGGTTTGGGGGGTTTTTTTTCTGATTTTTTTTTCATTTATTATTATTTACTTATTTAAAGAAAATGTAATTTTATTAATATTATTTTTCACATTCTAGGATGTTGTTACAGAGCAGTTGGGAGGGAGGGGAAGAGGGGAAAAGGGAAGGAAATGGGATGGAAGAAGGAGGAAGGAGAAGCAGTGGGGTTGAGGCCTGTGACATCCCCCCTAATTCCCACAGGGGAGACTGGGGGGCTTCCAGTGGTGGCTTGGTCACTGCTAGGCTGGGTGCAGATATCAGAAGGGTGTGGCAAAAACCCTTCCCCCTGACTGTCCCAGCTTGGGAACCCAGGACCCTTCTTGCTGTGGCTTGGTGGTCGTTGCTGGGCTGGTTGCACATGTTGGGGGGGGCGTGGCAAGGCCCAAGGCCCCCCACCACCCTGGATCGGGAGAGCCCGGGGTGCTTCCTGCAGTGATCTGGTGGTCATCGCAGTTTTAAGTAGGAGTGGGACATAATTACTCCTCAACTTAGCTTTGGTTTTTGCAGAGTGGTTCATGGGAACCATGTAAGTAGAAGGTTAGGGCCAGTGCAGATCTAACAGGAGAAACAATGAAAGGAGGGAGGGCCTATAGCAGAAGACAGGGACAAAAGAGAAGGGGGAGCTTAACAAAGAAGGCATCTGGACAAATAATGATATGGTTATATAGCTTTGTCCTTATTAAAATCTAAATTAATCAATCCAATTAATAAGCTATCAGGCTCATAAGAAAATGGCTGAAACCAAGCAATGGCCGTATGGAGGAAACTATTCCTAGTGTTTCCAAGTGGTGGACCGAACACATATGTCCAACCCTCTGCTTCCCAGAGGCCCAGTGAAATAACAGAAAAGCCATTAAATAAATAAAAAACATTTTCAAGGACTAGAAAGGTAACATTAAGAGTGAGGGGATAGAATGAAGACATCAGTTCACCAAAAGCTTGAGGAAATTCTGGAAAATAGAAACTATCAGACTAAGAGATTGAACAGAGAAGTGAAAAAACTACAGCCCCAAACTTCATCATTTTGAAGAAGAAGAATCCTTTCCAAAAGAGGCCCAGAGAAACTCCAAGTTAAGAGACAACACTTGCAAAAGTCAGTTCAGGATGGGGCTATCACCAGCATGTAATTAATTAAAGAAATGCTGGGCAGTTGGATCTTCCCTGCTCCCCTCTCCCTCTCTTTCTCCTAAGTTTACATTTTCAAACTCAATCTATAAACACAACTAGAAGAGTTACTTGTAGTTGTGAAACGACATCAACATTATAAATTTCAACAATTAAAAAAAATAGCAAAAATCAGGAAGGAGGGAGGTAAAGAATATCTGTAAGCATCCTAATTTCCTATCTTTTATAACAATGGGTTGATAAATACTGTCTAAAACTAAGTCAAAAAATAGAAGTAAAATACATTATTTTAGGTTAAAGAGTAACCACCACAAACAAACAAGAATTCTTTAAAAACATTCAGTGGGCTACTGCTGAAAATGATTATCGATGGGGAGTGGGATTTGGAATAGGAGGTGGCATCAGGGGAAAGGAGTCTTACACAGATGCATTTGTATAATTTAAAACATTTTTTATATTTTAACATTTCATTAACAAAACAAGCCAATTTTTCAGTGCTTAGTAAGAGAAAAACAAAGAAATACACTAAAATGTTAATAGTGGTTGTTTTTGATTGGTAAGAATTATGGAAAAATTTTTGTTTTCTACAATTCTACATTTTCAGTGTGTGTTTTCGTTTGGATTTTTTTCTTTCTTTTCTGCCACTGCGTGAACATGCAAAAATGATGCAGCAAAACAAGAAGGGTGATTCTTGCAGCCCTTATGGTCAGAAACCATCAGAACACCAAAGATCCTGGGGTGACTTAATCTTGTAAAATGGAGCCATTTTCCTTCTTTGTTCTGTGAAGTATCTCTTATAAGTACAGTTTTCTTTTTTTTTTTTTTTGTCCTTTTTCGTGACCGTTAAGGGGATCACAACCCTTGGCTTGGTGTCACTCGCACCGCGCTCAGCCAGTGAGTGCACCGGCCATCCCTATATAGGATCCGAACCCGCGGCAAGAGCGCCGCTGCGCTCCCAGGGCGCACTCTCCCGAGTGAGCCACAGGGTCAGCCCATAAGTACAGTTTTCTAAGAAAATTATATGGTTTGATCCCATTTTTAAAGGGCTCTTCATTCCAAGGAGATACTATAGTATTATTCATATCATATGATATGTCACCATTTCTTAATGATCATTTTTTTAAAATTATGTATTCAATTGAGCCATATTGTTGAGAAACGCCGGCTCCCAAGTACAATTCTCAATGGCCTTTGGAGAAGCAAATGGCTCTTCTTTCCATCTTATTTTTCCTGTTGTGATCACAATAGGTGCATTCATACTATATCATTATGATGGTTGTCTAATGTATAAAAAAATTAAGAAAGAATTTCTAGAAGTTTCTAGAAGCTTTTTTATAAAAGAAATTCCAGGGGTGGGGAAAGACCTGATTTCTTTTTTTTTTTTTTTTTTTTAAATTTTATTTTGTCGATATACATTGTGGCTGATTATTGCTCAAGACCTGATTTCTAAATCACAAAGTTTGTGCTAAAGGACATGATGTATGCAAAAATATTAACAAGCCTTTCTAATCTTCTCTTGACAAACAATACTGACCATATTTGAGAGTTCTTATTTCTGGAATATTCTTCAAAATTCAATAGAGGATTTATTGAGGAGTCTGCAACAAGGAATAAAGAATGCTGATTTAAAATTTATAACTCAAATGTACTTTTCTCTAAATCCTAAAATTCAGTCAATTGGAATATCAGTTGAAAATAAAACTCAATAGCTTTCATATTGCAGATTGGTATGATTAAGAGCACAGGCTTTGAAGTTAGGGGTCAGAGAGACCTGGGCCCATCACTGAGAAGTTGCAAATTGGTCCAAGTTACTCGAACTCTCTAAGTTTTGTTTCCCCTATTTGTAAAATGGAAAACATAATGTCTAGTTTTTCAGGTTGTTTTGAAAATTAAATTAGATAATTGCTTAGCAAACCCCAATGCCAATAAGTGTAGGTAATATTATATTACTATTATATTACCTG
This sequence comes from Cynocephalus volans, assembly GCF_027409185.1. Classification (NCBI taxonomy): domain Eukaryota; kingdom Metazoa; phylum Chordata; class Mammalia; order Dermoptera; family Cynocephalidae; genus Cynocephalus; species Cynocephalus volans. The sequence goes on from NC_084464.1 coordinate 84,374,125, forward strand.
GCAATATCTAGCTAAAGAATGTAAGAAATTATTACATAGATAAATATTATTACAGATATTATATTATATTATTTATATCTAGCAATATATAGCTAGATAATGTAAAAGAAAACATATTTCATTCACAGTAAAGGAAAAACTAAACATATACCATATCCCTAGAGAAGAAAATTGAGTAATTTAAAAGAGTCAAATCATCCCAAATTGATTTATACGCTAATTGACATTTCAGAAACCATTTGTTTAGGGAATTCATTCTATTTTATAGAATGATGTGTTGCCCAATTCTAGAATCACAATTAATCCAATTGAGATCTTTGTTGTAATTTTGTCCCTCGACAGTTCTGGTGACCATGAAGGGATCTGAAGGAGGCTACTGATGACCCCCAAGACCCCTTCAGGAATGCAGAAAAAGGTGCCACTAAATCCCTCTTTGGGGGGACTGCTTTTTTCATCATGGAGCCCTGGGAGTTGTGAGCAAGTCCCTGTCAGGACTGAGCTCTGCTATCTTTGAATTTGAGCTTTCTGATCTAATTGGCTTTTGGGGTACCATGGGTTAGTTTGTGCTGTGACAGAGCACATGACTTTTGGGTTTGCAGTGGCTGACAAGTTACCAGCAAAAAAAGCTGCAGTTATAATATTGCACATTTAAGTAAGGAAGGCCTTTGAAAAATCATTGGCTAGGTCAGTCAAGGAGATCTTGGCTCTGAGACCTAAGATCCAACACAAGAACGGGATCCTAATTTTAAAAGATTTGAATCCTTTTCCCTCCCATAGTTCTGTCTTTTTCATGGCTCCAGAAGATGCAAATATTTACAAAAGTGGTAATATCTTACTAAAAATAATTCAGAATTATGATGGCCATCATGTAGAGTATTCCAGATGAACAACAGTGCACTTTAAGACCGATCCTTCCCCTCCCATGTATAGCTATCACTTTCCTGTTTGTTGGTTCTTTTTCCTGAGAACTTGGCTTGACTTTCTACCTGGCACGTGATTTATAGGGCCTGTGTGGGCAGGCAGCCAATCAAAAGGTTGTATGCCCCAAGGACAAAAATGTGGGTTGTACCTCATTTGTCACTAGATGGACTGTTGCTGGCTCTCAAGGCTTTATCTAAGGCTTTCTTTTGGTTGTTTTTGGGAATAGCTTTGTGTCTTGGGAGGACAAAAATGCATTTTAAAATAAGGGCACCTGAATTAGGCCCACTCAGAAGCTTCCAAGAAGATTTCAAAATTTCTTATTGCTACTTTAAAAGGCTGTTCACAGAAGACCAAATAAAAAGCTGCTACAGGTCAAACTGTCCCTCAAAGGCTCATTTGTTACAAACTTGATCTGCACTGTAACAGTGTTAAGAGGGTGGGAAATCTGATTCTAATATTTGAAAGGTAGGGCCTTTAAGAGGTGATTGGATAATGGGGACTGTGCCCTTGTGAATGGGTTAATCCATTCATGGAGTAATGAGTTATCATAGGTGTGGATTGGTAGCTTTATAAAGAGTGCATGAGAGAGCTCTTGTCATTTTCTTGCCATGTGATAACCTGCATTGCCATGGGACTCTGTATAGAGCCCCCACCAAGAAGAAGGTCCTCACTAGATGTGCCCCCTGGACCTTGAACTTCCCAGCCCCCAAAACTGTAAGAAATAAACCTCTTTTTTTTTTTTTTTAATATAAATTACTCAGTTTCAGGTATTCTGTTATAAGCAACAGAAATGGACTAGCACAAAAGCTTAAGCTACTAATTGATGAGAAAATTAAAACTACCCACATTTTTGATTTGTTACTATCCCAACCCAAAGACAAAAAGAAAGCTAGATAAAATGTTTATAAAAGTTAGGCCCTTAGGTCAAGCAGGCATAGAAAATGCTTTCTTTGCCCTAAAGTTATCTAATTTAGAAAAAGAACTAAATGGAACTATAGCCGTCTCCAAAATACAACTTTCTGACATTTAGTTGGCTATTTTGAAACTATTCGTAAAAAGAAATTTACATCTCTAAAGGAAATCTTATTTGCAAAGGCATCTCCCTCTCTGCACCTAAACCACTAGAAACTTTTGCAATGGAGAAGACATTGACTTAAAGTTTACATAACAAACATTACATTTGTTTAAGCGGCTTTTTCTTTAAGTTATCTTAACTGGGCCCTTACCTATGCCTTTCTTTGTTGGGCAAATTGTCTACCTTGTCTCATCTGGGAATCATTGCTTTCGAAGTGCAAATTTAGTGTTGCCTGGCTAGCAATTGCTTGTTACAGTGGAATGGATAATTGAAGGATTGATAGTCTAAATTGGGGAGAGAGAGTATTTAAGAACTGGCAAATGAAGAATCTTAATGACAGCTATAAGATTAGTTTCTGCCTTTGTGTCTGTATGTTTATGTATGTCTTTATGTATATGTATAATGTATACATGGTATGTATATGTGATTTTTCTCTACCAAAATATATGAAAGAGCTCTAATTAATTGGCTTTAAAAAAAAAAGCACTTTAGTAAAATATTTTATCAAAAAGGGAGAACTTAAATGCCTTTTAGTTCACATGACAGATAAATCTTAGATACATAAGATTAGGTTAATATTGTTGGGTTAATGAAAACAGCTAAGTCTTCTGATTAGCAAAACACCCATGTATTTAACTTTAGGGTTCTTGCTTAGGTAGTGACTGCCTAATATTTGCATGTAAAAGTGGTTAACAGGAAAATAACTTGAGATGATGGCTAGTTTTGTTCAGTGTCTTATAGAATTTTCATGAACAGTTCAAGTGTGGTTGTTAAAAATAAGCAAATCAGACATAAATGTTTATAAATTAACTTCATAGTTTTAAAGGTTTTTTTTTGGTAACTTGAAACTTTAAAGTAAAATTAAGTAGTAGAAATTCATTAAACGTCTGGGTGACTTTTAAATGAGTTAAAATACTAAAACATTGATTATTAAACCTAACTTTAAAGATTTTAAACATTGACATCTTGTTTTTAAATGGTATAGAGAAGCTGTATATAGTTGAGTCTGTTAGTAAAAATAAAAAATATTGTTCTATGAGGAAGTACATGTTTCTAGAAATTATGAAATGTAGGTTCATAAAATGTTGGTATGTGATAAACAGTTTAAATATATTACTTCCTAGGTTTTAACGAACTTAAGGTTGCTGAGAGTTAAAAATTCTAATATATGTAATCAAAACTACTAGGAACAGGTAAACAATTCTATTTGCAAAGTGTAAAAGGAAAGTACGATGTGTTTTCAGTGAGAAATTGTAAAAAGATATGAGAATATATTTTTGTCAAAAAGGAGCAATTTTGTCTAATTCAGAGATTACTTAAAGATTGTTTCAAAATACGGATTTAGAAAGGAAATAGAAATGAGGCAGGGAGGAGCCAGTAAGTAGGAGTGATGAGGATGTGGTGTTTGGTAAAGAAAGTTGAAAGGAGAGAGTAATTTTTTCTTTTGCATGAAAGAGAACTTTGTGTGGTCAAAATTATTTTTCTTGTTTCTGTTGTTGGTTTTTTTTTTGTTTTTTTTTTTTTAATTTTATTTTGTCCATATACAATGTGGTTGATTATTGTTGCCCCTTACCAAAACCTCCCTCCCTCCTCCCTCTCCTCCCTCCCCCCCAACAATGTCCTTTCTGTTTGCTTGTCCTATCAACTTCAAGGAATTGTAGTTGTTATGTCTTCTTCCACCCCCCCCCGTTTTGTGTGTGTGTGTGTGTGTGTGTGTGTGTGTGTGTGTGTGTGTGTGTGTGTGTGAATTTATATATTAATTTTTAGCTCCCACCAATAAGTGAGAACATGTGGTATTTCTCTTTCTGTCCCTGACTCGTTTCACTTAATATAATTCTCTCAAGGTCCATCCATCTTGTTGCAAATGGCAGTATTTCATTCATTTTTATAGCTGAGTAGTATTCCATTGTGTAGATGTATGTGTGGTCAAAATTATAGTGGAAAAGAAAAGCAAATTTTTGTCCTAAGACAGAATGACAATGAAAAATGAAGTATAAAACAAAAACTGAAGTCGTGGAAGGTTTGAGGAAGATAAATGCTCTAGAAAGAAATTTTAATGAAGTTGGATAAAATTAGGAGCGAATTATTTATGTTTTTTTAAATATTGAGGATTAATATCAAAATTACACTGATGCAATGTTAGAGTTTGTTCCCCCATGTTGGAATAGCAGGGTTTTCTCAAAACACTGATCTGTTCTTAATAGAAAATTGTGAGAAGTTTCTCTTTACCTTTTAGGTAATTGGCCTGGAAATCAGATTGTGTTCTATCAAGACAATTTCTTGTGCCTGGTGCCTTTAAAATCTTTTATTACTTTGGTTTTATTTTATAATGATTTATGATCCTATCTAATAGTTCTAATACTTTGTTATTTGACAGACTTCTCAAAATCAAATTCTAAAAATGTCTTTTTTACTTTAACTTTGAGATATTACAAGGGCCCTAGATCTTCTCAAAGAATCTATAAAAGAGAAACGTTAAAACCAGTTGGGCTAATCTGATAGGTTAAATTATATGGGAAGCATTGTCAAAACAAGAAATGATGTTTGACCTTCTTTGAGTTATATGGATATGTTATTAATATGTGTTACAAATTGTATAAGATTCTTATAAGTCCAATGTGTCTTGGTATAAATGCTATCAGTCATAATTTTGGTTATTTTAAATTATTGTATGCCACAAAAATAGCTAAATTTTCTTGTCAGTTGTGTAACTCTCATAAGATCTTTTACACACTGCTATTTCAAGTCTTGTTGTCTATAGTTAATTGCCTTATTCTGATGCTCTTTTTGAAAGCACTTTAATAAGCAATTATAATCCTAAGTGCTGTGCCTTCAAGGAAGTTCACAGAAGGAATAAAAAACCTCTGACAAGCACTGGCTCCTAATTACTTTGAATTCATACTGTTGGACTGAATTTCCAAAATTTGAATGAATGGGTTTGTAAAATTGCTAGCCAAGGCCAAACAGTGCAAGAATTAATTACGTGGAACTGAATAAACTGATGAAGGAAAATTACTGGTTTTTACAGTTTCTTTATTTTGAAACAGTACTAGTTCTTTCAATGTTTTGTTTTCCAGTTTAAGAAAACTTTTTTTTTCCAAAAGAATTAAGCTACTTTATTTAACATGTAATAGATAATTATCATAAAGCAAAGTTCATATATTTTGTTTTCTAAGATCCTAATGTATTTTCACAAACCTTTAAGTCTACAAGTTTACAGACATAGTTTTCCATCAGGGAAGCCAGATACATATTTCTTTTTATATGTAACTAATTAAAGGTTTTAATAAGGATTAGGCCATAAATCAAGTACAATTTAGTCATAACACTATACAAAGACACTTAAATAATCAAGAAAGAGACTTTTAATGTTACTGTTTAGTCTTATAAAATGGTGAATTTTAACCAAATTGATACCTCTGTAGTCTTATTTATGTTTCCTATACTCTTAAATCATACTGCTTGAGATAAGTATTGATGTAAGTTTTAAATTCAATTAGCTGTAAGCAAATTCCAATTTATTAACCAGTGCATATATTCCCCTTTACTTACTCTACTATCTCAGAATTAAACCTTCTAGAAAAAGTAACCAACCCACATGGAAAAAACAATGCAGAGCTACACTGGTTCCTTAAAGATTTTCAAGTATTATAGAAACTCAAACACAAGAAAAAACTGATTAAAAATTTGGCATTTCATCTTGCTTTACTAATTATGGGATAATGGAAAGAGACATAAAAAAAACAAACCATAAATGTTCCTTTGTTTTAACATAATATTATACTGAGAAATACTGCAATTATGTTTATAAACTATTTTCCAACTTCTTCAAGTATAAGACACAACTGTGGTTCTATCAGTGAGGAGAAATGTATAATAGATCTTATATAAATCACAAGGAAGATGAGAGGCATAAAAAGATTAACTGATTTTTGCTTTTAAAAACCTAATGTTGACCCTGAAATGCCAGATTCAACAATGACGAAGATGACGACAAACGGTTACAGCATCGAGCCACCACTTCACCACAGATTATTAAGAATTCTGCAACAGGCAGTTATTCCCCCCGGCAAACCTGTTGTATCTTCTTTTTGTTTGTCCTGCTTTTTGCTCACAGGCAGTTCAAGGCTTGCCTATTGCGTAGGTTCAGCTTTCTCACGGTGATCTCAATCTTGGTTGCAGTCATAGTTACACAACTTTGCTTTACATCAATCACACCCCATAAGTTCACATTTTGATGAAATTCCTTCTCTCCTTCAAATACAATATGCACATTTAACAATGTACTATTTGCTTCTATTCGACTAAGTTCTGGAAGTGAATTTTTAGCATATACTGAAATGGTGACTTCACCCCCTGTCTGATGCCAGTCATGTGTACATGGAACAACTTTTTTCCTGGCATCCTTTTTAGTCCATATGTGTTTCCCTGTTGTACAGCCCTCTTGGAATGTATTAAAATCAGAAGTTTTTCTTCTACAATAGCTCCAGTACTTCATCCCCTCATGAAAAATGGGTACTCCAGAATGATATACGCAGACTTCTTCTCGACTGTGTGGACCCAGATATGTCTTTAAACACCCTCCATTTTTACATGAGGTCCCAATCTTAATTTCACCACTGTCTTCTTCATTCTTATCTTCTCCATTCCCTGATGACAGTTTAAGTTTATAAAGGGCTTGTTTTAGGGAAGCAGATATTTTTAATTTCAAATTTGTCATTGTTATCTGGGCTTAGCCTTTTTATTGCTTCTACTGGTTTAGGAGCTTGAATGATGTATTCCTGAAATTTGAGTTTCAGTTCAGATAGTTCTTTCTTCTAGTAGTCTTGACTTCAGGTTTGACTGATTCAGGTGGCTTCTCACTATTATGCCTACCTTTTGTACAGCCTACAATGCTCAAGAAATCAGAAAAATCTGTTGTTCTTCTCTTACAGCAAGACCAACCTTTTAATGTGTCATGAAAGACTGGAACACCTGGGTGGTATGTGCAAGCATCTTTGGAATTGGTCTTGGGGTTGAAGCACTGACCGCAGCCCCAGTTGTGGCACAGCAGAGCCATTTCCTTTTCCCACCATTACAGGTGAGGCCCAAATACTGGGAACTGCAAGACAGTGCGTTCACCACTCTCTGTCGCAAGCACCAGCCTGAACTTTTTTTTTAAAGCTACCTATAGCTTACAGCAATTTGGTAAGGCAGGCTTTTGTAAACAGAAATTAAAACATTAGCTTTTCCTCTCTACCTGATCCCTCCAGAATTTGGAAACTATTCATGAGTGTTCTTATTTTTATGGCAATGTTGCTATTTACATAAGTTTAATAAGAACCTGTTCTCTTTAACAGGATATAATTGAAAATATTGGTTATATTACCAAGGCTTTGACTGAAATGTCATATTTGAAAATGTGCATAGGATACATGATTTCAAGGATTCCCAAATTTTCAGTAAGTAAGTAGAAAGTTGTCACTTCCTGGCAGGACCAGGAACGTCAAGATACAGACATAGCAAGGAAAGTCTAATGTCTGCCTTGATTTGGCTAGCACTGAGATTTTTAAAAATCTAATCTGATATTCCTTGTCAAAATTTTCAGCAAAATAAATTTAAAGGGAGCCTATATGGTTATTCCTGCTGCATTTATATAAATAACCAGGCAAATAGGTCTTACCATAATTATCTTTGGTACAAATGGGTGTGACTGTAGAGAGAAAAATTTATGTTTCAAAAGAAAACTATAGTACACCTGTTATTAGATTGTAGCCCTGTTTACTATTTTTGACTTTTATTTTCTGCCTGTAGACTGGTCTGGATTCTGCATTCTAGCTTTCTCTAATATCTGCCTTACAACTCTCTAAGAACAAGAACTGCTTTGTTCCTGAAGACCTATAAACGGGAGCTGGACAACTTGATGTCAATTTCAAGGGACAGGTTTCAAATGCACTGCACTGAGAGTTTACAAAAAACGCTTGTTTCTATAACCAGAGACATTTAAACTGCAAAGCAGGATGAGAAGTTGCCACCTTCATGTTGCAGACAGCTATTTTCCCAAGACATCAGAACAAGACTTCCTATCATAATGAGACTCTTACCCCTCTTAATTTTTCCTTGCTTATGCCTATCTCTTTCACTTGGCAGAATGGTGCTATAGTTAAAATTCTAAATCAGTAGCTTCTGTGAGTGACTTGCAAATTGTCACACCCTGCTTCAACCATGTATGGGATGCTAGATTACCTACTTACTGAACAGGGAGGAGTCTGTGCACTTGCTAACACTTTTTGCTGCACGTGAATAAATACATTGGGTATTGTAGAGACTCAATGTTGGGAAAACAGAATAATTTAGTCAGGCCCCCCTGCCTGCCTGTCCAGTTGGGTTGGTGCAGCACATTCTTTGTAAATAAGTTGTGTGGGGGTGGAGTTAGTGCAGCATGCATGGTGCTGCGGTTTGGCTGGTGTCTGCCTCGGGCATCCGCTCCATGTGGCCATGTTTTCCAACCTACAGATTCCAAAGACCTGTTTGCTGGTTATCTAGCTCATAGACCTGCATGTGAGGGGTCTGGGGACCTAGCCTGGTGTGTGAAGGGTTTGTGACCCAGTCTGTGAATGGGCTTTAGGGGTCTGTGAGCTCCAGACCCAGCCCAAGCTTGACAATTGGGCCAGTTGGCAGGATTATGGGCAGGTAAAAGAGCTCGACACTCAGTTACGAAAAATAATAATAATAATAATAATAATGAACAGGTTACTTAATTAAAATTGGTGGACTCCTCAATTGCCTATTTAGTTTTAGGGGTTTGGTTCATGGGGACCCTGACCAAGAAGCATACTCCAAACTCTTGGTATGATTCTTCTGGTAGTATACTGGTCACCCTGGTGCACTATATTTTCTCAAGTTTTAAATGTTCATGTGCAGCCACCCATGGAGCTTAAAGTGGTCTCTTGTCAAACAGGCCAGAACAACAAAACCCAAAGAAATTTATGGTAATGAGGACACCTTGGTTCATGAATGGCATGCTGAGAGCAGAAACTCAGAATGATGGTAACTGAGATTGGTGCTAATGCCCTAAGTTTTGGTCAGGTTCTCCCTTAGGTGAGACTGTTAGGTTAGAGTCAGACCAAAAAGGGAGAATTGTTAAATAAAAATTATAGGAGACCATTGTTTTGGACTAAGTTCCTGCACAAAGCCCCAAAAGATCGGACTAATAATCAAAATGGAGTCACCCCTGCTACTTCCACATCACTTAGGGTTGTGGTTTAACTTTCAGAGAAATCAGGAGAAAGAGATAACAGCCAATTTGCCAAACAGGTCTCTTTAATTCTTTAATGGATATAATAATGAATTTCCTCCTGCTTTAATCCTTACACAAAAGAGATAACCTGAAGTAACCCAATGTTAACTTTTTTTTCGTTCTGTTGTTCTGTCTTCCTGTCCCCACCTTGCAAGAAAAGTAGTTCTTTATTTCTGGTTTCTTTAGCTCTTCTCTATCTATATAATCAACCTCCTCTGCTTGGCTCATTAGAACATTTATTCTATTTTATGGAATAGCATGTTGCCTGATTCTACAATCGCAATAAAGCCAATTGAGATATTTAAAAAAAAAAATTTTTTTTAATTTTTCAAAATGATCATAAAATGAATTTAGATGAATAAACAGGAAAAGTATGCTTTAAAAATGAAAAATAATAATTATGAGAATGATATACTATGTCTAAATATTAAAATATAATAGTGCTATAAAAATTTTCAAAACAGTACTAACAAAAAAATAAAAATATGTAATAAAGAAAACTTACCAAATCAAAGAAAAAAGAAAGGATTATTCATCTAATTATTCTGGGACAAGTCACGGAGGTAGGAATTTTTGTTTATAACCTGTACCTCATACCATTTCATCACATACGAAGCAAATTTAAGAATTAAGTGTAAAAATTAAAACTACAAAAGGGAAGCATAAAATAAAAGTAAATATTTTTCAAAGTTCTGTAAGAGGGAAACATTCTAAAATTAAGGTACTGAAAGAAATCACACATAAAAAACAGTTGGCAAATTTGATCTTAAAATTTACAATTTCTACTATGCCAAAAATATAATCACATTTAAAAGGCAAACAACAAACTGAGGAAAACAGACACATTAAATCTGACAAAATATTACTCTAAAAAGATGAGTATTATTAAAAATACAAAATCTCCACTAAACACATTAACATAAGTTAGAAACAGACAATTGGCTAAAGAGAAATTAATACATATTAACAAAAGTAGAAAAGTCTAACGTTATTAGAAAGGTTTAAAAAGTTATTAAAATGGAAGTATTAGATACAAGTAGATTCCTCTTTCATCTTTCCAATTATTTCATATTTCAAGAATAAAAATATTGAATGCTGGTGAGGATGTAATAAAACAGGCATTCTCATACTCCTTTGGAGTATATATTGGTTTAAACCTTTCTGTTAGTTATATTACTTATTAAAGAATCTTAAAAATACTGTATCTTTATCCTAATAATTCTACTTTTGGAATTTTCCTTCTTGAAGAAATTCCTAAAAACAAAAATTGCAATATACAAGCATACAGTTTTCACAAAATTATTTGTAAAAGAAAATTGTACATACCATGAATAATAATGTGGTTAAACATGGTATATGGTATATGATTAAATTATGGAAAACATTAGGTATATTAGTCTGCTTCTGTTGCTTATAACAAAATACACGGAACTAGGTAATTTGTAAGAAAATGAAATTTATTGCTTACAGTTTCAGAGTCTGGGAAGTCCAAAGTCCAGGGAATACATTTGGTGAAGGCCTTTGTGGTGATGATAGTGACCCAGGAGTCTCACATGGCAGAAAATGGCAGAGCAGAGAGAAACCAATGTCTCATGTGCTCTTATTTTAAGGCCATCAGAACCATACCCCTGACTGTGATTTTTAATCCATTCACTAGGTGTGATCCTCAGAATCTAATCACCTCTTCAAGGCCCTGCCTTTCAATTACCATGAAAGGATTTCCCACCCTCAACAGTAACAGTGGGGATTAAGCTTCAATGAGGTTGGGGGCAGGGAGCATATAATCTATAGCATTAGGTATGTTTGTAAAATTTATAATAATAAGTGAAAGTAAATACAACAATTATTTTAAAAAGAGTATAAAAGTATAGCATATGCAAGAACATTAACTCTTTGTCTTTGGATAATGAAACTAAGGGAATTTTTTGTATTTCCTTTCTAAATATATGTTCTGATTTGTCTATCATGAACATGTTTGATTTTATGATTAGGAAAAGACAGTACTTCTGAAAACTCAAAAAATATATATTTACTTTTACAACAGTTCATACTTATCCACTTTTGTGAGAAACATACAAGATAACAATTGTTGATTCATATTTCTTTTCTAACCACATGCACAATTATAGACTTCTAAGTGTTATATACATTTCAACAAACTCTGCTAAAAAACCTAAGAATTTTTTAGTTTCAATAAGCTGATCTAAAGAGTATCTGCAACTTATATTTTTATAATATTTTATAGATCATTTCAAAACTAAGTGATGACAGAATGAATGGAAAAAGAAGAAGTATAGAATCACACTTGTGGGTCAAATTTTAATTTTTATTAAAGTTAATATTTACTTGTATTTTTTTCCTTTCTAATTCATGATAATTTGAGAGGTTCATGACAAAAAATTAATTTTTACCTATGAAAAATATATTAAATTTTACAAATTATCATTATAATATAAAAGATTTAAACTTTTATGAGCAATAAAAAACATCCAGCTTAGGTTTTCAAAAAACACATGTAACAAGAAAAAAAAAATGTGGGGGACTATTAGTATAGAAATGAGAAAATTGGACCTATTCCATTGGGAATGTTTCCATATTGCAGCGACCAATACCATGCAATAGCCTTACAAAGGTAATTATGTTTGGAATATTTACATTTGGACTAAATAGTGCTAGAAGAAAGTGCATTGTAATTAGTAGTGGTTAAGCTTGCCAGGACACCACCTTGCTTAAGCCAGCAAACACTAAATGTCTGGAGAATGTCTTTTTTCAAAGTAAATTTTAATATTCTAAGAGACAATTATTCATTCATATATCTTATTTAGCATGCAAAACTTTTTCCAGAATACTTCCTGGAAAAATGTTACCCTGACTGCTGGGAGTTTGGAATTAATCAGGTTGGAATGGTCAGATTATTATGTATATTACAGTTTATTATTTTGGACCTCACTGATTTAAGAACTTATGATCATTCACATCTAACTGAGCTATTGTTTTCCTTGGAACCATCAAGAAAGAAAATATTTATTATAAAAATTAATATCATAAATGAGAATCTCCTAAGAGAGAAAATTTAAACACTTCATCACATTGTTTTGCTATGAAGGTCTGAAGAGTTTCAATCCGATGAGTGATACATGCAAGGAAGGAGGGGACACAGCATTGGGGAATGAATGACAGGTAAGAGTATGTATGCAGAGTCTGCTGCTGAAACTCCTGTAGACAGTGGGCTCCAGAGATAGATGGACTGTAGAGACAGCCCAGTTAGGGCACAGATCATTGATACACAGAATGGCCAACCACTGTAAAATAAATAGGTGATTCCTTAGGGTGCTGCATACATAAGGGTAGCACTAGATCCTAGTGTCAAGCCCAGCTTCCCATGGCTGCATAAATACAACATATAAATGTAATTTTAAAGATCTTTTTTGAAAGGCGCAGGCATTGTATTTGAGGCTATTTAAACTGCATAATTTATTAATTAAATATGGTCATATATTTACTTAGAATAAATAAAAACTCTACGTAAGTTCTCTGTGAAGTAAGAAAGATGTACTGCAGGAGTATCCCTAATTGACCTTCAGACCAATGGTGAGACAGCTATTGCTCGGCAAAAGATTCCTATGACAAATTGAGGTGAACCTATAAGATGCATTCGTAGCAAGTCAGGTGTTTTAAATTTTATTTTTTGTTATGAAAATTTTCAAGCATATGCAAAAATAGAATAATATAATGAGTATCCATGTTATCTATCACCAAGTGAAAACAATTATCAATATTTTGGTAGCATGAACTTTGATGAGAATTTCTACTGCACAGTGTATCCATTTGTTTCTTTCACCATATTATCTGGAATATCAAGCACAAGCCTGACACATAGATGAATAAATGACTTAAAGAATAAATTTCAAATTAAAGGAAAGTAAAAGAATTTAGTCCATAAAATGGTAACAGGTAAAAAGTACTAAGGCTGCTGGAAGAATATTGTTCTCTAACTGGTAGACCAATTTGGTATAATAACTGGTGAAACAGAACAAATCACAACTTAACCACATGCCCACAAAAAAAGTAGACTGATCCACCTTCTATGGTCCAAAATGAGAGAAGAAAAGAAACAAGTCAGCAAGCATCAACTTTCCAAGGAATAACAGAGACACCTTTGCAGATCTATAAAAGAAGAGCAAATCAGGAATGAGGATCAATTGGCAGAATAATACTGTATTGCAGATGCAAAAAAGAGGCAAACGGGATAAAAGAAACAGAAGTAACTAGGGATGACTAACATAAATGTGAGAAGACAAATACTGTTGAGGAAAGGAAACAGGAAGTGTTCTGTCCAGTGAAAGGATCCAGAAGCAAAGACATTCCGGTAACATCAAGCATACTGAATGCTCAGATCTTGGTCTCTACTGCCATTCCCCACAGAAAGGAACCAGGGCTCTTAGGAGGAATGGTTGATTCCAGGGTTGGACACAGCGGGCACAAAATGAACCTGTAACTTTTGGATATGGCAGAAAGCAAGCAGTCCTAAAAGGAAGAAGGATAGGGTAGGGGAGGAGGAAGAAGAGAAGAAAACATGTTACAAGGACATAGAAGCCAGGCTGAGAGGAGCTCCTGCTGATCAAATCTGCGACAATTTGAGCACCAAAATAATTGAGCACAGTAATGAATACAAATTATTGAAAAAATTGGAACCCACGAGCTTGTACCAATAACACATACATACATACATAAGAAGAGAGGATGCTTTCTTACTGTAAAATGCTCAGTGCTGACTATAAAATGTGGAGGAAGTATAGAAGATATAAAATCATCATTTTGAAACCATCATAGTAAAAACTGGATAGGCAATGCATCCTAAATCTAAGGGGAAATTTTGATGAGGATTTGGATATTTGCACGGTCTTAAAGCCTCTTCACACAGATTCCTTCATAGCTGCCAAAGGAAAACATGGTAACCATACAGTGGAAAAATCAGACAGCACCTTTAATGGATGATCAAAATTAACATCACCAATGAAGAACAGATGGACATTGTGATCATGATTTGATGTGGTTTCTGGAAAAGGACACAATATTACTCGTGCAACATTCTGGTCAGGAATTGATGACACAGTTCTAATCACTAGAAAACATCGGACAAACCCAAAATGAAATGTTCTGTTAAAACAACAACAGCAACAACAACAAAAACTGCATTCTTCAAAGACGTCAGTGTCAAAAAGAACAAAGAAAGACTGGAAATGTTCCTTCCAGAATAGAGAATAAATGGACTAAATGGACTAAGGACAACTGAATGCAATACCTGGTATGAGACTGGATCCTTTACTGGAGGAAATAAAAATGCTATAAAGAATGTAATGGAGTCAATTAACAAAATAAGAATGCAAAAGTAAAAATATTACAAAAGATAAAAGTATTACATCAATGATAAATGTACCAAAGTCAATAATTATACCCTGGTTATGTAAGAAAACACTTTTATTCTTAAGAAATACACATGGAGCTAAATAAGGGTAAAAGACCATGATGTATGCAACTTACTCTCAGATGATTCAGTGAAACAATTTTATATATAAAATACGTATCACAAAAATGATAAAACAAATGGGTAAAATGTAAACAATAAGTGAATATGAGTAATGTGTATGTGGTGCTATTTATACTCTTCTTATTCTTGCAATTTTTCTGGATTTGAAATTATTTCCAAATAAGAGGTGAGGGGAGCAGGGAATGAGAGAGAGAGAAACGTGTTTCCGAGGAAACAGCTTTGCCTGTGGTTCAGAAAGGAAATCAACGTGGGAAGAAGAATACACCGTCTTGGGAAATTGAGGAGACTAAGAAGTAGAGATAAGAAGTAATTTCACCAAGGTTCAGGGTTCCATCCCTGTACTGGCCAGCTGCCAAAAATAAAATAAAGTAAGAAGTAATCTCCTAATATGACCTAAACAAATCATAAATTCAGGAAGTGAAACAGTTTGGCCATTGAGATTAGTGACAGGGGACAGATATAAATGAAAAGACAAAATAAAGATTAGAATGACTGGAATGAGGCCGGGAAGGATTAAAATACCCTACTAATAGTAAAGAATTATTGAACATGCAATACCATCAGACTGAATTAAGCACCTATAGGACTATGGAATAAGTGTGAAATGGGAAAAGGAAAAGTCATAATATTTAATTTATTGAGTTTAAGAGGATTTAGAATATAATCAAAGTTCGAAATATTTTAGTTCAGATGGTATAACAGAATTTTTTAATAGCAAGAAGCAGAAAATACAATTTATAATGGCATAAACTAGCACTGTCCAATAGAAATTGAATGCAAGCCACATATGTGTTTAAAGTTTGCTAGTAGCCATGTTAAAGAAAAACAGAGGGGCTAGCCACTTAGCTCAGTTGGTTAGAGTGTTGCCTTGTAACACCAAAGTCAAGGGTTCAGATCTCAATACTAGCCAAAATGGGAGTGGAAAAGATTAAATTGACTTCAATAATAAATTTTATTTAATCCAATATATCCAAAATATTTTTAATGTGTCATCATTATGTGGCTAGGCTAGCATTTGGTGGAAGAAGACAGGGGTATCTCTTTTGTATATTTGTTAGAATTGAGAAAATAAGGAACAATTATAATCATCAGCTATATATTCTCAACTGACTATCACAAGTTATTAAATTACAAAATGGTTTGTGAACATGATATACAACTAAAAAGTAGTATTACTAATTGTAAATCCAACAACATCTTGGGACTACTTTATACTATAGTTACAATTCACTTTATATGCTTGAAAGCAAATGTGCATCTAAATAAACTACAATAAAGATTTTACTACATTGGATTTGAATTGAAATAATATATTCTCAGATCTGTTTCACTGTTACACTAAAGATGATTGCCACCACTTCCCCACCCTCACATCCTGCCATGAAGTTGTCCTTTGGACACGACCTCTGCAGAAGGGTTGGGCCTAGCCAGTCATGTTTGTGTTTTGGTAACCCTGACCCACCATTCATCTGATTGGACCACCGGTGGTCACTTGACTCAAGCTGGGCTAATCAGATTCTGGCTGTCTAGAGAATTTAAACTCAAAGACACAGAGGGTTTAAATCGGGGTACTGAGGCTTTGAGTAGGAGCCAGAGTCAGTTCCATGTCAAGTCATAGACACATGCAAGTAGAAGGTATGAGGAAGGAGAAACTAAGAACTTTGCAGAAAAGGATTAGAGGTTAAAAAGAAGCTGGACAACTCTCTAGTTTCTATAAGGTCTGATTACTTCCTGCCATTGCTTTCTGTGGTATTATTCTCTGTCTGTACAGCAATCCCTCTTTTTATTAGAGCCAGTAGAATAAGTTTATTAGAGCAAGTTTCTACACCTTGTCACAAACTCAGAGTAAGACAGTTGTATGGCTTTTTCAGAAACATTCTCAAAACCAGGGTGAAGCCATTAATACTATATTTATTATTAGATGAGTATATTAAGTAATATATAATTAGTAACTAAATTTTATATATACAGTGTGTATGTGTATGTATGTATACATATGTGTATCACCAAGATCATAGCCTCTGGCTTTACACTAATTAGATTCAGATCCCAGATATGCCACTTATTAAATGTGTGACCTTGGGCAAGCTATTCAGGTCTCCAAACTTCAGTTTTCTTATTTGTGAAATGGAGATAGTATTTCCTACCTCATGAGGTTGTCATAAGGATTATAAAACATTTTTAAAAATGTAAATGAAATCACAAAAATATTCATATGTAGAAGTGTTCCCTTTAGATCCATTTAAATAATTTACTAAGTGTGAAACAAATTGGCCCTGCACCAGCCAGCTGAAAAAAAGAAGAAAAAAAAAATATTGGTCCCTATCTGACCCCACGTCAGGTATCTGGAAAATTCCAGGTGGAGATGTACTGCTTTATCTTCTCAGACTTATAAAGATCAAAGTGGTTAGGGGCATGGGGCTGAAGTGGGAAACCAGATCACTGTTGATTCACCACTATTCCCTAAAAGGTAATCTTTATTATGCCTTAAAGTCCTTTTCCAGTAGAAACACACATTGACCACATACCTACTACTTCACTCATACTATCAAGCCTAAAAATTCAGGAAGAAACTACAGCAGAAGGCCTTTTCATCCTGTCTATAGTAAGTCCTTAGCATAACAGGAAAAGGTCAGCTTTGCATAGAAACTGGTTTCAAATTTACATCAAGAGGAAAATAAATGACATACAGGTCTTAACTGGAATCATTGCATCATAGGAGAATCAGTCCTGCAAGGCTTTTAGTTTATAGAACCAGACATTTTCTCACTAGAGTCAAGCCCCACTCTTCCTCTGAACTGGTTCATTGGAGCAGCATCATTAGTAAAACTCATAGGATCATAGTCACAAAACGTTCATTGGGTCAGGATGACCTAGTTCTTCTGGTATTCAAACATATTCTATTTAACATGCTTGTGATTTATGGACATTAAAAGTTTTGACTTTTCCTTGAGCTTGTGTTAGCGAATGTGTGATTAGATTAGATTATTTACAAACAATGGCTTTATTCTACACAAAGAAAATTCAGTCTATTCTGGGCATCTCAAGAGGTACAGTATGAATGGTTCCTGCTCACATTGTTTTATCTTTAACTTTTGAAGTTACAATAGTTCTCAGAGATTCTTTGCTTCAGTGCTTTCCAACAGAATTTTTTGGGCTGGTGGAAATGTCCAGTACCGTAGCCCCTAGACACAAGAAGCTGTTGAGCACTTGAAATGTGGCTAATGGAAGAGAGGAAGTAATTTTTTTATATTTTTAATGTATTTAATTTAAATTTTCACTTAAATAGCCACATGTGGCTAGTGGCTACTATTATTGGATAGTGCAGGTTTAATCTATTCCTCTTAGTTTACAGACTAGTAAATTGGCACCTAGGGAAGTTATATTAATTTTCTAAAGTCATTCAGTTATTTAGAGGCAAAATCTAGGTTAATATTCAGATCTCCTGATTGCCAGAAATGCTATATTGTTTCTAGGTGCATGCATGTATATTTATAAAGAAAAAGCCACATTTTTAAATGAATACTAGATTATAAGCTCCATGAGAGCAGAATTTTTTTTTCTGACTCAGTGACATTTTCCCAATGCCTAGAAAAGTTATAGCATATATTAGGTGCTTATGAAATATTTGTTGGTTGAATGAATGCAAGGGAAAATAGTTACAAGAAATTAAAAATCATCAGCTGTGTGATTATTTTAACTACACCATAAGCTAAAGGCAGAGACTACATCTTGTTCACTGTCCTATCCTAAGCACCTAGAACCTGGGCCCATATCAATATTTAAGCAACTTTTTGAAATATTTATGAAGTAGTGATTTATTTGTACCATAAACTATATTTTAATCAGAAGCATCATGATGTGATACAAAGAGCACTGGACCAGGATGGTGAGTTGGGTTATGGGCTCAGCTCTGCAATTAATTAACCAGGTTTGTGGCTTTAGATAAATTCCTTCAGCTCTCTAGGCGCTGCTAAAATGAAAGGTTGTACTGTATTTCCAATCTCCGAATCAACTCTAATACTCTTAAGATTAATCTCCCCACACCCCTGCCAAAAAGTGATATTAATAATAACTTTGCAGGATCCCAGATGTAAGAGCTTAGTAATTAACTGATTTTTAAATGTATGACATTCTTCTTCTAAAAACTCTAATTATATCACCTAGGTCATGAGGTAGTCAAGACTTGAAGTTGGGTTGACTTAAAATGGTTGCTCTGAGCAACCATTTTCATCATCTAGATCACAGAGCTAAAATGTTGAAAAACAGACACCTTAGCAGGACGTAAAATAGATCTTGTAGCAAAATTTTCTGGCCCTGTCAGCTGAATGTGAAATATATCTAGATGTAGACGTTTCTTTCAAATTCAGAACATTAGAATGTGGAGGGTTATGTGATGTCACCTAAGCACAGTAGGTCAACTAACTGTCACTGGTTAATACCATTTTCCGCATAAAACTATCACAAACTCTACTTACTCATCAGTAAAATCCATCATAACCAAGAGTGTATTTTTCAAGGGCTTCTGCTGGTGTGCTCTTGTATTTATGCACTCCCAACACCACCACCAATCTGAACTGTTTTTGAATGGTTAATAATATTAATGATTCATTTAATTCTTTGCTGGTTGTGAATTAAGGAAATTTTATCATGTTTAGAAAGTGATGACAATTTGAAGTCTGAAAGGCAAGTTAGGTCACTATATGAATTGAGGCTTTTTACTATTCTTTTTATGATTTTAAAAAAGTCCTTATACTGGGGTAAGCAAATTGGTTGGAATTCAAATTTGACATTAAAAAATAATTTAAGTTCTTTTTTTTTTTTTTTTTTTGATGCTTGAAAGATGCAGGAAAGCCTGGATATAAAATATGCATTGAAGGTGGCGATATGAAGAAAGGGCAAAAACATATTTTCAGATAAGTTATGATGTTTACTCCTCCATAGCTTTGAATATAATGTTCTCTGTTTTTGCAATTAATTTTCTTCCCACTTATCTATCTGCAAAATCTTTCTAATCCTTCATATCCTTTAAAACAAAGCTCAGGCATCACCACCTGTTACAGATTGTTAACAAAATTTCCCTTTCTGCATTTACCCCTTGGATAGTCACTTTCCACACTGACTCTTGGCTTGGCCAAGTGACTTGTTTGGCCAATGAGAAAATAGCAATTGTGACACAAGCAGAGACTTGAAAAGTGATTACCCATTGAAATTTTCTCTTGCTGCTTTTGGAACTCAGCAACTATGTAAATAAGCCTGCCATAATAAGTTGGAGAAATGTGGCCCAATGGCCCCGGTTGCTCCAGCCACCCACTAGATATGTGATTAAGGCCATTCATAAACAACCAGATCCCAGGTGACATGTAAGCTAAATGTAGCCATATGAGTGAGTCTAGGTCAGACCATTAAAGAAGATCCTCTTGTCCAGCCAAAATTGCCAATCTATAGAATTGTGAGCTAATAGATGATTATGCTTTTAAGGTACTGTGTTTTGGAGTGTCTTGTTATAAACAAAATTAACCAGTATAAAAATTTGTATCTAGATATGGAGTGTTGCCACAACAAATATCTAAACTGTGTGACAGTGGCTTCGGGATTGGCAGCTGTGAACCAAAGCTGTTAGTAAAGACCAAAAGAATAGGAAGAAACGTTAGCAAAAGTTGGAAGAATGCTGAGCAAACTATTAGTGGAAGCTGGAACAGCAGTAAGCTAACTGCTATAGCAGGCTGGAGAACGGTGACTCATTGCACAGTAGTGAAACAATCTATAGCACTGTCACCTGTAATACCTTTTATTCAATTTTTAGATTTTAAAAATTCAATACTAATTTGTAGTTTTCTGGGGTTTGCAAATTCTGTCTTTTACTACTTTGACCATGATGTTTTATTAAAAAATTAATACTAATCTCTGAGGCGACAGATGAGATAACAAAAGTTAAGAAATTTGCCCAATTACACATCAGGTAATAAAGCCAGGATTTGTCCTGAGCTATCCAGCTTCAGAGTTAGTATTCTTTCAAGAACACCTTTCCTTCTTTGCTGTTTTCCAAATTCTTTCAACAAGGAAAGGCTTCCAATTTACAGTGAGTTATTTAACTTAAAATATATTTTAATTTATGAGGATTTTCAAAAAATACACAAGAGTTTCACAGGGCTGAATCCCTTTAACGTTGAAAATGGGTGCTAAAATGATATATGTATGAGAGGCTAGAATATGTTTTCCACTTTTACAATTAAAAGAGTGGAAATTACAGTGACCCAGCAGTTTGTGCTGCTAGAGGTGGACTCTCGTTGATAATCCTTGATGTTCTGACCCGTGTGTTCTCCTGGGTCATCTGCTGCTGCTTCTTGTTTTGCATCTTCCTCTTTGTATTAATCTGTTTTCTACTGCTTGTAAAAGGGTACTTGAAACTGGGTAACTTATAAAGGAATGAAATTTATTTCTTACAGTTTTGGAGGCTGGGAAATCCAAAGTCCAGGGTACATATCTGGAGAGGGCCTTCTTGGTGATGACCCCACAGCAATGCAGGGTGTCCCATGGAGATAATGGCCTGAGCAAGAGCAAGCTAACCTTCTCACTCACTCTCCTTATAAAGTCATCAGAACCACGCCCATAACTCATTACTTCACAAGTGCACAGTCCTCATGATCTGATCACCTCTCAAAGGCCCCACCTTTCAAATACCATAACTGAATTTCCAACCCTCTTAACACTGTTATCATGGAGAACTAGTTTCCATTGCATAAACTTTTGGGGGACACATTTGATCTATGGCCTTGTTTTTCTGGATAAGCTTTTTTTCTTTCATTTTATTCTAAAAATTCCCATTTAGATAACAAAATGGGATTTGTCCTCACAGGAGAACAAGGAAGAAACAAATTTTTAACAACAGGAGGATATATTAAACCTATTTAAGAAGGGAGAAATATATTAGATTAAGGTAATTGCTCTCTTTCTCTCTCTCTCTTTTTTTTTTTTTTCCACGCACAAGAGAAAGAGAACTCTATTCTTAGAATGGTTTATGTGTTTTCCCTAGAAGTAGGAAACATGAATGATAAATTTATTTAAGTCCTTATTCTCCAAATTTCTGCACTAATCTCTATTCTCTTGGGATTTGGAAAAGAGGAAATTCTCCAGCTCTTTAAAACATGAATTCAATACCAGTTAGTCCTCCCTCAATGACCTTTATGCCTGGCAGAAGAAAATTTAAGAATATAAAACTGCACTGTATTTCATTCACTTTTTAGGCTTTTAAAATTCAATATAAGTTTGTAGTTTCATTGGATTTGCAAATTCTGTCTTTTACCACTTCCACCATAATGTTTTTATTAGAAAATTAATGCTCAATAAATGGAGTTGACATTTTGGGATTTATCAAATATCTTAAATATTGTGGAAGAAAGAATTAGAGCACGACCTCATTGCTTATCATATTATTTGGTATTGTTACGATGCACAGTTTCTTCAATAGAGGCACTATTTATTATCATTTTGGGCAGAAAGGTAATTTCTTGTGTGGGATTTTTTCCCAAGCATTGTGTTAGTTTAATCACCCTGGTCCCAACACACTAAATGCCTGTAGGGTCACAGAGTCATTGTGATAAGCAAAAATGCCTACACACATTTATAGATACCCTTTGGGAGTGTGGTATTGCCCGCAATTGAGTGAGATTCATTGGTATAGTGAAAATTTGAGAAATCCAAAATTCTCCCTTCTTCCCTCTTTAAGTTTCTCCCAACTAATTATGGGCATCTCTAGGGGGCATCTCACTTGTCCTCATGAAATAGTTCATTCAACTCCCACATGGCAGCAGATAATTATCTTCTATTCAGCTCATCATTACTGGTGCTCTTTCTTGCTACAGTTCTTTCCAGATATAAACTTGTAAAATTGGCTTTTTGGAAGTTGCATGTTTCCTCCACATTCCTATAGTTAGGATTAAGTGAGGTGAATGGTTTGCCAAGGTTAGTTTGGGGGCGAGGAGGATGGAAAGTAGAGGAGGAATGGAGCTGAGAGCTCTCTTCTTTCATCTCAGAGTGTGATCAAATTCTTCCTTAGAATGAGTCACTTCCCATGAGCATCCCAGTGCCTACCAGACTCTGGGTTCCATAAGGGCGGCGACTTCTGAGGAATAATACCTTGCTTATTGTCGGTGTTCACATGTTTAAGGCTTGGAATTAGGTTGAATACATAAATTAAACTTCCTGAAGTGAGCAGCAGCCCCTACTGGACCTCTAGTTACACTCAAAAGTGCCCCCATCCATACATAGTCTTATTTAAATGCTCAGGCTGAGACCTCGCTATAATTTCAGCTTTTAAAAACTTAGCCTTTAAAAACAGTTTCAACTATGTTCTCACCTCAAGCTTCCAATTGCTTATATGAGGGTACTTCAAAATGTTCATGGAAGAATAGTAGTCTGTTGTCCCAAACTCAGTATGTCCAGAACAAAAGTATTACCTTATTCCACAGTAAATCATAGTCAGAATACAAGGTTTGGAATTTTATTGTTTACCAATTGTTTCCACAAGAAATTATAAATCCTTGGAAGACCAAAATAATATTTTACTCCATTTGTATATTTTCTATATTATCTAGATCAGGAATGGATACATACTAATTGCTTATGAATAAATACTTATTCGCTGATTTTACTGAAAGTTTAGACTCTTCCAAGATAGGCATGATTTTAAAATGAGCTAGCTGGAATAAAATATAGAAGATCTTCATTCATTAATCTTGGCTGGTTTCTTGTAGGCTGTGATATTTTATATTTTTTAAACAAAATGAGATCTTCCTAATTAAATTGGGCAAGATTGATGTTACTGAGTTAATTCATTCCTTAATCTCTCAGCACTACTTTAAAATGATTTAACATTTATTTGCTTAGACTCAAGTCTTTGTTACAGAAAAATTATAATGAAAGTAAATCTTCTGAAAAACTTTATTGAATTGTCTTTGTGGAATCTGATAGGTTAATTCTAAAATTTATACAGAAGAGAGAAAGGCCAAGAATAGCCAAAGAGAAAAAAGAATAGTCAATACACCATTGAAGAAGAAATGTGCATATCGGGTGGAGAGAATTTGCCCATCACAGTTCCAGGATTGTTTAAAGTTTCACTAGGGTGTTACTAGTGTAGGGATAGGTAAATATACCAATGAAATAAAAATAAGAAGCCTCAGAGACAGACCCTTACATATATGCAAGAAATCAGAGCTGTAATTTTAGGAGAGTGAAACAGATAATTAATAAATAATGCCTGAAAAATTCATTTTCTATAGGGACCCACACCATAACCCAAAAATGAATTCCTGATGGATTAAATACATATAATTTTCTAAACTTCCTGAAGAAAATATAGATTATCCTTGCAACTATGCATTACGAAAGGATTTAAGACAAAAAGATGCAGAATCCATGAAGTAAAAGAGAGATAAATAAAACTTTATTAAAAGCAGAACTTCTGTTTATTGAAAGACACCATACAAAACGTGAAAAGACAAGCCACAAACCAGGAAAACACATTCTCAGCACATATTTGTTAGAATAAAAGATTAGTTTTCTGTATATTTTTAAAACTCCAGTAAAAAGACACACAAACCAATATAAAAATGGGCATAGAACATGGATACACATTTCACAGAAGAGGAAAAAACCCCAATGACTAGAAAGCATATAAAAAATGCCCAACTTCTCTTATAATCAGGAAAAGATGAAATACCATTGTATATCTAAAACATTAGCAAAATTTTTAAAATCTGACTATCATCATGCTGTTGAGGATGAGGGACAACATATACTGCTAATAAGAGGGTTAATTTTGTCCAACCCCCTTTGGGGATAATGTAGCATTACCTAGTAAAGTCGAAGATGCACCCGCCTAATACCCAGCAATTCCATGCCTAGATATATACCTTGTACAAAAGAAACTCTCATATGTGTGCAACAGGACACAGTTACTAAAGCATTTATTGCGGCATGGTTTTTAACAGTGAAAAACTGGAGCCAAAATGAAGGACCATTGACAGGATACTGTGTAACAGCCCGAACAGAAGTGACTCCATTTTGTTAAGCCTTTGAATTTAAAAATTTGTTCTCTCCAGTAACCCAAACCACATAGCCTGCAGCTAATTGCCAAAACAAAATGACTGTTGCTCTCACATTGTATACAAATAATTAGACTGAAAATTATTAACCCAGATGGCCATTCTTTACTACCTTACTGACTTGATTTTATTTGAGAATAACAGGAACTGAACCCATGGAGAAGAAAATGTGATGCTGGTCAACTCCCACCCGGGAAGCGCCTTGATGATTATCTGAAACACTCAAGCATGTCTACATGTCCCTGCTTGGTGAACTTTCCACTACAGACCCCTATAAAACCCCTTGGCAAACCTGGGAGAGGTGGAGATGGTCTTTGAGACATAAGTCTACCACTTCCCCAGGCTGCCAGCTTCCTGATTAAAGGCTACCTTTCCTTACACCAACTCTTGTCTTTCAATTATTGGCTATTGAGCAGGCAGCAAAGGGACCTTTGGTGCTCTCGGTAACAACTGGTTAAGTAAGTTGTGGTATATCAGACAATGGAATACTTGGTGTACAGTAGTGAAAAACAAATGGATCATATAGCTTCATGTGTCCACATGAATGAATCTCTCAAACATAATGTTGATGAAAAAGACAGTAACAATATATAGATTGCAGTTCCATTTATATAAACTTCAAAAACACGCAAAACCCAACAAACATATTATTTAGGGATACATTTTTTTAAAAAAGCTACAATAAAAAGTAAAGGAATGATAACCATAATTCAAGATTATGAAGCAAGGAGTGGAGTAAGTTGAGAGGGGTGGTGATGTTAGGTGGGGTGCACAGAAGGGGATTTCAAAAATGTGCAAGAGTTTTTATTCTTTCCTTAATTATTTTACTTTTCTTAAATTTATATTTTTATTTTATTTTATTTTATTGTGGTAAGAATTTTATTGTGCTATTTATTTTATTGTGGTAAGAGTTTTCATTCTTTTTGTTTGTTTTTTGGCAGCAGGCCAGTATGGGGAGCCAAAACCTTGACCTTGGTGTTACAAGGCCATGCTCTAACCAACTGAGCTAACTGGCCTGTCCCACAGAGTATTCATTCTTAAACTGAGTGGTGGGTGGCAGGTCTATTTGATTTATTTTTATCTGTACTGTACATATACTTATCATATATGAAATAATTCTAAATAAATTTTTTGTTACTATATGTAATAGGTGTTAAGCTAAATAACTGTGTTTCTGATTTGTATCTTGATTCTAAAGTGGGATTGTTTGCCTAAATTATCTGGATGTGTACCTACAATAGTTACTTTAAGTGTGCATGGGCCCAATGACTACATGTAAATAGAATTCATTCTTTACACCTTTATCTTCCTCTATAGAGAATTTACACCCAAACCGTACAGACTAAGATTATCAGTGGGAATATGCAGAAAGTCAGGAGAGTTTTGCTGAAATCTAAGTCTAGGACTATGAATAAATTGGGAGATTTCCATTTTGCTTTGTGTTGAATGGTAATTGTCTATGTGTCTACAATTTTAAAATAATGTTAAAAAATAATCCCTTTCCCCCTTCTTTTTTACAACTCTCCCCACACTAAGTATCTTTAGGAACATATGGTAGTTCCAAAAAAAAGCCAAGTGAATATCTGAAGCATTAATGTGCCGTGCTGCTACCATCACAAGAGTAAAGAAAATCCAGCAATCTCCTAACACAACAACTGTTGCCTGCCAATTCTTATATCAAATAAAAACCATCAGTTAAGGAAAGAATGGTTGCATGGTGACTAAGCAGACAGATGGCAGGTGTGAGTCAAAACACTCTGGGGTGCTAGCTCAAATCATTCTGTATTACCACTGGAGAGATGGGGAATCAAACAACAAATCACCTATTGAATGAGGATAAAAATGCTTAAAACCCAACTATTAGAAATAGAAAAGTTAGAGTAGATAACCAAAGTTTTAAATGTCAGCGTTGTAACCTCTAAACCAAATTCTTTAGGTTTGCCCTTTGATCTTTCTCTGCCTCCATCTGGTTTAGCCTTCTCCACCCTTCATAGCTGGCAGTTCCCTGTGATGCACAAGAAGGTATTTGTTTCTGCACTTTACCGCCCCCACCTGAGCTGGGACCACCTGTTTCAAAGGTTACCTGGCTGCATTCCTGCAGGGCAACATTCCAAGTGCAGAGCTAAGAAATTAACCACATCCTTGCCTGGCAAGCAAATCGTGGTGACTCACTGCCTTAGCAGTGGTTCTGTTCCTGGGAATAGAAAATCTCATTTTTATATGTTAGACACATGCTCAGGAAAAAAAACAAAGACAAAGCCACTATCTCTTATTTGCATAATTGCTTTACATATTGCTGTCATAAAAAAGATTAACTTTAACAAATATGAATGTAATTATAGAAAAGGGCCCTAGGTGGAGCTTCAGTACTGGTGGCGACAAATGGAAGACCAAATTGAAAATAAAATAAATCAAAGCCATCCGAAAATTGCATAAGGAATCATTGCACTTTATAGACTAACCTATTTGTTGTTGTTCCAGCATAGAAATCAGCTGAATATAGAAGTATATGCTTTGTTTGTTTAGAATAACCCTCAAGAGAGTATGTTTGGTAATCAAGAATGAAAGCACATTAATGGCAGTATATGCCTGTATTCTGTCTCTAATGGAGTTTTACAAAGCAGTGTATATGAGAGAGAACTGTCCTTAACCTGTAGGCACACTCTCCCCAAACATCTCTCCTTTCTACATATAAGGACGCTACCGCTTATTTATTCATTTATATATTGTAAAAACATCTCTCGTTGGAAAAGAAATAATCAGAATTATTTTTAAGACAACTTGCTTTTATTGGATTATAAACACAGAAACTGTAAGATGTCAAAATTACTTTTTTTCTGGTTTTGTTTTGTTTCATTTTGCTTTGCTTTGTTGGTCGCCACTGACGAAGAATTTAGAGACACTTATTAGATTTTTTACAATTTTATTGAGCTATAATCGACAAACTTCCTATACAAGTATATTCAAGGTGTACAATGTGATGATTTGATATATTAATATACGTATACACTGTAAAATAATTACCACAATTAATTAACACATCATTGGTTAGAGTGTGGTGTTGTAATACCAAGGTCAAAGGTTTGGATCCCTGTACCTGCAGGCCACCAGAAAAGATAATAATAATAAAAGTAACACATCCATCACCCAACTTAAGAAATTAAAAATTGCAAATAAAATTTAAATTCTGTTGGTAACCCTCCTGCTCATACACCAGAATCCTCACCTTCAAGAAGTAATTAATTTGGTGTTTATCATTCAGGTATATATTATACTGCATGCATATATATATATATATATATATGTAATTAAACAAAACGTAATACATTGAGTACTTCTACATTTATACAGTTTGTGACGTATTTACTATATATGTCTTCTGCAATTTGCTAGATTCTCAACATTATGTTTGTGAGATTATCCATCATGATATATGTAGCTCTATTCATTCTTTTTTTAATAAACCTTTTATTTTTGGAATTATTTTAGACTTACAGAAAACTTGCAGAATACAGATAGCTCCCATATACCATTCCCCCAACTTCCCCTAAAGTTAACATCCCATACAACAATGTTTGTCCAAAGTAAGAAATTAACATTGGTGTGTTACAATTAACTAAACTTCAGACTCTATTTGGATATCACCAGTTTTTCCACCAATGTCATTTTTCTGTTCCAGAATCCAGTCCAAGATACCACAATGCATTTAGTATTCATTCATTTTTTTTCCCCTGCTGTATGACTATACTAAGATTTATTTCTCCATTCTTATGTTGATAGATGTTTAGATTGCTTCCGGATTTTCATTAATATTACTGATGATATCTTTGTGTAATCAGATGAAATCCTTGTGCACATTTCTAACACCTGTTCTTCAAAGTAGTTATACAACATACTCTCTCACAAATGTATCAAAGTTCCCAGTACTCCAAATTCTTTCCAGCTCTTGGTATCATCAGACTACATTTTTACCATTTTTATTGATATGAAGTAGCATCCATTTTTATTTTAATTGACATTTCTTCTATTAACTAATGAGATTGAGCACTTTTTCATGTGTGTTCGTATCCTTTGCTCTTTGATTTTTTTTGTACTGATTTGTAGATGTTTTATATATATGTACACATACCCTATACTAAATCTTTGTTGGCAATATGCTTTGCAAATTTTACATTTTCTATTTCTTGATGTCAAAGTCTTATCCAACTCTGAAAGCAAAAATATTCTTCTATATTTTATGCTAAACATTTGAAGGTTTTACTTTGTACATTTTGGTCTTTACTCCACTTGATGCAGATTTTGTGTATCATGTGAGATAGGAATCTGATTTTATTTTCCCCCCTGTGTAGATCCCACTGTCTCATCAGTACATATTCAATAATTTGTCTTTCCCTACTGATGTGCAATGCCATCGATGTTAAACATCAAGTTTTCATTTAGGCTTGGATCTATTTTTTTCCACTGTCCTTTCTTTTTCCTATTATTTTGCTAATACCATGCTATCATAATTATCTACCTTTATAAGACTTAATATCTGGAAGAATCCCCATTTTGTAGTTTTTCTTCAAGAGTGACTGGTTATTCTTTGCTCTTTGCTCTTTCATTTTATTCGAAGGATTCTATTAATTCCTTCATTTCAGGATCAGCTTGTTACAGTCCACAAAACAAAACAAAATAAAACAAAACGGTGGAATTTGGAATTGTTTGTATTTGAAGAAAAATTGACATATTTATGTTCTGAGTATTTATATTTATATCCATTGTATATTTGTTGTTCTCTTTTAAAGTTTATTAATAAAGATTTATAACCGTCTCCATAAAATCTTCACAATTATTAATAAATTAAATTTTTGGTACCTTGCATATTTTTTCTTTTAAATGTTACCTTTAAAAATTACATTGTGTAACTGTTATTGAGGTATAGAAATACAATTGATTTTTGTACATCGAAACATAACTAAATCTATTATTATGTCTAACAATTTGTCTTTAGTTTCTCTTGTGTTTTCTCTGTAGAAAATTATTATTTGCAAATAACACTGTTTTAGTTCTTCATTTGCAATCCTTGTGAGTTTCATTTGTGTATTTCCTCTTGAATTCACTAATTATGAGATACAAGTTTGTATATAGGTTCATTTATGTATTGCTGTTGTTGGGGAGGAAAAATAGTTTAGGCAGAAAAGGTAAGGATGGAGGGAGCTCTTCCTCCATTTGCTGTTTCTTTATTGCCTTCAGCTCAAAAATAATTTTTAAGAAAAAGGTATATTTTGGGGCGATATGTTCTGCTTTCCTTCACTGTGTAAGAGACTATCCCAAAACTTAGTAGTTCTTCAGTTTGGGAAGATGAAAAAGTTCTGGAGCTAGATGGTGGTTGGTGTTTGTTACAAAACAGTGTGAATGTACTTAATGCCACTGAACTGTACATTTAATAATGGCTAAAATGGTAAATTTTATGTTGTGTACATTTCACTAAAATACAAAAATTCTTAATGGAGTAATACAACAATTTACTATAATATATCTTATGATTCTGTGGATCAGGAATTTACTTAAGGCACAGCAGGGACAGGTGCTTGATGTCTGGGACCTCAGCTAATATGAGTCAAATGACTGGGGGCTGGAACACCTGGGATGGCTAGGCATTTCTCTTTTCTCTCCACACATCCCCTCCAAGTGACTAACTTGGATTTTTTTATAGCATAGTGGCCCCAGGGTAACTGGACTTACATGACATCTCAGGTCAACAAGACATCAAAATGAAAGCTGTTGGTTCTTATAGACAAGGACCTGGAACATAGTGTCAATTCCACTGTATTCTATTGTTCTAAGCACTCGAGGGGAAGGAAAAAAATCCACTTTTCCGTGGGAAGAATATCAAAGAACTGCAGCCATCTTTAATCCACCACAATGTCCACTTAGATAAAGCTTTTTAATTCTTTTCTTTAAACCATAGTCACCATAGTGTAGAATAGATCTCTTAAACTTATTCCTCCTGTCTAACTAAAATTCTCTGTCCTTGGACCAGCATCTCTTGTTTGTTATAATCTTTGATAGTCTTCCTGATTTTGCCTGACTTCTCTATCAGTTCTTGTAAGAGCTGTGTTAAAATTTACTGTTCTATGTTGGTGGATTTGTTAATATCTTCTTGTAATTTTGAAATTTTTTTTCTTTATGAACTTTTAAGCCAAGAGGATAGATTCATACTCATTTAGAATTTTAAAATTTTTCTTGTGAATCATACTTTCTCATGTCATGTAATATTGATTCTTAATAATTATTTTCCGAGGACTGTCCTGGTTTATGCTCGCTGTCTGAGAAATTTTTAATAGTGGTCTCTCTCATTCTTACTGTTGGGAAAATAGAATAGTTTGGTCAGGGCCCTTGCCTTGGGTACAGTTGGGTGTGGTTCAGCATTCTTTGTAAGCAAATTGTGTGTGCATGTGGAGTTAGTGCACATGTGTGCCAATGTGTCTTTTTAGTTTTGTTGCTATTCTTGTGTTCTTCAGAGAGAGAGAGAGAGAGAGAGAGGGAGGGAGGGGGGAGGGAGGGAGAGAGAGAGAGAGAGAGAGAGAGAGAGAGAGAGAGAGGAGTTTTAGTTAAGCAGGTGGGTGGGTGTCTGCCTTGGGTGTCTGCCCAGCACAGCCATGCTTTGTGGCTACTTGTGAATATGCTGTGCCCTATGGAAAGCCTATGGCCGCTTTCCTGTTGACTGGGATCTGGTTGCTGCACACTGTACTGCAAGGCAGCACAGACCAGGTGTTACAATGGAAAACCCCTTGGGAGGGGCAGGAAATGTGGCTATCCTTGAGCATGTCGTGCCCAGTGGCCACTTTTCTGCTGACCGGAGCTTGGCTGCTGATCACTATGCTGCAAACTGATCAAAATTTGCAGCAGAAAGCAAAGTTGTTGGAAGCATGGATAAAAGTCCTGGAGGATGACGTGTAGCAACTGGCCACTCCTGCCTCTCACACCAGGGAAGACGACCAACCCAGTGGTGAGTTGGGGAGACCATGTGTCTCCAGGCACGACCTGTTGTACATGAGAAATTGAGACAGCAAAGCAGCAGAAACAGGGAGAGCCCCTGGCTACTCCAGCTATGGGACCTAGGAGTGGATGGTGTAACATGCTCTAGAGACTACATAGTAAACGCATGTTGCGTTTGTCTGAAGGCAAAAGGCTCAGAGGGTGCCACTTAAACCTGATGGCTGGCCGAGTACTGTAAAACCCAAGAAAAGAGTACCTCATGCAGATGGGCAGATGACCCGAGGATGGGTGCCCCTGCAGAATTTCAAATATGTTTTCACCTGGTGAAAAGGTGGAAAAGTTAGTCTCCATTACTACATACCTGTCT
Source organism: Cynocephalus volans (assembly GCF_027409185.1). Classification (NCBI taxonomy): domain Eukaryota; kingdom Metazoa; phylum Chordata; class Mammalia; order Dermoptera; family Cynocephalidae; genus Cynocephalus; species Cynocephalus volans. The sequence goes on from NC_084464.1 coordinate 84,406,408, forward strand.
CAGTGGCAGTGGTTCCAGAATAGCCACAGATATGCCCAGGGGCAGGGTAGCCACTGCTTGATGGACTGGGTGAATGCAGCTATTTGAACTGTGGGCAAATGTTGCAAAAACTGCCTGAGACTGAGTGAGTAGATGGTGTAAGTCGAGCTGATTGAAATAATTCAAAAGCCAGAATGTAAAAGGGAAGCAGAGCATAAAGATTTGGAAAATTTGCAGCCTGGCCATGAGGTAGAAAAGCAGAGAGCTGGAGAAAAACCCAAGGGTGAAGTTGATAAACTGTTTGCTAAAGAGATTATCTTGGAGGTGAGGCAGCCAGATGCTAAGAGCCAAGACAATGGGGAAAAAAGTCCTAAATGCATTTGAGAAGTCACAGGCCCTTAGGGCATTTGAGAAGTTTGGGATAGTGCCCTTCCCATCCTATGAGAACTGAGTCGTCCTGGAGGGCAGACCTGGGGCACTGCACCCCTTGGCAAACTGCTCCTTGCATCCCAGCTGCTCTGGCTGGAGCAATCCTGCCTCAGCATCTCCGAAAAGCAGAAAGCCGAACACCTTGGTAGCATTCACATTGTGTTAAGTTTGCAGGCTGGCAGAATTTGAGAGCAGTGGAGGCCTTGCAGCCTCTACCCAGATTTCAGAAGATGTATGAAAAAGCCGGGGAACTCAGGCGGAGACCTACTGTGAGTGTGAGGCCACTGTGGAGGTTACCTATGGAGCAATGTGAAGCAGAAAAGTGGGGTCAGAGTCCCCACAGAGAACCCCCACTGAGGAAATGTCTAGTGGAGCCAGGACGGTGGGACTGCCACCAGGAGCCCAGAACTGTGGGGCTGCTGGCAGCATGCAGCACCAGCCTGGAAAAGCTGCAGGCATCAGGCAGCTCAATGTTCTGCACCTGGCAGAGCTGGAGGAGCGAGGTTGCCCTATGCTTTAGGGGTCCAAGTGCCCCAGTATGCTTAACATTTGCCCTATTTGGGTTTCAGATTTGTTTGGGGCCTGTTTTTCCTCTCTGTTCCTCCCTTTTGGAATAGCAATGTCTGTCCCACTGTATCTTGGAAGTAGATAAACTTGTTTTTGACTCTTTACAGGTTCACAGCTGGAAGGGCTTTTGCCTTTGGTCTCAGAAGAGACTTTGGACTTTTGAGTTGGTGCTGCAACAAGCTAAAGACTTTTAGAACTGGGTTGGAATGTGTGAATGTAGGGGTAATTTATCCTCACTAAGGGAACGTCATGGAAGATTCTGAATGCGTAGATTGTATGGCGAGGGACTCTGAAGAGATGGATTGTTGGGAAAATAGAGTATAGTTTGGTCAGGGCCCTCACCTTGGGTCCAGTTGGGTGTGGTTTGGCATTCTTTGTAAGCAAATTGTGTGTGTGTGTGGAATTAGTGCACATGCGCATGAATGTATCTTTTTAGTTTTGTTGCTATTTTTGTATTCTTCAGAGAGAGAGAGAGGAGTTTTAGTGAAGCAGGCTGGCAGGCGTCTGCCTTGGGTATCTGCCCAGCACAGCCATGCTTTCCAACCTATGACTCCAAGGACCTTTTGGCTGGTTATCTAGCTTATAGACCTGCATGAAGGGGTCTGGTGACCCAGCCTGGCATGTGTGGGGTCTGGTGACCCAGCCTGGTGTATGAAAGGTTTGTGACTCAGTCTGTGAATGGGCTTGAGGTGTCTGGAAGCTGCAGACCCAGCCCTAGCTCAACAATCAGCCCAGTCGGCAGGATTACCAACAGGTAGAAGAGCCTGACAACTGGCATAATCGTAGCACCACAATTGGCGTAGTTGGCAGGATTAAAAGTGCCATGCTTATACATGTCCTTTGGATAACAAATCATGTGGTGATCCTTCAAATAATGCTTTATTACTTAAAATTGTCTTTTCCCCAGATATTAATGTAGATACACCAGTTTTAATTTGTTATATGTTTTTCCATTAAAATAAAATTTAAAATTTTAATTTTTAACATTACCACTTTTTGTTTCAAAAAATCCCCATATAGCTGAATTTTTGTTTAATATTTTCTTCTTTGTATTCTCCAAATGTCTGTCTTTATCTGGTGAATTCATTTCATTTTCATTCATTGTGATTACCGATGTTTGGATGTGTTTTTAGCATCTTCTTTTTATGCTCCCTGTCCTGCGTTTGCTCTGCTTATTTTTAATTTCTTCTGACTGTATCAAGAGTTTAAAAGTTCTTTTTTTTTAAAGAAGTTAGAAATTCTATTTCTGCCCTTTGAGTAGTTACCCTTCATTGTTTTAAAACATAGTTATGTAACTAACAAAGCCAAAGTTAATCACTGTGACAGCTTGTCTTCTAAAAAATATAGTATCTTAGAATATCTTAACTCCAAAGACCTCCTTTCATACAAATTATTTTTGTCCAGGATTGTGATTGCATGGTTTTATTAAAAATCTCCAAATTAGTCATTATAAATAGTATTATTTTATGCAGTCTCTTGCTTAGTCTTAAGCACCTTTTTAAACTTTCTGTGAACACAAATCTTTCTTGAATTTCATTGTGTTCCTCTGAATTCAATTTCCTTCTTCCTGCAGTTTATCCTTTAGAAGTGCTTCAGTGAGAATTTGTTAGTAGTAAAGATTCTTAGATTTTGCTCATTGAAAATGTCTGCATTTTACCATTATTCTTGGACAGTAATTTAGGCAGGTATACAAGCATGCATTACCATTTACTTCCGCTTAGCCCTCTGAAGGTATTTATTATTCTCTGCTTTCTTTTGTTGCTGTTGAAAAGTCAGTTCTGGGTCTAATCAATAGTCTATTTCCCTTGCCTGTTTTTAAGGTCTTTTATGTATCTGCATTTTGCAACTATATTCTATATCTAAGTCTAGTCTTTTGTTGTTGTTGTTAAATCAACTTTATTGAGGTATTATTTACATATAGTAAAATGTACTCAAAGTATACATGTTGATAAATTTTGAAAAATATTATAAACCCATAAAACCACTGCCTCAGTTATGATATATAACATTTTCATAATCCCAAATGTTCTTTTGGTGCCTCTTTTAAGGCATTTCTCACCGAAACCTGACTCTTCCTTCCTGTCACTGTAGATTACAATTTTCCTTTTCAGAATGTCTATAAATGAATTAATATATTGAGTACTCTCTTGTGTCTGGCTTATTTTGATAAGCATGCTTTTGAAAATCATCCATGTTTTGCATGTATCAGAATATATTTCCCCATAAGTTTTACAGGTTTAACTTTTACATTTATGAATTTATGAATTTGATATCCATTTTAGAATTAATTTTTGTGTATAATACAAGGTAAAAGTGGAAGTTCTCTTTCCTTTTTTTTTTTTTTTTTTTTTGACAATTTCCTACCAGTTGTCTTACATTATTTGTTGGAAAACAAAACAAAACTACCTTGTTCCATTGAATTGCTTTGGAATTAGTTAACCATATATGTCTATTTCTGAACTTCCTATTTTGTCCCATTGATCTGTATGTTTAGCCTTATGCCAACACCATACTGCCTTGTTAATTTAGCTTTTAGAGTCAGGCAGTACAAATCCTCCTCCCCCACTTCCTCCTCTATCTCTTGGCACAATGAGCTATAGTCAACTCCATATCCAACAAATATGTATAATCAATTATGTTTCAATTAAAAAAAAAAAGTACAAAGGGAGAAAACCTCATATTAAGAAACTGTTGGTAAATGCCTTAGGGTATTAAGATATATAGCTATATTTACAAAACCCTTCACTCTACTTCATGCTTATGTAAATTTTCTAGAGATATTTCTCATTAGACCAATAAATAAAATTTCCAAGGAAATCAAAGTATTGTTGTTTGCATTTTCTTTATTGATGTGGTCTACTGTACTAGAAAGGTGAAGTAACAGCCAACATTAAAAATTAAAAATGGAAAAAGATATAACAAAGTGAAGCTGCTATATCATATTAATATCTAAAAAAAATATAATTTTGCACAAAAAAGCATTATTTAAAGGGTCACTACATGATTTATTATCCAAGGGACATGTTTGAGAGTGAGAGAGGCCACTAATAATTTCTTCAAATTTGGATAATTTATCCTTAAATTAAGAATGAAAATTTGAGGAGCATCTGATTTTCCAGCCTATAGCTTATTACCTATTTCTTACAAGTTGCATACCACTATTTTGTTCATTTTTTTAAATGGAGAACTGATTTTTAAATTTTAAAAAATTGATTACATTTTCAAGATAAATGGCAAACCATAAGGAAGTCATGTGAACCTGGAAGGCGACTGAGGCATGGCTTAAATAACAAAGAGTTTATTTGAGCCAAATTTTAGTACTGCAGTCCAGGAGGCACTTCCAGGTTACCTTGAGAAGTGCTCCAGGAAAGTGAAGACGTTGGGCTTTTAAAGGAAAAAGAGCCAATCAGAGGGGAGATTGTTACAATATTGTTTGTGTACCATTAAAATTGGTGCTAGCATCTTTAAGTAGTCTTGACAGTAAGGGATTGGTTGTAACAGTCTGTGAAACAATTCTCACCTAGAAATTCTTCATTTTAATAGGAAGGAGGTAAGTGAAATAACAGTTAACAGATGGTCAGCAGACAGATGGTCTGTAGATGCGGATCATTATTCTTCCAGGAGGTTGTGACCCTTGTGATTGATTAGAAAGTTTAAAAGTTCAGGGTGCCATTGGACATGATTCATTTCGGGAGTTCAAGAGTTCAGGGTGCCCTGGAATAAGACATGTCTGAAGCTCAAGCTAAAATGGCCTTCTGACTCCATTTTAGGTGCCTTGACTAGACTGAGGCCATTTTCCTTAATCAGTCAGAAAATATGTCTGTCAAAATAGTCTTCTTCATTTACATTATATCTTTAACACTTGTGAAAATCATTTGTAAATAAAGTGAGTCAAGATTAAAATTGGAGATGGGAGTCATTGATGTCTTAATTGTTTTCCTGCACATTTTCTTCTTCATGCTGATCTGTCTTTGTCTCCTGATACAATAACACATGTCAGAAAGTCTCCTGATGACTCTCTGAGAAAATCTTTCACTAATGCACTAGACTGTGTTTCTGTGTCATTCTCTTTTGATTTGTTTCCCATCCTTTCTGTGAATCCAAATCTTGCTCACTCTTTAAGGTCTAAACTAGGCTCCCAAGAAGTATTTCTTAAGTGTTATACTTCACTCTCATTTCTCCCTGCCTTGTGTCATTGGGAAAGACGTAATTTGATTTTGTAGTTTTTTTCTTCTTTTAATCGAGATATAACTCTTTAGAGTTAGTATCAGAATCATCATTTACTGAAAGGTAGAATATATAAGTTATTTATACTTTTAACAAGTTCTAACATGTATTCATCTTTCTTTGCATTAAAATAAATAAGTTTTTTTTAGATTATAAAAAAAACTAACATCTAAAGAAAAATAAATTTGTAATCATCTCTAAATCTATAGGGAGTCAGAAAATAAAGTCATGAAAAGAGGAAATGGTACGGAGTCATTATAATTCTCTTTTCCACATGGGCATCCTGGTTGTTCTCCACCCTCCTCTACTAATGCCCACCTTCTGAATCATAGGGTAGCCTGGAAGCCTTGAAAGAAAATTCTTCTTTGTGGTCAGAGAGAGGAAATGATCTCTTCCACGCCCCTTCTTCACACTATAGATGTGACTTGGAATAGAGTTCATGTAGACATAGTTATGTGCTTCTGAAAGGGACTACAAAAGGTGTGGGGTGGAGCCAATGGTGCCTATGACCACAAGTTCTACCAGTGCTGCTCAAAGTTTAGTATGCTTAAGAAATGCCAGGGAGCAGGTTAAAATGTGCCTTTAACCTGCTGTTGATCTAGGCGCTACATTTTTATCTAGACCTCCAGGGGTCTTGACACAGGTGATTGAATGAACAAACTTTGAAAATTACTGTAAAAGAATTCACCTGATGCTGCTTTTAATCCAGTACTTACAAAATGATGACTATTTTATTTACATGTGCATGAGCTTTCACATGCATTCTTTATCACAACCTCATAAGATAGGACAAACTGGAAGTATTATCCCTATTTTACAGATGATAAACCAAAGAGATTAAAGTCCCTCTGTCCATGTCAGAGCTGGATTGATAAGTCAAGTCCTCTGCCATGAGTCTAATACGCTCACTCTACCATGTGACTCTTTATGTCCACACTAAGCCTCCACTTCAATTAGGTATCAAGCCAAGGTAAGAAGAAGGTATGCATTTATAAGGTGAGCAGCTGCAAGTGGGATGGGTGGTTTGTCCTCTGTGAGTCTAAGAACTTTTTTTTTTTTTTGCCTTTACAAGAATGGAAGAGAGGGAGACTTACGTTCATTACTTACCTTATATAACCATAGTATAAGCCGGCAGTCCCCTGTAGAACGAGGGTACTTCAAAAAGTTCATAGAAAAATAGAACTAAAAGATAATACGAATCATTCCATAAACTTTTTGAAGTACCCTCGTATATTCCATATTTTTTTAAGGAACACACTTTTCAACAGTCTCCTCCTCTGTGAAGCCTCTTAACACTCACCCCTTGACAGAGGTACTCACTGCCCCCTTGTCTTGTCACTGTACTTTCCACTTGTCTTCAGCATTTTCCTACACATTCAACGGTACTATAATTATAGTACTCCCTTCCCAATTTTGAGTTTCTCTGACAGAAAATTATAAAAGAAGGAAATTTCTTTCCTGTATATCTTTTCTGAAACCTCAAGAATTTTTAGTATAAAGGGAGTTCTTTATTTGAAAATATTTAGAAAACAAGAGAATGCAGAAATAGGAGGTAGAGCATGCCTGGGCCACTGTAGAGGACCTGAAAATGTGAAGTCACTGTGGACATTAGAATTACTCTGCTGTAGCTGTTACCTTAGTGGAGGCTGAGAACAGGTTGGGTGCTACCAGAAACTTAGCTGTGGGGTCCAGGAAGCCAAATCATGAGGCTGTAAGATTCAGTCAAGACACTAAAAGTACACAAAGAGCATGGTACATGGGAAATGATACATTTGCACGAGATATGCTAACTTCAACAATGTAAAACAAATTTATACTGCTAAAATTTTGGAGGAAAGAGATCCTCAAATTTACTGATAAATAAGAGTTAGTAAATAGGTACTAGTTGTATATTACCATTGTAGTGGAGGAAAGACTTTTATTCTATGCTGTTAGTTTCCGTGGCTGGGCCTGAGAATTAAACTGACAAAAGATAGATTACAGGAGAAAAGCATACAAATTTTATTTCATGTTAATATTTGTATGTGTGTATAGAGGCCTTTTTTTTTTATTGAGTCATAGTTGATACATATTTTGGGGATTCAATGTTGACATATGTTGATCAAACCAATATTATTAGTATGTATATTGTTATAAATTGTGCTTATTCTTTATGCCCCTTGTCCAATCTCTCCCCATCCCCCTCTCCTTCCCCCCTCCCACCACTGACAACCCTAGATTTTTTTCTCTCCCTCTGAAATAGTAATGGTTACTCTGTTGGTTTGTTGCCTAGATGATCCGCCAATGCTGAAAGGTGTGTTCAGGTCCCCCACTATTATCATGCAGCAAATGCTTCTTCTGTCACTCTGGAATGGGCTTTGTGGAGAGAGACATCCTATTCCTTTCTTTGGTCTCTACTGGTGACTCTCCTTGTGTCAACGCACTCCAGTGGCTGGCGGACCATCTGCATGGTGGTTGTGATGTCTAGCCACTTTCACGGCAGCCATGCTTACTGTGGTGGCTGTAGTGGGCCACCCACATGGAGGTGATGTTTTTGGCATGCTTCTTGGCGATGGCGATGTACCTTGTTGTGGTGGGGGGTCCAGTCCCCAGCTTGATGCCCTAGGTCCCTGGGTGGAGCTCCAAGGCATTGGCGGTGTGCCTGGGTTTGGGCAGGACATCTTGTCCCTGGCTTAATGCCCCGGGTCCCCAGATGGGCCCGAGGTGCTGGTGGTGTGCCTGGGTCAGAACTAATTTTTTGTCTTTTGCTTACTTCTAAAACGGGGGAACTTTCTGTGGGAACCAGTACTTGAGCTGTGTTGTTGAGCTAATTTGCTGCTTTGCTGCTGTTTCCCCAGGGAAGACTTTTTGTGCAGCTCAGGGTTTAATGGTTGTCCTTATAGGTACTTCCAGCACTTGGCTTGTGTAGAAACTCTGATCTGGGCCTGAATCTTTTCATCAAACTGTACCCCATGCAATTCTGCATTCCTGACCAGTGTCCTCTGAGTGGTCCTGCACTGATTGGGGGACAGATCGGCTCTCCTTGCTGTGTCCCAGTGTTCTCCTGGTGGGCCTGTCTCCCCCACCGCCTGTGCTCCAAACACCTCCCATGGGTTGGGACCTGTGCGGGTCCCTTGTGATGACTCACTGGCCTCTGAATGGCTCCTTTTTTCAGTTGTTCTGGCTCCTCGCTCCTCTGTGGGTCCATGGGAGCCCTATTAGTGGTCTTGCTGTCCTGGGGGCCACCAAGGCCCTCTTCTCTCCTGCCGCCTCCAAGCAACTCCATCTGAAGGGCACAGTGTGGCTTTTGCCGGCTCAGCAGCTCCAGCATTAAAGCGGCCATGGCACAAAATGCTCCAAGCAGTTTTTTCTTTCTCTCATCGTGGCTTCTCCCCCTTCATGAACTCCATAGGTCTCTCCTCCTCTTCCCCTGAGCTCCAGCGGCCACAGCTTGGCTACTGGTACGTTTTCATAGTTATAAATTGGTTGATTTGTGGGAGAGAGTGATGCTGGGAACTGTCTATTCCACCATCTTGACTGGACCCTGGAGGCCTTTACATATAAGAAATAATAACCCAAAGAATCAGATAGGCCTGATATGCCATTTTAACAAATGTTAGATGTGGAGATGAGACAACACAAAGCAAAAAGGAGTTTGGATTAGAAGTGGTAAATTGTGAGAAAGTGAATAGGGCCTATATTGGGGGAACTAATGGAAGATAAGGGTCATTTTAGCAGGTTTGTTTGTACAAATTCATCTTGGTATTAACTCCCTGTCTCTGATGATAAGAATGTTTGCCTGTTTCTGGTAGAGGGAGCACACTTTTCTTATGGGAAGTTTATGCCCTGCTTTTAGGTAGAAGTGCGGAGGTCAGAGAGCCCTTCCTGCATCTGCTGTTTCTCAATTGCCTTCAGCTCAAAATAACCAATATGTCAAAGTGGTATATTTGGAGGTGACATGTTTTGATCCCCTTCACCATTTATTAGTTATTTTAAATGAATGTATAAAATTACCAATGGTATGTTCTTATTTAATGAGAACAAATGCTTTGTTTCCACAAAGGTATTATGCACAATAATTAATAAAATAATTAATAAAAATTATTAATAATTAATAATAAAAATTTTAAATTGGTTAATAATTAAAAATAATTAATTAACAACTGTATTTGTTTATCCTGTATTCATAGACAAAAGATTATAGCCTGGACCTGGACACTTCCCAGGATCATGTCTGGGATGGAACCAGAATTAGGATTTCTTGGCAGCTAAAGTAATTGGCTACTAATATTTGCTTCCAGGTCACATAGACATTGTGTCCAGGTATGATAAGCTTCTCACAGGGTTCAGAACGTTTGAGAATGTTTTTAAAAAAATTGGTTCCAAAACAGAAAAAAAGGTACAAAAGAAAAACTAATGAATTATTTGTTAAATGCTTACAAAATGTAAGATTATGCCAATTTTATTAATTGACTACTCATAAAAGTTTCATTCCATTTGTAAGTTAGATTATATCATTTGGAAAGAATTCTGCAGTATGCTTGATGATATGTAATACATCAGAGTCAATTGTCCTATAGTCTTAATTATAGTCAAATCATTTAAAAGGCAAAATCATTAATGTTTCAAAATTTAAAGAAAAATGTGTTTATTATGGCTTATGAGGGCGGTGGATTTATTTTAATATGTTTGCTAAATCGAAGGGTTTGTACCTTTAGAGGAAGAGTGCCTGGAGCCCTAGGGCCATGCTGGGTTCAAGAATATTTAGTGCTTTTATTATGGAAAGCGCAATTATATATACAAAGGAGTAAAAAAAGAAACTATAACTATGAAATAACATTTTTCATAGTATAAAAGTAACATTTGTTCACTGTATAATATTTTGGTATAAACATTTCTAATCCTATGCAGAGATATCTACTGTAAATATTAAGTATATTTTTAAAATTTTTGTTTCACTAGCCCTAAAAACTTTTTGAAGCATGAGCTCACTATTTTCTAACAATAACATCTGAATACCAGTTTTGCTTTATGCTATCCTTAAAGCTTAATTTTAATGAATATTAAATGAGCCAATGTTAGAGCTAGAAGTAGACATTAGTGTTTTGTACTCCTACACTGAATTGTAAAGATAGATTTTTAGTCTCAGATGTGATGTTGATTCCCATGACCGCTTACATTTCTTATCTGTATTCTTAACAACTAAACTGCATTATAAGGAGATAAGTATATTGAGAAGTATTTTATAATAGTCAAAATATTTGTTTGTTTCTCAGTATATCAGTAGTTGTCAGTAATTTTTGTTTTCATAAATCTTTTTAAATGGCAAAATACTTTCCATACTTTCCTATTCCTCTGTCTTCTCTCCTTTATATTCAAATTATCTCCTGATTTTTTTTCATACCAAAGAAGTTGGTTAAAATTGGAAAATTAATTTATTTGAGCTGATGTATGAATATTTCACTTTAGCAAAGAGTTACTACTTAGAATACCAGCTCAGGGTCTTCAACAACCGCAATAGCAACACCCTACTAGTAACATAGTCTAATCCTTAAACTATTATTATCATATAATGATGATATCGGAAGGATTTAAAAATGTACATTTAAGAAGCATCAAACTCATCACCTCATAGGTCTTTCATATCTCTAAGTATTTTTATGCACAGCCCAAGAAAGTGCTGCCTTTCAGAGATGAAGATAACACTCCTGATTCAACTTCATTCTTTTAGTTATTTCCCTAACAGGGATGATAAAAAAATAGAAAAGCTAAAAGCTGGCACAATCTTGGTGTACATGTATTCATTAATATGAACACCTTAAGAGGCCCTTTATGGCAGAAGGCCATATTTGAATGATTGTGTTTTTTTCTGATGTTACACCTGGAGAGGAGTGTTGACAAAGCAGCATGATAATAACAGCTCCATCTATTTGATTCAATTCCACAAATATTTATTGAGGGCTTACTTTGTGCCACTCCTTGACTCGGTCTCAGTAATATAAGGATGAACAAGACAGACAGGGATCCTGTTCTCAAAATGCTCACAGTTCAACAGGAAAATAGATACAGAACAATAAATTATGAGTGTGAAAAATACTGTGAGGTTAATATGGGAGCTTATACGAGAGATTTAGCCTAGTCTTAAGACTATGGAGAGATATCTGTAACAAATTAAAGTTAAATTGGAGCTTGAAGTATGAATAGGTACTAGCTCAGGGTAGGGAGGCAGTGTTCTAGGCAGAGGTAACAGCATGTCTAAATACAATAAGTCAAGATAAAATGGAAAGATTTCTCATTTGCTGGAGCATAGAATGAAAGGGAGAGGCTAGAAATAAGCCTAGAGAAGCTGGCAGAATCAGATTGTGGGGTGACCATATAAGCCAATTAAAAATTTTTGAAATCAGAATTAAAAGCCATGCATAATCTAATTTAATACTTAACTATATGAGGTAGGTAGGTACTATTACTCTTTCCATTTTAGAAATGAGTACACTGAAACTGCAAGAGTTAAGTGGGTTCCTTGAGCATATATAGATAGTAAATAGCAGAGCTGAGAATGAAATTTAGGGTGTCTGGGTCCAGACCACTCTCTTCATTGTATGGCTCACAAACTCATATGCCTTCAGACAGGTAAATGAGCAAAAACTGCTGGGTGAAGAACAGTAAACAGTGGTTGAGACGTTACAAATAGGACAGTGTAACCCTGTCGATGGATACTAGCCACTACTTAGCTCTAGCTCTATGGGTGGATGACAGCCCAGTGTTGCCAGACGTTTTGATTTTTCAAGAGAAGCTGAAAAACACATCTTGTCATGGAAATCTTATTTTAAAATGTTGGTAACTAATAAAAATTTTAGAACAACTCTATCCATTGAAGGCAGTATGACAGACTAGAGACAATAAATGACTCTTCCAATTAAAAGAGTAAAAATACTAGAAAAATACAGGAACTGTCTTTTAAGGTATATTGCTGTTTATTTAAGAATCAGGCTCTCCCAGAGGCCAAAAATAAAATTTACACAGAAACCCTCGGTAGTGGGGGTGGGGTGGGGAGGGAAAGGAGTAACACATTTTCCCTGTAGGAATTCTGCTCACCCCTATATATTGTGAGATTCCACCTGGACAGCTTTGGAGTCAGAGATGAGGCAATAGACAGTAAAGCCTAAAATCTGTTCTGGTGAGGAGTCTAAAAAGAGACTCTTGCATAAACATGGGACCCCTAAGGGCTACCCCTCAGTGAACGAATGAATAAGTAAGAAGCCCAGTGATCAGCAGGAGACCACAAGGAAGCCAGTCAGTTTTCATCCCACTGTGAGGCGGTGAGGGAGATAAAAAAAATTATTGCACATTATAAAGTACAGTTCAGTTTTCAAGGAGGCTTGCAGTCATTTTTTCATGAAAACTGTATGTTTTGAAAAACTTCAAGTGGAAGATTTAAAGTATTGCCAATTTATTGTGCCCCAGGTGACTAGCAGAAGCAAACCCAAATCCTTCAACAGGGGTTTCAAAGAAGTCAGTACAAACAAAGCTATTTACGATCAACAATCTCAAATGCAAATGAAATCAAGACAGGACATTGAACAGAAACAAGTGATGGCAGAATCGGACCTTAAATCTTTAGACACTGAAATTATCAGACTATAAAATAATGCTTAATGTGTCTGAGGAAGTAATAGAGGAGATTGAATATATGAAAAGAAATAATACATATTATAATTGAAACTTTTAAAAATTTTGGAATAAAGTATAGAATTTAGTAAAACTGAAAGTAGAATTGTTGATACCTGGGGTCTTAGGCAGAGCCAAGGACAGCATGCCCCACTTGGGAGCAGGCAAGGAGCACACTGAGAACACCCTTCCACATGGGTCACCCACCACAGGCACCACCACAGCTATGGCTGCTACAAAAGCAGGTCAATGCCACAGCAGTAACCACAGCCACCATGCAGGCGGCCCACCAGACACTCAACTGCGTGACACAAGGAGAGTCACCAGCAGAGACCAGAAAAAGAAGAGAACGTCTCTTTCATCAAAGCCTGCTCCAGTATAATAGAAGAAGCCGCTGTTCTAGCATGCCTCTGCTTTATTTCTGATTTTAGTGATTTCTTTCTTCTCTTTTTCTTGCTCAGTCTAGATAAAGGTTTGCAAATTTTGTTCATCTTTTTAAAGAATCAACTTTTGGTTTGTTGATTCTATTATTTTTTATCACTATTTCATACATTTCTGTTGTAATCTTTGTTATTTCCTACTTATATTTGCTTTTGGTTTAGTTTGCTCTTCTTTTTCTATTTTCTTGAGGTAGAAGTTTATGTTACTAATTTGAGATTTTTCTTATTTTTAATGTAGGTGTTTACAAGTGTAAATTTTTGTCTAAGTACTGCATGAGCTTGCATCCTATACAGTTTGATATATTGTGCTTTGATTTTTATCTCAAAGTACTCTCTAATTTCCCTGCGATTTTTCTTTTTACCCATTGTTTATTTAGGAGAGTATTGTTGATTTCCACACATTTGTGGATTTTCTAAATTTCCTTCTGTTACTGTGGTCAGAAAACATATTTTCTATGATCTTAGTCTTTTAAAATGTATTAAGACTTGTTTTGTGGCCAAAAAAAATTAGAATAAAATAAAATAAAATAAAAATTTAACCAATTCATAAAAAAAAGAAAATAGAATTGTTGAAGTGGAAGACAAATATTGAGATATTGTCCAGATATGCTTTCTTTTGTCCAGTCATTTCTCTACTAAGTTATTGTTCTTGATGCAGGTGCTGTGTAAGCTGGAGTTCTAAGCCACTGCTTTGAATTACTCTTCTTTGATATTTCTCCTGCGTGATATGCACTGCATGAGCTAATAAACTTGTTTGTTTTTTCTCTTGTTAATCTGTCTTTTGTTATAGGGTTTAATCTCAACTAAGAACAAAGTGGGGTAGAGTTCTACCTCCCCTATAGTGGGTGGTGGCAGGAGGAGCCAGAGACTCTATGTGTTCATTTGGGTTGGGCCTGGGCACCAGATCCACTGGTGCTCCCACAGCAACAGGCATCATGGGGGCAACATGGAAACTGGCACTCTCTGTGGGGAAGGTCATGGCAGCTGACAGTGCTGGTTTTTGAGGAAACAGCTACAGCAGCCATGGAATCATCAGGACCTCCCCAAGAGCCATCAACTGGGGACCTGGGGGAAGGTGAGTCTGAGGAATTGCATTAAGTGTGTCCAAAACAATTGGATATCTATATTGGAAAATATGACATCAGACCTTACCTCATACCTTTAAAAAATCAATTCCAGGTGGAGTAGAGATATAACTGTGAATAGCAAAATTTTACAGGACAATTCAGGATAATATACTTATCTCTAGAAGAGAAGGGTTTCATAAACAGGACTCCAAAAGTGCAAATCACAGAGCAGATTTTAAAATTTTACAACACTGAAGTTAGAATCTACTGTTCATCAAAAGACTTCATAAAGGGAGAAAGGACAAACTAAAAATTTGGAGAAAATATTTGCTACATATATAACTGAGAAAGATATTCAGGCTACCTCAAAAATTTTTACAAATCAATAAGAAAATGAAAAATAATCCAGTAGAAAAATGGACAAACAATATGAATATTTCACACATTGTCTAAAATGCTCAAACTTAATATTTAAATCAATTAATGTAATAATATAATAGAATTAAAAAAAACATTTGATCATCTCTATAGACAAAATTCAACATCATTCATGATAAAAATTCTCAATAAACTAGAAATAAAAAGGAAATTCCTCAATCTGACTAAGGGCATCTATAAAAATTCACAGCTTCCATTATACTTAATGGTAAAGGGCTAGATGCTTTCCCCTTAAGATCAGGAAAAATGAAAGGATGTCTGCTCTCGCCAATTCTACTGAACATTGTACTAGAGGTTCTAGCCAGGACAATTGGGCAAGAAAAAAGAAAAGGAAAAAAAACAAGGCATCCCGATTGGAAAGGGAGAAGTAAAACTATCTCTATTTGCAGATGACATAATCTTATATTTACAGGAGACTTCTGGGAAGATGGTGGATTAGAGGTACCCAGGGCACATTCCTCCCACAGAAGAAGATGGAAAAGGGCCCACCATCACTGCCCCTGCAGCTGCCAGAGACATTGTCTGCTCCCAGAACCATCACCCATCACAGAGCAGATTCCTGCAGAGGAGCACTCCTGCAGGAGGCCCATCACTATAGCCACTGACACTGTGGACACAAGCGATATGGCTACCTCTCCCATAAGGTAACCCCACTGCTGCCAAGGACACTGCAGACATGAGAGAGATGGGTGCCACTCTCATGAGGTAACCCCACTACCTCTGTCGACACTGCAGACATGAGGGAGGCCTTTGCAGCCATTGCCATGGCTGCTGCCACCACCACAAGGTAACCCTACTATCACCAAGGACACCATAGATGCTAGGGAGGTAGTTGCAGGGAGAGAGACTGCTGCTGCCCCCATGAGATAACCCCACTGCTGCTGCAGACACTGTAGAGGCAAGGGAGGCAGGTGCAGCTGCCAGCACAGCTGCTACTCCTTTGAGGTAACCCCACTGCTGCCAAGAACACCACAGATGGTAGGGAGGCAGTTGCAGCCACTGACACTGCTGCAATAGCCACAAAGTAATCCCACTGCCACTGTGGACACTGTGCTACACAGGCAACCACTATAGACTCTGCTGCCAAGTGGGCAGCTGCTGCAACTACCACTGCTGCAGTTGCCACCACCACCAGTGCTGCCAGGCAGCCAGCATCATTGTGTGAGCCGCCTGCCACTACTGGAGAAACCACTGCCATGCAGGCAGCCTGCCAAAGCTACCACCACCATAGCCACTGCCACGTCAAGGGTGACCTACTATCACAGTACCAGCTGCAGGAGTCACTGATAGTGTGCAGGTAGACCACCAACTACTCAATTACGTTCACACAAGGAAGGTCACCAGCAAAGTCCAAGGAAGGAGAGTAATAGAAGAAGCAACTTCTCTACCAGATGACCAGACATCTATGTAGAGATACAAGAAATATGAAAAACAAGAAAACATAAGTTCACCAAAGAAATGCAATAATGTCAAGTACCAGAGCCCAACATCAGGAAATCCTAGAAATGACTGAAAAGGAATTCCAAGAAAAAATTTTAAGGAAACTCTGGGCCGGCCCCGTGGCTCACTAGGGAGAGTGTGGCACTGGTAGCACCGAGGCCATGGGTTTGGATCTTATATAGGATCCAGTGCACTCACTGGCTGAGCATGGTGCGGACCACACCGTGCCGAGGGTTGCGATCCCCTTACTGGTCAAAAAAAATTTTAAGGAAACTCAATGAGATACAACAAGACACAGTTAGATGACACAAATAATTGAGCAAAACTATTCAGGATCTGAAGGGGGAAAATTACAAAGAGATTAATACTATAAAAAAGAATGTAGTAGGACTCCAGGAACTGAAGGAGTCATTTAATAAAATAAAAAACACAACCGAGAACTTAAGCAGCAAGCTAGAGTAAACAGAAGAAAGAATTTCTGATTTCTGATCTTGAAGACAGTCTTTTCAAAATAATTCAGGCAGACAAATAAGAATAAAGAATTTTTTTTAAATGAAGAAAATCTAAGAGAGATAACAGCTAACTTTAAGCACACAAACATCTGAATTATGGGTGCTCCTGAACAGGAAGAGAAAGGAAAATGCATAGAGGACATAGTCAACAAAAGAACAATGGAAAACTTCTCAGGTATAAGGAGAGACATGGACCTTCAAATTCAGGCGGCTCAAAGATCTCCAAACAGATTCAATCTGAAAAACTCCTCTCTGAGACACATTATAGTCAAACTGGCAAAACTCAAAGACAAAGAGAGAATTCTAAAAATAGCAAGTGAAAAGTGTTAAATCAACAATAAGGGAGTCCCCATCAGACTAACAGCAGATTTCTCAACAGAAATTCTATGGGCCTGAAGAGAGTGGGATGATATATTCAAAATACTAAAAAAAAAAAAACCCTGCCAGCCAAGAATACTATACCCAGCAAGGCTACTCTTCAGGAATTAAGGAGAAATAATGTATTTCCCAGACAAACAAAATCTATGAAAGTTCACCACCACAAGACCAGCCCTATAAGAGATCCTCAAGGGAGTCCTGCATCTGGAATCTAAAAAATGATAATCACTACCATGAATACACAAGAAAGAACAAAACCCATTGGTAGAACAAAAATGCAAATGAGAAAGAGAAAGAATCTGTATCTTACTACCTCCAAAATCCAACAAACACCAAAGACAAACCAAATAAAAGGGAAAGAAACAAAAGATATTTAAAACATCCAAATAAAAGTCAATAAAATGCCAGGCGTAAGACAATATGTTTCAGTAACAAACCTAAATGTAAATGGATTAAATTCTGCACTCAAAAGACCCAGACTGGCTGATTGGGTTAAAAAGCTAGACCCATCCATATGCTATCTACAAGGGATTCACTCACCTGTAAAGACTCACATAGACCAAGAGTGAAAGGATGGAAACAAACAAACAAACAAAAAACAGGCACACTGAAATAAAAAATGAGCAGGATTGAGTATTCTTATATCAGATAAAATGTATTTTAAACCAAAAACTATAAAAAAAGACAAGGAAGACCACTAAAAATGATAAAGGGATCTATCCAGCAAGAAGACATAACAATCATAAATATATATGTACCCAACATCAGGGCACCCAGATATATAAATCAACACTATAAGACCTAAGGAAAGAGATAGACCCAAACACAATAACAGTTGGGGACCTGAACACCCTTCTATCAACTTTGGACAGATCATTTAGGCAACAAACCAACAGAGAAACACAGGATTTAAACCACTCTTTAGACAAATTAGACTTGCCAAATATCTATGGAAAACTTCATGCAACAACCACAGAATACACATTCTTCTCATCAGCTAGAATCCAATTCCAAAATTAGCAGGCAGAAAGAAATAATTTAGATCTGAGCAGAACTAAAAAAAAAAGAGACCCAAAACCCCCAAAATGATACAAAATATCAATGAAACCAAAAGTTGGTTTTTTGAGAAGATAAACAAAATAGGCAAACCATCAGCTAGGCTAATTTAAAAAAGAAGAGAGAAAATCCACATTACAAATACTATAAATGAAAAAGGAGACATCACAACCAATACCATAGAAATACAAAGAATCATTAGAGACTATTATAAACAACTATACACCAACAAATTTGAAAACCTGGAGGAAATGGATAAATTTTTGGACACATACAAACTACCAAGACTGAACCAAGAAGAAATAGAAAACCTGAACAGACCAATAACAAGCAATGAGATTGAAGCAATAATCAGCAGTCTCTCAGCAAAGAAAAGCTCAGAATTGGATGGTTTCACTGCTGAATTCTACCAAACCATTAAAGAGAAATTAATACCAATTCTCTTAAACTATTTCAAAAAATTGAAATAGAGCCTTTCTTCCAAACTCATTCTATAATGCCCACATCACCTTGATACCAAAACTGCACAAAGATACAACATAAAACACAAAAGTATAGGTCAATATCTTTGACGAATATAGATGCAAAAATCCTCAATAAAATATCAGCAAATAGAATACAGCAACTTATTATAAGAATTATACACCATGACCAAATAGGGTTCTTTTCAGGATGCAAAGATGGCTCAGCCAACACAAGTCAATAAATATGATACACCACATCAACAAAATCAAGGACAAAAACCATATAATTATCTGAATAGATATAGGAAAAGCATTTGACAAAATTCACCATCCCTTCATGATAGACATAGCAAATTAGGTGTAGAAGGAAAGTATCTTAACACAATAAAAGCCATGCACAATAAACCTACTGCCAGTGTTATCCTGAATGGGGATAAGCTGAACATTTTCCCCTTAGGAATGGGAACAAGACAAGGATGCCCACTCTCACCATTCCTGCTTAACATAGTATTGAAAGTAATAGCTAGAGCAATTGGGTAAGAGAAAGGAAAAAAGGGCATTTAGATTGGAAAAGACAAAGTTAAATTGTCCCTTTTGCAGGTGACATGATCCTACATATAGAAAAGCCTAAAGACTCTACAAACAAACAAAAAACTCTTAGGGTTGATAAAAAATTTCAGTAAAGTTGCAGGGTACAAAATCAACATGCAAAAATCAGTAGTGTTTATACTCCAAGAATGAACCAGCAAAAAAAGAAATCAAGAAAGCTAGCCCATTTACAATAGTCACCAAAAAAATAAAATATCTAGGAATAAATTTACCCAAGGAGGTGAAATATCTCTACAATGAGAAATACAAATTGCTATCGAAGGAAATTAATGAGGACACAAAAAGATGGAAAGACATTCCATGCTCTTGGATTGGAAGAATGAACATAATGAAAATGTCCATACTACCTAAAGTGATCTACAGATTCAATGCAATCCCCATCAAAATACAAATGGCATTCTTCACAGAAATAGAAAAATAATCCTAACATTCATATGGAATAAAAAATACCCCAAATAGCCAAAACAATTCTGAATGAAAAAATTAAGCTGGAGGCATAATACTACCTGACTTCAGATTATACTACAAAGGTATAATAACCAAAATGGCATGGCACCAGTACAAAAACTGACACTTAGACCAATGGAACAGAATACAGAACCCAGAAATCAACCCACATACTTACAGCCAAATGATCTTCAACAAAAGCACCAAGAACATACATTCAGAAAAAGACTGTCTCTTCAATAAAAGGTGCTGGGAAAACTGGACAGCCATATGTAGAAGAATGAAACTGGACTTGTACATCTTATCATATACCAAAATCAACTCAAAACAGATCAAAGACTTTAATATAAGACCTGAAACTATAAAATCATAAAGGGAAACATAGGGAAACACTTCAGGAAGCAGGACTGGGCAAAGACTTTATGAATATGACCCTAAAAGCACCAGCAACAAAAGTAATAGTAAGCAAATGGGATTATATTGAATTAAAAAGCTTTTGCACAGGAAAAGAAACAATTAACAGAGTGAAAAGACAACCTACAGACTGTGAGAAAATATTTGCAAGCTATGCATCTGACAAAGGATTAGTATCCAGCATATACAAAGAACTCAAACAGCTTAACAGGAAAACACCAAATAAACCAACTTAAAAAAATGGCAAAGGAGCTGAATAGGCATTTCTCAAAGGAAGATATACAAATGGCCAATAGACACATGAAATAATGTTCAACATCACTCAGCATCAAGGAAGTGCAAATAGAAATAACAGTGAGATATCATCTCATCTCAGTTAGAATTGCCATCATCTAAAAGACAGAGAGTAACAAATGCTGGTGAGGGTACACAGCAAGGAGGACCCTCTTGCACTGTTGGTGGGACTATAAATTGGGGTAGCCATTATGGAAAACAGTATGAAATTTCTTCAAACAACTACGGATAGAACTGCCAGACAATCCAGCAATCCCCATGTATTAGTACATTTTGTGTTGCTATAACAGAAATACATGAGATTGGGTAATTTATAAAGGACAGAGGTTTATTTAGCTTATGATTCTGGGACAGCTACATCTGGTGTGGTCCTCAGGCTGCTTCTACTCATGGTGGAAAGCGGCAGACAGCCAGTGGGTATAAGCAGATCACATGGCAAGCGGAAGCAAGAGAGAGAGGGGAGGTGCCAAGGTATTTTAAACCACCAGCTCTCATGGGAACTAACAGAGTGAGAACTCACTCATTAATCCCCCCACCTAGGGAGAGCATTAATCTGTTCATGAGGGATCTACCCCCATCACTCAAACAGCTTCCAACACTTTCACATTAGGGATCAGATTTCCTCATGAGTTTTGGCAGGGAAAACACAGCCAAACTCTATCACCCACTGCTGGGTATATACCCAAAGGAATGGAAATCATAATGTGGAAGAGATACCTGCATGCCTGCGTTTATTGTGGCTCTGTTTTCTTTGGCCAAGAGTTGGAATCAACGTAAATTTCCATAGTCAGATGACTAGATAAGGAAAATATGGTATATTTACACAATGGACTACTACTCTGCTATACAAAAGAATGCAATTCTGCCATTCACAGCAACATGAGTGAATTTAGAGAAAATTATGTTAAAGTGAAATAAACAAGGCACAGAAAGAGAAATACCACATGTCTTCACTCATTAGTGGGAGCTGAAAAATAAACAAATAAATTTTAAAAAAAGAAAGAAGGAAAGATACAACAATCACAATAATATACTGAACTTTCAAAAGGAGACAACAGAACTAAGGTTTGCAGAGGTGAGAGAGAGTAAGGGAGGAATTGGTAAGGGGCCACAAAAAATGATTACATTGCATATTGTTGGATATACTAATTATCATGATTTGAGCATCATATATTGCCCACAGGTATTGATATTCAACTCTGTACTCCACAGATATGTACAATCAACAAAAATAAAATAAAATAAAAATAAATAAATAAATAAATTAGAAAAATATAATAAAAGCAATAGAATAGGGGAGAAAAAATTTTATATTTTCAAAAGGATTCCACTAAAAACTATGAGAAGTAATAAATGATTTTGGCTAGATTGCAGGACATAAGATCAGTACAAAAATTGATTGCATTTCAATACAGTAGCAATGAACAGACAATAAAATTAAGAAAAAATTCCATTTATAATAGCATCAAAAAGAATAAAATATTTAAGAATAAATTAATAAAAGTACAAAATTTACACTCTGAAAATTACAAAACCTTTTGAAAAAAATTAATGAATACCTAAATAAACAGAAGGACATTTTGTGTTTACAGAATGGAAAACAATATTGGAAAGATGGTAAGCAGTACTCCCCAAATTGATGTACAGATTCAATGCAATCCCTATTAAAATCCCAGCTGGCTTTTTTACAGAAATTTATAAGCTAAACCTAAAATTCATATGGAAATTCAAAGGACCACAGATAGCCAGAACAATCTTGAAAAAGAAGAAAAACGTTGGAGAACTTACACTTCCCAATTATAAAACTTACTGCAATGCTGCAGTAATCAAGATGCTGTAGTGCTGGAATTAAAACAAACAAACAAAAATATAAATCACTGGAATAGAATTGAGAATCCAGAAATAAACCCTCACTTTTAGGGTTAATTGATTTTTAAAAGGGTACCAAGACAATTTAGTGGAAAAAGAAACAGTCTTTTTAAGATATGTTGTTGGGAACAACTGGATATCCACTTGTGAAACAATGAAGTTGAACCCCTACCTTACACCATATACAAAATTTAACTCAAAATGGATTAATCTAATGTGATAGCTAAAACTATAAAACTCTTGTAAGAGAACATAGGCATAAATCTTTATGACCTTGAACTAGGCAATGATTACTTAAACATGACCCCAAAAGCAGAAATAACAGAAGGAAAAAGATAAATTAGACATCATTAAAATTAAAACATTTGCATTTCAAAGAAAACCATCAAGGAAGTGAGAAGACAACCCACCAAATGGTAGAAAACTTTTGCAAATTCTATAACTGATAAGAGACTTGTATGTAGAATATATAACAAACTCTTACTATTCGTTAATAGAAAGACAAATAACCCAATTTATTTATTTATTTATTTTTTGTCTTTTTCGTGACCGGCACTCAGCCAGTGAGCGCACCAGCCATTCCTATATAGGATCCGAACCTGCGGTGGGAGCATCGCTGCGCTCCCAGCGCCGCACTCTTCCGAATGCGCCACGGGCTCGGCCCCAAATAACCCAATTTAAAAATTGGCAAAGGATCTGAATAGACATCTTTCCAAAGAAGATATACGAACAGCCCATAAGCACATAAAAAGATGGTCAACATCACTAGTCATCAGGAAAATGCAAATTAAAACCAAACTGAAATACCATTTCACATTATTTGTATAATCAAAATACAGATAATAAATTGTTGAAAGTGTGGAGAAATTGAAACCCTCATGTACTCCTAGTGGGTATATAAAATGGTACAGCCACTTTGGAAGACAGTTTGACAGTTCCTCCAAAGGTTCAACATAGAGTTACTACATGACTCAGCAATTCCACTCCTAAGTATACATGTCCCCAGAAAAATTTGTGTACGAATGTTCATAGCAGCATTATTTATAATAGCTTAAAGTGGAAACAACTCATACATTGTATTTCTATACAACATTCAACTGATGAATGGATAAATAAAATGTCTTCATAAATGGAAGATTATTCAGCAATAAAAAAGAATGAATTACTGATACATGCTATAATGGGAATAAACCTTAAAAAATTATGCTAAGTGGAAGAAGCTAGTTACAAAGAACCACATATTATATAATTCCACTTATAGGAGATATGTAGCGTAAGTAATCTATAGAGATGTAAAGTCATCAGGGCGGAGGGACTTGGGGGAAATGAGAATGCCTGCTAATGGGTACAGGGTTTCTTTTGGGGGTGATGAAAATATTCTAAAACTGTTTGTGGTGATGGCTGCACAACTCTGTGCATAAACTAAAAATCGTTGATTGGTACGTTTTAAATGAATGAATTGTTAGGTATGTAAATTATATCTCAATGAAGTTGTTATAAAAAAATAAAAAAGTGCTCACCCTCATTTAATGTCAGATGGATGCAAGCCAAAACCACAGTGATATATCATTTTACTATAGACAGGTGGGGGAAATCAAATTTTGGAAAATACCAAGTGTTAACATGACTACAGAACAATGAGAACCCTTATCCCCTGCTTAGGGAAGTGCAAATTAGAAGCATGACTTTGGAAAACACTTTGGCAATAACTTGTACATACCCTATGACCTAGCAAATCCCTCTGTTGCACAAAAACATTATGTGCAATAATGTTTGTAACAGCCCTTTTCATAACAGCAAAAGACTGAGTACTACCCAAATGTCCCTCAACTATGGAATGATTCAGTTGGCTGGGACAGGGAAGGCACCTTATTAATTGTCCCATCAAAACTGCCCACAATGGAGAAGGGGACATTCTGCTGTTAGGAAAGGAGAATGGCCAAAAATCACCACCACCACAGCAAGACAGATAACCATTACACACTGGTTTTGTTTGTTTTTGTTCAATTGGTTCAGAACCCACAGGCAACATGGGTGTGATTAGCTAACTCCCTCAAACTCCTAAAAAACAATGCATCCTGTTATTAGCCTGAGCCCAGACTCATGGAAAGAAAGAACGTGAAGGTAGAGAAAATAGGGCTTTGGCAACTGAGTAGTTTTCCAGGGTACAGGATGGAACGCTGGGGTAAAGGACACTTTGCACTTACAATGCATAGAGAAAAAGTAACAGTAGGCAGAAGACAAATCAGTCATTTTCCCCTGGTTACATCCTCCTGCCCCAGAGAATCAGGAACAGGGACAGAGGAAGCCACTGAACCCTCCATCCTCAAGTTGGTTCAGAACCCATATGGTCCACATTAACCAGTCTTCTACTCTTCACCCTCTCACCCAGGGGCGGGGGAGAAAACCAAACTGATCCTCCTTATTTTTATTTCTGTCCCCTCAGGCATAGAAGTAGAAGCTGTCCTTGTTGCTGAAAAAAATACCTCCTTCTTTCATCTGAAGTGGGTTCCCAGCTTCTCTTGCCACTAAATCATTTCTTTTCTAAGTGTGACATTTCCCAGTTGCCCTTTCTATTAATAAATCCTCACTTGTCGCACCATCTTCCCAGGTGACACGGATGTCATTGATTTGTTCCCTCACCAAAGCTTCCTCTTCTGGCCACAATACTTAAAATCCTTAAATATCTTCTCAGCAGTCCCTCCCAAAGCTCCCTCTCCTCCCCCACCATGAACTGTAAACAAATCTCAGTGTCAGCTGAAGGATTTCATGTCCTGAATCTGCAAACCAGGATCATCTGGCAACACTGTTTACCTAAGGTGGTAAAACCCATGAATCATGATTTTTATATAGGTTTTTCTTCCTTATAAAAAGGCAGCAAGGAACTCTATAGGTCACAGAGAGAAGGGCTTTTAAGTGGGTCTGCAGGAATATTTAAAACAAAAAATATCGTAGTAAAGTCATGCTTCAGGAGTTCAAGGGGATTTTACCCTTTAAAACAAAGTTTAACCATTTTGCTGATAAATGTGATCTGTTTTATATATAATGCTTACTTATGCTCACTTGATACTCTGTAACATAGCTGAAAAGTAAAAAACCCTTTTAACTCTCTACTGTTTAAAATTTTTTTGGTCACTATTCATGTCAATATTTAACAGAGTTAACCTTTTGTAGCACACATCATTTTCTCTGGAGGATTCCTAAAAATTCATTTTACTGTGAAGGATCATATTTATTTATTATATTGTATGTTGCTTGCTTTCAAGAAGTATTTGGAATAGCTTAAAGTAAAAAAATAAATAAATAAAAATTATGCCAACTACAACAGTAAAAGGAAAAAACAGGCAAAAGAAAGGAAACAAATATGCCAGCTTAGTAGCAAACACAACTACATTGGCTGACCACTAACTGTAGCTCTGAGCTTCTTAGCAGCCAAAGTAAAAGGAAAACAGAATCCATACTGCTATGGATTGAATTGTGTCCCCCCAAAACCAGGTATTAGGAACTTAACCCTCACTATGACAGTGTTAAGAGTGTGAGAAATCCTATTACAGTAGCTAAAAGGTGGGTCCTTGAAAAGGTGATTAGATTGTGAGGACCATGCCATAGTGAATGGATTAATCCATTTGATGGTTCCATGGTGGTCATGGGCATGGTTCCGAAGGCTTTAAAAGAAGAGCCAGTGAGGTTAGCTCTCTCTCGCTGGACCATCTCACAATGTGATACCCTGCATTGCTGAAGTCACTGCCAAAGAAAGCCCTCACCAGATGTGTTCCTTGGAGTTTGGGCTTCCCAGCTTCTGAAACTGTAAGCAATAAATATTGTTTTTTTACAAATTACCCAGTTCCAGGTATTTTGTTATAAGCAGCAGAAATGGACTAATATACATAACAACACTTTAAATTAGAAAAACAGGTTTGGTTTGGTTTTTAACCAAATTCTAAAAGGAGTTTTTCAAAAAGGAAACATTCTTTCATTCATTTGAAAATCATTTAACACTTACACTGAGCCAAATTGCACATAAGATACGGGAAATACAATGTTAAACGTTTCAAAAATGGTCTCTGTCCTTACAGAACTTAGGGTTTGTTGGGAGTGACGAAGAGCAAACAAGTAATCAAAACAAATATAAGTTATAGTCAAAGAAATGTACAGGGCACTAAGAGAATAATCAAAGTCCAGGAGGGCCTCCCTGAGGGGTAATATTTAAAAAACAAGTATGAGATTAAAAAGTAGTTTCTGCACATAGATAAGATTCAGGGCAGAACAGGGCCCTGGAAGTACACTGACAGAAGATCTGATTTTGAGGTACAGAACCCCAAAGTATGCCTGTCAAATATTTTGCTTAGCAATATTGCAGAGGGGCAAATTGGAATATAGGCTCCAGATTTGTAATTAATACGCCTAAGTACGAAGCCCTTTGGATAGCGTCAAGGAAGTCTTCTAATGTGAGGGTGGCTGGAATTGAGATTTACCTAAAGAAGTAGCAGAATCTGTTCCAGGTGTCCTTAAGGGTACATGCCTACATACTTGGGCTTCTGTGATCTTGCCTCAACTCAAAGGTTAAGAGAAATGGTCTCCCTTGGGTAACTTTTGGCCTTATAATTGCCCCCATACCAAGTAAAAGAAAGACAAGTAAGAAATGTGTATTTATGATAGAAACATAGTACAGATTCATATTTAAAGCCTGAATAATTAAGAGATTGAAAACCTAGAAGAAAATTACCTGAAACGGACTGACCAGTTAGCTCAGCTGATTAAAGCATGGTGTTGATAACACAAAGGTCAAGGGATTCAGATCTTAGTACTGCCCAGTGCCAAAAAAAAAAAAAAAAAAGTTATCTGAAATGCTGAAATGTCTTTATTTTTTAGTCTGAGAGAAGCCTGCTGAGAGTGAGTGAGCAGAGGGGGAGATTGCAAGGGAAAGGCAGAAAAGGGGGAAGAAGTTGGGGAACGAGGAGAGAGGGAGAGAGAGAGTGAGCCTCTGCTTTAAAAGAAATACGATGTTGAAAAAAACTGACAAGCAGGAAACAAGCCTAAGTGCTGTTGCTATGGAAACACTGAACCATCTGTGTTTTTGCCTACCCTACACCAAAGGGTTATATAACCTCGTAACCACCTAAATATTAAAATGGACCTAACAGTAAAACCAGTTATTTTTATTATTTTTGGAAAGGATGACTCTAAGTTAAAATGAAACACTGCATAACTGCTCTTTTTATTTACTTCTAAGAGAAGCTCTCTAGGATGCCAGTACAATTTTTCTTCAGGGCATCAAGAAGTATATGAAGTACTGCCCTAGTTTTCAATTTTTGGAAGGGTATTTTTTTTTAATTTAACATAATTAGGCAATGTTACAGCAGTTGATACATTTATATGCTTTCAATTGCAATCGATTTACAATTAAACCAAACACAGGCTAAAACACAAGAACTGTCTTCTAAATAACTTTCCTTTGTCCAAAAATAAATCCAGTTTTCCTCAAATGTGGGAGCGTTCAAAAAATACACTCCTCCTAGCACAGAGAAGAGAATATTCCAAATCCATATGATTCACTAGAAATAGAGTTTTCTTGTGCAAGTTCACAGCAACTGTGATAAGTATTATGGTATCACAACTGGCAGAAAAATCAGCCCCGAATCATCCCATCTACCTATGCTATGGCCCATAACAATATGTTTTATAAATGTCAGGCCACAGATAAGCAACCTTCAACCATGACAACCTAGAATTGGGCCAATGTTGGGTTTTGCCAGAGTTTCATCTTCCAGACTCCTTCCCAATCTCTAGAAAAACTACTGTTATGGTCCCCTGAATACCAACCATTCCTAAGTTTGTATTTCCATCCCTCAATCTTTCCATAGATATCCTGCAGGCACGTCGAAATCCACCTGTCCAAAGATTAATTCAATGTTTCCACATCCTATTACATGTTCTGCTTTCCCTATGCCAGTTGATATACAAGCTAGAAAGTTCAAAGCTACTTTCAACTTTCTCACCTCCAGACATTTTAGCCGTGTAGCTTAGGTAGTTTTCTTACCTGTCATGTCTGAGCCTGAGTTTTCCTCAATGCCAAATAGGCTCCTTTCTTCTCAAATTTGGGGTGAAAGCTAAATGAGAAAGTGTGTGGAGAGTGCTCAGAAAAGTGCCTGGCTCTGGTAAATGCTCAGGAAATGGTGGCGGTTTCATGATCTTCCCTTCCCAGAAGACTGTGCAGTCTCTTAAGCCGTCTTCCTGCAGGCGGTGCCTTCCCATTTTCCCCATTGTTATTCTCTGTGCCTTTTAGGGCATGGGTTGTGCATAGTATATAATCATTTGTCTACAGCAGTTTTCTAGACCTTGCCTCATCATTGTGTGTTTAATGTGTGGGGAGCAGATAACTTGTCTTTTTAGTATACAGGTTTCCAGATAGAGAGAAGGTACATCTGAGCAGCCACACACAGGCACACAAGGAGCCTGGTCCCTCCACATTTGCAGCTAATTGAAATGACTAGACCCTGGACTGTGAGCAGATGCCATAATAGGATGAGCCACGGAGTGAAGTAGTGATTAATGTAGTTTGCATGTGGGAAGAATGTGAATTATTTTAGGTAGGCAGTGGAGTGTAATAGATGGTTTCTAAAAATGGCTGCATCAATATCTTCCATCCCACAAGCTTTTTGCAGTTTGACTTTGCCACTTCTCTCCTTAAGAAGTAGTCTATTTTCGCTCCCCTTGAATTTGGGTTGGCTTTGTTACTTGCTTTGATCAATAAAATGTGGCAGAAGTGACACAGGCCTTATAGTTTTTGTTTAAAAGGTTTTAAAGCTCTGTTTTCACACTCTTGGAATGCTTCCTCTAAGAATGCTGCCTTGAGACCACCGTACTGTAAGGAAGCCCACTCTGGCTATGTGGAGCAGCCACATGCTGGAAGATCAATGTGCCATGTTAACAGCTCCAGCTGAGTCCAGCCCACAGCTAATCTGCCACATGGGTTCAGCCACGTGAAAGATGCCAAGAGAGGTTGACAGAGATATCACCCAGACCCATTCCTACTCCCTGCCCTTGGAGTTGCATCAGGAACTATTTAGACAAATATTGAGAAGATCACACAGTATTATCCAAAATCATCTTGAATTTTAAAGTTTCAAATCTATAATATTCATGGTGAATTTTTAGATGTCAGAAATTAATTCAGTGAATACCTAGTTTCAAATTTTAAGTGCAAATAATATGAAATCCGTGGCATGGGAATTCAAGCAGATGAACAAGCATTTTTATTATCTGTTGACTGCCGGTGCAGTATTCAACATGAGAGTCAAAATGTGAGTTTTGCAAAGAAAACTTTGAACATGTATTGTTACTCTAGTCAGTTTGATTAAACACATTCAAAAGAGAAGTTATTCCTGCTGACTGAATCAGGAAACAAAAACAAGTGACTGAAGGCATTATGGTAGAGTTAGTCATCAGGACCAAATGTCATCTGGAAATATAATCTTGGTGGAAAATTTTACTTTGGTTATTTCTACCTGGACATTCATTGACAACTTAATTATATTTTAATTCTCAATGAAAACAATCCAGAGGCTTCTAATAAAAAATAAAATACACACACACAATATAATAAAATTTTTTAGTAGTATTAGATTGGTCTTCAAAACCTGGCTTTGCAAGTTGGGAAACTGACTGCTAATGGGTGGAGGTGCCTTTCCAGAGGTAATGACCAGGTGCAGTGGCCAGCTAAGGAAGTGCTCACAAACCCCCTGGCATCCTATTGATCTCAGGTGGGGACTGCAAATCATCCTTTCTGCAGAAGGAAACCACAAGTCTGCCCTGTGTAGGCCTTTAGGTGTGCCTGAAATCTCAGGACAATCTTTACATGAGATATTTTAGTTTTGGGTGGTGGGGTATGTGTTTTGTTTTTCCTAACTCTTTTTAGTCATATACATACCTAATGCTACGTTTTTTTGTATCCTCAGATCTCTGAAAAACTTACTTTTTTCATGGTGGGGGAGAGAGGCCCTTCCTGGAAGAATTCAGATCTTTCTGTTGTCATCATTATGCTTACACTACATTTCTCCTACCACACTGAACACCGCTGGGTAGTTATAACTGGGACTGACACTGGAACCTCACAGAAAAGCAGTCTGGCCCTCGGTGCCTGGCTGGCTGGCTGGCAGACCCTTCAAGAGCCATTTGCTTTTTTGTTAAAATGTCACAAGTTTGTGTCAAGGAAATTTATCTTCAGCTTTTTAGAAATCAGAAACCCAGATTCCTTTTTCTTTTTACTCCATACCAAATTTTTGTCATTTAAACTCAGGACAATTTCTTTTTCAGATGAGTTTATGTAAATGAACTACTTTTGTCATTTATTTATACACTAAAATCTGGATGGAAAGTTCTGCTAATAATGTATTTGTACATTGTACCTACCAATGCATTCTTTTTTTTTTTTTTTCTTTTTTAAGAAAACCATTTCAGTTTTGGACATTCACTAATTTTATAATTAAACTTTGAGCTCTGGTTTTCAGATAGACATAAGCATTTTCCCCCTGGTTGTTTAAAAGGAAAACACACTTTGTTCTTTATTAGAACAGAAGCAAACACTTCCTCCCTTTAAGTTTTTAGAATTCTTCTGACCTTTAAAAGGGGCTTTGCTGCTGACTTTACTACCAGAATGCCATTCATCTCTTCCCCCACCAATGGTTTTATAAGAATGTAAATAACCTGTTTCACAACATACCCTTTTGCCCATAGGCTTTGGTTGCTCCTAGACTCATTGCAATCTCACTTGATGCAGTTTGGTTCAGCTGGTCTTAAAATTTTCTGCACTTTGGAGCTTCCTATCCCCAGCTGATTCCCTGTAGTTTCAAAACCACAGGGGTGGAACTCTAACCCATGCAACAGAGGATGAAGAAATAAGAAAACCTGCAGTCTGATGGACAGATCCAGGGCTAGAAAGCAGAACACTGGAATGTTGGGCTCAAAATGCACAGCTAAACATACACACATGTTGAGCTCCCAATGTACCAGCAGAAGGCAGAATTCCTGGCTCTTTATATTTCTTTTTCTCTTATCTTCATTATCACCATTCCCTCCCTTCTTCAAACTCTGTCCTCTTGAGTATTTACCCCACAGATCTGTGGCCTTGTTGGATGTTCCAGTGTTTCTTCAATTCTTCCCTTCACACTGCCCCATCCTAACCCTATTGTGTTAGTCTGTTTGTGTTGCCAATAACAGAATACATGGAACTGAGTGATTTATAAGAAAATGAAATTTATTGCTTACAGTATCTGAGGCTGGGAAGTCCAAAGTCCATCTGGTGGTGGCAACAGTGACCCAGGGGTCTAACATTGCAAGATGGTGGAAGCAGAGAGAGCAGAGAGAGAAAGACAGACTCTCCTCTTCTTTTAAAGCCCTCAGAACCACACCCCTGACCACCATTATTAATCCACTCACTACTGCATGGTCCTACAATCCAATCACCTCTTCAAGGCCCCACCTTATGATTACCATAATAGGATTTCCCACCCTCTTAACAGTCACAGTGGGGGCTAAGTTCCTAATATGTAAAACTTGGGGGACACAAGTCAAGCTTCAGGGAGTTTTGAGGGGACATAATTCAATCCACTACACCTATTTTGGACCAATTCACAATACAGATACTTTGCACCCTTGGCTGTTTCTTCAGTCACCAGGAAGAAAAGCAGCAGGAGAGGTTTCCTTGGCCTCCTAGGAGGACAGTTCCCAGCAACACCTAAACCAAAAAGTGTCAGGATCTCCCTTTTAGTACCTCTAGCTCTTTTACTCTCTAGATTACTATCAGATTATTCACATATGACAGTCATTTCCACAGCCTACATTCTGCTTCTTGTTGACAGTGAACATGCTCAACCCATTGTGATGCCCAAAGGGCTTGGCACATGGTAACTGTTTTAAGAACTTCTGACTTAATAGGACCCAGAGCTTCTTCCAAAAGGATTACAGTTCACACTGAGAGCAGTAACATGGGGTGTTATGACAATAGTTTTATAAAGATTCCTAGAATGGCTCAGCAATTGTTATTCAGGGGGAAAAGTCTGACATATAAAATCTTTTGTGTGTGTTTGTGCCAGAATTCAACCCAAAAAGCTGGCTTCGCATCCCAGCTGTGGATCAGAACCACCTGTTGTTGAAACTATAAATGTCCCAACCCTCCCCTTTCCCCTCACCACCAATTCTGATTCATTAGGTGTGGGCACAGTTGGAAACTATGCATTTAAGGTGCCCAGGCAGTTGTCTCATGCTGGCAAGTTCAGGTACACTGCCCCCAGAGAACGCTGAAGTGCAGAGCCCTGTGCTAAGTGAGAGACTAATTCTTCTACACTCTGCAAAATTGCTGGGAGTGTAGCATTCCATGTTCTGCTTCCTACCAGGGCTGGAACCAGGAGGGATGGAGATTCAAGTTGATCATTTACACTAAACATACATTGACAGTTGGAGCTAGGGGTGCCTTCTCATTGCTAAGCAATAGAATTTTTCCTTGTGTGATAAGCTCCTTTCCTATTTATGACATTGGACAGTGGAATATGTATTTGAGGCTGGTATGCTGATAGTCAAAGTGATTAGGTAACATTGACTGCAAACTGAAAGTTTTATGAAGGAAAAATGTATGAAAGGACAGGAAGCTGGTACTATTTGAAAAGTCTCTGTTCTTGAGATAAAGAATATTGCTTAGATACATCCAGACGAGTTTGACTAGAAGAGGAGGAATGGCCACACCCAACATGGCTTTGATTCAAGAATGTGCCTTGCCTTTCCAGATTCAGGTTCCTGACCTGCACCAGCCCAGCCCTCCCCCTGCTGACAGGGGGCTCTCACTATTAGAGGAATGTCTATCTTTCACTCCTTGCCTCCTCATGTTGTCCAGCCTTATCCATCCCCAGCCCCATAGCATGCTTAAGTCAACAGAACCATCTGAGTTGGCACAATTCTTTTTCTATGGCAATTATTAATGGTTCGTTCATACACAGTTGATCCAATATACATATTGATCCAAGCTATATTCCCATTAGCAGTCAGGATTCCAAAACACTGAATCAGTCATGTCTCAGTCTGGTCACCTTTATTATAAATTCAATCATATTTTCCACTAATGCAGCAAATATGCTTGTGGACACAGAGTTAGAAGAGGCTAGCTAAAAGCTTATCCATTTATCTGACTAAAGAAGGCAGGCCATTCAAGTCTCATTTCTCAAATATCCCAGCAAATAGAATTATTATTGCATTTCTGTACATGGAAAGCACATTTACAATGTCAAATTAGAGAATTTTAGAAATATTGTTATTCAATCTATTACAGTTTTAGAGATGTGCTGCCTGAGATAATGCCTGCTTTTCACACACTGATTTTACATTTGCTTCTTTAAAGATAGCAAGACATTTTACTGACATTCTTATCTGGAGTTACAATATTACTGTCCTTTTTGATAGTGGTGAAAGATTCCAAAGAGGAAAATTGGGAGAATGAAATAGAAATTGGATGGAGGCTTCAAGTTCAAGATTGCTGCTAATTAGTTATGTAACTTTGGACAGTTACTTAACTCATTGAGTTTGCTTTTCTCAGTCATACATTTTTTTCCATTCGACATATATTTCTTGAATTATATGCAAATGTTTTGAGCCAAAAGAGTCTCACCAATAAACTGCTTCAGGACTTCATGCTTTCAGCTTGGAGAGATAGAAAAGGTTTCATGCCCTTGATGCCAGTGGAGAAGCTGTACCCTGTGCCTGTGTTATGCACGATGGGGCCTGCTCTTCACAAATGCTCACAGCAGCTCTTAAGTCATGAACTTGATAAATATGGCCCTTTCTTTTAGAAACAGATGCTTCTCGTTATTCTTATTAACTGCATTAAAATAAATCATCCTAGGGTTCAGTTAGGATCATATCGAAAGGATTAGATTTCATTTAATGCAAGACAAGTCTCTCCGAAGATAATTCAGAAAAGTAATTTTGACATTCATATTTAGGATCAAGTTATACCTGACACTCCAGCTCTGGCCCCTCCCCTCTTGCTTCAGGGCAGGCTGAATATTTTTCTTACTAACTGTGGTCAGTCCCATGACTTAGATCTCATGTCCTGGCTGCACAAATCCTATCCATGTTCTGCCCTCTGCACAAAGTCTGACATAAAATGTCCTGGGTCTGGGAGATAGGAGACCTGGCCATGCATGGCGCATAGTAGGCACTCAAGCCAAAAGTGATTTATTGAATTGAGCCTGTATTCTAGTCTCGAATTTATAGCTAACCAGATGATGTGTGATTTGTGGGAGGGCAAGCGTCTAAACCTAAATTTCCTCACATGTAAAAGTAGGAGGAGACTGGCTGGTTAGTTCAGTCGGTTAGAGTATGCTGTTATAACACCAAGGTCAAGGGTTTGGATCCCCAAACTGGCCAGCTGCCAAAAAAAAAAAAAAAGAGAGAGAGAGTTAGACTAGGTCACCTTGACTGTTTCAGCTCTAAAATTCTATTATTTTATGATTTTATATCGTAGCTGGACTTGGATCCACAGCAAAATCTTCCTGTGTGGAGCCCAATATCTCCTGAACTGCTCCATAAAAGGGTACTAGGTAACCTCTCTGAGTTTGTCTTTGTCTATAAAGGTGGACAACAATACCTACGGCTGTTCTCTGCTTAACTGAAATAAGGAGGTGAGGTGCCTAAAAAGATTCTTGACACATAGAAGGCATGCAACAAATAATAGTTGCTTAGTTCATTATTAAATGACAGCTTTTCTCTATTAGTTAATGCAGCTTTGCTAAATCAATTGGCCTTATATTAATTAGAGTACATAACTTAAGTCTCTAGTTTGAAAATATTCAGTCATGGATTCCAATGTTGGACAAATCCAGATTCCAGTAAAAGTTCAGCCTCTTACTAGCTGTGTAATCCTGGATGGAGCACTTAACCACTCAGAACCACACTCTCCTCATCTGTAAAATATGGATCATTATGCCTCTCTTGCTGGTTTTCTACAAGAATTAATTTTAGGTAAAGAACCTGGCGCAGGAATGGCTCAATATGGAGTTAGGCAAGGCTGAGGCCTGGGTTTCATAATGTCACCATCCGTGGGAGAAAACAGGCAGATGTAGTCTATTACATTCTATTTTCCCAATTGCAGATGATTTCTGCCAGCATTCCCTGTGATGGTTTTATTCCCCCCACCCCTTTATCTGTGAACTTCCAGATTATTATGGTTACTGAACTCTGGTCCGGCTGCCCACTCCCTTGAGAAGCAAAGATAAAAAACTCGGAAGGTAAATGTTTGGTGTTAGAAAATCAGATGTATTCAGCTGAAGGAGATGGTAGGCTATCCCATCTCAAAGATTTAGATTTACTGAGGGGTTTTTAAAGGAGTGGTTGAAGGAATAGAATGTGGGAGGTAAAAAGCAGGAGAGAAGGAGACGTGAGCTATGAGGGGTCCATTTCTATGGGTCAGGTACAAGGTCTCGCCAAGGCCTCATCTGGTTTCTGTTCTCATCTTTGCTGTTATCTCAGGACCCTGCAAGATGTTGATTTGCTCCAGTGTACTTGGCTGGTGCCCAAGGTCAGCTTCCAGTCATTTGGCCTTGATCATTTCTCAAAACTCTACAAGTCTCAAAGAAAGAACTGTTAGCTTTGCAAAGTACTAATTAGCTTCTCAGCCTTGTTTTCCTAGTTGGTAAGCAAGATAAGTAAGTCAGGGGATGGGAAGAAAGAATGGAGAGAAAAAAACTGTCCTTTTTAAAATCCTCCCCCGCTCCGCAGCCCAGGCAGCTTTAGGTTCCAACATGGCTTCAGTCCTGCTCACTCCAACATTATTAGGAATCTGATAATTAGTGGGTGGGAAAATTAAGCTATAAGGATAGTTACTGCAACCTACTCCCTGTTACAGTGCTGCTAATACAAGCACGGAACATCTATGCAACCCAAACTAGTGAGTAATACAAAAATCATTTAGATTTAACTTTGAAATGAAGCTTGGGTGTGTTGGCCAAAAACTTCTCTGATTAAGTTCTGCCTTGGATAAAATTGATTCCCATTTCCTAAACTCACATCAACTGAAGCAAGAAGAGGAAGCTCAAAAACTTATTTGGTTTCAGAGATGCACACTTTGCTGCTCAATGTTTAATATTTGCTACAAAAATCCTTCAGCAATTCACAAAAGGCATAGAACTGCAATTTGTCTACTTATTAAGTGGGAAATGTGTGGAGAATATTGATGCTACGAATTTAATAGGTGCTGGCCAGTCCCATTCATGTGCATCTGTGTCCTTCCTGGCCACATCCAGGTCTGGAGCAGCCCTTTGGGAATATCTGATTGCTCACCCTGCTGTCACAGGGTTGTGGAAGGAGACTTTGCCGAGGGGGCCTCAGATTTCCCCTGTGGCAGGCCAGTCTTGCTGGGACTTTCATTTTCTGAGGGTGGGTATGGGAATATCTCTGTAGCACTGGTTAATCCCAAAGGCAAGTGACATTCTGTTTAGACCACAGCTAATGAAAGACACAGCCAGCCTGTCCTTTTTAGAATCAGAAATGGAAAAAATCTGTTGCTCAAAAGGTGGAAAGTTTTGAAGGGCATCTCTCTTTATTCTTATTCCAGACTCAAGACCCACCTCAAACTCCAACTATTAGAGTGCCTGAAGTGGGCCTTTGTGCCTAAAATGCCTGAAATAGGTAAGTCACCACCAAGTGAAGGGAAGAGCCGCATTTACTTAAGCAAGTGAAATGGACTCATTTTTGAATATTATATTATAGTTTATAGTGTATATATTATAATCCACAGTTTCTGGGGACATTTGGGAGAAATGATGCAGGGGTGTTATACTCTTCCTCAACACCTGACAGTATTTGTAATCTAGAGATAAGGCTTTTGTGTAAACTTTAGAAACAATGTTTGAATGAACTTTGGAACCCACACTTGTGAGATAATTCTACTTCAGTTACTCCTGAAAAGCAAAATTTTTTGACCTTATTCTTTCTGTTACATTACTGTCCTTTCTCTGAAGGAAAGTGAGTTTGGGACATGAAGTGATTGAGGCAGGGACTGCTCTAACCTGAGCTTCCAGATCCACTGAGAGGAGAGAAGTCATGTCTGCCATTCTAAGTGTTTAGAAGGTACTCTATGCATAATACTGTGGCTGGATGATAGTCAGAACTCTTAGCTGTGTTTCTTCCCCATGAACATTCTCTGCTCCCTTGCCTTGCCCAATTCTCGCCTTTCTTGTTTCATTGCCCCAGGGGAGGCACGGGGTGAGATGGGAAGCAGAACAGTCTGTAGGCCTTTCTGGGTTTTGTTTTCTAAAAGTCAAACCTTTGGAAGAGGACTGGGTTTGAGGGAGAGGTAGAGGTCTGGGGCACGTGGGAGAGAGAGCAGGCCTCCTGTTGGAGTAGAAAGATTTCCCCAGGTCTCTGCCCAGTAGGCCCCTGCTGGGATCTGTATAGGACCAGATGGGAGAGGGATGCTGCTCTGAGGAGGGTGGCGAACCTCAGGGGGATGACTGCAGGGTGCTCCTAAGGAGGACACCCTCAGGCCCTGAGTGCCCCGTTTGGGTGACAGCCACTTTCTGATTTGGTGGGACTCTGGGAGCAGAAACAGAAAGACTTGTGGAAGTGACCCAATGTGGCCTGGGAGTTTACTCCCTGGGAGGGGGTTCTGCTGTAGGTAAGCACTCCTGGGTCCCCTCTCAGGGCCCAGCCCAAAGGTTGCTTGTACAAGGGACAGGGTGCAGGCACTAGGCAGAGGCAGCAGGAGGACATGTTAACATCTGCAGTGGACAATGCCCTTGACAACAGCACTCAGATGCTCTTGGATTGGTTGGGGGCCATCCCACTGCTTGGGAGGCCATAAAGCCCCATGGTTGCTTTAGGTTTGAGAGACACATGGCAGGAGTCACACACCCCTGGAGTGAGAGCAGGGGCCTCAAACAGAGCTTGGTGACAATCAGCAAGTGGGGCTTGATGACTATGTCGTTATTTACACCTTGACTACTTCCAGGTTGATGTGGTCTGAAAAATTATGAGTCCAGCTGGACCATTATCACCACAGAGACCTCTGTGAAGGCTCTCCTGTGTGGGGTAACTCTGCAGTCTGGTGCACCTCACTGGTTAATAAACATGCAGGCTTGGGAGAGAGACCCAGATGCAAATGTGGCTCTGCACCTTACTAGACAAATCTCTGTGAGCCTCAGCGATCTCACCTGTAAAAGTGAGATATCTCCATCAAAGAGTTGCTATGAGGAGTACGTGTTGCCACACCTATAAATTGCCTAGTGTAGTGCCTGATACATATTAAACACTCCACAGATTATGATTATTTTTAGCTCCAAGAGCTTGTGGCTCCTCTTGTGTGTGAGCTGTAGCACACAATAAGCTGTACCCATCTAAATGTCAAATACTTTCTGGTTTTATATTTTTTCATAATATTTTGTATTTTAAAAAAAAATCTGTTGTTAAACCACCCCAGATTCCTTCAGGGTTTTATTTCGTAGTAATGTGGGCTGAAGCCACCTTCTTCCATCGTGTTTGGGAGGCGGTGAGGCCCTGAGCAGCTGTTCCTGATGTTTTCTCGCAGAACGGCAGAGCATGGCTTCCATCAGATGGCAGGGCAAGAACACACACCATGAGAAACGGGGAGCCCATTTGCATTATAATCCTGCACACGCATTTCTCCTGAATGCCCAAGTGAGATGGATGCGGAAAGAGGCGACTACAGGGAAAGCAGGAGAAGCAGAAAAATAAAGGGAGGGCGGTGAGGATTTGGAGGCAGATAACAAGAACCAGCATTTACTGGGATTCTTGGCTGTGGGTCACTTCTGTTCTAGGCCCTTTATACATGTTTTTCTTGCTTCATCCTCATAATGACCATGTGAGAGGTGGTTTATTATCTTTGTTTACAATGAGGAAGACAGTGAGGTTAAGTGACTTGCCCAAGATAAACACGGGCAGGCTTTGCATCCATGTCTTTCTGATTCCAGTGCTCATTCTCATGCTGGAAAGAATGACAAAGCCTCAAGGAGGCTGGTCCTGAATCTGCACCAACCACTGTGTTCAGGGATCAGACCTCATCTGCCTTATGATTACATTCAGGGGTTAGACAAGATGATCTCCATGGCCCCTTCCACCCCTCACATGCTGCCCTTGTCACTTTGGGAAGCTCTGCTCAGTGATCCAGGGAAGCAAAAAGAAAATGCATGGAGTGGCTATTTACTAGATGCCAGATATTATCTCTTACTCTAATTCATATATGGATTTCCACCCAACTTTTGATTATAAAAAATATTGAACACTTTGATTCAACAATTATTAACATTTTGCCATATTTGACTCTTCTGTATCTGTCTATATGTATTTCTATCTATCTATCTGAATTTTTGAAATTAAGTAGTAGACATCTTGGAACTTCACCCCTAAATATTTTATCCTGTGTCTCCTAAGAATAAGGACTTTTCTTATATAACCACAATATCGTTATCACACCTAAGAAAATGAACAATAGTTCTCCATGTCCAAGTTTAATATCCTGTCTAGATTAAAATTTTCTTGTCTCTAAAAGATCTTTTGTGGCTTTTGTTTTTTGAACCATGACCCTGTCAAGTTTCATCCATTATATTTGGTTAAGCAAGTTAAACAAGAACAGTCTCTTAAGCTTTGGTTTGTTTGTTTTGTTTCATGACATTGACTTTTAGAATTAAGAGTCCAGGCCAAAATTTGGTAGATTAATTCATATTCTGGATGTATCTGATTGTTTTCTTGTGGTGTTAGTTAACACTCCTCCCCCCATCCCCCCACCCCAGTTTTTCCTGTAAACTGGAAGTTAAGTCTAAAGGCTAGATAGGAATCAGGTTAAACATTCTGGCAGGGATATGTCATAGGTAATTTGTACTTCAATCAATTAGAAGGAACATAATGCCAGATTGTTCAACAATCGTGACACTAACTATGATTATTTGGCTAAAGTGATGACTCACAGGTCCTTCCATGGTAAAGGTGTGGAAACAGCCAGTGACATGTAAATAGTCTGTTACACAACAACCTAGTACATACTGGTACTAGCACTGTATTAGTCAGGGTTCTCCAGAGAGACAGAATCAATAGTATATGTTATAATTATATGAGAGGGATTATTATATGAGAGGGGAATTAGCTCACGTGACTGTGAAGAAAAGTCCCATGATAGGCTGTCTATAAACTGGATGCTGGTGGCATGGCTCAGTCCAAGTCCAAAGGCCCCAAAACCAGGGAAGCTGATGGTGTCCTTGGTGTAAGTCCTGGAACCCAAAAGCTGAAGAGTCTCGAGCTCTGATGTCCACGGACAGGAAAGAAGACTGTATCCCAGCTCCAGCAGATCAAAAGATTCACATTTTTCCTGTCTTTAGTTCTCTCTGGACCCCCAGTAGATTGGACGGTTCCCACCCACACTGAGGGTGGGTGTTTCCCACCCAGTCCACTCAGACTCTCATACTAATCTCTCCTGGAAACACCCTCATGGACACACCTAAAAAGATAGCTTTACCAGGTTTTTCAACATTCCTTCATCTAACCAACTTGACACCTAGAATTAACCTTCACAAGCACTCACTGATGTTTATTTAATTACATAGATCATTTAATCGATAGTTGCAAAATGATGATTTTCTAAAATTTTCTTATTTATTTGCAGGCATACCTCATAAAGAGGAGATTTCCCTACCTATTGGAGATGAATTATAGTTCCTTCCAAAAAGCCATGCTAAGTGCCTAATTCTTTCTCTTTGCTCATTTTCAGAGCACGAAATTGCTGCTATAGTCACTTTCAAGAGCGGCAAATCAGTTTTTTCTGTCTCTTTCTTTGAAAAGTCCTATGGGCTATGTGGATTTTTATCTATTCAGTTTTTATAATCAGTTGTAATCATTGATCTCTTTTGATGTTCAAATTGCCTCAGATTTGGCCAGAAGGAGCTCCTTCAGGCTGGCTGGCTCCTGTATCCTTTTGAGATGTCCCCGTCATTCTTTGAGCACTTTTTTGCTTTTGGTCACAAGAAAATGGCCAGGCCTACTTTGTACTTTCCCTGCCCAGACCAAGAATCAGCCATTTTTCCATGGAGCCCAGGACCTTTCACTGAAGAATAGTATTTTAAAAACTGAGATCTATGTATTTAGTGAGCTCTTTGCCACTGGAGTGTCATTGCATCTCTGTTATTTCAGTGGCTAGAGCTAGGAAATAGACTTATTTAAATCATGGGTTTGATACTTCCAATTCAAATTTAATATGATACGATTTTTCTTAACTTTTTTGATTTTATATTTGCACTTCTTTTATCTTACATGGAAAGTTTCAGATCCAAATAACATTAACACATTTACTTTTTGCCATAGTCTACAATATATATAATGTAGATTTAAAATTGTAATGCCAGAAAATTTCTCAATGAATTTTAGGCTTTTCCCTTTTTTGGCATTTCTTTTTTGTTGTTCTTAGAATATATTCCAGAAAAATAATGGCCTAATGGGTACAAAACTGTGCTATCTACCCTAAGTGAATCATTGTGCAGTATATGTATGTATTAAAACAATACACTGAACCCCACAAATATGTACAAGTAAATGTTAAAATATTTTGAAAACAAAACAAAACAAAAACAAAAACAAAAAGAATATATTCCATTAAAGGTGAACAGTAAGAGTACTGTGTTCCAAGGTCACTTGAAAGAATTATATTCTATGTATATTATATCACCCATGTGATATATAGTTAGGGTAATTTGTTTCACTGTGATTTCAAATTTTGTTTTAATTTTTCTTGTAGTTAAGTTTTATTTTTGAGCAGGTAAAACATGTTTGAATCATTACATGGCTCAGATTCAAAACTATGTAAAAATATAGTGAGAAAAAGCAACTGTATTCATCCATACCCACTCCACTCTGTCTCTCTTCCTCCCACTGTCTGACCTCGAAAGGTAACTAATTATTTTATCACCACAGTTTGATATTTTATTATAGATGTGTAATTTCCTTCCCTTCTTATTGCAAAAGATAGCAAACTATATTCCACTGCTCTGTGCCTTGTTTATTTCCTCCCTAACAGCATTAACAATATATCCTGGAGAATTCATATAAGTATATATATATCTTCTCATTGTTTTTCATTATCACATACTTTAATTACCAGTCCTGTACTGTTCTTGTTGCTATTTAGTCTCAAAACAAGCAGTTTAGCTTGTATTATCTTCCCCGTGGCCCTTTCTGCCTTTGTTTATACCCTCCTCGTGCTCACAGGCATTTGAGGTTTTGACCTCTGTGAGGACTCTCCAGATGAGCAGAGGCAGGGAACGCCAGGTACAGTTGACTCCTAGAGAATCCATCACATCAACTCCACATGCCCTTGGAGGAGATGAGGGTAAATAGGAACCACACCACTGCTGTTTCCTGCCTTTCCAGCCCAGGCACTCTGGGCTTTTTCCTGTGTAGATGGAAAGCTAAAGAGGGGGAGGTGTGGCTTTAATGAGGCTCGGTTTTAACTTCTGCATCTATTCCCTTTCTCTTCTCTAGGATGCACAAGTGGGAATCATTTCCCTGTTGTGCTTATTTGAAGGCAATTTAAGAATAACAAAAAAGGACACAAGATTTTACTAACATTCAGAAGTCATACCATTTGGTTTCAATGGAAAGTGAAGAAAGATTTTTATTGCACAGTGAAGCTGGAGCTTCAAAACAAATATTTTAGTTTTCTCACAATAGCTTTAAATATACATATGTGAGTTCTCTTTATTGCTGGCTTTCCCCCCTGCTCATCTCCAAAGCTCATAGCACACACATTCTATAGTTTTCTTTTGCTACTGTGTTCCACTCACCACTCTCATAGGAGCCTGATAAACAATGTTC
The DNA here is from genome assembly GCF_027409185.1 of Cynocephalus volans. Taxonomy (NCBI): domain Eukaryota; kingdom Metazoa; phylum Chordata; class Mammalia; order Dermoptera; family Cynocephalidae; genus Cynocephalus; species Cynocephalus volans. Next base: position 84,449,547 of record NC_084464.1, read on the forward strand.
TTTTTTGCTAGGTAATTCTTTTGCAAATCCATTTTTCAAAGCTCATTTCTAAAGTTGTTCTATTTCTTTCCTAATCTTTTAAAAAATGGTGGAAAAACTAATTTGGTTAAATTTAAAGAATTTTTTCCCTTTTTTTTGGTCTTTTCTTAAGTGGATTTCCTTCTGACCTTTATGAGTGATATGACAAAAAGAAAATAATGCAATGATAAATATGTTTATCAGATAGTTGATGTATGTTAGGTGCATGACTACTGTCTGGCTTGTGAATTACTTATGCTTTGGCACATGCAGAATAAATTAAACAAACTCTCAATATATTACCTATTAATTCCTGCAGGATAACTCTTTCATAGGCATCTGGAGAGTCTTGTGTGAGGGTCAGCATCATTTTCAGCCTTGAAGTCAGGAGCAGGGTGAAGCAATAATAATTTCCTGTCCTGAAAGGAAGAGGAAAGGGTCCTGAGAGAGAGAGAGAAAAAGAAATCTGTATGAGAAAAGAAGATGGAAGAGTAGATGTGAGAAAAAGTGGGGAAGAGAGAGTGAAGAGAATGGGAGAAAGGCGGAGGGATGGGGGACAATGCAGGGAAGACTAGAAAGGATCTAAACTATGGCAGACAAGTCTGGCAGAAAGAACTGAGAGTTGAGAGTCATATTTTCCAGTTCTATGTCTTCTGTACATGGTACTTCCCAGGGAATCTGAGGAATTTTGTTGAAATCAAGCAGCTTAGGAAATATAGTCCCTCTTTTTAACAGTAGCTAATATTTATGAGTGCTTGCCGTGTATCAGGCACTTATTCAAAGCATTTGGCATATAAATATAATTTATCTCTCACCCCAAGCCTAGGAATTTAGTTTTATCATTATCTCTATATTACTGATGTGGAAACTGAGTCCCAGGTGCTTCTATGGACTGAATGTTTGTGTGCCCTCCAAATTCATATGTTGAATCCCAATTGCCAATGTGATGGGAAGGTGGGGCCTTTTAGGTTATGAGGATGTAGCCCTCATGAGTAGGATTAATGCCCTTATAAAAGAGACCCTAGAAGAGCTAGCTAGCCCCTTCCACCATGCGAGGACAGAGAGTGTTGTTACCATCTATGAAAAAGGAAACGGTCCCTCACCAGAAACTGAATCTGCTAGTGCCTTGATCTTAGACTTCCCAGCCTCCTAAACTGTGAGAATAAATTTCTGTTGTTTATAAGCTATATAGTCTATGGTATTTTTTATAGCAATCTAGATAGACTAAGATGCCATGTAATTTAGCCAAGGTCATTCTAAGCAAATGACTAAGACAGTCACAGTTTGTTGCCATTCATCCCCCATTGTCTTCCTTGTTAGCAGAACTCCAGTAGTGTGGCTTGGCAATATGCTCACCCCTGACCCCAGTCCCAGGAGATGAATGATAACACACCTAAACCCATCTTGGTTCTCCTATTCTCCTTCCTGATATATGTTTTCCCAGCCTCCCTTACAGGTGGCTTTGTGACCCAGTTCTGACCAGTGATGTATAGGAAGTCTATAGCAGAAGCTGGGAGCCTTCTGGGAAAGCTTTTCCTCCCTGATAAGAGGAGAGCATATTTTCTGCTTGCCCTCTTCTTTCTTCCTGCTTGGAATGATGGTATGAAGATGCCATACTTCAGGCTGTGGCATCCACTTTGCAACCATGAGGAATCAAACCCAAGGAAGAATGTCATTATGCTGAGGATGGCAGAATGGGAAATGGGAAGTGTCCTGGACTTTGAGAACATTGTTGATCTGCTACAACAAAACTGTATTCGCCTCTCTGCACACATCTTCTTATGTAAAATTATTGAATGTCACTATTGCTGCAGGAAATTTGTTGTCAAGTTTGACCAAACTTGCAGCCACATGTGTATCAACTGATATGGGAACAGAAGTGGATTTTGGAAACAGGAAGATTTTGTTTTAGGCTGATAGGCTGCTATTCATTACTGCAGAATTCTAGTACCTCCCACCCATGACCTTGACTCCACATACACAGTTGTTATTCCTAGTTGAGAAGAAAAGCAAAATGTAGCAAATTGTAGGAAAAAGAGATTGATGAGATTTTAACTTCCTAAACTATTACTTATTCTACTTTAGTATTTAAAACCAGAACAATGACACATATTGCAAGTAAACTTTAGATCCTAGTATAAAGGTGCCTTTCAAAGGATCCATATTCCATGTCTCTCTGTGTGGTTTTTACACAACCAGTTACTCACACACCTTCATGCTTCTTACCAAGACTTCAGTCTGTGCTAAAATTGTTTTCACCCCACACCCAACACATACACTCTGTTTTATTAATCTCCTTATTTCCAGCATATAGAAAGGAACTTGATAAATGCTTGTGGTATGGAATTAAAATTGCATAATATTTAGATATTGTGCAATTTTATTACATAATATTTTACTATTGAAAAACTATCTAAGTCATAGGTCTTTTAGAAATTACAAGGACATATTAACATTTTTCCGATCTTGAGAGATAATTTCCTAATAATTATTAAAAATTTACAGAAATGCAAGTTGCTGAGGAGAGGAAATTTGATAAGTTACTGGTAGAGAGCAGGTGTTCAACAAATAAATTGAACTGAGCACAATGGGCTCTTAAAAAGCTGTGTGTTCTAGGCAACATAAATTGTAGTTAAAGTAAAATAAGGCATTTCATTCATTACATTGTTTTGGGGGCAAGAATAATTTAATGAACTTTTCAAGTATGTCTGATTTACAACCAAGGAGCAATTAACATGGGAAGAACAAAATTCCATTACTGAGTGCTTCATTTTGCCATAAATCTAGTGATATCTGGGTCAGATCAGGGCTTCTGAGTACAGTGATTGCATTCATGGGGAAGTCCTGCTCCCTGACATCAGTGTTAAATGGAATTGCACTTAATACAAAAATGCTTTCCCTTTGAAAAATACCATTTAAGCCCAAAGACTCTCTCACTGCAGTGTAGACCAGAGAGATATCTGCAATTTAAGTTGCCTCTAAAGGAACTAGATAGAGATGAACACAAAGAACTCAGGAAAAGAAGTGGTAACCTAATGTTAAGGCAATCTTTGTTTTCTCATTCCTTTGATTTTACTTTTAGGAAAAAGCCGAGGAATTTAAAGGTAAAGACCTTGTTCTTTTCAAAATGTTTATGGCTTAAGATATTGAAAAGCACTAAAAGCAAATGTTCCTAATTTCCATTCAGTAGACCTTTCGAAATCACAGGAAAAGCAATAATAAAGATAACTGTTAAAATAATAACACTTTGTTTGTTTAACCTGACTTTTCCATTTTCTCTAATTGTATCTATATATAAACATTTTCTTATACTTCCTCTGTTGCAATTATCCTAAATGGCCTTTATACCTAGCATAATGAGAAATTATAATGAATTTTGAAAACTCATTAACAATGTATTTATGAGGAATCAAAATAGTTTGTGAATTCAACAATAACCTAAACACAAATGTCATATTTATTGTAACATTCTACTCATTTACAAAGTAGTGAACTAATAACCAAAATTTATAGTATTGGAAATTCCTTTAACTTGTATTTGCCTAGAACTATTTAAGCAACAATCGACTTTGTTTTATTTATTTATTTATTTATTTATTATTAACATTATTATTTTTTACATTCTATGATGTCGTTGCAGAGCAGTAGGGAGGAAGAGGGGGAAAGAGGAAGGGAATGGGATGGAAGAAGGAGGAAGGAGGAAGGGTGGGATTGAGGCCTGTGGCACCCCCCTCATGCCCACAGGGGAGACTGGGGGCTTCCAGCAGTGGCTCAGTCATTGCTGGGCTGGGTGCTGATGTCAGGGGTGTGTGGCAAAAGCCCTTGTCCCCCACCACCCCAGCTCGGGAACCTGGGCCCTTCATACTGTGGCTCAGTGGTCATTGCTGGGCTGGTTGCAGGTGTCGGGAGTCATGGCCGAAGCTCTTGGCTGCCAACTGCCCTGGCTCAGGAGAGCCCAGGGTGCTTCCTGCAGTGGCTTAGTGGTCATTACTGGGCCATTTGTGGGTGTCAGGGGGGCATGGCTGAGGGCTGAGGCCCCCCCTCAGGACTGGTTGTGTGTTTCAGGAGCTGGATGGGGCATTGCTGAGGCCCCCGGCCCTCCTCCCTTCCTGGCTTGGTAGCCCAGGGGTCTTCCAGTCCTTCTGGGTGTTATAGGTGTTCTTTGGTGAAATGAGACCTTTACTAGTTACTATTAAATTTTGTCTCTGGTTGTGGGTACTTTGCTTTTCCTTTCAGTTCCATGTTGTATGCATGCTGTTCCCACCACTTAAACTCTGTGCTGGAACTAATTTGTTGTCCTTTGTTTACTTCTAAAATGGGGTAACTTTCTGTGGGGACCAGCACCTGAGCTCTGTGGTTGAGCTAAATTGCTGCTTTGCTGCTGCTTCCCTAGGGAAGGTTTTTGTACAGCTCAGGTTTTAATGGTTGACTTTATAGGTATTTTCAGCTCTCAAGAGAACTGTTGCACCTGGGTTGTGTAGAAACTCTGGTCTGGGCCTGAGTCTTTTCATCAAACTGCACTCCATGCAATTCTGTATTCCTGACCAGTGTCCTCTGAGTGGTCCTGCAATGATTGAGGGGCAGATCAGCTGTTCTTGCTGTGCCCCAGTGTTCTCCCAGTGGTCCCATTTCCCCCACTGCCTGTGCTATAAACACTTCTCATGGAACAGGCTGTGCTCTGGTCTCTTGTGATGACTCACTGGCCTCTGAGTGGCTGCTTTTTTTCAGTTGTTGTGGCTCCTTGCTCCTATTTGGTTCACAGGAACCCTATTAGTGGTCTTGCTGGCCTAGAGGCCACCAAGACCCTCTTCTCCCCTGCTTCCTCCAAGCAACTTCATCTGAAGGGCACAGCTGCGGCTTTTGCCAGCTCTTGCTCCATGGGCTCAGCAGCTCCAGCCTGGAAGCGGCCAGGGCTCAAAATAGTCGGAGGGGTTCTTTCTTTCTCTCATTGTGGCTTCTCCTGCCATCATGCTCTCCATAGGTCTGTCCTTCTCTTCCCCTGGGTTCTAGTGGCCCCAGCTTGGCTGTCATTGCTTTTGTATAGTTGTAAATTGGTTGATTTGTGGGAGAGAGTGATGCTGGAGACTATCTACAGTAATCAAATTTGAATCTTTATTTTGTTGTAGTAATGTCATCTCCTGACCTGAAATGCAATCTTGGAATATATTCATATATATATACACGTAATCAAAATATTTTTTTAAAAAAAGTTGTCTAAGAGAATCCTATAAGATTAAAAAAAAAAAACCGTAAAAAAACACAAAAATTAATATCCAGTCTTTTCCTTTAAGCACTTAACATGCTTGAAACAACATGTTCAATTTCCTTCTTCCCTAATTAGATCATAATCTCCATGAAGGTAGGGATTGTGTTTGATTTACTGCTGAATCTCCAGCATCTAGCACAGCATCTGGCACATACTGAATGAATATAGCTTCAAGAAATGAACTGCATACAAGAGTTTTAGTTCTTGCAGTGGTTACTCTACCAGCAAATCTCAAAGTCTCCTTTTTATAGTTCCAAGATGGTGGCTTGTGCCATTCACTTCCCTTTCATCTCATACCTTTTTCACAGTTTGCTGGGTTTTCCAGTGGAAATAAGGCATTGGGAAATGAAAGGGTTTTTGTTTTTGTTTTTTTCCTCTCTGAGCGGATAGAGAACCCTATTGGTTGGGTTGAATGTAAACTGATTCAAGAATATGTCCTGAATGTTGGTTTCAAGTCTAATTCCATACTTTATATTTTGTCTCCATTTTCTAAACATGAGTGCTAAACATTCCATCTAATTCAGGAATCTGTTAGTATGGTTCTGTTAATCCAGATTTTATTTGATCAATAACAGACAGAATCAGGCTGATGGAAGTAACATAAAGCACTGGATGAATTCTCTTCTTATGAAATTCAAGCTTCATTATTTGACTTTAGTGCTGCTTAATTTTACTAATATTCCTTTTATCTTAAGTAAGGCATCTAAACTGCATTAACATCCAAAAGGTTTTGTTACATACTTTAACTGAACTGACACTGTACAAAGAGGCTTATACAGACCAGATCATTGTTATTTAGAAAGTGAAAATCACAGACATGAAACAAATAATTATAGGATTTATATACTTTATGCAAATGCAGGCCATTCTGAATTTGTTTTGCATGATTAATAATAGCTAATACTTACTGAGTCCTAACTATGTCAGACACTGTGTGAAAAAGTACTTTACATATATCATCTCCATTAAGCCCCCCAACAACAAGGAAGGTCATACAGCTATGACAATAATCCAGGTCTGGTGCCAAAGTCCATTCTTTAACTTCTCTGACCTACCGCTGCCCTTTGGCTCATAACCTCCTCTCTCACAAATCTATCACCCCACTAACAGCCTAAAACGCCAACTGTTTTTGAAGGAGCAATTGCTTGGAGCAGGGCAGAGACTGTGACAGGCATGGTGTGGTGACTGTAAAGCTCTCTAAAAAGTTAAACCAATGGGGAGCTAGACAGTATTGGTTTAAGAGCTGTTAAGAACAGGGTAGCCCTAATAGAACAGAATTATCAATCAGATTCAATTCCAGTCTAAAAATAAAATCTTGACAGTTTAGACTTCCAATTGTCTATAAAAACCTCTTTTTTAAATCTGTAGATAAACCTTAATAATGGATATTCATGCTTGATTCTCCTTATAGCTTCTGCCCTTGCTCCCTTACTCTCCCATCACTCCTCAACTTCCAAATAGGAGAGACTATGTCTATGTCCTTGCCTCTCCTAGCTCATCGGCTGTCAGTCCTCAAGCCACCGCAATCTGGCTTCTGCTTCCACTCCTCTACTGGAAGTGCTCTCACGAAGGTCAGCAGTCATAATAAACCATCACTATAATAATAGCTAGTGCTTCTTGGGGATTTATTGGGTGCCAAACCCCAGACTCATTGCTTTGCGCTGGAGAGAGAAACCTGGAGAACCATAGAGCTGTACAGGACTACAGATCATTTTGACTTAGTGTGTTCAAATTTTAAAAACCAAGACAACTTTGAAAAATCAAAATATTTTAGACAAAAGACAAAAATCCGAATGAGACATGCTGTCCAGCTTGCTACGATCCTCACAGTATCTCTGCACCTCCTAGAGTGAATATACGAGTATGTGCACCAGGACCTTTCTTACTTCCCTCATTTATGTTGCTTGCCTGACTCCTACAGAGCATGGTTTACTAGCCACCTTTTACATGGGTATTCTGGTCAGGATTTTACAGATACTAGGAAAAGAGACCCACTTGAACTAGCTCCAGATAAAAGAGAGGGGTTATGAAACACCAACTCAAGGGCAGGAACTGTGCCCTTGACTACAAGTAAGACAGCCATCGGCCTCCTTGTTAGTGTCCCTGCTCCTCACTACATAGCGGCTCCATTCTCCTCTTGCCACCACTGGCTTCCTCTTCTTACTCATCATTTTGGTTCCCTCATCACCCTAATCTGCTCAGCGCTTCCCATCCCAACCCCACCCCATCTCCATGGCCTCTGTCTTCATACTCCTGCTGCTAAATGCCTTGGTCTGGAGATTTTCCAACTATAAATTCCCGAAAAAGGAATTTGATGAACCACCATGTATTTTCAAGCCCGGTCACATATGTCCTAAATTACTTTCAAGATGCAAAAGGTCATGCTGGGGAAAGCACACAGATCTCGTTCAAATATCTGTGACCAGGTAGACTGGGAGTTCTCTTTAGAAAGGCTGTGGGTTGAAGAAAATATAAGGCATAATTTAGATAATATCCTAAACATAATTAATCCTTAATCCTTATTACAATCTTGAGTGAATATCATTACAGTAGTCCCCCCTTACACATGGAGGATACATTCCAAGACTCTCAGTGGATACCTGAAACCATGGATACTGAAGCCTCTATGTACTATGTTTTTTCCTATTCATACATGCCTATGATAGTTTAATTTATAGATTAGGCACATGATGGAGTTTAGATGTGTTGTCCCCTCCAAAACTCATGTGGAAATTTGATCCCCAATGTGTCAGTGTCGGAAACTGACTGAGTCATGGGGGCGGATCCCTCATGAATGGATTAATGCTGTCCCTGGGGGAGAGGGGATTAATGAGTGAGTTCTTGCTCTATTAGTTCCCGCCAGAGCTCGATGCTTAAAAAGACCCTGGCACCTTCTCTCTCTCTCTTGCTTCCTCTCGCCATGTGATCTGCTTGTACCCATCGGCTGCCTGCCACTTTCCGCCATGAGTAGAAGCAGCCTAAGGCCCGTGCCAGATGCAGCTGTCCCAGAATCGTAAGCCAAATAAACCTCTTTCCTTTATAAATTACCCAGTTTCAGGTATTCTGTTGCAGCAAAACAAAACGGACTAAAACAGCACAGTAAGAGATTAACAACAATAACTAATAATAAAATAGAACAATTATAATAATATACTATAATAAAAGTTATGTGAATGAGGTTTCTCTCTCTCTCTCTCTCTCTCAGAATGTCTTATTGTACTGTACTCACCTATTTTCTGACCGCCACTGACTGCAGTAACTGAACCCACAAAAGCAAAACCAGGGATAAGTGGAAACTACTATTTTTATACTCATTTTATAGACACAAAAATTGAGGCTTAGAGAGGTGATGAAATTTGCCCAAGGTCTTAAGAGGCAGAGCTGGAATTTAAACTCAGTCTTTCTAATTCACAAACTCAAAGCCCCTATTTTCATTATAATCTTTCTTGACTTCCAGACTAACATTCTTAGATATTCTCTGCTTTCTGAATCTTAATCTCTTGGGTTCTATGATACTATCTTCTTTTAGGTTTGTACTGTTCTGACTGCTCCTCCACTCTTTTTTTAAAAAAAAGTTTTAAATTCATTATTAGCATATTAATTCTTACAAATTGTGATATTTCTTTATGCCCTTTGCCAGACCTATCACTTCCCAACCCCCACCCTACCCCAGCCACATCTCTAGTATCCTTAGGTTTGTTCTCTCCTTCTGAAAGTTCAACGTATTGTTGTGGTCTTTTCTTTCTTTCTTTCCTTCATTCCTTCCTTCTTCCCTCCCTCCTTTCCTCCCTTCCTCCCTTCCTAGCAGCCAGTTATGAGTGAGGACATGCGGTATTTCTGTTTCTTTGTCTGGCTTATTTCACTTCACATAATTTTCTCCAGACTCATCCATTCTTTTTAATTCCTTGTTCTTTTTCTAATTCTTAAATGTAGGAGTTTTTCAAGGGACTCTTCATGGCTCCTTCTTGTCTCTCTTTCTGAACTTTCCTCTTAGACAAAATCATAGGCTTCTGTAGATTTGAATGCAGTCAGACACCATGATTTCTTAACCCGGGGTTCTTGGACCTCTCCCCACCCCCAGCCTAAACGACCTGTGGATAGAATTTAGGTGGTTCATGATCGTGAATGAGGAAAAAAAACCCCTATATTTTCAATAAATTCTAACCAAAATTTACCAATTCCTTCATTTATGAATGTAGGCAACAAACCAGTGTAATAGCAGCAACACTGGTGACTTTGTTACCAATGGAAATCATAGGTATTTTCATTATTTCCCAATTTTCCCATTAGAACTTCAAAATCATAATAGTTATTTGACGCATCACTAGATCTTGATATTTAATGCATTAATAAATAAACATATATATTACCATATCAAAATGTTTAACATTTTGATAACTATTTTGCAATATAGTTTCCTTTGAAATCTGATCTTTTATTTTCTATATTTAGAAACATTATTTTGAGAAAGGTTCATAGACTTTACCAGCCTACAAAAGGGTCCTCAGAACCCCCCTATACCCCCACAAAAAATGATCAAGAACCCCTGCTTTTAAACCCTCTAGCCAGATGGTCTAGCACGACTTGTAGAGGGGATCAAGTCCTAGGCAATACAGGAGCAACTTCCCTCAAGCCTAGTGACCTGCTCAAGTTTCTGAGGCCTGTCTTAACGTTTCAGCTGCCTGGTCTATCTGTAGACTTTCTTTGTCAGATTGGCATCTAATCTACTCTCTAGTATGATACCCTGGTGTTGATTTTGGACCTCTAGTTTAGAACCCAGATTGCTTTCTGCTCTCAGTCAGTCTCCCACTTTGTTTACTTTACGAACTCTGGATCTCAACTCCTTTCTGGCCTTGCTGAGTTCCAGGACTGCCAACACACTTGGTCCTGCATAAACTGTAGAGATGAACTTTTCATCCAGGGTAGAAAAAATAGTGCTATTATCAGAGTAATCTTTTTGAAGTATAGTTCTGATCATATCCTTCTGTTCCTCAGAAAGCTTTCAATTAAAGACAAATTTCTCAGGGCACTTTTAGTTCCACAAAAAACCCATTTGAGGTGGCTTGTGCAAGATGAGGAATTTATGATGTAGACACAGGGATACTACACAGACCTCAAGAGCAGGGATATAGGAACACGTTGAACCATAAACAGAGATTGGTAAACTTTTTTCTGTAAAGGGCCAGATGTAATGTATGAGGCTTTGCAGGCCATATGGTCTCTGTCACTCTTCCACAGACAATACAATGAGGAATGTATTCCAATAAAACTTTATTTACAAAACAGCCAGCCAGCTGGATTGACACACAGGTGGTGGTTTGAAGACCTTTAGACTAAAGCATTGTCAGGACTCTCTCTGAAACTCTTCTCTGTTATCTCCACAAACCTACTTTGTTGTTCTCTTTCTACTGACTAGTTTCTTCAGTTTCTCTGGTTCTCGTGTTGGAACATGGCTTTGGAAAGCTCTGAGCCTTCATTTAACAAATTCAAACTCTCTCGCTTTCTCAGTCCTAATTCCAAATCCTTACGGTGGAGTTTTGCCTGGTTTTGCTTGGCTCAGTTCCTCACCCCTACACCAATCAGCTGTGGCCAGGGGTTGGGTCTTGTATAAAGCAGGTTTTGGGAACCCCTACCATCTCTAGGATCAGAGCAGAGGAACATATCCTAGAAAATCATGAGGAGCTGGGCAAACAACCCAGTCAGAGTCCCTTGTTGCATTCATTCAAACCTACTTTTTCAGCATTGTTTCCTACTAGTCTCCTCATATCCCTTTCTGAAGTAAAACCAATTCCTTGCTGTTCTCACACATTCTGAATATTCTCACTCTGCATCCTACCTATCTGCCAGTAGAAACTCAACTCATCTTTAAAGTCCCTTCTATAAAAGGCCAGCTTTCCCCTCTCTTTCCTTTATGCACAACACTCTATTGGCACAGTGTCTTGTTCTGTCTCTATTTCTGCACCTGTCTTTTTCTTTCACAGAGAATAGGTGCTCTGCTGACTGAGGAGATGACTTAACTTTTATTCATTCTGGTACCTTTCACAGAATAGGCTCTTAGTTCCAATTTTTTGAGTTTAACTATATTCTTAGAGCTGAATAATTACAAACTGAAGAAAATGTTGACTGTCATAAAGACTTGCATTTATACAGGAATATGGTTTCTACCTCAAAAAATTATTACATATTTTATAAACATTCATTTCCAATTTATGGTAGCAAAATTAAAGTACATGTACAGAGAGAATAATTACAGCAAAACTCATATTTAAAAATTTTAAACACTTAGAAGAAATAAAGTCCCAACATGATTGTATCTTCTGTTATTGCACTAAATTAAAAAAGAAATACTACAGAAATGAGTTGTTTAAGATAAGCAATAGTAAAGGTTGTAAACTTGAAATATTAGAAATTGCTCTCAAAAACAAAAACAAAAAACAAACAAAAAACTCCAAAATGATTAGTATTTGCTCAGGAAATTTACCTAAGTGCCAGAGACATCATCATCTAATTTCTTTCTTTCTAGAACTCTTAATTAACATCGTTCCTAGAACTCTGCTAAACTCCCCTGCTGAAAGGAAGAAAGTAAATACTGCACTGCAGGGAAAACTGGTTCATTTCCACGAAACTCTGAGAGGCTTGAGCTTTTGTGAAACAGAAAACACTGCTGAAGACCTATTCCTAAACTACTGCTCACTACATAAAAGCTTTTTATTTAACAGCGTCCTCCTGGGAGACTGCGCTGGAATGTGCAGCAGTTTTGAAAAAGGCACAGATTTGGCTCAACTGTAAATATTAGATGCACAGAAGCAAAACCATTGTGTAGAGTAGGGGGTGGGGCGGGTAGGGTCCTGATTCCCAATCTTGATAGGATTCTAATTTCGCTTGGCATTTATTTTTTCTACTACAATTACTTGCGAATAAAAATAAAATATCGGTTGTGCTCTCATCTGGGTTTCTAATTTTCAGCGTCTACAGAAAAAAAAGAAACCTCTTATTTACCTAAAAGAATCACCTTTCTGCAATCTCCAGAGCGGCTGGAAAAACCCCACCCATCACCACCCCCCCGTGAGAACCCGGCCCGCCCATCTCGCCGGCTGCAGGTCGCTGGGGCTTGTCTGGGGTGCAGGCGGCCCTAAGACGATGGATCTCGGCGGAACGATCGTGACTGTTGATGTTTCTGGGTGGGGTGGCTCCAAACCAATAAACCGCAATACGAAACTAAGCCTGGACTTTGAACCAAGCCGTTTTGCCTAGTTTGCTTTTTTCCTGTCTCGCCGGCTTCCTCGCCACCACAACTCACAGCCTCCCCCGCGCCACCGTTCCTCTCCAGCTACCTGCGCCCGTTCCGGACCAACGCGCAGTAAGGCGGGGGCTGGGAGGAGCTCAGTGCACCAGCTCCAGCGAGAGACGGAAACTACAATTCCCATCACGCCCTGCAGCCGGCTCCCTCCTCCCGCCACTCCTCCCCCCTCAGCCCGCGGCCGGGCGGCTCTGGGCTTTTATCTGCGGACCCGGCGAGAGGGACCCAGATCCCGACGATCTTCCCCGACGGCAGCCGTCTGCCTGGCAGCGGCGGGGGCTTTAACCGAGTTCAGCCTCTGCGTCCGCGCCAGCCTGGAGTCCTTGGGGCAAAGGGTCGGTCCCGGGCGCAGCGACAGGATGGTCATCCGCGTGTTCATCGCCTCTTCCTCGGGCTTCGTGGCGGTGAGCGCGGCGGGGGGCCGGCGGCGGGCCGGGGTCGCGGGCTCAGGGCTCGGGTCCTGCGGGAGGCGCGCGGTGCTCGCCCTTGCGCGTCCTGGCGCGCAGCGGTCCGCCCGCGGGAGCCGGCGCCCGGCAGGTGACCCATCACACTTAGACAACAGTGAAAAGGGTGGAGAGGAAAGGTGGGTGGGAGACCCCGGGCTCACCCACATGCCCACTCTGCGCGGCGGGAAAATGGAGTCCGGGGGATGCCCCCAGCTACTGTTGTGTGCCTCGGGAATTTGGGGAAGGGGTCATTACAGAGCTTCGGAAGTCCCCTTCTCTTAGTTTTGTTCTTCCCGATTGGGGACGTTAAGCCTGGTTTTATGTTTGATACGAGCTATTCTAGCCGCTTTGGTTTGCTAACCCAGCTCCTGAGTGAAACAAGTTTAAGGGTGAATTGATCTCCACCCTCCCTTCCCCGCCACCAACTACATTTCTTTAGTTTTATATCTGGGCAAAGAGAACGGCAAACCAGGTTTGTTCTGTTGTGACAGGGGTGTTTGTTTTCAATGTCACTTTTTTTCCTAGGGTGCCACAAATGTGTGTGTGTGGGGGGGTGAGGGGGTGTGGGCAGGCGCGTGCGTTTTCTTTACCCAGGTAATGCTGTGGTAAATGTTATTTTGGGAATCTGTAATTAAGTCAGTCTCTTTGTTTAATTATTTTTAGCTGTTCTGCTTGGTGGATGTTCTTGACTTTTTAAAGGAGGATTTTCTTCTATAGGAAGAAGAGAAGTTAAATAGCCAGAGATGTCAGACTTTAAGGAAATACTCAGCAGTACAGTTGGCAGCCCATTAAGATAGGTAGCACATGTGTTTTACATGATTATTGAGACTTTGTTCCCTTAGCTAAGAGTTAAACTGTAGATTTAAGAGGCTCCTTGACGATACATACGATCAAAAACATCAAAAAGTGTAATACTGATTGCTTAAAGTTTGGCCCAGATTTGTTCCTTACGTGGGTGGGGTGGAGTAATGGAATAAAATATTGTTTGAAAATTCTTATACACCACAACTTTTTATCTAAAAAGAAACCAACATTTTAGTACAAAGACCCCCGATTGCACTAGGAACAATAGATGGGAAACTTCAACTTATCTTTATGTGCAGGCATGTTCTGTTTCTCAGACTCCTGACAGTTTTTGGTGTTTCTAGTTATTTGGGTTGCTTAGTCATCCCTGCCTTTTATAGATTTTCCCATAGAATCTACACTTCATGTGTTTGGAAACAAGTACTGTTTCATGGATAGATTTATTCAAACGTACTCCTTTAAAAGAATGCTACAAAGCTTTTGGTTACACCAACTTGGATGCTTCAGTAATTGTTCCAATAACATTTTAATGATTACAGAAGGGATGCTTTATAGTATGAAGCTCTTGCTACCTTGGGTAAGTCAAAGTGTAGATAATTAGTAAGTAGCTAGTATATCAAAACATTTCTGGAACTCGTATCTCTATTTCCTTAATTCCACTAACAAATATTTATTGCCTGCCTACTGTATGCCTTTTTAATTTTTAAGTTTAATGTTTTGTGTTTTGCACATGGAGCTAAAATGAAGAGATGTAAGTTTTAGTGTGGGCACTGACCAGCAATTTAAGCTTGGATAAGGTGCTCCATCTCTGCCTGAGCTTCTCTTCTGTAAAATGAAGGATTTTGATGAATAGCTCAGATTGCACTCTAGTTTTAAAACGTTTTGACTTTGTCAGTTGAGTAAATGTGGATGAATTCTTATAACAGCATCTTTTATTTGAACAGCATACCTATTAGCCTCAAAGTGAATTTATTCTTTTCATTGGGTGTTTTACTGTGATGTCTCAGGTCCCCTCTCTGCCCTGCCAGGTAACATGTGTTCTGACATGGTTTCATTTGAGCTGGAAGACGTACTCAGTTACCACATACTTACAGCCCATAAACACTAATTATCTATTTTAATGTGTGCTCTTAGACTTGATATTTTCAGGTCTTGGACAATCCTCATTCATTGAGTCTCCCCAATTTGTAATGTTATCTCCTATATCCATATACACTTTTTCCCTAATATTGATACTTCGGTAATGTTAATTTTATGCTCATATGCAAAAGTTACAATTTCTAAGAAGTACTGAAGATGGTTAAGTCAGCTCTTGAGCTGGGGAGGCTAATGGGGCTATAAAACATTAGGTCATATTAAGCTTTGATGGCATAGCCATAATGTTTTCCCTCCAGCAGTGTTGGGTTGACTGTTGGCACTATTTTATTCAGTACCCAACCGTGACCAGCAAGTGCATGGGAGAACAAATAATTTGGTTTCCAAGTCAATTTGATTTTAGCTGAAGTCTATTAAACCACAAGGAGGGAATGTGACTAGAATTAGACTTAGCTAAGGAAGTCCCAGGGATTTCCAAAAAGATGTTCTGCTCCAATCAGCAATAGATTTAAACAAACAGTCTATTTAGAGAAAATCTTCCTATCTTGTTCTGATTCCCTTGAGCACTCTAGCTTCAACAGCTGAAAAAACTAACACCAACGGGTGATTGCCCTTTTATTCTCCCCAGCTCCAGGTGGAGTCTGCTTTTATTAGGAAATAAAAGCCTGGCACATTATTATGCTATGGATGCCTGAAAATCTGATTTCTTACGCAGCGTAAATGTTGCTGTCATTTATGTTGTTGTGGAGGGACATTTTATTTCAGTTCTAAGAAAATAGTGTATTCATAGAAATGTCATTTTAAAATTTAATTTATTCTGGATGTACACCTGAAAGGGGAAGGCTTGGAAACTTTGTCTAGGAAATATGTTAATGTAACTTTTTAATTTAAAGACATTGAAATTGGTCAATTATTTCATTAATTTATTCATTCAATAAATACTTTCTGGGGGTCTGCTGCTTGCCAGCTCTGTCCTTGGTCTTATGGGGAACTAGAGGCGAATGGAGGGTGCGGTCTCTGTCCTCAAGAAATTCACAGACCAGGTGAGGAGATAAGACGGGAAAGATAAGACCAACAGTAATAAAGTACAGTCTGAGGACATGTGCCTCTTTCAGGAACATTCTTACCAGAGATGGAAATAATATAGGCGGCAGAGGGATGCATTGCAGGATGTCAGATAAGGAGGAAATGTGCCAGAAATCATAAAATATGCATGTGGGAGCCTTAGGCAGATGGCAGGAAGAGGAATTGAGTTAGATTTGGAGCCTGAGAGAGTTCCTGAGCCCTTCTTGCTCAGGTTGGAAAGGGAGGGGCTTTGGGTGGGTTGGGGGATGGGCAGCAGAAGTCCTCATGGACCTCTTTCGAGGACAAGGTGACTCTTAAGTCTTTGAAAGAAGCCAATGATAACAAACTCCATAGTGCTCAGCATCTCGGAGATGTCTTCAGTTTTTGCAGCCTGTCTGCTGCCTGGAAATGTGCTATCTGGCAGAGGGGATACCTAATATGTGATTTCAGAAGAGCCGTTTATCTTCCTACTTGCCTTGACTAAAATTTCGCAAAAAAATAAAATATTTTACTGCTCATTAAAATTCCTGGGCTCAGTTAGAGTTGAAGGGTAACCTAAAGAGATTTATAGTGAAGTCCAACTACCTAATTTTATAGAAAAGGAAGCTTTGGTACAGAGATTAAGTGGCTTACCCCGAGGTCATTTATGTCTGGTCAGTGCAGGCTGAGATTTAGTTGGAAGCCAGATTCCTGACTTCTGAATGCATTCATTCATGAATTCATTCAGCCATGCACTCATTCATGCATCGATTGATTCATGTGTTCATCAAACAATCATTGAAAACCTACTTAACCAGCTCTGTGTTAGATAATGTTAGATGCTAGGTGTATGTGATGGTCAGGAGAACAGACATGGACTCTGCCCTCATGGCACAAATCAGTGCCATCTCTCTCCAGCTCAGAGACTTGGGATGCAAACCATTTCATCATGGAGAATGAAGGACTGATGCTGCATTGGGATTGTTTGCATGGGCAGGGTGGAGTGAGCCAGACAGCAGTATATCCTTGGATGTTGGATAGCCACAGTACCCGGGAGAAAAAGATACAAAGAAATTGGAAACAAAGTTGGAAAACATGGAATTTTATCCAGAGCTGCAACAGTGATTTCAAGTGAGGGTGGGTATGGGAAGGGAACACATAGAAACTAAGTTCAGAGTCCTTTGCTCTTTGCAGTTGTAAAATGTATACCTACTGCTTTGCATTTAGCTGTTGCATCCCCACAGAATATATTCAGTGGAGCTTCACTATGTAAGGAAGCCTCAGAAAAAAGTTCCAAGGCAGTTAAAGTCAGGTTGTGATCATGTAGAATAGACTGGGTATTAATTCCTAAATTACTGTAATACCTTAAAGAGCTAGTGAGGGTATGCCGGGGCTCTCTAGGATCTTCAGCTCATCGGATCCTCACTGCCATGCAACAAGGTGTTTGTTTATTCCTGTTTTGTAGATGAAGAGACTGAAGTGAACTGACCTGATTGAGATCATACAGTAGGTGGTGGGACCCTGAGTCAAAGCCTGGCAGGTGGATGACTGTAGATATTCAAGATCAGAGGTTCTCCCCTGTAGGCTCTGTCACAGCCTGGGGAAATGAGAGTATCAGGGATGCTTGACATTTTGGATACTGCCCCATCCAAAATGCCAGTGGTACCCCTGATGAGAAACAGTGCTGAAGAGCATTGGCAGAAGAGTGTGGAGGAAGGTTAGGGAAGAGGTGGGAGTATACGAGGAGTAATCAGGAGAAGCAGGGATAAGTTGGGGCCCAAGGGCAAGGACGTGGTTGTAATGGAAGGTCAGGCTGAGAAGGCATATGTATTAGTTTCCCAGGGCTGCTATTAACAAAGTACCAAAAATGGGGGGTGGGGGGCTTAAATAACAGAAATTTACCTCACTGTTCTGGAAGCTAGAAGTCTGAAATCAAGGTATTGGCAGGCAGGGTTGCTTCCTTGAGGGCTGTGAGGGACAATCTGTTTTATGCCTCTCTCCTGCTTCTGGTGGTTTGCTGGCAGTCTTTGGCATTCCTTGGCTTGTAAATGTATCACCATGATTTCTGCCTTCACATTCACATGTTGTTCTCCCTGTGTGTCTGTCTCTGTATACATGTATGTATCTGTGTCCAAATTTCTCCATTACATAAGGACACAGTCATATTGAGATAGAGCCCACCCAAATGGGCTCTACTCATAAGATGAGGGTTAACTTCATCTTAACATCCTATTTCAAAATAATGTCACATTCAAAGGTACTAAGGGTTAGGACTTCACCATCTTTTGGGGGGATGCAATTAAACCCATAACAGCATGCAACATGAGGGTTGAAATAAAAAGACTAGTTTGGAATTTTCTACCTTTAATTGGAAAGACTATGGGCAAATTTCTTGAATCTTAAAGTCAGTATCTGAATATTGGAGTATATGGAATTGTAGTCTATGTCTAAGGTCTGTTGCTAGAAAGGAAGATTTATCAATATCCCAAGTGATGACCTGACTTTAGTTTTTCTGGTACATTTTAATATTTCCCAAATTTGAAATATTTTTCCATTCTACAATAACAAACTTGTAAATATAAATATCATCAAGGATATATTAGTTCATTTTCTGTTGCTTATAACTAAATAACTAAAAGTCAGTAATTTATAAAGAAATGAAATTTATTTCTTACAGTTTCAAAGGCTGTAAAGTCCAAGGTCCAGAGTGTGTATCTTCTTCTTGGTGGGAACTCTCTACAGAGTCCACTAGCAATTCAGGGTCGCACATGGTGAGAATGGCAAGAATGCTTGTTAATGTGCTCACTTGCTCTCCTTATAAAGCCACCAGTCCACACCTATGATAATCTATTAACCCATTACTCCATGAATGGATTAATCCATTCATGAGAGCATAGTCCTTGTTGAGATCCAATAACCTCTTAAAGTCTTTACTTTCCATTACCATATTGGGGGTTAAGTTCCAACATGAGCTTGGAGGGACATTCAAACCACAGCAAAGGGCATGGATTCCTTTATGAAATTAGGAGCTTTTTATCCATTTGGCTTTGGACACTTTAAATAAGCATTTCAACTTATGTGAGGAAACTAAATTTTGACAAATGTTTATAATATGAAGAACAAGGTGGTTTCCAGGGATTGCAGGAATGTAAGACTATGTAAGTCTTATTTTTTTTCTGTTTTTTACTTTTGTAAAATCAAAAACAGAAAAGGAAAACAACTATTGTTGGGGGGGAAAAGTAACTGTTCAGCAGGAAGCAGTGTGAGATACTAACTCTAAAGGATATTTCTTTAGCTTTTTTGTGTTTAATATATAAAAAGTTGTGAAATGAATTGTGTTTTTTTCTGTCAAGTTAGAAATGGATGACAGAATAGAAAAAAATCTAGATTCATAGTGGATGTTTCACTTCTTAAAATAAAAATTAGCATGTCTTACTGATCATTATATATGAAAGTTTAAAATACTTTATTTTGAGGGCTGACCCCATGGCTCACTTGGGAGAGTGCGGCGCTGGGGGAGCCAAGGCCGCGGGTTCGGATCCTATACAGGGATGGCCGGTGCGCTCACTGGCTGAGCGCGGTGCGGACAACACCAAGCCAAGGGTTGCGATCCCCTTACCAGTCACACAAAAAAACTTTATTTTGAAATGCAGGTTTTAAAAAGGGATCAAGAAATTATTAGTTTGCATGCTAAATGTCTATTTTGTTGCAGTCATTTATTTTATTTTATTAAAAACTTTATAGATTGACAAATTATAGTTGTGTATATTTATGGGATACGAAGTGATGTTATGATTTATGAATACAATGTAGAATAATTAAATCAAGCTAATTAACATGTCCATCACCTCAAATACGTATTATTTATTGTGGTGGGAACATTTGAAATTTATTCTCAGCAACTTTGAAATGTATAATATACTATTATTAACTATATTCACTCAACACTAAATGTCAGTTTTTAAAAAGTCACCCACCAAGCTCTAAAATCAGAATAGGCTTCAGCAATTTTTGAGTAGAAACTGTATTAATAGGTGTTATTTTAGTTGCAGAGTTAATTAGAAACTAAAGTTGTTCTGATTTAAATCACATTCCTGTGTTCATTATTTTTCTGTAATTAGTTTTATATTATACTATTTATCCATTATGCAAAGCAGGACCTTAGCTTTCCAAATTAGAAATTTACTTTTTCTGTGAAATGGCAAATGATTGTTAACATTTGAGGAAAATATTCTACTTCTGATTATGTACAATTGTCTTTTTTGGGTCTTTGTTCTAGTTGTAGTTTAAGAACATGTCATAGAACCTTTCTGTTTAGTGTTTTTTAAACAGTGACTAGTATGTACCATTGCCTACTTGGGGGGAGGGGTGACTGGGAGAGATGGGGATAGGAGGGGAGGCATTCAAGATTGGAAGCCTGTACTAGCTAGCAATTTAGCAATCTAATTTAAATCAGTGCAGCTTCCCTTCTGTCTCTTTTTCTTAATAGGCTTATCTGAGTTTATCTGCCAGCACTGGCTACTCAGGAACTAGACTGTGGTAATTTAAAGGGTTAGTATTGTTATCTCTTTTATATTTGATTGCTTTTTTCCAAACTCTAAAAAAAAAAAAAAAAAAAAAATCAACCTAGGAAAAACACTTAATTGAATGTTTCCCTTCTGGACTCATGACAGCTTTGCAGTAGGACGGAAAGCAGAACTTGGGTGCCAGCATGCAGCCAGATGGGGCCCCACCTACCTATAAACACAGGTACTTTTAGGCTGGTGTAGCTCCTGGGGGACTCTGGAACAATTTGGTTGGTCCCTTGGATCTAGTTCCCTGTATAACCATTGGCATCTTATTCCTGAGGGGATCTGACTCTTTTGGGCTGGCTCAGTATCTATCTGGCAGAACCCCAAAGGGGGCTTTCCTGGAACTGACCCCTGAGAGTGGAAGAGCAGGGCAAGGTATACAGCAGGGTGTGTCTGCTGTGCTGCAGAATCTTCATGGGCCCTCTGCCAGCACTGTTTCAGAGCTCCTGAAGCAGAAGTGGAATGCTGGCTGTGACTGAGGGCAGAGGGCTATAACTACTTCAGGATGTGTTTTCCATTTCCTACTGGGTGATTGCCCAAATCTTGGAAATGGCTTTTTGTCATCTTGCATCTAGTGGGTTTGGGAGTGGAGGGCTGAGAGTAAGGGACCCAATTAGTTGTCTTGCTTGACAGGTCATTTCAGTGGTATTTGGTAAATGCAAATACAGTTAAAGTCAGCAGCTATTGCTGCATATCAATCTAATATTAAAAACAAAACAAAGCAAAACAAAATCCAAAGCAACAGCAACCAGCATAGTTTCTGAGTTTGTTTTCCTTCTGTGGGTTGCACAAGGAGTGGGAGTGTGGTCTTCTTCGTTTATGACATTCCTGTGTGGATTGAAGCTTGCTGGTTCTCTGCTTTAATAATTACATTCATCAGTACAGTTCCTTCGAGTGGGAGAATTGGTCACCTCCATAAGCCTGGACATCCAATTGACAGGAGTTTGGGTTGCACTCTCCTTTTATATACTATATATAATAAACTACTTACTAGCCAAAATAGGTGTTTAGATTGAGTATGTGCTGATTTATTTAATTCTGGAGTCACTTTTGTTCAACCCACACACCTACTTCTGTCTTATCTATGGTACATCTGTCATTGGAGGGCAGTGTAGCATCATGGTTAAAGCAAAAGCTGAGTCCACATCCTAGCTCTGTCACTGATGAAGGACATGACCTTAGGCAAGTAACCTCTTAATGTGCAAAAGTGAGATAGGAATGGTACCTTATACATGAGATTGCTATGAGCCTTGAATGAATGATTCTACATAAAACATTTAGCAGAGAGCCAGGTACATATTGAGTGTCAGTGCATATTACCTGTTATTCCTATTGTATCATCAGTAGTAATAGCAATAACAGTAATAAAAAGTCATGACCTTGAACTGTGTGAGATCTTTATCTAGAAAAGTATGTAAAGTCTGTAGTACTTACTAAGCCAAAGATGCATGCTGGTATAATTTAGGAGAGTTTTTAGTAAACTTAAGTGTAAAGGGTTTTCTACTTAAACTTGAATTAATAAGAACATTACAGTTTGAACAGATTATTTCCCAAACATCCTATTTAGAGTTCTACTGTAATTTTTGAACATTTTAATAGGTACACAGCATATTATACATGAGTCATTCAGATTATATTTCTTTACTGCCTACAAAGTGCTTAATACTATGCAAATGGTCACTATTCTTTGCTGTACATAGTACATGGTTTTAGAGTTTGGGCTTTATTTAAGGCTTCACAAACTTGGCGAATACATTTCATCCCACATGACAACTCTGATGGATAGGGCTGCCTGGAGAGTTGGGAGGGGGTTTTGGAGCTGTGTCTGGGATCAGCGGGAAAACAGTGTGATTGATTGTTGGTGCCTGCTTTGGCACCAGAGGAGCGAGAATCAGGATTTATGTCACATATTTGCCATCCCTATCTTAGAGTCTGCACTTGGACCCTGTCTTTCAGATTCATGTAACTAAATACAGAATATTTTGAGTCTGTGAGTAACAGGGTAGAGGAATATGAGACATCAAGTTGAGTTTATGGGTAATATCCTCTGCAAACATTCTGCCTTGTCTCTCACTCCAAACTTGGGGGAGGGGGGGACTGACAGAGAAGGGCCAGGGTTTCTGTGTGTAACAAAGATGAGTGGTATTTTCCAGAATACTGACCATGACACTGTAAATTTTGAATGCTTGTGAAACATAGGTTGGGCACTTAACAGATCTGGCAGATGGGCAGGTGGATGATGGTAGAAGAGGTAGGGGGGCTTAGTTGAAAAACATGATGGAGACAGGAGAGAGAGAAGACAACCTGGAATAGGGGGGCTCACTGTGCTGAGCCTTGGAGCATTGAAAGGGCAGGTGAACAATTATTGTTTACCTGTGTCCAGCAATGTGGTAGGATTTTTCCTGTAGGTTATTTAATCCTTAAAGTTGCCATATGAACTGATTTGCTATACTCACAGGGTGATTAAGTACCATGCCAAGGATCACTCAGCTCGATGGTGGAATCTAGATTCAAACCCTTGCCTTTTGATTTTGTTCCCAGTGCTTTTTTCTTACCTTACATTGCCCATCAGAAGAACCACTGACCAGAGACCAGTGAGAACCTGGGTCGTACTAATCCAGCAAGCAGGCTAAAATAACACTGTATGAGCTCAAGCTAAAGAAAGAGAATGGGTCAGGACTCCTAAAGAGCAGCTCCAGGGGTCCCCACTCAGCTGTTGAGCAGGTAATTATAATCATAGTGCCCTCTGGGCCTGTGCAAGCAAGGGCTTTGCTTCTGCAGAGAGATAAAAACTAAAAGGAGTATGGTTTGAAATGGAAAGCTAGTATTTCATAATGATAATAATAAACTTCCATTCACACCATGGGCAGGAAGTACTAGGAAGCTTTCATTTGTTGTTTGTATTCCTTAAAGTAACTTGGTATGGTAGCTATTCATATTCTCTTTCTCTGCCTCTTAGAGTAGGAAACTGAAACTTGGAATAGCTTGCCTGTGTAGAACCCAGAAGGTCCAGATACCCAGTTCTATGCTATCCTCTTCCTATCAGCCAGAGGAAGGAATCACAGGTTAAAGGGAACTGAGAATAAGCAGTGCTCGGAAGGAACTATTTAATGTTTTGTTGGATGTCCTGAAACTAAATGTATAATTTGCCTCAAATGTGATTCTCTGGCTGTGTGTGGTAAGTTGAGTAGAACTGACTTGATGTGTTGAAGTGGAGGGAGCAGGATGGGTTGGGAGGGCAATAGGGTAATATGCGAGAAGGAAGGTTGTCTGGGATGGCTGGAACCCAGAACTGGGATCAAGGGCAGAGATATTTAGAATATTGTGATGTTTTGGGCAACTGAGATCTTCTGGGACAAATAGTGGTGGTGGAGGTGTGTGCCCTCATCCTTTCCATCGTAGACTCTGGGTTCCTGGGAGAAGAGTTTTCCATGGACTGATTATAATCTGTTTTCTGTTCTGCAAAAAAGTTTCCTTTGGGTGGAAGGACTGTGTTGGTATATTGCAGCCTGCAGTGGGAGTTGAGTGCAAGGCAGGGAGTGGGAAGTGGAGGTGTTGGGAAGGTGGAATGATTTGGTCAGGCTCCCCTTGCCTTGGAGCCAGTTCAGGGTGGTTGGGTAAACATTGTGTGGGTGGAGTGAGTGCTCCTGAACAGCACCGCTTTGGCTGGTGTTTTACTGCCTTGGGTGCCCGCCCTGCGCGGCCATGTTTTTCCAGACCTGCAGCTTCCAAGGACCTTGTGGCTGGTTACCTAGGTCAACGACCTGCGTGTGTGGGGTCTGGTGACCCAGCCTGGCGTGTGAAGGGTTTGTGACCCAGTCTGTGAATGCGCTTGAGGAGTCCAGAGCTCCAGACCCAGCCCTAGCTCAACCGTTGGCCCAGTTGGTGCAGGACTACCAGCAGATAAAAGAGCCTGACAACTAGTGTGGTCACCTAGCTTTACAATTGGCATCTTGAACAGGATCAAGAGAGCTACACAGTTGGCTCTGTGAGCAGGATTCCAGAAATTAGCTTAGCAGTAGCAAGAAAGGAGGCCAGAGTTGAGGCTGCTGGTGGTTGGAGGGGAGGGAAGAGACGGCCTGGGTAGTGTAGGAAGCCTCCATTTTTAAAGGGAAAGATGCAGTCAATGTGCAAGGGAAGGCAGAGGGGAAGGCAGGGGACCCGCAGGAGTGGTCAGTGAAGCTGCTGTTCACACACTTCGTCTGTCCTGTTTAATTGTTTCAGGATCTTTGTGCTTTGTTTATTGTCAACCATTGCTCTTTCTGAGATCAGATTCTTTACATGTAATTCACTGCGAGAGCCTCATAAGCTCAGTAGGTAAAAGAAATTTGTGTGATACAAATGAGGCGACAGGTGCAGGGAAAGAATGTGGACTTCAGGAGCAGAAAGACCTGGATTTGAATTATGGCTCTGGTACCCAAATGGGCAGGTGGTTTAGCAAGTCATTTCATTTCTCTGGGTCTCAGAATCCCTATTTGTAAAGTTGCTGGAGCTTAACAAAATAGCAGCCATTATTATTATTATGAGTGTCATTTAAATTTAATTTGGCAATAATTCTCTGGTCTTTTGTGATTTTTTTCAACTTTAAGTGAGCTATTAAGATTTAATTAAGGAAAAAAAAATTGTTCCATAGTTGTGAGTTAGATGGAACATAGCCTTAACAAGACCCCAAACTGACGTTTACTAAAGTTCATGTAGGCTAGAAGTCACTATCTGGTTGCAGAGTCTGAAACCCATTCGTTTTTTGTTAACACAGTGTTTTGAAAATTTTTGAGCAAATGTTTTCAATGCTGGAAGATATCTTTCTTACACAGAAAATAACCTAGATTTCCCACTCTTGAGATATCTGAAGATTTAGTGGGTGTGTAGTGGTATCTCAGTGTGGTTTTGATTTGCATCTCCCTAATGACTAATAATGTTAATGTTATTTTTTAAGAATTGGTTTTGATTATTTTTTAAAAATATCTCTTCTAGCTCTGAATTTCAAATTTTTCATCCATTCCACACACAAACCAATACGAATGACACAGAATTGAGTCTTTAGGGTGTATGTGTTTTAGAAATTGAGTTATTCAGTTCCTGTGTATTTATGAGTACCTTCTGTTGCACAGTGTTCAAGCTATTCAGAATACAGAATGAGTATATGGTGTGATCCTTCCCCCCAAACAACTAATAATCTAATTGAGGAGAAAAGAAGAACACAGAAAACAGGACAACACAAGGTCATATGGAATATAGTCCTAAAATTACCTATCCTGTTGGTAAGTGACATGTCAGGTATATTTATTTGGATGAGGGCAAAGAAAGTCATATTCAGAGCCAGACAGAAAAATAACAACTCTCAAATTGGAAAGGTGCCTGTTTTTAAGATTCTAGAGAATTTCACTTAAAAGCCTCCGATGGAAAATTAAAAGATTTTTTTCCAGAATATTTTGTATGAGCTTGTGAACTGGAACAGATGTCACCTTCCCTTTTCTTTTTTGTCAGAGAAGTGAATTTGATGTGAATGTCGTGCTGGCCTTTGTTTCAGACTTGGTGGGACCTTTTTTCCATTTGCATGTGTTTCCTGTAGAGTTGAGAACAAGACAAATGGGAGCTCTATAGTTAATTTCACAGCGATGTTTCAGTGGTGAGCTTGGGTCTAGGAAGTAATTAACAGGGATGATGTGATTAATAATTAACCTTTTGAATTCCTTTTCCGTTAAAGGGAAAAAAACCCATCATCCTGTTAACAAGATTAAGTCTGTGCATTAGTTAGGTTCAGAAAGCCTAGACAAACCTTACTGGCCCTTCAGAGCTTACAGCTTTAAGGCCTAACTTTTAGGCTTGGCGTTTTGGGCTCTTGTGATCTCATTCAGACCTACCTGTGCAGCATTTTCTCTCACTATTCTTTTGACTATGTATAAATGCACCAGGCTTCTTTTTTCTCCACACCCCCTCCCCCACCGCTGCTTCCTATGCCTTTTCTCGTGCCATTTTGTTTGCTTTGACTGTGCTTACCCTACATTGCGACTAGTCAGATTCTCCTCATTTCCTCAGAGCCCAGTGCCAATGCCATTTCTGCATGAAGCCTGTGCCTTCCCCTCTCTCCCTCCTTTCCTCTCTGAACCAGGCAGACTCTTCTTCCACACCCCTCCATGGCACAGCCGTGCTCTCTCGTGACCTCAGTACATTCCACCCTTCTTGGTTGTTCGAGTTCTAAGTTCTTTGAGGTCCAGGGACCGCTCTGTTTATCTTTTTATTCCCCCAAATTTCCTCTTAGAGAACTTGGCATATAATAGTTTATTGAATGAATGTAAATGAAATATTGTTTCTGTAGCTTCCACATTAAAAATATAAAGCTAATGGGAAGTTTATGACCATACCAGAGAGGAACAGAATAGAGTATGTAGATAGAAGTCTGCTTTGGAAAACATGAAGGCTGTGAGGGACATGGTTTATTTTACTTTTTCTTAAATAAGTGGCAATATAAAAACCTATGTTATTAAAGATAATTTTATTATAGTATTACTTTTATCTAGATATCAGAATTCTAGAACTCTCATGTGGAATGAAGCTGGAGATCTGGGAGGAAGCAGAAAGACCTCTGAGAGGCAATTGGCTATTCCTTTTACATGCTGTGGGGCAGGTGACTGCCCATCAGGGCCTCCTCACCCACAGTCTTCGAAGCCCAAGTGAGGGAGTCACAGGAGGATCTTCTGAAAAGTGACAGCTGCCTTCTGATGGCAATACTGAAGAATTCCAGAAGCACGGTTTTGGACGCTTTTTGGTATAGAATAAAACAGCAGACTTTTACATGTAAATGGACTCTGAGAATATCAGTGCACCACATCAAAGTACAAAAATGGATCATGATGATTCTAGTCCAGAACAGATTAAATCAGGTTTGGCATATTTTGGCTTGATATGCTCTGCTTAACAATGCGGGAATGTGTGCATTTTAGAAAGCTTTCTAAACTAAAAATAGTTTAAAATAAAATAGAATAATTTGTGTTTAAAGGGGGTGAGATTCAAGTATACAGAGAACTTGAATCTCCAATTCCAGAAGAAAGAAGCTTATTTGCTTCTAACTCTGTCCCCCGTGTTGCAACTCCTTTTTTGCCTTCCATTGTCACTTCTTTCTTCCTCCTGTTGTAATACCTGTAGACTTTCTCTTCTCATCCTCCTCAGAGCTGTTCTTTTTGTGTTCCTTCTTTTTTACATCTCTGAGGCTGTGCTTTTATTCCTTGCTTA
This sequence comes from Cynocephalus volans, assembly GCF_027409185.1. Classification (NCBI taxonomy): domain Eukaryota; kingdom Metazoa; phylum Chordata; class Mammalia; order Dermoptera; family Cynocephalidae; genus Cynocephalus; species Cynocephalus volans. Next base: position 84,477,324 of record NC_084464.1, read on the forward strand.
CACGTCACTGTGGGTTTGCAGCCCCCACCCCACTCCCTGCCCCTATGCACCTTCCCCACAGAGCGCCTGCCTTCTGGCTGCCCTAGCCCTATAGGCATGCCTCTGTTACGCCAGATTCATGTCAAAGGTACTTGTTGGCAAGCCACCCCCCCAACTCCCATTAGATTGTGCACTGTATCAAATTAGAGGCTTTTTGGGCAACACTTGTTAGGTGAACTTTTTTGATCTTTTTCAGAGATTTTTTTTTTCCAGGTGTCTCTTATGTGTTTTCTCTCTATAATCCTCCTTTGTTAATTTCTCTATTTTTTCTTTTGAGACAAGATGGAATGGAGAGTTATCTAGCTTAAGATATAGAGAAATTTGAGGTGGCAAGACCCGAATTTGGAGACATTATTCAAGTTGGATGTTATCTTACCTGGAATGCAGGAATTAGGGTCACCTGTGGGAAGGGTGAGCGCCTGTCGAGATTTGAGAAAGATATAAAAGCTCCCAGTGGCAGCTGTTTAGGATGGAGATAGCAGTGAGTGTCCAGCTGAAGATAGGTAGTTGGGATTGTCAGCAGACAAAGTACACTAGCATTGCTAAGTAGCCCAAAGAGGGAGGAGAAAACTGATGATGTGGCCAACCCAAGACAGGAGGCGGGTCCCTAGAATGCAGGTAAGAGCATGCAGACTTTGTCTTAGGTGTATCAGTTTATGCCTACTATGGAAATGTGAACCAAATATGTGAACCAATTATATAATTATATAGTATATAAAATATAATTAGGAAAATAATCTATTGTCCCCCAAATTATTTTTCAGATGTAAATAGAATTAGTTTTTAGATCAACTCTTAGGATCATTTTTCATACAATTGAGGATTGACTGATACAGAAATGGGAACAACATATTCCAAAACACACTGTGCTACAGCATCTCCGGACATTGATGCAGGTACAGCCTTTGGCTGAAGTTCTGTAATTCTTGTCTATGGAAAATACTATCCTCAGCAGGATTTCCTCCTTACTGCAGAGGATTTTGACTATTACAGCATGTTTTGCTGGAGCAGCTCTTCTACAAAGCATCCTCTAATTAACAGGAAGCACATGTGTAAAGAGTTGTATATAATTTTCAGAGAGAGTCTTGTAAAGTAGTGGCATCATAAATTTGTATTTTATGCTTGGCTGGCTTTTTTCTTTATGAAGTAAACATGTAATCTTGACAGGAAATGTAAAAACAGTAAAATCCACCCACCTACATCTTTCATTCCATGTTTCTGCTACTTTTTATTATAGCTTTACATCACTGAATAATAAGTGTTTTTTAAAAAATCCAGACTAAAAGTAGTTGTTAATACACATGTTGATGGAGAAACTAGTTAGAGCCACTTACATTGCATCAAGCAGGTGGGGAAGGAGATAAATCAGCTGCCAGGTACATGACCAGCAGCTCTTTTGAGGCCACCCTGCTGAGACCCGTTGAAGATTCAGATATGATGTGGACATTGTGTGCATCTTCCAGAGCAGTTCATGGTTAAGTTGGGGAAGGAGGCGCAGACACACGCATCTATTATTAAACAGTGCCAGGCTGTATGTATATCATTAAATGCTAGGTTCATGGTGGCTGTGGATACAATGGGAGATTGTGAATATGATGATCTGGGAAGACAGTATTTAGCATAAATCAGGGTTTTTCAACCTTGACTATTGACAATTTGGGCTAGATAATTCTTTGTTGTGGGAGGCTGTCCTGTGCATTGTAGGATGATTACCAGCATTCCTAGCTTCTACCCACTAGGTGCCAGCAGTGCCCCCCCCCCGCCCAGTTGTAACAGCCAAAAATGTCCCCAGACATCGCCACATGTCCCTCGGGGGACAAACCCCCCCCACTTGAGAACTGCTGGGTAGACATAGTTGAGCACAGTGTGGATTTAGGTTTGAACCTTAAAGAATAAATAGAATTTGAGTAGGAAGTGTGGACAGTATAGAGCTGATTTTAGTTGAGAATAACCATTCAAGTGAAGACCCAGAAGTGTGTCTGGAGCCAGGTTACTCAAGGGTAATCCTTTAGAAACTTCGTAGCAACTTTACAGAATAATTTTATGTTTATCAACTATGATAATGAAAACTTTAGGCTTCTATTTTGTGTGTCTTTGTTATTTCATTTTTCTAGAAATTCATTTTCTTATTTTTTTAAAGTGTCAGTTTTTGACAGATCGGAATATTAAAACAAGAACAACAAACTGGTCCTTTGCCATGGAGACTTTTTGAGAGGCTGTGACCAGACTGGATTTCAGGTGCACAGTAGGGAAATAAGATGGACTACGTGTGGTGCAGGTGGAGCATCAAGTCAGAGTGGCTTCTGAGATCTCTCAGGGTTCCTGACACATCTTAGGCCTGGTACCCAGTAAGTATTTTCAGGATGAATGAATGTCTGGGAAACCTCCAAGCAGAGGAGAATGGACCTAGGATTAAGGAGGGGGGATCCAGTGGTTATTTTGGGGATGGGAGTGATTTTTAGAAGGGTATGTTAATGTCCTTTAGTCTGATTCTGTGGCTTTAGTTTTTCAGTCATCTGATTATCCCCATTTAGAAACCTTTTCTAATTGTTTGCCCTTGGACTATAATTTTGAACTGACAATTGCCCATTTGAAACTGTAATTTATACATTTTAGACCTCATGTGTGTTTCAAATTACGTGTGTCCTTGCCTCTTGGGATTTGTAAGCATTTTAACGTCTTTGGCACAAAGTAACTTTTGTGATTATTTGGCAATGCTTCTAGCTGTCCCTTAAAATAATAAAGAAGAGTGCGTTTTGGTTTATTTGTATTTTCTACGAGTAGATAAAGGTCTTTGCCCTTGGTATTATTATTACTTTTTTTAATATAATAAGTGCATTCTAATGTGGTTGGGGAGGGGGAAGAAGGGGGGTTGGAGCTGGCCCATGGCTGGCCCCGTTGCTGGCTTGTTGGGGGGTTGGGGCAGGGCCAAGTCCCACAGCTTCAGGACACTGCTTCAGGACCCCAGAAGCTTCTGGCTCTGACTCTGGTTCCAGCCTGGTTGCAGTTGGTGGTGGATGGTACTGTTTTTATAGTGGTGTTGGTGGGTCTGTGCATCTCTACTTGAAATTTGGATTCCTGTTTGACCGATAGAAGAGCAGTGGTGTGAGGTTGTGAAGGCTGATTGCTTAACCTGTGGCCATGGGCCTGTGCCTACATCTTTTCTAGAAGCTTTGGGGATCTTTAGTTTGCTGAGTCTCCTCTTACTAGTTACTTTTCTATTGCCCTCTCTTATTTCTTTGAACATATTAAATATACTAATTTTGTATTCTGTGTCTGATCATTTCAGTCTGAAGGGTTTGTGGGATTTTTTTTTTCTCACTAATGTTTCTGCACCTCTGGCTCATCATGCCTTGTGTGTTTCCAGGAACACTTAATTTTTGAATATTAACTGCTTCCTTGATAATATTTCAAAACCAGAAATGGTGGATCATTCAGAGTCCTCTTAGGAAAGAGATGGTATGCAAAGGGTAACTGGGAAGAGCTTAAGGAGGAGTGGACATGAAACCAACAAGGATTTGGAAAGAACCCCAAGGACAGCAGTGAAAAGAATTGTGGGGTGAGGGTGATCTGGCTGTTGGCCAGGAAAATAGCAGTGATTGACCCATGTATGTCTCATTGTCCAGCTGGCTAGCTCAAGCTTCTTTGCTTGGTGGTGGTCTCAGGGATCTAACAGCAGCAAGAGGGCAAGCCTAAGTACTTTTCAGGACTCTCTTTTTATCAGACTTGCTAAAACCCCATTGGCCAAAGCAAGTCATGCGGCCAGCCACATTCAAGGAGTAGAGAAATAGACTCTGCCTCTTGGTGGGACGAGCTGCAATGACACATTGTCAGGGTGTGGATGCACAGAGGGGGAGAACGTATGGGCATTTTTATAACCTATCACAGTTTGTGAAAGAAATAATTTTTTCCATTAATCTCCCAAATCTTTTTAAAAAACACTACAAATTAACTGCCACTTATTTTTGAATATAGGTGATATGAAGTACTGTGGCTTAAAATTCTAATTCATTTTATTTGTGAAATATGACTGTATTTGGTGAGGTTTTGAAAAGGAAAGTTAGATTATTTGGTGTGGTATGATCACAGTGTTTTATTTTTACTAAAAATCAAGTGAATTTCCCAGTTGTTTCCGGTGAGCAAATGAATGGAATTTATGTGGGGTTTTGTTTGACGATATGTCCATTGTGGCACAGGGTTGAGACTCTTTGTTTTGTTTTGCAAAATCTATTTTAGTCCCTGTTCCATGTATGGCTCTATACTCCTTTATGGACAAACACAGCTGGTGAACCCCCTAACTTGTCTTACTGTCATTATTCTAACCTGATCACTATATTGTTGGGTTCACTTAGTCAGAGGTGAGCTGAATTAGACCCACAGACTGAATTTATGCTTTATCCTAGTGATGGAGTTTGGATGTGTTGCTCCCTCCAAAACTCATGTAGAAATTTGATCTCCAATGTGGTAGTGTTGGAAACTGATTGAATCATGGGGGCGGATCCCTCATGAATGGATTAATGCTCTCCCTAGGGGAGGAGGGGTAGTGAGTGAGTTCTCGCTCTATTCGTTCCTGCGAGAGCTTGTTGTTTATAGGACCCTGGCACCTCCACTCTCTCTCTCTCTCTCTTGCTTCCTCTCACCATGTGATCTGCTTGTACCTACCAGCTGCCTGCTGTTTTTCTGCCATGAGTAGAAGCAGCCTGAGGCCCATGCCAGATGCAGCTGTCCCAGAATCGTAAGCCAAATAAACCTCTTTTCTTTATAAATCGCCCACTCTCAGGTATTCTGTTATAGCAACACAAAACAGACTGAAACACCTAGTTTCTCTTGTTGGTATATTATTCCTGTATTCTCCTACAAGCTTCAAGAGGTCCAGCAGAAATGCTTTGATACATGCTATACTTCTTCGTCTTCTTCTTGAAGAGCTTGATGCACATCTGGACAATAGGGAGGAAAGGCCAAATGGAACTGGAAGTATCATGTGCCTGCTTCAGGACAATGGTGTTAAAGTTCAGTCCCTTCTATGTTCATTCCTTCCCAGTGTAGATATCTACGGAGATTCTATTATGACTTGCCCCAGGGATCCATCTGAGAACACTGGGGCCATTCTTTCTTGTCTCATCTGGTTTACATCCTATCAGGGGAGATACACTTTAAGGAACCTCTTACTTACTTAATTAAGTGTGTAATTAATGTTACAAAGGAGGAATTAAGGACACATTGGAAATGTTTACAAAGGAAAGTCCTTACCTAACCTGGGTGTTTTTATCAGGGAAGATTTACTTGAGAGGGTGTCCTTAAGGCTGAGGCCATAAGAAAGAGCAGGGTGAGTTAGCTAGGTGAAGGGGGAGAAGGGCTAGGAAGAGATTTCATGGGCTGTTGACCACCTTATGTGAAGATCTGATTTGGGAAGGATGATACAGTTGAGCATATGGATTAGTGCAGAGTCGTGGCCCTTTAAGATTGATCCATGCATCACCTGTTACAACTTGTTAGAAATGCAAATTCTGGGAGTTTAAAAAGCCTTTATTGAGATATATGTAACATACCGTATAATTCACCCATTTAAAGTATAACAACTCAGTGGCTTTTAGGATATTTGCAGAGTTTCCAACCATCACTACAATTTTAGAATATTTTTACTACACCAGCAAGAAATTTCACATCCGTTAGCCATCAGCCGCCAATCCCCACACCCTCCTGACTCCAGCCCATGACAACCACTAATCTATTTTCTGTGTGTAGATTCACATTTTATATCAATGGATGTGTGAAACAATCCAATATGTGGTCCTTTGTGATTGACTTCTTTCACTTAGCATAATGTTTTGAAAGTTCATCCATGTTGTAGCATGTATGAAGACTTCATTTTTATGGCAAAATTATGTTTCATTGTTTAAAGATATGAAATGCAAATTCTTGAATCCTACCGCAGTCTTACTGAATCAGAAACTCTGGCGGGTGCATCTCCTTTCACAGTCTGTGTTTTAACAAGCCTCCAGGTGACCCAGGTTCCCCTAAGGGTCAGAGCCCCTGCTGCAGAGGGAGGGGGAGGGGGGCATGAAGCTGGGGAAGTGGGTGAACCATTCCCATCACTGCTGACCCTTCTGGGCCTGGGTGTGGATTTTCATCTTCCTCTTAAGGGTAATGTGAAGTAACTGAAAGGTTTTAAGCAGAGGTTTGAAATCATCAGGCTTATGTTTTCTAAAAAGTTTGTTTTAGCTTTTCTGTGAAGAGTGGTTTTGGGGGAAGTCTAGCTAGAAGAACATACAGCAGTCTCTAAAGGAGAGATGATGGCTTGGTGTGGGCTAATGGCAGTGAAAATGGAGAAATAAGGATGGGTTCAAGAAAAAATTTTTAAAGTTTATTATTAATATTTCTATTTTCTTTTTACATTCTATGATGTTGCGGAGCAGTTGGCAGGGAGGGAGAGAGGGGAAAGGGGAAGGAAATATGGTGGGAGAAGGAGGAAAGAGGAAGGGTGGGGTTGAGCCCTGTGGCACCCCCCTCATGCCTGAATGGGAGACCAGGGGGCTTCCAGTGGTGTCTTGGTCATTGATGTGCTGGGCACAGATATCAGAGGGGTGCAGCTGAAGCCCCTGCCCCTCCCAGTGCCCCAGCTGGGGTACCTGGGGTGCTTCCTGCAGTGGCTGAGTGGTCGTCACTGAGCTGATTGCTGGTGTTGTGGGGGGAGGTGATTGTGGCCAAGGCCCTCAGCCTCCCACTGCCCTGGCTTGAAAGAGCCTGGGGCGGTTCCCAAGAAAACTTTTCAAAGCAGAAAACCAGTGACTTGGTGGTTAACTTCATCATCAGGGAGATGAAAGATGAAATCCAGGTTTGTAGGTCTGGCAGGGGAGTAGGTGGTGCCATCACTAAGATCTTCTGAATCTACTGGCTTTCTGATATGTTGTTGCTTTGCCTCCCATGGATTTGTCACCCCTTTTCCCCTGGGTGACAGAGCTGCAAAAGATTACTCAAAGCCCATCTCTTTTGAGCAGTGAGAAGCCCCAGAAAGGGGTTAATATCCCAGAACTTCCTCAAGCATGAGGCATTTCTTCCATTTGGGAAATTAACCACGAATTTGGGTTCTCTTCCTGCATTTATTCTCCAGACCAAGAAGTTACAGGAATAGACATAGGTAGTGTTTTGCTAAGTACAGTTTAACAAGTTTTACAATAGAAGCTGGTAGCATTCAGTAAAAACAAGTCAGATGCCATTCTGTTAGGCAATTAAGTGACCCACTAACATAGGCTTGATTTAACAAACATTCCTTTTCCCTCTAGCAGCTTTTTAGTAACTTTACATATCAATTAATAACTTGTCTGTCTTTGAGCCTGCAACCTTGCTGTGTTACAATTCTTATCTTGCAACAGAGACTGTAGCCTGGGGAAAATTTCCTGTCCTTTGCAAGGTCAATATTTGAAACTGCAAGGCTTTGGAAAACCAGGCCTTGTGAGGTACATTTGTTTTATAAATTCTCTACAATATGTTGGCAAATATTAGTCACCCATTCCTCCTTCTAGAATCTACTCTTTCTGGCAACCCCTAGAAACAGCATATTGGATGACATTTGAGTATGTACTAGGTGGAAAATATTCTTGGGAAGACATACCACAGCACATCTAAAACCATAAGAAATAAATATTAATATATGTGTGAACACACTCAACTTGCAATAACTATACAAAAATAAAGAATATAAATGACTGAGAAAGTGGAAAATAAAGGTGTCACCAAAATGTTTAGACTTAGGTGTGTAGAAGTCTTTCTAAGCCAGGTGAACTTGCATAATAAAGAGAGAAGAGATGGAGAATTTTGATGAGAGAAGAGATTTGAGCTTGCAGCCTGTTCTGAAAGGAGTACACATCAATATTCTAGGATTCTGAAGGTGGAATAGAGATGGGGATGGCTGATGAGAGGCCTGGAAGTCTAAAACCAGGTAACTGTAGAACTGTCTTTTAAAAATTTTTTATCAAGAGCCAATGAAGAATTATAAAATTCTTCAAAGTCAGTGATATGTGCTTGAGAAAAACAGTCTTGTCTGCTTCTAGATGGGAGTTAGTAGGACGTTTAAAGAAATTCCTAAAGGTATAGATAACATTGGAATAGGAACTGTAGAAATGGGGGGAAATATGCAAGATATAAGGAGTAGTAGAATTTCCAGGACTTGGCAGCAGAAGGAGAGAGTGAAGTAGAAAGAAAACTTCATGGTTACTAGGAAACTGGAAGAGGATGATATGGCTGTTGTAGCTGGTGGTGGAGGAGTTGTGGAAGACTCTGATTTTAGTCTTTTAACATGAACAAGTAATTATATGGTGTATTAGTCTGTTTCTGTTGCTTATAACAAAACACCTGGAACTGGGTACTTGGTAAGAAAACAAAATTTATTGCTTACAGTTTCAAGAGGCTGGGAAGTCCATAGTCCAGGGAACACATCTGATAAGCGTCTTCTTTACAGCAACACAGGGATCTCACATGGCAGAAAATGGCAGAGCAGAGAGAGACTCTCATGTGCTCTCCTTTTAAAGCCCTCAGAACCATGCCCCTGACCACCATTATTAATCCATTCACTACTGCATCGTCCTACAATCTAATCACCTACTCAAGGCCCCACCTTTCAATTACCATGATAGGACCTCCCACCCTATTTACACTGTCACAATGGGGACTAAGTTTTGGGGGGGCATCAATCCACAGCACATGGAATTAAACATTTAAGCACAGTTTTGAAAATTAAAGTTATTAATTTGAAGTGGCAGATTTTGTAGACTTGTTTATCTTTTAAAATTTTAATTTAGTTCTAATATTGTCCTGTGTGGCTATTTTTAAGTTACACAAAGAATTAGAAGCAAATATTGTTTCCATGACCTATGATCTGGAATGTGAAGAGAATTTCAACTATTCTGCAAATTCTGGTTCCCAGTCAGAATATACATACAGGTGATATTTTTGTTAATGGTGGATTAGATTCAAGTTCACAGGACAAGTCATTCAGCCATTGGCAGGGCAGTGGTAACCTCTCTTTGATCTGTTCTAAAATATTCCTTTACACTCAAGAATAGGAGACCATAAAATGTGACACCTGCCCGAGTTTCAGTTAGGGAACTGTATTAGTCCGTTTCCATTGCTTATAACAAAATACTTGGAACTGGGTGATTTATAAAGAAAATGAAATTTATTGCTTACCGTATCTGAGGCAAGGAAGTCCAAAGTCCATCTGGTGGTGGTGACAGTGACCCAGGGGTCTCACATTGCAAGATGGTGGAAGCAGAGAGAACAGAGAGAGAGAAAGACAGACTCTCCTCTTCTTTAAAGCCCTCAGAACCACACCCCTGACCACCATTTTTAATCCACTCACTACTGCAGGGTCCTACAATCCAATCACCTCTTCAAGGCTCCACCTTTCAATTACCGTAATAGGATTTCCCACCCTCTTAACAGTCACAGTGGGGCTAAGTTTCTAATACATAAAACTTGGGGGGCACAATTCAAGCCTCAAGGAGTTTTGGGGGGACATAATCCACTACAGGAACTAATTGGAGTGATTGGATTTAATGTGGAGCTCTTTTGGTATGCTGGGCACTGCACTAAGAACTCTGTGAGTATTTTTTCATTTAAAATTAATCACTACTTTCTGAGCTGAATTATCATCTGTATTTCACAGATAAGGAACCCAAGGCTTTGGTCGAGTAAGTAACTTGCCCAAGGTGACACAGACCCATTCATTTCTGACTGTTTGGGACTGAACAAAAATCAGAGCCAATGGCCCAAATGCCGATTAGGATGCTGCTCTTGGCATCATTGTCACCATGTTCAGACCAGCAGAGCCACCTGCTCACAGACCGACCAGTCCCTCACAGACCTCACTGTTGGCTTGCAGTGGCCAACCTTAACTCCTATTCATAAGTCAAGCAAAGGTTGTCATTAAAATTTTGATAGTTAAAACCATACTGTTTCCCTTGGTATCTGTTAGTTATATTCCAGGAAAAAAACTGAAAGATTTTACATTTTTCATTTGAAACACTGTTAGGAGATGAGAAAAATCTGTGTCTGGGTTTTTAGTAGTGAGAGTTTTATAGATGACAGCATTGTTTTCAGTAACAAAATAATGTATCAAACATTTCTCAAAATCCATTTTGTAACATGCTTACCATGGAGAAGAAAGTTACTTGATAAGGTATCATCTTTACCTTGAAGGGACAAGTGAGGAAGGAAGCAAGTGTGTATGAATGAGTCTGTGTAATTCATAACTGCTGGGTAACTACTACTGATAACCATTTGTTATCATGAAAAAAGTCAGCAAATTTAGAATACTTGTCTTTTATTTGTAAAAGAAAAAAATCTTTAGAACACACCTAAATTTCCAGTGTTGCATAATGTTTTAATACATTAGCATAAGTACTAAATATAATTTATGCATGCAATAAGATAACTGAAGATTATGGAAACAGAATGTTTGTAATACAACTAAAACAACCTTCCCCAAAACGTGTATGTTATTATGGGAACTGTGTAAAGTATATTTCTAAATATTGAACCCCTGGAAGGTAATGTGAAAAGTAAATACTTCAGGATGATGAGATGGTTTTTTTAAATAAGAAAAAATTCAAATTGAAATGATGATTTAACATTCTAAACATGGAAAAAAGAAACCAGTGCAAGTTTATCAAGAAAACAGTAGCGAAAGTGTTAACTGGTTAAAGAGAAAATAATGTTAAAAGTATTTATTCAGACTCAATAATATTTATTTGTTTAATAAAAACATATGAGTGCCTAGTAAGTACCAGGGACTATGCCAATGATACAAAGATAGAAAACCACAGGCTTTTCCTTCATTAAAATTGTAGTATTTTAACTTACTGCATGTAATAATACTTCTTTCAAAAATTGCCTTGTAATTTATAACCCATCTTACTTATACTCTGATTCTCTAAAACTCAATCTTCAGCCTTTTGCAAGACAGCCTCTTTCATTGTTATCTTTGGCTTGGTAACCTGGTATTTGCTTTCTGGAAAGATAAACTGAAATAGAAACTGGAGACACCGTACTTTATGCGTAATCTCATGTTTAGTTAAACAGCATTAGAACGTTGACAGTTAGCAGATGGCTTATTGGGGTTTATTCTACCCCCCTGCCCTACTCCCCAATGGTGAAACATGTTGGTGAGTGTTTCAGTTAGGCATGTGTTCATCTACAAGTAACAGAACCTGAGCAACTTGAGCTAGAACAAATTGAGGTATTTTGGTCTCTCCTGGTAAGTCTGGAGGCTGAACTTGTGCAGGGCCTGCATTTCGGGGATTCTGTTGGTCTTTTCCTAATGCCTGTTACCTCATGGTGGAAAGGCTGCCCCACATCTGTAGCTCTCACACCTGGGTTCCAAGCAAGAAGAATGAGGAGGGGCAGGGACAGAGATTAAGCCCTAATGTCTTAATCTGTTGTCTTCAGCAGGAGAGCAAAGCCTTGTTCAGAAGCTCCACCTGGCAGGCTTGGGGTCACACCTCAGTGGCCAGATATGGTCACATGGCTGCTCCAGCTGTAAGGATGACTGGAAAATGGGAGCTTTAGTTTTTCAGCCTTTACAGGAGAGATAAGTGGCTTTGGGATAACCAGTCTAGGGTCTGCCGTGGTACTTTCCTTTCTTTTCCTAATCAGTCTTTCTGCTTTTCTCCTCTTTCCTCAGCAATACTGATTGGATGAGAAAGTGATTTCCCGTTAACAACCTCTGTCAGAACAACCACTAACTCCAAACCAGTTTTGGCTGGATTGGGAGTTTGCACACTAGTCCAAGATCAGTCCACAACCTCACTTGTTGACGCCAAGGGCAAACCCCCTTCATTTTAATCCTTAAATCTTCACCTCCCCCCGACCCCAAGAGAACATGGGATACTTGTAACATACATGACACTGAAATGTGTGTGCACACTCATCCCCACTTAAATATGCATGGAAATAATCCAGCCCTATCTCTGCGGCCACCAGTTCGGAAAAACGCCTAACCAATTTCTGGTTAGGAATAGTGTGGTTGGAGAGTTCCTGAGTTTGCTTGAACCTGCCGGAGAGCTGACTGTGGGCGGGCACCGAACTCGGTCTGCACCAGGGGGATTCAAAGGTGAACCGTGTGCTACAGGCTCCTCCCCCCAGGAGCTCACGCTCTGGTGTGGGAGATAAGACAAGTACACAAATAACCACGATACCAGGATGAAGGTGATAAGTCCCCAAGAAAGATCTACACAGTGCTACAAAGGCACCCAGAGTGACCAGTCGTCTGCACCTATCAGAAACCTGGTAGACTTCCTGGGCGAGGCAGTGCCGAGCAGGGTCTTGAAGGCCCAGCTGATAGACGAGGGCTGCAGAAGACACGTCCCAGCCCAGCCCAGTGCTCACAGAGTGGGGAGACGTCCGGCTAGGGAGGCGGAGACACGACAGAAACCACACACCCTGTGGGGTCACCACTGCGTGATCCAACAGCTCAGGCCAGAGCGCACGGAACAGGGAGAAGTCCTGCATGGGAAGTGGAAGCCAAGCAGAGAACACACACCCGGTGGTACCGCCCCATGATCCAGCAGCCCAGCAGAGTCCAAGCTGACCAGAGAGGTGGCTCCCTGGAGAGGCCCAAGACCCGAGGCAACCACACACACAAGGCACTAGAGGCCAACTGAGCAGTCACGGAGGTAGCCATACCAAATTGGCAACCACAGCTACATCTTAGTTAGTCAATAGTCTCAAACCGGTGGACTGTGAAACCCCCTGCCACAATGAATAAACATCAAAAAAAGATACTAGAAATACAAAAAATCAAGAAAGTACACCACCAAAAGTTAATAAATCTCAAACTCTAGATCCTATAGAACAAGAAGCCTTTGAAATGACTGACAAGGAATTTCGAGTGATAATTCTAAGGAAACAACTGAATGAGATACAAGAAAACTCAGCTAGACATCATGATGAAATGAGGAAAAGTATACAGGATCTGAAAGAGGAAATGTACAAGGAAATCAATGTTCTGAAAAAAAATGTAGCAGAACTTGCTGAACTGAAGAAGTTATTCAGCGGAATAAAAAACACAATGGAGACTTTAACCAGCAGGCTTGTCGAAGTTGAAGAGAGAACCTCTGAACTTGAAGATGGGCTGTTTGAAATAACACAAGCAGACCAAAAAAAAGAAAAAAGAATCAAAGAAATTGAAGAAAATCTGAGAGAGATATCAGACAACCTTAAGCGCTCAAATATCCGAGTCATGGGTATCCCAGAAGGGTAAGAAAACGGAGATTGCATTGAAAACATATTCAACAAAATAGTGGCAGAAAACTTCCCAGGTATAGGAAAAGTCACAGATCTTCAGATCCAGGAAGCTCAACGATCTCCAAACGTATTCAAACCAAAAAGGCCCTCTCCAAGACATGTTATAGTCAAATTGGCAAAACTCAGAGGCAAAGAGAGAATCTTAAAAGCTGCAAGAGAGAATCGTCAAATCACCTATAAGGGAGCCCCAATCAGGCTAACATCAGACTTTTCATCACAAAACCTAAAAGCTAGAAAGGAATGGGATGATATATTCAAAATACTAAAAGACAAAGATTGCCAGCCAAGAATACTCTACCCTGCAAGGCTATCCTTCCGAAATGAAGGGCAAATAGTATATTTCTCAGACAAACAAAAACTGCGGGAGTTCACTACCACACGACCACCCTTACAAGAAATCCTCAAGGGAGTACTGGGTTTGGTTCCTGAAAAATAACTACCACTGCCATAAAAACCCAAGAAAAATCAAAACCCACTAGTATAATAAAAATGGCATTCATGAAGAGAAAACAAACAAACAAAAATGCTATCTACAACCTAAGGAACCAACAAACACAGAAACCAAACAGTAAATCAGAAAGCAAGGAACAAAAGACACCTAAGACAACCAAACAACCAATAAAATGCTAGGAATAAATCAACACCTTTCAATAACAACTCTTAATGTAAAAGGCTTAAATCCCCCAATCAAAAGACACAGGCTGGCTGACTGAATTAAAAAGGAGGACCCAACTATATGCTGCCTACAAGAGACCCACCTCACCCATAAAGATTCACATAGACTAGAGTGAAAGGATGGAAAAAGATTTACCATGCAAACAGAAAAGAAAAACGAGCTGGAGTACCTATTCTTATATCTGACAAAATAGACTTTAAACTAAAAACCATAAAAAGAGACAATGAGGGACACTACTTAATGATAAAAGGACTGATCATCAAGAAGACATAACAATCATAAATATGTACGCACCCAATGTTGGAGCAGCCAGATTTATAAAACAAACTCTGTTAGACCTAAAGAAGGAAATAGACACTAATACCATAATAGCAGGGGACCTGAACACCCCACTGTCAATATTAGACAGATCATCTAGGCAAAGAATCAGTAGAGAAACACAAGATCTAAACAAGACTGTAGACCAGTTGGAATTGGCAGATATCTACAGAACATTCCATCCAACAACCTCAGAATATTCATTCTTCTCATCAGCAAATGGATCATTCTCCAGGATAGATCACATATTAGGTCACAAATCAAGTCTCAATAAATTCAAAAAAATTGGAATTATCCCATGTATTTTCTCAGACCACAATGGATTAAAACTAGAAATTAATAACAAATGAAACTCTGGAAACTATACAAACACATGGAAATTAAACAGCATTCTACTTAATGACATATGGGTCCAAGAAGAAATCAAGCAGGAAATCAAAAAGTTTATTGAAACTAATGAAAATAATGATACATCATACCAAAACCTGTGGGATACTGCAAAAGCAGTATTAAGGGGGAAATTTATTGCATTAAATGGTTACCTCAGAAGAACGGAAAGATGGCAAGTGAACAACCTAACACTTCACCTTAAAGAACTAGAAAAACAAGAACAATCCAAACCTAAAGTTAGCAGACGGAAAGAAATCATTAAGATCAGAGCAGAACTGAATGAAATTGAAAACCAAAAAACAATTCAAAAGATCAACGAATCAAAAAGTTGGATTTTTGAAAAGATAAATAAAATTGACAAACCATTAGCATGGCTAACAAAAAAAAAGAGAGAAGACTCAAATAACAAAAATTAGAAATGAAAAAGGTGATATTACAACTGATTCATCTGAAATACAAGGAATCATTCGAGACTACTATAAACAACTATACGCCAACAAATTTGAAAATCTGGAGGAAATGGATACATTTCTGGACACACACAAGCTCCCCAAACTGAACCATGAAGACGTAGAAAATTTGAACAGACCAATAACAATAAAGGAGATTGAAGCTGTTATCAGAAGGCTCCCAACAAAGAAAAGCCCAGGACCAGATGGATTCACAGCAGAATTTTACCAAACATTCAAAGAGGAATTGACACCGATTCTTTACAAACTATTCCAAAAGATTGAAACAGACGCAAATCTCCCAAACTCATTCTACGAAGCAAACATCATCCTGATACCAAAACCAGGTAAAGATAGAACCAAAAAAGAAAACTACAGGCTGATATCCTTGAAGAATATAGATGCAAAAATCCTCACTAAAATACTAGCAAACAGAATACAGTAACACATACGTAAAATTATTCACCACGATCAAGTGGGATTCATCCCAGGGATGCAAGGTTGGTTCAACATACGCAAATCAATAAATGTGATACACCACATTAATAAAGTCAAACACAAGGACCATATGATCATCTCTATAGATGCTGAAAAAGCATTTGATAAAATTCAGCACTCATTCATGACAAAGACCCTGTATGAGTTAGGTGTAGAGGGAAAGTATCTCAACATAATTAAAGCCATAAATGACAAACCCACTGCCAATATCATCCTGAATGGGGAAAAGCTGAAAGATTTTCCTTTAAGAACAGGAACTAGACAAGGATGCCCACTCTCACCACTCCTATTCAACATAGTGATGGAAGTACTAGCCAGAGCAATCAGAGAAGAGAAGGAAATAAAGGACATCCAGATTGGAAAAGATGAAGTCAAACTGTCCCTGTTTGTAGATGACATGATCCTATATATCGAACAGCCTAAAACCTCTACAAAAAACTCTTGGAATTGATAAATGATTTCAGCACAGTAGCAGGATACAAAATCAACACACAAAAATCAGTAGCATTTCTTTTCTCCAATAGTGAACATGCAAAATGAGAATTCAAGAAAGCTTGCCCATTTACAATAGCCACCAAAAAATAAAGTACTTAGGAATTGAGTTAACCAAGGAGATGAAAAATCTCTATAATGAGAACTACAAACCACTGCTGAGAGAAATTAGAGAGGATACAAGAAGATGGAAAGATATCCCATGCTCTTGGATTGGAGGAATCAACATAGTGAAAATGTCCATACTACCCAAAGTGATATACAAATTCAATGCAATCCCCATCAAAATTCCAAAGACATTTTTCTCAGAAATGGAAAGAACTATCCAGACATTTATATGGAACAAAAAAAGACCACGCATAGCCAAAGCAATGCTGAGCAAAAAAAAATAAAGCTGGAGGCATAACACTACCTGACTTTAAGCTATACTACAAAGCTATAATAACCAAAACAGTATGGTACTGGCATAAAAACAGACACACTGACCAATGGAATAGAATAGAGAATCCAGAAATCAACCCACACACTTACTGCCATCTGATCTTTGACAAATGCACCAAGCCTATTCACTGGGGAAGGGACTGCCTCTTCAGCAAATGGTGCTGGGATAACTGGATATCCATATACAGGAGAATGAAACTAGATCCATACCTCTCACCATATACTAAAATCAACTCAAAATGGATTAAAGATTTAAATATACACCCTGAAACAATAAAACTTCTTAAAGAAAACATAGGAGAAACACTTCAGGAAATAGGACTGGACACAGACTTCATGAATACGACCCCAAAAGCATGGGCAACCAACGGAAAAATAAACAAATTATATCAAACTAAAAAGCTTCTGCACAGCACAAGAAACAATTAACAGAGTTAAAAGACAACCAACAGAGTGGGAGAAAATATTTGCAAAATATACATCTGACAAAGGATTAATATCCAGAATATATAAGGAACTCAAACAACTTTACAAGAAGAAAACAAGCAACCCAATTAAAAAATGGGCAAAAGAGCTAAGTAGGCATTTCTCTAAGGAAGATATCCAAATGGCCAACAGACATATGACAAAATGCTCAACATCACTCAGCATCCGGGAAATGCAAATCAAAACCACATTGAGATACCATCTAACCCCAGTTAGGATGGCTAAAATCCAAAAGACTCTGAACGATAAATGCTGGCGAGGTTGCACAGAAAAAGGAACTCTCATACATTGTTGGTGGGACTGCAAAATGGTGCAGCCTCTATGGAAAATGGTATGGAGGTTCCTCAAACAATTGCAGATAGATCTACCATACGACCCAGCTATCCCACTGTTGGGAATATACCCAGAGGAATGGAAATCATCAAGTCGAAGGTATACCTGTTCCCCAATGTTCATCGCAGCACTCTTTCCAATAGCCAAGAGTTGGAACCAGCCCAAATGTCCATCATCAGATGAGTGGATACGGAAAATGTGGTACATCTACACAATGGAATACTACTCAGCTATAAGAACGAATGAAATACTGCCATTTGCAACAACATGGATGGACCTTGAGAGAATTATATTAAGTGAAACAAGTCAGGCACAGAAAGAGAAATACCACATGTTCTCACTTATTGGTGGGAGCTAAAAATTAATATATAAATTCACACACACACACACAAAACCGGGGGGGGGGGAGAAGATATAACAACCACAATTACTTGAAGTTGATACGACAAGCAAACAGAAAGGACATTGTTGGGGGGGATGGCGGAGAGGGAGGAGGGAGGGAGTTTTTGGTGATGGGGAACAATAATCAACCACAATGTATATCGACAAAATAAAAGTTAAAAAAAAAAAGAAAAGAAAAAGAAATAATCCAGCCCTTGTTAAAAATGTATGAAATTCCTGTGGCTAGACCCTTAAAAGCTGTAACCCCCAACTACTAAGAGAGCTTGATTTCCAGTCATGAGATCCCCTCACTCCTGGCTAGAGCAAGGCAGTAAACTACTTTCTGTTTGAAGCTCAAATCGCTGTCTTTATGTTTCCTTCAGCAGCACACACAATAGACAAGGACCCTGGTGGTCCTTACCCATAAGAACACTTTCTGTCATTTGCATCCTCCTTATGACAGGATAATGCCTAGTGAGCCCAAGAGTGTGGTATTATTTAAAGAATTTGCCATGAAATTATGTATCTTTACGATACCCTACTCAGTCGCTGGAAAGACCCTGGGGTCTTTAACAAGAGAAGGATCCTCAGTCTTTTCCTCCCTTTCTAGTTGAAAGGAAGAGTTGTCTTAAGGTCTTCTACCTCCTCTAGTCCAGTCTAGCCCCTTCTCTAAATTTTGTCAAGTTATAAGAAAATCTGTCTTTTCTCTTTCCTTTGCCTGTGTTTGACTTTTTTTCCATTTGAGTTACCTAAAAGGCCCTAATCAGCCTTCCTTCTACCTCAAGTCAGAAAAAGAAAGCTGTGTTTGAAGTGTGAAAGTAGGTGAAATAAAGAACTGTTGCACTGAATACCTAAAGCCTTTGAAAGTACCCAGAAGTTGCTTTATATTTTTTGCAGAAGGCCACATCTAAGGCAAAGAAAGAAAAGCTAATATATCTGAATGAATGAAACAATTGACCAAGTGCCCATTACTACTTAGCTCTTCTCTTATTTAATTCTCCAACGAACCTATGAGAAGTGTATTAAGTCTGTTTCATGGATGTGGAAACTTGAAGCTGAGATAGAAGCTGAATAATTTCTACAAGGCTACGCAAATGACAGCATCAGGATTAAAATCAGGACAGTCTAACTCTAAAATACATACTGTTTTTTTCTCCCCAATTTTATTTATTCTCTATCTGTACCTCATTTTTCTTTAAATTTGCTTTCCCACAATTGTTCATATTAAATTTCAATATAAAAAAAAGAAAAAACCTCTTACTCAAATTGATTATGTCTCTTTATTTACTAGTGAGTCCCAAGGCCCCAAGGTACGGCAATTCAAACATGATTCGACATGTCTGGAAGCCTATGGAAGGGATCTGGCAGGGGCTGCTTAATTACTTAAGTTTACAGGCAGTCTTCTGAAAAAGAACCATCCCGCAAGAAGAGAGAGTAGAGGCAGTAGAAGCATGCAAGTTAACTTAGAGGTCAGTGCCGCAGAGTAGAGGGGTAAGTCTGAGTCAAGTGCAATGTAATTTTTTTAGCCTGGCTTCTGATCCAATCCTTAGGGACTGTTGGGGCCAGAAGATTGCCAGTGAAAGCTACAAGCATCTCCACTGATGTTTCCATGGGTCGTTGAGTGTTCATGCTGTGTCAGTGAATTCAGTAGTACTGCCCAGAAAGCTTACCACCAGGCACCCGTGGGGGTGGGTCACCAGGGCTTGGGTGCAGGCACTGGGGTCTTCAGAAGATCCAGGGGTCTGGAGTTGGAAGGGAAAAGGCTTATTCATGCAGCGGCCAAGATGGCTGCTTCAAAGCATATCTGAAGGAGAAGCTCGCTTCAGAGCCCCTGGAGGTATGTGGTGGAAGTGGTTGAGGACAATAGAGGCCTGTGGTAGCAGTTGGAAGCAGAATCAGGGAAATACCAACATATCTCCTTAATTCTCATTGGACATCAACTTGTAAACGTATCAACAAGTGAATACAATCATTTCAGCAAAACAAAACACTACGTGCACTTGCAATTTTAAAAAGTACCTAATAGTGGGATTTATTTAAACATGCAATCACATACAACTTTCCTCAGTCTTTGTCAGAGTTAGAACTGAAGTCTTTTTTTACATCAGGGCCTAGAGATTCTTCCAAGTTATTTTGGCTATTTGCAGTTACATATATCAGTTTGGACACACTGCTTTTTAGTTTCATGCAGCTTTAGGATTGAGAAATACTGGTGTTTTATCTACATTCCTGTTGCATTTGTTTCTAAATTAAATTACTCAGTTTGAATAGTTTCTTTTGAACATCACCTGTAAGTCTTTGATGTTCAGTGCTGGAGTAATAACTCTTTAACTGTCCATTCAGTTAGTATTTATTGAGGGCCTCTTGTGCTCCAGTCCCTGTACTTACAGAACTGACACTGTAGAGAGAGAGGTGAGAACAAAAAGAAGGAAACAGATAGATAAGATTTTAATGATTTTAGGCATTAAAACTTCACGAGGTGGTTAGGGAGGGCTCTCTGAGGAGGTAACACTTAAGGTGAACCCTAAAGGATGAGAGAATCAGCCCTGTGAGTTGGGAGGACAGCTCCCTGTCTCACCAGCCCTTATACTTGTGAACAAGTTGTTTGTTCATTAACAGGTGCTTATTGAGTGTCTGCTATGTGCCGGACACCATTGGTGATATAGCAGTAAACAAAACAGATACAATGCCCTGGCCTTGGAGTATTTATGTTCCAGTAGGTGGAGATGAACAAATAAATAGGTAAAACATACAGGATGTCAGATGCTAAATGCTACTGTGAAATATAAAGCATTAAAAGGAGTAGAGAGATCTGGAGTGGCTGGTAAAAATGTAAACTGTGGTGGTCAGGGGCAAGCTTTCTGAGAAAGTGAACTTTGAACCAGAAATGAACACATAAGATCTAGCCCAAAGGCTGGTAAGCTTTTTCTGTAAAGGGCAGCTAGTAAATATTTTAGGCTTTGGGGACCAAATACTTTAGTCTCTGTTGCACTACTCACCTCTGCCACTGCAGGGCAAAAGCAGCCATAGACGATATGTAAATGAATGTGTGTTGCTGTGTTCCCATAAAGCTTTATTTGTGGATGCTGAAATTTGTACTTTATACAATTTTTACCTGTCGTGAAATACTATTATTCTTTTGATTTCCCCCCCAACCATTTAAAAGTATAAATGTTTGGCTGCAGGCCATACAAACATAGTCAGTGAGCTGGATTTGGCCCAAGGGCCATATTTTGCCTACTCTGGTCTAACCCAAGAGATTTAGCAGTGTCTGTTCCCTTTAACTACTTTGTATTGTGTGTAATGGCATTTGTTTGAATTTTAAGGTGAAATGCAACTTTCATGCCTTTGTAGATACCTTCTTGTTTTAGATCTAGCATCTCGGTTATTGCTTTACAAAGAAAATAATGGAAATTCCTGTTATCCAGTGACAAATATGTACTCACTTATATTGAATTTACATCTTACAGCTCTTATTTCTAGGCTTTGCTGTGTAGTAATAGCTTTTATTTTTAGTCCTTCATCATAATACAGTATTTCTGAAGATATTTTAAGTAGCAATTAAGAATTTTATCAAGTAGCATTGCATTTGGGTACATCCTATAGAAAACTAGATAAAGAGTGGCTTATCTTATTAAGAAAGGTGAATAATACAGAAAGATGAAGAGTAGGCTGTGCAGGAAAAGACTGGGGTGGCAGCTGCAAAATGTCAAGGGCCTGTCTTTCTGCTTGACCATCCCTAGCATATGGCGTTTGTTTTCGCATTAGTGAAATGATTTCTGCCCCTCCACGGCCTGCACCATGTGTGCATTTCTGCAAGGAAGAGAGAAGGGGAAAGGACAAAGGGGGCTTTGTCTTTTCATTCATTTAAGTGGAGCTTTCCTAAGGACACTGTCTTATATCTCATTGGCCAGGACACTGTCATGTGATCACCTGTAGCCATAGAGGTGTTTGGGTAAACAAGTTTTTGTAGCTGAGCACACTGATCCCTAAACAAAACCAGGCTTCTGTATTAAGAAAGAGAGAAAGATTGATTACTGGACAAATAACTACCATCGTTTGCTTTTAAGTGTGTTTAAATAAAGACATGATTTACAGGTAGCTTCTACCCATGTATAAGTTGACATGGACAAAGAAAGTGACTGTTGCTTTGCAATTTACTTCTCTTCCATTTGCTTAGCTAATTTCTTTTGATATTGCTTGTAAAGTACATTTCATTTCAGAAAAGTCGAACTGTGGGGAGAATAAAACTCCTTGTGTGAAGGAAATGATTGTGTATGATATTGTTATTTGAACTCTGGAATTATGCCTAGCACATGAAGTGTCCTTGCAGGCTTCCTGTTGCCACACAACAGTCTTTCTATTACCTGTGACCCTGCCCAGCAGGCTGGTGTGTTCTACCAAGCCCCTGCCCCCTGAACTGCCTGTCCCCCTGCCTCAGTTCCAAGAGGCTGCCACAGTTCCAGGCCACATTCACCTCTGCAGAACTGAAAAACAGCCGGTGGTGATGTGACTCGTCTTCCTTCCTGATGCTGATGTCACAGACATCCACTTGAAAACTCCCTTCTCTGAGTTCAGTTTCTCCCACCTTGTTTATTAGAATGATTTGCTGTCGTATTAGCTAATTTTTTACGGTTTTAGCTGTTTTGTTTTTTCATTTCTTATTTTTAATCATCTGCCTGTTCTTACAAGTGTAAGAAATCATGGAGGCGAGTGACTAACAAAATGCTCTGAGTTCTGCCTCATATCACATTGGGAAGACTTGGCTTACATAAAACACGGCATCCCTACGGCTTACACGGCTTCCCTCCATGCCATTTTCTGTGTGAAGCTAGGGTGCTGTCTCTCTCTTTTTAAAAAATACGTTCCCTCAGTCTTTTGCTTGTGAACACACTTATAATGTTGAAATAATTTTAAAGTAAAACTCTTGTTTCCACTTTGTGCTCTCACCCAGTTTCTACTCCCCCTGCCCCTGGATAACCACTTCTGTTAGTTTCTTACATGACCTTCAAGAGTTTTTTTTCAAAAAACACTATATGTACAAGCAAATACAAATGTGTTTCTATTTTTCTTCATTTTTTTCCCCTAAAAAGTGAGCCTAGTCTACACACAGTTCCTTTTTTTTAACCTAATATATCTTGAAGATCATTTCATAACAGTGTTAACAGTACATACAGAGCTTTTCCTTTTTTCTTTTTAAGCTCCATAGTATTAAAGTGATCTCTTTGAGACACAAATCTGGTCCTGCCTCCCCTGCTTTCCTCTTTTAAAACAGAGATGATATTACCTACATTTTATTCCTTATGGTACTCCGTCAGTCATCACCGCTATTAGTTAGAAACTGTCCTTTGCTTTCTAAGCATTGTTAGTGTTAATGATGTATTTGAATTGTAATCTTCTATGATTAATTTTCATATACAGAAAGGAGGGAGGGGTGTTGAAATATGGGCACTTTCAGACCATACTAATGGGAGTGTAAATTGGTGTGGCCTTGTTGAAAGCAGTTTAGCATGGGTCTATCAGGAGCCTGAAAAATGCCTCTGCCTTTTGATACCTGGGTTTCACTCACAGGGCTTTGACCTAAAGTAGTACTGAAACATAGTCAAAGATTATAAATAAAGATGTTGCTATGATCTAAATGATTGTGTCCTCCCAGAATTCATATGTTAAAATCCTAACCCATAATGTGATGATATTAGAAGGTGGATCCTTTGGGAGATAATTAGGTCATGGGTGGAGCCTCATGAGTTAGATTAGTACCTTCATAAAAGAGGCCCCAGAGAGCTGCTTGTCTTTTCTACCATGTGAGGACACAGAAAGAATGCACCATCTATGAACCAGGAAATGAGCCTTCACCAGACAAATATCCAGCAATAGAGTAGTAGTTAACTGTATATGTACGTGATGGGATTTCAAGGCAGATATTAAAATTCATGCTTTTCCTACATTGTTGAGTGAAAGGGGCAAGGTGCAGTTATTTTTACCAAGTGTGGTCCTGTGAAAGGAAAGATTTGTCACACTGTTCAGCAATAAATGCAGTGGTGTGTGAGTGTGTATCTGTGGGAAAGTAAAGAAGCTGTGTGTCTGTGATGTAGCCCAGTATTGAAAATGTATAAGATTTTAAGTAGCCACATTTTGGTGTAGGAGTGGATGTTATGTGTATATACATTATATGGAAAATTAAGGTTTGATTATGTATCAGTTTCATTTTTGATCACTATCATGAACATTTGAAATGTGTTGGATATGTAGAACTCTATGTTTAGTCAGAAAGTCTAGACCCATTCCTTTAAACTTTGACAATGGTTACCTGGGTGGTAGGATTTTTGGTAACATTTTGCTTGTTTTACAAATTCCAGATTTTTAAAAATATGAGTTAATTGCTTTTATAATCAAAGGAACTTGATCGTGAAGGACATTTTGCAGTGCTAAGAAGTGTTTATGTTCTCCAAAGGGCAATGGGGAGCCACTAAGGAAAGATTTTAAGCAGGAAAACGACATGATTATTTTCACAAGAGCACACACTAGCTGTAGGACCTTGATCAAAATAGGTAACCACTTTGACCTCAGGTTTCTCATCTGTAAAACAGGAACAATAAAATCTACCTCATAGGGTTTTAAGGGGAAATTAAGTAGAATGGATGCTGCTTTTTTGGAAGCTGAA
This sequence comes from Cynocephalus volans, assembly GCF_027409185.1. NCBI lineage: Eukaryota > Metazoa > Chordata > Mammalia > Dermoptera > Cynocephalidae > Cynocephalus > Cynocephalus volans. Next base: position 84,501,793 of record NC_084464.1, read on the forward strand.
GTTTCTAAATAATATAAACAAATTTCTGGAATTGTTTATCAGTGAGGGGAAAAAAGTTAACTTTTTCAGAAATGAGAAATGTCTTAATTCAAGAAATTGAGATAATGCCACTATCACTTTGGATAATCATGCAGTATGTCTCTCATCTTATAATATCACTGAGCTTAAAGATGTCTTATCTGCCAGCTTTTTATTTCAGTACATAATAACCACACCATCTTATTAGTCATTCATGGACTTCAACTCAGTGATCAGAATCTCTTTGCTCATAGCATATAACAGATTTCCAGCCTCAGAGACACATGCCATTAAGGCTTTCTGGGGGGCTTTGGGAGGAGGGGATTGGTGGAGGCAATCAGTGTGTGAGAGTTTGTTCTTCAAGCATTTTATTTTTTATGACCAGAGGCCTTTCTGGCTGCTTGACCTCTCAAAATTGTTCTTTTTCTCTAGCCATTATAAAATTTATTTTACCACTTAAGTTTGTTCTTTATGTAGATTTTCCAGAATCACTTATAAGAAAACAAGCTTCCCTTTTCTGTTTTACATGCTGTGTTTAAGACACTGAATGTGGTCATCCCATCTAAATTAGTTAATTCATACCCTTACATTAGGGTGGCAGGTCACATTTTGAAAATCTTCAGAAGCGTTTGCAGCTCCTCAAGAGCACACCTGACCCCTAGTGACTGAAGGAGGAAACGTGAAAGATCAGAGGAATGAAAAGGGTTAAGAAACAGAGTTCAGAGTAAGATGGTGCTTGTTGTTTACTCTCACCTTAGAAGTGGAGAACATTTTTCTCTTGTGAATTGATGAAAGGATACTTTCATGATAGTGGCTACAGCTGTGGAATATCTGAAAGGCTGCTGAGGGGAATAAAAATGTTGCTGCTCTCATCAAGCAAAGAAATGTCAACATCTCAGATGGTCTATACATGGTTTTCAAATGGTTTTGGGCAGAGAGAGCTTTCATGACTGTAAATGTCAAGTTCTTGCTGGGTTGAGGGTGGGGTGGGGGGTGGGAGGGGGAGTGGTTATGGCCCACTGAGAACTAAGCGAATCTTTCACCTTATAGTCTGTTCTTTCCAGGCAATCTGAGTTGTGCCTCAGAGTTCTGGGGAGTCTAGGAGGAGAAATCACTGTGTTAGGACTTGCTTAATCCTCTGCTGGATATCCAGTGAATAGAAAGTGCATGGTATTGACATAAATCACCTCTTTTTTTGTTATCAGTGACAATGAGAAATCAAAATTAGTTAAATTTGGAAGTGTACACATATTGTTTCAGATGAGTATTTCTCCTTATTTGTTTGTCTTCTCTCTTTAGATAAAGAAGAAACAGCAGGATGTGGTTAGATTTCTGGAAGCCAACAAGATAGAGTTTGAGGAGGTGGATATCACAATGTCAGAAGAACAGAGGCAGTGGATGTACAAAAACGTCCCCCCAGAAAAGAAGCCTGCCCAGGGAAATCCTCTGCCACCTCAGATATTTAATGGCGACCGATACTGTGGAGTAAGTGGCTAGATTGTCATTACACTGTTTCTTTTCATCCTTCTAGACACATCATCACCTGGAGTGTAGTTGGGTGTTTTCAGTGAAGGCCGTGACCCCTTCACCAGTGCCTGTTCAGGTCCACAAGGCTAATAGAGGGTGAGGAGGGATATGCATCCAAGGCCACAGACCGTGTGTGCGTGTGAGTGGTTGTGTGGTGTGTGAATGTGAGTGCATGTGCGTCGGTCAGTCTTCCTGTCTTTACTCTTTGCTTTGGGAAGGGGTAGGAAGGGATGCTGTGTGTGTGTGGGTTTGTTTATTGTGTTTTAAATTTCGAAGCATATTTTTTGATACATTTTGGAGGGCAGAGTGAATGGGGTATTTATTCTTGCATCTTTATCCTTCTGTGGTATATATAACTGGTAATAGCTGATTAGAAACCACAGTTCCATTTTTTTATGATAATGAGCCAGAAGGATCATTATGAACATCTAAAATATATTAGGGGCCTTCCTGCTATATTTTGCATATGCGAAGATGCAGTCATTGCTGCCTAATTACCCACCTACCTTCTTATGCCTTAGGTTAAGAAAAGAAAAACGGAGAATCTTCTTTCTAATGAGTAAGTTAGGATTTGCTTTTCTGCCGTAGCTCTATTAGTCAGTGTTTATGTTGGGACCCGTCCTACAGTTCTTTAAGGATGGCCTGGGGAAGAGAACTACAGTGCTGAGGTGCTTGAGATGAAATAAATAGCTGGGTTGTCATTAGGGAGGAGGAAAGGGATAACAGAGGGCTTTTGGTGGTGTCAAAGGTAACAGTACCTTCCCCCCATGTGCATAAAGGAGAGTAAGTTGGAGCATAAAGCCATGAATACATTATACACAGACTTGTTACCTGTAGCATAGTGAGGAGAATCCTGAACATGGCTCCAGATACAGCTTTGGGTTTTGGTACTGCGTTTTGTTGGCTATGACTCCTTTCGGATGTTACATATCTCTATAAGCCTCAGTTTTCACATCTTTAAGCAAGAGATAAAAATATCTGTCTTATTTCAGAGGATATGGTGACTGTTTCTAAAGCACTTCTTAAGTGTATTATTAAATAAAAATAAATGTTATTATTTTTGTGGTTTTTTAATATAATGATTTTATGTTTTATTGGGGGAAGTGGGTGTTAACCAAGGGTGTATTCCATTCATGATTATAGAGGATAGAAAATGTACTCTTGTACCTACATACCAAAATGAGGTAATAATTGAAAATCTTAAACCATACAGTTCAAAAGAAAGTAAAGCTGAAAGTCAAATAGTGCTAGAAGGCTTAAAACAAAAATCCAGCAGTTTTCTGTCCGTTGGACTTTGCAGGTGTCTAAATGCCTTTATATTAGTCTTGCAGTTGAGTGGTAATGTCTGGGTATATAATTCTAGTTTGGAAAGAATTTTGATGGTTATTGCTTCATTATCATCTGGTTTCCAGTGTTACAATTGAGATGTCTAATGTATGTTTTTGTCAGTTTCTTCTGTAGATATTTTTAAGGTCTCTTATTCATATGTGTATTCTAAAATTTTTTGGTGAATTACCATGGTGTAAGCTATTTTTTGTTCATTGTGCTGAGTGCAGCTCAGTGTACCATTATAATCTAAGAAATTGTATGATTGAGTTATTAAATATATTCTTAATATTGTTTTCTTTGAAAATTTTCTCCTTTTTTTTTTCTGTTCCCTTTCTCTTGAGTGCCTATTAATTTGGATATTGGATTGCTTACGTTGATTTTCAAATATTTTTTTATTTTTTCTGTTGTCTGCCTTTTTGACTCTTTCTGGGAGATTTTTAATATTTACCTCTTAATCTTTTCTTTGAACTTTCTGTCATCTTTTTCCTCCCTTTCTTGCTCTCTGATTTTTTCTTTTTATAATGTTGTATTTTTATGATATGAACCCAATGTCTTAACTCAATAAATATATTTAGTATTATTTCTTTGAAGTTTTCTTTTGTTACCAGTACTGTCTCTGTTTCCATTGATTTTTTTTTTTCCCCCACTTTGTTTTGTTTTAGTCTTTTTTTCTTGAGTGTGGTGGGCTTTCCTTAGATGTCTGGTAATCCTTTTCTTTTGTTTATTTAAGAAGTGAGGTACTAGACAGCTAATTAGAAACTGTGTGTGTGCCTATATATGAAAACAGGCTTGCTTCCCAGTGGGCTTTGCTGTAGGATGACTGAGTAACCTGTTAGCATTCTTGTTGCAGATCCTGGTATTGGTATCTATAGGTCTTTTCTCAGACGATGGTTTAATTTTTTCCAGAGAATGGCCTTTCGGTCTCTTGCTTTGGAAATGCCAGCTCAGCTACTGGGGTTCTGGTCCTGTAGGGTGAGGGAACTGGAGGGTCTTGCTCTCTATCTTGCACATTTTCACTTCACATCCCTGTTTTCACTCACTCTCTTCAGTGCCCGTGTTTATATGTTTTTTGCTTCCCTGAAGGCATGTCTATTAATAATGTAGCTTCTAACTCTTTGGGGAGAGTGAAGCACCCCAGGAGTCTAACTGCTGCTTGTGTGGACTGTCGTTATCTACCTCTTCCCACTTACCCCACCTTCACAGTAGCGGATGCCTCCAACTGCTGACCTTTTCTGGGGCCCGCAGCTTGCTTCTCATTGATTCTGCCTCTGCAGACACTGAGGTTTTACCATCCTGTGCTCTCCAAGGGCCCTCACCATTTTCCACCCACTTCTGGCATACGTTGTGGGTCAGGGCTGTTGATATCTCCTAGCTTTATCAAAAAATGGAATTTCTGTTTCTGTTTTTAAAATCCTTGTTGTTTTGTTGACTTTTTGAGAGAAAGGAGGTAGAGACATCTACTCCATCATAAAAGCAGAAGTCTTCAGAGTGCTTTGAATACAGGAATGTATTGAACGAATAAAAGAGTGTAATGTGAAATAAAGGTAACTTTATTCTCTTTATTTGTATGACTTCTAAATCTCTATGTATCTCCTTATGGAGTCTATCTTCAGATAGACTGGGCGCTGGCTAGAAGCTTACATATTGATTACACTGTGACACATAAGTGACATCTTCTCTGCTTGAATAGTGTTACTCCCATGGTGGGGTGACAGCAGCTGCTGGTGTATGCACTGTCTGTTCTGGCAGGAGTTTTAAGACAATATCTGCTCTTAACAATGTCAAGTAAATTTGACTTTGGCAAAAGCATTAGAGAACAACTAACCATAGCCCTCATTCATTCCACCTGCTCCTGTGCACCTTGCTTTACCCAGTGATAGTTTGAATGGTCTGCTCTGGTTGGTTAACCTGTGGAAACTTACCACTTTGCAAGTGACAGGGTGCAGAAAGCCTGCACATTCTTCTATTTCCTGGAATTGGCTAAAAATGTATTACTTTTCTTTAAAGTGGATGAGCTGGGCATGTGAGACATAGAGTAAGCAGCTGCTAAATACTTGGTAACCGACACAGACAATTGCCTTCTCTCTCTCCTTTATCATTTAAATATTCTGCCTATTGGGAGCTGAATGGAAGCTCCCTGGCATGACCGATCAGTTTCTCTCACCCCAGAATTTGTACGCTGGGGGGATGATGCAGAAGCCCAGGATCAGTTGGAGGTTGTTCATGGCAGTGAGTGTCTGGGGGTGATGGGGCTCGGTGTAGCTGTGGATGCTGTCTGTATGCACCTGACCCTGGGGTGTGGCCTGGGTGTTTTCTTGGCTACCCAAACAACAAAATTCCTCCTGTTTTCTAAACTGGTTCTCCACTTTCAGTGTGGATTCTGTCAGCTCCCCACAATACCTCCATAAATTTATTTCTTCTGACATTGCCAGCATCCTTTTCAGTTATTTGCAATCAGGAACCCAGAGTGGCACAATTCTTGTGATTCCCTGGAGTGTCCTGCTATGAGCAAGATTCTTCTCTGGGAATGTGGTCAACATCCCAACACTTAAAGCTTAACATCCTGACACCTAGGCTTTTCTGATGGGTTTTAGTGTCTGACTTGGGTTTTAAATAGTGCAGGTTGTCATGTTCAAGGTTTTAAACCTTTATTCTCTTTGGAGCTGGCATGTGTGGAGTGCAACAGATATGAAAACACACCCATCTACACAGAAGGAAAAGATCTGTTCCCTTTTCTTTTCTTCCTCCCTACTCAGCAAACAGATGATTTAGATTTCTTTGTATATTTTCCTTATTTTATTTTTTATTAAAAACATTTTTGTTGTGGTAAAAATACATATCAGAAAATTTACCATCCTAACCATTTTTTTTTTTTTGTCGTTTTGTGACTGGCTGCACCACGCTCAGCCAGTGAGAGCACCGGCCATCCTTATATAGGATCTGAACCTGCAGCGGGAGCACTGCTGCGTCTCCTGAGTGTGCCACGGGGCCGGCCGCATCCTAACCGTTTTTAAGTGTGCAGTTCAGTAGTATTAAATATATTCACATTGTTGTAAAACAGATCCCTAGAACTTTTTCATCTTGTAGAAGTCAAAACTCTATATCCATTGAACAATATCTCCCCTTTGCCCCCTTCCCCAGCCCCTGGTAACCACCACTCTACTTTCAGTGTCCATGAATTTGACTACTTTAGATACCTCATATAAGTGGAATTGTACAGTATTTGTCCTTTTGTGACTGGCTTTTTCACTTAGCATAATACCCTCTATGTTCATCCATGTTGTAGAATGTGACAAGATTTCCTTCTTTTTTAAGGCTACATAGTATTCCATTACATACAGTACTATGTGGTGTACAGTACATTTTGTTTATCCATTCATCCATTGATGGACATTTGGCTATGTCCATGGATCCACCTTTTGGCTATTGTGAATAGTGGTGCTATGAACAGGGATGCACACATATTTCTTTAAGAACCCACTTTCAATTCTTTTGGCTATATACCTAGAAGTAGGATTGCTGAATCATATGGTAGTTCTGTTTTTAGTTTTTTGAGGAATGGCCCAACTATTTTGATAACAATTGCACCATTTTACAATCCTACCAACAATGCCCAAAGTTCCAACTTTTCCACATCTTCACCAACACTTGTTATTTTTTGGTTTTATTTATTTTTTTTAATAGTAGCCATCCTAATGGTGCAGGGTGATATCTCCTGGTTTTGATTTGCATATCTCTGGTTGTTAATAATGTTGAGCATCTTTTTAATATGTTTGTTGGCCATTTATATATTATTTTTGTGAAAATGTCTATTCAAATCCTTTGCCCATTTTTTAATCAGTTTGTTTTTCTGTTGTTGAGTTGTAGGAGTTTGTTATATATTCTGGATATTAATCCATTATCAGATATCTGATTTGCAAATATTTTCTTCCATTCTATAGGTTGCCTTTTCATTTGTTGATTGTGTCCTTTGATGAACAAAAGATTTTAAGTTTGATGTAGTCCCATTTATCTATTTTTGTTTTCATTGCCTGTGCTTTTGGTATCATATTCAGGAAATCATTATTTGCCAATTCTAATGTCATGAAGCTTTACCCCTGTGTTTTCTTCTAGGAATTTTATAGTTTTGGGTCTTATGTTTAGGTCATTAATCCATTTTGTATATAGTGTGAGTTTAGTTGGGTCTAACTTCATTCTTTTGCATGTAGATGTCCAGTTTTTCCAGTACTGTTTGTCGAAGAGACCATCCTTTCCCTATTGAGTGGTGTTAGCATGCTTATGTATCATTTGACCATATATACGAGAGTTTATTTTTGGACTTTCTTTTCTATGTCATTAATCCATATGTCTGTCTTCATGTCAGCACCACATTGTTCTGATTATTATATCTTTGTAACATGTTTTGGAATCATGCAGTATGAGTTATCCAACTTTTTTCTTTTTGAAAATTGTTTTGGCTATTCACGGTCCGTTGATATCCCATTAGAATTTTTGGATAATTTTTTCCATTTCTGGAAAAAATGATGTTGGGATTTTATAGGGATTACATTGAATCTATAGGTTGTTTTGGGAAATACTGACATCTTAACAATATTGTCTTCCAATTCATGAACATGGGGTATCCTTTTATTTTTGTCTCCTTTAATTTCTTTCAGCATGTTTTGTTATTTTCAGTTTACAAGTTTTTCACCCAATTAGTTAGATTTATTCCTAAGTATTTTATATTTTTTGATGTTATTGTAAGTAAAATTTTCTTAATTTCCTTTTCCAGTTGCTCATTGTTAGCATATAGAAACACAACTGATTTTTGTGTGTTGATTTTGTATCCTGTAGCTTTGCTGAATTTGTTTATTATTTCTTATTTTTTCTTAAATTGGCAGTTAAAAATAGAAATTCAATTAAGTCTTATTTGACTAGGGTCACATTAACCAGTTTGGGGATTAAAGGGGAAAAAAAAACACAGTGGGGCTGTTCACATCATTGAGACAAATTGGTACAGGTCTGGCTCAAGATGCCAATGTTCAGAGTTAGGCATTGGGTGAAGGTAGAGAGAGATACAAAGGTGAGAGAAAATGTGATTGGATTAGTCATGTAAAGCCTTGTCTTATAATGAAGAAAGGATAGCTTAGCTGAGAGATGGCAGACTGTTTTTACAGAAGAATAACCTTTTGATCATCTTCCATGAGACAACTTATAAGATTATTAATGTTTTAAAACTATGGACTTATTTTGTTTATACTTTTAGATGGAATTTGTGGAATGTTGAGTTTGCCTAAGTGTTGGATATTTTGCTAACCAAATAAGGTTATGTTAAAGCTGTTGATTAGTTTTAGTAGCAATTTGGGCTAACTATGCCTGTCTTTTCCTTGGCTAATTGAGGCCTGAAAGTAAGCTGGGGATAGGTTAGACTAATTTTTAGAAACAGCAAAAAGGGTAAATGACCAGCAGTATGTCTCTGTGGCATCCCCTCTCGTCTCCTTTCTTTTTCATGAAAAGAGACAAGGAGATGTGTTAGTCTCCTCTAAACATTGGAGGCTCAGAAGCACACCCCAAGCACACCTGAATCTGTGCAGCTGCAGTTATTACTAAGTACAGTGTTTATGTAAGACTTTTTAGAAGGTTGTCTTGGGATCATATATTTTAAGTTTATTTGGGGATCTTTTTTGAAGCATGAAGAACCTACTCCCATAATCATCAGTTTTACAAATCCCTGATTCATACATAAAATTTCATTTAAAAAGAGAAGATCACTACTATGTTTTTATATATATATATATATATATATATATATATATATATATATATATATATATATGTTTTTAAGTGCCCATACACAAACATCAGAAATGGACTTGAATGAAGGTCTCACAAACAGTTGTTCGAAAGAGATATTTAAAAGATTTTAGACTGAGTTAATTGATTATCAAGCATTATTATTGTTACTGTTTCTTATTTCTTCAGCACTAAAATGAATATGCAAGTAGAGAAAATTTGAAAAATGAGAATGAGAATGAAGAGAGCACAATCAGTTTTACCTTTCAGATAGGACTGCAAACATTTGGTCTATATACTTTCTGTTCTCTTAAAAATAGCTTTAAGTTTTTAAAATCACATTATTGATCATACTATATATACCATTTTGTGTCCTTCCTTATTCTCTGACGAAAATAGTTTCCATATCAGTGTAAACTTATTTTTTAGAGATTGCATACTATTCCCTTGGGTGGGTTATCATAATTAACTTAATTATTCCTCTACTCTGGGCTATTTAGTTTGTTTCTAGCCACTTGAAATAACAGTTCATTACTGGCAAATGTTCTGAAGAGTGCATTGGATTGAATGATATTTTAGAAAGTGAATTCTCATTTAAGGCTATTCCACTTTTCTTCCTGTCCTTAGAGTCCTCTGTCAGACAACAGAACTATTTTGGGGTATTCTGTTACCAAGACATGAGGGGTTATTGTTGGTGGCCCTGGAATCTGGGTTCAAGGTCAAGAAAAAGTCACTTGAAATGAAAATCAGTAAAAGTTAAAGATGATTATTATATGTCTTGCTGATAAAACCAGATTTGGTTTTCTCAGTGCCTAGGGGTGCTCAAAGTCATAGAAGAATGCCCATCTGCCTGGGACATCCTTTTGACTTAGATTTTGAGCACATGGCAAAACATAACATTTTTAAATAGCAAAACAAACAGTGATATATTTGAGGCAGGATGTTTCATTTCTGTAAATGTTTAAGATTAAACAGGGCTTCAAAGGAATCTCACATTTTCAATGACTGCTTCAAAATATATCCTCCAATCCTCGAGATCAGAAATCAGGCCACCTAGTAAATATTTTAGGCTTTGAGGGTCACATAGTTCTCTGTTGCATATTCTTTTTTGTTTTGATTTTTGTTTAGTCATTTTTATTTTGTTTTCCAACCCTTTAAAAATGTAAACACCATTTTTAGCTCACAGTCTCTTTCAGAGTTTACTCCTGCTATAGACAGTCCATTCACGTTTCCCTCTGCCTCACAAAATTCTTTAGTGGTCATATTTGAAAACCACTGGGTTAGCTGTTTCCCACATCTCCTTCATGACAATTAAGTATATTCCCTGGCAGCACAGAGTAGAACATAATGATGGACAGAAATTTCAACCTATGTTATAGCCTATCTGCAGTAATTATGTATTAATAGAAGTCTGTTCAGAGTCAATAAGTAAAGAAAGAAGGCTGAAGTTAAAATTTTTTTATCATTATCCAAAGGAGATTTTGCTCTATTTCTAAATAGGGTTAATGGCTATGGATTGTGCTCTATTTCTAAATAGGGTTACATGTCGTCTATACGGTACTTGAGGCAAAGCCCTGAAAATCACCCCCACACCCATTTTTCTGCACCTCAGATACCCAAGTTTGTTACCAAATCCTGTAATTTTTACATCCTACATAATTTTGATGTCTCAAAATTCAATTCAAAGGTGCATTATTACACTTTCTCTAATTTACTCGGACTCTAGTTATTGCTTCCCCTTCCCCATGCCCCACAAACCTGTGCCTTATCACTGCTATTATGACAATTATCTTGGAATTCTTTTCATGTCTTTGCCACCAGTTTGTCTCCAAGCTCCTTGTGCACACCTTCAGCATGCTTGGGTACCCATTAGAATGCTAGGAACATGCAACGTTTTTAACCAACACTAGCTTTGTGAATGGGTGAATACCTACATAGATCTTTTCAGCCGGGGCAGCAGCTAACCCATTCTGTTGCATCTTGCCTTGACAAGGTTCTGAGCATTTGCTGTATATGGTTTGAAATTTATTAGGCCAAACTGTGCTGTATTCCCATTTTATTAATAAAGGTCAAAGCCAAATTTGTCAAAAGCAAGCTTATTGAACCTTCTTCCAAACTTTTACAATGAAATCTATATGGGAAACCACCTTTATTAGAATTTTCTTAGGAAACTTTTTATCTGAATTTGAAAATCTTTGTTCCAAGCCCTGCCGTATAAAAGATCCATTATCTAATCAAGGAGAATCTTCTCCATCAGATGTTTTACTGTGAATATTCTTATATGGTATCATCCCAGATGCCAGGAAGGGACAAGTTGAAGAGGTGATGCAAATTTTTCCTCATCTCTTTGATTGCTGGTCAACTGTATGCCCAGAAGCATAACAATTTAATTAGATATTCTTTGCAGTTTTATCTCTTTTCTATAACCCTAGTTTTTATTCTTCTGTGTTTAATTTCCCATTTTCACCTTGCTGAGGTGTTTGCTTCAGTATTCTACAGTGATGAACACCTGCAATGTGACTTTCATAAAAATGATGACTTGTGCTGTGAATATTTAAAGCCTTCATCCAGTTTGAGGCTACTCCAATTGCATGTTTAGCATTATACCTCACCTAACATCCAAACTGCCGGTTTTCTTTCTGTGAATATTTTTCTCTCTTCCTGAGCCGTTTGCAGTTAAAGTTAATGAAAAAGAGAGCAAAACTGTTAGGACAACAAGGCCATGTCAATATCAGTGTGAAGTCAACAAAACCTGTTTACAGGAGGGCCAAAAGTGAAAAGCTGGCTTTCTTCTGCGCTTCTTTAATATGTAACCTCCCCCATTTTCCAAAACGGAGCCTCATCATGAGGTTCTGCTATGTCATTTTCCAAGTTATTACTGCTCTCTGTCTTTGATATATTAATATCTGTATTTCTTGATTTTAAAATTTATACAGTATTTATTTACCTTTTTTTTAAAGATGAAGAGAAATGGCATTCTTACAGCTTCTCTCATTTCTCCCCCATTTAGATATAAAATACACACACACACACACACACACACACACACACACACACACACACACACACACACGATATTGCTAGTTTTTGTCACATTCTCTTCTGTGGCTTTAACAACTATTATATGTATTATATTTACATTATTATTATTCTATAAATACAATTCCCCACAGAACTGTCTAGTAGTGTGAGCAGCCATCGAGGAGGATATGTAATCCTATTTTACTAAGTCCCTATGGCTTAAAGGAGACTGACACAAATGTCAGTATCGAAGGGATTCTCTTAATATATTTTAACCTTTTCACTTACTCCAGCTTACACCTGTCTGGCAAAGATATGAGAGACATACATTTTCTTTCTTGTATTTCTTTTTATTTGTTTGGACTATCTCTTGAAAAAATATTTGTTAACATAGTGTGCCTATCTGGTAAACTTTCTGAATGCTGTAATTTAAAAAAAAAAACAACTTTATTTGGCTTTCATTCTTAATGGATAATTACTTTAGATATAAAATTCTAGATTTGAAACCATGTTTCCTCAGGAAGTATTACTGCATTTTCTGTATTGATGGTATTGATTGGAGGACTTCATGTCTGCTAGATTAGATTCTGATATGAAGGTTGCTTAAGGTTTAGGGGTTTCTTTGAGTTTTGGGATTTCATAATTACATGCTCTTTTTAAAATTTATTCTGCTTAGCAATTGGTGGGACTGTTAAGTCTGAAAACTAACATCTTTTTTCCACTTTGGAGAAGTTCTTTTCTTTCTATGACTTTTCCCTTCCCTTCAATTGTCTCTTTTTCACCTGCAGGATTTAAAAAAAATTTTTTTTCAGATGAAGTTTTACCCTTGTTTTCTAACTATCTACACTTTTAACTTGTCTAGTAACTTCCATCTCTTGGTCTTCATACTCTGCATTCTGAAAGGTATTCTTAAATTTTACCTTCTAGATTTCTAGCTTGGTTTTTAACACTATGTCATTTTGTTATTTAATCCATTTACCAAATTTTTAATTTGGCAATCTAATTTAATTTACAGGAGCTCTTTTTTTGCTGTTATTTTCTTATTACTCCTTTAAAAATTGTGGCTTATTCTTGTAGTATCTTCTTTAATCTCTCCAAGGATATTAGTTAAAAAGCATTTTGAAAAGTTTGTTATGTTCTATAAGTTATCTCTATATTCTCCAGCATTAGTTCGGGTTGTTGGTTTTTGTCTTCTCTTAGGAGCTGATTGACTACGCCTCAGCCTTACACAGGCCTGTTTCCCTTTGAGTAGGAGGCTAAGGAAGACTGTGTGAGGAGGTGGGGGACAGCAGAGAAGCAGGCTAGAGCCCCCCAGGTGCTGATGAGAGTGTTACTCAGACAGCAAAGGACTTTGGTGTGCGCCCCCCCCTGCCACCAGGATAAACTTTCTCTCCCTTTTTCCCTTTCTGCATCTGATGTGGGGTTCAGAGTGACCACAAACTATGCTGACCTCTTTCAGATCCCTGAAGTCTCACCAGGTGTTTTCAGCAGGTAGGCAGTAAGCATTCTTTTGAGAGCACTTCTTGGGAGGTATGGCTACTACACTGGGGAAAGGACAAACTGTCCTAGCCATTACAAATGCACTTTTTTAGTGAGTTGGTGATGGCCCTGTTACTGCCTGCTCTGGATTGTTGTGCTCATTGTCTCAGGCTTGCTATTTCTGTGGAGTTCATTAGGAAGGATTTTTCTTCTGTTGCTATGGTTTCCCCTGCCCTGTTTTCTCTACCAGTCCAAATAAATTTGTTTTATATATTTTGGGCATTTCTTAAAATTCTATTGCTTGTTCCCTTTCCTTGGTTTAGCACAAAAGTTTTTCCTCTCCAATTTTTATTGGCACTTGGGTAAAAGGGGAGGTAGATGTATTTGCTAGTCTTCCATTTTGGACCAGTATGGCCAGAAATATTGAACATGAATTAGAAATGTGAAATCTTCAGCTTTGGACTTAACTCATGTTTTGGTATTTGGCATAAAAATTGCAGAATGAAGCAGTTTTAGGTAACTACATTTTACCTATCTTACCAGGATTGGAACTGTCAACTGTTTTTTTTTCTTTCTGCATCAAGATTTCATAAAATAGAATACAGCATTAATGGTCCTCATCCATTAAATCAAGAAATTCTGCTCAGAGGCTACCCTAGGGCTTGAAAGAAAATTTGAGAAGAAGGAGCCTTGGTCCTTTTTAAGCAGCAGCAGCAGAAGCAGCTCCTGTGGGCTTAAAAAATTGTTTTTTAAAATTTTTCTTCTTTTGGGTAAACCAAATTTACTTTGGCTTATTTAGAACTGATTGGTGCCACCATTTCCTGGTAGACCACGTGTTGTTTTTGTTCCCTTCAGCCTTCTGTCTGGTTATGCCCTTGGCATGTAGAAATAATATGGGTCTGTCACTTAATTGTCATTGACTTAGCCGTGGGAAGTAATACAGCTTTTCAGAGAGGCTGCTGTGGGCTTTCCTAACTGTTCTCTTTGGGGACACTGAAAGAGCAAAGAACTTTAAGGTCTTTGTCTCAAATGCTTGCTTGGTCCATAGTAGTCTAATCAGAGTGTACTGATAATGTCCTTAAGTAAGCTTTATGGAAGAATGAGACTATTGTTAACCCTACCTGTTGTAGATTTTATCATGAGTTTATAAATGTCTCTAATATTGGTTTTCACTTGAACACAAACAGAAGTATAGGTGATAGGAGACTTTTTTTTTCTTTTCCTTTTTTTAAAAAAAAATTTTAAAAAACAACAGCAGTTTAGCTTGTTGTTATACTTCTTAAAATTATAGCATTTAGATAAGTGTTCCCTTAGTGAGTAAGAATGCTTGGTTATGCTATTCTCTATACAGTTCAGAAATTTTTCTTTTGTAAGCAATTAGCATTAGAAACAAAGTGAACTTTTCATTCTTCGTCTAAATGTAATGAAAATGTACCAACTTCTGAAACTGGGCAATTTTATCTTGATGATGATTTATGTGTTTGTATCCTTCTGTGAAGTCAATAGTAACTGGTCATTATATCCTGTAGTTACAGAAGGTTGACTGTCTTGAAATGTGTAATCTGCAAACCTGTATTTACAAGCACTTCAGGGACAGTGCCTTTGACTATAAGGAATTCAGCAAGCCTGTTTAGAAATTTTATGTGAGTTTTTAAAATACAATGCTTTAATCTTTGTAGTAGGAAGCCTAATATATTTCAAAAAATATGTAAGCCTGACAAGTGAAAGAAATTTGATAAGAAAGCAGAATTTTTTCTTTTATTAGAGAATGCCTAAGGCCAAAATATAACGAACTATGTCTTAATAGGAAGTGATTTCTAAATTCTAGTACTGTTAATCTTAAATTATTTCACATCGTGCAATTTAACTTATTATCTGCGAAAGGAGATATTAACTATTAAGAGGTCCTAGATTTTAATTTATCAATCACCTACTCATTTCCTAACAATGACAAAGAAAATAATTTAACCTTTTACATGCTTTAGGATTCTTCAGATTACTCAAAAGCTTTTGAATGTGAGAAAGTAAATTTTTTACACAATTCTTTAAAACTAGTAGAGAACAGAATAGAAATAGGATTTACGTTACTAGCATGATATTACCTAAAACATGGCATGTTGGTCATCAATTAACAAACACAAAACTCATCCACCCACATGCCAGAAATTATTGGTAACCTGGTGTGTGTCAGGTACTAGTCTAATATTGACTTTTTAAAATGATTTTCTTTAAATCGTTCTGCTTTTAAAGTTAATAATCAAATTTTGTATTTGTCACTTGGAGGGACACTGTTGGGTGGATCCATTTCAGTTTTCAGGTAAGAAGTCCCACCTGGATGTTGCTTTGCCTCCCACGGATTTGTCACCCTTTTCCCCTGGGTGATGGAGCCGCCAAAGATTACTCAAAGCCCATCTCTTTTGAGCAATGAGAAGCCCCGAAAAGGGATTAATCTCCTGGAACCCTCAAGAGCGACGCATTCCTTCCATTTGGGAAATTGACCCTGAATTGGGGTTATCTTCCTGCATTTATTCTCTAGACCAGGAAGAGAACATAGGTGGGGTTTTTGCTAAGTATAGTTTAACAAGTTTAGCAATAGACCTTCCATAATGCAATTTTCAAGAAGTTAAGTTGATCC
Organism: Cynocephalus volans; assembly: GCF_027409185.1. Lineage (NCBI taxonomy): Eukaryota > Metazoa > Chordata > Mammalia > Dermoptera > Cynocephalidae > Cynocephalus > Cynocephalus volans. The sequence continues at coordinate 84,517,574 of NC_084464.1, forward strand.
ACCAACAAAAGCTTGATCTTAGCAAGCATTCTCTTCTTACAGCAATTTCCCAGTATCTTTACATATCAGTCAGTAACCTGTCTGTCTTTGAGCCAGCAACCTTGCTGTGTTACAATTCTTTATCTTACAACAGAGACTGTATAGCCTGGGGAAAATTTCCTGTCCTTTGCAAGGTCAATATTTGAAACTGTAAGGCTTTGGAAAACCAGGCCCTGTGAAGTACATTTGCTTTATGCATATTTCACACCTGGCCATAGTGATATGGCATTGAGTTAAAGGTTCATAAAATAAAAATAATGCTTATAATTTTTATAACAGAAATACAGTTTAAGAGAAATTTTTCTCTTTATAAATCAGAAATGTTGCCATTCTGAGATTTCTAAATACCTTTGTTAGTGACTAAAATTTATAAGAACAGTTTTAGTTCAGTGTGGATATGTAGATTATTGATAGTTACATATTTTTTCCACATGTATATGTTTAATAGGTTTTGCTTTATATATATGAAACTTGAATATGAGAGTTTACCTTATTTTCAGTTTTGTGATTTGGGGAATTGTGATTATTTTAAAATTAAGGTTTTTAGTTATAAATGCAAACCTGAAATTTAAACATTAAGTCTCATTGCAACTTGCCTTTTGCTTGCACAGTCTTTTCATGTTACCACTTCAGTCTTTTAATAGTAGAATTCATACTACATTTGTAGAGAGTGAATGAGGTATCATTTCTCATTTTTTATTTCTTACATTATTAGTTTTTTCTTTCTTGCATTTCACACTGACATCAGGGAGTTTTTAATCAAGTAGAGACAGGTGGAGGCCTTTTAAAACTTAAGAACAGGAACAGCATTTTGATGACCATGTTACTAGCTCTCATTTTTTTTCTTCTCATTAATGTCTTTTCCTTTTACTGTTTAGTTAAACAGGAGAGGGGCAAATTTTCCAGTAGTCATCTCCAGTAGCAGGAATACCTAGGCTGGACTTTACACCTAGACATAGCTACCAGTCCATTTCAGAGCAACTCTATTGAATGCTCCATTACTTTGTAAAAATCTGGCATTCTGTGGGACTTCAGTAGTATCTGATACAGAGAAAAAGTCTGAAGGGATTAAATGAGTTGACCAAGGTAATTTAACTCACATAATAGATTGCTGGACATCATGTGCACAGTTGACTGAGCATATACATACTCAGTTTTCCAGAAATCTGTGAACTCAGACATTGGTTCGTGCAGGTGCAAATATCAGACTTCTCTTCTTCCCAAATCTGATGAATTAGTCAGAGCCGAGGGCCTTTTACACCACATTAAGGATTTTAGTATGTACCACGTGAGCAACGAAAAGTCTTAAAGCAAAGGATTTAAGTAGAGGGTGATAGGATCAAATTTGCATTTTTAAAAGATCAATCTGTGCTCACTGGTGAGAATGGGTGGAAATAAGCAAGATTAGACAAGGGTTGATAAATTGGGGTGCTGTTGCAGAAGTATAGGTTGGATTGAGGCAATGCAGAGAATTGTAGAAAAATGTAGATGCTTAAGAGATATATAAAATAGTTAGTGGTTGAGGGAAGAGAGGAGTCCTGTGATGCTTAGTTTCTAACTTACAGAATCTGTTAAATGGTGGTGCCATTTTCTGAGAGGTCCAGCTGGTGGGGTGGAAGATCATGAATTGTAGTTTAGACCTGTCATGTTTAAGAGCCTGTGAACAGTCCGTTGCTTATATGGAACCAGAGCTCAGAGAGGTTAGGGCTAGAGATGTGAATTAAATTAGGGCCATGGCTATGAATGAGATTTCCTAGGTGTGGGGAAAATAGGATGATTTAGTCAGGCTCCCTCAGCTCAGGTCTGGTTGAGGGGTCAAGCAGCACATTCTTAATTCTTTGTAAACAAGAATTGTGTGTGGGTGGAGTTAGTTTTTCTTTGGACTTTGCTAGTAGCAGTTGAGTTTTTGAGCTTCTCCTTTGTACTGCCTGGCTACTAGACATGTGTGTGCTGAATAAAGACTACTCCTACTTCAGCCCAGGCTCCAAGGACCATTTTGTCCTGTTACCCAGCTCATAGACCTGCGTGTGAAGGGTTTGTGAACGGGCTTGAGGGGTCTGTGAGCACCAGAGACCCAGCCCTAGCTCTACAATGGGCTGCGTAGAGGCAGAATATTGTAGAGAGGAACAAGTACACTAATTTTCACATAGTGGATATCTAAAATGATGGAATAAATCTAGCTGTAGTTTAGTTCTCATCCTCCTCTTACCAAATTCAAAATAAGTAACAAATTATCACGTAGAGAAAATATGTTTTGAATAGTTATTTCTTGAACCCAGATGAATGCAATGTTATTTGACTCTTTGACTCTTTGTTACGAAGAATGTGACAACGTTTTCAGTTCATGAGATTTTGCCTATTAGTCTACATCAAACTTTGACCTATATTATGTATGGCATAATTAGGATCACATTTTGTTTCATAAAAAATAATTTTTTTTATAAATTCCATGAAATCTATAATATCCTAGAGCCATTAGGAACCTCCAGCTGCCTAGTTGATATCTTCTTTGGATGTCTCATACAATATAATTTCTCACACTGAATATATTGAAACTTCCTCTCCAAATCTCCTTTTACTCTAGTTTTTTCCATCAAGTCAGAAAGCTCAGAGCCACTTTAATTCTTATTTTTCCCTAACCCCCTGCACCAAATCCATAACTGAGTATGAAAATTCTGACTCCGAAGTGCATCTCCAACCGATCTACTTTGCTCTATCTCCACATTGCTCTGGTCCAGGCTCCAAGCATCTCTTACCTGAATTGCCAAGATACTTTCTGAGCCTTATCCCTGCTTCCTTTCTTGCTGCCCTCTCTCTGAGCTATTGTCCACATGGTTATTTAGGTATTTTCTTAAAGGAAACTAGGTCATTTTGCTCCCTTGCTCAAAGCTTTTATATAATTTCCTTTGGTACTTAAGATATAATTCAAAATATTTTTTTTTGGTTTACAAAGTTCAGCATATGCTGGTCCCTGTTATACCTGCCAGACTTACCCTTCATTAGGGCAGTTCCCTGCCCTGAAAGCCCATATCCCAACCCTTCGCTAGGCTAACTCTACTCATCCTTCAGAATTCAGCTTAAATGCCATATTTTAAGGAGGACTTTGCTGAGCCTCTGTTTTCAGACATGGGGCTTCTTCTTGGCTTGGTCAAGGAAGGCCTCTCTTCAGGGCTGATCCTAAGTGACAAAAGGAGAAGCCAGTGCAGAGCCTGAGGCTAAGATGACTATGAATTAAAATCACAGCTGCCTTCAAAACCATGAGACTCAACTTGCTAAAGCTTTTGGACAAGAGGGTTTGTACACAGAGCCAAATAATTCAAAGATTTTTGATCAAATAAGACATGCTTTGCATAGCAGATGTCAGTTCTACAAGTTGTGGACTCATTTAGATTTCTAACAGGTTTCAAAAGTACTTGTGATGCCTTTGGCTTTGCTGAGCGATAGATTCGTTAGGGCTCAGTGACACTGGCGTCATAGAGGATAGAAGTGGGAATTTCAGGGTCAGTGAAACATGGGCCTAAATCTCAGCTCTTTCACTCACTGACTGTCGAACTTGGGCAACATAATTCTTTGGTCTGAGCCAGTCTCCATCCTGGTGGGCTGTGGTGGGGATTAAATGATATCACATTTACAACGCACCTATGTCAAAGCAAATGCCTAAAAATGATTCTGATCACTGTCTGCCTACCTTTATCCTTAGGATAAAGTTATCAAATTACTAAATTTTTAACACTATTTTATATCATTTTAGAAAGTATGTAGTATGATTGCTGCAAACTTTTGAAAAGAGACGATTGATGAACATATTGACCAGAATTCCTTGATGGCTTCTCTTGTGGAAGTAGGAAGAGAAAAATGAGTCTGTGTCGGAGGCAAAGATAAATGTTACAGAGAATATAGTTTCCTTTAGCTTTTATTTGATCTTTTTATTCTCTCAAGAAGACATAGTCTCAAAGAATGTGGAAAACTTCAAAAACAAAATAGAAGCACTTGCATTGACACATGGAGACCTTTAGGACTTTCTGTTTACCCAGTGATTTTTTTTTTTAAAGCCATAGATAACAAAATATCAAAAGTGGAATTAGGAAGTAGCCTTCTATATTAAAGACCTAGAGTAAAGTCTTAGGTCAAAATGATCCACACAGATAAATGTTAGTTTGACACACTAGGGAAAAGGAATGTGTTTCTATTAAATTCTGTTTATAATTTAATCCTGTCATAGGTTTTGGATTAAAAATTTGTTCATCATACTCAGAGAAATTTTTAGGCTCAAACAGATTAAATTCAGTAGATTTATGTAGCTCTTTCCTGGCCTGGATGGAGCATTGGTACAGTTTTTACTTCCATAAAGAATTTATCGGGAGCACCAAATACAAGTATAAGGATAATTGTTTACTTTTATTAGTTTTATTTTCTTCTTCCTTTTTTTCTAGGATTATGACAGTTTTTTCGAATCAAAGGAAAGCAACACAGTCTTTTCTTTCTTAGGCCTGAAACCACGGTTGTCATCAAAAGTAGGTAAATCTTATTTTTGTTTTAGAACTCATCTTTCTTGAATTGTTCTTTGAGGTTGAAGATGTTAGAACAACACATATATAGTCTCCTTGATTTTTAGTGTTTGCTTTCTCCAGTGCATAGAGACTGCCCAGTGTTAAAACACACAAAGAAGCCTAGTTTCTTTCTTTCCAATTTTGATTGTTGCTACAAATGAGAATATTAATATATTTAAAATTTATACCCCATTCCTCCAAGAAGAATTTAAAGTAGCAAAAAGTAGGAGGTGCTTTCTATTTTAAACTGCAAATTTACGTTACTTTACATTTTTCTAAATAGCAGACATTAAGCCATATTTTAAAGTTTTTTTTATACATTTAACTTATTTTTGTTGGAGAGGAGATGATCTGCAATAACAGTTGATCAACTGTGAAAAAATGCTGCAATTCCTAATATAATCAAAATATTTTTGAAGCCACTTTCTTAAGTCATATGTCTTTCAGGAAATATAACAGACCCAAGATTTTCTCTTGTTTAGGCTTAGAAATGATGTATGTTATCCCAACTTTATTAAGCACATGGATTCACTTTCAAAATAAGAAAAAGAAGTTCTTTATTAAGTTAAGGCAATATTGATATTTCTCTCTCTAAAAAATACTTTGTTTTTGCTGATTATGAAAGTAACTATGGCTCATTTACAAAAATAGGGAAAATACAAAAAAGTTTGAACTAGAAAGTAAAAATCACCACCTAGAACTAACCACGTTGACATTTTTGTGTATTTCCTTGTAATTTTTATATACATAGTAATTAAGGTTTTGACTACATTTCACATTGAGACTGAATTCTACAGTGTCTATTTTTAATACAATTGAAATGAGTACCTTACTGGGAACTTTGATGTCCATAAGTAATAGGTCTTTCAAGGCTACCCAAGATTTGTACCATCTCTGGAACACCTGTGGGAGGAAGGCAAGGACCATCAGTAATACAAATTATATACCAGCACCTGCAGTGCATAGCCAATATGAAATCTTGCTTTGTTTTTACATCAGTAAATCCACAGATGGCTGTGGGCGGTTTCCGTGCACATGTTTTAAGCAAAGGCAAAACCCACACATATAGTATTTAAATGTTCTTAAAACTATTTTTATAAAGATGGAACATTTGAATTCTTGTTAGGAAAATTAGAGTATTTTTATAACATGTTTCATCCAAAGATATTAGACAATCCAGATTTGTCTTTAAAGAACTGGAAAAAACTGGGGTAGGGGTAATCTATTGGATGCATAAATCCAGTGGGCATTGTTGTTTATGCAGAAACCTTTTTAAAAATACTGTGTGCTTGGCATCTTTGTTTCTATTTCCCCCAAGGATATAGATTTCTTAGAGACTCTGCAGGCTGCCTTTTTTATTCTTTTTTTAAAAATTATTCTCTCAATTTCTCAGGAAATCTATGATCTGTAAAATGTACATTCTCAGATGGCTTGTGGTCATAGTATTAAATTTGGTCTTGGTGCCACTGAAGTTGACTTGATGTCAGTAGACAATTCCAAAGGCAGTCAGGGCCTTGGGAATCCCCACCTGTGTAGCCTATCATTTTAAGGTGCCTGAATCAGGGATACCTAGGCAGGAGCTCATGGGACCAAAATGGATGTCCATGGAACAGTGTCTCTGCTGCTCTATCTTGGGAACCAGCAGGGCCTTAAAGGTTAATAGCAACTCATACTTCATCTTTATATGAGAGAAGTGAAAATATCTTTAAAAACAATTCAGCATTTCCCCCCTTTCTACTTATTTTTCACCTTGGTAGTAATTCATCACAGCCTACAGTCTCTAAGAGAGACAGAGTGTTCACATTTAATCTACTAAAAGACCCCTTTTCTTGTCTCCTTTTCTGCATAAAAGACAGGGCTAGAAAGCCTACCAGAAAACACATAAGGACACAATTAGCATCTATAATTGCTCTTAACCAGTAGGAAAAGAACATTCACAGGCCCAACAGAGAAGGTGCAGACTCTGACTGGGCTGCTCTCAAAAGTGGACAGGGCAGAGGAAGGTCAGAAGTCACCAAATGGTGGCCTACAGGCATATTGGCTCTGGATATGTTGCTTTTGCTGCACAGAATTTTTAAAAGAATGCAGATTGATTGCTAATATCTAAAAATACAGATTTCCCACTTTTCTCGAGAAGGTGGAAGATATGAAAACCCTGGGGGGCCCACTTTCTGCTATGGCTGGCTGGAGCCAGTAGCGGCTGGTTCACTATGGTACATGCCTAACATGCTGAGAAAAAGAGGCCTTTTCACCACTAATTTTTAGGTAGAAAACCATCAGGTTTATTATTTTAATAGGCTCCAAGCAGGGCCTGAAGTAAAATTTTCTGCTTTCGGATCCCTGCCATTTAGGAGTGATATTCAAAACATGTAACAATTGGTAAACATGGGGCACTGACCAGCCAGTACTGGTCAGGTGTCAGCTGTTTAATGGTTGGATCATAGGGGAGGGGCAGGGATAGCACTTGGGGGATTGGGAAAGCAACTGTTTACTAGTAGGTATGTCCATACCAGTGCTGTCCTTCACCTTGGGTCACCATTAACCACTAGTGGAGCAGTACCTCTAAGAGGGGTCTCAGTAGGTTGTTGCAAGCATAATGCTTTTTTTTCCACTTTAATATTCAGATCAAGTGGGTGTGATTTCCATCTGGGCTCTGATCCTGAAACCCAGGATTTGCTCTGGTCAACCACATGGGGGTGATTTATTATGATTTCCAACATCTCCATTCTTGACATTTGAAAAACTACTGCCAAAGGTGAATTTTCTTGTCAGTGTAATGCAATAACTGGCACTTTTTTTTTTTTTTTTTTTTTAAATAGGCAGAACCCTAATGAGGAAAAGTGGAAGATGATGGAGATGCATTGTGGAGCACCCCCAGTACTCAGTACACACCTCCTTACCTAATGCATCACTGTGACAAAAGCCACGTGCATCACCAGTAACTTTGCTTGCCATGGAAAAGGTGTTTTTAGAAGATGTGGGTATAATGGGGATTGCATGATTGCTTTAAATCAAATCAGGATTGTGGTGGATTTTTTTCTTATTTCCAGATTTTTCTGCAGTTGCCTCATTCACATGGAAGTACTGTTACCTGTTACGGATGTGCTTCCTTTAATGACTGAAAGATAAGTGGGTGGCACCATTAGAGAGGAAATGTTGGATCTGTCCTAGGTTGTAGTAGATGCCAGCATTGCATAAACCTGCTTCTCTTTAAGCTGCCTGGATTGCATCCTTGAAATTAGTCTTCCAGGCTATTAGAATGTTTGGATCAGAAAAAAGAAAAGCAATGCTGGTTGACAAAGGGTGTTGAAGATTTTTGTTGCAGAATCACAAATATCACTGTTCCAGTGCATTGTAATAACACCTGTCAAAGTTAGATGTTCTAGACTTTTTTTTGTAATGGTAACTTTTACCCCCATAAATCCTGTGAGCTCCATACATGTTTCCAAAAATAACTGTTGCAGCATTGGGTAATTAGAACCAAGTTACAGGGATGAAAATAATTGCTATTTTGGAAAATACATGCTTCTTTGTTTCTTACAAGGGGAAAGTTTCACCCAATGCATAAGACTACTTGAAAGATATATTTTAAGAGGTGCACTAATTAGATAGTAAATTTATAGGAAAATTGTCTGAATAGTATCAGAAAGCATCAGCTCTAGCAATTTATTTATATGTAAGTGCATATGTATTTTTAAATGCAACTCCCCTAACAGCTGCTTATTCTATTTTATGAAGGGATTATATTTTTTGAGAAAGGAAGATCTCAGTTAGATATATTTTATGAACCCTTGAAGAGGCATATTAAAAGATACCAATATTGCTGTACAATTTAATTTTTTTCTTGTGTTACTTTTCATTGTTTCTCTAACTTTGCTTGCTCATATTTATGGCCAAGGCATAGGCTCATGTTTTCATAGTAATACAGATACATGCTCTAATTCCATATATGAGCACAATGAGTTTTTAGAGCAACATATATAAGAAAGGAGCTGTCCAGAAAGTAACTTTGGATTGTACTTGGCAAGCAAAATCTCTACTCCCATTAGAGTGGACGCCGATAAACCTTGAACATGACTACTTCATTAGGGCAGAGGCCAACTTTTCTGCATCCTTGTCCCTATAACAGGGACACTCACATTTATTAGTTTGTAATTGCCAAATATGGGAACAGCCTTGAATAGGATAAACTCTCAGAGGGCTGCCTAAAATACTCTACTATTCCCAACATTCTCATGCTGGACCCATCATTATGATTCTGAGCAGGACATTTATGAGAAATTGAAAGAACAAAATAAAGCCCTGTCCCATATGATTCCCACCCTGCCCGTGCCTTGCTGAATGTGGACTATTCTAAAGGACTTGTTTAATGCTAAAGCTGAAATCCCAGCCTAAGATTTGCAGTCAGGGCTTACAACCAGAAGGAAAGCATGACAGATTTCTACTTGACTGGAACAGACACATGATCCACAATTTTCTCTCCAAGGAAAGCTGTTATCAAATCATAGGTTACTGGTTAGTTGGCATTAAATAAGAGATCTAAGTCAAATTCCTTTTGATAAATCCCAGGGACTATTCAGGAATTTCTTTTTAACTGGATATTGTGTTTGAGTATGTAAGTCTAGGATTTCTTTTTAAGATACAGCAATTTTAAAAATTGTCATGTTGTAGTTACCCAATTTACATTTAGTCCACCCTTGCCAGTGAGCACCAAGAACCAACTTGGTAAGGTAGAGGCTTTGCACATGAAATTTTGGGGCTATAGGATTTGCTAGATGTACTTGTTAGACAAAGAAAGCTATTTAGATTTGTATGTCGTATAACTTTTGAGTTAACCATGGTATGCCCAGTATGATTATATTCAGCAGACTAGATGCAACACTTGATCTTAGCCAAAAGGCTGAGAAGCGATCAACAGACTAGATGGAGAGTAGTGCTAAATTTCTACCACAGTTACAACACCATCTCCTGCCCCGAATTTTTTTTTTTTTTTTGGATCAGCAAAGAAATACAAGAGACCAGCCTCAGGCAGTCCTGTGCTTGCTACGAGTGAGCTAGAAGCACAGTGTGTGGCATTTACCCCAGTACCCAGGCTCCACAGAGTACCAGGTGTTACCCTCTGGGACCACACTGTGTTCACAGAATATTGTGTCCTTACCTGTACTCTTGTACCATCTGGATTCCAAACACGGAATAATGATTGTCGCGTTCCCTTCTTTAACTAGATGCCTTTAGATTTTGATAATCACAGTCTCAAAAACCTAGGAAAGAAGTGGCTGGGAATTGCAGGCAAAATGTAATATCAAGGACATTTCAAGACAATTTTTATTTTTTGCAGTAGGCTTGTTGGGACAAAGGAAATGTGCTGCTAAAAATCAAATTACGCCATTTTAAAATTAGACATAATAGAGTGCCATCCTCCTAGGCGCATGCAGACTAGAAGAAAATTTAGTTGGGGAAATACTTGTTTTTCCAAATTCGTATGTTTTATTAAAATCAAAGATGGGAAGAGGAAGATTTTTTTTTTCTCTCAAACTAATATATTATAAATTTGTTCCTTTTTTATAAATTTAGTTGAATACTTCACATAGATGTCCTTATATTACACATGAATTTAATAATGAGCTAAACTTATTTTTGTCTTCTGTTATTGAAAGGTACCAAAGCCTCTTTCTGTTTTGTTTTTGTTCTGTTTGTCTCATTTTACTATGGGGTTTTACTTTTTCTAGAAATGCTTTTCATTTATCAGCTTTTCTTAAATGTCAGGGTCCACTTTGATCTGCATAATTATTGTTTTTAGAGTTCGATTTATATGTGTTTGTCTCTAATTGCACTGGTGAAATCTCAGATTTTATATTAAGCATTAAAGAAGAATAAATTCCAGAAAACACATATTCTGAACACAGTTTTTGTTCCCTATCATTTCTCGTACCTTTTCTCATTTTAATTCTTTTTGGCCGAATCCTTTGTCTAGTTGGGAAACTGTGTTTCTACACCCAGCCGTGAATCCTGTTTATCTAAGCTGTAGATTTGGTTGTAAAAATGCAAACAGGTTGTGTGACCATTCAAGGAGCCATGCGTGTGTGGTCCTGCATCAAGGTGTTGAGAGGAGACTACAAAATCATATCATCTCAGACAGTGATCAGGACTGAGGACAGAGTTAAATCACTGAGCCCTGGGTTGGTTCAAATGGATGACTGTGTGGTCACCTGAGTACACTGAAGCCAGAGGCTTCTGGAAATGTTCTCCTAATTGGGTGCAGAAAACAAGGATAGAGTGGCTGTGACCCCTATTACCAAGGGCCCCCTTTGAGGCAGCCACCTCTGAAAGCAGAAAAAAACATTTCTGAAAGCAGTGTCTGAGGTTCATCTTATCACTTAGCTATTTCAAACCTTAAACACCAGGACAAAGGGAGGGTGTAGGAAAGGATCAAAGAGACTGGCCTGTCAGTTTGCAGAAATGTGCTAAAGCATGAAACCAGATAAGCAAGTAATCACCACCCACCTGTGCCCCAGATTTCCAAAGTTTTCCTAGTTCTAGAAATGCAGGTCAGATTAGTTTGGTCATATATTTCAGCATATATTGAATGTGATGGGTACTGTCTGAGCAGGACAATAGTCTCCAGCCTCAAGGATGAGGGAAACAGAAACAAAAGCAGCAGTTATGGCCAGTGGTAAATGTTAGAGTTGAGGGACGTTCATAGCACTCTGGGCTGTGGGTTCATCATCTGAAACATTACACATAATGTATTTCTTCGTTACAGCCAACCCAATCTTTTAAAGTGTCATACATGTGATGGTATATATATATATATGCATACACATATCATAAATACACTAAAGTACAAAGAAGAATAATAAACAGCCCCTGTGTGCCTGCTGCCCACCTTAATTGCCTTTCCTCTGAGGCACTGTGCACTCTTCTCTGAACTTGTCTCCCTCCCTGATAGAGGGAGCCCCTATCCTGAACTTTGTGTTGACCATAGCCTTCCTATGCTTTACCATTTTACCTCCATGTATGTATCCTTAAAAAAGAATAAATGGAATTAAACCAAATGCATTCTGTTGCTTCCTTTTTATGCTTATTGCAGAGGGAGTTATTTTTACTGCTAATGGCATTCCATTGTATGAATATATCACAGTTTTTCCCTTCTCTACGTGCTGATTATTGAACTGCATCTTTGTTTGAAATAGAAAAAGGAAATGTTGTTGGGGTTTTTTTTGCTATGAACATTCATTTATGTAACTTCTGGTGCACATACAGGAGAGTGGATATATACCCTGGTAGAATTGCAGGGTTGTAAAATAAAAGCACATCATCACCTTTAGTAGATAAGGCCAAATTGCTTTCCAAAGCAATGGCATCAACTTATGCTCCCACCAGTACACTAGAATTTCCAGGGCTCTAGATCTGTGCCAGTGTTTCGGATTGTCTGTCAAATTTTTTGCCAAACTGGAGTGTGTAAAATGCTATCTCACTGTGGTTTCATTTTGTAAATTTTTGGATGTTAGTAAATTGAACATATTTTATTATGGGAATTCCTATTCTTCCTGGAAATTTTTCTTCATATTTTTGCCTCTTTTCCTATTGAGCTGTGTTTTTTAAAATTATTTTTTAATTGAAACATATTGGTTGTACATATTTATCGGGTACGGAGTTATATTTCAGTACATGTATACAATGTGTAGTGATCAAATCAGGGTAGTTATAGCAAATTCATCATTGCAAAAATTTATCGCTTCTTTGTGATGAGAACATTTAAGCTCCTGTCCTCTAGACATTTTGAGAACATACAATAAAATATTGTTCCTTATAGATGCCTAGCACTAAGAAACTTTTTTCTTATCTAGCTGTAACTTTGTGTCCATTAACCATATGTTTTTCGTTATTAATTTTAAAAATTTCGTTGGGGGGGAGGGGGAGGGAGAAGGGAGGGAGGTTTTGGTGATGGGGAGCAATAATCAGCCACAATGTATATCGACAAAATAAAATTTTAAAAAAAATAAAAATTAAAAAAAAAAAAATTTTTAAATTTCTTTATACTTTTATTGGTCAGTACTTATTTAACTATTAAAATGAAAAGAAACCAGATTTACGGTAGAAAAACCTTCTGATGCTATTTCCAGAAGTATGAAAAGCATGTGAATCTTTATTCTATTTGGGGAAAATAAAGATAAATGCATATATTATACATTTTTCTTGTGTACTGAAAAGTTTGTCAGAATATCAGCAAAAGGATGTACTTTGGAACCTCTCTGTGCTCTAGAACGGTCCCTTCTTTGGAATTTTAAGGCTCATCAATTCCAGTTATTTGGTAGGAAATTGTCGTCAATGTTATGATTTGGTTTTCTGCTACAGAATTTTACCAAAAGGAAATCTTTATGTAGACTGTGTGTTTATATTTGCATATATCCTTAGCATGTCATCATGTAATGGGCTTATAGCAATAGGACAAAATCATGTTATACTTGAGAGAACTTAAAAATTATTTCTTTAAGGCATTGTATTGAACTGTACTCATCATAACTAATCCTTAAGCTGAGTGAGGTAGATCAGCATCGTGCTGAATATAATCCAGTGTGTTGTGGTGGCAGCGTATTCACATGTGTGTCAACCAATTGCTAGATCGAAGAACAAAAAATTAGAATGCAGTCTTATCTTTCGAGGCTCCTGCTAACTCAGGGGACAACATTTTTAATAGACAGAAGTCCCTGGTATTTGAAAGCATATTCACTGAAAACTTGTTATTGCTTATAATTAATAGAATAAAGATTTAGCTCTTTTTATAAAATAGCACTCCACACTGTTGTAATATTCATCATTTTGGACCCTATAATAAAATTCACTATAATCAAACTTTTCACTGTAAAAGCTCTATTGTAATTATCTATCATCACTAATGTTACAGAAACAAAAGCTCTGTAGTATAGAACAGTGCTGTCCAGTATGGTACCAACAAACCACATAGCTATCGAGTAATTGAAATGTGCCTAGTTGAATATGTGATGTGAGCATAAATATATTCCAGATTTTGAAGACTTGATGTGGAAAAAAAAGTAAAATATCTCAATAATTTTTATATTGATTACTATACTGAAATGGATATTTTAGATATATTGGGTCAAATTAAATACTAAAATTAATTTCAGCCTTTCTTTTTCCTTTTCCTTTTTCTTAATGTGGCCACCAGAAAATTTTAAATTATTTAAAATTTAAAATTATGGCTTGCATTATATTTCTATCGGACAGAACTGTTCTTGTCCGTCCTCTTTACTTGAATTTACAATAGAGAAATAAATATCTTTAAAAGGATTTTTGGTTTTGGCAGAGTATCTCCTTCCTACATTTGTAATAATGAAAGGAAATGTGAACATCTTTGAGAACGCAGTTTTCTAATACTGCTGCCAAGATACATGATTTTCTCATTTTGCTTTTTCGTCCTTCTAGCTTGAAGTATTTTGTAGTGAAAAAGGAGGTTCTTTTTTTTCCCCCTTGAATAACAGAGCGATGTTTGTGTGTTATCATAATGTGACATCTTTCTGTGTGTCCAGTCTCATTACTATATGATCTTATAAAGTTGATGTCTCCTGTTGAATTGGTCTGTATCTGTGAACTAAGTCATGGTGTAATTTTTGTATTTTTTCTTTTTAAAATAAGAGAATTTAAAAAGAAAAGAGAAAAAGGGAATTTAATGAACCACACAGATACCATCTCTAATCTGCAGAACAGTGATGAATAATTAATAGGATTTAGTCCTAAATTTCCTAAAATGTTAATACTCTGGAAAACTCATTTGAGTTCATAAGACTATATGGATAATCTGCTTTTAAAAAGTTTTTTTCTGGTTTCATTGCCAAAGATTAAAACAGAATTTGTGAGTATTAGGGGAAAATTCTCTGTCCAGGGTTTTTAACCATTTTCTTTTTTACTATTCTCTTAGCAAAATAACTTTGGGGAAAAACCTGTATTATTTTTGTCATTAAAATAATTGAGGGTAGCAGTATTCTTTAGGTGGAGGATTTTGTTGTTGGTTTTTTTTTTTTTTTTTTTTTTTTTGGTATTTTGTTTGGGATCCTTCTCTGAAATAAAGCAATTATAGACTTTGCAAGTCCAAGAAATGCCAACCATCTCTGTTTCATGTAGCTACTCGTATGTGGCTTTGGGTCTCATTATTTGTCATTCTAATAAATTACTCACTTATGTAGGATTTAGCTTTTGGGGATAGGTGGAAAAACTTGTCCGAGATAAATGTAGACAAACACTTTTTATGCTATTTTGATTTCGTTTATTGATATTATCCCGTTTGTGTGAGTTCTCTTATTTTTCTCCCTGGCAATCTATTTTATGTCATGTACCAATAACATCACTAGGTTGGAACACAGATTCTGGGCTCTGAGACAGCCTACATACAACTTGGCTCCAAAACTGACTCGGAGATCAGTCGCTAAAGCTACGAGACCAGCAGTTTGACATTGACTCCGTTACCTTAGCCCAGACTTACCCTTTCTCTCTCTCTTCCCGTCTTTAGTGGTAAACCACTCTTAAACAATGTGCTCCTAGCCATGTCCTAGCCAACTAGTACAGGTAACAGAAGTGATGACAACAGCAAAATTTTTACTCTCTAGACTGGGAACCAGAAGGAATGAGTCCAGCTACAGCTTCCCTTACTCTTCTGTTTTACATGCCTAATAAATATTTATGGCTGTATCCTAATCATGCATGAGGAACCGAATACTGACAGGTTTTTCATCCCAGTCATAAGGTGGCTGTACAGACAGAATTTTAGCAGTTACATATTTAGCAGGTAAAATGACTACAGCATTCAGACTTGTGGATGGCTTCTGCACAACAATGCAGGAAACCCCTTCCCTATCCTTGACTCACTGAGGGCACCAGGCTGCCTCCAAGTGAAACCAATCCAGACTAACCCTACTTTCTAGGGGCAGCTTTACCAGATCTTCAAAACACGTGAACAGTTACATCTGCAGTGAGGATGAACAAAGGTATTGTGGAATCAGATGCAGGTAAAACGACAAATCTCTGATAAAGGAATTGGGGTGGTGGTGCTGTGTCCCTGCAGTGTGTCATTTTAGTAGAGCGTGGAGTTTAGGTGTTGGCGAAGATCTGTCTTCTCCAGTGTTCTCACCATCACTGAAAACTGCTTATTAGTCACCTTCGTACAAATAGCCCTTTATTGTGTAATATTTTCAATATGTTGCTATAATTTGCACTCTAATTTTTGCTGATTGAAACAGCATCCTTTGCATAACTAATGGTAGAGAAACGAGTCATCACAAATCTGTCCAGCCAAAGCCTGAGAACTCTGTGCTAATGTCATTTTTTTCCTCTATCATGGTTTTTGGCTTTTACCTGGTGAACATTTGAGAAAGGAGAGAGTAAGCCTTTTGCTCTTCAATAAGGGCATAATCACCAATCATCAGTTTAAGCCCAAATATGTTGTTATAAAAAAAAAATCTGTTATCTCTTATCTTACAGTAAGGTCATTTTATACAGTTTGTTGGTATTATGTTTGCATGATATTTTTGAAGACAGTGTTGAAGACAGTGTTTTGAAGACAAAGTTACTCTTTGTAACTTGCCTGTAAGAATAAAATGTTCACTGTTTAGTATCTCAGAAGCTGGGTTTTTTTTTTTTTTTTGGTGTTTGTATTTTACACTGTTTGGTTTGGGTCACCTTTGTGCTAAGAGCTTCCCCTGATGGGCCCCAAGGCACTCGTGGTGTGCCTGGGCCAGAACTAACTTTTTGTCCTTTGCTTACTTCTAACACAGGGGAACTTCCTGTGGGAACCAGTACTTGAGCTGTGTGGTTGAGCTAAATTGCTGCTTTGCTGCTGTTTCCCTAGAGAAGGCTTTTTGTGCAGCTCAGGGTTTAATAGTTGACCTTATAGGTATTTCCGGCTCTTCAGAGACTTGGTGCACCTGGGTTGTGTAGAAACTCTGATCTGGGCCTGAGTTTTTTCATCAAAGTGCACCCCGTGCAATTCTGCATTCCCGACCAGTCTTCTCTGAGTGGTCTTGTGCTGATTGGGGGGCAGATCAGCTGTCCTTGCTGTGTCCCAGTATTCTCCCAGTGGGCCCATCTCCCCCACTAACTGTGCTCCAAACACTTCCCATGGGACGGGCCCTGTGCTGGTCCCTTGCTATGACTCACTGGCCTCTGAATGGCTCCCTTTTTCAGTTGTTCTGACTCCTTGCTCCTGCGTGGGTCCATGGGAACCCTGTTAGTGGTCTTGCTGTTCTGGGGGCCACCAAAGTCCTCTTCTCCCCTGCCACCCCCAAGTAACTACATCTAAAGGTCACAGCTGTGGCTTCTGCCAGCTCCTGCTCCATGTGCTCCAGCATTAAAGCGGCCGCAGCCCAAAATGCTGAAAGCAGTTTTTTCTTTCTCTCATCATGGTTTCTCCTGCCTTCATGAGTTCCGTAGGTCTCTCCTCCTCTTTACCTGAGCCCCAGCTTGGCTGGTGTTACATTTTTTTTTTTCTCACCGGTAAGGGGATCACAACCCTCAGCACGGTGTGGTCCACACCACGCTCAGCCAGTGAGCGCACCGGCCATCCCTATATAGGATCCGAACCCACGGCCTTGGCGCAACCAGCACCTCACTCTCCCGAGTGAGCCACGGGCCGCCCCTGATGTTACGTTTTTATAGTTGTAAATTCATTGATTTGTGGGAGAGAGTGACACTGGGGACCGTCTATTCCTCCATCTTGACTGGAACTCAAGTCTAGTTTTTTCTTACTCTATCACTAGAAGTTTTATCCCTTATGTCTTTTCTGCTGACAATTATTACTCAGTTTGAAATGTGTTGTGTCAGTCTAAGGCCAATAAGGAGATAAACATCACACAGTGACTTAAACAGGGCAAGTTAAATATAAAGAATTGCTAAACTCTGATATGATAAAAGAGTGACTGTCAGATATAAGAAAGCTCTATATTTTACTCTAGGAGTGAGGAAGAATACTCAAGGAAGAACAAACTCAGAAGGGAGGCTGAGCTTCAGACCTCCTTGGACTGCAAGATTCACTGGATGGCAGAGGTTGCTGGGCAAGCAGGAAGTCATCTTTCAGAGAGCAGGCAGGGGCCAGGTGAGCCACAGCCGGTGGCTGGGCATGTGTGCTTGCAGAAGGAGGGGGTCCAGTCAGACAGGAGGTCTGGAGCACATGGTGTTCACGTCTGGAGGGCTTGGGGAGGTTATCACCAGGCCAGGCCAGAGTGGCACAGTCCCTTAGGGGCCACGTGTTCTGGGACCCTGAGCTGGGGCAGAGCTACCCACACTGCTGACTTGCTGTGCAGCAGCCACTGAGAAAGCTCAACATCCTGCTTAGTGTGAAAGGAGTGCTTAAAGGAATGCTCTCCATTATCATGTAACAGGTGTTGAAGAGGGAATGTGGAGCTAAGATGCAATAAATTGATAACTGGTACATGTCATATTGGATTCTATAAAGGGATTGTCTTAGTGACTTCTCATCTGGAATTAGGCATGTTCATTAAGAGCAAAAGGATTATCAGCGTTTTGCAAAGTATAGGTAATTTAAGTGAAAATTTGCATCAAAAGTGATACTGATGCCTTGCTGTCAAGTATCCAGAATGTCATTAGGGGAAGCTAGCAACTCAGTTATTAACTAAGCTGATGAGTGGCTTGTCACAAATATAAATATTACAGGAAGACACAAAGTTCAGAACATAACAAGGGCCTCTAGTCACCCTTACTTTGTGGTTCTATTCTCAATTTTGTAAAGCTGTTGAAATTTAATTTCAAGGAAAAAGCATGGTTCTGAAGTATATACTTACAGCTTATAAGAATGACTCCTTATGAAATCAGTTATTCAGATGATAGGCACTAACCTGTTTTTAGAGTACTGGTCTTGGCCTAGTCCTAGAATTTCTCTTTAATTCCAAAACAATAAGAAGACCCCAATAGTTCTATAGAGGACATAGCTATTGGCTTTCTTTTTGTTTTTAATTTACTACTGTGACAAACAGAACATTGAAAAAATTCTCTGTAATGTGTGACCTATTCATTCACCCAAAAAACTCACCTGTAATGAAGGACAAAGCAGAAGGTTATTAGGAAATGATAGGTGCCAGATCCAATTAAATCCAATGAGTATGTGCATTCCCAGACTCAGTCCATGGTGGCTAGTGATTAGATGAGTAGATAGATGGATAGGTAGATGGTCCTGCTGGATACCCTTTATTAACTTTAAGCAAGCCTAGCTAGAATAAAAGAAAAATTAATTTTACTGATAAAGAAATTGGCTTCAAAAGATGGCTGGCCAGGACATGCCATTCCTTACCAGTGCATCTCTCTGCTTGATGCTTGCAACCTTGGTAAGTACCTATTTTCTGTTCTGATTTTCTGTTAAGAACTGGGGGGTTTATGTGCCATCAAGACATGTTCACCAAGTCAAGAGTAGCAAATAGCTATTCAGAGTTCCAGTACCATTCTGGACTTTGCTGGGATTATAAAAGTCACTTCCAGTGTGGCTCTGTCATATCGAGCTTATTGTAAAGTGTTGACATTGCAGTGTGGTCAGCCCACCTGTAGAAAAGATTCTGTGTTGGTGAAGAGGCTGCACTAGAGGCCACTGCACCCTTTAATTCTTGGGCACTACGGCATGGATTTCATAAAGGTGTACAAGTCAGTGCTTAACATTGGTATTCTAGGAGTTAATTACCCTCACCGATAAGCCCAGAATTTGTTAGGCATTAATTTGTATGTTAGAGACAGATAGGGAGATTGGGATTATTTATTTTACGGAAATATTAGTCAAGTAAACATTCTAATTTCTCCAGTAGCCAAATGGAAGGGTTACTGCTGGCTTACAATGAAAGCAGACCAAAACCTGATACTTCTGTCTTATTATATAACTACCCACTTTTTCAATTTGATTGATATTCTTTTATATTCATACACATTTTTTAACCCTTAACTAGGACAGCCAATTCAGTCACTAACATAACCTTTAGGTGGTTTCTCTGAGAAAAAAACCCTAGTCTTCCTGGGCTCCTTATAATTTTAGCTCTAACGTCAGAAGTCAATACAAATTGTTTTTAAAAGCCTGACAGAGTTCTGACAGTTTAGTAGTTACTAATATAGCCCTTGATATGAGCTAACTGCTGTTCAGTATTTTTCTTGGGTAGAGCAAGTGGGTGGATGATAGAAACAGCATGTTCTTATAGTAACCCTGATTATACCAAAGTTCTTTGCCTAACAATGACTTTGGTTATATTTGAAGCTGTTGGAAAATGACTGCATAAACATTAAATGTAAGATTTGGAAAGCTCTCATTTTTTGATATGTGTGTGTGTGTACATACATACATATCTTAGTGGACATTTGTCTCAATTTTTAGTTCTACTAAATCTAAGTTAAAAAAAAAAAGAGAAGCAAGGAGTATCTTTAAACAGAATGTTCTTTCCAGTTATTCAGTTTAAGTCTTGGCCTAGGCTATGAAATGTGACCTAAGCAACCATAAGAAGTAAAGTGCAGTAATTACAGAGTCAGTAACAAGAAGAGTCATAGGGAGAATGGCAAGTAGAATTGCAAAGTGGTAGCAATGCCATGTCACAGTTAAGGTCACATGAACAAAGGAGGCAATTCTAGCATAAAGAGGGAAAACTGAACTGATGGTTTTGTAAAAATCACATATTTTACAATCGAGACAGGCAAGTCGTCTGAATTTGGCAGTGTGGGAAAAAACTTCATAAAATCAGAACAGGGTGGTACCAGAGGACAGGTTTTCAACCTTTCTAAACCCTTCTAAATTCTCCAACCCAGTATTCTTATTTCAGATTCAAAATACCATATTTTACATTTTTAAGTTGCAAAATTTTAGAATGAGGAAGAACCAAGTGTTAGTGAGTAACTAGAGAACTTTCAGAGTATTTCCAGAACTCTAAATGTATCAATATTTGCTCTTTCCACTTGCTTTTAAAACCAAATTAACTCATATTTGCATCTAAAAATGCATGCAAATCTAGTGGAAGAGAAAATACTGGACCAGTATTATACAGGAAAAACAATTTTTGTATGTCTAGGGAACTGGGTACACCTTTAATGAATATTCAGTCCAACAAAATCCAGGATGTTCTAATGCTGATGTGGAAAATGGAACAAAAGACTAAAATTAAAAGGTAACCAGGCACATCATTCATTCTCTTACTTTCGAATTTTGCACAGAAAACTGGAGTAGAGTGGAACAGAGGAAAATGGCGATGTTCTGTGATAAAAATATGCACACAGTTTTGCTGGATAATGTTGCAAAAAAAGACTAAATGCTTGGAACGCATGTTCAGAGCCTGGGGCCTTTTGGAAAAGGACTTAGGTGGTGGCGACACCTAGAGGCCTGATGGCTTAGTGCAAGTTAAATGGAGGGCTTTGTGTTGCCTTTTAACCATGAACACAGGGCAAGTAAAAAGACCTGTGAAGATAGCTGTGAAAATGAAATCTACCTTTTAAAACAGTCTTTTACAATATGTGTTACTTACGTTAAATTGGAAATGGAGGCCTGGGGAAGAGGAAACTTTGCAGTCTTTCAGAAAGTACCTAAGTGGTTCAGGAAACCAGGGTTCTGGAAGGAGATGGGCATTCCTGTCCTTTTGGAGGGGGGATAAGGAGGGAGGAGGTGTGGTGAGGGGCAGGAGACAATGGCCACAGGCAATAATGCTCAAATTTATTTTATTGCAGTGCTCATTCTCAAGGAGTACTGGAAAATTTTAATAGTATCTTGCACTAGTTAGTGATAGAAAAGATTTAATTAAGCATGACTTTGTGTTTTGGCGGAGTTGCAGAGTGTGGAGCATGCTACTGTGCTAGCGGGACCAGCAGAATGCTGGGGACAGAACACTCACGGCTGTGAAAGGCCCCTTGTTCAGGTCCTAACCACTTCATCTGTGGCTTCCCTTGCTGCTCAGGGAGGAAGAGGAGATAGACTATAAAGACAGAGAAGATGAGCCCCAAAGTAATTTTGTATTCATACATTCTGCAAAAGATCATTAACTGAACACTGTATTGGTTCCCTGTTGCTGCTGTAACAAATTACCCAAATTTAGTGGCTTAAAATCACACAAATATATTTTGGAGATCAGGAGATCCGAAGTCGAAAATGGGTCTCACAGGCTAAAATCAAGGTGTCAGAGATGGTTTTCTTTTTGTTGGCTCCAGAAGAGAATCTGTTTGCTTGCCTTTTCCAGCTTCCAGAGGCTGCCTACATTCCTTGGCTGCATCACTTAGGCCTCTGCTTCCCTCTCATATCTCCTCTGACACTCCTGCCTCCCTCTTTTTTAAAAAATTTATTTATTTGAATCAACACATTGTAATTATACATACATACGGGTACAACTTCTTGCCTCCCTCGTAAAAGGACACATATGATTATATTGGGCCCACCCACGTAATAGTCCAGGATAAACTCCCCACCTCAAGATCCGCAATTCCATCAGCAAAGTTGCTTTTGCCAATGCAACGGAACGCGTTCACAGGTGCCAGGGATTAGGATTTGGACATCTTTGGGACGGGGAGGACATTATTTGCTTACTACAAGCATCATGCAAGCCAACACTGTCAACCAGGTGAAGGAAATATAAAGTCCCTGACTCTAATGGGGTGGGGTTCATGCAAATAAACCCAATTTTCTGGCAGTGCAAAAGACTAATTATAGTCTCAGTAAGAGTCTAGCTCAGCTAAGGTAGTCAGTTCAGGTGTCCTAACATTTGATCTAGGTCTGACTATTCAGGGGAAGTTAGCCGGGCGGGTGAGAAGGGGAGTCTTAAGCAGAGCAAATAGCACATGTAAAAGCATTTTACGCATATGTGTAAAATAGCTCAGCAGTTTCCATGATTAATAAAATGTTGAGTTCTGTTGCTGGAGAAGGCGGGAGATGAGGCTGCACCTAATGGCTCAACAATGTTAAGAAAGATTGTTCTTCCTACAGTAATATATGTTCTGGCCTCACAAAAGAAGAAGTTGATCTTTTCTCACATAAACATTGCTTTCCAGTGTTCATGGTGTAGGAAATTATGTTCAGCCCTGGTCAAACAGCCAAATGTATTTGAATCTACGTTTTTATTAGCCATTTCTAATGATAAAAGAAAAAGGAGCTATAAAGCTAGAATGAAGATATGCAATTGATGATCCAATGAAAATATTAAAAGACAATTTCTAGAGAAAGATGTATAATATATTTTTCATAAGGCTCTTAATATAGTTCTGTCCTCTCACCACTGCCCTCATGAAATTTTTAGTGAGATTTTCATTAAGAAAAAAAGATCCCTCTGGTAAAGACCCAAAGGTGAATTGTTAAGAAATGTGAAACAAATGTGATATTATTGAACCGTTTCACACTAAAGAGCTTGTAAAACATCTATTTCCCTGCTATTATGGAAATTTTATTTGATTTTTATCTTTTGAATATAGACTAATCCACAGCTGGTGCCTATTTCACTGACTGACAAAAAGATATGAAAAATGTGGCCAGAAAACTGTGAGGGTCACTGGATTGAGTCTCATGACCTGTTCAGATCCCTTGCCTTCAAAGCTTGTGGAGAAAATTTTGATAAGGAAAGCATGAAGACTGACAAATACCTGAAAACTCACTTTGTGCCCAGCATTGTGCCAAGCCTACAAGAATCAGAGGAAGACAGAGTTTGCCCTCAGGGAGCCACAGACTAGCTACAGGGCAAAGGTGGGGCACAAATATGTGTAAATAGGTCTGATAGTTTAGATGTTAGATGATATACTTGAAAAATGTGTAGAATGGAGGTGCTACCAAAACACAGTGGAAGAACATTTAACCTAATTCTGTCTCAGAGAGTCTGCCAGAAAAGTCTCGTTAGCGGAGGTCATTCTTAAGCTCAATCATGAATGAATAAATGAATGATCAATTCATCAACCAATCAATCAGTTGAAGTTTCCCAGGGAAGGAGACCAAGAGGAGAGAGCAACATTCTGAGGCAATAGTATGTGCAAGAGACTGAGGTGGAATAGAGGTTTAAAATGATTGGGGTATCACAGTGTATATTCTGGCAAGGGACTAGATTGCAAGGGACCTGGTATTCTATGCTATGAAATTTGGACATTAACCTATAAACTCTTGCTACTTCTAAGTGTGCTCTAAGGATCAGCAGCGTTATTTATGTGGAGATTGCTGACGCAACTTGAGTCAAATTCACATTTTAGCAAGATTCCCAGGTGATTCAGAGTCGCATTATTGTTTGAGAAGCAAGCACTGCTGTAGATATTAAAAGGCATTGACAGATTTAAAGTGAGTGTCAAATAATTATATTTGTATTTGGGGGAAACCACCAAGTTTGGCAGTGATTAGAAGATAGAGTGTGGCTGAAGGTGATGTGAGGAAGAATAGAGGCTGAGAGACCAATTAGAAAGTTAATTCAGGGATGGTAAGGTCTTGACAGGGGTCACAGCCATGGAGATGTCTTATTAGCTATTGGGGAGACAGAAGAGTAAAGGATGACACTTAGATTTTCTGGCTTGATGGATGGATGCTGTTAACCAAAATAGGGGGAATAATGAGGCTGCTTTTGGACATCCTGAGAGTGTCTGAGGTGTAGGTGAAACAAACAATTAAACGAATTCACCATTGAACAGCACAGTGGCTGTGATGAGACGTTCAGGAAGCCTTGGAGAACAGAAAAGTAATGATACCAGAAGGAGCAAGAAAGCCAGCAGAAAGTATTGCTCAGAAAGCCACGGGGGAGAAGAGTCTCAAAGAAAGGTTAGGTCAAACAAGCACTAGCACATATCCTTTGGATATGACATTCTGGAAATTTTGAGGGAACTCCTTAATTACATGCCAAAAAATGCAGAAAGAACTGCCAAAATTGAGTGATAGTGAATAGAAATGGAATAGGGCCAATGATGCCTGTAGAAAGTTACTCAATAAAAAATGTAAGTTGGGGCAAGTGGAATTCTAGTACCAGGTGTGATTTCAAGGACTCTCATGGAAACAGGTAAGCCACTTAAAAGGAAGGATACTTCAGCAGAAATCTTATAAAAGCCAACCAAAACATGGGGAGCCCAGAAATACGGTAAAAATGGAGATCAGAGACACTAGAGGCTCTGTCTGTGAAGATTTTACAGAAGGGAAATAGAAAAGAAAGCTGGAAGTAATAGAGGGGTGACTCTCCTTTTTAAACTATGATCATTAAGACCATCATAAATTTTGTGTTATAATTAAGAACAGGTATATGGAGTCAAACTTTCTTCTTGTTTTATAACTTATGGTTTCTCAGTTGGCTGTTGAGAGTGTTGGAAGCTCTCTGTAACAAGCTTGTTATCTCTCTGCATTTCACTCCAAGGTGTAATTCTGTATTAGAAACACTGGGTGGGCTTTATCAACTTCTTAATTATTTTCTTAATTGATCATATTCTATGGGTTACAGTGAGCTTTTTTTTTTTTTTTTAATCACAGTAATGTCTTTTTGATATCTTCAAAAAATGTGTGTTTCTGGGGATCTGTTCTACCCAGGAAGCAAAACCTGCAGAAAGGCCTCCATACAGGTGACCAGCTGTGTCTAATTTTACCTTCTGCCATTCTTGAATGACTCACTAAACCTTTGATTTGAAGGTAGCCTTTTTTGATTCATAATTTTGCGTTCCTTTTTTTAAAAATAACTAAAAACAAGAGACTAATTGCTATACTTGTAGGAGTCTTTATTTTTACTGAGTCGTTATATACAATAATTTCCTCCTCTAAACAAAACATAAGCAATCTGAAAGATTTATTCATTGCCTGATAATTGGTTTAGTTCCATTGTTGGCCCTATGGGGAGACCTCCCATGGTCTTCATTCATTTAAAGCTATTTGTTACTGTCATTGTTCCCAGTTTACACACTTCCTTTCCACTTGCATAGTGTGCATAGTTGAATTCTCCTGGTATTGAAACCAGCTTCTGGCCTTTTTCCTTAAGCCCAGCCCACTTTCCATGGTAGTCCTTCTCACTGGGCAGCTTGGTGTCCATTGTCAGCTCACATGTTCAGCACTTGTCTCCAGCTATAGCTCAAAGATAACTTTGGATGTGAGGCAAGTGGGACCAACCAACCCTTTTGTTAAATTAAAGCAGTGATAACAGACACTACTGATTTGAGACCTGAAGTTAACGTATTGGGCATGTCTGGATCTTGGGGCTCCAGCCATGTGGCCCAGCCTCTTTCTCTCTAGCTCTCTGCTTGCATCTGGGTCTAGCATCATTCCACAAAGAAGTGCTTATATGCTGAAGGAGAAACAGCTCCAGGTTCTCATGGTCCTTAACACTAAGGACCACATGTGGAATACCAGGGCTAAAGTTTTTTAGCCAGCTGGGGTCACATGCCCACTCTTGTGCTACAGAAGCACATGGAGTAGGGAGAGGTAGTTCCCCCAAAGAAAAGTTGGGGGACTATTGCCAGATTACAGAAACAGTGCTGGTCAGATAACAGGTGTCTACTACATCCCAAATACTGAGTGAAACTAAACCCTTTGGAAATTTTCTGGAAATTATCAGGAAAAAAAGCAAAGGGAAAAGCAATAAGATCTTGTGAAAGGCAGAACTTTATTTAAGGGAGAGTCAGGGACATGACAGTATAAGAGAAGACTGTGGCATAAATGATTAATACCAGAGATAATGTGAAGAGAAGGAGAGTAGTCCTCACAGAGAAGGGAAGACAAAGAGCAGAAATCTGTCAGTGCACCCCAGGAAGGGACCCTGATGATGCAAATATCATCAGTGTATTAGCAAATACATTGAGCACCTACTACGTTGTAAGCCAGTGGCTTTCAAACATTTTGACCATGAGCCACAGTGAGAAATATGTCACATATCAAAACCCAACACACACGTACACACTATAAAATAAAACTTAATTTAATAATATTTACCCTTTCAATATACAGTACTCCCTGACATTTTTCATTCAGTCTGTTTCATATTTCTAAAATTCCTGTGTAGAAGTCTGACAGGGCTTCCCTAACAAAGTACCACAGACTAGGTGACTTGAACCGTAGAAATTTATTCTCTCACTGTTCTGAAGGCTAGAAGTCAGATCAAAGTTCAGCAGTGCTGGTTTCTTCTGAGGCCTCTCTCCTTGCCTTGTAGATGGCTGTCTTCTCCGTGTTTTTACATGATCTTTCCTCTGGCATGTCTGTGTCCAAATTTCCTCTTGTAAAGACACCAGTCATGTTGGATTAGGGCCCACCCTAATGACCTCATTTTAACTTAATTACCTCTTTAAAGCCCCTGTCTCCAAATATAGTCACATTTTGAGGAACTGGGGATTAGGATTTCAACATGTATATTTTGGTGGATACAATTCAGTTCATAACATCCTGATTTTGACCCAGTAAATTAATTTCGCAGCCCACTGTTGCGTTGTGACAGGCAGTTTGTAAACACTGTTCTAGGCAAAACAGAGAATATCTTCCCTCAGTAACTCACTCTCAGCTCAGGGCTTGGTATGCTTTTTATGTAAAGAGCCAGATAGTAAATATTTTCAGCTTTGTGGGCCACATGTGGTCTCTGTCAAATATTCCTCTTTTTTTGTTTTTTTTTTTATAACCCTTAAAAAATATAAAATTATTCTTAGCTCTCAGGTCTAACACAAACTAACTTAATTTAGCCTGTGGACCTGTAGTCTAGCTGATTGCCCCCCTTGGCAGGCACTTTCCTCAAGCCTTAGGGAGGAGGACAGCTCTTTAAGATAACTTAATTCCCCAATTCTGATTCTTATTCTCTTTAAACAACCTCTGGAAATAATCTGCCTTTCCAAGTAGACCGTCCAACTTCTCAGAAAGAATGTACTGGCCAGAAACACAAATATTCTGGATTAGTTAGTTAGCAGCTATTTTCTAATTTCAAATTAATAAATTGGCAATCTGTCACAACCTGTGTGTGTGTGTGTGTGTGGTGTTTGTCTCACTGAGTCGGATTAGCTCAGCAAGTACTGAAAAACTTTAGTTTGGAGGCCAGTACTGCTGAAGGCTGGACCTTGGAACACGGTTACTACAGTTTGTCCCTCCCTGAGGGAGGTGGCCCAATCTAGGCAAGACGGCAGTATCCCTTTTCCCAGCACTTTCAGTTTTCTAAAAGGGCAAGTGATTGAATGTATGCAGAGGATTCAGTTCTCACTAACTCCTTGTTCAAACAGAAGTTTTCTCTGGTCAGGAATATAGGCAATAGGAGGCATATATAATTATAAAAGCACTATACACTTTTTTTGTTTTTGTTTTTATGGAATTGTGCAAAATTAATTGGAATTTCTATGTTTGGAAGTACAAACCCATAGCAGATCAGCGAGGCAATCCGTATGTGACATCACATATTTTATGTATCCCAACATATTGGATTGAATCTTAGCAAATCTGACACATGCTGTCCTGATAGAATCTGGTTGTTCCAGACAGAATGACCCACAAAATTGAGTTCACAGAATACTTAGGATTAGTAACTGCCTAAATAAACTTGAAAGGCCCTGAAATTTTACAACACATCTATAAAAGAAATTTGATAGGAATTTCCTAAAAGTACACAGGCCATTCCCAATAATGAGTTGTGATGTTAGAAAAA
Organism: Cynocephalus volans; assembly: GCF_027409185.1. Lineage (NCBI taxonomy): Eukaryota > Metazoa > Chordata > Mammalia > Dermoptera > Cynocephalidae > Cynocephalus > Cynocephalus volans. The sequence continues at coordinate 84,545,745 of NC_084464.1, forward strand.
ACTTTTCTAAACTACTGGTAATTTTTAAAAAGTTCAATCAACTATGCTAGAGGAAAGAATGAATTATTTCTATTTTCTCTACTAATTGGATTACAAAAGAACTTGCATATGAAGAGATAAAGAACACATAACTAAAAATATAGGAAAAGGTATTATAGAGATGTGTTAGAATTTAATTGTAAGAAGTAGGTTATTTTTCTGGATCTGAGAATGTTGGGATTGATCAATTATTAAATTTTTAAAATTTGATGTGATATCTTTTCTCATTCTTACAAATATTTACGTTTATACCTAGTTTTATATTCTTAATTTTTCATAGGGTCCAGGCCTCGTAAAATTTGAATCCACCTCTGAACACTAGAAGAAAATCTTGATCAGTTCAGCTAAATAATAGCCCATTTTCCTAAAAGAGCAAAGCTTAATGTTACAGTGTATAACTTTTTGGGTTTTTTTCCTAGACAAAAAGTGAGTGTTTAATTACATTATGTTTAAGTTTAAATTCTAACTGCAACCCCATAAACTCTGAACTTCACTGTATCTACCTTCATTTTCCTGATTTCTTGGTTTAAGATAAATATTTCCTTCAGAGCAATTCAATTTTAAGCAGAAAAGAGAGAGACATTTAATAATCAAGAATAATGATTACCCAAAATAAATTATCCTCTTCATCTGAATGTATATTCCCTGGACAGTTTCCCGATTCCAAACATTTTATGTTGGTTAGCAAGAAGTGGTACTCCCAGCAGATGAATAAATAAATGTATTCCTTTATTTTCACACTGCACAATTGTTGAATTTGTGGCGTTGGAGAAAATACCAGAATAATTATTCACCACTTATTAGTACGCACGTCAGTAACTCATCTGGACTTTAAGATTTAAAAATAACTTTTAAAAACATTTAAATATGTTTTATTTTCATCTGAAAGGTGCACAAGTAATTTTTCCTAAGCTAGCAATTTGTCTTTTTTTTTGAAGTTTTGTTTTTTTTCTTAGAAAGAGTTCTCTAGAATTTTTATAATCTAATTCTAATTGCCTAAAGAATCACATTCAAATGTAATGGGAGGAGTTTAACCCAGAAGTTTTGTTTTGAATGGAAAAATGGAAAAACTTTTAGTTTCACTTTCTCCAAAAAACAACTGTATTTTATTTTCAGGTATAACTATTTACCTTCCCTTTTTGCTGGTAGAAATAGATCATGTAATATGAGATCATTGTATTCCTTTATTCTTCATAGAATTTAGTTCATTTAATAGTATAATCACGCTATTCTACAGAAATTAGTTTAGAACCATCTTTCAATTTGAATTCTGTCAGTACCTGTCCATTCTAGTTACTCATGTGGTTACAGATTGATTAGCAAAAGGTTTAGATGTTTTGGACATCTTCTTAAATATAAAACTGTAAAGTTCATGTTTTTTCACCATCCACGCTAAATCTACTTATACATAGAGACAATGAATTCTGTTCACCAAGAAATAGTGATTTGAAGTTCTGTTAACTTTTTTTTTGTTTGTAACAAGATTTTATGCCTGCAGGAGCCATCTTAACCACATCTTAACCATACAAATGATAAGTTCATTTATGGTCAGTGCTGACAGAAACCTCCACGTAAGATGAAACTGGCCTTTGGGTCATTCATTCCAAGGCAGTCTGCTTTACTCAGATCAGGAGTTACTGATTAGCTGTACAATCTTCTTTAACGCATCACCACTGGGACTCAACAGTTCCTCATTAAACCATACCCACCTAATGCTAAATCTGTTGGCAAAACTAACAAAATTATTCTTCTTTATATTAAAAAAAAATTTTGTTTTATCACATGTGCCAAAAGTTTTAGGATTGATCACCAATCTGAAGGATAAAAATCTTGGATCTCAAGGACAGTATTAAAACAGTAGCATCTGCTACTAGCCATTTTATTGAAATTTCTGAAATGGTAATCCTTAGGTCCTTTTATATATCATCTTATATATATACTAACAGTATTTGATTCACTCTTGACAATTACACTTTCTCCTCTCCCTTCTCTCCAGGAATTTTGTGAGAAGCTCTGGAAAGGCTGTGTCAAGAGAATAATATGACCATGACACAGAGTTCCACTCTCCATCTGGTGGTGGACTATTGTGTTTTTTTGTTTGTTTGTTTGTTTTATATCTTTTCATTTTTATATTTATTTTTATTTGTTTTATTGTAACATAGTTGATTGTACATACCTGTGGGGTACAGAATTGAATATCAGCACATATGTATGCAATATGTGATGCTCAAATCAGGATAATTAGTATATTCATCATTACACAATGTAATCGTTTTTCATGGCCCTTTACCAATACCTCCCTTTCCCCCTGGGAAGTGGACTATTCTGTATCAAAGATGGATATTTGCCATCTGTCCAGCAGACGGCCTGTCCTTTTCCCCAGGCTGGAGGGGGTGGAGCAGCACGTGGGCTCTTGCTGATTCAGTTGAATGCTTGGCATTCTTGGAATTTGCCTGCTGTGGCGAGGTCACCTGGCCCTGATTGCAGCTCAATGATATTCTTGTTAGGTATTTTGGAACACCTTCCTTCCTGACTCCCCTGGGAAGTTTTGTTCATCATTTTATCTGTCTCCAATATGTATTCAACTTCTTAATTCTCTGTGTTATTGGAAGGAATTATACCTTACGCTTACTTGTGTGACAAAGTGCTTTTACGTACACAGTATTTTTTGCATTCAAACTTAAAAATAACCCCATGAGGTGTGAAGAACATGTGATGTTGAATGGATCCCCAGAAAGTTTAGATGATTAATTGTCTTAGTTTACACAGTTTTCTGTTTGTGTCCAATTTTATGCTATCATCAATAAAAAATTTAGCAGTTCACATTTGATATAGAGGGTTTTGTTTGCCTGCTAAGTAATTCTCTACTTCTCCATCATCTCTCATCTTCTAAAGCCTTCTATTTTGTTTTCATTTCCCATGAGGCAGGCATTCCTTAGTGTAACCCATTCCTAGCCTCAGTGTTTTGTGATATCTAGTTGGCAAATCCCTTCTCTCACTATTGATAATATGGCACAGGGGTTGACAAATTTTTTCTATGAATGGCCCAGTGTAAATATTTTAAGCTTTGCAGGACATGTGGTTTCTGTCATAACCACTCAACTCTTCCACTGCAGCTCAAAATCAACAACAGATAATATATAAACAAATAAGGTGACTGTGCTATAACAAAACTGTTATGAACATTGAAATTTGAATTATATATAAATTTCACGTGTCATAAAACATTATTATGATTTTTTTCTTTTTACATTTAAAAGTGTAAAAATCATTCTCGACCTGTAGGTTTTACAAATACAGGTGGGGAGCCAGATTTAGCCTAAAGACTATCATCTGCCAACCCCTGAAACAGTATATTAAAGTAGAGTCTAGATGTCAGCCAGGGTACTTTAATTAGAGGTAAAACTGGCTTGAGCCCAGTTCCATGACCTGTGGAAGTTAAACGCTGTCTCTAAGTCCCCTGTGTGTTTTTGGTGGACATAACGCTCTTATGGCCTCCTCGACCTCCTGCTCCTTCTTCCCTACGTCAGGCCTCTTTTCTACACCTTGCTGACCCTTCTATGAAATGCAGCCCCTTCACCTACCTTCCCAAAGAAGTCCCCACCCACACGTCTTCTTGAACAAAACCAACTTTACTGAATGAAAGAAAGTGAGCCAAGACGCCGGTTACCATTCAAGCTTTATTAAAGGAAAAGAATCTGCCGGGCTGTGCTCAACGTGACTGGCAGCCCAGGGCTGCCCTCAGAATGGAGGACAGCACCAGGTGTGGGGATGGTAGAGATTATACAGGGCGCCAAGGGCTGGCTGATATAATCAAGGAGGGGCATTATGCTAATGTGGATAGGGGTGGAGAGCTGCTTCCTTGTGGAAGCAAAAGGGGTTTCTGTTTAAGTCAGGAGGCTTCTTGTAAAGGCAAGTGGGGAGAGGTTTGGTGTTGGAGTGCAAGACGAGGCCGGTGGCTATTTTGTGCTTATTGTGTGCACAATGGTGCCAGTCATGTCCAAAATCCATCACTGAAGATTTCAGAGGAGGAGTTTGTCACAGAAATCCGAGAAATGTCCAATGGAACTATGATGTTACACTTCTTAAAATGTCATTCTATCACTTCACCTCTGGTGATTTTTTTCCAGATAAATTATGTCTTTAGGAGGACTGGCTCAGCTTTTTACAAAAGCAGTGCCTTTTCTCTCCTTTGGAATGTTGGGCATTCATTTGTTCATTCATTCAATGTGTATTTACTGAACATCTAATATGCTGCTGTCCAAAGAAACTTCCGGCAGCGATGGAAATGTTCTATATCTGTGCTATCCAATATAGTAGCTACTATCCACTTGAAATGTGGATAGTGAGTCTGAAGAACTGAATTGTAAACTATATTTAATTTTAGTTTATTTAAATTTAAATTTAAATAGCCACATGTGGCTAGCACTACCATATTGGGCAGCGCAGATCTAACATGTACAGGCCATTTAGATGCCCTAAGAGTTTCTATTAATACTCGATTCCTAAAACTTGCAACAAGTTTGAGACTGGGCCCTCACTACAACTGTGTAGGATTTAATTTAAACTCCACCATTTATCATGGCTGCCTTGTAACCAATAACTTTCAAAGCTTTTACTCTTCACTCCTGTCGTGTAGCTGAAGACAGTTCCCAGCTTTTAAAGTTCTCTCTTATTTTCCACTTCAGTTGTACACAAATGCAAAGGTTCTTTTTCCCCAAGATCACATTCCTTGCACAAAGAACGTCTTTGGCCATGTGTCCAAATACTATATCGATTCCAGCTGTTTCTTCACCAAGTACATAGTCACAACAGCTGATCTTTGTTCCTAATGCCTCTCCATTTAGGCTAAATATTTCATCTGAAATACTGTTTTTAATATGTTAACATGGGGATGGCCCATATGGAAACTACCCCATGGTAATATTGATGGTTTGCATGCAATACAATTGATCTGGCTGGATTAGGAAGGCTGTGAAATAGTGCTAGGGCATTTCTCAGAAATGCTTTATCACTGTAGATAAGCACAGTCCCTTAGGCTGTGAAACCAAACTTTTGGAATTGTCACAAGAATATAATTAACCTGTGTTTAAGCAAAGCTGGAAGCATTATTGCCAGGCCGCTTGGTACATTTTGCCACAGGATGTGGTAATTGAATGCATGTGGATCTTGGGGAAGCCTGGCTCTACAACATTAGAGGCTAAATGAGTATTGAGGTTCACTATAAAATTTCAAGTCAGAAACAAGATGGTGTTCAAGAGGGCTGGTATATTCAGAAGACCAGTTAGTTCCAGGCTTCCCTAGTTGAGTCTCTTATCAAACGATGTGGGTGTAGGGTTCTTAGAGTCTTCAAGATATGAGATATTGATAAATACTTTCCAGATTAGAAAATAGATTAGATATAAGGCATCTAGTTTGGTCTTATCGTATAATAATCTCTTAACAACTATCAATTCCCTTTTCCCCTCTCTGCGGTCTGGCTTTTGAGACTTCAGTCCCTAAAGAGGTGCCAGATCTAGAGGAGTCTTCTCCCAGGGATGCTGTGACCAGACCACCTACCTCCATGGAGTAGAGGTGCCCTGGAGGCATTGTGGGACAGGACAGAGGGGAGAACTAACTCTGCGCAGGCTGCTTCAAAAAGTGTCACAAGCAAGGGCCGAGCCCGTGGCGCACTTGGTAGAGTGCTGCGCTGGCAGCGCGGCGACGCTCCCGCCGCGAGTTCAGATCCTATATAGGACTGACCGGTGCACTCACTGGCTGAGTGCCGGTCATGAAAAAAAACGACAAAAAAAAAAAAAAAAAAAGTGTCACAAGCAAGAGCAAATGCAGTTCCTCTCTACTGTAAGCATTGTAAGCCTAAAACACAAGAAATTCTTACAAAGACTGTTCCAAGAAACATTAGCTCAAATTAAAAACCACTAAATGCAAGAGGAAATAAACCACCATAACCAAGAGTTAGCAGAAACAACCAACTGCAGAATTAGAGAATGGATATTGGAAATATTTGATTCCAGAATATAAAATAAGTATGTTTAATGTACTTAAAAAATACTTAAAAGTGTTAAAAATATGAATGGGACCAAGAGACTTCAAAATGACTAGGCAAGTTAAAAAGATAAAACTGTGGAAATAAGGAAATATGTAAGAATTAAAATGAGAAATTCCGTGAATATGTTAAATAGCAGCTACACCTAGCTGAAAGGAGATTTTTGAACTGTAAATTAGACCTGACGAAATTACGTATATTAGTCGGTTTCTGTTGCTTAGAACAAATACCTGAAACTGGGTACTCTATAAGGAAGTAAAATTTATTCCTTACAGGTTTCAGAGGCTGAGAAGTCCAAAGCCCAGGGAACACATCTGGGTGAGGACCTTGTTGGTGGGTGGTAACTCTTCACAGTAATGCAGGGTGTCACATGGCAAGTGGCTTGAGCAAGAGAGAAAACTAAGCTCCTTATTCCCTCTCCTTTTAAAGCCATCAGAACCATGCCCATTAGCACCCATTAATCCATCAACATATTACTACATAAATGGATCAATCCACTCACTAGGGCATGGTCCTCACAATCTAATCACCTCCCCAAAGCCTCACCTTTCAATTACCATAATAAGATTTCTCACCCTCTTAACACTGTCACAGTGGGGATTAAGTTTCTAATACATGAAACTTTGTGGGCACACTCAACCCATAGCATTACCCAAAATAAATGACAGAGATAAACAATATAAAAAATTATAGAAGAAAGGTCTATAGAAATGAGGTTTAACTACAACCAATTCACAGTTTCAGAGGAAAATAGAGTGGAGGAAAGGCAATATCCAACAAGATACTACACATTTTCCAAAATTGTAGAAACACTCAAATTCTCTGATTCAGGAAACGCAAACAAATCCTAAACCAGGTAAATAAAAGTAGTTTTTACTTAGACACATTGATGTGAAGGGACACAGAGAAGTTTATAAAAGAAATGGGAGTGGGGAGAACAAATTATACTGAAATTAGACTAACAAATAACTTTTCAACGGAATCAATGAAAGCTAGAAAACAGTGAAATAATGTCTTCAAAGTGCTGAGAAAAGATAACTATCAACTTAGAATTGTATGCTCACAGAAATTATCTTTTTAGAAGGAGCCAAATAAATAAAATTTCAAACAAAAGCCAAGAATGTTCCCTACATACTCTAAAAATAACATGCAATGTCTAATTTAATGTGTAATTTATAATTATAATTACCCTCAATGAACATATAGTACTCCTATAATCCGAAGACAAAAAACTGCCACTCATATGTGTAACACTGTGAGTTAATAACGATTTAGAGTAGTAAGGCGAAAGGTACTCTCCAATTTCAAATTTCTATGACCAGTCCCTAGCGTAAGACCTGGTACAGGATAGACGGTCAACAAATGTTTGTAACTGACTGAATATTTGACATCATTTACTGTTTTCCATCCATTTGAGTATTCCCCTCTGGGCATCCATTTAAGCATGTCATTTTCTAAAGCCACAGACTATATCAGGGTTCTGTTGTTTATCTCCTCATGGCTAAATATGCTTTTCTCAGGTTGGAGAACTAATAAGAACTATTTTAAACAAACCTCGTATCAATTTTCACTGAAAGTTACATGTTTATAATGCAGTAGAGAAGAGAGAGATTTTAAATCCCATCCCATAGGTAACAGCTCTTGTCCAATTCCATGAGGGTCAATAAATATCCATGGCAGTATAGTTTGGGGGATACTGCTTTGCTGGGGGAACAAAAGATTTTAAACTATATTTTGGCATAAGCTCAAACAAGACTTTGAACAGCAATGGATAGCAGGGTAGACAAGACACTGCCTGGCAACCAGGAGGACTGGGTTCCAGCTCTACCTCTCTCTGACTCCAAACTGGTCACTGACACTGAGTCTAATTTATATCTGTGAACTATGGGTCTTGAACTAGGTGGTCAAGAGGGTTCGGCACTATTGTCCTATAAGATTTACTACAGGAATAATTTTGGTAATAGCTCTATTGTTTCCATGAGAAAAAGAGCTACAGCAATATCTTTAGCTGTGTCTTAAGAAATATTATCACTGGGGCTCCCTGAATCCCATCCTGGTCTGGGTTCAGCATCATGGCTGACTTAACCTTTAGACACTGTAGACACTAGGGTCCATTATACTTTTAGAGGCCCATGGAAATGCTTTCATTTTAATTGCTTTTAAAATAAGAAAACAATGAGCATAGTAATAATGAATATAATAATAAATGCAGCCTGGATCATATTTGTCTTTGCACCAACTCAGTCATAAAATATCATTTAAAAATTGTTCTTATGGAGGAAAGTACCCATGAGTCATAATGCAGCCCTATTCACAATAGGTTTTTATGATGAAGAGTTTCTAAAACTTCAGATTTAGATGAAACCTAGGAGAGACCATAAGGGTCTCTGCATTCTAGGTCCAATAGTTGGTACTCAGTGGTTACACTTAGAAATAAAGCTACATTTTGAGAGTTTAAACTAGTAAAATGAATATCATAAAGGAAACCAATAATGTATAAAAATGACCTTAAAATACAGGAAGCTTCCCAGGAAGAGCAAAGTTGAGATATCTGTGATAGTTACTATAAATCATTATTGAGCATTTATGATGTACCAGGTACCGTACTAAGAGTTTTGTCTCGTTTAGTCCTCACAATAACCTTATGAGCGAGTATTATTAATATGAACCTTATTTATAGAGGAAGAAACTGAGGCTTATAAAGATTAGGGTAGCTTGCTGAATGTGGCAGAAAGAGGATTTGGACATAGTTTGATTTGAGAGAATACACTAATGCCCCCAACAAAAGCCCCTCACCCTGTGAAAGCACACTGAAGCCTCCACGTATTAGCAGAGCTCAGCAGAGGCAGAGTGAATCTGCACGGAGCATAGGGAAGAGGGGTAGAGACAAGGTGGACTCCAAGTGAATTAAAAATAAACACAAAAGGAAAAACTCTAAGGCTATAGAAGAAAATGTAATTTGTTTCACAACCAAGTATTAGATAAAAAAAAAACCTTTTAAACAAGACGCAAACCAGTGGAACTCTGTAACTCTGCAAATCAGCATGATTCCCAGGTAAGTAATTGTCAATGGGCCTGAGGAACTCCTGAAAAAAATTTAAGCTTAATAACAAGCTGAAGAAGTTGTAGAAATACAATTGGGGAAGATTTCATGTTCCTAAGATCCAAATTTTCAATGGTTCCTGAATAAGAGAACGAAAAATTTTGAAATTAGTTGTAAGGAACATAAAAAAGTAACCTTTCCAACAGACTTACAGAATCACTAGAGAGGATCCACAGATGATGAGATATCAGGATTGAAGTAGAGGAAAAAGAAGAAAACTTCCTTTAGCCATGCTGCTAAGGGTTCTAGTGAGATAACACTGGAAGTTATAAATACTACTGTGCATAGTGTTTGTAGTTTTCAGTAAATAACTATGCACATGCTTATTTAGAGTAATTTGTTTATAGTTTATATTCCATATGGTCTTTATTGTTATTCTCTTCATTAAGTTATTATTCCTTTTGTGATCTTTACCAAAGTTTGAATTAGTAAGATTCTCTAGTATTAACGTCTGGATCAGATTGAGCTCAATTGGTATATTAACCATGCCTTCTATTCCCCCTTGCTTTGACATCTTGGGGCCTTGCTGACCCTGGGGGACTGCCCCTCCCAGGGCTAGCGTATTTCTAAAGTTAACAATCAACTCACCTATGAGCGTGACTTTCATATGCAGACCAACCAATCCAGAGCCCAGGTCCCCCAACCACCTCCTTTATCAGGCTCTGACACTCTGATCCACTCCACCCACCCTATGACCCCAGGTTCAGATACAGATTGGGGGTGGAGGACAGTCTCTATACCCAGAGCCTGCTGAAATTGTTCAAACTAGTCCATCCTAGGAGACAAGCTTACCTTGCCTCACCAGTTCCTCCCCACAGAAACCACAGTCAAGGCTCTTGTCCACATATTCCTTGGCTTTCTGCCTCCTGACCAACCCAGGGGCCTCTCCTTGTGGTCCCCATGGCATGGTGTGCCCCCTTCTCTTTGGATCTCTAACTATCTTTCCAATGCAATTATCTCCCAATCTGTTGGCCTTGCCATACTTAGATAATAACCTACATTTAAAAATAATTTCTAATTATCTATAAGATTCTGGTAATCTGGGTGGGCAGACCAGGATAGAAGGGGATTTCCTTTTGTATTACTGCACTGAGACCTGCATGATTTAGCCTTTGCACTTTCCTTTGTTCTAATTCCATGCTTGTCAATTAATCTTTTGATGCCATTCCAGGATCCCGGTGTCAGAGGGGTTGCTCTGGGTAGCAATGTATGATCAGCCATTAGAAAGGAATATTACTAACCATTAATACTGGATAAGTAAATTGACTTTGTGGCTAATTCATGAGGGGGTTTGCTCTGCTTTTTTTTTTTTTTTTCTTTTGCCTCACTCATGCTTGATAACTCCGTGAATGCTTGCAAAATTCAGTGCCTGAATCTGGAAAGCCGGTGCCCAGACAGTGGTTGTGGCAACCATGATAAGGAATTGCCATACTCTGCATCACCCTCTGGCCTGGCGGGTCTTCCTACCTTGTTCCTCCTGACCTGTGTCAGGCACCATAGAATTCTTTGGACAAGGCCCCATTGATTTTGCTATCTCCTATGTCATTCTATGACCCTAATGTGGGTCAGTGTTAATATTCTTCTTGATGCTGAAATAATTTGCTATTGCAGCAGCTGTTCATTTCACTCCAATGAAAAGTTTTAAACACGGTCATTATTCCTGATTTGTCACGATTTAAATTTCTCAATATTATTCATAGAAAACCAAGGATTCGCTTCTGAGTAAGGGGAAGGGGAATTAAGGGGAGACTATAGAAATCCTCTAAATCCTGGGGTGGAAATACTGATACTGAGTTAAATGTTGTGATTTATTTGTTTTCTTTCAAATTTATGAGAGGATTGGGAATTGCTGTCTATAATTGGTGGCATGATGGTGACTGTTTTTTCTTACATACTTAAATTCTGGCCTCAGCTGGGAAATGTTGGTAAAAGGAATACAGCAGGCCTCACCCAGGACAGAGCTGCTCTCAGATTATCTCAGCACCTGGACAAGAATCGGCCTTCCCTTGGAGGGCTCAGAGGAGCATGAGTGTTTGGATAAAGCTAGGCTCAGTTCCTTTTTTTTTAGAGAAGGCTTTTTTTGGGGGGTGGAGGGGAGGAGGCATTCTTTGCCAGTTGGTTCCAGCACCATGCCTGGCAATGGTAGGCATTATGTAAATATTTGTGGAATAAACAAAATTCCTCTATGGGTAAATGAAGGAAAAAATGCTCACCCAATTTATTATAAAAGGTAACATGCATTTGTGCCCCAATCTAATGAATTTAAAAATCCAATCTTTTTGCAGATAAAGGGGAAAGTTATTTTCACTCTACAAAGTTAATTCTTCACTGGAAGATTTCTTTAAAGACTGAACATTGGTTTATCCAAAAAACACAGAAAAAAATATGCGTAAGCACAACTTTTGATAAATCTTCCTGGTGTCCTACCTTGTGTTCCAGCCCTATGACCTGGCTTCTTGTTCCTAAACCTGCCATCCCTGTTCATGCTTCTGTGCCTTTGCACAGGCTGATCCCACTTCCTGGAAAGCTCTTCCATACCCTCCACCTGTTGAAATTCTACCGAGATTTCCAAGTACCAGCTGTCACATGGCATGTTTATTAATCTGAATTGATCTTTTCCTGGTGTCTTTCAACTTCTTTTGTTTGCGTTCATGTTGAACACATTTTCTACTTCCTAATTATAAGCTCCATGAGTAAAAGGACCATGGCTAGACTAATAACTTGTCTTGCAGAGAATATTCTCACATTTTTTCCCTAGGTACCACTTATAGCAGAGGAGTATAGGCCTTCAGGCTACTTTAGGATGAAATTTCTATTGAAGCTGTGCTTTATATTAAAAATTCATGGGAATTTGACATTTGACTCTTTCAGATACTATTAGAAATTTTAATATAAAAATGTTTAATTTTAATATAAAAATGTTAACTCTTATGTAAAATTTGGACTCTAGAAACTACCCACTGTTTATGCTTTAGCTAGTTAGACCTCCTAGCATGTGACCCTGGGGATACACATTCAGTTAAAAAGAATGTAAGTTAAAAAAAAAAAAAGAGTATAAGTAGAAACTTTGAAATGTTTATTGAATTGAATTAAATAAATGTCATGTAATCTGAAGTATTTGTTCCAAATGCCAAATAATTGAGAAAATATAGTCAAGACAGAGAGAGGCAGCTTATCACTAAGAAGCCTAGAATAACACTTCAGAGAATTATTTAAAATAGCATAAGGCCCCCAAAATGCACTGTACTCACATTTGTGGATGTTTTCCCCCATCTCCTTGGTTTTCATGTTCAACTTGTGATGTGATTGTGTTAATACACTTGCAGCCAGTTGCTCCGAAAGCCCACAGAGTCCCACAAAAGGAAAAGTGACCCCTGGTTTCCATTTTGGCAGATATTTTAGCCTATGAGCTTCTAGACTTCTGTTTATTTTCATGATTGCTTTAGGAAAAAAAAAAGTTGAAAAAACTTCATACATAACTGACACCTAGTATTACTATTTAGCTGCTGAGGAAGTAAAATTTAATTTTAATGGACATACCTGTTAGAGATTTCTAAAATGACCTGGGAGAGTAGTAGATTAATAAAAAGCTCTAGGAAATAAGTAAATTGCTGAATTGGAAGATATAAATAAATAAAGCACCCCTAAATCTTGTCCTCTGCTGAAATAGACACTAATGCTAAGGCACTTGAAGAAATCATTTCCTAAACAACATTCTTATGGCCCAAAAGATGCTGAATGCCTCCCAATGTAAATACAGTATTTCCATGATAACCTGATAATGATGGAATGTAGTGTAGCATAGTACTGTCTGGACTCTGGGTAGGGAAATGTGTTAATGCAAGAACCAGACACTCTGCATTGTCACCTCCCACTACAATCCAACTGAGAATGGCAAAGCACATTTTAGCCACGACACATTACCTGAGCACAGATGTGACTTGTCACCTTTGCATCTTTTACATATCCTAACAAGAGCCTTATTAATATCTGTTGAATGGAGAAGGAAAAGCAGACCAGCACAACTAATCACATGATGGAATTTTCTATCTCTGAAGCAGTACCTCCTTCAGTAGCTCTTAAATTTCTTGTATAATGTAGCATTATGTACTTGGGCCAGGTGTAAAAAGAATGCTGTATTTTTCTCTCCTTGAATATTTGCTTATATTTCTCTTTCCTTGCCTGCTTGCAAGACCAACAAAGAGGACGGATTTTCTCCAGTCTGGCTTTGATAATGTAATAGAATGCCTGGCATCCCCTGCTCCTTTCTTAATGCTTATCAGACTACACTGTTCCTTGCATCAGGACTCTCCACTCTGTCATTTATGACTTGGCTGTCTCCCTAGTGCTGCCGAGTATTTTCTGTTGCACTTGGCTGAAATTGTATATATGCAGTAAAATCACTGGACTGAGGAAGAGCTGCCTGCCTGCTGCTCCCACCAGGCAAACAGCATCTGAAGTGCAGCTCATCATGGATCTGATGATATTTCAGTCCCACTGTGATGGAGCATGCAGGTTTGGTCAACTTCGCCCAGACCTAATTCACGGTGGATCCCTTTGTTTCACTTATTATCAGAATGAATACCCACAGGAAGCTCATTTAGCTCCTGCCATTCCTCATCAGCTGCCATGGTAAACATTGATTTTATTTTCCCAGGTCAGAAATGATGAAATCAATATCTAACATGGCAACTTATATTTGCTCATACCTTTTCACTCAGATTCCCTGACAAATTTTAAACACTTTACATGGCATTTATTTTAAGGATTAAGTTTGTGAGCTTATAGATTTGAAAGTCGGTAAAGGTAGGAGTTAATTGCACATGAAACTGACTGCATTAAATTTTAAAGTGAGAGTAATTATTATTAAACCCCACCTATGGAGAAATTATCTTATTCTTCTGACCCACTAATTCATTCACTGGTTAATTTGTTCATTATTTATTTGACATACTAATGTAGAATTTAGTATTTTTCAGAGAGCTTGAAAGTAAAACTTTAGGTATTATCTTAGTCCATTTGTGCTGCTGTAACAAAATATCTGAGACTGGGTGATTTATAACAACAAAAATTATGGAAAAGGGGGACAGGAAGGGGGGTTAGTGAGAAATTGGTAAAGGGCCACAAAAAATGATTACATTGTGTAATGATAAATATAGCTATTATCTGACATGACCTTTATTTTATCCTCTCTTCCACTTTAAACCCGGAGGAATAGGAGCAAGTCTGGACTGCAGCCAAGCCCATGCAGACACCATGCACGTTCAGGACCCGACTCAGTATCCTCTGGGTCCCACGGCCATCCCACGTACAGACCCAAATTGGAACTATCAAGTAAATTCTCCAAGAGACGTCACATGCTCACATGTCTCATTGAAGGGATAAAAAAGGCTTCTTTAAAAGCAGTCAATTATAACAAAATCAAGGAGGTTACTCAAGAACCTAACAAAAGCCCTGCAATTTTGGTTTCGCCTCCCGAGGCTGTAATATAATATACCAACCTTGACCCTGAAACAGAAATGGAGGAATCAAAAAGTTGGCCTAAATATTCTGGAAGCACCGAATGTGTGTGGTTCCCCTATCTAGTAAGAAAGAAATGAGCTTACCTGCTACCGTTACTGTTCCCTGGGGTTCAGAAGTGGTGATAGGCGTGGCAGCAGGGATTGTAAACCATGGGCCCTGTCAGTCACAGTCTTCGGCTGCTAGTCACAGCAGGTCAGATAGCTCCAAACTGGGCTCGTAGGGGTTTTTGGAGGGACTGGAGCAGATCCAGAGACCCTTTTACTACAGTTGACTCTCCAGTGCCCCTTGTCACCCCACAGGAGACAGGGCCCTGCTGGGGCCTCGTGTTTGGGCAGACACTTGCCTAGTGTCCTGGTTTACCACACTTGAAGCAGTTACCTGGGAGCAATGGTAGGCTTACCCTGAGCCTTGCCTTCAGGTGTTTGTGGTTTCTGATTTTCCCAGATAGCAGCCGCCAGCTACTGGCATTTGATTTAGTTATGTTTCAGTTTTTGAGTTTTAGATTCCTCCTCTGTTTCTGGGTCAAGGTTGGTATATCATATTACAGCCTCGGTGAGGGGAGACATAAAAAGTGCAGGGCTTTCGTTAGGCTCTTGAGTAACTTCCTTGATTTTGTTATGATTGACTGCTTTTAAAGAGCCTTTTCAAATCCTTTCAATGAGACATGTGAGCATGTGACGTCCCTTGGAAAATTTAGTTGATAGTTCCAATTTGGGTCAGTATGTGGGATGGCAGCGGGACCCAGAGGATACTGAGTCGGGTCCTGAGTGTGCTTGGTTTCTGCATGGGCTTGGCTGCAGTCCAGACTTGCTTCTAATCCTCCAGGTTTAAAGTGGAAGAGAAGATAACATAAATGTCATGTCAAGTGATAATTTTCTTTTTTATATATTGAGAAGGATTTATGGTATATGATCCTAATTGCTTTTCTATTTGAGCCATATCATTGAAAGAAAAGGGAACGTGGACCCTAACAATGCCCTCAGATCCCACCACCTCCCAAAGGGGAAGAATAGGGGAAGGGAGGTGGGGGTTGTTTTGGTGTTTTGGGGTTTTAGGTGAAAGGGAAGGTGGCAGTCTACAACAGCTGGTTAAAGGAGAAGGTACTGGGGATGCGGGGGAGGCGTAGTGGCTGAGTCAGGTGGCAGCAGGGCAGTTTGGTCATATCTGAAAACATGGTATTCCAATCAAATTCTTGGTAAAATAACAGTGTTTCCAATTGTGTCCTGTTACTAGAAGAACAGATCTTTATTGAACTCATGAAAATAACTATATTGCCATAAACATCATAAGGATGTTCACAAACAGTTTTTAAATTTTGGAGCAATCAAATAGGGAAGAAGCAAATGTTTCCATCTTTGTTCACATAAGTATATTTTACCAAATTGCTGTAAGTTATAAGTAGCTTAAGAAAGAAGTTTTCCTTAAATCTGAAAAACAAAAACGTTTAAGTAAAGAACCAACAGTGAAAGTTACAAAACAGTATCTTTACCAGTTATTTAAATTCATGTAATTAATTTTTTGTTTTATTTAATCTTAATTAACAGCTTATAAACCCACCAGATTTTTTATTAGAGTTTTGAGAAACTTTTGTTCTGTCCATTGATTTTGAAGTTATTTGAAATCTGTGTTTAAGAGTACTTGTTAGTCTTTTCCATGAATCTGATTGCAGATATTTTTAGGGAAAAATCAAAACTTTTGTAATTTTACTAAGAATCTGATGAATACTTCAAGAAAATCTTGTTCTAACATTATCTCGATTTGAGGATCACGTATCGCAGAAGAAGAAAAAAAAATAAACAATGGAAATTATTTCTCACAGTTTTGGAGGCTGGGAAGTCCAAGATCAAAGTGCATTCATTCACAAAATGTTAAGCATTTACTATGCATGGCCCAAGACCTGTGCTAAGAACTGTGGATTCACCAACAAATAAGAACTAGCTCCCACTTGCTAGGAGCTCATAGTTTAGTGGGAAAGAAGCAGACATAGAAAAGGAGAGAACTGGAAAGAAAGAAAGGAAGGAAGGAAGGAAGGAAGGAAGGAAGGAAGGAAGGAAGGAAGGAAGGAAGGGAGAAAGAGAGAGAGAGAAAGAAAGAGAGAGAGAGAAAGAAAGAAAGAAAGAAAGAAAGAAAGAAAGAAAGAAAGAAAGAAAGAAAGAAAGAAAGAAAGAAAGAAAGAAAGAAAGAAAGAAAGAGAGAAAGAAATAGATGTTTATCTCATCCATGGTAACCTCACAGGTGGTCTCCTGCTCCGTAATCTCCATGAAGAGGCAGAAACCAGAGGGAAGAAAAATGTCAGCTCTGAAATGGTTTGGGTTGTTTAGGAATGTTGAAAAGTTATAGTGCCTGAGACAGGGTAATAAGAAAATTGACCAAAAAAAATGTAGGAGAAGCCAAGGTGTGAAAGGCTCTCTATGCCATGCTATCGTGCCTAGACTTTATCCTTTAGTGGCAAGAAATCACTGGCAGCATTTATGTTAAACAATTACGTGTCAAATCAAAACTTTTTACCTGTACCATAGTGTATTGTGTTCCTTAACGCAGTTTATTTTATGGTAAAGTTAATCATGGTAATGGCAAGTTAGGAGTGGAATGATAGACCTCATACTTTCCCAATGTCTTCCTTTGCTTACTATGCACATTGCTAGTTCTTTGAGACTGTCATGAGCACTGTTTTAGACTCAGAAGACATGGGTACAATTGCCTTTCAATAACTTTTTAACCTTGACTAAGCTAATTGATTTCTCTGAGCTTTTGGTCTCCTTATCAAGTGAGGCTAATGATACCATACTCCCAAACTGTCTCACGGGAGTGGTGAAAATCAGGTTAAATAATGTACATGAGTCATTTTTAAGACAGTGGAGCATGACACATGAGAAAGGTATTATTACAGCCATCACCACCATCATTATTATTATTTAAGAAACTGAGGTCAACCAGAATTACTTTGCAATTAGTCTCAGAAACAATCTTCTTCCCCGGAGCTTCAGATATATAGTAGCTAATTTACAAATGTGTAATTTACAAAAATAAAAAAATTCCTTATTTAAACATTAATTCTTTGATAATTCATGAAAATGTCTCTAGGTGAATTGGCTGAAGATAATTGAAAATAAAGAGGTTATAAATTCTGTTTTGAACGGTGTGTTACCTGCACAACCATACACAGTACCTTTGCCCACATAGGAGTTTGATAAGAGTGAGAAGGGAATAGTGGAAAAGTAAAGATTTTGAATATATTTGAGCTCAGAATTTTCCAGAGTTGAAGAACACGATTCACTGCTGAAAAGCATGCTCAGACCATGATAAAGATGAATACGCACTCCCAGTTCTACCACTAATTGACTGCGGACATTGATCAAGATACGTCAACTCTAGATGCTCTGGTTTCCTTATCTATCACATGGAAATATTAACAATACTTACCTAACTGGGTTGTTGCAAAGTATAAGTGAATTAACACTTGTTCTTAGCACATTGGTAGATTAGGCACTCAAAAAATGTTAACCATTATTATAAAGGAATGACAATTACACTGACAGCATATTTGTCACCGGCAAAAGTGAATGACAGAGGGTAGTACACTAATATCCTTAAAGTGCTAAAGGACAATAACTATCAATCTAGAATTTTAGTAAGCCTAGATAAATTATTATTCAAGATTGAGATAAAAAAATAAATATATTTTCAGACCAAACCCCAAAATGTTTACAAACCCTAAACCCTCACTGAAGAATTATTAAAGGATGTGCTATGCAAAAAGAAATTAATTCACAAGGTCTAAGTTACAAGAAACAAAATTCATTATAAAAAGAGATAAAAATAAGTCTTATTGACTTCTTTTAGCTATTGACTATACAATTCCTACTATTTTTTTGTGTTGAAAAAATTTAAAAATTAAAATTATATGAAAATAACAGGAGGAAAGAAGTTGTTCAATGAATAGCTAAAGTATGCTAAGGTCTGTGTCTTATACAGCAAGAAGATTGAAATACTGAAAAACTTCAAACATGATTAGAAAAATGTATAGTTAAATATATTTTTAAATTAAAGGTATTTTGCAATGCATAAAATATAATATATCACTTCCAATTTGGCAGGGGAAAAAGCTGGAGGGGAAAAATTAAAGAAAAGAAAAATAAGGGTAAACAGAAAACACAAAATAAAATGGTAGAAACCAGACATTATTGTTTGCAATAGCAGAGTCAATAAACAATATAATAATTGCCAAGAGGGGAATGGATAAATAAAGATTTGTGTAATTGTTCAATGGTAAACAATAGAGATCATGTGAATAAACTGGAGCAGCTGGTATCAATGGGCTACAGTTGAAGGAAAAAGCAAATTGCAAGGTGTATACCTAGTATGAGAACTTTTATCTAAATGTCTTAAGTTTAGAATTGTGGGAGGCACACAGGAGAGGGGAACTAAAACTGGCCAAAACCTAACAAATTGGTCTAAAGTTAACATTTGCATGTATTGGAAAATTTTTTTGTCACAACTTTCTGGACTTTTCTGATTCTTTTTATAAAAGCTTAGATGGTTTTGCAGTTTTCTATGTGCTTATTTGACATTCTTGGGTTTTTTTCAGATTTTTTTTTCTTTTTAATTTCAAATTCTTTTTTGCCAAAGAGGTCAGCTCTGCTCTACACATTAAAAGTTTCATTCTCCCTTCTCCCAGAGCAATTTAGCAAGGCAGAAAAATGGCTGCATTTAACTTATAATAACTACCTCTACTTTCCAGGGAATGCTGTCTCTTTCTAATTATCTTAAATCTGTCAGCTCCTCTCAGCCTCACTATAAACTCAGTACTGAGATGCCAATTCAATCATAAACTTAGAATTATTCAGGCATGAGCCTTAGCTTAATTGCAGATCATACATTTCCAACCTATAATCTAAATTGGACAGCCACTAACTGTCCAAAAATATTGAATTGATTACTCAGTGATTGTTGCTTTTCTTAAAAACAGGGATCGTACTGATTACCTACCTCTTTAGTATGCCCAGTGGTGTAACTGATTAGTGATTCCTTAACTCCCCACTCAGGTTCCACATTTGGCACAGTCTACTTTCAATTATTCTCTCATAAATTCATAGAATGTCAGGGTTGGAAAAGAAAGAGTTGAGAGACATGTTGTCCAGTGAGCCCATTTAACAAATGAGGAAATTAAATTCAAGAAAGTAAGTAGATTATCAAAGGTCAGACAACCAGTAAGTGGTAGCTGCAGGACTAATAAAGTTCATCTCTCTTGATTTACACTTTCAGCTGTTGGGAATTTGGAGTATAATCCATTGTGTATGTTTAAGAAGATTCAGGACTGTGGATAATGGGAAAGCAGGATGTGCAAACATAGTTTGGTTCCTCTGCCTTCTCTTCTGGTATGTTCTTTCCTATCTTTCATGTCAGAAGAAAACTAATACAGTTGGAAAATCAAGTAAATACCGAATGTTTGGTAGTTTTAAGTGATCAGATTTCCTGGAGGAATTCAAAATTCACACAGAATATTTATTTTTAGTAATCTAGCACTTTCTCATTGAACCTTCTCACTTTGTTTTACTATCTACAAAGAGGAGAGATTTTTCAGGTTATAGATACAATGATTAAGTGCCAGGTTGAGAGCCCAATCTGAGTAACGTCTAGGAGCCTATTTAATAGGACATCGTAAGCGGAGAAAGAGAACATTAAAATGAGTTTCCAGGGTTTCAAGATGGCGGCGGCTGCGGCGGCTGGCGCGGAGTAGCTGAGGTGGAAAAGGTGGCCACTGGGCCTCAGGCAGCCGGGAAACTTGTGGACCTTCCTCTGGCCATCTCTTAAGGGAGGACTGCTGCTGCTGGCCGGTCGTGGGGGCTCAACGCCACTTTGCCCCCGGCAGGAGAGGCTGCCTCATTTACAGGCAACAGCTTTGAAGTGTGGAGCAGGAAAAGAACTGATTCTTAGCTGCAAAAGTGAGTCTTGAAACAGGGAACACGGCGCCAGGGCTGCTGTGGATGCAGCCAGGATCCCGGAGGCTGGGGCCGCACTGAAGGCGGCCAGCTGCCCTATTCAGGATTCGAGGTTTCAGGCCGGCATTAAAGAAGATTCCTGGGAGCGCCCGAGCGCGCCGCGACTGAACAGCCCGAGGCGGCAGCGCCGAGAACACGGAAGGCAACAAACCAGAGACAGAGCGAGCGCCCGACCTGGCACAGCACTGTGAGTGATCCCTGGCACAGCTCTGTTCGGGGGGTGGATGCCCACGCGGCTCCCCGCCTGCACCCCCAGGCCACTCACTGCCCCGGTGCTGCCTCCATTTTCCCAGGTGCGGGCAGCTCCGCCCTGCTCGGCCATCACTGAGCCTATTTGCTTGGCCTGGCGCGGGGCTTTCCGGACCCTGTGGGCCGGCCTCCTCTCCCACTCCCTCCGCGGTTCTCTGGCAGGGCTGGGGGTGTGGGGCATCCCGACCAGTTTTGGGAGGGCTAGGAAGTACGGGCGGGCCGACTGTCACTCCACCACGCCCTGGACTCCGGCCCTGGTAAACTTCCTGTTACTGGGAGGCAGATACCATCTCTGCGACCACCAGTTTGGAAAAAAGCCTAACGAATTTCTGGTTGGGAATAGTGTGGTAGGAGAGTTCCCAGGTCCGCTTGAACCTGCCGGAGAGCAGGCTGCAGGCGGGCACTAGACTCGGTTTATACCGGGGGGATACAAAGGCGAACAAGACCCGAGAAAGATCTACACAGTGCTACAAAGGCACCCAGAGAGACCGGTTGTCTGTGCCTAGCAGAAACCTGGTAGACTTCCTGGGCGAGGCGGTGCTGAGCAGGGTCTTGAAGGCCCAGCTGATAGACGAGGGGTGCAGAAGACACGCCCCAGCCCAGCACAGTGTGCACAGAGGGGGGAGACGTGCGGCCAGGGAGGCGGAGACTCGACAGAAACCACACACCCGGTGGGGTCGCCACTGCACGATCTAACAGCCTGGGCCAGAGCACACGGAACGGGGAGAAGTCCTGTACAGGAAGTGAAAGCTCAACAGAGATCACACACCCTGTGGTACGTGATCCACCAGCCCAGCAGAGTACAAGCTGACCAGAAAGGTGGATCCCCGGAGAAGCCCAAGACCCGAGGCAACCACACACACAAGACACTAGAGGCCAACTGAGCAGTCACGGCGGGAGCCATACCAAATTAGCAACCACAGCAACATCCTAGTTAGTCATTAGTCTTAAACCGGTGGACTGTGAAACCACCTGCCACAATGAATAAACACCAAAAAAAAGACACCAGAAATACAAAAAATCAAGAAAGTACACCACCAAAAGTTAATAAATCTCATACTCTAGATCCTATAGAACAAGAAGCCCTTGAAATAACTGACAAGGAATTTCGAGTGATAATTCTAAGGAAACTGAATGAGATACAAGAAAACTCAGCTAGACATCATGATGAAATGAGGAAAAGTATACAGGATCTGAAGGAGGAAATATACAAGGAAATCAATGTCCTGAAAAAAAATGTAGCAGAACTTGCTGAACTGAAGAAGTTATTCAGCGAAATAAAAAACACAACGGAGAGTTTAACCAGCAGGCTTGTCGAAGTTGAAGAGAGAACCTCTGAACTTGAAGATGGGCTGTTTGAAATAACACAAGCAGACAAAAAGAAAGAAAAAAGAATCAAGGACATGGAAGAAAATCTGAGAGAGATATCAGACAACCTCAAGCGCTCAAATATCCGAGTCATGGGTATTCCAGAAGGGGAGGAAAATGGAGATTCCATTGAAAACATATTCAACAAAATAGTGGCAGAAAACTTCCCAGGTATTGGAAAAATCACAGATCTTCAGATCCAGGAAGCTCAACGATCTCCAAACGTATTCAACCCAAAAAGGCCTTCTCCAAGACATGTCATAGTCAAATTGGCAAAACTCAGAGACAAAGAGAGAATCTTAAAAGCTGCAAGAGAGAAGCGTCAAATCACCTATAAGGGAGCCCCAATCAGGTTAACATCAGACTTTTCATCACAAACCCTAAAAGCTAGAAAGGAATGGGATGATATTTTCAAAATACTAAAAGACAAAGATTGCCAGCCAAGAATACTCTACCCTGCAAGGCTATCCTTCCGAAATGAGGGGCAAATAGTATATTTCTCAGACAAACAAAAACTGCGGGAGTTCACTACCACAAGACCACCCTTACAAGAAATCCTCAAGGGAGTACTGGGTTTGGTTCCTGAAAAATAACTACCACTGCCATAAAAACCTAAGAAAAATCTAAACCCGCTAGTACAATAAAAATGGCATTCATGAAGAGAAAACAAGCTAACAAAAACACTATCTACAACCTAAGGAACCAACAAACAAAGAAACCAAACAGTAAATCAGAAAGCAAGGAACAAAAGACACCTAAGACAACCAAACAACCAATAAAATGCTAGGAATAAATCAACACCTTTCAATAACAACTCTTAATGTTAAAGGCTTAAATTCCCCAATTAAAAGACACAGACTGGCTGACTGGATCAAAAAGCAGGACCCAACTATATGCTGCCTACAAGAGACCCACCTCACCCATAAAGATTCACACAGACTAAGAGTGAAAGGATGGAAAAAGATTTACCATGCAAACAGAAAAGAAAAACGAGCTGGAGTGGCTATTCTTATATCTGACAAAATAGACTTTAAACTAAAAACCATAAAAAGAGACAATGAGGGACACTACTTAATGATAAAAGGACTGATCCATCAAGAAGACATAACAATCATAAATATGTACGCACCCAATGTTGGAGCAGCCAGATTTATAAAACAAACTCTATTAGACCTAAAGAAGGAAATAGACACTAATACCATAATAGCAGGGGACCTGAACACTCCACTGTCAATATTAGACAGATCATCTAGGCAAAGAATCAGTAGAGAAACACAAGATCTAAACAAGACTCTAGACCAATTGGAATTGGCAGATATCTACAGAACATTCCACCCAACAACCTCAGAATATTCATTCTTCTCATCAGCACATGGATCATTCTCCAAGATAGATCACATATTAGGTCACAAATCAAGTCTCAATAAATTCAAAAAAATTGGAATTATCCCATGTATCTTCTCAGACCACAATGGATTAAAACTAGAAATTAATAACAAACAAAACTCTGGAAACTATACAAACACATGGAAATTAAACAGCATTCTACTTAATGACATATGGGTCCAAGAAGAAATCAAGCAGGAAATCAAAAAATTTCTTGAAACTAATGAAAACAATGATACATCATACCAAAACCTGTGGGATACTGCAAAAGCAGTATTGAGGGGAAAATTTATTGCATTAAATGCTCACTTCAGAAGAATGGAAAGATGGCAAGTGAACAACCTAACACTTCACCTTAAAGAACTAGAAAAACAAGAACAATCCAATCCTAAAGTTAGCAGACGGAAAGAAATCATTAAGATCAGAGCAGAACTGAATGAAATTGAAAACCAAAAAACAATTCAAAAGATCAACGAATCAAAAAGTTGGTTTTTTGAAAAGATAAATAAAATTGACAAACCATTAGCATGGCTAACAAAAAAAAGAAGAGAGAAGACTCAAATAACAAAAATTAGAAATGAAAAAGGCGATATTACAACTGATTCATCTGAAATACAAGGAATCATTCGAGACTACTATAAACAACTATACGCCAACAAATTTGAAAATCTGGAGGAAATGGATAAATTTCTGGACACACACAAGCTCCCAAAACTGAACCGTGAAGACATAGAAAATTTGAACAGACCAATAACAATAAAGGAGATTGAAGCTGTTATCAGAAGGCTCCCAACAAAGAAAAGCCCAGGACCAGATGGATTCACAGCAGAATTTTACCAAACATTCAAAGAGGAATTGACACCGATTCTTTACAAACTATTCCAAAAGATTGAATCGGACGCAAATCTCCCAAACTCATTCTATGAAGCAAACATCATCCTGATACCAAAACCAGGTAAAGATATAACCAAAAAAGAAAACTACAGGCCGATATCCTTGATGAATATAGATGCAAAAATCCTCACTAAAATACTAGCAAACAGAATACAGCAACACATACGAAAAATTATTCATCACGATCAAGTGGGATTCATCCCAGGGATGCAAGGTTGGTTCAACATACGCAAATCAATAAATGTGATACACCATATTAATAAACTCAAACACAAGGACCATATGATCATCTCTATAGATGCTGAAAAAGCATTTGATAAAGTTCAGCACTCATTCATGACAAAGACCCTCTATAAGATAGGTATAGAGGGAAAGTATCTCAACATAATTAAAGCCATATATGACAAACCCACTGCCAATATCATCCTGAATGGGGAAAAGCTGAAAGCTTTTCCTTTAAGAACAGGCACTAGACAAGGATGCCCACTCTCACCACTCCTATTCAACATAGTGTTGGAAGTACTAGCCAGAGCAATCAGAGAAGAGAAGGAAATAAAGGGCATCCAGATTGGAAAAGATGAAGTCAAACTGTCCCTGTTTGCAGATGACATGATCCTATATATCGAACAGCCTAAAACCTCTACAAAAAAACTGTTGGAATTGATAAATGATTTCAGCACAGTAGCAGGATACAAAATCAACACACAAAAATCAGTAGCATTTCTTTTCTCCAATAGTGAACATGCAGAACGAGAAATCAAGAAAGCCTGCCCATTTACAATAGCCACCAAAAAAATAAAATACTTAGGAATTGAGTTAACCAAGGAGGTGAAAAATCTCTATAATGAGAACTACAAACCACTGCTGAGGGAAATTAGAGAGGATACAAGAAGATGGAAAGATATTCCATGTTCTTGGATTGGAAGAATCAACATAGTGAAAATGTCCATACTACCCAAAGTGATATACAAATTCAATGCAATCCCCATCAAAATTCCAAAGACATTTTTCTCAGAAATGGAAAAAACTATTCAGACATTTATATGGAACAATAAAAGACCACGCATAGCCAAAGCAATGCTGAGCCAAAAAAATAAAGCTGGAGGCATAACACTACCTGATTTTAAGCTATACTACAAAGCTATAATAACCAAAACAGTATGGTACTGGCATAAAAACAGACACACTGACCAATGGAATAGAATAGAGAATCCAGAAATCAACCCACACACTTACTGCCATCTGATCTTTGACAAAGGCACCAAGCCTATTCACTGGGGAAGGGACTGCCTCTTCAGCAAGTGGTGCTGGGATAACTGGATATCGATATGCAGGAGAATGAAACTAGATCCATACCTCTCACCATATACTAAAATCAACTCAAAATGGATTAAGGATTTAAATATACACCCTGAGACAATAAAACTTCTTAAAGAAAACATGGGGGAAACACTTCAGGAAATAGGACTGGGCACAGACTTCATGAATACGACCCCAAAAGCACGGGCAACCAAAGGAAAAATAAACAAATGGGATTATATCAAACTAAAAAGCTTCTGCACAGCAAAAGAAACAATTAAAAGAGTTAAAAGACAACCAACAGAGTGGGAGAAAATATTTGCAAAATATACATCTGACAAAGGATTAATATCCAGAATATATAAGGAACTCAAACAACTTTACAAGAAGAAAACAAGCAACCCAATTAAAAAATGGGCAAAAGAGCTAAGTAGGCATTTCTCTAAGGAAGATATCCAAATGGCCAACAGACATATGAAAAAATGCTCAACATCACTCAGCATCCGGGAAATGCAAATCAAAACCACATTGAGATACCATCTTACCCCAGTTAGGATGGCTAAAATCCAAAAGACTATGAACATTAAATGCTGGCGAGGCTGCGGAGAAAAAGGAACTCTCATACATTGTTGGTGGGACTGCAAAATGGTGCAGCCTCTATGGAAAATGGTATGGAGGTTCCTTAAACAATTGCAAATAGATCTACCATACGACCCAGCCATCCCACTGTTGGGAATATACCCAGAGGAATGGAAATCATCAAGTCGAAGGTATACCTGTTCCCCATTGTTCATCGCAGCACTCTTTACAATAGCCAAGAGTTGGAACCAGCCCAAATGCCCATCATCAGATGAGTGGATACGGAAAATGTGGTACATCTACACAATGGAATACTACTCAGCTATAAAAACGAATGAAATACTGCCATTTGCAACAACATGGATGGACCTTGAGAGAATTATATTAAGTGAAACAAGTCAGGCACAGAAAGAGAAATACCACATGTTCTCACTTATTGGTGGGAGCTAAAAATTAATATATAAATTCACACACACACATACACACATACACACACAAACCGGGGGGGGGGGGGGGGAAGAAGATATAACAACCACAATTATTTGAAGTTGATACAACAAACAAACAGAAAGGACATGGTTGGGGGGGAGGGGGGAGGGAGAAGGGAGGGAGGTTTTGGTAATGGGGAGCATTAATCAGCTACAATGTATATCGACAAAATAAAATTAAAAAAAAAAAAGAAAAAAGAAAAAAAAAATAAATAAATAAAATAAAATGAGTTTCCAAATGAGGAGAGGGAAAAAAGACTACTTAGCAATTTCTAGTGTAATTTAAGAAATTTAAGGACTAGTCTTAATGTGAATTTCCAGTGTTGGCCAAGATTGAGTAAACCCACTACAGACTGTCTCTCACTGACTGTAACTAAAATCTGGACGGAATATAAAAAGTAACTACTTGAGGACTCTGAAAAGTAAACAATAACAGGCAGATTGGGGAGGGAAGTCAAAATCTGAGCACAACCCTCCAGCACAATGATGAATTTCCTGTATTTCTTTTCCTCTTTTATCTTCCAGAATTGACCTTAGGGTGAGCCAAGTCTGGGAACTCCACAGTGTGTGTGAACATCAAAAACTATCAGAAAAACCTCCTCTTTCTAGCCAGAGGACTGGGAAAAGAATCCAGCTAGAGAGTATAGGCGAGTCCCCCATTGCAATGGACTGAATGTTTCCCCCAAAATGCATGTGTTGAAATGAGTATGTTGGGATTGTAAACGAGGCCCATGAGAGCTGTCTTGTTCCCTTCACCATGTGAGCATGCAGTGGGAAGTCTACAGTCTGCAACTCACATAAGGACCCTCACTAGAACCCAACCATGCTGGTACCCTGATCTCAGACTTTCTGCTGCCAGAATCGTGAGAAGTAAATTTCCATTGTTTTTAAGCCACTCAATCTATGGTAATTTGTTATAGAGACCCAAACATACTAAGATCCCTTCCTCCCCTTTTTTTCCCTCTGCCTTGAAGCCAACCTAAACTGTGAAGGTGTCCTGCTGCAGCAGCAGTGGCAGATATGGAATGAGCATCTAAAATCCCAGAGAAAACTCATCTCTCTGGTCAGAGGAATCAGGAAAAAGAATTCCTGTGGTCTCCCTCTCTTTCTCCCATCAACTCACTCCAAGGGCAATCCCAGTTGTATACAATTGCATGACAGCCCAGAGAACTAAAACTGGGAGAGAAGAGGATACTCTAATTCTCTGTTGTTGGGAAAATATAGGAAAATGGTCAAGGCCCCTCAGATGTTCAGAATCTTGCCGAGCATTTGCTTTGAATAGGTTGTGTGTGGGTGGAGTTAGTGCCCCTGCTCAGCTGCCACCTTTGCTGGCATTTGCCTTGGGCATCTGCCACTCCACGCAACCATGCTTTTCCAACCTACGGCTTCCAAGGACCTAGCTCATAGACCCACATGTAAGGGGTCTGGTGACCCAGCCAGGTGTGTGAAGGGTCTTGTGACACAGCCTGGTATGTGTGTAGTCTGGTGACCCAGCCTGGCATGTGAAGGGTTTGTGACCCAGTCTGGACAATGGGCTTGAGGGGTCTGTGAGTGGCAGGCCTAGCCCTAGCTTGACAATTGGCCCAGTCGGTGCAGCATTACCAGCAGGTAAAAGTAGCAATTGGTGACATCGGCAGGATTCCGGCAAGAGCCATAGCGCCACATCTGTATTTACAAATCCCAGGCTCATTCCCAAGCTCGGCATATGCAGAATAGACCCAGAGAAGCTTAACAAAAGATTTGAGGACAAAGCTATGATCTACGCTTCCTGCCCTCAGTGGTTCATGCGCATAGGCCTTGAAAACCGAACATGGGAACCACCACCCACAAATAGTAAAACAGAGCTTGCTGTTTGATTCTATTCACACTAGCTGATTTCAAGATTTACTATAAAGCTATATCCTTTTTCATTCTCTTTGCAATGGACTGAACTTTTGTGTACCCCCAACATTTGTATGTTGAAATCCTAACCCCCAAAGTGATGGTATTAGGATGTGAGGTCTTTAGGAGGTACCATTAAGAAAATGAAAAGGCAAGTCACAGGCCAAGAGAAAATATTTAAAATCACACATATGACAAAGAACTTGTATCCAGAATATATAAAGAAATGTTAACACTCAAGAAAGCAAGCAAATAACTCAATTAAAAAATGGGCAAAAGATTTGAATAGACACTTCATCAAAGGAAATGGATGGATAGGCACCTGAAAAGATACTCAACATTATTATCCATTAGGGAAATTCAAATTAAAAACACAATGAGATATTATTACAATCCCATTAGAATGGCAATTTTTATTTTTTTTTTAAACTAAGTATCAAGTGCTAGCAAGAATAAGGAGCTAGTAGAATTGTTATATAGTGTTGGTGGGCAAGCAAAATGGTGCAATTACTCTGGAAAATAGTTTGTCATTTTTTTATAAAACTATACATGCAACATTCATACAGCCCAGTAATCTTACTCCTGGATATTTTACCCAAGAGTAATAAAACTTAGTTTCTTACAAAAACCTTTATGCAATGCTGATTGCAATTAGTCTTAGTTTTGTTTGTGCTGCTGTAACAAAAAACCCTGAGACTGGGTAATTTATAATGAATAGAAATTTATTTCTTGCAGTTCAGGAGGCTGGGAAGTCCAAGATCAAGGTTCTGGCAGATTAGACGTCTGGTGAGGGCCCAGTTTCTTTGCTTCCAAGGTGGTGCCTTCTTGCTGTATCCCTCAGAGCTGATGAATGCTGTGTCTTCTTGATAAGTGCCTTAATAACATTCTTGAAAGAGGAGCCCTAATGACCTAATCACCTCCTGAAGGCCCCACTTCTTAATACTATTTCATAGGTGATTAAGTTTCAACTTATGAATTTCAGGGGACACATTCAGACCATAACACAGTTTTATTCATAATCACCAAAAACTGGAAACAATCCAAATGTCTTTCACCTGTTGAATGGATGAATACACTGTAATACATCCATCCATACAATGAAACCCAAATGCATTATGCTAAGTCAGAGGCCAGCAAACTATCTGGTTTGCAGGCCAAATCTGGCCACACCTATTTATTTATGTCCTGTCTGTGGCTGCTTTCATGCTACAATGGCAGAATTGAATAGTTGCAGCAGAGACCATATGCCCACAAAGCCGAGAATATTTACTACTTGACCCTTTACAGAAGAAGTTTGCCAATCCCTGTGCTAAGTGAAGGAAGCCAGATAAAAAAGGTTACACACTCTATGGTTCCATTTATATAAAGTTCTGGAAAAAGCAACACTGTTGGGATGGAGAATAGATCACTGGTTCCCAGGGGCTGGGTTTTGGGAGCACGAATTAACTATTAAGGGGGAGCACAAGGGCATTTAGGTTTGATGGAATTGTTCTGTATCTGGATTATGGTGATTCTTACAGGTCTCTGTTCTTATGTTAAAACTAACAGAGCTGATATAACTGTACATCGAAAAAAAAAAAGTGAGTCTCTTGTATGTAAACAAAAAACCAAATTCAAAAAAAATGGCACATGAGTTAGTCTGGACATTTTGGCTGCAAGGTGCAGAATCTGAAATGATTTTTAAGTGGTAAAAAAGAAGATGATTCATTGCTCAGGTAGCTAGAAGGAAAACTATGTTAGAAGTCAGGGCTGAGAGAAGAGACCTGAAGATCACCGGGACGAGGATTCTTCCTTTACACCTGCTCTCAAGTCTTCTTGTGCTTAATCTTTTTCTCCTGCTAATCTTCTTGGGCTGGGGAATCTGTCCCCTAGTGGTCCCAATTTTGCAGCCCGACTGGAGAGAACTTTTTTTCCCTCTGAGAGCTCATTTATGAACTCCATGGAAGGAATATGATTGGCCCTGCTTGGTCACAGACTCACACCTTGATGGACCACTGTTGCCAAGATGAAGAAGCACTAGGATTAGCTAATTCCACCTCCGTGGCCAAAAGATCAGGGTCTGGTGTTAGAAGAAGGGGATTGGAAAGCTTGTTGGGCAGCCAAAATCCAGGAGCAGGCTCAGTCAACTTCATTAGCTGTTAATTAATAAAATTAACACAATCAGTATTTTATTTCTAGTTCATATCTGTTTATGGTTTCACAATTGTTTCCTAACACGGGGCAAATATTGATTTGAAAGGCAGGTTCAGGCATTTATAAAAAGTTTTGAGGCACTCAACCCAAGTGGTCTGTGACTTGTAAAACAGGAAGCCACTTTTAATTAAGTACGAAAAGAGTTATTTCAGGTCCCAGTGTATTCATAGAAGTACTGATATTTAAAGAAATGATAAAAGGGAAATACCCTAATGCAGTTGGCATAGGCCCAATTAAAGGACCTTATTATGTAGATCAAGACCAAACTGTCTCCCCTTTATGATTAAGCTTTTTTCCTTTCATGTATCAGTCTTTAAAAATTTTGAGATTCTTATGTTAAAAATCAAATCTAGATAGCCTTTTGTTAAAGGAGAAAAGATGCATAATTTTAAAAATTTTCTGAGGAAACCGTCAAACATGATGATTGAATCTGGCTTACTAATTTTCCTGCCTCTGTGTCAGCGAATGAGAACCAATATTTTCTTTCAGTGCAGAGCAGACAAAAAAAACCTTCATTTTCTCTTTTCATGTAGTGCATGTTATAAAGAAATCATTAAACAAAGAATAAACCTCTTTTTCAAATCAAAAGACACATAAGTTTCATTATCTTGTTTTTCTCTTTCCCTTTCTGCAATGTTATTGCAAAGGCTCCATCTGATGGGCTGGCTTAGCCAGAGAAAATGAAATACACACTGATCTCAAGTCCTTAAATTACCAACCAGTAACAGGAGGAAAGAGAACAATAAAAGCCACTTCCATTTGCCCAGCCTTCTGGTTCATCGACCAGGGATCGCAGCGTCGCTACTCATTTTCAGGGCTGTATTGATGACTTCTCCCCAGGAGGGAACCACAAAGAGAATCATTTACCCTCAAACTCTCATTCTTCTGGCCTGAGGAAGCAAAAGCAGATGAAGAAATTGGAATATGATTTGCCTGAAAGCAACTTTGAACAATTTCAGAGATGATTTATGTCATGTAGACTCAAGTTTTTAAACCTAAGCTAATAAATCTACATTTTTGCAAAATAACACTGTGCTTATCAACACCATTTCTCTCCATTTCAGCTGGAAATGGAAACAAAGTTTTCCGCTTCTGGCAAATCCTGTTGGTATTGCAGCACGGGTTAATTCATCCCATTTTTTTTTTTCCTCCTACACATTAAAGTTGTACTATTACATATTTTAAAATTCTCTGCCGGGCCGACCCCGTGGCGCACTCGGGAGAGTGTGGTGCTGGGAGCGCAGCAGTGCTCCCGCCACGGGTTCGGATCCTATATAAGGATGGCCGGTGCGCTCACTGGCTGAGCACGGTGCGGCCGGTCACAAAAATGACAAAAAAAAAAAAAAAAAAAATTCTCTGCCATCTATTTTAGAACTGTAGGTTGAAGTGATGTAGGATACTTAAAGCTGAGAATTGAAAAAAAATGT
This sequence comes from Cynocephalus volans, assembly GCF_027409185.1. Taxonomy (NCBI): domain Eukaryota; kingdom Metazoa; phylum Chordata; class Mammalia; order Dermoptera; family Cynocephalidae; genus Cynocephalus; species Cynocephalus volans. The sequence goes on from NC_084464.1 coordinate 84,578,222, forward strand.
TATTAGGGCAAGTCTCAAAATTATCCTATTCACTAATAATCCAAATCACTGCTTCATATGAAGCAACGCCAATCTGGTATGATCAGGTTCAACAGAAGAAGTGATTCAGGAACTGATCTCCTGGTTGTTCTAAATCATGTGGTGGTGTGAGGGGCTGATCAAAATCCTCTGTTTTCCATAATTGGAGACAAGACCAATTCAGAGAACAAAAGGTTCTAGGTACCCCAATGTTCTAGTACAAAGAATGATTAGAGGTTTGTCTGTGGGTTTGTTTGTCCCACTGGTACCAAATCTCCATTTCAACCTCAGCCTCCCCGATTGAAATAAAATGGCCCAGTGGGCATGGGGAGAGGCTGGGAGGAAGGGAAGTTTGGAAAGAAAGTTTGAGGAGGAGGGAGCTCATGCACTGGCACACCTAGGGGCTCATCTAGGGGACCTAATACCAAGTATGACCATTTTCTTATACCCCCCTCCTCTACATGACAGAATTATTTCAGTAAATGAGGAAACTAAGACATTTGAAATTTTAGTTACATCTGCTTATGCCCCTTCTAAATTGAATTTTTCTATTGTATTATGTAGATTTTTAATTTGCTTTGGTTTTTAAAACATTAGATGTTCTGTCCTTCTGACTCTATTAACAAAGAACATTTATAAATTTCTATCATATAATTTATAATGTATAGTGTTGTATGAGTTTGTTCCAGTAGAAAAAGCCAAAGAACCATTGATATTACCCAGTTATTCTTTGGTACTATACCTAGAATATAAGCAGATAGAACATTTACATACATAACCAAATGTTTATGAAATTTATTCCAAGGACATTTTGTGTTTAGAAAAGCACAATTACTATCACAAACTGAAACACATCATATTAATGATAGAAAAGAAATATTAACAGTGAAAAATGTATTGATTTTTGTAAATATAGTCATGCCAGTAAGAATAATAAAGAATTAGAAAAATATTGCAGAAAAAAGTAATGGATTAATATATTATAATCATATTAATGAGTTTTTTGAACAAAGGGAAAAAATTTATGCTTTCATATTGGTCTGTCACAATAAAGAATAATATTATAGTTTCTGTTTCCAAGCCTTAATTTTGTCAAGATGGATCTTCTTCCCATATTCATGCTTAATAATTGTATAGCCAGATTTTTCAATATATCCTTCTTCATAATTGATCCAGGAACACTTTTTATTAATTTTAATTTCAAAATCTTTTTTCACGTGAAGCAATAGATATGTGAATAGTAGAGAAAAGTCTCAAGCATAAGGATAAGTTTGGCAGAGAGTCATAAAAGTCTCATTTCACAATAAATTCCAGAAATTGCAATTTTGAGCCTGTTATTTTTTTCTTTGGGATCTATTCTAGTAGCTTTCAACTGTCTCCAATCAAAAACATTTTATCCAAATATCTGAATTAATAAATACATATAAATCTATATCATATTTTATAAAAACTTCTAAAGTTTTTCTTCTGCTGCAAAAATGAGAAACATTATTTGATCTTTTGCTTTAGAACCAATGTCCAGTTCTTGGTAAGCACAATAAAGTGGTTCAATCCTAGTCCTTTTTATACCTACTAGCAATGTGTGACCAGCATCTCTTGTTATTTCTTCAGGGATTCTTCTTCATAATTTGATTACTTTTTTTTTTATGTCAATATCCACTTTCTTATACGTTGTTGAGAGAAAAACTATTCCTCTATCAACTTAGTCTGAGTGGTCAGGAGCCTGAGAATTAATTAACAATAGACAGATTAGCAGGAGAAAAAATTCATTACACATGCAGGAGTACTCTACAGAGAAAGCAGATCTCCAAACATCTAGGAATAAACGTTTTTTATATATCAGCTCAAGAAGGGGGTGGTGGGGTGGTGTTAGGTTTTCAAAGGATGGAAGATTCTGATGAGGCTTGTTTACATAATTTTTTGGAATGTCCTGGTGTCCAAGGTCAGTTGCCTCCTTGACTGGAGACCTCCCCTGGGATGGGGTCAGTGGGGGGTGTTTGTGGCAACTGACTCTCTTAAAGCTCTGCTTTAATCAGATAAGGGAAGTTCAATTAAGATTTCTTTCTGCATCTGCTATAGCTCAATGTTTTCACTTTGATACCATTTTGCATGTGCCAACAAACTATGTCATAAGTCATATTTTGCACTGTTTCACTCTTTTACATTTTAAACACAAATAAAAACTCCAAGGGGCCTAATTCTGTTTCCTTTTCTTTAAAATCTCTGTGCTATTGTATTTAATTCTGAATTACTGTATAAAAGTAGGAATATGAAGTACCACAATGGTTGTGCCCAATCAAACATTGCTCTTTATGAACTTACTCTTCACAAAGAATGCAAGTTACTCAGTCCCTGTGTGTTGGGAGCCAACTGATTGATGGAGATTTCACCAAATTAACTTCCATATAGAATAAATATTTATTAAAGAGTAAGCAACAAAAATCTATTATTTTGAAGCACAAACACACATACCAGTAATTACTTAGGACTTAGGCCAAGGATATTTGTAGAGAAATATTTTATCACTGACATTGTTTAGAACTGTCAGTGTGTGGTGATGATATAAAGGCCAGTCTGGTTTTATTGTTGTTTTTAAATTCTGTGCAGACAATGCACTGTCTTATTTCCTACAAGAGGTGGATCCCTCCCCGGACCCTGCCCTTGGTACACCACTGGTCTCAAATGACTCTCCAGCCAAGACAATTGTTTTTAAGTCCTGTGGGCTTATGTAAAAGGTGGAAATTGGTTTCCTGTTTCCTGATTGTTTGCTTAGCCATTGAGTTTGATAATGTGCCTCGGTGTTTCCAGTGGGAGAAGGAAAGTTGGCATAGAGACATATCCTGGTGGAGAAAGGAAAGGACTGTCCTCAAAGTCCCAAGTGTGTGCCTGTGGCTAAGGCCCTAGAGTTGGGCTATGGTTCCTGGAGAAGCTGTTTGGGATAAGTCGAGATAATAAAACTGTATTAGCAAAGTGAGTTAGAACAGCAACCTCAATATCATGGATGAAGAGATGTCCCTGTTGACACCAGCAAAAGCAAATCAACTTGTTCTGTGCAGCCTGGTAAGGACACAATTTTTTTTTTCCATTTTCATCCTCCCTGACCCAACACGCCTCCCATATCCTCCCATTCAAGCATCTGGAGCCTCAGGCTAATCTGTGCTTCACAATTGGTGGGGAGCAAGTGGGAAGAGACCTTTAAATTGAATGTGAGATAGAAATTTTAAGTGGGGAGGATTAACTCTTAACAAAGAAAATCACCCTGGCTTAAAAACCAAGCATGTTGAAAGTTACGGAATCAGTCCAATATGTCTTTGAGGGAGTCTATTACCTACCTGGGGGGAAGAAAAATGCATGCAAGTGGGATTTTGATAGAAATACCATTGATAGGGACAGAGAAGTAGTTCTGGGGAAAAAACAGAAACTTTCATCTTTGTGCTTAGATAAGTAAGATTCCTCAGCAGGCCACTGAAGAGTGGTTGCATTGCATTTGTTACAAAATGAAGTTGTGCACTTCTGTCTCCTTCTTACTGCATGGTGGGAACCGAAGAGCATTTTCCTAACTGGATTCTGTTCTAGTTGTCCTTTGTTTCTAGGAATTGTGCTCATCTTGCCCATGACATTCTTTCAGAAATTTGCTCTCTTTGACATTAACATTTGGGCTTTGAGTTTATACCAACATCACCTGAGGTTTCAAGAATCCCTAAAGAGAACCATTTAGTTCTGGAGCTTTATCGAAAAATAAGTGTACATGCCCCCAACATGCACAAAGTTCTGTCTTGAAAACTAGCCAAAAGCTACTGCTCGAATCACAGTAACTTGTCCTTCTTCAAAGGACCGAATTTCCCCTTTTTGTTTTCCAAATTTTCATTATGTTTTATTTCTCCCCCTACCCATTTGTTTTGTTGCATTTCCCTGGGAAATACTGAGAAGTTCTCCATAATTTTCTTTTGAACTGGATAATTATAAAGTCCAAATGATTTCTTTTTAGATGAACATCTCCTAAATTGTTAACATACTCAAGTCTCTCATTTAAATTATGACTAAAAATTGTTAAACTTGAGTTATATATGTGTAAAGCATTCCATCATTAGAATACTGGAAAATCTTTTGAGGCTATTATTGATTGTATTGCACTATGAAATTGCTTTTCTTGACTGTGTTTACAGAAAAAAGGAAACATGCTATCTTAAAAGTGTTTTATCTTTGGGCTCATATGTCTTTAAATGTGTAGTTATTTAGTACCGTATCTCTTGTGACAGAGATTGTAAAGATATATGTTTCTTTAAAAAAGATGGTAGGCAAATTTGACTATAGCTATAATTACCTTGGAAGACTTTGAACATGGTTTTAAAAATTTCAGATGCTCAAGACAATATGTTTTCTATAATTAGGAATAATAGAAGAGGATCCAAGGCAGAAAGAGATTATAATTCCTCATTTGCCATAATAGGCCACATACCCCATAAGGGCTTTTAACGTTCTGGGTTGTGTGCGTGTGTTTGTTTGTATGTGTGTGTGTGAGAGAGAGATTTCCTGATTTAAACACCCATATGAATTCCTCGCCTAGATTTTGTCAAATTTATATTTCCCTAAATGTCCCCAGACCTCTGCTGAACCATGTCCAATACTGCGGTACCCTCTAGGAACGAGAATCCTACTTACAAATAATTAAGAGATAGGGTGGCTGTCCACAGGATGAGATTTGAGATAAATGGGGCCAATAGGGCTTGTGGTACCTTTTCATGAGCCCAGGGAATGAAACAACTTGTAGGAAGTATATTGCCTATATCTTTCAGAACCCCAAATAAAATAATAACAATAGTCTTATGCTTGTAAAGCCCTTTATAGTTTAGATCATATTTTCACGTTTTAAAATTTTTTCTTCCTCATGGCAATCCTGTGAAGTAGTTATTATTATCACCATTTCAGAAGATATTATTTTAATTTCATGATATCATGGACCTCAAAGCCTAATCCCCAGTCAGTCAGTGCATTTCTGCATATCCTCAACCTTGCCTGTACTTCTGGGGGCTAAATACCTCACTGAGGAGCAGGAAGACAACCTCCCAGAACAACCCTTTGCCCCTTTGCCCCCCTCCCCCCCCAGCACACAGAAGCCTCTTCTGCATCACACATGATATCACTGCACTGGCCATGCCAACAATTCCCAGTTTGAAAGGGGAGATTTCTCCTCCAAAAGTGACTCCATCTTCCATAGTACAGTTTATGTGGTTGGCCATTTTAAAATTCATACTCTTAAAAAAAAAATTAAGGGAAATCTCAATATATAAACTCAATATATAAATTGTGTGTCTTTAACTTGATTAGAAGAATCAAATATCCCCTTCCCATCACTGTTATATCCCTCTTCTGATTCATCTGCTGCTCCTCAGCTGAAGACAAGTTCCCAAAGTTCCAAGAAAAGTGGGGATCTTCTCTGTTCAGGTCCCATGACTCCTGCTGAGACCCTTGGAGTAACTATTTTCTTCTTTGTCGTCTGGCTTCTGACTTAGCACCACTGAATCTGCCCAGGGTAATCCCCAAAACTGACTGGCTTCTGTTGGCTGTCACTCTGCCTGTTTCTAGATTTTGGTGGCTAGATTCTTAGAATGTCTAGTACAAGGCAAGGAGTTCTGTGAGGAAGGGGACTCTATCTTGTTCGCCTTTACTTTGCCAGTACCTAACACAGTGCCTCATATCTGCTAGAGGTTCAAAAAACATTTACTGAAGGAATGAGTAAATGAATGAATGGATGAATGAGCAGAAAATCTGCATCTTCTCTTTTAGTGAGGGGAAAAGGATAAAATGAGAGAGTTCAATGAATTGGTCAAACATGTGGTTGTTAGTGACAGAACGAGGATCTGCAGTCACATCTGTCCATTCCCATTCCAACATGTTCTTCCGTACATGTAATATGCAGCCCTGTCAGTTATCTTCTCTGTCCCTATTAATGGTATTCCTAGTGGGAAGATTTCTTCAGTTTTCCTAAACTCCAGTTAGCTAAGTGACCCCCCTCTGTGTAATCTCTTGCCCTCCAACCCCCTAGAACCTATAACTCCTCTAAAGTTCTGCCACTTTCATCATAATTCATGATGTCTCTTATGGTCCGATTTCACCCGAGCAACATGGTGTGTTGCCAGGGAAAAAGCATTTAACCCATATAATCTGCCATGATATATTTACATCCCTTAACACATAAACAGGATCAAAATTTTGCATCCTTAATTATTTTATTGCAAAAATGACAATGATAGTAAAATTTCAAACTCTTCAGGGGGTATAAAATGAAGAGTAAAAGTTCTACCTCCCCGTACAGATTCCCAGTGCATCTTGCCAGATGTGAATACTATTAACAGTGGCTTGTGTATGCCACCAGGAAGCTATCATGAAGAAACAAGCATAGCACACATTCTTTTAACAAAAAACACAATTAGCATTCACAGTCAAAAACAGTGTTGAGTGGAAAAAACAAGCTTCAGAGTGATAGAGGAATAAGAAAGCAAGCTGAAGAGGTTATAGCATTTATGCAAATTTAAAAAGGCAGAAAAACAATAATATTGTATTCATGTTATGTAGATATACACATGAGAAAATATAAAAATGGGTACACATTACACATGTGATTCTCAAGAGGTGAGGAAGGTGTAAGAAACAGGAGATGAAGGACAAAGGGACTTCAAATTTATATGAAATAATTTTTGTATACACACTTGTCACACATGCACACGTACGTGCACATATGTGGAAAGAAATATGACCAATGTTAAGAATTGCCAGTTTAAAGAGTAAATTCATGGGTGATACATTATTCTCTGCACACTATTTATTTTAAAATGTATGTCAAATAAAAAACCTTAAAAACAAAGGAGAAGTGGTAGACTCATTCCATACATACTATTCTGCACTGCAGTTTTCCATTTAACAGTGGATCTCGAAGAATTATGTCATTTTTGCATACATAGATCTACCTCATTTTAAAAGGATTACATATCACTGAACTGTACACTTAGAAAGAGTTAAAATGGTTAATTTTGTGTTATGTGTATTTTACCATAATTTTTTTTAAATCACAAAAAGAAAAAAAAGGTTGCATGGTATGGTATTTCACTGTACTTTAATCATTTTACCACTCCCCTATAGATGAACATTTGTTTGTTTGTTTGTTTTTCTCTTACAAATACTCCCTTAATGAATCTAAATACACATTTACATCACATGCATGGCACTGTGCGTAAAGAGATTTTTCTGAAATGGCTTTGGCTTACCATAGAATTTTAAAATGAATTTAAAAATGACTAAACCTAGCAAAATTTTAGATACATTCATTCATAAATAAAGAATTTAGCCAAGGTATCTCATTCATGGAAATTATTTATTCCTTGGGGCAAAACGACCAGTGTCTTTATAAGATTTTTAAGTTTAAAATGTGATTTTGGTTAAAATTCCACTATCAGAAATTTTTCTGGCATTGGTTTGAGGCTTAATCCCTGGGAGTCAATTTCCAGTCATTTATATCTTAGCAGGATTGAATTTAATCAGCTCCTTTTGTAAGATTACATTTTCATAAGCAAATAGATAAAGCTTGAAGACAGAAGAAATTTCAGGGTGCAGAGAAAAATTCACCAAAAGCAGAGGGTAGGGCTCCACAAAGCAAACTTGTCTCCTTCAAAAATTTTTGTAGTACAGACCCACCTATTTCATACAGTTCTTTAGTACCTCAACACCAAACATTCAGTCTCAACTCTCAAAGCAAGCTTAAAAAGTAAAGCAGTGATGACCTTAAAACCTATGTCAGCTGAATGTGAAACTTTGAGAGAGCTCTCCGCTATTGCTTAAATTTCCCTATACATTTTTTTCCTTTTTTTAAAAAAAATTTGTTTGATTTTTTTCATTGTACATACTTGTGGGGTAGAATTTGTTGTTTCAACACATGCACATATTGCAGTTAGCATATCTATCACCTCAATCTGTATACATTTTTATTCTAAAATTTTTCTGTGTTAATAGAGACATTATGTTAAATATTTCTATTGACTGTCATATTTGGGCTTTCACACTTCATAGATACTATAAATTGCGGGAATCAACATTTGGAAATTTGGGTGGACACACTATTTGTTGAGGTCAATCATGTGGCAGTGCCCATAAAACAGAAGGGTGTGATTGACATTGCTGCCGTGCAGACTCTCTCATTCTCTCTCTCTACACCTCTACACACACACACACACACACACACACACACACACACACACACACACACACACACACACACACACACACACACACACACACACACACACACACAGGAAACGCTGGCGTGATTGACATTGCTGCCGTGCTCCCTGAGTTTTGAAATTACGATCTTAATATCAATGTGCTTGTCCAAGTTTTCCCATGGAAGGAGCTTGCCTTCACTTCCGGACCCTGCCTTCTTCGCCCACGGAGATTGTGACCTATTTCCTTTTTTAAAATGCTTTTGTTTTCATTTGAGCCATTGGGAGTATGCTCTACATACACTGTCACGTAGCTGTGCTCAGTAGCCTAATAGCCATGATGGAAGCTGGACACCAGAGCTGAAGAGGGAAAATGAAGAAAGAATCAAACATGTTAATATCCTCTTTGCGGGGGCAGGAGGGAGGAAGTGTTGGAGTTGTCCTGCTGTTTGGAGACAGAGATGAGCCTGGATTCAGAAATGCAGACATGATTTAATTAACAGTCATGTTGTTTTTGCATCACACATTACTTCAAGGATATTTGCATGCTATTGTCATTTGGTGACTGAAGAAATAGCTTTAAATTTGGGCTCTGATAAAATGTAAAAAAGTACAAGTAAAAGAGATAGATTTTGAAATCTATAGCAAATAAATTGCTTTTTTATTTAAACAAAACTGGGTATCTATACTATTTACATATAAATAACTCACCTGGTATGCAGGTTTGTATACATCCATGTATAATTTTAAATGACAGGCATCAATTTAACGGAGAAGCTAGGGCTCATTAGTTCCCTGAGCAGGATTGATTCTCTATAGCTGGAATGGCACATACAGCTCCTAGCTAATTTGTAATACATTGGATTTTCTTTCAGTACACCTAATTAGTGACTCTTTCTTTTGCTACTTAAAAAGATAAATGTTTGGAAATTCTGTTAAAATGCTGGAAAGGCATTAAGCCTTCTTGTTCATTCATGGGCTCTGTGGGAAAAACCATGGGAAAAGAGAACACCTCATTCTGGGAAAATAAATTTGGTCAGGATTCTGCTTCAAGTGCGTTTTTGGCCCATTTGCAGAATTACTGTAGTTGGCAAATTTTATATGAGGTAGCTCAGCCTGAATCTTCTGGGAGTCACTTGACCACATGCACTGGATGACTGGCTCTTCAGCACCCCTAGTGGTAAACCATGGGAATAACTGGAGGATATTTCTGCTGGATTTGCACACAGAGGGGTTTTCGCATATAGATAGGTCCGGTCCAAAGAGAGATGCTGGCCCATGTACTGGGAAGTGGACAAACGGAAATCTATAAGTTAGTTTCTACCGTATTCATAATGTGTTGCGCTCATTGACCCAGGACCTAAAATAATCGTTTCTGGCAACCCTGTGAAAATGAGCGTTATAGTAATTCTGGCTTCTGTCTCAGTTTTTCTTGGAATTATTGATCATTTCAAAACCTCACTATGGCATAGATTAGACATTTAGAGAGCAATCTAGTAATTTTAAATTACATTCCACCTTGAGGCAAATTCTAATTCAGCCCTGTTTTCTATCACCAGCAGCACCATATGTGTTAAACTATGCCAAACGTTAACAAATAATAGCTTACTGCCCAGAAAATGTACAGAAAGTCAAGAAGAGTCAGGATAATTCAATGGACTGATGGTGTGACTGAGTAGATAAAGGTTCAGTGTCTGTTGCCCTTCAGAGAATAATGAATTCAATTACATATGCTCACGTCAGATGAAGATTAAATGCTGTGGTCAAGGATGAAGAGCTTGGGGATTGTTCATCAGTTGATAACAGAATAAGAGGCCTGTATTTCCACATTAAAGTGATTTGGGTCAATAGAAAGCAAGTCTACCAGCCCTGGAATAGAATAGGGATTGACTACCTCTGAAGTCAAGATATTTAAGAAAAGAAATTTCATGATATAAACTGATGACATTGGCCTTGTCTCTAAATTTCCCAGGGGAAAAAAAAGAGTGAGTCTTAATATATATATAATATGTGAGGTTAGTACATAGCCTACAAATTAACTCAGCAAGAAAAATTATAACAGTTCTTACTTATGAGAGAGAAGTTCCACTTTTTTCCAGCAATTTAATTGAAGAGCATTCTTTCATGATTTCTTTTTAGATGTTTTCTGTGTCACAGTCTGTGTTTTCAAATTTGCAGGACTTAAAAGAGCACCTATAATTACTGTTGATAGAAATGTCTAATTATTAAATGATGCAGGATTCTAACAAACATAAGTTCCCAAAAGGAAGAAACACGCAAAACCAGCAGAGACAAACCAATGAGCATAAAAGTGAAACAGAGGAGGCTACGAGACAGAACAGATTGACCTGGCAGACACGTTACCAGGCTTGTTCTGTGTGATGGTGCCATGTCAAATGTCATGTTACACTAAGACTCCTCACCACACTTTTGCAGTGTCAGCTGTAGCATTTCATTAAGAGTAAATGATGCTGAGGACTATTGGATATGAGTTTATCGAAGAGTGAGCATTAGTGTTTTGGGTGTGCTGGTAACAACCCGCACTCAAAAAAAAAAAAAAAAAAAAAAGTCTTGATTTATAGCATTTGCCCATTTTCATGGTGTAAATATTGCCACAATAGCCAAATTCAAGGTATGTAAGGGACATAACAGAACACGGTTTGGGAAATGATGATCACAATCATCAGCTTTTGTGAGTTGGTACAAGCTGGCTCCAGCACACCTCTGACAGGCCATTTCTAAGCCTTGAGGCTTTTATCTGATTAACGTGTATGAAAAACTCTGTAAACATTGGCCATTTTTCCAATCCTGTGTTGAGCAAGGCATAGAAATAGAACTGTGCAGATGATATATTTTTTAATGCTTATGAATATACCTTTATATGTTAAGTGATACATTTAATGCTTATGAATATACCTTTATATCTTGGAAAAACATTTTTTAGAAAAAATGGCTAAAGCTGTAACTGGTGGCTTTTTTGAGCGGAGTGTTTTCCCTAGGATTTTTCCTTGAGGCTGAAAAAATTTATATTCTCAAACTACAGCTATCATAGTTTAAGCAAGCTCTGCTCACCCAGGTTTCCTATTTTCTGACCAAAATCAGGGAAAAATTGTAGTCTTTGTTCCCCCTAGTCTGGTGGTTCTTAACCCTGGCTGCTCATTGAAATCCCTCAGGGAGATGTAACAAATGCTGATTCATGGGCCCCACGGTACGTTATTGAATCACAACTTCTGCAGTAAGGTACAGAAATTGGTTTAACAGTGCAATTCTAATGCTCAGTCAGGTCTGAGAAACTTTGATCTATACTCTAGTTGGCTGCAGTTCTTCAGTAATTTTCTTCTCATACTTAGCAAGAAATACTGTACACGAAAGAGGCTAGAGGGTGAATCATCCTATCTATATCATTGTTATCCCTAAACCCTGAAATTGCCTTTGGGACTATGGACAGTGACCTGTTCCTTCCCTTCTCAGCTTTGTTCTCTTTGTTCCCTGACCTTTTACCTACTTTTGTCATAATTAGAGATTGGGGCATTATAGAATGGGTCATGCTGTAAAGGCCAGAAAAAGGAGTCTAGATAGACTCATGGGCAGGTAGAGGTAATGTATTTTGTCATGTCCAAGAGCATAAATCAAGGGCAGTTACACAAGGATGCTAAGAACACATGAAATCAGAAGATCAATTTGAGGGAAAAGGAAAGAGGGGATATATGGGGCAAACTGAGGTTGAAGAAGGAATGAAAATTTAGAATTTGCATCTAGGCAGAGCAAGGTTGTCTGTTAGAGTAGGTTCCCATGGCTAAGTGTCCTGCACCAACCATAAGGCATAATACAGCAAGGCTGGAACATGAGTCAGAGATATTCTGTGGACTTGTGCCAGTGGAACAGAAAATGCAAAACTTGTATACTGCAAACTATAAAACATTGATGAAAGAAATTGAAGAACACCTAAATAATGAAAAGACATTCTGTGTTCATTTATTGGAAGACAACATTGTTAAGTTCACAATATTATCTAAACTGATCTATAGATTCGAAGCAATCTTTGTAAAAATCATAACAACCTTTTTCTCAGTAATGGGAAAGCTGATTCTAAAATTTATATGGAATTTCAAGGAACCCCAAATAGCCAAAACAATCTAGAAAAAGAAAACCAAAATTGGAGAACTCATAATTTCAGATTTCAAAACTTACTACAAAGCTACAGTAATCAAAACAATGTGGTACCAGCATAAGCATAGACATATAGATCAATGAAATAGGATTAAGAGAATTAAATAAAATCACACTGCTAAGATAGTTTGATTTCCAAGAAGAGTGCCGAGACTATTCAATGAGAAAAGAATACTTTCCTCAACAAATGGTGCTGGGACAACTGCATAGCCACAGGCAAAACATTGATACACACATACGTACAAATTAACTCAAAATGGATCAAAGATATAAATGTAAAAGCTAAAACTATACAACTCATAAAAGAAAACCTTCAGAGTTTGGACTTGGCAATACATGCTTAGATATGACACCAAAAGCATAGGCAACAACTACAACAACAAAATAAATAAATTGAGCTTCGAATCAAAATCAAAAACTTTGGTGCAACAAAGGACCCCATCAAGAACATGAAAAGACAACCTACAGAATGAGAGAAATTTTACTTGTAAATCATATATTTGGTGTGTCTAATATCCAAAATACATAAAGAACTCTACAACAGTAGCAAAAACAACAACAACAAAAACAAACAACACAATTATAAAATAGGCTAAGGACTTGAATAGACATTTCTCCAAAGAAGTCATACAAATGGCCAATAAGCACAAGAAAAGATGCTCAACATCATTAGTTATTAGAGAACTGCAAATCAAACCCACAATGAGATACCACTTCACTACCCACTAGTTTGGCTATAATAAAAAAAAAAAAAGAAAGAAAAGGAAAAATAAGTGTTGGAAAGGATGTGGAGAAATTGGAACCCTCATATATTGTTTGTTTGAATATGAAATGATGCTGCCACTGTGGAAAGCAGTTTAGAGGTTCCTCAAAAAGTTAAACAGAGAATTATCATGTAACCCAGGAATTTTACTCCTAAGTATGTACCCCCGAAAATTAAAAATGGGTGTTCAAACAAATACATGCACACAAATGTTAACAGCAGCAGCACTGTTCACGGCAGACAAAAGGTAGAAACAACTAAATGTCTATCAAATGATGAAAGGATAAACAAAACGTGCTATATACATACAATGAAATTTTAGCCATAAAAAGGAATAAAGTACTAATACATATCACAATGTGGGTGGACCTAAAAAACATTATGCTAAATCAAAGGATCCAGTCATAAAAGGTCACATCTTGTATGATTTTATTTACATGAAATATCCAGAATAGGTAGATCTGTGGAGTATACTAACATTTACAAAGCAAATGTATTTCACAGGGCCTAGTTTCCAAAGCCCTGTAGTTTCAAGTATAGCTTAACTTTAAAATTACATATAGAAATGTTAACCTTGCAAAAGACAGGAAACTTTCCCCAGGCTAAAGTCTCTGAAATAGATAAAGAATTGTAACACAGTAAAGTTGCTGGCTCAAAGACAAGACAAGTTACTTGATTGTTATGTAAACATACTAAGGAAATTGCTGTAGGGAAAGAAAATGTTTGCCAAGATTAAGCTTTTGTTGGTTGGATCAAATTAACCTTTTGCAAATTGCATTATGGAATGTCACTTTGTTATTTCACTGATGTTACCAGCTTCTATTGTTAAACTATACTTAGCCATAACTCCACTTATGTTCCTTTTCTGTAACTTCCTACTCTGGAGAATAAATACAGGGACAGAACCCCAGTTTGTGGTTAATTTCCCAAATGAAGAATGCTTCTCTCTTGAGGGTTCCAGGAAATTAACCCCTTTGGGGTTTCTCACTGCTCAGAAGAAATGGGCTTTGAGTAATCTTTTTTGCATCTCCATCACCCTTTGTGAGGCAAAGCAACATAGATCCATGTAGACAAAGTAGATTAGTGGTTGCCAAGGGCTAGAGTGAGAGGGTACTAGGATGTACTTAATGAGTGTGTGGTTTACTTTTGGAGTTATGAAAATGTTTTGGAATTACTTAGAGGTGATGTTTACATAACATTGGGAATGTAATAAATGACACTTAATCATACACTTTAATACATTGTACCCCACAAATATGTACAAGAAAATGTTAAAATTAAAAAAATAAATAAAATGGTTAATTTTATATTATATGAATTGAATTTTATCTCAATTAAAAAAACACGAAAGCTGCAAAACATCCTTTCATTTAAAAATGCAATAACAGATTCAAGGGTCAGGTACTAAGAATACAGGAAAAAAGGGCAGGTGCCACCTTGAGATGGATGAAGGACAACTATTGTTGGACCAGTTATTTACACTGAGGTCAGAGCAGAGAGATGGCTGCCTCAGGGCTGGGATGTAGGACTGCTAACACAAGACCCCCAGTTAGCTCTAGAGCTTTGGAAATTGTTACTTATGGGTAAGAGTGAAATACAAACTAGACAGTGATTCTTAGTCTTTGGAGGTCACGGAAACATTTAGATATCTTATAAAAGTATGGACATCAACTACTAAGACAAATTATAAATACAGAAGTATGTAAAATTTTCCACCAGTTCTGGGAGGTGGGGTTGGCACATCTATGACATTAAAAACTCTGTCCCACCAGGTTAAAGTTAGTGTGGTAGAACAGAAAGTACATGGGCTTTGAAATCCATTAAAGCTGGGTTTATCAATGTGTGACTTTTATTACCATTCAGTTCAAATAAGATTTATAGAGCATCTAATAAATGTCAAGCACTCTGCTGGGGTATGCAAAGAGAGACGAGATGCCTTCCCTGCACTGAAAGTTAGGATCTAATAAGGGAAATACACCGAAAACCAAACAAATTGTGCAACAGTTGCAGGTAGCATAGAGGAGCTGACCACCTCCAGTGTTCTGTTGTAATTTATTTATTTATTTATTTTTTTTTTAAATAAAATGTTTTTCTTTTTTCTTTTTTTTTTTTTTTTTAAATTTTATTTTGTCGATATACATTGTAGCAGATTAATGCTCCCCATCACCAAAACCTCCCTCCCTTCTCCCTCCCCCCCTCCCCCCAACCATGTCCTTTCTGTTTGTTTGTTGTATCAACTTCAAATAATTGTGGTTGTTATATCTTCTTCCCCCCCCCCCGGTTTGTGTGTGTATGTGTGTATGTGTGTGTGTGAATTTATATATTAATTTTTAGCTCCCACCAATAAGTGAGAACATGTGGTATTTCTCTTTCTGTGCCTGACTTGTTTCACTTAATATAATTCTCTCGAGGTCCATCCATGTTGTTGCAAATGGCAGTATTTCATTCGTTTTTATAGCTGAGTAGTATTCCATTGTGTAGATGTACCACATTTTCCGTATCCACTCATCTGATGATGGGCATTTGGGCTGGTTCCAACTCTTGGCTATTGTAAAGAGTGCTGCGATGAACATTGGGGAACAGGTATACCTTCGACTTGATGATTTCCATTCCTCTGGGTATATTCCCAACAGTGGGATGGCTGGGTCGTATGGTAGATCTATTTGCAATTGTTTAAGGAACCTCCATACCATTTTCCATAGAGGCTGCACCATTTTGCAGTCCCACCAACAATGTATGAGAGTTCCTTTTTCTCCGCAGCCTCGCCAGCATTTATCGTTCATAGTCTTTTGGATTTTAGCCATCCTAACTGGGGTTAGATGGTATCTCAATGTGGTTTTGATTTGCATTTCCCGGATGCTGAGTGATGTTGAGCATTTTTTCATATGTCTGTTGGCCATTTGGATATCTTCCTTAGAGAAATGCCTACTTAGCTCTTTTGCCCATTTTTTAATTGGGTTGCTTGTTTTCTTCTTGTAAAGTTGTTTGAGTTCCTTATATATTCTGGATATTAATCCTTTGTCAGATGTATATTTTGCAAATATTTTCTCCCACTCTGTTGGTTGTCTTTTAACTCTTTTAATTGTTTCTTTTGCTGTGCAGAAGCTTTTTAGTTTGATATAATCCCATTTGTTTATTTTTCCTTTGGTTGCCCGTGCTTTTGGGGTCGTATTCATGAAGTCTGTGCCCAGTCCTATTTCCTGAAGTGTTTCCCCTATGTTTTCTTTAAGAAGTTTTATTGTCTCAGGGTGTATATTTAAATCCTTAATCCATTTTGAGTTGATTTTAGTATATGGTGAGAGGTATGGATCTAGTTTCATTCTCCTGCATAACGATATCCAGTTATCCCAGCACCACTTGCTGAAGAGGCAGTCCCTTCCCCAGTGAATAGGCTTGGTGCCTTTGTCAAAGATCAGATGGCAGTAAGTGTGAGGGTTGATTTCTGGATTCTCTATTCTATTCCATTGGTCAGTGTGTCTGTTTTTATGCCAGTACCATACTGTTTTGGTTATTATAGCTTTGTAGTATAGCTTAAAGTCAGGTAGTGTTATGCCTCCAGCTTTATTTTTTTTGCTGAGCATTGCTTTGGCTATTCGTGGTCTTTTATTGTTCCATATAAATGTCTGAATAGTTTTTTCCATTTCTGAGAAAAATGTCTTTGGAATTTTGATGGGGATTGCATTGAATTTGTATATCACTTTGGGTAGTATGGACATTTTCACTATGTTGATTCTTCCAATCCAAGAGCATGGAATATCTTTCCATCTTCTTGTATCCTCTCTAATTTCTCTCAGCAGTGGTTTGTAGTTCTCATTATAGAGATTTTTCACCTCCTTGGTTAACTCAATTCCTAAGTATTTTATTTTTTTGGTGGCTATTGTAAATGGGCAGGCTTTCTTGATTTCTCCTTCTGCATGTTCACTATTGGAGAAAAGAAATGCTACTGATTTTTGTGTGTTGATTTTGTATCCTGCTACTGTGCTGAAATCATTTATCAATTCCAACAGTTTTTTTGTAGAGGTTTTAGGCTGTTCGATATATAGGATCATGTCATCTGCAAACAGGGACAGTTTGACTTCATCTTTTCCAATCTGGATGCCCTTTATTTCCTTCTCTTCTCTGATTGCTCTGGCTAGTACTTCCAACACTATGTTGAATAGGAGTGGTGAGAGTGGGCATCCTTGTCTAGTGCCTGTTCTTAAAGGAAAAGCTTTCAGCTTTTCCCCATTCAGGATGATATTGGCAGTGGGTTTGGCATATATGGCTTTAATTATGTTGAGATACTTTCCCTCTATACCTAACTTATAGAGGGTCTTTGTCATGAATGAGTGCTGAACTTTATCAAATGCTTTTTCAGCATCTATAGAGATGATCATATGGTCCTTGTGTTTGAGTTTATTAATATGGTGTATCACATTTATTGATTTGCGTATGTTGAACCAACCTTGCATCCCTGGGATGAATCCCACTTGATCTTGATGAATAATTTTTCGTATGTGTTGCTGTATTCTGTTTGCTAGTATTTTAGTGAGGATTTTTGCATCTATATTCATCAAGGATATCGGCCTGTAGTTTTCTTTTTTGGTTATATCTTTACCTGGTTTTGGTATCAGGATGATGTTTGCTTCATAGAATGAGTTTGGGAGATTTGCGTCCGTTTCAATCTTTTGGAATAGTTTGTAAAGAATCGGTGTCAATTCCTCTTTGAATGTTTGGTAAAATTCTGCTGTGAATCCATCTGGTCCTGGGCTTTTCTTTGTTGGGAGCCTACTGATAACAGCTTCAATCTCCTTTATTGTTATTGGTCTGTTCAAATTTTCTACATCTTCACGGTTCAGTTTTGGGAGCTTGTGTGTGTCCAGAAATTTATCCATTTCCTCCAGATTTTCAAATTTGTTGGCGTATAGTTGTTTATAGTAGTCTCGAATGATTCCTTGTATTTCAGATGAATCAGTTGTAATATCGCCTTTTTCATTTCTAATTTTTGTTATTTGAGTCTTCTCTCTTCTTTTTTTTGTTAGCCATGCTAATGGTTTGTCAATTTTATTTATCTTTTCAAAAAACCAACTTTTTGATTCATTGATCTTTTGAATTGTTTTTTGGTTTTCAATTTCATTCAGTTCTGCTCTGATCTTAATGATTTCTTTCCGTCTGCTAACTTTAGGATTGGATTGTTCTTGTTTTTCTAGTTCTTTAAGGTGAAGTGTTAGGTTGTTCACTTGCCATCTTTCCATTCTTCTGAAGTGAGCATTTAATGCAATAAATTTTCCCCTCAATACTGCTTTTGCAGTATCCCACAGGTTTTGGTATGATGTATCATTGTTTTCATTAGTTTCAATAAACTTTTTGATTTCCTGCTTGATTTCTTCTTGGACCCATATGTCATTAAGTAGAATGCTGTTTAATTTCCATGTGTTTGTATAGTTTCCAGAGTTTCGTTTGTTATTAATTTCTAGTTTTAATCCATGGTGGTCTGAGAAGATACATGGGATAATTCCAATTTTTTTGAATTTATTGAGACTTGATTTGTGACCTAATATGTGATCTATCTTGGAGAATGATCCATGTGCTGATGAGAAGAATGAATATTCTGAGGTTGTTGGGTGGAATGTTCTGTAGATATCTGCCAATTCCAATTGGTCTAGAGTCTTGTTTAGATCTTGTGTTTCTCTACTGATTCTTTGCCTAGATGATCTGTCTAATATTGACAGTGGAGTGTTCAGGTCCCCTGCTATTATGGTATTAGTGTCTATTTCCTTCTTTAGGTCTAATAGAGTTTGTTTTATAAATCTGGCTGCTCCAACATTGGGTGCGTACATATTTATGATTGTTATGTCTTCTTGATGGATCAGTCCTTTTATCATTAAGTAGTGTCCCTCATTGTCTCTTTTTATGGTTTTTAGTTTAAAGTCTATTTTGTCAGATATAAGAATAGCCACTCCAGCTCGTTTTTCTTTTCTGTTTGCATGGTAAATCTTTTTCCATCCTTTTACTCTTAGTCTGTGTGAATCTTTATGGGTGAGGTGGGTCTCTTGTAGGCAGCATATAGTTGGGTCCTGCTTTTTGATCCAGTCAGCCAGTCTGTGTCTTTTAATTGGGGAATTTAAGCCTTTAACATTAAGAGTTGTTATTGAAAGGTGTTGATTTATTCTTAGCATTTTATTGGTTGTTTGGTTGTCTTAGGTGTCTTTTGTTCCTTGCTTTCTGATTTACTGTTTGGTTTCTTTGTTTGTTGGTTCCTTAGGTTGTAGATAGTGTTTTTGTTAGCTTGTTTTCTCTTCATGAATGCCATTTTTATTGTACTAGCGGGTTTAGATTTTTCTTAGGTTTTTATGGCAGTGGTAGTTTTTTTTCAGGAACCAAACCCAGTACTCCCTTGAGGATTTCTTGTAAGGGTGGTCTTGTGGTAGTGAACTCCCGCAGTTTTTGTTTGTCTGAGAAATATACTATTTGCCCCTCATTTCGGAAGGATAGCCTTGCAGGGTAGAGTATTCTTGGCTGGCAATCTTTGTCTTTTAGTATTTTGAAAATATCATCCCATTCCTTTCTAGCTTTTAGGGTTTGTGATGAAAAGTCTGATGTTAACCTGATTGGGGCTCCCTTATAGGTGATTTGACGCTTCTCTCTTGCAGCTTTTAAGATTCTCTCTTTGTCTCTGAGTTTTGCCAATTTGACTATGACATGTCTTGGAGAAGGCCTTTTTGGGTTGAATACGTTTGGAGATCGTTGAGCTTCCTGGATCTGAAGATCTGTGATTTTTCCTATACCTGGGAAGTTTTCTGCCACTATTTTGTTGAATATGTTTTCAATGGAATCTCCATTTTCCTCCCCTTCTGGAATACCCATGACTCGGATATTTGAGCGCTTGAGGTTGTCTGATATCTCTCTCAGATTTTCTTCCATGTCCTTGATTCTTTTTTCTTTCTTTTTGTCTGCTTGTGTTATTTCAAACAGCCCATCTTCAAGTTCAGAGGTTCTCTCTTCAACTTCGACAAGCCTGCTGGTTAAACTCTCCGTTGTGTTTTTTATTTCGCTGAATAACTTCTTCAGTTCAGCAAGTTCTGCTACATTTTTTTTCAGGACATTGATTTCCTTGTATATTTCCTCTTTCAGATCCTGTATACTTTTCCTCATTTCATCATGATGTCTAGCTGAGTTTTCTTGTATCTCATTCAGTTTCCTTAGAATTATCACTCGAAATTCCTTATCAGTTATTTCAAGGGCTTCTTGTTCTATAGGATCTAGAGTATGAGATTTATTAACTTTTGGTGGTGTACTTTCTTGACTTTTTGTATTTCTGGTGTCTTTTTTTTGGTGTTTATTCATTGTGGCAGGGCGTTTCACAGTCCACCGGTTTAAGACTAATGACTGACTAGGATGTTGTTGTGGTTGCCAATTTGGTATGGCTCCCGCCGTGACTGCTCAGTTGGCCTCTAGTGTCTTGTGTGTGTGGTTGCCTCGGGTCTTGGGCTTCTCCGGGGATCCACCTTTCTGGTCAGCTTGTACTCTGCTGGGCTGGTGGATCACGTACCACAGGGTGTGTGATCTCTGTTGAGCTTTCACTTTCTGTACAGGACTTCTCCCCGTTCAGTGTGCTCTGGCCCAGGCTGTTAGATCGTGCAGTGGCGACCCCACCGGGTGTGTGGTTTCTGTCGAGTCTCCGCCTCCCTGGCCGCACGTCTCCCCCCTCTGTGCACACTGTGCTGGGTTGGGGCGTGTCTTCTGCACCCCTCGTCTATCAGCTGGGCCTTCAAGACCCTGCTCAGCACCGCCTCGCCCAGGAAGTCTACCAGGTTTCTGCTAGGCACAGACGACCAGTCTCTCTGGGTGCCTTTGTAGCACTGTGTAGATCTTTCTCGGGTCTTGTTCACCTTTGTATCCCCCCGGTATAAACCGAGTCTAGTGCCCGCCTGCAGCCTGCTCTCCGGCAGGTTCAAGCAGACCTGGGAACTCTCCTACCACACTATTCCCAACCAGAAATTCGTTAGGCTTTTTTCCAAACTGGTGGTCGCAGAGATGGTATCTGCCTCCCAGTAACAGGAAGTTTACCGGGGCCGGAGTCCAGGGTGTGGTGGAGTGACAGTCGGCCCGCCCGTACTTCCTAGCCCTCCCAAAACTGGTCGGGACGCCCCACACCCCCAGCCCTGCCAGAGAACCGTGGAGGGAGTGGGAGAGGAGGTCGGCCCGCAGGGTCCGGAAAGCCCCGCGCCAGGCCAAGCAAATGGGCTCAGTGATGGCCGAGCAGGGCGGAGCTGCCCGCACCTGGGAAAATGGAGGCAGCACCGGGGCAGTGAGTGGCCTGGTGGTGCAGGCGGGGAGCCGCGTGGGCATCCACCCCCCGAACAGAGCTGTGCCAGGGATCACTCACAGTGCTGTGCCAGGTCGGGCGCTCGCTCTGTCTCTGGTTTGTCGCCTTCCGTGTTCTCGGCGCTGCCGCCTCGGGCTGTTCAGTCGCGGCGCCGCTCAGGCGCTCCCAGGAGTCTTCTTTAATGCCGGCCTGAAACCTCGAATCCTGGATAGGGCAGCTGGCCGCCTTCAGTGCGGCCCCAGCCTCCGGGATCCTGGCTGCATCCACAGCAGCCCTGGCGCCGTGTTCCCTGTTTCAAGACTCACTTTTGCAGCTAAGAATCAGTTCTTTTCCTGCTCCACACTTCAAAGCTGTTGCCTGTAAATGAGGCAGCCTCTCCTGCCGGGGGCAAAGTGGCGTTGAGCCCCCACGACCGGCCAGCAGCAGCAGTCCTCCCTTAAGAGATGGCCAGAGAAAGGTCCACAAGTTTCCCGGCTGCCTGAGGCCCATTGGCCACCTTTTCCACCTCAGCTACTCCGCGCCAGCCGCCGCAGCCGCCGCCATCTTGAAACTTCCTTCTGTTGTAATTTAACGTTCTACTGAGTTGGGAGATTTCCCTAGTATTTTTCTATGAAGCTGAGTCTCAAACTGCAGCTATGGTTCGCATTGCTGCTAGTCGATCCATCTGTTTTCTTGCTAGCCAAGCAGAGCTGTTCTGCCTTCTACTGTGTGTTTTAACATTGATGAAGGAAATTAATTTGAAAGGCACAATGGAGTCCATTCCCTGAACGGCATAATTTTTAAAAATGCTTAAGGATAATATCTGGGAGTGGGAGACACCTGAGTTAGGTTTATTTACTCTCTGAGTCTCGGTTTTTTTTACCTGACAGGACTGACGTTCATATTTTGTATGTAATACAACTCCTCAGAGTTGTGCAGTGTACAGCCTGTGCAACTGAATGGAGTGGCCCCTACAGATAGGACTGCCTTGAGAATTAAGAGCTGGTTTATGTAAAGCCCTAACAAGGATCCTGGAAGTAGCTAAGATAGTGAAGAAGAATGGGGGGTGGGGAGGGGCAGAGGTGTGAAGTGACAAAGAGGCCATTTTAGCTCTCCCAGACAAATAATGATTTAGACAACCTTGCTGCTCTTTTCTCCTTTTAAATCCTGTAGAACATTCAGGGAGCCTGGGAGACGTTGGGATGCAGGCCTTGGAAGTCACGGTAAGACCTCTATAACCTCTAGAGACCAAGCCCTTTCACCCAGCAGCCACAGTGGCGGGCAAGGTCATCATGCAGTGAGTAGAAACCACCACTGGAAACAGCTGATTTTTACTAAATGCAAATTCTATTCCAAGCTCTATAAAAATTTTATATGGTCATCTCACTTAATGCTGATGAGAAGCCTATGTGTTAGAACTGAAGGTTTCGCAACAAATATTAGAAACTGTTTCTTTTCTTTCCATTCCAAATCTTGTTTGTTTAGTTTGGTTGAGACTGATCTTTTTTGTTGATTCTGATGACCAGTTGGGTCTTGGGAGAGTACCTGTGTATTTATATTTAAATGAAGATATAGATCTATGTCTACATATCTCTATATGCATAATTATCCATGTAAGTATATAGAAACGCATATCTTATGTATCCCAGTTCCTAACACAAAAGCTATCACCTAATAGAAGCTTAACTGATGAACAGAATATCACATATGAACATATTTACCCACGTATTATTCTCACATATTATAAAAAAATAGACTGCTCAGAGAATGAACTCTATTTTGCTTTCCAAATGATCCCCTTCATCGACATTATACATAGATTAAAAGGTAGAGCAACTCTGACTTGGCCAGCAAGGAGATAAAGATAAATTAACTAGCAGCAATGCTGGTGAAAAACATTGTGGATTTTTAGAGGCACAACACGATGGCAATGCCCCCAAAGTCTAACTTGCAAGATTCATTCCTGCAAGAAATATTTATGGCTCACTTCACAGGTTCTGGGTTTCAGGGATAGACAAGGTCCCTGCCCTCATGATGCTTATAATCTAGAAAGTGAACATATAAATAACTTGAGAAAACTTAGAAACTGATCACTGCTGTGAAGAAATGGAGTGATGAGACGTCCCCACCCCCACCATGACATTTTAATACCACATGTATACCATACATTTGTCTATGTATTATAATATATCTGTGCTGGATGAAAGAGTAAGACTTTTTTTGGCCCCTAAGAACTACTTTTTTCCCCTTGGGGGTGATATTGTCCCCATTGAGAGAAGACAAGGACAGGTGGAGGTGATTAAAATAGCTCTGCCAAGTAAAAGCAATCCCGACTGAATAAGGAGAGACTGTGCAAAAGGATTATTGCAAGGAGGAAAGGGGCTGTTCTCCAGGAGCACAGGGCTCAGGTAAAATTCAACACTTAGTGCCTTCATGGCAGCCTCAGAGGGACAGATTTTTAGCTCAATGTAAAGAAGTTTCTAAGAATCAGAATTTTCTAAATGTGACTGGACACTGGGTTCATTCAAGCAACCACTGACAGGTCACTCAACAGGGACTACAGAAGTAAATCAGGTGTCACAAGATCAGGCACAAGACACAGACGGAAAGGCCTGTCTGAACCTGGGATGTTATTGCTTTAAGAGCACAAGACACTGAGAACACAACCACCCATGCTGGAAAATACCTCCAGCATTATCTTACAAATGGACTTTCCACCAAGTTTAACCTCAAATACAAGAGATACAGCGTTGTGTTTGAAGTTTTTCACTCTCCTGCCCTGTGAGCGCTGGCCCCGTCCACAGGTTCATGGGAAAAAGCAGAGAATTCTCATCCCAGCCAGAAACCCAAAAAGGAGGAAAAAGTCTTTTCCCCACCCACTGCTAGATTCATGGCTGAGACAACTAGAACAAAAGACGGATTAGCAAAAGAAAAGTATAAAAATTTATTTAATATAAGTTTTATGTAACATGGGAGCCTTCAGAAGTGAAGCCAAAGAGACAGGCAAACCTGTGTATTTTTATGGACAGTCGTGCAGAGGTATGATTAGAGGACAAAAGGGTATGATTTAAAGGTAAAAAATTGGGCGTGCACACGCCAAGGCCTGTTTGTTCAGACCCTTCCTGGCAGCTGTGTCTCTGGCGATAAGGATGTTCTTTTCCTCCGGGTGTAGGGAGGGCACCTCTCGAGTGAGGGTCCTGTGGCCTGTTCAGGACAGAAGGGGGGGGGGAAGGTGAGAGTGGCCTTCCTGAACTCCATCAAACCCTAAACACCAAAGGAGAAAACAGAGCTGAAATGCAAGCAGATACACTTAGTCCTAAACTGAGGAAGGGGTGTCAGGAGGACCGGGATAGATCTGAGAATGTGAGGGAGGGAGGAAAGAATAGCGGCAAACACGTCCAGAGCAAGCGGTTGGCAGGTGGGGGGAAGGTACAGATGCTCGCCTGGGACCACCTCTGCCCTTAGGAGCCATCCGAGGTGAGCGGGGAGACTGGAAGGAGCATGTTTATACCTCTCAAGGAGCTCTCAGCCCCTGCCTTTTGGCAGGCAGGGAACTTAACTCATCCTCTTGGACCTCTAGTTCCCATCTGTCAAATATCCTAGAAGGGACCCTTTCCATGTCTAATATGCGAGAGTTTTTGGGTTTCCTCAAGTCTGCCTAATTTCTTTCAGATTCTTGTAGAACATCAGCCATCACTGAGTTTGAAAAGAAGACTCAAATAAAATGGGCTATTTTTTATGTCTTTTTAGAGGTCTTTTTCCACTTGTCTTGTCTAGAATCTTGAATAATTGTACTTTCGAAAAATTCTTCTTAATGGAAAGAATTGGATAGAATTTTTTTTTTTTTTTGCAATTAACTACAGTAATGTACCACTTAATGACATTTCGGTCAACCATGGACCACACGTGTCTCTTATGAGATACAAAGGTGGTCTTATAAGATTGTAATGGAGCTGAAAATTTCCTACCATCTAGTGACGTCAGAGCCATTGTAATGTCATGGCACAATTACTTTATTTTTTATAAACTTAGTGTAGCCTAATTGTGCAGGGTTTATAAAGTTTACAGTAGTGCACGGCAATGTCCTAGGCCTTCACACTTGCTCACCACTCTCTCACCCAGAACAACTGCCAGTCCCAGGAGCTCCTTTCGTGGTAAGTGCCCTATACAGGTGTGCCATTTTTTTTCTCTTTTGTTGTATTTTTACTGCACCCTTTCTATATTTAGATACATAAATACTTACTGTTGTGTTGCAGTTGCCTACAGTATTCAGTGCAGTAACATGCTGTGTAGCCTAGGAGCCATGGGCTGTATCGTAGAGCCTAGGTGTGCAGCAGGCCATACTGTGTAGGTGTGTGTAAGTGCAACACTCTATATGATGTTCGTACAATGACAAAATCAGCTAAGGACACATTTCTCAGAAAGTATCTCCATTGTTAAGTGATGCACGAGTGTATGCTTAGATCTAATGTCAGTAAGCTGTTCTTACTCACAGCATTTCTGAGACCAAATGGGTGTCCAACAATTCAATTCAATTCTGACACTATCTATGGAGAATTAACATTGCATTCCAAAAGTTAGAGGGCTCCTTCCCACAAGACTGCCCCTCACTTCAGATGCCAATCACAAGTCTGGGGCCACCCACACATCCGACAGAACATCTATCTATAAATCAGGGGTTCCCACAAAACCCTCTCAAGTTTGATAACTCTCTAGAGCAACTCACATAACTCAGGAGAGCACATAACTTACCATTGCTGGTCTGTTATAAAGGATACCACTCAAGAACCACAAGTGGAAGGAATGCACCGGGCAAAGTCGCTACCCTCCAGCACCTCAATGTGTTCACTACTCTGGAAGCTCTCAGAACCCAGTCATTTATGGGTTTGTATGGAGGCTTTATTACAAAGGCATGATTGACAAAATCATTGGCCTTTGGTGATTAATTTAATCTCCAGCCCCTCTCCTTTCCCCAGAGGCTGGGCGGTGAGGCTGAAAGTTTTAATCAAGGCTTGGTCTTTCTGGTAACCAGGCCCATCCTGAAGCTGTCTGGGTTCTCCAGCCACCAATCGTCTCATTAGCATACAGGAGACACAAGGGTTTTAGGAGCTGTGCCCCAGGAACCGGGGACAAATACCAAATTTCTTATTATACCATAATCAGTAAAATAGATAATACTAAACACCCCCCTATTTCCTTTTTGTTACTAAACAATTTTAAGCATGTTCTATCTAGTTTACAAAGGAAAAATTCATAAAGAAAATAGCTCCTGTATTCTCATAAAGATATTGAATTTTAATTAAATACAGAATTTGGCTTCACATCATGCATAAAGGGATAAAACCACATTGTGGAAAATTAAAGTAGCAATTTAGAAAAAAATTCTAGGTTGAGCTATTTTACTTAAAATCTTCAGCTCTGAACTAAATAACTGCTTAATTCCTTTAGATAACCAAAGAACACTTAAATAGAAATTAAGAAAACTGCTTTTAGGCATTTTCAGTTTGAGGAAGAGCCCACTAAATGGGTTTCATTAATCTTCCCTTGAGGAAACACAGAATATTTTAAATCTTATACATTAACCAGCTAATTCAACAATTGAGTCCTTGTTATATGCCAGGCAAGGTGCTAAGAATACAAACATGAGTACAGCTGATCTCTGCTTTCCAGACACTTAATCCTATTCCACTCCGAGGTGGCAGCAGGGCAAACGGCTCAGCTGGTTGGTCCTAGAGTCTGATTATCGAGGTCACACTCCACTCCCATCATTTACTAGCTGCAAAATGTTAGGGAAATTATTTACTTGTTCTGAGTTACAATTTCGTCACCTACAAAGAAAGCACAACCAAAGAACATCAAAAGAGTGTTCCAGCTAAAATATTTAGGATAATATTTAGAGTATGTTAAATATTTAGAATAGGTTTGTAATTAGTTGTTTTTTCTTTTTTTGATGCATTAACTTGGCTAGGCTACAGTCTCAGTTATTCAGCCAAAAATAATCTAGGTATTATGGTGATGGTGTTTTGTGGATGCGATTAAAGCCCATAATTAGTTGACTTTAAATAAGGGAGATTATTCTATAGAAGGTGGGTGGGTCTGATTCAATCAGTTAAACAGTCTTAAAAGCAGGGCTAAGGCTTCCATGAAAAAGATGAAATTCTGCCTGTGGACAGCAGCTTCAGCCTGTGCAGGATAGTTCCAGCCTGCACATCCTGACAGCCTACCTTATGGATTTTGGGCTTGCTTAGCCAGCCCCATAATTGCGTAAGCCAATTTCTTGCAATGAATGTCTTAATACGTATATTATCTCTTGCTGGCTCTGCTATACTGGCTGAACCATAACTGATATAGATATTAAATATGTAGAATAATGAATGTAAAGTGCTTGGCAGTGAAAGTAGTCATGAACATTGTTAAAAAAACAACAACAATACATGTATTGGTATGTGCACTGGGTTTGGGAACCCTCAGGAGGGAGACTAGCAGACATGAAGGTGCCATTTGAACCGAGGGTTACGATAAGAGGGAAAAAAAGTCCAGATAGAGGAAAATGCAAGAGTAAGCAGTGGGTTTCTCTCAAGGGCAGGATACAGGGCAGGATAATTGGGGAAAAAAATCTCTTCTATCATAGTTCCAGATACAACATGGATTCTTGCAGTATCTTCAACCTCTATGTCTTAGTCCATTCAGGCTGCTATGACAAAATACCATAGATTGGTAATTTATAAACAACAGAAATTTATTTCTCACAGTTCTGGAGACTGAGAAGTTCAAGATCACTGCACTGGCAGTTCAGTACCTGGTCAGGGCCTTTTACCTGATTCCTAGATGATGACTTCTCCATGTTCTCACATGGCCTCTTTTATAAGGGTATGAATCCCACTCACGAGGGTGGAGACCGCATGACCTGATCACCTTCCAAAGGCCCCATCTCCTATTGCCATCTCCTAAGGAGTGAGGTTTTCAACATATGAATTTTGGGGGGACACACACATTTAGACCATAGCACCCTATTTATAAGGAATATCTACATAGAATCAAGGTTGGAAACAAGTGATCCAAGAACCAAATTCTATGCATTAGGTCTTAGTTTGGCTTGCACTGTGTTTTTAAAAAAGCATTTGAAAATCATTTTTAAAAATGAAACTATGATTTTTAAAACATTAAGAGATTTTGCATAAAATACAGGTATTTGGTTTCTTTTGAAAACCTGGAAGCTCTGGCCACACCGAGCCCCTATTCTCTCAGGGTAATAAACATTGGCCCTAGTCCTTTCTGCACAGTCCCCACCACTCACCGTGTGAAGGCACTGGTATCACACACAGCCACCTCCCTCATTTATATAATCTGCCTTGACCCTGTGGGCATCTTTTACACCCTGTCCTAGGCAATCCTCCTTAAACCTGGCCTCAAGTTTTCCTTGGCCACCAACAACTTCCATTCCTCAGTTAGGCAAACTGTTCCCATGATCACTCCCTGCACCCTGTTGGAAGTTTCATTTGTTTTTCAATTTCTTCTTTTCAGTGAAATCCCTAGACTATTACACTTCCTTGAACTTTTTTTGTTCAGGGAAGTCACATAATGCCTGGATGCCTTTCTCTGAAATGTAGTCATGATGAAACAGTACATAACTTCTAAATAAATACTAAAATAGAACATGTCTTCCCTTAAGCCATTTGTCACCTGGCCACTTGTATCTGGCCACAACTCACCACATCACTTTAGGAGATGACTGTGGGTCTCCTGCTTGAGAAAGAAAACTTAGGGAATCAGGCTCAGGAATGAACTTCCTTAAAACTCTCTACCCTATATCTAGTCACATGGCAATAAATACAGATGTGCCTCAGTTTATGATGGGGTTACATCCCGATAAACCCATCATAAGTGGGATATATCATAAGTCAAAATGCATTTAATCCTGATAAACCCATTGTAAAGTCCAAAAACCGTTAAGTCAAGCCATTTTAAGTTGTGGACCATCTGTACTAAAATGTTTTTGATCGAGCAGTTTCTATGCACAGGCACATGCTCACAGATACATTTTTAAAAAAAACAAAAATGGAATAGACCACACTTCTTTATGGCTACAAACACCCTCACCTCCTTCTGTCCAACCTCAGAGGAAAATGTGTCTCTTCTTTGCTTTAATTAACCTGTGGTCCGTCTCTCCCCGGCACCTCACTGCTGTTTTCCTCTATTGTCTACCTCTTCTCCAATTGGTTCTTTCCTATAGGCTATAAATGTCATCACCTCTCTGCCATGAACAAATTCCTGTCCTCACCATGCCCACCATGTAGGCCCCTGTAGCCACCATCTTTTTTTTTCCCCCTGTGAGACCATCAAGCTCCCTGGTAAAGTGAACTCAGCTCTTTTCTTTTCTTCCCATTCACTCCTCGGTTCACTGCAATTAGCCATCCCTTCTGTTCCCTCAAATATGCTAGGACAAAACTTATCAGTGATTTCCTAGTTACCAAATTAGTTTATGATTTTTACCCTTTGTCTTGCTAGATTTGGCCCTATATGTAGCACTTGACACAACATACCAGTCCGTTTTTAAAATTCCCTTCCCGGGCTTCCAGATACTTCTCTCTCCTGAATCCTTTCTGCCTCTAAGTGTTGTTTCTCGGTTGCCTTCACTGGCTCCTCTCAAAATGTGTGGGGTTTTGATGGCGGTGCTAATACTAGATCCTGACCCTCTTGCTTCAGGATAGGGCATGTAACACAGGCTGGAAAAATCAGGTGACCACTCCCAGGAATTTAAATCTGCAGTGGGGACACATGGGGATGCAGGCAGTTGTCAGCGGGTTGTCTGATGGCAGTACCCTGCATAGCAAGCCACAAATTCTCCCCAGAGACCCTGGAGCCCCCTCCCTTCTGTCCTCTCTGAGGCCTGGTTATTCAGCTATTTTTTCTGTGGCGTCCTCAGCAGGCTTCCAGTAAGTTCTCTTTTATCCAGTGCTTACATTTATTAGCTTTGGTTTCTATTACCTGCAACCGAAGAACTCTAATTGTAACTCTAGATCTTTGCCCCGAGGTTTCTCCTCTTTGCACATGGTCTTCCTGGTGGTCTCATCCACCCCCATGGCTTCAGCCACCCGCTGTGTTCTGTGTTCCTCACTTGTGTCTTTAGCCTAGAGGTCCCTCAGGAGCTCTCTACCTGCACATATAGTTAACTAACTGCTCTTGTCCTGGATGGTCCCCAGGAACCCGAATTTGGCATGTCCCCAAGTGAACCCATGAACTTTCTCCCCAAATCTGCTCCTGCTCCTCTATTTTCTAACTCTGGGACCGACATCCCCATCCACTCAGTCACACCCAACGCCTCCCGCACCCCCCTCCTCAGCTGACAGTTCTCTTTCTTAACACCACCCCAGCCACTCGCTTCTCTCCACCCCTCCTGCCCTCTCATGCCCTCAGCGCCCTCCCCTGGGCTGCTGTGGGGGTCTCCTAACTTGCATTCACTCTCCTCTCCTTCTTACTCTCGCTCTCCTTCTATTCGCCACAATCAATGCACCCGAGTCTCATTTCTAAAGCAGTCTCTGATCAGGTATCACCCCTCTTTAAAATTCTTTTCTCCGATTGTCTAAAACGGCAAACTACTTAGCATGGCAAACGGGCCTCCCAGATCTTACCTCTGCCCACCCTGCAGGCAGCCTGACTTCTCTGCCCCTCCTTCCTCATCGTAACCCTCTGGACTCTAGTCATGTTGACCCAGTTGCACCTCACCTGAGATGCCACCCTGTTCGCTCTCCCTCCAACCCACCTGTGCATCCGCAGCTCCCTTTGCCTGGAATGCCCTTCCCCACCCAGCCCCAGCCATCTGCTTAGTAAACACCTACCCGTCTCTCTTTTTGAAAAGACTATCAATGTCTGTTTCTTCTTATAAAAACAGCACATTTTTTATTGCAAAAAAGACAGTCAGAAAATACCAAAGAGGAAAATAAAGAACTAAACCTAGAATTGGGGTGGGTGAGCATATCCCCCGACCCTAGCTCCTCAGCAAAGCCGTGGCAGGTGGGTAGAAAAAGCAAGAGGGACAGAAAGTCAAATGATGGTTGCCAGAGGCGGAGGGCAGGAGGGATGGGGAGTTGCTTAAGGTTACGGAGTTTCAGTTTGGGAAGATGAAAAAGTTCTGGAGATGGATGCTGTGGTGGTTGCACAAAAGTGTTAATGTACTTAATGCCACTGAACTGTGCACTTAAAATTTGTTAAGATGGTGAATTTTATGTTATGTACATTTTACTGAAATTTTAAAAAGGAGACAAGACAGTGATTTCAAGACGTAGCAGTTTAAGTAACTTTCCTTTTTTAGGATGGGAATTGGCTTATGTTTATCGTGGGAGGACTGGAAGGAACTGGTGGAAAGAGAAACTGAAGATCTAAGGACGGACGGACTACGAATATATGCTCCATTTTTCACCAGGGTGACAGGTATAAATTGCCACACGTCCTATAATATTCGAAATGGCCTGTCTCCATTTTGTAATTACAATAATGTCTTTCTTCCTTCCCAGGTTCTCCCCTTCCCTCCTTGACCCCCCATGTTCCAATAAGTACCCCAGTGTTGCTCAAAACCGAGATTACCTGATTCTGAGTACAGGCATAGGAAGGAAAGAGAATGGAACATATGCCAGTCCGCGGCTGTAGTTGCTGTTGTGGCCACAAGGGGGCGCTGATTCTTTGGCGGCAGCTGCAGTTCCAGGCCTTGGGAAGTGGGGGGCGGGGAGGGAACAGAGAGGTGGAATTAGGTAGAAACAGCAGCCTGTGAGGTTGCTGGTGGGGTGCCAGGTGTACCCCAGCCCTTGTGCAGCGGCCACCACAGGTAGGAAATATGTTTGGAGATCTGGGTCCCGACTCTTCCCTGGTAGCCTTGTCTTGGCTCACGCCATTGGGAGGTCTCTGTCTTCCCTAGTGTCCGGCCCTGTCTGGTGGTGGTGCATCCCTCTTCTCAGTCCTGAGCTCCCTACACTCAGCAGTTCAGCTACCTAACCCTTCCAATCTTCATACCCTCCCGGGGACACTTGGAGAAGCCCTGTGGCGGGGTCCAAAGGGGCCCTAGCTGAGTTGCACCCACTCTGAGCCCACTCTGAGTCTCCTTAGCTCTGCCCCTGTCTTCTCTAGGGCTTTTCTTCTAACCATGGAGTGCAGAAAATCCTCTCTCTCTCTCTCTCTCTCTCCCCCCCCCCACTCCCTCCCTCCCTCCATGCCTCCCTCCCTCCATGCCTCCCTCCCTCTCTCCCCACACACACACACACACTTCAGGGTGCAAACCCTACCAGTTTAGCAGAAAATTGAGGAAAAGTTGGGAGGGCAGATAATCAAAAAGCACAGATGGAAGCACAGTATCACAATGAGAGGAATTTGAATTTCTGGGCGTACAAACAGTAGCTAACCCTTCACCACTCTCAACTGCTATTCATTAAGTGTGTGGAAAACACTCTTACTTTATTTGTGTTCAATGGAAAATAGAAAAGAAAAGGGAAGAGGAGAAAAAAAAAAGAAATGGAAGAGAAACGAAGAAAAACCTTACAATGACACAGATTCATGTGAAAACAACTGAAGACGATTTATCCAAGCAGAAGGTCCCCTAATGGTTAGTTTTATTAATTTCTTCTAAATGTATGTTACTGTGTCATTATTTTCAGATTAAATTAAAGATTTAAATTAATATAAAGATAAAAGTAAAATTAAATTACTGGAAGCAGAATGGCTGCATCAACTAGTGAGCTCAGTTTAAATTTTGATACGTGTTTCTAAACTTCCTGTTTCCCTGCCTGTAACAATACTGACTATTACCAAACTTTACAATCTCTTCCAGTCTGATTGGTACTAGTGATAGCTTATATTGTTTTCGGTTGCATGTCTTTATTTTCTCCTGATGTAGATATTGGCCTTTTGCATTTCTTCTTTGATGAATTACCCACAATGTCCTTTGCTCACTTTTTCCTGTATCTTCTCTGATTTGAAAGAGCTTTTGTATAATAGGGATTTTTTTTTTCCTTTTTATATAGGCTCTAAGTATTTTTTCCCTAGGTTGTAGACTTTTTAATGGTATTTTAAATATTTGTAGAAGTTGTGTATTTTATTTATGCAATTATTTCCATTCCTTTTACTTTTCTACATGTAATCAATAAACTGTTAGAAAATGTAATGGGAAGTCAGCTATTTTATTACTTATTTGTTCATTCATTCATTTATTCATTCAAGAAGTAGATATCAAGTGCTTTCTATGAGTCAGGGACAGCATTAGGTACTGGGGATGTAATGATGAGCAAAACTGACGATATCCTTACCTCATGGAGCTTAAAATCCATCAACGAAGCAACTGCCACCAGCACAATAATAACTAAAAATGACAACAACAAAATTCTCAGGAATAAATATAAAATAAAATGGGCAAGATATTTATAATAAAAACTTTAACATTTAGCTATAGCACATAAAGAAAGACTGAATAAATAGAGATAATACTATGTTTTTGGATAGGAATAGTTACCCTTCTAAAGATGTTAATTCTAACTCGGGGGGCCATGATAAAAATTGATCTATAAGAATATATAAAAATATATAAGAATATATGAATTATAAGAATATATGAAAATATCTAAGAAAAGTTTCCAGAAAAGAGTAATAAGCGGGGATTTGCCCTATAAAATATAAAAGCAGTTTATAATTTCTCAGTACTTAAAATCATTGGGAAAAGAATTATTAAATAAGTGATGTTAGGTCGACTGATTAATCATCATGGGAAAAAGGTAAAATTACATTTTACACCAAATTAAATTCTAGATATGTTTAAGATTTTTGTGGATATTGAAATTATAAAAATAGTGAAAGAAAATACATATGAGAATATTAATGTGTTTTAAGAAGCCAGGAAGGTTTAAAAGTACAATATCAAAGAAAGAAAGAACAGAACCTACTATATAAAATTTGACCACATAATATATAAAAGATTTTTGCAACGAAATATCAAATAAAAATAGAAATATAGAAAACGTGTGTGTGTGTGTGTGTGTGTGTGTGTGTGTGTGTGTGTGTGTGTGTGTGTGTGAAGGGAGGTAGGAGAATTTGCAGTACCTATAATATATAAAGCATTCTTTATATTTGCAAGAAAAAAGACAAATCTTAAGGAAAATGGGAAAAGAATACAAATGGATAATTCAATAGAAAAGAAATACAAATAAACAATGCAATTATATATTTAAATATTAAGCTTTGGTAATTAAAGAAATGCAAACAGTCTAGCAAAGATTAAAAAGCACAGTGTTGATGAGCAATTGGGAAATGTGCACTCCTATGTCTACTACTGATGAGATATATTTATTGCAGGTTAATAGATATTTATTATCACACAAGTTCCATGTGTCAGGAATCTGGGTGCAGCTTAGTTGGGTCCTCGAGGTCAGCATCTCTCCTAAGGTTGCTGTCAGGAGGTTGGTTAGGGCCACAGTTATCGCAAAGCTCAATGAGGAAAAGATCCACTTCCTAGCTCACTCGTAGGGCTAGTGGCAAGTCACTGATCCTCTCTGGCTGGAGACATCAATCCAGGCCACACTCAAGCCCACACATTTTAGAGTGTAAATACCAGAAATGAGGATCACTGGGGCCCATTTTAGAGGCTGCTCACCCCACGAGATAATTTGGCAATATGTATCAAAAGCATAAACATTGTGTATTTCTTGCATACATTAGTTCTAATTCTCAGATTTATCCTGAGGGAAGAATTGAATGAGTGCACAAAGATAGTAATGCAAATTTTTTTTTTATGAGATGGCATACATAGAATAAAATGGGAACAACAACTGTTAATAAAGTAGACTACAGAAAGATGTTATTGAAATATTACTGAATTTAAAAATTTGAAAATGTTCTTTAAAATGTATACCTTTTATAAAGTATTAGATATATAGATACACAGGAAAAAGTAGGCTCAAAAATATTAACAATGACTGTTGCTTTGAAGTGATGGGAATATATGTGTTTTAAATTTTTGTGCATTCTGCTTAATCCTTGTGATCTACGTTTTCTACAATGAGCATATTGTATAGCAAAAATAAGCCAATACTTAACACGAAAAATAAAAAACAACAATCTTGGTTGCTAATAGCCATGCTGCATATTTGAAAGGCTCGTGCTTTCATCAGCATTGGAGAGTCCCCTCGTCACTGTCAGCCCCCAACGCCCTGGGGTCCTGCCCAGCTGCCTGGCCACGGCAGGATTCTTCATAAACTGTACTAGACTGTTCTCCCTTTCTCTGGGGAAGATTCCTCCTGAGCTTCTTCCAGGGCCTCAGTCACAGCAGGGGCTCCAATAGCCCCACATCCTAGGGGAGGGAGGTTGTCATTGTTTTCCAGGTATAGATGAACAGCACCATTAAGCACATCGCTAACAAGCATAAAAGGCCAAAGCTGGCGACGTGGAGCACTAGCTCTCCGGAGACTTCCTCAAGCTCCTCAGATTCTTGTGCGATGTTGACGCTCTCCTGTTCTGTCAACATGACTCCAAGTGGGATACGACACTAAGTTTTCATTTTTACCTCTCCTTTGAAATTTTAAACACATTATTTTTGTCTTTGGAGCACAAATCTCCTATTTTCTACTAACAAACGAGAATTAAAATAAATTAAATGAAGCCGTGCAGTCAAAGCCCTTTCTGTGAGGTTATTTCTACTGAAACATCTAATAAGGCATAGTTGATGCATTGATAATAATCGATATTCTCATTCCCCAGTGAACCGGGAATCAAATCCCTCTGTTATAAAGAATCATTTGTATGGATTTTATAGGTTCGTTAAATAAAACAAGTGAAATCCATAGCTTCCCAGTATTATAAAAATATTTCACAGGATGAACTGCGATTCCTTTATTGGCTGATGTAATGATTAAATCACGTGCTATAAGGTAATACAGAAAATTGTTTTATTATTTTTTTAATGATATGCATTCTTTTCAGTTTCAGAAATTAAAACTGGAAAATGTCTATATTTAAGACAAAGTGCTTTCATAACTAATCTCAGGGAGGAGGAGAATTCTTAATGTGGCAGGTTGTTGGAAATGGGATGTTATTCCCTGCCAGGCCTTTCTTAAGCTCCAGCCCCCAACCCTTTTATCTGATTCTAAAACTGCCTCAGACATAATTGGGTTTCTTAAGACCTGTTTCTCTCACTGGACACGATTGTGAACAAAAAGGACTGAACTGGGAAAATAATTAATTTTAATGAGAGAGACACTGGGGAAGTACGAGTGGCT
The DNA here is from genome assembly GCF_027409185.1 of Cynocephalus volans. Taxonomy (NCBI): domain Eukaryota; kingdom Metazoa; phylum Chordata; class Mammalia; order Dermoptera; family Cynocephalidae; genus Cynocephalus; species Cynocephalus volans. Next base: position 84,614,924 of record NC_084464.1, read on the forward strand.
TCCTCTGTTTTCTTTGATCTAAAATAATGAATGTTCATGCAGCAAATAGAGCAGAAAGATTACAAGCATCTAGTCCTAAACGGAGGTGACACTTTTGTACAATCTAATGAAATCTCCTTCTACAAACCATGTTCACAACTGGGTTTGCTCAATCGTAACAGAACATCCTGGAGCTCTGTATTTTTACTTTTAGTTTGTACAAACTAAGTTGTACAAAATATGCACCATCAGAGGTATTTGAAGAGTGTGCCCAGTAATTTCTATCTCTTCAGGGCATGAATGTAGAATATTTTCCTTTTAGTGTTTAGGACTTTTCTTTTTTTACAATTTTTATGTGAGGAATATCCTATTTGCATTTTCTTCTGACATATGAAGGGATTGTGAGCTTCCCTAAGGTGAAGACAATACTGTGTTCGTTATTGAATTCCAGCATCTCTCACGGTGTGCTGCCTATGGGGCTCAGTAAATCTTTGTTGAAATGAATGAATAAAATCACCAATAAGCCCACCACTGGAATGTAGCCACTATTTACATTTTACTTTCTATAGCTGCAGGCTCTTACAAGCATGAATATTTGTAACAGTTGGGAGAGACCACACAGTAATAACAAACAAACCTGGGCATCTTAGTGGCTCAAAAGGTTTTATTATTATTATTATTATTATGCAAATGCCACTGTGGGCAAGGTGGCTGACCGGGGCAGATCTCCTCCAAATAGTGACTCAGTAACCCAAGAGGCTTCCATCCTGAGGCCTTGTCATTTCAACATATGGCTTCCATGGTTGCTGCCAAAGGAGAAGTGAAAGATGGCAGAGAAAGACAGATTTTAAACTGTCTTGGTCTAGAAATAAAACACTTCATCCCGCACTGTTATCAGTGACCTGACTGCCACCCAGCCTCCACCTCACTGTCAGGGAGGCTGGACAGGTAGAGATTCAATGCTAAACACTCCGAGAGTGAACATGCCCCTGCAGTGTCATCTCCGTACAGCACCATCTCTTTATTGTTTGACACTATTATCATTTTCACTTGTTACATATTATAAGTGATGCTGTGGTTTTGCGGGGGGGGGGGGGGGGGGAGGACTTACAACTTATGTACATTTCTGGCTATTTCAGTATAATCTTCTAGAACTACTACTTATCTTTCTGAAGTAGGCTTCCTGAATTTTAAAGCAGCAGTCCTCAACCAGGGGCAATTTGCCCCCCTGGGGACAACTGAAAATGTATGGAAACATTTTTGGGTGTCACACCTGGGAGAGAAATGTTACTGGCATCTAGTAGGTAGAGTCCAGTGATGCTGCTAAATATCCTACAATGCATAGGACAGCTCATCACAATAAATCAGTAAAAAATGTAACCAGTGTAAAAACTGGTTAACAGACAACTACTTGGTCATACCCTACTGATTTTAAGTGCAGGTAGCTAGGACTGGGGGTGGGGATGGGAGTGGAGCTAGGAGGAAGGTTGGATGGGTGACCTGAGCCCAGCAACTGAACCAATTACTACAGCTTATTTTTCTGGCCCCAAGTCCATTAATGGCAACTGAAATCATTTAGTTACCTCCCATAACCACATTCTATTGAATGAAAGCCTATTACAACAGTTTGATTAGAAATTCTCAAATAATTCTTTATGCCTTTTCTAGTTTTGTACATTTTAGTAGGATTTCTTTGAACTTTCTAACATTAAAACTAAAAAATCCAATCATCTCACTGGCCTAGAACCTCATTTTCTTCTTTAACTGAGTGAAATCCAGCCAAATGGTGTCTTTCATTAAAGATTGGTCTAGTTTTAATCCCATCGGGGAAACTGTATTTTGGGTATTCATTTTTTGAGTTAGTGGATTAGACATTATTATTATTTTTAAAATTGTTTTATTTTAAAATGTAATAACACTTTTGGAGAATTTTTTTCTGCAAAACCTACTTTTGAACTTCAGTTATGTGAGTGGAACCACATTTTATGTGCTATTATGTGTCTGGCTTCCTTAGCTCAATATTATGTCTGTGACATTCATCCACGTAGTGGTAGCATTAGTATTTTGTCTTGAATAAATAGGAATATAGTATTCATTCTGCTGCTGATGAACCCTGTGGCAGTTTCCAGTTTGGGATTATTAAGATCCATACTTACATAAACATTCTTACAATACGTCTCTCATTTTGTACATGTGCATGCATTCATGCTGGGCATATCACTAAGTGAAAATACTGGGCCAGAATTTATATGTATGTTTAGGTCTAACAGGTATTACTAATACTTGTCCAAAGGAGTTTCTACCAAATTACATACTGCCTCCTCCCCTGCAGTTCATGCTACTTTTTGTTGTACCACATTTCTGCCAGCACAAGGTATTGTGAGGACATATTTCCCTCATTCCTTCAAATACTGCTTTAGTTGCATTCCACAGTTTTGTATGTACCTTCTGATTATGGCAAGCAGTCTTGATTTTGCATACAGAACCATAATCTATTCTTTTAAAAATTCTTTTTATAGTAATCTTAAGTAAAACAGGATCAATTAGAAGAAAAATATTTAATAATAGTGTTGATGGAACACAGATGTGGTGACATTCATGAAATTAGAGTATGAATGGTGTCCAAGAAGCACTGATTTAGCCATCCCAAGAATTCATTTCTAAGCTCTTTAAGGCTGGATATGTACCTTTCACTGTCAAGGTGACAGAAGGTGGCTCTCAACCCTGGCTGTACACTACACATCCAGGGAACTTCTGAAAAATGCTAATGCCTGGACTCCACTTCAGGCTGATTAAATCAGAATCTCTGAGTATGGAGGTCAGGAATGGGTATTTTTTAAAGCTCCCCAGATAATTGTAATGTACAGGCCGGGTTGAGAACCACTAATTCTAGATCTCCACCCTACCTTTCCCAATGAGCTCCAAGACTAACTTTTGAAACTTACATTCTAGGTAAAGCATAGAGTTAAGCTAACAGACTAGATGAAGAGGAAATTACATATTTGCACATTTGATTTTAGGAAGTATACTTAGTTTTCACATCTTGTTCTGGGCTACCCCCACTCCCCACCCCCACTAACACCCAGCTGAGGCTGCCTTACTCTATTAGGATGAACCTCCTCATCTCATTCAGGCTCTAATTTCACTGGATGCTGCATAATGAAGAGCAGCAGCAGTAATAATAACAAACTTCCATTTGTTGAATTCTTATTATGTGCCCTCTTTTGCTGCAATGCATTAATGAATATTACTGTACATATAACATTTGGCACGTATGGAAGTATATGTCTACAGGATAAAACCTTTCATATGTAACTTTCTTATAGAAGTGCAATTCACATATGAATTTTTTAGCTTTTTATTTTGAAACAGCCTTAAATTTATAGAAAAGTTACAAAAACAGTGCAAATATTTTTATCCTGAATCATATGAAAGTGAGTTGCTGACATGATGCTACAACCCCCAAATACTTTATGATACGTTTCCTACAAACAAGGACATTCTCCTAGATAACCACAAATACAGCCAATCAAAATCAGGAAATTAACATTGATGCATTATTCTTAGATTCCATTTAAATTTCACCGGTTGTTCCAAATTTCCTTTTTAGCAAAAGGATCCAGTCCAGAATCACATGTTGCATTTAGTTATCTCTTTAGTCTCATTTTTTTTTTTTTTTTTTTGACTGGTAAGGGGATCGCAACCCTCGGCATGGTGTCGTCTGCACCACGCTCAGCCAGTGAGCACACCTGAGCGCACCAGCCATCCCTATATAGGACCCGAACCCGCGGTCTTGGCGCTACCAGCACCGCACTCTCCCAAGTGAGCCACGGGGCCGGCTCTCCTTAGTCTCATTTACTCTGGAAGAATTCCTCAGGTTCTCCTTGACTTCCATGACTCTGATGCTTTTGAAGATTAAAGGTCATGTGGGAGCACATAGGCTTGACAAAGAACAGGGAGTAGACCAAGGGCAAAAGTTCGTAATGCACATACGCAGAACCTAAGCGCTGAAAACAGCACGTGCTGAAAACAGCAAATAGTTTCTGCTAGATTAGATAAGAACATTAAGGTCATTTCTTACCCATTTTTACTCCCTTTGTTTCCCAAGATGTTTTCCAGAGATTGCCCCATAGCCAATTTCTTTTCATTCCCTTGATAAATGATTGATCAAGTTGTTTTTTCTTTTGTATTTCTTTGTCTTTATGATAAAAGCTGAAGCAAGTACTGACTCGGGGCTGCACCTTGTTTTCTCCCTTCTTGAGGGAGTTTTTTCAGTGCAGTACCTTTGGGCTTCTCGTTGCTCTTAATATTTGGGCTCTGAGTTATCTTTGCATCTCTATCACATAGTGAGAAATGACAAGTGGTGTCCCGTGTGAGGAAAACTTTTACTCCACGGATCAGAGACTGACCTTCCAAAGCCTGATAAAGGAGAAGGACATGCAACACGCATTCTGGTGAGGGAAAATCGGAGGCCATGGGATAGCCCGGAATGTCTACAGCAAGGTCTAACTTAGGTCTTTTCAACCAAGGGTTTTCTTTTTCCTCTCCGTTCTTTTTCTTCCATTTTTCAGTCTCTTCGTACAGCTATGAGTAACTCCTTGTCTAAAGAGGAATTTCAACATAAATTACAGCTTCAGAGTCTATCAAAAGCAGCTGGATGTATAGTGACTGAATGCCAGCTTGTGGAATTATTAGTAATTATTAGACCTTGGTATTCACGAGTACATAAGTAATAATTAGTAATTAGTAGTCCTTGGTATCCCTGAGAAGAAAGTCTTGATCTGGATGATTTGGAACGGATAGGCAGATGGTTGAGAAATTCTCTTGGTCCTGTTAAAGCTTCTCCCTTACAGTATAGAATTTATGCAGGCTAACTTTACAGCCAATTCAAGGCAATAAAACTATATCTAACTTAGCAAATCAACATAATCAGGGTTCTTCTGCCCCACCTTCACCTCCGTCACCCCCTCCCTTAGATTTACCTCCATCAGATTTTGTGCCTCTCATGGAAAAATGCTTCCATGAGGGACAACAATTGGAAGGGGAAACCTTACATGCTTTCCCTGTTGTCAGAGGAGGAAATCAAGGGCCTAGGCATGAAAGCCTGCCTTTTGCTGTTTTTAGAGAATTTAGAAAAAGTATAACAGAAAATGGCCTCCAAAGTTGTTTTACAAAAGGAATAGTGGAATCGATTGGAAATGGTCATGAAATGACAGCCTGGGACTGGAAAGTCCTTGCCGAAACTGTATTGGCAACAGCCCAATAGAGTGTATGGCTCCAAGAATTTCATGATGCCGCCACCACTATCTCAATGGAAAATTTAAACAGCAACATCACAATAGGTATAGATACATTAACTGGAGAGGGAATTTATACTAACCCTCAGGCTCAAGCCCAGCTTCAACATCCAAATGCTCACAGGACATGATCTTGACGTGATTAATCCTGGCCTATCTAAAACTAATTTTCAGATGGCTCTTAGACAATCTGAAAACTTACCATTTGCTTTGGCTGATTTTATAGGAACATTAGAATTTTCCTTGCCCCATGATAAAGTTTTACAAGGCTTTCAATTATTGTCCCCTTCTTCCACCCCTATTTTATCACCTATTCCCATTCCTGATGCTTCAGCTGTCTTAGTAGATGGATCTGGAAAGTCTGACAAAGGATCTGTTACCTGGCAAGAACAGCATTCATGGAAACATTTTCTCACCCTTCAGCACCGCGCCACACAGCAAGCTGAAATAGCTGCTGCCATCGCAGCCCTATCACATTTCCCTCATCAGCCGTTAAATATTTTGGCTGATGCTGCTTATGTAGTAGGCACTTTATAAGTTACTCAAGATGCACTAATTCATAATGGCAATGATCCCACTCTCTTTGAAATGTTTAAACAATTACAAAAATTAATTTAATGCAGGACTGTCACATTTTTTGTTACCCATATTAGATCCCACTCAGGATTACCAGGTCCGATTACAGAAGGTAACAGTTGAGCTGATAAACTAGTTATGCATACTACCACCCTTCAGACAGCTGTTGCTTCTCATCAATTCTTTCATCACGGGGCCAGAGCATGAGCTCACTCTCAGAAAATACGCTATAAACAAGCCCAAGAAATTATTCTAGACTGCCCCAACCGCCAAAGATATTCTAAAATGACCTCCCCTGGAGGCATAAATCCCTGTGGACTAAAAGAAAATGAAATTTGGCAAATGGATGTAACTCATTATGACCCTTTTTGGCATCTTAAATATTGACATGTTACTGTTGACAATCGGAATTTATTCATGCCACTGCACAGAAGGGGGAAAAGTAAAACATGTTAGACAACATCTTCTCTCTGCTATTGCTACTATGGGGATTCCAATTCAAATTAAAACTGACGATGGACCTGCATATACTTCCAAAGCCTTTCAAATATTTTATGATACATGGAATATTAAACATGTTCCATTAAATATGGAATCCCATATAATCCCACTGGTCAAGCAATAGTGGAAAGGACTAATAGTCTCCTCTAATCACAATTAAATCAACAGAAATGGGGGAATGTGGAAGGAAGCTTGATCCCTCAAGAACAATTAATGAAAGCATTATTTACCCTAAATTTTTCAAACTCTAATTCTCCAAATTTAATAGCAGTGGATTGACATTTTACCCCTCATGATAGGCTTAAACCTTTTGTTTTGTATTGACATTCTTTACAAGGGCCAAAATGGTTAGGGCCTGTTGAACTACTAACATGGGGAAGAGGGTAGGTTTCTACTGTTCTTTCTCTTACAGGCTCCCTTTGGATACCAGCATATCACGTGGCACCGTGCGGGAACCAACCCAATTCCAGAATTTCAAAATCCTACTGTGCAACCACCCCCAGGAATGATGAACAAGAAACAGAGGATAGATTCATTGACCTCTACGATGCTTTCCTCTGATCCAAATTGGGGTGATTTAAAGAAGCTTACCGCACAGGCGGAGGGCAACCTAGAAACCACCAGACTTCCAAAGATGCCAGAAAACCTATTTCTAGCCATACTTGCTCACATAACTATAAATTCCAAAGGTCCAAAGTTAACATGCCTGTTCATAATATATGGGCTTTTCCTTTTTACTCAGCCTTCTGTAAGTAATAATATATATTGGACCCATGTTTTGAATCCCCATTTTTGATCTGCTTACTTGGGGTGATTCAGAGCCTCCTCTTTCATCTAATGATACTGCTGACACTGGGGGTAACTGGCTTCCCCCTCCTGGTCCATTACAAGATTGCAGAATAAACTGTAGTAAGAACAGTTATCATAATGGATGGCATAAACTTTTTTATAGTTGGTATTTCCTTGTTGAGGAATTGCCTTTATGTGTAGTGACTAATTTTACTGCTGGCAACTTTTGCATTCCCTTTCAACCACAATGCTATATGAATCATATTTTTACAGCTTTTAATCGTATCATAGCTGTGAAACATCAAATATTTATTCAAACTGCAGGAGTCAGTGGAAATTCTAAATGGGGAAACAGTCATCCTAAACCTAATATTCCTGTTTGTTCTCACTCTTGATTTGCTATTGGAGACAGTCTAGACCTTAACTGGGTCTCTTGCCATTAAAATAATTTTATGGAAAATAAATTATATGGTAATCAGACTTTAGAAAATTGGGGCCCAAGTGATGTATTGATACTGGATTCTAATACCACCTGGAATTATACTCTTCCTTTTAATTATTACGATCAGTCATCTCAATGAATTCCTGGTTTGGCAGCTCCTCTTTTGAGGGTATGCTATAATCAATATCATACTCCCATAAAGAAATCCATTTGGCATAAGGCCACTCCCTTTTCCCCCCATATTGTCTGACAAGGGAAATATCAAAGGAATGGAGGTACTTTGCACTGGATGGCCAATGATACCATTGACTTATGTCATGATATGCACATCCCGACCACACATATTTGCTATTTCCTCTCAGGAACCTAATGTTACTATAACTAATTTTACTTCTTCTAAAGGTTTCCATGCTCAAGGTTTTAATATCACCTTCCTTTCCAATAAAACATGCTTTACTCCTTGCATTACACATTCTAATATCTCTGCCTTTAATATTACTCATGTCTTTGTGTTAAAACGAAGAGCAGTAGCCTGGTTACCAAATAATCTTAGTCACAAATGGATGGGGAATTCTGCCCTGGAGCAAGTAATCTCTTTTCTAGAATGAGTTCACCCTAAGAGATTTTTGGGTATTCTTATTGCCTCAGTAATTGCTGCTACAGCTGTGACAGCTATGGGTGCATTGTCTCATTCAATTCAAATGGTTCAAAAAATGGTTATTTTCAAAATGTAACTTCTGAACTTTTAACTCAAACAAAAATTGACCAGGAGACTTTACAAAGACTAAATGCCTTAGAAGCCGCTGTGTCTTGCACAAAATGCAACCATCAGTCATTTAAATGATTTAGCTCATTGGCTTAATCCTGCTAATTGGTTTTCAGGACTCATTGTGAAAATATGGATTATTGCTGGTATTGGTATATTATTTTTACTGAGTTTTCTTGCACTAATGAAGGCGCTATGCACCCTCTTCCAAAGAGCTCTCCATGCTGAAGCCATGCTGACCCTACTTCAAAAGACTCCTTATCACTTCCTTCCTAAACCTACCTCAAACACCCCTGTCAATTTAGAATTTGATTAAACAAAAAAGGGGGATATGTGGGAGCACATAGGCTTGACAAAGAACAGGGAGTGCACCAAGGGCAAAAGTCCTAAATGCACTTATGCAGAACCTAAGTGCGGAAAACAGCATGTGCTGAAAACAGCAAATAGTTTCTGCTAGATTAGACAGGAACATTAAGGTCATTTCTTATCCAGCTTTACTCCCTTTCTTTTGTTTCTCAAGATGTTTTCTAGAGATTGCCCCATAGCCAATTTCTTGGATTCCTAATTTATTTAATAAGCTATAATCCATTAGTAACATTGCTTATTTTGCTGCTTGAATTGTCCCAGACTTGGTCAATGGGAGCCCATTCAAGCTGGCTTTGTATTTTGTACATATCCCCATCATTCTCTGAGCACTTCCTTGTTTTCTTGTACAATAGGATGTTCAGGCTCAGCTTTTACTGTCCCTGCCCAGCCCTGGTATCAGCAATTTATTCAAAGATCTTTGGTTCCTTTCATTACAGAAAGGTATTTAGAAACTAATACCTGGCGCTAGGTGTCCTCTTTGTTACTGAGGTGTCACTGTTCCCAGCCTTCTTGGTAGACAAAGCTAGTGAATATATGTATGTCCACACACACGAGTGCACACACTTAACCTACATACACATATATACTTTACATCATACTTACTTCTATAACTATCCCTACATACTAAAAACCGTGGGTTCAAGCAAGCATTTCCAATTCCAATCCAACACCATGAGGTTCATTGGAGTCTTCTTCCTTTCCAAGTTTGCAATTCTATTCTCCAACAGTGATAATCCTGTCTAACATTATCCTCAATGTATTTACTAATTTGATCAAATCTCTTGTGTGCTACCATTCTCCATACCCTGCTGAAAACTTCTTCCAACCCCCTCTGTGTGGATACCCTCCTTACCTCATTAAGGCTCTGACACCCTGCACTGAACCTCCACTGGCTTTTGATGCCATGTTCTGGGCCACTCCCAATCCTGCAGATACCCTCTTCACCCTACTTGGGCTCTGACACCTATGCTGAGCTGCTCCACACTATGTAGCTGTCCTCATCACACTTGGGCTCTGATGCCCTTCAGTGGAAAGCTGCCACCGCCACCCACACACTTGGACCCCCTTCTCACTCTGCCTGCACACTGACATCTCGTGCTGCATCATCCTCTTGTGTGGATTCCCTCCTTACCCTGCTCAAGCTACCCCAGCTCCCTCATCTCTACCCCATACACTGAGGGCACTTTTGCTCAGCTCCACCTAATGCTATGTATATTTTTAATGGTTTTGCCAAATTGCCATCCAGAGAGATTCTAACAATTTACATCCTACCACCAATGTAAGAGTATCTGCCTCCTCGACACTCTCTGCAATGAAGTGTTATCATTCTTTTAGATCTTTGCTATTTTAAAAAGTGAAAACTTTATATATTTAAATGTAGCTTAAACTATAGTTGAAGAAAAAGTAAGTATGTGCACAAAACAATTGGAATGTATACTCTAATTAAAACCCCAAATTATGATTTCATTAGCACTATCAATCTTTAGTAATAAACTCCAAACTTTATGAAACAATGAAATTTCCTCAGTTATGTAATAACTTATTTCCCCCTGTTTAATAACTAAATTGAGTTTCAGAAACATATTGTTGGTCACAGATTTAATTGAAAGGAATAGAAAATTTTAATTTCTAATGGGACAAGAAAAACAACACATGAACAGTCTGTTTTGACTAGAACAGTTGTCAAATCAATAATTAATTGTCTGTACTTATGTCACTTTGCCTGAAAAAAAAAAAGGTTGCATTTAGGAAGAAAAAAAAAAACCTCATTATATCATAATAATGGAAAGCCTAGGTCATTTGATCTTGTGTCTTAAATTTTTGGAAGGAGTCACAGTGCCACAGTGCCAACAGTTCATCAGGAGCAGCATTGTTCATAGAGAAGCCCTTGGTACACTAGGCACCTAATGGAAGCTCTCTTCCATTTACACTTACCTGGTAAGTGGCACTAAAACATCTATTTACATTTCCCCATAGATGGTCCATGGCTGGATCAGAGCTGTCTGATGCAATTAGCAGGCTGTTATTTTTCTCTTTCAAGGTGCAGTGGAGTTAGGCATGTTAATTTTAACAGCCTCTAGAAGTGAAATGTGATAGATCCCAAGGAATTATGCTATTTTTATTTACAATTAACAGAATCTTGAGAAAAAAATCCTTAACGATATCTCATCTTAAGTTTTGCATACTTTCCTACATTTCACCAAGTAACCAGAAATTGCCCAAGGCTGTTCATTTTGGAGAACAAAGGGGCATCTACAGCCATCTCAGACTCACAGTGTGTGCACCAGAAGATGCTTTGGCCTTTTACAAAAATTCACTTGGCCTATTCCATGTGAAGAGTGGTTTCAAAAGATTAAATTAACTTTGCCAGCTACAAAGATGAGACAGGACTCAGTTATTGAGCATTACTGTATAGAACAAGGTTTTTGGATGAATACATTTTCAGGATATCCTAGCTTTCAGGATAATCATAGTGATTTTACTTTATGTATGTTTGCTAATATCTTACCTATGCATTATCATTCAAGGAATTCTAGAGCTGGAAAGTAGTGTAAAGATGATCCAGTTTAGAGTTCTCATTTTTCAAGTGAGGAAACTAAGACATTAAAGTTAAGAAATATGCCCAAAGCCCTAGTGTCCTCCCTGGAGCAAACTGGCACTGGAGGGCCGATACCAGCCATCAGCAAGGTGATAGCTTCTTTCACCATGTACAAGAAGTAGGACTGCAGGAGTCACTGAGGCTAATTATGGGGAGGGTCACTGGGTGGTGCGGTCAAGATTCAAGGGAGTGTGGAAAAGATGGGGTGGAGGCAGAGCTGGAAGACAGCAGCATTTATTGGAAGAATTTCTGCTCAAACTTTAAGCCTCTGCCTACGTATCACCTCCCTGTGAAATATTTCCTGGCACCTCTTTCCTGCCTAAAAAGAATTAATCATCCCACAGCTGCATTCTTTTAGCTCTTTATCCAAAGTGTGTCATAGCACATATCACTTTATGTTTTGAAAAGGTGTGGACTACAGGAAGAAGTAATGTTGAATTAAATACTTGTCCTCAGTATACCCAACATCATCTGACATATGGTAGGTGTTCAAGATGTATTAATTGAGTGGTTCAGTAAATACCTGAGGGAATGATAAACAAATGGAAAATGAATGATGTCTTGACTTAGGGAGTGGTTGAGGATGAACAGGCCTTCAAGATGGGCTCTTCCTTTCATGGCCCAGGATGCCGAGCTTTTCTAGTTGATTTTGGTTCTGTCTCATTTCTCACTATTAGCTCAAATTTCCAGAAAACTAAGCTTATTATATCATTAATACTCGAGACAAACAGCAACTGGATTCATTGATTCTTTAAAAAAATATTGATTCCTTTATTTTTTCAACAAATATTTATTGAGGGTCTACCATGTGCCTGGTGCTGTTATAGACTGTGTGGATTCAACAATGTTCTTGTCCTTGTGGGTCTTACATTCTGGTGGGGACCAGACAATAGATACATGATGCAAATAAACTGTCAGACTTTGGTAAGAATGATTAAGACAAATAAAGCAAGGTCAAGGGCTTGAGAGAAGGGAGGAACTAATTTCAGAGAGGCCAGTCAGGGAAGAATGTCTCTCAGAGGAGGTGACTTTTGAGCAGAGACCTGTTATATCCCTTGTGTCTCAGATCTGAAGTTCCTAAGATTCCAGAATGGATGCCCCCAAAGCCTTTTTCCCATGGTCATTTTACTGCTTGGCCAAGACCATTTTTAATGTAGTGGTGATGGCCTAGGCTGCCAGGGCCTGAAGTTATCTCTTTCCCTAGATGTCGTCCTCAGGGTATGGCAGGATCCTCCATCCATGTAATTTGCCAGACATTTATGAGAACCCACCACATACTAGAAACCAGCCAGGCCTTGGAAAATGCAGATAAAGATGAATAAGACATGGCTGAGCTCTTAGTGAAGATAGTAAAAATATAAACAAATAAGTTGCAAAAATGTGTGATAGGTGCCTTCATGGCTGTAGGTCCATGGGGACAAAAACCAAAGCAGCTCCTGGGCCCGAGGACTTGAAAAGACACTTGGAAGAGGTGATGCCTGATGGGATCCAGGACATGCTACCTCAAAGTATGGCACCTTGGCATAGTGAATGTTTTAAAAGAATTTGAAGCAAGAAGGTCTCCCTGGCCTTCCCCTGCCCTTTTCCCATGAAATAGATCATAAAACCCTCATGTGAGAGGTGCCCTCTCTATACCTGGAGGAAGGGTGCATCCTTGTCCCCAAAGACAAAGGGACATAGAGAGGAATCTGATCACACAGGCCTTGCCACTTCCCACAGTTTACTACACATACCTCCTACATTGTCCTATCATATTTCTCCATGACTCTCCATTTTTCATCCAACCTACTATACACAAAAACTCTCAGATTTAACCGTTTCTTCAGGTCTTCATTTCCTTATGAAGGCTCTTATATCAGTTAAAACTTACATTAAATATTTTTGTATGCTCTTGTGATGTTAATCTGTCTTTTATTACAGGTGTCCCAGCCATGAACTTAGGAGGGTAAAAGGAAAAGATATTTTTTCTCCCCTACGTGCCTGAGCTAAATCGTAAACGAGAAGTAGGTATTTTCCAGCCTGACATTGGCGTAACAGCGAGGGCAAAACTACGTGCTCGGACTAGAAATTCTGCTTGGAGCCTGAGTCTGCTGACTTGGTTCATTCGTGGGCTGGGAGGTGGGGTGGGGGAGGCCCAGCAGAGATGTGACTCTGAGGAGAAGCATGCTTTCACCCTGAAAAACCGTACACAGCCAAGTGAGGCGCAGCAGTGTGGGTGAAGGTTAGTGATACAGAGTGAGTCCTTCTCGTGGGGGGTCTTTGAAGTCATTGTGGAGGGTTTGTATGTCATATATATATATGACATACACATTTGTGTATACAGCCGTACACACTCAAGGCAGTAAGGAGCCACTGAAATTGTTAGGAAAACTGATCAGGTAAGGATAGGCTGCATAAAATGGGGACAAAGAAACATGGACAGCGGGAAGACTGATAACTGTTGCAGAATCTTTGAGTGGTTGATGAGATTCTGGACCAGGTTCGTGTCAAAAGAATAAGACGAGAATATCATCATTATTATAGAAGAGTGTCAGTGCCAAGGAAGACACAACAGGACTGGATATCTGATGGGATCTGACAAACACAAGTGAACGACACTCTATTCAAAAGGCTTTGTCTCCTTTTTCTCCTCTTCCTCATCATCTCAGTTCTGAAAAGAAAATATGTCCAGCTAATGAGCTTTATTTAGTTTACATAACATTAGTTGAAATTTTTATTACCCAGAAAATGACAACTTCCCATTCTACCCCAACCATTAGGCATGAATTTTAAATTGAAAGAGAGAGTTTCAGAGGCCAGTTTCACTTCACTGCTTTAATTTCCTGTTTGTCAATCTGTATAGATTTCCAGTGCTGCAGAAACGGATGACTGCTGGGCAAAGGAACACAGGGACGCCCGTGATTCTGTCCGGGTTTTTGGATGAATGTTTTGCAGCTCCACATAATAAACTAATTTTCTTCACCTAAACAATTGATGAAAATGGGGAATTTAAGATTCTAAGTATCGCTGCCCAATTCTCTGTTCTTTGGTTCCCTCACACCACCCCTTCTGAATATACTCCTCTGAAAGGCAACTGCAGCATGTCTAAGATGAGACTTGTTCCATGTATTAGAACCAAAAAAAAAAAAAAAAAAAATTCCATTTAACATACTCTGAAATTATTTCAGAAGCAGTAGACTGTTGAATGAGTTTAAACTTGTCTCTGAGTTTTAAGCACCAATCAAATCATTCAATAAGGTAAATTAAGGAAGTCAGCAAATGTAATTCACCCATTTCATCACCTACATTTTCAGATTAAGTGTGCAAAAGCACTTAGAGGAGATGTTAGAGCTCCTTCCCAAGGGAAGTCATGTGATCTTCTCTACCTTTCACAAATGCCTCTTTTTTATATCAAAGGGCCATTCATTTGCTCTTAACAGCAAATAGCACACTCCATTCTCCAAAGGCCACCTGCACAAGCCCAGCATTTAACAAAGACTAAAAAGCTATATCAGCCAATGATAATGAGAGGGTTTTTTTTTGAGACTGTTAGAATTGGATTGTTTCAGAAAACCATCACTGGAGTGTCAATTTCTTAAACGGATTAGATTGGATTGTGGGCTATGTTACAGCTTTCTTCTATTCTTGAAAAATCTAAATCTTTCAAAATATTCTATTAAAAAGTTTTCTAAATAGACCCTTGAAATAAAATGAAACATTTACTAACTCTCATGTACCTGCCTTCAGCCAAAATTCTTTATCCAACTCTCCACTGCCCACGATCCACTCTGCAAGATACCAAAGGGCTTAATTCCCTCCCAGATGTTGGTGGCAGATGCCAGGATGGGATATTTGAAAGTCCCCTGAGATGCATTTTCACTGCTCATCCTCTGGAATTTCTCTTTCAGGCTGAGGGAATTGTGTTTGAGGTGTGGACCCCAACCAGCCTATGCTGGGCTGCCAATGAGAGGAGGCACCTGACTGGGCAGAAAGGATGATGTGGGAACAGGGACATTCTTGTCACTCCCTATACCAGTGGTCCTCAGTTTTGTTGTGCACCAGAATTCCCTGGAGGTCTTCACGCCCAGAGTTTTCAATTTAGTGGGTCTGGGCTAGGGCCTGCAAATTTTCATTTCTAGCAAATTTCCAGTTGGTGCTGATGCTGCTGGTCTGGGATCACACTTTGAGAACCACAGCGCTACAGCATCTTTTTGCATCCTCTCAGGGGCAGGCTGGTGGTCAGCTGTGAACAGCACTGGTTTCTGTCTCCATCCCCTTGGGTTTCGATTATTCTCCTTTCCTCCTCACCGGCTGATTTTCTCTCCAAACCTGCCCTCACCACAGTCATGGCCACCTTTAGGTCTTGGCTCCTTCTCGCCCCTCTCAGAACACCCTTCCTTCTCTTTTCTGTCTCTTCGTCTTCCTTCCATTCTCTAACGCTCAAGACAAATCACACTTTCTCCACAAAGATTGTTTTAACATCTCAAGCCCTCATTTCTCTCTTATTTTCCTAATTCTTCTCTTTGTTTTTTGTTCTTCTGGTTGTCGTTTTTGTTTTGGTGGTCTGTAGCAAGTCTTAATTGTTCTCAGACTGATTCATGGAATTTCTCTCTTTGAATAGACTATAAGCTCCTGTAGGCAAGGATTATTCACAGATGAAGTGGTAGTGATGTTTAACGTGTTGAAAGGTTACCATGTGTAAAGCATTGCGCTAAGCATTTTGTATGTATTAACCCACGAGATATCATTATTGTTCCCCTTTTACAATTGAGAAAAACTGAAGAGCAGAGAGGGTGCATAACTTGCTTAGAGTCACACAGGAGCACCTGGAGGCCAGGATTCAAGCCCTGGTCACCTGAGTTCTTTTTAACCACTACCCAGTTTGTTGTGAGTGTCCCCAAGGCATCTCATGAAAAGCACTTGGCACAGCACCTGGCACATAGTATTGGGAACACTCTGTACATGACAGCCATGATCCCGAAAGGCAGGGCTGATTCCCAAGTAGTTACAGAGGGAGCTGAGCAGACAAGCAGCCTGCCTTTTTTTGTGATCATTTTTACTTTGACCAATACCTTCTGCACTGTCCTAAGCATACAGAGATGATACTCATAGAATAGGTGTGCAGAGCTGCTTTACAAATAGTTCAATTGTCTTTGCACTGTGCTGTTCACCTTCTTTTATTTTCTTCTATCCTTTCGATGGATCACGGCCCATATCTAAATGAGTGAGATAGAGTTATGAGAGCATCCCACATTCACTGAACAACCTTTAGCTGTAAGATTTGCTGCTCACTTGGGGTCTTAATCAATAACCCTAAACTACAGGGCACATAGAATATACCAATTTCCAGATGTGAAAATAGAAAATAAAATGTAACACAAAAATTTATATTTATGACCATATTCATATTAGTATATTTAAAAGTTAAACCAATAATGGCAATACAAAGATTTGATAATCACTATAAAAATATTTACTTTGCAAACTTTATAGTATAGTAGTTATTGTATTGATATTCTTTTGCTCAAAAGCAAATCTCTTTTTTTGGCATATTTCTTAATTGCCCCAAATGAACATGTTTGTCAGTAGCTGAAAGCCTAGAGTATTGTTTGGATAGGGTGGCCTCTTTTAGCACAAGAAGCTCTAACATCCACGGTGTCAAAGAATGACACACATGATTTATCACACATCAAAATTCTGAATATACCAGGCAGTCACATGTGTCATCATACTAATTTCTCCTTATAGGGAGTCTCCCTATCTAACTCAGACTTTTCCCCTCTAAGCACTGAAGTATATGCTTTGGGGTATTCCTGCTTCTTCTATTAAAAGATAGAAAATAATGTCTCAAGCAGAAAGCACTTAACTCAAAACCCTGAAGTACTCATTTCAATCTGCATCACCTTGCAGTGTGAGCAGCAGCCCACTAAGATAAAATGCATGGACTTTGAGAACAATGGATGCATTAGCTGTGTGGACTGAGCTCAGCTCCACTGGGCCAGATACATGTACAGAGCATGCCACAGGAAGCCTGAGTCATTTGGTGTGAGCTAAATCAAGAGGACAGCGCCTTTCAGGGAGCCCAGGTGCAAAGGCAGGCCCAAGCCTCCACCCCAGGAGGCAGCTTGCCCCCTCTCCTACAAGAGGGCAACAAAGAAATCCCACCGGTGGCAGCAATGCAGAACTGGGGTGGTGGGCACTGATTTGAGCAAAAGCCTTGCTCAAAGATGCAGTGAGGCATGTGCTGAAAATGCCAGGCCGGGACAGCTAGAGCCCCAGCTTCAAGGTGACCTGACTGCTGCTCAGTTAAGCTTGCTGCCTGCAGAGCTGCATTTTTGGCCTCAGGTACTAAAGTAGACTGTTATTAGCAGCCTCTAAACCTGCTGTTTTCCACATACATACATGTGAATGGTCCTTTTTCAGTGATCTATGCTAATAATAGGGAAAATAATGAATAATTGACCCCAAACTTGACATTCCTTTACTTTAACACTGTTCCCGTCCTCTCCTCACCCAATTATCTTACCAGAGTTTCCAGCAAATCTTAACCTTGAGGTTTTACCCAAACGTGCTTCTCTGGACCTCTGACTTCCAAGTGTGTTTCTGTGTTCGTGCGTCTGCTGCAGGAACCACAAAAACCCAGCAAAGTTCCCCAAACCCCTGCACTGAAAGGACTTGCATGTTTCTCTCTGGAGGTCTTTGGGAGGCTGGGTCCATAAGAAGGACTCTCTTCTTAATCAAACTATCCGCTTCTGTGGAAACCTAACAGTCTTTGGTATATAACACGAAGGCTTTTGTCTTGTTGCAGTTAGCTTCCAGCCAGTTAGCTGTTCTTTTTCCCTTCAACCCAGGTCCATCTCAGAAAACCAGGTTAGCTCTAAATGTGATGATCCTCTCGAGCAAACTGTATAGGTGTGGATGTGTGTGCAAATTTAGAAGCATTGTCACTTCCCTCCAACGCTATTTCTTCCTCCTTAAATCAAGAGGAGGAAAATTGCTAATTTCTTGGTTGAAACCGTTTCTGTTATGTTACCACGTGCTTGAGACTGCTGCAAGCAAATGTGTAGGTTTTTACTGAACTGTGTCGGTTTTTAGAGCTGTGGATTTCAGAAAGCCGCTCCAGATCTCAGGCTTCTAAAGAAACTGCCAGTGAGATCAATGCTGCTATATCTGGCTCAGCGTCATATCCCAGGCGCCTGAGTGAGTTTTGAGGGAGAAATAATTTAATAGGGAAAAAAAAATGCCTTCACTTCTGCATAACAGACACTCCACCAATTAACTGAATATCAAATGCTTTTGCCAGAGTAATCTTGTCCTTGGTATAACTTAAAGATGCTTGTCTATCAATTGTTCTTTGCTCTTATCTTCCATTAATATGAGTATGGGGTGGGGTGGGGTTGTTGGGTGGTCTGCTGACAACTCGGCCTCATTGTGATACACACACACCCCATTCTTCTCTGTTTCTCAGAGGAAAACCAGGAACCTCATTTCCCACTTCTTTCCTTATATACCTCCAGGTTAGGTTTGGCTGGTGAGAAGCACCCCCTCTCACTGAGCTGTCCAAGGCAGTAAAGGATGAAAAGCCTTTTTTCCTTGGTGCCAACTACAGGCAGTCACTCAGGTCCTTGGCTTCTTGGAGTCCCCCTGAGAAGCACTCACTATGGACAACTTGATCACATCAGCTGCTCCAATTTCCCTGAAGATCGTGGAAACTTCCAGACATCCTAAAATCAACCTTCTGACCTTCACCTACCCAGCCCTTCTAATGATTGTGTGAGCCTCAGTTTCTCTATCAACTCTCCAATCAAAAAATGTAGAATGGCTTCTGTTTTCTGATTAAATCCTAGCTGGTACATGGGCAAGGGATTCCTTTTCTCAAGCCCCTCTTTCCTTATAATACAGAAGGTAGAAACATTAGTCAATGAGAAAGTACTTACTGGATGCACATGACTTACATTGCAGTGCATTAAGTTTGAGGACACATTAAAGATAAAGTTCCCACCTTCAAATGGTTCCAAATAAAATGAAGATGTAATAATGCCTACATAAAATGCACGTGTAAACACAATAACTAAAAATGTATGCTAAGGGAAGATTGGATTTGGGGAAATGTTTTGGAGGCAAGAAAATTGTAAGCATGTCTCCTTTCTTTCCAAAATCTGCTGACAAATGCTCCGTGGGTGGTTTTCCTGGCCATGTGCAGTCATCCATGATCGCATCCTGAGCTGCTCTGACATGCCATGCTGCCAGGGCAGCACCATCGCTGGATGCCTGGTGAAGAGGGAGGCCTGTGAATGAAGAAATTGTAGTGTTTCATTTTCTGCTGCTTTCTGCACATTCATAGCGTATATATCTGGGAAGAATTTGAGGTTAAAAATAATGACCATGAATAGTTCCATTCAAAGTCAGTGTCTGCTAGTTAGAAGGATTTGGGCTTCAAGAGACAGAAAATACTGACTTGAACTGGCTTAAATGATATAAAATGGGATGTACACACGATCAGAGGCTCAGTGGTGTCATCTATGCATGTTCTCATCCTCGCCTCTGCTGTCCTCGGTTCTATCTTGACATTATTCTCCTTGTGGAAGCAAGACGGTGGCAGCTTTCCCAAGTGAGACATCCAGAAACAAAACAACACGGGGTGCCAAAAAAGGAGCACGGCATCTGCTGTTTGTTTTTCAGAAAAAAGGAAAACTTGCCCTAAATTCCACAGCATTCCACCCCTCTTACATGTGCCATTGGCTAGAAGTGGGGCACGAGTCCACCCTTAAACCTATCATTGGAAAAAGAATGACACCATATAAATGGCTTAGTTCAGCCAGGATGTAACACTGGAACTAGGGACAGGTCTCCTCCTATGTGCCTCGTTGGACTGGGATGGGTGCCTGATACTGGGCCTTGGGCAATGAGAAATAGGAAAGGGGTGTACATTGGTTTCTCTTTAAACTGGTCAAAAACATAGTTATTATAACAAGAAGCCAGGGAGGACCCTAGGACTTGCAGAGTCTGTGTTGCTCACAACAACCACAGACCTTTGAGGAGTTTCTAGAGGACCCCACCTATGTGCTCCACCACACTCACCTGTGCTTGTGTCCGATTGGACTCTATGCTCATTTGCATCCAGCCTTACCCAGAATTCTACTTTCAATCCTGATTTTCATGAGAGGAATACTTCTTTACCACGAAAAAGTCAAGGTCAGAAGAGAAGCTGAACGTTGTACTGAGGTCACAGAAATAAAATTCCATTATTGTCATTATTGTGCTTAGAGTAAGCTGAGTCCTGTGGGTGAGAAATTCTAGGTTTCAGGATTGAAGGGCAACCCAAAAATTGTCACACCATCAATAATATGCACACAGAGACCTTTTCATAAAAGGAAGCAATGCCAGACCTGGCAGACCCAGAGATGACCTGGTTCAGCATTTTACAGATGTTATTAGGTTTTCCGCAAAAAAATTTAAGAAAAGAACAGTGACTCCATAGTTCACTACGTTAGGGAAATGCTGGATTAAACAAGGTAAATAGGCTTATTTACCTCAGGACCCATCAGTGCTTTTGATATGGTACCATAGATTGTGGGTCTCCAAAGGGGGACATTATATTCAGTGTTTCCCATACATATTTGACTACAGAATACAATGGAATATGGTGAGACTGATGTGCAGAAACCACTTTGGGAAATGCTGCCCAGGCCCTTCATTTCACAGTTAAAAAAACTGAGGACCTGTTAGCTGAGAGAACTTGGCTACGGTTACCCCATTAGCTAGGATCCCTCGAGAAACAGATGCAATAGTCAAAAGAGCTTAAATAAAAAATATAAAGTGATGAATTTAATGTAGCCAAGATTAGGGAAGCCAACAAAGTATGGTGAGACACCCAGGGAATCATAGCAGCAAAAACCCTAAAGGGGAAAGGGATGGAACCTTGCTGCTGAAGCCCGGCTGAGAGCTGGAGACACAGAAAAGGGGCTGCCTGTCAGAACTGGAAGGTGGCAGGGAGGAGGGGGATAAATGCGTGACCTCAACCTTGCTCTCCTCCTGTCCTCCCATTTCCCACGGGTGCCATCCATTGACAAGCCCAGCAGGAAGCCTGAGGGCAGGGAGCCGGTTTCTGCAGTCCAAGGAGGGCAGCCTCCCAGGCACAGAGCCCAGAAAAGAAGGGAGGGGTGTATCCACGGGCAAGTGGGGAGTAACGAGCACAATCGCATAGCAAGTTTTCTGCTTTTTTCATTTTTGAAAAATGTTTACCTCAGATATTTCTTCAATTTATTTGAGTTGGTTTAACAAAATTTAATCCAACATAAAACAGAAAAAAGATAAAAACTGAAAACACAAAGCAGTGATTCTCAAAGTATGGTCTGGGGAATTCTAGGGGTCCCCAAGATCCTTTCAGATCTGCCAGGTCAATTTATAATAATACTAAGATGTTGTTTAGCTTTTTACTTTTGACTTCTCACAAGCAAATAGTGAGGTTTTCCAGAGGCTTCATGATGAGTGATGTCACTGTTCTGATGGCTAATGCAATGTGTGCTTGTATATTCACATGTTTAAAAATTGCTCAGTTTTAATTTCTAATATAGTAGATAATAAACATTACCCACTTAAACAAAATCTCTTTGGGGTCCTGAATAATTTTTGATGTGAAGGGATCCTGTGACCAAAATGTTAGAGAATCATTGATGTAAAGGTAGCAAGGGGACAAGACGTGTCAGGTACTTGAAAAGAACTATTCTTAATGCAGGACACCAAATCTTTTAGGTTATGCTAGTAGCAAAGCCTATAGGAAACATAAGGGTTACATAGTAAGTAATCCCTAGAGTCTTGGATGTAACTCAGGTAGTTTTCTAGCAACAAAGTACAAGAAGTCCTTGTATGTAATTCATGTATAATGATCTATTTATGTAAATAATGATATGAGATACTGAGTAATAAAATATCTTTATTGCAAGGGTGGTATATTAGTTTATTATTGCTGGACAACAAATAACAATATCCATTTCTTATCTCACAGTTTCTGTGGCTCAGGAATCTAGGCATGGCATAAATGTGTTCTCTGCTTAGGGTCTCACAGGCTAAAATGAAGATGTTGGCTGGGCTATATCCTCATCTGCAGGCTCAGCTAGGGAAGATTCTGCTTCTAAGCCCCTTCAGGTTGTTGGCAGATTCATTTTCTGGTGACTATAGAATTCATGGCAGCTTGCTTCTTCAAAGCCAGTGACAGAGAGAAGAGAGTCTCTGCTGTTTCAAATCTCTAACTTCAGGGAAGGTCTGGACCTTCTTTCAAAGGGGTTAACTGATCAGGTTAGGCCCAACCAGGTACACTCTCTTCTGTTTAACTTAAAGTCAACTGTTTAGGGACCTCAAATATATCTGCAAAATTCCTTCACCTTTGCCATAAAACATAACATAATCACAGAAGTGCTATCCATCACCTTTGCCATATTATTTTGGCTACAAGCGAGTTGCAGTTTCCACCCACACTCATGATGGGGGAATTAAGGGGATGACTCATAAGGAGTCATTCTACTGTGTGTCTGACACATGTGGGGAACAGATTCAACCATAATCAGAAGGGTTTTAACAGAGACACCTGGGAGTTAGCACAAATGCATGACTGAATTACAGAGGAACAACCTCAGAAAGAGTATCCTTTTGGGCAGGATCTTACTTGTGTAAACAACATTCCAGACTTTCAATCAAAACACTGTGGTCAGAATCAGAAACTCAGAAATAGAGAAGCATTGCTCCCCCAGGGAAATGAAACAATGACAAAGAAGATGATGTAAAAGATGATGGCTCAGAATCAAAATACAGCTGCACCAGCACCCTGCAATTCTGCTACTGGTTTGCTTCGTGGATTTGGCACCTCTAGTCCAATTACCATTGGCAAACACAAATCATACTGTAAAAGTTAACTAGGATTCAGAAGCGTTATCTGAAGGGCAAGCAGATGTGTATGAGGTTTTTTAGTCCCTAATATATGTCTTTGAAATTGCTGGACTGTATTTTAGTATTTTCCTAAGCTCTCTTCCTGAAAATGTTGAGGAAAAAAGCTAATAGGATTTTAAAAGGAATATCCTATGGATGGGGTGGAGAATTGAGGAAATTTTCTAGAAATAAACTAGTCTATAACTTGGTGATAAGAAGTTTCTCTTTGTAAAGATGGATGAGGTCACTCTTTTTGCCCACGATGCAGAAACAATACCTGTAGAATTAATCAGGACAGCTAACCCATCAGGAAGATGAAGGTCACCATTTTCAGGGGACAGCTCCAGTAGGCTCCATATGCTCTGTACTCAGTTTACTCTAAAAAATGTTGACTGGAGATAAGAATGAAGATAAGGAAGATGATAATTTTCTGAAAGTGTTAAAATCCAAAGTCTTAAGAGCTGTCTTTGCTATTTGTAACTGACCAGGGCCATTTGATATGGGATACAGGATTGGCCCCAGATGGGTGAGGGGAGAGGACGGGGTGCAAGAGGGGGTACTGCCAGGTGAGGGACCGCTCAGAAGGAGGCAAAGGGCCTCAGAGGCAGACTTGAACTATTTTAAATGTTTTTCACGGTGGCTGCTTATTTTTGTTCTGAATAGTTTGCTTATGGCAAAAATGGATATTTCCCCAACAAGCCTCAGGAATAAAAGACACAAGTTTATCATTAATTTTTATTATATTCTGCAATTTAAATCAGCCTAGATGCATTTGTAACTTTTCCAGTATCATTTATTTGTTTGTTTGTTTGTTTATTATCTATCTATCTATCTATCTATCTATCTATCTATCTATCTATCTATCTATCTATCTATCTATTTGGTGGCTGCAGGTACAGGGATCTGAACCCCCTCCTTGGTGTTATCAGCATCACATTCTACCAAATGAGCTACCCTGCCATTTTTTGGTATTGTTTATATGTAATCAAGTAGATCCATATTCAGGTTCTTATCATATATTAACAGGGCCATTTATTAACAAACAGTTATAAGATTGAACTAAACTCTGATAAAGGTTTTAAAATCTGTAATAAAACTAATGTCAACAGTCATTATTTAGAATCTAAATTTATAGATACATTACTATAATATCTTGAAAGAAATTTGTATTGATTGGCTATTTTTAATATTAATAAAATATATAAAAGTCAATATTAATATGTGGGAATATGAGTACAATTTTTAAAAAGAATAATCAATAAGTTATTGTTTTCTTAGTTCTTTTATACAGTATAAAGTGTTGAAGATAATCTGTTAATCTGTTTCTCTCTGAGTCCTATGTGATAGTTTCAGTTATTTTCATGCCTATCAAAAATTTTGAAAAATTACTGTAAGAATGTTTATCTTAATAATTCTTGCTCTTCCTCCATTTAAATGTGTTTTTTTCAAAATAGCAGCCAGGGTTCTAAAGGTAGGTGAGCCACTTATAATAAGGGAGACACTGTAATTAAATTATTGTACTGCCACCCTTTGAGCTGTAATTTGAAAGGATGAAAGCTTAATTTTTCCATCAACAAAGTCAATTTCATACAAGCTGTTGTTCAGAGTGCCACATGCATTTAAAAATTACATGTTTAAACTAATCAGGAGCAAACAGAATTTAAACCCCTTATCACAATAACATGGATGGATTATAAATTTATGGAGCATTTTTACTATAGAAAACTAAATCCATTCAAAACGTACCCAGAAGTCATTAGGCAAAAAGAGCAGTATAGGTATAAAATACCCACTGTGTGAGCTTAAGGCAGAAAGGTCTCTAACAAATTAGAGTAAATAGCAGCTGAACTATCCTCACCATGGCTTATCTGTTCAACCTAGCAAGGAAAGAAAGTTAGCATTAATTGGTACGCTCAACGCTCTCTCAAAGGAACAGGCACTTAGAGCAATTAAGTCAGATGCAGAAAAACAGCTCTGCCTTGAAAAGCTGACAGCAGGATTCGGGCACAATATACGTAATGAGTGGCTGAGGATTTTAATGGATGGAGGCTTGGAGACTAATGGACAATTAATGTAAAACAGATGACTTCCCTTGGAGATGACAGTTTTGAAAGATGCTTCACCTGCTGCTCAGACAAATGTGGCTAAAGTGAAATGAAGAGAGGAACGTGGTCTTATTGAACTCGGCTAGAGCAAGTACTTGTGTCCCTGCTTTCTCCTTGAATATTTTCAAAAACTAGGTCAGGAATTTAGCAGTTCTCTGCAGCTGGTAGTGCAACCCCCCTCCCTTGGTCTCCTGCCATCCCTGGGGGCCTGAGATCACTGACAGTGTCTCTTAAGCAGTTTTTCCGAGGAGCTGCCCTGGGGGATCACCCAGTTTTACAAGGGAAAAAAAGACAGGGCACATTATGGTGTTACAGCCTAGCTTTTAAAATGACACCAAACCACTACAACATAAAAATTGTAGTAAATACATGTTGGAGCATCTCTTAGAAATTTTAGAATGTGGCTTCTTTTCAAGCTTAGCCATTTTGATTGTGCTTACCACAGTAAGGCAGCTGGAGTCCTTCAAACCTGAGCTTTATAACCACAGACAGGCCCCTCCTGTTAAGTGGTTGGGTACCAAGAGCGTATGGAGTTATGCACAGCATAACAACGTTTTCGTCAAGATGGACTACATACAGGACAGTGGTCTCGTAAGACAATAACAGCTGGAGGTGTGTCATAGGCTATACCATACAGGTTTGTGTAAGTACACTGTACGATCACTGACGAAATCGCCTAATGGTGCATTTCTCAGACCGTATACCCATTGTTAAGTGACTCAAGACTGTACTGAAATTAATTGTTTGGAAAGAGAATTCATTTCCTACAGAAACAATGCTGCGATGGCATTTAAGTTTCCTTGTGATCCCCCCAAAATCTGTTTATCCCAAAGTGAGGCTTAACGCATATCAGTCTGTTCCCTGGGTCTCAGTGTCAGGAGTCAGCTGCTACTACAGTAGAGAGGAAGAGGGAAAGAAAATGGGTAGTTTTTTTCCTTTTTCTTAGTAGGAAGTGGGATTGCACTGAATTATAATTTTGAGGTACAAACTCATCCTTGACAATTTTCTATCTCCTAACACCCCTGTGCTCAACCCTCAGGAAATCAGTGCCTTTATGTAATTTAAGCTGCTGGGTGTGTCACCCCTGTCTCCAGCCCTTCCCGCTCCAAATGTACCAATCTTGGTAATTCTCCACTCATTCTCTAATTTACCTCCATTTGCTCAGAACACTATATCACAACTAGAAATTAGAGTAACACAATCTACATGGGCTAACTAACACCCTTGCACAATGGCCTGAATATTCCCTAATTCTCTTTGCATATTTAAAAAAAAAAATTATTCTAACTGACACGCATCTCCAACTGACAGAATTTCTGTGAGAAAAAGTCAAGTGAAAATTTTGGGTATCTAACTCAAAAGTATCTACATATGCAGGAGAAATGTAGGAGGATATTTGTTATAGCAGTGAAAAGTAGAAACCAAATGAAAGTCAACAGGAAAATGCCTAAATAAAGTATAGTACATTCATATGGTGCAATAGTATGCAGGACTTGTGTGTGTACATTAGAAAATTAGAAAAAGTTACCCCTTCCTCTCAGCCTGACCGGATTTCAGCCCCCCAGGTGCCCACTCAGCAGGGCACAGTTGGGCAGGACAAGATTTGCACAGCTTGGTTTATAAGCCCTGCCCCTCCCTCCCAAGTGAACACAGAGCTGTGGCAGCAGCAGATCTTGGATTAAGGCCACAAATATTAATACACGTGGATTGTGCATTATAAGCCAGAAATTCTTAGTGGGTGCGGCACTTGCTCAAAATTGGGTAGGCAAGAAATATCTAATTATTCAAATCAAATTAAATCTGACAGCTATCCTCTATGCCATGGAATTGGCAAGAAATTCAATGTTAGTTATTTGTCTCCTTTCCTCCTCCCTGGGTTTACATAAAAATCTGGAAGGCTTATTTTGTACCCAGAAAGTAAGCAGGGCTCTCAATGTGTCACAGGTGCTGGGGATCTTCACTGCCCAAGGCTTAATCTACGGAGGCAGGCCCTCCTGGTTCTGGGCTAAGCTGCTTCTTTCTAGCTCCATTCTCACCTGAGATCAGCCTGGCCAGGGCACTGCTAGGGAAGGGGCACTGATCTCAGGCTTTGGGAAGCCTTCAATTTCAACAGATTCCATGTTTCCTGGACAAACTCATTCTCTTGTCCAACCCCCCCCCCCCCCCCCCCCCCCCCCCCCCCCCCCCCCCCCCCCCCCGTCCCCCAAGGCATACACACTCTCCAGCACAACTCTCTCAATGAGCTCAGGTTTCAGGCCTCTGAAAGGGAAGGGAGGTCTGTGGGTCCTGGCCAGTAGCATCAGTATTAAAGGGAGGCTTATGGTCAGAAATGCGAATCAAAAATTGGGGGTGGGGCCCAGCATGCTGTATCTTAAGCCCTATATGCCTGAAAGGAACTTGGGCTTTCTGTTCTGACCTCACAACAACCCACCCAGAGGCAAAGGAACTTCAAGTCCTGGCTACTTCTTTCAAATAGGGGAAGAAAAATAGAGAGGTAAAAACAAAACAGCTCTGATTTTTTCAGATCCCTCTACAGCAGCAAAATAACAAATAAACACCTAGTTAATTACCCCTCCCCTTTGATAAGGCACTGTGTAAAGCATACTCTGGGTTTATAAAGGATAAAGAAAACCTGAGAACTCATCTGATCCACACCTCTCCAACAAATCCTCACCCCTACCTTCCAGGTTTAAGAATTCAGGAGGCTTTATCCTGAAAAAGAGCATGCTGAGAAATAAAGGTCAAGTATTCAGACTAGGTTGTTCCACATCTCCATGGAAGGAAGAAATGTGTGAACATCCCTGGAATTTCAATTGTGTCTCCTCTTACAAGGATTTTTAAATTGATCAAGAAGGAATCAGTACGTAACTTTCTTGCACTAAAGAATTCCATATAAAGAAAAATACAGTACCCCCCAAATATATGAGATAAATGCTAATTTTTATCACATTATCTTATTTTAACTTCATCAAAAAGGTTTGATTCATGCAAAAGAGGATAGTCATCATTTTTGTTTTAAAGCCCAATTAAATGTCACCATTTCCTGATCCATCCCCCTGCTGCCCCAGATACTTCTCACACATTTCAGACCTGAAATTTTCTGAGCTGTTTCTTCTTTTCCAAGTCATTTTAAGAACCTGGCATTAAAACATAATTACATGACTGAAAAATACTTCTGAAGCCTGCTCAGTGTGACTTTTTTTAATAGTGAGGTTTCCGAATTGCATGCCTCATAGGATGATTTTCTGAGCAATGTATAACTTAAGACCATCTCTGCGGGCCTATTAGTCACCTTACAAAATTGCACGAACTCTTTCAGGCCCCTCGGGGTAGCCACGCTCAGCAATAAATGAATGGATTATGCTTCAGACATATTTTTAAACAGTATATATTAACAACCAAAACTGGTGAGCAGTTTTTGGCTTCTGAGATTATAGTCATAGTTATTACTCTAAAATATAAGATTTTCTTTTTATAGAATAAAAAAAAATTTTTTTTAAAACCAAATAGAGAATTAGCCTCCAAGTTTTGCTTAAGAAAATCCAGGCCACAGATCAATTCAGACCTTGATCAAGGTCACACAGCCTCTTTTCAGTGCAGCAGGAGTTGGACTCAGTCCCCCCACGCTTTTCTCCACCTGCCAATTGTCAGTTTCAGCCAATTCTTAATTTTCCACTGGCCATAAAGCGAGTTCATTACCTTCCATCACACGATTGCCATCTGGTGGTTGTAGTGGTTATTGCTTCTTGTGAAATGACTCAAAAAGGCCAGAAAGAAAATAGAATAAGAATTAATTCATCTTTAAAATTTATTGAGTCTACTCTTCTGTCAGGTGCTTTATTTATGTTATCTTATTTAATCTTTACAACACTGTGATCTAGGTACTTTTACTCACGAAAAAATGAGGCTCAGAGAGAAGAAACTTGCCCAGATTCACATAGTCTTGCTCCCATGTGCAGCTCCCAGGTGCAGAAGCTGGATCCCATTCTTCTTCCCTGGGGTTGAGTCCTTGCCCTGTAACTTTGACCTACGAATGGCTGGGTTCTCCTAGCTCTTAGCAGTCCTCTCTGATCTCTGATATTCCGTAGGCCGCACTGATTAGTTCAGGGAGAGCCACTGACACTTTTGCTAGGACAGGTGAGGGGGAGGCATGTGCTATTTTCCACTTACATAGCTAGTGGTAAAAACAGTGTAAGCCTGGATGCTGTCCAAGCTCTGCAAAGTGGAGCTGAGAATAAAGTCACCACAGTGCAGGAAAAACTAAGGGATGGAGAGAAACTTAACTAGGTGACATCCCTTATGACCTCAATTCCAGCTATGTTTGAAGCCAGCTCTACCCTGAGTGTTTCAGTTTTGAGCCAATAAATACCCCTTTAAGGATTAAGACAGTTTGAAATAGGTTTTCTGTAGCTTGTGCTGAAAAGTCCTGACCAATATACCAAGGGTCTGCCTCTTCCCTGTGCCTTCTATGTTCCTACTCTGAACTGTCAGCAAATCAGTATTTGCATTGTGCCTGTGTTTTCCAAAACCTATCATTCTCTTCTTGAAGTTACAGTACTTAAGTAAAAACACCATTTGAAAATATTTAAATATAATTTTTAATGAGGTTTCTATGTAAATTAAAAAACACAAAATACCTTGAAAATCTCTAATAATTTCTTATCTTAAATATCAGCTTCTCAAGAGCAACCAGGAAGTCTACCATCAAAAGCAATTATTCTTTTATTAAGGCAAGCAAAAATTGAACAGAGCTTTGGGACTTGTAAGAGGGCCTAGCCATCTGTCCAGGATTCAAGTGTCATTATGGCTTGGAGGAGTGCAGTGGGTTTTGTTAAATGACATTCCTTTCAGAATGCATTTATTCAAGGTAAGGTAAGACACACTTTAAGAAAGGTAGCCCTACGAATCAATATTTTAAAAAATATTTGCTTGTTATTTATATTTGGATAATGGGAGAAATTAAATTCTTTTCTTAAAATTATTCATCCTTTTCTTAATGTTCAGAATAAGAAATTTATTTACATGCCATTTTCTAAACAACATAACTTCTTTGGAAGTGAATTGTTTGCAATTTCAATGATAAAACAATCACTTGATGCCAGAAGACAGTACATGCTTATAATTTATTTTCCCAGCTTTTGGACTGTTTGCTAGCTAGTTTGAGGGTTGGTTTGCTAAAGGCCTCGCTGATAGCTGCCCCAAGCAATATTCAAATCCCTATCACAAAAGTTCCCACAGAGATATTTTGACTGCAATAAAGGGAGGTTTGGTTTTTTGCTTGTTACTATTTGAGGTTGCTCTATCCATGGGAGAAAGACATTTCGCAAGTAACGTATGCAGCTATGAATAGACACTGGAGGTAAGTGCTACTATTTTTTTACTGATTTATTTCAGTGATGTTTTAAAACTATTTTAAAGATTACTGACCAAGGCAGCTCAAGCGCGCTGGCTTCTCCCCTCCTGGCACTGCCCCTGGTTTTCTAGCTTCTCCAAGAAGCCTCAGTTTGAGCCTGGAAGAGAGGGCCAAGTGGGCAAAAGAGGGTGAAGCTGTAAAAGAGGGCCAGGTGGAGGTCTGTCCACCATCACAAGCACTCATTCACACCTTCAGCTCTTTCCATTCAGAAAAGCTTTGCTTTGAGCTCTTTTTTTTTTTTTTAAATTTAACATATTAGGCTTTCTTAAAAGATTTTCTTTCACTCATTTAACAATTGTCTACGGAAAAGCTACCTTCCAAGCATTATGCTCAGTCACTGTGGTACTTCACTGAACAAGAAAGTCAAGCACCCTATATTTATGTTCTAGTGGGGGAACAGACAGTGCACAAACACACAAGAGAATCAATAAAACTATACATATGGAAATTAGTATTATAAAGAGATCGAAGAGGTAGTGTGATAGAGGGTGGCTAAAGGGGAAGGCATTGTCAGGAAAGGCGGTGAGAAAATGCCCCACTGAGAAAGTGATATTTGAGTGCTGTATTTGAGCCGTTAGAAGTTTTTGAACAGAGGTATGATATGGCCCATATTTTTAAAAATCATTTTTGCATGCTTGGTAGAAGGAGGTGAGAGAGAGTGAAAGCAGAAGGGCCAGTGGGAAGCAATCGGGATCCTCCTTGCAGGAAATGGTGGTGACTAGGATTCAGATAGCAGCAGCAGAGATAGAGAGAAGTGGATACTCTGGGGCATATTTCAGAGGCTAACAGAACTTGCAGATGGTTTGGATACAATGGATGAAAGAAAGGAAGGAATTGAGAATGACTCCTAGTATTTTTGGTTTTCAGAAGTTGGATGAATAGTGATGCCTTTTGCTAAGAGGAAAGATAGGGAGAGAAACAAGTGTGAGTGGAGAATGTAGAAATAATGTTTTGTTCTGGTTAGTTTTGGCTTACCTGGGCCTTCGTTATTCAAGATGAGATGCAAAGGAAGCAGTTTTCTATGGAGACAGGAGCTCAGAGAAGAGATCAGGCCCTACAGATTCCATTTTAATTTAGTCACAGATCTAAATCATTGGGATCAAAGAGATCATTAAAAAGTGGACCCAAGACTATGTTCAAGGCACTCAAGCAATTAAAGTTTGAGCAGAGAAAGGGGAGGTAAAATAGAATGGAAACCTGGCAAAGGTGATGGATTCTGCTGCAAAACAAACAACTCCCATCTGCCAAAAAAGATAAGAAATCTGTAACAATTACCAAGGGTGTTGACAGCACTAAGCCTCAGGAGCAATCCAAAATTACTGGCTGGGCAGAGGCAGGAAATCTTGGATAGTGATTCAAGAAGGAAACCAGGAGAATTCATTGAGTTTTCCTGCTTTTAATATGTCTGCAAAGATTATAATTGCTTATTTTGGGAGAACGATCCCATTCCTTAAATGCTATACTCTGGGGGGGGGGGGGGATGTCCTAATCCTGGGTGCCATGACTATGGTTCTATCATTTATATTCACGTGGTCATCATTTTCAAAGAATGCTCCAATACCAGGTTGGCTAGATCAGGTATTAGTCTCAACTACTCTCTTCCAGATCAACTCCTCTTCCTTGCCAACCTTGGATTTCTATACTGAGCACAGATTACCATTCCAGAAAACACTATGGTGAGTTCCCCTTCAAGAGCCCTTCCCAAATTTCCTGCCAGACAAGCTCCATTGGAATCATTTGTCATCAATAAGATAAAGTTTAATAACGTTGGACCACAACAAGGAAAGAATGGACTATTCCATTCTTTTGTACACAGGAACTTCTCTGGATCAAAGAAATTTGCAAAAATGTAAAATTTTTCTAAATACTAGATCTGCATCCTAAGGAGTATTAGAAAGGGCAGATTTGGTAAAACCACAGAAAATTTTATTGCACTCTTTCCTCAACGTCGGAGGGAACATTTTTTTCTGATACAGAAGAGCGATGTCACTCCTAGATTTCATATTTGTGAACTTGCCTACTTGATAAAATTTATTTGTAGCCCCCAAATCAGTACTCCTGGATCATTCTCGGTCATTCACGGACATGCACAGAGCAGCATAACTTTGAGTCACGTGTTTCCAGCTGGGATTGAACAAGGCAGTACTCTGCCTTCTTGTTTCAGTTCTTATACTGTAAGCAAGTGTACTTTTTGCAGTCTTAGTGCCATATTTTTCTCATTTTTGTGCCTTTTTGGGGCAATTTCTCATTTAAAATGTCCACCAAGCATAATGCTAAAATGCTGTCTAGTGTTCCGAAGAACCAAGGGGTTTGATGTGCCTTATGAAGAAAATACGGGTTAGATAAGCTTTATTCAGGCATGAATTATAGCTCCATTGGCTGGGAGTTCAATGTTAATAAATCAACAATATATATTAAATAAGTTCTCTTTAAACAGAAACACAGATAAGAGAAAGGTATGCATTGATCGCTAGACAAAAAATATTGTGACCACAGACTCGGGAACCTAATCCTGTATTTCTCCTAGAAGCAGTGGTTGAGCATTCACTACTTCAGTGTTTGCAGCAAGTTTAGAGGACATAACCACCACAAATAACAAAAATTGACCGTACTTACATTTCCAAAGGTATACCACTCACGTGAATTTCTTTTTCTTTCTTTCTTTCTTTTTTTTAAAAGATGACCGGTAAGGGGATCTTAACCCTTGACTTGGTGTTGTCAGCACCACACTCAGCCAGTGAGCGAACCGGCCATCCGTATATGGGATCCGAACCCGGGGCCTTGGTGTTATCAGCACCGCACTCTCCCGAGTGAGCCACGGGCTGGCCCTCAAGTGAATTTCTTAAAGGAAGACACTTGTATAAAGGTGACTGAGACCTCCATCTAAAGTAGGTAGAAATGTGTCGGACAATCTTTAAAAGGCCGATCCTCTTCCTTTTAAAAAGACAAAAACAAAACGAAATAACAACAGACAGAATCAACAAAATCAACGTTTAAAGCATTGCTTAACAGTTCCACCCTTTTGGTCAATGATGGACCGTATATATGAGAGTTGTCCCATAAGATTATAATGGAGCTAAAAAATTTATGTCCCCTGGTGACTTCGTAGCCATCCTAACATCATAATGTGACTATTACTCACGTATTTGTGGTGATGCTGGCATAAAAAAACCTGCTGTGTTTTTACTATACCTTTTCTGTGTTTAGATATGTTTAAATACACAAATACCACTGTGTTACAATTGCCTGTAGTATTTAGTACAGTAACATGCTCTATGGGCTTGTAGCTTAGGAGCCATAGGCTATACCGTATTGCTGTCAACCTGGAAAAAGAACCTGAGGCACTGATAAAGTGTCAGAGTTTATTTGAGCCAATATGTGACACTGCAGCCCAGAAGACACAGACAAGTTGCCTTGGAATGTGCTTTGATTCGCAGGCCGGGTTTCAGATTTTTATAATTACTGAGAAAGGGAGAACAAAGGGGAAGAGAGGAAACAGCCCCTTAAACAGTACATTAGGTTTTTCATCGGTTATATGGTATTATAATAAGTTAACGATCGTTTCTTGGTTGCATCCTATGTACAGATGTATAAGTAAGGTCACAAGGTACATCTTCAGCATTTGTAAGTTAATGTATAGCCCCGAGGCATCCACAAAATTCTCGTTTTAGGTTAAAAACAGTCTTGTGGTAACAGTTCCAGGATATGGGAACATAACTGCTGCCCCATTCTAGACCTCCCAAGACTTTAGGAATTTAGCTGCCCTCAGTCAGAGCACATTTCTGGTTTATCATAGCCTAGGCATGTAGTAAGCTGTACCCCCTACGTTCGTGTAAGTACACTCTATGCTGTTCACACAATGACAAAATCACTTTATTAGGAATTAGACTGAACACACGCCAAATACTAATATATCGCTTTACTCCTGTCCCACATAATTATGTAAAATATTTTTCCAGAATTACATATTTCCTATTTATCCTTTGAAAATATTAGTAGGAGAGTGTTAAGTACAAACATAGTTCAAACACATGATGGATTATTACATAACTATTCATAGTCATGTTTTAGAATATTTCATATGAAAAGATGTTGACTCTACAATGAATCTGCAAGATGGTACACAAAGTATGATCACAACTTAAAAAATAATAATAATAAATACTACAAATTTAATGGAAAATTATCCAACAATATTTAAAGCTGTAAACTTTAGCTATAATATTAAATGTAATTTTTATTTTCTCTGTACTGTTCTGAATTTTCTACATTTTCTATAATAAACATATTACATTATATAATGTAAAACTGTTATGAATTATGATTCCTAGTATTTAACACTGTTTTTATTGTTCGAGCCTAGAAAGTATTCATAGTTGTTTTTATATAAAAAGCTACATTTTTGTTATCATTTCAAATCTCAAATAATTAATGTTTCTTTAAGCTTTTCAGAATCTCAATGAAATGCAGGAAGTTATAGCCAAGTTTCCATTTTTGTAATAGTGAACAAGAATGGCTACATGAACAAGCCTGTTCAGATAATACAAAAACTCTTTTTGGTTGGAAGTGCAATGCAATTTTCATGCACAAAATACATCTTTCCAATGCTGAACATCAAAATGAGCCTGTCTTCCTGGTGTACCTAGGCTCTGGCATGAGGATAGGGGAGGCTGACAGGCTGCCAACTGAAAGGGAAATTCTGGGATCACTTGCAAAGTAGATAACTTTCTTAGTACCTATCATAAATCATTATATAAATGGGAAGAAGTAAAAGAATAAGCAGATATAGAGAAAATGATCTAGACCCACGTGGTATGAAGACAAATACATGTACCCAATTATTTAAAAAAAAAATTTTTTTTTAACTGACACATAATTGTATATATTTATGGGGTTATAGTGTAATGTTTCAATACATGCATACAATGTGTAATAATCAAATTAGGAAAATTAGCATTTTCATCACCTCAGATATTTATCATCTTTGTGGTTAGAACATTCAAAGTTCTCTCTTTTAGCTATTTTGAAATATACAGTATATTATTAACTATAGACACCCACCCTACTGTGCAATGGAACACTACAACTTATTTCTCTTATCCAACTGTAACTTTGTACCCATTGACCAACCTCTCCCCAGCCCCCATCCCTCCTGTCCTTCCCAGACCCTGGTAACCACTATTCTACTGTCTATTTCTATGAGATCAACTTTTTTAGATTCCACATATAAGTGAGATAATGTGGTATTTGTCTTTCTGTGCCGGGCTCATTCCACTTAACATAATGTCCTCCAAGCTCATCCCTGTTGCTGCAAAGGATAGGATTTCACTCTTTTTATGGCTGAATAGTATTCCATTGTATAAGTATACCACATTTTCTTTATCCATTTTTCTCTTTATGGACATAGGTTGATTCATATCTTGGCTATTGTGAATAATGTTGCAATAAATGTGAGTGCGCATGTATTGTTATAGGCCTTGGGAGAAGAAACACCCTTGGGGACCGATACAGAAAAAGAGAAAAAGATTTTTATTTCCAGCAGCTGGATCGCACCAGCCAATTTAAAGTTGCAGCCCCAAACCATCTTTGTTCTCGGTTTTTAAAGCTGCAAGCGCAGGCAACTCGGTCTCCCATTCACCGCGCCAAGAGATATTAGCCAATGTAAGCAAGCCAACAGTACATGGGATAATTTTGCAGTCAGCAGAGCTCCTCCCGTCCCACCCCCACTTTCCCACCTAACTTTTACACAATAGAGGGGCTATCTTTAGTGGCGTCAGTCCTGCTCTTAGAAAGAGGGCATTACTTCATTATCTCTTTGACATACTGATTTCATTTCCTTTGGATATATACCTAGTAGTAAGATTGCTGGATCATATGTTAGTTCTATTTTTAATTTTTTGAGGAAACTTCATACTGTTTTTCATAGTGGCTATATTAATTTACATTCCCACCAATAGTGTATAAGAGTTCCCCTTTCTTCACACCCTTGCAGGCATTTGTTATTTTTTGATTTTTTGATAACAGCCATTCTAACTGGAGTGAGATTAACCTCACAACAAAACTGGCAAAGAGCCAATAGACTTTCTATGTGTGGTCTCTATTGATATGATAAATAATACCTTTTTAAATGTGAAGAGGCAACAACAATGCTGGGCCTAGAAAGAATAGAAAAGGAAAAAAATTCTTAAAGTAATGGGTAAAAAGATTTCTTAAGGAAAAATATGTATTTAAGGAGAAGTTTACTGGAGAACTTTGCTGAATGCCATGAGTTTGGGAACTGGCAAACCATTTTTACTTCTGTGCAAGACACATTCCGGGAACAAATTAGACATTTGTTCAGAAGCAAGACAGTTTGATTAACTTTATTTTATAGGACAAAGAGCTATCATTTAATGTGAAATCCTCAGGAGGATGTCCTGAATTGAGTGATTCATGCAGTAATATTTATCCCACTTGAATTCCATTTGAGTTTATTGATTTCTTCATCTGAGAAATAAACAATCAGGAAGAAGCAGGAAGCAGCTGTAGATGCAGCAACCTGAGTATTCCAGGCTTTACTCTAAATCACAGGAAGGGATATGGTCTAAATTGAGCCCATTCATACATGCTTAGAGGCTGTTCTTTATGTGAAAAATTCCTTATCTTCTAACTCCTTTTTCTGCCTTTCATTAAGCTAAGAAGGACACCTAGTGGCTAGCAATAAAGAAGATTGTACTAAACAGTTGGAAAAAAGAAAATTCCCAAGAGAATAGCTAAATGAAAATATGTTGAGTTTTGTAATCAGTGTGAGCTGAGAAAGATGTTCTCATTATCTGTGAGATGGGTGTTTGGGCTATGCAGACCTGGAACGCCAGCACTTGCTGGGAACTCATAGCTGTAGGGAAGACAGCCATGATTAATGATTTACCAGCATCCCAGGTATAAGGAACAGGAAGTTCACTTGCAGTTCCATTTACAAAACAAAACATATCTAGCAATAAATAATGCCTTAAACCTTGATGTTTTTCTAAACGAATCCTATTCATTAATCAAACTAAACCATTATTCTAAACCCCTAAGGATTAATATGCTGCAGAAAGTTGCCAGAAACAGAGAGAAGAGTTGATTTGTAATTGTGGTGGTAAAAAGAAGGATGGTCTTTTGTTTCCTTTATTTCTTCTCAAGCTTGCTGTTTAAAACACATCTAAAATTCATAATTTAAAGCTTTCAAGTTTTTGAGGAAGCGATACCTGATTGTCACTCAAATAGCTGCTGTTATGCAAAGGGCCACACTCCAGAGAATCTGTAGAGCAAAGCCAGTGCTTCCATTTATGAGCAGGTGAAGACAGATGAGGGGCTGGGCGTCCTCCTGAGAAAAGAGCAACCTAGCATAGGACATGTGGGAAACTTTACTCCGGCTGAAGCCAAAAGGACTTCTTGAAATCTTCAATCACATTTTCTTGGCTGACTCCTACATTCCAGGGTGTTGCCATTATGTTACATATTTTCACTCTCTCCTAAATTTTAACTTTATCCCTTTACCTTAGGAACTGTTCTGTGTGGTATAGTAAATGTACAATAATCAAATTGTAAATTATTCAAACATTTTAAGATCCATTGACTTTGGCAGCATGCATAATCCTAACTATTCATTTCTTGGTCCAGTAATTCCATTTCTAGTAATCTATCCTAAGAAAATAATCAAATGTAAGGTTAAATAAGTTAGTGTGTGTGTCTGTGTGTGTCTTGAGATGTTTACCATAGCATTATACATAACAGAACAAATTAAAACACAATGATAAATAAATTTTTTAATTTTCAAATTAATTTTAAAATAAAATTTATTTTATTTTATTTTTTTTTTGGTGCAGTGAGATTTTATTTTATTTTATTTATTTTTATTTTTATTTTTTAAATTTTATTTTGTCGATATACATTGTAGCTGATTAATGCTCCCCATCACCAAAACCTCCCTCCCTTCTCCCTCCCCCCCTCCCCCCCAACCATGTCCTTTCTGTTTGTTTGTTGTATCAACTTCAAATAATTGTGGTTGTTATATCTTCTTCCCCCCCCCCCGGTTTGTGTGTGTGTGTGTGTGTGTGTGTGTGAATTTATATATTAATTTTTAGCTCCCTCCAATAAGTGAGAACATGTGGTATTTCTCTTTCTGTGCCT
This sequence comes from Cynocephalus volans, assembly GCF_027409185.1. Classification (NCBI taxonomy): domain Eukaryota; kingdom Metazoa; phylum Chordata; class Mammalia; order Dermoptera; family Cynocephalidae; genus Cynocephalus; species Cynocephalus volans. The sequence continues at coordinate 84,653,815 of NC_084464.1, forward strand.
GACTTGTTTCACTTAATATAATTCTCTCAAGGTCCATCCATGTTGTTGCAAATGGCAGTATTTCATTCGTTTTTATAGCTGAGTAGTATTCCATTGTGTAGATGTACCACATTTTCCGTATCCACTCATCTGATGATGGGCATTTGGGCTGGTTCCAACTCTTGGCTATTGTAAAGAGTGCTGCGATGAACATTGGGGAACAGGTATACCTTCGACTTGATGATTTCCATTCCTCTGGGTATATTCCCAACAGTGGGATGGCTGGGTCGTATGGTAGATCTATTTGCAATTGTTTAAGGAACCTCCATACCATTTTCCATAGAGGCTGCACCATTTTGCACTCCCACCAACAATGTATGAGAGTTCCTTTTTCTCCGCAGCCTCGCCAGCATTTATCGTTCATAGTCTTTTGGATTTTAGCCATCCTAACTGGGGTTAGATGGTATCTCAATGTGGTTTTGATTTGCATTTCCCGGATGCTGAGTGATGTTGAGCATTTTTTCATATGTCTGTTGGCCATTTGGATATCTTCCTTAGAGAAATGCCTACTTAGCTCTTTTGCCCATTTTTTAATTGGGTTGCTTGTTTTCTTCTTGTAAAGTTGTTTGAGTTCCTTATATATTCTGGATATTAATCCTTTGTCAGATGTATATTTTGCAAATATTTTCTCCCACTCTGTTGGTTGTCTTTTAACTCTTTTAATTGTTTCTTTTGCTGTGCAGAAGCTTTTTAGTTTGATATAATCCCATTTGTTTATTTTTCCTTTGGTTGCCCGTGCTTTTGGGGTCGTATTCATGAAGTCTGTGCCCAGTCCTAGTTCCTGAAGTGTTTCCCCTATGTTTTCTTTAAGAAGTTTTATTGTCTCAGGGTGTATATTTAAATCCTTAATCCATTTTGAGTTGATTTTAGTATACGGTGAGAGGTATGGATCTAGTTTCATTCTCCTGCATATCGATATCCAGTTATCCCAGCACCACTTGCTGAAGAGGCAGTCCCTTCCCCAGTGAATAGGCTTGGTGCCTTTGTCAAAGATCAGATGGCAGTAAGTGTGTGGGTTGATTTCTGGATTCTCTATTCTATTCCATTGGTCAGTGTGTCTGTTTTTATGCCAGTACCATACTGTTTTGGTTATTATAGCTTTGTAGTATAGCTTAAAGTCAGGTAGTGTTATGCCTCCAGCTTTATTTTATTTTTTTTGCTGAGCATTGCTTTGGCTATTCGTGGTCTTTTATTGTTCCATATAAATGTCTGAATAGTTTTTTCCATTTCGGAGAAAAATGTCTTTGGAATTTTGATGGGGATTGCATTGAATTTGTATATCACTTTGGGTAGTATGGACATTTTCACTATGTTGATTCTTCCAATCCAAGAGCATGGAATATCTTTCCATCTTCTTGTATCCTCTCTAATTTCTCTCAGCAGTGGTTTGTAGTTCTCATTATAGAGATTTTTCACCTCCTTGGTTAACTCAATTCCTAAGTATTTTATTTTTTTGGTGGCTATTGTAAATGGGCAGGCTTTCTTGATTTCTCCTTCTGCATGTTCACTATTGGAGAAAAGAAATGCTACTGATTTTTGTGTGTTGATTTTGTATCCTGCTACTGTGCTGAAATCATTTATCAATTCCAAGAGTTTTTTTGTAGAGGTTTTAGGCTGTTCGATATATAGGATCATGTCATCTGCAAACAGGGACAGTTTGACTTCATCTTTTCCAATCTGGATGCCCTTTATTTCCTTCTCTTCTCTGATTGCTCTGGCTAGTACTTCCAACACTATGTTGAATAGGAGTGGTGAGAGTGGGCATCCTTGTCTAGTGCCTGTTCTTAAAGGAAAAGCTTTCAGCTTTTCCCCATTCAGGATGATATTGGCAGTGGGTTTGTCATATATGGCGTTAATTATGTTGAGATACTTTCCCTCTATACCTAACTTATAGAGGGTCTTTGTCATGAATGAGTGCTGAACTTTATCAAATGCTTTTTCAGCATCTATAGAGATGATCATATGGTCCTTGTGTTTGAGTTTATTAGTATGGTGTATCACATTTATTGATTTGCGTATGTTGAACCAACCTTGCATCCCTGGGATGAATCCCACTTGATCGTGATGAATAATTTTTCGTATGTGTTGCTGTATTCTGTTTGCTAGTATTTTAGTGAGGATTTTTGCATTTATATTCATCAAGGATATTGGCCTGTAGTTTTCTTTTTTGGTTATATCTTTACCTGGTTTTGGTATCAGGATGATGTTTGCTTCATAGAATGAGTTTGGGAGATTTGCGTCCGTTTCAATCTAATTTTAAAATAAAATTTAAAATAATCATATCATAGAATGTTAAATCCTCACTAATAATGATACTTTAGAAGCTATTTGGAAAAAGTTTTGTTTTCATTTTAACTGTAAAGATCCAGAATATAAAACTATGTTATAAAAGTAACTGTGTATAAAATTTAATATGCTAGTAATATATTCACAAATTACATGTATTTTTTTAAAACTCAAAGGAAATACACCCAAGTGTTAAACTTAGTTATCTCTGGGTAGTTGAGTTCTGAATGATTTTGAAAATTTTCTTCTTTTCACTATTTTCTAAGTTTTCTTTTTTATTCATTAATAATCAGGAAAAGGATAAAAGATAAGTTAAGTCAGTATGTACAATTATAGAATGTGAATGCTTTTTACATAGTTATCCCATGCTTTATGCAGACTAATACTTATAAGACTATATGAAGTTTTCTCATTCTCTTTGTTTTACTAAAAAGAAAACTAAACTGTTTCCTGGTTTTCAATTTTCCTAGTGTTAATTTCAAGTTTTTCACCTGGGAGGAGTTTAAGGGTAATATATTGCCATTCTGGATTTGAATGGGCCATCAAAGAAACATCTCTAGAGTTAAATTTAAAAGCTAAGGCACATTAAAAATTTATTACATCTCAGAAAACTAGGAGTAGATGAGAAGTTCCTCAATTTGATTTTTAAAAAATCTACAAAAAGGCTACAGCTAACATCATACTTAATGTTGTAAAACGAGGTCCCACTAAGGTCAGGAATAAGGCAAGCTTGTGCCCTCTCAGCACTCCTCTTCAACATCATACTGGATGTCCTATGCATGATTGTCTATATACAAAATCTGAAAGAATTGACAGAAAAAAACTCCCAGAACTAATAACTGAATGTAGCAAGTTTGCAGGATACAAAGTTAATATACAAAAGTCATTTTCCTATATACAAGCAATGAACAACTGGAATTTAAAATTAAAAACACAATACCATTTATATTTAGTACCCCCCTAAAAGAAATACTTAGGTCAAAATGTAACAAAATATTTACAAGATTTATATGAGAAAAACTACAAAGCTCTGATGAAAGAAATCAAAGAAGTAAATAAAAGAAGAGATAATCCATGTTCATGGATAGGAAAACAATTTTGTCAGGGTGTTTGTTCTTCCCAACTTGATTTATAGATTCAGCACAATCCTAATCAAAATCCCTGCAAGTTATTTTGTTGATATTAACAAATTGTTTCTAAAGTTCATATGGAGAGGCAAAAGATCCAGAATAGCCAACATGATATTGAAGGAGAGGAACAAAGTGTGAGGAATGACAACACCCAATTTCAAGATTTACTATAAAGCAGTAAGGAGTGTGGTATTGGCAAAAGCATAGACAAATACATCTATGGAACAGAATAGAGAGTGCAGAAATAGACCCACAAAAATATAGTCAACTGATTTTTGACAAAGAGCAAAAGCAATGTAATGGAATAGCTGGGTGTTCACATGCAAAATTAAATAAATAATAAATGCAGACACAGACTTTACACTCTTCACGAAAATTAACTCAAAATGGATTATAGACCTAAATGTAGAACATGAAGTATAAATACTCCTAGAAGATAACATTGGAAAAAATCTAGATGACTTTGGATTTGCTGATTACTGTTTAGATATAACACGAAAGGCACAAATTATGAAAGAAAGAATTGATAAATGGGACTTCATTAAAAAAGAAACGTCTTAGAGGGTAGAGTAATGGTTACCAGAGGCCAGGAGAGGAGGGAGTATGGGAAGAGGGGAAGTGGTAGATTAATGGGTACAAAGCTATGCTATCTACCCTAAGCGAATCAATATATAGCATATGTATGTTTAGAAACAATGCACTATACCCCACAAATATGTACAAATAAATGTTAATTAAAAAAAAAAGATTAAATGTAAAAAAAAAAAGAAAATTAAAAATGTCTTCTCTGCTAAAGACACTGTGAAAAGAATGAGAAGACAAGCAACAAAATGGGAGAAATTATTTGCAAAAGACATATCTGATAAGGGACTGTTCATACAAAGAACTCTTAAAACTCAAGAATAAAAATACGAACAATGTGATTAAAAAATGGGCCAAAGACCTTAATAGGCACCTCATATACAGATGGCCAATAAATATTGAAAAGATGCTTCATGTCATATGTCATTAGGGCAATGCAAATTAAAACAACAAGGAAATACCACTACACACCTATTAGAATGGCCAAAATCTAGAACTGCCAACACCAAATGCTGGCAAAGATTTGGAGCAACAGGAACTCTCATTCATTGCTAGTGGAAACGCAAAATGTTACATCAAAATGGTACATTGTGGAGGTCAGTTTGGCAGTTTCTTACAAAACTAAACAATACTCTTACCATATGATCTAGCTAACACATTCCTTGATATTTACCCAAAGGAGCTGGAAATTTATGTCCACACAAAAACCTGAACACAGATATTTACAGTAGCTATACTCAAAATTTGGATGAATAGGGCTGGCTGATTAGCTCAGTTGGTCAGAGTGCAGCCTTATAACCCCAAGGTCACAGGTTTGGATCCCTGTACCAGCCAGCCACCAAAAGAAAAAAAAAGAAAGAAAATTTGGATAAGTAAACTTGGTACATCCAGTTTATTTATAATGGAAAATTGGTTATAAAGAGAAATAACCTATCAAAGCATCAAAAGACAAGGAGGAACTTTAAATGCACTTACTTAGTGAAAGAAGCAAATCTGAAAAGGCCACATACTGTATGATTCCTCCTATATGACAATGTACCAAAAGAAAAAGCATAAAGACAGTAAAAAGATTAGTGGTTGCTAGAGGTTGGGAGGAAGGAGGAATGAATATGCAGAGCACAGAGATTCTTAAGACAGTGAAACTATTCTGTATAGTATTATAATGGTGGATACATGTTATAAATTTGACCAAACTCATAGAGGGTACAATACCAAGAGTGAACTCTATGTAATCTATGGACTCTGGGTGATGACGATGTGTCAATGTAAGATCATCAATTGTGACAAATGTGCCACTCTGGTGGGGGATGTTGATAATGGGGGAGGCCATGCACATGTAGAGTCAGGGGCATATGGGAAATCTCTGTATCTGTCGCTCAGTTTTGCTGTGAAGCTAAAACTGCTCTAAAAAAGTCTTTTTTTTTTTTTAACTGTTGCAAAATAGCAAAGTAATTAATAACTTCTGGTCCTGAGTGGCGGCAGTTTTTAAACTGATGAAATGAAGGAAAGGAGCAGTACATGTTACATATTCATGTTTTTAACACACAGCTCTTAGTCCTCATTTCTCACAACCACAACTGATGGAAAATGTTTTCTAATGGCAGGTTATGATTGCTCAGAACACATTTGAACTTATTTCATTGGTTGAAGAAACTAACAAATAGATGATTTGCATTTGGGAAAAAAAATTGTAAAACTACTCACAAGATTTTTTTTGTAACTGTTGTGCATCATTATTACCAACTGATCAGAGTTCAGAGTTCACATCCAGTGTAGAATCTACGTTAACGGAGTGGTACACAGTGTTTGGTTTACCACTTCATTTTACACATGTTCACTCATTATTTCATTTTTTATATTTGTAAAGTGTTCAGATAAATACATAATATTTGGTTTTTCACTTTCACATTTTTCCAAGTCCTTGTGAAACAATGGTTAAAATCAATAATTAGATGATTCCCATAAAATTTCTATTATTTAAAAACCTTGCTTTTCATAATGTCTCTGAAGATTAAAACTTTCACTTAAAATTTAACAATTATAAATATCCTTTAGCACTCCAAAGGTAATGCTGAAATGACCTTGTCCTTCAAGACACTGATCCAGTATGTTTTGTTTGATTTGCACATTATAGAAGTAAGCACAGTCTCTTTGTACTCTGTATAGTCCCCATGACTTTGAAGAATTCCTAGTGCAGTCATTCAGTCCAAGCATTCGTCTAATGTAAGTTGTGCCTGTTTCATTGAAAATGGTCTAACAATTAATGCAACCTTTAGTGTTGGTCTAGACTAGTCAGGATCTCAAAATAATCTAACGTTTTACAGTTTTTTTCTTTCAAAATATCTGTTTGCAACTCATCTTTTCATTTATTTTACATTCTTTTTGGTTCTTTGTATATATTATTAGAATCACATTTTTTTCAAAAAGCTGTTTTTTTTTAACAATGTTGAATAAAATTATTGCCTTTTATAACCTAACAAAATAAAAGAAAACACGATGCTTAAAAAAATCAATTCATTTATCGAAACAGAGCTGTTGTTGACCATCTGGAATACTCTGTTGAATTTACAGTTTCTTTCTTCTTATTTTCCTTTCCTTCATCCTTTTTTCCTCCCTTTTGAAAGTGTTCTAATTCTCATAAACAAATTTATCTCTTCAATTGTCATTTTTATTATCTTTTTTTGGTTTGGCTATTTTGATTTGTTTCCATATCTTCAAGATTTTTTCCACAACAGATTTCAGTTTCTTTGTGATATGGTAAGAAAATTTTGGCATTTTGAAGCTGCAGCAAGTCTTCTTTCTTCCAGAATAGGTTTTTGGCTTGCAGTGGGATAATTTTTTCCACTTTATTTAAATTTCAATATAAACAATAATTCAGAAAAAATGTGCAAAATTAACCTGAATTTAAGGTACCCCAAAAGGCAATCCAGATGCATTTTTAAAATAGCTTTTACATTGTATAGAGCTACATGAATTAGTAATCAAATTACTCCTTAAAGTACATACATTGACTTGTTAATGGATAAGTCCAGGAATTTTTATCATGGGAACACTCTTCTTCAGGCCATTTTACTGCATTTGGGGCAATTTGTGTGTAGTTTTGCCATATCAGTCGATTTTGCTCTATCAGTATCAATATTGTATATTGTTTCATCTGGAACTAATGTCAGGACAAGATGCATTGGACAGGCTAATATATGATCCCATACATTGGAATGCGTAAAATATGCAACTGTACACACAGACACTCCATATGTAGGTAATACTGCTACAGTTTTGTTCTACAAACATAAGAACTCTTACAAAGTTTCTCTTGGATAACTCCCATTAAATAACACAAAAATATATAGATTATTTAAAATTATGTATTCTGAGTTATTTAGTTTATCTTTGTTGGAATTTTCATTTTGACTAGGCATTGTAGAGAACCAGAACTTCTGGTAACAATTTTGCATGTCTGATAATTGGAAGAAATTTCCAATTTCCAGCAGACTACCTTCAGGTCCATATATCTCAAGCTTTGTTTCTCCTGTACAGCCCTTGTACTTCTAGGGCTGTGTGGATAGTGCGTGTTCACATTGTAACATAATCTCTGGCCATACACTTCAAGTTTCATACTGGGTGAGTCAGTACTATGGACAATCTTCCTGGAAGTCATTCCTATATCTGGACAGCTAGCAGTAAATAACAATACCAAAGTGACCATGAACTACATAAATATGCCCCATTAAACCAAAAATAAATGTTTCCCCAGTTCAATTCCCTTTGTCGGTATCTTCAAAATCCACGCTTATTCTAAAGCTCCTGACACCCAAGGGCAGGTTAAGAGAAAGGAAAAATTGGAGTGGATGGAAACAATTGTCTCAACTAATGAAAATTTCTTACTTTGGGAACTTTTACAAAATTCCTATAAATTTTATGTAAGCACATCCTAGGGTCCCTCTCAGGCTTTTGGAAATGGTCCATGAAAGTGAGGGGCTCTGAAGGTTCATTAGTTTCACAGCAAATCCACTTCTGACAACCATCAATGAGATACATCACAGTAAATTATGGTTTGACATATTGCTTGACAGATTGCTACTGATAATATAGAATGAAGAAATATCAGATAGAATTAATCATTTAATTATTTACAATTTAACAATTATATATCTTAATTATTAACAATTAAAATCTTAACAATTCTTAATTATTCTATAATTACATACTTATAATAATAAATTAATAACAGTTCACACATTTACAGCACTTATTATGTAGCAAGCACTTTGCCAGGGTTGTTTAATCTTCACATCAACACTAAGAGGTAGGTGTACTATTATCATCCCCGTTTTAGAGAAAACAGAGGCGGAGAGGATAATGATTTGATCAGCGTCACACAGTGTTTAGTAAAGGATCTAAAACAATGCCTGTGGAATTCTAAGACAGGCATCCCAAATGCCTCTTTGGCCAGGCAGGTAGAATAAATCATGAAGTCATTGATGTACCCGCACCCGTCATTCATTGTGGGAATGGGGCGACTGTCTTGAATTAGAGAACTCAAGTCTCATTTAAAGGTCACTCTTCAGATCCAGTGGGTTGTAGCCCTGCAGAAATACTGGCCCAGATTTTCGGCTTTTTCAAGAGAATATAAAAAATATGAATTTTTAGAGTGTGATCTCCTAATTTTAAAATTCTGACTTAACTTAAAAAGAAAAACAACGAAAGAACTGGGGTTTCTAGTGCTCAGCCCCTGCTGTGAAGCCACAGAATTGCTCAGCCACAATCAGTTCTTTGCAAAATCGCAAAGTAAAATTTGTATCTCTCTGCTCTTTTTCCCACTTCCATTCAAAGTTTTGTTTGTTGTTTTAGCTGGTAACATATTACCTAGCATTAGGTTTGTCCCAGGGCAGGTGTTTAGTAAGTAATTGTTGTTGAATAAATGAAGTCAAATTTGTAGTATTCCCTAAGTCAGAAGCAGAGCTAAAGCTCTCTCATAGGGATGTTTTTTGGGGTCGACATGAGAAAAGGTAATCATAGAGCAACATTTAATTATTTATTGCAGGTGATAGTTTAGGTGATGCAATCTATCTTTAAAAATATATTATTTTTCCCTCCAGTTGATCCTTGATGGTAAAGCAAGAGATCAATGTAGGAGTAAAGAAATATAGAGAAAGACATAAAATCTGATCAAAATCTGTAATTAATCATCACAAACATTTTGAGCTCCCAATGTAGCTGTCCCACTTTAACCTCAGCTGTATGAGATATGTAATTGCTTTCTAAAATCACACAGCCAGCTAATTCGATAGGATCCCCCAACAACCTTTGCCCCAGTTATCTTGTGGGCCAGAAATCAGCATTGTTAGCAACAAACCTCAGAAATTTAACTATAGTAGTCATTCTGTGGATAGGCATAAATTACTGTAAGTCCGATAAACTCATTAATTTGATGGTTTCCATTATCTTCATTTTTTTAATTGTATTTTTCCTTTAAAATTTTGTTCATCATTTTCATACTTCCAAGAACCAAAGGACACACACTTACATGTCAAATGGCTGAAATTGTTGTTTCCAGAAATTATGGTAAGATAACTTTACTAATATCTGCCTAGTCTGATTTTTAGGCTCATTGGATTTGTGCACATCCCTAGTATTCATAAGTATTTTGCCTAATGCCAGTCTTTCAGATGTGGAGGACAGAGGGAGGCTTGTCGCCTCTCCACCCCTCTCTCTCCTGCACCCAGTGGCATTGGTCTCTGCTCCTGTCATTTGCATTTTGGTCTGTTCTATTTGTTCATTTCAAGCATGTGATTAGGCACTTCTGGAGCTTTGCCAGACAACTCAGGAGTTTCTGCCCTCCGGTGTCTCATCCCATAAGGCAGCAAACTCAATCTATTTAGAGAGCTGTTAATTAAGTAAACTATCTTTGGTCAGGTATATATGAACAGAGAAAATAGGAATGAAAATACATGCGCCCTTACTAAAAAAAAAAAACAAACAAACAAAAAACAAGCTGAGTAAGCTACACGTACATTTTTTTTTTTTAAAACAACCCAACAGAAAGAATCTCTCGGAAAGGGTTTTTCCTCTATCCTAGTTTAGTTTTGGTCCTTAATCAAATTATAGAGAACATATTTGCTCTATACTGATATCAGTCTCATCCCAGATATGCCTGTAAACTTGGGCAAATTGCAAGGAAGAACTGAGAGAAATGTAAATACTGTATGTTCTCTCTACATAGCTGTTCAAAAAATGCTGTTTACTTAGAAATAGAGCTTTAGAAAGTATGTCTGCCATCTGCAGTCCAGATGATGATGATTGTGGTGATGAATTAAACATTTAGAAATAAAATCTAATGGTTGTTTCTGTTTTCAAGGATAAGGAAACTGAAATACTGTTTCATTACTCTTAATGCACAAAATAGCTAGAATTTGTTTATGCACCATGTATCCATAACATAGAAGATATATAAAGAAAGGCACAATGATTGCAGATTTTTGAGAGTGCATCTTGGCACAATTTCTGAATTGTGCGTGAATAATGTGCTAAGACACAGGAACAATGCCAGAAGTTTGAAAGCATTGTTATCGTCATCATTACTTACTCTTTAAAGAGGAATCATGCTGTAAGACAGAACGATCATTTTGTGTGTTGCCACTCACAAGTGTGATTCTATACCTAGCAATTAATTCATCATGAATATCACCATACCTGAAGCTATGAGAAGACATTTATAAAGCTGGGCGTGATTCTTTACTGAGTGAGATGCAGACAACTAAATGACTTTGACTCCTGAGCACTGCCCATCAAGAGTAGGCAGCCTAAAATGGGCATATAAAAGAAAAGGGCAATGAAAATATTCAATAACTTAAGAAGATATCCACAAAATCAAGTGCCCATAAAAGTATTTTGGGGTGATTAAAGAAGAAAGGAGCAATTTTGGTGCAGTGTGGCGGCGGCAGGGAGGTTGGGAGAGTGTTGGTGGAATCAGCACCTTTCATCCAAAAGTCAAGAGACAATTCTGGTATAAAGTGGGATTTCAAAGATTTGGGCCATGGAAAAGGAGGTAAACAAGACAGCAAATACAGTTGAACAGAAAAGAAGGGACTGAACTCAAGCTGAACTTTGGAATTGGTGAGGCATAGAAATAATGTATGCTGCCAAACACAAAATATTAAGTTGAAGTAGGCTCTTCACCTGCAGCTCAAGGCACTTATTAAAAAGCTCTAGGTTTCGAAGAGTTAAAGAATATCTGAACCTTCTTTCTGGTCTGTCTGCCCCATTTTTTACAAACCTTTGCAGTTCTCTGCCATTAACCAAAACAACTAGCTTGAGTCAAACCAGCAAATATTCCTGGTTAAGAATGCTAGCAAGAAAGTGGTTGAAACAGTCCTGTGTGGGATTTAGCCTGGATGGGGAAGGTTTGCTTGAGAAGAGCCCTGTCCAGTTCTGTGCTGGAGCTAGTTTCTACATTATTCTGAGAGAAAATTAATTCCTCAGGAATTTTGCATGCCAGTCGTTACACACAGCTATTATTAAAAATATATTAAACCTACAATTAAGTAAATTATATTAAAAACAAAAGTAATTGAAAGAAAGTGAGCCGAAAGGCTGAGTACTGATCAAGCTTAATATGCCCGGCTGTGTTCAAAATGGAGGACAGCACCAGGTGTGGGGGTGAGAGAGCTTATATAGGACACCAACGGCTGGCTGATACAATCAAAGAGGGGCATTATGCTAATGCAGAAGCTATGTGACCAGGGTGGAGAATTGTGCCCTTGTAGCAGCAAAAGGGTTTCTGTTTTGCAGAAGTCACAAGGCTTCTTGTAAAGGGAAAGGGGGAGGGGTTTGGTGCTGGAGTGGAAGACAAGGCTGGCAGCTATCTTGTGCTTATTGTGTGCACAATGGCGCCGGTCACATCCAAGATCCATCATTCCTGCCTTTTAAGTATAGGGAGAAGGGGAAAGGGGTGAAGGTCTCATTCTTCTGAAGCTACTTCCTGCTAGAGATGGGCAAAGATATGGAAAAAATAAAAGATTTATGTTGGCAGGTAAAACAATTAGGTGGCGGGGTATTGCTTTCATGTGAGGAGGCTGTATTCCTTTGGGGAAGGTTTGCTGATTCTGAGGCTCTGATATCCTCCTTGCAAGAACAATTCAGCGACCTTTTGGTTGGTGAAAGCCTGCATACATTCCTGCAAGAAATTGGAGAAACACCAAAAGAGACAGGTACCAAAAAGTAGGATGAGTCCCAGCACAGGTAGGGGTCCTAGTAGGGGCATAAGCCAGGGTATCCCAGGGTTCAGTGATTGGGGCCACCCCAAAGGTGTGTTTGTGTTTTGTAACCCTTTACGTTGGTGATCAATGCTTGCCTTTAAATGGTTTAAGTTGTTTTGGATCACCCCGGACTCATATACGTAACAACAGCATTCCTCCCCCAAGAAGAGGCAGGTGCCTCCCTTCTCAGCTGTAAGGAGGTCAAGGGCCTGACTGTTCTGTAAAATGACTGCCATGAGTGAGGTGACCTGTCACTAGAGGGAGGAGATGCTATCTATGCTTAGTTCTTCTGAGAGTTTTTGATAGAATTGAGAGGCCGCAGCAGGGCCTGCTATGCCAGTCCCAGTTGCAGGAAGGATCCTGCCCCAATTAAAAAGGTACAAATAGTGCCCTACGGGAGCAGGGGGCACTTCCTGAGAGGGGGGCTGAAGTTAGTCCTAGTCCCGTCTCCATCTCTCCATCTGTCTGGAGGGTGATGTCTCGACAAGCCAAACGAATATGCAAGAAATCACATTGTGGGGCAGGCAACAGGATAACTGTGGTTTTACGAAGGAAATATATTCCGGTTTTAGGGCATGGATGAGGAGGGGGTGAGTGAGTGGTAGCGTTGGGTGGGGTTAGTGAGGCAGAGTGTGGACAGGCCCCTGCACACGCTGACAGTCCTCACTGAGGTGAGATTAGAGGAAAGTGAAGAGACATTTGTGGAAACATTGCGGGCTGCATCAACAGGGAGGGAGGTGACCACAAAAATTTTCTTGCAAAGTGGGAGACAGATGAGTCGCTCGGGGACCAGTCTGACTCGCTGAGGACTACATCATCCCTGCGGACATGGAACCTCCATGTTCCAGGCAAGGGGGAGCATTGAGATAGGAGGAAAAACATGGGAAGGATGCGAAGGGTTAGGGAGCCCAAAGAATTTAAAGGGCACATTGCCACAGTGAAATTGCTAAGAAGCATCCTACCGATAGGAGGTAAAGGAGTGCCTGAGAAATCTTCTCATAATGTTACACTCCTTTGGGGCAGCTTCTGCCAATCCTGTAGCAAGTACTAGAACAGATAGTACAATAAATTTTAGGGACACAGGGTGGCATATACTTATCATGTCCCACGATGGCAAACCCATGACAGCAGCTCAGGAGCAGTCTTGGAGCAGCTCCTGTGTGAAGGACATGGAGCGGGTCTGCAAGAGTGAGAGGATAATCACTGGGGGAAAGATCATCCTTCTTCTGGGATTGGGGGAAGAGTGAAGGTCCTGGAGATTTTCAGTTTTGTGGGTCCTAAAATGGATAAAGTGTGAGGAGATGCTGTGTTGGGGGTTGAGCAGAGGGACCCCTCTGGCTTGGTGTTAACAGATTTTTGGGTAACGTCTCAGGTGCTAGTTTTACCAAGGATAAGTGATACCAAGGGGCCTTTCCTAGTACCTTTACTGCCGTGAGGGTGGCGAGAAGTAATGTATAAGGCCCTTCCCAACATGGCGAGAGGGGCTTTGGGATTCGGGTTTTAATATACACTTGCTGTCCTGGGCTCAGTTTTAAAGTCTGAGGGGGGATGATGGGGAAAGGATGAGGTGATAGAAGGTTGGCCTGTTCCCAACGAAGATCCCTAATGAGTGAAAGAGTAGGGAGATACTGGCCTACAGGCGATGAGCTGGAAGGGAGAGGTGTGAGAGTGAAGAGCCTACCATACATAAGTTCGAGGGGGCTGAGGCCTGTGGGCTTGTGGGGGGCAGCTCGCAGGCAAGTGAGTGCTAAAGGGAGAAGTTGGGTCCAAGGGAGGTGAAGTTCCATGGACAGCTTGGTGAGGTGTGTTAGATTTACTATGACATAACCCACCTGGGGGGCGGGCGTGGAGGTGGTGCTTCCATCTGTGAACCATGTATGTTGGGACTGCGTAATGGGATACAGGGAGATGTGTGGAAAGGGTTTGAGAAAGAGGTCTAAAGCCTCCATGCAATTGTGTTCTATGGGTTGTGAATGTTTTGGGATGACAGTGGCTGGATTTAAGGGAGGGCAAGTTTTAAAGGAGAACTGGGAATTTTCAATGAAAGTAAGGTGAATAAGTTGTAGACAGGAAGGGGAGAGAATTGACTTAGCCTTATGGCTGAGCAGGTCTTGACTGTTTGTTGTCCAAAAGTTAGTTTAGAGCATTTTTGTGTTGAAAGCGCAGCTGCCTCCAAGGCCCGTAAACAGGGGCCCATCCTCAAGCTGTGGTGTCTAGTTATTTAGAGAGGTATGCAACAGAAGAGAAGATATCTCCTGCCTCTTGTCCCAAAACCCTGACTGCCAATCCTTGGGTTTTGGTGATGTATAGGATAGAAGGATGAGATAAGTTTGAGAGAGACAGAACTGGAGCTGCAAGGAGAGCAGCTTTTAATCACTGGAAGGGGAATGAATGGGCTTTGTGGGATCTAAGGGGATGGCAGGATCCCCTTTGGCTGCCTCATAAAGTGGCTTTGCCAGCCACCAAAGTTAGGAATCCACAGGCAATGATACCCTGCAAGCCCCAAGAAAGAAAGGAGTTCACCCTTTGTGGTAGGAGTACGGAGCTCAGAAATTAAACTCTTGTGATCAACCTTTATTTCTCTTGTGTTGGGGGGTTGTGAGGTGGACTCTCAAATAGGTGACTGAAGGGGATGAAATCTGGGCCTTGCTGGGGACACTCAATATCCCCTGGAGGCCAGGAAATTAAGGAGAACAACAGTGTGGGCCTGTGAATCCTCATAGGAGGGGCTACAAAGGAGGAAGTTATCCATATATTGTGTTAAAGTGCTAGCAGTTGGGGGAAGTTCAGATAAGTCTTGAGCTAAGGCCTGGCTGAAGAAGTGGGGGCTATCCCAAAACCCCTGGGGCAAAACTGTCCAAGTAAGTTGCTGGGAATGGTGTATGTCTGTCGGGTGATCTCTTGGTCAGCCAGGCCCAGGCTCCGGATTTCCCTGGCCGTGGCCACCGAGTGATCCCCGGCAGATTCCCTATCCCCTCCAGGCAGGACCAGATAAGTTGCCCTCTGCGGTGTAAGCCAAAGAAGGATCCCTGAAGGTGGGTGAGTTCACCACCCGCCTATTCAGCCCGCAAAGGAACAATCAGACGTGGCATGGGTTCCGTCAAGCAGTTCCGTTTATTGTCTTTTAAGCACTTGTATTTATATCTAAGCAAGCAGGGATTTCCACACTGATAGCCAATCACTGGAAAGGTCACATGTGCATGCACCTTACTTTCCTATGCTTAGCCTACTGATCACACACTGATCACGAGCACGGAAGAGCGCAACTACCAATACAAATTTTTGTGGAACTAAAAGTGACACTCCCCCTTTGCTTCCTCTAGGTGCCATCTTGTGTGGACCATGCAGGTGGGGAACTTAAACAGCCGCCATTTGGTGTGGCCTCCTTTCACCCTAGCAATTGCTATAGCAAGTGGAGCGGTTGCAGCCCAACACATGTCAGGATTAGTCCTGTACTAAACGGTATGAGCCATTAGGCTTTATAACCAGAAGGATGGGTGTATTGAAAAGCGAGTGGGTAGGCCCTAAGAGATGAGAAGAAAGGAGTTTGTGTATGATGAGTTTTAAGCCTATTAGGTGTTTGTTAGTGATGGGGTACTGTGGGACATTAGGGAGCAAAGAGGGGTTCCACAACTTAACAAGGATAGGGGAATGGTGTGTAGCAATGGAGGGAGAAGAAGTGTCCCATACTAGGGATTAACTTTGTCCGAGGGGGAGGGGAAGGTGGAAGCCCAAGGGGCCAGGTCTGGGGTGGCCTGTAACAGGAGTATTGTAGCTGGAGTTAAAGTGTTTAGGGTAAAAGTAGCTTTGAATTTGAAAAGAGTGTCCCATCCCAGTAAGGGGTCTGGGTATTGAGGCATTATTAAAAATTTGTGTGTGAATTGGGTGTGATGTAGGGTGTAGGAAAGGGCTTGAGTGATCCATGGGTGATATTCTGATCCCATGCCCCCTACTATTGTGATAGAGGATGGGGTTGTTGGTCCTGCATATTTAGGAAGGGTAGAGTAAGTGGCCCTGTACTGATGACAAAAGAGATCAGCTTATCTGCTACGAGGTGAGTTACTCTGTGGGGGCGTTGGGCCCTGGGCATCATCAGTCCTCCTCCTGGGCAAAGCCAAGCAGCTCCAGTAGGGATGGCCATGAAGCCAAAGGCTGTGGGTTGGGGACTGGGCTACTCCCTCTGTGGCGAGTGGCACGGTCAACCCCCCAGTGACCTGGCTGTTTGTAGTGAGGACAGGGCCTGGGAGGGGGCCTAGGGTTATGACAAGCCCATGCCCAGTGGCCCAGTTGACCACATTTGAAGCAGTTCCTGGGTGGCTTGCCCCTAGAGGCAGCTGGCTTAGGGGTATGTGAGCCTCAGATGGCATTAGCCAGGAGTTGGTATTTGGCCTGATCTCTTTTAAAATGGTCCTTTTTCTCCTCCTCCTCCCTATTGTTAAAAACCTTGAAAGCTGCATTGAGGAGGTAGTGTAAAAGGGCCATGCCTGCAGGGGAGTTTGGGTCTATACGTGCCTATTTACGTAAAGCCTCAGAGAGGAGGGTTAGGAATTCTCTGGGATTTTCAGTGGATCTCTGTGTGATTTCCTTAAGCTTATCATAATTGACCAACTTGTGAGTAGCATTTTGGAGGCCGTAAATCAAGTGTGTGATCACGTTATCCTGAAGATCTCAATCCCTGGGCCTGGCCTGGTTGTCTCAGTTTTGCTCTGTGTGAAGAACTGCAACAGCTCCCATTGGCCGTCTGTTATTTTGAGTATGTACCTTGTCTACCTGTTGTTGGGCCATTACCCAGACCTGCTCCCTGTACATGGACTCAAACAATTCCCTCCATCCCAGCCACTTCACAGAGGGGGATATAAAGGAGCTGGAGCTGAGGTGGGGTTGTTACCCGATGAAAGGGGAGGAGAGGGGTTAGGTGGCTGAGGGCGAGCTTCTCGAGACCAGGTAGGGGAAAGAGAGGAAAAAGGTGAAGGCTGATGGATCAAAAGATTGATCTGAGTCTGGGAGGGGAGGTCGGGCATGAGCTAGGAGAATTTGAGACATAGGACAGTTTTGACAGAGAGAAGGACTATAGTTGGAGATAGAAAAAAGACTGGAACATAAGAAATCTGTCCAGCTTTTGCCATTTCAGTGAGTATCTAAATCAAGAGTGCCATATTGTGGCCACTGGGATCCATTGTAATGAGGCGTTCAAGTTTTAATGTCTCCCTGGAGACTGAGAGGTTGTCCAGGAGACAGCACAGAAGTGTAGAGTGCGGAGTACAGTAGAAAATGAGACGTTTAGGTTTAATGTCTCCCTGGAGGCCAAGGGGTAAATTGGCCAGGAGACAGCCAAAGGACATAGAGCGTGGAGGTTTGGATTGTGAGGGTCCCATGTAGAGGGTGAGAAAGGAAACGGGCAGTCCTGGTAGAAGAAGAGTGCCATCAAGGAGCGTCCTCTTTGCTTTGCATCTTCTTTTCTAGTGAAAAGCCACCGACTTTTCAGTGCATCCTCCCATAGCTGGGGGGCATGAGAAGAGTTCCCTCAGCCAGGTGCCTGTGCTTCATAGAGACCGTAGTCATAAAGAATAGTCAGGGGAGCCCATGGAAGCTGGACAGACCCACTGACTCATCCTGAATTGAGGCCAATGTTGGATGTGTTGGTCTGAAACGGCAAAAGGAGAGAGTCCCAGAGGTACCTAGCTCAGCAGGTCTGGGAAGGGTGGCTGAGGGTAACCAACCCAAGAGAGGGGATTGTCCAACAACATCAGCCAGAACCCTTCCCAGGTTTCGTCACCATAATGAAAGAAAGTGAGCTGTACTGCCAGGTACTGATCAAACTTTTTAAAAGGAAAAGAATCTGCCGGGCTGCACTCAAAGTGGAGGGCAGCACCAGAGGTGGGAGTGAGAGAGCTTATATAGGGTACCAAGGGCTGGCTGATACAATCAAGGAGGGGCATTACACTAATGTGGAAGCTGTGCAACCAGGGTGGAGAATTGTGCCCTTGTAGCAGCAAAAGGGTTTCTGTTTTGCAGAAGTCACGAGGCTTCTTGTAACGGAAGAGGGGGGGAGTTTGGTGCTGGAGTGGAAGACAAGGCCAGCGGCTATTTTGTGCTTATTGTGTGCACAATGGTGCCAGTCATGTCCAAGGTCCATCAGTAATAAATACTCAAATCCCTTCACTTCCTAATTTTTTCTCTCCATTTTACTATTATCTATACTTGTGAGGTCATTTTCTTCTATTGTAGCTATACTCATGTGATGGAAATACCACAGAATGGTGTGCTACTGGATATCTCTTCCCAGTGCTGTGCTCAATGACAACATGCTGGTCACTCGAAACCAACTATGTCCATAAACATTTGCCAGCACATCACTGGTCCTGGCTATAGTGTACCGTCTACAAGAATGGTGCTGCGCTTTGCATAAGAGCTGATTTTAAAGGCAAAATAAAATCCTATTGGAAAGTAGGTGCAAGAAATCTATAAATGTATAAAAGAAGTACCCAAGCAAACATTTCTCTGAACTTATTATCTGTAAATTTTGACCATTCAAACATTTATTCAATGGTATTTATTAAACACATTCTACCCACATGCTAGGCTCTCTGGATACAATGAAGTATAAGATGAGGTACCTGCCCTCAGACAGCCTGTAGCTTAATACACCACCTGAAAAGTACATAGATAACTACAATAACTTGGTAAGGCATGGAGCACAGAGAAGGGAAACTTAAGGTTGAGGAAGGTGTGGGACTAACATCATAAACAACACAACACTTGGTGCTGGCTAGAGTAGGTTATTGAAGAATCTTAGAGGAAGAAAGTATTAAAATGCACATGGTCCTTTCACTGTTCTCATGCCTTGGAGAAGCATTTGTGTCCTGGGAGAGGGACACCCTACCTCTGCAGCTTGGCAAAGTTGGGAGGGATCAGGAAGCACCTACCAATGGCATAACAATGGGAAGTAGAAAGCTTTCCAGACTGAGGAATGGCCTTGCTAGTGAGAAGAACATCCTGCTCATGGAAGCTTGTGCATTCCAGCTGGTGACTTTGAAGCCCTTGCTGCCAGCAGCTCGATGCTAGGCTATCTGAGGACATCTGTTCCTTCTCATTTACCCAGACTGAGTGTGTTTGGGGGAGGAGGAAGAGAGTTTGTAGAAAAAGGAAAACTGATCTGAGTCTTGAAGGGAGTAAGGATGGAAGGAGGAACAAGAGAAAAGCCACACCCGGCTGACAACTACCCCGACGTCATGGTTAATTCTCATCCAGAGAGCTATTTCTGGGATATTTGGAAATAAGCTTGGAAGGTGAGAAGAAAAAGGAGTTAAGATAGGATAGGGAAAGGATGAGAACCATTGCCATTCAATTGCTAGTAAAAATTTCAGTTGATCCCTCAGATTAGACCTGGAGCTCTGCAATAGTAATTAAATTCTCACCCAATTCCTGGACAAACACTTCTAATATCAGGCAACTGAGAAGTAAATTGAAATGACATTATCAGAAATAAATGTTTACATATAACAGTTTGCAGTCTTGCCTGAAAGAGAGTTCATCATCTGTATTCATCGCTTTTGAAACTGCTAAACTAAATCCTATATTTCTTTGTGTAGCATTGAAACCTGTAGTTATCAAAATGCTGACAAGTTGAGTTATAGGCTATTTTCAAGGCCTACGCAAAGAGTTTGCCATTAATAACATTCACTGTGTACAGTGATAGAAGAGAATTATTTAGGCCTATCAAATGTGTTATTACAACTTATCCTGTATGCCCTGAAGAAGACTTTTCTAACTTACAGAAAGGAAAAAAGACAAAAAGGTATCTGCAGGGGGCTGACAAATGACAAAATACCATTGCTAATAATAGAAAAAAAATGTAGCAATGCAAATCTATAACTCGGTTAAAATCTGCCACTCTCTCTCCTTGTTTTTCAGCAAGTTTTATTATGACCACCTCACAAAAAATAAGGGGTGAAACTGGAAAAGTAGAACTCATATGAAGGGCTGGCCTATGGCTCACTCGGGAGAGTGTGGTGCTGATAACACCAAGGCCATGGGTTGGGATCCCATATAGGGATGGCCGGTTGCTCACTGGGTCAGCATGGTGCTGACAACACCAAGTCAAGGGTTAAGATCCCCTTACAGGTCATCTTTAAAAAAAAAAAAAAAAACTCATATGAAAAAAAAATTGTTTTAAATGCCAATTTATCATATTGGCCCAAAAATCCTATCAAGAAAAAAAAAAACTGACACTTTCCTTTCTTTCATACTAAAAATACTGTAAACCACACACTTGATACAATAGTGTGGCATGTGCCTTTAAGGAAAAAAAGAAAACGTATTTAGATGTTCTGATTTTAAATATAAAGGGAATTGGCTCAGAGGTAAAGATGGGGTTATTACTATGAAATGTGGGAAGTCTGATTCAGCAAATAAGAACACCAAACTTCTTTTTTACGGTGTAATTGCCTAAATAAACAGCCCTCAAACCTTTTCTATATTTCAGTTCATGAACTATGTTAGGTTCGATATCTTATCATTTTGGACACATCCTTTCATACACGATGCTACACAGATATAACCACAATTCACACCCCTGCAGCACATAAACACACACGCACAATCCGAGATTGATGAGGAAATGACGATGCGTTTAGATGCCACTCATCCAAGCAGTTGACATCCATCACTCCTACCCCAAGTTCTATGCCAGGCACTGGGATAGCACTCATGACAACACCCAGTTCTTGTCCTCAGGAAGGTATCTTCTAGTGTATGGAGAGAGACACAAAAAAGACAAATCACAATGTAATAAGGTAGATAATCTTGTCAAAATATGTGGAGGATAATGCTGCAGAATTACCCAGAATGGAGAGATTCACCTTGCCCAGAATTGGGGAAAACCTCACAGATAATTAAAGGAATAGGATTTTGCCAGACAAGGAAAGAGAAAAGTCTGGAATTAATAAATAGCAAGTCATTCTAAAATATAAGCATTAGAGAAACACCATCAAAGTTTTCCTGAATTCTAGAACACAGACCGTGTAAAAGAGCTTTCTGAACCATGAACCATCCTTGAGACACACTTAAAATTTCTGACCTTAAAAGAAGAGACTATTTCCTTCATATTTTCCATAGTTCCTAATTCATTGGCATAATTTAATTTTCCATAAGTTAAATTTTCTTTCATATTCCTTCAAATTATGCTCTAGCAGTTTTAGACCAGTGATTTACTTACATTATCTACCTTTTTAATGGGATATAGTAACTGTTTCTTACAACAATAAAAATAAGCATTTTATTTATTTATTTATTTATTTAAATAAACATTTTAAATTCGCTACTATTTCTTCTTTCTAAAGTACCTATAGAGACATATTTTTCATTCCATATATTTTATATTTCATTCATTTCTTGATGGTATTTAATGTGTTCTACTTAACAAGGAACTGAACTACCTCTTTGGGTCAAAAGTCTCCATTTTGATTCATATTTCTTAAGTATTAATGTAACAAGGTGATCCGGGATGAGATAACACTCTAGGAATTTGTTTAAGATCTTGATGATGAAAGTTTGAAAAGTAATGAGACTCAGCTTGGTACAACTCCATTTGGGCTGTGCTGTTAATAGATAACACCCAGGGGGAAAACAGTAGATGTGTGATCTGGAAATTCAGTGTGGTTAACATTTTCTTTTTTGTATTTTATTGATTTATTTTTTAAAATGTATTTTTTCATGCACAAAATGATGTTTTGAAGTATGTATACGTTGTGGAATGAGTAAATTTAGCTGATTAACGTATGGATTACTTTGTAGTTAACATTTGCTTCTTGGTTTTTATGCAGTGGTAGACTTGACAGCATCAGCATGCTTTGGAGAACATCAAAATACCTCAATTCAGATGGTCTAGGCCTTGTAGACCCCATACTTCCATCCAGGATGCTATCTGCTCCATCAGCAGGAATAGGTATTATTTTTTAGAAACCAGAAAAAATTGCTGACACCCTCTACTAGCCTTTGTGTTTTCGTTCCTGTTCTTTGGCTTCTCTGTAAGAATGCTGATGGTTTCATATTATACACTACTGAATTCATCCTCAGTAGCCCATGGTGGAAACTAGAATACACAGTGGAGGACATAGTGGGCTCCATGTACACCAAAACCAGTCTCAATATCTGGAAAGATAAACTATCTGGAAGGCAGCCATAATAATTCTAAAGGCTCTACACGTACCTCAATTTTCTTCCAGGGAAAATACAGAAAAAGTCTGGAACACATTCCAAAGAAGAGGGTGATCAACCAGAACTGGATGGACCCTTTAGGTCACCCCAAATCACCTAGGAATCCCAAGACACCAGTCCCAGCAAATGTTTGGGAACATTTCTCAGAAACAATCTTAGATAATTCTTGACACTTTATTTTTATTTGTTCGCCCCATACCTAAACTCCTGACCCTCTGATTTTTTTTTATTACTCTGGTCCTTTTGAATTAAGCCCTGCCCAGCACCTGGAGCTCAGTTCTTTGATCAAGGTCTCACTCCCTGCTCACCACACTGATTCTTACATCTTGGCTCTTATCAGGTGATAACTACTTATTCCAGATCCTCCACTGGCCAAACCCAGGACCACTCATTCACTGAGCCAGTACCTTGCTCAGTGTCCCAGCCTTCTGCAAGTCAAGAGAAATTGGACAAGTAACATCAAATACCTCAAAGAATTAGAGTTGGGGAATGAAAAGCATTCTCCTAATATTTCAGTTTACAAAAGGTGATTTGCTTTAAGAAGGACAAGAGAAAAACAATACGGATTTGCAATACATTCAAGTGAGAACTCAGCCTATCATTTTACTTGGCTTTAAAACATTCTTCAGGAAGGACATGCCCCAGGCATGCCAGTTACAAAACAATTATAGTAGGCTGAATTCCTTCACAATGCACAGCCTTTTATCAGTACAACTTGGAAGCAACATTACTCTTCAAAATATGCCAGAAGCATTTCAAGGTACAAAATATTTTTTTAAAGGACTTTGACTGGATTCATGAGATTTTAAGCTTATGGGGACTGTGTCCAAAGAGAATTCTGGTTTGAGGGCTTTGTCTAAGATGCTGTTAATATTTTTAATTATGGGAGATTCATGACTTTAAAAAAAAATGGTAGGAAAAGAGGAATGGGATGGAGATTGAAGAATCTTATCTGTGGAACTTGACTATTTTTCTCTGGGTCTGGGGGGTACTTCCTGCTTGGTTGAGTACACTCTGCAAAACATAAAATTTTCCAAAGACATCATGATTCTCAGAAACGTGCACACACACAGCTCTGTTAAACAGTGTGTCAACATTTAAATGTCATTTCATAATAAAATTTCATTAAATTTGCAATGCTCAGAATCTAGTGATTTTAGTGCCATCAATTTCAACTGCTTTGGGGGTGGGAATGAAGGGGAAGCTTTGAATTCTAAAAGAAAAAAGTTCAATTATTAAGTAATTATTTTTATCATGAAATTTGTTGATAGGTGAGGGTATTGCTGTGTTCACTATTTTCTAGATTCATTTTTAACCAGATAAACCCTCAGCTATCAGATATATCTGTGTGCCTACCTTCCACTAGTAATTGCTCTTTTCCTCCCACTGCATTGGAATCTGAACAGCAGTTCTTCCAGGCACGTTTCTCCTGTGAACTGTACTGTAGGAGCAGAAGTAAAAGAATACCCCATTTCTGCCACTTAATTCCTAGCAAAATTATTTAGATTCTTTGATATTTACATTCCTCAAATGTAAAATGGGAACTAGTAATTCCATTATTACAGAGTTGTAGGGTTGTTAGGAGAAAAATGTAAACTGTCTTGCATAATACACAGGACAAAATTCAGACTAAAAACATTTTGATTCCTATATTCTTGGTATAAAAATCACAACTTTATTATCTCAAATAAGACTTATTTTTCTTTTCTTTTGGAATCTTTACCTCTAATTTCAGTATTTATTTTGGAGTAGGTTAATCTTTGTTCTTTCTTTGACTATGCCGACTTTTATAATTTAAGCCTGTATAAAAACAATCATTTCCCTTTACTTGGCAAATTATTGAGTCCAATTTAAGATATTTTTTAGTTACATTGTCACCTGTTTCTTAGTTTCTCAATTAAGTGCCTGCTTCTGTTAACAAATTTCTAAATTAGAGATACAGATCAAGAAAACTGTCTTTCTTTTTCTTTTAAGGAGTTATTTTAAACCTGCCAGTTCTGCTTGTTTTGCCCTCACATTGCCTCTCCCCAGTTTGTGTGTGTTGGATAAGGTACAGCCTGGTGAGTAAACAGAGGGGCTAGGATGGAAATTATATGTGGGGTAAATAAGAAAAGCCAAGTCCCACAATGTCTTGGAGCAATAGTAGCATGCATCTTTCAGTCATCTGTTCATAGGGTCTGGTGGCTTGCACCTGGTGGCAGTTCTGATTCGGTAGTGCTGAAACCATACAGGTTATTACAAATTTTAACAATCACCCTTCTCAGGAAGGTACTTGAAGCTACATCCAATCTGTATGAGCTGCGGATTTACATAAGTCTGAAACAGAACAGGGATTGAAGATTAGGGCACTAGATTCGTAGTTAATAATTTAGAATTCAATGACATTTTGGTACAAACTTCACATCTGATGTACCTGATGTTAAAGTAAGAGGTGTCTTCAGAAAGTTCATTGAAGGATTCATTTATCTTTTAATCACATTTTTCCACAAATTTTTCAAAGTACCCTTGTGTAATACGCATACATTCTAATGCCTCCTAGTCTCAGACAGAGATGAGTTTGCATGCTGCTTCTGCTGCTTACTTGCTGTATTATTTTGAGCGACTTTCTCTCAGATTGTTTTTCATGAGCAATTTTAGGATTGTTGTGATGGTTATTATTATTAAATATGACAGATGTATGTTGTTAGGAAAATAGAATAGTTTGGTCAGGGCCCTCACCTTGGGTCCAGTTGGGTGTGGTTTTAGCACATACTTTGTAAGCAAATTGTGTGTGTGTGTGTGTGTGTGTGTGTGTGTGTGTGTGTGTAGTTAGTGCAAGTGTACGCCAATGTATCTTTTTTGTTTTGTTGCTATTCTTGTGTTCTTCAGAGAAAGAGAGAGAGACAGAGAGGTAAAGAGGTAGTTTTGGTGAAGGAGGTGGTCAGGCATCTGCCTTGGGTGTCTGCCCTGTGCAGACATGCTTTCCAACCTATGGGTCCAAGGGCCTTTTGCCTGGTTACCTAGCTCATAGACCTGCGTGAAGGGGTCTGGGGACCCAGCCTGGCATATGAAGGATTTGTGACCCAGTCTGTGAATGGGCTTGAGGGGTCTGGGAGATCCAGACCCAGCCCTAGCTTAACAATTGGCCCAGTCAGTGCAGAATTACGAGGAGGTAAAAGAGACCAACAAGTGGCATGGTCGAGTAGCTTTACAATTGGCATCATGAACAGGATTAAGAGCACTACAATTGGTGATGTCAGCAGGATTTGCAACATTAGCCATAGCGCCACATTGGCTTAGTTGGCAAGATTAAGAGTGCCACATTGGTGCAGTCTGTGACAGGATTCTGAGCAGGTACAGGAGCCAAAAGTCCTTAGAAGAAGGAAGAAATGTGGCTGTCCTTGAACATGTGGTGCCCGGTGGCCACTTTTCTGCTGACCAGAGCCTGGCGGCTGTTAATTATGCTGCAAACTGATCAAGATTTTCAGTGGAGAGCAGAGTTGTTGGAAGCATGGATAAATGTCCTGGAGGATGACATGCAGTGATTGGTTACTCCTGCCTCTAACACCAGGGAAGACCAACCCAGTGGTGAGTTGGGGAAATCGTGCATCTCCAGGCATGACCTGTTGTGCACAAGAAATTGTGAGAGTAAAGCAGCAGAAACAGGGAGAGCCCCTGGCTGCTTGGCTGCTGAAACTATGGGACCTAGGGGTGGATGGTGTAATGTGCTTTAGAGACTATATAGTAAACGCATGCTGTGTTTATCTGAAGGCAAAAGGTTCAGAGGGTGCCAGTTAAACCCGATGGCTGGCCAGGTGCTGTAAAACCCAAGAAAAGAGTGCCACATGCAGATGGGCAGATGATTTGAGGATGGATGCCACTGCAGAATTTCAAGTATGTTTTCACCTGGTGAAAAGGTGGAAAAGTTAGTTTCCATTACTATGTGCCTGTCTCGGTGGCAGAAGTTACAGGATAGCCACAGGTATGCACAGAGGCAGGGCAGCCACTCCTTGACAGACTGTGTAAAGAAAAATATAACTTTAACATGCGCAATTTGCTTCTGTACTAATAAAAATGAGAAAACATAACTAATGCCATTTTAAGTAAGGCAGCTTCTAAGGGGATATGCAGAGGCCAGGCAAGTCAAGGCAGGCCCAGGCACGCTAAATTCCAGGAAGGGATCAATCACCACCCAGTTCCAGGAACTGACCAGTTCCTTATCTAGAGGCCACCTGGCCACAAGGAAGACAAACGATTGGGAAATACACTATTCCTTATCCGTGTGCCAGCCCACTAAAGCCCACCAATAAATCCAAAGGTCACCTCTGATAACCTGTAAACAGTAAACAGCTCATCCTGTTGCCAAAGTCTGTCTAAAAAACTGTATAAAAAGTGCTTGTGTTAAGAGCTCGGGGTCGCTCCTGTCCAGGAGACTGAGTGACCCCAGCATGCTGGAATAAACTCCTCTTGCTTGATTGCAGCGGTCTCTGTCTCATGGTCTTTGTGAGGTGAGCCATCCCGACGTGTGGGATTTGTGCAAGGTGCACAAGTCTTACACTGGGTGAATGCGGCTGTTTGAACTATGTGGGTGAGTGCTGCTGAACTGCCTGAGACTGAGTGAGTAGCCAGAGTAAGCCCAGCTGAATGAAGTAATTCAAAAGCCAGAATGTAAAGAGAAGCAGAGCATAAAGATTTGGAAAATTTGCAGCCTGGCCATGCTTAGAAAAGCAGAGAGCAGGAGAAAAAACACAAGGGTGAAGCAGATAAACTGTTTGCTAAAGACATTATCTTGGAGGTGAGGCAGTCAGATGCTAAGAGCCAAGACAATGGGGAAAAAAGCCCTAAATGCATTTGAGAAGTCTGGATGGGTGCCCCACCCATCACAGGCCCTGAAGGCGTTTGAGAAGTTTGGGAAAGTGCCCCTCCCATCCTAGGAAAACTGAGTTTGTCCTGGCAGGCAGACCTGAGGTGTCATTGCCCTCGGCAAACTGCTCCCTGCATCCGAGCTGCTCTGGAGCAATCCTGCCTCAGCACCTCCAAAGAAAAAAAGCTGAAAACCTTGGTGGCATTCACGTTGTGTTAAGTTTGCAGGCCAACAGTATGTGAGAGCAGTGCAGCCTCCACCTAGATTTCAGAAGATGTATGAATAAGCTGGGGGACTCAGGCGGAGATCTGCTGCAGGGGTGGAGCTGCAACGGAGGTCATCTATGGAGCAATGTGGAGAAGAAAAGTGGGTTGGAGCCCCCACAGAGAATCCCCACTGAGGAAATGTCCAGTGAAGCAAGGATGGCGGGACTGATGCAAAGAGCCCAGAACTGTGGGGCTGCTGGCAGTGTGCAGCACCAGTCTGGAGAGGCTGCAGGCACCAAGTAGCTCAATGGCCTGCACTTGGCAGAGCTGTAGGAGTGAGGTTGCTCAAAGCTTTAGGGGTCCAGGTGCCCCAGTGTGCTTAATGTTTGCCCTGTTTGGGTTTCAGGTTTCTTTGGGGACTGTTTTCCTTTCTTTTCCTCCCTTCTGGAATGGGAAAGTGTACCCAATATCAGTCCCACTGTATCTTTGAAATAGATAAACTTTTTTTGACTCTTTACAGGTTCACAGTTGGAAGGACTTTTGCCTTTGGTCTCAGAGGAGACTTTGGACTTTTCAGGTTGTGCTGCAACAAGCTAAAGACTTTGGGGACTGGGATGGAATGTGTAATATGTGAATGTAAGGGTCATTTATCCTCGCTAAGGCAACATCATGGAAGATTCTGAACACATAGATTGTATGGTGAAGACCCTGAAGGGGTGGATTGTTGGGAAAATAGAATAGTTTTGTCAGGGCTCTTGCCTTGGGTCCAATTGGGTGTTGTTTTATCACATCCTTTGTAAGCAAATTGTGTGTGGGGGGTGGGGAGTTAGTGAGCATGCATGCAAATGTATCTTTTTAATTTTGTTGCTATTCTTGCGTTCTTCAGAGAGAGAGATGGAGAGAGGTAGAGAGGTAGTTTTGGTGAAGTAGGTGGGCAGGCGTCTGCCTCTGGCATCCACCCTGTGCAGCCATGCTTTTCCACCCTATGGCTTCCAAGGACCTTTTGGCTGGTTACCTAGCTCATAGACCTGCATGTACGGGGTCTGGTGACCCAGCCTGGTATGTGAGGGGTCTGGTGACCCAGCCTGGTGTATGAAGGGTTTGTGACCCAGTCTGTGAATGGGCTTGAGGGGTCTGGGAGCTCCAGACCCAGCCCTAGCTCAACAATTGACTGTGCAGGATTACCAGCAGGTAAAAGAGCCCGACAACTGGCATGGTCAAGTAGCTTTACATATGTGAATTCCTAAAACACAGCAGATGCAAAACACTTTTTAGATAACTCCTCCTTCCCCTGGATATGAAACATCATATTGAAATGACTCAGTTGTGGTCTACATTGCAATGAAACACACCCAATGTGACATGCCTTCTTGGATTTGTCACTAATCCAGGGAGTATGCCTACAATGGGTTATCTTAATAAATGTTATCTAGAAGGTAAGAAAATAAGGCAAAAGCTTCTTAAAATGTATAATTTTATTTTATCTGGTACCAAAGAAAACACAAATTCTATTCCAAGAGACAATGAATTTTGTTTCCACAAGTAAACTATAATTATATTTTGACTTTGTTTTGGTTTTCAAGATGAATAATTTAAAATTTATTTTGTAATTAGATTTCATTTATGAATTCCTTTTCCATCTTCATATCTTTAGACTCCTTATTTTTATTTTAAAATTTCTCCCTTGATTACTAATTATGTTAGTTCTAGAGGGGTCACTGGAAAAAAATCTAACAAACATATTCATATAAAATAATAGGCATATAGGTTTAACAAGAGTTTACATTATTACTGGTGAAATAATGTGGATTTTTAAAGGTTTTGGACAAAATAAATCAAGTTAAAATTAAACATTTTATAATCAAAATTACAATAATTTTCCTTTTAGTCTGTTTTGAATCTAATACACCCTTGCTGTGTAATGCTTTATTGTGTGAAGAAATGCATCTTCCACAGGATTTCTTGGCTCCTATCTATTCTTCTTCTCAGATACTGTAAAAGATCTAGAGTGAGTAAAGGTGATTTAATGGAGAAGAATTAAGCCTCTGTTTCCATTTAAATTCAAATTATGTTGCTTTAATTTCAGTACACTGTAGCTTTCATTATATTTTTTATCTCAGATAAAAGTGATTCATTATAATCTTTCTATAGATATCAGTTGGCTTTTCTAACTTTATTAGTAGCAATATTGATTGAGAATATTTAATGTGACAAGCATTTTAAAAACATTATTGCTCTTTATTATTTCAGTCCTCTAAAATAGGAATTATCATTATCCTTTGCAAACTAGCATTTGCAAACTAGAAGACCTAGCTTAACAGAGCTAAGTAATTTTCCCACGGTGTTATTGCTCCTCAGAGGTGAGGTCAAAACCTAAACCCAAATTGGAAAACATGCAGAGAAAAAGTGAAATGGAGATTTCCTTTTTGTTCTTTTTATTTTTTTTTTATTATTATTTTTTTCTTTATTTTTTATTTTATTTTATTTTATTTTTTAATTTTATTTTGTCGATATACATTGTAGCTGATTATTGCTCCCCATCACCAAAACCTCCCTCCCTTCTCCCTCCCCCCTCCCCCCCAACAATGTCCTTTCTGTTTGCTTGTTGTATCAACTTCAAATAATTGTGGTTGTTATATCTTCTTCCCCCCCCCCCCCGGTTTGTGTGTGTGTGTGTGTATGTGTGTGTGTGAATTTATATATTAATTTTTAGCTCCCTCCAATAAGTGAGAACATGTGGTATTTCTCTTACTGTGTCTGACTTGTTTCACTTACTATAATTCTCTCAAGGTCCATCCATGTTGTTGCAAATGGCAGTATTTCATTCGTTTTTATAGCTGAGTAGTATTCCATTGTGTAGATGTACCACATTTTCCGTATCCACTCATCTGATGATGGGCATTTGGGCTGGTTCCAACTCTTGGCTATTGTAAAGAGTGCTGCGATGAACATTGGGGAACAGGTATACCTTCGACTTGATGATTTCCATTCCTCTGGGTATATTCCCAACAGTGGGATGGCTGGGTCGTATGGTAGATCTATTTGCAATTGTTTAAGGAACCTCCATACCATTTTCCATAGAGGCTGCACCATTTTGCAGTCCCACCAACAATGTATGAGAGTTCCTTTTTCTCCACAAACTCGCCAGCATTTATCGTTCATAGTCTTTTGGATTTTAGCCATCCTAACTGGGGTTAGATGGTATCTCAATGTGGTTTTGATTTGCATTTCCCGGATGCTGAGTGATGTTGAGCATTTTTTCATATGTGTGTTGGCCATTTGTATATCTTCCTTAGAGAAATGCCTACTTAGCTCTTTTGCCCATTTTTTAATTCGGTTGCTTGTTTTCTTCTTGTAAAGTTGTTTGAGTTCCTTATATATTCTGGATATTAATCCTTTGTCAGATGTATATTTTGCAAATATTTTCTCCCACTCTTTTGGTTGTCTTTTAACTCTTTTAATTGTTTCTTTTGCTGTGCAGAAGCTTTTTAGTTTGATATAATCCCATTTGTTTATTTTTCCTTTGGTTGCCCGTGCTTTTGGGGTCGTATTCATGAAGTCTGTGCCCAGTCCTAGTTCCTGAAGTGTTTCCCCTATGTTTTCTTTAAGAAGTTTTATTGTCTCAGGGTGTATATTTAAATCCTTAATCCATTTTGAGTTGATTTTAGTATACGGTGAGAGGTATGGATCTAGTTTCATTCTCCTGCATATCGATATCCAGTTATCCCAGCACAACTTGCTGAAGAGGCAGTCCCTTCCCCAGTGAATAGGCTTGGTGCCTTTGTCAAAGATCAGATGGCAGTAAGTGTGTGGGTTGATTTCTGGATTCTCTATTCTATTCCATTGGTCAGTGTGTCTGTTTTTATGCCAGTACCATACTGTTTTGGTTATTATAGCTTTGTAGTATAGCTTAAAGTCAGGTAGTGTTATGCCTCCAGCTTTATTTTTTTTGCTGAGCATTGCTTTGGCTATTCGTGGTCTTTTATTGTTCCATATAAATGTCTGAATAGTTTTTTCCATTTCTGAGAAAAATGTCTTTGGAATTTTGATGGGGATTGCATTGAATTTGTATATCACTTTGGGTAGTATGGACATTTTCACTATGTTGATTCTTCCAATCCAAGAGCATGGAATATCTTTCCATCTTCTTGTATCCTCTCTAATTTCTCTCAGCAGTGGTTTGTAGTTCTCATTATAGAGATTTTTCACCTCCTTGGTTAACTCAATTCCTAAGTATTTTATTTTTTTGGTGGCTATTGTAAATGGGCAGGCTTTCTTGATTTCTCCTTCTGCATGTTCACTATTGGAGAAAAGAAATGCTACTGATTTTTGTGTGTTGATTTTGTATCCTGCTACTGTGCTGAAATCATTTATCAATTCCAAGAGTTTTTTTGTAGAGGTTTTAGGCTGTTCGATATATAGGATCATGTCATCTGCAAACAGGGACAGTTTGACTTCATCTTTTCCAATCTGGATGCCCTTTATTTCCTTCTCTTCTCTGATTGCTCTGGCTAGTACTTCCAACACTATGTTGAATAGGAGTGGTGAGAGTGGGCATCCTTGTCTAGTGCCTGTTCTTAAAGGAAAAGCTTTCAGCTTTTCCCCATTCAGGATGATATTGGCAGTGGGTTTGTCATATATGGCGTTAATTATGTTGAGATACTTTCCCTCTATACCTAACTTATAGAGGGTCTTTGTCATGAATGAGTGCTGAACTTTATCAAATGCTTTTTCAGCATCTATAGAGATGATCATATGGTCCTTGTGTTTGAGTTTATTAATATGGTGTATCACATTTATTGATTTGCGTATGTTGAACCAACCTTGCGTCCCTGGGATGAATCCCACTTGATCGTGATGAATACTTTTTCGTATGTGTTGCTGTATTCTGTTTGCTAGTATTTTAGTGAGGAATTTTGCATCTATATTCATCAAGGATATGGGCCTGTAGTTTTCTTTTTTGGTTATATCTTTACCTGGTTTTGGTATCAGGATGATGTTTGCTTCATAGAATGAGTTTGGGAGATTTGCGTCCGTTTCAATCTTTTGGAATAGTTTGTAAAGAATCGGTGTCAATTCCTCTTTGAATGTTTGGTAAAATTCTGCTGTGAATCCATCTGGTCCTGGGCTTTTCTTTGTTGGGAGCCTTCTGATAACAGCTTCAATCTCCTTTATTGTTATTGGTCTGTTCAAATTTTCTACGTCTTCACGGTTCAGTTTTGGGAGCTTGTGTGTGTCCAGAAATTTATCCATTTCCTCCAGATTTTCAAATTTGTTGGCGTATAGTTGTTTATAGTAGTCTCGAATGATTCCTTGTATTTCAGATGAATCAGTTGTAATATCGCCTTTTTCATTTCTAATTTTTGTTATTTGAGTCTTCTCTCTTCTTTTTTTTGTTAGCCATGCTAATGGTTTGTCAATTTTATTTATCTTTTCAAAAAACCAACTTTTTGATTCGTTGATCTTTTGAATTGTTTTTTGGTTTTCAATTTCATTCAGTTCTGCTCTGATCTTAATGATTTCTTTCCGTCTGCTAACTTTAGGATTGGATTGTTCTTGTTTTTCTAGTTCTTTAAGGTGAAGTGTTAGGTTGTTCACTTGCCATCTTTCTATTTTTCTGAAGTGAGCATTTAATGCAATAAATTTTCCCCTCAATACTGCTTTTGCAGTATCCCTCAGGTTTTGGTATGATGTATCATTGTTTTCATTAGTTTCAATAAACTTTTTGATTTCCTGCTTGATTTCTTCTTGGACCCATATGTCATTAAGTAGAATGCTGTTTAATTTCCATGTGTTTGTATAGTTTCCAGAGTTTTGTTTGTTATTAATTTCTAGTTTTAATCCATTGTGGTCTGAGAAGATACATGGGATAATTGCAATTTTTTTGAATTTATTGAGACTTGATTTGTGACCTAATACGTGATCTATCCTGGAGCATGATCCATGTGCTGATGAGAAGAATGAATATTCTGAGGTTGTTGGGTGGAATGTTCTGTAGATATCTGCCAATTCCAATTGGTCTAGAGTCTTGTTTAGATCTTGTGTTTCTCTACTGATTCTTTGCCTAGATGATCTGTCTAATATTGACAGTGGAGTGTTCAGGTCCCCTGCTATTATGGTATTAGTGTCTATTTCCTTCTTTAGGTCTAATAGAGTTTGTTTAATAAATCTGGCTGCTCCAACATTGGGTGCGTACATATTTATGATTGTTATGTCTTCTTGATGGATCAGTCCTTTTATCATTAAGTAGTGTCCCTCATTGTCTCTTTTTATGGTTTTTAGTTTAAAGTCTATTTTGTCAGATATAAGAATAGGTACTCCAGCTCGTTTTTCTTTTCTGTTTGCATGGTAAATCTTTTTCCATCCTTTCACTCTTAGTCTGTGTGAATCTTTATGGGTGAGGTGGGTCTCTTGTAGGCAGCATATAGTTGGGTCCTGCTTTTTGATCCAGTCAGCCAGTCTGTGTCTTTTAATTGGGGAATTTAAGCCTTTAACATTAAGAGTTGTTAGTGAAAGGTGTTGATTTATTCCTAGCATTTTATTGGTTGTTTGGTTGTCTTAGGTGTCTTTTGTTCCTTGCTTTCTGATTTACTGTTTGGTTTCTTTGTTTGTTGGTTCCTTAGGTTGTAGATAGTGTTTTTGTTAGCTTGTTTTCTCTTCATGAATGCCATTTTTATTGTACTAGCGGGTTTAGATTTTTCTTAGGTTTTTATGGCAGTGGTAGTTATTTTTCAGGAACCAAACCCAGTACTCCCTTGAGGATTTCTTGTAAGGGTGGTCTTGTGGTAGTGAACTCCCGCAGTTTTTGTTTGTCTGAGAAATATACTATTTGCCCCTCATTTCGGAAGGATAGCCTTGCAGGGTAGAGTATTCTTGGCTGGCAATCTTTGTCTTTTAGTATTTTGAAAATATCATCCCATTCCTTTCTAGCTTTTAGGGTTTGTGATGAAAAGTCTGATGTTAACCTGATTGGGGCTCCCTTATAGGTGATTTGATGCTTCTCTCTTGCAGCTTTTAAGATTCTCTCTTTGTCTCTGAGTTTTGCCAATTTGACTATGACATGTCTTGGAGAAGGCCTTTTTGGGTTGAATACGTTTGGAGATCGTTGAGCTTCCTGGATCTGAAGATCTGTGATTTTTCCTATACCTGGGAAGTTTTCTGCCACTATTTTGTTGAATATGTTTTCAATGGAATCTCCATTTTCCTCCCCTTCTGGAATACCCATGACTCGGATATTTGAGCGCTTGAGGTTGTCTGATATCTCTCTCAGATTTTCTTCCATGTCCTTGATTCTTTTTTCTTTCTTTTTGTCTGCTTGTGTTACTTCAAACAGCCCATCTTCAAGTTCAGAGGTTCTCTCTTCAACTTTGACAAGCCTGCTGGTTAAACTCTCCATTGTGTTTTTTATTTCGCTGAATAACTTCTTCAGTTCAGCAAGTTCTGCTACATTTTTTTTCAGGACATTGATTTCCTTGTATATTTCCTCTTTCAGATCCTGTATACTTTTCCTCATTTCATCATGATGTCTAGCTGAGTTTTCTTGTATCTCATTCAGTTTCCTTAGAATTATCACTCGAAATTCCTTGTCAGTTATTTCAAGGGCTTCTTGTTCTATAGGATC
Organism: Cynocephalus volans; assembly: GCF_027409185.1. NCBI lineage: Eukaryota > Metazoa > Chordata > Mammalia > Dermoptera > Cynocephalidae > Cynocephalus > Cynocephalus volans. Next base: position 84,688,998 of record NC_084464.1, read on the forward strand.
TAGAGTATGAGATTTATTAACTTTTGGTGGTGTACTTTCTTGATTTTTTGTATTTCTGGTGTCTTTTTTTTGGTGTTTATTCATTGTGGCAGGGGGTTTCACAGTCCACCGGTTTGAGACTAATGACTAACTAGGATGTTGCTGTGGTTGCCAATTTGGTATGGCTCCCGCCGTGACTGCTCAGTTGGCCTCTAGTGTCTTGTGTGTGTGGTTGCCTCGGGTCTTGGGCTTCTCCGGGGATCCACCTTTCTGGTCAGCTTGTACTCTGCTGGGCTGGTGGATCACGTACCACAGGGTGTGTGATCTCTGTTGAGCTTTCACTTTCTGTACAGGACTTCTCCCCGTTCCGTGTGCTCTGGCCCAGGCTGTTAGATCGTGCAGTGGCGACCCCACCGGGTGTGTGGTTTCTGTCGAGTCTCCGCCTCCCTGGCCGCACGTCTCCCCCCTCTGTGCACACTGTGCTGGGCTGGGGTGTGTCTTCTGCACCCCTCGTCTATCAGCTGGGCCTTCAAGACCCTGCTCAGCACCGCCTCGCCCAGGAAGTCTACCAGGTTTCTGCTAGGCACAGACAACCGGTCTCTCTGGGTGCCTTTGTAGCACTGTGTAATCTTTCTCGGGTCTTGTTCACCTTTGTATCCCCCCGGTATAAACCGAGTCTAGTGCCCGCCTGCAGCCTGCTCTCCGGCAGGTTCAAGTGGACCTGGGAACTCTCCTACCACACTATTCCCAACCAGAAATTCGTTAGGCTTTTTTCCAAACTGGTGGTCGCAGAGATGGTATCTGCCTCCGAGTAACAGGAAGTTTACCGGGGCCGGAGTCCAGGGTGTGGTGGAGTGACAGTCGGCCCGCCCGTACTTCCTAGCCCTCCCAACACTGGTCGGGACGCCCCACACCCCCAGCCCCGCCAGAGAACCACGGAGGGAGTGGGAGAGGAGGCTGGCCCGCAGGGTCCGGAAAGCCCCGCGCCAGGCCAAGCAAATGGGCTCAGTGATGGCCGAGCAGGGCGGAGCTGCCCGCACCTGGGAAAATGGAGGCAGCACCGGGGCAGTGAGTGGCCTGGTGGTGCAGGCGGGAGCCACGTGGGCATCCACCCCCGAACAGAGCTGTGCCAGGGATCACTCACAGTGCTGTGCCAGGTTGGGCACTCGCTCTGTCTCTGGTTTGTTGCCTTCCGTGTTCTCGGTGCTGCCGCCTCGGGCTGTTCAGTCGCAGCGCGGCTCGGGTGCTCCCAGGAATCTTCTTTAATGCCGGCCTGAAACCTCGAATCCTGAATAGGGCAGCTGGCCGCCTTCAGTGCGGCCCCAGCCTCCGGGATCCTGGCTGCATCCACAGCAGCCCTGGCGCCGTGTTCCCTGTTTCAAGACTCACTTTTGCAGCTAAGAATCAGTTCTTTTCCTGCTCCACACTTCAAAGCTGTTGCCTGTAAATGAGGCAGCCTCTCCTGCCGGGGGCAAAGTGGCGTTGAGCCCCCACGACCGGCCAGCAGCAGCAGTCCTCCCTTAAGAGATGGCCAGAGGAAGGTCCACAAGTTTCCCGGCTGCCTGAGGCCCAGTGGCCACCTTTTCCACCTCAGCTACTCCGCACCAGCCACCGCAGCCGCCGCCATCTTGAAACTGGACCTGTTCATTTCTTTTTAAAAATAAAATTTATACTTTGGGCTAGAGTGATCATATTGCAATAAGTTTATTTTCTCTTCAAGTCTCAATTAAATGCACCCAGCCAATAGTAATCACTGAAATATTTAGATGCTGAGCTTTAGTAATACATTTCATGGGGGCAATTTTGACATTTTAGCCTATTCACTTGGAAAAGACACAGTGTCACAGGTAAAATCATCCTACCGAGATTGGGAAAAAAATAAAACAACTCTGCCAGTATCTTTGCTGCTTTGTATTTCCCCCTTTGAATTGGTCCTCAGCAATAAATTATGAATGGCCAATAGGTACCTGAAAGAATTTTCAACGTCACTAAGAATAAAATAAATGTAATAACACTTTGAAGAATAAGGTGTCATTTTCACCTCTCAGTTGGAAAGATTTAAAAAATCGATAATCCATATATTAGTAAAAAAATGAGGAAGTCCTGGATGTTGTGTGTATAAATAGAAGTAATATTTTTTGGAGGGCAATTTGCCAATAACTCTCAAAATTAAAATGTGTAAACCTTGGACACAGCCTTTCTACTTCTAGGAAAATGTTCTACTTCTCAAGTTTACAAATACATATGAAAAAGGATACTCATGAAAGCCACACACAAACTGTGTGACTTTGAATAATTAAACTTTCAAAGTCTTGCTTAACTCCCCTTTAAATTTGGGATATTAATAGTATCTACATTATTGAGTGTTGTATAAAGTACTGTATTAAACAATTAATTTGCATCTAGCAGTCCTAAATCAGTAATAGTCTTAGAAAGCAACAATTTTATTCCCTTTAATCTAACTTAATTCATTTTTAAATTGCAAAAACAACATGTATTTATTATAACATGTCAAATTGTACAGATATGTATAAATTTCCCAATGCCAAGTAAACAACATTTCGATTTTGATAACTGAGCAGACGGAAGACTTTAGATTGGAGCTCTTATGTGAATTGGAAATGATTTTCTGGGGTCTTCAGCTTATTTTCAGTAACTACTAGATAGATTGAAGAAATCTATTCATTCTATTAAACTGAGATTTTAGTTTGCTACTGAGATTACCTTAAACAACATGAGAACAATAATCAGCCACCCAGATCAACCCATTTAACTTACCCATATGGATATGTAGCCACTAATGTCACTTACCCAGACACTAGTCCTCTTAGGCAGTAGTATCCATTTGACTTTTCTGCCAAATATACACCTTTCTAAGATATATTTTAACACAAAGATAAGAAAAATATTATCAGATATTCTCAATCCAAAGTAATTAAGGAATATTGCAATCACTGGGGAAAAAAATTGACAAAATGTTCTGAAATTGTATTGAAAAAGTAATTGAAAAGAGAGAGGATAGCCTGAAAAACTGTAAGATCTTAATCATTCACTTTGATAGGCTCTGTGTTAAAATACAGCAACAATAGGCCACTTGAAAAAGAATTTTAAAAAATCACTAAAAATTATAAAACTTTAAAGAACATTAGAAAATTTAGCTGATTCTTCTCAATTTAAAGATTAGGGAAGCTGAGAAATTTCACACGTTTTCAGATCAGATTTTAAGGTTAGACCAATAGTTGGAGGCAGAGTCTAATTATGAACAGACTCCCTATTTTAAGGCAAGTTTCTCTCCAAGGGCCACCTATGTCATTTCTCTATGCTATTCCCAGTGTGCCATGGTGTATTAGTCTATTTCTGTTGCTTATAACAGAATACCTGAAACTGGATAATTTATAAAGAAATAAAATTTAATTCTTACAGTTTGGAGGTTGGGAAGTCCAAGATCCAGGGAACACATTTAATGAGGGCCTTCTTGGTGATGACGCAGTGCAGGTTATCACATGGCAAGAGAATGGCACCAGAGAGAGAGTTAACCTTCTCACTTGCTCTCCTTATAAAGCCATCAGAACCACGCCCATGACAACCCGTTAAACCATCAATGGATTAATCCATTCACAAGGCACAGTTCTTATGATCCAATCAACTCTCAAAGGCCCTACCTTTCGAATACCATAATTGGATTTCCCACCCTCTCAACTCTGTTTCAATGGGGTCACATTTACAATTCATGAATTTTAGGGGATGTGTTTAACCAGTAGCATGGTTGCTTGCTGAACAGCATCACTCTTTCCTTAATCTTACTTTCTGTATCTTTTATGGACAGTGATTGAGATAGAGGAAGAGAAAGATCACAGATTTATCTATAGATATGCATTCACTCAATTTACAATTATTTATTAAGCACCAAATGTAATTGTAGTTTTTGTGGGTACAGCAGTGAGTGAAGTGATTCTTTTAAGCAAAATTGTTAAGACATTTTGTATGATTTTACGGCCTCCTGTTATGTGAACTCTCATTTTTTAAAAAATCTTATCCATACTTCAATATTTCCATTCTTTTCTTTTTTTTCTGGTCATAGGAATTTATTAGTTTTAAAGGTGTGAATGTATATAATGTATATATCGTAATCATATAGTATGCAACTTAGATTTTTCATTTTATATGGGCTTTAATAATCCAGGCTTCCAAGTATCTCAAGCACTACCCAAAGGAATTCTAGAATACTGGTTAAATAACCAGCCTCTGGAGGAAGACAGCCTGAGTCGGGATCTCAGCTCTTCTAGTTATTAGCTGTGTAACCATGGAAAGTTTCTAAAGTTCTCAGTGTCTCAGCTTTCTTATTAGTAAAATGGAAACAATAGTTATAATCTATTTTTGAGTTGTTTTGAAGATTGAAGGATAATGTATATTATGTAGACAGCTGACTAGCACATTTTTGTTATTATTGCTTTGATCAAGAAACTAATAAAGTAGCAAGAAAAATAAAGTACCAAACTGGTAAAACATACCCTGCATCAAAATCAGAAAATACTCTGTCTGGTCCGCTGCCGGCCAACCCGAACAGCCCTTAGCCTCGTTCCTTTCGGTGGGTGAGCAAACGGCCTGGGATTCTTCTTTCCCTCCTGTCCCCTTTGGAAGGAGATGGGGGAAGAGAGCTGTGAAGAGAGGTGAGCACAATTGCCGGCCCCCCAAAAACAGCCCGGTTAAAGGACACTCAGACGCAGCAGGGGTTCTGTCGAGCAGTTCCGTTTATTACCACACAAGCACTTGCTTTTAAAGGCAGATAGTGAGGGGAGGTTTTTTACATAATCTTTTCAGCTTAAAGGTCAAGAGAGCATGCATCCTGTCTCAATGCCTAGCTATTGCAACTACGAGCACAGAAGCACGTATTTGGCCAATAAGGGCTAAGGCAAGGTTCCCACAGACACCCCCACCCTACTTCCTCCCGGCAACGTCTTAGGCTGCCACATTTATACACCCTTGTGGGCCTATATTAGCGCTGCTTGTAATGTCACTTAAGGTGGCGTTAGTTTCTAAGACCCGACAATTCCCCCTTTTTGTTTTAATAAGGCAGCTAGAGGCGGCTAACCTACCCAGCCTCGCCTCCATTCCCTCTGGTGGCTGTGCCTGTCTTAGGTTGTTTCCCTCTGGAAATCTTACCCGTCATTGACTATCCAGCCAAGCGGGGGCAGGGCGGAGCCTTAGAGATTGGTGTTGATTTCTTGAAGGGCCATATTGACCCAAGGGCTGTCAGGGCTTTCATTATGGGCCACCTCCTCTACCACCTGGGTGAGCATTACGAGATAAGTGGTGATGCGCCTTATAAGGGACACAACCTGGCGAATGGCGTAAGGCCCCAAGATGAAGACAAGGAAAATGGCTAGGGGGCCTGCCAGGGAGGACAGCAAGGTGGTGAGCCACGGGGAACTTGAAAGCCAGCTTTGGAACCAATTACTATTGGCTTCACGTTCTTTTTTTGCACTTTTCTAGCCCTTCTCTAAGCTTAGCTAGGGAATCTTGGACCACTCCAGAGTGGTTGGCGTAGAAGCAGCACTTTTCTTTGAGGGCAGTGCATAATCCTCCTTGCTGTAAGAACAGGTCTAGTCCACATCGATTCTGTAAAACAGCTTCAAAAAGTGATGTTAGTGATTTTTTTTTAAATGTGATACAGACACCTACCTCCAAGTGGCTTGTATGACCTCCCAGGTTTGGTTGGCTGGCTCGTGGGGACCTTCCCCAGTGGCAGAGGCCCTTGTCCTTGTTGCCCCGAGGAGGGCGGCCACTTGGAGCATCCACAAAGGGTTCATAATGCAGTCTGAACCATACAAACAATAAACTCCTCAGGGTCCTCAGTACCTTGGGTGTCTGGCAAGAACTTAAGATTTTTGGCTGGGACCCATATAGGGGTTGACTCACTGAGGGGGAAGACACAACCAAACCCTCAACCCATAGTTAGCAACGGGTCAGGGCCCCTGCACTGGCCTGTTAAGGGGTCTTTCCACCGCACTTGGACTTCCGGGTGCGGTGGTTGAGCTGACCAGTGTTTCTGGAAGGCAGACAGGGGTTCATTTTTGGAAAGTGTGCAGTTGGCTGGCACTATCTATTGTATATATTTTAGGGCCCTGAGAGGCAAGAGTGTCTGCCTGGGCATTTCCAGTGGCTAGAAATCCTGGCATCCCTTGATGACCCCGAAGGTGCTGAACAAAAATAGGGTTATTGCGGCCTTGTAAGGTACTCCTTACTTGTATCATAAGGGAGGAGATGGGATTACAATCTAAGTGAATGTGGGCTCCCGGAAGCCCAGGGAGAAGATTGGCTGCATATAAGCTGTCCATAAAAAGGTTAATGGGGTCTGGCACCTTTTGCAGGGCAAGGAGTATAGCGAGCAGCTCTTTGTATTGTGCCGACCCGTCACAGGGGTGAAAATGAGCAGCGAGGGCCGCCTGTGATGTGGTGCATGGGGGGTTGTAAATAATTACAGCAGCCCCTGATTTGCCACTATCTGTGAAGACATTGTAGGCCTCTACCAGGGGTTTGGTGACAAAAAGCTGTGGGTTAGTCCATGACAGCTCTTTGAAGGCGGAGACCCATTTATTGTTGCCATAGTGGCAATCAACAACCCTGAGATACCCTTCTAGAGCCAGTGCCAGCTGGTTTTGATATTGATGGCACTCAGGCAGGAGCATGAAGGGGGTTTTTTGCCTTTAGCCTTGGGACATTGCCTTTTAAAATGACCTTGTCTTCTGCAACCAAAACATTGTCCCTTGAAGGGTGGGGAAGTATTGTTTCCTGAGGGGATCAGGGCCGTAAATGCCTTGAAGGCTTCGGTTAAGTTTTGTGTCTGAGCCTGCAAGGCTGAGGATAAAGTCCTGGCCTCGGCAACAGCCATTTTTAGTTCTTTTACAACGTTGATTGGCTAGGCCTGAGGGGCCGCTTCCCCCCACGGGCTGCGGATGGCTGGGGGTTCCCAGGGAGCCATAACAGGGAAAACCTGCGGCTCTGCCGGGGATGTTTTTAAAGGTGGACTAGCCTCCTCCACTTCTTCAGGTGCCACTTTCTCTCCTTTGGCTAAACTTTGCTCAGGGCCTTGCATTGGCAGCTTTGTTTCCTTTTTTCTCTCCTCATCGAACTGCGCCCAATCCCTTTCTGCTCCTTCCTGATGCTCGGGACGGAAGCAAAGCTTTAGGGCAGAGATGGTTGGGTAGAACCCTAAGTGGGGGTCTAGCCCATGACTAATCTCGTTCTTTCTGGCCAGGGTCTGAACCCGGTCCCAAGTCTCATAGGAGAACAAGTTGGACAAAGCTGCCCAAGGGGCTACCTGCACCACATGACGCCAGGCATTGGTGGCCATGGAGTCAGATATTTCTAGGCCTCTGCTTTTTAACATGTACTTTAGAGCCTTGCAGGCTGTCTCGTCACTCTTTCCACACACACACCTCCCATGTTGCCCTGAGGAAGGGACAAAGGGAGCAACAGGGCAGAGAAGTGCAGGGACTTCCCCCTGTTATGGTACTCACCCTGACACGCAGGTGGATTACTTCACGGCCACTACCGCGGTTGCGGGGGCGACTCCGCTGGTTGATCACCCTTCGTCGACCTTCTTTTTCATCGACCTTCTCTCAGGACCGAGCAGCTGGGGGCCTCACTCGCTAGCCTTTCACCCACGAGTTTTAAAAAACTCCTCACATGGAGCACCACTCTGTTGGGACCGCCGCCGGCCGACCTGAACAGCCCTAGCCTCGTTCCTTTCGGTGGGAGAGCAAATGGCCCAGAACTGCTCAACAGAACCTGCCGCTGGGTCTGAGTGTCCTTTAACCAGGCTGTTTTTGGGGGGCCGGCGGTTGTGCTCACCTCTCTTCATGGCTCTCTTCCCCGTCTCCTTCCAAAGAGGACAGGAGGGAAAGAGGAATCCCGGGCCGTTCGCTCACCCACCGAAAGGAACGAGGCTAGGGCTGCTCGGGTCGGCTGGTGGCAGACCCGACAATACTCCACACCTGTACCCCTACCTCTTCCATTGAAAATTGATCTTGCCTGCCTTCATGCTAAGCCCTAATATGAACTTTTAATTATTTCTGTGCTCCAAGCATCAATCAATAAAAGATTTGCCATCATGAACCTGTTCTGTAAGGAATGTTGCAACACTTCAACGGCTGAAACTATTTTTATGAAAAAGGAAAAGAAGAAAAAAACCTAAATGTGAAGTGTACAAAGATTTTTGTAGCTAGAATGATCATATGCTTTAGATTGTGAGCAACGGCTTCAGTATTCATCTCAGCATAATAATTGTCAGTATTGCCTTTCAGTCTCAAAATTTTCCCAGTTTAGACAACAAATGATATGGCCATTTTAGTTATAGCTTATTATAAAGACTACAAAGCAAATTGTTTTAACTACTTTAAGCTTTGTGTAACTATTCTGGAAACAAATAATAACAAATATAATCCTCATAATGCACATGTGAATATTAGTTTATTTTTTAGTCCAGCTGTAGAGACATATATATATCTTTATAAATAAATAGCTTCATAGGTTTTGCAAAGGATGAGGCACATAATCTGCACTTTTAGTTTCCAATAATTGTGTTCTAAAAAGTTGTTACTTCCTCAATTAGATGAAATTTAAAAAAATAAAATGCTAAAACTGTGCTGAATGCCCCTGATGGATGAACTTTTAAAAAAGTGATTAGAGCACTTTACCATCCTCAAGAGGTTTATTAATTTATTATCTCCAGACAGCAATCTTAAAAATTGTACCTCATTTACCAACTATTAGACTTTTATGAACCAAAGCATGTTTTATATTTATTTTTAGTACAAATTCATTTTATATCTTAAATAAACTTAAGACATTAGTATATTATAAATCGAGTCCGTATAATAAATATATCTTTGTATGGCTGTGATAGAATCCTTTCCTATTCTGAGAATAAAGTTTTAGTAAAAATACTTTCATTCACGGATATTGACTGCTAACTGAACAAGTTTCCTGAACTTGTCTTCCTACAAACACTCACGGATTAATTTATAACCAATGAAGAGTTGAAAAACACTAATGTTTAAATGTCTTTTAATTATATTTTGACTTAGCTTCTGGGAAATCATATTAACAAAAATCAGGAGTCTAATATGTCATTTATCAAAGCAGATCTTACTTCTTAAGAAAATACCTTCACTGTTACACACATACATATGAACACACCACATTTGCAAATAATTTCAGGGTTTTTATAAACCTCTCAAACCTTTTATTGGATTCCAGTTATTAGTGACAACTTTCCCCACTGAAGAAATGTAAAACCAATTCAGACCGATTTTCACAAGAAGAAACTGGGAAGCCCAGGGGTAAAGCTTGTTTCCGACAAAGCTGAAATCAAATGTTCAAGTGGTGTCATCAGGAATTTACTGCCTCTGCTCTCCCGTGTATAGGTTTTATTCCCCGAGGAGTGGCAAGATGGCCATCTGTAGTTCTAGACTTCCAATGCTAACACTTTCAGCAACCTCCTTGGAAAGAGAGCTTTTTTTCCCAACAAAATCTTAGGGTCAGGCTTCCTTGACCCAGCTCAACTTACATGCTAAACCTTGACCAAGTCACTGTGGCCAGTGGGGATGGAATGTTCTGCTGCCTGGATACGAATCTTCCATCCATGAGGGGTGAATAGAGGGTGACGTATAAAAGGATAATTGTGGTGCTATGGAGAAAAGAATTGGGGTGGGATGCTGGGGATGGCAGCAGAAACAACAGATGTCACTGGAAACTCTGATTCCATAGACTCCGGATTGAGAACCTGAGGACCAAAGAGTAAAAAAAAAATAACATGATAGATGGCATAAAGTAAATAAATTTTTAGCGCCATGTGCGTTTTAGATAGCCATGATAATATCATTTTTATCATTGAGAAATCAAGTTAGAAAATATCAAGTATTTTTGTTACTAATAGATGTAAATTGTTTCCACAACACATTTCTTCCAAATACAGTTATTAGTTGTGTGTTTAGGCATGGTATTATAATAAGGTTTGAAGAAAATTAGAGTGAAAATGTTAGAAAAATGTGCTAGCCAATTATAGAAGTATAGTCTGCATTATTTCTGCTAAAAATGTAATAAAGGATTCTGCTAAAATCTGCTAAAAATAGATACTGCTTGTGGGTTGTGCAAAATCATCTCTTCAACCAAAATTGAATTGACTATGAAGACTTAAGCCATAAATATCAAAGCTGTATTGAAAAAAGTCTGCTCCATGTTGCTACTTCTGGTCTGTTAAAAATGGCTCTGTGGAGTATGTTTGTGCATTAACAAAATAATGTGTATAAAGAAAATATCACAGTGCCTGGCACAATTTGGTCAGAGAATGGGGCTGTTCAGCTGTTCTCTCTCTGTCTCTCCCCTCCCCAGCCCCTGCCCCTGCCCCTGCCCCTGCCCCTGGGTCTCTTTTTCTCACTTGCTTCCTCCATCTCTGATTCATGTCTGATTTTCTCACTCCTTGGTCTCTCTTGCATGCATATGACCCTAACTTTCTCTCTGACTATCTCTCTCTTTCTCTTTTTCTCTCTCTCTTTCAAACTGAATTTAGAAGACCTGGGCTCTAGTCCTGATATCGGAAACTCTGTAATACCTTAGGTTACACCTTAAAATAAATTGGCTTTTGAAACTCTTGGGGACATTTAATATCAGAGAAATTTTAGGAGAAAAATGACATATTATTTACATTCTAATTATCTGTAAGCCTCCAACTTCCCAATTCTTCATTTGTCCCCTCTAAAAACCAGTTACAAGTTACATTATTTAATGCACTTCTACCACAGTACAATTAAAAACATTATTAAAGGTTTATTGTGTGCAAAGAAATGATTTAATTTCTCTGAGCAATAGATTAATAATGTATGATCTTCTAGAAAGGAACAATATAGACAGTGTAACAATGATGAATATATATGCATGTAAACTCAGAGACTCAAAGTCTACAAAACAACAAAAAGGCAGTAGAAAACAGTTGATCAATCAGTCATTTTAACACAGAGACTCCTAGAAATATAAATCAGGTAGAGAAAATAATAATTAGAGATATTTGAGTATGAATAATATAAGGAATAGACATTGATCTACAAATTATAAAGTAATCTATACTCAATAAACTAAAAAAGGTTTACAAAATAGACCATGGATTGGGCCACTAAAAAGCCTCAGTAAATATATAGTATTAATATTATACAGAATAAACCCTCTAAACATGATGCAATGCGATCAAGAATTAATAACCCAAAGCTCTATTTAAAAATTAGTGTTTAGAAATAAGTTGACATATTGTTAAAGAGTTTGTATTAAATGGAAATTAAAGAACAGTGGAGACAAAAGACATTTCATGCAAAAGATTAATGAAAAAATTATTAAAAAATTATATGAAAATTTAAAAATTAGATAAAATGTATATACCTAGATAAATACAAATTACCAAAATAAAAAATATAAGTAAACTAATAACCACTCAAAACCTCCTGGCATTAAATATCCACGGCCCAAATGATTTCATGGTAATTGAAATTTTCAAGAGCAGTTAAACTACCAATATAAATTATTGAAAAAAGAGAAGAAAGCTTCTCAAATTTAATTTAGGAGGCTAGTGTAATTATAATCCCAAAAGATAAAAAGATAAAGATAGAAGGAAAAGAAGTGTTGGCTTATTTTACTTATGAAGGTAGACTGAAAATCTTAAATAATGGAAGAGATAAATAAAATTAAAATGTATTAATCAATACATAATTATCACATAAGATTTTTTCTGAGATTAAAAGATAATTCAACATTAGAAATCAATCAATATAATTTGTATTATTTCTTTTTTTTTTTTGCATTTTATTTTTTTATTTTTTTAACTTTTATTTTGTCGATATACATTGTGGTTGATTATTGTTGCCCCTTACCAAAACCTCCCTCCCTCCTCCCTCTCCTCTCTCCCCCTCAACAATGTCCTTTCTGTTTGCTTGTCGTATCAACTTCAAGTAATTGTGGTTGTTATATCTTCTTCCCCCGCTCCCCGGATTTTTTTTTTGTGTGTGTGTGTGTGTGTGTGTGGATTTATATATTAATTTTTAGCTCCCACCAATAAGTAAGAACATGTGGTATTTCTCTTTCTGTGCCTGACTTGTTTCACTTAATATAATTCTCTCAAGGTCCATCCATGTTGTTGCAAATGGCAGTATTTCATTCGTTTTTATAGCTGAGTAGTATTCCATTGTGTAGATGTACCACATTTTCCGTATCCACTCATCTGATGATGGACATTTGAGCTGGTTCCAACTCTTGGCTATTGTAAAGAGTGCTGCGATAAACATTGGGGAACAGGTATACCTTCGACTGGATGATTTCCATTCCTCTGGGTATATTCCCAACAGTGGGATAGCTGGGTCGTATGGTAGATCTATCTGCAATTGTTTGAGGAACCTCCATACCATTTTCCATAGAGGCTGCACCATTTTGCAGTCCCACCAACAATGGATGAGAGTTCCTTTTTCTCCGCAACCTCACCAGCATTTATCGTTCAGAGTCTTTTGGATTTTAGCCATCCTAACTGGGGTTAGATGGTATCTCAGTGTGGTTTGGATTTGCATTTCCCGGACGCTGAGTGATGTTGAGCATTTTTTCATATGTCTGTTGGCCATTTCTATATCTTCCTTAGAGAAATGCCTACTTAGCTCTTTTGCCCATTTTTTAATTGGGTTGCTTGTTTTTTTCTTGTAAAGTTGTTTGAGTTCCTTATATATTCTGGATATTAATCCTTTGTCAGATGTATATTTTGCAAATATTTTCTCCCACTCTGTTGGTTGTCTTTTAACTCTGTTAATTGTTTCTTCTGCTGTGCAGAAGCTTTTTAGTTTGATATAATCCCATTTGTTTATTTTTCCTTTGGTTCTCCGTGCTTTTGGGGTTGTATTCATGAAGTCTGTGTCCAGTTCTATTTCCTGAAGTGTTTCTCCTATGTTTTCTTTAAGAAGTTTTATTGTTTCAGGGTGTATATTTAAATCCTTAATCCATTTTGAGATGATTTTAGTATATGGTGAGAGGTATGGGTCTAGTTTCATTCTCCTGCATATGGATATCCAGTTACCCCAGCACCATTTGCTGAAGAGGCAGTCCCTTCCCCAGTGAATAGGCTTGGTGCCTTTGTCAAAGATCAGATGGCAGTAAGTGTGTGGGTTGATTTCTGGATTCTCTATTCTATTCAATTGATCAGTGTGTCTGTTTTTATGCCAGTACCATACTGTTTTGGCTATTATAGCTTTGTAGTATAGCTTAAAGTCAGGTAGTGTTATGCCTCCAGCTTTATTTTTTTTGCTCAGCATTGCTTTGGCTATGCGTGGTCTTTTATTATTCCATATAAATGTCTGGATAGTTTTTCCATTTCTGAGAAAAATGTCTTTGGAATTTTGGTGGGGATTGCATTGAATTTGTATATCACTTTGGATAGTATGGATATTTTGACTATGTTGATTCTTCCAATCCAAGAGCATGGGATATCTTTCCATCTTCTGGTATCCTCTCTAATTTCTCTCAGCAGTGGTTTGTAGTTCTCATTATAGAGATATTTCACATCCTTGGTTAACTCAATTCCTAAGCATTTTATTTTTTTGGTGGCTATTGTAAATGGGCAGGCTTTCTTGATTTCTCGTTCTGCATGTTCACTATTGGAGAAGAGAAATGCTACTGATTTTTGTGTGTTGATTTTGTATCCTGCTACTGTGTTGAAATCATTTATCAATTCTAAGAGTTTTTTCTGTAGAGGTTTTAGGCTGTTCGATATATAGGATCATGTCATCTGCAGACAGGGACAGTTTGACTTCATCTTTTCCAATCTGGATGCCCTTTATTTCCTTCTCTTCTCTGATTGCTCTGGCTAGTACTTCCAACACTATGTTGAATAGGAGTGGTGAGAGTGGGCATCCTTGTCTAGTTCCTGTTCTTAATGGAAAAGCTTTCAGCTTTTCCCCATTCAGGATGATATTGGCAGTGGGTTTGTCATATATGGCTTTAATTATGTTGAGATACTTTCCCTCTACACCTAACTTATAGAGGGTCTTTGTCATGAATGAGTGCTGAATTTTATCAAATGCTTTTTCAGCATCTATAGAGATGATCATATGGTCCTTGTATTTGACTTTATTAATATGGTGTATCACATTTATTGATTTGCATATGTTGAACCAGCCTTGCATCCCTGGGATGAATCCCACTTGATCGTGGTGAATAATTTTATAATTTGTATTATTTCTTTAATATGTTAGTAATCTCATAGAGAATATCATTTGGTATCAGTAGATGTAGAAAATGCTTTTGATAAAGTTCAGTAATGAAAAAGGGGACAGTACAACTGATACCACAAAAATACAAAGGCTCATAAGAGACTGCTATGAACAGCTATATGCAAACAAATAGGAAAACCTAGAAGAAATGGATAAATTCCTGGGCACATGCAATGCATCAAAGTTGAATCATGAAGAACTAGAAAACTGGAATAGACTAATAACGAGTAATGAGATTGGAGCAGTAATAAAAAGTCTTCCAAAAAAGAAAACCTCAAGACCAGATGGCTTCACTGTCAAATTCTGGTAATGGGTATGCCTCCAGTATGAATCGGGCCCTCACATCATGATGCGTGACAATTAGCTTTGGATCTCATGAATATTATCAATAAATAATAAATGAAAGAAAAATTCTACCACACATTTAAAGAAGAACTAACATCAATTCTTCTTAAACTCTTCCAAAAAATTGAAGAGGATGAAATACTTCCAAACCATTCTAAGAGGCCAGCATTACCCTCATACCAAAACCAGAAAAAAACACAACAAAAAAAGGAAACCATAGACCCATATCCCTAATAAATACAGGCATGAAAATTCTTAACAAAATTCTAGTAAACAGAATCCAGCAACGCATTAAAAAGATCACACACCATGATCAAGTGGGATTCTTCCCAGTGATGCAAGGATGATTTAACACACACATCTATAAACATGATACATCATATCAACAGAATGAAGGAAAAAAACAATATGATCATTTCAATAGACACAGAAAAAACATTTGATAAAGCCCAACACTGCTTCATGATAAAAGCACTCAATAAATTAGTTATAGAAGGTATGTATAACCTCAACACAATAAAGCTCATATATGACAAACCCAAAGAAAATATCATACCAAATGGACAAAAATTGGAAGTTTTCCTCTAAGATCTTGAACAAGACAAGGATGCCCACTTTTCCCACTCTTGTTCAACACAGTATTAGTAGTCATAGCCTATGTAAAAAGGCAAGAGAAAGCAATTAAGGGCATACAAATAGGACAGGAGGAAGCCAGATTATCTCTATTTGCAGTTGACATGATCCTATGCAGAAAACCCTAAATACTCTACCAAAAAAAAAAAAAAAAAAGAAAGAAAAGAAAAAAGAAAAAAGAAAAAAACAAGAACTAATAAATGAACTCAGTAAAGTCTCAGGATACAAAATCAACACAGAAAAATCAATAGCCGTCCTATATGCCAACAACAAAATAGCCAAAGTAGAAATCAAGAAAGTAATCCCATTCACAATAGCTATGAAAAAAATGAATATCTAGGAGTAAATTTGACAAAGGAGGTGAAAGATCTCTACAATGAAAACTATAAAACATTGGTGAAAAAAACTGAAGAGGACACAAATAAATGAAAAGTTATCCCATGTTCATAGAACAGAAGAATTAAATCATCAAAATGACTGTATTACTCAAAGCAATCTATGCATTCAACACAATCCCTATCAACATCCCAATGACAACATAAACATATTGGTATCAACATACCAATAATAATGGAAAAAACAATTTTAAAATTTGTATGGAACCACAACAGACCCCTAGAGAAAGCAATGTCAAACAAAAAGAACAAAGTTGGAGGCATCATACTTCTTGACTTCAGAATACACTATAAAGCTATATTAACCAAAATAGCACATACTGGCATAAGACAAATTAACTGATGGAATAGAACAGAGAGTGTAAAATTAACACATGCACATACAGCCAACTGATTTTCAACAAAGTGCCAGAAATAAACAATGGAGAAGGGGCAGCCTCTTCAATATGGTGGTGAGTAAACTGGATATTGGCATGAAGAAGATTGAAACTAGACCCCTGTCTCTCACCATACACAAGAAAGCAACTCAAAATGGATCAAGGCATTTTGATAACAACTCTTAACAAATTAGGAGTACTTGGGAATTTATGTATACATTACATACATTTGTTTATGTATTATATAAGAAGATTATGTGTGTGTGTGTATATACACATAAATGTTTTGCATCCACTCATATAGACTCATATATTCATAGTAAAAAATAGATATTCACAGGATAAATGAGCTGAAAACGTATAAAAGATATTTATATATATCTTCAGTAAGTGCAATAATTGCTGAAAATCTACAAAAAGCATTAGACTTAACTGAATACATTGTAGATATTTTCTTTTAAGATGGTGTCAAGACTAGGATGGAAAAAGTAACTATTCATAAGATATTCAAACATATTCATGATCTCCACTACTGTATAACAGTATTTGATATCCTGATAAATGCTCTGATGGAGAAAGAAACAGAGGAAGTATAAGAATTGAGAGAGGATAAAATTGTGATTTTAGGCAGATTAAGTGGTCATTTACCTTAAAATAACAACAAATTGTCACAGTTAATAAACAGTTTGGATTAACAAAAGAATTCAATAAAGAAAACTTGGCAGATAAAGTATAAATATAATAAAATCAATACCATCCCTTTTTACATAAGATATTACAACTATGAATGATAATAAAACACCCTTAAAAACTCACAAAGCTGCAGTGTTTTAGTACTTAGCTTAATCAAGAATACACAAGAATTCTATGGAAAAACTCTGCAGTTAATAATGAACATAGAAGATAATACGAATAATTTGAGGGACATTCTTGACCTTGAATGGGTGACAATAGAAAAAATATCAATAATCTCTAAATTAATTTTTACATTAATTAATTTGATCAATCTAATCAAATTTCAGTTGGATACTTTGAGAAACGTGATGAACTTACTCTAAAATATAAAGGAAAGAATGAAGATTCACAAATGGTCAAGTACAATCTTAATCCTTGCCACTTAAAGTGTGATTCACAGACCAGTAACATCACCATCATCCGGGAACATATGAAACACGCAGACTCTTGGGGCCTACCTTAGACTTAGTAAATAAGAATATGTATTTTATCATTTCATCAAAGCCTCCAAGTGATTTGTATCCATGCTATTTTTCTTTTCTTATTGTGTAAGAGATTCCTACAAATCAATAATAAAAAGATGATCTCAATATAAGATAGACATGTTGGACCCAGAAACTCAAGAACTGTAAAAGGTCAATAAGCTTATGAAAAGATGATCATACTTATTGGCAGCTAGAGAAATAAAAACTATATAATTATAAACCATTTTAGTTACATTATAGACCTGAATAATACCAACTTTTGTCAGAATGTGGAGTGTAGGAGCGTTCATGTTCTACCTGTGGGAATGTAGATTGCTGCATTGGAAAGCAGTCAAGCGTCACTTACTAAAATTAAATATTCATATGCCTTATGAACCAGCAATTCCTGTCCTGGGCATATCACTCAAAAACATTCTTACACAAGTCCACAAGGAAACATGCGCAGGTTATTTAATGCGGCATTGCTTGAGATATCAGCAAGTTGGAGCCTCTGGATATCCATAACTTTAGGATGGGTAGGTAGCTGTGGTGGATGTACACTGTGCAGTACTACTCAGAAATACAAGAAAATAGACCAGATAAACACACATTTTGAAAACAACAATCCTAGTTTTAAAAAAAAGTGACAATAACTAGCTGTATAGCACAATATCATTTTTGTAAGCTAAAAAGATAAGAACAAAAATAGTTCAATTTTATAAGACTATGTAGAAATAAATGTGTACATATCAAACACATTGGAATAGTTCATTCTTTCGGAGCAAAAAGGAATAAGTGGAAAATAGGTAAAATATCATAAATAATTGAATTGAGAGACTAATGGTGAAATTTGCCATGAATTGAGGTGCATAATAAACTTTCTGGAAGAGAGAGAGAGAAAGAGAGAGAGAGTTTATTACATAAAATATAAAAATTGGTGGTCCCTGTATTCAAGAGTTTTGCAGTCTGTCATCCTTCAGTGTAGTGTAATGCTTAGAATTTATTCTCTCAAATACATTTTAATACATTTTCCAGCATATCAGTATTTTGCATTGTAAGCATAAGCAAATATTTCATAGCCATTGCAATGTCAAAATAATGTCTACAACAATTTAAATTTCATTGAGGTGCAGTTAAACTACAATTCACAAACTGGAGGTTAAGGGAGAAAACTGGAGTTACAGTTATGTTTTGTTTGTCCCCGTACTTTCTTCTAAATAATGTAAGTAATTGCTAAGACTTCATAATTGTTAAATTTCACATAAATGTAAAAAATTGTGGCTTATATCTAAAAGAAGCTCTAGCAACATTGGTCCTCTACTTTGATATGACAGTGCACTTCAGTGGTTGCTGAGGAGCAGCTGCTGTCTGGAGTTGGATGACATCCTTGCTTGATGTACTTCATATGCTCATATCACCCATTCAGCTCCTCTTGGTACTGGACTGGTGAGCCCTTAAAGAGTGCCTGTGGTGGAATATGCCCCAAGGCTCAGCAAAGAGGATTCTCTTCCATCATACCTGTGACTGTCTCGAGCTTACCTGCACATCACTTACTTGTACCCTTCCACAGACCTTGACAGGTCAAATTATGATAAAAAGGACAATCTGAAAAGAGATAAGTTCAAAAACAGGGGTGCTGAAAATTACCTGTTGTTGTTCATAACCATATTAATACATGATAGTTGAAGTTCATTAGATGATTATACTTTTTTTTTTTTGCTGTGGTTCTGCATATACACAGATGATTTTTAAGTCCCATTGCCTCCATTATCTTCTGTGATGTTAAATTTCTATCTCTCCACTGCCCTTGTCTTCTCTTTAGATACTTTGAAATCTCTTCATTTTCTTTTACCAAGCTAATGTAAACGCAAACAATATCTGCCAGACTGGTGGCTAAAATATGCTAAAGCATTATTATAGTGCAGAGTCTGTTAACACTTGTCTCCCTTACATATAGACAAATGTTATATCAATACATGCAAAGTAAATGGATCATGACAATATCACCTACTTGTTTTGACTAATTTAATCCATTTGGATTAATACATGATGCATGCAGCAGTTGAATGTGGTGCTGTGGGGACTGGATGTGGTCTGCTTTTCCTGCAGTTGATGGTCTCTGGCTTTAATTTCACACTCATGACCTCATCAGTTTATCATGATAATAGGAATAATCATGTATTGAGTGTCTGCTATACTTCAGACAATTTTCAGTTGGTTCATGTGCATTATTACATCCAATTTTTATGCAAGGTAGGAATTTTTATTAGCCTAATAGAAAGTAATAGAGACATTGAGAAAAAAAATTATTGGCCCCAAATCACAGAGAACCTGGGAATCAAAACCTGAAGTTTATGACACCAAAGGCCATTCATTTTGTACTTACCATAAGACAAAATACAGATGAAAGTAAAGAAATGATATTGGTTAAAAGCACTTTGTACATACCCACAAAAGTAGAGTTATCATAATTGCTCCAGTGAGAAAAAGTGTTAGCCATATGCTAGCACTGAAATGAAGATCATTAGCAAAGAACATGGGATGAAAGAGAGGCCACAACCTGGGAATCATGGCAGGACAACAGCAGCCACTAGGCAGAATCATCCAGGCCAAAGTTTATGGGTCCATTCAAATGAGTAAAAAAAATAAAATAAAATAAAAAATGGAGTCTGAGCAGTTAGCTGAAGATATGTAAGTTTCGTGGCTACAACATTAACGTGTCTAACTTCATTTTAATTGATGACTTAGCATCAGAAGGAATAGAAAAGATTTCAACATAGTTGCAAGTAAACTCACACTGAGGCAATCCTCTGGTGATTCTACCAAAAAAAGGCAATGCCATTTCAGGAAGTGTAGAAGCAGGGTCTGCAGCAAGATCGGGGAAATAGTTCCTCTTTATTATATACCTACTAGATAGACCACATTTGGAGGGCTATAATAATTAGTGCCAACAGTTTAGAAGGATGTAGCCAAGATGAGGCATGTCTAGAAAATGGAAGCAAATCACGAATCAGTATTATCCATATTTAACAAGTGTTTTCAGTGTCAATTAAGAGCCATATGATGAATGATTGCAAGATGTAGAGTTATATTGACTGGATAAAAAGAGAGTGGGAGGTGTTAGATATGATAGCTGCCTTAAAATATTTTAGGAACTGTGACATCGGTGAAGTAGATTTGCCTTGGCTAGAATTAGGGAAAAGTACCCAGAAAAGACTTTAGTTTAATTTTTAAAAAATAGTCTAACCATCTAAGTTATTAGCCGATGAAATGGGCTTTCTTAAAAGGTGGATGATGTTCAAGTGCATCCTTGACAAATACTTGGCAGGGTACTTGTGGAGCATTCAAGCTGTCACGAATTTTTGGGCTGGATAATCCCTAATTCCTCTGCAAAAGATAAGTAAGATTACTCAGTTACAAGATGTGGTGATTGTAAAGGCAGAGAAATAGGAGTCTGGGGCCCATGTTAGAATTTTAAAATAATTCTGAAAAATAACAATGGAAGCCTAAGTAAGGACACTACTTATAGGGATATAAAGAGGCACAAAAAATTTTTTGACAACATGATATCTAACCGAGACGGGCAAGAGAGGAGACAGAGCAAGTTTTAGATCGGATAAAAAGGGTTAGATTGAGTGGTACAGATAGAAGGATATATGCAGAGAGCTGATAGCTAAAGTTGCATGTAATTCATTTTTCCCCACACTGAGAGAAAGTAGAATACTTTGACAATGGAAATAGGGAAATTTATTCTAGTGGTTAAGATCATTGTTTCTGAGATCAGATTTCCTTGGTATCTGCAACTATTGGAGAGGGATTACAATAATATTGGACTCATAATTTTGTTTTGAGAATTAATTGAGTTAACTCATGTATAGGGCCTGCGTATATCAAGCATTCAACAAATGCCATTCATCACATAGTAAGCATTCAATAATACTAGTTAGCATCATCACCATTAACATGAAATTGAATTTCTCTGACACTCACTCTACACTACTTTTAAAGTCTTTCTCTTTTATTTCTAGGGTAATTGCTTATGTTACCTACTTGCTCAGGTGCTTAGGTGCATAGAAAGACACTATTATTCCTTCACAGATAAATGGAAAAGGAAATCTGTGATTAAGAGATGAAGAACCAGAAACAGCTACTATAGATAGTCCCCTTGGGGAAAATTACAGTGATGAGAAGAGGATCTGTAGGTTAGCATTAGGGGAAGTAGGATAGAAGGATATTTGACAGGTGAAGGTAAGGAACCAGAGTGGAGCAAAGTCAGAATGATTACACAGAACAGGGAGTCAAGATACCTGAGTGCCATAGTTCTATCTAGTTACTGAATGTGTTTGGAAGCTTACTTTCTAGTTTCAATTTTTTGATGATCAAAATGTGGATAATATTTCATTCCTTGATCTTTCAGAAAAATGGAAGTTTACTGAAAGTATCAGTTAGGCCCTGTGGCTGCATGTAACAGAAACTGAAAACAATATAGCTATGTATTTTCTTCACATAAGAAAAAGTCTGGAAAAAGGAAATCCATGATTGATGCATGATCTCCATAACGGTGGTGTCCTAGGTTCCTTCTTTCTGCACCCAAAATGAAATTTTAAATCTCCAGTAAACTTATGCATACATCTGTTTGGCTTGCACTTTGCCACACTGTAACCTTAGCTGCTACTGGGTGCATAAAAATAGAGCCAAGGGCAGACTCCCCTGCCCCACAGAAGGCAAGAGCATGCCAAGGGACCTAGACAGGTCCTAAATATAAATGGATTAAACTCCTCCCTCAAAATACACAGACTGCCTGATTGGATTAAAAGGCTAGATCCAACTATGTGCTGTCCTCAAGAGATTCACTTCACCTGTAAAGACACACACAGACTAATAATGAAAGGATGGAAAAAGATATACCAGGCAAACAGAATACAAAAAAGAGAAGTAACTATTCTTATGTCTGATAAAATAGACTTTAAAATAAAAACTATAAAAAGAGACAAAGAAGACCACTACATAGTGATAAAGGGATCTATCCAGCAAGAAGACATAACAGTCATAAATATATATGCACCCAGCACTGGAGCACACAGATATGTAAAGCAAAAACTGTTGGACCTAAAGAAAGAGATAGATCCCAAAACAATAATAGTTAGGGACCTGAACAACCCTCTCTCAGCATTGGACAGACTATCAGGAAAAAAACCAACAGAGAAACACAGAATTTAAACCACATGTTGGACCAATTGGACTTGGCAGACATCTATAGAATGCTTCATCTAACAACTACAGAATATACATTCTTCTCATCTGTACATTCAACATTCTCCAGGATAGACCACAGGTTAGGTCACAAATCAAGTTTCAACAAATTTTAAAAAATTGAAATCATTTCAAGTATCTTTTCACACCAAAATGGATTAAAACTAGAAATCAAAAACAAGAGAAACTCTGGAAACTATACAAACACATAGAAATCAAACAACATGCCTCTGAACAATCTACAGATCCAAAAAGATATTAAACAGGAAATGAAAAAATTTCTTGAAACTACAAAAATAAGGATACATCTTACCAAAATCTATGGGATACTGCAAAAGCAGTATTATGAGGAAAGTTTATTGAAATAAATGCTTATTATATAAAAAGAATAGAAAGATTTCAAATAAATAACCTAACACTATACTTCAAAGAACTAGAAAAACAAGAAAAATCCAATCTCAAAATTAATAGGCTGAAAGAAATAATTAAGATCAGAGCAGAATTAAATGATATAGGGAACCCAAAAACAATATAAAAGACCAATGAAACAAAAAAATTGGTTTTTATAGAAGATAAACAAAATAGACAAACCATTACCTAGGCTAACTAAAAAAAGAAGAGAGAAGACCCAAATAACAAAAATTAGAAATGAAAAAGGAGATATTACCACTGATACCATAGAAATACAAAGAATCATTAGAGACCATTATAAACAACTATACACCAACAAATTTGAAAGCCTGGAGGAAATGGATAAATTTTTGGACGCATACAATCTACCAAGACTGAACCAGGGAGAAATACAAAACCTGAACAGACCAATAATGAGAAACAGTACTGAAGGGGTAAGCAGCACTCTCCAACAAAGAAAAGCCCAAGACCACAAGGCTTTACTGCTGAATTCTACCAAACCTTTAAAGTAGAATTAATACCAATTCTCTTCAAACTATTCCAAAAAATTAAAACAGAGTCTGCTATCTCAAACTTATTCTATGAGGCCAGTATCACCCTGATACCAAAATCAGACAAAGATACAACAAAGAAAGAAAACTATGGTCTAGTATCTTTGATAAACCCATGTGCAAAAATCCTCAATAAAGTATCAGCAAATAGAATATAGCAACATACCAGAAAAAACCAAAATTATGCACCATGATCAAGTGGGATTCATTCCAGGCATGCAAGGTGGTCCAACATACAGAAGTCAATAAATGTGATACACCACATCAATAAAATCAAGGACAAAAACCATAAGATTATCTCAATAGATGTAATAAAAGCATTTGACAAAAATTCGACATCCTTTCATGATAAAGACTCTCAACAAATTATCTATAGAAGGAAAGTATCTCCACACAATACAAGCCATATTCAACAAACCCACTGCCAATATCATCCTGAATGGGGAAAAGCTTTTTTTCCCTTAATAATGGAAATAAGACAAGGATGCACACTCTCACCATTCCTATTTAGCATACTATTGGACAT
Organism: Cynocephalus volans; assembly: GCF_027409185.1. Lineage (NCBI taxonomy): Eukaryota > Metazoa > Chordata > Mammalia > Dermoptera > Cynocephalidae > Cynocephalus > Cynocephalus volans. The sequence continues at coordinate 84,712,964 of NC_084464.1, forward strand.
AATAGCCAGAATAATCAAGAAAGAAAAAGAAATAAAGCATGTCCACATTGGAAAAGATGAAGTCAAGCTGTCCCGGTTTGCAGATGACATGATTCTATATATAGAAAAGCCTAAAGTTTTGACAAAAAAAACCCAAAAAACAAAAAACATTGTAGTTGATAAACAATTTTAGTAAAGTTGCAGGATACAAAATCAACATGCAAAAATCACTAGTGTTTTTATACTACAACAACAAACTAGCAGAAAAGGAAATCAAGAAAACTAGCCCATTTACAATAGTTCCAGAAAAATAAAATAACTAGGAATCAATTTAACCAAAGAGTTGAAAAATCTCTACAGTGAGAACCACAAATCACTGTTGAAAGAAATTAAAGAGGACACAGAAAGATGGAAAGATATTCCATACTCTTGGATTAGAAGAGTTAATGTTGTGAAAATGTCAATACTACCCAAAGTGACTTACAGATTCAGTGCAATTCCCATCAAAATACCAATGACATTCTTCACAGAAATAGAAAAAAAACAATCTTAACATTCATATGGAACAACAAAAGACCCCAAATGGCCAAAGCAAAAAATAAAATAAAATAAAGCGGAAGACATAACACTTCATGATTTCAAATTATACTACAAAGCTACACTTCTAATTGCACTACCAAAACAGTATAAGAACAATATTCAGACAAATGGAACAGAATAGAGAACCCAGAAATCAACCCACGTACTTACAGCCAACTGATTTTTGACAAAGGTAACAAGGATATACATTTGGGAAAAGAGTATCCCTTCATTACATGGTGTTGGGAAAACTGGACACCGATATGTAGAAGAATGAAACTAGACTCGTATATCTCTAGCCATATACCAGAATCAACTGAAAATGGATTAAAAACTTAAATATAAGACCTGAAACTATAAAACTCCTAAAAGAAAACATAGGGGAAACACTTCAGGAAGTAGGACTGGGCAAAGACTTTATGAATAAGACCCCAAAAGCAGAGGCAACAAAAGAAGAAATAAACGAATGGGATTATATCAAACAAGTTTCTGCATAGCAAGAGAAACAATGAACAGAGAGAAAAGGCAGTCTACAGAATGGCAAAATATTTGCCAACTGTGCATTCAACAAGGGATTAATATCCAGAATATACAATGAACTCAAACAACTTAACAATATATAAACAAGTAACCTGATTAAAAAATGGGCAAAAGAGCTCAACAAGCTCTTTTCTTAAAGGAAGACATACTAATGATGAACAGATACATGAAAACATGCTCAACATCACTCAGCATCAGTGAAATGCAAATCAAAACCACACTGAAATATTATCTCACCCTAGTTAGACTGGCTCTTATTGAACAGATAGTAACAAATGCTAGCAAGGATGTGGAAAAGCGGAACCCTCCTACACTGTTGATGGTACTGTAAATTAGTTCAGCTATTATGAAAAATAATTTAGAGGTTCCTAAGACAACTACAGATAGAACTGCCAAATGATCCAGCAATTCCACTACTGGGTATATATCCAAAGGAATAGAAACCATCATGTCGAAGTGACACCTGCACCCCCATGTTTAATGCAGCTCTGTTTACAATAGCTAAAAGTTGGAACCCACTCTAAATGATGATCAACAGACAACTGGATAAAAAAAATGTAGTATATATGCATAATGGAATACTACTCTGCCATAAAAAATAATGAAATTCTGCTATTCGCAGCAACATGGATAAATTTAGAGAAAATTATGTTAAGTAAAATAAGGCAGGTGCAGAAAGAGAAATACTGCATGTACTCATTCACAAGTATGAGCTAAAAAAAACACCAAAAAAATAAAAAAGAGAGAAATTCTAAAAATCACAGTAATTTGTCAAACTTTCAAAACTGAGGCAACCAAAGGTGGGAAAGGGCAAGGGGGTTAGTGAGAATTTGGTAATGTGCCACAAAAATGATTACATTGTGTAATGAATATAGTAATTATCTTGATTTGTGCATCACATATTGCACATGGGTATTGATATTCAACACTGTACCCTACAGATATGTACAATTGATTTTGTTTCAACAACACCAAAAAATAAATATTAAAATAGTATTAGTATAATATGAAGAGTGAATACAGAGTGTTTAATATGTCCTGGATCCTGGTGCAAGTGCTTTTTGTATATTAATTCATTTAACACTTTCAAAAGTCTTCTGAGATAAGTACTGCTATTATCCTGTTTTACAGATGAGAAAACTGAAGCACAGATAAGTTAAATAATTTGTTTGTAATTACACAGGCATTCTGACTACAGACCCTGGGTTTCTAACACAACACTGGTTTCCTGCATATACAATTAAAGCAATGCAATTCAGATGTTTAATCCTTAAATTTGAAATATTAAAAATAAGTTTTCCCCAGCTTTAATAATTCTAGAAATAGTTCAGAAATGTAAACGTCATGTGGAGGAGAATGAAGGAGAACACATGTTAAAGATGGAGACACTCTTGCTCTCCAGGATTTAGACTGTGTCAGCAGAAATGCAAGTAGACTGTGTCAGCAAGAATTTGCAAGGCTTAACCGCAAACCACAGACTTCCTATTGAGTTACCTGGGAGTTGAGGAGGTATGGGAGGGGCTTTACCAAAGGAGTACAGTTATGTGTCCATAGACCTTATTATTTTTGGAAGTTGTAGCAAACACAAAATTCAAAGAGAGTATGATACAAAGAGTAATGTTAATGGTGAATTTAAATGGTGAAATAACGTAAATTTTACAAATAATAATATATGGAGAATTCCATCAAGCAAAACAAATGACCAAATTATCAAAACTGAATAGTCCTGGCTACGTAGTATAAAATTTAATGAAACTCATCCAGGACAAGTAAATTGTACTATTATGTAGTTATACTAATAAGAAGCAATACATGCCTTTTAATAGCTTAGCATTTTGCAATTTATTCTTGCAAGGACAAGTAATGAAAAGGTGTTTATCGAACATTAGTAGTTTGCCAGAGGAAGGGAAATTTGATTGTGCTATCCCACATCCTTGGGTAGCAGGGGATTTCCAAAGATGGACTTGACAATATACCAAAAGGCAAGGGAATGATGAGCCATCAACACCACATTTGTCCTTTCCATGTGAGATGAAAGACAAACAATTATTTCAATTAGAGTACAGTTTTGTTAATAAAGCTAAAAATGCAAATGATACTCAATTTTTTCAAGATTGTTTAGAATGTAGATCCAGGGATACTAGGATCTTATTATGGACTCACAAATTAATGCATGTACGGTCAACAGGGGAATCCAAATATACAACATGTAGTTTCCAATTTATAGGAATTCATTGTGACTCATTAAGAGTTAAAGGCCAGGAAGGCACACAATGGAAAAAATTTGACATAGAAAATAGACAGTGTGACATGTTGTTCAATGTAACAGCACCAGAGGGAGCAGCTGGCACACCAAACAGTACATGTGCTTGTTCATGCTCAGCTATTTGTTTTACAACTAGCAGGGGCCCAGAGGAATAGATTCAACAGTCATTTGACAGTCATATTAAGGTAGGCTGACAGAAAAATATAATTCCCATTCCTATAGATGATAACAAGTTAGAAATTAAGCCAAAGAGATCCACGCATGGAGCTGTTTTATTGGCTGCTTTTGGAATTGTTACTGTCATCACTGCTGCGGCTGGCATGGTTACAGGTGGGGTGGCCCTCCATCAGTTACAGGAACTCAAGGAACTAGCAGACAAAAATGTCCAGGTGATGGTGAATCTGATAAAGACCCAGGAAAATCACTGGGTTTTTACGAAGGATCTTACATTTGAACTTTTGGAGCTAGAAGCTCGAGTAAGATGGATTGAGGAGGTGCTAGCCACTGACAAAGCCTTTCGAACATTAAACTGTGAAATATCAGCTGACAGTCTTTGCATTTTCTGAGAGTGATATAGTACAACACGGCTCAACGAATGGATCAATAGCACCAGCTGGTACAACATGTCAATTAATGAGTGGGCAGCAAGATCACAGTTTTTTCAAAAGGGCATAAAAGAAATAGATAAATTAGTTCTTAAAAATAGAGTAGGTTTAACACACTTAAGACGGTTTACAGAAGGTACAGGAACAGTCAACATTAGAGGCATGGATGAGTACAGCCTGATTGGTTGTCTTCTGTATGGAGGACATTAAAAAAGAGTTGGTGGTGGCTCATCAGAGGTATAATTTGTTTAGTCATCATAATTCCCCTGTTACCAAGTTGTATTAAAGCAATCATAAATGATATCAGAGGATATGTAATGTTAAATATGTTTAACATATAGGAGCAATGGCCAGGAGAGAGATGATGGGCAACAAGATAAAAAGACACAAGAAAAGAAAATGCAAACAGAAGGAGAAATGAAGAGCAGTAAAACTTGCCCAAACACCATCTCCTTCACTTTTAGGCTTAAGAGCCGCTGCTTATTCCAGCAATAGAGGAAGAGATATAAACCAAAATCATACTATTGTTGCTGTTACTGCTGGGGTTGCATATTAATCAGATGGCCTTTTTGCTGTGTGTATTTAGACTTTGCCAACAATTGCAAGCCTGCTTTTAAAAGAAAAAGGGTGGACTGGAGGAAAATGAAGAACACATGTTAAAGATGGAGACCCTCGTTCTCTCCAGGATTCAGACTGTGTCAGCAGAAATGCAAATAGACTGGGTCAGCAACAATTTGCAAGACTTAGCCACAAAGCACCGACTTCCTATTGCGTTACCTAGGAGATGGGGTGTTATAGGAGGGGCTTACCGCTGGCTAAAACATATATAATATATGCCTATAGACAATAAAGTTGCTTAGTGCATGTGCTAAGTCCCAGAACCTTGTGTCTGGTTTCTGATTGCCCACCTCCCTAGGCAGCAGCCCCTAACTCAAGGCGTGCCCTGAGCAACTCACCTCACTGCACACTCTTGGCAGGGCTGCGTGTGGCCCTGCTCCCCGGGGGACTCCTGGCAGAGACTATGTCTAGTCCTGCCTCCTGAGACCCCAGGACCAAGAGAAATGTGCAGCCACGTAAACATGTTTTTCCCTTCTTTGTACTATTTTCTCATCCTCACTTATTGCTAGTATACTGTCTTTTGTAAGGGAATATCAAAAATATTTTTGAAAATGTAAATGCTTGCAGGGTTACTGTTGCTCTTCTATCTCAGTAAAATCTTCTGTTAAACTTGTTTTATTGTGTCCTTCATCACTCTAGCTGGTTATTTTACTTACTAGATAAAATGTTTTAACACATATGAGACAGAAATATCACCTTAAAAAGGAATGATAGTAAAGTGATTATAGCAAAAATAAAGAATTATGTTTCAGAATATTTTGACAGGTTTATTAAGCACCTTTTATATAATCTTCTTGTTTTATGGTTTACCTTGCTCAACACAATTTAATCCCAACAATATAGTTTTAATTATTGTTTAAATCAATGTTAATTTTTGTTGTATTTCTTAAAATTATATTTCTTAAATCAAAATTGATGTTGATTTACCTCCATCCAAGTTTAAATTTAACAGATCTATCAAAATAGGAAATCATAAAATGATGGTGTTTGTCTTTAATTTGTCTTTCATCACAATGCAATACTTACATATCCCAACTATAAATAGAAACTATACACTCTTTTTGCTATTCGATGCTCATATTTTTCTGTTATGACGATTCCCAAACTTAAAAATAGCACATATAGATAAAATACTGAAGCCATTACGTCTGTCATTTAGGTTCACCTCTATTTTGTTTCCCTCTATGCTGTTTCTCAAATTAAAGTTCATGCCTCAAAATTATTTAGGAAACTAAACTTACAGGTACCTCTAGACATATATTCCGATTTTCTGAGGGTGGGCTCTAGAAATCTGCATAGTAAAAGGTGTGCTAAAATTTGAAATTCACTGCCGGATTATGCTCTGCTCTTTAGTGACTGTCAGAAATACTAAGAGAACAGGCTAATCTGCATGATTTCTATTATTCTTTCGGCAGAAATCCTCAAAGAAAGAAGAACAACAAAAAATCCTCTTGATTACTTAAGCATTAAAACAATGTTTATTTCTAATGAGTTTTATGAAAATAAGCACTTTTTTTTTTTTTTTAATTTTATTTTGTCGATATACATTGTGGCTGATTATTGCTCCCCATCACCAAAACCTCCCTCCCTTCTCCCCCCCCCAACAATGTCCCCTCTGTTTGCTTGTCGTATCAACTTCAAGTAATTGTGGTTTTTGTATCTTCTTCCCCCCGCAGCCCGGTTTTGTGTGTGTGTGTGTTTGTGTGTGAATTTATATATTAATTTTTAGCTCCCACCAATAAGTGAGAACATGTGGTATTTCTCTTTCTGTGCCTGACTTGTTTCACTTAATATAATTCTCTCGAGGTCCATCCATGTTGTTGCAAATGGCAGTATTTCATTCATTTTTATAGCTGAGTAGTATTCCATTGTGCAGATGTACCACATTTTCCGTATCCACTCATCTGATGATGGACATTTGGGCTGGTTCCAATTCTTGGCTATTGTAAAGAGTGCTGCAATGAACATTGGGGAACAGGTATACCTTCGACTTGATGATTTCCATTCCTCTGGGTATATTCCCAACAGTGGGATAGCTGGGTCGTATGGTAGATCTATCTGCAATTGTTTGAGGAACCTCCATACCATTTTCCATAGAGGCTGCACCATTTTGCAGTCCCACCAACAATGTATGAGAGTTCCTTTTTCTCTGCAACCTCGCCAGCATTCATTGTTCAGAGTCTTTTGGATTTTAGCCATCCTAACTGGGGTTAGATGGTATCTCAGTGTGGTTTTGATTTGCATTTCCTGGATGCTGAGTGATGTGGAGCATTTTTTCATATGTCTGTTGGCCATTTGTATATCTTCCTTAGAGTATAAGCACATTTAAATTAAGCTCTCTTTCCCTGGGAACCATTCTCCTTTTTATTGCCCCACTACTAGTAGGCAGCGTATCGGAGAAGATTCAACCTTGGTCTCTTGAGTATAGCCTAACCCTCCAGAATGTCCTCATTACTGGGAAAACTAATCCATTTAGGTGGTTTGGGAAATTACCACTCGTGAAATTTGACTAGTTTGTCATTTCTCTGTTAAACTAGCTGTGCGTCTCTTGATGATGACTGTTTTACCATTTTTTTTTTTTTTGTCCTTCAAACCTCAAAAACAATGACATTTTTAGAAGAAACTTTCTCACTTTCCCACACCAAGGCTACAAACCTTTCTCTCCCTGCACCAATTTGCTACTTATTCCCTTTTCAAAGAAACGAGAAGATGACGCCTCTCCTATGAAAGGTCAATATGGAAACCAACCTCCCATTGCCTTCCTGAAGACTTTTCACCCTCAATTTCTGCCATTGATTCTTTCCCATATATTGAATTCCTCTCTGTATTGGATCATTCCCATTAGCACAAAAACTGCTCTAGTATCTTCCATATTAAACATACAACAAAACACTTCCTCCTCCCTCCCAAGATGAGAACCTCAGAAACAGGTGCACATCAGTTTTCTCCTCTTTCTTACCACATGATCTCAAATCACTTCACTGAAACTACTTTTTTCAAAAGCTCTAATTTCATCTATGTCACCAACCCAATGTTTTTTACCCCTCACATTCTTTAACCAGAATTTACTGAAGTTCTCATCATTTTCATGTATATCACGCACAACATCATGCTTCTCTTTCTATCTCTGCAAATGTTCCTTTGCATTTGTAGAGTCTTCCTCTTTTATCTAATGTCTACATATTGAAGTGACCCCAAGTTTGGCTCTGGCTTCCCTCCTTTTCTTTCTCCGCATGTATTCTCAAGGTGATCTTGTTTATTCACATTGTTTTAAGTATCAACTGTAAGTTGATGTCTCCCAACTTATATCATCTCCCATATTTGTATACCAAATTTATATCATCCCAAATTTATGTCATTTGTATCCCACATTTATGTTTAATTTGGATTTATATCATTCAAATTTATATCATGAGATTTATATCAACTTTTAAATGCCAGACTTGTTATACCCAATTGCTCACTCCCCACCTACATCATCAATGTTTTATGAACATCTCAATCTTAATGTCTTCAAAATGAAACTCTTGATTTTCTCAAATATATCTCTAATTCCAGCATTTCTGTTCATGTTCTCTACCGTTATCCTAATGTAAAATTCCACTACCTCTCTCCTGAGCAATTTAATAGATTAACTATGGCTTTTTCATAGGAATTTTTCTATTGCCTCTTCTGATGTATTCCTCTAATCTACTCTTCACTAAGTAGTGAAATAATATTTTCACTAGCATTCGCCTATCTTGTCTTCATTTCTTTTTAATTTTTATTTTTCCAGCTTTATGGGATTACAATTGACAAATGAAAATTGTATATATTTAAGGTGTACACATGATATCTTAATAGGTATACATTGTGAAATGATTATTACCACAATCAAGTTAATTAGCTTATCCATCATCTCACATCTTTACCACTTTTTTTGTGTCTGTGGTGAGAACATTTAAGATCTACACTCTTAGCAAATTTCAAAATGTACAATACAGTATTGTTAACTATAATCACTGTATGTACATTGGATCTCCAGATATTCCTCATCCTGCATATCCATGTATCTCTTTCCTTTACAACCATTAGTATCCTTTGTATTACACATGGAATGAAAGCCGAATTCCTTATCATTGCCTATAATACCCTGAACAATCTGGCTCTGGATTGCCTTCTCCAAAGTCATCTCAGACCCTTCTCCTCTTTTTTGAAAAGAAACATCTCCCTGGTCATCTGTACCTTTTAGACCCACTTAAGTGCTTTACCAGCTCAGGGACTTTCCAAACACTCTTCTTTCTGCTAGAATTCTCTGCCTTGCTGCTTTTATAAGGATTATTCTTTCAGGCCTGGTATTGATGTTTAGCTCCTCATGAAGTCTTTTCCTGTTTATTCTATCTAAGTAGGTTCCCCAGATAATTTTTATCAGTGCACTATGGGTGTTTCCTTCTTGACATTTCTCAACATTTTCAATTATGTATTTTTGTTTGTTTATTTATTTACTGTCTCTCTCCCCCTAGGCAAAAAATATTCATGATGGTAGGGATGATATCTGTTTTCCTGATCAAAAAATAAATACTATGAATAAATTATTATTTTAAGTTTTGACAAACAGTTTTATTTAAAATAATGTTTTAGGAAATAAACTTTAAAGGATCCAGTTAAAAGTATCATATTGGCAGAAATCCCATTGGAAACAAACCCTTAGCTGATGGCAGGATAAGACCATGTTCCCAATGTCCTCCACAAGGATTTTGTCCTTATATCAAGATTCAGATGTATGTACTGCTTGTTATGCCTGTCGTTTAAACCAATTACATGCATTTTGTGAATTTTTTTTTCAAAATGAGGAATACTCTGTAGTCTTATAAAAGGTTACAAAAAAATCTACTAGTATTTTTTGCTTCATAAATCTGTATTTATTCAGTTCTCCTCATGGATGCTCTGACCTAAGGAGTGCTGTTAGTTTTATTATTTATTATTATTATTATTATTTAGCTACCTTATTAACAATGAGTTTTAAAATGATTTTTTTCTAGGTGTCTGATTTTGTACATAACTTTCTGGTTATTTATTCAATAATGGTAAACACCTCCCATATATTTAACATGATACCAAGCAATAGAAATGTCTATGGAAAAAAAGTCTATTCAGTTCTCCCAGTAGCTTGCTGACTGTGGGAGAAAAAGGTAAACAAATTGCAAACAGCTTTGTCAGTAGGGTAGTGCATGCAGTATGGAGCGGTTGCTTCTGTGTGTAGACTCTGACCAAGGAAACGAGAGAACATTTTTAGAGATTCATAGAAGTAGTGACCAGAGCAAGATCTTTTTCTATTCCCCATTAACCTGGGCCTATGTCCTTCACTTGCTTTTTTTACTACTAAATTTTGCTCCTTTTTCCCCCACTTGATTAAAATGACTTTTGAGTGCACTAAGCATTGCTATAATCTAATGAATAACATCATTCTTGTTAAGGAAATAAAAAACACTCAGAGAAAAAAGAAAACAAGCGCATGCAGACTTGTGTTCACCACTTCACTTTAGTAAAAAGGATAATTACGTTGGCCTTTAAAAACGATAAGATTTTCATGTAGTTTTCATCAATGGAATTCCTTATTCCTGTATCATTAACCCTTCCAGTAAAAGTCTTCTTCTCCAGTACAGTAACTTACTTTGTTTATGCATCTACTGCAACAGTACACAGGACATGAGACAATTGTAGCTGGACATAGAGGGACTTTTTTTTCTTTTAGCTATAAATGTATTTTAATGTGCATCAAAAAAAATTTAAGTTGTAATTCAAACATGCGATTTTATGAATAGAATTTTATGAAGCCAGACTAACGTACATGATTAAGTAAACTATTGCAAAATAAGTGGTAAGGAAAAAACAGCAAGAATGGTATATGGAAATGGCAAGATTGTGAAGATGGATCTTAAATGACTGAAGTTTAAAAAGTCCTTCACTAAATCCTTTTTATGGTCATTTTATGGTCACTTTGAACTTCAACATTAAGTGCTTTTATCTCTTTCCTTCTGGGTTACCCTGAAACCTCTCAGAGACTGAAGTGCATAGGGAGACTATGGCAACCCCCCACCCCCAAAGAAACAAAAAAACACCTAGAAATCTACTAAGAAGCTTGGAACTTTACCTGAGTTACAAGTTAAATCTCTTGGAATAACAACACAGACCTTAGGACATGCATTTACTCCTGCAGGACAGGTGAGTTCAATAGGTGGAGCAACAGTAAACTACAATGGCTGCAGAGAAAGAAGCATCCTCTGAAGTGATGCTGAGGTTCCTGGAGAATGAAACTCACCACACAATTAACATTTCCCATAATAAACACTATTACTTGAAGAAACTATTAGTTTCCCATTCAGTGGACTTGCTACTTGTCAAAAATCAATTGACTACAGATGTATGGGTTTATTTATGGAATCTCAACTCTATTCCACTGATTGATATGTCTATCCTGTGCCAATATCTTACTTAATTTTGTGGGGTTTTTTTCCTGACAGAGGACTGTTCCTAAATTATCTAAGTGTATACCTCTCATAGTCTGTGTCTCTCAGAGGTATTACCTGACGAACCAGGAGGATTATTATTTTCTTATTTATGTCTTGCATTTCAGTTTCCATTTCTTTTAAGGATTTAAGAAATGCCATCTATTTCTTATGATTTTTGTGCAGTTATATTTTTATATTTATACCAATATTTATACAAACTATTGACAATGTGAGGCCTTACTCTTGACAGGACACTTGCCTTTGAGTTAGAAGTCATTACCTGGTCACAGTTTGTCTGCACTGGATTCAGCGGTTCTCAAAATAGGATGTTTAGGGACCAACTGAAAAGTGAAAAAACTGAAAGCTCAGAGAGGTCTGTCTTCATGGAGAGGAGCGAGAAGCCCCTGTCAAAGTTAACTGGGAGGATGTATGACGCAGAGAAATGCAACGCAGCTGCCATGGCCCTTTCGTATGAAGAACACAGGGGTCAAAGTTTTATGTGAAAAGAAATAGCAAGAAGGCAGTAATAGCCTGGATTATCTGACCTGCAAGATCTGTCTGAGAAAAGGATAGGAGAGTTACTGAACATTCTTTGATAAAATTAAAATAGCTGAGGGTGGTAAAGTATAAAAATTACAGTGAATTATCTTTCAGAAGACATTCATCTCGTCTAAAACTGAGAGATTCCATAATCACTTCATTATATTATTCATTTAAAAATATATACTTTTGATGACCTTGCTATGTGCTACATGTCCTAGAAATCGGGGGTCATAATGACATAATGATGAACTTACTACAAATAGTCCAGATAATGAAACAATCGTAAAATATATTATTATAAGAGTAATTATTTATAGTTGCAACAAGTATTCCAGGGGGGAAAAATGGGAGAGTTTGCAATGAAAGCATCAAACAGGTGCCAAATTAATTGAAAAAGTAGTGTTCATGCTAAACTTAAAGAAGAAGTAGGAGAATCCAGGTGGGAAGGGAGAAGAGCCTAAAGATCCTGACGTGGGCAGGAGCTTATGAGGGGAAAGGAATGGAAAGGCACTCAAAGTGCTCCTTTTTATCTAAAGATAGACATAGACACCATAGACAGACATAAATATAGTGCAAAATAAGAATAGATTATCCTTAATCTAAAAAGAAAACATTTTTGGAGCACACAAAACCCACAAATCTGCAGTATGTTATGTGTTTCCGTGTGTGTGCGTATTGTGTGTTTTGCATTCGACCATGTTCTATCTAAAACCAACAGATATCCTGGCAAGGAGTTCTCTTCACTTCAATATGCTGTTTCCTCTTCAAGAATCTCTAATCTGCTCTTTGAAAGAATTTAATTCATGAAGTAGACCTGCCACTTCAGAGCAGCCTTTTAACTAGCTGTGTGTTTACAAGGGGCAGACTCCAGGGAGTTGCTTATTTGGGTCAGAGTTTCTGTACCTTATATGTGCTTTTTAGTTTTAAAATATTGTTTGTTATTACATATTTATTTGCTCAAACTTTGCTATTAACTTAAGAGAATCCAATTCCATTGATTGGTCAGTTTTCATTATAGTCCATTATTTATATAATTTCTTCTATTTTTATATAGAAAATCTCCAGATGGGTAACAAAAAAAAGTTGGCACTATTAAAATAATTGTAAGAAATAAGGAAAGAATTAAAAGTTTTTTTTATCAATCTTTATGTTTTGATAGAAGAATTTCTTTGTCTATTGCTATTTCAAATCACTGTAGTCTATGCTTGTTGAATATGAAGAAATTAAAAACACATCTTTCTTTAAATTTGTAATTAGAAATATTGCTTCTACTCTTAGAACTACATTCTTATTAATAGTATGCCTTTTAGATTCTTTGCATGTGAGAGGTCAATATTCAAGAGTTGCAGCTGTTCAGATTAAAATCTAGTGTAGTATTTTCTGTCACTACATCTTTTCCTAAGATTTTCATGTGTATTATGGAAAAAAAAGTTTTGTTGTCAATTACATTTTGGAAAACGTTTTTATATAAAAAAGCTTTGTTTTTTAATAAATGGTAGAAGTTCTAAGAGTCTTTAATACAGAAATGTGTATGGTGACTCTCTCAGAGAAGAGTCTAAAATGTAGCCTTCCCTAACTCAGATCTTGGAAACTGATCCACATAGAATAGCTATGTAATGCCATTTTGGATAATGCTGATCTAGAAAAATATATCCAGACTTTTAGAAAGATTGAGGGAGGAGAAAAATATTGAAAAAAGAGATGAATGACATTATGAATCCCCAGAAAGAATGACTTCAGGTTTTTAATAAAAGCAAAGCATTCAAGGAGTTAAAAATATGCCACACCAGAATATGCCACTATGGCATATTGATTATTTTGAGTGAAAGGCACTTGAAAAACAGCAGATGTGCAGGTGCAAGAAGATCACTCTGATTTTCTTTTTGTTTCTTAAAAGCAGAGGATAAAATTCCCATGTAAAAAGTATCCTCTCTATACCAGAAGGAAAGTAACATTCTTATTATCAAGAACAGCAGGTTGATACCAAGATAATTACATACAGATTTTGTTTAAATAAGTCTTATCTTCTTTTAGCCTTCCCACATAACTCTTACTTTTTCTACAACTTACTACTTTTTGTCAAATTCAGTGTATAAGTGTTCAACTCTGTGTCTTTGAGACTTTATTTCCTATGAAGTCTCCCGTGTCACATAAAACTTGTATTAAATAAACTAGTTTGCTTTTCTCCTGTTGATCTATATGTCAATTTAATTCTCAGGTATAAGTAAAAAACCCTTAAAGAGTAGAAGTAAAATTTTGCCCAACCTACAGCATCCATAGTAAATTGAATATAATCAAAAAGCGAAGGGAAAAAAAAAAAAAAAGGAAAACACATGGAATTAGAACAAAACTAACTGATGATCTTCATGGAATTCGGGCTGGTATATACCTCTATAAAGAGAGCAAAATCTAGTGCTCACCATATGAATATTGCCTTTCCTCCTCTTCCAATCTCCTGTGATTAGAAAGGAAGGCAATGTAACACAATTTTAATGGTTTTCACATTGCATGAGTATGGTTTGACTTTAGGCATATATATTTAATGCCCATATGCTTAGTTGCTAAATCTTTATTCAGCCCCAGTATTAAGATGTATTATGCATAAAAATTTCAAATATTAAAAAAGGAGACCGAGGGGTCTGGTTAGATACATTCTCCAAAGTTCTTTTGATAGTAAACTCAAAATACAATGTAAGAAAAAGCATAACATTTGTAATTTTAATGTAATACTAGTAATGTCATCAAGAAGGGCGACAACTTTGTTCCTGAAGTCCTGCTTTTTTATTGCATAAATATAGTATAAAATTTGATGTCATAGCTGCAGAATTTTGTTTGAAAGTTTACTTATTTTAACTTAAAGACTTCAAAACAATCAGTGAATTATTCAGAATTTTAAATAAGTTCCACGTTTCTCTGGCTGAATCATATCTCAAAATTCTCTGTTATATGCTCTGAAAGTCATTCAAAATTGTAAATTTCAAGTATGCTATAAAACTAAATTGCAATCTTTTAAAAATATATAATACTAGTTGTAAAGTCTTTACCAGCTAGCTATACTGGTAGTATAAAAAATATAGATTATAACAAAACTTTTTAAAAAATAAAGAGGTCATTTCTGTTGAGAAGTGAATTTAGGATTGCTGTGCAAATCCATTCACAGTGTTCAATGTCTTTAATTGCTCTATTATATGATTCAGTATAAAAACAGGATCCACATCTTATAAGTTAACTACTTTATAGTCCTGGGTATTTTTTTAGAATTCTTCCCTATGAATACAGAGAGAAGAAAAAAAGAACTTACCACAATACATTATCTTTTTTCTTACCATCCTAAACATAATAGTGCAAAGTATCAGGTATTTTTAAATCAGGTAGTTTTTAAAGTTGAGTTGTTCAGTTCTTGCATAATGAAACAATATTGGAGTGTAATAGAGACTCCCATTTAAGTCTGCCTCTTAGTCAAGGGAAGCAGTCAACCCTCTGAAGACTCACTGTCCTTTTCTCACCCCAGGGGAATTCTCTTCCCTGGCCTGTCTTAGACATTCAGTATCCTTTTTTTTTTTTTTTTTTTCCCCTCCATTAACCCTACTGCCTACTTTTGGAAATGGATCTATGATTTGTTATTCAAGCTAAAGTATAAATAAAATTTAACCACCCAAAATGTTACAGAGCATTAAGCCATCAGAGCAGACTTATTATGAAGAAAGTTTAGGCATTAGCCTGGACAGTTTAGTCATATATTTGGTAACGTCTCTGAAATGTTATTTATAAATATTTCACTTATTTTTAAAATTCTAGCAATATTTAAAGCCAAGACACCTTATTTGCTTGATGGTAAGAAACATTTTAGGTCTATCATAGACATCCCTATGGCTTTAAAGATTTGTTGTCTACTTCTAAATGGCCGTAAGAATTTCTGAATGTTAGAGGGTCATTTCCAGGCTTCTGACATGGTCTTTTCACTGTTAAGCACCTACAGACTCCACTTCCTCCGTCCCTTCCACAAGTGTAGACTGAATTTTCTATTATGATTTTATTAAACTAGTTTACTAGTGAAAAATTGTTAAGCTACTAAAACCTGTTGTATTTGATTTGCATTTATATTTAAAACATATGTACCGTACTTATTGATTCTGGAAAAAACTTTATAAGTAAAAATAATCTCTATTTTCTGTAGATATGAGAAAAGCACATTAGCTTTTTGGCCAGTGTCTTTGGAGGTGTGCTTTCTTGGGGCTCAGGGTTACCTGTCTGGAGCACAGTGAAAAGAGCTTGTGAATCAAGCTGCGGATCCAAGAAGCCAGGAAGGAAATCTAGTTCCTTATAGAGTTCACATTTTGTCACTTGTTAGCTTACTCAAAATCATTTTAGCAACTTTTTTCCCTTTCTCCCCTGACAGCTCAACATACTTCCCTGCCTTGGAACATATTAACTTAGAATTTCAAGCACGAAGCACAGAAAACGAAAATAAGAGGAAGGTGCAAAGTGGCTTCCTCTGAAGAGGGAGTGAATGTGAAGAAAGCAAGTCGCTAAATGCTACTTTTCCTAAATTACTTTTCTTCTTCCCTTGTTTCTTTCCAGGGCTTCTATTCACCAGAGAACTCTTCATTCTTGATCGATAGCAGTTTTGATGCTGACACTGTTCATCATTAGGAATAATTTGAGTCTTCCTGCCTTCCGCTGTTTGCCGTTTATTTTTACCTGACTTGATTTATTCCCATTTCCTCTTTGGAAATACTGCTTGGAAAGCCAAAGTTACTAAAACCTTGATTCAAATGAAATTTAATCTTCTGAGTTCTTCCAAAGCAGTACCTGGCTCATTATAGCCTATATTATACAGATTCTGGGACGGCAGACTGAATAGGTTAGGAGAGGTAGGTGGGCATTTCAAAGCTAAATGATCCAGTGGTAATTGGTTTGTCCCAGATAGCTCCAGACCTTGGCAAAATAGGCACGCTGCTTTCTTGGCATTTGCTTTGTTTTAGGAGATCAGCCTCCAGAACAAAATTGGCAAGGAAACATCAAATAAACTTTCTAGAAATGGCATTTTAAGTAATCTGGTAAAAATAGCAAGTGAATGAAAGATATCATAATTATTTAATCATCCGTGGCTTGTGGGCTCAGACCATTAAATAAAACATATATTGAACATTCAATAAAATATTAAATAAGACATACATTGAAATTTTATTGGTCTCATCCATTCTTTTTGTTTTCCATGAGAATACAGGTTAACAGGGTCATATCTCTCAGCTGAATGAATATACCTGGATTTTTGTTAGGAAGATAGGGATGAAAAATTCTAATAAATTTGAGTAGGGCAGTATGAAAGCAGAAAGAGGAATTTTGAATAGGATTAAAAGGAAAAATTTAAACAAAGTCTGCCTTTAACCAGTGTTTTCAATGTCAGTTTCTTACATCACTTAAGGACCTTGAAAATGCAATTTAGGCATTCAATTTTATCAACAAAATTAACATTATATCACTATTTTCCATCTACTTTAGCAAATGACAGTCTAAGATTTGATGAAGTTAGAGGTGTATTTTCAAGTGGAAACTAGTTGAATTGGGAGTGACATTCCCTTACCAGTTAACTGAGAAATATTAGTAATAGTTAAGAATCAGACTATCTTTAGGGTATCATTCCCTTTAGGAACAGCTCAGAATATTCATAAATTGCATGTGAGACAGAACTTGAAGAGTAGGAACCCATAAGTCACCATTAAATAAAAGGAAAAGGGTATTGAAATGTAGTTTAGATTATAAGGTAAACAGAAAAGAAAGCCAAAGATAAAACACAGTTCTCCCATTTTTTAATTGGTTTATTTGTTTTCTTGTTATTGAGTTAAGTTCCTTACATATTTTGAATATTAACCCATTATCAGACGTATAGTTCACATTTTCTCCCATTCTGTAAGTTGTCTCTTCACTTGGTTGTTTTCTTTGCTGTACAGAAGCTTTTTAGTTTGTTGTAATCCCATTTGTCTATTTTTGTTTTTGTTGCCTGAGTTTTAGGAGTTATATCCAAAAGGTCATTGCTGGGACTAATGCCATGGAGCTTTTTCCCTATGTTTTCTTTTAGTAGTTTCATAGTTTGGGGTCATACATTTAAGCATTTGATCCATTTTGAGTTGATTTTAGACATTTCTTGAAAGAAGACATACAGAGTTGGCCAATTAGCTCAGTTAATTAGAGCGCGGCCTTATAACACCAGGGTCAGGGGCTCAGTTCCCTGAACCAGCCAACTGCCCCCCCCAAAAGTAGACATACAAATGGCCAACAGTATGGCTGTTGTGAAACAACATTTTTTAGTATGTGAAAACATGCTAAACATCACTAATGATCAGGGAAATGCAAATTGAAGTTACAATGAGATATCACTTCACACCTGTTTGAATGGATATCTTGGGGTGCAGAAAGTTGTTACCCCCAAATATAGTGCTTTGATGTGCTAGAATAAAGAAGCAGCCTCAAGGTTTCTCTGAGCCCCACACCTCCCAGCTCCTGTCTCTCAATTCTGTCACTTTCCAAAGCACAGGATGAAGCTGTTCCCTTATCTGCCTAAAGTCTGGTTCCACCAAAGAAGATAATTACCTCTGGTCCTTTCCCTGAGTTTTCATTAACTTAACACATATCACAGGAAGGAAAACTGAAGTCTGTTAATACCTGCACTAATTTTCTTCACAGAACATTTTCTTATATTTCGGTACCAGTCATTGTCTGCTCTGCATGCCAAAGAGACTTTCTCCCTGGCCATTGTATGTTCTCCAGGCCCATTACACTCCCCTAAAAATCATTTACTCCTGCATCCCCATCTCCCCTTTCTCTATAAAGATTGGTATATAAGCTTTGTACCCCAGTGAAAGATTGGGGCATTACTCTCTGTGTTTTCCCTGTGCTTTGCCCCCTCCTAGCACATTAAATAATAAAAATTTTTAGGCCTTTTCTTCATATTAATATAAATTTGTCAGTGATTTTTATTAATGAAACTTGGGGTGAAGGGGAAATTTTCCCTTGGCCCCTACAATGATTATCAAAAAGAGAAAAGATAACAAGTATAGATGAGGATGTGGAGAAAAGGGAGCCCTTGTATGCTGTTGGTGGGAATGTACATTAGTACAGCCATTATGGAAAACAGTATGGAGGATCCTCAAAAAATTAAAAGTAGAGCTACCATATGATTGGACAATCTCACTTCTGGGTATATAACCAAAGAAAATGAAATCTGTATGCTGAAGAAACATCTGAAGTCCCCTGTTCATGCAGCATTATTCACCATAACCAAGATATGCAATCAGCCTAAGTGTCCATCACAAATGAATGGCTAAGCAAAGTGTGGTATTTATACACAGTGAAATACTATTCATTCGTTTAAAAAAGGAAGGGAATCCTGTCATTTGTAACAACACAGATGAACTTGGAGGACAATAACTTAAGTGAAATAAGCCAGGCATGGAAAGATAAATACCGCATGATCTCATACGGAAAATCTAAAAAAGTTGATCTCAGAATTAGAGAGTAGAATGGTGGTCACCGGAGGCTGGGACAGTAGGGGCGGGGGGGATAGGATGGGAAGATGTTGGTCAAAGGATACAAAACTTTAGTTAAATAGGAAGAACAAGTTAAAGAGATCTATTGTACAAAATGGCAACCAAAGCTAATAACACTATGTTGTATTCTTGAAAAACACTAAGATAGTGTACGTTACATATTCTTACCACAAAAATGTTAAACTGTGTGAGGTGATGTGTATGTTAATTAGCTAAATTTAGTCATTCCACAATGTTTATATTCCTCAAATGTAAATCATGTTTCATGTGATAAAATATATACAATTTATCAAATAATAATAGTGAAAGAAAGAACACAGCTCTTCCCTCTCCCTTTCTAACATTAATTTCTCTTGATGTCTAAGTCTCAGGGAGTGTGGAGAATCCAAGTGCTGCTTCTATGAGAGAAAGTAAACGAAATCTGATCTTTCAGCTCCTCGTTAATCACTATAATTTTTCTTACTTCACAGAAAATAAAACAATTATCCGAAACCTATTTTCCTTTATTTATTTGTACAATGAGGATAGTCAAGGTGTACCTGAGTTCAATAGATTACTGACTTTTATTGGTTGTATAACTTTAGGCAAGAGATGAGTTCTCTTTGAGCTCTTTTCCACACATACAAAATGAGAACGTTAATATCTTCCTTTTAAGTTTGTTGAGAAGGTTATAAGAAGGTTTTAAGACAACATATGAAAAGAATGTGGACCTAGATCCTCAGTAAATTTCATCCCTAAGAGGCTATATTTAATTTTAAGGTTATAAACTGATTTTGTTCTATCTATCTATCTATCTATCTATCTATCTATCTATCTATCTATCTATCTATCTTTATATCTATCTATTTATTTAGAATATTCATGAGATACAAAGCTAATTGTCACCCCTCCTGCCCATGATGTGAGGGCCAGATTCATACTGGGGACATACCCATTACCAGAAATTACTATTGTACCTCTCGTCCCCACCCAATTATTCCCCAATTTTTCTCCCCCTCCCCCCACTCCAATTTGAAGCCCTAGGAATGTTCCCTCCCTCTGTAAGACAAGGGCACTACTGTTGTCTTTCTTTCCTTCTTTCTCTCTTAGCTCCCACACATGAGTGAGTACATGTGGTATTTATCCCTCTGTGCTTTGCTTGTTTCACTCAACATAAGTTTAAGCAGGTTCATCCACGTTGTTGCAAATGGGAATATTTCATTCTTTTTTATGGCAGAGTAGTAGTCCATAGTGTGTGTGTGTGTGTGTGTGTATATATATATATATATATATATATATATATATATATACACCACAGTTTCCTTATCCAATCATCCATAGATGGACATTTAGGTTGGTTCCATATCTTGGCTATTGTAAACAGAGCTGCAATAAACATGAGAGTGCAGGTATCTCTTCCACATGATGATTTCCATTCCTCTGGGTATATACCCAGAAGAGGGATGCTGGATCATATGGAAGATCTATCTGTAGTTGTTTGAGAAAACTCCATATTGTTTTCCATAGTGGTTGTACTATTTTACAGTCCCACCAACAGTGCAGTAGTGTTCCCTTCTCTCCACACCCTCACCAGCATTTGTTATTCACCGTCTTTTTGATTATAGCCGGTCTAATCGGAGTGAGGTGGTATCTCAATGTGGTTTTAATTTGCATTTCCCTGATGACTAGTGATGTTCAGCATTTTTTCATGTATCTGTTGGCCATTTGTATGTCTTCCTTTGAAAAATGTCTATTCAGCTCCGTTGCCCATTTTTTAATTGGGTCATTTACTTTTTTACTGTATAATTGCTTGAGTTCTATGTATATTCTAGATATTAATCCCTTGTCGGATGCATAGTGAGCAAAAATTTTCTCCCATTCTGTAGGTTGTCTTTTCACTCTGTTGATTGTTTCCTTTGCTGTGCAGAAACTTTTTAGTTTGATATAGTCTCATTTGTTTATTTTTTCTTTTGCTGCTTGTGCTTTTGGGCTCATGTTTATAAAGCCTGTGCCCTGACCTAACTGCTGAAGTGTTTCACCTATATTTTCCCTTAGTAATTTTACAGTTTTGGGTTTTATACCTAGGACTTTAATCTGTTTTGAGTTGATTTATAAACTGATTTTAAACACATAGAAAAAGAATAATTCTCTAGGAAGAAAATATTCCATTAGCAGAATGAACAAAATCTGACAATAAAATGATTACCAGTATTCACATGAATTTAGAAAGAGCTATTTGAAAGATTCAATACATATCTAAAATAATATTGTATTTTGTATTTTCTAATATGTTCTTTGACCATTTACAAATAATTTTAATTATTATATATGTTTTTTAAAGGAATTGGTGATTAAAAATACACTCATTTTATCAGATGAGGACATTTCTACATAGGTTTTGGGAATTTCCATCTGGTCTTAGAAGGAATCACCTGTGACTTCTGGGATCATGAAATATCAGTTGGTGAAAGGTCAGAATCATCATAATAATATTTTTAATGTAATTTTGATTGCTCTGATGATATGATGGCCACATTCATGCTACTTACACTATTGGTCTTTAAAATAATAATAATAATAATAGCTAGCAGAGATGTGATACTAATTCATATACAGATGTGCCTGCAGCATAGAAGTATATAAATACAAAACTCCATATGGCACATTTTCTGTGTTAAGCTACTTCAGGCCAGTGCTTCCTTACATACCACTCAGAAAGAAGTGTCCGTGGTGTAATTATGGGTTAGCAGCTGTTTCACAATATTCACCAGGTGGAGAGGTAGGGCAGTGCACAGGAAGAGCACCATTTAGTCTCAGCATTCTCTTTTTTATGCAGCACTCAGACAACCATCAACAATTTGTAAGATGTATTGTTTTAGAGATAAACGGCTGTGCTGTCAAATGATAGTTTAGGAATCTTGAAAAATAAGTAAACTTTGTAAGCACATGAGTTCTTTCTCTGCTAATCTATTTTCATTTTAAATGCTGATTCATATTAAATATATTATTTTGAAATCTCCGCTTGTAAGTAATTTCTTCTTGCGACATCAGATGTTAAGAGAGAGAGAAAAAAGCTTGAAACACCTACTTTTAATACTGGAAGCAAAAACAACTGACAGGTACATTAAGAATGTGTATTTTTCATGCCACCAGCATCAGTTGAGGACTTGTTAGGAAAGGGGATTCTCAGCCTCTACCCCCGACCTACTACATCAGGAATTCTGAAGGTGGGACACGACAAACTGCTTTAGCAAGCTCTCCTGGTGATTTCAATGCATGCTGCAGTTTACAAATAACTGTTCTAAAGGACAAGAATTTTATTATAATTGTGAAAATATGATGACATGATAAATATTTGAAATATTATGAAAGAAATAAGAGGGTGTTGACTGAATCAGAAAAAATTAATAATATGAATTTCAGCTCTTATGTGCAGAGGCTGAGAGCCAATTAAAATCCCAATATTGTTTCTTTCTGATATCTATTTGTTGGCTGCTCATGGAATGCACATAATTATTGTCCAGTCCCAACATGCACATGCACACACAAATGCACACATGCATACCCATATGAGGGAATGTTTACCAAATTCAAACAGAAATTACTTTTGACTCTGTGTTTTTCTGCATTAGCTGTGCAATTCTTGTTTTGATTATTTAAAAAAATCACATCAAATCTTCTTTTATAGACATCTGAAATATCATATTAATGAACAGGAGAAACAGGCATTTGCTAAAGGTATGACAATTATAATTTAATATGTTTTTAAATTATTTATTTTATACAAGGAGATATTTTAGCTACCTCCAGAAATATTTTATACGTAAGTTAATAAAAACTGAAAATATTGAGATAGGTCTTTTTTTAAAAATCCCTTCAAAATGAAGCATGCACTTGATTTTACAGTCAAGTTATACTCTACTTACTTGATGGAAATTAGGTTGTATAGGGAGGTCATTTTTCACATGATTTAATTTTTAGTTTATTTGCTGATACTTGTCTTCTAAATAAGTGCCTTAGATAAAATAAATTTCATGTAAAGGAGCTTGCTTTCATTTCAAAATGCTTTTTAAAACGGAATATCAGTTTTATATAATTTTTTATTAGGTTATCTTACTTTTAAAGAAATGAGGAGCAGAGAATTGAGTAAAATTGAAATTAAGTTGTTTTGTTAAACTGTTTAATTGTGAGATAATTTTAAACTTAGAAATGAGTTGCAAAGATAGCACAGAGATTTCCAGTATACCTTTTAACCGGAAGTTACCCCTTTAATGTGAGCAGCTTACATAATTATGTCACATTCACCAAAACTAAGAAGTTAAAATTAGCACAACGCTACTAACTAAACTGCAGTCTTTATTTAGATTTCACTAGCTTTTTCTGCCAATCTCCTTTTTCTGTTCCTAGTTTCAGTTCAGAATATCGTATTACGAAAAATTATTCATCACGATCAAGTGGGATTCATCCCAGGGATGCAAGGTTGGTTCAACATACGCAAATCAATAAATGTGATACACCATATTAATAAACTCAAACACAAGGACCATATGATCATCTCTATAGATGCTGAAAAAGCATTTGATAAAGTTCAGCACTCATTCATGACAAAGACCCTCTATAAGTTAGGTATAGAGGGAAAGTATCTCAACATAATTAAAGCCATATATGCCAAACCCACAGCCAATATCATCCTGAATGGGGAAAAGCTGAAAGCTTTTCCTTTAAGAACAGGAACTAGACAAGGATGCCCACTCTCACCACTCCTATTCAACATAGTGTTGGAAGTACTAGCCAGAGCAATCAGAGAAGAGAAGGAAATAAAGGGCATCCAGATTGGAAAAGATGAAGTCAAACTGTCCCTGTTTGCAGATGACATGATCCTATATATCGAACAGCCTAAAACCTCTACAAAAAAACTCTTGGAATTGATAAATGATTTCAGCACAGTAGCAGGATACAAAATCAACACTCAAAAATCAGTAGCATTTCTTTTCTCCAATAGTGAACATGCAGAAAGAGAAATCAAGAAAGCCTGCCCATTTACAATAGCCACCAAAAAAATAAAATACTTAGGAATTGAGTTAACCAAGGAGGTGAAAAATCTCTATACTGAGAACTACAAAACACTGCTGAGAGAAATTAGAGAGGATACAAGAAGATGGAAAGATATCCCATGCTCTTGGATTGGAAGAATCAACATAGTGAAAATGTCCATACTACCCAAAGTGATATACAAATTCAATGCAATCCCCATCAAAATTCCAAAGACATTTTTCTCAGAAATGGAAAAAACTATCCAGACATTTATATGGAACAATAAAAGACCACGCATAGCCAAAGCAATGCTGAGCAAAAAAAATAAAGCTGGAGGCATAACACTACCTGACTTTAAGCTATACTACAAAGCTATAATAACCAAAACAGTATGGTACTGGCATAAAAACAGACACACTGACCAATGGAATAGAATAGAAAATCCAGAAATCAACCCACACACTTACTGTCAGCTGATCTTTGACAAAGGCATCAAGCCTATTCAGTGGCCAAGGGACTGCCTCTTCAGCAAATGGTGCTGGGACAACTGGATATCCATATGCAGGAGAATGAAACTTGATCCATACCTCTCGCCGTATACTAAAATCAACTCAAAATGGATCAAGGATTTAAATATACACCCTGAAACAATAAAACTTCTTAAAGAAAACATAGGAGAAACACTTCAGGAAATAGGACTGGGCACAGACTTTATGAATACGACCCCAAAAGCACGGGCAACCAAAGGAAAAATAAACAAATGGGATTATATCAAACTAAAAAGCTTCTGCACAGCAAAAGAAACAATTAACAGAGTTAAAAGACAACCAACAGAGTGGGAGAAAATATTTGCAAAATATACATCTGACAAAGGATTAATATCCAGAATATATAAGGAACTCAAACAACTGTACAAGAAGAAAACAAGCAACCCAATTAAAAAATGGGCAAAAGAGCTAAGTAGGCATTTCTCTAAGGAAGATATACAAATGGCCAACAGACATATGAAAAAATGCTCAACATCACTCAGCATCCGGGAAATGCAAATCAAAACCACATTGAGATACCATCTAACCCCAGTTAGGATGGCTAAAATCCAAAAGACTATGAACGATAAATGCTGGCGAGGCTGCGGAGAAAAAGGAACTCTCATACATTGTTGGTGGGACTGCAAAATGGTGCAGCCTCTATGGAAAATGGTATGGAGGTTCCTCAAACAATTGCAGATAGATCTACCATACGACCCAGCTATCCCACTGTTGGGAATATACCCAGAAGAATGGAAATCATCAAGTCGAAGGTATACCTGTTTCCCAATGTTCATCGCAGCCCTCTTTACAATAGCCAAGAGTTGGAACCAGCCCAAATGCCCATCATCGGATGAGTGGATACGAAAAATGTGGTACATCTACACAATGGAATACTACTCAGCTATAAAAACGAATGAAATACTGCCATTTGCAACAACATGGATGGACCTTGAGAGAATTATATTAAGTGAAACAAGTCAGGCACAGAAAGAGAAATACCACATGTTCTCACTTATTGGTGGGAGCTAAAAATTAATATATAAATTCAGACACACACACACACACACAGACACACAGACACACACGGACACAAACCGGGGGGGGGGGGAAGAAGATATAACAACCACAATTATTTGAAGTTGATATGACAAGCAAACAGAAAGGACATTGTTGGGGGGGAGGGGGGGAGGGAGAAGGGAGGGAGGTTTTGGTGATGGGGAGCAATAATCAGCCACAATGTATATCGACAAAATAAAATTTAAAATAAAAAAAAAAAGAATATCGTATTACACTTAGTTGTCATGTGTGCTTTGTATCCTCAGATCTGTGAAAGTTTCTCAGTTTTTCTTTGTTTTTCATGACATTGACTTTTGAGGAGTAATGGAGAGACATTTTTTAGAAGTCCCTCGATTTGTTTTTTTGTGATGTTTTCTCATACATCCATGGTAAACATGAGCTCATACTGGTATCTCTGACTCTAATTCAGCACCTCAGTGGTGGTCCCAGCCTCTTCCATCCCACCTCCTTGCTTATGTGTAGCTTCTTTATCAGACAATGACAAAGAGAAGCCAGACCACACATATCTATAAATTGTTTGTTCAGTGGTGGAATACATGTAAAATAATTCTAGAGATGCTACCTTTTGCTCCTGAGAGAAACAAATTTGCCATCTAGAGTGCTATGTTTATGAACAGTTATTTTAGTCTCCTGCCTTAAGGCATTCAGTTGGAACACTTTGCCCAAGTTACTGACAACTCCTTTGTGCCCACCCCTCTCATATGCTATGTTATATAAGTGTAACACAGTTAGTTGTTTTTATAAAGTGAAATAGTGATTCAATTATATTATATTTAGCTTACCTTTCATTTCTGATTTGTAATACCAGCTGTCAGATGCAAAGCTTCTACATATCAATGTCTCTTTCTAGGCTCTCTATTTCCCCCATTGTTATATTTGATTATTCCCAAACTGTATGCTTTAAAGTGTTATAAAACTTCTTTAAAACTTTATTAAAAATTTGATACCTGGTGGGATATGCTTTCCTTTCTTCTTCTCATTATTTTTGTTATATAAATTTGAAGATTAGCTTTTGCATTTTTAGGGCAAACCCAGTTTAGATTTTGATAGGACTGATTTTATGAATACTGTCATTTTCATTGGATTGTTTTCCCATCCATTAAGACAGTATATTCATACATACTAAGTCTTCATTGATGTCCTTCCACACGTTTTATAATTTTTTCAATAAATTATTTCATGACTTTTTATTAGTTTTATTCCCAGTTATTGTACAGTTTTTATTTTTTTCTATAACTTTAAAAACTTCTATTTCCTAAATGTTTCTTATTGCCTTATAGGGAAAATGATTGATTTTTTTGTGTGTGCATAAACTTTCAAACACTTATAGAGTAGAAGTCACTTACTCGTTGTAACAAGTTGTCAGTAGATTCTCCTGGATTTCATATGAATACATCACACATTTAGTGAGCAACGGGCTTGTGTTTCTTTCATTGTTATACTTAAATTAATAACTCTCTTAAATTTTCTCTTTTCCTCTGTCCTACTTTGTTACCTATGTTTTCTAGTACAACCTTAAAGATAATGATAATGTATATAACTTGCTCTTAACTTTTAAGAAATGTCTTCTGACATTTCACCATTATATAGTTTTTTAAACATTTTTTGACAGATATTCTTTATAACATTAAAGAAATTAAATTGCTTACTTATTCACTAAGACTTTTTTTTCTTTTTTAAAATCACGAATCATTAAACTCTTACCAAAATTGTTTTGCGCATCTATTAAGATGATTGTTTGACTTTGATCTTTTACCACACTTTTTAGTGAATTACATAAAGGAATTTCCCGAAGTTAAAACATCTGTTATGTCGCTATGATTAAATTGTACTTGGTTCTTATTTCCCCCAAATTTTTTTCCTACATTTCTGTATTTAGTTTGTTAGTCCTTTATTAGGAATTTTGCCTACAAATTTGTAAGTAAAATTGTCTGACAATGTTTCTTTTGCTGTATATGTTTGATTTTGGCATAAAGATATAGTTTTTGTAAAATTACTTAAAGAACTGTAGATTTCAAAGTGTGAAATGAAACCTCTCCAGTTTTTTTTTTAGGAATTCAGAAATAGGGAAGACTGGCACAACTCTAGAATAAGAAAAATGCCACGTTAGGGTGATGAGCTCCTCACCCCAGTTCTTGGCACTAAGTAAGTTATTAGACTTTAGATGCTTCCCTTGGAAATAGGAAACATAGTCATAGAGAAACAAAATTAATATGATTTTTTTACACACTTAAGTCTGTGAACTAAGATCCATACCTGATACACAAATAATTGGAGGAGTGTGTGTATATGTCTCTGTGTATGTGTGTGTGTGTGTGTGTGTGTATGTGAGAGAGAGAGATAGAGGGGAGAGAAAGCTGATTTGGGAAAGTATGAAATAAAGATGAGAAATAGTAGAAATGTAGGATGGAAAGATCAGGAGAGGAAAAAAAACAAAATTCATTCATTTATTTATTTATTTATTTTTAAATTTTTTTGTCGATATACATTGTGGCTGATTATTGTTGCCCATCACCAAAACCTCCCTTCCTCCTCCCTCCCCCCCACCAATGTCCCCTCTGTTTGCTTGTCGTATCAACTTCAAGTAGTTGTGGTTGTTACATCTTCTCCCCCCCCCGAAACAAAATTCATTTAACAGAATCATCCAGTAATCGTGTTTAAGTGAGTTTCGGGTTTATTACCTATGGAAGAAGTATTATGATGGAAAAAAGAAAACCTGTCAAGATATCATGTTGGGGGAGACATTGCATGAGAACATTTTAAAGTTATTCCTCCACCTTTGAATATAACTCTCTCACAGAATTAACTTACTACTTTTTGTTAAATATGTTATTTTTAAATTGTGGGTTTTTGCCCTTTTAACACTCTGGCAAAAATCTATTATTAATTCTTTGAATTACCAGCTGGTCAAATCTCAGTGACTTTGCAGTTATTTGCATTAGCTGGTTTGCTAAAAAGTTGTCATGAAATAAAATGAGAAAATTGAAGGAAGTTATTGCTTTGAAATCTATAATGTGAATTATTTAATGAAACATGAAAGAGAGGAAGGAAGAAAGGAAGGAAAGACTGATGAAAGAGAGAGAAACAAGCTGTGTCCCTTTGACATGCAAACATGTTTAAAAGCTAAAAAACAGAGATATGTAATAATTATAACAAAGAATACAGTAGGCATAACATTAAAAATTCCATACATTATTAAAATCATGACATTAACTAATCTATCATATTCTCATTTTATACTCTCCTTGAAGAATAATAGACGTGCAGGAAATATTCTTGATTTTCCACCAGTAGTTAGTCACCTTGGCAAGACATCTGTATTTGACCACCAGAAAGGAACATTTATTGACATTCATCTGATGTGCAGTTAGGTAGGTTCCCCAAAGCAACAGAAGACTGAAACTCCTTTCTATAGTTCACAATAAGGTTAGACATTCACAATCTACAGTCTTGCTGAGAATTTTTAGTAAATACAATAGAAATGCAACAAATACAAATGATGTTTTAAGGTCATAGAATATGCTTTCTTTCCTTCAAGGTTCTTTGATCTCATTCCTATTAGCACATATACATTTGTCAAGTCTTTGATATGCAACATGCATCTTTCACAGTGAAGTAATGCTAATCACCATTATTCACTTTATTCTAAAAATATAACTGCCTATATCCATTAGTGAGTGAGATCCCTTGCTTGTATACGTTGGGGCCTGCAGCACAAGAACTGTAAGAAAAATGAAATTTTTAATTCACAAAATTGTCTGCCTTTTGGAAATCCTTTGCAGCTATATGCTATTATATGATCATTACATATACAGACAACACCAGAATACATAAAACAGAGACACTAAAAGAGAGGAAAGAGAGAGATTTCTTGTTATATTAACAAAGTCTTACTAACAAAAATAAAAACAGGAAACATAGGGTGTTATATAGAAGAATGATTAAATAAACTTTGCCTATTTTACTGCAAAGAAAAAAAAGTTAAAAAAATAGGCAAAGAATTTAATATATCTCGTTTTGAATTTGAGTAATTAACATTTAAAATGAATACTTTTCTCCAATGCATCTGTAGTTTCTAATATGCTTCACCTACAATTAAAACACAAATCCCTCAGTAGGCTGGCTTGTTTGGCTATTTGTATGATGAATGTGTAATTTTTTGGAAGTATAATATGATACTTGAGACACAAAAACAAAGTCACACTTATTATTTTAAAAGTGTTTAATATTAAAAGGCAAATTTTCACATGAAATAATCAACAGGAAAAAAAGGTACCAACTGCTTTATGTCATAGGAATATCCTCTTGTTATGCAGATGGAGCCTATAGTGCTTTGCATTTTTATATGTTTCCTAGTAAGGGATGTCAATCAAAGGACCCAAGTCAAAGAAAAATATAGGAGTTCCACAGTCCCACAGTATAATTCCACAGTACAGGTTCCATGGTATAGGCTCTACAGAACTTCAGCATAGGTTTGTTTACATGGAACAATGTAAGCATATGGCTTTTTTCGCATTTCTGTGTGTACTGTGTGTTTCACATTTCAAGATTGTGTGCTATGATTATGATTAGTTTTTAAATATGTGAGAATGCCAAAGCTTTGGTAATTGTGCAATAGTGTGACTAGGAGCTGTGTAGAGCTAGGGCTGGGTCTGTGAGCTCCAGACCCAGCCCTAGCTCTACAATTGGTGCAGTCGGTAGGATTCTGAGCAGGTACAGGAGCCAAAAGCCCTTGGAGAAGGAGGAAATGTGGCTACTTTTGAACATGTTGTGCCCCACAGGCACTTTCCTGTTGACCAGGATCTGGTTGCTGCTCACTGCACTGCAAGTCAGCATAGACCAGGCACTACAGCAGAAAACGCCTCAGGAGGGGGAGGAAATGTGGCTGTCCCTGAGAATGTGGTGCCCAGTGACCACTTTTCTGCGGACCGTAGCTTGGCTGCTGCTCACTCTGCTGCAAAGTGATCAAGATCTGAAGAAGAAAGCAGAGTTGTTGGAAGCATGGACAATTATCCTGGAGGATGACATGCAGCAACTGGCCACTCCAGCTTCTCATACCAGGGAAGATGACGAACCCAGTGGTGAGTTCGGGAAGACCATGCGTCCCCAGTAATGACCTGTCCTGCACCACAAAGTGAAAAGTGAGCAGCCTATGGGACTAGGCAGACAAGCTGTGGGCAATCCACAGGTGACCCAATTTACCACCTTTATCCCATATACCCAGGTTGAGTTAGTTGACTTGGGGAGACAGTTTTAGAAGAAACAGGGGAAGCCCCTGGCTGCTTGACTGTTGCAGTTATGGGACCTAGGGGTGGATAGTGTGATATGCTCTCGTGAGGAGATGGAGAAATTGGCCTCCATCACCATGCACCCGTCCCTGAGGCAGCAGCTGCAGAATAGCTGCAGATATGCGCCAGGGCCAAGTAATCACTCCTTAATGGAATGGGCGAGTGCAGCTGCCCGAACCATGTGGGCAAATGCTGAAGAACTGCCCAAGATTGTTATTAAATGGCAAACGTATGCTGAGTTAGTTCAAATAATTCAAGAGCTGGGGATGCGGCAGTCCGTGTTCAGTGTGAACACTTGTGGCCTGGACGATGAAAATTTTACAGACAGCATGAGAGACATAGTGCTGCAGAATGCCCCGTCAACATCCTTTGGGTCACTGATGGCCAGACTGGCCCCAAACATTGGTCGTCCTATACGTGAGGTAACGACCATGATAGCTGGCTTGAGTGAAGCAGAGGATGGCAGACAAGCATAAGGGGACCGAAAGGTGACTAAGATCAAACCCCCAAGAAATACTAGGGACTTTATCCCAAAGGGACCAAGCAAGACTAGCTGTAAGCAGATGTGGCTTGACTTGCTTGCAGCAGGGGCTGATAAAAAGAAAATTGACCAGCAGCCAAATGCAGTTGTTTGCCTTGTGGCAGCAATTGCGCCCTGAACAGCATTTCACTAAACATCCAGAAACAGGTAGCAAGGTACGCTCAGTGGATTTAAAGGACTTTTTGATTGCTCCTGAGGAGGCAGATGAAATGTTCCATTCTGATTAGGGAGCAGGCCAAGGTGCTCGTCTTTGAGGGGCAGGTGAGGACCAAAGGCCTCATGTTGAATTGGCAATGATGAAGCTGATGCGCTGGCTAAGGTAAGGTGGCTGGAGAGAGCTCCAGCAGCTGACGTGGCTGGGTGGCTACACTGGAGAATGTAGCATTCTGGCTGCAAGACTGAGTAGTTGATGGCTCGCCGGATGCCACATAAACCCGAGAAAAATGCCCCTGATGGGCAGATGTGCTCCTGATGAGCAGACGGGTGCCCCTGATAGGCAGATAACTCGTGTGAGAGTGCCCCTGACACTGTGGAAGGTGGATCTTGTGGGACCACTGCCAAAGTCAGAGAGTTACTGGTTTTCTGTTTGTTTGGCCTTGTGGGGCCCCAGACCAGGTAAGATAACTATTCCTGCAACCATCCTTTCTCAGGATGGCAAACTGGCATGTATCTTACCAAAGGGGCAAAAACTTCCCCTACTGGTACCAATAACCCTTCTGTCTTTTCGCCCATAGTGTTCTGGCTGCAGTCACTGCACCAGACTCGACTGGGTACATGCATACGTTGATGTGATCATCTACTGAGTATGCACTGAACTTCACATCAGTATGACTACAAGATTCCCATGTAAAATCACACCAATGATGACTACTAACCGGACATGTGTGACCAAAGGACAGAACTACACGACAAGACTGAAGAACAAGCCTTAAGCCATATCAAACAGACAATAGGTTGTATAAATAAAAGGGTCATTTATCCTCACTAATGGAACGTCGTGGAAGATTTTGAATGCGTAGATTGTGCAGTCAGGGACCCTGAAGGGGTGGATTGTGGGGAAAATAGGATAATTTAGTCAGGCTCCCTCAGCTTAGGTCTGGTTGGGGGGTCGAGTAGCACATTTCTTGTAAACAAGGTGTGTGTGGGTGGAGTTAGTGCACATGTGCACCCATGTATCTTTTTAGTTAATTGCTATTGTGTGTTCTTCAGTTTGTGAGGCAGAGCTGGTGCACAGAGCTCACACGTAAAAATAGAGCATGTTTACTACACTGGCAGCTGCTCAGTTTTTCTTTGGACTTTGCCAGTAGCAGTTGAGTTTCTGAGTTTCTCTTTGTATTGCCTAGCTCCTAGATGTGTGTGTGCTGAATAAAGACTATTCCTTCTTCAACCAAGGCTCCAAGGACCTTTTTTTCTGGTTGCCTAGCTCATAGACCTACATGTGAAGGGTTTGTGAACAGGCTCGAGGGGTCTGTGAGCTCCAGACCCAGCCCTAGCTCTACAAGCTGTAAGGTAGAATTCAAGTAAAATTATATGAGTTTCAGAAGCTTGTATTATGATAGTCAGAGGCTTGTATTATAATAGTTACCTACTTCACACAGTGATCATATAAATTTTCATGCATAAAAACCTGTTACCTCTTAAGAAAAATAACCTCTTATAAACCAATATTTATATTTAAATATTAAGCCTGGAAATCTCTGTAAAAAGCAAGATGATGGACACAACCCTGTTTCTCCCATACTTTTTCATCTTTATTTAAAGAGACTGTGAATTAGATGTGCTACTGTAAACAAAGTGATGACTTTTTGTTAGCGCTTTTGTTTACTTTTCCAGGTCTAATTTAACCTAGCTCATACCTCTAGCTCATCGCATTTGGCAGAAAATCCAGTATTAGTGGTTTTTCAGGATTCCTTCCCTAATACAAGCCTTGGTATTCAGTAATGCAAGAAATTTGGGAGAATTTCTATTATTTAGTCCATCATGGTCACTGATGAGCTGTTCATTGAGCAAGCCCAGTTCATCTCTTCTGAGGCAGGCAGTCTGAAAAATCTCAGTGCCCACTTCATCACTACCAAGCAAGGCTGCTGGCCCTTGGCTTCCAAAGGTGAGGAGCACAGTGTTCAGGTGCAGGTATCTGTAAGTCACTCCCTCACAGGTACTCTCCATTATCTGGGTGCAGTTGAAGAAATTCTGTGAAGGTATCTGCTTCTCTAAGAACCTACCTCACCTTACTTCTCCCTTACTCTTAAAATCCAATTTCCTTCCTCTTTGTGATTGAATCATTCCTTCCCATACTGTAGAGCTAGGGCTGGGTCTGGAGCTCACGGACCCCTTGAGTCTGTTCACAAATCCTTCACATGCAGGTCTGTGACCTAGGTAACCAGAAAAAAGGTCCTTGGAGCCTTGGTTGAAGTAGGAATAGGCTTTTATTCAGCACACACGTGTCTTAAGAGCTAAGCAGTCCGAAGAGAAACTCAGAAACTCAACTGCTAGCAGCAAAGTCCAAAGAAAAACTGAGCAGCTGCCAGCAAAATAAACATGCTCTATTTTTAGACGTGAGCTCTACTGGCCAGCACTAGTTCACAAACTGAAGAACACACAGTAGCAACAAACTAAAAAGATACATGGGTGCACATGTGCACTAACTCCACCCACACACAACTTACTTACAAGAAATGTGCTGCACCACACCAAACCAGACCTGAGTGGAGGGAGCCTGACTAAACTATTCTATTTCCCCACACCCACTGAACTTCTGAAGCCATTCTAGGACATCTCAAAACACCAAATAACCCTCCCACACTCTAGGGAAGCTCAGATGTCCAAGACCAGCAATGTTGCTGCTCTGAGGAGAAGTAAAAAGTAAAAGGGGGAAATTTCGTTTTTATGTAAAATAGGAGAACAAGGCAAATACAATTTTTTAGAATATTATTATTCAATATTTAGTCACCAAACCATGTTAGATTTTTTTTTTTTTTTGGTAAGCAATCAAAATGCACATTCTTTGGAACTATGCAAGGAAATGTTCTTCCTAGAAACAATGTTAACAATCAATTAAAAGGATTCTTTAAAAAATGTATGAAAAAGAGAGGATTCAGATTGCAATTGAGAGACCATGCTTATGGGAGCACTTTTACTTAACATTATTTGCATGATTTTTATGTCACAGCCATTATATTGGTTATCATTGTTCTCTGTTGATCTCTGTCGTGTAGGTGATAAAGTGTGAATGGTGGAATTTTTATCAGACTGGTCTCTTTTTCCCTGTAGTTATAATGTCATCTATATCTGCCAACCTGACATTTCCTCTAATATGGCTTGTCATTTCTTCAAATTTAATAAGCTCAAAACCAAAACTTATTCGCATGTTTTTCTCAAAACATCCCTTTGAACATTCTTTTTTCTCTGGCTTGAGAAAACAATCACCCAGTCCCTCACTCCCTAAATTCAGTCATCTTTGAAGTATTTCTCTCCTCAAGCCCTGTATCAAGTAGTCCTATACTATCAAGTATAGTATAATTGGGTCTTTCTTTGTAGTCCTACCACCTCCTACTACTGTTATCACTTCTAATTCAAGCATTTATTATTTCAATTCTAGATAATTTCCATTGCCTCTTTATTTTTCTACTTCCACTTCTAATGGAAGTAATTTAATTGTAGCCGCTTAATATTTCTTGCATATAAATTCCCTTGATTTATGTCATTCCCTTGCTTAAGAGCCTTGAGACTTTTCCTTATATCTCTATAAAAATAATTGCTTTAGTTTGACCATCAAAGCTCTATGATCTGGGCTTATTTCATATCTATATTCAGCTACACGAAACCCACTGCCAAACTCTTCCTTTCCTGACTTCAGTACCTTTTCCTGGAATGCTGCCAGAGCTCCTTTCTTTCCATTAAATTCTACCATTCTTTGAGACCCAGTTTATTCTCAACATCTTCATTAATTTCACCCAGTGTTTTAACCATTAGTAATCTTCTCTAATGGGTAATATTATCTATATTTCTAACAACACCCATTAGGAATGTGTTGCCCATTGATTTGCATTTTATTTATTTATTTTGGTTGATGTTTGCATCTAAAGCAGGGGGTTTTTTTTGTTGTTTTTTTTTAACCATTCAAGCTTTATTAAAGAAAGAAATCTGCTGGGCTGTACTCAAAATGGAGGACAGCCCGGGGCTGCCCTGAAAATGGGGTACAGCCACAACAATGGGTTTGTAAGAGTTTGTATTAGATTTGGGGCATGAAATGTATGGGGGGAGGGACCATTAGGTTAATGTAACTCGGTGGAAAACTGTGCCGATGCAGAAGCTAGAAAGTTGTTTCTTTTTCTTTTTTTCTTTTCTTTTCTTTTCTTTTATTATTATTTTTCAAAATTTTATTCTGTCGATATACATGTTGGCTGATTATTGTTGCCCCTTACCAAAACCTCCCTCCCTCCACGCTCCCCCCTCCCCACTCCCCCCACCAATGTCCCCTCTGTTTGCTTGTCGTATCAACTTCAAGTAATTGTGGTTGTTATATCTTCTCTCCCCCCACCCCAGGTATTTTTTTGTGTGTGTGTGTGTGTGTGTGTGTGTGTGTGAATTTATATATTAATTTTTAGCTCCCACCAATAAGTGAGAACATGTGGTATTTCTCTTTCTGTGCCTGACTTGTTTCACTTAATATAATTCTCTCAAGGTCCATCCATGTTGTTGCAAATGGCAGTATTTCATTCGTTTTTATAGCTGAGTAGTATTCCATTGTGTAGATGTACCACATTTTCCGTATCCACTCATCCGATGATGGACATTTGGGCTGGTTCCAACTCTTGGCTATTGTAAAGAATGCTGCGATGAACATTGGGGAACAGGTATACCTTCAACTTGATGATTTCCATTCCTCTGGGTATATTCCCAGCAGTGGGATAGCTGGGTCATATGGTAGATCTATCTGCAATTGTTTGAGGAACCTCCATACCATTTTCCATACAGGCTGCACCATTTTGCAGTCCCACCAACAATGGATGAGAGTTCCTTTTTCTCCGCAACCTCGCCAGCATTTATTGTTCAGAGTCTTTTGGATTTTAGTCATCCTAACTGGGGTTAGATGGTATCTCAGTGTAGTTTTGATTTACATTTCCCAGATGCTGAGTGATGTTGAGCATTTTTTCATATGTCTGTTGGCCATTTGTATATCTTCCTTAGAGAAATGCCTTCTTAGCGCTTTTGCCCATTTTTTAATTGGGTTGCCTGTTTTTTTCTTGTAAAGTTGTTTGAGTTCCTTATATATTCTGGATATTAATCCTTTGTCAGATGTATATTTTGCAAATATTTTCTCCCACTCTGTTGGTTGTCTTTTAACTCTGTTAGTTGTTTCTTTTGCTGTGCAGAAGCTTTTCAGTTTGATATAATCCCATTTGTTTATTTTTCCTTTGGTTGCCCGTGCTTTTGGGGTCGTATTCATGAAGTCTGTGCCCAGTCCTATTTCCTGAACTGTTTCTCCTATGTTTTCTTTAGGAAGTTTTATTGTTTCAGGGTGTATATTTAAATCCTTAATCCATTTTGAGTTGATTTTAGTATATGGTGAGAGGTATGGGTCTAGTTTCATTCTCCTGCATATGGATATCCAGTTATCCCAGCACCCTTTGCTGAAGAGGCAGTCCCTTCCCCAGTGAATAGGCTTGGTGCCTTTGTCAAAGATCAGATGGCAGAAAGTGTGTGGGTTGATTTCTGGATTCTCTATTCTATTCCATTGATCAGTGTGTCTGTTTTTATGCCAGTACCATACTGTTTTGGTTATTATAGCTTTGTAGTATAGCGTAAAGTCGGGTAGTGTTATGCCTCCAGCTTTATTTTTTTTGCACAGCATTGCTTTGGCTATGCGTGGTCTTTTATTGTTCCATATAAATATCTGGATATTTCTTTCCATTTCTGAGAAAAATGTCTTTGGAATTTTGATGGGGATTGCATTGAATTTGTATATCACTTTGGGTAGTATGGACATTTTCACTATGTTGATTCTTCCAATCCAAGAGCATGGGATATCTTTCCATCTTCTAGTATCCTCTTTAATTTCTCACAGCAGTGGTTTGTAGTTCTCATTATAGAGATTTTTCACCTCCTTGGTTAACTCAATTCCTAAGTATTTTATTTTTTTGGTGGCTATTGTAAATGGGCAGGCTTTCTTGATTTGTCATTCTGCATGTTCACTATTGGAGAAAAGAAATGCTACTGGATTTTTGTGTGTTGATTTTGTATCCTGCTACTGTGCTGAAATCATTTATCAATTCCAAGAGTTTTTTTGTAGAGGTTTTAGGCTGTTCGATATATAGGATCATGTCATCTGCAAACAGGGACAGTTTGACTTCATCTTTTCCAATCTGGATGCCCTTTATTTCCTTCACTTCTATGATTGCTCTGGCTAGTACTTCCAACACTATGTTGAATAGGAGTGGTGAGAGTGGGCATCCTTGTCTAGTTCTGGTTCTTAAAGAAAAGCTTTCAGCTTTTCCCCATTCAGGATGATATTGGCAGTGGGTTTGTCATTTATGGCTTTAATTATGTTGAGATACTTCCTCTCTACACCTAACTTATAAAGGGTCTTTGTCATGAATGAGTGCTGAATTTTATCAAATGCTTTTTCAGCATCTATAGAGATGATCATATGGTCCTTGTGTTTGAGTTTATTAATATGGTGTATCACATTTATTGATTTGCATATGTTGAACCAACCTTGCATCCCTGGGATGAATCCCACTTGATCGTGGTGAATAATTTTATGTATGTGTTGTTGTATTCTGTTTGCTAGTATTTTAGTGAGGATTTTTGCTTCTATATTCATCAAGGATATCGGCCTGTAGTTTTCTTTTTTGGTTATATCTTTACCTGGTTTTGGTATCAGGATGATGTTTGCTTCATAGAATGAGTTTGGGAGATTTGCGTCCGTTTCAATCTTTTGGAATAGTTTGTAAAGAATCGGTGTCAATTCCTCTTTGAATGTTTGGTAAAATTCTGCTGTGAATCCATCTGGTCCTGGGCTTTTCTTTGTTGGGAGCCTTCTGATAACAGCTTCAATCTCCTTTATTGTTATTGGTCTGTTCAAATTTTCTACGTCTTCATGGTTCAGTTTTGGGAGCTTGTGTGTGTCCAGAAATTTATCCATTTCCTCCAGATTTTCAAATTTGTTGGCGTATAGTTGTTTATAGTAGTCTCGAATGATTCCTTGTATTTCAGATGAATCGGTTGTAATATCGCCTTTTTCATTTCTAATTTTTGTTATTTGAGTCTTCTCTCTTCTTTTTTTTTTGTTAGCCATGCTAATGGTTTGTCAATTTTATTTATCTTTTCAAAAAACCAACTTTTTGATTCATTGATCTTTTGAATTGTTTTTTTGGTTTCAATTTCATTCAGTTCTGCTCTGATCTTTATGATTTCTTTCCGTCTGCTAACTTTAGGTTTGGATTGTTCTTGTTTTTCTAGTTCTTTAAGGTGAAGTGTTAGGTTGTTCAATTGCCATCTTTCCCTTTTTCTCAGGTGAGCATTTAATGCAATAAATTTCCCCCTTAATACTGCTTTTGCAGTATCCCACAGGTTTTGGTATGATGT
Source organism: Cynocephalus volans (assembly GCF_027409185.1). Classification (NCBI taxonomy): domain Eukaryota; kingdom Metazoa; phylum Chordata; class Mammalia; order Dermoptera; family Cynocephalidae; genus Cynocephalus; species Cynocephalus volans. Next base: position 84,752,174 of record NC_084464.1, read on the forward strand.
ATCATTATTTTCATTAGTTCAATAAATTTTTTAATTTCCTGCTTGATTTCTTCTTGGACCCATATGTCATTAAATAGAATGCTCTTTAATTTCCATGTGTTTGTATAGTTTCCAGAGTTTTGTTTGTTATTAATTTCTAGTTTTAATCCATTGTGGTCTGAGAAGATACATGGGATAATTCCAATTTTTTTGAATTTATTGAGACTTGATTTGTGACCTAACATGTGATCTATCCTGGAGAATGATCCATGTGCTGATGAGAAGAATGAATATTCTGAGGTTGTTGGATGGAATGTTCTGTAGATATCTGCCAATTCCAATTGGTCTAGAGTATTGTTTAGATCTTGTGTTTCTCTACTGATTCTTTGCCTACATGATCTGTCTAATATTGACAGTTGGGTGTTTAGGTCCCCTGCTATTATGGTATTAGTGTCTATTTCCTTCTTTAGGTCTAATATAGTTTGTTTTATAAATCTGGCTGCTCCAACATTGGGTGCATACATATTTATGATTGTTATGTCTTCTTGATGGATCAGTCCTTTTATCATTAAGTAGTGTCCCTCATTGTCTCTTTTTATGGTTTTTAGTTTAAAGCCTATTTTGTCAGATATAAGATTAGCTACTCCAGCTCGTTTTTCTTTCCTGTTTGCATGGTAAATCTTTTTCCATCCTTTCACTCTTAGTCTATGTGAATCTTTATGGGTGAGGTGGGTCTCTTGTAGGCAGCATATAGTTGGGTCCTCCTTTTTGATCCACTCAGCCAGTCTGTGTCTTTTGATTGGGGAATTTAAGCATTTCACATTTAGAGTTGTTATTGAAAGGTTTTGATTTATTCCTAGCATTTTATTGGTTGTTTGGTTGTCTTAGGTGTCTTTTGTTCCTTGCTTTCTGATTTACTGTTTGGTTTCTGTGTTTGTTGGTTCCTTAGGTTGTAGATAGTGTTTTTGTTTGTTTGTTTTCTCTTCATGAATGCCATTTTTATTATACTAGTGGGTTTAGATTTTTCTTGGGTTTTTATGGCAGTGGTAGCTATTTTTCAGGAACCAAACCTAGTACTCCCCTGAAGATGTCTTGTAAGGGTGGTTGTGTGGTAGTGAACTCCCACAGTTTTTGTTTGTCTGAGAAATATATTATTTTCCCTTCATTTCAGAAGGATAGCCTTGCAGGGTAGAGTATTCTTGGCTGGCAATCTTTGTCTTTTAGTATTTTGAAAATATCATCCCATTCCTTTCTGGCTTTTAGGGTTTGTGATGAAAAGTCTGATGTTAGCCTGATTGGGGCTCCCTTATAGGTGATTTGACGCTTCTCTCTTGCAGCTTTTAAGATTCTCTCTTGTCTCTGAGTTTTGCCAATTTGACTATGACATGTCTTGGAGAAGGCCTTTTTGGGTTGAATACATTTGGAGATCGTTGAGCTTCCTGGATCTGAAGATCTGTGATTTTTCCTATACCTGGGAAGTTTTCTGCCACTATTTTGTTGAATATGTTTTCAGTGCAATCTCTGTTTTCCTCCCCTTCTGGAACACGAATGACTTGGATATTTGAGCGCTTAAGGTTGTCTGATATCTCTCTCAGATTTTCTTGAATGTCTTTGATTCTTTTTTCTTTCTTTTTGTCTGCTTGTGTTATTTCAAACAGACCATCTTCAAGTTCAGAGGTTCTCTCTTCAACTTTGACAAGCCTTCTGTCAAAGCTACCTCCGTGACTGCTCAGTTGGCCTCTAGTGCCTTGTGTGTATGGTTGCCTCGGGTCTTGGGCCTCTCCGGGGAGCCACCTCTCTGGTCAGCTTGGACTCTGCTGGGCTGCTGGATTACGGGGTGTTACTGCTGGGTGTGTGGTCTCTGCTGAGCTTCCACGTCCCATGCAGGACTTCTTCCTGTTCCGTGCGCTCTGGCCCAGGCTGTTGGATCGTGCAGTGGCAACCCCACAGGGTGTGTGGTTTCTGTCGAGTCTCCACCTCCCTATCCAGACGTCTCCCCGCTCTGTGCGCACTGGGCTGGGCTGGGATGTGTCTTCTGCAACCCTCATCTATCAGCTGGGCCTTCAAGACCCTGCTTGGCACCGCCTCGCCCAGGAAGTCTACCTAGTTTCTGCTAGGCGCAGATGACCGGTCGCTCTGGTTGCCTTTGTAGCACTGTGTAGATCTTTCTCGGGACTTATCACCTTCCTCCTGGTATCATGGTTATTTGTGTACTTGTCTTATCTCCCACACCAGAGCGTGAGCTCCTCGGGGGAGGAGCCCACAGCACATGATTCACCTTTCAATCCCCCCGGTGCAGACCGAGTCCGGTGCCTGCCCGCAGTCAGATCTCCAGCAGGTTCAAGAGAACTTGGGAACTCTCCAACCACACTATTCCTAACCAGAAATTGGTTAGGCGTTTTTCCAAATGGGTGGCCACAGAGATGGTATCTGCCTCCCGGTAACAGGAAGTTTACCGGGGGCCGGAGCTCAGCGTGCAGTGGAGTGACAGTCGGCCCAGCCCATACTTCCTTGCCCTCCCGATGCTGGCCAGGGATGGCCCACACCACCAGCCCTGCCAGAGAACCACAGAGGGATTGGGAGGGAGGCCGGCCCACAGGCCCCGGGAAGCCCCGCGCCAGGGCAAGCAAGTGGGAAGGCTCAGTGAGGAGCCAAGCCGGGCAAGGAAGACAGGTTTGGCCGAGCTGGGCCGGAGCTGCCACCACCTGAGAAAATGGAGGCAGCCCCGGGGCTGGTGAGTGGACCAGTGAGTGGCCCGGTGGGGCAGGTGGAAGCCGGGCGGGCGTCTGCCCCCCGAGCAGGGCCGGGCCAGGGGTCACTCTCAGGGCTGTGGGGGGTCAGGCAGCTCCCTCTCTGCCTCTGCTTTGTCACCGTCCCCGTTCTCAGCTGCCGCTGCCTCAGGCTGCTCAGTCGGTCCCACGGCGTGGCTCGGGCTCTCCCAGGAATCTTCTTTTATGCCGGCCTGAAACCTCGAATCCTGAATAGGGCAGCTGGCCACCTTCAGCATGGCCCCAGCGTCCGGGATCCTGGCTGCATCAACAGCAGCCCCAGCGCCGTGTTCCCTCTTTAGAGACTTGCTTTCGCAGCTAAGAAACAGTTCTTTTCCTGCTTCATACTTCAAAGCTGTTGCCTGTAAATGAGGCAGCCTCTCCTGCCAAGGGCAAAGTGGCGGTCAGCCCCCACGACCGGCCAGCAGCTGCAGACCTCCCTTAAGAGATGGCAAGAGGAAAGTCCACAAGTTTCCCGGCTGCCTAAGGCCCAGTGGCTGCGTTTTCCACCTCAGCTACTCCGCGTCAACTGCCGCAGCCACCGCCATCTTAGGATCCTCCCAGAAAGTTGTTTCTAAGTCAGGAGGCTTCTTGTAAAGGGCTAAAGCAGGTTTACATTTGCAATTGCAACTCAAGACATGCAGATGTATAACTTTATTTATTTTCTTTACACCAGAACTAGCATTGCTCTAAACTGAGCCAAGTTCCGGAATTCACATTTCCTCTGATGAAGGATCTATTGATGCTCAATGATCAGCCACCTCTGTACCAGGAAAGCACCAGGAAATGTTTCCAATCCCCTCTGTGGCTCTCTGGAAGTGTGTGAGAGTAAGGATGGGGATGGTGCTGCCATTGTGTCTACTTTACTGTGGCTGGCTCCTAGTAGCATGCATGTGAAATGCATTGCTCTCAGCATTCCAAGGAGGATCTGAGAGAATAAACTTGGCATAACAGATACATCTCAGGTGCCTCCTCAGCTTCTCTTGGCATTCCTTGCCTCTCAATACTCAGCAGCTTTCTTAGCATGAGCTACAGGTAGAGCTTAACAATTCTGTGCATGTTTGTCCAGTTCTGCTACCTGTGGCTCACCACTGCCTGCTAAGTCAAAGCACTCACAACTAATGCCACTGCTAGACTCGGATGAATCACTACACTACTAGGCATGAGACGTGGCTTTTAAAGAAGTTATAAAAGTGGTTGGATGACACAATTTGGCAGTGTGGGGTAGCTAACTTCTTATGAAGAAAAAAGAACACTAGAAGGTTCTGTGCTGCTAAACATGATCTCTCTCCTTCCTCCCTCTGAAGAACTTGTGCAAAGCAGGGATTCTCCAAAGAGCTGGCCTATGGCTGACTGGACACATTTGCTGGGGAAACAGCTCACTGTGAAGCAGTAGCCAACATGTTGTCATCAAGTAACATGATGAGTTCTGCTCCTCCTTCCCTACTTTGTGTAATTTTTTCTCTCACTCTAGAGCTGAGATTACACCATCTCAAAAAAAGCATCAACACTTATTCCCTCCCTCAGGCTGGTTTTCTAGAAAATTTTGGCTAAGTCACCCCATAACCTGGGGTGCAGAACTTGATTGGAGGGTTTTTCCCTTTGCAATCCAGGGTTGAAGACCAGAAGGAAAGGTCAGAATCAGGCTCACATTGAAGTACAAATTCTCCTTCGCTTCTCTCTAGTCCTCTCCAAGGATCTGGAGTCCAGCAGAGGTATTTCTCTTCTTCCTGTTCAATTCTCTAATTTTTGTTTTTGTGTTTTGAACCTATACATGTTTCATTGTAATAAAATCTGGGTCTTGCAAATGAATGCATTGCTCTCCTGACTATTATTTCTTACAAGAGCTTTTAAAAATCTATTTTAAAGGTCATGGCTGAGCAATTAATGTTTTTGCCCTAGGCAGCACCTTCTTTCTGCACAATGGATACTACTGGCTCCATCTGTTCACAGATTACATTGCAACAAGAAAATATTGGAAATAAAAACCTCATTTAGTGGAAGTCATCCAGTAGAGGAATGATAAATAAGTTTATATATGTATTCAGCAGTTAAATGAGTTGTCTTTGTATCTATTTATCTATCTATCAACAAAGAAATATCAACACTATAAAATGTTTAGTGAAATTGTGCTTCTGAAGGGACTAAAAAGTTTTCTGCATAGTGAGGTTATGGGCTTTTTCTCACATTATTATCAATAATTTTCTCAGTGTTTGAAAGGTTTCATAATATTTTTTGTAAAAGAAATTAACATCAATTTAGTGTTCAAAATATTGTCCTTCTATACAGGTTATGTACTTGTCTCAGGAACTGAAATGTAATCTTTTGAGCAGAGTAATTGATTGAATCACTAATAAAGTGTCACATGTAATAATCTCTGTTTATTCAGTCACTAAACATTGATCAAATGGTGGTATAAGGATGCCAGATTTACAGTGTTTTTTATTAACATAATTGTACTTATTATACATATATTAAATATTCACTGATTCAATAAAAATTTTTTCTTGATAAAATGTAATATAGACTTTTGTGAATTTCATTTTGTATATGTTTTTTCTGCTCAGTTTTTAAAGACCATGGCTTAAATCATTAGTGCTTTGTACAGCAACCTATGGCCTATTGGAGAAAGTCAGCTTGAGCTTTTCAAAGGGTGAGGAATGAAAAGTATATCCCCAGAGAAGAAGAAAAAATGGGGTAGTTCAGTCAAATTTCTAAAATAAATTATAAAAAGTGTTTGCTCTCGGTCCCTCACTTTTTATAATTGTAGAGCAAAGCAGCTATGACAATATGTAGATGAATAGTCATGGCTGTGTTCCAATAAACCTTATTTACAAAGGCAGGATGTGGGCTGGCCATAGTTTGCTGACCTTTACTTTAGAGCATTGGCTTTTCTCTTACATCATCTCTTAAGTTAGTTCCAAAACAATTTCCTAAGAAAACTGAAGAATTCCTCACTACCCACATTTTGTACTCTTTTCCTTAGATTTCACTTCCAGTCAACATGATAACCCCAAGGTGAGAAGTATTTTTCAATCTGGCAAGAACTAGTTTCTTACTCTTCCTGGATGTGAATAGGAGTTAAGATTGAAAAATATCTGAAAGATAAAGAACTTGAAGTAAAATGTGGCTCAAAGAGATTGACTGTAAGACTCAGTTATGTTTAAGGATGGCTGTAAAATAGATACAGAGCCCGCTGAATCATTGGTACAAGATCATGGGTGATACTCATTACTCCAGTATGAAACACCAATCATAGGAGTTCTTTCTTCGGTCACATATAACGGAGACAGGCTACGCAATAACTTGCATATACTAACCTGAAAGGTAGGCTGCCTCTCAGCAGGGGCCACCAGGGAAAGGAAATGGCTGGTTTTAAAAGGGAGTAGGATTAATAAGATTTCTGCTGTAACAGTTACTACTTACTGAACATCGATACTAGGCATTGTATGAGTATTATCTCATTTAATTTTCAGAGTAACTTTTTGAAGTAATTGTTGGGAGCCCCCATTAACTGGAAGAGAATAGGTGTCTTAATGAATCCAAAGGCTTGGCCCCAAAAAACAAACAACAAAAAAAGGAGGCTGAATTGAAGTTGGACCTGAGTTACAACAACTCAAAAGTGGAGAATACCACATGGGTTCTATTCAGAGTCTGATAGTGATGGGAGCAATGATAACAGTCTACCTTCTGGAGTCTAGCATCCTGGGTAGCAGCTGGAGGCAGAGAGGCAGGGATCCTGTGGAGAAAGGAATTGGCAAGGGCTCTAGGTTTAGAGGAAAAATCCAGCTCTATCAATAATTAGGCAGTTACATAAATATTTTGGAGAGTCCCTGAATTGGGGTAACCAAATGTCTTGGTTTGCCTGAGATGAAGAATTTCCTGGAACATGGGACATTCAGTGCTAACACTGGGAAAGTCTCCAGAAAATCAGGAAGGGAATCATTAGGTACATAAGTTCTTGGAGCTTACTAGAGGCTTATAAGTAGTGCTGTGATGAAGCTCATTCACATCTGCTCATGAGATCTGATGGTTAAATTTTCAGGAATTTTGCAAGCCATTTGTAAAACAACTATGATTGAAAATTACATTATATAAATGTATAATTAAATAAGTTATATTAAAAAATTCAAATTTCATTACTTTTTAATTTTAGGTCATCTCTTATCTATGATCTTGAAGTTTTTATTGTATCAATCTATATGATAGAAATACTAGATAATGGTGTGCTACTGCACGCCTCTTCCCAGCTCTGTGTTCAGTGACATCATGCTTTCAGCTTGAAATAGGAAGGCAGGTGTTTTGTTGTTTGTCAAAAAAGTAATAGAGGAAAATGTTAATAATTCAGATTAAACTTCAAAGTGTATGATGTGTATAGCTTTTACATTGTGAATAGAACCAAAAAAGAAGGAAATATTTTTCAGTATTTGAAAGCTAGTTTTCTCAGTCCCACTGCCCAAGCTAGGGCAAGGGAGCATCCTGTGACTAGGTGCCCAACCGAAAGCCCCAGACTGCCCCATCCCACTACCTGAACAGGAGGCAAGGGAGCGTCCTGTGAGTGGGAAACACCACAAACACTGTTTCCACACAGGTGGCCCACCACAGCCACTGCCACAGCTACTGCCACTGCAAGCATGGCTCACTGCCATAGTAGAAGCCAGAACCTCCCTCTAGGCAGCCTGCCTCACACTCAACTGCACTGACACAAGGAGAGTCACCAGAGAAGCCTGAAAATAGTGGAGGAAGTCTTTATTCTCAAAGCCTGCTCCAGAATAAAAGAAGAAACAATTGCTCTACCAGATCACCCGACATCAATATAAATATACCAGAAATACAAATAAACAAGAAAATATGAGACCACCAAAGGAATACAAATGAATAATTCTCAAGTACCAGATCCTATAGAGCAGTAAACACCTGAAATGTTTGAAAAAGAATTTTGAGCAATGATCTTAAGAAAACTCAAAGAGATAAGAGAAGACTCAATAGGAGAACACAATGAACAAGAAAAAATATCCAGGATATGAAGGAGGAAATTAACAAAGAGATTAATACCTTAAAAAAAATGTAGCAGAACCCCTGAAACTGAAGGATTCATTCAATGAAATAAAAAACACAAGCGAGAGCTTAAGCAGCAGGTTAGAGCAAGGAGAAGAAAGAATTTCAGATCTCAAAAATGGTCTTTTTGAAATAACACAGGCAGACAAAAAAAAAAAAAGAAAAGGATAATTTTTTTAAAATGAAGAAAATCTGAGAGAGCTAGCATACAACTTTAAGCGTGCAAGCATCCACATCATGGATATTTCAGAAGGGGAGGAGAAATCAAAAGACAATGAAAATCTATTCAAGGAAATAATAACAGGAAAATTCCCAGGAATAGGGAGAAACATGGACCTTCAGGTCCAGGAAGCCCAAAGATCCCCAAACAGATTCAACTCAAGAAGTGCCTCTCTAAGACACATTACAGTCAAACTGGCAAAGCTCAAAGACAAAGAGGGAATTCTAAAAGCAGCAAAAGTGTAAAGTCACCTATAAGGCCCACAAAACTAAAAGTAGACTTCTCAACTGAAATTCTACAGGCCAGAAGAAAAAAGGATGATACATTCAAAATAATAAAAGAAAAAAATTGCCAGCCAGAAATTCTATACCCAAAAAGACTACTTTTCAGAAATGAGGGAGAAAATAGTGTGTTTCCTAGATAAAGAAAAACTGCAGGCATTCAAAACCACACAACCACCTCTGCAAGGAATTCTCAAGGGAGTTCTGTATCTGGAATCTGAGAAAAGACAATCACTATAATGAATACACAAGAAAGAATAAAACCTGCTGTTAAAACAAAAATGCAAAAGAGGAACAGTAAGAAACTAAATCATACCACCTCAAAAAACCAACATACAGTGATAATGAATAATAAAAGGGGAAGAAATTAACAAAAAATATTTAAAACATCTAAACAAAAAGCAATAAAATGCCAGGAGTAAAACAAAGCATATTAATAACAACCTTAAACGTAAATGGATTAAACTCCCCATTCAAAATAAAAATACTGATGGATTACCCAACTAAATGCTGTCTTCAAGAGACTCACCTCACCTGTAAAGACATACACAGACTAAAAGTGAAAGAATGAAAGAAGATATATCATGCAAATGGAAACCAAAAATGAGCAGGAGTAGCTAGTCTCATATTGAATGAAATAGACTTAAAACTAAAACCATAAAAATAGACAAAGAAGGCCACCATATAATGATAAAGGGATGTTACCAGCCAGAAGATATAATGATCATAAACATGTATGCACCCAACAGTGGAGTACCCAGATATATAAAGCAAACACTCTTAGACCTAAAGAAAGAAATAGAACCCAACAGAGTAATAGTGGGAGGCTTGAACACCCCTCTCTCAGCATTGGACAAATATTCTAGGCAGCAAATCAACAGGGAAACACAGGATTTAAAGTACACATTAGATCATTTAGGCCTAGCAGATATCTACAGAAAATTTCATCCAAAACTTACAGAATATATACTCCTCTCAGCATCACATGGAGCATTCTACAGGACAGACCACATGTTAAGTCACAAATCAAGTCTCAGCAAATTTTAAAAACTCAAAATCATTTTGAGTATCTTTCCAGAGCACAATGGATTAAAACTGGAAATCAATAACAAAAGAAACTCTAGAAAATATACAAATACATGGAAACTAAACAGGCTCCAGAAAGACTTATTGGTCCAAGAAGAAATTAAGCAGGAAATAAAAAAATTCCTTAAAACTAACAAGAATAATGAGACATCACACCAAAACCTGTGGGATATTGGAAAAGGTTCCAAGAGGGAAGATTATTGCAATTAATGTTTACATCAAAAGAATAGAAAGACTTCAAATAAATGACCAGCAGTACACCCCAAATAACTAGAAAACCAAAAACAATTCAACCTTAAAAATAGTAGACAGAAAGAAATCATTAAGATCAGAGCAGAACTAAATGAAATAGAGACAAAAGAAAATGATACAAAAGATCAATGAGACAATAAGTTGGTTTTCTGAGAAGATAAACAAAATAGACAAATCATTAGCTAGAAAGAAAAGAAAAGAAAAAAGAAGAAAGACCTAAATAATAAAAATCAGAAACAAAAAAGGAGACTTCACAACCAAATCATAGAAATACAAAGAATCATTAGAGACTACTATAAACTACTATATACCAACAAATATGAAAACTTGGAGGAAATGGATAAGTTTCTGAACACATTCAAACTACCAAGACTGAACCAAAATGAAATAGACTAGTATCACAATAAAAAAAGTAGCTCATGCCATTGACAAATGAAGTATTCATTGTTTACTTTCACTTGCTCAATAAAGTAAATGAAAATATCAACAGACATTCATGTTGCAACTGCACTCTTTCATCAATTGCAGCTATAAGTTGGCAACAAGTACAAGGTTTCCAAAAACCAACTGAAGCATTCTGTGAGAATCAATTGTCAAATCAAACGAATTGACAATGATGAGTATTATATATTTATTATTATTTGTAAATTGTGTGCCATACATCTTTTATATTAGTAAAATTTATGGTAAACATATCTATATATGTATCCATATCTGTAGATTTATAGTTACAGAACTGGTTGTTAACCATCTCCCAGTACACCACTGCTCATGAACTATGGGATGTTTGGTAGGAGCAAGAAAATCCCAGACGAGTAGTGACTAGTGGTTTGAGTTCATAGTCTACTGGCTTCTTTATTCAGACATGTTCAGGCTCTAGCTGTAGCTGAGTCTGTGCATTGTATGTGTCCAAGCAGAGAGGGGTCTTGAAAAGAAAGTTCTGACTCTCAATAACTTAAGAGACAGCTATCTTTCTGATGTTCATGCTCTTCCTTCTTCCCAGATTATATAATTATGATTTGAGGTGGCATTTCACTGCCTGAAAGTCTTTTGTGGTTGAGTCTCTTTATGTCATGGAATAGAACACTTAGAATGTGGGCTCCATGAAAGGAGAGGCTGTGAGAGTCTTGATGAATCCCCAGGACACATAGTAGGCTCTTAATACCTATGCATTGGTGAATAGATAAATGGTTGAATTCCACTTCATCTTCCTTTGTTATTGCCAGAAGCCATGAAGACTTCTAATATTAGAAGTCTTTCATATTTCCTAAGAGTTTTTTGTGAGGATAGGGGTAACCATACATTATTTGCACCACCCTTGCACACCATTATCCAGTTAGCTTAGAGCTGGGCTTCTTAGATGTTCCTCCTATATACCTTAAGGACAGAGCCATGAAAAGCTCCAGGGACTTGGTCTGGTTGGAAATGGGGTGCTTCAAAAATAAAATTTCTTTGAAATTTTGTATTTAGATGTAAAAATTTACATTGATTTTTGCATTTTTCTCCAAAGAGCATTAGATTTTTATTTACCTTAAAAGATCCATTAACAGCTGTTTATGAAGAAGATTAGCTAACTTTTTCTCTTTAAATCTTGGAATAAGACTGGTGTTCCGATTGAATGTACTTTGTCCTATATCAGCTTATTCACATACACTTGATATGTACTCCAGGTTTTTAGGTAACTCTGTGTGAGAAGTTTTACATAGCTGCTCATAAAATATTCTTCTATTACGCAGATAATAGAATATTCCTCTATAAGGTTTTACATTTTACATTAAAACAAATAATCAAACATACATTTCTTCCAGCATCAGCACTAAAGAAAAAACAGAAGCATTAATGAAAATACAAAATATTTTAATGAAAAATCTATTTATCTTTTAGGATGTTTAAGGGTCATGCTGACTGTGAATTGTTAATTATATTTTTTATTTTATCACAGTTAAATAAATTCTAATGTTTTAAATGGTCAGTTACCTATAAAATGAGATTTTATTTTAAATTCCTTAAATACTTTACATTATTTTATTCTTTACTCACCTAAATGGCTTAAAATTAAAATTATACCACTAAAGAAATAAAGTGGTATTGAATTACTATGGTAATATATTCTAGAGCCAGTTACTGACATTCCTGATGATAAAATAAAGCAATATTTCCACAATACAGTAACATTCTTATCTCTCTGGCAATCATACTTTTTGCAATGACATTTGGAAATAAGTTGTACCAAGAGTAGCAGGTATGTGCTCACAAGCACAAGTAGCCTGGATTATTTCTTGGTGCAAATTTGCTTTTTCTCCTTTGACTGGCTTTTGTTTAGTGTTAGATACAGGCAATCATATCATTTAGGGCATTTCCATGCTATCCAGCAGAACTCCCTTTTCCACATTTTTGGTGAATTCTTAATTTTTTATTTTTGAAGGACAAGAATTAATGGTGCCTCCACATCATTGGACCCGTTGAGGCTCAAAAGCATTAAACTGGGTTCTGCATTCTGATGACTCCATATGTATGGTTTCAAAACTTTATTATGACTGGATAAGAACACATTATCTTCTTATAGTTCATCTAGTTCATCTGACTTATTTTGACTGAAAACTTATCTGGAATCATGTTTTACCCATGGGATGAGAGATAAATATCATCCACTCTTAAATTCTTCAGAAAATACTGAAAACAATGTGAACTAGTATTTACTAGCCTGGAGCTATTTCAATAAGTGACATAAAATTTAAACAATAAAATAATAGGTTATAAAAATTAAATGTAACCTGAAAACTTTTTTGAAAAATATATAAAACAAAAATTCTCATTTTTTCCAAATGCCCACTCTTAATAAAAACCATAGAGAAAATGTATTTATATTGTGATTGCTATAAGTTATAATTAAATATTTCCAGAACAATAAATTGAATTTTAAAAAGATACATATATATATATATATAATTGAGGGAGACTATTTATTTTTACACACATTTAAAAATTAATAGACTATATATTTTACAGTAGTTTTAGATTTATAGAAAATTGATCAGAACAGAGGGGTTGGAGTTGGGTCTTTGTGCTGTGGTAATGTTTTATGGAAAAGTAGAGAGCAATAACATTAATAAAGCAAATGTATTTCATAGGGCCTAGCCTCCAAAGTGCCATAGTTTCCGGTTTAGCCTAACTTTTAAAAATTACACATAGAAATGTTAAACTTGCAAAAGACAGGATAGTTTTCCTGGGCTAAAGTCTCTGTTGTAGATAAAGAATTGTAACACAGCAAAATTGCTGGCTCAAGGACAGATGTCCTTTGTGCAGGTTAACCTACTGATTGATATGTTAAGAAAGTTACTTGATTGTTATGTAAATATGCTAAGGAAATTGCTGTAGGGAAAGAAAGTGTTTGCTAAGAACAAGCTATTGTTGGTGGACCTACTTACCTTTTCACTAATTGCATTATGTAATGTCACTTTGTTATTTCACTGATGTTACCAGCCTCTATTGTCAAACTATATTTAGCCATAACTCCACCTATGTTCCTTTTCTGTAACTTTCTGGCCTGGAAAATAAATACTGGGAGAAGACACCAGTTTGTTGTTATTTTTCCAAGGAGGAATGCCTCTCTCTTGAGGGCCCCTGGTTCCAATTAACCCCTTTGAGGCTTCTCACTGCTCATAAGAAATGGGCTTTGAATAATCCTTTGAGTCTCCATCACCCAGGGGGAGAGAGGTGACAGAAAACCAAGGTTTTTTTCTTTGGAACTGTAAAACTAAGAGCTATTGAAATAATTTTGGAAGCTTTTTCATTTGTCACATTGTTGCTCATTTCTCTGAGTTTAGTTGATATTTCCTGGACTATTACTTCTGTTTATCATCATCAGCATCTAACCACCATCTTTAGGAAGTGAATTCTGAATAACTTACATCTCAGAAAAAGCTTATAATTTGCAAGAAATATCAGAAAGGAAAAATACAGCACTATTCAAGCCAAACTAATCTATTTAAATAGAATTCATGCTTTCTGATTGCAAAATCTTTTTTATAGGGGCATCACCAAAGCTAGAACACAGTGTAATCTGCATAAATTTAATATGATGTTTATAATTATAATGTGATGACTCTAAGTAGCTGATAAGTAGGGACACATTTGCAATCAACTTTTAAAAAAGTATGTATTCCTATAGATGATTACAGGATTCACCCTGAGAATCATGATAGTAAAATATTTAATTATGTGTGTGTGCATTTTGTGTGTGTGGTGAGAGAGAGTGAGAATATATTTTTTCTACCTATAAATAATCTTAATGATTTGCTTGTATATAAATATTTTCAATAACAGAATTAAGACTGTATTTTTTCAATGAAAATTCTGTTTCTTTGAATTATTTTACTTTTTTCCAACTGGTTCGAAAGATTGCAAAACTTAAGCAGTGTTTTATCAGACATTTCCAATTAATTTAAACAAATTCAAAACAATCATTGTCAAATTTTACATACAACAATTAATCAACACCAGGAAGGAAACTGTTAGTGTTTCTTAGCATCTAATTTCCTGCCCAGCCCTCTCCTTCACCTTGGCTTTTTTTATCTCTAGACACACCTCTGGCTAGGTCTTCTCTACTCTTGTCCATTTCTTCACCTCCCACCATCTTTCAGACTCCTTCATCTTTGCCAAAAGGAACACTTTTCTACTGTAAATGCCTTTTCTTATACCTTCTTCTGCTTTTTTCTCTTCCCTTCTTCCAGTATTCCTGCTGATGTCACCAAGGGATGACTTGGGTAAAAAAATAGACTTCCCCTGATAAATATCTAATAGATATTTTAATCACCCTTCAATCAGCACTCCTTCCCAATCTAATATGAAGAGCTATATTGTGTCATGAGAGCACAGCTTCAAGTTTTTCTAACAAGATTTTAGGACTGGAACATTACTCAAACCATATAAAATTCCAGAGCTGCAGTTATTCTTGTGTCTGCTAATTCCATTTTCCATACAGAAAAAGCCTAGATGAGGAGTCTTCTAATACCAACTTACCACAAGTGAGAAGTAGGGAGGTTTACCTCATCTCAATGCCTAGTACTCTTTAGAAATCACATTACTAAAACTTCCACAAAATCAACTTTTCTCTTGATGTTATTTTACTCTTAATCTCTTTCTCAATGTTTTCTATATCTGTCTCAAATTTTCATTTATTCTTGGCCACTTTTGATCATCATAATGAATGCAACATCCCCACATATTACCATAGAACATCAAATTTCACAGTCCTTACTTGAATCTAATGATACTTTATTGAGCTATTTCAGCCATTTGCCAGCAAAAACTTTGAATTTTATAATTAAAGAAATTTCACCTACAAAATCACAAAATCTTGGTGATCACAAACAACTTAGTCTGTGCCTGTCCCATTATTTTATTTCTCTCTTGTTGATTTCTATCTTCTATTTTCTTCTACTAAGTATTTCCTATAATTTTCCAACACTCTTCTGGGACTTAACGTCTATTCCCATACAGAAGATATCAGCAGATGCTCCATTCAGTTGTCTTAACCTCCCCTAAATTTCTGCTCTCCAGGTAAGAATCATTTTGATTCATCCTACTCTTTCTCTAGCAAACTCGTCACCCTGTGCTCTTGCTTTCCTGCTATTCTGTCCTTTGTAGAGATTGTTCTACCAAAACTCTTGCCTCTTCCTTACTTCCTCCTTCTCTGCCTACAACGATTTTCAGAATGCTGCCATTAAAAAATGTTTGAGACAGTAGTAAGTGATGGAAAGACTAGAGTCAGAAAAAAAAAGACAGCAAGGGGTTTCTGTTAGTTTGGATTGTGCAGCTAGATTTATATATTCATGTTTACTGATTTACTCTCTGACATAAAATCTTGTCATACTGCATACACATCTATTTTGTGAATTCTGAGAACATATTTATTAATGACAATTATCTATCTGGTTTCATTTTTATAAATAAAAGTATGCAGATGTGAGATCTGCAGAAATAAAATACTTCATCATTAAGAGCTCTGTTGACCTCGTTCTCTGCTATATAAGGACAGACACCACAGAAATCTTTCCCTTTCAAATGACATCAATGAAAAGAACAGTGTAAAGGACTTAGATTGAGACCAATATGAATTCATTTATCCCATATCTTTCTGCAACTTATCCACTAATGCCTGTGAAATATAGAAATGTATAGGTCTGCCATGTGGGTCTCCTTCAAGGTTTTCTCTTTGAAAACTTTTCTTAAAATATTCATTTATTTGAGAGACATGGCTTACGTTTTTCTGTGTTTGATTCATTAATATTTTCAGTGATACAGGCAAAGAAAATAAAATGTTTTTTTTTTTTTAGGATTTTATTTGCAGATGCTTCGAACAACAATTTGCACATAATTTCTATGTTAGTTAGAGATGTAAACTTAAAATTGGTAAAATGATTATCCAAGAATACCAATGTCTTTACTTATTTTCAAAATTTTTTATTAGCTGTTTATTTTTTCTAGTCAAATATTGGGCCAATTTTTTTAAAGGGCTCTATTTTTTTAAGTTGAATTTTGATAGGCATTTTAGGCATTTGGCTAATAGCAAATAAAATAAGTCATTCTTTAAAAAAGATTTAATGAGTTCCAGTCAAGATGGTGGAGGAGTCAGTTCCTGGTGTTGCCCTCTCCCACAGAGTGACCAATTTGCAGCTGTTGAGGAGCAGCAATGGAGGACCTGAGATCTGCACTGGAGTGGACAGGAGCTTCCCACTGGGTTACCCCAGTTCAGGTTGCTCCCCATCCCATAGACAGACTTTAGAACTTCTGGGCCCATACGCCCTGAGCCTGCCAGGCTGGAAATGGCAGGCAGGGTGGGACTTCAAGCCTAGGTCACTCCCGCCACCAGGAGAGATGTAACAGCTTCAGGGCTCCCACACCCCAAGCCAGCAGTCCGAGAGAAGGCAGGCAGTGTGGGGCTTCTGGCCCAGGCCAGTCCCCACCACCAGAAGAGACTTAAGAGGCTTGGGGACCCCACACCCCAAGCCAGCTGTCTCAGAACAGACTGGTACAGTGGGAACCCCAGCCCAGGCTATTTCCTGCTGACCAGAAGTGGAAGTCCTTTCAGGATCCAAGCCAGACATCAGGGTGAAATGAGTGGACTGTGATACCCCCAGCCACAATGACAAAACACCAAAGGAAAGATAGCAGAAATATGAAAAATCAAGAAAGTACATCACCACCAAAGGAAAATAATAACCCTCAAGTGCTAGATCCTATAGAAGAGGAAGTCTTTGAAATGACAGAGAAGGAATTTAGAGTAACAATTCTAAGGAAACTAAATGAGATACAAGAAAACTCAGACAACACAATGAAATGAGAAAAAATATAATGGATCTGAAAAAAGAAATGTACAAAGAAATCAGTGCCTTAAAAAAGAATGTAGCTGAGCTTGTGGAGCTGAAGGATTCATTCAACAAAATAAAAAACACAACAGAGAATTTAACCAGCAGATTTGAACAAGCAGAAGAGACAATTTCTGACCTTGAAGACAGGCTGTTTGAATTAACACAGATAGACCAGAAAAAAGAAAAAAGAATCAAAAAAATTGAAGAAAATCTAAGAGAGACAACTGACAACCTTAAGCACTCAAATATCCAAATCATGAGTATTCAAGAAAGGGAGGAAAAAGGAAATGGCATTGAAAACATATTCACTGAAATAATAGCAGAAAACTTCCCAGGTATAGGGAAAGTCACAGATCTCCAGATTCAGGAAGCCCAAAGATCACCAAACACATTCAACCCTAAAAGGTCCTCTCCAAGACATGTGATAATCAAACTGATGAAACTCAAAGACAAAGAGAGAATCTTAAAAGCTGCAAGAGAGAAGCAGCAAGTCACCTATAAGGGAGCCCCAATCAGGATAACATCAGACTTTTCATCAGAAACCCTAAAAGCTAGAAAAGAATGGGATGATATATTCAAAACACTAAAGGACAAAAATTGCCAGCCAAGAATACTTTACCCAGCAAGGCTATCCTTCCAAAATAAAGGACAAATAGTATATTTCTCAGAAAAACAAAAACTGTGGGAGTTCACTACCACATGACCAGCCCAACAAGAAATTCTCAAGGAAGTACTGGGTTTGATACCACAAAAACAACCATCACTGCCATGAATACTCACGAAAGAACAATACCTACCAGCAAAACAAAAATGCTAACAAAAGAGAAAAAAAAAAGTTTATCTATCACCCCAAGAAACTAACAAATACAGGAGACAAACAGAAAATTAGAAAGAAAGGAACAAAATAATCAAGACATCTAAACAAAAATCAGTAAAATGCTAGGAGAAAATCAACACCTTTCAATAATAACTCTAAATGTAAAGGGACTAAATTCCCCATTCAAAAGACACAGACCGACTGACTGGATTAAAAAGATGGACCCAACACACAACATGTAATGACACTCATAGACTGAGAGTGAAAGATGGAAAAAGGTATATCATGCAAATAGAAATGAAAAACAAGCTGGAGTAGCTATTCTTATATCAGATAAAATAGACTTTAAAGCAAATACCATAAAAAGAGATAAAGAAGGCCACTATATAATGATAAAAGGATCTATCCATCAAGAAGACATAACAATCATAAATATATACACACCTAATGTTGGAGTAGCCAGATTTACAAAGCAAACATTATTAGATCTAAAGAAAGAGATAGACACTAACACCATAATAGTGGGGGAACTGAACAGTCCAATCTCATCATTGGGCAGATCATCTAGTCAAAAAATTTACAGAGAAACACAAGATTCAAACAATACTTTAGACCAATTGGATTTGGCAGATAACTACAGAACATTCCAACCAACAACCTCAGAATATTCATTCTTCTCATCAGCGCATGGAACATTCTCCAGGATAGACCACATGTTAGGTCACAAAGCAAGGCTTAACAAATTCAAAAAAATTGGAATTATTCTATGTATTTTTTCCAATCAAAACAGATTAAAAATAGAAATCAGTAATAAACAAAACTCTGAAAACTATACAAACACATGGAAATTAAACAACATTCTACTTAATGACATGTGGGTCCAAGAAGAAATTAAACAGAAAATTAAAAAATTCCTTGAAACTATTGAAAATAATGACACATCATACCAAAACCTGTGGGATACTGTAAAAGCAGTATTAAGGGTGAAATTTATTGCATTAAATGCTTACTTCAGAAGAATAGAAAGATGACAAATAAATAACCTAACACTTCACCTGAAAAATCTAGAAAAACAAGAACAGTCCAAACCTAAAGTTAGTGGATGGAAAGAAATAATTAAGATCAGAGCAGAACTAAATGAAACAGAAACCTGAAAAACAATACAAAAGATCAATGAAACAAAAAGTTAGTTTTTTTAAAAAAGATAAATAAAATTGACAAACCTTTAGCAAGATTAACTAAGAAAAGAAGAGAGAAGACCCAAATAACAAAAATTAGAAATGAAAAAGGTGATATTACAGCTGACACCTCAGAAATGCAAGGAATCATTAGAGACTACTATAAACATTTATATGCCAACAAATTTGAAAACCTGGAGGAAGTTGATAAATTTCTGGATGCTTACAAATTACCAAAATTGAGTCAAGAAGATATAGAGTATCTGAACAGACCAATAACAATAAAAGAGATTGAAGCTGTTATCAGAAGGCTACCCACAAAGAAAAGCCAAGGATTGGACAGGTTCACTGCAGAGTTTGACCAAATCTTCAGAGAGGAATGGATACCAATTCTCTACAAACTGTTCCAAAAGATTGAAACAGAGGCCATTCTCCCAAACTCATTCTTTTTCTGATACAAAAACCAGACAAAGATGCATCAAAAATAGAAAACTACCGGTCAATATCCTTGATCAATATAGATGCAAAAATCCTCAATAAAATACTAGCTAACAGAATACAGCAACACATACAGAAAATTATACACCATGATCAAGTGGGATTAATACCAGGGATGCAAGGTTGGTTCAACATACACAAATCAATAAGTGTGATACACCACCTTAATAAAAGCAAAGACAAAACCCACATTATCATCTCTATTAATGCTGAAAAAGAATTTGACAAAATTCAACATCCTTTCATGATAAAGAATCTCTGCAATTTATTAATAGATGGAAAGTGTCTCAACATAATTAAAGCCATGTATGATAAGCTCACTGCCAATATCATCCTCAATGGGGTAAATCTTTTCCCTTAAAAACAGGAGCAAAACAAGGATGCCCACTCTCACCACTCCTATTCAACACAGTGTTGGAAATACTAGCCAGAGCAATCAGAGAAGAGAAGGAAATAAAGGGCATCCAGATTGGAAAGGAGGAAGTCAAGCTGTCCCTCTTTGAGATGATATGATCCTATATATTGAATAGCCTAAAGCTTCTGTTAAAAAAAACTCATAGAGTTGATAAATGATTTCAGCAAAGTAGAAGGATACAAAATCAACACATAACAATCAGTAGCATTTCTACACTCTAACTGTGAACATGCAGAAAAAGAAATCAAGAAAGCTTGCCCACTTACAATAGCTACCAAAAAATAAAATACTTAGGAATAAAGCAGACCATAGATGTGAAAAATTTCTATGAAGAGAACTACAAACCCCTGTTGAGAGATATTAAAGAAGACACAGAAGAGGGAAAGATATCCCATGCTATTGAATTGGAAGAATTAACATTATGAAAATGTCCCTATTAACCCAAAGCAATCTACAGATTCAATGCAATCCCCATCAAAACTCCAATGACATTTTTCTCTGAGATGGAAAAAGCTAACCAGACATTTATATGGAACAACAAAAGACCACACATAGCCAAAGCAATCCTGAGCAAAAAAATAAAAATAAAATAAAATAAAAATAAAGCTGGAGGCATAACACAACCTGACTTTAAACTATATTACAAAGCTGTAATAACTAAAACAGCATGGTACTGACATAAAAATAGACACATGGATCAATGGAATAGAATAGAGAACCCAGAAATCAATCCATATGCCTACAGCCATCTGATCTTTGACAAAGGCAGCAAGTCTACATTCTGGGGAAGAGACTGCCTTTTTAACAAGTGGTGCTGGGAAAACTGGATACTCATATGTAGGAGTATGAAACTAGACCCTACCTTTCACCATGTACCCAAATCAACTCAAATAGGTTTAAAGAATTAAATGTACATCCTGAAACAATAAAACTTCTTAAAGAAAACATAGGGGAAACACTCCAGGAAGTAGGAGTGGGTACAGAATTCATGAATAGGACCCAAAAAGCACAGGAAACTAAAGGTAAAATAAACAAATGGGATTATATCAAACTAAAAAGCTTCTGGATAGCAAAAGAAACAATCAACAGAGTAAAAAAAACACCCAACAGAATGGGAGAAAATATTTGCAAAATATACATCTGGCAAAGGATTCATATCCAGAATATACAAGGAACTCAAACAACTTTGCAGTAAAAAAACCAAATAACCCAATTAAAAAAAGGGCAAAGGAGCTGAAGAGGCATTTCTCAAAGGAAGATATACAAATGGCAAACAAATGCTCAACATCACTCACCATCCAGGAGATGCAAACCAAAACCACACTGAGACACCATCTCACTCCAGTTAGGATGGCTAACATCCAAAAGACTGAGAATGATAAATGCTGGAGAGGTTGTGGAGAAGTAGGAACTCTTATGGGGCTGCAAGATGGTGCAGACTTTACAGAAAATGATATGGAGGTTCCTCAAACAATTACAGATAGATCTACCATATGACCCAGTGATTCCACTGCTGGGAATATACCCAGAGGAAAGGAAATCATCATGCTGAAGAGATACCTGTACTCCAATGTTTATTGCAGCTCTATATACAATAGCCAAGAGCTGGAACCAGCCCAAATGTCCATGATCTGTTGAGTGGATAAGGAAACTGTGGTACATCTACACAGTGGAATACTACTCTGCTATAAAAAAAAAAAAAAAGAAATACTACCATTTACAAGAACATGGATGGACTGAGAGAAAATTACATTAAGTGAAACAAGTCAGGGACAGAAAGAGAATTACCACATGTTCTCACTTATTTGTGGGAGATAAAAATAAATAAATAAATAAATAAATAAATAAGTAAGAAAGTAAGTAAGTAAATAAATAAATAAATAAGCAAGCAAGCAAGCAAGCACACAAACAAATAAAGGGTAGGTGGGGGAAGAAGACAAAATAACCACAAAAATTCCTTGAACTATTTAAGTCAGTGAACAGATATGATGGGGGTGGCAGGGAGGGGGGATAGGTATGGGTAAAGGGGCATGAAAATCAACTACAATGTATTTTCAGAAGTAAAATTTTAAAAAATGAAAAAAAAAAAGATTTAACAACCTCTGGGAGCCAACACTTTACATGTAATTTTAAACCCACAGATTATGGTAGAGATATTGTCCATAGTGGTGAAGAAGCTTTAGGTAGAGTTCAATAATATATCAAATGCTTCAGGAAGGAAAATTTTATAATCTGTCTTTGCTATAAATTTAACAATTTATCATGGTAATGGAACTGCTTCAAAAGGTGAATTTATTTCATCTTTATAAATGGAAAAAGCAATACAATAAGAGAAATAATTGATGCTAGTATATCAAGCTGAGTTTTATACACTTTACTCCTTAAGGCAAAGGGATATCTCCACTACAAAGGCTTTGTGGTGTTGGCAGCACCTGTAAAGGTAACTGAAGGTGTGTGAGGTGATCTCAGAAGAAGGACAAAGAGTAATGGTTTATGGATCCATAAGCTAAAAGTTGAGACTGATAAATGAGTGAGAAGCAGGAAGAAATATTGTGAGATTAAAGGAAGTATTACATAAGGACAGAGTTAGAAACTCAAATTTTGGGAAAGTTATTTAACATGTATTTCTGAGTCTCAGTTTTCTTGTCTATAAAACAGGAATAATAGGTTTGTGGTGATGTTTTAACAAAATGATTTACATATATATTTTTATTTAACTATATAATAGTAATTATATGTAATTAAATATATAATCTTGTATATAATTATTATTAGTAGTAGTGTCCTTAATACTTTATTACTGGTTTTATGAGGAGCACAATTGAGGAGAGTGGTACAAAATCATTTACTACTTATGAATGGAAGCAATAGGAGTATTGAGGTTTTAAAGTAGAATTCATGTATCAACTTCAGAATAGTTTCACCTTCCTTTCTGGCAATTAGTCCTTAAACTGTAGTTAAGTTATACCGTAAGCCATTCAGGGATGTGCTGGGTCTGATAAGGGAGAAAAGTAACTATATCCCATAAAAACTACAAAACATGACCATCATGAACTATCATGAGACACGGCAGTATAAGTAGGATTGCATTCTGAGTTTATTTATTTGCAAGCACTCTCCTGGGGTATAGGAATAAATACCTTGTCAGGGCCCCTAGGAGATGGTGAAAACTTGCTACTATGATGGCATCTGGGAGTATGGAAAAACTTGCAGCTCATACTAAGTGAGATAGGCATGGCAGAATGGCAGTGACTGCTGATGGGAGAAAAAATTAAAAGGTTCAGAGAAATGGGCAAGCTGGAATGGATATACTATGTAAGACTGAAAAGCTGATGATGATATTCATGACAAGGCCAGGAGTATAGATAATAGACTCATTAATACCTATGGGGATGATCAAACCCTGAAATAACAGAGACCGTGTGGCAGCACTTAACTTCCAGGGGCTGGGTAGATGCAGTTACCGTGAATAGTGGTAGGACAGGAGTGGTAGCTAGAGGAGTTTGATCACAGAGTGTTAAAGAGATGGTTAATAGAACCTGTCATTCCTAGGGGCAAAAATAAATAGTATGTAGCATAGAAGAAGTTATGGGTGGATGTCCTAGAGGCTGAGGGGTAGGTTTCCAATAAAGTCATAATCCTTTGTCCACTTTCCAGACCTGAGCTAGTTTTCTGACCTGGAGTTCATGAAAGTGGCAATGGTGGCAGAGAAGGAGGTTATGCATAGGTACACCATCATGGGTTTCCTTTGACCCAGGCTCATTTAGTTACTGCTGCCACCATCTGTCTAGCTCATTAGCAATAGACAGTAATGCTGAATTCCTAATCTAACTCTCTTCCTCAGGAATCTCAATTGTCCACTTGATGACAAGTTGACTCATTGGGTTCCTTCCATTCTGGAAAGGTCATAAATTAGTTCTAACAAGAAAAAACACACTGTGAGCATGGGTTTGCTTTTCTTCCTCACAGCGTTCAATCAGCACTATTATCCAGAGTGTTTGGTCCACCAGCATGGGGCGTCACGTATCACAACAGATCAGGGGATTCACTTTCCCTCAAAGGAGGACTGGGAGGACACCCAAGACTATGGGATCTATTTTTCCTATCTCATACTGAACCACTCAGAAGTTTCCCAGATGGTAGAATATGCAAACAACCTTTCAAAGATACAGGTAAAATGCCAAGTTACTTACAATACTCTACAAGTTTGGGGAGTCATCTTCCAGGATGCACTATGCATATTGTAGCAAATACATTAATACTGTATTTTGTCCCTAATAGGAAGAATAGAGGCAACATCCTAATAGGGGGTAGGAGCAACGTGTTGACCACAAATGTGATCCACCATAACATTGTTTTGGACCACAAAACCAATTTCATAATAAAAGGGATGTGACAAATGGCATGTGAACATGAAATCCTCCGATTCTACCACATCATCTGAAAGTGCTGCCTAAGAGAACATTCGGATTATCTATTAAAACGCAGTCAAGTAAATGACTCAGAGATTATAGACTTCAGCAGGTGTCCAAATGTGATTTCAATAAAGGATACAGTGCATGTTGAAGCAATGGCCATCAAATAGTGCTGTGTCCCACACAGTACAGAAATTTGCTCATTTAATAGAGCAGCAGGTAAAGAAAGAAGTAGTTGTACTGTTGGATGTAATCAACACTGGTAATCATGAACATTTGGGGACCTAAGGTTGTCAATAGATATTGCAGAAAGGACAGTGTGTATCTGGAGTCTGGAAACCACTATAATGCCTCTTGGTATTTCCACAATCAGTGAGAACAGTAAATATGCAAGTGCAGCAATCCAAGACAACTAGAGGCTCACATCTCTCAGAGATTAAACCTGGGTCATTCCACTGGGTAAAAACTTAGATCAGTAAAAGTATAAACAAAAGGTTTTTAAAGATCAAGAATAGGTGATAGAAGAGACTTGATCAGTATCATTACTGCCTTGAGAACTCTTGCAGCAGTAAAGACTCAATCTTGTTTTATTAACCGTCTAGCTTCTTAGAGATTTTGGCTGGCCAATGGCTTGAAATATTGATAAACAGGTATATGCAACATGGGACATGAGATTTGTTTAGTTCAGGGATGAACTGTAACAAACACTGGTGATTTCTCATTTTATATCCTCTTGGTTTACCTCTGAGTGCATCTGAAACTACAGTAAATGATTCCCCTACATGCTGTATTCCATGTCAAGCAGCAGATGTCTGCATCTATTTGTTTCTCTGCTTAGGGCTTTGCTACTGCTGTAGGAGCTTGCTTGGCCTGCAATAAGAGCTGCTTAGAAGTACCTGAGATTCAGACTACAGAAATCCTTAACCACCTCTTCCAATCAGGGTGAGCATTCTCTGTCCTTCCAAAGGCCAATTCAGTGGCAATTCCATATCCAGTTGTCTACAGTGGTAACCCACACTACTTATCAAACCTTTCATTGGCTATTCTCTGTTTCCTGTCTTTCTTCATTTACTCATTTGTGTTTCTTTCTTATCACCTCTCAAATAAACTACTAGTGTCCAAGATCATGTCTTAGTGTCTAATTTGGGATAATTCAAACTAAAAAAAATAATTTTTATATTTAACACTTATTGTTGTTTTTCAAGGCAAACCATATTCCTAAAGGAAAATTATACTTGAGAAGCTAAAGTTAAATTGCCAACTATATTCATACTTTCCCCCCAAAACAAAAGTTGAATACATTCAGAGTGCATCACGTTTCATTAATGATTGCTAGTATTAACTTATTGATAAACCATTTAAGGTACCCAAGAATTTTCTATGAACATTGCACATTTTGGTTTTATAGAAACTTTTATTTTTGTTCAAGGTAGTGCTCTTTGATTGAGAACTTCAATGCAGTTCAGCCAAGAGGTAAGGTAAAAATCTGAGGCTACATGTCTTACTCTATGTGACTAATTTTCCAAGCTGAAGCTATTGGTACTGTCCACATAGATTAGGCCTTACCCTGTGCACTTGGATTAGCCCTCTTCCTAGTGAGAGGTGTTTAAGAAACAGCAGGTTAGAGTGCTGTTTTAACTTTCTTTCAAGCACCCTTTCCATTTTATTTTGTTAACCGACCTTCCACATACCTCCCCCCCAGGCCATTGTGAAAACATGACCAAAGCTGGCCTACTCTTGAGAGCTCTAACAAAACTCTTGCCTTCCTTTATAATCATGAAGGTGGATAATAGAGTTCAGAGTCATGGGACCTATTTTAAGGCCTCACTATAAAATGTACCCACCGTCTTCAGCTTTGAGACTTTGGTCAAAGCTCCAAAACAACAGTCTCATTACATGTCCTGTTAGAAAGAAAGGATTATAGAGTAGAATCCTTATGGTAGTGTGCCACTGGTTGTAGTCATTTAAAACTCGAATCCTGCCTTTGAAGGTTATATGGTTTAATAAATCTTCTTTATGTTGTTAGGACTGGAATTCTGCTACATGAAACAAAATAAAATTCTAGCTTTTCTATCCATTGCCTAGTTCTTACTTTAAGTCCTACTGTAAACTCCATTCCAGGTAATATGTTTCACTCATGTGTCCTATAATATCCCTATATGAGCCTTTAAACTAAGATAGAATAGTCATTAATATTGTTTTTACAGTTTCTAACATATTAAGGAGAGATAAATTAAAAAATTTGTGACCATGAAATAAATGTAGAGTTTTTAAAATGCATACTTTTTAAGGAAGAAAATGAATTTGGCACTTAAATTTATTAGATACGAAAAACAATGAGCCTTTCTCTTAGGTACTATTTTTTCGTTACTGTAATGTCCCCCATTGTGAAAAATACAGTAAGATCTCTCTCTCTCTCTCTCTCTCTCACTTCATGAATATATTTAAATATTTGATTATACATTTGTAATAAGATAAGATGTATAAAAATTTTATTCATTAAAAATGAATACAGATAAATGTTTTGGAAATTTAACTGTTTTCTAGAAGATATGTTTAGAAATGTCAAACTTGTTTTTACAGCGATTCCCATAGATATAGTTTATATCATTCATTCCACTCATTTATAGCTCTTCAACTTTGACAAAACACTCCCTTGGACCTTAAGGGACATTCTTTTCTACCACTGTCTGAAACTATTAAGCTGAAGCCTGATGGGGTTAAAGTCTTACTCTGGGTTGGAGCACATATGGCCAAGTAACGACATTAAGGCTATTTGGGAAAAGGTTTGAGGCTGTGAAATTCAACTGCCCTGAAAGTAAAATGTCCTAGGTAGAATGCTAAATCTTTTTTCCCTTGAAGTAA
The DNA here is from genome assembly GCF_027409185.1 of Cynocephalus volans. Taxonomy (NCBI): domain Eukaryota; kingdom Metazoa; phylum Chordata; class Mammalia; order Dermoptera; family Cynocephalidae; genus Cynocephalus; species Cynocephalus volans. The sequence goes on from NC_084464.1 coordinate 84,779,379, forward strand.
AAGTCACCTGAATTTGGTTCTTGAATGTCAAATATGTCAAGTATCATTCCTTTTTTTTTTTTTTTTTTAACAGTCCAATTGCTTTCATAAGGGGCAAAATGAAGACAACATTTAAATTAACTTTAAATATTTCTTATCCAGTTGAGTGAATCTCAGAAACAGTGAGTTTATTTGCCTTTCTACTCTTATGAATTTTACCATCATAGACAGATATCACTTGTCTTTGTAACAACTCCATAAAATGTTACAGTAATTTATTTGCAACCTAGCAAGTCAAAAATTTTTCCCCTTTTATCAAATCAAAACCATTTCTACAAAAAAATACCAAATTTTTCTTCCTCTCGAAATTTCTATTAACCTGGGTGAGTTTCTTTTTAATCCTTTCTAGGACATTTTCAGAGTTTTCTTAAACTGAGTTGCCAGACAACAAAATTATATATGAGAGAGTGACTGAAGAACAATGTAAGAATTCTTCCACGTGTGCATGTACAGCTGTGTTGTAAAGTGTACTTTTTACATTATGGTATGTTTAAAATGATTATGTTTTACAACATATTGAGGTAAACCAAAGAGGATAACCACTGTCTTGTGGATATAAGCACCTGGGAATCTGGCTGGTCCAGGCACTCCACAAATACACAAGGCCTGGTCGGATGGATACCTCAGCATGCTGGCCCAGTAGTAGTGTGTTTTGACACTTTTGTTAGGAAGCTCTGCTCTATTTTTGTTATAAGACTTGCTAACTAACCAAGGTTTCATTTTTTGACTCATGTTCACTTTATGACCTGGAATTGATTAGGTGTGGTAGATAGTCTTAAATCTTTCATTTTTCACTTTCAGTAGAAATGGCATGTTTTTTTAAACAATATTTAACAATAGCTATTATTTCTCTGCAAAGAGAAATGCTAAAATGAGTAAGTTCGTTCTTCCACTCGCCTCCTCTCCTGTTCTCTGCCATCTGATACTAACATACTTCATACTGGCTTCCTTGATATTGTTAAATAAGTTAATACATCTTTATTTTATTTTTAGTTGTAAATGATGTAGTGTGACTTCCATCTACTATAGTTGATTATAGTAGATTAAAAATAGATAATGAACAGACTTACTTTACCTTGAACAATTTTTTTATTCTTTCCTTTCCAAGTTGTTAATTCTATCTCTTCACATTGTTGGGGCATATAATATTAGCATTTTTTTTTTTCTGTAATTCTAATACCCACATTTGTTTTAGACTTAGTCCTATAAGTAAATAAATAGTATGCTCCTTGCTGATCCTTTTGTAATGGTTTTCCAGTCAACTCCTGATAGGCTGAAGTTCATCCTTTATTAGCTTTCTTCATAAGGACTCAAAACCTTTGCACTTGAAGGACAGATGGCTGAAAATAAACTACTTGACTTACATTTTCTTTCCTTGAGTATTTTGTTGGTATTGAATGTTACTTTGTAAAAACTTGAGAACAGCCTACTTTTTCCATTTATTATAAGACAATCATGTTTTTGCAGATTACCCGACGAGTTCTTTATCTCTAGATTCCACTAAATTTTTAAAGAATAGATTACAGTGTCGACCATTCTGAATCTATTTTATCTAGCACACAGTACTCTTTTCTATATCTATATCTATATCTATATAGATATAGATATAGATATATAGTCAAGTTTTTTATTTCTTTATTTCTTGAAAGTTATCATTTCTTTCTAGAAAGGCATATGTACCTTGTTTGGATTTTCTTTTGGGTGAGGGCTCTAAATTTATATATGTTGGATCTCCATTACCTCTTTTTCTATATCTATAATTTTTTCTGTAATCCTTTTAATATCTAGTATTTAGTTTTGCTTCATTTTGATTGCCTTTATAATTATATTTTGCATAATATGTTTCCTTTATGTGACTTCCAAGATTGCTTTCAGTTCTGTAAGATATTTTTCTCTTCATTTCTAACTTCTGACAGCCTCAGATCACCTCTCTGCTAATAGCCCATTTATTTGACTTATAAGATCTTACGTGATCTTGCTTTCCCTAATTTCCTACTCCTCTTCTCTCGCCTGGTTTTCTCAGTTCCAGGACACTGTGCCTTTGATGTTCTTGGAACAAGACTGGCATACTCTTGAGAGACTTGGCATTCTCTCTTTCTAAAATATTTTTTTCCTCAGATTTCAACATGGCTACTTGCCTCCCTTTTTTTCAGGTGTTTTCCTCAAAGGTCACAATGAGGACTTCCCTGGCTACTTGATCTACACCTTCAATCCTCTTCCTAAATTTCATATCCCCCCTCTCTTTTATTATTATTTTTCTTTAGCTCTTGTAGAGCTAGAGCTGAGTCTGGAGCTCACAGACCCCTCAAGCCCATTCACAAACCCTTCACATGCAAGTCTAGGAGCCAGGTAACCGGAAAAAGGTCCTTGGAGCCAGCAAAGTCCAAAGAAAAACTGTGCAGCTGCCAGCAAAGTAAACATGTTCTATTTTTAGACACAAGCTCTCTGCCAACCAGCAGTTCAGGCCTCTGCTCCACAAACTCTAGAACACACAGTAGCAACAAAGCTAAAAAGAGACATGGGCGCATGTGCACTAATTCTACCCCCACACAACTTGTTTACATGAAATGTGCTGCACCACCCCCAACCAGACCGGAGGTGAGGGGGCCTGACTAAACTATTCTATTTTCTCCACAGCTCTTAACACTGTCTGCGCACTATTTAACTTATTTACTGTGATTATGTCTATCCCGTTAGAATAAATTACTGCATAAAAATTTTTTTTGTCTTTTTTTAACCATTATTTTAGTAGCATCTGACACAGAGTATGAGTTCATTAAATAGAGTTAAGCAAAGCCATCTGATATTTAAGTTCAGTTTCTTTTTCATAATCTGATGTTCTTTTTCTTATAGCTTTATATAAAACTTAATTTTATTGATGTAACATCCTCCTTTATCTTTTTAAAGCAATTAAACCATTTAAAAATTTTTTTCTGACCATTGCTTTGTAGTAGTCTACAACTTCCTTTAACCTATGTATTGGTTTTCTCATTAAAAAATACATGGGGAACTAAAATAGCTGATTGGAAGTTTTTGTGCATAGTTTTAGCTTGTAGATTTCCAGGCTTCATTGTAGGATATTAGGGCTGGATGTATTTTTATTGACAAATACCTGGCTCTTCTTATCTTTGGGTTTTTCCTTGGGGCTGGTCGGGTACCACCCCAGAGGACCTATCCATTATAGTACCTGAGTGGTAGAACTCTGGCTGCCATTGTTCTGAGACCAAGTAGAGAAAAGATGTCTCATCTCACAGTTCAACAGAAAGAAATTGTTTTAACTTCCTTTTTAAATATGATTTCCACCTCCTCAGTGAGAGCCATGTGTAGCCATGTATTTCATAATTCTGCATTTCTCCAGTTAAACCTTTCTAAAGAAGAAAATTCTGGTGTTCTCTTGAATGAAGAAAAGTTGTTTTCTTAGCTTTACAAGGTAGGGGAAAGGATCTGTACCCCAGCTTCAGAGAGGTCTGTTCATTCTAACTTCTTAATTTTTCTGTGATTCTTTGGTATTAATTAGTTTTCCTTTGGAATTCTTCCATGGCCAGTTTATTGTTTGGCTTTCTAGATCTAAGTCATCTAATACTCATTAATCTGTTTTTCAGATTCTAAAACTCCATTTCTGTAATCACCTTTTCTATTTTGCTTTGTCTTTGTTGGTTTCACCATTTTTAATTTTTTTTTTTTTTAATCAGCCCATTGTAGTTTCAGGAGGGAATAGAAAAAAAAAAAATACGTGTTTCAATTAGTCCATTTAAAATGGTAGAATTATTTAAAGAGTTCTAGTTTGGCATATTTAATGAATAATTTGTGGTATACCTTATACATAATCATTTTTAATTAAGAAATTTAGCATATACAATTGGTGCCGTCTCATTTCCCATGTTACTTATTTAGAAGAAATGAGCATTATCACAAGAGTAGAAAAAGTAGCGTAATTTTAGAAAATCCAAAGGTCAGGATATAAGCTGTTACTGTGCCATTAACTCTATATGTCCCCAGGTAATTCTTTGCTTTTCCGGACCTTAGTTTTCTGCTTCTTAAATTAGATAACTGGTCTCAAAGAAATTTCTAGAATAAATTTTTTACATTTTATTAATGTAAATTCTGTTGGTTTGTGTATGTTCCACTGACTCGCTCTCAAAATATGTAAATTGGCTGTGTTGTGCTGTCGCTTTATTGAGGTTATTTCTGATTCCATTTTTTCCATTACATGTGTTATGACTGAGCTCTGACAATTAATTTTCTCCAGCAATGCTGGAGAACATTTAGTCAGACTCAATTAACAAAATTTTGCTCTGCTCACAGGCCCTATTGAAGTTCTTATTTGTCAATGATCTCTGTGCAGATCATTAGAGCTGGACAGTAACTTAGAGATCATTGATCTAACCTTCTCTTTTCACAGATACAGAAACTTAAGGCTACATAGTGATATGGATTGCCCAAGATCAAAGAATTTTTTTTTAATTGAAACGTATTGGTATTGATTACACATATTTGTAGGGTCCTGAGTTGAATTTCAATTTCAATAAATCTATACAATGTGTTGTGATCATATGAGAGTAATTAGCATATTCATAATTACCAAAACTAATCATTTCTTTGTGATTAGAACATTTGATCTCCTCTCTTCTAGCCATTTGATAACATGCAGTAATTATTGTTAATTATAGATGCCTACTTTGACTGTACAATGATAGAACTTACTTTACCTGTTTTGTGTCCATTAAGCAACCTCTCATCCCCTCTCCACCTTCCCCTTTTCTGCCTCTGGTGACCGCACTTCTGTTCTTTCCTTCTGAAAGCTCAACTTCTTATTATTGTTTGCTTGTCTACTTATTTTTTAGCTCCCACTTTTGGCTGAGAATATGCAATATTTCTCTTTCTATGCCTGGCTTATTTCATTTAACATGATTTTCTATAACCTCATCCATGTTGCTGTAATTGGCAGAATCTCATTCTTTTTTATGGCTAAGTAATATTCCATTCTATATACATGCCACATTTTCTTTATTCAGTTGTCTATCAATGGACATTTAGGTTGGTCCATATCTTGGCTATTGTGACTAGAGCTGCAATAAACCTGGGAGTGCAGGTACCCCTTTAACAATAATTTCCATTCCTTTGGGTATATACCTAGCAGTGGAATTGCTGGATCATATGGTAGTTCTATCCAAAGTTGATTGAGAAATCTCCACATTGTTTTCCATAGTGGAAGTATTAATTTACAATTCCACCAACAGAGAAGTGTTCCCCTTTCTCTGCATTCTTGTCAACATTTGTTATTTTCTGTCTTTTTGAAAAAGATGAGATGGTATTTCACCTTTTTGAAAGGTGAGATGGTATTTCAATGTGGTTTTGATTTGCATTTCTCTGATTAGTGATGTTGAGCATTTTCTCATGTACCTGTTGACCATTTGTGTATCTTCCTTTGAAAACTGTCTGTTCTACTCCTTTGCCCATTTTTTAAATTGGACTACTTGCTTTTTTACTATTGAGTTGAGTTCTTTGTATATTCTGGATATTAATCTCTTGTTAGATGCATAGTTTGCAAATATTTTCTCCCATGCTGTAGGTTGTCTCTTCACTCTATCAATTGTTTCTGTTGCTGTGCAGAAGCTTTTTAGTTTGATATAGTCCCATTTGTTTATTTTTTCTTTTGTTGCCTGTGCTTTTGAGGTCTTGTACCAAGACCTGAACTGTATTGTTCCAAACCATAACACATTCAGGGTTTTGTCACTGCTGTTGTTGTAGTTGTTTTGTTTGCTTTGTTTTGTTCTGTTTTGTTTTGTTGTTTCATACAATGCCATTAAATAGAGTTCAACAACATCCACCTGACCCAACTCTAAAAGTGGTAATTAGGCTTAGATTCTCAACAGTAGCTACCCAACTTACTCATGCTTGCAAAGTGTTTTACTATTCCATTATCAAGCAGTAATTTGATGCAGTTGTCTTGGTGCATTTTACTCTTCAAAGTTAGGGGGGAAAAATCTTAATTCTATAATAGAGGTGAAAATAAGGATTCAAGTTTCCTACTTTTTCTTTTAAGTTTTTCAAGCTACGGGTTTATCTTAATAGTTCAAATCATAAAACAAACTTTTGACTAAAATGAAAAACAAAGCTAAATAATTATACAATAATTTACATTTGGAATTTAAAATTAATCCCCAAATATTACAGGTCTTAGAAACTTATTACTGACACAAAATTCATAGAATATTCCTGAGTGTTTGCTTTTCTGATGTGGTTAAAGGGTTTTAATTTAAGTAAGTTTTGTCTATTTTTGTTTGTATTGGTTTTGTAAGTTTGTTCCTTTCAGCTTTGTACAATTATTTTTTTCTTGACTTTTACTATGGCAAAGCAGCAAATTTTCTCTTCATTTTCCTTGAAAAAGAACAACTTTCCATTAACATAACCAATCTAACCAAATAGCCTAACGAATGAAAAGTTAAAGGGTCATGGGGAAGGGAGAAAAAAAAAAGATGATGGCTACTATAAATTATCAGTATAATAAATTTCATGCACTTTGTTCAATAGTCTTTTTTCCTCTAACTTTCAGAGTGTTTTAAATCTCTTTTTTCAGATGCAAATATAGTTCAAATACTTAAAAAGCAGAAGCTTCCAGAGGAGCTCCTCCAGAAGGGAGCAGAAAGCATTGTTTTTAAAGAAAATAAAAATATGAGTGATTTTTTTTTTCTGTGTTAGCAGGAGACTTCTCAATCTGTGCATTAACAACCTTTGCCAGTGAAGGCCATATCTTCCCCAGGCAATGCTGGTGTACAGCTATACTGATGGGGTGGCGGGGGAGAGGGAGCAAATTGTGAAAATTTTTTCACTACCTTATACCTGTTTCCCACTTCTCTCTGGAATATATATAGATAAATAAATGAAACAACAGAAAAATTAAAGCCAGAAAACGTCAAATGTAGCCTTGAAAGGAAGAGAGTTTATAAGCAGTGTATGATCTCAGTGGTGTGTGGAAATACAGATTTTGTAATATTGGATTTCACGCTCTGTGCAGACCCAGATCCCATTCACTTTTTTTACCTTCCATGCCCAGCACAAGGCCAGATGCCTACTTGGTATTCAGGAGCTAGTGTTGTTCATCTGGCATAATTTGCATATACTATTTAGCATCCTCTAGCTATTACCACACAGGGAGGATTGAGTCACTGCCTTGCCATCTCATACTTTTCATATAGAGTTAATTTCTCATTCCAAAGTCAGAAGCCTGTGAGAATCCAGGAAAGACTGTAAGTGAAAGAATAGACCCATGAGTTATGGAGATCTAGATTGAAAGGGTGGGCAATGCATGGTACTTTGTGCTTTTCAAACTTGAGAGCATTTTCTTCATAGAATTTGTTTTACTTTTTCTCATTAGGAAAAAAAAGGTTATTTTACACCATTTATAAAGTCACCAAGACATATCAAAACTGTTTAGTTAATTCAGATGGTTTTGCTGAGATACCTGATCATTATACAAGGATACCCGATCATTACAGACTTAGAATTTCCAGGGATTGGGCCAAGACATCCTCGTGTCTAGTGGTCTAAACATTTCTGATATGCACAGTGTCAGATACCTAGGCAACTAGGTCAAACGACAAGCTGGATAAGGAGCTGGATGCTTTGGGCATGATGAGACATGAAGAAAGGAAAATACCTCTGTATACTTAATTCTTGGCAATACTGTTCATTGCTTCTATAAATTTATCTGATGGAGGGCATATAAAATTGAGACTTTGCTGTTAGTGGTTACTGATAATTTTAAAGTTAGCAAAGTATATTTATTCTAAAACTAACTTCCATATAAAATAATATAGATATGAATAAACAAATATAATCTTTTCCCCAAAGAGTAACGTACATCTGAATAAATGTTATTACCACATTTTAACTCATACATCTAAAAAGTTTTTGCTTAATGGATAGTATAAAATAAATTGAATTATAAAGGAGAAAACCATGTGATATATAAATACAAGTGTGCTTTTATGCTTTCATTTTATATATATGGAAGAAAATAATTTATGTAAATTGAAAACTTACTTTAACTGCAACACCAAAGAAGGAATTTCTCTGTGCCCTGTCTGTGTTCTTGGGTCTCTCATGTTGAAGGTATCCGAACATGGGGCCAGTTCAAAGCTGTCATGGGCAGGAAATTTTTATTATCATGATAGCTGTAGAGCTGGGCTCCGGGAATAACTTCTCTCTTAAAATCTGTCTGTAAGTGTGGTAATTTTTCTGAAATGTCATTATTATGCATTTGGAAGTTAATAAAAATGTTAGGGGTACTCACAGAAGCAATAACTCAAACACATTCCACATTTGAAGGATTGTTCAATGATTGGTTCTGCTATTAAACTTGTCTTTCGTCTTTCTTTTCTGCAGAGTGAATGTGCTGAGTCACTTTTGCTTTGAAGCATTTATCTTTGTTCTAAAATACATTGGCATCGCTTACATAATACTGGTGCATCTTTGCATTCAGTGGGGGATAAGTGAACATGAAAATATATTTAAATGTAGCCGTTTTTACAATGCATAAGACCGGACACAATAGCTTAACAATTATAAATAAATAAGTTAAGAATCATAGTTTCCCTCATGTGGTAGTAGGCACAGGGAAATGCTCTATATTTGTCTTTATTTTCCTTTTCTTCCTCTCTCTCTTTCATCTTTTCTCTCTCACACCCCTTCACTATTTTTATCTGTTGCAGTTTCACATCAGCCCTATAGAGAAAACACTGATAATTTGCAGATGGCTATGTTCTTATATCGTAGTGGATAGCTAGTCTTTTAGAAAAACAAAAAAAAGAGGGCAAACCTATCAAATCAGTTTGCATGGGACTGAGAGCTTCCTGGGACACTGGGCTTTCCTTTCTAAAACCACGATTATCCAGGGTAAACTGAGACTTCTGGTCACCATACTGGAAACTTATGTGAAAAAAAAAAGACTGTTTTACTTAATAAATATTTGTTGGAAAACAAAAAACATTCTATTTTGCTAAATTCTTAAATAAGTATGTTTACCTATAATCATCGCGTAGCACAAAGCAACCAGAATATTAAAGAAAGAGGAATGCCTAAATGAGAAAAATTCAACAAAGGGTCAGAAATCAATGTTGTGCTTGAGAAGAGAATTATCTTTACAGAAATACTGCAAAGAATTATATATAGGCAGAAGATACTGTATTGACTCAATATTTAACAATATTTCATATGTATTTAAAATGGTCATGCTTTTAGTTTAAAAACGCATAAGGCAAAGAGATTGCAAAGAATAAAACAGTTACCAGTGGTAATTAACTTTGTCAATGAAAAATTGTACTGGACTTAATTAAACAGGCAAGGAAGACTCTAAGATTATTGCAAAAAGGGAGACTGAGTTAAATTTAGCTCAAACAAAAGATGGCAAGATTCTTAAGCACTAGGGTGAGTGAGTGGAAAAGTAGTGGAGGACATTAGAAGGGAAGGTATCAATGTGATTAGGCTATTTTTGTTTGCCAGTTGTGGTTTATCTACATGAGGCTACTATCCTTCCACAGAAACGAGAGAGAGAGAGAGAGAGAGAGAGAGAGAGAGAGAGAGAGAGAGAGAGAGAGAGAGAGAGAGAGAGACATCTGGAAAGAAACTGGGAGAAGATTTACATCTCAAATAGGCAGAGAATGAATTTACAATATAAACTTTTCTAAAGTAAATGTTCTAAGAAAAGGGAGGTCAAGGGCTATTGTCAGGATGAAACCTGTCTAAAGTTTAGTCAAGCTGAGGGACACTTGAAGGCTGTCTTGGTCAACCTGTGGGTCAGCTTTGCTTCATGTCCTATCTGAAAAAGAAATAGCCACAAATCCTCTTTGTCTTTTCATCTATTAATGGTAAAGCTGGCCATACAGTACTCTACAGATTAGCTGAGCTGTGTCCTAGAGGACCTGGGAAATGATGCATAATACAGTAAGTGGTAACATTTAAATTGATACTTCCAATTTCTTCTGCTGCTTGTTAACTAAAGGGGGAATAAAATTGGGTATATGTTTAATAATAAACGCTTTGTGTACTGGGTTTTCACTGTCCTCAGGCCAATCATCCTTTTTGTTGTTGTTGTTGTTGTTGAGGAGGTGAGAGAAGCACCTGCCTCTGGCTGCCAAATTTAAGAGGACACCAAAAATCAAAATTAATTTAAAACATGATCAATATTACTGATTTTTCTTTTGGCTCACGGTTTAGTATGGCACTATAGGGCACTGTTAGTGATCCTGTCTTGATTTAAAATTTTGACATTTTGTTTCCCATACATATTTTGCATTAGTTTTGGTTTTAAAAAATCATTCTAAAATATTATTTGATTACCAAGTTTTTTGATATCTCTTTAAATTATGCAACCAAGGTGGGTCCCTCACTTTTGTTGCCCTAGTCCCTACTCTGCTACAGCAAAATGATTTGGGGCACTTCCCTCTGAATTCATGATATATTTTTAGTCTTTCTAAATGAATGGTGTAGGTCTAGAAAACATTCTTGAAGCGGTGCTTTCCTTGGTGTGCACTAATGGACACCGGTTTAGTTAAGGAAAATACTGTCATTCGCTCCTCACATAAGTCACCGGATGGCTGTCAGGAAGTCAGGAGTTCAGCCAGTAGGAAAGTTTGATGAAGAGAAAACATGTCTGATAGTGTACAGATAATTTAAGGCAGACAATTTCATGTCCCTATAGAGAATGTTAAGTGAACAAAGTAGATTAAGAGATGGAATATGTGATATTTAATGCCACAAATTAATCATATCATGTTTGTAAGTTTTTTAAACGTGGCTAACCATATTTGGTCTTTTAAAGAAGGAATTTATTTAGTCAATCTCTTGGCATTGTAAAAAGAAAATGGATGTATTTTGACATAGTTTATAAGTGGTCAAGATTGTGCAGGTTAAGGTGAGTATATCTCTCAATGTTTACTCAGTTAGAAACCTGGAAATAAATAAATATAATACCTGCAATTTATTTAAACATTTTTCTTTTTATTACGTTTATAATTATGTTATGTGTGATTAAAATACACAGAATCCTAATTTTAAAAGCAAAATCATTTGTAAAACAGAGAAAAGAAAGGGAGTATTTCTATTGACTTAAGAGAGACCCTTTACAAAACAGTAACAATTCAAGTAACTCTTTTGTAATTTACCTGAACTACAAGTTAAGTAGCCTTAATTAATATTTTATATTCAGTTTGGCAAACTTTCTGTAAAGGGCCAGGTAGTTAATATTGTGAACTTTTTAGGCCATATGGTCTCTGTCTCACCTACTCAACCCCAACATTATAACAGAAAAACAGCCAGAGACAATAGTAAACAAATGAACATGCTGTATTCCAATAAAACTATATTTACAAAAATAGGCAATGGATTGGTTTTGGCCTTTAGGCCATAGTTTGCTTACCATTCTGTTAGATATGTCTATGTACTTCATTGAAAACTATGAACTGGATTTTCTGCAATAGTGGGTTATAAAGAATCCATGCCACTTATTGAACTGAGTATTCAAAATATCGTTCAGACACAAATGAACTTTCACAACTGTTGACTATGGAACAGTTGCTATATGGAGACCCCATCTAATCTCTTATTTTTGTATCCAGCAATGTTATTTAATGTTAAAGTTATTACTAGGTAGGCATGCTATCTCTGTTCTACCAGTATTTCTCCCTCTCATAAATTCTTTACTAAGTCCTAAAAATTTAACACTTTACTGAAGGCCGTGAAGCTTAAGCATATTTCTACATGACAGCAGATTGCTTTATTGACAGTAATGAATACTTTTTCATGGGTCAGTGACTCAGCTAAAATCACAAAATTGAGGTGGCCTAAGGTGGAAAGTTGGCTAACTAGGTATTTGGTTTTCAGCTGTTGTAGGACATCTTCCCAATTTAAGGAGTATTTACTATTGCTGTAGAAGCAGAGGTTAAGTGGTGCTGAAATCGCACTATTTTAAAAATAGGACTGTATGCTTGGAAAAGCTGTTCTAAAAGAATTAGCACTTTTCTCCATGCATTTAGCAATATCTTTGCTGTTTATTTCAATTAGTGGTCACTTGGATATTATAAATTATAAGCAGGAAAACAATATGCAGTGATTTAAAAATCAATGCAAACTATGCTTTATTTAGTAACTCTATCTGTGAAAAAAAGATTAATAAGATAATAGAACAAAATACTAGAATATCCACGGATTGCCATTCTAAAGATTGCTGTAGGGATGACATATATGTGAATTAAAATTGCTAGGGCTATGAGATGATAGCATAGCCATGTCTTTGGAAAGTCCATAGCTAACCCCACAGTTACATCTTGGTAAAGGGCAGGACAACTAAGAATCTAAGGAAAAGTGGTTTTATCAATCACATGACTCAAACTAAAATTAATAGCCAACCTTCTTACTTTATAATTAAGTGGGAGTGTTGGTATTTTGCAGGCTGCATATAAGTGTAAATAAAATGAGTTGAAGTGGATGGTTTCATTTTTTAATCCTTTGGTTAATTTTTGGCTTCACCTCTTATGGAATAAACTTTTGTCTTCGAAATTCTCTGTCATGGCCAGGACTAGGGCAAGGCACCTCAGATGCATAAGTCAAGGAGACTTGCACTTGCGGAACCTTAAGAACAAGCGCCTTGTGGCCTCCAGCCTCTCGCACTCGCACTCACCCTATTCTCAGTCCTCTCTTTTCTTATTTCCTGCTGATGGCATGTTGAGAGAACAACTGTGACACTTTATGTTTGCAAGGCAATTTTAGCTTCTGAGAAGAAACGTGTTGCAGTAACATCATATAGCATCAATTATACTTGTCCAATATTTTAGACTTAAAATATTCAATTTATTTGAGAATTAACTAGATATAAGTAATAATATATAGTTCAGATAAAATTTTCCTGGTGATGTGGATAAATTACCATGGCTTCTTCAGAAATATCTCACCATATGAGAAATCTCCTGATCTTTCACATTTAGTCACATGCTTTAGCCAGATTTTTTATTGATCTCATACATTGGAGAGAAGGAGTAGAAGAAAAGAAACAGTGACTGACCCTTATGCTTGCTGACCCCTGAGGTAGATATTGTTAATCTAATAATAGATCTAATAATATTTTATACTTTTCCCTATAAATATAAACATTAAGAGACAGAGTTCACAATAATAATGCTTTATTTCTCCCTCTTGCAAACATTTTAATAACAAAGGTGTTTTTATAACTTTTATATAGATATGTGTGTGTGTATATATGTATGTATGTACGTATGTATAAAACCTAACTATCCCTGAGCAAATCTGGCATTGTTTTAATCTAGTTTTAGTTCAAGAGTAAAGGACTCTGTCTTTTTGCCATCAGAACTTAATCACAAGTCTCTTACTTGATTCCTATGTTTACTGTCTTGTTAGGATAAATAAAATGAGACTACTCAAATACAGCATTTGCGTTGCAGCCAAAATTGTTAATTTGAGGCTCAAAATGATTGGTTCAGTTTGAATCAAAACAGGAGCAGTCTGCATAAAGTAAATCTTATTCCCCAATCACCTAATAGATCACATTATCAATTTTCTTTGTAAAATTTATCTTGCAAGAGAAAAGACTGAACAACACAACAATGAGCATATATGTATTCCCTTCCCATTGAAGCCCAGAGAGGCTGAGGACATAGAGCTAACAATTAGTGGCAAAACAAATTCAACCACAACTCTCTTGGACACTAAAAATCAATCAAATTCAGTGATGCTATTTAGGGGGGTCCACCAAATTTATTTTTACATTTATTTTTGGCTCTCCTCAATTTTGCTGATTGTGATAAAATGCATATCACATAAAGTTTACCATCCTAACAATTTTTGTGTATAATTCAGTGGCATTATGAACATTCGTATTGTTTCACTGCCATCACGCCATCCGTTCACAGTACTCTTTTCATCTTGTAAAACAAAATTTCTTTATATATTAAGTAATAACTCCCCTTTCTTTTCTACTCCCAGCCCCTGGCAACCAACATTCTACTTTATGTTTCTATGAATTCGACAACTATAGGTACCTTATATAAATGGAATCACTGTATTTGTCTTCTTGAGACTGGCTTATTTCACCTTAGATAATATCCTCAAGGTTCATCCATGTTGAAGCATGTGTCAATATCCTTCATTTTTAAGGCTGAATAATATTTCATTTATGTATATAGCACATTTTATCCATTTATCCATCCATGGACAATTGGGTTGCTTTCATATTTTCACTGTATTTATCTATGTTCTTGCCATAGAGATAGCAGCTGCTATTTGTTAGAACTTCAGTGGATTCTTTGCTGCACTTACTTTTCAAAGTAACATTCCAACTTAACAACAAGTACTTAATCGCAACAAACCGAAAATGAAGTGATGGATTAATATGACACCCATGGAATTACTTTGTATGTCTTAGATAACTGATGGAGTATTCGTTTGGGAGTAAGTTGAAATGTCCCAGAGAAAGAAAGTATCACAGTTCACTGCTCTGTGTGTAGGAAAGCAGCACATGCTTCCATTTAACTACAAAAACAAGGATGCTTATGCCTCCCAGAAGCAGTGTTTCAAAGAATCTTGGAGATTTTTGTCATAATACATATTATAAATAAATTATCTTACTTTTTTTTTTTTTTGGCTTCTTGGCAAACTTATATAGGTGAACACATTATGATATAGGTAGCCTTAAGGAAAACCCAGTGGGAAGGATGAAGTAAATGCCAGGAGAGCATTTTAAATCAGCACCACACTCTCCTGAGTGAGCCACGGGCCAGCCCTGAGAGCATTTTAAATCAAAACAAACACAGCAAATATTTTCTAGAAATCACTTCCTATTATTATAATGAAGCACTTTCTTTAGAATAAGTTATTGAAATCATTGTTTTTCCTTAAATAAAATTATTTGTTGACTCTTAAAGTACTTTGCATAGCATGTGGTTTGAGTGTTCTTATGCTTTCTTACTTAGGATGTATGTCAGAATCCTTGACCCACCCCAATTCAATTGCACAGCCACAGATTCTGACTTTTTTATTTCAATTGAAGATGGCCATAATCCTTCATTTGTTACTCCACTATGCTTTGCAAAGCTCTAACACCCTTCACTCTTTATATTTCATATCTGTCCTCTAGAAGTGTCAGGGAACCTAACACTGAATACTACTCTGAAAATTCAGTAAAATTTGTAAAACATGAAGGAATCTGTTGGGATAATTCCCACAGGTGAGCTTGAATTATAACAATAGTAGTGTTTAGATAAAGCTGAGCAAGTAATAATAAGTCTTTTTCTTGCATGTGAGACACATGTAGGAAGAGAACTTAATTTGTTGGGTTGTGCTAGAGAATTCAGTTAAGGATGGAGGTACAAAGGAAATAAGAGGCAGAACAAGGAATGAAATGGTATATTTCATTAGAAAAGTGATAGTTAACTTATGCTTGCTTCTGGGGATAATAGAAAGACAGAGTCCTTAGAATGAATTAAAGGGAATAGCCTAAGTTTACAAAAGTAAGAAAAGTTAACTGAGGATGTTCATGTTATGTTGAAATCCATGGTAGAGGTGGAGCTAATTTATAAAATTATGAATTATACTAGGAAAAATAATGCTAGAATTTACTTTTAGTGTCTTTGTCCCAAACTGGTATATTTTCCCTTTTAAAAATTAGAATTCAGGCCATGAAATTTATCATGCTAAAATTGCAAACAAAATTGAATTATCTCCTGGGTTTGACTTTTACCTTGGGAAATAAACTGTTATCACACAGCTGATTCATGGCTTTGTAAAAGTATTTTTACTGGGCGGTTTTTGTGTTCATATTTAATTTCCATCCCAAGAGCTGTCTTCTTTCACGAGGAAACTTCTTTGTTCTATGGGACTGTGTGTTTGAAAAGACATTTAAAACACGTGTCTACCACTTTTGGAGAAAAAAATAGTCTCTCAGATTTGGACCACACATTCTTAGTACAGAGACTGAAGAGGATGTTTCCATTTACCTCACACACTATCATGCTTTTCTATGTTTCTAAATTTTATTTCCTTCTTTACTCTACTTTTCACCCCTTTTAGGTAGTTAAACAAACCTTTAAATCTGGTGGGGAAAAAAAGTTAGCTTCATTAAGATTATTCCAAGTTCATAAGGATTATATTTATTTAAAATAATGCAACATTCAGAATTGACAAATTGCTTCTGCCATTTAATATATCCAATAATACCCAATTTTAATGAGTGTTGGCTGATGGGTTCACAGCATTGCATTCAGAATTATTGTGATCAAAATAACTGCACGTGGCTTTCCCAGTGCTCATTGGGGCAGATATTCTAGTTGGTGTGACAAAATATGCATATATTAAACCATCTGTGTGAATTTATATTCATATTTCAATGTATAAAATGATTTTATATTGATATTCTAATGTATAAAATAGTAGTTCTGTTCAACAGAACAGAATACAGTGAATATATATTTGTTAATTACGGATCAACAAAAGGTAGAAAATATTCAGAAAAGGAAACATTAGTGTTGATGTCCTCAGGGAAATATTCACTTAGGCCTTTGGACTTGAGCTTAACTTTGAGGAATTGGAAGAGCATGGTTAAAAGGGGGAAGGATATATTTCGGTGGATTATATCAGCAAGGGGATCACCCTAGACAAACTAGAATCACATTTAGCTGTTAGGCTCACTATTACATATGTCCCATTAGTGGGCTTTCTTTTCTTTTTTTAGTTTGTTATTGTTGAGTCCCTGGCAGCTGAATTCCCAAGGAGATTTCACATCTGCTTGTCATAAACTTCAGCTCTGGTCTAGTGAGGCTAAAAGCCTTCCCGAGATCCTGACCAAGCAGCATTTCTCCTACTTTATTTGACGTACCACTACGTCACAGTGATGCTGGCTGCCTCCCAGTTCACTACGTGTTGTAAATCCATAGCACCACAGCACGCCACAAGGTCAGCCAAGTAGTAGATGCAGGGCCTGCCAGAGGTGCTGACAGCTCCATCTTTTCTGAGGGAAGGGAAATGCTGGGGCCTGAAATTTGGATGTAATCTTGGCACAAAAGTCAAAAACACTTTCATACTGAAGGATGTGATAATTATTATGGACTATGTTACCTAAATCTATCTCTAGAGATGAATCTTTTTTATTGAAACATAATTGATTATACACACTTGTGGGGTACAGTGTTGACTGTCAATACTTATGTACAGTATGCAATGATCAAACCAGTATAATAAGCATATTCATAATTACAAAACATAATCATTCTTCATTTCCATTAACCAATTTCTAACTAACTCGCCTCCCTTTCCTCTATCCCTCCTCTAGTAACCACAGTTCTGTTCTCTCCTGAAAATTCAATTATTGTGATTCTTTTTTTCTCTTCTTTCTTTCCTTCCTTCCTTCCTTCCTTACCTCTCATTTATAAGTGAGGACAGGCAGTATTTCTCTTTCTGTGCCTGGCTTATTTTTCTTAACATAATTTTCTCTAATTTCACCCAGGTTGCTGCAAATAGTAGATTTTCATTCTTTTTTATGGCTGAGTAGTTTTCCATTGTGTATATATACCACATTTTCCTTACCCAGTTGTCCATCAATGGACATTTAGGTTGGTTCCATATCCTAACTATCATAAATAGAACTGCAATAAACATGGGAGTGCAGGTATCCCTTTGACATGATGATTTCCATTTTGGGGGTGGGGGGTTATATACCTAGTAGTGGGATTGCTGGATCATATGGTAGTTCTATCTACAGTTGTTTGAGAAACCTCCATACTGTTTTCCATAATGATTGCACTCATTTACAATCCCACCAACAGCAAAGAAGAGTTCATCTTTCTCCATATCTCACTAGCATTTGTTATTATCTGTCTTTTTGGTACAGCCAATCTAAATGGGTGAGATGATATCTCAATATGTTTTTGATTTGCATTTCTCTGATAATTAATGATGTTGAGTATTTTTCATGTACCTGTTGGCTATTCATATGTCTTCCTTTGAGAAATGTCTATTCAGCTCCTTTGCCAATTTTTTAATTGGATTATTTATTTTTCTGTTAAAATTGTTTGAATTCCTTGTATATTCAGGGTACTAATTCCTTGTCATATGTGTAGTTTGCTAATATTTCCCCTCATTCTACAGGTTGTCTTTTCACTCTGTCAATTGTTTCCTTTGCTGTGTAGTAGTTTTTTAGTTCCATATAATCCCATTTGTTGCTTGTGATTTTAGGGTGTTTTTCTTTAAGTCTTTACTCAGTACTACATCCTGAAGTGTCTCCTCTATGTTCTCCTAGAAGTATTAGAGTTTCAGGACTTATATTTAAGGCATTAATCCACTCTGAGTTGATTTTGGTATATGGTGAGAGGCATGGGTCTACTTACAGTCTTCTACATATGGATATCCAGTGTTCCCAGCACCAGTTATTCAAGAGGCTGTCCTTTCCCCAATGTATTTTCTTAATGTCATCATCGAAGATCAGTTGGCTGTTAAGTGTGTGGATTGATTTCTGGGTTCTCTATTCTGTTCTGTCTGTTCATGTGTCTTTTTTTTATGCCAGTACCATGCTGTTTTAGTTACTATAGCTTTATAGTATAATTTTAAGACAGATAGTGCAATGTCTCCAGCTTTATTTATTTATTTTTTTCCTCAGGATTGCTTTTGCTATTCAGGGTTTTTTGTTGTTCCATATGACTGTTAGGATTGTTTTTTCTATTTCTGTGAAGAATGTCTTTGGTATATTGATGGAGATTGCATTGAATCTGTAGATCACTTTGGGAAGCATGGACATTTTTACAACATTAATTTTTCCAATCTGTGAACACAGAATATCTTTACATCTTTTTGATATCCTCTTTAATTTCTTTCAACAGTGATTTGTAGTTCTCAATGAAGAGACCTTTCACCTCCTTGGTTAAATTTATTCCTAGGTATTTTATTTATTTATTTATTTATTTATTTTGGGTAGCTATTGTAAATTGGCTTGCTTTCTTGATTTCTTTTGCTGTTGGTTTTTTGTTGGAGTATAAAATGCTACTGATTTTTGTTTATTGGTTTTGTATCTTATAATTTTACTGAATTTGTTTATCAATTCTAAGAGTTTTTTGGTATTCTTTAGGCTTTTCTATGTATAAGATCATGTCATCTGCAAACATGGACAATCTGATTTCATCTTTTCTGATTTGGATGGTCTTTATTTCTTTCTCTTGTCTGATTACTCTGCCTAGTACTTCCAATACTATGTTAAATAGGAGTGGTGAGAATAGGCATCCTTGTCTTGTTCCTGTTCTTAAAGGAAAAGCTCTTAGGTTTTCCATATTCAGGATGTTATTAGAATTGGGTTTGTCATATGTGGCTTTTATCATGTTCAGATTCTTTCACTCTATACTTAATTTGTTGAGAGTCTTTATCATGAAGGGATGTTGAATTTTGTCAAATGCCTTTTCTGCTTTTATTGATATAATCATATAGTTTTTGTGCTTGATTTTGTTGATGTGATACATCATATTTATTGATTTGTTTATGTTGAGCTATCACTGCATCCCTGGGACGAATCTCACTTGATCATGATGTATAATCTTTTTGATGTGCTGTTGTACTCTGTTTGTTAATATTTTGCTGAGGATTTTTGCATCGGTGTTCACCAAGGATATTGGCCCATAGTTTTCTTTTTTTGTTGTATCTTTGTCTGATTTTG
Organism: Cynocephalus volans; assembly: GCF_027409185.1. Lineage (NCBI taxonomy): Eukaryota > Metazoa > Chordata > Mammalia > Dermoptera > Cynocephalidae > Cynocephalus > Cynocephalus volans. The sequence goes on from NC_084464.1 coordinate 84,799,123, forward strand.
GTATCAGGGTGATGCTGACCTCATAGAATGAGTTTGGAAGAAAGGCCTGTAATTAAACTTTTTTGGAATAGTTTGAGGGGATTCATATTAATTTTTCTTTAAGGTTTGGTAGAATTCAGAAGTGAAGCCATCTATCTGGTCCTGGGCTTTTCTTTGTTGGGAGACTGCTGGTTACTATTTCAATCTCATTGCTCATTATTGGTCTGTTCAAGTTTTCTATTTCTTCTTGGTTCAGCCTTGATAATTTGTATGTGCCCAGAAATTTATTCATTTCCTCCAGGTTTTCAAATTTGTTGGCATATAGTTGTTCTCTAATGATTCTTTGTATTCTCCTTTTTCATTTTTTATTTGTGTTATTTGTGTCTTGTCTCTTCTTTTTGTAGTTAGTCTACCTAATGGCTTGTCTATTTTGTTTATCTTCTCAAAAAAACAACTTTTTGTTTCATTGATTTTTTTTTTTTTTTTGGTCTCTATTTCATTTAGTTCTGCTCTGATCATAATTATCTCTTTCCATATGCTAGTTTTGGGATTGGATTTTTCTTGTTTTTCTTGTTCTTTGAGATGTAGCATTAGGTTGTTTATTTGAAGTCTTTCTATTCTTTTGATGTGAGCATTTACTGCAAGAAACTTTCTTAGTACTGTGTTGGCAGTATCCCATAGGTGCTGGTATGATGGGTCTTTATTTTCACTAGTTTTAAGAAATGTTTTGGTTTCCTGTTCAATTTCTTCTTTGACCCATAGGTAGCTCAGGAGCGTGTTGTTTAATTTCCATGTGTTTGTATAGTTTCTGAAGTTTTGCTTGTTATTGATTTCTAGTTTTAATTGGTTGCAGTCTGAAGAGATAGTTGTAATGATTTCAATTTTTTTAACTTTGTTGAGACTTGATTTGTGATCTCACATGGGGACCGTACTGAAGTATTGGCCATGTGCTGACAAGAAGAATCTTGTGATGTCCCTTCTTAAAGGTTTTGGAAGTTCTGGTAAGGAGAAGAAGCTGTAATTGAAATGGGCATGAATGGCAAGAGGAAAATAAGTCCAGAAAGTCATGCAGAATTATGTGTATTTGTTAGATATCTGATAGTTACCTCGGACTTCAGTTTTCTTTAGCCCAAGGTGGTAGATTTGTTTTAAGAATACCCATTTCTTATACAATGGTGGCTTTAAGATCTCTCTGGCTCTCTTTGTTCTGGTGGATTATTTCACTGCTCAAATATAACAAATTATATTAAAATAGAGAAAAATGAAATTGTGAAATGTCTTCTGAGTAAAAATATTGTATTAATGCCAGAGTTAGGATTCGCCTTTTCCCAAAACCTAACAAAATAAACTTTAAAATATGCCTTTTTCAAAAGTAATTTAAAATATTTCCCAGCAATAACCGAGTAAGGAAAAGAGGGCAATGCCACTTCAATAAGTCAAGGAAAGAGACGCTTCTACCATAACTCAGATTTCCCTTATCACTGTCTTTACCCACAAAGCTTGCGTGAGGAGTGGGAGCAGGACATGCAATCTGAAGAATTAGTGAGTGAACTAAAGAGACTGAGCAGGAAGACAGAAAATTATAAAGCCAAAAAATAACCCACAACAGGACAAACACTTAACGGTTACCACTGGGTCTTAGTCAGGCTTAGCTTACTGGGCATGCCAGTTGGGACAGGGCCCCACATTTATTTTATTTTATTTTTTTTAAGTTTTATTTTGTCGATATACATTGTGAGGGCCCCACATTTAAAAAAGACTCTGTGCTTGCTTTAAATATCTGCTGTCAAGTCTTGAAACCACATCAATGGTTTTCCTCAATTGAGTGTTCCCAGAAGAAGTATTATTTATGTCCTCAATTGGACCAGATAGATTTTCTGGAAACCTTCTTGAGTAGAAATCAGATATATGTCAACTGCTGGGGTTTGGTGTTTTACTCACTCATGAGGCTGCACTTCAGTTTCACAGGTTCCTGCTGTTTATCGGAAGAATGGATAACATCAAGTTATTCACTGTAGGTATTACCTTGCTCTTTATGGTAAAGGATTCTAGACTGATAGATTTTCTAGTCTCAGTACTTTAAAGATATTGCTCCACTGTATTCTGCCTTGCATTGTTGCCTACAAGAAAAGGGCTTTCATTCTTACATTTATTCCTCTGTACATGTCACATTTTTTCTTCTAGCCATGATATTTCTGTTTAGCAGTAGCAGTAAGCAATTTGATTATAATGTGCCTTGATATAGTTGTTTTTATGTTTCTTGTAATTGGGATACATTTAGCTTCTTATATTCACATGTTAGTCTTCATCAATTTTAGAAATTTTTCAGTCATTATTTCTTCAAATACATTTGTCATTCTATCTCAGTTTCCTCTTATTTAAGTACTCCTTTTGCACATGTACTTGGTTCCTTGAATTTATTTATATATTTATGAATTTGGTCTTTTATCTTTGTGCTCTTCACTTTAGATTGTGTCTATTGATACATTTTCAAGTTCACTAATCTTTTCTTCTGCTATGTCTAATCTACTGTTAATCCTATCAGGAATTTTTTTAGTTTTTATCTCTAGAAGTACGATAATTTTGGGGTTTTTTTACAGATGTCTTCTATGTTTCTATTTCAACATATTCGACATTTAAAAAAATTTTTGAATACATGGAACACAATGATGGTAACTATTTTAATATCTTTGTATACTAATTTTATTATCTTTGTGGTTCATTTCTGGATCAACATCAATATGAATTGTATTTTCTTTCTTCTGTACATGCTGTTAAGTTTTGTTTGGATGCCAAGCATTGTAAATTTTATTTTATTGGATGCTAGATTTTAAAATTATTATAGCGTATTATAAAACTTTTTTCTGGGATATGATCAAGTTACCTGAAAACATTTTGATCCTTTTGGTTTAGGCCTTAAACTTTGTTTTGAAGGTGGAACCAAAGCTGCATTTGTTCTAGGGCTCTAGGGTTATATTCTCTTCTCCTCCTATTTAGGTAAGACAATTCTTAGTACTCTCATCAGTGTTTACTGATTTATGAGTGTATTAGTCCATTTTGTGTTGCTATAATAGAAATATCTGAGACTGGGTAATTTATAAAGAACAGAGTTTTATTTGGGTTATGATTCTGGGACAGCTGCATCTGGCATGGGCCTCAGGCTGCTCTTACTCATGGCAGAAAGTGGCAGTCAGCTGGTGGGTACCAGAAGATCACATGGCAAGAGGAAGCAAGAGATAGAGAGGAGGTGCCCGGGTCCTATAAACAACCAGTTTTCATGGGAACTAATAGAGTGAGATCTCACTCAGGACCCCCACACCCCAGAGAGAGCATTAATCCATTCATGAGGGATCTGCTCCCATGACTCAAACAGCTTCCAGCACTGCCACACTGGGCATCAGATTTTCACATGAGTTTTGGTGGGGATAACACATCCAAATTCTATCAATGAGTTTTCCATTCTGACAATTAGGTACATTCATTTTTCAAAGCTGTTGTGAACTACAGACACTATTCCCTCTGTTTCTTCCAGACATTTTTCTTTTTACGCTGGCAAGGTTGACATACTTTATTCAGGTACGAGCTCAGCCCCTAGCCTCCACAGCAGCATGCAGCAGCCTACTGGTAGCCTTCTGGGAGCATCCCCGGGAGCACTGTGGATCAGAGCTGTTTGTCTTTTATACTTAAGTCAGATAACCAGGAACCCCTGGGTGAAAGTCAGATAACCAAGGAACACCTGAGCGCACGTGCACAGTTACATCAAGCAATAGCCAAGGAACACCCAGGGCCACATGTGCAGTCAACACATCTACGTCAAACAGGCTAGGTCTCTATTGTTACCAGCCTCTATTTTTAAACTATTACCTCACCTATGTTCTTTTTCTGTAACTTCCTGGTCTGGAAAATAAAGGTGGGGAGAGAACCCCAATTCACGGTTAATTTCCCAAAGGAAGGAATGCCTTGCTCTTGAGGGTTCTGGGAGATTAAACCCTTTGGGGTCTCTAACTGCTCATAAGAGATGCGCTTTGAGTAACTCTTTTTGTGGCTCCATCACCCAGGGGAAGAGAGGTGACAAATATGTGGGAGGCAAAGCAACAGGAACACCCTCTTGTTACTCCACATTGTGTTTTACAAATAAACAAAGCTCTGACTACATCAAATGTAAATCAAGTATTTTATGATTTCCAACATTTCATAGTAAATCTTGAGCCTCAAAACAATCCGTTGAAAGAATTGTTTTTATTCTTATAATTTTTATATTTGGCAAGTAGTTTCAAAATTATCTTAATACTGTTGAGTTTTTACTATAGAGAAAGATTTGGTCCTTAATCTTAATTTATTAAAAAAAATTAATAGTGCAGTGGACAATAGCAATGAGTAGCCACCAGTGTGTACATAACGACATAGCAGCCACAAAAATGATTTTTTTTGTTCAAATTCCTGATTTTACGGTGACTTGTAGCCAAGAATGAGAAGCCAGGAATGTAAATGGAGTCCAATCTCATGTCCTATACTTTCTATTTTTTATACGTCACAATTATGGTTGACAGTAGTGAGGCAAATCTCCCTGCTAGTCAAGAACAGTAGAAAATAATGCAGTAGCATTAGGGATCCAAATATATTGAAACTATCACTTAGAGAGTCTATGAATATAGAATTGACATGTACATCAGTATAAAAGCCCATTGATGTGATTTCACACACAGAAAATACTGCTTTCCCAAAACATGTCTTCTGCTCATCCCTTAATTGTAATCACTAGTGAGATGGTGGATCAAAACCTAAGGCATACAGTTTTGTTAAAATTTAAATATAACTCGAAGGTGCCATAATCTCTCTCCTTGCTTATTTCTCTCAATTATGCATTTTACCATGCTGTCATTAGCATAGTACTTACCCGGTACTCTTGCATTTCCTCTTATGGCATCTTAATTTTCTTTTCTCTACTTATAAATTCATATAGATACAGATATTTCCCAAAGTAACAAAGTTATGTAGCTTTCTAAAAAAAGCAGACATTGTGATGTCTGTCCCTTAACTTTTATAAGAAAAATCATTTTGTCTAAGACTGTACTGCTTCTCAATCCACTGTTAATATCTGTCATGTCCTGTGTCTCTAATAAAATGTAGTGTCTTTTCTCTGATGAGATACATTGGTTAACACAGTTCATGATTCACAGATCATAAAATTGGAAAAGGTGATACAGATTTATTGTTCTATCAGAGCAAAATAAAACAATAGTTTTGCAGAAAGGAGAAGGTGGAAGAAATGTCCCAAAGCACTATACCATCTTTGTTCCTCCATTATCCCCAATAAACTGGTCATAGTTAACACCACTAGTTTTATAGTAATCCATAGAATTACTGGTTTTGTGATGGAGATTAAACATTTAAACCAGGTGAACCTCTATTAAGAAATCCAGTGCAATTTTTTGAGTGAATGTTTAGGTTTAAAATAACCTTGTTGACATACACAGTATTCCTAAGATCCCGTATCTTTATTCATGCCACAGTGATGTCACCCCATGCTTTTTTATCTCACCTACCTACTACTACATTTTCTCCCACATTTTCTCTGTTAATGTGAATGACACCCCAGGTCCTGCCTTGAAACATTAGACTGCCTTTGTTCTTGTCATCACACTGCCATGGTCATCTGCTGTTCTCTTATCATGTGGTGATTTTTCATTCCCCTAGGGCAGAGTTTTCTAACTTTGGCACTGTTCACATTTCACATCAGAAATTATTTGCTTGGAGTGTGGGAGAGGGGACAGTGTTTTGCATTACAGGATGGTTAGCAGCATCCCTGAACTCTACTCACTAATGCTAGTAGCTTCTCTGCCCCATAGCCACAGTCACAACAATCAAAAATATCTCTAGATATTGCCAAATGTCCCTCTGGAGAGAAAAACTGCCCCTGGTTGAGAACCTCTGCTCTGTGGGGTTAGTGGGTATTTTTCCTATCCTATGCAAGAGGGACTTCTTTTGGTTGAGATTCTTTCGGCTTTTCTAATCCATCTACACCACAATCCTTCAAAACATCCAGATATTAGCAAGGATATTTTTTCTGAGGATGGCCATTGTTCAAGAGTGTAGTTAACACACCTATGAATGCTGAGAAGGATAATTCTTCCTTAAGTGCCTACATCTTTTTTCTAGGTACTGAAAAGACATCCAAATAAATGATCATTTTACTTTCATTAAACAGAGTAGTAAAATAACCTCAAGCTCTTAAGTCAAATACCTCAGGTTATATCTTTAATTCCAAGCAAAATTCTTAACACCATCTTAACATCTTCTCAAACACACAGATCCTGTTATTTTTCTGTCTTAAGATATAAACAAAGTCTATCTATACGCCTTCTGTTTAGACGTGGATTCCACTTGTCATTGGAGCAGTTATGTGTTTTCTACTTTCTGAATAGTCCTCAAAACCGCATTTAAAACATAGTCCACTTCTAGAGTTGGGAGATTTTAACTGCTATAGACAAAACACAAAACACCACATGTAACAATCAGAATGCCAGCACTGTTTGTTTCCTTGCTAGGGTGAAAGAGACAGATGCTCACAGGGCATAAGATCACTGGAGACAATTCCCACACAGACTTCTAAATGAAAGGAAAGCTGTGTGTGTGTGTGTGTGTGTGTGTGTGTGTGTGTGTGTGTGTGTGTGTGTGTGTGTGTGTGTGTGTGTGTGTGTGTGTGTGTGTGTGTGTGTGTGTGTGTAAAGGAGGGGGGGAGTAGGGAGTATTTTCCAGTTCTCAGCTTCTTTTTCCTGCCACTACCTGCTGTTTATAGTCAGACTTTTCTTTCTTGCTGCGTATCAGAAAATACATTCTTTTGGCTTCTTGTGCAGTCTATTCTGTAGCAAGCACAATTACTTACCTACACACACACACACGCACACAAACACACACGCACACACACACGTGTGTGTGTATGTGTTTCAGTATTAAGAGTGGAAAACACAGGGATAAAATGTCCTTGTGTATTTTTTTGTCTCTTTCAAAAGTCAGACATCCTTTTGTGATTATGGTATATCTTTCTGTATACAACTGACAAAGGAAGATTATTCCATATTTTGGAAGAAAATGGCCAGTTTTCTATTGCAGTGAGGATTGGCCAAGGTTCTCGAGTGAAAAGACAGGAAAGCCTCTGATATAAGTGGGAAGGAAGAAAACAGAACCAAGGATGTGGAAAGAAGAAAGTGAATAGTTATTGAATTTGTTATGGGAAAATAGATTCAATTAGCCCTAACATTTAGAGAGAACATTTTCTTATTTTATTTTTTTAAAGATATGCTTAAAGAGTTTTTGAAAATTAAGTTGTCTCAACCATCCAGGCTTTTAAATAGTGTCATCAGAATATTATCTTTTAAGGGACTATTGTAAGTTCATTAAAGAAATGAGGTTAAGCATCAAAACACATTACATGCTGTAAAATTACTTCCTAGTTAAAAATTTTTGATTTTGAAATGAACTCTAACTTTTTCTGGGTATAAGTTGTTGTATATAAGAAGCTGACAAAATGAGAATTATCACTTGGTAAATATCAATAATAACAATAATATACCCATCAAAAATATTAACATAGCCACACATTAATTGGATTAATATTTATCCCAGCATAATACAAAGACTTTAATAGATTAAAAATTATCTTTAAATATTAGGTGCTGGGATAAATTTAGGTTTATTTTAATTTATATTGGCCTTAGTGACCAATATAAACAATTTCCTTTGAATAAGAGATTTTTTAAATGAAATATTTGATTTGTTTATATCATGGCCAATATAATGAACCTAAACAAAGAAAGAATATATGTGTATGTATATATTAAATACTTAAATATATTATTCAACCAAAGTAATCTAAAATAGTTTTCCATCATAGAACTCTATAATCTCCAGCAGATTAACAATAAAAAATACTCTATATTGTAATACTGAAACAATAGGAACTAAATAAAAGAAAAACTTTTGTTATCAAATAAATCAGAGAAATCACATTATGAAAAAGGAACAGATAAAAAAGTAATTCTCCAAGGAGATAATTTAATAGAGATAAGAAAACACTTTAAATAAGTATAATTGATAGCTTCATAAAAATAAAAATATAAAACATCCATAAAACAAGAACAGGCTAGTATTAAGAAAAGAAAAAAGTTAAGATCTTGAAAATTTAAAATTTGGTTTCAAAAGTAAAAACATAAAGCTAAAAAATGTTCCATAAAAGGATTAAATAAAATAATGAGCTATTTGAGAACAGGACAAACTTTCATCTGGAAGTTTGACCTGGGTAAATACATAGAAACTTTAACTACAGTTTTTATAATACAATCTTCTGAAGAAGAGAATAGAGGAAATAAAAGGAATATAATAGTTGACATAATAATGGAAGAAAATATGCTAAAGTTTAAGAAAGACATATTAAAAAGGGTTCACACTAGCCATAGAGAAGTAATAGAAAACATCATCTACGATAATCAAGGTTATGTTGCAGGTACGTTCTGAAAATATTCTCAAGAATCTGAAGAATATAGAGGGTCTTACAAGCAAACATCAGAAAAGTATCAAAATAGCTTCAAAGTTTTTACTGATATTACTAAATCCTAAGAAAAAATGGAGCAATAGCTTTAAAAAGGGGTACAAACAATAGATAACACTGTATATTTGTTTATACATAATGTGAAAGACAAGTAATAATCAATTAGTAAAAAAAAATAGAAGTATCTTCTTAGTGGGAGACTATGCAAATTTTTATTTGAAAAAGTTTGGATACTCACTAGAAGTATAGGGAAATGGTTGGAAATCATTCAACCTAATGGGGGGGAAAAGAACAATTGAAAAACAACAAACCAAAATGTCTGGGAAAGAAATGAGAACAAAGAGTAAATACCAAATGCAAACTCTGACTATAAATCAGTAATCACAATAACTGGATTTGGATAAAAATCCTTCTGTTAAATTTCATAGATCCTCATGTTGAGTAAGGAAGAAACAATTTGTATTAGTCTGTTTTGTGTTGCTATAACAGAAATACCTGAGACTGTTATAAAGAACAGAGGTTTATTTGGCTTACAATTCTGGAACATCTGCATCTGGTGCCAGCCTCAGGCTGCTTCTATTCATGACAGAAAGTGGCAGGCAGCTGGCAGGTACAAGCAGATCACATGGTGAGAGGAAGCAAGAGAGGAGAGAGGAGATGCCAGGATCTTTGAAACAACCAGCTCTTGCAGGAACTAACAGAGCGAGAACGCACTCATTACTCCCCCCACCCCCTGGGAGAGCATTAATCCATTCATGAGGGATCCACCCCCATGACTCAAACAGCTTCCAGCACTGCCACATTGGGGATCAGATTTCCGCATGTGATAGAGTTTCACAACTACAACATATGTCACCCTGTACTGCTTAAATGAGACATGCCAATGTGAGCAAAACAGGCAAAAGTCATCCTGTCATGGAGTTTGCATTCACCGGCATTATCACTGGTGATACATCTCAGAAGTTAAAATTTCCCTGAAGATGTGGTTGTGACAGGCAGTAGGTTCCTTTGAGCCATCCTAGCATTATCACCAACCATCATTCAAAATATAATCCTGGCGCCACCTACCTCAGAATCACTTGGGACACCTTAAAAAAATCAGAATCAGACTCTTTTAAGGAAAAGCCTAGAAATCTGCATTTCTAACAGATGCCGCTGCTGCTTCTTCAATAGAGAGCAAAATATTTGAAGCCATAGTAATTGTAAATCTTGTGACCATAACCAAAATTGGTGACTTGCCATGAAAGCTGCATTCTTCCCATTCTAACACTCTATATTTGGAAAGAAACAGTTGCAGTCTGACAGTACCAATGATTTCCAGAACATGTATTGAAAAATTAAATAGAATGTGATTAACAGCATGTATTAATACTGTAGAAAAATTAAATGAGACATGCCCAAAATGAAATGGCTCATGGGATTTTGAGATAATAGCAGAGAAAAATATATATAGAACAATGTTCACAAAGTGATTAATTGTGGAAATACTAATATTAATATAATAAGAAAATCACCTATACATCAGAGCATACAAGAGGAACTAAGATTCCATTCACAATTAAGTGAAAGCCCCAAAACATTGTATAATATCCTTAACAAAAGATATGCATGCCCTATTTTAAGAATTAACTAAAACTTTACTGAAGTAAATAAGAAAGGATTTGAGTAAATGAAGATAATTATGGTGCTACTTATTAGGAAGATTGAATATAATAAATCTCCCTAATTTAATTTATAGCTTCCAAACAAATATCAACTTTAGTAAGAGTCTAATGGAAATCAACATGCTAATTCTTAATTTTATGTTGAAGAGGCTATGTCCAAGAATATAAAAGTATATTCTCTGCTAGATCAAAATATACTATAACATTATAATAAGATAGGTTGGAGTTTGCCATGTGTTAGAATGTTTTCTCCTGTTTTATTTGTTAGACTCCATTTGGGTTCCCTAGGACACACACTCTGAGACGGTTTAATGTGCAAGTTGTATATCTGGGAAGGCCCTTGAGATCAACACTTGAGGAAGGTGGGACATGAAATGGGGGATGAAACGGGACTTGACAGAGAGAGTTCAGCTGTGATGCAGGCCCAACGATTGCCCCAGTCCACCCCATGGAGAGTTCTGGAGCTAGAATGGCTCTTCTGATTTGTCAAAAATGGACTTTCTACTCATAGCAGATGGGCCATTGGATGTAGACTCCCCAGATAGGGCATGCCCCTGGGTGAGGCTGCTCTCTGCAGCTAAGGCACTTTCTGAGGGGCTGACATATAATAATATCAGCTAACTCTGTGGCTGGGGATGAAAAGTGAACCAGGGTCTGAAAAACACTTCTTGCAGTTCCCACAGAATGTTAGTAATATATTTGTCAAATTCTATTATGTCCTTCCTTCTGTACCGGGAAGCACAAATTCCTTTAACCCCGAAGACAGTTTTATTTAAAACATCTCTCCTTCATGCCTTTAACTTCCTGTGCTTGTAGCTTGTGTTGTGCTTTGAAATACTTAACATTTGGAACTACCATAGAACAACCGCAATGGACTCCTCTATGATAATCACTGCAGTCTCAGTTTTTAAATTGCTTTTTTTTTATTAACAAAATAATGTATATTCAATGAAGAAACTTTGCAGATGAAACACAAGACAGAAAAGTCATCACACAAAAAAAGAAAGTAAAAGTAAAAATCATTTATATGCCTATTAGGTACATTTTTTATAGACTAGTTTCATCTGTTTATCATATTTTTCCTATTTTTTTGTCAGGTAACGATATAGGAAAATGTTATTACATGTCAATAAATAGTTTTACATAAGATTTTTCTTCAACTTCTATCCTGCATACCACATAAAGAATTATGATATTTTTAATTAACTTTTTGGTATTAGGAGTTTATTTTATTTTCTTACTTTCCTATTAAATTAATTTAATAAATATTAAAATAATTGCATATATTTATGTTTGCACACATTTTTTTTTTTTTTTGGCTTTTTTTGTGACCGGCCACACCGCGCTCAGCCAGTGAGCACACCAGTCATCCCTATATAGGATCCGAACCTGCGATGGGAGTGCTGCTGCGCTCCCAGCGCTGCACTCTCCCGAGTGCTCCATGGGGTCGGCCCACACACATTTTGATTTATTGCTTTATTTATTAGAAATGAAAGTTCTGTCCTTATTTTTGTTTAAGTGGTGTGCTCAGGCATTGGTTCATTTCATATCTTAAGAGTAAAGCATCTAAAACAGAGTTGTGCCCAACAAATGCAGGTGAGGCTGTTCACAGTCAGGAAGAGCACTAAACAGAAGTGTCATAAACCGCAGACCCTTGGCTGTCTACTGAAGACTCCTAGGGCAACCATGAATGAACATAAAGGCAAATAGTGGGAAAATATAAAGAGATTGATGAATTTCAATAAAGATAAGTTTAGTAATGACTTTTACAACTTTCTGAAAGATAATTTCTTCATATTTCTATTTTTCTTTCATCCCTTTTAGTAAAGCATGCAAGAAGGGGAAAAAAATAAAAAAAGTTTAACAAGAGATTTTAAGACTGATTGAAGTTTGATGCTGACATTGTAACTAATGCAAATAGCTAACATAATATATTAAGTGAATTAAGCCAGGCACAGAAAGACAAATACTGCATGATCTCACTCATATGTAGAATCTAAAAAGGTTTATCTCATAGAAATAGAAAGTAGAATGGTAGTTACCAGAGACTGAGACCCTTGGGGGAAGTGGACTGGGAGGACATTGGGCAAAGGATAAAAAATTACAGTTAGGTACAAGAAATAAGTTCAAGACTTTTATTGTACCATATAGTGACTACAGTATAGTAATGGCAATATGTTGTATTCTTGAAAAAAAATGTCAAGAGAGTGGATGTTAAATGTTTTCACCACAAAAATAACTATGTGAGGTAATGCATATGTTAATTAGCTATATTTAACCATTTCACAATGTATATATATACTTCAAAACACCATATTGTACACAATAAATACATGTAATTGTATCTGTCAATTTAAAACAAATTTTTTTAAAACCTGAAAACAAAATTGGAGGCTAACATTATGTGTAAAGGGTTTTTCTTCCAATAGAATGTCTCATCCATATCTTTGGATAACAGGTATATTATTAATGCATGGTAATTGTTAGTGTGGTAAAACTGAAGTTTCTTTGTGCAGTTTTAAGTATGTATTACCTTTTGTTTTGCACCAGCACAAAATAAAAAGAAAAAATGTTTACATTTTCTTTCCGTTGTAGTAATGCATAATTCAAAACTCCTTTATTTTCATTTCTGCTATTATTCCTCATATCTGGTATCAGTTAAACAGCAGTAGGTCTCTGATCTTTAACTCTGACTTACAAAATAGAAATCTGGTAGCTCATTCTTTTCTGGGTTCTACATTTACGGAAGGGAAAGAAAAATATTTGACTTTCTTCAACATTTTAGTAGTCTTTACCCTTCTTTTCACTAATATGTCACATTTTACCTAATGTTTAATTAAATTAACTTTGCATAGTTACACAACTCAGATGATCAGAGTGCTGATGTAACAGTCCTTCCCAGAGTAGGCATATAAAAATCTGCAGGACATAAACATCTTCATAAAGAAATATGAAACTCAGACAGGGATAAAATGCACTGGGCTTTATTAACTTTATATGTCAAGAAAAGCAATATATATATTTATAGAAGTTTAAAGTTTGTTTTAGCAGGTAACCTGTCAGCTATGTAAATGTTGGTGATTATAGTTAGTGTGTAATCTGTTTGTCCTTATAGAAATAATTGTTGGTGATTATAGTTAGTGTGTAATCTGTTTGTCCTTATAGAAATAAGCTAATCAAAATGCAAAAGTGCTACTTTGATGTGACATCACTAATAAAATGGCACTGTTATTCATTCAGAAATTTGGCTGACTACTTGCACATTTTTGGTAACAAGTTGTTGATAAGTTGTTAGCTAAAATCTTACCCACAGAGGTGCTGCTAGAGATGTGTAAAATCGCTGCACACAGTTTGACATTGTGGCTTTTGGCAATGTGCAGGAAAATGCAGGCAGCCAATGTGTCCTGATATTTCTCCTAGAACACAGAAAACCTCATCAACATTGTGGTTTCACTTGTACTGTGAGTTTCACGCAACTTCCCAGGCTTCCACTCTTTACCAGGAATCTAAGGATTGATGCTCATGTTCATTTTGGCTTATTTGAGATAAGATCCAACAAGAAGTGTTGAACCTGAAAATTTTATGGGAATCAAGAGCCCTGAGCAGCCTTTTTAGTCACCACTCCAGTCACTATATTCTTCATGACTATTTTCTGAGTTTCTCGTCTCTTCAGTCCATATATTTACTTAATGTGAGAACATAATTTAGTTTCTCAAAAGCATTGAGCCTGTCATCCATGCTTACCAGTCTCTGGATTTAGTTGCACAGAGTGTAAATGCAAAAAGGGCTTAGTTCCGGCTTAGGCTCTTCCATTAACTTGTGTCACTTTGACCAGGTCTCTTATACCTGTGGCAGCTAGTGGGGACATAGAAAAGCAATATAAGTCTTCTTGATTCTCTTGCCTGAATAGACTAATTAATGCTTATAGTTTTTATGTTTTCTTTTTGCTTACCATTTTAATGAAATGGAATAAAAAGGAACACTCCTGGTTTTACCACATACTAGAAACAATGAATTTTACTTTTGATCCAGTATTTGAGGGCAGGATTTATTATAGCTATCATAAAGCTCCTTGCTTTTGTGAGAACACAGGCAAATGATAACGTGCTCAAGACAAATTAGTATTTTTGCCTTCACCTCTCTAGGATTTAGAAATTTTATCTTTCATATCAGTCTGTTTCCCAGCAGAAAGCAGTGCACTTTAAAGGGGCAATTGACATGAATTTAATAAGAGATTTTTTTAAAAGTTAATGGAAACCAAAGGGGAAGGTTGAATAAGCCTAGGTCTAACACTAGTGGGAAGTTACTCCTCTCCATGGGTTTGAAGGGGCTGTAGGGGAGAGGTATGAGGTGGTTGTCCAAGGTGGTGTGGCATTTGGTAGGGTAACACTTCCACTGGCAACGAGCTGAGGCACAAAGGAAGCTGAGGGAGTAAGTACCTCAACCTCATTTTCTTCCCACTCTCTGATCTCTGGCTAGAAACTCATTTTTCAAATATCACCAAAGCTAAAGGATAAAAGGTCTCCTTCTTGCGGTCCATAGGTAACAACTTCCAGAGACACATATTAAGATAGAGAATGTTGGAAAGGCGACAAATGGGGAATAACATCTGTAAATTGAAGGTTTTAGACCTGAAGATCTCAAAGTTCCTTTCTGCTCTACTATTCTGTCTTTCTCTTATATGCAGCTATTTGCCACATTTCATGTATATTTATGCAGTCACTTATGTGGCCTGATATTAGTATAATAATTATAATTTATCATTTTATATTATTTTATTTAAAAGACATTTTGGAATTCTGTTTATGATTTGCACTTTTCTTTTCAGTATTGATATGTCCTGATGTAAATAGGGTACCACATGCATATCTTGAACTCTAGGCAAAAGCTAATATAGTAAATTTAAATTTAGGGATTTTTCAAACTTTTCTTTTATAGCCAGATAATAAACTGAGTATCTGTTTGGTTTTCTCATAGAATTGTGAAGACTGACATCTTGTTGTTTCCTTTGTTTCTATAAATCTGTAGATTGGAGTAAGGCAAGGTCTGAGTTCAAATTCTTAGACTCCAACAATCTACAAAAATATACTCAACTTATCTTTGACAATGACCTTAACAGACATCTCACCAAAGAAAACATACAGATAAAAACATGCATTCAAAAAGATGCTCCACATCATATGTCATCAGGAAAATACTAATTAAAAATATTAATGAGATACTACTACATATCATAATGTTCAAAATTCAGAACACTGACAACACTGAATGCTGGTCAGGATGTGGCAAAACAGGAACTCTCATTTATTACTAGTGGGAATCCAAAGTGGTACAGCCACTTTGGAAGACAATTTGGCAGTTCCCTACAAATTAAACATGCTCTTATCATGCAGTCTAGTAATTGTGCCCCTCATCATTTACCCAAAGGAGTAGAAAACTTGGTTTTGCACAAAAACCTGCACACGAATGTTTATAGCAACTTTGTTCATGATTGACAAAACTTGGGAACAACCAAGATGTTCTTCACTAGGTGGACGGATAAATAAACTGTGGTCCATCCAGACAATGGAATACTATTCAGCATACTACTAAGTGAAAGAAACCAGCTTGAAAGATTACATACTGTTATGGTTCCAACAATATGACAGTCTGAAAAAGGCAAAACAATGCAGCTAGTAAAAAGATCAGTAATTGCCAGAAGTTAGGGGAGAGGTAGGAATGAATACATGGAGCACAACACATTTTAGGGCAGGGAAATACTGTGTGATACTATAATGATGAACGTGTGTCATTGTACATTTGTCCGAACCCAGAGAATGTACAACATCAGGAGTGAGCCCTAATGTAAACTATGGACTCCCCTGGATGTTAGTATTGTCAATGTAGGTTCATCAATTGCAACAAATGTACCACTCTGGTGGGGGATGTTGATAATGGGGGAGGCTGTGCCTGTGTGGGGGAAGGGGGCATATGAGAAATCTCTGTACCCTCTGCTCAATTTTTCTGTGATTCTAAAACTAATTTAAAAAGTAAAATCTATTAAAAAATTAAAGAAAATTTAATTGGTATACATCTGTAGGTGGTCTGGATGTCTGCAGGATTCTTAGCAAAATGAAAGTTCAATAATATAATTTTATTAATAGTAAAATGTCTATAGAAGTTACCCTATGCCTCATAATTTATTAAGATTTAAATATGTTGAATCATTAGGAAAACTTCATGGAGTAAATCACGTTATATTCTTAATTTCAAAAAGTATTTTTGTATTATAGCATTCAACATTTTTTCTCTTCATTTTGCTATCTTCTCTCCTTTAAATATATGTATTATCTCTGTTAGGTCTGTTGTTTTTTTCTCAGCTTATACGTCTGTCTAATCATTGCCTTCTTATGATCCACGCATTTTGTAAATATGATATTGCCCAAACTACATTCCGATTTATAGTTTTCATGGGGATGTTAATAAGTATGTTATACGAGGGTACTTCAAAAAGTTCATGAAAAGATTATTAGTATTATTGTTCAATTCTACTTTTCCACAAACTTTTTGAAGTATCCTCATACACATGAATTTTACCTATATCAGGAAGATTAGAAAATTGCATATTCTTCTGTTTAAAGCTTTTACTAACCTTGTAGTTTAAAATAAATTTTTTTCATTAAGCACAAATTCTCAAACTTATTTCACACCCATCACACACATACATAAGCATATACACATATATGTACTTTATAATGGGATAACTCACATGGGGTGATGTTACTGTGCATGTATTTTCAGTCTACTCTTTGTGTCACTGATTTGTATATCTGCAGTATTGATTTTGTTCTACTGATTATAATGTTTAACCACTGTGATGATGCATTTTCTTCCTAATAATTTTCTTCATTAGCTAACTCTTTTATATTCAGTTTTCCTATTACCTAATAGTTCAGATTTCATATTTTCTTTAATTAAATATGACAGGTGGTAGAATAATGTAGATTATTTTAAATTTCTTTTAATTGCTGGATTAACCCCTCTTCCAAAGCATGTTTAAAATCTATCTTTTGCAAGATTTTTTTCTTTTCCCCCTTCTCCTCCTTTGTCCTTTTCTGCTGTTTTTCCCTTTCTAGAAAAGTATTCCATAGTTCCCATTTATTTTGTTATTACTCATTTTTTATTAGAAGCCAGAGGTAAGGTATTTGTCTGGAAATCACATATACGGACTATTCTCGGCAATCTGCCTGTTTACCTGGATCCTGGTGGAATCAGTGACTAAGAACTTTAACAAAGGATGTCTGTTGTACAGTCATTGTTTAGACATTCAGCTATCCATGATGAAAGGAAAGAACTTACGGACATGGTTAATGGTAGTCTGTAAGTGCTTAAATATATTGGAATCTTCAGGCCATTACAAACTAATTATTCTATCAGTTTTAATTAATGCTCTTGCTGCCATTATTTCCAATTCAGAAATTCCAGCAAAACCACAGTCCAATGAAGACATTGTGGAAATTTTCAATAAAATCTTCTTGATTTTTTTTCTGTGGGACCTGGATATTAAGCCCCATTAAAAATATGACTATCTGCTATATCAGGTTTCCCTGCATTGTGACTCAGGAATTCTCTCTTCGGAATTATTCAGTTTTGTATTGTTCTGTCAGGCCTTGTTGTGAGACTTTAATATGTTGAAAGATGGCAGTTGTTAGGATTTGTTTTCAATGGTAACCTATAGCAACATGTTTAGGAGCTATAACGTATGTTAGAAATTGTCAGGTTGTTATAATAGATGTGATATTGGAAGCAAATATAACTTTTAAAAATGATCTTTAAATTTTGTTTCCAAGTTTAACAGTCAATTCTCCATGATTATGACAAGCTGCACCAGTCAAGAAAATGCGTATTTGCACACCAAGTCTCAATTATGGTTCTTCCTTAAGCACTAGAGTAAAATTGCATTAACTCTTTGTATTTCTTTTGTCAAGCAAATCAATACTTTTTGGCCATTACTAAAAACTGAGTTGGTTTAGAATTACTGAAATATTTTACTTGTAATAAAGTGATTTTGCTTTATTATTAAAATAGACTTACCACTAATTTTATGAGACTGACGCGCTACCTACTGCGTGCTAACGAGGCACCTAACTTACCACTAATTTTAAATGACATCATTTTTTCCCTATTTCATCAACATGTATTCAACTTTTAACTACCACATAGTAAAAAAGAATGCAAATATTTGTTGAATAAATGATGATGAGTGATTTAAAAAATTAAAACACTTCATTAAAAATAATATTTTTGTGTGTTCTTTTCTTCCAAAATCCAAACGATGAATGACAATGAACATATTGTACAAATGAGACAATGTAGTAAGCATTCAAATTAAGCAGTCTATTAAGATCTAGAAAATGCTTTAAACATATAAATATGATTTTGTATTTTTTATAAATATATTTTACAATTCATGTTAAATGCCAGATTTGGTGTTTGTTCTCTACGGATGCTTAAAAAATTATGATGAATATAATTAGAAGGCCTATCTTGACCTAAATTTATAATTTTATTGACAATTTAAAGGATTAACACAAAAAAGAATGAATAAATAAGACTGCATATTTTTCCTGATAATGTTTCCCAAGACAAGTGCAGAAAGGCAACATTTAGTTTAAACTCTGTTTTTTCCCTTTTATATTTACTACTTTGGTTAATGAGAGATTGAGTTTATTTCTATTTCTCCAGTGAGTTTCCTCTTCTGGCTGAGACAATGTTTGAGCTGATGGTACATGAGAAGTTAAAATATCTGAAATTTGCCATAGTTAAAAAAGCATGTAAATGGTTTTCTGGTGTAATTATAGTTACCAAAATTATGATTTTTCTCTTTCATCCAATTTCCTGTCATGTTTTCTTTTAAATTCTGATTGACTAAGTAAAATTTGTAATATTGCTTTTCATAGAATGAACAATGAAATGTTTCACAGTGGGAGAAAATTGCATTGAAGAAAGTCTGTACTATATTTGTACCCATATAGGAGATAATTACCTAAAAATCATAAAATAGTATCCAGTGAATACAATTTTTTCATAGCTATGATGGAAGGTTTTATCAGGTAAAGACCACAAATCTCTGGTAAAAAACAGACTGCAAACATTAGGAGCAAAAGAAACTACAAAAATAGGACTGCTACATGTAGGTTTTCATAATTCTTGGTGATACCCTTATATATTTCATTTGAATATTTAAATGGCTATTTTGGATACATAAAACATTTTCAGTAAAGTTAATAATGAACCCAAAACCTAATTTTTTCCAAACCTATAATTTCACTGAATTTATTTGATCTGTGCTGTGTACGTAGACATAATTGTGAATTTTGTGAAATTGGTAGCCAGTTAAATACTAATAAAAAAAAAGGTAGAGCATCAAAAAAAGTTTCCACCTTTATAGGAAAAACAAGACTGTTCATTAGACATTAATAGCTTTTACTGTCTGGGGACATTGAAACAATTACCACTTGGAGAAAATGATTTAGTGAGCTGTGAAATCTATTCAGGAGTGGCTAAATACTTAAAAATGTTTTTCAGATTTAGTCTGTGAGTTTAATGGCTATCTCTGGATAGATGATCAGCCTTGATATTGGAATTGCTGTGCATGGTATGCAGGGTATGGAGCTTGTCCCAGAAAAGTAGGCACATTCCTTTCATGCTCTTACCAAATACAGACGTATATAACACTGTATCAACCACACTTTCACTGTGCACATATTGAAAATAAAGGAAGTCTCAGAACTGTTATTTTGAGTAAGTCAATAAATGTGATTTTAAATCTTTGAAAAGCCACTTTCAACTTTCTTTCTTCTTTCCAAAGCACAGCTGTGCTGGTTTAGCAAAAATCTGCTATCTGGTATGTCTTTTGGAAAGGAAAAACACTTCCTAGAAAATTCTGTGCCTCCTTTCTTTTGTGATATCAGCAAACTGATTTGTAGAAAATTTTGATAATGCAGTAGCTTTGTATAAATTTCTGTGTTTAGCTGAAAATTATATAGCTTTTATACTCATGTGTACCCGAAACTCACTGCAATATTGTCTTAGGACACATAATCAGATGCCAGAGATTTAAAAGGCAATGAGAATCATCTGGGGTCTTCTGCACATGGGGCCACACTTTCCCTGAAGGCTCAGTACCAATAGTCATATTCTGTTTAAATGTTGAAATCCTGGTCTTTTACCAATATTTCTGGGAATCCCTTAAGAAATCTTGCGTATTTCACGAATGTCTTGTGGTCATGGATAATTAATTTTTCTCTCCGCCATCCCTCCCACTCTCATGGACCACTTTTCTTTTATAGTTTACTTCTTTTCCTCTTAAAAATAACTTTCCCAAGATGTTACTCCATCCCTGGGCTGTTTCAGTTTAAACCTGGGTATATCTTCCTCTTTCATTCAGAATGTGGCTAAGACAAGTCTTCAACATCTCACGACACATTATTATATTTTTAAATTTTTATTTATTTATTTTTCCAGGATAATTAGCATATTCAACATAAATAACGTAATCATTTTTGTGGCCCTTTACCGAATTCTCACTTTCCCCCTGTCCCCCTTTCTCACCTCTAGTAGCCTCAGTTCTGTTCTTTCCTTTTGAAAGTTCAGAGTATTACTGTGATTCTTTCTTTCTTTTCTTTTATTTCCTTCTTCCTTCCTTCCTCCTTTCCTTCCTTTTTTAGCTCCCACTTATGAGGACATGCAGTATTTCCTTTCTGTGCTTGGTATATTTCACTTAACATAATTCTAAGTTCATCCATGTTGCTACGAGTGACAGATTTTCATTCTTTTTTATAGCAGAGTAGTATTCCATTGTGTGTAGACACCACATTTTCCTTATCCTGTCATTTGTTGATGGACATTCAGGTTGGTTCCAACTCTTGGCTATTTAAATAGAGTTGCAATGAACACGGGAGTGCAGGTATCCCTTTGACATGACGATTTCTATTACTTTGGGTATATACCCAGAACTGGGATTGCTGGATCATACAGTAAGAAACCTCCATACTGTTTTCCATAGTGGTTGTTGCTTGTGCTTTTGGTCTCTTGTTCATAAAGTCTGTGCCCAGATCTAGTTCCTGAAGTGTCTGATTTCATTCTCTTGCATATGGATACCCAATTTTCCTAGCACCACTTACTGAAGAGGCAATAAAAAATTTATATTAGACAAAGGTTACAAAAACACATTAGGGAAAAGACTGCTTCTTCAATAAGTGGTGCTGGGAAAATTGGATATCCATATGCAAAAGAATGAACCTAGACATACACCTCTCACCAAATACTAAAATCAACACAAAATGGATTAAAGACTTAAGTATAAACCTTAAACTGTAAAACTACTAAGAGAAAATATAGAGGAAGCACTTCAGGTACTAGGTCTGGGCACAGACTTTATGAACAAGAGCCCAAAAGCACAAGCAACAAAAGAAAAAACTAACAAATGGGACTATGTCAAACCAAAAATCTTCTGCAAAGCAAAGGAAACAATCAACAGAGTGAAATGACAACCTACAGAGTGGGAGAAAATTTTCACAAATTATGCATCCAACAAGGGATTCATATCCAGAACATACAAGTAACTCAAGCAATTACACATTTGAAAAATAGGCAAAGGAGCTGAATAGACATTTTTCTAAGGAAGACATAAAAATGGCCAACAGGTATGTGAACAAATGTTCAACATCACTAATCATCAGAGAAATGCAAATTAAAACCACATTGAGATATCACCTTGAACCCAACAGAAATGCATATGTATGTATATTCATCACTAGTGCTATACATATAAAAGACCCGAATTACCATCAATGTTTTAGAGGATAATAAACTATATTATAGTCACATAATGAAAAATTAAGCAAGAATTAGAAATAATAACTTCTAACTACACAGAATAATATGGATGAGTTTTACAACATACTGTGGAGCAAAGGAAGCCAGATACAATTGAGTATGTGGAGTATGATTCCATTTATACAAAGTTAAGAATTAGGCAAAACTAATCTGTATTATTAAAAGACAAGATAGTGGTGATATTTCTAGGGTGGGGTCATGTAGTCAGCAGATGGGAGCACTAGGGGCACCTGGAATACAGTGTTTTGTTTCTTGATCTGAGTGCTGGTTACATGGTGTGTACATTTTTTAAAAACTCATTAAACTGCACACTTGTCTGCATTTGTCTGCATGTATATTATTCTTTAATTTTCAAAAAGTACAAAAAGAAACATAAATTCATTGGAAAGGTGACTTATGAACATCAGAGAATGGGATTGGGAGTAGGCATGAAAGTGAATGGATAGATGAATGAAATCATAAAATACAGAGAGATAACCTGAATATACAACGCCACCAATTGAGAAGTATAATTAACTGTATGTTAAATAAAGTGTAGAACACAGAGAAGAAATCAGCAAACTTTCTAAAATAACCCCCCCCCCCAAATTATTTTCATGACTGTTAGTGAAAATTATCCCAGATATCTCTCTTCATATAAAGGTATACTCAGGTAAGTCTTAGCATGAGTTTTCCAGGAAGGAGGAAGGGAAATAAGAACTTAAATGCACGTGGTTGATCCGGGAGATGCTGAAAATACATACCAGCAAAGGAGGGGGGAAATGAGGCAGGGAAGGAAAGGCAGCTTATATAGGTAACATTATGAAGCCAACACTGTGGATGAATGGAGCTGAATCTCCTGGCTAAACTGTGGACAGGATAAAACTCATGTCTCAAGCTTATCACACTTAGGAGTGAAAGATCTGGGATGATTATATATCAAGTTTCATCAAACATTTGTTGAAGTCTGCTGTGGAAGGTGTTTATTCTGCAGCACCTCCAGCCTGCTTTGCAAACAGTCATGGTCTTCAAGGAGGGAAAGCCCTCAGAAAGAGAGAAAGTTACTGGCAGTTGGAAGTAGGACAATGTGCACTGAAATAGTAAGGCTAAAGGAATATGGACAAGATACTGACAGTGTTTCCAAAGGATTTTTAAAAACCTATAAATATGTATATATTTAATTTTTAGGATAATTTGAAGAGAATTGGTATTAATTCCTCTTTAAAGGTTTGGTAGAATTCAGCAGTAAAGCCATTCGATCCTGGGCTTTTCTTTTTGGGGAGGCTGCTGATTACTGCTTCAATCTCATTGCTTGTTATTGGTCTGTTCAGGTTTTCTGTGTCTTCTTGATTCAGTCTTGGTGTGCCCAGAAATTTATCTGTTTCCTCCAGGTTTCAAATTTGTTGGCATATAGGTATTTATAACAGTCTCTAATGATTCTTTGTTATTTCTGGGGTATTGGTTGTAACATCTCCTTTTTCATTTCTGATTTTTCTTATTCAGGTATTCTCTCTTCTTTTTGTAGATAGCCCAGCTAATAGTTTGTCTATTTTGTTTATCTTCTCAAAATAAACAAAAAACAAAACCAAAAAACTTTTGTTTCATTGATCTTTTGTATGATTTTGGGGTCTCTATTTCATTTAGTTCTTCTCTGATCTTAATTTTTTTTTCTGTCTACTAATTTGGGTATTGGAATGTTCTTGTTTTTCTAGTTCTTTAAGGTGTAGCATTAGGTTGTTTATTTGAAATCTTTCTGATCTTTTGGTGTAAGCGTTTATTGCAATAAACTTACTACCTCTTAATGCTACTTTTGCAGTATCCCACAGATTTTAATATGATATGTCTTTATTTCATTAGTTTCAAAAATTTTTTTGATTTCCTGTTTTTTCTTGGACCCACAGATTGTTCAGGAGCATGTTGTTTAATTTCCATGTATTTGTATAGTTTCCAGAGTTTCATTTGTTATTGATTTCTAGTTTTAATCCACTTTTGTCTGAAAAGATATTTGAAATGATTTCAATTTTTTAAAAATCGGTTGAGACATGATTTGTGACCTAACATGTGGTCTATACTGGAGAATGTTCCATGTGCTGATGAGAGGAATGTATATTCTGTAGTTTTAGGTAAAATGTTTTATAGATATCTGTCAGGTCCAATTGGTCTAGAGTGTAGTTTAAATCCTTTATTTCTATTGATTTGTTGCCTAAATGATTTGTCCAATGCTCAGAGAGGGGTTTGCAGTTCCCCAGCTATTATCATATTGGGTCCATCTCTTTAGGTCTTATAGGGTTTGCTTTATATATCTGGTGCTCCAGTGTTGGATGCATATATATTTATGACTGCTATTTCTTCCTGCTGGATAGATCCCTTTATCATTATGTAATGAACTTCTTTGTCTCTTTTTATGGTTTTTGATTTAACATCTATTTTATCTGATATAAGAATAGCTACTCATGCTCATTTCAGGTTTCCATTTGCATGACATATCTTTTTCTATCTCTTCACTATAAGTCTGTGTGTGTCTTTACAGATGAAGTGAGTCTCTTTAAGACAGCATATAGTTGGGTCTAGCTTTTTAATCCAATTAATCAACCTGTGTCTTTTGAGTGGGAAATTTAATCCATTTATATTTAGGGTTGTTTTTGAAAGGTATTGTCTTACTCCTGCCATTCTATTGATTTTTGTTTGGATGTTTTAAATATCTTTTGTTCCCTTATTCCCCCTTTATTGTTTGTGTTCTGTGTTTGTTGTTTTTTTGAAGTGGTCAGATATAGTTTCTTTCTCAATTATGTAGCCAACTTGGTATTTTAATGATGATATTAATATTAACTTTACTTGAATTTAATGAATACAAATAAAATTAAGTGAATAGGAAGAAATTGCTAGTATTTAGAGAACTGTTTCTTTACCTTAAGTGCTATTGACTCCTATTAGATACCTCTAATATTAGGAGAAAATATGAAAAAGTAATAATAAATACATGGTATTTTCTAATTTTATATTTCCATTTTCCATAGTATACATTGTCTACTAGCTGAGATAATTGAGAAAATTAGTCCTTTTACATTTTTCTTCATTTATATAATTATTTATATTTTGTAAAGCATTAAAATATCTACTTTTTCTTCTTTAATTCCAACTATCAAAGTTCTTTAGCCTTTTACTATACACCAATTTAAGGCTGATCAAACAGTTTTACAACAGAGTTTTTCTTTTATAAGTTCCTAATATTAATTTATTTCTTGGTTGTTTTAATTTCACTGTGATGTTTTCTCTTCCTCAAAAATGAGCTCATGGGCACTCTAGTCACTGAGTTTGTTTCTGACTAAACAAATATTTGCTTAGCATTTAGAAAATTTTAGACCTTATTTTTGATGCTAGGGATTACACCAGTTAACATATCAGGTCTCTGTTCTAATGGAGCTTACATTATAGAAAAGCAGAGATCCACAAAGCACAAGTAAAAACAATATATAAACATTTAAGACAATGATAAGTGAAGACTATGAAACATAACTTGTGGAGCAACTGGGCTGTTGTTGGAACTGCTTAAAATGTAATGGCCAAGGAAAATCTCTAAAAAAGTGATGTTGGTCCATGCCCTGTAGGGAGGAGGCATGTTTGGCATCATTAAAAGAAAGAAGGAGATAGGTGTGACTTTGTACAATGATTAAAGAACATGGTACAGAATGAGTCTGTACTAAGATGCAGGGTCCAAATCATCTAAGGCTCAAAGATAAGATGGTGAGATAGCAGAAGGAGAAAAGAGAATTACAATTCAAAGGGAAAAACTGAATTTGAAAGTAACCAAAACAATAAAGGTAAAATGGAGATTTGGAACTGCAAAGAACAGAACAGACATGAAAGAAATGTTAACTGCTTACTGAGAGAAAGGTTATCATAGTCTATTCATCATTGCTAACATGATAACAGATACAGAGGACAAAAAAAGCCAGTCTGCCATAAGGGATAATTACTGCCCCAGATTATACAAACTAAAAAATCAAAACAGAAAAATGTATGCAAAAGTTAAATAGAACTAACTTTCTTTAAGAGAATAAGTAATTGAATCTATAAATAACAAGGGATCACATGTTCTAGGAACAACTTTATAAAATGATATATGTCTTGAACGAATTTCAATATATGAAACTAACCATGTATCTTTTGGTCACAGCCTTCTATAAATGCAGCTCATTCAATCAATAACTCCCAATACAGCTATTTTCCTTTTCATCAGAATTTCTGTCCATTGCTCCCTCCCATTTTTCTATTAGTTCTCTCCTACTTTCATTTTTCTATATATTTTCTCTCATTGTCTAGGGTCCCACATTTCAAACATTCCTTTCATTAACCTTTTAAGTATCCTGTTACATTTTTGCTCCATGCTTCCTCATGAAAAATCTCTGACCAATATTTAGTACAAACATCTGCCTTTTCTCCTTTAACCAAGTTTATAAACTCTGCTGGGGCCATTCAATGAGCATCAAAAATCAGTCACTAAACATTCACAATCATCATCTTCATCCCTTATCACAGATCATCTAGGCAATTCTATTGTATTTTCTTTTATTATTTTCAATTGTAATTTCCATTATTTTAGACCTTGGACACTGTAGTTTGCTCCTTCATCCTCAGTAGGTAACACAGCTTCCCATTGCAAAAGGAAAATAGGAGCTATGGTACAGAAAGTTTCTCTTCCTCCTGCCACCAAACATAAAAACTCAAACATTTCTGTATTTACTTTTCTTCTGATTCAGTGGAAGAAATGCTCCTCTTCCTATATGAGGTCTATTAACATAACTTTGTTCTGGGTCCTAAACTCCACTTGCCATTTCAGGGGTCTCATTTCACCTATTATCTGTCCTATGTCTTAACTCACTCTGTTAGCCTCTGTCTATATAGTATCCTTACTATCAATATTTATACATAATTAAATTTCACATCTTTTGCATGTTAATGTGAAATAAGTAACATGGGAGTCTAATCATTTCCTTTCCTTATATATTTCTGATCAATCTTTCAAAATAGTTGTTTGAGCTGTGCCTCCCATTTTAACTTCTTCAGTTCAAGTTCAGTCTATAGCCCACTGCAATCTTGCATCTTGCCCCCATAAGGCTTGCAAAAATTACTAAATAATAGAACCCTGAGCTCACTTTGCACTTCACCAGCATTCATCCATGTCTATCTCTCTCTTTTCTACCCATTATGTAGGGAAGCCAATCAGAATCTTGGGTATCTCCTATAACTGCTTTTTACCCTCAGCCAGGCTCTAATCATCCCACATGCAGTCAGTTGCTACACATTGTAATTTATCCCCTAAATGTGCCTAGATCCTATGATCTTTTTTCCCCCTATTTCTGTAACCATCGTGCCAGTACCAGCCTGAAGTATTAAAATGTGTTCCCTACTTGTCTCTCACACATAATCTGTAGAAACATTATTCTTGCAAATAAATAAATAAATATATCTAATTCCGTCATTCCCTTGCTTTATTTATTTATTTATTTATTTATTTTTATTGTAACAAAGTTGATTGTACATATCTGTGGAGTGCAGATTTGAGCATCAATACTTGTGTTCAATAATATACACTATCATTGCTGTTTGTGGCCCTTTACTCATTCCTCCCTTCCCCCTCCCTTCCTGCTTCTAGTAACCTCAGCTGTCCTTTTGAAAGTTCAGTGTATTATTGTGACTTTTGTATCTTTCTTTCTTTTATTTATATGTTTATTATTTTAGCTCATACTTATGAGTGAGAACATACAGCATTTCTCTTTCTGTGCCTGGCTTATTTCACTTAATATGATTTTCTCTAAGTTCATCCATGTTGCAGCAAATGGCAATATTTCATTCTTTTTTATAGATGAGTTGTATTCCATGGTGTATATATACCACATTTTCCTTATCCAGTCGTCTGATGATGGACATTTAGGTTGGTTCCAACTCTTCATTATTGTAAATAAAGCTGTGATAAATATGGGGGTGCAGGTATCTCTTCGACATGATGCTTTCCATTCCTTTGTGTATATACTCAGCAGCGGAATTGCTGGATTATATTACTTTCATACAATCTATGAAAGTATGCAGGATAGTTAAACCTGGATGTGGCTTGCAATGTCTTATGTAATCTGCTGCCTTCTTTAAATTCTCTATCCTCATACTCATTCTCATTTTATTTACTTTCGGCAGACAAAATAACTTAGCTTTTGAGCTGCTGGGCTTTTGGCACTGGGCTTTACCTACGCTGTTTTCTCCTCAAAGTCATATGCTTGGCTCCTGAATATCCTTTATGTGTTACCTGAGTGCAGAGCTCATTCTTTTATATTCAGAGCCGAGCACAGAATCTGGAAGGTGAACACATTACATGTCCAATTCTCAATAAACATTTATCGAATGAATTTTTTTTGTCTAAAAATGTCATAGAAGACTTGTGCTAGATGTTTCTTTTCAGTTCTTGTTTTATATATTGCCTAGTCAATGTGTGGAATTTTCTTGCTGCAGTTTTGCTTGTTTGACCCTATGGGTTGTCCTCCTCTTAGTATGACATATTTTTACACACCTTCTGCCACTGAGCGCTACTCTCAGCAGCTGGATTTGACAGCATTTGCTGGGTGCCATTGCCATTTCCCCCAATCACTGTAGTCTTAACCAGGACCCTTGATAATAGTGTACCAGTGTTCTCAAGATGATGTTTCCGATGAACTGGAATTTGTTATTCTCTTTTCATTTTTTGCATAAAATTATTTTAGAAACAAGAAACTTTTGCTGCATGTGCTGTTTATGTTATACAGAGTTGTGAGGTAGCGTTTTTCATATTTATTATGTGTCACTTTGTAACCATGGACCAACTACTTGATTACTGTGAATCTGTTTCCTCACCAGTGAAGTGCAGCTAGTAATAACTTCTTGAAACGGTCATTGCAATAATTGAATAGCATAATAATTATGAGCCTGTTTGATGTTGTTCCTGAGACAAAGTGAGCACTTAACAGCATTGATTATATTCCTTTGTTACTCTAACTCTCAAAAATTGAGGCTGGCTCTTTACAAATTAGACTCATCTCAAATAAACTTAATAAAACTGGTAAAATGTAAATTAAAATAACCTTATCAAATTTGGATTCTTCCCTCTTCTTCAGCCCCTCCCATACTTAAATTCTGAATAAAACATTTACTTCTTTCTGCCTTGTATTATAGTTTTTATCATCTTATCTGATGTCTACCACTATACTATGAAATTTATGATGGTCATAAATACATCAAGATCATTCCCATGTTCTGAAGACTGCCTTTGTACATTTGTCCAAAGTATATGCTTAATACATAATTTTTGTGTTTTTAAGTTGTGAATTTAGCCTTTTAGATTTACATAGTTTTATCCCAGTAAAATATTTTTTAAAAACAATAAAAAAAATGCCTTATTTTAACAAAATTTTGTCAGGCAAAATTGATCATATTCTACTTTTTAAAATATTCCCATGTTTTGGTTTATTTCCTTAATTTAAATTTTAATTGTCGATATTTCCAAATGCATGCAAACATAAATTTTATTTCTTTTTGTATCTCCAGGTGTCTCTTCAATATATTGCTTTTGTTGTAAGTGACAGCCAAGATAAATTATATTGTATAATTATGCATGGCTCAGCAACAGAACACCATCAGGCCCAATTCACTACATTCTACATGTCTTTTATGAGCTGCCACACATACAAGTAGGGGATTTGTATATTCAGAAAGAGTTATGTATTCCAGCCATAAATTCTCTATTTTTTTTAAGTAAAGCACAGGCTCTGCCACATGTAGCTTCATCAGTGATGTGTCTCAGGAGTAAAGAAACCAACAAGGACATCAAGTAGGCAAGATTTTTACTTCAGTAAGTAATAGCACTCATGGGGAGAAATTCTAAAAAGTTTCCAAATCTGATAGATGCGTATTAAAACTATTAGGAGAAATCATAAGCAGTGACTGCCTTAAGCCCCATTATACTTCAATTCGGTCAAATTAGAAACCTTTCCTTGAAAAACAGGCTATCAGATCTGGAAAGTGATGGGTATCAGGAGTCTTGGATTTCATTCTCTACCTTCCTCCTGAATCGGAAGGTCATTTCAGCAAGTTGTTTGATGATTTTAAGCCCTTTTTAATCACTTCCAGAAAGCTAGAATTGAGTAGTTGTTATCTTCCACCAAGTGGACAGGAAAACAATGGAGAAGAAAGAAAGTTGGTTTTATTTTCCCATATAAAAAGTCACTGACTGAAAAAGTCAATGACTTGATAATAAGATGAACAGCATGTAAATTTGGATCCTTTGGACTGTCACCTACAGGACTGAGGAATGCCATGCATTCAATGTATCAGTGAGTTGGTTTCTGAAAATGCATCAGGAAAAGTAAGATTACTAAAATTTGCATAGCTGATTATTAAAGATTCTATTATAATTTTCAATTCTTTTCATACATTCACCACATCCAACCAATCTTCCAACAATAGCAACAACGAAAGGACATGGGAGAATTATATTTTACAAAAGGGAGAATTGAGGGTTTTTAAATTAGGTATCTTGGTTTCATCATGACAATTCACCACAATTGAACATGAGACCAGAGTATAAGAAAAGAAGAAGAAAGTGTATATTTCCTAGTTTAGAGAAATCTGGTAACTGGGGATAGGGAGGCTATGATGTCAGGTCTGGGAAGGTCTCTTGCTGTTGCTTGGGGAGATGCAGCTCTTTCAGGGAAGCCACAAAGGCCCACGACTGGTTAGTAGAAGTAACCAATATTTATACATTGATATCATTGTGTTCTTTAATCCTCATTACCTGTGAGGTAGATTTCATTATTATCCCAATGTATGGGTGCAGAATTGGAGGCTCCAAAAAGTTTAAAAAAAAATTTAAATCATATACCACATTACTTTTATATCTAGAGCTCAATTCTATTGAGAGGATAGCCCAAGTTGTTTCTAAGTTTATACAATAGTATCTTTAAAAATTCACTTAAGGGCCGACCCTGTGGCTCACTCAGGAGAGTGCGGCGCTGGGAGCGCTGAGGCTGCAGGTTCGCATCCTATATAGGGATGGCTGGTGCGCTCACTGGCTGAGCACGGTGCGTGCGACACCACGCCAAGGGTTACGATCCCCTTACCAGTCACAAAAAGGAAAAAGAAAATTCACTTAATATATAAAGATACAACTTTAAGTTAGATGTTGTTATCTATATAACATTACAAGATATATGTATTAGATATGCTGACTATGGCTGCTTTCGTGAAAAGATGTGAGCCAGTCTACCCAAATTAAGCATCTCCTGGGGCAGTTGGTGGGGGGTCAGAGGGGTAGAGTTGGGGAGTTATTGGTCAAAGGATACAAAATTATAGTTAGATAGGAAGAATCAGTTTAAGAGAGCTATTTTATAGCACGGTGCCTATAGCTAATAATATATTGTATTCTTGAAAAGTTAAGTGCTCTCACTGCAAAAATGATAACTATGTGAGGTAATTCCTGTGTTGATTAGCTAGATTTAACCATTCCACAATGTATAATATACTTCATATGTACTTCAAAACATCATATTGTGCACAAGAAATGCATGCACTTTATCTGTCAATTAAAATAAATAAATACTTTTATAAAAATAAAACGAAATATAAATACCAAAGATGCATATTTTAAAAATAGACAAACTAATAACAAAGTAGAGAAATGGATGTGATAAAATGCCTGAAGTATTACTGTTTCTAAGTAATACTGTTAGTAAATAAAAAATATACTAAATAATACATTTAATTAGGTTCTCAGTTTTCTAAACTCTAAAGCGAACGTTAGTTGTGTTAGAAGAAAATATACAACTCATTCACAGAAAAATATTTCTTCACAATATTAAATTACAGGAGTTAATTTCTGTTGTTGTTTTATTCTTTATAGAGGAGGCACCGAGAGTATAACAAAAACGGCATCTATTATAATTTTACCAGAAGACATATTATTAAAATGTACATTTAATTTTTGTCTATATGTAAAAGTAAAGAGTTCAACATATATACTAAATCAGGGAAGACAGTTCTTGGAAAGTTAAGATAACATGACCTCATTCTATTTCTTTAAATCATCTAGGATTCCACATTTCCTAAAATGTGCTGCAGAAAAACTGTCTGGCAGGATAACAGACATTATCGGTTAAAAGCATTCCAAGATAAATAAGCTTGGAAATTGCAGATCAAATTAAATAGCTTTATTTAGTTCAGGGTGAACAGATCTTTAGTTGTGGTATTATATACTTAAATTTTTAGAAGGTAATTACAGTGTGCAACATTTCCCAAGATCATTTAACCAATATTTATACATTGATATCATTGTGTTCTTTAATCCTCATTACCTGTGGGTAGATTTCATTATTATCCCAATGTATGGGTGCAGAATTGGAGGCTCCTCTGAACATTCTCAAGTAGAGAAAAAGTTTAGATTCAAGAGGAATCACAAATCAGAAATGTAGTAAAATATAGTTAGTTATTTATATAATGCTATAAAAGCAGTATTACAAATTATTCCCCCCCCAGAAAGAAGTAATTTGGCATTATTTCTATTTTTCAGGTGTCAGTTTAATGTGTTAAATTCCACTCTTTGTGACATTATTAATATTCAATTTTAGAATAAATATAAATTATACTATCGAAGATAACTAGAGAGGTTTGAACAAAATTATTTTAACATAAAAGATTTAAAATTTTTTAAAATATTCATATGTAATTGTTTCTATTTATCTTGCTATATTAAATTTTATTTGGAAATTAAATGTAAGTGAATAAGAAAAATAGAGAAGATCATGTTTTAATGAATCTACTTTTTACTTTTAATTTTTCTAACATTCAGGTAATTTTAACAATACAATTACTGAAACTAGAACACATGTACCAAATTATCACAGATGCTTTCACTTTGTTCTCTCACTAAATACACTAAAATTAATATTTACCACAATATAAAGAACTATAAGAGTTACTTTGAAGTGATTTTCTAATCCACTTGGCTCATTAAAGTATATGGCAGTACATTATTTAGCTTGGGATCCTAAAACGAAATACCACAGACTGGGTAGCTTAAAGAACAGACATTTATTTCTCATAGTTCAGGAGGCTAGGAAGTCCTAGACCAATGTGCTGGCTGATTTGGTTTCTGGTAATGGCTCTCTTCCTAGCTTACATACAGCCACCTTATTTCTGTGGCCTCACAGAAAGAGAGAGAGTTGTCTGGTTTCTCTCTTCCTCTTCTTACAAGGGCACTAATCCTATTATGAGGACCCCACCTTCATAACTTTATCTAAACATAATTATGTCCCAAAGGCTCCATCACCAAATACCATTACATTGGAGGACAGGGCTCGAACACAGGAATTTTAAGGTGACACAATTCAGTCCATAGCATTCTGCCACCACCCCTTCCCAATTCATGTCCTACTTAAATGCAAAATACATTCATTTCATCCTAATAGCCTCAAAAGTCTTAATTTATTTCAGCATCAACTCTAAAGTCTAAAGTCCAAAGTCTTATTTAAATATCATCTAAATCAGATATGACTGAGACTAGAAATAGAAGCTGTTTGATCTTTTTGGGTCTTGTATTTAAGTTTTGTTAAGTGAGACCAGAGCAGTGTTTTGTCTAGGATTAACTTTTCTCCTCAAAAAGGAAGAATCCTTTTAAGTTCTAATAAGTCCTGTGAGTTATGAGGATTTCCAATCTGGCTGATGGAAATAGGCACTATTCCCAACCCTGTGTGAGCTATGAGTGTTGTTAAATCTAATTTTTTCAAGTGGTTCCTTCCCCACCATGAGTGATACATGTGCTTATCACTAATCAACTGATTGCATAAGAGTCACCTTCTGCAGATTTCCAGAGTTCTCACTGTGAGCAATTCTCTCCCTTCTGAAACATGGCTGTGCAAACCCTAGCTGCCTAGTTTTTTAAGGCCTCCAAGCTCTATCTGCTGAGTTAAATAGATTACTGGGCTCTGTCTGGGTTACACCTCCCTGAACCACGGCCTATAAACTTACTCGAGGCAGAAAGATGGGGCAATGATAAGGCTCACCTTACCTGCTCTCCCTCATTCCCACGCCCATCACTCTCAGTGACCATTGTTCTTAATTGCATCATGTGCAATAACTTAAGGGCCATTGTTTTATCTATTTGTATTTTTAGTTCTTTCTGCTAAGAGAATAAAGAAGCCCCAGAGAGCTCCTTTGCCCCTTCTACCCTGTGAGATTACAGCAAGATGATTGACCATGAACAAGAAAGTAAGCCCTTATCAGACACCAGCACCTTGATCTTAAACTTCCCAGCCTCCAGAACTGTGAGAAATAAATTTCAGTTGTTTATATGCCAGTCTATGTTTTTTGTGGGGTTTTTTTGATGTTGTTTTCATCAGCACCGCACTCTCCCGAGTGAGCCACAGGCTGGCCGCTTTTTGATGTTGTTGTTATAGCAACTTGAGAAAACTAAAACACATCCCCAAACAAGTATCTGTCCCAGATTATTACCCTTTTAAATATTTTGTTAGTAATGATACATTTAAAATTATTTTTGTGGCTGACTTTTGACTGTTTTCCCCACTATGAACTGCATAGAGTAGGGATTGTTTACGCCTCCCTCCCATCCTGTCATTTTGTTTAGACCATAGCACATGGCACTCAGGAATATTTGAATGAGTAACTGAATGAATGAGCTGTTCTCCCTGACTCCATTCTTTGCTTCAATTCTGATCTCCAGTTTTCTTGCAGATTAACTTTCCAAAACCATACTCCATATTATTATTTTTTTCTGTAAATGATATCAATAACTTCCAACTGCTTATTAAAGATTTAATAAGATTTTTTAAATCTGACTCTTAAGACTGCTATCATAGGTCATAGGTTTACGAGTTTATTATTTCTCCTTTATACTCTGACATACTGTTTTCACACCTCCTGCTTTTGACAAAGAAATTCCCTCTGTGTAAAAAGAAAAATCCTTTTTACTCCTCACCTTTGTCTGTTCTCTCTTCCAAGTACAGCAAAATCTCACTACTCCATGAAGCTGTGTGTCCATTAACTCCATGTAGAAGTCATCTCAACTTCTAAACTCCCAAATCTCTGTTCCCACATAACTTTGTAATATATTGATTTGTAAAATTGCTTAACCTTTTTCTAAGCTATAAGCACTTTCCAAAGAGAGGATGGGACTGCCTTAGCCACTTTAGTGTTTTCATCTAGAACTAGACAAATATAATTTGCTGGAATAATTATCACCATCTCATATGAACCTGTAAGTACAGGCTATAGAGCTTATTCTAGAAAATAGATACAATCTTTTATACTGATACCTGTAATTTTCTTTAAAATATGTCAGTGAACAATGTGATACATGGAATGCATTTTGCAGTTCAAACTATATTCCACGTACAGCAATCATTCTTATTAAGAGAACACATTCTAAAGGAGGTCAGCTCTGTTCTAATCAGGAAGCCTACTCTCCACATCTTGCTAATTAGTTTTCTGAATGTCAGATTTTTTTTCTTTTTGTGTAAGAAGACGAGGGTTGTCTGTTTACCAATATTATGAATTAGAAAACAAACTCTCATTCATAAAATTCAATGTATTGAGGTTATAGGGTTTGCATCAAATACTTTGGAGTTATGCCCCAATCTGCATGAGCTGGTTATGTAAATACAGCCAAGTGTGGCACCTAAACTCCTAGGTTTTTAGGAATAGTACCCAACTCTTTGTCTTGTGTCCAGCCATGGGATTAAATTTCACCTTGACTGATGCTGACAATAAGGGAAACAGAATTCTGCCTCTGGAATGCCATTGTGTTTGATGTCAGAACCATAGCAGGTCTCAGACTTGCACAAAGCATAACATGCCAAGAATATTTTACACCTCAGAGAAGATTTGTGTTCTCCTTGCTGAAGACACATTAGTTTTAGAAAAACTTTTTAAAAACATTTATATATTTACGCTGAGATTTTTTAAAATATTTTTTCTAACTTTATTATTAATAGAAACTGGCTTACAAAACTTTTAGATGTTTTATTAAGATAGCTTTGCCTGAAATTTACAAAATTTATGATAAAGAAAGCACCAATATTTCCTTAAAAGATATTAAATGTTATGATTAAGGCAGAAAGATTCTCTGTCAGAAGTGACAAATATATAATCAAATGCTAAGAAAATTATCCAAAAAAGCTTGATTTTATAGGAAAAGATACAAAGAAATTTATTTCTTGCCATCCAAAATTAAATATGACATATTTTCACTTTTAGGGCATTTTAGAAAAGTTTTTTCTGATGCTTAGACCTTATACTGGTCACTTTAGCAATGTCACAAAATTTTCTTTCCTTTATGGTACAGAAACTCTCCCTTTAGTTAAAGGGCTCTGCATACTTGCTGTTGTCCAAAGTGCTGTGCACAATCTTCCCTACACTTTATCTTCATTGAATTACTCTTCTTTCATCTAGTTCCTGAAATCACAGTTACTCTTCAACTCCACTTCTTAATTTTATTTCTATTTAACCATCTGAGTCTACAGTGATTTTATGTTGCCTGAACCCACTGTAGTTTGTTTTCCATTTATTATGTATTATCTGAAATATCTAAATTTTCAGTATCTTAATATATGTCTTATCTTCACCATTTAACTGCAAACCCTTCAGATCCTTTATTATTTGCACAGTGCCTAGCAGTGTGTCTTAAGCCTAAAATCACTTGACAGGTTGATTATAAGAAAGTAGCTACCGTACTTAAAAAGAGCAATTTAAAGATTTGCTATGTCAATAACTGGTATGTCAGGTTATTGTTTACAGATGCTCCATTTTCATCAAAGATTATTTGTAGTTTAGATTTTTTTAATCTACATTTGCATAAAAATTATTCCTGTCTGTCATTTTAACATTTCAATTGTGCAAAACTATCAAAAAGCAGTTAGGGAAATTATAGTACCTTTTCTCTAGAACTGATTTCTTAACAGGAAATCAAATCCAGAGCAAGATGGCAATAAGGTAATAATTGATACTTTTGTCTGTTTTCCAAAAAATAACATATTGTAAGCAAATGAAAATTTCAGAAAGTAGCCACATCTCATAGCATATGAAATTCAAAGTAGTTTACTTCTACATACAATCAGGGAATAAAGTAAATGGAGAAACAAATGTTCTCTCATACTTTTTAAACATATCCCTAAATATTAGTTAATTCAAAAGTATTATTAAATATGTACTATGTGCCAAACACTGTGTTTGGTGCCTGGGATACAGCATCAACTGGATCCCCTGCCCTAGATTTATATTCTAGGTCAAGGTCAGGCAAATGACAACTGTATATTAAATATAATAATAAGAAAGGATAATAATCATTTTGACTAAAGTTA
The DNA here is from genome assembly GCF_027409185.1 of Cynocephalus volans. NCBI lineage: Eukaryota > Metazoa > Chordata > Mammalia > Dermoptera > Cynocephalidae > Cynocephalus > Cynocephalus volans. The sequence goes on from NC_084464.1 coordinate 84,836,565, forward strand.
AGGGAAGGTCAAGCAGTAGCTGGTAGAAAGTGACAGTTGCAGGGGTGACCCAGAGAGCTAAGATGCAGAAGTGGTGGAAATAAATGTTGTATTAAATGACATTGTACATTCGGATTCACTCAATGTTTTAAAAATCTGCCATCATAGTTTGCTCTATGTTAAAAGCGCACACAGACCCAGACGTTTTGCTGAGGCTGGTCCGCAGTCACCAGTGTTCCTAAGTCCACCAGCCTGAGAACTACTCCATGCTCCGGATACTCCTGCATCTATGAAAACTCACGAGTGCTTTGCCCTGTTCCTCAGGATTTTATTCTCTGAACAGGGCAGAAAAGCTACCCCTCCTAATATGTCGACTGTCTCTCCAGCTAAGATGTACTATAATTTCTTAATGCATTGAAACAAGTTTAGATGGGTCAGAGAGGCAGACTGGGTAAGTGAAAATTATTATTCTTATTTTTTTATTATTTTAAAATAGATGTACAAATATGCATGAAAATAAATTCTTCTTTTCCTTCTATGTTTTCCTTCCTAACATCTGCTATGATGCCATGAGCAATGCCAAAGACAATAAGAAGAAAAAATACTGTCTGGAAGTAGTAGTTTCTATACATTTGTTCTTGAGAATAATTTGTACTAGAGAAATGGTGGAAATAGGAAGAATAGCAAGGTAGAATGCAGTAAGGGAATGAAGGTGTTTTAAGTCTAGGTGGTAACAGTGAATATGTTCGGATTGGTGGTCAGATTCTGGGTATATTTTGAAGCCAGGGCCAGCAGGATGTTTTCCTCTCATTAGATAGATGTGATATGATAGAAAGAAAAAGGTGAAGGATAAATCCAAAGATTTTGCTGTTAGCAAAAGGAAGGATGGAGACACCATTAACTGAGAGTGTGAAGGTTCCAGACAGGTTAAGCTTGAGATATTTAGTCAACATTCAAGTGGAGATGTTGAGTAGACACTTGTATATATGAATCCACAGCTCATCAGAAAGATCTCTAGTAAAGTTAGACATTTGTTAAGAGTTATCATATAGATGGTATTTAAAAACTGTATGAGAGAATAAAATAAATATGTGTAAGTAAAGCAGAGAACTTAATATATGAGTTTTGGAACACAGTAATGGTAAAAGATCCATTAGGTTCAAAATAAGACATATTAGAACTGAATAACTCTGTATCAATCATTTTAGGACACTGAATGGGTACCCAATGGGACTCTAAATGGGGGCTTTTTTTAACAATAACTTTTTGTAACTGGTTACAAAATAAATTTTCTCCTCTGGAAAGCAAGAACTATGCAAGTTCTAAAAATCACTTTCATGATTTAAGTTTTCAAAATATTGACTTGTATTGTAGAGAAATTAACTTCACATTTTTAGAAAATAACATATTCTTGAAAGAATACCTGGAGACAGAGAAAATATCTCATTTCTAAAATTCTCATGTTAGTTAATAAAATCTTAAAATAGTATCATATCAAAACTTAGTATTTTTAATTCTATTATTATTAATTATTTTCAGGTGTTTCTTATTTATTTATTTATTTGGACACTTTGAGTGAGTATCAAATGTCAGGAAAAGCACACAGGTTCATTTTAGGAAATAAACTGTAGATGTAATATTTTTATCTTCTGTTATTTTCTACTGTGTTAGAAAAATGTCAATCATATCGTGAAATAATTTCTTTTGGATGGTTTTGACTTGGATCCTGTTTTAGCATTTACTAAAATTTAACAGAAACATGCATTTGAAAATCAGATTTTTCTCTTAATCAAGGATTATTGTGGAAATTAAGGTACCCAGTAATGTGTGTCTGAGCATGCATGTGCTTGTGTGTATGTATAGGTGCATGTGTTGCATGTGTTCCTGTGTCTGTATATGTGGTGTGATATGTGCTTGTCCATGAGCACATTATTGGTGTTTATTGTATTTTATATTAATCTTCATAAAATAGAAATAAATACCTATAAATTATGCAAAAATTAGTATATACTCATCATCTGTTATAGGACATGTGTCAAGGGAGGCAACAGTTACATAAAAAAGGCACAACTCTATCTCCTAAACTGCCAGTTTACCTCTTGCAAAGTTTCAAAATGCAATGACTTGTTTCTGTAAGTTTGGAAACAAAGTTCCCTCATTATAGACTCTGACTTTAAGGAGCTCACAGTTTAGTGAGGTTAAAAAACATTCCAAATGTCACTATGATATTGTGTGAAAAGTGAAGCAGTAGAAATGAATCAGCTGTCACACAGCTGAGAGGAATGATTAAATTGACAACATGTGACAGGGAAGGTTTCCATATGGTAGTGGTAATTGCTGTACTTCTACAAGGATGTCTAGGGCAGTTAAATGTCTGCCATCTCATCCCCTTTTTTCTAAGCTAACTGCTGGTCACAGCTCCTGTCATTTTCTCAAGGACACCTTCCCTGACTCCTCGGGCTGATTCATGTTCCTTTGCTATATGTTCACCTCTTACGAATTGTATTCCTTTAATCTGTAGTAGTACGTTCACTAGTGAACCTCCCTCTCCATTGGAATGAGTGCAGGGAATATGTCAGTTTGTTCCCACTTGCATCCCCAGAACCTAACAGAATGCAATGCTTGACCTGACCAATAGGAGGAGCTCATTAATTACTGACTGAATGAAGAATTCAGAAATTTTAAAAAGAATTGAACTTTCAGGTGGCTTAGTGAAATAATCTGTATATAAACCTATCACATCCTTAAATAACCAGTTGGCTTTTTCAGGTCCCTTTGTACTGATTTTACTCAACTGGAGTGATAGTTTGCGTTATAGAACTATTAGACATGGTATTTAATAAATGTATTTATTCTTTTGGCTCTTCGGTAAGTTTAAACATTATCTTCAATAATTTATGCATTTTTGTCCTTATTGGCCTTCAAACTTTTCTTATTATTTAAGTCGATTCCACTTCAGCCTTTTCTTTTTTTCTTCTTCTTCTTTTTTTTTTCCTATGGTAGTTTGTTTTTTATTTAAACCATTATAACTCATTTATAAAAAGATTAACTACTTCAAGAGGGCATAATTTTAACTGAAGAATTATTTTCATTTTGAATGCGAAAAGTTAATAACCAAGAAACTCCAAGAATTCTGACAGTGGCCTTCAATAGGCACTTGGGACATAAGTACATATCGGATTTGTAGGTAATGTATTTTGGTGTTCATGTTAAAAGTGCAAGAGTTAGGACATGAATCTAGTTTGGAGAGGGAAGGTCCTACGCAAATACCAAATACTACAAGTGGTTGCACATATACAAGATCATCTGGTCAATAAAGATGGGTTCAGCGTGTTATTCCCTACTTTTATTATATTAAATTTAAAGATTGTTGTAATAGAGGGCTTTTTGTCTAAGAAGATACTGAATAAATTAGTGAGGGCTTCTTACATTTATTATTCATTAATTAAACTTATAATAGTACAGAGCAAAATAGTTCTACCTACAGTACAAAGCATGGACTACTCAAGACTGGATGTTTGGCTGGAAGATGCTTTATCACTGTGTTATCAGAATGGTTATAGTTTTCAGTTATAACTATTCTTGATTTCTAGGTATAAAATTAATTTAACTTTGTAATTATATATTTAGTTTCAATTCTTTCATTAATGCTACCATAGTTAGTAATGTTAGTTAATAATTTTATTGGCATAATATTTTTAACTACTAAGCTACTTGTAGGCTGTCCTGTAAACTTCACGATCATCACAAATGTTTTTTCCCTGAAATTGGTAGGGTAGGAAGGCTTCTTGGTCTCTTGCTTCTCATGGGTGGACTACAAGGAGGAGCAGGCTTGTGGCCTTCTTCCCACTGACACGTGCTGCTTGACATGGAGGAGTTCTGTGCAGAAAGCGGTGGCGTCCTTCATGAGGTGGTACTTGGTGCAGACGTTGAGAGCACTGTAACTGTCTGTGGTATCCGCCTCTCTAAAGTAGACCACCCTGTATTTGTGCAAATGAGCCTGGCTTCTTAGATCACTGCAGAAAAGGTTAAAGGCAAGGGGGAGCAGATCTTGAGAGTTCTCACTGGGGCTTGCCTCCCTCTTGCCGCAAGTACTGTCACACACGCTGTTGACATCATTGGAAAGAAGGAAGACTACTTTATCCGCTGCTTGCATCTGCATGGTAAGCCACTGCACTGGACCCATCTCAGCTATTTTCTTTTTCTGCCACTTTTCAGTGATGACCTCACTTTTGCAGTGGTTTTGAAGAAATTCAGTGAAGTAACAAACTGTGTGGTGGAAACATATTTCAGACGGGTAAACTACAAGAACCTTAATGGGAGGCAGTAGAGTCGTAGTAAAAATGGAAGGCTTCTTGATCCTTTCTGTTGGGGCAAAAAAGCATTTGATATCTGTGAACAGCAAATAGGCTTTCACTCTAGTGTAGACTATCATTGATAAATAATGATCCCGTGTTGAGCACCAGGGACCTTGTTACTGCCAAACAGGAAAAATATCCCTGACAGTCCTTTTGAACACATCACCTGAAACACATTAATGCTTAAACCTTAAACATGTTTTAAAAGACGTACTTTCTAAGTCCCTATCACTAATCAGTCCTGTCAATCAAGCCTTATCTTTTCAAGTAAATTCATGGAAACTGTTTAGGTTTTAGGTACTTTATTTGAGGTGGGGGTTGTAATTTTAGTATTTTTAGTGCTGGATGTAAACAGAGACCTCTGCCCTTTGCACTGCACATCACATTCTGAGTTGGGTCAACTCAGTAGTTGGTGCCATCTTCTACCTGCAGGTGGTAGCGTTTCTTTATAGTTCCATAAAGTGGTGCCCCATTTCAGCCCCTGGAACTTAACTGGATTCTGCCCTGTAAGGTGCTATAAAACAATAACAATGCATGAAACTATACAGGTCAAACAGCATCCCCTAAATATAAGTATTCCTGAGGTAAAAGTGCCACATGGCTTTCTTAGAACAGAGAGTTAACTTTGTTCTATCTACAGTGTCACACAACTCACGGTGTATTTGTATTTCCTTTTCTACATGTGGAAAGAAGGGGAAGTAGAGGTTTTTAATGGGTCTGCCTCTAAATGTATTTATATAAATACTCTGATTTCTGTATTCAGATACTCAGTTTTAGAGTTGACAAAGTTCTTTGAGAGTATATGAATCCAAGTGAATATTTCTCTTATGCCTTAGCAGAAGTATTTTTAAAGAGTAGGAACTAGCACAGAGTACCTATGCAGGTAAAATGCAATTTGTTATCAGCCATCTTTTGCCCATTTTGGTACTTGTAGATGCGTCAGTGGTAAAAATAAAACAGGTGGTAGCCACCAGATCTGGGAGTCCTGACCCTGCTTTAACCGGGCAGGTGTGATCCAGTTATCATATCAGTCTCCACAGGAATGCTCTAGGGCATTAAATAAATGCTGTTTAACTGGGAAATGTCAATGTTTGATTGCCTCTGGAGGAATCTCGTTTAAGAAAATTCAAAATGTTATTTCCTCATTAGGATATAATTAGAGAATTATAACCCTTACCATGTCTCCAACATTAGGTAGATCCCAACCGCCAGCACCCATGCGGCCACCAGCAGAGATGGGAGAAGAAGCAGCCAGTCTCCTAGCACACGTGTGTCTGAAGAAAACAATGCTTGCTTACCTTTGTGCAAACATAACCACATTTATCTCTATTTGAAAGCTAAGATTTTTACTCTATACTTTGTACAAGTGTAGAAGTTTAATCCCTTTAAAACCAAGGGTCAGAAGATCTTTGGGGTGCCTGCTGATGGGTGTGTTTTTCAGAGTGTCCAGGTCTTTCATTAGATTCTCAAAAGGCATATGGGACCCATTAAGCTAAAAAAGTTACAAACAGTCCTCTAAGATCTCTTTGGCTTCTTCCTCCTTAAATGCACAGGCATTTTCACTGTGGTAACCAGTTTATGTTTGGTTATTTGTTCCTTGAGAAATTGATGTTATTCTGGATGCATTTACTTACATACATAGTTATGTATAGATGGCATTCTTAAAGGCTGTTTTGTTGGGCTGACATATGTGGGGTATAATGCCACCCTCTCACAGAAAAATCAAGGATCAGGTGAGCTCAGGGACACCAAAGTGCTTGGGTGTCCATAAGGCACTGTGCCCACACAGAAGTCGCAACTGTTAGGCACCTGGGTGGTCTTTAGTTGGTGTGGCTGAGAGTCTAAGAATAACACGATTCAACCTTTGACACCACCCCAGGCCTAGGTTGTGGAAACATTTTATTTGTCCATCTATAAAGAAAGAATTGACATATCTTTAAATCCAGAGAGACATTTTCCAGAACATGACGCTCTCAGGCACCAGTGAGGCATGTCTTTTGGTGCCAGTATTCCTAATTTGTTATCCAAATGTTGACTGGGTGACCACATCAAGTCACATTTACAGCCAGGCCTGGGCTGCTGAGACTGATAAGAGAAACAGAGTGTAGGGAAATGCACATTTCACCCTGTTCTTTTACACCACTGACTTTTTCCAGCAGGTCCTGTGGCACTTTAACATCTATTTTGCACCGTTTATTCTCTCCCTTCTGTATATCCTGCTTTACAAAGGGTTGTGAGTGGTTTTATAAATAAAGCCTTCATTATTATTTTCCAGGACAGCACTGGCAGCTTTCTCTGCACCCCAGTTCAGCACACACAGACAGGGACTCCCATCACACTCCCCACGTGGACACACCCTGCGACATATTGATTGGGGGGGCAGTGATGGGCCCTTCGTGTCCTGGACCTGTTTGATCATCCTGTGAAAATGATGGGCACTTACTGTTGTCCACAGGGAAGGGGACTCCTGTTTGTGGGCAAAGCACAACAGCTCCTTTGCATCAGATGCAATCGTTGCCACAAGTAGGAAAATATGGAATCACCTGAACCACGGCACCTTCACACCACTTCAGCCTTTTCATGTCTCCATCCGAAATATTATATTCTGAATACTTTTCTTGGTCGTGTTTTTAACCTTAGCTTTCTTCTACCCCCAAACATACTGCAATGGACTGGCTTGTCACAAATTATTTCTTGTAAATTCTATTTGCAAATTGACAGCAATTATAAGATTCTCCCTGTATTTAAAATTATATTTAATTTTTAATAACCATTCAATGTGTTGAAACTTTAACATCAGAAAAATAAAATATGTTTTACCTCTGGAATGATCTAACCAAAGGAAATCTAATTGAATGTACTAGGTTTTTTTTCCACTAAAAAGTTATCATTTACAGTGTATTATTAATTAGAACTAGTTATATAGTTAGTGAGACTAATTACTTGCACAAGACAGAAAAGAGAGAACCTAATATTTCAGAGCATTACAAAAGATCTCCATGTGGAAATTTTTTCTGTTGAATTAATTTTTTATCACAGATACAATATATAGTTTGGTATCAAAAGGAGAACAGTCTACACTACTTATGAGAGCCAAATTGGAGAAAATAATATTAAAACCCTAGGGAGTTCCAGTCATGAAATTAAGATATATACGTATTTATGGAAAAAAGCATCACACACACTATAGAAAATAAAGATGGGAAAATCTATGCATGGGCAAAAGTTAACTCTATGTAGTTACTGAAAGAAATTTTTAAAGAAAAAAGCCTCTACTGTCTCCAAATTAATGTCCCTGCCTTCCTCTCTAAAACTACTGTTTAAATAATAAACTCTTCCTTTGAGCTAAAGCCCTATGAGCATACCTCATTGGTTCATATTAATAAATTGACATAGACTGCAAATTAGTTAATCAACAGACCAAAATCAGGATTAAGAAGCAAGAAGATATTTTCTCTTTCTCTCTCCTTTTTAAAAAAAAAAAAAATTATTGCAACATAATTGATTGTACGTATTTGTGGGATACAGCATTGAATATCAATGCCTGTGTGCAATATGTGATACTCCAACCAGGACAATTAGTACATTCAACATTATGTGATGTAATCCTTTTCTGTGGCCCTTACCAATTTCTTGCTACCCACCCCTGCTTTCCCACCTCTGGTGGCTTCAGTTCTGTTCTCTCCTTTTGAAAGTTCAATGAATTACTGTGATTCCTTCCTTCCTTCCTTCCTTCCTTCCTTCCTTCCTTCCTTCCTTCCTTCCTTCCTTCCTTCCTTCTTTCCGCTCCCGCTTATGAATGAAGACATGCAATATTTCTCTTTCTGTGTCTGGCTTTTTTCACTTAACATAATTTTCTCTAAGTTCATCCATGATACTGAGAATGGCAGAATTTTATGATTTTTTTTATAGCAGAATAGTATTCCATTGTGTATATACACCACATTTTCCTTATGCACTCATCCATCAATAGACATTTAGGTAATTTCCCACTTTTGGCTATTGTATATAGAGCTGTGATAAACATGGGAGTGCAAATATCCCTTCAACATGAAGATTTCTATTCTTCTGGATATGTACCAAGCAGTGCGATTGCTGTTTCATATGACAGTTTTATATGTTACCTGTTTGAGGAACCTCCATACTGTTTTCCATAATGGCTGCACTAATTTACATTCCCATCAACAGTGTAGGAGGGTTTCCCTTTCTCTGCATCCTTGTCAGCACTTATTATTTTCTTTTTGATAATAGCCAGTCTAACTGGAATGAGATGATATCTCAATGTGGTTTTTATTTGCATTTACCTGATGCTTAGTGATGTTAAGCATTTTTTCATGAACCTGTTGGCCATTTGTACATCTTCTTTTGAGAATTGCCTATTCAGCTCCTTTGTCCATTTTTTAACAGGGTTACTTGGTTTTTTTTTTTTACTGTTAACTTGTTTGAGTTTCCTTAATTCTGCATATTAATTCCTTGCTGGATGTATAATTTTCAAATATTTTATCCCACTCTCTAAGTTGTCTTTTTGCTCTATTGTTTCTTCTGCTGAGCAGAAGGTTTTTAATTTGATACGATCCCATTTATTTATTTTTTTCTTTCTTGCCTGTGCTTTTGTGGTCTTATTCATAAAGTAGTATTTGCCTAGTACTACTTCCTGAAGTATTTCTCCTATGTTTTCTTTTAGAAGTTTTATAGTTTCAGGTCATATATTTAAGTCTTTAAGCCATTTTGAGCTGATTTTGGTATATGGCAAGAGATATGGGCTAGTTTCATTCTTCTACATATGGATGTACAGTTTTCTCAGCACCATTTATTGAAGAGAGAGTCTTTTCCCCAGTATACATTCTTGGAAACTTTTTCAAAGGTCACTTGGCTGCAAGTATGTGGGTTGATTTCTAGATTCTCTATTCTGTTCCTTGGTCCAATTATCTTTTTTTTTTTTTAATGCTATGACCAGGCTGTTTTGGTTTCTATAGTTTTGTAGTATAATTAGAAGTCAGGTAGTGTTATGTCTCTGGCTTTATTTATTTATTTATTTTTTGCTCAGGATTGGTTTGGCTATTGGGGTCTTTTCTTGTTTCATATGAATGTTAGGATTGTTTTTTTCTAATTCCGTGAAGAATATCATTGGTATTTTGGTGTGGATTTCACTGAATCTGTAGATAACTTTAGGTAGTATTGACAATTTCACAATGTTAATTCTTCCAATCCCAAAGCATGGAATGTCTTTCCATCTTTTTGTGTCCTCATTAATTTCTTTCAGCAGTGATTTGTAGTTCTTGTAAAGATCTTTCACCTCCTTGATTATATTGATTCCCAGCTATTTTATTTTTTGGTGACTATTGTAAATGGTCTTGCTTTCCTGATTTATTTTTCTGCTCATTTATTATTGGAGTATAAAAATGCTGCTGGTTTTTGCATGTTGATTCTGTATCCTGCAACTTTTCTGAAATTTTATCAGCTGTAAGAATTTTTTGGTAGAGTCTTTAGGTTTTTCTATATATAGGGTCATGTCTTCTATAAACAGGGAGAGTTGTGAGGTTTTCTTTCCAATCTGGATGCCCTTTGTTTATTTCTCTTGCCTGATTGCCCTGGCTTGTTCTTCCAATATTATGTTAAATATCAGTGGTTAGAGTGGGCATCCTTGTCTTATTCCTGCTCAGTATCATCCAGGATGATATTGGTGGTGGGTTTGTTACAAATGGCTTTTACTGTGTTGAGATACTTTCCTTATATACTTAATTTACTGAGAGGTTTTATCATAAAGGGATATTGAATTTTTTCAAATAATTTTTCTGCATCTATTGAGATAATCATATATCTTTTGCCCTTGATTTTGTTGATGTGGTGAATCACATTTAATCTCTTGCATATATTGAATCATCCTTGTCTCCCTGGAATGAGTCCCACTTGATCATAATGTATAATTTTTTTGATGTGTTGTTGTTATATTAGTTTGCTAATATTTTGGTGAGGATTTTTGCATCTATGTTCACCAGAGATATTGGCCTGTAATTTTCTTTTCTTGCGTATTTTTGTCTGATTTTGGTATCAGGGTGATACTGGCTTCATAGAATGAATTTGGGAGAATGGCCTCCATTTTAATTTTTTGGAATAATTTAAAGAGAATCAGTATTAATTCCTCTTTAAAGGTTTGGTAGAATTCAGAGTAAAGCCATTTGGTCTTGGGATTTTCTTCACTGGGAGACTATTGATTACTCCTTCAATCTCATTACTTATTATTGGTCTGTTCAGGTTTTCTATTTCTTCTGGGTTCAGAAGAAAACAGTAGTTTGTATGTGTCCAGAAATTTATTCATTTCCTGCAGGTTTTCAAATTTGTTGGTGTAGAGTTGTTCATAATAGTCTCTAATGATTCTTTATATTCCTGTGGAATCAGTTGTAATGTCTCTTTTTTCATTTCTAATTCTTGTTGTTTGGGTCTTCTCTCTTCTTTTTTTAGTTAGCCTAAGTAATTGTTTGTCTATTTTGTTTATCTTTTTGTGTATTAATGGTAGTGATGATTGTTTTTTGGATTCCAGATGTAGGATTTCCTTGAGGATTTCTTGTAGAGCTGGTCATGTTGCAGTGAACTCCACAGTATTTGTTTGTCTGGGAAATATACTATTTCTCCCTATTTTTGAAGAATATTCTTGCTGGGTATAGTATTCATGACTGGAAGGAAGGGGTTTTTTGTTTGTTTTTTTGATTTTAGTATTTTGAATATATCACCACATTCTCTACTGGAATGTAATGTTTCTGTTGATGAGTCTGCTATTAGTTTGATGTGGACTCCTAATACGTGATTTGATGCTTTTCTCTTGCTCATTTTAAGATTCTCTCTTTGTCTTCGAATTTTGCCAATTTGATTATAATGTCTCAGAGAGCATCTTTTTGCACTGAATCTGTTTGAGGATCTTTGATCCTACTGGATCTGAAAGTCCATGTCTATCCCTATACCTGGGATATTTTCTGCTATTGTTTAACTGAATAGGTTTTCAATGCCTTTTCCTTTCTCCACTCCTTCTTTAACACCCATGATTCAGATGTTTGTGTGCTTAAGGTTGTCTGTAAGCTCTCTTAGATTGTCTTCATTTTCAAAATTTCTTTACTTCTTTATTTATTCTTGTCCACCAGGTTATTTCAGAAAAACCATCTTCAAGGTGAGAAATTCTTTCTTCTGCTTGGTCTGTCCTGCTGCCTAAGTTCTCAGTTGTGTTTTTTATTCTGTTGAATGAATCCTTCAGTTCCAGGAGTTCTGCTACATCTTTTTCTAAGTATTAATCTCTTTTTAAATTTCCTCCTTATTATCCTAGATACTTCTTCTCATTTTGTTGTGTCATCTGACTGAGTCTTCTTGTATCTTACTGAGTTTCCTTAAGACAGATGCTCAAAATTCCTTTACATTAATTTCAAGGGTTTCCTTCTGTGGGGTCTGGCACTTGAGATTTATTGTACTCCTTTGGTGGTGTCATGTTTTCTTATTTTTTTTTTCATATTTCTATTATCTCCACACTGATGTCTGGTTATCTGATATAACAGTTGCTTCTTCTATTACTCTGGAGTGGGCTGTGAGGAGTGAGACCTCCTCCCTTAGATGTGTTTTATATTGTCCATTGAGTAGGGCATTTTAGTATTGGTTCCACAATAGTGTAAACTCTGTGTGGGTACTCAGTCTGTATTTAGTGTTCAAGGTGTGTGTGAGTGCCTGCATGGCCTAGGCTCTGGGGCATTTAGTGATTCCTTGCTGAGGTTAATGACAGTGTTTTGGTTTGTTGAGTACATGGGCAAGTTATCAAGTCCTTGGGAGAAATTTCTGGATGCCCTGTCACTCTTTGGCTGGGGTGGGTGTCCTGGGTGGGCTTGTTGGCATGCTGGCTAGTGTCCCATGACCCTGATGGGTGCACTGGGGTATACTGGAGCTCCTCAGTTTGAATGGGTGACCCTGGTCAGGACTTCTCTTTCCTCTTCCTATAGGAAGAAGCTCCTCCTAGGTTCTTGCCTCCCTCAGTTTGGGGATAGGTTGGTGGTGACTGGGTATTTTCTTCCTCACTTTATTTGGGTATCCTGGGTTTCTGCACTCTAAGGGAATTCCATGTATGTCTGTTCCTGATTAAGCCAGTTGTGTGGGCTTTGCATATATCTACCTCATCCTCTGTGTGCTGCTACATATGGCAGCATAATTCCTCCTGTGGGTTGGGCCACTGAGTCATGAGTCAGCACTATGTCACCTCTGTCCCCTGGCTCCACCGGTCACTCTCCTTCTGTCAGTGCAGTTGAGTGTTTGGAAGCTTGCCTACGTGGCAGTTTGGGCTACTGTAGTGGTAGCAGCTGCTGCTGTGGCAGTAAGCCACCTTTGTAGTGGCAGTGGCTGTGGTGGTGGCTGTGTTGGACCACCCATGTGGCAACAGTGTCTGTGGCAGTGGCAGGGAGATGACTTTGGCTCCTGATGTCCCTCACACTCCTGCCATCTGTTGAGTGGGGGCTGCCCATGGCTGCTGAGGTCCCTGAGTGCACTCCTGCTGTCTATTGAGAAGATATTTTTAATTACACGTATTTGTAAATTTAAATGTTATGCTGTGAAGACTCTGAATTCTTCTCTTTTCTTTGGAAGATTGTTGCCTTTTTTGTGTCAACAGGCAGGCATTAAATTATTTAGATTCAAACAGTAAATTCTGGCATTTGGATGTCAGCTCAAATCACCTACTAATGCATGACCCTGGATTGTTCAGAGATTATAGAAGAATTTATAGACAAAATTTTGAGCACCCCCTCCTGTGTTCTGTTATTTTCAGGATTCCCCCTATCTCTACAACAAGTTAGGACACATATTATTCTTTCCAGTTCCTTAGGCCAGTTTGAGTTTAGCAGTCTCTTGTGGTCTAACTAGAACCTGGCCTTACACTGGAAGAGGCCTGGCCTCAGTAGTCCAGAGGCACGAATATGTGAAATTCACCCACTGCTACTCTCCCTCTCCAAGTATCAGCCCCTTCCCAGAATCACCTGCCTCTGTTGTCTCTTCAGTGCATTTAGAAGTTACTTTCCATATACGTTCAAGAGTTTATAGCTGTCTAGAGTTTACCTTATTATTTGTGTGATTTTAAAATCAAAGTTATTAAATTTATTTTAATTTGTCTGAAGGGTCATCTATTTTCAGTAATATTTACATGGGCTTTCTCCCTAATGTAGTTTATAAATCACTGTAATTATAAAGCCAAATTGAAAGAATTTAAAAATTATTTCATAATCTTCCTATATTTGAAAGCCAATGATCAAAGTAAATATGAAATTGAGTAATAACTTTATTTTTCCTTAAGCTGCAGCTTTTAGCAAGATGAAATAAGATGCCAACATATGTCAATAATTGAAGTTTAACTTTTACTTTCTGCTGGATATTATCAAATTTTATGTTGTATTATTAGATCTTTGTATCTGACTAATCACTGATATTGTAATTCTCAGTATACTTTAATGAAATGAATTGAAAGTTTTCTATAGCTTGTATTTTCATAGTTCTAGAACAAAAAGAGCATGGTTTGTAAAATTAAAAAATAAATTGCCTTACCTACAAAACTTTAGAAAATATGAGAGGTCTTCAAAAGATTCATGTAAAGATTTGTATTATCTTTTAATTCTATTTTTCCAGAAACTTTTTGAAGTACCCTCATATAACCACACATAATGAGAAAATAAGTGTTTGGTGAATTAATCTCCAAAGTGTCCCAGGAGGGAGAGAAACAGAAAGTGGAGGCACAAAAAGGAATGTGAAAAAGAGCTGCCTATGGCCAGATATGGAGAATGTTACATTTAGTGGTTCAGTCAGTCTAGTAGCCTCAAGGGTATTAGAAATCCCTACTACGGGTATAAATCCATAATTCTGAGGGAGTAGTAAAGCGATAGTGAAAGAAATTGTATTTGAAAAATAGGGCTTTTTCTACTGAAAGATTTTTTTCCAAGCTTCATTATTAAAGATAGTTCTTGCTAGTTCTTGCAGTTTTACTGCTAGTTTCTTGCAAGCTGTGTATTATAGTCACCCTTGAAGCCTCTTCATAATCTGTCGGAGTCTTCTAGACCTTTTTATCTTTTTAGTGAATTTAACACAATGAGCCTAGGATTCTGAGGGCCTGTTAAGAAACTGTCTCCCTTTACAAAGGGCTTTGATTCCTAGTGCAGTCAAGCTTTCAAAATGACTTGATTTACTTTTATTAACAACAACAGTACATGTTTAGGAACTTTTCATCTGCCTTCATAAACTCTTCTTTTTCCTCCTCTTCCTCCTCATTTCCTCCTCCTTCTTTTTATCCTCTCTTTCTTCTTCTCTCTCTCTCTCTCTATCTCTCAATAGAAATTTTGAGTGATTGCTCTGTTGCTGTCTGAGGGCTTTCTCAGATACAGTCAGATGGCCACTAGGCCACTAGAGTTTTAATTTAGATCCTGATTCTGAAAAGATGCCTGGTTTTCCTCTACCTCTCCCTGTACTTCAGGGTATTTACTTCAGGTTCATTGAGAGCCATCTGGTACTAACTTTTTTTCAGCATTTGTAGTTTTGTTTTTAGCCTCTTTTTGTAAGCAGGGCCAATCCCACTCCTGTCACCGGCTTCAAGCTGTGAGGCTGGATCTCCTCCCTTACCCTCTTGCCAATTACTTCGAGTCTTTACTCTGCAGGAGCTTCTACTGCCTCTGTGCACCCACAGGACTCAACAATTCAATCCAGTAACTTCAGGTCTGCCTCCTATTTTGTATTTTCATTTCATTTCCTAATCACAGACACATTTATACATTTATATTGTATATGATCCCAGCAATGCCTTTTATATTTTCTCTTTTCATTTTTTTATCCCCTTTAGCTCTCTCTTTGTGGCTAAGGAGGTATATAGTATATGAAATTAGCCTATTATCTTGATCCTTCTGTGATTCAACAGTTTGCTAAATATATGGTCCTGTTTTAAGTCTCAGGTATAAATCAAGGTGTGAAATGTTTCCAAACTAAGCATCAGACTGTTTTTATACTTACACAGTCAGGGAAATCTTTTTGATTTTTGTTGTATTTTGATGAGGTTGTTTGTTTTGCTTTGTTTTGGCAAAGACACTGAGCAAAAAGCTCAGGCATATAAAGAAGTATTAAATTTTTTAAAAAGCATCAAATTTCAAATATCTGAGTTTTTTGCCTACACTTCTAGTTTTCCTTTCAATATTATTCTCCAGGATATGTTACTGATACCAATGGCAAAAGCATCAATATCCAGGTGAAAATTAGTACTTGCTGTAGGTACTGCCTTTATTCTTCATCTTGGACTTTTCTTCTCCTACAACTAAACATATATTTTAACTTTTCGTGTCACACCCAACAATTCCATTTACTTATATTCCTCTAAAATGTATTTGTTATCCTCACACAATTAAAAATACCATTGAAAGAACAATTGAGGGGGATAATCTCAGGTGTGGTAAACTACTTTCTGATGGTAAATTTCACACAAAATAAGAATTAACAACTTGACACTAACAGGGTGACATTTAATAATTTACCAATTCTATCCAGTAGTCTAAATATTTATATCACAGAGTTCACATATTAAATTATCTGAAGTATGTTTCTTAGGGTGATCACCAAGGCATCAGGAACTAATAATCAATAGCATAACTGTAGCAACGTGACATTTTATCGGAGTATACACGTTAATCACTGACATTGTAATTCTTAGTGTACTTTGATGGAATGAGTTCAAAGATTTCCAGAGCTAGTATCTTCACAGTCCTAGAAAAAAAGAACATGGTTTACAAAATTAAAAAATAAGTTATCTAGAAGAGTTTAGAAAATAGGAGGGGTCTTCAAAAAGTTTATGGAAAGACTCACATTATCTTTTAATTCTACAAACTTTTTGAAGTACACACCTATACCACATATAATTGACTATTAGCTTATTAACACATTAATACATATTCTGAAAAAAACTGCTGTGGATATAATAATTAACAAAGCACAAAATTTACGCTCCTATAGCTCATAATCTAAAATGGTGATAAAAACAATGTACAATAACTAATTAAGGCATAATTAAGGTATATGATCACCTAATTAGCACATAGGGGTATTTTTTGTTTGTTTGTTTTCATTTATTTTGAGATAGAACTTTTTAATTTCTTTTTGAGATATATAAACTTCTGTGAACAAAAATAAATAGATAATAATACTGTTAACTGACTTGGACCCACCACCAAGCTTAAGAAATGCAACATTGGGAGTAAAACTGAAATATTCTTTTATGATTATTTTTAGTTCCAGTCTTCTCCTTCTGTGTTAGGAAAAAAGACTATCCAAATTCTAGGTACCTCACAAGTCATTATATGTTTGCTATTTACCTGTCGTTAAAATGATCCTTGAAGTATTTCTATATCATGTATTAAAATCTAATATATTGCTTCTATTTTTGCACATGATGTAGAGAACTGAAAATAATGTCACTCCCACTCCAACAATAAGACAAAAAACCAGATAAAGTACAAATTAATAATTCTTGAACCTATCAGAGAATTGAGTTGGCAAGCAATGAGGTAATCTGAACTCCAAAGAGACACAGGACGTACAATCTGCCTCATCTTTGACAAAAAGTGAAAGCAACAAGCCTCACGCTGCCTGAAAGACAAGCGGATAAGAAAAAAGTAAGCTAAACTGTTAAAGAACTACCAACAGCCGAGTATTGGCCTATGTGTCAGTTTTAAATAGCAACTAACAAAAGGGGAGTTTTCACTTGTTCACAAACTATTTTCTACAGGCCTCCATGGGTACTCATGAGTAAGACTGGGGCCAAGACAGGACAGGTGTGAGTCCCCACTGAGAAGCAGGTATGCTGAAGGTGATGATGTCTGATGGGAGAAATGCACACAGCCCCATCTATTTCCCCAAACATTTTCTTCTACAAAGCAAAAGCCTTAAGTCATTAGGGAAAGGATAGCAAAAGCTGGAGAAAAGAAAAAAAAAAATGTGTGTGTGTGTGTATATATATATATACACACAAACACACATTCTACCTATGGATTGGGCAGATAATCCTTTCTGACTTAAGACCATATACTAATAGAAGACTATGTCTTCTGCTGGGACAGGGGTAAGAAACTCCCACCTACCAGCAACAATAAATAGGAGTCAGAGACTGGCTATTAACGAGAAGAGTAGGTGGAGGTAAGAGATAAAGAAATACTGAAAGGAACAGCTACACAGGGCCTGTATAAGACTGAGGCTGGACCAAACCAATAATCACCTGTTTCACTTGAGCTTAGCATGAAATAACAAGCAACATCATTCTACTGTTTGGTGAGAGCAAGATTGTGGAGATAGAGATTCTGCACTGAATAGATTAAAAAATTCTGAGAAAAGAACAATGAACTTGAAGCACTTCAACAGAAATGATCATAACTGAATCCAAAAGAGAAAAATAAACTAAGAAAAAAGAAAAGAACAGCTAAGATCTGTGGAAAATACTTGTCTAACATATGAACAATTGGGGCCTCAGAAAGAAAAAGAAAACAGGACAGAGGACATACTTAAAGAGATGTCTAAGAATTCTCCAAAAATAATGAAAAACATAAAACCAGAGCATACAAAAAAGACCTGCAGACAAAAAATGGTTCCTTGAAAAGATGAATGAGTAAGACTCTGAGGAAACGGGTTGGGAGAAGAAAGGGAGAGAAAGAAGAGAGTGCACAGATAATATTAGTAATGAATAATAAAGAAAAACATGATGAGAAATGAAGCAGAGTCTTGAAACTATAATGAATCTGAAAAAGCTACATACTGTATGATTCCAACTATATGACATTCAGGAAAACGTGAAACTATGAAGACAGTCAAGAGATCAGTGACTTCCAAGGGCCAGGAGGGAGGGAATATGAATAGATGGAGCACGGGGGATTTTTAAGGCAGTGAAACTACTCTATATGATACTATATTGCTGTATACATGTCATCGTACATTTTTCCCAATTCATCAAATGTACACCACCACCAAGAATGATCTTTAATGCAAACTACAGACTTTGGGTGATAACGATGGGTCAATGTGGGAGCATCAATTGTAACAAATGTGCCACTGTGGTGGGGGATATTAATAATGGGGGAGGCTGTGCATCTGTGGGGGAAAGAGGTAAAGAGGTACATGGGAGATCACTGCAGAATGTTGCTGTGAACCTAAAACTGCTCTAAAAGTCATATATATATAAAAGTTCATGGAAAGAGTCATATTATCTTTTAATTCTTTTTCAACAAGCTTATTTTGATGTGCCCTCATATAGATGTATATAAATAAGTGTGTGTGTGTGTGTATGAATATACATACCAGGGGTCTCCAAAAAGTTAATGGAAAGATTCATATTATCTTTTAATTCCATTTTGCCATGAGCTTTTTGAAGTACCTTTGTATATGTACTTGTGTGTGTGTATATATAATATGTGTGTGCATGTGTGTATATATCTATATCTATGCACATATAGATATTAGATATGCTAACACATTTGAAAATTTTGACATGTGTTTATGCATAAATGACTCAAGAAGAAAAAGAAAACATAAATGATACTGGGACCAGAAATACAATTGAGATAGTAGTTGAAAAGTCTTCTACAAATAAACATCAGATTTAAATAGTTTTATAAGCAATTTCTACCAGATTTTAAAGTAACATGTAATTTTAATCTTATACAAAACTTTCAGAGAATAGAAAAAAAAAAAAAGAGTATCAACTTAATTATACTTTGTTGTTTTTTTAACAATTATTTGTACATATTGGTGGGGTACAGTGTGTTTCAATATATGCACATAATACACAATGATTCCCTTAGGATAGATAGCATAGTTTTGTATCCATTAGTCCACCATTTTTCCTTTTCTCCCCTGCATCTGGTAAGTACTCTCTACTTCTTTGACCCCACCCCCTCCTTTTTTTTTAGATTCCATATATGAGTGATATCATGCAGTATTTGCCTTTTTGTTCCTGACTTATTTCATTTAACATGATGGTTTCCAGTTCCACCCACGTAGCTGCAAATGATAAGATATCATTTTTTAAATAGATGAGTAGTATTCCATTTTGTATGTATACCACAGATTTTTTATCAGTCCATGCATTGATGGACATTTAGGTTGATTCCATTTCTTGGCTATTGTGAATAGTGCTGTGATAAATATGGGAGTGCAGGTGTTTTTTTGATATATTAATTTCATTTCCCTTAGGTATATAACCAGTGGTGGGATAGCTGTGTATTAGGGTAGATCTATTTTTAGTTCTCTGAGGAAACTCCATACTGTTTTCCATAGTGAATATATCAGTTTACAACCCTTCCAGCAATGTAGAAAAGTTTCTTTTCTCCACATCTTTGCCAGCATTTGTTATTTTTTTGTCTTATTGATAATAGCCATTTCTCAATTTTGTTTTAATTTGCATTTCCCTGATGATTAGTGATATTGGGCATTTTTCATGTGCTCAGTGGCCATTTGTAAGTCTTCTTTTGATAAATGAAAAGTGTCTTCAAGTCCTTGGCCCATTTTTTAATTGAGTTATTTGTGGGATTTGCTGTTGAGTCAAGTTGCTCTGGATATTAGCACCTTGTCTGATGTGTAGTTGGAAATCACTTTCTCCGATTCTGTAGATTGTCTCTTCACGTTGTCAACAGTGTCCATTGTTGTGCAGAAGCTTTTTAGTTTGATGTAGTTCTATTTATGTATTTTTGCTTTAGTTGCCTATGCCTTGATAGTCAAACTCAAGAAAGCACTGCCCACTTCCATTTTGTTTAGTGTTTCCTTTAGTTTTCTTCGATTAGTTTCATAGTTTGGAGACTAAAACTTATGTATTTTGAGTTGATTTTTGTTCATGGTAAGAGATAGGTGTCTAGTTTCAATCTTCTGCATGTGGATATCCAGTTTTCCCAGCTCTATTTATCAACAAGGTTGTTCTTTCTCCATTGCATGTTTTCAGCATCTTTGTCAAAAATCAGTTAGCTGTAAGTGTGTGGGTTTATTTGGGGTCTTTATATTCTATTCCATTGGTCAATTTGTCTGTTTTTATGCCACTACCATGCTGTTTTGGTTACTATAAATTTATAGTCAAAGTCAGAAGTGTGGTGCCTCAAACTTTGTTCTTTTTGTTCAAGATTACTAAAGCTGTACTGAGTCTTCTGTAGTTTTACTACAAAATTACTTAAAATTTAATTAATTAAATTAAATTAATTAAAATTAATTAAAATACAAATTTTAAGATTTTTTTTTTATTTCTGTGAAGAATTTCATTGTATTTTGATAGAGATTATAATGAACACATAGATTGCTTTGGGTAATGTGGACCTCTTGATGTTGTTAATTCTTCCAGCCCATGAACATGGGATATCTTCCCATTTATTTTTATCATCTTCAATTTTTTTCACCAATGTTTTATAGTTTTCATTGTAGAGGTCTTCCACCTCCTTGGTTAAATTTACTCCTAGTCATTTCTTTCTTTCTTTCTTTCTTTCTTTCTTTCTTTCTTTCTTTCTTTCTTTCTTTCTTTCTTTCTTTCTTTCTGTCTCTCTCTCTCTTTCTCTCTCTCTCTCTCATAACTACTGTGAATGGGATTACTTTCTTGATTTCTTCTTTGGCTATTTCATTGTTGGCATGTAGGAAGACTATTGATTTTTGCATGTGGTTTTGTAACCTGACACTTTACTGAAGTCATTTATTAATTCTAGTAAGATTTTGGTGGAATCTTCAGGGTTTTCTATGTATAGGATCAAGTCATCTGCAGCATCCTCCTTTCCTATTTAATGCTGGCCTCTTAGAATAGTTTTGAAAATATACCCTCCTCTTCAATTTCTGGAAGAGTTCGAGAAGAATTGGTGTTAGTTCTTTAAAAGTTTGGTAGAATTCATCAGCAAAGCCATCTGGTCTTGGAATTTTCTTTGTTGGAAGACTTCTTATTACTGCTTCAATCTCTTTACTAGTTATTGGTCTCTTTAGATTTTCTAGTTCTTCACAATTTAACTTTGGCAAGTTTTATGTGTCCAGGAATTTATCCATTTCCTCATGGTTTCCCAGTTTGTTTGGGTACAAGTGTTTGTAGTAGTCTCTTATGACCCTTTATATTTCTGTGGTATCAGTTGTAATGTCCCCTTTTTCATTTCTGATTTTATTTGAGTCTTCTTTTTTTCTTTGTTAATCTAGCTAAAGATTTATTGAGTTTGTTTGTCTTTTTGAAATACCAGCTCTTTGTTTCATCAATCTTTTGTTAATCTTTAATTCACTTTTTTTTGCTCTGATCTTTGTTATTTCTCTCCTTCTACTGAATCTGGGTTTAGTTTGTTCTTGTTGTGCTGCTGAGAAAAATGTGTATTCTTCAACTGTTGGATGAAATATTCTATAAATATTCAAGTTGGCCTACAGTAGAGATTAATTTTGATGTTTCCTGTTTGATTTTCTGTCTGCATGACCTGTCCTTTGCTGAAAGTGGGGTTTTAAAGTCCCCAACTATTATTTTGTTAGAGTCTGTCTCCCCTGTTAGGTCTAATAGTAATTGCTTTATATAACTGGGTGCTACAGAGTTGAGTGTGTATATATCTAGAATTGTTAAAGCCTCTTGTTGAATTGATCTTTTTCATTATATAATGATGTTCCTTATCTTTTTTTATTTTCTGTGGCTTGAAGCCTATTTTATCAAATATAAGTATAGCTGCTCTTGTTCTTTTTGGGTTTCCATTTGCATGAAATACCTACTTCCATCACTTCACTTTCAGTTGGTATATGTCTTTATTAGTTAAGTGAGCTTCTTGTAGGCAGCATATTGTTGGTCCTTGTTTTATAATCCATTCAGCCACTCAGTGTCTTTTAATTGGGTCATTTAATCTGTTTACATTGAGGGTTGTTATTGATACACAGGGACTTTTTGCTGCCATTTTGCTATTTTTTCTGGTTGTTTTGTGGATCCTTTTTTCCTTTTTTTTCTGCTCTTAGTGTCTTCCTTTGTGGTTTAGTGGTTTTCTCTAGCTTTACATTTTGCTTTCTCACTATTTATTTTTAGTGCCTCTTTTCAGCTTTTGAGTTATGATTACTAGGAGGCTTACAAAAAACACATTATAATGATAACAAATTATTTTAGACTAATAATAACTTAACCTAACCTTGATAACTAAAAAGAAAAAGAGAAAAACAAAGCCAACTCTATGCCTTGGCATCATCCCCCCTCCCCCCCAACACACACACACACACACACACACACACACACACACACACACACTTTTGCACAATTTGTTATTTTGAGATACATATTTTAATGTTGCCTTTCTCTTATACAGTTGGTGTATATGTTAATGTCTTGTTAGGTTTGTTTTTTAGTCTTCATACTAAGGATGTAAGTGGTTTATTCACCACCCTTATGACATTGAACTATTGTAACGTTATCTGCGAATTTACTTTGCTAATGGGTTAGGTACCTTCAAATGTTTTCTTGATGCTCTTTAGCATCATCTTCTTTCAGACTGAAGAACTACCTGTAGCATTTCTTATAGGCAGGTCTGGTGTTTATGAATTCCCTTAGCTTTTATTGGGGAAAGACTTTATTTCTCCTTCATATTTGAAACCTGGTTTTGCTAGATACAGAATTCTTGGCTGACAGTCTTTTTCCTGCAGTATTCTGAATATATCATCTTATTCTCTTCTGGCACATAGGGTTTCTACTGAGAAATCTGCTGAGTGATGTATTGGGGCTCTGTTGAATGTTATGCGTTTCTTTTCTCTTGCTCTCAGTATTCTCTGTCTTTGGTTTTTGATAATTTGATTATTATGTACCGTGCAGTGTTCTTCTTTTGATTGAGTTTGGCTAAAGACCTCTGAGTTTCCTGTACCTGGACACTGTCATAATTCTCCGTCCTGGGGAAATTTTCAGCCATTATTCTCTTAAACATGCTTTCTACATCTTTTCCTTTTTCCTTTCCTTCACGTATGTCAATTATGCAGAAGTTATTTCATTGAGGGAGTCCTATATTTGCTATATTTCTGTTTCATTTTTTTCTTATTCTTCTTTCTTTTTGCTCCTTTGATTAGATAATTGATATGTTCTACCTTTGAGCATACCTATTCTTTCCTCAGTTTGATTAAGTATGCTGTTGGAGCTTTCTATCAAGTTTTCCAATTCAGATAAATTATTCTTTATTTCTAGAATTTCTGGTTTTTAAAAATTGATTATATTCCTTTTTCAAGTTTCTCATTTTGCTCCTGAATTACTTTCCAGATATCGTTTAATCTTTTACCTGTATTTTCATGTGACTGCCTGAACATCCTTAAGAGGGTTATTCTGAATTCTCTGTCAGATATTTCATAGATCTTCTGTTCCTCTGAGTCCGTTGCTGGTGCTTTGTTTATTTAATTTGGTGGTGACATATTTCTCTGTTGTTTCTTGATCTTTGTGTCTTCACACTGATGTCTAGGCATTTAGGAGACTGCTATATGCTGCTGATTCTCTGGGTAAGGCTTTTTGAGAGGATCATTAATCAGTTCTGGGTCTGGGCTGTATGGAAATTTTGTTCTAGAACAGTGTTTTTCTTGCAGATTGAGTCCGCTGTAGTTCTATTGCCCTGACCTATTCCCAGTGAGACCAGCTGAGCATGCTGTGCCCAGTTTTCCCCTGACAGGCTAGCCTTTCTCCTGCAACCCGACCACTTCCCATGGGACAGGCCGGGTATGCATCCCTCATGATAATTCACCAGCCTCTGGGTGGCTCTTTCTCTTCAGTCAATTGCAGCAGCTTGCTCCTGTGTGGGCTTGGGGGAATCCTGCCAGTAGTCTTTATGGCCTACAGGCTGGTATAGTATGATCCAAAGCCCTCCTCTCCCCTGCAGACTCCAAGTAAATTTATGTGAAGGGTGCTATGGCTTTTTGGATTCAATCAGTGTATAACAGCTAGTCCCTGCCTCTATACCAGGCTGGCTCAGAACAATAGTTGCTGTCCCTACATCCTCTCACCATTGCCTCTTGTGCCTTCATGAACTCTGTGGGTGTCTCCTTCTCTTCCCCGAGCTCTAACAGTTCCAGACTGGCAGTCTTTGCTTTTTAATAGTTGTAAATTGGTTACTTGTGGAAAGGTGAGGTGCTGGGAATCATCTTTTCTGCCATCTTGATGATGCACTCTCTTTCAATTATACTTTGATACTAAAGTCAGAAAGGACAGCCTAGAAAAAAAATAGACAAATATCCCTTATAAATATAAATTATGAGCAATTTTTGACAAACTATATGTAGCAAATTGACCAAGTTAGTTTTAATATAGGAAAGTAAATTTTTCTGGTTGCAGAAAACAAAAAACTCCCTCACTATATTATATTAGGCTGAAAGGCACTTATTAAACTTTATTAAATAGCTACAAAGTCATTGTATATACAAAAGAAGTTTCAGGAAAATTCCAGGAGCAAACTGATCCTATAAGAGCACCAATGTCATCACAGCCAAACATGAGTTTCATTATATTAACCAATGAAAGGAAGAAAAAAGAGCACATGATCTTTTCAACACATGGAAAAAAATATTTAATAAAAATAAACAATTATTGCACACTCGGAGTAGATAATAACTTCATGTGCATGACAATAGGAATTTAGCAAAAACAGAGAGAAAATGTCAAATGTTGGAAATAATAAAAAAAGGAGTGTTGCAAAGTGTTACACAGGGTTAAATTGACACAATTTCTTTAAAAGACAATTTGTCATTGTACCATATATTTAGCATTTGTATACAGTATAATATAAGATTAATTCATAGGTATAATATCTAGATATACTCTTGCATACTTACACTGACAGACATGTATAAGAATATTCATATTAGTAGTTTTTGAAATAGTAAAATGCTTTTTTACTTGAAAAGCTGTAGTGTCCATCCATGACAATTCAGTTCTAAGGAACAACTGTAAAAGAATGAACTATGCTACAAGGATCGATAATCATGAATCTCAGCAATGTAATAATAAGCATAAAAGCAAATTATAAATATGCATACAACATAATGCCATTTCATAAAGTTCAAAAACAAATAAAACTAATCAATACTTTCTTAATGATATACACTAAATACTAATACAATAATAATAATAATAATAAAGATGTATTTTAACTGATGATCCTTCTTGGACAAGGAGAGGGAAGTAAAAAGTGTTTGACTAGAAAGAAAGAAAAGACAATCACAATATATTGAACTTTCAGAAGGAGAGAACAAAGCTGTGATTACCAGAGGTGGGAAAGGGGGAGGGGGAAGGGGGCTAGTGAGAAATTGGTTAATGGACACAAGGAATGATTACATTTTGTATGTAAACATGCTAATTATCCTGATTTTATCATTACACATTGTATACAATTCTGTACTTCACAAACAGGTTTGATCAATTATTTTTTAATAAAATAGTCTAAGAATAGTAATACATAGCAAATATGGACATCAAGGTGTTTTACAAAGATGCTTTTCAGACAAGCAATAGTTTGGTGCTGTTTAATTACTGTAATTAGTTGTTGTCAGTTGTTATTATTTATAATACCTTGCTGATATATTACATATATATATCTTCTTTTGTAAATATAAATTAGTTCATAATAAAAATGATTTATATGCTATTGAAAACAAAAAACATGAAAAAAGATTAAAATATACAGAAAAAATATAATTACATGTATGTTCGCAAAATGAAGCCTATGTATGTATGAATGTCAGCATCTTGTCAAGATCAAGATGAAGCTAAGTGCTGTTTCACATAGCGTGGACAGAGAAGGTTCCTTAGGTAAGGTGACAATTTGAGCCAAAAACTAAATAAAATCAGAGAGCAAATTAGATAGATGTAGGTAACTGTTGGAAGAATATTGTAGGCAAAAGAAAAGTCTGTGTGCAAAAGGCATTATCTGAAACTTTAATATTCTTTATAAATTTTCAGTTATGGATATATGACTTTCTTCCTGGACAGACCAGTTCTTATCTTATTCACAAGCCACTATCCCATAATCAGTTTTTGAAAGATTATGAAATTGATGAAAGAGAAATTAAAATGATGAAGAAGAGAAACAAAGAGAAATTGTAATGGGCACATCAATTTTGAGATATTCAACTGTCCAATATCTTATTTTAGAAATGATTTAATCAACAGAAACTTTACCCTGCCAGCATCCCAAAAGACATCACTCTACCATGCAAATAAAAAATTTTCATGTATTTGAGATGACTTGGTAAAACTCGTGGCTAGGGAATGGAAGGAGAAAATTCCTATAAGAATAAAGGGGCTTGTCAACTGATTGAACTTCCTAGGCCTGTGGGAAGGTTGGGCAGGGAAGAAAAGGAAGGAAGAAGACCACAATAATACGTTGAACTTCCAGAATGATAGAACAAAACTAAGGGTACTAGAGATGGGAGGGAGGGAGTTGGGGAGTAATAGGTTGGGAGGTGGTCATGGGAAAGATTACGATTTGTAATGACGAATATGCTAATAGTAATAATAAATAAAATAAAATAAATGATAAGTTGATTTCAGAAGGAAGCCCACATTTATTTTGTCTTTGGACTTATAAAACATATCCACCATGTTTGGCTGTGTGTTTTGACACAATTGCATGGATAACTGAAAGAAGAGCAAAAGGGTCCCTGTAGCTCATCCAGAATGCAGTGAAGGCAATTATCACACTTGGACCATTTTAACTTTTTTTTTAAGTTGATTAAATCAGTGCTATTCTTACCTGTTGAAAATAATGCAAGAAGAAGAATGCAAGTTAACTGTTCTTACTTTCAGAAGTTTTCAGTTTCCCAAATGGTTCCTCAGATAATTAATAGAGTGGAAATTGTACATGGAATAAGAAAGAGGGTCCTAAGCAAGTATGACTGACTTGAATATCATCCTGAATGAAGGTAATACAAGAGCAGGTAGGTATTAAAATAATAGTAATAGTGATAATACTAAAAGGATATTTAATGTGTCAGTGATGATGCTGGCACATTGACAGACTTTGCTCTAGCAGAAGAAAATTACACTTTGTTAGAATGCTGCAGAGTTGTTCATCTATTTTGATCTTTAGGGACAATAGATGTTTCCCCACTGATAAGCTTTTGGCCTTAATTCGCCAAAACAAGTTTGACTCGTAAGATATTCTAGCTAGATAGTCATGTTGTTAGATCTATAACAATTTTTTTTCAGTGCATTTATTCAAACACGAGACAATTTTTGAATACATACTAATATGCTAGTTAATATGCTAGGTGCTATGCATACATTGGTGGAAAGAAATGACACCCATTTTCATGAAGCACAACCTTGAATTTAGGAACATAATATTTCATGTTAATACTGCCACTATTTTCTAAATTAATCTGACTCAATAAACTTAATTTTAGACTCACACAAAATAGTAGGGCTGAGGAATGTTCTTGTTTTCTGTATCTGATTTACAAAGTCTTGTTTTAGATAGGCTGTCTGTACAGAAGTAAAAAGCAAAAGTTACATTTAAAGTAACCTTAAAATAGGAGAAAATTGAAATAATAATCAGTTCATACCATAGCAGATTAATGCACACTACCATGTCAACCATATATTACTTGATAATGCATCCTTCATTCATTTATATTGTGTGTGAGTACATAGAATAATGTCTGGAAGTATAAAAAACTGACAATACAGATCAGCCTTTGTAGGAACTTGGAGGATTAGCAGGGCTCAAGAAGTACTTCAGTTTGTTTTTTTGTTCGTTTGTTTTGTTTTGTTTTGTTCCACTTTTTAAAGTTTACAATGATTTGATACAATTGAAATAGCAATGAACATGACCAATTAGAGCACAGGTAAAACAAAATGTTAGAATATTATTAAATGTTGAGCAGAAGAAAAAAACTTGTCAAAAGATAAGCTTTCTGAGTGTGTGAGTGACTGCATGTGAATGTGTTTGCACACATGTGTGCATGTAGAGGGTCAAAAATCTTGATTCTTGTTTGAATTTTCGAATAGGGTTTTTAGGTAATGCATGTATGAGACAAAAATCCTTGGTTATGGGGCAAAAGCCTACAGCTGGGGGCAATGGCCCATCAAATCAATTCTAATCACCGTTTACGTATGGTATTTTATACTTTAATGATTTTAGAGTTAACAGGTGGTTGACATACTGATCCTGTTAAGAGATTTTAAAGAATTGCTGTGGCAGGAAATGTGAAAGAATGTTGGCTAAGGGCAAGCTGTTTGTTGGTGGAAACTTTAGAGACAATTATACTTAGATTTAATCATAAGAATGTAACTCTTGCTTAAATCATTTAAGGAGAGGTTATATTTTAGATTAGATAATGATCACAGTTTGACCAATTTAGCTTTTCACTAATAATACTTTGGAATATCATCCTGTTAGTTTTAATCCTATTACTATGTTCCATTGTTTAAGCTATACTTAGCCATAGATAACTTTTGTTACCCCTGGGTGTAATTGCAGATTGATTAGATAAAATGCACTGCAGCAAAGATACTGCTGTGTGTTCACTAAGGCATTTCTTCCTGCTGGGCTCACAGGAAGTGTCCATTTCTCAGGCCCCCTGGAGTGGGTTGGGGCCATGAGGCTGGCTAGCTGGCTCTCAGTGAAAGTGATGGAGGGCACAGTATCCCCCTCAACTCTCCAGCTTCTCTTTCCCTCCCACAGCTATCCTAGAGGCTACCAGATGGTGTATCTACATAATGTGGGAGGTCTACTCAATGTAGATCAGGCTGCACATAAATGAGAAATGAACTTCGTGTTGATTGCTTTTGAGGTGTGGGAGTGTTCTATCCTTTCTGGGAAAATTCTGCAATTGTCTTGTTGGAGCCATCAGGTCAGATCACAGTACATGAAGATGAGGATGGTGTTTCCTCAAAAGGAACAGATGCTTCCAGAATCAGTCATCTTGGGAAATGATCAGGCCTGGGATGAGAAATAAGGATTTTTGTAGGCAAGTTAGGAGAGAGGATATTTTCCTTCTCTGTGGGGCCAGAGGTCTAAGTCAGAGAGATTCCTGGAGCATTTCTGATATTGGGATGATTGCAAAGGATCAGCATAATAACAGGGGCATACAACCTCCATCTGGTCAGGATTGAGGAAGAGAGCCAGGGGACACTAGAACAGGCTTGTGTCTAGTCAGCACTGTAAAATTTTCTCAGCATTTCCCTTCCATTTTCCTCAAATCTTTAATAAAGTCTGTTTTGAGGTAGAGCTTGGTTTCAGCTGTGCTGCAGGCAATTAGGGAAAGACTTGCCCTAGCTTCTAGCACACCAGTAAAGAGAGAGCAGTGTCCCTATCCTCAGAGGTCACTGGTAAAGATAATAATAATCTGATTATTATTAGGTAAAGAACAAGCAGACCCAGCTGAGTAACAGGGAGTAGGAAGAAGAGATCACAAGGCAGCACCGTAATTGATTTGGTATCCTTCTTCCCTGTCTAAAGTATAAGGAAAACTAAGATGCTGAGCACCAGAAATATTCTCTGCCATGGGCCTACCTTCCTGATCTCAGTGAGTTGAAAGCTGCAATTTCATGGTGTAATTGGAAATTTTCCATAAGGCTTATTCAATAGGAAACATGTCATTCTGTCCACCTTGTTATCATCAGCTCCTGCCCCATAGCAATGAGGATACTGCTGCATTACGCTGCAGGAACAGCCCCAGAATCCTAGTGGCATAAAACAAGAAGAGCTTATTTCTTGCTTATGCTATCTTCCTAATGCCAGTCAGCTGTGGTCTCTGCTCAACGCCTTCTTTCTTGGACCCAGGTTGAGGGGCAGCCACCATCTGAAATGTGGCCAGTTACTGTGGCAGAGGGAAAGAGAACACGGCAAAGCATGTGCTGGCTCTTACGGCTTCCACCCAGGAGTGATACATGTGACTTCTGCTTACCAAAAGCAAGTTTCCACACTCAAGGAAACTCTGCAAGGCAGAGTCAAAATGTTGGTGTACAGCCTGTTAGTTCCCACACACACCACACACTTCCCATGAAATCCTTTGAGTTCCTTGCTGGAGAGTATTTTGTTTTAATTGAGTAAACTATAATCAAATGTAAAATCTACTGAACAGGCTGTTAGCTTTCCTGACAAGAGAAACTGTCAGGAGGGCTTGGTCATAGGGAAGATGAAGAAAGGGAGATGAAAGACGAATGAGTGGAGAATCGACGATGGTGAAGTGTAAGAAGAAAGTACAGAAATGAGAGAAACAAAGCAGAGAGGGAGCGTGCCGGCAGTGAACACTGCCCACCTGCCCTGAGCGGCCTCTTTACGTGACTTTTCTACTTCTCTGAGTCTCCACTGTTGTTCATTCCCCTGGGTTGGGAACAGTTCATTAACCAGAGGAAGACCCCTAGGGAAGAGCACAAAGAGGGGCTAAATCAGACACGTGAGGCTGGGCTATCGAAGAAGGGAGACTGGAGAAAAAGAACAAGGAATGATGAGGAGGGAAGGAAAATGAAGGCCACCCATGGAGAATCTAAAATTCGAAATCTTCTTCAACTTGGGAAGATGCTGCAGCAACATGAAACTGTTAGAATTTGTTGCTCCAGTCTTTGAAAACATTGCATCTTTTTCCCCTGCTGCATTCCGCCTGATGAGATTTGTAAACTTCACACTCGAGATTTTTATGTGTTTCAGGGAAGAGGATTGCCATTTGGGAACTGGTTATCCCAGAATAAATACATGGGGCCTTTATGACATGACTTGCATGGAAATGGGACCCAGCTGGCCTCTTTACTCCCATCTTTAGAAATTACCAGTCTTACCAGTTCCACATAGCCCACAATCTTGGAGAATATGATAGGATAACTAGGATAACTGTATTCCAGAGAAAACCTTACTCTGGCCCATAAGAAATCACTTGTTTGTTTTTTTAGAAAAAAAAGAAAAAGAAAATACAAGTCTTCACAGCTCCAAAAGCCTGGTGCTAAAAATAACATTTTAATGCAGCCAGAGCTGTTCTCAGTAGCACTTTGCTAGTGCAGATGAACAGCCATCTCTACTAAATGTGTTCTCCCATAAAAACCATGAAATTGCTTAATTGAAATCCACTGCGGAGACCTTCTGACTCATCGGCAGGGATGGCGTATGGCAGCAAAATTAGCAAGCTGCTCTCCAAGGTGCTGTTCGGACCTTCACATGGCAGTAGGTGTTGCTCATACTATAGCTTCTGTTGATCATTTTTTCATGACTTGATTGTAGAACTGTTTAAAATTTTTTATATATGAAACAAAAATACTTTTCCAAAGAGAGCGCATCAATGTTACTAAGCAAGAAAACTTAGAGTAGAGCCAATGGCTTCAATCCCCACTCAGTGTTGTTGAGCATCTTTCCTTCTTCTGAAATTAATACTTCCCTTTACTCCTTCAATCTACAAATATATTATTTCTTTAGAAGCTGTCATATTTTACATAGGGCTGCTACTAGTCATGTGAAATAAAAGGCTCAGCCCCATGGCCCAGCTTGGCAAGCCCCAGTGTCTGACAAAAGCAAAGGGAATCCTTTCCTCTGGGTAGATCTCGACTCCCTGCTGCATGGCTTGGTGAGCAGAGTATGGGCTTGGTTTCAATTCCAACATGCCCTCCAGCTGGTACCTTTGTGAATGTACAAACTGCACAACCCTACATGTTAGCTCTTCCATATTTCTATGTGATATGTCTCCTTTGCTACATTTAATTGGTCCAACAGTGGATTTTTATATATGCTGAGCCAATCAGAGCCTTTCTGTGTAGATGTTTCCAACTAGAACCAAGACCTTTTCTGTTGGTGAAAACTAAAAGATGAATTTCATGAGCTATTGTTGACTGAGATTCCTACCATTTGAAAAAAGCCATCTGTAGTGAGAAAAAATAAAACCAACGTGCCCAAAAAGCAAAAGCAAGAGATGATCAGAATTTAGTCAGCACTGAAGTTTCTTTTTTTTTTTTCCAGTGGTGCCTTAGACTAGAAGCATCCCTGCCCTTCTAGTGAGTGGGTGGTTTGGTTGTTCAGCCCTCCCTTGGATTCCATCATGGCAGCTTGAGAGTTATGAAAAAATGCAGCAGTGCTGCAAAGAGCCACCATGTGTCATGGCAGCCAGTGCTTCCAGATGCGGCTCTACATAAGACAGGCCAACCCCCTGACCAATTCAAGCAGAGAGGAGAAAACCGCAGCCCATGCACAGAGAGGCCTGTGCTTGTTAAATGATTAAGAGCCAATAGATCTCCATATCTAGCAATATGACTTTAAGAAATCTTTAGACCTTTTCCACATCTGTAAAATGAGAATTTTAATAGTTCTTATTCCATAAGTTTGTTGAAAGGATTATGTGAAATAGTGTATGTAAATATTTAAGACAGTGCCTGGTACCTAATGCTCAGTATTAAATCTGATTATTATTAGTTTATTATTTCCAGCATCAGAATGTACCTAACAGAATACACACTAGTAAGTATTGCAATGGATATAACAGTCTCATTTTAGCCCTACCTCCATAACTACCATTCTGTGACTTTAGGTAAGTCATTTTATTCTTTTTGGACTTCAGTTTTCCCATTGGTAAATGGGAGTAATAATAATTTTTGATAGGTTAACTGAAAGATAACATGAGATAATGTGTGAAAACAAATTTCATGAACTCTAGAACTCTACCCAACTATAAAAGGTTAGAACAATCAATCGAAGTTCTTTTCAAAGATGGCAAGATATCAATATTTTAATAGCTAAAAAAGCAGTAAGAATTTTAAAACTGACATTCCTCTATTGAATTCAACAGATACTATATGTTCTAAAAATAAAAACTTTTTTTCTCCATTGGAATCAATAAAACTATTTTTATTTTGACTGAAAAAAATATGTCCTTTAAACATTTTTATTTTTCTTGCATTAGTCCTCATGCAAAAAATTTGCTTTCCCCTGAGGAAGACTGAGAATTTTGATAGAACTCTAAGGCCAGCCTGGGAAAACAGCAATTTTAAAATTACAAATTAAATCTTGGCGTGATGTTTAAAACAGCCTGCATACAATGAAAGAAGCTTC
Source organism: Cynocephalus volans (assembly GCF_027409185.1). Taxonomy (NCBI): domain Eukaryota; kingdom Metazoa; phylum Chordata; class Mammalia; order Dermoptera; family Cynocephalidae; genus Cynocephalus; species Cynocephalus volans. Next base: position 84,869,905 of record NC_084464.1, read on the forward strand.
AGATCAAACTATCTGTTTTCTTAGCACGCTAGCATTTGATAAGTGGAAATTTTGAATTAACAAATAAAACTGAGTACAGTTATCTTTAGACCATTTCAGTGAGAGAGTAGCCTGATCCCCTTCCCTGCCAAAAAAAAAAATCTATTACTTTTTTTTTAAAGCAAGTTTGTAGATATAATTGAGGAAGATGTTCAGCAGAATAAATTTGACTTGAAGAATAAAAATGTAAGAGAAATTACAAGAATAGGAAAATTGAACATCATACTAAAACATCTCATTTCTCATCTAATGTGGAGCATAACCATCCCTTCTCTGACACACCCTCTTTCCCTCTTAACCCGAAGATTTGCTGGGCAGGAACTGGAAGGTGGAGGGGACTGGAGCGAACCCAGGTGTTTGACCTTGGCCATTTTTGAGCTGGCTGCAGACCTGCTCAAAGCAGCTCCTTGGGGATGTGGTCCCAAGGTTGGGGCAAACACAATTGACTGCCTTCACGCACCCCTTTCCCTTACTTCCTTGCAACCCTCCCCCCCCAAAAAATCCCCAAAACCGATGTGTCTAACCCTAGGGAATAAATCATGATTGGCTTCTGTCAATTCCTTGCTACTAGAGGTGGCCGAATGATCCAGTTCTGGCCAATGTGATGTAAGGGGCGTGAGTTTGCTGGGGGTTCCGGGAAAAGTTTCCTCCCAGATAAGGGGGGAAAGGCTCATGAGCCCCCCCCCCCCATTCCTCCTCTGCCTCTTCCTTCCTTTCTCGCTGTTATTCGAGAATGTGATGCTTGGAGCTTCAGCAGACCTTTAGGTAACCACTGTGAGAAAATGAGCCAGTCGGAGAAGGGAACTCCATGGCCGGCAGAAACTGCCACCTCTAGACTTCTTGTTACATGAGTAATTACATGACTTTATGGGCTAAACTACTGTTGGGGTTTTTGTTACTTGTAAAGAAAATCACTCTAATAGAAGGGTCTTCCTCAAAGGATTCTACCCTTCTCCCCGTCTACCCCGCCCCATACTATGGCCAAATATGATGCTACACGTTCAGAACCACAGAATGTCAAAACTGAAAGTCACTCTATACCTTCATTTCACAGATGACAAAATAAGAAATTCAGAAGTGATTCCCCTTGTTGAAGAAGTTGACCCTTATATGGTGCAAATGCTGATGGGAAAGAGAGAAGATACCTCAACTGTTGAACTCTGGTATGAGTGACTCTCTCCAAACCATTTCCTAGGAGTAGGTTTGTCCATGGACAGAGAATGTGAGGCATTAGGAACCTGAGATGAAGGACCTGTTGTTAAGAAGAGGAAAAGTACAGAAAAGGGAATCAGTGGGCTCCATTATCAGTTTCTTCTTCAACTTTTTTTTTTTTTTTTTTTTTTTGGCGTTTTTTCGTGACCGGCACTCAGCCAGTGAGTGCACCGGTCAGTCCTATATAGGATCCGAACCCGCGGCGGGAGCGTCGCCGCGCTGCCAGCGCAGCACTCTACCAAGTGCTCCACGGGCTCGGCCCTTCAACTTTTTTTTAAGGCCAGATCTGAAGTAAATTTTTCCAGAAATATCATGTGAGATGAAGGGTGCATTTTTGCCAAACTGCTTTCTAGGAATGTGCAATGAGTATTTCCTCCAGAAGGCATGAGGCTTCCAGCCTCACCACACAGGGCAGCCAGTCCCTGCTTTGGGCATTGGAGGTGCTGGGCATTGGTGAGGGGAAGGCCACTAGGTTTATATAACCTCGTGAATGAGATTTGTGTGTGTGTGTGTGTGTGTGTGTGTGTGTGTGTGACCGCTAAGGGGTTTGCAACCCTTGGCTTGGTGTCTCCCGCACCACGCTCAGCCAGTGAGTGCACCGGCCATCCCTATATAGGATCCGAATGGGCGGCGGGAGGGCCACTGCACACCCAAACACCCTGCTCTCCTGAGTGCGCCATGGGGCCGGCCCTTGAATGAGATTTTTAAAGAAACAAGGAGCTAAAAATAATAATATCAGGGGTATCAGCAACAAGTTTCAGAAGCTACAAGTATTTTCTGAACTCCTGTCAATCCAATTCTTCCATGATAATGTAAATGTGACCAGACTTTCATTTATTTGAATTCCTGGTTTACAAGATTTTTTTCTGAATTTTGGCAATTTCTTCTCTTATTTTCCCCTCAAATTTTCATAAAAAACAAGAGTATTTTGATCAGAGAGAATATATTCTTTTAACTTACTGATAAAATTAGTATATGTTTACATTCATGTCTGTCCTCCACACTGCATATCCCTAAACTTTGTTTAGCACAGTGCATAGAACCTAGTAGATGCTCAATAAATATTTGCAGAATGAATATATGAAGAAGCACAGGAAACTTTGTAATACAAAAAAAAAAAACAGATTATTACATAAACTCCCTATTCTATACATTTATTTGTAGAGAGTCGAATCTTACTCCACAAATATGCTTTGTATGTATATTTTAAATTGTTTATTTCCTTTCCTATAAAGGGGAAGCCTGTTGTAGTTGGCTGCAAATGCTGTTTTTTTGTGGAAAATTTCAACTGTACTATTCTCTACTACAACAAGCGACAGAGGAATATAAACTGCTTCCACAAGTGCACACATGGTGGAAACAAACCTAAGTGTTCTAAATGCCACTAGGAATTTCTCTACTCTTCTAAATATATATAGATCAGTCTAAGACATTTGGTGGGGTTTTATAGTCCAACTGTAACAATTTAAAAAGCCGATGTCATCAAAGTAAGTAAATAATAAATGTTCCCCTTCATTTGCTATTACATGTGGTAAATGGAAGTCATGACATGTTTTCTTTGCTCACTTGAAGAGTGATTTATGAACTGGTTTACCAAGCTTGTTTTAGGGGCTATTGGAATTGTGCATGCAACTTGGGAAGTAAATAAGAAGGCTGTCACTGAAATTCCCCAGAAATGTTCTCATTAGCAGCACAATTTAGCAAATATGCTGATGCTCCTGCACCGATTCTAGCTTGAGCACACATGTCATTCCAGTCAATCATCTCCTGAAGACTCTCTGCCATGGTTAGGGTGGGGCTCTTTTCTCAGAAACTCGAGGGGGAAATAATTCATACAGAGTTTAGTTTTAAGTTTCATTGGGAGGACCATTACAAAATTTTATTATAACTGTCAACGAGGAGCCACAAAGAGATGTAATAGGACTTGAGCTAAAATTATTGTCCATTTCTGATCATGGGTGCCCACATTATTTGTATGCTGATTTATCCTTACCCTTGGCAAAACTGACCTCGGAAAAAATAAGGAAATAAGGACAGTTTTTCTTAAGTTCCAGCTTTGCCATCTAGCTGCTCATTCAACAAATATGTATTAAACATGTATTTGATGCCAAGTATTGTTCTAGGTGTGTAGGACATTGCAGACAATGAAGCAAAGTTCCTGCCCTCGTGGGTCTAAGTTTCTTAGGAAGAAACAATTAACAAATCAACAAAAAATACATAAAATGAGTAGCAATCAGTGCTATGATGAAAAATAAAGCAGGATGAGGAAATGAGAGTGATATTTTAGATAAGGTTCTCAAGGGGACAAAGCATCTCTGAGCAGAGGAATGGATGAATTGAGAGAAAAAGGCCTGGGGCTGTCTTGGGGAAGTGTGTTCCAGACTGAGAGAACAGCAAGGAAGCCCTATGAAAAGCAGAGTGAGAAAAGGGTCAAGCATGTGGAATGTGGTCATAGATACAGCCAGGAGCATAACCACACAGGTGTGGAGTCCTCAGGGAGTACTCTAGGCTGGTTCTAAATGCTGGTGGAGGCAACCGGAGGGTTATTGCGAGAGAGTGATGCAAACTGCTCTTCTTTTCAAAAGGATTCTCTGGTCACAGTTTAGAAACTAGACTATTTAGGAGTGGGAGGTAGGGGCAGGAAAAGGGTTTAAAATATAAAGAGGAAAACCAGTTAGGGGATTGCTACAGAAAGTCTCCCTAAAGAAGATTGGTTTGAACTGGAGACAGGATTTCTGAAAGGATTGTATATGGCATAAGAATGAAAGAGAAAAATGAAAGATAATTCTGGTTAAAAGCCTCATCAGCTGAGTAGGAACAAATAACCTCTTAGTTTATAAGCCAGTAATACTCAAAAATACCTGCCACCCCCGAACATATAGATATACTAAGCCTATGTTTAGTTGACTGCCTAGCAGAGTAAACTAATTTTTTCCTGATTATTGGCTATTCCATCAGAATGAGCTGGAAAAACAAGAACAAAGCAAGCCCATTAATGGTAAAAGGAGAGATATAACAAAGATCAGAGCAGAAATAAATTAATTAGAGATTAAAACAGAACAATACAAAAGATCAATGAAACAAAGAGTTTTTTAAAAAAGATAAACTCAATAAAACTTTAGCTAGACTAATGAAGAAAAAGAGAGAAGACTCAAATAAATGAAATCAGAAGTGAAAAAGGAAACATTACAACTGATACCACAGAAATACAAAGGATCATAAGAGACTACTACATACAACTATAAGTGAAAAAACTGGAGCATGTAGAAGAAATGAATAAATTCCTGGACACATACAACTTACCAAGGTTGAATCATGAAGATCTAGAAAACCTAAACAGAACAATTACAAATAATGAGATTGAAGCAGTAAGAAAAGTCTCCCTACAAAGAACACCCCAGGACCAGGTGGCTTCAGTGCTAAATTCTACCAAATTTAAAGAGCTAACACCAATCCTTCTCAAACTCTTCCAAAAAATTGAGGAGGAGGGAATACTTCCACATTTGTTCTACAAGGCTGACATTAACCTCATACCAAAACCAGAAAAAGACACATCAACAGCAACAAAAATACAGACCCATATTCCTAACGAACACAGATGTGAAGATCCTCAACAAAATTCTAACAAACAGAATCCAACATCACATTAAAAAGATCATTCACCATGATGAAGTCGGATTCATCTCAGGGATGTAAGGATGGTTCAATGTATACAAGTCAATAAATGGGATATATCACATCCACAGAATGAAGGGGGGAAAAATGATCATTCCAATAGATGCAGAAGAAGCATTTGATAAAATCCAACATCCTTCCATGATAAAAACACTCAACAAATTAAGTTATAGAAGGAAGGTATCTCAACATAATGCAGGTCATATATTACAAACCCACAGCTAATATCATACTGAATGGACAAAAATTAGAGGCTTTTCCTCTAAGATCTGAAACAAGACAAGTATGCCCACTTTCTCCATTCATTCAATATAGTACTAGAAGTTCTCGCCAGCACAATAAGACAAGAGAAAGCAATAAAAGGCATTAAAATTGGAAAGGAGGAAGTCAAACTATCCCTATTTGCAGATGATATGATACTATTCATAGAAAACCCTAAAGACTCCACCAAATAATTACTAGAACTAATAAATTAATTCAGTATAGTAACAGGACACAAAATCAACACACAAAAATCAATAGCCTTCCCACATGCCAGTAATGAAACAGCAGAAGAAGAAATCAAGAAAGCAATCCCATTCACAATAGGTAGCAGAAAAATGTAATACCTAGGAGTAAATTTAATCAAGGATGTGAATGACCTCTACAATGAAAACTATAAAACATTGGTGAAAAAAAGTTGAAGAGGACACAAATAAATAGAAAGATATTCCATGTTCTTGGGCTGGAAGAATTAACATCATCAAACTGTCCATATTACCCAAAGCAATCTACACATTCAATGCAATCTTTATCAAAATGCCAATAACGTTATTTACAGAAATAGAAAAAAAATCTTAAAATGTGTATGGAACTACTGAAGACCCCAATTGCTAAAGCAATATTGAACAAAAAGAACAGAATTGGAGGCATTACACTTCCTGACTTCAAAATATACTATAAAGCTATAGTAACAAAAACAGCATGGTACTGGCATAAAAATAAACAAATAGACCAATAGAACAGAATAGAGAGTCCAGAAATAAACCTACACATTTACAGCCAACTGATTTTCGACAAAGGTACAAAGAATATACAGTGGGGAAAGGACAGCCTCTTCAATAAATGGTGCTGGGTGCCTTGGATTGGTGTCTACCCAAAACTTGACCCTCACTGTGAAAATGATAAGAGGATGGGAAATCCTATTATGGTCATTGAAAGGTGGGGCCTTGAAGGGGTGATTAGTTTGTAGGACCACGCTGTAGTGAATGGATAAATAATGGTGGTCAGGGGTGTAGTTCTGAGGGCTCTAAAAGGAAAGCATGTGAGAGTTTCTCTCTTTCTGCTCTACCATTTTCTGCCATGTGAGACCCCTGGGTCATGTCACCACCACCAAAATGCTCACGAGATATGTTCCCTGGACTTTGGACTTCATAGCCTCTGAAACTGTTAGCAGTAAATTTCATTTTCTTTATAAATCACCCAGTTTCAGGTATTTTGTTATAAGCAACAGAAATGGACTAAAGCACTGGGAAAGCTGGATATCCACATACAGAAGACTGAAACTAAACCAGTATCTCTCACCATACACAAAAATCAACTCAAAATGGATTAAAGACCAAAATTTAAGACCCAAAACTATGAAACTACTAGAAGAAAATGTAGGGGAAATGATACATGAAATGGGAGTGAGCAACACTTTTTTGAGCAAGACTACAAAGGCACAGGTGACTAAAGCGAAAAAACACAAATGGGACTACATTAAATTAAAAAGGCTCTGCACAGCAAGAGACAAAATCAACAAAGTGAAGAGACAGCCTACAGAATGGGAGAAAGTGTTTACAAACTACACATCAGACAAGGGGCTAATATCCAGAATATATAAGGAACTCAAACAACTCAACAACAACCAAATAACCAAATTTAAAAATGGGCAAAGAAGGGGCTGGCCAATTATTTCAGTTAGTTAGAGCACAGTGTCGTAACACCAAGATCCTGGGTTCAGATCCACGTCTGGGCCAGTCAAAAAAAAAAAAAATGGGCAAAGGACCTGAACAGATATTTCTCAAAAGAAGACATATAAATGTCCAAAAAGCACAGAAAAAATGCTCAAAATCACACTTCCTGACTTCAAAATCACTAATCATCAGGGAAATGCAATGAGATATAAACTCACCCCAATTAGAATGGCTGTTATCAAGATAGAAAATAACAAATGCTGGCGAGTGTGCAGAGAAAAGGGAACCCTTCTACATTGTTGATGATAGTATAAATAGGTACAGCCATTGTGGAAAACAGTATAGAGTTTCCTCAGAGAAGTAAATATAGATCTACCTTATGATCCCGCTATCCCACTGCTGGGTATACAGCCAAAGGAAGTGAGATCAATATATCAAAAAGACACCTGCGCACCCTTGTGCATCACAAAGCTATTCACAATAGCCAAGAGATGGAATCAACCTAAATGGCCATCAACAGATGAATGGATAAAAAAAAAAATGTGCTATATATATATATACAAAGAAATACTATTCAGCTATAAAAGGAAATAATATCATATCATTTGCAGCAACATGGATGGAACTGGAAACCATCACATTAGGTGAAGCAAGTCAGGCACAGAAGGACAGGAACTGAATGATATCACTCATCTGTGGAATCTAAAAAAAAAAAGAAAAGTGGTTCCCATAGAAGTAGACAGTAGAACAATGGTTACCAGAGGCTGGAGGGGAGGGAATTGAGGGGGAGGAGAAGTGGTGGGATAACAGGTCCATAACTATGTCACCTACCCTAAGTGAATTATTGTGTAGTATGTGCATGTATTGAAACAACACACTGAACCTCACAAATATTTTTCAAGTAAATGTTAAAATTATTTTTATATATGACATCAAAAGGGAAAAGGTCTAGTAAGATGATCTCATATGAGGTGTTATATGTGGGGTCCTCAAAGGACCTGGGGGCACTGCCCCTGCTGCTGTCATAAGCATGGGTGATTATTTGTGCTGCTGCTGCTGGTTCACCATGTGCTGGTAAGGTCGGGGAGAACTGGTGCAGGTGCTTGGCATTCTGCAGTAATACAACACCCAGAGAAAGAGATGATGTTGAAAGGAGATTGTAATGAAGTGATTGTCAGGCATTCTAGTGGCCCAAGAATGTCAAGACCAACTATGCACTTTGGGAGACTGTAAAGGAAGGCCAACCCAGAGAGTAGTACACATTGGATTCTGTCCTATTTCTACTTAATAATAGGTATCTTTCTCATCCTACTGTTTATGTCCCACTGCGGCCACTGAAAACATTCCTGGGGCTAGAAGACCTGACTGAAAAGATGTACTTGGATATCTCATCGTGAAGCATCAACATTGGTAAGTAGAGACAGAAGTGCCCCCTAGAAACATGTCTTCAGAGAACTGCTTAAGTTAAACAAGCCATGGATAAAGTTTTAGAAGAAAAGAAATCACGAATTAAAGAAGAAGAGCATGTACACCTTGATAGAGATGGCTGCTTATTTGAAGAGTCCAAAAAAAGGTATTGTACAAACTGAACAGACTAAGTTTTTGTCTGAAGCCATGTCAATGGAAAAAATTACCATAAACAAAATCAAAATTAAGGCTAAGAGAAGATCTATAGTTAAGACTGATCTAGATGATGATACTACTGCCCTAAAATAGAGGACTTTTATGGATGCTGAGGTATATGTGACCCAAGATACTATCAGCAGAGAGAACGTGTGTGCAGGATCAGAAGCACAGTAAAATGTTTCCAAAAATATTTTTGCAATTCTTCAGTCTGTAAGGGCCAGAGAAGAAGGGTACGTACCTGAACGGTGACTGGTCCAAATCAGCATCCGTGGATGCCACATTATGTACCAAAATACCTATCCCAGCTGCCTACAACAGACATGACCAGGAAAGATTCAAAGGAAAGGAAGAAACAGAAGGCTTCAAAACTGACACTATAGCACCCATCATAGTAGGACATGGAAATCTCTAGCAGAGGATGCATCTGCCCATAAGACTCAAACTCCTTCAGCCAGTACTGAGACCAGTTTCCCAAGCAGGACCTCCCACAAACCAGAAAAAAGGATCTTGAGCACCTATTATCATGAGTCCAGCAGCTACCACCTCTTTCATAGCCATGCTTAGTACAAAAGACCTACAGGATCTGAGGTTTGTCTCATCAGATGATAAGCAGAAATAAGGCTGCCACTGAGGAAATGAAACTATAATTCAGAGAAGAAAAGAGCAGATGCAGCCAGAGGACACTATAATTAGTGTCACAGTGCCTTACAGAGCAGCAGACCAGTCCCTTAAGTGCGTGACCGGGGACCGGGGGCCAGGGGAGGGTGGGGGGAGACACAGGGGAGATCAAGTTGTAGTGCTTTTTGTACAAGGTCCTCAGTGGCAGTTCAGAGACTGGCTGTGACTTTTGCCTGATGGATCTCCAGTTAACATATTTGCTAAAATTAAAGACTTCCATCTCAATTATGATAAGATTTGTCTAGATCCAAATGCTCAGAATGGGATGGAACAGTATTAGAACTCAGCTATCACAAATGTCATTTGGATAGATCGATTTTCTTACAGTTCTGAAAAACATTTATAGCGACATGGTAAAGCATAAGTCCCACTTGAGATTCTGAATTAGTGGATTTCTCCTTTTTTTCTGGAATTTGGATTAAGAAACACGGGTATACCTTGATTTAAAGGCTGAAACTTAAGCTTTATGAATTTACCAGGAACTTACAAATAAAGAAGGTCACAGATTAATCTTTCATAAGATCTTATTTGATGATTTGTGCTTCAAAGAAATCATACCTGTTACCCTTATAAGCAAATATTTGGTTTACATTATTTTCTAATATTTGCCTTCTAGTCTGTAATGGAGAATATACATTTAATAGAAGTTTTTTCTCTGTTGGTTAAATTAGAATACTTAAAATTTGTTTCTTTAGAAAATAAATACCAGTTATAAATATGCGTGTGTTTACAGGCTATAAGGCTCTCTGTGTCACCTTGCTGTTGATTTTTCTATAGTTTCTTTTACTGAAAATACTATGTTGTAAATGGTAATAAATTTTAGTCTCTGAAACTTTTAAAACCAAGGAAAGGGATCTTGAATAAATCAAAATGTCAAGCTATATGTATATCGCACTTACACTCAGTCTTTATTTAAAAAGGGATAACAAAACACCAAAAAAAGTCTTCAGCTATGACTGAACTGCTCAGCCTTTCTAAGACTTCTGAACTTGTAATGAACACATTTAATGAGCATGCATTTTTCTAACTGACTTCTGATCATGATATCTTTCTAACTGAAAATCTCAATACACAAATTAAAAACCAAATAGACTGTTGTCCTTTTTATTTGGGGAGCCAAAAAGTATGATTTGGGAGAGGGAATATGTATCAGCACCACTGCAGTGTAACTTTATCTTCCTTATTTTTCTCATAAGTTTATTATGACATTTCGAGCAATATGATCACATGTAAGCCCCTGTCTCAGTCAGCTTGGGCTGCCATGACAAAATATCATAGGCTACATGGCTTAAACAATAGACATTTATTTCTCACAGTTCCAGAGTCTAGGAAGTCCAAAATCAAGGTGCCAGCAGATTCCATTCCCAGTGAGGTTTCTCTTCCTAGCTTGCAGACAGTTGCCTTCTCGCTGTGTCCTCACATGGCAGAGAGAGGAAACAAGCTCTCCAGTGTCTCTTCTTATAAGTATTCTAATCCCATAATGTGGGTACCACCATCATAACCTCATCTGAGCCTCCCAAAAGTTCCATCTCCAAATTCCATTACATTGAGGGTTAGGGCGTTAACGTATGAATTTAGGGGCAGGGGAGGACACAAGCATTTCAGTCCATAAAGGCCCTCCAAGGTTATTAATATTTTGGTCCTTTTCACTTATAAGTACCTATTGAACACTTATGAGCCACGTACTGTACATGGAATACAATTGAGTTTTTCAACTACAAAATGATTTATTAAGCATCACATGTTTTCTGTCTTTTTATCCTATCATTAATGTATGAGGTTCTACTAACATGACAAAAAGCAACCCAATACCATCCTCTTCAATGAGATTCTTTTGAAAAATTTCTCCCACTATCTCGTCAACTCAAATGAATTTAGGCTACATGCAATTGCACAAACATGTTTTTCTTTTAGTCTAAAATTCTTAAAGCTTCATACCAAGTGTGAAGGTTAATTCTAGATGTCAACTTGGTTAGATGAAGGAATGCTGAGAAACCTGGTAAAGCAATCTTTTCAGGTGTGTCCATGAGGGTGTTTCCAGCAGAGATTAGTATGAGAGTCTGAGTGGCCTGGGTGTGAAAGACCCACCCTCTGTGTGGGTGGGAACCATCCAATCCACTGGGGGTCTGGAGAGAACAAAAGACAGAGGAAAGAGGTGAGGCTCTCTCTGATCTGCTGGAGCTGGGATACACTCTTCTCTTCTGTCCGTGGACATCAGAGCTTGAGACTCTTCAGCTTTTGGGTTCTAGAACTTACACCAAGGACACCATGAGCTTCCCTGGTTTTGAGGCCTTTGGACTTGGACTGAGCCATGCTACCAGCATCCAGTTAATAGATGGCCTATCATAGGACTTTTCTTCATAACCACGTGAGCTAATTCCCCTAATAAATCCCCCTTGTATACTTATAACATATCCTATTGATTCTGTCTCTCTGGAAAACTCTGACTAATACACCAAGTTATTAATCAACTTTAGGATAATTTTCAGACCAGAGATATTAACATAAAACCTACTTGCAAAAAGGATTACAGATAAAAGATTACACAATTCTTTATACCAATTTTGAAATCCAGAAAGCTACAAATAATAAAAGTTATTTTCTCTTTTAGTGGTAACACCTGACCTAAATTGACATGAAGCTCTTTGTAGTATTTATTCATTGCACTTACTGTGAGTACGGTATTTTTACATTTTACTGCAGAAATGTTATGGTTTTGCCCCCAGAGTAAAGAAGCTAACTACAGTCAACCAAGTAGAAGCTCACTCATACTGAAGAGGAATAGGATACTCCTTTCTTTCTCTCATAAAATTAATAAGTTAGAATCTCTGATGTGTTGTACTCTTTTTTTTTTTGTAACTACATTATAAAAGGGACAATGACAAATGGCTTTGGGGCCAATGAAGACTGTTCTGTAGCTTGGTGGGTTGAAAAAACAATGTCTTACATGAGTTTGCAAACATGGAAGTTTCGTGATTCATGCAGTTCCCTCAGCCTGGAATGTTGACCCCATTTCTCTGTGTTGTTGTCCTTTGTCACAAGCCTCCATGCAAATACAACCTCCTTTGTCAAGTTTCCCGTCTCCCACCCCCAGATCCTAAGGGAGAATCAGCCATTGTGTCTCCTGCGCCCTCACTGCACCTGCCTTGTGTCATAGTAGCAGAGCTTGTTTTATAGTTAGGCGTTACCTGTCCAAGCTCTCACATTAACTGCTTCTTCAGGACAGAGACAATGTCTTATTCATTTTTCTGTCCACTAGTACCAATCACGTGACTTGTGTAGAATCACCCTCTATATGTATCCAATCAAATTGGAGATGTTTATTTAGCTGGGAGAAAATAAGACTTCGGGTAAACAGGAAGCTAAATTCAAATATGTGAATGTGTATGATTTAGAGGAGGGAATATTTTTGCTATGCCAGAAGGCAAGATTTGGATCAAAGTTGAAAATTAAAGATAGGGAGATCTTAATGCAATATAGTTTAACATTTTATTAATAGAAAGATACCAAAATGGAACAGACTACCTTAAAACATAATGAGGGGAGAGTAGGGAAGCATGGTAAAAATAAGAAAGAAATGTTAAAGTGATATCGGAGTTGTTTGGCACAGCTGGTCAAACCTGGGCAGTTTAAGCATCTAAACTAATATTGAAAGTAGTGGACCATAATCCGCTAGATAAAAAGGAATTCTTAAATTTATAATGAGACAGAACTAACAAAAAGGCCAAACAGGTAAGCGGGGGGGAAGAGGGAAAGTTCTTCTCTACAGAAGCATGCCAACTAATAAATGTAAAAACATCACCATTTGCAGCCATCATAATAATCATTGAAGGAGAGAAGAATAATCAGTAGATGCTAAAATCACTGGGAGAAATTTCTTTGGGAACGGGATACTTACACAGTGTCAAAGTAACCCCCCATTTTCACAAAAGAAAAAAACATTGCTTCATAGGGGAGAAACCGGACAGACATGACTTAATTGAGTGATCACACTTATCATCAATAATGAGAAAAATGATATTTGGTACCTACCAATATGATGCTCTGAGAAGGACACAACGTCACTCATGTGGTAGTATTCCTGCCAAAAATGCATAATCTGAATAGAAACCATGAGAAAACAATCAGATGCACCCAAACTGAGGGACACTCTATGAACCACTGGGCCTGAACTCCTCAAAAATATCAATAACATAAAAGACAAAGAAAGGCTGAGAAATATTCCAATTTCAAGTAGGCCATAGAATATGGCAAATGATGCATGCTTAATACTGAGTTGGATCCTAGACTGGAAAGGAAAGGCTCTAACAGACAGTTTGGGGACAATTGGTGAAATTTGACTATGGATTATATATTAGATAACAATAATGTATCATTATTCACTTTTCTGATTTTGATAATTATACTGGGCTTATTTAAGAGAATGTTTTTGTTTTTAATATATACAGTTAAAAATTTTGGAGTGAAAGATAATTTTCTCTGCAACTTGCAAATGGTTCAGCAATATATATATATATGAATAAAAATAGAAATTATGTATATAAATATGTATATGGACAGAGAGGGCACATGTATAAATATGGGTGAATCTAGGTAAAACTATATGGAAGTTAATTGTAATAAACTTACAGCTTTTTTGTAGGTCTGATTCTTTTTCAAAATAAAATGTCTAATTTTTAAAATGTTGATAGTCTCTTTAGGAGACGGCATTCAAGTGTTTCCAAACTCAGGTCTGACTGCCCACCCCCCTGAGAATGAAAGAAAAAAAGACTCAGAAGGTAAATGATTGGTGTTAGAAAAGCTGAAGATGTATTCAGCTGAAGGAGATGGTAGGCTATCCCATCTCAAAGATTTAGATTCATTGAGGGTTTTCTTTTAAATGAGGGGTTGAGGGAATGGAATATGGGAGGTGAAAGGCAGGAGAGAAGGAGACGTGAGCTAACAAGGAGTATGTGTCTGTGGGTCAGGTACAAGGTCTCGCCAAGGCCTCATCTGGTTTCTGTTCTCATCTTTGTTGTTATCTCAGGACCCTGCAAGATGTTGATTTCCACCAGTGTACTTGGCTGGTGCCCAAGGTCAGCTTCCAGTCATTTGGCCTTGATCATTTCTCAAAACTCTGCAACTCTCAAAGAAAGAACTGTTAGCTTTGCAAAGTACTAATTGGCTTCTCAACCTTGTTTTCCTATTTAGCGAGCAAGATAAGATGGGAAGAAAGAGTGGGGAGGAAAAAAAACTGTCCTTTTTAAAATCCGCCCACCCCCACCTCCACACCTTCCCCCACTCCCAGCCACCAGCAGCCCAGGTGGTTTTAGGTCCCAACATGGCTTCAGTCCTACTCATTCCAACACAAGCAGAGACTGGATGAGTTTCTGAGTAAGAAGGGATTTTTTGCTTTGTTTAGAAAACTGGACTGGATAATTCCACTTGGACCATTAGTGTGATGGTTAATTTCACGTGTTGACTTGGCCACAGCACCCAGACATTTGGTCAAACTGCAGTCCGAATGTTTCCAGGAAGGTATTTTTATTAGATGAGGTTAATTTTTAAATTAGTAGACTTTGAGTAAAGGAGGTTCCCTCCATAATGTGCATGGATTCATCCAACCATTTGAAGGCCTTGGGAGAAAGCAGACTGAGGTCCCCAGGAAAAGAGAGAATTCTGCCTCCAGACTGCCTTCGGACTGAAGCCACAACCTCACCTCTTCCCTGGGTCTCCAGACTGCTGGCCCACCCAGTAGATTTTGGACTTGCCTGCCTCCGTGATCATGTGAGCCAATTCCTTACAAAAAATCTATTGTTTGTATTTCTCTGGAGAACCTTACCTAATATACTTAGGCTCTGTTTCCAGTTGCCTCCTACCAACTCCTAATTTTCTTCTTTATTTCTTTGTCTTCCCAGTAGCCCTGTATTAGTCAGGGTTCTCCAGAGAGACAGAATCAATAGAATATGTTATAATTATATGAAGAAATTTATACGGGGAATTAGCTCATGTGACTATGAAAAAAGTGCCACGATAGGCTGTCTTATAAACTGGATGCTGGTAGCATGGCTCGGTCCAAGTCCAAAGGCCTCAAAACCAGGGAAGCTGATGGTGTCCTGGTATATGTCCTAGAACCCAAAAGTCGAAGAGTCTCGAGCTCTGATGTCCACAGACAGTAGGGAAGGGTGTATCCCAGCTCCAGCGGATCGAGAGAGAGCCTCACCTCTTCCCTCTGTCTTTTGCTCTCTCTGGACCACCAGCGGATTGGATGGTTCCCACCCACACTGAGTGTGGGTCTTTCCCACCCAGGCCACTCAGACTCTCATACTAATCTCTCCTGGAAATACCCTCATGGACACACCTATAAAGATAGCTTTACCAGGTTTCTCAGCATTCCTTCATCTAACCAAGTTGACATCTAGCGTTAACCTTCACAAGCCTCTTATCCCTTCTCCCATCCCTGTCTTCAGGGCGCGGCATACAACAGAAGCTCCTCCCCCACAAGCAACTATGTAATACTAATGCTAGCTGAGAAAAAGCTCAAGGTGCAGTCTAAAAAACAAAATATTTTTTGTTATTATTACTGCAAGTCTTGTAATTACCACGATTGGTATACAGAGCACGTTAGAATCATGGCTAGCCAAAAGCCTAATCTCTGAATGATCTGTGTCTAATCACAGAGTATCAGTGTCTTAAATGTCATGCCAATCCACTGTTGTGATATATGCTCTCGTTAAGGTGGGGAGAAGAAATTTAAATACCAGAGTTGAGGTTCTGAGCAATCATGCCATTTCTATTGATCACATAATGAAAATTGATGGCATTTAACAGTGCAGAGATCAGTTGGTACAGGGACGCTAACTCCCACAGCTGTGTTCATGCCATTTCCAGGAAGCCTTCCATTGCACTTACTCTTACAGTGCATTTTAAGATTCTTCAAATTGCAGAAAGCACAGTAGGACTGAAGAGAGATTGGGCACTTTAGTTCTGCCATTTTATTAGTAAGTGATATAAATAAAATTTAGACACTGCTAAGCAACATAAGAACCCAGAGAGTTGAAATGTAGAGTCCAAAGTAAAGGGAAGATGAAGCTTTGCTTGATCTATTTGGGTAGATCATGCCTATGTATTTTCCAGTGTCCTGCAGATGTGATGTTTAATAGCAACGGTAAAAAATCCAAGTAGGGGGCCGAGCCCGTGGCGCACTTGGGAGAGTGTGGCGCTGGGAGCGCGGCGACGCTCCGGCTTCGGGTTCGGATCCTATATAGGACTGGCCGGTGCACTCACTGGCTGAGTGCCGGTCACGAAAAAGACAAAAAAAAAAAAAAAAAAAAAAAAATCCAAGTAGGGAGGATAAATATGAGCATAGAAACAGTCACAGAGTGATAACTATTAACACCTTTTTAAAAAGCAGAGAAATGTATCACATTGTTGAAATGGGTGAGAATGGTGTCATCTTCAGAAACTAATTTATAGTCATGAGAGGAAATAAAAATTCCCAAGAAGCCATGACAACTGCTACTGGCTGGGTATTGTGGACACTGCTCCTGGCAACTGGGGCCTTGACAAAATTTAAAGAATTTGACATCACTTGCTAAACAAGAAACTTCCTATTTCTTTTAAAATTAATCATGAGGATGCAAAAGCAAAAAGGCCCACCTCCCTCTCTTTTGCAGAGTGCTTTGAGTTCCTAGAGCACCTAGAGGGCCATGTAGGCATGTCACTTTTTCGGAAAGGTCCTCCCTGATGTTCTTATCTAAAGCAACATTAGTCCTGACTCTCTAGCACCTCACTCTGCTCTGCTGTCCCCACAGAGCCCATTCCTGGCCAGGAAGAGCAGGCTGGTGGCTGGTGAGGCAGAACCTGGAGCTGCAGCCCATGCATGCAACCTGCTCTGTGACTTGGCAGCTGTGGATCCTTGGGCGAGGTACTTAATTTTTCTGTGCCTCAGTTTGCTCTTCTAAAAAAATTAGAGTGTTATTAGTGCCTGCCTCATAAGATTGATGTGAGGATTGAATGAGGTACTATTAAAAGCCCTTAGAAAAGAGTCTGGCACAAAGTCATACTGTGTATTTGTGAAATAAAACAGGTAAGTACCATGTATTTGCTTGTTTATGGTTCCTGTACTGGAATGTAAGCTCCGCTAGGGAAGGGCTACAATCCTGTATTGTCGGTGCTTAGGAGAGTGACTGACACGCAGTAGGCTGTCAATAAATACTTGCAGAAGGTATGGCCGGGAGCATCATAAGCCTCCTCTGTGCTGCCTTTCCTTGTTTCTCTCCCTGCTTATTCAAATGACCTTATTTGGGTGATCAGGCTCATGTGTCTAATTAAGGACACATTTTATGTCAACTAATTTTCTAGGAATCTAATCTTGTTAATGCAGGTATTCATTCATTGAAATCTTACAGTTTAAGGCCTATAGTTCCTCCTGACCCAAATATGAGGGTTCTTCAAAAAGTTCATGGAAAGATTTGTATTATTTTTTAATTCTATTTTTCCATGACCTTGTTGAAGTATCCTAATATATGGTCCAGCAACACTCGGCATGTGTTTTAACTATAATAATGAGATGTTGTTTAAATAAGCACCCTAGGCTGAGCTGTGACATATGCAGGCCAGTGGGGAGCAGAGGTAGTTAGGGACGGGCAGGGTTAGTAGCAGGAACCAACACAGCCACTGGGCATGCTGTGGAAGTGGTGGCCCGCCTTCCAAATCTCAGAACGAAAGGGGTCCAGCCACGCTGGAAGCTTTATCCAGGATGTTCTCTGGGTGAGCAGATGCCCCAGAGTGCTCTGCAGACAGGAGTAATCGTCAGGTTCTGTACTAGCAGAATGAGGAGCAAGTCCTCAGTCAGCAACTGAGCTACAGAGACACAGCCCAACTTTGAGGGAGAGGGGCCTGGCTTAGAATTCACATATTGTCCAGCTCCAGATACATGGCCTGTGTTTTAGAACAGAGTCCAGTCCCAGCAGGAAACTGTAGAATTGCTCAGAGACCACACATGACCAGGTGGGCCGCAGTCTCTGCAGAACCCTTGGTTTCGGTCTTTTCCTTGGCCTGGGCTCTCAGGTGCATCTGAAAACTAACAACCTTCAGTTCTTGAAAAAGGCATTTATTACTCCCCTCCTTTTTTTTGGCAGCTGGAAAGTCTGGGGATCTGAACCCTTGACCTTGGTGTTGCAACGCTGTGCTCTAACCAACTGAATAACCCCATTTAATACCTTTTTAGTAACATTCTCCTTCCCATTTTTTCTCTTCTCTTTCAGAAATTCTTATTATTTGTCTGTCTCCAAATTTGATCTTCTAATTTTCTTACTGCTTTTTTTTCTGTTTTCCCATGACAAATCTGTGGGATTTTTTTTGTTATTGTTTGATTGTTTATTGTACTTCATATTATTTCCTTAAATTTATCTCCCAGCAATTCTATTGACTTTTTTCCATTTCGGCGTTCACATTTTAACATCCAAGAACTCACCAGTTCCTGTTTCATGGATGTGATGTGTTCTCTTTTCTCTCTGAAGAGTTTTATTATGAGATATTTGGGGCTGTTTTTTTCTTCTCCTCTCTATTTAGTTGCTGAATCCTGAGTTCCTGTTTTATTTTTTACCGTTTTGTCCCTGTCTTTCAAGTTAGAGGCTTCCCTGGACATCTGCCCCTCCTTGGCTGTTCTTACTCATACGAGCAAGGTCTCCGAGAGCTCAGTGATGCTTGGCGTTCAAGGCTGGCCCTGGACTCCTGGTTAACTCCTTGCGGTGGGGTTATAGGCAGAGGTAGCCATTTTATTGAGTGACCCTCAAACATTAGTGTCTGTAGGTCTGTTTTCCTGCCCCATCTGTTTATGCAGAGAAGAGTCCTCCACTCTCCTGCCTGAAGAGTTAAGGCTGGTGTCCAGAGTTCTCAGAAGAGAGCTGAAGCTGGCTTGGGCTGAGGGCTCACCCCTCGGTGTGTGGACTTTCACTGGATCCCCCTGCTTCCAGCCTCTTGCCTCCCCTTCTCCACCTCTCCCACCTAGTGTTCCTGAATCTGTCCTTTCTCTGGGAACTTCAGAAAGTCAATTAAGTCTTTCCAACAAATTCTAAAGCACACTAGGGATAGCTTACTCATGGGAATCATTTTTAAAAGGTGTCAAATCAGACCTTAAAAACATTTGTCATACATCCCCTTTCAAGGACAATGATTAAAAGGGGATTATAAATTGTAAAGTGCCTGGTTATAGAAGAGCATGGTCATGTGTCGGGCATGCTCACATGCATGCTCACAAGGCACGTTGTGGTGCAGCCCAGGCATGGGGTGCGCGTGTAGGGGCAGCCCAGGGACCTCCATGTGTGCTCTGGTCCTGGGTCCATAGGGTCAGACTGTATGGGTAAATCACCTTTTCCTCACCAGTAAAATTAGGTGGTTAGAGTATGGGATCTGTAGGTCCCTTCCTGCTCAAAGATTACCTATTCTACTCCACAATGATAAGCCTATCTCATTTTTATCCCCGTAGAAAGCTAGGATGAGTCATACACAGACATCATAAGTTCTACCTCAGGACATAAGGTGATATGATGTGAATATTTTGAATCATAAGTAACAGCAACATCTCCCAGCTGGTGTGGTCAGGGGTGACAGACAAATAAGCAGTGTCACCTGTGCTTTGCTCTTGCAGTTATTTGAGGTTTTATTTCAGGCTTGAAAAGGTAAAGGCTGTAAAATGGTTTCTTTTAAGGCTTATCAAGGTTGGAATTTTATGTTTCAAAATCTGCATTATGTATTTAAGAAATAAGAGTGAGACAAGGCAGTTTGTGTGACTGGGATGAATTTGAATGTGTAATGACACACATACTTCTGAAGGGCAGCTGCAGAAAGCAAGATGACACAGTGTTCGGGGGCTGAGGTTGGTCAGTAACGTTTAGTGTGTGCACACCCACGCACATGCACATGCACGGCCTGGCACCTGTCCTTGTGAATGCCTGGGAGTGCATTTCAATGCCACCTTCATATGCAGTGAGATGTTCAAGTGATCAGTCTTATGAGATACCAGGAAATATTTCAGCAAAAGATTAAAAAAGTGACTGAATCTATTACTCTTCTGAAAAATTTTCATCCTTCAACAAACTTAAAACATTTCCCCCATGCCATCTTGGCATAAGAACTTTCTCAATGAGAAATGCTTTTACCTGCAGTTTGTAGAGGAACGGCTCTGCCACAGCTGCCTGACACCCTTGCTGGTCTCCACACAGGCCACGGAGGGGAGGCCCCGCCAGTCTGACTTGACTTGGTGAATGCCCTGTCTGCCTCTCAGGAACTTAGCAAGAGGTGCAGTTCTGTGAGGAGTTGTCAAAAGGCTGTTCCCCATCTACCTTCCTACCTTGTGGGAGGTTGCCACAAGGCAGTTTCCCATCTGTTTCCCTGATTCCAGTGAGGCATGGGACTTTCCATCTGTCTCCCTCCTTTGGGAACCATTGTAGACTATAAAACTGGTTGGCTGCAGCCTAGAGTTGGCTCCTCAGCAACATGGTCCCATCCCCCCTCCCCAGCACCCCAGCTCTTATTTCTCATCATCTGTTCTTTTTGCTTTGGTGTTGTCCTGGGGGACAAGGGCTGCAGGTAGCTGACACTATGCCAATCTTTCTTATGCTGTCGTAAAAGTGATAGATTGTCTAAATCCATTTGGGCTGTTGTCTCCTTACCAGCTGAATCTCCAGAAGTGTGGCAAGCCAACCTACCAGCTGCCACCATGCTGCTGCTGAGTGACGGCTTGACTGCTCAGTAGAAGACCCAACCAGCAGCAGCTTAAGAAAGAAGGTTTCTTTTCCTCCCATACCAAGAAGACCGAACATAGGCAACTGCTGTGTTAAGTCAGCAAAATGATTATCAGGGCCGATTCCACTGCAAAAATTCTTCAGTCTTCTTGGCCACAGGATGGCTGCCGCAGTTCTAGGTGTCACAGGTGTATTCATGGCAAGATGAAGCAGGGAAGGCAGGCATCATCTATCTGTCTATTTTATTAAAAAAGCAAAAACTGTCTCAGAAATGTCCCAGCACATTTCCCCTTGTGCGGTATTGGCCATAACAGGGTCATACCGTCCTGAGCTTCAAAGGAAGCCAGATAGCCAGTTTCTGAAAGAGAGGAAATAGATCAGCATGATTGGCCTAGACTAGACCAAACTAGTCACAGTCACCCCTGGGCTAGTCTCCTCGCCTCTCTGAGACAAACAGGAGTTCCACTGATGGGACAGAAGGGAGGACAAGTTGGATAGGCAACAAGTGGTATCTGTCACTTGAGCCAGTGTTGCCGGTCCCAGCTCTCCCAGTGCAGGAGGGAAGACCAGTCAGTAGTTGACTCCACCACCTCTCCTAGCTTGCACATCAATTGTATTTCATGCTTGAACTGAACAACCTAAAGGAAAAAACATGGTCGTCATGATCAAGGGCTATCAATGTCCTAGTCCCTGAATTCCTTTTCTTCATTCTAGAGGTGAAATACCAACTTGACATCATATGGTTAGCAGAGAATGGTGTCAGGTAGACATTGAGAGTCTGAAGCTACCATAAGCTTACTCACCTTTGCAGAATTTCAGCTATGATAAGTTGCCTTCAGTAAGAGTACTGTATCCCCTCTTATTTAAGTAAGAGATAGTTGGGATTATTACCTGTGCTTTGTCGAATTGATACAAGGAGAAATCAACCTGTCTGGCATAGAGAGGAGAGAGTTGTTTGAATGCTAAGATGGGACCTAGTTTCTCTGGAGCTAGATTATGAGGACTTAACCTACCCCTTCCCTCTCTTCTTGTCAAACTCCTACACATCCCTCAAGATCCTGTTTAAAAATAATTTTCTTTATGAAATCTTTTACAAATTTCTGATAGTCAGACCATCTATAATCTTATAGCCCTTTTTCTTGTCTCTATTATAACCCTTACCACTGGCACACTGGAATCATTTACTTACAAGACTGTGTCACTCACTGAATTAGGACATTTTCCAGGAGAACAGTTTTGTCCCAAACACTTAGCACAAGGTAGGATGCACAGTAGTAAGGTCTCAACATATTTTTGTTGAATAAAACCTCTTTAAACCATGAATAATTAATAGCATAACAGTAAGTCCTGTATCATAATGCAAGCACATAAAATTTAAAAATGCATTTACGGTCTGAAAAAAGACATAAGCAAAGTAAAAAGCAAATTCAAACCAAGAGAAATATTTGCATCTCCTATCATATAAATATGGTTTATTGCCTTAATATATAAACTACTAGAAATTAGGATGGAAAATATCAAGAAGCCAAAAGATGAGTGAGCAAAGACATGAACAGACAGTTCACATATAAAGAAGTATAAATGACCCTTAAACTAATGAAAAGATGCTCAAGTTTACCGGTAATTTTAAAAATTCAAATTAAAACTCTTCTGACATGCTATTCTCACTTTATCATATTGGCAAAAATCCAAAAATTTAATAATATACTCTCTTAGTGAGACTATGGGAAAACAGGCACTCTCAAACATTTCTAGGGGAATGCAAATGGTACAGTCCCCAGAGGGGACCATGTGGTAAGATCTATACAATATTACAAATGTTTTCACTCTTTAATCCAATTGTTCTATAACTGGGAATTTATCCTTCAGAAATCTCTGCACAGTTACAAAGTGACATGCACAAGTGATGTGCTGTAATAGCATAAGATGAGAAACAACTCATTTCCATAAATAGAAGACTGGTTAAAGAAACTATGGTGCATTCTCAAAATGGAATATCATGTAGCTGAAAAAGAATGAGGATACTCTCTCTGTTATACTTTGGGAAGGTATCCAGGAGAGATGATTCAGTAGAAAAGCAAAGAAGGGTGAATACAGTACGATATCTATAGTGTCATAAAGGGTAGGATAAGAATATTTATTTGTTTTGGTTTGTAACTGCATAGAGTACTGGAAAGTTGTACCACTGGGGGGCAGTAGGATGGAAGAACAGGGTGGATAGAGTTGAAGCACAACTCATCATATACCATTTTTACTTTAAAAACCTGTGAATTATTCCTTATTTAAAATTAAATTAATTTTTAAAAACTTTACATCTTGCGCATAGTTTTTGGATCCAGATTGGGTGTCTGTATCTCTGCACCTCTTATTACATCAGTGACTTTAGGCACATTTCTTAATCTCTTTGTGCCTTGAAAGAAATTGATGATGTAATAAATACAAATAAATCAAGCTTGAAACAGAGTGAGTTCTACATGACTTTGGGCTATTATTAACACTACTGAGTTTAATAAAACAATCTTAAAGAACTCGTGGTAACCCTTTAGTGACAAGATTTCTTGAATTTTTCTCATAATCCTAATCTGTTTTTGTTTTTAAAGATAATAAAAGGGATGCTGAGATAAATAAAGTGATTAATCTGAGAGAAATAAAGTGATTAATCTGAAATAGCACTGAGCCAGGGCCAAGTACAAATGCAGGAGCTGACACGGGCATCCCGGGTCGCACATATGGAATAGCTAGGAGACAAGGTTATTGCTTTCCATTCCTTTCTAGCAAATCAAAAAGAGAATGTAGAAGTGAGATTGTGATGTATTATGAGTGCTCAAACAATTTCAAGATGTTCAAAACAGCTGTAAAATACAGTCCCTGAAAGTATCTGCTGCAATTCTTGATGAAATCAATAAAGGAAATCTTCCTACAAATTTTCTAGACCCCCAGAAAATGGAAGTCACCGTTAGGCTGGGAGTTTCTGGGAAAAAAAACTCTAAATACCGGCAACAGTTTCCACTGTAGTGCTTGTATTTACGTCCTGAACACGCCCACCCTATGATTATTTTAAAAAATAAAGAATCATTGATGCAGAAAAGATATAATTAGCAAGGCATTGTCAGTGAATTTGCCAACTCCCTTTGGGTGGCTTTTGTTGCCTTTTTTTCTGTGGAAAATGAATCCGTGCGTGACATTTCGATGTTTGGATTACCGGATAACACCGATCCAAAATAGCACAAAGAGAGTTTCAAGATGGCGGCGGCTGCGGCGGCTGGCCTGGAGTAGCTGAGGTGGAAAAGGTGGCCACTGGGCCTCAGGCAGCCGGGAAACTTGTGGACCTTCCTCTGGCCATCTCTTAAGGGAGGACTGCTGCTGCTGGCCGGTCGTGGGGGCTCAACGCCACTTTGCCCCCGGCAGGAGAGGCTGCCTCATTTACAGGCAACAGCTTTGAAGTGTGGAGCAGGAAAAGAACTGTTTCTTAGCTGCAAAAGCGAGTCTTGAAACAGGGAACACGGCGCCAGGGCTGCTGTGGATGCAGCCAGGATCCCGGAGGCTGGGGCCGCACTGAAGGCGGCCAGCTGCCCTATTCAGGATTCGAGGTTTCAGGCCGGCATTAAAGAAGATTCCTGGGAGCGCCCGAGTGGCGCCGCAACTGAACAGCCCAAGGCGGCAGCGCCGAGAACACGGAAGGCAACAAACCAGAGACAGAGCGAGCGCCCGACCTGGCACAGCACTGTGAGTGACCCCTGGCACAGCTCTGTTCGGGGGGTGGATGCCCACGCGGCTTCCGCCTGCACCACCAGGCCACTCACTGCCCCGGTGCTGCCTCCATTTTCCCAGGTGCGGGCAGCTCCGCCCTGCTCGGCCATCACTGAGCCCATTTGCTTGGCCTGGCGCGGGGCTTTCCGGACCCTGCGGGCCGGCCTCCTCTCCCACTCCCTCCGCGGTTCTCTGGCGGGGCTGGGGGTGTGGGGCGTCCGACCAGTGTTGGGAGGGCTAGAAAGTACGGGCGGGCCGACTGTCACTCCACCACACCCTGGACTCCGGCCCCGGTAAACTTCCTGTTACTCGGAGGCAGATACCATCTCTGCGACCACCAGTTTGGAAAAAAGCCTAACGAATTTCTGGTTGGGAATAGTGTGGTAGGAGAGTTCGCAGGTCCGCTTGAACCTGCCGGAGAGCAGGCTGCAGGCGGGCACTAGACTCGGTTTATACCGGGGGGATACAAAGGTGAACAAGACCCGAGAAAGATCTACACAGTGCTACAAAGGCACCCAGAGAGACCGGTCGTCTGTGCTTAGCAGAAACCTGGTAGACTTCCTGGGCGAGGCGGTGCTGAGCAGGGTCTTGAAGGCCCAGCTGATAGAGGAGGGGTGCAGCAGACACGCCCCAGCCCAGCACAGTGCGCACAGAGGGGGGAGACGTGCGGCCAGGGAGGCGGAGACTCGACAGAAACCACACACCCGGTGGGGTCGCCACTGCACGATCTAACAGCCTGGGCCAGAGCACACTGAACGGGGAGAAGTCCTGTACAGAAAGTGAAAGCTCAACAGAGATCACACACCCTGTGGTACGTGATCCACCAGCCCAGCAGAGTACAAGCTGACCAGAAAGGTGGATCCCCGGAGAAGCCCAAGACCTGAGGCAACCACACACACAAGACACTAGAGGCCAACTGAGCAGTCACGGCGGGAGCCATGCCAAATTGCCAACCACAGCAACATCCTAGTTAGTCATTAGTCTCAAACCGGTGGACTGTGAAACCCCCTGCCACAATGAATAAACACCAAAAAAAAGACACCAGAAATACAAAAAATCAAGAAAGTACACCACCAAAAGTTAATAAATCTCATACTCTAGATCCTATAGAACAAGAAGCCCTTGAAATAATTGACAAGGAATTTCGAGTGATAATTCTAAGGAAACTGAATGAGATACAAGAAAACTCAGCTAGACATCATGATGAAATGAGGAAAAGTATACAGGATCTGAAAGAGGAAATATACAAGGAAATCAGTGTCCTGAAAAAAAATGTAGCAGAACTTGCTGAACTGAAGAAGTTATTCAGCGAAATAAAAAACACAACGGAGAGTTTAACCAGCAGGCTTGTCGAAGTTGAAGAGAGAACCTCTGAACTTGAAGATGGGCTGTTTGAAATAACACAAGCAGACAAAAAGAAAGAAAAAAGAATCAAGGACATGGAAGAAAATCTGAGAGAGATATCAGACAACCTCAAGCGCTCAAATATCCGAGTCATGGGTATTCCAGAAGGGGAGGAAAATGGAGATTCCATTGAAAACATATTCAACAAAATAGTGGCAGAAAACTTCCCAGGTATAGGAAAAATCACAGATCTTCAGATCCAGGAAGCTCAACGATCTCCAAACGTATTCAACCCAAAAAGGCCTTCTCCAAGACATGTCATAGTCAAATTGGCAAAACTCAGAGACAAAGAGAGAATCTTAAAAGCTGCAAGAGAGAAGCGTCAAATCACCTATAAGGGAGCCCCAATCAGGTTAACATCAGACTTTTCATCACAAACCCTAAAAGCTAGAAAGGAATGGGATGATATATTCAAAATACTAAAAGACAAAGATTGCCAGCCAAGAATACTCTACCCTGCAAGGCTATCCTTCCGAAATGAGGGGCAAATAGTATATTTCTCAGACAAACAAAAACTGCGGGAGTTCACTACCACAAGACCACCCTTACAAGAAATCCTCAAGGGAGTACTGGGTTTGGTTCCTGAAAAATAACTACCACTGCCATAAAAACCTAAGAAAAATCTAAACCCGCTAGTACAATAAAAATGGCATTCATGAAGAGAAAACAAGCTAACAAAAACACTATCTACAACCTAAGGAACCAACAAACAAAGAAACCAAATAGTAAATCAGAAAGCAAGGAACAAAAGACACCTAAGACAACCAAACAACCAATAAAATGCTAGGAATAAATCAACACCTTTCAATAACAACTCTTAATGTTAAAGGCTTAAATTCCCCAATTAAAAGACACAGACTGGCTGACTGGATCAAAAAGCAGGACCCAACTATATGCTGCCTACAAGAGACCCACCTCACCCATAAAGATTCACACAGACTAAGAGTGAAAGGATGGAAAAAGATTTACCATGCAAACAGAAAAGAAAAACGAGCTGGAGTAGCTATTCTTATATCTGACAAAATAGACTTTAAACTAAAAACCATAAAAAGAGACAATGAGGGACACTACTTAATGATAAAAGGACTGATCCATCAAGAAGACATAACAATCATAAATATGTACGCACCCAATGTTGGAGCAGCCAGATTTATAAAACAAACTCTATTAGACCTAAAGAAGGAAATAGACACTAATACCATAATAGCAGGGGACCTGAACACTCCACTGTCAATATTAGACAGATCATCTAGGCAAAGAATCAGTAGAGAAACACAAGATCTAAACAAGACTCTAGACCAATTGGAATTGGCAGATATCTACAGAACATTCCACCCAACAACCTCAGAATATTCATTCTTCTCATCAGCACATGGATCATTCTCCAGGATAGATCACATATTAGGTCACAAATCAAGTCTCAATAAATTTTAAAAAATTGGAATTATCCCATGTATCTTCTCAGACCACAATGGATTAAAACTAGAAATTAATAACAAACAAAACTCTGGAAACTATACAAACACATGGAAATTAAACAGCATTCTACTTAATGACATATGGGTCCAAGAAGAAATCAAGCAGGAAATCAAAAAGTTTATTGAAACTAATGAAAACAATGATACATCATACCAAAACCTGTGGGATACTGCAAAAGCAGTATTGAGGGGAAAATTTATTGCATTAAACGCTCACTTCAGAAGAATGGAAAGATGGCAAGTGAACAACCTAACACTTCACCTTAAAGAACTAGAAAAACAAGAACAATCCAATCCTAAAGTTAGCAGACGGAAAGAAATCATTAAGATCAGAGCAGAACTGAATGAAATTGAAAACCAAAAAACAATTCAAAAGATCAACGAATCAAAAAGTTGGTTCTTTGAAAAGATAAATAAAATTGACAAACCATTAGCATGGCTAACACAAAAAAGAAGAGAGAAGACTCAAATAACAAAAATTAGAAATGAAAAAGGCGATATTACAACTGATTCATCTGAAATACAAGGAATCATTCGAGACTACTATAAACAACTATACGCCAACAAATTTGAAAATCTGGAGGAAATGGATAAATTTCTGGACACACACAAGCTCCCAAAACTGAACCGTGAAGACGTAGAAAATTTGAACAGACCAATAACAATAAAGGAGATTGAAGCTGTTATCAGAAGGCTCCCAACAAAGAAAAGCCCAGGACCAGATGGATTCACAGCAGAATTTTACCAAACATTCAAACAGGAATTGACACCGATTCTTTACAAACTATTCCAAAAGATTGAAACGGACGCAAATCTCCCAAACTCATTCTATGAAGCAAACATCATCCTGATACCAAAACCAGGTAAAGATATAACCAAAAAAGAAAACTACTACAGGCCGATATCCCTGATGAATATAGATGCAAAAATCCTCACTAAAATACTAGCAAACAGAATACAGCAACACATACGTAAAATTATTCATCACGATCAAGTGGGATTCATCCCAGGGATGCAAGGTTGGTTCAACATACGCAAATCAATAAATGTGATACACCATATTAATAAACTCAAACACAAGGACCATATGATCATCTCTATAGATGCTGAAAAAGCATTTGATAAAGTTCAGCACTCATTCACGACAAAGACCCTCTATAAGTTAGGTATAGAGGGAAAGTATCTCAACATAATTAAAGCCATATATGACAAACCCACTGCCAATATCATCCTGAATGGGGAAAAGCTGAAAGCTTTTCCTTTAAGAACAGGCACTAGACAAGGATGCCCACTCTCACCACTCCTATTCAACATAGTGTTGGAAGTACTAGCCAGAGCAATCAGAGAAGAGGAGGAAATAAAGGGCATCCAGATTGGAAAAGATGAAGTCAAACTGTCCCTGTTTGCAGATGACATGATCCTATATATCGAACAGCCTAAAACCTCTACAAAAAAACTGTTGGAATTGATAAATGATTTCAGCACAGTAGCAGGATACAAAATCAACACACAAAAATCAGTAGCATTTCTTTTCTCCAATAGTGAACATGCAGAAGGAGAAATCAAGAAAGCCTGCCCATTTACAATAGCCACCAAAAAAATAAAATACTTAGGAATTGAGTTAACCAAGGAGGTGAAAAATCTCTATAATGAGAACTACAAACCACTGCTGAGAGAAATTAGAGAGGATACAAGAAGATGGAAAGATATTCCATGCTCTTGGATTGGAAGAATCAACATAGTGAAAATGTCCATACTACCCAAAGTGATATACAAATTCAATGCAATCCCCATCAAAATTCCAAAGACATTTTTCTCAGAAATGGAAAAAACTATTCAGACATTTATATGGAACAATAAAAGACCACGAATAGCCAAAGCAATGCTCAGCAAAAAAAATAAAGCTGGAGGCATAACACTACCTGACTTTAAGCTATACTACAAAGCTATAATAACCAAAACAGTATGGTACTGGCATAAAAACAGACACACTGACCAATGGAATAGAATAGAGAATCCAGAAATCAACCCACACACTTACTGCCATCTGATCTTTGACAAAGGCACCAAGCCTATTCACTGGGGAAGGGACTGCCTCTTCAGCAAGTGGTGCTGGGATAACTGGATATCGATATGCAGGAGAATGAAACTAGATCCATACCTCTCACCGTATACTAAAATCAACTCAAAATGGATTAAGGATTTAAATATACACCCTGAGACAATAAAACTTCTTAAAGAAAACATAGGAGAAACACTTCAGGAAATAGGACTGGGCACAGACTTCATGAATACGACCCCAAAAGCACGGGCAACCAAAGGAAAAATAAACAAATGGGATTATATCAAACTAAAAAGCTTCTGCACAGCAAAAGAAACAATTAAAAGAGTTAAAAGACAACCAACAGAGTGGGAGAAAATATTTGCAAAATATACATCTGACAAAGGATTAATATCCAGAATATATAAGGAACTCAAACAACTTTACAAGAAGAAAACAAGCAACCCAATTAAAAAATGGGCAAAAGAGCTAAGTAGGCATTTCTCTAAGGAAGATATACAAATGGCCAACAGACATATGAAAAAATGCTCAACATCACTCAGCATCCGGGAAATGCAAATCAAAACCACATTGAGATACCATCTAACTCCAGTTAGGATGGCTAAAATCCAAAAGACTATGAACGATAAATGCTGGCGAGGCTGCGGAGAAAAAGGAACTCTCATACATTGTTGGTGGGACTGCAAAATGGTGCAGCCTCTGTGGAAAATGGTATGGAGGTTCCTTAAACAATTGCAAATAGATCTACCATACGACCCAGCCATCCCACTGTTGGGAATATACCCAGAGGAATGGAAATCATCAAGTCGAAGGTATACCTGTTCCCCAATGTTCATCGCAGCACTCTTTACAATAGCCAAGAGTTGGAACCAGCCCAAATGCCCATCATCAGATGAGTGGATACGGAAAATGTGGTACATCTACACAATGGAATACTACTCAGCTATAAAAATGAATGAAATACTGCCATTTGCAACAACATGGATGGACCTTGAGAGAATTATATTAAGTGAAACAAGTCAGGCACAGAAAGAGAAATACCACATGTTCTCACTTATTGGAGGGAGCTAAAAATTAATATATAAATTCACACACACACACACAAACGGGGGGGGGGGAAGAAGATATAACAACCACAATTATTTGAAGTTGATACAACAAGCAAACAGAAAGGACATTGTTGGGGGGAGGGGGGGAGGGAGAAGGGAGGGAGGTTTTGGTGATGGGGAGCAATAATCAGCTACAATGTATATCGACAAAATAAAATTTAAGAAAAAATAGCACAAAGAAAAGGTGTTTTTCTTTCTAATAAAAAGAAGCCAAGCCTAACATATTGTGGAGAAATTGTGCCCCCTGCTGATATAATTTGATATTAACCTCATCAGCGTTTAAAAAAAAAAAAAAAGCCTCCAGCGCTGCAGGATAGTGCAGTGTCTTCAAGGTCAGTAATTTAAATGAATTTAAGTGTCCTTTCAGGACACTTAAGGAATCCTCCCCTGCAATTAAGAACTTTTTGCTTGATATTGACCTTGGGGGAAAAGAAGCAGAAGACGAACACCTCCTTTCGTGAGCTTTATGGACATATTTGTGCTAAGAACTTCTCAATGCTACCCGCACTTTTGGCGACTGAGAAGGGAAAGCGAGCACGCAAGAGAAGGGATGAGCACCAGCCCCTTGTGATTACTCTCGACTTTATTAGGACCAAAGGACATTACAGCTCTGTTCCAACTACTGGAAGAAATTAAAAAGCTGCTTGAGAGTGACTGAGTTGATTGAGTCTGAGAAAACTATTATTGCCAATGCGGTGCCATCGTGGTCGGCATTCCAGGTGCTCGGAAGTCGCTCCGTTAACTGGGTATGGGCCACCTGGTCAGTCTAAATGCACCCTCGGAGGGGGCTCTGGTCCGGGACAATACTGTTCACTAGAGATGTAGCATCAGTAACTCCAGCCTCCTCATCTTGTCTTCATGTCCCTTTCCCTCCTATCTAGCGCTGTCAAGCTGGGCTTTTAATCTATTTTTCTAGTCTCCTGCTGATTTCCAACAAGCTGTCCAGCTCCTGGAAAAGTTAACTGATAAGAGTTTGTGTTCTCCTGATATTTGCATCTTCAGGAGAAATTCCTAAATACAGAAAGGACTTTAGTGGTGCATTTGGCCTTGGAGAAGACAATGGAGGAAGGATTTTAAGGCACAGGACTCTTCCTCGTGCTTCTGCTAGACACGGCTGACACGCTTTTAACAGCCTCTTCCAGTTCAAAGGATGCAAAACTTCGCTCAACATTCACATAACAGGTAGCTAGGAAATCCTGCCCTTCCCCCCATACCCTGGAAGGGCTTTCAGTCTGTCCAAGATCTCTATGATCTTTAGTTAGGGTTGCCAGATTTAGCGGGAAAAAAGTACCAGTTTGAATCTCGCGTATGAATTTCAGATAAACAACGCATTTTTTTTTTTTTTTTTTGTATTTGTAGTTTATTTGAAAATTAGATTTAACTGGGGTACCGTATTTTATCTGTCCACCTACCTTTGATTTAACTGTGTTTTCAGTGACCGCTGAGCATGTGGTCTGAAGGTCGGCCCAGGGGCCCTGGGCGCGGGCGCGCCTCACCTGGCGCGGCTGTTTCAGGCGCTTGTCTCCCTCTAGCGGTCGCTAGGAACATCCCACCGGCCGAGCGGGAAGCCCTGCTGGGCTGCGGCTGGGGCGGCTCTGGCCGGGGAAGAGCGAGTCGGACACCACACCGACCCGGGAGGACGGGGCTGGGGCAAGGGGCCTGCTGAGTCCAAAGCCGCCTAAACCTAATTCCATTTCCCTTGGGTCCCCTGCACAGGAAAGCGGCCTTGTTCCCAATGGCAGAAATGGAGTATCTCTGGTTTCAGTTAAAAATACAATGGAAAAATATCTGTTAGAACAGCTTAATGTCTAATCCTGGGCTGTACGCACCGGTAAAAACCGATAGATGTTTTCATCTCATGCTGAAGAGAAATCCAAGCCCTTCTCCCCACTAAGCCCAACTGATTTGTCAAGGAGTACTCACTGAGACGGCAAGTTTCAGGAGAGTGGAGATGCTTACCTTCTGTAATGTGCCTGACCACCAATAAATATGTTGAAATGAATTGACATTGAAATACCCTAGCAGCTTTGAATTACAAATAAAGAGGGAACGCATTCTTAACCTCTTCATGGGAGAGAAGGTGGCCGAAGTGCTTATCCTCAGCAACAACTGTGGAGCTGGGTCTTAGAATTTCACTTCCACTCTCCACTTAGTAAATTGATGGCTACAGTCAGGGTCAGCTCTGAGGAACTGATAAATGTGAGATCGTTTTACGATGTGCTGCTTTTCGTGTTTGACAGAGGCTAGTGTCTAGAGGACCGAAGTAGAGCCAGAACATGGAGTCTAGAATCCAAAGGTGACACCCAGATTACACCTAAGTTCCATGAAGGACAGTTTCTGCAATGTAGGTGCTCCATGATTGCTTGTGGAAGGAGGGAAGGAAGGAAGCAGACTGTATCTATCACAGCCATCTCCACAGCAAAGGAGTTACCTGTCAAGAGCACACTCATTGTCTTCAGTGGGGCCAAGGCAAGGTAGAGACTTTAATGACAAAACTTTGGTGATAGGGTCCACTGCCACCGTAGCAGTACTGAGGGGTGACTAAGGTGGCTTTGAGTCTCCATCAGTCTGTTTCAAGCCAAACAAAGAGCAGAGAATCCAAAGCGGGAAAAAATCACCTTGGTTTGCAGTTTCAAGACAAATCCCCTAGAAGTTTCCCTTTTAAACAGTGTGCCATCTCTGAGCCTTGCTGCACAGATACACTGGATCTCCACCATCTTGTACCCACTTTAGCCATGATCTATCATCTCGCAAAGTAGGGTGGTAGGTACTCGTACAGGAAATTGAGTCATCAGTTACTCACATTTTTTAGAATAGCTCATAAGGAAGAGAATAATAATTACTGAACATCTTAGTATGTACCAGGCGCTATGTTTTGTTATCTCGTGTTATCTTCACAGTAACACTTGTGATTATTGGCCACATTTTTACAGAGGTGGAAATGGCAGGTTACAGAAGTGAAGTGAATTGGCCAAAGTCATACAGAGAGAGCCAAGATGCAAACCCACATCTGCCTTATTCATCTCTTTCCAGCATACAGAGCTGGTACTTGAGTGCTGAGGAGGCCATTTGTATACTTTGAAGCAGGATGAGATAATTAGGAAATGTATGTTAGAAATGAAAAAGCAAGCATCAAGGGAAAATGTGGTAGGGTTACTAAGGGATAGGTGGGCTCTGTCCTTCCTCCACTGGAGCTTTGAGCTCTGTGACCAGGACCTCATCAGCTCACCCCTTCAGAACTAAGGTTCTTTTGATAACAAAGGAGAGGGATGTGATTCCAAAATCTTTCCCAGGTTTTAAGATGCATACATTTTCAGGCCTCTCTCCGGGGGCATCTTCTGATCTCGTAGTCTGGGGAGGGGCCCTGGAATCTGCAATTTTAGCAAGCATGACAAATTTGAAACTCAGGGGATTTGAGGTTATCTAATGTTTATTACTCTTCTATATTCTGCAAATCAACCACTTAAGCTATGTTCTTAAGAGAATTTTGTAGCAAAGATTTTTATTTTTATTTTTATTTCCATTACGTTAGGAAAGGAAAAGTTAAGGCACTCAGTGAATGAACGGGCGTATTTCTAGAGAACAATGTTGATATGTCAAAATTCTGATGGAGTTTCCTATGCCATCTCTCTGGAATTTGGCAGCTTGTGACACAGCCCCAAAGGAGATGTAAACTCCTTAATTCTGGTAATTCCACTTGATGTTAGATTATAAAAGGTTATGTGGGGTAAGAACCTGCAGACCTTCCAAGGAACAATAAATCTCATGAAAAGAGATTTGTTGAAAGAGATTTCCGAAATCTCATTTCGGAACCAAAATATAATAGTGGTTGTTTTAGCCCAATGTTCCTTTAGTCATTTAAATCCTGTACCCATTCTTTCAACAAACATTTTTTTTTTTTTTTTTTTTTTTTGTCTTTTTGTGACTGGCTACACCGCGCTCAGCCAGTGAGCGCACCGGCCATCCTTATATAGGATCCAAACCCGCGGCGTAAGCACTCCCAGTGCCGCACTCTCCCGAGTGCACCATGGGTCGGCCTTCAACAAACATTTTTTAAAGTGCTTTCCATGCTTCAGACTATGCTCAGAGCTGTGAAGGTGGATGAATAAGAACTGCTTGGTTTCACTAATAGTGTGTACCACACCTCCTCCAATTCTGTGAAGAAAGAGTCTGGGTAAAATTAAAAATAAATAAAAAATAAAACATTACAGATGTTTCCACCATGAAAAGGATCACTGCAGCTGGTGTTTCCTTCAATGGATGCATGAATGGGATGTTATCAGCAGCATGCTCTTCGAGTGTCACCAGTTCACTCAGGACAGTCCAAAACACTGTGACAGGAGGTAAAGATGCTTTGTTACACCTTCAACTTAAAGGAATCTTCAAACTCCATCTCGATGAATCCAAGTTACCAGAACAGGCTTAGTATTAAGACCAAAAAGGGTAGTTTCAAGTCATTGACTAAATGTCTCCTGCTTTCCCTTTCCCCACATTTTGTTTTTCCTGATTATTTAACTCTTGGGCCACCCAATTTTATCCCTCCTTGGCTATTTATACCATCCATACTCTTTTAGATAATTACTATTTCCTTCTTTAGTCATCACCCATGGCACATATATTTCATTATCTTATGTTATCTTATCTCAGTGTAAGAAACTTATCTTAATGCCTATGTACTTCCCTTTGAAGATGATATCATAACATTTGTAATTTGTCTCTCTTGTAATTGCATAAGTTACCTAAAAGATTATTTTAGGTGTCTTTTTTACTTCTTTCCTTCTAAGCCCTCTGTCTGTATTGCTGACATGTCACCTGCTGAACTATCTAATTCTTTACTGGTTGGGCAGATGAGTAGTTGATATATGACTAGCAGGCAGCTCTCCTTCAGGAAACTCAAGATTGCGTAAGTATGCCTGATTCACACCTGCTGCAACTGAAATGTGTAATAGAGTGACA
This sequence comes from Cynocephalus volans, assembly GCF_027409185.1. NCBI lineage: Eukaryota > Metazoa > Chordata > Mammalia > Dermoptera > Cynocephalidae > Cynocephalus > Cynocephalus volans. The sequence goes on from NC_084464.1 coordinate 84,905,560, forward strand.
ATAAAAAGTGAAGATGAGGACAGCCCAGACGCTCCTCCAATTAGTTCTCTAGCTCAGTAAGTCAACAGGGAAATTATGACCTTGGCCACACAAGTAGCTCTCAAAATCATTCCATTCATTCCAAGGAGTGATGTGATTTTTCTTCATGTGCTCACAGTGTGGAGACTATGTTTTTTAATTAATGCTTTTCTTCCAAGTATGCTCCATTGTTTCTATACTAGAACTTCTCTTATAAGGCTCTACACTGTCATTCAATTCAATTTCTGTTCAACTAAGACTTCTTAAGCACCTCCTACATGCTAGGCACTGTGCTAGGAGCTAGAATATAGCTATGAACATCACCGGGTGGACACAGACATGACTATGTTCTGTTATATATATTCTTCTGTTCATTTAATCCGATTCATCTATTTTTAAATATTTTGATAATAAGACTATGAGAGTAAGAGGCTAAAAGCCTGGGCTCTGGTCAGATAGATTTGGGTATGAGCCTCAAACTTGTCACTGTTACCTGTGTGGTCATGGACTTGCATGTACTCCTGAGACTGTATTTTCCCATTTGTAAAACAGAGATCACATTAGTATCTACTCCCCAGGGTAGTTGGAACAAATGCTTAAAAAGTGGAAGCTCTTATTAATTAATAATATGATTTTCCCGAGTGTGTATACACAGACTCAACTAATTCTCTGCCAGAAGGTGAGGGCCCTCCTTAAGCCATCAGCTGGGCTGAACTTAAGAGAAGCTTTTGATAAGGATTGAAAATGACATTTGACTCAACTTACAACCAGCCCATTGATGAGTAGTCGGCCAGAGAATGTTAAAGTTAAGATTTCTCCCAGCAAGTGAAATTAAGAGAACCAGGACTAGTGCAGTGACCCAGAGTTTTCTGTCTTTGGGATAACATTTCCTCTGATTTCAAAGGAAACAAGTCCTAAGAGAGGCTATGAAGAGATGGTTCCCTGATCAAATACCTTTGCAAAGTGCTATATAATATATATTGTTCGTTACACATTCACAATGCACATAGACATATTAAAGATTCAGAGAACACTAGTAAAAAAAGAAAACAGTTTTAATTTCCTGTTATTTCCCAAGTTTATTTCTCTATAGAATAATTCTTCTTGTTCTTCTCCTCCTCCTCCTCCTCCTTTTTGGAATAACATCAGTTAGCATCTCAGGGAATACCCTTTGGGAAATGCTGCAAGAAAAACTGAGAAGAACTTGCTTCACAATCAGGCAGTGAAAAGCGTTCATACTCGGGAACCAGACCCGGACCCTTCACAGGAGCGTAATCTTGGGAAATTCACTCCATTTCTGTACACATAAAATGAAATGATAATACATCCTCCACAGATAACCATGAAGAGAAGATTTATTACAAAATCCACATAAGGTGTGAACGGAAGTTGGCAATAAAAGTTAATATCGTTACAATGTGCATCCTAACTTGTACCAGAGTAAATGCAAGAAAGCAGTTCTTAACAGTAAAAGCCATTTGATATCGGATGGCTGGGTTGGGTCATAGCTATTGACTAAAGTATAAGGTATGTGTAGGGAAAGAGCAGGAATCAAGGATAGGAAGATGGAGAAAAGAAGGAAGATAATTTGGTGCTGAGGCCACAAACAGAAATGGTGAGAAAAATGTAGGTAGAAGTTGCTGAGGGGCAAAGTTAGACTCTTTTCTGCCATGCTGGTTTGAAGAGCTGACAAACAACCCAGGTGGCAACTTCATCCATCTAGATCTTAGGAAAGAGAACAGAACTTGAGAAACACATTGTTAGCACATTGTTGTGAAATTTTTGAGAAGGGTTATGTCTTTATTTAGCTCTATATCTTCTGTGTTCAACCTAGTGTCTGGTGCATAGTAGACGCTTTTAAAATGGTTGGAAGATGAATTAATAAATGAACAAATTGATCTGCAAATCTAGCAAATCTAGTAGATTCCAAGTCGTAGAGCCAGAGCAAGGTAAAATGAATGAAATGAAAGTTTGAACTCTGGAATTTGGAAGACTGACAACTAAAGGTGTGTAGAGAAAAAGAAGGGGACCAAGGACAAAACCAAGAGCTCTAACTTACTTGATGGCTAGCAGAAACTAGTGAAAACAGAGAGAATCAGAGAGACTGAAGGAGAAATGAGTGTTTTCCAGCATAACAGGAAAGAAAGGAGAAAGTGGGTGGTTAATGATATTAAGTGATTCTAGGAGGTCAGATAGGATGAGACTTATCTTCCATAAATATCACTTCTTCCAGCCATGCTCTGGAAGGAGCAGCATGACAGTAGTTCAAAGTCCTGATGTCTGGGATGTGGGAAATACAGCCTGTTCAGAAAGGAAATCCCCCCAGCCTCTACATACACACATTTAAAATTTTGGAGTGTAAAATATGCTCAATGACAGGAAGAAAACACAGACCTAACTTGGTTCTTTTGTTTTTAACGTACGCCGGTTCTTTTAAAACTTTTAATCATGGAAAATTTTAAACATAGGCAAAGGTAGAGAGAGATGTATAAGGAACCCGAATGCACCCATCACTCAGCTGGAACCATTATCAACTCATTGTCAATTTTGTTTTGTCTATCCCTGCACCCACTTTCCCACACACAGGCTGGATTATTGCAAAGCAACCACTCAATACCATATCATGTCACTCATAAATATTTTTGTATGTATCTCTAAAAGTTCAGGGTCAGTCTAAAATTGCTATCACAATATTATCACATGCAAAAAAATCAATTTTTCTTAATATCACAAATAACCAGTGTTCAAATGCCCCCAATTGTCTCATTCAAGTTCTTATTGTTGCCATTATTATTTCTATAGTTTGTTTATATCCACATAAAGTTTGTATGATGCAATTGCTTGGTCTATCTTTATACGGAGTGGTTCTTTAAGACACATTTTGCAAGGTAGACCCATAAGTCTATAATTTCCAATGCATAAGTCTACGGTTAAATTCAGCTTCAGGATAAACCAGCAATATTTTCTTCATAGAGAGAAAAAATATATATACGCTGAAAGAGCTACTATCATTTTTTAATACAATCATGTGCCACAAACAATATTTCTGTCAATGACAGACCACATATATGATTGTGGTCCTGTAGGATTATAACGGAGCTGAAAAATTCCTATTGCCTAGTGACACCATAGCCATCATATTGTCATAGCACAGCATGTTACTCATGTAGAAGCAATAGGCTATCCCATATAACCTAGGTGTGTAGTAGGCTATACCATCTAGGTTTCTGTGGGTACCCTCTATGATGTTCACACAACAATGAAATTGCCTGGAATACATTTCTCAGAATGCATCCCCTTTGTTAAATGACACATGACTGTACAACAGTTAGCACCAGAAATTAAAATTTCTTCCCTCAATTAAAATAGCGGTGGTGTTATTTAAATTCCCTTGTGGATTAGTCTTTTCTCTGCAAACATTTCTGTGAGTATTGGTCACACAAATAAATGATTGACCAGCATTTTTGATGGCTTCAGCAGTTAAATACCGTTGAGGATAGTACTTATGCTATTAAAAACATTCCTATGGTGCCCAATACAAGCCTTATATATATGAGAGGAAGACAGTCTCCTGGGTGTGTAGGACTCACTTTGTAGCCAGTGCAACTTAGAGTCAGGTCAAGATGAGAGGTTAAAGAGGAGAGAAGAAGAAGAAAAAAAAAAAGCTTTTGTATAAATTTATAGCCAGAAAAAGAAATCCAAAAGAGAGCTCTTTAATTAATGCTGACTTGGAAGAAAAGATGGGGCCAAAACAAACAGAGGAACTAACCTAGAGTGAGCACACAAGATGGACACATTATCTGAATTAACTCATTTTAATCCTCACAATAATTGTCTAAGGTCAATACTATTATTTTAGAGATTTCGAAACAGAGGTACACAGAGGTTATAAATCCACATTTCTAGAGCAGCATAGCAATATTTTTACTAGATGGAAAAAAAGGTGATGTTTTTCTTATACATGCCAGGGAGTAACAGGGCTTTTCCTCTATATAGCAAAGGACACTTAGAAATCAGACACCCTGGGATGGGATTGATTTTAGAGTGAGCTCTGGGGAGACACACAGATCTGGAGGCCCAAAGCAGAGCATCCAGTAGTTTGGAGAGACCTGGTGCTCACTGAGGAAGGAGGGATAATGATAAAATATTATTTTCCCCACTCCTGAAATGGAAGAGTTGTGAAATGAGGGGAAAGGGACCATCCAGAGAGGAAGGCCAGGAAAAGGCTGGGACATGGCTGACCAGCCCTGTCCATGTGCCAGTGGAGATGAAAAATGGATGGTATTGAGTTTGTTGAGAGTTCCCATCGCTTTGCAAGAACTAATCCAAAGCTTGTTATTATTATTGTTATTATTATTATTATTATATTAACCTAAAGTCTACTAGTAAAAAACTCTTGCTGGAAGAAAAGAGTTTGTGTGTTTACTTTGGAAATGGCAAGTTGCAGAAGAACATAGAGCATTCCAAAGGATCCTAGGGAAAGACATCCAATATGAGACAAGTGTCGGTAGCTGGTAAAGAGAGGTGAGGGGACCTGAGAAGGAAGGAAAAATTATGGAGCTGTTATAATAGTGAGAGTGGCTGTAGGAAGTTTATCTGGGGGGAGGTCTTGTTCCTTGACAACACGCAGTTTCAGCATTATTTCTTGAAATGCAATTTCATTTAAGAGAAGTTCTTTTAAGAGTGTAGATTGTAGTCATACCTGGCTCAAGGAAATTGTGAAATATGTTTCTGCCCTTTGTTTCAACATTAGACCTCCCCGACCTTATGCCAGAATGCATTCTTCCCCCTCACCCTTCCACTGTAATAGACTTTCCATAGACTTTATAGGACTATTTCAAACTTTAAATATAAACACATACACTCTCTCTCTCTCCACACACAAACACACACACACACACACACACACACACACACACACGGACTGTACTATTTAAAACTAATGGGAATGTCAGGCCACCACTTTCTCCTGCCAGAATGGGCCTTGGTAACAAATTACCCTGGTTCTTAGCCTACTGTTAAATTTTAGCAAAACATAATGAATAAGGACAACTTTCCCCAAGGCCTTTATGCTCTTTGGATGATACTTGAACATTCCTATGCTCAGTTGTATAAAACCTATCATATTTCAGCTAACTTTTAGCTGCAAGTGACAGATAAGGTTTAAGTCAGAAAAGAGAACCATTGTCTTATATAACTGGTATGGCCAGGAGTACAGCTGGCTTTAGACACAGCTTGCTTCAAGATAATGTATCAAGACGTTTTCTCGCTATTGCCATCTCTTAACTATGCATTCCTTTAGGTTAACTTCATTCTCAGGCAGTCTCTCTCCACATAGTGGCAAGAGTGTCTCTCAGTGCCCACTTTACATTCCACGAGATGAACAACCTCAGCAGAAAGCTCCTCTTTCCCAATTGGGCCAGAAAGTCACAGGGCTGCTTCTGGTAGGTCCAGCTTGATCTTTACACCCATCTGTAGACTAATTCCTATAGCAAGGGTGATGGAATAAGATGCTGATCCAGAACTGGCTCATACACTCATCTGAGGTCCCACCTGAAACACATGGCTGGAGAGTGGAGGGAAATGAAGGATGAATCCCCAAAGTTTACTTAGATTATGGACAAGTGGATTGGAAAAGAAAGCTGGGAATGTAAAGACAGATTGACATTAGATAGATAGATGACTGATAGATGGATGATAGACGGTAGATGGTAGATAGATAGATAGATAGATAGATAGATAGATAGATAGATAGATAGATAGACTGAGTACTATGCTAGTCAATGTGGCCTTGGTTACAGCCATTCTCTGACTCTTTCTTTCCTTGAAGTTTAGCCATGTCCTTTTTCCCTGCTTCATTACTTGCTCTCCTCATACCCATCACCAGTGAGTGGAACCCAACATAGCACCTTTAATCTCTGCTCAACTGAAAAATTCCCTGGGAAAATATAACATTTTTGTCAGCCATTTACATCTTAAGCATGACTAAACCTTCTGGGTACAACTTTTAATAAATATGTGGATCCATTGGTGGCCTCTCAAATGGTTCTCTCAGTTTCCTCTCCTAAGGGATAGATCCTGGTCTTAGTATTTGGCACATTTTCTCTCTATCAAACCAGGTAGGCTGATTTTTTTCCCTCTGTATTAGCTTGCTGAAAGGAAAAATAACTTCAGTTATTTACTTTAGTCCAATTACTTCAGTCAGGTGGGAGGAAATTGATCATTTCTAACTAAAATGACCTTGATTAAAAACAAACAAAGACCCCAGGACTTTGCCAATCATCCTTTCTTTGCTAAAGTTGCACAGTCTGCAGAATTTGGCCTCCTTCTGCAAGACATATTTATTTATTTATTCATTCATTCATTCACTCACTCATTTAACAAATTATTTATTGAACGTAGAGGCAGATTTGTCACGAAGCTAATGAAGGTTAAGCTTCAGGGCTGTTTACTACGCCCCATTCAAAGCCCTGGGAGGAACTCTAAAGATATGGTCACACACTTATATTTTTTGTAAAACTTGTAAATGTAAAGAATTTTAACTGTGATAGGTGAATTACACTGTTTCTTTCCACTCTACCCCCCCCCCCCCGACTGCTTCTCTCAGAGGATAGTATTGAAAAAACTGCCATCATTTGGGGATCTGGCTAAGGAGAAGTTGAGTTAAGATGTATTTACTGTCAGCACTCCATGGGTAGGAATGGCTTCCAGGAATACTCTACTGCTACTGTGACTCACCTAGTATCATGACTGAAGCTGTAGAGCAGAGGTTAGATCAAGCTTTGAAATATGTCTTACTGATACCGTATGAAGCCAGAAGCAAGCCAAAGGAAATTTATTCCAATCTTCTAATGTATAAAATTGATACAAAATTGTAAGCCAAGGACTCAGTTCTCATTGACTACTAGTTAAAATGGAAATTCACTCCTGTTAAGAAAATGCTTGTTAATGAAGAGAACACAGCATACATTACTTTCTTTTTGATGGGATTTATGCAAGACAGAATTTAACAGAATTCCTATGATTGTAGGGCCCAATCCTTCAGTAAGTATGTCTGTATATGAAGCTGCATGTATTATGCATGCCAACTATCAGTAATAAAAAAGCAAATTTGGATGAACAGTGTTAGAGGACAGACTGAATTATCATTATAATGTAGATGACACAGGACTATGGAGGCATAAAGAGCCAACTCAATTCCCCTCTTGTGAAAGAACAAAGTGCATCACATTTAATTGATAGAGACTTAGGAGCATTCTACTTATACTGTGAGACTCGAGAGTATAAGGGTAGACAGTGAAAAGAACAGAAATTTGTTGTGCCAGGCTTCCTCCTGGAGCAGATGAACACAACAGACAAAAACCCAACACCAGTGAGAAACCTCCTTGAGAGACAAAATTATATTTGTGAAATTAGGGTGAGAGAACATGAAGAAAAGAACAATCTGAAATCAGGAAAATTTCATACTTGAATTAAAAATCACATTTGTATGGAGAGAAATAGAATGTTCATGGATCAGATGATTCAAATCATTAAGATGTCAAGTGACATTCTTCTAAATTTGATCTAGAGATTCAACACAATCCTGATCAAAACCATAGCAGGATTGTGTGTATTAACTGACAAGATGATTCTAAAATTTCCATGGAAAAACCAAAGGTCCTAAAACAGCCAAAAGGATTTTGGAAAAGAAGTTAAAGGTTTATACTTTCTAATTTCAAGATTTACTATAAAAATATAGTAATCAAGATAGTGTGGTATTAGTGTAAAAATAAACATTTAGAACAATATAGTAGAATAAAGTAGTTCAGTGATAATTCACATTTATATATTTAGTTAATTTGTATTCTAGGTGCCAAGGAAGTTAAACAGAGAATGGGCAGTCTTTTCAACAGATGTTGCTTGAAACAACTGGATATCCATTTGAGGGAAAAAAAATGAACAGTCATTCTTACTTCACATGATACACAAAATTTAACTGCAAGCAAGCTATAAACCTAAACATAAAATCTAAAACCATAAAACTTTAAAAAATATATATAGGAAAAGATTTTTGAGGCCTTTTGGTCACTAAAGGACCAAAGAAAGGATATAGAATGATTTTTCTATATAAAGCACTAAAAACAGTAAGCATAGAAGAAAAAAATAAATAAAATGAACTTTATCAAAATTAAAAACTTCTGCTCTTCAAAAGCCACAGACTGAAAGAAAATATTTGAAACACACATATCTGATGAAAACTTGTATACAGAATATAAAAAGAACACTTACAATCCAATACTAAGAAGATACAATCCAATGTAAAAATAGGCAAAAGATCTGAACACTTTGCAAAAGAAGCACATGAAAGACGTGCAAATATTGTTAACATCAGGGAAATGCAAATTAAAACCAATATGAGATACCATTACATACCCATTAGAATAGGCAAAATTAACAACAACATAAACTGATGAAAATAAAACATTGACAATACTGTTTGTGAAGATATGGAGAAAGTGGTAATTCTTATACATTTCGTGTGGGATGGTAAAATGGTATAACTACTCTGGAAAGCAGTATAGTAGTTTCCTTACAAATTAAATATGTGATACCATACAATGTAGCAAGTCTACTCTTAGGTACTTAGCCAAGAACAATGAGAATATATGTTCACACAAAATCTTGCATGTGAATATTCATAGCAGTTTTGTTCATTTAGTCAAAAACTTGAATACGATCCATCAACAGGTAAACAGATAAACAAATCGTGGTATATCCATACAATGAAATATTATAAAAAGGAGCAAACTATTTATACACAACAACATGGATAACTCTCAAGAACATTATGCTGTATAGAAGAAGGTAGACACAAGTGAGTACAAAACATGTTATTTTATTTTTCTGAAACTCTAGAAAAGGCAAATCTAATGTATAGTGACAAAGCAAATCAGTGATCATTTGAGGCCAATGGAGGTGGGTGGTGAGAAGCACAAAGGAACCCTCTGTGGTGACAAAAATGCTTTATATCTTGATTGTAGTGTAGGTATATTAGTATGTACATTGTCAAAACTTACCAAAATGCACTTAAAATGAATGCCTCAATAAAGTTGGAAATTTCTTTTAAAAGCCATAATGCAGCCAATGAAGATGAGATTTTATTATGTATTTACCTAGAATTCCATAAAGGGAAGAAAGAGATAAAAATGATGAAAAAGGAGACAAAATACATATAGAACAGATCCTAGAAATCTCACCTTTATATGAGGCATACCAGAAAGGAAGAAAAAAAGAAATAATACAATAATGAAAGGGGAAAAAAAAAAAAAAAAACTTTGCTGAATTAAAAATACAAGTCAGCATGTTTTAAAGGCTTATCAAATAAAGATAAATCTTTATCGTGACTAACTCCTTGCTATAAACTGGTGAGTTTTTTATTTCAGGAACAGTAATATATTTACACCCATTCACCCTCAGCTTTCTCTTCTGGAATGGTGAGATCCAAAAGGCAATGAAATAGAGTGCTGAGGGGGAAATGTTGTAAACTAAGATTTTGATACTCTCTTCCAAGCAGTAAACTAAATATGGTGAGGCCAACAGAAAGATCTTTCAGGATCTTTAGGGGCTAAAAATGTCTACCACCACCCATGAACTTATTAAAGAAAAAATTATTCAGAAATGTGTTTTATTCCACTGTGATATGAATTAAAATAAGAACATCAAGAATGTACTATTGTATAGAAGAACAAAGGTGGTCAATAAACTCCATTAAACACAGTGTAAATGGTAAATATTGTTGTGAAGATACTTAATTGATAATTGGAAAAATAATCCTCAGAAGAGATAGTAACAAATGCCAGAAAGCAGTAAGTGAAAAGTGTCTTGAGAGAGTGAAAGCATACTAAACCTAAAGGTTTTTTCCCTCACTTTTTTTTTAATGCATAAAGAACTCTTAAAAAGTGAATTAGAAAAATCTTAAAAGAAATTTGGTGAAGGACATGAACAGACAAGTTACATACCCCAAAGAAACACACATGGCTTATAAATGCATTCTAAGATATTCTTGGGAGTGTGGGCAGTGGCCCATGGCTCCATCCTCAGGACCCTGGGCTTGCTCTGTTGCTTGCCTAGTTGTTGGCAGGTGGGAGCAAGGCAGCCCATAGCCCCCTAAAGTTTTTTTTACCTAGAGGACTAATTAGCTTTGTCTCATACTTGAAGTTAAAAACTTAAGCAAAATAGGGGAAAACAGGTTTTTAAAATTTGAAACTAATTACTTACAAAATAAAACCATGCAGCACACTTTTCAAAATGTTAGAATTTTAAAATAATACTGAAAGACCAGGAAAAAAGTAGAAATGGAAAGAAAGCATAATATAAAGAAATTATAAAGATGAACAATGAATATCAGTTTTTGATATTTTTGATAATTGATAATAAATGTAACTGGGTTAAAATATTTTATTTAAAAAGGAAAGGCTTTCAAATTGGATCAGAATATCAAATCCAGATAAATGCTACTTCCATAAGGCACTCTTTAAAAAAATACAATGCTTAAACATTATGGGATGTGTAAATAAAAATCAAAAAAGGAAAAGAAAAAGAATAGAATAGGAAGGAAAACTAATAGGAGATAAAAATAAAATTCAGCAACTATGAATTATTAAACAGGATCAAGAGGTAATAAATATATGATAAATAAGAATTTAAAATTAAAAATTTTTTACATCCAAGTTAGCTTTTTAACCAACCAGTAAGGAAATCAGAATGGTGCCTATTCTAGAATAACTACTAGTTATTAGTATAGATTTTTAAAGTTTGCTTATCACATTTCATTTTGCACTTCCCAGAACCCAAAGATGTTAATACTCTGGGATCATCTGAATCTAAAAGGGTTTGCACCTATTACTATATATTTGACTGTGCATATGTCTGGCTATTGGATGTTCACATCACCTGAAACAAAATAATAAAAATAAACTATAAAGATAAAAAAAAAGAATTTTAAATTTTTGAATAATATAATTAAAGGCCTGATTGAATAAATATTTAATTTTATCCTTTAGAGAAAATACATAATTTTGAAACATCATGGCAATTTTACAAAAAAATTCAATGCATACAAATTGTTCAAACCACGTTCTCTGATTACAATTTGAAAAGTCCAAAATTAATAACAAAATATTTAACAACAGTAGGAAAGTAGTCATTCTCAAAAATCTAAATTCACTCAAATTGTGGATCAAAATAGAAATTACCACTAAAATTGTATCTTGTTTAGAAAATGGATATAATGAAAAACTCTGAATATTGTAATTTACAAGACAATGTGGTAAATGAGCAAAGAGGAGCAATATATTTTTAAAAGAGTTGATAAGAGGAACTTTACTATCTGACATTAAATATTATAAAGTCATAATAATTAAGTCAGCATTCTTTCAACTCTCTCACATGAGATACCTGAGCAAACTCAACCTGGCCTAGTGACCTCTTTCCTCTTTCTGATTCACTTCCTCAGTGGTAACTCTGCAATTCCCACTGGATACTTGATCCTCTAAATCATAACTGGCTTTCCATAGAAAACTTAAAAGTTAATTGTGGAATGATGGCAAGGAAAAATGATAGAAGGAATGGTCAAATTTGTGTAAGCTACATTAAAGTCCCTAGATCGTGAGGGTGATTGTCTAACCCACTACTACTTTAAGTGTGGTTTACTGACTGATAGCATCAGAATCACCTGGAAACTTATCAAAAATGCAAATTCATGGGCCCCACCCAGTTCTACTGACTCAGAATCTCAGGGGGTGGGGTCCATCATCTGTGTTTAACAATCTCTCCAGCTGATTCTTATACATGCTAAAGTCTGAGAACCACTGCTCTAACCTATTTTCCGCTTTGCAACTCAGCTTCTCATAATACCTAGCCAGTATTGGCTTTTCATTAACTGGGTTTTTCATTAACCAGGCTAATGCTTCCTTTAAATAAGCAACAGGAATGTGGGGTTTGAAGGCTAAGGAGCCAGGTAAGAGAAATGGGAAAGGTAGAGGTAGGGAGGAAAGGATGGAAGTCACAGGAGATGTGAGTCCATGTTCCTTCTAGGGGATAACATTTTATGATTCCTATCTCATATGAACTGAGAAGGTAAACAATTCTTTCAAACAAAATTTAACTCCAGCATTGGATTAGGTAACCAGGCAAAGAACAGAATCTCAGGTGATTAATTGCACTTTGTTTGGTCTTTCCTTCCTCCTCTCTTCCTCATTCTGGCACCCAAAATACTACTGTCAAAAACATTGTATAAATTGTATAAATTAAATATTTGTTCCACAGAGTGACAGGTTTTTTTTGCTTTAGATTCCCATGCTCTGAGGAAGAGAAAAAGGTTGTCCATTACACTAGTCATCCTCTATCCATGTTTTATAAATGACCATAACAACCATGTAACCCTACCTTCTCAGAAAGTATATACAATTGAAATTCCTGTCTGTGTGTGTGTGTGTGTGTGTGTGTGTGTGTGTGTGTGTGTGTGCACTTCCTGAAATATTATAACCTTTTAAAATTACCATCTTATGACTGAAAAGATGCACACATCTCTTCTTTTAAATTTTGGAGAGACTATGAGCCATTCAGCACAGGTAGTATAGATCTCAACATTCCCTTCAAGTGGGGTGGACCCACCCTTTCCAGGAATGAAGAGTAGTAGCTACTAATCTGTGACACAACCATTCAAATAGGATTCCTGATATTTTCATGAGGAGTAGCCAGGGTTTAGAAAAATTGGCAGTGTTAAGGTGATGTAGTAATTTTGCTGGAGGCTTAGCACAATTATTGCAAACAAGTCACTAGAATCTCATCTGTCTTTTAGGTGGAGTCCAGCAAAAACAAGCTAAGTGCTTATACCAACCGGAAATAAATTTGGGTGATTTTCAGCAACTGTTACAAAGACTTGTAACAATGAGATTTTAGTAATGACTTTGAGAAGATGAAATTTATTCCCTTATAAATCATTGCTCACAGTAGAGATGTGATGTCATTTATCTTTGATTTTTGCACCATTTATATGAGAGACTTCACTATTTAACCAAACTTTTGTTCTCTTACTCTCAACTTTCATAATTTCTTTTTCCATTTAAGACTAATGTCAATAAAACTCTCTTACTTGTGCCATTAGAATATAAATTGTACTATATAAAAGCTAATAATTAGGTTGATGAGTCAGGCATAATAGTAATGAGGAATTGGGTGGAGCTTAGCAAAATTTTCAGTTTCATAAGAATGGAGAAATTTAGAGAAGAATTTTGCTTATTATCAAAAAAGAAAAGAGGTTCTTTTCTTAAGTTTCTAAAGTAAATTATTTTTCTATAAGAGCTACATCATTTTAAGGTAATTTTTTCAGAGATTATTTATTTGTAAACATAAATGACTCATTCTTACATCATAGTTTTCCTGTTTTCATCTTTGCCTTTTTGTTAAGCTAGTGTCTATATACCACAGGCAAAACCAACTGGAACTGGTCAGTCTAACTCACTGTGGTTTGTCTGTGTAGCCACACCTCACAATGGGAGCCTGGAAACGCCAGTTTTGCTAGTCTCAGTCCAAATTATCCACACCTCAGAAACAGGCTGTCTCAATTTCCCATCTCTTCCCTCTCTCCCTGTGCACTTATTATTTTCCTTTCTCACAAAGGGCATGAATCTCTTTTTCTTTTAGAAGGACTTGTGCTGATTCCACCCTGAATCTGATGCTTTGGAGATCATAATTGGAGTAAGAAGAAGAGTCCCAGCCCGGGCCCAGGCCTATGACCTGTTCCCTCTCTGCCACTCTTTATCTGTTTAAGTTTAGGTGAGGGCTGCCAGCTCCTGGTCCTCACTTTCCCCACCATCTGAATGAGAAGGCTGGCCTGCATTATGGGTAACACCCTATCACTCTCATTCTTTGCTTGTTCACTGTTATTCTGTCCCCAGTTGACCTCCTTATTGGGTGCCTTGCAGTTTATAAAACTCTTTCATACCTTTGCAGTTTAAAAAGCCTTTTTGTTGCTTTGCCCCCCATGGATTTGTCACCCCACTTCCCCTGGGTGACAGAGCCACAAAGCATTACTCAAAGCCCATCTCTTCTAAGCAGTGAGAAGCCCTGAAGTGGTTAATCTCCCCCGGAACCCTCAAGGGAGAGGCATTCCTTCCTTGGGAAATTAATTAGGGTTTTCTTCCTGCATTTATTTTCCAGACCAGGAAGTTACAGGAAGAGAACATAGTTTAACAATATAGGCTGGTAACTTTCAGTGAAACAAGTCAGGTGACATTCCAGTAAGGCAATTAAGTGATCCATTAACAAAAGCTTGATCTTAGCAAACATTCCTTCTTACATCAATTTCTGAGTATCTTTACATATTAATCAGTGACTAGTCTGTCTTTGAGCCAGCAACCTTGCTGAGTTAGAATTCTTTATCTTACACCAGAGACTTTATAGCCTGAGGAAAATTTCCTGTCCTTTGCAAGGTCAATATTTGAAACTGCAAGGCTTTGGAAAACCAGGCCCTGTGAAGGACATTTGCTTTATGAATCCTCTACACCTTTTCACTCTCTTGATCTCATTAGACTTTTCTAATAACTGTGAGGGACAGGCAAGGCAGATTTTATTACATTTGTTTTAGGGGTAAAGAGGCCAGTAGAGGATTTGCAAATTGCTTATTGGCTCATGGCTTCTAAGGCTGAAGCCAGGGTCAAGAACCATACTTTTGGTAAGTGGTCCCTTATTCCATACAGTCACATTTCATGTTGGGCCCTTCCACCCTCATTTCCAATGGTTGAAAGCACAAACTTCAATTCATTTGTTTTTTGTTTCTGACATATCCTCCCTTATTCTGACACTTCAGAGCACTGAAAAGTAATTCAATGGATGGATTCAGAAAATAATTGATGTGCATGAATTTAACAAGAATTGTTTTAGGCATTGGAATTGGCTGGGCCAGAAGTGGGTGAGGTGAGGCCTTTGCCTCAGGCACAAAACTTAAGGTGATACAGAAAAAAAAAATACCAGTAATCAAGATGAATATTTTAGAGGGCTGTGTTTAAAGACGTCTTAGAGCAGAAGTAGATGTCCCAGCAGAAGTGGCTCCTGAAAGGGTGGAAAGCAGTAAAGCCAGAGTCCTAGCTGGACCACTGCAATGAGCTCAGAGCCAACTTCCTCTAGGAGAAGCTGCAGTGGGATCTGGAAGTGGAGCATGTAGAGGTGCAGGACACAACTCTCAACCTTTATGCATCCAGCTTCTGAGTCCTGGTGGTGTCGACCAAGTTTGAGGGGAAGCCACTGCTTCAGAGACACTGGCTGGTGAACACGTGAACATGGCTGGTGAACATGTAAGGGGAGGGGGGACACCTATTCATTTAAACTAATGAAAGGGGTGGGGAAAGAACACCTATTCATTTAAACTAATATTGTGTTTTCTGTTACTTGCAGCCAAACACACTCCTACCTAAATGGATAGTTTCAAGTCTCACTGGCAGAACATATGTATTTCCTATGACTGCATCTAATACCAAGAAGGTGCACAATTATTAATCTGAAAGAAATTTTTCATTAATTGAGGGTATTTAGGAAATAAAGTGCTGGTAAGTTATGGGGGGAATTCAAAATTGCTGAGATAGACAGAGTAGAGAAGCAGTGTTGACAGAGCCATAGTAGATATTCAGTCAATAGAAGTAATACTAGTGGTCAATGTTTACCAACTACTCATCATGTTTCATGGAATGTTGATTTTATTTCTAAGATCTGAAGATTTCTCAAAATGTAACACCTATTTTTCTGCTAGTTCATGGATGCAGTCCAAGCTATCAACTTACTCTTGGGATGAATTATATATTAATGACTATAGCTACTATTAGGTAATTTACAGTAGCCATTTAAAAACTCTTGTTCTTGCCAAACTCCAAACCCTAAACACTTACTCAAAGACAAATGAGACATTGTTCCAACCCTCAAAGAGCTTGTCATCTGATGGGAGGCTTATAACTCAGTGGGGAGTTCATCTCCCATTGGCCTGCTTTTCCCCACTTCACCATCCCCTGTCCTTACCTTTAATGGTCTTGCTCTAAGCTGTTAGAGCTACTGGCAATAGCTTGGAGCTCAGTGGGTTCCTGCTTCCACTCTGGTGTGTGTGTCAGTGATTGTTTTAGTCCGTTTTGTGTTGCTATAACAGAAATACCTGAGACTGGGTAATTTATAAAGAAGAGAGGTTTATTTGGCTTACGATTCTGGGACAGCTGCATCTAGCACAGGCCTCAGGCTGCTTCTACTCATGGTGGAAAGTGGCAGGCAGCCAGTGGGTACAAGCAGATCACACGGCAAGAGGAAGCAAGAGAGAGGAAGAGGAGTTGCCAGGGTCTTTTTAAGCAGCGAGCTCTCAGGAACTTACAAAACGAGAACTCAGTCATTAATCCCCCCTCCCCCAGGGAGAGCATTAATCCATTCATAAGGGATCTGCCCCCATGACTCAATAGTTTCCAACACTGTCACATTGGAGATCATATTTCTACATGATTTTTGGAGGAGACAACACATCCAAACTCCATCAGTGATGGTACCAGCACTTCAAGTTAGAACTCAAAGTCTTTTCTTTAAAAAAATCACTGTTGATTCTACTTGATGGTTAGGTTTCAAGTACAACTTTTGATTTCAGGTGAACTTTAAGTTTATTATGCCCTGTGGGTAGGCCTGAGGTTTAATACCAATGTATGACATTGTTTCAACCGGAAAGCCGAACAAAATAAATGATCAACAAAGATTTGGAACACAATCCAAAAATAACTGGGAGACTGCCTATACAGGTGTTAGGTGCATTATGTAATATCACAGTATGCCTGGGAAACATTCCCATAGTATGAACTTAAACTAGTATCAATGAATCCAAACTTGCTAAGCAAGGCAAACTCTGTCATCATCCTTTATGGATAGCAAACATCTAGTTAGTTACTATTGCATAAATTAATAATTACATGTCTTGGCTCAGCCTGGGCTCAACTAGCTCTTATTTTTAACATTTTAAAATTTTTCTTAATGTTCATAGGCATTTTTTATCTATTCTCTTCTAGTGATATGTTGGGCATTTGACCATTTAACCACAACTACTTATTAAAGGAATGGATTAAAATTTAGCACACTCTCCCATGCCATATCAACAATCTTATTTCTGCAACATTAACTCTAAGCATTTATAACTAATAGTAAAAGTTTACTGCACTTATTTTAAATATTCTTTTAATTGTACTGTGTTCATATATTAAAGCATAACCTCATTTCCAGTAAATATAAAACAAATCAACAAGTTGCATACTTCTTCCAGCTTATTATTTTATCTATCACGTTTCAGTCAATGAATTTTTCAGTTTATAGGGAACTAGTATGTTCCTTAACATTGTATCAAGAATTTCAAATATAGTGGCACATCTAAGACTGTGTTGGCTATCATAAATATATGTCTAAGCAGGAAATTATATATATTACTATGAATATATAATATATTGACATTAATATAACATATTAATGTGTAATATGAATATATATATTAATGAAAGCCATTTATAAGTGAGGAGCAAGGTTTTATGAAGTGGTTCTAACTCTCTCACTTTTGTCTAGATCTCGATTTTGTGTATACTCTAAAGAATAATAAATTACTTAATCCAAAAATATGATTTATCAAGAGAATGAGAAGACAAGCCACAGCTGGGAAAAAATATTTACAAATGGCATATATGAAAAAGGACTGTTATCCAAAACACACAAAGAACTCCTAAAACTCAACAATAATAAAATGAACCACCCAATTGAAAAGTGGGCAAAAGAACTGAATAGTCACCCACTAAAGAAGAGATACAGACAGCAAATAGGCATATGAAAAGATGCTCCACATCATATGTCATCAGGGAAATGCAAATTAAAATAACAATGAAACTTCACTGCACATGTATTAGAATGGCCGAAATCTAGAACACTGACAGCATCAAATGCTGACAAGGATGTGGAGCAATAGGAACTCTCATTCATTGCTAGTAGGAATGCAAAATGGTACAGCCACTTTGGAAGACTGGTTGGCAGTTTCTTACAACACTAAACAGTACTCTTACCAGCAATCACACTCCTTGATATTTACCCAAAGGAGTTGAAAACTTATGTCCACATGAAAACCTGAACATGAATGTTTATAGCAGCTTTATTCATGTCAAAACTTGAAAGCAACCAAGATGTCCTTCAGTACACGAATGCTTAAATAAACTGTAGTATATCCAGACAATGGAACATTATTCAATGATACAGAGAAATGAGCTATCAAGCCAAGAAAACATATGAAGGAAACTTAAATGCACATTACTAAGTGAAAGAAGCCCATCTGAAAAGACTACATATTGTATGATTTCACTTATATGACAATCTGGAAAAGGTATAATTATGGAGACAGCAAAAAGATCAGTGGTATCAGGAATTAGGGGAGAGAAAGGGATGAATAGTCAGAGCACAGAGGATATTTAGGGCAGTGAAACTATTCTGTATGATACTATAACGGTGGTTACATGTCATTATACATTTATCAAATCCCATAGGATACAGGCAACACCCAGAGTGAAGACTAATGCAAATGTTAAACATTGGATGATAACTAATTTGTTAAAATCAGTGTAGGTCCATTGATTTTAATAAATGTACCACTCTAGTGCAGGATGTTGGTAGTGGGGAAGGTTGTTTGGTGGGGCAGGGAGTATATGAGGCCTGTATTTTTTATTCAATATTGCTGTGAAACCAAAACTGCTCTAATAAATGAAATCTATTTTTTTTAAAAAATATGATTTATAGTAAAAATTTTAAGTGTGACTAAAAAAATTTAGTGTATCAGCAGCAGCATCAATAATGCAATAACTTTTCTTTAGTTTAACCTAACTAGGATGATTGATAAATATCTTGAAGCACTTGCATTCAAACTATAGGAGATTTATTAATGTATACAGGGATGGGCATGGTATTAGTAATGCTGCTTAATCCAGGGATCTATGGCAAGCCCCTCTGGATTTAAAGTCATTAATTTCTATTATTGTCACAGTGCTTGACCATTAGCCCTTAATCTGATTATCTCTCCTGCTATTCTAACCAGAGCTATTCCACCATCTTATAACAAGTACAAATTAATTCCTAATATGAAGCAATAAGAGCTATTATAGAAGGTTCTTTACATTTGTTTTACTATTAAATAAACTCTCAAGTGCTTCAGAACTTGATTAGGAAATCATGCTATTTCCTACAGTGATTTTCTTTGCCTGAATTCAAATTATAGTTTATCAATACACAGTCAACAATATCAAGGCAGTAGAGGTCCCAATAACACATTAATTGAAAGGTTTCCCTCTGCAAAAGAGATTTTGTTATTTGCATCTAATTATAAATATTTTCCAAGGGGCCTTCAAATTTAGAGCATCACTGTAACTAGTTTGTGTTAAGTTATAAAATGCTAGCTATGCTATTTAAGTAATGATGCACCAAATCCTTTACTTAGTGGTTAATATACACAATGTATTATGTTACTTTAAAAATGCTTAATACAATCAATTCACAAGAAAGGTTCTATAATTTTCTAAATATAGTAAAGCCATTTTAGAAGTAAGCTTTAAGCTGTGAATAGAAAACAAAAAGAAAATCATGAAATTAACTTAAATAAGTAATGAATAGTTTGTTTTTTCATAGGAAGGAACATAACCCTTTTTGGAGATGAGCATAAAAACAGATTGTGGATCACGTACACTTAGAAAATAACCTAGGGCAGTAATTCTCTTTCTTTTTATGACTTTGGAAAGAATAACAACTTTGCAA
Source organism: Cynocephalus volans (assembly GCF_027409185.1). Taxonomy (NCBI): domain Eukaryota; kingdom Metazoa; phylum Chordata; class Mammalia; order Dermoptera; family Cynocephalidae; genus Cynocephalus; species Cynocephalus volans. The sequence continues at coordinate 84,925,411 of NC_084464.1, forward strand.
ACTACCTAACCCTCCCTATTGCTGCCACAAAATAAATTAAGAAATAAAAGCAAAACAATTTTACCAGACCTGAAGATGACTTTAATAGACTTTTAAGAAGATGCCAAGAAAAATGCAAGAAATTCATTTTATTAAGCAATTCTATAAGCTACTGTATTAAACACTTAGTATGCACTTTAATTATATTTTTATATATTTACTGGGTTAGATATTATAATCCCCATTTTACATATAAAAAATAGACTTAGAAATATTAAATAACTTGTTCAAGGTTATATCATTGACAAAGCTTAGATTTGAACCCCCATTGGTTCAAGAATGTCTTCAAGAATGTTTTCTTTTTTAGAAACACTAAAGAGCTCTCTGACTCAAGATTAGGGCTAGTTTACCTATTTGTTTTCTATCCTTCTCAAAGCTCTATTAAAATGATAGTAAAATATTAATAAATGTCTAAAACCACAACAATGGGGAGAATATGAAGGGGCCACAGGAGACAAGAGATTTCAATAATTTTCTAGAAGATGGCAAGTAGGTGGTTAAATTAGCAAGTCATGAGGCAGAGTAGAGGAAGCTGCCACTGAGTCACATGCAGAGATAGCTATCGTGAAGGAGGGAGCCCACTTTCCCACAAGAGCACCCAGAAAATGCCAGATGAATGGACTGTTGGAGGTGAGAAGTTGGTTGAAAGAAAAGGTGGTTTGGAACAGACTCCCAATTCCCTCATATCACCCTTATCCACTAAATTCATAGCATTATAACACTTAACCTTCAATTCTTATATATTCATTGAAAAAAGAAAAATTCTTCTCTTAAAAAAATTATGGTGAGAACTAGGGCAACTAGTGTTGGTGCCTCACATTCCAGTACTCTCCATTCTGTCATTGAGAGGCCCCCAGTGTAACAGCCAGCTACTTGTCTGCTCACACTGGTGTACAGCTTAACAGCCAACACACCCTGCGATGAGCACATACCTCTGAATTTGTTTTGTGTTATGCTCAAATATGAATGTCAAGCATGGATCACATAGCGTTGAGATAGAAAGATCAAGATAGGTACACTAAAAATTGACCGTAGAGGAAATAGAGGCAATTCAGAAAATAAAAATAATTCTGAAAAATTACCTAATTAAGAATATTACAAATATTTTAAAATATGCTGCATTCATAAAGCAAGAGTAAGATACTATGGGAAAAACAAATAATGTGATTGATAAAACAAATATTTAACAGAAAGATTGGAATATAGAGTCAAGGAAATCTCCTGGAATGTGGAAGAAGAAAAGAAAAAAAATTAGTGAAAAGATAAGTGATATAAAGAATCAATTTAGGTGCTATGACATCCAAATAATAGTATTTTCAGGAGAAAAAGTAGAGAAGATAAAAAAGGAAAGAATTGTAGGAGTAATAGAATAGAAATTTCTTTAGTTGAAGAGAAACATATTTATCAAATTAAAAAAGACTTCCACATGTGTAGCAGAATACATGAAAAAATAACCACACCTAGACAAATATTGAAATTTCAGGAACCTGAAATTTCAGAAACCTGAGGTAAAGAAAAGCTGCCAAGCAGGGGAAAACAGATTACTAACAAAGGAATGAAATCTGGACTGATATTCAATTTTTCCCTAACAACATTAGTCATAAAAAGACAATGAAATTTTCCCCCCAAATTTCTAAGGAAAAAATATTGATGTTCATCCTAGAATTCTGCACTCAGCCAAATTATTAAGCAGATATAAAGGCAGAATAAAGATAATTTGAGCAGTGTGAGTACTATAAAAGATACCACCCATATAACTTGTCCTAGAGAAGAATATAATCCAGAAAAATTCGAGAGTAAACCAAGGAAGATGAAGATATTTATCCAAGAAGGAGCCGTTTTAACCCTTGTGAGTGATGAAGGGAATTGCTAGAATGACAGCTGTACAAAAGGCACAGAGAGCAACACATTTAGCATATCTCAACATGGAAATTATCTAGGAAAAAAAGGAGATTTTATAGATTTTACAGTATGCTTGAGACATTGAAAATTAAAGAGAAAATTCAAGAAAACACAAAGGCAATCTAAAAGTCTAGAAGGAACAAGAAGCTAAACAAGAAAGGAAATGAAATTATGGCATATTACTTGGCTCTGAAGATCACAGAATTTATGTAGTCTAAATAATATAATGTCTTTTACTGATTTTTTCAACTTTTGGAATAACTTTGAAAGCAAAACATGAAAGACAATTATGTCAACATAGAATGTAAATATTATTACAATTGGCATTATCAAATTAAAAATAAAATTACAGAATAGGAATTGCAAGGGGATATGGAGAGAAAGGAAATATAGGGGCATTTATATTTATACCTCACAAAGTATGAGATCAAAAGACTCGATACCTTATGGAAAAAAAAGTGGAAGTGTAAGCATATCATTTAGACTTAAAGAAAGTGGGTGTAGTGTAACTGGGCTGACTCCTCATCTATGATTAGGAGCTAAAAATATAATGTGTCAAGTTGGAAAATCTAAGAACAACAAGAAACACATACTTATCACTTAGAAATATAAATAACAGGCTACCAGAAAATAGGTGATATTTAGAAATATAAATAAAAAACTACCAGAAGTCAAACTGGAAACAGATAAAAGTGGTTGCTTCTGGAAAACAGAACTGAGGATGGAGAGGAATGGAGTGAGGAACTGTTGATTTCTATGTAAGATGCTGTATGCTTTTTAATTTTTATATGTTTACATTTATACCTTGGAAATTTTTAAGTATTAAATCCTATCAGTCTATTACTCATGACAAAGAAGCAGAGTCTCATCATAATTCTGTAAGCATTCAGCTAATAATGCCATTGCCCAGATGACAAAAAAAAAAAAAACCTCTGTGAACTACACAATGAATTCTGTGCCTAGAGAATATTCTAAACTATACATACTAGAGATTATATATTTAACCAGAGAGTAAGAGTAATCTTTAAAAAAAAAGAAAAAGAAAAGCTTCTTAGAAGTCAAATTAGATGTAGAAGAAGTGTCTGGTGCTCAGAACAACATTCTCTCAGCCTCTCTCTCATTTCAGTGCTGTCATGGACAGTTCCATGATGAATGGCAGTATACCATTTCAAGCTCATTTTTGCTGTTCCTCCTTGTTTTGTGCTTCAGGGCCACTTAGCCTGAGAACAGGAACATCCCAGAATTCAGAGGGAAGGTGCAGATAACATTCCCCAGGGTAACCAATGAGAGACAGAAATCTGTAGATAGATGCCCACTCTCTCATCCTTCCAGACAGAAAATTCTAAGTGAATTTCTCTATGGTTCCTCAAAGGATTCCCAGCAGAATTGTATTTCAGTGGCTCACAGTGGTAACCAGCCTTTTATATGGTATATACCATATAAGTGGTATATAACCTTTATTGGCCTTTTCTCTTTCCCTATCTTATTCTCTTCACACATTCACTCTAGATTTCTAGAATCAACTCTCAAATAAATTATCTGCATCCAAAATCTCATCTTAGGCTCTTAAGGAAAACCCAAAATAAGACAAGAGGTCTAAGAATCAGGGCCATGCTAAGACATGTGGATGCCCAAGTTAGGCCAATTTATTTGGCACCCTTTCAAATACTAAGAAACATTTCTTCAATATTTTAGAAAAGCGCTGGGGCACAGCAAGGGGGAAAGGTGTAACAAAGATAAAAATGACCATTTTAGAATATTAGAGCCATAAAAATTTTATTGCTTTTGCATTCTTAGAATAGCATATTTTATATTTTATTATATTTAAGTCTCTGTGAAATTTTTTGATATTCATCTATAATATTCAGCATTCGGTGCAGAAAACATAAACTAGTGTTTTCAAGCAGAAAGGGTTTTAATAGAGGAAATTATGTGCTTACATAATGATGTTAGGCTGGAGGAATAGAAGTTAAGGGATCACTCTATCTTTTGTAATCCATGGTTTCGCTATTTTGGCTGGATCCAGAGGTCAGAAAACTATCACTGCCATCGCCACCACCACCCATGGCATCACTGCTGCTCCACACCAATGAAACTGATGATAAACAATGGAAAGTATGATCCAACTGCTATCAGTGATATGTCCGTCTGAACTATTTTGGCTGCCTTCTCTCTCCACAAAACCCATTTACTCAAGTGCATTTCAATGGTAGAATATAAACCAGATCCAGGATTTTAGCCTCAAGGAAGACTGAAAATGTGGTTTTTGGCACTCTAGCCCTTGCAATAGGTGATATAGGAAAGGGTATGAGAAAGGGATGGACATGGATGGCAAATGCAATGAACAGTATCAGGCACAGTGTGCTGTGTAGCTATCCACATGCACAATCTTCTGCTCATGTTTAACTTCCAAACAAACACCAGAGCAAAAACAACATGTTTCAACCTTGCATAATACAACTGGTCCTCATATAAACAAACACATACTCGCCCACTCCTAAAAGAGAAGATCCAAAGTCTATTCAATATATCCATCTAGTGATACTGTTAATTTTTCTTCTAGTCCAGTTATAATTCCACCTTGATATTCTTTAAACTTAGGACAAAATTGTAAGTTTTACCACCATTAAGATGCCTTCTATCAAATAGGAAGGGAAAGAGAAGGAAATTTTTTAGTATAATTTTTTAATATATACAAATATAAACAAAAAGCAGGGGAAAATATGCAAAACTCTCTCAAATCTGTCTCTGCAACTGATCACAAGACCATCAATAGCGTGATTAACTTAATTTTTTTGCCGCTAATTCCAATTGTGTTTTCCCTCAGTCATTACTTAAGTCGGACAGGGTTCTTCACATAGTAGAGAACCCAAACCTTCATTCCTGAAAGCTTTGAGCTTTTCATCGTCCTGTCCCTTTGGGATTGCTGAAGTCATATATTAAATTTTTTCAGTGACTATGTAAATACTTTGAGGCACAAAAGAGGATCTGAGTTCCAGACTTAGACCTCTCTTCCTTACTCTAGCAATCACTCCAGCTGGTATAGTTGTTCCCTTTTCCTATTTGTTCAATGACAAGAGAGTCCCTAAATTCTAAGTGGACATTTCAACTTCGAGATCAGTGAACTTATTACTGTATCCCCCAGTGGAAATTTTTCTTCTTTAGGGACTAAGATCTCTAAACCAGTACAACACAAAGTTGCAAGGATGAAAAAAAAAAAAAAAAGTGGCATGTAGGTATAATAGTGTAAAAATTCACTTTCTATCCCCTTTTCCCCAGACCCAAGTATTTTGGCCTGGGAAGAAATAGCACCATATCTGTTACTGGTTTCAAAACATACAGTGCATCTTGTAGGAAAGCTCCCCAACCTCTCAACTGTTGTCTCCCAGCTAGGGTCATGATAGTGTTCCATAGGATATTTCACTATTTTAAAAGACACATACTTCAGAGTGATAGAGTATATGGTCTGTGGCAGATAATAGCTAGAAGCTCACAAACACATTTCCTATCTTCCTGGAAACAAACTTAGATTACATTTCTCAGCATTCCTTGCTCTTAAGTGGTAAAATTTGAATGAGTTCCTGCCAATGGAATGTGAATTGAGTTTGATGACCATCACCTCCAAACCTGACTCATCAACAGCCTTCATGAAATCCTCTGAGAAATCTTTCTGTAGCCCCATCTATGCAGCTGAATGCAGATGAGCAATTGTAGGAAGGAACCTTGAGATCCCTGAGTGACTGCATGGAACAGAGCCTTCTACCCTGCCCTACTTACCTCTACTGCACTGTGAAGTACATAAAAATAAGAAATTTAAAAATTATCTATTTCTTATATTAAGCCCTTTCATTTCGTTTTGTTTTTTACAGTAGTTATCTCATCCTGAATAATACATGGAAAGATAACTAAATCCCATGAGTGTGAGCCTATTGCCTTATTTCTTTTATTACAAAATGATATTTTTGGATATGAAGCATACCATGGTGTTAAATAAAGCATTCAATAAGTTCACAAATGGATGGTGTTGCTGGCAAATCCATTCCAGGTTAAGTTTTATTCTGGTAAGAAGGAACTGATGCCCTCTCTATTATGGGAGCTGCCAAGTGCCTGGCTATTCCAAGCATGCTTCCTATCACAAGGGCAACACTGGACTTTGCTGTGGGAAGGCTGGGCATTCAGCAATAATGCTGGCCAGAACAGCCTTGCTGAGAAGTCCATGCTGTCTGAGCCCATGCATAACCTCCCTCTCTGTATGTATTAGTTTCCCATGGCTTATGACACATATTATAAAAATTGGTTGTTTAAAGCAACAGAAATTTATTCTCTCACAGTTCTGGAAGCCAGATGTCTGAAATGAAGGTGTTGGCAGGACTGTACTACCTCTGCAGGCACTAGGGGAGAACACTTTCCTTCCCTCTTCCAGCTTCTGGTGGCTGCCAGCATCCCTGAGCTGCATGGCTCCAGTTTCTGCCTGTCTTCACACCACTTTCTCCTCTTTGTATGTATAGCATCTCATTCTTATCTTATAAGGATATTTGCAATGGCATTTAGGGCCCACCCAGATAATCCAGAGTTATTTCCTCTTCTCAAGATCCTTAGCTTGATTACATCTACAAAGACTCCCTTTTAAAATAGGTCTTTAAAAAGACCCCTTTTTATAAACCCAATTATAGGTTCCAGGGATTAGGCGCTGATATTTTGGGGGTCATCATTCAGCGCACTACCTGTAACTTGTCTGTTTTGTTTATGAACCCACTGAGCAAACATAGGGTGGCCAGAGAAAAAGGCTGACTAATCTTTATAGACCAGATACCCTGTCCCTCTGTTTATTAAGAGCCTATTCTACAGTGTGTGCCTTTGGTGAGCATTTACATGGAACACAAATGTCCCACTCCGAACTTCCTGTCACCAATCCTCAATTTTATTCCTTCCAACCATTATCAACTACCCTGAAATTAATGTAATTTCATAACCCTTATTTTTTCTTCTAGGAAAACTGAGCAATCAGATGTACTGACCAAAGTCCTTGCATAGGGAGGCTTTTCCCTCCACACATCTTTCAGGGCCACTCCTTAAGCTGTAAATCTGCCACAGTCCATTTAGAGCTGGTGTTTGCATATTATGTGGAATAATTTGTAAACCAGTTTCAGTTTTTTTTCTGGTTTCTCAATAAGGATCTCGGCATAAATTAGGATTCATCTCAGATAGTTTAAAATAAGAGCCCTTAATGAAGGGATTGCATACAGAGGTGGAGGCAGGGATAAAGGAACAAACAGGGATGGTGAGGTGCCAGAAAACTAGCAAGAATGTGATGCTGTTTTCAGAATCAAGAAACAAGGAAAGAAAACAGTGTTCCTGGAGCTCAATGAGAATTAGAACCATGAAGAAGGAGCTCCCCAGCAGGAGCTGTGGTTGTGGACGGAGGTAGCCAGGGTCAGAGATGCAACACCCAAGTAGGTAGAGAGCATGGAAACGTAACACCCACTCTGGAAACTTCTGATCTCCTATTGGTACCTGCTACTGATTGGACCCAACTGGAAGTCAGCTGGGAAGATAATGTAGTCCATATGGGTCAGCATTTCAGGCCACAAAACAGGACAAAACGGGTCAGAGGTGTTCAAACACAGTCAGCCAACATTTCATAGGAACTTTCATGAGGTCAAACGTGGGTTGAAGGAGAAGTGGCAAGGCAGCAAGAGCAGTGCAATGGCAGTCTGGGCTGCTCATGCCTCTCACCTACACCTTCCCCTCCTCCCACTTGACAGAGCACAGCTGTGTATGCCCTAGTTTGTGACATGGTGGATCAGATAACACCCAGTTCATGACAGGCAGCTCAGCTTACATGATCATTCTCTATTCTGCAGTCAGATACACAAATCTCTACCACGGCCCAGAAGCAATCCAGGATCTATTTCAGAATAGTTATTTGGAGACTAGGTCATGGCTTTCTTTGAAACCCTAAAGCGCTGCACTGTATTTCCTACTCAAGGCTTGCCAGAGACCCCTTACAGGATGGCTTTCTGCCAAATGCATAAAATAGTTACAAATCCTTCTCTTATTCTGCATCCCAATCAGAACTGGCAGCCTTATGGGTTACTTGATAAATGGGTCAAAGCAGCACTCTCAAATGTATATATGTTATGTCAAAAGTCCAACGAGATGTTAACAATTGTGTCTTTTTATAGTGATGGGCGACAGAGTGTAGAAATTCACTGAGGATAAGTAGCTCAACCTGCTATGGACTGACAAAATTTTATTGATGTCATGGCCCTTGAATTTACATCATTTTTTCTCTCCCACCCTCTGACACATGCGTTCCTTACTAAGGAATCTATGGTACTTGCAACCTCCTACTCACCACATCCAATCAGCACGATGCTATCCACGTAGTGGACCAAAGTGATGTCTTATGGCATGATGAGACAAACAAGGATCCTGTGGACTACATTATTATAGAAAACTGGATAATTCACATTGTCCTGGGGTAAGACAGCAAAGACAGGTGAAAAAATGACCTGTGTTATCTCTTTATTAGAAAGGAGGAAAAAAAATCAACAGAATGATGGATGAATATCAGGTGCCAAAATTGTGTTGCTTTGCTTCAGTTAATTGACTATGTCTGGAACAGCCACTGAACTTGGAGTTACATAATTAAGTTAGTGATAATACACTGTCATTCTCTAATACTCTCCAATTTCTGCTAGGGACAAACAGGAGAGTTAAATGGGGGTATGACGAAAAAAAAATCATCACCCCTGAATCTTTCAGGACTGAGATGGTGTTATGAACCTCTGCCATTCAATACTTTTGGTCTACTTTTTCAAGAGGGAGGAGATACTTTAGGAACTTCAACTTGGTACAATACTGTAATAGCCCTCATTCCATGAGATTGGGAGACAATGTGGGGATTCATCCAGAGGTTGAGTATGTCTAATCCTACTACACATACAGGAACTGGGGAGGGAATGTTTGGAGACTCACTGGGCCACTGTGAGATGGATGCAAGCCAAAGTTTTATCACCTGGGCTCTAAAAGCCCCCATTTTGAATGGTGACCCTGGTAACAATTTGGGTGCCCAACAATCAGCTTCAGCTCACATTGTGTGTCCCTGTAATCCCCCCAATTCTGCTTATTTTCCTTTCCTTTTGGTGAAAGCTAGGAAGAGGTTTTACAGTATATCTTTGTGACATCACAGAGAATCTCCTCAGGGAACCCAATGCTCCTTTCACTTAAGAAGCTCTGGGTCTGTGTATTAGATCAGGTATGAGAATTGGTGAGAGGCTGTCTCTCCATTGTGGTGACTCAAGTCAGGCCTGTGTTCACAGATTTAAAGTCATTTATAATAATCAAGTAGGGCCTTAGTAGGTTACACATCTATTTCAGTCCTAGGCACATCATATTAAATTACCCACCACCATAGATACCCACAGGCTAAGCTATTTTAATAACCACTCTGGCTCTGCTGCCCATGGCTGTAACCATGTTCACTTTGTCTCTGGCACTTATTAAGTACTGCCTCTGCCAATCTGTGATACTATCATTCCCACTGAAGTTAGGAAACCCATTTCAGAGACAGCTTCCTCCCTACCTTGTCACCCCCAGCCTACAGAAAGTAGCCACTACAAAATTTTTCAAGAATGCTGGTGGTCCTTACCAATGTGTTTCTCAAACATGGTGAGGGGATGGTCAAGCCAGCGATGCATGATAGATCTTCTCCAACATTCCTAGCTGCATAAGCCTTTGGATTCTTCCTCCACATTATTCCAATGAATTTCTAACATGTATGTCATTTTAATGTAGGCCAACACTGAGTCCAAGTTTCAGTTAAACAACTGACAAACGATTAAAGCCACTTCTCACTGTTGATCTATGGCTCCCAGTTAAGAATTTCTGGTAAGTGCACCTATATCAATAACTTCGGTCCATTCTAAATATGTTTCTTCCTACTTTAGCATCCTCAAAATCTATTCCTATACATTTCAATAGATGAAAATTAGCCAAATCCTGTCATTCTAAACTATCTCCTCCCAGGATAGATTTCGTACTTGTCCTCCTGGTACATGCTGTGATATAATTCTCTTTACAGATCTGATGACATTGAAAGAGTAGAAGGCAGGCATAAGGAGTTACCCTTGGAAGGTAACTCCCTTGATTGAGGTCATTATAAGATCTTAAGCAACAAAAAGACTAATGTCATCTGACAAGGGAGGAGAGACTACTTTTCTTGGCCAGAGATATACAAAGAGATTTAGAGATTCAGATTCTCAGATTCATCCAGATCTATCCAAATATCCCCATTCCAATTATTTGGGTCCCATCCTTTCACAATCAATGCCACAACTTTCACATAGGAAACTATCGAGGCTGTGAACTTAAGTTTTAATTCTTCAGCCCACAGGACCAAACTTTATATCTTGTTTTCAGACATCTCAGGTCTGCAGCTATGAGATATAAGAGGGTCTCTTAGGACAGTTATATAAGCTCTCTGCTCCTTCCTCCTTGTCTTGAGCCAAGAATTTAAAACATGAGCTAATTTTATTTCTATAAGCTCTGCAGTGCAGTCATAAGTTGCCTTTCCAGTCAACTCTTTATATTCCTCATGTATAACAATAGTGCAAAGCAGCAGCCACTTGTTCTGCCAAAGGCTTGTCCTCAATAGCCATTCCCTTCTAGGTGACTATAGGTGATAATTTAGCTATTTGCTTCCTGGAAAACAGTACCCCATTTCCCACTGGTCATCAAGTTATCACTGCCTATAAACTCAAATAAGTCAGATAACCAATACCATATTATCTTTAGGAGTCTATTTCTTGATCAAATTTTGATGCTGAACGCTGCTACATAAGTTTCACTGCATGAAACAGATAACACTTAAGGTATTTCAAGGCATAAAATCTTTAATTCAAAGGATTAGAGGCTTATAAAATTATTGGTAACTTGGAGGAAGAGAAAGTCAGGAGGCTACTTTAGTCTTTGACTTCTATTCACATGACCACATCTGCCATAATCGCTATCACCATCACCACTGTCAGCATTCACAACATTGGTACCAAGATAGTGGACTGTGTACTCCAGCTGTTGCCAACACTTTTGTCTGTAGCAGCCCATTTATAGACTTGCACTACTACAGAAAGATGGCATCCATTTCCTTCCGCCTTCCTAAAATTTCATGTATGAGTGCCTCACATCTACAATACCTAAGTTTGTGAGGGAATTGCATGCTCACAAGAAAATCTGAGAAATGTAATTTTTAGTTCTCCAGACTCTGTAATACTGAAGGAGAGAAGGGTACATATCAAGGGTACGGGGATGGATTCACAGTGCTAATAAACTTCTAGGACAGTTACCTAAAGATGGTGCTGGATTTCTAGCAGTTAATAGTTACGGTACAGTCTTAGATGTAATCTCCAAATCTCAACTCTAATGATAAATTAGAAATGTGTTCCCCAAATTCATCAGGCTGCTCTTTTGCCTCAAAAGTTACCATGCTATCTTTCTTTCTGGAGGAAAGATCAGATACCAGTTTTACAAGGGCTGACAGTAATAATTCAAGCATAACAAAAACACTTAAATGTTGTAGAATAAATATAGGTTTGAAAAGCAGTTATTTGTTCTTTTCTGATCACATAACGTCTTCATTAAATTTTCTCTATGAGATCTGACATCAGAATATATTTGAAATCCAAATATATATGTAGAGCTAATAAACTCTAAGTATATAATATGCTTATAAATGTATTTGATTCCCCAGATTTATTAAGAACATTAGTACACAAGCCACAAAGAAGAGGTGAGACTGTTGCTAACTTAATGCTACCTGTCATGCAAGACTCATAATCCACCCACACTCATTACCAAATAGCAAGGTAATCATTATTCTTGAAAGACTGGTTCTAAGGATAGCTTCTTAATAGGGAGGAGAAACTCAGTTTAGATACAATGCATCATGGATGGCAAGAAAGGGATTTCAACTGGATGCCTTCATTTTTTCCCAAAGAAGAAAAATTTAAAACCAAGGAGGGGAGCTTTTCTAAAATTGCAGAAAAAGGTTTCAGGGATACCTAGAGACTGACAGAGTACGTGGAATGTATATATGCAGTGATGAGATACTCTTTATAATTCACAGTCTCGTATTTAAATTAGAAAATACTCAATAATTATGAGACCCTATCTTTTTAGAAATGACTATATTACTTAAAGCTTCCAAAATTTTTAATTTAAGATGGCTTTTAATGTGAACATATTCTTTGTGTAGATGTTTAAACACAATGACATCATGATAGCTTCATTATATTATTATACTTAGATAGATAAGTGATGTGTTTCAGTGTGCATTTATTCTCAAAGAAGATACTACTCTAAGAACATATTCCCTGGGAAAACATCAGATATGAGAATGGAAAATATCAATAAAAGCAAATTGAGTTTCTATTTAGGACCAGGTGAGTCTTCAGGGAACAAAGGTATGAAGAAAAATTTGTTCATGTGTAAACATGCCTTTACGTGGTAAAATGGAAAAGACAAAAAAGAAAAGGAAAAAGGAAAAAAGAAACTACCATAAATTGGCTTTTTTAAAAAGAAGTAGAAAAAAAAGTTTAATTTCTCAAAAGACGTAGCAAAACCTAGATCTATAAGTCTGAAAGAACGCCAAGGGGTAACTCAGATCATCCCTTGCCTACCTAAAAATCCCATTACTTAATCATCTAAAGAGAGCTATGGACCACATTCTTCATAAGTCATAAGGCTCTTAGTGACATATTCTAGAATCTCACAATCTTCATGTGGTAGTGGTTCTATGTATCATTTATTTTTAATTTAGGTCTTTAAATCTCCTCCAGGATTCACAGCCTTCTATTAAAAACAAATTCAAAAAAGCTGTGCCTTTCAATACACAGCTGTGCCTTCCCTAAGTAATTTATAGGAAAACCAACTTCTAACACTTACATGGTCTGTACTGTTTTGAAACAAGGAATCTGTATCTACTTCTCTGCCTTTTCACAACTATTCTTGTAATTCAGAAGTCATCTGCCTAAAATACAAAAGTCTAAGCATGGATTCTAAAATACACCACTATTAAGTACTTATTTTGTACTATTGTACAAATTGTATTGTATTGTATTGTATTATTAAGTACTATTAAGTGCTTGCCAAAATTACTTGCATGCTGAGTACCAGGTGCCTGATCTCCTTCTGCAGGTTTTGGTTACTGCTCAGATGCTGTGCTCCTGTGTATGTAGCTCAGCATCACAGTGTCTCTCAACTCTGCTGCTCTATATATCATCCAGCAGGATGCCTAAATCTAAGTCACCCAGGTCTATGCTGAGCACATCAGCTTACATCCTGGATATCTATAGTTGTCTTTTACTCAGTAAGGATAGTGTTATGAATACAGCTGGCTGAGATTAAGGCTATAACAAGGAAAGAGTTGAGAGAGTGTAAACAGCTCAGTGTGGTTTTGCATTCTAATGAGGGTGAGATTCAAAAGTTCTGCTCCAAGTCAGTACATAGTACCTAGAATTGATGTATTAACAAGATAATACAGCAAAAATTACTTCTACCTCCAGGTTCTCTTTCTTATTTACAGAGTAACTGAGTTGCAAATATGGAACAAACCTGTAAGTTAAAATATTCCTATTAAATTAAAAACACTGCTAAGTTCCATGTTGTAAGATATAAATATAATAATTCATATTGAAATACTTTCAAATGCCTGAACAGTATGTGGAATGAAAGAGAGAAAGGTGAATGAATAAATAATGTTAAAACTGAAACTAGTCATCAGTGTACATCTGCACTACAGAGTCAAAAGTAACAGAAAAGAGAGAGAGCTACAGTCATTAATTATACCAGAAAACTTACTGCTACATGTCTCAGGTATTTCTAGTTATTGTAAATATTTAATAAATTTCCTGCTTTCTATGTAAGAAAATGTTACTTCAGTTAGTGACAAAGTTTTACTGAAAAGGGGACATAATCCTCATCTACCAATTTTTAGATACATACATGGCATGCAACTTATCTGTGATGACAAATTATGAAAGCTACTAGAAAAGGCTATATTTATCACATCATAAAATCATCTTTGATAAAGAAACATAGTAAGGACTGAATATTTACATATAAGAACACAAAAGCTCCCCCATTTATGTAAAACTAATTTAGAAGAAAATGGTATTTTAAGTCTGAATGCAAAAGCTCTTCCAAAAGCAGCTAATTTTTAAGGTAAAAATATGCTACCATAAAATAATAAGCTTTTTACCAGAAGTTGTGGACACCCAACTTCTAGTTTCATTTCTTTTCTGCATATAAGACATTGGCAGCAGAAAAGAATTTAGAATATTAACTAAATCAAATAAACATCTAGCAGACAATTTACATTACAATAAACTAACAAAAAAAATCGTTTTTCCCACAACAATAGTATTTTTATTGTGCTGAAATCAGGTAGCAGGGAATGAATAGTTCTGGGGAACCAGTACAGAATGTTTCACAAAGATTTACAAATCTCTAGCCATTACACACTGAGCAGCAAAAACAAAGGTGCTGAATCCTCTTTGACCAAACTACTATATGTGTTGCAAATTTTCTGTAATTCTCATGGCTGCATGCCTTTGCGGAAAAGGTATGTAATTTTAATGAACAATATCTTCTAGTTTACAAATATTCTGAAATAGTTTGTCTGTATAAAGAGCATACATCCTACACATGCAGTTTGGACATGTTGAGATACTTAGAAATATTCATGCTCTTTTTGTCCCAATCCCCCTAACAAATTAACCTATGTAATAAAACATAGTACAAATTCTCTTTCCTATTTTGTCTAGTTGTTCATTTATATCACATGAAATACTTCATTTCTAAATAGCAAATTTAATTTTATGGTTCTGACTGCTCTCACTTTTATTGTCTTTTAAATTAATACCTTGTAACATCAAGCACTGAATTTAATGATCTTTAGCACCAAGGAGTCAAGAATATTGCACCAAAATGGGTTTACACTTCATATCTAGTTAATAAATAAGATCTTGCAACTTAGTCACAAGGAAAATATCATTCCAAAATTAAACACATTGAAAGAGAAGGATAGTTTCACAGAAATGTTTAGTGTATGCTATTTGTAAAAAAGCAAAAAATACTAGTAGATTCAAAGTGAATATTAAAATTTATGTTAGAAGACTCCTTGATATTTTTAATTAAAATTTATTTAATTTTAAATGTTCTTTCCAACAGAAGAGGTAGGTATATTTCCACATATGAAAAATCAGTAACAGCCACAAATCAAAATAAGGAAGATTGACAAAAATCAACATACTCTTCTAATAGCAAATAAATGTAACTATTTTATGTTACTAATAAAGACATGAATTGTTTCATGTTTTAATCAGATAATAATAGTTTCATAATATATTTCTGCTAGTAACAGGAGTATTCAAAGGCTGCCTTTTCATCACAAAAATTGTTTCCCACAGTGATTTGTGCCAAGAGTCATGATGACCTTTGAGTCATCAGACAGGATTTTACTACAATTCTTTCTTATTTTCACCAACACCATCATCGTCAAGCCTCTAAGATTCTACAGATATCAGCAGATTTTTTAAATTAAATTACAACCAAAAGGGTATATTCTGACTAGAGGTGGAGAGATTCGACTATTCTGGTCAGCAAATGAATTCTAATACGCAAATTTAAATGTATCCACATTTCCAGCTTTGGACAAGAAAATGTAAAGTAACTGATTTTAATCAGTAGGTAATGAGTAATTTACCCAAAAAAATCAATATAGACTGTGTTTCTGTGATCGTCTAAAATTCAGACTGAAAAATGAGTGAATATAAGATAAATGAAAAATCTCATCCATTGGACAAGTGGGTGTGGACAGAGGGAGAGTTTCCAAAGTCACATAATGATTGCTTTGGTCTGGACAACATCAAGGCTAATTTTTAAAAAATGTTTAAAATAAAAACTTTATAAATAAAACATGTGGGTATTACACTTAACACTTTACTCAGTATAAAGTTTACTAGTACATAGAGCACATTTGCCTTTTCTCCCCATCCCTAAGCTCTCATTAGCCTCTGTTTTCCCTGAAATTTTATATGACATGGGAGTTTCCTCACTGTCAACAACAGTTAAGGCCCAGTTCAATTTATTCTCCTTTTGCTTTTCCGTTTTTCTGCTTTTTTCCATTTTCTATCACTAGCTGCTTTTCTGATTTGTTCACACCATTTGCTGAAATACCATTCATGGCTGTTTTTCCAGTTTTTTGTTTCTTAGGTTGGTTGTATGTCCGAACATAGAAGTTAAGAAAGAGACATATGAAGCTGATGGCGTAGACAATGAGAGCCCAGTGCATCCATTTGGGGAAGGGGCAGTCAGTGTAAAGAGACAGTGCTGTGTGCCCAATGGTCACATGAAACTGAACCTGAAAAACAGAAACAGCAGGAACATATACATTTAAAAATAAACTTATCAAAATGGCTCATTATTTGTTTCTTATAGATGGTAGACAGGTATTTGAATGAACACTATCCTTTAAAAACCAGTATTTTGATAAAATTTAGAAGATATTTGAGAGTAAGCGCAAAAAGAATCACTTTCAGAGTTTTTAAAAGGAGAAAAACCAAAATTGAGATCCTTAAAATGAAATGATTTTAAATTCTGATGTATCAATAAATGAAAGGTTCATGACATAAGAATTCTGAATTCTATGGTATTAACGAGGGTTAACTTTTTACAAGATTAACTTACGTGATTAACTGTCGTGAGAACTTATGGCTTAGAAATATAAACTCAACATCTTATTTGTAATGGGCAGTTGTGGTTTCTCTTTTAAAGTCAGCATTGACAATACCGATTATTATATTCAATATTATTAAAATAATTTATTCCATGTAAACCAGAAATTTATATCATATTAGACAACTTTTACAATTTTCCACGGCAAAAATGCAAACTTTAAGAACTTCTGGTTTCACAATGGTTCTTAAAACCTGCATCACCAAAAAAGGTTGTGTATAAGGGTATGATTAAGTACGGCATCACTCAAGAAGAGCCAGGTGCAGGCTCCAACAAAACAGATATAAATAATTCATCTGCTTTTGGTCACCTCTTCATTTTCTTGGAACCATTTACTAACTATCACGAAAAATGAATTACACAAACTATATAAACGGCTTAGACAAAAACTGAAGGAAGCTTCCTGTAGCATTTTACTTACAAATAAATCCTTCATACCCAACATTCCCAAAAGTTGTGTTTCCAGTTTGGTTAGCAAGTTGTTTAGCAATGTAAAGCAGAGATGGATAATATTTTCGAATGTGATTCCACTGATAAAACTGTGTACACACTATGATTAAAGCAAATTATAATAAATTCTAAAGCCTGAAGAATAGCTACCAGGTTGGTTTTGGATTATCAGTGTGATTACAGGCTGGTGCCCAACTCTAAATGTTACATGGATACATGCATCCAGACGCTACAAGAAGTCCTACTACAGACATATGCTGAAATTCGTCTGGTCTAAAGACTAACACTTGAAAACACCTGGCTCTGCTCTTTAAGGACAGTGTTCTAGAGAATCAAGAGTGGTTCTCTGGTTCTTATTCTCTTCTTTTAGTCCACCGCTTCCTTGGCTCTCTGCCTTCTTTTCAACTTTATATTCTAAATGTATGGAAACTATTAACAAGAACTGAAAAGTGGAATAAAAAACAGAAAATTTAAGTATAAGCAAGGACAAGATGAGGAGAGGTAATAAAATTTTAAGTTAAAAAAATTGCCTGAGTAAAAAAATTGTATTATTTTTCTAGTCACACATGAATTTATGTATGTTGTGGTATGCTTATATCTTTTTAAAGAATGTTTCTCTTAGAGGATAAGTGCTGTCTAGTCTTTTGAGGACATTATAAAAGCAAGTGGCTGTGACCATAAGCCCATGAAGAGGTAGGTTGGGGCCAAGGAGCCTCAACTGTTACAGCTAGAAGAGAAAGTTAATTTTTTAAAAGAAAATTGCCCCAAACAATGTGGCAATTTGCAATTAATTAAAAGTCAAACATTTTCAAGATTTCACCAGAAGAAACTTTAGAAGCATTTAACTCACCAGCTGCAACATGGTTAGGTATCGTTTCCACCAGAGATACTTTTGGATCCATGGGCCAAATGCAGTTAACCCATAGTATGAGTACATAATCACGTGGATAAAGGAATTCAACTGGGCTCCAAAAAATGCTTTAGAAGAAGAAGAGGTCATTGCAAGATACAAAAAACTTGATTAGGCAATATGTCATTGAGATATAAAATAAATGAATCCACATAATTTTCTAATATTTAAACCTGAGTACAGATTAGTAATAAAAGATGTAAGATAGTACTAATGAAAAAGCCTTCCCTTCAGATTAAGCTAGATATTTTTAAAGTTTAGATTTGGGGTTCTACCATGTAAATTAAAATGTGTGTTGTTAAATACTTTCCAAGTGGTAAATTTTCAAATGGGGTACTCCAGTGAGCTTAAGTAGGCCATTATAGAAAACTGTTGCTTATATTACTTTTAATTCTACTATTCATGGGGAAAAAAGGTTATGGTATATATAAGTGTCTGAGTAGATTGCAAATGTTCCATTACTGCCTTTAGATGTGTCAATACATCTACAACAAAACAGCACTTATTTCTTAGGTCTCTAAATAGTTTTAAATATGACAGCACTATACATATAAAACATAATCCATTTAGTATATATAAATTTACAAAGATATTCCAATCAGTCTAAACCAATGGCATTCTTTCTCTTTAGAATATTAATTAAATCAACATATAGATATAATAAGTAATAATTTTTGTCATAAAGTGATTTAAAGAGGCAGTTCAGATTTACTAATTTTCTTTTAAAATTACATAGTTTGACTTTTACTGTATTTTTTTTTTCAAAAGATGACTGGTAAGGGGATCTTAAACCTTGACTTGGTGTTGTCAGCACCACACTCTCCCAAGTGAGCCATGGGCCAGCCCTTACTGTATTGTTTTAAAGTGGGCCCCCAATAATAACTTGTAAGTGTGAATTCCTCAATTGCCAATTACTATAATATGACACTGGAAAGCAGTAAGGTGAACTGTATGATAATACTTATACCCTGCACCCTCAACAGGGGAATAATCTGTTTACAGTTCAACAATGTCAATCATCCTTAATCTACAGGCATCTGAAAAGACTGGAGGCAGATCCTAGCCAAACTGTGAATTCAGATCCTCTTTAACATTAGCAAGGCTACATAAAATTTCCTTTGAACAAGAATGAATAAGGTAAGTTAAGGCCTTTCCTAGAGCAAGAGTGAGCTCTGGGCTCAGATTGAAGGTGGAATCACCAGACTGAGCAGTTGTATCTTGGTATCCTTTGGATCAGAACTACTAGACCTGCTTCCCTCAAAATACTATTTTCTAGCATGGCTAACATTCAACAGGCTGAGAATGATAAGTGCTGGAGAGGTTTCAGAGAAAAAGGAAATCTCATACACTGTTTGTGGGGCTGCAAATTGGTGCAGCCTTTATGGCAAATGGTATAGATGTTCCTCAAACAATTACAGATAGATCTATCATATGACCCAGCTATTCCACTGTTGGGAATATAACCAGAGTAATGGAAATCATCATGCTGAAGGGAAACCTGTACTCCAATGTTTATTGCAGCTCTATTTACAATAGCCAAGAGTTGGAACCAGCCCAAATGTTCCTCATCTGATGACTGGATAAGGAAACTGTGGTATATCTACACAATGGAATACTACTCTGCTATAAAAAAGAACAAAATACTACCATTCACAACAACATGGATGGACTTAGAGAAATTTATATTAAGTGAAACAAGTCAGGCACAGAAAGAGAAATACTACATGTTCTCACTTATTTGTGGGAGCTAAAAACAAATAAATAAATAAACACACAAACAAATCAAGGGTTGGAGGGGGAAGGAGACAGAATAACCACAAAAATTCCTTACACTATTTAAATCAAGTGAACAAATATGATGTGGGGGTGGGGGTGGGGAGGGGGTGGAGAGGAACAGGTAAAAGGGCATGAAAATCAACTACAATGTATTTTGAAAAGTAAAATTTTAAAAATAATTTTAAAAATACTATTTTCCACATTTAGACTTGGTTTATGCTCATCTCTGGGGCAAATCGTTAAGTTTTAAAATTGTCACATATAAAAAGCTAAAGATTTATACTTTCTTCAAACTTTTAAAAACTGAAATGAACATAGAAACGATTAACCTTGAAAGCAAGATAAATGATAGACCAAGTCAAATTCTCAGGCTGTCCTTACTTTCCACCGAACACATTTACGTTATTTAATACATGCAGATACATTCCAGAAAAGGCTCACCTTGTCCCCCTGCAACCCACTTAATACCAATCCACCACAATGTAAACATTGTACAGTGATGATATACATGAAGGAAAGAAACTTGGTTGTTCTTCTTTCTTAGGATAAAAAACACTGTGTCCAAATACTCAACTCCTTTAGATACAAAGTACCACCACAGAGCAGCAGCTATCTGTAAAAAGAAAGGGAAAACATGTTATAAATACGAAAATGACACTATTATATGGATTTCTACTCACTGTAAGTCCAAAATAATCTTCATTGCACAAAACATACAAGGCATTGATTCCTTTTTGGTAAGTAGGTTTGAAACCTCAGCAAATATTCACGAGGAAAAAAATGGACAAGAGAGAGTCCAAAGCTATGTTCTACACAGTGCCAATAATTTACAGAAAATTTTCAGTCTGTTACAGAGGTGGATGTCATAAGATGTCAAACTGCTGAATACAGGGCTGTAAACACAGTCCCACTGCTATGCTTTTCAATCTAAGAAACTGAGATGTTTACTTTGTAAAGATAATTAAGTTGTTCCTGCTTAACCTACATTATACCTCACATAAACTTGCAAGTAAGTTTATGTAGCATCTGATCTCTGTCAGTGTCTTACTCTCCCTCATATTAACATGTGTAACGAAGTAAATCCAATCACAGCAGTCTGTATTGCATAGCAAAATATTTAAAGTGATAAATTGAAAGGAACAAACAAAAACCAAATATTTCCTAGGTCATAAATATAATCCTGCTTACATGAATAAGTCTTTTCTTTTCCTAGGCTCTAATTAAGACACCAGATGGTGCAGAAAGATTACATTACATGCTGAGATTAAGGATCCAGTGAGAGGTGACCTCTGTGTATATGTTTTAAAATATTCTACAAGAATCCTGCTATAACAATAACCAAAACTTAACCAAGTAGTTAAGTGATAAATGTCCTATAAACAAATAACAAATACGGCAGTAAAGAACTGAAATCCATTTATAAACTTTGTGTGTTAGGGGCTTGACAAATTCATTCATAGCCAGGCTTAGGTGTTTTAAAGTTGAAAGATCCCTTCCTCATTTTATACTTGCATCTGGTGGATGTCATAGGTTTTTGTTTGTTTTGGTTTTGCTTTTGAAAAACAAAATCACAATTTTAAAGTGTGGGAAAAGAGGAAAAATACAGGCCAAATTTTTTTAAAATGTCTTGTATTTACAGGTTGGGAATTATTTACTGAGTTTGCTTGAGTAATAACACTGTTAAAAATGATAAAATTGGTTCAAAATATCCTTGAAATAGTTAACTACCCACAGCAACACTAAAGTTAATATTCAACATTATGTTAGTACTTTAAAATAATATAACTATTACCAATAACTTTCAGAAGGAATGAGATAATGTCTTATTTTTCCTTCATCTGGGCTGCTAAACTACCCAAAATTCACATATAATAATAATAATTCTCCTCAGTTTGCAAATTGCATTAGATATCTTTAAATAGGCTACATACACCAAAGTGAACATAACAATGAATACAAAAATGAATCTCTGAGTAAAATATTCATTCTCCTGCATCCAATATTAGAGAGGAAAGGGGAGCAGGAGGACAGTTTCAAACACAATCTGTTGCAAATTTTGAGTTTTTCTCTTACCCAATTACAAGTTTCACAATAGCTCACTTTTTAAAGAACTCAAAATTTATGCATGTCAGGAGGGTAGGTTCACAATTATCAGAGTGTTATTTTTGAATCCTTATCCTAAAAAATATTAATATGTTGCTTCACCCAAGGGGGTTTTCTAAGTGTATTCCCAAAAGAAAGCATATCAAATACTTTTTCTTTTCCCCTCCCCCAAAGCAAGCAAGAAGTCAGCTTTCAGCTGAGGAAATTCTCTGACAATATGCTTATCAAAAGAAAATTTTTCCTAGCCAACAAATCTAAATCTAAATCTAAAGAATCTCCCTCATTCTTTCTCAATTACATCATGGGTTTTATTTTCTTCTTAACCACTTATTAATATGATCATTGTCTGCCTCACCACCCTCACTAAAATGCCAGCTCCACGAAGGCAAGGACCTCAGCTGCCTTGTCACCTCTGTGTCCCCAGCATCCCTCACAGTACCTGCATCTAATAGATGCTCAATAAATATTTATTGAATTAATAAAACCAACATGACTTTAGGGGTGATTTTTTCATCAGTCATAAGTCTTCTAACAGGGAAATGAAGATATGTACATAAAATGGTAAGAACATTAAAGCAATTTGGTCTTTGGTCTTGAAGAATACTGGTATTTATATCGTCCAACCCACATGCCAGAAAGCTATTTTTCTCAAGGGAAACTACTACATATTATATTATTACTACATACATTATATATAACATAAAATATACATATGCTTATATATGTTTTATGTTATATGGAATTGTTAATATGAACCACAGTATACAAGAGAAGTTCAATAAATACTCAGTAAAATAAGAAACTTTATTCTCTCTTCCATTTGAATTAAATGGTAATTTTACTAATGTAGGTGACTGAAAAATAAAATATGGTAACATATAACTAGTGGTTTATTTTTCTGCAAATACAATAAAAGCTAAATTGATTTAAAAAAAACTATGAGGATACTTCAAAAAGTTTGTGGAAAAATAGAATTAAAAGATAATACAATCTTTCCATAAGTCTCTGAAGTGCTGTCATATACAAACTGTGTTACACTTAATTTCCTAAATATTGCACGGTTCATAAAACATTTGCTTTTCTTCAGACTTTCTTCACAGATGAATTAGACTCTCCTGATAAGTTTCTATTCTGGACCAAAAATAACAACAAGAATCTAAAATAATATCTTTACACAAAATATGGAACTTTTTTTTTAAGTACTGCATTCTAGTAATCCAATATATATTCACTCTCTCACCACCAAATAAAAGAACATGCTGGAGGTACAAAAACAGATTTTCAGTTACGTACTTTTAAAGAAAATCATAGCTTTATTGATTCAAAACAATCCAGTAGAATTTCATTACTGTATTAAAGCACATTTCTCATAGACCGGGGCCTATAAAATTAACTTCTAATGATTAACAGTATTTTTAATGTACTTACCCTGACTTCATTAACATTATTAGAATAATCCACACTCTGGCAAATATAGCTATATCCTGCATTATATGATCCCATGAATAACTGGAAAAAGAAAGCAATAATATTTAGAGTAAAGCTTTAGTAGATACTGCATTAAAAACACTAAATACAATATGCAACTTTCCAAATTATTTCAAAAGCAGAATTCTCTTAAAAAATTTCAAATGCATTAAACATTCAATTCATTGGAATTTCTAAAAGTTTCTATGCATCGATCTGTTCCATTTTCAAAATCTAAATTAGAAATCACATGTAACTTTTGGACTGAGATAGCAACTCTATCTACTTTATAATATTAAGAGAAAATTTTATTGCCATGACTCAGATATAAGAGTTATCCTGCCTTCGCTGGTCTTTATTCTTGATCCAGAATGGTCTGTATCTAGCAAATTAGGTAAAGGTATCCAAATAAATTAAATGAACGTTTTTATGAAGTTGAAATTCTGTAGGCTAGGTTGTCAACTGAAGAAAGACTTTTCAAAGAAGAGCTACTGTTCATTTTCCTAGCATCAATAGTTCTCTGAAATCATACAGAATCGTAATGAGTCTCTTATGAAACAAATTCCTTACACTCTTGCAACTTAAAAAATGGCTGTAGGTCAAAAGAGTAGGAGAGAAGAAAATAAATAAATAAAATAAAAAATGAGTCAATCTAGCCTTTAGGATTTCCTTTCAAAATGCCATGGAGAATTTGCTGGTGCCCAGAAAAGTACATGATGATTAGTAGCAACAGTTGTATGATAATTAACACATTTTAGTTCCAGCTCAAAATACAATTACATTACATAATAGGATTTAACTTGAAATCAGTATTTATATATTTGCATATTCTGATCAGTTACCAAACTTGAAAACTGCTGAATAAGCATTATAAATAAGTAGTTACTACTGTTTACTAAGTACTAAGATATGCTAAACACTATGCAAAAATTACCTCACTTAACTCTGATCATAACCCTAGAAGGTAGGTATTTTTCCCATTTTACAGAAGAAAATGAAGCTAAGAAAAATTAAATAATTTCCAATACCAGGACAACTAATAAAGATTACTTTAGAATCCAGTCTGATTCAAAATTCCATCACATGTTCTCACTTACTGGTGGGAGCTAAAAATAAATAAATAAATTCACACACACACCAAAATAAAAAAAAACTGGGGTAAGGGAAGAAGACATTACAACTGCAATTCTTTGAAGTTGAACAGAAAGGACATTGTTGGGGGGGAGGGGGGAGAAGGAAGAAGGAGGGAGGTTTCGGTAATGGGCCACAATAATCAACCACATTGTATATCGACAAAAAAAAAAAATTCCATTTTAAACAACTGTTCTATACTTTATATTTCATATATTTGTTATCTAAAAATGAGAAATGTCAAAAATTTTCTTTTAGAGTAGCTAACAGTTATTTGGGGTACAATATTATAATGTTGGTTTTACACATCCTTGTTTTTAAATTTCCTATAGCCATGAAGAATTACTATCGAGTGATTTTAAGAAGCCTACCTCTCTGAAGATAAAAAGGTTAAGCAAAACCATCCCAAAATTATAGAAAATGAGCACAAAGCGCATCTGAAAGGGTTCTCGGTCCTTCATCCATTTTGGACCCAGCCACACAAACAGGAGATAAAGAGTACTTATGCTTATTGTAGGCCATGGAGATTGCATCAGAGGCCAATTTTCCACACGTTTATCTATAGAGAGAACAAAATAGCATACAATTCATTAAATAATACATGTTTATAAAATAAATGTTTTAGGAGTTAAAATGTTTCAACTTAATTCCTAATCTGACAAATACAGATCACTATTCTTTGAGTCCCAACAAAAATACATAGTATAAAAACCAAAGAAGCAAGGCTGATTCCTGCAAGTTACTTTTGAAAACTGTTTCATTACTATGTCACACATCAGGTTTTATACAGAACCAAGAGAGCAAGGATAATAAATAAAACTCACTAAAAATAGAGGAGATAAGCTTGGGATGAAAAGTTAATAAAAGACTTCATAGACAGAATATAAACATTTTAAGAAAACACTTGTCTTTCTATATTAAGCATGAGAAATTTATCAGTGCCATTTCAAAGCAGCACTCTCTGTCCATTCCTAAAGCAAGTGAGAATTAGACTTATGAGATATGGGTTAAAGGAAGCCACTGGCTGGAATATTTCTAGATACTGAAGGTAAGAATGCAGCTATTCTTGAGGGATTAAGTTAGCGTTCATTATAATTCTGTAAGTTATTTAAATGATAATAATATTCAAGATATTTTTCAAACTTTTTCATCAAGAGTATGCATCTATTTTATTCCCCATGAACAACCAATCTGTGTGCTTTTCTCTGAAGCTATAAGTCACTTAACTTACATAAGTGTAAATATATATAACAAACACATTAGTTCATTTAAAATGAATTGACTGACCATAATATTCAAGTATGCAACCCTGAATCAATCTTACAATAGAATGTAAGTAAAACATTTCTAAAAGAAGCATCATAATGAAATAAAGGACTAATAAAAATCCATCTTTTAATACATTATAAGAAGATACTAATTTTTATATTTCTAAAAGCTAAATTACATTTAAAGTTTGCTAATCTAATGTTTAGTTTATTTTTGGCAATGCAAAACACTTTTATACTCTATTCTGTGGAAAATAATGTATTTTTAAAATAGTAAAAGAAAATGTTTTTTAGCCAGTTCCTAGAACCCAGCCTAAATAAATTTAACTTAATTGCTGATTACAATACCCCCCTCCCCCATTTAACCTGTCATTTTTACTAAAACTACATATGCAAAAGGATTCTGGATTAGATAATTAGGTCTTAAAATACCTTATGTAAAGATAAATGAACCTGTTTCTATACACTGTCAATAGAAAATAAGATATAAAACACAAAATACATTTAATCAGATAATCTCCAAAGTTGGGAAGTGATATAATAACTATGGTTTGAATAAAATCAGAGTTGTTAAACAGGTGAGATAGTGACCTGAAATAAAAACACATATGGGAACAAAAAATCCAGAAAAAATGATTTTATCTCATAGCTTACAAAGGAGGTCTACTACTCATGGAAATTATGGTTATATTACTCAAATCAAACATATTCCAGAGTTCAAAATAAAGGAAAATATTTGAAAGAGAGGAGAAAGGGAGTAAACCTCTCACAAGGATGAAGTGACTTAAAGGATGAAGAGGCTGACTTCTGCTAAAGGCTTTGTGCCAAACCATGCTCTTTTCAATGACTGTTCACCTTTCTTTAATGACATTTTATCCTTCTATGTTAAGTATCCTTTTATTACCATATTTTTCTATGCCAAAGACCCCCCCCCCAAAATACAAAATGCTTATCTACTTAGGTCTTTATTTTTCTATATTATAGAAAAAAGATTTAGACAAACTCTTCTCTACAAACTACAAGGCAGATACTGTTTTTTCCATGAGATGGATACAAAGAGCAAAAGTATTCTGTTAGTGGATAATCTATGCAACAAAGAAAGATAAATTCACCTGTCAGGAGATTTTACTTTCTAACATCATGGATTATTTCTCACCCCTACTATTTCTCACGACATGCAGAATGCCTATAGACTTTGATGGAAGTTGTGAGCAGCAAGTACAAAAATACAAGAGAAATAGGTCCAAAAATTTTCCAGAAGTTAAGAGTAAATAAAAATACTCATTCTTTTTGATGTATAGTGTGGTATGCTGTATTGTTCTCTCATTCAATAGAGTAATTTGAAGAGAGGACTACCAAAGAGAGGGTAAGAGACACAAGAAGCTGAAGATATTACAGTACGAAACACTAACACAGGCCAATAGAAGAATAAAAAGGTGGAGGGAAACAGATAGGAAATAACAGCTATAAAAGAAAGCACACAGGACTTATCAGTAAATAGACTGGCTGAGTTCTAAAGCTGGTTCTAACACTGGCACTGCTATACTATGCACAGGACCCTAGGGACACAACCTCTCTCACTTCCCTCATCTATGAACCCTGAAGGGGAGAATGTAAACCAGGTTAGTGCTTCTCTAGCTGTAATAAGAAAAATAATCACCTGGGTGGCAGACTTAAAATGCAAGTTCTTATACAGTCGGTCTGGGATGCAGCCCATTTCTAGGAAGACTGTGCATTTTCTAGGAGGTTCCCAGTGATGCTATGCCATTATTCCATGGACCACCCTTTGAGCAGTAAGAAATTAGATGATCCTTTAGGTTCCTTTTAATTTCTGAAAACTGTCACTTTTAAAAATAATAATTAGGAGGAAGAATGGATTGAAGGTGAGGAAAACTGGATCAAGAAAGTTTTAACTGGTCAGAGGACTCATTTTGCACTGCCAGAGCAAACACCTGTACATGTTTTCTACTCCATTACAGCACTCATCACACTGTCCAGTGACCTTCCTTTAAACCTAATCTCCCTGAAAGCAAGGTCTGGGTCTTTCATTCTTGTATTGCAAGGCCTATCAAGGTATCTAAACATTTATTTGATGAATAAATAAATTTCATAATAGATGATTTTTCATAATAGTCCTTTATTCTCTATCCCTTCTGCCAAATTCAACAGTACCTTTATTGTTACTCAAAGTTTCTTCAGTGTCCAGCCATCTTTTCCTAAAGCTCTTCCCAAGTCCTCCTGTACGTTGGCATAACAACTTTAACCTCAAGTGAACAACACTTCAACCCAGTATTTAGTGAGTGTGTGCTCCGTAAGGCTCAATGTTCTTTATTTCATTGCTTACTCGAGGGGAAAAAAGCAATGCCCTCATTTCTTTGCCCAACAATGCAAGTCACGCATTCATTCAGCAACTACTTAATAAATCCCCATTTTTGCCACATTTCACACCATACCCCCTTCTCAAATTAGCCCTTCCAGTTCACACAGCTCAGAGAGCTCTCAACAATTCCACCTCTTACAACTATTATGGAGGTTGTAGTAATTATCAGCACCTAAACCACAGTGTAACAACTCCTATCCAAATATTTGCATGAAATTTTTCTACATATTTGCATATCATTATACAAGTTATATGTGTCTTTATGTATTTGTTTGCATTAATATTTTCTTTAGGGTTTCTGACAGGAATAAATATCCTACACTTCTTTTACATCTTTCCTTTTCTACTAAAAAAAAAAAGACTGTGCCACAATAGTGCCATACAATGATATGAAAACTTACCATTACTAACAAGTGCCCCTAATTCTTAAACCAAAAAATGTTGGAGGACTAAAACACTAAAAAAGGTCATGAATAGTAAAGCTTCATATATTTTACATAATCCTTGAATACATTAAAATAATAAACTTCCCCCATTATCATTAACTAAAATGTTTAAATAAACATTTTAAAACTAAATTAAATCCTCTATTCATTTTGGTTACACTGAATCCAAGTGTAGGTTATATACATTAAAGTGACAGAAGATATATTTCTAGTATGTTGTTAATATCCTAAAGCTACACAGTTTTGGGTGGAATTCTATACTATAAACTTAGTAGGAAAAAAACAAAAAATCAAAATTCTATTGAAGCCCTGCTCCTTCTGCCATCACTAAAGTCAAATTCTATCATCAAAAAGTACCAAGATCCAAATGAGTTCTATGTAACATTCTTGGGAATTCTCTCTTTGGAAAGCTTTTGGGGGGGGGGAGATCAAAAATGGCACAAATATATATTGACCCGTAATTAGTTTTTCAAATTCTCTTATTTTATATTTTATACTACTAATATGTTTATTACCATTATATTTATATCTTCATGTCTTAATGATTCTGATCTTATTTTGAGTAGATATTTATTAATAATGTTAAGTCTTTCATGTTGCCACATAAACCTATAACTAAACTAGAATTGTAAAAGTTTAGATTTTGAAATGATCCCTTCATCTTAAAAATGAGATTCAGAGAACTCAAGAGACTTGCCAAAGAAGGTAAAGCAAGAGCTTCCTGTATCCTAGAAGCTATTCTAGTACTATTCAGTCATCATACACATTAAGTTTAAGAAAAAAAAATTTCCCATCAATTTCTTTGCAAATTACAGATACATATATTATACTTTAAGATTGTTCCTTTAAGGAAAAGAAGAGAGAACTACAAAAGTTCCCTCAGTAGAATGACAAGAGGTACTCAAAGGAGCCCAGTTGCCCACTTTATTAATTAGGTGCTGCATCTTGAAAGACCTGGTCAAGGATCACACATGCTCTGGAGGCCATGACATAAAGTGGGGGGAAAGGACTAAGGATGTCTAGCCTGGAAAAGAGAAAAAAGGCTCATTAAATATTAAGAAAACTTATGAGAGATGAGATTTATTCTCTGTTTTCAGAGGGCAGAATTAGAGCCAGTGAGATGCTGTCAGACAGAATAGGGCTAGGCTTGTGAACCAAACTGACTCCATTCCCCCCGCAGAGGACACTTTGTTACACTTCCACTCCTCAGTCATGAGACACCCCCCCCCCCCAGGGCACATGATTTCCCCATGGCCTGCCGAAATAAAACAAACTGAGATAAGAGGGGAACAGATATTCACTCAGTTGTAAAACCCCTCCCCAAGGCTTATTTATCACAATTGCAAAAATTACAGATTAACCCTAAGACCCCTTTAGGAATTCCTGCATGTGCACAAAGCTTCAAGGTGATTGCTACAATGACCCTCCTGAACTAACTATGAAGAACACCATCACCATCTTGGATCTACTGAGCAGGTGCAAGGACCAAAGCCGTAACTGAGCATGTGCCCATGATGCAACCAGGAAGAACAGAATGGACCACCTCTAGTGACGCTGGCCTTCACCTTTTAACTCCTTTCCCTACAAAAGACCCTGAAAAGCTCCCCTCAGAGAGCCAGGCTTCCTGTAGCTACTCCCCTTATGCATAAGTCTATCTCCTCTTTTAATAAAATGTTGCTTACTTTACTACTGGATACATTGCTCATTTCTATGACTTTGGGACCCAAGAGCCTAATTTGGTAACAGTTATAGGAAAGTAAATTTCACCTAAATTCAGAAAAATTTTAACCACTGGGTCTTTCCTTCTGTATGCAGAAGGAACTGTCTCCTTTGCTAATGAGTTCCTTATCCTAGTTTTAAACTAAATATAAGCAAACCTAAAGCCAAATATTATAGCAAATCAAGCTCAGGAGCAAAAGACTTCATTTCACTAGTGAGAATTACTAAGACACATAATCCCTTCCAGACCCTTAAGGGTTAACTCTTTCTCAGGAAATAGTTGCCAATGAGAATATTTTGACTGTTTCATAAAGCTCATGCCAAATAGGATTGATTTGTTTACAAATATTAATGTGGTCAACAATCACACAATTTTATCTATATTAAGAGGCCACATAATAGTTATGTTTGTCAAAACTCATAAACTATTCACTAAAAAGAGTCAATTTTACTATGTGTAAATTATGCCATTATAAAAAATGGGGTGGGAAGTGGAACAGTCCATCTGAAATGGGGTTCCCTTGAGCACCCTCCACCAATAGGATTTTATTCTTAATCTGATTTGTATCTTAAGATCACTTAGGATTGTGGAATAGACAGAACAGACTTTGAAGTCAGACTCTCTACCTCTTTGGAGCTAAGTGATTTGGGGCAGGTTACTTGGTTCCTAACCTCTCAAAGCTCATTATCTATTAGAGGAAAGGACAGACACGAAAACTCAATTGCTATGCAGCATGATGAATGCAGTATCATGATGAATGCCTTAGGTACTGTGGCAGGACAGAAAAGGGAGAAAGGCAGGCTTCAAAAGCAGACACTTGAAGTTTTTCTCAAGGAAGAAAAATTTGCCAAGCAGACGGGTAGGGAAAATGATCTTTTTTCAGAGGGCAGAATTAGAGAGACCTACTAAAGTTCTTTAGTAGAATGACAAGAGATACTCAAGTGAGAATATCTGAATACTCTGGGAGAATGGAATGTATAAACAGCCCAGAAGCAAGAAATAAAACACTTATCATGGTAACAAAGCAGGCCTGAAATAAAGAATATATACAAGGGAAGAGGACAGGAGATTCCTTAAAGGGTCTTACAAACTATGCTGAGGAGGCCAGAACTTATCATGTAGATAATGGGGAGATATCTGATTAGTTCTGGCTTTTAAATGATGCTGTGGAGGCAGTGGGGGAATGGACTGAAAGGGAAAGAGATATGTCAAGAGGCAAGGAAACCAACTGAATTGACAGTTCCTAAACACCCATCTGTTGCTACACTGCCCACATAAGAATCATGTGCTTATTAAAAATATAGATTCCCAGGCCCTACCCCAGTCCTACTGAATCAAAATGTCTGCAGGTAGGGCCCAGCACTATGATGTCAAGGTTCCTGGGTGATTGTGATAGGAAGCCAGACATGGAGAACAGTATACCACAAGAGTTGATGGAAATCTGGACTCAGGGGCTGTACTGGTGATGGATGGGATACGCAGATATGAAAGTTACAAGTGTAAAATCTAGTCTCGGTGACAGGTATGGATGTGAAAGGTGAGAGTAAAAGAAAAGTTCAGGATTCCTTCCAGATTTCTGGCCTCACTGGCAACATAGATGGTGAAGTCATTATCCAGGACAGAGCATCCAGGAAGAGAAGCAGATCTGGGAGGAAATGATCAAATGAATGTTCAACATCACATGTTTGAGGTACATGTGGAACACTAGGTAGAGATGCCTAGTAGGCCCTGGAGCTGCAGGGGAACTGCCAGGGCTTGTGGACACACAGAGGAGTCATTGACAATGAAACTCACATCAGAGTCTAAGATCACAAGAAAAAGAGTGTATAGCATGACAGAATAAAATGAAAAAGGATTGAACCAGGGGACACGAGGGAAGAGTGGGTAAAAAGGCAGCAAATCAGCCAGAGACAACAGGAAAGGAGAAAATGACATCATAGAGACCAAGAGGGCAAGATGTTTCCAAAAGGACAGGGCATTCTTTTCATTCTTTTTGTCTTTTAAATGAGGAAATAATTACCTCATAGGGTTGATATGTGACGATTAAATGAACTAAATTATGTGACAGTTGCTAGCACACATGGATGCCACAAAGTCATTCCCTTCTGTTGCACTCAACTCTCTTCCCATTCCAAATCTTCACACAAGCGGACCTATGTCAGGAATAATCTAAGCCCTTCCACTCAAGCCCTTCAATATCTTCTAGGCCTTTTCTTCCTGATCAAAGAGTTCTCTGGGTTCTGAATATGGACTCTCAAATAAAATTACCAGCATTAGAATCCTCACTTACCAGCTGAATAAACTCAAGAAGTTACTTATTCTCTCTGGCCTTATGGATGATAATAGGGTTGTTGTGAGGACTAATATGTGTATAGTGTCTGACATAGAGTAAGAGCTCAATAAACGTTGGCACTGTCACTGTTACTGACAGCACTCAAACCACCAAATCCTCCTCTCTCTTCCAAGAGAAGAGTTAAACCAAATTAAAGAAAAACTACCATCAATAACTAAACTTAGG
Organism: Cynocephalus volans; assembly: GCF_027409185.1. Classification (NCBI taxonomy): domain Eukaryota; kingdom Metazoa; phylum Chordata; class Mammalia; order Dermoptera; family Cynocephalidae; genus Cynocephalus; species Cynocephalus volans. Next base: position 84,958,317 of record NC_084464.1, read on the forward strand.
AGAAGAGTGTATACTGAGAAGACAGGACATTTTATAACTCACATACTAGGAAGACAGAATATTTTACAACTGTCTTTATTCAGGAGATCAAATAACATAAAAATTCTCACTAACTAAATTTCTAAGTTAGGCAGAGAAGCTGTTTTTTAAAAACTCCTTTTCTTAAAGATAATATAAACAATATTTTAATAAAGAAAAAAATACTTGTAGTTTTCAAGTAACCCAAGTAATCTCTACTAACATACAAACAGCTGTAATTAACACAACAAATTATCACTATTATTATGGATTGAAATGTGTTCCCCCAAAAGTTTAATGTGTTGGAGGCTTGGTTCCTGTAGTGACAGTGTTAAGAGGGTGGGAAATCCTATTATGGTAATTTAAAGGTGGTACCTTAAAGAAGTGATTAGATTGTAGAACTACACCATAGAGGAATGTATTACTAATGGTGGTTAGGGGCGTGGTTCAGAGAGCTTTAAAATGAGAGCACATGAAGACTCTCTGCTCTGCCATTTCTGCCATGTGAGACCCCTGGGTCACTGTTGCCACCACCAAGACCCTCACCAGATATGTTTCCTGAACTGTGGACTTCTCAGCCTCCAAAATTGTAAGCAATAAACATCATCTTTTTACAAAATATCTGGTTCCATGTATTCCGTTATAAGCAACAGAAACATACTAATACAGAAAATTGATACCAGAGAAGTGAGGTGTTACTTATAACAAATACTTGAACATGTGGAAGTGGCTTTGGAACTGGGTGTTGAGGAGAGGCTGGAAGAATGTGAAGGAACAGGCTAGAAAAAGCCTAGATGCTGGTGAAAGTTTAGAAAACAAGAAAACCAGGGAAAGTTTGGAATGTTGTAGAGACTGGTTAAATGGTGGTGACCAGAATGCTTATGGAAATATGGACTATAAAGACCATTCAAAGAAGGTCTCAGATAGAAATGAGAAGGAGCTTATTGGAAACTGGGGCAAAGATCGCCTTTGCTATGAACTGGCAAGGAACTTGGCTGCATTCTGCTCATGCCCAAAAGTTTTATGGAATGTGGAACTTAGAGATGTTGAACCAGAGTATTTGGCAGAAAAAATTTCTAAGCAGCAAAACATTCAGGAAGCTGCATGGCTGTTTTCAACAGCCTACACTGAGTTGTGGCAGTAAAGGCATGACATAACGCCAGAATTTATAACTAAAAGGGAAACACTGTAAAGATTTAGAAAATTTGCAGCCTGGCCATGTGGTAGAGAAGCAGAGAGCATTTTCAGGAGAAAAATGCAATGGTGCTAAGAAGATTAGTACAAAACAAAGAGATTATCAAGAGAAGGGGAAAAGGCCCTGAAGGCATTGCCTCTGGGGTGAACCCTTCCATTACAGGCCCAAAGGCCTAGGGAGACAGAATGGTCTTGGGGAACAGGTCTGAGGTACCTTCCACAGACTCCCTGCCCAGGGACACCTCAGGATGCTGCTCCCCACTGTTTTGCTCCCCAGTACCCCAGCTGTTTTGGCTGCTCCTGCTGTGGCTAAATTGGCCCAAGGTGTGGCTGGACCTGTAGCTTTGGAAGATGCAAACTGGAAGCCTTGGCAGCATTCATGTGGCATTAGGTCTGCAAGCTTGTAGAATGCCAGAGCTGTGAAGGCTTGGAAGCCTCCACCCCAATTTCAAAGGATGTCTGGTAAAGTCTAGAGACCCAGAAGGAGATCTGTCACAGGGGCAGAGTCACCGCAGATAGCCTTTGCTACAGCAATGGCAAGCAGAAACGTGGGGTTGGAGCTGCAGCAGGGAAACCCCATCAGTGCCATGCCCAGTGGAGCCGTGAGAGCAGGACTGCCATGGAGATCCCAGACTTGCAGAGCTACCAGCGTGCACACCAGCCTGTGGGACCTAAAGCATCACCTGAGACTAGGAAAGCTATAGAAGTGGAGCTGCCTGACGACCTGGAGATCCAATTCCTGCACCAGCATGTAGAGGACAAGGAACATGGAGTCAAGATACATCATTTGCCAGCTTTGAGATTTAATGCCTGCCCTGCTGGATTTTGGACTTGCTAAGGACCTGTTTTCCCATTTCTCTTGGCCTATTTCTCCCTTTTTGAATGGAAATGTGTACCCTATGTTGTCCCACCATTGTATCTTGGACGTAGATGACTTGTTTTGTTTTCACATTTGGGACTGTGAACTTTGGACTTCTGAATTGAAATGAATTAAGACTTTAGGGACGAAATGAATGTATTTGTATGTGAAAAAGACATGAGTTTTGGAGGGCCAGGGGCAGAATATTATGGATTGAACTGTGTCCCCCCAAAAGTTTAATGTATTGGAGGCTTGGTCCCCATTGTGACAGTGTTAAGAGGGTGGGAAATCCTATTACGGTAATTGAAAGGTGGTGCCTTGAAGAGATGATTAGATTGTAGGACCATACCATAGTGAATGGATTAGTAATGGAGGTTAGGGGCATGGTTCAGAGTGCTTTAAAAGGAGAGCCCATGAAGAGTCTTTGTCCGCTCCACCATTTCTGCCCTGTGAGACACCTGGGTCACTGTTTCCACCACCAAGACCCTCACTAGATGTGTTCCCTCCACTGTGGACTTCCCAGACTCTGAAACTGAAAGCAATAAATTTCGTTTTCTTACAAAGTACCAAGTTCCATGTATTTTGTTATAAGCAACAGAATCAGACTAATACAACTAAGTATATCAAAACAACTTCTGTTCAAATCTCTAACAGTCCTACTTTTTCTGAAAGGCTGATTTCTTTTAAGGCTGTTTGTAGCTCAGGATTTCTACCAGTCAAAATGAACTATCTTCCCCATGTAGTCTAAGCTAGTAAAGTTTTACTACCATGTCCCAAAAGAAAAATTGGTACAATTTTTAAATTGTAAAACATCTAAATTCCTAAAGGAATTAAAGAGAAAGAACACAAGATTACAGTAGGAAATAGTCAGCTGGGGAAGTCACAAGGATCAGAGGCAGCTTGATACAGGGATGAGGGACAAGACTAGTTAAGAAGAACTGGATTCTAGTTCTGGCTACTGTTTTCTAGCCCTATGACTGTGAACCTGAAATTCTCTGAGCCATCATTTCCTTGTATGTAAAATGGAGGTGATAATAAGATTATCCAAATCACTGCCCTTTGATTTAGGTAAAATGAACAATCTTTACTGATCAATATAAAATGTTCTTAGAAGATATATAAAGTCCCTGTTAGGGTAAAAAACAATGAAATGCTCAATGAAAATACATGCCATCATTTTGCTTTTAACTTAATAACTTAAGCACATTTAAAAATTCTTCTTTTTCCATAATAGTACATAGTAGTAGATTACAAAAAAAAAAAAATGAGTAATATTCCATGCCCATGCTACTCAAAGTGTGGTCCATGCACCAGCAGGAAAGTTTCACCTGGAAGCTTACAAAAAATGCAGAATCTCAGGCCTTACCCCAGAACTACTAAGACAAAAATCTGCATTTTAATAAGATTCCAAGGTGATTTACACATTAAAGTCTAAGAAACACTGCTCTAGTCTACTCAGAAATGTGAGCCTACTTTATATAACATATAACCAAGTCATAAAATAAATGTTTAATTTGTTCCTAGATTCCCCTAACTGCAGGACCTTCACACAACAGGACAAAATGGGGCAGTCATGTGATACACAGTCACATGCCACATAACAAGTTCTCTGTCAGCAAGGGACCACATATATGACAGTGGTCCCATGAGCTTATAAAGGCTATACTATATGTTTAGGTGTGTAATGGGCTATACTATGTAGGACTGTGCAGGTAAACTCTAAGATGTTGCCAAAATGATGGAATCGCCTGACACATTTCTTAGAATGTATCCCCGTTGTTAAGCACTGTGTGACTGTACTCTTGAAATAAAACACAAATTCTAAAGGTGGTGGGTGAAGGACAGTCTGATCAGTTTCCTATTTAGTCAGGATGATTAACTGCAGACATTTTTGTTTTAACACCCTATATACGCAGGAAAGAGGATAGAAGATTTGAGTTTGGAAGAACACTTGGATGAACATAAGGAACAGGCAGCTTTTGCAGAATGTAGAGGGAGACAAGGCAGAGGCTGGGCTACAATACCGAAAACAGGTCAGAGTACAAGGGGCAGACTGGAGGGGATGGAGACCTCCACCAGCAAGGGAGGAGTAAACTGAATATGAGGGAGCAGATGGCCCAAGAGTAGTTCAGCACAGGGTTAGAACAAAAGGTTAAAGATGTTTTTATCAAACTCAGTAGTGTAACAGTCACCCAAGAGCCTGAAAGAATGCAGGGGGAAGTTTAAACGCAGAGGAAAAAAGAATTTTGGGTGCAAGTTTGCCTGAAGTTAGAAAGTGAGAGAAATTACAAAATTTCCCATAGAAAGCAGATAAATAAGGACAGATTTAAAAGCTGTAAAGGATATAATCCCATTTGTTTATTTTTCCTTTGGTTGCCCGTGCTTTTGGGGTCATATTCCTGAAGTCTGTGTACAGCAAAAGAAACAATTAACAGAGTTAAAAGACAACAAACAGAGTGGGAGAATATATTTGCAAAATATACAAATGACAAGGGATTAATATCCAGAATATACAAGGAACTGAAACAACTTTACAAGAAAAAAACAAGCAACTCAATTAAAAAATGGGCAAAAGAGCTAAATAGGCATTTCTCAAAGGAAGATATACGAATAGCCAACAGTCATATGAAAAAAATGCTCAACATCACTCAGCATTCGGGAAATGAAAATCAAAACCACACTGAGATACCATCTCTCCCCAGTTAAGATGGCTAATATCCAAAAGACTGTGAATGATAAATGCTGGCGAGGTTGCAGAGAAAAAGGAACTCTCATACATTGTTGGTGGGACTGCAAAATGGTGCAGCCTCTATGGAAAATGGTATGGAGGTTCCTCAACTAATTGCAGATAGATCTATCATATGACCCAGCTTATCCCACTACTGGGAATATACCCAGAGGAATGGAAATCACCAAGTCGAAGGTATATCTGCAATGTTCATTGCAGCACTCTTTACAATAGCTAAGAGTTGGAACCAGCCCAAATGTCCATCACCAGATGAGTGGATATGGAAAATGTGGTATATCTACACAATAGAATACTTCTCAGCTATAAAAAAGAATGAAATACTGCCATTTGCAACAACATGGATGGGCCTAGAGAGAATTATATGAAGCGAAACGAGTCAGGCACAGAAAGAGAAATACCACATGTTCTCACTTATTTGTGGGAGCTAAAAATAAATAAATAAATAAATACACAAAAAGCCGGGGGGTGGGGGGGAGAAGACATAACAATTACAATTCCTTGAAGTTGATATGACAAGCAAACAGAAAGGACATTGTTGGGAGGGAGGGGGGAGAGGGAGAAGGGAGGGAGGTTTCGGTAATTGGCCACAATAATCAACCGGATAAAAAATAAATAAAATAAATAAATAAATAAATAAATAAATAAGCTGTAATGGAGAAAAGACAAAAATAGATGAGGAGAGTGAATCAACGTGTAATTCAAGCTCAACGCTCGTTTCTCTGAGTTTGAATTTGGAAGGGTTAATCTTAGATGAATAAGATCCAGGGAAAGTCAGTTTACTCACCTGGAAAATGGGGATAATAACAGTACCTAAGCCCAGTTGAATATGAGGATTAAATGTGATGATACATATAAAGCCTGGATAACTGTGCTGGCACTTAGTAGGCATCCAATAAATGCTTACTATTATTACTGGATAATAAAATGATATTTGTTGAATGAACAGGTAGGCTACACTGCATTATAAAAAGGTCACCGTCTTGGGAAGGAGAAAGATCTTGATACTATCCTAGCTCTGTTACTTTCTAGCTGTATAGTTTTAAGTCTATTTCTTCACATATATATGATTAAATAATACCTAACTCATAGGAATGCTATGAAGATTAAATATAAGGTGTATAAAACTCATTACTATGGTATCTTATAGTCCATAATGGTCCTGTACTAGAAGCTCAATAAATGGTGGTGAGTTTCACCATATGCAAATGATAAAAAAAAATGACACGTTTATAAAAATTGGTTCATAGGGGAAAGAGACCATGCAAAGGGGGAAAATATATATCAAGAGAGATATTTGAAGAAGAATAATGCCTCTTATCTTGGAAGCCAACATCAGAATGCAGGTAAGAAGTTTCCTTCTCTACCTGTCTCCACATTGTGCGGTGCTTCTTAGAAAAATTAGTCATAAAACTTTCTCCCTGTATTAATATGGGAGTTCCAAGGTCAAACATCCACTCGGTGCTGCCAATGATAGCAAAGCTTTAAGAAAACTGAAATGGTGTTTCCCTCTAGAAAAAAGACTTAAGATATGATATGTGTGTGTGAGAGAGAGAGAGAGAGAGAGAGAGAGAGAGAATGAGTGAGTGGAAACTCTAGCCAAAATCTTCTCTTGGCTTTAACAGTTATATAAGCTGACTATCCATTGGGTAAATACTGCTAGTCCTGAATTTATTATACTTTCATCAATCAGCAATATTTTCTAGTTCTTATATTATGCAATTTGGGAAACATTTTTGTAATTCACTTTCAATACACTTTTTTTATGGATCTACTACTCTATCATATGGAAGTCAACTTCATCTTCTCAAGCTAAATATCACTTTTTATATTTTACACACACACACACACACACACACACACAAGGGTACTTCAAAAAGTTTGTGGAAAGATTCATATTATCTTTTAATTCCATTTTTCCACAAACTTTTTGAAATACCCTCATATATACATATTCATATTGTTAGTGTAAGTTTATAAATACATAAATTTATATAAATAAATATCACTTTTTAGTTTAATCTAATACACACCTGCCTTTACAGAACCTTTGAGCATTTCATATGTCTTTCCTCATATTATCCAGTGGTATTCTGGAGCATTTCATATGTCTTTCCTTATATCATCTGGTGGTATTATGACTTAGTTCAGATTTAGTATTCTAAATAACAATATTATGTACATAGAACAGCAGTATAAGAAAAGGTAAAATAAGAGAGATACATAGATTAGAGGCCTGATTATTTCTTTCCTACTTGGCTAGTGTGATGAGAAGACAAGAGCATTGGGCTAGAGCCAAAAGAATCCGTTTACAGCCATTTCCACAATTATGTATTCTCTTTATGAAGCCATTTTACTTCTAGGTGAAAAAATAAAAGAATCAACTGTTTAGTACTGGACATTGGAGAAAGATATAACATTAATTATTATGTTAATTTTACAATATATAAAATTCTTTTTAAAATTGTGGTTAAAAAACACATAACGTAAAATTTGTTCTTAATCATTTTTAAGTGTTCAGTCCAGTAGTATTAAGTATATTCACACTGTTACACAACCAATCTCCAGAACTTTATCTTACAAAACTGACACTTAATACCCATTAAACAACTCCCCAGTTCTTCCTCCCCCAGTCCCCAGCAACCACTGTTCTACTTTTGTTTCTATGAATTTGATTCCATTATAAGTAGAATCACATGTTTTTTATCTTTTTGTGATGGTCTCATCTCACCTAGCACAATGTCCTCAAGATTGATCTATGCTGCAGCATACGCCAGAATTTCCTTCCTTTTTAAGGCTGAATAATATTCCATCATATGTACAAATGGTCTTCAAAAAGCTTATGGAAAGATTTATATTATCTTTTAATTCGATTTTGCTATAATCTTTTTGAAGTACCCTTGTATATACCACATTTTGTTTTTCCATTCATCTGTCAATGGACATTTGAGTTGCTTACACCTCTTGGCCATTGTGAATAATGCTGTTGTGAACAGAAATGTGCAAACATATATGAAATTCTGTAACAACACATATCTGTGCCTAGGTTTTCATTTGATAAATAAAAATGAAAACAGAAAAGTTTACTCCTTTGAATGCTCCTGTTCAAACCACAAATGCTTTTATGTGATTACACGTGACAGTGAGTAACTGATTCCTTCAGTGGATTAATGCATTTGTCTTTCAAATCCTAAGACATATTCTCATCAAAATGTAATGATAAATGAAATATAATACTATGGTATTTGTTTAAGAATGACAGTATTCTATGAAGAAAAATATATGACAAAAGTAAGATTTTAAAAGTTAATATGTTGATTACTAAAGAAACATACACCAAAACCATTTAGTATCTTTTGTTTTCCCCTTACTAATACTAATATTCTAATACATTCTCATTCTAATAAAAAAATAAAACAATAGCGCCTTAATTTAACAAGCAAAAATGTCCTAACAATGAGGAGGAAAAAAGAGCCATCTAAAGTGAGAAACAACAAGGCTGGCTGGTTAGCTCAGTTGGTTACAGAGTGACTTTGTAACACCAATGTCAAGAGTTCAGTTCCCCTTACTGGACATTTCCCCTCAAAATAAATAAATAAATGGAGAAAAGACAGATTCTGTCACACAACTCTTTTCTGTATGTTAACATATGACTAATTCAAAATAATAATAAGTGACTCAATAAGTAAAAAATAACAACAATGTTAAGTCATACATATGAGATTATAATATGACTTGAGGAAAAATTAAGAAAACTAATAGAAATTTAGAAGGATGACCAAGTGTTTTGTGGCTCTAAAGAACACAAAAGCACTGTCTGATATAATTAGATGTATAATTCTTAAAACTTTGTCTCTCCAAACCAAAGAATCTAACTGTATAAAACCATGTCCTGACACCAGTTTTAGAATCTGCATTGTTTACTCTCCAAGAATTCCATCTGCAATATGATGTTTTGCTATATGCTGTTGTTAGAGAATGAACAAGGCATCAGCCATTGAAGTCTATGAGCCTGCTTCCAGAAATCAGACTGTGGTGAAGGAAAAAACAGTAAAAACCAAACAAACCAAAAAAAGCCCTAAAATGGTGTGGACCTCCCAGAGGCTTCAGGGACGTTATGAGAAAAGGATAATTAGGATCTCCCTGAAGACACTGACCAAGGGAGATCCCAGGTTAGGAGCCAGTAATGTTTCACAAATTAGTTTTTAATTAGTTGCCTAGAACTTAGAATGTCTCTTCTTAAAGAAACATTAAAAATGGCAACTGCATTCTCAGTCTAAGCTGAACAAACAAAACCTATTTCAGACAATAACACAGATGGAAAACTATACATTAACTGTGATAAATAATACAAGTAGTGTAAATATATTGTACGGTGCTTAAAACACACGCTCCTCTGGGGCCTAGCAATTCCTAGGCCAAACCTGCTTTTACTGCAGCTTATTTGAGCCGAATTAAATGTCCCCTCCCACTGGCCTCCAGTTTCATCAAACGTGGATGACTCACTGTCCCTTTTACGCCCTATGCCCTAGTTTACCTATCCAAATACTCTTTGACAGTACCCATATCAACTTCTCATTCAAGGGTAGGGATTAGGAACCTGTGGTGAAACAGTTAAAATATTCTAAAAACTGTGCTTGTATATTCCTTTCACAAATCAAGACTGAGATACAAGTGTAAGAAGTAAAGGTGAGACGAGTAGAGGAGGAATTTTCTGACCTTCCTTAGGCCCCAGCTAGGCCTGACTCTAGCCGATCACACTATCTTCAGACCATGGTATCAAGGAAAGGGGAATGGCAGTGACCCCCTAGACTTTGTAAGCTGCATGGAGGCAGTGACCAAGAACTGTGCCTGCACATGGCAAGAGAATGTGGAAGGAACAAATGATAACAGGAGCCTGCCTTCATCATCACCAGATTTCACCATCACCCTACAGGAGTCCTCCCTCCTCCTGTACCACTCACTCCTTCTCTCTTTTGCCCCCTCCAAAGTGAATTCAAGGATCCAAATAGGCTGGCCTTTTACCCTCTAACTTAGACTATCAAGTAAGTAGACACAATTTTTGCACAATGTGGGGTACTGTATCTGTGAACAGAGGGGCATTGCCAACCACCTCCCCAACCAAAAGACATATATATGTACCCAAACCCCACGAACAATGGTTGTTTAAAAACATATGATCAAAAAGAAATATGGTGGCTCAGGAGACACCTGGCTTTACTGTGGATATCATACTAACTTTCTAGGATGTTTCTATGCTAAATGTCAGGGACACAAAAAGCTATTAACAAACATTTATTAAAAGAATAATAAATGAATGCAATGGATAATGTAGATAATTTGGGTATTTATAGATTGGAGAATATTTAGATTCATCAGCTTTAAAAATGTAAATATAACTTTTATTAATTAGATAAACACTTTTTTTTTTTTTTTTTTTTTTTTAGATAAACACTTTAAGCCTAGGATCCCAGTCCTAATAACTTTAGTGTACTCATAAAGTGAAAGAATAGAAGAAAAAACAAACACAATGACATCAGGATATCTACTCTAATACCATCAACTCGTATAAAGTCCCACATCAGTCTATATTTTCCTCTATTATAAACCAATATTAACTTTCTTGTTCAAAATATCAAAAATATAATGTAGGAAAATGGAAAGTTATTTTTGTTATTTTTCTAAAAGTACAGTTTTTCCAAAGTTTCAATTCCAATGTATATGGTGTTAATGATATAGTAAAAGTAACATTTTCAATGTTAACACACTATAAACCATATTCTGTATTTGCTAGATATGTGCCTTTGAAAAGCCCGGTTTTTATACTTTGCTTTGGATATGTTTTATTAAATAGCACTATTTGATAAAAGAGCACAAAATGACATTTTGCCAGAAACTGTTCTCCCTAGGGCAAAAATCTCTTGTACCATCAAAAATACTCTACAATTCTGTAACTATTCCTATTATGACAGTGCCAAGTAGATATAGTTTATTTGCACTTAGGTAGAAACCTCAATGGAGAAAAATATTTAATGAACTAATAAAAGAAAGAAAGAAGTACATAACTACAGTCCTGGGAATGAAAGCACTCAAGAGCATTTCTTGCTCTCCTGAATAATTTGCATCCTTTCACCACACTCACCACTATTTCTCAAGACCATCTATCTCTCCTGCCTATTTTTATTTCCCCCTGTCTCTAAACATCTGTCTCACCAACTTTTCTTCAACCTCATCTAATAAGCTACTTTTCTACTTTGAAACTCCCTCATCCAGATTGTCATGAAATTATGCCAAATTGGGATCTGTTTGGAGTCGGAACAGTGTGAATGAGTCAAAAAAAAAAAAAAAAAAAGGAACATGGTAAAACATAGAAAGGAGGAAAGGCAGATGGGACACCCATTTCCAGCATAGATCAGGCTTCAGGTTTATTCTGTGTGAACTGATAAATATTCCTCCTTACACAGCAGCAAGGCAGAACACTCGCTGATCCACTAAGCCTCTCTATTGGTTAAGAAATACCATCTGCCTACGTAAGGTAGCCCATTACAGAAAGCAAGGAAGCAGTCTCAGGTTTCGTAAGTGGATAGTCAGAGCCTGGGCAAATACCTTCCCTCCAACCTGTTAGTAAGAGGTCACTTCTGTTCCAGTGGCTACTCTCACTTCTCATGCCTGGCCCACAATATTACATTATTTTATATGCCCTTCAAAGCCCAGTAGCAAGCTGTCACATGAGGCAACTGCACAAAATTTCTTCTCATTCATGGTATTTTTACACAAACATCATTAGGAAGGAATTAACCATCATAGAAAGGTGTCTTCTATCTTTGCTCTCAATTTTTCTTTCTGAGACTCAGATGGGAAAGCCCTGGAATAGAGAGTAAATGAAAGGACTGAGAGCTCCCGGGAGTGACTCTCCTTGTATGGAGCTTGGAGGACCTTGACAATACGTAACTCCAAAGTATGCAAAATGCAATTACCTGCCAAAGAGCTTGTCTGATGTTCAGCTCTGTACAATTGTGTAATGGGAAGCCCTGATGCAATGTTTAAAGAGTCAACATCACAGAGATGAAGAAAAGGGCACATCTTTCCCAGTTTGGGGAGGTATAATATAATGTCAGTGTAACAATTCATAGAGGAAAGACTTAAAGAAGAAACACTCTATTAAAAACTGCCTTTTAACCATTTTCAGTTGCAAGGACTTATTAAATAGCTTATTTCCCACTATCAAATTTGAGATCTCCTGGAAAAGAACACACTTTTCTGAAGACGTGAACACAGCACCAGTGTCGAAGAATCATTTGGTCTCATAAAAATAATTCCAGCAACGTTTCCCCCCACCCCAACAACATATGCCTGTACTGTATTCATGCTGTAACTACTGTCTCCTATACCCTAACAACAAACACAAAAACGGCAGGAATGTATTTTCCTTTCTCGGGAGGGAAGGCAGAGTCATAACGTGGAACTGGGATGCAATAAGATACAGCAAAAGACTAGAAAAACTTAAATCATAAGATCATTTCTAAAATCCTTTAAACCTAATTTTATCAGCACCGCACTCTACCGAGTGAGCCACGGGCCGGCCCTAAACCTAATTTTAGATTTCAAAAACTTTTAAATGCCTTAAAACCAAAAGTGATAAAGCAAATGAAAAAATAAGTGGCAAAATGTAAAAATATTATAATATCCCAATTGTTTCCGTTAGGAAAGCTGTATTTATAAATCAACCAATTGGCAGCCCTGCCAAATAAACTGCAACACCTAAAAAAAAGTTTGCTGATTTAAGAACACTGTACGTAGTAATACGTAAGATTCTGGGACAACCTCTAGGTGCTGCTGTAGAGGCCCCCCCCCACCCCACCCCCGTTCCTAAAGACTTCTGTCTTCCCCGGCGTTATAGCCTCCCCCTCCCCCTGACAACACTGCAGTGCGCAAAGCCATTATAGACAATCACTTCGATCATATTTGCTGGAGAAAAAACCTCAGAAACTAACATTCTTCAAGATTCAAGGAGCCAAGCAATGCTATTTTACTTTTCAGTTCAGATTATATTATAGATGGATGAGCTAGACAGAAGAAAATATTAGCAGGGTTGTGTCAAAGCAACCAGGCGGGTGAAAAAGCAAAAAGACAGCTACCATTGAAGCCTTCCTCCTCCCCAGCCCTCTTTCCATACATAATTTTACTAAATGTTAAAACCAGTCCTGAACACAGGTAGAAGAACGTGAGATGAGGTCGGGAGATGTGAGAGTGTGGGGTGGGGCGGATCCTGAGATGAGCTCTTGCTGTACAGGCTCCATCTGATACGTCAGCTCCTGCATCCGAGGAGCTGATGAGACATGGTGGAAGCTCAGCGGAAAACCGTGCGAGTGTCGGGGGGGAGGAGGAGGCCTCAACGTTCGGATCAGATTAACCAGTGAACGACCAAGGTGCCCGCGCCCTGGCAACTCGGCCGATCCGTAGCATCCTGACACCCGCAGGGCGCAGGGACCGCAGGGCCGGGGCCTGGGCGCTCTGAGATCGGGGGCTGGTGTCTCCGGGTGGAGGGAGCCGAGCGAGGCAGCGGCCCGCACCACCGTGCGAGGATGGGGAAGCCAGCACCTTTACCTGCGATGGACCAGGTCCAGCGGTAGAACTCCACGGTGTCATTGAGAGCCGTGGACACCACGTTCAGGACACTGCCCGGCTCCGAGTCCAGGAGTCCCATCGCGGCGACAAGCGGAGGCTGGCGGTGGGAGGAGAATGCGGGGACCCCCGCGGCAGGGCTGACCCCACAGGAGACGGCCGAGGGGGCAAGCGGCAGCCGGGGACCCCTTTAACAGAGAGGCCCAGCTGCGTCGTCTCCTCCTTGGGGCACCCCGGCGGCGGAGATGTGACGGCTGCGGCGTCGACGAGCCGGGCAGAGCAGGTGTCGTCAAGGCTCCCAGGAGGAGGCAGACGAGAAGACGGTCCCGCCTCGAGCGCAGAGCGCTGCACCAGTCTGCCGCCTCGCGCCGCCGCCGCTCCAATCTCCTCAGCCGGCGTCACGTGGCCGCGCACGGGGGCGGGGGGCCGGCGCGCCCCTCCTCCCGCCCGCGCGCGGGAGTCTTGCGCAGGGATGCGGCGGCCGGGGGGAGTGGGGGGGCGGCAAGATCCGGCACGCGCCTTCCGGTGTCCTTGGCCCTACTGCCTCACCTGGTGGCGCCGAAGCGAGACGCCTGGGCCCTTCCTTGCCTCCTACTCCCGCGAGTCGCCCCATCCTCCTTCCCTGCCTCCCTCCCCGGCGTCAGGGCCCTGCGGAGGCGTGTGCGGCCTTCCCACAGGTGACCTCGCATCCGCCACGGACACATCCCGGGAAACAGGACCGGGAAGAATGGATGTTTTGTGGGCGAAGATGAGGTAGGCGACATGCTTTGGTCCTTACCTGTCACTCACCTCGATTTCACGAATGTTCCTGTTTCTTTTACCTCCACCAGCACGTGCTTGTCACCATGACAAGAGAAATAGAGTCTTCCCTCTAAATAAGGGACGGGATATTTGTCTTCTATACTACATCGATGGAAAACAGACTTTGGGGTTCTGTCCCTTAACAAATTAACACATAATTGAAGCAATTTTTGCATGTGTTCTGTAGATTTTTAATATACATGGAATGATCAAAGCCATATAATTGCGCCAAATTAGTAGTTCAAAGAGGGAGAACCGATAGGGGCCTTACCGTTAGAGAAGTCCGCTTGGACCTGAAGGAATTGAGGTGAATCTAAAAGGATAATCGCTCAAGAGACAAAGGGCAATTTAGTCAAGAGAAGAAAACAAAGTATTTTTTTAATCATATTAAATAATTGTTTAGATAAGAAAGCGAGAGGCAATAGGAGAGCCTAGCCCTGAAAAGCAGCAGAAATACGTCACATGGAATTCATTGTTTGATAGTTTCTGACATAAAACAAGATCTTTGAGAACAGTCCAGTAACCTTTTCATCTACTTGTTATTTAAATGTGTCATCTTCTTCTTTAACCTTTTCTCCACCTGTTGATTAAGTATGCTGCATTTTAAAAGCCACTGAGTCAAATGTGTGATTGCCTCTGCCCTTTGATACCGTTTAAAAAATGTGAGTACTATCTTATCATATTTATTTCTTTATTTTCCAATTTATCCAGTTATATATTCTTTGTCTATATTTTATTTTGGAAGTATCCTAGAGGATAAGAATTATTTTGAATTGCTTGATGAGGACCTAACCCAGTGCTGTAAATAGTAATTAATAAATATTTATGATGACAAAATTATAACGTATTTCTTTGGACGTATAATGATTATTGCATAATGAGTTTTAGGGAGAGAAGATGGTAATTAAAAATAACTGACTTATTGTATAACTCAAGCAAACACAGTCTTCATTAAGTGCTCTGTTCTTGGGGCTGGGCAGTTACTCAGTTGGTTAGAGTGTAGTCCTGTGACACTAAGGTCACGGGTTCGGATGCTCCTACCAGCCAGCCGCCAAAATAGACAAATAAATAAATAAATACTGTGTTCTGGAAATTAACCAAGTAAAATGTAACTTATTAATTTGTCAAATATGTTTGCCAAATTCAAGTTTGCTATATTGAAATAATAATTTCTTAAGTCTAAACCCCAAGTTATGTTCATCAGATAGACTCTAATAGCTATAAAAAAAAGTTCACTCATGTCTTTCCATTTGGGGAGTGGATAAAGATCAACTTACCTTGATGATCTAGCAAAGTTCAGATTAGTTTGAACTTCACCTACAAAATTAATTAAATTATTACTTCTATATTGAGAAATCCGGGATTTTTTTTTTTAGGGAGAACAGATTCCTCCCCTCTCCTCCATTCACACACAGAAACCTTACCATCTTACTTATTTAATACAATGTAAAATTGTTAAAGCAGCTTCAGATATTTTCCTGGCCTCTCTTCTTCAATGGAGACCAATGTAAGTCCTTTATTCATTTATTCACTAGGGGGCACCAGTCACATATAAGAACATCACAGACATCTCAAGAGATGGTAAATATAAATTGGGAGTGGCAGTTGTGCTTGTATCACCTCATCCGCACACCACCTGAAACAGTAATGTATTTCTTTACATTTATGAGCTGTCCAAACATACACCAAGAACTAGAGCTGTATAACTTACCCACTCTGAAACCTTATTATTTGGCGTGAATACCACAGTCCAACACTCAATTCACAAGTGGTTAACAGATACCAATGATTGCCCAGAGTCAAAGCCTGCCTGTCCTAGTTGTGCAAAGAGAAAGAGACCTGTGTGTTCACTCACCTAGAATGATAGCCATCTAACCAAGATCCTGGTGGCACCATAACACAATGAAAGCAAATATAAGCATCCATAGTATTTGCAAAATTTTGAGAACAGAGTTCTTTGGTGTAGATTGAATACAAACATAATACTCACAGTTATCTACAAAAAATAAGGGAGAGAACATTATTATAATAAAAGACAATTTTATATAAAATAGCGAAATATTTTTAAATGTCTCACAACTCATACAGAATTAGCAACAAAAACCAAACTGTTTTTTTACCCAAAGAGTTTCAAATTTTCAGTGTTGGCAATATTGTCCGTGTCCTGTGCTTTCAAAGAAAAGTGAACCTGGGAGCTTGTTGAGTCAGGAGTAAAAAGAAATAATCTGATTAAAGAAAAGCTTGTAGAAAGACTCTTAAACGTTCTAGAAGTAAATTTCGCTAAATGGATACTACTTAGAGAAAATGTAGAAAATTGGTGATAGCACTAATTGCTGTCTATTATTTCCAGTCTTTTGTTTTATTCAGCTTACCTCCTCCACTCCATAAAGATTAAAAAAAATGTAGCACCCATGATAGAATACAGGAGCTTGACTAATTTGGAATTACAGTCTTTTCCTTAAGATGTCTATCATTCTACACTTTTTAAGATGTATGCTTTTTTGCTACCGTGTATGCAACTATTTTTATTTTTTAAAATATAGCTTTTCCTGATACAACTGCGTATATCACAAAAGAAGAAACAATAAAACAAAGTGAAAATCCCTCCATAATTTCATCTCCTATTTTAATAATTTTTACATGTTTATATAAGCCCCTTTTTCTTTACACAAATGGTTATTTATTATATGCTATTCCCTAATCTGCTTTCTAAAAACTTAACAGTAGATCAGGAACACTTTCCAGTGTAATATCAACTACTTAATATTTCATTATACGGACATACCATAATTTATTTCACCATTACCATATAAAAGGACATTTAGATTGTTTCTAATTTTGTGAACTTGTCTAATTATTCTTAGCATAAATATCTACAAGGAAAATTTCTGGGTCAAATAATTTTAAATTTAAAAATTTTGACACATTATGCCTACTTAACCTCCAGAAATGTTGTACCATTTTATAATACCCACAAAATTTATGTAAGTGTGCCCATTTCCCCAAACTTCATTCTTCTTACAGAATTTAATTATGCTTTGTAATCATTACTGATCTGATAGTTAAATAATGCTGTATTTCATTGTTGCTTAACAGTTTATCATGTTTATTGGAATTTTAGCTTTCTTCTCAGAATTGCTGACTTGCATTCTTTGCACATTTCTTAGTAGTTGTGTCTATTTTCTTACTGATTTATAAGAAATCTTTATGTAATAGTTATTAACAGTTTGTCTGCAATGTGTTTATGTTGCAAATATATTTTCCCAGTTTATTATTTGTCTTTTACTGGATTTATTATAATAATTTTCAACTAGGAATACTGTATGTAGGCTGGGAGTAAGTTAGACTCACCCACCACCACCTCCACCAGAATTATGTACCAAAATGCCTTTTCAAACTGTATAACCCCTGGCAGTTCTGATGCATACTTCTAAGTTCATATGCCACTCCCTAAGAATTGCAACTACAAATAGTTTTCATTGGGTATTTATTACTTGGGGGTCAACTAGTAAGTACAATCCATCTATATTCTTTCAAAGCTATCGAACCAACCTCTCTTCACCTAGTCATATTTCAAGGCCATCTACCACACTTCTAGTTATGCATTCAAGGGCATAGTGATGAGTGCCAAATCAAGGTGCCTCTGCCAGTTCTTCTGGGCTTGGTTAGGACAACCAAGAAAAGTTTTGTCACTCTTAGTTGAGTATTGTCTGGGTTGCCATTCCCTTCACTTATTATATCCTATAACATCTCCATCATCACCAGTGATACAAACCTTGACCAAGCAATCTGATAATAAATTGAAAGTATTAAGGGGAATGCTTCTTCACCCTGCTCTTATCTTCCCATTCCTAAAAAGCAGTCTGGTTTCATTGTAAGAGAAGACAAAAGGGGCCTCTGAGGAAATTAATTCACCATGATGAAGGAAAGAAACTGGCTGCATTTCAAGGACTTAGTATAAAAACCCAAGATAGAAAAGACTGTTGATTCCAGGCCAGCATTTAGCTGATTCCAGAAGCAATCCTTCACCAGCCATCCTGATGATCTGGGAATGCCTTTTAAGGAAAATGGCTGTATGTAAATAAGTTTAGAGAAATTTGCCAGTAAATGAATTGTAGTGTTTTGTGCTCACCAGCTTTACAGTGGGACTGACCTGACTGAGCACCATACAAAAATGAATAACCTCCTTCACACCTTGGAGAAACTGTCTTGATCCTGAAGGATGTATACACAAAACTAAAATGTAAATAAAAACTGAGGAAAAACATTGGCTTCTGTAGCATCACATATATCTGGTCCCTCTTTCTCATCCTTTTTTGCCAGCTCCTCCTCTTCATTCTGAGCTGTGAATTTTAGAGGTTTTTCTGGCTGCTTTGTAGTCTTATTTATTTTATATTATCCTTCCTGCCA
Organism: Cynocephalus volans; assembly: GCF_027409185.1. NCBI lineage: Eukaryota > Metazoa > Chordata > Mammalia > Dermoptera > Cynocephalidae > Cynocephalus > Cynocephalus volans. The sequence continues at coordinate 84,976,970 of NC_084464.1, forward strand.
AAATTATTTCATGAACCCTCATAGCATTGGTTGCCATCTGTGTTTATGATTCCCAAATGTATATCTCTATCACACATCCTCTTTGAAGGTAATGTCTCATAGCTTGTGTGATACTTACTTTTTAATGTAACTCAGGCATCTTGAACCTCAGAATGTTAACACTTATCTCCTCTCCCCCATTCTGTTCTTTCATATTTCTTTATTTCTGCACATGCCAAAAGCCATCAGTGACATTTTATTCTCCCTTACAACCCACATCCAATCCATAACCAACTCCTATCAATTCTACATGCAAAATATATCTTGACTCCTTCTACTTCCTTCAGCTCTACCTTGTACACTCTAACTTAAGCCTCCATCATTTCCTTTTCATCTTAATTACCTCAATCATCTCTTAACTGATCTCCCTGCATCCATTTCTTGCCTCCTACAATTTATCCTTACACAGCAGTTTGCACATCTTTTAAAATCACACATCAGATCATGACATTTTTTTGCCTTAAAACCTATTAATGTTTCTACTGCTTTCTGGAAGCTCCAAAGCCTTCACATCTAGTAGCTTAGAACATTGATTGTAAAGGTTGGAATAAAAGTTTGATCTAGAAATCCCATTATTCTTTTGCTACTTCTTCTTTTGCTCTACAGTGAAGCTGTTCTGAACTTCTTTCTATTTCTACAAAGAGCCAAGCTCCTCCTTGACTCAGGAATTTTTCCCATGGCTTTTTCTTGGAATACTCCTCTACAATCTCTGACTAGAGCTAACACTCACCTTACCTTAAATATATCACTTTCTTGGGGAAACTCTTCCTGACTCTGATAAATAGATCCCTATTATATACACCTTCATGGTGTCTTGTACTTCCCTGTCATAGTATTTGTATTATTTAGCATTAGGGCTGGATATATATTACAGAAAAACCCCAGATAAAATTACCTAAAACAAGATAGAAGCTTTTTTTTAGACCAAAACTATAGAGGTAAAATGGTCAGTGAAAGGTAAGCTCATAATAGAGCTTCAAAATACGTAAAGCAGTATTTAGCAGACTAAGGAAAGGATTAGACAAATTCAAACTCATCATTAGGGAATTTAATACTGAGGCACTGACACTTACCCAGCTATGTCCAGCCAAGCTGTGGCCATTAGGCATCCAAACTGTGCCACACTAGGCTGTAACCAAGACCCCCACCCGGATGTCATGCAGCCCCACCCAGCTGCAGCTGCACCTTCAGTTCTTTTCACCCTGTGGTTATCACAGACTGCTGAAACTGAACTTCTTTTAATCTTTTTTCTTCTTTGTACTCTTCTACTCTAAAATAAAGCACCCCCTTACCATGCTGTAAAACCTGGAAATGCTATGATATAAAAATACCCACCCCCCCTGCATTGGGCTGCTCAAAACTTTGGACATGAGTCATTTTGAGCCAAATGTTGGCATTTCAATAAACTCTGTTTTCCTGTTTTAAGCTTTGGTGTTTCCTGCCTCTCCCTGCAAGTTCACCGTAACTCACTGCAACATTTCTTGGGGAATCATCCAGGATGGTGGAACAGCAGCTTGACCGCCTCTCTTGTCTCTCGGTCTTGGCCCCCGAGACACCCAACAACGCGGACCGGACTCAGGTGCCAATGGAGAGTTTTCAGTGAGTGGGAAAGACCTCTCCGGGTGAACACGGAAGTTGAACCCTGAGCACAATGGAACCCGAAGAGGTGCAGGAACCAGACCAGGGGAGCTCTGCCAATCAAACTAGGTAAGGAACTGGGTCCCACTTGGTTCCTACTCCTGGGTGAGTAGAAGGAAAGCCTGATCAACTCCCAAAGGGTGGAATGTCTTAGTACTCCATTTCACAGAGTACCACATTCCCCATTCAGGTCAGGATTTCAGTAATTTTTGGGTGGTGAACTCCGTTCTATGGAGGAAACCATGTTACATTTTTCGGTCAGAATTTTTGGAATTTTCGGGTGGTGAATAAAAGTGTGTGAGTTTGTGTTGCTGAGACATATCCTAGATACGAAGTGAGTGTGGAGTCCTGATCTGCAGGTCCATTGTGACCTCATACGACTAAGGGTGATTCTTACAAGAGAGTTCCTGATGTAGGATTAATACTGTATCACCAAAGCCAAGAGGTGCTGGCTCTACTCACCACAAGGTGAGCAGCCAGAGATGGACAAAGTGATTGGAATTAAGTGACTGTTGCAGCACCGATCACTGGTAGAAAACATGGGAGGAAGACCTAACAAACAAACTCCCCTTGCCTGTATGCTAAGGAATTGTAAAAAGAGCTTTTCTGGTGACTATGGTGTCAAATTATCTCCTGATAAACTCAAGGCATTCTGTGAGATAGATTGGCCATCTTTCAATGTAGGATGGCCCTCTGAGGGCCTTTAACCATCCCCTCATCCGTCAAGTTAGACAAGCATGGAAATAACCCTCAGGGCAACCCTGACCAGTACCCCTATATTAATTCTTAGGAAGACTTAGTTCATTCTCCACCCTCCTGGTTAAAGGCCTGCATGGAAAAACATTGCCAAACTCTCCTGGCCAGAAAAATGTCAGTCCCAGGTTAGACTCACACTCAGACATAACTGTTACATGCAGCCCTCAAGCCAGCTATTCTGCCCTCAGATCCAGAAGATCTACCACCTCTCTATTTGACTGGGCCAACTGTTCTGCTGTCCCCACGGCCCCTTTCGCTGCCTCCTACTTCAGCAGTGATTCCAACATCTCCTCCTGGCCCATCAGAAGGGACCATTTTAACTCCCACCTCTCCAGAGACCCTACTGCTACCTACTCTGACCCCGTATGGTCCACGCTGGACCCAATCTTCAACCGAGTCACCACGGGGAATGGCTCTCCAGATGATGCTCAGAGAGACTTGAGGTCCCTTATTCTATGATCAGGATGGGCACCTGAAGGGAGGACACCCCACCTTCATCTATCAGCTGTTCACAATGATTGATCTTCTGAATTGGAAACATCAGATGCCCATATATACTGAAAAGCCACAGGCTATGTTTGATGTGGTCCAGTCCATAATCCAGCCTCACTGACCCACCTGGATGGACTACAGGCGGCTCCTAATGACTCTCTTCAATACAGAAGAAAGATAGCCAGGAAGCTCTAAAGTGGCTCCAAGACCATGTCCCAGCAAGGACACTGAATACCCAAGTGTATGCCCAAACTCATTTCCCAGATGAGAATCCACACTGAAACCCCAATACAGGCCAGGGCCTATGGATGCTGGAATGGTACCAATAGGCTCTCCTGGGAAACTAGACAAGAGGGGGAAAAAAGGCCAACCAATATAAACAGAATCTCTGAAGTCCCCCCAAAGCCAAACAAAAGCCCCATTCAGTTTTAAGAGAGGCTCTACAAGGCATTCTGCCTCTACACATCCTTTAATGCTAAACAAACGAAAAACCAGATAATGATCAACACCGCTTTTGTGAGACAGGCACAGGGGTCATACACTGTAAGCTCCAAAAGCTGGAAGGATTTGCTGGCATGAATGTCACCCAGTTCTTAGAAATTACAACCAAGGTGTTTGTCAACCAGGACACAAAGGCCTGCCATGAGACAAACAAACAAATGATTAAAAAAAAAAAAAAAAAAAAAAAAGGTGGACTTCCTAGTTTCTGCACTGGCCAAAAAGTTGGGACCTACAAAAGGGCCCCAACGCCAAGGCCGAAAGCCAATCAGAGGGCAGCCACAGGACGCCCCCAGTTCCAGACCACCCCTGAGACCCAACAAATGTGCTTTCTGTCATAAAGATGGTCATTAAAATTATAAATGTCCCCAACTCCTGGCCATTGATAAGGGCAAATTCCAGCCCCTGAGACAGGGACAAGCCTCCCAAGGAAACTGCAACCCAAACTATCTACCAAGACACCCCAGCAAGATTTCATTGGCTTGGCTGAACTTAAACAATATAAAAGTGAAAATGAATAAGACTGACTGGGCTTCCTTTCCCTAGGCCCCTAGGAGGCCTTGATCCAAATGATGGTAGAGGGCCAACTTATAAACTTCATGATGGACCCTGGAGCCAAACATTTGGTAGTCACACAGCCTTTTGGACCTTTTTCTTGGAAATAAACCATCATAGAGGTATAGGAAACCAATGGAAACACACGTTCTTGCTGCCCAGAAAATGCAGCATAGGAAAAAGAGAGGTCATTCATGAGTTTCTCTACCTGCCCGACTGTCCAGTGCCTCCGCTTGGACAAGATCACTTGAGTAAGTAACAGGCCCAAATAATTTTCTCAAAGACCAGAGAGATGACCCTGACTCTGGGAGATTCAAAGGATCAGATCCTGTCTCTCACCATTCCCTAGGGGAAGAATGACAGTTGTTCAGTGGAGAGTCCATGACACCAACATTGCTGGAGCTTTCCTTCTGAGTACCCAGAGTTTAGGCTGAAGACAACCCACCAGGTCTGTCCAAGAACATTCCCCTGGTCCTAGTGGAACTGAAACCAGGGACAACGCCAGTCCAATAAAAACAATAGTATATCCCCCAGTGGGCTCAACAGGGGATACAAAAACATCTGGACAGACTCATCAAGTATGGACTTTTAAGGCCATGCCAGTCCCCTGGAACATACCTCTACTGCCAGTTCAGAAGCTGAAGACCAACGACTTCTAACTGGTATAAAACCTCAGGGCAGTGAACCAAGCAGCCATCACCCTGCATCCTGCCATTCCTAATCTGAGCTTGAACCCGGCTGATGCTGCTTACTTCACCTGTCTGGACCTTAAAGGTGCCTTCTTCCATGAAAAAGTCAAATATCTGGGGTTCTATATCTCCTAAGGACAATATGAACTGGGACCAGAACACAAACAGGCTGTCTGTTCCATCCTGACCCTCAACACCTGAAGACAAGTTCATGAGTTCCTGGAGACAATGGATTTCTACAGGATCTGGATCCCTAACTTAGCAATGCTGGCCAAACCCCTATATAAAACAACCAAAGGGGAAAAGAAAAAAAAAAGACAAACCTGATTTAAAAAACAACTCAACAAAAGGCATTTATGGACATAAAAAAAAAAAAAAAAAAAGACACTTATGAGTGCCCCAGAACTGGGACTAACTTAAAAAACAAAAAAAAACCCTTCTTTCTATACGTCCACAAAAAATATGATATTATGGTGAGAGTTCTAACTCAGTTTCTGGGGTCCGGGCACCACCTGATGGCATATCTTTCAAGATAGCTGGACACGGCCTGAGGCTGGCCACCCTGTCTCTGGGCAGCAGCATCCACAACACTTCTGGTAGCCAAAACTGACAAGTTAACTTTGAGACAAGAAGCGCACTTCCACTGGAACAAAATCCCATGGTTTTTTTCTGGACATGGGCTTCTCCTCTTTTTAAAATCCTGTGTGGCAGGCCTCCCCCTCTCATCAAGGCTACTCAAGATGATCTGACAGAAGTCAGACATATAACTTTACAACAACTCCTGGCTCTAGAAAAAACCGATGCAGACCATTCACCAATGGGTAGGAGAATGACTCCCAGTTAGTCCTAACCCCCCTGTACACCCGTACAAGCAGGGTACCCCTAGGTGAAAAAAATGGAATGTACAGCCCCTAAAACTCCCCCCGGGGGGGGGGCTTTTACTGTCTTGTTGTCTACCCCTACTGCAGCCAAAGTAGCTGAAGTCACTCTGTGAATACATCACAACTGACTCAAACCAGCTACCACCTCTTGAGACTGCATTCTTTACCCTAACATTTAACTCTCCAGAAAAAAGGACCAAAAGCTGCCATGAATACCCCAGATGACAACAGCTTTGCTTCAGCCACTCCAGGGGCTGACTGGTCAACACACAGCAGAAGCTTGAGGATCACCAGACAAAGATAAAAAAAACTAACTCATGTCTCAGTACAAAAGCAGTCAGGCTAAAACCCGAAAAGCCTCTTCAGAGGCTGGATTAACATGTTTAGAGGGTTCAAAACCCTTATTTTATAGTTCTTTTCTTAATAGACACCTGTCTCATCCTCCCTTGCCTGCTGCCTCGTGTAGTACACACAGTCACAATGTTTAGAGGGTTCAAAACCATTATTTTATAGTTCTTTTCTTAATAGACACCTGTCTCATCCTCTCTTGCCTGATGCCTCTGGTGGTACACACAGTCACATCCTCCCTAGAGGCCACAAAAAACCAACCAAACAAAAAAAAACACAGCCAAAATGTTCTCACTATGACAATACCAGCCTCTAAACAAAAAGCCAGCTAAAGATGATGCTCTTTGACCTGGCCATCTAAGGCCTTGGTCATGCATCAAAGGGGGGAATGAGGCACTGACACTTACCCAGCTGTGTCCAGCCCAGCTGTGGCCATTAGGCATCTAAAGTGTGCCATGCTATGCTGTAACCAAGACTCCTGATCAGATGTCATGCAGCCCCACCCAGTTGCAGCTGCACCTTTGGTTCATCTCACCCTGTGGTTATCCAGCTGACACCCTGTGGTTATCACAGACTGCTGAAACTGAACTTCTTTTATTCTTTTTTTTCTCTGTACTTTTCCACTCTAAGATAAGGCACCCCGCTACCATGCTGTAAACCCCAGAAATGCTATAATATAAAAATAACTGCCCCACTGCATGGGGCTACTCAGAACTTTGGACATGAGTCCCTTGGAGCCAAAGCTGGCATTTCAAATACTTCATCTGAAAATTGATGGAATAAACAAACAAAAAATAAGTAAGAATATAGAAAAGTTGCATTACACTGTAAATCATTTGACCTGGTTGAGGCTTTTAAGACACTATATCTAACCACTGCAAGATACATGTTATTTTAGTTCACATGAGACACTCACCATCAAATAATTCTCAGTAAGCTCCAAAGAATAGAAATAATATATACTGTGACCATAAGGGAATTAAGTGAGAAATCCATAACAATTAAATATCAATAAAAATTTTAAATACTTGTAAATTAAGCAACATGATCTTAAATAACACATGGGTCAAAAAAGAATTTAAGTTGGAATTAGAAATATTCCAAACCAATAATAATTAAAACACAACATACTAAAATTTGTGAGATGCCATTAAAGCAGGATTTAGAGGAAAATGAATAACTTTAAATACTTTTATTAGACAAGAAGAAAGATTAACAATCAGTGTTCTAAGCATCTAATTTCAAGAGCTGGGATAAAAAGTATAAATTGAAAATGAGTAAAAGAGAAAATAAAGATAAAAGCAGAAATAAAAGGAAATTGAAAATAGGCAATTGAGTGCTTGCATCAGCAGCACATATACTAAAATTGGAAGAATACAGAGATTAGCATGGCCCCTGTGCAAGGATGACATGCAAATTTGTGAAACATTTCATATTTTGTGCTGTCCCCAGAAAGTCATTTGACTATTTTCTGACTAGCTCCAAGGAATGAGTGAATCAAAGCACCCCTCCAATAATGAAAATATTTGTGAAAGGCCATCATGAAATGAGAATGGAGTTGAGTTACATGTGGAAAGTTATATACAAATATGTCATTAGTACATATATGGGAAGTAGGAAATTGCCAACTTATATCTCAACCATTGAACTTAAAAAAGAAAAAGAAGAAAGAAAACAGGCAATTGAGAAAATTGGAAAAACCAGCAGTTTGTTCTTTGAAAAGATTAAGAAAATCTATAAACCCTGAGGTTAGCTAGTCAAGAAAAAAAATAGAGTATGAAAAAAGGACATTATCACAAAATGTACAGGCATTAAAAGCATAGTAAGAGATATTATGAACAATTTTATGCTAGAAGACCTAATGAATTAGATAAACTGGACTAATTCCTGGGAAAATACAACTTATCAAAACCAAACAGAAAGAAATGTAAAATCTGAATAACCCTGCAACTAAGAAAGAAATTAAGTTTATAATTTAAAAATGTTTCAACAAAAAGCCCCAGGTCTAGACAGCTTTATTGTTAAAAACTATAAAATATTTAAGAGAGAAATATTACCAATCTTACACACAAAAAAATGCTTGCAGAATAAGGAAGAAAAAGCAACTCTTTCCAAGTCATTTTATGATATCATCTTAACTCTGAAATCAAAACCTAACAAGGACTTTTCAAGAGAAGTAAATTACAGTTTAATATTGCTTATGAACATGCATGCAAAAATCATTTAGAAATTTGTAAAATCAAATTCAGCAAAATATAAAGAGGACAATGTGTCTTTTATGTGTATGTACCTAATACCAGAGTGTCAAAATATGTGAAGCAAAAGTAACAGAATTGCAAAGAGAAATAGACAACTTCATTATTACAGTTGGAGAGTTCAGCACTCCTCTTTCAGTAATTGATAGGTCAGGCATGCAGAAAATCAGTAGGAATATAGTTGACCTAAACAACACTCTCAGTCAACTTGATCTAACTAACTTTATACTCCTTCCAACTATAGCAGAACACACTTTCTTCTCAAGCTGATGTGGAACATTTACCAAGGCAGACTACATTTTGGGCCATAAACACACTTCAACAAATTTAAAAGAATAAAAATCATATAAAGTATGTCCTCAGACCACAATACAATTAAATTAGAAATCAATAATGAAAGATAACTGGAAAACCCCCCAATGTGGAAATTAAAAACATTCCTAAATAACATCTGGGTCAAAGAGAAGTCTTAAGAGAAATTTTAAAATATTTTGAACTGAATTGAAATGAAAATGCGCCTTATCAAAATTTGTGGGAGGGCTGGCCAGTTAGCTCAGTTGGTTAGAGCAAAGCCTTGTAATTCCAAGGTCAAGGGCTTGTATCCCCATACTGGTTAGCCACCAAAAACAAAACAAAATGACAACAACAAGCAACAGTGCTTACAGGGATTTTTATATTTTTACCTATTAGAAAAGAAAAAAGACAAAAAGTCATTAAGCTTTGTTACAGTTCCCCCTGTGTAATGGAAATGAAAAAAGAATTACGCAATTACTCAAGCACTATGTATGTAATGAGAGGCCTGGCAGGACTGCACTTCAGTAATTTCCCCATTAGGAGGAGAAAACTGAATATGTCAGTGCTGATTCAAAGTTAGCCTCTCCCTTTTATTGTAGAGACAAGGAAATTTCACAAGAAAATTCAGTTGATTAAATCATTAAAAAAACACAAGGATATGGGCAGGATTATGGCTAAGTATAGTTTTAACAAATGGAAACTAGTAACATCAGTGAAATAAACAAAGTGACATTCCATAATGCAATTTGTAAAGGGTTAAGTTGATCCACCAATAAAAGCTTGTTCTTAGCAAATACTGTCTTTTCTTACAGCAATTTCCCTAAAATTTTTACATAACAATCAAGCAACTTTCTCAACATATCAATCAGTAGGTTAACCAAGGACATCTGTCCTTGAGCCAGCAACTGTGCTGTGTTACAGTTCTTTATCTACAACAGAGACTTTAGCCTGGGGAAAGTTCCTGTCTTTTCAAGATTAACATTTCTATATGTAATTTTTAAAAGTTAGGTTATACCTGAAACTACAGGGCTTTGGAAGCTAGGCCCTGTGAAGTACATTTGCTTTATTAATGTTAATACACTCCACAAAGCTTCACATTAGGAAACCAGAGAAAGAAGTGCAATGTAAGTTTAAAGCAAGCAGAAAAAAAAAGAAATAATAAAAATCAGAGCATAGATCAGTGAAACTGAAAACAGGAAGACCACAGAGTAAATCAACATAACTAAAATCTTCTTCTTTGAAAACATCAGAAATTGTTAAAACTCTATCCAGGCTAGCTAAGGAAAAAAAAAAAAGATGCAAATTACTAACATCAGAACGAAAGAATGGTCATCACTACTGGTCCCATGGACATTAAAAGAAAAATACTCTGAGCAAATTTATGCCTATGAATTTGATAACTTAGGTGAAATGGACTAATTTCTTGAAAGATACTATCAAAATCCATACAAGGAGAGTTAGAAAATCTGAATAGAATTAAATCTGTTAAAGAAATTGAATCAATAAATTATAACCTTTTGAAAAAGAAAGTAACACACTTAATTTCATTTGTGAATTCTATCAACATTTAAGGAAGAAATGATACCAATTCTCCAGATATCTTCTGGAAAATAGAGGCAGAAGGAATACTTCCTAACTCATTCTATGAGGCCACCATTAATTACTCTAATACCAAAATCAAATAAAGATATTACAAGAAAGGAAAATTACAGACCAAAATCTCTCATACAATAGATGTAAAAATCTTCAACAAATATTAGCAAATTGAATTCAGCAATGTACAAAAATAGTTAGACATTAAGACCAAGCAGGGTTTATTCTAGTTTTGCAAGGCTGGTTCAACATTCAAAAATCAGTGTAATATATCAACAGGCTGAAGAGAAGAAAAATCATACGATCTTATCAACTGATACAGAAAAAGCTTTTGACAAAAATCCAACACCCATTTATGATATAGACTGTCAGCAAAGAAGGAATAGAGGAAACTTCTTCAATTTGATAAAGAATATCTACAAAGAAACTCAGCTGACATCATATTTAATGGTGAGTAACTGGACACTTTTTCCCTAAAATCATAAACAAAGTGTATCAGTCCCTTTCTGTTGCTTATAACAAAATACATGGAACTTGGTATTTTATAAACAAAACAAAATTTCTTGCTTATAGTTTCAGAGGCTGGGAAGTCCAAACTTCAGGGAACACATCTGGTGAAGGTCTTGGTGGTGGTGACAGTGATAGCAGGGTATCACATTGCAAAAATGGCTGAAGCAGAGAGACCAGAAGACTCTTCGTGTTCCCCTTTTATATCCCTGAAAACCACTCCCCTGACCACCCTTATTAATCCATTCACTATAGCATGGTCCTGCAATCTAATTACCTCTTCAAGGTCCCACCTTTCAACTACCATAATAGGATTTCTCACCCTCAACAGTTACAATGGGGTTAAGTTTTGGGGGGACATTCAACCCAAGGCAGAAGGCAAAGACATTGTCTCTTACCACTCCTATTCAACATCATACTGGAAGTCCGAACTAGTGCAAAAAGACAAGAAAAGGAAATAAATGTATGCAGATTGTAAAGAAAAATTAAAACTGTCTTTATTCACAGATGACATGATTATCTATGAGGAAAATCCCAAAGAATCAACTACAACAAAAAACTCCTGGAATAAGAGTATAGGGAGTTCACAAGATACAAGAATAATATACAAAAGTCAGTTGCTTTATCAGTAACGAACAACTGGAATTTGAAATTTAAAAAAAAAAAATACTATTTGCAGTAGCACCTAAGAAATACTTAGGTACAAGTCTAACAAATTATACACAAGATCTATATTTGGAAAATTACAAAATTCTAATGAAATAAAAGGATATATAAATAATTGGAACGATATGATATTTCATCTTCATTGATAAGAAGACTAAATGTTGCTAAGATGCCAGTTCTTTACAATCTGGTATACACATTCAATGCAATCTCAACCAAAATCTCAGCAAGCTGTTTTGTAAATATCAACAAACTGATTCTAAAGTTTATAGGAAAATGCAAAAGACCTAGAATAGCTAACACAATACTAAAAAAGAACAAAATTAGAGAACTCACACTAGCTAGTTTCAAGACTTAATACATTATTATACTGAGGAAAGAATGGATATTTAAAATAATGGAAAGAATTTACAGCTCAAAAATATACCCACATAAAAATAGTCAACTAATCTTTGACAAAGGAGCAAAAGCAATTTGATGGGGATAGTCTTTTTCAACAAATAGTATGGGAACAATTGGATGTCACTGTGCAAAAACAAAACAAAAAGAATCTAGGTAGAGACCTTACATCTTTCACAAAGAATTTTTTTTTAAACAGTTTTGAGGTTTTTATTAAATAAATGCTGTCTCAGAATTACAGATTTTTATAGGTAGAGATGGCCCAGTTTTCCCTTGTACAGACGTGGAAGCAGAGCCTGAGAAAGGTCACATGACTTGCCCCAGATCATACGTCCATGTATATAATCACCCCACCAGGTATGTGATCACATGACCAGTCAAGGTCTGTCTTGGGCAGAGACCGTGGTCTCCAGTCCCTTCCCAATCCTGTCCCTGCCACCTCTGCGAAAGGTTTCTACTCAGAGACATCAGTTCATCCCATAGCCGTGCACACAAACCTCAGGCTATAAGGAGAGGCTTCCGAAAGCAGGAAATTAGTCCCGTTCTTGAAAGCCAGTCACTGGGCACATTTGGGGCATGCTTTCTGTGCAGGATGCCTGAAGGGACTCTCCTCTGCCCTGTGGAGCAACCCCAGCTCCTCTACATCATGGCCAGTTTGCAGGTGGGCAGCAAGGCACCTTGTGATGTGAAGGTCTTGGGAAGTGTGAGGTAGGGTCAACACCGCAACGTTCAAAATTGGACACCAGGAGAGCAGACGGTTTGTGGCCCTCCACTCCTGGCCTGCACTCGTGGGTCCTCATTCACTAGCAGATACCAGAGGAGTGGATGACAGCACGGTGCAAAGGCAGACTTCAGCTTGCAAATGAGAGGAAGGTTTTTGGGTTTGGGATTTTTTTGGACAACAGTATATGTTTTAGCTTCCAAATGCGAACAATTGTACAAATGGCTGGGTGTTGGACATTATGGATATTACAGACTGGGAAAGGAACCAACTCATTTCATTTTTAATGCTATAGTTCATCACTCATAAAATAAATATTTTTCATGGAAAAATGTCTTTTTAAATGTAATATATATATATATATATATATTAAAACATACCTTATGAAATCTCAGGAAGTTTAAATAACATTATTAGAAGTAAAATAGGCCATCTGACTTGTAAACAGTTTAAAATAAAACTGTACTGGAATCACACAGTATGTGTGCCATCACTGTGCAAACTGTAACTGTGTACTAAAAACTGTGTAATGATTTTCAGATAAACATCTGAAAATGAAAACAAAAATAGGTCTCAAATCTAGATATTTGATAATTGAAAAAATATAAATTTCTAATTCCTGGAACCAAGTTTTAAAAAAAAATAGACTCTGACAAGATCATCTTCCTTAGGGTACATTTTAAACAGCTTTGACTTGTATAAAAATATGACATCCTACTGAGGATACAAACACAGTTTTTGAAGTGTAATTACAATATAATTTAGCAGGAGTTTTGGTAACTGTTGGTGTTCACCTTAAATCATGAATTAAAGAGTATACTCTGCAGTACTACAAACAGGCTCTATGTTACTATAAATATTAAAAAAATGCGGAAATCTCCTAAAGCAACAGCTGTGATGGCAAATCTCCAAATATTCCAAAGCTGCTATCTTCAGTGGGTTTCTTACGTTGTCCACAAATCAGCCACCATCAGAGTACGATGGTTATTCCAGTTTCATGACTAGTGAAGGATTACTTCTGAAATCAGCAACAAATGTACACAGTAACTGACCAAAATGTCTCCTTTCAGGATGCAATTCATTTTATACTCTTAATCCATCTTAATTTTCTGCCTAGAAAGAGCCACGTTTTCTACCTGTGACTACTGGTCGTGTGTATTCTATAAAATCATCTGTGAGAACAGGCCATGTTCCTTCTTCATTGTAGTTAGACATATCACCTGCAATCATGCTTCCAAAATCTAGCAAAAAGTTCCAAGTGTCCCTTGGAATTGATCTTTTGTGATGTTCCAATAAGAATGTATTCCAAAGATCTATAAACTTACTCCTTCCCGATAATACTAGTTTCCAATATGCAACAACCATTTCTAAATCTATGGGACCCGCAATATAATGCTAAAATGATTAGTCTTGTCCTGCATATAAGTGTATGTCCTTACCACTTAGAAGAACATTAATTAAAATCTGTATTCAACTCATCTTAATGATGTAAAGCTCTCATATTGAGAAATGGAGGTGAACCTAAACCTTTTTGCCCAAGGTTCTTAGCAAAGGTAAAGATAAACTGATAAAAATTTTTAAACTTTGCTGTCTTTAAGCTCTAGTTCCAATCTCAGCAAAAGAGTTTTTAGCTTTTCTGTGCTATCACATCCAAGCTTTGTCCTGCTATCTACAAATTCCTTTTTGCTAAATTCACATTGAGTTTCTGCCCTGAACTTTCACGCTATGACCAAAACGCTGTTAGTAGCAGGATCTAGGTTTAAATCAACACAAAACTGTTGAATCGCATCAATTCCAATTTTGTTTCCATCTTGTAGGTCTTTGTAACTGCTATACAGATGCTCCAGCTGTTTCTTGTCCACTGTGTTCCGCATGGATTCCCTGTGGAACGAGTGTGGGTATTGGAAGAAGCTGTCAGTGGCCTCGTCCAGTTTCCATTCATTCTGCGTTAAACAATAGATAGCAATTCTTTCGCTGGCCTGAATACGTAACATAAACTGGTGGACCTTGACCTTCTGGAGTATTTAAACTTATGCTTTGAGATGCTAAAGAAGCAGGAAAACCAATGAAACCACAAGAGGGTTTGTTTCAGCTTCTGTTCCTAATGTCTATATTTTAACTGAACTTAGTTTTTTCTTCTTGGGTGACTCAACTTCACTACAGAATTATAGGAAAACAAAGCCTTGTTTTTCATCATTTCGAGGGACCGTACAGTCTTCTCGCTCCCCGCGCGTCTCGCCGTTCCGGGCTCCCGCGCAGGTGCAGCCCGCCGCCCGACCCTGGCGTCGGCTCGGGGCCGCGGCTCGGGCTCCCGGAAAGATCTTCCGGGCGACTGGCTGATGGCATGGGTGACGGTAAGGCCGGTGGGACTCCGACTCCCCCACAAAACTTAACCCAAATTTCATCATAGATCTAAATGCAAATGCAAAACCATAAAACTAATAGATAAAAACAAGAGAAAATCTAAGTGACCTCGTTTTTGGTGATGAGTTTTTACATACAATACTAAAAGCACAATTCATGAAAAAAAATTGATGTCATTAAAATTAAAAACTTCTACTCTGTGAAAGACTATTTAGCGAATGAAAAGACAAACCACAGACTTGGACAAAATATTTGCAAAATAAAATCTGATAAAGGGCTTGTATCCAAAATATACAGAGAACTCTTAAAACTCAACAATAATAAAACAAACAGTTTTAAAAATAAGCAAAAGGCGGCCCGGTATGTAATAACTGCAAACAGCAGCCTTCCTGGTAGTGTATGCAGCCTGTTGCTTGTATGAGTTGCCCTAAGGGACCTTGGAGACAGCCCTTTCCAACCAAGGCTTCCAAACCCATATAGGGATACCTTTGAAAATCCCCAGGACACAGTGGCCAAGGTTCACATCAGCCAAGTCATCAGATTCATCAGCACAACAATGAGCATGTGATTGAGGCCCTATGCAGGGCTAAGTTCAAGTTCCCTGGCTGCCAGAAGATTCACATCTCAAGGAAGTGGGGCTTTACCAAGTTTAATGTGGATGAATTTGAAGAAATGGTGGCTGAGAAGTGGCTAATCCCTGATGGTTCTGGGTTAAATACATCCCCAACCTTGGCCTCCGACAAGTGATAGGCCCTGCACTGTGAGGGCTTTCACTCTGCTGTCCTTCTTTACTCATGCTCACTAATAAATCCTACTTCCTGTCCAAAAACAAAAATAAGCAAATAAATAAAACTCAATACAAGATAAATAAATAAGGAAAAGATATGGACACCACCTCAAATAAGATACACAGATGGCAAATAAGCATATGAAAGGAGATCAACAACATTCGTCATTAAGAATTGCAAAATAAAACAACAACGAGATACTACCACTACACACCTGTTAGAATGGCTAAATTAAAAACAAAATGAAACAAAAAACTGACAATAGTAAGTACTGGTGAGGTTACAGAACAACAGGAACTCTCATTCACTGATAGTGGAAATGCAAAATGGTATAGCCAATTTGGAAGACAGTTTGGCAATTTCTTACAATATTAAAAATAGATTTACCATTCAATCCAGAAATCATGCTCCTAGGTATTAACCCAACTGATCTGAAAACTTACGTCCTTGCAAAAACCTGCACATGGCTCTCTCTGCCACCTTGGAGTCTATGGCAGCCTACTGGGAACAGGACTTATAACAGGCAGATCCACCTGGAAGGCAGCAATCCAAGGCCATTTTTGCCAGCTGCAAGCGTTTGTCTTCAGAATCAAGGGGAGCACACAATTCTTAAAATTGAAGGTGTTTCTGCCAGAGATGAAACTGAATTCTATTTGGACAAGCAATGTGCTTATGTGTACAAAGCAAAGAACAACACAGTGACTCCTGGCAACACAGGTGACTCGTGCCCATGGAAACATTGGCATGGTGCATGCCAGATTCCAAAGCAACCTTCCTGCTAGGGCCATTGGACACAGATGCTGAAACTCTCAAGAATATAAGCTAAAAAAAATAAATAAATAAAAGTGAATTTGTTCTTCTGTTAAAAAAAAAAAAAAAAATCCTGCACGTGGATGTTTATAGCAGCTTTAGTCTTAATCACCAAAAATTGGAAGCAACCAAGATGCCCTTTGGTAGGTGAGTGGATGAACAAATTGTGGCACATCCATACAATGAAATATTCAGCAATAAAAAGAAATGAGCTGTCAAGCCATGCAAAGACATGGATGAAACTTAAATGCGTAAATGCATATTGCTAACTGAAAAAAAAAAAAAAACTAGTCTGAAAAAGCACATACTGTATGATTCTGACATTTCTGAAGAGGCAAAATTACAGAGAAAGTAAACAGATCTGTGGTTGCCAGAGGCTCAGGGGAGGAGGAGGATGTTGAATGTGAAGTACAGGGGATTTTTTTTTAGGGTGAAACTTCTGTATGATACTGTAATGGTGGATAGATGACATTATGCATTTCTCACAGCCCATAGAACTTTACAGCAAAGAGTAATCCTTAATGTATGCAAATTTTTAAAAAATCACTTAGGGGGGCGAGCCCCGTGGCTCACCCAGGAGAGTGCGGCGCTGGTAGCGCTGAAGCTGTGGGTTCGGATCCTATATAGGGATGGCCGATGCGCTCACTGGCTGAGCCTGGTGCAGACCTCACCGTGCGGAGGGTTGTGATCCCCTTACCAGTCAAAAAAAAAAAAAAAAAAGAACAAAAAAAACCAAATAAATAAATAAGAGATAAATCTCCTCTGCAGAATTCCAAATAATTTATGTAGCTACTCCACCTTCAAGGAGGTGGAGCAAAACATCCCACTCTCTAAGTGTGGGCTGCACGTAGTGACTTCTTTCCAAAGAGTGGAAAGAAGTATGGAAAAAGAAAAGAGTTACTTTACGATGGATAAACCTGATAAACACTACCTCACCCAGATGATCAAAGTCAATATCAGCAGTGATAAGAAATATTGATAGTATGTACCTTTGCTCTGATGTAATGAAAATGACAGTTTACCCCTATAGTATTTCTTGCCCAAACCTATAATCCCAGTTTAATCATGTGAGAACATCAGGAAAGTTCCAATTGAGGGACATTCTACAAAATATCAAAGTAATACTCCTCAAAACTGTCAAGGTCATCAAAAACAAGGAAAGTATGAGAAACTGTCATAGCCAAGAGGAGCCTAAGGAGACATGAAAACTAAAGGAATGTAGTATCCTAGATGAGATCCTAGAACAGAAAAGGAACATTAGGTAAAAACTAAGGAAATCAGAATAAAGTATAGACTCAATCCTGGCTTAATAATTGTGACAAATGGACCATACTGAGATATTAATAATAAGGGAAACTGGTATGGGGTATATAGGAACTCTGTATTATCTTTGCAATTTCTATTTAAATCCAAAATGGTTCTAAAAATGAAGATTATTTCTTAAATCATAAATAAATAAAAAGTGAAAAAATAATTATAACATTTGTAGTAATTTTTATTCTAGGAATTTATCTTGATAAAATAACTACTATATATCTTATGGTAGAGTAGGTTTAATAATACAGTAGTACTTACAGCATAAGCATGTTGTGAAGCTTAAATGAGGTCAGCCATATAAAACAGTATGAGTACTCAATAAATGCTGTTTGCTACTGTTCTTATTACGTAAAGCTGACTGACTCAGGCACAATCCTCAAAGAATTGACAGTGTAGTAGAGATAAATAAAAAGACGAGTATAATAAAGTGTACTGAGTGATGATAAATGGCTCTTTACTTACTATGTGACCTTGGAAAATGATTTAATCTCCCTGCTTCAGCCTCCAGCCCCCAATAAATGTAACAATAATGATATTGATGATATTAACCTCAACAACAACGTTGATGACGAGATGATGACGAGATGAAGACGGAAGTATGATGGGGTGCAATGGAAGGAGAAGGATCTCCTAACTTTGACTGGGGATGTCAGTCAGTGACTTACTAGAAAAGGTAATAGCTAAGACGTATGTCATGTATAAATATTAAAGAATTCATTTGTTCATTCAGCATTCATTGTGAATTTGCTATGTATGTCAGGCACTGCCTTTGCCTTGAAGACTCTCACAGTCTAGAAGGAAAGACAAATATAGCAATATTATACGGTAATTTCAACACAATGTAGTGAGTGCAATGAGTGACTAAGAGCCCAGATGTTAATCCTCACAGTGTAGCCAGTGCAGGGAGGAAGGAATCGTGGAAGAATTTCTAAAGGGATGATCTGTGTGTGCCACTTTAGGATGGAATAACATTTGACGCGGTGGACACATTAAAAGCAAATCCTGGAAGTGATAAATAGTACTGTGTGTATACAGAATAAAAAGCAGTTGACGTCTGCGCGGGCGGCACCTCATCTGCAGTAAATGGAAGAGCCGGAGACCAGTTCGTTCCAGACACGGAAAGCACACAGAACAGAGCAAATGGTGGCTAGATGGCTTCAGCGCTCCCGGGACAGCTCGGCCGAAAGCCCCCGGGCTCCCAAGCTGGGGTTGTGGGGAGCCGAGGAACTCAGCCATACCTCCCTGACGTCCGCATCCAACCCAGCAACGACCGCGCTGCTGCCGCCAGAAGCCCCTGGGCTCCGGAGCTAGGGGTTTGGGGGCCGAGGGCCTCAGCCACAACCCCCGACGTCTGCATCCAGCCCGCCGAGGGAGCCGCCTCCGGAAACCTCCCAGGCTCCCGAACCAGAGTTGCGGGGGTGGGGGTGGCGCCCAGCAGGCCTCAGCCATGCCCCCCAACTCTGCCCCAGGCCAGCCCCGCCCCCATCCCATCCCCATCCCTTCTTCTACCCTCTCCCAGTGCTCCACAACATCTTAGAATGTAAAGAAATAATAATAATAAATAATTGTTTTTTAAAAAGCAGTTGAATGTTGATGAAATATTAAGTGCAAGATAGGGAGTACCAGATGGTGGAATTTGAGGATAAATGCCTTGAGACACCATGTTAAGGAAATTGAACTTTTCCAATACACAAGTAATATAAAGGATTATAAACATGGGAGTAAGCAAATTATATTTTAGGTAATTTTCTTTATTTGATGTTTGAAAGATGAATTTGAGGGGGCAACACTCTTCACAGAGAAACCAGGAAGAGATGATGAGCTAGTGAACAGTGGCAGCATATGTTGAGAAGGAGGAGAGACAGATTTGACAAGTATTTCGGAGGTAGAATTTGAAGATCTGGTGAACATGAAGATCAGAAGCAGGACTTAACAGGCAACTCAAACGTCTGTGTTCAAAATGTCACTATTGAGTATTCTCCCTTTCCTCACTGCCATGAATGTGCTGGTGATTTTTTCTTTTTTGGTAGCTAGCCAGTATGGGGAACTGAACCCCTGACCTTGGTGTTACAAGGCCATGCTCATACCAACTGAGCTAATCAGCCAGCTGCTGGTGAATATCTGACTGGGTCTGGGAATGAGAGGTGTGGGAAGCCTTATTTGTAGTGTTTGCCAATTTCTATGATGTAAATAATCCCTCCATGGCTGATTAAGCCAAATGCCATTTCATCACTGAATGCAGACTTGTAAGGAGATGCTATTAGCTTGCATGACCTGCTATCCTCAAGTCCAGTTTATCACTTAGTCCTACCAATTACACCTCCAATATCATATCTTTGAATTTCCACTACCTTGGAACAAGCCACCTTCATCTCCTGCCTAGATTCCTAGGATGAGCCTCTTCACCAGGGCAGTGTCAGATCAAGCCAATCCCATACTTAAATGCTTCAAATGCCTTCCCATCATTTTTAGAATAAAATCCTTACCCATCACCAGCAAGACTGTGCATATGCTGGCTCTTGCCTGTTCACAAAATCTCTCTCCCCAGACTGTTCTTCAAACATACTGAGGTTTTCCCTCCTCTGGGCCTTCAATTAGTCATTCCCTCTGCCTGGAATATTCTACTCCAAGCTCTTCTGATCTCAGATCATGTGTCACCTCCTCAGAGAGGCATATTTAAAGTGAACTCTGTTATCACCCAGTTTATTTCCTCCACAGTACTTATCATTAGTTAAAATTATATTGTTTGGGCCAGCCCGTGGCTCACTTGGGAGAGTGCGGTGCTGATAACACCAAGGCCAAGGGTTCGGATCCCATATAGGGATTGCCAGTTTGCTCACTGGGTGTGGTGCTGACAACACCAAGCCAAGGGTTAGGATCCCCTTACTGGTCATATTTAAAAAAAAAATAAAATTATCTTGTTTATTTGGTTAACTAATTATTAAAGCTTATAATCTTTCTCTTCACTGGAATGAAAGCCCCTTGTCTGTCTTAGTTCCTCTGTGCCTCCTGTGTCTAACATACAGTCTGAGAACTTGGTGTTCAACAATATTTGAAGAATGAAAGAATAAATGATACCTACAGGTTTTAACTTGGATGATGAGTAGATAGAAATATAACCAACTGAAGCAGAAAATGAAAGAAGAGCAGATCTGAAGAGGCAACTGAATTTAGAATTTGTAAGATTTAGATTCCTTAGGAATGTCCATGTAAAGTGTCTATTGCACAAAATTTGTGTTCATATTAATTTTTGTACCCTATTGTATATGGGGATAATATTTTAATTGATAATTTCATGATTTTTACAAGGTAGCCAATAAAGTTTTGGCCAGGGAGTAAAAGAGAAATAGATGGAGATAATAAGCACTAATATAATTGAATTTTGGGGGGTTACTTAATTATATCACTGGAAATATTTTCATTGTAAAATTGGCAAGTGAACTTAATTTTGAACTGGAAGATAGTATACTTAATCATTTTGAAACCTATAGCTACTTGTAAAAACACCCAACCTATTTCAATCATTGTGGAAACTTGTGATTATCTCCAGGATACATTGAGTTTACCCAAAAACCTTAGTAAATAAAATTCCAATGCAAAGCTTTGCTATATTCAATATATATTGCTACCTACATTGCTACATTCAAGGAAATCAAAAGGAAGAAAATAATTTAAATGTCTGGTAATTTATTATAGAGAACAAATTGTAATGTTTTTCACTCTTAATACTTCAGTATATACATTATTTAAAGTCAGGTCTCTTTTTTACCTGCGTATGTGATTCCCATTTACTATCTGCCTCACCCCCCTTACCCCCACTTCCACCACCTCTAGTCTATTTCCCACTATCGCCATCATTTTTTGTGAATTAATCAAGAGTGATTCCCCACCACATTGTTGCCTTCTCCAACTTTTATTTTTTCTTTGAAATAATTGGCATCAGTCAATTTCATATCTGGATCTAAATGGGTATTCCTTAAAGAAACTTTTTTTTTGTAAATTGGGAAGTGGTGTCCTAGCCAAAGCAATACATAGAATTAGATTGCAGGGCCTTGGCAGTGAAATAGGGCCTAAATGATCGTAAATTTCTTCCTAGCTATAAAGCCAAAGTAGAAAGTGAAAGCAACATTATGCCCTTATGCCCTACCCAGAAGATCATTTTACTGAGAAACACAATCAGTATGTAAGGTATGACATATCTGGTAGAGCTAACATAACTGATCAGCAAACTCACAAATTTCTATTTCTGAAGATGAATTAGATACAGCAACATTTTTTATATCATTAGTGTAGGAACCCAAATGCCCCAAGGGATCACACCCCGATCACTTAAGCCCTTCTCGGCCACACCCCATCATGGCGCTGGTTGCCCTTCTCTTCCGTATTCTCCTTCCCGCCTGCGCGAATTACACACCAATCAGCTCCCCCCAAACCCCATGCGGTATGCTAAGTAGGGATTGTATTTTAAGCCAATCAGCTTTCCCCTTAAAGCCCTATATATGTGTGTGTGTGCTGCCTAATAAAGGGCTCTCTCAGGTGGATCGTCAACTGGTGTTGACTCGTCCTTTCATTTGGTGCCGAAACCCGGGACGGAGCTTCTCTCGAGCGGCGACACTTTTCAGATCGCAGCGGCAACATCTTCCGAGTCGCCCCTCAGGGCTCCCTTGAGCTGTAACACTTTTTGAATCGCAGCGGCAGCACTTTCCAAGTCGCCCCTCGGGAACTCTGTCCCTCCAGGACTGGCCTCCCTTCCACCGCTCACCATTGACGGTCCACCCTCGTCCATTGTTTTCGGTGCTGGCTTCTTCCACTCACCACCGGCTCATCATTAGGTAAGCCCCCTTTTCTAAAGGGCACCAGCCCTTTTCAGGCTACCACAGGGAGTCTAGATCGTCCGGTAGCCCCTAACACCCATACCCACCCCACCACGGTCTTCACGACCACCATAAATTCCCAAACTATAACAGGTTCCAAAGCCCCGGTAAACTTTTACTTTCATTTTTGGAGGTTAAAAGCCCCATTCTGTTCTCCCCTTCTCTCTTTCACCCTCCTGTCCACCACTCTCTTCTCTCCACCTCCCGGGTCCGGGACCCGACCAGAAATTCCTAGCACTAGATTCCTTCAGGCACCGGGCTTTTGCCCTAGAGAAGTGAAGGTCTGAGTGACGACCAACACCTCCCTTCTCTCCTCCTGGTTCATACCTGAACCTGCCGGGACTAACGTGACCTACTGGGGACGCCCTCTAGGATCCCGCTTTTCCCAACCGGCCGAAGGATCTGTCTTATCACTAATCTCTGTCCAATTTCTGTCTAAATTCCCATTAAGAGACCAGAATGGGCACTTCCTCCTCCTCCCTAGGGGACTCTCCACCTCAATACCTTCTGAAAAACCTCACCAACCTTTCTCTGAGGCTGGATATTAAGCCCAAACTCCTTACCAAATTAGGAGACCTCTTTAACTACTGCCAGCGCCTAAAAAAATGGAAGGAGATCCCCTACATCGAGGCTTTTCGCCTCTTGGCTCAGAACCCCACCCTCTGCTCCTCCTGTGCTCCCTCTCAAGTCCTTTTAGTCTGTAAACCCTCTTCACAGTCACCCGTCGATCCTTCCACCTTCGACCCTGCTGATGAACCCCCACCCTACCGACCTCCTCCTCCCCCAGTGCCTCCAGCGTCCGCTCCTCTTCCCCCGTCATCCGCGTCACCTTCTGCACCTCCTGCGCCATCCACTCCCCCATCTTTACCCTCACCTACTCCTGACCCACTAAGCCCCCCTTTCACCCGTTCCCGAGGACCTCCCCCCGCCCCTTTAACAATCACCCCACTACATAAGGTAGCTGGGGCTGAAGGAGTAGTTAGGGTCCATGTTCCCTTTTCCCTAGCTGACCTTACAGAATTAGAAAAAAGACTAGGCTCTTTCTCCACCGACCCTACCACCTACATTAAAGAATTCCAATGGATCCTGCAGGCCTACAGCCTCACACATCATGACATCTTCATGCTCCTAGCCAATACCCTCCTCCCTGAGGAACGCCGCAGGGTCTGGGAGTCAGCCCAAACCCATGCCACTGACACCCATCGTACCAATCCGGATCACCCGCCAGGCCCCCAAGCAGTCCCAGAACAGGAACCTAATTGGGATTATAACACAGCCCAGGGAATCCAGGCTCGAGACCGTTTTGCCTCTTGCTTAATAATTGGCCTCAAGAAATGGGCTCGCAAGGTCATCAATTTCCAAAAAATTCAAGAAATTGTCCAAAAAAAGGAGGAAACTCCCTCCGAGTTCCTCAATAGATTAACTCAGGCCTTTCAACAATACACTAACTTAGACCCCAACTCAGAAGATGACCAGCATGTCCTTATGACTTATTTTCTGGCCCAATCCTACCCCGACATTAAAACTAAACTTAAAAAATTAGAGCAGGGTCCTGCAACCCCTCAGACTGAAATCCTGTCAGTGGCCTTCAAAGTATTTCATAATCGAGAGGAGGAAAAGGAACGTCGAAAACAAAAGGCCGACCATGCCAACTTCCAGATGTTGGCCCAGCTTATCAAACCCCCTGGGCGCCCTCCCACAGCCTCCACCTCTAAGCCTCCACCTGGAGCCTGCTTTAAATGTGGAAAGGAAGGGCATTGGGCTGAGGCTTGTCCCACCCCCAGGCCACCCACCAATCCTTGTCCAAGATGCAAAAAGAAGGGACATTGGGAATCTGATTGCCCCCTTGCCCGAAGGGGTGAGGGACCAACTGCCCCACAGTCCCCCGAACCGTGGACTCCACCTATGGTGGGCCTCGCTGAGGAGGACCAACGGAGCCTTGGGCCCTTCCCAACCATCTCTATAACAAAGCAGGAGCCCAGGGTATCCATGGTTGTGGACGGCCACCCAATATCTTTCCTCCTGGACACTGGAGCCACCTTATTGGTCTTAAGGGAATATAAAGGCCCCACCACCTCCAGCAGCTCTCCTATAGTCGGGGTAGGAGGTAAACAAATCTTTCCCCAAAAAACCCCTCTTTTAACCTGCTGCCTTCAAGACACTCAATCCGTTTTCTCCCATTCCTTCCTAGTCATGCCACAATGCCCCGTCCCCTTGTTGGGTCAGGACATTCTATCACGGCTTCAAGTCTCCATTACTTTGCCCCTGTCCTCTTCCTCTTCCCCCGTTTCCTTCCTCCTAGCACTAGTTCAAGCCCAAGATCCTACTAATTCCACCCCTCCAAAGAAGTCCTTACCCATGCTAACGCACCCTGTTAACCCCACAGTTTGGGACACTGCCAGCCCCGCTCTGGCCCAGTGTTCCCCTGTACACATAAAACTAAAAGACCCCTCCAAATATATTTGCCAGGCTCAGTATCCATTAACCACAGCAGCCCTCCTCGGGTTAAGTCCCATTATTCAGGACCTATTAAAAAAGGGGTATCTCCTTCCCACTCGCTCCCCTTTCAATACTCCCATACTCGCTGTAAAAAAACCTAATGGTGCCTTTCGTCTCGTCCAAGATCTCTGTCTTGTTAATGCCACTGTCATTCCCATTCATCCCCTTATATCAAATCCATACACTCTTCTTTCCAAGGTCCCAGCGACCTCTACCCATTTCTCGGTTAACTTCCTAGCCGGTAGGGGATATCGAGTGTCCCCTGCCAAGTCCCAAATCTCCTTGCCGACTGTAACCTACCTTGGTTTTCTCCTCTCCCCGGGAAAGAAGGAAATCACCCTGGACAGGAAACAGCTTCTTGCTGACCTGCCCTTCCCCAAAACCAAAACAGAAATCCTATCTTTCCTGGGTCTAGCCGGATATTTCAGAGCATGGATCCCCAATTTCTCTTTGCTAGCCCGACCTCTCTATAATATGAGTAAGGGTCCTCCTGAAGAACCTTTACTCTCCTCACTTCAGCGCCCTCTTCTCAAGCTTTGGCAGGCCCTTCTAACGGCCCCTGCACTTCATCTCCCTGATCTAACTAAACCCTTTTTCCTCTATGTTCATGAAAATGTGGGACAAGCTCTAGGCATCCTAGGACAGAATTATGGCCCCTCCTTTGCCCCTGTAACATACCTATCAAAACAGTTAGACCCCACTGTACAAGGCTGGGCACCCTGTCTAAGAGCCCTAGCAGCGGGGCAGTTGCTGCATAAGGAGGCATCCAAATTAACATCACCTTAAAGACCTCCTTTCCTATAAGGCTCTCCACTCCTTCCCACCTTCCAGAATTCTAACCCTCCTATCCTCGTTTCTGGAAAATCCTGCCCTATCCTTCAATACCTGCCCACCCCTAAACCCGGCTACTCTACTGCCTATACCAGATTCCCCCAACACGCCTTTGGAGAGCTGCGTAGAAAGCCTTCAGAAATTCATACCTTACCGCTCTTCCATCACTGAGGGGCCCCTGTCTCACGCTGATCTTGCATGGTTCACGGATGGATCCTCATTCAAGGAAGGAAACACTCATTGCGCAGGTTATGCCATAGTCTCCCTTAATTCGGTTATAGAGGCCCAACCTTTACCCAGGGGTACTACCAACCAGCAGGCTGAACTTATCGCTGCCACGTGAGCCTGCGTTCTAGCTGAAGGAAGAACTCTTAACTTATACACTGACTCCAAATATGTCTTTCATATACTTCTCTCTCATGCCACCATATGGAAAGAACGTGGTCTGCTTAACACCAAGGGTAACACAATCACCAACTCAGCTTTAATCTCCACATTAATTGAGGCATCCCATTTACCTTGTAAATTAGGAGTCATTCATTGCAGATCCCACCAGAGGGACGATTCCCCAATCACTCACTGGAATTGTAAGGCTGACCTCGCCGCACGCACTGCGGCACGGCACCCACAGACACAAAACCAACTTCCCATTCTTCCTTACGGCCCCCAGGGTTCATAGACACCCTCTCAGCCCCAACCGCCTAATGATGATAAGTCCTCTCTCCCTTTTGAAGTCATGTATGGGAGGCCCCTCCTACCCCCGGGGATCACAGCAACTGAAGGACCCATACCACCCACCATGGCTTTACCTTTGCTCTCCCACCTTCGCACCGAATTATGGAAGCACCAGGAATCATTATCCTCATAACCTGCCTTTTCTTGCCCTGTATCATTAGGTTTCTTCAAGCCCAAGTGGGAAAAATTTCTAATCAGGCTTTTAACCAGCTTTTGCTTAGAAACTACCAGCTCCTAGATACCGAGGAACCCCCCGCCTCATCTCGTGAGCGCCTCAGCCGATGCTGAAGAGACACCACCTTACAGAGAGAATGCATTCCTACACGCCCTTGCCACCGACGCCTGGCTGCTCTCTCCGGTCTCCAACTACGAAGAATGGAACCAGTGCATACTCGACTTGTGGCTTCAAGGAACGTTTATGGACTTTTCCCCTTTTGAAATTACTTGTTTCTCCACCCTCCTTTGGGGTTTCATAATGGGTATGTACCTTCCTCCCTTTGCCACCCCCCACAATGCCCCACTTCAGCAGGAAGTAGCTCGATGACTTCAACGTCCCCTTTCCTAAAACAAGAAAAAGGGAGGAATGTAGGGACCCAAATGCCCCAAGGGATCACACCCCGATCACATAAGCCCTTCTCGGCCACACCCCATCATGGCGCTGGTTGCCCTTCTCTTCCGTATTCTCCTTCCCGCCGGCGCGAATTACACACCAATCAGCTCCCCCGAATCCCCATGCGGTATGCTAAGTAGGGATTGTATTTTAAGCCAATCAGCTTTCCCCTTCAAGCCCTATATATGTGTGTGTGTGCTGCCTAATAAACGGGCTCTCTCAGGTGGATTGTCAACTGGTGTCGACTCTTCCTTTCAATTAGTAAGATTTTGGACAGAATAATTCAAAAGTTTTCTTTTTAGGGGTGACATGTTAACGTTGGGCACAAAATCCACAAAAATATGAAAGTATTGGTCTTTTAGTAAACTCCTGGTGGTGTGCATTTATTTATTCCTTTTTGATCTAGAATAAATGAGGCTAAAACTAAAGGAAAACAGGGTATTTTGAACACATTTTATTAGACCCTAGGTAGTAGGTTGCTTATTTTACTGATAGGATTTTCTGTTAGCATTTTGTCTGTAACAGGTGGTAGATTTTATGAAGAGCAACTGGAAAGGTACTCTGTGATAATGGAAAGCATCCTGGACAGAAATCAGGAGATTTATCTCTGGCCCCAATGTGCATGGGCATGGGCAAGTCACATGTCTCTTTATCGCTCAACTTCCTTAACTGATAAATGAAGATAATGCCTTCCCTATCTACTTCAGATAGTTGTTGTGTGGGTCAAATTAGATAATGAATATTAAAGTATCTTTAAAGCATGGCATTTTTACCACTGAAATAGTTTACTGCCAATAAATTTACTTAAAATAGAATAAGTTCTCCACTAGAAATTAAAAATACTTTAAAAAAGTTATTGTGCTATCTTTCTCTTCATTAATAATGGAACTCAATAACCATACATAATGTTCTAAAATTTACTTCGTATGTGCAAAAGGGAAATAACCATTGATAAATATTTCTTTCTATGAGAAAAATTATCTAATCTAGGTATTCTAGACTCTCACGTAGAAAAAACATCCTTCAATTCCAAGATAATGTAGAAGGATCGTACAGATCTGGATGCCACAAATGTAATTTAGATAACTTAGAATTGTTCATTGGGGGGGGAGGCTGGCCACTGAGCACACTTGAGAGAGTGTGGTGCTGGTAATACCAAGGTCATGGGTTTGGATCTCTATACTGGCCAGCCAAAAAAAGAACAGAATTGTTCATTGCCTCTATTGTTTTTTTAAAGAACATATCCCATACTGGGCAGCCGCCAAAAAGAGAGAAAGAGAAAAGAACATGAGGTATATTCTCTAATCTTTGATTAGATATTGGATTAATATTATTTTTTCTCTCACGGAATTATCAAGGGATGTACTGGAAAAGAGAATATGACTTTCCTTTAGAATTTTTGTCTGTCTCCTGACAAAAAAATATTTCTCTGTCTTCTACCTTTGTCATGTTTTCTATTCAGACATTTCTTAGTAGGTGAAAGAAATATACAATTTCTCTAAAATGAGAGAGCCCAAGAGGTATTGCTCAGCAATTTTCAGCCTCCCAGAAAAAGATGACACGGATAACAACCCCCAAAGGAGGCTTGATTGCACCAGCATTGAGGAGGACAACACAAGCAGGTGTTCACATTTTGGAGGAAATAACTGAGAAAGAGAAGAAGAAAGCCTTAAAGGAGATTTGATTCCTATACAGTAGTAACAGTTGTTTAAATGTAGGATTGTATCCTATTCATCATTTGTATCTGTGGCACTAAGAACTGTGTCTGGCAATGAGTAGATGCTCAATATTGACAACAAATGTTGAATGAATGAATAGATGGATGGATGGATCTGTAGACACTATAGATTTATATAAAATAATAACAATCACTGGAATAATTTGCATCTTATATCTAGATATTTGGCTACTTTGGAAAAAGTAGAAGATTAGCAGTGCTTAATGGAGCATGTGCATTCCAAATCATCAGTTTGCCAACCATACCCATGTACTCATGCTCTTAGACCTGGCCTTGCCATTCATCTCATTTTTGGAATGCTGCTATTGCCATGTGAAGATTCACAGTCCAGCCCATCTTCTCTTGTCTAGTATTGTCCTGAGAGGCCTGGCCTACCTTGATCCTTTCCTGTTCTGATATGCTCCTGGGAAACCTGGCTAGCTCTGGGGCTGCCCTGACTCAGTACTTGCCTTGTACCTCGGCAAATGCAGCCCCTTCCCTGGGTCCTGATTTTCACAAACGCACTAACAAACAAAGTAAGGAACACATTGGCATCTTCATAACTCGTTGTCCCGTGATCAGCACTGCATAGTATGGCCTGTAATCTCTCAACAACCACTCTCATGCCTAATCCCATTCAAGGCCCCAAGGAAGTTCTCCAAACCTCTTATCCTGTGTCCTTTGAAACAAAAGACACCTACATCCATAAAGGTTTGTGGATTGTGCCAATGCCAGCACTGGAAATGAACACTGCTTCAAAGGGTTAAAGTGGTACAAGTGCTTAGGTAAGAGAAAAGACAAATTAGTTAACATGTTAAGTTCTTCCTCTTACTGTCATTCCCAGTAGTCTGGACCATCCATTTTCTTGCTTTGTGTGTCAATTCCTGGGTCCGAAGGCCCTCACCAATTAGTGTGGTATTTGCAACAGTTGTACATGCCAACTGAGGAATAGTTGACATATTAAACAGTTCACATTGCTGTCCAATATGGTAGTGTCAACCTGAATAGCAAACAGAGAAGCTCTCTAAAAGAAAATGATAATTATTTGGGAATAGGGCATTGCAGTGAGAATATGCATGCCATAGTAAACTGCATATTCAAGGGGGTAAAGGAACACAAAGGTTTTTAAAAGAAAAATGATGGAGGATTACATAATTGTTTTGGAATAATTATCCTTGACTACAAGGATCAATAACAAGGGTGATGCCAGTCTGAGGCTGGACAATAAGTTGCTGGGTAGATGTCTGTCGGGGTGCTCTCTCGGTCAGCCAGGCCCGGGCTCCTGATTTCCCTGGCCGTGGCCACCGAGTGATCCCTGGAAGATTCCCTATCCCCCCCAGGCAGGACCAGATAAGTTGCCCTCAGGCGTAAGCCAAAGAAGGATCCCCGAAGGTGGGTGAGTGCACCGCCTGCCTATTCAGCCCGCAAAGGAACACTCAGACGCGGTGGGGGTTCCGTCAAGCAGTTCCATTTATTGTCTTTTAAGCACTTGTATTTATATCTAAGCAAGCGGGGATTTCCACACTGAGAGCCAATCACTGGAAAGGTCACATGTGCATGCACCTTACTTTCCTATGCTTACCCTACTGATCATGCACTGATCACGAGCGCAGAACAGTGCAACTACCAATAAAAATTTTTGTGGAACTAAAAGTGACACTCCCCCTTTGCTCCTCTATGTGCCATCTTGTGTGGACCATGCGGGTGGGGAACAGCTGCCATTTGGTGTGGCCTCCTTTCACCCTAGCAATTGCTATAGAAAGTGGAGCGGTTGCAGCCCAACAGATGTCCTCGCAGAAATATTTTTTGTGTAAGGTTGCAATTGCCTTTGTGCAAGGTTGTGGTTTTGCAGAGTCCTTTGTGACAGTTCTTGTTATAAAGCATACATGCACGAGAACACACACCCCTCTACATGGCCATCCCCAGCTCTATTTGTCAGGGTTTTTTTTAACACAAGTTACTCCATTTTGATTCTGACAACTTTCACTCACAGTAGCCTTAGCCACATGTAGCTACTGGGCAACTGAAATGCAGTTAGTCCAATTGAGAAGTGCTATAAGCATAAAATACACTTTTGTGTATTTTTGAATTTTGAAGACTTAGTATGAAAAAAGAATGTAAAAGTCTTCATTAATTATTTTGACACTGATTACACATTGAAATAAAATTTTAATATATTAGATTAAATAAAATATACTATTAAAACTAATTTTAACACATTTTAAAGTATTTGCTTTTTAACTTTTCTAATGTGGAAAAACTTTTAATGTAAAAAATTGAAAATTATGTATGCGGCTTGCACTATATTTCTATTGGACATTAATGATCTAGATATAGCATATGTAAAATGTGATACTGATTCTTTTATTGGCAACTAGAATGGACATTCAATGCTAGAATTTTAAGTATTTTTATTTCATAAAAATATCTAATAAAACTTAATTAAATTTTCAAAAAATGAATTAAAAAATTTAACTTTAGATAATTTTTATTACAATGTTTTATATGAACTAATTAGTTTGTATTTTGACTTTTAATAGATCATTTTGAATATTTTAAAAGAAAAAATTACGTTCTGGAAAAATGTATGTAAAATAATTTTAATTTTATATTTATTTTAATTTTTGCTAAAAATATATTCAAATGTATTCTTTGAATACAATTACAATTAATTTTTAGTTCTTTAGCTCATCACTGTTAATAGAGCACAAATTATGTGAAAATCTTAATTAGAGCAGCATGATAAATGACCTTTTTCTAATGAAAGTAAGAAAAATAAATTTATGGAATTAATTATAAATAACTTATAAATTATATACTTTTATGTTTTTATTCATCTAAACATCAGTGGCCCATCATCAAAAGTCCCTAAAATGTAGAGTAATAATTAAATTGCCAGCTATCAGTAACTAAAAATCATAGCTTTAAACATGTATTTCAATTTCATTATTACAGATGTACTGTTGTTACAGTTGGAGGAGAGAACATATTTTATTTTACAGCTTATTAGCCTGACATCTAAATATCTAGACAAAAGGTATGTGGGCATCTATTTCTACTCTTCCTCTGGAGCTCACAAATGTTAGGAGTGGAACTTTTCTGATCATATAGGAGACCCAGGGTAACCAGAAAGTTCTGAGTGAAATAGGATGTTCTCTGTGGAATTGCATCACAGCTGAAGCTTCCAGGCTTCTAGGGATCCTTCAGAGCTTACACATTTTGTATGGCCTATCAAGTTCTGTGTGAACCAAAATAGAGTCTCTAGCCTAATCCCTTTGCATATTTACTCCTGGGATGGATCTAGGAAATAGGGGAAGAAAATGAACCTGACAATGTCTTTGCATATGTGTCTCCCTGCTTCTGCCATTTTCCAGGGTGAATTAAATAGCCTGGTTAAAAATTGCTGAGACAAGTTAAAAGCAAGCTCAAAGCTTCTGCAATATATGCAATATAATAGTTGTGGTGCCAACTTTTGGTAGAAACAGCATCAAAGGGTGGAGGAGGTGGAAGTGATGCTACTCAAGGACGCATCTGCCAGTTAAACTACAATTGAGGAGTAAGACTTGGAGAATCCAAAGGAAATATATGAGCTGTTCATTAGGTTGATTCACATATTTTTTTTAACAGTACCTGAAAAGGGACCACCATAAAATGCGTCAGTCCAGTGTGGATAAGTACTGCGAATTATACCTACTGTGGACAAGCTTTACTTACCTCTTGAAATCAATGGCTGTTAGTGACAGAAACTGTAGAGCTATAAATGATCATTCTACCAGAAATAAAAGTGGTCTTGAAAGCAAAAGCCCAGAGTTCTATTGCTAGTTTTGGTATTTCCCAGCCATATAACCCAGGACAGGTTAATAAATTGGTCTAGGCTTCAATCTCCTACCCGCAAAATGGTGAAGAAAAAAAAAAATTGCGCTGCTTATCATAAGCTGATATGAGGATCACATTAAACCATTTAAGGGAAAGCACTTTGAAAATTGTAAAGTGGCTTACAAATATAAAATAGTATTATTTTTGGTTTTACTCTGTGATATTTCCTTCAGGAAGTTAGGACTGATTACTATTATTACTATTATCATTATATATAGACATGGATTTTTTTGATTTGATTATCTAGTAAGAAATATTTCTTTTTCAAATGACAATTCAGAATTCTTAATTATTGGGTCCGCCGCCGGCCGACCCAAATAGCCCTAGCCTCATTCTTTGGTGGGCGAGCAAATGGCCCAGATTCCTCTTTCTTCCCTTTGGAAGGAGACAGGGGATGAGAGCCGTGAAGAGAGGTGAGCGCACCGCCGGCCCCAACCAGCCCGGTTAAAGGACACTCAGAAGCGGCGAGGGTTCTGTCGAGCAGTTCCGTTTATTATTACACAAGCACTTGCTTTTAAAGGCAAATGAGGAAGGGAGGTTTTTTACATAATCCTATCAGCTTAAAGATCAAGGGCATGCATCCTGTCTCAATGCCTAGCTATTGCAACCAGGCAGTGTTCACAAGCACAGAAGCCCGTATTTGGCCAATAAGGGCTAAGGCAAGGTTCCCGCAGACACTCCCACCCTACTTCCTCCCTGCGCTGTCTTAGGCTGCCACATTAATATGCCCTTGTGAGCCATAATGGCGCCACTTGTAATGTCACTTAAGGTGGCTTTAGTTTTTAAGGCCTGACACTTAATCACCAACTGTCAAATATCAAAACTTTATTAAAGTACTGCTCCAGAGAAGCTTCAATTTCACTCATCAATTTCACTCACTAATATAGGGATATGTTTTCCCTTTGAATTCCTATTACTGTTAACCTCTGCTTTGATTTTTAAAAACCACATGATTTCTTTCCTGTAAGATACCTGTGTTGTCATAATAAACATTACTATTTTACCAGTGTCAGCTTTTCTCCTGTCTCTCTGTCCCACGCTCATCTACACTCTGTCCCACGCTCATCTACAGTGTTGATTGAGAAGGATCCTCTATTATCCTGACTGTTTTTAGAGGAAAAGGACCCTTGTACCTCCCTTCTCCCCAGAGGTATCTGTGAGTTCTGACAGACTAGTTGGGCTTCTGGACACTCCCTGTGCAACCTTGCCCTATCAGATAAAGCTGGGAGTGAGACTCTGACAGGTGCTTCAGTCACTATCCTATGATGGAACTCTAATCAGACCTATGTTGTGCAAGAGGCTGTGTGGGGGTGATTTCTGTTCTCTGCTCCAGATGAATACCTTGCTGTATCTGTGTGCTCAGAGTGCATGAAATCCTTTACAAAGCTTTAAACTAAAAGAGAATAACAATATGAAAGTGCTAGGACATTGTTACTGTCACTAAAAGATGCACATTTCATTATGTGAGAAGGAAACCTCAGGCCCCAACATATTAGAATAAAATAATGTATTCATTTTTTAATAGCTAACTGAGGAAAGGTCTTGGGCCTTTATGTATTCAGATAGTAAGTTAATTCAGGCTCATCCTAGAAGACACAATTAAAAGATAATTTTAAAAAGGAAAGATAAATAAATAAATATTAGAAAAGGTTTTAACCATTCCGTGCCTTCTATTTAATCTGCAGAGATAATTTTAGAATTTCAGAATACTATTTATTATGTTTATTGGCACAGTTTGATGTTAGGAAAGTTAATTGTGTGTGTTTTACTTGTTATAAATATTCTCTAAGAATTCATATTGATCACATTTTGAGAAATATTAATTCCAAACAGGTGGCCAGTCCCTTAGTATTTCCTCGTCTTAGAGGCAAAAGGTGGCAAGACCCCTAGAGGAGCTGTTTCCTTTCTGGGGGTGCTCAAAAGTCCATACCTTCAACACAGCTACTATCAGCTTTGCTGATGATTTCAATGTGCTGAATGTGGACTAAAGCAGCAGAGCCCCTGGAAATGGCTTGATACTTCAGCAGAAACCAGTGTGAGCAAATGATGGATGACTGGAGCCCTCTCGAATCTTAGTGATACAAAAGATGCAAGGTACAGCCTCGGGTAGGTTCCTACTGAATTTTCTCACCAGCCTATAAGAATTAGGCATGGAGTTGGATTTCAGGTGATTTATAGATTATAAACAAATATGTTTGTTCTTGTGCTTTTGAATTTGTGAACAGAGATTCTGCTATATCGATGTTATAGCTTTTTACACGCAAATTCACAAACTGAATAAGGGATTAGAGAGAGTTAATTATGAATTCTTGGCTTGAACAAGAGGTTATTGCTGTGCTGAGGATCTCAGAACAGTTAGGCTTACAGATATAGAACAGCAATATTCACTTTTTTCTTTATCCTTTATTTATGAAAACAGTAACTAAGTATACAAATTGAACTTTATTTAGAAAAAACATCACTATTCAATCATCCAAACATAACTATTTTAATGATGTGTGTGTGTGTGTGTGTGTGTGTGTGTATCCTTCCAGTCTATATACTTATATATTAACAAGTAACCTGTGTTCCCAGTTTGAGGAGTATCATGGAGGAATTTCAGCAGGATTGTTGAAAGCCCACATTCCTTCCTGCTCTTGGCAGAGAATCCCGTGTGATGGTTGGCTTCTGTACTCTCTTTGGTGGCCTTTAAGTTGCTCTTGCTGCCACCTCATGGTCTCCGTTGCTGCTGGCTGCCTTTATTGCCAAGGGTGTGGGATGGCTTTATGTGATTTGAAAGCTTGTCGCTGCTGAGTTCATTTGAAGATTTTCTTGTGCATCAGGATGGCAGAGTTTCAGCTTGAATCTGGACAAAAGCTCCTGCAGGTCCAGGCCCCTCCAAGTGTGAATGGAAATTTGTGAAGCCAGTCTATTTTCCTGGGTCCTGAAGAGCATATGGAAAGAACTTGAGCTTTGTCTCCTGCTTGGGCTACTAAGCATTTTGGGTAAATTGTGAGATAGTCTGAAAGAAGTCCAATTGAAGGGGTGCTGCAGAGTCTCCTGGAAGAAAACTCATCCTAAGAGTGGAAGGAGGGAGCCTTAATGAGCTCCCCAGTAAAACACTGTTAGTTGTCAGAGGAGAAAACAGACTCTGACTATAGCTTTATGACTGTCACTCACATCTGCTTCCAGCCCAGTCCCGTACATTCATGTCTGGTTCTAGGCAAAGTAAAAACGGAAAGAGCGTTCACTGAAAAATTTATAAAACATTAAGTCTCTTTCTCACACATACACACACTCTCTCTCTCTCTCTCTCTCTCTCTCTCTCTCTCTCTCTCTCTCTCTCTCTCTCTCTCTCTCACACACACACACACACACACACACACACACACACACACACACACACGCTGCATTGTTTTCAACCCCTAAGACTGAAAGTTACAAAGGGGAGAGAGGTAACCCCCAATTTGCCTCAGATTACCAAACTTTGTTGCTGTGAACTTTTAAGAAACACAGAGTGTGGTAAAGTCCTTGGTGGTCAGTAGAGTAGCAACAGGGTTTGCTGACAAATGAGATTCTCGGAGGAACCAGACATAGGAGAGCAGTGGTGACCCTTGGACAAGGCAGCAGGAGAATGAGTAAGGCTAGATTTGTTCCAGATCACAAGTGAGACATTCCCTGGGGACTCTCAGAAATACCTAAAGTGAACATTTTAGGGGCTGAGTACCAGCATTATGCAGATAGGGAAAGTAAGCCCTGAAGTCTGGGTGGTCTTCATGTGATCCTGAGTGCACCTATAGGCAGGTGAGACCTTGAGAAACTTGCATTTCACTAGTGTTTGCCTCATCTCCTCAGAGCTAAATGCAGGCCCATAAACCCCCAGATGGAGGATTCTGCTACAATTAACTCCTGTCTGGTCAAAAAGGTCTGGCCCTCTTGGGTTTTTACAGTGTACCTGATTTATAACTCTTGCCTTATTATTTTTCTTTCATTTTTATTCAGCATATATTTATTAAGTACATTCTCTGTGTGTGGAGATATAGTAATGAACAAAACAAACCTTGATCCAGTCATAATAGAACTCATAGCCTGGTATGCAAGACAGACAAAAAAATTCATTCATTCAACAATTTTTATTAACTACCTACAATATACGAGATACCATTCAGTGTTTTTAGCATAACAACGAACAAGTGAGCAAGGATCTAATTCTCAAAGAGTATATGTGGTAGGAGAAGACAGATAATAAACACATAAATAAATGAATAGGATAACTACAAATAATGATAAGTGCTAAGAAGGGAATAAGCATGGTGATGTGATAGAGAACAACAGAAGAGAATTGGGGGTTATCTTAGGTAAGGCCTTAGGCAAGGCCTCATTGAAGATGTGATGTTTGAACAGGTACCTAAAAGTTGGAAAAGGGCCAACCACTGAAGACCTGTGGATGAGTGTTTTAGGCAGAAGAAATAATAACAGAAAGGACCCTTAGTCAGGAAAAATTTCACTGTGTTCTAGGAACTGAGAAGAGGCCAGTGAGCTGGAGGTTGGGGAGAGAGAAGAAAGAGTGGGATGAGATGGGCTTGGAGAATTAGAAAGGGTCAACCATTCAGGGCCTAGAGACTTTGGTAAGAAGCATGGCTTCCCATCTAGGTTACTAGGAAGGCTATGAATGGTTGAAAGCAGGGGCCTGTCATGATCTGAGAAATTACAATAATGTGTGATGAGGTTTTTCCTTCAGCACCCCTTACCTTGTTCTCAAGGAATTTAAAATAAGTTCCTTAGAGATGGTCCTGAGAAAAGGATAGGTGGCACTACTCAGTGTCCTACCACAAAGCTTACTGTTCACACTAATGTATGGTGTGTCTGCATTGACCCAAATACCTCAAACTCCTGCCTACTCCTGGGGACATAAGATGGGATACTTCCTGAGATACTGGGGTGGCTTTGGTCTCTTCCTCTCTGCTCGAGGATTTCCTTACCTACACTATTTAGCTGTTGCCTCTCCCAGGAGGTTCATGGAGTTCAAACTTCTGTTGGTCTAACATTCACACTTTGGCAAATATATATGTACAATTTGTGGTTTAATGGAGTCTCAATTATGGTAATGCAACAGGAAAAATGGCAGAGATGTCCTGTGGACCCATATATATGGTTTGTAGGTTTGAGTATTGTGTTCCCCTGAAATTCATATGGTAAAACATAATTACTAATGTGATGCTGTTAGGAGGTGAGGCCTTTGGGAGCTGGTTGTCATGAGGGCTCAACTCTCATAGATGGGATTAGTGCCACTATAAAAGAGTGCCCTGAGAGCTGTCTTGCCCATTTCACCATGTGAGGGGTCAAGGAGAAGGCACCATCTATGAACCAGGAAACAGGCCCTCACCTGACACCAAATTTGTCTTGATTTTGGTCTTTCCAGCCTCCAGAACTGTGAGAAATAAATTTTTGTTGCTTATAAGCTTCCCAGTTTGTGGTATCTTGTTGAGCAGAAATTTATCATCTAAGACAATAAGTTATATATATATATACAGCGATACCACTATATATATATAACATTCTTCTCTATCTATGGTAACTTTCTTTGCTCTGAAGTCTACTTTGATGTCAATATAGCCACTCCAGTTCTTTTGAATAGAACAAAGTTGGAGAGCTAACATGATCTGATTTTTACAAAGCTACAGTAGTCAAAACAGGATGATATCAGTATAAAAATATACAAATAAGTCTATAGAACAAAATAGAAAGTATAGAAATAAATTTATATATACATGGTATCTTAGTCCATGTTGTGCTACTATAACAAAATACCACAGACTGGGTAATTTATAATGAAAAGAAATTCATTTCTCACAGCTCTGGAGGCTGGGAAATCCAAGGTTAAGGGGCCCACATTTTGCAAGGGCCTTTTTGCTGCATCATCCCCTGGCAAAAGATGACAGGTCACAGGAGCATGTGCAAAAGAGAGAGGGAAAGGACAGGGCTAAACTCATCCTTTTATCAGGAACCCATTCCCATGATAACTAACCCACTCCTGCAATAACAACAGCATTAATTCATTCCCCTAATCACCTCTTAAAGTTCCCATCTTTTGACACTGTTACATTGGGGATTGAGTTTCCAACACATGAACTTTGGCAGATATATTCAAACCATAGCATGTAAAAAACTTATTTTTAACAAAGGTGCAAAAGCAATGCAGTGGGTAAAAGACAGAATTTTTAACAAATGGCATTAGAGCAATTATATACCCACATGCAAAAATAAATTTGGATCCTTATATCCTATATAAAAATTAACCCAAAGTAGATCATTAACCTAATTGTAAAACTTGAAACTATAAAACTTATAGAAGAAAAATAAGAAAAAAAAATCTTTGTAAACTTAAATTAAGCAAATATTTCTAAGATCCATTAAAGAACAATTTGGACTTTATCAAAATAAAAATTGTCTGCTCTTTGAAAGACGCTATTAAGAGAATAAAAGACAAGTCACAGAATGGAGAAAATATTTTCAAATCATATGTCTGACAAATGACTTGTATCCAGTATATATAAGGAATATAAAAAACTGTACAATAAGAAAACAAACAACCCATTTTTTTAAATGTGCAAAAGGTTTGAACAGGCACTTCACCAAAAAAACTGCAGATGGCGAATAAACACTTGAAACATACTCAAAATTATTAATTGTTAAGATTAAAACTAAAACCAAATAAACAAGAATAAATTAAAACCAGTATGAACTACTATACACATATTAGAATGGCTAAAATTAAAAAGATTGGCCACACCAAGTATTGGAGAAGATATGGAGGAACTGTAACTCCTATACAATGCTGGTAGATGGAATGTAGAATGATTACATCCACTCTGGAAAAAATTTGTCAGTTTGTTCAAAAGTTACACATATACCAATGGAAAACTTCCAGTCAAGATGGTGGAATAGACTGTCCCCACCGTCACTCTCTCCCACAAATCAACTAATTTACAACTATTAAAAAGCAACAACAGCCAAGTTGGGGCTGCTAGAGTTCAGGGGAAGAGGAAGAGAGACCAACAGAGGGCATGAAGGTGGGAGAAGCCACAATGAGATAAAGAAAGAACCCATCCGACTGTTTTGAATCCTGGCTGTTTCCAGGCTGAAGATGCTGAGTGTGTGGAGCAGGAACTGGCAAAAGCTGAAGCTGTGCCCTTCAGATGAAGTTGCTTGGAGGCAGCAAGGGAGAAGAGGGCCTTGGTGGCCCCCAGATCAGCAATACCACTAATAAGGTTCCCATGGACCCACATAGGACTGAGGAGCAACAACAAATGAAAAAAAGGAGCCACTTAGAGGCTGGTGAGTCATTGTAAGGGACTGAAATACAGCCCATCCCATGGGAAGTGTTTGGAGCATGGGTGATGGGGGAGATGGGCCCACTGGGAGAACACTTGGGAACAGCAAGGACAGCTGATCTGCCTCTCAAGCAACATAGGACTACTCAGAAGAGACTGGTCAGGAATATAGAATTGCATGAGGTGCAGTCTGATGAAAAGACTCAGGCCCAAACTAGTGTTTCTCCACAACCCGGGGTGCATTGGATTTCTCCAAGCCCAGAAGTACCTATAAAGTCAACCATCAAAACCTGAGCCACACAAAAAGCCTTGCCCAGTGAATCAGCAGCAAAGCAGCAATTTAGCTCAACTACCGAACTCAAGTACTGGTCCCCACAGGAAGTTCTCCGACTTTAGTAAGCAAAGGACAACAAATTAGTTCTAGCATAGAGTTTAAGTGGTGGGAACAGCAAATAATCCAACACAGAACTGAAAGAAAAAGCAGGTTACCCATTGGGGCCTGCCCGGGGTCCTGAGGTATGGATCTGGAGACCAGACCCTCCTCCCACAACCAAGCACACCACCAGAACCACAGGGCCTGCCTGGGGTCCTGAGGCATAGAACCAGGGACTAGACCCTCCTCCCCCAACCAGGCACACTGCCAGAGCCATGGGGCTCTCCCAGGGTCCTGAGGCATGGATTGGGAGCCACTAGCAACTAGGTGAGGAGCATGCCAATAACATCACTTCCATGTGGGTGGCTCACCACAGCTACCACAATAACCACGGCTGCCACAAAAGAAGCTAGATACCACAACCACCATTCAGATGGTCCGCCAATCACTGGAGTGCATTGACACAAGGAGAGTCACCAGAAGAGACCAAAGAAAAGAAGAGGATATCTCTCTGACAAAGCCCATTCCAGAGAGACAGAAGAAGCGTCTGCTCTATGATAATATTGGGGGACATGAACACATCTCTCAGCATTGGACAGATCATCTAGGCAACAAATCAACAGAGCAACCATTACTCTTTCAGAAGGAGTGAAGAAATCTAAGGTTATCAGAGGTGGGAGGGTGGAGGGAGAGGGGGATGTGAAGAGGTTGGACAAGGAACATAAAGAATAAGAACAATTTTTGTAACAATATATATGCAAGTAATATTGATTTGATTAACATGTCAATGTTGAACCCCAAAATAATGTATAATCAATTAAAATTCAATAAATTTTTTTTAAAAGTTACGTATATACCTATCATATGATACAGCCATTCTACTCCTAGGTGTTTACTCAAGAGAAAAGGAAATATAGTCCATACAAAGACTGTGTATCAATGTTCTTAGCAGCTTTATTTGTAATAGCACCCAAATGAAAAACACAAGTGTGCATCAAAAGGTAAGTGGATGAACAGATTATGATATAACCATAAAGTGGACTACAACTCAGCAATAAAATGGAATGGACATTTGGTACCTGAAACACCATGGATGAATCTCAAAACATTATGCCGAGTGAAAGAGCCAGACAAAAAAGGATACATATTGTATGATTCCATTTATATCAAATTGTAGGAAATGCAAGCTAATTTATACAAACAGCAGATTAATGGCTCCTTGGAGGCACATGGAGAAGGAATGTGAGGGAGGAAGGGATAACAAAAGGTCACAAGAAAACTTTTTGAGGGGGAATAGATATGTTAACTATCTTGACTGTGGTTTTAGTTTTGTGGCTGTGTACATATGTCAAAACTTATCAAATTGTGCAATTTAAATATGTATAGTTTATTGTATGTAATGCCTAAATATAACTTTTAAATATCATGTATATTTCCTCCAAAAAGCTACTATTGAATTGATGTACATTTTTAAGAAACATGCAGAATTTAACCTAAAACCTATAGCTTATTACTTCAACCACAGTAACCAATTCCGTCAATACTTTACACTCTGTCCTTCTGTTCTCCCCACCCTACCACGTGTGCACCTAACACAAAATTATGCACTTCTCTGTTCCAACTCCCAGATGCTAGAAAAAGGCTGTAAAACTCTGAATGATGTTGTCCATTGGTAACTGTTTGCTATTGCATTTCCAGCTGTAGATTTTGGTGTGCCAGCACTGAGAGTCTGAGGGAGTTTACTCTAAAAAATGCCTTTCTGACCTAGTTCAATCCCTCCATACAGTTGATGATGCACAGAAAGCCCAGAAAAGTAGTCGCTTGGCCAAGAGTTAGGGCTAGGACCTAAGCATCTGAACTCTAGGCCAGAGATTTTTTTTCCAAGACCTAGAGTCAAGTGTGCAAAGACTGTGTAATGAGGGTACCTAATCTAGTATATCTTCCCTGAAGAGCAGGCATTGAAATAAAGACTTGAAGAATAACTGAGGAACTGGTGGGTGCTAAATGAGAAGGATTATTCCAGGTAGGGGGAACAGCAGATAGGAAGGACACCTGTTGGAGGAACCAGAATCTAGTGTGTCTAGAGCTTATATGCTAGAACATAGTGAACAGTGATGGGAAGCATGGCATAAGATGTGGCTCAAGAGGGAGGTAGAAACCAGATCATGCAGAGCCTCATAGACTGAATTAAGGATGTTGGGCTTTATTTTTAAAATAACAGAAAGCTACCAAAGACTTTAACAATATGATTTACACTTTTAAAGGACCATCGGGAGAAGGGTAAGATCAAATGTGAAGATACAAATTGGGAAAGCATTGCTATAGTCCTTATAAAAAGATTTTAATTAATGGCCTTAACAAAGTTATGACAGAAGATAAGGAGAAATGTATATGGAATCAAAAAACATAAGGAACATAAATTAAAATTAGTATTAATTTAGGAACAAAAAGGGGAGAGGTTTTGAGGATGGCATTACAATGAGGACTAGAAGGGTATTTCACATTGTTTTCTTTTGCCTTATTCTTTTCTGGTTTAATAGCTTTCTGGTACCTTCTTGTACCCTGCACAATGTCAGCACAGCACATTAGTTAATAAACATTATTTAGGACAGTCAGCTCTCAGACACTAGACTGATTCTGTTACCCTCCCTAGACACACCTTGTTATATAGACTGAACTGTGTCCCCCCAAAATTCGTATATTGAAGCCCTAAACCCCAATGTGACTATATTTGGAAAAAAGGCCTGTACAGAAGTAATTAACATTAAATGAGGTCATAAGGGTGGGGCCCTAATCCAATAGGACTAATGAACTTCTAAGAAAAGGAAGAGGCTCCAGAGATTTTACCCTCTTTCTGCTCTCCCACAGAAAGGAAGACCTCTGTGAGGACAGGTAGAAGTTGCTGTCTGCAGGGTGAGGAGAGAGGCCTCACTACAACCCTGCTAGGAACCAGATCTTAGGTTTCTAGCCTCCAGAGCTGTGAGAAAATAAATTTCTGTTGTTTAAGCACCCACTCTGTGTTTTTTTGTTATAGCAGCCCAAGCTGACTAATACATACCTCTACCCTAAAGACACATCTAGTGCTATTGCTGTCATATATTTTACTTCAGTGTATGTTACAAACCTGATAATACATTGTTATTATTTTGCCTTAGATGTCTTTTTAAAAGATTTTTTAAATAAAAAAAATTTTTGTGTATACACATATTTACGATTTCTAGTGTTCTTTATTCTTTTATGAAGATTCAGATTTTTTC
The DNA here is from genome assembly GCF_027409185.1 of Cynocephalus volans. Taxonomy (NCBI): domain Eukaryota; kingdom Metazoa; phylum Chordata; class Mammalia; order Dermoptera; family Cynocephalidae; genus Cynocephalus; species Cynocephalus volans. The sequence continues at coordinate 85,020,665 of NC_084464.1, forward strand.
TGCCTGAAGGACTTTTAATGTTTCTTGTACTGCACTTCTACTCATGATGAATTTTTCCAACTTTGTATGTCAGAAAACATGTTTATTTTCCCTGTATAATGAGCATTTTGTTTGGATATACAATTCTAGGTTTATAGATTTGTTTTCTTTTCCTTTCGGTATTTTAAAGATGCTGTTCCACTGTCTTCCAGGTTACATGGTTTCTTGCAGGAAGTCTGTTGTCATCCTTATAATTGTTCCTTTCTATGTAATGTGTCTTTTTTCTCTGGTTGCTTTTAAGATTTCCTATTTATTACTAGTTTTAAGCAATTTGGTTATGTGCCTAGGTGTAGTTTTTGTAAAGTTTATTGTGTTTGGGATCCATTAAACTTCTTCAATCTGTTGCTTTATAGTTTTCATCATATTTGGAAAATTTTGGCCATTTCTTCTTAAATATATTCTTCAATTCCCTTTCCTTTCCTTTGAAAACTCCAATTACATGTATATTAGTACCCTTTTGTCTTTTTTATCTCTAGACATTTGTTTTGGGTGTTCTCATGTATTCCACTTCTCTCCCTAAAATGTTTACAATTTTTTTCTAATTTCTGTAATGTATGGAATACAGTTATAATTAATTTTTTAGTGTCCTTGTCTACTAGTTCTATAATCTGTACCATTTCTAGGTTTGTTTCCATTGATTGATCCCCCTCCCCTCCACTTAGAGTTACATTTTCCTGCTTTGAATGCCTTGTAATTTTTTCAAGTAGATTCCAGACATTATTAATTTGATCTTACTACATTTTCTTATATTTCTAGAAATATTCTTAAGTTTTGTCTTGGGGTGCAGTCATGTGGTAACAGTCTGATTCTTTTAAGGTTTGCTTTTAATCTTTATTAGTCTGAGCCAGTGTAGGCTTTAGTCTAGGGCTAATTTTACCCCAGAACTGAGACAGTATCATAAGTCCTCTACCTGTTGCTCTGTAAGCATAAACTATCCCTTGCCCTTTATGAGCTCCAGAGATTATTCCCATTGATCCTTTCCCCTGGCTATTTTCCCCTCCCCTTGGGGTGGTTTCTTCATACACATGCACTTATTGGTACTCAGAGACTCGAGAGGATCCTCTGCAGATTTCCAGAATTCTCTCTGTGTCCTGCTCTCTTTTCTCTGGTACTATTTCCTGTGAACTTTAGCCACCTTGGCCACCCCAGACTCCATCTCCTTAACTTAGAGAGAATTCCAAGCAATGCCTGGTTTCCATGTTTCTACACTGCAGCTTGAAAACATGAGGACAACTTATGACTTGCTTGTTTCCCTTCATAAGGATTACTTTATGGAATGCTTTTGTTGTTTCTAGTCTTTTTATATTGCCTGGTGTCTAATGCTTGAATATCATCGCTTCATTTATTTCATACAGATTGTTGTTGTTTTCAGAGAATAAATATGGGCCATGTTTCTTCATCTTGGCTGAACTCTAATTCTATATTTGAGAATTTTATTTTTATAAGGCTAAATGTGCAGTTTTACATTGATCCCTATAAATGTCACATTGTTAATTTTGTCCTTTTAAATTCACTTCTAGCATTTTGTCTTTTTTGCTTTAATTAGTAGTGAAAAATTAATAATAATTATTCCCATATGTTTGTCACACAGGTAAAATATGTAGTTTAGTATAAGACTAAGGACAGACAGAGCTCTGAGACCTTTCAGTAGGGATCAACCTGAAGTTCTCCTTGAATAATTATGAAGTACTCTTTGAGAAAAATGATTCAGAGTTGCAGAATCACCTAATATTAACTTATGGAACTTAAATGCTCCTCTTTTGCCCACAAAAACCGTAGGAGAGTCTTTATCACTTTCTTTGCCCAAATTAAGATATTCTATATTTATAGCCTTTGCTTTTCTAAATTTAGAAACAATCAAAAAGAATTTAGTATATGTTATATGACCTGTTCTTTTTATTATTTTTTCATTGGCATGTAATAATTGTACATACATATGGGGTACAATGTAATATTTGGGTACATGTATACAATGCGTAATGATCAAATGAGGATAATTAGCTTATCCATTATTTCAAAAATTTCATCATTACTTGTGTTGAGAACATTCAGAATCTCTCTTCTAGCAATTAAAAAATACACAATAAATTAATGTTGACTATAGTCACTTTACAGTGCTATAGAACACTAGAACTTATTTTTCATATCTAGCTGTGGTTTTGTGTCTGCTGGCCATGCTCTTCCTATTCCACCCCCTTTCCGGTCTCTAGTAACTATTCTACTCTCTACTTCTACAAGATCAACTTTTTTTAGCTTCCACATATGAGTGAGAACATATGATATTTATTTTTCTGTGCCTGGCTTAATTCACTTAACATAATGTTCTCCAAGCTCATCCAGGTTATGATGAAGGACAGAATTTCATTCTTTTTGTGGCTGAGTAGTATTCCATTGTGTATATATACCACATTTTCCTTATCTAGTCCTCCATCAATGGACATTTAGGTTGATTCCATATCTTAGCCATTATGAATAGTGCTGTAATAAAAATGGAAGTGCGGATATCCCCTCAACATACAGATTTTCTTTCCTTTGGATATAATCTCAGTAGTAGGATTGCTGGATCATATGGCAGTTCTATTTGTGAAACCTCCATACTGTTTTCCATAATAGCTGTACTAATTTACATTCCCATGAGCAGTGTATAGGAATTCTCTTTTCTCTGCATCCTTGCCAGCATTTGTTATTTTCAGTCTTTTTTTATAATAGTCATTCCAACTGGGGAGAGGTTATATCTCACTGTGATTTTGATTTGCATTTCTCCAATGATTAGTGATATTTAGCATTTTTTCATATACTTGTTGACCATTTGTATGTTTTCTTTTAGGAAATGCCTATTCAGCTCATTTGCACATTTCTTAATCAAATTATTTAATTTTTGCTGTTGTTGAGTTGTGTTCCTTGTATATTCTAGATATTAATCCTTTGTTTGCTGCATAGTTTGCAAGTATTTTCTCCCATTCTGCAGGTTGTCTCTTCACTCTGTTCATTGTTTTCTTTGCTGTACAGGAGCTTTTTGCTTAGATATAATTCTATTTGTTTACTTTTGCTTTTGTTGCCTGTGCTTTTGAGGTCTTATTTATAAAATCTTTGCGCAGACAGATGTCTTGAAGTGTTTCCCCTATACTTTCTTGTCGGGCTTTAAAAACTAACACCACCTTAAGTGACATTACAAGCGGTGCCATTATGGGCCCACAAGGGCGTGTCAATGTGGCAGGCGTATCAATGTGGCAGGCTAAGACGGCACCAGGAGGAAGTAGGGTGGGAGTGTCTGCAGGAACCTTGCCTTAGCCCTTAATTGGCCACACTTGTGAACACTGTGTGATTGCAATAGATAGGCATTGAGACAGGACCCTTAAGCTGATTGGAGGATGTAAAAAAACCTGCCTTCCCCATTTACCTTTAAAAACAAGTGCTTGTGTGCTAATAAACGGAACTGCTGGACAGAACCCCCGCCATGTCTGAGTGTCCTTTAACCGGGCTGTTTTGGGGGGGGCTGGCGGTGTGCTCACCTCTCTTCACCGCTCTCTTCCCCTGTCTGGGGACTGGAGGGAAAGAGGAATCCCAGGCCGTTTGCTCACCCACCGAAAGGAACGAGGCTAGGGCTGTTCGGGTCGGCCGGGGGCGGACCCAACAGAGTGGTGCCCTGTGTGAGGTGTTTCTTAAAACTCATGGGTGAAAGGTGAGCGAGTGAGGCCCCCGGCTGCTCGGTCCTGAATGAAGGTCGACAAAGGGTGATCAACCAGCGGTAGTGGCCATGAAGTAATCCGCCTGTGTGTCAGGGTGAGTACCATAACAGTAGGAAGTCCCTGCACTTCTATGCCCTGAAAGGAGCACTTATTTATTAGGCAGCACACACACATATATATATATAGGGCTTTAAGGGAAAGCTGATTGGCTAGAATACAATCCCTACTTAGCATACCGCATGGGGCTCAGGGAAAGCTGATTGGTGTGTGATTCGCGCCGGTGGGAAGGAGAATACAGATGAGAAGGGCAACCAGCGCCCTGATGGGGGGTGGCCGAGAAGGGCTTATGTGATCAGGGTCTGATCCCTTGGGGCATTTGGGTTCTTACATTCCTTGGTGTGATCCCTTGGGGCATTTGGGTTCTTACATTCCTCGGTGTGATCCCTTGGGGCATTTGGGTTCTTACATTCCTCCCTTTTTCTTGTTTTAGGAAAGGGGACGTTGAAGTCATCGAGCTACTTCCTGCTGAACTGGGGTGTTGTGGGGGGGCCAAAGGGAGGAAGGTACATAAATACCCATTATGAAACACCAAAGGAGGGTGGAGAAACAAGTAATTTCAAAAGGGGAAAAGTCAATAAACATTCCTTGAACCCAAAAGTCGAATATGCACTAGTTCCATTGTTCGTAGTTGGAGACTGGAGGGAGCAGCCAGGCGTCGGTGGCGAGGGCGTGTAGGAATGCGTTTCCTCTGTAAGGTGGTGTCTCTTCAGCATCGGCTGAGGTGCTCACGAGATGAAGTGGGGGGTTCATCAGTACCTAGAAGCTGGTAGTTACTAAGCAAAAGCTGGTTAAAGGCCTGATTAGAGATTTTTCCCACTTGGGTTTGAAGAAACCTAATGATGCAGGGCAAAAAAAGGCAGGTTATGAGGATAATGATTAGAGGTCCCAAAATGGGCCAAATCCAAGTTAGGATAGGGTTTAAGATAAAAGAAGAAAAGGGATTAGAACTGGATGTGGTTCGTAGGTTGGAAGCTAAATCGGTGAGTTTGATGATGTTTGTTTCTAAGGAGGTAATTTGTCTCTGTAGAGAGGAAAGAGATTCAGCAGTGGAGGTCAGAGCCCTTTCAAGTTTAGCATTTATGTCTTTGACTGCCCATAAACTGTGTCCTAAGGCTCCTCCCAACAGGCCGGCTCCGACCGCTGCTGTTGTTAGGGAAATACCAACCATCATCGGGAGGAAGGCGGCCCTTTTTTGCCTTGAGTGGGGATGAAGAAGATGGAACAGTTCTGAACTGGTGTACAGAGTGAGTTGAGGGACGATGGTAACAAGAAGGCATGGGGCAGTAAGATTAGGCAGGATGGAGGTAGAGAGGGTTCCATTGCACCAGAAGAAAGAGCCTGGTGGGCGACGGTGTGGGTATGAATGGTTGTGTTACGATTACAAAAAGACGGAGGAAAAGTTAGGGAGGAAGAGTTTCCGATGAAACAGTGACGGAGCCACAAAGTGTTATTGTGTTCATTGTCGGGCTCCCAGAGATGGACGTCCAGAAGGTTAAGGGGTTCTGATGGTGGGGAGGAGGTAACATTGAGAGGAAGGGAAGGGTTTAAGGGGACGGCCGCCAGGAGCGGTCGCATAAGAGAGGCGCAAAGAAAACAATTCTCAGGAGAGAGAGCCGGTGAGGTGTGGTTGAGAAAGATGAGTGTTTCAGAAATGATTTGTTGCCAAGTGTAAATGGGTGACCCTGGGGGGCTAGCAGAAAAGGAAGAGGATTGTTCTAGGGCAGAGGAAAGTTGTTCTTCCTGATGTGAGATGTCCGTGAGGACATGGGTTATTGGAACATGGACAGGAACGTATTTTCGGGAAATTTCTAGAATTGGTTGCAATAGAAGAAGGCAATGATCCTGGTAGCCCATCTGGCAACTGGAGATGGGGCAATCTGCGGTCCCAGCTAGAGAGCCACTGATCCGGGTTTGTTTATGAGTGTAGGTTTCTGTTACCTCAAACTTCCATATATAGGAAGGGGTCTGAAGGCTCCCTGGGTGAAGTGAAATGAACAGGAGAAGGCCAAGGAGAAGGTTCATGTCTCCGGAATTGGGGGTAAGGCTGAGGTATGGGATGGGCCGAGTTTGAAAGGGTTGGTAGGATGAGGGATACACTTAAAAGAATGGTGTGTTAAGTTCTTTTGCAGCTTGTTATTGGAGTTCTCGGTGGCCGAGGGCGGATACTGAGTGTAAGACTTCAGCCTGGAAATATGAATCCATGGAGTAACATGATTACCTGGCAGGGCAAGTTTAGCAGCAGTTGGAGTGCAAAGGATGACAGGACATGGGCCTTCCCACTTAGGGCTTAGGGGGCTTTTGGGTTCCAGGGAAGTGTAGAATCGGAGTGAAAGGTTATTTTTGGAAAGTGATGGACCTGGAAGTAGCCAGTCCAGGTACTTCCATAATTCGGTGTGAAGGTGGGAGAGCAAGGGTAAGGCCATGGTGGGTGGTATGAGTCCTTCAGTTGCTGTGATCCCTGGGGGTAGGAGGGGCCTACCATACATGACTTCAAAAGGGGAAAGATTGGAGGGCTTTTTTGGGAGAGCTCTGGTCTTGAGTAGAGCGAGAGGTAGAAGACAGACCCAATCAAAGTGTAATTCCAGAGACAATTTAGTTAGTATTGTTCTCTCTACCTTTCCAGATGCCTGAGGTCGGTAAGGGCAATGTAGGTGCCAGGGGAGAGAGAGTGACTGGGAGAGTTTTTGTATTATCTGGGCCATTGTCAGATTGAATGGAAGTGGGCATCCCAAATCATGGGATGACTTGGGAAAGGAGAGTCTGGGCTATGGTGGAGGCCTTTTTATTAGATGTTGGGAATGCCTCTACCCATCCTGAAAAGGTATCAACAGACACCAAGAGGTATTTGAGGCACCAGACAGAAGGCATGTGCGTAAAATCGACTTGCCAGCCGGCCGCGGGTGTGAGACCTCTGGCCTGGTGGGAGGGGTATGGCCCAGGTTTGAGAGGGGTGTTAGGATTGGTACGCTAGCAGATTGTGCAGGAGGAGGAAAGTTTTTGCAAGAGAGCTTTGTCAGATGGGGTGATTGAGAAGAAGGCTTGTAAAAACTGGGATAAAGCTTGGGGGCTAGAGTGAAACAGGTCATGGAGCAAGCGAAAGAGAGAGGACTTATCATCATAAGGCGATTGAGGCTGAGAGGGTGTCTGTGAACCTTGGGAGCCGTATGGAAGAATGGGAAGTTGGTTTTGTGTCTGTGGGTGCCGTGCCGCAGTGCGTGCGGCAAGGTCAGCCTTACAATTCCCGTGAGTGATTGGGGAATCGTCCCTCTGGTGGGATCTGCAATGAATGACTCCTTTTTATAAGGTAAATGGGATGCCTCAATTAATGTGGAGATTAAAGCTGACCCTTGTTGTTAAGCAGACCGCATTCTTTCCATATGGCGGCATGAGAGAGAAGTATATAAAAGACATATTTGGAGTCAGTGTATAAGTTAAGAGTTTTTCCTTCAGCTAGAACACAGGCTCACGTGGCAGTGATAAGTTCAGCCTGCTGGTTGGTAGTACCCTTGGGTAAACGTTGGGCTTCTATAACCGAATCAAGGGAGACTATGGCATAACCTGCGTAATGAGTGTTTCCTTCCTTGAGAGCCTTATAGGTAAGGAGGTCTTTGAGGTGATGTGGTGAGAGAATGGTGAGAGGTGCCCCAAATTTAATTTGGATGCCTCCTTATGCAGTAACTGCCCCGCTGCTAGGGCTCTTAGACAGGGTGCCCAGCCTTGTACAGTGGGGTCCAACTGTTTGATAGGTATGCTACGGGGGCAAAGGAGGGGCCATAATTCTGTCCTAGAACACCCAGAGCTTGTCCCGTATTTTCATGAACATAGAGGAAAAAGGGTTTAGTTAGAAGGACTTCTTTGGAGGGGTGGAATTAGTAGGATCTTGGGCTTGAACTAGTGCTAGGAGGAAGGAAACAGGGGAAGAGGAAGAGGACAGGGGCAAAGTAATGGAGACTTGAAGCCGTGATAGAATGTCCCGACCCAACAAGGGGACGGGGCATTGTGGCATGACTAGAAAGGAATGGGAGAAAATGGATTGAGTGCCTTGAAGGCAGCAGGTTAAAGAGGAGTTTTTTGGGGAAAGATTTGTTTACCTCCTACCCTGACTATAGGAGAGCTGCTGGAGGTGATGGGGCCTTTATATTCCCTTAAGACCGAAAAGGTGGCTCCAGTGTCCAGGAGGAAAGAGCCTAGTCTTTTTTCTAATTCTGTAAGGTCAGCTAGGGAAAAGGGAACATGGACCCTAACTACTCCTTCAGCCCCAGCTACTTCACGTAGTGGGGCGATTGTTAAAGGGGCAGGGGGAGGTCCTCGGGAACGGGTGAAAGGGGGGCTTAGTGGGTCAGGAGTAGGTGAGGGTAAAGACGGGGGAGTGGATGGCGCAGGAGGTGCAGAAGGTGATGCAGATGATGGGGGAGGAGGAGTGGATGCCGGAGTCCCTGGGGGAGGAGGAGGTCGGTAGGGTGGGGGTTCATCAGCAGGGTCGAGGTGGAAGAATAAAGGACTTGAGAGGAAGCACAGGAGGAGCAGAGGGCAGGGTTCTGAGCCAAGAGGCGAAAAGCCTCAACATAGGGGATCTCCTTCCATTTTTTTAGGCGCTGGCAGTAGTTAAAGAGGTCTCGTAGAATGTTAGGATCTAGTGTGCCCTCAGGGGGCCATATATTTTGATTATCTAAAGGCTGATAAGGCCAATCTTGTGTAAGGCATTGAAGTGGAGAGTCCCCTAGGGAGTAGGAGGGAGCACCCATTCTGGTCTCTTAATGGGAATTTAGACAGAAAACGGACAGAGATTTAGTGATAGGACAGATCCTTCAGCCGGTTAGGAATGGCAGGATCCTAGAGGGCATCCCCAGTAGGTCACGTCAGTCCTGGCAGGTTCAGGTATGAACCAGGAGGAGAGAAGGGAGGTGTGGGTCATCACTCAGATCTCCACTTCTCTAGGGCAAAAGCCCAGTGCCTGAAGGAAACTAGCGACAGGATTTTCTGGTCGGGTCCTAGACCCGGGAAGTGGAGAGAAGAGAGTGGTGGACAGGAGGGTGAAGGAGAGAACAGAATGGGGCTTTTAACCTCCAAAAATGAAAGTAAAAGTTTACAGGGGCTTTGGAACCTGTTACAGTTTGGGAATTTATGGTGGTCGTGAAGACTGTGGTGGGGTGGGGGTATGGGCATTAGGGGCCACCAGATGGTCACGGCTAGGCTCCCTGTAGTAGCCTGAAAAAGGGCTGGTGCGCTTTAGGAAAGGGGGCTTACCTAATGATGAGCCGGTGGTGAGTGGAAGGAGCCAGCGCCGAAAAGAATGGACGAGGGTGGACCGTCAATGGTGAGCGGTGGAAGGGAGGCCAGTCCTGGAGGGACGGAGTTCCCGAGGGGTGACTTGGAAAGTGCTGCCGCTGCGATTCGAAAAGTGTTACAGCTCAAGGGAGCCCTGAGCGGCGACTTGGAAGATGTTGCCACTGCGATCCGAAAAGTGTCGCCACTCGAGAGAAGCTCCATCCCGGGTTTCGGCACCAAATGAAAGGACGAGTTGACACCAGTTGACGATCCACCAGAGAGAGCTCGTTTATTAGGCAGCACACACACATTTATATAGGGCTTTAAGGGAAAGCTGATTGGCTAGAATACAATCCCTACTTAGCATACCGCATGGGGCTCGGGGAAAGCTGATTGGTGTGTAATTCGCGCAGGCGGGAACGAGAATACAGAAGAGAAGGGCAACCAGCGCCATGATGGGGTGTGGCCGAGAAGGGCTTATGTGATCAGGGTGTGATCCCTTGGGGCATTTGGGTTCTTACATTCCTCGGTGTGATCCCTTGGGGCATTTGGGTTCTTACAGCTCCCTTTGTCCCTTCCCCATGGGGCAACATGGGAGTTGTGTGTGGAAAGAGTGACGAGACAGCCTGCAAGGCTCTAAAGCACATGTTAAAAAGCAGAGGCCTAGACATATCTGACGAGACAGCCTGCAAAGCTCTAAAGCACATGTTAAAAAGCAGAGGCCTAGAAATATCTGACTCCACGGCCACCAATGCCTGGCGTCATGTGGTGCAGGTAGCCCCTTGGACACCTTCATCCAACTTGTTCTCGTATGAGACTTGGGACCAGGTTCAGACCCTGGCCAGAAAGAACGAGATTAGTCACGGGCTAGACCCCCCCTTAGGGTTCTACCCAACCATCTCTGCCCTAAAGATTAGCTTCCATCCCGAGCATCAGGAAGGGGCAGAAAGGGATTGGGCGCAGTTCGATGAGGAGAGAAAAAAGGAAACAAAGCTGCCAATGCAAGGCCCTGAGCCACTGAGTGATACCTATGCCCCTACTCTGTACCCTCTACTCCTGGCATACTTACCCCGCCAAAGTTTAGCCGAAGGAGAGAAAGTGGCACCTGAAGAAGTGGAGGAGGCTAGCCCACCTTTAAAAACATCCCTGGCAGAGCCGCAGGTTTTTCCTGTTATGGCTCCCTGGGAACCCCCAGCCGTCCGTAGCCCGTGGGGGGAAGCAGCCCCTCAGGCCTATCTGGTCAACGTTGTAAAAGAACTAAAAAAAGCTGTTGCTGAGGCCAGGACTTTATCCTCAGCCTTGCAGGCTCACACAAAACTTAACCAAAGCCTTCAAGGCGTTTACAGCCCTGATACCTTCAGGAAACAGTACTTACCCACCCTTCAAGGGACAATGTTTAGGTTGTGGAAGACAAGGTCATTTTAAAAGCCAATGTCCCAAGGCTAAAGGCAAAAAAAACCCTACCACACCTTGCCCCCGATGTAAAAGAGGATTACATTGGAAAAAGGACTGTAGGTCCAAATTTGACAAAGCTCCCGGTGGAAATAGGCCGGCCGCTTGGTACCTTTGGGAAGCTCATGACCTTAAAGAGCTGAAAAAGGCTGTCGCAGAGGATGGGCCCAATTCCCCATGGGCAGAAACCATCCTCCAGGGCTTAGAGCACCAACCCTGCACGACCCAAGATTGGAAAATGCTCTGTAAGGCTGTCCTCCCCCCAAACTTGTTTATCAAGTTCTGCGCCTTCTTTGAAGAAGAGTGCCACGTGCAGGCAGAGATAAACCAAGCAGCCAACCCACCCATCCCCATCAGCTTCCGCATGCTGTCTGGAACAGCAGATCAATTTAGTACTGGAATCCAACAGGCTGCTATCCCAGCCCCCTACCAGGACCAGGTTAGGGCAACAGCGTTAGCCGCATGGAAAAAGTTGGCTGAAGGGCCCAGTGAGCCCACAATGGCCGGGGTCACCCAGCGACCCTCCGAGGACCTGCCCTCTTTCATAGTTCGGGTGCAACAGAGCATACAGAGAAAGTTTCCCCCAGGTCCTCTCCGGGACCAGTTTGTAAAAATGCTAGTGTGGGACGGCATGACTGCCGACCACAAGCTTGCCTGTGCCGGGCTCAAAGATCGTTCTATGGAAAAGTGGGTCATTGCCAGTAGAGACGTTGGAAGCTACCAACAACAAACCAGGGCCTTAACTTCCGCTCTACAAGCTCAAGCGGAAACCCTTGCAGGTGCTTTGACCCAGGCTCTTAGTGTCAGGATCCCTAAGGAGAGCCCCAGCCAACCCTCCCATAGGGGTCAATGTTATGGCTGTGGGGAACAAGGTCATTTCAAAAGGGACTGTCCCAACTGGAAAAATCAAAACCTTCCCTCTAAGCCGTGCCCTAGGTGCAGTAAGGGGCTTCATTGGAAGCGTGAGTGCTGGTCTAAACTAGAGGAGGGGCAATCCCCAGCCCCGTCACTCCAAGGGGATACAAAGCCAGCGCCTCTGTGCCCTACCAGGCGGCCAGTACCCCAGGCTCATTGGACTATACCTATAGTTCCTGGTTTAAGACCAAAAATGAATCTTAAAATTCAAGGCAAAGAGCTTCGATGCCTTGTTGACACGGGGGCGGATCAAACAGTCCTTAGCCACTATGGCAACAATAAATGGGTCTCTGCCTTCAAAGACAAGCCATTGTTGAACGGCATCACCAATGCCTAAAAAATCAATTATTAAAACAAAAAGGGGGAGTCACCAGCCCTCATCAGCATTTGGGACAGGCAATCCTAACTTTAAACATCCTAAATTTTTCCAAAAATGATGGGTCCCAGCCAAAAAACTTAAGTTCTTGCCAGACACCCAGGGTACTGAGGACCCTGAGGAGTTTATTGTGTGTATGTTTCAGACTGCATTACGAACCCTTTGTGGATGCTCCAAGTGGCCGCCCTCCTCGGGTCAACAAGGACAAGGGCCTCTGCCACCGAGGAAGGTCCCCAGGAGCCAGCCAACCAAACCTGGGAGGTCATACAAGCCACTTGGAGGTGTTTGTATAAAAAAAATCACTAACATCACTTTTTGAAGCTGTTTTACAGAATCGACGTGGACTAGACCTGTTGTTCTTACAGCAAGGAGGATTATGTGCCGCCCTCAAAGAAGAGTGTTGCTTCTACGCTGACCACTCTGGAGTGGTCAAAGATTCCCTAGCTAAGCTTAGAGAAGGGCTAGAAAAGCGCAAAAAAAGAGCAAGCAGCCAATTGTAATTGGTTCCAAAGCTGGCTTTTTAGTTCCCCGTGGCTCACCACCCTGCTGTCCTCCCTGGCAGGCCCCCTAGCATCTTGGGGCCTTACGCCATTCGTCAGGTTGTGTCCCTTATAAGGCGCAATACTCTCATAATGCTCACCCAGGTGGTAGAGGTGGCCCACAATGAAAGCCCTGACAGCCCTTGGGTCAATATGGCCCTTCAAGAAATCAACGCCAATCTCTAAGGCTCCGCCCCGCCCCCCGCTTGGCTGGATAGTCAATGACGGGTATGATTTCCAGAGGGAAACAACCTAAGACAGGCACAGCCACCAGAGGGAATGGAGGTGAAGCTGGGAAGGTTAGCCGCCTCCAGCTGCCTTATTAAAACAAAAAGGGGGAGATGTCGGGCTTTAAAAACTAACACCACCTTAAGTGACATTACAAGCGGCGCCATTATGGGCCCACAAGGGCGTATCAATGTGGCAGGCTAAGATGGCACCGGGAGGAAGTAGGGTGGGAGTGTCTGCAGGAACCTTGCCTTAGCCCTTAATTGGCCGCACTGGTGAACACTGCGTGATTGCAATAGATAGGCATCGAGACAGGACCCTTAAGCTGATTGAAGGATGTAAAAAACCTGCCTTCCCCATTTACCTTTAAAAACAAGTGCTTGTGTGCTAATAAACGGAACTGCTGGACAGAACCCCCGCCATGTCTGAGTGTCCTTTAACCGGGCTGTTTTGTGGGGGCCGACGGTGTGCTCACCTCTCTTCACGGCTCTCTTCCCCCGTCTCCTTCCAAAGGGGACAGGAGGGAAAGAGGAATCCCGGGCCGTTTCCTCGCCCACCGAAAGGAACGAGGCTAGGGCTGTTCAGGTCAGCTCGTGGCGGACCCGACACTTTCTTCAGTCGTTTCATAGTTTTGGGTATATGGCCTGTTCATAAGGAATTCATGTTGGTATCTAGAGATATTTGCTTCCGAATAATTCTGCAATCCATTCCAGATTTGGGCTAAAAATCTACAAAAATTATATAGAACTATAACTTCTGCCTTTTTAAAAGATAACCATTCATTCATTTCTGGTTTTCTGTCATTTCTTCTTTTTATCATGACTTTTTGGAGATTGCCAAAAATATTTGTAAATTTTTTAAAAATTCTTTTGTGTCAGAGAATTTGAATGAAATTTAAATGCCTTATAGCCTGGTCTTATAAGAGTTTCACCATATTTGTTTTTAAGATTGTCAGTTTGAATACTATTTTTCATGATGGACAGGAAAGAAAAACAGGAACCGAGAATCCTTTTATTTTGTCATTTGTGAACATAATCTGTTGCCTGAGTGATTAAGTAATACCTGATGTCCAAGTAATGATCTCAACCTGTCACAATTGTTTTTCTTGATCAGAACATAATCTAAGCTATCATTGTTGTTTTTCTTCATAATCTATGAAGCACTTTGTTAGCTCTCTGATACAGAGTTTGGATGTGTTCTCCCCCCAAAGTTCATGTGGAAATCTGATCCCCAATGTGGTGGTGTTGGGAGCTGTTGGGTCATGATCCTCATGAATAAATTCATGCTCTCCTTGGGGGTGGGGGTAGTGAGTGAGTTCTCGCTTTATTAGTTCCTGTGAAAGCTGGTTGTTTAAAGGACCCTTGCACCTTCTCTCTCTCTCTCTCTCTCCTTCCGTCCTTCCCTCCTTCTCTCCCCTCCTCTCTTCCTCTCGCCATGTGATTTGCTTGTACCCACGAACTGGCCTGCCATGAGTAGAAGCAGCCTGACACCCACACCAGATGCAGCTGTCTCAGAATTGTGAAACAAATAATCCTCTTTTCTTTATAAATTATCCAGCTTCAGGTATTCTGTTATACACAACAGAAATGAACTAATACTCTCTCCTTGGCATTTTTTTCCCCTTTTGAGAAAGGCTTGGTCTGTTCTACAGTAGTTATCTTTCCTGACAGTATTCATACAGGCTCCCACCATTCTTATAGGTTTTCACCATTCCTATATGCACCAAAATCAGCATACAATAATAACATTTTATCCTAGAACAAACCATCATACAGCAGTGCACAACTGATTACAGCACAACTGTGAGAACTGGATTTAACGTTAATCATAAATTTAACCTCTGCACATGCACGAAGTAAATTCAAGTATAGGAATCAGTTTCTAAATCAAAGTTTGGGGCTTAGTGAACTAGTGTAACAATAACCTCAATAATTGAATTAAAAAGGCAGCCATGCTGACAGAAAATAGTCAAAGATTAGCAAAAAAATGATATGATGATAATGACAAAGTTATATGATCCAAACTTCTATTTATGTGACAAAAATGTGAAACTTTCTATCTTAAAGTCATAATCTTTTGGCTAATTGTATTGTTTTGTGGAAGGCTTGACTCTGAAAATAAACAAGTTTATTCACTGTCAGATGAAGTTGATTGTAAGCCAAAAGAGTAAGAGTGGAGTAAGAAGTATACAAATGTATTAAAATAAATAGGATTCTCAAATACCCTAATGGCTGTGTTAGTATTTAGCTAACATTTATTAAGTGCCTACAATGCACCAGGCACTGTTCTAAGCACTAAGGATATTTTAATGGACAAAGTAGACAAAAATTCCTTCACTTACAGAGTTTACATCCTAATGGGATAAGAGGTGGAGAGTCAGAAAATAAGCAAGATCAATAAATAGGTCAGATAAGCAAAACTACAGAATTTTATAGACCACCACTGTCCAGTGGAAATACAACACAATCCACATATGTAGTTTTCAATTTTCCATTAGCCATATTAAAAAGAAAAAAAATGAAATTAAATTTTCATAAACTTTTTATTTTGGGATAGTTTTTGATGTACAAAAAAATTACAAAGATAGTACAGAGTTGCAGTATATTCCACATTCAATTTTCTTACTGCTAAGATCTTACACTACTGTGATACAGTTGCCAAAACTAAGAAACCAACATTGGTGTATTATTATCAAGTAAACCCCAGACTTTGCTCTGATTTCACCAGTTTTTTCATTAATGTCCTCTTTCTGTTCCAGTATCCAATCCATTATACCACAGCGCATTTAGTAGTCATGTCTCCTCTGCTCTATTAAAAGGTGATATTAATTTTAATAATATATTTTATTTAACTTGATATAGGAAAAATAGATTTCAACCTGTAATCAATATTTTAAAAGTTATCAATAATATATTTTACATTTTTTTGTTCTGCCTTCAAAATCCAGAGTACATTTTATACTTACAGCACATATCAAACTCACTTTCGTTGTAATTTCTTTATCTCCTTTTAGATCTCATAAAATTTACAGTTGAAAAAATAGATTCAGATTTTTTTCCAAAGATGGCTGACTAGACAGGGCAGGCACTAGTCCCCTCAACAAAAAGAGATGAAAACAACAGACAAATATATTTTGACTAGAATGACGGAGGAAATATGCCACAGAGCACCACAAGAGTGACAAAATCCTTGTGAAGTGCAGAAGATGGGAACAGGACCATAGAGAGCAAAGCAGGGCATCCAGCCTCTGCCCCACCACAGAGACCAGCTTAGGATCAGGCAGAGAGAAGGTAAGCTGGAAAAGACCCCAGCTGTTTCCACACCTGCCACAAATGCCAGCGATCCATGCCACAAGAGAGACCCTAGTCTTTTTGGGACCCCGGCCCAGTTGGAGAGTAGCTGGAAGTTAGTGCAGCTGCACAGTCTCATAATGAAAGCCCAAGAAGAGGAAAACCCCTCGTTTCCTTGGTAGCTGCAACACAGCACCATCTTGGAGCTAAACCCCTGGGTGGAATATGCCCTGCCCTGGACCTGGTAAAATTGACTTCCTTTGTCTGGAGGCCCTGCCTGCATTCTACCACATTCACATGGGCACTGGTGGGGCCATGGCTCAGGCTTCCTGGAGCCTATGGAAAGACCAAGACCCCAGCATCTAAACCTACACTCCCTATATATATATGTACATATATATCTACACCTTAAAACTCTTTCAAAAAACCCCTAGAGCTGATAAACACATTCAGCAAAGTTACAGTATACAAAATCAATACACAAAAATCAATATATTTTACACCAACAATAAACAAACAGAAAAAGAAATCAAGAAAGTATGCCCATTTATAATAGTTACCAAAATAATAAAATACCTAGGAATAAATTTAACCAAGCAGGTGAAAGATGTCTACAATAAGAACTACAAAACACTACTGAAAGAAATTAAAGAGGAAACCAAAAGATGGAAACACATTCCATTTTCATGGACTGAAAGAATTAATGTTGTGAAAATGCCCATACTACCCAAAGCGATCTACAGATTCAGTGCAATTCCCTTCAAAATACCAATGACATTCTTCACAGAAATAGAAAAAATAGTCTTATTCATATGGAACAACAAAAGACCATGAATAGCAAAAAAAAAAAAAAAAAAAAAAAAAAGCTGGAGGCATTACACTACCTGACTTCAAATTATACTACAAAGCTATAGTTACCAAAACAGCATGGTAATCAGGACAGCATGGTACTGGCATGAGAACAGACACATGGACCAATGGAACAGAATAGAGAACCTGGAAATCAACCCATTTACTTACAGCCAACTGATCTTTGACAAAGGCACCAAGAATATACACTGAAGAAAGGACAGCCTCTTCAGCAAATGGTGTTGGGAAAGCTTGATATACAAGTGTAGAAGAATGAAACTAGACCCATACATCTAAACATATGCCAAAATGAACTCAAAATGATTAAAGACTTAAATATAAAACCTGAAACTATAAAACTCCTAGAGGAAAACATAAGGGAAACACTTCAGGATAAAGGACTGGGCAAAGACTTTATGAGTAAGACCTCAAAAGCACAGGCAACAAAAGAAACAAACAAACAAACAAACAAACAAACAAAACAAATGGGATTATATTAAACTAAAAAGCTTCTGCACAGAAAAGGAAACAATCAACAGAGTGAAAAGATAACCTTAAGAAAATATTTGCAAACTAAACAACCAACAAGAGATTAATATCCAGAATATGTAAGAACTCAAACAACTTAACACTAAAAAAAAGTAATCTGATGAAAAAATGGACAAAGGAGCTGAAGAGACATTTCTCAGAAGAAGACATACAAATGGCCAATGAGTATATGAAAAAATGCTTATCAATAATTATCAGGGAAATGAAAATCAAACCACACTGAGAGATCTCAGTTAGACTGGCTATTATCAAAAAGACAGAGAATAACAAATGCTAGTGAGAATGTGGAGAAAGGAAAACCCTTCTATACTGTTGGTGGGACTGTAAATTAGTATAGCCATTGTGGAAATCAGTAATGGATATTTTTCAAACAAGTACAGATAGCATTAGTATACAATTCAGCAATCCTACAACTGGGCATATACCCGAAGGAATGGAAATCATCATGTGCAAGGGATACCCACACTCCTATGTTTTATCACAGCTCTATTTACACCAGCCAAGCTATGGAATCAACCTAAATGTCCATTGACAGAAGACTGGATAAGGAAAATGTGGTACATATACACAGTGGAATGTGTATACTACTCAGCCATAAAAAAGAATGAAATTCTGCCATTCGCAGCTACATAGATGAGCTTGGAGAAAATTATGTTAAGTGAAACAAGCCAGGCACAGAAAGAGAAATACCACATGTCCTCACTCATAAGTGGGAGCTAAGAATAGAAAGAAAGGAAGAAAGAAAGAACAATCACAATAATATGTTGAACTTTCAGAAGGAAAGAACAGAACTGTGGTTACTAGAGGTGGGAAAGGGGGAGGGAGGGTTAGAGAGAAATAGGTTAATGGACATAAGGAATTATGTTTTGTAATGATGAACATGCTGATTATCCTGATTGGATTATCACACGTTGTACACAGGTATTGATATTCAACTCCGTACCCCACAAAAATTTTATTTTAAAAATCCACATCATACAGTGAAGGATTGAATTTTTCTAGTAGCAATTTAAAAGAGATAGAGAGCAACAGAAATAGTCGTAGACATTCCAGTGGTGGAATTTCAAGGTAGAAATATTGCCATGGAAACAAAGATTTGAAGTGAAAATAAGAATTGCAAAGGGAAGTGTATTTGGAAAAAAACGACGGAAGGAAAAATATTTTAAGTTTTACTCACTTATAATTATGTTTGCCAAGTCAGCATTCACTTTTTTTTATTTAAACATCTTCTATTTTCAACATATAATTAGACTTCTAAAGAATAGATGCTTTGACAATATTTCCCACAAATACATTTAATCAATTATTTTTCAATAAAAAAGTAGATTCACATACTTACATTGTTTCAAATATACTTAAAACCTTTCCAACACTTATACTACATATCAGTTCTTTTATCTTAAATTTAAATTTAATTCAATTAATAATATTAAAAAATTCAGTTCCTCAGTTGCATTGGACACATTCAAGTGCTCAATAGCCACAGGTACCTAATAGCTACTGTATTGAACAGCACAGCTCTAGACCATCGTAAGACTTTTGGTTTTTATTCTGAGCTAGACAATGATCACTGAAGGATTTTGAGCAAAGGAGTGACATGATCTGATTTAAGTTTACTCTGCTGTGCTGGAGAGTAAATTCAGGTGACGCAAGGGAGATCAGCTAGGAGACTACTGCAATAATTCAGGTAAGTAAGTGATGAAAGTGGCTTTGACTAGAGTGGTAGCAGTGGAGGTGGAGAGAAGTGGTAGGATTTCCAGGAACTTCTGTGTAAGACATGACTCAATCTGCTTATGAATTGGATATGGTATCAAGGATGACACAAATGTTTTGGGCCTAAAAAACTGGAACAATGAAATTGTCTTTTACAGAAAAGATTTTCTAAGAAGCAAAATTTGGGAAGGAAGATAAAGAATTCAGTTTTGGACATTTTGAGTTTAAGACGCCTATGACACATAGAAGTGGAGATTTCAAATACGCAGTGGATATTTGAGTATAGAGTTCAGGAGAGAGAGCTCAACTGCAGATAATAAAATTTGGGAGTCAGCAACACATAGATGGTATTTAAAGATATAAGACTGGAGGTGATCACCAAAGGAGTGAGTGTACAGAAAGTATTAGGGTGAGGTTATGCAGCAGCAGTATTTTCAGGAAAATGCAAGTTTTGAGATTAGCCCCTAACGAGATCAAGAATTGGTGGGATAGTAAACTCCTTCCAAGCAAAAGCAGTCTTAGACAACAACCATGAAAAGGCAGTGATTAGCCAACTATGGTACAGCAAATAATTTTGCTCTGCTGAAGCAAAAATACAGAGCTAGCAGATGTTAAAAGATGTAAGTGATGAAAGGCTCTCATACGGGCTGGGTGGTTAGCCAGAGCTGGGAATGCAAGGGTTCTAAGGTCAGTTTGCTAGTCAACAAGTGACAACTGCAGTTAGCTTCCTGCGCATACGCAAAACCAGTCAACCTGTTCTACCATAGTACATATGTTATAATGCTGCCACATGTTTCTTTTCATCTGCCATCTCTCGTTTTGCAGATGAAAAGAAACCGTTGCCCTGCACCACAAAGCCACTTAGTAGCATAGCCCCGCACCAGCGAGGATAACTATGGAGGTGTTTTTCCCCTGAGGACACCTGAGCCCTTAAGTGGGACAGGCTGAGGGAGGGGGCCGATCAGGCGAGTTCAGGCAAGACGATCACGATGAGAGTGTGAGTTCTGCGCAGAATTTTGACAAAGGGGAGGGTCTTGGCTTGAAGACTAAGCAAGGAGTCATTTAAGGATAGTGGAAGGTCCGTAAGTGGAAGTTCAAGGACAAAAAGCACTGAGATCTTGAGCTGGCGGCACGGCTGAACGTAGGGCTATGAAAGATCCTTTCTTGCCACATCCTCCCTAAGCTGGGCAGTAAGGAGCGCGGGGGACGAAAGAGTGGGGTGCCGGTGGAGTGAAGGACCAACCCATAGTGCACCTTTTAGGTTCTGAAGCTGGGAGCAGCCGTCCTCACTCTATTTTCCTCTCCCCGGGTAGCTCCGCCGGGGAGTGGCTACCATTCCCGGCAAAAAGTCAGCCTTGTTAAACTGGAAGGTGCAGGGGCCGAGCCGTGGCGCCCTCAGGAAGAGTGCGGCGCTGGGAGCGCAGCGACGCTCCCGCCGTGGGTTTGGATCCTATATAGGAGTGGCCGGTGCACTCACTGGTTGAGTGCCGGTCACGGAAAAGACAAAAAAAAAAAAAAAAAAAAAAAAAAA
The DNA here is from genome assembly GCF_027409185.1 of Cynocephalus volans. Classification (NCBI taxonomy): domain Eukaryota; kingdom Metazoa; phylum Chordata; class Mammalia; order Dermoptera; family Cynocephalidae; genus Cynocephalus; species Cynocephalus volans. The sequence goes on from NC_084464.1 coordinate 85,041,163, forward strand.
CCTGGAAGGTGCAGGAAAGCCGGCCCACTGGCGCTAGGGGAAAGCCTGTGGAGTGTAGGAATCCCACCACCAGAGGCGCTGCGGATGGAGTCATGGCCACTGGCCCTCCCTGTGAGGAGCTCGCTGGTCGCAGGGGCGGGGGCGGCACCGACGCACACGAACCAATCACGACGGACGCTTCCACGAGGCTAGCGTCGACCAATAGGAGATGGCGGCAGTAGCGGCGGGGAAATTCAAACTTGTTTGTGGTGAAGGTTTGGGGTTCCATCTTTTCTTCCTCTCAACTCCACTTCTTGGCTGTGAATTCTGCCTCACGGACGCACCGACGAACGACGGCCACCTGTGCTCGGTCTCTTTATCGGTGCTGGTAGGTGAGGGGCGGGGGTGAGGCGGGGGCGGCGCGGAGCCGGGTAGACGACCCGGGGCGCGGCTAAAAGAGCTGGAGCGGGAGGGAGGTCTCGCTGTCCCTGCCAGTCTAGGGGGTGGGGTGATGCGGGAGATTTTGTTGAGGAAGTAAGAAGTGGGTGTGGACCTCGCTGGTAAGACGGCGTGGCGCGGCATCTGCACTGGAGATCGTTACTCAAAAGACAGTCCAGTCCCTTCCGTCTGGTAGGTTTGAACTGGGAGAGGAGATGGTGGCCGTGTTCTGACAGTTACCCTTGAAACCCGACTTCAGAGGCGGGATGATAACTTGCTGCGCATTTTATCACTCGTTTTCATTGTTAAACTCGAAGATGGGGCGGCACTGATATCAGTGACTCTGAGTTACCGGGTTGATGTTTGAGAATCACAAAGATGAGACTGGCAGGAAGAAATATTGCGGACACTTTGTTGACCAAACACCACCACCATGCAGATGCTCAGTACTATACGAGTACACTAGATTCTTGGTATTAGAATGATTACGGTAGCAAATCATGATTCTGTCAGATATGCACAAGAACAAACCTGCTGATATCCCAATTATCAGTGAAGGGCTGTGATGTTGATATCCTGCTTTGAAAGCACGCACAATGTGAAGATTTACTCACATAAAGCAGGTGAATAACGGAACGGTTATTCTCATTACCAAAAGAATTTTTCATGTCTGTATGTCACTACCAGAATCCAAGCCAAACTCTCCGTCATATTTTTAAAAAATGTCTAAATTTGCAGATGAACCAGAGAAAGTGATTCTGGAAAAAGAGTGAAAGGAAGGCATTTAGTGCATTAAAAAACAAACAAACAAACAACAGAAAGGAAAGTTTAAAGTTTGAAAGGGGTCAGCAATTTTTGTTTTGTGCAATGATTTCCCCAGGGTAACTTTACTGAAGTTATACTGGGGAAGAAAAGGTGTATTTGGTCTATGAAACCTGGCTGGACAAATTTCAAAGACGTGTCCTTTGTTTTTGTGCACATAGCTCCACTAATTCTACCCTAATAACATCTGAATGCAGATGTGTACCCAAAAGTAACGCCTTGGTCTTCTGAGTTCTAATGGGCTAGTTGCAGCTTTTTTTTCTTTGATACTAGCAAAAATAAGAATTATGACTAGGCTCAGTTTTTTTTTCTTAGAAATGGAGGTAGAAGATTTAAGTGGCAGAGAATTGACAATTGATTCCATAATGAACAAAGTGAGAGATATTAAAAATAAATTTAAAAATGAAGAACTTACTGATGAACTAAGCTTGAATAAAGTATCTGCTGATACTACAGGTGAGTCTTTTTTCTTTTTAAATAACTTTTTTGAGTGTCCTCTAAGGTAAAGGGATGAGATGTTAACCACTGTCTGTTAACATAATGTAATTTTCTCAGTAATTGAGGCTTACCAACTAGAGTACAAACACTTTATATTTTAACACTTTTGTGGGGAAATATTCCCCAATTTTCTGCTTCTTTAAAAATCGAAACTTGGGAAATGATGGCGGTCATCTTTCAGAACTGACCTGAAATGAAGGGAATACTCTCTGCTGATCACTTGATTAAAAAAATCAACAAAAAAGGAAACAACGTAATTTATTTCAGTGTGCTCAGATAAAGTTTTCTTAACTCTTCCATTATTGTCAGCTATTTCTGTTGATATGCCTGTCCTGAATAAACACACCATTTTTTCCATTCCTTTTTTGCTATAAATTGAGAAAGCCTTACCAATCTAATAAAATGATGTATAAATTTAACATCAAGCCCTCAATTTTTTTATTTGGACAATCTTCCTTTGGCTCCCTTTTTCCTTTTATCTCTTACACTCTGTTCCAGCTGTGATTGCTTCCCTGATGTCTCTCCAACCATGCTAGACCAGCTCATACCACAATGCCTCTGCTCTTGCCCTATGCCTTAAACACCATTCTGCAAATATCTGCCCACTCTTACCTCCTTCAGGTCTTTGCTTAAATGTCATCTCATAGAGGCTTTCTCTAATGTACCTGTTGAAAATATCAACCTGCTGAGATGGAGGCGTATTCCCTATCTTCCTGCCCTGTATTCTGTTTCTCCATAGTACTCATCACTTTTTATATAATTTATTCATGTGTTTGTTAATTCCTTTTCTCCTCCACTAGAATGTGAACTCCATGAGAGCAGCATTTTTTGTCTGTTTCGTTATATCCACAGTACTTAGAATGGTGCCTGGCATAAAGTAGGCACTTAAATATTTATTGAATGATGATGACTTAGTCAAAATGCCCAAAGTTTCAACCCTAGGTTTGTGAAACGTATTAGTTCAGAAGGCTGATTCTTTACTGTATTTCAAATGGTTGAGGTCATTTGAATGATGATCTTTGGGTAAGTTCATTGTATCTGTACTAATCATTAAATGGATGAGGGATTGAAAATAAATGGGAGAACCTGTGATCCGGTCATGGTGGCAGACTACATTTGCTTTGAAGTATCATAGGAAATGATAACTCTTAGTAGAGTATCACCATTCTTTATTATGTCTAGCACTAACAGACCTTGTACACTAAGGTAATTGAGTGCTTGCTTAAATTTTGTTGACCCTAAGCTAATTCAAAACTGTAAACACTTAACATTATATTGATAATCATGATGTAACACAGTATATTAAGTATTAAGGAAAGTTGAAAGATGCTTAAAACCAGAGTTTCTTACTAGATGAGAATTTATGTAATCATTGTGCTGCATTGTAATTCATGCTGGGCATCATATGAATACTAGCCTGATAAAGACACAAATACTACATGTGTTGAATAGAGGGAGAATGGGGTACTCTGAGAAATACATCTGCAAAGTGTATATATTTTTTTTTTTTTTAAAAGATGACCGGTAAGGGGATCTTAACCCTTGACTTGGTGTTGTGAGCACCACGCTCAGCCAGTGAGCGAACCGGCCATCCGTATATGGGATCCGAACCCGGGGCCTTGGTGTTCTCAGCACCGCACTCTCCCGAGTGAGCCACGGGCCGGCCCCAAAGTGTGTATTTCAGATGGCAAAATGTGTATTTTAGACATTCCACAGTCTAATTTGTTAGGAAAGCAATAGGATATAAAACTGGAAAATTTAAGATCAGGCCAAATTAAATTTAAAGCAAAAAAGCAAAGTTGTGAATGTAATGTTTTAGTAGAAAGCAGAAACAGTAATTTTGTTTGTAAAAGTAAAGATTTAGGATTTGTTGAAGGTAACTGAAGCTGATCGAAGGAATGATAGCTTCTCTGGGAAATCTGAATTTAATAATGGTTAGTAATGACTAAAATATCCTGAGTGGGAGACTGACATTCAAGTTGTCTTTTTAAAACAACTAACACTAAAAAAGGTAAAAAGTATATTATGGTGTAAAATTATGTCTGAAAAATATTCTTGCCATTTCTATGGGTTGATGTTCCACAGAGAGAAAACTGACAGCCACAAGATGTCCTATAAATTCTGAAGTTCTAGACTGGGGTAGCTATGGGTTCGTGGGACCAGGAAATTGGCAGGGCCTCTAGGAGAAATGTGGGTAACTTGGAGAGATAAGGAAATGACCATATCAGATGCTTATATTTTGTAAAACTGATTTTGTTTGGTTGTTTTACAAGTAAGTATGAGGTATATAGATATAATGTTAGATGGGTAAGAAAGAAGGTTATGTTAGTACTGGAGCAATAAGTTTCAGAATTTTTAATGAATAAATCATTGATGGAGAATTTTCCAAGAAAGTTGATACAGGTGGTGGTTGGAGAGACTTAGGCTTTCTTTGGATAGTTAGGATGCTAAAATTATAATTTTGCTGCTACAGCATAAAATTTTCATAGACTATGTATGGTTTTTTTAAAGACTATGTATAAAAGACCCACTTATTTCCAATTTTTTTCTTTCCTTTAAAACATACAGCTTTTTGGAGTAAATTAACCCCTCATAAAAGATATATATGCAGTAAATAAGTTGCTTATATTTACATAAATTGTTAAAGTTTAAAATAGTATAAGGAGTTTATGTACATTGATACTGAGAGTATAAATTCCGAAGTATAATTTGATGAAAAAATGCAGTTTGGTATTTATTTTATATCTTTCCTCTGTCATGATATATTTTGTTCCCCTTATTCAGATAACTCGGGAACTGTTAACCAAATTATGATGATGGCGAACAACCCAGAGGATTGGTTGAATTTGTTGCTCAAATTAGAGAAAAACAGTGTCCCCCTAAATGATGCTCTTTTAAATAAACTGATTGGTCGTTACAGTCAAGCAATTGAAGCACTTCCTGCAGATAAATATGGCCAAAATGAGAGTTTTGCTCGAATTCAAGTGAGATTTGCTGAATTAAAAGCGTAAGTATAAACATTTTAACCACATTTAACTAACTACTTTACATAATATGTAACTATATTACAAAGAGGAAAAATGAAAATGTGTGTCAGGATTACCTGTGAGAAAATTAATATTTTTTGGCTAAATATTTTTACTTATAATTAACAAAGGACTAATGTAAACTCTCTTTACTATGTACGTGTTTTCACAAAAGTTACATATTTTAGACTATGCCTAAAAAGATTGCTAAAAATAACTTATTAGGGTTTAATTTTACACGAAGAAAAAAAGCAATATTCCATGTCTTTTGGAAAATGGAATGAAGAATTCTTGAATTTAAGTAGCTGTGTTCTTTTTCTTAGAATGTGACTCTGAAATCTCTTATTACAGTATTCAAGAACCAGATGATGCACGTGATTACTTTCAAATGGCCAGAGCAAACTGCAAGAAATTTGCTTTTGTGCATATATCTTTTGCACAATTTGAATTGTCACAAGGTAATCTGAAAAATGTTAAATCCAAATTTTAAGTAAAAGATTACTTTCCATTGTAACTGATATCCTAATATTAAATCATTTATATGAAGTGGGAATTTAAGGCAAAAGGCATTAAAGTTGGTCAGATGAGAATGTGGGGGAAAAATGCCACCTAATCATATATGCAGAGAATACTTGTTATACTAGCTCTTCTACTTATAAGGAATAATCCAGGGAAATAAGAATGAACGTTGTTTTTATGGTATTAGTTAGATTCAGGAATCATCTAAAGGAAAGCAGCTTCACTGAGTATTTGTCGGATGAAAGACAAGATGTTTAAGGTAGAGTTTAGATGAGCTTTTCGTATGCTAAGGTTTTATAGCACCAAAATATAATTAAAATATAGCTATAGCATTAATTGGTGTTTCTCTCTTTAAATAAAAAGTAAACTGCTGTAGAAGTTTTATTTCTTGTTCACTCTTTCCTCATAGTCTGGGCCTTTTGGACAGGACCAGGACAATCTCTTCCTCAGACATTTTTAGCTTGCCATTCCTTAGTCTTTTCTCTTTTTCTCATTTTCTGGGGCTTTTGGATATACCCTCAGTCTGTCCCCTGGCCAGGTGTTCCTGTTTTCTCTCTGCTTTGTTTCTGCTGCAATTCTGATCCCATTTACCACCAGTGATAAACATGTTATCACTACTGGCAGGATCTCCATGATGGTGCCCAAAGCAGGGCTTGGTCACTTGAGAGTATTCCTCAGGATTGAGGTTAGAGGAAAGAATTATACAAGTCACAGATGGTTTGAGAATCCTGAACTTTTATCTGTTCAGATGATTCCTGATTCCTAGTAATCTGAATCATCATCTCCAATTTATCTTGTGCACTGTCAGGTTACTTTTAACCTGCCTAGAAAAATTGATTTCTTCCTTCTTGCTTGTTACAGAGTAAGTTTGGCCAGGCCTTTAAGACTCTTCCTCTTCATTGTACTTAAAATATTTTTGAAGTATTTTGGCCTCTCAACAGCAACTATAAATTTTATACCTATAGAACACATAAATATTGAAAATCTTAAATTGAATTATCTCTAAACAAAGAAATAAATTTCTTACCTGTACTACTGCGGATGGTAGTAGCCTCAAGGTTAAAATTGTGATTATTTTGAGCAAGGTTGATGGACAGGCTGTCAGTAAATATGCAACATCCCTGAAATGCTATGCACAGTCTAGTGTTTCTGTATTTTTGTAGTGGTGGGGGACATTCTATAGTTTTTTATCAGACTCTCAAAGAGATCTATAACCTTAATTAATAAGCTCCCTAATTACTGGTTCTTGTCTAAGCCTTCCTCTCTTCCTTTGCTGTCCTAAAATACTCAATACATGAAATTCTATCACTAATCTCAATAAATGTGAACTTACCACTATCAACTGTATTTGTATTTTTAAAAATTTGTAAACTGTCAGAAGGTAGAAGTCATCGCTTAATCATCTTTATGCCCTAAGTGCCAAGTACATAGCATAGCTTCATAGCTTCCATAAATGTTGATAACAGATCTCATAAGATACATGATGTATACATTTAATATTTATAAATCAAATATTAGGAGTAAGTCTGCAGTTGAAAGAAAATTTGGTAATCTGTAGACAGAAAGATAAATATGATAGTCTCAGTTATTTTGCCTTTTTGGAGTGATGTAAGTAAATATGACAGCTAAAGATTAATCTTTCTCATTACAGTTTTTTACACGAATCCTTTTGAGGGAAGATTTCCTTTAACAAAAAATATCAATCTTTCCTTTATGACTGAATGTCATTATGAATGATACTTATCACAGTGTGTTATAAGAGATTGACACTCTTGGGATTTTTATAACATCTAGAATTCCCTCATGGTTTTAACTCTTGTGGCTGATCTTTGTAGTCTCTTCCTGGTAACTGCTTTGTTATATTTCTGTTACTTCAGAAAATGGACAGTGGTGATAAACTAATGCTCAATTATGTCAATTACATATTACACAAGGGAACTATTTTGATATGCATTATTATCAGAAGAGAGTTGATTATATGCATGAGAAGTGAGAGATTGCTTATTTGCCTATGAAATAAAGTACATGAGCCTTAGAATAAATGTTTTTGCTTATGCCTTTTAAGTTTTTTCCTAGGTCCTGATGAATAAGTATCTGGAGGGTGACGATTGCTTATAAAATTACAATTATTTTTATTTTGTTAGGTAATTTCAAAAAAAGTAAGCAACTTCTTCAGAAAGCTGTAGAACGTGGAGCAGTACCACTAGAAATGCTGGAAATTGCCATACAGAATTTAAACCTCCAAAAAAAGCAACTGCTTTCAGAAGAGGAAAAGAAGAATTTATCAGGTAACTATTAATATGTGCTAATACTTTTCTGTGGTAGATGGTACTTCAAATAAGGATTCAGGATAGTATTTTATAGACAAATATTTTTATAGATGGTCAAAATCTAAGATTAAATTGTAAATGTAAAGAAGGTAAGAATTTTAGAAATACATAGAAGTCTTTACTACGCTGTTGAAATTTATCTTTTTTTTTTTTTTGCTAATCAAACTCTAAATGGTAATATATTAAAAACAACTTCGATCTAAGCAAGAGAATGGCTGTTTGCTTTTATTAATTATTTTTTATTCAGAAATATAGTTTTATAACAGAAGAAACTCAATTCATTGGTTGGAAGGTGGGAGAAATTGAAATTGTCTGAGAATGACTATGAAGTGTAATTTCCCCTTTTGCCCCAAGTTATCTGCATGCCCAGGAGATGATAAAACGTTTGTGAAATAGTGGTGGTAAGTGATGCACTTGTGTTACAGTCAAAGGCTGTAAGAAACACTGTGGAAAGTTTGCATTCATCCATTGTGATTCTTTCCCCACCGTCTTGCATTTGTTACTGGATTCCCACAGTAATGTCGACTGTGTGCGTGGTGTTTATATTTCATTGCAATTTTCTGTTGAGGTTAGTTTGCATCAGAATTGACTGATGCAGGGGGTGTAAAATAAAGAGTATTCTCTACTCCAAAGCTGCTACTGACCAAGATCTCTTGAATATGTTCGCTCTCTCTCTCGGGCTAAGGCATCCATTAGCCATTACACAAGTCATTAGTAAAAGTGTTCTTTTACGTACTCCCTGCAGTCAGACCTAAATAATGAGTTTATCCAGGAGACTTCTGCTATGACTGTTCTATTGAAGATCTGGAAGGCTTGGAGGGAGTGAATATGCCCACACTTTACTATTGTGGCAGGATCCAGCTGAACCTGTTTTTTTTATATATCCATTCTTTTATGTTATTGGCTTCCTCTGGTTTCATTATGGTGCCTTGCAGTCATTGGTCTGGGTAGTCAGTTTTGGAGGCTGGTAAGTCCCCAGTCTAGGAGGGCACATCTGGCAAGGGCTTTCTTGGTGGTGACTCTACAGCCACGCAGGGTTTCACATGGTAAGAGAATGGCCTGACCAAGAACAGCTTTTTGCTTTTAGAAATACAGAGTATGCTTTTACCCTGGGGAAACAGTTACATAATTAAAGAGAATTCGAAATAATAGTTAGAGAATTATCTTAATAACATCTTCATGTCTGCATATCTTACTTGGGGACAAATATTTACTATAAATTGACTTTTTAAATATTCTTATTTGTAAGATTACCTTTTTGTATATTATGTATTTCTAAATTTAATCAAAATTTCAAAATTTTTACAGCATCTGCAATATTAACTGGCCAAGAATCATTCTCCAGTTCACTTGGACATTTACAAAACAGGAACATCAGTTGTGATTCCAGAGGTCAAGCTATTAAAGCCAGGTTTTTGTATGGGTAAGGAAACAATCAATTTTTTAAATGCTTACCATCTATATAAATATATCTATATATATTATTTTCATGAAACTCCATGTGTGAGGTCACTTCAGAAAGTTCATAGAAAAATAGAATTGAAAGATAATATGAATCATTTCATGAACTTTTTGAAGTATCCTCATATCTACATATATGTTTTCATGTAAATGTGATAACAATGTTTAGCAGTAAAGTGGATATACATATTAATATTATTCTTTGAAAAATTGGGGATATTTTCTTTGTGTTTAGAGAGAACATGCCCCCACAAGATGCAGAAATAGGTCATCGAAATCCCTTGAAACAAACTAACAAAACTAAACGAGTAAGTTATATTCAATCTATTTTGATTATGGTGGTGATAGTGAAGTCTTTGTTTATTTCCCAGTTGGTTACTTAATCTTTCAAAACATTTCTAGTCATGCCCGTTTGGAAGAGTCCCAGTTAACCTTCTAAATAGCCCAGATTGTGATGCGAAGACAGATGGTACAGCTGTGCCAAGTTTCATAAAAAGGTATGTTTGAGTTTTATTTTTTTTAATTTGTTGTCAATATTTGAGGATTAATCGCAGAATGGTCTTTTACTGAGTAATAGTAATTATTAAATTTTAATCGTAATTATTAAATTTTTATTGAGTATTACAAATTACTGAGTCTCTAAATGCTGTTAGGAACAAAGGGATAAGTAGAGAAAATGACTGTGTTTGCTTTCTTACTCATTAAAAATATTCATTTAAAAAACTATTAAAAAATTAGGAAGCATGTTGGAAAAATAGTAAGTCAACATGAAACTTAAAAGACTGCAAGCATCCCTGAGATAAAAACTCCTGATGTTTGAGCATTTCTCTATTATGGGTACCCTCTCTGGTAAGAGTCTCTTCCTAGTGTGTTTGAGAATATTCACAGCTGGGATGTAAGGAGGTCTGGGAAGAAATATATTTTCCAGTTAGTCCAAGGTGAATAGCTATCACTGAGAAAGATGATTTATTCATCATTTGCTTATAAATCTAGGGATTCAAGAAGTGGGACAGGTTAGGTAGAGATGAAATATTGTTCATCACTTCTAATTTGTTCCCCTTCCCTCAATTTGGATGTTTATTCCCTTTAAAAAAAAAAAAATGGAAATATAGCATTCTTGCTTAGCTAAAGGAACGAGTTTTTCCGGTCTATTCTTAACTCTAACCACCATTTATAATATTATTTATATTGGAAAAGGCTCCTTGGATTCCAGAGAAACATTTTGAAAGTAAACTGTAAAAACACAACTGATTGTTTTTAGTTGGTGTCTTCTATAATTAAATTCCTATTATATCTAGGCCTAGACCATATATTGAAATATATATATATATATTTTTTGGCAGCTGGCTGGTACGGGGATCTGAACTTTTGACCTTCGTGTAATTAGCACCATGCTCTAACCAAGTGAGCTATCCGGCCAGCCCTAAATACTGGTATTAAAAGAGAGTTATGGTTGTCAGTGTTAAATTTCAAAATCTTACTTCTGTTGTCTCATCTTGTTCATATCCATTTCAAATACCTAGCTGAAGAATAAAGGAGACTTTCTCTCACTCCCCCCAAAATAAATAAAACCAAAAAAGATTCCAGCCATTTTATTGGTGCCTATTATGCTGGACTGTATGCTAGGTACTGTGGAGGCCCACAAAAGAGTTTGTACCCTGATTCTCACCCTTAAGCTCTGGCAATTTGAAAGGTACATACTTTTTCTTTCCCACATTCTTACCTTTACTTCAACTATTAGTTATTGGAGTAACAATGAGTTACTCTAATGAAGTAGGTAGGCAGTCACCTGTCTCTTTATCGCTTTTGTCACGGCTGAGCACCTAATTTTTTTAGCTTAGTCACCTTTGTATTATAATCATATCACTTTTTGAAATGTCTTTTAAAGATATTTTTCCAGTTTAAAAAAGTAAGTATACTGTTTAAAAGCCAAAGTTAAAATGAAAAAAATAAAACATTGAAAAGATAAGTTCCAAATTAAATAGTAAAATTATTTTTTTCCATAAGTAATAGACAGATCTCTGGATCAGAATGCCGAGATTTGATTGTGGCTGCATCTAAATCAAGTGGAAATGATTCTTATGAATTGAGAAATTTAAAGGTATTTTAATTTTTAAATCTATATGAAGCAAGGGTTCCTGATCTAGGATTTATAGAGTTTTTTCTGGGGAAAGGGTCTATAGTTTATATACTGTATCTCTAGCAGTGTTCCTGATACCCCAAGAGATGTAAGACCACCAATGGGAAGCGGTACAGAAGTCCTACATTGTGTTTCTCTAAAATTAAGGTGACAAAGCAAGGATCAATGATCTCTTAGGAGAACCATGAAGTAACATTTATTAGGCATAATTTTAAGCAGATTAGTTGGCCTGCGATTGGGAATACAGTAGCTAGGGAAGCTATTGCCCCCAATTTTTGTTTCTTGGTGTGTTTATTTTATTTTTTATATTATTTTTATTTATTTTTTGGCTGCTGGCCCAAAAACAGATGATTCTGGTAAGACATCTTAGAAAACAACGAGAAATAAGTTGTGTCAGGGCAGAGTTAAGAGCATAAGTACAGTCACAAGTCACTTAACGATGGGGATATGTTCTGAGAAATGCAACCTTACGTGATTTTGTCATTGTGTGAATATCATAGAGTGTACCTATACAAACCTAGATGGTATAGCATACTACACACCTTGAGCTCCTTCCTAATCTTATGGGACCAATGTCACTTGAGTATATGTGGTCCATTGTTAACTGAAACATTCTGTAATCAATCCTGACCTGATATGGCAGAGAAACTGCGTGAACTTCAAAGACAGGAAATAATTTTGGTTCCTGGTGCACTGCGATTTTTAGGGGTTATACAAGTATTATACTTGAGTTCCTGGCATAATGATGTGGGTTTTTTCAATTTTGTACTCTTTATAATGCCTCTCTCATGATCTATGCTTTAAAATACTAATTTTTTCTAGTCATGGATATCCTAGAGAATAGTGCATAATTTTTTCAAAAAGTTTACTGCGTGGATTTAAAATAACTTGTCTTATGGTTGTACAAATATTAATATTGACTAATGATGAGTTTTTTTTTTTTTTTTTTTGGTAAAATACAATTACAGTAACAAAATACTTAAATTTTGTCTATTGTCATGAGGTATATTCTCTGTCAAACTCAAACTTTCTAACCCTCTCTCTTTTTAAGTGAAATACATCTTAGCAATTGATTAATATGTCCATTGAAAGAAAACTTGCCAAATTTATGGTTATGACCATTCCTATTGCTCTAATCAATAATTCAGGCAGTTACTCTTTTCTGGGAGTTTGTGAGTCTATATGTAATTATATGAGTAATAGATAGTTTTTCTAGCAGTCTTTTCACATAAGGCTTTAGTATATTGAACAGTAAGAAAAATTGGTACTGCTACTGTCTATGAGATTTTGATATCTTTTTTTTTTCATGTAGTCTATTCAAAATATCTATTCCAAGGAACCTCTGGTGTCAGATGAAAAGAGTTCTGAATTTATTACTGATTCAGTAACCCTGAAGAATAAAATGGAACCAAGTCTTCTAACTAAATTAGAAGGTAAGAGTGACAAAATCAGTAGACTTACTTTTTTAATTAAGAAAACCACTATAGGGGTAGCTGGTTAGCTCAGTTGGTTAGAACACAGTGTTATACCACGAAAGTAAGATATCTGCCAAAAAAAAAAGAAAGAAAACCTCTTTATAGCTTGAGAAACTAGCTACCTAAGAATTGTGATGTGAGACTGTCGAAGATGTTCCTTTATCTTTACTTCAGTTTAGTTATATAGAGTGTACAAAAAGTATTGAATCCTGTAGCAAAGAAAGTTTATTTGCCTAAAAGGTGCATAAAAGGAAGAGTGGAGGGAAAATACAATGTGTCTGACTTATTTTTCTCAGTTGGCTTGACAATATATTCTGGTAAGGACACAGAAGCTAACAACCCTCCCTTTCAACTTTAACCAAACATTTGGTTTTCCACTGCTTGGGTACCGTGATAAATGTTCTAGGCATATGTAAATAAATAAGGCAGGGTCTCAACGAGGTTGCAGTTCAGTGTGGGAGTTATACAGAGATATATAGATATAATGCTGTGTAGAATGTAGAGATTGTCATGAGAGCCACATAAATGTTACAAGAATTCAGAAGAGGGAGAAATTTAAGGAACTAATTTGGTTTAGGGGAAATAAGGAAATATTCTGTGGAGAAGATGTTTGAAGAACTGTTAGGATTTAGGTGGAAGAAATAGCAGTAATACAGTATTTCAGAAAGAGAGAATAGCATAGACAAAAGAATAAAATGTTTTAGGAACAAGAGACTGTCTAGTATGCTGAAAACTGTAACACAGGAATATAGAAGTAGAAAATAAGAGTAGGTAGGCTTAAATTTTGTATTTTTTTTAGATGTCAGGGTACCATTAAGTATTTTAAACAGGATCATTAACAGGCTGATCTTTGTCCACAGAAAAGTTGCCAGATTGGATGTACATTAGTCCCCACTTATCTGTGGGGGTGAGTTCCAAGACCCTCAGTGGATGCCTGAAACTACTAAACCCTATATATACTCATATTATGTTTTTTCCTATACATACATACCTACAATAAAGTTTAATTTATAAATTAGGCATAGTAAGATATTAACAACAATAACTAATAATAAAATAGAACATATAGAAATATACTGTAATAAAAGTTATGTGAATGTGGTCTTTCTCTCAAAGTATTTTATGGTACTGAAGTCACCTGTTTTCAGACAGTGGTTGAATTAAGGTAACTGAAACCATGGAAACCAAATGCACAGATTGGGGGTGACTACTACAATTTTTTTTTCTTTTAATAGAACTGAGGAGGAACTTTGGGACAAAGTGAGGCTTGCCCTAATGTTTACCTGGGGTTTTCCTGGTTTTAGTCCTGAAAATCCAATGTCCTAGGAAAGCCTCAGTCCCAGGCAAACGGGGACAGTGGGTCATCCTAGAATAGTCTTTTTTTTTTTTTACCATTATTTTGACTGGGAGCACATTCCTATTCCTAGTATTTGGTGGAGAGTGTATATATTTTATATTTTGGGGACATGTATTGTAAACTGGTATGATTAAGAAAACCATCTTTATCAAATATGCTTGTTAATATATTGTACTCATTTGACACCTAGTTTTTGGGGTTTTTTTGTGGCTGGCCACTACAGGAATCAATTAACATGCAATTTAGTTTAATGTTTTTAAATGAATGCTTATTGGTGCCAACACTGTACTTTATTAATACTTTATTAATTAATTAACACTATTAATATAATAAAGCATACGATCAGAAAACTGCTCAAATCATAAGAATACAACCCAATGAAATACCACAAGTGAATGCATACTTGTAACCAATATCCAGATCAAAAAATAGAACATTACTAGCACCCCAACATCCTCCTTGATTCCTTCCCAATTAATACCTGTCTCCTTCCATACGTAATCAGTATTCTGACTTCAAACACCACAGAATGAAATAATGTGGTGTTCACTCTTATGTCTGTTCCTTCCACTGTTGTTTATGGAACTCATCCATGTTCTTATGTTATCTAGTTTATTGATTTTTATTGCCATAGAGTATTTCATTGTATGAATATACTACAATTTGTTTATCCAAATGCATATGGCTAACAGTTTTTGTCTAATTAATAATGCTGCTCTGAATATTTTTGTATCTTTTGGTTCACATATGTACACATTTCTACTGAGCGTATTCCAAGAGTGGGATTGTTGGGTCACAGAATGTGCATAATGTTCAGCTTTGGTAGATGGTACCATGCAGTTTCCAAAGTGTTTGTACTGACCCTTGACCAGCAGTTATGTTGCTCTTGCTCCATATTTTTCCCAATCTTGTATTGTCGGATTTTAATTTTAGGCATTCTGATGCTGCTAAGTAGTTTCCAAATGAGGTTATAATTTGCATTTCCTTAATGTCTGCTGTTGAACATCTTTTCTTATGTTTATTGGCCATTTGGATATCCTCTTGTGAAATACTTATGAGTCTTGCTGATTTTTCTATTGGGTTTTCTTTCTTTATCTCATTAATTTTTAAGAGGTATTTATATGATCTGGACACAAATCCTCTGTTGGATATATGTAGTACAAGTACACTAACTTCTATTTTGTGGTGAAGACTCTTGAGAAAATATATTTTTAACTTTAATGTATTTTAATTTATTGGTCTTTGCCTTTGTGGCGACTACTTTGTCTTTAAACAAATCTTTCTGTATTCCAAGGTCATAAAGATATATCCATATTTTTTAGATTTATCATTTTTACCTTTCACATTCAAATCTATATTTTATCTGAGTTTAATATATATATATGTATGTGTAATATTGTGTCAAGATTCATTTTTTTTTTTGTTTTTTCCCCATGTGGATATCCAGTGACCCAGCAGCATTTATTAAAAAGATCTTCTTTTCCCTCATTGATTTGTTGTAAATTAGGTGATTCTATGTATGGCTTATGGTTTTGGATTCTTCTCCATTCCCTAATACTTTTGTCTGTCTTAGTGCTAATACTGTCTTATTAACTGCAGTAAATCTTGATATCTCTCAGTGTAAATCTACCAGCTTTGTTCTTCTTCAAGACTATTTTGGCTATTCTAGCCTTTTGGATTTCCATACAAATATTAGGATCTATCAGTTTCCACTTTTTAAAAAAATGGGATCTTTACTCAGATCTAATTAAAACTACAAAGAAATTTGGGACAAATTGACATCTTTACAGTTGAGTTTTCCTGTCCACTAATCTGGCATATCCTGCCTTTATTTAAAATATCAAGAGAATCATTTTCTGTGTGGAGATCTTGCAAATCTTTTGCTAGATTTATTCCTGAATATCTGATATTTTTTGATGCTATGATAATGAGTGGTATTGTTACCGGACTCAGGTCTGGCTGCCTGCCCCCTTGAAAAGGAAAGAAAAAACTCAGAAGTCAGTTAGTGTTAGAAAAGCAGCCGTATTCAGCTGAAGGAGATGGTAGGCTATTCCATCTCAAAGATTTACATTTACTGAGTGGTTTTTTAAAGAAGGTTTGAGGGAATGGAATGTGGGAGGTGAAAAGCAGGAGAGCAGGAGACGTGAGTTAGGAGGGGTCTGTTTCTGTGGGTCAGGTATGAGGTCTTGCCAAGGCCTCATCTGGTTTCTGTTCTCATCTTTGCTGTTATCTCAGGACCTTGCAAGATTTTGATTTGTGCTGGTGTACTTGGCTGGTGCCCAAGGTCAGCTTCAGTCATTTGGCCTTGATCATTTCTCAAAACTCTAGAAGTCTCAAAGAAAGAACTGTTACCTTTGCAAAGTACTAATTAGCTTCTCGACCTTGTTTTCTTACTTAGAGAAGGAGAGAAGAAAGTCAGGAAGCAAGAGTGGAGAGAAAAAAAAACTGTCCTTTTTAAAATCCTCCCCCACTCCACAGCCCAGGCAGCTTTAGGTTCCAACATGGCTTCAGTCCTGCTCACTCCAACAGTATCTTTTTCTAAAAAAGTTATCTTCTACTTCTTTGTCACTAATACATAAAAATACAATTGATTTTTACTTACTGATCTTATATGTAGTGACATTGCTTAAATTCATTGAGTAATTCTAATAGTTTTCCTGTGGATTCTTTGGATGTTTGTAGATACATAATCATGGTGTTTGAAACTAGTATAACTTTTTTTCTTTCTAATTCTTTCAACTGTCATTTCTTTTCTTTGCCTTATAATTGCTAAGACCTCCAGTATAATGATGAATAGAAGGGATGATGACAGGTGGTGTTCTTGTCTCTTTCCTTATTATTTTAAGGGAAAGCTTTCAGTATTTTCCCCCTAGTCAGATGATTGTTATAGATTTCTGTAGCTACTATTTATCAAATTCAGTGAGTTCTGTTTTATACCTAGATTACTAATTTTTTTTTGATTGGGAGTTTAATTTTATCAAATGCTTTTTCTGCATCTATTGAGTTAATCATATGTTTTCCTTCTCTATTATTTTGGCAAATTACATTGATTTTCAAATATTAAGCAAACTTCACATTTAGGAAGAAACCCAATTTGGATATAATTTATTATCTGTTTTATATATCAATTGGTAATGTTTTATTCAGGATTTTTGCATGTATTATCAGGAAAGGACTGGAATTTTGATATTTATAGAATATTAAATATGTCGGTGAGGCATTTTTTGTTTGTAGACCCTTAAGAGAGCAAATTACAAGCTAGTATAAGGTAACATTTTATGTTAATCTAGAGGTCTATGAAAAGTAGTGAATTAACTTCTCTTTATTAGTAAGACTTTATAAAATCTACTTGTTTTTAAATTTTTACTTATTTATTTATTTACTGGTAAAGACCTGAAGCTTTTAAATCTGGAACGATCTTTGACAAAGCTCTGAGCAACAACTTAGGAAGGTGCCTTTGTAAAACTGACTTGCTGAAAGTAAATTATCAGTATCTGGGTTAAAGCTTTTGGTTTATATCTTTCTGTTTTTAAGAGCAAAATACCGATACAGTTTGTTCTGTTGTTTAGGCTTAGTTTTGTTATTGTCAAATATTCTTGCTTTTTAATGACAACAACAACAAATACAATTTCAGAAACTAAAGAACATCAAGAACCAAAGGTTGCAGAAAGTAAACAAAAACTATGGCAATCTAAGAGAAAGTCAGAATGTGTGAACCAGGATTCTGTTGCATCTTCAAGTCAGCGGCAGATTCCAGAGATAACCCGAAAAGTTGATATAGAGGTAACTTTCTTTCCTCCTAAAGTACAACATTGCTATTGTTCATAATGCACTTCTGAAATTTGATGATCATGTTAAATTTTTTTTTCTTTTATTAAAGACTATGTACCATACTTAGTGGAATAGTTTATTTAAAGGATTTTTTTTTGTATCATTCACAAAATGATGATCAGTAGCAGTCATAGGTTCAGTAAGAATATATATCAGGCTGAATTCTTTTCTATTTTTCATAGTGTTTACAGATTGCTGATAGACCGGTGTAGGGGTTGGCAAACTACAGCCTGTGGGCCAAATCTAATTCCCAGCCTATTTGTGTAAATAAAGTTTTATTGGAACAGTGTCACACCAATTCATTTACTTACCTATGGCTGTTTTCGCCCTGTAACAGCAAAACTGAGTAGTTGCAATAGAGACCATCTGGCCTGCAAAGCCTAAAATGTTTGTTATCTGGTTCTTTACAGAAAACTATATGCTGGGGCTGGCCCGTGGCTCACTTGGGAGAGTATGGTGCTGATAACACAAGGCCACAGGTTCAGATCCCTATATAGGGATGGCCAGTTAGCTCACTTGGAAGAGCATGGTGCTGACAACACCAAGTCAAGGGTTAAGATCCCCTTACCGGTCATCTTTTTACAAAAAAAAAAAGAAAAGAAAAGAAAACTATATGCTGACCCCTAATGAAATAGTGCAATTCTGTCACAAGCATTTAAGAATTTTCTGTGGTCATATTCGTAAGTAAAAGAAAAATATAAGCTAGACAATGTATGTGAATTTGTAACGTGTTGAATAATCATGCCCAGAGGCTATTTCAGAAGGAATGATCTGGTAGACTACTGGAGAGTCATACCTACAGTCATGGTCATACTTTCCTCATCATTTCTTTTTAGTGACTTGAAACATGTGTCATGTATCAAGTCACTGAAAAGAAATATTGAGGAAGTCTTAAAAGAAAAGTTTATCCAGGAAAAGAAATTTATTAGCAGTCTTCAAAACCTAAAACTAAATGTGGAAAGTAGAATAGATATATCCATTGTGCGTCTCGAGAGCATAAAGAGGACCAGAGGTCTTGAAATTGTAATGGAGAAAACAATCTAAATATCTGTGTGAATGTCAGTTATACAAATTGGATCATTCTTGCCATACCCAAACTAAAACTGGAGTTGAGGGGACAGGAGGAAAAAGTACTCAGGGCACGTAGTACCTGCTCCAAGAAGAATTTTCTGCAAACCCAGTTGTTGAAACATCCTGCTATTAACCCTAAGACTACTTTTTACCTAGTAGCTGCTAAGCAGCCTGTAATGACTCTTAAGACTAATTTTACTAACCATCATCACTCACCAATCAAAGCCTGCCAACTCCCAAAAACTTTGCTAGGAACAATGAGCTTTCTTTCAAATTGTATAACATTCCTCTCACCCAGACTTTTTTTGTTCTTTGGACCATCCTGGTCTGCGTGTATCCATGACTGCAATCCTGTTTTCCCAAATAAAATGTTCTCTTAAAGATTTGTCTCTCTATTTTTTTTTGACTTTAACATCTATAAATATTTCCTAATAACTAGAGCTGTCCCCAAACTAAAGTGAACCTCTGTAGATAGTAATTAGTTCTCAGTTACTAAAAGTATTGAAGCAAATGAGTTCTTTATTTGGTTGAGATGCTGTACAGGAGGGGTTGGCAGACTTTCTGTAAAGAGTTAGTAGGCTTTGCAGGCTCAGATTGTCTCTGTTACAACTTTTTAACTCTGCAATTAGAGCATGAAAACAAAAGAGCCATAGGCAATATGTAAACAAATGGACATAGCAGTGTTCCATTAAAACTTTGTTTACAAAAATAGGCGCTGGCCCTGGCCAGATTCAGCCTTCAGGCTTTAGTTTGCATTCTCTTGCTGTAGAAGATGTTTATTCATCATTATTTGGAATTTGTATGGGATGAACTCTACAGGTTCTATGTCTTTTATTAGGTGCGCACAGGACAGGCATTTGCCATTCCAATTTTGCTAAATAATTGGTATTTGGCTATATTGGGGGCAGAGGGGAAATGGTATAGTTTTATTGATTAAAGAAAGGCTATTTTTCAGAAGCCTTTTTTAGATTATAAAAGTTTAGTACCTGTTACAGTAGTTTTGATGGGGGAGGATGTTAGATCCTGTTTTATTAAACAATCCTGTTTTGTGTGTGCCTTCTCTCTACTTGGAATTAGTTCAAGCAGAAATATTAGGCTTAAGATTTTAGAGTAAAAGAGCTATACTAAAAAATTTTTGAAAGTCTGAAATGTATATACCTACCTGTTTTAGTATGATTTTGTATTTAATATTTTAATTATTGTCTTTTAAAAGTTATAATGTTTGTAAAACTATTGAGCAGGTGACTAATTTAAAAACTAAATTGTAGCGGTTTTTAATTTTGTTTTAGCAGAAACATGTCACTTTTGAGCAACCTGTCTTTTCAGTTTCAAAGCAGTCACCACCTATATCGGCATCCAAATGGTTTGATCCAAAATCTATTTGTAAGACACCAAGCAGCAATACCTTGGATGATTACATGAGCTGGTAATTAATTACTTTTGGCACCTACCTTGGGAGAGAGGGTGGTACAGTAGAAATAACATGGGCTTTTAGGCCAAATAGTCTAAGGTTGAATCCTGCTCTTACTTTAAAGACTTTCCATATTCATATTATTTTTCTTACCATCAGTTTTTTCATTTGTAAAATGGGGAAGGGAGGAAGGTTACTACAATAATATATATTTTTAAGGATTGTTGTGAATGAGTCTCTGTCATATTGCAATTCGTACCTACAACCTATAAATACCCTAAGAGTGCAAAACTTCTTGATAATCATGCATTACCACATGGATACTTCTCTAATTGAGAGGTATTTTAAAGTTTAGCATTTTTAGAGCAGATAAAGGGTGGATAAATTTTTTTAGCATAGGAGGTGTTCACTGGAATGTGGCAGTTTCTGGAAAAGATTGGTTGTATGGTTCATATGGCTCTGGAGATGTTCAAAGTTGTAAGACCTGAATGGACAGGAATGAGGGGTGAGTGAAGAAGTTGGATGGTCAGTGCTGATTAACAGGAAACAAGGATATTGCAAAGCAAATAAATGACATTTCAGAGAAGGGAAATAAAGAGATGTGGTACATCATAACCTTCAACTAGTGGCTACGTTTTTAATGTCTTAGGGGATAGCTTAAGTTTGTGACCTCTTTTGCTTTTCATTTTCATAATGTAATCTTTGATTTTAATTAGAACTGGACTTAGAGGTTTTATAACCCAGCTTCATAACTATTTAATACAGTTTTGCTATATATTGCCTCATTTTATTATACATACAATATTTTAAGGAATGGTTGTTAACTAAAATAGTGATATATGTATTTCTTGTGATATTAGATTATTTTTTGTTAACAAATATCTATAGAGTTTCTTTGTGTTAACCACTGTTCTGGGTGCTGAGGATAATCATATCCAAACAGGACAAAGTACAAATTTGTACTGATTGTATTTAAGTTCAAAAGCCAAACTCATCTGATGTAATTGGCCTTCAGATATTTCTAGCAGGGCATTATAGAATATTATTGTTAAAAGGCACTCATGGAGTCTATGGTCAACCATAAGCTGACCTTTGCACTGGCTAAATACTTGTAAAATAACCCTAATTCTATGTTTTAAATGCCATCTTACTTATTTTACTAACAAGGATTTGTCTGGGTACAAAAAATTACTTTCAGAAAGAATTTCCCAAAATAAAATATCTGATGGTGGTATATCTAGAATAGATATCAGCTATATTATGAAAACTAACTTGGGTTCTGTTTGATGTATTACTTTTAAGTTTACATCAACATTTTAAAACACACAAAAACTGAATCTGAATCTTGTTTTTTAAATTTTGATGTTTTAAATTAAAAAAAAAAAATCTTTTTTAGTTTTAGAACCCCACTTGTAAAGAATGACTTTCCACCTGCTTGTCAGTTGTCAACACCTTATAGTCAGCTTGCCTATTTCCAGCAGCAACAGCAGCAAATTCCCTCTACGCCACTTCAGAATTTACAGGTTTGATAAGCTTTATATATGATGGTATATGTTGCTACAATCAGTTTCATGGATTTTATTTTTACAGCATCTAGTTGTTAGGAAAAATCTTAAGGACTTGTCCATTCTTATTCTCATTAAACAAAACTTTTATAATATCCTGAGAAGGGTGTGCCTCATGACTTTGGTTTTCTTTTTGTTGTTGGTTTTTTGGCGGCTGGCTGGCATGGGGATCCGAACCCTTAACCTTGGTGTTACAAGGTGATGCTTTAACCAACTGAGCTAATAGCCCAGCTAATAGCCCTGCCTCATCACTTTGAGAGGTTAGTTATTTGAGAAGCTAATGAGGCTGTTCTTATTAGGCCAAAGGATCCAGATTGAAAGCTGAATAAAATTTCTCTTATAATCAAGGTTACTGTTTATTTTATTTCCCTATTTAAGTGATCTGTTAGTGAGCAGCTTCATTTGTTGATTAATATGGAATTTATTTGGAAAAGTAAGTTTTCAACAATATTGAATAGCAATAGGAGGTGTTACTAGACATATAATTATCGTAAACTAAGAGAAGAATGTTTTGCTGATAAGGTGATTGCATCAACATCTGAAGGGAAATGAGACACTCCTGACATCAATAACTAAAATTAGTTTCTAATAACTGTGAAAGGCAGCTTAATACTGGTAAAAAGAAAACATGGGCCTCGGAGACAGACTTCCTGGGCCTCACTACTTACCAAGGTGTCTGGTATTTTGCAAGTTACCTAAACTCTGCCCATTTCATCATCTGTAAAATAGGACATTAGCTAATGTATGTGTAATTCTTAGAGCATGGCACTTAGTAAATAATATTAGCAGCAACTATTATTTAAATAAAAACAAAGAAAATGAGTAATTAACCATAAAAATCAATTGATAAAAAGATTTAGTTGACAGAAGGTAGACAGTGATTATCAGGGGCTGAGGGGGTGTTATTGCATATGAGTTTAAAGTTTCAGTATTTGATGATGAAAAAGCTCTGGAGATGGATGGTGGTGATGTTTGCATAACAATGTGAATGTACTTAATGCCACTGTATTGTACTTAAAAATGATTGAAATGGTAAATTTTATGTTATGCATATTTTGCCACAATTTTTTTTAAAATGGACAAAAAAATTAGCTGACAGTAGATGATGCTAACTATGGGAATAAGTGGTAGTGTTTTGAGGATTGAAACAATATAGTAAATCACAAAGGAAAAAGTGAAGGATGATCAGGTTTGCCCATATATTGATTCAAAGCACGTTTATTGAGCTATTTTTAGTGTCAGGCCCTGTGGGAGTTAAAATCTAGAAGGCAAGTCAGAGATAACAAAGAGAGGGGCTTGAGAGAGCCTTCTAGAAGAAGCCAGTGTCAGGAGGGAACTGAAAAGAGGCCAGAGTGTGGCTAGGGGTCAGGAAGGGAAAAGGTTCTGCTGAGCCTTTTAGGTTTTACTCTAAAAGGGATAGGAAGCTGTGGAAAATATTGAAGCAGAGAAGTGAAACGACCAGATTTTCATATTGAAATCTCTGGCCATGGCTTCTCAGAGGTGTAGCTAAAATCAAGTGTAGTATCAGTTCTTATCAGGTTAATATCTGATACATCCTCAACTTGTGGACAATATATTAAGTGGATTTTTAGAGCAGGTAGATGGAATAGGAGCTTGCTTCATCCACTCCATGTGTAGACCTGGTATTGCAGTACCTTCAGGAATGGTGCACCAAAAAATTAAAAGAAAAACAAAAATGAAATGAAAACTCTGGCCACAGTGAGAAGGGTAGACTAAGGGGGATGGGATGTCCTGTGTAGGAAACTGAACTTCACATTGGCATTGAATCAGAAATGAGTTAGAATTACTTGATTCTAAAAAGTATCAGCAGCCAGGGGGAAAGGACATTGAATTGCTTTCATCCCTCAGAAATGATCACAGTTTAAAAATGAGAGGAAGAACAGAGGGTGGGGGCACAAAAAGGAAGGAGAGAACATTGATGAAATTACGATGGGTATATATATTTCAAAGCCTAATTCTTACAAGAAGCATATTTCATGACTCAATAGCATCTCAAACCTTAGAGGTTAAAAAGATTAGAATCCTTATCTTTTTATTTAAATAGAATGAGATTACAAGAGAGAGATTCTACCGTTTGCAATATAAAGCACGATTTAGTTAAATTGAGGTTTATTCAGACCTTGTTTCAACTTGGTTAATCAGCCAATCAGGAGCTTTTGTTTCAACTTCTTTATCAGCTCAGAATAAGTCCTCAGCACTCCATCTGCTCAAGGCATTTATAGGTACACAGAGATCTTCCAGCGAAGGGAAGAGATGAAGGGGTAAGTTGTATAGTAAGTACATCAGTTGAAAGTTGGCTAGGGAAGATGCTGAAGTGTGAGAAATTAAGTAACTTGCTAAATATCCCTCAGCACAAGATGGGGAGCATTGCTGAAACTTGCGTTTAAATAAAGAGGTGCAAGGAAAAAGTAGAAAAGAAAGATGAAAAATGATAGCTTATGAGTTTATATGTTGGATATTAGGTGGGTTTTTTTTCCTCCTTAATTTTTCTATCATGTTAAGTAAAAGCTAGTTAAAAGGGGGAAACCTTGGAAGTTTGTGTGTATATTAATTTAATAAGCTTATTTCTTTCATTAAAGTATGTAGAGCAAGTTCTCTTTTTAAAATATTGTACCATATCTAATTACTTAAGATTTAAGATAATTTCAAAATTGAAAGCATTTCACTGTGCCAAGTGCAAGCTAGTTTCTTAGGCATAGTCTTTGAACCTTTATTTATACAATTTTAATTATTTAGATTTCAGCATCCTCTTCAACAAATGAATGCATTTCAGTTAAAGGAAAAATCTATTCTATATTAAAGCAGATAGGAAGTGGAGGTTCAAGTAAGGTAAGTATCTTAAATACTTAAGATATGAATAAAAATATTTTAAACTTTCTTTTCTTTTTCTTTTTACCTATGGGGCTCTTTTTTCTTAAGTTCTAGGAGCCTATGTTGTCCTTGAGACAAAAAAGCCTTCTCATCCCCTGCCCTCCTCCCCCTACCCCGCACAAATGACATATCCTCTTTAGACCTACCCCCTTAGTCCCAATCTCTTGCCTTTCCCTGCAATGTTCTATGCTTCTGAATTTCTTCTCTAATAACATGAACATTGACTTGGAGTGGAAAATGACCACAAGTATTGTCACAGAAGGATAGTTCTAAAAGTGAGTCAGAACATGATATAAATTAAAATTACTAATATGCTTAGGGATCATTCAGAAAGGAATTTAACTAATGGATTTTGTTGTATTTTGAGCTTTTCATTTCAAAAACAATAACAAATGAGTTTCTGGGATTAGATTATTTTCTAAATTCATCTAAGTTCTAAATTTATATGATTTTAATTCCCCGTGGATTGAAAGCATCTTAAGTGTTATCTAAACTTACCATCTTTATTTCTCATTCCCATCTCAAATTTATACAGATTTTTGCCTTCATCACTCACCAAAACAACTAAAGTTAAAATCACTAATGACTTCCATATTTTTGCCAAATGTAATTCTTAGCTTTGATTTTGAGTTACTTAGCAGCATTTGGGACAGTTGATTATTAGGTTTTTTTTTCACTTGGCCCCTCTTGTTTTCTTTTTTTCAAACTGACCATTTCTTTTCAGTTTTTCTGATATCCCTGACCTCAGTTGTACAGTTACCCACAGCTCAGTCCTAGACTTCTTTTCTCCCTTAAACTCACTCTCTTGGTATTTTCTTCCAGTTTCATGGGTTTAATACCATGTATGTGTTGACAATTTCCAAACTTACATTTTTACCTCAGACCTCTCTTTTGAATGCCAAATTTCTACATCCCACTTGACCGTTCAGCATCTATTCTTGATGTCTTCTAGGCGTTTAAAACAATGTGTCCAAACACAACTCTTGCTCCATAGTCTTTCCCATTTCAGTAAATGTCAACTTCGTTCTTCCAATTGCTTGGCCAATAACTGATTGACTCCTTTTAGTCTCATAGACACATTCAGCCAGTCAGCATATCTTATTGGTTCTACCTGAGAGTATCTTCATAATCTATTTCTCATCATCTCAGTGTTATCACTTTGGTCAATGCAACTATCATCTTCACCTGGATTATTACAGTATCCTGCTATTCAGTCTCATTGACTCCATCCTTACCCTTCTGGTCTATTTTAACATAACAGTTGATTTTTCTCCAGGTATCCTCATGTCTTTGCTCAAGTGTTTTCCTTACCCACACTATAAAAGTGCAACTCCTACCTTCCTGTCACTGGTGTTCTTCATTCCCTTCTCCTGCTTTATTTTTGTCTGTAGTTTACCTTCTAACATGCTTTGTAATTTATTTATTTGGTTTGATGTTTGTGTCCTCCTGCACTTGAATGTGAGCTCTGTGAAGAGAGAGGTATTTGTCTTGTTTGCTCAGTGATGTTGGCCCCATTATCTAGAACAGAATAGGGACTGAATTCATTTGTTGAATGATGAACTGGCCCTCCTCAGCTATTTTGCTATTATAAGTTGTTAAGGATGAATACACAAAACAAAAGTTGTTGGGCTCATTTTAAGTTTCACTGTAATTTTCTAAGCCAGCTAACAATAACTAGTCTTGTTTAAGGCTCCCTTGTTGACTTACTAAAAATAAGGTATATACATTATTATATGTACCAAGTCTTCAGTAAGTATTGGTTTTTTTCGTTATACATTTCCTTTGTCCTTTCCTTTGCATCAGATTTCAGTCACAAGAATAAAGGAACAATACCACTGATTTTTATCAATCTATTTGGATTAGCTGATTTAATTGCTTTAATGGAAATTCTTTGCTTAGTATTTATCACTTATTAGTTATTTGGCTATATCTTAATAGTGTCAAGGTATTTATTTTGTGGCATGTTTTCAGAGGATGTACAGTAGTCTTAATGGTGTTTTAAACATTTTTTTTCTTGGAGTATAAAGAAGATATAAGCTACTTAAGTCAAGGGCCGAGTGTTAAAGCTGTGACTGGCCCATATTTTCTGAGTTCAGTTAAATTATCATTCATTGTAATTATTATGATGGAGTTAAAATAAATTGACACACCTCAGAGAAAAAAGGGTTACATACTTTATGAAACTAACACCATTTATGCTCTGCCTATTCCAGAGTTTAGGCAGGGATTAATTTATACTGTATTAGGAGCATCTAGAACAGTCATGGAGTTAATAAGAATGGTCAACACACTGGCCTATGTAGTTCTATTTTCATTAACTTCCTATGAAATTGACAAATCAATAACTCTGACACTATCTGTATGAATTGGAGTTAAAGCCTACCTAATCCAGGTCACAGGTTATTGCAAGAGTTTTACCAGAACAAGGACAATGGGGGAGTTAACAAACACATACATACAAAGGGTTAATTTAAAATTTTCATTTGCTCAAAAATTTTGAGATCTTATAATACAAATAGCTTTGATATCCTGCAAATCTTTTTTCTGATATATCTGATGACTTTAACATGCTTTAAAATGTCTGCTTTATCCTGTCCTGAATGTCTTTAATGATGGTAGCTAACATTTGCTGTACTTCAAGTGCACTGCAGAACGCTGCAGACATCAATCTCAGTCATCTTTCCAACCCTGTGTAGTAGGTACTACTAGCAGCATTTAATTTTTGAGAGATTAAGGAACTTGCCCAAGGTTAGATTGCTAATAAGGGTGGAGCTGGAGCTCAAACACAAATATTTCTTTGCCTTTCTATTGTATCCTATATCTATTTTGAGTATTCACTATAATCTTCAAGTTTTATTTTTACAATACAAAACTATTTCATTGCATAGATATACCACCTCATACCTTATTAAACAGGGCATACAAATAAGATATAACCATCAGATTCAGGGTCATCGGTGTCAGTAGTGCACCACACAACACAGATGCTCTCAATTCTCTGAGATTTTTGAGGCTGTTTACCTCATACAAAATGGTTTTATGATGCTATGTCTAAATGCCTTTCATCTCTTTCATTGTTATTTTCTCTGCCTCTTGCTGTCACTGTTTTATGTTCCATCCCCCCTGTGATTTGCTGTGTATCCAAGTAAAACTAGTAACACTTTGTTAGAGTTTTGTGATTAAAAGTTAAGGGCTGGCCCGTGGCTCACTTGGGAGAGCATGGTGCTGACAACAGCAAGTCAAGTGTTAAGATCCCCTTACCGGTCATCTTTTAAAAAAAAAAAAGTTAACTAAACTGTACCTGAGGGCCTTTTTAGTAGTGCAGTTTTAGCACAAGAACCTCATATGTACTTGGGCTCTTTTCTTCTTCCTCCTCAGTATCTGCTGGGTAGTCAAGGTTAAATTACTTTTTACTGGAATGTGTCAAGGGGATGAATGAAAATAATTTGTCTTGCATACACCAGCATTTTGTATTTGAATTCTTGACTCTTAGAAGCACCATCCTTGTTGCATGTTTGCTGCTGCTTTTTACAACTAAATGTACTGATAGCTTACAATTAGTACATGCTTTTTAACATTCTCTATCACATGAATGAAATTGTCAACTCCAGGCACAATGGAAAAAACACCATCTGTGAAATGAATTGTCTCTTTAATACAGCCCTTAGTTGTCCTTAACATTTTTTAATGTCCTTTCTTTGTTATTTCCCTGGTTAAGGCATCTAACAGAATATTATGAATGTATACAAAATTTAAATTACTTTTTTTGTATGCCAATATAGAAAGTTTTAGGTTTATATCTTTGATTTATTGAATGCCCATTGTCATAGGTGGTTGGGAATGGACTATTACTCTTGTATCATGATTATTTGTTTTTTTCTTTCTACAGTCAAAATAGGTAGAAACTTAATTGTTCATGTCAGTATTTCCTTCAGAATTTTCTCAACCTAAAGTTCTGCCTAACAAATTTAGAAGCATTGTGATAGTGTATAAATAACGCATTCTAAACTTTTCTGTTTGTTCTACCATATAGGTATTTCAGGTGTTGAATGAAAAGAAACAGATATATGCTATAAAATATGTGAACTTAGAAGAAGCAGATAGCCAAACTATTGATAGTTACCGGAACGAAATAGCTTATTTGAATAAACTGCAACAACATAGTGATAAGATCATCCGACTTTATGATTAGTAAGAATTTTTTTTAATTTAAAAAGAAATCTTTTTTCGCCCATATTTCTTCAGGTAAATACTCAGTAAATCTTTTGTTTGTTTTTAATTGCAGTGAAATCACAGACCACTACATCTACATGGTAATGGAGTGTGGAAATATTGATCTTAATAGTTGGCTTAAAAAGAAAAAATCTATCAATCCATGGGAGCGCAAGAGTTACTGGAAAAATATGTTGGAGGCAGTTCACACAATCCATCAACATGGTATTTTTAAATCTCTTTATACATGTAAAGTTAAAATGTATTAATAGTATTATCTTAGAGAAATATACCTATAATTTTAAGGTATTGGTTATTGATACCTTTAAGTAGATGAACTGAATAATTGGAAGTTTATTGAAAGATGAAGGAACAAAACCATTTCTTAAAATACTCTTAACCGAAAGGATATAGAACATGAACTTAAATTCCCACATCCATAATGCAAAATGTATGTTTCTCAGTATTAATCTAGTCCATAATCATTATCTCCAAATACTTGGATTATAGCAGATCTGAGACTCTGGGGTTCAGGCATCCTAAAGATATGAGATGTTTATTTCATTTATTCTCCTAATCACTTTGTATTGTGTGCCATGTGTAAGTTGGTTTTATTTTTTTACTGGTAGGCCTACCTTTGGGGTTGGTTTTTACTTATATTTGTCCTTTGGTTTGTTTTAGGTCTTAACCCTTTTTTTAAAAAAATAATCATTAACCTAGATCATTGTAATTTATCTCTTCATGTCTCTCTTCCTGTAAGTTAAAAGATAATTTACCAGTGATTAAGATCAGAGCTGTAGGGATGGAGGTGTTAGGATTGTTTTAGTCCCATTTCTCTTGCTTATAACAAAATACATGGAACTCACTGATTTATAAGAAAATGAAATTTATTGATTACAGTTTCAGAGGCTAGGAAGTCCAAAGTCCAGGGAACACATCTGGTGAAGGCTTTCTTTGGTGGTGACTTCAGTAACAGCAGGGTATCTATCATATTGAAAAATAGCAGAGCAGAGAGAGAGAACAGAGAGACAGACTCTTCTCTCTTCTTCTAAAGCCCTCAGAACCTTGCCTCTCTGACCTCCATTTTTAATCCATTCACTGTAGTATGGTCCTACAATCTAATCACCTCTTCAGGACTCCACCTTTCAATTTCCATAATAGGATTTCCCACCCTCTTTACAGTTACAGTGGGGGCCAATTTTTTTTTGTTTGTTTGTTTGTTGTTTTTAAGGTGACCGGTAAGGGGATCTTAACCCTTGACTTGGTGTTGTCAGCACCACGCTCTCCCAAGTGAGCTAACTGGCCATCCCTCAAGATGTTAACTCTAACACAATAGAGTTAAATTCCTTTTCACCTGTGAGATATTATTTTATTAAAGATATAAAGAGATCCGAACCCAAACCCATGGCCTTGGTGTTATCAGCACCACACTCTCCCAAGTGAGCCACAGGCCAGCCCTCAAGTTTCTAATACATAAAACTTGGGGACACAATTCAAGCTTCACTGAGTTTGCAGGGGGGGCACATAATTCAATCCACTACAGGATCATTAGGGTCTTGCCGTCTGACAGTATAATTTATGATGCTTGCTAATGGGCAGTGAATCACAGAGGTTAAGAGGATAGATTCTGAAGCCAGACTGCCTGGTTTTAACTCATGGCACTCTCATTTATGCCGTGTGATGTTGACCAAGTTACTTAAGCTCTCATTGTCATAGTTTTCTCACCTTGAAATGGGGATAATAGTAGTTATCTTCAGCATTATTGTGAGGATTAAATGAATCACTACAAGCAACAAACTTAGAACAGTGCCTGGCACATAGCAAGTGCTATGTTAAGTGTTTGTAAACTATATAAAAAATGAATGTTTAATTGGATTCACTAATTGAAGTCACAACATGACCTGTAGATTGTGAAGTGTTTTGTCATTAGAATGTTTTACACTGTCTACTCCTGTAATTGATTTTTATTTTAAAGGCATTGTTCACAGTGATCTGAAACCTGCTAACTTTCTAATAGTTGATGGAATGCTAAAGCTAATTGATTTTGGGATTGCAAACCAAATGCAACCGGATACAACAAGTATCGTTAAAGATTCTCAGGTGAGACTTTTAATGAATGGTTGGTTACCACCTAATAGAGTTAAATTCCTTTTCACCTGTGAGGTATTATTTTATTAATGGGTATAATAGTTTTACCTACTTCATTCTTCAAAAGATTTGAAGTCTTTTTATAACAAGATACTAATAACTGTAAAAAATCAAAACCATGATCAATATAGTTTAGGATAGAAAGTCAAGATCAGATAGAAATATACTTAGCAAATCTAAATGAGATGAAGAAGCAGTAATAACTGCCTTGGAAATCATGCTGGTCATGATCTAAAATTGACCTGAAAATTTGGCTCAGAATTTCCTGGTAGCAACCAAAGAGGGAATTGCAGTTACATGTTTTTCATTGTCCATGAGGTAAGATTATTTCTGTTCTTCTAGAGAAGTAAAGCTTTTCCTATCAGTTAAATTTGAAAAAAAAAAAATTTTTTAAGTGGGCCTTCATATTGAAAATGCCATAATAAATATTGTACTCAGCAGCATTTTTATAATAGCAAACTTAATCAAGTTGTCCCACTAAAAACTAAAGCAGTGACACCTCAGTATAACTAAAAGATAAACTTGCTTGGAACCAAGATGATGTGTTCCATGTAGTTAGATTTCTGGTGTGGGTCTGCCTTATTCCTAGGAGTAAAACTAGACTTTGTTAGGTGAAATACATGGATGGCATGCCCTTCAAATAATTCAATTTGACAATCATTTCTCTTTATATCAAAAGTATATTCAGATCCCTGTACCAGCCAGCTGCCAAACAAACAGACAAACAGAAGTATGGCTGAAGATTGAGTCGTAAATTGGCTTGCGGATATCTTCTATAGCAAGGCCCTAGAATATAGATATTCTGTGTCTGCAAGCATTGTATCTGTGCATTGTAAAGTTGGCATAATCCTACTGTAGAAACTTTTACATGATTTAGGTGCCCATCGCATCTCAATTTGGACATAGGCCCAAGGAGTGGTGGGAAACAAAGTGGGGTTTTTTTGTTTGTTTCTATATTGATTGGTTGGTTTGTTTAAAAAAAAAAAGTTGACTCTATTCTAGCATAGAAATGAATGATAATCAAGTCCCTCAAAGTTTATGGCCATTAATGGAATTTTAGCCTGGACAGTTTTTAAGACAGACATTACTAGTTGCCCATTATTATCACAGAAAAAGCATAGCTTCAGAAAGAAGTCTATTTTCTGATTATGAACCCAGTTCATTTTGCTGGAGTTGTGAATAAATGTGGTATGTATCTTAACATTGTTGGCAGTTATTTGAATTTTTCAAGTATATTACTGAAATCTGAAATTGTATACAAGTTTTCAAGAGTCTAGCATTCATGTTTTAAAAAATCTAAAGCAAAATGAAATATTTTCATTGATTGGTGTTTTCTTTGACTTGGCAAACAGGTTGGCACGGTTAATTATATGCCACCAGAAGCTATCAAAGATATGTCTTCCTCAAGAGAGAATGGGAAATCCAAGTCAAAGGTAGTGTACAGATGGTTTATATTCCATTCATCTGGAGTCAATAAGGAATGGACTATTCTGTGAATAAATTTACCAGATAACTGAAGGTTATTTCTTAAGTTCTAAAACTTTTTAGGCTGATACAGACACCTTGCCTTTTTAAGCAGATTCAATGGGGTTCAATTTCACCCTTCTTTATTGACTTCAGATTGTTCTTTAATATTGTGCATTTAATATGATCGTTCTTTGCTGTGTGCTCCTGCAAGAAATGCACCTGGTTTTTTTTTTTTTTTTTCTTTTAAAATTAAAGAAAAAAAATTAATAAATTAGGTCTGATTTGGACACCTTAAAATAACAGTGAATTTATGTCTTTTTTTGTTTCATCTCTGATTTTTTTTTTTTTTTTTTGTCGTTTTTTTGTGACCGGCACTCAGCCAGTGAGTGCACTGGTCATTCCTATATAGGATCCGAACCCGCGGCGGGAGCGTCGCCGCGCTCCCAGCGCAGCACTCTACCGAGTGCGCCACGGGCTCGGCCCCATCTCTGATTTTTAACGTTTTGTTTTTCACCATTTATTTATTTATGAATTCTACATTTCCAAGTATACTTGGAGTATGTAATTTTTCCTTGCCTGCCACTGGCTACTTTCCCACCTACTTTACTTCATCACCTCTGTGAGCTTTGTGTTAGTCCCCTTGGTGCCCCTTGTGAGGGCCCATTCTACCTGCCGTGATGCCCTGGGCTCCCAGGCTAATCCTTGTTTCGCTGCAGTGGTGTAACCAAGTGGATGCAAGCACACATTGTTGCTCCAGAGTCATAGATCTGTCTCTTCATTAATAACTGTCTTTGGACATAACTTGCCTAATTTCCTCTTCTGTAAATTAGGCTTATAAACAGTACCTATTTTAAAAGAAATTCAGAATTAAAGTGAGAAAGAAAATAAAGCATTTTTAATGTAAAGTACATTGTCTAGTTCAAAATTGTTGCTTGATAAATGTGCTTTTATTTACTTATGTTTTCCTTCCTAGAAAATTGTGGTTTTTCAATATTTTTTCAAATAACTGGCATAACATTTTGCCAAATATTCTCTTATAAAATTACTTTTATATCTGTTTAGCTTTAACTTTTCTTCTAAAACATAAATAATATTGTCTCCTTTTTCTTTTTCTTTATTAGCCTTGCCATGGTTTTGTTGATCTTGATTTCATCTATCAATTCTATTTTCATTTGTTTTCTAATTTCTGCTTTTATATTTGTTAATTTCTTCTTTGTATTATCTTTAGGTTTATGTTTTCCTACCTTCTTGATTTAAATAACTAATTTTATTGTTCTTGCTTGTAATTAAAAGCATCAACACTATGAAGTTTGCTCTGAGTTTTACTTTACCTGCTACTTACAGGTTTGACTATTGTTTCTTATTTTCATTAATTTCTAAAATTTGTAATTTCAGCTTAAAATCTTTTCTTTTTTTTTACTTTAAAATAAGATTTGTACCTAGAGTTCAGATTTGAATTGCACTTAGAATTCAGGTTTTTTTCAATTAGCAACTCAGTGATGTAATATGTAACGTGAATCTCGATTCATTTGAATCACCTGCGTTTCATAATGGCCTTAGTGATTCTGAATAGAAGACAGATTTTTATCACAACATGAATCCCTGCTATTGAAGAGCACAAAATACCTCCCTGGTTAACTCTCTTCTCAAATTGGTCCACCACACTTTTTGGTCAATTCCTGTTGGCTATTTGGGGCTGCTTCTGCTGTTGGGTCCATCAGGTGCCTTCATTGCTTCCCTCTGCTTTCTACTTCAGATGTGTCTACTATACAAGACTTGTTGCTTTTGGTAGTTTGTCCCCACCTACTTACTTTCTGGGGTTCATGGGTATATTTTTCATTTGGTTGTGTTGTCAATATTTTCCACATGTAGCTTTGCTGTTAGGCTGCTCTATTTTGTCTCTGGGGATTTGGAGAGATTGAAGAACTATGCTGTGATAGCCACTGCCATTTTTCTAGAATCTGATAATCCTTTTTAATACATCATTTATTTAGAAAAGGATTTAATTTCCATAAATTGGGGAAAGATGTTATTTTTATTAATTTTTGGTTTTCTTACTTTGTGTTCAGATAATGGAATCTGTTTTATCTATTGTATTGTCAAAGGGATATTAAAATCCCCCCATAAAGAATTTAATATGGCTTTTTCTTAATACTCATATAGTTACATTAAATATAGGTTCAGTGCATAGGTGTTCATAACTATTATATCTTCTTGGTTGGTTGTACCTTTTGTTACTATAAAATAGCTTTCTCTCTTCTGTTTAAAGCATTTTGCCTTGTTCTTTTTCTCTAATATTAACATTGCAGTTTCTGCTTTTTTTCTTTTTCTTTCTCCTTTGCATTTAGTTTTATGTTTATTTCTTTTCTCCCTCCCCTCCTCCCCACCACTGTCTGTGCCATTTGATTTTGATTTAGATTTATCCTTTGTGGAGAGCATTTAGTTATACTTTAACCATCCTCATTTATTATGTCCACTGCTATGTTTAGTCTTATTCATGTTCTTTTTAAAGTCAAAAGTGTAATTCATTATGTAACATTGAGCCCCAAATCTGAGAGGGCACTCACATAGTGTTTGCCTATTCCAAAGAACTCACCCATTGTCCCAATGGGTAGAGACACTGGTTTATTAGACTTAAAAGAGTTACTGATGGCCACTGGTTAGCTAGATATCCACACTGCCATGCAGTACGTACAACAGTTACATAGTGAACAGATCAAAGTAGGGGAGTAAATTATTTGCAGGCCTACATGCAGACCCTCACCCAGCTCACATAACTCAGAGCACACAGGAGATCTGGCTGAGTAGATAAGTTAATCTACTCACTACTCTCTGCCAGAGTGCTTTAGCACCAGCATGCTAATTCATTTACTTAGGTCCCTGCTTCCTCCAGTCTTTTGTCTTAAAGGGAATGTGTCTTTTCTTGGGTAACTACCTTGGATCAGGGGTAGTTTCCCAAGGGGGAGGGGGAACTCTGTTAAGCATGGAGAGGGGGAATAGGGCTATGTCCAGCATTTACCTTGCACATTATCATATTCCTTTGGTTATTTCTGATGAGCTTTTAATGAGATGAATTGAATAAAAAATAAATTTTTATTGAGTACTTACTATAATCAGAAATTATTCTGTATGATTACCATATTTGTGATTATATCACTTAATGCCCATGACAAAGTATTTTTATTATTTTTGTTTTAGAGGTGAGGAAACAGAGACACAGAATTACCAGCTAGTGATAAGACCAGGATACGAGCCCAGATCAGCCTGCTTCTATAGATTATGCTCTTGGATTTAGGGTTGCACAATTTAAACAGCCTTTTAAAAATGTATACATACTTTGAATTTATAAAAATTTATTATAATACAGTGATACTGGGGAAAACAAGTAAATTAAAATTTATAATTATGTTTCTTACTTTTGTATTTTCACAAGCTGACAAGAGTTTAATATTTTGTCTCAGTTGAGATATTTTAATTATGAGTTTGTTGAAAAATTTAAAGTGTAGCTCATCTCTTTTGGCAAAATAACCAAATGTAATGAAAACTAGAAAAAGATGTTTTGTTGTGTAAATATAATCTAGTTACTCACACATTCATTGAGATTTAATTATGATTTTAAATATCAGGGTATATATATGGGTGTGTACATAGACACAGTTTTTACCTAAGTATAATGTTCTTACATGTACACTTTATATTAATATTAATAGCAACTTCTTCTTCTCTCTTTTTTTTTTTTTTTTCTACTTAGATAAGCCCCAAAAGTGATGTTTGGTCTTTAGGATGCATTTTATACTATATGACTTATGGGAAAACACCATTTCAGCATATAATTAATCAGATTTCTAAATTACATGCCATAATTGACCCTAATCATGAAATTGAATTACCTGATATCCCAGAGAAAGACCTTCAAGATGTTTTAAAGGTAATATTAATTGTACATGGATATAGGGGGATAATATCTCAAATAATTTTATATAGTTAATTGCTTAAAAGAAATACCTGAAATGATTATAATTATGCAACTGGCTTAAATATAACTGGTCTAGTGACAGGAATTGCTGACTGGATTAGCTTTTAAGGCATGTTAAATTTACTTTGAAGTTTTTTAAAACATAAAAATACTTAAGGATTTTGCAAAAGTGTCTTGGAGGAAATAATCTTGTCATTATGTGTGTGGGGTGTCTAGAAAGTAACTTCTGTGATATGATGCAGCCTGGAAAAATAGTTTATCAGTATCATATAAGAAAACCTGCTTTGTTTTAAAAATGTTAATCTTTATTTTTATAGTGTTGTTTAATAAGGGACCCTAAACAGAGGATATCCATTCCTGAGCTCCTGGCACATCCATATGTTCAAATTCATCCAGGTACTACTACTTTCAAAATGTGTTTACTACGAGATTGCTAATATAAAAACCTATTAACTATAACAAAAAACATAATCTCAATTGGCTACTCTTCTCCAGTCTGCCTCTTCCCTTAAAGAAGTTCCTATTATGCCTAGTGGTAAAGTAAATAATATTGCTTTTCTTTACTTGCTGGCATTCATTTTTACTTATTCTCGATAAGCGGCTATGATCATAAAGTACAAGAATGGCAGTTATTGTGCTGATAAATAGAATGTATATGTAATGGACTTATGTTTTTCTTATTGGTACTAGTGTATTATTGGTTGTATTTATTTTATAGGTAACCAAGTGGCTAAGGGAACCACTGAAGAAATGAAATATGTTCTGGGACAACTTGTTGGTCTGAATTCTCCTAACTCCATTTTGAAAGTTGCTAAAGTAAGTATATCTGGTCTCTATCTACATTAATTTTAGCTTTTTTTCATAGGTTAGTGAGTTAGACACTTAAAGAACAGGTAAACCAAAGAAAAGTTGGCCCAATTATCAGGTCAATTATGAAGTATGTTTCTAAATTTAGATACTTAACATGTACTTTTATTCAAATATAGATTTATTTGATTTATGTTCTTACTGTGCATATAGCACAGTTCAGAATGGATTATCATACAAGGTTCATTTAAAAGATTGTGTCAGGTCTCAACTGGAATATATTTAATATAGGAATCTGTCTTATAACTCAGCACCATTCTTAACAGCTTTTGAATTCATTCTTTATAGTCAATTTTTAGATTAAACCTTAGAGAAATCACTGTATTTGTCACCTGTAATGGCTTCCGAGAAGCCGTACATAGCAATCATTACATTTCTCAAAGCACGTGTCTTGAGATTTTCAGCCTCCCAGTGCCTGTTTATAACCATGATTTTGGGGTCAGTCATCAAACACCTAGTCATTTCTAGAACCTTATAAATGCTTATTTACCCACTTTAGCTACCAAGTAGTTAATAATGGTATATTTCAGTTATTAACATTACTATAAAATTATGGGAGCAAGGCTGGCCAGTTAGCTCAGTTGGTTAGAGCTCAGTGTTACAACACCAAGGTCAAGGATTCAGATCCCCATACTGGCCGGCTGCCAAAAAATAAATAAATAATAAAAAGTAAAATAAAATTATGGATGCTTAAATTAACAACACTTTTAGCTCTCTGGGTCGGGGTAAAGTCAATCTAAATTGACAAGAATTTAGACACATTTCTGAAGGAATTTATTATACATTCACTGTTATATGTGCGTTCATACAATTATAAAAGAAATTTTTCCTTAAATTTTCTCAAGAGCTGATGGCTAAATCAATGGCTTTAGGAGTTAAAATTGGACAAAAGCTGTTTTGTAATTGCTCTGTATTTCATACTTACGTCTTTTAAATTTATACTAGCGTATTGTTCAGACCACCTCAAATTGAGGTGGATTAGTTACCTTTGTCACTGAGATTATATGTTCCTTGAGAACAAAGATCTCTCTCATCTTCATAAATTAGTTGTGGTTGAGCCTTAATTTTTTTTTTTAATACACTGAATTTAATATACCTATTTATACTTATTTTTACGTAACAATTTTTAATTTTTAAACTTCTCATTAGTTTAAATGTCATCTGAAAATGTATATTGTTTCCTAATGAATATATTTTACATATAAGAATTTATGTAAGACTAGCTTTATTTAAGAAAAAGTAAGGAGGATCAGGAAGGTCTTGAAGGTTCATATATATGTCTATTAATAGCCATGTTGTATTTCTCTTATAGAAACATTGAACCTGCGTCTCATGAAAGCTAATTCTTAAGGCCAAGCTAGATGTTTAAAATTCTTTGTTATGTAATAGTTTGTAAAATAATTTCCCAATTATAAGAATGAGAGAAATAAATTTATTATAGTAAGAATATGTCAAGTTACCTTTACTAATCTGATAACACATTGAGCTAAAAAAATTACAAAACAGATTTGTATTTTTACTTTCAGACTTTATACGAGCGCTATAGTAGTGGTGAAAGTCATGATTCTTCGTCTTCTGAGACTTTTGAAAAAAGATGGGGAAAGAAATGATTTGCAGCTACTTATAAATTGTCAAATAATACCTATAAAATATATTGGACTGTTATACTTTTGATTCTCTGTGGAAATCTACTCTTGAAGACATCTTCGCTCTGGAACATTATCAGCAAAAAAATATCCTCAGAAGAAAACTATAAAAATGACAAACACTAACGTCACTGTGTATATTAAATAGTAGAATTGTTTTCTCTGTTTTATGCTTTCCTGTAAATTTAATCTATCTGATAGCATTTCACACTTGGAGTAGTGGGTGAACAACTGAAATATATTCTGAAGAACTATGTAAATAAAGCTTTGCAACACAAAATGGCACTAAAATTTCAAAGTTGTGCAGTTTTCTTCAAGCAGATGTATTGTTGGCATGGCAGCAAAGTTCTTAATTAATAAAAATTGGATTAAAGGGAAGATGTGGGAGTAGACCTTAGTAAATGAACTTTGAAAAAAAAAATCCTGAAAGGTTTGAGTTCTGAAATAGATTTCCTAATTATTGATGACACTGGTATAGCCCATAGTTTTAGGGCTGCACTTGGCTCTTTCAGTTCTCCCTCTGTTTCCTCATAGTATCTATTGGTTTTGGTGTGTAGAATATTATGCTGGATTTTGTTGTGTAAGTTTTATATGTCATGCCCTTGTATGACTTGTTTGGTAATAAGTAATTATAAATGTGACCCAGGGTCTCTCTGCTGAATCTTATAGCTTAATTAAAGGTATCATCACACAGTATTCCTTTCCCAATTTTTTAAAAGTGTTTAATAGACTATTTTTTAGAGCAGTTTTAGGTTCACAGTGTAATTGAGCAGAAAGTAGAGAATTTCCATATATTCCCTGCCACCTTAATGAACAACCTCCCTCACTATCAGCATCCCCAACATCAACATCCCGTACCACAGTTGTACATTTGTTACAGTCTATGAACCTACATTGACACATCATTATCACTCAAAGTCCATAGTTTACATTAGGGTTTACTGGTGGTGTACATTCTATGAGTTTTGACAAATGTATGATGACATAGCTACCCTACCATTAATAGAATCATACAGAATAGTATCACTGCCCTGAAAATCTGTGCTCTGCCTATTCATCCCTTCCTCCCTGGCAACCACTGATCTTTCTGTCTATATTTGCCTTTTCCTGAATGTCATGTAAGTGTCATACAGATGTAGCCTTTTCAGATTGGCTTCTTTCACTTAGTAACATGCATCTAAGTTTCCTCTGTGTCTTTTCATGGCTCATTTGACATCTTTGTTGCTTCCAAATTCTGACAATTCTCAACAAAGCTGCTATGAACATTCATGTGTAGGTTTGGTGTGGATGTAAATTTTCAACTCCTTTGGGTAAAATACCAAGAAGCGTGACTGCTGGACCTTATGATGAGTTTAGTTTTCTAAGAAACTGCCTAACTATTCCAAAGTGGCTATGCCATTTTGCATTACCACCAGCAGTGAATGAAAGTTACTGTTGCTCCATATCCTTGTCAGCTCCATATCCTTGATGTTATCTGTGTTCTGGATTTTGGCCGTTCTAGTAAGTGCATAGTGGTATCTTGTTTTAATTTGCATTTCCCTTTTGACATGATGCTGAGCATCTTTTCATTTTCATATGCTCATTTACCATCTGTATATCTTCTTTGGTCAGGGGTCTGTTCATGTCTTTTGCCCATTTTTCAATTGGGTTGTGGCTTGTCTTCTCATTCTCTTGATTCCCAAATTTTTAACTATTTCCAAGGTTATTGAATTTAAGTTCATGTAATAGGTGACCCCACTTTTCTGCTACACATTGCTCCATAGATGACCTCCACAGCAGCTCCACCCCTGCAGCAGGTCTCTGCCTGAGTCCCCCAGCTTATTCATATATCTTCCGAAATCTTATTCATGGAGAGCCTCCACTGCTCTTACATACTGCTGGCCTGCAAACTTAACACAACGTGAACACCACGAAGGTTTTTGGCTTTTTTTCTTTGGATGTGCTGAGGCAGGATTGCTCCAGCCTGAGTGGCTGGGATTCAGAGTGCAGTTTGCTGAGGACAATGAAACCTCAGGTCTGTCCTCCGGTACAACTCAGTTCTCCTAGGATGGGAGGGGCGCTCTCCCAAACTTCTCAAACGCCCTCAGGGCCTGTGATGGGTGGGGCAACCATCCAGACTTCTCAAATGCATTTAGGGCTTTTTCCCCCATTGTCTTGGCTCTTAGCATCTGACTGCCTCAGCTCCAAGATAATGTTTTTAGCAAATAGTTTATCTGCTTCACACTTGCATTTTTCTCCAGCTTTTGAATTACTTCAATTAGCTTGGCTTACACCGGCTACTCACTCAGTCTCAGGCAGTTTTTGCGCCTTTCTCCCACAGTTAAAACAGCTGCATTTTTCCAGTCCATCAAGGAGTGGCTGCCCTGCCCCTGTGCATCTCCGTGGCCATTCTGCAGCCGCTGCCTCAGTAACAGGCACGTAGTAACGGAGACTAACTTTCCACCTTTTCACCAGGTGAAAACATACCTGAAATTCTGCAGGGGCACCCGTCCTCGGGTCATCTGCCCATCTGCATGTGGCACTCATTTCTCGGGTTTTACGGCACCCAGCCGGCCATTGGGTTTAAGTGGCATCCTATGAGCCTCTTGCCTTCAGACAAACGCAACATGCGTTTACTACATAGTCTCTAGAGCACATTACACCATCCACCCCTAGGTCTCATAGCTGGAGCCATCAGGGGCTCTCCCTGCTTCTGCTGCTTTACTGTCTCAATTTCTCGTGCACAACAGGTCGTGCCTGGAGACGCACAGTTTCCCCAACTCACCAATGGGTTGGTCGCCTTTCCTGGTGTGAGAGGCAGGAGTGGCCAGTCACTGCACGTCATCCTCCAGGACATTTATCCATGCTTCCAACAACTCTACTTTCTGCCGCAAATCTCAATCAGTTTGCAGCATAGTTAACAGCAGCCAGGCTCCGGTCAGCAGAAAAGTGGCCACCGGGCACCACATGCTCAAGGATAGCCACATTTCCTCCCCCTCCCAAGGGGTTTTCTGCTGTAGTGCCTGGTCTATGCTGCCTTGCAATACAGTAAGCAGCAACCAGATCCTGGTCAGCAGGAAGGTGGCCATATGGCAGAGCATATTCACAAGTAGCCACATTTCCTCCTTCTTCCAAGGACTTCCGGCTACTGTAATCCTGCTGACTACTCCAATTGAGGTGCTACGGCTAGGCGAATGTCTGGAATCCTGTCGACATCACCAATTGTAGCACTCTTAATCCTGTTCGTGACGCCAATTGCCTAGCTACTCTACCACGCTAGTTGTTGGGCTCTTATACCTGCTGGTAATCCTGCACCAACTGAGCCAATTGCCGAGCTAGGGCTGGGTCTGGAGCTCCCAGACCCCTCAAGCCCATTGTCCAGATTGGGTCACAAACCCTAAACATGCCAGGCTGGGTCACCAGGCTCCCTCACACAGGTCTATGAACTAGGTAACTAGCCAAAAGGTCCTTGGAAGCCATAAGTTGGAAAGCATGGCTGTGCTGGGCAGATGCCCGAGGCAGATGCCACCCACCTGCTTCACTAAAACTCTCTCTCTCTCTCTGAAGAACACAAGAATAGCAACAAAACTAAAAAGATACATTGATACGCATGCACACACACACACACAATTTGCTTAGAAGGATGTGCTAAAACCACACCCAACCGGACCCGAGGTGAGGGCCCTGAACAAACTATTCTATTTTCCCAACAAATAGTTACTAAATTTAGGAAGAAAGGAGAGAAAATCCTCATACCTATGAGGTAACAACTTTTCCTACATGAATCCAAACCTAGGCCATTCAATAAATATCTGTGGGTAGAATGAATGAAGGGCTTTTTAATGTGGTAGGATAATAGTTGTGAGAAGTATGCACAGAGCAATGAGAATAAGCAAGGTCATACCTACTATGGAATAGGGTAGGAGGGAAAAGAACTTTCAAAGGCTGAGAGGCCTGAGCAGAATCTCCAAGGAGATCCAGGAGACAGTGTAAAGAAGAGAAGGAAGGTGCATTCCAGGAAGGAGAAACATGCAACTGTTTTGAGGTATGAGTAGCATGAGGGGGCAGTTATGAGAGATGACCCTTAAAGGATAAAGACAATCAGATCATGAAGGCTTTTGTGTACTACAGCAAGGAGCTTTGAAGCAATGATAGAGGCAGCTCCTTATAGAAAATCATTGAAGGGTTAAAACTGGCTGTAATGTGGAGAATTGGAAGTAGAAATTACAGTTAAAATGCTATTGCAGTAATGCAGGTGAGAGGCCATGTGGCCCGCACTGAGACATGTCTGTAGGGATAGAGGTGGGGACAAATTCAAGAGATATTTAGGAGGTTTTATGAATAGGTACAGGTGGCTTATTGGATGTATTGGGTAAAGGTCAGATTTCCGGGTTGGGTATTTTAGGGGATGATGGTGTCCATAAATGGGATAGGAATTAGAGGGGAAAGACTTGGTTAAGGTAAAAGAGAACTAGTTCAGGTTTGTACATGGTGCATTTAGGATATTGACATGAGCTTGAGGTGTTGATATGATCATCATCCTTGTTAAAGTAAGGTCTCCATCTTGGCAGGCATGCCAAGGCTAGGGCTATATGAATATATCTCAACATCATACCATAAAGCTGGTAGTTAGAGCCAAAACAGTGAACAAGACTGTCTAGGAGAAAGGCCAAAGTGGGTTTCCTAATCTGAAGTCTGGATGGGATCAGAAAGTCTATCAACCTCTTGAAATTGTGTGCAAAATTTTGAATTTATTTGTCTTTGTGTGTGTGTGCAGCCTTCAACCAGTGCTCTCAAATCTTGGCCCAGAAACGGTTAA
The DNA here is from genome assembly GCF_027409185.1 of Cynocephalus volans. Lineage (NCBI taxonomy): Eukaryota > Metazoa > Chordata > Mammalia > Dermoptera > Cynocephalidae > Cynocephalus > Cynocephalus volans. Next base: position 85,085,092 of record NC_084464.1, read on the forward strand.
TTATCAGAGTATAGAAGGAGGAGGACCAGAGAAAGATCCCTGGAGATCATTAACATTTAGGGAGAGGTAGACCTGGTGAAAGAGACTGAGATTTCCGAAAAGTAGAAGGAAAACTAGGCAATAATGGTATTTCAAAAGCTGCAGTGGCTACTATGGGGTTTGTGTTTGTTTTTATACTCTTTTGCTAATCTGTCATCTATTTACCCTTTTAGCAATAGCACCCTATTTCCTTGGTGAACTATCTGAATTATCCTTTTGTCGCCCTGTTTATGTGACTGGGGCAGTGCTGTCACCTCTATGGGTGGGCTTGAGACATAATTCAATAAGACTAAAATCCAGGACTTGCGTTGCAGCTATTGGTAAAGAGAATCCTGGTTTTCTCTAGATTTGAAGGTGGCAGGATATAACAGAACCGTGAGGAGCCCATACAGAGAAAGCTTCCTTAGGAAATAGCCAGTTTGGAGGAGAATGGAGATTGAAAGGCAGAGTCTTGATCTCATTGCCTACATGTTTCCTTCTGTACTTGTATATTTTAGTTACATGAGCAAATAAACTCCTTTTTGCTTAAGAAAGTTGGGTTTCTTTCACTTCCAGTGGAGGGCATTGTAGGCTTAAGGGAATTTTTAGCTGGATGAAGAAAACTTTGGGTTTGTTTGTTTTTTGTTAGGATGGATTTGAACATCGTGTAGGCTATAAAAGGAAGATGTCTTTGGATAGAGAAGTTGAAGAGTCAGGAGAGGAGGTAAAGAGATGAAGAAGCCAGATGCAGGGTTAGACTTGAACAGGGGAAATAAATTACTTTCTACTAAGACTAGAGGGGATAAGGATGGAAGTATGTCTGTAGGTGGGTGAGAAATGAGAAACTGTGGTGGGAGTTTAAAACAGAGCCACACCTTTCTCTGCTTAGTGGACACAAACCCATCTGCTGAGAGTAAGAGGTTGGAAGCGGGCTTGAGAGGAGAGAGCTGAGCATGACTCCTGGAGGAAAGGGCAGAAAATAAATCGAGGCTGGATGAGCAGGGTCAGTGAGGCCATGGAGGGGTGGGGCAGAGATTTGGGCAGGCAATCTGGCGACGTACAGTTTTAGAATGATGAGTCCAAACGTATATATTCCTAAGGGTGCATTAATGAGAGCCACCTGAAGCTCCTAGGGACCCGCTTGCTTTTTCTAGCTGGCTGTCACAACGAGCACTCAGCCAGAATGACATTCTCCTACCTGGGGGAAAGTCAGGACTCTGCTATCAGTGAAAGCTGGGGGAAGAAAGGGAGGGAAGGAAAAACTATTTCTTTCGTGAGAGTGCTCTTATACACTGGTTTCTTTTTTCTTAATGTAATAGCTATCTTCCACTATTTACTGCTTTCTCTGGTATTTAATCATTAATTCTATTGGGTATAAGCATACAGTTAGTAAGCTAACATTATAAAACCCTTCAAATCTAAGAATGCTACATGGAATTCATGTTTCAGGCTCACATTGGTCCCAGAAATCTGCTTTTCTTTTTTTCATTGACAAGTAAGAAACCTTCATTTCTTAGATACTTATTTGTCAAGCAAACAAGAAAATTGTCTAAAATAAACTATTTACTGTTTCTTTGTTTGCTGTTTTATGAGTCTCTACTTGATTACTGCTAAATCAATTTAAAATTATTTTTAAATCTTATTGTTCCCAAAATAGCCATATTTCCTTTTAAGGTAACATATACTCCACTCCTGGGAAATGTGCCTATTCCCTGTTTTACAGCAAGGCCTACGTCTTTTATGGGTATGTGGTCCAGAATTCCAAGTTCTTTGGCCTGCCTACTCAGAGCCTCCAAAACTTCAACCCTCTCCTCACCCTGGAACAGCTCACTAGAAATTTGGCTGCATGTTAGAATCACCTAGGTGAGATTTTTAAAAATACACATGCCAGAACCAGCTCAAACAAATTAAACAGAAAAACAGCCCCTCCCTTAGCTATTCCTTGGACCTAAGGGTGAACATACCCAGGGCATGTTTTGCCTTTGGGAGGACTGACTAGGGGAGAAGTCTAGGCAGGTCCTGGAGACAAGCTGGGCAGGGAATTCTGGGATCATAGGTATCTGGAATGCAGTCCTGGTGGAGAGAGTGGGAGCACCGCTTCAGTGTGGGCACATCCCTTGGTCCTGTAGACTCCTGATCTCACAGGGAGTGGCCAGAGGAGGCCAGACAGGGCCCTCTCAAGTGATGTTCTAAAGAGCAGAAGTCCTATTTGTTTGGCTCTAAGAATGGTTTGGCCTTTAATTCACAAGGCTGGATCAGAGGAAAAATTTAAATCCAAAATATTGATAAAAAGAAAAAAAAAATCCTATATCTCTAAAACCTGAGAGGAATTGAGAATTTGACATTCAAAGGCACGTTTTATCTTTGGAGTTCAAATAAACAACTGTCTGTAATGCCCAATACAAATAACAAGATTTAGTAGAGATTTCAGCTGCTTTTGCTGAAACGACATGTGGAAGCTAAAAGACTAGAAGATAAATGACTTAAATTTTATATCCACTTGGGGGCACTACCAAGCTGCTTATCATTTTAGGGACATAAAAGCCTAGTTTATTCTTTGTTACTTCAAGTGCCAAGGTTGCAAACTCAACTCTTCTGGCCAAAAGTTATTGTATGACTCCTGAGGAAGTCAATGTGGATTTTGATACAGCTTTAATTTAAATCTGAAACAAAATAATCTCTTCTAGAGCTGTGTAGTCCAATACAGTAGCCTTTAGTCACATGTGGTATTTACATTTATTTGCTTTTTGTTTTCTTGCTGCTTTCAGAATCCTCTCTTTGTCTTTAACATTTGAGAGCTTGATTATGAGATATCTTGGGATAGATTTATTTGGGTTGAATTTTATTGGTGACCTTTGACATTCCTGTATCTAGATATTTGTATCTTTTCTCTAGGATTGGGAAGTTTTCCGCTGTTACCGTGTGTGTGTGTGTGTGTGTGTGTGTGTGTGTGTGTGTGTGTGTGTGTGTGTGTCTGGCAGCTGGTCAGTATGTGTGTGTGTGTGTGTGTGTGTGTGTGTGTGTGTGTGTGTGTCTGGCAGCTGGTCAGTATGGGAATCCAAACCCTTGATGTTGGTGTTATAACACTGCACCCTGACCAACTAAGCTAACTGGCCAGCTCCTGTTATTTATTATCTCTTTGAATAAGCTTTCTACCCCTTTGGCATTCTCAAGTCCCTCTTGAAACCCAATGACTAGAATAATTGCTATCTGTTTTTTATCTAATATTTGACTATGTATTGTCAAATAGTCTGTCATCAAGGTCACTAATTTATGTGGTATTGACATTTAAATGAATTAAAATTAAACCTCAGTTGCACTAATGATATTTCAAGTGTTTAGTAGCCACATGTGGCTAATGTATTGGAGATCACAGGTATAGAACATATTCGTTATCACAGACAATTATTCTGTTGGACAGTGCTGTTTTTGAGTAACTTCAGTAACCACCATACTAATAACTACCAGTATTATATTGTTTTCCAGTTTAGCTTGTAGCTAATTGGTGTTTATATCATCAAGCACAAAGTTGAAAATCACGTTTGTAGTTTAATTTGTTCAATTATTATTAAAAATAACATGTCAAGAACATCCGTAATGAAATCTTTTTACTCATTCCTGCTCTTATTTTTATAGATTTCTAGAAGTGGGATCTTTGGTTTAGGATTTATTTTTAAGGCTTTTGATACACATGGCTAAACTATTCTCCAGAGAGGTTTTAACAATTTATATTACTAACAGCTATGAAAGAGTATGTCAAAAAAAAAAAAGGAAGGAAAAAAGAGTACTTCATGTTTTTCTTCAGATTTTGGCCAATACTTTGTTATTTTAAAAAATCATTGCTGTCTGATTAAGCAAAGTATTATTTTTATCACAATATTCTCTTCAGCTTCTTGGTGTGAAGTATTCTTTTATTTAAATTTTTTGTAGTCTTAATCTTCCCCTATGTTTCGTTTTTATTGTTGTCTCTGTTGTGAATGTCTTCATTGTTTTATCTCATATTTTCTAAATGGGTATTGCAGGCCTTTAAGAAAGCTGTTTTATATTTTGTGGTTTTTTTGTTTTTTTATAAAAATTGAAGCACAATATAATCAAATGGTAAAAAGAAATTAAGACAATACTAAAGACTATAAAATGAAAAGTAAGTTTTCCTCTCAGCACAAGTTCCCTTCCCTTTTCCCGGAGGTCACCACTGTTAGCAGTTTCTTCGTGTGTCCATTCAGAAATTGCCTATGCATAAATAAGCATGTGCATATAATGTATGTGCCTATGTTTGCATATGACCTGACATAAAACATAAATTGAGACTTACTATGCATAATCTGGATTTTGTTATTTTTTCCACTTAATGTTTCTTAAAAATACTTCCTTAGATCTACCTTTTTTAATTTTTATTTTTATGTTATTTTTATTTTCAATTGGCACATAATAATTGTACGTATTTATGGGGTACAGTATGGTGTTTCAATACATGTAATTAGCAGAACTTCCAGAATCCTTTCTTATTGCTATTTTGAAGTATACAATATATTATTGTTAACCATGGTTACCCCATTGTATATTGAAACACTAGAACTAATTCCTCCTACCTAACTGTAAATTTTTACCTATTGAACAAACCCTCACATCCTCTCTTTACCCCTCCCCTCCCAGCCTCTGGCAACCACACATCTACTCTTTACTTCTATGAGATCAAGTTTTTTAGATTCCACAAATGAGTGAGATCAAGTGATATTTGTCTTTCATGCCTGGCTTATTTTGCTTAAGATAATGACCTACAGTTCCATCCATGTTGCTTCAAATGACAGGATTTTATTCTGTTTTATGGCTGAATAGTTTCCCATTGTGTAAATACACCACATTTTCTTTATCCATTCACCTACCAATGGACACTTAGGTTGATTACATATTTTGGCAATTTTGAATAGAGCTGCAATTAACATGGTTGTGCAGATATCTCTTCGACATACTCATGTTTCCTTTGGATATATTCTCAATAATAGGATTGCTGGATCATATAGGGTTCTATTTTTAATTTTTCGAGGAACCTCCATATTGTTTTCCATAGTGGCTGTAGTAATTTACATTCCCACCAACAGTGTGTAAGAGTGTCCATTTCTCCACATCCTTGCCAGTATTTGTTATTTTCTGTCCTTTTGAAAATAGCCAATCTAACTGGGGTGAGATGATATCTCACTGTGGTTTTGATCTGCATTTCTCTGATGATTAATAATGTTGAGGATTTTTTCATATGCCTGTTGGCCTTTTGTATGTCATCTTTTGAAAAATGTCAATTCAGACCTTTTGCTCATTTTTTAATTGGATCTTTGTTTGTTTGTTTGCTGTTGAGTTGTTTGAGTTCCTTATATATCCTGGATATATTGCAAATATTTTCTCCCATTCTGTTGGTTGTTGTCTTTGCTCTGTTGATTGTTTCCTTTGCTGTGCAGAGGCATTTAGTTTGATGTAATTCCATTTGTCTATTTTTGCTTTCATTGCTTGTGTTTTTGAGGTCTTATTCAAAAAAATCCTTGCCCAGATTAATGTCATGATTTTATGTATAGAAAACTCTGAAGAATCACCAAAACCATATTATTATGTTTATATAAAATCAACATACAAACATCAGTATCATTTTTATATGCCAATTGTGAATTATCAGAAAAAGATATAAAGAAAGCAATACATTATACAATAGCTATGTAATAAATAAAATACCTAGGAATAAGTTTAACCAAAAAGGTGAAAGATCTCTGCAATGAAAACTATCAAACATTGCTAAAAGAAATTGAAGAAGGCACAAAGAAATGGAATGATATCCCATGTTCATGGATTGGAAGAATTAATATTGTTAAAATGCTCATATTATGCAAAACAATCTACAGATTCAATGAAATTTCTATCAAAATAACAACGAAATTCATAGAAACAGAAACAACAATCCTAAAATTCATGTGGAAACATAAAAGACCTTGAATTGCCAAAGCAATCTTGAACAATCAAGTAAAGCTGGAGGCATCACACCACATGATTTCAAAATATAGCACAAATCTATAGTAACCAAAAGAGTATGGTACTAGCATAAAAACAGATATATAGACCAACAGAACAGAATAAAAAACCCAAAAATCAATCCACACACAGCCCACTGATATTTGACAAAAGTGCCAGGAACACACATTGGGGAAAGGATAGTCTCTTCAATAAATGGTGCTGGGAAAACTGGATGGCAACATGCAGAGGAATGAAAATAGACCCCTATTCTCACCTTATACAAAAATCAACTCAAAATAAATTAAATATTTAAATGTAATACCTGAAACTATAAAACTACTACAAGAAAACATAGGGGAAACATCTCATTCTTTTTAATAGTAATGTGGTATCCTGTGGTACTGATGTAACAAATTTCTTACCTACAAACATTGGAATGGTTTCCTGTCCTTTGCTATCACAAACAGTGCTGAAATAAATATCTTTGTGTTTGAATTTGTACGCAAATTCAAGTATACCTATAGAAAAAATAACTGGTAACAGGATATCTGTATCAAAGTTTATGCGCACTTTAGATTTTGTCCATTGCTTCTGCTGGTTCTTGATCAAAGTATCTTATTTCCTTGTGCTTGGTTGTCTTTGTCTTTGAGCTAGTCATATTAATTGGAGAGAAAAAGCATATGGAGTCTCGTATAATGGCATCTTCCTTCAGGGATTTATGTGCTTATACCAGATCCCGGAGGCTTACCCAGGACCACAGAATTCCAAGTTCAAATCTTGAGGTTCCCAGGACCACCCAGGTAATATAAAATCAAATTAAAATTCACATGGTTTATTTCCAGGTGACATTTTCCCTGGGAGGAAGGCCCTTCTGGTTCCAGCTTAAAGTGAATATTGGGAAGCATAGAACTCTCTTTCTAGGGCAATTCCTTGGTTTCGAGTCTTTTTTATGATAATCCATCAGGTTGCCAAACCTATAGCTCAGTTTCACAGATGTTTTATCCAGACTGACAGATGCTCAGCTGTGTTTATCTCTCTGGGGTTCTCATCTTCATTAGTATTTTGATCCTGTAACTCCTCACTAATTGATTTTTAGTTATCTTTTGATGCATAACAAATTAACCCAAAACTTCATTGTTTAAACCAAGAAGTACTTATTATCTCACAGTTTCTGCAGGTCAGGAATATGGGTACATCTTAGCCAGGTATCTCTGGCTCAAGAACTCTCATGTGGTTCCATCAAACTGTTACCAGGTTGTGGTCTCATCTGAAGACTCGCCCATAACAGGAGGGTCTGTTCCAAGTTTACTCATGTGGTTGTTGGGAGGATTCAGTTTCTTATGGGTTGTTGGACGAAAGGCCTCAGTTCCTGTCTAGCTGTTGGGAAGTGGCCTACCTCAGTTTCTTGCCTCACAAGCCTCTCCTCAAGGCAACTCACAATAAGGTGGCTGGCTTCACTCACAGCAAGCAAGCTAATGAGCAAGAGAGGTGCACAAGATGGAAGCCACAGTATTTTTGTAACCTAATCTTGGAAGTGACATCCCTCACCTTTGGTCATGGCCTATTTGTTAGAAGTGAGTCACTAGGCTGGCTGGTTAGCTCAGTTGGTTAGAGCACAGCCTTGTAACACCAAGGTCAAGGGTTTGGTTCCCCATGCCAGCCAGCCACCAAAAATAAGAAGTGAGTTACTAATCCTAGCCCCCACACGAAAGGAGGGGACAACACAGAGTTTGAACACCAGAGACAGAGATCACTATGGGTCATCTTTGAGTCTCCCTACCACAAATTGTTAGCTGTTTGTTGCTTTTATGATTTATTTTTCTCCTATTTTATATGAATTTTTAAGTTTGTCTTCAGGCATGTTGGTCTAAATTACTTTTTCCCTAGCTTTGTAAAAATAGTTTTATCACATATGTACACATTCTTAAGCAATATACTGGCATCTCCTATTTTATTGGTTCCTAACAAATCAGATGCTCTACACAAAAATAAAAATTATGTAATTACAATGTACTGGATGTCTCCACAAACAGTAAAATGCTCTTAGACAAGGAACAAACTGTCAAGTTAGCATGACAATGTTTAAAATATAAAAAAATTTCTTTTGATTTCTAAGCAATTAATATGATTGTTAACACACACTGTAGTAACCTGGCCTCCTAGCACCAGCAGTATCTGGGATGAAACCCCCTTGCTTGACAATCAGAGCTTTTCGGGATGTCCATGTGATCCTGACATTTCTCCAATTGTATTGGAATGAGATGCAAGATTTCTCCTGCACATAACTAGGCTAATTTTAAATTGAATTTTAGCGTTTTAAATTTTCTTCTGTAAAAATCAGCTAAAATATATACATTCCATGAAGTTTGACTAGTAAAAATCAAGTATTCTACGAGGAAAATGTTAAGCAGAGAGACATTGTACTGTGTATGCTGGTATTGTTTGGTCTGACTTGCTTCAGAGGTTTATAAAAACGGTATAATGTATACAGTCTTCTGGAACTTGCTTTTTTCTCTCAATAATAAGTTAGTTTCACTCAATAAGATTATACTCATATGCATATATTCTATTATTTACTATATATTATAATACTGTAATATTTCATTGAATGAATTTACCAAAATGTACTTACAATCTCTTGTCAGTAAATGTTTATATAGTTTGCAGCTTTTATTTTTATTTCTAAAAAATGATGCTAAAACACTCATCCATGTCTCATGACTCATGTGTGTAGTTTCTCCATTGTATATATTTTGAAATGGAATTGATAATTGTAGGTTATATGAATGTTCAATTTTACAGAATGATAACAAAATTCTCCCCCTATTTGTTTGCCAATTGATATTCACACCATTAGGGTTTAAGAACTCTTACTGATCTACTACATTGCTTACATTTAATATTGACAGAATTTAAAAGGTTTTACTATCTCATGGATATAAAATCGTTTTGCTGTGGCTTTAATTTTTCTGTTTAGTGATGAGGTTGGTCAATTAGTCATATATTTATTCACCATTCTTTTTTTTTAATCACTGAAAGGCCAGTTTATTCCTCTCTGATATTCATTTGTTTTATGTCATATTTATTCTTGGGTTATCTTTTTCATATTTACTTATAAGTGTTTTTTGTAGTATGACAATTACTAAGCTGTAGTCAAAATTGGTTAATGTGTTGAAAATACATACTTCATGAAAGTATTCACTATTTTTGGCCTTATGACCCTCCATATCAGTTTTATCAGGTCATTAAATTCCACACACACAAAAAAAATATGTTGAGGTTGTGCTTATAATTGCATGAACATGTAGACTATTTGGACATAATTGACATTTTTATGATAAGTTCAGATCTATAAACATGGTATATTTCTCAACTTATTAGGTCTCTTTTAATATCTTTCAATATACTTTATAATTTTTTTTTTCCATACAGGTCTTTCACATCTTTTGTTGGCTTTATTCTTAAGTGCCTTATAGTTTTGTTGCTATTGTAAATAGTATCTTCTAAAAATTACATTTCCTTTTTGTTGCTATTTTATAGCACTGCAATTTGTTTTTGTGTATTAAACATATAGCCAACCACCTTGCTAAATTTTTAATATTTTCATAATTAGTTTAAAGATCTAGGGCTTTCTATAAAAATAATCATATCACATCTGAATATGTGAATTAGGAGGGCTTTATTTCTTCATTATCAAATTATGCTCCTCTTTTAAGTTGTTAATATTATAATGGCATAGATTTTTCTAATGTTAATTCTCCTGTGAACTCTGTAGTACATCCAAATCTTGTATTATTTTTTTAATATGCTGGTTGTACCAGCCAGCTTTTACTGTATAATGAACAAATTCGAACTTATTATTTTAAAGCAACAAATATTTATTAGCATTCAGGATTATCTGAGTTGGCTGGTGTTTGGTTGAGGCTGGCTCAGCTGGGGCTGACGGTTGAGGATGGCCTCCCTCATGTGTGTGGGACTTCAGCTGGAATAGCTGGCTGACTGGGATAGTCGCGGTTGAGTGTTGGTAGCGTTCTCTGGGAAGCAAATGCTGAGACAGAGCTTGAGGTGAGAGATGTTTATCAGGAATCAATACCTGTCAAAGGAAAGGAAAGGAAGCAGGACTGTGCAGAGGGAGAAGCTGAACTATGATGCAGGTTCCACAAAGCCTTGGTCCCCTATATAGGGAGTTCTGGAGTGAACATTTACCATCTGAGATGTCCACAGTCAGTCTGCAGTGGCCAGTCTTTACACACACACCTCATTCAATCACCAGATCCAGGCCGTCCTGGCAAGGTGTGACTTCTTGCAGCTGAGGTGGGCCCCGAAGGAGCTGACAGTTGAAGGCTGTTTGCTGACCACATTTCCTCCAGTCGAGCAGCAAGTCCTTATTTAAAGGGGAAATTGGGCAGTGCATCTCTATGTCTACCACAGCCTTCTCTCCAGGAGGCTCACCCTAACTTGCTCCTATGGTGGCAAAAGGGTTTGCAGCATAAAGATAGGGAAGGCATAATGTGCAAGTGTATTTCAAGCCTCTGCTTGCCTTACATTTGCTAATGTCCCATTGGTCAAGGCAAGTCACATGATCAAGCCCATATTCAAGGATTGGAGTGATAGATTCCACCTCTCAATGGGTGAAGTGAGAATCATATTACAAAGGAGTATACCTATAGGGACAGGAAGAATTTGTAACTATCTGTTTTGCAATTACGAAACTGCTAGATTCATTTTGCTAATATATTGTTTGGGATTTTGGCATCTATGTTCATGAATGTAACTGCCCTGTAATTTTCCTTTTTCATGCTCATTTTGGGACTGGCTTTGCAGAATAATTCGGGGAATATTTTCTTTTTCTTTTTTTCTTTTTGGCAGATGGCCAATAAGGGGATCCAAACCCCTGACTCTTTTCGTATTTTTTAGGAGAGTTTGTTTAAGATTAGAATTATCTCTTCCCTGAAAACTTGGTAGAATTTACCTGTGAAACTATTTAGGCTTGATTTGTTTCTTTTGGAAATATTTTTACTGATATTACTCATTCAATTTCTTTAAAAGCTATGAAAAATTCAAGCTTTTTATTTCACCTTGAATCAGTTTTAACTCAATTTTTTTTTTACAGGAATTTCTTTGTTTTGTCAAAATTTTCAAATGTTTGAGCCAAAGTTAAGTACATGTTCTTGAATTAGCTTTTTAATCTCCTCTCTATATGTAGTTATTTTCCCTTTTTCATTCCTAGTATTATTGAGTTGTGCTTTCTCTCTAGTTTTTTATCAGTCTCAATAGAAGTATGTCTATTTTATCAGTCTTTTCAAAGAACCAAATTCTTGGCATTTGCTGATGCTTTCTATTGACAGTTTGTTTGCTATTTCATTTATTTTTGCTCTTATCTTTAATGCCTTTGTTTCAAATGTCTTTGGGTTTAGTTTCCTAGCCTCTTAATTTGGATGCTTTGCTAATTTGATATTTGGCCTTTCTTTTTTTTTTTTCTGAAATAAACATTCAAAGCTATAAATTTCTCTCTAAATGTCACTTTCTTTGCAACACACAAATAAATTTGTGTTCCTTTCTACACTCATATGTTTTTATTTCTATTAACCCGCTTTTTCTGTACTTTCTTTATTTTGTGCTTGCCTTTTCATTTTCATTTATTTTGTTTTTTAGTGTTATACTTGTTTTGCTGTTCCATATTTTCCCTTCCACTGGTTTGGGAGGTTTAGAGTCTTCTATTTTTTTTTTTTATTTTCATATTTTTTAGTGATTAGTCTTAAAATTTACCATGCTTATTTAACTTAACAAAGACTTAAGTTAAACAAATGTCTTAATTTCCCTACCAAACAATACAAATAATTTAGTGTATTTTAACTGCATTTGCACAATTTGCATAATATTGCAGTGTAATATTTTAGTTTTATCCCATTGTATTAGTCCATTTGTGTTGCTATAACAGAAATACCTGAGACTGGGTAATTTATAAAGAACAGCGGTTTATTTGATTTATGATTCTGGGACAGCTGCATCTGGCATGGGCCTCAGTCTACTTCTACTCATGGTGGAAAAAGGCAGGCAAGCAGTGGCACAAGAAGATCACATGGCGAGAGGAAACAAGCGAGAGAGTGCGGGGATGCCAGGGTCTTTTAAACAAACAGCTCTTGTGGGAAGAGCGAGATCTCACTCGGGCCTCCCTCCCTCAGGGAGAGCATTAATCCATTCATGAGGGATCTGCCCCCATGCCTCAAAGAGCTTCCAATGCTGTCACATTGGGGATCAGATTTTCGCATGAGTTTTGGGGAGACAACACATCCAAACTCTATCACCCATTATAACCCCACAGACTATTTTCATGTTGTACAGACAATAATTTTTTAGATTCACATAAATGTTTCCACTTTATATATTACTTGTATCTCATATTATTATTTTGGGATAATTTCTCCACTTTTTGAAGTATGCCCTTTAGAAATTAGCAAAATTCCATTGATAGTAAATTATCTCTTTTTGTTTACATGCAAATGTTTTTAACTCATTTTTGTTTTTATAAAGATTGGTTTTTTCAGGTTCTCAATTTTAGACTGACAGCTATTTTCTCTTTGCACTTTGAGGATATTATTGCACTGATTTCTGTTTTTTATCATTGCTATTAAGATGCCTTCTATTCATCTGATTATTATTTCTATATGGGTGACCTGTGTTTTTTTCTCTGGATGCTTTTTTTTTTTTTTTTTTGCTAAGACTTTTTTTTTAAGAGCAGTTTTAAGTTCAAAGCAAAATTGAGAGGAAGGTATGGAGCTATCTCATATATCTTTTGTTTCCACACATGCATAGCCTCATTGTCAACATCCCCTACTAGGGTGGTACATTTGTTACAATTGAACCTACACTGACACAGCATTATTACCCAAAGTCCATAGTTTACATTAGGGTTCACTCCTGGTTTGGACAAAAGTATAACGGCATGCATTTACCATTATAGTATCATACAGAGTAGTTTCATTGCCCTAAAAATCCTCTGTGCTCTATCTAGTCATCCCTCCCTCTCCCCTAATCACCACTTCTCTTTTTACTGTCTCCATAGTTTTGCCTTTTCTAGACTGTCATATGTTTGGAATCACACAGTATGTAGCGTTTTCAGATTGGCTTCTTTCACTTACTAATATACATTTAAGGTTCCTCCATGTCTTTTTATGGCTTGATAGCTTCTTTCTTTTTAGCACTGAATAATATTCCATTGTCTGGATAGTTTATTTATCATATATGTGTGTGTGTGTGTGTGTGTGTATGTGTATATATATATATGTTTTTTGTTTTTTGTTTTTCTGGCTGGCCAGTAAGGGATCCTAACCCTTGACCTTGGTATTACAGCACCATCCTCTAACCAAGTGAGCATCTGGCCAGCCCTATTTATCCATTTACCTACTGAAGGACATCTTGGTTTTTTCCAAGTTTTGACAGTTCTGAATAAGCTGTTATAAACACCTGTGTGCAGGTGTTTGTGTGGGCATAAGTTTTCAACTCCTTCAATTGAAAAAAGAGTGTGATTGCTGGATTGTATGATAAGAGTATGCTTAATTTTTAAAGAAACCATTTGGCTGCTTTTTAGATCTTTTATTTACCCTCTGACATCTGAAGTTTCATTATAATATGACTAATTGATTTTTAAAAATTTAATCGTGTTTGGAACGTATTATGATTTCAAGACTATGTATGGAGTCACATATCTTCTTGATTCTGAAAAATTCTCAGCCATTATCTCTTCAAACCTCTTCATTTTTTAGAAATACTATTTGATTCTTTTTCAAATCTGCCTATTCTTCCTTTATGGTTTCTTGCTTTTTCCTCAAATATGTGATTCCATCATTTATTTCTTTAATCATTTCATATAGAACAATTTTATATTTTATATCTGACAATTCCAGTATTTAAATTTTTTTGGCTGAAATCTATTACTTTGGGTTTTTTTTCTAACTCTGTCACATGATTTCTTAGTGTGTTGTGGGTCTCAAAATCACCCCCAGTTTTGATGATTTACTAGGAAAACTCACAGGCTTCAGCATATAGTCATGCTCATGGCTATGATTTATTCTAGTGAAAGGATGCAAAGCAAAATTAGCAAAGGGAAAAGAAGCTCAGTGTAAAGTCCAGAGGAAACAAGGTAGAAACTTCCAAGAATCCTCTCCCAGTAGTTCATATAGGGTGTGCTTAATTCCCCCATCAATGAGTTGTGACAATACCTGTGAAATGCTGTCTTCTGGGGAAGCTCATTAAAGACTTAGTACTTTGGGGTTTTTTTTATTAGGATCTGGTCATGCATGTATCCTTTGCCTAGCAAATATGAAAATTTTAGACTTCCAAAAGGAAAGCAGGTGTTTAGCATAAAACATTGTTTAAGCACAGTGTGTCCTCTTCATTTAGACAATGGTGGGAACCCTCCTGAAATCTAAGTTCCTAGACACCAAGCAAGGGCCAACCTTGTAAGCAGGCCTTTACAAGGATAGCACCCTCAGGCCTACTGGGTTAACTCTTTTCTACATACTTACCTTCTGGTGAATTTGTTGATCTTTGTTTGTGATCTCCTATTTGCTTGACCTCACTCATTGGAAATCCCAGAGGGAGCCAGGATTTGCTATTAATTTAGAATAGTATCAGTATCAGTCAGATTGGGTTACATGGTAACAAACAATGCAAAAAGATACCAAGAGCTTAAAACAACAAAATGTAATCTCTCACTAATGTCTATAGAGGAGGTGGAGACTCTGCTGTGCTTTGCCCTCACTCTGGTACCCAGGCTACCTGGTACCCTTTTCTGGTTGGTATGGCAGACAGAAAGAGAAAGCATGGTAAATTATTCACTGCCTCTTAAAATTGCCACTTGAAAATGACACTCTTTGCTTCTGCTCACAATTCATTGGCCAAAGAGGTTACATGGCTTCATGCAGTTACCACGTGTCTAGAAAGAAGAGAGCTAAAAATATATGGAACAGCACTAATTACAATTTGTAAGAAGATATTACAAGACTTTTTTTTTCTTACTGTGCTTCACTAGAGTTTCCCAAGCTGTGGTTTGTTTTTTCCTTGAGCTGCTGGGTATTGAGTGAGACATGAAAAATAGTGTTCTAATTTTTCTTTCTCTATTATCTCGGAGAGTTTTTATTTGCTGCTACATTCCCAAAATAATTACAAACAACTCTGGAGTGCTTTCCATGGTTCTTTCACCTTCCTCTTTTTTTTTCCCTCTGTGCTCATTTTCTCTACTTTTACATTCAGAAAGAAAGTGTATTGTATTGGAAGGGAGAGATGCATTAGCAATTATATTAATTGTTGTGTAACAGTGAAAGAAATAAAGTTTCTTGTGTTACAATGTTTATGAAGACAAATATTTATATATGTACCTAATTTGTATGCCATGATATTAGAAATATACTAAATTAGCACATTTGAGAGAATAAGATCAGAAAGGCCCCTGTAACAGATGATGGAGGAGGAGGTGATTGTGGACAGTTGTTTACATTCTTGCTACCACCAGAGTGAAGCACAGTTGGCATTCAATCAAGTGGAGCAGAGGATCCAGGGCAAACTCTGCTGGCCCCAGTTACAGAGTCTCCACTTAGATTAAGGATATATTATTGGTTTTTTAAATTTAATTAATTAACTTGGTTTTTATTGAAATCTAATTGATTGTACATATCTGTAATGTACCGTGCTGAATATCAATACCTGTGTTCAATATGTGATGTTCAAATCAGGATAATTAGTACGTTCAACCTTAAGCAATGTAATAATTTTTTATGGCCCTTTCCCAATTTCTCTCTAGCTCTCCTTCCCTTCCCCCCTTCCCACCTCTGGTAACCTCTGTTCTGTACATATTATTGTGACAGTTGTATTTTTCTTTCTTCTTTTTATTTATTTGTTTATTTATTTATTTTTAGCTCCCACTCACAAGTGAGGACGTGTGGCATTTATCTTTCTGTACCTGGTTCGTTTCACTTAACATAATTTTCTCTAAGTTCATCCATGGTGCTGTGAATGGCAGAATTTCACTCTTTTTTATGGCAGAATAGTATTCCATTGAATACATATACCACATTTTTCTTATCCATTCATTCATTTATGGACACTTAGATGTCCATATCTTCACTGTTGTAAATAGAGCTGTGATAAACATGGGAGCGCATGTATCCCTTTGACATGACAATTTCCATTCCTTTGGGTATAAGCCCAGCAGTGGGATTGCTGGATTGCATGGCAGTTCTATCCATAGTTGTGTAAGGAACCTCCATACTGTTTTCCATAATGGCTGCACTAATTTTCAGTCCCACCAACAGTGTAGGAGTGTTCCCCTTTCTCCTCATCCTTGTCAGCATTTGTTATTCTCTGTGTCTTTTTGATAATAGCCAGTCTAACTGGGGTGAGATGATATCTCACTGTGTTTTTGATTTGCATTGCCCTGATGCTGAGTGATGTTGAACATTTTTTCATGTGTCTGTTGGCCATTTGTCTTCCATTAAAGCCATCCGTGGTGAATGGTGGCTAACTCAATACCACTGTTAGTAGGTTTAATTAAATGATAATTTAGAGAGAAGACAAAGGCTGTCTAGCCAGAAAATCCTGCCGATTAGATATACCCACTTTCAAGAAAAATTCAGAATTCAGTTTTTATCACCTCCACCTCTATGACCTTGGATTATTGCAGTAAATTACCAATTCTTCTCCCCACTTCTTGTATCCTCTAAAGTGCTAGCCAAAAAGAGATGTCCTTTATGGATAGCACTCTTTCTTGGTAACTTGGTTTGCAACACTGAGACTTTAGGAACGAAGGATGTTCACAGGGGCATGTCCCTTTTTCTAGAAATGCCCTTGTTTGAAAGGGTGGATAACACACAGTATTAGGGATTTGGTTTTCCACAGAGACATCACATGATACATAGTCCTAAATGAAGTATTTCTATGTTCAAATAAGTAAACTGAAGTTCTTGCCCTTCAGGTGCATGCATATTTCTGTGTTTCTCCTCTGCCTGTGATATGAGGGGAAGCACTGTTCATTTGTTTGTTTGTTTGTGGCTATAACCCAGATGTCCTGGCATTGATTTCTGGTTCTTACTGATATCCTGGTACAGCAAATTCATGGAAGTGTTGACAAGACACACATGGGCAAGCAATGAACCTATGTGTGCCCACAGTGCTAGGAGGCTGCTTAAAGTGAGATGCAAGCAGTGCTGTCTTCCTATTCCACTCTATTGCCGTCTTGGAGGGGGATCCCTGGCTCCCATCTGTGATTGGGATTCCCCAAGGACTCTTTGTGATAAGCAAATATTTTCAGTACCCCAAACTGGGGTCATTCCTCTTGGCAATGTTAGGCTTGCCCAAATTCACCATAGGGCTGGGAAGCAACCCTGTATGATAAGGGCAAGAGGTACCGAGGGTGCTGCCCACCCATCCCAGAAGTTTGGGAGCCAGTGACCTAGTGAGTCAGAGTTCACAAGTCCCAGCACCCAGGGTGGGCGTGAAGTGGCAATGACAACAGCTGTGGTTCTGGTCCTAATCAGGAATTTCTGGTTTGGGTGTGAGTCTCTGTAAGTGACTGATTTGAAACAATGCTTCAGGGCTCAGGCTGGGACAGGCATGCTAAGTGGGTCAGGTCAGTTTGGAGTATATTGTCAATCACAAGTTACCCAATCTATTCAGTGAGTGACCAGAGCACACTTCTTACACCCCTGCCAATCTGCTTTCATTTTGCACTCTCCTGCTGGTTCTCAGTGCTTAATATTCTATGACCAGGAGCAACATGGAACAAGGCAGAAAGGATTCAGTTCAAGCAGCAATTCATGATGGCTCGTTGTGGTTATGCCTACATTCAATATCATGAATCACAGTAGCTTTCCTGCAACTATGAGGGGAACTCAGAATAAGAGGGCAGAACATAAGAATGGAGAAAATGTGGGTCCTTGGTGATGTTGTAGAGCATTAGGCTGACCAATCCTGAAGCCATCTTACCTTGGGCATTCCTATCATATGAAATAATAAGTTCTCCTTATTATTTAAGCAAGTTGAGTTGTATGTTATCTGTTATGTGTAATTGGAAGTATCCTAAATAATATAAAAACATAGGCAAAGACATTTTTCTCTAGGTCTCATAATTTCAAGTTTACCACCTCTGTGAAGCTGTCCAGAAAGAGCCACAGCCCAGAATAATTGTCCTCTCCTCTGAACTTCATCAGCTCAGTTTGGCATTTCTTTCTCTCTCTCTTTTTCTTGTCCTGTAAATACAGGACCCTAGAGTAGGTCTTTTCGGTATTCCCAATTTCTAGCACACTACCTGAAAAATGCAGGCACTTCACTATATCTTCTTTGATACTGTGGATGGAAAGAGATCAATTTTGACCTTTCCAGTCTGCACACTGGTTTGCACTCATTTGTGTGATTGGCAGTATGTCATGTAAAGGGCATAGATTTGGGAGCTGACCAACCAGAGTTTGACTCCAAGATCCATCACTTACTAACTGTAGGTTCTCATGTAAGTTGCTTAACCTTTCGAAATTTTGTTTTCTTTTATGTAAAATATTGTTAATAATACCTTGCAGTACTGTTATGAGGATTAAATGGGGCGATGAATGTAAAATGCCCTGGACATAGTGGATACTGAATAACATAATATATAATAGCTATCTATGTGTATCTAGGTATACTTTTTCTTAATTTATTTGTGATTGCTCAAGAAGAAAACTTTTGCAAAGAAGACAGTCACATGGACTATGGGAGAAGTAGAGGGTCTGATCAGAACTAGAAGATATTAGACATCATCTTATTAATATCCTCATTGTACAGATGAGGAAACAAATGTTTGGAAACGTTCTAAGACTTGCCCAAAGTCACACTGCTCCTTGGTGTGTTTTATTATACACAGATGAGCTTCTTGCCCCAGAACATGTGATTCTGATGACTCAGATGCATGTATTCCCCAACATTATTCCTTCTATCCACATTGGAAGTTGGGTCAGGTGACAAAAAGGGAGGTATCAATGGAAACACTTTCAAGACCAGGCCAAGTGGAATTGGGTAAGAGAGTAACTGCCAGAGGGATCTGAAAACAATCACATCATGTTTTCTGAGACATACAACATGAAAATTGGGAATGTGAATTATTAACCGAAACAAAGGGTAAGGAGTGATGGAGATTATCTCCATTCTAACGCTGATGCTATCATAGATGTTATAACCTCAGAAATACAATTAATTTTATTTTCCTCATCTCTATATGGCTGTGCTCTCCAAATCATATTTTCTCCCCATCATTTGAAAAGTCAGAACAAGTGAAAGAAGAGTAGTGGAAGCAAGGAAAATAAGAACGTGGAAAGCCTCGGTCACCACTAAGTTAACCTTAAATCCAACACCGGCACCCCACAGGACCCTTGACTTGCTTAAACTCATACACTTGAGATTTGCTCAGAGAAACACTTAATCTTCTTTTGCAATTCAGTCTTAGTAGGATTTATACATAAAACAGTCATTAGATTTTGATTGTGTTCATTTGCTTGTATATTCAGCAGGTGTCCCTGCATGAGGAGACTGAATATGTTTCTAAACTCAGAAGCCATGGTATGTCCTGAGATCAATCACTGCTAAGATGGGAAAGAGAAAAAAAGCCCAAGTAGGTCTTGCGTCCCCAGAGTGGAAGTAGAGAAGTCCTGGCAGCTGATGTAGCTAGTTGCTGGGGAAGGGTAGTGGTTGTTGCAAGAGTGAACCACAATACATGATTATGTAGGTGAGCCTGATACGTGATGTTATGAGACAACATTTATGGTTAACTTAAGAAATTAATTCCTGAAGTTAACCATGATCTTTTATCTTGCTTACTTCCTACTACAAATACCCCCCAAAAAGCTAAAAATCAAAAGGGAACTGAGTATTCTCATAATTCAGTCGGTTGTCCCCCTACTCTCTCCCGTTTTGCACTCTCCAGACTTACACTTACACTCGTGATTCTTCTATTGTTTTCCTTATTTAAAAGGTAATATTTTTTTCATTTTAAATTCAAGCATTTACATTTTTTAATTTAGCTTAATTTTTTCTTTACTAGGGCTGGCCCGTGGCTCACTCGGGAGAGTGCGGTGCTGATAACACCAAGGCCACAGGTTCGGATCCTATATAGGGATGGCCAGTTCGCTCACTGGCTGAGCGTGGTGCTGACAACACCAAGCCAAGGGTTAAGATCCCCTTACCAGTCATCTTTTAAAAAAAAAAAGAAAAAAATTTTTTTCTTTACTCCTTTCATCCTGTCTTACATTAGAGAGACCACATACTTCAACTGTTTTATTACAATAAAAATTTCTCATTTAAATTGTTCCTCAACAATTGTAATTAGAATTGTTAGGCTTGGCTTATGAGGCTGAACAGACATTCACAGAAAAATTATCACACAGTTCCATGAAAAGCCAAATTCAAGAATATTGAAGGGCTGAATTCAACCACACAGTTATGAACAAGGTCTTGGAGGCAATCTAGGTGTCTTTCACAGAAATTGGGAAGTAAATGGATTGCCTTCAACAATGGTCTAGATGTTCATGGGCCACCATGTGTAGATCTTAAAGTGCTAAGGAGGTAAGAAATAGAATAAGCTCTATAGTGCAATAACACTTAAGTAAATTAAAATAAATGCACATGGGAAAATATATATTTTACAAAGACATATATAAATAAAATTATACATGTCAAATATGAAAGTGCATGTACACTTGAGGGGAAGGCAATAATAGTGGAGAAAGGGGAAAAAGGAATAAATTAATGTGAAAATAAAGAGAAGGTATTTGCACGTATCAACGATAACAATGCTCCATAAATGCAACAATAATGTGATGAGTATGGATTAACCTAACTCTTTGTACTTCGGGTTCCAAATAAGTAAGTAAATAAATAGCAAAATGGAGGATTATCCAGTGGGAGAGTTGAGAGATGTTTTTGAATGGGCTAATATGAATCAGTAATGCTATTTCCATAAAGGGGCAGACTTGATGTGTCCCAGGAATTGCCTGAGGCCAGGTAAGTGATATCTCCCATAGCAAGTAAAAGTCTTTTCACCTGGTAAATAGATGAGAATTTAAACATGATTGTTATGCTGGTAGGGAAGATTACTAACAGCCATGCAGTTTGTGTCATTGTAGATAGATATCAAATACTTCCAAGGCAATATTTTAGCATTCTATGAGGAATAATGCCTTAAATGTGTAGGACATTTTGTATTATTCAGAGCATTTCTGTATTTATAATTCCATTAGATTTTCTTAAAGGTGGCTAAGTCAGATATTATTATATATGTCACAGATTAGAACTCTGAAACACAGGGTAGCTCAGTGACTGTCCCAAGGTCACACAAGTTAGTAGAACACCTGGTCTAGAACCCATGTCTCCAGAGGAGCTGGTATGCTTCTCTTTCCCCTCTGAGAATTTACTCTTACAGTTGACAGACTCTTTTTACTTTGATTTCCAGGAAGTTCAGAGCCAGATTTAAAGCTCCTCTGAAAGAATTACATCTGCTCTTATCTTCTGCATATTTGTGTTCTTTTGTCCTTGGTCTTGGACTTTTACTTTTTTCTATTTTTTCTGGTCATAATTCTTTATTTCAACATGTATTTTTATTTGTATTTTATTCTATAGCCACTGTAGGCTACATTAAATCATGTTTAGAAGACATGGGAGTATAAATAAATGCATAAATGTAAAAAGGAATTTAAAAAACCCCATAACACTAAAAGCATATTTTCCTGAGAAGATCAAATAGCTTTAATGAGCCTGGCCACATTTAGAAAATCTCTATGTTTGGATTATATATTGGCATTTGGATTAAATTAGCATTTTAAAAACTGTGGTTAGTAAAAGACAACCTCTACAACACTAAATGAAAAGCACGATTCTAGATTTTGAAAGTTAAGTGGCCCTAGCTCAGTATTTCTTATTGCTTTATGGGTAAAGAACACCATGCAGTGAAATCACTCGCTCTGAAGTGGTCTAGTTTTTGAGCATCACATTAGGATATAGGATTGTGACTTCTGTCCTACATTTATTATTTGGATTGCCCTTCACACTGGATCAGGTGTCCTCAACCTACCTGTCCAGCTTCATTCCCCGCCTCCTCCCTCCCCATCTGACACCTTACATTCCAGGGATTTACAGACTTCCTGCTGATACACTGGCTCCTCTAATAGGTCCACCTTTACTACTTCCCCTTAAAGGCCCAGTTTATGTCAGCTCCCTCAAAAAACTTTTCAGTCACATCGCTCAAGCAGAAGTCCCTTTTTCTATGCTTCATAAGATTTGAATATCCCACCATAATTAGTGGCCTATTTGTCTCCCCTGCTAGATTGTGAACACCTTAAGTCAAGAACTATTTCCTGGTCATCAAGGCCCGGACGTGGCCTAGTATAGCACCTGGCTCATAGGAGGTACTCACTGTAGCTTTGGCAATGAGTGAGTACAGCTGGTTGAAATGATGTCCAATGAGTTGCCACATGCATAGGTCAACAAGCCCTCTCACCAGATCACAGCCACACCTGGTGCAGGTATGCTTTCCTTTGGCCTGATCTATGCTCCTTGGGCTCCCAATTATGACAGCTCCTTGCCTTTCTCTTTTAGTTTCACTTTGGTCCCCTTTATTCTCTACTTTCCTAATGATGAAGCTTATTTTATTTCAAAGCCTAGCTGCCTGCCTTAAAAGTTGTTTTTTAATTGGTATTATTTAATTAAATGCGACTTATTTTTTACCTGGCAGAAAGATGCAGAGGTCAACATGTTTATTGTGCTAAAGAATATATAGGTTTTTAGGAAATAGAAACATTTATATTCTATGAAATAGGTCTGTGTTTATACACATATATACATATACTGATATGTGTGTATATATTTGTGTGTGTGTATGTGTGTGTGTGTGTGTTGAATGAAACTCTGTCAACTTAGCTGGTAACTATTGTCCCCAGTAGCTGAGAGGCCTGGGCAAACCACCAGCAGGAGACCTACCTGTGTGGGTGCTTTGGGGTTTCCCCACAGTCAAGGGTCAAATTGTATGCAGAGTTTCAATGACATAACCACAATGTGAAAGTTTAAAAGTTTTTAGTACCAAAGACCCCGGGGTGTATATGGCATGCCAGGAGGTCATGTACAAAAGGTGGTCAGGGAGCACAGGCAGAAAGAGAGAGAGGGGGGACCCATTGGCTGATGCCTTTATTGGATCCAGGACTTTATCTAAACAGGTTTCTCAAGGGGAGCTTTAATTGGTGGATTTAAAGCACTAGGTCCAGGAGGTCACACTGTGATTGAGAGGCGGTCACTTTAAGAGAAAATGTTTCTATGGTACATTTAAAGGAAGCTGTGGCAAAGCAGGGAGCCTAGCCCACTGGGCAGGGGAGATGCTTCTAATTCTTTTCTCTGACCACCAGCTGGAGCCATTTTGGTGGGTTATTATATTGGAAACTGTGTCAAGGGTTACTGAGCCCTGTTTCTGTTATGTGAAAGTTATACTTATATTTAAAAATGGATTGCAAAGCAACATAAAATTATAAGCACTTACTACAGTCTATATGAGGGTACTTCAAAAAGTTTATGGAAAGATTTGTATTTTTTTTTAATTGTATTTTCTCACAAATTTTTTTTTTTTTTTTTTTTTAAAAGATGACCGGTAAGGGGATCTTAACCCTTGACTTGGTGTTGTCAGCACCACGCTCTCCCAAGTGAGCGAACCAGCCATCCCTATATAGGGATCCGAACCCGTGGCCTTGGTGTTACCAGCACCACACTCTCCCAAGTGAGCCACAGGCTGGCCCTTCTCACGAACTTTTTAAAGTACCCTCATATTTATTATGAAATATGGTTTCTATAATCTGTTCCTAAGTGTCCAAATTGCACTTTAGCTGGATTTTGAAGTTTCACTCTTACAATCTGAAATAAATTTGAACCATTTATGGAAAACCTAGATATGATACTGGTTTTTAAATTTCATGCTTGTTATTATGCATGTGTGCATTCCTTCATTATGCTACATTTATCAAATCCAGGAGTGGAATAAATGCTAGAATACAAAAATAAGAAAGACAGACCTATACCCAAAAAGCTAATGGAAGCAGAGCAAGAGCTGAAACTAGAGCGGAGGGTAAAGGCTGGATACGAAGGACTGTGTATACCATGCTAAGGAGTTGGTTCTTTTCCTGGCACCAGTGGGGAATTGTTAAAGGCTTTGAAGCAAGATAGAGACGAGATCTTGTCTCTATTTGTACTTTAAAATGTTCTCTCTAATCCTGTGAGAAAAACGAAATAGTGGAGACATAAGCAAGTAGATTATTGCTAACGTCCAGAGGTGAGATGGTAAGAGCTTAAACCATGGCAGTGGATTAGGGATGGAGAGGAAAGGATGGATTTAGTAAACAAGTAAAATCAATAGGATGGTCACTTTAATTGGAGGAAAGCGAAAAAGGGAAATGTCTAAAGCAATCGTAGGTTTCTATTTTGGGCATTGTGGGGGTGCTGTTTATGGAAATAAAGAACAAAGAAGACCAAAATGAAATAAGAATTCATATATAAAAGTAATTAACTCAAAGAAATAGCTAAGCTTAAAAGTGAAAATGAAGTCACTTATAATTACTTAAAGGTCAAGGTCCTGAAAACAGCACTTTAAAACCATAGTTCAAGTTTAATCATAGGGGAGGATATCATATTTCTTTGACGAGGCTATGTTTTTCACCTCTATATCCTTGGACCCAACCACATTGCTGAACAGAGAAGTTGAGGCTGGTCAATGGCTTGGATCTAGCCACTGTGAATTTCAGTGTACTATGCTACTTAGGTGTCTGTGCTGATTTCCATCAATATAGTGATCACTTGGAACTGGTAAGTGCACCAAACTACTGAAAACATTATTGGTTAGTTGGAAGTAACAAAAATGTTTTTCCCGAATTTAATGTTTTAAATCCTTTGTTCCGATTCCCAGTCAACCATTCTGCAAATGTAGGTTACATTAAAAGTACAAATTGACAAGGGTTCAGATCCCCATACTGGCCAGCTGCCCTCTCACCAAAAAAAAAAAAAAAAAAAAAAAAAAATCCAAGTTGAATAAGAAGTATGAATGACCAATACAAAAAATAATAGTAATAGCAAAAATGTATTGAGCACATACTATATCCCATATATGCCAGGTGCTATTCTAAATAGTCTCAATCTTCACAACAACTCGTGGAGATAAAGACTATTATAATACCCATTTTACAGATGATGAAATCGTCACAAAGCTTACCCAAGGGTCTGCTAGTAAGTGATTCAAGCTAGTACAATATGATACCAGATCCTGCTCTCTTAACCATTATACTAAAACGTAGTGAATATGACCTCCTAATAAAAAGTAAAAAGCCAAAATAGATCCTGATGGACAGTGGCTCATCATTTTATTACTAAAATTCTAAGGAAAGGAAAACTCGGCATGTGTTGGGCAAGAAGTAAATGTTAAGAATAATTAATGACAGAATTAGGTTAGTTCTAAAAATTCTAACATCTGTTTTATAGTTTTAGGAACATTAATTGAATCACAGCATCTTAAAGCTTGAAGGAACTGATTGCTTTAATTACAATCAGTTTACTTAATCTTTGTCCATTTGGGGAAAATTGGTCTTTCACTGAAGGTTAAAGTATTACTCATAGAGGTTGTGGAGCTGCTGCCTTCTACCCATTCACAGTAAAGGCCAGGAGGAAGGCAGGCAGGAGCTCCAATGTGCTAAAATGAACATCCCATGATTCATACTTTGGATCATGGAAATTTCCCTCAGGGTTGTGAAAATGTTGGAGTGAGCAGGACTGAAGCCATGATGGGACCTAAAAACCACATGGGTTGCAGGCAAATTTTAAAAATACACAGGTTTTTTTTTTTTTTTGTTACATGCATTTCTCTGAGTTCCCTCTTTCCCATGGTTATTTGATATTTTGGACCTTGGTTATGGAGCAAGATGACATAGTTTGCATGAATGTAAAGTTGTTCTCCAGCCAGCCTGAAGCTGCAGACTTGCAACAAGGCACATATGCTCCAGCAGGACTCTGAGATAAGGATGGGAACAGAAACTAGGTGGAACCTTGGTGAGACCTTACACCTGTCCCCTTGCACGTTCCCCTCCATCCTGCTTTTCATTTCCCATGTTCTATTCCCTCAAACCCTCTTTAAAAACCCCTCAGTAAAGGGGTTGGAGATGGTTTTAGTCTGGCCATTCTCTTTCAGGTTTACTAGAAAGATGGGTTAGCCTGACATCTCTCCTCAGGTCACCAGTGTTCCTGAATAAAAGCTGACTTCCATTTTTACCAACATTTGACTCTTGAGTCATTTGTTTTAGAAAGGGGCAGGCAGCTGGGCCTGTGCCTGGTAACAAAGGGCCTGTGCCTGGTAACAAAAAGACAAAATCACAACAAATTTAATTTAAAGCACTCAGTTGTCTTTACTTGTGATTCTAGAATTGGACAACACTTTATTCCATACAGTAGAATAAGTGTTCCAATGAGCTGAGTGGAAGAGTTTGGCTTTATAGACAGAGATGGGCTGAAGAAAGCAGAAACAAAAAATAAAAAGCAGATCAGTCATTTTAAAGTTATTTTACTTGTAAGGCAGGGAAAGGGAGACAGGACAATAGAAAAATAACTTATTTGTTAATATCAGGTTACTTTAGGTTAGGGATTAAAATAGAGGGAACTTCATTATCATGCTGATTGAAGATTGAAACTGGCCTGTTTGGGAAATTAGCTGTTATCTCTCCCTCCTGATTTCTCAAAAGGTCAGATAACAACTTAGTTTAGGTTTGGTAATGTGGTACTTTAGCATGGGTGACTCCATTTTGATTTTGATTTATTGTTTATTTATATTTATTTTCTTTCCATTTTCTTTTTTAGTCTGGCCTTAAGGAGCTCAGTGCAGGAGCTTGTCCAGAACAATAGCCTCCTGTAATTTTTATTTAACAGGCTGTACTCTAAAATCTGATTTCCCACTAGGATAACTTCGCTTGGAGCCACACTAAGCATGAAGTACATTCAGAGTGACCAGTGGTTTGCAAGATCTTTCCTGGTTTTAGCACTGAAAGTGTCACTTTCTAGGAAACCTCTGAGTCCTGGGCAACTGCTCAACTTGGCCCATCCTTAACTGATAAAGGTGAGCCAAGTCTTGGTGAAATACTAGCAAGTGTTTCTCTCTCTGGGGCCTTTGCTTTGTTTTCTAGTTTTCATTGTCAAACTCTCCCTTTCTCAGCTTCCTGAACTCTTTCTAGTTTTCTGAGGCTCTCCCTCAATTCAAAGATCTGAGACCATCATTTACATTTTAAAACTCATTCATATTAGCATGTTAATTCTCCTAGGTTTTGACATTTTAAGCACTTTATTATTCTCAACTCTTAAAGACATTTCAGGGAATTAGGACAGGCATGGTAAAGGTAGGCATGCCCTTTTCATGTGCATGAAATCACATTGTAGTAGAACTTGTTACTTTAAGGACTTTTGAGAGAAGAGGTTCAGAATAGATGGTACATGTTTAAAACCTTTCTACAACTCTTTTCTTCCATCTCTACCCAACATTCCCTCTCAGTTCTTTCTGTGCTTGCCACCCTAAGATTACAAGATGCCTTGTAACCCGCTGGCAAAAATAAGCTGCCCTCAGCCTTAAGTGATAGAATCAATAAGAGTTTTAAAGAACTATCTTGAAATAAAAGTGTGATTTTTTTCCTGTGGATACTAAAAAACAAAACAAAAGAATAAAACCAATCAAACCCTTCTTTTTATCCTCACTGCAATTTTAAGCAACAAGGCAAAATTAAATAGGCACAGGTTAATTTACTCCTGATGGTTCTAGAAATGAGACTCTTGCATAATCAAGGGTTTCTTTCGTTTCTAGAGCTGTCTGGGTGCCTTTAGAACTTTAGTTGCCTTCTTGCCCTCCTTTTCTCAAAAATGGTAGTTTGTAGGAGGATGCAAGAACAGAGAACGAATGTTCCAAAATCCAAAATAAAAATAAAAATTATTGGAGGCCATTGTTTTGGATGGAGTTCCTGCAGTAGGCCCCAGTACATTGGACTAAAAGCCAAAATGGAGTTACCCCAGCTAAGTTCCAGGCCTCTTAGATTGTGGTCTGACCTTTCTTGAACTCAAGAGAAAGAGATACAGCCAATTTCCTGAACAGGCCAGTTTAAATCTTCCGTAGGAATGTTAGTAAAGTTCTCTCTGCTTTAATCTTATACAAGAGAGATAGCCTAAAGTAACTTAATGTTAACTAATCAGTTATTTCCCTACTGTTCTGTCTCCCTATCCCCACCTTACAAGAAAAGTAGCTTTGAAATGACCAATCCACTTTTTGTTCTTTGTTTCCACTTTCTTCATCCTTTTCTGTCTATAAAGACTTTGTTATTTGTAATAAACTTTGGAGCACTCCTCTGACTCTGCCAGATGGTGTTTCATGGGTCGATCCTCACGTTTTGGTCCCAATAAACTTCACAGAATTATTTCTGCCTTAATAGCTTTGATTTCTGTTGACAATCCTAAAGAGAGTGTGACCAAAGGGACTGACCATATATAAATGCAGGAATGGGTCCACGGGAGCCTAAACTAAGAGGAAAGTGGGGAAAGTGTCAAAAAGCTTGGGAATTCTAACTATGGGGTAAGGCTATTTGGTGGTTAAAAATGGGTGTTTGTGATGAAGATGATGATAAATATAGGGTACTAGGAAAATGTTACTGATATTTATTTCAGGTATTAAGAAATTGTTAAAATTAGATGGGCAAAATTGTAAAGTAGTTTGGTATATAAAGGAATTCTGATTATAATTAGGGTTAGTCTAATTAGCCTAAGCCTAACCCTATCCCTAACTTTTTTGTGAGCTGCTTACAATTTTAAGCAAAAATTGTCTGTGACTATGCAGCATAATGCCTATGTGTATCAAGTTACCCTGGTGATTGGAACAGTAAATTCTGTTTGTCTGTGCTGTCTGTAATTTATTATCTATGTAACATGGCCCTTTACTCACCAACTGAAGAAATAGAGCAAGAATTCCACAGAACTTATCTTAAACACAGAAGCAATGTATCTGTAATGCTGGGTATTATCCTGAACATTTTACAAGTATGAGCTCATCTGGCTGTCACAATAATCCTCTGATGTACTATTATTAAGACCATTTTACACATAAGAATATGAGGCATACAGAGGTTAAACAACATAGGCAAAGTGAAACAATGAGTAAATGGTGGCAAAAATGGGATTTGGATTCAGGCAATTTCTCTGTTGTGTATGCTCTACTGTAAAGTTGCAGTGCCTCTAGATAAAACCATCTGTCTGGCTTTTCAGTCCTCTATGTCGTAGGATCAGCAATTAGAAGTGGGAGATGGGTTGCTCTAGAGCTGACCCCATGAGAGCTTGTGACTTAACAAGAAGAGAGAAGACAAAAAACAGAATTCAAAAAATCAAAATAGTCTGGGATCATTTTGTGTATGCTCCTCTTTTGTAGAAAGCGTTAACTATAGTCAGCATAAATGACAGAGAGACATTCTCCAAAGGTAATGAGTTTGTTCAGGAGTGCATAGGGGATTTGTGAATCTGGGATGTGTGGCTATGGAGATCATATGTATATCCAAAGAGGTTGAGACAAGGGGAAGCTTTTAAAAGCAAAAGGGAGAAATACATGTAATTTGTTTTGAAAGAAAGAGGACATTGGTTACAAGGCTTATTGCAGGAGTTGATGCCTGTTCATTCATGGAGATAGTGTGTCAGGCAAGCGTTCCTGTGCATCTGGCTAGCTGTCCTTGTGACTCATGTAGCAAGCTGCAGTTTAGAAAGTCCTTAGCAAAGTTCTTGTTACAGGTATATGTGCATTAAGATCCCTTCAGGGAGTTTTTATAATAGCTTTTGTCATAGGCATGTGCGCATGAGGGGCCTCCTGTCTTAACCTCCCGACTTTATTTTTGTCAGTTTACCACAAGTGACTCCATTTTAATTGTGACAACTTTCACACTACCATTGGAAAATTTAGGGTGTTATTTAGAATTTACAAAGCCACTTCTATGAGAAAGTGCTTGAAATTCTATTATGTAGATCAATCTAAACCATCCTTCAGCTGCCTTTAGCACAGGAAAGATTTACTTCATCACAGGAAAGTACAATAATAATCATGCATAATGATGACCCTGAGTCAACAAGAACCTCCCCACTACACACACACAGACACACACACATGTGAACATACATGTATATATACAACTTCAAAAGGCATACATGTGTGAGACCCACTTTACTTTTTTATTTTTTTGATGACTGGCCAGTATGGAGATCCAAACCCTTGACCTTGTTGATATCAACATCACACTCTAACAAACTGAACCAACCAGCCAGCTGAGACCCGCTGTAAAACATTTCCATGAATATCTAGTCAAAGAAGTTGATGTTTTGATCCTGGGGTAAATATCACGAATGTGAAATTTTTTAATTCTCTGATTCTTTTTCAGTGACCCTCTGAACTGAATGTTTATAATGTATAAAAGGTTTTAGTCTAATAAGCTCACCTCTACCCATCCATCCAAGATTCAAAAATTCTCACCAGTCTATTGTTGTATCATCTGTACCTCCATCCACTCTCCACCCCTCCCAGATTATTTTTAGTTCTTTTTTATGTAAAATGTATACACATTAATTGAAATATGCAAATCTTAGCTGCACAGTTTTGACAAATGCATATACACATGTAACCCACATACTTATCATAATATGAAACATTTCCATTCACCACAAAGTTCCTTTGTGTTCCTTCCCACTCAATCCTCCCCCTTTTGTGGTAGCCAGCCTCTAAGATGGCCAGCAATGATCTCCACCTCTTGGTATTATGCCCTTGAGCAGTCTTTTTACACACTGAATGAGGTTGACCAGGGTAACCAATAGGGTACTGTGGAAATAATGGAGTTTGTCATCTGTGGCTAGTTTGAAAAGACATTGCAGTTTTCATCTTGCTCTCTTTTGGGTCACTAACTCTGGGGGGAGCCAGCTGCCAAGTTTTGAGGACACTTAAGTAGCTCTATGGAGGGATCCACGTGACAAGGAACTGAGGGCTGCTACCAACAGTAAGTAGGGAACCAAGGCCTTTCATCAACAGCCAGGTGAGTGGGCCATCTTAGAAGTGAATCAACCAGCCCCAGTAAAGTCAGACCTTCAAATGAATGCAGCCCTGGCCAATGTACAGACCTCTTGAGAGACTCTGAACCAGAACCATGGGGTTATACCACTCCCAAATTTCTCAGAACCACATTATAAGTGAACTAACTGGGCAGGGACAGCCCTCTCTCTTTTATTTAACCCCCAGTGGCTGGCCATGCTACCAAATTTCTGACCCACAGCAGCTATTTGATAATAAATGTTTGTTATTTTAAGCTGTTAAATTTGGAGTATTTGTTATGTAGCAACAGATACTACTGTACTCCTTCTGATTTTTTACCTTTTTATGATTGTCAATTTTAGAACTTCATATAAATGGAATCATGCTGTGTGCTATTAATTACTGATTTTGCAATCTAGTTTTATTTTTAATAGTTTGAGATTTTCTCTGAAAATTTTCTAGAGAAATTATTTTCTCACTGAATTATAAAAGAGCAACATCTAATGGAGAAGCACCTCTTAATTGCCTATCAATTTCTTATGTGGGTGTATGTATTATATGTGCATGTGCGTGTTTAATTATTTAGTGTTTTTGACACTTTTTTTTTTTGTCCTTTTTTTGTGACCGGTAAGGGGATCGCAACCCTTGGCCTGATGTCGCCCGCACCGCACCCAGCCAGCGAGTGCACCGGCCATCCCTACATAGGATCCAAACCCGCGGCGGGAGCGCTGCTGCGCTCCCAGCGCCGCACTCTCCTGAGTGAGCCACGGGGTCAGCCCTTGACACTTTTTTTTTTTTTTAAGAAAAATACTTTCTTAATTCTTAGGAATGATCCTTTTGAGGCATCTCATACAAACTGGTTCCACGAGGACCTAGCTTAGGGCCTTGAACCTCATAGGTTAATAAATATATAAATAAATTGTATTTACAGTAAGTAAATATACAACTAAATCAATCAGTTACTGCCATCAATTCCAATTGCCTGAGTGATAAAAGATCAGACTGTGGTCTTTCCTACTTGGGCTGCATTTTGTCACTCATACTTTCTGAACTTTAACTTATATCACAAGCCATACTGAAGTAGGTGTCTGACAGGGCCAGCCTGAGCTTTCTGTAGCAATCAAAAGCAGCTGGGACTATGTCTTGCATCACTGTGGACCCAAAGGAAGTACATATCCCACTTATCAACTAGAGGCTTTGGCTGGTAATTTTGTCCTCAGGAATGTCAAGATTAAGTCACAAAGATGGACAGAACACAATCTGTCTTTTTTGAATCCAAGTTTTACCATCCTCTCTGAATGACGCTATTACTTGTTTGGGGAAGAATATACATTGTTTAATTCCAAAGATAGAAAATCTAGGTCCATTTAATCTACAACCGGTATGGTATGTGAAAACTGTTCTATAATGGAAATTTTGAAAAGAGACTCTACTTTGTTGCTTAGATGAGGTGAAATTGTCAAATTTTGTCA
This sequence comes from Cynocephalus volans, assembly GCF_027409185.1. NCBI lineage: Eukaryota > Metazoa > Chordata > Mammalia > Dermoptera > Cynocephalidae > Cynocephalus > Cynocephalus volans. The sequence goes on from NC_084464.1 coordinate 85,117,699, forward strand.
TTAGCAATGATAATTTCTTGGTCATCCCTGCATCACCTTCTCACACATTTGGGAGATTAGTTTGAATGTAAATTTTTTCATCCAGTTACAGGTGAATCATGTATCCAAAACATTAGGAAGATAGTCTTCCATAGTCATACTAAGAAAGCTGAGTTCACCTTGTGTTGAGTTTTTTCATCTTTTTTTTGGTATATGTTTCTCTCACTCTCTCTTTTTCTTTTTTTTTGTTTTGTTTTGCACAGCTAATAGTGGCTCTTACTCATTAGAACTATCATTAGAGAAGTGGAATGTAGAAAGTAGACAACCAAGATGTAAATTCTCAGGCCTCAAGATGTAATGAATGGGTCCTTGTTAGTATAGCAGTGAGTTAAAAAAATAAAAATAAATGAATAATGAATGATTAAATAAATAAATAAATACATAAAATGAGGACATGCCAAAAGACAAAACAGTAACTTGAAAGGGCTCCCATTGGCTAAATCTAGGACAATTGGAAAAACAAAATTAATGATGATATTAATGAATTGTAACCTATGAATAAAATAAGAATCCATGAGTCCATGTTGACATAAATAGATCATTGGTAAATAAGTAAATGAGGGATTAGGAAAAGCTATTTATTAAAGTAGAATTCTAAGTAACATGTGAAGAATGATGGAAACAGAAGAATTATTTGGAAAATACCACAGTAGTAATTGTTCTAGGTTAGGACTAGTCAATGTGTGCTAAAATTAGCTCATGATAGTATTTACATAGTATCAAAGCACCTTTCTACCGGAAACTTATTAGTTACAAAGAGAAAAACAGTAACTTTATGGTGGAGTAACCTGGCAGACACCACCTTAACCAAGTAATCAAAGTTAGTCTCAACACTGAAGGGACAAATTCGGTGGGCTTTCTGATAAGCCCCATGAAGATGACATAAAATATTAATGTGGTGTTCTTGCCAAAAAATGCATGACGTGAATTTAATCATAAGCAAACATCAGTAAATCTAAACTATACTACAAAACAGTATGCCTGTACTCTTCATAAGTGACGAGATCTAGAAAGACAAACAGACGCAGAAATTGTCTAGATCATTGTTATAGAATTTTAACATACATCATAAACACCTGGAAGAGCTTGTTAAAAACACAGATTGCTATTCACCTCCCACTCAGAGTTTGTGATTAATAGGTCTAGGATGGGACCCCAAAATCAGCATATCTGTCAAGTTCTTAGGTGATACACATGCTGGTGGTCTGGGGACCACCCTTTGAGAACCAGTGGTCTAGAAACCAGTGGGGTGAACTATGGCCCATCAGCTAAATCCAGCTGTCTGCTTGTTTTTCTAAGTAGAATTGGATTGGAATTCAGCCACACTGATTTGTTATATATCCTCTATGGCTATTTTTGGCTGAGCTGAATAGCTCTTACAGAGACTCTGGTCTACAGAGCATAAAATAAATATTTACTATCTGGCCCTTTACAGAACAAGTTTGTCACTCTGATCTAGAGTCTAGATTAGCTAGGCAGCATGCCACAGAAATAAATGTGTGATACTGATTTGAATTAGAATCTAGATAAGAAAAAAATTATATTAGTGGGATTTCAGTAAGGTCTGTAGACGAGATAATAAATTTTATCAATATTAATTTTCTGGTTTTGATCATTATACTGTGGTTATGTAAGGTGCTAACACTTCTAGTCTGGGTAAAGTATATATGGAAATTCTTTGTACAATTTTTATAACTTTGTATAAGTTTAAAATTACTCTGAAATGAATGTTTAAAAAAACATTAAACAGAAAAACAAACAAATTATCATCCTTCATAAGCTTAACGTTATACAGGTAATCGGGTTGAAGATGTGTTAACACAGACTGCTTGGACTTTGAATGATTGGAGAGGCTGCCCCAATCTGAATTGCTCCCTGCATGGTGAGGAAAATTCCATTAATCCCCAAATTAAAGAACAAGCTTCAACCTATGGGTCAGAAATTGATTTCAACTTTTACCCAGATGGAATAAAAGTACACGAGGCATTCTCTCTGAGTTTAGAGGAAAAAAGTTGACCCTCAATTGGCTTCTTAATTACAACTCCTTGTCAGAAGATGTTCCTTGTAAAAGGAGATTTTATAGGCAAAACTGTACTTGACTGGCTCATGATAAGCATTCTCAATTATTAATTATTCTTATTGATACTCTTATTGTGCTTGATTTGGTTGTAATAAAATTCCCATATTGCCAGCTACTGTCTTAGACCCAAAGAGGCGCTGTTTGGGACACATACGGAGCTGTGCTGAGTTCAGGTAACTGAGCAACGTGGAGATTCTGGAGTGGAAAAGGATTTCAGCTTCAAGGACACCCTGTTCCCTACGCACCTCCCTGTAACCCATTGTTACATTGTTGTATTCCTTTCCCACTCCCTATGTGGACAGATAGCAAAAAGGGGTTCGTTTTAATTTCCCTTTTTTCCCTACCCTAAGCCTTTTAAAGCTGGCACAGATTTTTTCTAGGAACAAAACAGTTTTGTGATTTGCCTGTATTGAGCAAATAGCTTCAACAATTTCTAATCTAACACAAGTTTAAAAATAAGTCTTTCTTTTTTGAAGAAGCAAGACAACGTGTACTTTTTTTCCTTTTTTTTTTTTTTTTTTTGGTGGGCTGGCCAGTATGGGGATCTGAACCCTTGACCTTGGTGTTAACAACACTGTGCTCCAACCAACTGAGCTAACCAGTCAGCCCCGCAACTTTTTGCTTGTAGTTTGCACTTGCAATTTTTCCACTGATGTCTCAGGATTGGTACTTAGGCCTGTACTAGGCATTAGGCTCAAGGAAAATCTCTTGAGTGAAAATGGAACATGCTTCTTCCTCAAGGAACTCAGAGTGCTCCCTCCTCATCACGCTTTGTGGGTGGCCTAGGGCTAAGTTTCTGCTCTCCTGAAATTTTATGACCCAATTGTATAGTCTGTTTTTCTTGATAATACAGAAATATCTGAAACTGGGTAATTTGTAAAGAAAAAATACTAATTGTTTACACTTTTAGAGGCTGAGAAGTCCAAAGTCCAGGGAACACACCTGGCGAGGGCTTTTTCTTGGTGGTAACTCTACAGCAATATAGGGTATCACATGGCAAAATGGCAGAAGCAGAGAGAGCTAACCTTCTCACTTTTAAAGCCCAGAGAACCATGCCCATGACCACCATTAAACCATGAATGGATTAATCCATTTACTAGGGCATGGTCCTCACAATCTAATAACCTCTTCAAGGCTCCATCTTTCAATTACCACAATAGGATTTCCCACTCTTTTAAAACTGTCACAGTGGAGGTTAAGTTTCTAATACACAGACTTCAGGGGACAAGTTCAAATCCACAGCACCAGTGACAGAAAAGAAGTGGGCAACTTCAAGCCTGGCCCTGGTGAGTACACAGAGCAAGAGCTGGCAAAAGCCGCAGCTTTGCCCTTTGTATGAAGTTGCTTGGAGGCTGCAGGAGAGTAGAGGGCCTTGGTGGCCTCCAGGCCAGCAAGACCACTAACAAGTTGCCACGGACACTCATTGGAGGGAGGGGCCACAGATAACTGAAAAAAGGAGCCACTCAGAGGCTGGTGAATCATTGCAAGGGACTGGTACATGGCCCACCCCATGGAAAGTGTTTGGAGTGTGGAGGGTGGTGGAGACGGACCCACCAGGGGAATACTAGGGCACAGAAAGGACAGCTGATCTGCCTCCCAATCAGCACAGGCCCACTCAGTGGAGACTGGTCAGGAATATAGATCTGCAGGGCATTCAGTTCACTGAAAAGACTCAGGCCCAGACCAGAGTTTCCACACAACCCAGGTGTACTGGACCTCACAAGACGTGGAAGTGCTTACAAGGTCAACATTGAAAACCCAGGCTTCCCAAAAAGCCTTCCCCAGGGAATCAGCAGCAAAGCAGCAATTTAGTGCAACCACAGGGCTCAAGTAATGGTTCCTACAGGAAATTCTCCCATTTTATTTTATTTTATTTTTTATTTTAGTGAGAACAGAAAAGAAAATCACAAAGAAAATGATAAAGATAGAGGCCTGGCTCCCCCATTTTAGAATTAACCAAAGGACAACAAATTAGTTCCAGTGCAGAGTTTAAGTGCTGGAAATAGCAAATAATCCAACACAGAACTGAAAGAAAAAACAAAAAAACTACAGATCAGAGACAAGATTCTAATATTAAACAGTAAAAGTCTAACACCACCAAAGAACACCCATAAAACCTAGGAGGACTGGAGACCCCCTGGGTTCCCAAGCCGGGATGAGGGGAAGGCTAAGGGCCTCAACCACCCCCCCGCCCACGTCCACATCCAGCCCAGCAATGACCACCAGCCATTGCTGGAAACACCCCAGGCTCGTGGGGTGGGGGTGCTGAGGGCCTCAGCCACGCCCACCTGAAGTCCACATCCAGCCCAGCGACAACCATGGAGCCGCTGCTGGAAGCCCCCTGGGTTTCCCTGCTGGAATGAGGGGAGTGCCATGGGCCTCGAGCATGCTCCCCTTTCTCCTCCTCCTACCCTATCCCTTTCCTCTTTCCCCTCATGCCCCCAACTGCTCTACAACATCTTAGAATGTAAAATAATAATAATTAGAATAATAAATTAATTTTTAAAAAAAGAAAAGTGGGCAGAATTCATACCTACTCCAAAATTAGATCACAGGGATAAGTTGGGGAGCCCTGGTGAAGACTCTGGAAGTATATTCCACCCACTACAACCTTATCCCTATAGGATAGATTGCTACCAAGCCTTCTTTTGCACATTTTCTTTAGTCCTTACTTTACTAATACTATGTGAAGTATCCCCATTTTCCAGGTGAGGAAATTAAAGCTTAGGGATGAATGATTTTCCCAGGACTATGCAGCTTGGAAGTCACAGCTTGTTCTTATCTAGCTCATTTTTGCTTCATTTATTTATCAAAGATTACAGGTAATGTAATCTTTGTACAGGTAATGTGACAGGAGCATTGTTATGCACTCCAAACAAGGTTTCTGTTTGTACACCATCAATATGATGACAGAAGCCTGGCTAGTTAGCTCAAATGGTTACAGTGTAGTGTTATAACACGAAAGTCAAGGGTTTGGATCCTCTACTGGGCAGCCCCCCCCCCCCCCCCCACAAATCAATATTGTGATAGAATCTTTCCAATCATCAACTGCTATTTTCTAATTCAGTTTTCCACACTTATAATCAAAACTTATAAAAATACACACACAACAACAACAACAATATACATTTGTAACAATAAGTGGCACCAGTACCATTCCTCCATACTTCAAAGATCTGGAAAATGTCTAGTTTCCTTGAGTCTCAGCAGCCTCTTTTTCCACATTCCACACTTTTTCCCATTCCAGTCCCACTCATCTAAGGATATCTTTGGAAGAAAAACCATCCTGCCATGTGGCCAAGGGAAGAGGTTTTGGTGGAGAGGAAGAGAGATAACCTTTCATCCCAGGAAGGGGTGTTTAGGTTTAGAGGGTGAGCTTTCTGGCTGGCTGCTCCATGGCTTTGACCCGACGATACATACCACTTACAAGCCTTGGAAGCCATCAGGAAAACTATACAGCTGTAACCTCTTCTTTGCTGAGTTGCGGACATCTCCATGTTTTGCAAGGGTTGTGTTTCATAATAATGGCCTCAACAAAATTAATTTTTTCCATTAATTTTAATCTCTAAAAATCAATGTAGGAATTTAGAATTTTGTTATGTGATAATGGCAATCTGGTTATGTAAGAAAAGATGAGTATTTTAAAGAGATGTATACTGAAGTGTGCATGGGCAAAATGACATTAGCTTTAACACACAGCAGGAACAATATCAACTGAAACAGTAGATTAATATTCTGGCAACAAAAACAAAAAAATAGATAAATCAAGTGGGCAAAATCTTGATAATCACTGAATCTGGTTGATGGGTGAATGGGGTTTCATTATACTGTTAGCTCTACTTTTGTGTATATTCTTGAAATGTTTATAATAAATTTTTAAAAGAAAATAAAAAGGGGTGATTCTTTAAGAAGATGTGTAGAGAGTTTATTTCTCCATCAGCTGGAAAGGATGTTGGTGTTGAGGGATAATAACTACGATGGCTTCTGGTGCTTTGACGAAACCTCAGATGTGTGGCCTTCTGGCCAGGCATCTGCGATTTTGTATTGTGGGAGCATTTGTTGTATCCCTCGGGGTTGTGGCTCTCTCTATAAGTTTGGTTGGCTGAGCCAAGAAAGAAGGCATATGTAGATTTCTACAGAGATTAAGATTCCATGAAAGATTTTGAGGAGATGAGGAAGGCTGGTATCTTTCAGAGTGCAAAGTGATTTAGGAACACAAAGAATTTCTTAGGATTGAGTTTCATAGAAGTTTGTCACTGACCTGTGTTCCTGAACTATGAAACATGAATACATAGGCTAAGGAATAGCCGCTCTTGATAAATAAATAATTAACAAATACAAAAGAAAAAAAAAAGAAGACTTGTAGAGAAGGCAAAAGTATCATTTCCAAGGCCTCCCAGTTTACCCTCTAAGTTTATTTTATATTTTATAAAATATAGATGTGAATTTAGATAGGTTACCTAAACTCTCTGAGCCTCAGTTTTACTCATACTTGTTTTAAAGTCACTTGTATTTTCAGAAAGTGGTAAAAATGTCATGCAGTCCAGCAAACAATGAGAAGGAGCGTAATTTCTAAAAGACTGAAACTTTCTATTGGGGTCTCTGCCCTCTTGCTTAGAGCAGAAATTCAATTATGTCTAAGTATTAAATAAAAAGCTGATTTTTGGTTTAAAAAAATTAAAAATAAGTCTGGTGTTTATTATAAGCAAGATACTAAATAATGACATGTGATATATAAGATAATGTATAATGTATGACAATAAGTTATACTATTATTATAAATAATAACTATTATGATTATAGGTTATTATAATAATTATTGATTATAAATAAATAGATATAATAAGTATTGATGCTGTTGCTATCTCTGTGTACAACTGAGGAAACAGTTGTCCATGTGACCCTCAGCCTTCTTTCAGGTGGTGGATTAAGTCAGACTAGGCTGGGCTATGCTGTAATGAATTTCACTTGCTTAATCAAGCTGTTTCTATGTCTTTCATGTCACAAGATCTTATGAAAGAGACATCAAGTATATTTCAGGTTGTCACAGCAGAGCAGGAGAGAACTGGAGGGTCATTTGTCCTGAAAATAGTGTGTATCCCTTTTACACATTTGCCTCTGGTCTAGAATTAGTTACAAGGCCCCTTCTAGCTGCAAGGAGAATAGGAGAGGGATATGGCCATTCAGTGAGCAGTAAATGTATCTGCCCTATTTGGGTGTCTGATAAATAGCCTCAATCTAGATCAGAATGTGCGATATCTTCTGGCTGGGAAGATCCAAAAAGGCTTGGGAAAGAAGTATTGTTTTTTTGCTGGATCTTCTAGAATGAATAGTCTCTAAAGAAGCAGTGTTGAGAGTAAGGATGTACCTTGCAGGTAAAGGAATAGCACAAAAATAATAAAGTACTAAATGTTTGAGAGTTCTATTTTTCTAGAAAGAATAGGCCCTATAGGAAGCCCTGAAAATGAAATCTAAAAATCTTCATCCGTCAACTTGTAGTTTATACTATCGACAAACTTACTGAAAGTGTTTGAAAACTGAAATGATATGATGGAAGGTATAATAAACTTGAAATGATAATAGGAAGTGACAGTCTAACCATACCGTGATATGGGTAACGATTTCCCAAACCCAAGAAAGGAAAGAGACACTCCCATGGTCGTATAGCTAATTAGTAAGAGAACCAAGATTAATATCTGTATCTCCTGATTCCAAGTTCAGTTTTGTGCAGCTACCCCATGATTGTAACATGACCTTGGAAGGTTAATTTGGAAGTGAGCAGTGAATGTATCTGCCACAGGTGGGTGTATAATAAATAGCCTTACTCAGAATGGCTGAGATGGTGGAGAGGCCATAAACGGGGAGATCAGTTTAGTGAATATTATACATTTTTTTTTCTAAATGAGGGAGAAAGGACTCTGAACTAGACCAGTTATCAAGAGCAGTGGAGAATTATGTGGTAGGAGTTAGAGGGTCCTTTACCTTCCTTCCTGATTCCATCTCCAAAGACTTCAGCTAAGTTGATTCTCCTACCTCTGGTAAGGTTGGGAAGAGGAAATGAGCATGTGTGGCTGAACCTCTCTCCTCATTTCTTCCTCTGCCATGCAGTGCAGAGGGACTGGTGGTCAAGCTCAGCTTTGACTGGGTGGATGAGGTTAATTCTGTGTTGGGGAGGAGAGTGTTAGCATGTGTGGGTTCAAGCCACATTTTCAAACTCACCATTATCAGTAAGAAACGTATTATTTTGGTTACCATTTGTCTCTCGCCTATGTCTTATTTCTTAATTGGTTGTAAACTTAGGAGAAGAAAGGGTGGTTATTTATTATCCCCTTCACACCACAACAGACAGAGTAGAGGCTGTAAAAAGAGAATCATAGAATTTTAGAATAGAAAAGACATCAGAAATCATTCAGGTCAACACATTCTACTTATAAAAAAAGGTGCCGAGTTCCAGAAAGTTTGACGTACCTGCAGTTAAGTGTTGAATCTAGTTCAGAGATCATTTTCCTTCTTGATTATGGATTAGATGGTACTGGGAAAGTAACAAACTATAAACAGAAATAAAAAGCCAGCAGCATGGACAGAAGGGAAGTGGAAATGTAGACCTGGACAGAGCTGTAGATTTGTAGATTTATTTAATAGATTTTTTTCCCCTGTGGAGGTTCTTATGTTTTTGGTAACCAAATGTCTCACTGATTCATTTATGCTTTCCACCTTTAGTGGCATGTATCAAAAGTCCTTCCCCTCCTCCACATCATATAAGCATATATCCAGAAAATACAAGTAAATACAGAAAGTAAACATATATGGCACATATAGGAAATATAGGTAAATATGGTTTGAGTTTTTACACTAAAACTTTTAATCCAATTGGGATTTTGGTATATGGTATGAGTTAAGTATTTAAATTTTCGTATCAAAATATCATTTATTGGAAAACCCATCTTTTTATTGCTGACTTGAAACACCATCTGTATCATATCTCACCTCTTACATATGTCTGGGACTATTTCTGAACTTCCTTCCTGTCCACCGGTCTGTCTTGGCAGTATCTTTTCCAATTCTACCCTATTGTAGGTAGTATTGGCCTTCACTAGAAAATCATCGTGAACATCATGGGAAAAGGTCAGGCACTGGATTCAGACTGACCTTGGTTTGAATCCAGGCTATATCATTTGTAGATATATGTCTGTAAGTAAGTGAGCCTCTTTGAGCCTTACCTGAAGAGTAATAAGAATTGTGCCTGACAGAATTGTTCTGAAGATCAGAGAAAGTACATGCAAAGTATGTCAAAAGTACTATGTACTCTTTGGTACATAGTAGACCCTCAAAGAGGAGAGCTACCCTTACCACTGGCTTCTTAGTGATGGTGGGAAAAGGTGACATCTGTGAGGGACACAGAGTGGCAATCCCAAGGACAGAGCTTTGAAGAAGTGTTGAAAGAGGAAGAGGAACCTCTGAAGGAAATAGCAAAGTGGTAGGGGAAAGAGAATCAGCTGACTAAGGGAGTACAAAACACTATTCAATGGTTTCAAATGTTTTACATCAGTCCAGAAAGATGAGTGCTGAGAAAAGGCTAGTGTTTAGAATGTCACCTTTTACTTCCTTTAAGATGACAATTTCAGGTGTATGTCTGGGTAGGAGCCAACTGTACATGAGGAAGGGCACCATCATGGTAAACTCATTTGCTTATTCTTATTGACCTGCTTCTTATAACTGACCCTATGTGCATCTTGATCTATCAGCTATGACTGCTGTGAGAAACCAATGTCAATTCAAAGTCAGGTGTCAGTGTCAATTCAGCATCAGTAATCGCCAGTTTGTCTTCCTGTCTTGTTTAACTAGAACAACTCATTATCCTTTGGTTTGGATAAATTGCTTTATTCATATATTTTTAAAAACAATATCATTATAAATATAACCATATAACCATATATTTTATTTTCTATAAAAAAGCTTTAAATTATTTCTACATGTTAATACCACTGATCTAGCTCAACTACTTCTTAAAGAGCTAGATTTTTCTGTCACCCCACCATTTTTACCAAATCGAGTTTCTTTGTTTTCTTATGTTTATTGAGCACTTTGTTTATCACTCTTTCTTTAAAGAAAAAGAGACCCTCTCTAGAATGATTCCACCAGCCAATCTTCTAAAGGCATGTGAATAGTGCAGAGATATTGGATGTTAACTGGCCAGTCCTCATGAACACTCTCATCATCATATGTGCTAATTTACCTGTGAAATTAACTGCACAGGGAAAAGATGGGAGAACCCCTGCCATGGCTGAGAGTTTGCTTTGTAGAATGAGGTTTTAGACCTCATCTGTTGAGATGTCGTGTAGTGTGGAACACATTCTTCAAGAGTGTCATTGGGATCATATATAGAATTCTTCTATGACAAAGAGATTTATAGAGTCAATGATTAAGGAAAACAATTAAAGGTCTTATTTCTTTAAGTCAAGGCCTGTATTCCCTTCTGCTTTGGAGTCTAGTATATTTAAATCAGTTTTCTTCAAACCTCAGGATGCTAAACTACTGCTTAAACAGGTGGGGGAGACCCAGAGCTGCACTTGACCGGTGTCCCCCACGCTACCAGATTTTGCAGTTTAATCTGAAAACCACCATACTAGATGATGTGACCCTTCCTACTGCAATATTTTATTATGCTTTTAAACAAAAGAAGCCTCTCATTTGAGTTTATTAAAGCTTGATAGAATGGTATAGATGGAAAATAAGCCAGTGGGTTGGTATGGTGTAGGACCTTATTATACCTGGCTTAGGCCTTCACTGCCTCTCATCAGGACCACTGCTAAAACTCATCTCCCAACTCAATAAACAAAGCAAAGCCCAAATTTCCTAACATGACATTTATAGCCCTCAAGACCTTAGCCTAAGGTCATTTATTCCCTGAGCCAATTTTATTCCCTATTACTGCTTGTTGTGTATCCTTCATACTATTTTAAGGGAACCTGTTCTCACACAGTGCTCTGCCTTTGCTCAGGCTATTGTTTTCCCATCTGGAACATGACCTCCCTCTATTCAAGGTGCTATTCCAGTGACACTACCTTCACATAGCCCTCCCTGATTCTCTTGGCTAAAAGAAATCTCTGGTATTTAATTTTCAATCTTTACACCACAATCACCTAACAAGCCTGTTAAAATTGCAGTGTGAATTTCCAGTTCCTATCCTAGGAGACACTACTAACTCAGGAAGTCTGGGGAAGATCTAGGACCCCGAAACTTGACTTGCATTCTAGCTGATAATGATGCAGTTAGGGACCACACTGAGAAACAGTTTTCTATTCTTTAAGGGAGTTACTTCTTTCTACTTTGTATTACACACTACATGGATTGCAGAACAGTCTCTGGAACAACTTGTTTATATCTGTCCTAGCTTCCACTTTTCCAATGAATCGACATTTCTGTGTACCAAGGTTTTTACAATTGGAAAGGAGGTTTATGTTGGTTGGTGAACACCCTAACAAGGAAGCAGCATTAACTATCCATCTTTTATCCTCCCATCAATGACTGCAGGGCAGGACTTTAACAAGGTGCAGGAATGCTTCTCCCTCAGGATGACAGACATTGGTGACCACACTGGAGCCACATCGATGGTCATGGTATTATCTGAACAGGAAGGAAGAACCAGCCATATTGCCAATGGAATGGTGGAAGTACGTGAGGTTTTACCTTTGAGATTAAGACTAAAGAGGGTATGATTTATGTCTGGTTTATATCAGTCTTCGCACAGTATTTAAGAAATTTTTGTTAAATGAAAAACAATAAATAAACACTACTTTCTTTATTCTGCATGAACAAGCACACGAGTACCCTGAAACCAATTCCAAGATGGGTTTAGAGGGAGTGACTTTGATTAAATGACTTATCCCTACATGTGTTCTGTTTTTTTGTGAATGGAAAATTGTGATGCCTGTATCCTATATATTTTAATTTTTTTAAACCACAAATATTTTAAGCCTCTTGGATGTGGGTATTATATAAACATTTTGCATTACTAATAAGCTTTCATTTAAAAATTTTTTACAGTCATGTCTGCCAAATGCAATACTGTACATCCATACCCAAGCTTATAAAGCATAATGATTTGGAGATTGTTGAATAAAACTTTATTTAAGGGAATAAAGAAAAAAATAATTTGGAGATTGCTTTTTATATTTTGCTTGAAAAAGAGCTTTACTTTAGTTATTTCTTAACTCTTAGATCTTTAGAGGAATTAAGGACCATAGGAGACCATGTAACTTAATTTTAAAAGACATTTCTGTCAAGGCTTGGTTTGAATACTATTTTCTGCCCTAAGCTTCAATTTTCTCATCTATAAACTGGAGTTAATTTTTACTTCCTAGGAGAGCTGAGGATAAAATAAAATTATATATATAATGTATGAGGCTTGGCCTGTTCGTACTTAACAGAGGCAAAGGCAGTTACTCTAAAATATCAAAATGCAATTTCTACTGGAAGATAATGAAAAGGCATTTTGAAATTTGTACATTGACTTAGAAAATTTAAATATCAACCTTTCGTGAATATATGTAGTATGCAAATCATTGTACAATTGGATGAGGGTACTTCAAAAAATTCATGAACAAAATTGTATTACCTTTTAATTCTATTTTTCCATGAACTTTTTGAAGTATCCTTGTATTCTGAACAGCATTATAAAGTGGTAATAACTTTTATTATCTCCTGCCACCTAGTGTCTAGAGCAAGTTACTACAACCCATAATTGCATTTTTAACTAAAATAATGATAGCTAATATTTATTAGATATTTTTTTCTGGGCCAGGCACATGTAGACCTTTTACTTGTATTTACCTGTGTTAATTAACTAATTAACTAATTCAACAAATACTTACTGAGTGATTGCTATGTACCAGTAACTTATGTATTATGTGATTTTATTATCATGACATCCCTCTAGGTAAGTTTTAATGTTCTCCTCATGAGACTCAGAGGAGTTAAATGATACACCAAAAGTCACACAGCCAAAGATGGAAGGACTGATATTTAAACCACTTACTTCTCTCATTGTCTTTATAGTATATAACAGTTAATGTACCCTAATTTATTTGTGTAGCCATTTTTGTTTCACAAGATGATCTTTTTAATATAAAAACCTTCTCAATAATTTTTTAATACAGTTGCTTTCTTTATATGGTTAACTGAATATTTAATCTATTTTAATTCCTCTATTAGCTTTTAAGCTATATCTCTTTGAAAGACTTTTTAGTGGTTGATCTAGGGATTGCAATATTCATTTTTAACATACCATTGTCTACTTGGACTTAATATCACAAAATGATATTTCATTGCAAACCTTTCATGTAAACTGTAAGAACCTTGAACAATATAATTCTATATATAACACATATTTTACATCTAAGTATATTACAAACCCCACAATACAATGTTATAGTTTTTAAACAGTCATTAGAGAGCAGCCTTGTAACACCAAGGTCACAGGTTCACATCCCCTTACAGGCCAGCCACCAAAAAACCCCCCAAAACAAAAAATAGTCTTTTAATGGAATTAAGTAATAAAAATAGATGATTGCTTTTCTATTTACCCACCTATTTACTGTTTCTGATCCTTTTCATTTTGTCTATCTGTTATCATTTCTTTTCTTTCTTTTGGCAGCTGGCCACTATGGGGACATGAGCCCTAAACCCTGGTGTTATAACACTGCACTCTAACAAAAAATAGCTAACTATCCAGCTTTATTTCAGATTCAAGTAATCTGATTTTTCTCTCTTTTTTATTCTTGGTCAATCTAGCTAAAAATTTTTCAATTTTTTGAAGTTTTTAAGGAACCCAGATTTTGGTTGCATTGGTTTTCTCTATTGTTTTTCTATCCTTTATTTCATTAATTTCCACTGTTATCTTTATTATTTTCTTGCTTCTGCTTGCTTTAGACTTAGTTTAATCTTCTTTTTCCAGTGCCTTAAGGTAGAAGTTGAGGTTATTGGTTTGAGATCTTTCTTCTTTTTTAACCAGGCATTTTATAGCTATTAATTTTTCTCTATGCATTCTGATAGCTATATCCCATAAGTTTTTTTTTTTTTTTCTTTGGCAGCTGGCGAGTATGGGTATCCAAACCCTTGACCTTGGTGTTATAACACTGTGCTCTACACAGCTGAGCTAATCAGCCAGCCCCCATAAGTTTTAATTTGTTGTGTCTTTGTTTTCATTCATCTGAAAGTATTTTCTAATATTTCTATCAATTTTTTTCCCCATTATTTAGGAGTGTGTTGTTTAATTTCACCTATGTGTGAGTCCCCCAAATTTCCTTATTTCTTCTTTTATTTTCTTTTTATTTTTGGTAGCTGGCCAGTATGGGGATCCAAAACCTTGACCTTAGTGTTATAAAACCATGCTCTAACCAATGGATCTAACTGGCCAGCCCCCCATATTTCTTTCTGTTATTGACTTCTTGTTACTCTTCTTGCTGTGTAACAGAGATGAAAAAAGATTATTCAAAGCAACATGAATGCAATGAGAAGCCCGAAGGAACTGCACCTCTGCAACTCCTCTGTTAGAAGGAGAAAACCGGGCACAGTCCCAATTCAAAGTCAGCTTCTGTTTTTATTGTGAAGACAAGGAAGTTTCACAAGAAAAATCATTGATTCAATCATTTCAAAAGGACACAAAGACATGGGCAATGTGACAAAAGTTATCTATGGCTAAGCATAGCTTAAACAATAGAAACTAGTAACATCATTTAAATTAACAAGGTGACATTCCAAAGTATAATTTGTGAAAAGCTAAATTGATCAGGCTGTGATTGATCTCATTATCTAACCCAAAATATAACCTCTCCCCAAATGATTTAAGCAAAAGTTACATTCTTATGATAATTGTCTCTAACATTTCCACCAACAAACAGCTTGCCCTTAGCAAACATTTTTTCACATTTTTCCCTACAGCAATTCTTTCAAAATCTTTTAACAACAACCAGTATTTTAAATAATCAAAGTATATAATCCCTCCCTAAACAGTGATTAGAATTGATTAGATGGGCTTTTGCCACACTATCTGTGGACTTTTGTCCCCTAAATGGAGGGCTTTTGCCCCATACATGCATTACCTAAAAATCAAATGAGAATCAAGAGTTGTAACCCTCTATATTTCCCCCCTTTTTAATTATTAAAAAAACAGAAGAAATCAAGGAGTCAGAGTCAACAGTGGAGGCAAGGACATTCTGATGAAGAAGAGTCAGCATTGCTTCAGCTTGATGAGTCCCTTGGAACATGGAACATAACAGTTTAATTACTATAAAAAACACAAAATACCTAAGATACAAATTCCAGCAATAATCCAAATTCTTATGTTTAAACTGGAAACCAATGGGTAGGATTAAGCCAATGGGCCAAATCGTTTAAATGATTAATAGTAATCTTTTGAGTTTTTTCTTGAAGCTGTGTCATTTGTTGTTGAAGTTTAATTATTAAGTTTTGAATATCTCTACATAAATCAGAATGAAAAGCTCCAAGTAATAATCTTTGTACATCCTCCCATGCAGTCGAGGAATTAAAAGGAATAAAAGTTATACACATGGAGCGACATCCTGCATCACAGTTGAATTTGAGTCCAAAAAGCTTGTTGGTGCTCACCAATCCAGGAATAGCTGCCTCTAAGGCATCTAATATGTGTAAAATTTCTTGGTCAATTTTAGTTTGAGATAGGAACTCAGAAGTTACTTTTTGGAAATAATCATTTGTTGTCTGTGCTGTTTGAATAGAATGAGAACAGTTACTGCTGCAGCAGTTATAGCTGTAGCAGCAATTGTGGAGGTGATAAGAGTGCCCAAGAAATGCTTTGGTTGAACTCGCTCTAGAGCAGAAGTGGCTTGCTCCAGGGCAGAATTCCCCATTCATTTATGAGTAAGATTAAACAGCAACCACACCATGGCTCTTTGTTTTAGTATAAACAAATGAGAAATATTAAGATTAAACTAAGTATAGTTAGCAGGAAGTAAAATTAATGATTGAAATAACAGGTATCTGAGAAGAGATGGTAAATATATATGGTCAAGAGGTGCAGATCATAACTGAGTCAATGGCATTATAATCCAGTATCAATAAATCACATGGACCTCAATTTTCTAAAGTCTGATTACCATGTAATTTATTTTCTGTAAAATTATTTGAATGGCAAGAGACCCAATTGAGGTCCAGACCATCTCCAATAGCAATCCAGGGGTGAGGACAAAGAGGAATATTGGGTTTAGAATGACTGTTTACCCATTTAGAATTTCCACTGACTCCTGCAGTTTGAATAAATATTTGACGTTTCACAGCTATAATACAATTAAAAGCTGTAAAAATATGATTTATATACCACCGTGGTTGAAAGGGAATGCAAAAGTTGCTAGCAGTAAAATTAGTACCACAATTTATTCTGCAGTTTTGTAGGAGACCTCCAGTGTCAGCAGTATCATTACATGAAAGAGGAGGCTCAAAATCACCCCAGCTATGCAGATCAAAAACGGCAGGGTTTAACACATGAGCCCAATAAATATTATTATTTATGGAAGGCTGAATAAAAAGAAAAAGCCCATGTGTTATGAACAGGCATGTTACCTTTGGACCTTTGGAATTTGTAGTTACATGATTCTGGAGTTCTGGAATTGGATTTGTTCTCTCATGGTGCCACATGATATAGGCGAACGGCCTTTGTTGGTGTCCAAAGGGGGCCTGTAGGAGAAAAAAACAGAAGACCCTCTTCCTCATATTAACAATTCAACAGGCCCCAAACACTGTGGTCCTGTTGGTAGGTGGTGGTATAAAACCAAGGTTTTAGGTCTTTCCTTAGTGGTAATAAAATATCATTCTATGGCTGTTAAATTTTGAGAATTATAGTTTAAAAAATTTAGAGTAAACAAGCCCTTAAAGACCTGTTCATGAGGGGCCAAACATTTCTCCATACGCCCCCTTTTTTGTTTATTTAATTGAGATTTGAGTAGGCCATTAGATCTTTCTACAATTGCCTGTCCAGTGAGGTTATATGGGATTCCTGTAACATGTTTAATATTCCAATCATTACAAAGTAATTGAAAGGCCTTAGAAATATATGTGGGTCCATTATCAGTTTAATTTGAATTAGAGAAAGTACATTAAAGTCTGGATAAGCAATGAGAATGTCATCCATGTAATGATAAATCAAGGCATCTGGAAAAGCCATACGAGTAGGGTGTAAAGCATGATCTACCAAATCTAACTGTTAATCATACCTTGAGGGAGGACTTTCCATTGATACCTTTGTAAAGGAGCCCCAGCATTAATGCTTGGGAAGGAAAATTTTTCCCTATCATTTTCTTTCTTTTTCTTTTTTTAAAAAGGTTACTGGTAAGGGGATCTTAACCCTTGACTTGGTGTTGTTAGCACCATGCTCTCCCAAGTGAGCTAACCAGCCATCCCTATATAGGAATCCAAACCTCTGGCCTTGGTGTTATCAGCACCACACTCTCCCAAGTGAGCCACAGGCTGGCCTTTCCCCTGTCATTTTCATGTAGTGGAATGTTAAAGAAACAATCCTTTAAATCTGTATTCTGGGCTTGATCCTGAGGGTGAGAGTAAGCTCCTTCTCCAATTAACATATCTATACCACAGTGTCTGGGGCAGGTGGTGACAGGGTAGTTTGGTCGTATCTGAAAACAAAACATTCTAATCAAATCCTTGGTAAAATAACCAGTGTTTCCAATTGTGTGCTGTTACAAGAAGAGCAGATCCTTTTTGAACTCATGTAAATAACTATATTGCCATCAAATGACAATACTCATGAATAGTTTTAAAATCCTGGAGGGATCAAGTAGAGAGAAAAATAAATGTTTCAATTGTTAAAAAGAGCCATCAATGCTTCAAAATAAAGAAATGGTAAAAACCCATAATTTGTTCAGTTATTTCAGTTTTATGTAATTAATTTTTGTTCTTCTGGCTTTGGTTAGTAATTTTATAAACACTTTGTTTGTTTGTTTATTAGAATAAACTGCATCTGTTAGTTTAGGACATAACACTTTAAAATTATAATTGAACCAACACTGTGATTGATAGCATTTATATAAGACATAGATTTCTAAGAATCTTACACAATTTTATAACACATACTCAAAACATCTCAGTATTGACAATGCTTGTCATATAGTCTAATTTATCAAATAAGCCTATTGGTTTTGATACATCTTTTATATATACCCTTTGAGAAGTTCCAGGGCCCTGGGAACCCTTCAAAGTTAGTTCAAGTCAAATGGTTGAGTTTTCAGAATTTGGTTTTGGAAAGTTTGCCAAATAACAAAGGCTTAAAACACGTAGTTAAATAAGATCACAAGTCACTACAAAAATAAAGGCAAAGGGACAAAGGATTTCAAAGGCAGAGAGCACAAGAAATTATCTTGATAAAACATGAAATAAGTTTCCTAGGCCAGTTATCTAAAAGATAAAGAAAACTTATAATTTTTTATTAAGAACAGTTAAGTGCTTTCAGGAAATCTGGTTGTTCCAATGCAGGACAGCAAACGCTAACCCTGCATCAGAATACTTTTGATATTAATGTTTAATTTTTAGAAAAGCTTATACATAATTTGTTTTTAATATTAGCCAATTTAAAAAATTGTTGTGGAGGTGATGTTTTTGGCATTCTCCTTGGTGCTGGCGGTGTGCCTGGCTGTGGGCAGGGGTATCCGTTCCCCGCATCCATACCCCAGGGCCCCGGGTGGGGCCTCAAGGTGCTGGTGGTGTGCCTGATTATGGGTGGAGGCATCTGGTTTAAAAGGACAGTTGGATTTAAATTATGTTTCTAAAAAAATGTCAAAGCTTCCCTGTGGTCTCACCCTGTTTTAGAGAAAGTAAGGTAACAAAACCAAGTTGATTTTAGTCTAGTTTTTGTTTTTCAAATGGGTTACTGAGCTAAGGGCTGAGCCAATGAACAAATAGAGCCAAAGTCATTTGACTTTTGGGGTTTCAAGAGAAAGGCAGCAGACGCAAAAGGAGGTCCAGTTGGCATACCATGGCTGTGTTTCTCATGAGGCCTCAGAGTCTTTGGTGAAGAAGATAAGCACATGGAGTTAAGAAAAAGAAAATACACTCAAACAAAACCAGGGTTGCAAAGAAACTGTCTCTGGACATAGTGCTACTTGGTAGGTAAAAACAAAAGAAAAATAAAGACTTGATAATAGACTGAGTGGAGAAAACCATTCCTCCAGGGTATTGGGCAGGATCTTTTCTGGAATTGGGACTTGGGGGTGGGGAAGTTGGAGGCAGCTGGGAGGAGAAAAGTCAGGGGCAGATGAAGGAGGAGGTGGTGGCAAGGATTATGTTTCATCCTTTTTGGCGACATAAACATGTCTTTATTTTTTAAGGTCCTGAATGGGCCTCAAATTGACTCAACATAGATTTCAAACCATTAGGTGAGAAGTCTTGACAGGACCTATTGCATTTTTTAACCAGTGACCAATTCATTCCTAATCCTCAGCATCAGAACTTCCTTCTTTAGGTTGCTAAGGGCATTGTTGTCTAATGACCAATAATAATTCAACAAGCTGTTTTTCACTTACCTTACCACCAGCTGATTTAAGGAGACATTGGAGTTGTAATTTATGTTGAATCCCCTCTTTAATTAAAGAATTTCCCATAATTAAAGAATGAAAGTAAGAGAAAAGAAACCTTCAGGTGAAAGCCTAGTTAGAACTGCTGCAGGTGTGCAACACTAATCAAAAAGCCACCTGTGATTCCCTTACCAGGATGAGTAAATGTAAATGTCAGATGTCCTTCTTCTTTCCAAGGCTTTGGCAGGTCAGTCTCTGATCTGTGGAGTCAAAATTCATCACACAGGGCACCACCTGTTACACTTCTCACTGCATAATGGAGATGAAAAAAAGATTACTCAAAGCAACATGATTGCAATGAGAAGCCTGAAGGAACTGCACCTCAGCAACTCCTCTTTTAGAAGAAGAAAACCGGGCACAGTCCCAATTCAAAGTCAGCTTCTGTTTTTATTGTGAAGACAAGGATGTTTCACAAGAAAAATCATTGATTCAATCATTTCAAAAGGACACAAAGACATGGGCAATGTGACAAAAGTTATCCATGGCTAAGTATAGCTTAAACAATAGAAACTAGTAACATCATTTAAATTAACAAGGTGACATTCCAAAGTATAATTTGTGAAAAGCTAAATTGATCAGACTGTGATTGTTATCTAACCCAAAATATAACCCCACCCCAAATTATTTAAGCAAAAGTTACATTCTTATGATAATTGTTTCTAAAGTTTCCACCAACAAACATCTTGCCCTTAGCTAATATTGTTTTACATTTTTCTCTACAGCAATTCTTTCAAAATCTTTTAACAACAATCAGTATGTTAAATAATCAAAGTATATAATCCCATCCCTAAACAGAGATTAGAATTGATGAGATGGGCTTTTGCCACACTATCTGTGGACTTTTGTCCCCTAAATGGAGGGCTTTTGGTCCATGCATGTATTACCTAAAAGTCCTACTCTAAAAATCAACTGAGAATCAACATATACTTGATTAGAATTGATTAGATGGGCTTTGCCATGCTATCTGTGGACTTTTGTCCCCTAAATGGAGGGCTTTTGCCGCATACATGCATTACCTAAAAACTCTGTTCTAAAAATCAAATGAGAATTAAGATTTCTAACTCTCTACAATTTCTAATTTCATTCAATTGTGGTCAGAGAACATACTTTGTATTATTTTTATTCTTTGGAATGTACTGAGGTTTATTTTATAATCTAACACATAATGTATCTTGGAGAAGGTTCCATATGCACCTGAGATAAATGTATAGTCTGCTGTTTTTAGGTGGAGTGTTAAATAAATGATTATTAGGTCTAGTTGGTTTATAGTATGTTAAAGTGTTCTATTTCCTGCTGATGTTCTACCTAGTTGCTTTGTCCATTATTGAAAGTGGGGTAATGAAGTTTGAACTATTGTTATTGAGTTGTCTATTTCTCCCCTTATTTCAGTCAGTTTTTGTTTCATGTGTTTTGGTGCTCTCTTGTTAGGTGCATGTATATTTATAATTGTTCTGTTTTCCTGATAAGGATTGACCTTTTATCATTATAAAATGTTCCTCTTTATTTGTAGTAACTGTTTCTTTGTTTTAATGTCTATTTTGTCTGACATTAGTATAGCTACCTACCTTTTTTACAGTTGCTGTTTGCATGCTACATCTTTTTCTATTCTTTTACTTTCATATCTTTGAATCTAAAATGTGTCACCTGTAAATAGCACTTAGGTGAATCTTGTTTTTTTTTTACCCCAGTCTTACAATATCTTGCTTACTTTTTTTTCTACCTCTATTGAAATGCTCACTTTTTTCCTTTTTCAGTCTGTTGATCTGGCGAATTGCATCGATTGATTTTCAGATATTAAACCAACCTTGCATTCCCATAATTAACTCATTTGGTCATGATTTACTATCATTTTATTATTGTTATTATTTATACATAGTGATGTACCATCATTTTTATATATTGCTTTATTACATTTGCTATTTTGTTGAGAATTTTTGCATCTATGTTCACAAAGAATATTTGTAGTTTTCCTTTCTTATAATGTCTTTATCTGGTTCTAATATCAGGGCAATGTTGTCATCATAAAGTGAGTTGGAAAATATTGCCTTCTCTTCTATATCTCAGAAAAATTTTACATAGGATTGGCACTATCTCTTCTTTAAATGTTTAGTAGAATTTGCCAGTGATGCTATCTAAGCTTGGAGTTTTCTTTGTTGGGACATTTTAAGGTATTAACTTAATTTCTTCAGTAGTTATAGGACTATTCAGATTATTTTCCTGCTCTAAATAAAGCTCTTTTTTCTAGATTTCCTCTACCTCTGTGAGCCAGTGCTAGACTTGTTTATTTTTCACTTACACATAAATTTGTAGTTTATAAACTTCTCTTTGTCCTAACTATGCTGTATTTGTAAATTGTGTATGTTTACTTTGACCTCTGTTTCTTTTTTTTTTTTTTAATAGAAGATATAGGGAGATTCAGATTTATGAGGCCATTATTATTCTACAGAAATTCAGAAGTATATTGAAGTAGTCTTCCAGCAAAAATGTTCCAGTCTATGATAAAGAATCTGGAGGAAGGACTTTCATGGTGGAATTTGTATGGCTGGAAAAACCGGAGAGGTACCTCCTGGACAGGATATCTGTATGGTTATTAGGTCTTCTTTTGGCTTCGAAGTATCAATTTCTACTTTGGTTGGCAGCAGCTCCTTGATTTATGTTTGAGTAGTCTTGTTTTTTACTATTTTACTTTGTGTATGGTTTGGTTAATAAAATACCCTTCTCTTCCTTAGTCAAGGGATAGCAATGAGCTAATTTGGGCTAACCAGATTCTCTCTCTCCCTTAAATAGAAACACTTAAAGACAGATAAAAATAGTTGAAGCTAATCCATCCTAGGGGTTTCTACATCCTTATAAGTCTCTAAATTAACTCTTATTACCTGAATCTCTGGTTTCTGTTCTTTCTGAAGCTGTTAGTTTCTTTAATTTTTGTGGGTCATCCCATATTTTCAAAAGTAATTATAGTTCTGCTTAAGTTAGCCAGAGGTAGTTTCAGTAGTTGTAACCAAATAACCCTAATTGATAAAAGAGTAAGTAGGGAAAGATGGTGCTATTGTTCTGTAGACAGAGAACATTTTGTATATAAAGATTGTATTGGTATCATAGGGTTTGTGTGTATGAAATGTAGACTACCTATATTAGACATTGGGTAGGGGGAAGCTTATTAAAAATGATGATGATTTACTCCAGGCCTACTAAATAAGAATTTCTCAGTTTGGGGCTCAGAGAATCTAAAATTTGAACAAGTTTCTCAGGGATTACTCTGCAAAATAAATTTGAGAAACAGCATAAGGGCACAGGTTTTGAAATTTGAAAAATATGGACTGGAAAGCTGTAAATTGCTTAAACCGAGGTCAATCAATTAATCTCTTTAATCCTATTTTTATCCATAAAATGAGTATAGTAAGACCTTGTCCATCAAGTTATTTTGAGAGACTGAAATATGTATGCAAAGAATTTTCATATTGCCTCAATAGAGGAGAGTTGCATCAGTTTTTGGTGTTTAGATTCCAAAACGTGAGTCTAAGGTAAAAATTGTAAGTAGCCAGAATTGTAGTTGAAAATCATTTAAATCCACAATAGTAATGTGTGGCCACATTTATGCATCACGTTATAGAAAAATGTACTTTCAATAAGTATATTACTAAGAATTTTTCCTGAAGAATTAGAATAGGTTAGAACATCTGAACACCATGTAGTTGCTTTGTAGTTAGAAACCATGTTCTACATAAAACAAAATAGCAAAACAACACAACTTGACATTCTCAAATTGTTTTTCACTCATGCTTCATGTCAAACAAGGTGGATAAGGGACAAGTGATTGTCCATGTAGTATCACTTCAGGAACAGGCTGATGGATGCTCTGATCTCTGGAATGTTACTACTTGATGAGGCAAAGGACAAGAACATAGAGAATAAATCGGCCATCTACACTTGTGCTCAAATTCATTGGCAAAACAAGTCACATGCCATGTCTGATTTCAGGTGACTGGGAAAGTACAATTTGTCCGAGGTCCTAAAAGCAGATGCAATATAAATATTTGTATCACTTATGCCTACCACATGGAGCCTGAATATTAGTATATTTTGAGAGTTCTCCAGATGATTCTAATGTGAAGTTAAGGTGAGTACCGCTGGTCTAGGGCTTACACTCTTTGAAAGGAAAGAAGAAAAGTATTACTTGCTCTACTTAAAGTCTCATATTAATTTGGTAGGTTAAGTGTGTACAGGATGTTACATAGGCAGACTTCTACTTTACCTGTATCTAGGGTTGGCTTTACACGGTGGGGAGAACAAATTGTTAACGGTCATTGGTGGTGACCACTGCTTGCCCATCCCTGCAGTCTTCCCATCTTTCCCATACTGATCACCATCAGGTATTCCCAATATATTCCCAAAGTCTCTGATTCCTCCAGGAGTGCCTGTTTTTCAGGTTTTGAAATGAGATAAATGGATAAAAGTTATAACAGAAAAAAGATTGAGTTAAGCTAAGATATTGGTCTCAAAAATTTCTTTTGGTCCCAATATTCATGATTATGTAAACCATAACTTTAATTAGAATTTTAGAAACCTGGCAATACTCATAAATTGCCCTGGGAATTTAAAAAAAAAAAAAGTCACTGCTGTTGGGCTGACATGTATTTTTACAGATAAGTAGTCTCTCTGAAACACTGTTATACATATAGCCAGATATCAATATTTGGAGCAGTGTTCTGAGCCATTGTTTGTATCGAAATTCTTCTGCCAGGCTGAGCACAAATTTCAGGTAATATCACTTTGAAGGATGTTCTTTCGGCAGTAACTATTCACAGGGTTTCTGTCTATGTAGAATGGTTCAGGTGCCTGAGAGATTAATCACAGTGCAACTCAAGCCCCTGTAGGAGGTTAGAAGCCAGAGAAAAGTTGCTAGATATTTGGGAAGGGGGAAAAGAGGGAAAATTCACCTGCTGGAATGGGATAAGTGGCTTAGATCCATGGGTTGGATTAAAATAGTGTTGGTGAAAACACAGTGCCTGGCACACATGAGGCTCAAAACACATTAGTGAATAGTAGAATCAGATTCTTCTAATTTTTTTTTTTTCCTAGCTGGTCAGTATAGGGATTAGAACTCGTGACCTGGGGGTTATGAGGCTGTGCTCTAACTAACTGAGCTAACCAGCCAGCCCTCAGAATCAGATTCTTAAAATTAGAAGTCCTCTTAA
Organism: Cynocephalus volans; assembly: GCF_027409185.1. Taxonomy (NCBI): domain Eukaryota; kingdom Metazoa; phylum Chordata; class Mammalia; order Dermoptera; family Cynocephalidae; genus Cynocephalus; species Cynocephalus volans. The sequence continues at coordinate 85,142,634 of NC_084464.1, forward strand.
AAACTCCTAAATGAAGCATAAATCCTCCCAAGTGGCTTCCCCACTAGTGTTCACACATCCTGTACTTGACTATCTTTGGTAACAGAGAATTCATTATTTCCCAAAACAGTCTACTTAATAAAAAGTTCTTCATATTGAGCTGGAATTTGCTTCTTCCTGTTTCTTGTTCTTCCTCCTGAAGCTAAACAGCAATTTTTTTTTACTTTTTTTTTTTTTTTTTTTTTTTGGCACATGGCTGGTTTGGGGGATCTGAACACTTGACCTTGGTGTTAAACAGCAAATTTAATCTTACCTCTACAAGAGAGCTCATCAAGCATTGCAGGAAAGCTAATTTATTACTATTTAAATTTTATCCTGACCAAATATCTACAGTTTCTGTAACTTCCCCAAATAATAGAATGCTATTTTGGAAGAAATCTATTAAACAATTTATAAAAACTCCTTAACAACGCAAACATTTTCTTGGTAGTTTATCAAAAGCATCCATCTATTTAGCTTCTGTTTTGCAACCAAGTCTCTGACTTTTATGGGTTGAGTTGCTTTCAGCCCCCAAAAGATTTGTGCCAAACCCCTAGTACCTCAGAATGTAAACTTATTTGGAAATAGGGTCATTGCAGATGTAATCAGTTGAGTTAAGATGTGGGATGGGCTCCTAATCCAATATGACTGGTGCCCTTATAAGATGGCCTTGTGAAGATATGGAGACACACAGGGAGAACACCATGTAAGAACAATGGCAGAGATTGGATTTGTGCAACTGCAAGCCAAGGAATGCCAGATTGCCAGAGAACCACCAGAAATTAGGAAGAGGCATGAAAGAATTCCCTACAGGTTTCAGAGGCACTATGCCCCTACCTGCTCACACCTTCATCTTGGGCTTCTAGCCTCAGAACTGTGTGACAATAAATTTCTGCACCTAGTTTTGTAGAACTTCATTACAGAAGACCTACAAAACTAATGCACTGGCTTTGACTATATTTTGTACTTTCTTTTTGGAATGACCCAAGCAGTAATTCAGTGTGGTAAGGAAAATCAGTTCTCCGATGTAAGTATCCCAAACCCTTAACTGAAACCAATTTTAAATAAAGAGAGTCTGTGAACTAACACACTTGTTGTCAGACACGCTGTAAGGGGATAAATTTCTTAATGTACACATTTAGGTGTGCAAATGTAAGTTCATTAGTTTTCTACAACTTGATTTTTAAGCAGCAGCATTGTTGAGATATAAAGTACATGCCATTAAATTCACTCTTTTAGTGTACAGTCCATTGGTTTTTAGTATATTCACAAAGTGGTGCAACCATCACCATTATTTAATTTTAGAACATTTTAATCACTTCAAAAAGAAACTCAGTACTCATTGCAGTCACTCCCTAATACCTCTTTCCCCCAGCCCCTGGCAACCACTTATCTACTTTCTGTCTCTATTGATTTGCCTATTCCGGACATTTTGTATAAGTGGAATTGTCTGAGTATAATATTTGGCCTTTTGTGACTGACTTCTTTAACTTAGTAAAATGTTGTCAATGTTTATCCATGTAACAGTACTTCTTTTTATTGCAAATAATATTCTATTTATGGATATAACACATTTTGTTTATCCATTCACTTGATGGACATTTGAACTGTTTATACTTTTTGGCTATTATGAATAGTGCTGCTATGAACATTTGTGTACAGGTTTTGGTATGTATACATGTTTTTATTTCTCTTGGGTATATACTTAGGATTGGAATTGCTGGGTCATGTGATAACTATGTTTAACATTTTGAGGGACTGATAAACTGTTTTCTGCAGCAGTAATTTACTTTCCTACCAGCAATATACAAGGGTTCCAATTGCTCCACATCCTCACCAACGCTTGTTATAGGTATCTTTTAATTTTAACCATTTTTCTGGATGAGAAGTGGTATCTCATTGTGATTTTGATTTGTGTTTGCCTGATGACTAATGATGTTACACATCTTTTACTGGCCACTTGTATGACTTCTGTGGAAAAATGTCTATTCAAATCCTTTCCCATTTTTGAGATAGGCTTTATTTTTAGAGAAGTTTTAGGTTCACAGGAAAATTGAGGGGAGGGTACATAGAGTTCTCATATATCTCCCCTCATACACTCTTCCCCAGCTGTCAATATTCCCACCACAATGGCACATTTGTCAACATCGAGAAACCTGCATTGACACATCATTATCAACCAAAGTCCACAGTTTACATTAGGGTTCACTCTTGGTGTTGTACGTTCTATGGGGTTGGGACAAATGTATAATGACATATATCTTCCATTTTAATTTCATACAGAATATTTTCACCTCCCAAAGAATCCTCTGTGTTCTACCTATTCATCCATCTCTCCCCCCAATCCCTGGAAACCCCTGATTTTTTTTTCTGACTCTATAGTCTTGCCTTTTCCAGAATGGCATACAGTTGGAATTGTATGGTACATATAGCCTTTCCAGATTGGTTTATTTCACTTACTAACATGCATTTAAGGCTCTTCCATGTCTTCTCATAGTTTGATAGCTTATTTCTTTTCAGCACTAATATTACATTGTCTGGAAGTACCGCAGTTTATTTATCCATTCTCCTACCGAAGGACAACTTGGTTGCTTCTAACTTTCGACAATTATGAATAAAGCTTCTGTAAACATTCTGTGCAGGTTCTCATGTGGACATAACTTTGCAACTCATTTGAGTAAATACCATGGAGCATTGCTGGCTTATATAGTAAGAATATGTTTAGTTTGGTAAGAAACTGCCAAACTCTCTTCCAAGGTGGTTATATCATTTTGCATTCTCACCTGTAGTAAATGTGAATTCTTTTCCCATTTTTTAATTGTGTAACTTATCTTTTTTGTTGTTGAGTTTAAGAGTTTTTAAAATATATTCTAGACACCAGTCCCTTATTCTAATTACTGGGTCTCCTCAAGTTCCCTGGATCTTGATGTCATATCTGCATCTCTGTTGACAACATGGGAGAAGCATTCTGCTGTTCCAAATGCCATGCCATGCTGGGGAGCTTGAGGACTTTGTGATATTTCTCCAGGCCCACTTACAAAGAAAAATACCTAACACTCTTTCTTTTTATTTTATTTTATTTATTGAATCAAAATTGATTATATATATTTTTGGGGTTCAACATTGAGATATGTTGATCAAGTCAATATTAGTAGTATATATATTGTTACAAATTGTAATTATTCTTTATGCCCCTTGTCCAATCTCTCCCCATCCCCCACATCCTCCCCCTCTCCCTCTAATTACCCTAGATTTCTTCTCTCCTTCAAAGAATAATGGTTACTCTCTTAATTTGTTGCCTAGATGATCTGTCCAATGCTGAGAGGTGTGATCAGGTCCCCCAATATTATCATAGAGCAGATGCTTCTTCTGTCACTCTGAAATGGGCTTTGTCGAGAGAGACATCCTCTTCTTTATCTCTGCTGGTGACTCTCCTTGTGTCAATGCACTCCAGTGGTTGGAGGACCATCTGCGTGGTGGTTATGGTGTCTAGCCGCTTTTGCGGCAGCCATGGTTATTGTGGTGGCTGTGGTGTGCCACCCTCATGGAGGTGATGTTTTTGGCATGCTCCTTGGTGCTGGCATGGTGTGCCTGGTTGTGGAAGTGGGGTCCAGTCTGCTTCTCCATACCGCTGGCCCCTGGGTGGGCCCCGAGGTGCTGGTGCAGTTTGCCTGGATATGGGAGTGGGGTCTGGTCCCTGGCTTCAAGCCTCTGGTTCTCAGGCAGGCTGCAAGGTGCTGGTGGTGTGCCTGGGCTGGAACTAATTTTTTGTCCTTTGCTTACTTCTAAAATGGGGGGCAGGGATTTCCTGTGGGAACCAGTACTTGAGCTGTGTGGTTGAGCTAAATTGCTGTTTTGCTGCTGTTTCCCTAGGGAAAGCTTTTTGTGCAGCTCAGGGTTTAATGGTTGACCTTGTAGGTACTTCCAGCTCTCCAGAGACCTGGTGCAGCTCAGGGTTTAATGGTTGACCTTGTAGGTACTTCCAGTTCTCCAGAGACCTTCTGTGTTGTGTAGAAACTCTGATCTGGGCCTGAGTTTTTTCATCAAACTGTACCCCATGCAATTCTACATTCCCAACCAGTCTCCTCTGAGTGGTCCTGAGCTGATTGGGGGGTGGGTAGGCTGTCCTTGCTGTGTCCCAGTGTTTCCCCAGTGGGCCTGTCTTCCCCACTGCCTGTGCTCCAAACACTTCCGATGGGACGGGCCCTGTGCCGGTCCCTTGTGATGGCTCACTGGCCTCTGAATGGCTCCCCTTTTTTCAGTTGTTCTGGCTCCTCGCTCCTGCGTGGGTTCACGGGAACCCTATTAGGGGTCTTGCTGTCCTGGGGGCCACCAAGACCCTCTTCTCCACTGCCGCCTCCAAGCAACTTCATCTTAAGGGCACAGCTGCAGCCCCTGCTGGCTCCTGCTCTAAAGTAGCTCCAGCTTTAAAGCAGCTGTGGTCTGAAATGCTCAGAGCAGTTTTTTTTCTCTCATCGTGGTTTCCCCTGCCTTCGTGAACTTCGTACATCTCTCCTCCTCTTCCCCTGAACTCCCACGGCCCCAGCTTGGCTGATGTTACATTTTTATGGTTGTTAATTGATTGATTTGTGGGAGAGAGTGACGCTGGGAACCGTCTACTCTACCACCTTGAGCAGAACTTCCTAACACTCTTTCTATTCTTTTTTTTTTTTTTAAAGATGACCGGTAAGGGGATCTTAACCCTTGGTTTGGTGTTGTCAGCACCATGCTCAGCCAGTGAGTGAACTGACCAGCCCTATATAGGATCCGAACCCATGGCCTTGGTGTTATCAGCAGCACACTCTCCCAAGTGAGCCACAGGCCGGTCTAACACTCTTTCTATTCTAAAGCTCTACCTCCATGGAGGGTAGGAAAACTGGCTCTTACATCAACATGCTATTTGTAATTTTCTGTTTTGGTTCTAAGTCATTAAACTTCTTCAGGATTAATACTTAGAAACCAGTCTTTAACACTTAAACATTTGGGCCAGCCCATGGCTCACTTGGGAGAGCGTGGTGCTCACAACACCAAGTCAAGGGTTAAGATCCCCTTACTGGTCATCTTTTTAAAAGAAACAAACAAAAAACCAAAAAAACCACTCAAACTTTTCCCCTCAAATTATTGTCTCTGCCATCACCTTTAAAATCCATTTTAAAATTCAAAAGCAAGAATTTAATTGCTTTACTATCTGCCTCCCTGAGGCTTCTGTTTGAGTTTGAATGGGGCATGAGCCAGGATATAAGGATATAATACTACCAAATATTATCTTGCTACATAAGATGGTTGTCCAAAAGCATGTCTAAACAGGTACAGGTTGCACAGGTAGTAGAGCTCAGAGACAGAAAGTGATACAAGCATCATTCTGAAGAGTGAAAACTTCAGAACAACTTTGCTTTGTATTCTGGCTGTACAGTCATAGGTTTTGAATGTGTCCAGGGAGGTTAAGGAGTCAAAAATGTAACTGGAAATAGCTTAAACAAAGAGAAGAATGTAATTTAAGGATACTGTGGTGTCTCATAGAACCCTAGAACTGGAATGCAGCTAAGCCTCAGGGACAAATGGAATCAGAAACTCAAATATAATTACATTCTTCACCTTTTATGCTTCACAAGATTATTGAAAATTCCCAGTTTTTGCATTTCCCAATGACGTAAAGATAGCCTTATCATTATACTTCCAGGGCTGGCTGGTTAGCTTAGTTGGTTAGAGCATAGTCTTGAAACACCAAGGTCAAGGTTTGGATCTCCACACTGGCCAGCTGCCAAAAAAAAAAAAAAAGAAGAAGAAGGAGGTGACATTGACATTCTGGACCATAAAATAAATCTCAAAAATAAATAAATAAATAAATAAATAAATAAATAAATAAATAAATAAATAAATTACACTCCTTAAATTCCCAGAAAAGGACAATTTCCCAACTTAAGATTGATGAAGTGTGGCCGGGGTAAGGGCGAGGGTCCTACTCTAATAACAGAGACATTTTCATGGATACCAGGCAGATGGTGTGGTAGGGAATAGAAAAATTTTTTTAAAAAGCAGTTTGCAGGACCGGCCTGTGGCTCACTCGAGAGAGTGCGATGCTGATAACACCAAGTCCACGGGTTCGGATCCTGTACAGGGATGGCTGGTTGGCTCACTGGCTGAGCGTGGTGCTGACAACACCAAGCCAAGGGTTGAGATCCCCTTACTGGTCATCTTTAAAAAAAAAATAAAAATAAAAATAAAAAATAAAAAAGCAGTTTGCTAGTCCAGCAAATCTGTTAGGTGCTCTCTTTGTTGTTCCTGACTGCATATGGTTGGAACTCCAAAGTTCTTAGACCAGCAAAGACCTTCAAAATCTCCCTTTACTTTATTTTCACTACTTCTTCTTCTGTCAACCCCACATCCTGCCCTGTAACTTGAATCAAGCAGCACCAAGCTACTATCTCTTCTTGGAATGCAGTGTGCATTCATGCCTACAAGCCTTTGTACATGTTTTTTCTCTGCCTGGAATACCTTTTCCTCTCTAATCTGCCTGATAACTTCTACTCATCTCTTAGGTCCAGTTCAGTGTTACTTTTGGAGTCATTCTTGACTTCCTAAAGCAAAGTTTATTACTCTTTGTGTTTCACTTTGCACTGTTCTAGGGCTCCTATTACATTGAATTATGCTTGTCTAATCTGTTTCCTTTCTCTACCAATTTGGACACTGTAAAGGCAAGACTATGTCTCAATCACATTTGTCTTAATGGTGGCTTGTCTTTGGCTGGTATGCAGCAGAGGTTCGATAAATTCTCACTAGTCCTTTTGTTATTTTTCTCTTTTTCTCCCAGGCCCAGGTCATGTCAGCACCCCAGCTCCCTAGACTACCAGCAAACTGAGGAGATAAAGACTGATTCATTTTTATCCTTGCTCTTTGCTCTTTTTATATATTTTCTTTTATTTCTCTTTTGGTCTTTTATATTAAAATTGACTATGGAAATGTAATTTAATTCTGCTACCTCTTTTCTCTATTAAAATAAAATAGAAAATATGCTTCATGTACATAAAAAATAAAAAACACAACACACACACCATTAAAACAGCAGAAGTGAACACTAACAAAAACCACGATTAAAAATGCGCCAGATGTTGAATTTTTAGGCTCAATGTGGGAGTAAGAATATTGGACACATAATCTGGTTCTCCCTTTGGCAGTTTTTAATTGCTGTTTCTCAATCCCAATCAGAAATCAGGCAAGCGGCCCATCTCTCTGCCTTTCCCTCTCACCCCATTTCTCTCTCTTCTCTTATCCCCTTGCAAAACCAAAGACAGGTTGAGAGGCTAGGAATAGCAGAAGAGGAGCATTCTCTTCCCCTGCTCCTTCCTCTTCATTCTCACCCCCTCTTTCTTCTCCAAATTCTGTTTTGGGCTTTCCTTCCCCACCCTCCCACCTTCATCTGTTGGACACACTCTCAGTTTTGTCTATGTCATATTTGATTGTACTGCGATTTCTAAATTCATGGACAGAGAAGGTGTTCTCTGAAACACATGTATTTTAGAAAACAAAGTTTACAGCTGGCTGTTTAGCTCAGTTGGTTAGGGCATGGTGCTGATAACACCAGGTTCCAGGGTTTGATCCCTGTACAGTCCAGCCCATAAAAGAAAAAAAAAAAAAAAAAAAAAAAAAAAGCAAAACAAAACATAATTTAGAAAGTTGATTATTATAAAAGAACATAAACGATTCAAATTCTCTAGGTTTTTAAGATACTTAGAGTAAGCCAGTCAGGTAATTTTCACTGCATCTGGCCAAAAATGCATCTGAATTTCAGTAAATGTGCAGGATGGAGCCTAAGCTCAATTCTTTCAGTCTCATCTAAATACAGAAAAACAAAGTCAACAGAAGTCTATACATGCTTATTAAGCATTTCAAGGAGGCTGTGAATAAGGAGCAGAGGCTTTGGGTTGTGATTCTTGCATTTTTCTGAAACTCAAAACCAATAACCAGTGTCAATCTGTAACCCTTTCTTTCCCTCACAAGGCAATAGTGACGAAGAATATGAGAGGATAAAAAAAAGGGTTACATTTTAAAAGAAAATATACATCTTAAAATGAAAAAGCCATTGGAAATGGCATTGTAAACGACACCCGAAAACAGCAAAACCAGGTAGGGTGCGGAACACTGCAGACCCGAGTCCTCTTCCCAGGCCCACACAGCTGACTTACGGAAGGCTCCACCCCCAAGAACAATTTTGTGAGCGCCCACCCGCCCGTCGGCAACCACGCCAGCCCTTCTTCCGCATGCGCACAACGATCACACACCGCTCGGTCGCCTGGTGCCTTCCCTGCCCCCGAATCCCTAATTCCGATTGGTGCGTTTCACAGGACCGCCCCTCTGCTGCAACCAATGTTGAAGCCGCCTCGGGTGCTCCGCCCTCCCCGCCGGCAGCGTGCGGCCGCACTGCCTGCTAACCCAGGCGGCCAGCGGGGATGGCGGCTGTCTGTGCGACTGGCTGCCGGCTGTTGAGGCTCTGTGCGGCCGCAGTTGAGGGGCCCTGGGGTCGGCTGCGTGGCTTGGGGCTGGCTCGGGGTTTTCTGCAACCCAAACCGGATGGCGAGGATGTGGCCCCGAGGCGACAGGTGGCTCACTTCACTTTCCAGCCCGACCCGGAGCCCCGGGAGTACGGTGAGCCAGGAGCTACCCTGTCCGGTCCCGCTGCAAGCCAGACTCCCAGGCCCGCGGGTGCTCGTGAGGCGCGGCGTCCCGTCTGGGGTGGGGGGCCGGCAGGCTGATCTCCTTGCATCCCGGCTTAATCTCTTCCTTTCTGTCTGGAACCTCCCTACTGCCTCACGGGCTGTCATTCCCTTCTCGCTCTATTTTTATCACTGTTCAGCCCTTGAGACGCAGCCCTTCGGCACCCTCGAGATGGGTGAGAAGGCATTCCGCCGTCTGGAAGGGTCTGAGGGCGGAGAGGTGGTGCCCAGGGAACGCCCCCCTTTCTCCATCCTCCATCCCTGCTTTCCCATCCCAGGCCTTAGGTGTTGTTCCAGCTTGCCCGGGACTGGACCACTAACTTTAAGCAGAGGCATTCGAAGTAAAAATTGATTTTCCCAAGGTCACAGACCAAGTTCTTCCCGGAGATGGGAAAGAATCCAGGCTTCCTATTTGAGCCTAGTATCGGGCATGTGCTGGGCTATGCTGCTACTTAGCCAAGGAGGGGCAGTCTATGTAGGTGATGGGACGAGGGAGCCATAGGAAGGGCATGTAGCAAACTCATCATAGTATGAAGACTGCATGACTTTTACCGTTTTTTCTGCGATATTTATGTAATCTAAAGGTCCAGTGTCTGTCATTAGAATATCGGGAAACAGAAAACGCTTACCGTTTCTTTGTCTAATAACTTCTCACGTGCTAGAGGTGATATTTTTGGAAATGTGTCTTTACTTCTGAACAATAAGAACGAGCAGTTATTGAATGCTTATTACCGGCAGGCACTGTGCTGAGAAATTTACATTCATCATCTCATTTGATGCTTAGGACAACCTTAAAATGTATGTAATGTTTTTATTCTCATTTTGCTGTTAGGTTAACTGAGGTCATGAGATAGTTTGTCCACGGTTATATAAGTTAGTGGTAGCTGCAGCTTTGGAATCTAATTAGTAAGATTATGGAGCTTCCATTCTAATCAATGTACTAAAATGCACGTAGAAATAATGTGCTAAGAGGGTGTCCCAGTTATGTGAAACAGTAGTTACAGTACCAGAAGGGTGAATAGCAATTTTTTTTCACCATCAAGATGAACCTTCAGTTCTGTCTTCGAAGCAGAGAAACTTTGGCCCAATACTTGAGAAATAGAGCACAGGTCTTCTTTTTTTTTTTCTTGACCGGTAAGGGGATTGCAACCCTTGGCACAGTGTGATCTGCACCACGCTCAGTCAGTGAGCGCACCAGCCATCCTTATATAGGGTCCGAACCCGCAGCCTTCGCACACTCCCGAGTGAGCCACCGGGCCGGCCCGAGCACAGGTCTTCTTAATGCCCTCCTACCAAAACTGTGAAATTACAAAAATCTTAGTAAAATGATATCACATTTATTTGCCCTTATTATGAAAATAATACAAGCATATTACAGACAATTTGGATAATAGAAAAAAATTTAAAAATGTGATCTCACCACCCACTACAGTAAATATTGTTAACACTTTGGACTGTATCTATCCTTCCAGCTATTTCCTTCCAGTTTAGTGTATTTTCTATAACTGTAGTTTTAATATAAATACAATTTGTATTATTTAATCAGAAGCATTTCCTACAATGCTGTTTTTATAACCTTTAGAATTTAGAAGAAGACATGTTCCATGGAGTAGAGGCACTATACAGTTCAGTAGTTACAGTCTTGACTCTGTCATCAGATTATCCTAGGTTGGGTGTTGTCCCTGCCACCTACGACTTTGGAGTCATCACTTATCCTCTGGAAGCCTCAGTTTCTTTATAGGTAAGGGGTTAATAATAATACCTACTTCAGAAGGTTGTTGTGAGGGCTAAATAAGATAATGTTTATGATGTACTTAACAGTGTTTGGCAACTAAGAAGCACTTAATAAATGGAAATTTTTGATAATTACCATTATGCTTTTTTCTTTGTTGTTACAGTTTTGCAGTGACAAATAATGCAAATATAAGCATTTCATACATATGGCTTTTATGTATCAGATTATTTATTTAGAATAGAAGCTCAGGGATGAGATTTCTGACTCAAAGATATGAATGCTTTAATGGATTTTTAATGCATAGTTCAAATGAACAGTTTATATCCCATCCGCATGTATAAGAGTATGAGTATTGGGTGTTAATGCTAAAATCACAGGAGTGCACACATACACACTCAGGTATTTTGTGCTAACTATACTGTTTTAATTTGCATCTGTTTCATTTCGATTGAGGAATATTTTCCCATGTTCGTTCAGTAGATTTATTTTTTCTTGGGTATTGCGTGTTCCTTGTTTTTGCATATTTTATATAGTCTTAGTATTTTCCCTATCCATATTAATACTGTCTATCATTATTAAGTAGCTGCTCTTTTCCAGATATTGTGGTAGATATCAGTCTATAATCCTCATAGTAACCTGGTGAGCTAGACAGTATTATGCTCATTTTACAGATGAGAAAATCGAGACTCAGAGGTATTTGTTAAAGGCCTGCTCAAGTCTGGTGAGTAGCAGGGCCAGAGTTTGAACATCGATGTGTCTGACTCCAAAACCTCCCACACTACTTATGTACTAAAATTTTGTATGTTGACAATATTAATGAAAATATTAACTTTCTGCCTTTTACATGTGCTGCAAATATTTTATCCTTTTGTTTGTTTTGATACATAAAAGGGACTGCTTAAATAGGTGGTGGTCTGAATGGACTTTGAGTACATAACATTTAGGCTGTACAGTGAGGAATGACAAGAAATCACCTCCGCAAAGACCAGGGGGAACAGTGTTTTTCTGGAAGAAACAAAGACAAGCAAGGGTAAAGCTTACTCCTGAGGTGGGTGAGCTTGTGTTGTAACAACTGGGAAAACGATTGTGGTTGGGGTGTCCTAAATAGGAGGTAGGCAGGTCTTTCAGAGATCAAGGGTAGACTACAGAGTCCCTTTTTTGTGGGGATGAGGGTCTTTTTTCCTCATATTAGGTTTATAAGGAATGGAACGAAAGGAGTAAAGAGAGGTTAGAAAGCATGGCATTTAAATGGGGAATGGGAAGTAGTGAGTTTTTTTGGAGGAAAAAAGGAAGGAGTAGGGAATAAGTTTGAAAGGTAAATGGAGGCCTTGAAAACCAGGATAAAGTTTGGGGGAGAGAAAAGGCTGAATGTCTGCAACGTACCCCACACTGTGCTGAGTGTGTTACATTCAAGTTCAAATTTTGTTGAGCCATTTACGGCCTTTGATTATTTTTAGGCAAGAAAGTGACTTGAGATGTGCTTGTGTTATATTATTAGGAAAGTTTATAGAATGCACTAATGAATGGAAAGTAAGGAGGCAGGGAGATCAGTTTGGGGTCTTGTAATTGTTTAGGTGAGAAGATATAATTGAATTTGGGCAGTGCCAGTGGGAATGGTTGTATGATTTGGAGAAATTGACCAGATTTGGCACTTGTTTGCCTGTTGGGGCTTAGATGAAGGTGACTTGACATTTTCAGCCTGGGAGGCTGGAAGGATGGTAGAGTGGTAGTATCACTGATACAAATGGGGAATGCCGAGGAGAAGCACATTTTTGGTGAGAGAGAGAGAGAGAGAGGATGACTTAGGACTTGAATATGTTGCTTTGAAGTGTTGGTGAGATACAGTACCATGCGACAGGCTAGTCTGAGTTCTAGTCCGGCACCAAAATAACTTTGGGTTGAACTTGGTAACACTTGAGACCAGAAAATTCTCTCTATGTTTCTTTTCCCCATTTCACTATATTCAGAATTTGCCTGAAATATGTGCCCCTTCTCTTTTCTCTTCCTGGTCATATTTCCTTGTTCTGACTCACTTTCTCATTGTGTATCCAAACCTTTTCATGGTACCCCACAGGATGATAATAATGATAATAGCAGACACCTTCAACAGTGCGCAGCGTGTGCCAGGTACCATTCTGAGTGCCTTCCGTGTATAAATTCATTTAATCTTTATGTGACAGTGCTGTGATACATATCCTATTACTATCCATGTTTTATGTATGAAGAAACTAAGACATAAAGAGCTTAAATATCTACTTTTAGACATTTTAGTGTCCCCTGGTCACATTGGTTGTAAGAAGAGGAGCCAGGCTTCATTTTCAAGGACACTGGTTCAGTCTGGCTCCAGAGTCTATGCTCCTAAGCACTCTGTGCCACTCCTAAGCACTCTAACCAGTCTCTTGCATTATTCATACATGTTTCAGATTCTTCACACAACACTTTACCCTCTGAAACCCTACCTCAAACCTGACGTTCCCCGAAGACACTGTTTCTCCTGTATCTCAGTTGAGCAGAGACTGCTGGCTTCTTTTGTGGTAATTTACCCACCTTCAAATGTCTTCTCTATATTTATTGATCATCAGAGAACTTGATTCATAGTTTTCCTCATCATCCTATTTTTGTCGTCATTTAGGAAGATTTCTGCATTCTAGAGGCAATACTGCATAGAAGCTAAGAGTCAGACATGCCTGAATTTGAGTCCCCTCTTTACAGCTTTGTACTGTGACATTGACCAGGTTCATTAGGCTTCGGAAGCTCTCTTTTCCACGTGTGTACTATCTCAGAGTGCTGTTGTGGGGACTCAGTGAGATAATCTACATCATTACTGGTGCCTGCCTGCTGTGGTACTAGACTGTGTTTCCTTAGGGTTTGAAAGAGCATGTTACCGGCACAGTGATTAAAATTAATACTGCTTATTTCATCTTATGTCAGCTTTGTTAAGATATTTTTATAAATTTAAGTATTTTGTTTAAATTACAATTTATTGGCATACTTTTTTCATGATTCTATTTATTCTTATGTATATGTCTCATTTCAACTACATATTTTTTCTTCTTTCCATTTTTCTTAGTTTATCTAACAAAAAGAAAAGTCTGTTTTATATTCTTTTCAGATATCAACATTAAATATTGTGAATCCAGGCTAATTTAACCAATTTTCTCCTTCATTAATTCTACATCTTAATTTTAGTAGCATTATTGAAAAAACCTCTCTAGATATTTATGGTTTTGGTGTAATAGCTTTAAAAAACACATAATCATTCTCTTTTTGTTTTTTCGGTTCCAGAAAGTAAGACAGTCAGATTATTCAGACTATAAAACCTGCCTTACTGTCTAAGAGTTTTTTAGATGACAATTCAATATTCTTCTTAGGCCTTTCTTACAAACAAAGTGTTCTAACCAAAACTGCTAATTCTTATAAAAAGGGAAACATAACTATTGGACAGTTGATAGAAATTATCTCACTGAATTTTCACAATAGCCCAACACATTAGATATTATTATTTCTATTTTTATAGAGGAGGAAACTGAGTATCAGTAGTTGATTAACTTGCCCAAAGTCACACAGGGAGTAAGTGGCGTCACAGATTCCACACCAGATGTGCCTTATATTGGTGTGTTTGCTCCTTTCAGTACACTGTGTTGTTTCCCAGGACCAGCACATCCTGGCCTCTCCATGCCTCTGATTTTGGGTATTGTCCATATGTGTAAACTTGTTTATTCATTGACTCTAACCATTTTTATTTTCTCCTGGGTGCCAACTCTGTGCTAACTCTGTGCTAGGTGCTAGGGATGTGGTCATGACTCTGTCCTCATGGAATTTGGAGTCAAGTACGAAGATGGGCAAAAAATAGCAAGCAAATGCATAGTTAAAACAATTCCAATTGCAGTAAATGACCTGAAGGAAATGTTCAGGTGCTAGGAAAGAGAAAATAGAGACCTGACAAGGCTCTAAGTAGAGGTAACATTTTACCAAGCTCCCAGAAAGTCGTATCCAAGGAGGTGTGAAGAAGGGGCTGCAGATAGAGGGTTTGACATGTCAGAAGGTCCTGAGGTGGTAGGCTTGGTTGGTGGAACTGAGGGAAGACTTGAGTGGTGAGCCTTGGAGACAGTAGTACAAAGTGGGATAATTGAGGTGGTCGGGGAGATGAAGTAGGGCCTTGTGGACATGGTGAGGAGTGGAGCTTTATTCCAGGTACAGCCAGAGGTCTTTGAAGGGTTTTGAGCAGGTGAGTAACATGGAATGGTTTGCTTCTCAGGACTCTCATTGTGGCAGCTCTTTGATGAATGATTTGGAGGATTGAAAGAGTAGAAGTGAGGGGACAGTTAGGGTACAGTTTCCTGGAATAGAAAAGAAATGGTGAGTTTTGGAATAGGAGATGGTAGTGCTAGATTTAAGCTGTATTTGGAAGTAGGATTTGATGGATTGGATGTGAGGGATGAATAAAAAGAAGATATCAGGGATGCCTCCTTGGTCTGTGGCTTGGGCACCTGGGTAGAGAGTAGTGCTGTTTGCTAAGATGCAAAAGACTAGATTTGGGAGCAGACACCAAGAGTTCAGTTTTGTGATCGTTGAGTTAGAAAATCCCAAGACTCCCATGTGGAGAACTGAGGACTGCTGGAGCTCAGAGGAGAGATCTGGCTGGGTTGGAGATAACCATTTGGGAGTCACTAGCATATAGATGGGGTTAAAAACCACTTAGAGACTGAGTAGAGAAGGAGCCAGCCAAAGGAAGGGAAGCATCATATCACCATGACAGAAGTTGCCAGGTGCCCTGAGATGGGGGAACCCAGGGACTCTAGCCATAGTCTCTTCAACTTTAAAGCTTAGGTCCACTGACTTTTGACCTCAGGTCCTCAGGTGACCCCCCCTCCCCATACTATTTACTTCCTTCCTTTTCATGGATATGTTATATGCACTGGCACTTTAAAAAGATAATTGTATTTATAGATCTTTCATTTACATTTAAATGTAAAATGTCCTGCTCCTGATATTTGGATTCTCCCTGAATCTTACTTTATGAGGTAGAATTGGGATACTCTTTAGTAAGGATTAGAATGGAGTAGAGGTGTATACCTGGCAAATAGAAAGGAATTCCTAAAGAATAGGGTATCCAGAGGGATAGAAGAGGTTTTGTTGGGGAAAATAGGTAGTTTCTTAAGCATCCTCCCATTTCACATTGTGATTACTGCCAGATTATTTCACTGACATGATTCATTTGTCATGCTTCAATGGTTGTATGCTGATTGTCATGTATATGTCAGGTACCGTACTAAATGCTGGGGTTCTTAAGAGGAATATTACCCATAATACACAGGTCTGTACTCAAGAACTAGGCAGCACAGAAGAGGGCCAGTGCTGAATGTGTTGGCAGCTTCATTTTCTGAAAGTTGAGCCTAATTTTCTGTATGATAGCTGTGTATTTTTATTTGTTTGGGTTGAATCTACAGATATGCTCACTGTAGATCTACCCTGCAGTTGACCTTATTTATTCCTGGAGGCTGCTTTTTGGGTACCCATTTGCCCTTTTTGTCTCAAATGCTCTAGCTCTGTGGCAGGCTTCCCTCTCCTTTCAACACTATTGCATATTTATTAGCTATTAAAGATCTACTCCATCAGACTGTTGCAGTATCACCTCTCCCCAGCCCCCTCTTCTGTTCCAGTTTGCCTTTGAATTATGACATTGGTAGATATTTTTCTCTCCATTTCTTTCTCTTTAAATGATTGGTTTAATAATTTTCTTTGTGTATTGAAAAAAATCTTTATTGAAGAAACTGCATGTGTTTATTTGTTATCATTCATTCAACAGATATTTACTGAGAACCTATTACAGGTTGAGCATCCCCAATTTGAAAATCCAAAATCTAAAATGCTCCCAAATTTGAAACTTTTTGAGTGCCAACATGATGCTCAAAGGAACATTTTGGATTTTGGATTTTGGATTTTTGGATTTGGGATGCTCATTCTACCAGTAAGTATAATGCAAATATTCCAAATCTGAAAAATCTGAAATCCAAAACAATTTTGGTCTCAAGCATTTCAAATATGGGATGTTCAACTTGTATGTACATGCCAGGCACTGTTGTAAGCACTGAAGATACAGCTCTGATCAAAAGCTTTTAAGAATCCCTGCCCTCTTGGAGCATATGATCTATTGTGGTCCTTATATTCTGTCTACATGCCACTTTGTTTTTGCAGTAACGATGATGACCTGTTTATTCATAATCCTGTACCTATGATAATTTTGAGGAAGCAGCTTGATCCCAACTGTAGAGCCCAGTTTTACCAATGGGCAACGATTAGCTTGTATCCTTGACTCAGGATAAATTGTACTGCTGTATTTTTTTTGTTGTTTCGTCATAACATTTTATCTTGGAAGAGAATTGTCAGTCTGGTTTTGAAATCTAGTAGCCATTTATTAATACTGGTAATTGCATGATTTGGCGTCTGTGTTTAATAGTTTTTTTAGTGATATACCTACACTACTTTTTTTAAAGGTCTTACCAGTAGTAAAGCTTTGATCAGCATATGCTACAGGTGGGTTTATCTTAACCATGAGCAAACACAGGCGTATTCTGTCAATGGTCTTTTGTGTAATCTCCAGAAGGATAAATAATTCAAAGGAAAATACATATTTAAAAATATCTTACCTGTGAATAACTTGTGATTTCTTCCTGTTCCATTCATAAATCATGTTGTACCTTTAAAAAAGAATTGTAAGTCAATATTCCTCCATTAAAATTTGTCATTTAAAATTTGTAAAAGCATCTAGTAGAATAGCGATTAATCCCCAAACCTAAAATTTTGAATCTGTTTGAAAACAGATTCACGAGTGAAAATTTATGTGCTTACATGAAAATATAACCTTTAAATATCCTTACTTGTAAATTATTTCATGCAAGATGAGTAAATTCTTCGTGTTTATCAAGCAATACTTACCATATTTACTTTGTATGATTTTTATTATTAAAGTCTTTGTTTTCTTCCTACTAAAAACTTGCTGAGTAGCAAGGCATAAAGATGTCTTGGGAGTATTCGGTGTTAATTTGAATGGTCAGCAGACTTGAAATAGATACCAGTATAGATATTGAGGTATTTTTATTCTCCCTAGGTTATTAACTTTGAAAATCCTAGTTGAAAAATAAAAATCTTACTTTATGAAGTATATGCATTAGGAGAAAGAGTGGAAATGTTGTGATTGGGAAAAAAGTTTACCCTAAACCATTATCATCTGACGCTAATCACCAATAAATACTTTAAAAATATTTATAGAATGCAGAAGAATTTAAAGAAAGTATCTATTAAATGATACAGCCTTCTTAGCCTGAAGAAAGATAAATTATGAAGTAATAATGGACATGTGGTTTGATTGTGTATCCTTTGGCATAGATAGCGTAACTATACTTTCTTGAATAAATTCTTATTATCCCCATCAGAAATAAGAGTAGAAACAGGTGCTTATTTTAGTCACGGAGGGCATCAGGGCATATTTGATGGGGGATGGCCAAGACCTGAAGCCTGGACATTCAGCACTATTAAAGAGATTAGAAAGATATCCGAGAACAGAGCAGGCAGAAAGTCAGAAGGCTGGGATGTCAGTAGAAAATAGAAGAATCAAAGATGTCATAGGTCAGAGCCTGCTGTGGAGCCAGGCTGGGCTAGAGAAGATGGGTCTCGATAAGAGAATAAGTGACCAATGTCTCATGGTCAGAAGGTTGAAGGCAACAGCAGTAGCTGTTTGTGACCCACACTGGGAATTAGTCCTTTACTTCTGGGATACGGTAGGCTACTGAAGAACACGGAGGTTAAATGGGACAGTGGTTAGGGTAAGCAGCAGGTATTTAAGGGGTTTGATATTACAGCATGGCTGTGGGTTCATGTGACCACCAGTGGATAGATCAGGCACTGAGGTGATGATTGGGCCTCTGGATCAGAGAAGATTTAGGTGGAAGCTTTTCTGTGTTCTGTATAGTGCTTTTGGAAAGAAGTTGGCCCAAAGTTCTGGGATGATTGTGGGATATGGGCACAGGCCACTGCCTCACAAGCCTGGGCAGCACACAGGCTTAAAGCTCTAAGTTATGATGTTTCTGGATTCCAACATTTGGAGCTTTATCAAATAAAGTTTTAGTCTACCATTTGAAAAAATGCTAAGGTCAAGATGAAAGATGTGGACAGAGTCCAGAATCTAACAATAAATGGCTAGTATTTATTTAGCACTCACTGTGTCAGGCATTGTTCAAAGTGCTTTACATGTATTGTTCCATTTATTCTTCCCCAAAACCCGTTTAGAGAGATGGACATTGGCTTGCAGAGATTCTACTTGAGCAATAAAACAACAAGAAGGACTAAGTCTGATGTGTTTAGGCATGGGATTATTATGGTGTTCTCCAAACGCCAGCAGTACTAAAGTTTATCTTTAGCTTTCCTCATTGTTTTATGGTCTGTGGCCATTAGATGTTGACAGCATATTTAGCAAGTGCCAGTGGTCCTGTGCATTCTGTATGGCTTAGTTTCCTAACACCTGTTTAGGGTGTCTTCCTAGACCATTCTCAGTTTGGCTGGTCCCCTTTTCTGATCTTCCATAGCTTTTATTGTCTGCACACATTTTGTCACTTATATTCCTTCTTCCTTTTTTATACTTGTTTTTTAATTGTTTAATATGTATAAATTTTGCCTCAACAAACATCTTGAGCCAGCATCATTGTAAATAATCTAATAAATTCACATAATATATTCTGTACTTTTCTTTCCACCTTAGTTTTAATCAAGTTGTAATCAACTGTTAAGAAATTAATTATTTTTACGTATTTTATGATGTATGAAATGATACCTTTTTTGATTTTCACAGGGCAGACTCAGAAAATGAATCTTTTTCAGTCAGTAACAAGTGCCTTGGATAACTCATTGGCTAAAGATCCTACTGCAGGTAAACTTCATTTGTGCTTGACTGTGATAGCTATGTTAATTCCAGAATTTGAAGATTTACTTGAGATAACTGTCTGGAGCTCAATGGTTAACATTCTATTTACCTGAAATTTTAGAAAGACCTGATCAAATGATTAAGGCTAGATAATCAAATTGCAATATTAACACTTTTTAAAATCCACTCATTGCTAATTAGTTCTCATGTATATCTAACATCACTAAGTTAACTTTCTAACTTATTAATAATTCTATTAATACCTTCTGGATTAATACCTACTGTGTTCTCCTGTTTCACTAGCATATAGAAAAAAAAATAGAAAATAGGACTTCATTCAGATATCTATTTACAAAATGAAAGTTTGATTCCATACTTAACCTTTGGGATACATGTCATTCAACTTGGAAGATTTTTTGGAAATAATTTTAATGTTTATAAGTAACTTATACATAACTTAATCTTCATCTTATTAAATTATTGTTATTTTTTTATTGTAAAATAGTTGATTGTACATATCTGTGGGGTACAGAGTTGAATATCAGTACCTGTGTACAATATGTGATGCTCAAGTCAGGATAATTAGCATATTCAACATTGTACAATAGAGTTGTTTTTTGTGGCCCTTTTCCAATTCCTCCCTTACCCCGTCCCTCACCTTTCCCACCTCTGGTAACCTCAGTTCTGTTCTCTCCTTTTGAAAGTTCAATGTATTATTGTGATTGTTGTATCTTTTTTTCTTTCTCTTTTTTATTTATTTGCTTATTTTTTAGCTTTCACATATGAGTGAGTATGTGCGATATTTCTCTTTTTGTGCCCTGCGTATTCCAGTTACATAATTTTCTTTAAGTTCATCAATGTTGCTATGAATGGCAGTATTTCATTCTTCTTTATGAAAGAGTAATATTCCATTGTGTAAATATACCACATTTTCCTTTTCCAGTCATCTGATCATGGACACTAAGATGGGATCCAACTCTTGCCTGTAGTAAATAGAGCTGTGATAAACATGGGGGTGTAGGTATCTCTTTGACATGATGATTTCTGTTCCTTTGGATATATACCCTGCAGTGGAATTGCTGGATCCTATGGCAGTTCTGTGTATAGTTGTTTGAGGAAATTCCATGCCATTTTCCATAATGGCTGCACCAATTCACAGTCTCACCAACAGTGTAGGAAGGCTCTCCTTTCTTTGCATTGTTGTCAGCATTTGTTATTCTCTGTCTTTTTGATAATAGCCAGTCTAACTGGGGTGAGATGATATCTCAATGTGGTTTTGATTTGCATTTCCCTGATGCTGAGTGATGTTGAGCATTTTTTCTTGTATGCGTGGACCATTTGCATATCTTCCCTTGAGAAATGCCTATTCAGCTCCTTTGCCCATTTTTGGATTGGGTTATTTGTTTTTTTACTATTAAGTTGTTTGAGTTCCTTGTGTATTCTGGATATTAATCCTTTGTCGGATGCACAGTTTGCAAATATTTTCTCCCACTATGTAGGTGTCTTTTCACTCTTTTGTTTCTTTTGCTATGCAGAAGCTTTTTATTTTGATATAATCCCATTTTTTTTTTTCGTTTTGTTACCTGTGCTTTGGGGGTCGTATTCATAAAATCTTTGCACAGCCCTACATCCTGAAGTGTTTCCCCTATGTTTTCTTTTAGTAACTTTATAGTTTCAGGTCTTACATGTAAGTCTTTAATCCATTTTGAGTTGATTTTGTTATATGGTGAGAGGTATGGGTCTAGTTTCATTCTTCTACATATAGATGTCCAGTTTTCCTAGCACCATTTATTGAAGAGTCAATCTTTTCTCTAATATATGTGCTTGATGCCTTTTTTAAAGATAAGTTGGCTGTAATTATGTGGGTTGATTTCTGGATTCTCTATTCTGTTCCATTGGTTTGTTTATGTTATTATGCCAGTGCCATGCTGTTTTGGTTGCTATAACTTGGTAGTATAATTTGAACTCAGGTAGTGTTATGCTTCCATTTTTTTTTTTTTTTTTTTCCCTCAGGATTGCTTTGGCTGTTTGAGGTCTTTTGTTGTTCCATATGAATTTTAGGATTTTTTTTTTTTTTCTATTTCTGTTAAGTGTCCTTGGTATTTTGATGGGGTTTGCATTGAATCTGTAGATGGCTTTGGGTAGTATGGATATTTTCACTACGTTAATTCTTACAATCCAAGACCCTGGGATGTCTTTCCATCTTTTTGTGTCCTCTTTAATTAACAGTAATTTGTAGTTCTTGTTGTAGAAATCTTTTACCTCCTTGGTTAAATTTATTTCTAAATAATTTATTTTAGGGGTATTATTGTAAATGGGCTTGCTTACTTGATTTCTTTTTCTGCTAGTTTGTTGTTTGAGTAAAACATGCTACTGATTTTTGGGTGTTGATTTTGTATCCTGCAAGTTTACTGAAATTGTTTATCCGCTCTAAGAGTTTTTGGTAGAGTCATTAGGGTTTTCTGTATATAGAATCATGTCATCTGCAAACATGGACAATTTGACTTTCTCAAAGTATTTCTCTTGTCTGATTGCTCCGGCTCATACTTCCAATGCTTTGTTAAATAGGAGTGGTGAGAGTGGGCATCCTCATCTTGTTCCTGTTGTTATCATTCAGGATGATATTGGCTGTGGGTTTGTCATATATGGCTTTTATTGTCTTTAGATACTTTCCTTCTATACCAAATTTGCTGAGAGTCTTTATTATGAAGGGATTTTGAATTTTGTCAAATGCTTTTTCTGCATCTAATAAGATAATCATAGGGTTTTTGTCCTTGACTTTGTTGATGTATTGTATCACATTTATTGACTTGCATTTGTTGAGCCATCCTTGCATCCCTGGGACAAATCCCACTTGTTTGTGCTGTTTAACTTTTTTGATGTGTTATAGTATTCTATTTGCTAATATTTTGTTGAGGATTTATGCATCTATGTTCATCAAAGATATTGGCCTATAGTTTTCTTTCTTTGTTGTATCTTTGATTTTGGTATCAAATAATGAGTTTGGGAGAATGGCCTCTGTTTCAATTTTTTGGAACAGTTTGAGGAGAATTGGTATTAATTCCTCTTTATTTATTTTTTTAAAGATGACTGGTAAGGGGATCTTAACCCTTGACTTGGTGTTGTCAGCACCATGCTCTCACAAGTAAGCTAACTGGCCATCCCTATATAGGGATCTGAACCCATGACCTTGGTGTTATCAGTATCACACTCTCCCAAGTGAGCCACAGGCCAGCCCTTAATTCCTCTTCAAAGTTTCGGTAGAATTCAGCAGTAAAGCCATCTTGTCCTGGGCTTTTCTTTGTTGGAAGACTGCTGATTACTGCTTCAGTCTTCTTGCTTGTTATTGGTCTGTTCAGGTTTTCTATTATTCTTGGTAGAGTCTTGGTAGTTTGTATGTGTCCAGAAATTTATCTGTTTCCTTCAGATTTTCAAATTTGTTGGCATATAGTTGTTTATTATAGTCTCTAATGGTTCTTTGTATTTCTGTGGTATTGGTTGTAATGTCTCCTTTTTCATTTTTCATTTTGTTATTTGGTTTGTCTATTTTGTTTATATTCTGAAAAACCAACTTTTTGTTTCATTGATCTTTTGTATCATGTTTTGGGTTTCTATGTCATTTAGTTCTGCTCTGATCTTAATTATTACCTTCCACGTATTAATTTTGTGATTGGATTGTTCTTGTTTTTCTAATTCTTTGAGGTGTAGCATTAAGTTTTTTATTTGAAATCTTTCTGTTCTTTTGATATAAGCATTTATTGCAATAAATTTCTCTCAGTACTGCTTTTGCACAATACCACAGGTTTTGGTATGATGTGTCTTTATTTTCATTAGTTTTGAGAAATTTTTGGATTTCCTGTTTAATTTCTTTTTGGACCCATATGTTGGTCAGGAGCATGTTGTTTAATTTCCATGTGCTTGTATAGTTTCCAGAGTTTTGCTTGTTATTGATTTCTTGTTTTGATCCATCATGGTTTGAAAATAAACTTGAAATGATTTCAATTTTTAAAAATATTTTGAGACTTGATTTGTGACCTAATGTGTTCTATCCTGGAGGATGTTCCATGTGCTGATGAGAAGAATGTATGGTTCGTGGTTGTTAGATGAAATGTTCTGTAGATATCCGCCAAGTCCAACTGGACTAAAGTGTGGTTTAAATCCTGTGTTTCCTTGTTGATTTGTTGCCTAGATGATCTGTCCAATGTTGACAGGGGGGTGTTCAGGTCCCCAACTGTTATCATATATAAGTCTATCTCTTTACTTAGGTCTAATTGTGTTTGCTTTATATATCTGGGTGTTCCAATGCTGGGTCCATATATATCTGTGATTGTTATGTCTTGTTGGATAGATCCCTTTATCATTACATAGTGGCCTTCTTTGTCTCTTCATAGTTTTTGGTTTAAAGTCTATTTTATCCAACATAAGATTTGCTACTCCTGCTCATTTTTGATTTCCATTTGCATGGTATATCTTTTTCTATCCCTTCACTCTTACTCTGTGTGTGTCTTTACAGGTGAGGCGAATCTCTTATAGATAGCATATATAATTGCGTCTAGCTTTTTAATCTAGTTACAGCTTTTGTCTGTCTTTTGAGTGGGGAATTTAATCCATTTACGTTTAGGGTTGTTACTGAGACATGTCAACTTAATTCTGGCATTTTATCAGTTTTTATTTGGATGTCTTAAATATCTTTTGTTTCTTTCCCTTTTATTGTTGTTTGTCTTTAGTGTTTATTGGTTTTTGGAGGTGATAAGATACAGTTTCTTTCTCTTTCTGGTTTGTAGTTTTGTTCTACCAGTGAGTTTTGTTCTTTCTTGTGTATTCATGGTAGTCATTATTGTTTTTTGGATTCCAGATGCAGGACTCCCTTGAGGATTTCTTACAGGGCTGGTAGTGTGGTGACAAATTCTTATAGGTTTTGTTTGTCTGAGAAATACACTATTTCTCCTTCATTTCTGAAAGATAGGCTTGCCGGGAATAGTGTTCTTGGCTGGCAGTTTTTTTCTTTTAGTATTTTGAATATATCATCCCATTCTCTTCTGGCCTGTAGAGCTTCTGTTGAGAATCTGCTGTTAGTCTGACAGGGATTTCCTTGAAGGTGACTTGACACTTTTCTCTTGCTGTTTTTAGGATTCTCTCTTCATCTTTGAGTTTTGCCAGTTTGACTATAATGTACCTCAGAGAGGACCTTTTTGGACTGAATCTGTTTGGGGATCTTTGAGCCTCCTGAATCTGAAGGTCCATGTCTCTCTCTATACCTGGGAAGTTTTCTGCTATTCTTTCATTGACTATGTTCCCAATGCCTTTTCCTTTCTCCTCCCCTTCAGGAATGCCAGTGATTTGGATGTTTGTGCACTTAAGGCTGTCTGCTATCTCTCTTAGACTTTATTCATTTAAAAAAAATTTTTTGTTTCTTTCTTTTGTCTGCCTGAAGTATTATGAAGACATTGTCTTCAAGATCAGAAATGCTTTCTTCTGCTTGCTCTAGCCTGCTGCTTAAGCTTTTAGTTGTGTTTTTTATTTCATTGAATGACTCCTTCAGTTCCTTAAGTTCTGTTACATTCTTTAAGTAAATTTCCTTGTGAATTTCTTTGTAATTTCCTTGTAAATTTCTTTAAATTTCCTTTTAAAGTAAATTTCTTTGTAAATTTCCTCCTTCATATTCTGGATAGTTTTGCTCAGTTCACTGGGTTGTGTAACTGTGTCTTCTTGTATCTAATTGAATTTCTTTAAGAGTTTTACTTGGAATTCCTTTTCAGTCATTTCAAGGCTTTTCTTCTCTATAGAGTCTGGTTTTTGAGAGTTATTGTATTCCTTTGGTGGACTCATATTTTCTTGTTTTTTCGTATTTCTAGTATCTTTATTTTGACGTCTGGTCATCTGGTAGAGCAGTTCCTTCTTCTATTACTCTCCTTCCCTGGACTCCACTGGTGATCCTGCTTCCATCAGTTCAGTTGAGTGGTTGGTGGTCCGCCTGCCTAGTGGTAGTGGTTGCTGTAGCCACTGCTGTGGTAGCAGGCTGCCTTTGTGGTGTTGGTGGTTGTGGTGGTACCTTTGGTGGTCTCTGAGCATGGCAGTGGTGGCTACAGTGTTGGTGGGCTGCTTGCATGATGATGGTAGCTGCCTGACAGTGCCAGTGGTGGCAGCAACTGCAGCTGCGGTGGTTGCAGCAGCTGCTCACTTGGTTGTGGTGTTCACAGTGGTGGCCCTCATCTGTGGATGTCTGCAGTGGCAGTGGGATTACCTCATAGGAGCAGCTACAACTACCTCCCTGATGTCTGCAGTGTCCTTGGTAGCAGTGGGATTACCTTATGGGGGTGACAATGGCACTGGCAGCTGCACCTGCCTCTCTTGTGTCTGTAATGTTCTTGGCAGCAGCTGGTTTTACCCACAATGGCAACAGTGGCAGTTGCAGCCGCCTCTCTCACTTCTGTGGAGTTCACGGCTACAACGATGGGCCACCCACAGGACTGCTGCTCTGTGGGCATCTGTTCAGTGATTGGCAATGGTTCTGGGACTACACAATGGCTCTGGTGATGGTGGTGGCATTGGGCCCGTTTCAGACTTCTTCTGTGGGAGGAACGTGCCCTGGGCACCTCTAGTCTCCATCTTCCCAGAAGTCTGTTATTAAATTATTGATATAAAAATAGTTGTCCTTTCCTATGTTTTCTAAATTTGATTGGCTTTATTTCATATATACATATACATAAACAGGTTGAGTATCCCTAATCCAAAAATCTGAAATGTTCTAAAACCCGAAACTTTTTGAGTACTTACATGGTGTTCAAAGGAGCATTTCAGATTTCAGATTTTTGGATTTGGGATACTTAACTGGTAAGTATAATGCAGATTTTCCAAAATCTGAAGAAATCCAAATTTGGAAACATTTCTGGTCTCTAGCATTTCAGATAAGGGATACTCAACCTGTATATATATATATATGTACAAATACACACACACCGCACATACCTTGAGCTTCCATTTAAGCATCTGTAGTTTTAAAGTTAAGTGAAAAACATGATTTTTAAGGGAGAAATGAGAGCTACACTAGAGGATGATTAGATGTTGATTTGTTTTGAATTCTATCTCAGAATGATCTAACAAGATGAGTAAATTCAAACATAGAGAAGGGTGAGTTATTTTCTTAAGGTCCACAAAACTGGTCAGGTGCATTCGTGGGACTAGAGTTCTGCTCTGTGAATACTCCCTATTTTATTTTCTTTGCCTTACTGTAAAGCTCCTCTCAGTTACTGCTAACACCATTCTTTGTCTTTCTCGCTATGTTCCACCATTCTTGCCTCCTTTCTGTAAGTCCCTTTCCTATTGGTGACCTTTCTCTTAGCTTGGAATACTTTTCCTTCCACTCTGCAGATGGCTGATTCTTACTGTATAAGAAACACCAATGGCCTGGGAGCCTAGAGTGTGAGGTATAGTTCTGTCTTTAGCTTTCTGACTTGGCCAGTCACTTTTCTACTTCTCTGGCCTCATTTTCTTTATGTGTAAAACAAGATGAGATTCTAGATCAGTGATTTTTTTTTTTCTCAACTGGGGGTTATTTCAGTATCCTACCTGCTCCCTTTACATTCAGTGGTGTCTGGAGACAGTTTTGGTTGCCATAAATGTGTGTTTGGGGTGGTGGTGGTGGAAATTTCATCCAGTGGGTAGAGACCAGGGATGCACAGGTTAGGCATCCCCAACAAAAGAATTATCCAGTCCACAATGTGATCTAGATCTATGGTCCATTTTTGTGTTATGATTTCAAATGTAAACATTTAAATTACTTGTTTCTTATTGTTAGTATTATTTAGGGATTAGTAAATAAAATGTGTTCTTTAAATATTGTTTTTTAGTAATATTTGGTGAAGATGTTGCCTTTGGTGGAGTCTTTAGATGCACTGTTGGCTTGCGAGACAAATATGGTAAGTTAATATCTATATGAATGATATTCCTGTAGAATTTTTACTTCACAAATCTTGAAAATACAAAATATGCCTGTTTTGCCATATCCTCATTATATGGATAGGTTCCTTTTCATTTCTACATCAACCCACAGAATCCTTTGGCCTACGTTTTTTCCAAATGTGTTCTAATGTTAGCGCTGATCTAGTTTACGTTACACATATTTTAATCTTCATTAAATATGTTCTTTATCATGTTATTCACCTGTGGAGAACCTTTGGCATCTTATTGCTTCCTGCCTTAGCCAGTTTCAATTCCATTGCCTCCAGTTCAAGATCCTGTCTGTTGGTCTATGTTAACAGATTTCATCTTTTAGGTGAGGGGGGCACAGAGGGAGAAGGAGAGAGACGGAGAGGGAGAGAGAGGAAGAGTGAGAGAGAAAGAGTGATGTTAATTACATCTAAAAAATATGTTTATAGCAACATCTAAACTTGTATAACCAAATAACTGGGCTCCATAGCCTTGGCCATGTTGACGTATAAAATTAACCATCTTCCTGTTTCATCACAGCTGATCTGTGTCATTTGCTTGGCATGTGATTCATTTCTGCCTGTGGCTTTTATTTATTTCATTTGATTTGGAATGCATTTTGGCCCATCCTCGAATTCCCACTCCTTTGACTTGTGTAAGGAATGTGTTTTAACCCTTCACGGTTAGGATTCCTTTGAGGAGGTTTTGATATTTTATTTCTTCTCCCATTCTTATCTAATCTAAAAGTTAGCCAAGCAGTTAAGGTTAGCGTTATGAGGAATCGACATCTCCCTTTCTTCTTACCTTTGCCACTGCCCTGTTATGCTCATTTGTGTACACAGGGTGAGGAGTGATAGTTTTCACGATTTTTAAAAAAAATGTTGTCTCTTCCCATTCCAGTCTCTAAGGTTATGTTATACTTGAATCCGAGAAACCACAGTATGTTCCATCTCTCCTATCAGGAACTTCCAGCTTATTCTTTTCTCTTCCATTTGTAGCAGGTTGAGTTTCTGGGTACAGTCCCTCTGCTTCCTCCTAGCCGTCTGTCTGTAAATAGCTGTTTAGAGCTTGAGATAGTCTGGCAAAAGATTTTCTTTCCTGTTCATTCAGACTCCTACACACTTTCAGATTTTTTATGTTTTCGTTTTTTTATTTTTATTTTTATTTTTATCTTCTTTTTTTTTTTCACTTTTAGATTTTTTAAAAAAACATTTACAAACCTTTATACATTTGATTTCAAAAGTAATGTACTACTTGCATCCAGTCAAGTCCTACAATTTTATCTTAATAGTTTGTGTTTCATCTGTTACCTCCTTTCCATTCTTACTGCTCTGGTATTTCAGATCTTTAATTTTCTCTGCCTGGATAGTTTCATTTCTTTTTTTAGTAATCCCATTTCCTTTAGTCTCACCTTCCCTTCAGTCTATTCCCTCCCTTGTTGTCAGTGTGATCATTCTAAAATGTACATTTCCTAGGGGCTGGCTGGTTAGCTCAGTTGGAGTGTAGTGTTGTAATAGCAAGGTCAAGGGTTTGGATCACTGTACCAGCTAACTGCGAAAAGGGGGAGGGGAAGGGGAGGGGGAGGGGGGAGAAAGAAAGAGAGAGAGATAGGGAGAGAGAAAGAAAAGAAAGAAAATGCACATTTCCTAGTAGGCCTTACAAAAGAGTTCTACTTAGCTAGCTTCCTGACCTCATCTACTTTATTCTTTGCTAATACTGAATT
Source organism: Cynocephalus volans (assembly GCF_027409185.1). Lineage (NCBI taxonomy): Eukaryota > Metazoa > Chordata > Mammalia > Dermoptera > Cynocephalidae > Cynocephalus > Cynocephalus volans. Next base: position 85,171,670 of record NC_084464.1, read on the forward strand.
CCTGGGTGTTCCTCCTAAGCCCTCTACTGTTTTCCTTCTCTCTTCCTTTGCATATGCTCTCTGGATCTCTCTGCAATCTGGTTACCTGGCAAACTCCTATTTCTCCTTTAGGAGGTTTCTCTGTGAAGCTCTTCCTGACCCTTCAAGCACTCAAGCACTACTTTATCACTGTTCAGATTGCATTTTTTACATCTTGCAAGTTATATTGTAGTTGTTTCCCCACCGTAAATCCACACAGCTTTTAGAAGACAGCTCCTGAAAGGCAACAGATCTTTAACCCATGTGTGTATCCCTAGCACCAAATATTGTGCAAAGCAGTATTTACTAAGTGAATGTTACTGAGTGAATGTACCCTTTGCTCATTCACCAGTACAAGGTTTGCTTATCTACCTTCAGTTATTTTGGTTGGCCTGAATTTTTTTTTTTTTTTTTGCTTTGCTTATAAAATAGGTTAAAACAGGGAGAAACTCACGTTTACTTGAAAAAGCCCAGTAATCGTAGTGGGCACCTGCAGGTTTATGTCTACATAGCAGAGACCTAAACTAATTAATAGCTAGTTAGCTCTTAACTTTATTAGCAGCTGCTGTGAATTTTTACAACAGCTTTAGGACTATGAATTCAAACTTTGGATAATTCCAGTTTGGTTAAGATGAACAATTAAATTACTACTACTCTCCAGTGACAGTGAGTGAGCTTCTGTTTTCAGAAGTGAATAAAGGAAATGGTGAAGAGAGATATATACTAAAATAGATTTTTCTTGCGTATTCAAAAAATGTCACATACTTTTTTCACAATTCTCTGTCTTTTTGAGTATATGCCAGGAATTTTTAGCTATATAGAAGCATGTCTGCTTAGCACTTTTTTTTTTTCTTAAGTTAAAAGAATTTGAATACATTACATTAAATGAGTTAGCAAAGAAAACCTCTTGTGAGGGATCAGTTAGCTTTCTGGAGAGTTGAGTGTTGAGTGGGAAGGGATCAGTCAGTAGGTGGCAGCCTACACTTTGAAATGAGACTATGTCTATTGGCATGGTACCTCCTCAAAGCATTTTATATTCCATTTCAAATTCCAGAATTTGAAGGAATGCAGGTTACCGACATAATATTGCATAGCTGAATTCTACTTAATATTAAAAAAGAAAGGAATTGCCTAATTAGAGGCAATGCTGTAAAAAAGGAAGGAAGACAGCTATTTTGTATTCCAGAGGAGGGTGGGTTTGGCACCACTAAACTGCTTCTCTCCTCCTTCCCTGCCCTTTGATAGAACAAAATAACATGAATGCTTTGAAAAGTAAAAGAAATAGAGTAGTATATCCTCATCAGCACATGGTATATCAAATGGCAGCTTTAAACTCTTGAGAGCTTGTTGGGAGTTTCTATCAGGGAATCACAGCACTCGTGATACCCTTGACAGAACAATGATCCTTTCTATTGGGGGAGGTTCTCCTCTTTGACCAAGTGTGCAGCTTTGGGAGGGACACACATGGGGCAGTGAGGGAAGAAGGGGACACTTGCCTAGCCAGCCAGATCAGCCAAATCAACCCTGGCAATCAAGGGAGTATCAGATGTTGCAGCCAAATCGCCCTCACATCTGCACCTTTAAACTCTTTAGGCAACGAGATCTATTGATCAGCAGCAATAATCAAAACTAGGGGAATTCTAGGGGAGCAGGGGATAGGAGAGGGCAGTTAAAGGTAGTTGATTTGGGGCCGAGCCCGTGGCGCACTCGGTAGAGTGCTGCGCTGGGAGCCTCCTGCCGCAGGTTCGGATACTGGCTGAGTGCCGGTCACGAAAAAACGACAAAAAAAAAAAAAAAAAAAAAAAAGGTAGTTGATTTGTAGTGTTGTGATTTTTGTGTTGAACGCCACATATGCTTTTGTTTATATTAGATAACAAGACAGATTCCACATTCCACATTGAGAGAGGTGTGTGCTTTATTCAAATAAGACTCTTGTGTGTCAGGTTTAAGATATGTTTTTGTTTAACACTATTCTGTACTGATATGTTGCTGGGCTGTGGTTGGTAGACTGTATTTGGCTCATCATTGTAGAAAACTTATGTAAGAAAAGGAACAGCAGAGGACTTGCTGAATTAGTCGAAAGGCCTAAACATATGCCCTTTCATGGGCCATGGTGTTTTTCCATTACTATATTCATTCCTTTATACCACAAGTGAGGCCTGTCACAGCAGTTTGGGAAAACAAATATAACCACTTACTTGTTTTCTTATGTAAATATCACAGAAATTGTATAACCAGATACTTTAGTACTCTGAAGTCAGGAAGGAAAACTAGGGCGCGCAAGTGGAGAAGGCAAGTTTTCATCTGTAATATGTCCATATTTGGGAGTTGACTTTGGGCCTCAGTGTGCTCATAAGTAAAGTGAAGGGAAAAGACCAGATGATCCTCATGGACCTTCCAGCACATACGTTCAGGTAACCTCTGTGCTTCTTTTCCTTTTAGAAGGAGGGACACAATTTCTTCATGCTTTGATTCCCTTTACATTTAGAAGTTTTATGGATATAATAATTGTTATGTCATCTTGGAACCATGCGCTAGGCTACCTTAAGCACTTGATTTAATTTTTTTTGAAAAGATCCTTTTCCAGCATTTCCAGTTTTAAATTTGGGGCTGTAAACAAAATCTTTTGACTGGTCTTATACTTTTTCATGAATTATGAAATTAACATCTTCACAGAAAAAGTGACCTTCCATTGTGTGTTTCTGTTGCAAATAAAGGGTTACTTGGGTGATAGTTATATCCTTGTATTTAGTGTCAGGGTTACACTGAAGAATAGTAGTCTGTGACGTGGGCTTGGGTCTCTGGGCAGTTGAAACTCATTTTACTGAAGAAAAAACTTGATAAAATTCATGAAAATTCTTCAGCGAAAGGAAATACATGGTTTATTCCCCCTGTTGAAATATATATAGTTATGACTTAAAAGCAGGTTGAATACCAGATATAGATTGTAAGATGTCTAACTATTCAAGGAATTTGGAGTGAAAACAGGTATTAATAAGTTGGTATAACCCTTTTTTTCTGAAATGCTTATTAAAAAATACTTTTTAAAGGATTGTTAGTAGCTTCAAGTGCTTTTCTGACTTGAATATCAGGCACTTTAAATTGCTCCTGGTAGCTTTCTTGACCTGGTCCTCTTATCTCTCAGACCTCATCTCTTGCCATTTGTTGCCTGAAACTCTCTGCTCCTTATAGATTACAGCATAATAAAATAAATATTTGGTCTTTGTCTCTGGTTTCTGGCACAGAGCTCCTAAAATCCTTGGATAAAATAAATAAATAAATTGTGCTCCTGGTATTACAAGATTCCTTTATTTTGTAGAAGAACATATGTGGCAGAACTAGATAAAGAACATGTTTAGTAGGCCTTTTTTACCCTGTGTTCTTTTTGTTTTGTTTTGTTTTTTGGCAGCTAGCCAGCCACCTCCCAGTGTTCTTTTTTTTTTTTTTTTTTTTTTTAATAAATTAATTTAAAAATTGTGGCAGAATATACATAACACAATATCATTTTAACTGTTTTTAAGCATACAGTTCAGTGGTATTTAAGTACCGTCATGCATTGCTTTATGACAGGGATATGTTTTGAGAAATGCTTCATAAGGCAATATTGTTGTTTTGCAAAAGTGTATTGTGAAAGGGAACAGCAGTGGATTTTCCTACTATCTGCACTGGGCAGTAGTTGCATGAGTGTGGACCCTCTAATTATGTTATTAAGTTTCTCTGTGCCTGACTTTCCTCATCTGTTAAATAGGGATTAAAATAATACCACTCCATAAAGTATGAAAATTAAATTACAGGTAGGGATTGTGCCTAATACTCAACAAACACTCAGTGAGTGTTAGCTAGCAGTTATTAACTATTGGCTTGCTATGGGGATGGGTAGAACTCAATCAAAAATGCAGGAATTCTGAAGTAGACAGCAACCCTTTCACTTGGGGTCAGACCTAATTAATGTGTTAAATGCTCGGCTCTGTATCTTAAAGGTCTGATCTACCTTTGGGAGGGTTACCCCATGGATAAGCTAGGAAATTCTCCTCAACATATTTTGTAATAGGTTTGTTTACAGAAGCATCACCACAGACACATGAATAATGTGTTGCTCTATAACATCTACACAGAACTAGGTGGTAGGAATTTTTCAGCTTCATTATAATCTATGGGATCACTGTCATATATATAAGGTTCATTGCTGACCAAAATGATGTTATGCAGTACATGACTATACATTCACATTGTTGTGCAACCATCACCACCATGCGTCACCAGAATTTTTTCTGTCTTGCAAAACTGAAATGCTATACCTGTCAAAAAATAACTCCCCATTTCCTCTCTCCCAGCCCCTGACAACCACCATTCTATTTTCTATCTCTAAGAATTTGACTGCTCAAAGTGCCTCATATAAGTGGGATCATACAGTACTTGTACTTTTATGACTGACATTTCATTTTTCATAACATCCTCAAGGTTCATCCATGTTGTAGCATGTGTCAAAATTTCCTTCCTTTTTAATGCTGAATAATATTTCATTATATGTATATGCCACATTTTATCATTTGTCTGCTGATGAATATTTGAGTTGCTTCTGTCTTTTGGCTATTGCAAACTTGTAGTGCTCTATGAATATGAACCTACAAATATCTGTTTGTGTCACTGCTTTTAATTCTGAAGAACAAAGTTTGAGGACTCACTACCTCATTTCAGAATGTACTACAAAATGACAGTAATCAGAACAGTATGGCACTGGCATGAAGACAGACACACAGACCAATGGAACAGAACATAGAAACCAGAAATAAATCCTCACATATATGGTCAAAAGATTTCTGACAAGGTTGCCAAGACTATTCAATGGGGACAGACCATCTTTTCAACAAATGGTGCTGGGAAAACTGGATATCTATATGCAAAAGAATGAAGTGGGAACACCATATACAAAAATTAACTCAGAATGGACCAAAAACCTAAATATAAAACTAAAACCCTTAGAAGAAAATGCAGGGGAAAGGCTTCATGTCACTGGATTTGGTATTGATTTTGTGAATATGACTCCAAAGGCAACAAAAGGAAAAACAGACAAATTGAACTTTATCAAAATTAAAAACTTGTGCTTTGAATAGGGTATATTATCAATAGGGCAAAAAAGCAGCCTACAGAATGAGAGAAAATATTTGCAAATCACATGTCAGATTAAGGATTAATAACCAGAATATATAGAGAACTTCTAAAACTCTACAACAAAAAAACCAACAACCCAATTAAAAAATAGGCAGAAGACTTGAATAGACATTTATCTAAAGAAGATATGTAAATGACCAATGAGCACATGAAAAGATGCTCAACATCACTAATTATTAGGGAAATGCAAATCAAAACCACAGTGGCATACCACTTTATACTCATTAGGATGGCTATTATCAAGAAAACAGGAAATAACAAGTGATGTTGAAGATGTAATAGAATTGGAAAGCTTGTGCGCTGTGGGTGGGAATCTAAAAAGGTCCAACCACTATGGAAAATGATATGTCAGTTCATCAAAAAATTAGAATTACTGTATGATCCAGCAACATGCCTTTCTTTCCCTCTCTCTGCCTCTCTTTTTTTAATCCAGTGAAGGAGTTATCCTAGAAAATGAGATGAAAATATTGACACATATTTTATTTAGGTTTGTTTCCCTTATTTATTGCTTTGATGACCTTTTGTGAATTTGTTTTTCCAAATAAAGAATTTAGAATCTACTAAAATTAGAATTGGTACAAGTGGTCACTGTATTTTAATTTCTCTAAAAATTAAAATGAATATTCTCACGGTTGATCTGTTGACCAGTGACTTAACAAATAACATTTAAGAATCTAAGCTATTGAATATATTTTGTAGGATGTCAGAGCTGGAGAGAGATTAAGGATTTGTCTAGTCTAGTGGTTCTCAATTGGTGGTGATTTTGGCAATGTCTAGAGATATTTTTGGTTGTCACAACTGGTGGATGACACTGGCATTTACTGGATAGAGACCAGGGATGGTGCTCAATATCCTACCATGCACAGGACAGCCCTCCCCAACAAACCAAGAACTATCTGGCCCAAAATATCAGTACTGCTGAGATTGAGAAACCCTGATCTAATCCATTGCCACCTAATGTAGAAACAAGTTCTAAGAGGTTAATGTTACCAAGTTGCCCAGTGGCAAAGGGGTAAGCCAGCTCTGGAGCGCAAGCTTCTCAAAACCTTATTCTAGGCTTTTTTGTACTATATTGTTTTCCCTTCTTATTTCTAAATGAGTAACTCATTTATATAAAAACATAAATACAAGGAATTCTAATAAAGCAAAGCTCAAGGATTTTGATTATTCATGGTGTAAGAAGCAACTAGCTATCAGAAACCCATATTAAAAAGCATTAAGTTGTTCTGGGGTGGCAGCAGCTGCTTTAAGTACAGTATTTTTTTCCTTAATTGATTAAACAATAAATATTAGAGCTGCCAACAGGTGTTCTCTTTGACATTTTAAGCAACAGTTGGAATGTAATGCCCTTAAGCCAGTTTTTCTCAGTCTTATTTGACAATGATATGCTTTTAAAATTTTCGAATGTGAGCACCAGCTGGGGCTTAGGAGATAGGCTTGGATTAAAGGAGACCAGGAAAAATAGGTAATTATTGTTAGAAAAGTGTAAAATTGATTCGTGTATTTTTTTTAACCTTCAGAATGAAGGATTAGAAAAGTGAAACTATATTTTATTAAAAGCAATGTGTATTAAAAGAATGGACAATCTTTTATTTTACATTTCCATTTTCAAGTATGACTTATGTCACAGGTCCACTTAATATTAGGGATGATGTTGCTAAATTAGCTTCTCAAACCTGGTGCTGAGTCTTCTGACAATCCTCTTTCACACAAGTACCTTTGATAGAAGGAAGAACACAGACTTTTTTTTTCTTCAGTGTTTAGTACTTCTTTATTTTTGTTTAGGTTTTTTTTTAAATTGAAAAATAATTGATTTAACATATTTGTGGGGTACAGAGTTGAATATCAATTCCTGTGTACAACATGTGATGATCAAATTAGGTCAATTAGCATGCTCATCATTACAAAACATAATCATTCCTTGTGTCCATTAACCAGTTTCTCGCTACCCATCCCTCTGCCTTTCCCACTTCTAGTAACCACAGTTCTATATTCTCCTTCTGAAAGTTCAACACACTGTTGTGATTGTTGTTTCTTTCTCTTTCTCCTTCTGTCCCACTTATGAGTGAGAACATGATATTTCTCTCTCTGGGCCTGGCTTGTTTCACTTAACATAATTTTATCCATGCTCATCCATGTAGCTGCAAATGGCAGAATTTCGTTCTTTTTTTATGGCTGAGTGGTATTGCGTTGTGTATATATACCACATTTTCCTTATCCAGCCATCCGTCAGTGGACATTTAGGTTGGTTCCAACTCTTGGCTATTGTGAGTAGAGCTGTGATAAACATAGGAGTGCAGGTATCCCTTTGGCATGATGATTTATTGCTGGATCATAGGACAGTTCTCCCTGTAATTGAGAAACCTCCATCCTGTTTTCCATAGTGGTTGTACTAATTTACAGTCCCACCAACAGTGTAGGAGTGTTCCCTTCTCTCCACACCCTCGCCAACATTTGTTATTAACCCTCTTTTTGATTACAGCCAGTCTAACTGGGGTGAGATATCTCAGTGTGGTTTTGATTTGCATTTCCTGATGATTAGTGATGTTGAGCATTTTTTCATATGCTTATTGGATATTTGTAGGTCTTCTTTTGAGAAATGTCTGTTCAACTCCCTTGCCCATTTTTTCATCAGATTATTTACTTTTTTACTGATAAGTTGTTTGAATTTTGGTATATTCTGGATATTAATTCCTTGTTGGATGTATAGTTTGCAAATATTTTCTCCCATTCTATAGGTTGTCTTTTCTCTCTGTTGATTGTTCCTTTGCTGTGCAGAAACTTTTTAGTTTGATTTAATTCCATTTGTTTATTTTTCCTTGTGTTGCCTGTGCTTTTGAGGTCTTATTCATAAAGTCTTTGCCCAGTTCTATATCCTGAGGTGTTTCCCTTATGTTTTCTTCTAGGAGTTTTATAGGTTTAGATCTGATATGAAAGTCTTTAATGTATTTTGAGTTGATTTTGGTATATGATGAGATGTATGGGTCTAAGTTTCATTCTTTTATACATAGAGATCCACTTTTCCCAGCACCATTTTCTGAAGAGGTTGTCCTTTCCTCAGTGTATATTCTTGGTGCCTTTGTCAAAGATTAGTTGGCTATAAGTATATGGATTGGTTTCTGGGTTCTCTATTCTCTTCCATTGGTCTATGTGTCTGTTTTTATGCCAGTACCATGCTATTCTAGTTACTATACCTTTGTAGCGTAGTTTGAAGTCAGGTAGTGTAATGGTTCCAGCTTTAATTTTTTTGCTCAGGATTGCTTTGGCTGTTCAGGGTCCTATTGTTCCATATGAATTTTAGGATTGGTTTTCTATTTCAGTGAAGAATGCCATTGGTGTTTTGACAGGGATTGCACTGAATCTGTAGATAGCTTTAGGTATTGTGGACATTTTCATTGTGGTAGTTCTTCTAATCCAGTAACAGAATATCTTTCCATCTTTTTGTATTCTCTTTAATTTCTTTCAGAAAATTTCTTTTTTATAGTTCTCATTGTAGAGATCTTTCACCTCCTTGGTTAAATTTATTCCTAGGTATTTTATTCTTTGGTAGCTATTGTAAATGGGCTTCCGTTCTTGATTTTTTTTTTTTTCTGCTTGTTCATTGTTGGTGTATAATAATACTACTGAGTTTTGTGTATTCATTTTGTATCCTGCAACTTTGCTGAATTCATTTATCAGCTCTAAGAATATTTTGGTACAGTCTTTTGTTGCCTGTGCTTTGAGGTCTTATTCATAAAGTCTTTGCCCAATCCTACATCCTGAAGTGTTTCCCATCTGTTTTCTTCATATAGGATCATGTCATCTGGGAAGAGGGACCATTTGACTTCATCTTTTCCATTTTTGATGGCCTTTATTTCTTTCTTTTTCCTGATTGTTCTGGCTAACACTTCCAATACTGTATTGAACTGGTGTGGGGAGAGTTGAGCATCCTTGTCTTGTTCCTCTTCTTAAAGGAAAACCTTTTAGCTGTTCCCCATTTAGGATGATGATGGTAGTGGGTTTGTTATAAATGGCTTTTTTTGTGTTGAGATACTTTCCTTCTACATGTAATTTGTTAAGAGTCTTTATCATGAAGGGATGCTGAATTTTGTCACATGCTTTTTCTGCATCTATTGAGATAATCTTATGGTTTTTGTCCTTGATTTTGTTGATGTGGTGTATCACATTTACTGGTTTGCATATATTGAACCATCCTTGCATGCCTGGGATGAATCCCACTTAATCTTTTTGATATGCTGCTGTATTCTGCTTCCTAATATTTTGTTGAATATTTTTGCATCTATGTTCATCACAGATGTTGTCGTGTATCTTTCTTTTTTTATTGTGTCTTAGTCTGATTTTGGTATCAGGGTGATGCTGGCCTCATAGAATGAGTTTGGGAGAATGGCCTCTGTTTCAATTTGGAATAGTTTGAAGAGAATTCATATTATATCTTCTTTAAAGTCTTGGTAGAATTCATTAGTGAGGTCATGCTGCCCTGGGCTTTTCTTTGTTGGAGACTGCTGATTACTGCTTCAATCTTGTTGCTTGTTATTGGTCTGTTTTCTATTTCTTCTTGGTTCAGTCTTGGTAGTTTGTATAAGTCCAGAAATTTATCCATTTCCTCCAGTTTTTCAAATTGGTTGGTATATAGTTGTTCATAATAGTCTGTAATGATTCTTTGTATTTTGTGGTATTGATTATAATGTCTCCTTTTTCATTTCTGATTTTTGTTATTTTTGTCTTCTTTATTTTTTCTTTAGTTAATGTGGCCAATAGCGTGTCTATTTTTTTTGTCTTCTCAAAAAAATAACTTTTTGTATCATTGATTTTTTTTTTTTTGTATTCTTTTGGTCTCTTTCATTTAGTTCTGCTCTGATCTTAATTATTTCTTTCTATCTACTAGTTTTGGGATTGGATTGTTCTGTTTTTTCTAGTTCTTTGAAGTATAATGTTAGGTTGTTTATTTCAAGTCTTTTTATTCTTTTGATGTAAGCACTTATTGCAATAAATATCCCTCTTAGTACTGCTTTTGCAGTGTCCCATAAGTTTTGGTAAGTAGTGCTTGTATTTTCATTTGTTTCAAGGAATTTTTTGATTTCCTGCTTTATTTCTTCATTGACCCATTGCTTGTTCAGAAGCATGTTGATTAATTTCCATTTATTTATATAGTTTCCGAAGTCTTGTTAGTTGTTAATTTCTAATTTTATTCCATTGTGGTCTGAAAATATACTTGATATGATTTCAGTCTTAAAATTTGTTGAGACTTAATTTGTGGCCTAACATGTGGTCTCTCCTGGAGAATGGTCTGTGTGCTCATCAGAATAATGTATATTATGTTGTTGTTGGGTGAAATGTTCTGTATACAGCTGTCAAGTCCATATGGTTTAAAGTGCCATTTAAATTCAATATTTCCCTGCTAATTCTTTGTCAGGATGATCTGTCCACTCCTGAGAGTGGTATTGATAGTCCCCAGCTATTACAGTGTTTGGGTCTATCTCTCTCCTTGATCTGGGTACTTGGATATTAGTTGCATATATATTTACTGTATATCTTCCTGCTGCATTGGTCCTTTTGTCATTATATAGTGTCCTTCTTTGTCTCTTTTTATATTTCTTACTTTGAAGTCTGTTTTATCTGGTATAAGTATGGCATCTCCTTCTCATTTTGGTTTCCCTTTTTGTGGAATATCTTTTTCCATCCCATCACTATTCATCTTTGTTTATCTTTATTGGTGAAGTGAGTTTCTTGCAGACAATATGTAGTTGGATCTAGTTTTTAACTCTTTCAGACAATCTATCTTTTAAGTGGGGAATTTAATACATTTACATTCATGGTTGTTATCAAAAGGTATTGCCTTATTGCTGCCATTTTATGAATTTCTTTTTGGTTGTTTTTTATTTTGTTCCTTTTTTTCTCTTTTGTTGTTTTTCTTTGCTGTTGGTGTTTTTTTGTAGTGATAAGATGTATTTTCTTTCTCTTTCTCATTTGTGTATCAGTTCTACTAGTGGTTTTCATTTTTTCTAGTGTATTTATGGTGACATATATTTTGATTCCAGATGCAGGACTCCCTTTAGGATTTGTTGATGGGCTGGTTTTGTGGTGGTGAATTCCCAAAGTTTTTGTTTTTCTGGGAAAGATAGTATTTCTCCTTCATTTGTGAAGGAAAGCTTTGCTGGATATAGTATTTTTGGTCAGCAGTTCTTTCTTTTAGCACTTTGAATATGTCATCACATTCTCTCCTGGACTGCAGGGTTTCTCTTGAGAAGTCTGCTGTTAGCCTGATGGGGATTCCCTTATCGGTGATTTGATGCTTTTCTCTTGCTGTTTCTATAATTCTTTCTTTCACTAGATATTTTTAATTGTCTTATTTTTGACAGCTCACTGTCTAACTTTTGCATATTGAATCCAGTGATTTTTCTTGACTTTTTATATATTCAGAATTCATTCTTATTTGGTTTGAATATAATTTTTTAATGATAATGCTTTTTTTTGTTTGTTTTAAATTTCCCATTTTAGCCATAGATTATGGAGGAATTGGTGCATATAGTATAAGTATAAGTTTTTATTCTGCTTTTTTTTTCAGCTGGCTGGTAAGGGGTTATGAACCCATGATCTTGGGATTATAAGGCTGTGCTCTAAACAACTGAGCTAACTGGCCAACCAGTTAGTGAATAATTCATATTAGACTTTAAAAATTAGATAAAATACAAATATAAATTGAAATTTTAGGAGATATTTAACATAAAATGACATCCACTAAAAAGATGAATCACATCTAAGGTGAGTTTATAAATACTATGTATTACTGCTCAGGTTGAATGTCAGTTATTGTGTGAATTCCTACCATTCCTGGCTATGACTGACCTGTACATAAAGGCAGATTAGAACATGTTATTATAACTACTATAATTGTGTATTCAGCATTTTTCTTTCATATACAATAACATCTTTTAGAAGGACATAGGAGTCCCTTTGGGACAATGAGAGTAGGACTAAAAACATATTAAAACAATATAATTATAAAGTTTGCAATTTTTGATAAATTTGCAAAATGCAGTAGTGATTATGTCTCTTTATCATTGACCCCTTAGATTTTCATGTTCCAGTATTGATGATGATGGGGGAGAGGATGTTAAATTAATTTTGCTTTTATGCTCCCTTGACTTAACTGTTTAAGACTATTATATTTATCTTTTGTCACAGTCATTTTTTTGTTTTTCAATGAAAAGCCACAGGCAGTGAAGGAATTAAAAATGGACCCACTCCTACTGCTATTTTGGAGATTCACAGAGTAGCTTAGATCAGTCCAGTTACAAAAAATACACATTTTTCTTTTTTCTTTCAACAGCATTGTGTCTTCCTTTGTTTTACATTCTCAGAGTTAATTGATAATCCTTGGCGATTATCAGTTAACACTTCAACCAAAGTTCTCAAAATTAAAAAAAAGCCAGTGAAGAGTATCAGTGAATATAGCCAATATAGATCCTCAAAATTACCAGGGCTGAAGGTGAATCAGTATAATAATTTTTACAGAACAGTTCAGATTGGCCAATATCTGGGAAGGTCTATTTTGTTCATCTTGAGGAAACAGATCACTAAGTCTGTTGAATTACAACTGAGAATGTTCTTCCTTCCAGAAGTTGCATGCCTGATGGCCATGGCAGCTGTATGGCAACTTCACGTTGCCATTGTGCTTAAATAATTGAGTTGTGTCATCATTTACCTGAGGTCACTTAACTGTCTCAGGCAGTTTGAATCTAAATGTGTGGATTATTACGCAGCTGGACATTCTGTGCCTCTAATTCGAATGTGCTATTCCACTGTTTAGTACCTTAAATGCAGTTATAACATTATATTATAATAATAATTAAGTTCACTAGGAAAAAATATTTTCCAGTCAAACTAGGTGTAGCCAATAAAAACAGCCCTGCATGGAGGACAGCATTAATGTCACTTGCCAGATATTTTTTGAGCAAGACTGCCTATGTAAAAGTCATGGAGGATTGGAGTACAGTGCTTTGTTTTCTGTTCTCATTTTACATAGATGAGATTTCTCAGTTGCTTTGATTGGCAGAGTTGATGAAGGATCAAGTAGGTAAAGATTGGCAAATGTCATGTGCTAAGAAATCACTTGGGAAGCTTGTTGGACAAGAAGCTTTCTGTTTCTTGGTGAGCAGCTATACCCAAAGGCAGCTTTAGAAGTGAAGTGCCTGACCTTCTCTTGTGGCATCCTGCCATCCCTCTCCCCCAGGTCCTTTGGCAGCCAGCCAGAAATGGTGGCATCTGGCCAACCATAAATTAGACAAAGGATTCTTATTCTGTAGCTTTGGCTTATGGAAACTCAAGCATCTTTAATAATAAGGAATTTCTTCTCAATTTTTGGGCAGGCCGTTAATTTAACTCATCTTTTCCTCTTTTCTGGTCATTGCCAGGTTGGAATGCAGCAGAATCAAAGAAACTTGTTTCTAAGACAAAAGAGAACACACATGATCCCAATAATTAAGATAAATTCTTAATTAATCAAGACCCTATAGACACTGAATTTGAGCATTTCGTTCTTAAAAAAAGAGGTTCTTCAAAACTAAAAACTTAAAATTCTTAATTCTTTAATCAAAGAAAGGAAAGAAGCGTATTAAATGGCATAAACCCATTGTATTTATTTAAATCTAAATTAAACACTTGATGGACATTAAAGAGAAAGCTTCCACAATGTTCTGAACAAATTCTTAAGTCCAATTAGGCAACTCAGTCATTTGCCTGAAGAGGACACTTTTTCTTTTGTCAGATACAGATACGGTGGCATTTATGCTCAAGGACCATTTAGCCATTTAGCTTTTAATTATTATGTATATACACGTCAAAGAAGGTTGCAACTCTGCTCAGAATGTATAACTCTATATAAAAAGAGGAAAGTGTGGTATTTTGACATGCTGTTATTGCACTAGTTATGTTCTCTTTAACAGCTTCATTCATTCCACAGTCTGCTGAAAGTGTATCAGGAGGGTGTAAAGCTACAGCAATAGCTACACGACTATGCCAGTTGTTGGGTTGAGGCAATAGCTATGCCATTTGTATTGTCAGGGCTAGGGCTCAGACCCTTAAAACCTGTACAGACTGGGTCACCAGACCCCTCACACACAGGTCCACGCTAGGTAGTTGGGAAAGATCCTGGGAGCCATTGGCAGACAACACGAGCTTGGTCGTCGGTGGCGGCGGCGGTGGTAGCATTTCAGGGCATCCTGGGGGCACTGGCAGCAGCAGCAACAGCCTCCAGCAGCAGTAGTGGCCTCCCTGTGGCCCCCCTGGGGGCATCCTGGGGGTGCGGGGTGCCATGGATCAGAGCCACTTATCTTTTATACTTAAGTCCATAACCCAGGACACGTAGGTGCACATGCGCAATTACATTAGACAGCCAAGGAACACCTGGGCGCACGTGCATATATACATCAAATGCTCGGCAAGATTCTGAACATCTGAGGGGCCCTGATCATTTTCCTATATTTTCCCAACAGAGGGGAACTTGGATCTGTTGGGAACCTCCAACCTACCCAGCCTCTCCCGATTTCTCTCAGATACTTGTAGGCAAAATTTGAGCCAGATAGTCTCAGTGAAGCATTTGCTTCATTCAGGTTTTGCCAAATTATCTTTATTTGCCCTTATATCTCATTCATAGTTTCTCTCTTAGAGCATGGGGCAGAAGGCAGTATATGACACAGCTTTAGCTCTCATTACATTTAAAGATTTCAGTAAAGTAAAATTTCAGTAAAATTTGTTCTCAATTTTTTCAGCTTAAGTGATCCTTAGCTCTAGTATTCATTTTATTAAGGGAAGTACAGCCAAGTTACTTCACAATCTTTAACTGTTTAAATTTCCTTGTAACAGTATAGTGCCACTGCTATCATCATTTCCATGTCACCTCCCATTTCTCCCAGAATAATCTCTGCGTTTCAAGGAAGTACAGGATCAGAGAATAGGCATTGTTCTTAATGAGAGTTGTACATAGATACATGACTTTCACTTACATAATGTGTCAGGATTTCCTTGCTCAGTTTTATTTCTGCTGGTCTCCTTCTGGTATTATTTGTATCTATTTCGGTCTCTTAATTTCTGCTGAATTGCTAAGGGATTAGGTCCAGTTGTCAGCATTCAATGTATTTTCTCACTTCCAGACCACATGGAATCTTCTTGTGGATGCTTTAGCAGTTGATCAGTGCCTTGCCTTTCCTGTTCTCTTCTTGTGATCACTGTGCATAACCATAAGTGGACTTATGGCTACTTATTATTTAGGATGGAGTGGACTCTCCATCCTCTGGAGCACAGCCAATAAAAAGGAGACAAAGAGGCCTCTGTTAATGGTGCAGTGACATAAGGATCTGTGGTCCCTGGCTTTGCTAACATTGTGGTATCAAGGGTAACAGAGAAGACTTTAATCTTCATCAGTTCCCCAAACCACTTAATGCATACATCAAATCTAAGTAAAAACAATGGGCTTGCTATGAAAATGTAAATTTAAGACAAGCCCTCTGGCTTTGGCTTTTATCTGGAATGGTTCCCCTAAGCTTTCCAATATAGATATTCTGGAGCCTCCACTGCCTGGCAACTCCATTGGTTTTATTTGTTTGGGTCAGTTTTATAGTTTCTGCAGAACTGGAAGATTGCCATTCAAAATAGCCCTGGTTTCATTCACACATGTGATATGATTGCTGGGCCAACTGCTCACAGTTGTGAAGGGATAACAAGTTGACAATGGGCTGAATTATACTCAGTAAAGAGAGGCTGGCATGGACTCTTACCGTTGCGATATTGACTAGTGGGCACAGGAAGTAGGTAGTTAATATTAAAGTACCATTTGACGAGTAAAAAAAATCACCAAACTTTGTCTAAGCTAAGGCACTTCTTTAGTATGTCCTGGGATCACTCAAATTATTTTCCTAATTACAGAGTACAATTTATTAGGCCCAAGAGCTTGTTGGAGATGCCATCCTAGGAAGGTAGGTGCTTTCCTCTTGTGTTTGTGTACATCTGTGGGATAAGGATTCGAAACTGGTCTCAGACAGCTGCAGCACAGTTCATTTTACAGCACTGCTTCCTGCCCTTGCCCATATGTTGTAATGCTGATGCTTAGGTCTCACACGAGAGATTCTGAGTTACTGGTATGGGGTGTGGCAAGGGTGTTGCAGTTTTGAAAAGTTCCCAGGTTATTCAAATGCGCAGCCAAGTTTGAAAACTATTGGTCTAGAAGCTACGAAAAATTTTAAGATGTGGTCCCTACCTTTAAGGAAATCACAGTATACATAGGCTAAAGCATAATTGTGTGGTAAGTAAAATAAGTGTAAAAATGAAATAATATAAAATTATATAAGAAATGCCCAGAAGCTTTGTTTGTTTCTCTTATTTAGGCTAGAATTTAAGTGGCAGAGGGTGAATTAAATTGTGCACTGACAGTTTTGATAGAAAATGGCAGCTGAGACTGCTGGAAAAAGAGAACATTGAACATAGGCATCTACTTTTGTTCCCTTTCAAAACCCCACTGAAACGTCAAGGGATCTTCTTTTGTAAAGTCCTAAATCCACAAGGACAAGGAGAATGGGATTGGAGACCATCTGAATAATATGTTAGAAGCTGGAAGGTAAATGGCTTAATAGGCTTAGAAAAACAGAATCCGGAGTGGGCAGTGGGGCAGCTAAGAACCAGCCTGGTTTAAATCAAAGAATTCCCCAAAGGCTCAGGAATTAGCAACATTGAGTATCCCTGGGAAGAGGGATGAAGAGGGTGGGGTTCTACAATATGGAGAATTGGTCAAAAGTCTTTTTAAGAAGCCCTCAGATTTCCAGCTTCCTTCCACCACCTGGCAGAATTCTGGAGGTTAATTCTCCAGGGAGAGGGAGGGTAAAACACATCTAGCTGTAAGGGAGGCTGGGAAATGTAGTCTTTATTCTGTGTGGCTGTGTGCCCAGCTAAAACTCTGGGGTTTTGTTGCTATTGCAGAAGGGGAGAATGAATATTGGGGGACACTTAGTAGTTAGTACTTTGCATGTACGCAGAGGCATTTGCTACATTAGCATAATAATATTGATAATGATAACGATGGTGATGATAACAGTAACAACAAAAGCTTATAGTACTTTTTATATGCCCAGCACTGTTTGAAGAATGTTACATAGGTTAACTCACCCAATCCTCACATCTTGTGAAGTTAGTTCTATTATTATCCCACTTTGCAGATACAGAAAATGAGACACAAAAAGGTTAAGTAACTTCTCCAAGTTTTCACAACTAGAACCATGCCTGAGATCTCATCTTTCTGTGATTGAACCTGACGTTGTAATTAAGTTTCAAAAGAACCTGATTTCTAATTAATGTTGTTCATTGTATTGGCTTGTGTGTTCTCTTTGAAAAAAATGATTTTACTGATATATATGCTCAATAAAGATAAGGAGTTATTACTTATGAGTTTTATAAAACCATTTTATGTTTGTACATACTCAAGTAGCATTAGAATACAAATAATTTAACATTTGTCATCTATTAATTTTAGAGGTCTGTATATTTTGAACACTGTCACAGAAGGTGGTGAGCGAGTGAGATGGTTAAATTGGTAATTTAGAACATAACTTTGGCTACAGAGTGCTAGGAAGCTGACACTAAAGGCAGGTGATACTAGAAGTGAGGTGATGGCTGAGTCCAAAGGTTTTTAAATGTCAGTGTGCATTAGAAGCAACTGGAAGGCTTGTTAAAATAACAGATTTTTGGATCCCACCTCCAGGATTTCTGATTTAATAGGTCTGAGGTGGGGCCCAAGGATTTTCTAACAGGTTTCCAGATGTGGCTGCTACTACTGATCTGAGAACCACACTTTGAGAACCACTACATCTATAGCAGAGATGATGAGAGTCTAGACTGTGGCACTGGATGGCGACGAGCTGGGGAGTAAAGTCGGTCAGGGAGAACTGACAGGACTTGAAATTCTTTGGAAGTTGAGGCAAATGGAGAGGAAAGGTTCTAGGGCAATTGTGAGGGGTTAAATATTGAATGAATGATAGACTGAAACATTTGTACTGGGTGTAGCAGTTAGGAGGCCTTTGGTGCCTTGCTGACCTAAATAAGAGCATTTTTCCATGGAAAAGTAGGGTCAGAAATAGGTTAGAAGACTAAGGCTTTGGGGAGATACAATTAAATCCTTTGATATCACATAGAATAAATGTAGGTTTCTTTAATTCTGAAATGCTGAGTTATACTCTGTACAGCTTATTTTAGCTGGCCATCTGATTTGGACCAAACTAAATGCTTCCATCATGTTAGTCTTCAAGATACTTTCAGGCTTTCCACTGAACTTTTGTTTGAAAATGGATCTGGCTTTAAAAACGTGTCTATGTAAACTTTATTTCAAGTGAAACATCCTTCTGCAGGTATGCTTATTAGTTTCAAATCAAGGTAGAAGCCTCCTTTCTGTTTGCATTTTCTTATGTATGGTGACTCTTAAGCTCTACCTGCCTCTTGGATCTTGCCTGTGGATCCTCAAAACAACTCATATTTAAAACTTCAGAGATGTCAAGTTGTTGGTTTTATTTTGTAGTTTCTCTTACTGCTGTCTGTACTGTCCCTATTATAGTTTGTACCTTCATTATTTTTGATGTAGATGATTATATTTGTCATGAGAGTCTTTGTTCTCACTCTTCTTCCTAATCTAGTTCATATTATATACATCTATCTGTGAGATTGTTTTCCTAAATTATAGCTGTGATCACAGCACTCCCTTGCATAAAATCTTCACCATGTTTAATAGTACAGTCCAGTTTTCTTAGCTTAGTATTTAAGATATAAAGTGATCTGGCTTCAACTTTTGTTTCCAGCTTCAGTTTTCCCCCCACATTCTTGGCTGCATTAGTATTACCTATCAGTTGCACCCAGTCTTCTCTGAACCTCTCTGCCTTTCTATCCTCTCTCTGCTTCAAGTCCAACCTCTACTTCCAGACCTTGCATGTCTTCCTCATAGCCTTTGCCACCTAGAAGCAATCCCTCTCAACTGTCCTTGTTGGCTTCCATCTAGCACTGCATCTATAACTCATTATATTTTCTGCCATGTATTTACTTATCTATATGATTCACCTTCATGTCTCCCATGATGTCCATAATAGTGCCAAACACAAAGATTGGTTGAGTGAATGGAAGAATGAGAAGCCAGTTGTCATGATTTAGTGCAAGTAAAGGAAATAAAATGATGATTCATTTAACTGACAAGTAAGTGTGTTGCATATCAGTGAATGACTTTCTAATGGAATTTTCTAAAGCTGCTGTGAGTGAGGGTTTATGGGACCTCTCCAAAGTATAGTCAATCAACTGTCATCTCTTTTGATTGTTCAGAAATCCTTTTTATTTAACTTCTTTTTTTTTTTTTTTTTAAATTTTATTTTGTCGATATACATTGTAGCTGATTAATGCTCCCCATCACCAAAACCTCCCTCCCTTCTCCCTCCCCCCCTCCCCCCCAACCATGTCCTTTCTGTTTGTTTGTTGTATCAACTTCAAATAATTGTGGTTGTTATATCTTCTTCCCCCCCCACCCCGGTTTGTGTGTGTATGTGTGTATGTGTGTGTGAATTTATATATTAATTTTTAGCACCCTCCAATAAGTGAGAACATGTGGTATTTCTCTTTCTGTGCCTGACTTGTTTCACTTAATATAATTCTCTCGAGGTCCATCCATGTTGTTGCAAATGGCAGTATTTCATTCGTTTTTATAGCTGAGTAGTATTCCATTGTGTAGATGTACCACATTTTCCGTATCCACTCATCTGATGATGGGCATTTGGGCTGGTTCCAACTCTTGGCTATTGTAAAGAGTGCTGCGATGAACATTGGGGAACAGGTATACCTTCGACTTGATGATTTCCATTCCTCTGGGTATATTCCCAACAGTGGGATGGCTGGGTCGTATGGTAGATCTATTTGCAATTGTTTGAGGAACCTCCATACCATTTTCCATAGAGGCTGCACCATTTTGCAGTCCCACCAACAATGTATGAGAGTTCCTTTTTCTCCGCAGCCTCGCCAGCATTTATCGTTCATAGTCTTTTGGATTTTAGCCATCCTAACTGGGGTTAGATGGTATCTCAATGTGGTTTTGATTTGCATTTCCCGGATGCTGAGTGATGTTGAGCATTTTTTCATATGTCTGTTGGCCATTTGGATATCTTCCTTAGAGAAATGCCTACTTAGCTCTTTTGCCCATTTTTTAATTGGGTTGCTTGTTTTCTTCTTGTAAAGTTGTTTGAGTTCCTTATATATTCTGGATATTAATCCTTTGTCAGATGTATATTTTGCAAATATTTTCTCCCACCCTGTTGGTTGTCTTTTAACTCTTTTAATTGTTTCTTTTGCTGTGCAGAAGCTTTTTAGTTTGATATAATCCCATTTGTTTATTTTTCCTTTGGTTGCCCGTGCTTTTGGGGTTGTATTCATGAAGTCTGTGCCCAGTCCTATTTCCTGAAGTGTTTCTCCTATGTTTTCTTTAAGAAGTTTTATTGTCTCAGGGTGTATATTTAAATCCTTAATCCATTTTGAGTTGATTTTAGTATACGGTGAGAGGTATGGATCTAGTTTCATTCTCCTGCATATCGATATCCAGTTATCCCAGCACCACTTGCTGAAGAGGCAGTCCCTTCCCCAGTGAATAGGCTTGGTGCCTTTGTCAAAGATCAGATGGCAGTAAGTGTGTGGGTTGATTTCTGGATTCTCTATTCTATTCCATTGGTCAGTGTGTCTGTTTTTATGCCAGTACCATACTGTTTTGGTTATTATAGCTTTGTAGTATAGCTTAAAGTCAGGTAGTGTTATGCCTCCAGCTTTATTTTTTTTGCTGAGCATTGCTTTGGCTATGCGTGGTCTTTTATTGTTCCATATAAATGTCTGAATAGTTTTTTCCATTTCTGAGAAAAATGTCTTTGGAATTTTGATGGGGATTGCATTGAATTTGTATATCACTTTGGGTAGTATGGACATTTTCACTATGTTGATTCTTCCAATCCAAGAGCATGGAATATCTTTCCATCTTCTTGTATCCTCTCTAATTTCTCTCAGCAGTGGTTTGTAGTTCTCATTATAGAGATTTTTCACCTCCTTGGTTAACTCAATTCCTAAGTATTTTATTTTTTTGGTGGCTATTGTAAATGGGCAGGCTTTCTTGATTTCTCCTTCTGCATGTTCACTATTGGAGAAAAGAAATGCTACTGATTTTTGTGTGTTGATTTTGTATCCTGCTACTGTGCTGAAATCATTTATCAATTCCAACAGTTTTTTTGTAGAGGTTTTAGGCTGTTCGATATATAGGATCATGTCATCTGCAAACAGGGACAGTTTGACTTCATCTTTTCCAATCTGGATGCCCTTTATTTCCTTCTCTTCTCTGATTGCTCTGGCTAGTACTTCCAACACTATGTTGAATAGGAGTGGTGAGAGTTGGCATCCTTGTCTAGTGCCTGTTCTTAAAGGAAAAGCTTTCAGCTTTTCCCCATTCAGGATGATATTGGCAGTGGGTTTGTCATATATGGCTTTAATTATGTTGAGATACTTTCCCTCTATACCTAACTTATAGAGGGTCTTTGTCATGAATGAGTGCTGAACTTTATCAAATGCTTTTTCAGCATCTATAGAGATGATCATATGGTCCTTGTGTTTGAGTTTATTAATATGGTGTATCACATTTATTGATTTGCGTATGTTGAACCAACCTTGCATCCCTGGGATGAATCCCACTTGATCGTGATGAATAATTTTTCGTATGTGTTGCTGTATTCTGTTTGCTAGTATTTTATTTTATTTATTATTTTTTATTTTTATTTTTTTTTTATTTTTTGTCGGTTTTTTTTTTTTTTTTTTTCCGTGACCGGCACTCAGCCAGTGAGTGCACCGGTCATTCCTACATAGGATCCGAACCCGCGGCGGGAGCGTTGCTGCGCTCCCAGCGCAGCACTCTACCGAGTGTGCCACGGGCTCGGCCCTGTTTGCTAGTATTTTAGTGAGGATTTTTGCATCTATATTCATCAAGGATATCGGCCTGTAGTTTTCTTTTTTGGTTATATCTTTACCTGGTTTTGGTATCAGGATGATGTTTGCTTCATAGAATGAGTTTGGGAGATTTGCGTCCGTTTCAATCTTTTGGAATAGTTTGTAAAGAATCGGTGTCAATTCCTCTTTGAATGTTTGGTAAAATTCTGCTGTGAATCCATCTGGTCCTGGGCTTTTCTTTGTTGGGAGCCTTCTGATAACAGCTTCAATCTCCTTTATTGTTATTGGTCTGTTCAAATTTTCTACGTCTTCACGGTTCAGTTTTGGGAGCTTGTGTGTGTCCAGAAATTTATCCATTTCCTCCAGATTTTCAAATTTGTTGGCGTATAGTTGTTTATAGTAGTCTCGAATGATTCCTTGTATTTCAGATGAATCAGTTGTAATATCGCCTTTTTCATTTCTAATTTTTGTTATTAGAGTCGTCTCTCTTCTTTTTTTTGTTAGCCATGCTAATGGTTTGTCAATTTTATTTATCTTTTCAAAAAACCAACTTTTTGATTCGTTGATCTTTTGAATTGTTTTTTGGTTTTCAATTTCATTCAGTTCTGCTCTGATCTTAATGATTTCTTTCCGTCTGCTAACTTTAGGATTGGATTGTTCTTGTTTTTCTAGTTCTTTAAGGTGAAGTGTTAGGTTGTTCACTTGCCATCTTTCCATTCTTCTGAAGTGAGCATTTAATGCAATAAATTTTCCCCTCAATACTGCTTTTGCAGTATCCCACAGGTTTTGGTATGATGTATCATTGTTTTCATTAGTTTCAATAAACTTTTTGATTTCCTGCTTGATTTCTTCTTGGACCCATATGTCATTAAGTAGAATGCTGTTTAATTTCCATGTGTTTGTATAGTTTCCAGAGTTTTGTTTGTTATTAATTTCTAGTTTTAATCCATTGTGGTCTGAGAAGATACATGGGATAATTCCAATTTTTTTGAATTTATTGAGACTTAATTTGTGACCTAATATGTGATCTATCCTGGAGAATGATCCATGTGCTGATGAGAAGAATGAATATTCTGAGGTTGTTGGGTGGAATGTTCTGTAGATATCTGCCAATTCCAATTGGTCTAGAGTCTTGTTTAGATCTTGTGTTTCTCTACTGATTCTTTGCCTAGATGATCTGTCTAATATTGACAGTGGAGTGTTCAGGTCCCCTGCTATTATGGTATTAGTGTCTATTTCCTTCTTTAGGTCTAATAGAGTTTGTTTTATAAATCTGGCTGCTCCAACATTGGGTGCGTACATATTTATGATTGTTATGTCTTCTTGATGGATCAGTCCTTTTATCATTAAGTAGTGTCCCTCATTGTCTCTTTTTATGGTTTTTAGTTTAAAGTCTATTTTGTCAGATATAAGAATAGCCACTCCAGCTCGTTTTTCTTTTCTGTTTGCATGGTAAATCTTTTTCCATCCTTTCACTCTTAGCCTGTGTGAATCTTTATGGGTGAGGTGGGTCTCTTGTAGGCAGCATATAGTTGGGTCCTGCTTTTTGATCCAGTCAGCCAGTCTGTGTCTTTTAATTGGGGAATTTAAGCCTTTAACATTAAGAGTTGTTATTGAAAGGTGTTGATTTATTCCTAGCATTTTATTGGTTGTTTGGTTGTCTTAGGTGTCTTTTGTTCCTTGCTTTCTGATTTACTGTTTGGTTTCTTTGTTTGTTGGTTCCTTAGGTTGTAGATAGTGTTTTTGTTAGCTTGTTTTCTCTTCATGAATGCCATTTTTATTGTACTAGCGGGTTTAGATTTTTCTTAGGTTTTTATGGCAGTGGTAGTTATTTTTCAGGAACCAAACCCAGTACTCCCTTGAGGATTTCTTGTAAGGGTGGTCTTGTGGTAGTGAACTCCCGCAGTTTTTGTTTGTCTGAGAAATATACTATTTGCCCCTCATTTCAGAAGGATAGCCTTGCAGGGTAGAGTATTCTTGGCTGGCAATCTTTGTCTTTTAGTATTTTGAAAATATCATCCCATTCCTTTCTAGCTTTTAGGGTTTGTGATGAAAAGTCTGATGTTAACCTGATTGGGGCTCCCTTATAGGTGATTTGACGCTTCTCTCTTGCAGCTTTTAAGATTCTCTCTTTGTCTCTGAGTTTTGCCAATTTGACTATGACATGTCTTGGAGAAGGCCTTTTTGGGTTGAACACGTTTGGAGATCGTTGAGCTTCCTGGATCTGAAGATCTGTGATTTTTCCTATACCTGGGAAGTTTTCTGCCACTATTTTGTTGAATATGTTTTCAATGGAATCTCCATTTTCCTCCCCTTCTGGAATACCCATGACTCGGATATTTGAGCGCTTGAGGTTGTCTGATATCTCTCTCAGATTTTCTTCCATGTTCTTGATTCTTTTTTCTTTCTTTTTGTCTGCTTGTGTTATTTCAAACAGCCCATCTTCAAGTTCAGAGGTTCTCTCTTCAACTTCGACAAGCCTGCTGGTTAAACTCTCCGTTGTGTTTTTTATTTCTCTGAATAACTTCTTCAGTTCAGCAAGTTCTGCTACATTTTTTTTCAGGACATTGATTTCCTTGTATATTTCCTCTTTCAGATCCTTTATACTTTTCCTCATTTCATCATGATGTCTAGCTGAGTTTTCTTGTATCTCATTCAGTTTCCTTAGAATTATCACTCGAAATTCCTTGTCAGTTATTTCAAGGGCTTCTTGTTCTATAGGATCTAGAGTATGAGATTTATTAACTTTTGGTGGTGTACTTTCTTGATTTTTTGTATTTCTGGTGTCTTTTTTTTGGTGTTTATTCATTGTGGCAGGGGGTTTCACAGTCCACCGGTTTAAGACTAATGACTAACTAGGATGTTGCTGTGGTTGCCAATTTGGTATGGCTCCCGCCGTGACTGCTCAGTTGGCCTCTAGTGTCTTGTGTGTGTGGTTGCCTCGGGTCTTGGGCTTCTCCGGGGATCCACCTTTCTAGTCAGCTTGTACTCTGCTGGGCTGGTGGATCACGTACCACAGGGTGTGTGATCTCTGTTGAGCTTTCACTTTCTGTACAGGACTTCTCCCCGTTCCGTGTGCTCTGGCCCAGGCTGTTAGATCGTGCAGTGGCGACCCCACCGGGTGTGTGGTTTCTGTCGAGTCTCCGCCTCTCTGGTCGCACGTCTCCCCCCTCTGTGCACACTGTGCTGGGCTGGGGCGTGTCTTCTGCACCCCTCGTCTATCAGCTGGGCCTTCAAGACCCTGCTCAGCACCGCCTCGCCCAGGAAGTCTATCAGGTTTCTGCTAGGCACAGACGACCGGTCTCTCTGGGTGCCTTTGTAGCACTGTGTAGATCTTTCTCGGGTCTTGTTCACCTTTGTATCCCCCCGGTATAAACCGAGTCTAGTGCCCGCCTGCAGCCTGCTCTCCGGCAGGTTCAAGCGGACCTGGGAACTCTCCTACCACACTATTCCCAACCAGAAATTCGTTAGGCTTTTTTCCAAACTGGTGGTCGCAGAGATGGTATCTGCCTCCCAGTAACAGGAAGTTTACCGGGGCCGGAGTCCAGGGTGTGGTGGAGTGACAGTCGGCCCGCCCGTACTTCCTAGCCCTCCCAAAACTGGTCGGGACGCCCCACACCCCCAGCCCTGCCAGAGAACCGCGGCGGGAGTGGGAGAGGAGGTCGGCCCGCAGGGTCCGGAAAGCCCCGCGCCAGGCCAAGCAAATGGGCTCAGTGATGGCCGAGCAGGGCGGAGCTGCCCGCACCTGGGAAAATGGAGGCAGCACCGTGGCAGTGAGTGGCCTGGTGGTGCAGGCGGGAGCCGCCTGGGCATCCACCCCCCGAACAGAGCTGTGCCAGGGATCACTCACAGTGCTGTGCCAGGTCGGGCGCTCGCTCTGTCTCTGGTTTGTTGCCTTCCGTGTTCTCGGCGCTGCCGCCTCGGGCTGTTCAGTCGCGGCGCCGCTCGGGCGCTCCCAGGAATCTTCTTTAATGCCGGCCTGAAACCTCGAATCCTGAATAGGGCAGCTGGCCGCCTTCAGTGCGGCCCCAGCCTCCGGGATCCTGGCTGCATCCACAGCAGCCCTGGCGTCGTGTTCCCTGTTTCAAGACTCACTTTTGCAGCTAAGAATCAGTTCTTTTCCTGCTCCACACTTCAAAGCTGTTGCCTGTAAATGAGGCAGCCTCTCCTGCCGGGGGCAAAGTGGCGTTGAGCCCCCACGACCGGCCAGCAGCAGCAGTCCTCCCTTAAGAGATGGCCAGAGGAAGGTCCACAAGTTTCCCGGCTGCCTGAGGCCCAGTGGCCACCTTTTCCACCTCAGCTACTCCGCGCCAGCCGCCGCAGCCGCCGCCATCTTGAAACTTGATCCAACTTCTTTGTTTTTAATTGTGTTCTAGATATTCCAGTGAGCTGGAAACTGTTCTTAATGTATGTAGATCTCACTATATTATGTTGTTTTGACAAGCTTGTTAGGCATCTGGATGACATGTGTATATGAGTGTATTTATATACACATGAATTTATACATATTTTACCTAAGATTAATATGGGCCAACTGTGTTTTCTACACAATGGAATATTAGTTAGATGAGTTAATGGACTTACCAGCCTGATTAATGATCTATACTAGTTACTTTCAGCTTTTTGATAAATTCCATTGATGCATTTTCTGATTTTGCTTTTATTTACTCATTGGAGTGTGAACTAGAAAAGTGCTGTAAACAAGTAATTAGATTGCAGAGGTAATGTGTGGGATTTGTTGGTTATAATTGATTTTAGAGGAAGAAGCATCTAGAGCTAGTGTAAGAAAATATTATGCTATAAATTATAAAAATTATAAAACATTTTAGATTTAGAATAGAATGATATAATTTAATTTTCAAAGCGAACTTGTTTTCTTTTTGGCCAAAGATCAATCATTTGGTGCTTTTAAGCTGTATTGCTTTGGGGACCATATTATGGGTTGTAATTATGGTATCTGTGTTTAGCTCTGCCTGTTATGTGGCCTTGAATTAGTTCCTATAGCAGTGAGATTCACAGATATTTTAAAAAGAGCAGATATAGTTAATAAATGTTGTTTATTTTCTGGTTAGAACTGATTCTTCATTCTCTTGAGAGAATTTATTAATAGCTCTTCAATTTGGACTATGAATTGGTTTAATGTCAACCTTCTCCTGTTTACAAAGGGGAAAGCTCATTTATTTTTCATGCTTCTTTGTCATGTTGTTCCCTTTGCTTCTGAGAAAAGGGCACCAACCAATTTAGATGGGGAAGTTTAGGCTATTTATAAAGCTAGGCAGGTTAAT
The DNA here is from genome assembly GCF_027409185.1 of Cynocephalus volans. Taxonomy (NCBI): domain Eukaryota; kingdom Metazoa; phylum Chordata; class Mammalia; order Dermoptera; family Cynocephalidae; genus Cynocephalus; species Cynocephalus volans. The sequence continues at coordinate 85,199,134 of NC_084464.1, forward strand.
TGAAATTGACAGCTTGGTAATGTCATCCTTGGCGAATGACGCACATGGGTTTTAGATGATGTTGGCCTGCTGTTTTCACTTATAGTCAGGAATCAGCTGGAGGAATTTGTGTGCTTTGAGCTTTTTGTGTTGACGTAGGTACTGGGTACAAATATGTTTTAGGAAACATCTCATTTCCATATAAATGAAGGAAGATTAAAAAGAGAAATTTAGATGGCTTGCCCTTAAATTCCAGCTGGTATCACAAGGACAATGAAAATTCTTCTTTTGACTTTCTAGAAAAAAAGCTTTGGTCTTATTCAAGCACTGTGAAGTCATTACAGGTTCATTCAGAAATATTTTTTTGTATTTATTTTTTGGAATCTGTTTATTCAGCATCACTTATGTGTACATTTCTTTTAAAAATTACATTTTTAGTGTGTATTTCTCCAAATTCCAACTTTAATTTCTTCATATGTTTTAGATAGCTGCACTTGAGAAATTTGTATAGTGACCTCAAAAAACTTAATTGTGGTTCTCTCTTTTTTAAAGACATAACAAATACCTGTTTGCCTGAGATGAATTTTTGTGTTTTTCTTTTCAAGTGTCACTTGAAGAGAGTCTGACTTAAGCTTAAATAGTCACTTAAAAGAGAGTGTAATTCAAGCTTAAATAGTTGTGTAATTCATATTCCCTAAAACTCAGACATTCAGATTACATACAATTGTTTGAAATTTCATCCACGATAAAGTGATTTCATAAGTTGGAAATTTATCTCTTCAAACCACATTGATCGTGCTCAGAAACAAAATTTCAGCTTACATAAAGTGTCAAAACACCCGCAGTTGATTTATTAACAGTTATAATATGTCTTCCATGGGCCCATAGCCCTTATCAAAGCCAGGACTGAACAATTCCTGAAGATGTCTGGGGCTCTGGGAGTGCTGAGTTGGTCTTGTAATGTTGGTTCATTCTGGTACCTTTGTGGATCATCGTGTCTGTCATAAAGGTCTTACTCAAACGTTATGGCAAACAGCACACAGCACATAGCTTAGAGACTAGACATTGCTTTGCTGAGGTACCCATTAGAGGGAGGGGTAGTGTAGAGTCACGGCTTCTAAGAGGGTGCTTGCTTGAATAGAACTTCCATCTAGCAGGATCTACTGCCTCTCATTTCCAAACAGTTCATTGGAGGGCTTTGGGACCCTTTGGGTTCAGTCCTTGGCCTGCTTAGTCTCCAAGCTGCTGCAGATACACAGTTGCAGTAGCAGCATTTGTTCTTCAACCCAGGAGCTGCCTTTGATCTTTGACTATTCGTTTTCACTCTTGGGGTATTTTATTTGCAGAAGGTTAGCAGTGGCCACACCTCCTGCTTATAGTCCTATTTTGTCCAGTGGTAAACCTTGGGATTGTTGGATGAAGGTACATGTGAGCCTTCTTGGTGCCTATTCATGGTCTTGCTAATGAAACAGTTTCATTCATCATTTAGAATTGCCTGTCACAGCCCTGCCACCATGGCTCAGCTTCCCTCCCCACCCCATCCTTCATCCTAGATGGGGAGCTAATGCTTATTGTTGAGGACTCAGGGTATTATAGACAACTTCTAGCTGGGGCGGGTTGAGGTTGAAGATGAGCAGGGGGCAGTGCTGAGTGGGCTCCTCCAGCTGATGGTCTGGAGGTAAAGTCCCTGGCATCTCTCAGTGCCAGTCATCAGGAGGTTTCGGCTCCTACATCCCTCTCAACTAACAATTATTAAATCCTGTTGATTGCATAGTGTTTCTCAAGTTTTTTCTCCTTTTTATTTTTCTGGCCACTATCCTGATAATAATAACACTTTACATTCTTATAATGCTCTATGGTTTGCAAAGTGCTTGTGAATGCCTTATCTTATTTGATACTCAGACCAACTCTATTGGTAGGCTGGTTTTATTAATCCTAATTTTATGGATGAGGGAAGTGAAGCACAATCCAAGGTCACACAAGTAGGAAGTGGTGGAGCCTCATGTAAACAGGCATTCTGACCCCAGAGCCCACACTTGGTTAACCACAATATTAACTTACTTATATAGTCATGCATCACTTAATGACAGGAATACATTCTGAGAAATGCGTCGTTAGGCAATTTCGTCATTGTGGGAACATCATAGAATGCGCTTACACAAACCTAGATGGTATAGCCTACTACATGCCTAGGCTATATGGTATAGCAATTATAATCTTATGGGACCACCATTGTATATGTGGTCCATTGTTGACCAAAATATTGTTATGTGGTGCATGACTGCTTACACCAAACTTACACCAAACTTCCTACCTTTATCTCCCACTACTGTTTGTAGTCCCCTTATGCTTCAGCCTTCTTGGTTCACTTCCCCACTCTGAATTTGCACTTCATTTCCTGCCTCTGTGCCTTTGATCATACTGTTCCCTTTTCTACCCGTGCTTAAAAAATTCTGCCCATTCTTTAGTGCCCAATTCCATTGCCTTCTCACTCATGAAACTGCACGATTCCTACAAGCCTGAAAGAATGTCTCTCTTCCCTCTCCTCTAATAGCATTTTATTTTCACATCATTTTCTTGTATCGTAGTTATTTATATTTGACTTAACACTTTTTACATTGTAAGTTGCTCGAGGACTGGAATGGAGTTTCATTTATCCCTACAGCATCCAACTACTGTGCCTTATACGTGGTCAAGTATCTATTGTGTAAGTAAGTTTTTATTCTATTGGTTAAAAACAGATTATATCAAGTTATAATTTTTACTTGGTCAGAATCAGAGCCTCTGATAGTGGCAAGAGGTGAATTGGGAGAGCTTGATATTATTCTTTGCAACATCTATCAAATAAGATTAGGAAGGTATATTTGAGAGATCTTACTCTGTTACTGCATCCTCAGTTTGCTCCCCCTCTTATGATACAACCCATTTAGTGAAGATCTTATCTAATTTGTGACAAAGTGAGCACTTTGTTCATTTTAAAATAATTTTATTCCAATGTTCCATAGTTTTAACAGTCTCTTATCTGATAATTGCTAATAGTAATTGAATTTCTTGGCAAAGAAAGATTCAACTTTTAAGTACCAAAATTATTTTCATTTTACCCTTTAAGATTTCCTGTATAACTTATTAAAAAGTAAAAATCTTTTTTAAAATTTATGCCTAACTTCAAGAACATTGCAAGCAGGAAATATTGATATAATTTAACTTTGTTTGATAATTCTATTGTAATTAAGATAATTTGTTGAACTGTAATATTGATATAGTCAGTTGGAGATTTCAGTTGAATTGGGACTGAAGACTTCCCCTGAAATTTCTCTTAAATCTGTTTAATTGTTTCCCTTCCTCACCACACCTTTTTTCATAAGAGTGGATTGCGTAAAAATAACTTGACAATTTACTACCAGTAACATCTCAGCTGTTGGCCAGCCCCCTCTGCCTGGGTATAGGCAAGAAACAGAGCATGTCTGGGGTCTTTAGGCCGGAGCCAAGGGCCAGCCTCCTTTGCCCTGATACAGGCAAGAAACAGAACATGCCTAGAGTCCTTAGGCAGGAGCTGAGGGCTGCAGCTCCTTCCTCACAGGAGCAGGTAAGAAAGCAATGCCCCAGGATCCTAGGCAAGGGAGCTAAGGGCCACACCCCTTCCATCCAGAAGTAGGCAAGAGAGCACGCCTGGGGTCCTAGGCAAGGAGCCAAGGGCAGTACCCCACCACCCAAAAACAGGCAAGAGAGCACATTGAAAACACTACTTCTATGTGGGTGGCCCACTACAGCCACTACCACAGCCATAGCTGCTGAAAAAGTTGCTTAATGCCACAGCAGCAGCCACAGCCACTATGCAGGCAGCACACTGGACACTTGACTGCATTGACACAAGGAGTCACTAGTGGAGTTGGAAAAAGAAGAGGACACCTCTGTCCTCAAAGCCCGCTCCAGAGTATTAGAAGAAGCAACTGCTCTACCAAATGACCAGACATCAACGTGGAGATACTAGAAATATGAAAACCCAGGAAAATATAACACCACCAAAAGAATACAGTAATTCTCAAATACCAGACCCTATAGAGCAGGAAAGCCTTGAAATGACTGAAAAGGAATTATGAGCAACAGTCTTATGGAAACTCACTGAGATAGGAGAAGACTCAGACAGCACAATGGAACAAGGAAAAAAATCTGGGATATGAAGGAGGTAATTTACAAAGAGATTAATACCATAAAAAATAATATAGTATTTTAATATAGGTGTTTGCAAGTGTAAATTTTCCTCTGAATACTGCATGATCCCTGCATCCTATAAATTTTGATGTTGCACTTTGTTTTTTATCTCAAAATACTATCTAATTTCCCTGCAATATTTATTTTTACACATTGTTTAGGTGAGTGTTGTTTAATTAGTACACATTTGTGAATTTTCTAAATTTCTAAATTCACATTTGTGAATTTTCTAAATTCTGTTATGTGGTCAGAGAACATATTTTCTGTGATCTTAGTCTTTTAAAATGTACTAAGATTTGTGTCCAAAAGAAAAAAAAAATCTGTTTTACTTACAAGTTTGAAGACTTTGCACTACCTTTTTGAGATAGACATATATACATTTCTACAGAGTAATAGCACTATCTTACTATGTAATTTATTGTTGAATCAAAGTTTGAAGCAGCCCATTTAAAAGGTCTTTTAAAACATATTCTCAAGAGTTTTGTTGACATTTTTTATCGCCGTTTTCTTTTAAAGAAGCTTTTTATTTTATTTCATTGTTGTTAGCTAGGTCACATATATGAAAGTTTAAACTAGCTATCTTATTTTCTTTAGATTTTGAGAGAAACATGAGGGAATTTTAGGACATTGACCACAAAGACTTGAGTAGTTTGTGACAGCTAATTTAGGAAAGGCATTTCTCTAGTAGAGGGGAGCAAAGCATGGACTAGGGGGTACTGGCTGTTGACATTGGGCAAGCCACTTAAATAAAGACTCGGTTTTCTATTTGAAGAATGTGGCACTGGTGGAAAGGTCTTCAGTAGCACTAGGATTTTGTGATTCTGTAATAAGTTTTTCTGCTTGCTATCTTTTCATGCCCAACAGTAATTTTTATAGGTCATTAAGTTACCTCATTGATTCTCTACCTGGTTTCTCCTTTTTGATTTACTTTAAGAACACATTTTTACCCCTTGTAGAATCCCTTGTAGTTGTAATCTTGAATTTCCTTTTTTCCCCTATTAGATACAATATAGGAATGTTCCTATATTCTCTTTAATTTAGAAATTCATTTAAATGAAAGATTAATTTACACCATGATAACGTCTCTCTTGCCCCCCACCCCCCAACCCCCTTTTTTTGAGTCCTTGGTCTTCTAGAGCTTAGTTGTTTTTTTTTTTTGGAGAGAGTGACTGTATTAGTCCGTTTTGTGTTGCTATAACAGAAATACCAGAAACTGGGTAATTTATAAAGAAAAGAGGTTTATTTGGCTTACGATTCTGAGACAGCTGCATCTGGCACAGGCCTCAGGCTGCTTCTACTCATGGCAGAAAATGGTAGGCAGCCAGCAGGTACAAGCAGATCACATGGCAAGAGGAAGCAAGAGAGAGAGAGAGGAGGTGCCAGGGTCTTTTAAACAACAAGCTCTTGTGGGAACTAATAGAGCGAGAACTCACTCATTAATCCCCCCTCCCCCCAGGGAGAGCTTTAATCCATTCATGAGGGATCCGCCCCATGACTCAATCAGTTTCCAACACTGCCATATTGGGGATCAGATTTCCACATGCGTTTTGGAGGGGACAACACATCCAAATTCCATCAGTGACTTACTAAAATAGTGCTTTTAAACGATTGCCACACCTTCCATGGGTAATTTATTTTGAAAAATCATTTTTTAAAATTTATTTATTTATTTATTTTTGGTAGCTGGCTGGTATAGGGATCCAAAGCCTTGACCATGGTGTTATAACACTGTGCTGTAACCATCTGAACTAATCGGCCAGCCCCTCCAATTTATTAAGTAGAATTTTTTTCTAAAATTGAACAGTGGAGTCAATTATTTTATTTGTTTTTTTTTTTTTTTTTCCCTGTTACTGTTTCTGTAATGGGTCTTTACTAACCTTGTTGTCTATAAATGTATTCTGAGAGTTTTCATGTTTCCTCTGAGATTTAAAATCTGAGTTTGTAAAAGTGGTAATCTTCAAAAAATAATATAGTCATTTTCTGGATTATCTGGATCATCTGTCATATAACCAAATAGTGTTTATTATTGTGTTTATGCTATATGAAAGCCAACTTACTATATTATATCATTAGCAGTTAAATATGTAAGTATACACTGAAGAATTTTCTATACCTGATTCCAGCAACAACCAAGTAGGTACACATTTAATGCAGATTTCAATATGGTTTGTGATACCAACCTTATCTTCAAGTGACTTACTTAAAATTAGCATTCAAGGAATGCTCACTAGTAGTTTTGTTTGGTATGAGGTCTGATTATCATTATCCTCAACTGGTTAAGGAAGCCATGAGGTTATAAATGCTATTTTGTATGGTGCGTTTAAGTGAAAAGGCATTCTTTATTAGAATAAAAGACAGACAAAACTAAAAAGAGGCTGAATATAGAATCAGACCTGAAGCTATGTTGGTTGCTATCATTTTAACAGAAAACCATAGTTTGTTACACTGTGTATTTTACTGTTAATTTGAATTTAATTGATTATGTAGTTATATTTGTATTTAATTTATTAATTTGTTTGGCTTTGTCTTTTTATCAGTGTAATAAATGCTGTTTAATTTTGTATGTATTAAAATAACACTAAAATTGATGTAAATTGACATTAGGATTGTAAGAGAATATTTTTTTTAAAAGAAGTTGTCCATCTAGTTCTTGGTTTGAAACACGTGGTCTATAATATTGAACATTATTGTGTCATAATCATGATGGCTAACCTTCAGCCAGATGTTCCCTGTTTCAGTTTCTATGCATTGCTTAAAATTAAGTGACTCTTTCCCTTTTCTGTCATTTTAAAGATCAATTTCTCTAAGATGTGGTAACTTGGAGTACAGCCATGAATTAAGCAATTCACTAATCTGTGTGGGTAATTGGATTTTCAAAATATTATGATCTGGCCTGATTTTTAGTTTGCCTGATTTTGACTATCATCTATACTTTAATATTATTTTGTTATTCCTTTTGCATTCATTCATCCATTGAACAAATATTTTAAAAATTCTACTGTTTGCAAGGTACTATTCTAGGTACTAGAGATGATTGGATACAGTTTTCATCTTTATGCTTGGGTGAGTCTATATTCTCTCTTCACTGTCACATTTTCCCATTATTTAAATGAAAAATTTCATGTTAATATTATTTAGTACATGTCTATTTCAACTATTTCCTATCTGCCTTGCTGTCATATCTATACAACTAGTATGTAGGGGGACATTACCACATCATGATTATCACAGACATGTCTTTTTAGCCCAAGATGATGGGTCTTTTAAACCTGTTCATTCAATTAATAATTGAATGACTGCTAAATTTGAGACATTTTGCTTGGTACTATTGGGTGTCCAAAGATAAATGAGACACAGTCTGTGGTCCCTGTAGAGGAGCTTACAGATTTTAATCTAGTCATTGAATCCTTGGAACTGATTTGGGCTTTGCTGGATATGGGCATTGTTGGATCTGCACCCAGAATTGTAGACTCACTGTTTATAGAGGGACTTTTGCATTTAATAAACATTCATTCAATAAACACTTGCCAAGCACACACATTTGCTCTTGGTTGATTTTTATCTTCTTTAATAATTTTCCTCTCTTACCCATTATATTGACACAGATCTCTTGCCTAGGAGTGTTCAGAATAGTAGAATAGAATTTATAGGACAAGGTTCACAAATAGTCTTTTCTAACCAAGGGCTATGAGGTTCACTGTTGCTGAAGCAGTTCCTGAACAGGCTGACAGCTGATGTCTGTCACCCAATAGCATTCTCACCAACCAGGGTAGCAAGGTTGGTGATCTTCCTAAATGGGTAATCTTGGCTGCTTTCATCATAGTGTCTACCCTAGGCAGCAAACCATGATCACTACCTTGAGGGCAGGATTGTTTGTTCAATTTTCTTTTTCATTTTCCAGCTCTGGATCATGAGTAAACTAAATTAGGATGCTAGTATATAGTAGATTAGGAATAGGTAAAGGGACCATTTTATTTTTCTCTTATTACTTTTCACTGAGGAGTTGGTATTATTTAACTCTAATAATAGGGTAACTATAAGTCTTGGTTTACCCAGGACAGCTCCATTTGTCTGAAATTACCAGTTTAAGCCTGTTGAGGATCAGTTAACTTCTGTTAATTATTTTTAGTAACTCCTAACACTCTCAGAAGTATCTTAGTTTGGAAGATAAATTGTATGTTCAACCTGTCTAGTAATTTTCAAAATTGGTTTGCATATTTATTCTTTAAGCTTTTTTTTCTGTCCTGTTTATCTAATGAATAGAATATTCTATTTTCCGTTTTCTACTTTAAGATACAAAAATGATCTTCTGGATTAGCTTTGTATTTTAGCTTCAGTTTACCCTAAACAAATGCTTTTCACCTCTAGCAAACTTTTCATAAGTGAACTTAAAAATATTGTGAAATCACAAGATACCCCAGAAAGTCTATAGCTAAAATGATTGGGTTATATTGCTTATTTCTCTCCCCACTGTTAGAATTGTATCTATAATGACTTTTATTTCTCTGGTTTATTTTGTAGCTTATACACAAATATTTATGGCCTTATTTATCTTTCTGCTTGGAGAATCTGACACTCGAGCTGTTTCCCAACAGAGTTGATTGTTTTCTGGAAGGATATTCTGACCTCTTCAAATCTGAATATTGAGAAAATACAAGTTGCTTAGAGATGGGCAGTTTTAAGTCTTCAGAAATTTTTATGGGAAAAAGAAAAATTTAATTCTACTCCTGGTAGATTTAATAACTTTCAGGGCCACTTTGTTCACAAGTAAAACTCTAAAACTACTTATAGGTTCTGAAAAATGTATAGGGACAGGAGAGAGGGAAATACTTAGTGACTTCCTTAACCTGCCAGGAGGTAGTTAGCTGTCACCTTATCCTGTGGTTGATGCTTTTTCCTAATTGTTGTTTCTTTGCTCTCTTTTCATTGTTTTTGGTGCAGTTGTAGCTAAATGTTGGATAGGGAACAGGGTTCACTGGTGGACTCAGTTTCGCTCATCTCTAATTCTTTGGCAAGGGAAGTAACTGCTGGTTTTGTTTTGATGTTTGGCATTATGTAGTGGACAATGTCTTTAATAGATGTTATACTGCCAGTGATGTAGAACTTCTTAATCATGTTCCCTTTACAAAAGAAAAACACTATTAGAAAATGGTGGTATGACTTTATGCATGATCTTCAGCAAATGAGAAATTGACAGGACAAATATACAAACAGCTAACCATCTGGCATTCTGTACATATTTTCATTGACTTGGGGAATCATAGAATTATAAAAAGATATAGCCTAAAATTTAAGCAGGAGTAGCAAAATATAAGAAAATGGCATGTTGTATATATTTTTCTTTTATTCTAGTTATCTGTACTATTGATAGCAATAAGTTTATCTGAAATGTTAATTTAATTTTATTCAGTTATCAAAGGTTTCAAAAGAAGTAATTCAGATAGATTTACTTTTCTTTCTGAGCCAGTCAAAGCTGTTGGGCAATGAGGAACTGTTGCAGAGTATGCATGTTTTTTCTCTTCATATGAAGTCAAAGCCATTAATCACTTAATTAATTAAACATTTGTTGAGCTTGGTTTGCAGCACTTTCAACTGTCTTTGAGCATCAGGAACTTATGTCGTCATTGTAGACTTCAGCTGCCTTTGAAAGATATGGATTTCAACTAACCCTACCTTTTTGGGGGGGGCTGGGGGGTGCCGTATGATTGGCCGGCATGGGAATCTGACAACTAACGCTATGTTTTAGTCATCATTTGGATGAATGTTTTAAGCCATTATGTATTTCAGTGATATTTATTTTATGTACTACCTGAGCTAAAGGGTGTAGTCTGTGTGAGATTATTATATTATCACATACATACTGCTTAATAGTACCGAACTTGAGAAATTTGGTTCCAAATATCAAAAAGTTGAGTTTAGTCATCTCAGAAAGTAGAAAAAGAATTATGAAGTTGATTTCAAAATTAAAAGAAACTTAGCTCCCATTATCTAATTTATCCTTTTAAAATAAACATCTATTAAATACTTTAAGTGTGCCAGCAAAGTGCTAAGCACTAATACTATCCTTCCTTGTTATACACTGAGCTGAGGCCAGTTCTCCTTTTTCCTTGCCTGGCTCACTGTCACTCTCTCTAGCACTACTGTCAGTGTTCACATGGATGGTTTTCCTAATACTCTGGCTTCTCAGTTTCTTATCTTTCTCTCCCCTGATGGTCTTGTTTTCCATCCTACCTTGGCCTGTCATTCTGACAGTCATACCCTTATCATTACCAGTAACTGCAGTCTCTTCAGGATCTTGATTTGAAACATCCCCAACTCTGACCACTACCTTGAACCTCTCCAGCTCACTGCTTTAGTCCCTCCACTCCAACAATCTTTTGACCTTGTTGGTTGTTAAAATCCACGGATTTCACCACCCTGTCACTGTCTCTCACTTCTCTGATGACCTTTCTTCCTTTTATACCCAGCTTAAATTCCATGTCAGTATGCTTGGTTAAATCTAATTCTAGTTAAATCTGTCTCTGTCTAAATCCTAAATCTCTGAGCTAAATTTTGCTGGAGCAAAAACATTATGCCAGCTGGTCTCACTTTAAGTTCAAGACTAGTGACCTCCAGGGGCCACTCATGTTGCCTGACATCATGCTGCAAGTTCTGGTCCATTCAGTCTTCTGTTTTCCAGCATGACTATTTCATACTTTAGGCTGGCCTGTAAGGGATCTGAACCCTTGACTGTGGTGTTATCAGCACATGCTCTCCTAGTGAGCAGCCTCATTCTCTCTTGAAGTTGCAGCAATTAAGCTTTTGTTTTCTCTTTCCCTCCTATTTTGCACAAACTGTTATTTCCAGGTCACCAATGATAAAATTCTCAGCCCCCATCTCACTTTCTAATAGCAGCATGTGACACAAGTTGATCATTGTCTTCCAGGAAACACTTTCTGATCTCTTCTTTTCTCTCTATATACCCATTTAAATTTACTAAATAATCATATCCCATCCCATTTTATGAAAATGCCATCTTTATGCTGAAGATTTACAGCTCGTGTATGTAACAGTCTACATGATACCTGTACCTGAATGTCTGAAGGCATCTCAAAGTAAATGTCTCCAAAACTGAGCTCCTGATCTCTCATCCCAACATGCTTCTTCATAGTTTTCTTTTTCTTAGTTACTGGCAATGCTGTCCTCAGGTTACCCAGGCCAAAAGACTTTGAATCATCCTTAGCATTTCTCTGACTCCCAACCACATCTATTTTATCAGCAAATCCTTTTGGTTCTATCTTTAGAATATACGCAGTCTCACACCTTCTCTGTTAATATGTATCATCATCTCTTACTGGGATTATTGCAGTATCCTGTAATCAGTCTTGCTGTGTCCACCCTTGCTATACAGTCTATTCACAAAATACCAGCCAGAAGGATCCTGCTGAAATGCAACTTGGAGAATGGCATGACTTTGCTGGATGATTTCCTGCTTCTCTCACTTACCTGCTTTCTGACTCATTCTCACAGTAAAAGTCAGAGCATTTACAATGACCTACAGGTCCTGCCTGACCTGTGATGCCTCCTCATCCCATCCTTTTAACTTTTTGACTTTATCTCCTACCACTGTTTATTTGGCTCCAGACCAGGTACTCTGGACTCCTTGCCTTTCCTCTGATGTGCTAAACATGATCTTACAACAAGGTCTTTACACTTGCTGGTCCCTCTGCCTGGAAGATTTATTTCCTTGGATATATGCATGGTACACATCCTCATTTCTTTCAACTCTTTGCTTTAATGCACCTCTCAGTGGGGCCTTCCTGATCTCCCTATTTAAAATGACAGTAGTTCCACCTCCCCTCCCTGCTTTACTGTTCTCCATAGCACTTGTCATTTTCTAAAATGCTGTATAGTTTATTCAGTTATTTCATTTTTATTGTCTGTTTTCACTGACTAAATGTAAGCTTCATGAGGATATGAATTTTTGTTCTATTTGCTGCTTTTATCCTTAGCACTTAGAAAAGTATCCATACAGTATTAAATACCTTATAAATATTTGTTGAATAAATGTATAAATTATTTTAGGCTTTTCAGTATCATGACTCTTCAGTTATAGATAAGAAATGGAGCGTTACAGAGTTTAGTAATTTGTGGAAATAACAGTTAAACCCTGGTCTGTCTTGCCTCAGAACATTCACCATATGCATTGATTCATCTATCAGGATGCTGTGTACATGAACATTGTATCAGATTAATTGCATTTTGAGATAGAGGAATTCATCAATATTGTGCATTTTATTTGTGCTCTTGCCCTCAATTAGTATCTGGGAGAAAATAGAAATAGGTTTTTAACATTTACTTCATGTTGAAGCACTTTCTGCTAGATCATGGAAAGTTGTTGGACAGATTTGTTAAGCTGTTTCCTCAAACCAAAGTGTTTTGGAGAGAGGTTTCAGAAACTCAACTTTCCTGCTTTCTAGCAGCAAAAAAGGCTATACATTTTTACTGAGGTGAAAAAATAATGAGGATACTTCAAAAAGTGCAGAAAAATAGAATTAAAATATTATATGAATCTTTCCATGAACTTTTGGAAGCACCCTCATGTCCGAATCCCATGAACCTGAAGCAGCAAAGTATAAGTAAGAATGCTGCTTGTTTGGTTAAGGTGGTTCAGGTATTACAGGGTGTGGATAACATAGGAGGCAGCTGGAATTTATGTTTATTCTACACCCCTGAATTGTTGTAAGTTCAATGGAATCATAGATTTTAAAAATTATTAGGCTACTCACAGTCCAATAGGGAATTGATGAGGAACAGAGGTCACCGTTTCAAAAGATAGTCACAGATCATGATGAGTATGAATCATGCTTTAAGTTTTTGCAGCTGCTTTTAGAGTTGCATAGTATAGGATGTGTCTAGTTGGGATTTCTCAACACTTGCCCTTATTTATGGTTTATATTCAAAGGGAAGAATTGAGCTGAAAGTGAATTCTATGCATCAAGAAGAACTAATATCTCTGGATTAGAAAAATGAAATACAAATATCAGATCTGTCCCAAAACTATTGGTTACCTGGCCAGACCGTGGCCATTGTTTGTGTCCACCAAAGCCCCTGAATTAGAATTTTTTATGAAATTCCAAGAGGTGGTGAAATTTCAAGTGAGAATTGAGTTGTATGCTAGTAAAATTGTACCCTGTGGTTTTCATGGAAAGCTGTCTTAGTCCATTTTGTGTTGCTATAACAGAATACTACAAACTGGGTAATTTATAAAGAAAAGAAATTTATTTAGGTCACAGTTCTGGAGGCTGGGAAGTCCAAGGTTGAGGTGCTACATTTGGTGAGTGCCTTCTTGCTGAGTCATAACATGGTGAAAGGCATCACATGGAGAGAGAGAGCAGGAGCAAGTCTGTCAGCTCAAGTCTCTCTCCCTGTTGTTATAAAGCCACCAGTTCCATCATGGGGGCCCTACCCAGATGACCTTGTTTAATCCTAATTATCTCCCAAAAGCCTCACCTCCAATCAACATATGATTTGGGGGAAGAAATTTCCAACACATGAAATTTGCGGGACATATTTAAATCTCAGCAAATATTAAAGAGTCTTAAATTCCAGCATTCTGTCTCCTTTTAGCGAGCGTATCTGAAATCTCTTCTCGGCTCTTTGACCTTCCAGAGATTATTTTCTGCTGGGCTTTTGGAGTGTCTTGCAGAAACAGGGGTCAGCCAAAGAACTGAGCAGTTTATGTACAGATTTAGGGGCATTCCCATGTGGTGCCCTTCTTTTAGGTATTTAGTACCTCAGTTTCCAGCCACTGGCAGCCCTTGATTCCATTGTCTGATGCCTCAGGGCAATAAGACTGAGTCTGTTTGTTTGAATTCTAACCTAACAGACTGGGGTGTCCCCTCAAGGGACAAGCCTTATAAATGTCATGCTCATCCACTGAGCTTCTCATCTTTCAAGGTTCAAGTCCCTTTAAGTTTATGTCTACTTTTGATCATCCAATGCCTTTAAGTATTATTATATTTTGCCCAGAGTTTATAATCATTAGCTGTGAAAGGGTTAGTCTGTAAAAGGTAACTCTGCCATTACCTTCAGAACTTCAGTAAGTTGTGATACATAGTTTTTTCATTATCATTCAGTTCAAAATTCTTTCTGTCTTCCATTATAATTAATTTTTTCTTTGAGCTGTGGGTTATTTAGACATATTTTTAAAAAGTTTTTCTAGCATAGGGATTTTCAAATTAACTTTTATTTTATTGATTTGTAACTTAATTCCACTATAGTCAGGGAATATACTCTGTGTTATTTTAATCCTTTGAAATTTGTTGAGATTGGATTTATAGCCTAGTATAAAAGGGTACATCAAAAAGTTTGTGGAAAAATAGAATTGAAAGATAATCAAATTATTCCATGGACTTTTTGAAGTACACTTGTATGGTCAGTTACTGTGAATGTTTTCTGTTTACTTGAAAAAAATTTGTGTTCTTAGCTGTTGGGTGCAGTGTCCTGTGTGTGTCAGATCATGTTTACTAATTGTGTTCAAGTCTACATTTTTTACCCTTTTCAGGGCATGCTTTTTCTGTCAGTTACTAAGACTGGTACATCGAAAACCTCCCAGTAAATTGTAATTTTGCCCATTTCTCCTTTTAGTTGTGTTAATTTTTCCCATTTACTTGGAGCCCCTTGTTAGATGAGTTTAAATTTAGAATTGTTATTTCTCCTTTGTGAATTGAATCCTATAACAGAATGAATTTTCCCTTTTTAACTCTGGAATGCCTTTCCCTTTTAAGTCTACTTTGGTATTAATATAGTGACATCAACTTTCTTTTTGTTAAAATTTTCTTTGTATATTTTTTTCCTTCTTTTTACTTACAGTTTTTCTTAATCTTGATAGTTTGTGTTTTCTTTTAAGTAGCTGGGTTTTGCTTTCTTTTATCTCAGTGTGACAGTCTTTCTTTTAATTGGAACATTTAGATTACTTACAGTTAATATAATTACTGATTGTATTTAAATCAGCATCATACTATTTATTTTTTATTCCCTCCACCTGTTCTTTAATTCTCCATCCCACCATTATTAATTTAGTGAATTTTCAGATGTATTGTGTGGTACATTACTCTCATCTGCCATATTAAGATTACATTTCTTCCTTTCTTTTTTTTTTTTTTTTTTTTTTTAGGAAAAGATAGAGTTTTTAATACCCCATTATGTGAACAAGGAATTGTTGGATTTGGAATTGGAATTGCAGTCACTGGTGCTACTGCCATTGCAGAAATTCAGTTTGCAGATTATATTTTCCCTGCTTTTGATCAGGTAATTGCATCATATTTTACTATAAATAAGCATTTCTAAGGCTAAGTCCATGAAGTATTGAAGTATTGCCTCCACCCTCTCACCCCCATCTTAGGAATGTTTTATGCTACTGTGTTCTGTTTTTCATTTTCTTATGGGCATATATTTAAAGGTCTAATAGAATGGTTTAAGAAAATGAATTTGGAAGGAAGGACTCATGGTGACGTCTCTTCTCCCTTTCTACCCCTCAGATTGTTAATGAGGCTGCCAAGTATCGCTATCGCTCTGGGGATCTTTTCAACTGTGGAAGCCTCACTATCCGGTCCCCTTGGGGCTGTGTTGGCCATGGGGCTCTCTATCATTCTCAGAGTCCCGAAGCTTTTTTTGCCCATTGCCCAGGAATCAAGGTATTCTCATTTATATCCTTTATTTAATCTCCATTTGATGTTTTCATTTGGTTGAATCTGTTAATATTAACTAGAGGAAAAAAAAAACAGGATTTTTGAAATTCATATGAACCTAATTGTATTTAAGAAAGAGAGGGTAGCAAGCATTTCTTTTAAATCAACTGTCCAGTGCCCAGTTTTATAGAATATTCTTCTTAAAGCAGCATGGGCTTCATGCTGGCATTAATTAACTTCATAGACTTCAAAGAATAAGATTTGACAACATAGTTGGTTTATCTTCCCCTTCTTTCAAAGCTCTATGTTTCTTTCTAAGGGGTCTTTCTTCACTGATGCTGGGTGATTTTAATAAATCTACTATTTAGTCCATATTTACCTCAAAGTCAGAAAGATAGGACTTTTGCTTTAGTCCATTTCTTTCTTTCTTTTTTTTTTTTTTTTTTGTTGGCTGGCAAGTATGGGGAATGAACATTTCTAACTTTAAAAATAAACTGAGAGGAGACTGTTACCTAGATGTGTTTTTCCCAGTTTAGGGTAAAATAACACTCAAACAATTTTGAAGCATTTCCCTTTTATAGCCTGCCTTTCACAATAGCTTAGGTCTTTTGATAAAAATATTTTGAGTATTTTATGTCTTAATTTTTTACATTATCATCTTTTCTATTTACTGAAGAGCTTTCCAGAGAATCTTCATAGAAACTCACAGATGTGTCAGTCCACGTGTATGTTTGCTTTTTGACAACATGAATTGGTTGTGAACATGTGTCTATGTTTTATTCTTAATTTTAATTTTTTTTTTTACCAGATCAAAGTCAGAAGGTTTTTCTTGGTTGAGTAGAGGTTGCATGATTTTCCAACATATGCTAGCTTCTGTCGAACCTACCAGCTGAGGCAACAGTTATTTTTGTGTTTGAGCCGACCATTGATTCACATTTAATGTTTATAACATTACCCAGTGTTGTTAAGAACAGACCTTTTCTTGCAGTCCTCTACCTTCGCTTTCCCCTCTCTTTCTCTTTTTTCCCCCAAATGAAAATATACGTAAAGAATAAGAGTAAATATACAAAGTAAATATATGAATATATAAAGATAAAAATATGAAGAAAGCAGATAAAGAGAAACTAAAAAGTAGGAATACAAGATAAGGCCTTTGTGTTATATGGTTATTAATGTGTCAGAAGTCTGTTACAGAAAATAAAATAGTGAGATTAGTTCTGTTATTTTATTTTTTAAATAAAGATCCTCAATAAAAATGGTATAAAATGACTTTGAAAGTCAAATGTAGTTTGCTCCAAGGAATCTCATTTAAGCCTTTTTGGTAAATTTGAGTTTATTTTAATGATAACTCTTCCAATGTAATACTTGTTTTATATAGTTATTTTGCAATGATTAAACATTAATTATAAGTTTGTGATTTGATGCAACATGGCGTAGAGCTCAGCTTTGGTGTCAGAATTGGGTGAGACTACCTGGTCTTGCAAGCCAGTGGAAACTTGGGCAAGGTCACACCAATCACTTGCGCAAGAACCTTGATCTTTCTTTAAGCTTGTTTTCTATTTTTAAAATGGGGAAAATAATAGCTACCTCATGGAGTTGTATGAACAGTAGGTGAATTAGTCTACGTAAAGTGTGTGGCCACGTTAACACATGTACTTCTGCTGTCGTATCTCCCTCATAATCACCCTCATTCTCAAGAAGGTGCTGGAGCCCTTCCTGTCAAATGGAAGTGTGGAGTACCCACACTTTTCTATTTCCTCTGCCATAACTGGGCAGTGTAGTGCCTGGATCATAAAATTCAGTGGATTTATTTTCTACTTATGAAATGAAGACCATATTTTTTTATGGAAAAGGAGATTTTGGTGTGTTAAAATGAGATAAGAGAGTTGCATGCACTTTGAAAGTAGCAGCAGAATATTAGTAGAAGAGATTTCTTTATGTATAGGTAAATACGGTAGATATTGGCAATTTTACTTTTTTTTCCTTTGATGAATGCTCTTTGCAGATTCCTTTTATTTTTTATATACATAAGTTTAGAGATGAGCAATATTTTAAGAGAAGAACAGTACTTTGAGAGAAGAGCAATGTCTTAGTTATCAGAACATGGTAGGCATCTGATAAATATTTGTTGAACAAAAGGAATTTTTTTGGACAGTATATAAATTTTATAATAAATGGCAAGTAGACTAAAAATAAGTACCAGATTTCTATTTTTAATTAATGACAATTGGTTATTTAAATATAAACCCTTTCTATATGTGAGTTTACTGGGATACATTTTTACTAAAATTGTCTCTTTAAAAAATCTGTTTTTGCAGGTGGTTGTACCCAGAAGCCCTTTCCAGGCCAAAGGACTTCTTTTGTCATGCATAGAGGATAAAAATCCATGTATATTTTTTGAACCTAAAATACTTTACAGGGCAGCAGGTAAAGGTTTCCTTTATTTTACATTTGTGAATATCTTTACATACATTGTTTTTCACAGCTCAAGTATTTTTTTTTTTATAAGCTTGATTTATATTTTTCTTGTAGATAAAAGTTCTGATTGATTTCTTCTGTATCTAGTTTGTTCTCAGGTGTAAATTTTATGTTTAGGGAAAATCCATCTAGCTGTTTTATATTTTGATTGTGGAAACAAAGAAGCAATGCAAGTGGTAGCAAGAACAAAGGGAGTATGTTTGGGTATGTAATAGGTGCTTAGTAAATGTGGGTTGAGTGAAAAAGTGAACGAGCTCATTGTACTAAATAATATCTAAGTTCCCTTTTAGCTAAAGTGACTGCAAAGGTCTTCATCAAAATTAGAATACTTTTGGTAGTGAAGTAGGCACTGTTAACAATTGTACTGTGATATCAGGTCCACACTGGCCTAAGGCAAACTGAGATGTTTGGTCACCCTTCTGTTAGCTCAAAATCATAATTCTATAAACACACATTGATGGCTTATTTCTCAGCTGTAATGGAAATTTTAAATATCAAATGATTTGTTTTTCTAAAGTATGTTTTATTTTGAATTCAAGAAACATTGCTTTGGCAAATCACAAATCACTATTTACCTTAGTTAAGTTTAAAAACATGTATGTTTATTGTGATATAATTTACAGACAAGAAGATACACAGGTATTAAGTGTTCAGTTTTGTTCAATTGCATCTGTACTGAACATGTACAGACTTTTTTCTTCTTCATATTATTTTCTTATTTCAGCCCTATATGTTTTTGGTAACCGTTATACATCCATGTAACCACTCTGCAAAATAACATACAGAACACTTTAATCACTTTTAGAGGCTCCTTCCTGCCTCTTCCCTGCCAATCCATTCTCCCTACCCCGAACTCAGCCACCCTTCTGATTGCTGTCCGAGTAGTTGTACGTGTTTTGGGGCTTCATATAAATGGAATCATGTAGTATATATAGTATATCTATATTTTTATATTTGCCTTCTTTTGCTCAACCTAATGATTTTGAGATTCATTCATGTTGCTTGGATCAGTAGTTTATTCCTTTTTCATTGCTGGTTCATTCATTGTATGAATATTCATTGTTCATTGTTATCATTACCGTGGTCCCTTGATATCTGTAGATTGGTTCCAGAACCTACCACAGATAGCAAAATCTGTGGATGCTCAAGTCCCTGATATAAAATGGTATAGTATTTGCATATAACCTATGCACATCCTTCAGTATACTTTAAATCGTGTTTAGATTACCTATAATACCTAATACAATGTAATTGCTATGTAAATAGTTGTTGTACTGTATTTAGGGAATAATGACAAGAAAAAAGTCTCTACATGTTCAGTACAGATGAAATTCTTTTTTTTTCCTGAATATGTTTGATCTGCAGTTGGTTGAATCTATGGATACGAACCCATGGATATGGAGGGCCAACTGTACTTAGTAATAATTAGTAATAACTACTTACAAGATAAGTCTCTCTCTTCACCAAGCTAATGTCTTGTGAAAAGCATTAGTATTTTGCAACTGCATTTCTGAAGCCATCCTGCTAATGAATTAACCCGGAAATCCTTCTCTGCTGTGGGGAAAAGAACATCTGAAAACCTGAGGCATGTTCAGTATTGTTGAATAAATAGCATTCCATTATATGAATATTTATTGTATAAATAGATTACAGTTTATCCGTGGCCCATGCAAGTGGGCTTCTGTTTCAGTTTATTCATTCCCCTGTTGATAAATGTTTGTTGCTGTTTTCAGTTTTTGCCTATTTCGCACAAGGCTGTTAGAGACATCCTTGTCTAAGTGTTTTCATGGACATATGTTTTCATTTCTTTTGGGCAATAAACATCTAGGAATGGGAATTGGTGAATTACAGGGTAGATATAGGTTGAACTTTCTAAGAATCTGCTGAAGAGTTTTTTTAAAGTGGTTGTGTCATTTTACACTGTCAAGTAAGGCAAATCATAACTAAAGCCAAAATGTTTCATTATTTCAGTTATATTAAGTTTCTATTTGTATTGTCACGGCTAGGGCTCAGACCCTTCAAACCCATTGTGCAGAGTGGGTCACAAACCCCTTATATGCCAGGCAGACTCACCAGACCCCTCACACGCGGGTCCATGCTAGGTAATTGGGAAAGATCCCGGGAGCTGTTGGCAGATGACATGAGCTCAGTTCTCAGCAGCAGCAGCAGCTTTCAGGTCTAGCAGCTTCCAGGCCTGGTGGTGTTGGTGGCCTCTCGGAGGGCCTCTTGGAGGGTCCTGCGGACACTAGCAGCAGCAGCAACAGCCTCCAGCAGCAGTAGCGGCCTCCTCATGGCCCCCCTGGGGGTAGCCCAGGGGTGAGGCGGGCACCGTGGCTCAGAGCCACTCATCCTTTTTATTTAAGTACATAACACAAGACACCTGGGTGCACATGTGCAATTACATTAGGTAGTAACCAAGGAACACCTGGGCACACGTGTCCATTTACATCAAATGCTCGGCAAGATTCTGAACATCTGAGGGGCGCTGACCATTTTCCTGTATTTTCCCAACATACACTCACTTTGGAAATTTATCAGAATTCCAGTTGCTCTTAAGTTTAAAAATATACATTGAATTGACTCTGTAGATTTTTTTTTTTTTTTAAAAGGTGACCGGTAAGGGGATCTTAACCCTTGACTTGGTGTTGTCAGCACCACGCTCAGCCAGTGAGCTAACCGGCCATCCCTATATGGGATCCGAACCCGTGGCCTTGGTGTTATCAACACCACACTCTCCCGAGTGAGCCACGGGCTGGCCCGACTCTATAGATTTTTTTAGTGACTATTATGATAGGTATCCTATCATGGAACAAAAAATAATGAATGTAAGAATTAAAAATCTTTAGGTGAGTAGGAAAACGATATATACTGAGCTTTTTGATGAAAATGATTTCTAATACTTTAGATACAGTATGGATATTGTATCTGTAATGCCATCCAGCAGTTATAGCCAATCAGTGCAGAATTTTTCCAGTATTTAATAAATGGAGACTAGGAAACATTTGGAAAAGTAATATGTACTTTCTGCAAATTTTGAAACCAGGATTGGTCATTTACCCAGGGAACATTTAATGTTATAGGATTCCAGCTAAGAAAATAAACTTGAGACATTTGTTCTAGGCCCTGGGAGAGATTATGAAGGACCTTGGTGAGGTTTAGGGTACAAAAGGTTTTCCGAAATTTCTTCATGACTGATTATGTGCCATTTTAAGGACTCTAACTCTGAATCCTTTCTTGACTCCTAATGGCTCAGTAGAGATCCCAAAGTCACTGGTTCTTTCCCAGCTAGAGAGCTTCTCTGCAGAAGAAAGTAGAATAGAAAAAGTCTTTATATTAGTGTTCTCTAGGTGGTTATCAAAGTTGATCCCTGGGCCAGCTGAATAAGCATCACCTGGTAGCTTATTAGCAATGCAAATTGTCAAATTTAATTACTATTAAGATAGTAATTTTAATTAAATGGAACACAGTCAAGTATAAGTAAGGATACAAAAAGATAATTTTGAAGACTAAAGTAATGTTTACAGAATCTATGCATTTTAACCCTTATATTTATGGAATAAAACAAATATTTATGAATTATACAATTTCAGAAAGTTAGATATGTTAGGCTAAAAAATAAAGCCTATATATAATAAGACTTAAAGTAAGATGGAAATTACTCTCTCATATAAATGTCCAGGTTGGCAATCCAGGGCTGGTGTGGTAGCTCCTCAGTCATCAAGGTACCAGGACTCTTCTGTCTAGTTGCTCTGCTGCCTTGAACATAGTTTTTACCTCCTGGGCCCAGGTGGCTGCTCCAGTTCCCAATACTGCATGTATATTTTAGCCACCAGGAAGTAGAAAGGAGGAAAGGAAAAGATATCATCCTCCTTCTTAAAAAACGACTTAAAAATTGCACTTATTAAATCTCACATTCCATTGGTCAGACTTAATCACATGGCCATACCTTGACCACAAAGGAGGCTGAGAAAAGAAGTTTTTAGCTTAAGTGCCCAACTAAAAATTTTATTATTACACAATCATAGGAGATCTCTGCTTCCATGGTTTCCAAAAGAAGCTATAAATTTTAAGGAGGGAACAGAACTGTTAGAAATAATATGGGTATTTACCTTTTGACCTATAGTCTACTTCTAGGAATCTGTTTCAGCAGTACATTGACAAAAATCCGAAAAAATGTTACTGTTCATTGCAGTGTCATTTCTAAGAACAATGACTGGAAACAACTCTTTGTCCATCAGGAGGGGATTTTAGGCTGGTTGAATAAGCTAGACTACATCCATCTGATGGATTTTACTGGAGTTTTTAAAGGAATGAGACAGATCTCTATATATTGCTGTTTCATTCAGTCAAGGTTTGATTAGAGAAGCAAAACACTAAAAGATATAAAGGAATATATTATAAGCGTTTGACCATATGTAACTGTAGAAGCTAGTTAAACATTCTAAGAGAGGCAGTTGCTTCTGTGTTTGATGCCGTAGCCTGAAGTCCATAGGTAATACTGTCAGGAAGGGAAGATGGAAATGGAGTAGGAAAGAGCAAGGACAAACTAGAATCTGCTGCGATGGATAAGAACTCAGGGATGGTCTAGAACTCATGTCTGTCTCTCACCACCTCCAGCCTAAGTGTGGGGAGAACCCGGTCACTAGGTACCTGGGCTGTTTGGACAGCCTGTCTGTGAAGTGAGGAGGGCCTGGATGAGCAGAGATAAACGGGTTAGACATTTTTTAGATTGTATGAAGTATTTGCTATCTAAACGAGTTAAGGAGGGGAAATATGAGGTGTCAAAAGTATGTGTAGAATAAGATTTCTTTCTCTGGTAGTAATGCAGAAATGGTGGATTAGATACCTGGAAGAGTGGTGTGTTTGTATGTTTATTTTAAACATGTACTGAGTTGGTATGAAAGGACTCTGCAGAGTCCCAAAACAAAGTGAAGCTCAGAATGCTGGGGATAAGTGAATGCCAAAGCTGGCTCTCTCCCTGAGAAAGTTATCCTCCAAGTCCTGGAGACATGGAGCTTCTGCTTTGATGACTTCATGGGGCACTGGGGACAGGAGATAAAGTCCAGGGCCTACGTTAGGCAGAGAATCTGCTAGGAGCCCTTGCTGAAAGCCCGTGGGACCACATTCACAGTGTGAGGTGCAGAGGTGGCAGGAGAAAACTTACCTGTCTTGAGTCTGTGCTGGTGGAAAGGAAAAAAAAAAAAACCTTTTCAGAGAATTTTTAGTCACAAAGTGGCCCTTACACAGTATAATTCAAATACGTGCTAGTAGTGTGGTCTGAAAACTCTTAAGCAGGTAGTTTAAAGTGGTTTCAGGTTGGTGGTGCCCCAAGAAAAGTCAGAAGGAACCAAAATCCTCTGTGGAGTCACTTCATCTCAGGATGGCAGCAATCAAAATAGTCTCAGATAAAATTCCAAGTAAAAGATAGAGTCCCTTTGAGCAGAAACAAGAAAAGGCAGATAAAGAGCCATAAAGACTTCAGATATTAAAATTATTATATACAGAATACAAAAAAGTAGGTTTCATATGAGAAAAAGGAGACACTTGAGGAGTGAGACAAGCAAATTTGAAAAAAAAAAAACCAGAATGTAACATTTGAGAAGGAAAAAATAACAAATGAAATTAAAAAAAAAAAAAACCTCTTGATGGTTGTATTGCCAAGGCAATTGTCGGAATCCTGCCTATGTAGCCAATTGTACTGTCGGGGTTAGGGCCCACAGACCCTTCTAACCCATTGTACAGACTGGGTCACAAACCCCTCACATGCCCGGCTGGGGCACCAGACCCTCCACATACAGGTCCATGCTAGGTAATTGGGAAAGATCCTGGGAGCCATTGGCAGATGACAGGAGCTCAATCCTCAGCAGCAGCTTTTAGCAGTAGTCTCTGGCGGCAGCAGCCACCTCTCAGGGCATCCCATGGACCCTGACAGCAACAGCTTGCAGCAATAGCTTCCAGCAGCAGTAGTAGCCCCCCCGTGCATCAGAGCCACTCGTTCTTTCTACATAAGTCCGATAACCCAGGACACCTGGGTGCCCACATGCATCTACATCAGACAATAGCCAAGGAACACCTGGGTGCCCGTGCATATTTACATCAATTGCTCGGCAAAATTCTGAACATCTGAGGGGCCCTGACCATTTTCCTTCACTTTCCCTACAATGGTTTAGCCAGATATTCATAAGCAAGGAAAATAAGTGAAGGAAAAATTAGTAAACTGGGAGATAAAGCCAAAGAAATGACCAGAATGTAGTCTAAAGAGGTAAAGAGAAGGAAAATATGAAAGAGAGGTCGAGTAGGGAGGGAGAATGAGAAGGTCTGAATACATCTAAGGGAAGAGAGATGAGTGCATTTCCTAATAATGTTCATTGATAAGATTTTGCTGACAAAGTGATTTCCTTTCATATTTTTGCCACTATGCACCATCTGAACTAAGTTGATGCGGAAGGAGATATTTCAGGGAAGCATTAACTATTTCCTGCTTTTTCCTCCTGCAGTATTATTAAGGTAGAGATGTTATTTTCTGAAGTCTGGAGTAGTAGTCTATATATAATAAATAAAGTATGTAAAGGATATTAGTTAAAAAGTTCCTTAGGGAGCTAGACTATTAGGCATTTTTAAAGTTAAATTATTCCTAATATGTAATTTTATCATATCCATGTCATTGGTATTAGTAAATCCTATTCAAAATAGTTCAGTTATAGAGGTAAATTGAAGGGTTTAGCTTACAGTTGTAGTGCACAGCTCTTTTTCATTAGTTAATCTCAGCATCTTTTCATTTCTTCTTTTACTTGTGTAACATACAGTTCCTAGGGTGACTGATATTACCCCACTCTGTGTGGTTCTGAAGAGGCTGCCAGTCATTATATCTGACCTCCGTGATCTCAAGACATGAACACTGGGCTCAAGCCCAGCCATTCTGACTTTTCTGGGATTTTCTATGTGAAGACAGAGCTGCACTTACTATGGATGGTTTGCCTGGGATGATATGAGACTGGGTCTCTGAATTTCTCTTATTCCTTTACTCTTCCTTTGATTAATGAGTTTCTTCCAGATCCTTCCAAGTAATCTCATTTTAGGTTTACCCTATTTTGAGTTTCAGTTCCTGTAGATTTCACTAATAGGCAATTTTAATCTTGGTTAAAGAAAAGATGTTTCTCTTTTAAAATATCTTCAGTTGGATTAGTACAATAAAATGCAGCCTTTCAAAATTTAATATAGATGCTAACTTTGTTTTAATAGCTGAAGTAGGAACCCCATCTATTAATTCATAATTATACTTCTTAAGATTGTTGAGAGGATTAAGTGAGGTAATCCATGTGTGTATTGGCCTAGTCTTTAAGCACTTTCTGAACGCTTATATTATACAGTGCTGTATTTTGTAGCCATATGGACTATTTCGTTTAATCCTCACAACAACCGCAGCAGATAAATTCTGTCCTTGTCAACATTTTATAGATGAATCTGAGGATTAGGGAAGTTAACTTTTCCCAAATCACACAGCCAGGATTCAAACCTGGAGTCTCTCTCTAGAGCCAGGTATCAGACATATTTGGTACAGATGGTTGCAGTTACTCTTCCCAAAAGCTCATGAGGTGGTGCCATCCCTTTTGGACTGACAAGGAAACTGAAGTTTAGCAAGTTTAAGAAATTTACTCAAGGTGGCAGGCCCCATGTCTGGCCATGAAGGTGGCAAGAGGAAGCCCCTGAAACAGCCCAAGAAGCAGACCAAGGAGATGGATGAGGAAGATAAGGCTTTCAAGAAAAACAAAAAGAGGAGCAGAAGAAACTAGAGGAACTGAAAGTGAAGGCCATGGGGAAGGGCCCCCTGGCCACAGGTGAAATTAAGAAATCAGCAAAAAGTAAGTTATTCGTTGATTCCATTCCTGTTTGAATATTTAGATTCTCTGCCATAACATCTTGTGCCACCTATAGCTACAATGAAGTGTTGTCATGGAGCCTGTTGTATGTTTAAGAATAAACTTTTGTAAAAAAGACAGAAAGTAGTCATACAGTGGCTCGTCATCTCTAGCTGTTTTCGTCAGCCATTCCTACCTTAGCTGTGAATTTAAACAGCCCAGTATCCTGCCCAAGTCTGCTCTTTAGTCTTTGTTCTACCCTGAATTCTGTATCACTTGGAATTAAACCAACTCATTTGAAAGGCTGTCAACCCCCCCCCCCCACCAAAAAAAAAACCAAGGAAACTTAAGCTCACAGGAATAATAAGTGATGGAGTTAAGTTTGAAGTTAGGTTTTAAGCCAAGACATTTTGACCCTGGAGGCTGCCCTCTTTCCAATGTCATCCTATTTTGTATCTCACTTAATTATAATTGAACGAAAAGCATAAATGAAATATAAATTCCTCCAGTGTCCTAGTTTCATGCCAAGAAATAAGCTGTTATCTAAAAAAAATTTCCCACAGAATTACAATGATTTACTTTTGTATTAAATTGAAATATGTACAATTAATAGCCATACATTAAGGCAGTACGTCCTGTGAAGTGTATAAAGGTTTGAAAATATACTGCATTAATTTCTCCACTGGCATAGGATTAATTTGCTTTGCTGAAGTTATGAAAACTACACATCACAGTCCAGTGTGGTCACAGGTGGGGAGTTTGGGAACCTTTTTGCACTGTGCAGTCATAAGGGACGTAGTCACAGGTTCCCAAATAGAAGGAAAGGCATCTGGGAAATGTAGTCTTCTTGCATTTGGGGGCGACTGGATGAAACTGTTTGGTGAATTCACAGCATTATCCCTATCACAGCTCTTCTCAACCTCTTTGACACCCTCATTTCTGGGCTGGGTGCCCATATATTGTTCTCTGTTCAAACTTCTGTACTGTGGTGACTCTCCCATATGTCCAGTCTAAAACATTTACAAATTATTTCTTTCAGTTCAGCCATTAACTTTATAAACTAGAGATGAAAATAAAAATAGGTAAGTAATACATTATGTGGCAATGTTTTTGAATTTTCTTTCTACTTACTTCGAATATGCAATAAATAGATAACAAACTTTGTCTTCTCAACATAGAAGGTAAAAATAATCTAATATTTTTAGATTTCTTGATTCTTTATTGTAATTATGACATTAAAGTGCAATCTTTTGAAATGGCAGAGGGATATTTAGAAACGGTACGTAAAGAAGAGTAGTCTAGGCAGTTTCAACAGTGTGCAAAATAGTTGTGACTCAAAAAGGGAATGAGTCAGTGTGACGTTATCAGATACAGTCTTCTCATGGAGAAGATACTCTTTTGTCTTTTGAACTTTTCGTTTTATCTGAGTGGTACATGACATCAGTGATATTGAAGTAAATATAGCTTTCATCTGTGCTTCTTCTTCTGAGAAAGTAACAGACTAAAAGGCTTAAAGCCTTGTACTATCTTATTTCCCGAATTTTTGAAAAATCCAAAAATATTTCAGGCAACGATAGGTTATAGTGATATTGAAGATTTTTTTCTTTAACAAATATACTAATTATATATGAATTCATACATACTGAAGAGAGGAACATTGTTTTAAGTAGCTTTTGAATGGTAGAAGACTTTAAAAATATTTTCCAAATATCAGCGTACATAGAGGAGAGGAATTAGTATTTTGTATTTTGCATTAAGCAAATTATTTTTGTGCAGGACAGTACATTTAATACTAGGTACAATCACTGACAAGAATAAGTTGGATCCATTAATAAAAATAATTAATTCTTTTGTTACATTTTTGAATTAGTTTTAAAATTGAAATAATACATACAGAATTTTAAAAATCTTATATTGTATAACCAAAAATATCAGTTCTTTACCTCACTCTTCACCAAATCCATGCTTTTCTCCCCATAGGCAACCATTTTCAACTCTCTTAGCAATTTCTTCTAGTAATTTATCACCATATTTTAAAATATTTTAAACATTATTATTTTAGCTTCCTACTAGAGGAGGAGAATTTAGTCTTTCATGCCACCTTCCTTTCCCCAGCGTACAACATCCCTCTCAACATATCTGAATTTCTTTCAATATCTTCATAGAATCATAGTGTAACTTTTGATCACATTGTAATTTAGTGTTTATCTTGCTATGAGCATATCAGTATGATTCACAACTGAATGAGAAGTGCGTTCTTTCATTTTCTCTTTGGTATACAACTCTGTTTTTTTTTTTTTTTTTTCTTCTTCTGGAGTTAGTAATGTTTTCTCTCTTCCTTCTCCTTTCATTTGCTTAATTTCTCATGTTCCTATTACTAATACAGTTTCTAATCTCCTCAATGCAATCTTTTCTTCATTTTGTTCAGACACCTTAGGTAGTCAATCAGGCTTCTGTTTTTCCTGTAGGCATCCCTTCTGTTCTCCTGAAGCAGGGTAGTAAAGTGGTTAAGAATGTGTTTTCTGGAACCAGACTGCCAGAGTTTGAAGTACTGGTTACACTACTTACTATGTGAAGGCAGTAATAACTGCTGTGGTTTGAATGTGACCCCCAGAGATCACGTGATACAAACTTAAGCCCCAGTGCAGCTGTGTTGGGATGAGGGGCCTAATGAGAAGCAAAGCCATCATGAATGGATTAATTTTGTTAATGTGGGAGTGGGCGAGTTATCATGAGAGTGGGCTTATTATAAAAGTGAGTTTGGCCCTCTTGCTCTCTCATGCTCTCTTGCCCTTCTACCTTCTGCCATGGGATGCTGTAGCAAGAAATCTGTCACCAGATACAAGCCTCTCAACCTTAGACTTCCCAGCCTCCAGAACTATAAGAAATAAATTTCTTTATAAATTACCCAGTCTCAAGTGTTCTGTTATAGCAACACAAAACAGACTGAGACAATAGGGTTTGCTAAAAGGGTTTGCTAAAAGTCAACTGGATTCTTAACTACAATGAAATAGTTCTGTTACCCTCTTGAGCTAATTTAATTCCTTTTTTCCATTAAAAAGATATACACTTGCTCAAAATCAGACAATTTAGCATTTTGGTATAAACAATGTTATAATGAGTGGTTAACAATGCCTTACCTTATTTTCTTAAGAAGATTGATTTTTCCCATTATAAAGGTAATACATGCTCAATCTGTGAGCTATTGACACTTAACAAGCCACTCCTAAAACTCAGTTGCTTAAGTTAACTTTTTAAATATAGCTTATCTGCAGGTTGGCAGTTTAGGCTGTGCATAGCTGGACAGTTCTGGTCTCGTCTTGGCTTCCTCATAGGTCTGAGGTGAGTTGCAGGTCAGGTGTAGGTTGGATTTGCTGTTCACAGTTGGGCTTTCTCACATATGTGGAGCTGTGGCTGGTAGGCTCTGGTCTGCCTGTCTCTTCATCCTTCTACAGTCTTGTTCAGACTTGCTCACATAGTGGAAGCAGAGGTCCCAAGCGAGCAAGTGACAGCCTGCAATACTCTTGAAGCATAGTTCGAGAACTCGCACACTATCACTTTTGCTACAGTGTGCAAAGAAAGTCACAAAGTCAGCCCAAGTTCAAGAGGTAGGCAAAGAGACTCTTTATTTCTTCATGGGAAGAGTTGCAAAGTCACATTGCAAAAGGGTGTAGATACAGTGACAGTTGAAGGATTGTGTCTATTTTTTAACCTTTTGTATATGCTTGTACTGAAAAATACAAAAGAAAATAAAAGCTGAAAAATCCATTCACTAGCAACTGTTGACTTATTGTTTTATTTACTGTCAGTTTTATCTGTACTTTTAAACATATAATTAATTTATTTGTTTCCACTTATTTGATTACAAATCATGTTTGTTTATTTCATATTTGCTTATTTTATGAATTGTTCAAGTAGATTTTTATTTCTATCTTAACCTGGTGGGGTAGCATTTATTGTAAACCTAAAAACTGTAAAATTTCAGATCCCTACAACAAACAGGACTGTACCTAATAGGCTATTCTATTTTGTGATGAGAAGGTCTTGATTTAGTGCTGAGTAGCAAGAGGAATCAAAAGGTTTTCAGTCAACTTGAAGTGCAAAATTATCTTTGAGTATATTTATGTATCTTCTGTGATTGACCTGGTAAACGGAACTATTTTTAGAATAGGACCTGGTGGAATTTTCTTATACTCTGACATATTCTTTACATGATTCACTTTTTAGTCTAGATTTGGACATTAAACAGATAACTATTTTTTGTCATTAGCCTTATGATATTTACATTCTCAATGACTAAGCTTAAGCTACGTGATAGGATGATTTATTTTTGTTTTTTGTTTTTGAATAAAATTTAATATCATGAGTCATGTGTTCTCTTTGTAAAATGTTTGAACATCACAGATCTATATAGAATAAAATAGTGAAAATTCCTTTTCCCTACTTCCTCACTGCCAACTCCCTTCCTCAGAATTTTTCTGTGCATTTATATTTATATGCATATGTAAATACACAGACTGCATTTGCTTACATGTACACAGTTTATGTGTGTGTAACATAAAAAAGATCTTACTATAAATCTTTTTCAGTAACTTGCTTTGCAAATCTTTTTCTATACATTTATAAAAATGTTAATATGATTTTAAAGTTTGTCCCATCCCAAGACCATTTTGTAACTTTATCCCCAATATGGTATTTGAAAGGTGGGGACTTTAAGAGGTGATAGGATCGTGAGGACTATGCCCACGCAAATGGATTCATCTATTTATGGATTAATGGATAAATAGGTTATCATGGGAGCGACACTAGTGGCTTTATAAGGAGAGCAGGTGAGCTTAGCCCTCCTTGCCATGTGATATGCTGAATTGCCTCAGGACTCTGCTAAGAATCCCTACCAGGAAGGAGGTCCTTACCAGACATGACCTTTATCCTTGGACTTAAGAGTCTCCAAAATTGTAAGAAATAAATTTTGTTTCTTTATAAATTACCCAGTTTTAGGTATTCTGTTATAAGCAACACAAAATGGACTAATACATATGTGAATGTATAGAGTATATATACACACACACACACACACACAAATCTTAAAAATATGAGCATGTTATAAATATTTTAAATCTTGCTCATCTTACTTACCAATATATTTTAGATATATTTCTATGTCAGTTCACATAGATTTATCTGATTTTTAGCTCATAAAATTGCTTTGGATATACTATAATTTATCCTTTCCCTTCTGATGTAACACAGTTGTTTCTAAACTCTGGCTATTTTAAACAGCATTGAAATAAACATACCTGTTTGTATATGTTTGGGTATATGGGAGAAGAAAATTATGTCTGTGTTTCTTATTTTAAAAACCCTAAAACCCATTTCTTAATTTCTTTCTTGCTTTCTGTAAGCCCCATATATTCTTCAGTTCAGCCCTGAGTAATAAATGATTGATGAAGCCAGATACTGTGAGTCTCTAAATGGCAGTTAGTAAAAACTCTGGAAGGGTAAGGAATTATTGACACAAGTACTCAATAAGTAATTATTTGTAGTTTGAAAGCTAAGAACAAAAACTGGAAATGTTTGTCAGACATTTAATTTGGGAATACTAAGAGTGAAAACCTTATGTTCCTATTCTCTTACATATCGGAGTTTTGCCTTTTTTTTTTTAGACTTTATATTTTTTTAGAGCACTTTTAGGGTTATAGCAAAATTGAGAGAAAGTTATAAAGATTTCCCACATACCCCCTGCCCCCAGACAAATATAGCCTCCCCCATTATCAGCATCGCCCACCAGAGTGGTACATTTTCTTTTTTTACAATTGATAAACCTTCACTGACACATCATTATCACCCAAAGTCCATAGTTTACATTACGGTTCATTCTTGGTGTTGTACATTCTATGGGTTTGGACAAATGTATAATGTCATATATTCATTATTACGGTATTATACACAGTATTTCCACTATCCTAAAAATCCCCTGTGCTCTGTGTATCCCCTCTCCCCCCACCTTCCAATTCCTGGCAAACACTGATCTTTTTACTGTCTCCATAGTTTTCTTTTCCAGAGTGTCATATAATTGGAATCATACGGTATGAAACATTTTTGGATTGGCTTCTTTCACTTAGTAATATGCATTTAACTTTCCTCCATGTCTTTTCATGGCTTGACAGCTTTTTTTTTTTTTTTTTCATTTCTGAATAATAGTCCATTGTCTGGTTGTACCACTATCCAGACAATGGTTTATCTATCCATTTACCTACTGAAGAGCATCTTGGTTGCTTCTAAGTTTTGGCAAATATGAATAAAGCTGCTGTAAACATCCATGTGCAGGTTTTTGTATGGACTTAAGTTTTCAACTTTTTTGGATAAATACCAAGGAGCATAATTGCTAGATTATATGGTAAGAGTATGTTTAGTTTTTAAGAAAGTGCCAAACTGTCTTAAAGTGGCTGTACCATTTTGTATTTCCACAAGCAGTGAGTGAAAGTTCCAATTGCTCCACATCCTTACCAGCATTTGGTGTTGATAGTGTTCTAGACTGTGGCCATTCCAATGGCGTATGGTAATATTGCAGTTTTAATTTGCATTACCCTGACAACATACAATACAGAGCATTGGAGCATATTTTCATAGTTTAATTACCATCTATATATCTTTATATATATATATATATCTGTATATATTATTAATGTCTTTTACCATCCCCCTCCCCCCCTTTTTTTGATGGCTGGTTGGTCCAGGGATCCGAACTCATGACCTTGGTCTTACTGTTGAGTTTCAAGAGTTCTTTGTATATTTTATATAGCAGTCCTTTATCAGGTATGTTTTTTGTAAAAATATTTGCCCAGTCTTCATTCTTGCTTTTTCATTCTCTTGACTGTTTTTTCATTCTCTTGACTGCACTTTGCAGAGGAGAAATTTTTAAGTTTTTTTTTTTAAACTTTTTTCTTGTCATCAAAAAACGTGTCTTTACTAATTTGTTTATTGGAAGTTCACTTTGAAACAACTGGATCTCCAAAGTTTGATGTTAATTTCTGGGGAATGTCACTAATATATCTGTGTCCATTAATAAATTATTCATTAGGTTTGGCACATTTGTGTTTAGGTTTATTCCTAGATGTTTTATGTTTTTGTTGCTATTATGGGTAGGATATTCCCTCCACCACTACATGTTCTAATTGGTTATTACTGGTGTATAGAAAAGCAATTGAATTTTGTTTGTTGGTATTGCATTTGGAGACCTTAATTAATTCATTAATGATATTTTGGCTAATTAGATTTTCTAGGTGGAAAATCTTATTCTCTACAGCTAGTGACAGTTAGAGCTCTTTCTTTCCATAATTAATGAGAGGAAACATTTTAATCTTTTTTCTTTATTAGAAACGTGTCATCCTTTCTTAACTTGGGTCGTGGTCAGAGCTCTTTATCAAGTTAAGGAAATTTCTCTTTATTTTGAACTGAGAGTCCCCTTCCTCCCGCTCCCCACAGTGTGTTTAACCTTACTAGATTTTTTTTCAGGTATCTAATGGAATGATTATATGGTTTTTCTCTTTAATGACTTGATGAGATTAATTTTATTGTATTTTCTAATGTTGAATCATTCTTGCATCCCTGGGTTAAATTCTACTTGATTATGATGCATTACTCTTTCAGCATATTGCTGGATTCAGTTTGAAGATTTTTAAAAAGACTTGTTGGTAAGAGGACAGTCTTGTAACACCAAGGTCAAGGGTTCAGATCCTCTTACCAGCCAGCTGCCAAAAAAAAAAAAAAAAAAAAACCCAAAAAACTTTTATTTATGTTTATACATAAAATTGGACTATAGTTTTCTCTCTCTATATATATAAATATGTTTTCAATGTAAAATTAGCCTATAGTTTATCCTACCTTGTCTGGTTTCTGAATCATAGTTATGTTAGTTTTACAGAATGAACTGGGATGTTTTCTTTTTCTCTGTTCCAAACTGTATTGAATAACTAGGAATATTGTATGTTCTGTAAGGTTTAGTATAATTTGTTTATAAAACTGTCTGGTTCTTGTGCCTTTTGGGACGGATCTTTAACTTCTTTTTCATTATCTTTTAAGCTTTTAAGGTTACTGGTCTATTACATGTTCTTTTTTGTGGGGGAGGTGGCTGTCTGGTACCCTTTACCTTGGTCTTACCAACACCATGCTCTAACTAAGTGAGCCAACTGGCCACCCCCTTACTATGTGTTCTTGAGTAAATATTGATAATTTTGATCTTCGTAGAAAATTATTTATTTCATCTAGCTTAAAAAATATAGTGATATAAAATTTTCTCCATAGTATCATTTGGTTAAATGTGCTTGACACATAGTAAATGCTTAATAAATGTTAGTAATGCATCAAAAGTTGTTGCTGTTATTATTATATAAAATTCTCCAATGATTTATTTTCATATTAACACCGTAAAGCATAAGCTTTTTTTATTCAGAATGTTGGGGCATGAGAACAACTTAGAAGGAGTGTTCTAACTCAGGAGAGAGAGAAGGATAAGGGTTTACAGAGCTTTAGCAGGGGGGTCAATTGACATTCAGCCAGCTTCAGGAATAATTGGTGTAAAATGGTTCTCTGAAGAGTGAAGAACTGTTATTGTGTTTTAGTAGCCATTGGTTGGGCAACTCAGATTTAGTAAGAGGGATTGGGAGGAACAGTTCCTGAGTCCATGGGCATATGAGGGCCACTGTGGGACATTTTTAGTTCTTCAGGGACTCTTACAGATTATTTAAGATTGTTTATAACATATCCTAACATATTTGGAAGTTCATTGTATCATGTTAAATTAAGCCTTAATCTTCCACTTTTTGATTATAGGCCATTTCTAATGTGTTTATTGGAATGTGTGCAGAGTCAAATATCTGAAAGTCAAGGATTGACTTATATTTAATAAGCAGATATGTATGTGGAGATTATAAAAATACTTATTTTATGGAATATGAGTATAAAGCTCATTTACTATGTAAAAAACTAATTTGAGAAAATGAGAATGAATTGCTGGAGATCAGTGAGAAAATTCTAGATTTAATACTTGATTGGTTTCAGGGAAGATAGCAATTATTTATTTAATCTTAAGATTATATTTTCTATTTTTACAAAATATGGCAAGCATAACATCCCCTTTCTTAAAGTATACAACTATTAATTTTAATTAATTGCTGCTATTAATTTTCAAGGCTTATGGAGAGGATCAAGCTTGATATGTGTTCGTATTTAATATTTCAACTGAAATCCATTTTGGGCAAACTTTTATTCAATATAATGTAGTGGTTATAAGCTCAGAATGCAGTGTTATTACTATTTTATAATTTTAACTGAGCTACTTGATGTCTTTGTGCCTGTTTCCTTATCTGTAGCATTGGGGTAAATCTAATATCAATCATATTAAGTTGGGAGGATAAAATGAGGTGATACAGGGCCGAGCCCGTGGCGCACTTGGTAGAGTGCTGCGCTGGCAGCACGGCGACGCTCCTGCCGCGGGTTCGGATCCTATATAGGACTGACCGGTGCACTCACTGGCTGAGTGCCGGTCACGAAGAAACGACAAAAAAAAAAAAAAAAAAAAATGAGGTGATACATTTAAGGTATTTAAAGCAGTGCCTAATATTCAGGAAGGGCTCAATAAATATAAGCTGTTTTGGTTGCTAATATATCGAGGATTTCTTTATTTCTTGTCAAAGATGATGAGCATTTCTCTTATATGCTGTTTGTTACATGCTATTTATATATATATGTATGTATTTTAAGTAAACATTGATCAAATTTATTTAAAATACTTTAAATTCTTATAATTCTATTTTTTATATATTTTTTATTGAATCATAATTGATTACACATATTTTTGGGGTTCAACATTAGCACATATTGATCAAACCAATATTATTAGCATATACATTATTACAAATTGTACTTATTCTTTATGCCCGTTATCCAATTTCTCCCCCTCTCCTTTTCCCTCCCCACTCCCACCTCTGATAACCCTAGATTTCTTCTCTCCTTCTGAAAGAGTAAGGGTTACTATGTTTGCCTAGATGATCTGTCCAGTGCTGAGAGAGGTATGTTCAGTCCCCCCAATGTTATTGTAGAGTAGATGCTTCTTCTATTGGTTTGGAATGGGCTTTGTGGAGAGAGACATCCTCTTCTTTTCTTTGGTCTCCACTGGTGACTCTCTTTGTGTTAGTGCAATTGAGTGGCTGGTGGGCCATCTGCATGGTGGTTGTGGTGTCTAGCTGCTTTGGTGGCTGCCGTTGTATTGTGGTGGCTGTGGTGGGCCACCCACATGGGAGTGGTGTTTTTGGCGTGCTCCTTGCCTGGTTGCAGGAGAATGGTTGGTCCTTAGCTTCATACCTCAGGACCCTCGGTGGGCCCCTTGTCAGCTGTGTCATGATTGGTTGCAGAAGGAGGGGGTTACATGCTATTTATTATGTAAATGTTAGATATTTATACGCCAGCTCTCTGTCATCCCCACACTTGCCCTTCTGTGTTCTCCTCTACAATGCTGGGGTTGGAAAGTAGTAAACTGTGTTTTCCTGATCCCCTTGCTAGCTGAGTTCCAGTTAGAATCTGAGTTCTACTGGGCAGCACTTTTGCTAGTTTAGAAGGTAGGAGGAGGGTGTAAAGGATGCTGTTGTGGCTTTCAAGGCACATCTAGTAGTAGCTATTGACAAGACTGCTCTGCTGCAGCTACCAGTGGTACGCAGTGTTGATGGCAGCGGCATTGGTGACAAGGCCTTTGGAGGGGCCTGTGCTGCTCAGCAGCAGCTGATTGGTTCCAGCATTGATAGTGGCTCCTGTGGGCTAGTGGGTCTAGCCTAAAGGTGGTAGCTGCTTCCTGATCTCTGGTTGTACTCTTTTGCAATGTGCAACTTCAGCCCTTCAACACCTTTGTAACAGATTCCTTGAATTGGATTAAATTTTGCTAGAGTGGCTTTTGTTTTCCTGATTGGATGCTGATTGATAAATTCAACTGCTACCATTCAGTGTTAGGTATGAATGAGGAATTTTGCAGTCTAATAAACATATTGTATAGTCCCCATGTGTCTTTCTTACCTGAAAATAATTTCTTTTGTCATTGTGCTCTGATGATCTTTTCTGTCTATTCTCTTCATTTAGGAAGTCAGTGGACAGCAGGTAATGCTTGTTGTCTAGTGGGAATTGCTGCTCCTCATGGGCAATATTGTACTTATGGAAACTGAGGGACTTCGGTACTGAAAACATGATGTGAAAAATATGATAATACTAAATAAATATTGTTATAAATAATAATAATGAAGTCATCTACCCAGTATAAGGCACTGTATTTCATTAATTCTAAGGTACCCATTCCCCCATCACATTTTAATATCGCTGAAATTGAAAAGGCATAAAGTCAATGGTATCTTGCATCATCTTGTCTAGTGGCCAGTAGTGGCTATTACCTGTTCATGCACAAATATCAAAATCAGTACCAATACCAACAGGATGGATATCCACAACTTAGAATTAATTTTCAGAGACACCAGAGATCTACTTTTTTGACAATGGGGTTCTAATGGGTTGTGGTGAGATGGAAGGATGGAGAAAGTGGGGAATCACAATAGTTTAACAACCTTTGGAAGAAAGAGTTCAATTGGGTTTGTCTGATGTTTTGTCATGGTCAAATTTAGGTAATATATTTTTGGCAAGAGTATTATAGAAGTGATACTGTGCCCATCTTAGTGCATCATATAGAATAACACATGGGGTGTGCTCGGCCTACTTGTTTTGACCCTTCTTTTAGTTCACATATGGTATCCCACTGCACGGAATGCCAGCTTTTTGCCTTTGTGCATCTAATTGTATTTATTCTTCAAGATTTACCTTTTTGTATGTGTGTGTGTGGGGGGGGGGTTTCTCTCTTCGCTCCAGTTCATCTGATCTTATTTGTCTGCATTTCTTTTGCCCTAGTACTCAGTAAACCTTTGATGGCTTATGGCTTGAAAGCCTAGATTATCATGTGGTGTGACTCTCACCCACTATAGCTCCTAGGAGACCTCTGTGGTTTACTCTCTTGGGGCACTAAGACTTGTTAAATCTTTTTTTTTTTTTTTTTTGGTCCACCTATATTTTCAGTAATCACCATGGGTTAAGTAGAATCCAAGTTTGGCACTTTGATTACTAGAAGTGATTATTGGAAGAAATTGCACTTAGCTTTCTTGGTTATATATCCTTCCTTATCTCTAACATCAGTGTTAAAAGTAATTGTTGGTATAGAAAAGAAAATTATCAAAAAAGTATGACCATAATTAATAACCTCAAATCTGAAAGATTATGTATTCAGAAAGTTATCAATTGTAATGTGGTGATATTAGTTCAATATAAGTTTTATACAGCAAATGATAATAGGGATAAAAATAACTCTTCCTAGAATCAAAACTTTCTTTATGGCCTTAATGACTGTATCACTGAATTATTTTAAATTGTAATGTGGTTTTTCTCCCAGGAACTTAGTAACTTAGTGTGTCCTCATTCTGTTCCTATGGTGTTCCTATGATTGCAGGTGGGATAATGGGGCACAAAAGGAATATAATGCTTTGTTAGAGACCACTAAATTAAGCTCAGATAAGGCCAGATCTGGACTTCTGGTTTGGTGGATTTGCCCCCTTCCCCACTAGACTGTAAATTCTGACAAATGAGATAGGCTTTTTCAGATATGGAGACTTTGAATATAATATAGTAATTGGGCAGCATGAACTGACACATTTTGG
Source organism: Cynocephalus volans (assembly GCF_027409185.1). Taxonomy (NCBI): domain Eukaryota; kingdom Metazoa; phylum Chordata; class Mammalia; order Dermoptera; family Cynocephalidae; genus Cynocephalus; species Cynocephalus volans. Next base: position 85,238,074 of record NC_084464.1, read on the forward strand.
AATATTCTCCACTTCCTTTTAAAAAGAGAACATTTACAGCCAGTTGCCAAAAAAACAAAAAGAAGAGAACATTTATGTTTTCTTACTGTAACATGTATAGTGCAACACAAATAAAGCCCTACCTGAGTTTCACATTTGTGAGGAAACTAGCAGTACTGCAGATTACTGCCAGGGCAGAAAAATGACCCTATTATCTCTATTATGGTAATAGTGTGCTTCACAGGGAAACTTGCATCATTAAGAATGAGTTATTTTGTTGTAGATGCTTTCTCCATGAACTATTAGTGTATAAATCAGAAGGAATTGGAAAGTGCTTTCTAGAGGCAGGAATATACAGTCATGCACTGCATAACAATGTTCTGGTCAATGATGGACCACATATACGACGGTGGTCCCATAAGATCATAATTGTTATACCAAACAGTGTAGGTGTGTAGTAGACTATACCACCTAGGTTTGTGTAAGTACACTCTATGATGTTCACACAATGATGAAATTGCCTAACAATGCATTTCTCAGAACAGATCCCCATTGTTAGGCGATGCATGACTACAATTTATAGGTTTCAGTATTCACCTTTACCTGAAACATCATGTAGATCTGATTTTGTAGATGTATGCACAAGTGTACACTCAGTTTCACACCTCCATTTCTTTGTATGTACCTTTCTTTTCTATGTGGAATATTCACTTTATTTTCACTTGTGTCAAGTGCCTCTTTATCTCTAAGATCTCCACCAGTTGTACTTCCTGTGGTGAAACCTTCTTGATCCTTATAACCAGGTTGCTGCTTCCCTCTGTATTCCCAGAGCAGTTTGTTCCCATCACCATATGATGTTTTTATTTGCTGGCTGATAATATGTTTCCATCTTTATAACTCCCAGTTGAGTGTGTGCTTTACAATGGCAGGGACTACATTTTTCGATTTCATATTCTAGCACCTTACATGATGCATGCATATATTGAGTACACAGTAACTATTAAATGAATAAATGTTTATTATACATAGTGTGTATGTTATTTATACACACTATCTCTTTAAAAAATGTGTTTAAGATGGCTTATAAGCAGTATAGCAAATTAGAAGTAAATTGGAAGAAAAAAGGAGAGTGGAAATAAAATGGGGCCAAGCGTGAGCTAATTTGTGCCATGAATCTGTAAGTAAATGTGTATTATGAATATACATGCATTTGCATGTATAAGAAAACACGTATGAGGGTATTTCAGGAAATTCATGGAAAAATGAAATTAAAAGACAATACATATTTTTCCATGAACTTTTTGAAGGCCCCTTGTATGTGCAAATTTTGCAGTATACATTTAAAAATTTATTCTGTCTGATAATTGCATCTTTTTTATTTTGACCTTGGAAAGATTTTTATTTTTCTAAGTTGTACATTTTGTCAGTATATATTTGGTGCTGAAAGGTTTCTTTGTGGAATGTTCATTAGTGCTAAGATGCGAATGTAATCAGTATGTGTAAAATGGGGTGGTCTCGGTCCCACTACTATGAAAATAGGAATCTGTAATATGACTGTGCATGGTGTTCTTCAGCTCCTGAAGATCCTGTTACCTGCTCTTTTTCAGGAAGCACATAGCCATGGGGTAGGAATGCAAGAAAGCTAATTTGAAATAATGGCATTCTCTTGAAATAAACATCTTTGAAATTAAATGTAAATAGAAAGTGCCTGTGAATTCTAGCTTGCTCTGTGGGTGATTTGCTTACCATGTTTAAAAAAATGAACATATTAAGGTTTCATTCTTATTCTCCTGCTCTCAGGATTAAATTTATGCAAATCTAAGAAAAGGTTTTTTGGTTGTTCTTAATATGACTCTTCCTGAATCTTATTCTTTGCATGATTTTTTTAAAATAGAGAATTCGGCTTTGTTTGCTATGTTGTCCCTTAATTAATTGTTAAAATAATGAGACCTTATTATTCTGGGTAATTTATAGACAACAAAGCAGTTAGTCACTCACTGGCAACTTATCAAAGGACGTAGGCCAAGATGCCAGCACATCTTTTGGTTTGCCAGCCCTTAGAATTGTGTGTTCCAAGGATTTGCTAATTACCAGCTGGCAACTGATTTACAAGGCGGGAAAGACAGGAGTGTTGAATGGCGGCCACTGACTCACAAGCAAGATGGAATGTGTACTGGCTTCAAGCCTTGTCTACTGACATGCAGATCTTGCTGCCAGGGGAAAGAGGACTTAATGATGGTGAAGAGCCTATGTGCTATCTTTGGTGTGTTTGCCTGATGTCATCAGCACCATTATTGAACCTCACTTTGGTTTGGCAATTGAGAACTGCTAAGTAGAATATACTACTTTGGTTGAATTTGTCTGTCTCCCTGTCTGTCCTTTTGTACCCCCATCTGTCCGTCTGTCCATCTGTCTAATACCGGGTTTAAGCCATCAATGAATGGGCTAGGATTAACCTCTGAAAACATTTACAACTGGGGCCGGCAATCTTTCTGTAAAGGAATGGATAGTAAATATTTTAGGTGTGCAGGCCATACAGTAGTTGCAACTACTCAGCTCTGCTATCGTAGGGTGAAAACATCCATGTATAATATGTAAATGAATGGCATGGCTGTGATCCAATGAAATGTCATTTACAGAAAAATTGACTTGCAAACTGTAGTTTGCCTGTCCCTGCTTTAGACGTTGGAAGTATCTGACTCAACATGGTTTATGCGTTACAATCTTTTAAAAAATGCTCTGATACTTATGTTTTCTAACACTGCTTTATGTTGCAGGTTTGTTAGCTTAATTATTATCCGCTTTGAGATTTACCTACAAAAGTAGTTTATAGGTTTTTATCAATTTCTTTTTTTTTTTTTAAATATTAATCATTTAAAGAATATTTAGCTTTCTCTGGCACTGCTTTTAAAAATATCATTAAAAATATACAAAAAACAGGAATAAAATTCCCCACTACATCATTCATAACAGCACCATTAAATTTAATAGTTTTTACTTATAATATGATTTTAAAAACTATATTTTGACATAGGCCCAACTGTTAAAGCCCATGATATGCTTGGAAGTTCTAATTTCTAATCATGATATATGAAGATGACCAAGATATATTGCTAAGTGAAAAAAAAAATATTATAGAAGGGTTCTGAATAGTGTGTACAATGTGATTCTATTTGTGAAAAGAAAGAAATATAGATCTATGTGTATGTATACTTGTATATTATAAATATCTGAAAAAATAACTGAATTAGAGTTTTTAGGTTTTTTAAAAAATTTCTATAATTTTTTAAAAAGTTCAACTTTGTTTTAAACTCCCACATGAGTGAGAATATGTGGTATTTATCTTTCTGTTGTGTCTGACTTATTTCACTTAAAGTGACTTCCAGGCTCATCCATGTTGCTACAAATGACAGGATTTCATTATCCACTGTGTATACATACCACATTTTCTTTATCCGTTCATCTGTCATTGGACACCTAGGTTGATTCTGTATCTTGGCCATTGTGAATAGTGCTACAATAAACATGGGAGTGAAAATAGAGAGTTCTTAGCTTTCAAGCAAATGAAATCAATTCTGTTGAATATAAGCAGAAAAGATTTATTGAAGCATAGTAAATAGCTCACAGATCTCTGGAGCACCTGAGAACCAGGCTTAGATACCATATATCTAGAAGTGATAACCAAAAAACTGGTTCTGCAAAGATGCCCCAGCAGCTGTCAGCGGGCATGGTGCTGTGGTCTGAATCATGATACCTCTGAGCCTGGATGCTGGATCGACCTCCCTGTTACTCTGGAATGGATTCTGAACAGTTGCTGTTCTTTTGTGTCACCAATTTCAAATTCAGAATCTGCTGTGGGTGTATTTGATTGGCAGATACCAGTTTTGTGCACTAGCTGCAAGGGAAGCTGGGAAAGTGAGTATGTAGAACTCATTTCTGTGGTGTACAAAGGCCTCTCTACCTTATAAGGTCAAGGATTTACCAAATATAGGAAGGGAATTCAGAAGTTTGGATCCTGGGAAGAATTAGAGCTGTCCACTGCAGACACCCAGGAAATTGTTAGCATTGATTACTTTTGGGCAGTGGAGTTGGAAGAGCTGACTGGATAGCAGAGGGAGGCTTTTGCTTTCATTTTACTCTTCTGTGCTCTTTGAATTAAAAATAAATGGTGTATATAACAATGTAATAAAAGACTATGGGGAAAATGAACAAAACGAAATAATTTTCCCCAGCACTTCCACTGTTAACATTATTCTCACATAAGAACTTGAGAAGGCTTCCTAGCATAACTGGGCAATTTCATCAACTTGGTACTCAATTTCATTTTAAAACTCCCCTTATAATTTCCTCCCAGATTCAGTCAACTCTATATTGCACGTACTTGGTTGGGCAGGGAAATCAAGAAATGGTTTTCCTTGATACTAGTGGCTTATTCTTCCTTGAAGCTTGTTAGAGCTGATTCAGGTCTACATTATTCAGCTTTGAAAATTAAGGTGGTGTCAGTTGCTATGGTTGATGAAGTGTTCATAGAGGCAAGGTGCCAAAATTAAATATATTTAAAAATTTGGTCCCATGTGGTTTTTTTTCTGTTTTTCAAAATCTCATAAATTTGCTGCTTGATAGAAAACTGGTCTGAGAACTTAATTCAGTCCAATAAAGTTTAAGCAAATATATTAATGATTATTTAAACTTTTTTTAAAGAGCAGTTTTATATAAACAGAAAAAGTACAAAGATAGAACAGAGAGTTCCTATGTACCACAAACCCGGTTTCCCCTATTAACATCTTACAATAGTATGGTACAATTATTGCAATTAATAAACCAATATTGATATGTTATTATTGATTAAAGCCCAAACTTTATTTAGATTTTCTTAGTTTCTAAGTAAAGTCTTTTTTCTGTTTCAGGATAGCTGATATATTTCACACATATATGTTGTATTTATTCATCTGTGTAGTAGTGTTATGGAGCCATATAATAAATGCTATTTCTGTTTTAAATAACTTACGGAGTTTGGGGAAAGAATAAATAAAATAAAGTTTTGCCACAACGAAGTTCTTATAATTCTTTTATACACAAATATCACGTGAGAAAAAAATAACCTTTCATTTTTTTTCCCTATGTATATTTAGTGGAACAGGTTCCTATAGAGCCATACAACATTCCACTGTCCCAGGCCGAAGTCATACAGGAAGGGAGTGATGTGACTCTTGTTGCCTGGGGCACTCAGGTCAGTAATGTTGATTCCAACTGTTAAAGCCCATGCTGTGCTTGGAAGTTCTAATTTCTAATCATGATATATGAAGAACTGAAAATAATGTTTTCTTTATATCTCGAATTAAGTCTATTTGGTGCTACTGATGCTGATTTCTCCCCCCCGAACTTTATTGAGGTATAATTGAGAAATAAAAATTATACAAGGGTATTCAAAACGTTCTTGGAAAAGTTGAATTAAAAGATAATCTGAATCTTTTCATGAACTTTTTGAAGACACCTCATTATATATTCAAGTTATACAATATGATGATTTATTATATGTATACATCGTGAAATGATTACCACAATCAAATTAATCAATATATACATCACTGTATGTAGTTACCATTTTCACGTGTGTGTTTGTGGGGGGGGTGGGTGAAGACACTTAAGATCTACTCTCAGCAAATTTCAAGTAAGCAATATGGTATCGTTACTTGTAGTCAGCACACTGTATATTAGATCCCCAGAGGTTACTCATCTTGTAGCTGAAAGTTTGTGGTACCGATTTCTGAGTGAAGGTGAGGTGCCTATTTAGTCATATTAAAATACATAAGCTGATGGTGAAGTTGTTAGAAAATACGTTGAGAGTTTACAAAAATATATGTATTAAAAACACTTTTCTTTTGAAGCACATAGTACATGTCCTCATTACTTGTTGCCGCACTTGACTTACGATCTTCTTTTTCATGCTGTTTCCTACATCTCTCATGATTACTTTTTTGGCCATGTGGACCTATGTATGCAGTGGTCCAGCCTCAGAATTCCTTGCCTTTCTCTTTCCCAGTGACTATTTGCACTGATCCACCTCAGCTTGGCCTAGGGCTTGTTGTCACATTGCTCTACCTCCAAAATTTTAAGCTCAGGACTCTTTCTTTGGCCGTAGACTTCTGTCCCTTACACTTCTCTCTCTTTCTTTTAAAGACATGGTCAGTTTTTCTTTTTCTGTGAAAAGGAAATTGTTACTTATTTTAGAAAACTTAGGACAGCATAGTATAAAGAAGGTAATAGAAATTATTTGCAATGTCATAACCTCCTACCCTTTTCCACTTCATTTTTGGCTTGGAGAGCTGCAGTGTTCACGGTTCCTCACCTGCAGTGGGGTAACTGCTGCTTGGCAAGTCCCATCCCGTTGATAATGTCCACGGTGGTCATGCGAATCCTTTTTGCTCTTCTTCAGTCCACGTGTGTGTGTGTGTGTGTGTGTGTGTGTGTGTGTGTGTGTGTGTGTGTGTGTGTGTGTGTGTGTGTGTGTGTGTGTGTGTGTGTGTGTGTGTGTGTGTGTGTGTGTGTGTGTGTCTGGTTGGTATGGGGACCCAAACCCTTGCCCTTAGTGTTATAACACCACGCTCTAACCAAACCTCTCTTTTCAAAAGGGAAGTTGGAGTGTGTTAGGTACTAACTACCATAACTTGCTCTTTCTTCACCCCTACCACTTCTGCTGCTAATCCTTTCCTTCTTCCCTTTGTCTGAATAGGAAGAGGTATGTGGTTTTTGTAGCCGCCTCTCCAAATTTGTTTTGAATTCCATATACCTTCTCCAGGAAGAAGTGACCCATCTCTATCCTGCATCTTCAGTTTTTCCTTTCATTGTTGCTTTTATTAAAAAGGTGTGCATCTCTTCACTATCTAAAGAATGTCTTTCCCCTTAAATACTATTATATCTCCCTCCCTTCTTTTATTTTATTCTTTCTTTTATTACCAAACTATTTTCTACTGTTTATATATAATTCCTTAACGTCTGTATGCTCTTTTTAAGTTCTTCCGACTAACTAAAACTGTTTTTAACATCACTAATTGATAATTGCTAAATCCACCCTTATCCCATAATGCTATGGTATGTGACACAGGCATCTCTATTAAACCTTTTCTTTAGTTTCTGAGATATGCTGTCCCTTGGAGTTTTTTTTTTTAATTTCTTTATTCTTTTTCATTTTTTTTTTCTTAGTGAGCTCCTCTTTTGTTGTTTTCCCCTTAAATGTTGTTGACCTATGGGGTTCCATGATTTTTGCCATTTACTTCTCCCTTTACATATTTTCCCTAGAAACTGTACCTACTCCATGACTTTACTTACCTTCTCTGTGCTTTCTTTGTAATCAGCATCTCTAGCATTGACTTCTTTACATTTTTCTAAGAACCTCTTTCCAACTGTTTTCTAGATATCTGTATTTGGTTATTTTGGCAGAATATGGGGTTCAACATGTCTAAGACAAATTTATGAATTCTCCATGCTGATCAATTTCTCTGACTTTAAGCACTATCTCTGTAAGTGATGTCAGAATTCAACTAGCTTTTCAGACCTGTGTCTTTGTAGTCATTCTCTGCATATTTCTCTCCTTATTTCAGGTTCATGTCATCCGGGAGGTGGCTTCCATGGCACAAGAAAGACTTGGAGTGTCTTGTGAAGTTATTGATCTCAGGACTATAGTACCTTGGGATGTGGATACAGTTTGCAAGGTATGAATACAATGTTGACAGAATGTCATTTCCTCAAAATCTTAAGCCAAATTTGTTGGATATTTGAAAAGAATAGCTTTGAAATTGTAAACCACAAGAGCATTTTCAACTTATTTAAAACTTTTAACTTTGTGTAAAGCATAGCATAAAAGGAATGAGTGCTGTATAATCAGCTTAATGCTCAAGGAAACAAATCACTTAGAGTTTCTTTTTCCTCCTGTGGTTTTCTCTGTTTAAGATATTGCAAAACTGTGTCCTTCATGACACCATCTTCAGTTGAGTTGTGTGAGTAATGGAGTAGTACAAGTAAGGGAATGTATCAAGGATGTTGAAGAAGTCATCTGTGTTTTTAACTTCTTATTGGTTATGGTTCAGTAAGCTAGGTTTAATTTAGTCAGGTAAATCATTTGGCTGAATTATCATTTGCCTTGTCTCCAAAAGTGATGGGGATGGATTGTTTTTTAAAAGTAAGTTTCTCTGTATAGCCTTAGTACTGTGGATAAGAGAGTGAGTGTTATTGTGGGATTCTGGCTGCTCTGATTTAGTTTCCATCTAAGTAGCCTCTTTATCTTTGGCCTGATTAGATTGATTTTGTTCTTACTGTTCAAAGAATTCACATAGTCACTTTTCAAGAATATAGTTTAGTTTTCATTTACTTGTCTATAACTGGTATATTTCATAGTAATGTCTGTATAATTTAAAGAGCATTCCCATACTGGTATGTAAGCAAGGTTAAGCTCTTTTTTGCTATGGTCTTATCTGCTAAAATCTAGGTAACAGTTACAGATATTGTTTTTTTTTTCTTGATTTACTGCTATAGCAAATAAGTCCTAAGACTTAGGGTATTTTATATTTACTATTTCTTTTTTTTAGAGCTTTGGCATTCTTATTGCTTTTACAGGCTGTTTCTTGGTTAGTTATGTAAAATAATCTGCAGGTACTACTGCTAAGAAAGCGTAGCACAGAGTATTTTTAGGTGAAGATTGTTTTATAATTTAGTAGAAGATTTAAGGTTTATTGTAGTAAATGTTTCTGTAAACACATTTTACACTATCTAAACACTTGAAATGGTTGCAAATGGTTTCAACAATATCCTAAGCCCTTATATTTGTAGTTGCCCCAGTTAAGAACAGTATTTCATATTGAAGTATTTGTAACTGCGTGAAAATAATTTAATGCTTTTTGTAGGCATTTTAAATTCAAATCAGACTCTGGGTTTTCTTTCAATTACCAAATGTCCCAAATTATGGTTAAACTGGAGCTGACTTTTTGTTTGCAACATGTATCCCCCACTTATCCTGGGGTTTGTAATTTTAGACTGGATGGTGCTTCTGCATGGGGATATGATGTTTTGTCATGGCACGGTGGAGGGTACTGATATTTGGTCAGGGCTAGCACCTTTAGAACTTGGTTTACATATTTTGTTTACGTATTTTACACACTTTGTTTACATATTTTATAAAAAGCATTAGCATATTATGGTAAAAGACAAATATGATAACACCCCAAGCTGGTAACCGTGAAAGCAAATAGAGATAGAAGATGAAAGAAGGGGGAAATTTTTTATATCTATACCAATTTGTTTCTGCCCTCGTTTATTAAATCTACTAGTTGCATCTTTTTATGATCCTGGAATATAGACCCAGTCTCCTTAGGGCTCTATTCTACTGGGGAAGATGAAAGAGGAGACTAGAAACCTCTACTGAGTGAGAAAGTGATGCATCAAACCTCTGACTTGTTAGCATCATTATCTTAGTTTTGTGTTGAGATGCTTTCATCATGTTATTTTTCTAGTTGATAGCCCTCCAATTGTGATAGTGAAAGCCAGCTTGTCATTTCTTGACTACCTGGGGTCTATTTGTGACTCTCTTCATTGCTGATCATGGTACATCTCCTGTTTTCATGTATCAAAAGAGAAAAATTTGGGTACTTAGCTTTCCCCTCCAGAATTTGGAGATGATGTTAAAGAAGAGGGTCCTATTGCCAAACATTCATAATAAAAATGAGTTTTTTTGTTATTGTTGTTCTTTAACTAGAGGTAAGCTTTTTTCTTCATCTATGAATTCTATAGTAATCAAAATTTATGTTTATATTCTCTTTCGGTTAGCTGTGTTTATCGATTGTTTTTGTCTTATGACAAAATTAGATCTCTCAGTTTTAGTCATTACATGTTAAACTCAATACCAATATGTATCTTTTGGAATGTCTAATCAAGAAAAGCCTATGAAAGGTAAAAATGATCTGTTGAACACATACATTAGCATAGTACACAGTAAAATGACTCTGGGGCAATTGAGAAATTCCTACTTTTTGTTTGAGCCTGATGAAGTGTTTGGAAGTTATAAACCAAAAAAAAAAAAAAAAAAAAATTGCCTGGGAACAGAGAAAGTAGCAGAGTTTTTGAAGTTGCTCAGGGGAGTTACAGAATTGGAAACTTGAATGGGCCTAAGAACCACAGGCAGTTTTCCACCCAGTTCTGAACCTGATATTAAAGGGCTAAGCTAGAAGCCTCTGAAAAGCAGAATATAGAAGTTCTTGAGTTGTGAGGAGCCTAAGAGACAGAAACATACTTTGGGACATGAGGGCGTGTGCATGTGTTTGTGCACGTGAGTGTGTGTGTGTGTGTGTGTGTGTGTGTGAGAGAGAGAGAGAGAGAGAGTCATGTCTTAAGAAAATCAGTGAGGGTTAAAAGCCCTGAAATGAATGAATGAATGAATGAGTGTGTGTGTGTGTGTGTGTGTGTGTGTGTGTGTGAGAGAGAGAGAGAGAGAGAGAGAGAGAGAGAGAGAGAGAGAGAGTCATGTCTTAAGAAAATAAGTGAGGGTTAAAAGCCCTGAAATGAATGGTAAATTGATACTGATGATCTGCAGCTGCTCTTTACTTGGTGTCATCTGCTAATTTGGTTTCAACTAGAAGTTGAGAATCCAGGTGTACAGAACTCATGTTTTATGGGGCTGTAATAACAGAATCGAAAATTTGAAGGGTCTTAAACATGCAGTTGGTCTTCCTGTTAAGATATTTGCCAAATTCTAAAGCTGTGTATGGTGGGAGGTAAGCAGAAAATATCTGAAAAGCAAAGCCATCGCTTGATACTGAAGCAGCAAAGACCAATCGTACTCTCAATTGAAAGCTGTGTAGAGGCAGGTCTTATGATTAGAGGCAAGATAGAAGCAGATTGGTTTCTTCCAAACCCACGACACAGCCTCTACCCTTCTCAATTCCTTATTGCATTAATGTCATTTACCTTCTGCTCTATCTGCCCAGCAGAGTGAGGAGTCAATCCTCCTCTTCTGGAACTTCTGTGAACCAGCATCGAATAAAATATTAGTACATATGTGAAGAGACAGGAGCATTTGATCAATAACCAAGAGAAAACAAACGATAGAAATAGAAACACAGGTGATCCAGATATTGGAGTTAGCAGACAAGAACTTTATGATTATTATGTTTAGGAGTATAGAGAAAAAAAGGAGTAAAAGAGGTAAGAGGGTGAAGGATCACCCTAGAGAATTGGTGTGTGTGTGTGTGTGTGTGTGTGTGTGTGTGTGTGTACATGTGTGTGTATGTATGTATATGAGTCAAATAAACTTTGTAGAACTATCAAAAGTATCTGACAATAAGAACTCAGTGGATGGGTTTACAAACATTGGACTCAGTAGATGATACTAGTAATAAACTAGAAGGGAAATTAATAGAAAATTTTCAAACTGAAGCACAGAGAAAAGAAAACAATAGATTAAATCAGAAAAAAAAGCATAAAACACATTTGGGATCTGGCCAAAAGAACTGTCCTATATATAGACAGAAGTAAGATGATGAAGATAGTATGAAAAATTTTACAAACGAATTTTGAATAAAATGGACAAATTATTCAAAATCGATAAAAGAGAAATTTAGACAACCCAAACCCAAATATTCATTATCTATTAAAGGAATTCAATTCATTTTTTTAAAAACTGGTATGCAAAGAAAATCCCAGGCCCATATTACCTTACCAGTAAATTCTTTAAAACACAATCCTTATGCAAACTCTTATGGAGAGTGGAACCAGAGGGAAAACCTTTAAATTCTTTTTATAAGCCCAGCATAATCTTCATATCATACCTGTTTAGGACAGTATAAGAAAGGAGATTTATAGGCAAAATTTTCTTATGAACATAGATAACATAGATAATGTTTACAAACAATCACAAAACAGTTGATGCAATTCCTCATATTAACAGAAAAGAGGAACAACAATCTGATGATTATCTTGATTATACAGAAAAACATTTGTTAAAATTCAGTACATCCATTTATGATTAAAGTTTCTTAGCAACCTGGAAATGGAATTGAATTCTCACACTCTGACAGGATAGCTAGAAAAGGCCTCCAGCAAAAATAATATTTCCTAATGAAATTTTGACAGCTTTCCCTTTGAGATGAGGGATATCTAGGGGAAAATTTAGTGCACATGTGTCAGAACTTTACCCATCTCTCATATACTGTTGTTGGTAATATAAATTGGTACAACCATTTTGGTAAGTTGTTTGGCAATTTCTACCTGAAACCTATAACCCAGCAATTCCACTTCTATATATATAAACAGAACAGAAATGTACAAAAGATAAGTATAAGAATGTTCATAGGAGCACTATTACTAGTAGCCCTACACTGTAAACTACCTAAATGCCCATCAACCAAAAAAAGGTTAAATAGTAAGTAGAATATTGTTTGGCAATGAGAATGAACTAAAGTTTAATGGAACAATGTGTATTCATCTCATAAGCACAACTTAAAGAAGCCGGACTGAAATAAGTACATACTGTATGATTTCATTTATATAAAGTTCAAAAATAGGGAAAAGTAATCTATGGTGCTTTAAGTGAGGCCAGTGACTATCATGATGGTGCTTAATGACTGGAAGAGGGCATGAAAGGTATGGGTCACTGGTAACAATTTCTTGTTCAGTCCTAGTTATGTAAGTTCAATTTTTGAAAATTGAGCAGAATATTATGTGCACTTTTTGTATACGGGTTGTACTTCAACAAAAAGTTAAAAAAAAAATGGAAAAAGAGGCACTATCCTCCTTTTAGTTAATTTCCTTTACTTAGTATTTCAGCGGACCTTTTTTATCAACTCAGGGAGAGCCTTGGCATCCTTTACCCAGGAGGAGTTTCTTTTGTCATTTAGCTTTGTCCCCCTTTTGTTCAATTTCTCTTTATAACCCAGCTCAGCTGTCATACTGATGTGAAGCAGGAGCTCATGAGTTACTCCCAAGCCTTCCCAGGAGTAAGAACAGTGGTTAAGGTTGTGGGCTTTAATGGGCTTTCCTGTTGAGATACAGGCCACATTCAAAATGAGTTTAAAAAGTGAGCTGTTAACAAAGTAGTGGCCAGGCAGAATTAACCCTTGGGGTGTTGTCAAGTTTGAAAGGAAGATTTTTCTTAAATGAGTAGAAATTCAGAGAAGTTACCTGAAAAAAATAAAAATTTGATTTTGACTTACAATGAAAGGCTTTGAAAGAAACCCAGAATTTCAATAATCCTTGTCATTTAACTTATAGTCAGCTACATACAACACTGCAGAAAAGTAAAGAAACATGGTAATTTAAAAGGTATAGGTGGTTTCCATGTGTTTATAGAGAAGAAAAAATTGAGACATAACTCTGACATATTTATACTTTTATTGAAGATTCAATTATGCTGATTATTAAAATAAATAAGGGTTTGCCTTTACACCTTGGAGTCTTTGATTTCTCTCTTTCTCTCATGCCCTACCTTCCCAGATTCAATTCCAAAGCAGATCCTGCTGGCTTTGCCTATGCTCTGTCTGAAATCTGACAACTGCCTTTACTGCTATTACCCTTAATCCTGTTCCAGACTGACTAGCATTTCTTACCTGGGTTTTGACCATAGCCTCCTAACTACTGTTTCTTGCTTCTGACCTTTTCTTGCCATAGGCACAGCTGATTCTTTGAAATGTGAGTCATATCATACCCCTTTTAGTTTCAAAAGGCCTTATTGGAATTCCTTATCAAGGATTTACCTGATCTCACTACATTCCACACCCTCTCACCCATCCACCCCTTGGAAGATACTCTTTCCCCAGATAGCCCCTTGGTTTACTCTGTCACTGTGTTAGGTCACTACTCAAATATTGTTTTCTCATTTTGGACTTTCATGAACAGCTTATTTAATATTGAATCTTGCTCCTCCTACTCAGACCCCTGTTCACCTCTTCTTTCTTTTCCTCCATAGTGATTAGCATGATCTAGCATACTATGTAATTTGTTATTTACGTCGTTGATCTCCCCACATTCGAAGGTAAGTTCCACGAGGGCAGAAATTTACATCCATTGTCTCACTGATGAATTCTCAGTACTGGCAACAATACTTGGCATAGGATTGCTGCTCAATAAATACTTGTTGAAAAGTTATAATGAATATTAGCAAGAGACAATTTGACAATGTGCTATGAAAACTGTTATAATATTAAAATGTTTTGAATTTGGTGCTTTTTCTTAATCTTGGTGCTTATACAAAATTTTAAAAAGTAACTAGAATATTGGTTTATGAATAAATCCATTAGCTTATTCTAAATTGGAGCATTTATTTAAAAATCTTAAGTTTTACTTCGACCTTGTGCTTTATTTTTCTTAAAAGTTGTTCATGTTTTCATAATGATATATAAAAATTATTCATTTTAATTCTTATTAAAATAGCACCAATTTATCTACTTTGAAAGGCAGAATGAAATTGACTCTACAGTAAACTTCAGCTATCTGTAATTTCTAAGAAATGAGTTTTTATGGATGATTACATTTTTTGGCATAGATGAGAGTTACTATTTTGTGTAGCAGCTTTTAAAACGTTTAACTTTTTGGATGTCAGTATTTCCAAAACGTTTTCACTTATATTTTCTCACGGAATTGAAAATAATTTCATCTTTTTAAAATAATTTAGTTGAAGTGAACATGGATTGTTGTACTATATTAAGACGTTTACTTTTATTGAAGTATATGGCTGTTTGATAAATTTCTCTGCTTAATTTTTATGGTTTTAAGCCTTTTTAAATTTAAATACCTTATGCTTTGCTGTCACATTATTACCTAGTGGTGCATTGGATCCAGATGACCAGACTTCATAACTGAGGCACAAACATTGGCCAGAGAAGATCTGTAATGTTTTCCCATGAATCAAGAGCAGGTGCTTTACTATTCCAACCTTATTATATCAATTTGGGCTTTTCTGAGCATTTTCTCCTCTCATTTTCTTGTCTGCATTGCAGGTGGGTCATTGCCATAAAATTTGAGCTGGGAGAGATCAGCCTGGGCCAGTTCCCCTTTGGTCTTCCTGCAGGTCCCAGGGCTGATCTGCTGACTTTTATGTCCCTCATCACCACTGTGTATTGCTTTGGGTCAATGTTTTTCTCTGTTCAAACACACTGTGGTATAAGATACTGTCTCACAGTCTCCAGTGTCCACACCCTACTTTCTCTGCCCAAAGCAATCTTTTACTTTTTTTGAGGTTCTTAGTTCTTGGGAAGTGGTGTTTTTTTTTTTTGTTTGTTTGTTTTTTTAATCATTTTTAAGAAAATTAGGAAATGATATAGAAAAGATCTTTCTCTCTACTTCCTGCATCTTTCTCTCCAACTCTTTTCTCCTGCTTCCCTCTCCCCCCTTTTTTTTTCTTTTTTAAACATAAATTATGTAGCAGAAGATGAAGAGGTACCCGTAAAAGCAAATGGTTGTTCTTTGGCTATATATTGGGGTATCTCTCATAGTATTCTGGGAGTAGGCCATCACAGGAACAGGGCAAGGCCTCAGAGATACTGCAGTGTGGGAAAGGAGCTGGAAGTAATTCAGCTGTGGCATGGAGGAATGACCGTAAGTTGGGAGTGAGGGCTCACTGTCCCTAAATTTGACATTCTTTCTTCCTATCCCTTCACCCCACCTATTTTCATTCTTGCTGCAGAAGACTTCATTTATTGTAAGCTGTGAGCCAAGTCTTTGCTCTCAATCTTGAATTATTTTACTTTTTCAAGGATAAAACATTATATTAGATTGGGTCATATTTAATTGCAGATATTTCAGTTTTTTTGGTCCATGGAAATGACAATTTTATATTTTCCAACTTAAAACATCTTAAAATGAGAGAGAACTCTACATTTTTAGCTAACATTCTAAAGATACAAGTAAATTTGAGGAAATCATCAAATTCACAAAATAAAAATCTACCACCCACAGGAAAAAAAAGACTTCAGTGGAGGCACTGGATAAGGGTAAGGCAGGTACTAAGTCTGGTTAGTCTTTATATTTGCACCTGTGTAATTAATTACTGATCAGTGTAAGAATTTGTGAATGGTGCCAAACATAGAAGACCCATAGTACACTGAAGACCCATAGGTTAAATTAGGAATTTATGTCTAATTTTGTAGCATTTAAACTTTTTATTTTTTAAATAGGGTTAATTTAGACTACCGTAAATTTCATTGTTATTAAGATTGTTAACACTAGCAAGGTAATAATTAGGATCTGTATCTTGTATTGAATGGCTTTAAATTGGTTTACCGGGAATTTGAAGAATTTGTCTTTAGAGAAACTCTAATGGTTAAGTACTACCAAGTATATACCTATGTACTTACCTGGCGGGGGAAATACCATGATCATGAAGGTGGTTTTTCCAGGGAGAGGCTTGTTCACCATACTTCGGATGTGCTGACCCCTGTGATTTCCCCAAATGTGGAAAACTTGACTGCATGATTTGTGGTAGTGGGACTAAAGGAAAAAAAATAATTGGTTATCTGGACTTAATTGAGTAATGCAATGATAGAACACTAGCTATTTTGCTCGAGGCTGTGTGTGTGTGTGTGTGTGTGTGTGTGTGTGTGTGTGTGTGTGTGTGTGTGTGTGTGTGTGTGTTTGTGAGTGAGATGGGGGGGCATGCAGAGAGAGAGGGAGAGAGAGAATGAGAGAGAATGAGGAGAACATTCCTAAAGGCGAGGGGGTTGGGGAGGAAGGGGAGCTAGTTACTACGTGTAGCCACTAGAGGCCTCTCTTAGGCTGAGTTTCACAGACTAACACTAGGTTTCCGTAGTGGGGCCTGGCTCTGTCATTGTAAATTAAGCATATTTTGTGTTATAGTTTTGGATAAATAGTATACTAGTAGTTTTATTCTAGGGCATGTATTATTATGTAAACTAAATGTTTTATTCAATTTATATATCAGAACAACTGGTGATCTGTGGTACTGAAAATGACAAATTAGAAATTTCTTCTTTCTGATCTCTCTCTAAATAAACTTTTAATAAAAACAAGTAATCAAAGAATATTGCTAGATGAAATTACATATCTCTTTGGCAGTACAAGTATATTTGGGTTTAAAATTCTTATTGATTTAACATTATGCTTAATTGTTGAGAGTAGTTTTATTTCTGATTGTATAGTATAAGTCATCATTTTAAGTTGTATGTTAAAAATTGTATTTCCTTCATGCTTATAATAAGCTTCTAATATTAAAAAAAACTATTTAATAAATTATTTAGAAATCTTTCAGATTTATTACCTGGGGTAAAATTGTTTTTTTTAGGAGTAAGAAGAATAACTCTCATTTTTAGTTTGGAATTGCAAATTTTGGATGTAGTTTGACCTTCCAGAGAAAGCAGGTAGATGTTTGATGAAAACAGTTTATTGTTCTGTTCCAAAATTTGGAACTTGGTCCTAATTGCCAAGTCACCTTTCCTATAGGATTTTCTTTGTCATGATCACAACTTGTTAGTTTTTGTACTAATTGGAACAAGTTCTAAGCTCTTGGATGCTATATTGGGATGTGACTATTATATTTATTACCCTACCTGGTGGCCCTTGGCCAATTCCTGTAAGCCCCATGAGGACAAGGAGTTTTGTGTATTTTGTTCATTGCTATATCTCCAAGACTCTAAGAAGTACGTGGTATATAGTAGATGCTCAGTAAATATTTGTTGAATGATGTTGTTGAATTTTAAAAATAACACGAGGCATTGGTTTTTCAATGAAAGAAACTAAAGGAAGAACTGGTAATTCCTCCACGAAAAAATATACTGAGAGTATCGTTTCTGCCACCTGGTCTATTTTTGGTATGACTTATGCTTTAGATATGTTTTATAGAATATTAAAATAACTATAGATTCTTACCTAATTTTGTGTAATATATTTTATATAACAGGACTTAGCATAGTTCTTGGTAAATGGTAAATAAAAAAAGTTAAAACTACATGTCTTATGCATATCTCCTTTTGTATTCACAGTAGTCATCAGTGTCATTATTTTATAGGCAAGAAAACTCAGATTTGGAGAAGGTGGAAGGACTTACAGCTATTGAGGGGCAGAGCTGGCTTCAACCCAGATGGTTGGATTTCAGAGCTTTTGATTTTTTTATTATAGTAGTAGCTTCTCAAGCATAAGTTGATAAGAATTTATAAATGCTTTTTAGACATGAAATAACTATGATTTGTGATGTGATTTGAATGTGATTTGAAAGTATAAAAGATACTGGCAATAGAAATGTATTTATGAGTTGGGTAATACTTTTAGTTCATGTCTATTTCATGCCAGGCTTTTTGTCAGAACTGTGTGTGTTCTGATTTAATCCATTCAGTTCTCCTGTGTGCTAAGAATTATTATTCCTCTTTTAGAGATATACTAAGCCTCAGAAAGATTAGAAACTTTCCTAAATTACTGCACTAATAAGTGGCAGAACTACAGTTCAATCTCAGGTCTTACATTCTTGAACCCTGATATTATCACAGGAATACAGTGCCTCATGTTAGAATATTTATTTTACAATTAACTTATTTCATGCTTTAAAAATTATCACTTGAGAGTTTTGCTGATGAAATGCTAAATTTCAGCTTGCAACATATTTTACTACATATCAAAAATTTTCTTGCACATTTTTTCTACCTCTATAACATTAAAAAAAATACATTTATAAATACTGTATACACCTTGTAAATCATACTACCACATTTCATTTCATTTAGCACTACTTTTTTTCTTTCTACATGAAACTGGAGAAAGTAAGATTAAATTAAATAATTATGTATTTCTATTTCTAATCCTGTTTGATAAGTTTTTGAAGTATCCCCTTATACCCTTAAATTATTTGAGTTTGACTCAAGATTTTCATTTTCTTTAAACTGTTTGCTTTTGCTATTATGAATAGCAGTGAAAAGAAGGAAATCCATTACCTCATTTTATAATGAAAAAAGATTATAGGTACATTGTGTTCTTAGTCTAACATTTTAGGTGTAACGTAAGAAACCTAAATATGTTGACTTTTTGTTCTGTGTTGACTTTGTGTTCTTTCCTTTGATGACCATTTAACTTACTCTCTCCCGTTAAACTGGTACTTATACCAGTTTTTTAAGTGTGAGGGTACTTCAAAAAGTTTGTGGGAATATGGAATTAAAAGATTGTGTGAATATTTCCATGAACTTTTGGAAGATCTCTTGTACTTATAAAATTGTAGCATTTATGCTACAATCAGCAAAATTTTCTTGCTTTTTCTGTTATAACACCCTGGTTTTGTAGTGCTTAGCTGTAATAATTTAACCTAAATATTTATTAAAATTGTGATGTACAAAGGTTTTAAAATTAATTAATTAATTATTTTTACTTTTAAAATCAGCTTTATTTAGGTATAATTTACACACAGTAAAATTTACCAATTTTAAATAAAAAATTCAGTGAGTTTCAACAAATGCATACAGTTGTAAAACCACTGCCACTTTGAGAATTTCCCTCTTGCCCCTTTGCAGTCATTTCCTTCCCCAATTTCCATCTCTGGGTAACCACTAATCAGCTTTCCGAAACAATGGTTTTACCTTTTCCATAATTTCATGTAAATGCAGCATGTAGGCTTCTGTCTCTAGTTTCTTTCATTAAGTTTGATTTTGAGATTCATCTATGTTGTGTGTAACAGCAATTAATTTTTTAAATTACTAAGTAGCTTTCCATTGTATGGATCACTACAATTTGTTCACCAATTGATGGACATTTGGGATTTTTCCCAGTGCTCGGCTATTTCGGATAAAGCGTCTATGAAAAACAAATACAAACCTTTGTGTGAACATGTTTTCATTTCTCTTGAGTAAATACTCAGGAGTGAGTTACTGTATCATAGGTGTATTTACCTTTTTTTTTAAAAAAAATTAATTTTAATTTTAACATTTATTTGTATGTATTTGTGTGGTATAGTGTGTTGTTTTAATGCACGCATATACTGTACATTGATTCACCTAGGGTAGATAATATAACTTTGTACCCATTCATTCACTGCTTTCCCTCACCCCTCCCCTCTGTTCTCTTGTTTTTATTTTCTTTTATATCTTTAAGTTTCATATTTCTTATATAACTGTTTCACATCTTAAGTTTATTTTAAAATATTTTATGTATTTTTGATGATGTTGTGATAGTATCATTGTTATTGGGTTTTACTTTGTTCCTCTTTTTCTTTTTGAGTATGGCAGCAGAAGAGATTTAAATAATTAAAGTACTGCATTAGCCTAGTAACAAAACATACACTACAGCGGAGCAAAGCAAACATCTTCTCTGATTGTCTCTACTGCCTAAACACAGCCATTTTAACCATTTCTATGTTTTCTTCTTCTGATGGTTACTTCCATATCTCTAAGTAATATATTATACAGATATTTCTGCTATAATTCAATATATACATTTCTGCAAAGTCTTGAATTTTGCACAGATGCTCACTAAAATAACAGGGTTTATGGAAAAAATAGGTTGGGCAAACCACTTAAAACCTATACAATTTTGTAACTAGAGCAAGGAAGGGTTTGTAATCAGAGTTTATAACCAGGATTGAGCCTGTTGAGTTATGGAGTTAAGGGCAAAATGCATCAAAGCAGGGGAGAACCATGTAATAAACACTTCTAAAGCAGAGCAGATGGTCCAGCGTGAGCCAAGAGGCACAGTGTGTATGGGACTGTGTTTCTCTGAGGCTTGAGTCAGCACTGTGGTTATGCTTTGCCTTTTACATTGTTTCTTAGTGGCATAAAATGTTAATGTTCTGGGGCAAATTGCATGTATGCCAACGTGACTACGTTAGTTGCTGCCACCTCTGACCGAAAAACATGTTTTACACTTGTGCCAGAAAAGTAGACTCCCCTTGCCCAGTGCATTCCTTCCTGCTGAATTAAGTTCACTGCTGAATTAGGTTAGATTGGTGGAGCCTGTCCCACATCTTTCTTTGTCTTGGCTGTGATGGAGACTGGAAAACATACTTGTTTTCTTTTTTTTTTACAATCTACCTTCAGAAAGTGGGATTAATAATTAGGGGAACTATCAAAATGTGGAGAATATGTTACAAAATTTTAGGTTCTTCCAGAATAAGAAAGACCAACACACATGCCCTCATAGGTATAAACAAGTACATATATGTATGTATTTCAATGTCCATATCTTCTGATTTATCAATTTTAAACATGATTTATTCACCATATGACACATGACAATTAAATGTGCTTGCATTTACCTGTTGTCCTCACCCCATCATTTTCTCAGTTTTGAGTTACATTCTTTTGTTTCTTCTACTGATTACCTTTTGATTTTAAATTGTCAGTCTCTGTAATTTGTTCCACTAACTTTTCTCAGTATTTTTTGACCTATTACTATGTAAGAAGGAGAGAGACATTGATGTCCTCCACTCCTATATCCCCCTCTCTTTCTTCCCTTCCAATTCCCATTTTCTATCAGCTATTTATTTTTACATTGCTGAGACTGATAACATTAAATTCTGTTCTGTAACCATAATTAAATAATTAAATATTCCAACCTTTGTCTATAGGTTGATTTTAAAAGTTGAAAACCAGTAAACACAGTTGATATATTATGGTACCAAATATTCTTCACCACTGAGCTGACCAGGGGTAAGATTTTACTTTTCTGACTTCAGGTCCCGTGTCTCTGCCCTTCGGACCCTAGTAGAAGATGTTCTTTGCATCTAGATCAAATGGTTTGCTTTTTCTTATAGTGCTTTAATTGCTCAAAGTCTTGTCACATTTAAGATGCTTCATATTTTGGCCTTGACTTGTTTTTATAGATTGTTTTAGATTTTTTTAGTGTTTCTAATTACCTTTTATTTCTTCTTGGAAAAGCATAAGCCTTTAAAGTATCTTGAAGTCACTCATACTGTCTCTTGGAATCCACTTTTATTTCTGCCTCGTCAGGAGCTCTCTGATTTCCTTTTCCAGTCTTGACCACCCTTTTCTAAACCTGCTGCACAACAGTCTCCAAGGATGTTTCTTGCATGTCACTCTTGGAAAGACACCATTTCTTGGGTCCTATGACTCCCTCTTTCATGGTTGTCTCCCTCATTTTGTTGGAGTACATATATAAATAACTTCTCCAAGCAGAGGGTGTATGGAGTGGGGGAAGATTTTTGACACTTGTATTTAGAAAAATATTTTTATTTAGTACTCACACTTGATTGATATTTGACTTCATTATATACTTTTATCACATTGTGGGAGAAAATTTTGACACAAGTTTTATTCTTATTTTCTAAATGATCTCTCTGTGTGTTTGTTTTTCTGGAAACTTTTGTGAATTTTTTTTGGGGGGGTCCATTTTGTACTGAAACGTCATAGATGAGAATCAAAATGTGAGTCTTTCACTCATTTTGTTTTGCCTCTCATGACTTTCCTCTGGGAACTTCATATTTAAAAATAATTATATCCTTTCTGTTTTATATAATTTCTTTTCAAGAAATTCTTACCAGTTGTATGATGGACCTTCTAGGCGATTGTGTTTCTCGTCTTTTCTGTCCTAGTTTTTGTCCTATTGTGTTTTTGCAATGCTTTGGGTATTTCCCTTAGTCTATCTTTTAATTCTTATTTTGAATATTTTAATTTCAGCAATCATAATTTTTTCCTTGTACTCCTTTCTTCTTTTGTGTCATGCTGTTTGTTTGTTACATCTTCTTCAGTCATCCTGGGTATACAAATTAGTTTTATTTTGAAGTTCTGTTCTATAAACTATGTTTCCTCAATATTTTTTTGAGGGGGAGAGGGGTCATATGTATTTTTTCTTTATTTGTAATTGTTGATTATTCTGGATAGCTGATGGGTGTATTTTTTAATGTCTCTTTCTTCACAAGGCCTCTCCCCTATGAAAAAAGTTGCGTAGATCTGTGCACATGGGTAAGACTTTTCCTTAGAGTGAGTGGATAGGCAGTCTGTCCTCAGGCAGGAGAGGGTGCCTCTAGATGTGTGAATGAAGTAGCCTGAGTCTTAGACATGAATGCTCACAGTATAGGCCTGTCTTTTTGGAAATTTGAATAGTTTTACAAGAAACTGTCTTCTTTGCCTGGATTGTCTCTGGGGTAAGATGTGTTTTATTTGGGGGAAGTGAGGCAATTAGTACACGTACTTAATCTAATTCTGCTACTTTTATTCTTAATTCTTTCAGCCTCCATCCACACCTGCTGATGAACCCACCTTCCCTCTGGGGAGATTAGTTTCCTCTTCCACTGTTACCCACCCCCTGCATGTCTGGGCGTCAGCTTCCTCTGCTGTTTGTTTATATTTTCATTACACATCCACAAGAGACTTGTTTCAGTCTCTTTTGTCTGATAATCACTACCACTCCTCAACTTTGTTGTGTTTGCTGTTACAGGGTTTTTCCCTTTTGTATTCATTTCCTGTCTTGGGAGAGAAGAGAGACAAAAACATATAGTCAGTCTGTCATTTGAACTGGAAAGCTTCTCTATTACATTTTCTTGTTCTTAAACAGGAAGCAAGATTTGTGTATCTTAGTCTATTGTCATTTCATGAAAATTCTATTCATTCCAATAGTTTCATTGATTTTTAGGTTTTCTAGATTGGTAATTATATTCTACAAGTAAGACCAACTTTGTCTCTTATTTTCTAATCTATATATAGATGCTCCTTGACTTACAAGGGGGCTACAATGGGATATGTCCTGATAAACCTATTGTAAGTTGAGAAATTGAAGTCAAACCATCAAGAGTTGGGGACCAGCTGTGCTTATTTTTCTCATTTGGCTAGAGCCACTGAGTGATATTGAATGACAGTGATGATAGCAGATGTTAAATGTGGTATTTATAAAAGCCCAGTCTTGAACTGATTGAATTATTAAGTAGAATATGGAGAGTGTCAACCTCATTATATAGATTCCTGGCTTCTTGAGAAAGATATCAGAAATTTCCTGCACAGTTAGTGTTTTTTTGTTTTGGCAGCTGGTAGCTGGTATGGGGATCTGAACCCTTGATCTTGGTGTTATAACATGGTGCTCTAACCAACTGAGCTAACCGACCAGCTCCAGTTAGTGTTTTTGAGTAAAAGGATTTGAGACTTACAATCAAATACTGAGTATCTCTTATACTTCTTTTACCAGTAGTAGCAATTCAGAATTGAGTATATGTGAGAAGGGAAAGATAGCTTTTGCTTCGTTCTTTTTTTTTTTTCATAAAAAAAAAAAGGTAGCTTTCTAAAATAGTAAATTTTTTTTTCTTTTTTAAAAGAAGACTGGTAACGGGATCTTAACCCTTGACTTGGTGTTGTCAACACCACGCTCTCCAAGTGAGCCACTGGCCATCCCTATATAGGGATCCAAACCCGTGGCCTTGTTATCAGCACCACACTCTCCCAAGTGAGCCACGGGCCGGCCCTAAAATAGTAAATTTTTCTAATGGAGTTTACCAAATTTTAGTTGACAAAGATGAAAAATTATTATTGGGCAGCAAAATTAATATTATTTCTTGGCAATAAGTTAATTAAAAATAAGTCATTTAATTGGCAGCTATAAATGGATCTTCATCTCTAAAGCTAATAATGACCCAGTGAGACGACCATTACTGGAGAGACTTGCAAACAATAGTATCACCTACCTGATTAACAGCTAAACAATGACTCATTGCAAGAACAGAAAGATCTGGTTATTGGTTATCATGTAGCAGAAACTAACTGTTCGATTTATTTTTATTTTTAAGAATTACCTTGCACATATTAAAATAGATTCATGATGTGAAATGCCAGAGTATAGAATTTGGAAATTTGGGGGAAGTGATTTTATCTTACAGCAAAAATATTCTATTTTATCCATAAAGGGACTTTAAATTAGTTGGAACTATCAAAAAATGAAATGAGTTGCTTTTTTGGTTGTGAGACCACCTGTTAATGGGAGAGATTTGATGACCATCTGCAGACTGTTAAGAGGTGGATTAGGGAGGATAGCCTAAACAGTCT
Source organism: Cynocephalus volans (assembly GCF_027409185.1). Classification (NCBI taxonomy): domain Eukaryota; kingdom Metazoa; phylum Chordata; class Mammalia; order Dermoptera; family Cynocephalidae; genus Cynocephalus; species Cynocephalus volans. The sequence goes on from NC_084464.1 coordinate 85,263,012, forward strand.
CCTCTACTTCTAAAATTGTATGAAATAAAGGAAAACTATCTTTTAGATTTTAGGAATGTAATAAGTATTATATTTCAATATTATGTAATAAAAAAATGCAAATGTGAATATTATAAGAAGTTACCCAGTTACCTTTTATGTTTTACATAGGATTTCTCTTTCATATTTCTGGTAAAATACCTATGTCCTTAGTCCTTTCTTTTGCTCGCTTTATCAAATGGCATATTATTTCTCTAGTTTTGTAGGTAGAACAGACATCCACTAGCCAAGTTTTACAGTGACTTTTTTGTAACATCTCTGCTATCTGCCTTTTAAAATTTTCACTGCTACTACTATCTTTTCCCCACCCCCCACGCCAGTTTAAACCTATTTTGACTTATACTGGACCAACTACAGCACTTTTTGTACCAGTGCCTCCTTTCTATTCTCATTGCCTCATGTAAGTCTTTGTGATTTCTCTCTAGGATTTAGTGTCCTCTTGCCCCTTTAAAGCTCTTTGTCCTTGCCAGGAGCTAGCACTGAATGTTTGTGTCCCCCCAGAATTTAAATGTTAACATCCTCACACACAATGGGATGGTATTAGGAGTTGGCACCTTTAGTAGGTAATTAGGTCACGAGGGTGGAGCACTCATGAATGGGATTAGTGCCTTTATAAAGGGCACTGCAGAGAGCTCTTTCACTCTGTTTCCCCCCATGTGAGGATACAAGGAAGAGTTGACAGTTCGCAACCTGGAAGAGGGTCCTTAGCAGAACCCACCTATGCTGGCGCTCTGATCTGGGACTTCAAGCTCCAGAACTCTGAGAAATAAATTTCTGTTGTTTGTGAGCCACCCAGACTATGGTACTTTGTTATGGCAGCTTGAACTGGCTAAGACACCAGGGTAATTTTTCTAAACCAAAGAACTGCTTGTATTATTCCTGTAGTTCAAGTCTGTCAGTGGTTTCAGGTTGCCTCCAAACCAAAATGAAAAATCTTATGACACATTTGGCTCTCAGTTATCTGACCTGGCGTAACTGTCTCATATAATTTTCTGCCGTTTTCTTCACACACATGGTAGTCCAGCTATCCCCAGTTGTTTGCTGTTCCCTGAAAATGTCCTGTTCTTTATTACAACAGTGCTTTGGCACATGCTCTTTTCTCTGTCCCTTCTTCCCCTGGATAGATCTGACATCTGATTTGCCTTTTAACACTTAGTTTACAAGTTTTCTCCTCCAGGGAGCTTGTCCTGACCTGTTTTCCTGTTGTCTTTTAAGTCTGCATTGGAGTTGTCTTCATAGTGTTCTTGTGATAACGTTTTCAGAGCAGGTAATTTTTTGTGTTGCAGTTTTTAATGTCCTCGTCTGTTTCTCTCACTCCTCCTTTTATCTTTGTATCCTTCATTACTACTAATTGTGTAGCAGAATTTAGTAGGTATAAAATAAAAATTTATTTTTTGCCTCATCATATAGAAACTTTCCACTTACGTAAGGTTAGCTTTCTTAGGATTCAGGATGTGGCTAAGGATCTTGAAGTAAGTAGAAAAAGACTTCTAGCATCTTGAAATGGTTGCCATAAAACCTATGCATAAGAACACATACCTAATTCAATAGGAGAGGCTACTAGGCCCTTAATCATATCCCATTAACTTATATGTTACATAGATTCCTAACAAATTTGTTTACTTGGTGTCTTAGTCCACATTAGATTAGAAGCAATACATTAGAGGATGGAGAAAAGTTATGTTGACAAAGATAGGATGTTGGCAAGACCTAAAGCTGATACACTGATAGTCTGAAAATAAGAGCATCTATGGGAAAAGAAAAAAACTATGAAAAGTTTGTAAGAATATTTTTAGGAAATCACGGCCATTTTTATTTATTTAATGTAGAAACAAGGTAGACGTCTACCTTGATAGCATGGTATTATAATTGATGTTCTAAATTATATTTGTTATCATGAAGAGATTAATTTCCATTCCATATACTGTGTTTGAAATACAGTATTATTGCTTAAAGGTATGAGTGGGGTGAACTCTTAAATATGTTGAATAATTCAGCCCCCTGTAGTGCTGGATAAATGAGTTCTTGCTGGGTTTCTTTCTAAAAGCTGCAGGGTACTGGTGTTTGCTTCTAATCATTAATTCCCTTTGATTATATTCACATTACTAATTATGTCATAAAGTGATCTTCTTTTAGGGCATTTTTCTACTAATTTCCAATTTTTAATGTCAGATTTGAAAAATAATAAAATGACCCCTTTCTCTTGGCTCTTACTATTTTTTCTTAAGTTCTTTTCATCATGGAACTGGTTATGAGTTTTAGCTGGTTAATGCCTCTGTATATCACTAGTTCTGATACTATTTTGTGTTAGCTCCTTCTGACATTTTCCAAACATTTCTTTAACTGGTTTGGTGGGGAGGTAAAAAGGGGGAGATTATTATTCCATTTTTGTAGCTTAAAATACTGAGGTGTGACAGATGGCATGTATATAACAGGACTACAAGTCCCTGACCTGGGGCTTGGAACTATTAATTTTCTTGGTGTGAATCATTTGGGACATGTTTCTTATGTCTCTCAGTTTGGCTAAACTCTTCCAGGGGAGGTTGGGCGGGTGGTGCCAAAGGGTGGAGAGGGGTTGACTAATCTGTTAAATAGTCTTTTATCTGCGAGGCTGGTTTCTCATTAGTATTTCTGACCAAAAGGATAGATGGTTGGAAATGTGAATTTTTGTTTTTAATTAGTTTCTCTAGGGATGAGAAATTTATTTTGAAGGACGGAATTTTAAGGAAGCCTGACAACCTCAGTTTCCATGTGACTGAAAAATTTTGGCAGCTGAAAAAGGTTTCACAACTATGAGCCAGAGCCAGACTTTCCAGTGGCTAAGCTGTTCTTTGGGAGTTAGATACATGGGTAACCCGTACCTGTGCTTTCAGGTCACAGCAATTCCTTTTAGGGTGCTGTTCATGGGACTCCTATGATCCTTCCTCCCTAATGGCCCAAAAGACTCTCGTAGGGTTTATCCTACTATCATGTGCATTATAAAGATCTTCAATATTTATCCCATATTTATGCATTCTTAGTCAGGCCAATGGATGTCTACCACAGGCATAGGGCTCCATAACATTTCATTAACTAGACAAGAAAGATATTTTCTTCCTCTCTTACACCACTGTAAAATTGTAATGCTACTGCATTACCACATTTTACAACTGAGAGTTAAGGAGATTGGTTGTTTTGCTCAAGATCCTGTATGAAAATAGTGAGGTAGCCAAAAGTGAACAGACGTTGGAAGCGATCCCATTCAGCTCTCTGTGCACTGCAGTGTGACACCCTGACGGATAGTCACGGAGATCCTACTGGACTCTTCCATAAACCGTGGCAACCAGTTCTCTCATCATACAGTTCTAGTTGTTAGAAAGTTTTCCTTTGCTGAACTGAAATTTGTTTTTCTGTAATTTCTACCTGTTGATTCTTATTCTTCCCACTCACAAGACCATGTTTGCATCACTTCTACATGACTTGTCTTCAAACATTTGAAGAAAGCTTCCAAGGCTCCTCCTAGCCTTCTCAGCTCTTGGCTAAGTACTTCACCCATCACTTCAGCTGTTACTTAAGTCTTCTGGTTTCTAGATTCCTCACTATTCTGATTACCATTCTCTGGACATAGTCTCAATGTCCAATGACTCTTTTAATGTAAAATGGCTTAAAAATGATCCTTTAGATATGGTTTGGCTAGCTGAATGCCTAGTAGTACTGTTTTCTCCTGAAGCCTGACCTCTATCATGACTAAAGGAGACCTTTACTTTTTATGCTTCTGTTTGGAATAGCTGAATAGGTAGTGAGTTCTGTGCCATTGGAAATGCAAAGCAGAGGCACAAGGGTCCGGTATTTTACAGATAAAAATGAACAGAAAGTGCATTGGAAAAGTAGTAAAAAATAAAAATCAACTTAAAATGGCTATTAACTTTTATACTTTTATGAAATATAAGCTGTAAAATACAGGGCATATTTCAGTGTTTGATATTGAGAATAATACCTGAGTGAATATTCTTCATTTAGAAGGGCACTTAGGTTCTTTTGCTTTTTGACCAATCACTGAATAAACTTGTTAGAGTATTTTGTATCTGTGAAAGACTGTATCTTTTGTCAAATACTTTATTTCATAAAAATTTAATCAATATTTTCCCTTCACGTCAACATGATAGCACTTTAGTTTTCTTCACATTTGTCCAAATTGTATACTTATTCTGTAGAGTTAACTTTGGGGGCAATACAACTAGACTGTTACAGACTTTGAAAAAAACCTTTCACATTATTGTTATTAGCAACGTTTTGTTCCAATATCAGCTACTCATCCATTTCCTTTACTAGAATAATATTAACTGTGCTTTGTTAGATGCTCTCAGACATATACTAATGATATTTTTGTAAATGAAATATTGTTCAAACTTAATCTTAAAATGAAGATTTGGGGCCAACCCCATGGCTAACTCGGGAGAGTGCGGCGCTGGGAGCGCAGCGGCGCTCCTGCCGCAGGTTCGGATCCTATATAGGGATGGCCGGTGCGCTCACTGGCTGAGTGCGGTGCGGGCGACAATAAGCCAAGGGTTGCAATCCCCTTACCGGTCACAAGACAGACCCCCCCCCCCCCAAAAAATGAGGATTTGAAATACATATTGACCTTCCTATAGTTTGGGGCTGTGTAGCTGATAGATTTTGCCAAATTATGGCCATGAGAGTTTTTGTGGTATTTTAGGACAAGTAATTCTTCAGTGACTATGTTAACATTCCACTGAAGTGTATAGAGTCTTATTAACTTTTTCCCATGAGGAAATTTTTTTAAATGTGTGGCTGTAGTGAGATTTTTTTAGTCCAATAATACATTTCATATAAGAATATTCAATGAAAGATTCTTGTGTTACAAGGAAAGGATGTTAAAAAACCAGAATCTCTCAAGTAAGTTGTGGTCTGTAACTGTTCCACCCCTGGGGAAGGGAGGCTCATTGAAACTTCCATGACTGTTAGTCTTGAGACAGCATACTTTGTGTTGTTGGACTGAAGCCTCTGTCTGTCTTATCAAGCCAGGGCTACAAAGGTAGGATCAATATGCATCTCTTTTTGGCCCATTAATCAAAATGAAGGTGGTAGGAGTGAATAAAAATGAAAATGTAGATGGTAGAATTAGATTGGGTCCTTTGACAAATGAATGTAGAGTGTGAGTTATGAATATTTTCTATTCATTGATTTTACAGTTGTCTCCTCCAAAGTCAGTCACTAGAAGTATACAGTAAGAAGCTGAATTTGCTTGAGTCACTTAACTTGTTTTGGAGAATGGGAGAGAAAGGTTTCCAGCTGGAGCTGTCAGTATTTTTTTTTTTTTTTTTTTTTTTTTTGCAGCGGACGCCTGCCCTTAGCCTCTTCTGAGGATAATCTGATATGTTCCTTCCTTCTTTTGCTACCATTATGCATACTATCCAGGCTTTTGTAGGCCCCCAGGCTATGAGGCAGGCTGCAGGGTCTGGTTAGCACACAGAGCTCTGGGGCATGGAGAGGGAACTCTGGCCCTGGCTTTTCCCTGGTTGCTGGATGACCTTGGGCAAGTGAGTTAACCTCTTCTCTATTTTCTTTCACACTTTATTAAATTGAGGCTTTCTTTTTTATTCCCTACTCTAAAAAAAAAGTTTATAACCATTAAGGCAAGGGTGACTCTTTTTGAGAGAGTTAACACCTATCTGAATACTTTAGTAAATATAGATAGGATGACTTTTTGGATTACTAAAGTAAATTAAACAAAATGCTCCAAATGTATTCCAGATTGTTTATGTTAAATAAAGGATGTAGGATTTGTCTAATTTGTATAAATCATCCCAATCTCTTTTGGGGAAGAGCGATGTCGTTATTTATATTGTCCACATAAATTGTATAATATCATTAGAGAACTTTAGGGAACACTGAAGGATTGTTTAGTCACTTAAACCCTTTAAACTCCCTTCAGGGAGTCTAATTGATTCATGTGGACCCTCCATAGTGTTCTAGCTAACCACATTTTAAAATTACATCAGGGTTATTTCATCTCTTTAGGGCTCTAACTTTTAAAATTAATTTTGCTATGGTTTTTTTTTTTTTTTTAAAGTGGTGGATGAGTTATTCGAACTCTGGAAAAGTATTTGGGTTCCAGTTTACATAAATTGAATTCCAGTTTTTGTATCCCAGAAGTTGACTATGTCTTTAAAATCCTGTTAGCTCATTAACACTCCAGTTCTCATATTTGGGTGCCCTATAAACCTGTAGACTTCGGTAACCTGAGCTGCAATCTGAAGTTAATAATGTGAATCTGTTCTTAAGCGTGTAACCATAAAAATCCTTAAAGGGAATCTTATATTTATGGATCTAAAAGTGTTGTGCTTGAGATAACAGTGGGGCTGAAGTCTGATGTGGGAATGTTTTGAAAATTATAAGGCACACTTCTAAAGGTAGAACTATTATCTAATAAAAGCCTGTGACTCATTTTAGTTCCCTTGCTTTTTATTCCCCTGAGCCATAAAAAGAACCCACTGTAGGGGGTTAGAAATATTCTTTCTTATGATTGTGGGATAAGAGAGTGGTTGCTTTTTCCAACCACCATATGTGATGATTAGGCTCTTCGGAATGATGTTGGGGTACTCTCAGAGCAAACAGCAACAGCCTTCCAAATAACTTATAATAAATAAAGTATGTAAGACATCTTCCTCCAGCCAGATGTGATGTTCAATAGTAGAGGAATAAATTTAAAGTGACTTCCAACAGGGAAATTTGGGAAATGCCTAGATGGACCAGGAAAGCAGTCATGCCATTAGAAATAAGCAAACTCCTTTCTCACTTCCAGGTGAGAATATATGATAGTTCATTTAAATTTTGTTCTCACGATTTCTGGGATTTCATAGAAAATGTATGGATAAAATCTGAAAACTTCAGTGAACTAAAAATCTATTTGGACTATTACTAAATCTTTGTTTATAATATTCAAAAACATTTAAGCAGATAGTGTACAGATAGGTGTGGTTCATTTCCCTGAATGTTTAGTAACTGATCTAATTTTTGTAAATTAAATTGGATTTTACATCTAGTACAGAGAAGTCCAGTTCCTGGGGGATCCTTGAAAGGTTGCAGTCTAAATCTATGCCTCTGAGCTCCCTCCCAACCATCTAAAATAGCAGCTGCAGAATTTCTAGGAGGCGGAACTTGGGAGTTGGATTGGGGGATAGTTAGAAGACTTGTCTTAAAATAGCATTTTCTTTGCACACATAGTGTTTGACCTGGGTTTTATGTTTATTTAGGTGGGCTTGGGTGGCCTTGTATCTGTCATAGCTAGCCTTTGGTGCCTCCAGTACTCTCAAACCTGAGCCATGTGTGCAGGCATGTGTACAGAGATTTGAGATGCACTGCTGACCCAGACTGTGGCCAACTTGGGCTCTCAGAAGATTTCAGAACTTTATTCTCTTCTCTGTTGGATGGAAATTAAACAGTGAGCAGTGGAGACCTAGTGTGAGGGCCTGGATCTCAAAGCTGCCAGGGAGAGCTGGGCCCGGGAGACTGAGCACTCTTCAGGGAAGCCTGACACCTGCCCAATAGTCCTACAACAAGGGCTGGTTACTAAAACACTGTAGAAGACAGCCTGTCAAACTAGCACCACCTGAAAGCATTCTTAATAAATTATGTATTCATTTCATTTATTCCTTTAATAGATATTCATTAAGCACCTTTTAGAACCAACGTTCTACAAGTAAAGGACACAGCAGTGAACAGAAGAGAATTGCGCTCTTGGAGTTTAGATTCTATTGGGGGAGATGATAAATAAACAAATACACTGATATGTATTGAGGTCAGATCATGACAAATTTTATGAAGAAAAATGAAGCAGGTTAAGGGATAGTGGAGAGAAGGGAGGTTCTATGTTAGGTGGTTGGTCAGAGATGACTGCTCCCAAGTGATGACTTTTGAGCAGGTATTTGACTTAAGTAAAGAAAGAAGCCATGTAAATAAATATCTGGGGGGAAGAGTTGACAGCATCCCTGGCATGTGCAAAGGGCCTGAAGCAGGAATACTCTTGGTCTGTTGAAGGAACAGTAATAAAGTTGGTGTGGTTGTAGGAGAGTGAGCAAGTGTTGTAGGAGATGAGATCATGGAAGTAACCAGTGGCCAGAGCAGGAACAAAATGGGGATGCCTACCATTATTAACCAGCACTTTTCCAGAGGGACTACATAATGATGTAAGACTAGAAAATTAAAAAGTTGTTATGAATATGGAAAAGAAAAAATAAATTATTTGTATTTTAGAAGACATGATTGTATACTTGTGAAACCCAAGCGACTTTCACTAAAGAACCAAGGATTAATAAAAGAATTAAGGAAGCAAGTTTGATATATAATGACTATTTATAAAATCTATTTGTTTATTTATTTTTTGGCAGCTGGCCAGTATGTAGATCTGAACTTTTGACCTTGTTGTTATAAGGCCATGCTCTAATCAACTGGCCAGACCGCCTATTTATAAAATCTATAGCTTTTTCCCATATTAGTGACAGATAGCCAGAAAAGGAAAATGACAAAAAAATTCCTATTCATAATAATAATAAAAAAATATATAAAATACTTAACAATAAATTTAACAAGGAAGATATATGAAGAAAATAATAAAATCTTATGGAAGGTCTTAAAACCAGACTTAAATATATTGTGTTCTTGGATGGCAAAGCAACATCACATAAACACCATTTAATACAGTGTCAATTTAAACTGCAAAGTAGTTTTTAGTTTTTTTAACTGCCTGAAAATATTTGAAACTATGTGAAAAGAATAAATGCCCTAAAATGGCCAAGAAAGAATAGGGAAGGGGATTTTCTCTTTGCTGAAATTAAAACTTACTACAATGCTGTGTAAACAATCTATGGCTAGGAATTGGCATATATATCAGGGATTAACAACCTTTTTCTGTGAAGGCCAGATAGTAAATATTTTCAGCGTTGCAGGCCATATGGTGCCTGTCTTGACTACCCTGTCCTTATAGCACAAAAGCAGTCATAGACAGTATATAAATCAATGGGTGTGACTGGATTTATTCTTTTACTATGGTTTGCTAATTAATGATGTAGATCTTAAAACAAAATAGTGCCCAGAAATAGATAATATATGACATGGGTGATATTTCATATCACTTAGAAAAGAGTTTATTTGATAATGGTGCTGACAAAGTTTATAGTAATCTGAAAAAATACTACATTGAATTTCTACTTAATTACACATAAAAATATACCTGATGTATAGAGATTTAAATACAAAAATGATACAGTAAAGTAATAGAAGAAAATTTAAGAGTCTATTTGTATAACCTAGTGCTGGAGGAAAATTTTTAAACAGGACAGAAACTATAAAGAAAGGATAGAGATAGTTGACTACATAAAAATGAAATTTTGTTTATGGCAAAGTTACTATAAATAAAGAAATAAAAATGGCAGTCTGAAAAATGTTTGCAACATATAAGACAGAAAAAGGGCTAACATCTGTAACATTTAAAGTGCCTCTACAATTGACCCAGTAAAAACAGGGCAGAGAGCAAAGTTCCTGGAAAAGAAACAAATGGGCAAAGACTATAGGAAAAGATGCTCAGTTTCAATAGAAGCTGTATCCTTTTTCAGTAAAACAGAGGATAGTAATAGTGCCCACCGCATAGTGTTGTTGGAAGGATTAAATCAGATTAACACAAAAAAAGTATAAGAAAGTGCTTGGCATGTAGTATGTGCTCAACAAATGATAGTGTGTTAGCCTGTAGTAATAAAAGCATGATAGGCAAAAATTCCCATGAAAGGATATTTTTTGAAGTATTGTTTACATTTGTGAAGAACTGGAAACGAACTGAATAAATGGCCCATAAATTGGAAAATAATGGAATAAGTTGTTGTATACTATTACTATGGAATTTAATGTAGTTATTAAAAATAACTAGTTTAAGTTATATCCATAGGTTTAGAATGTGGTTCATGGTGATCATTTAGTAGAGAAGCAAATTTTAGAAAAATGAAAGTATGCTCTCAATATTATACAATATGTCAAATATCCTTTGATATGCTTGATATGTCTAAAAATCACTATTTTGATGTCCAACATTCTTTTTTTTTTAACATATAATCATTTAATTGCTTTGTTATAATAAGCTCATGTAATACCTGTGACAACAAAAAGATTAAGTTAATGGAAAGCTTGAGTTAAATAGCAAAGGAATGAGAAAAAAGGATTTGCAAGTAAAAGTGCAAATAGATAATAACTATTTGATTAAAATGTTCAAACTTATTGGAAATAAAAGAAATTTATTTTTATTTTTTTATTTTTTAAATTTATTTAATGTTTAGATAGAAAATCATTTTCTCAACTTACAAATGAAGGCAGATATCACAAATTGAATTTAAAGTCAATTGATAAGGAACAAATTTAACATACAAAGATTAACATCCTTAATGCATAAAAACTCTTAAAAATGAATTAGAAAAATCTTAACAGAAATCTGGTTAAGGTCATGAGCAGACAAGTCACACACCCAAAAGAAACACAAGTAGTTAATAAACACATTCTAAGATGTTCATATAAATGGAAATTAAAACAGAAAAATGACATTTTTCATTTATCAAACTGAAAAAATATGATATTGTGTGATATTGGTGCTATTGGAGAAACAATGTCAAAGTCTTCTAGTATAAGTACAAGTTGGTAAAACATTTTTGAAGAACAGATTGGATTCATAAATAGAAGTCTTTAAAATGTTCATACACTTTGAACCAGTAATCCTACTTCTTGAAACCGTAAGCAAATAATCAAAGAAAATATATATATTTTTAAATGTGGAAGACAGTTATATAAGGAAGGGAGGAGGGAGGAAGGGAGGTAGAAAGGACCACAATAATGCGTTGAATTTTCAAAAGGAGAGAATAAACCTAAGGATACTAGAGATGGGGGGAAGGGAGGGAGGGGGACTGGGGAGTGAATGGTTGGGTAAGGGGCATAAAGAATAATTATGATTTGTAATAATGAATATGCCAATAAATAAATAAAGTTGGCAATTCAAATTAAAAGAAAATAGTAAAGGTAAAAAACTGAGTGATGCCAAACATTCTAAAAACTGCCTTCTTTCAATACACCTTTCAATATTTGATCTCTCTCTCTGTTTTTTTAAACTTAGTGTCATTACAGCATAAATTCTTGGTCTAGGTTAAAATACCAGAACGCTTTCAGAGAATTGAAGTATAGAGGTATTTGCCACAGACTCCCTGGCTTTGGATGTTCCCTATTTACTTTTTATAGTGGCTCTGTTTTCTCCTTCACTGTCAAACTGTCACCTGTCACTTCCTTGTGTTGTCAAGTCTAACACACTATATCTCTTTCCCTCCCCACCCCCCTGAATCTCTGCTTCTAATTGGAAAACCAGAAAACTGGAGTTGATGTTGTATACAAATTGAGATCTTGTGGGCTTGAAAAGAGAGGACTTTTCTAAGAGAAATGTGAGTGAGCTTTAGGGTAAGGGCATTATAATATCTTTTTGGCTAGAAAATAGGCATTTCTTTTTCTTCCAGAATTAACTGTTTTCTTTATAACCAAGCTACTGGAAAAATAAGAGATGATGCTGTATGTGAACAATACGTGCTCTTTACTAACTTTGTAATCTTCTAAGATATTACAGTTTTAATACATTCTATAAATCACTCATTTGTTTACTCAACAAATATATATTGTGGGCCTACTGTGTTCTAGGCACCATGCTGGCCATTGGGGTACAGTGTTAAGCATAGCAAACATGGTTCATGCCTTCACAGAGATGAAACTAATGGGAGAGTGTTATTAATCAAAACAAACAAATCATAGAAAAGTAAATTTATAATGGTGACAAAATTGTAGAGCTATTTTCAAGTACACTTAAACAATTCTTTAAAGTAACACAAAGTAAGCACTCTAGTTCAATTAAAATTTTGATTTTATTTCAAATCAGTGACACTTTTTGTGGAATCTACGCAGGAAAAAAAAAATAACAAAATATTTTTATCCATGGTATGGGCTCAAATACTGGGACACTTAATAGGAGATTAATAAATATAACTAGAATCAGAACTATTACTGCATTTCAAAAGCATATTTTCCATTAATAGTTAGCACACTATTAACATATAAAGATGATTTATACCCTTGTGTCACAGAGATTTTACATCATGATGGTGACTGACTAGTTCTATTGAACTGTCAACAGAGAGAGAAAAGTAAACATTCCTTACAACTAATAAACTAATTGTGATTCTGTGGTAGATCTGTTTTATAGATCTAGATATTTGTTTATTAGTATTTTCCCAAAGGTCCATTTTTCCATCAAAGAATTTACTATGGGGCTTTTTAAAACAGTAGAATCCTCTTTTCCTATTATATACACACATATTTATATTCTTTTTATAACATACATGCACACACACATATATCTGTGTGTATATGAGGGGGTCTTCAAAAAGTTCATGGAATGATTCATATTATCTTTTAATTCTATTTTTCCACAAACTTTTTGAGGTACCTTCATATATATACTATATATAAATATTACTACACCTATCAGATTCTACCATGATATAGTTATTACTATGTGAATTACACAAATATTTACAATTATTTTACAAATATAAATATATTTGTAGTGGGATGGTACACACACACACACACACACACACACACACACACACACAAGGGTACTTCAAAAACTTCATGGATAAATAGAATTAAAAGATAATACGAATCTTTCCATGAACTTTTTGAAGACCCCTCTTGTGTGTGTGTGTGTGTGTGTGTGTGTGTGTGTGTGTGTGTTTACTCTCTTTATGGGAAGTACATAAAGAACAACAGAAATTTAAGACAAAAATTGCTCGAGTCTACCCCTTAATCAAGTCATTGTCTTCATTTGTTTTTATCACCAAGTGAATGTGTAATTTGCATAGAAATGTATAGCAATATCATCTAGAATTTAATACTTTATATTTTCAGTTAATGCTTTTCTGTTGGTTTTTGTTTTTAAAATTTTTTCTTGCTCTCTCCTCAACAACCCCTCTCTCCAACTAACATCCAATGGTAATAATAGCTCAATGTATAGATTTTGTATTTTCAAGTACCAAGGGCTCTCTTGGACTTAGTTTTTGTTTCCATTTTGACACCATTTTTGTTCTTACCTCCTTAGCATAGCAAACCTAAAATATCCTGATTCCAGTAACAAATCAAAATGTCATTTTATTTTATATTCATAGGTTCAGATTTCTACCTTAATTCATTTCCCCAGATGGCTCATAATTTTTATTAACCTAGTTGTATGCAGGACAGTGGCTTTTCTCAAATCATTTTAGGATAACTTTTACAAAATGGAATTCTGTAAATATACAATGAAACTTCCTTGAAATCATTCCCAATTGGAAATCAAAATTAATGACCTTTATCTAAATATTTACATTCTTTTACATATTGGGAAAGGCCAGACTATTACTCTTACCTGCCTCTGAATTCTTTTTCTCTGGATTGGTAGTTTCCTGCTACTTTTCAGAATGAGGTGCTTCTTATTTACTGTGAACCCAGTTCATCTTAATTAGGCCTCCCTAGCACTGAGGATTATTTAGAATTTCTTTAGGTAAAGGCCATGTCTGCTTCGAGTTCTTAATCTCTGTATTTTATCTACTTTGTTTGTCAAATGTCCATAGAAATGGAGTTCTATTATAGGGTCTCAGTTTTTTATACCTCCTCCTCTTTCATGATATTCTAAATGCATATCAAGTTTTATTCAGAGACCTCTAAGAGGAGTTATGTCTTTTATTACCTGAGATTCTAAACCCCAGTGAGCCCAACAGAACATAAATAAAAGCAATTGTAAAGAGGACATACTGTCAGTTACTACAACCTTGTGCCTCATTATTCCATGAAGAAACCAAGAAAATAGTTTTTAAAAAAATGTGGCTTTTTAGTTTAGAACATTGTACTAGGTGGAGACAACTTTTTGGTGGCTGTTTTCAGAGATAGAAAAGGAATGCTTGTGTGCCTCAGCTGTAGGGATGGGAGTTTATATCTGTGTGTAGGTAGATTCAGACCTGGGGTAAAAGGTTTTGAATAAGTTAGTAACTTAATAATAAATGGTATCTTAAACTTATACCATTGCCCCTTGCTTCTGTGGGACATTTGTTCCAGAATCTCCAAGGATACTAAAATCCATGGATGCTCAAGTCCCTGATATAAAATGGTACAGTATTTGCATATAACCTATCTACATTCTTCAGTATATTTTAAATCATCACTAGATTTCCTATAATACCTAATACAATGTAAATGCTATTTAAATAGCTGTTATGTTATATTGCTTAGGGAATAATGACAAGAAAATAAAGTCTGTACATGTTTAGTACAGATGTATTTTTTTCTGAATTTTTTTCTTTTTTCTTTTTTTATTGAATCATAATTGATTATACATATTTCTGAGGTTTAGTGTTAACATATATTGATCAAATCAATTTTATTAGCATATATATTATTATAAATCGTACTTATTCTTTATGCCCCTTGTCCAATCTCTCCCCATTCCCCTCTCCCTACCCTCCCCCCCCCACCTCTGATAACCCTAGATTTCTTCTCTCCTTCTGAAAGAGTAAAGGGCCTTGTGGCAGCAGTGGCCTGCCTGGTTGCAGGAGGAGGGGTTGGTCCCCAGCTCCATCTTTTTTTATATTCTAAGTTGTTGCGGAGCAGCTGGATGGGAGAGGGAGAAAGGAAGGGAGAAGCAAATAGGGTGGGAGAAGGAGGAAGGAGGGAGGACATGGTTGAGGCCTGTGGCACCCCCCTCATTCCTGCAGGGGAGACCAGGGGGCTTCCAGTGATTGCTTGGTTGTTGCTGGGCTCGATACAGATGTCATGGGGGTGTGGCTGAAACCCTCAGCCCCCCACCGCCCTGGCTTGGGAGACCAGGGGACTTCCAGCGATGGGTTCAGTGGTCATCACTGGGCTGGATGCAGATGTTGGGGTGGTGTGGCTGAAGCCCTTAGTCCCCCACTGCCCTGGCTCTCAGTAACCTGGAGTGTTTTCTATGGCTGCTCAGTGGTCATTGCTGGGCTGGTTGTTGGTGTCAGGGAGGCATGGCTGAGGTCCTTGGCTCCCCACCATCCTAGTTCTAGAGGCCGGGGTGCTTCCTGCAGTGGCTCGGTTGTTGTTTCTGGGCTGGTTGTGGGTGTTGGGGGGCATGGCTGAGGCCCCCAGCCCTCTTCCCTCCCGGGCTTGGGGGCCCAGGGGGGCTTCCAGTTCTTCTAGGTTTTATAGGTGTTCTTTGGTGAAGTGAGACCTTTACTAGTTAATATCAGATTTTGTCTCTGATGTGTGGAATTTTTGTTTTTTCTTTCAGTTCTGTATTGGGTTATCAGCTGTTCCCACTACTTAAACTCTTCACTGGAACTAATTTGCTGTCCTTTGCTTACTTCAAAAATGGGGGAACTTCCTGTGGGGACCAGCACTTGAACCCTGTGGTTGAGCTAAATTGCTGTTTTGCTGCTGATTCCCTGGGGAAGGCTTTTTGTGCTGATCAGGTTTTAACTGTTGACCTTGTATGTACTTCTGGGTCTTGTGAGTTCCGGTACTTCTGGGTTGTGGAGAAACTCTGGTCTGGACCTGAGACTTTTCAGCAAAATCCTACCCCTGCAGTACTGTATTCCTGGCCAGTCTCCGCTGAGTGGCCCTGTGCTGACTTGGGGGGCAGATCGGTTTTCCTTCTTGTGCCCCGATGTTCCGCCAGTTGGCTCGTCTCTCCCACTGCCCCCACTCTAAACACTTCCCATGGGATGGGCCAGGTGTTGGTCCCTTGTGATGACTCACTGGCCTCTGAGTGGCTCCTTTTTTCTGTTGCTGTGGCTCCTCGCTCCTTTGTGGGTCCATGGGAACCCTGCTAGTGGTCCTGCTGGCTTGAGGGCCACCAAGGTCATCTTCTTCCCTGCCACCTCCAAGCAACTTCATCTGAAGGGCACAGCTGCGGTTTTTGCCAGCTCCTGCTCTGTGCACTCAGTGGCTCAGGCCTTGAAGTGGCCAGGATTTGAAATGGCCGGAGCAGTTCTTTCTTTCTCTCATCGTGTCTTCTCCCTCCTTCATGAACTCTGTAGGTCTCTTTTCTTCCCTGAGCTCTAGCGGCCCCAGCATGGCTGTTGTTGCTTTTTAATAGTTGTAAATTGGTTGATTTGTGGGAGAGAGTGATGCTGGGGACCGTCTATTCTGTCATCTTAACCAGAAGTCCCTTTCCTGAATATTTTTGATCTGTGGTTGGTTGAATCCACAGACATGGAACCTAGAGATACAGAGGGCCAACTGTATTGTTCTTTAGTTTTCAGAGCAGATTATAGCAACAGCAGTAACAATAGCTAATACTTCTAGTGCCAGACATTTGCTCCTTTTTATATCCTCACAACCTTAAGGGATAGTTGCTATTATCATTTCCCTTTTACATTTGAGGAAACAGATACTTACATGAGTTTAGTAAGTGACCTATGTTTAATCACTGAAAATATAAAAGCCAGTTTCAAGAATAGTATCTTCTACAAAGTAGAATAGAGTATTTTTTAATTAGTGTCTGAGCTGGAATTAGAAACCTGATACCAAAATTCTTGTTCTTGATCTTAAAGGTATATTTCTTCTCACTTGATTGCCACATTAATTATGTCTGAAGGCCAATGACTGTTAGTAGGTTCTATGGAAATGATTGTGTGGAGTGGAATTGTGTACTGCCAGTTCTCCTTGTGGTTGCTTGAGTAGTGGATAAGATAATTTAAGAGGCATAGCCTGCTTCTTAAACAAACTTGCTGTTGACATTTTTGAGCTTTATACAGCTTCAAATGGCAACAGAACAATAGTCAGTCTTTTGCTCTATGGAGCAGTAAAATGTTGTTAAGAATTGATGTTTCTGTGAGCACTGGCACTGGGAATCACTGGTCAGTCATACCATTCAGATGAGAATGTCTTTGTTTAGTCATGGAACTCAGGAAACAAGCTCCAATTGCTGGTAAGACCAGGCTATGCTGAGCCAGGCAGTTAACCTGTGCTCCAGGTGGAAAGGCTGGCTTTGCAGCTCTTTAAGCTTGGATGGGAAATGTAAAACTATTTATTAATATCAGCTTATTCAAAGTATGATTCAAAACAATTGTTCTTTTCTTAGCCATTTAAGTATTATGTTGTTCTTTAATAAAATATTAGGCTGTGAATTATTGCCTTTTTTCTTGAATATTGTGTTGCTGTGTTCCCAAATCACTTTATCCATACAAATAATGCAGTACACATAGTATGGTAATTTGTGTACATACATATTCTTAGCTTAAACTAGGGCTGTTTGCATGAAGGGCTGTTTTATACAATTTTGTATTCTCACAGCTGATAGACTTTTAGGTGGTCAATACTGAACTGATTTGATCTGTAAAGTGAAAGGCCACTGTTTTGTCTATGTTGTTCAGAATACATACATGCATTCACTTAAATTTAACTCAATCTGCAGGTCTCAGTTTAGCTGGAAAAATGAAAATTTCACCTATGAATATAAATGTAAGTTTAGGTCTCATGGTCTTATATTCGTATATTTCCATATATACTCTAGGGTTCTCTGTTGTTTATATGAGTAAAAAGCTAACACCCTAACTGGTATGGCTGTTTCAAGCAACATAAATATATATACTCATTTATTCCTCACCACATTAGCATGAGGTAGCCACTTTGAAAATACTGAGGCATAGAGAAGTTGAATAACTGGCCCCAAGTCACATAGCAATAGGGTTTAGCCAGGATTTGAACTCAGGCAATTCAGCTCCAGAATCTGTGCTTTTGACCAACACTCTGTGCTGCCTCATTTATTTTTATGTATAGCATGCTTGTATGTGAGTCAGTATAGAGAGAGAGAAAGAAAGAGATTGAAAGAGACTTTTCTATCTTATATTTTATAGTAGACATTATTATCACTTCTTGGAAAATATTCAATGTTTTACAAAAAATCTATGCTTTTCTAAGGTCAACTTTTGACATCAAGTAAAATAAGTACAAATTTTTAAATGTAGATTTAGTTCAAGAATTTAGATGCATTGGAATGGGTTCGGAAGAGAACCAACAGAAGAGTAAGAAAATTTAAGCCATGCTATTGTAGAAGGCATTGTAGATATTTTATATTAAGAACATTTTATAAGGGAATTGAAAGTGTTATCCAAATATTTGAAGGTAGAAATCGGGAGAGTTTAGCTTTTTTATTCTAGTTTTGGCAGATAAAATTAGGACCACTTGGTAGATGCTTTATAGTAACAGGTTTTCACTCAGTGTAAGGAGAAACTTTCTGCATGGTGGCAGCCTTAGGAAATAATGAGCTTTTTCATATCAGAATGGTCAGAAGAAGGCGGAAACAAGGACGTGACTGAGGATTATCAAACATTTGGATGAGTAGTTGAACTAGATGACCAGATTTATGTTTCCTTCTAAACCTGCAATTCATTGATTCCAACAACTTAGGACAGAAGAGATTCTATTTTATTAATTTATTATGTAGGTGATTTCTAGTGAAACTTATGCTCATTATCCCAATGATTGCAAAATAATGCCTATCACAGAGTTATTCATAATAAGCTCATGGAAAATCATTCATTAGATTTAGTGATAATTGTTGCCAAAATTTCTTATGTTTATTATGTCAGGCACTTTTTAAGCATCTTATATTACCTTATTTAGTCTTCACAGTAACCTTCTGGGGTAAGAACTGTTATGGTCTGTCCTGTTTCATAGGTGAGAGTTTCAGTAACTTGCCCATGTTCACATTAACCAGTAAGTTGGCATAGCCAGAACTTGAACGCAAGGCTTTCTGACTCCAAAATCCATATGCTTAACTACTGCACAATCTTTTCATTTCCTAGCCCAGATTAGAAATAGAAAATCAAGGTAATTAGCATCCCAAGGTTCTCAAAATATGATGCCTTTTATTGTTTATATCAGTAGAAAAGGTTCAGTTCATCTCAATCACTTGGAGCAGACTGCTACATCACAGGGAAAAGTAAAATAGAAGAATGGGGGAAGAGAAAGGAAGCAAGGAGATTGTAGTGTAGGAGTAATTTTATATCTAGTTGAAATATATTATGGAACTTAAATGTATTTTTTAAAGTTCTGTTTTGGCTAGCATGATTTTATAAAGCCAAACTCTTCCTCTTTCTTTCTTTAGAGCAAGAAATGGGTGTTGAAGAGATTATTATCTTTAAATTATTCAGTAAACAACAATTAACTTTTGACCCCTTTGAGAGGGGGGATTTCTTCCTGTGTGTTGAAAATAATACATTCCTGGACATTGATGTAAATAAGTAGAGGCAGTTTGGGTCTCCAAGTGCCACCCTGTGGTAACTGTGTGAGTGAAAAAGCCATCATCTTTTACTTTAGGTGATGGAGTCTGGACCAGCACTGTCCAATAGAACTTTCTGTGATGATGGACATAGTTCTCTATCTGCATTGTTTACTATGGTAGCCCCTAGCCACATGTGACTACTGAGCATTTGAAAGGTGGCTGTGTGACTGAGGAACTGAATTTTAATTTATTTATATTTGAAATTAAATAGCCACATGTGGCTAGTGATATCTATTGGACAGAGTGGGTCTGGACACTTAGGTAGCTGGAGTGATTGACTGCTTAAGAATGGGGAAAGTATATTTTCAAATCAGTGTTTCCTTTAGTATTTATTACTCTCTCCCATTCTCTTTAAAAGTATGAAGTATAAAGTAATTCAAACATTCAAAAAGTATAGAATATATTCGTAATACTCTGAATACTGACATGCCCAACATTTAGCGTTGATAAATTATAACATGTTGACTTTTTTGTTTCAGTTCTTTTTTAAAAAAAAATGGAACATTAGTTACAGATGAAGCTCTCTGTACACCTCATTTAGGTGTAGTTTCCTGAATATTGTGCTCAAAACTCTCTTTCAGGTTTTTATACGCTTACTACATATGTATGTGTAGTATTTCTTTACATGTTTTACATTTTAAAAGTATGTGGTATCTTGGGCCGGCCCCATGGCTCACTCTAGAGAGTGCGGTGCTGGTAGTGCCGAGGCCGCGGGTTCGGATCCTATATCGGGATGGCCGGTGTGCTCACTGGCTGAGCGTGGTGCAGACCACACTGTGCCAAGGGTTGCGATCCCCTTACCGGTCCAAAAAAAAAAAAAAAAATATATATATATATATATATATATGTGGCATCTTACTGTGCATATTTTTCTACAACTTGCTCTTTTTTTCATCTCCTTTATATATTTTTAGGGTTATTCATCTGACAACTGTTTATGGAGCCCCTTTTATGTGCCAGCATTGTTCTAGGTTCTTATTATACACACATCAGTGAACAAAACGAAGATCTCTTCTCTCTTGGCATTAATAGTCTAACTAGAGGAGATAGACAATATATAATAAACATTTTAAAATAAATTATATATATGTTAGAAGGAGCCACTATGGGAAAAAGAAAGTAGATTAGGATAGGGGTGTTAGAAATAATTAGAGGGGTAGGAGGCCAAGGGTTGCAATTTTAAATAGATTGATAAAGGCAGCCCTCATGGAACAGCAATTGAGCAGATTTTGAAGCAGATGAGGGAATTAGCTATGCAGTTTCTGGGGGGAAGTACGTTTTAGGCAGAGGAATAGTCAATACAGGAGCCCTAAGGTGGAAGTGTGCCTCTTGTACTTAGGAAACACCATAGAGGTTTGTGTGGTGCATGATCGGAATGGTCCAGTAGGAGCACAATTAAAAAAAGAAAAAAAAAGGAAAGAAAAAGATTTCAGTGGCCAAGGAGACCTTTCCCCAAATCTGGGCTCCTGCTCCATCAGCCTGAGCTCCTGGCTCCCCTGATTCCCACCCCCCATCATCTTGGGCCTGTGAAGAACAACCCCAAAGTTTGCTCTACTTGGGGCCGTTCTTAACTGCTCAGGTCAAACTTGGAGCCCCTTGATCTGTCTATATGAGGGGGTCGGGAGGAAGCCTGCATGAAGACAAATTGTCACCCAACAGCTAAGAGTATAAACTGCTTTTTTCCCATTTGGAAATTTTGAAAATGGAAAATTCCACCCCCAAATGAGGCTTCCCATTAGTTGTCATAATTGCCTCCTTTCCAGTATCTGCTGGAAAATCCTTCACTCCTTGATTGCTATTTTAGGACTGAGAAAAGGATAAAGGGGGATAATAATATTAGTTAACACTTCTCTGTCACTTGCAAAGTGCCAGGCACTGTTCTAAGCACTTTGCATTTACTACATTGTGTAATCCTCCAATGACCCTGTGACATAGGAACTATTATTATTCTCACTTTTTAATGAGATAATGGGGCACAGAGGAGTTAAAAAACTTGCCGAAGGTCACACAGTCAGTACATTGCACAGCCAGACTCTGAACCCAGGCAGTGTTGGCTGCAGATTCTGTGCTCATAAACATGAATAATACCTCTCAAAACCATCATGTTGTCCCCCAATCTATAGCCTTCTCCTATGTCTAACCCTGGCTGATCCTTACCTATTCCAGTAGGTTTTCCTGAGCCTACAAGTTCCTGAAGGGCAGGAATAATAATCTTACTCATCTCTGTCTCCTTGGATCTTAGCACCTAATTGATGCTCAAAATACTAGCTGAATAGATATTATGATTTTTTGAGTATTGACTGAGGATGCTTCCCCTCCTGAGGGCTTTGGTACCCTGTTAGCACACTCTACGTTGTAAGCTGTAATCACGCACAATGTGCTCATGACTGTTCTCACAACTGAGCGCCTTGTGTCCTGAAGGACACTGTAAGAGCCTCCCATCTTCCTTGGCAAGAAGCTCAGTGAAAAATAGGTGCTCAGTCAGCGTTCTCATCTGACATTTTACCCACTTTCCTTCATACTAGGTGTGGTAGGCAAAACAATGCCTTCCCCCCTCAGATGTCTATATTCCAATCCAATGTTGTTATATAGCAAAGGGGGATTAAGTCTACAGGTGAAATTGCCAATCAGCTAACATTGAGATGAGATTATCCTGGTTTATCTACGTGGGCCCAATGTAATCACAACAGTCCTTATAAGTGAGAATCAGAATTGAATTTGAAGATGCCGTACTGCTGACTTGGAAGATGGAGGAAGGGGCCATGAGCCAAGGAATTCAGGTAGCCTCTAGCTTCTCTCCCAGAGGTTCCAGAGGAATGCAGCCCTCTCACACCTTGATTTTAGACCCATAAGACCCATTTCAGGCTTCTGACCTCCAGAACTGTAAGTTAATAAATTTGTGTTGTTTTAAACTACTAAATAAAAAAACAAAATCCCAAAACAACCCCCCCCCACAATTTTGAGTAATTTACGCATATATATGCATATATTTTTTCTAATTTATTCTGATTACTAGTGTTCCATTGTATGAATATTCAACATTTATGTATCCTTTCTCTCTGGATATTTAAGTTGTTTTCCAGTTTTCTGTCTTCCATACAGTGCTTCAGGGAATATTTTTGTACATGTTTTCTTATGCGTATATGCAATATTTCTCTCTGGTAAATACCTAGGAATGAAACTTCTCGGTCACACATCATCTGTATTTTCAACTTTAGCAGATATTGTCAAATAGCTCTACAGCATGGTTGTGCCATTTATGTGCTCACTAGCAGTATGCGAGTTGTCCTGTTGTGCTCTGTCTGATTGTGTGAAATGGTATCCTACTGGTTTAAATCTGCCATTCTGTAATTGCTAATGAGGTTGAACATCTTTTCATAAGTATATTGGCCATTCTGGTTCCTCTTCTGTAAATTTTCTCTCATTTTTTTATTGGGGAAAAATAAAAATTTCATACTGACTTATGGAATTCTTTATATTATCTGGATAAGAAATCTTTATGGTATATATATATACACATACATATATATTGCAAGTATCTTTTCTCCGTATATAGCTTTTGTTTTTACTCTTTTGCTGATATCTTTTTGTTGCACAGAAGTTTTAAATTTTGTTATGGTCATAATTATTCATCTTTTCACTTATGGTTTGTGCTTCTTCTGTCTCTGTCCTTCTTTATCACGAGATTATAAAGCTATTCTTTTACATGTCTTTGAACGGTCTTAAAGTTTTACCTTTCAGACTTAGATCTTTGATCGCCTTTAATCACACTTGACATTTTTGTTGTGGTTCAAGGTAGGAACCGTGTTTTATTTTTGACCCTACACCATTTATGAAATTTAATGAATAGTCTGTCCTTTTGCATGAATTTTTGGTGTATCTTCTGACAGAATCTACCTTTCAAGTATGCATGGATTTGTTTATGGGTTCCCTATTGTGTTTCTTTAAATCTTTTTAGAGGCTTCTGCAATACCTCACTGTCTAACAGTATAGCTTTATAATAAACCTAGATATCTGGTGGGACAAGTCTCCCCAACTTGCTCTTCTTCACAGGATTTTTTTTTTTTTTTTAAATATTTTTGGTCCTTTTATTTTCTATTGAAATTAGAAGATTAACTTGTTGAGTGACACACACATACACACACCCCATCTGTTGGAAATTTGATGGGATTTGCAGTTAATTCGTGGGTGATTTGGGCAATATGACACTGTGGTAATATTGATTCTTCCTTTTCATGAATATTATCTCTCTCCATTTATTCAAGCCTTCCTGCATTCTTCAATAATCTTTTGTATATTTCCCCACAAACTTCTTGTTCATGTTTGGCTATATTTATTCTCAGATACCTTAGCGATATAATTGTTGTGATGAGTATAATTTTTTTTTCCTATTACACTTTCTTTTCCTATTACTGGTCCAGAGGAACATTTTTGTCATTGAGGACTGAGCTATCTGGAGGTTGACTGGATTAATAATGGAAAGGGCAGTTTGGCAGAGGCAGAGGCTCCTAAAATGGCGACACCATAGTGAGGGATGGACCCAAGCAACCTCAGGGAGAATGGGAACAAGAGCCTGGTTTCATAGCTGTTTGAGGCAACCCCCAAAACCTGGTGACCGAGTGAACTGAAGGGAAAGGAAAACTTGGGGAAATGATACTAAGTGAATGATGATTTTGTTAAATGAGATTATATGCATAAGAGGAGGTGCTGAAGAGGGGAGGTTGACAGTTCATTTGAGGATTACATTGTAGTCAACTTTGGTTGTGAAAACTAGAATCCATGTGAGATAGCTTAGGAAAAAGTCTAGACAGCATTGCTGAATAAAATGGTAAAATTGGGAGAGTCCAGAAGCAGGAACTGGCAATACAGCCAGGTCTCAGAGCTCTTTATCAGGCTAGTTTTGATAGTTGCTTTTTGATGTTCATTTAATTGTCCATTTTCCACTGACCAGCTTCTTGATCATCCTGGCCTCTTCAGCTCTAATGCAACCTTTCCACCATAGCAGCTGCTACAATTGGCTATTTTCCTATCCATCTTATTTTAAATTCCAAACTGTGAATATAGTTGGCCCAATCATCTTTTTAATCAGTTTCACAGGTCATAGGTTGCTGGACAGCCAACAGATTGGCTGACTCTGTTTTGTTTTGTTTTTGGTCAGATGCTTACCACTGGATCAATCCTTTGTAGGATGACTATACATCCTAGTTTGCCCATCATAATTATTATCTTGGAACAATTATCAATAATACCCCCTTTCCTTTCAGAAGTATCTCAGTTCGGACAGTACATTATTTGGTCACTCTATATATCATTCCATGAGCAGGCATCAAGGGAGAGGAGTGTAGTGCTGGTTGGTAACTAGGCTGGGGGTTACTGAGTAGCATCTCTGGTATACCTAGGGTATAGCAATGATAAGCCTGAGCTTGTGAGATGTCCATAGACAGTCCCCTGGCAATGGGGTGTAAGACTACTTTGAAGAAAACAGATAAAGTGTGACATCTGGGCAGGTTTCCAGAGACCCACATCAATCAGGGGTAAAGGCAGATCTTTAGTCTGAGTATTCAAATAGGAGTAAGAGTAGAGAATGATTTGGCAGGCAGTGAAGGTTGGCATCTCTTGATCAGACAAAGGATTCTCTCTCTTGAGGAGAAAGGACTCAGGCATGGAGTATAAGGACTCTAGAGCTATATTCCCTGCCACAAAGTACCTGGGCAGTGTGGCCAGAATCTAGTCACTTAAAAATTGGACAAGAGGATAAAATTAGGTACAAAGAGATAAGGCAAAAGGGAGTATGACCCAAGTTGAGATCCAACTAGAAGCACAGGGGCAGTAGGAGAATGATACTGAGCCAGCTCATTCCCAGGAAAAAACTTAGTATGTTTTATTCTTCAGCACTGACACGGAGGCTGGAGTACCAGTGGGTATAAACCCAAAGGTGGGAGTATCCCAGCCAGAGTAAAGAGGTAAGGAGTGGGGAGCCCCGTGGTTCCTGACAAACTTTGTTCCTTGATGAGGTGAAACGAAACTGAATCAATAGATCTGATATAGGAAGATTCAGGGTGGACAGAGCATTTTAAACTCATGCCTCTATAAGTATTATTTGACAACAGCTAAGCATTAATGAGAAAATCTCTCAAGTCTCTGTACTTTTAAAAAATCTTACTTTAAATGTGTTTTGATTTAAGTATAGGGACTTAGAATTACAAAGGCTATGTTTACTTTTAGCTATTTCAATATATAATTTATATAAAGGTGAGTGAACAGTTCACTCACCTTTTTCTTTTAGTATACTGTCAAGATAAGAAGCCACAAGCTCTAATTATAAGCCAAGTATTAAAGAGAAAATACACGGTTTCCTGATTCCGAGTCAACAAATCTGAGCCTGTAAAATGACTGCAGAAGCTACTGAATTTTTATATTGGGAAACTGTGACTGGGAAACATATGTTAAGTATTGATATTCGGGGAAGGCTGAGGTGTTTGACAACAGATAGAAGTGAAGGGCTGGCGAGGGCAGAGAGGGAAGGGCGCAGTCTGGAGATATTTAGTGTGTGTATGTATGGTTGTGTGTCTTGAATTATAAAACAGCATGACTAGAGGTATGTGTTTTGGTAGAAGTAATGATTAGGTAATGAATGGTTTCAAAAACATGTTAGAAAATTTTCTTTTGAGGTAATACCGCATAGAGATTCTAAAAGGGGTTGCTCATAAATCAAATCTTTTAAATTATTTTTAAAAAACACCTCAGTTAAAACCACTATTAAAAGAATTAGACGTAATTATTTTGTTTTGATTTAAATAGAGAACAGAATTATCTTTGTTCTGAGGGAAAAATGGGTAACAGGCATTTTGTTTGTGTGGTTTGTACTTTATGTATGTGTGCATCTACTTTAATAGGAACAAATAATGTCTTTTAATAGCTTATGGAAAGAATTAGTTTCTTTTCTACCAAAAAGCTAGCCTTGTGGAAGCTGACAAAAGTCATTACATTGTAATGATTTTTGGCTCAAGAAATAATGATATCTTGGAAAAAGTGAAGAAATATGGCAGCAGAAAAAAGATGTCTGTAACACAACAGACAAATTATTTAAACAAAAGATACAGTGTTTCTTTAATTGGATTCTCATGGAATATTGGTTTAAAATGTTCTGACCAAAAGCAATATCTGGAAGAAAGGAACTTTGGATTTCTGAATCATAGTTTTTCCAGGTTGAGCTTAATTCAATTCATCCAGCTTTTATTGAGCATCTATTCTGGAGCCAGATGGCTTAAGTTTGATTTTTGGTTCTACTATTTTCCCTCTCTGTGCATCACTTTTCTCATCTGTAAAATGGAAGTGATAATAGTATTCCTTATCCTCTGATTATTTTGAGGATGAACTGAATTTTAGTGTATATAAAGTACTTAGAACAACATTTGCCATTTTGACACAGAGTCAACTGAATTAGAGACTGGAAATTGAAAGGTTCTCACACTTAGTGGGAGAGACAGGTAAGTAACCAAACAATTTCAGTATTTTCTGATACTGCCAAGAAAATGTTTATCAAATGATTGCTGTGGGAATACAGCAGTCGAACAAATAACAACCTTAGGGGGACAGTTTTCTGGAGTAAAATTCAAGAAAAGTTTTTTGTAGGAGAAAAAAAAAAAAAATTCCTACAAATGCCCAGGAGTCTGGGACATATTCATCTGTAGCTTTGTGAGCTTCCTTCCTTGCTGGCCTAACATTGGATCTGGTCATGTTTTAGGTACTTGGTAGCAACATGATGGAGATCATTTTAAGTTCTGATACTCTTTTCATTTGTACTATCAGTCACAGTGTCTATCTTGTTGAGTCTGATGGAATTAGAATAATCAGAATTTTAAATGATTATTCCATGGTATAGTGCTCTGTGCTGTTGCACAAAGCATTGATTTCTGGGTTGAGTTGGAAGAGCCATGGAGAATGAGCAGCATTTTTATGTTGTGGCTAATCTCTTCTGCTGTTTGTCAGTTCTAATGAATTAAGCATAAAAGAGGTGAGTGCTTTCTGGTTAAAAATAAAAGAAAAAAGAAAGAAATTTTAAGACCAACATATGGGAATTGTACTTTAAGATAATCTCAGTGTTATAATAATTTGTGACTCTCTAAACTGTGAGAATTGTAAACTGTTAAGCAATATAAAGCATATACATGTGGATGTGCAGAAATGTGACTTTTTCAGTGTAGGGGAAGCACTGGGAAAAGGAAAGTGTCCACCTAATCCATGGTTCCCTCGTCCTCCCTGGCCTTTCCTGTGTGCCTCATCCTGCTTGGGCTTTGGCCTTTGTCTTCATGTTATCCCCTGTTGCTATGTCAAAAGCTGGGGCATCTTATGGTTAACTTTTTAAGGTAAGATAAAGCCGTAGTTCTCCATGCTCACTATCCTCACCCCATCAACCCCCGTTGCTGCACCAAAAGTTCTGGCAGGCCTCCCTTGAAGGGTGACATGGGGCAGAGCCTGGGAATGTTTCTGCATCTCATTGATGTCCCACTGGAACCAGGGAAGACAGGGTAGTGCAGAGGTCTCAGCCGCATTCTGTCCTGGCATACTTCTCCACCATTGGTGCTCTATGCTATCTACTCCACACTGACTTAGAAGACCCATCAAAATCCTTCTCCCAGAGGGTTTCAGAAGCTGGGCACAAGCCCCTAACATTTATGGATACCTTCCTTCATCTATCTAAATTTTCTACCATCTTACCACCCCATCTTCTTTCCATTCCCCTGCCAACACGCACTTGTGTGCATGCAAACAAACACACACACTTTCAAGGACCCAGACAGTGTCTAAACTCCAGTTAGGCACTTTGGTCCTTACCTCTTCCTACCAGCCAATCAAACCATTGTCTCTTCTTGAGCCAGGGAAACTGCTCTAATATTGTGCTATAACCATAGTCTTTGAATAACTTTCATATAAACTCTCAGTTCTAGATGTTCCAAGCCAAGTGCTTTTGGACCACCAAAGCAAAACCATTTCTCCCTTAAGTGGCTTTCAAGACAATTACTTCTGCTGATCTTGTTTTTAAAATTCTGTTTGGAAAGTTAGAACTGAACAATAACATCTTTGTTCTTGGCTGTTACTGCCTGCCCACCAAAGCCGAAGCTGTCTCAGCTTTACTGGGTAGAGCAACAAGATCAGTAAGGATGAAAAACAAATCAGATAATATTTCAAAAATACTATCCCATTAAATCTTATTGCCTGGATGTCAGTTGTTGTATTGCACAAGAGCAGTGCTGATTTCTATGCATATTTACAAACAGAATTGTCAGTTTTTCAAAGATGTGATACAGGTGAGCTAATGGTAGATATAGAGGGGAAACTTGGAGTTTTTATTGATTTCTCTGACTTGGATATCCCTACAATTTATTTAAACCTTCTAAATCCTATCTCTAAAACAGACATAATGACTTACTCATGACAATAGAACATATTGTCTGTACTTTTGGAGACTCTATGGAAGGATGTCAGCAGCTGGTGGCTGTGCTATTGGAAGTCTGTGGGCTTATGGGGATCACTTTAACATTGGCTGTGTTAGGGTGGTTTTGATGCTTCTTCACATTCCGAATAATCCATAATTGTAGCTAAACTGTTATTAAAAAAAAAAACCATGCTATATCTTGTCATTGAGTGTGAGTTCCAGGTATCATTGCCCAGTAATTATAAGACCTATTTACCTTAGACTTTTTCAGAGAATAAAATATGATAATACACATGTATGCTGCGTACTTCAACTCTATGCAAATGTTAGGTGGTAGTGGTTATTAATTTTTCTAACTCTCCTTCTGCATTCTCTTTCTTCTTCATATATTTTTCTTTATTTTCAGTGCTTGGGGATATTCATGCCTATAATGCTTAATTTTTAAATAAAGTAATTTTTTCTCAGAGCATCCTAGCTGTTCAGTGTCTTCTGTTATCTAGTGTCTTTTCTACTGTTTAAACCATATCTCTTGGGGCTTTTTTGGTTCCTTTTGGGTCTGTGACTGTTTCTGTTTTTTAAGCATTGGATATTTTTCAAATATACTGCTTTTTTTATATAGTGAACTACATTCTGTGCTACTTGATTTGTTTTGTGTGTGTGTGTGTGTGTGTGTGTGTGTGTGTGTGTGTGTGTGTGTGTGTGTGTGTGTTTTCCCAGTCTGTTTTGGGCTTAGAGTTTATTCTTATTATTTATAAATAAATTGGTTTGAGAAGAAGATTACTCAGTATTCAAAATTTGAATCAAGTGCCAATTATATGCAAAATACAGTGTTGGTATTGCTGGGGAGTGGGATGAGCCCAAGATGCCCAGGCTTCTGGCTTGAGTAAGGAGTCAGTGGTGTACTGTTCACCAAGAGAGGCTGGGAATACAAGAAGCAGAGCAGATATGGAGGGGAGGGTTGGGGCAGGATGGAGGAAGTGATGGAGATTGCTATTACCTTTGGATATGGGGAAAGTTTCAGGTGCCCAGTGTGTGGTGTGATACCTCAGAGAGGCAGATTGGAGTGTCATTAGTGTAGAGATGGTGATTGAAGCCAAGGGAGCAAATGAGAGAGAATGGAGATGAATTCCCTGTTGAATAATCATCAGATTTGCCATAATTGTTCAGATATCCTGCAGATATCCTGGTTGGCAGCAGGGGGTGGGGTGGTGGGTCTCAAAATAGCTGTAGTGCTGTTGAGGAATTTTTGTGTTCAGTATAATTGGTAGACTGCTTGGAAATTACAGATTTGAAAGTCAATGAAAACTATAGGCTAGAGCTTCTGAACCTTGGCACTGTTTACATTTTGGACCAGATAATTCTTTTTTGTGGGTGCTGTCCTGTGTATCGTAGGATGTTTAGCAGCATCCCTGATCTCTACCCACTAGATGCTAATAGGATTCCACCTCCCTTGTCTGCCCGCCACCACCCCACACTCCCCATCCCCAGCTTTGTAAACCAAAAATGTCTCCAAATGTTGCTAAATGCCCTATGGGCTAGATAATGCCACCTGAGCAAGTTCTTTTCTGAGTTTATATAACTCAGAGAGGAGTTATATATAACTCAGAGAAGAGTTTATATAACTTTGGGAGGAGCTACATTAGCTTTTTTTGTTCCAGAATAGCTGAAAAATACATTCATTCATGTCTTTCAAAATGTCCAAGGACACTTCATGTTGAATAATTCTATAGTTTTTTTTTTTTTAAATCATCTACTACACTTAAAGCACAGATGGATGCTAGTTTCAAATCAAATCTTGTTTTTCTCTATATGTATATCATACACAAAAGAAAGAGGTGACTGTACTCCACATAGTGAAGTAGCTTGTGGTTAGGACTCAGCCATTTTCAAGGAATTGCTGTCTGTTCAGTACGTGTCAAACATTTTAAGGTAGACCATCCAAAAGCACTACATGACAGTACTCTTGGTGTGGAGGTGAGGGGCCAGCATGAACCTTGTATGAATAATTTGAATGTAAAAAGTTTAAAGTGTAAAAGCTAGTGCTTAATAATTTTAAACTTTCATTCTTATTTATAGTTCATAAAGAAAAAGGACATTAGAAAGTATCTCAATCAGTTACCTGCCATGGAAGCTAAATTAACTTATAGCTTGAAAACCTTCTCTTAGAATTAGTTTCTCAAGTTTTAAAGAATCACTTAGAAGGTAAGTTGAGTCATTGTTGCAAGCCCCTGCCTGTGTGTGTATTGCTCTGAAATAATACTCATATTAAAATATACTTTTGTGAGGGCGGGGATTTTGTCCATTCGTTTACTTTTTTTTTCCATGTCTTGTACCTCCTCCATGCTACAGTTCACAGTGGTTCAGAGTGGGCTGTGGAGCAGCCTCAGGGTACTTAACATCTTGTTTCAGCTTGGCTCTGCTGCTTCTCTGACCATTACCCCCCTTTCCTACCTCACTGCCTCGTATTTTTGACACTCTGGTTGGGGACATAGGTGAAGCCTAGGAGTATAGGCCATGCTAGTGTCACTTCTTCTCACTGAAGAATCTTTACTTTCAGCATTTACTCCTAACTCTCATAAAAACTCTCCTGCACATTTTATATGCCTCATAGAATTGTGGCTGTAGAGTTCCAGCCCAGTCTCTTTCTATCAAATGGAGGAAGAAAATGAAATGAATTCTAGCTTTTGCTATAGGTATTCAGTCCACTCTCAGAAGCCCATGCCTACCTTCTCAAATCCTGATCATAGCCCTTGATTAACATAAATGGGAGGAAAAAGGGAGAAGGGAGAGAGTACCAGAGTTTTTTCATCCTAAAGACAAGAGTAGTAGTATCTGGAGAGCTGTGGCGTGTGAGACGTCCTCTGTTTACTTCTTCTGCTGTCACTTGATTGGAATGACTAAGGCCACAGTGGAACCAGAAATTGCATTGTGTCATTTAAGGCTGAATTGGGTTTGGGCTCTTCTAGGCTTATATATAACACAGGGAAGATGAAGTGTATATAACATGGCAAGTATGAATCTCATCCTGTGAGAGTGGATGTGGTGCAGCGGATAGAATGTGCTTAATTACTGGCTGCATGTGTGTCCTTGGGCAAGTCACTTAACCTCTCTGGTCCTGATTTCTCATCTGTAAAGCCCACTCAGGGTTGTGAAGATTTAATGTGTTAACCATGTAAAGCACTTAGTAGTTGTAGCAGCAGTTATTGTTTAAATAGTGAATATATATTGTTTATTTTGTTCAGGAATGATGTGATAACTATTTAGGAATTGTTGTTCTAGGAGATTAGGACTCTTGTTTGGCTTCACTACTAACTAGGTAGGATCCTTGGCTAAATCATTTAAATTTGTAGACCCTGAATTCCTTGTATTCAAACCGTTGTAATCAATGATCTTTTATTTTTTAAGCTTGAAAATTCTATTTTGCTTTACTATTTAAAAATTTAAGTCTCTTTGTTGGAAATGCATCTATTAGCTAATTTGACTGCTGACTCATCTGCTAAGTCTAAATAGCTGAGGGAATATGAAGCTTTAAACAAACAATCCTGTGGTTTTTCAGATAAGTACATGCAAATAGAACAAATTACTTAATTGATATTTTACAATTTAATTGTGTAGTAAAGAGTCCTGTTCAAAGTTGGAGGATAGTATGAACTTAAAATATCTGTAGCACATAGTCTGTCACAGGTGTATATGAAAAGGAAAAATCCTATTAAGATGTTATTTTTAGCAAAATGCTCTTCATTTTCAAGCAGTCTGTTTGTGAAGGGGGTGTGAATCATGTGTCCTTTCTGTGTTTAGAATGTCCTCCTTCTGCCATATGTTTGTTGTATAAACCAAGGACATTATGTACAATTAAGAGACAAGTATTACTCCAGGCTTACATTTTCAAATATCATCCATTGTCTCTGTTCTCATGGAAAACTACTTTTAGTGTCCGAAAGACCATCTTCTTTTTTATGCATTTCTGTTTGTTATAATATTTGTAGCAACCAACATCAACAGATGGTTGGTTCTCTCATATAATTTTTTAAGGTAATGATAAAGAGTCAAGTTATTAAGCATCAAATCTAATGCATGAAAATCCTTCTAACATAAGCTGTGAGTAAATTTTTAATTGAGTTATTACCTTATTGGACTCCGATGCTAGGTATAAGTCAGTGGGGACTGTATCATATAAATATTTAAAAACTACTATAAGCAAATGAATCAACAGAAGAAAAACTCAATTTTATGCCCAAATAATAGCTAACATTATAGAATGTTTACTATAGGCATTATGTTAAGAGCTTTATGTGCATTTTTTCATTTAAGCATTCCAATAGTACTATTAGGTATTATTCCATTCTTTTTATAGATGAAGAAAGTGAGGGATAGACAGGTTATATAACTTGCCCATGCTTACAAAACTAATGAGCAGAGCTAGAGGATGAATCCAAGCTAACCAATTCCAAAAATCATGCTGAAGTTGCATTTGAAAATAACCAGAATTTACTTCATACAACACTGGGACTTATTTTTGTCTATATCAAATCATGTGGGAAATTGAGTGGTTTCTGGAGAAACTCAAGACCAAACAATGTCATTGCTGAGATCACTCAGATTATTTTTGTCATTAGCATTTGATGAATAAAACTATGTCATGAACTGAACATGATTATAAATGAATTAGAAGAAAGTACCTTGATTCTCCACTCACTGGCATCTCACTTGTAAAACCACATTTTGACAAGGTTATTGGTTATAGTTATTTTAACAAATTTTCTGAACTTAATTTTCTGAAGTTTATAGAAAGCTAAATAAGCATTTAAAAAGTATGTTTAAAAGAATCAAGTGTACTAAAGCTGAAATAAAGCTATGTACTTTGCATGGAGGCAATATATAACCACCATCTAAGATGGTTACCTATCCATGAAAAGATAATGTTCAAAATAGTATTTGAAATAATCTAAACCCAACTTATTAAAACTGGAATTTTTACAAAGTGTAAGTATATACAAATCTGAAAGATACTAAAGGAGTAACAGATATTAAAAGAGATATTAAACGAATAACAAATATTAAGCATGAAAAATGTAATTGGACAGTTAAAACCCATTCTCACACAGTTTAATCCAAAGTCAGTTAAATAGGCTTGTTTATAAAGTCTCTTACACTCTAGACTTTCTTCCTCCTCTTTCTTCCTTCTCTTTCTTTACCCTTCTGCCTATTGGCATCATCATCATCACTGCCATCACCATCTTCTCCATCATTTTCTTCCTAAGATCTGCATCAGTAATTTAATTGCAGGCAAAAAAAAACTTACTCTAGCTGAGTTAAAAAAAAAAAAAAAGGAGCATTATATACATTTTTTCCCTATATACTGTAAAAAAATACACTTAACAATCTTTTGGATTGTAAAGTCCTTGAAGGCAAAACCTAAGTCTTATTTGTGTGGATTTTGTACCCTATTGTTTTTTGCTAACAGTACATTGCAACTTCATAAACTATAGTAAGGAAAAGAAATAAGTGCCATATTAATTCTTTGTGAGGACTATAACATAGTAATTGCTATTATTATTCTCAAAGTCTACTAAAAGTAGCCATCCTTCTACAGTCTTCCAGAAATGAATCTTCCATGAAAGGGTTTTCATATGTCATTCCTTTGTTTCAATTGATGGTGGCCTCTATTTTTCTGTATTTTAAAAAACATTTTGGTATTAAATTCTCAAATACTTTCATTTACAAAAAATAAAAGGACAAAAATTCAGATCACCACAGTTTATCACTAAGGAACCTGCCACTGCTGTGTAGCATGCAGTGGGGAAAACTAAATTGGAAAAGACAATCAGTTTCCCATGTGGGAGGATCATAAAAATGGAAGGATTTTACCACTGTCTTACAACATACAGGGATGCCAGCCATGGGTTTGGCTCCATGTGATTAGAGAACAATGGAAATTTAGTTTCTCAAATTGGAATTGTGTTGTGTGATTAAAATATGATATAGATAAAGAATATGCCTAATACATATTTCTGTCTTAATATTTCTTATTTGTATTAGAGAAAATTGAAGAGTATAAAAATGTCAATATGTCTCTAATCACTAAAGTTATTTATGGACTACTGACAAGACAATAAGCCAGGGGTGGAAGTTTGACTGCTGGTTTCTGGTAGCATGACTGCCATCGGGGAAGTGATTTGTGCCCTGGTGCTGTTTGCCTTCACCTTTCCCACCAAAGGTTGGAAGTTCTATGATATGCTTGTCTTTGAATTGAGAAACTGTTCATTTCCCTTCAGATCATCAGACCAGCAGCAAATAATATGCTTAAGTCAGTAAAATTCAAAGTTAGTTAATTCATGTTATTTAACTTCCTCCTTTAATGTCAAATTTATATATATTTGTGTGTGTGTATGTATACATAAATGTAAAGTTGTTTGATTAAGAAAACTTTCATTTAAAATCACCAATTTTATAAAGCTTTTTTTATCTTTTAGCTTTTTATTTGGAAAGAAAATCTCGTGGCAGCTCTTTTACTCTGTGCTGGTGAAATCTAGTAACTCCTTCTTATTTAAGGCTTCAGTCATACTTTCTAAGCTAAATAGACTGTGGTTGACATCTACTGTTGGCTTAGCTTTTCAGACAGGAGGTATAATTGTTAATAATATTTAGCCATAATTAATATTGTTGTCTCATAGTACATTAAAAAAAATAGCAACATGGTTCAAAACAGAGACTTCTAATTAGACAATTATTGGGTAACAGGAAAGGATGTTTTCAGATTTGCGTACTTATAGCGTGGATGGTTTTACTCTGAAATCTAGTAGTTTCCTGATGCAGTTTTATAGTTTCTGTAATTGTTTACAAATGTGAATACCTACATTATTAAGAATAATTTTGCCCACTGGCGTTATAGTTTTTTTGTTATTTATGTGGGACTGCTTTAAAAAAGGGAAAATCATAATGTTTAGCCCTTCAACAAATAAGTTTATTGAGTAGCTGCTATGTACTGAGGCCCTGAGGCACAGCAGTGAAAAAATCCCTCCTGTCATGGGGCTTCTAGTCTTACATTGGTCTGATTCACTACTTTTAGTTTAAAATCCTAGTTTCTTTTTTCTTTAATGTTTGTCGGTCTATCTGTCTGTCTCTCTCCACCCCCCCACATGCATACTATGTGTATATACATATGTATATACATACATATATTTACATACATTGTACATATGATACTATGTACTTTAAGTGTATGATGTAACAGTATCAGTATCTTGTGTGGGGCAACACATACTTTTTTTTTTCCTTTTATAAAGCCTGTAAATTAAGAAGTTAATTTTTATGTATAAGAATAATGCATACTTTAATAATTTTAACTCTACCTTTAAATACTCCCTATTATGTATCCCAAATTTTCCCTGTAATGTTCTGAATCTATAATATTTCTACCTTCCCCATTAATTTTTTTCTCAGACATTTTTTTTTCCTTGTCTGAGATAAAACAAAACACAACACAGTGATTGATGAGGCACTGCTTTTGCCTAAAAGTCTAGAAGCATTCAAAGATCAGTGACAAGTTCTGTTTTCACCAGCTCCTGGTTAGCTTATCATAGTGCAGGTGCCTAAGGAGAAAAGATCATCAAGCTGAGCTTAGGATTCACATTTTCAGGGGCTTGAAGGAACTTTAGCACTTGTTTAATCTACCCCACTGAAAACCAATAGAACTCTGATTACAAATATAGGCTATGGCAGTAAGTTAAGACACTCCCTTCCTTCTTTGTTTAGAAGGCACCAGGGAAAGTCTTCAACAAAATTTTGTTATTCTTCCTTAAAAAAAAAGTCAACCTTGTAAACATCTTTTCATCACCAGCCTGTAGTTCTGTTGAATAAAGTGTTCTGAAGCAACAAACAATGGGTTAGATGCCTTGGGATTAGAAATAAGGGCTGAGGGAGCAGCTCCAGGGACAGGCTGTTTAGCTGGCTCAGAGCCTTCCCGAAGCACCAGGAGAGTGGGCACCTGCTTTTTGCCACTCTGTGGTTCCTGGTTTGGGGGTTATCTTCTAATCAGTGATCCTGATGGGGAGAGTGGATGATGTGAGATAGTGTGAACATTTATCTCATGATGTAATATTTGATGAGAGTTAGTAGAAAAAGCAACAGTTTTAGCAGCACTCTTACATTCTATCACTGAAGCTCAGATTAACACATGATGACATAAATCATATTCTTCACCTTCATGCCACAACTCTTATGGTCATAATTCCTTCCCAAACTACTCCCCAGTCCTTTTTCCCAAGCCGTAGTTAGAGTGGATGTTATTATGCTTCTAATTATGGTTTACTTTATTTGCATGTGTTTTTTTTCTCAGTATTAGGCCACTGCTATAAGATGTCCTGGGGTGGGCGGCGGTATCATATTGTCAGGGCAACTAAGAATGGAGAATGCCCAGTATTGCACAGACCAACATCTTTACACTTTATCAGGTCAGATCCTGTTCATGTTTCCACCTTTCTCCGTCTCCTGAGCATATTATACTGTGTATAGTAAAACCTAATAATTAACACAGCTCTGCTGTTATCTCCTGATTCTGACTTTTCCTTATGGATTGAGACTTAGGGAGTGACATAAATTATTAGTTTTATATGAATTTCATTGGTTTTTAAAATATGTACTTTAAAATTTCCTTAGTTTATGGTTGTATAAGAGCTATATCATAAGGAATTTATAATTGTATTTTGTGCATATTTAAATATCATAAGTGTAATTTAAGTTTATAAATTAGTTTTGAGAATTTTTTTCTAAAAAGAATTTGTCTGAACATTATTCAAATTGAGAAACATTGGACAAGGGCTCCTGTTAGTGTAGTTTGCCAAGCACTGGTTTGAGTGATAGGCCCCAGGAAAGCAAACTGTCTTCTCTCTGATGACTCCTGCCTCCTGGGGCCCCATTAAGCCCCCCAAGTGTTGTTCTGCACTGAAATTGGATAGGGATTTGGATGACTGGACTCAGTATCATTTATTGAGTGCTTGGACTCTATTAGAGCCCGAAGATTATTGTAGAAGTCACTTAATTCAAATGTGGTTCAGATTTGATCAGGCATAACAAATTTATTTAACCCTCAATTTTGTATTGTTCACATTTGGCAGGGCCATTCTTCCTTTTAAGACCAACTTTCTGATCTTTAAGTTTATGATATGATAATTAGGTGGTGATGATGATCATGATAATATTAATAATGGTATCAGCTACCATTTAGTGAGTGCCTTCTAGGTGCCAAGCACATCATGTACGGAAGCAGTGGTTCTCACAGCGGCCTTGAAGTAGCCCATATTATTCCCATTTTACAAATAAAAACCTAGGCTCAAAGAAATTAATTTACTTGCCTTAAGCCACACGGTTGGTAAATAGAGAAGCTAGATTTTATTTTTAATCCAAGTCTATGTGCATTTCACTGTTTATATTCTCTCTATTTCAAAACCAATACATGCTTCTTAAAAGATGGGAATGTATGCCAGGGACCACTATTTGAGAGTCGTACTTTTCTTTAGAGTTCTTTATATATAAAAGTGATTATTTCAAAATAGGTGCCAGTTCCCTTGATCTTGTTTTCTGGCTAACTTCTTATCTTGTGATTTTTAAAAGGGGTGCTGAAACAGTTCAGTAGTGAAGGTAGTGTAGATATGTTTATTAATATTACCAATCTTACCACTTAATTTTGTTCAAAGAACTGACCTTCAACATTTTCTAAATTGGGTACTGGACTCTTGATTGCTGCAGCTTATTGAAAATTTGAAAATTTATGTCTCAAATGTCTTTCTCCAGCACGTCCATCCCTCCCCTCCCCCCCCTCCCCTTTGCCTGTTCAGCGATCAGCAGCTAACTGCTGCTCCAGGCCAGCTACAATATTATGGTTTCAGCATCAGTCACGCAGAGCCAGTCGTGTTCTGATTTCAGAATTATGGTTGGCTGTCCTGGTGTAAAGTGATATGCTCTGGCATCATGAAGCTATAGGACCTGAGAGCAATAACACTGAAGGTTAGGTTAAGATTTCACCCTCATGGAGGTTTTCTGGTTTTTTGAAGCTGTGGCTTAAAATACATAAACTTCAAATAGTGTAGATAAAAAGGTGTGAAAAAAGTGAGTTTATAAACACAACCACACATAGTTTTACGTCATACAATTTTTATAGTAGATGAGAGAAATGGTCATTTTTCTTCAAGAGATAGATTTATGAATGATTTCTTATAAGTTACATAAGACTCTAGGTAGCCAAAAAAATTAAAAAAAAAAAACACCTGACATTTAAAAAAAAAAAATTTGTTGGAAATAATCGTGACTTTAGTCATCATCAGAACTAAAGAGGTAGCATATAATAGACTCAAAAATATCAATTTATATGCTTAATAGAAGTGAATTTATAATGAGTAAAGATCAAAACCCAAATCTGAGCTTTATTTTTGAATATGGTTAAGATGTGCCAAGTGGAGTGTCTTAGTCCATTTCCTGCTGCTATAATAGAATACCCAAGACTGGGTGATTTACAAAGAAAAGACATTTACTTCTTACTCTTCTGGAGGCTGGGAAGTCCAAGGTGGAGGGGCCTGCATCTGGCTAGGGCCCTGTTGCTGAATCATCCCATGGTGGAAGGTGGAAAGGCAAGAGAGGGCAGCATGTGAGTTTGGGGAGGGAAGGGAGTTGAACTTACCCTTTTTATAAAAAAGCTACTCCTGTGATAAATAACCCACTCCTGTGATAATGAAATTAATCCATTCATGAGGGTTTAGCCCTTATGACTTAATCACCTCTTAAAGGCTCTACCTCTCAACACTGTTGCATTGGGGATTAAGTTTTGAGCACATGAACTTTGGAGGGCATATTCAAACCATAGCATGGGGGGTTGTTAACCTCTGGAAGGGTGGAAGTGGTGATGGTGAAGTGGTAAATATTCACCACCCCAGACCCACAGCATGAGTCTATGAAGAAAATGCCATAATAGTCTTGTTCTCATCATTTGGCTGTTTGGATTTTCCAGCCGCTTTAGGAGGGGGTCTTAAAATAAACTTGATTATTTTTATGGTACCACCTTCATTCTCTTTCTCTGCTCTAAAATATTGGCCATGGCTTTTCTACTTCCTCTTCATACCTGTTTATGCCTTGTGGCTAACACAGACGCATTGGCTTTGAACGTCACTCTCACTGCTAGAGGTCTGACCCAGCTCCCAGTACTGATGGCCAAAATCAGCAATTTCATAAAAACTGGTGGTGGTGATGGTATATGTGTATGTGGTCATAAAAAATAATTCTGTAGTTTGTATTTTATATAATATTTCTAGAAAATTATATTTTTGATAGATTTATTAATTTTCTTAAATCAATAAAAATGTATCTCATCTATTGCAGATACTCTTGGTACAATATTTTTCCTGTGAGGGACTAGAAATAATTGGGCCTCTTGAAACTGGAAACTGATTTTCACTCCTTCACGGGTATATAAACATATTGGAGGTCTCCTGGTAGGGACACCAAAGAGTGCTTCAGAAGTACAATGTGTTACCAGTACAACTTAGGGAAGAATTTCAGAGCTATTGAATTATTCTTGCACACTTAAAATTCCAAATGCTGTAATTGTCCACTTATGATGTCATTTTGGAACATATAGCAGAACTACTGAACACTTAAAGTTACACATTGTCTTGGATAAGCTCATTGTTTTTCTGGGTTTTAGAAACATGTGGTGAAGAAATGGCTCAAATGCCTTCTTTTGAAACACTGAGTCTGCACTGCTAAATGTAACAACATGGATGTTTATACTGGTAAATATTCATAAAATGTTTGGGAAGGCCAGAATGGAAGTCTACCTAATTCTGTGTATAATTTTGTGGGTAAAAATAACATGGCAGAAAGTGCATCTTGACATTTGAAAAAAAAAAAAATCATTTTGCCAGAAAGATGTTTTTTTAAAGTATAGGTTGCAAACTCTTGTGCAGAATCTGGCCTAGAGACACGTTTTGCTTGGCTTTCACAGTGTTTAAAAAAAAAAGGAAAATGAGTTTGACTCCCTAAGTCAGAAACTGTGTTCTTTGGTTGTCCATACTACCCGCCACTCGCTTATTATTGCCTCAGTTATTCACATCACTCCCTGGGGTCCTGAGACATTTGTTTTGTGGCCCTTGATCAATGAAAGCTATTTGTATGCACTCTCAGATTTGTGTGCCTCATTCTTTAAGTTGCTGTTAGACTGGGAAGAGGAGCCTCCTTCTCCTTGTTCCTCTCGGCTCCAGTCCCAGTTTGGGCAATAGCAGGCCTCAGGTGGACTTTGGGAAAGGGCAAATGGAAGGAGAGGGGGAGGAAAACCTGTTCATGCTTCTCCAGCAGTGGTCCTTGGCTGTCAGAGGAGATTGAGGGAACCAGGGGAAAACCTCCTTATCGTCATTCTGTGGCTTGGAGAGGAAGAGGAAAGAAAAACTCTTGTTACTCACCTTGCCTTCCTGTCTGCTCGCTTCTTGCCCCTATAGTTTTCTGACTTGCAGCTGAGGCCAATTTGTCCCTACTCATTCATTCGGCTAACAATCTGAAGTCTGCTGAATGTGCAGCACCACACCAAGCTAGCCGAGGGCAGTAGGGGAAGACACTACGATGGTGAGACACAGATCTATCACCATTGTGGGTTTTAGTTTTACTTGTGTGGTTTTAGCTTCCATGTGAGACTTTCAGGAAAAAAGAATTTCTCATCTGCATTCTTTTTCATTTAGCCTACTGTCACCTTAGAATTTTTATTTCTATTTCTTAGAATTTTGGTCTTGCATTCTGTTGAGAATACACACTGATTACTTAATACTTTCTTCTGGATCTTGAGTAGATCATTCTAAGAGGCTTGCTTTCCTTCGAATGAACAGGGTAATTTTCAGCATTTTTTTTTTTCTGTAGTCTCTGTGCTTTAAGTTTTGCTTCCTTTACTCATCTTTGAATAGGGCGATATCATTTTGTCCAGACTTATTTGCCAATAACCAGGGTATGGGTGCTCACTTTGATTCTGTTGCCTATTCGATTGTTGGAGGAATCCCCTTCTCAAGTTTTCAGACTAAGGGAAGGCTGTGCAGCTCCCAGCCTGATCTCCAGTGTACGAGCTCTGCTGTACAGATGAGATCTTCTCCTGTGCTGCCCTCTACCTGCTTCTCTGCCACTCTGACTAGGCAGGTCACAAACTCAGAGGCTGGCAGAGGTTAGGTAGATGCAACAAAATTATTGAAGCAGTATGCAATCTATGTTAGCTGCGGGGAGATTTAAATGCAATATTTTAAAGTGCTTTGCCATTTTAAGTGGAATTTGCGCATAACCAAATATGGTATTTGGTCCTTTAATATGAAGTCCTAGCTCTAAAATAGTTCCTTAGTTTGTTTTCATCTTTCTTTGACCCAGATATCTCTATCTCTATCTCAAACACACACACACACACACACACACACA
This sequence comes from Cynocephalus volans, assembly GCF_027409185.1. Classification (NCBI taxonomy): domain Eukaryota; kingdom Metazoa; phylum Chordata; class Mammalia; order Dermoptera; family Cynocephalidae; genus Cynocephalus; species Cynocephalus volans. The sequence goes on from NC_084464.1 coordinate 85,305,290, forward strand.
CACACACACAGCTATTTAAAACTGTAAGTTCAGTGTTTTCCATCTTTTGGATTCTTTTCTGAGAATAAAGTCTCAGAACTGAGATTCCTTATTACTGATATCTGAACGTTTTGTAGCTTTTGATAAATATATTCTCAAAATATTTCTCAAAGATTTATGTCAATTTACATTGCCTATTTCCATTATATTACTATTCCATTGCCAAAATTTAAATTTAAATAATTCTGTGATTTTAATGAGTGAAGTGCTACTTCATTCTAATTTTTTAACTTACTTTTTGAAATTATTAGAGTGATAGAATATTTTCATTGGTTAGTAGTGGTATTCTCTCTTTTATAATAATTATTTTATTCATAGACGATATAGAGGAAGATGACCAACTTCTAATGGTAAAGTCAGTCAACAATCACAAAATCTTCTTGGATCAGTCCTCCAAAAAAAAAAAAGACTTTATCATTCACAATCTACCTTATCAGTGTGTCTTACTTTTTGTGGTATAATGGCCAGAATCACATTACTCTGTTAGCCATTGTCAATAAAAACATTGCAGAACAGACAACTGTAAATCAAACAGGAATGGATTAGTGCTATTTTTGTGATTTATAAGGAAAGAAAATTTCAGTTTTATTTTCCCTGAAGAAAAAAAAAAGGATTTAAATCTAGATATAAGTCGATTTTTAAATATTGAATCATATTTCTGGACAATTATTATCATATCTTCTCCCTAATATTCCATTAGCAATGAACTTTGATACTATAATTCTTAGCCTCGAGAGTTCTGTGCCTCTGTGTTTCTCACTTCTCTATCAAATAATCAATGAATGTTTTGTGGAGAAATATTACTATTTTTACTATAGGGATTCTTTTCCTGAATCCACCTGTCTTATAAATAATTTCCCCCTGTGATCTTGGTTTTAATGAAACTATGATTTTTATATACTTTATTTCTGTCTATGTTATCTTAGTTTTATATATATGCAAAAATATATGTGTAATTTTTGCTGAAACATACTTTGAGTTTTACTGTAACACTTTTTTCAGTTGTATCCAAAAAAGACCCAAAAGATTTTAAACCTTGCCATGTATTATGAACTATACATAATTTTTGATTCGTAATGGACTAAAAATCCATTTATTTCAACAGAATTGGACCAGGTTTTAGAAAATAAAACCATTTATCCATGGTGATATAGAAGTGTAGCAGTGTTTATACTTCTGATCATTCCTTAGGGAAATATTACCTTGGTAGACAACCAGCTGGCTACAGGGAAAATTGTACCCTTGATACATGCTTAAAACAGCAGTGTAAAATTTAACTGGCTGACAATCTTGGTTTTGGTTAGGGTCACTTTTTTATTATTCATGGTATGCTGGGAGTACAAGAGATGATGTCAGTTTCTACTCTTTAGAACTCTTATGATGGGCAGACATAGTATTTCCCTCTGTTGTCAACACTTGAGGAAAATTTGCCAAATGGAGACTTACGAATTGAAAAGGAGAGAATATTAGTAATTGTTATTTTAAGAAGAGAAAAATTCATTTTCCAATGTTATTTTAGAAAAGAACATAGGAGTTGAAATTTAAAATTCTAAAAAAAAAATGTTTTTAGCAAATATAACTTGATTTTTAATACCTGTATTCTGTCTTTTCTTGTTATTATCACTAAAGCAATTTTTAAATAATTTTTTTCCTTTCTTGGGTGTGCTTTGCCTTAGGGCATTGTGGCAGCCCACATCACAGCCCTTCACTGACCTGGGTTGACTCATCTTTGTTTCTCAGTACTGTTTGCACATATGAATGGCTCAAGAAATTGTTTTTGATATGAACCAATGACCTTTGGAATTTACACAACATTAAAAGTTAATTGAAAAATTGCATGTAATACTCAAATGAGATGATGAAAGTGATTCTCTGGTTTGTACTAATGTTTCAAAGTATTTTAGTTGGTGTTATTTACCCCCTAATTACTGGCACAGTATGGAGCAAAAATATGAGGCGCAGAAGGTTCTATAGAATATAAATAGTCTGCATTATTTCTATGGGCAGAGGACTACAGGTGTCATTACCATTTATAAGTTATCCTTGAAATTCTGATTACTGAAGATTTTTTGGGAGAGGAGTGCTGTCTTGAATAATGAGTCTGGGAAAGGATCTATGGCATTATTGGTATTAGGAAAAAATTTTCCTTGGGTCTGTTTCAGAATGGAGGATAGTGAGAAAACCATAATGTGATGCTTTTTAGGGAAAGACATGGTGAGCAATTGAGATTTGACTATACGTTTTTCCAAATGGAATATCATATTCTGAAAGGATTTTCTTTCCAGTCCCCAAAGGGACCAGTTTAAGAAATTAGATGTATTAAGCACATTTAAAACACTATCTGTACCAACAACAAAAATCAAACAGGGTGATTAAAAACTGGGCAAAGGACTCGAATAGATATTTCTCCAAAGATGTTATACAAATGGCCAATAAGCACAGGAAAAGATGCTCAACACCATTAATCATCAGGGAAATGCAAATCAAGCCACAGTGAGGTACCATCTCACACCCCTTAGAATGGCTGCTATCAAAAACACAAAAAATAAGTGTTGACACAAATGTGGGGAAATTGTAGCACTTGCGCACTGTTGGTGGGAATGTAAAATGGTGCAGCCACTGAGGAAAACTGTATGGCTATTCCGCAAAAAGTTAAACATAAAATTATGTTGTGACCCAGCAATTCCACTCCTGGGTGTATAACCAAAAGAAGTGAAAGCAGAATCTTGAACAGATATTTGTACACCCATGTTTATAGCAGCAATATTCACAATAGCCAAAAGGTAAAAGGAACCCTAGTGTCTTACCAGCAGATGAATCGATAAACAAAAATGTGACGTATACATACAGTGGAACATTATTCAGCCTTAAAGGAAGGTAATTTTGGCACATAATATAACATGGGTGAACCTTGAAAACATTATGCTAAGTGAAGTAGGCTGGTCACAAGATGAAAAATATTGTATGATTCCACTTATACGAGGTTTCTGGAGTAGTGAAATTCGTAGACATATAAACTAGAGTGATGCCAGGGGCTTAGACAAGGGGGAAATGAGCAGTAATTGTTTAATGGCTATAGAATTCACCTGGGGAAGATGAAAAAGTACTAAAGATGGATGGTGGTGATGGTTGCACAATAATATGAACATGCTTAATGCCATAAATATGCAATTTAAAATGTTTAAAGTGGTAAAGCAAAAAACCAAAACTATGTGTATGGAATTTTTCATTCAGCCCATAATCATAACCTGAATGCTAAACTAGGAACAATATGTATGTAACACCATGGTAACAAAGTAACATCACTTGAATAAAGGTAAACTGCCTGAATTAGTGAATAATAAATATAGTGGAATGATGCTGCCAATGATCTTTACTGTTGAGTCAGGTTCTAAATTTGCCAAATACTGGGTAGTAGCTAATGTACCCCCACTTTTTCATTTATTAGAAGAGTGTACACAGGAAGACTTTAGTCATGTGCTATTTTTGAGTGCTTTCCGCCATAGCAAACTCTTAAAAAAAAAAAAAAGCCTGGGAGAACATAGCAGGTGCAACATCCTGATTGTGTTTCAAAAGTACAGCTTGGCTTTTTAGTGGTCCTTATTATCAGTTTTCTAAAATTCTGTGACCTGGAAGGCAAGAATATTAATATTCAGATGATATGTTCTATTTCTTATCTTCATAAAAAGAGATTCTTAGAGTTGAGGTACAGATTGGGTACAAGTTATGAAAATATTTTTAAATGCTGCCAAAAAATGATAAGAATGAAGATAGGAAAATAACTTGAGAAGTGGCTTCTTCAATCTTTGAAAAATTATTTTGACAGAAAAAAATTACATTGCTACCTTAGTTATGTTTTGCTTGATGTTTAAGTTAATAGGGAAAATGGGGGGAAAAAAGAACTTTAAAGCACATTTATTTACACATTTACCCATGTTTAACTACCTATCTAATAAATATCCACTAGTCCAGTACAATACCTTTATCATCGAGGTGACCTTTTGTCAATAGGAAAGGAAAATTTATGTTTAGTATCAACTCTGTGTATTTGTTACAATCATGCGTTTTAAGAAGGTACATAGAAAAGAAACATGATTTGTACTGCTAGCTCCTTATTTTAAAACCAGCCTGAAGTAGGAAAACCAGGCTGAAAGAGTTGGCCCAGGGTAGTCCTCTATCAGAAAACTTAGTTTTCATTAACAATTAGAGCTTAGTTCTTAGGACTTCCCTTTCAGTGCTCTTTATAGCATTATTAGTCCCTCCGAAAAGATTAAGGGCATCAGAAACTTGGAGGCTTTTTGATAATAGCCAGTCTAACTAGGTTGAGGTGATATCTCAAAGTGGTTTTGACTTGCATATTCCTGATGATTAGTGATGTTGAGCACAAAGGATTGGAAATCATCATGTTGAAGGGACACCTTTACTCCCATGTTTATTGCAGTTTTATTTACAATAGCCAAGATGTGGAGCCAACCTAAGTGTCCATTGATGGATAAAGAAAATGTTAGGTATATATACACAATGGAATACTATGCAGCCACAAAAAATAATGAAATTCTACCATTCAGAGCAACATGGATGACCCTGGAGAAATTATGTTAAGAGAAATGAGCCTGGCACAGAAAGAGAAATATCACGTTCTTACTCATAAGTGGGAGCTGAATTCATGAATAAACAAATAAACAATAGAGAGAGAGAGAGAGAGAGAGAGAGAGAGAGAAAGAAACAGCAGTCACAACAATACATTGAACTTTTAGAAGGAGAGAACAACAGTGGTTAATAGAGGTGGAAAGGGGGAGGGGGAGGGAAAGAGGGAGGGGCGTTAATGAGAGACTAATGAGAAATTGGTTAATGGACACAAAGAATGATTACATATTGTAATGATGGGTAAGCTTACTATCCTGATTTGACCATCACACATTATACATAACTATTGATAGTCAACTTTGTACCCTACAAATATGTATAATCAATTGTGCTTCGATAAAAAGTAAATTGGAGGGGAAAAAAAAGAGACTTGGAGGCTTGAGAGTGATTCATGTAAATCTCTATTCTCTCTCTCTCTCTCTCTCTATTTTTTTTTAGGTCAATATAAGCAATATTTGTTGACCATCAACATGTACAGCTATGTATCAGATATTCTGGATAGGTACAGAATATTTGATTCTTCTGAATTTCATGGTCTTGAATGACTTAGAGTGTGCTGGAGAAGATAGTATATAGAGTCCCCACCCCCTTTATGAAAAATAATATTCCCTCGAAAAGAAACAAGATGCTTGGGTACTTTTTCAAACTGTTTATCTTTTAATAATATGTGCATCTATCCCAAAATAACAATAAAATGAACAGAATTTTCTCAATTTAATAAATCTTTATCAAATGCTGTGTTCTGCAATAGACACAAATACACATAATACAGAGTCCCTGTCTTCAAACTTGTAAGTTAGAGTGTGGTTGGAGGGAGTGGTAAGACAGATTTCAGCAGGGCTGTACTATAATGTCAATTACTGAGAGAGGTTTGTGCTGCCTTGACCCTATTACTTGATTCTTGCCCTTGAACTGTGGTTTTAGATTTCATAGAATATCCTTGCATTGTCAGTTACCTCATATTCTATAAGGAAATGGTCACTAGAGTGTAATCAGATAATTAGGTAAGAAAAAAGGGGAAAGGTACCATGGGATTTAAAATTAGGGAAAGCCCAGCTAGTTGGGGAGAACTGGGAGGAGGGGTTGTATGAGGTGGGTGTTGAGGGAGGGATAGAATGTCTGCCAATTTGGGGAAGGAAGTCAGAGGCGAAAGAGCATGGATCACACTCAGAGTAGCAAGACATGCCTGGAGCGTAGAGGGACTATTACAAAACAAGCTGGAAAGGTAAGGTTGATTGACAGGAACATGTTTCTCTGAAATATTTTGAAGTAGCTCTCAGGAAGATGACCATTTTTAATTTTGCAAAAGCAGTTTTCCCTAGATTCTTTAGTATTGCAGCTCTGATTATACAAACAATTGAGGAAAGAGTGAACCAGTGAGGATATCTGAAAATTTCCCAAACATTTCATTTTTTTGGTCAGTATTATTTGCTTATTCTTCTACTCTTGATTGTATTCAACTCTCTTTGTGCTCTGCTTGCTCCTTTACCTGCTTTTTCCACATGGGTGATAAAGCCCTAAGGATTTAGTTTTTCTCAGTTTACACCACTTTCCTACAATATTAAAATATTTGTAACCCCATCACTAACATTCTTGCCAAAATGGACTTTTCAGAACTTTCTCTGGAGCTCAGGACTGTTCTTTCTCTTTTAGCATTGGTATTTCTCCAGAAGAATGTCAGCCAGTGGTCCAGTCATGTGTAGAGGTCATGCTGATTAATAATAGTTACTAGTCATATATTAATACATTTGTTAGCCTCTGATTAATTGTGAGGTTTTTCTGACTGACTTATCAGCAGATGCATTTGGCTATTAAACAAGAAAACATTTCAAAAATTTTATTGAATTAATTTACATTGATATTTGAAGCTCATCAAAATCATGTCCTTAATGATTCTAGATTGTATAAATAATTATTGATTAGTATATTCTTGATTAACAAAACATACATGTTATGATTTTATCATTAGTTGTACTTATAGGTAGTGCACATATGAGGTTCTTTTGATTTTAAAAGGAACTGGTAAAGGCTAACCTTGATTTTTTTTTTTTTGCTTTTAATTAGCTTTATATTCAGATAGAAAATGTTAAAAGGGCGGTAAGTTGCCTATCCAAAGGGTTACTTTCTTACTTTATCTTATCAGCAGTCAGAATGGGCTGCTGACTTGGTGTTGGTAAGGTCAAATTATCTGTAGGAAGAAAATCTTGCTATATAAATTTTGAATATGAGTCTCTCTGTGTGTATATGTGTATGCATTTGCTCTCTAAATGTCAATGTTGCATTTTCAGGCATATGCAAACTTAATGGTCTTGCTGTCTGTATCATTTTTTCTCTTGGAATGACAGCTTAACAGTTTTCCTGGTTGTATTGTGTTAAAATATTTAAAGGCTACATTCACTAAAACATATGTTCAATGTTAGGCAGCCAAAGTCTGGGCAATCATTTTAACGGAGTATAACTTAGCAGCTCTGTTATTAGCTTATTGTTAAAGCTACATCAAAATATCATCAGTTTGGAATCTATTATTTTGTAATTAAATTGTTCTGGGATGTACTGAAGTATACTTTTGCACTATCTTAAAAATGGATTTTGCTAAGAGCAATAGCATAAATCAATTAAAAGAGAACATGTATAATATAGTTAATTTGTTTTAACAGATTTTTATCTAATTAACTTTTCCTCAGTATCTACCATGTTCAGAGCATTGTGCTAGACATCTTGCACAACTAACTTTAATTTATGGTCATTGATAAAGACATGTGGGTAGAAAATGCACAATGGGGAAAAGTCATGGAGTGGCTAAACAAGAAACAAGTCACCTTCGAGGGTCCACCAGAACAGGAATGCCTTGACATGTCTGTTAGTGGTGGTGTTGTGTGTTCAGTGCTGTGATTTTTGATTGCTCCTCATGTGATAGGATGCTACTGATGCTCTCATGGAGGGAATGACTTACTGAAATGGTGAGAAAACTTCTAACCTTTCAGGACTGTTCTTTGAATTTTCTTGATAAATCTTCTAGAGCCCTTATAGGGACTGATGCCATTTTGTTTCCTGGTAGAGGACACGGAGAACAGTTATTCACAGTCCTGATCTTTAATTGGCTTAGCTTCCCCTGGTGCCATTTGTCACCTCTAACTCAGTGATGCTCTATCTGCAACAGGCCAGAATCTAAGAGCAGTGGTAAATTTGGAGAAGCAGATAATGGAAAATCCAGCTTTACGTGATCTTTCCTGGCTTTGATAGGTTCAGCTTTCATATTGAAAATTTGTTTGAACACTTAAAAATTTTTTTTGAGTAGAGAAATAACATTTATCTCAGAAGAAAACTTTAAAAATTATTTTCTTTCAAAGATAATGTGTTTTAAAGTATTATTAGTATTTATGTCTATAGTTATTTATTTTGAAAAGGTTAATGGTTATCTCAATTGAAAAATGGCATATTAATGTTTACTATCTAAGTACCTCAAACTAACTTTGGTTAATGAAATTTCCTGGCAGTTGTACAAGGATACTTAAGAAAGGTAGTGAAAAAATTGAATTAAAATATAATGTGGATCCTTTCTTGAACTTTTTGAAGACCCATCATATTATTTTGCCTAGTTGTATAAACATTAAGAGTCTGTATTAACATTAAAAGTTGTATTAACATTAAAACATGTTAAAGTTGACAAAAATATGTAGTTTAATTAGAATATCTAATTGAACCACAAAGAATAGAGTTACATTCTTTTTAGTTTCTTAGATTTGTAATGATCTTATTATCACAATATTAACAAAGTGTTAATAATTTCAAAAATATTACAGAAAAGCAATCTTCAAAAATTTTAGTAAATTGTAATTGTGAAAGATAAAAAGTATATATCAAATTGAACTTCTGTTATACTCACAGAATAATTGTACAGTTCAGTATATGCTAATTCTTTAAGAATGTGACTGAAAATATCAGTGTTCTAAATTTGGGGATTTGCAGAATTTTTGCATAATTTTATATTATACATTTGAATATTTTTAGACCTCAGAGATGATTTTTAAAAAGTAAAAATGAAACTTCAGTGTGTTCCAAATCAAATGAAGTAATGAATGTAAAATACTCCGCTTGGAGCCTAGCACATAGTGACCTCTGTGACAAACACTGTTTACGATTATGATCATTTCTTCTGACTCCTCTCTTCTTGTTGCACTGCCTCTCTTTCACTTGTTCAAATACAGTGACAATTTCCACTGACTCAAAGTGTGATGATTTACTGTTGTGTCAACCCTCTAGTTCGTATGTTTTAGAACTAGGTGATGTTTTAGAAATTTCTGGAATTACTTATCTATAACCATAATTCTTCCTCTGAGAACACATATTTTTATATAATGCACTTATGTTGAAAAACTTGACTTTCTCTGTTACCAGTGATTTATTTCTTTTTGTCTAGTATGGAACAGCTTGAGGGTGTAGTGATGAGCTAGGTATGATCCTGACATGCGGCAGATCACACAGAGAGTGGCACGGGAGTACTGGCTCCTTGTGTTTTTAGTGTGCCTGTTTGCTGCTGGAGTTTGCGACCCCAGAATGTCCTTGTTTCTGAAGCTAGTGCTGAGATATAAAAAACATCATTATGTTTTTGGAGAAGATTATGACTACAACATGACATGTATTTGTTTCCTTCACATTAATTCAAGGGCGTTCTCTTTATTTTTACTTATTTTAGACTTATTGAGAATACTTTCAATAATCTAAAAATGCATAAGGTAAAATTCTCTTTCCTACAGTTTCTACACTGTCATCCCTCAGGAGAAACAATTTCTGATAGTTTAGAATGAATCCTTCTAGACTGTTTACACATGTCAGCTCAATATACATGTTGGAAAGATATGTTTCTTGGTGTCCCCACTGTTGTGGTAGTTATTTTTCACAAAAATTAGATTATATTGTCCTGCAGCTTAACTGATTTTATAAATTAACTTATCCTGGCCGTATTTCCATGTCCTCAGTTTTCTTCATGGCTGCATAATACTCTTCACCATTTTATGTATATTGGTCTGTTTAGCCATTTGCCTGCTGAAGGACACTCAGAAGGTCTCCATATTTCATCTGCTTACACATCATGTTGCATGAACCCCAAGGGTTGGAAGCTTTTGTCCTGGGTCATGTGTGCTTAGTTTTTCCTCTCCACTTTCCAGGCTACAGGAAGCATAGGCCATCGCTTGTTGGCTTTCAGGGATTATTCTAAAGGCTATCATTTGGATAGGGCCTGAACTCAGATAGAAAGGACCATTTTGATTGTGTGGGGTTTTAGGGTAACTCCCTAAAGAAGTTTCTCATTTCTACCTGCTAGAAATTTAAGTCACACTGTCTAGCTTGGATCGATTTTGGCTATATCATACTTAGACACTTTTATGTTGGCAGAGTTCTGGGTTTCAGTGCTATAAGAAAGGTCTGATTATAAAATCTGTTTTGTTTTGTTTAATTGATTGATTATCTTTAAAGTCAGGATATCTCTTAGAGAATACTTTGAAAATACATTTGCTTTTTTTTGTGATCACGGGAGACTTTTGTCTCTTTACATTTCTGTTTATATACATTGAAATTTAATTTTGACTTTTACAAATGGCATAATTAATCACAGTCATAAAAAGCTAAATACCAATATTCCAAGGTTAGCATTTCATTGGGGGTGGAGTGGTATTCATTAAAGTGTTCATAAAATTTTATATTCTGTAGTCACTATTTACTTAGTAGATATAGTAACTTATTTTTGTCATGGCTACTGGCCATAATCTTGGGTTTAACAACTGCTGGCTGAAACTGTTGCATACTTTTAAAATTCTAAATTATAATTGCCTAGAATGAATGAAATCTTTTATATACATATTTTTGCCTGGAAGATTTCGTTTCATATTCATAAAATAATAACATAGATTTTTAAGAAAAATGATACCAAATTGATAGAAATTTAGAGAAGAAATTACCACTTCTCTTTAGTAATATGTAATTGTTCAACATATTTTAAGCAATAACTTGCTGTTGATTTTAATAGTTTTTTCCTCCCAACACAGCTGGCATCCTGCTGTGAAGTCATAGCTCTACTTTTTGATTTATTATTGTGAAGGTATATCATTCACTGTGAATAGTCACATTGAGCAACTGTTGAGAATACATCCTTACTGTTTGTGACATTTTCCACATTGAAATGGAGTTGTGGTCGTCAACCAGATTTTCGTGCACAATAACGAAGAGGGTTACGACACATTTACACAGTGATTTCTTACTGCTAGTTTTCTTCGAATATCAGTAGCTTTAGCTTTTCCTTTGCTACAGCTTTTTACGTGCTAGTTTTGTTTTCCTTTTCCACAAAACAGTATTTCCTAAAACTGTTGTTTATATGTGAATATACCCCAAAATGAACAAAAAAGCACTTTCAGTCTAAAGTAATATGAAGAAAAAAATTGATGTTCAGGTATGAAAATATGAAATACAGAATTCAGTTTTGTGTTGCATTTATAACAAAAAAATCTTTATATGGGCATGCATTTTAAATTGCATAGAATTACAAATCCCTTTGTCTTTTGTGATTATAAGCTATACTGAAAAATTTTTTAACAGTATAAAAATCATATGACTGTCCAGTTGAGAGTTGTAATTTATTTGGCATAAAGTTGAATTACTGATTTTTATATTTATTGAATTTAAGTAATTTATTTTTATTATTAAAACTACCACCATATGCCTGAAACACGTATTCTCTTCAGCATCAGATTTTCCTTTTCTCTTTCAGTCTGTGATCAAAACAGGACGACTACTCATCAGTCACGAGGCTCCCTTGACAGGCGGCTTTGCATCGGAGATCAGTTCTACAGTTCAGGTAGAGTAAATTGGTGGCACTGATTCTAACTTTTGTGCAATTGCACACACCTATTTCAGAAGAAAAAAAAATTACTATCACAGTATATAAATGTATGCACATTTTGGAAATGTACATTTTCCATCCTAACTCCACTTCATTGTCCTTTAATTAATGATCGAATTACATCTTCCAGAAAAGAAGGCTTAAGATAATAAAAGCTGAAAAATCCTTTATGGGAAGAAGAGAGTTTGAAATGAGTTTAATAAACTAGTTTTGGTTATGTTTGCTAGGTTAACAAGAAAAGAAAAATGTTTTAAATTTGAATCTAATAGTTCTACAACTTAGGTTGTTATGAAATGGGTTGATTATGAAGTTGATCTTATGTTTTCACAGTCCAAAAATGAATTTCTTTAAAGTCAATAATTGAATTCAATAAATAATTTTAAAAAATTTATTAGTTTAATTAATAATCATATTTTGTTACACTGTTGGTAGTGCTTTAGAAATGGTTTAAAAACATTTCTTTTTTAAGATGTTCACTTAAGATGTTCCATGTCAGGAAAAAAATCCTGTACACCTCTTTCTGGAGGATTTTTACTTAAAATTTTATTCACATTTGTATCATAGATATGCATAAGATAATTTAAAGGAGTTTCACTTTTCTTAATTTTTTAAGATTCAAAATGAGCTATATATTAAATGTAAAGTACATGCATTTTAAATGCAGAATACCTTTGCAGTTTGCAAACATTTTACTTCTCTTTACTGATGTTAAGGTGCTTTAATTAGTAACATACATATGAATAGATAATAACTTGATATAAAATTATAGTATATGAGTAATGATAAGAATTTATTTTTAAATCTTAGCCAGTCAACAATGATTTTTCCCAATAAAATATCTTTAAGTGCTAATTAGCAAAATTACAAGTATTTTTAAATTAGATGAGGCAAATTTAAGCATAATTGTTTTAAAAACTAGATCAAAATAATCCATTATTACATTTAGTCAAAAACAAAGTTATATTATTATTTTTATGTTATATATAGTCATTGACAAAATTAAGAAAAGCAAATATTTGAGTTTTGTAGATTTGTTATTTTCCTATTATATAAATTAAAATTTGAAACATACTGTTTATCATTATATAACATGAGTACATGGTGTATGTTGTGCATTTTATTCGAGTAGCATTTATACAAAATTTGTAAAAAAAAAAAATGGGGATTGCAAGAATGAATCACTATAATACCAAAATGTTATTTCAAGCCAGAAGCAAACTTGGAAAAAGAAACTGGATTTTCTGACTCCTAGTTTACATTTAGTCTACTAAATCATTTAAAATGATACTGACTGTTACTAATAGAAACATTGACAGCCCTGTTTGATTTTACCCACTGACTGCTCATTATTATCACAAAAGTTTCATTTGCATATAATTGTAAAAGGAAAACATATAGAACATAGAATTAGAAATTCTAATTCCTCTTGTGAAGTTTGCTTCTTCTAAGTATGCTTTTAAAATTTGATCTCCATAAATTATCAGTAGACTGCAATAGAATGTAACATGTTTTTCAGATTGGAAAGAAATTAGAAAGATGATTTGATCTAGTGTCTCTTTGTCTTGAATAATATGTGCATCATGTTAATGGAAAAATGTCTTTTTGGTTCCAAGAATAAATTAGTGAATCCCAGTATGAGAAACACCATGTTGAGTTAAACACAGTCATTATAACTAGCCAACACCAAAACATAAACACAATATCAAAATCAGATCCTGAAATTATGTGATAACAATCAGTGGTAAAAGTTGTCAGTGAGATTACCCAGAATATAATCCTATTTATATAATAATATAGAGACACCAAAACAAAACAAGGCATCTTTTAACACTCTCAGACTCCCAAGAACATGTTCATAGATCTTCAGGTGAGTGCAGTCTGTAGATTAAGAAGTACTGATCTAAACCAGCCACATTCCTGTTGCAGATAAGTGTTTGTCACCCAGAGTGCTTGTGACTGAACCCAGTTTATAAAGAAAGTGGAAGATCTGGGCTTAGGACAGGAGTCTTGAGTGTGTACATATGCATTCTTTATTCAAAGTCCCCTAACCCTACAGAGAAAAATACAAGTTTTGAATTCATTATTAAATGTTCTCTGTTTTCTATGGTAAAATCATTCAAGCAGCTAACCACAAAATGAATTAAGGCAATACTGTAAAATTTTTATGAGATCTGCATTTAATATTTTGGGTAATTAGAATTTGGATTAATTAATATGAGTATAAATTTTTAAATGTACACAGTTGTTTTTTCTTAATTGTGATTTTATTTGTACAAATAGAAAGTGCAGAAAACTAATTTTAATAACATTTAATGAGCATGGAATCCCCAAATGTTTGCTTTTTGAGGCCTTTATCTTTTGATAAGGGATATAAAAAGAAAGCTAGACACTTGAAAAAATTTTCTCTTTTTCAGTAGTTATGTTTGCATATAATTCGAGTATCCTGAATAATAAAATCTACTTTTCAGTAATTGTTTTATGCATATATTCAACTAAATGCAATGTACTCTATTGAGCATCTTTTCTATGGAAGGATTTGTAAGTGAAGCCTATATCAGATTACCAGTGCCTTGGTTGTTTAAAATGAGATCACTAAGTGTGAGTCACACTTGCTTCCACCACTCAAAATGATTTATATTTCTGTATTTCTTTTTTGTATTTATACTTTGTAAAGTTAAAAAAGATAAAACAGGGTTAAGATATTGAAAGCCAACTTTCTGTGACAGCAGGGAAAATGTACACAGAGAACTTTTCATTGTCATCTTGGAAAAGAAGTTTGAAATTATGAATGAGAAAGAGCTGTAAGTTTGAGTACTTTGATTAAAATATTGAGTTATTCTTGTATCAATTAATGCAAATTTTATGTGAAAGTGAGTATTTTTACTCTACAGACACTATTTTGTGGAAGATATCAGGTAGCTTTTTAAAAGCTCATGGATAATCCTGTAAACTTGCTCTTAAAATAATATTTTAAGGGAATAATGATTAATAACAAAATCACTGTTTTTAAATGCATTAAAATTTGAGAATGACTAAAATTCTGAAACATTCAGCTTTATTCAAATTTCAAACTATTACCCATATTACAAATAAATAATATTGAAGAGAATACAGCATTATGGAGAATATTCTTTTAAGCTTATAATTGGTATTTTTAGATAGAAAAATTATATCATGCTACATAAAATTAAATGTGAAATAAAGGAACATTTTTAATAGTGTTATTAGTATTAACAGATTATTTTTAGTTATACAAATTATGAAAACAGTGAATATAAAATGTAGTCATGATTTATTTACATAACTCTAATTTATGGCAGATGGCTCTTTCCTCTTACGTGGAGTTCAGTGTTCCCATCTTAAGTTTGTTCATTCCTCTTGCTTCTTTTTCATAAAGCCATTTATTTTATTAAAAAACTAAGACTGTTAATAATCATAGCTTAAAGTACTGTTAAACTCACAAAAGTGATTAGGAGACTACTTTATATTGATTAGACATAAAATTTTTGTACTTAAATTTATTCATCGAATTTATATAGAGAGAAATAAATGGTTACAAAAATAAAAACAATAGTACTTCTGATGTAAGAACTGCATTGCATTTCTATTGGATTTAATTTGGAAGTTAACTGGTGAGACAGAACAAGCTGAGGTCTGGTATATTTGTCCCCCTCTGGGGAAGATTTCTTGGTCAGTCATCCAAAGCTTCACTGTCTCATCTCATCTTAGTTTACATTCCCATCTGTTCTCACTTTGGGGTGAGGGAACTTTTTCCTTCCTTTCTTTCATTTGACACATGCTGGAACTTGAAGTGCTTCTTTCAGGGAGTCATGCATTGTGCACCTCTGATTTGTGGAAAGGTGCAAAGACAACAAGTTTAGGTAATTCACTGACCTTTTCATTGTGTAGGTTGGGTGAAGATTTAGTTGTTTTAGGAAATTACATGAATTAATTTTAAATGGTGCTTGTATTCCCCAGCATTTTGTAACTGTACCTTTTAAAAAAAAAATTTATTGTGCAAAAAAGTGTTAACCTCATCCATTTTAATATTCCCACAAATGATTAATATTATATGTTCTAGAATGCAGTGCTCAACATAGGCATTATTTATTTAAATACTAAGACCAAATACTTGTGGTATTTAAGCAGCTTTAAATAGCATAATTTCTTTAAGTATTGTAGAATTCCCATAATGGTGAAATAAATCTTGATTCCGATTGAATTGTGTGATTTTAAAAAAGTGGTTTATTTTTTTCTGGATTCAATGCTTAATAAGAGCGCCAAAAATTTTAGGGATTGTGGTTGGCTTCAAGGTTTGAGCTTTGGGGTTTTTTTTTTTAAACACATGGAAGCAATAAGTCTGTAATAAAGAGTCCAATTGGAGAGGACGGTAAGTTTCCATACCATTGTTACATCCTTTCTGTGCGGTCTCTTTTCTTAGAGTAAGAACTTAGGAGTTATGCATACTGGCATATAGTTTTTAAGGTGATCAGATTATAATAGTTTGAAAGGGTTTTTATAAGGCCTACACGAATCATTATGTAAAAGGAAAGTTTCATAACTTTCAAGTAAAGACCTTTTGCTTTTCTCGTTGTTTCATGTTAGACAGGTTTATACAGAAGGATTTTTTTTTTCATATTACCACCAAATTTACAAGCACTCTGTTTAAAGACATTAATCTAAGAAAAGGGGAAAAGGTCCTGAATGGTCTTGAGTTTTTAACATTGTGGAAAATTTGTTTAATTAAAATTACCATATTGATAAATTAAGAGTCATCAGAGAAAACTATCAGAGTAGCAATTTGATGAATAGTTTACTGCAATCTTGTAATCTCAGGTTTTTTCCTGAAAATGTGATACAAAACTGTTAAACTTTAAAAAAATTTGCCAACAACCACAGATAAAACAATCAAGAGGAGTATACTTCTATACTAAAAGATAGAGCCAGAGCATCAGAAAAGCTGTTTAACATAGAGTATTCAGAGATGAGATGGTCTTTTAAAAATGTAATTTTGCCCTTTAGCCTGTACATGGTTTTAAAAAGGATATTAATATAGATGGATTTACAAATAGAAAAACTCTTTGGCAGTTGTGTTGAGGATGCATTGGGGAGGTGTGAGGCAAGAAGTGGTGGATATTCATTTAAAAACTACTTGAATAATCTATATGAGAGATTTGAGGGTCTTCTAAATCTAGGATATGGGAGTAGGGTTGGGGAGAAAGGTGAATTTTAGAGTAGGAGAGAAGATCTCAAAGAAAGACTTGCTGACTGATTAGATATGAGTGGGGCGCAGGTTGAAGTGGACGCTGGAGAGGCAGGCAGGAGTCAAGAATGGGCATAGCTTGGTATCTAGGTGGGGTGATGTTTGAATGGAGGTGCAGTCTCACTGAGATGGGGAATATCATTGGAAAATAGGTTTAATCATCTTTTGTGGAAGATGATGAGTGCATTTTGGACTTGTAGAATTTGAGATGGGGATGAAAATGTGCCTCTGAAGTTCAAGAGAGAATCTAAGGTATAGGAAAAGATTAAGGATTCCTCATCTTATGGTGATGGCTGAGGTCCATGGGTATAGATGTGATTGCACAGGAAGAAGATAGTCTTTAGAAAGGAACATTTCTGAAGAGGCAGGCTCTGAGTATACCAACATTTAAGAAAGAGAGGAAGAAGAGCTATGATAGATGGTGACATGGGGTGGGTGGAGAGAAGGAAGAGGACAGGGGAGAGCCATCACAGAAGACAGGTGGGGAGAGTTTCACCATGGAATATATGGCCAACAGTATATTAAGTGCTTCCAGAGTTTAAGTCAGCTAAAGCCTGATGGTTGTAAAGCCTCATAGATGTAGCAAATGGAAGACATTGGCGACTATAATGGAAGAAGAGGAGTGGCCAGGATGGGAGCCAGGTTGTATTTGGGCTGGTAAGTGAATGAGTGGTGAAGACTTGAGACAGTGAATATAGACTACTGCTTCAAAAAACCTGACTTTTAAAGAAAGTAGAGGAGTCAAGTAGTTAGGAATAGGCCCAATCTCTTAATGCCATTCACTCAGCATGGAATGCCATTTTCTCAATTTAAAGCCCCTCCTGGCGCCTTCCTCTCTTACACCTCCACTCCCCATGTCTTCCCATCCCCGTGCCCTCCTTCCCCCCCAGCCCATCTAGCAATTGGGATTTAAATATCTCTCAAATCTTCCCTCTTCTTTCTGTTCCCCCAGTAAACTCTAAATGAATTTTAAAAAGAAAAGAAAACCACAAAACCTAAAAGAAAAATGTAGAAAATAACTGACATTGGGATGGGTAAGAAATTTTTAGTCGAAAAATAAAAAAGCAATAGGTTCAATCATATTGTCACAGATTAATATATTTGCATAAAATGAAACATGTTTCTATGACAAAAACAAGCACAGTTAAAAGGAGAATGACAACTGGAACACATTCAGCACATGACAGAAGATTAATGTGTGTACTCTGTTAAGCGTTCTTAAATGTCAATAGGGAGGTTAATAAAACCTTTATTTAAAAGGTTAGAGACCAATTATTTTAAGAACTATTCATTTTCAGTAAACATGAAAAAATATGCAGCTTAAGGGTAGAGATGCTAGTTTAAAAGATGAGACATCAATATCATTTGTTAAATCGTAAGAGTGGCACCCCTTAAAAATGAATTAGAATTAGATTTGTCCTGAGATGGTGCGTGAATGTAGAAACTGATTCATCTTTTACAGTTTTGAATGTGTATCAAGACGCTTCAAATTGTACATATCTTGTGACTCAGGAATCCTAGGAATCCTCACTTAGGTGCTACACACAAAAATGTGTATTCTTCTCAGTGCTGCTTATTTGATAGGAAAATATTGGAAACAATATTAATGACAACAGGAATGTATTTGAATAAGTTATGGTTTATCTATATGATGAATGTTATGGATTTATTAAAATAGTTAAAAGTGTAGTTGACAACATAGTAGCATTTATATGGATACAATATTAATGAAAACTCATTATGCAAACCTACAGGTGTTTTACTTGCCCAATTTTATGAAAAAAAGAAAACGCCTGAATATACATATATCTAGGCAAAGGGAAATAATCTTGCAAAATTAGACTTTTATTGATTTTTATTTTCTTCCTAATAATTGCTTTCTTTTAGGTACATGTAACACTTTTATAATAATTAAAAGCTTTATTATAATTAGAGGTCTCTCCCACATGGCATGGCTAGCCTTCTAATTCTTCCTAGTTGTTTCTAATAGAAAAGCTCATTTTGCTCATAAAGTTGATTATTTAAAATTTCATATAATTTTATTTTGATATGATTCCTTAATCATGTATATTTGAGTTTTGGGAATTGCCAAATTCATAGTGATAGTGGTTACTTACTCAGAATTGTGAAGTGGAATAGTTTAAAACCAATGAAACCCCAGTGCATAGATTTGGTTATTCTGCAGGTTAGTGCCTCTCTTCCACATATATGGCATATATTTGATTAATTGCTCTCATTATAAAAGTGAAAGCAGCATGATGTTGGGGTATTCAGATTATCTAATTTTCCTGAGTTAATTGGTCAGTGATACTGAGACTAACATTACTAGCATGTAATTGATAGTAACATTGGATTCATTGCTTATTTTCCCTTTCTTCTTTTGGTATTAACTTCATGATGAATTGCTGTCATTCTTTTTGAAATCCTTCTGGAGGGAAGACAGTCAGGAAGAAAAGATCATCCATATTCCATCTCTCTGGATACTGACAAGTGCCCTGGTTTCTCTCACGCAATCCGTAGTATTTTTCCAGTCAGAAGTAGTCCCCCTTGAATTCAAAGGTGCATTCAAACTGAGTCTCCCTCCTCTTTCTCCTTCTTCTTTGTAACCTCTGGTTAGCATTTTGATGTGTCCCTTTGGTGATATCCCAAGACTACTCCTGTCCATCCCACTTAATCAAGACTGACTGATCTGCCAGTTGGATGGGAAAAATTAATTCTGCTGGAATGTTTGAAAGGAAATGTGTTCAACTGAAAGATTATATTATAAAGGTATAGCCCTGGATCATGAGTTGAAAGCATGAGGTAGAAATTATTTAAAAGAATATGAGAATTCTGCAATAACCTCAGTTTTGAAATAGCACCCCCCTCTGAAAGGGTCTCCCTGATGCCTCATGTAAAGTAGTCCATCACCCCCAGAGTTTTCCTCTCTCACGTTACTTTGTCTTACTGTCCTTGTATTCCTTGTCTGCAGGTGTCTTGTTCATTGTTTAGTGTCATTCTTCCCCCAGTAGGAGGCAAGCTGCAAGCCTGGTGCTTAGAACTATGCCTTGGCATTAAATAGGCACTCAAATAACGTCAATGAATTGTTTGCCCCCAAGCATTGCAGTTGTTAGCAATTTCTTTGAAGGAGAGTGATATTCTTGCTGGTTTATGTTGTATATGTGAATTCCTAGTCATAAAAACGGCTAAATTGAATGGTTGCACTTTCCATATCACTACTTTAATTTGTTGACCAAAAAAATGCTTTGTTTTGTTTGTTGTTATCTTTAGAAATGGTCACTAATATGTCCTGTTGCAACTCAGCTTTCTATGTCATGCCCTTTCCACAAAGTGTTGTTTCTTTTGAATACACTGGGGGTGCTTTTTTCTTTCTCATAATTCTCTAGTGAGGCTAAGGAAGACATTTATATTTATATATTTACCTGTGATACTTCATAGACTGAATAGAATATAAAACAGAATTTCGTAGATGAGAGACAGCGGAGAGTGTATACATGACCTGGCCAATCCTCTTGGCCACCTTTTACAACATTTTAAGCAAAAATGAAGAAGCGTATTAAATTTACCAAGCAATGTTATTAGCCATATTTTATCAGTGCTGTCGGCATTTTGATGTGTCTGGGTCTTCATAATCAGTAAGAGCCTGGGTCTGCCTCCTGAAGCTAGAACTAACTTTCTCAGTTAGGTTGTTCTGCCCCTGGGCAGGCAGTCAGTTGGTGAGGTTGCAAGTTCATTGTACTCTGGTATTTAGTGTAATTAAATGTATAGATCAAATTAGTTTATGTTTTGTTATGAATGAGTTCACAACTCACCAAAACATGGTTGAGTTTAAAATAGACATTGAAAGTAGACCTTAAAATAGAGATTAACTGCTGCTAATGAATTTTCTGCTTAATTTGAATTTAAACACTTGGGAAATTAAGAGAAGTTACAATCAGCACTTGTAGAAAACGAGTAGTTGAAAATGAAAGCTATAAACAGAAATCATCTAGTTTATAATTGTTTTGATTTTTCCAATCTATCAATATTAATGTAAGTATTCAAGATGTCATTTTAATTTGCATAAATATCTGAATATTTGCATTTGACTGAGAAAGTGCTGAATTTTTTTTTCTCTCTCCAAGTTGAAGAAGGGACTTTATTTTTACTTGATCCATTTGAAAAGACATACTTTTCTGTTCTAATCCTTTAGAGGATCAGATAATGATCTGTTTAAAACAGTTTTATATTTCAGATGGCAAAAACAAGCTATTTGTCTCCTTCAAAATTATTATCTGAAAAAGTTATAATTCATGACTACTTTTAAAGGGAGTCTAAATATTTATGTTTTAAAAAGTGCCTTGGGGTGACTAATATTTTAAAATTCACACATATCATCTACAATTATAGTAGTGCCATTGTTTAAAAAAGTCTGGCTTATTTTCTATCTTTTGGTAGGATTAATTTGCTCTCTTAATAGCTACATTTCTGCATTTCTTTTCTGGATAGATTTTAAATTCCCAGCTTCAAATAGTAATAGTATTAAAAACTTACCATGCATGTATTGTTGAGTGCTTTCAGAACCAGCCAGACAGTGTCTGTTTTCTTTGAGATGGTTTGTATTTTTAGTTCTAGCTCCATTTTTCTATTTTAGTCTTTATTTTAAATAGCAGTGGTTAACGCTAGCTTATATTAGCAAAGAAATTGAAACTTAGTCTTACTTTTTTAGCTCATTATTGAAGAGACTCCTGCCTCTGCACACTGACACTAAATTTATGCCTTATTTTTTAACCATGAACTTTTCTGGGTGTAGATTTCCTCCTAAGTGTGCATAGCAGAGCAACTTGAATATATTCTGTGAATAATATTGCAACATCACAAAATTTTATGTTTTTTTAAAACCAGCTTTCATCTGGCAGTTTTAAAAACATAGTTCAGGTACATTTAAATAATGAAGTACTGCATAAATGTTGATAAAATAGCCTTCTAATATGATGTAATGTCTAATTATGTGTGCAGCTGTCAATTTACCTAATGAATTAAATGCATTATCGATTTTAATAAAACTCACATATTTTACAAAAATAGGATCTTGACTAATACTTATATTGAGTCACAGGAGCCCCAGTAGCATAGGTAAAGCTAAATTTTCCTGTTAGTGAGCATGACACTTGGAATACCTTTTTCAAAGAACCGCAGTATCTTTTCTCCCTCCTTTCCTTCCTTTCTGCCTGTCTTCTTGCCTCCTTCCCGTTCTTGCTTTCCCTTTGCCTTTCCTGACAGTGTACTCCATGCCAGCCTCAGCAAACATGTATATTGCAGCAAAACTATAGTTCTTTTCTCACCATGGATAAAGCATTATTTTAGGTAGTTTGCATTTATGAGAGCTTCTTCCATCCTAATAGGCAAGAAAAAGAAGTGATCACCTGTAATATATTTATCTTTTCATGAAATATATTGGTTGAAAGTAAAGGAATGAGGTTGGGTGTAGGCAAATCTTTTTTTCCTCATGAGGTAGATCAAAGGTGATACTCACTTAAAAAAAAAAAAGACTTATGAAATTACTTAATACTATTTGAAAGCACTTTAAAAGTAGATCTTCTATCAGTATGAGGGGCGTGTGTGTGTGTGTGTGTGTGTGTGTGTGTGTGTGTGTGTGTGTGTGTAGTAAGGGAGGTTGATTTTCCCTACATTGTCTTTTTACCCTAAAGAATATGTGAATTAACATTTTTACTGATGATTTTTTAAATGCTGTAATGGAATGGGGTATGATACATGAAACTTCTGCTTATGCTATGAATATCTTCCAAGGATATCATAGCTAATAGTAGGTTTACTGACACTGTTAGAGGATGATTTGCTAAAGCTGAAACTAGAGGGATCAGTACAACACACAACTAAGAAAGACATTCTTCTCTAAATCTGAAATAAAGAAAAACACAGGTGGGAATCCATAAAACATTTAAAAATAATTTCTCCTGAGAGTAAGACCAATTCTACTTTTTTTCTTCAGAATACATCCTCAAAAAAAGGGTCTCATTTTGAAATGCTGGCTATGCTATTTGAAGAAATATGCTAAGTACTTAAAAGCTCATTTTGTATGATTTTTCTTACTATTTGCTTTGTCATTCAAAATTAGAGCACAATATTATGTGTTCATTGAAGAAGAATTTAGTTAACAATCAAAAGTAGCATTATCTCTAACATTGTCATTGTGTTATCTCTATTAAAAAGATTCTTTTAGACCCAAGTCTTGGCTCATTTACTACCAGCCAGTGAATTTATTTTCCTCAGGGACAAACTCTTAGCCTTAAAATCATGTTTTCTGAGAGGACAGAATTCCATGTCGTACAGATAAAGATGCTTCCCTTGAGTTACGGGGAAGAATAGGTGGGCTTATCTGGGTAATACTAGTTTATCTGTTGAAAGTCTTTTGCCTAACAACTATGAAACTAGCAGTCTCTCTGCCATGTCTACCATTTTAAAATTGATAAATATTTCATAGATAAAATTTAAAGTCTTTTGTTATTAATGAAGGTTTTCATTAGTGAAAGTTTATTTTTTGATGTTATAGAGGTGGAGTGTGATCACCTGTAATATATTTATCTTCATGAAATATACATGTCAAGCATTTTAAGTGCAGTTTTATTATATTTACATTGGTTTTCACAAGGCTTTGTTCATCTGTATGTCAAATAGAGCTGACATCTATGTTAGGTTATATTTAAAGAAGAAATGTTCAGAAATATATAGTAAATGACTGTGACATTATGACATTTATATATTGGTTTTTGTCCACGGTGTTCCTAGCTCATGCTACTCTCTGACCTTCTCCTGCTGTTCTTTCACCCGAGGCAGGAAGTTCTCTGACCTACCCTGGCTGATTGTAGGTTATAAGACCACCATTTCAGGAGGGGTCCTGCCCCAGACCCAGGAGGAAGAGACGATGCACAGAGAGGCCAAGAAGAACCTGAACAAACAGGCTGTGCTGGGTTTCCCTACCCAGGCTGTTAGTGTTAGATCTTCCCTTTTTGTCCAATCACATTTCTACACGGGGTCCATGTTTCAGTCATGCCTACGTAGTGAAGCTTCCATAAAAACCCAAGAGCACAGGGTTCAAGAAGCTTCCAGATAGCTGAACATGTGGAAGTTTCTGAGGGCGGTGCATTGGGGGAGGGCGTGGAAGCTCTGTGCTCCTTCCCACATACCTTGCCTTATGCATCTCTTAGTTTGTATCCTTTGTAATAAACCAGTAAAGGTTAAGTACGTATTTGCCTGAGTACTGTGAGCCACTCAAGCAAACTAATTGAACCAAAGGAAGGGATTGTGAGAACCCTGATTTATAGCTGGTTTGTCAGAAGTTTCAGAGGCCTGGACTTGAGGCTGGCCTCTAATAGGGTGAGGGGGAAGGGCAGTCTTGGGGACTGAGCCCTCAACCTGTGAGATCTTATGCTATCTCCATGTAGACAGGGTTGGAATTAAATTATAGGACAACCAGCTAGTGTGCACTGCAGAATTGCTTGCTTGCTGGTGGGGAGAAGTACCCACATATTTAGTCACAGAAGTCAGTCTTCTGTGTTGATTGTTGTTAAATAAGAGCACAGAGGAAACACACTTGTGTTTTTCTACTCACTGATAGAGTGACCATAGGGTTTCAGCTTTCCTATCAGGCTAAGGAGAGGTGGACTGCTAAGGAGGAGGGAAATTAGACCCACTTCTGTTGGCCCAACTGTCAAAAACATTGTTTCCATTTCCACCAAGCTCCTCAGTTCTTATTTGATTTGCCTGAATAGGAAGCTTGTCACAGAGACAGAGAGGACCTGAGTTGATGGTGAAATAACAATGACATATACATACTTTGTGTTCCAAATTGTGACAGCAGGCATAAGCTGGGGTTGTTCCATGTAAACCAGAATATATAATTACCTATTTATGCTACTTTATGGGAACATGTCAACCATATTGTACAATTAAATTTCAAGTAAAGGATTTGTTACAATGGAGTTAGAACAGTGTAGCAATTTCTGTAAGTCAAATTTAGGTATCTGAATGTCCATGAACTTAAAAAAAATCAAGAATATAAATGCTATTGTTCAGTGGTTATTTCTTTGAAATGTAATCTTAAAGAAGAATTTATCTTTGCCAGTGGCTGCTGCTTCTTTTTCACATGTGTGATTATTTTCAGTTAGTGACAAACTACTTGGGAATCATTGAATGACCTGCTATTATTGTGTTGGAAATTAAGTAATCCTTAATAGTTTGAAAACATCAACAATTCCTAAATGTATTTAAAATAATTTAAAGTTTTTTCTCCCAAATTGGGTGTTTAGTGGTTTGCATTATACACAAAATGAAGATAAAAATATTATTATATGACTTAATATGCCTTTTACTTTTCAGCTGCTCTACAATTCAGTAAGTGGGAAAAAAAATGACCCTTTTTATTTGTAATAACTTTTAATTTTTACAAGTTTGGCTTTTTGACATGTTTTCTAAGCAGACAAATTACATTGTTCTTTAATGGTAAATTAAGGATCTGGGGAGAATCATTAACCATTTCAGTGTGTTTATTCTTTTAGTAAACTTTATATTCATTACAATAAATCATATTATTAAAGGACTGAAATTGTTCTATAAAAATTTATTTAATGGCATGCTGACTGTAGGGAAAATAGAATAGTTTGGTCAGGACCCTCGCCTTGGGTCCAGTTGGGTGTGGTTCAGCATTCTTTGTAAGCAAATTGTGTGTGTGTGTGTGTGTGTGTGTGTGTGTGTGTTTGTGTGTGTGTAGTTAGTGTGCATGCGCATCAATGTATCTGTTTAGTTTTGTTGCTATTCTTGTATTCTTGAGAGAGAGAGAGAGGGAGATAGAGAAGAGTTTTATTGAAGCAGGCAGGTGGGTATCTGCCTTGGGCATGTGCCCTGTGTGGCCATGCTTTCCAACCTATGGCTCCAAGGACCTTTTGGCCGGTTACCTAACTCAGACCTGCATGTAAGGGGTCTGGTGACCCAGCCTGGCATATGAAGAATTTATGACCCAGTCTGTGAATGAGCTTGAGGCGTCTGTGAGCTCCAGACCTAGCCCTAGCTCAGTAATTGGCACAGTCGGTGCAGGATTACCGGCAGGTAAAAGAGCCCGACAACTAGCATGGTTGCCTAGCTTTACAATTGGCATCACGAACAGGATTAAGAGCCCTACCATTGGCAATGTCGACAGGATTCCAGACATTAGCCCGAGCCAGAGCCCCACAATTGGCGTAGTTGGCAGGATTCTGAGCAGATACAGGAGCTGAAAGCCCTTGGAAGAAGGAGGGAGTGTGGCTACTTTTGAATATGCTCTGCCCTATGGCCACGTTCCTGTTGACTGGGATCTGGTTGCTGCTCACTGTACTTCAAGGCAGTAGACCAGGTACTACAACGCAAAACCCCTCAGGAGGGGAGGAAATGTGGCTATCCTTGAGCATGTGGTGCCCAGTGGCCACTTTTCTGCTGACTGGAGCCTGGCTGCTGATCATTTTGCTGCAAACTGATCAAAATTTGTGGCAGAAAGCAGAGTCATTGGAAGCACAACTGGAGGACGAAGTGCAGCAACTGGCCACTCCAGCCTCTCATTCTAGGGAAGATGATCAACCCAGTGGTGAGTTGGGGGAAACTGTGTGTCTCCATGCATGACCTATTGTGCACGAGAAATTGAGAGAATAAAGCAGCAGAAAGAGGGAGACCCCCTGGCTGCTTGGCTGCTGCAGCTATGAGACCTAGGGGTAGATGGTGTAATGTGCTCTAGAGACTATGTAGTAAACACATGTTGTGTTTGTCTGAAGGCAAATGGCATGGAGGGTGCCACTTAAACCCAATGGCTGGCCGGGTGCCATTAAACCCAAGAAAAGAGTGCTACACACAGATGGGCAGATGACCCAAGGACAGGTGCCCCTGCAGAATTTCAAGTATGTTTTCACCTGGTGAAAACGTGGAAAAGTTAGTCTCCGTTACTATATAGCTGTCTCTGAGGCAGTGGCTGCAGAATGGCCACAGATATGCACAGGTGCGGGGCAGCCACTCCTTGATGGACTGGATGAATGCAGCTGTTTGAACTGTGGGTGAACACTACAAAAAACTGCCTGAGACTGAGTGAGTAGCTGGTGTAAGCCAAGCTGATTGAAGTAATTCAAAAGCCAGAATGTAAAGGGAAGCAGAGCATAAAGATTTGGAAAATTTGCATCCAGGCCATGCAGTAGAGAAGCGGAGAGCAGGAGAAAAACTGCAAGGGTGAAGCAGATAAACTGTTTGCTAAAGACATTATCTTGGAGGTGAGGCAGCCAGATGCTAAGAGCCAAGACAATGGGGAATAAAGCCCTAAATGCATTTGAGACGTCTAGATGGGTGCCCCACCCATCAAAGGCCCTGAGGGCATTTGAAAAGTTTGAGAGAGCACCCCTCCCATCCTAGGAGAACTGAGTTGTCCTGGGGGACAGACCTGAGGTGTCACTGCCCTCGGCAAACTGCTCCCTGCATCCCAGCCACTCTGGCTGGAGCAATCCTGCCTCAGCACCTCCAAAGAAAAAAAAGCCAAAAACCTTGGTGGTGTTCACATTGTGTTAAGTTTGCAGGCCAGCAGTATGTGAGAGCAGTGGAAGCATGGCAGCCTCCACCTAGAATTCGGAAGATGTATGAATAAGCTGGGGGACTCAGGCAGAGATCTGCTGTAGGGGTGGAGCCGCTGTGTAGATCATCTATGGAGCAATGTGGAGCAGAAAAGTGGGGTCAGAACCCCCACAGAGAACCCCCACTGAGGAAATGCCTAGTGGAGACAGGATGGTGGGACTGCTGCCAGGAGCCCAGAACCGTGGGGCTGCTGGCAGTGTGCAGTGCCAGCTTGGAAAAGCCGCAGGCACCAGGCAGCTCAATGGTCTGTACGGTGGAGCTGTAGGAGTGAGGTTGCCCAATGCTTTAGGGGTTCAGGTGCCTGGGTGTGCTTAATGTTTGCCCTGTTTGGGTTTTGGATTTGTTTGGGGACTGTTTTTCCTTTCTATTCCTCCCTTCTGGAATGGGAATGTGTACCCAATGTCTGTCCCACTGTATCTTGGAAGTAGATAAACTTGTTTTTGACTCTTTACAGGTTCATGGGTGGAAGGACTTTTGCTTTTGGTCTCAGAGGACACTTTGAACTTTTTTTTTTTTTTTTTTTTTTTGTCGTTTTTTCGTGACCGGCACTCAGCCAGTGAGTGCACCGGTCATTCCTATATAGGATCCGAACCCGCGGCGGGAGCGTTGCCGCGCTACCAGCGCAGCACTTTACCGAGTGCGCCACGGGCTCGGCCCACACTTTGAACTTTTGAGTTGGTGCTACAACAAGCTAAAGACTTTTGGGACTGGGATGGAATGTGTAATATGTAAATGTAAGGGTAATTTATCCTCGCTAAGGGATGACGAGGACCCTGAAGGGGTGGATTGTTGGGAAAATAGAATAGTTTGGTCAGTTCTTGCCTGGGGTACAGTTGGGTGTGGTTCAGCATTCTTTGTAAGCAAATTTGTGTGTGTGTGTGTGTGTGTGTATGTGTGTGTGTGTAGTTAGTGCACATGCACACCAATGTATCTTTTTAGTTTTGTTTCTATTCTTGAGTTCTTGGTAGAGAGAGAGAGAGAGAGAGAGAAGAGTTTTAGTGAATCAGGCCGGTGGGCCTCTGCCTCAGGCGTCCGCCCTGTTTGGCCATGCTTTCCAACCTATGGCTCCAAGGACCTTTTGGCCGGTTACCTAGCTCATAGACCTGCATGTAAGAGGTCTGGTGACCCAGCCTGGCATGTGAGGGGTCTGGTGACCCAGCCTGGCATATGAAGGGTTTGTGACCCAGTCTGTGAATGAGCTTGAGGGGCCTGTGAGCTCCAAACCCAGCCCTAGCTCAGCAATTGGCCCAGTCGGTGCAGGATTACTGGCAGGAAATAGAGACTGACAGCTAGCGTGGTCACCTAGCTTTACAATTGGCATCACGAACAGGATTAAGAGCGCTACAATTGGTGATGTCAACAGGATTCCAGACATTAGCCCGAGCCGGAGCCCCACAGTGATCTATTGTTAATCAGCACTGGGTTTATATTTTTTAAAAATGCCTTGATGAGAAAAACCCAGTTGGCAAGATCAAGATCTGATAGATAATAAGGAATTAGGAGCAAATAAATATGACATTAAATATACTTTATATATGTATTTAAGTCAAGGTAATTAAGGACACTGTGTTCAAAAGAAATTGGAATAATGAGTGTTTGCCTACTGTGTAGGTATCCCCTCCCCTGAGTGATCTTCAGATTATAAAATACTGCTACAACTATATGATTGCCTAAGACAGAATCTCCCAAAAGTATTGTTAAACAAACTGTACTTTATCTTAAGGTTTTAAAACTAACTTTTGTTATATTACAAGTTGTTTTATATGTAAATTGTATACATTTATTTATTTTCCTTATATACTTGTGAAACTGCCCAGCCCTTTCCCAAATTAACCTGGGGTTTAAGGGTATCGTTTTCTTTGCCTCGTCTTTGTTCATATATGGAGTGGCTGGGAAGGTTAGGGACAGGGTAGAGGTGCAGGGAGCACTAGTGGTTAATAATGTGTCTTTTTATTTAAGGTGACAGAACATATCTGTGCATATATAAATAGATCCCACATTTAAAAATTCTAGCAAACAAATATAAAGCTGTTTTCTCAAACTTAGAGAGATTGGCTAAACCCTCATTGCTAAGGGATTATTGAATGGCCAATCTGTAAATTTCTAGAACTTTAAAATTTTTTATTGTGGGGGAAGGGGGAATTTCTTTGTACAGTACTTTTTATGATTCTAATAAGGCATCTTAGACAATAAGTTGCAGATAAAATTTCACTGCATAGTCTAAAATTTAAGCTAAAAATAGCCACTTTTTAATTGATTACATGAGTACCTTGAGGGTTATATAAAGTACAGTGTTGAATTTCTCCCTTCTCTGAAAAGGTGACTGCCAAGTATATCAGGAGGTGAAATAATTATCAAATTGCGCTGATTTTTCTACAAAAAGATCAAGGAATGAAGAAAATTTAGTGAGCGTTTGTGATCTTAAGTGATAAATAGATAATAAATAATTTGTCACTTGGTATAGTTGGTCAGTTCACAGCATCTTGGCTTGCTGTAGTAGAAAATTTAGATGAGTACTTTTAAGGATGACAGGCACTATCTCACTTACTAGTATTTTATTGAGGGATAATTCTTTTTAGATTTTTCCGAGAAATCATTGGATGCTAAATAACAGATCAAAGGGAACTTACATTTTACGCTATAGTTATATTTGGTTTTTGAGATATTTATGCTTATGTATAATCACTCTTCAGTAAAATCATTTGGAAAAGGTTACATTTGGTGAGGTTCAAAGGAAATACTCTAAAACATTAGCAGATGTTTATTTCTAGGTAGAGGGATTATGAATGATTTCAATTTCTTCCTTTTTTCCTCAATTTTCCAAAATTTCTGACTGCCTTCTTCATATCTCCATCTGGCTGTCTAAGAAGTATCTCGAAAAAATTTTAAAAAATAAAAATAATAAAGTCCCAAACCCACTGCTATTTTCTCGGTGTCTCTCTCCACAAAGCCCATTTCAGAGTGACAGAAGAAGCATCTGCTCTATGATAATATTGGGGGACCTGATCACACCTCTCAGCATTGGACAGATCATCTAGGCAACAAATCAACAGAGTAACCATTATTCTTTCAGGAGTGAAGAAATCTAGGGTAATTAGAGGGAGGAGAGGGAAGAGAGAGGGAGATGGGGAGAAATTGGATAGGGTATTATAAAAAATGAAAAATAACACTACACCATAAGAAATTTAATTTACGGATCCAGGGCTTTTCGTCTTATCTGGATCAATGTTTATCTGCTATCCTAAAGCTATGGTCAGAAAGACATACTCCCAGACTCATATTTCATTTTTTAAAACCACAATTACATGTGGGTAGTGTCTGGTCCCTGGATCCATACCTCGGGTCCCTGGGCAGGCCCCAAGGTGCTGGCATGGTGTGCCTGGTTGTGGGAGGGGGGTCCTGTCCCTGGCTCCGTGCCTCATGTCCCCTGGCAGGCCCCAAGGTGCTGGTGCTGGAACTAATTTTTTGTCCTTTGCTTACTTCTAACATGAGGGAACTTTCTGTGGGAACTAGTACTTAAGCTGTGTTGTTGAGCTAAACTGCTGCTTTGCTCCTCTTTCTCTAGGGAAGGCTTTTTGTGCAGTTCAGGGTTTAATGGTTGACTGTATAGGTACTTCTGGCTCTTCAGAGACTTGGTGCACCTGGGCTGTGTAGAAACTCTGATCTGGGCCTGAGTTTTTTCATCAAACTGCATCCCATGCAATTCTGCATTCCTGACCAGTCTCCTCTGAGTGTTCCTGAGCTGATTGGGGGGTGAATCAGCTGTCCTTGCTGTGTCCCAGTGTTCTCCTGGTGGGCCTGTCTACTCCACTGCCCATGCTTCAAACACTTCCCATGGGATGGGCTCTTGCATTGACTCACTGGCCTCTGAATGGCTCCCCTTTTTCAGCTGTTCTGGCTCCTCGCTCCTACGTGGGTCCATGGGAACCCTATTAGTGGTCTTGCTGTCCTGGGGGTCACCAAGATCCTCTTCTCCCCTGCCGCCTCCAAGTAACTCCATCTGAAGGGCACAGCTGTGGCTTCTGTTGGTTCCTGCTCCGTGCACTCAGTAGCTCCAGCATTAAAGCAGCTGTGGCCCGAAATGCTCCGAACAGTTTTTTCTTCTCTCATCATGGTTTCTCCCGCCTTCATGAACTCCGCAGGTCTCTCCTCTTCCCCTGAACTCCAGTGGCCCCAGCTTGGCTGATGTTACATTTTTGTAGTTGTAAATTGGTTAATTTCTGGGAGAGAGTGATGCTGGGGACTGTCTATTCTGCCATCTTGACCGGAACTGCCACCATAATACCATATTTTGAATAACACTAGAACTTGTAACATAAATATAGCTAATGCTAATTTAAGTAATTATGAAAGTTATGAAAAATTAGGTAAATGTTATATTTGTTAGTATATTGGTAATACATTTTTCTGTAAGTTTAATCACTAGTTCGGTATTCATTTAACAAAAATTCAATGTAGGATTAGCCTTTTCTTTTTAATTGTTCCACACTGGCTTTTATCTCTTTCAAATTTAACTAAATGCTGGTGAGAGAGGTACTCAATTACACTATAGTAATATTTTTCCACAGAAGAGGAGAGGTAGGAAATCCAAAGATATATATAGACTATAGACAAATGCAGCAGCCAAGCTAAAAAATGAAACATTACGTACAGAGAACAGCACTACAAATGATGGCTTCTTTTTGGAAAGAATGGAGGTCAGAAGACAACAGAATGACATCTTCAAAAGGGAGAAAAAACACTAACAGTCTAGAAATCTATATTCAGTTGAAACAGCCTTCAAAAATGAAGGAAAAATAAGGAATTTTCAGATGAACAAAACCATGAGAGAATTTACTGCTGTTAGATCTACACTGCTAGAAATAATAAATTCTTCAAGCTGAAAGGAAATGACACCAGATGGTAACTCATATCTATGACTCAAAACTGCAGAACACACATTCTTTTCAGGCACACATGAAGTGTTTGCCCATGTGTTATGCTATAAACATGTTTTAATAAAATTTGAAAGTTTAAAAACTTACATAGTATGTTGTCTCCCTACAATGTAATTAAATTGGATATTAATAAAAACAAGATACCTAGAAAATATCCAAATATTTGGATATTAAAAATACACTTCTGAATAATATAGGTCAAAGAAGAAATCACAGGGGCAGTTATAAAACATTATGAATTGAATGATCACGAAAACACAACATAAAATTTGTGGGAAGCAGCGAAAGCAAGACATAGAAGAACATGCCAAACTAAATGCTCATATTGGGGGGAAAACAAGTTAGAGCAGTGTCAAAGTTCCATCTTAAGGTAAGGAAAGAAGAGAAAAGTATACTTCTAGTAAGTAGAAAGAAGCAAATAATAAAAATAACAGAAATCAATAAAATACAAAAGAGATGACCGAAAAGTTAACAAAACCAAATAAAATTGCTTCTTAGGAAACATTAATAAAATTCATAATCCCCTAGCAAGACTGATCAAGAAAAGGAGAAAACACAAATCACCGATATCAGGAATGAAAGTGACAATATCATCACAGACCCTAGAAATATCACAGTGATGTGAGGGGACACTATGAGCAATTTTATGTACTGGGCATTCCTTGGCCCAAGTCCTTTAACAGTGGAGGGGCTTGGGAGGGGCAGGGAAGGGGAGGTGGCTCTCAAGCACCTACCATGTGTTCATCACTCTGCTGGAAGCTTTATACATGTTTCCATTTATTTCATCTTCACACTCTCTTCATGAAGTGTCCTAATTGTTTTTACAGATTAGGAAATTGAGGCACAGGATGGTAATTAATTTGCCCAAGGCTAGACAGTAGGCAAGCAAAGGAACCAGAAGTGGTACCATGCACGTCTCCAAAACCCATGTGCTCCCTTGACATTTTTTTTTTTTTTCTTTTGGCAGCTGGATGGAATGGGACTCTTTTTTAATGTATTGTGAAAATAGCAATAACTAATCCCAACAAGCAAAGTACAAAGCTTGCGGGTGACCGTCTTCAGACTGCTATAACAAAATATCATAGACTGGGTGGTTTATAAACACAGAAACTTATTTCTCACAGTTCTGGAGGCTGGGAAGTTCAATATTGAAGAACTGGTGGTGGAAGGAGGGAGGAAACTCTGTGGGATCTCTTTTATAAGGGTACCAATCCTATTCGTGGGGGCTCTGCCCTCTTGACCTAATCATGTCTCAAAAACCTCACCCCCTAATTCTATCCCCTTGTGGATTAGGTTTCAGCATGTGAATTTTGGGGGGACACAACCATTCAGTCTGTATATAGCATGGGGCATTGTGAAACTGGATCTCCTGTGTGGGGGTGTTATTGAGTGCACCTGTTGACTGTGTAGTTTCCTCTTTTTATTTATTTCATCTAAAATAATTATTTTTTCAAATTTCAAAACCCCATTTTTTCTATTTGTGCAGTGTAATCCATTTAAATTAGGTGTTAAGGTGGTTACAAAATAAGTGAATATTAAGAGAACTTTTTTGCTTTACCTGAAGATGAAAGTGCCCGCCTCTTCGTAGATATAAACAGCATTTTAATAATTAAATGTTCATTCTTAGGTGGGAGGATTAATAATACTCTGAAAAATAGATTTCATTTTGTGTTCTTCTGGGTACTGTCATAAGAAATGGCAGTTATGTACAACTCTTTTTTCTGATGTATTAGGAAAAGGAGACTTTTAAAAAACAGCTAGTTCCTCATTGTATTTGACAAGTAGAATGTATGAAGAAGAGATTGTTTCTGTTTGTAGAATGCAGAATATTTTCAGGCATATATAAAAATAACAAAAGGTAAAATAGAATATATTTTTGTAGGTATTCTTTTGCAGTCTGATTCAGCTTATAATGTTTAAATATGTACATTAGGTGATTAGGTAATAGTGCTTCAGTAATTCA
Organism: Cynocephalus volans; assembly: GCF_027409185.1. NCBI lineage: Eukaryota > Metazoa > Chordata > Mammalia > Dermoptera > Cynocephalidae > Cynocephalus > Cynocephalus volans. Next base: position 85,339,675 of record NC_084464.1, read on the forward strand.
TCTCAGAAAAATGCATGTGAAGTTCATGTTGAAAACTCAAGAAGAAAAGTATCTTTGCATATATTGAAATTTATTTTAAATTAATTATATACTTAAAACTATTATACTAAATTATTTTTGAAAGCAAATCATCGAATTTTTCTTACAATTTTAAAAAATGATTGCTTGAGAATGCCAAAAGCTTATTACATACCTTTTCATTTTGCAAAATGTTTAGTTCTGTAGTCATGATATAATTAGCATGAAGCATGTTGGAGGACTGGATGTATGAAATGCAGACTTTCCTGGCAAAGTCTACATTGTCATGTAGGTGAAAGAAATATTACCTGATAAAGCTAGCACGGTGTTTGTTTGTTATGTGTCAGTGCAGATCAGAGGAACTCAAGTTTTGTGGCTAGTCAGACCTTGAAAACAACCACCTGTTCACTCTATCATTAATAGCATTTTTACATTTGTTTAGCTTTAAACTATATTTTGGAGTTGTTTTGTTCAATTATGTTGTTAAAGGGAAAAGGGAAAATATTGCATAGAGTTTTGCTGAGGCAAAATTCAGGAAGAAAGCAAAATATGAGCTGTGCTATGAAACAAACATTGCAATATGAACACACAGAATGAAGCAGCATTTATTGGAAAACTCAGCTCTGTGGGGTGGCAGCACTACTTGTATTGGAGATTCACAAATATCAGTGTTAGCGTAAATTGGATGATGGTAAAAGCAGAACTTTTAGTGTGCACTGGGAGAAATGTAGATAGGACTTTATTTTATTAAAACAAGGAAGTAGAACAAAGTCATACAGAGAAAAGTCTTCACATGATATTACCTGAACTCAAGGGTAATTCTGTTGTGTCATATGGCTTCATTTAGCTAGATTTACATAATCTTATGTCAATATCCACTAGTATTGAGGTAGTGCCATTGTAATCAATCTAGCAGACTAGATGGAGAAGGAAAGTATTTTCAAAACTAGTTAAGTCCACTCATGAATTGTAACTGAGTAAGTCTAGCAAAAATAGATGATAGACAAAGGAAACTAAAAATTAGGACAGAACATATGAAATAAAAAAGAACCTTAGAGAATGTCCACCTGAACTTCCCACTGCCTCTGCTCTGATCTCTCTTGATCCCCATGCCCGTGAGCGTGCCCACAACAATCTACTCATGGTACAAACAAAACACAGGCATCTGCATAAGAACCAGGAAGGGTCTTCAGACCTGGAACAAGTTCAAACCCTGCATAGAAAAGAAAGACTTTTCTGAAGGAAAGACTGTAGAAAGTCAGCTCTGCCTGTGCCAGGATTTCTTTTGTAAAAAAAAAAAAAAACTAGTTCATAATAAGAGTGCATTCTCAGTGTGTTCTCTCTCTCTCTCTCTCTCTCTCTCTCTCTCTCTCTCTCTCTCTCTCTCTCTCTCTCTGTGTGTGTGTGTGTGTGTGTGTGTGTGTGTGTTATTTGATGGAAATAGAAACTCTTCAAACATCCACTTCCTTCCTTGAGGTCAGTCCTTTATTCTGTGATTTTGTCTATCTTTTCACATAAAATACAATTTTCTTTTATCAATTGATAATGCTAATTGTCTTTTAATGTCCTTTTCAATAAGTCAACCTGTTGACCATCCCAAGTTTGTTTTTGTTTAGGAAATCATATCAATTCATAAGATAGTGCCATAGACAAATTTTTTCATTATTGTGCAGACATTTTAGCTCCTTAGAGCTATGTCTCCATTTTGTCATTGCTTTTTACTACACAACTAAAAGGTTCACTTATGTGGGTCTTCAAGAAAGTACTGATAGGAACAGTCTGTCCCAAAAGGAGGGTTCCAGGAATTTTTTAATTTTTCAAAAAATTTTTTTCTTATGCACTTCAGGGTTTTAAAAATCTTGGGGATAAATAATCAAGGCACTCAATTACAGGTAATATTGTGCCATTGAAGTCCAAACTGGGTAATTAATTTGAAATAGATACTATTTTTTTAAAGTTTTTTTTTTAAGTTCTTTTTTTAACCATTTGTTATTGGTTTGTTAGTATTCTGTTTTTTAAAAATGGGGAACGTAAAAAGTGAAAAAAAAATGATGTATAAACTGACATTTATTAAGCCTCTACTCTATGCCAGACCCCATTCTAATCTTTACCTGGATTATTTTATTTTCAATACTATACTATAAAATAGGAACCACTGTCATCTTCATTTTACAGATGAAGCAACTGAGTCACAGACAAGTTTAGCAACTTGAGCAAAGTCACACAGCTAGTAGTAGCAGATTTGAACCTTGGCCATCTGATTCCAGATTGCTGAATTTTCTTAAAATCTGTCTCTGATAGAAAAAATATATTGTATCTCTAGAAAAGGTGAAAAACATTTCTATTAAATATTTGTAAGTAGCTTTTTTTGAAAACAAAAAACAAATAAACAACTTGACAAGTTGATTGTAAAATGTTACAGAAGAGTAAGAGCCCAAAATAGCCAGGATAATCCAGAGAGGAAGGGCGAGGCAAGGGGCAATTTCTGCTACGTGGTGAAGTAGAAGGAGCAGCCCACATGTAGACAACGTGGGTATCATTTGTCTCTGTGTTCCTCAGAAGACCCTGAGTCACACAGCACTGATAGCACCTGTTCTGTCACTCACCTGCAGAGCCATGGGACCCTGATAAGGTTGGTTCAACTTGACTTATCCTTGTAGTATGTTCCTTCTATCTATCTTACCAAATTGCTTTTGGGCTTAAATGAAAAGGAATATAATAATCACTAATATTTACAGGGAGGACTTTGACTGTCAGTGGTTATGAGCAATGACTCTAGAACCAGTCTGCCTGGATTCAAATCCCATCTCTACCCCTTATTTGCTGTATGATCCTGGGTGGTTATTTAATCCTCTGTTACTGTTTCCTCTCTGGAAAATAATAGTACTTCTTGCATAATATTATCATGAAGATTAAGTGAGTTAATACATGTAAAGCTAGGAGACCATTACCTGGCACACAGTACTCAGCAAGTATTAGCTATTATTGTTTTTTATTTCTTTAGACTGTTATTCTTTTTAGCAAAATGATTTCGTCCTTGTATCACCTTTTGACAACACTTTGTATTAGGTATAATTTAAATTGTGAGTATTAAAATTATATACCTAAGTGATAAAAATAATGAATAAGAGGTTTACTTAACAAATGAATACTGAGCAGAGGTTTAAAGAATTATATGGTCGAAGCACTATCAGGTTAGTGGGGAGAGACATTTGTCAATGAACTACATGATTACTGAGATACCAGGACAATGGAGATATGTAAACAGTACAGTCTAGACATAGAGAAAGGGTGCCTGAGTGAACCTAAGAAATCCAGTCCACAGGACTTCATAAAGAATATAGGATTTTGGGCCGGCCCGTGGCTCACTCGGGAGAGTGTGGTGCTGGGAACACCAAGGCCCTGGGTTCGGATCCCATATACGGATGGCCGCTTCACTCACTGGCTGAGCGTGGTGCTCACAACACCAAGTCAAGGGTTAAGATCCCCTTACCGGTCATCTTTAAAAAAAAAAAAAAAAAAAAAAGAATATAGGATTTTCTCTGAGATTTGATGAATGAGTAAATGTGTCCATATAATCCAGCCATTCATAGGAAGCAGGTGTTTAATTACTTTTCCAAGGTTATGGTAAGAGGGTGTGTGTTGATGGAAAGACATCATCAAACACAGATAAAGAAGTTAATTTTGTTAATGGAAATGATACAGAAATTCAGGGAAACAGATAAATCAGGTGATGAAACAGCATGCTGTCACATGGAGGTATAGCTTTGTGTTTTCCCATGGAGTCATAGCTGTGGATTGATGCCAGGCATGAGTGCTCTCTTTGCCTTAGTTCTGACCCCGGCTTTCTCCTGGGAGTTAGCTTGATGCCTACTAAGATTCTCCTTCTGGAGACTGCCTATGAGGATACCTGCTAATCAAGAATGAGTGACTAGTGCAAGTAAACCACGACACATTCCTGCGTGGTATTTACTGTGAGATGAAGGTCAGTTTCTGGAAGAATTGATCAAGCCAAGCTCCAGCATCCAAGATCTGTTCCTGAAACCTCATCTGTACTTGAAGCAGAACTTTGGTCCTCAAGCCTCTTCTGTCATTTAAGTCACAAAACTAGCAGCTTAATCTGACACTTGCTCTCTATTCCTTTAATTAGTCTTTACCACCAGCTTTTCTTTCCCAAGAGGCATTGGAGAAAATGGCTTTAATTATTCAGAGGAACCAGGTTTAAAATAGAATAAATAGCTGTGATTTCTTGCGGAAGTTACTTCGCTTTACAAATCTCAATTTTCTTATCTGTAAAATAAGGATGATCATTGCTAACATACAAGTATTCCATGAGATAATGTATGCAATATGCATAGTACACTGCCAAATGCATAATAGGAGGTAGTAAGTTGTTTATATTATTTTCTTTTTTCCTCATATTATAAAACTGGACTGTATCCAATATTAAGTCCCTCTACCCTTTCTCTGTCAGTGTTCTGTGCTTCACAATGCTAATGATTTTCTACAGCATTTTTTTATACACATCCCCCATGAAAGAGCCTCTCTTAAATTTTCAGCAAATTGAAACTTAAAAGTCTCCAGATGTGTCCTTTAATGACTAAAAAAAACTTCCAGTGAAAAATGTCAAGATCATCATTGAAAGGGCAACAAAACTATAAATTATATGTAGACATTTTAGAAAATGTATAAGTTATTTGTATTCACATTAGGCGTTTTTATTTTAGTACAGAATGTGATGTAAATGTCCAAATTGGTTTTTTATTAGATCTCATTGTCTCTCTCTCTCTCTCTCTCTCTCTCTCTCTCTTTTTTTTAGTAGACTATGAAGTGCACACTTCACAATGGAGTAGAATTTTTTTTTGTTAGGGTATAAACCATTTAGAGAGAAAAGTTTACTGAATTCACATGGAATTGTGTCTAGATGTGTTTTGGTCTACTTAACACTGTGAATATGATTTCAGATGAAAAAAAAATTAAATATAGAAACTATTACCAAAGAAAATCAAAGACTACTGTACACTTCATTCAGTTTAACCCAGGGAAAATTTTTGAATGCCAAATACTACAAAGGACTTTAGAATTGCAACTAAGGGATGATCGCTGACCTCAAAGAGCTCACAGTCTAATGAGATATAAAACAAATATACAAATTAATTATAATATAAAATAGAATAAGGCGAGTGAAATTAAAAAAGCAGAAATGCTTACACTCAACTGTAAAGTCAATGAAACAGTGGTTATTTCTTTCCAGATTTTCCCTGTGTACCTAAGTGTTTATTTGTATCATTTTATTTTTACAATTTTAGGGATTATGCTTTGTGTGTGTGTGTTGTTTATTGCTTCTTTTCATTTGGTATTACATCATGAACATTGTCTCACATTCTTAATTATGTTCGAAAATATTGTTTAATGGCTATAAGGTATTCCATCATACGAGAGTAGTTTAAACATCCTTCTATTTTAAACATTTACTTTGCTGTCTTACCACTTCAAGCCTCAGAAGGAATCAAATAGCAAAATATCATTAAATATTCGTTTTTTAACATAAAGTGCATTTAAACATCTTGTCTACTATATGTATCAGACAAAGTTAGTGACACATCATTACATTATACTATTTAATCTTATGCAGATAACTGTTAAACAGTATTATTCACATTAAATGGGAGTAAAATACCACAGGTAGATTTTCTAATTTACTAATTTGGGCCATTCACATATATACACATACACACGATTTTTCATAGTTTTACCCAAATGAAATAATTTATTGTATACCTGCTATTATTTGCTTTAAAATATTTCTTTATAATAAGCCCGTTGGTTTTACTATTTTTTGTCTACTATTGAAAGTATAGATTATTGACAATAAATTGGGGGATATTCACAATGAATTTTATCTACTATTTTTGTCTCATACTTTCTATACCTTTATTAATTTTATTAAAATATTTTTCTTTGAAATATTTACTTGTCAATGACTTTTATATTTTAGTGACAGAGAAAGTAGTGGTGTCTTGTATTTCAGCCCACTGTTTTCATCTATAAGGTGAGGCTCATCGTAGTTCACAGCAATGTTGTAAAGAGTAAACTCTTAAAATATATGTAAGGTGCGTACCACAATATCTGGCATATAGTAGGCACGGAATAAATGACCACTTCTCTTTCCTTTGATTTGTACCATAAATTAGAACATAAACTAGTCTGTAGAAGATTCTATTAGGAAAGATACTGTATCAATTAGAGACTTTTAAAAAGTGAAAGTTTCTGCCAGGAATATCTTTCCCATCAGGCAAGTTGTTAGAGTAGGGTGACTTCTAAAGTTTCATTCATATGCTGTGATTTCAGGATTCTGAAACAGTGAAAATAACTGGTAGGCTTCATTACATAGTACTGTTTCAAGTTTAGGATAATTTAGTTTGACAGTTAAATCATAAAACAGATGTTAAAACATTTACAAACCTCGGTAATTTATTTTTTAATTGGCAGTCCCATCATCTTAAGAATTTAAGCTGTTATTGTCTTAGATTTTCCTTGAATCATAATGATTTAGTTTGTATGTAAAAAGTAATTGCAATTCTATATCATTATGTGACAAAACATTCAGTAAAACTCAAATACAAACTACTTTTTTTCCCCCATTTTGCATAAGTCTCTTTCCTTTTGCATAGACTTTATTTCAGTTCTTTACAAGAATAAAAAATATACTCCTTTTCATCAGAACTTCTCTTCCCCCAAACCACTAAGTTGTATCATATGACTGATGGGTAACAATATAAGTAAATGTGTTTATGATATTCATTCTTTATTTAACTTTATTCTTTATTAATAGAGAAAATTATGAAATCAAGGACTTCCCACAAGGAGTTCTTAAAGTGCTTCTTACCAGTAAGTTTTGTCTTGAGATTTCTGCTTTCTTTGCTGAGGCCTGGAAGAAGTGGGAGAAAACTGATCTCATTTGTTTAATCTCTCAGTGCTACCTATTATTCTGCTGCAGCCTGGGCATGGGTTTTGTTACAGGGCTTTGTAGATGCCTCCTTGTCTCATGCACAGACTGTGCTGACCTTGGATTCTAAGAAGGGCAGAAACCACTTAGGAGCACCCAACAGTGTGGCTTTTATTCTGATTGTTTTTAGATGTCCTAAGTTGGCTCAAATCGGGCTTCCCAGAACAGAATCTTTGGGTGGGGTTGGAATTAGGGCAACATTTCTCCAAAGATGAAAAAGATTTATTTACCCTATCAACTTTTTACATTAGGTATACTCATTGGACTTGCTCTAATTCTTTAGAAAGTTTTTATTTCAATTCCTTTCATCCTTCATTGAGCTGTCTGGGTCAGATGTGGCCTTTCTCTCTAAATGTGCTTCTGACACACACACACTTAGGGCCTCTGCAGTTTCTCTCTTCCACCCTCAAGGGGCAGACTTGACCTAGAATTCGAAGATCCATGTGTTAGTTTTCTATTGCTGCCATAACAAATGACCACAAAGTTAGTGGTTTCAAACAACACAAGTTTATTGTCTTACAGTTCTGTAGGTTAGTGTCCAACATGTCTCACTCAACAGAGCTGCATTTCTTTCTGGAGGATTCTTTAGGGGATCATTTGTTTTACTGACTCTTCTATAACTCTTTTTTTCTTCTTCTTTTGGTGGCTGTCTGGTACAGGGGATCCGAACCCTTGACCTCAGTGTTACAAGGCAGAGCTCTAATCAGCTGAACTAACAGGCTAGCCCTCTTGCTTTTTCTAACTCCTAGAGGCCTCCCACATTGCTTGGATCATGGCTCTTCCTTTGTCTTCAAAGCCAGGGACATTGCAAGTCTCTGACCCTTCTTCCATTATATTGCCTCTCACTGACCACAGCTGGTGAAAGTCCTCTAATTTTACGGAAGTGTGATTACATTGGGCCTACCTGGGTTATTTATGCTGTTATTCCCATCTCAAGATCTTTAATCTTTGTCTTTCATTTTATTTTTATTAAGCATTATGTAACACACTATATGCTGCATTATGCATTGCATAGCCTTCTAGCAGGGTTAGATGACCATAACTGAGTTACTTTTTCATCAGTCATGAAAATGCTTCCTTACCCAATGTTCTCCAAACCTTTTCACACATAGTAACAATGAACTCTAGAGATGTGCCTATCTCCTTCCATCAGACTCCACTGATGCTGGGGCAGCCCTTGCCCCAATTAGTGAATCTGTGGACGTGCATAGCAGCCAGTTTAGAGATGAGCAAGCATGCACCCTTGAGGGCCATTCCAGGGAGAATTGCGAACCATATCTTAGCACAGTGACCTAGGCCAAAGACCTACTTCTAGGCCCCTCAAAGGTGACCAGTCTTCAGCCAAGGTCTTTAATCTTAATCACATCTGCAAAGTCCCTTTTGCCATGTAAAATAACATATTCACAGTTCCAAGAATTAGGACATGGATGTTTTCAGGGCAATTGTTCTGCTTACCACAGTCCTCTTCTCTTTTTCTTAATGGCCACACTAGGCTGGGGACATGAAGGAGACTAGCCATTCCTTTTCTCCCTCACCACAGTGGACCCAAGATATACTCATTTTAAAAGCATAAAATCCAATGCATTTGGCTCCAGCCTGTTTTCTTCCCTTTGACAGACTAAATTTTGGCTGTCTCTCCCCCTACTTTCTTCCAGCAGCCCTAGGTCTTGTTTTGAGATGTTTTCCCCATTGTGGTCCCCCATCTGCCAGTGTTCTTCCTGTAAATTTCCTCAACTCCCTGGGTCAGGATATGCACTGTACTGTGTAGAAATGGCTGTGGAACCCCAACAATTGTGAATGTTTGGGCAATAATCCACAACCCCATTTCTCTCTATCCTCTTCCCATTGCAGCTTTTCTTTATAAAGAGCAGCTTGGGGCTCTAAAAACTATATTAGAAATTTATTTGTTTAGTTAATCATTCAAATGCTCAAGGTGTAAAATAAGAAGATAAAAAGATTTGGCCCCTGTTCTCAAGAAGCTAATGGTCTAATAGGGAGACAGACATTCAGTATGATCATTAGTATATACAGGATGAATATGTATATACGTGCATGTATATTTATATACATATATACGTGTGTGTGTATTATAATGGGAGCACAGGAAAGGTAAGCCCTCAGATCTCCCTTGGGGATTCAGGGAAAGTTGTCTAGAGGCATCTATGGTTGGGCAGCAGATAGCATGACCCCAATAACCAGATGAGTCTTCTACTTTCAACTCAGTCTTTATGGAAAGAGCTATACTTGTAGTATTTTTGATGTGAAAAAGAAATATGTGATACAACCTGTATTTTTCTTCTCACTCCTTGTTTTTAGAGGGAACCAATACGAATCAGAATACTGGCTGACCCCTTACTAGATGTGTGGCCTTACACAAATGTTTTAGCTCTTTAATCCTCAATTTTTCCATTGTTAGTACCCAAGTCACTGAATTGTTGTGATATTTGAATAAGTTTTTAGAATGGGGCCTACTGCACAGAAAACATTCAATGATATTATTGTAAAGTATCCCCACCACCATTTATCATCATGATCTCGCTAGAGTTACTCATCACTTTTCTGCCATCATATGAAACAAATTTCTTGATTTAAGGCCAGCTTCTCTCTCTTATTTATGGTTGAGGAGTTGCCTCTAAATGCCCATGGGACCTTGTAGACCTCTGGTTGTGTGCATAAGCATGTGTAGTGAAGCCAGGTGGATAGAACCTCCAGACATGGGCATGTGTGTATTCAGGTGTACGAGTTGTCAGTTTTCTACATAATGCTTAGTTTATGTTAGGAAGATCTTTTCACATTCTTTTCTCTAAATCATGTATTCATCATTTGTAAATCTGGTGAGATAATTTGGAGAAAGATAGTTTAAAAGAAACTGTAATTTTTACCTTGATTAAACTATGTAATTATAATCTTAATTAAAAGTGAACTTCAAAGTAGCTTCTTTTAAAATATTAATAGACAAAATATAAGGTCAGTCCTTTTTGGTGTTGGCTTGCCTTATCTGCTGTTAACTCTTCAGTGAAATAGGAAACATTGTATAAGTGTTGCTAAATGTAAATACTGCTAAACTTAAAATGTACCACATATGAACATTTTCTCTCTAGCCTCAAGTGAGCAAAAGGAAATCTTATTTATATAAAAGTGAACACACTTTTTTAAGTAAAGAAAGCATGAATTCAACTTTTATAAAACCATTATAAATAAGAGTAAGTCTTTTTTCTAACAAGTTTGATAGGGTATGTTTACATTTTTAAGCTTTAGTTTTGTTAAATACAGTATCATACTGTGAATAGTAGCAAATATGTCCCTATATAGTTTTCTTCCAGCTTCTTGCTTTATAATGTACATAAGGAAATCTTTTCTTGTAACATGTATACATATGTAACAATGGTCATATTTTAAAAATATAAATAGAAGTGTATTGCCTCTCAGAGAGATTCTTATTTTGACCACTGATGAAATTAAACCTTCAATAATCTCACAAAAATGAGATATTTTCTCACCATACTTCTGTTATGGGCCCTCCAAAACAGTATGAAATTAGTACAAATCCAATAAAAAATAGCAAGAGAGAGAGAGTGCACCCAGGCTAGATTCTATCCAGACCTAAACAAGCTTATATTGTAAAAGTGGTGATATTTTAACAGATCACGAATTCAACAATATGGTTTATCTAAGGCTGACAGCTTCACTTCACATGCAACTCTTGTCACTCTCAATAGGAGCTTCCCAGAGCGTGTTGAGAAGGGTAGTGGGCTCAGAGAAAAAGAGTGCCATGATCAGTTAGTGATGTCTGCCATGGGTGCAGGATGTTAGCAGTAGGTTAAAAGTGGCACACATTTTCCATCCTTAAATTTCTGGGTGGGAGGAAAATAGAGAACAGTACACTTTATATCTTCTGACCCATAACTTGGGATCTTTTTGCAATTCTTTGAATAACCTCTTCTGGAAAAACCCTGTAACTGTAGTCATATTCATTGTAAGGGAGGATTTATCTGAACAGGAATCCTGTGGAGTGGTCATGGTAATTTAACTTACGTGGACATTGACAAATTGCCATCCATTTGGTCATGAGGAAGATGTAGGTTTCCTCATGTGTGAGCCTGAGAAGGGCTCTGTGTCCAATGCTTGGTGGCCCTTTTAAACCTAAACATGTTTATATTTTTCCTTAACATGTTCATAACTTACTTTCTGTGAATCCACAGATAATTTCAAAGAACACAAGTTTGCCTAAATTTTAAAAAGTGATTACACTTAAATGAAGGATTGTTCTTTATTCTGACATATTATCATCTTTAATGTATCCCAACTAATATGAAACAGGAAATTAATGTCTAATATCCTTGGGAGCTATAAAATACTCAATAATATTCAAAACATAAAATGTTCGTTTTTGGATTTTTGGTTACTGTCTACTATCAATTACATTTTCTAAAATGTAAGCATTTACATCTGCAAGTTCCAGTAGGAAAAATACCATCATCAAATTAAATGTGTTTCTTCACTTCATATGTGCTGTAGTATTTTGGTTAATATCAAACATTAAATAAGCTCAGCAGATATTTACATGGAGTGCAAAGAAGAGAAGCAATGATGAGTGGAATATGGTACCTGCCTTCAAGGAGCATTCATTTAAGAGGAAGGTGCTCTTATTTGTATCTTCACTATAGAGAACATATTTTTGTATATTATTTAGCAACTAAGAGGTGAGCACCTATGAGAATTCTGCCGTAATTTCTCCTTTATTTACTATATAGTTATCATTTTCACGTCCATGGAAGCCGGCCTGTGATGTGTGTTTACTAAAGTGGATACATTAGAAATTGGGAACTGCTTAGCCATCTTTAGTCAGAGGAGACTTTGGCTTAGTGACTTGTGGTAGTGTGTAAATGAAAAGCAGGGTTATTGGGAAGTATATTCACAAAGGGAGGACTTTAGAGTTGCAAAAATAGCATGCATCAAGCACAGTATAAAATTATAATTCCTTCACATTTATGGAGAATCCCCAGAGTAACTGGCTCTGGATTTTACGTCTTAGGATAAACTTGCCTTTGCTTTCTGTTCTCGCTGTCCTATAATTGCCCAAAACCTTCTCTGTTAATTTGCCTAATGATTTTTTTAAATATAGCCTAGAATGTCTTTTTATTTTTTTTTTTTAATTTCTGAACTAATTTTGATGAGTCAATTACAATTCACAAAAGTGAAGCATAAAGGTTAAGAGCTTTGGCTCTGGAATTGGACAGAGCTGATTTGAAATATTATTCTGCCACATGCAAACTGCATAACTTGGACTGGTCACTTGCCTCTCTGAACCTTAGCGTCCTCATGTCTAAAATGGAGATAATGAATGTTCTTTCCTCTTGTAAGTTTCATGAAGATTAATGAGATAATGAACTAATAATGAATTAATAATGAATTAACGAGATAATGAAATAATGCTTAATACTAGCACCTTGTATATGCCCAATAGGCATTAGCCAGCTATTTGGAATGATATTATTAATGTTACTTTGGTTACACAAACCCATTTTCTTAATTTGTTTTCTGTTAGCAGTGCCTTTTTTGTTTTTTTATTAATATTATTTTTTATATTCTATGATGTTGTTGCAGAGCAGTTGGTGGGGAGGGGGAAAGGGGAAGGAGGAAGGAAATATGGTGGGAGAAGGAGGAATTGAAGAAGGGTGGGGTTGAGGCCTGTGGCACAACCCTCATTCCTGCAGGGGAGACCAGGGGGCTTCCAGCGGTGTCTTGGTCATTGCTGGGCTGAGTGCAGATGTCAGAGAGCTGTGGCTGAAGCCCTTGCCCCTCCATTGCGCCATCTTGGGAGCCTGGGGAGTCTTTTACTGTGGCTCAGTGGTCATCACTGGGCTGGTTGGGGGTGTCAGGAGGGCGTGGCTGAGGCCCCCAGCTGTCCCTCTTCCCTGGCTTGGTAGCCCAGGGGAACTCCAGTCCTTCTAGGTTTTATAGGTGTTCTTTGGTGATGTGAGACCTTTACTAGTTAATATCAAACATATCTAGTATTTATGTAACTACTAATTAATAACTAGTTAATATCAAAGATATTAATAACATAATATCTCTGTTCTGTGGGTATTTTGTTTTTTCTTCCAGTTCTGTGTTGGATTATTTGCTGTTCTCACCACTTGAACTGTACTGAAACTAATTTATCGTCCTTTGCTTATGACTAAAACGGGGGAACTTTCTGTGGGGACCAGCACTTGAGCTCTGTGGTTGAGCTAAAATTGTTGCTTTGCTGCTGATTTCCTGGGAAAGGCTTTTTGTGCAGCTCAGCCTTTAATGGTTGACTTTATAAGTACTTCTGGCTCTTGTGAAATCCAGTACACCTGAGTTGTGTAGAAACTCTGGTCTGGGCCTGAATCTTTTCAGCAAACTGCACCCACGGCAGTTCTATATTCCTGACCAGTCTCCTCTTGAGTGGTCTTATGCTGATTGGGGGTCAGATCAGCTGTCCTTGCTGTGCCCCAGTGTTCTCCTGGTGGGCCTGTCTCTCCCACCGTCCATGCTGCAAACACTTTCCATGGGGCAGGCTGTGCACTGGTCCCTTGAGATGACTCACTGGCCTCTGAGTGCCTCCTTTTTTCCAGTTGTTTTGACTCCTAGCTCCTATGTGGGTCCTCAGGAACACTATTAGTAGTCTTGCTGGCCTGGGGGCCACCAAGGCCCTCTTCTTCCCTGTGGCCTCCAAGCAACTCCATCCAAAGGGCACAGCTGTCGCTTTTGCCAGCTCCTGCTCCATGCACTCAGCATCTCCAGCCTGGAAACCACCAGAGTTTGAAACAGTCGGAGAAATTTTTTCTTTCTCTCATCGTGGTTTCTCCTGCCTTCATGTACTCTGTAGGTCTCTCTTCCTCTTCCCCTGATCTCTAGCAGCCCCAGCTTGGCTGTCATTGCTTTTTCAGCACCACACTCTCCCAAGTGAGCCGTGGGTCAGCCCTTGTCATTGCTTTTTAATAGTTGTAAATTGGTTGATTTGTGGGAGAGAGTGACACTGGAGACTGTCTATTCTGCCATCTTGACCAGAACTACCACCTTCTGAAGTATTGTGTTGCTTGACCTTTATTTTATTAGTTATCACTTCTGTTTTTGAAACTGCACAGAAAAGTAATAAATCCTGTTAGCTCATATTTTCTTTTAATACATACCAACTCCCAACATACATGAATTTTAAGGCACTAAAACCCTTTAGGGAAATTTTCTTAATCAGAGTTTAATATGTGGGTTTACACTGTAGTGAATAGACCCAATTCAAACTGTTGTACAAGTAAAGAGGAATTGGTATGTTCACAAATTTTTCAGTGATTTCTCCTGTTTCCCCTTCAGTATTTTCCTAACATATACATTCTCATCCAGTATTTATTTTTCCTTAAAATTCTCACACTTTAGCCATCATTGCTCACTTTTGTATTCCTGGAGTTCTTTTCTGCACAGTGATTTTGCTTCTCCTCTTCTTTTTTTCCAACATTACGGAATTATTAGTGAAAAAAGAAATACTCTATATGGTGAGCTTAACCTCCCTCCTGTCCCCCACCCCATTTCAACTTAAGGTAGAAACAGTGAGAAAACTTTATTGACTTCAGTGATTCAGAGGTCATTTTTAACAGCTGTGCAACAGTGTACTGGTTCTCAGTCCAGTTTGTGCATTAGAATCTGCCAGGGCTTTTCAAAATCCTGATGCTCTGACCGTACCCTAGAATAATTAAATCAGAGCTTCTGGGGGTGGGACTCAGGAATCAGTTTTTAAAGTTCTTCAGGTTATTTTATTGTGCAGCCAAGTGTGAAACCTTTAGGAGAGTGTTGTGTAGGGCACAATTAGATCAGAATTGTTACAAAAATGAGTGGGAGGGAAGGAAATCAAGACAAGAAATGTAGACTCTCATTTTGATAAGTTTAGGTGGTGAAAGGGAGAGATGTAACTTCAGGAACTAGCAGAAAATATAGCATACTTACACCAGTAAGAACATTCCACCGTATGTATGTTAACATATACAGCAGTGAGTATCTTTTAGGGCAATGAATCAACAATTTAAGAGTTGAGGATGAACCTTAAAATCTCCTAGGTAATTTTGATGCACCTTTCTTTCCCCACTTCGCTCCCTTTTCTCCCCATCTTTTCCTTCCCATATTGCTGCTCCCCTCCCTCTGCCAGTGGTTACCTTGTGCTTTTCTTTCTTAAATCAGGTGTGGGGGGGTGGTTATCAGGTTCTTGATCTCAGAACTGACTTCCCCCAGGGTGTCTATATGGCTCCAGTAGTGCTAAGCAAGAGTTCTAGATTCACACTGATTAGACCATAAAGGTCATATGTCCTAAACCCTGGGGGCAGGGGGATGGAATATACTGATTTGCTGAGTTAGTTGAGTCCTACCTTTAATCTGGGGGAAGTCTTGGCTTCCCTCAAAGTACACGGGAAGATGGCAATGAATGCTGAGTAGGCAGCCACCAGTGGTACCTGCTACATTTGTAGAAGTCACAGTGATTCAATATAATGGATTATTTTACATATGCAAATTATTGATGCTTTTTTTTATGGGGCTGGGGTTGAATCGCATACACAAAATACTGTAGTGCTATTGTTTCTCTGAGCATCAAATATTTCATGAAAAAAGTCATCTTGCTGTGGTATTTTAGAATAATGTGATAAATACCAAATTATAATTTACTGTATCAAGTATGATTTATTCACTTAAACACTATAGCACATAGCAATCTATATCATGTCTTACTGATCTTTTTTGTGAAAACTCATTACTTCACAACATCGATATCATTGTATTTCTGGAGATTATCAGGCAAATGTATTTCTGTACTTTTTCTAGTTATTATTTTATAGAAAAATGCTATTCCTAGGTATGTCATTATTAAGAGCCTTTAAATTCTTTGTCTAGAAAATGGAACAAATGCCAATTAGAGTTTTAAATGACTGTCAAAACCTCTTGCAAAATGGAATTAGCAGTTGAAATAAAAGTAGTTAGTAAGAGGTCTAAATACTGTTTCAGATAAAGCTCATAACTATCAATTTTAGGACTCTTGTGTAGTGTAATTGACACATCTTAGGGTTGATCCAGTTGATGATGGTGATCCTGTTCTTAAGAAATTGGTATGCCAGAGCAATTTCTTAACAGGACAGTGAGGAGAAAACCACTTGCTAGTTCTGGAAATTTAAATTGTCAGACTTTAGTCACTATTGTTCAATTTGAGATTAAAGTTTAAGATTAAAAATACTTGAGCAAAAAGCCCCATAACCCCAGTCCAGTCACAAGAGAAACACCAGACAAATCCCAATTGAGGGACATTCCACAGAATACATGAGCAATACTCCTCAAAACTGTCAAGGTCAACAAAAACAAGGAATGTCTGAGAAATTGTCACAGCCAAGGGGATTCTAAGGAAACACGAGGACTGAATGTAATGTGGATCCTGGTTGGGATCCTGGAATGGAAAAGGATCTTAGGGAAAATTTGAGGAAATCTGAATACAGGTTGGATTTTAGTTAATAATAATGTATCAATATTGGTTCATTACTTGTGACAAATGTCCCTACTGGGAAAATAGTTTGGTCAGGGCCCTCTCCTCAGGTCCTTTTGGGTGTGGTTCAGCATCCTTTGTAAGCAAATTGTGTGTGTGTGTGTGTGTGTGTGTGTGTGTGTGTGTGTGTGTGTGTGTGTGTAGTTAGTGTGCATGCGCGCCAATGTATCTTTTTAGTTTTGTTGCTATTCTTGTGTTCTTGGGTGAGGGAGGGGGAGGGGGGAGGGGTAGAGAGGAGTTTTAGTGAAGCAGGCAAGTGGACGTCTGCCTCGGGCATCTGCCTGGCACAGCCATGGCTTCCAACCTATGGCTTCCAAGGACCTTTGGCTGGTTACCTAGCTCTTAGGCCTGTGTGAAGGGGTCTGGTGACCCAGGCTGGCATATGAAGGGTTTGTGACCCAGCCTGTGAACAGGCTTGAGGGGTCTGTGAGGACCAGACCCAGCCCTAGATCGACAATCAGCCCAGTTGGTGCAGGATTACCAGCAGGTAAAAGAGCCCGACAACTGGCGTGGTCTCCTAGATTTACAATTGGCCTCAGGAACAGGATTAAGAGCGCTACTATTGGCGATGTGAGCAGGATTTCAGACATTAGCCTAGCCATGGTTCCACAGTCCCATACTAATGTAACATGTTAATAATAGTGGAAACTGGGTGTGGGGTATATGGGAACTGTGTGCTATTGTCACAATATTTCTGGAAATTTGAAACTATTCTTAAAGTAAAAAGTTAGTTTTTAAAATTTGGAAATAGATTTGCAGGAAAGAAAGAATTTCTGCCGTAGGGTTACTGTAGCAGAGCCTCAATGCTTGATCAAGGCAGGAAGTGCTACATTCATTGGGATCCTCTTTTTAGTAATTGAGGCTGGAACATGACTTGGATTTGGCAATTTGGACCTTTATTGTGCATCTGTGATCTCCTGTTTGTATGTCCGTCTGTCTCTTTGTTTCACTATAGTGTAGTGTAAGTTAAATAAACAAAGAAATTTTTTTCAACATCCACTGTGTGCCAGATGTGTAGTGGATTTGACTAAAATTAACACATCTAATTTTTAGAAGCTTGTGGGACAGGCCTACCATTTCCACAAATGAGAAAAATTGAGACTCAGAAGACTAAGCAACTTGCCCAGAAATACACAGATGCTCTCTGCATGAGAGCCCTGGTTATTACTTAGCCTTAATTCCCAGCCTTTCTACCTTCTTACATGTATGCCTTTTTTGTTATGGAAAGATGCAGATCAGGAAAATATTCTTTTTAACCTGTGCTTATTTAAGAAAAAAAAAAAAACTTTAAAATATTTGAAATAATTATAGACACTCAGGAAGTTACAAAAATAGTACTTACAGTCCTGTTTGTCCTTCACCTGGTTTCCATCAATGGTGACGTCTTATATAACCACAGTACCTAACCCTAACTCTGATAACCAAGAAACTGACTTTGGTACCATAGTGTTAATTACACTACAGAACTTACTCAGTTTTCACCATTTTTTAAACCTTTATTTGTGAGTGTGTGTGTGTAGTTCTGTGGAAGTTTATTTCATGTGCAGTATCTATTTGAATCTCCTCCACCATAGTCAAGATACAGAGCCTGTTTCATCACAAGGAACTCTCTCATGCCACACTTTTACACTTGCACCCTAATCCTGTGGAAGAACTAACCTTTTCTCTGTCTCTGTGATTTTCTCATTTCAAGAATGTTTATATAAATGGAATCATGCAGTATGTTACCTTTTGAGACTGACTTTTTTCACTAAGCATAATGCCCTTGAACTCCATCTGGGTTGTTGTGTGTATAATAATTCCTTTCTTTTTATATCTGATTAGTTTTTCTTAATGGATAGCAAATTGTTTTTTTAGTCATTTGCCTATTGAAGGACTTTTTGTTTTCAGTTTTTGCTATTACAAAAAAGCTGTTGTGGATACTTCTGAACCTGTTTTTGTGTGGAATTTAAGTTTTCACTTTTCTGGATGAATGTTCAAGAGTGTGATTGCTGAGTCATATGGTAAGTGTATGTTTAGTTTTATAAGAATTTGCCAGGGTGGCCTTACCATTTTATCTTTCCACCACCAGTGTATTTGAGATCCAGTTTCTCCACACCCTCACCAGTGTTCGGTATTGTCACTGTCTTTATTTTTATATATACATTTTTCTTTTAAAAATTTAAATAATTATGTTTATTAGTTTCAGAATAAAAAAGCTATAATTATAGAAAATTAGGAAAATACAGTAAAGAAGAAAGAAGATACTGCCCATAATTATGGCCACCACTTTGCAGTGTGCCAGGCCCCTTACATGTATCATTCCATTTAGTCTTCACCACAACCCTGAAGTATAGACTTTTTTAAAAGAAATTTATTTTATTTTGTCAATATACAATGTGTTTGATTATTGTGGCCCATTACCGAAATCTTCCTCCCTCCTCTTTCTCCCCCTCCCTCCCAGCAACCTCATATCTGTTCACTTGTCGTATCAACTTCAAGGAATTGTAATTGTTATGTCTTCATCCCTCCCCCAACCCCAGTTTATTTGTGTATTTATTTATTTTTAGCTCCCACAAATAAGTGAGAACATGTGATATTTCTCTTTCTGTGTCTGACTCGTTTCACTTAATATAATTCTCTCTAGGTCCATCCATGTCATTGCAAATGGCAGTATTTCATTCTTTTTTATAGCTGAGTAAGTATTCCATCGTGTAGATATACCACATTTTCCATATCCACTCATCTGATGATGGACATTTGGGCTGGTTCCAACTCTTAGCTATTGTAAAGAGTGCTTCAATGAACATTGGGGAACAGGTATACCTTCGACTTGATGATTTCCATTCCTCTGGGTATATTCCCAGCAGTGGGATAGCTGAGTCATATGGTAGATCTATATGAAATTGTTTGAGGAACCTCCATACCATTTTCCATAGAGGCTGCACCATTTTGCAGTCCCACCAACAATGTATGAGAGTTCCTTTTTCTCCACAACCTCACCAGCACTTATCATTCTGTCTTTTGGATATTAGCCATCCTAACTGGGGTGAGATGGTATCTCAGTGTGGTTTTGATTTGCATTTCCCAAATGCTGAGTGATGTTGAGCATTTTTTCAGGTGTCTGTTGGCCATTCATATATCTTCCTTTGAGAAATGTCTCTTTAGCTTTTTTGCCCATTTTTAAATTGGGTTACTTGTTTTTTTGTTGTAAAGTTGTTTCAGTTCCCTGTATATTCTGGATATTAATCCTTTGTCAGATGTATACTTTGCAAATATTTTCTCCCACTCTGTTGGTTGTCTTTTCCCACTGTTTCTTTTTTTTAAACTTTGTTTCTTTTGCTGTGCAGAAGCTTTTTAGTTTGATATAATCCCATTTGTTTATTTTTCCTTTGGTTGCCTGTGCTTTGGGTGTTGTATTCATGAAGTCTGTGCCCAGTCCTACTTCCTGAAGTGTTTCTCATATGTTTTCTTTAAGAAGTTTTATTGTTTCAGGGTGTATATTTAATTCTTTAATCCATTTTGAGTTGATTTTAGTATATGGTGAAAGGTATGGGTCCAGTTTCATTCTCCTGCATATGGATATCCAGTTATCCCAGCACCATTTGCTGAAGAGGCAGTCTCTTCCGCAGTGTATAGGCTTGGTTCCTTTGTCAAAGATCAGATAGCTGTAGTTGTGTGGGTTGATTTCTGGATTCTCTATTGTATTCCATTGATCAGTGTGTCTGTTTTTATGCCAGTACCATGCTGTTTTGGTTATTATAGCTTTGTAGTATAGTTTAAAGTCAGGTACTGTTATGCCTTCAGCTTTATTATGTTTTTGCTCAGAATTGCTTTGGCTATGCCTGGTCGTTTATTATTCCATATAAATGTCTGGATAATTTTTTCCATTTCAGAGAAAAATGTCATTGGAATTTTGATGGGGATTGCATCGAATTTGTATATCACTTTGGTAGTATGGACATTTTCAAAATGTTGATTCTTCCAGTCCAAGAGCATGGGATATCTTTCCATCTTCTTGTGCCCTCTTTAATTTCTATCAGCAGTGGTTTATAGTTCTCATTATAGAGATTTTTCACTTCCTTGGTTAACACAATTCCTAAGTTTTTTTTTTTTTTTTTTTTTTTTTTTTGGTGGCTATTGTTAATGAGAAAGCTTTCTTGATTTCCCTTTCTGCATTTTCACTACTGGAGAATAGAAATGCTACTGATTTTTGCGTGTTGATTTTGTATCCTGCAACTTTGCTGAAATCATTTATCAACTTCAAGAGTTTTTTTGTAGAGGCTTTAGGCTGTTCGATATATAGAATCATGTCATCTGCAAACAGGCAGAGTTCGATTTCATCTTTTCTAATCTGGATGCCTTTTATTTCCTTCTCTTCTCTGATTGCTCTGGCTAGCATTGCCAACACTATGTTGAATAGGAGTGGTGAGAGTGGGCATTCTTGTCTAGTTCCTGTTCTTAAAGGAAAAGCTTTCAGCTTTTCCCCATTCAGGATGATATTGGCAGTGGGTTTATCATATATGGCTTTAATTATGTTGAGATACTTTCCATCTATACCTAACTTGTAGAGAGTCTTTATCATGAACAAATGTTGAATTTTATCAAATGGTTTTTCAGCATCTATAGAGATATTCATATGGTCCTTATGTTTGATTTTATGGATATGGTATATCACATTTATTGAATTGCATATGTTGAACCAACCTTGCATCCCTGGGATGAATCCCACTTGATCATGGTGTATAATTTTGTGTATGTGTTGCTGTATTCTGTTACCTAGTATTTTATTGAGGATTTTTGCATCTATATTCATCAAGGATATTGGCCTGTAATTTTTTTTAGTTGTATCTTTACCTGATTTTGATATCAGAGTGATGTTTGCATCATAGAATGAGTTTGGGAGAATTGCCTCTGTTTCAATCTTTTGGAATAGTTTGTAAAGAATCGGTGTCAATTCCTGTTTGAATGTTTGGTAGAATTCTGCTGTGAATCCATCTGGTCCTGGGCTTTTCTTTGTTGGGAGCCTTCTAATAACAGCTTCAATCTCTTTTATTGTTATTGGTCTGTTCAGATTTTCTACATCTTCTTGGCTCAGTTTGGTAGTTTGCGTGTGTCCAGAAATTTATCCATTTCCTCCAGATTTTCAAATTTGTTGGCATATCATTGTTTATAGTAGTCTCTAATGATTCCTTGTATTTCAGAGGTATCAGTTGTAATATCACCTTTTTCATTTCTAATTTTTGTTATTTGGGTCTTCTGTCTTTTTTTTAGTTAGCCATGCTAATGGTTTGTCAATTTTATTTATGTTTTCAAAAAACTAATTTTTGATTCATTGATCTTTTGTATCATTTTTTTGGTTTTCAATTTCATTAAGTTCTGCTCTGATCTTAATGATTTCTTTTCATCTGCTAACTTTGGGTTTTGATTGTTCTTGTTTTCCTAGTTCTTTAAGGTGAGCTATTAGGTTGTTCACTTGCCATCTTTCCATTCTTCCAAAGTAAGCATTTAATGAGATAAATTTCCTCCTTACTACTGCTTTTGCAGTATCCCACAGGTTTTGGTATGATGTATCATTGTTTTCATTAGTTTCAATAAGTGTTTTCATTTCCTGTTTGATTTCTTCTTGGACCCATATGTCATTAAGTAGAATGCTGTTTAATTTCCATGTGTTTGTATAGCTTCCAGAATTTCATTTATTATTGATTTCTAATTTTAATCCATTGTGGTCTGAAAAAATACATGGGATAATTCCAAGTTTTTGAATTAGTTGAGACTTGATTTGTGACCTAACATGTGGTCTATCCTGGAGAATAATCCATGTGCTGATGAAAAGAATGAATAATCTGAGGTTGTTGTATGGAATATCCTGCAGATATCTGCCAAGTGCAATTGGTCTAACATGTTGTTTAAATCTTGTGTTTCTCTGCTGATTATTTGCGTAGATGATATGTCCAATATTAATAGTGAGGTGTTCACATCCCCTGCTATTATGGTATTAGTGTCTGTTTCCTTCTTTAGGTCTAATAGAGTTTGCTTTATAAATCTGGCTGCTCCGACATTGGGTGCATATATATTTATGATTGTTATGTCTTCTTGATGGATGAATCCTTTTATCATTATGTAGTGGCCCTCATTATCTCTTTTTATGGTTTTTAATTTAAAGTCTATTTTGTCAGATATAAGAACAGCTATTCCAGCTCATTTTTCATTTCTGTTTGCATGGTAAATCTTTTTCCATCCTTTCACTCTTGGTCTATGTGAGTCTTTATAGGTGAGGTGGGTCTCTTGTCTTTTTCGTGACTGGCACTCAGCCAGTGAGTGCACCGACCATTCCTATATAGGATCCGAACCCACGGCGGGAGCGTCGCTGCGCTCCCAGCGCCGCACTCTCCCAAGTGCGCCACGGGCTCGGCCCGAAGTGGGTCTCTTGAAGACAGCATATAGTTGGGTCCTCTTTTTTAATCCAGTCAGCCAGTCTGTGTCTTTTGATTGGGGAATTTAATCCTTTTACCTTAAGAGTTGTTATTGAAAAGTGTTGATTTACTCCTAGCATTTTATTGATTTTTGTTTGGATGTCTTAAGTGTCTTTTGTTCCTTTCTTTCTGATTTACTGTTTGTTTTCTGTATTTGTTGGTTTCTTGGGTTGTATATAAACTTTTTTTTTTTCTCTTCATTGTTAGCATTTTTATTTTACTAGTGGGTTTTGATTTTTCTTGAGTTCTTATGGCAGTGGTAGTTATTTTTCAGGTACCAAACCCAGTACTCCCTTGAGAATTTCTTGTAAGGGTGGTCGTGTGGTAGCAAACTCCTGCAGTTTTTGTTTGTCTGAGAAATATACTATTTGCCCTTCTTTTCGGAAGGATAGCCTTGTGGGGTAGAGTATTCTTGGCTGGCCATCTCTGTCTTTTAGTATTTTGAATATATCATCCCATTCCTTTCTGGCTTTTAGGGTTTGTGATGAAAAGTCTGATGTTAGTCTGATTGGGGCTCCCTTAGAGGGGATTTGACGTTTTTCTCTTGCAGCTTTTAAAATTCTCTCTTTGTCTTTGAGTTTTGCCAATTTGACTATAACATGTCTTGGAGAAGATCTTTTTGGGTTGAATACAGATGGGGATCTTTGAGCTTCCTGAATCTGAAGATCTGTGTCTTTTCCTATACCTGGGAAGTTTTCTGCCACTATTTTGTTGAATATGTTTTCAATGCAATCTCCTTTTTCCTCCCCTTCTGGAATACCCATGACTTGGATATTTGAGCGCTTGAGGTTGTCTGATATCTCTCTTAGATTTTCTTCAATGTTTTTAATTCTTTTTTCTTTTTTTTTTTTGTCTGCCCATGTTATTTCAAACAGCCCATCTTCAAGGTCAGAAGTTCTCTCTTCTGCTTCTGCAAGCCTGCTGGTTAAACTCTCTGCTGTGTTTTTTTATTTCATTGAATGAATTCTTTGGCTTGGCAAGCTCTGCTAAATTCTTTTTCAGGGTATTGATTTCCTTGTACATTTCTTCTTTCAGATCCTGTATACTTTTCCTCATTTCATCATGTTGTCTAGCTGAGTTTTCTTGTATCTCATTTAGTTTCCTTAGAATTCTCACTCAAAATTCCTTGTCAGATATTTCAAGGGCCTCTTGTTCTATAGGATCTAGAGCTTGAGAGTTATTACCCTTTGGTGGTGTACTTTCTTGGTTTTTCATATTTCTGGTATCTTTCCTTTAATGTTTAGTCATTGTGACAAGGGATTTCATGGTCCACTGGTTTGACAACTATTGTCTGCTAGGATGCTGCTGGGGCTGTGAATTTGGCACAGCTGTCCCAGGGTCTGCTCGGTCTCCCACTGGCTCCTCGGGCATGTGGTTGCCTCAGGTCTTGGGCCTCTCCAGGGAGGCTCCTCTCTGGTCAGTGCATACTCGGCCGGGCTGGAGATGGGGTCTGGCAGTAGCGAGGCCTTCCTGCTAGGTTGCACACTGGTTCCACGGGGCTTGTGGTCTCCATGGGACTTGGGCCTCTCTTGAGGGGGTGCCTCTCTGGTCAGCGTGCACTTGGCTGGGCTGGGGATGGGGTTCACTGGTACCGGTGAGGCCTACCTGCTTGGTCGCGCTCCAGCACCGCAGAGCGCACAGTCTCTGCAGATCTCGGGCCTCTCCAGCAGGGCACCTCTCTGGTCACCATGCACTGGGTTGGGGATGGGATCCCTTTATTTTTATATTCTAACAGTTATGCAGTGGTATCTCATTGTGGTTTAAGTTTTTGTTTCCTTAATAGCTGATGGTGTTGAACATCTTTTCATATACTTATTTACCATCCGTATCTTCTCTTTGGTTAAATGTCTGTTCCGGTCTTTTGCTCACTTTCTGATTATTTCTTTTTTTACTGTTGAGTTTTGAGAGTTGTTTATATATTCTATAAGAATTTTGTAAGATATATGGTTGCAAATATTTGTTTCCAGTCTTCCCTGTGCCTATTTTTACTAAATTTATAACATTTTACCATTTCTAGAGGTTCTGATCTTCTTATGGGGATATGGTTCCCACCTTTCAACCCCTGGTAATAATCTTTTGCATTTCACCATAGAAGAAGATTTTGTCAAACTTTCAGGGTTGTATTACAAAAGAAATAGTGTTTTCCAATCCTCTGTGCACCTTCTATTCAAAAAATTCTGACACTTCTCTTTGGGGATGTCTTTCTCCACACATTTTGTTTATGTGGTAAGATTGCTTTCAGTAATATGGCCAGCTTTTATATTCTTTGTGATCTCATTACTATGAATTTAGCCGCTTTCAGTATTTGTTCAGAATAACACCTTTAAGAAAAAAACATTTTGTAACTTCTCAAGGTCGTTGATGTCTTGAGGTTTCTTTTTTCCTCCTTTCCTTTTCTTCCTTCCTTTTGTTTTGTTTTGTTTTGTTTTGTTTGTTTTTGTTTTGTTTTAGCTCTGTGGCCATTCATATTTTACTTTCATTTTTAACCATTTTTTTAAAAAAATGATCATTTGACAACCTTTTGAGTCTAAGCTTTGGTAAGAATTCAGGGCTGAAGTTCTTTTTGTTCAAAATATGTTGGTTTCTGTTATTAGTGCTGAAGGGCTGAAGACTCTCAAGCCCTTGCCATTCTCCCAGCCTGAGCAATGTGAAGATAAGTGAAAACTAGGATTGTTCACGTAAACCTTTATTTACCAAGTGCCTGCTGCATGCCAGACATTGAATGCTAGGGTAACTCCTATTAAAGGGATTGAGGAAGGGCATTTACTCTTTCAGCTACTAGAGTTTGAGTTCCTTTATTATCATGCTCATCAGTGTACACTGGTAATGTGGAAGATTGCATGGAAAAGGGAAAGCCACACTGTCTTGTCACTGGTTGCTAACAGATTCAGGACAAGGACTCAAGTCTTCTATTTCCTACTATAGCATTAGTAACCCAAAGAAGTTGAGACGTTTTGTTATTCTTTACTTTTTCACAAAAGGAACTTTTTTTTTTAACATAAAAAGATAGCTAATTGAAATTTACTTAAACTTTCTAAGAAGTGAATGTATACCTGGAGAACAAATAATAGAATTTTCAGATATCAGAAATTTTATAAATCAGAATTAAAATAAATGCTAAGGAAAGACAAATATACCCTTCTGAACTTTGTATAATTGAGTACATAGAAAACTTTCTAGTTATATTTTGTCTTTATTTTTAGACCACCTCACAATCACCCCAAGTTACTAGCTAGTAAAATTATTATGGTACTAGCTGAAAATTTGCTATATTGTAATCAGCTTTGGGGACTGAAAACACAGAGAGGATGTCAGTGAGGCAGAAAGGTTTTCCTCTACTGCCCCTAGATAAAGCATATGGAAATTTGTTTCTTCCACAGTGGATTTCTACTTCTTGCCAAAGGAACAATAGAAAATATTTATAAAAATATGATCTTTGTGCACATTGCTAGGTTACTCAATTATGATGCTTTTTCTTTACAATACATAACCATTTAAAAAAACTGAAAGAGATAAGAAATAGGTAAAGGAAATCAGTAGTGTAAGGAAATACGAAATTGATATTATCATTAAGTCACTGCATATGGTAATAAACATTTTAAATTGCTAGAAGAGAAAAGATGTTTGAATACAAGCCAAGAAAGGATTCCAGTTAGCCACAAACTATAGCGAAGTACTTTCAATTCTAAAATCCCCTATTTTTATTTTCTTAAGTCTCTCAGATGTGGGTGGTTTAGTGTTGATCCTTAAAAAGTTTTTCACTGAATGAAATAATTGCCCCAAAATTACAAAAACATATGATCTACTCACATTGATTGTTAACTTTGATTTACTAATCTCCTCACTGTATTGTGTATCACTTAGATTATCAGCAACTTTGTTATTCATTCCTAATAATATTTCTGGATTTCTTATAAATGGACCCTGAGAGCTTACCTAGGGAGCTTACCCAGGGAATCATGTAAAGCTCCATAGCTACTCTTTATTTATTCTGTAAAATATAGATGTGTAAATATCAAAACCATCTGTCACCGTTTTCCCGCTGGGGCTGGTCTGTTGGCCATCTGGTTGTCTCCTTCTCACTGCTCCATTTGTCCCTCTTTGGGTGTGCACTCTCCCCCTCCCCTGAGCTGTGGCTCCATGGGGCTTTTCTCCCTCACTGAATCTTACCAGGCTCTTTTCTGCCTCTGTCCCTTTGCACTTGTTGTGTGACCTTGCAGAAATGCTCCTCCTGGCTTTTTTGCAGAGCTGGTGCCTCCTTATTCTCAAGGAGGACATCTTAGGAGAAGGCCCTTCCCTGAGCTCACTATACAGCTCAGAGCTCCCTGTCATTCTCTATTATAGACACCTACTTCCTTCCTTTCTAGCACTCCTCAAACATGTTTCCTCCACTAGAACATAAAACTCCATGAGGGTAAGGACACAGTGGGCACCCAAATATTTGTTTAACAAATGATTGAAAAAATGAATGCATTTTTAAAAAGCTCAACACCAAGTTCCTGAAGTCTTCCTGGAAAAGGGCATTTGGGCTGAATTTGAAAGTGGACTATGTGAAGAGAGCTGGGTATAGGAAATGAGAAAGAATTCAAGGAGAGGCTTGTGTAAAAGCAGTCTTATTTAAAAAAAAAAAATCTTTGGAATGAAGGTAGGCATTTGCATGTCTGTACTGGGCTTTGGGGGGAAGTAGGGATAAATGAAGAATAAGCTTTGGGGAGCCAGGAAAACCTTTTAACTAGGGGAAGGACATAATCACAATGGCAACAGTGTGGCATCTGGTGGTTGAGTAACAGGGTGTTCAGGAATTGCTGAGGAGTAAAAATCTCTACACGCCACTTCCTGTCAGGCTGACTTTTTTTTTTTTTTTTTTTTGCCTCCTCAGTGACTAAGCTCATTAATGCCTCAGGGTGAAACAGAATATATGTACAAACTGGAATTGTTTGTTTAGCCTATACATTCATTCCTGCACTCAGCAAATGTTCACTGATGCCTCCTCCGTGTCAGGCACTGTACCTCTAATACAATGGGCTATGTAAATCCATGTATATGATAATATTGAGAGTTGGTTTTGCACACAGAAAATGAGACATTACTTAGAGATTTAGCTATTTGTACTTGAGACAGCAAAGACAAAGCTGGCAAATAGCTCCCTAAGTCAGAAGGAGATATATTTAATTTGTTAAATGTTAATTGATTTATTACCCTGCACAGTAATAATTAAGTATCTAGAAACAGCTATCGGTAAAAAATATAACTATTGAAATGTGTGCTTCTTGAGGAAGCATATGTTTTCTTAGTGCCTTCAGATATGTCATTTGCTCTCTAAAGCCCCGTTTTTCTTCCACCTGGATCTCCACACATAACCCACTCCAGCTGTAACATCCTTAGATTGCTTATGTCACACATTTTTCCTTGTTTTGAAACTGGAGTACAATAGCTAATTTCACTATTTTTGCATTTATTTACAAAGCTTGAATTCCAGTGAAATAACTTAGCAAAAATATTGTTTTGCACAGAAAGAGGTATAGGTCAATCTTGAAAGTAGGTCACTTGTTATCACCACAGAAAAGGAAATGATTTTTTCAGAATATTAGTGTTTGGAGCTCTTGCTTATTGATAGGGAAAGGGTAGTTGCCATAGTGATCTAGCAGCCTCTGGAGGGAATGCGGTCATGGTCTTAAGCATCCGGCAACCCACTCAGTTTGGAGAGCCCCTCTGAAAAGGATTTCCTTCCATGGAAATTATTTGAGTTACTGAAATAAAAAAGTTTAATTTTTTTGTAACTCAGATTTGCCCAATTAAAAAAGGGTTTAATTTCTGTGGCTCAGATTTGTACTCTTACCTACTGTAATGAAAAGAAAAGCATTTCTAATAAAAGCTATGTATATGTTTTTCTTCAGGAATAAGGCTAAATATATTGCATGCTAATTATTCCTTAACTATGTTCTCAAATGCTCAAAATAGCCTTTATTCTTATTCATGTGAGCTAAAGACCTTGAAAACAAACCAATTCAACAACATGATGAATGAAAATATTTATCAATATTTGGGGTTTTTACAGTTTCAGTATATGTTCTTAGGTGGAAGGAATTCTCATGGCATATAGAAATCTGCTCAAGCCGTGCTTGAAACGTGGTGTGAAACGTGGGTGAAATGAATGACTTCATACTAATATATAGAACAGTAACGTAAATCTGCACTCAGTAGTTCTGAATCTGAAATTGCTCACAGCACAGACTGATGTGTGAACACAGTATTTACAGGACCAAGACCGCACATTTGCTCTGCAGCTGTGTTTAACGGTTATCAGTCTGGCGCACAGCATGATTGTTTTGGAGGGAGAATAGACACTTTAGATCCCTTTTGGCAGTTATGAAGTAACTGAAGTACCTACTGCTGAAGTGAATCATATGTACTTAATTAGATTTGCTACATAATTAGCATTTAAGGAAACCTAAGGAAAATCCTTGTGGGTTGGTGAATTGTTATGTCAAATGTAAGCATGCTCATTTGGAGAACTGGGAATTGAAAATGATGAAATTTTAATGCATCATAAACCCAGATATATTATATACATATATAATTTTTTAATTGAGCTTATAAAAGTGATACTTTCCCAGGGATGACTGACATACTTGTCCCAGAGAACAGGGACCTATCTGCTTCCATACACGGGGATAGATCCATCTGCATATGGCTTATGTCCACTGATGGCATACGTGCGTGCAGCTAGCTTTCTACCTCTAATGAGAGCCCACAGGTCTTTAATAAACACCCCAGTGCAAGCCATGGGGGCTGTGCCAGTAACCACTAATTGAAGCCAGCTAGTGCAGTCTGAGACGGTGAGACCCTGTACCGTACTTGTATTTACATTTTCATTTAAGATTAATTTAATTGCAATGGCTTGCTCAGTTGTTTGTTGTTTTCATTGCAAAAGAGGAATTTAACTTTATTCTCCAAGGACATTTCTTTAAATACCCCAGAAATTTTGTTCTATAGTGTTAGAATTCTACAAAATGAGTTAACCATGGTGAATACTGTGAGGAGAGGATTAAATTTCATATTCCAGTTTAAGTTAAGGCTCAGATAAACTTGTGAACCATGTTCATTTAAAATATTTTTCTAATCTATCAAAAGCTGTTACATTTTTATCAAATTACTCAGTTGCCTAAATTCATCTAGATTATATCATAGATAAGAAAATAAATGAAACAAGTTTAGTTTCCTGAGGAAGCACTTCAATGATCTTTTTTACCCTTATAATAGAAAAAACCTTAAATTTACAGCCTACCATGGGTTGAACATTGACCTTTTTCCTGAGAATTCAAAATCAACTTTAGAACTCCAGTGGCAGCTCATGCCCTGCACTCAAGCAAGCTGCTAGGAATTAACTAGAAACAAATTCCATTCATGTTCACCTTTCCTCTCATTCGCACATTTTCCTAGCAAGTATCTTTAAAAAAAAAAAAACCCAAAACATATAAATCCGAGCTTAACCTACTGTAACCCTAATTAAAGAGACCCATGATTCTGCAATAACTAATCCCTGCCTCCTCCCCAGAGGGGCATTAAACTGCTAAGCTTTTTCAAAGTTGTTTTTTTTTTTAATCTTGATTGGGTTTAATATAAACACACAGATAATTCCACCAGTTTCTCTTTCACAGGTACAATAATAGCACTAGGTCCAGAATTTGCCCTGTATCCAAGCAAGACTCTTTTGCACACTGTAATCTAAAGTCTGTTTCATGGCACTT
Organism: Cynocephalus volans; assembly: GCF_027409185.1. NCBI lineage: Eukaryota > Metazoa > Chordata > Mammalia > Dermoptera > Cynocephalidae > Cynocephalus > Cynocephalus volans. The sequence continues at coordinate 85,370,449 of NC_084464.1, forward strand.
GATATTAACCAGGGGAGCTGGTGCAAATACCGACAAACCGTGTACACCTGTGTGATACTGGTCACCTCAACCTCTCCCAGCATCAATTCCTTACTGGTGGCCTCCACATAGAGTTGTTAAAAGGATTAAATGAAACTATATAAATAGTTATATTTGTTTATTATTAATTAAGAATGTTCCTGTGGTTACTGTTTAGTCTGGGTTACTAAATATTTGGGTTATTTTTTTTTTTTTTTTGTAATCTGTATGTATGCAAATATTCTTTTTTTCGAACCAATAGGGATTTGGGCAAATAAATTTCTTTTTCTATAGGCCTCCATGTTGTTTCTATGGGTATCTGCCAGGATGTGTTGATTACACACAGGATTCCATGTGTCCGCGTCAGCTTGTGTACTTCATTATCTTTGGTCTGTGACAAATACGTAAAGTCCTTTGATCTCTGGTGGGATTGGGATATCATGCTATGTGTCTTAGCCTCTGACTCCTATTTGAGGGACCTGATTGAATTTATGTAGTTCAGCCCAAAGTAAATAAACAAAAAAATATTAAGTAAATGCTCTGGTCCATCTAAATAAAATATGTGACTATTACCCTTTTATATGAACTATGTAAATTTAGCTCATCCAAATTTATTAATAAGTAGTACCTTTGAACATTTCTAATTTTATATTTTTACACTTAACTGTAAAGTATCTACAACCAGATCTCAGTCACTAACCATCAGTTCATTAGTGGATCTATGGTTTTATCAGATTTATTAGAAAATTGTTCACATTGAGCATGCCATACAGAATTTGTGAGAATATGTGCAAAAATGGGTTCATCTTATCAGCACACCATTTCACTCAATTATGGGTCTAAAAAAGGAGGCATGTGTATTTTCCTCCTAATTCTGAAATATCTCCCAATTCTTGAAATTCTGACATGAAAATGTGTGCGAATTCATAGACATTCAACCTGAAAAGCCTTTCTGTAAGAAACATTAACCAAATTTAAAGATAGAAACATAGATATGTAAAATACATTTGGAAAGATAGGAAAATACATTTTGGATCCTGAATTTTATTTTAATTGGATACAGACAGTAATTACAATTGCTGGATTTTTTTTTTTTTTAATGAATAGGTTAAACTCATCATGCTAGCAAAAGTTGTCTGCATGTAAATAACGAGAACACTTACAAGCTTTTTCTTACTTAGGTCAGCTATTCCTGTTAGAAACCTGTTTGCCTTCTTAATTTGTTCAATTATTAAATTTTGGGAGAACAAATATAAATTTACTAGTAGGGTTCAATTAACATGTTTTTGACCACATTTCACTAATGGTAGTATGGAACATTTATTTCTGCTGTGCTTTGTTAGTAAAATTGCAGTTATCTAGTCACCAGAATTAAACTGCTGAAAAATGACTTGGTCTGATTTATTCATTCAGCAAAAGTAAGCTTTAAAGGCTGTGTTGCTATGGCACCCTAGATTAACTTAAAAAAAAAAATATATATATATATATACATATATATATATATATGTTTATTTTCAGTAAAAACATTGGCATATCTCTTTTGGCTTAATGAGATAAAATAAAGAGGATTTTTTTCCCCTTTTTCTTGCCTTTTTTACACTTAGTAAATTGTTTTGGCATTCTTTTAAACAAACTAAAAGGTAGAAATCTAACATATTTAAAGAGAAGGAAATAGCAGTAAAATGTAATATTTTATCAAAATCATATAATTTGTAAAATAGCAAATATTTTAGTCATTATTATTATTTTTTTAAATCCAGCTCTTCAAACTTTTTAGAAAGACAGTGACAGATTGGGAGAAATCAGTCTATTCTAGTGGTTTCAGTTTGTAATTACTCCTGAAACTTAAGAAAAGGTTGCAAAGTTGCAACAGTGACAAATCCGAATAGAAATCTTCTTAATGTAATTTTAATCCCCCAAATTCTAGAAGAATGTAATTTCTCTGTCATGAGACAAAGGAATTGTCAAGTCTCTTTAGCCAAGATTGATTTCTGCCTTCTGAACACCATTTGGTGGTGTTAGACTGCTACACGAAGAATTTTGTGGACAAGCAGAAAAATTGAATGCTTTGTAGGATCATCAAAAGTCACTTTTTAGGAGTATTTTAAATGTCCTGGTGCCAAGCAAACCAGAAATCCTACCTTACAGAGAGCGATTTGTTCTTGAGATGACCCAGTGCTGCAAGTCGCTTATGTTTATCATTACGCACCCGCATTCTAAGGAAATTCCACTTCCAAACGTTGTTGCCGTCGATGCATTCTTCTCTATAAGAAGAATTTGAACTATAAAATTTGAGAAGCTTAGCATCTGTGGAAATTTGAGAACATTGCCTTTTTTCCCCTTTATTGAATATAAAGTGTTTTAGCAAAAGCATTGTAGCCCAGTACATTTTCAGTGTTAAAACTTACATAGAGTGTATCTCAGAAGAATTTAAACTTTAGACTCTGAACTTTTAAAGCCTCAAAACATCTTTAGAGGCTGACTGCAGCCAAATAAATAGAATGTGTTGCAGGAAGATTTAATGAAGAAATCATTTTTTTAGCCTTTGTTTCTCACAGTGCCTTTCAGGTGAAAATGGTGAGACTTTGGGTCATAGTTCAAGACTGTATTCAGGGGAAATTTTGAAAGCAGAACCAAACCTTTCCAGGTTTTACCTGGAAAACCAAAGTGGATTAGATAAGATGCTAGTTTGTACGTTTGTGATTGCTAATTTAGATTTTATGAATATTAAAATAGTTAATATTTTAAAATATTTAAGTATGGTCCCTGAACCATAATAAGCACAATGTACTTTTTAAAGTACATTGCCTTTTTGGTAAGATTATAAATTATAGAAATGAGTTGGCACTTCCTTCCTTTCATTTATTTCTGATTTTAAAATAGCAAAATTTACAAAACCATAGTTTTGAAAAAATAGTAGCATTCTCCATTATATAACAATTATAATAATCTCTAAAGTACTACATAATTTTTTTATTTAATGCTAAATTTTATTTTAAAATTTATTCTACATCAGTTTCTATAGGTAATATGTCAAGATTCATAGACAGTTTTATATTAACGTATGTTTATATTCTGACACAACTATTGAATTTAACCATGAATCATTTCTATGAATATTTTAATACCATTCTCCAGTTTTGTTTTAGTAGCTAGACTATATATAGGGAAACCTATTTAGATCAGAAATAACATTTCTTTCTAACTTCAGAAAGTAAGCTTTCATTTTAAAAATGGAATCTGAGTTTAAATAAAAATCCTAATTTAGGATTCAGCTCTATTCTTTAACTAGCTGAAAGAAATCTTACAAAAAAAAAATCGTACCAAATTGCCAGTAATTTGCATTCAAGAAGAAGAAATAGAATTTTTTAAAAAATCAGCAGACATTGAAGATGTTTTATTGAAGTTAAGTAACAGAGATCCCAGATTTTTAATTTAGTCAAGATTATGATTTTACATTAGAAGCTTTGCTGAAATAGTTAAGCTTGACAATAACATTTTAGCTGTTATACAGGTCTAGATAAAATTAGATTATTCATGTGCTTTCTTAGTTATATTGGTTCAACTCTGTTTTAAAAGTGAGAGACGTTATATCAACAAGCATTTGTTGTATGCATCTCATGTGCATGATATTAGAAAAATAAAATAAATTTAGCTTTAACATATGGAGGAGCTTCCTGTTTAGGTTAGAGACTCTGCTTTCTGAAGAATTAATTTCATAGATCCACGCTTTGTGGAAAATTGGTACATAATAATGTATTTTAAACTCTGCTTTAAAAACATGATCCATACTATTTGAAGCATTGGCTTAAATGAAAAATAATATTTTACATTAGTAAAGTTGTATTTGTTTAATTCAGTAATGAAATTAATTTGGAGTTGCTGGCATGCTGCCTTCACAGTTTTCTGTGACTCATTTGCTGAGAAAGTGTGATTCAAGATACCAGAATCTTTTTTTTCTCAACTGCTAAAACTCATGTTTTGACTATGGGCAAGTTTTCATGGCAGATTTAAAACAAATTTAAAATAAATATTCTGTGATATTATTTGGAAGCTGTGTGATGTCTAACCTTACATGACTAGAACATAAACATAAGTCTCTAAATTGACAGATTTTAAAGCTATCAAATATATATCATTTTGGAATTTTCTCTTATTTTTAGAGTTTAACTCTTGCACTACTAAATTATGACCTCTATACAATTAACTGCATTTAGAAGCAAAATCTCTGTTGTTTTATTAACTTAATAAATAACAAGGACTAATGGTGATAGGATTTAGGTTAAAACATTCACACATCATTTAAAGCTATTTCTTAACATTATAGAGAAGAAATGATAACTCTATAATCTATACATTTTGTTCAGTGCTCATTACATTTATAGCTTAATTTACTCTCCCCCAAAATAAAATATATTATCTTAGTTTAAGTGTGTTATGGAGGCAAATAACAATTGCATGATATAACTTGAAACTTTTTGTTTCAAAAGTAATTTAAAAATCAACTTTTTGAGTTACTACTTTGAAACTAAGTTGTGGAATGGTGTTTCTCATTGTTCCAAGGAATAATATAAAATCCTGATTTATCAGATAATCCTACAGGCAACATAACGCCTTTGTTGACTTGCGATGTGTTTCTCATTACAGTGTCCTGCTTTTCTGACTTTCCATTAAATGTTTAGAAAAATTAGTTAATAGTTTTGTAGGAAAAGAAAGGGATTTTATCAGCCTATACCAGTTATAAGAAAGTAGAAACATATATAAAAGGCCTATAATTTTCCTATTTAACTTTGAACTTTTCATAGCTTTCCAACTCAAGATGGTACATAGTCTTGCACCGTAGGCTATATCCAACTTTCTGTCATTAGAACTGAGTAAAAATTATTCCAAAGTTGTTCTTAGAAAGAAATCTGAGCATAGAATTGCCTTAAATTTAAAAACAAACCAAATGCAAATGATTACTTTAAAAACACACCAAATGATATTGTGTGGTTTTTATTCTTGACTCTATTTTTTAAAGTGTGTATGCCTTCATCACATCCAGTTATCTTTTGGGATCTTTTACTTGTAGCCTTTTGGAAGCTGACAGACTGGCCACTTTTCTGTAGTATCACTGCTTGTTAATTTTTTTTTTTTTTTTTAATGGGGAGAGTCACCGTTTCTGGAGCTCTTGACTTCCCTATCTAGTATGCTCCATGCTCCCCTCCAGGGGGCAGCACTGGCCCCACCTTCCTTTGCGGCCTGAGTGCTTCCTGGCTCCCTCGTCATGTGCAGTGGTCTCTACTCTCCTTCCTCATGCAGCACTTGCACATTTTTGGTATTTTCTTACATTGTTTAAGACTTAGTAGATGTTCAGTAAATGGAGCTGTTGGGCATTGTTCTGTAAGGGTTGTTGTTACTTCTTGTGTTTGACTGTGTATCTAAATTGTGTCTTCAATGATGATTTGGTCCATCATTTCAAATACCTCACATTTATTATTAATAAGGGATTCCTCTCAGTTGGAAAATCTAAGAGAAAAACAAAAAATAAGTATTGAGCACTATGATGTGTCAGGCATGAAATCAGGTACTTTTCATGTGCAAACGAACAACCCATAGAGGCAAATGGGCAAGATAGCAATAGAATTACAAAACAATAGGAAGATACAATAATGCAGAATTTTTAATATTTCTGTTTTGCTGTTGAGTAAACACATTCTTGGAAAGGTTAAATCATAGTACAACAAAGATTCTCTTCAGATAGAATTCCAAATTCCATGCTGTATCAATTATATTATGCAGCCTTGCCATAAAAACAACAAAAAGATTTGTTGAGGGTGACTGAAGCCACAGTGTGGAATGCCCGAGACTGATTTCAGTGATGTAACTCCTGTGACACTGGAGCAGGAGGATTAGTGGCTGATGTTCTTAAAACTCTACTGGGGGAATGGACTTAGGTATTGAGAGATCTTGAGGGATCCCATGAGAGTACTAATATGTATGTATTTACATGCATATAATACACAGCATGTAATACATTTATCAAGACATAGGAATAAATGGAGTATGCTTAATTTTTAAAAACCTGTCAATAATATGTTATTTATCTTAAAACCATAATGGATTCTGTTCCATTAATTTGTACTTACCTTCTCTTACATGCTAGAATACTTAAAGGGTCTCTGTCCTCCCCAATTTCAGTAAGATACTTTGTTTTCCAAAAACAAAACAAAACAAAGAGATAAATTTGTTTTATTTTGTTACAGAAAATAGGCAAACCAAGATAATTTATTTTGCCTGTGTCTATGATTTTAATGATTTGGAATTGTTATTTCACATTGTTTGCTTCCTTTTCTGGCTATAATATCCATAGCAATCCAGATGGCTAATATATAAACAATTTGAGTTATGCTTACTTAAACCATTTAGTATAGTTTAAGAGGTTCTGTATACCCAGGACCATCTGTTTGTTGCTCTGTGTGTTACCTTCATGCTTAAGTTTGTGTTTTCAGCTTCTTCATAGGTCTTATCTACCTTCCTTATATATGTGGAAGAGGCTTCTGAGACTTGACTTAACCCATTATGCCTCTCAAGGCTCTGTTGTAAAACTTTGGTATTCCCAGTCTGCCTTTCGTTTTACCATTCTTTTTAATTTCCATTTCATTTTTTCCTTTTGTTATTACTATTCTTAATAGTAGTACCTCAAAATTAGCTGAAAAATGACTAACAACATGGGCTTTGTAGCCCAGTTTGAATCTTACCTGGCTATGTTTCTAGCTATTTAACCATGGGCAAGTTCCTCCATCTTGGTTTCCTCACCTATGAAATGGAATATAATACCTACCTCAAAGATTTGTTAAAATTATTAAAAGAGATAAAATATAACCCATTAACACAATGCCTGGTGCATCATAAGTGCTGGCCACTATTATTGTTATTAACATATTTTAGAATGAAAAATTCTCATAGTTGCAAAAAGGCATAGAGTAAATTCAAGTACTATATTCTAGAATTTCACATGGATCTTTTGGAAGGAACATCTATTTTTCTTTAAGTACCTGATTATGTGAAGGCACATACACAACAAAATATATGTAGGTGTTACTACATGTTTGTTTCAGAGTTCACTTTCAGTCCTTCTCATTGGATCCTGGGTGAAACTTCGGACCCTGAATAGCTGGAGAAAACTTTCTCTTGTCACCTGTCTGGGTTCTCTTCTGTTGTCCCTGGTTAAATCTTACACTATGATTTGCTTTGGAACCTCACAGTCACATCTGTTGTTCTAGACACTACGTGGAATCCTTCAAGCAACTCTGTGGGCTAGGCCATTATTTAATTCCTAATTTTATGTGGCTTACTATTTTTGAATCAAAAATCACCAAACATGGTTTTTAAAATAGGGGTGTGTTTACATGGCCAGAGGAACAAAAGAATATGATCAATCTGGATTGTCTTGAAAATGCAAGGCACATGGTTGCTGTAGTAATGGTGTTCATATGGTTGTAATGGAGAGAGATACACTTTGTGAAGGATTAATCTTGTACATTAATCTGCAGATCTGCCAATGGTATTCAGATATTTTTCTGTGTGTGTCCATGTGTATGTGTGAGTGTGTGTGTGCAGCTTCTGTATGAAAATCTGAGGCTGAACCAGGGTGCCTTGTTTTGGTAGTTGCTCAAAGAAACATACACAAAAATCATTTGTATGTGAACCAATTCAGTGGAAAGTAAATCTGTACTGCTGCTACATTGACCCAAAAATCTTTTTTGCAACTGCTTTAAAAGAAGTTTTAACCAAAGTCCATGGAAGAAAGAACTTAAGCCTCTTTAATATACTTTGGTTAGCAAAAAGTTAGAATTTCAAACTGTTTCAGTCAGTCAGAGGATATCTTTGTAAAATTGAATACCTGTTCACAATCTTCTGTTATGTATCCTTGAATTATCTTCCATTATTTTTACAATACATTTTATGTACTTATAATAAATAATATAATCATTTAATTACACATAATTTATAGTAATTGTTCCCCAAATAAGGAAACCTTATATGTAAAAATCACAAATTCATGTAACATAAAATAGGAACTTCTATTCACATAAAATGATTCTTCACTTTTTAAAAAATTTCAGTGTCATTTGATTACAAAATTAATACTCTTTTATAAAAACTCAAACAATATATATATATAATGTACAAAGTGCAGTCTTTTCTCACCTCCTTGCAATTGCCAGCCTCAAGGATAACCACTGTTTACAGTTCAAGTGTGACCTCGCAGGAGATGTTTCTATAAGTCCATGCAAACATATATATGTATGTATTCCTGGAAAGAGTGATGCGCACATTCTTGAGGAGTTAGAAGCATTACTATTTGAAAAAAATGTAGTTTGATGATGTTAGTCATTATGGTAAAAGGAATGATTTTAACAAACACTGACAGATCATTTTGTGATAGGCCAGCTTTGCGAGTTACTAGTTCAAAAGAATATTATTTTATGACAGGTATAAAGTCAAGGCATTTAGTGAAATATTTTACCTTTGATTTTCTGTGTTTTACAGTGTCCCTGGATAGTTTGTTTACAGAGTGTGGTACTTAGGAAAGATGGAAAAACAGCCTGTGTCAGCCAAAGTAACAAAACTGTGTTAATCCCAAATTGACAATTTAAAGCCCTTTAAGATTACTTGTTACAGTCAAGAAACAATCTATCCAATCTGTCATCTCTTTTCAGCTTAGTAGTGGAATCTCTTAGGTGACTCTTTAAAACCATACATTTTAAAGTTCTGAAGTTGCTAATGGAAATTACTTATTGCCAGGAAATACCCACACTTATTTGGTGTTTGATGATGAAAGTCGTGGTGATTATATGGGCCAAAGGGAGGGCTGCAAATGTCCAGTTGGTTCTCTTTGGAGCTAATTTGTCCTGCTTGCATGTCCTTCCTGCCCCAATACACTTGTCACTGGAAGAAATATGCACAGTGGGTAGGTATTGAGCATGAGGTATCTGATTCCTTCATGTAAAAATTTCTGCTCAAAGGAAGATTTAAAAATACAGTTAGTACAATGTTTAAGAAAATTTGGGCCTCTTTGAATCCTTTGTGAAGCAAGGCAATGTATAAATATATGAATAAAAACCAAAGATTTTATTTCAGGTAATAGCTGCGAATAGCAAAATAAATATTTTTCTTATTTTTTAGATTGACAGAATTGTATGTAATGTGATGTTATATACACTGTAGAATAGTTAAATCTAGATAATTAACAAATACTATACCTTACATGTATATCATTTTCATGTTGAAAATACTTAACATTTACTCTCTTTGCATTTTTCAAGAATACAGTGTATCCCATTAACTATAGTCACCATGCAGTAGATCTCTTGAACTTATTTCTCCTATCTAACTGTAATTATATATCTTTTGCCCAACATCCTTTGCCAACATTACCGCAGCCCCAGCCTCTGGTAACCACCATTGTACCCATTATACTCTCTACTTCAATGAAGTCAACTTTTTTAGATTCCACATGTGAGTGAGATCATGCAGTATTTGTCTTTCTGTGCCTGGTTTATTTCACTTAACATAAAGTCCTCCATGTTCAACCATGTTGTCCTCAAAACATTAAAAACAGGACTACCATATGATCCAGCAGTCCTACTACTGGGTATATTTCCAAAGGAAATGAAATCAGTATGTCAAAAAGATATCTGCACTCCCATATTTATTGCAGCACTATTCACAATAGCCAAGATATCAACCTAAATGTTCATGTATCTTTCTCCTTAGATTTCAAAGATTTTATTTCCAAATTTGAGATTTTTACTTGAATAACATTTTCTTTTTTCCTCTGAAGCTTTCCTAACAGTGTTCTACCAGGGTTGGGATTTTACATGTTTGAGCCAGATCTCTAGCTTCATGGAGCTTGTAGTCTCTCAGGGGTGACAGATAAGTGGATGACTACAGTGAATTATGCTGAATTTGGTGATGTGGGAACTCAGGGAAGAACCCCTCCCTCACCTGTGATTCAGTGGGGAGTTGCTGTCAAGGAAGACTTCCCAGCAGAGGTGACTCCTAAGGCGATACCCGAAAGGTGTGCACACATCAGTCAGGCAAAGAACAGTGGGTTTGGGGAGTGAATGGCCAGGGAACCAGCAGCATCTGCAAAAGCCTGGCTGTGAGAGAGATGAGGACACTGTCAAGTAACTGATAGAAGTTCAGTCTGGTTGTAGTGTGAAGGAATTACAAACATTTATTATAAAAGTAATTGATGTTCATTGTATAAAATTTGAAAAATACAAATAAGAGAAAACATATATCATCACTAATTTCAACCTTCAGTGTTAATTATTGTGAACATTTTATTGTGTTTCCTTCCCTCCCATGTGTAAAGTGCAAATGATGATACCTGTCATCTCAAAATATTTTTTTGAGAATGAATGAGGAGTTATTAGTGTATTTAAGACTTAGTGAGAGCTCAGCACATGGTAACTGCCACTTCTGTGGATGTTTTCATCATGCCTTACATTTATGTTCATAGGACAGTACATTTGGTATGACCTCAGTTTGGATTAGACAACAGACCAATATATAGGCGTAAAATGCATATACATATATGAAAGTATATAAGCAAAGTGGGATCATGCCAACATGCTTTTTCTATGTTACAATGTACTTAAATATTTTTAATGTCCTTGGATGCAGTTGTATTTTAAGTGAGATTTTTTTTAAGTTGAAAAGTTTCATTTTTGTGAATAAAAATATTCTTAGTCATCTCGATTCTTCTCTACAGGAAGAATGTTTCTTGAACCTAGAGGCTCCTATATCAAGAGTTTGTGGGTATGACACACCATTTCCTCACATTTTTGAGCCATTCTACATCCCAGACAAATGGAAGTGCTATGACGCCCTTCGAAAAATGATCAACTATTGACCACGTAGGTAGGTAAGCCCTACATTTTGAGAACGCTAGTGTGTCCTCCTGACATTGATGTACTGTTAGCCAGGGAGCAGCAGTCATCAGTGTGTTGTATTTTGGTAAATGGCAGCTTTCAGAATAAAATATTTACATTTGATAGAAACGTATTGAGCATATGTATTATGTGATTTCTAGAAAACAGATGCATACAGATGTTAACAAGGAACAATCACTAGATGAAGATGCTCTCTGCCATGGTTTAGATTGCGATATACCTTATACCACCACTATTCCAGCTATTACTTTCATTTCCGTATATTTTTTCAACTATTTAAACCATTTATGAATTGGGGTAATTTTTGTTATTTAAAAATGGCCCCCAAACACTATTAATTTGGGCTCCAGTTATTTATATGATGATTCATAACGTTCTGAAATTTACCTTTATATTATCTGAAAAATAGATTTGTTGAGCAGAAAGCCTCTTTATTGTGTACAAGAGAAATTTTTACTTTAAAAAAAAAAAAAAAAAAAAAGAACCAAACTGGAAATCCCATCATCACTACCATTTACAGAACCTTTTTTGGCAAGTAAACATTTTTTAAATAGTGGACAATAAATTATATTTATTGTGATTTTCTAAGTCATGCTTATCTGCTCCTTTAGCAGTGTTATTCTAACAAAAATGAATACCATTAAAAATTATTGTCAGTTTTTCAGGATTTTAATATAGAAGTTGCTATCACTGACACACTGATTTTGAAATGTTTGAAAATGAGTCAATAGGATTAGATGGTTTACTTTTTGATATCTAGAGTGTCCAAAAAATAATACATTTTGAAGAACCATGAGTTTTTAAAGGAAAAAGGAGAATAAGCTCTGTATAATAGCAAACCCTATACTTTTTAAAGATAAGGAATGCTATAATTCTTGAATTCTGTGTGTATGTGGGTAGTAAAGCTAGCTCACCTAAAACCGAAGACATCTTTACAGTTGTACAGATGAAGAAAATAGTGCCACCATCTGCCGCTGTGTTGCCACAATCCCTACATTTTTTGTAGTTCTATTCTGAGAATATTGTTATGGTGTAAGTTAGGGCCTTTAGTCCACATACCCCTGATGTTCTCTCAGACATGCAGGTGTAGAAGCTCTGTTTCTCATGTCCTCTTGCTGTCTGTGAAAGCAACTGGTTTCTACAATAAATCCCACTTAGAACCAGCTGGGGCGACTCCCTCATTTTTGTTGTCCATGTTGTTCCCTTCCATGGACCATCCCCCATGGGGAATCAAGGGAATAATCATGGCCACATACCTTGCTGACATTTTTAAAGTAATATTTAGATGCTGATTTTAAATTTGGATTATGTATTTCTTTTTAAACATTAGAAAACCTATACTGAAAATATGATAAAAGAATAACTTTTCTATGTTTAAAGTTAAATATGGTATTAAAGAATGTAGTCATGATTGCAGTTGTGCATGTCTGTAATTGTTACTAATTTCTTTTTCAGAAAAACTGGAAGATTATGACTAGATGCATATGACTAGATGCAAAATTTTCTGAATTTTTTATATTTCCTCAGACTTATTTCTTCTTGAAGATAGAGTTTTTATGAAATGAACCATCATGGATATCGGCTGAAAGGTTGTAAATTAATTACTACTTTATTAACATGCATGAATTGGTGATTTCCATTAAGACTGTTTCAGATTAACTTTTTAAAATGTTGCACATGGTAGTCTTATAAATTCTGTTTAATTAGATCTGTAAATATTAGATATGGGATAGTATTCAATAAAGTAAAATCAGATTGTCTTCAGGTTGTATGTGTCCTTTTGTCTTCATCAGTAAAAAGAGTTTTTTATTGCAGAGTAATAGATTGTTAACTTGTTAATTAAATCTGAATTAAAGTGAAATATTTGCTCTAGAAATGCTGACTCTTCGACTTTACTGTATTTGATTTAGTTATTTATGTCCAAGATGGTTGTATGTTGGCAAAACTTCTGGGCTGTTTTTCCTCGTTCTTCCATCTTGCCTCAGCAAGGTTCCTGGTGGACGCACTCACTTCTTGTCCGGAGTGCGGTGGGGCAGGATGGATCCTGCTGCCTCTCTTCCTTATTTTGGGAGATGCTCAGCAAGAGCCTGTTATAAAACTGCCAGACTTTAGCTGCAGTTGTAGTTTTTTGCTAGGCTGTTGCAAAGCAAATATTTTTTCTATGTTCTTTATAATATTATGTAGATGAAAAAGAAAAACAAATTAGCAGCAACAGAGGGCTCTGCCAGGTAACATTGCCAGGGCCTCGTGTTTCTTACTCTGCCTCTGCTGCCCCCTACTGTAGTTTTAGAGAGGCCTGTACAGCCGGGGGAAACCACCTGCAGAACACCTCACCCCTGGCCCAGCCCTCAGAGATTGAGCTGGTAGACACGCGTCCCCTCCCATAGTCCCAGCAGAGTTTCTTCTCACAGGTCCCAGCAGAAAGGTCTCCACTCCCAAAAAACAGAGAAACAGTGCCGTCATTTTCCTTTCTCTGTAGGCCCTGAAAATGGACTTTTTTTTTTTTTCCTTGAGCAGCTTTCTGGGGCAGATGAGGGCTGTCCTGTGCGGATGTGGTAGGGGCTACTTATCTGGTGCTTTCCAGAGACATCCTCCTGGCGTGAGACTCTGCATTGTCCATGAGTTGTTTTGTTGTTATTGTTGTTGTTTAAATTTATTTTTTTTATTGAATCAAAATTTATTATACATATTTTTAGGGTTCAACATTGCGATATGTTGATCAAATCAATATTATTAGCATATATATTGTTACAAATCATAATTATTCTTTTTACCCCTTGAAAATAGACATTTTCTTATGACTACAAATGTAGTTCTTCCTTTAAGACTGTAATTTAAAAAGTTGTATCTTGTTTATTTTTACCAGCAATTTAGAGGATACAGAAGGTAACATTTGTAGATTGCCAGAAACTTGGAGCCAAAGCAAAGGCACTTTATCACAGATTTTGGATAGCAATAGGCTGAAATAATGAACCAAAGCATTTGTTAGGGGGAAAAATAAAGCCCTGCCCTTGGATTAAAAATAGAAAAACTGTACTATATAGGATGAGGAAAGATGTAGTTTGTCAGCAGCAAGTTTAGAAAAGATGTAGGGAAGCCATTTGGCTTACTGTACAGGACATTCTGAGTTTAAGGGGCCAAAACTCAGTATGGTCCTTGGCTTTGGTCTTTGTTCTCTACTAAAAGCTCAAGGCATCCTGCAGGGAACTCTGTGCTCACGTGGTCAGTCCAGCAGAGCAGAAGATGTACAGTAGTCCATTACATCTTGGTGGATGATGGGTTCTATTTGAACATATTCATTTTAGTTTAACTAATTTTTTTTTCAGTTGATTAAACTTATTATACACTTTATTGCCATTGTATCTTTTTAATATTATTTTTTCCATTCATTTGGTATTTTAAGAATTTCCCTTAGCTATTTAATTTCATTTTCTTAACCCTATTTTTGAAATAGCAAGCATGAGGATAATTAGGGGGATAATCTGTGCACCAAGTGCCTGAGTTTGAGAGCATCTTCCCACCTCCAGTTAGCATTGCAGTCTGTTCTCTCTAGTAACCCCCTTCCCTTCCAAAATAAACAGCTTACGGTTAATATTAAATTCAGTCTACAGCACAAGACATACATGTAGATCTAAATAATTGTAAAAAATGCATTTGTTACCTGAAGCAAATGTTCCATATTGTGAAAATAAGAAAATAGTAGTAAGAAAGCACTCAAGAGATGTTAAATGAATGCCAAGTCCAAAATCCTCCACTATTCCCAACCTCAGCATAATATATCTATTCCCAGTGAGAACGTGGATACATAAGTTAATTTGATATTATATTGTTTAAATTATTCAGTTCCTTTAGGAAAAAAAATATGACATAATATTCATGTTCTTCCCAACTGAAAGCTAAGTAACCAGACCTGTGTACTTTAGAACAATAAATGAGGCATATGATCAAGAAAATTAGCTCAATTCAATCCCTTAGGTTTAAATTACATAATCTAGAAACTCTCAGTGAGAATCTTTAGAAGGCCCACAGAGGATCCACTTTCTGTTTAACAGAATCCCCTTCTCATCAGCTTGCCTGTAGTGGATGCGTGTGGTTTCTGGCTGCCTGGCATTCCTGCCCTTCTCTTCTAGTAACAGCACTGCTGGTTGATTAGAGAACTCCCTCTCCCCACCACATGTGGTTCTGGAGGGGCTGCCAATCCCAATGTTGTCTGACATTAGCCACAAAATGGTCCTGACTCAGACTCAGCCAGGTACCTCAGAATAGAAAGGTTATCCATGCAGAAGTGAAAATTAGCCTTGGCCTTGTCAACAACACTGAATTCTAACTTTTGCTTGTTCCAAGTACACCTGAGGATACAATTGTTAGATATTAACCAGGTAGGCATATAGACTGTGTTGCCTTTAGCAAGAATCCTTGGCTGAGGGGTGAAGAGCATGACCCCAAAGAAATTATGTTGGAATTTCCAGGCAGACGTGAGGTTTGGAGATTCTGATATACACCTCTGAGCCATCATATTGGGAATGTCATAGAAAACGTTTATATATGGGCAAAGATTTAGAAACCCTGGTACCTTGATACTTCCCAGTAAATACTGATTAAGATATTTACTCAAAAAATGAGAGAGAAAACAAGAACAAGAAAGAGGAAATCCCGACTGAAAGGACTAGAAGTGAATGGAAACAGTTTAAATAAAAAGATGTACATCTAAATAATTGTCTTAAATACACTTTTTATGTGAAATAATGGCTCCATATTATAAAAATAAGAAAGCCACTATATCGTGGTGATCAGAAATATGACTTAAATTGACAAAGACTGGAGTAGTAGATTCACAGATGGACTTCAAAAGCACTAACACTTCATCTTCAGTGAAGGGGAGTATAACATAATTATTCTGATAGGATAAAGCAAGGCCAAACATAGAAATTAAGACAATAAACGTAATAGGCTAAATTTCCTAGTTAATAATAAAGAACTTAGTTTGGGCTAAGAAACAAAACTTGGGGCCGACCCTGTGACACACTTGGGAGAGTGCGGCGCTGGGACCACCGAGGCCGCGGGTTCGGATCCTATATAGGGATGGCCAGTGCGCTCACTGGCTGAGCGCGGTGTGGGCGACACCAAGCCAAGGGTTACGATCCCCTTACCGGTCACAAAAAAAAAAAAAAGAAAGAAACAAAACTTGATTAAAAGCTGCTTACCATAGTCTTGAAATAAGTTGACCTAGAAAGGTTAACATTTGAAAATGGACATATATGAGGCCACTTCAAAAAGTTCAAGAAAAGATTTGTATTATCATTTAATTCTATTTGTCCTTAATGTTTTTGAAGTACCTGCATATATGTTAAGCAAAAGTGAAAATGAAGAAAACAAATGTGGCAGAATTTATATCAGACAAAATAGAAGACAAGGGAAAAAATATGTATTCAATATTGACAAAAGGAATACATCACAGTGAAGGTATGACAGTTAAATCCTTTGTATTCCAAATATGTAGTATTAAAGTGTAAGCAAAAACTTATAAATACAAAATACATGGACAGAAAAGTTGTAGAAAATGACTTTATCACCTCACTTTCAATTTGGCAGATGAAGTAGACCTCAGTAAAATACTATAGGATATTTTAATTACATAAGTAATAAGGTTGAGTCAATAAAAACATTTTTAAAACTTTTTGTCTCCACAAACAGAGTATATTCCTTAAAGTATACACAGCACAGTTAAAACTATTGATCATGTACTAGGGCACAAAGAAAAATAATAGTAAATTTACCAAAGAAAAGAGTATTAAAAAGCACCATGTTTTCTAATCACATCCAAAACTAATAACAAATATTCCAACCACTTGGAAATGAAAAAAGCACCTGGCTTAGTAACAGTAGAACCAAAAAGGAAATGTAAAAGCAATTAGAAAATACTTAGAACGTGAAATCACTGATGTGCTTCAGCTAAGATTCTTTTCAGAGGTAAATTCATAGACTTCAAATCTTTTAAAGAAGATAACTGAAAACATAAGAATGTGAGAATAAAGGAGAAAAAAAGCACAAAAAGAATAAAAACTAAAAGTAGAAAGTTCCAAATGAGAAAAAACTAAAATTGAAAAGTTATTTTCATAAAAATATTTTTTTTCTTTAATTTTCTTTACAATTTCTGTATCCTGTGAAGATGGAGCTATGTTATTACATAATGGTATTTGTCAATGAAGACTGTGTAATGGCTATGCCTGCGTTGGCTAATATTGTCAATGTCCTTTCTTTGAGGAGAAGGAAATAATTTAGCAAAACCTAATAGTTTGCCCATAGTGTTGATAAACAAAGGTCCTTGCTGTTAGGATATTTTATTCCATCATTATAAAAAAAATTTTTAGGGTCTTGATTTGCTAAAAGTTTCTTTGCTTTCTTACTAAGGCCTCCTTGGCTACCATAAGTATTTTATTTACTATGAACTCATAAGATTTAGTGGCTATAAAGAATTAGAATAATTATTTCAACAATGTTTTCTTGATCATTTGGAACATCTACCTACTCATGTATCGTGTTTTCCCCCCTCTGCTATAGTTTGAATGTGTCCTTTAAAGTTTATGTGTTAGAAACATAATCCCCACTGCAAGTGTTAAGAGGTGAGACTTTTAAGAGGTGATTAGGTCGTGAGGGCCCTGCCCTCATGAATGAATTAATGCTATTTTCATGGGAATGGGTTAGTTATCTTGGGAATAGGTTTATTATCACAAGGGTGGATTTGTTATAAAAACAAATTTGGCTCTCTCTGTTCCTTGTTCTCTTGTGTTCACTCTCTTGTCCTTCCACCTTCCATCATGGGATGACACAGCAAGAGGTCCCTCACCAGATGCCGGTGCCATGCTCTTGGACTTTCTAGCCTCTGGAATCATGAGCCAAATACATTTCTATTGGTTATAAATTACCCACTCTATGGTATTCTGTTATAGCAACACGAAATGAGCTAAGACACCCTCCATCTTCAATGTTTTATTGGTTCCAGAAGGGCAGAGATCTACCCGTTTTGTTTACTGCCAATTCCACAGAGTTTAGGATAATGCTTGGTCTATGGAAGGCTTTCCATGTGTTGCTGAATGAACAGGTGGAAGGAAATGCAGGCCTATACTTGAATCATACCTTGTACCTGACAAGCAGTTAGAGCTCTCTTTGGCTAGTGTGCACATTTAAAATGATATGTTGATATCATTTGATATTCTATACCAGTAGCCATTAATTCCACCAGAATTGTGGGGTTGTATTTCATTTCATAAAGAATTTCAGGAACATAAACAGTCCCTTACGTAGGGCTAAACCTCAAGGGTCCCCAAGAGATGGGCATTGTTTCTGTATTTAGGCCTGTTTCTTCAGATAAATTTCAAAACCATGCATTTGTTAAATAGCTCTGTGATAATATTGTACATTAAAACATATGTGTATTTAGGCAAACTAGGATAGAATGCACATTCACCAAAACTTGATTTAGGGGTTATGAGATTGAGGGTAGCTTTCTTTATTTCCTTAATCTTTTCTGTTCATGTAGTTACAAATGGACAGTTGGCCTGGCTCAAGTTATCCTCCCAGTGGCTATGTCAGTGCTTTCCACCTTCTCAGGTGGGTAGAGTCTGCAGGCTTGGTACCTGGCAGTGGTAGAATACGACCTCCTTGGTCACAATGACTGGTCGAGAGAGAGAAGGTAACCAAAATTGGGCCAATCAGAGCCCTTTGTCAGAATTTTTGAACTGATAGATATGGGAAGATGGTATTCTGGAGGGATATATGGCCAATTCCCTATGGAGGAAGGTCTTCTTCATGTGAAAAGGAATGAGACCACTGTACTGAGGAAGGCCTCAATGCAGATGGATTCTGTCAGTCACCCCCGGGGCCAGCTCCACTTGTGCTACTGCAGCCCCAAGTGTTCTCTTTCTTTCATTCTGTTTTCTTTGTTCGAGTGGTGTTTCTGTTGTTTGCAACCAAAAACATTCTAATTCAACCATTCTAGTGCTTTGGAATATAGTAAATTTGAATGATGAAAGTCCACATGTTTTTAATAAAGTGTACTTGGGGAAAACCTTCCACCTTTGGGATTAGTTTATGTATTGTGCTTGATTTTTTTCTTATCTATGGCATGCAAATTAGCTGCAGATATTGTGTTAATATCAAGTGTCTTAGCCATAAGATAAATGATTTCAGACCTTCAGCCTGAAGGTTGAATGCTGGCAACCTTTCCTTAGACCAGGAAAATGAGCAATTCCACAGCATCTGTCTTTTAGAAACCTTACTCTTTGGAGGCTTATTCATATGAAGCTCTTTACACCAGTCATGAGACCTTAGAATTATTGTTAAACTTAACCATATATCTGAAAAACAAGGCTTGGAAGTTTGCTTTTTCAAAGAAGTTTAATACGCCTGTTGTCAGCCTCATAGCTAATTTCTCTTTGAAAATACTTTGCATAAAATCCCCTCATTAACCCCCTCCCTCTGTTGAAGCTTACGTTTACTTTCATCCTTTTAATGAAATATTTGAAAGAGGTTTGAGAACAATGTAGTGAATGTCTGTGTACTTTCCACGTAGCATAAAAATTGTAAAGAACAATTCATCTTTCATAGTCTTCCCTAACCCAGAGGAAAATTAAGGCCCCATTAACAGTAATAAGTAGAATTTTTTAAAAATTCTGTCCCAACAGCTAGACAACTCCACAAGGCTTTTCCCAATTATTTTTGAGAATTGCTGGAGAGATGCTTTCAAATACAGTCATTTGGACAACCATGCGGAGTGCATGGTTCTCTCTGGCTGTGGTTCCAGCTCCCTGCAGAAATGTCTGCTGCCACCAACTCCAGAAGGTGCCTCAGGGCTGCTCCTGCCACAGGTGCCATTTGCAGCTGATACTAACTGCTCTGAAGCTCCCCTCAAAGCTGTTTACAGGTGTGGATGCTGTTGATGCTATTCTTCATTGGACCCCTGGAGTGGTGACAATGCTCTGTGTTTTCCCTGGAGGCAGAAGAATTCCCCACCTCCCATTGACATACATGGATCCCCAAATAGTGTGGCCTTGTGCCCTAACATCTCATTGACATTTGGTGAAATAGCATGCGGCTGTTCATCAGACAAGTTAAATAACAGACTAATTGTTGTACTTAAAAGGTGTCCCTCTCCAGTGCTCAAGCATTGTTACCAGACTAAGCCTAGTTCTCCAGCTCCTTTTTCTCTGAGAATGGGCTTTTCCAAAAGGCTGCTCTGTTTCTCAGTACACATACACCATTAACCAACTTGACCGTACTTAAAGTCCCAACTTAGCTTACTCTTCTTTTTTTCTTTTTAATTAATTAATTTTTTAATTGAAACATAATTCATTATACATATTTGTGTGATACAGAGTTGACTGACAATATTTGTGTACAATATGTGATGATCAAGATAGTTGACATATTCATTATTATGAAACTTACTCATGTTTTGGGTTCATTAACCACAGTTCGGTTCTCTCCTTCTGAGAGTTCAATGTATTATTGTGTTTGTTGTTTCTTTGTTTTTTTCTTGCTTTTGTTTATTTTTTAACTCCCACTTATGAATGAGGATATGTGGCATTTCTCTTTCTGTGCCTGGCTTATTTCCCTTATCATTACTTTCTCCAAGTTCATCTATGTTGCTGCAAATGGCAAAATCTCATTCTTTTTTTATGGCTGAGTAGTATTCCACTGTGTATATATACCAGATCTATTTTATCCAGTCATCTATTGATGGACATTTATGTTGGCTCCATATCCTGGCTATGGTAAATAGAGCTGTGATAAATATGGGAGTGCAGGATTCCCTATGACAAAATGATTTCCATAACTTTGGGTATATACCCAGTAGTGAAATTGCTGGTTCATATGGTAGTTCCATCTGTAGTTGTTTTAGAAACCTCCATATTGTTTTCCATAATGGATATACTAATTTACAATCCCACAACAGTTCCTCTTTCTCTGCATCTTTGCCAGCATTTGTCATTCTTTGTCTTTTTGATAATAACCAGTCTAACTGGAGTGAGATGATATCTCAATGTGGTTTTGATTTGCATTTCTATCATGCTTAGTGATTTTGAGCATTTTTTTAATGTGTCTATTGGTCATTTGTATGTCTTCTTTTGAGTAAAGTCTATTCGGCCCCTTTGCCCATTTTTTATTTGGATTGTTTGGGTTTTTTTTTTTTTTTTTCTGTTAAGTTGTTTGAGTTCCTTGTATATTCTGGATATTAACCCCTTGTCAGATGCATAGTTTGTAAATATTTTCTCCCATTTTGTAGGTTGTCTTTTCATTCTGTTCATTGTTTCCTTTGTTGTGCAGAAGCTTGTTAGTTCGATATAATCCCATTTTTAAATTTTGTTCTTTGTTGCCTGTGCTTTTGGGGTTTTATTCATAAAGTCTTTGCCCAGTCCTATATCCTGAAGTGTTTCCCCTATGTTTCCTTTTAGGAGTTTTATAGGTTCAGGTCTTATTTTTAAGTCTTTAATACATTTTGAATTGATTTTGGTATTTGGTGAGAGGTATGGGTCTAATTTCATTCTTCTATGTATGAATATCCAGTTTTCCCGGCACCATTTATTGAAGAGGTTATCCTTTCCCCAATGTTTGTTCCTGGTTCCTTTGTTAAAGATCAGTAGGCTGTAAATACATGGATTGATTTCTGGGTTCTCTATTCTGTTCCATTGGCCCACGTGTCTGTTTTTATTCCAGTACCATGCTGTTTAGGTTACTATAGCTTTCTAGCATAATTTGAAGTCAGGTAATGTAATGCCTTGGGCTTTGCTTTTTTGCTTAAGATTGCTTTGGCTTTTGGGGGTTTTGTGTTGTTCTATATGAATGTTAGGATTGTTTTTTCTATTTCTGTGAAGAATGTCATTGGTATTTTGATGGGTATTGCATTGAATCTGTAGATCTCTTTGGGGAGTATGGACGTTTTCACTATGTTAATTCTTCCAATCCAAGAGCATGGGATGTCTTTCCACCTTTTTGTGTCCTCTTTAATTGCTTTCAGCAATAATTTGTAGTTCTCATTGTAGAGATCTTTTATCTCCTTGGCTAATTTATTCCTAAGTATTTTATTTCTTTGGTACTATTGTAAATAAGCTTGCTTTCTTGATTTTTTTTTCTGCTAGTTCATTGTTGGAGTATAAAAACAAATGATTTTTGTATATTGATTTTTTATTCAGCAACTTTACTTGATTTATCAGCTCTATGAGGTTTTTGGTAGAATCTTTAGGTTTTTCTATATATAGCATCATGTCATCTGCAAACAGGGACAGTTTTACTTCATCTTTTCCAATTTGGATGCTCTTTATTTCTTTCTCTTGCCTGGTTGCTCTGGCTGGTACTCTAATACTATGTTAAACAGGAGTCAACTTAGCTTACTCTTCTAAGGAAAGAGCTTACATCTATCAGATTTATTTGATGTTACTTTGTGCAGCTCAGTAAAAATTTTCATATAGATTATGGGAAAATTGCCCTGGAACAAATGAAACAACAGTGGTTTGTGATTTATGGTACCTCTATATGATTAGATACAATGTAGAATTTGCAAGTAATGATTATGAAAATTATGTAGCAACATGGAAAGATGCTCATTATATACTTGTAAGTGGAAAAATCAAGATTCAAAATTATATATATATTATGATTGCAACCATTATTACTTACGATTTTACTTGCAGAGGAATAGTTAGAAAACATAACAGCAGTGTTAGGATCACAAGTTATACCATAATAGAAGAGAATTTATTTTTAGCATGCTTATTACACAAAGTAATAAAGTACTTAATATATACTTTACCAAATTGTTACCAAGTATTAAGCATTGCATAACCTTCCTATTTTTTAAAACATGTCCCAAAGAACCAATGCTAAAGGATCTTTTTGTCCATCTGGTTACTGCAAGAACGTGAAATAAATAAAATACGTTTGTTCTTTTTCCCTCTCAAACTCTCTCTCTGTGTCTCTCTTTTTTTCTCTCTCTCTCTCTCTCACACACACACACACAAACCCACAAATAATTTGTTAGATAAACTCAGAAGGGAAGATTTAAAAAATAATTCGGCTTCTATAATACTATACTAATGCCTGTGTAAAGTTCCACCCTTTCTATTAAGACTTACAGGAGTTTATTAGTTAGGGTCACAGCAGAAAAAAGACATCACATTCTAAGGTTTTTAATTGAGTAGAGTTTAATAAAGGGACTATTTACAAAGGTATGGGCAGATTGAGGGGACTGGGAAGGAGGGTGAGGAACCCAGGAAGTAGCGACTGTGGGAAGTCATTACCAACACCTAGCTGGAGAAGCAAGGAGGAGGGAAAGATCCTGGAGCCTAGAGCTGTAGCTGTGGAAAAGGGGTTGCTTGACAAGAGATGTGGCCATAGAGAAAAGGCACAGCTGTTGAACAGCACTGGGAGAGGGGGTATATGTCCTGGTCTCTCTCCTCCTGCCCTCTGATCCCTACTGGTACTTCCCATTGGCCAAACCTAACTGCAAGCCAGAAGCCAAGACAGCCAGGAGAACAGTCCCTTTCTGGACATAGGGCAGGGCAAAGAAGGGAGGAGAATGGGTTTGAGGGGGCAAATGGTGAATAGCCACATACAGCTCCCAGCTTTTCCATATCATGGTAGACAGGTAATATCTGTTTAGCTGCCAGCTTACTATTTTGAAGCCATGCCATCTTTTTTCCTGGGCAGGCCTGGACTTTTGACGACTATGTGTTCTGCTTGTGTTAATTTACGGCAGAGTGTCTTACCCTGTATTCTCAATGATATTCTGGCAGTCCTCAGTCTTCCTGCACAAGCCTGGACTGGTTGCACTCTCAGCCTGTGACATGGCTGCTGCGCTGGAACTCTTCTGTGCTGTTTGCCAGGTCACATCTCCTGTTACTTGGACCCATGCTTTTTACTTTTCTCATTTTGTTGGAGCACACGAACAGATTCCTTAGAAAGTCTTCATGGGAAGCTAATTTTCTGAGACCTTTCACTGTCAAAAAATGTTCCTACTCTAACCCTTGACTAACAGTTTGGGTGAGTGTAAAATTTTTGGCTAAGAAACATTTTAGTCTTGGAATACTTAAGGCATTGCTTCATTTTCTTCTCATACTTGTCTAAGTTTTTTATTTTTTTTCTCTCAAAATTTCTGTTTCTTTTTCAGATTTCTTGTAATATTTTCTTATCTTCTAACCTACATGTTATTTGCATTTTGGCCAACTTTTTTTTTTTTTTAACCTTTCTTTCTCACAGCATCCTCTTATTATTTTAAGGATGTCACATCTATGTAGATGTGTATGTGTATGTGCATATATATGTGTATATATGAGAGGTTTTTTTTAAAAAAGTTCATGGAAAAATAAAACTAAAAGATAGTATGACTATGAACTTTTTGAAGTATCCTGTACACACATCAATATATACAGATATGTGTGTGTGTGTATTTTTCAATCTCTCAGCATATTAGAGATGTTACACTTTTAGAAATTTTATTGTGTTCTCTGAATCATAATCTTTCCTCCAGTTTCCATTTTCTGTTTATTTTGGTATCTTTTGTCTTATGTATAATGATTGCCAATTGTTTTTATTCAAGACTGAGGCATCAAAAGCTGTCTTGGATTGCAGTATATCCATACGATGGAATATTATTCAACTGTAAAAATGAATAAAGTACTGATACATGCTGTCACATGGATGAACTTCCAAAACATTATGCTAAATGAAAGAAGTCAGACACAAAAGGTCACACACTTTGTACGGTTCTATTTGTATGAAATATATAGAATAGATAAATTCATGGAGACAGATGGGCATTGGTGGTTTCCACAGGCTAGGGGAAGGGGATAATGTGGAGAAAGTGCTTAATGAAAACAGAATTTTACTTTGGACTGATGGAAATGTTTTGAAACCAGATAGAGATTGTATAACATTGTGAATGCACTAAATGCCACTGAATTGTTCACTTTAAAATGTAAATTTTAAGTTATGTGACTATCACCTCAATAAATTCTTTGCATAAAAGAGCTGCCTGGGAGATGTGTGTGTGGTATGACAAGCAGCAGCCTTCATTTCTGGATGGTTAGGCAGGAAACCAATCGCTCTGAGAGGGCCCCAACATCGTTGGTGCATGAGAGGATTTCTTCTGGGACTTTTTCACAGGAAAAATGTTCTAATCTCTGTTCATTAAGCTCTGCTTGGGTCTGGCATCTGGACATCACATTAGATTCCATGTTTTCCACCTTGTGCATCATTCCATTCTTGCTTTGAATATAGTTTTGCTGCTCCCAAAGTCTCTCCTTCTCAACCTGTCAGAAGATATGTCTCTGGTCTGCTGCAGAGAAGGTAGACACATTGCTCTCCTCATGGGGAGGGGGCAGGGAATCCTCCAGTTTTCTTCCTGCTTCAACCCTGCTGGGTGCCACACCAAAAACCTGCAAAAGGCCTTGACTCGGCCAGTCAACCCCTTCCCGTTGGATGGCTCTGCCCGCCATCACCTTCCCCGTCCCCAACTGGCCTTCCTCCCCTGGAGACTCCTCTCATTTCTTCCATTCTTCAGACAATGTGTTCACATCCTTTCTCTTCTTTCCTTTGCCATCGGAGTTTATGCTTTTTAAAAAATATTATCTTCATGGTCATTTAATGCCACCTCAATAGGGAGATGAGATAGTCCTATTTGTGGCTCACCAGGCTTGTTTAACTCAAAGACAGTACATTTCTTTTGAAATCTTGTCAGGGGAAATTTTATCTCAGAATGAAAAGAATGTCGGCTCTGAATTAAGCTGTGTTCTCAAGCAAGTTGACGAATTGCCTTGTCTTGTGCCTGATTTTTAACTGTTAAAATGGTGATGGGAATTGGTAAGAAATGGCAAGATATTGGGGGCACTCACATTTATTAAATGATGATTATGTGCCAAGTAAACAGTGCTTTATCTCCTTAGGCTTCAAGTACAAATTACTGAAATTAAACTAATGTTTACCTGACTTGTGTGACTGTTTTTGCAAAGTATTGATTCTTATAACTCTTAGAAGTAGGCAAACATTAAATAAGGTATTGTCTCTGGGGCTGTGCCTCCATTCCAGTCTTCTCACGTGCCGTCATCATTTGTTTACATCACTGATCCCCTCTCCCCAGCAGGAAGCAATCCTGGCTTATTCATCACTATGCACAAAGTGGCTCAATGAATAATTACACATTATATGACACTCCTGTTATAAGGGTAATAATTTCAATGGAAGAAAATAAGTGATCAATAAAAAGTGATCTTAGAATTCAACAACTAAAATTAAGAGCCTATGTTCAGAGGTTGCTACTTAGTGATCCTATTTTTCGTTCTAAGAAATCAACCGGGACATGTACATTTCATGGTAAGAACCAGAAACCTACTCATGGTAGTTTAAGCAAGGTGAAATTTATTCTGAGGAATCCAATTTCAGGAAGAACTACAGGACTTATAAAAATTGGAATGTTATCATCTGGCTTTTATTGTATCTCCCCACCTCTCTCTCTCTCCTCCCTTTTCTCCCTGGGGCCTCTTGGTGTCTCCTCTGTGCTACTACCCCGCCAGCTTAGTTCTTTTCTCTCAATTCACTTATCACCTCGCGCTTGGCTGCTTTAAAAGGGCAGCCACTCCCTGGCTCTCTAGCTCACCTCTCATTCCAAGTTCCCAGGAGTGAGAATAGTCAGCCCAGCTTGGGTCAGGTGTCCACTTCTGGTACACGGTTGGGATGGGGTATGCAGGTGCGCTGCATATGGAGGGCTGGGAAAAGATAGTGTCTTTACCAGAGTACTCTGAAGAGGTGGATTGTTGTTGTTGTTATTGTTATTATATCCTCATAAATAAGGTATTTTGTCCAGAACTTAGTAGATGAAGGTTAAGGTGAAGTGTAGATGGACATATTCTCCTTTAGAGGACTGTGCAACAGGAGAGCCACCTGGGGTTGGGGGTGGAGGGTCCTTTCAGGCTGTCCTGTCTGGTGCTGCTCTCACTGTGATCAAACAGAAGCACTCACCCACTAGAAACAACTTTTCTCTGCTTCAGCAAAATTTCTCAAGTGGCCATTCAGATATGGGCACGGGCAGCTAACAAAGCAGTTGCTTATAGACTTTGGGGAAAGCTACCTGTGTACAGGAGGATTGGCAAGTTTCCATCTCCATGATTCTCTAGGTGCCATTTTGCACACACAGGTCACAACTGAATAGGGAATAGGAGAGGAGGCAGATTCTGAGAGAGAGAAAGCTGGCATGGCAGAGAGCTAGATAGCTGCTCTGAAGAGTAAAGACCACTTTTGTACAGAAAGAGTGGTCCTGAGAGGTGCACAATCAGAGCATTATTTATTTATTGTATTATTACTGAGGTATACCATCTGTGTGCTAGGCTTCCTCTGAGTGGCTTTTTTTTTTTTTTTTTTTACTTTTCAATATACATTGTAGTTGATTTGCATGCCCCTTTACCCATTCCTCCCCCCCCATCATATCTGTTCACTTGACTTAAACAGTTCAAGGAATTTTTGTGGTTATTCTGTCTTCTTACCCCCTTCACCCCCCCCCCCACCCCCAGTGGCTTTGAAATGAGACTCTGAGCTGAGCTTCAGAGAAAGGAAGAAATGAGCTCTAGTTGTGAGGATAGACGTGGACTAGAACTGGAAACCTGACTGGGCTCTGAGGCGGCACTGGGAAAGCAACTTCTTGTTTCCTCTCTGGGATGTTAAGCTCAATCTTATTTTCATGCTCTCTTTGGTTGTTTCCTCTCTAACCTTCAATCCCTGGAGCAGGGGAATCTGGTCGCATTTTGATTCAGAGTGTCATTCTTGAGCCCCCAGTTTCTGGTTCAATCAATTTCCTGTAGCCAGGATAGGAGAACTTGTTTTGTAGAAGACATACCCATGCTTTACTCCAAAAGGGGCCCTAGGGACTAGGGTAAATAATGGGCACGATGATGCCTAAGGAGCTGCCCGGTGTAATCAGAAGTTGCTGTCATTAGTTTTTCAGTCTTCTGGCAAACCAGCCAGCAAGCCACCCAGAGTGTCTCTCTGGGTAAGACTAGTGCTGAATCGCTGTTGTAGCTTCTCTAGGGTAATCCAGAGATAAGGGTGACCAAGGGTGATTGCAGGACTCACTGAGGCCATGTAGAGAGGGACAGCATCTCTTAGACTGCCCACTAGAAGAGAAAGTTTTGAGTAGACTCTGGAACCTAAGATGGGTATTTATTCTATGGAAGAGAGCAGAAAAACCTTTACAGGTTAGGAGCACATACAAGATTTGATGTAAGAAAAGTAGATCAAGTGGGACTCACAATTTTAAAGTACACTTTTCTCAAAAAAGTCATCCTAAAACTTTCAAAAGTCACAAGCATTGAGACCTGCTTGAATTTTAAACTTAATAAATGTTCTTCTATCAACTCCCTGACTTGAAATGAAAGTCGCATTAACCAAAGACGTGACTTTAGATGTAAGTTTAAATAAAGCACCTCTAAAGAAGACTAAAATTCTATGTAATTTTACATAATTAAATGTAGCTATTTTGTCATACTACAATTTTCCGCTTTGCTCCTTGTGTCTACAATTTTGATGTCCGTCATGGATTTGGATGGTTTATTTCAGTGCAAGCTTACCCACATATGCAGGGTGTAGATGGTAATTACCCTCTACCCAAAACCAGACTGGATGCCCCGAGTTCTCAGTTTGATGACACTTGGAAAATTTTTAGCAAAGAAAATAGTGAGTGCTCTTCAAATCTGAGCACAAACAATGAAGTGAAAGTAATATTCAAAAGGTCACTTATTTCTGCTGCTGTTCTGCCTTTTCAACTTCTGTGTCCTTTTCATTGGTGAGCACTTGACTGAGCATATTCACATGAGCATTTCTAAAAAGGCTGAGATTACCGTAAAATTCCAGGGGTTAACATGGTTTTGATTACAAGACACTATTTTTTCAAGAGCCTATCTTTAGGAAACATTTATTTTCTTGTCTCTTCAAATAAAAGATCATACAGAATGTGAAAGTTTGAAGTCCTGTGAGTCTGGTATGCAATGTTTTTCTCATTCCTTTTCCATCACACATAAAAATTAATATTTTGAATTTTCTATGACTTTTGTGTGGAAAATTATTCATGTACTAAGCTCCTTGAAGTTAGAAAAGCTGACCTCATTCTGTGAGCATTGTCATATGTACTTTATTATTATAAGCACAGCACAGGGCTGTGGCTGAGGTGATTACACAAGAAGTGCAGGAGCAAGCCCGTGCTCCCCGGAACATCCAATCCATTGAAGCAGAAGGAGGATGGAAGTATCTTAAAGTGTTCTTTTAAAATGGATAGACTTGACTCTGTAAAAGTCTGTGGAGGTCCACACAAAAATATTGAGACTCTGAGTACAAAGAGCATGTTAGTATGGCAAAAAATGTGTACGTGGCTTGTAGTTGACTGACATTTGTGTAACCCTATACTTATAATCTCACAGCTTTACAGTGAGCACTGGGCTTGTATTAGTCTGTTTTTGCATTGCTATAACAGAATACCTGAAACTGGGTAATTAATAAAGAAAAGAGGTTTATTTAGCTCATGATTCTGAGACAGCTGCATCTGGTACGGGCTTCAGGCTGCTGTCACTCTTGGCAGGCAGCTGGTGTGTGGAGAATCACATGGCAAGAGGAAGCAAGAGGGAAAGAGGGAAGGGAGGTGCCAGAGTCCTTTAAACAACCAGATATTGTGGGGACTAATAGAACGAGAACTCACTCACTACTCCCCTCTGGAGGGCATTAATCTATTCATGAGGGATCTGTCCCCATTCCCCCAGACAGCTCCCAGCACTGCCATACTAGGGACCATGTATTAGTCCGTTTCTGTTGCTTATAAAAAAATACTTGAAACTGGGTGATTTATAAAGAAAACAAAATTTATTGCTTACAGTTTCTGAGGCTGAGAAGTCCAAAGTCCATCTGTTGGTGGCGACAGTGACCCCACATTGCAAGATGGTGGAAGCAGAAAGAGCAGAGAGAGAGCAAGAGACTCTTCATGCTCCCCCTTTAAAGCCCTCCAAACCACGCCCATGACCACCATTTTTAATTCATTCACTATGGCATGGTCCTAGAACCTAATCACCTCTTTAAGGCCGTACCTTTCAATTACCATAATAGGATATCCCACCATCTTAACAGTCACAGTGGGGGCCAAATTTCTAATACATAAAATTTGGGGGACACAATTCAAGCTTCAGTGACTTTGGGGGGACATAATTCAATCAACCGCAGATCAGATTTCAGTGTGAGCTTTGTGGGGGACAACATAGCCAAACTCTATTAGGACTACTTCTAAGGAGAACCGAACTGATGTTATTTATGCCATTGGCATGCAGACATTTGAGGCAGTGAAGTAAAAGTTACTAGCAATTCACAAATACTGCCAATCAGCATACAACATCCTTTCTTCTTTATAAAGTTTTGAATGACTACTAGTTTTGAGTGAGGTTCTGCAGCTTCTTTCTTTCTTTTTAAACTCGTGTGTGTATGAATCATGTGCAGTAGGATTTAGAGATTGTTTATCACTTACATATTTATATTTTTACTATGAACTTAAACATGCAAGTACCCCCAAACTGAAACGAATAGTACCAACTGAAGAAGGGAAGAATAGCTAGCTAGTGTCCTCAAGATACACCACAAATGACCAGGGCTCAGAGGCAGACTAGTAGCAGCCAAGAGGCCTGCAGAGATACACAGATAATTGCTGTTGACTCTGGAGAGGGCATTTGATGGGTGGGGAGAGGGAGGGGATCCAGGTCTATTTCTGTCTCAATTTAGGGTGGGAAGGTCATGAGCCATGGAGCAGTGGTGAGAAGACAGCCCTGCTCTCTGAATTTTCAAAGAAATTTCGAGACAAGTATTTTCCACAAACAAAATGTATTTATCAATCTGCTTCAGTGGTAAATAGAGCCTCTGTTCCTTCACTTTTTTTCTTTAATCATTTTAGTAACAGTCATTTATACCAAAGTGAGTGAACATACCCATTAGTCAGGAGCCTCAAACTCTGTGGCTCTCAGCTGAGATTAAAACCCAAACTTGGGGCCGAGCCCATGGCGCACTTGGTAGAGTGCTTTACTGGGAGCGCGGCGACGTTCCCGCCGCGGGTTCGGATCCTATATAGGACTGACCAGTGCACTCACTGGCTGAGTGCCGGTCACGAAAAAAACGACAAAAAAAACCAAACAAACAAACAAAAAACCCAAACTTGTTCACACTGTAAAAACAGATTCATGATAATAGGAACAAGTGTTGACAATTCACAGAAACGTAGATTTACTCCTACTTTGGTTTTCCCTGTACAATCAGTGAACATGTTGAAAGCAAAGTTGGGTCCAGGAATTAGTTCTAAGTTAGAGGCTGTAATATGACACTTCTGGAAATATTTGAAAAGCTAACAATCTCAGTACAACTGGTATTTGTCTTTCAGGTATAATCATTCAGAGATGTCTTAAGGTATATGAACTTTGTGTTTTTATTAGTGTGGGGTGTGTTTCAACTTTCTGCAGGGCAATTTCACTCTTTAGACCAATGCTATAACATTGAACCTGAAATAATGAAAGCAGAAATTTCCCTGTTTGGCACTGAGCTCTACTTGTTAGATGACAATGAAGCAGGAGCTGTAGAGCTGAGTCCCATGTGGGCCAGTTGGTTTCATATTGAGAGAAACATCTTTCACAGACATGGATTGAATTCCCTTCTCTAGGCCACATCAGATAGATGCCTATCATGGGACACAATTCCATCTTGAGGGAAGAGTGTGGATGTTTAGCATATTGTAGCCCATAACTATGACTGGAAGAAAAACACCAAATATGGACAAATGTTCAGTACAACCTTAACATCATGTTCATAGACATAGTCAGGAACATTTCTCTTTAATGGTAAGAGAAAAATCTAAGGGGGGAAAAAAAAAGGAAAAGATTTAAAACAGTGCTCATTACACAGTGACTCCACCAGCATCTGGGGGCCATGGGAGAGCCCTCAGGCTGCTGGGGGACCAGCAGAGCCCCTGAGGGGCAGCCTCTCCCAGGCTCACCTGGCTGGGTGTTCCCACAGGGGTCTCCTTGTGTCTATAACGCAGTTAAAAGTCCAATTTTGACTAACAATCCTTGTGCTGTTGCACCTAACAGTGATCTTTTTGGTTCTACATAGAACAATTTATGCAATATTTTCAGTGTTGTTCTTGGTTTTAATATGTCTTATAAAAATCCCCTATTTTCCCATTTCATAATTCTGTGCCCAACTTATAAAAGGTAGAAAGTGAGGCACACAAGTCAATTTCTCTATCCATCCATCCATCCAACCATCTATATTCCCAACATACTTCCTGAGAGAGTAATTTATCCTTGCTATGTTAATGTTCTCTTTGTACACTCCCTAGTCCTTTGAAATCTGCCTTTCAGTTTAGCTGCTCTCCCCATTTTGCCCTCTCATGGGTTACCAGGGACCATAAAACCTCCATGTCAATGTTTGTTCTCAATCCTCAGCCTTTGGACAGGAGGGAAGAAAGGCAGACTTGGGAGGTGAGCTATGTCCCTGGACCCCTGGCTCTATGCCAACTGGGAAGGCAGGCATGAAAATCTTACTCCCCAACACCTGCTCGAGCAATAGGCCTGCATTCGAACAAATAATCAAAAGTGCTCTCTCCCAAACACTTCTCCTTTAACTTCCACGACCTTCTGATTTTGCTGGTTCTCATTCAATCTATTGACTCTCCCAGGGTTGGCTCCATAATTTATGGGGCTAAGAGCAAAAAGAAAATCTGGATTTCTTTGCTAAAAAAGCAAGGAAAAGGATGATTGAAGAAAAAGGATGACTGAAAGATAAAGCTTTTTCTTTTCTTCTGCAGTGTCTCTTTTGACTCATTATGGTTTCTTATTTGCTATCTAATGTCATTCTAAGCAAAGAAAAATCAAAACTTTAAAAATTATTAGCATGAACTTTACCATTTATTTTTATATCGTGAATGCCAATTTAAAATGCAAATTTAGAAGCATTTAGCTCATATGTGGAATCTCCAAAATTATACGATTATTATTTTGTAGCTCATAATGCATATGTATGAGGGTACTTCAAAAAGTTAATGGAAAAATGAAATTAAAATGTAATATGAATATTTCTGTAAATATTTTGAAGACCTCTTGTGTTTCATTCTTACCAGAACAGTGGAAACACTACACAAAACAAACTCTACTGTTTTTATTCCACTGGTTTATATGCACACATTTTACCAACACTCTAAGGTCGGCTTCCTGATGAGAGAGGAAGGACTAAAAGGAAAAATAAGTGTGGGTTGCTTTATCTTTCCCTTTCCTCTTATGTCATCAGCTTCAGCATAAGTTGTTGGCTAACATAGGGAAACAACACAAGTAAGAAAGGATATGACAGGGTTTCTTGGTCACTCATGTTTCTTAGAACATCACTGATTTCTTTCAAATTAGTAAGTTCTGGTTTGAACAGAAAGCAGGCTTCTCCAGGCTTTCAGCCTTGAGGCAAGGAATGACGGATGTGCGCACTGCACGTAGTTCCTTCTCTTGTGCACACGCTCCATTGCCCCATCCAACTTTACTCACAAAACACAAGTTCAAAGACAAGATTATTAGGAATTTCAAGACTGGCAACAGAACATTACTCTAGGCTTGGAGACCTTCTGAGCACGGAGCCGCATGAGACTCCACATGAGACCACACAAGTCATGCATCCATGACACTGGCCCTGAGCTCTGGTTTCTGTTTCATTTAGTTCACCTAGTAAGTGTCATGTGTAGTTCTGTCATCATCTTCTTCTCTTTCTACATTTCATTCCCCTTTATAGATTAAATTAACACTTCTCTATCTTGTTCCCAGATTTTCCCTGGGCTCTGAATATCCAACTACCTGTGGAATACATCTCTACACATATCATGCCCAAGATAAAATTCACCATTTTCTTCCTAAAGCTGTTCTTTCCTGTTCAGTTACCAGAACCAAAATTCTCAGTCACTTGGTCCACAGTCTGCACAATGCTAATAACATGGTGGTTGTTCAATATACCTTGGTTTATTGATCATATTGAAAATCTGCATCCAGTTACAAATTTGTAAGATTCAATCTCAATTCTTCAGAAATCAGTTGTTTTGATTGCAGATTTCCCATATTCTTATTTCTTTTCTACTTTTCAAAATTATTCTTAATATATCTTCAAGACACTGGATAGAGGCAGGGAATAAAGATAAAGTTTGACTATATACTTCTACTTAACACTAATCAAAAACTTTTAACAGGAAAGGCATTGATATTAATAGTTAAAATGGATACTGGGATTTGGAGTAGATTTCATTTACGTATGCTCACAACTTTGCTTTTCAGTCATCTCCAAATAAGAAGATTCATTACTTCTTTTCTTTTCCATCTCCAAATTTTTATATACTTGTACTTTTAAAAAACTCTACCAGTGGGCCTCCAACTTAGTCCATGTCAAAACCACATTGGTTATTTGTATTATTCTTTATTGCAGGAATTGTAATTGGATGGACTTTAATTATGGTCTCTTGATATTTCCAGTGTTTCCTATTTTTGGTTAGGCCATAAATACAATGGCAGTACTTGTGTTGTTTTTCTAGCATGTGTAGTTTAGACCAGAACCCAGGAAAGGCTGAAGGGTATTAAAAACAACAACAAAAGACAGACAGAATAAAGAAAGATGGGGGTTTGGATTATTTGAAACCTTACGGTAATATTTGGTTTATGTTTAAGTGAGATTCAAGTCATTTCCTGTTTTTATGGGACCCTCTAGTTCTGTTTCCAGTCATCTTTACTTTAGGTTTGGCATCGTGGAAAGACTAAAACTGCCTTCTTGACTCACTGGGGTTCCTCTAGTCATTAACTGACTGCAACACTGAGGTAGAATTTTTACTTATTTCGAATGACCCAGGCAGTGGAAATAATGTGCTGCTTGTATTATAAATCCAAAGAAATGCCAAAATAACATGTGGCTTCCAAGAGTGGCCCAGAGAGCTGTTATAGTCAAGAAATAGGAATCCAACTTAGAACCCAGTATCAACCTCTCTAACCAATTCTGCATTTTGGAAGAAATTAAAGTGCTAGTTATTTGTGAAATTTTAAATAAGACTTGATTCTAGACTGTTCTAAGTTGTATTTTATTTATGGTACATTATAATAATCTTGTAATTTGGAGGTACTCTCTTTCAACTGTTGTTTTAAACAGTACTAATGGTTCTACGACTTTTTATTTGGCAATATCAAAGCCAATAAAGTAGGATATCACTCAATCAAAAAACATTGAATTTTTGATGTAACTAGCACTGTGAGTGATAAAATAGAAATACAATGAATAATTCCCATCTTTAGAAAATGAATCTTTTTTAGGTAACCAACAATAATATAGGCATATGAATAATTAGAGGACAATACGACACAGTTCAGTTAAAGAAAGCTTTGAAGAGGAAGAAACCAGGCCCCGGTGAGGAGGGGTAAGTGAGGCCTAAGCTGTGTTTCTCTTTGGAAAATTGGTGAGGACCAGAGAGGGCATTCATCTATTCAGAAGACTTGTGAAAAATAAAATACCTGAGGGATTTTAGACATTGGTAGATGCTGCATGCTATTCTGCACTTCTTTAGCTGTAAAAGGGCACAACATTTCTAAAGACTGGGTTGTATGGAAGAATGAAGAGTTGGGGTACGGCCCACTAACAGAGGAACTAAGAACTTGAAAGAATAACTTGTCTTGATAGAGTAACAAATTATTTCTTATAGAGAGTGAGGTGGCAGAGGGACATAAGAAATATTTATTCAAATTCCTTGTCTATTTTTAATTGTATTTGTATTTTCAGTTTTGAGTTGTGAGAGTTCTTTATATATTCTAGTACAAGTCTCTTATCAGATACCATATATGATTTGAAAATATTTTCTCCCATTCTGTGAATTGTCATTTCACTTTTTTGATGATGCCCTTTGAAAAATAAAAGTTTTTAGTTTTCATTGCTCATGCTTTTGGTGTCATATCTAAAAATCCTTTGCCAAAACTGAGATCATGAAAATTTAGCTCTGTTTTATTCTTTGACATGTGGCTATTCAGTTGTTCCACCACCACTTTTTTCCCCATTGGATGGCTTTGACACCCTTGTTGAAAATCAGTTGACTGTAGATGTATCAGTTTATTTCTGGATTCTCAATTCTATTCCATTGATATATATGTCTATCGTTATGCTAGTACTACACTGTTTTGATTGCTGTTGCTTTGAAGTAAATTTTGAAATTGGAGAGTATGATTTCTCCTACTTTGTTTTTCTTTATCAGGATTGTTTTATTTATTCTGAGTCCTTTGCAATACATGTGAATTTTAGAATAGCTTGTCAATTTCTACAAAAAAGTCAGCTGTGATTTGGGTAGGGTCTGTAGATCAATTTGGGGAGTATTGCCATCTTAACAATGTTAATTAAGTCTTTAGATCCATAAACATGGTATGTTTTTTCATTTGTTTAGATCTTTAATTTCTTTCAATAATGATTTATAGTTTTCAGAGTATAAGTTTTGGTCTTTTGATAAATTATTTCTAAATATTTTATTCTTTTTGATGCTATTGTGAATGGAACTGTTTCTTAATTTCATGTTTAGATTTGTCATTACAAGTGTATAGTAAGACATTTTTTGTGTGTTTTGATCTTGTTTCCTGAAAACTTTTTGAGCTCATTTATGAGTTTTAATAGTTTTTTAAGTCGATTCCTTAAGGTTTTTTATATACACGATCATGTCATCTGTGAATAGAGAGGATTTTTGCTTCTTCTTTTTCTATCTGTATCAGGGAAATATTATTTCTCTTTTGAATTGGGAGGATAGGTACATAGTCCAGACATAGGAAATGATCAGATACTATTTTTCTGCCTTTCTTAGGTGCTTGCTAATTGCCTTTCACCTTATTTATATAGCCTTTGTAGAGATGCCTGTATTTGTGACATTCACTGTTTCTCACATCCCTTTTGAACAAGGTGTGTCCTCCTGTACCAGATAAGCCCCATCCCTTCAAGCTCAATGACACCTTTGAGAACAGAGCTGCCAAGCATATGATAACATGTACTGTAACCGTGACCCAGAATGTGGATCATGTCAGGTCTCAGTATATTTTAGATCTCTTCTTCCTTGCATTGAAATTAAATATATTTGCCTTTCACCTACAATCTATGTAGCCTTCAGCAGAAGAATGTTTTATGCCTGATGTTTTTTCTCACCATCTGTTATTTAACAGTTAAACAAACTTTGTTCTTCATTATTCTACAATTCCATTACATTTTAATGTGAAACCCTATTTGATGAGGTCAGCAGGTTTTCTAACAAAAATACTTTCCTTTATCTTCATTGAGATCTCTTCGTTTGTCATTTTTTCAATAGCCCACAGTTCCCAGCTTTTATTTTTAAGGACATTTTACTAAATTATGCTTCCTGTGGTTATTTTTGATAACTAATATTTTAAAATAAACTCGGTGTCACTTTTCTGTTAAGGGAATTTCTAACCACCAGCCACAAGCTTTCTTCATTTCACAGGGAGGCAAAATAGTGAGCCTTGTAGTTCCCACAGCATCTGTTTTGTTAACAATCCTAAAAACAATGGCTTTGTTCTTAGAAAAAGTGTTTCATATTTTGTATATTCAGTGTAATCGTCTGAAGCTTGAAGAAATTCCCAACACCTGATTAAATAAGATAAATATGTCATATGATAGTTTTCTACAGGTTATTACATTTTTATTAAATGCAGTCTAACTTGTGGTAAATTGGAACCCTTGCAGTAAAGAGCCTATTTAATAGCCCATACATTTATTTTGATGATAATGATGACATATTCCAAGAAGAGGAAGCAAACGTTGAAAATATTTGCTATCCTCCTTGGCATCATGGACTCCAGGCTAAAAAGTACCTCACCTTCATTCCTTTCAACCATCAAATTTGTTTAATAAGATGCGGAAGACATAGTATTAGTTTTTAATACTAATGGTCCTGAAAGTATCAAGATATAAATTCTGGTTCATAAATTTTGGTTCTGATAAAATTGTGTAAAAAAGTTATTGAAATAGCATTGAGATGACAAATGACATTTGAAGTCCCTTCTCATTCAGACAGCCTACAATTTCGATTGTATAGAGCAAAAGGTTATCTTCATTAGATTCAAAATACATTTTCTTGGTATTAATAACCTCTATCTACGCATACATTTTACTGAAAATCCCTATGTAAAACGCATTAAGTGACATCACTGAGATAGATGTTCATGCCTTAGGTTTGCATTGATCCTGTATAGAGGCTGCAGCTCAGCACTCATCCTGCTGCCCTGAACTGAACCACCTTTACCTACCCAAAGTCCATCCTACTCTTCAGGGGATTGTGTCCTTCACAATTCTCTCTTCTCTTCCCCACCCCCCTGGACGTCTTCCCTGTCTTTAAAACTATAAAAGAAGGATACTAATTTCAATTTGAAATGGTCCTTCTCTTAAAAAAAATCCAGAGAACCAAAGTGTCAACAATAAAATGTAATCAAAGAATTCTTACTAGTAAAATTGAATTATTATCACATTTTAATATTTCCTTTTTTCCTCTTATAGCAGGTAGCAAATTATTTTGTTCTATATTGTAATTCATTTCAGTCATTTGTTACCTCTGCCTTTATGACTGCTATATCAGTCAGCTTTTGCAAAGTCATACTGTGGATATATATAATCACGGAAATCACAGTGGCCTATAATAACCAGCCTTTCTCTCTCTCTCATGTACACATTGGCTGAGGGCCAGCATTAGCTCTGGTCCATGTCTTCTTCATTTTGGTATCAGGCTGATAAAGTACCTCCTATTTTGGTCCGGTGGCAGCAGGAAAAGAGCAATGCTTTTATATGCCTCACTTCAACTTGTATTTTATTAGCCAAAGCTGGTCACATGGCCAAAAGCATTTGCTGGCTCCTACATCTTCTGCAGTAATAAAATATGCATCACTTCAACTTGTATTTTATTAGCCAAAGCTGGTCACATGGCCAAGTCTGAGCCAATGGGACAGAGAAGTCTGCTGTTTTAGGGAGGAAGACTGAAAGTCAGATGTAATGGGGAAAAGTGTTTAATCCTCTCAAAGGGAAGGGCTGCACATAATTTGGGGAAAATTACACAATATGCCATAGTTCCTTGATTATAAAATGTCATGTAGACTACTGTCATGGTGATTTGAACTCCCCTCTTCATTCTCAGTTCCCAACTATTTGTCTGTCTAAGCTAACTGACTTCTTGGACCAATGAGCAACTGGGTATATGAACTTAGACTCTGGGGCCTAGAATGGGAAAGTGATGCAGAGTTTTCTCTCCTGTGATTGGGCAATAGACTGGATACTGGTGGGACCCCAGGGGTGAGGGCCATAAAGCAAGAGCTCCTTAGAAGGCACTGTTACCTGCCCAACACCTCTTCCCACCCTCCATCCCCTTTCTTTTTTGTTTGTTTGTTTTTTTGTTTTTTTGTGACTGGTAAGGGGCTAGGAACCCTTGGCTTGGTGTCTCCCGCACCGCGCTCAGCCAGTGAGCGCACCGGCCATCAGCGGGAACGGGAGCGCCGCTGTGCTCCCAGTGCCGCACTCTCCCGAGTGAGCCACGGGGTCGGACCCCTCCATCCCATTTCTATCTTCCCCTTCTCCACATTGTGCTTCAGGGGAAAGTGATCCCATCCCCCAATGCTCATTGGTCTAAGCTAATTGTGATAATCCCATTCCCCTTGTCAGCACTTGCTTTAGGATACTCACAAGACCAATTTCTGAGTAATGAAATGTGCGGGGCAGAATTCTGGGGGTTCTAAAGAAAGTTTTCTCCCTTCTACTAAAGATCGCTTCCTTTTCTTCTGTGGTCCTAATCGTGGTTGAGCTGAGCCGTTGTTTGACCCTGAAAGGCAAAAAGAACAGGGAGAGGAAAAGAATTTGAGTCCTTGATATTTTTTTTTTTTTTTGAGATACTGATTGCACGCAGTTTGAGTCTACCTCATCTTTGACTTCTGGCTTTGTAAGAAAATAGATTTCCTATTGTTTAAACTGGTGTGTTTAGGACGGATTACTTAAAGGAAACATCCTAACTAATAGTGCCTTTTAAAAAATTCTAAACACATACTGGCAATGCTTTATGATCTTACCAGCAGTGTATGAGATCCCATTTCCTCACATTATTTTATAATCTACCCTGACTTGACAGGCTAACAATGTCATCTTCATCTTTTTTACTTAGGGTTGCATATCTTTGATTAAAATTGTGCTCAACTATTTTCCATATGTTCTGTTCATTTTTTTCTGTAGTGAATTTTTTTGTCCTTTACCAAGTCTTCTAAAAGAATGTTAGGTATTTCTCCTACTAATTTACGAGTTCCTGACATATAATAAGAATAGTAGCAATATGTTTCATACTTCTTATAAACATTTTTGCAGGGTTTTTTTTTGTTTTTTGGGGTTTTTTTTGCTATTTGATTTGCAAATAATTGGTCTTGGGTGCATAGAAACTTAATTTTTTATATAACCAATTATATAAATACTTCAAGACTTCTTCAAATGACTATATAGATCAAATACCCATATGCATAATAAAATTAGTTAATTCACCAATTTTCAAAGGTTTCATAGTTTCAAATTTTACATTTAAATATTAAATTTACCTAAAATTTATGTTCATAATGTGAGGTGAAGATCTAAGTTCTTTTTTCAAAATATTCATCTCATTTAAAAAAAAAATCTAATGATCTTTGAAATAGGTAGTACATTCATATGGTTGAAAATTCAAAAGGTGTAAAATTGTGGTCACCACATCAGCCTGTCTCACATC
Organism: Cynocephalus volans; assembly: GCF_027409185.1. NCBI lineage: Eukaryota > Metazoa > Chordata > Mammalia > Dermoptera > Cynocephalidae > Cynocephalus > Cynocephalus volans. The sequence continues at coordinate 85,411,255 of NC_084464.1, forward strand.
ATGTGGCAAAGCCAACTCACAGAGAACATAATTGATTTTCTCTGTCAATGTTCCCCGCCCCATTCACATCCTTCCTAAATATAATATGGGCTTAAGATGCAGATAATTATGTTATTTTTTCTTTATACACATTTTATCTTGAAAACTTTTTGTATTTAACTGAATAAGATCTTAAATAATTATTTAGAAAATCATATTTTATCTGCCAATACTTTTATACTACAATTTTCTCATTCATGAGCTCTTGATTTTACAATCAGCTGAAAGACATTTTCAAGTAGGTTTTTTTTTTTTTTTTCAAGAAATTAACATAGGTTGTATAGCGGACCGAATGGTGGCTCTGAAGATATGTCCACATCCTAATCCCCAGGACCTGTCATTTTACCTTATAGGGCAAACGATGTGATTCAGTTGGGGATCTTGAGAAGAGGTGGCAATCCTGTATTTCCAGGTGGACCCTAAATGCAATCATGTGTATTCTTATGAGTGAAGCCGAGAAGGTTTTTGACACAGACAGAAAGAGGAGAAGGTGATGGGAAGAGGGAAGCAGAAATCAGAGCGGTGCAGCTATAAACCAAGGAGCACCGAGGACTGCTGGCAGTCACCGGAAACTAGAAGAGGCGAGGAGCACATTCTTCCATAGAGCTCTGGAGGGAGTGCAGAACAGCTGACACCTTGATTTTGGACTTCTGGTCTCCATAACTTTGAGAAAACAAATTTCTGTCGTTCCAAACCACCGAGTTCATGGTAATTTGTTATGGCATCCCTAGGAAACTGAACCTGGTAGAAAAAACGAGAATGTCTGTCTCTGCCTTATTGTATGAACTACAAATTGGCAAGGTATAAAATTTGAGGGTTATACCCTTATTCCTTTCATATTCTCTGGACATTGTTTTATTGAGTGTTCTTCTCAATTATCCTCTTTTTAAAGGAACACACATTTTCTTCCTGATTACTCAGGAAGAACATTTTCTTCCTCATCCTTTTGTTAAAACTTTTTCGAGGATGTGCTCTTTTTATTGACTGTTTTCTGGAATGGAGTGAGCTTTTTAAATATATATACAGAGACGTTTTCTTCAGCTCAGGATATTTTGATCTATTAGGGCTCTAATTATTATTTTTGCTTCATTCATCTTGAGCTTTTCTTTATCAACACCATATCTGTATATGGCCCTCTTCTCTGAGCTCAGTCTTTATGATCTTTTCTTTTATCATTTTTATCCATTGTCCCTTGCCTTCTTGGATGGCTGTTTAAATTTGTTCTCAATAATATTGTTTGCATTTTCTGCAACAATTTGTATGTTTCTTACAGTTTCCAGTATTGATTTTTTATTCTACTACTCTGTCATTAGTTCTGAGTTCGTTCTAATTTTGTGTTGCCTTTTCTACCTTGTTTTTTCCTTGTGATTTTTTACTTCTTGTTTATAGAGGCTTTATCTTCCTGTTCTTAACTGAGGATGCTGAACATTTTCCTGAAAATTTATTTTGGATCCTGTAGCTGATCCTTTTCAGATATATATTCTTTCTCTGAATCATCCACATCATAGTTTCCTATACAATTATATTCTTTTTCTTATTAAATTACATTTAATACTTCAATTAAAGTGACAGCCTATAAAAAGCCTACAACAAACAGTCGTCCTCTGCCTCATTTTAGCTTAACCCTGCTCATTCTAATTCTCCAAAGACAAACCTTTTTTAATGCTTATTTGGTTTCATCTGGTAATTACCTTCTTAGTCTACACAGCATGCTTATTTTGCCTTAGAAAACATGCTATCTCTTGATTTTATAGTTTTGGATTTGTTATTACGCTGTGGAATATGAGGATCATCTCTCTAATACATCTCTACTGCAATATCCCAAAAGAGGATTTTTATAGTTTTTCTATCAATTGGTATTTAATGTTTTCATTACTGTGACTAGGTATATTTCCCTCAGGAGCCACGTAGCATTATAAAAATACAACTTTTTTGCTTCCTCTGTAGTCACTAATAGCCTATTTATTATTTGATTTATTTATCTACATTAATTCATACCCAAACTCTCCCAATGATAATTAACGTCCTCAATTTATCAGTTTCATTATTCTCTTGGAGATGTCTGCTGTGGTCTAAATGTGACCCTCCGAAATTCGTATGTTGAAATCTAATCCCCACTATGTTAGGATTAAGAGATGTGGCCTTTGGGAGGTGACTGGGTCATGAAGGCAGAGCCCTTGTGAATAGGATTAGTGGTGTTATAAAAGAGGTTTGAGAGAGCCTGTGTGTCCCTTCTACCACATGAGGGCACACAGAAGATGCCGTCTTTGAGCAACAGGCCCTCACCAGACATGGAATCTGCTAGTGCCTTGATCTTGGACTTCCCAGCATCCAGAACTGTAAGCAATAAATTTCTGTTGTTTATACATTAGCCACTCTAAGGTACATTGTTAGAGCAGCAGGAACAGACAGCATTCTTTCTGAAGCTGTTCAGCCTCCTACTGTCATCGCGACTGTTTGCTTTCTGGACCTGCAGCACACCTGTCATCCTGGATTTTGCTTCACCACTCTGCTGGAATTCCCCTTCATCAACACGCCGAGAACTCACTTATTTCCTATGTCGAAACCTCCCTTTTCTGGATCTCATGTGTTCCTCTTTCTTGGTTTACGTCCTTGTTTTAGTAGAGCTTATTTTCTAGGAGATTTCTGAGAAAGGATGTAAGTGAAGTAAAATTTTGAGAACTTGCATATCTAAAAAATTTCTTTTTATTCTATCTTCACACTTTTTTGCTCCTTTGAAGGATGTAGAATTGTAGCTTATATGTCCTTAACTTTTATAATTTGACACTCTCATCCCATTTACTTGTAGAATCTAGTGTTACTTTTGAGAAATTCTATGCATTCATTTATTTTGTCTGTAAACTGATTTTTTTTCCCCTACTTGGGAAGCTTTTAGGATCTTTATCTGAGGTTCTTGAATGTCACTAACAAGTAGCTTAAAACTTGTCTCTTCATTCATCAAGTTGTGCATTAGTAGATATTTATTCTGGAAGATCTTGCTGTATGGTTCTAGAAATTTATATTTTATTTCAATTTGATATTTTCTACTTTACATTTCTCTAATTTTTTTTTCTTGTTCTTCTATTACTTGGAATATTGACCATACTAGTTTGTGTTTCTAATCTTCTTACACTTTCTCTACTGTTTCCATCTCTTTGGTTTTTTGTTCTACTTTCTGGCAGATTTCCTCAACTTTCCCTTTCATCATTTTAACTGAATTTTTAACTTATCAAATCTTTAATATCTAAATCTTCTTTTAGTCATCTGAACATATCTTTATCTGTTCTTGGTTTTTTTTTTTTTTTTTTGGATGCAATATTTCTCTCACCTTGTTTGAGGATGTGAATGACTGTTTCTTTAGTTTTTTTCTTTTTAAGTTTACATCTGCTTTCTGTATTGTCTTTGCCTCCCCATGTTCCTTTGTTTCTATTTGTGTGTTTTGGTCTCTTTCATATTTGGGATTCTCCTCAGTCTCTGATGATCCTATGCCACTTAAAGCTGCTTGAAAGCTCTGTGTGGTGTGGCAGAGGCTTATCAAGTAACAGCATTCACTAAAGTTTGATTAGACAGGGACCAAGCCATTTCTCTGGGAAGATCTCTGTCAGTAGTTTTAGGCCTGCCTCTTGGGCAGGTGTATTTCTTCAGTGAGGTGTACTCAAATCTCTGCCTGTGGTTGCCCATGTTTTAGAGCTAAGTAGGAGGAAGAGGGCCTGAGCCTCACAGTTGTGTATGCTGCATCTCCTAGTTTCATCTTCCAATTCTTTTATTTCAGAACTGCAGCCCCATGCTTAGCTGTGTCAGAATTCCTGATTCCAGAATCTCTCTAATTCAGCTTGTCCAAACAGTTTACTTGAATCTTCTGCCAGACAGGGGTAGGTATTTTTCAGCCTCCACAGAGTTTGGAAGGAGATCTAGGGGTCTTCTGCCCTTCATTCTAACTTTTTTTTTTTCAATTTTTATTTATTTTTAATTGACAAATAATTGTGTATATTTATGGAGTACAATGTGATGTTTTGATCTATGTATATATTACTGAAAGATTCAATCAAGCTAATTCACATGTCTATCACCTTACCAATTTATCATTTTTTTTTTTTTTGTGGTGAGAATGTTAAAAATCTATTTTAGCAATTTTGAAATATACAACACATTATTCTCAGCAGTGGTCACCATGCAGTGCAATAGGTCACTAAAACTTATTCTTCTAGTTTAACTGAAACTTTGCACCCTCCATTCAACATCTTCCTTCTCCCCATTGTTTAGTGTATATAAATGCAATTGATTTTTATACAAATGGTCTCCAACTTATGATGGTTTGACTTAATTTTTTGACTTTACAGTGGTGAAAACTGTTAGAACTTCAATGTACTTTGAATTTTGACCTTTTCCTGTGTGAGTAAAATGCAGTACATGAGCTATTCAACACTTTATTATAAAATAGGCTTTGTGTTCAATGATAACGCCCTAGAGGAGGCTAATTTCTGAGAACATTTAAGGTATGCTGGGCTAAGCTATGACGTTTGGTAGGTTAGGTGTGTTAAATGCATTTTCAACTTACAATATTTTCAACTTAACAATCGGTTTATCAGGACATAAACGATCATAAGTTGAGGAGCATTTGTATATTGATTTTGTGTTCTGCAAGTTTACTAAATTTATTTATTAGTTCTGACAGTTTTTTGGTGGATTCTTTAGGGATTTCTATGCATAAGATCATGTCATCTGATAACAGAGACAATTTTACTTGTTTCTTTCTGGTGTGGATGCTTTCTCTTTTTATCTTTCTATTCATTGTTTTATTTTTGAGCTAATTGCTCTGGCTAGGACTTCAGTGCCATGTTAAACAGAAGTGAGAATGGGCATCTTTGTCTTGTTCCTCATCTTAGATGAAAGGCTTTCAATTTTGCACTATTGAATATGATGTTAGCTGTGAGCTTGTCATATATGGCCTTTATTGCTTTGAGATACATTTCTTCTATGCCTAATTTGTTAAGAATTTTTAATCGTGAAAGCTTGTTGAATTTTGTCACATGCCTTTTCTGCATGTATTGGGATGATCGTATGGTTTTGTCCTTCATTCTATTAATATGGTCTATCACATTTATTGATTTGTGTATATGGAATCATTCTTTTGTCTAAGGGATAAATTCCTCTTGCTTGTGGTGTATGATCCTTTTAATATGCTGTTGAATTTGGCTTGGTAGTATTTTGTTGAGGATTTTTTAAAAATCTACATTCATCACAGATATTGCCTTGTAATTTTCTTTTCTTTCAGTGTTTTTGTCTGGCTTTGGTATCAGGATAATGATGGCCTTGTATTATAAGTTTACAAGTGCTCCCTCCTTGTTAATATTGTGGAAAAGTCTGAGAAGGATTGGCATTAATTCTTCTTTAAATCTTGGAAGAATTCAGCCATAAATCTATCAGGTCCTGGCTTTTCTTTGATGGGAGATTTTTGATTACTGATTCAATCTCTTCACTCATTATTGGACCATTCAGATTTTCTATTTCTTCATGGTTCAGTCTGGGGAGACTGTATGTTTCAAACAATTTATCTGTTTCTTCTGGGATATCCTGTCTGTTGGCATATAAATGTTCATATTAGTCTCTTATGCTTTGTATTTCTGTGGTTCATTTGTACTGTCTCTTCTTTCATTAATAATTTTATTTTTTTGAGTCTTTTTTCTTTTTCTCTTAGTCTAGCTAAAAGTTTGTTAATTTTGCTTATCTTTGCCAAAAAACCACTTAGTTTGGTTGATCATATCTATTATTTTTCTAGTCTCTATTTTGTTTATCTCTGCACTCATCTTCATTATTTTCTTTCTTTTGCTAACTTTGAATTTAGTTTGTTCTTTTTCTAGTTCCATGAGGTATAAAGTTAGTTTTTTTTTTTAATGTGAGATCTTTCTTTTTTTCTAATGTAGGAGGTTATTGCTATAAATTTCTCTGTTAGAATGGTTTTTGCTATATCTCAGATGTTTTGGTGTGTTCAGTTTCCATTTTTGTTTGTCTCAAGATATTTTTTAAATTTCTCTTTTGATTTCTTCTTTGACCTATTTGTTGTTCAGGAGTATGTTGCTTAATTTGCCCATATTTATGAATTTTCTAGTTTTCCTCCTGTTATTAATCTCTGGTTTCATACCACTATGGTGAGAAAAGATACTTGATATAAGTTTAAATCTTCATAAATTTAAGACTGGTTTTGTGGCCTAATGTATGCTCTTTCCTGGAGAATGTTCCATGTGCCCTTGAGGAAAATGTGTTTTCCTCTGCTATTGTATAGATTGTTCTGTATATCTCTGTTAGGTCTGGTCTGTAGTGTTGTTCAGGTCTGTTCTTTTCTTATTGATTTTCTGTCTAGATAATCTAACTATTGTTAAAAATGGGATATTGAAGTCCTCTACTATTATTGTATTACTAATTTTTTACCTCTTCAATTCTGTTAATATTTGCTTTATGTATTTAGGTGCTCTGATATTGGGTGCATATAATTTCCAATTGTTACATCCTATTGAAAAATTGACTTCTTTATTAATTATAAAATGACCTTCTTTCTCTCTTGTGACCATTTTTCACTTAAAGTCTATTTTGTCTGAAGTAAATATAGCCATCCCTGCCCTCTTTTGGTTATTACATTTGCATGGAGTACCATTCTCTATACCTTTATTTTTAACCAGTGTATGTCCTTAAATCTAAAGTGAGTCTGTTTTAGGCAGTATTAGTTGAATTTTGTTTTTATTCATTCACTAATTCTATGTCTTTTAATTGGAGAGTTTAATCAGCTTAAATTAAAAGTAATAATTGACAGGTAAGGACTTACTATTGCCATTTTGTTGTTTTCTGACTGTTTTACAGTTCTTTTGTTCTTTTATTTTTCTCTTGCTGTTTTCCTTTGTTATTTGGTGATCTTTCTTTTTATAGTGGCATGCTTTGATTCCTTTCTCTTTCTTTCGTGTATACTTACCAGAAGTTTTTCTTTGTGATTACCATGGAGATTACATAAAAATTTTATAGTTATAACATTCTATTTTAAGTTGATAACTTAATTTTTATCACATATAAAAACTCTATACTTTTATTACTCACTCCCCCATTTTATGCCATTTATGTCACAATTTACATTTTTATATTATTTAATCTGTTGACAAATTATTGTATTTTAGTTATTTTTAGTACTTTTGTGTTCTAACTTTTATTCTAGAATTAAAAGTTATTTATATACTACCATTACAGTATTGGAGTATTCTAAATTTGATGGTATACTTACCTTTACTATTGAGTTTTATAATTTCAAATGTTTTTATGTTGCTAATTAGTGACCTTTAGTTTTAACTTGAAGAACTCTCTTTAGCATTTCTTGTATAGCAGGTCTAGTGGTGATTGACTCCTTAAGCTTTTGTTTATCTGGGAAAATGTTTACCTTTCCTTTATTTCTGAAGGGTGGCTTTGCTGAGTGTAGTATTCTTTGTTGGCAATTTTTGCTTCATCTTTTAAAAAATTAATAAACTTACTTTTAATTTTTTTTATTATTATTATTTTTTTTTCGTGACCGGCGCTCAGCCAGGGAGTGCACCGGTCATTCCTATATAGGATCCGAACCCGCGGCGGGAGCGTCGCCGCGCTGCTAGCGCGGCACGCTACCGAGTGCGCCACGGGCTCAGCCCATAAACTTACTTTTAATTGAAACATAATTAATGGAATACTACTCAGCTATAAAAACGAATGAAATACTGCCATTTGCAACAACATGGATGGACCTTGAGAGAATTATATTAAGTGAAACAAGTCAGGCACAGAAAGAGAAATACCACATGTTCTCACTTATTGGTGGGAGCTAAAAATTAATATATAAATTCACACACACACACACACACACACACACACACACACAAAACCGGGGGGGGGGAAGAAGATATAACAACCACAATTACTTGAAGTTGATACGATAAGCAAACAGAAAGGACATTGTTGGGGGGGAGGGGGGGAGGGAGGAGGGAGGGAGGTTTTGGTGATGGGGAGCAATAATCAGCCACAATGTATATCGACAAAATAAAATTAAAAAAAAAAAAAGAAACATAATTGATTTTACATATCTGTGTGTTTTGTCTTTCAGTCTTTTGAATATATGACCCCACTTTTCTACTAGCCTGTAAAATTTCTGCTTAATAACCTACTGATAGTCTTATGAATGTCCCCCTGTATGTGACAGGTGGCTTTTCTCTTGATGCTTTCCAAATTCCATTTTTGATTTTTGGCAATTTGATTATAATGTGTGTCAGTGAAGACTCCTTTATGCTCATCTGGAGTTCTTTGAACTATATGTGTCTGGATGTTCATTTCCCTCTCCACATTTGGGAAATTTTCAGTTATTATTTGTTTAAATAAGCTTTCTACCCCTCCCTCTTTCTCTGCTTGTCTTGAACTCTCATAATGATATATTGGTTCACTTGATGGCATCCTACTAGTCAGACATTGAGATGTTCCAAAAGAAGAAACCAGAACAACAAATAGGAAATAAAGACATAAGTGTAGAAAAACTTTCAAAACAAAAGGTCCAAATGTGCAGATATGAATAGCTAACCATGGTCTAGTTAAATGTAGTGAAGAGATATCTAAGTCTAACACATTATAGAAGAATTTTGGAATTGGAAGGATAAGAAAAAGAAATCCTACAAGCACGCATGCAAACAAACAAATGAACAGTAGATTATAAACCAAACAACAAAATCAGATGGGCAGATATTTTCCTCTGCAATTTGACATGCCAGGATTTCTTCATTCTTTTAATTCTTTTTGTTTGTTTATTTATTTATTCCTCTGACTAAATAATTTTAGATAACCTGCCTTTGAGTTTTTGGATTCTTTCTTCTACTTGACTGAGTCTGCTGTAAAAGCTCTTTATTGAATTTTTCAGTTCAGATATTACATTTTTTATCTGCAGAATTTCTGTTTTGTTCTTTTTTGTGGCTTCTATACTTTTATATATCAGTTGAACTCATAATTTTGTTCATGTATTTTTTTCCTGATTTTATTTAGTTATCTATCTGTGTTCTTTTGTATCTCACTGAGCTTCAAGGTGACTAGTTTAAATTCTTTGTCAGGCAGTTTGTAAATCTCCATTTCTTTGAGGTCAGCCACTGGAGCTTTATTTTGTTCCTTTGGTGGTGTTATATTTTCTTGATTCTTCATGTTCCCTGAAGACTTGCATTGCTGTGTTTACATCTGAAGAAACATTCACCTCCTGCAGTCTTAACTGATTGACTCAGGAGAGAAAGATCTTCACCAGTGAGCCTGGCTAGAGATTGTGGTGGTCACTCAGATGTTTTATATGGATGCGCCTGTTTCACTCCTTGTTTCCTCTTAGAAGGTAAGTCTTAGGATTGTGTGCCTCCTCTTGATTTCATAAATCCAGGCCTGTTGCTAACAGCTTTCTTTTTTTTTTTTTAACCTAGTGAACTGCCCCTAAATGTTCAAAATTGTGTGTCTTCTTCCAAACTAGTAGAGCCAAGCTGGTTACTAAGATCCACATCTTTGTTAAGAGCCAAGTGCTATCTGCAGGAGCTCATTGTGCACTTTGCATGAGAACATGTGTGATGCTGCCACTTGGTGGATTCTGTTGGTTGCTTAGCAGCACTTGTGGCTAGCTGTTGAGCACCAATCAGGTTGCTGTACACTTTTGCCTCTTCTCCCTGTGCCTAGCTGCACCAGATGATTCAGCTGTGCTGATGACTTCAGTGTTCTGGGTGGGGCGAGACAGAAGTGGGCCTGCTGGGCAGTGTCCTATAAGGCTTGGGGAGCCTAGGGCTCACTTTACTTTCATTTTCTCTCTGTGGGAGCAATCACGGGCCAAGGGGACCACTGTTGGCACCAAGCTGTGTTGCCTTGGGGGAGGCGTCACATAGGTAAAGGAAAATTGTTCTTCTTACCCTCTTCACTGTGTCCATTGTCAGATTTTTTTTGCTCCACTGGGGTGTCAGAACCTCTCACCTAAACTCTGGGTCTCAAGAAAGGAATTCAAGTCTGTGGGTAGTTGCCAAAATTGATGTTTCTATGGGGAGATGAGAGTTGGAGCCTCATATCTGCTATCTTGCTGACATTCTATATTTTCCTTCTTAGTCTTCCTCCTCCCATGTTGTGTGACTTGGTGAAACCCATTGGGTTACACAGTCATCTCACTTTATTCTCATCACTGCTTAAATCTATAGTTCTAGGGTAGGTTAATCTTCACAACTCCTGAATTAATAACCAGTTTCTCTATTCTTTGCTTTTATGGAGTATATCTCTGCTCTGTTATAGGTATTTATTTTTCTCCCCCCCCCATTAATTACTTTCTTGTTAATCTGAACTTATAAGTATCTGAAAAGTTATATTATAGTGATGCACTGCACCTCTGTTCTTTTCTACTCAAGTACTTTATCTATGATTACTACTTGCCCCAGAAGATGTGCTGCATACAAAACTTTTCATCTATTTGTACTTGATTGTTTTCCAGGAGTTTTCAGTATCTGGAGTTAGGCAAAGGATATTCTACATTAGAGAGCATCTCTCATGGAAGAGAGAGATATTTCAATGTCTCAGTTGCTATACATCCTGGGATTCTGAGATGTAGATGGATGGTGACAGAGGCATAATATGTGTTTATACTTATTCTTAGGAATTTTGTTGTATGAAACAAAATTAGAGTGTGTCATAAACTACAGCTTTACCAACCAACTGCCTTTTAGCTAGAGAACAAAACCAAAATTCTGAATAGCATACTCTAGCTAAATGGTAATAAATCAAATTATATGCCTCAAGAGTGGAGGTCACATGGTTAAAAATAGTGCTGAAAGTAAATATTAATGTATAAAAGATGAGCTTATATTTTTTTAAACTGCAATTGTTTATAAAATTGATGTGACTGTCCAAAATAATTACTAATAGGTAATATATAATATAAAATAATGTAGTTACACTCTTTAGAATGCAACTCTCAGTCTTGACATCAAAAAGAACATTAGAAAGCTATTGGTTAAAAGACACTTTAAAAAATTTGAAGTTAACCACAAGAATAATTTCAAATGGGATAAGAATTCTGGCTCAGAAGGGAATCTTGGTGGCAATCCTCAATCATTCTCTCTCAACTTCTCACTAAATAGCTGCTGAAAACAAAAATAAATGAAAATTCTTAATAATACTGAAAACAAAGACATTCAGAATCTGGAAGTGATCATAGGGATCAGAGATAGGTTGGAGAAAGAGTAAAAATATACTTGAGTCATAAATTTCTAAATTCTGCATATCTGAGAATTTCATTCTATTTTTTTTCTGGCAGTAAAAAGGCAGAGGTTGGGTCTTGGTAGGGGTGGTAGGGGCTTTCTCCTGGACCTATGCACCCTCCCTGCAAGCTGGGGGTTAGTGCATGGACACCTGTTCTGGGAGTTGAAGTTGAAAGGCTAGTTGGAGCCAGAGAGTGGGAAATGGGATGGGGACATCGGGTTTTATCCCACGGTCCAGCGGAAAGCAGCCATGTTTTAACAAGGGACCAAGGCTTAGCTTGTGTCTGAGCTAAGCTGAGGAAGGGTGGAGGGCAGCCCCTCCCTGGCACTAGTATCTGGCCTGAAAGGGTTGGGTGGGCAAGAGTGAGTGGGCAAGGCTCCCCCTGAGGACTCCAGACTCTGCCCTGGCCCTGCTGGAGACCTCTTCATCCTGCCCCTGGCCCTGCATGAAGAAGTGGGCCATGGTGAGCTCTCAGGCCTTGGATCTTCAGTGGTGCCAGATGAGAATGAGTGGGCTGAGTGGGAGTGGGCAGGAGGTTGAAGGGGACTGGGACCATCTATGGCAGTCCCAACCCCCAGGCTGGCCCTGTGTGTTTTTCTGGGGTACCCTCCCAGCCTTTTAATATGTGGTGGAGCATCCAGAGCTAGCAAAGTTTTAGAGAGCAGAAAAGGGGTATGGGTGGGGTTCTCCATGGGACCTAGGTGGGGGTCACAGTTGCCAGAAACTTTCTCTGCATGTCACTTGAGTATGGCCTGTGTCTCCCTAGAGGATGGCTTCATGACCCTCAGAGGTAACCCAGGCATCAGACACATGTGGGTGTGGCCAGCCCCACGGGTTGACCTTGTAGTCTTTCCATCCCACGTAGCACCGTGAGAACTAAGTGGGTCCAAAGCTGTGCTCTAGCCAGGCCCTCCCATGTTGCTCAGCTGGATGTTGGCCCAGGCCATGGGCACTGCTGAGAGCTCCCATCTTAAGATTGCAGAGCTGCCTGTTCTTCCATGGAAAGGATTAACCAGGCCATTGTCCAGATCCACGGACTGACCCAGTTGGGCTGCAGCAGGGAACAGCCTGGCTTGTTGGGGGTGGTCCTGATTCCCTGCAAAGCAGTGGGACTGAAATGTGATTTTAAGAGGGGGAAGGTTGTGGGGCCTACTGGAATCATAAAGAAGTTTGTGCACAAGCACATATTTTTCAGGACATTACACTTTCATTGTATTGTCAAAGGTACCAGTGACCCACAGAGGTTAAAAGGCACCCCCTTGGTCCCAGAGCCCAACCAAAAGGATACAGCAGGGTCTTGTCAAGCCCCAGGGGGTAGAGAGCACTCAGCCCTTGTGTCAATTCCCTGTCCTTGTCCTTAATCTCAGATCATCACAGGAGACCTGGCTGACCCAGAGCTGAGGAGGAAGACACCCTGGGGGAGCAACACTGGGACTGGAGGTCTTTGGGTGGTCTGGAGAAGGGTCAGAGTTAGCATCTACTATGCCTGAGACCCCCCATGCTTCCCTCCCCCAGTGCGCAGGTAATGACTGTGATTTGGGACAGGGTTTAGGTGACCACACCCTGGGCTCCCTGGGCCACTCCCCAGACAGGACTGGTTTTGCTTGCATGCTATGGGCAGTGGGCCAGATTTACTCTAGGTTCCTCCACGTGATGACTGCGTGACTGTGGCCTGTTACCCACACCCTTGCCTCAGTTTCCTCTGCAGGCCCACATGCTAAAGCATGGAAACATGAGTCTTTCCTCCTGGTTGGCACCAGTAGCCTCCTCCCTCTGCTCAGCTGCAGTAGATCAGCTGCCTACTCCCCCACTGTGGGCCCTGAACCAGCCCCAGGAAGGGAGCAATGCCGGGCCAGGCGTGGGCACAGACAAGAGTGAGAGCAGCATTCTCAGGAAGCTGTGGGTGTCAGGGAACCAGGAACCTCGGGCTGCATCGTCCTGTTTGGCACAACCTTTGTTAAGGGCATCATTTTCAGGAGTGACTCCTTCCTGGGCTTTCTGTTGCTCTTGAATGAAACCAACTACATCCCCCTGCCCCCAGGGTCAGCATCTCTGTCACTTCTTCCAGGGGACCCCCCAGCTGCCCAGGTGTTCCTCTTTAGCCTCCCTCCCCGCCCCCCGCACTCCAGGCCAGAGCTTGGCAGATACTCAGAGAACGGGTCTGTTGACTGTGGCCTGTGCTGGGGCCAGAGAGTAGGTGGGTGCCCCGGGCCTCAGGAGCACCCTCCACCGTCAGGACCCACCTCACATAATTGGTCTCTGTTCTCATCCCTGGTGAGGGTTCAGGGCCTGTGACCTGCTCCTATCCCAGCCTGCCTGAGAGCCTGGCCTCTCCATGGGCTGACCTAGTGTGGGGCAACATCTGTGCCCTGGCCCAGTCCAGAGTCCCAACCCCAGAGGAGGGTCATGGAAGCTGGTGCCCTAATTGCAGACCTCCCATGCCCCTTCTTTCTGCCCCAGCTTCACCCACCAGCTCTTCAGGGTTGTGAGATGAGGGCTGCTGGGGTCTGGATCCTGGCATCCCAGGGCTTTGTGGACAGCCTGGTAAAGTGGAACTGTGGTGCTGCCTGCCGGGCCAGCCCAGCCCTGCTGTTCTCAGAGTGGATACAGGCCAAGCAGGCAGGAAGGTTGCCTGCTGGGTTCTCCAGGCCCACAGTCCACCCCTATCCCATCCTTGCCCAGGCAGAAAAGAGGCAGGGGCGTCCCTGCCCTCTCTTTGGCAGGGGGTCCCTACCCAGGCTGCTCGTGGAGACCAAGGTTCTGAAGAAAGGAAGCAAAGCAGGCACCTGCCCAGGGAGAGGCAGCGGCTCTTCCTGAAGTGCCAGTCCCCTTGCGGTCCTGTTTAGACTTCTTTCCCCATTTGCGGAATCTCTGGGCTGTCAAACCTTAAGAGGATTTGGCCGAGACATTCTCTTCCATCTACCTTCTACCTGGACGACACCTCACCTCCCACCGTGAGCCTCAACATCCAGTGTGAGCAGGTGAGTGATGCCAGGTGGACGGAGCTCCTGCGGCTGATCCAGCAGTACCAAGTGGTCAGGTGAGACACCTCTGGCAGGCAGGAGGGGTGGGCGGGTGCCTTGAGCCAGTGTGCACTCCTCCAGCCCCGTGGTCTCGGCTCTTCTCCTTCTCTGGGAACACGGAGGGGAGGATGGGGCTCAGGGCTTCTTAGTAAACCTCTGGGGAGGTGCTGCCCGACCCAGCCCAGCTCTGGACTGGGAAAAGGAGTCAAGACTGGCCTTGGTTCTTAAGATTCTCACAAACCCTGTGGGGCTTCAGGTTTTACAAAGCAAGAGAGGTGCCTGTTTGGTCCTTGTCTTTTCTCTTTTCAACTTGTCATTTGACATAGTTTCAGAATTGCAGAGAGGCTGTGAGGACAGCCCGGGGCTCCCGTGTGCCCTTCACAGACTTACCTAAGGACACCGTCTCTTGTCATCTGGGCACTTATCAAAGTAGAGACGCTGGCCCAGCACTACCAGCGGCTGAGTCAATTCTGCTTTTCTGCTGCATCCTTTTTCTGTTCCTGGTCCATCCAGGATCCCATGTGGCATTTCGTCCTCCTGTCTCCTTAGTCCCCTCCCATCTGTGATGTCCTCTGTTTCTCTTTGTCCTTAGTGATCTGACTTCTGAGAGTCTGGCCAGGCTCCTGTAGGATGTCCCTCTGTTGGGGTTTGTCTGATGTTTTCTCATGGATGAGGTCACATGTTTTTTGGCAGGAACACACAGGTGCAGTTGGATGCTGCCTGGTGTAGCATGTCCTGGGTTGTGTGGGGCACCACATGGCCACCTGGTTGAGGTGGTGTCTGCTGGGCTTCTCCACTATGAAGTTACCATTTTTCCCTTTGTAATTGATCAGTACCTTGGGGACATACTTTGAGACTCTGCTTATTATACCTGTTTCTGCTCAGACTTGTGCCTGCTGGTTTCAGCATCCATCTGCAGCTCTTGCTTGAACAGTTATTGCAGTGGTGTTTACCTAATTAGGATTTTGTAATTTCTTCTTTCCCTCCACATTTATCAATTGTCATTCTTTTGTGAGCGAGAGCTTGCTTTTCTTCCACCTGTATTTATTCAATTATTCACTCTATCATGGGCTTGAGGACATTTGTTTTACTGAGTCTTGCATCATTTGTTTTCTGCTCATGCTGTTACAGCTCTGACCACTGGGAGCCCCTTCAGCTGGTCCGTGTCTGACATGCTGAATCCTTTCCCAAACACTTCCTTGTGGTTATGACCTTGTACAGGTTTGACTTTTCCCTACAGATAGACCAGGATCTTTCACACTTTGTACCCCACAATAAGATATGGAGGACATATTATGCCCCATACAAATGCTGTATACGTGCAAGCATCTTAAAAGTCTCACATGTCGGTTCCTACTTTATTCCATTTCATTCTGAAGATGTCCTGGTTGTGGCCCACCTGAGAATTTCATTCTATTGTGAGCACAATTCTCTTGTCTTAATACAAGAGTGATAAATTGATGCTTCATATAAAATTTCTTTTTTTTTTTTTTTTTAATTTTATTTTGTCGATATACATTGTAGCTGATTATTGCTCCCCATCACCAAAACCTCCCTCCCTTCTCCCTCCCCCCCTCCTCCCCAACAATGTCCTTTCTGTTTGCTTGTTGTATCAACTTCAAATAATTGTGGTTGTTATATCTTCTTCCCCCCCCTTCGGTTTGTGTGTGTGTGTGTGTATGTGTGTGTGTGTGAATTTATATATTAATTTTTAGCTCCCTCCAATAAGTGAGAACATGTGGTATTTCTCTTTCTGTGCCTGACTTGTTTCACTTAATATAATTCTCTCAAGGTCCATCCATGTTGTTGCAAATGGCAGTATTTCATTCGTTTTTATAGCTGAGTAGTATTCCATTGTGTAGATGTACCACATTTTCCGTATCCACTCATCTGATGATGGGCATTTGGGCTGGTTCCAACTCTTGGCTATTGTAAAGAGTGCTGCGATGAACATTGGGGAACAGGTATACCTTCGACTTGATGATTTCCATTCCTCTGGGTATTCCCAACAGTGGATGGCTGGGTCGTATGGTAGATCTATTTGCAATTGTTTAAGGAACCTCCATACCATTTTCCATAGAGGCTGCACCATTTTGCAGTCCCACCAACAATGTATGAGAGTTCCTTTTTCTCCGCAGCCTCGCCAGCATTTATCGTTCATAGTCTTTTGGATTTTAGCCATCCTAACTGGGGTTAGATGGTATCTCAATGTGGTTTTGATTTGCATTTCCCGGATGCTGAGTGATGTTGAGCATTTTTTCATATGTCTGTTGGCCATTTGGATATCTTCCTTAGAGAAATGCCTACTTAGCTCTTTTGCCCATTTTTTAATTGGGTTGCTTGTTTTCTTCTTGTAAAGTTGTTTGAGTTCCTTATATATTCTGGATATTAATCCTTTGTCAGATGTATATTTTGCAAATATTTTCTCCCACTCTGTTGGTTGTCTTTTAACTCTTTTAATTGTTTCTTTTGCTGTGCAGAAGCTTTTTAGTTTGATATAATCCCATTTGTTTATTTTTCCTTTGGTTGCCCGTGCTTTTGGGGTCGTATTCATGAAGTCTGTGCCCAGTCCTATTTCCTGAAGTGTTTCTCCTATGTTTTCTTTAAGAAGTTTTATTGTCTCAGGGTGTATATTTAAATCCTTAATCCATTTTGAGTTGATTTTAGTATACGGTGAGAGGTATGGATCTAGTTTCATTCTCCTGCATATCGATATCCAGTTATCCCAGCACCACTTGCTGAAGAGGCAGTCCCTTCCCCAGTGAATAGGCTTGGTGCCTTTGTCAAAGATCAGATGGCAGTAAGTGTGTGTGTTGATTTCTGGATTCTCTATTCTATTCCATTGGTCAGTGTGTCTGTTTTTATGCCAGTACCATACTGTTTTGGTTATTATCGCTTTGTAGTATAGCTTAAAGTCAGGTAGTGTTATGCCTCCAGCTTTATTTTTTTTGCTCAGCATTGCTTTGGCTATGCATGGTCTTTTATTGTTCCATATAAATGTCTGGATAGTTTTTTCCATTTCTGAGAAAAATGTCTTTGGAATTTGATGGGGATTGCATTGAATTTGTATATCACTTTGGGTAGTATGGACATTTTCACTATGTTGATTCTTCCAATCCAAGAGCATGGGATATCTTTCCATCTTCTTGTATCCTCTCTAATTTCTCTCAGCAGTGGTTTGTAGTTCTCATTATAGAGATTTTTCACCTCCTTGGTTAACTCAATTCCTAAGTATTTTATTTTTTTGGTGGCTATTGTAAATGGGCAGGCTTTCTTGACTTCTCTTTCTGCATGTTCACTATTGGAGAAAAGAAATGCTACTGATTTTTGTGTGTTGATTTTGTATCCTGCTACTGTGCTAAAATCATTTATCAATTCCAGCAGTTTTTTTGTAGAGGTTTTAGGCTGTTCGATATATAGGATCATGTCATCTGCAAACAGGGACAGTTTGACTTCATCTTTTCCAATCTGGATGCCCTTTATTTCCTTCTCTTCTCTGATTGCTCTGGCTAGTACTTCCAACACTATGTTGAATAAGAGTGGTGAGAGTGGGCATCCTTGTCTAGTTCCTGTTCTTAAAGGAAAAGCTTTCAGCTTTTCCCCATTCAGGATGATATTGGCTGTGGGTTTGGCATATATGGCTTTAATTATGTTGAGATACTTTCCCTCTATACCTAACTTATAGAGGGTCTTTGTCATGAATGAGTGCTGTACTTTATCAAATGCTTTTTCAGCATCTATAGAGATGATCATATGGTCCTTGTGTTTGAGTTTATTAATATGGTGTATCACATTTATTGATTTGCGTATGTTGAACCAACCTTGCATCCCTGGGATGAATCGCACTTGATTGTGATGAATAATTTTACGTATGTGTTGCTGTATTCTGTTTGCTAGTAATTTAGTGAGGATTTTTGCATCTATATTCATCAAGGATATTGGCCTGTAGTTTTCTTTTTTGGTTATATCTTTTTCTGGTTTTGGTATCAGGATGATGTTTGCTTCATAGAATGAGTTTGGGAGATTTGCGTCCGTTTCAATCTTTTGGAATAGTTTGTAAAGAATCGGTGTCAATTCCTGTTTGAATGTTTGGTAAAATTCTGCTGTGAATCCATCTGGTCCTGGGCTTTTCTTTGTTGGGAGCCTACTGATAACAGCTTCAATCTCTTTTATTGTTATTGGTCTGTTCAAATTTTCTACGTCTTCACGGTTCAGTTTTGGGAGCTTGTGTGTGTCCAGAAATTTATCCATTTCCTCCAGATTTTCAAATTTGTTGGCGTATAGTTGTTTATAGTAGTCTCGAATGATTCCTTGTATTTCAGATGAATCAGTTGTAATATCGCCTTTTTCATTTCTAATTTTGGTTATTTGAGTCTTCTCTCTTCTTTTTTTTGTTAGCCATGCTAATGGTTTGTCAATTTTATTTATCTTTTCAAAAAACCAACTTTTTGATTCGTTGATCTTTTGAATTGTTTTTTGGTTTTCAATTTCATTCAGTTCTGCTCTGATCTTAATGATTTCTTTCCGTCTGCTAACTTTAGGTTTGGATTGTTCTTGTTTTTCTAGTTCTTTAAGGTGAAGTGTTAGGTTGTTCACTTGCCATCTTTCTATTCTTCTGAAGTGAGCGTTTAATACGATAAATTTTCCCCTCAATACTGCTTTTGCAGTATCCCACAGGTTTTGGTATGATGTATCATTGTTTTCATTAGTTTCAATAAATTTTTTGATTTCCTGCTTGATTTCTTCTTGGACCCATATGTCATTAAGTAGAATGCTGTTTAATTTCCATGTGTTTGTATATTTTCCAGAGTTTCGTTTGTTATTAATTTCTAGTTTTAATCCATTGTGGTCTGAGAAGATACATGGGATAATTCCAATTTTTTTGAATTTATTGAGACTTGATTTGTGACCTAATATGTGATCTATCCTGGAGAATGATCCATGTGCTGCTGAGAAGAATGAATATTCTGAGGTTGTTGGGTGGAATGTTCTGTAGATATCTGCCAATTCCAATTGGTCTAGAGTCTTGTTTAGATCTTGTGTTTCTCTACTGATTCTTTGCCTAGATGATCTGTCTAATATTGATAGTGGGGTGTTCAGGTCCCCTGCTATTATGGTATTAGTGTCTATTTCCTTCTTTAGGTCTAATAGAGTTTGTTTTATAAATCTGGCTGCTCCAACATTGGGTGCATACATATTTATGATTGTTATGTCTTCTTGATGGATCAGTCCTTTTATCATTAAGTAGTGTCCCTCATTGTCTCTTTTTATGGTTTTTAGTTTAAAGTCTATTTTGTCAGATATAAGAATAGCTACTCCAGCTCGTTTTTCTTTTCTGTTTGCATGGTAAATCTTTTTCCATCCTTTCACTCTTAGTCTGTGTGAATCTTTATGGGTGAGGTGGGTCTCTTGTAGGCAGCATAAAGTTGGGTCCTGCTTTTTGATCCAGTCAGCCAGTCTGTGTCTTTTAATTGGGGAATTTAAGCCTTTTACATTAAGAGTTGTTATTGAAAGGTGTTGATTTATTCCTAGCATTTTATTGGTTGTTTGGTTGTCTTAGGTGTCTTTTGTTCCTTGCTTTCTGATTTACCGTTTGTTTTCTGTGTTTGTTGGTTCCTTAGGTTGTAGATAGTGTTTTTGTTAGCTTGTTTTCTCTTCATGAATGCCATTTTTATTATACTAGCGGGTTTAGATTTTTCTTAGGTTTTTATGGCAGTGGTAGTTATTTTTCAGGAACCAAACCCAGTACTCCCTTGAGGATTTCTTGTAAGGGTGGTCTTGTGGTAGTGAACTCCCGCAGTTTTTGTTTGTCTGAGAAATATACTATTTGCCCCTCATTTCGGAAGGATAGCCTTGCAGGGTAGAGTATTCTTGGCTGGCAGTCTTTGTCTTTTAGTATTTTGAAAATATCATCCCATTCCTTTCTAGCTTTTAGGGTTTGTGATGAAAAGTCTGATGTTAACCTGATTGGGGCTCCCTTATAGGTGATTTGACGCTTCTCTCTTGCAGCTTTTAAGATTCTCTCTTTATCTCTGAGTTTTGCCAATTTGACTATGACATGTCTTGGAGAAGGTCTTTTTGGGTTGAATACATTTGGAGATCGTTGAGCTTCCTGGATCTGAAGATCTGTGACTTTTCCTATACCTGGGAAGTTTTCCGTCACTATTTTGTTGAATATGTTTTCAATGGAATCTCCATTTTCCTCCCCTTCTGGAATACCCATTACTCGGATATTTGATCGCTTATGGTTGTCTGATATCTCTCTCAGATTTTCTTCAATGTCCTTGATTCTTTTTTCTTTCTTTTTGTCTGCTTGAGTTATTTCAAACAGCCCATCTTCAAGTTCAGAGGTTCTCTCTTTAACTTCGACAAGCCTGCTGGTTAAACTCTCTGTTGTGTTTTTTATTTCGTTGAATAACTTCTTCAGTTCAGCAAGTTCTGCTACATTTTTTTTCAGGACATTGATTTCCTTGTACATTTCCTCTTTCAGATCCTGTATACTTTTCCTCATTTCATCATGATGTCTAGCTGAGTTTTCTTGTATCTCATTCAGTTTCCTTAGAATTATCACTCGAAATTCCTTGTCAGTCATTTCAAGGGCTTCTTGTTCTATAGGATCTAGAGTTTGAGATTTATTAACTTTTGGTGGTGTACTTTCTTGATTTTTTGTATTTCTGGTATCTTTTTTTTGGTGTTTATTCATTGTGGCCGGGGGTTTCACAGTTCACCGGTTTAAGACTAATGACTAACTAGGATGTTGCTGTGGTTGCCAATTTCGTATGGCTCCCTCCGTGACTGCTCAGTTGGCCTCTAGTGCCTTGTGTGTGTGGTTGCCTCTGGTCTTGGGCTTCTCCGGGGAGCCACCTTTCTGGTCAGCTTGGACTCTGCTGGGCTGGTGGATCACGTACCACAGGGGGTGTGATCTCTGTTGAGCTTTCACTTCCCGTGCAGGACTTCTCCCTGTTCCGTGTGCTCTGGCCCAGGCTGTTAGATCGTGCAGTGGCGACCCCACCGGGTGTGTGGTTTCTGTCGAGTCTCCGCCTCCCTGGCCGCACGTCTCCCCACTCTGTGTGCACTGTGCTGGGCTGGGGTGTGTCTTCTGCACCCCTCGTCTATCAGCTGGGCCTTCAAGACCCTGCTCGGCACCGCCTCGCCCAGGAAGTCTACCAGGTTTCTGCTGGGCACAGATGACCGGTCTCTCTGGGTGCCTTTGTAGCACTATGTAGATCTTTCTCGGGTCTTGTTCACCTTTGTATCCCCCCAGTATAAACCGAGTCTAGCACCCACCTGCAGCCTGGTCTCCAGCCGGTTCAAGCAGACCTGGGAGCTCTCCTACCACACTATTCCCAACCAGAAATTCCTTAGGCTTTTTTCCAAACTGGTGGCCACAGAGATGGTGTCTGCCTCCCAGTAACAGGGAGTTTACCTGGGGCTGGAGTCCAGGGTATGGTGGAGTGACGGGTACTACCTTGCCCTCCCGACACCGGCCCGGGACACCCCTGCCACCAGCCCCGCCAGAGAACCGCGGAGGGAGTTGGAGCCGAGGCCGGTCCGCAGGCTCCGGAAAGCCCGGTGCCAGGCCAAGCAAGTGGGAGGGGTCAGTGATGGCCGAGCAGGGCGGAGCTGCCTGCACCTGGGAAAATGGAGGCAGCACCGGGCGGTGAGTGGCCTGGTGGTGCAGGCGGGAGCCGCGTGGGCATGGACCCCCCGAACAGAGCTATGCCAGGGATCACTCACAGTGCTGTGCCAGGTCGGGTGCTCGCTCTCTGTCTCTGGTTTGCCGCCTTTCCCAGTTCTCGGCCGCTGCCGCCTCGGGCTGTTCAGTCGCGGCGCGGCTCGGGCGCTCCCAGGAATCTTCTTTAATGCCGGCCTGAAACCTCGAATCCTGAATAGGGCAGCTGGCTGCCTTCAGCGCGGCCCCGGCCTCCGGGATCCTGGCTGCATCCACAGCAGCCCTGGCGCCGTGTTCCCTGTTTCGAGACTCGCTTTTGCAGCTAAGAAACAGTTCTTTTCCTGCTCCACACTTCAAAGCTGTTGCCTGTAAATGAGGCAGCCTCTCCTGCCGGGGGGCAAAGTGGCGGTCACCCCCCACGACCAGTCAGCAGCAGCAGTCCTCCCTTAAGAGATGGCGAGAGGAAGGTCCATAAGTTTCCGGGCTGCCTGAGGCCCAGTGGCCACCTTTTTCACCTCAGCTACTCCGCGCCAGCCGCCGCAGCCGCCGCCATCTTGAAAAACTCATAAAATTTCTTCATCAAATTTCCTTCCCCCAGAATCAAAATATGTTGCAACATTGTCTCCTGGCATGTCAAGTTGCAGAGGAAAGTATCTGGCAGTCTGATTTTGTCACTTTGTTTGTAATTTATTGTTCATTTGTTTGTTTTACATGTATTGTTTGTTTTACTTGTAGGATTTCTTTTTCTTATTCTTCTAACTCCAAAATTCTTTTAAGATGTGTTAAGCAAAAATATCTTTTCACCACTTTTACCTGTATCATGGTTGGCTATTCATAACTGAATTTTGGGGCCATTTGTTTTAAAAAATTTTCTTTATGTTGGGTCCGCCGCTGGCCGACCGGAACAGCCCTAGCCTTGTTCCTTTTGGTGGGCGAGCGAATGGCCCGGGATTCCTCTTTCCCTCCTGTCCCCTTTGGAAGGAGACGGGGGAAGAGAGCCATGAAGAGAGGTGAGCACAGCCGCTGGCACCCCCAAAACAGCCTGGTTAAAGGACACTCAGATGGCGGGGATTCTGTCGCAGTTCCGTCTATTACCACACAAGCACTTGTTTTATAGGCAGATAGGGAGGGGAGGTTTTAACATAATCCAATCAGCTTAAAGGTCAAGGGCATGCATTCCCGTCTCAATGCCTAGCTATTGCAACCACGCAGTGTTCATGAGCGCAGAAGCACGTATTTGGCCAATAAGGGCTAAGGCAAGGTTCCTGCAGACACGCCCACCCTACCTCCTCCCAGCCCCGCTTTAGGCTGCCACGTTAATACGCCCTTGTGGGCCTATAATGGCGCCGCTTGTAATGTCACTTAAGGTGGTGTTAGTTTTAAGGCCCGACATCTTTAGTTATGTCTTTGTTATTTTCTGTCTATTCTTTGTGCTCATTTCTTCTTTGGGAGCATCTCCAAGTCTTTTATTAAAAATCTTGGTTCTCATTTCTCTGCTCCCCATATCTATTGTCTTCTTTTATTATTTTTAGATCCATTTCCTTTCTTCAGTGTTTTGGGCAAGCTTCATAAGGTTGCTTGACTTCCTACCATTTTAGTTATTCTCTTTCTGCCTGATCTGGATTTCATGTCTGTTATTGCTCATTTATTTCCACCTGATTCTTCCATATCTCACTCAGTCATCTATTCTTCCTAAGTTACTATATATGCATTTCATTCTGTAGGCCTTTTATCTCAGTCTGCTAGAGACTGACTAGCTGGTTGCCTAATCTGTTTCACCTTTCTCCTGGACACACACTAAACAGTTTTTCTCAGTCCTTTTGAAGTTAGCTATGTCCATGTGATTGAATTTTACCAATAGAGTACATGAAGAACTGATCCATAAAAGTCTCTCACATGCAATCTTCCATGCTATTTCTTATTTGATGGTCACCTTAAAAGCCATGTGTTGGAGATGGTGGAGCTGTATGGTGAAGGAATCCTGGTTCCCTGATTTAGCATTTGAAGGAAAGCTGTCTGTTAGTTAGGAACATCTGTCGTGGACTCGACATGCCAGAGAAATAAATTTTACTTTTTTGGTTCACTGAAATGTGGGAGATTTATTTGTCATGGAAGTAAGTATTACCTTAACTAATATTCATAGCCTTTTTAAAATTATGCTTTTTTACCTCTGTTTTTATAAAAGCAATATATCTGACATTTTTTTGAGGTCAGTTTTGTCTAATTTTCTCTGAATATCATCTGAGTCTTTGGTCTAATGTTCTCTTTACCTTGTGTTGTCATGTTTGTAAATTCCACGTTAATTTTTGTCTCTTTACTCATCCTTTAAAATGTGATGTGTTGCCAAATGGATATGGTCAACAGACAGGCTTTGTGATTTTTACTTGACTATGTTAACTCTATACCGTTTCTATGGCTGAAATCTCTTTCTAGGATTTTCACCTACTAGAAGGTTTTCAGTATCTGGTCAGTGTTATATTAGTCTGTTTCTGTTGCTTATAACAAAATACTTGGAACTAGGTAACTTATAAGAAAACAAAATTTATTGCTTACAGTTTTGGAGGCTGGGGAATGCAAAGTCCAGGGAACACATGTGGTGAGTGTCTTCTTGGTGGTGGCTTTACAGCAATGTAAGGACCTCATAGGGCAGAAAATGGCAGAGCAGAGAGAGAGAGAGAATTTCTCATGCTTTTCTTTTAAAACGCTCAGAACCATGCCCCTGACCATCATTATTAATGTATCCACTAAGGCATGGGCATGGTCCTG
Organism: Cynocephalus volans; assembly: GCF_027409185.1. NCBI lineage: Eukaryota > Metazoa > Chordata > Mammalia > Dermoptera > Cynocephalidae > Cynocephalus > Cynocephalus volans. The sequence continues at coordinate 85,436,014 of NC_084464.1, forward strand.
CCCATTTACCTCTTCAAGGCCCTACCTTTCAATTATCATAATAGAATTTCCCACCTTCAACAGTTATAGTGGGCATTAAGCTTTAATGTATGGACTTTGAGGGACACAATTCAATCAATCCATAGCTGTGTTCATATAGAGCTTCTTTGATGCATCAATGTGCAATTCTATCTTACTCTTAGTACTTGGTTTTTTGATAACGTAAACCAAAAAAGTGCAGTGAAAACACAGTCTCCCAGCATGCATTGCTAACAGGGTTTTCCTGTTCCTATTCCAGCTCCACACTTTACCTCCAACTAGTCATTTGCCCAATGCCTCCACACATATGCTTTTCTTCATGACTTGTCCCCAATGTTTAGGTTGTAACTACAATTTAAACAAGAATATATTCTTGTTTAAGAATATATTGGCCTGGTATGTAGACTAGTACTCAGACCATCTCACAAGCAATGTCTTCTTAGGAGAGGGACAGGGGCACAGTTACTTGTTGGTAAAACCTTGGACCTTTGGTTTTCTTAAAATACAGATTCCTAGACTCCACTCCAGAAACTCTGATTTGGTAATTTTAGGGTTGAGCCCAGGAATTTATAGTTTTAAAAATTCCTAGGTGATTTCAACATGTAGCTAAGAATCTGATCTGGAAGGAAATTAACACTATAGCATTTAATTGAAAAAATAAATGTTCTTACAGCTCAAGTTTCCATCAATGAATGAATGGATGCACAAAATGTTGTATATACGTAAAATGGTATATTATTCAGCCTCAGAAAGAAAGGGAATTCTGACACATGCTATAACGTGGATTAACCTTGAAGACATTATGGTAGGTGAAATAAGCCAGTTAAAAAAGGACAAATACTATATCATTCCACTTATACGAGGTATCTAGAGTAGTCAAATTCATTGAGACAGAAAGTAGAAAGGTAGTTGCCTGGGACTGGTGGTGGGGGGAAATGGGACTTTTTGTTTAATGGATATAGAGTTTTAGGTTTGGAAGATGAAAAAAGTTCAGAAGGTGGATGATGGTGATAGTTGTACAACAATGGCAGTGTACTAAATGCCACCGAAATGTACACTTAAAACTGGTTAGAGTGATAAGTGTACATCATGTCTATTTTACCACAATAAAAAATAAAATAAACAACAAATTTTATCTTTACTCTACCACTTGAATTTTTATTTCATTAGGATCATAGACTTTGAGAGCCAGAAAGGTCTTAGAGATGTGAGGTTTTGAGAAGTGGAGAGATTTATAGAAGGCCAGCAAGTAAGTGTGTAATAGAGACAGAACTACCAGCCATATGTCTTGGTTGAATTTACCAAAATACCATATTTCAAGTATTGAGTTTCTCTTTTTTCCTGCTTGCTAGTATGAAGGGTTTGTTCTGGAAACTATAGACTTCCACCAGTTTCCTTCTTGAGGCAGTAAGGTACTTTTCGTTGGGAGCAGTATGGCTAATTACTTCTAGTAAGTTCGATAGATGTCTTGTGCTATTAGAAGCAATTAAGATTTTTAGCAGTGTGTATATGTTGACAGGCCATTATGTCTCAGGAGTTAATGATGTCATGACTGGATGCCTGGCATGGAGAACCATGGGATCTAAAGTGGAAAGTGGAAAGGAATTCAAAGAAAGCCTGTCATAGTCTTCACGGCTTTGAAGCTGTGAGTGAGTGTGGATGTACCCCCTCATGGTGTTTTATGACTAATTAAGTTGTAGTTATGTAAAGAAGAGGAATAGCCAAAATTGCAATGACTGTCTGGAAAAGACTTTTCCCAGACTGGAGAAGTGGAACAACTCACTGATAGAGAATTTAATGAATTACAGCTTGGAAGAAACTAAACAAAGATGAGTTTACACTAATTTGCCACACACGAAACATTCTCCAAATATGCAGGGGATAATGACTAAGCCCTGTGTAAGGGGCTTAACTGGGTCATATGTATGCCACAGCTTTGGAAAGAAAGACAGCTAACATTCCTTAGGTCACACCAGCATTCAAGACCGAAATACTTAACTCCTTCAATGGTTAAGTGTAAATTGTTCAACCACTGAGCTGCCAAAGCTTCTTCTGGTTATGACTTGTTACAGATGCAACTGCCACATGTCACTGAGAAATCATAACATCTTAGTGGTGTCGACTGAAGAAACATCCATTCGAAGAATTTGCTCTTTACAGCATTTTTCAGAGTAAACCACTGTGTGGTCAGTGAAGGAATTACATCTGGAGTGTCTGAAAATAAAAGGATTTCACAAGACGTATTAAGTGGAAGGGCTTAAAATAGCATATGTGGGGATAGGTTATTTTGTTCTCAAGGAGGCACCAAGAGCTTTGGTGGTGATACCACAGCAGCTGATGACAATGAAAACCTAAGAAAGCTGATCATTTTAGCATGATTTTCTGCAGGAGTCTTTGTTATAGGATATTTTTCTTTTCTTAATGTCTACAGTATGGTATGTTATAAGTGGAAAAAGGGATAGTCTTGTGAGATGTAGCCTCTTTCTCTTGGTTTGAAAAATCAAATGAGACAAATGTAACATCTATCCAAGTTGTTTTCAAAGCAAGAGGCTTTCTTTGCACACTTACTGACTGAGGGAAATATTTTCTTCAACTTTGTGTCTAAAATAGAAAAACAAAACCTATTTCTCAGTTTCATTTCAGATTTTACTGGTAAAGACTTATTGCTGACATGGGTATGGTACTGGGTTGAATTTTCTTCCCTAATCATACTTAGCAGAGTAGTGTTCTAAATACAGCTGGCTTTTTGCATAATCACTCCACTTTGCAGTCAGACTAGGTAGAGATAGGCTACCTGTATCTATGCCAGGTTTTCTGTTGAACAGGATGAAAAATATATTTTAGTATTAAGGAAAAATAGTGAGAATGTTGTCTGCCTAAGACTGAGAATTTTTTTTTTTGTAATTAATGGTAGTGTTTGTACAAAGATGATTTGATACTGTGTCCTCTTAGGCCATTGAATTCATTTCATTTTGCATCTTGAGCTGGGCACAATCATGTCCAAAAACTAGAGCTTAGCTTCATTTATATCCTCCATTATTTTTTTTGCTTTTCTTTGATCTTACCTTTATTATTGCTTCCTTCTGTTTAATTTGGGTTTAATTTGCTATTTTTCTTCTAGCTTATTAAGGTGAAAGCTTAGATCATTAATTTGAGAACTTCTCTTCTAATATAATTTATATTTATATAATGCTATACATAAATATAATTTAATACAATGCTATATCATATTATAATTTATATAATGCTATAAATTTCCCTGTAAGCATTCCTTTAGCTGCCTGTCACAAATGTTAATATGTTGTATTTTAATTTTCACTAAGTTAAAAATGTTTTTAAATTTTCCATACAATGTTTTCTTTGACCTATGGATTATTTAGAAATATGCTTTTTAAATTTCCAAAGATTTAGGGATTTTTCAAACATCTTTCTGATATTAATTTCTGGCTTAACTGTTTTGTGGTCAGAGAACATACTTTATATAAATTCAATCTTTTAAAAATCGATTGAAACTTTTTAATGGCCCAGAATAGAGTCTATTTTGTAAATATTCTGTGTGCACCTGAAAAAGTTGTATATTCTACTGTTATTTGGAAGAGAATACAATAAATAACAGTTAGGTCAAGTTGGTTGATAATATTTTTCATGTCTTCTATAACCTATTGATTTTTCTGTCTAATTGTTCTATGTATTAGTCACTGAGAGAAAACTTGAAATGTTTCAACTAGAATTTTTGATCTGTCTCTCTTCTCAGTTTGATCAATATTTGCTGTGTGTATTTTAAAGTTCAAATATATTTGTATATTTATGAAGTGTCAAACACTTAGGATTATGTTCTCCAGATGAATTGATCCCTTTATGATTATGAGATGTCCCTGTTTATTCCTGGTACAATTCCTTGTTGTAACATCCACTTCATCTAAAATGAATATAGCCATTCCAGCATTCTTATGCTTAGGTTTGCATGGTATATCTTATTCTGCTCTTTTACTTTTAACTTATTTATGTCTTTATATTTAAAGTGGCCTTCTTATAGACAGCATAGAGTTAGGTTGTTCTTTTTAACTCAGTCTGACAATCTTTGACTTTTAAATGGAATATTTTTCCATTTACATAGGGTTTAAATTTACCATCTGTTTTTTTATTTTCGATTCATCTCATCTCTTCTTTTACACTTTATTGCAACTTTCTACCTTTATTTGAATTAAGTACTTTTATGATTCCATTTTATCTTCTTTATTGGTTTATTAGCTATACTTTTTGTTTTATTTTTTTTTCCAGTGGTTGTTTTAGAGTTTAGGATACACACCATTAAATCATTACAGTCTAACTTCTAATAATAATATTCTACCACTTCACATATAGCATAAGAATATTACAATAGCATACTGTGCTTTCCCCCCTCCTGACCTTTTAGCTATTGCAGTCATATAATACTTCTACACGTTATAAACCCCAAGATATGTTGTTATTATTTTTGCTTTAAATAATTATCTTTTAAAGATATTTATGAATGAGAAAAAACAATTTAGAAAAGGTTTTATATTTACACACATTTGCTATTTCCACCATTTTCTATTCTTTTCTGTAGATTTTGTTTCAATCCATCACTTTCCTTTTGCCTGAGCATTTCCTTTAATATTTCTTTTTGTATATGTCTGATGACAATGAATTGCCTTGCCTTTTCTTTATTTCTTTCCTTTTGATCTGAAAAAATATTTATTAAGTCTTCATTTTTACAAGATATTTTGCTTGCTATTGAATTCTAGGTTTACTGTTTTCTTTTAGTTCTTCAAAGCTGTTATGCCATGTGTCTGGCCTACTTCTTGACAAAAAGTCTTCTGTCATTCATATCTTTGATCCTTGGTACATAATGTGTTTTCCCCTTCCTCTGGCTGTTTTTAAGTTGTTGTTTTTTTTTCTTTATTGCTGGTTTTCAGTAATTTGTGTACGATATGCCATTGTGTAGTTTTTATTGTTTTTTCTTTTGCTTTGGATTCATTAAACTTCTTGGATGTCTAGGTGTACAGGCTTTATCAAATTTGAAAAATTTCAGCTACTGTTTCTTTAAGTATTTTTTTCCTTCTCCCCACCTTTTCATTTATGGAGCTCTAGTTAGACATATGCTAGACCACTTGATATTACTTCACAGGTCACTGATGCTCTGTTTCTTTTGGGGTGGGGGGAGGGGGTTAGTTTTTTTTAAACCTCTCTGTGCTTCATTGAAAGTAGTTTATATTCTTATGTTTTCGGTTCACATACCTTTTCTTTTGCCATTATAATCTGCTGTTTATTGCATCTAATTTATTTTTTAAATTTTGAATATTGCTCTTTTTTCATCTCATGAACTTCCATTTGGATCTTTTTTATACCTTCCATTTACATCTTCATCATTTAAATTTTTTTCCTACTTGAATAAATGCAACAAATTTATAATACTCATAATAGCTGTTTTAATGTCCTTATCTGCTAATTTCATCACCTCTGTCATATATGGGTCTGTTTCTTTTGACTGATTTTTCTCTTGGTTATGAGGCAAATAATTTTTTGGTTCTTGCATGCTGGTAATTTTTTTTTATGGGTTATTTGATATCATGGATCTTTTTCATTGTTGAATGCTTTTATAAAAAAAAATTTTTTTAAAGAGTATTGGATTTTGTTCTAATGTATAGTTAAGTTGCTGGAAACCAGTTTGATTCTGTTGTGGCTTTTTCTTTTTGTTTTCAGTTTTCTTAGGGCTTTGTTAGGTGAAGAAAAGCCTCTTGTCATGAGCTGGTTTAACCCTACTGCTAAGCCTGTGGACCCTATCCAATTTACTGTGTGTTATAAAATCTCTCTACTCTGACTAGCAGGAATAAGAACTATTTCCAATGGCTGGCTGGTTAGTTCCGTTGGTTAGAGCACAACCTTGTAATACTAAGGTCATGGGTTCAGATCCCTGAACCAGCCAGCTGCCAAAAAAAAAAAAAAGAACTATTTCCAGCCCTATTTGAGCTCTACAACTTGTTCAGCTTACAGCTTTTCAGTAATTCTTTTTCTGGCTTTGGGTAATTTTTCTTAGGCATTCACAGATCTGTATTCAGCCAGAGACTCTAGGGTATTTTTCTACAGATCTTTTGAATTTTTTCTCTGTGAAGCTTTCTTTTCTTCAATACTTCTCTTTGCAAATTCTAGCTATTTTGGCTTTCTGGAACTCTGATCTCTAATTTAGGAAAACTGCCAGGCTCTTTTTGGATTTCCCCACTTAGAGCTGTAGAATGGAAAGTATTTCTAGGCAGCAAGCTGGAGCAATTGTAGAGTTTATCTCATTTATTTTCCTTCTCTCAAGGATCATTGTCCTGGGCTGTCTGTTATCCAATGTCTTAAAACTATTGAATTATATGTAGCTCTATCATGGCCAGCAACAGGAGTCTCTAACTGTGCACAGTCTGATTCTACTAAAACTTGTCATGTCATGTTTCAAGTTTTATTTGTTGTTTGAATGTATGTTTAGGAGCCAGTATAAAGTAATGAGAAAAACCAGGCCATGGAGTCAATCTAGATATGAATTATAGCTCTATCTAAATATGTATTAGTTTAATTTTTCAATTTATTCATGGCTTTATTCTTTTATTTTTATAATATTTATTGAATGTCTACTTTGTGTTAGACACCATGCTATATTCCAGCCTTAGTTTGCCATCTATAAAATAGGGAGAAGTAACACCTACTTTGTTGTAGTAGATTGTGAAAATGGCCACAAATTCTTTTACTTTTTTCATAGTATTTCAATGTGACTTTGCAGCCTCTCTTATAAAGATATAGAATCCTTTCCCTCACCCATTAAATCTAGACTGACCTGTGACTTGCTCCGGTCTATGTACCGTGGTACAAGTGATATGTGTGAGTTCTGAACTTGGGTCTGAAGAGACTTCAAGTTTCTACTCTCTTTCATGAAACCTGTGCCTGCTATGTGAATAGGCCTGAAGTGACATCTGAAGAATGAGAGCAAAAGAAAAGTGGAAAGAGGTATCAGTTACCTGAGCCATCCCAATCAAGGCCAACGTAAATCAGCCAGTCAGAGCCTATTCACCAGCCTGTTATGTATCAGGCACTGTGCTGTATTCTGGCCTCAGTTTATCAGTTTGATTGAGCCCAGCTGAGACCTCCTGAGCCTGGCTCCAACCAGAAGAACTGCCAAGTTGAGCCCAACCTAAATTGTCAACCTGCAGAACTGAGAGCTAAAATAATGTCTGCTGTTTGAGGTCACTACACAAGTCTACTCTTTTGGGGTGGTTGGTTAGCAGCAAAAGCTAACTGATACACTATATAGGGTTGTGGTGTAGACTGAAAAGTAATATATATAATGTTTCTGGCACAATGCTTGACATATTGTAGGTAGTCAATATTTAAAAAAATATTGAGTATTGTCTAGTATTGTTATTTTTAATAACATTGTTCTTATTAGAGATTAACACGTCAGATTGGTGGATAGAAATTGAGACCTCTGAATGCTTTCCTAATTCTGAATATTTTACATGTGGTATTTCAGCTGCACAGTTGATATGCATCATATCATATACACATACATGTATATATGCACATATGCTCACATCTTGTTAAAATACAATTATTATTTAACAATAAGTAAACAAAAAGCTTGCATGATAAGTTAGTATACTGTTTCATAATCTAGTTAAGAAATAGGGTGGTCTGGTAATAATGTAACTATCAAATAGTCTACAAGTGAATAAATTTTTTTCAAAAGTTTTGAACATTAAAATACATGAAGCGTTAAAACCATATTAACCAAGTGTGATCTAACTTTGATGATCTGAAGGCCCTGAAGGCTCTTTTCTCATCCAAAGATATCATTCTAAATATTAACTGTTACTGTGTAATATATCTGTGAAAAATTATTTAGTCAATGTTTTTGATTGATTGAATAGAAGTTAGCTACATAGTATGCACAACTATTTTTGAGTAAATAAAGTTTTAACATTCAACTTAAAAGTCATTTTCTCAGAGAAACTATCCTGACATCTCCAACTAAATTATGTTTTTCAATTATACACTCTTACTGCATACTATATTAGTTCATTGCATCATTAATCATAACTGTAATTGAATAATTATTTCTGTAACTGTTTAGTATTAAACTCCCCTATTCATTCCACTGTAAACTTCATGAGTGCATAGACTTTGACTTTTTCAGCATTTATTCCTGGCATCTCATGCAGTGTCTGGCATTTAGTAGATATTTGGTAAATTTTGTTTGACTGAATGAATAAGTGGTCAAGTAGGTTAAGGACTGAGAAATGTCACTCGGATTTGATAACAAAAAAGTCATTAACAAACACGATGACAGCAATTTTTATGGATCGATGGGAAAAGACATAAGATCACAGGTGAGTAAAGATTGCAAACGCACTGAGAAAACAGGCCACAAAAGCCAAAGTTGCTCACTTTATTTCAAAATGACAAATTCCTTTTATGCTTTATTATTTTTTATTTTAAATTTAAAAATATTAAATCTAAAGTGTCAGGTAAAAAATTACAAAATTATTTTTATTAATTTGACCATTAGCATGTCTCTGAGAATTAGCGCACAGAGGACCTTTATAAGTGGCAGGTTCTTTGGTGAAATTAGCCTCTTTCAGTTCTCCTTGCACACTTGTTTTGAGTTCTTCAGAGTCTGACAGCCAAGAGCACATACACATAATAGAATAAGGCAATATGTTTAATTTGGTTACTATGGACTAATTGAAAAGGTTCCACAGAAACTGTCATTTGGGTACTTGATTAAAACTCCCATTTAGAATTGGGTAAAGATTTATCTTTCAGGATTCTATATGCACATTTTCTTTTACTTCTCTCATGAACAGAAAGAACACATCTTTGTATATTTATCCTCTGCCTATGAAAGTGATTTCATTATTTTTAGTGTCTGTTTTAATCATAATGTGAAGTTAAAGACAAGAATTGAATTACTTTTAGTTCAGTGCCATAAATATTTCAAAGGAAGTAGACCTTTGAGTTCAAGAAAGGGTGTGCCAGATGAACAGGTGTCACTGCAGGTTAATGGGTTGCCTTTCACCACCAACCACCTGGACTGGACTCTAATTCAGATTAGGTCACGTATGTGCATGAGACTGGCCATTTTAATACTGACCCTCTTGGAACTGTCTCCCATCAAACAAGTAGTCTACTCTGAACCCTATCATCACTCTCCTAAAGAAAGATTAGGATTGGAATGGCAAGAAAATTAAGGCCAAGCCCTTCAGCTGGCTGTTGGCCTGGGCATAATTTTCTTTCTATATAGTAGTTCCTATTAAGCAGCTAATGAATCCTTGGTGATGGGTGAATGTCATTCAACTGAAAGGAGAGCAATTACCTAAGTGAGAGGAAATCCTAGAGACTTACTTTCAGAAAGGAAAATGTACCAAACTAAAAACAGAAGTAAATTATATCTTTAGGTAACAAATGGGCATGTGGGATGTTTATGAACACGGAAGAGACTAGTCAGTGTAATCTAAAAGGGGCAACAGGATAGAGGTGCGACTTTCTCCAGAAAAATGAGCAGAAGTTCTTTGAAACATCAAAAATCTTGTGAAAAGCACATGCTAAAGACGCTGTCCATTCATTCTCTTCCTTCAATTCTTTTCATATGACATTCACTTACTATTTATGACTGTGCTTAAAGAAGCCATCTGGTAAAGTTAATGGTAAATTACCTGCTCCACTCTGTTTTAGGCTAAGTATTTAGTCATTGTATCACCTTTTATACAGCCCTTGGCTCATTCATGCATTCCACAGACTACCTTGTTTATGAGGTCAGAACAGAGTAGGCTGCAGGCTGAAGTCCTAAAGTTGCCTTTGTTGGTATGTAATTGTGGGCTCCCTTCTCACGTAACAGCATGCTGCCAGGCTCAGTAGAGAGTGACAGCACCTCAGAAGCTATGGTAACATCTCTAGCAGTAAATCTTGATCACATTTATGCATCTTATATTTCTGTCATTACTATATTTCCAAAGTACCCTTTCACATGGCCATTTTATTGCTCCCTGTGAGTTGCCAAAGCTCCCTGACTCCATCTCTCAATGCCAAAAAAGGCATTAAACTATTCAGCTCGTCTTATCATCTTCCAGAAAATAATAAAGGTCCTTTTTTGTGCCTTTAGTTATATGTGTTAATTGTGCGAGCAAGACAGCAGTTAGACATGTCTTCTTGTACAGGTTTAAATCCAACTAGAGAGTATTACAGCTTCCTCTCTTCTCTATCCTAGGCTCAGCGTTGGGGTTGACTTTCTCCCACTGCAGAGCATGCATACATTTGGTGAATTTTATTTCTAGAAACTAAATTCTTCTTAGGCTTATTTGTGTATACTTTCAAAATGTTAAGTAGTTACAAATATGTCTTTGCTTAACCTTTTAAAATGTGATCCAGAGTTGAATAGTCATGAGATGTAACGCCACAAATTGAAGAAAGAGGTGTGACAGCTTGGGGTGTCTTGGGAACTTTGTTCTAAGCAATATCTATAGGACATTTCTACAGATAAGGAGAAATGAGTAGTTACTTTAGATGGCTGAAGACAGACCAAACAGTAGTATACACTCTTGAAAAATATTGTTGGAAGAAAACTTCTATGTAATTTAAAGCTTATGTATGTAAAAACATTGCCTTTTGAAAATAGCAATTCTACCTTCTGGATTTGACTTTAAGGAACTCTATCTCCTTAATTCAGTTCAGTTATTTGAATTATTGCTGACATATTTGGGAGTTTAGTATGCGAGATTGATAGCTCTGCCGAAATCTGTTCTTCCCTTTTCCCCAAGAAAACAGAGTTGTGGCTGAGTCCAAACCTCTGAACTAGATCACATTTCCCAGCCTCCCTGGCAGTGAGATGGCCAAGTTCTTGTTAATAAAATGTGAGCAGAAATGATGTCTGGATCTGGAAATTAAAACATTGAGCAAAACTCAAGACTCTTTCTGTGTGATCTAGCCTCATTTGTGTTCCAAAGGATGGGAGAGCAATAAGATTGCAGGAGTGTGAGCCTCTGAATCAGTGCATGTAGCAGATCTGTCTTACCCATCTGAGCTGTTCATTTCAGTTCTGTTACATGAGAAAGAAATTGATTTCTATATGTGTTAAGCCACTGTATTTTGGATTATAATGCCATTGAATGAGGAAATGATATGTTCTGGTTTTGCGAAAATTTATGTGTGGTTTTACAATTTCAGTAGCAAATAGACTTTGAAATTGTTACTTATTTAATTGGAGATACGAACACCAACTTTAAAATTTACATTTTAAAACAGATTTATTTTTCATACATTTATTATATAAAGATTTCTCATTTATTATCCAGTATTGATGGGAGAGCGAGGAATCTTGAACTTTTATACAGTGAAAATTTGATTATTGTGGTTTTTTTGGAAGCTATTTGGTGTTATCTATTGAGAACCAAAACATGTATCATTTTGGAGTTCCACTTCTTGAAATGTATCTTACAGAAATATCTGCACATGTGCACAAAAATATTTGTAAAAAGACAAAAATTTCAGGTTTTTTGTAACAAGAAAAACTATAAACATTGTAAGCATCTAGTAATACAGGAACAACTACATAAATTATGTGAAAATCCACACGACAAGATCCTCATTAGGAAAGATGGGGAATGTCCAGACATAGGAAGATAACAGGATGTAGTAAAAAAAAAATATGTTACAGAACAGTGTGCATATTATGACATCACCTGAGTAAAAATGCCTGTGTGTGTGCCTGTGTGTATTTTTGAGTGTGTATGTGATCAGAGGAAGAAACCGAGGCTGAGATAAGAGCTCAGTTGCCTTTGTACTTCTTCATTTTCTGCAGTATCCAACATATAATGGAAGCCAGATGTTGACCCAGATATAACGAGTTTCATCTTTTCTATCATCCAGAGTGCACTAAGCTTCACCCACATGAATAAATACATTTGTGAGGTGCTACTCCTGTGTAGCATCAAGGTTCCTGCTGGCAAAGCAAAGGGGATTTGAGGCAGAGATTGGAACGTGAAGAGAAACTATCACTTTTCAATTCTATAATCTTCTTTATTCTTTGACTTTTTAAATATGTCCCATGACTCCTTGACTCAAATATAGCATAACATTAAGAACCACAAAATTAAAGTGTTTGATGAAAATTTATGCACCATAGGAGCTTTTAAAGAGTGTCAGATGCTAATGCTGCTTTGGGATTTATCATCTCCAAGCCATGGGCTTTAAAGAAATTAGTCTTGATCTGAAAGGAAGGCTCTGGGTCAGAAAGAAATTCCAATAAAAATGGAAAATATGACTTATGCTGGAACTCTTCAAGCAACTTTTGGACTTTTCTATGAGAACACTGCAGCTTCCCTGTTGTAAATTTGGGAATAATGGAGAAAGCCTAATGCGCTGTGAGCTTCCAGGCTGAGTGTGGTAACCGTGGCTGGGAGATTGTTGCTCCAAAGAGAAGTGAAGACAATGCAGGCAAGCCCTCTAAATGCGGCTTTTGAAAAATAAAGGCCCTTTGCAAAAAGGGAGGTGTATACATATATAACTTTTAGATTTTCAAAGAATAAATGAGTATTCTTTAGGATGAATGATAATGCTTTGAGGCTTCTTTTTCAGGAACAAAAGTTAATGTGATAACACCTTATACTATTTTAACTGTGTAAGGATTTTTTTTTTACTGAAATTTGTGGTGGTTTTAAAAATTTTATTTAGGGGAGGTTACAATGTGAACACTAGTGAGGCAGCAGGGTTCAGAAGTTTTGAAATTCAAACCCAGTTTTATCAAATCAAATATTATTTCAAATGCTCTTATTTATTTAGTTACTTATTTATTTTTTATTGAAGCATAATTGATTATACGTATTTTGGGGGTATAGCATTGACTACCGTCACCTGTGTACAACACATGATGATCCAATCAATATTATTAGCATATTCCTTATTACGAATCGTAATTATTCTTTGGGCCCCTTATCCAATATCTTCCAAATCCCCATCTCCATCCCCTGCATCTTTATTAAACACAGATTTGTTCTCTCTTTCTGAAACTTCCATGTATTGTTGTGGTCCTTCCTTCCTTAGCACCACTTATGAATGAGGACATGTGGTATTTCTCTTTCTGTGCCTGGCTTATTCCATTTAAAATTTTCTCTAGACTCATCCATCTTGCTGCAAATGGCAAAATTTCATTCTTTTTTTATGGCTGAGTAGTATTCCATTGTGTATACATACCTCATTTTCTTTATCCAGTCATTTGTCAATGGACGCTTAGGTTGGTTCTATATTTTGGCTATTGTAAATAGAGCTGCAATGAACATGGGAGTGCAGGTATCACTTCAACATGATGATTTCCATTCCTTTGGACATATACCTAGAAGGAGGAATGTTGGGTCATATGGAAGATCTATCTGTAGTTGTTTGAGAAACCTCCATACTGTATGCTGTAGTGGTTGTACTAATTTACAGTCCCACTAACAGTGTAGGAGTGTTCCTTTCTCTCCACACCCTCGCCAGCATTTGTTATTCCCAGTCTTTTTGATCATAGCCAGACTAACAGGGGTGAGGTGATGTCTCAATGTGTCTTTAATTTGCATTTTCTTGATGATTAGTGATATTGAGCATTTTTTTCGTGTACCTGTTGGCCATTGTGTGTCTTCCTTTGAAAAATGTCTACTTAGCTCCTTTGAAATACTCTTAACCACTAAGTTAAATAAAAATAAAACCAAAATCTTTCTTTTCTCATTTAATAATATTATGGGTGGGTGGTTAAAACAATTTAAATGAACTAAAATAAAGTTTACACCCAAAGGTTATTCCACAGACTACTTTAGAAAATACCAGTGCTTGGCATGAGTGATTTCGAACTGCTCTGCCAAAGCATTCAATTGAGTAGTTACAATCCACCTGCAGTTTCGATTGTCCCAATATTTAAAAGGAAAACATATTCTTAGGATAATTAATCATGCTATCAGGCATATATTCAACACATATTCATGGATCCCTATATGAATTTAAGGAAATAAAATAAGCTGTAGACCTTCCTCAAAGGGAGAGTATTAATAAAATACTTATAATGTGAAAAGCACTATAAATAATACCATCAATGTGCTTTAAGATCACAAAGTAAGGGCAGAAAAACTCCTTTATGTTAGCAATAGTTGCACAAAGGAGGTGACATTTAAATAGTCATTAAGGATGCCTAGGACTATCTCCAAATATGGAAAGGGACAAATGAAGCAAAAGCAACAGTACATGCATATAGTATGTCTTCAATATATAGATATCAGTAAGAACATGAAATTATAACAGGTAGCATTTTGAAAAATAAGATTGTTATAGAAAGAATGCAAATAAAGTTAAGACTCAGCTTTGGGCATTCAAAATAGGACTTTTGTCAAAAAGACAATAGGTTTAAGAGAATAAAGATTCTAAATTCTTTTAATTTTCATATAATATCAAGGGCTGGGCCTGATGGATATTATAGCTTTTTCTCTCATTGTGTAGAAGACATAACTCTGACCAGTATTTAAGCTTAGCCATGAGTTTAGCCATGGAGTTTGGAAGAAGAAAGATATAACTTGGAGGGAAGAAGAAAGTATCTCAACTTCTTTGCTTCCAGGGGATATTGTGAGAGTGAGAGAATCGAGAGAGAATCAGAGGTTGAGGAAAGAAGATGCTGGAGTTCCCCCAACACCTTCCCAAGCACACACTCAAGTCTTGGCTGGCGGGAAGAGGATATCTTTGAGATACTAGAGAAAATATAGTTCTTGGAGTTCCAAGAAGTTTTTGTCCTGTTCTAGAAAGAGATAACTTGCAGGCTGCCTCCAAATCAACTGAGGGGCATTTTCATATTACAAATAAACATGATAGAAGAGTGTGATTAGGCAGAAGAGGTCCTGATATTGATCTTTCTAGGACATTCTTGATTTCTGCATAATGTGAATAGGGGCAGCTGTTATAGTGGGAATATGGGACTCCACAGCAAAGGCACTGGGCTGTGCCCTCTGGGCAGGGACCAAGTGGATGACACAGACAGGTCTCAGTATATGGCTGTGGTCCAGACAGTTAAAGGCCAAGATGAGCCTGAGTAATCCAGAAAGGGTTATGAAGTTAGCAGAGATGAGCCAGACAAAGGGCCTTGACAAGGCCACCATATGGATCTAAGAATTCCTTTTTCTAACTCCTAAAGAGCACTGAGAAAGACACCAACACCTATTGCCAATTCCCTTCCTCCTTGCCACTAGAGAGGCTGAAAAGACCAGATACTCACTTACTGTATCTTCCTTATAGACTGGGGTGGATATTTGGCCAAGTATTAGTCAATGAGATATCAGTGGAATTTGCTGGGGGCTTTTGTGTAATGATTTTGTGTCTTGATAAGACAGAGATATGTCAGGGACCACCTCTGACTTGCTCTTTTTTCCTTGAATGTGAACATATGCCTGAAGCATCCTTTGTCTATGTAGCATAAAACATGAGGATAAAAAGCCAACATGTTCAGGATGTGGAATAAATATCAAAAAAGCTTCTCATTTATATTATCACTGAGCAGGTAAATGAAATATAACACCCGCTTATCTTTGGATTTTTATGTCATGTAAAAACAAACTCCTATTTGTTTAGTTTGTAGTTAATCATGCTTTCTATAATTTTCAGCTTTTTATTTCCTCTTCGTTAAGATTTTATTTATTTATTTATTTTTGTTCTTAATTTTTATTGAATCAAAATTGATTATACATATTTTTCGGGTTCAACATTGAGATATGTTGATCAAATCAATATCACTAGCATATTATTGTTACAAATCATAATTATTTTTTATGTCCCTTGTCCAACCTCTCCCCATCCCCCTTTTCCTCCCCCATCCCCCCTCTAATGACCCTAGATTTCTTCTCTCCCTATGAAAGAATAATGGTTACTCTGTTGATTTGATGCCCAAATGATCTCTCCAATGCCAAGAGGCATGATCAGGTCCCCCAATACCATCGTACAACAGATGTCTCTTCCATCACTATGAAATGGGCTCTGTGGAGACAGACATCCTCCTCCTTTCTGTATCTCTGCTGGTGATTCTCCTTGTGTCACCTCACTCTAGTGGCTGGTGGACAATCTGCGCAGTGGTTGTGGCACCATCTGCGCAGTGGTTGTGGCATCTAGCTGCCTTTGCGGCAGCCATGGTTATTGTGGTGGCTGTGGTGGGCCACCCACATGGAGAAGATGTTTATGGTCTGCTCCGTGGTGCTGGCAGTGTGCCTGGTTGTGGAGAGTGTCAGATCCTCAGTTCCATGCCCCGGGTCCCTGAGTGGGTCCCGAGGCACTAGCATGGTGTGCCTGGTTGTGGGAGGAGGGTCCCGTCCCCCTATCCATGCCTTAAGTCCACGGGCAGGCCCCAAGGCATTGGTGCAGTGTGCCTGGTGGTAGGAGGCGATCCAGTCCCCTTCTCCATGCTTTGGGTCCCCAAGGCACAGGCATGGTTTGCCTGGTTGTGGGAAGGGGTTCTGGTCCCTGGCTGCTAGCCCTGGGTCCGTGGGTGGAGCCCTAGGCATTGGTGGTGTGCCTGTATGTGGGAGTGGGGTCCCATCCCCGGCTCCAATCCTTGTGTTTCTGGGTGGGCCCCGAGGTGCTGGTGGTGTGAGTGGTTGTGGGTGGGGGTCCTGCCCCTGGCTCCATGCCTCATGTCCCCTGGTAGGCCCCAAGGCATTCATGGTGAGCCTGGGCCAGAACTAAGTTTTTGCCCTTTGCCTGCTTCTAACCTGGGGGAAATTCCTATGGGAACCAGTACTAGAGCTGTGTGGTTGAGTAAATTGCTGCCTCACTGCTGTTTCCCTAGGGAAGACTTTTTGTGCAGCTCAGGGTTTAATGACCGACCTTATAGGTACTTCTGGCTCTCCAGATACTCAGTGCACCTGGGTTGTGTAGAAATTCTGATCTGGGCCTGAGTCTTTTCATCAAACTGCACCCCATGCAATTCTGCATTCCTGACCAGTCTCCTCTGAGTGGTCCTGTGCTGATTGGGGGGCAGATTGGCTGTCCTTGCTGTGTCCCAGTGTTCTCCCAGTGGGCCCGTCTCCCCCCACTGCCAGTGCTCCAAACACTTCCCATAGGATGGGCCATGTGCTGGTCCCTTGTGATGAGTCACTGGCCTCTGAGTGGCTCCCCTTTTTCAGCTGTTCTGGCTCCTCGCTCCTGCGTGGGTCCACGGGAACCCTGTTAGTGGCCTTGCTGTCCTGGGGGCCACCAAGGTTCTCTTCTCCCCTGCCTCCTCCAAGTAACTCCATCTAAAGGTCACAGCTGTGGCTTCTGCTCCATGTGCTCCAGCATTAAAGCAGCCATGGCCCAAAATGCTGAGAGCAGTTTTTTCCTTCTCTCATCGTGGTTTCTCCCACCTTTATAGTTCCGTAGGTCTCTCCTCCTCTTCCCCTGAGCTCCAGTGGCCCCAGCTTGGCTGTTGTTACATTTTTATAGTTGTAAATTGGTTGATTTGTGGGAGAGAGTGACGCTGGGGACTATCCATTTCACCATCTTGACCAGTAGTCCCTATAATTTTCAGCTTTTGATTTATTCAGCAAAACTTTATTAAATGTCTATGTGATAGTTATGTAAGTTTAGTGTAGGTCCATCTAACAGACAGTTGTGTAAGATCCCATATATTTAGATATCTGAAAGATGATGTGTCTACTTGAGTCATCAAAACTTAGTTACCTAAGAATGATTAAACCAAGCTCAAGTTCTCCTCTATCTAGTATTAAAAACCAAAATAAAGGAATGACATTTTTCACTAATCTCTAGATTGTGATATGGGTAAATTGGTGACCCCATTACAAAATATTTAGTAAGTAAAAATTACAGTGAGCTGGAAAAGTAGCTTTCTTTTTTTGGTCAGGGGAAAGGTTGGGATGGAAGAAAATGAGACAGGGTGGTTAAGTGGCAGCCAGACTGCGAAGGAGCTTTTATGCTGGGATGTAAAAATGGACTTTGACTTTTAGATAGTTGGAGACCATAGAAGAATTTAAAATAGCAGCTTAATATCAAGTTAATATTTTAAGAAGGTTAATTTGATAACTATGTGGAAGGAAGAATGGAGAGGGAATAGGACAGTGAATATGAGAACCATTAAGAGGCTAATGCAGTTAACATGTTACTTCATGTCTGGAATATGATTAAAGATACTAGTTAAAAGAGTTGAGCCTGTAGTTCTTGATTTGCCTAAAAGTATCAACATTATAAAAGCAGATACAGATGGCAAAAAGTAAAGATCTAAGTCTATTTTGAATGATTTTAATATAGCCAAAATATTTGCTAATAACACTTTTCTTTCATGATTAGTCAAAACCCCACAACTGTTAAATTTAAAAGTTGCAATTTACGTTAAATTGCATTTATTGTCTTCATCCCAGCAGGTGCACAATAACTGCTTAATGACTGATGAGCTGAATTGAATTCAACAACTTTTTACTAAATGCCTGCTACATACATTGCATTTGCAAACAAGTTTTCTTAAGTCTTGCTTGTAGATATGGCCACCATAACACCCAGCTTTTCTGAGGCAAATATTAGCTTCCAATTTTTGTGTTCTGTTATCTTCATAAACGTACTTATACTTGTGAAATCACGTCTCAACTTTTGTTTAAGAAATGTTAGTCAATATTCTTACATTGTAGTATTACCTAAAAAGTGTGACAAATTATAATATTGCTTACATTTTCCTTTCCTTCTTGCTATGGAATTTCTTAGTAGAATAAGATGACGTCAGATTCTCAATGTTGTGGTTATATATAGAAATGAATCATCTAAAACAATCTTTGGAGTCTTTCTAAGCTGTAGGGGTTCATTTGGAAGCTCCATCCACTCTTAGTGAGAGGCAAGCACTCTATTGCCTCTTGTTTCAATCTCCTTTGACAATAAAAATTATTCTTACCCTGCTTCCCCTGTCTTTGTGACTGGACTACACTTTTCAACTCTTTGCCTGGCACATCCCCTTGAATTTATAGTTGATAGGACATGGAAATCTTGTGCATTAGAGGAGGCTGAAGAAATTTTATACTCTTATTTTTATTATCTGCTAAGTGCCAAAATTAAACATTTAACTACTGGCAGTCCATGAAAAAAATATATCAAGCTATTGCCTAAAATAGCTCTGTGTTTATTATTGCTATTGTTTTCTTTTTCTAAAGGAAAAGACCCATGAGGGCTCATTTATAAATCTGGAGTAAGACTACTGGTGAGGCTGGTTCCCAGAGTAGAGTAAGACTCATTTGGAAAAAGCAGGGAGAATGGCTTATAAGGCAAGGGATAGAAGCAGCAAGCACACCTGTAAATACATCTGCATCTATAATTATTTTAAGGATATTTCATTACTCCATAGAATGGATGATCTGGTGTGGCTGATTTTGAGGAGACCATACCTGAAGTATCATAAGAACCTGGGGACTTGAAGCAGACATTTTGATAGCAAAGACCATAGAATCAGCCCTGTCCCCCCAACCCCTCAAAATGTTTTCTTGGAGATGGGGCCCACAAAATGAAACATACCAACATTTCCTTTGACAAAATATGCTCTTTAAGATTCTGCACACATTTATTTTATTACCATCTCTGCAGAGCAGCTGTGTCAAATCTTTCGTACCTAGTAGGGACATATAAGTGAATAAATAAGTATCATGGGGCATCTCTGTGTTGGATTATTCAAGGCAGGAAGGGTTTGGAAAAGCAAATGCTCAGGAGAATATTCAGATGTTCAGGAAACAGTGAGCAGTGTGGCATGGCTGAAGTATAAGGTGCACAGAGAAAAGACAATTGAAATTTGTTTGAAAGGATGGATTGTGTAGAATTTCAGAGGCTGCAGGCTTTACTGGCTGAGATTGCACCAAAGAGCCAAGGAGGCTCTAGGAGTGAAAATAACTTTGTAAGCACTGGCATAAAAAGTGACTCTGTCAAACGAGTAAACACAATTTTTTTCCCCCTGAAATCCAATGTAAGGACCACTGTTCATACAGATTAAAGCAGTTTAGGTGAATCCTTAGATGTGCAACTGCAGGAGAAGTTCACTTAAATGCTCAACTTTGCAACTGTGTTTGCATGAGAGTGCTCAGCTCTATGGCCTGGCACGTGGGCATTGTCTGATGTGGTGGGATAATTGGCCCGCTCCAACACATCCCTTTCTGAGAAGGTGTAGAACACATTTCACATATTGCCTGTGTTTTTAAAGCAGCTTATTGGCACAAGGACAACAGATCTGCTCCACTTGAAACTGTGCAGTCCAATAGGCAGTACTTAGCCAGGCTCTTGGAACATGGAGCACCAACTCTGTGTTGTGCTGAGAGGCAGCCACCATATGCAGCAGACCCAGTGCCTCCCACCTCAGGAATGAGCAGGTCCAGAGTTGGAGGGAGGGGCAGGGTGGGGGTGGTGGTGGTGGATGAAGCTTGGGACCTTGGGGGAGAATTCTTGCAGGTTCTAAAGAATAAAAGCCAGGCTTTTCCAGATTTGCTTGGCTATGTAGTCCAGCTGAGAGTCATCTTCCTGACCTGTCTTTTTGTGTCTCGATTTTCTCAACTGCCAAATGGGGGTAATAATTCCTGCCTCCAGGACTAAATGCATGTGAAAGCAATAGATGCCATTTATTGAACATCTACAGTGTATAGGAACTGGACCAGGCACTCTCTGTTTGTTACCTCATGTAACTCTTAGAAGGACCCTCTTAGGTGAGTATCGTCATCTCCGTTTTACACATGTGGAAACAAGTTTGGTAAGGTTAAAATAACTTGTTCATTTATGTATTCGTTTAATACATTTGTATTGAACAGCTAATATGTGTCAAACGTAGTAATAGACCCTGGGAATAGAGTGGTGAGTTATCTATACAAGGCCCCTGTGCTATTGGACCTTATATTCCACAGGGGCAGATGGATAATAAAAGTAAATAAAGAAATAAGTGAAAATTAATAAAAAAATTAATTAATACATAAAATTAATTAATACATAAAAGTAAGACAAGGTTATGTCAAATGGAATTTATTTGTTCTTCCCATATTGTCTATAAACTTAAAGTTAGATCTAAAGACTTGTATAGTGGATTGAATTATGTCTCCCCAAAACTCACTAAAGCTTGATTTGTGTTCCCCAAGTTTTATGTATGAGAAAGTTGGCCCCTACTATGACTGTTAAGAGGGTGGGAAATTCTATTATGGTAATTGAAAGGTGAAGCCTTGAAGAGGTGATTAGATTGTAGGACCATGCAGTAGTGAATGGATTAAAAATGGTGGTCAAGGGGTATGTTTTTGAAGGCTTTAAAACAAGAGAGAGGACAGTCTGTCTCTCTCCCTGTTCTGCCATTTTTGTAATGTGATACCCTGACATTACTGAAGTTACCACCAAAAAAAGCCTTCACCAGATGTGTTCTCTGGACTTTGGATTTCTAAGCCTCCGAAACTGTAAGCAATAAATTCTATTTTCTTATAAATCACACAGTTCCATGTATTATAATCAACAGAAACAGACTATTACAACTTGATTAGACTCAAGTTTTTTTTTTCTGACAGAAAACCTTCATAGATGTGTTAGTCTGTTTCTGTTGCTTATGACAAATACTTGAAACTGGGTAATATATAAAGAAATTAAATTTATTTATTACAGGTTCAGAGTTGGCAAGTCCAAAGTGGGGGCCTTTGTGTGGTGGCAACTCTCTACACGGTCCTGTGGTGACTAGAGTATCATGTGCCAAGAATGGGCTGAGTAAGAGTGAGTTAACATTCTCACTTTCTCTTCTGATAAAGCTATCATAACCTTGCCCAGGACCACCCATTAAACCATCAATGGATTAATCTATTCAGGAGAGCACAGTCCTCAGGATCCAATCACCTCTTAAATGCCTCACCTTTCAAATACTTTAACTGGATTTCCTACCTTCTTAACACTGTTACAATGGAGATCAAGTTTCTAATACATGAACTTGTGGCGGGGGGGACACATTTGACCCATATGAATAGGTGTTGTGTGAACTTCATTACATCGTGCCAGCAGGCCATCATGTCTGATTGTCCCTCTCTTAGAGATGGTGATATGGACAGCCTGATCCTCCATTGTAAAGTAGCATTATTTCCCCTTTACAACTAGCCATCAATCCATACAGTAACAACGTGGCATTCTATAAATATCCAGTTCCCCATCAGTCTTTCACCAAATGGTTTTAGAATCTGTTGATAATCATTTCTTCAAATGATTATTAGAAGTTATAAAATTGTGATTATATGATACTATCATCATTTATTCAATGTTTGTTATCTGGAATTCTTCTGTAAAGAACTTTCCTTCACCAACCAGTTATTATTTGTTTCTTGCTGAAGAAAGTTCATACGGTTCATATTGAAATATTTAAGCATTTAATTTTTTCCCCTTAGTTTCCAGTAAGGAGTTGGTGCCAGAGAAATCTCAGTGATGACTAATGAATTTAGTTTATTTTTGGATTTCCTTTTTTGGAGTATTATATGAACTCATGGACTTTCACATAATAAAGTATTTTAAACTGCTGCAGTCAATAGTCTTTTTGAGCCCAAGCTGGTTAATAGGATTCTGAGTGGGAAGTGAAGGAAAAGCTGCCTATAGAGCTACAGAGGAAGCAGTGCTGTAGAGAGGGTGTTTTATATTTGCCATGGTGGAGCAGCTCACAAAGTGGCAGGCCTACCTGATGCCAAAGTTTGTGTTCCTTCTCTTACTCCTGACCCTTTCTAAAATGAAATATAAAAGTAAAAGTACTTTTAAAAATAAGCATCTGATGCTTTAGTAGTATCCTGCTTAGAAAGTTATATGAATCAGCTTGCTGTGATAACAAATAATCTCCAAATCTCAGTGGATTGAAAGAACAAACATTTGTTCCTTACTCATAATACAGTCTTTGGCTCTGAGTCGGCTGTGGCTGCTGGACACCTGCACAGCTCTGCTCCACGTGTCTTCTCCTGAAACCTAGGCTGCTGGAGCAGTCACTATTTGGTACAGTCTGGTGGTGGAGGGAAAAGAGAAAGAGAGGAAATTGATAATGTCTCTTAAGTCACATCTGCTCACATTCCATTGACTAAAGCATGTCATATGGACAAGCTCAATTTCAGTGGGGTAAGGATGTATATTTCTCCAACAGGAAGTACCTGAATCACATGACAAAGGCAGGGAATGAAAGTTTTCTTACAGGGAAAGAGAGAACAAATACTTGAGAAAAAAATATGCTACCTATCACTGGTAGTCATTATCTGGTAAACTTCATTATAGGAATAAAGACTTGAGTATCACCTTATGCAAACATAATTTCTAAACAGTGAGAATATATGTAGGGGATGTAGGAATCAAAAGTGATCACTAATGTAAAAGCACTTAATGTGTCAGAAAGGATTATGAAATGTCAATTTTATTATTCTTTCAGAGAGTCTATGTGTGACAGCCTAACTTATTAACTCAAATATATATTCTTCAGTCCCTCATTCAAAATCTAATTGCTCTTAATTTACTCACAATTTTAAGAGGCAGATTAGAAGCGTAAAATGGGAGGTGTGGATCACTCTGGAGACAGAGTGATAAAAGAAAGGAGGGACAGTAGACAGCAAAGAGGTCAAGAGAATAACTAGATGAAGGATAAATAAAATCTCAGGAACCACAGCTATTTGGGCGGATTTGGGGACAAACAATTTTGTACAACCCAATACCCCTTAGCATACAACACACTATCTCTTCTACTGTTAACTGTCTCAAAGTATATTCCTCTCCCCACAGGACAACAAGACACATATACACAGAAATACACACAAACATGTATCTTATACTCTCTGATAGAGACTATAAGTGAATTTAGTTCCTGTTTTCAGAAAATCATGGTTATAATGCACATGTGTACGAGTTTGGACAGACCAAGTTATGCTGCAATAACAAAGAAATCTCCAAATTTTGGTGGATGAAAATAACAAAGGTTTCTTTCTTTTTCATGCTTCATTTCCAATGTGGTTAAGCAGGGGTGGGGGTCTCTGCCCATCATAGTTACCCAGGGCCTCTGGCTGATGAAGCCTCCAGGTGAACACAAGCTGTACCTGACTAAGCAGCAGAGGGAAGGTGGAAATCAAGCACAGACTTTAAAGCTCCTGCCTGGAAGTGCTCCACATCATTTCCCATATTTCATGGCCAAAGCAAATCACAGGGCCGTTCCAATGGGCAGGGAAAAAAACAAAGGAAAAACACTGGACCCTTCAAGGAAAGGGAAATGCAATTCTACCAAGTGCTCAAGGGGAAGAATTAGAAATATTCAGCAAACATTGAAGTTTCTGTTTTCATTTAGATTATGCTTTTTCTTTTAACTAGGAAAGAAGGTGTTAATTATTAACTATTTTATTTTAATTTTATTTTATTTTATTTTACATTTTATTTTATTTTGTCGATATACAATGTGGTTGATTATGGTGGCCCATTACCGAAACCTTCCTCCCTCCTCCCTGTCCCCCTTCCCCCCCAACAACCTCATATCTGTTCACTTGTCATATCAACTTCAAGGAATTGTAATTGTTGTGTCTTCTTCCCCCCCCCCCCCCCCAGTTTATTTGTGTGTGTATTTATTTATTTTTAGCTCCCATGGCAGTGTTGAAATGTGGGGCCTTTAAGAGGTGATTGCATCATGAGGACTACGCCCTGGTGAATGGATTGATCCACTAATGGATTGATGGGTGAATGGTTTGGTGGGCTGTCATGGGAGTGGCACTCATGGCTTTATAAGGAGAGCAAGTGAGCATGTTAAAAAGTTCATGCTATCCTCACCATGTGATAACCTGGTTGCCACAGGACCACGTGAAGTGTCCTCACAAGATGTTTTTCCTGGACCTCGGACTCCCCAGTCTGCAACTGTAAGAAATAAATCTCATTTTCTTTATACTTTACCCAGTTTCAGACATTCTGTTATAAGCATCAGAAAATATATTAATAAAAACAAACAAACAAAAAAATAAGTATTCAGCAAAGAATATTCAAGAATTAGAAATATTCGGCAAATGGCATTAGTGACCAACACGATGTGGTCCTATGTGTCTGGGCCTCCTGGAAATATAGAACAACTTAGTTAGACAGCCTGCCTGGCCCTGAGCAAGAAGCAAGGCCCAGTGGAAAGGGGACACTGGGCTGATGAGGTTTGACGGGGCATTGCTGATAAAGAGGAGTAGCACAAGTGTGGAATGGAGACAGCCTGAGGGAGCAGGTCCTCAAAGTCCTGAAGATTTTAGGGTATTGTAGCATTGTGAGTCTCCTCTCCTCTTCCTGCTCTACTAGAGAGTTAGGTACTCTGTAAGCGTCTCATGTTCCCTCCCACCTCCATTTCCATTCCCCCTTTTCAATACTGTCTGGATCAGCTGCTTCTCCACCCTCTGCTCCACACCGCTGCCTTGTTTCCCGCAGGCAGATCCCTGAGAAAGGCTCTGCTTGGCATGTCTTCTCTTCTTGATGTTGAGCCCTGTGAGGTGAGGTTTTGGACTCCTGTTAGATGAACATGAATTTATATGGCATGGACTCTCAAAGAAATTGGTTTCATAGAATCTACCTGACCTAATTTTACCTTAACTTTGTGAAGGGTGGCTTTGAAATCATAAGTGGGTACAGGGGGTGTCCCAGAGGCCAATAGAGAAGGGAAGGAACAGTTCTGCAAGCAGTGATAAGAATTTAAGAAGCAGGGCACTGGTAATAAGCCCATGGCTCCCTAGGAGCATAGCAACATGAGCAGACTAAAATTACACTCTGTCTTCTGAGAGTGAAACCTCACATTCAGGTCTGTCCTCCCACAAAGGGTGTTTCTGGGTCAGTGTTCTTTCCAACTGCAGTTAGTCACACTTGTTTTTTCCTTGGTGGCCTGACAGAAAGAAGTATTGGCCACACACTACTGAGGCATGTGAACTCGCCAAGCTGGAAGGAACGCTGCTCACATGTATGATCCACTCCACTCTTGGGGATCTGTACTTTCTGTTTAGTAAAGCTGTGGGAATCTCAGGCATGAAACATTTTGGGGGTAATGGGCTGAATCTTGGTAAGTCTCTTAAATAATAGAAGTCAGGGCTGCAGACCTCAGGGCCTCTGATCTTCCATAGAGATCTGATGGAGCTGAGTATTGTTTGCAAGGCATTAGATGCTGTAACTATCTTTCCAGATGGGTCCTCAAGAGATAAAAGCCCAGAAGACCCTTGGAGTATGTGTATGGATTTGTCTGTAAGACCACACAGAATCAGCAGCCCCACCCTGCACTGTCAGGCCAGATCCTCCGAAGTTGACTCAGACCATTCCATGCTTTTCAGAGGCATTTGCAGTTCATTCTGTGGCCTGGCCCTGCCTTGTTCTTCCTCATTTGTACCCAACTTATCCTCTTTTCCCTGACCCTCCATTGTGGTTTGAGCTTTCCTGCCTTGTCATACATTCTCCCATCAATTTCAAGAGAACCCTTCTGATTCTAATTATTTTTTAGGATTGAGGTCAGACCTCACTTTTTTCAGCAAATCGTCTCTAATTGCTCTTGCTAGAAGGGGGTCTTGCCTCACATTTCCTATTTTACATATAGACCATTCTCACCCTCTCCTTTTTCCTCCCCCCATTTATTTCACACACCAATCATCTTGCATTTAACATTGCAAGTGTATCTCCTACTCCCACGAACAATAATATCCTTAAAGGGTTGTATGTCTGGGAGGTGGGAGAGGAAGTGCAGATATGTAAAGACATTGTACATTCTTTTATGTATTTCGGTTGTCAGCTGAGGTTACGCCTTCTACTGAAACATAAATAAAATAGTCTCATATCCTCTGGGAAGTTCAGGGCCCCCTCCAAGATTTCTACAAATTCTGGGAGGTTTCAGCCTCATTCTCATAATTAGTTACCCTTATTACCGTTTCCTGTTTATCTGAATCTCACATGTGTTTCATCTCCTATAACTTCATCTTATCTCAGTTCTGCTCCAAGCTGACTTGGAAACTGCTCCTTTTCTTTGATTTCCCTGTTAATATCACTCGTGCAGGACATTTGTAGTAGCAGACCATACTGAAGTCTTAGTAGTGCTGAGACTCCATTTTGCACCACACAGTAAATATAGGATATTTGGTATTGCTTTACTTCAGTATCATTTCAGCACCCTTCATCTGAGGAACTTCTCTCTAGCTAACATTTCCCCACAAGACCTGCACCTATGCAATGGGATGTGTCCTACAGGACTAGATTCCTTCCTTTTCTGCATGTCTCTAACACATAAATCCCTACTCCCCCAAATTCTCCTTAATTTTTTTAAACAGAGCACTTGAAAAAAATTTTCTAATTAATTATTTATTTATTGAAAAATAATCGATTATCCCTGTTTGTGAGGTACAGAATTGAATGTGATTACCTGTGTACAACACATGATCAAATCAGGATAATTAGTATACGCATCTTTACAAACTGTAATCATTTTTTGTGACCCTTAACCAATTTTTCACTAACCCTCCTCTCCGTCCCCATTTCTCACCTCTAATAACCTCAGTTCTGTTCTCTCCTTGTGAAAGTTCGACACATATTGTTTCCTTCCTTCCTTCCTTCCTTCCTTCCTTCCTTCCTTCCTTCCTTCCTTCCTTCCTTCCTTCCTTCCTTCCTTCCTTCCTTCCTTCCTTCCTTCCTTCCTTCCTTCCTTCCTTCCCTCCTTCCTTCTTTTGCTCCCACTTATGAGTGAGGACACGTGGTATTTCTCTTTCTGTGCCTGGCTTGTTTCACTTGAATTAATTTTCTCTGAGTTCACTCGTGTTGCTGCAAATGGCAGAATTTCCTTTTTTTAATGACTGAGTAGTATTCCGTTGTTTATACATACCACATTTTCCTTATCCCATTGTTGATGGACGTTTAGGTTGGTTCCATATCTTGGCTATTATAAATAGAGCTGCGATGGACATGGGAGTGCAGGTATCCCTTCAACATGATGATTTCCATTCTTCTTGGTATATATCCAGAAGTGGGATAGCTGGATTGTATGGCGATTCTATCTGTAGTTGTTTGAGAAGTCTCTATTCTGTTTTCCATGATACTGTACTACTTTACAGTCCTGCTAACAGTGCAGAAATGTTCCCCTTTCTGTGCATCCCAGGCAGCATTTGTCATCCTCTGTCTTTTTGAAAATAACCAGTCTAACTGGGGTGAGATGATATCTCAGTGTGGTTTTGATTTGCATTTCCCTGATGCTTAATAATAATGAGCATTTTTTTCATGTACCTGTTAGCCATTTGTATGTCTTCCTTTGAGAAATGTCTGTTCAGCTCCTTCATCCATTTATTAATCAGGTTACTTTTTTTTTTTTTACTGTTAAGTTGTTTGAGTTTCTTGCATATTCTGGACATTAATCCCTCATCGGATGTATAGTTTGCAAATATTTTCTCCCACTCTGTAGGTTGTCTTTTCACTCTGTCGATTATTTCCTTTGCTGTGCACAAGCTATTTAGTTTGATATGATCCCATTTGTTTATTTTTTTCTGTTGTTACCTGTGCTTTTGAAGTCTTATTCATAAAATCTTTGCCCAGTTGTACACCCTGAAGTGTTTCCTCTATATTTTCTTCTAGAAGTTTTATAGTTTCAGATCTTATATTTAGGTCTTTAATCCATTTTAAGTTGATTTTGGTATATGGTGAGAGGTGCAAATCTAGTTTCATTCTTACACACATGGAAATCCAGTTTTCCCAGCACCATTTATTGAGGAGGCCTTTTTCTCAATGTATAGTCTTAGTGGTTTTGTTGAAGATCAGTTGGCTGTTAAGTACATGGTTTGATTTCTGGGTTCTCTATTCTGTTCCATTGGTGTGAGTGTCTGTTTTTTTGCCAGTACCATGCTGTTTTGGTTACTGTAGCTTTGTAATATAGTTTGAAGTCAGGTAGTGTAATGCCTCTGGCTTTATTTTTTTGCTCAGTATTTCTTTGGCTATTAGGGGTCTTTCGTTCCTCCATTTGAATGTTAGGGTTGTTTTTTTCTATTTCTGTGAAGAATATCAATGGTTATTTTGATAGGAATTGCATTCAATCTATTTGGATAGTATTCTCCTTAATTTTTAAACAAATATTCAGCTATCTGTTTCCTTACCATCACATTTCCAATCACATACTAGATACCTCATCTTCATGCCCAAACAAAGTAGCTGGGCAAAGCAGCAAGCTGAAGAGATCATCTACACTGGAGAGAAGGCATGCTGCTTACTTCCTCAGGTGCAGGAGCAGCTTGTTAATTGAATTGTTCTTTCAAAGAGAGAGTCTTCTATTCATTCTGATATATTTAAATTTAACTTTTAAAAAAAATTTGGCATCCTTTTGGAGCAACAAGCATAGTGCTTTTCACGAAGGAGATATACAACATTTATATGTTGAATGAAAGAACTGCAACAACAACAAAACTGAAGGTACTTCTTCACTAGGTAAGAGGCTGTGGCTCTGACAAGACTTCAGGTCTCTTTCACCTGCCCCATCATCATCACTTCCTTTTCTAGCCTTCAGATTCCTGTCTGCAGTCTATTGTCAGCCTGTTGTCATTTAAGTTTCAGTAAAAGTCTATCTTACAATGGCTTAAAGCATGTTTAGCACCCCTTTTCACTTCTCTACCACCCACCGTGAAACACATGAGCTTTCAAGATTCAAAGTAAAGCAGCTAAGTACAAAGATAATATTGGGCAGAAGGTCCTGCCAATTGTCCCTTAAATGCCACTTTCTAAGCAGCCTCATTGACTGTAATACAGTGTCACTTTGGGTACTTGTTAAAAATGCAGAATCTTATTGAGTTGCAATCCATGAAGATTCTTAGTGCATTCCTAATTAATTCTCTGCGGGATTTTAATTCTTAAAAGTGTGAAAGCTGTAGTATAAATACATTTTTTTTTTTTCTCATCTGTGTGTTGGAGAGAAAAGGATTCTTCTCTTCTTAGGACAAGTATGTCTTCTGTCTTGACCCACCTGCCTTATCATGGTGGAAAGGATGCGTTTATTATGCTGTGTTGACAGCCATACAGTTTCCTACTTTGTTTCCATGTTAGCTCTTGGAATAATTCAATTAGACTTATTCATCATAAGCAGATTACTGGACACAACCACTTATATTGTAAACTTATTCAACACACTCCTCTTTCAAATAAGTAGCTGGAGAGTAAACATGAAGTGTATAGGAGAATTTGGTGGCATTTTAAACCACAGGAGGAAATGAGCCAAGAAGAAATAACCTCAGCTAGAATGTGACTTGCAACCAAAAGTACTAACTATGGCATATGTTTATGGGACGTGTGAGTGGGACTGTCAATGGTCAGCTACCTCTGCAGGACTTCAGCTTTATGACTTCTTTGGAGACGAGCCACTGGACTCTCAGAAAATGAAAATTTATTGCTGACATCAGTGGGAAAAATCTCACCCACCCGGTCACCTACAGCTACTGCCTGACTCTCTGGAGCTCTAGCAGAACTCACCTCCTATGAAAATCCTGACGCTGCTGAGCTTGTGAGCTCTGGCATAGGATCCAGACTAAATTGGCACACACTCCCTCCTGTCTGTTTGGGTGACTCACTGAGAGTTCAGAGCACATTTTCCCTTCACTGGCTGCCAGCTGTGGCTATTGGCTAACTCATTCTCTCTTTGGAAAGACTTGGCACTCTTGTGCTAATGCAGCCGCTTGAACTGATATGCAATTGTGTAGAGTCCTGCAGAAGAGCTTAAAACTCTAGTTACCATGGGACTGAAGGCTGGAACCTGTCCCATCCACCAGGACATCAGAAAAGGGTCTTTATCTTTCTCTACCTGTTGCTACCTGCTCATCCTATTTGTGGCCTTCTTATGACCTCCCAGTGTATGAAACTTCACAAACTGCAAAGACATAAAAGTGCCAGTGGTTAGAAAATCAAAGGCAAATGTTTCTCCCTTCATCTGTGTCTTAAGATGAGAAACAAAGGGCTTATATATCTGGAAATATGGATAATTTTCCTCCTTTCTCTACTATTCTCAGCACTTATGTGTAGTTTGGAATGCATTACCTAGAGCTTGAACATGGACATAGTTTCATGTAAGTTAATTATCTTCCCAGATAAGCTGCTGTCTTCATTATGAGCAGAGAGTTCAGTCTCCAACCTCTTTTGTGTCCGCCCAGAACCTAGTATAGGTTGAGTTCAAGTCAGCCTTAGGAAGGCTTGCTGAAAGAATGAATCAGGCAGACACCCATGGAAAAGCCAAGTTTTTTGAAGGAAGGGGCATTTTGCCAGTCCTTTTAATTTTTCCACTCACTTTCTACACCATCAAAAAGGAAGGCGTTGCTTATTCTTGGGTAGGCAAATAGTAAATCAATCTGCAGTAACCTAATTGTACCTCATATCAAGAAAATAGCCAGATGGCCTCTGGGCACACAACAGAGGCTGGGTATTTTATGTGAATTTGTACATGTGTATGAAAGTCTGAATTTTTCCTGTTGTTGTTTAGTGGATGGAAGAGGCAGCAGGAGCTCCATGAAGATAGGCAGTGTGCATGGTGGTTAAGATCTTGGCTCTTGGGTCAGAGATGGAATCCTGTCTAGGCCACATACTAACTGAGTGAATATGTGTGACACCACTTAACCCCTTTAAACCTCAGGTGCTTCATATATCAAGCATGTGTAGGAGAAATCCCTTGTAGAGTTGTGGTTAGAATTAAATGAGATGATTCATGTCAAGTTCTCAGCCAGGTAACTGATTTATAGTAATCAGTAAATGATATTTATTATTTTAATGATGTTTGATTAAATATGGCCCTTAAGGGATGGGGCAGTTAAGGCTTGTATCCACGTATTAATTTGCTCCTAATGTTGACCTGAATTCCTAAGTAGTTCACTGTGAGAGAAAAAGGAAAAATCACCAAACTATCATAAAAAACAAAACTAAGATAATTATTTATGTCACAAATCATCAGAGAAAGGCAAATAAAAATGATAATATCACCTCACAGCTGTCAGGATGGCTATTGAAAAACAAAAGATAACAGAGCTACTCAGAATGTGGAGAAATTGGAAACCTTGTGCACTGTTGGTGGGAAAGCAAAATGGTGCAGTTGCTGTGGAAAACAGTGCAGAGGATCTTCCAAAAATTAAAAATGGAAATACCATATGATCCAGCAATCCCACTTCTGGGGATTTATCCAAAAGAATTGAAATCAGGATCTCAATTAGCACTCATGTGTCTTTTGCAGCACTATTCACAGTAGTCAAGATGTGGAAATAATCCCGAAGTCTGTCAACTGATGAATGGATAAAGAAAGTGTGGTACAATCATGCATCACGTTGTCAGGTGATTTCATCATGTGTGAACGTCATAGTGTACTTATACAAACCTTGATGGTATAGTCTGCTACACACTTGGGCTATATATATATTGCTCCTAGGCTATGGTACCTGTATGTTACTGTACTGAATACTGTAGGCACTTGTAACACAATGGTAACTGTTTGTGTATTTAAACATATGTAAACAGAGGAAGGGTACAGTAAAAATGTGGTATAAAAGATAAAAGAATTGTACACCTCTATAAGGCACATACCATGAATGGAGTTTATGGGACTGGAAGTTGTTTTGGGTGAATCAGTGAGTAGGTGGAGAATGAATGTGAAGGCCTAGGACATCACTGTACAGTGCTGTAGACTTTATAAACACTGTACACTTAGGCTACATTAAATGTATAGAAAAATAAAGTAATTGTGCTATGATGTTATGATGGCTATGATATCACTAGGTAATAAAAAATTTTCACCTCCGTTATGCTCTTATGGGACCACCATTGTCTACGCAGTCCATTATTGACTGAAACATCATTCTGCAGCACATGACTATATATACATACAAAGGAATACAATTCAGCCTTAAAAAGAAGAAAATTCTTCAATATGCAACAACATGGATGAAGCTTGAGAACATTATGCGAAATGAAATAAGCTAGTCACTGAAAGACAAATACTGCATGGTTCCACTTATACGAAGTATCTAAAATGGTCAAATTCATAGAATCAAAGAGTTGAATTGAGTGGGAAGGGGAAATGGGGAGCTGCTGATCAACAGGCATAAAGTTTCAGTTGAGCAAGGTGAATCTAAAGAGCTATTCTACAACGTTGTACCTATTATCAAAAATAATGTACTATACGCTTAAAATTTTGTTGCGGGTAGACCTCATATTAGGTGTTCCTAATCTAATAATTAAAAAAATCTTAATCTAAGTAAATTAGACTAAATAGAAGTGTTTGGTAAACTCTCGTTGGCCTATTAATACTTTACCTTACGGAAAGCTGGCAACATGAGGGTATTGTGGAGACAGAATTGTTCCATCACTTTTATTCCCAAATATATAACTAGCATTCTTACTGACTCTTTCAAAGGTTGAATTTCAAGCTTATGTAACTGCATGGAATTACTCGATGATTTGAATGATCCCAATTCATTGTGACAACTTGGACCCATAAGCCATCCCAAATAGATAAATATTATCTACTGTCAATGGAACTGGGATTTAAGTAAAAAAGAAAAAAAAAAGTTTTCAGAAGATTCGTTTTTTGTGTGTTCCCGTAGTTTTGAGGGCTGTTCCATACTGAGTTATAATGGCTTCTGTATTAAAAAAGATGTAAGAAAATGTGCTTACTGTTTGTACATTTTAAGTCTTCAAAACATAGCTGAATGATGAAGAGATATTCATAACAAGAAGCTTTGGACATTCTGAGAAAATCACATTTTATTTCTACAATTGCGATATCACAAGTAATAATGAACATGTCATACAATTCTAAATCGAAGATCACATATTTTAACTAACGAAAAAATTCTATCCTTTAAAAGCAGACTTGAAGAAAAGTTTCCTTTATTAAAAATGGATATTTCTAAACAAAACAATTACTAATGGCAGAAGCACTTGCTTAATTTATATTTCCCAGTGAACTCTATTTGACCTTCACTTTAAGGACACACAGCAGGAAAGCTGTCTGGAATACCCCACCCTACACTGAAGATGAATTTGTTACATCCCCGTGTAAAGAATGCCCAAGCATTGGCTCACTACTTGATAGTAAATACCCCAAGCTTTTTTTGTTCAAGGAAAGTTCAGTTTTCAGGCTTATTCTCAAAATATTGAAGTCTAAGAGACTTGGAGCTCTGTGACTTAGCAGTATATTTTGTTCCGAATTAGATGCTCCTCCTTATTATTGCTGTAATCCCTGATGCATTTATATTTTATTGCACTTATGATGTATGTTCATGCCCATTTTCTTATCTGTCTTCTCCAAGAGCTATTTGAGGGTAGGAGTTACAGCTTTTCAACATTGTGTTCCTGATGTCTTCCTCAGTACTTGGCACATGGTAGGCACTCAATAAATACATTTTAGAGCTAACTACTTAATTGTTGAATTAAAACTCAAGGAGAAGAAGGTGGTTCAAAGATCTTGCCTTATTTCGGAACCACTAAGCATCAGATGAGGCTCTCTGGGCAATTTTCCATAGCTGGTGTACCCTTAGCTCACATCCCAGACATGAGAGTCATAGAGAGTTAGTAGACAATTGGTCTGAGGCTACAGAAGTCCACAACCAGTGTTCCAGGAGTCTTCTCTATGCCCTTCTGAGGGAGCATGAGAGACATTTCATTGTTCTTGAAGGCATCATGTGCCCCATGGCCTCTGAAGCCAGGGAAATATTTAACTCCACATTCATGGCTTTTAAGAACTCATGTGGAATCCAGAATGTTGGACCTGATGTTATATGAATTTGTGGGAATCAAATCAAGGTTGTCAGAGGCTACAGACTGCCAAGAGGGCTTAATATTTTCATACATTTTCTTCTTCCAAATGAACCTTGAGATTATTTGTCTATAGTTCTGCCAGGAGCCTTTCCAGATTGTGATGTGTTGGGAGCAAGCCACCATGAACATGTTCTCAGGTCTCCATCCTGCTGCCATTACATGAGAAATGGAACTTGTCAAATGTAGCAGAGCTGAACTTTCTGAGTTCTGCAGGACTGTTCAGAAGGCTTGGAATGACACACACCCACAATTAAAACAAAAAAGAAGGATGAGTAAGTCAGGAACTGAAAAATCACATATTTTTCTAGATTAGATTTATCTGTAAGCTTTAAATATGTGCAAACATACTTTTAATGATCTGGTATGAATTATGGTTTTATTATTAAACAGCCATTTTGTTGTATTCTTGTGTGCAAAGTAAAAAGCTGGGGTTTTCTCTTTGGTAAGTATTGAATTTTGAGAGGATACTGGTCTTTCTAGTCAAATTGAAAAATTGCTCAGAATTTACAGGATACTCCATCTGAGTTCAAGCTACGTTTGGGTTTGGCAACGTATTTTCTTTGGCAGTGAAAAAGATGTTTGATTCTTATGATTTGGTAGACTTCAAACAGGCTCACACACAAGCCATTGTCCTTATGATGTAGATGTGGAGGAAACCAACAGATGAGAGGAAAATTTACTTCAGAATAAAGCAAGCAAACAATTGAGGAGTTTAAAAGATAGAAAGGAACACTTTTAGTCAAAAGCTTTAAGATTTTGAGCTTCTTATATTTTGATTATTAATTTTTTTTTCAAATTCTGTAAGTTATTGTATTTTTTGCAGCCCTTGTTGTTTATTTCATGTTCCTATCCATAAATAGTAGAAAGTACATGGTTTGGCTAATTTCAAGGCTTAAAAGAAAAACTACTACTACCTGTAAGTATCTATTATATGCCATTACATTGAATACATATTATCTCAGTTGATTTTTACAACTTCCTTACACAACAGTATTGTTTTCCCCACTTCATAGATGGGAACAATGAAACTCAGAGAGATAAAGTGATGTACACAAAGATACGCAGTTACTAAGCTTCAGACCCTGTCCCACTACTGTTTCCTTCGTCTGGTATGTTCTGCCCAGGACTCCCCTGGGCTTACTCCTTCTTCTAAAAATTTCCTACTTTCCTTACTTTATTTGGATAACTCCTATGTCCTTTAGCATTCAGCTCTTTCAGGAAGGCTTCTTTGGTTTTCTACCCACCAGCCTTAGTTAGGTACCATCCTAGGTACTGCTGGACTGTGAACCTACCTTTGTCAAGCACATATTGCACGTGCATTGAGTCTCTCTTTAGTCAGTCTCATTATGTGGACCATCAACTCCAGTTTGCAACTGGAACTCTGTCATCTATATATCCTCAGTGACTCACCTAGCTCTATTAAACAATTAATATCTGTTGAATCAAGTAAATAAATGATTTCTTCAGGATTTCTAGAAATAATTGCTGCATTGCCTTATCTTTTTATTTTAACATTTACTTGTACATATTTGTGGAGCACAGTGTGTTGTTTCAATCCATGCATTTACTGCACAATGGTTCACTTAGGGTCGGTAGCATAGTTTTGTACTTGTTAATCTACCACTTCTCCTTTTTCCCACTTCCTTCCCCTCACAGCCTTTGGTAACCATTATTCAACTCTCTACTTCTG
Organism: Cynocephalus volans; assembly: GCF_027409185.1. NCBI lineage: Eukaryota > Metazoa > Chordata > Mammalia > Dermoptera > Cynocephalidae > Cynocephalus > Cynocephalus volans. The sequence goes on from NC_084464.1 coordinate 85,472,516, forward strand.
TGAGATAAAACCACAATATCCACTAGAAATTCCTCTTTCCAGTCCTGCCCAATGGAGGCCATTTGCTGGATGAGTGAAAAGAGACTGCCTGCTCCTTGTTCCCAATGCTGCTTTCACACTATTCTTCCACCATCATCACTAAATGTTATCTCAGAGGAATCTCAGAGGAAAGGCCACACTATTCATCGTATTCCTCCTCCACATTTGCATTATGTCTTGGTTCCCTATCCTAGGGTGGAGAAGACAAAGCGTCAGATAAAGATTAGGTGCAAGTGCTTTATCAGAAAGTTAAATAAATCTCAGGAGAGTGAGAGTGAAAGAAAAGGGAAGGGATGCAGGACAGGACAGGCAGCCAAGAAAGGTGAAGCATTCCGAAAGTTACTTCTTCCCAAAGAGCTGCAAAGAGATACTTCCTGTTGTTTGGGAGGTGCCTGCACTCAGTCACTCAGGATATTGTCAGGCAGGCTGAATAGAAGGGGTAAGGGAGAGGAAATTCATCTGTCTAGTTTCTGCTGCCTCTCCCTTTGGCCAAGATGGCACCATGGGAAGTTAACGACCTTGTAGTCCAGTTTGGGTCATCCAGCTCCTTTGGCACCCTCTTGGGGAGCCAGTCTGTGTGGTGGCATTTCCTCAAATCTAGAAGAGATGGGAGGAGCCAGAGACTGTGGGCCTGATGTGGTTGGTTTTAAAAGGCTGACTGCATTGCCCTGCATGATGCATCTGCTGCATTAGTGTTAGAAGTCCAGTAAGCAGCTGAAAACTGAAGCAGGTAAGGCTGAGAGACTCAGAAGAGACACACGAGTCTCATATAGATGTGTTTCCACCTGTGCATCCAATTCATTTCTCTTTTGAGGCTTTTTTTTTTTTTCTCCATGAATCTCACAGCATTTTAAACTATGGTGCAACTGGTTCAAATGTCTGACTGTCCTTTACCTGGCCCATATGTTGCAAGTCAAGCACAGCACAACATGTCTAAAGCCTAATTTTTCTATGTAACATATTCACTTCCCATTAAAATCTAATTTTCTCTACCAGTAATATGTTAAGTTTCTGATCCTTCATGAAAATTTTACTTTTCCTGAGCATTACCTCATCCAAATGTATGTTCTCAGTGAATCTATCATCAAGTGGATTTGATGCCTTAATTTTTTCCTTTTGTAGAAAGATGCCTAACTGGTTACTTTTGCAGGCATTGTTAGTGGAATTAGGGGGAGAAAGGGGAATAAAAATGTATGGCAATTATGAGTGTTAGAACTAAGCACACCTGTTATTGTAGCATCTGATGTTGTAATTTTAGGGTAAACCAAGTAGTCTCTTCAGAATGAAAATGCAGGTAATTGGACTCAATTCATTTATTCAGCACTTGGGTCAAGTCCATGAACTCACAAAGATAACTGTGCCATGGATTTTGCTCTCTAGAAAGATAAGAAAGGCATATGGTTTGTCTATTCATTCAATACTTATTGAGCATGTTTTGTCTACTGAGGTAAACTCTGGAGATGCAATGGTACGTGGCACAGATCCTTGCAAGTGCTAAATATAAGGCCTGATATTAAGCAATAGGAAGAGAATGAGGAGCAGATAATGTTCATAGGATATAATAGCTACATACATGGGTGGGGGGGGAATTAAGAAGGTCTTCATGGAGGAGGCAGCATTTGCTCTGGGACTTAAAGGATGGGCACGATTGGAAATGTAGGTATGCTAAAGAAGGTTGTCCTCAACAGAGGAAACATCATCGCTGAAGACCTCTCAAACCGTAATATTCTCTGATTATATGATTCCAAGCTTAAGTGATCCGAAGAGGCTCCTTGAATTGTGGTAAACTGAAGCCAGTGGTGTAGGTTCAAAAGAACCAGAGAGAAGATCAACCCCCAGGAGAGGGTAAGGTACAATCATGGGTGTGTCATGTTAGGCCATGCTTCTGAAAAAATTTTCACTGACTCACTAACTAAATACTCGTGAACTTATATTTTTGGTTTAGAGGCTTTAGGAAAAACTCCGGATGCCTTTTGATGAGAACTGGATAGAGTAAAATCTACATTTTACTGCAAAATTGTTTAAGAAGCAAGCCAGTCTCCATTATCAGCAAGTTCTGAAAGAGAATCTGAAACATGACACCTTGCTCAGCAGCTGACAATGATATTTTTGCTTACATTTTCAACTTGCCTTCAGTTCTGTTTATTGTGATTATACCAATTTACTATCCAGGTAATTTGAACAGCTGGGACACAGAGTGACCAGCAATTGCCCTAATTTAAAGGCACCCTTTGTGCAGTATTAAATTTGCATCTTCATTGCCTTCCCAATTAGACTGTCACCTGCTTGAGGCCAATATGATGTCACCTAGTTTTATTTTTCTAAATAGAACCATACAGTCCTATATAGGTAGGGGGAGAGCAAACGTTGGGTGCTATTTAGCAGTGGTGGCACAGGTCTGAAGCTTTTTCTCTAAGGGTTCCAATTTCAGAGAGTACGTTCAGAGAGTAAATGTTTTCCTGAGGCTCAGGTAAAGGGGTGGTTTATATATTTTTTTCTCTCTTATTTTCCAGTTAAACCCATGGAAATCTGCAAGTGGAATTGATTAGCCGTACCCAGTGTTTCCTTTGAGGATGAGAATGAATTTGTTTACTTGAGACTACACAGAAGTCAGGGATATGTAAATGCAGCAATAAATGGATACCTTTCTCCTTAACCTTGGCCTTCACACAAAACTAACACCATTTTTTGAACTTTGGAAGTTTATTATCGCTTTATTGTTTCTTATTAAAAAGAAATCTAAATGGCATCACATTTAATATAGTTTTATAACCTGTTTTATGTTCTCATAAAATATATCCATATCATTAAATCATCTATAGCATAAGTTTAATAACTATGAGTATTTCATTATGTGATTGGATTATATATTTTCCTCCTCAATATGAATACATTATAGTTGTAAAAAATGCTTGCAGTAGGACAAGTAAATACATATGGCTCACTTCATTCAGCGCCCTAAATCTCACTCTCCTTTTCAGAGTTAATCATCACTGCTGTCTTGAAGTTCATTGGTTTGTCATTTTATATATTTTTACACATATATGCACTAATAACGCTTGTTCTTTTAAAAATATAAATTTTGAGTATTGATTGGCTATAAGTAGATAGAAAAGTACATTTCTAAAATACGTTTAAAAGGTGTAAATATAGTAACCCTACTTATGATATTTGTGGGTCCAACCAGCTGGTTTCAGAAATAGAATATTACCGACACCTTAAACACCAGTTTTTAGTTCTTACCAACTGCCTTCTCCTCTCTAGTTCTCAATGATTCTCACTGTCTGAAATTTTCTGTAAATCATTGACAAGCTTTGCTTTATAATTTTAAAACATACATTTACAGCCCTGAAAATGTATTTTTAAATTTTATATGGTTTCAATGCTATACACGTGGAAACACGTTTTCTAAATGTTCTAGATTAAAATCTCACCTTTCACATTTAAGCGTTTAATCTGTCTGAAATTGATTTTCATGTATGGTATGAGGCAGAGGTTAAATTTCATTTTTCTCAACTGTGTAACACATAGTCTTAGTGTCATTGACTGGAAAGTTATCTTGTTAGTCACCAGAAGACACATCCCCTGGAAGGCTGCCAGGATCTTGGTTAGGGAAGATTCTAGGTGTGAAGTTTCCAGCAATAGGAGTGGCCCCAGTGGCAGCAGCAAATTTCAGCACAGACTGCTGGCTGATGTTCCTGCCGGGCATGACACTGAAGTCAGCCAGGTTTTCAATGGCATGAGCCACCGGCAGAAGCTCTTCCTGGGTCTTCTTCAGAGTTGTGATGTAGATGCCATTACTTTTCCTTTTGTTGCATTTAAAAAATCCAGGTTTTTCCACCTAAGTGGGTTCCTGACGCAAGAAATTTGAGGATATCCTCGTCTTCACCTATAGGACATCAAATGCTTTGGACGTTGTGAAAGTTTCTTTTTAAGCTATGGTAGGAACCCATGACAATGTGGTATAAACCCCTTTCTGGTGGCATGAAAAGACCATACCTTTTGTGTCTTTCCCTTTTTTAAAAAATCAGTCTTGTCGTAAATAAAACTCGTTGGTTTTATTAGTCTTTTTGAAAAGCCAACATTTGGCTTTGTTGAATCTTTATATTTTATGTATCTTTGTTAATCCATTAATTTCTACTGTTTGTGTTTTCCTCCATTATATTTTTGGGGGTTTTTCTGTTCTTTTGCTAATAGCTAGTATCTTAAGGTGAATGTTTAGCTGATTAAATTTTCAGAAATCTTTTTTTTTATACTATTATCATTTAAGGGTACAAATTTATTTCTAAGAAATTTATCATGTGTATTGTAGTAGCATTTGGTTGTTGTTCCATTCAATTATTTTCATTTTCATTATAGTTATGATTAATTTTTACTCATGGGTTATTTAGAAGTACATTTCTTTATTTTATTTTTTATTAGCATATTCATTATTACAAATCTTAATTTTTTGTGTTCCCTTTACCAGACCTCTCACTCCCCTCCCCACTAATTCCCCCCATCTCTGGTATCCTTAGGTTTGTTCTCTCCTTCTGAAAGTTCAATGTATTATTGTGCTTGCTTGCTGCCTTCCTTCCCTCCCTCCCTTCTTTCTTTCCTTCCCATCTTCCTTCTTTTTTAGCACCCAGTTAGGGTGAGGACATGCGGTATTTCTCTTTCTGTGTCTGCCTTATTTCACTCAACATAATCTTCTCTAGACTCATCCATGTAGCTGCAAATGGCAGAATTTCATTCTTTTTCTTTCTTTCTTTCTTTCTTTCTTTTTTTTTTTTATAGCTGAGTAGTATTCCATTGTGTATATACACCACATTCTCCTTATCCAATTGTTCATCAATGGACATTTAGGTTGATTCCATATCTTGGCTATTGTAAATAGAGCTGTGATGAACATGGGAGTGCAGGTATCCCTTTGATATGATGATTTCCATTAATTTGGGTACATACCCAGTAGTGGGGTTGATGGATCAAATGGTAGTTCTATCTGTAGTTTGAGAAACATTCATACTGTTTTCTGTAATGGCTGTGCTAATTTATAGTCCCACCAACAGTGGTGAAGAGTTCCCCTTTCCCCTCATCCTTTCCAACATTTGTTATTCTTGGTCTTTTTAGTATTGGCCAGTCTAACTGGGGTGAGATGATATCTCAATGTGGTTTTGATTTGCATTTCCCTGATGATTAGTGATGCTGAGCATTTTTTCTTGCATCTGTTGACCATTTGTATGTCTTCCTTTGAAAAATGTCTATTCATTTCCTTTGCCCATTTTTTAATTTGATTATTTATTTTTTTACTGTATAGTTGTTTAAGTTCCTTATATAGTCCAGCTATTAATCCATTGTCAGATATATAGTTTGCAAATATTTTTTTCCACTCCACAGGTTGTCTTTCCACTCCAATAAATTTCTTGGCCGTGCAGAAGCTTTTTATTTTGATATAATCTCATTTGTTCATTTTTTCTTTCGTTGCTTACACTTTTGGGGTCTTATTCATATAGTCTTTGCCTAGTCCTACTTCCTGTGGTGTTTCCCTATGTTTTCTTTTAGTATGGTTTCAGGTCTTATATTTAAGTCTTTAATCCATTTTGAGTTGATTTGGTATGTGGTGAGAACAACAGGTCCAAATTCATTCTTCTGCATGTGGATGTCCAATTTTTCCAGCACCATCTATTGAAGAGGCAGTCTTTACCCAATGTATGTCCTTGTTGCCTTTGTCAAAGATCAGTTGGCTGTGAGTATGTCAGTTGATTCTTGGGTTTTCTATTCTGTTTCATTGATCCAAGTGTATGTTTTTATGCCAGTACCATGCTGTTTAGGTTACAATAGCTTTGTAATACAATTTGAAGTTGGGTAGTGTTATGCCTCCAACTTTATTTGTTTTGCTAATAATTGCTTTGGCTATTTGTGGTATTTTGTTGTTCCATATGAATGTTGGGATTGCTTTTTCTATTTCTGTGAAGAATGTTATTGGTATTTTGATGGGGACTGCATTGAATTTGTAGATTGCTTCGGGTAGAATGGACATTTTCATGATGTTAATTCTTTCAATCCAAGAGCATGGTTTGCACCTTTTTGTGTCCTCTTTAATTTCTTTCAATAGTGTTTCGTATTTCTCATTGTAGAGATTTTTCATCTCCTTGGTTAAATTGATTCCTAGGTATTTTATTTTTTTGGCAACTCTTGTAAATAGGCTCGCTTTCTTGATTTCTTTTTTCTGCTAGTTCATTATTGGAGTATAAAGATATTGCTGTTTTTCATGTGTTGATTTTGTATCCTGCAACATTATTGAAATTGTTAATCAGATCTGAGAGGTTTTTTTGGTGGAGTCTTTAGGTTTTATCTCTACATAAGATCATGGTGTCTGCAAACAGGGACAATTTAACTTTGTCCTTTTCAATCTGGATGTCCTTTATTTCTTTCTCTTGCCTAATTGCTCTGCCTAGTACTTCCAATACTGTGTTAAGTAGGAGTGGTGAGAATGGGCATCCTTGACTTGTTCTTCTTCTTAAGGGACTCAGGATGATATAGGCAGAGGGTTTATTGTATATGGCTTTTACTGTGTTGAGATAATTTTCTTCTATACCTAAGTTGCTGAGAGTCTTTACCATGAAGCCATGTTGAATTTTGTCAAATCTTTTTTCTAGATCTGTTGAAATAATCATATGGCTTTTGTCCTTGATTTTGTTGATGTGATGTATCACAATTATTGACTTGTGTATGTTGAACCATCCTTGCTTCCCTGGGATGAATCCCACTTGATCGTGGTGTATAACCTTTTTTATGTGTTGCTGTACATTGATTGCTAATATTTTGTTCAGTATTTTTGCATCTATGTTCATCAAAGATATTGGCCTGTAATTTTGCTTTTTGGTTGTATCTTTGGTTTGGTATCAGGGTGATCCTGGCCTCATAGAATGAATATGGGAGGGTGGCTTCTGTTTCAATTTTGGGGGGATAGTTTGAAGACAATTGGTATTAATTCTTCTTTAAAGGTTTGATAGAATTCAGCTGTAAAGCCATCTGGTCCTAGGCTTTTCTTTGTTGGTAGATTGCTGATTATTGCTTCAATTGCTTGTTATTGGTCTGTTCAGTTCTTCTATTTCTTCTTGGTTCAGTGTTAGTTGTTAGTATGTGTCCAGAAATTTATGCATTTTCTCTAGGTTTTCAAATTTTTTGGTGTACAGTTGTTTATAATAATCTGTAATGATTCTTCATATTTCTGTGGTATCAGTTTCAATGTCTCCCTTTTCATATCTGATTTTTGTCATTTGGGCTTTCTCCTTTTTTAAAAAAAAATTTGTTAACCTAGCTAATGGTTTGTCTACTTTATTTACCTCTCAAAAAAACAACTTTTTGTGTCATTGATCTTTTGTATCATTTTTTAGATCTCTATTTCATTTAGTTCTGCTCTGATCTTAATTGTTTCTTTCCATCTGCTATTTTAGGATTGGATTGTTGTTGTTTTTCCGGTTCTTTGAGGTGTAGCATTAGGTCATTTATTTGAAGTCTTTCTGTTCTTTTGGTGTAAGTGTTTATTGGAATAAATTTCCCTCTTAGTACTACTTTTGCAGTATCCCACAGTTTTGGTGTGATGTATCTTTATTTTTGTAGTTTCAAGAAAGTTTTTGATTTCCTGTTTAAGTTTTTCTTGGACCCATACATCATTCATGAGCTTGTTTTTTAGTTTCCATGCACTTGTATAGTTTCCAGAGTTTTGCTTGTTATTTATTTCCAGTTTTAATCTATTGGGGTCTGAAAAGACACTTGGAATGATTTTGATTTTTTAAATTTGCTGAGACTTGACTTGTGACCTTACATGTGGTCTATACTGGAGAATGTTCCATGTGCTGATGAGAATGTATATTCTGTAGTTGTTGGATGAGATAGTCTGTAGATATCTGCCAGGTCCAATAGGTCTATGTTTCTTTATAGATTCGTTGCCTGGAATATCTGTCCAATGCTGAGAGAGGGGTGTTCAGGTCACCCACTATTATCTCATTAGGGTCTATCTCTTTTTTAGGTCTAAGAGTTTTTGCTTTACATATCTGCATGCTCTACTGTTGGGTGCATACATATTTAGGATTTTTATGTCTTCTCACTGGATAGATCCCTTCATCATTATATAATGGCCTTTGTCTCTTTTTATGGTTTTTGGTTTGAAGTCTGGTGTAAGAATAGCTACTCCTGCTCACTTTTGGTTTCTGGTTTCTGGTATATCTTTTTTCATCCCTTCACTTTTAGGCTGTGAGTGTGTTTTACAGGTGAGGAGAGTCTCTTGAAGACAGCATATAGTTGGGTCTAGCTTTTTAATCCAATCAGTCAGTGTCTCTTGAATGGGGATTTAAATCCATATAAATTTAGGGTTGTTATTGACAGGTGTTGCTTTATTCTTGCCATTTTATTGCTTTTTGTTTAGATGTTTTAAATATCTTTTGCTCCTTTCTTACCCTTTTATTTTTCATCTACAATGTTAGTTGGATTTTTGAGGTAGCATGATTTAGCTTCTTTCTCTTTATCATTTGAAGTTTTGTTTTAATGGGTGATTTTGCTGTTCCTTGTGTATCTGAGTTTGTAATTATTGTTTTTTTAGAATCCAGATGCAGAACTCCCTTGAGAATTTTTTGCAGGGCTGGCTATGAGGTGGTGAACTCCCACAATTTTTTTTTTTTTGTCTGGGAAATATGCTATTTCTCCCTCATTTCTGAAGGATAGCCTTGCTGTGTATGGATTTTTTGGCTTGCTATATTTTTCTTTTAGTATGTTGAATATATCATTCCATATTCTTCTGACCTGTAAGGTTTCAGTTGAGAAGTCTGCTGTTAGTTTGATGGAGTTTTCCTTATAGGTGATTTGATGCTTTTCTCTTGCTGCTTTTAGAATTCTCTTTGTCTTTGAGCTTTGCCAGCTTGACTATTATGTGTCTTGGAGAGGATCTTTCTGGATTTAATCTGTTTGGGGATCTTTAGGCTTCCTGGATATGAAGGTGTGCATCTCTCCCTATACCTGAGAAATTTTCAGTTATTATTTCCTTGAATAGGTTTTCAATACTTTTTCCTTTCTCCTCCCCTTCTGGAATACCCATAATTTGGATGTTTGTGTGCTTGAGGTTGTCTGCTAGCTCTCTTAGATTTCATTCATTTTTATGAATTCGTTTTTCCTTTTTTTTTTTTTTTGTATGCCTGGGTTATTTGAAAAAGACCATCTTTGAGATCTGAAATTCTTTCTTCCACTTGCTCTAGCTTGCTGATCAAGCTCTCTGTTGTGTTTTTTATTTCATTGAGTGAATCCCAGAGTTCTTGGAGTTCTTCTACATTTTTTAAAAGGTATTAATAATCTCTTTGTAAGTTTCCTCCTTCATATCCTGGATATTTTTTCTTGTTACATTGTGTTCTCATTGAGTCTTCTCTTATCTCTTTGAGTTTTCTTAAGATAATTGCTCAAATTCCTTTTCAGAATTTTCAAGGGTTTCCTGCTCTATGGGGTCTGCTATTTGAGAATTACTGTATACTTTTGGTGGTGTCATATCTTCTTGTTTAGTTGTAGCTCTAGTACTTTTTTGTTGATGTTTGGTCATCTGGTAGAGCACTTACTGTGGAGTGGGCTATGAGATGAAAGACTTCCTCCTGTATTTGTAGGCTCTGCTGGTGACTCTTGTATTGATTCAGTCAAGCATGTGGTTGGCTTCCTGTAGGGTGACCATGGCTGGTATTGTGGTGAGCCACACTTGCAATGGCAGTGGGTGTCACAGTAGCAGTGATAGACCACCTTGACTTCTGCTTGGGCCATGGGTGGGCCTTTCCAGGGCTTAGGTCTGGGCCCTGTGGTGGTGACACATGGGATGGCACTCACCTCTGCTCCTCCTCATGTTGGGGTGGGCCTTTCCATAGCTTGAGTTTGGACCCATGGTGGCAGCTCACAAGATGGCATTCACCTTGGCCAAAGTACATTTCTTATTTTCAAAAGCTTGGAGTGTATTTTAGTTGTATGTTTGTAACTTGAGAGTGTGTTTGGAAGTTCTAGTAGAAGAGTGTAGCTATTCATATACCCTTGACTAAAGAACAATCCTCTTGTTATCAAGGAAGCTCATCCTCTTTGACCCAGGGGACACACATGGAACAATAGGAAGAAGAGGACACCTCCCTAGCCAGCCAGATTAGCTGAATCAATCCTGGCAATCAAAGGGATAACAGATGTCACAGCTAGATTGCTCTCACATCCTAGTTGTATTTTTGTTATTAATCTCTAATTTATTTAAATTGAGGTCTTAGTGAATAATCTATATGATACAGTGTTTTGGAATTTTCAACACTTGCAATAATCAAATTTCCTAAATGTTTTATGTATCCTTGAAATAGTGTTTGTTGTTTACTTCTTGGTAAACTGTTCTTGATATAATTTTTCTATTATATCAAGCTTATTAATTGTGTTTGTGGTAGAGATTGGTTAAACATTTAATAATCCTATTTCCTTTTATTGGGTACAGTGGAAGACTACAGTTCCAAGTCTTTCTTCAGTTAGATTGGGAGCCTATGATAGCATTCTGTCCATGAAGAATATGGGCAGAAATAATATAAGGCACTTTTTGTCTTGGCCTTTACAATGTTATGAAAATTCTATTAGTTTGAAGGTAATATTACTTTTCTTCTGCCTGTAACACATCCTTCAGAATTTTCTTTAATAAAGTTCTCTTAGAGAACTTTAAGTGCTCTCAGGTTTTGCTTGTTTGTTTATAACTCTCATCATTGTGTTAGAAATATACTCTCATGAGGTATCCAACTCTAGACTGAAGGATTTGTTTACAGGAATTATGGATTAGATTGTACAAGACCAATCTTCTCTCTGAGAACAAGTAAAAGAAGCTGGGTGAAATATGAAATGTCTGTTTGAAGGCATTGCAGAAGTACTGAAGCAGCCGGTGTTAGTAGTCAAGATCCCGAAAAGAGGAAATTGAATTGAGGTGAGCTAAACATTACTCACTGCTTTTCTTCTCAAAGCTTTTTACTATTCTTAGTGCTGCAAAGCTAAGAAGTTGAGCAGAGCTTTTGTTAGTCTTACAGTTTGGAAATACAAAAATCGTGATTTTTGTTAGGATATTCACTAAAAAAATAGTAAATGACTGTGCCACTAACAAGCTAATATTAAAAAAAGTGGGAAATATTTTGTTAATCCAAAGAAGGCAGGAAACAAGTAAAAGAGGAACATAAAACATGTGGAACAATAAAAATAAATAGTCATGTAGATTTAAAATAAAATGTCACTATTTACATTAAATGTAGACTGGATATCCCAATAATAGATGAATAATATACTGAAAAGTAAAAACAGAACTCAAATATTTTCTGTTTTAAAAATATGTGCCTGAAATATGAAACACAAAAAGGCTGAAGATGATAAAACAGAAAAAGATATAACATGTAAACACTAACGACTCTAGGTTGATGTTTATTTTCTATCATCAAAATAAAGTTAGTATTTTATTCTCTTCCAACTTTCACTATTTCTATAGAGGAATCAGTTGTCATTATAATTGTCATTCATTTAGAGATGGTCTGTATTCTTCTCTGCTTGCTTGTAAGATTTTGTCTTTGGTATTATATGGCTTTGCCACGGTATGCCTAGATGTGACTTTTATTTATCTTACTTGAGATCTAGTAGCCTTCCTATAACTATTAACATTGTTGTTATGCAATTTCTTGCCCACTATCCCTTTAAATGTTTCCTTTGTTTAATTTTTTATCTTTTTCCATATATATTTAAATAAATATACATTTTACTATAATATATTACATAAATATATTTTGCTATATATTTATTTAAATATATATAATATAATCATATATATATCTGATTATATTATATAATATATTATATAATTAGATATATAATATATATCCTACTTTATTCTTCATGTCTCTTAGCCTTTTATCATATTTTCCATTTGTCTATTTATAGTTGCACATTATAGAAAGTTTAAAATAAACACTACTTAATTTCATTTTTCGGCTGTATCTAATATGTTGTGTATTTACTATTGTAAATATTATAGTTTTTATTTCTAAATTTTTTGCTTTTTATTTTGCAAGACTGGCTCTTTTGTTTTTAATAATCTCTTGTTCTCTAATCATACATTAAATTCCACATTTTATTTCTTTAAGCGTATTAATCCTGTTTAAGCTATATTTCTAAACTGATAATTTCAGTACCTGAGGTCATTGTGAGTCTCAGTAACTTTGTGTTGGGTTGAACTGTGACCCCCTCTCTCTTTCCCTCTCCACCAAAATGTATGTGCTTCCTGGAATTTCAGAATATGATCTTATTTGGAAATAGGGTCTTGTAGGTATAATTACTTAAGATAAGGTCATACTGGAGTAGGGTGGGCCCTAAATATAATGTGACTGGTGTCTTTATGAGAAGAGAAGAGACACACACACAGAGAAGATGTGAAGACTAACACATGAGAAGGATGCTGTATAAGATGGAGGCAGAGACTGGATGCATCTACAAGCCAAGAAATGCCAAGGTTTGCTGGCAACCACTAGAAGCCAGGAGAGAGGCATGGAACAGATCCCCCCCAAGAACCTTCAGAGAGACATGGCCCTGCTGACACCTTGGTTTCACACTTATAGCCTGCAGAACTGAGAAAGAAGAAATTTCTGTCATTTCAAGCCACCAAGTTTGTGGTACTTCATTATAGCAGTTCTTGGAAACTAATACAAACCTCATCTCTAAAATGAATAATACTGACCCGTTCAAAGAGATAATATGAGGATTAAATAAGATAATGTATATAAAACACTTTACCTTGTCAGTCTAGAATAAATGCTAGATAAATGTTACCTTTTTGGATTTGTTTATCTCTGCAACAGTCTTGGATCCTTTTATTCACAGTGCACACTCATACACATATACACAACACATACTCATCCAGATATCTTCACATATACATCATGCATATCCACATATACCTGAATGTAATTACCCTTCATTCAGTCCTTATTCAAGCCTCTCCATATGATCTGAGCTATAAACCTGCTGAGGTTTTTCCCGTATATTTTTAAACTGTACTTATTTGATAACTTCTCAATTTCAAACCAGATTTCATGAAATAGAACATTAAGATTTTCCCTTTAAATAAGAGAATAACATTTTTTTTATTATTGATTATACATATTCATGAGGTACAAATCTGACTGTCACCACCTGTGTCCAAGATGTGATGATCAGATCAATACCACAAATTGCAGTTATTCCCTGTATCCTCCACCCAATCCCTCACCGACCTCCCTTTCTCTCCACCCCTTCATCCCTGGCAACCGTAGTTCTGTTCTCTCCGTCTGCAAGTCTAAAGCACCACTGTGGACTTTCTTTCCTTCTTTCTTTCTTAGCTACCACTTATGAGTGAGGATATGTGGTATTTTTTCCTCTGTGCCTGGCTTATTTCACTTAACATAATTTTCTCCAAGCTCATCCATGTCTTGTTGTGATAAAAATCTAGAAATAGTGAGATGTGCTAGAGGGAAAAAAGTTTCATCAATAGTTAGCACTCTCTTGGTTATTTTTCATTACACAGAAAAATCTTGTAGCAAACCCTTTTTTCAGAATCCAAAAACAAAACAAACAAACAAAAAAAGTGCTACAGTGGTTTGTATTATGATGCTGCTTACTTGGGACCATTCTGAAAGCAACAATCTCACTTCATGTCATGAGTCTATAGAGTACTTTAGCTTAGCCATTTGAGCCAAAACCTTGAAGAAAGGTGTAGAGTTCTACAAGAAAAGTTAAATTTAATCTTCTGAATTCCAACATATTAAATTTCCTGTGTATCAAAAATAAAAGTGTGCTTTGAAATAAATTCTAACATGAATGAATGGATATTCAGACTGAATGATGCTATTTTTAGAAACTGGTTTTTTTTTTTCTCATTGTGGATTTTAGTGAGCAAAGCATGAAGAAAACCCAGCGTGCTGTCATGGGGTGTAAGTACTTCTACATGTTCCACTTCTTTGAATATGTTCTTGTACTTTGAGGATAATTCTAGATTTGGTATATGAAATATACCAAAAAGAATAAAGTCCTAGTTTGGGCAATAACATCTTAATTTGAAGATAGATTGTTTAACTGAAGTCAAATAGAGAAAGATCTAGAAGAACTGTCTTTTTAGTTATATATCAAGAGCAGATTTTTTCTCCTTCTTTTAAGGGTTCAATATCATGATGTGATTATATGGTATAGTTATGTGCTATAGCTCAATTTACATAGTGATAACACTATATATAATGAAGTTAATCTAAAAAAATGCTTCAGTTATACTTTAATGAATCAGATCAACTAATATTCACAAAGAATCTTTTACATGATGGTGGAATAAAAGACTCTTTACTTGTAAATGTATAAGACTCTTGCAAATTCATTCATTTATACACTTCTTAAAAATATTTATTGCATGCTCATGATAGAACCTGTACTAGTTTCAGAAATATAGATGGGGAAAGAGACAATGTACAAATGAAGTAAGTAAAATATAAGTATGTTAGATACTGATCAGTGATTTTGAGGAAAATAAATTTGAGAAGGAGAATGAGGAGTCTAGGAGCATATTGCAATTTTAAAAAAGATGGTCAGGGAAGGCCTTACTGAGGGGTATCAACTGAGCTAACAACTGAAGGAGGGGAAGGCACACTCACATGAAGTTGTTGAGGGGGAGTTAGGATTTGTAAGACTGAGTCATGGGGAAAAAGCCTGGGCTAGAGATAGATCACATAAACTTATTTAGAGAAACTTATTAGAGCAGCCTTTGTTTTTAAGAATTTCATGTTTATTAACAGAAGATATGAAACTCTCAGACAACAATATAAAATTTTCAGTTTATTCTGAAGCTCTTTCTCTACCACTCTCTATTTGTTCTAGAACTGGTTATAGTAATTTAGCCAGAGATTTTGATCACAAAGTGCTTAGATTTATTGGGGTAAGTGTGCCTTCATACATTAAGTGTATAATAGTGTTATGGCTTGAGGTGTAGCCTACATTTTGTAGCCTTGGAAACATTGTGTAGTGCCCTGGTCCACTGAAAATGGCAGGAACCTTAAGTGAGGCACTTTACTGTAATTGTTACTTCAGAATGTCCAGTTGCAAAATGAAAGGTTTAAATTAAAAGGCTTTTACAAGGACACTTTTAGTTCTAACATCCCATAAATATATAATATTTGTCTTAATTCCTTTGCAGAATGTTTTAAATTGTGAACACATTGCCTAATTCAGCAGATTTTCCATAAAGATTATTCTTTTGCTCTTGTTAGCAATGGATCTTCATTATGCACTTTTCATACAGGGCTTTTCTCATTGAGAAAATGTATTTACAAAATTGACTTTGGGCTTAGGAAAAAAAGGGTGCTGTATAAGATAACCTTAGAGTATTTCATAAGGTGTTTATGATATTTTGTTTTGTTCCCTGTAATATTTAAATCAGAATAAATGTAAACTTAACCTGTTTTTGAATCCTAGACATTCGTTAAATTTAGAAAGATTTTAGAATTTTGAGGTCTTGAAAATAAGTATTATCTTCTGGTTTATTCCAGTTGTTATCATTGTTGAAGCAGTCACCACTGTCAACTTCTTAAATCCCATTTGGCAGACTGTAATCTCTCTGTTTTGTCTGTTTCTCCTTTCCCTTAACTCTCTTTCTCTATCATTAAAAAGTTGAGAGCATGTATGCTTGCTGAGATTCAGAAGTGTAGTTTTTTAAAATTAGTCTCTGGTTATTGCTTTTCTTTGAAGGGTTATCATTAATACATCAGCTGAATGATGAGATTCTCTCTCTAGCAAGTAGATATATCACTGATTGAATCAGGAGAAGTAATGTTCAGGAAAACCTAGGTGACTCAACTAGTATGGTGGTGGCCAGTCCCATGTGACTCACCTAGGATTGCGGTGGCCAGTCATATGCTTTAAAGCCTGTCAGGAAGTTTGTATTCCAGAAAGGGTTGAGAACAAGGAAGCAATGTCTCTTAAACCACTAATGAAGGCAGGAAGCTAATTTAACAGTTTGGCATATGATACGTGCTTAATAAGTACTAGGTGAACTAAATGAATAGCATATTTTATGTATTTTTTATCCACTCTGCAATAAAAAGTGTCAGGGCAAACTTTTAAAATATATATTGCTTGTGACTCTATTGAATATATTTTGGTAGAGGAAGTGATTTTAATTTATTTGAAACATTGCGTTCACATAGCGTTTGTGGTAATGACCACAGAATGTTTTCTCCATAATGAATCCTGAGATGTGGAACAAATGAGGGGGACTCCCAAGCCTGACAAACTGAGATGGAGAGGTGGAGATGCTTTCCAGTCTCTGGATTCTGCAACCAAAATAGACTCGTAGAGGAATAAGAATAATAATGAAAACACAGAACCACCCTGTCATGACATATAGCCTTGAGTCGAAATAGGAGGAGAAAACCTTTCAGAAAGAATACAGGCTCCTGAGCTGGGGTGGAGGGAGGCAAGGGCTTTTGCCACCCCCCTTTGACATCTGCACCCAGCCCAGCAAGAACCAAGCCACCACTGGGAGCCACTGGACTCCCCTGTGGGAATGTGGGGGGTGCCACAGGCCTCAGTCCCACCCCTCCTCCTCCTTCCTCCTTCTTCCATCCCATTTTCTTCCCCTTTCCCCTCTCCCCCTCCCTCCCAACTGCTCTACAACATCGTAGAATTTAAAAATATAATATTAATAAAATAAAAATGTGCGGAGATGTAAAAATACCAGGAGATGAAGATAATGATGATAACAATAATATAACTGGTATTTGTCAACTGCTTACTAGGTACTAGGCACTAGATAAAGAATTTTCTGCAGATTTGTTCATCTAATTCTCACAACAAACTTGTTAGGGAGGTACCATTGTTACCCTCTTCAGTGAGGCTTAGGGACATAGAAAACCCTTCCTGTGGCTCTATAGCTAGGAAAAAGTAGAGCTGGAATCACAGGGAGTGTAGTTCTAGAACCTAAATGCATATTCACTATATTACGGTGAGATTTGTGACATAAGAAACAGTTCTGGAAAACTACAAAGGGAAGAGTAAAATTAACTTATATGAATTAATACTTGCATTGAAAGCAATGAAGAACAGAATTGATAGTGTTAAAAATTGGAATCAGTAACGTGGAAGACCCCTTGAAACTATTACTACCAAAAGAAAAAAGATAAAATATTAAAGGGCATGATGATAGATGCAGAGATCAGATAATGGAAATTCAGCCTAAGAATTGCATGTACTTCTGAAGAAAAAAATCGCAACTGAGTCAAAGTATAAAGAAAGACAACCTTGAGGCAGACATTTTTTTATGTGTAAAAAGAACCTAGAGATGCAAATCAAAAGGGCTAGCCAAATTCCAGAAAAAGATCAATAAAGATATTATAATATTTTGGATTTACAAAGATTTTTTTCAAAAGGCTCCTACAAGCATTTTGGTATTAAACTCAAGCTGACTTCAAAATTCATCACTTCAACACTAAATATGAGAAAACCATGGAGTAATCTCTCCACAAGAGGGTCATTTATATGTGATGGCAACAGAGAAATATTGTCAGATTCTCAGAGGTTCATAAATAAACTAAGTACACCCTCTTGAAAAATTACTTGAAGATATACATTAATTCATCAATACAAGATATTAAAGTGGATGAAGTCATGGACTGAACATACAAGCATTTTTCTCCCTTCTAGAAATATGTTCAAAATAAATCACAATGCAGAACATAATACATATGAAAATATGCTCATTACAATATTGTATGTTATAGTCAAAAGTTAGGAATAACCAAAGATTCTTCATCGAAGACTATGAGATATCATCCAGTCATCTAACTGATCAGTACAAAGAGATTTAAGTGATGTAGGAAAAATCCTTTCCCAGTTTTTATTTGGTCTGATCTCAGTTATGTAAGGACAAAATCTTCTAGAAATTACTAGAGGGAAATAGTTCATTTTAGTTATGTCTGGAGTCAGGGAATTATGGATAATGTTTGCTTCTTTATTTTTTCCTTGTTTTTTATAAAAAATTTGCAATAAATATATAAGACAACATACAAGAGCGAAAAGATAAAACAGGAGTAGGGATTGGTACTTTCAAAATTAGCTTGGGTTTATTTTAGGAAACCAGGCATCTACACATTGACCAGGGTTGACGTCTCATTGAAACCTTTTCAAACAACATGGGAAAGGATAAGTAATATAAATGTTCCACAGGCCTCAGGTCACATGCCTGAAAGACCTTTGGAGTAAAGTTAGCTTTGGCCACAAAACTTGGAAAAAAAATAGTTTAAAAAATTTTTTTTCTCTTTTTCTTCCTCCATGCTTCATTTTTTCTCTTCTAACTGGATTGGAACTTTCCCTGTAGTTTCCTTCAGCCTTGCAATTTCTTCAAACCATTTAGAGGCTAACATCTCAAATAACAGGGAGATCCCAATAGTTAACTTCACAGTAACTTTCTCAAAGGTAAAATGTGCTTTTATGCAGTCATCGGAATTAGTCCACTTTCAACAGAAATATTTCCTTTCTGTGATATTTACATAACAAAAATTTGCTGTTTTACGCAGAAATATTTTTCAAATATACCAGTTTATATTCCTTTTCCTAAAATACTTATATAAAAAATTTATCATTTCAACAAAGTATGCCAATGCATCTGCTTTTCCCAGAAATACTGAAAAGGATTTGTTGAAATGCCCTGTTTTTCCAATCCTAACTCACACATAAAAGGTTCATAAAACATAATGACTGGGTGGAGGTCAGCAGTAGAGGAAACCAAACATCGCTTTGTCCTTTATGTTGATCTCTGGTGCCTTCAGGACATATATGATTAAAGAAAGTGAATTCTGGAATTAAAAAAAAACTCAGTATTTTCTGAATATCTTTCAATAATTTCTCAGTTTCTACTATTTCTTTCAACTGTTTCTTTACATTTCTTCCCTAATACTAGCTTTGCCATGGATAGTTTTTCCTCCTTCTTATCTATCTTGCAGGAAGTGTCTGGTTTTGTATTTCACTGTGTTTCTCTTTTTGTGTGCCTCCTGACCTCACATCTTTCCTTTCCTCCTCAACCCAGGAATCCCATGTATCAGCAGCTAGCAGGAACATTAAAACAGTGACTTGACTTGATGCTTTTAATGAAACCCACCATCAAACTATCAAGGCAATTAATTCATGGTGCTATGTAATTTGTTTACACATATGCCATGTTAAAACAAACAAAAGCAAAACTGAAGCACAATGTAAGGGTCTTTTTGAGGGATCAGAAGAGTTTATTTTTAAATACTTGCTTTATTGTCCATGAAAGTAATAAATTGGTATCAGTTGTTTTTGTAGTCTTTTCAGACCAGTCTCAATATTATTACCAGTTTCAGAAGTCTTGTGATTTGTATAACACTGAGACTTAAAGTTGATATTGATATTACCTGCTTTTTTGAGGCAGAATAGTATAGGGGCTAAATTCATGCACTTAGGAGCCAAATTGCTTATGTTTCAATCAGTCTTGCTTTTCTGCTTTCTAGTTGTATGAACTTGATCCAGTTATTTACCAATCTGTGTCTGTTTTTTTTGGTTATAAAATGACAGTAATAGTTTCCACTTTATGGTTAATTAATGTAAGGCACTTAGAAGAGTGCCTGGCACATGGTAAGTTATATGTGTTCAATATTATTTTTTAAAATAATTTTTATTAAAATCAGGATTTTCCTACAATACCCCAAGAATTAAAATTGAATTAATTAATTCAATCAATTTAACTAAGTTAAATTAATTAGTTTAACTAAGTTAGATTAGTTAAATCTACCAATCTCAACAAAGAAGTAGTTGAGAGTGATAATACTCAAACTTTATATTGAGAATTATATATTATATATTGAAAATTTATATAAATTTAATAGTCATCATAATAGTTAACACTATTGTGTGTTATCTACTTACCACTTTTTAAATCTTCTCCTTGCAGAAGTGTTTTGATTTATTTACTCTGCACTGATTTACCCACTTGAAATACACAGGTGTTTTTACAGGCAAAATTAGAGGAGCAGGTGCCACAAAGATTTAATAATATGTAGGCACTGTACCTGTGTATTTACAACACTTGGAATTTGCTGACATCCAAAACCAACTACACTAAAGGCAACTCTGAGGACATCTAGATTAAGTGTTTATTTTGTTGGAAATATCTAGTTGTTCGAGAGTCTATATAGGATATTTGGGTTATGATTTTGGCCAGTGACCACCACAGGGGAAGAGTATATAAAGCCCTTCAGTAGGTCTTCAAGCTTACTATCCTGTCACAAGTTCATAAAGATAAAGGACTGATCATTGGGAGCTATGAGGTCAGATGGCTGGGATGCAACTGCACTGTCATGCTGTGTAAACTCGCGTCGACCATCCTGCAGATTCTCGGCCATTTCTTGTTACGTGTGCTTTACTGTGTGTTAACTACTTACCACTTATTGTGTGCTAACAACAATTCTATAAGTTTATTTCATTTTACAGTCATTTAAATAGACACAGAAAAGAAAGGAGCTTGTTGGGGGTCAAAAGGCCAGTCAATGGCCTCAGAGAGGTAGGTTGTCCTGATGACCACATTTAAAGCATGTCTGAACCACGATCCTCCTATTCTGGGACTTTTACCTGATTTATATGAATCACTTGAAACCCTCATTTATTAATTTATTTAGTTATTTACTTTTGTCTCCCTGATACTATCTTGTAAGTCGCATAAGAGCAGAAAATGTTTGGTACCTAATAGATTCTCTGTAAAAGTTTACTAAATGAACAAATGTTTAATACTTCATATAATCCTTAAAATAATCCTAGATCATTCCCATTGTGATTGTTAACTTATGTGTCAACTTGACTGTGCTAAGAGATGCCCAGATAGCTGGTTAAACATTATTTCTGGATGTGTCTGTAAGGGCGATTCTGGAAGAGATTAGCATTTGAATAGGTAGACCAAGTAAAAAAAGAAGGCCCTTACCATTGTGGGTGGACATCATCTAATCCATTGAAAGCCCGAAGAGAACAAAAAGGCAGATGATAGGCAAATCTCTCTCTTGTCTTGAGCTGGGACATCCATCTTCTCCTTCCCTCAGATATTAGAGCTCTTGGTTCTTGGGCCTCTGAACTCCAAGACATACAGCAGTGCTGCTACTGCCCCCTTCCTGGTTTAGCAGATTGGGGGATTTCTCAGCCCCAATGATCCATGAGCCAATTTCCATAATACATACACACACACACCCATATACACATATACATACATATACATATCTCCTATTGGTTCTGTTTCTCTGGAGACCCCTGACTAATACACCTATTATTTCAATATTACCCTTTTTTTTACAAACATGGAAAAAGAAATAGATGGGGGAAAAGAAAAGATCCAAAGACCTAGTACAAATTTTGGATTCAAAGCTAGATTTATTTTTTCTGAAAGCCTATTCAATTTCCTCTATCCACAGCAATACTCTCTCCCCAGAAACACCTTTGAAAATTTGCTAATAAAATACACTAATAACAATTAAGAAGGATGTCTTAGTCTATTTTCTGCTACTATAACAGAATACCACAGACTGATTGGGTAATTTATAATGGACAGAAATTTATTTGGCTCATAGTTCTGGAGGCTGGAAGTTCAGGGGCATGGTGCTAGCATCTGGTGAGGGTGCTTCCTGCTACATCATCCCGTGGTAGAAGTTGGAATGGCAAGCAAGCACATGAGACAGAGAGAGGATGGGGGCCAAAATTTGTCCTTTTATCAGGAACCCACTCCCGTGATAACCAGCACAATCCTGCAATAATGGCATAAATCCACTGATGAGGGTGGAGCCCTTAGGACCTAATCACCTCTTAAAAGGCCCACCTTTTGGGCGGACCGCATGGCGCACTCGGGAGAGTGCGGCGCTGGGAGCACAGCTCCCGCGGTGCAGGTTTGGATCCTACATAGGGATGGCGGGTGCGCTCACTGGCTGAGCGCGGTGCGGGCGAGACCAAGCCAAGGGTTGCGATCCCCTTACCGGTCACAAAAAGGACAAAAAAAAAAAAAAAAAAAAAGGCCCACCTTTTAATACTGCCATGATAGCAATTAAATTTCAACATGAGTTTTGGAGGGGATATTCAAACCATAGCAGAAGATAAATTCAAAAGGTTAAAAACGAATTAAAACATGTAAACAGCTGGAAAAAACATATATATTTTTAAAAATATAATTTTTGTTTGGGTTTTATATGTCTTGTTCCTTTGGACTGCCAAACCAGTGTTTGACACCATTTCGTGATTTATGTTCCTCAGCTGTGCTTATGAGACACTGATCACAGGAAAACCACAGGAAAACCACAAAACCATTTCTCATTCACACGTGTTGTGACCAGTCCTCTGAACAAAGTGACAGATTTATATTCAACTGATTGTTCCTTATGCATTTTGTATTTTTTGCCTCATATAGAATGAAAGGCAAAAATGTGTGCTATATTTTCTTTATTACCTTTTCTTTAAACTTTTTTCAAGTTCTTGACCTTTATTTTTTAAGAGAAGAAATAATCATTTAATATAATAGAGTGGCAATTTCATTCCCCTCCCCAGAGGATATCTGGAAGTGTCTAGAGACATTTTTCATTGTCAAAACTAGAGGGGATGCTGCTGATATCTAGTGGGTAGAGGCCAAGGATGCCACAAAACATCCTACAATGCACAGGACTGCCCCAATAATAAACAATTACCAGGTCAAAATGTCAATAGTGCTGCGGTTGAGAAACCCTAATATATTAAGTGATTCTGAATTGACCTTCTATTTTCTCATCTTCTTCTCAACTTTCATACATAAAAATTTGGGAGTTCTTTTTATTGTGCCATTAGAGAATAAAGCATGAACTTGGGAGTTAAGTCTGGATTCTGTTTTTTCCTTGCTGTTTACTTCCTTACTGCTCCTTTCCTGATTTTGGTGATAGAAGTCAATTCTATGTGACTTCATTTCCTGTATTTATATTCAGATCACTATTTTTTAAGTTTTTGCTGTAATTGCTAAATTACATTTAAAAACCCTTTAAATTTGTTTATATACTTGTAGAGAAAGAATGGTAAAACATGTATGAAAAGGGTTATTATATGGAAATACCTGTTCAACATTTGATGGATAACTCTTTGCTTAGTGAGAACTTAGTTTGATAAATTTATAGCATTGAGGAGTGTGAATGTTATTTATTTTACCTGAGACTTTCTTTTAAGTAACATTCAATCTGTATTAAAAGGTGGCACAATGAGTGAGACTCTTTAGTTTCTTTCCATATGGCATTCAAATAGAGTTCAAAAAGTAAAACATAAAAATGAACAACCCAATTTAAAAATGGGCAAAAGATTGAAATACACATTACCAAAGAAAATTTACAGATGGCAAATAAGCACTTGAAAAAGATATTCAACATCATATGCCTTTAGGGATTGCAAATTAAAACAACAATAAGATATGACTACACCGTTATTAGAATGGCCAAAATTAAAAAAAACTGACAACACCAAATGCTGACGAGGATGTACAACAACAGGAGTTCTCATATATTGCTGGAATGCAAATGGTATAGTCACTTTGGAAGACAGTCTGATAGTTTCTCATAAAACTAAACATTCCTCTACCATATGATACAGCAATTATGCTCCTTGGTATTTACTCAAATGAGTTGAACGTTTATGTCCACATAAAAACCTGCACACAGGGCCGGCCCGGTGGCTCACTCAGCCCGGTGCGGGCGACACCATGCCAAGGGTTATGACCCCCTTACCGGTCACAAAAAAATGAAACAAAACAAAACAAAAAACCCTGAACACAGATGTTTATAGTAGCTTTATTCATAATTACCCAAACTTGGAAGCAAACAAGATATCCTTTTGTAGATGAATGTATAAATAAACAATGATTTATAAATAAAATGTGATACATTCAGATACTGGAATATTACTTGGCACTGAAAAGAAATGAACTATCACATTAGTAAAAAGTCATGGAGGAACCTTAAATGTGCATTACTAAGTGAAAGAAGCCACTTGAAAAGCCTGCATTTCTGTATTACTCCATCTGTATGAAATCAGGGAAAGGCAAAAAATTCACTGGCAAAATGATGGCCACAGTAAAAAGTTCAGTGGTTACCAGAAGTTGGAGGGAGGGAGGGTTGAATAGGCAGAGCTCAAAAGATTTTTGGGGCAGAGAAACTACTCTGTATGATACTATAATGGTGGATACAAGTCATTATATGTTTGCCAAAACCCATAGAATGTACAACATCAAGAATGAACCCTAATGTAAGATATGAACTTTGGGTGATAATGGTGTTCTAATGCAGTGTCATCAATTATAGTAAATGTACCACTCTGGTGCAGGATTTTGATAGCTGGGGAGGCTGTGCACAGCAAAATGTCAACTAGGTAGGTCTATATTTTTGAGATGACACATAGTTACTAAGGGACCATAGTGTCACCAGGCTATGATACTGGCCAAATGTTTTTCAACCTAGTGCATTGAAGAATTTTTTATTTCTTACAGGCCTGAACCTCCAAATTTATAAAAGAAGTCAATAATAAAAATTATATATGACCATGTGTTTACATATGTGTATAGAACTTTATAATTTGATTTATTTTGAAAAGTTGTGTAAAATTGGGTAAATCAAGTGTTTTGTCCCATATTTTTAAAATGATCAAAGTCTATATACATTGAGTATTTCTATAATTGAATAGTTGATTGATGCTTCACATATGGATTCACCATGAGGATAATAGCAAGAGATGTATTTTTTTGAAAAGCAATGGTTCTTACACCTGAAGGACTTTTTCAAATACAAATTACTGGGTTCCACCCCTAGAGTTTCTGATTCAGTAGGTTTGGGAGTGGAGCCTAGAAATTTGTGTTTCTAACAAGGTGTTGCTGAAACTGCTGGTGCAGGATCTCACTTTTCAAACTACTGAACTGCAATTATAATGTTGGAAAAATTGATTCCCCTTCCATGGTGTTATTTAATCTTTATCACAACCCTGACCAATAGGTATCACTATTCTTGTTTTATTCAATTGAATTCTGAACCTCAAAGGGTTAAATATATTTCCCAAGCTCGCTCAAATGATGTGACAAAAAGAACAAAAGGGATTTTTTTACTGGTACCTACAGTTTTCTGTTATCCCTTCTTTGATATCTGGAATTACCCTAATACTGTGTTTGTGCTTTATTTCTGAAGGAGGAGTTTCAGTCTACGTATTATTTCCTCCATTATTTACAGCAAATGCTATATTTATGACTGACCCAGGCATTTTCATTATTTCTTCATTCATTTATGAAATGTTGTTTGTGAGTTGAATAAAAGGCTTTAATGTACAAGAGTAGGCAGAATTCATTTTCAGAGAGGGTGTGGATGACATTTTTATTACTTATTTTAGACACAGTGGCATATGGCCTGATGCCACATTTTCAATTATTACTACATTCTCTTTATTACTGACTATGCACTTGAGTCTCAGAGGCTGAAGCAAAAGAAATTTGGAGGGTGAAATTGAAGTAACATTTATTTAGAACCTACTTGAGCTGGACACTTTATTAAGTCCATTATCTCACTTTCAATTAGGAGGATAGAGGGAAATTGGTAGGCTATAGTGGATATGGGTATACAGGCAAAATTAAGATATTCTTTATGACTAACAAACTAAGGAGAATTTTAAGATTTTTAAGATACTCATTCTTATAATTCTGATTCAAATTAAGTAGTGATGGATCCATCCTGTCTGCAATATCATTTTGCAAGGCAAAATTATGCTGGTTGACTTCTGTCTTCAGAGTTTGGGAGCTCTATTTTCCTCAGGTCTATAGTTTTAGAAATTTTATATATATATGTGTGTGTGTGTATATATATATATATATATATATATATATATATACACATGTACACACACACACACACACACACACACACACATATATTCATATTTATTTCCAGGCAATCTGCCTTCTTTTGTTCTGGTCTTTCCATTTTTTTCCCCCTCCTTCACTGCTTGAGTCCAACACAAACGGTTCCCTTTCAACACAGAGTTCTGCTCATTATTTAAGATGGAAATAAGGCTAGAAAGGCATTTTTTCATGCTATTTCTAGGATACCTCAAATTCAGCTCTGCCTCTAGGCCAATTCTTATGGAAAACCCAACCAACTGCTTCTGGAAAACCTAACCAGTGTCTTCAGCAAAAGAAGTTTTAGATTCTGTGGCTCTTTTACCATCTTCTCCAGTGAATAACAAATTGGTTGGACTGTATTACCTTTATAAGACTATTGTAGCAGCAAATTTTATGGAATAACTCAACCATAATTACAAAGAAAAACCAACATAGCAATAAAGCAATTTTAAAGAGTATTTCTCATTTAGCCCAAATTTCTATTCTCGGAAAATGGTCATCCTAAACCCAGGAAGGGTGAACACTAGCAGGAGACAAACAACAGGCTGCTGCTGATGTGTTCCTTAAACAGTTACTCTCTTCACAGGAGAGCTTGATTCTAGGCTATAAAAATGCACCCTCAAATGTTATGGGAACACAAGCCTTTCTGGGTGGTGAGAGTGTAGAATGTGATTCCACACAATGGATCTTCCAGGAGTATAAATGTGTGATTTTCCTTTTTATGTGAGGTCCCTGCTTGCCTTTTGAAGGCTTAGAGTTTGGATATAGATACAAAAGCACAGAGCTCACTATTAAATCTGAAACTTTAGTCTCCAAACAGCTTAACTTACCTCCCATTTGGTCTGGAGAGGCAGTGAGAGCATTGGCACCTTGTTCTTTCATCATTGGCTTGTCCAAAGTTCATGACTAATTGCTTAAAAAAATACACAGTCACTCTCTTAATGTATTTAGCTATTTTTCCTCTTTATTATTCCGATAAAACTTTATTAAACACCTCCTTTATTTATGGTTCACATTATTAATGTGTTTTTTCATCATCATACCACTGAAGTTTAAGTTTGAAATTTCTTGGTCTACATTAACTTTAAAATAAGCTTACATTGTCTTCTTGACGAAATAGCCATTTCTTGTCTTGACTTGACATCTCATCGTATATTTAAAGTTTTTATATCTCTTTTCAAAAATTTTCTTCATTTTAATAAGTTCTCCCACAGAATTAACTATGCTGAGATGTAGAGATATGTCTGTCCTAGCAATATGAAAACTAAATCTAAACTTGAGGCTTCTCTATGTTACTCTCTTGGTGCTTTGTAATTATTACATGAACTTATACAAGAATAAAACAATAATTTATCCTGAATTCTCTAGTGTTGAAACCTGTACTTTGTCTCAATTTCCAAAATTCCCTTGGTATTGAAGCTCCCATGGCAGAGAAGGGGATGTAGCTTGGTGGCTAAGGACATGGGTTATAGTGCCAGACTTTTACTTCTTGAAAGTAAAAAAAAAAAAAAAGTAAGTAGCTATGTGACCTTTAAATTTTTTTTACTATTTTATTTTATTATTTTAAAATACTTATTTATTTTTATCTTAAAATATTTAACTGACAGATAAAGATCGAATATATTCAAGGTGTACGATGTGATGATTTGATGTATGTGTACATCGTGTAATGATTATCACAATCAAATTAACTAACACATCCATCATCACACTGTACATTAAGCTCCCCAGAACCTGTTCATCTTATAAGTGAAAGTTTGTACATGTTGACCAACATCTCTCCATTCTTCTCACCCCTGAGCTCCTGGCAACCACCATTCTACTCTCTGCTTCTATGAGTTTGATGTCTTTAGATTCCACATATAAGTGAGATCACATGGAATTTGTCTTCTGTGCCTGCCTTATCTCACTTAACATGATGTCCTTCATGTTCCTCCATGTTGTCTCAAATGGCAGGATTTCCTTCTTTTTTATGGCTGAATAATATTCCATTGCATATATGTATGATGATTTCTTTATGTTTATCCATTGATGGACACTTAGACTGTTTCCATGTCTTGGCTGTTGTGAATAATGCTGCAATGAACATGGGAGTGCAGGTATCTTTTTGACATACTGATTCAGATATCTCTTTGAATAAATACCCAACGGTGGGTTTGCTGGATTGTCTGGCCTTGGATTCTTATTTAGGCTCAGTTGCCTTATTTTTAAAAATAGGATTATATAATTTACTACCAAAAGTATTTTTTTTGATTATTAGATGATAAAATATGTGTAAAACATCAGGCATTATGACTGGCATAGGACAAGCTCTCAATAAAGAATAGCTCTCTGTCGTATACAAGTTACCTGGTTCAGTGGCAGTGTTGTTTTAATTTATATTGCTAAATTTATGGCTGTCAGCATAACTCTAGCACTACCCTACTTTTTTCTATCATTATTTCTACAGGCTTCTGATGTATTTCTGTCATGACTCAGTTTGACAAGCAACTAATATGATGCTGACTAGGAAGGCAGTTTCTAAGCCTTCCTAGGACACGTGGGTTTTCTGAAGAGTTGGTCCCCACTTCGTCTTAAAGGAATGCTAAAGGCAAAGCTGGATTTTCCCAACCAGGTATGAAAATACTAGGAAACGGATTAGTTCTAGTGCATACATGTTGTCATGTAAAAAATGACACTGCTTATTCTCTAAGGCTTAGGATTAACCTATACAGAAATAATTGAGCCGTCACCCCAATTTGTTGACCTACATAGAGTGTCCAATTTAGGGGACACTTAGTTTGCAGGCCATGAGAAAATTTCAGGGTACAAAAGTATTAAGAGAGCTTTGCCATTATCCTGAGTCAATGTCCCATAAATTTCTGGGCAATGTGTTATGCAAAATAGGGCAGCTTTGTGATTAGAACAGTGGGGAGAGGGTGTTTTCTTGGTTGCCCTTAAACCTCTCTGACTCTTCAGGTTCACCTCCTTTAAAGGCTCTTTCCTCTCCCAGCACATTAAATGTGGGGATTTCTAGGGTTCCCTTTCTACACCACTGCTCTTCTCACTGAACACACTCTGGAGTGATCACATCTGCTCTTGGAATCTCCATTACCACCTATGTCTGCCTCTTGGACATTTCCCCCGACACGCATAGTCTTAGTTCCAGTGGTTGGCTGGATATTTCTTTCTATGAGTTTTGTGGACTACTCAACCTCGGTGCATGTTAAATTAAAACTTTTGTGGTACTAACTCAGTCAGCCCTTCCTGTCTCTCTGCAGATTCTCTGTCTTATCACTGTCCATCTGTTCCTTAACATAGAGTCATCTGTGCTTCTCCCCTCCCCTTCATCTCCCACATCCACGAGGACCTGCCAATTTTGCTTCTTACTTAATTCTTGAACCTGTCTCTTCCAGTCTGTATCCTACTTTGGTGCTTTATATTATCTTTTTTTTTTTTTTGTGCTCACCTCTCTTTTTTTTTTTATTATTTATTTTTTTTTTTAAATTTTATTTTGTCAATATACATTGTGGCTGATTATTGCTCCCCATCACCAAAACCTCCCTCCCTTCTCCCTCCCCACCTCCCCCCCGACAATGTCCTTTCTGTTTGCTTGTCGTATCAACTTCAAATAATTGTGGTTGTTATATCTTCTCCCCCCCCCCCGGTTTGTGTGTGTGTGTGTGTGTGTGTGTGAATTTATATATTAATTTTTAGCTCCCACCAATCAGTGAGAACATGTGGTATTTCTCTTTCTGTGCCTGACTTGTTTCACTTAATATAATTCTCTCAAGGTCCATCCATGTTGTTGCAAATGGCAGTATTTCATTCGTTTTTATAGCTGAGTAGTATTCCATTGTGTAGACATACCACATTTTCCATATCCACTCATCTGATGATGGGCATTTGGGCTGGTTCCAACTCTTGGCTATTGTAAAGAGTGCTGTGATAAACATTGGGAAACAGGTATACTTTCGACTTGATGATTTCCATTCCTCTGGATATATTCCCAACAGTGGGATAGCTGGGTCGTATGGTAGATCTATCTGCAATTGTTTGAGGAACCTCCATACCATTTTCCATAGAGGCTGCACCATATTGCAGTCCCACCAACAATGTATGAGAGTTCCTTTTTCTCCGCAGCCTCGCCAGCATTTATCGTTCATAGTCTTTTGGATTTTAGCCATCCTAACTGGGGTTAGATGGTATCTCAATGTGGTTTTGATTTGCATTTCCCGGATGCTGAGTGATGTGGAGCATTTTTTCATATGTCTGTTGGCCATTTGTATATCTTCCTTAGAGAAAAGCCTATTTAGCTCTTTTGCCCATTTTTTAATTGGGTTGCTTGTTTTCTTCTTGTACAGTTGTTTGAGTTCCTTATATATTCTGGATATTAATCCTTTGTCAGATATATATTTTGCAAATATTTTCTCCCACTCTGTTGGTTGTCTTTTAACTCTTTTAATTGTTTCTTTTGCTGTGCAGAAGCTTTTTAGTTTAATATAATCCCATTTGTTTATTTTTCCTTTGGTTGCCCGTGCTTTTGGGGTCGTATTCATGAAGTCTGTGCCCAGTCCTATTTCCTGAAGTGTTTCTCCTATGTTTTCTTTAAGAAGTTTTATTGTTTCAGGGTGTATATTTAAATCCTTAATCCATTTCGAGTTGATTTTAGTATACGGCGAGAGGTATGGATCTAGTTTCATTCTCCTGCATATGGATATCCAGTTATCCCAGCACCATTTGCTGAAGAGGCAGTCCCTTCCCCAGTGAATAGGCTTGGTGCCTTTGTCAAAGATCAGATGGCAGTAAGTGTGTGGGTTGATTTCTGGATTCTCTATTCTATTCCATTGGTCAGTGTGTCTGTTTTTATGCCAGTACCATACTGTTTTGGTTATTATAGCTTTGTAGTATAGCTTAAAGTCAGGTAGTGTTATGCCTCCAGCTTTATTTTTTTTGCTCAGCATTGTTTTGGCTATGCGTGGTCTTTTATTGTTCCATATAAATGTCTGGATAGTTTTTTCCATTTCTGAGAAAAATGTCTTTGGAATTTTGATGGGGATTGCATTGAATTTGTATATCACTTTGGGTAGTATGGACATTTTCACTATGTTGATTCTTCCAATCCAAGAGCATGGGATATCTTTCCATCTTCTTGTATCCTTTCTAATTTCTCTCAGCAGTGGTTTGTAGTTCTCATTATAGAGATTTTTCACCTCCTTGGTTAACTCAATTCCTAAGTATTTTATTTATATTATCTTTTTTGCAATTTTTGCACTAGACTTCTAATTAGATCTATGCTCCACACAGCCACCAGAATAGGGGATTGAAAATGTAAATCTGATCATTTTTCTCCCATCCATGGGTAAAGTTTAAACCCTTAAGTTGACACAAAAAGCCTTTTATGATCTGGCACTGACTGGACACTCATGGTCCCCACATTTGATGCTCCAGCAATGTATCACAGCTCATGGATCTCTACACACAGCAGACTGCTTCTTTTTTAATTTATTTAAAAAAAATTTTTGAGTTATCTCTTTCGCCTTTTGTGCCATCCCTTACCTTTCCACCTGCCTAACTTCTACACATTCTGTAAGTCATAGGTGAGATGGTTATTTCCCCCAGAAGCCTTCATTGAACAGATATCCCATTTAGTTTGGGTTGCCATTTCTCATAATTTGGGTTCTTCATAAGTGGACTATTAGAGGAGAGTTCATGGGAAAGTGTTAAGAAGTGTTTACAATAATCAGCCACATTGTATATTGACGAAATTAAATTAGATTAAATTAAAAAAAAGTGTTAACAGAAAAAAACAACGGGGAAGCAGGGAAGCTGGACCAGTAAGGGAAAAGAAACAGATAGGTAAAGTATGTTATCAAGCAAAGTCCTACAGAGGGTCACTTTGGCTCAGTCTCACAGAGGAGCTCTGAAGAGAGTGTAGGTCGCACCTCAGAGATGTCTTGATTGATGTGAATGAGATGGAGTCGTTATAGTTCTGCTTCCTGCAGGCTCAGGAAGAATGTAAATTCTCAGTCATTTGAAGCACTTTGTGTAAACAGGCAAACATGTGCTGGCTGTTGTGAGTGAGAGCCCATTCCAAGAGTCTGCACAAAAACGGTAAAGGGATTGAGGGAGCAGGAGTGGAGCCTCTGCTCCTGGATTCCATTTTTCATAGTCCTATAATATGGTCCCATCCCCCAAATGAGGTTTATTTAGCTTGCCACAGCAAGGGGGAACAAACCACAGAAGGGACCATGGGGTATCACAGTAAGAAAGGGTGGGGAGGGGCTTTTTATTGGCTTCAGGCTTGTGCTGAATGATTCTCAGAAGGGCTTAGGGAAGTGGCCAGTGACTTTCTACTGACACTGTCAAGGAACAGAGGCAGCTCAGTAATTGGGTACCTCAGTGATCTTTGTTTGGGAGACAAAGGAATGAAGTGGGGCTGGTGATGTCATTGGTGGGAAAGCAGCAGTCATCTTAGATGGTGTTAGTCATTTCACAGCTACAATGTAGCCTTGGAGATGTCATTCTCAAAACATTGTTTTCTGTTGGCCTTACCCGTGTATAATTAGAAACACTGAAGATATTCCATTAGGAAAAGCACAGTTTAATTATCAACACTGCTGATTTTCAATTTCTCACTAATCATCACCATCATGATTAGTCCGTAAATTCTACCACATAGGGAAGATTGAACAACTAACATATTACTTAACTTCAGGAGTTTATGGTTTAAAGTAATTTCCTCTAAAACAGAGTTTCAGACAAGCTTGTAATAATATGTCACAATCACTTTATTGGGTGCTGAACACTACACTCCAGTTTGTATTAGGTGGTTACTATCAGGAGATTTTGGACAGAGGTTTGGGATCAACAATCTAGTTGATGCAACAGTCTGGTACTCTCTTAATTCTCTACTACTCTGCTTGCTTGGAGTGTGGAGAGGAAAGAGAGGGAGCAAACCAAACATTTCTCTTTCAAGATAGACAAAATTTCCAAACTGACTCTCACAGGCTCATTGGAACTCAATTACCAATCAAGGTCCCTGCACAAAACAAATAACACACTCAAACTGGCTAATTTCAAGAGTGTAATAAAGGGTCATTAGAAATATGTGGGCAGGGTAGTAGGGAAGTCTAGGACTCAGGGCTGGTGGAGACTCTGTTATCATTCCTGGGCCTGAAGGACTGAGGAGCAGAGGAAGTGTTGATTGACTCTAGAGACACAGCAGACTGTATGGAGAGAGCAACCTAATAGGAAAGAGAACTTCACGGAAGGGATGCAGCAAGCTGAGGTGATCTTCCTTTCAAGGAGCCAGTGGAAAAGTACCCAGACTTTATTCTCCTTCCTTCCTTCCTCCAATGTCTTACTGGTGCTCTCCACTGGCCAACCTAACAGGAAGCCAGAAGGCAAGAGAGCTCTTTGATAAGGTTTATTCAAATTAGCTTCCTGGGACACAGAGCAGGATGAATCAGGATGGAAAGTGGATCTCAAAGGGCAGATGGAAGAAATCTGGCACAGCCCAGCTAGAGTGATGATAGAATTTTCCAGGCTTCTATGAACTAGAGGTCTCTGAATCTGCCTTCATCTGCATTGTCATATTTATGTCAACACAGAAGAATATGAACCACATTGGCCCAAGAAAAGGTTTGCAGTGCATAGCAAAGTTCTGGCGTCTGCTGCCTTTAACTATAAACTGTTCTTCTGAAGATTGCTGGAATGGCTTTCATCTGATTGCTATGTCTCCAATTACAGGTAAAATAATAGACTTGTGAAAAACAGAAATTTGGATTGTGGTCATCTGTGAATATGACTATGACAAATGTGCCCATGCCTTCCATTTAGTTATCTCGGGAATATTTGTACTTGGGTCTTTTTACAGCTGTTTATGAATATGCCAAAGGATTGTTCTGCATGCAATTCACTTATACCATTGTGTGTAGAACTTGCCTAAAGCTTTTCAGCACATCTTAACATATCCTATTAAAAAAAAAAAAAGACACTTGTGCACCATGAACTCATATAGAATTTAGACAATGCTGTTTTGAGTTGAGAGACATTTGAATGGAAAAACAATCAAAGAAAAAGCACATCATAGTTTTCTCATAGGAAGGTTTCACTGTCAGTGTCTCAGAAGTCATTGAGAATAGTGGCAGGGTGTTTTGGGGGTTGGGTAGGGAATGCCAATGTGAACAGGTATTCAGGAAAAGGTCAGTGGCAGGTAAATTAGGTGAAAGGGTCAGGGAAGAGTTATCTGTATTGATATCTACGTTATCTCCTTCTCTATCTATAGAGCAAAGAAGCAAAAGATTACATGTGTGAAACAATGGTGTTACGATAAATATAAAATGACTCAGACAAAGGTCTTCCTCAGGAATGGAAGGAATTTCTTCAATGTCCGAGAACAGGTACAATTACTGAATTTCTATGAAATAGGTAAGACTCAATTTGCACATGTAAAACAGCATCTTTAGGGAAAGTATGTTAGATTTATTATAGATAGATATGCAAAGTAAGAAGAAGAATTAAAGAAATGTTGGAATAATTCAGTTTAGAGATGCCAAGAATAAGGAAGAAAAATAAATGTGACCGATGCAAGAAACAGTATGGAAACTGGTAAAGAAATATTACTAAGAATTCAGTGGTATGCCTGGGGCTTCGTTTTAGGAATATGTGGCAACATGAAATATATTTTGGAGGCAGGGCCAAAGGATGGAAAAGCTTTCAACAACAGTTAACCATGTCAGCCCTGAATGTCCTTGTGACTTAGGGCAAATGCCTGCATTCATTTGGTGTCAGGTCCCTTATCTGTAAAGGCAAGAGTTGGGATAGGTAAAGTTGATTTTTCTAATACTATGTTTATATTACATAAATAATGCTTATCCTCCCACAGACCCTAATCTGTTTACATTTATTTAATGAGATGTAATTCACAAATAGTAAATTTGTGAGTGCACAAATCTAAAGTATGGAGCTCAGTGAACTTTTACGTGCATCTGTGTAATCACCATCCAGATCAAGACATAGGATATTATACTAGCACCCCGGATTTCCTTTAGCTTCTTCCCAGTTAACAATCTCCTGCCTAAAGGTAGTCACCTCCTTTGACTTCTAACCCAGTAGATGTTCAAAAACATCATTCTTTAACTTGTTAGTTATTCATGTTATTCAAAATAGGTAACCTTAAGCATAATTGGTATTAGTTACCTCAGTATGTTACTATTCAACTTTATATGCTCTTTAAGTTTTATACAACTAAGGTGATTCACTATAATTTTCATTTATTGTACCAAAAGCTAATTGTACAGTTTTCTTCTAGATGGGAATATTTTCCTTTCTCAAATATGACTGTTCAATTAGCACTTAAATTTCAAGATCCTTTTCAAGTCCACTGCCTCCATGAAATCTTTTTCTAAGTATACAAGTACACATACATTACTGTCCTGCTTTCTGACCTCTATTGTTCTTAGTCTGTACTACTCAGCATGAATATTAATCATACACTGCTTCATATTCTTTAACCATCCTGCATATTTGTAGTGTCTTCTTTCTAAAAAATTGCATGTGCCAATGAAAAGACAGTTTCATCTGTTATTTTTTGACATTCTAGAATAATGTAAATACCACTGAATAAAAATTGGTTGAGTGTGTATGTGTCTCTGTTATGGAACTACCGTGGGCTCCGGAGTCAGGCAGCCTGAGTTTCAATTGAGACTACCATTTACAAGAAGTGGGTTCATGGGCAATTTACCTAATCTCTTCTAGGTCTGATTTTACCATCTGTAAAGTGGAGATCATGGCAGAATTTAGACATCCATGTAATGTGCTCAGTAGTTTTCACCTTAAGTAGTGCTTTCAATCTATTATACTCTTGTGAAACCACCCATTATATATGGATCTACCACATTTTCACTAACATTGTTCTGATCTTAGGACTGAATTGTGTTTAAATGCTTGACCCTCAGAAAATTGTTTTAGAGTGACACCCTCCTGATGATTGGTTAAAGAAATAACGTTCTCACTTTTAGGTCTGTATGTATTGGTTTTAATCCATGCTACCATCAGGAATTGCCACTACATTCTGATGTAAGCTCCTATTAGTTGTCAGATGCTGTGACAGGGTTGTGTGTGTGTGTGTTGTGTGTGCAGTATTAGGGGTGTGTGTGTGTGTGCAATATTAGTAGATGAACTAGGTACAGGGTAACAAGTTAATAGGAATGATATAAAAATTACTATCTGAATATGTAGAGTAGTTCTCTAGAAGGATTCTTTATTAAAACCTTTGGAACAAATAAAATTAGAAGTAAAATATTAGGAAAAAATGTCAAACTCTGTCTTTTTCAAAGTGATGTTTAGTCATAGACTCAATGAAATGAGATGTTTATGTGTACCCCAAACTCTAGTACTGAGTCTAATTTAGCCGAAAAATTCCTGGAGGAATATTAAGCCAACATATATTAAAAATTAATGAAAAGACATTCTTTTGAGGAGTACAATTAAAATGAGTGATATTCATGCCTTCATGAATATTATTCTAAAAGTACTGACCATTTAAAATGAAGCCCTGAAATGCAGGGTTGGGGGAGGAATGGCACATCACCACACACTGCCGTGGTCACAGTACTGGGTGCAAACCTATGCCGTGGATCTTTTCCTGTATATCATTAAAGAAAAAAAAAAAAAACCCAAAACAACAAAAAAACTTTTCATAGACTCTCAGATAAATGTAGCTTTCTTGCTGTATTGGAACTAATTGAATTCTGACATAATACTCTGTTCCTCTCCTCTATTCCAATTCTTGGGTATTTATATAGCAATTTTGGTCATATTTTGGTAATGATGTAGATTTATAGAGGCTCATAACAGATGATTCATACAAAATCTTTTTTTTTTTTCATTTCTGGAATCCTCTTGGCATGACTTCCAAAACTCAGCCACTAATAGAACATAAATGTAGAGTGGCTATGTTGCTATTTCTAGAGAAAAGTGTAGTAACTATAGTACTTAAGACATGGGGGTGGTTGGATTTTGGTACTTCCAAATCGGCAAAACATACTCATTTGCAACTTTTTAGGGTTATATTCATTCTCAATTTATCTTGGTGCTTTGTAATAACATGGCTAGCTTCTGGCAATTCTGTTTATATATGCATTGTATATTTTTTTCTTTAATTTTTCCTGCTTATTCTTGGAGAAATTTATTTGGATTTTAAGAACATCCTGGGAAATTTAAAAATAAGCAGGTGTAGAGCAAATATGTGCTCTAGCAAACCTCTAGATATTCTTTTCGTTAAACCTGCTGACAAAATTTTAATAGCTCTTTCTCCAAAACATTTAGCATTTGCTCTCTAGTATGTTTGCTAGGTAACATGGTATTAAAATTGGAATTAAACTTCATTTTGATGTTCCTGCAATGGAAATAAATCTTCTGTTTTTAAGTGAAAAGAGAATATGTCCCAATCTGTGAAATAATACAGAAAAAAGAATGCATTAACCTAAATACGTAAGTTCAAATTTGCTGTTTAAAAATATTTACTTTCAACTTTTAGAAACTTGAAAACAACCAAGAACCAGCTTCCTTTATGTTAAGAAAGAGACACCAATTTACTTTTTTAAAAACTAGGATTTATAATCCTTTCAAAATTCAACAAATGTTTGTCAAGGGCCTGCTGTATGCCAAATGCTTTGCTGAAGACCAGGGATTCAGTGCTGAGTAAAACAGATGCAGATCCTGCCCTGGCCTCCTAGAGCTTACAAAAGAGAATGGCCCATTTTTTTCATGTCTTTTAAATCTTGCAAAGTAATTTATACATTAATTACATATAATTGACTTTTTAATATATATATATACTTAATCATATTACATAAATGATGACTGATTCAAGTACATAGTAATCCAAAATATTATGCTAAGCCTTTATAAAATGCTTCTTTATAGAAAAAAATCTGTATGGAAACTCCCAGTGTTCTTGATTGTTTACATTTTATTGCTATCAAAGTACAAATAAAACACAATGTGTATTCAAATTATAGTTTAAGCATACACATTTTAATTAAAGGCAGACTCTAAAATGGTAATTAATATACTGACATTGCATTAATACAGGACATTTGTAGAAGGTACATTTATCAAGTTAAACACATTTACAGCACATGTGGGTGCTGGATAATTAAAATAACCTCTGTATGGAAGTTTAGAAACTAACACAGGAGATATTTTAATTTCCATATGCTTTGAGTAAATGTATTTTAATATCTTTTTCTTCTCAGAAGTGGTTATTTCATATATTTTTCATAAAAATTCAATAAGTTTAAATTTGTTCTTTTTCCAGATATATTAAGGAACTAGTAGGTACTGTAACTCTGAGCCAATTCTTTATTTTCAGCCCCAAAATGTTTAACCATTTTTGTATAGTGTTGATTTAGCTTACTTTGGGTGTTACAGTCCCTAATTTTTATGTCTTCTATTGAAATGATAAGGAGTGTGTTACATTTTATGCATATATACTATGGTGGACTATGCAATGTGCGATCCAGATCCCTCTACTGGATTACAGAAATTATTCTCTTAGCTGCACTGAGTGCTGCTGGTAAAAGGGCATCAACTGTCAGCCCTTTTTGGAGATGGTGTCATGCCTCCTGCCTGAGGCAGCTCACATCCAAGGGCTAATCGCGGGCATGAAGACCCCATAGGTTTCTGATAAACTTTCTAGCTCCAGAAGAACCTGTAGGGTCCGCTAAGGCTGTTGGTGTAGGGATTGCAGGGCCACTGCTCAATTTCTCTGTGCCCTACCTCTCCCTTCTGCAGGCATTGATCCCAGAGCATTCCAAAATAAACACTCCATCTCAGTATGCTGCCTGAAGAACTCAAGTTTGAATGTGCCCGTTGACTCAGAAGTCAAGTGTCATGATGGCATTGCCTATTGACAGTGAAACCTAGAAGCTATTACTGCATTGAAATTTGTTGTGGTCAGTTAGTTGACATAAATATTTAAAAAGATAGAGCATTTGATTTTACAAATGTTTTCTGATGCTCTAAAACAATCATCTTCACTTAATCAGAGTTAGCTAATAAGAGCAGATGAACAATATGCAAATAATTGATCTCATCAGAAAAATTAAACAAATCCATAGAAATCACATTTTTCTTTTGTGAAAATTTTTGTACTATTTTGATTGCTGATGCAGCAGACTGTGGTCCGATTTTAAACAAAGGAAAAGATGAAACAGACGCTTGTTAATCATGCTGGAACTTCTAAAACAGCTGTTGCTATGGGAGTTATTGTCCCAGTATTTCTTTTGAATTTCACATGAGGAGGTTTACTCCCTTTTCCACACTGCGAATTACAGGAGTGATTTAGGTAGTTCTAAGACACATAACCTCCCTCCTCTATTTGAATAGACAGCATTGCTATTTGGCATCCATTTGAAGGTAATGCCTTTTCAGCAAATCGAGGAAAAGTCTGTGGGCTATAATTGCTCACTGAAAACGTGTTTTATTATTAGCACAATTTCTCAAGAAAGCTGTAAAGAATAGAGACTGTGCTTGGGGAGTCAATAAAACTGTACCACTGTTTCCCTAGCCAGTTTTTCCAGGTGCGGTGTCTGCTCCTCTCAAACAAAATCTATAGTTTCGGAAGAGAATAACCCCTACGCATGTATCAGTGGTCAAAACCAGAGAGGTGGGGGCTCATCCAAGAGAAACAAGATTAAAAATTCAGCAAGAGACAGAAATCTGGACGTGCACCAAGCAACTTTTCATCAGCTTGTCTGCCCGGGAGGAAACATTTTCCAGCGTCCTCCTTCCTTTTTCTTTGGAAATGAGCTTAACGGCAGTGTTCCCAGGCACTGGAACAAACGAACTCCTTTAGGCATGCAGAAGCATTAAGAAATGACGCTGTTTGTCAAAGGTGGCTTAAATGTCCAGCTCCCTCAAGTCGATGTTAAACCCAGTGAAACCCCAGTTCTAACAAATATCTCTGCAGTCCACATTGGGACTTGCGTTATGTTTTCCTAACAGCGCAGGACTCGGGTCAGGTGGACAGGGCAGAGGTGGCGGGGTGAAACAGCTCTCTTATATGTTGACCTCTGTGAGGGAAACAGCGGAATTTCCGGAGCTCATTAACTACTTCCTCTTATTCATTTATCTTCCACTTATGCTCCCTTCAACTCCAGCTGGGGTGCGGAAGCTCCGAAGGCGGGTGGAGCAGGCCCGGAGCCAGCAGAGGGCGCATCCCAGAGCCCGAGGCCAGGAGGCTGCCACCTGTCTCCAGGAAATACGCAACCCCGCCTCCAGCGGCCAGGCTTATTCTCAACCCAGTGTTACATAGCTTTAGCCGATAATCCGTCCCTGTCAGGTAGGAACATTTGGAAGTTAGAGACATTGAAAACACCCAGGGCTCAAGTGTTTTGCACTAAGCGTGTTTACAGGAAAAGGAAAGCGTGGTGAGTCATCCTTCTATTTTCAAACGGAAACTACTAAGAATTTACATGTGCACTTTGCAACTCAATGCATTTAAATCAACCAAGTATTAAATATTAATGTGGATGATGTGGCACAGAATGCCGCTTACCAAAGAACTATAATAGAGTAATTTCAAAGGTCTCACAAGGAGGTGGGAAATTAGAAACGTACTTTGCCTTAGCTGTTTTATTTTTATCCATCAGGGTAACAGGGGGATTGTTCAGTATTCAGAAGGGAGTGGGGGAACAGAAAGGTCGCCATCATCAGTAATTCTGAATTACAGCAAAACCATTGCAAGTGGCAATTTGTCAATAGGCCATGATACAGGCTGAAGCCTAAAAAAGGAAAAGGAAGTGGGGGCTGAAGGAGGAGAGAGGAAGAGAAGAGCAGTAACGGTGGAGAATTCAAGAGCAGCCTTGCTGTCCTTCCCTGAACACTCAGTCACTCTCCTTCCAATGGCTGTGTTACACAAATTATTTCAAAGTATGTCATCCCACTCCTTTGGAGGGTCTCTCAACTTGTTGTTATCAGCAAACTAGGTGAGCATGCCTTCTGTGTATTCATTCCAGTTTTGTAAATACTGAATAGAATGGGACCTATTGGTATGTGTCTAAGAATCTTCCTCCTGGGTGACACTATTTTATTAATCAGTATTCCTTAACATAAGTTGTTTAATAAAATATAAATCCGGCTAATTTGCTTTAATTCAAGCCACGCTTCCTATGTTGTCTGTAAGATCAAGACTTGCTGAATGACTTGCTAAACAAAGACACACTTTGCCATTTTACCAAGGCAGGAGAGTACAATGCTTAAGTGCAGACTTATAAGCTAGCCTGCCTGGATTTGAATCTTGGCTCAGCTATGTACAGTTAGGTGTATATCCTTGAGCAAGTTTCTTAACTTCTCTGTGCCTTAGTTTTCTTTTCAGTAAAGTGGGGATAATCATGGTACTATGTACCTTTTAAGGTTTCTGCGTGGATGAGATGATTTACTGTCAACTGTGTAGGCTTAAAACAGTTCTGCATCCATAGTCCATGCTGCCCAAGTGTTTGCTGTTATGTTGTGGTCGTCATCACCGTCATCAAGCCATCCTACCCAAATGG
Organism: Cynocephalus volans; assembly: GCF_027409185.1. Taxonomy (NCBI): domain Eukaryota; kingdom Metazoa; phylum Chordata; class Mammalia; order Dermoptera; family Cynocephalidae; genus Cynocephalus; species Cynocephalus volans. Next base: position 85,514,051 of record NC_084464.1, read on the forward strand.
TGAGCCCGTCTTTGATTATTGTTATCTAATCTGTGTTGACACACAGTCGTCACTATTTACTTCAAAGTGCATACAAAGTAAATGTTTAGAAGTCAACTAGAGTTTTCTTGCAAATCTTCTCTTTTGAGGTACCCGTCTTTTACAGAACAGATTATATACAGACTAGGAAATGCTCAATGGATGTAAGATATGTAGTGAGTATTAGATATTTAAATTATGTGTTCTCTGAAATACAGTACTAATTCTGTTGGAAGAGGTTTTCTACCAGTAGCTAAAGTTGTCAACACTTGGGAAAAAACAAGTGGCTCTGCCACAGCACTATCTATATATCCCTGGGTAGTTACTTATCTCTGCGAGCCTCAGGGCTTTTTTCCCTTTGCCTTATAAAACAGGAATGATAATATAAATTTAAGATATACATTTATTCAAAAGCAGCATATTGAGTAGCTAATAATGTATCTTGCATACTCTATGTACTAGAGATGTTTTATTCACTTAGAATTTTTTTGCTGTGATGATAAACAGATATAGGAAGCATGTAATATTTTAAGTGATTTTAAAAAATGCTATAAGAATGTAAAGTAGAATAAGGGGCTGAGGAGTGATATGGAGCAGTGGACAGCAGATATGACAGCTTTTCCAATAATGGATATGGCGTGTTCGAAAATTCTTTCTATCATATAAAACACTATGTATGAATTTTTTGACTGGAACTGAAAGGTGAAGATATCTCTGTTAAAGCTGTCCACAGGCACATGAGGCTTTTATGCAAGTACCTTCTTTTTGGAGCTTTCATAGAATGGCTTGTGACATTCTGAGGACCAAGTCACAGGGATTTTGGGGGACAGTTGATTCACAATGACGCCATGTAAGAAGCATGGCTGACCATATCCTATGGAAAAGGACATTTTCCTATGTTTTCATGGCTTCGGTATCTCTTCATGAGAAAAGAAGATAATGATATTTGTAATTTTTTCAGAAATTAATTGTTTCCTCTGAAATCACTCAAACTCAACACTGGAACTAGAACCACCAGTATTTTCTATGTAGACACTTTGATTCTCAACTGTAAACTCCTTAGCTCTGAAGCATGAGCAATTCACTGGATTATCTCCATTTTTACCCTTTAGAACTTTCTCCAGAGAAGTCTAGATGCACTTGGACCTTTTTAGTTCTCGTAGCTTAGAAAGAGCACAGTGCTGCTAGAGACTGTGGTGACCCAAAGTTATTTCAGGACTATCTGAAATACTTAATAAAAACTCCAGGAAACTCAGCAACTTCTGCACAGCACATGCGATCTTAATGTGGAAGATGTTTTTCATCTGGCAGAATCCTATGCAACACAATTGGATTTGTTCTTCAAGTGTCAGCAAGGCACTAAAAGGACTCATAGGCTGAGCTTTGATCCTATTTGTACATTTGTAGGCTCTCTAGACCCAAATTGTCCCCGACTGTACAGAAGACCCTTAGCTCGCCCTTCCTGTCAGCATTCTTGTGGCAATTTTACCTTTTGCTGAGCCGTTATTCTTTTCCAATTGAAGAGCTTGCAATGTGTAAATCAAAAGTGGAAGTTGGACACAGAGACTGGATCTGAACTAAGGTCTGTTTTCTATATTTTTCTTGTCAAATGGGATTGTCTGAATTTCAAATCATGTTAGTTTGCTTACTCTGGCTGAATTTCTTATTTCTTTTGCTGATTAATTCTTGGTATTAGATTGTAGTTTGTACAAATATTATTTTCAATCATTTCCAAAGATCTGGTTTAGTTTTTAGGAAATATTCTGGGTTTCCCCTCCAAATTTATGAGCCTTGTCAATATTAACCAGAACTTGGGTGTCTAAATAGGCCTCCCATGAAGTATGTTCTCCCTGACTTTACTCTTGGTTCTCTATAAAATAGAATCGTGGGTTTTTAGATTTGACACTAACACTAAACCCCATGTCCACATGACATTTCTTATGCATGTAGTTGAACAGATGAATTATATAAAATAATTGTTGTGGAAATTATACATAGTAGAGTTCACTTGTGTAGAAGAAACATGTTAAAACACCTTAAGGTCTCCTGAGTTTGAGCGACATGTGAATAAGTCATCAACCACCACTAGGCTACCTACTCAGGGTCAATGCTGTCTTGGTAAGTGCTTTCTATTTGGACTTTCAAACATGCAAGTGGGATGAGACAGAGTAAATAGTCGTCATCTGTTCTCTTCCAGGATCAGATTACATGATAGTTGCTTAGGTACTGTTCAACGCAGTATATGTACCTTTGTGTGTAAACACAGATTTAAAAATTTCCACAGGTATACCCTGCGTCAGAGAGGTTTTAGCGGCTCCAGAAAATGCTTGGTCTTGGTGTCTCACAAAAAAGCACTGGCCAAGTGTATGAGTGATAGGAATGTAAATAGTGAAACAGACCTCCTATCAACAGTAATCAGGAAAAAAAAAAAAAAAAAGGACTTAATTGATGCCTAGCACTCAAGGTTCAAAAAGGCAAAGCTAACTGGAAAATGCCTCAGGAGGTGCATCGTGTCTGCCAGTGCATGCTGTGACTCTGCTTCTCTTTAGTGAGTTTCCCATTAACTCCATCAAATATTTATAACTCCCTCCTCCCTTTTCAGAGCTGTCAATTCATTTCATTCAAAACTTAGTCATTTGTTGCTCCAGGAGCAATAGAATGTCTGATTTTGGTCTCAGCCGTACACCTCTTGCTAGTCCATTCCTACATTGAGAGCGAGAAATAGGAGACAGAGCTTGCAGGAGATTTCCTTTCCACTCTTTTTCTAGAGTTGCCACAATGAAAATCAGATAAACCAGCAACTCCTGTGCAAAGCATTGCCAGCCTCTCCCTTTGTGGAAAAGTGCTTCTGAAAGCCAGCGATGGAGGGAGAGCTGCTGTCTGCATCTGTTCCTGGTTAATTTCTTAATTTCAACCCAAGCAGTCTTGTACCCTGTCCCTTGTTTGCACCTAGAAAAAAAGCTTCTCTCTCAAAAATGTTTAACCAGCAAGCTTGACAGGTATTAAAAAAATCCTATGGAGCATAGCACAACACTCAATTCTGCCAGCACCTACCACCCAATGGCATCAGGAACTCCTTGTGGATGGTTACTTTAAAAGTTCAAGCAAATGGCTTAGAAACAGTTTCTAGGAAACTAATCTATTCTTAAATAGATTATAATTAGATTACAAATAAAATCCCCAAGAAGCTATCTTTAAATTACTTGAACCATGTATAATGTCCAAGAAATTTATTAAAGTTAATTCTCCATTTCTTTATTTCTGTCCTCCCTTTCTCAAATTTCCTCATTTGTTTTCATAATTGGAGAAATGAGCGATTTTCCTATTCTGTTAGAATGTCTATGAGATGATAAAGAGAAAAAAGTTAATCAAATGGAAGAATTTGCAGAGGGATATTAGGTTCGGAAATAAATTATTTCAACATGTGAGGTTTTTATTGGGTTGCCAAAGAAAACCCATAGAGTAGGTCACAAGAATAGAATCAGTAGCTAGTAGGCTTAAGTTTCTTGCTTTAGAAAAACTTAAGATGGGTGTTCAGATGTTACATTTTTTAAGAAGTTGGGTGGTTTGAGGTGGACTATGTACCTATGGGTATAAATTCAGAAAACAGATTTTGGCAAACTTGATTAGAAGTGAATTTAACAATTATTAATCTTTGTCGTTAATAATGACGCACTATATTTGACTATGTTTTATTCCAATATTTTAAATTAAAAGTACTAGGATAGAGGGAAGGAAATTGGGGTATAGTCCTGATTCTGTCATTAACAAGCAATGCAATATTGTTAAAATTTATTTAAATTTTGGGGGCCTCAGTTCGCTAAAGGTGAAAATCATGAAGTCTAATTACTTTCTAACCTTTCAGCTCTAAAATTCACCCCAAGCAAAGTGGAGATATTTCCAGCACCGCTTCAGGTGTGTCTTCTGCTTTTTAATAAGATTTGGTTAGACCTGGATGCTTTGTGGTTATTATAAATGTGTGCTATCAGACAGGTAACGTTTTACATAAAAAAAAGGATAGAAAGGTTTTACAGGAAAAGTTCATTCATTTTTTCTGTAGGCAAATACTTTCTGCATGATTCTGAATTAAGTGATATTTTTGTTCTTTTACATTTGTAAAAATATAGTTTTGAAAATACAATAGGCTTAGAGGACAACTAGTTAAACAAAATTAAAAAGCTTTGTTAAATTGGCCAAGGCAATGAAGTACCGAGAAATAAAGTGATAGAACCTTGGGTTCATTAAAAAGGAGCAGTTTTTGACTCGTTTTCAAAAATCATAGACCTTGGAGAGTCTGAGAAAAGCTTTGGGAACCTTGTAAAGGCTCAACTCAACAGGTATTTGCATTCACACATTTACATCCAATTTCAAGAGGTTCAAATGGTCAAAAGAATTGTTAGAGAGTTTTTTGAGGTCCAAGGGGCCATCTCTAAATTTTAGTTTTTCAGTAATCTTTGTTATCTGCACTGTGGCATTAAAGAGAAACAAGGCAGATAGTGACAACTCTTAATTATCCAAATAAAGGAAGAGCCTAATGGCATAGATAAAACAAAATTAATGAACGATTTGTAAATCATTTCTCTTTGAACTTGTAAAACTTCTGTTAGCTTCTTTTGCCTTGTGCTAATGTTGAAATCTGTGCTTCTTGAGAACACACCAGTTGTTGGTTAGCCATATTTGTGGTGAGTTGCTGGAGCAAAGCCAACCTGAATTTAAAATATGCTGTGGATGGTCTAAAAAGTGTATGCAATATATGTGGATAATTATGAGCTTTCAACAGGTTTTTATGTATTAATAATCATTTATTCCAAGGAGAAATCTGAGTATATTCAAAAAGCTGCAATAAGTCCCACAAAGAAAAATATGTTTTACCACAGCATGTGAATAGACTTTGGAGGGTGACTGCAGTTTCTCCTTCCAGATTTTTCAAATGAGAATAATCTATATTTAGAGGTATATTCTGCTCTGAAATGGCATGGGAGAAAACAAAAGAGAATGTTTGGCCTTTCTCTCTCCCACCCACCTTTTACTGTCCTCTGCATTTCTCTGTGGTCACTTTCCCATCTCGAATTCTGAAGACTATCTTAGTGTGGGTCTTCCTTGATGTGTTGTTCTGGAGAATTCATGGGGCACCCTAAAGTAATGCCAAGTGCGATTCTTACTAGGGTCATAGCTGAGCAAAGTTTTTAAATAAATGAAACCATTTGTGAAGGTTTATTTTGATAATGCTTATATCAATCATTTCACCCTTACAACACTCTCTAGTAGATATTATTAACTGTTTTATGAAGTGCAAATGAAGACATTAAGAGGCTGGGTAAATTATCCGAGGCCACTAAGGCTGTAAGCAGCCGAGCCAGGTCCAACTAACTGCATGTCTGCATTCCCCTTACATATCTTCACTTTCAGCTTCTAGCAATGTTTGGCGGCATGTTAAATGCTCAATAAATGTTTAGCGAACGTTGTCTGAAGGATATAGCTAAAACTTAAAAATGCACTAGCTTCCTGCTGTGGCTTCTAGCCAAACATATTGCCAGTCATTGATCTCCACTCTGGGCTAGATATTGAGCTTCTGTGCTTTTCAAAGCAGAGTGGTGGACTAGACAACTCCAGCTGGAAACTTTATGTCCTGGAACCTATAAAATTGAATGACTTTTTCACTAATAAGCATCATATTCTTTGAAGTTGTAGATACAAGGACTCAAGACCTCCACCTATGCCCTTTAGATAGAAGCATGTCTTTTAATCAAACAATAGAAGATAGGTTTAAAAATACACCAAATAGTAGCTGAGCCATTTATATCCTGGCATTGCATAATCCTAAGAATATTTGCTAGAAATGTCTTGAAGAATTAGGAAATATTAAATGTTGACATTTTATAAATACACTAACATTTTTTTTCCTCGCTAATAATGATTTTTTTAATTCTGGAAAACATTAAAGTAATTGCAACCAGCTTTCATGTATTGAATGTTCAGTAAAAATTCAAAGCAGTATTCTTACCTTGGAATTTTACAATAGTATTTCACAAGGTTCTAGAGTGACTTCATGTTATGCTTTTAGGCAAGAACTTTAATAATGCTATAATTATTATTAATTTAATAAGCATATATTAGTGGTCATTTCTATTATTAGCTCAAATCTTAAATCTCCTGGATTTTTCCATGTTTATGTAAATAATGGTATATACTAAGGAAGTTACTAGACTTGAGGTTCTTGAACATACTGAATCTTTTATCACATTCCTTTTGCCTTGCTTGTTGGTTGTCTGCTTGAATAAAAAAAGTAAAACCCCAAACAAGAACCATAAGTGAGAGACTCTTCCTAATTCTATTGCTGCTTGTGTTTTTCTTGTTTGAATTCTTGCTCCTTAACTAAGGAACTAGACAAAATCCTTGATGCAGACTAGCTTCTGAGTCGATACATTTCAAGCCTTGCTTCTCCCTATATTACCTATGTATTTCCTGGGTTGTGTGCTATAGGACTACTTATATCCTATAAGCATCACCTTTGTGTCAGGATGGGAATAGAATGGGCGTAATGGATGGGAGGAGTATGTTTGGAAGCCATTTCTATGCTGTGAAGGAGAGCAGTAATTTAACAATATACAGCAGTGACCGTAAATCACGTAAATATATCTTACTAAACCCAATAAATGTAGCCCCACTTTAACTTTTCCTTAGGTGAACCACAAATACTCATGGTCATTCCATGGGGAGGGGATGTGAACCAGTAGGGAAGATGAGTAGAAAGAACCCTACTAACTGAGACTAAAATATACCATTTTTGCAGATTTTACAAAAATTATATGAGTGTGTGAACACACTACTAAGCTCCCTCCCAGGGCTTTGGGAGAGTCTGCGTAAGTGAGGAACCTTGCAGCTTAAGTTACATTAGCTTCGCAGTAAATCCACTTCTCCACCCCCCAGACTCCACCTTTTTCTCCAAATGACGTGGTGTTTCTCTCTTTAAAGACCTTTATAGTATGTTGTTTGCACCTGTGTTACGGTGGCAGTCATCTTACACTGTCCTGTTCATAATACTTAGGTGTGTGAATATACATATTCACATTTGTATATATTCATTAACTATGTGTAATTACCATTTTCTCCAGTATTGATCTCAGAGATCCTTGAGCACAGTTACTATGAAATGCTTGTCTTTGCTTCCCACATGATATTATGCTTTTAGGACAAATCTTTCTACACACACACACACACACACACACACACACACACACACACACACACATACATACATATATATATATTTATCTGTCATTGATAGGCAAAGGCATGGACATTTTGAAAGGCCTTTTGATATAAATTTCACAATTATCTTCTAAAAAGGTTATCTCTATGTGTATTCCTACCATATATATATATGAATCATTGTTTTACCATACTCTCCAAGGATTGTTATTATTCGGGTTCCAAAACAATCCCATCATATACATTCATTTGAGATAATTTTTGTCTTTAGTACATTGAGTTTTGTCATTTGGAATTATGGTATATGTTTTTTAATTATTTAAGTAATCTATGTCTCTCAGCAAAATTTTATAGTTTCTCTATATATGTTTTACACATTCTTATTAACATTTTCTGGCTATTTTATATTTTGTTGTTATTGTGAAGGACAACTTCTTTTGATTTTTTTACACATTCATTGCTTGTATATAAAAAATATTGATTTTTTGTGTATTTATTAGATATTTATTAGTTATTTTGACTTGTTAATTATAATAGTTCAGTTAAGATAGATCTTTTTATAGAGGTATTTACTAAGCTTTCAGATATTAAGTTTAAGCCATTGTCTTTTGGGCTTATATAAAAATAATCATATAATTATTCTTTAAATCTACTAATATGGTAAATTGTATTAATATATTTCTTTATATAAGTCATCATTGCATTTCTGAATAAATCCTTTTTGGTCCTAGTGTTTTATTCTTTTAATATTCTGCTGAACACTCTCTTAAGAAATAGTGTAGGCAGAGATGTAGCTGCAAGAGTGTATATTGCAGCAGCGTATATGAAAACAAGGATTTATAAACAACCTAAATATCCCAAACCAGCATGTTGGCTAAATAAATTAAGGCATATATCCCCAAAGGAAACTAAGCAAACATTAAAAAGCTGTTGTGAAAAGGTTGGTAAACGGACACAAAATTACAGCTATATAGGAGGAAAAAGTTCTAGTGTTATATAACACTGTACAGTGACTATGATTAGGAACAATTTATTGTATATTTTTAAATACCTAGAGAGGATTTTGAATGTTCCCAACATGAACAACTGACAAATGTTTGAGGTGATGGATAGGCTAATTACCCTGCTTTGATTATTACACATTATATACATGTATCAAAATATCACACATAAATATGTATCACACATAAATATGCACAATTATTATGTGTCAATTAAAAGTAATAATAGAAGCAAAAAAAAAAAAGGAAAAATAGATCTTATAAAACTGTATTTCCTTAAGCTTTGCACAGAAAGAGAAATACTGCATGTCCTCACTCAAAAGTGGGAGCCAAAAAATAAATAAGTAAAAAAAGAAAGAAAGAAAGATACAGCAATCACAATAATTTGCTGAACTTTCAAAAGGAGACAAGAGAGCTGAGGCCATCTGAGGTAGGAAGGGGTGGCGGTTAGTGAGAAATTGGTAAAGGGCTGCAAAAAAGGATTGCAATGTGTGATGTTGAATATACTAATTATCCTGATTTGAGCATCACATATTGCACATCAGTATTGATATTCAACACTGTACCCCACAGATATGTACAATCAACTATGATTCAATAAAAAAGGAAAAAAAAGAAAAGAAAAAGACACAAGGGAACTTTATAGGGTGATGAATACATTCTATGTCTATCTCTTGTTTTAGGTTGTGGTTAAATGAGGGCATTTTCAAAACTCAAGGATCTGAACTAAAGATCTGTATATTGTATTGTATGTAATTATAACTCAATAAAAATAAATTGACAAAACAAATTAAAAAACTGTATTTCCTAATATGTTTATTTTACTTGGTGAAAAAGCAGTAAATATAGAATGAACCCATTAAAAAAGTGTGTTTGTGTGTGTGTGAGTATGTCTGTGAGCATCTTGATGTGTGAATGAATGTTTGTGCAGCAATGAGGTTTATCCAGATTAATGGAGATTATACTTTTTGTTTTATTATTATTTTTTTTGAAAAATGATTTTACAGATTTTTTGGTAAAAATTTTATGTACTCCCTATGAGAAGTTTTTTAAATATCCCAACACAGAAGCCACCATTGCTAACAATAAGTGAACATTATTTCAGATATCTTACATATATATGTATACATGTAAATAGAGAGTATATGAGTAGATACTGTGGTTTGTATATGTATCACTACAAAATTTATATGTTGGAACTTACCCTCAAAGGTGATATAGTATTAAGTGGTGGGACCTTTAGGAGGTGATTAGGTGGAGCTCTGATAGATGGGATTAGTGCCTGTATAAAAGGCTTCAGAGAGCTACCTTCTTTTTTCCATCCCTTTTCCAATGTGAAGTCACAGCTTTCATTAGGCTCCTTATTCAAGGCACCATCTTGGCCCTCACCAGACACTGAATCTGCTGCACCTTAATTTTGGAGTTCTCCGCCTCTATAACTGTGAACAATAAACTTATACAGTTTATAAATTACCCAGTTTAAGGTATTTTGTTATAGCAACAGAAACAGACTAAGAAAATAGAAATAATTTAAAAACTGTAATCATATTCTATATGCTATTTAAATTGTTTTTTTCATTTTTTTGCATTTAAGTAAATTAAGTAAAACTGAATAGATTGCTAAATATCAGAATATGATTCTGTATTAGTTTGTCAGGGCTGCCAGAATGGAATACCACAGACTGGGTGTCTTAAAAAACAAATTTGTTTTACCACAGTTCCGGAGGTTAGAAGTCCAAGATCAAGGTATTAGCAAGTTGGTTTTTTTCTTGATGTCTTTCTCCTTGGCTTGCAGATGGCTGCCTGCTTGCCATGTCTTCACATGGTCATCCCTCTGTGTTGTCTGTGTTCTAATCTCATCTTCTTATAAAGACTCCAGTCACATTGGATTAGGGCCCACACTAATGACCCCATTTTAGTTTAATACCTCTTTAATGACCCTGTCACCAAATACTGTCACATTCTGAGGTACTGAGAGTTAGGACTTCAACATATGAGTTGGGGCAAGGGCACAATTCAGCCCACAATAGGTACTTTACCAAAAGATATAATTCTTAAACAGTCACTCAAAGGTTAAGAAAAATGATTGTGAAAACATTAGGATATTGGGATATCTCTCTAAAAATTATACGTTACTCTTGTATACTTACACATCTTGCCACCTTTCTTCCCATTACTTGTTAGCTACATATATATTGCTTTTACACTATTGAGATTTATATTACTTGCATTATGTTACTCAATAAGCATAATTCCTATAGTCATTTATGTTTAATTCTGTGTTTAAATTGGTTCAGTGCTCACTACCAGTCTTATTGCAGTTTTCCCATTTCATTTATTGCCCACTTTCTATTATCAAGTAGAATTTTCAAGGCAGGTCCATAAGTACTCCTATTTCATGAGTTCTTTCACGTCAGAGGCTATCATAATATTGCCTCTCTCCAAGGTTAGACTGGCTGAGAGCACCATTCTTGGGGCTTATTTTATTTGTTTTCCACAGGTGATGAACTGGTCACTTACCAGTCAGTTCATCTAACAGACAAATTTTGTTTCCCTTAATAAAATTTAATAAAATTTATTGTTTCTTGAATTCCAAAGTTGGGATAATTAATATAGAAGTTTGGTTTTCTGCATTTTCTTTAAAAAATCAAAGATGTGGTGATATAATGTGCTTTTAACTATATTTCTCATTCCCTTAACACAAAATTGGCTGTAGCTAGCTTGTTTTGATAGTGTGTGTTCTCCACTTCAATGAATCTAACCTGTTTCAATTGATTATATATCCTGCCTACTGATGCAGGTGCTATTGAGTTGGCAACTCCAGCCTAAGACTTTTTTCCTATTGCTCTATCATTTCATGTCACCAAATATTGAACTGGCCATTTTACTAGTGTTTCCCCAGTCATTTCTTGGTGGGCTTGATTTTTTTGCAGTTGTTTTCTCAGGAAGGTCTCATGTATTATATTTCCTTAATTATATTTCTTATTATATTTCTTTTATATTTCAGAATGTCTGGGTGTTGCCTTTATTCCTAAACTAACATATCTGGTTACAACATATTTTGAAGATTTATTTTCTTCCCTTCAGGATATCTTGATATTGTTCTACTGTTTTCTGCCTTAATATGTTTCTGTGGAGAAGTCAGCAACCAGCCTGGTTTCCTCCCTTTTAGTTGACTTACTTTTTCTGTCTAGATGGCTGAAAAAACCTTTCTTTGTCTTTGGATTTTAATAACTTAAGAAGGATATGTTGCAATGTTGATCCTTCTGTATCTTTTTTTTTTTCCCCAGTAGAAAAGGTCTATTCTCTAAACTGTGCTTCTCTTTAATTTCAAGGACTTTTCTTTTTAATATTTCTTCTGTTTTCTTTTTTAGGTTACAATGACAAGGGCATAAATATCCTTCTGTTATACTGACTGGCCTCTACCAGCTTCTTTCTAACTTGTTTTCTGATATTAAGATTATCTCTAGCCTTTCCTCTATCCCATTAATATGACTTTCAGCTTGCCTTTTTTCTTGATGTTTCTAATTTATCATACAGACACACAACAGTTCTAAAGATGTTGGACTCTGCCTGTTTTATGAGCTTTCAGTTTTTTGGCTTCATATTCCCATTATGTTCTTGCACACTGTGAAGCAAGTTCGGGAAATTTCTTCTGATGTGACTAGGATTTTGCTGTCTCTTTTGTATGCCCTGTCATTTTTCCTCCCTGTATTTTTGTCGTAGCTGTGCATAACTGCAATGCCGTTGATCTTGCTCGCGCCGAAGTGGGCAGCTCCCAGACGTTTGCTTTGCTCTGGAAGCATGTCTATGTGAGTTCTCCAGGATATCCATTCAATAGATCGCTCCAGTTTTTCTTTCTGTCATACTCTGAGGCCTGGGTGTTGCTATCACTCAGCGTTTCTCTAGCCTGAGGTCATGAGAGTGGAGAAGGTAGGAAGCTCCGGCTCTGATCTTTCTTCTTTGATTTGGGTAAATTTTCTGTATCAGTCCACTCCATCTGATTGGGGATGTGTTCCCCAGAACACCTCAGATCAATCTTCTGGTTTGTGTGTGATGCCCTGACGCTTACGTTTCCAATAAAGAGAGTTTGTTTAGGTTATTCATTTCCACTGTGTCACTTTCACGTTCCTCCCAGAAGCCTTTTGTGTATGCACCCTGACTCCCCAGTCAACACAGGAAAAGATAGCGGTTCCTGTGGGGTTTAGCCCAGTATAGCTAACTGGGAGTGGAGGGGGATTCACCTTCTACTTAATCTCTCTGTTTTTGGCTCTCACACTTTCTTCCCCCTGATTTACCTGCTTTTAAAACTTAATTTCTGCAGTTGATTGCTGGAGTTCTTTAGCACCCTGTCTTTCCTCTGCTAGTGAGTAGGGGCGACAATGGCATTTTCTTGGTTTTCTCCTTCTCCATTGAGTACCTTTGGTGCAGGTGTTTGCAAGCTGTTTTTCCGTGACATTCTCTCCAACAGCCTGCTTTCCCAGCTGTTCCCCATTTTTTAGGAACTTTAGTAACACTTTTGAGGAGTTGGTTGAATCATCTTTTCCTACCATTTCTTCTGAAAGATGCAAATAAGATTAAAGGACTTCATGAACCAAATAAACATCCTTTATTTATTTGCTTGGTCACCTCTTTTCAATATTTATGTCTTGTGTTTCTTGTTCAAGTGTTGGGGTAGGCAGATTCTCTTAGGCTTTCTCTACTATCTTAACTAGGAAGTCTAAACTATCTTTCCATTTGTTTTTCTTATTATCCTTTATTTATGAGATGGACTAATACGTGTTGATTTGTTTAAAAAAATTTCCACTATTAACATATATGTCTTTGGTTAAGTTGTTTAAATATTAAAAATATGATTTCAAAGTAGATTTTATGTAATTTATTTAGGGTTATATAACTATGTTCATTACACATTTAATCATAGTTTCTTTTTGAGCTATTTTTTCAGTTTTGCCACCTGAGTTGTGCTAGTTTTATATAAAGATATGGGAAGCTGCAATATTTTTATGTATTCTGAAAAAGTTTAAACAGCATGAAATTTATTTATGTATTGAAAGTTTTGTTGAACTTACTTATATATTTGAATGGTCCCAGTGGTCATTTCAGGGGTACATTTTGATAACTGTTTCATTATTTTTCATGGTTATTAGTCTATTTTTGCTTCTCTAATTAATTTTGGTAATTTCCTAAAATATTACACACTTCATTCAGATATTTCCATATCTCACATCTCAAATTTTTATAATTTTTCTATCTCTGTTTTTAAGATATTTCTCACATTGTGTGTATATTTATAGTCCTTTTTTATATTGTCACATATTCCAGAATTTTGTTTATTTTCTGACATTTACAAATAACAATTAGATTTATTACAAATAATAATGAAATTTATTTATGAAATCTAGTCTTTAGACTACCATTTTCTAGTATGGTAATTTTCTTCTTTATTAATTGATTCAAATTTGTATATATTGAAATATCTTTCCCCACATTTTAGCTGGGTAAATATTTTATTGAATTATATATTTTTAGCCTTTAAAAGTTTATAGATTTTTCACCATTATCTTTTAGTTTTTGATATTTTAGAGGGAAAATCTGAGGCCAGTCTCATTTTTGTGCTTTTGTATGTGATGTGTATACTTTCTGCCCAGATTTTTATACATTACCTTATTTTTTTTTTTTTTTTTTTTTTTTTTTTTATTTTTATTTTTTTTTTTGTCGTTTTTTCGTGACCGGCACTCAGCCAGTGAGTACACCGGTCAGTCCTATATAGGATCCGAACCCGCGGCGGGAGCGTCGCCACGCTGCCAGCGCAGCACTCTACCAAGTGCGCCACGGGCTCGGCCCGACATTACCTTATTTTTTACAATAAGAAAGGGGCATGATGTATTATTAGTCTCTCTTTAATAATCTTTTTTTCCCAATTCTGTAGCGTTTTCTTCTGTAATATCTTTCATTTTTATTTTTGCTCAAATATTTGCTTTACTTTCGGGTAGCAATTATTCGAATGTTGGTTCCATAGTCTCTGTCCTCCATATTAATTATTTTTTTCTCTATTATTTTCCTGTTTTTCTTTATCTTCTATATACTGGGACTGCTTCTTAAATTTGTCCTCCACATTATTATTTTCAATTTCCAATATATATTCTACTCTTTACCACTACCAATGTGGTTTACATTTTCCTATCAATTATTTTTAAATTACTTGAAACTTTATTTTTTTTTTACCTCATCCTGAAGTTTTTACAGCTTAGCTTTTTCACTTTTTAATGTTTTCTGCTCCTGTGTCATAAAGACCACATTTTTTTCTATGTCTAGAGGATGACAGTCAGAAAATCAGCATCAACAACAGCAAACAAAGAAAAAAGACAATGAATTTGGTTGATTTTTCAGATATTTTTCTGTGCATTAAAGTAGATAATTGTCAGAAATGAACTCTTCTTCCTTGTTTTCAGACTCAAGATCCATTTCTTTTTTTCTGTAGTATTGCTTTATGGACTACGAGGATGTTAGTTAAGCCTGGTGCCCCTTCTAATTTCTAGATTCTAGGAAACCTTAACCTAGCTAGGGTAATGCTGTCTTCTATAGATTCCATTTTCTCTCATCCTTACAGCCTGATACTTTGCAAAAGCTCTATTTTGTTAGATGTACACTATTGTCAGCGATCATCTTCCTGCCCTGGTTTTTCTTGATTTGGTGTGGTCGTTCACATTACTGCCCTCTTGTTTTCTGGGGGTGCTGTTTGAGCAAATGTAGATGGATTGATGGGAGCCCAACGATGGCTGACATAAGAAACAGCAAAGACATGGTAGAGGATTGGGTGCCCAGACATCATGGCCAAGTAGCTGGCCAGAGAAAGAAAGAAGGGTTGAGCAGAATCCTCCCAGCTGAGTAAGTTTTATTTATGGGACCTATCTGAAGTCTCACAAATACTCTCACTGCATGTCATGAACAGAAGTTGATCTTGTTCAACACCTAGGCGTAAGGATGGCTTGGAATGTATTATTTTGTTTTGGGTGGCAATATACCCCACAAAAAATCAGGGTACTGAGAAGGATGGAGGAAAATAAATGTTTGTGTAGGCAACTGGCCCTTTTTGTCACAGCCTAGGTCTTTCTGAGTCCGGGATGACTGCAGAAGGGATTAAAAGTGTTTTCTGTTACCATAAGCAACAAAAAGGGCCAGCATGGTCACATTCATGATTTCCTCTCAGGCTTACTTATATTCCTTATATTGTGTTCAAACTTATTTCTTCCTCATCTTCCAATGATTTCATGGAGCCTGCTGTGTTGTTAGAAAGAGGACACCAATTGTTGAGGTCTGACATTGTATGCCTCACCTTTCCACCCTTCCTTTTGCAAGCCAAGTTTTTATTCTCTTCTTTTGGAGCAATGACTAGCAGATTACTCATACAGTGATTAGTCAGCCCTGGTTCCCTAACACCACAACTCCTGCCTCCCCCGACTACCACTTATTACAGAGTCTTGGGCCTCCTGCCTCCACCATATTTAATCTTCCATTCACATCTTCCTTCTTGCTTCCTGCTCTATTCCTATTAAAGTATTAAAAGCATCAACAGTAAAGTCAAACATTTTTATTGTTCGTTTCTTCTTGTAAAGTACCTCCTCATATTTTTTAAATTTCATTTGTTCCTCACAAGTATCCTGCAATCTTTTTTTTCTTAAACCTTCACTAAGGCATGCATTTTAGAGGTTAGTGATTGAACAGATCTGTGTGAATAAGTGGTGGCACTGTAATTCCAACCCATATGTCCTAACCTCACAGCTCACAATATCTCTGCTACACCATGTTGCAAGTCACAGCTTTTATACATTGCCTCCCAGCAGCAGCAGTTCAAGGGATGAGAAGTCTTGGATTTGTGGGTTCATGGGAAGGTAGCCTATAATGTGCACTGCATTGAAATAGAGACTTTGGGGCCCCCAAAGGTGGAGAGAATACTTGCTACCAAGTAGGAATGAGCAGTGGCTCCCAGATATCCATACTTAAGGACACATGAACTCCAAAATATTCTCTTCTCTTACCGAAGTATTCCTCAAACTGGGCAATATTAACAGAACAAACATTGCAGAAATTCACAAATAATGAACAGCTGCAATAGCAAATCCTCTCTTCCTCCACAGTGTTTTTTATCAGAGCTTGTATGCTCCTGGCTTAGTGCTAAATGCTTCACTAAGGGAAGTGATTCATGGGTGGAAGCAACCATGCAGATCAGAGAAGATTAACTTTCTTTCCAGTGAATCAGGGTCTCATAGAATGGCCTCGGATAAAAGAGGAAACTGCAGGCAGAAAGCCATGAGGTCTGGAGGCTAGCTGGAGCAGAAAGGTGAATAGGTGATAGAAATACAATGGTAATTTTTCCCAAGGGAAAGTCAGGTTAGACAGCTTTTTAGTGAAAGTGAGAAGCAAGCAGACGTTAGCTCTGATCAAGCTCTCAGCTTCTAAGTTTGGGTTCTTCAGACAATTTCTTGGCTTTCTTTGAAATCACTGAAATCTATACTAACACTCCGTATTATTTAAGCTTCTGTTTTACTTTGGCCACCACATAAACCATACTCAGACATAAACATATTTGCCTAATTTAGCTGCAGCCAATACACTCAATATTTCATCAGGTACTTATAATTTTACTGCCATGTCCAGGCAGTGGTAGGGTAAGGGTGCAAAAAATAGGGTTGGGTCCTCGTGAATATATTCAGATTTGTAAGAGTCCCTTATATTTGATCCCTGTGCAATTTACTCGCCTGTACAATGTGGCATTTAATTATCAGTGCAATATATGTAGATGAGAGTTAGTAGAACTGGATAATATTTTTAGATAATAATGTGCTTGTTTCTGTTATGTATTCATTTATCTATTCATTCAGTCAGTCATTCAGCATATTTACTGAGTGCATCTGTAGTGCAGTGAGCACTGTTCTACCACCTGGGGATATAACAGTGAACAAGACTAGGAAAAAATCTCTGTCTTCAAGAAAATAGAAACTACACTATGCTCTATTCCTCATGAAGGGCCAAGAGGGAAGAAGAAATAGACATCACGTCTTTGTTTCTCATTAACTTCACAAATGAGAAGCCTGATGTACCATTGGCCCAACTATGTGTGTTGTTTGGCCTCAACAATCTTTAAAAAATTTAATGCTAATGCTTTTTGAGGTTTACTCCCTTTTCAGTGCACAGCACTCTCCATCACTCTTTACTGTATTACACTTGTCCTGCTCCCATTGTTTACTCTACCTTTGTGGCTCCTGTGAGTGTTGGACTCTTGGGCATTTGGACCTAAATTCCCAAAACTTAGAAAGCTGTGAAGGAAGTAAATGTGAGAAAAGGATTCTTGGGCCTCAGAGAAGTAGAAACTGGAGAGTTTAGGGATCCCAAACCCAAAGTAGAAAGAGATTTTCCTCTAGCCTAAGTTGGGGAGAGGAGCAAACAGTCTGTGAGCCCAGAGCAGTGGGGACTCAGCTTCTTGGGCAAGGGGGAGGTTTGCAAGAACTCAGGAGGGAGTTGCTCTTTGGTGCCTTTTGTCAGGCTGGGCTGTAGATGCTTCCCAATAGAGTCTCATGGTAATAACATTGTGAGGAAGCAGCACAAGGGACAAAGCCCATGAATGACCTAGTGTGATTGATGTGGATTGACAACTGATATGTGAAGACCACAGAGCATTGAACTCTGTGCCATGCCTGGGCCTAGGCTAAGATCCCTGAACCATATCACAACCCTGATATGGGGTAAGGGGACACTATCCTTTATGAAAAACTAATACACCCAAGCACATGATTAAATCTTCAAGCTCGCACATATAAATTTCAACCACTTTTCTTTACACCTAAACTAAACTTAAATGTTTTGACCTGTGGGCAACTTTTCAGAAGAATCCTAAAGTCTAGAGATTTCACTTTATTTTTAGTCCTCCTTGCTGCATTGTTTCTATTGATTTTCCACTATGTCACTATGTATTTTCATTGACATATTTGCTGGATGTTATTTATCTTATTATTTGCCACACACACACACAAAAAAAAAAAAAAAGAAAAAGAAAAGAAAAAGGACTTGGCTTTGAAGAAAGCATGTGGAAAGTTAGACGGAAATTCTTATGTGAAGTGTTAAATGAAAACTACAGGTTTTCTTCTGGTAATTATGCACGATCCTTATGAAACTCCTCTTTGAAATGAATGCAGAAAGATGAGATTTAAAAAATCTGAAACCTGGGCAAATGTAGTATTTCCAACAAGAGAGTCCGCAATCAGCAATGCTTTTTTTAGCTTCTGTGTTTCCATAATGTGCATGATTTGCTGCCTATGCATTTGCGTTTTCACTCAGCAGTCTAACATGAATGGGGTGTTTCGTTTTTTCTCAGCCAGTAAAGTATTGATTCTGCATCACAAGGGGAAAATATAAATGTAGGTCTTTCAGAGATGCCCTCAACCACAATGTTAGAAAATTGCTAAGTGTTAGAAATCTCAAGTACAGCATTGGCAGAGAGCAAAGGTTCACAATTGGTGATGCGTACTGTAAAATCCCTAGACTCTGTTTTTAATATTCAAACCAAATCAAAATGTGACGCCAGTTAAATTTCTGTGAGAAAAACAGGATCATCAAAATTCTCGTGTCATACATTTGAAAGAAAACAGGGTCAACTATCAATATAGACGCCAAAACATGAATCCTGAAGTTCCTAAAATTGAAAATAAAATTCCCAGTGGGTCAGTCATGGATTCTGAAACAAATCTGTTTTCTGAAGTCTCCAGGAATATTGAATCTTATTGAAAAATTCATTTAGGAAAGTACTACCTCTGTAAATTTATTATTTGAAAATTTTATTCCTATTTTGAAGATAGTTCGTTATGAAAAGTTTCACTTCTATGGCATAGGTAGTTCGTTTCTAGTATGTCCTTTTCTTTTTTTTACCAGTAACCACCACTCAGAGTCATTTCAGAGTGAATTAAATGAATTGTATTTTAAATGGTGGTGCTATTTTATATCAGTGTTCACCAGCTTTGTCTTCTCCCTTCATTGCCTTGAGAAAAAGGCAGGTTTTAGGCATCAAATTATTGTTTTAAAACAAAGGATGGGGTTGTTGTTAAGAGTCAACGAGAAGATTTACTTTATTATCAGAATCAGTTTGTTCTGAAGCAGTTTGTTCGAAAGGAAGCCAATAGAAACATCCATGTTTTAATCAGGAGAATACTTAATATTGTTTGTGCATGAGTAAATATACTAAAGGAAAAATGAAGGCATTCAAAAATGCAGAGCAATTATGTGTGAGTTTTTTCTCATGACGTTTGCCAACTTGAGTAGTTATGAATTAGATGTTAAATCAGGTTGAATTTCCAATTGGACATTGTCCCTCCTTTTGTTCTCTCTTCTCCCTTCACCCCCCCACCATACCACTTTGTCATCTGATATGTTATTTGGAGGATGTGGGCATCTTTATATTAATTTTTTTTTTTTTTATTCATCCACTGTAGGCAAATAACTGAACTTAGTGTGGAGGTATAAAAGCAAAGAAGAAAAGGTCCCTGTGGGTAAACAGAAGTGCAGTGCTCAGGGAGCTAACAATTTAGTGGTGACACAGACACAGAATCAAAGAATTATAACACAGGCAGGATGTGCTATAATAATACTGCAAATATAATTTAGTGGCATCCATTGCACAGAACAAGAGGGAATTCATACTTGTTTTTATAGAAGAGATAGCCTTGAGCTAGAACTTAAAATATGGATAATATTTGAAAGGTGAAGATGGAAGGAAATGTTGTTCCAGCTGAAGGTAGCAGAGGTGGATAACATGCCCAGATCAGACTGCATATGTCATGAATTATGGTTATGGAAGATGCATTAATATAAAGAAAAAAAATCAGACTATCACAAAGACTGTATTAAAGAGGTTTTAAAATACCCCAAAACCAAACTAAGTACTTGACAGAATGTCTAAAAGATGGAGCTCGTGTCCCTGAGATGTCAGTTACACCCTTCCATGAGTTGCTTCCTCTGCCCCGATGGGGCTGTTTTAGTTGAGAAATATATTGTCCAACCTAGAGGACAAGAAACAGAGATGATAATAAGGTAGAGGGTTCAGTGAGCTCTATGAATCTGTCTATAAAACATCAAAGCATCAAGAAATTTCAGGCCACTATTAATTACTCAAATAATCAGTTACTTAAAATATATGCTACATGCATTATTTGTCCAAATAATATCACAAGCAAAATAGCCAGGTTATTGAACCAAATTTTAGCATTAAATTTACTAGGTGTTTTGGAATCCTGTAGACCCAGCTTATATGAAAGAATCTTGGTCAGTGAGTTGGCTGGAATTATTGTTAAACAAAAGCCATAGCACTTTGTCATGGGGTTGAATTTAGTTTTCCTACCACATTTTTTTTTTCAAGTGAGTCATTAGAACAACATCCTGACCCCACAATATGTTACCAACAAAAGTACATCTTTATTTTTCTCTGGTTTCTATTTGCAGCCAACCAAGGCTTTGGCTGTATTATGTTCATCAGCAAGAAATCCCCAAATACCAAGCGGCATACCAGCATCTGCATGGACCATGAATTCAGGACAGATTTCAAATCTGGGAGGAGAGTCTTAATCTCCTCCTCTTCTTGGGCATGCTCTAAAGCAAAAAATGATTTCACTGACCCATGTCAATCTTAACACTTTGTTTCTCAGAAAAATAAAGGGATCTCCAGCAGGTCTCATTTGTTGAAGATGGCTACAAACAGAGCATGAAACAGGAAATTGGCCTTTGCAGTATGCAGAAATAAGTCTTTGGCTTTGCAGTAGCCTCACATAAAACTCCAAAAGCCAGCATTCCCACTGAGGTTTATCCTGAGTGTTTACATGTTAAGATCAGACGAAACCATTTCCCTTTTCCAAGTCAGCACTACTGTTCTAGGCAGTCAGTAAACACTATTTGCCTTTAGCAGTGGACTTGGGATGATCAACAATTTAGACACTGGGCTGGCTGGTTAGCTCAGTTGGTTAGAGACTGGTGTTGATAACAACAAGGTCAAGGATTTGGATCCTCATACTGGCCAGTCGCCAAAAAAAAAAAAAAAAAAAAAAATTAAAAAATTAGGCGTGGGAGTCGAACAGGTGAACTCATCGATAATTATCAACAGTCTGGATCTCCGTGCACATAGACATTGGTAGTGGAGTGGGTATTTTCATTGACTTTGACCCCAAACTGCAGCAGCACAGTCTCCTCCACAGTGAGCTCTACAGATTCATAGAGCTCACTGTTCTGGGAAGCCATTACCTTGCTAGGACAAGGTTGAGACCAAAAGGAAGGCCAGGAGCGGGTGTGGCTCTGCATGCACATCCACAATCAACCCTTGAAAAGCCTGGCGCAGCCAGAAGGATCTGGCTTTTGTTGTACTTAAGACAGTAGCTTTGCTCCCCTCTGAATAGCAAAATTAGAATCCCCTGAGTCCTTAGACTTAAGGAGGACATAAATTATGATCATTTTTTTCCATATTTTAATATCTCCCTATCAGATAGTCTGATGGTACAAAATAGCAAATGGTGGGAAAATTCACCTGTACTATTGACATAGTATTTGAATTTCTTTCACCTAATGTTTGAATCAGGCTAGAATTAAAACTCAATTGATAAATGATTTCAGCACAGTAGCAGGATACAAAATCAACACACAAAAATCAGTAGCATTTCTTTTCTCCAATAGTGAACATGCAGAAGGAGAAATCAAGAAAGCCTGCCCATTTACAATAGCCACCAAAAAAATAAAATACTTAGGAATTGAGTTAACCAAGGAGGTGAAAAATCTCTATAATGATAACTACAAACCACTGCTGAGAGAAATTAGAGAGGATACAAGAAGATGGAAAGATATTCCATGCTCTTGGATTGGAAGAATCAACATAGTGAAAATGTCCATACTACCCAAAGTGATATACAAATTCAATGCAATCCCCATCAAAATTCCAAAGACATTCTTCTCAGAAATGGAAAAAACTATTCAGACATTTATATGGAACAATAAAAGACCACGAATAGCCAAAGCAATGCTCAGCAAAAAAAATAAAGCTGGAGGCATAACACTACCTGACTTTAAGCTATACTACAAAGCTATAATAACCAAAACAGTATGGTACTGGCATAAAAACAGACACACTGACCAATGGAATAGAATAGAGAATCCAGAAATCAACCCACACACTTACTGCCATCTGATCTTTGACAAAGGCACCAAACCTATTCACTGGGGAAGGGACTGCCTCTTCAGCAAGTGGTGCTGGGATAACTGGATATCGATATGCAGGAGAATGAAACTAGATCCATACCTCTCACCGTATACTAAAATCAACTCAAAATGGATTAAGGATTTAAATATACACCCTGAGACAATAAAACTTCTTAAAGAAAACATAGGGGAAACACTTCAGGAAATAGGACTGGGCACAGACTTCATGAATACGACCCCAAAAGCACGGGCAACCAAAGGAAAAATAAACAAATGGGATTATATCAAACTAAAAAGCTTCTGCACAGCAAAAGAAACAATTAAAAGAGTTAAAAGACAACCAACAGAGTGGGAGAAAATATTTGCAAAATATACATCTGACAAAGGATTAATATCCAGAATATATAAGGAACTCAAACAACTTTACAAGAAGAAAACAAGCAACCCAATTAAAAAATGGGCAAAAGAGCTAAGTAGGCATTTCTCTAAGGAAGATATCCAAATGGCCAACAGACATATGAAAAAATGCTCAACATCACTCAGCATCCGGGAAATGCAAATCAAAACCACATTGAGATACCATCTAACCCCACTTAGGATGGCTAAAATCCAAAAGACTATGAACGATAAATGCTGGCGAGGCTGCGGAGAAAAAGGAACTCTCATACATTGTTGGTGGGACTGCAAAATGGTGCAGCCTCTATGGAAAATGGTATGGAGGTTCCTTAAACAATTGCAAATAGATCTACCATACGACCCAGCCATCCCACTGTTGGGAATATACCCAGAGGAATGGAAATCATCAAGTCGAAGGTATACCTGTTCCCCAATGTTCATCGCAGCACTCTTTACAATAGCCAAGAGTTGGAACCAGCCCAAATGCCCATCATCAGATGAGTGGATACGGAAAATGTGGTACATCTACACAATGGAATACTACTCAGCTATAAAAACGAATGAAATACTGCCATTTGCAACAACATGGATGGACCTTGAGAGGATTATATTAAGTGAAACAAGTCAGGCACAGAAAGAGAAATACCACATGTTCTCACTTATTGGAGGGAGCTAAAAATTAATATATAAATTCACACACACACATACACACATACACACACAAACCGGGGGGGGGGGGAAGAAGATATAACAACCACAATTGTTTGAAGTTGATACAACAAGCAAACAGAGAGGACATTGTTGGGGGGGAGGGGGGGAGGGAGAAGGGAGGGAGGTTTTGGTGATGGGGAGCATTAATCAGCTACAATGTATATCGACAAAATAAAATTAAAAAAAAAGAAATAAATAAAAAAAAAAAAATAAAAAATAAAAAAAAAAAAAAAAAAAAAAAAAAACAAAACTCAACATCTGGAGACACATCCAAGAATATCCTAGATTATTCTTTTTCTGGCACCATTATGCTTGCTATGTCTTTAAAACGTTCCTCACAGCATCAAGAGACCTATGCTTCTCCAGAGGTTATGTTTTTCATTTTCTTACTTTTAGAAAGGAGAAATTCTTAACCAATGTTGATAGTTGAGGATCCTTGGGAGTCTTTTTTGTTTATCATCTTCTAAAATGACTGAAAGATCTGTCTAGATTCTTAAGTTCCACAAAGCTGAGGACGTCCTTCTTGCATAGCTTCCTCATGTTTTACGGTAGAACTCTGCCACACAAGTGAGATGGACTTAGGTTCAAACCCTGATTCTATCTACCTGTGTGATTTTGGGCAACTTATTGTTAGGTGACAAGTCTCTATAATTCTCTTACATTTCATCACATTTTTCAATCAATGGCACTGACTGCCTTTCTCTCAGACTTTGTTTCAAGTATGTTTGTATAGTGAATAACATTTAAAGATACAGACAGTATTTCCTTCCAGAGCAAAGGACGCATGCTTATTGTCTATTACAATAATTTCTGTAAAAGAAAATGTAAATTCCTGTAACACATTATAAAGTTCCCGTTACAGAACCTATTTAGTGTTCAGGTTCTCCCGAACCCTCTTTAGGGATTGGGGTTCAGAAAATTGGCAAGGTAAAAGGTTGATACTCAGGCTACTGCTATTGCTGTGGCTAGTAAAGTCCTTTGTCTCTGAACCAGGAGTCTTGTGCCTTCTGCAAGCATGGATGGAACTGTGACAGGCTTACTTGTTAGCTTTCAAGTATGGTAAAATATCAGACCCTTGACAGCTTGTGACACTTATTTAACAGTATTTTTTTTTTTTTTTTTGTCATTTTTGTGACCGGCCGCACCGCGTTCAGCCAGTGAGCGCACCGGCCATCCTTATATAGGATCCGAACCTGCGGCGGGAGCACTGCTGCACTCCCAGCGCCGCACTCTCCCGAGTGCACCACGGGGTCAGCCCAACAGTATTAATCCTTAGTTTCCTCATTTTAAAAATAGCTTTAAAAATAGTACTGACATGCATTCTTTTCATATTCACATAGATGTTATTATATAAATATATATAATAAATATAAATAAATATATATAACAGTATTAATCCTTAGTTTCTTCATTTTAAAAATAGCTTTAAAGATAGTACTGACATGCTTTTTTTCCATATCCACACAGATTTTATTATATAAATATATGTTTCTTTCAAAATGCTTAAGAATTTGGTGACAGTGGTGACTCTTTAGAGAGAAAGAGGGTCATTGGGGAACAGAGATAGAAGAAAAACATTTTTCATTAGATAGATTACTTTTTACATAAATAAAATGAACACATTTAAAAGACACATATAAAGATCAAGAAAACATGGGTGACATAAAATGTCCCAAAACTTAAAGTGATTTACATCAAAAGAGCAATTAAAGATCAAAAAGAGAAAAGATGCAATTCAAAGATAGGATAAAGAGAATAAGAGGTAATTCTGACACTAAGAAAATAAAATGACCACTAAATAAATATAAACAAATTATTCTCTCTCAATTAATGTCTGTATACTCACCCTTCCTCTTTTTATTTTCTTGTTTGTTTTTGCTTATAAAATTCTGTTTTACCTTTGAAAAATGCTCACTCTTTATCACGACATAAAATTCTACGATCCAGTGCTACATCTTCCTGCCAATTTTTTTTCTTTTTTAATATGAGTATTTTGTTTCTTGTAATTCTGACATGCTTGTTGTAAGGACAACGAGCCTCGTGCTAATCACATATTGAGCCATGAATAGATATTTGCTAGTGTTTTTATTTATGTGGTAATTTCACTGTCCACCTTAAATAAACTAATTCTATGTGTAGTCTGATTTTGAAAGAAAAATTTTGTGAAGAAACGTGATTTCAAGACATTCCTCACCAAATATAATTTCTTTAGGAGTCATTTTCTTTCATCTGTGAGGTTCATACTTTTTCTTCCTTTTTTTTTTTTTTTTTTTTTTTTTTTTTTTGCAGCACAGTGTTAATATAAAATCTTGGATGGATTTATTGTAGAAGCCTACATTCAAAAAAAATTATTTCCTCTATTGTTTTCATGGAAAGAAAGTGGGAAAGGAGACTTGTAGAACAACTTTCTTGGCTTAGTTTGGTTTATAATTAAAAATTTACCTTCCAAAACATCTTGTCTTTATTCCTTGCGACTCTTTTTAAAATTTTTAAAATGCCTCTTTGGATTCCTTTTGCCTACAGGAAAATGTCACAATTTCTTGGCCTGATTTTGCAGGCCCTTTCAGTCCGTCCAGCTTTACCCTCAACACATCTGCTTTAACTCTTGATTTCTTCATAGTCCACAACTTTATGCTGTTTCCCTATCTGTACATTTTATACATACCCTTCTTTCTGTCTCATATGTGTCTTCCTTTTCTACCCAACATGATCCCATTCACCCTTTAAGGCTCAGTTCAACTTTCTCTTTCTCTGGGAGGCTTCCTTGTTTATCCGAGTAGAATTGGCTGATACTTTCTTTGACTCACACTCTTAGTATCACTGTTCTTACCCATAAGGAATTACTCTGTATTTATTTAGCCATGGTCCGCATCACCTGATTGCTAGCTGTTTGAGAGTAGAGATTGTCTTACTCATTGTTTAGGTCTTTGATATGCACAGTGCTTGGCAAATAGTAGATTTTTTTTTAAATCAGTGGGACATAGAATGAGACTGGTCAGCTTTTCTGAGATTTAAGCCATTAAATTTGTTTCACTGGCACCTGGTTCAATCTTAGAGTTTCTCAACACTGGTTGCTCATCAGAATCACATGGAGAGCTTTGACAAAGTACCAGTGCCGCCAGAGCCTGGAGATTCTAATGGCTACACCTAATTTCTATAGATTTGAATTTAGTCCTTTTTTTTTTTTTTTTTTTTTTTTTTTTGTGGAGTCCAGGGGCTGGGAATAATAACAGCAGGCACTTATGCAGGTTTTACTATACAAGGCATTATTTCAGGCACTGTTTTAAGCACTTTATTTACATTAAGTTATAAGCATTAAAGTCTTGATACATAATGAAAGCACAAAACCACTTTATTTTAGCAAAGCCCATATTTTTGTTTGTTTGTTTTTAATTAAATAGGGCAGTAAAGAAGCAATCCCAGTGTGTACAGTGTGATGAGTTGTGGTCACACTTGAAATAATTTTCAGTGTCTAAAAAAAGAATTCAGATTGCTGAAGGAGATGTTAAATATTAAGAGTCACTTTTCTAGTTTAAGATTCAGTTCTCATGAGACAGCACTTTGTTCACCAATTTGCCATAAAAATTTGTCTTTGCTCACTGGAGCTTTTCACTTTTGAAACAGAAGGGCTGATTTGATTTGACATCTTTGCAATTATTTAAAGGAAGTATAACATCTGGATAAAAAGAGACCATAATGACTTAAGTAAAGCAGTATTATAAGAGGTTTACTAAAAATGGTCCTAAGTTAAAATAGTAAGAACATTAAACGTGGGATTTTATGCATCGTATTTAATTGTAAAAAGAATATTTTCATACACAGCATGTTATAAAAATAGTTGAGTATTTCATTAAAACATATTTTTTAGTTTTCTTAAGGAATATTACTCATATGGTTTAGGCCACCCTCAGTACTGCTCATAGGCTCCTCTCTAGTCTTCTTGCTGCTTTTCTCTCCCCTGCCATCCATCCTTCCCACCTGCCAGTCATCTGTCATTATATACTCCAGCACTGCATGGATGGTTAATCTCAGTGAAGCAAGACAGTCTTGGCGGTGAGCCTGGAATAAACCAACCCACTTGGGTAGTATAGGGAGTAGGAGAAGAGTCTGGCAAAACTCTATTATGGAGCAGGACAACAGGGTGTCATTTGATGCCAACCAATGGGTCTTAAAGAGAGCCAAACTGGGGCAACTTAGGTGGCCAGAAAGCTGGACAAGTAGGACCACAGGGAAGCCAGAGCAAGCAACGATGCACCCCAGCAGTATGAGAGAAGTTATGGCTGCCACGGTAGGCCCTGGCCATAAAGGGCTGGATTTCTACTTCCTGTGGTAGATGAGGGCTGTTTTGAGGATCAGTCTCAACCCTGATATGTCCTGGGTTGTCAATAGGGCTATATAAAAAAGCAACAAGCCAGGGCCTAATTTCTAGAATTGAGAATAAGGTGAGCATTGTCTTAAAAATAAGGTAACCAGTTATTAGCACTTGGGCACAAACTGAGAGAAAGGTTAGTCACAAAAATGACTTGATTTTAGGTCCAGAATCAGAGTTCCTTAATGGACCAGTTCCACCTATAGGTAGTTGTGATGTTTGAGGATTAGAAAAACACATTTTGGCACTTTGATCTCATTCCGATAGATTTTTTGCGGTGGCCTCCTATTGACTATAGAACAAGCCAGGCTCATGAATATGATGTGTAAGGTCCTCCATCATCTGGTTTCAACTAATTTTTATTCCTGTTTCTTACTTCTGCTTATCATATCTCCCTGCCTCAACCCCTTTATCTACTTGCTTTGCGTGGAACCTACATTCCTTAATCTGAACTAATTAAATTATTTTTCTTTGTCTTAACACAACCTATACTTTTCTGGCTTGAAGGATTTCTCAAGACTTTCTTCTTCATGTATACCCATTGTGTATAAACCAATTCTTAATACCAAATGTTGGAAATATATATATATTTTTCTCTTTTTCCTCCTCTACTATTGATACACCTTTTCAAGCAAAGGCTTGGGTTGGCCTTATTCACCTTAATGTCTTGCATCAAGCCCAACACAGTGAGAGAGACAAAAACAAACAAACAAACAAACAAAAAAACAAACAAAAAAATAACCCACAGGTTTTTAAAAGACTATTCCTTTGGTCTTAATTTATTGGCATTATATTTAAAAAATAATATTAATTTGCCTACATTTTGAGTTTTTTACACTTTGTTAAATTTGAAAGAAAAACCTATATTCTTCTTGGGTATACTATGCAGCCTCATCAGCAGACTTAAAAGCAATTTGGAAAATTCAGATTTTAAGAATTTCAATATTTACTTGCATGGTATATGTATATATATTTTATATTCGTTCCATTATATGATACACAGACTTCTATGTATGATCAGATTTTCATGATGTTCAGAAAAGCAAAACTATTCAATATCATTTTTATGAGCTCAGAAGAAAAATGATAACTTGGATTAAAAAATTTAGTGATGGGCCTAGTCATTACCTTTTACCATTAATATTGAGTTTTAGCTATTACTAAATAATTGCGTGTAAATGAGAAGAGGTTGATCAATATTCAGATTTTATTCTCAGTATTATATAAGCCAGTGGCTCTCAACAGGGGTGATTTTGACTCACCATTCAGGGACATCTGACATATAAGAGTATAGAGACATTTTGGGTTTTCACAAATGGAGGAGTATTACTGGAATTTAGTGGGTAGAGGCCAGGTACGCTGCTAAATGTCCTACAATGAAAGGATAGTCCCCACAACAGGCTTATCTGGTCCAAAATGTCAATATTGCTGAGGCTGAGAAACTGGAAATAGACCAGGGCGAGTGTTTGGTTTGTTGAAATTAACATAAATATGTACATACTAAATTCAATGAAAGTATTAGACATAGAGATATATCAGTTTCAACAAGTAGTCTAAAGTTAATCAAAGTAGAAATTACATAAAGCACATTTAAGATGTAGAGTAATGACCTTTCAGAGATTATGGATTCTTTTTATTACATCAAAATTTACTGTTTTGACTTTTGCTTAAATGAGTAAGGCTAATTCTCGGTTTAAGAAATGGTTCAGTAATGCAGAGGCTTTTGTGGTGGTCATATAAATTGTGATTGTATTTGCTTTGGATTCATATGTGATTAAGATACATGTTTCCATGGTTTCACTGAATTTCACATTTTGCTTCACGGAGTAATATTGGTAAATGGAAGGATAGATATAAGGTGATAAGCCTGCTAATCAGACCTAGCTTTGGAACCTTTTTTCTCCTTTTTAAAGCTTTGTATAGATTGGGCTTTTATACTTTATATCAAACTGCTTATAACCAAATGATTTACAGAAAAACTCTGCAGGTCAGTGTGTGCTTCAAGGCCAGGGCAAAAGATGCTGCTCTGCCATTTGCTTTCCGTGTTTTGTTTGGCCTTGTGCAGTGAACCAGATGGATAAGCAGGGCACATATGGTGTCTGAACTGGCTGCGGCTCCCAGCAGGCCTGAGCTGTAGACTCTGTGGCCTGCTGCTGTGCTTCTATGTTTGAGTTCAAAATTCTCCTACTCATATGTGTAGGGGCAGAGGCCCAACCCATCGAAGCTCAGCAGGAACCAGCCACTCTGAAATTCAGAATGTTCATCTGAAGGGAAAAGACCTTCAGCAACAAAGGCTTTCTCCTCTATGATCTGCTTCTCTCTTCCTTTGTGCCAGTGAGCTCCCTCTCCCAGGATCAAAGAGCTCTGTGGGGACATAATTCCTGACTCAGGATTGTGGTCAGTTCCCGTTTTTGAATCAAGTTTTGGGTCTCTGTGTTGAATTTCCTTCTGCCTAGCCTTGTGGCCACTCCTGGAGACAGAGAAAATACTACACGGATTTGTAAAGATCAGGAAAGCAAAGGCCATCGTTAGTGTTGACAATAGTAGCTCTGGGCCAGAAGGGAGGTTTGGACTGGGACCATTGTCCTGTGATTAGTGCTGTGGAAATATTAGTCCTAGCTAAGGTTGAGCCACCTCAGTGAGATGGTGTGGATCAGGCCACTAAGTGACATATTCGTTCATTTTTGCTTCTGTTGTATCTGATGTTCGTGATAACTTTCACATTTATACAGTGATCCCGTATTTAGGAGGTTGTTTTATGAGCTCATAAGTCATTATGAGCATGAACTTTGGAATTAGAAAGATTAGGCTTGACTCCTGGTGTCTATCACATATTAGCAGAGGAAACTTGGAAATTATTTAACCTCTCTGGGCCTTAATTTCCTTATCTGTAAAATTGATATAACACAACCTATTTAACTAGATCAAATGAGATGTTGTATTGTGTTGTGGTATATACTCCAGAGCCAGACTGCTTGGGATTGAATGCTGGCTCTGCCACTTACTAGCTGGCTGACCTTGAACACACGCTTTACCTTTCTGTGCTCTGTGGAGAAAATGACAGGATCAATTTATAGGGTTGTTGTCAGCATTAAGACACTATATATGCAAGACACTTAGAACAATGTTGAGCATCTTGTAGTGCTTAACAAATGTCAGCTAACTATTATTGTGAGGATGAAAATACTTTTCTCAATAGCAGAGAAACTCTTTTATGAGTATGTATTCACTACATACATGCATAGCATTTATAAATGTCCTATGTAGAAGCTCTTTAGAATGCCCTAAAATACTGCATTATCTGGGTATTTTCTCAGTCTTCCACTACAGTGAGAAGCTATTTTAGGTACTCAAATGGCCACATGCAAAACCAGATCAGAGTGTTTGGTATTGTTTTTCAAAATAAGTAAAATTTAAGAAAAGTACAAATACACACACAGTACACACACACACGCAAACACGTGCTTTATGACAGGTATAGATGGGAATTGAGTCCAATGAAATCAATCAATAGAAGAAAGCCTGTCACAACCTAGGATCTAGATGCCCCTGGGAATTGAAGGTCTGTTTGCCACAATGACTTCAAAACACCTGCTATACAATTGGCAAGTTACACTTACATTTCCTCCTTCACGGCCACTGTGCTTGTCTTCCTCAGGAGTAAGCTCCACACATCATCCCTCCCAACCCTCTGTCTCACCTCTCATCAGCTGTTTATTTCTAATTCTCTTCTCCTAGACTACTCTGGGAAATGAAGTTTATGTACATTATGTATATTTTAAAAAGCATTAAAAGGAAGACCTATTTACTCTTATATTACATCCAATTCTAACAAGTTTGGGTTTCTAGTCCACAGCGCAGACTTTTTTTGGTTAATATTTTCATAGATTATACAAATGGAGCAGATTGCTCACTTTTGTACACGTATTTTATGAAATCTGTTTGGAGAAAGGAAAGAAGAAATGCAAAAAGGATTTTGAAAACCAATATGTATCATATCTTTGTTATGTTAGCAACTTCATTTTCAGATGAAAAGAGCCACCTGTTGTTGAATTGATAAAAAAAGGATTTACTGAGAAGAATATGTATGATGGCTTAATATCCCTTCCTGAGTCTAATTGGGTTTTATGTCATAAAAAGGTGCTAAAATGAATTGTAAATTTCCAAAGTTTCTTTGTATGAAAATAAATTTTAGGAGTGTGAAACAAAAGGATTTAATTTAAAGTTTAGCTGACAGATGTTGTTTTGTGTTGCTTTCAGTAAGTTAAAGTAGAAAGTGGTTGATACCACAGATGTTTTATAGTTTATCAAAATAAATGCATAAAATGTTTATCTTACTCTTATAATATAGGATTAAAATGCTTTAGTTTTCAGCTTTATAGGAGTTTGGAAAAATTTTCAAATCTAATGCTAGCATCAAATAAAATTAGGGCATGAGGAGGCTCTTCAGAACTTCAAGACTTCCTTCAGAACAGAAAAGCATATTTTAAATTGTTTGAGTTTTCCGGTTCATTTGGCCTGGGCAGCTTCCTTCATGTCTTGACATAACTCCCATGTTAAATTTAGTCATATGTTCAGAAAATGAAAAAGAATGTTCACCACTGGCAGGTGAAAACAGGAAATAAAAATATTGACTTGGGACATTCCCAGGATAATTAAACAGCTAATGAAAAGACTGTAGTTCCTAAGGCCACCGTGAATAGGGAAGTGGGCATGGGTGTCTCATTTGGCATCCAGTGGATTCCAATTCATGATGCCTATAATTTCTGGCTGAGTAACATGACAAAATAGCTTGTATTGCAGTGAAAAAAAAAAAAAAAAAGAGTGCTTCCTAAAGGACTTCTATTTTTAGGTCTACAGCAGAATTTTCACTTTTCCATTATCCCTATTTTGGAAACACCTGGACTTTTTTGGAAATGTCCAGTCTTGATACTAGGTCTAAACAGAATGAGTGCATGCCTGATCACCTATGGTACTGTTTACCTGGAGGACCAAGCTGCTTTGCATCTAATATGACTCCAAACTAGAATAGTTAGATGTGGTGGTGACATTACCAAAAATTAACATACCTTTTGTGTAGGTTCTGAACAGAACAACATGATAAATTATTTGAAAATAATGTCTTCAGGAGAAAGCTATTCATCAAGAAATGATCTATCAAAGAGTAACCATTTATGAGGCACTGTGTACTAAAAGAGAGAAAAATAGTATTTATATTTTATCTAGCAAAGTTAAATTTGATGGAACTTACTGAGAGGTGGTAACTTTTACTTTCAGAGAAATATAAGGCAGTCATTTTATGTAGCAGTTTTCAAGAATAATGGCAAAATGCATCAGGCACTTGGTCTTTTTTTAAATTTATTGAAACATAATTGATTGCACATATCTGTGGGGTACAGCGTTGACAGGCACTTGCTCTGAATACATTTTTATTATTGTATAATTCATTCAGACTGTGTCCATTTTGTTTTTAAGTGCTGTTTGCTGAATCCATTGCTATAGATGCTATCCGGGAAATAACTTTTGTTATAAACCACATCTGGTAGATTAGATGGGAACTCTCAGTGCCAGAGGAAGTAGTACTGGGCAGCATTTCAAGGGTAGCAAGAGAGTAAGACTTGGAAGTTCTTGGGGACTAGGAATCTCAGGAGGACAATAAAATCCAGCCACACCTTCACTCCACTTCCACCAGATAAAGGGTTGTTCGTGAATATTAGCGCATGGAGGAACTTACTTGCCTCTTTCTTGGGGCCTGGGAGAATGACTTTAAATACTGCAACTGACCAAGACCCCAGAATATTTGACTCTCAAAAGGGAGCAGGATTTACTTAGAAGCCAGCAGTCCCTGAAGAGTTTTCTCGGTTGTGAGGAGGGGATACCAGGGAGAAAATGGGTTGGGCTAAGTGGCTGCAGAGCAGGTGGACACAGGAGACACCTGTGTCATGCGTGGTAGAGGGATGGTCATACTTGAAGCCAACCACCAACTTAACAGTGGACACCTTCACCCATTTCCTGTGATGGACACCCCAGGGGGAGGAAAAAAACAATTCTGAATTGACTGAATTGATGCCTTACTTGACTAAAAATACTCTGAGGTGACTGAGAAAAAAACTTGGAATTGACTTGATCAAGTTTCAGCCATTTAGCAACTAAGCTCAATCATAGAGATGTTGTTTTATACATCCGAATTTTCTCAATTAAAAATATTGTACTCACAAAGACGGCTATGATTTCAATAAATGTGCATTATTTTCTATGTGGATGTATAAAATGATTTTGGAGCATTTATTTGATACTAGGATAAGTTTCATAGACAGGATTGTAAAGTCCCCTTAATGGATTAAATGGAGAGAAATTAATTACTAGATGTCGATGTGCACAGAAATGTTTATATAACTAGGTTATTATCAGTTGATTGGAAATATTTAAAGTGATTAATGTTTTATTTTTTTATTTTTTAATTTTTATTTATTTTTATTTATTTATTTTTTATTTTTATTTTTTGTGACCGGCACTCAGCC
This sequence comes from Cynocephalus volans, assembly GCF_027409185.1. Lineage (NCBI taxonomy): Eukaryota > Metazoa > Chordata > Mammalia > Dermoptera > Cynocephalidae > Cynocephalus > Cynocephalus volans. The sequence goes on from NC_084464.1 coordinate 85,548,508, forward strand.
AGTGAGTGCACCGGTCATTCCTATATAGGATCCGAACCGCAGCGGGAGCGTTGCCGCGCTCCCAGCGCCGCACTCTCCCGAGTGCGCCACAGGCTCGGCCCTTATTTTTATTTTTTTTGTCTTTTTCGTGACCCGGCACTCAGCCAGTGAGTGCACCGGCCATTCCTATAGAGGATCCGAACCCGCGGCGGAAGCGTCGATGCGCTCCCGGCGCCGCACTCTCCTGAGTGCGCCACGGGCTCAGCCCAAGTGATTAATGTTTTGAGTAAAAAAATCACCAATATCAGAAGATCAACAGTACCAATCACAAAAACCTTCAGTACTCGGCCTGTCAATTTCTTGAAATGCCCACTTAAGAGAACAGATTCTGTTCTGTGAGTGCATTTACAGTGTTTGGAATTGATTCTATGATTTCCTAGTTTTTCTCATAGGTGTAAGACCATTGAGGGAAATAGCTACATTTTTAAATTAAATAGTTCCTTTTATTTTTTATTTTTTGCTTTTCTTACTTTTTAAAGCAATTAAACTTGATCTTTTACTACTCAAAAATTATGGTTTGTGTAATTTGTAAGGATTTCACTTAAGGATGCATTTTTTCACATACCTGGTAACTGACTATTTCCTGGAGGTCTTTGGAGACATTGAAGTTCTGAGTGTGGCTAAGCCTTGGGTGGTTTTACCCAATCACGGAATTACTTATGCTCACTGTAATGCATATCATGGATCTTAGAGGCTTTTGCCTAGACAAACTCTACAGTCTGAGATCTCAGTGATTTAGAAGACTGTTTTGAATTTATATAAACTACAGCAACTAAAGATTATGTTGTAGAATTTTGACTCGGAATCTGTCGTGTGTCCAGTCATTATCTTTCTAACCTTTGTCTCTTTTTATCTGAGTGATTTTCAGATACTTTCTTTTTTGGTAGATATTATATTATGCCCATTGCTGAAATTCCTAAAGATTACTTCCCATTGCTTTTAAATTTTTATTAAGAAATTTGCATACATTACTATAGGAAACCTAGGGTGGGTCCTAATAGCCTATAATCTGAGCCTGAAAAGACTGGTTATGAATTTTTTTTTTAAAATTTTTGAAAAAAGCTTATGTAACTTTGACATATGATAAACTGCACATATTTAAAGCGTACAGTTTGATTTGCTTTGCAATGGATATACACCTGTGAAACCATCACTACAGTGAAGATAGTGAACATATTCATCATGCCAGAAAATTTTCTGTGCCTTTGGTGTTCCCTCCTTCCTGCCTTTCCACGTTCTCTCTCCTCATCCCCAGGCAACTGCTGATCTGCCTTCCATAACTATAGATTAGTTTGCATTTTCTAGAGTTTTATACAAATGGGATCATACTGTATATACAAATTTTTGTCTTGTTTCTTTCACTCAGCATAACTATTTTGAAATTGTTGATATTGTTACATGTATCGGTAGTTCAGTTCTTTACATTATTGAACAGTTTTCCATTTTATGGCTATACCCACAATGTGTTTATTCATTCATCTATTGATGGATATTGGAATTATTTCCATTTTATGGCTTTTACTAATGAAGCTGCTATTAAGTCTTTGTCTGGATATATGCTTTTATTTTTCTGGGTAAATACCTAAGAGCAGAATGGATCATATAGTAGGTGTATGTTAACATTTTAAGAAACTGCAAAGCTTTCTAAAGTGGTTGCAGCATTTTACATTCCTGTGAGCAGCACATGAGAGTTGTAGTTGTTCCATGTCCTTGAAAGCACTGGGTATGGCTAGTCTTTTTCATTTTAGCTATGTAGTCATATCTCATTGTGGTTTTAATTTGTACTTCCTTGATGTGTTGCTAAATTTTCCTAGTGCAAATTACCATATGTGCACTCACTTTACCTTCCTGAGAGATATGTATGTTGTTATCTGTATCTTTTTGGAACTTTGTTAAAAATCAAACAATCAAACAATTCTTATAAAGTCTTTCAGCCCTGATGCAAAACACTGGTTGAGATAATTTTATTTTTGGAATTCTAACTTCATTTAATAAAGACAGTTTCTACTGGTGCCATTATCATTGTGGAGTTAATTGTGAGTTACTGATATGAGTTTAATGCCCAAAGTGCAGAAATTTAGCCAATTTTTCTACTGTTTTGGGCCCACTTGTATGAAGCGTTAAAACAAATGTTGCTCATGGCAGTATGTAAGACTATAGGAGCATGTATGAAGGACATTATAGCAAAAATGGAAGCCAAATGTATTGATACTTAAAAACTTCTGGATGTTCTATAACACTAAATCATGGTCCAGAAATATTTCACTATTACATTCCAGATAGGGAGAAAGTCTTCATACATCTACTCAGCATGCTGCCACTTCAGATATTACTTTTCTCTTTTTAATGGGGACAAAGGTGACTCATTGACTTTATTCACTTTTGTGAAACTCCTTAACACTTCTTGAGATCAATTGCAGCGAAAGTAGAGAAAAATAACTGTCTAAGTCAAAGTGATGATGGTAACAGTGAGTAGCAACGTTATGACCATGTCTTCACAGGCACAAAGTGAAGTGAGGATCTGGTAGTCATGTGATTAATTTTCTTTGAGTAAATAACCACCCCAGGTGATGATGATGATGGTGGTGCTGGTGATGACAATGATATTAACAAAAACTACCAATTATTGAGTGCTTACCAGGTGTCAGGTACTGTTCTGAGCCCTATTCTTGCATTACTTCAGTCAATCCTCCTAAAGAACCCTAAGTGGTATTTCTTTTACCCCCATTTTTACAGACATGCAGTTGAAGGACAGAGGGGTTAAACAAACTGTTCAAGGTCACACACTAGTAGTGGTAGAAGTAGGATTCAACCCCAGGCAATTTAGTCCAGATACTGTACTCTAAACCTCTACCTTTTACATGCAAAAGTGACAAATCTAATGTTCTTAGTTCTCCAACTACTGGATGTGATTGTCTTCAGAGACGAAGTTTGGTGAATGAGAAGCACTTTGAAAACATAGAATATAGTAAATAATGCAAGGATGGATTATTTAACCAAAACCTTTTATCCAAAATCTTTTTAATACCTTTAAAGTAATGGTGGACTTGCTCAGCAAGTTTTATATCCAGGACTAAAGATATTGCTGGCTGCTTTCTCAGGGAAGCCCAATGTGTGAGTCAAAAAGAGGATCACCTATAGGGAATGTTTAAGGGTGCTGTCAATGCTCTTTTGCTTCAAAAATATTCATTGCACACCTTGTCTTGTGCTAGGAACTTCTCCATTTGAGGCACTGCAGTACAGAGAAGGGCTAGTGCACACAGCAGGGGTGCCGGTGTGGCTACTTTAAGCATGCCCATTGAAGTATACAGGGGGAAGACTGAGCTTCACTTCAGTTTCTGGTACTTCCCACCTTTAACAGTTTTGGGGGTAATGGTCATGCCTGTTAAAATTCGCAGCTTCATAGGATTAACTTAATCAGTAATACTTCGTGAGAATTAATTAATTAGATTCTTGCTTAGGTAAACATATCAGGGAAGTGTTTGTATGAGAATTAGCTTGTATTGGAAGATGGCAAGTGGAGCAGGGAATAGAGACAGGGAGGAAGTCTTGTGGAGCTAAGGAGTGTCAAGAGGGTACTATCGATCCTTGAGAAGGTGCCATAGATTCTTGACAAGTGGCCCTGGGTGGAAAATAAAAAAGGAGGGAGGTGTCGAAGCCACAGTAAGAACAAGGAAGGGGGGAAGTGTGGAAGCCACAGTAAGAACAGGCATTTAAAAAATTTTTGTATCATTGCTTGTATCTGTCTTCATCATGGTTTCACCCCCACCTCCTCCCTCCTAGTACTCTGTAGTCTCTTTCTTACCTTGGAAAAGTTCCGAGGATTCCTTGACATGACCTCCCCCCACCACAATTAATTAATTTCCTTACCCTCTCATTTTCTCATCCTCTGTACATACTAATCTATTTTCAATAGATTAAATTTTAATTTATTTTTATAACTACTAATGCCTTTTTTCTGGTCACACTTTCAAAATACAAAAGACACGAGAAGGAGCTGAGTGGTGAGAAAAAAAGGTAAACATTATATGTGAAATTATTGATTTTTTTCACCTAATTGCTTACTCCTTCCTGTAGTGTAAAAGACTGCCTTCTTCTATTTTTTATTTTTTATTTTATTTTGTCAATATACAATGTGGTTGATTATTGTGGCCCATTACCGAAACCTCTCTCCCTCCTCCCTCTTCCCCCTCCCACCCAACAATGTCCTTTCTGTTTGCTTGTTGTATCAACTTCAAGGAATTGTAACTGTTATGTCTTCTTCTCCCCCCCCCCCCCCCGGTATTTTGTGTGTGTGTGTGTGTGTGTGTGTGTGTGTGTGAATTTATTTATTTATTTTTATCTCCCAACAATAAGTGAGAACATGTGGTATTTCTCTTTCTGTGCCTGACTTGTTTCACTTAATATAATTCTCTCAAGGTCCATCCATGTTGTTGCAAATGGCAGTATTTCATTCTTTTTGATAGCTGAGTAGTATTCCATTGTGTAGATGTACCACATTTTCCGTATCCACTCATCCGATGATGGACATTTGGGCTTGTTCCAACTCTTGGCTATTGTAAAGAGTGCTGTGATGAACATTGGGGAACAGGTATACCTTCGACTTGATGATTTCCATTCCTCTGGGTATATTCCCAGCAGTGGGATTGCTGGGTCATATGGTAGATCTACCAACAATGTATGAGAGTTCCTTTTTCCCCGCAACCTCGCCAGCATTTATCATTCAGTCTTTTGGATTTTAGCCATCCTAACTGGGGTGAGATGGTATCTCAGTGTGGTTTTGATTTGCATTTCCCAGATGCTGAGTGATGTTGAGCATTTTTTCATATGTCTGTTGGCCATTTGTGTATCTTCCTTAGAGAAATGCCTACTTAGCTCTTTTGCCCATTTTTTAAGACTGCCTTCTACTGGTTCACTGCAGGTAAAGTTCAGAAGTTGTAGCCTTAGGTTTTGTGTTGGGAATCATGGATTCACAGTTTTAGAGCTAAGTATGACTGTAGTTCAGGTCTTTTTTTATAGGAGCAAGTTAATGTAGGCCCAAAGGTTTGAGACTTTTCCAAGTAGTGGTAGATATTCTGTTTCCATGACATGTCCCTTCTACCACATCAAGATACTGAGTGCCCATCTGTGTGTGTACCAACCCCAGCACACTCATCCACTCTCACACCCCCCATTGGTTCTATGACAAGTCCACACATTCCTGACTGTTCAGTGACAGAAACAGCTTTGCTGTTATTTTCCCTCACACTGGAGCAGAAGAAATACTTTTATCGGGCCTACGGTTTGTGAATGGTATAAAGAGGTGGTTACAAGGTTGAGTTCATCTGGTTTGTCTACATATCTAAGCACCAGTCTACAGTGATTTATTACTGTTCATGATGTCAAGATTCCTAAATGGCAACAGATGAAATTTCAGACTGGGTCATGGTTACCCTGGTTACGTTCCATTTTGTGTTTTGACACTGCAAAGAGAGAAAGATTTCTGTTTGTATTTTATAAACATTAGGATTAAAATCTCCTTAAGGGCAAGGATTTTGTTTGTCTTGCTCACTGGTGTATGTCAGCACCCAGAACACTGCGGGCTCTGAGTCAATTATTGTTGATTGAGAAACATTACTTGAGCATGTGTATTGATCTTTGCAGTAGAATTGTTCACTGGAAATATTGTGCCCTATTTCTAGCCTCGTCAACTGATTTCTCTCACCCAAATTCTCAATTTATTTTCTACTGTAACATTATCAGAATTCATCAGGGTACAATTAAATGACTATTATTTCCACCAATTATTTAACAAAATTTATATAACTTGTTTTTAATACCTGGAGAGTTCTAGGTGGAAAACAAAATTAATGTTGGCATTGAATGCTTTAAATAATATCTGCACTTGGATGGAAAATGTATATTATACGTGATCTCTGATGAACATATCAACAGATGCCAATTTTGTAAATTTATTTGGCAGATCAAAATATTAATTCTCAGAAAGCTCTACTGCCATTTTATAGTTTAGCTAGCCAAAGAACAAAACAGATTTTTTCTTATTTTGACATTAAACTTTAGAAAAGGTGATGGACATAGAAAGTCAGACTAATCCACATCCCTTTATGGGGATATATACATATATAAAATCATCAACCAGCCGAGTATGAGCTTAAGAACAGAAATTATGAAAAATATCGCTGTCCCAAACAGTAGAAATTGACAAAATAATTGTATTTCTTTGAAGATAAAAGGGAACTTGCTTCTAGCTGCTCTTTCAGAGATTAAATAGACCAGTGAATCTGCTATATTTGACCAAAATTCCCTAATATGTATTTGCTTGCTTTTAAATAATTTAGACCTAAAGTGAGCAGAAGTCTTGTCTCAGTCTGATTTTATTTTAAAGGTTGAAAATATCCTAAAGATTTGAATCAACATCCATGTACATATACCTTATATTTTGGACATCTTATTATTTGATGAGATTATGACCAATGTTGAGTCTGAATTTAAATGTTATAATTTTTATTTTGGTTTATCAGGATTGTATATTTATTGCAGGAAAGGTCAATTGACTTTTTTTTTAGTCTTTTTTCTTTTAAAAAGATTTATGAGATATAATTCATAATTCACATATTTAATACGTACAATTTAATGGCTGTTAGTATATTCACAAAGTTGTGCATCCATCACCACAATTTCAGAAAATTTTCATTACCCCAAAAAGAAACCCCATATCCCCACACCTCTTAGCTGTCATCCCCCGAAGCCTGCATATCCCCAGCCCTCTGCAACCACTAATCTATTTTCTGTCTCTGTAGACTTGTCTATTCTGAACTTTTTATATAAATAGAATCATACAATATGTGAGACCTTTATAACTGGCTTCTTTCCCTTAGCATAATGTTTCCAAGGTTCATCAATTTTTTGCGTGTATTAGTACTTCATTTTTTTTTTGCCCAATAATCTTCAATTGCATGGATATACCCAATTTTATTTCTTTATTTATCAGTTGATAGAAATTAATGTTGTTTGCATGTTTTGTCTATTATGAATAATGCTGTGAACATTTATGGGCAAGTTAGTTTTTGTGTAGGTTTTCATTTCCTTTGGGTGTAAACCTAGAAATGGAATACACCTAGGAATAAAATGAAATGGTAACTGTATGTTTAGCCACTTTGGAAACTGCCAGATTGTTTCCCAAAGTGGCTCCACCTTTTAACATTTCCACCAGCAATGTATGAGGGTTTCAGTTTTTCTACATTCTCATCAACACTTGTTACATTGTTTTTTATTATAGCTATTCTAGCCAGGATAAAGTGGTATCACATTGTGATTTTGATTTGCATTTCCCTGATGGCTAATGATGCTGGGCGTTTTTTTTTTTTTTAAATGTGTATATTGGCCATTTATATATATTATTTGAAGAAATGTCTAAAATGTTATAATTTTATCTCTGCATTCACAGACTATTGGCATCAATTTCATTTTAGGAAATAACTTTGAGCTGGAACATAAAAATTAAGGAAAGAAGCCAGTCACAAAAGACTATATATTATATAATTCCATTAAAATAAAATGTCTGGAATAGGAAATCTATAGAGACAGAAAGTAGATTATTGGTTACTTAGGCTTCGGGTGAGAAGAAATGGGAAATACCACTAATGGGGAAGAGGTTTCCTTTTGGGTGATTAAAATGTTCTAAAATTAGATTACGGTGATGGTTGCAAAACTCTGAAGATATACTACAAACTATTCAGTTGTGTTCTTTGAACAATTTAGTTTTATCATATGTAAATTATATCCCAATACAACTCTTTAAAAAAAGCCATAGCAAAAAGAAACAAACAAACAAAAAACCCCAAAACAAGAATTAATTAAGCAGTTAGTTCTTTTGGGTATCTGTCTGTTGAAACTTGCAATGTTATGCTTTATTTCTTCGTAGAATGCATAGTTCCTAAGTGATGCTTGATTAGAATAGAGAACAAAAAATACAACATGTACACTTGCTACTGTCTTTAATTCAAAACCAGGTGTCACTTAGTTTTATAACAGAGTATTTATCTTTTTTTCTATTTTAGAGCAAGAATGTAGATAAAGTTAACATTTCCAAGTTATATTGAGGTATTTATAGTGCTTTTAATTTTAGTATAACATATATCCTATTTTAAGCTAATAATAATAGAAACTTCAAAACACAGTAAATTAATGCTTTCCGCATTTAGTGCTTGTTCAAATAACATTTATTGAGAGCTTGTCATGTGACAAATATTCTGTTAAACACCTTTACATATGTTACTATTAAGGTATTATTAATTCCACTTTACGGTTGAAAAGACTAGGGTACCTGTGTTTGTTTCATTTAATAGCATAATTAGAATAGCATACTTTTGATTGTGCTATGACATGGAGAGCAATACTCAATTAATATCATTTTCCCTTGGAATATCCTGAGAATACAACAGTTATAGTTATTCTGGTTCAAAAGAGAAGGTGGAAGGAAAAAAAAGGCACTGGTCCTAAGCAATTTTACACACTTTTATTTGTCTGTATGTTTGGTGGCTTCCAGTATCAGGAATCAAACCCTGGACCTTGGTTGTATCAACACCATGCTCTAACCAACTGAGCTAACCGGCCAGCCTACTAAGCAATTTTGAAATCCAGCCAGGCAAACTCTATTTAGTTTCAAGGCCTGGGAATAATCCTGTGACTTGAAGCATGGCCCTCTGGGCTCAAGACTCTGCTCTCTTAGCTTTGCCCTGTGAGTTATCCTTTCCTTTCTATGAAAGGTAGCATGTGTTTGCAACTGAGTAGTTTTTATTAGCACATTTGTTGCCGGTAGAATTTTAGGAGTCTAACAACCTTCTTTCATTGTGTCCTCTTTCTGTACCCTTCAGCACTAGCTGGTAATATTTCTGTTGGTATATCATTCTCAAGAACTTTGTGAGTCTGCTGGCTGTGTACAGGGATTCACTCTGTTAGACAAGAGGCTCCTCTGCAGGTCTTTCCTGGATAAACCAATCTCTATTTTTGCCTTCAGCTGAGATGGTCAGTTGGATCTGTGATCACATGCATAATCTTTTCAAGAGACTTTTTTATGACTCACTACTCTGAACTTTTGATCTTTCTGAGGTATTAGCAAAAAGTTGTTTAGCCACATCCTTAGTTTTTATTCTACAGAATGCTTTCCTGACCGTGAATCTTTAATTTTTGTATTGTTTACAATCTAGTGGCTGAGATTTTACCAAATCATCAAATTCTGGTTTCTTTTTGTTTAACAGTTCTTCCCTCAGTTTATCTCTTTCCTCTTACATTTTACAATAAACAGCAAGAAGAAACCATATGCACCTTCAAAGCTGTGTCTGGAAATCTCCTCAGAGAAATATCCAAGTTTGTCACTTACAAATTCCACTTTCCACATAATAGCATGCACAATTCTGCTAAGTTTTCTGCCTCTGTATAGCAAGGATCCTCTTTCTTTTATTTTCCAGTAACACAATCCCCACTTCCTTCTGAGTTTTCACTAGTACAACCATTAACATCCTTATTTCTACTAAAAGTCTGTTCAAAGCAATCTACATTGTTTATATCATGGTCCTCAAAATTCTTCCTTTCTCTGCCCACTGCCCAATTCCAAAGCCACTTTTATATTTTTAGATGTTTGATACAGCAGCATCTTAGTCCCAGTTACCAAAATCTGTATTAGTTCCTTTTGCTGATGTAACAAATTACCACAGCTGAAAACAATATGGTTTTATTATCTTACAGTTCTGGAGGTCAGAAGTCTGAAATAAGCTTCACTGAGCTAAAATTGGGGTGCCATAGGCTGTGTTCCCTTCTGGAGGTTCTGGGGAAGAATCTGTTTCCTTGTGTTTTCCAGCCTCCAGAGGCTACCTGCATTCCATGACTTTTGTTACCATTCCTTAATCTTCGAGGCCAGAAATGTTGGGCAAGTTCTTCTCATGCTTTCCTCTCTCTGTTTTTCTCTCTTCTGCCTTCCTCTTCCACTTATAAGGATCCTCATGATTACAGTTGGCACACTTGGGTAATACAGGATAATCTCTCCATCTAAAAATCAGTAGATTAGGAACTTTAATTACATCTGCAACCTTAATTTGCCTCTGCCATGTAACCTAACATATTCATAGGTTCTGGGAAATTAGAGGTTGGGCATCTTTTGGGGATCCTTATTTTTCCTTCAGTAATACTACATGGGAAGCAAGAAACATGTTTCTTTCGGGAGCTGTTTTCATAAGTAATGCTTAGATTTTTGAGGTTAATAATCTTTCATTAGGAAAAGAATCTCCTTTCACCTTGTCTAAGTATTTCCAAAAGCAAAATCCACATGAATTCCTAAAGTGATTGAAGAGCAAAAAAATTGGGGGGAATGGGAAAGAAATTAGAAGTCAATTTTAAGTTTGAAAATTATCCAGAAAATTTTACCTGGAGTTTTTTCTTGAAGGATTTTTTCAAGAAGGCAGATTATTTTAATCCACATTTAAATTAAATCAGAATTTGTAACTAGAGTCTAATTCGACATCCAGTGACATTATATTCCAAAAATCAAAAATAAAAAAATAATTTTTTTCTCAGCTAAAACAAAAGCCAAGTAAATCCATTGCTCTAAGAACTGCACTAAAAGGGGAGAGTCCTTCAGGCAGAAGGAAAATGATACCAGAGAAAATTTAGACCTAGTCAAAAGAATGAAGAGTGCTGGAAGTGGTAAAATGTTGGTAAATATAAAATAATTTTTCTTTATTTAAAAGTATGTTTAAAAGAGAATTTATTATTTAAAGCCAAAATAATATCAATATACTGTGGGGTTTATGACATATATGGAAGTAAAATGCATGACAGTATATAGCGCAAAGAGTACGAGAGGGAAAAGGAGCTTTTTTACTGCCATGAACTTTTTTACAGTTTGTGTAATGATATGTCACTTGATGTTAGCATGTGATAGGTTAGAGATGTTTGTTGTAAACCCTGAATAACCACTAAAAAGATAAAATATGTATATATAGCTGATAAGCCAGCAGTAAACATAAAATGGAATACTTAATTTAAAAGTAATCAGGAAAAAAACAAGGTACAAAGGACAGATGGAACATTGAAAACTGTTAGAAAGATGGGAAAATTTTAACCAAACTGTATTTATAATTATATGTGAATGTGCAAGTGCATATGCAATTATATCACATGTAAAAAGCAAACTGTCAGACTGAATAAAATCAAGACCCATCTATGTCCTATTTAAAAGGGACATAATTTTGAATATAAAGTCACGGGTGAGTTAAACTAAAAGGATGGGAAATGATATATCAAGCAAACACTAATGAAAGGAAGCCAAGAGACACTATGCTAACATCAGACAAAGTAGACTTTAGAACAAGGAACAGTATCAGAAATAGAGAGATATTACATATTAATAATGGGATCAGTTTACTAAGAGGATATAACAATTCTAAATGTTTATGCAGCTAACAACTCAGCTTCAAAATATGTGAAGCAAGAACTAATAGAACTGAACACATTTTTGCTGGAAACTTTTATCTCAGCTACATACCAAGTACGTTATATATGTTTTATTATCAGCACAATAACCCACATATTGCACATAAGGAAACTGGGACTCAGTGAGATTACATACTTGCCCAAGGTCACACAAGAAGGGACATGGCGAAGATTTGATATTTTTTTAATAAAGAAAATTTTAATAAAATTTTTTTTTAAAAAGTCTTCTGTTTACAACCATAATTTAAAAACTATTTTGGAGATTGTTAAAACATCACAACCCATGACAGTCATCTTCATATTCATGTCTTGGGCATGTTTACTCGTTAAATCTCATGGAACAGTCAGCAGAATCGCTGTGTTGCTAAGGAAACACATCAAGCACAAACATAAAAAGCAAAACAGGTTCAAAGGGCTCTGAGGAATTATTACAAAGCCATAAAACTTGCCAAATTATTGGAACAATAAAAATGGAAAGTTAATTTCAAGCAAGACTAAACATTTCAACTGACTGCTGACAGGTTTTTAAGGAACATATACATAGACTAGAAAAAAGAGGTGAGGACTTTTAAAGATCCAAGTGGTTAATTAATGGATACTGAAACCAAATGCAAGCATTGGGAATATAGCAGAAAAATTAGGTTTCTGGTTTCACAAAGGGGAATTTACCTTAATCAAATTTATTAGTAAGAAGAACGAGGGTGCAGAGAACAGGCTCCTTGAAGCAGTTGAAAAATGAACCAATATTCTAAGCTTTGAGATTTGCCGTATTTCTTGGTCCAAGTAAAATATAACTAGGGTGTTAAAGGAAGTAGAGACAGAAATAGGAGACCCTTTTTATGAATAGTTTTACAAGTGCACTTAGTTCTGGAGAGACCCCCTAGGATTAGCCAATGTGATGGAATTATTTTTAAAAGGTCTGGGAATGTACCAAGTGGCTTACATGCCAGTTGACATCACTCATAAGAAAAGTGTTATAAGGTGTTTTGAGGGTCAAACGAAGAAACACTTGGAAGCTTACTTCATGATGAAGGAATGCCAACTGACTTTCTCAGATGGGAGAGAGATGCTTCATTAACTTGTCAAAATGTCAGAAAGGTATTAATTCTGCAGGAGGAAAGAGATGTTATAACACATCCTCAGTGTTTCTATCATGGGCAACTTACTGAAATGTTCTACTCGGGTTAAAATGATCTCTTCTCTTAAAAGTGGCATAATAGGAAAATTGGTAGATTGAATTGCAACTTGCTAAATTGTAAGAAACAGAAGTTATTTGGCAATTGAATCATTTCTAGTTCAGAAAATCACCCTCTAGAGGACTTAATTTTGGCCGCCATGTGAATGACTTCCCCTTTTTAGACAAAAATCTATGTAAAATCCCTCTTTAGGCATTATGTTTATACAAACTCATATAGTACATGACATGTGACTAATTTATTTTTGAATAAAACTTATTTTTGGATAAAATTTCAAAACTTATACTCTCAGGGAAAGTTAGTCCCATCAAAGACATCACCTTGGCAAGCTCCATGTTCATTTCAGTGATGCTGCCTTTGGACAAGTCATTCTTGAAATTTCTCTTGTGGAATTGTCCCACAGGACCATGGCAAACCTTAAAAATTGTACTTAACAGTAAAAATTTTTCATACTTTGAGCAAAAATATTATATTTGGGAAAGGTCCAAAGAAATCAGAGTCTCCTCTGGTAAAGAAAGTGAGTGATTAAATTGTTACTAATTTTTTAAAAAATGAGGTGTAACTATTAAGTAAAGAAAGTGATATATTTTTGTGGCTTGTAACCAGGTTTTCAAAGTAACTCCCAAAGCATTTTAAACGTGTTTTGATCAGTGATGTATGCTTGTAATGGGGCTAAAGATTTTCAAGGTGACTGTTTTGAAGGACAGTTTTAAAATTTTTAGCTGATATGCTGACTACAAAGCCAGTCTCATTGTGTTTATAGTTCTAACTTATAAAGAGAGAGAAGTAGAGAGATATTGATGTCTAGAGAAAATTCCTTGGTGATTTTAAGAGATGGGAACAGTATAATTTTAAAGTTTTATAGAAAAGGAAAGAGTAAAATTTTTGTTGTGGTGTTCTGTGGGGAAAAGAGCATAAGGTGACTACTGCAAGTCCAGAGTCGAGGCTCTGTGAACTTGAGAAAGTCACTTCAACATCTTTTAAAGTCAGTTTTTTATCTTAAAAATGGGATTATGTTTACTTTTGAAAATGAGTCAAAATATTATTGTCCCACTTGAAAACACACAAGTATACACATCAGAGGGTGATTGTGTATTTCAAATGAGATACTGTGTGAAAAAGTACTTTTAAGAACCCTAATGCTTAGCAATATAATGTGTTATAATTTCAGAGAAAGTGTTTAATGAGAAAAAATTAGACGCATGTAGTGATATTGGACTTGGTTCTGCCTCCTGGCTTCCTTACAACAGTAAGCTGTTGTTTTCATTTTTGCATGAACTTTTTCACAGGTTTTCCATATGTAAAAGAAAAATAATACAGTCAGCCTCCGTATCTGTGGAGGATTCTGCACACATAGACTCAACCAATCTAGGATAGACAGTATTCGGAAAAAAAATTTGGATGTATACTGAATACATACAGACTTTAATCTTGTTGTTATTCCATATATAGTACAGTATAATTTATGTATCATTGACATTGTATTAGGTATTACAAGCAATCCAGAGATGATTTAAAGTATATGGAAGGATGCGTGTAAGTTATATGCAAATACTACACCATTTTATGTGAAGGACTTGAGCCTCTATGGACTTTGTTATATGGGGGAGGTCCTGGAACCAATTCCCCGTGGATACCGAGGGATGATTGAACTTGCCTTCAAGTTATCATATGAAAATACAAATGGAGTATTAGTATAAACATCTGGAAGGAAAGGCCTTGTATAAATATGAATTTGATAAATATTTATCAAACGTGAATTTATCTTATGTGAAATGGCCTGGCAAATGCCTGGCATACAGTCAGTTTACAGTACATGCTACTTGTTATTGATATTTTTAGGATGCATAGACAACAAAATACTTTCAAATTTATACACTTAGACCTCAGATTTGAGCTGATTTTCTAGTAAAAATAACAGTCTTTTATTTCCTTAACACATCAGTGTCGTCCAGGAGATCCGAGAGATGGGAAAAATAAATTTCCTTTTATCAGTAGAAAATCCAGCAAGTGATGACAAATACGACTTGAGTTATATGAGTTACTTTGGACACAAAAGAGTCAAAACAAAAGACTCTAGCCTTGTTTTCAGGTTTCTAAATTACATATTAAAATTGGGCACATATAAATGGAAACTGTGTAAAATGCCCTGAACTTAAAGAGATATTTTGCATTTGGCATGGAAAAATCCAGAAGACCTCTGAAAGAATAAAATTTTGTCATTACTCTTTCATCTCTATTACTGGACCATGTTGTTATAGTAATACAAAAGGGTTATAAGTTACCCTATTATGCTCAGGAAAGGATACTGAATAGTATCTATGCATTTAGATAAACAGCAATAATACATCTTAGACAAGAAGAAAAAGTCATCCCTTTCTGGATGTCTCCAATATTCTTCAATGTGCCTCCAGTGATTTTTTGTGCTAGATTTTGCCATGTGAAAATTCAAGCTCTGAGATACAGTGGGAAAGAGTAAGAGGATGTTTGTAACACAGAACAGCTAGCTAGTCTCATTCTACAAACTACAAGATCTATCTTTATAAAGGCTTCAGTACACCAACGAGCTGAATATACTACAGGCTAGATTATTATACATCAGCAGTTCTCCCTCTATCACATGGGATGTTTCAAAATGACTCTTGTCCATGTTTTCTGAATCTAGTGCTAAAGGACTAGGTCCATCTGAAAATGGATGCCCAATAAATCAGAAAGACTGCTTTTGACCACAGGTAACAGAAATTGGGATGTTTGATTTGGTGAATGAGAAGCCCAGAGGCAGGCAGTAAAGGGATGGTTCACCGGTGCGGTGATGCCAGCAAAGAATCTACGCACTTTCAGTTTTGCTCAGGATGTCAACCCTGTCCTTTGGCTCAAATATGGCTGCAGAGGGCTACTGCAGTTCCTGGCATCAGTCCTAATGTGATGGCATCTAAAGTAGAAAGAGAGGGAAGGGGGGTGGAAAGGAGATGGGATCACTGCAAGTCTGTGTCCCCTTTTTAAGGCTAAAATATTTTCCAGAAGCAATTCAGATTTCCCTTTACATATTATTTTCCAGAATTATGTCTCATGGCCACCATGAACTGCAAAGAAGCCTGGAAAGATGAGTTTCTATCATGTTAGACTCTCTGACCTGGGAGCAGGGGTAGGCTGTTGAGTGGATAACTAAGGATTCATCCCAATTACAATCATTGTTGTTTGAATTTCCCATGTTCCGCATTAACATCCATCTTTCAGCCATTGCAGAAGGGCACTTCTTATATCTCTTAATGTCATGAGAGCTACATACACCCAAGCCTCTATCCTTCATTCATTGCTAAAGTGGAAATACTAATATGTCACAAAGGATAATAATATTCCTTAATTGGAGAGTTACGTGGTACACAAATTACGTGGTACATAAATTTTTATGTGCTAGAAATGGGTTTTTCGCTGTGCCTTACCTATGCATAATGTGTGCTTGATAAATGTTTAAAAATTGGGAGCAGAAACTGATCCAGCCCCGGCATATCTCTGGATGTACCTGGATAAGTCTTCATTGCTGCAATTAAAGCAAAAATTAACTTCCACACGATTAATGTGGAAACAAAGATATTCTATTAATGAAAATAGCTAGTGAAGCCCTTGATCATATGGGTGTATGGATCACTGAGGGTGATACTCACGACTGGAAGATAAGAGGGTATATCAATGTCAAGAGGCCGGAGCTATTTTAAAAATTCCTTTATGGCATACACACGCAAAGGATGGCCTTTTTAGAAAAAATACTGACTTCTGCTGTAGAAATTTAAAATAGAATCTGTCTTGTGTGCCAAGGTAAATGCAGATAAACTATACCATTTTGAAACTATACATTGCAAAACTAGCATAGCTAAAAAGTTGCCATTATATTTACAAAGAACCATTAAAGTATAGGTTACTGATTTACGTGTTGAGTGTCTGTGGTGCCATGGTCTTGGAGAGGTTAGTAGGGGATCTGGGGCACTGTGGGCTTTTGTAAGTAATTGACATGAGAATATAAAAGAAAAATCCCAAGGGAGATACAGCCCAGGATTGGCTGGATAAAAGGGTTGGAGGAAGTTCGACAAGTTGTTACCCTGCGTGAGTGAATCTGTTCTATAGATAAGGGGAATGTATAGAAAACATGTTCATTGATGAGTTTATATATGTTTGCTTACTTGCACAGTTGGGAGTTTATATGAGATAAAGAAGAGTCTAATGATTTTAAAGATAAAGTCCCATATTACTACTCTGTTTAAAATTTAAAGAATTAAGGAAAATTTGTGAGGGTAAGTATCTTTAATCTAGAGAACTGTTTTTGAGTTAATTAATGGTGTATGCTTTGTGTAAAGTATGGAGAAAGAGAACAAAGGATAAATTTGTGATTGATAAGAATAAATACTTATAGTAATGTTGTAGGTTTGAATTTTAAGGCAAGGGTTTAAATTTCATCTTGACACTTTAATACATCTTTAGAAAAATAACAGGATAAGAACAATAATGGTAACAAAAATGGAATCTAGTGATCACTTTTATCCCTCGGGGACTAATAAAAAGAGGAGAAAAGAAGACATTTATCTTCAAACTGCTTATTCAAATATTTATAAATACCTACTATTAGTCAGGAACTATTCAAGAAAGTGAAGACAGCAATCGACAAGACAGACAAGCCTTCACAGACCTTAAATTCTATAGGGGTACAGACAATAAGCAAATAAGAAGTACATACATACTATGTAAGATGATGATAGGTGCTTGTGGAGAAAAATAGCAGAGAATGCTATTTTGGGTAAGTGGGTGGGGACTGTTGTTATTTTACATAAGGTGATCATGGAAGAGCTCATAGGTCAGGTGCCTCACAGATAAGGGTTCTGAAGCAGGTGAGGAAATAACCCATAGGAATCCCTGGGAGAAGACATTCCAGACAAAGTGGAGTGAATATGAAGACTCTAAGTCAAGAGAAAACTTGGTCTGTTTAACACACAGAAACATGTAGCCACTTCAAAAAATTGGCTGAATGTGTTACATAGATGCATGAACATGTATAAATAATACAGAGGCATGCTTGCCTAATGGTCTGTTGTTAAACGCTAGTTCTTTCTTGTTAGGGCACTGTTGAAATGGAATTTTTTTAGGGAAATTCTGTATTGTTTCAGTCTAGTCCTTGGTTTTTTGTCTTTGTAGACCCAGTTCTTTGTTATTCATTGATTTTCTCATCACAATACCTACTATTTTGAGTGCTTACTATGTGCTGGATATAGCGTTAAATGATTAACACACATATCTTAATGACTTCAAGACTGAGATTTACACCTTTAAGACAGATTCATCCAGGTTAACTTCCCCGATTTCAAAGCCAGTAAGTGTCTAAAACAGAATTAGAACTTTGTTCCTCACATGATCATGATGCCACATTCCACACCTAATTCACTAAAGCTCAGATTGAACTTGTAATTTTTTTATACTTATTATCATGTACTAATTGGAATCTTACCTCCATGTTCACAGTTGTTAACAATTTAGCCTTGAGGTAAACTTCATCCACTTCTATAAGCCTAAGTTTCCTAAATTATATATATATATATATATATATACACACACACACACATATATATATATTTAAATGGAAACATAATTGATTGTACATATGTGTGGGGTACAGTGTTGAATATCAATACCTGTGTGTAATATGTTATATTCAAATCAGAATAATTAGTACACTAAACATTATACAATGTACTCATTCTTTGTGGTTCTTTACCAATTTCTCACTAACCTCTCCTTTCCCTCCCCATTTCTCACCACTGGTAGCCTCAGTTCAGTTCTCTCCTTTTGCAAGTTCAATGAATTATTGTGATTGTTGTATATTTCTTTCTTATTTTTAAAAATTTATTTGTTTATTTATTTATAGCTCCACTTATGAGTGAGGACGTGCGTTATTTCTCTTTCTGTGCTTGGCTTATTTCATTTAACATAAATTACTCTAAGTTCATCCCTGTTGCTGCAAATGGCAGAATTTCATTCTTTTTTAATGGCAGGGTAGTATTCCATTATGTTATATACCACATTTTCCTTATCCAGTCATCCATCCATGGACATTTAGGCTGGTTCAAACTCTTGGCTATTATAAATAGAGCTGTGACAAACATGGGAGGACAGGTATCCCTTCAACATGATGATTTTCATTCCTTTAGGTGTATGCCCAGCAGTGGGATTGCTGGATTGTATGGCAGCTCTGTCTGTAGTTGTTTGAGGAACCTCTGTACTGTTTTCCGTAATGACAGCATTAATTTACAGCCCCACAAAGAGTGTAGGAGGGCTCCCTTTTCTTTGCATCCTCACCAGCACTTATTATTCTCTGTCTTTTTGGTATTAGCCAGTCCAACTGGGGTGAGAATCATCTCAGTGTGGTTTTGATTTGCATTTCCTAGATACTTAGTGATGCTGAGCATTTTTTCATTGTCTGTTGGCCATCCTTCCCTTGAGAAATGTTTATTCAGCTCCTTTGCCTATTTTTTAACCTGGTTACTTGTTTTTTATTGTTAACTTGTTTGAGTTCCTTGTATATTCTGGATATTAATCCCTTGATAGATGTGTAGTTTTCAAATACTTTCTCCCATTCTGTAAGTCGTCTTTTCACTCTGTTGTTTGTTTTGCCATGTAGAAGCTTTGTAGTTGGACATAATCTCATTTGTTTATTTTTTCTTTTGTTGCCTGTGCTTTTGGAGTCTGATAAAGTCTTTGCCCAGCCCTACTTCCCAAAGTGTTTCCCCTAGGTTTTCTGTTAGGAGTTTTGTAGCTTCAGGTTTTATATTTAAGTCTTTAATCCATTTTGAGTTGATTTCTGTATATAGTAAGAGGTAAGGGTCTAGTTTTATTCTTCTACATATGGATGTCCAGTTTTCCAAGCACCGGTTGCTGAAGAGGCTATCTTTCTCCCAATGTATGTTCTTTGCACCTTTGTAGAAGATCAGTTGGCTGGAAGTACGTGAGTTGATTTCTGTGTTCTCTATTCTGTTACATTTAGTCTGTGTGTCTGTTTTTATGCCAGTACAGTATCATGCCATTTTGGTCACTATAGCTTTGTAGTATAATTTGAAGTCAGGTGGTATAACACCTTCAGCTTTATTTATTTACTGCTCAGGATTGCTTTGTCTATTAGGGGACTTTTGTTGTTCCATATGAATGTTAGGATTTTTTTTTTTCTGTGAAGAATGTCATTGGTATTTTGATGGGGATTGCATTGACTCTATAGATCATTTTGGGTAGTATGGACATTGGACATTTTCACAATGTTAATTCTTCCAATCAAAGAGCATGGAATATCTTTCCATCTTTTTATGTCCTCTTTTATTTCTTTTAGCAGTGATTTGTAGTTTCTTGTTAGAGATCTTTCACTTCCTTGGTTAAATTTATTCCTAGGTATTTTACTCTTTTGTCAACTATTATAAGTAGGCTTGCTTCCTTGATTCTTTTTCTGTTAGTTTGTACTGGAGTGAACAAATGTTACTCATTTTTGTGTGTTGATTTTGTATCCTGCAACTTTACTGAAATCATTTATCAGCTCTAAGAGTATTTTTTTAGAGTCTTTAGGTTTTTCTATATATAGGATCATGTCATTCGCAGATATGGGCAGTTTGACTTCATCTTTTCCAATCTGTGTGCCCTTTATCTTACTCCTGCCTGATTGCTCTGGCTAGTACTTCCAATTCTATGTTAAATAGGAGTGGTGAGAGTGGGCATCCTTGTCATGTTTCCATTCTTAATGGAAAAGTTTTGAGCTTTTCCCCATTCTGGATGATATTCATGGTGAAATTTTAGTATATGGGTGTTATTTTGCTGAGACACTTTCCATCTTATGCCTAATTTGCTGAGAACTTTTATCATGAAGGGATGTTGAATTTTGTCAAATGCCTTTTCTCTGTCTATTGAGATAATCATATGGTTTTTGTCCTTGATTTTGTTAATGTGGTATATCACATTTATTGACTTTCATATATTGAACCATAATTGCATCCCTGGGGTGAATCCCACTTGATCATTGTATATAATTTTTTTGATGTGTTGCTGTATTCTGTTTACCAACATTTTATTGAGGATTTTTGCATCTATGTTCATCAAATACATTGCCTGCAGTTTTCTTTTTTTGTTGTATCTTTTGTTGTCTGGTTTTGGTATCAGGGAGATGCTGGCCTCATAGAATGAGTTTGGGGGAGTGGCCTTTGTTTCAATTTTTTTGAATAGTTTGAAGAGAATTTGAATTTATTTCTCTTTAAAGGTTTGGTAGAATTTGACAGTTAAGCCATCTTGGCCTGGACTTTTCTTTGTTGGGAGACTACTGAGTACTGCTTCAATTTTGTTGCTTGCGATTGGTCTGTTCAAGTTTTCTATTTCCTGTTTCAGTCTTGGTAGTTTGTATATGTACAGAAATGTATCCAGATTTACAAGTTTTTTGGTGTACAGTTGTTCGTAATAATTTCTAATAATTCTTTGTGTTTCTATGGTATTGGTTATAATGTCTCCATTTTCATTTCTGATTTTTGTTATTTGGGTCTTTTCTTTTTTTAGTTAGCTTCACTGGTGTTTTGTCTTTTTTGTTTAACTTCTTAAAAAAGCAACTTTTTGTTTCATTGATCTTCTGCATCATTTGTTGGGTCTCTATTTCATTTAGTCTCCTTTGATCTTTTTATTTCTTTTAGTCTAGTAATTTTGGGATTGGATTGTTCTTGCTTTTCTAGTTTTTGATGTGTATCATTAGGTTGTTTGAAATCTTTCTAATCTTTCAATGTAAGCATTTATTGTAATAATCTTCCCTATTAGTACTGCTTTTGTAGCACCCCACAGATTTTGGTATGATGTATCTTTATTTTTATTACTTTTAATAAATTTTTAAATTTCCTGTTTAATTTCTTCTTGGAGCCATAGTTCATTCAGGAGCATGTTGTTTAATTTTCATGTATTTGTGTAGTTTCCAGAATTTCACTTGTTATTGATTTCTAGTTTTAATTCATTGTGGTATAAAAAGATACTTGAAATGATTTCAATTTTTAAAAATTTTTTGAGACTTGATTTGTGACCTAATATCTGGTCTATCCTGGAGAATGTTCTATGTGCTGATGAGAAGAACGTATATTCTGTAGTTGTTGGATGAAATGTTCTGTAGATATCTGCTAATTCTAATTTGTTTAAAGTGTGATCTGGTGTTCTCTGTTAATTTATTGCCTAGATGATCTGCCCAGTATTGAGAGAGGGGTATTCAGGTTCACAGCTATTACTATATTTGGTTCTATCTCTTTCCTTAGGTCAAATAGTGTTTTCTTTATATATCTGGGTGCTCTGATATTGAGTGCATACATTCTTATGATTGTTATGTCTTCTTGCTGGATAGATCCCTTTATCATTATAAGTGGACTTCTTTGTCTCTTCTTATGGTCTGTGGTTGAAAGTCTATTTCATCTAAGAATAGCTACTCCTGCTTAGTTTTGGTTTCCATTTACCTGTTGCATCTTTTTCCATCCCTTCATTATGTGTGTGTCTTTACAGGTGAGGTGAGTATTGTGGATTGAATTATGTCCCCCCAATACTCACTGAAACTTGAAGTGTATCCCCCTAGTTTTATTTATCAGAAACTTAGTCCCCACTATGACTGTTAAGAGGGTGGGAAATCCTGTTATAGTAATTGAAAGGTGGAGCCTTGAAGAGGTGATTAGATTGTAGGACCATGCTATAGTGAATGGAATAAAAATGGTTATCAGGGATGTGGTTCTGAGGACTATAAAAGAAGACAGAGGAGACTCTCTCTCGCTCTCTCTCTCTGCTCTGCTCTCCCTACTCCACCCTTTATGCAATGTGATACTCTGCTGTAACTGACACCACTGTCACCAACACCAAGGCTCTCACCAGATGTGTTGTTGCTTTGTCTCCCACAGATTTGTCACCCCTTTTCCCCTGGGTGATAGAGTGGCCAAAGATTTCTCAAAGCCCATCTCTTCTGAGCAGTGAGAACTCCTGAAAGGGGTTAGTCTCCCAGAACCTTCAAGGGAGAGGCATTCCTTCCATTTGGGAAATTAATCCTGAATTGGGGTTCTCTTCCCGCATTTATTCTCCAGACCAGGAAGTTACAGGAAGAGAATATAGGTGGGGTTTTTGCTAAGTATAGTTTAACAAGTTTAACAATAGAAGCTGGTAACATTCAGTGAAGCAAGCAAGGTGACATTCCATAATGCAGATTGCAAGAAGTTAAGTCAATCCACCAACAAAAGCTTGATTTTAGCAAAGATTCTCTTCTTATAGCAATTTCCCAATATCTTTACTTATCAATCAGTAACCTGTCTGTCT
The DNA here is from genome assembly GCF_027409185.1 of Cynocephalus volans. Lineage (NCBI taxonomy): Eukaryota > Metazoa > Chordata > Mammalia > Dermoptera > Cynocephalidae > Cynocephalus > Cynocephalus volans. Next base: position 85,571,571 of record NC_084464.1, read on the forward strand.
TTGAGCCAGCAACCTTGCTGTGTTACAATTCTTTATCTTACAACAGAGACTATAGCCTGGGGAAAATTTTCTGTCTTTTGCAAAGTTAATATTTGAAACTGCAAGGCTTTGGAAAACCAGGCCCTGTGAAATAGATTTGCTTTATATATACCCCACAATGTGTTCCCTGGACTTTGTACTTCCCAGCCTCAGAAAACGTAAGCAGAAAATTTTGTTTTCTTTTAAGTTACCCTGTTCCAAGTATTCTGTTTTAAGCAACAGAAATGGACTAAAACAGTGAGTCTCTTGTAAGCAGCATATAATTGGGTGTAGCTTTTTAATCCAATCAGTCAATCTATGTCTTTTGAGTGGAAAATTTAGTCCATTTACATTTAGGGTCATTTTAATTTATTTTTTTGGCTCCTGGCCAGTAAGAGTATCCAAACCCTTGACTTTGGTGTTACAACACCATTCTCTAACCAGCTGAGCTAACCAGTCAGCCTTTAGGTTGTTATTGAAAGGTATTGTCTTACTCTTTTCGTTTATCAACTTCCGATGGATGTTTTAAAATATCTTTTGTTCCTTTTTTCTACCTTTTTATTGTTGTCTTTGGTGTTTGTTGTTTTTTTAAGGTGGTAAGATATAGTTTCTTTCTCTTTCTCATTTGAATTTTTTTTCTACCAGAGGGTCTTGTTCTTTCTTGTGTATCCATGGTAGTGATTATCATTTTTCCAATTCCTGATGCAGGACTTCCTTGAGGATTTCTTATAGGGTTGTGTGGTGGTCAACTCCTGCAGTTTTTGTTTGCCTTGGAAATACACTATTTCTCCATCTTTTCTCAAGGATAGCCTTCCTTGCTGCATGTAGTATTATTGGCTGGCAGCTTTTTCTTCTACTATTTTGAATATATTCTACCATTTTTTTCTGGCCTGTAGAGTTTCTTTTGAAAGGTCTGCTCTTAGTCTGACGGGGAATGCCTTCATAGATAACTTATGGTTTCTCTTGCTGTTTTTAGGATTCTCTCTTTGTCTTTGAGTTTTCCCAGTTTGACTATAATGTGTCTTGGAGAGGGCTTTATTAAACTGAATCTGTTTGGGGCTCTTAGAGTCTCCTGGATCTGGAGATCCATAACTCTTCCTATATCTGGGAAGTTTTCTGTTATTATTTTATTGAATAGGTCTTCAATGCCTTTTCCTTTCTCCTCCCCTTCCAGAACACCCATGATTTGGATGTTTGTGTGCTTAGGGTTGTCTGCTAGCTCTCTTAGATTTTTTTCTTTTCTTTTCTTCCTTCTTTCCTTCCTTTCTTCCTTTTCTTTCTTTTACCTGCCTGGGTTATTTCAAAATGACTGTTTTCAAGATCAGAAATTCTTTCTTCTGCTTGCTCTAACTTGCTTGCTTCTTAAGCTCTCAGTTGTGTTTTTTATTTCATTGAATGAATCCTTCAGTTCCAGGAGTTCTGGTACATTCTTTTTAAGGTATTAATATCTTTGTAATTTTCCTCTTCATATCCTGGATAGTTTTTCTCATTTTGTTGTGTCATCTAACCAAGTTTTGTATCTCATTCAGTTTCCCTAAGATCATTGTTCAGAATTCTTTTTCAGTCTTTTCAAGGATTTTGTGCTCTATGGGATTTGGTACTGGAGAATTATTGTATTCCTTTGGTGGTGTCTTTTTTTTCTTTTTTCTTTTTGTATTTCTAGAATGTCTGTGTTGATGTCTGGTCATCTGGTCATCAGTTGCTTCTTCTTTTACTCTGGAGTAGGCTTTTAGGAGAAAGACTCACTCTTTTAGATGTGTTTTATATTGACTGCTGAGTAGGGTGTTTTAGTACTGGTTCCAATTAGATGCAGTAGTGTAGTCTACATGTGAGTACTTTGGCAGCATTCAATGTCAGAGTTGCATGTGAGCATCTCCTTTGCCTTGGCACTGGGGCACTTAGTGATTCCTTGCTTATATTAGTGACACTGTGTTGGGCTGTTGAGGATATGGGTGAGGTCTCAAGTTCTTGGGAGAAGTTCCTGGGTGCCCTATTGCTCTTTGGCTGAGGTGGGTGACCCTGGGTGGGCTTGTTGGTTCCCCAGGTACTGGCCCATGACCCCAATGGGTGTACTGGGGTACACTGGAGCTCCTCAGTTTGAATGGCTAACTCTGGGGGGGGGGGTATCTCTTTCCTCTTTCCTACAGGCAGAGGCTCCTCCTGGGTCCCTGCTTCCCATGATTGCGAGATGGGTTGGTGGTGGTTGGGAATTTTCTTCCTTAATCTACTTGGCTATCCTGGGTTTCTGCACTCTCCAGATGTTCCACGTGTGTGTCTCCCTGGATTAATGCAGTCATGTGGGCAGTGCACATACCTCCCACCCCCAGGTATGCTGCTGTAGGGGGGCAGCATAATTCCCCCTTTGGGTTAGCCACTGGGTTGAATGTCTGTGCTTACTCATCTATTTTCCTGGGTTCTGTTGGCGACCCTCCTTGGGTCAATGCAGTTGAGTGGCCAGTTGGCTGTCTGCATAGTGGTGGTGGCTGCTGCTGTGGCAGTAGGCCATCCGTTCAGCGATGGTGGCTGTGGCAGACCTTCCATCCAGTGGTGGTTTCTGTAGCAGTGGTGCTCCTGCCGTTTCTTGGTGCAGGCTGCCATCAGCTCCTGAAGGTCCCTGTGCTCCTGCTAACTGTTGGCAGAGGCTCCCAAAATTATATTCTATAGAGCACTATTCTAAAAGGTTTTCATTTTTACATGAAAAAGTAGTTTCATGGTGAAATAATTTTTAGAACCACTAGTTTATACAAAGGTAAACAGGCTACTTGAATGTAGGACTTTCCAGTCTTTACAATGTGAATGTGCATCGGACATCTCCATGAAATGAATGTCTCCAAATTATTTGATCATGGAAAGACTATTTGTGAAACACCTATTAATGTCTCAGTGAGCTAGCTTACATGGAACACAGTTGCTGACATTATTCTTTAGTTGTTTCAGTTCCTATGAGCTACTACCATTTGATGCAGGAGGTTTACCACACTTTAGTAAGAATGCACTCTGGCTATTGTTAAATGCAAAATACCTTCTTTTCTGTATTGCCTTGATTTGAAAAAGCTCATGTAAGTTGAATTTTAGTGGTAAAATGATAGCATGTAGGATGAGTGTCACTTAGAAGCTTTTCCTCTAATATTTAGAAATCCTTTAAAATTAATTTATGGGTTACATTTACAAATACCCATTTCTGTCTTTCTTCCTTTCACAGTTTCAGTAGCCGAAAATAAAGAGGAGGTAAAGATATGTCCACTTTATCTTTCTTCATGTTTTGCTGTTTAACCATTCTAGCCTATCTGTGTGCAGTTTAGGCCTCCTCTACCTGGTCTGATAGTCATTGACAAGCTTAAAATAGGGCTGTTCTCCTGGTCCCACATGTAACAAGTCACAATCACTTTGAGAACAAGCACTGTTATTATATCTTTGGCTTGTAAATGAGACTTGTCTTCATTAGTGGTGCCTATTGCAGTAGCTCATTTTGGTGCAATTTAACAATGAAAGAGAGGAATTTCAGGAGAAATTTCCAACATCGAGCTACATCCTGGGGACATTGGGGTCTGACTTTCTGCAGCTATCGGTTAGCTAAAGAAGTCTCAGTTTCAATAACATCTTTTCATCCTAAAGAGTTCCTCTAGCCACAAGGTGAGCAGAACATGAGATGGTGCCCTCAATCATTGCTCCATTTATTTCTCTCCTGTTACATATTTTCTAGAAGTTAAAAAGAGTTCCTTGAACTGAGGCCATGGGAGGTGGGAAAGAGTTAGGGGGAGTAAGGGTTAAGGAGAAATTGGTAAAGGGTCACAGAAAAGTATATATTGTGTAATAATAAAATAAATACATACATAAATAATAAATAAATATTTCTTGGGGTTAATGACATTTGTTGGAGCAAGCTGTCTCATTGTTGCCGAGAGACCCCCCATTTTCATTTTCCCAGGCGTGTCTTAGGAAGCGTGACAGCTTCTACCACTCTTGGTTTTTCTCTAGCACTACTGTGGCATGGTTGTCCCATGGTCCCACATTATGCAGAGAGTTCAGTGACACCCAAGCACAGCATAGTGGGTCCTAGAGAGATTTTCACAGATCCATCTGTTTTCCCCTGCACACATCATCTTAGAGTCAAACCCATGAAGTTTACTTTTGACACTGGATACTTTCATAAGGCAGTCAATTTAGTTTATAAATCAGGAGGATTTCATAAGGGAAACGTTCAGACAAGGTGAAGATGGTCTGATGTCTCAGCATAACATTTGCTGTGCTGCTTCGTGGCTGATCTCAATGTGTGTTGTGTTTCACTGGCCTCACGGTGTTAACTACCTCTTCCAGCAGATGTTTGTTGACAGTTAACATACTTTGTTGCTACCTGTTCTTTTCAGAAGCAATTATAATATAGATTGCAGTCTTAGATTAACAGCACGCTTGCCAGATCTAATAGAAGGACTGTCCTCAATCACTCACTCAAGCAAGATGCAGCTGAGTTGTGATAAATGTTACTTCGAGGGCTTTAGAGTAATGTGATTTCCCATCTTCACACTTACTTCCAACTACCATATTGAAATAGAGTACAAACACCTTTTATCTTTCCTTATTCACATGTACATCATTCATTTATGTGAGCAGTGCTGCTTATCTTGGTTATCATATTCTACTGCCTCTTTTCTATGGATAGTCTATGATGTCTCTTTAATCAGTTGTGGGGAGTTTTATCTGTTCTAAAGAAAAAAAAAAGGAAACTATTTAACTATTATTATTTAATAGTAAATCTATTTTATTTTATCTTCCACTGTTATGCTAACACTGTCTGGCATTTCTTCCTACCCTCTCCCCATCCAGGAACCTACCAGCTTTTACTTTGATAATGATGAAAAGAAATCATAATGATTATGTTGAATTAAGATAAAAATTATGATTAGCCCAAATAAGTCATATCCAAACAATTTAGAAAATGTTGTCTCCAACGAAAATAAAGTAAAATCATTTGATAATAATTTGTAGGTTGTATGAAGAAGTTGTTGTGAGTAACATATTGGCAGATGAAAATTTTATTTTCTTAGAGGTTATGCCTCCTCCCAGATTTCTACACATCTGTTTATTTCTCCAGTTTATCTGATCCCACACACAAGTTTTTTTTTTTTTTGTCTTTTTCGTGACCGGCACTCAGCCAGTGAGTGCACCGGCCATTTCCATATAGGATCCGAACCCGCGGCGGGAGCGTCGCTGCGCTCCCAGCGCCACACTCTCCCAAGTGCGCCATGGGCTCGGCCCCCATACACAAGTTTTAAAGTGCGTATGGTTAACAAGTCATGTTTGGTCTAAAAGCTGCATATTGCCAAACATGATTACAGATTGATGAATGTCTCAAAAATCAAGAGGTAGACAAGGAGTGAGGATGACTTGGAGAAGGAATGGGAAACTATAAAGTCATGCAAAGAATAATAAACTTGAGATGAAGAATAGATAAGAAAGAAAAGCTTTAGACTAAGAAAATATTGTTACCATGCAGAAAGATTGAGAAAAATAAATTTCAAGGAGGGTGAGATGCAAATGAAATTTTTGTTCCTGCATGAATGTGGGTGAAAGATAAGGCGAGAAAAAGTGGTTTCCAGTCACTGGAAACTGGCCCTTGGTATTATTAACAATAAAGGTTGACTTCTTAAGGGATTTGTGTGTGTGTGTGGGTGTGTGTGTGTGATGTTTGGACTCTGCAATTTATATTTTTCTGGTCTTTTTATTTCTCCTTCATATGCACATAAAATTCATGTCTAAGATATGTTTTCTTCATAAAGCTATGAATTGTTGGAAATAGCATTTTCTTTTAAAAGTTTAGCTATTAATAAAAAGTAAATAATGAGTCAAACTGTTATGTCTTAGACAAGAGGATAAGTTTTACAAAATGTAAAAATGTAATCTAATGTTATAAAACTAGTATAAATAGATGTACTAGATATTAACTGGGATCTTTGCCTTTACTGACATGACATTATGGGTAACATGGCCCTCTAAATCTGCACCACTGACTGTAACTGCTAGAGCTAAGCATATCTATAAGGATACATTAAAATTTTAGAAAGGCAGTACATTGTGGTAGTAAAAGCATATGCTTTGGTGTCAGACAGGATTCAGGTCAAATTCTGGCTCAGTTACTTCCTATCTGTGTAACTTTGGGCACATTACTTAATTTCTTTGAATCTCTGTTTCTTGTTCTATACAATAAATGTAATGTTTGTAAAGCACACACAGTTCCCTGTGAGTGGTAACTGCCCAATAAATGTTGTGTATTATGATGACTATTAATATCATCTTATTTCTTCTCTCTTCTGTTTAAATATAATTATTAATTCTTCTCATCTCTCACTTTCCCATTCTGTTTCTTGTGACACCTCTTTCTTCCTATTCATATACCATTTAGCAGGGATTTGGATGAAATAGAAGATTTATCAACTCTAGAATCATAGGACTGAAAAATACCTTAAGTGGCCATCACATTTATCTCTGATTCAAAATAATGAAATGTTTGCAACATTCAAGGCCAAAAGGAATTTTTCTCTGTGTGTGATTTCAAGACTAAAGGAAGTGACCCTCTTTTTGGTAATATCATGTAAGATATTTTTTTATGTGTATTCTAGGTTTCTCTTTCTTCAATTTCTACTAATCCATTTAAAAGGGAAATATTACAGTTCCTGCCCAACTTTTAAATCCTTTGCAATCACCTTAGGCCTAGCTGAATATCCTTTACATTTTTTTACTATTGGTTCTGCTTCTAGTTAGAATGTAGGGGGTTACAAAAGATTACGGCTCTTGACTTAACAGTGGGAAAACACTGGGTAAACTAAAAAGAACTGTATTTTCTTTAAAGCCATGAAAGAGCTATGAATCCACTTGAACTTTTAATGGCTGTGAGTGTGGCATCATGGTGGAATCTGGTGATGATGCAAACAGAGAAATGGGATTTCTGATGTGTAAGCAGGGCCTAGATTAGAAATTAGAGAGATGTCACAAGGTACTTAGATCCCAACCCCCTGTGGAGGAACACACTTGATTCTCCCCTTAAGACACTCAAAAGTAGAAGTGAACTCAGCCCAGCTAAAGTGGAAAACCAGCCTTAACACTGTTCAACTCCTTCTTACATTGAAGATGCCAGCTCCTCATCCTAGATGTCTGACAAAGAGAAGGGGAGCTATTTCTATGGAAAAATAGCACCGATTTCAATCTCAACTGTACTTTCATACACAATGCCTGATAAACAATAAAAGCTAAGACACACACAAAGAAGCCAGAAAATATGGTTCACAATAAAAACAAAAAGTACAAGCATACTCACAAAGATGTTGGAATTAGTAGAAAAGATTTTAAAATAACTATTATAGACATTTTTTTAAATTTAGAGGAAAAGATAGACAAAATAGATAAAAAGATGAAGGGCATCAGTAGAGAAAAGAAAACTTTTAAAAAAAAGTAAATTTTAGAACTGAAAACTACAATATTCAAAATGAAAAAAGTATTCAGTAGGTTTAACAGCAGACTTGACAGAGCAAAGAATCAGTGATGTGTGTGTGTGTGTGTGTGTGTGTGTGTGTGTGTGTGTGTGGGTGTGTGTGTGTGTGTGTGTGTGTATATATATACATCAGTAGAAATCACTTAAACTGAAGTGCAGAAAGAAATAAGAATTTAAAAAACAACAGAAAAGAGCATCAGACCTGTGGGAAAACATCAAATTGTCTGTCATAAATAAATGAGACTGAGTTACAGAAAGAGAGAAAAAGAGAAAGAAAGAATGCAACACAAGAAATATTTGAGAAATAATTACCCAGAATTTTCCAAATTGATTAAAAACATTCCTTCACCGATTTGAGAGTTTCAGTGAACCAGAAGCTGCATAAATACAAAGAATTCATGCAGAGACACATCATAGTGACCCTGCTGATAATCAAAACTAAAGAGAAAATTTAAAGAAATCAAAGGAAAAGGACACAATATACTTAGATGAACAACGATAAGAAGAAAGGTAACTGGTAATCATAAAAACAAAACCCAGAAAACAATGGAATGACATCCTTAAAGTGATAAAAAAGAAAAAAAAAGACACTATTAACCTTGGATTCTATATTCAGCAAAAATGTTCTTCAAAAATCAATGTTAACTGAAAACTTTTTTTCAGACATACAAAAGCTGAGAGAATCCGTCACCAGGAGTCCCAGATTGTAAGTAATAGTAAAGGAAGTTCTTTGGGCTGAAAGAAAATGGTCCCAGATGGAAGTCAGATCTGTAAGAAGGAATAAAGTACACTGGAAAAGATAAATATGTGTTAAATAAAAAATACTATCTAAATACTTCTGAAAGACTATTGATAATTTAAAGCAAATATAATAATGAATTATTGTAAGATTTACAACTTATTAAATGGAAGCAAAATATATGACAATAAAATTATAAAATGTAGAGTGAGGCAAATGGAATAATACTGATGTAGGATTGTTACATTATTTATGAAGTGAAATAATATCATTCAAGATACACTGTGATATATTAAGGATGCATATTATAAACATTACAGAAATCAACTAAAGAAGAATACAGGGATCTATAGCTAAAAATTTCATCAAAACTATGAAATGTGATGTAAAATAAAAATACTGGATTAATTTAAAAGAAATCAGGAAAGGATGAACAAGGAAAAGATGATGAGACAATAGAAAACAAATGAAAAGATGTCAGACTTAAACCCAATTATAATTGTAATTATATTAAATGTAAACGGATTAAATGCTTCAATTAAAAGGCAGAGATGGTCAGATTAGTAGCTAGTATATAAAAATTATATCTAAATACATCCTATTTACAAGAGACACACTTTCAATATAAGGACACAGCTAAGTTAAAGTTAAAAAGGATGGAAAAAGTGAGCCATGTTTCCATAAATCATAAAAAACTTGGCATGGCTGTATTACTGCCAGACAGTGTATATTTCAGAGCCTATAATAGATGAAGACAAGGAGAGATCAGAGATGGATTGGTGGAACATTTTATAATCATGAAAAGATAAATTTATGAGGAAGACATAACAATCATGTCTTGAGTATGTTCCTAATAGCAAACTTTCAAAATTTTACAAAAATCCTTAGTATTCCTCCCCTCATAGGCACCTTCTTCTTACAGTTCTATAATCTTAGCATCATTAATGTCATGTAAGCACATGCTTCTGTGGAGTATAATACATTACCCAGACAGAGAAGGGATTATTTTATATACTTGCTTATCTTTTTATTTATTCCCTCATAAAGGAATCCAGTGTACTGGCATGACATCTGCCAAAAATAAGAGACCTAGATTCAAGACTTCATACTACCAGTAACATCAGAACTTTGATCTCTCTCAGCCTCAGTTTCCTAAAAGGGAAATTGGGATGAGAATACTTGCTCTGCCTATTTTTAGGCTTCTTAGGAAGCTTAATGAGGTAACATATAGTGCCGGACAGATGGAAGGCATTGTTGTAAACACAATTGGCTTCCTTTTTAGCACCTGAATAATCCTGGCTCATGCACAGCTGGTGACCCCCCAGGTGATTTTTTCTTATTTGTCAATCTAGTCTATTTTTAACCTGAGTCTTTTACAGATAGAGCTGAAGGAGACTGATAAACTTTTATGATAAATTTCTGATAAACTACCCTTAATTTTGGACCTCTTATTTCTTTCCAAAAGAGAAATTTGAGGATTCTAAATATAATTAAACATGATAATTAAACCAGGAGGTAATTCTTATTCTGAGATGTGGCTTAAGACTTAACAGAGAGGAAATAAATCATATTTAATGTAAATATTAAAATTTTTGACTTAATTAAATTTTAAAAAATGTATTGTTTTTGCTTAGAAAGTAGTTTTCCATTTGGCTTTGTTGCTGGTGAGAAACTGGTTTCCATATACAAAGGGAGTAAAATGCTTCATGTGGTCTTTTATAGAAGTGTATTTTTTAGTGATAAAATTCCCTGGAATGAGATGTGGTTACTAGAACAGGTTTACTTGGCATGTAAGAAAATTATAGGACTATGTGAAATTACAGTTTTAAGATTTAGGGAAATTTGAAATTATATAAAGCGTTCGTATTATACGTTAAGGTCTCACTCATTAAAGTGGGCCTTTTAAAAGTAATTAACCAGTGTAAGTACTATTTAGAAGTTATTTAGTCATCTAAAAATTACATAAACAATATATGTAAATTGTTTGTTTTATTTGTAATCTTGATAATAATAATAATACCTGAAGACTAAGAAACTGATAGTCTATTCAGGAATAGCACTAGTTGTAACATGATTAACAATATGGTAACGTATAAGCACAAGAAAATTGTATAAAATCTCAAGTATTTGTCGTGGCCAACACATTAATATCTAATTTTATGAGATTTGTATATAAACTATATGTGCAAGTGTTTTTTTGAGTATTTGAAGCAAAAGCCTGCTTCCCACATACCGGTATGAATCTGTGTATACTTCAGTGTTCCATTAAAAACAAACACAACTGTGAAGAAAATTTCACTGTTTAAGTCTTGAGTATGACTGTTTATTTCCTTGTTTTTTGTTAAATTTCTTAATATATTATAAGGCAAATTTGGTGCATGAAACATGACAGATTTGTTTTCTGTTGTGGATGTGATTTCCTAATCAATAGTAACCTGAAAAAAAAAGTGTAGAAGATGTTGTAGGTAGGTGATAAGGAAAAGAGATAAAGGTACTGCAGAGGATTTTCCTGGTGCCAGGCTAGCAAAGAGAGCTATGGGGCAACATGGGGTATGCTAAAGTGGGATCAGATGGTTTGGACTCCAGTTCTGGTTCCACCACTTATTCACTATAATTATGATCTCAGGAAGGTCCGTATACCTTGAAGCCTCAGTTTCCTCATCTGAAAAATCAGTCTCATAATACCTGTCCAATAGGATTGCTATGATGATGGCATCAGGTTATGTTTGTAAATAATTTTAAACAATGCTAGGGACAGGTAGGTAGCAAACAAACACTCAATTCAACTCTTAAATTAAAAATGAATCTTTCTGGTTACCTTGGAAAAATCTTTATTGAAAAAAGTCATTTATCTGTCACATCATTCATTAAAATGAGGTTGCAGCTCTGGTTTTTTCAATAAGGCTTTACTCTGTAAAAAGGAGACTATTGGTGTTACTGATTATAAGAGTGTGCTTATTCCACACTATAGCCTATTTATAGCTTCCAGAAAATATAACCCATTTTGATCACTGAGGTGATCCACAAAATTTTAAATATAAAATGAGTTTCTTTATTTAATTTTTTAAACTAGTCTTTAAGAATGTAGCTTTAATTTAATTATTTGTCTATAGGAAAATCAATAAGTAATTTTCCTATTCAAAACCTATGACTTGGATGTTTCCCTTAAAACATACCAGTTAAAAATAGAAAAGCCAAAAAATATATATACTTGTATATTTGTTGACAAGTTGAAAGATGTTGCTAGGCTTTTTCACAAGCTCTTTGAAGATTATTCTTTATTTGAAAAGAAATCTTAATTCCCCTCGATCGGGATGCTTAAGTCTTAGCATTGTATTCCTACTTTATAACACACAACTAGTTCACAATGATAATTCCACTATTGTTTGTGATGAACAGGAAGAATCATATCAGACAACTGACAAGCTTCTTATGAGTTGACTAAAATAGTAAGAACTGGTTTAAATTCTTCTTGTTAGTTTAATCCACTTACTTTAGAGAAGCAGTGATAAACTGGTCGCTATGTAGTATTTGCTAATACTCGTACAAGATGTCAAGTTTTAGCACACACTGTTAACAAACCTACCATTGAGCTGTAAGGAGGAGGAAAACAAGACTTGCATTCACTTTTATTTCCCAAGTTGTGAATTCATCTAAAGCATAACTCTCACAATTATTCTCCCACTTGCTCACTGTGTTCTGGCCCCCTTGGCCTCCTCTCTGTTCTTTAACAAGCCACCGAGTCTTTGCACTTCCTGTGGCCTCTGCCTGGTGTGCTCTTCCCTCGGACATTCACATTGTCCACTTCTTCACCTCCTTTAAGACTTTGCTCAGTGTCACACCCAGATGTTCCCCATCTCCCTTTACCTGCTCTGTTTCTTTCTAGAGCGCTAATCACCTTCAAATGTCCTATATATTTAAAAATATTTGTTTGTCTTCCCTCCTCTCCCATCAAATGGAGACTCTAAAAAGCCAGGGAGTTTTGTTTGCTTTATCCAATGCTGTATTTCCAATGCCTAAGATATATCTGATATCCAATAAAAACAGAATAAATATTTGCTGAATGAATGAATAAATCCATCAAGACATGCAGAAATAAATATGAAGATTCGATATACTAGCTCGAGCACCTGGGTGGGTTCTAATTGATTATTGTTTAGCTGGTTGCCTGAAGCCTGTACTCATCAATGGGATGTGCCAAATAAAGTTGAAATGCCAGAAATAAATTGGTATCTTGTAGAAAAATAAATGCAAAGAATTTAGGGAGATTGGGTTTTCCCCAACTTTGTTCCTCAAGATTATATTGAAAACACTTTCTTCACTAGACGTTAGGAAATCCCTTGGTGAGGGGAGTGCAGCATTCTTTAAAAAGACTGCAGTTATTATCTCCAGATAGGGATGATATCACCACAAATATTGGCATCCCATATTGACTGAGGCCAAATAGCAGCACTTAATTGGTAAAGCAGGGGGGTATGGTTCCCATAAGAATCAACAGGTTGAGAGTGATGATAGTAGTGTGACATGCAGAAAACTTTGGAAGTGGCCAATTGATCATGAGGATTCTAGAACAGAAACTGATGATACCCCACTAAGGTCCCATTTAAAAACCCCTAGGTTTGGCAGTGACTTGAGTGGCCACCACTTTGGAATGTCATTGTTCCTTCTACCTTGCCTAACCTGAATCATATCATAGACCTAAAGATTCTTAAACAAAGAGAAACATTTGTGTCATTGAGAAGGAGATCTGCAGTAATCTCAAGTAGATCCTCCTTTTAGTCTTTCTCTAGTGTCTTACAGAGAATACATTACTGGTAATTATTATATGATCCATAGGTAGCAGGATACTGAAACTCTGGCTTGTGACTGAACTAGTTGGAAAAGGACTGAATATCCCCTCAGGGATAGCTATGGTGACTGAATAATTTTATAAATTACAAAATTATAATATAGATATTCACTTTTGGGGAGAGGATGCACATATTTTCATTTGGAATATAGGTAATCTTCTTATGTCAGGTATGAGTACGCTGTTGTTGCTTTGTCTGCAGATATGTATATGGGAAGAAGGTTGTGTTTGGGTGGAGAAGTCAAAGGAGTAGATTATTGATGATCTTGCTTCTGTAGCAACCACTCCTATTATCTTTTAACTTGTGTTTGGTATTAGTCATTTTTAAGTTTCAGTACAACTAATGTCTCTTGTTTACGAATTTTTTTCACTCTGAACTCTGCCCCATGTAGTCAAGACCATACAATTTAGTCTTTAATTGTGTACTGCATTGTTCTTAGGTAATTTTATATATGTGTGTCTTTTCCATCCATGAGATTGCTTTGCTTTAAGATGAGGATGTTATATATTATCTTTTTTGTCATATTCTATAACCTCTGGACTATTAGTCTAATGGAACTTCCATATTCATGGTATTTCTTCCTATCTAATATTTCACTCATTTATAATTCAGAAATGCAAAGACCCAACATCTCAATCATAAGAAAAACAAGTGGACAAATCCTGACATCCAAATTCTGAAAGTATGGGAAAATTAAAATACATCAGCATTTTTGAGGCTACTCAAATGGAAGGAGATCAAAGCACCCACTCTTTATTCTATGAAACTAACCAGCAGAGGGAGCAAAAGAGATATTTAAGTGTTCCTGTTTCTGCTTGCAGAACTTCCACGATGGTTGCTGTCTAGAGCGAGGCTGTATTTTTAAATATATATTCCCCCTAATCCCAAGGCAGAAATTCTGCTGTATAATTACCACATGCCTGTGAAGTCAGTTCTAAGAGATTCTACCTGCAAGATTTCCTTCCATAATTTTAAGTGTAAACCTTAAAAACTACTAGCTGAAAATCCAGGACTAAAATTTTAGGCCTTCAAAACTCTAGATGGCTTAGTAAAGCAAAGGGATTTTGCTGTTTCTTAGGATAAATGATGTTTACTAATTTTTGCTATGTTCTATGTTATCTAAAGACTTTCTCTACAATGAATGTTTTACTACATTCAAAGTAAAATTGTATTTTCTGTATAATTGGGAAAATCACAAAGAGAAGGTCTCTCTGAAAAGAAGCTTTTAAATATATATAAATGGAAGTATATATGTATACATATATATATATAGCACATATATTTTACATAGTATGTGTCTGTATTCTCATATAAAATGTCTTTTAAAACATTACAGATAAAAGAAGCTTCTCTTTATTTTGCACATTTTGGCCGAAACAATTCTGTCAAGTATAATCGTGAAGATGGCCAAAGACTCATGTGTGATTTACAGCATCCTTTGCAAAGCTTTAAGAATGTCATTTCTTGCATTCTTTGGATTAGTTCAATATGAGTTTTCCTTGGATATATAATATTTTATTTTGAAAACTGTCCTGTGAATATAATAAAGTTATATTAAAGTACAGCCACAAGGGAAGTGAATAAACAAAAAAGAATAAAAATATGTGATAATTCAGAGCAAATATGAATTTATTATAAATCATTTTATTCATCTACTAAGGGATATCAGGAAAAGAAAACATTATCGCATAGTTCATTTTTAAAGAGAAGATAATTTAATTAATAATACTCATTTTGTTTCTTTTGTGTTGGAGATGTATAAATACTTACACCAGTAAAATGTAACATAAACTGGGAATTTATAACACGAATTGGAAATTTCCAGATATTATAGCATGGTGGAAATCTTTATCACCAATGTAATTTCTGACTGTAGGTAGAGTTACAGTAGATTTAGTTATCTGAGTTGACTTTCAAAAACAAGTCATATGTAGATTCCTCCACTGAGACTAATGAGATTATTTTTATGAGCAAGTAGATTGGACACCTTTGGGCATGTGTGCATGTGTTTGTGTCTGTATGACTTATCAACTATAGAAATAACTTCAATATTTGCCTCCTCAAGGAAGAAACAAACTTTCTAAGTGTTGTGAAAGTCTTTTTTTCCTATTGCCTATTTCTATCCTGTAATAAATTAGTTTTTATTAGAATGTGGTCATTTGTTTTGCTTGAGGCATAAAATCACAGGATAACTGGATCTCTATCGGGGATACCTTTTCTGTCCTCCGGCTGGGTGGTTGGGTTGTGCAATTCATGGAAAGAACAGCATTATGGCCTTGAGAAGAATACTCCACTGTTTTGTAAGAACATCCAGAAGAGAAGCAAATAAACCAATGTTGGCATTCATTTCATTAAAGGCACTGATAATGCATGGTTTGAAAACTAAAAGTCAAAAAGCACCTTTTACTTTAAAAGAATTTAAATCCCTAGGGAGATTTAACTGCCTGGTGCCTCTTGATAAAAACACTTAAAGCAGCCCATTGTTTTAGATTTTTTGCTGGAAGCATGATAACATTTGAACTTGTCGAAGTGACTCAAAGATTTGGAGAAAATGTTGGAGAGAAAGTGGTTTTGTATGGTGCAGAAAGTTGGCTTCAACTAGTGGTCTGAGATGTCAGTTCTAGACCCAACTTTATCACTCAGCAATTGCTTGTTGTTGGCCAGTTCAACAAATTTGTCTCCTCATCTGCCGAGTAGTGTGCCTCTTCTTATACGATATGATTAAATAAAGGAACTTTGAGAAAACCTACCATGTTATAAAAATATGGGATATCTTTATTAAAATTATTTGTTGATATTAAAAATACTCAAATAGATGATTTTTATGGCTGTTTTGAATGCATTTTTATTATATTCTAGAATATACAGGTTGGAAATTATAAACTTGAACTAAGACTAAGCAAAAGTGCTTTGTTCTTTGGCAATGAGGTAAAAAAAATGCAGTATTCCTTAGCACATTTGTGGCAATTAGGGAGATAACCTTAACAGGTTATCAAATTCACAACCTTTTACAATGGATCAAACTTAAGCCAGTTTGATTAAATGATATTTTCCATTGCTTATAAAGGCTACCACATCCAGCCAGCACTCTATTCCAATACAAGCAATTTCAATATTATGCAATCCTTTCTTAAGTAATTCCTGATTCTCAGGCCACACCAGCCTGGGGATAAAAATAAAATATTACAATTGTTGCAAATTGGTATTACTCTAGCCTTGCTCCTATATACTATACGAGAGCTCTAGGCCACCATTGCATTTCTAATAAATAATTATAGCGTTATTATGTCATCTCCAATCTGAAAATTTATCTTTTCCACTGCCCAGTGGCATCCCATACTTTATATTATTTCTCTCTTACCCTGATTACATATAGCATGTCTCCTGCCTTCTGGTATCAAAAACAGCACCTTTGCACCAATGCCACTCTATGGATATGACTCTAGAAGAAGCAGTGTCTGTGCCCACATTGCCAGTGCTTATTGCCGAGTGTGTTGATGAATCTGTCTTAGAATTAGACACCAATATCTTCTGCTGTAGGGGATGAGACTAGCCCCGGTGCTGCTGTTGCCTTGTGATCTGTATCTTTGTTTCAGCTGTTCTTGTTTTTACCTGTTTTGACTGCTGCCATGCTCTAGTACTTGGCCATGAGTCTGGAAGCTCTGAGACAAGAAGTATATGTGACTGACACTGTGCTGTCTGCATAGTTATACCTTCCCTTTGATTTTGCCACATCATCCTTGGACCAAATATACATGTCTCAATTTTCTTTTTTTCTGTGGTTTTATCTAGGAGGAGCTTGTCTCCTCTGTAATACTTCCTAGAGTGCACATTATATTGTTGTGAATATTGTTTAGGCTTAAACTGATACACTTTACCCCCAATGTCCCAATAAAATCTGTTTATTGTACTAACTTTGAGACTTTTCCTTTAGTTTGGGTCTTAGAGAGAGAGGGCTCTCATTTTTTATAGTAGTACATCATACGCTTACTGATCATGTACAGCTTTTGCAACCATCAAATCTGCAAAAAAATCAATCTCTAGTTTTTAAAGTAAGGGTGTTGTTTTATAGACTCTCTCGTCTTTTTGATTGTAGGCTTGAACTCTTCTTTAACTTTTTCACAAAGTGGGATACCTTATTCTAAAATATGACTTCTCTTTTCTATAAGGTTCCTTTGTTCATCAAGCCTAAATGATGAGATGGAGCATTGTTTATGGGGTCCTAACATAACCCCCCTTCTCAGTATGCCTAGTGTTACTGGAATCACACAAAGCATACATACTTTTTAAATGATGCATAAGAATGAAGTGTTATAGCAGGCTCCTGGTTTACCCTGGCTTGTAGTTTCCTGAGAGATGCCAGAATTGGCCAAGGAACTTCTTTTTAAATAGATGGAAAAAATTCCATGGAAGACAAACATAGATCACTTTTTAGAAATCATTTTTCTTCTACTTCTATTTAGCTTGTCCGTCCATAAATATCAAACCCCACTTTCAAAAGGTACACATAACATATTTGTATTGAAATATAATAGCGGGGATTTTGAATACCAATTTAGACATTTGACAAACGTCATTTTGAAACAAAGATTTTATTCCCTGATGAATAAAATCTCAAGAAGACATCAAATTTGGTTGTGTCTTAAAAATTGTATGTCAATTCATTAGTAAATATCAGAGAGCAGATTGATATGTTTCCTCAATATTTTTTTTCCCTAACTTATCTCAGACAGTATGTCTTATGGGGTCTTTCTTTTAGAGTGACCCCATGACATGTTCTGGAAAAGAAGGGTTCCATGGTCAGTGAGTCTAAGAAAGGCTTGAAACCATATTCTCAGAGGTCCTGCAGCAAAAAAAAAAAAAAGAAAAAAAAATGCTTAACTCTTTAACTCATCTATTACCAAACTAAGTTGACCAAATAATCACCCCTTCCTTTTTGTTTTTATACAGGGACACATTTAACATCTTGTGGAACACACTTTGGTAGCTATTGTTCTGTTTTAAACTCCCTAACCCTTTTGATGGAAAGAATCCTTTATTCCAATTTTCCCTTCAATAAATATTTCAGGTATTTCCCTGGTTTTATTGAGTCAACCAGGAGTTTTGATACAGTATGCATGTGTAGCTTTGTCCTACTCATATTTTCATATGCATTTTCCACACATACTTCTTTGGCAAAATAAGTGTTTGAATTAGTTTCTCATCATAGGGTAAGGCAAATGCAAAAAGGATATATATGTGTATTTTTTAAGTGAAGTCTAGGTAGATTTTTGGGCTCAGAATGGTGCTGAGCTTGGCAGTCTCCTATTTGAAAAAACAGCAAATGTGCAGGATTTTCAATGAAGGGGCAAGCATCTCAGAGAAGCAATGAATTCAATAGCTCCAAGAGACTGTAGGTATCCCCTAGTGTTAATGTTTTATTTTGTGCCCGTAATCAGAAGCCCAGATTACCAGAGTGACTGGCTTCAGATTGGGCAGCAGCTGTGGCAGAGCTGAATTTAAGCCTGGCTTCATGAATCTTCGTCCTCTAAATTTTCTGCTAAATGGGGGCCTCTTAGATCTCTGGTGGAGTAGTAATCAGACCTTGTCTCAAATTTATCTCTACTATTTTCACCAAGAATAAAAGTCCACAAGCACTGACCTTAGTTTTAAAAAACAGATGTAGAGCTGACAATGCATAACATGTGGTAAAAATTCCTTCCAAATATTAAACTGAATCCAAATATTTCTGAACAAAAGTGTATGTGGTGCCTGGGGGGTGGGGGCGGGGGTGCCTGTGTGTGTGCTTAGGATGGTAGTGGTGAGGTGGGTGGGGAAGGGACATGCACACTGTAACTGTTCTAACTAGGCTAGAAAATACTCTTGTCTTGGGCTTCCAGGAAATAAAATAAGTAAAATCATCATCCTATTCAACTAACTGTGGATTATTTTTTCGTAGGCTATTTCTTTTTTTGGAGCAGTATTAAATAGGCCACGAAATCAGTCGGTAGTGAAAGATGACCTGGTAGTAATTATTTCCCTGTATCCCTACTGACTTGGATAAACCAACTTTTCTTTGCTGGGTACAACCTAACTGAAAATGCAGATCCGATGACGAATGTCCTGGGTGTGTCAAAATGGCAGGCAGGCAGCATTCACAACTCATCTCTATTTAGCATTTCACTCTGTTTCCAGATTAATGTTGGTTTTCTCTGAACTCATCGAGCTAAGTTCTTTGACAGGGGAATACAGATCCTATTGCAATTACCTGGAAGAATCTCCATTCAAGTAGTTGTTGGAAGTCCTTTGGGTTGAGTAGAGGTTTCAAGAGGGAAATAAGCACTGCAGAATTCTGTCCAGCTGTGTACAAATATTTACGGGAACAGTCACAGCAACTAAAATAATAGATGCAAAGAAAAACAATTACCAAAGAAATATGATATTGTTTAGGTGCAGCAGAATATTCCATGGCTTTCCTCTTAATTCTTCTCCCTTATGGCTGTGTTTATTAAATCTCAAGGAATCAGAAAAATCTCTGAAGTTGGAAAGTGGTTGTCAAGAACTGAATGTGTAGTAATTGCTATTATTTTTAAGAACAAGGACTCTTCTTAAAGAAAATAAAAAGTTATATGTTGGTTCATCTACCAAAAGATCACTTATGATATTTGACAATTAAAAAATATAAATAATAACAAAATGTTACTTTTTAGAAATATCTGTGTAAGAATTTGTAATTTATTAATTACTACAGCCCTGACCTGAATTAGAAAAAAGGTGGTAAAATATATGAGCGGAATTGTATTTATTTAATTTACAAGGATAGGGTGGAGTTCATATAGATTTACTTATCTATTATGATAATTTTAATTCTCAGGGATTCAGAGTCCAGAGTCTGGGAACACTGGGTTTTAGCATAAAGGTAATACTTTATGCAACCTTCATGTAACCTTCGCTTGCTTTGTCACCTCCCCCTTTCCAGAACTCTGTAGAATATCCTCTTCACAAAAGCCATGTTAGACTCTTCTTTCTTAGTCACCCCTTCCCTGCAACCCACTACCCCTGGCCCTCCTACCTCTACCTGCCAGGCACCTATCAATTCTACCTCCTGAATATCTCTCAAATCTGTGTTGGGGGGTTCTCTCATGTCTTCAGACCTGGATTATTGCCACAACCCTCTTGCTAGTTCCCTTTCCTTCATTCTTGATCTCTTCTAATCTGTACTTGAAACAGCTACCAGAGTTCTATGCCTATAATAATAAAATGCATTGAGCAGTTACTGTAAACCAGGCAGTTAACCTCATCAGGTCATTTAATTCTCATGATAATATCATTACTCCATTTCGTTAGATAAGGAAATTAAAGCTGAGTTGCCCTAGAGTCACACAGCAGTAAGAGGCAGAGTCAGGATCTGAACCCTGCAGGGTCTGAAACCCAGTTTGCCTTTCTAACTATTGCGCTATGCTGCTGCTTCAAGCTAATCAGATCACGTTGCTCTTTGTGTTAATATTGCTGTTCCTATCATTCATGAAATTGTCAGTTTGGGAAGGCAACAATTTTCTTTGCATGCTCTTGTTTTGCTGAGTAAAACAATTAGGAAAAACTATATGACAATATTTTATGGTTGCTTTATGGTATTGACTGTTAATTAAGTTCATTCCTAAATCAAAAGCATTTCTATGATGCAGAGACAATGAATGGGTTGATTTGTAGGTTAGAGGAGTGTGAATGTTAGAGAATTTTAGATCTTTAATTAACTGGTTGTTGAATTCGGTTGATTAAAAGCACCATATGTATGAAGTCACGCTCATTAATTCAGTTCCTGTGTGGGCCACTTTATTTAGTCATGCTTGCCCCCTTAACCTTGGCCCACCTCCTTGCTAATGCATATTGTTAGTTGAAAGCAAAGTACAGTGTGAGTGGAAAAGTGCAAATCCCTCTCACACTTGGAAAAAATTATCCAACATGCATGTCCCATTGACACTTCTGGAGAAGCAGGGCATAGTATTAAATCTTTGATGATTTTCAGTTCTCTTGAAAAATTCATTATGTGACAAAATTACGTAAATCATGTAAAAATTTTAATATCGTTTATAAAATTACTTTAATTACATTTTTAATAAATTAAACATTAAGACATATAATAGATTCTAAGAAAAAAACTACACTGATATCCTTGTTTTTAAAGAAAAATACATTCACTTATCTAGATAGGAATGGTTGATAGCTACTCGAGCTTTTTTACTCAGAGTATTCACTTTTTTCTGTTTTATAATAAATTATTTTTTTCTAAAGTGAATGATGGTGATCTATGATACAGGTTCATTTTCATATGCTTGAATTGGAGCTGCCATAACTGGAGAAATATAAAGAAAACCCAAATTCATATTTTTCGGATTCTTTTTCTTTCTTTCTAACCACATAAATGAATCACCACCATCTTTCTGGTGTCTGTTTAATTCTTGTTTACAATACTATTGCTGTTATATTGCCATTCTGTACAATTACCATGAAAGAATGATTTTTTTCTTTGTATTATTTAGTAGAGAGGAATTAATTTATTTGTGTAATACATCTTTATTGAGTTCCTGCAAAGTGAATACATATTTATTGAACACTGGTCCCTGGAAATAAAACCGTGAGCAAAAACAGGACACGTCCCTTTCCTCATGGAAATTTAGAGTATAGTGGGGATGATAGACATCAATCAAATAATAGCTTATTGAACAAATATTTATTGAGTATCTCTATGTGCCCAGCAGGTTCTCTGGCACTGAAGATACAGAGATAAAAAGGACCTACAAAAATCCCTGTCCTCATTGAGTTAATATTCTTATGAGAAGACAGAGTCTTAAAAAAAGTAAAAATGCATAATATGTCTGATGATAATAAATGCTATGGGAAAAATCAAGCAAGATCGTGCTATGGAGAGTGATGGGATGTAAGGGTTCAATTTCGAATAAGGTAGTCAGTAGGGCTCCACTAAAAATGTGACATTTGAGCAAAGAGGTGAAGGAGGTGAGGGCAAGAGTCGTATGTTTATCTAGGAAAAGAGAGAAGAAAAGGGCAAAGCTCTGAGACAGGAGAATACCTGGTGTGTTCTCAGAACACCAAGAAGGCCAGAGAGGCTGAGGAAGAGTAATCAAGGGAGCAACCGGTGCGAGGTGGAGTCAGGGACGGGACAGGAGGCCAGGCAGGTGGCCTCAGCATGACATGCAGAGAAGAAGATGGTGAGCCATTGATAATTTTTATTATCTGATTTAGATTTTAATACCTTTCTGGCTGCTGTATTGTGGGTAGACTGCTGAGGGCAAGAAGGGAGCAGAGAGGCATGTCTCTGATCTGGACTAGAGGTGATGGTGCATTGGGCCAAGATGGCTGTGGGGCGGGTGGTGATAATTGGTTGGTTTTTATGTACATTCTAATATTCCCAATAAGTGGGACAGTATAATTGATTATATCTAGGGGCAAGTATATTGGGTTCATCTATCATACCAAAATATTTTCTAGTTTTCTTATATTTAGAGGTTATAAAAAAACCATAAAATTACCAGTAGCTAATTTATATTTTATTATCTTCTCATTGAAGACCACTCAATGAATTTTCTTTTTTATCTAAATTCCAAAACTTACAGTGACTTAAAGGCCAACCTAATCTACCTTGCTGACCAATATGGTACTAGCCACATATGGCAATTAAGCATTTGGAATAAGCCTAGTCCAAAATGAGATGTGCTGTATATATAAAATAGACAACAGATTTCAAAGCTTAGTAAGGAAAAATGAATGCAAAAAACTTTTGGGCATGAACAGAATGCAACTAAGTTCCCTGCCAGTTGATAGCAAGGGCGATCTTTGCCCCACTTTCCAGTAAATCCCTTCTCATTTACATTTGCTGTCCATATTTCTATCAGCATTCTGCTCACCACCATTTAACCAGTCTCTAAAACTTTCTCTGGTTTTCCTGTCTTCTAAACTTTCACCAGCATCTAGGCTTTTTCTAGCCTGCTCATTCACACATTCTTCCAGCTTCTGCTCAACACTCAGTTCTGAAGGTGCTTTCACATTTTCAAATATTTGTTATAAGCAACACCCCAGTTCTCTGGTACCAATTTTCTGTATTAGTCCATTTCTGTTGCTTATAACAAAATGCCTGGAGCTGGGTGATTTATAAGAAAACAAAATTCATTGCTTACAGTTGCAGAGGCTGGGAAGTCCAAAGTCCAGGGAACTAATCTTTTAAGGGTCTAGGTCATGGTGACAGTGACCCAGGGGTCTCACATGGCAGAAAATGGTGGAACACATAGACAATAATAATCAGATTTTTAAAGAAAACATCTTTACCATGTCTGCTACATTTTTCACTTTTTATGCCAGCAAAAATGGTAGTTAATGAATGTAAAATAACTGTTGAATGATTTTATTGAAACATCCTATGTACTTTTTATCATAGTAATTAAACTGAAATTTAAGGTGTGAAAACACCTTTAAAAGCCCTAAGTTCTATTTGTCCATTTGTGTTGTAATTGTAGGACCATATACTGGTCAACTGGATTTTTAAATATTTTTTCATTTACTTTTCTATTGTAAATCTAGTGTATATTTGATGGAGTTTGGATGTATCGTCCCCTCCAAAACTCATGTGGAAATTTGATCTCCAATGTTGCAGAGTTGGAAACTGATTGAGTCATGGGGGCGGATCCCTCATGAATGGATTAATGCTCTCCCTGGGGGAGGGGAGATTAACGAGTGAGTTCTCACTCTATTAGTTCCTGCCAGAGCTGCTGCTTAAAAAGACCCTGGCACCTTCTCTCTCTCTCTCTCTCTCTCTCTCTCTCTCTCTCTCTCGCTTCCTCTCTCTCTCGCTTCCTCTCTCTCTCGCTTTCTCTTGCCATGTGATCTGCTTGTACCTGCTGGCTCCCTGCCACTTTGTGCCATGAGTAGAAGCAGCCTGAGGCCCATTCCAGGTGCAGCTGTCCCAGAATCGTAAGCCAAATAAACCTCTTTCCTTTATAAATTACCCAGTCTCAGGTGTTTCTGTTCTAGCAACACAAAATGGACTAAAACAATATTCAGTATTGAAGTTTAGAAAATACAGCATAGCAATAAGAATAAGTTTAAAATCTGTCATTATCCTAGCTTCTAGAAATAACCTCTATTGACATTTTGATGTAGTGATTTACAGTTTTTTTCTTTGTCTGGGTCCATGTGTGTACATGCATGTGTACGTGTGTGTGGTGTTACTGTGTACATTACTTACCAACCTGCTTTTTATCTCTGAATTTGTACAGTAATTTGGTTATGAGGCAAGAATGTAGCCTTGGACTGTGAACATATTTAACATATACATTGTAAATGCTGACTTTTTGAATTTTAGAAGCTAATTTTTGATTGGCCTTGCTTGGTGTAAGACTATACAGGTGAAATACATCATAGGGCCATCCTGGCAAAACTCATCCCTGGGTCATTCAGAGGCTGTGCTCCTCAGTTACAGCTTTTTTTGTTTCCTGGAAATCCTCAGATCCTCCTCTGTGATACCAAAATATCAGATTCTTGCAACACTGCATCTCACCGTTGCCAACACAATCTGTTGTAGTGAACTTGTATTTGTTTTTCTTGTGTTCTTTAGAATTCTCAATCTCACTTTCCTTTTTTTCTGAATCAAAGGCATTTCATTTTGGCTTCAAGTTATTTTTCCATCTGCTTTGTACCAATGATTTCTGAGTATATTCAGTGGTGAGAGCACTGGATTGTTCCATTTCATTCTTGATCACTTTAGAATGACAGTTCATTTAACTGTTCTGGGCCCCAGTTTTCTCATGATTAAAATGAGGATTTTGGTGGTATGCCCTCTGAAGTCTTTTCCACATCTAATGTGGAATGTCTGCATGTCTATAACAGCAGTGTAAAAGCATGGAAAGAGCATGGCCCCTGCATCAGAGAAAAAGCTGAGTGCACATCTTGGCGCTCTGTGACTTTGGGCATGCTGCTTATTGTTTCCAAGCTTGTATTTTCTTACATGTAAAAAGGTGGTATAGAAGATATTATTGTATTTGGCTCCATGTAACAGAAATCTGATTATAATGGCTTGAACAAATAAGAGGTTTATTTTTCTCACTTAACGAGAAGTCTGGAGATAAGCAGGTCAGAGCTAGTATGTCGGCACCTTCATGTTATCATTATTCTGGGCTTCGTCCACTTGTTTATTCCACTATCTTTAGTGTATGGCTTCCATCTTTATAATTCTACCAGTAAATATGTTCTGGGCAAGAAGAAGAGAGAAGGGTGAAGTTCAAAAGGGGCATGCCAGTTGAATTTTCGTGAGGAAATCAAATCTCATAGACTGCCACTTCACCTCATTAGCCAGAGCGGTGACACAATGTTACCCCCAGCCATGAGGAATCTGGGACATTATATTTTTGCCAAACATGTTGACATCCTGAATAAATTTTTCCTAGTAAGGAAATTTCCTGTCAAGGAAGTTTCCTAGTAAGGAACTTTCCTAGAAAGAAACAAGGTGGGCATAGGTAATGGGTAGGCAATATCAATGCCTACTCCCTCCCTTGGTTGTTGGGAGGTGCTATGAGATGACACATGTGAGACAGA
Source organism: Cynocephalus volans (assembly GCF_027409185.1). Lineage (NCBI taxonomy): Eukaryota > Metazoa > Chordata > Mammalia > Dermoptera > Cynocephalidae > Cynocephalus > Cynocephalus volans. Next base: position 85,597,246 of record NC_084464.1, read on the forward strand.
CACACACTGGACATTCAAATAAGGACTTTCCCTATTTTGTGGTTATTACTATTTTATGCTGAATGATCATGATAATGATACTTATGTGATTTAATCATTGTTGCATTTTAAAAAATACATGTCTAAATAATGTAAGAAGTGTCTTTTTCCCACGTGTTTTGCGTTAAGTTCTGTTTTGTTATCCAATGTGGCTTGAGAGTCAGATCTCTCATTTTCATTTGATCTAGTAGATATTAAAAACTAATAAGAAGCAAATAAATTGCAAAAATATGTATTGAACCTGTGTAAAGGTGAAAATTCTAAATGAATAATAAAAGTTAACTTTGGGACATGTTTAATACTTTTGAGTCAATATGGGTGAAAATCCTATCAGGTAGAGAAAATGACCACTTATGTAGAGTGATTTGAGAGGAAATTGGAAAACATATTTTCTTTGGAAATGCCTCCTTTCCTAAAATGTTTCCCCCTAATTCTTTTATTACTGTCACATGCTTAAAATGCACACTGTTAGAATCATTAAGAAAATATATTTCCATGAAACTTCTTCCAAAATGTGTTATCTGGAAGGAGATTCTGACTAAGACATTAGCAATGATTTTTAAAAATCTTTTTTAAAAAAACCTTGTCAACAGCTGTAGTACTAGAAATCTTGTAAACACGTTGTTGTGAAACTGGGCAGAGGCAAGGTACATTTTGTGGTTTAGAGAGTGGTAAGGAATGCTTGACTTAAATTCAACTCTGATTTTTGATACTATTCTGATATTTGACAGGAGCTGTGTATCACAGATCCATAAAGTACTTTCAGTGATATTACAGATATGACTAGTAATACTTCAGAACTCCTTAGAGCCTTAATCCCCCCCCCAACCCCCACCCCTGCCCCATCACTGCCATTAAACACTGTGGAAATAGGACTGTTTTACGGTTCTAAGAATGCCTTTATTGATAATCAGAATGGTACCCTTTTGACTATATGAATGTTCACATTTAAGAAATTTTTTCCAGGTTGATTGAAACAATAGAAAGAAGTAGCTTGTTTTACTTAGACTATTCGATTTTTTACTTGTAATTCAGTGTGCTGTATTAGCATTGATTTGCATGGTCAAGGGAGTAGGAGCGACATTGAGTAGTCATGTAACTTGTTAGACTAAATTGCACTTTCTTCTATAAATAAGCTCACTTGAAAGGTTTAGATTTGTTCTCTAATCCACTTGTTATTAGTCTTTGAAAACTCAAATCCCTTAAGTTTATTTAGCAAACACTTATGTAGGCATAAGGAGGCATTTAAAAATGGCTTCAAAAGCATTTTATAAATATTGACAGAGTTAATCCTTATTATAACCCAATGAGTTAGATATTGTAATTATTTCCCACTTAACAGTGGAGGAAACTACAACAAAGAGAAAATGAACAACTTGCCTGAGATCACACAGCTAGCAAGCAGCAGAGTCCACATTCAGACAAAGCAGTCCAGGGCCCAAGTTCTAACCCACTGTTCTTTGACTTGAGGAGCATGCAGCCAGATGGCTTCACAATCTTTATTGTTAGTTATCTTCTGTCTTAAAATCCTGTGTATGTTGGAGTTTTAATAAAGAATATTTTGGTAGTACTTTTGCTACAGCCAGTCTAGTTTTCTACACAAACGATCCACTATTTGTGGTATTAAATTGATCAGGTGCTAGTTTTTATTTAAGTAGCAATATTTTCACTTCACTTTTCAAAAGTAAGTGTAGAAGTGTAGTCTGCACATATTCTCAGAAACACATCATTTCCTCTTATAACTTCTATAAAAATAATAATCACCCAAAGCATTAAACATTTGAATACAAAAATAAAACTTTAAAACATCTTGTAATGACAGACAGTAAGCTACTCCAAATGGTTAGTGTGTCGGTGGCTTGTGCCACCGTGCAAGAGTCTTATTGTGCAAAGAAGTTAAAGATAAAAAACAAAAACCAAAAACAAAACTTCCTAGTATTAGAGGACACCCCAGTTGTTATTTAAAGTGAGTTGGTCATTTCTATAATCTTTCAAATATTACTCCTAGGGCAACTAGAGAAACCTGAGATTGCTGATTGAGTCAGGTAGGAGAAATAAAAAAGCGGAAACTTAAAAAATGATGTAAATACGTTCATATGTGGCTGTTAGCCAAACAATCACACTTCGCTTTTTTGGGGATCCTCTGTGACAAAGGATGGTGATGTTTCATTCTACGTGAAAATGAACTTCCATTTGCTTTTAGAGGGGTGGCAGGGTGTTTGCCAGCTATTTTTAAGAAAGCTGATTCTCATTTTTTAAAAAAATTCTGTATTCAGTGACATGTTGTAGCTTGAAATTGGCCATGGTGGGAGTATTTACATCACAAAATCAGCTAACAGTGGAGATCAAGGCTTTTCTTTTTCCCCAGAGACAGTTGTTAAACATTTACCAACACACTGGAGGGTGTTTGGATACATAATGAATACATGACATTTAAAAAATTTCCTCTAATAATTTAAAAACAAGCAAACAGATGGACAATAGAGATAAATACTATCCCTCTGCCTTAGCTTTACTTATTTCACACTATTTTTTTCTTTTCTTGGTGATTGAAAGATTGTCTTAGGAGGAAGGTAATCAGTCCTAAGAACATGAAATTCACCACTGAACCCTGTAACCAGACTTCGCAAAACACCATCTCTGTCAGCCATGGGAAGCTTTGTCAGGAAAAGAGCGCTCGTTGGGTTTTCATTTCCATTTTTTTCACCAGACATTTACAAAGAAAAATGACTTCCTACTGAGTATCCATTAGCCCCCAGCACCGAGGCTAATGAGCAAACTGCGACTGAGCTGGAAAGCAAATAGCTATGAGTCACCAAATACACTTAGCGGGCGCTTCCTGCTCGGCCTCCTGCGTCACTGCAGACACTTGTTCCTTAGCAGCGGGGTAAAAGGCACAGTTGCGCAATCTGCACAATGCGGGGAGAACTGCTGATCTAATGGAGCTCCCCGGAAAGGACGCCCTGATTTGTACTCGTGGAGTCTTCTGCGCACGTACATCCCAGCGTTTGGGATTTACGTTGAGGTTGAAATGCTCTTCAATGAATAATACTGAGCTAAGAGCACCCTTTTAAAATATATTGCTTTATCAAGAACAGAAAGCCAAACAAACAGGATTGAGAGAAAGCCTGCTTTTTCGGCACAAATATAAATAAACATGCCATTGAGAAGCAGGTAATGACAAGAACAACGAAGCAGCCAAGATTAGGGAAACAGTAAATGCTGCCCCACAGGAAGGAGCCTTGCTCTGGGGGGTTTTGTTTGTTAGTTTATTCTTGTTTCGTGCCTTCCTAATCACGGATGCTGCAAATGGGAAAAAGGAGAAGTTTGTGGCTCCAGGGCTTCCTAGGAATGCTTCACAGCATCGAATAGTCAACAAGCAGCAGATGGAAGAAAGAGATTTCTGATTAGCCGATGGGAAGGAGGTGACACACTTAGGGGTACATGGAAGCTAATGGGAACAAATGTAATTTCAAGTTTATGTTACTGAGCAAATGATGCTGATGCCTTGATGAGCGGCTGAGCATTCACTAAGGAACATTTTTATTTTTAAGAACGATTTTTGTCAACCATTAGGTGGTGAGCATAATGAAGCAAAAGTTCGGTTCGGTGGGAACTCTTGGAATGCTTGAGTCTAATTTATTTATATTCTGCTTGGTTCCCCCAAATTTTTTAAGCCAGTCTAAGAAAGAATATGTGATACGACAAAGTGAGCAAATTGAGCAAAAGAGAAAATAAAGCTGAAAAAACAATAAGTACAAGGTGAAGTTAGTTCATGGTTTGCATGATTGAGGCTTCCTTTACAGCTACTAGAGGTGGGCTATGGATTTGGCTTTGAGCTTTTAGGTAATCAAGGTAGAGAGGACAATACGAAGAATGATTGACTTATTGTCTGTAGGATGAACACAAACCAGTTGCTCAGGAAAAACACTGCTATTCTACACTGGATAGTGAGAAAATTTGACTGCAAAGGTCAGTAAACATTTACAAGTTGGGAGGGACACTGAGTAATAAGTATTTGGGCCTGATGGACATCCCCTTTAACTAATTTCTTGATGAACATTACATTTAAAAATGTAACAACTAACATTGTAGCATTAAAAGGACCAAAAATTAGAATTAAAATTCCTATTTAAGAAAAGGGAGGAGTAAGTCTAAGTGGGAAGCATTTTAAATGGTTAGCACAGTTAATGGAAAGGAGCCTTCTACTTTTATGATTGTAAAATAACATATCCGTCTAAATTGAGCAGCAGTAAAAAATTACTCAGTAGTGCAAAGATTGGGTAGGCCTTACACAGCAGGTCTTTTGTTATTATGAAACTTCCCTGGCAATTTTAACTGTGGGCATTCAGAAGAATCAAAGTAAAGAGACACTGAACCACAGCCCTCTTTACAGAACATTCTTATTTCTTACCTAAATTTGCATTTTAAACAGAAAGGGCCTGCCTATTTGTGTGGCATGCTTTATCTTTATCTCTGCCGGTTGATTCTCTTATTCTCTTTTGTATAAGGACTGTAATAGACTGAAACTCATCAAGACCCCACTGTGCATGTAAATGTTGATGTTTAAACATGAGTTTATTTATTTTATACTCCATTCAACTTTTTTCTTGCCACGTCAGTCCATAATTTAAAACAACCTGAAAGATGGATTGAACCATTCCCTCAGGCTCACAAAAATATAATCCAGTGGTTCTTTATGTTGACTTTGAAAGATGTGGACTGGAAAAGGAGAAAGGGAGTATTGATTGAGAACAGGTGGATTAGGAACATCTTGGCAAAGAGTGTTCTTTTTAGACAGGAAAGATGGAAAAGGTTGCCCATACTTAGCACAAGAATGGATGGTGCAGCCAGGAAGAGGACCAGGGTTTCCGGCTACAAGCTTTCCCCACACCTCCCAAACTGAGAGCTTCTCTATTGGTTTTCAGACATCGTGAGGCCAAAGGTACGCACTCAAAGTGGCAATTTCTCAACCCTGGGCCCCAGAGGTTCTAAATACGAGTAGTGAGGGCAGGGCTAGCGGGATGTGGGGGATGCCACAGAAATATAATTTTGACGTTTACCTCAAGAAGATCTGTGATACAGGTGATTCACAGACATGATTTTGTCCTATATCTGTTTTCCTTTGTTTCCCTTATGTTATCACGCTGCAGAAATGTTTGCTTTTGATTCCAAACTCTGTGCATTCAGGGCCAACCTTGTGCACCAGCTCTTTCACCATTCCAAACACCAATATTATCTGTGTTTGTCCTCATATCTATCCATGACTCTCTGTACCTCTCTTTTACTTCCACAAAAGGGTACCTATGAAATACATTATATTATTGTTTATTTTTTTCCCCCACTTACTAAAAATCTTGGCATTCTTTCTGCAGTAGTGATCATACATACACCTGGATCATTCTTTTCAAGATCATTACATACCTGGATGCACCAAATATTATTTCACCATTGTTTTGGTGATATAAAGTTAGGTTGTTTCTGATTTTTTCTTATAAGAAACCATATAATGAACAACCTTGTACCAGATCTCAATGAACATACAGATTATGTCTATAGAATAAAATCTTTAAAATGACTATTGGATTAAAGAGAATTTGCTTTTAAAATGTTTTGATTAATCATTCAAATTTTTTCTCCAGAATATTTGCTCTAAATCTTATTTCCATCAAGAGCACATTAGAGTGCCTTTGCCCACAAGCTTCATATTGGATGTCATCGAACTTAAAAATTTTTGCCAATCATAAATGACAAAAATTCTCATTTTTATTTGCATTTATTTAATTATGAATAAGGTAGACCCTTTAAGTTGTTTATAAGCCTACTGTATCTTTTAAAATATGTAAATAATATGATTTTTTAAACTTTTTCTGTCGGGTTGTTTATTTGTTAATATTCTTTTATAAAAGTGTTTAGAAAATTAATAAACTAATTCTTTTGTATGATATCTGGGTTGAAAACAGTTTTTCAAAAGCAGTTTGCTTTTGCATTTAGTTTTTATTGTCTGTAATATGGAACAGTCTGTCAAAGAATGTGAAGGGCCTGCAGTTTTATTCTGTTTTTAATGTCACAGCATCATAAATGCTGATAGATGATATAGGTCTCTTAGGTCAGAGATGAGAGACAGGATATTACTCACAGCAATAGCAGTAACAAAAGTACCAGCACTTTTGTGTGATTTCCCTGAGTCCCAATTCTTACAGGAGATGCAAAATGGCCAGATAACACCTGCACAGACAGTAGGATGCATTACAGCAGAGGAACCCTGAGCTTAGGGAAACTGAACATTTTATAATGGGCAGGAAGTATGTTTTCTCTTTGCTGTAAAGCATGTTTTTTTCAGTCTCAGCACTATTAACATTTGGGCCAAGTGATTCTTTGTTATGGAGAGCTGTCCTATGCATTGTCACATGTTTAGCAGCACCCCTGGCCTCTGCCACTAGATGCCAGTAGCACTCTCAGTCATGATCATCAAAAATAATGTTCCCTGGGGAACAAAATCACCCTCAGTCAAGAACCGTTGCTCTAAAGGGAGAAGTTATTTCTATCTTCCAAGGCTGTAAACAATATAAACATCCTGGAAGTGATAGTCTGGATCAAAGGGGAATCAGTTCTTCTCTCATAAGATGTGCAGAAATGTGACAGACCTATGGAGAATTGTCTCCAAACACACTTCAAATATATACACGTCATCTCTGCATGAAAGCCATACCTAGTCTTGTCTACATCATAAAAATTTTATTATTATAGTCTCTGATACCTTTTATAACATTTTTATATGGAGTGAGAGGATAAGGGATATATCTACTTGCAAATTTTCTCATAAAATACTGTACACTCTACAATGTAAGTGGCCTCTTTCATCTTCTCATAGAATTTTAATTTAATCAATAACCTTGTGTTAAGGGGAGTATTGTTTTGGGGAAGATCAAAGGAAAGAATTAAGCTATAGATTTTCAATTTTTAGAAAATATTTATTGAGTGAGTCTTTATTTGCCAAGCACTATATTAGGTTCTGGGAATAAGGCAGGGAGTAAGACAGACTCCTTCTTGGAGCTTATATATATTGTTAGGAATAAATGGATGAATATCATGGGTTTATACACAGAAACCAAGAACTTCCAAGGAAACTTGATTTGTGGATAATTTGGTTGCACAGTTGTGATAGATCAACCAAAAGCAAAACTGACCCTTTTCCTAAATTACATAATGACTTTGATATTACTAGAAAGATAGATCTTCTGTGAGAGACTTCTGTCATACTGTGTGTTAATTTCCACAGAGTGGTGGTTATTTAGGTGGAACAAATCTTGTCATGCTTAAATTGTAGAAATTAAATCACTTGAACTGAAACTGCTCTTATTCCTAAAATAAATATATCTTTTTTATTGAGGACCCACGACTTATGGGGAGTATACAATGATTTTTTTCCCCACTAATCACTGCTTTCAACTGTGCTCTGTTGTATTATTTACTTCTGATTGTTTAATTAAATAATGGGCAGATTCCAGAATTTTTTTTTTTCACTTTTGATTCTTAGGAATCTGTTCATACCAGCTCAAATTCCAATTTCTAATTCCGTTAAAGATTTTCTTCCCCTTTTTCTATTGGTTATATGTATGCCTGAAGGTAGTCTATTAGGACACTCTGCAGAGACAAAATAGACCCTACCCCAAATTTGGTTCAGATGCCCGTCCTGATGGTAGTACACACCCACCAAGAGGGTATGAAAAGGTTAGTTACTCATATAATGAGGCCTTATGGGGACAGAAGGGAAGCTCTCAAACATGTTCAAAAATAACTCAAAGGGCAGAAAAAGGAGACTGGCTTGGGGTTTTTATTGTGGTTAAGGTTAAGGAGTGAGGCCAGTTGAGGGTTTCCGGGAGGAGAGGGGCTTACTTGATTTTATCCCTGCAGGTGCCAAATGAGGGAGCACCTGGGCTTTCTTATAACCTTGCCAATTGTATAGGTGGAGGGAAGGGGAGCAGTGGGGCTTGACAGCCGTCAGCACTCATACATCAGAAATGGAGTCAGACTTTTTACTACAGTCACTCTTTTTGTTTCTGCTCCTCCATTTCAGAGGAAGGGCAAAGAAAGATATTAAATAGAATAATAGAGTCTTTAAAATAATCTGAGTTCATTCAGAAGAAATGGCACAGAAACAATTATTTAAAAATTTTTTTTTTTTTTTTTCTTTTTTCTTTTTTTTTTTTTGTCTCTGTTGCTTATTCTTCTTTTCTGTTTTTTTTTTTTTTTTTTTTTTAAATTTTATTTTGTCGATATACATTGTGGCTGATTATTGCTCCCCATCACCAAAACCTCCCTCCCTTCTCCCTCCCCCCTCCCCCCCAACAATGTCCTTTCTGTTTGCTTGTCGTATCAACTTCAAATAATTGTGGTTGTTATATCTTCTTCCCCCCCCCCCGGTTTGTGTGTGTGTGTGTGTGTGTGTGTGTGTGTGTGTGTGTGTGTGAATTTATATATAAATTTTTAGCTCCCACCAATAAGTGAGAACATGTGGTATTTCTCTTTCTGTGCCTGACTTGTTTCACTTAATATAATTCTCTCTTTAAAAATTTTAATACTTGTCAACATAACCTGAGTGGCAGAGAGACTGCCTCTCAAAAATAGAGTTTAATTGGGAATAGCAAGGAATTGTGATCCAGAATATGTGTGCTATGGAGTACCCAGGGTACATCTGAGGGGGCTGGGGCAAGAGGAGACTTTCAAAGACAAAAGAGAGATGTTCATGTAAGCTGTTTGAAACGAAGACCATTGATTACAGGGGCTTATCACGGGCAGTGGTATTTGTTCATTGGTGGTATTGGCTGTTGCAAGGAGAGGATCTTCATAGAAGTGGCTTACCTGGAAATTCCCATTGGGAAAGTCCTTTGTTCCGGTTCCTGTTCCATCTTGAAAGGGTTTGTCTTAATTGCCTCTGTCTGGTACTGACAACTTTTCAGCAAGTGGTTGCAGTTTTTCTTTTGTATCAGTGCACAGTTTTATATTAAATAGATATATTTTACTAAAATAGTAGACATTTTACTTGATATGGGTGGTATGTGGTGGCAGGTGAGAAGAATACATCTCCGAAGGACTTAAAACCATGCTCCATCCTCCACAACCTTGCTACTCCAGGTGTGGCCTGCGCATCAGTAGCACTGACATCAGCTGGGAGCTTGTTAGAACCACAGACTCCCAGACCCCACTCCATACCTACTACATGGGGATCTACATTTTACCAAGTTCCCCACAGTAATGCTGTTCTTTAGTCCTGAAAGTAGTTAGTTCCACATGGAAAAAGTTCTTTCCACACACATACCTGTTTGACCAAATTCACCTTTAAAAATAAACCAACCTCTCAATTGGTTCTGCATTCAGAAAAGCAAGTGGATTTTAATTTTTTCTCCAACTGGATTTTAATACACAACAACATATTTTGACTAAGATTTTTACTTTTCAACTTACTGCTTTAGTGTCATATAACCATGGCTCATACATAGCGAGGTACTAATATTTTTGAGATCTTTGAGGTGAAAATGTCATGTTAATCAAAGGATTTTTTTTTAACCCTGCCCAGATTCTTAGGACATGAGCCTTGACAAAACATACAAAACAAAATTGTGTGTGTGTGTGTGTGTGTGTGTGTGTGTGTGTGTGTGTGTGTGTGTATGTACTGGTTTGTTTTAAGAGAGAAAGAACTTTGTTCTGGTAAAGCAACAAAAAGCAAATAGTGTTAGATCCATATCTAATCCTAAAGAGACATGTTACCTTCTGGGGGTCCATGTGAGTGTTTCCAAAGCGGATATTGGTTTCAAAGATGTCTAAGGCTTGTCCACGTGTGCAGGAGGGTTAGACAACAGTTAACAAGGCACAACGTCAAGGATTTGAAAGGCCTTTTACCCCCAAAATATTGTACTAGCCACTGAGTGTCTGAAAATATATCACTGTTGTATGAGTAGAAAAAATAAAACCTCAATAAAAAGGCACATTTTTGTTTAAGCAGGATGGTATTAAATCCACTAGTTTCTATTTTAATCTTATCGTGATTTGATTTCCATCTGGAATGCTTTCTCCTCATATCACATTATTCTCCTCTTGCTGAAAAGTTTACTTCTAGTCTCACCTTCTCCAAAAATAATTCCACTATGCAATCTAATATTGATTTCTCATTTCTCTAAGTCCTTTTGCACACAGGGCATGACTCACACTAACATTTTATTATACACCGTTGTTTGGCAATTGTTTTATATATATATACCTTCTCCTCCAGACTAGACTTTTAAAGTCCTTTAGGGGAGATATGATGTCTTAACAATATTGTATTCCTAGTGCTTCCAGTGGGCTTGCAACGTAATAGGTGCTTAGAAACAAGTTGTTGATTAAAGCAATTTACTCCAGTGCCTACAGGATGAAACCCAGGAGAGTTAGATTTTTCTTAGGTACATAGAATCAGAGACTCATTAAAGTTCTGCAGGAGTTATGGAAAAGAGAAGTAAAAGATGATGATGGAAAGAGAGTTGGGAGTGTTCGCAGTCAAGCTTCATGAGCTTCACAGATTTGCCTAAAGCTAACTCTTGATGCCAGCTCTGCTTACCCAAATTTGCCAAGGTGAAGGTCTGTGAAGGGTGGGTGGATGAGGTAACTAAAGCTTAAACCAGGCCCTGGCACCATTATCTTGGCCTCTGTTTCTGGCAGTGGCATACTCTCTGCTGTTGAGGTAATCATAGCACAACTGTTAGAGGCCGTGGCAGATCCCTAGGTTTTAGACTAAAGGTTTATCTGATAGTCCCTTGACCTGGCGTGTCTCCAAAGGAGTCCTGGATTAGTTCACCTAATCTACTCTTGGATTATGAAGCAGAAAGTTGCTGGCAACTAGAAACATCATCACTTTCTAGAACAGTGTGCTTCCCCCTGAAATCCTGCTGTGATTGGATTCATCACCTTCAGATATAGAGTGGGGTTTCATGACTTTGTTTCATCTGTAGGTGTTTGTGGACATTGGTGTGGCCCAGAACATCACAGAAAGTCTGCTGAAATCCCTGTCTGTTGGTTTGAGTAGTATATTCAAGAAGTTCCATTTTTTCATGTCTCTTCTCGTTTACAGGAATGCATTTGCTAGGTGCTAGCCCATCAATATCCATCGGTGCTGGGAAGATTTGTTTGGTAATTCTCATACAGGAGGGATAATTTTTTTCCCACTTCCCTAATATATAAAACTCACCCAGAAAAAATATAAGCTTTAATTACTCCACTTATTTCCTTTATTGGAGACCAGAAAACTGCCAAATGCGTGTTCTGAGGGATGGTATTTATAAAGTTCATTGCCTGTAATGCTTTATTTGCTATATCCATGCTGATGTACATGTGCTAATGATTACATTAAATACTCTTGCTGTGTCTTGGGTAAAAGGGCACAGATGTCCCTTAGTTATGTTATACTCAAACATGGATTTCTCATTACAGTTCATATGTAAGATCTCACACTAAAATAACAGAATTTGAATGATTACTCTGTTTTTAAGGTCACAGAAGCAATTACTTAATCAGTTTGAAATTCATGGTGGCTTAATATGATCTACAAACACATAAGTATCTTGCAGAATATTTGCTCAGGCAGGGCACTCTTCCTTTATTGATTCTGTAACTGCCTAAATCATTTCAATTGCCATTAATCTCATAACTTCCCTGACCACAATCCTGGATTGCTTTCTCTCCCAAATCTCAGACATTTCAATTTTCACTTTTGCATCCTAACATAAATTATCTTGGTCAGTGGAAAAAAAATCATTAAGCATTTCTAAAGTTAAACTAATCATTTAAAATGAATATCCTGCAATGTGATGGATAGGTTTCATGAGAACAAGATAATATGCCACAGTTTGTCAATGAATGACCTGAATATATTTGTTTGTAAACTCAGATATGAAGACTAGACATTTTTTAACCATCTTCTACGAGTCAGATACTGTACAAGAGGCTTTACATACATGATCTTACTTAACTTTCACCCCAGGAAAGGAGGTCTTATCATCACTCTACAGATGAAAGTGAAAAAGAATTTCAGAGAGAAAAGGAAAGGGTTAGTGCCTATCTGGTAAGAACTGAGCTGGGATTCAAACCTAAATATGTGTAACTCTGTTTTGCCTCTCCAGAGAGAAACAGAAAATATAGAAAAGTTGTTCACCCTTCAACATGATTACAACCCATAATGTCTTTGGAAAATGGCGGTCTGGGAGACTCTACCGACCCAGGTCGTGCTTCCATGACTGTTCTACTCAGGACGCCTGTGTTTGTGCAGGAGAGGCTGAACTAGCTCTGCCCCTTCTCCAGGAGAGTTTCTGGTTATAACCCAATTTAGGAAAATAAATTGTCCACTTCAACTGTGTGGTACATAAAATATTTGCCAGTCAACTGTCACCTGGTTTGAGAAAGTTTTTAATGGGCTAAGGTTCTGAGAACCTTTATTGGAACTAGAGCTCTAATAAATAACTGAGGACACCCTATCTAAGTGTCACTGTGCCGATGACATTAGTAGACCTTAGGAGGGATGGAGAAAGGGTGCAGGTGGTGATGGTAGCCAGAGGCCTTCTAGAAGAAGGACGGGATCTACTTTATGGAACTTGCTTATTTTCTTTGCAGAGCAAACAACACTTAATATTTGAGGAAACAGTGTTATCAGGATGGCTGAAAGCACTCAATAAAAAGAGCTTAAAGTTTTTACACTGTTAGATCTATGTATCAGTTAGAAATTTGCCATCAGTACTTTGTAGGACCATTGGCAGGCTGTTTAATTCCTTTGAAGTCGGGACAACCCCAACTACTGAGGCTGTATGTTGTGAATATTTGTAGTAATTTTATGTGTCTGTAAAAAATGTGTTCAGTAAATGTTACATTTTTTTTTAATCACACAGTAGTGTCATAAGTCCTTATTTTGTTTTCTAGATTAAATCTTTTTTTTAAAAAATATTGGTCTTGAGTCCCCAAGGTTTTATAAAAGTGTCACAGTTAAGTTCTAAATTTATTTTCTTTCCTTGGATTTTCTGTGAAGTTTTCCTTATGTCTTAGTGAACAAGTCTGAATGTGATAGCTCTGTGTTCTTTGAGAAAGTTAAGTTGTTCTTCTGCTATATATGAGAATATTTTTAAAAGTTCATGGAAAAATTTGTATTACCTTTACTTCAATTTTTCCATGAACTTTTTGAAATACCGTCATATGTTCTTCTCAGGAGTTAGTCTTCAGAACACATTTAGCAGACTTTGCTGTAGGTACACAGACACAGGAAAACTTAGCGATCTGATCCGTACATAGGATTTTTCAATATTTTAAACAGGATTTTAAAAATCAACATCGGTTAAGAACATTAGCATATAGCAAAACATTATTATCACATTGAGGAGCTATAGAACTAGGCATATTTTAAACAAGGATTCACATTTTGGGATTGAAACTGATTCTGTGGCCAATAAGAATCTTCCTGACTGGGTCAGCCTCTTCCACCAAGGAGCGTTAGTCTGATGCAGTGGAAGCAAGAGAGAGCTTTGCAATAAAAACTTGAACTTGAACTGGCTCCATCCTTAGTAGGTGAGTGCCTTTCGTTTAGATACCTTCCCTTCCATAGCCATGGTCCATCATCTATAAAAAATTCTAACTGGGTTATTGTGAGGCTTAAATAAATATTTACACAGAAAGTTTAATAGTAACATTTGTTATCATTATATCCACCCAAAAGACCAAAGTATCATGAATCTTGATGAATCAAGATAACGGTGGTATCAAGTCAGATGAAAGAGAAAAGCAAGGAATAATCCAAAATAGATTTTAAAATAAAACAAAAGTCAACTCTCTGTCCTCCTGGAATATTTGGCATCACTCTGACTGTGAGGACTTGAGTGGGAGGTAAAGCTGACCAGCTGACTGATGATAGGAAGAGCCAAACCTTGGGGCTGAGGTGATGAGCAGATGGATGAGGAGTTTATTCTCTCTTTATTTTCCCCTCTCCTACATTTCTTTATTAAGGACTTCCACCCTGATGGTTCAGAACCTTTCAGGTTGCCCAGCTGATAGCAACCGGTGTTAAGTAGACCCCTACCTAATTTCTAGGCAATGCTTGAAAGGGGGTTTTTCCCAGTTTCCTACTCTGGTTAACCTAATGTTATTCACAAACTGGTTGGTATGCTTAAGTAAGTGTCAACTGCTTCTTCCAAATGTAAAGCAGATCACTGTTTTTATAGAAGCCCCAGCTCAAATAATGGCATGCATATTTCTTTCACATACAACTCATAAATATCACTTGGAAATCTTAGCTTCTTTTGCCTGCCTGCAGAGAATGTGTGCTGGGAAGATGAGTTTATAACCATTATGCGATGACCCAAGAACTTGAAGGGAGGGCTGGTATTCAAAGGTTCAGTAGCCTTCATCTCATTGTCAGTAAAAATTGCCGTACAAGAAAAACGATGAGAAAGAATTTGTCACAAGGTTTTGAAGGGCTGATCACAAATTGCCAATGAAAGTAGATGAGGATATGAAAAATATTTATGAAGACTGATTTAGAATTGAGTAGTGTTATGAGGCACTTTTGGAATTCCACCGCTTGGCTGGGGCCAGAAAGGAAGGGAGGAGAAAGTGTAGAATGATAAATCCTGTTTGCCAGCAGACACATTAGGCCCTATAGCTCACATCTCAGCTGTAAAATTTGCCGCTCTCTGGGTGTATTGGTTGTGGGAAATGCCTGTGGTTTTCCCAGCCTGCGTCTCTCAGCAGGCTTTGAGTGCAAGTCATCTCAAAGGCTATAGGAAATCAATAGGAAAGGGAGCAATAAAAGCTAATAGTTGAAAAAATGGAAATAGCAATGAAGTGTTAACTGTAACATTTTTTTTAGTATGCTGTGAATCATCTTATGATGATATTTGCTCACTTCTTAAGGGAAGTGGCATGGTGTGTGTAGTTCTTGGTCAGCTGAGAGTCTCCCACACATAAGGAGGAATAAGCCCAAATAACGTCTGTGAGATGAGAGAGACTTCGTGTATAGCATGTTTATCCTGATGGGAACCAGCAATTTCTATTCTTTAAATCAAGGCAACTTTAGAGAATACATCTGTTTACTGAATTTTCAACCTTAGCCACTTGACAACTAATTTTAATCTGTTTAGGTTTTCACGTACCATAATTCTTACTCTAATTGTAATTTAACTGTTATAATTATAATGAATCATAATGAATCAAAGTGATATCAGAAGTGAATAATTGTTACTGTTTTCCTATCCATTTATTAATAAAATCTTTAAAGATGACCAAGATTCTAAAATTTTGGTAGAGCAGAACGTTCTTGGATATTACCTGAACTGGTTTGTGTGTGTGTATGTTTCAATCTTAAATAAGTGAGCAAAATTAAAATTTCTAGTAGATATATTCCTAGTTTCACATGTAAAGTACTGTGGGAATGATTATATTGTGCAGGGTACATGGCTTATGTGGATTTGGAATTCATTAGACTGGGTTTAAATCACCAGCTAAACACTCTAAAGCAAATTACTTAATTCCTCTGTTTTGTATTGCTCATCTGTGAGCTGAGGATGACACCATCCTCACAAGTTTATCATGAAGATTAAATGAGATACATAGAAAAATACATTACTGGCACATAGTAAGAATTCTAAATATGATCTTCCATTTTCTTCTCTAGGGCAATATTCCTGATAATCTTAATTCACTAATGAGGGTGAGAAAAAAAATGCAGCATTAAGAATAACCGTGTGCCACTGAGAAATAGCCATGTGCCTATATATATTTTAAAGGACGAAACACTTAATGTGTTTTACTATGAAAACTTTCCAGTTGAATGCTTAGATTTATGTATATGCCATATTATGAAATCTCAGAAGTGTTGGTGACTTTTAAAAATGTAAACATGATTTGCTTATCTACATGTATTTGATGGAACACAAAATTGTTATGATTGCAAACTTGACAGTAATCCATGAATGAATTTTTATCCTTTTACAAAACATGGGAAATATTTTAGTAAGATTTAAGAATGAAGCTAGCAGGAGGAATTGCAACTGAGAGAACAGTTCCACAGTGAGACATGACATTGTTCTTTCGTGAATCTGGTATCTAAGCTACCACGTTTTCCTGACTCCTTCATTAACTTATCCATAAAAATTAGAATCTGAACGTCTCATTTCATGCTTCCTGAAGCATGCTATGCAGAATGTTAATGATCAAAAACAGAAATAGAGTCACCTGTAGGACTGATGTTTCCATTGCAACATTCAATATCTAGGGAAATAGGAGTGAAACAATGGAAAAGAGACTTGGTTGTTACAGCTTCTTGATTGTTGTCAAAAACTACTGAAAACTAAAGGATGACTTCTGGTCATTTTTCTGTTGGGACTTAGCAAACCAAGCTTGTACACATGCAATACCTTAGCATTGCTGCCTGACCACCCACTACTGCTCCATTTAGGCTTGGTTCTGACCCTTCCTTCTATAATTCGGGGCCATTAGAGAGCTCACTTCAACCTCCCTGACTGTTTCCACATATGCTATCCATCTTCATGGAACAGAGACGCTATTAGTACCAGTTTTGTTCTCTTAACCACAAACGAGAGCGCATTTCTGCTTTCCTACACTACTGCACCTATTTATCTTGTGGTACCTAAGAATAGAGGTGATATCTAGGATAGACCATAAGAAACTCCTTTCTCTTGTTACTTAGTTTTTCCTTTTTTTACATTTCCAAGAAACAATGCTCATTTGATTAATTAAATTTAAAGGATCTAAATGCACCTTCATGCTTAAAGCAGACTATAGTCATCTTAAAATGAATGGAAACAAAGACTGCCAAAAATTCAGAATTTCAGAAATATTTAAAATAAAAATCCAACCTCAAAAGGACCTTTATGCTAAAGTCATTCTTTCTAAAACTATAACTTTACTCTTGAGTTTCTTTGGCAGGTTCAATTATATCTTCCTAATACATTGCCTAAGTGATGAACTGTTTTGGTGACCTTTTAAACACAGTGCTTTAAAATAATGCACTGCTATGGTTTGAATGTGTCCCCCAGAGTTCATGTGCTGGAAACTTCATCCCTAATGCAACAGTGTTGGGAGGAGGTGAAGCCTAATAAGAGGTGATTAGGTTATGAGTGCATGGGGTGATGTAGTATGAAGGCCCTTGCCAGATGCTGGTGCCATGCTCTTAGACTTCTCAGCCTCCAGAACTGTAAGAAATAAATCTCTGTTCTTTATAGCTTACCCAGTCTGTGGCATTCTGTCATAGCGGTATAAAACAGATTAACACACATGCAAGTGTGAAAAATTCAAAGTGCAAAATGATGTACAGTAAATAGAAAGTCTCTTTCTTATCTCAGACTACCAGCCCCATAGTCTTCCCCTGCCCAGACTAATACAACATTACCAGATTTTATATATACCTAGAGAGAGAGTGAGCTATCTGTATATCTGTGATAGGCAGAATAGTGCCTCCATCCCAAAGATGTTCACATCCTAATTCTCGAATCCTATGAATAAGTTACTTGCAAAGGGACTTTGAAGATGTGATGAAGTTAAGGATTTTGAGATGGGGAGATGATCCTGGATTATCCAAGTAAGTCTAACATAATCACAAGTCCCTTATAAGAGAGAGATGCAGGAGGACCAGTTAGAGAAAGATTTGAAGAGAAAGGAAGGGGCTACAAGCCAAGGAATGCAGATGGCCTGTGGAAGATGGAAAAAGCAAGAAAATGAATTCTCCCTTAGAACCTCCAGGAGGAATATAAGTCAGACAATACCTTGATTTTATCCAACTAAGACCCATTTTCAATTTCTGACATCCAGAATTATAAGAGAGTAAATTTGTGTTTTAAGCCCCTAAATTTGGGGTGATATTTTACAGCAGAATTAGGAAACTAACAAATGTATTTGTGTATCTATATACTGATATAGATATAGATATATACCATCTTTTCTACCTTTTCTGCTAATAAGAACATATTATACTTACTTAAGCACCTTTTATTTTATTTTATAATGTGGTCATAATAGCTCAAATAGATATACTCTTTTAAGAACTGTGCATTATTTTGATATATGATTGCAATAGCTTTTTAAAACAAGTCCTCAATTCCACTGATGGAAGTTGAGCTTGTTTTTGTTCTTTTTCTTCAACAAAAAATGCTGCATTTAATATCAGCATAAGATTTTTAAAAATTTGTATAATATTTCAAATTGAGAGAGAATAGTGTAATAAGGCCACATGTGCCTACTACCCAACTTAAACATTTATTAACCCACAGCCAATTTTGTTTCTTTTATGACCTCCTCCAACTTTAACCCTTATCTCTGGATTATCTTGTAGATAATCCCAAACAACATGTTTCATCAGGAAATATTTTAGTATATATCACTAATGATAGGGAATCTTGTTCCATAAGATTTTGTATAATTTTGAGAATATCTCTAGGATATACTTTAGAAATAAAAATTAATTAAGGGAAGAACACTATTTTTAGTTTTATAAATTATTTTGACATGGTATATGCTAAACAATGCCTTTAATACCACCCCACCCCACCCCACCCCAATATACCAAACTTGTTTTGTTTTGATAGATTTATCATATGATTAATACTTGGGGTCACAGAGAGTGTGTTAAAAAGTTCGAAAGTAAATTTCATGATATATCTACCTTAATATTTAAAGGCATATAAATTTTAGGAAAAAAATGAGCTATTTATTAATTTAATCATTAAGGGGCAATTTTGGGGGTGGCAGGCAAGGCAGAGGTAGTGGGAGTCAGAGCATATTTAAAAAATATTTTTTCTTGATGATTTCCATTCCTCTGGGTATATTCCCAACAGTGGGATAGCTGGGTCATATGGTAGATCTATCTGCAGTTGTTTGAGGAACCTCCATACCATTTTCCATAGAGGCTGCACCATTTTGCAGTCCCACCAACAATGTATGAGAGTTCCTTTTTCTCCGCAACCTCGCCTGCATTTATCGTTCAGAGTCTTTTGGATTTTAGCCATCCTAACTGGGGTTAGGTGGTATCTCAGTGTGGTTTTGATTTGCATTTCCTGGATGCTGAGTGATGTTGAGCATTTTTTCATATGTCTGTTGGCCATTTGTATATCTTCCTTAGAGAAATGCCTGCTTAGCTCTTTTGCCCATTTTTTAATTGGGTTGCTTGTTTTCTTCTTGTAAAGTTGTTTGAGTTCCTTGTATATTCTTGATATTAATCCTTTGTCAGATGTATATTTTGCAAATATTTTCTCCCACTCTGTTGGTTGTCTTTTAACTCTGTTAATTGTTTCTTTTGCTGTGCAGAAGCTTTTTAGTTTGATATAATCCCATTTGTTTATTTTTCCTTTGGTTGCCCGTGCTTTTGGGGTCGTGTTCATGAAGTCTGTGTCCAGTCCTATTTCCTGAAGTGTTTCTCCTATGTTTTCTTTAAGAAGTTTTATTGTTTCAGGGTGTATATTTAAATCCTTAATCTATTTTGAGTTGATTTTAGTATACGGTGAGAGGTATGGATCTAGTTTCATTCTCCTGCATATGGATATCCAGTTATCCCAGCACCATTTGCAAAAGTCGAAGGTATACCTGTTCCCCAATGTTCATCGCAGCACTCTTTACAATAGCCAAGAGTTGGAACCAGCCCAAATGTCCATTATCAGATGAGTGGATATGGAAAATGTGGTACATCTACACAGTGGAATACTACTCAGCTATAAAAACGAATGAAATACTGCCATTTGCAACAACATGGATGGACCTCGAGAGAATTATATTAAGTGAAACAAGTCAGGCACAGAAAGAGAAATACCACATGTTCTCACTGATTGGTGGGAGCTAAAAATTTATATATAAATTCACACACACACACACACACACACACACACACACACACACACACAAACCGGGGGGGGGGGAAGAAGATATAACAACCACAACTACTTGAAGTTGATACGACAAGCAAACAGAAAGGACATTATTGGGGTGGAGGGGGAGAGGGAGAAGGGAGGGAGGTTTTGGTGATGGGGAGCAATAATCAGCCACAATGTATATCGACAAAATAAAACTTTAAAAAAATAAATAAATAAATAAAATAAATAAATAAAATAAAATAAACTATAAAAAAAAATATTTTTTGTTATAACAGAACTTGTGTTTTTATAAAGTTGGTTTCCAACACCACCAGGCTCAAATTCTCTTAAAAATCCCAAATTAAAAAGGTTCAAGTGCATTTAAAACTCATTAAAATGTGTTTTCCCCTCAGATTAGTACTGCAATTTAAAAAAAAATCTTCTATACAGAATGTCTTCAATCTATGGTCAAGGATTCTTTTTATCTACTGAAAGGAAAGTTGAAAGTTAAAGTCTGGAAATGATATTAGAGTTTTACTGTATATGTGAGTACTTCAAAAAGTTCATGGAAAAATGGATTAAAAGATAATACAAATCTTTCCATGAACTTTTAAAAGAGATTTCTTACTTTTCTTTCCCCTTGCCCATTTCTCTATTTCCAGAATTCATGAGCTTCAGGATTTGTTCTGCTTGATGGATAGCTAAATGTGAATGCTCTCAGACTGAAAGCATGCTAATAAAGTACGCAGTGGTCTCTCCAGGGTCTTACAGCATTTTAAAAACAAGAAAGAATTTCAAAGTAAATAATTTCAATAGTAATGTTTTTAGCCAGAGTATTTCAGTAAATTCCTGGCTGGTATTCAAGTTGAGGCATTAAAACCATTCAGTATCTACAGGGACTGAGCAACTCCACCCACACATGAATTGTTGTGAAACTTTATATAAAATTGATCCATGCCATGTACCCAGAGAAATATCTGTGGAATATTTACAGACATAAATTTATATTTTATTTTACTACAAATACGGATCACACTATATTTACTTAATACCTAAATATATACAAGTAGATGTCTTCCTGACATGTCAAAAACATTGATTTTTAGTTATCAGTATGAACCCAGCCAAGAGTTTGATGTTTTATTTATCCTTTAAACCCCACATATCCTCATTGGGTATTTTTTCTTATTTCTATATATGTGTGAATATGGAGAGCGTTGTGTAGTTAAAAACTGCTTTCTGCTCTGAGTGTGTAGAATGCAGAGAAAGGCCACTCCTATTTATCTCAGATTCCACTCCTTTTAATTGCTTTCTTTGGCTGCCAGAAGGCTTAAAGCTTCACAAACCAAGCTGGCCCACAGGTGGGATCTCTTGTGATATACACCAGTGGAAGAACTGAAACAATTCCCACAACTTTACACCATCCACCAGGCTACGTGGTCACATATTTCTGGAAAATTTAATTACACTTGTTTTAATTGCTTGGTTAATTAAATTTCCTAGTTTGGTCTAAGATAAACTTTACCCATAGAGATTTCTGCTATATGTTGAAGATTATATATCTTCAAAGAAGTCCTACTCTAGACAGGCACTTCTGGGGCCACTTAACATCCAACTCTCCTTTGCATAAATGATGAGAATGGGTGAATATTTTTGAAAACCAAATAGAGACAACTTCTGTTCATCCTAAAATAAAATAAAAAGAGAAAAAAATCAAATCAAATGCTTTAGATGTTAAGTGGCAACAAAATTTGAATGTGTCTTGGAATTAACTGAAAGAGATTAAACACAGTTATGGGTGTTGTGAGTTTTATTACATTTACATTTTTTGAAAATTAATTATTTCCTCGAGTAACACATAGTACGTCTATTACTATGTGAACTTCATTAGTCTGAATTCCTGAGCTTCTAAGAGGTCTGTGTAAATAAAAGTACAATGTATAGTCCACCCTTTGTATCCATTTCTGCATCTGCATACAAAATCCATATCCATGGATTCAACCAACTGTGGATGGAAAATATTCAGAAAAAAATCTGTACTGTAACATATATAGACATTTTTCTTGTCATTATTTCCTAAACAGTACAGTTTTTTTAATATAGCATTTATATTGTATTAGATATTATAAGCAATTTAAAGATGGTTTAAGGTGTATGGTAGAATATGTATAGGTTACATGCAAATACTACACCATATTATATCAGGGACTTGAGCATCCATGGATTTTAGTATCCGCCATAGGTCCTGAAACCAATCCTCCATGGATACCGAGGGACAAGTGTAATTCACTTTTGGTAAAATTTCACATATAGATCCATTTCTTGGAGTGACTCATTTACTCACTGGTATATTGAACTAGCGTTTAGTTAACTGCTGGAGAAAGACAACTTAACTAGAAATTTTGTGTATATTATTTTTAAGAGTCTCCCATTATCTGCATTTTAAAGATAAGAAATTAAAGCTCAAATCGACAAAGTGACAAATCAGGGTCTTATAGCTATGCAACAGCAGAGCTGCGTGCAGTCAGAGGTTTCCCGACTCTATCCAGTGTACTATTCACTATTCTGCAGAAACTTCTAATATGACAGAGTAAAACAAGCACTATGCTGCAGTTAGGGGTCCAGTGCTATGGAAATATGGGAAATTAATCACGTCTGAGGGAGTGGGAAAGGCTGCATAGATATCGGCTGAACATGTTTGACCTGGTCACTCATGTATTTTGTTAAGGAGTTTGCGTTTTGTTCATTAGGCCATAGGGAGCCATTAACAAATTTTTAAAGAAGTATTAAGCATGATTCAAATGTGTATTAAGAGAATAACTTTAGCAGCTGTGAGAATTAAAGACTAGAACAGTGTTTTGTTTTGTTTTTTTCCAGCTTTTTCATTTGCTAGTAAACCCACCATGTATTTATTGTCTATATGTCATATTACTAGTACTATAGCACTAAAATTATCTATATTACAAAATTACACAAAGGAGAAGAATGAAATAAAAATAAGATTAAATTCTTAATTCTTTTAAATTTTATTTTATTATTAACAATAAATAGTTTTGCTTTCTAGTATAACAAATAATATAGTAATATGATTTTACTGCTATATACAATTTATGTGTGTTTATAGTGAGAACAATGTGATTGAATATATTTCTTAAAAAAAAAACAACACTGTAATTTACCCTTTATGATAGAGCTACGCAAGTATGATGTGCTGGTTAAGTTCAATTTGTTTTGATGCTTTAATTTCATTGCTTCTATAGTTATGATGGTTATTCAATTTTCAGGATTTTGTTCAATATTCAAGATATTTATTTACTTTTAAATCTTGCCCTCTGATTACGCAAAGCTTTGTATTAAAACTTAGCTAGGGGATTTCTATCTTCCCTGGTATTAGGCTGTTCTTACAAACTAATTGGAAGTTGTCGGATTTTTAATTTTCAATAAATTAACTCTATGTTTGCTGATACTATTCCCAAAATTCTAAATAGGTGAGCAGAATGTATTTCTGAGTTTTAAATACACGAGTAAGTGTTTTTGTAGTTGCCAGTATTAATGTTGCGGAGAAATCACATCATCACATAGGATTTAATCGGTTCACCTTGTTTTTACCTCGTAATGTGGCTGATTAAATACATTGGTGTTTTGATTTTCTTGTTCTCTGGGCTTGACATTTTAATGCTATGTTCAGTTTACTGTTTTATTTTACTTTTTTGGTGCAGAAATCTTTTTGTCACTGTTCTGTGATGACCTGTTTGATTAAAATGACATAATCAAACCCTACTTTAACTGCTTTGTAAGGCAATATGCTGAAACGACCCTAAGTGTAAACTCCTCCACATTGCAGAATGCCTTCTTTGCTTTCAGGGTAATTACCATATCAGAGGAAATGACTGTAATACTGCCAAGGGAGGGTGCTAGCATTGACCTGCATATTAATAATTATAGTTAATCTTTATTTAGAACTTACTTTTTTCCAGGCACTCTTCTACATTAGGTAATCCTCGCAGCAACTCTATGAAAAAAGTGCAGTATTATCTTCCTATTATATATGAAGAAATGGATTATTTCTTATTTTATATTCATTGAATTTGGGGAGTAAAAATAAATATAAATAGAAGGTATAATATTTCTTCCAGTACTCTAGGAGGTTGGCTCCATAGCCCCTGGGGTGAAGACCCCCAGATTAGAGATGTGATGGAGGGAGGGAAGGGAAGAGGTCAGAAGGCCGTGGCAGTAGGCAAGTGAAAAACAGTGATACCTTTCACTCAGCCAAGGGAACTGGATTATAAAGAAGGTAAAATTCATGGAATTTATCACTCTTTAACATAACTTCAGCTAACACAGAAGAAATCATAAGCAGCGATAGCACGAAAAGCCTATCTACAGCAGCCGTAGAATTGATTGGATGTAAACTTCCGGGTTGATTCCAAGTTATGTGTTAATACTTTATTCTTTCCCCAATCCGGTGATCAATTTTTCGCCCTTCAGTTTGTTGCTCAGTTGGTCACTGCATCAACACCTCACTTGGCAGCCCCAGAGGTGGCAGAGGACTGCTGAGATTGACTGCCACTTTGATTTTTGGTGAAATGCTTTAGCTCTCAGCACACAGCAGGATGATGAGAAATGCAGCAGCTGTTCTGACTGCTCTGCTTCGTATGTGAATGGCGTCACATGGTTAGCGGTGCTTGTACATACTCTGAACCCATGGATCATCCTGTGACCTCACAGTGCCAGGCTCCCCACCCCAGTTATATATGGTATAAATCTTTTGTCTCCAGTTTGTTATCATCCTTCTAATGTTTTTATTGTGTTTTTTAAATAGACAGAACTTTAAAATGTTTGTAATTTTGGAAAATTTTAATGAACTAAATCAACTGATATTTTCATTTTTATTTGCTTCTAAAGTCCTTTCTCTTTTCAAAGTTAAAGAGCAATTTACCCATATCTTCTTTTTTTTGAAGTATGGTTTCAATTTTTAAAATTAGCAATTTAATCTATTAGAATTTTTTGACAAGTAATGTGAAGTTCTTTTTAAGTTATTAGCCAGTTATTTTATTTTATTTTATTTTTTTTATTTTTATTTTTTAGCCAGTTATTTTAGTGCTGCTTGTTGAAGTTTTCTTAATTTCCAAGGATAGGTTCTTTCATATTTCTTTTTCAGCATTTTTTATTTCATTATGTATTATTAATGATAACGTTGTAATATTTTGATTTTATACTATCTTGATTTTATACTATTTTTAAAAATATAGAAGTTCTAATACCTGCTCATCAGGACCCCCAAATTTCTTCTTTATCTCATCTATTTATTTTCCTAAGTTACTTAGAATTCACCCAGTACATTACAAAAAATTCTGTTTTGACTTTTATGGGAATTCTTTTAGATAATTCTATAAATCAATGTGTAGAGAATCAATATTTTTACAATACTGAGTGTTCCAAACACTGAACATAATTTGGTTCAATATTTATTCAAATCTCTTTAAATTACTCAGTGAAATATTAGACTTTTAATAGGTTTCTTAAAATTCATGGTTTTTTCAGACATTTTATACAGTTATATTTTTTTTATAATTAAACTACTTTTTAAATTGATTTTCTAAATAGTAATAGCTTATATTTGGGAAAATTAATTATTTATCATTTATTTTCTGGTATCCAGCAACTTAGTGAACTTTCTTATTAAGTCTCCTAATTTTTATGTTGATTTTTCTGGATTTTCTTTTGATAAATGTTTCTATCATCTTAAAAAAAATGACCATTTTGATTTCTGACATCTAATATTTAAAGCAAATTTTATTCCATTATAGAAATAGTATTGGCAAAATATTACTGAATTATTTTAGTGCTAATGAATATATTGTATGACAAATTCACAATGGAAAATGAAATTTGGCTTTAATTACCCTAAAAGCTGAGTGTTTTATCATCTTCTTAAGTGTTACAATAGCACAGGATGCAAATCAAATGCCATTATTTATTTTTTAATGTCAAGAGCAGTTTGGGCCTGCTCATTTTGAATGCATATACCCACTGTCTCCTAAATCCTCTTTCCTATTTCTATTTACGTTGGTTACAAATGTTCTATTTTGCAGAAGATTTTGCTTCCTTATGACCCCTTTTTATGCTATGGTCCATTGAGAGACTATAGTAGAAATCTTTTTTCTTTAGACCACTTGCTTAGTGACATAGTTTTAACCCATACTAGCCTATACTGTTAACCTCCTGGTTAAGTATGGTTTTGAGAGTGTATGTTTACTTTCATCTGAAGATAGAAAGATCAGTAGATATTTTTTTCGGGAATATGTGTAAGCCTAAAAATGTGGCATTAAATACATTTCTAAATATTATTTAGGTTTCTCATCCTTCCTTTGTAAAGTTAGAAATAAGAAGTAATTTTCAGCTGGAAATAAACATGCTTTAGAATGCAGTAGAGATTTAAACACTAAATCAATATGATTAAGTACAAACTTATTGGAGCAAATCAGGAATTGGCGAATAGGGTACTGGGAAGGAGCCCTGTTTATTCTGGCCATGGTGTCTGCTTGTGTATAACCCACAGAATTAGTGAGCTTAGTCAGAAACCCTGTTTATGAGAACTTTTTCTTCATCTGTCTGCATAGTCTGGCTTAAGAGCTCAAACGCTGAAGATCCATTTTGATGGTGACCATGTCAACATCATGGGGAGCTGATGAAGAGGATTTTGGAAAAGCTGTCAACCTGTGAACCACCTTGACAATTGCAGGAAAATGTGTTTTAGCAGGAATTAGGAGAGGAGTATGTAGTATGGCCTTATAGGTTTCTGATCAGAGTTTCAATGTAGCCTTGTGACTCACAGCATGCGTTTGCACATCTTTGGCCTTCTGTGACTCTGCTGTTCAAAAAGTCTAGTCTTCCTTTTTCTTCTTTCCATTTACCCCCACCAGATTTTATATTGATGCTCAGTCTGAGACTCCCATAATGCCACCACTTTACCCACCATCTTGAGCCATTTATACCTGCTTCCAACTTAGCAAATGTCATATTGCAAGGCAATTATTCATTAATGTGACTGTTTCCTCCTGGCCCTATAAGCCGTCAAGGATAATGTTGGAGTTATGGTAGAGGTGCATTTAGGGACACAGAAATGAACTGTGACGAGAAACTTATTTAGGAGGAAATGGCAGGAATACATTAAAAAGAGAGAGATTTACAGGAGAAGAAAAGAGGCTTAGGTGATTATGTGTTGGATGTTAAGGACAAGCTTAAAGGTGGTTTTATTTATCCTGTTACTCCAATACAATTTAAAGGGATAATGATACCTGAATTACCTAGTTCAGCATGGATATCTTATTGAAAACAAGAAAGATAACTTACGGCTTCTAAATTTACCTGATGATCAAAATAATCTGGAATGATTGTTAAATGTATAGTTTACCCAGCCTCTTTCCTTGAAATTCTATTTCAGAAAGTCCATGTTGGTTGTCCAGGAGCTTGTGTTTTTAAATAAGCACACTCCTGATGAATCTAGTGTATGCTAATGTTTGAGAACCAATGATTTAGGCTATAATCCTAAAAAAATGAATTACTTTCTTTTCTTCTCCCAATATCTATTGTCTGCTTTCATTTTATATTGGAAAAGCTCACAGATGAAGACACAGAAATAAAGACTGTATGTGTGATTAGGTACAGCCCGTGTGACGAATGGAACTATGTGTACAATTTCTTGCTGGTGTCCTCAAGGACAAAGGCTGTGCTGCTTTTCCAGCTCTGCCCTCATCTTGCTGCATGAAATGTGGCCATGGTGGGTGCACCATCATGGACATGCAAATGAAGAACACACTGCAGATCTGAAGGGGCAGCAAGGTAGAAGGAGCTCCTGGACATTCTCATGGAGCAGAGCCCTTTCACATGAGAGAGAAATACATTTCTACCCAGCTACATATACAGATCTCTGCTATATACATAGACCTCGGTAACCAAGTGTATATCATATATAATATAACATGATAAAAGAGTAAAATAGTAAAAAATATGTAGCCTGGTGAAAATGTAAGTTAATATATGAAGAAAAAACTAGGAACCAGAATCGTAAGTCACAAAGTTGTTTATAATGGTTAACTTTTAGACAGGCATTTGGTTCCGAGTTTCTAGGCGGTAGAAATAAAAAAGTAAATATGATTAAATATATGTTCTCCAATATCATAAGGAAAAACTTTGATTATCCTTTAACTCCAAAATAATTTTTTTCTAGTGTTGTTACACATGGGGGCACTAAGATATGCAGTGCACAGAAACCTCAATAACTACTTACAGCACTTGCATTAAGAGTTTCACAATATAGTTTCTCAGTGTGCTCCTCAATAACAATAATCAAGATCATTATTTTCCTGAATCAATAGGTATGGTGTAGATTTCCAATGCTCAGGATTGATTTAAGTATGAAATCTAGCATTATTACAGCACTGGTTTCCATATTTTTTTAAACAGAAGAATTTCCCCTTTTCTGTCCAAATGAAATCTTTGGCATACCTCTATAGTAAAACCAAACTCCCTTTATTTAGGTGGGAGTGATAGGCTCTGAAATCTGCCAATTTTGCTTGCTTTTGTTCTTAAAACCCAACTATAGAACTCTGGAACACAGTGCAAATGACCCTGATTTAGAGGAATGAGTGTTCTGTATGTGCCTGAAGCCATATGCCATAAACATCACTCTCTTTCAGTTGAACTTTGATAAGATTTGGACAGCTGACCATTCAAGGTTGTATTCTTTGGCAAAAACTCATTTATATATACAGATTATGAAGATTGGCAATAGCACATTCCAAAAAAGTTATGAAATGTTTAGGCAGTCCCTGGTGTATTTTGCTGATTTTTACAGGAATATGAACTCTGGTTGCTTGGTGATTTAATTTAAAGTGATAATGTATTGGCCAGAATAGATTGGTATAATCCTATCCTTTCTGAATTAACTCAAGAACTTGAATTTACTCATTAAAATTTTTAAACATCTGCCAGGCTGGAAAAAACAGAGGCATATATGAAAAGACGTGCTGGAACAGTGCAAAGGAAAATGGAAAATTAATTCAGAGGATTTGGAATTGTTCTAAAGTAAAACTCATTTTTTAGATGGAAACACTTAATGGAGCTAACAAGATTTTTAGGGAGTGATTTCTTGATTGATCCCAGATTTTGGAGATCTTCATTCCAAATCTCTGTCTGAGATATTTTTTAAAACCATGGAAATAGAGTTGGTAGCTTAGTAACTAATACTGCTTTGGAGATGAACGTTTTCAGTCAAAGCACCTTGGTGTTCAGAAGGAATATAGAATCTACCAAAAAAAAAAAAAATGCAGCTTGAAATATAAAGCAGACATTATGACTAGCTATGTTGGGTTTATTAAGGATAACAGGAAATAAAAAAATCAATAGAACTTTGTCACTTTAGAGTTTGTTTCTGTTACAGTGAGGATAATAGTCATTTCATAGTACATGATAAAGGCTATGCCAGTAAAATTTATTTTGAAGGTTCCCGAATAATTGTTTTGCACACAATTCTCAAACACAGTTACTCAACTTTTGAGTCACAGTCACAGGAAACTGGTGCTCACAGCTTAATCCAGTCTATAGATTTCTAATTTGTGTGTGCGTGTGTGCGTGTGTATGTGTGTGTGTGTGTGTGTCTTTGAATGTGTTGAGTCAGCACACACTTTAAAAATAAACTGACTTTGAAGTCCTTTTTTGCAGTAGCCTATACTACCTCTTTGGTCCATCACTGACTGACTGGCCCTGCCGTTTCTATTCTCAGCACTTCTACCCCCGTATTACATTCATAGTACTGTCTGCACTCTGAGGGCATTTGTATCTGCAAATATGTGGTTAACCCCTTAGACTAATTCCTACCTCTGGGCTCTGAAGGGCAGCTGGATGCCTGCTCTCATTCTTTTGATTCTTCCTAGATGTAAGTGGTCCCATTATGTGCTGTGTGGGAGGCTGTGGTGTGCTGGAGCAACTCCTGGCAGCTGATCGTGCATGTTTCTTCCCAATCTGTGATGAGGGATCCTTAGGTTGGTAGCTTGGAGTCAGCCCTGGTCATATTTATACCATAGCAACTGCTACAAATGGTCAGGTTGGGGAAGGTGATTTAGTTGTTAAACATTTACCAGTACACCAGTGGTTTGAGGGTATACCTGGGTGCTACCAGGTCTGCCCTTGAAAAGGTGGTAATTGACTCTTTGCTTTCAGAGAAAACATTCAGTTGGTGCATTTAGCTAACCAGATATAGAGAATGATTTTCTCTTGAAAGTAAATATCAATTGGGCTACAAGGAAAATATAAACAGAAATGGAGTGAAGATGCTAAATTCTAGAAATAAGATTGTAGGTTCTGGATTGAGACTTCCAGAGACTGAGTTCCATTCTGCAATCTCCTAACTGTACATCTATGGAACAGTTGCTTAAACCCTCTAAGCCTCACTTTCCTCATATGTAATGGGGATTAAAACAGAATGTTTCCCACAGTATTGCTTTGAGTACAGTGGCTGGCACATAATAAACTCTCAATAAATGTTAATTGTATAACTATATTACCTATGAAGTGTTTTGCATACATTATCGTATTAAATTATGAAACAATGCCATGATGTACATAGAATAATTGTCATATTTCAGAGGAGGAAAGTAAGGTTCAGAGAGGTTAAATAGAATTTCCATTATTTCACAAATGTTACATGGCAAAGCTGGATTTTTATTTTTTTAACCTGGGTGTGCTAGATTCCACAGCATGATACCTCTTCAGAAAGCTTAGAATTTTCTCTTTTCAGTTATGGGTAATAGCCATAGACAACCATGTTGGTTTAGATTTGGCTGTAAGTAACAGAGACAAAATAACCACATGTCTTAGTAAATTATTGCTGCAGATCAAACCACCCCCAAACTCAGTGGCATTCAACAATCAAGCATTTATCATGCTCACAGGTCGGCTGGGATGGTTCAAACTAAAACTGGAGGTTTGTGGGTCAGCCGGGGTGGTTCTGCTTCAGCTGCAGATTTGAAAGTGAGCTTCAACTCCACCTATCCCTCATTCTTCAGGAATCAATGCACTACCAGACCAAGTTCTTCTCATGGCAATGACAGTAGCATAAAAGGACAAGCTCAGCTGCACAAAAACATTTCAAGCTTCTGTTTGTGTGTTGTTTTCTAATATCAAATAGGCCTAGGCCAAAGGCAAGAAATGGGGTCACCTTTTGTGAGAAGAACTGTAAAAGCACATGCAACTAGTATACAGGGATAGGTGAGGAATTGGGGCCCATATTCAGTCTATATATTATGGAATAATGGCTTAATAACATAGGAGTTTATTTTACTTTTTCATGAAGGTCTGGGGGTACTTGATCCAAGATTATATGGCAGCTCTACTCCATAAAGTCTTGAAGGATCCAGGCTCCTATTCTCTGTCTTATTGCCTGGCTTGACCTCTATTGCCGAGATTAGGAGTCAATAAACTTTCTGTAAATGACCATATTGCAAATATTTTAGGTTTTGTGGGCCACATGGTTTTGTGGTTGCAACTACTCATTTCTGCCATTGTACCACAAAAGCAGCCATAAATAACAAGTAAATGAATGAATTTTGTTGTGTTCCAATAATTTTTTTATGGACATTGACATTTGAATTTCATCATTTTCATGTGTCATGAAATATAATTCTTTCTTTCTTCTTGTTTTCGTCATCTAAAAAATGTAAAACCTATTCTTTGCCTGTCAACTGTATTAAAACAGTTGGCTGGCTGAAGTTGTCGCATAGGCTATAGCTTGCTGAAACCTGCTGAAGATCTTCCAGAGGATCTAATGCTTGCTAGGTAATCACCGCTCCATCAGTCAGCAGGAGGGAGAAAGGGAGGAAGAACAGGGGCAAAGGACATGTACAGACTGCCACCTGACATTTTCATTTATATCTCATTGGTCAAATTTAGTCAAATGGTTACACTTAGCTGCAAGGGAAACTGGGATAAATAGACCTTATTCTGATCAGTCAACTGCCAGGCTAAAAATCAGAAGTTTTCTCTCATGGAGGAAAGGAAAAAGAAACATTGTGGAACATCCAGCAGGCTGTGGCATCTAGTGTACAGAGTTTGGGGGTGAGGAGGTAAGAGAATTGAGTTTACTAAGTACATAATTGGACGTGATTATTGTATCACTAAATGATATTTTTTTAATCATAGAAAAGATAAATGTCTATTTCAAAAGCAGTATATTTTATGCCTCCTCTTCAAAAAAGGAATACAATAATCAGAAGTATGAATCTTTCTTTATAAGTGGAAAACTTAATTGAAGGGAAACTATGAAACAAATCACTTAGTCCAGAGAGTTTTTCCTTTCCTTCTGATTCTGTGCATAAAGACCCTACTCTGTGTTTGTAAATAAACCGAATTTTTGATGTAGTGAAAAAATTCCTTTCATGAGCATGTGTTTTAAGCATATTAAGCATATATTTTTTAACTATCTGCAATTATCTAAGCCATATTCTCAAACCTTGACTTTTATCTAAGTTAGTCTGTATGTCAAGGTTTGTGAAACTTGTCAGATCACTGTGGTTAGTTATAAACATGGCCCATGAGGAAAAGAGTAATTAGTCATAAAGTGCACCTCTCGTTAGTCACTTCAAATATTAG
Organism: Cynocephalus volans; assembly: GCF_027409185.1. Classification (NCBI taxonomy): domain Eukaryota; kingdom Metazoa; phylum Chordata; class Mammalia; order Dermoptera; family Cynocephalidae; genus Cynocephalus; species Cynocephalus volans. The sequence goes on from NC_084464.1 coordinate 85,629,807, forward strand.
TAAAAATGAAATTACTGTGAGTTATAAAAACACCCAACAACTTGCCAATCTTTTCTCTCCTAGGACTAAGCCTTGTAATTTTGCAACACTAAAAACATTTCAGTGTGATTTTGTAACAGCAGCCATAGCAGATGCATTTGGTGCCCTACTTTTCATCCATTGCCTCAGCCTAAACTAATTTGACTCCCAGCTGTAGTGGCCAGGTCTGAGCACAGGGAGCGTCCTACCTAAATGCCTGCCCTGCCTCATTCCAATTTTCTGCCTCAGGGCTTTCTCCAAAGCTGTAGACCCTCAGTACCATTCAGTTGATAGCCGTCCTTGAGCAAACCCTCAAACAATGGGCAATAGGAATCAGCAGATGAGTATCCCACACTCCCAGAATTTGGGTGAAATATTCTGGGGGTTTTCTGTACCCATCTGAGAGGCGCTGGTAAAGCTGGACTTCTGCTGCTGATGACAGTGACCCTGATGATTCATTTGTTTCCTCCTTTCTTGCCTCATTCTCTTTGCTTCCTCGCTCCTGCTTCCTGTTATTACTTCTCAGAAAAAATATCTGAATTTTAGTTCTTGTCTCAGGCTTTGCTTTCAAGAGAGCTCAAATTGCGCCAACAACTTAGTCTATTATCTCCCCTTTGCAGTGATTTAATAAAAGTGCTTCTCATAGTTTCTAAACCTAAGAGATAACAACACATTTCTTTCTTTCAAAATAAGTATTCATTAATATCATTTGTGTAGTTCTCAAAGTTTAGCACACATGAGAATAAACTAGAAGATTGTTAAAACACAGATTGCTGAGCCCTATTCCGAGTTATGATTCAGTAGGTCAGGGGTAGGGCCTAAGAAGGTGCATTTCTAATCAGTTTCCAAGTGATGCTTATTCTGCTGGTCCAGAGACCACACTGAAAACCACTACAACAGTGTGCTTTACTAAAGGTTCGAGCAACTCCTAGATGGGTATGAATAGAATACCTAGGGACACACTGGGCACAGGTCTACGAGCAACTCTTGGAGAGAGTAATCTAAGGAGAAAAGTAAAAAGAGCAGGAGTATTACCTACAAAAGTGAGAATAGAGGTCCTAGATCCAGAAAATCAACGTAAGCCTGAGCAGACAGGTTCATGACAAAAGAATTGCCATCTGTGGAAGCTCACATGGAGCCAAATGGCATCAAGGAGTTCCAGATGAGGGTTCCTGTCTCCAGCCATAAGAGATCAGAAGCTATTGATGGACATTGCAGGACTGAAATACAAGAGGTATTCTTGTCCATGTGATAGCTGTAACTCTAAAAATCAATGAGAGTGAAGGAAGGGATCCAGACCAGTGCTATAATATCTACATGCTGCTGTAATTAAATTACTGCAGTGGCCTCTAATAGGTTCCTTCTTTTCTCCCTTCCTATTCTACCTCCCTTCCTTTCTTCAGTGAATATTTGACATACCACTTGCTACTTGAGCCTCCTGTGGATACTCAGAGGAATAATTTGACCTGCTCGTTATGTGTATATTTCCTCACTTAACCCAACAGTCAGCATTCATTTACTTATTCATTCATAGGTGGCTATTTACTGAGTACCTCCTATGCAACTGTCCGTGTTGAGTGCTAGAAATGCACAGTCCCAGAATTGAGGTGGAATCGAGTCTCTTGGGGGATTATGTTACCTGCTTAGGTTATAAAGTGTAAAGTTGGCAAACTCTTCATCATAATGAGTTGTGATATATCAGGCATCCCCCAAGACCTATTCCTAATATTGCTGTCTTATACCATCTCTTTAACATAAAGCATTAAGGATTGGCCTAGTTGCTGTGAATGGTTTCAAGCTGAAAAATGATAAGAACTGCGAGGATTAATTAGTGTTAAAGTAGAGTTAAAGTGTAAAGTGTAGTTAAAAATACATAGAGATTGTCTCAGGTAGCTGTGGTTTTGATCTCTGAGCCTGCCACTTATGGCATTGGGATGGAACTGGGCCTTCTGAAGCCCAATTTCTTCATCTATTGAAACAGTTTGCAGGTGTCTCCCTGTTGGGTTGTTTTGAGAATAAAATGAGGTGATGCATATGAAGTGTTTAGCAAAGTAGCTAACATACAGTGCAGAACACTCAGATAAATGTCAGTTCAACAATGGGGTTTTGTGTTGTCTCATATCAGAAATCCAGAACTGGGCGACCCAGGCTCTCCCTCAGTCCTTACTGCCTGCCAGGCTCTGTGTATTGCTTCTCACCCTCAGCTGGTTTTCTCCTTGTTGCAAGATGACTGCCAGTGCTTGAGGACTGGACTCATGGAAAGATAAAAAGGAAGAGGGTACTGAGAGACACCCTCTGAGAGACACTTGCTTTTTAAATCAGGGAGTGAAAATTGCTACCCTGAGTCTCTCTGTGGAATCCTCTCATAGCTCCTCTTTTGGCAGTGAAGCTGGTGAGTTGAATGGTTAGCATTTTCAGATTATCATGGGGAACATGGCTAGTAGAGCAGGGGGAAGGAAATGGTGTTTGCTTAGCAACCTACAGTGTCAGATGCATATGCTGAAATAAAAATAGATTTTTTTCTTTTAAGTTTTCTGAGGGGAGATATTTAATTAAGGTGTTTAAAGTGCTTCTCTCTTCCTTATTTGTTTTAATGCTCCTACACATGCATTATCTAATCAATGGGAAATTCAACATTAGGTAGGTTTGTTGTGTACATGATGTTATAGGAAATTTAAGTATAAACACCTTAGTTTTCAATAGGGACACAAGATTAAGTATCCTTCTGAAAGTGTTTTTCCTCTCCCTCTTGTTTTTCTCTTTTGATAATATTTTATTGTCTTCTTTTCATTAGTACAAACTATAAAGTATTGAATTATAAAATTCAATAAGCATTCACTAAGCACTTATGTACAAAGCATGGTGCTGGGCAATGTGGGAAAGACTCAGATAAAAAAGACATCATTATGTGCTCTTGAAGTTTACCCTGTAGTGGAAATAAAGAAAGGAGGGGCAGAGTTAGCAGCAGGGTAGCACGCACAAAGAAGATGAGAAGGTTATGAGAAGTAAATCAAATGCAGACGCAAATCTTGGCCCAGACATCTTTCTTGTCCCTAGGATGCCAAGGTTCAATCAAAGGAAGATGATAGTGGCAACTATATTCCCTGCCATCAACCCAGCTCCTCAGCAAATTGAAGTAGATATAAAGGCAGCACAAGGTTGGAAACATTTTATAAACTAAAAAATAGTTAAATAAACTTTCAAGATCTCTATCCATTATGTTGTATGTAAATGGAAGGTAGAAAAGACATTTTATTTATCTTTTTGGGTTTTGTTCTGACACATAGTAGGTGCTATTATGTTGTATGATGAGTAGAAGAACAGATACAATACCATGGCCCCAAATCAAATCTTGTCCTAAATATTACTCGTATTATAAAGGTTATCCTTCCAGGAGAACCAGTAACACTTGAAATTGGAAAAAAGAAAAACATGAGAAAAAGTGGAAGAAAAAAGAGAAATGGAGGCTAATAACTTAGTGGTTTAGAAAATAGAAAACAATCCTCAAAATTGAAAGATTCAAAATCATAAATATCACCTCTTGATTTCTTAAATCTTCAACCTCCTAGTTCTCATCCCAATCTACCAGGTTTTCTGCGTGTTAAAGGGTGACTGCTATGCGTAATGACTCATTGCAAAGCCATGTTGTTTAAGGCTACTCCTGCTGCTCACTCAGAGTCTGCAGTTGATACAGATCATAGTACAGTGGTCAGAGCACTGGGGCTGTTGTGAATTCCGCAAGTGAATAAAATAACACTAATGTGGTTAAGAACAATTTTGGGAAGGGAGATGATCAAAAGCATTCTGGACTAAAATATTTAATTTAATTAGCTTTCAATTTTTTAATTTTTATTTTAAAGATGGCTTCTATTAAAAGCTGACTCATCAATTTAATACAAAGTTTTCATGGAAAATAAATGTCTTTTTTTTAAGCTGCAAAACGTTTGTGTTCATTTATCCATAAAATTATGTACAACTTTTTTTTCTACAGTACAATTAAGGAGTAGAGCTGTCTCCATTATTTTCAGAAGCTTGTAGGCAGGCATTAGCAAGCTTATGTCTTTGGGTTATTTTTACTAAAGTTTGCTCATGACTTTAAACTCTTTGGCACTTTTAGAATGAAAAGTACAGTTTTAAGGTCTATAGGAAAACACCAGGTTTTTATTGTTGTTTTCTTTTGGTAAGGTTCCCAGTTTGGTCCTATGGCATCAACAGTACAGTGTCCAGTTCCCACAATAGTTGACCATCAGTTTCTTTTCCTAAAATTCAGGTTATTTGGTCTTAAGTAAAACCATCTGTGGGACATAAGCTGTCTAGTTCACATGGGGCTACATAAAACCCAGTCCAGGTCCTTTTCTAAATTAAAAAAAAAAGTTTCTTGGGGAACAAACTCAGCCAGGTCTTCCTTGGTACACGTTTAAAGTCCCTGGCATGGAGTGGGTACTCAGGAAATAGCTGCTCTACTACAGGAAACATGGACAGAGAGGGATTAGAATCAAAGTCCCTAGGATAAGTTCAAAATTAGCGTTCCTTTTGATGGAAAAATTCATCTCAAAAATTTATTTAATTGAGTACATTTTCTAGGCATTAACATGCTTTTATAAACAAATCCATCACTAGGAACCTTCCAAATGAATCAAACCATTCTCATAAATAATCCTTGAAATTCATATGGGCTTAACAAATAATGGAAAAATTCCCTTTAAGTTTTGCCAAATTCCAAGTATTGGCAAAAGAATCACACTACTTTTGATCAACACGAAACAATCTAGATATGTCCACATGTAATAAACTAAAAATATGATATAAATGTGTAAAGCCTATTTTTAGAAATTATAATTATTTGTATGTAGTCTACTAGCAACTTTTGTTTACACATCACAGACACTTTTCTGTGAAATGTAGTTCATATATTTTGAATTTTTTTCTCTCATGTTCAGTAGACATAAAAATATTTGTTTGTGGTATGTCTCATTGCCTTGTACTTTTTAAAACTTTTCAGATGTCAATCTGTGTAATGTGATAACTTACCATAAGGATTTTATGAAATGTTTTTAGTTCTTTCAGAAAACCAATGCAGATTTGTAAGATAAATATTTCTTGAAAATGCTACCCTTTGTGCAGGGCTGAATGGTTAGAAAAAAAAAGAAAGAGAAAAACGAAGCCTTAATCAATGTATTGCCTCTCCTGAAGATGTTGGAATTGAGAGAAAATATGATCTAAAGTTGCTGATGTCAGCTTTAAAGTTGTAGATGTCGATCTGATCCAATTATCGTCTGCTGTAAAAATCCCACACCAAGATCTCTGGCAAGTAATTTTCCAGACTTTATATGGATATTCCCAGAGACAAAAAACATAATATGTTATCCCATTTCAGGCAACTATAATTTCATTAAGTTTGTTCTTGTGCGATTCAAGAACTGCCTTTCTGAATCTTCTAACCATTAGTCACTTTTCTCTAAACCATGTAGAAATGAGGTTCTTACTTACATGACCGTTCTTCAAGTGTCTTGATAAAACTATTATATTTTAAATGGCTTCTCTTACTTAGTGTTGAACGTTCTTCCCTCCCTCCCTCCTTTCTTCCTTTCTTTTCTTTCTCCTTCCTTCCATTTCTACCATGATTTCATGGTAGTTGGGGGAGGGGGCAGGTGGAGACATGATCCTCTTCCCACAAAACATCATGGTAAGTGCTTTAACAGTCAGTTAAATAGAGTGCTATGAGGGCTCAGAAAGTAAGAAGTCAGGTAGAGCTTCACAGAGGGCGTGGCACCAAGTTGTATAGAATGATGGTAGGAGTTGTCATGGGTGAGTGTCAGAGAAAACAGCATATGCATAGCCCTGGAGGAAACTTCCGTTACTGAAGGGAATCCATTCATATTGCCTTTTTTTTTTTTTTTTCTTTTTTCTGACCAGTAAGGGGATCGCAGCCCTCGGCACGGTATCATCTGCACCACGCTCAGCCAGTGAGTGAGCACACTGGCCACCCCTATATAGGATCCGAACCTGCGGCCTCGGAGCTAACAGCGCCGCACCCTCCCGAGTGAGCCACAGGGCAGGCCCCATATTGCCTTTTCTATCCTGGTTGCTTCCTTTGTATCTATTCCAGTCTGGCTACCCTTCAGGACTTTTAATGGGCACATTAAAAAAAAAAAAAAAAAACAAATCCAGTGAGCACGGAAATAGTGCACCTTATTTCTACACACATTTGAGTGTAAGAAAGACATTATATGAAGATGGGTTGTAACGGTGTTATCATAGAGTGAGTTAAGACATTGAAAGTTAGGGAGGGAGAAAATGTAGTGGATGATAAGCAGGAAATGAAAACATTGGGAGGAAAGGGAGAAGTAATGGTCATTAAAAGGATAAAAAGCATGGAAGAAAATGAATATGGTCATCCTATATGGATGAATTTAAATGGTGTGATAATCATGGCTTTACGTAGCACAATAGATATAAATGTTTAAATTCCCTGTGAATGTTGTGAGATTATTTAAAAGTTATTTTAAACTACTGCATCTATGTGAAATAAAAAAAAAATAGATACATTCCTCCAATGATTTCCTCACATTAAAAATCATTCACATGGGTATATTTCACATTTTCATAGTTGAATTCTTTTATCTTTTTCTCAATATGCTGTGATTACCTTGTTTAAGCTGTATTTCTAGAATATTTACATGTAGCTATTGAATGGAATCGGTACTCTTTCAAAAAATAACCAATCAACCTGTTCTTTTCTTTGACAATTTATATTTTTATAAAACCCTGAATTATTGTACTGTATTGAGGCAAAATTTGGATTGAAAATGTATTTTCTGTTAAGCAAATAAAAATTCTTTCACTTTCTTGGGATATTTTTCTTAAAAATGTAAGTGTTTTCTGTAGTGGTGTCTGGCTACTGCTAAGCTATGGCTAAGGCCGATTGCATATATCCTGCTCACAGTGCCAATTGTCTAGCTCTTAATTGTTCTTGTTGCCAATTGTAAAGCTAGGTGACCACGCTAGTTGTCGCGGCTCTTTTACCTGCCGGTAATCCTGCACTGACTGGGCCAGACCCCTCAAGCTCATTCACAGACTGGGTCACAAACCCTTCACACACCAGGTTGCATTACCAGACCTTCCACACAGGTCTATAATCTAGGCAATCGGCAACACGGTCCTTGGAAGCCTCAGGTCTGGAAAAAACATGGCTGTGCAGGGTGGGTGCCGAGGCAGTAAACACCAACCAAAGTGGCGCCCTGTGGGTGCACTCACTCCACCCCCCCCCCACACACAATGTTTACAGAACCGCCCCTACCTGGGGAGGAGAGCCTCACCAAATTGTTCCATTTTCCCAAAAAGTGGTAAAAGTATATAAATAAGAACATGTTGTATTTTCTCAGTTATTGAACATAGCTCAAATCTCACCCAATTTTAAACGAATGATGTAACTCTTGGGGAATATAATGATTTTGGTCCCATCTAACTCCAATGGGTATAATACCCACAGCCTTCCTTCCAGATATCCGATCCTGTTCTTTCCTCAAGTTACAGCCTTCTGAATCTTTTATAAAAACTCTACTCTCCGGTTTCAGTTCCTTTCCTTTTTTCTTTAGCATTTATGTCTGTCAGGTTTATTTTTTTATATTTGATTAGGTTTTTTTAAAACATATTTAGGGTCTCTGCTTGCATACTTACATGTTTGTGTGAATTAAGAAAAGACACCCTCTTCAGCAGGCAAATTGCACTACCAGTGGATGGGCAAATTAGCAGGAGGAAGCTCGTTGTCATTGAGGAAGCCACTATCAACAGAGTTTGACTAGATTTCAGCCCCCACTTGCCCTTTGGCTGGGTATCCACATGCACAACTGCACAATTATGAACAAAAATTCTGCTCATAATATCTAGCACTTATATTACTAGTAATGGGCACCCAAGCAATAGTTGCATTTATTTCAGTCTTTGTTAAATTAGCAACATCTTTTTTAATCATAAAAAGAAAAATGCCATTAAGCCTTTTTTTCCCCAAAAGTACAAGATCATTCTGACAATACAGTATCTATATCTCTGATCAGATGATAGCAGGCAAGTGCAGGAAAGAGGAGGCAACAATTAGATAATTTAGTGAGTACGGCTATCTTTGAAATTGTGATCACAATGGAACTGACTTTTAATGGCTAGACTCTTTTTTGGCCTGAACAGGTTATGGAATAAGAATCTAATTTTTTCAAAAGCTGTTCTCATGCTCACACAAGCTTGTTTTTATACATCTCATTTATTTTCATGTTTTTTTTGGCTACCATGTCATAGCTGTAACATTGCACACGACGCTGTAGTGCCAAGAAGCGATTCTACGCATCGGTCATGTGTGTGCTGTGTTTGGAGCAGCTGCATGATCCTGTCACAGACACTGAAGAGAGACTACATCCTCTGGCTGGATTTACTAAGCTCCTGGAAATTAAATCTTAGCCAGTAGCCAGGGGCGAGTCATCCATGTTTATTATGTTACTTTTTAATATCAAGAATTTTATGAAAGCTGCCTCTTTTGAAGTTGTGTCAGTTCTCTTATTATGCCTTACGCAGGTTAGCATTTATGAAAAGCATAGCAGAAAATCAGGTGCTGTTGCTCTGCTTCTTGCCATCTGTCGTGTGGTTATTTTTAGTTCCCTCTTTCTTTAATCACCAGGCTGGTGATGGCAAAGAGAAGGCAAGTGTTTCCTGACTGTTTATACTACCGTCTACTTCCCAATCAGCTTTTTCTTTCCTCATTGGAGACATCACACTGGCAAGTTTATTTTAGTGGAGAAATTATTTAATAGATTGGTGTTAGGTGAACTAGTTTGTCATGACTCTGGTAAATAGGCAAGGACCGATAAGTCTGAATACAGCTTGGAGAAATAAGAGCAATTCAGTTCACTTGGATTCTTTTACGTATGAATGTTTTTGCCTGTCATTTCGGGGAACGTGAAAATTTCCTGGCCATTTCCTTTTTGTGAAATATTAATTAGTAAAGTAAATAGTGTTAGAAAGTGTATGAAATGTAGTAACTGCTTTGAATAGGTTAAAATTGTACGGAATTTTACGAGGACAGAACAAATTATATTTAGAGTTCAAAAGAATAAACTATTTTGCTATTCCTTAATGAGACTCAAAACACTTTCTTTTTCCTTTTTGTGATGCCATGGTGTATATATAGACATTTGCACTGAATAAAGATATTTGAGAATTAATAGGGAAAGTGTGCATTTGCATGATTAGATGCATGGTTATCAAATCTCCACAAAGATGTGTATTAGATCGGGTCACGTTCTTTTACTATTCTGAATGTCCATGGGTCTTTCTAAGCATCAGCATCACTGCCCTCACATAAATCCTTACTGATCATAATTCATAGCATTTTTCTCTCTATTGGTCATTGCTATAATTTGGTGTACACATTAGAAATGCCCATGGGAACTTATGTTTGAGATGAAATTTTGAATTATTATTTATACTGGGACTGATAAGTAACATTTTATTGCAAAGCCTACTGTTGGCAGTCTTTATTCTCAGTGAATATTTTTTCTCAGATTCATTCAATAAATTTGCCGTTTCTTGGGAACAGTGTATTTAGGCCATATCAAGCCAGCATGCACAAGTCAAGGCATATTTTGTCTACTGAAACCGTATATTCCATTCACGTCTTGATGGACAAGACTGAATGTTTCCAATTTTTGGCTTATTATAAATAAAGCTGCTTTGAACATTTGAGTACAAGTCTTTGTGTGGACATATGTCTTCATTTCTCTTGAATAATTCCTAGAGATGCTCATAGTCCCACATGGAGATATATCATATTTAACAATATTTAACATTATTTAAAACACTTTACACATGGTTTTCCAAAGTGGTAGTACCATCCAGTGTATGAGAGTTCTTATTGCTCCACATACTCATCAACACTTGTCAATCTTTTTAATTTTAGCTTTTTTTGGTAGAGTGTGGAGGTATATCATTATTGTTTCAATTTGCATTTCTTTGATGACTAATGATGTTGAGACTTTTTCCCTGTGCATATTCAACCTTGATATTTACTCTTTTATGAAATGTCTGTTGAAATTTGTTGCCTGTTATTTCTGTTTTTATTTTTTTCTTTATTAATGAGTTTTAAGAGTTCTTCTTATACTTTGAATATGACTACCTTAACAGATACATGTATGGAGAATATTTTCTCCAAGTCTAGAGTTTGCTCTTTTATTTTGAAGAACAGAAAACCTTAATTCAGAATAGGCGCAATTTATGAATTGTGTTCTTCTATTATTAGAACTTCTGGAGTCCTATCTAAGAAGTCTCTACCTTCCCTAACATCACAAAGGTATTCTCCTAAGTTTTCGTTTTAATGTTTTACAGTTTTAGCTTTAGGTTGAAGTTTACTGATTCCATGTTAGTTTTTGCACACGGTGGGAGGTAAGAATTGCCATTTATTTTTTTCCATATGGATGGATTCCAGATTTTTCATCACCATTTAATGAGAAGACTATACTCTTTAAATTAATTTGATTCTTTTATTAGAAATCAATTGCTCATGTGTGTGTATGTGTGTATCTTTATACTTTATATTCTGTCTTATTGAGCTATATGTACTAACCTATCTGTACATTACTGTCTGTATGTTGGTACTACACTGTGGTGATTGCTATAGGTTTATCAGGTACCATAAGTATTCCAGTTTTGTTCTTGTCAAAATTGAGTGTTTAGGTTTTTTGTGTTTCCATGTAAATATTAAATTAAGCTTGTAAATGTTTACAACAATGCTGCTGCTGTTATTTTGACTGAGATTGTATTGAACCTATAGATCAATTTGGGGAAAATTTATATTTTAATAATATTGATTCTTCCAATCTGTTAACATGGTATATCACTTCATTTATTTAGGTCTTTTTTAACCACTTTCAACAATATTTTTTATGAAAAATTGCACCTATTATTGCTAAATTTATCTGTAAGTATTTTAGGTAATTTTGGTGCAACCATAAAATACTAGTTTTTATTTTATCTTCCAATTGTTTATTTCCAGTATATAGAAAAATATTTATTACTTTGTATATTGAACTTGTATTCTGTTTTCTTTATAAATTCACTTTTAGCAAAAGTAACCTTTTCCTGTATATTCTTTAAAATTTTTGTGTATAAGACTTATGCAAATCAATGATTTTATTCCTGTCTTTTCAGTATGTATGCCAGGCCTAGGATCTCTAGTACCATGTTAAATAGAAAAGGTAAGAGCAGACAGGTTTGTCTTGTTTCCAATAATTTTAGGGCAACGATGTTCAATCTGTCAACATTAAGATGTTAGCTGTAGTTTTTCTATTGATGCTCTACATTGTATTGAAAAATGTCTCTTCCATTTCTACTTGGCCAATTTTTTACCCATGAATATTGAAGTTTGTGATGTGATTTTTCTGTATCTCTCAAGATGATCAATTTTTCCTTTATCCAGTCAAGCTGACTTAATACATTAAATATTTTTCAAATGTAAAATCAACTTTTTGTTTTTAGGGTAAGCCTTACTTCATAATGATGCGCCCTTTTCTATCTATTGCTGTATTTAATTTGGTAGTATTTTTTAAAAGATACTTACAACTATGTTCACAAGTATCTGTCACTTTTTCTCTCTCATTTCTTTCTTACATTGTGTTTATGAAATCTATAGTTTGCATTTTGTGTCTTTGGCTAGTCTTTTATCTTTTTACTTTATTTTATTGAAACATAATTGATTATAAATATTTGTGGGGTACAGAGTTGGATATCAATACCTATGTACAATATGTGATGATCAAATCAGGATAATTAGTATATTCATCATTACAAAATGTAATCATTCTTTGTGACCCTTTGCCAGGTTCTTACTATCTCCCCCCACCCCCTAGTTACCACAGTTCTGTTCTCTTCTCTCCTCTTGTCATATTATTGTGACGGTTGTACTTTTCTTTCTTATTTATTTATTTATTTTTGTTTTTTTACCTCCCACTTATGGGTAAAGACATGTGATACTTCTCTTTCTGTGCCTGACTTATTTCACTTAAAATAATTTTCTCCAAGCTCCTTCATGCTGCTGCAAATGGCAGAATTTCATTCTTTTTCATGGCAGAAGAGTATTCCATTGTGTATATGTATCACATTTTCCTTGTCCAGTTGTCTGCTGATGGACAATTTAGGTTAGTTCCAACTCTTGACTATTGTAAATACATGTGCAATAAACATGGGAGTGCAGGTATGCCTTTGACATGATATTTTCAATTCCTTTGGGCATATGTCAAGTAGTGGGATCATATGGCAGTTCTACCTGTGGTTGTTTGAGGAACCTCCATACTGTTTTCCATAATGGCTTCATTAATTTACAGTCCCACCAACAGTGTAGGAGGGTTACCCTTTCTCTTCATCCATGTCAGCAATTGTTATTCTCTACTTTTTGATGATAGCCAATCTAACTGGGATAAGATGATATCTCAATGTGGTTTTGATTTGTATTTCCCTGATGCTTAGTGATGCTGAGCATTTTTTTTCAAGTATTTGTTGGTCATTTGTTTATCTTCCTTTGAGAAATGCATATTCAGCTCTTTTGCCCATTTTTAACCATGTTACTTGTTTTTTGTTCTATTAAGTTGTTTGAGTTCCTTGTACATTCTAGATACTAATCCTTTCTCAGAACCGTAATTGCAAATATTTTCTCTCATTCCATACATAGCTTGTCTTTTCACTCTGTTGATTGTTTCCTTTGCTGTGCAGAAGCTTTTTAGTTTGATATAATCCCATTTGTTTATTTATTTATTTTTCTTTTGTTGCCTGTGTGTTTGGGGTCTTATTTGTAAAGTCTTTGCCCTACGTCCAGAAGTAGTTCCCCTATGTTTTCTTTTAGCAATTTTATAATTTCAGGTGTTATGTTTAAGTCTTTAACCCATTTTGAGTTGATTTTGGTATATGGCAAGAGGTACTGACCTAGTTTCATTGTTTTACACATAGATATCCAGTTTTCCCAGCACCGTTAATTGAAGAGGCAGTCTTTTCCCCAGTGCATCTTGGTTCTTTTGTCGAGGATCAGCTGGCTGTAAGTAAATGGATTGATTTCTGGGTTCTCTATTCTAGTCCATTGGTTGGTTTGTCTGTTTTTATGCCAGTATGTTGTTTTGGTTACTCTATAGTTTGAAGAAAAGTAGTATAATGGCTTTGGCTTTATTATTTTTACTCACAATTGCTTTGGCTTTTTGAGGTTTTTTTTGCTATTCCATATGAATGTTAGGATTTTTTTTTTTTTATTTCAGTGAAGAATGTCATTGGTATTTTGATGGGGATTATGTTAAATCTGTAGATCACTTGGGGTAGTATGGACCTTTTCACAATGTTAATTCTTCCAATCCATGAGCATGGAGTGTCTTACATTCCATGGATTAAGCTTACATTACATAGTTTAATTTTACCAGAATCCTATGAGATAGACAATATTATTTTATGTATTATACATATGAGGAAACTGAGTTACAGGGAAGTTAAGAAACTAGACCAAAGTTATATATACACCAAATGGCTTTTGTGTGGTCTGTAATTTTAACTGTGTACAAATCATACCAGAGAATAAGGAGAAAGTGGCTATTTCAACATTAGAATAGAGCACATTAGGTTATGGGGATTATTCTGGAATTTGAATATTTCATTAGGAAAAGAAACAAGAATTCATTTCTGATTTGATGTTATTTGTATTTAGCAGCTTTCAAGAATAAGTACTGAAGCAGACGTTTAAATGCTTCAGTACTCAAACAACTCAGACCCTCCATTTGAATATTTTTATCTTTTCTCTTAACACAGTTTTAGCCTTGTAAGCTCATTTCAGCAGATTAGTTTTTTGAAAGTTAATAATTGTACATAATTATTAGCATCTTCAATGAATGCCTTTGCTTATTTAACTGCAGTTTTCTCTGCATGGCTACTCAGTGTACCAAACTATTTTGCTGTTCAGATTTCCTTTTTCAATTACCATTTACATGATTATCTTTTGAATACGCAATATCTACTTGTGCCAAATGTTTTGTTTTTGCTACAATAGCTAGTGTCTTAATATAGGTATGCTTGAGAGTATTTCATTGTCTGCCTTAAAACAGAGCTACTTTTTCTTGGTTTTGCTACTTAGAACACTATGCAAATGAATTGAGTCTACACTATTTTGATATTTTTGTGGTTTTTCAAAGTTCATGTTAAACTGTATATAAAATGTGCTATTTAGTGGTCATTACTCAGAAAGCCCAAATCCTATCACTGCTGCATGTGGAAAAGGAAACACTGGAGAAATTGTGCTAAAAGAGGCATAAAATAGAGAAATTTGTTTCTGTGTGAATATCTCCATAACCTGCTGAAACCCACCTCATCCTACCCTCCACAGAAGACTCTGCTTCCCAGTTGCTTTCTTTAGCAATTTATTTTTCTCTCACATCACACAGGCTATACTCCGGGGTGATGTCTTTTGTGTTTCCCTTTAGTGCTCCAGACCATAATTTTGGCACTTGGCCACCTGCTGCTTTGGGGCTAGAACATTCTCTCTCTCTTTTTGTTGGTGTCATCTTCTCTACTTCTGTCATTCTTCCTTACCCAGTGGAGAATTTAGTTTCTGGACTGTCACCTCCTTTCTGATGCTTGTTATCCTTCTCTGCCATATTAACATTTCTGGGGATAAAAAACCTAACACCCAATTTGAGCATTCCTTGACCTTTTTATTTCTAATAATCTTTTTCTACATATGCTCTTCCAATCACCCCCACAGTCACTCACTCGATTTTGTTTGTAACATGTCTTATTTTTTTGTTCTTGTTCCTTAATTTCTCTATTAGTGCTTTATTTTGTGTTAAGTAGATGTTTTCTTTAATTTCTTTTATTATATTTTTTGAAGTATTATCTTAGCAGTTGCTCTAGAGATTAAAATTTGCATCTTGGTTTAGATTAATACCAAATTAAGTTTAATAGTATACAAAAACTTTGCTTGTGTATATCCTGTGCCCCTCAACTTTTTACTATTATTGCCATGAATTACATCTTTATACATTGCGTGGCCATCAACCTAATTTGTAATTGTTGCATTATGCAGTTCTCTTCTAAATCAAATAGGAAAAAAAGAGTTAAAATAAAATATACATTTATACCATCTTTTGTATTTTCCTATATAGTTGCCTTTCCCAGTATTCTTTATTTATTTTCATGTGAAGTTGAGTTATTGTCTAGTGTTCTTTTATTTCAGACTGAAAGACTCTCTTTCAAATTTCTCATAGGGCAGATATGCTAGTGATGAACTCTCCCAGTAATTTCTCTTTCATTTTTTTTTTTTTTTTTAAATTTTATTTTGTCGATATACATTGTAGCTGATTAATGCTCCCCATCACCAAAACCTCCCTCCCTTCTCCCTCCCCCCTCCCCCCCAACAATGTCCTTTCTGTTTGCTTGTTGTATCAACTTCAAATAATTGTGGTTGTTATATCTTCTTCCCTCCCCCCCCCCGATTTGTGTGTGTGTGTGTGTATGTGTGTGTGTGAATTTATATATTAATGTTTAGCTCCCTCCAATAAGTGAGAACATGTGGTATTTCTCTTTCTGTGCCTGACTTGTTTCACTTAATATAATTCTCTCAAGGTCCATCCATGTTGTTGCAAATGGCAGTATTTCATTCGTTTTTATAGCTGAGTAGTATTCCATTGTGTAGATGTACCACATTTTCCGTATCCACTCATCTGATGATGGGCATTTGGGCTGGTTCCAACTCTTGGCTATTGTAAAGAGTGCTGCGATGAACATTGGGGAACAGGTATACCTTCGACTTGATGATTTCCATTCCTCTGGGTATATTCCCAACAGTGGGATGGCTGGGTCGTATGGTAGATCTATTTGCAATTGTTTAAGGAACCTCCATACCATTTTCCATAGAGGCTGCACCATTTTGCAGTCCCACCAACAATGTATGAGAGTTCCTTTTTCTCCGCAGCCTCGCCAGCATTTATCGTTCATAGTCTTTTGGATTTTAGCCATCCTAACTGGGGTTAGATGGTATCTCAATGTGGTTTTGATTTGCATTTCCCGGATGCTGAGTGATGTTGAGCATTTTTTCATATGTCTGTTGGCCATTTGTATATCTTCCTTAGAGAAATGCCTACTTAGCTCTTTTGCCCATTTTTTAATTGGGTTGCTTGTTTTCTTCTTGTAAAGTTGTTTGAGTTCCTTATATATTCTGGATATTAATCCTTTGTCAGATGTATATTTTGCAAATATTTTCTCCCACTCTATTGGTTGTCTTTTAACTCTTTTAATTGTTTCTTTTGCTGTGCAGAAGCTTTTTAGTTTGATATAATCCCATTTGTTTATTTTTCCTTTGGTTGCCCGTGCTTTTGGGGTCGTATTCATGAAGTCTGTGCCCAGTCCTATTTCCTGAAGTGTTTCTCCTATGTTTTCTTTAAGAAGTTTTATTGTCTCAGGGTGTATATTTAAATCCTTAATCCATTTTGAGTTGATTTTAGTATACGGTGAGAGGTATGGATCTAGTTTCATTCTCCTGCATATCGATATCCAGTTATCCCAGCACCACTTGCTGAAGAGGCAGTCCCTTCCCCAGTGAATAGGCTTGGTGCCTTTGTCAAAGATCAGATGGCAGTCAGTGTGTGGGTTGATTTCTGGATTCTCTATTCTATTCCATTGGTCAGTGTGTCTGTTTTTATGCCAGTACCATACTGTTTTGGTTATTATAGCTTTGTAGTATAGCTTAAAGTCAGGTAGTGTTATGCCTCCAGCTTTATTTTTTTTGCTCAGCATTGTTTTGGCTATGCGTGGTCTTTTATTGTTCCATATAAATGTCTGAATAGTTTTTTCCATTTCTGAGAAAAATGTCTTTGGAATTTTGATGGGGATTGCATTGAATTTGTATATCACTTTGGGTAGTATGGACATTTTCACTATGTTGATTCTTCCAATCCAAGAGCATGGGATATCTTTCCATCTTCTTGTATCCTCTCTAATTTCTCTCAGCAGTGGTTTGTAGTTCTCATTATAGAGATTTTTCACATCCTTGGTTAACTCAATTCCTAAGTATTTTATTTTTTTGGTGGCTATTGTAAATGGGCAGGCTTTCTTGATTTCTCGTTCTGCATGCTCACTATTGGAGAAAAGAAATGCTACTGATTTTTGTGTGTTGATTTTGTATCCTGCTACTGTGCTGAAATCATTTATCAATTCCAAGAGTTTTTTTTTTAGAGGCGTTAGGCTGTTCGATATATAGGATCATGTCATCTGCAAACAGGGACAGTTTGACTTCATCTTTTCCAATCTGGATGCCCTTTATTTCCTTCTCTTCTCTGATTGCTCTGGCTAGTACTTCCAACACTATGTTGAATAGGAGTGGTGAGAGTGGGCATCCTTGTCTAGTTCCTGTTCTTAAAGGAAAAGCTTTCAGCTTTTGCCCATTCAGGATGATATTGGCAGTGGGTTTGGCATATATGGCTTTAATTATGTTGAGATACTTTCCCTCTATACCTAACTTATAGAGGGTCTTTGTCATGAATGAGTGCTGAACTTTATCAAATGCTTTTTCAGCATCTATAGAGATGATCATATGGTCCTTGTGTTTGAGTTTATTAATATGGTGTATCACATTTATTGATTTGCGTATGTTGAACCAACCTTGCATCCCTGGGATGAATCCCACTTGATCGTGATGAATAATTTTTCGTATGTGTTGCTGTATTCTGTTTGCTAGTATTTTAGTGAGGATTTTTGCATCTATATTCATCAAGGATATCGGCCTGTAGTTTTCTTTTTTGGTTATATCTTTACCTGGTTTTGGTATCAGGATGATGTTTGCTTCATAGAATGAGTTTGGGAGATTTGCGTCCGTTTCAATCTTTTGGAATAGTTTGTAAAGAATCGGTGTCAATTCCTCTTTGAATGTTTGGTAAAATTCTGCTGTGAATCCATCTGGTCCTGGGCTTTTCTTTGTTGGGAGCCTTCTGATAACAGCTTCAATCTCCTTTATTGTTATTGGTCTGTTCAAATTTTCTACGTCTTCACGGTTCAGTTTTGGGAGCTTGTGTGTGTCCAGAAATTTATCCATTTCCTCCAGATTTTCAAATTTGTTGGCGTATAGTTGTTTATAGTAGTCTCGAATGATTCCTTGTATTTCAGATGAATCAGTTGTAATATCGCCTTTTTCATTTCTAATTTTTGTTATTTGAGTCTTCTCTCTTCTTTTTTTTGTTAGCCATGCTAATGGTTTGTCAATTTTATTTATCTTTTCTAAAAACCAACTTTTTGATTCATTGATCTTTTGAATTGTTTTTTGGTTTTCAATTTCATTCAGTTCTGCTCTGATCTTAATGATTTCTTTCCGTCTGCTAACTTTAGGTTTGGATTGTTCTTGTTTTTCTAGTTCTTTAAGGTGAAGTGTTAGGTTGTTCACTTGCCATCTTTCTATTCTTCTGAAGTGAGCGTTTAATGCAATAAATTTTCCCCTCAATACTGCTTTTGCAGTATCCCACAGGTTTTGGTATGATGTATCATTGTTTTCATTAGTTTCAATAAATTTTTTGATTTCCTGCTTGATTTCTTCTTGGACCCATATGTCATTAAGTAGAATGCTGTTTAATTTCCATGTGTTTGTATAGTTTCCAGAGTTTTGTTTGTTATTAATTTCTAGTTTTAATCCATTGTGGTCTGAGAAGATACATGGGATAATTCCAATTTTTTTGAATTTATTGAGACTTGATTTGTGACCTAATATGTGATCTATCCTGGAGAATGATCCATGTGCTGATGAGAAGAATGAATATTCTGAGGTTGTTGGGTGGAATGTTCTGTAGATATCTGCCAATTCCAATTGGTCTAGAGTCTTGTTTAGATCCTGTGTTTCTCTACTGATTCTTTGCCTAGATGATCTGTCTAATATTGACAGTGGAGTGTTCAGGTCCCCTGCTATTATGGTATTAGTGTCTATTTCCTTCTTTAGGTCTAATAGAGTTTGTTTTATAAATCTGGCTGCTCCAACATTGGGTGCGTACATATTTATGATTGTTATGTCTTCTTGATGGATCAGTCCTTTTATCATTAAGTAGTGTCCCTCATTGTCTCTTTTTATGGTTTTTTGTTTAAAGTCTATTTTGTCAGATATAAGAATAGCTACTCCAGCTCGTTTTTCTTTTCTGTTTGCATGGTAAATCTTTTTCCATCCTTTCACTCTTAGTCTGTGTGAATCTTTATGGGTGAGGTGGGTCTCTTGTAGGCGGCATATAGTTGGGTCCTGCTTTTTGATCCAGTCAGCCAGTCTGTGTCTTTTGATTGGGGAATTTAAGCCTTTAACATTAAGAGTTGTTGTTGAAAGGTGTTGATTTATTCCTAGCATTTTATTGGTTGTTTGGTTGTCTTAGGTGTCTTTTGTTCCTTGCTTTCTGATTTACTGTTTGGTTTCTTTGTTTGTTGGTTCCTTAGGTTGTAGAAAGTGTTTTTGTTAGCTTGTTTTCTCTTCATGAATGCCATTTTTATTGTACTAGCGGGTTTAGATTTTTCTTGGGTTTTTTATGGCAGTGGTAGTTATTTTTCAGGAACCAAACCCAGTACTCCCTTGAGGATTTCTTGTAAGGGTGGTCGTGTGTTAGTGAACTCCCGCAGTTTTTGTTTGTCTGAGAAATACACTATTTGCCCCTCATTTCTGAAGGATAGCCTTGCAGGGTAGAGTATTCTTGGCTGGCAATCTTTGTCTTTTAGTATTTTGAAAATATCATTCCATTCCTTTCTAGCTTTTAGGGTTTGTGATGAAAAGTCTGATGTTAACCTGATTGGGGCTCCCTTATAGGTGATTTGACGCTTCTCTCTTGCAGCTTTTAAGATTCTCTCTTTGTCTCTGAGTTTTGCCAATTTGACTATGACATGTCTTGGAGAAGGCCTTTTAGGGTTGAATACGTTTGGAGATCGTTGAGCTGGGTTGGGGCATGTCTTCTGCACCCCTCGTCTATCAGCTGGGCCTTCAAGACCCTGCTCAGCACCGCCTCGCCCAGGAAGTCTACCAGGTTTCTGCTAGGCACAGACGACCGGTCTCTCTGGGTGCCTTTGTAGCACTGTGTAGATCTTTCTCGGGTCTTGTTCACCTTTGTATCCCGCCGGTATAAACCGAGTCTAGTGCCCGCCTGCAGCCTGCTCTCCGGCAGGTTCAAGCGGACCTGGGAACTCTCCTACCACACTATTCCCAACCAGAAATTCCTTAGGCTTTTTTCCAAACTGGTGGTGGCAGAGATGGTATCTGCCTCCCAGTAACAGGAAGTTTACCGGGTGGAGTCCAGGGTGTTGTGGAGTGACAGTCGGCCTGCCCGTACTTCCTTGCCCTCCCAACACTGGTCGGGACGCCCCACACCCCCAGCCCCGCCAGAGAACCGCGGAGGGAGTGGGAGAGGAGGCCGGCCCGTAGGCTCCGGAAAGCCCCGCGCCAGGCCAAGCAAATGGGCTCAGTGATGGCCGAGCAGGGCAGAGCTGCCCGCACCTGGGAAAATGGAGGCATCACCGGGAGGTGAGTGGCCTGGTGGTGCAGGCGGGAGCCGCGTGGTCATCCACCCCCCGAACAGAGCTGTGCCAGGGATCACTCACAGTGCTGTGCCAGGTCGGGTGTTCGCTCTCTGTCTCTGGTTTGTCGCCTTCCGTGTTCTCGGCGCTGCCGCCTCGGGCTGTTCAGTCGCGGCGCGGCTCGGGCGCTCCCAGGAGTCTTCTTTAATGCCGGTCTGAAACCTCGAATCCTGAATAGGGCAGCTGGCCACCTTCAGCGCGGCCCCGGCCTCCGGGATCCTGGCTGCATCCACAGCATCCCTGGAGCCGTGTTCCCTGTTTCAAGACTCGCTTTTGCAGCTAAGAATCAGTTCTTTTCCTGCTCCACACTTCAAAGCTGTTGCCTGTAAATGAGGCAGCCTCTCAGTTTTGGAGGCTGAGGAGTTCAAGGTCCTGAGGGCACACCTGGTGAGGGCCTTCTTCTGGGTGGGAACTATCTACAGGGTCCCCTGATGACACAAGCGAATCACATGGTGAGAATGGCTGGAGCTCCGATGTAGCTCTATTTTTGAAAAAATTCTTGTTTCTTTCTGTTCCTCAGACTAGATAATCTCAATTGACTTATCTTAAAGTTTATTGATACTTTTGTCTATCTGCTTGTATCTCCTGGTAAGCTCCTCTGGTGAATTTTTTTATTTGTTATTGTACTTTTCAACTTTTCAAAATGCTTTTCAAGAAATAATCATCTTGAATATAATAAATAAATTTTCTCAAGAATATTTTTGGTGTATTTTCTTATTATTTTAAATAATGTTAAACGTTGTTTTGTCTTTTCATTAATGTATACTTTTTGAATATATTCATTGATGTATTAATCCTGAATATTTTCAATCATTATTCTTTAAATCAGAAGCAGGAAAAGTCTTGTGTTTTATAAGCTAAGAAGACCAGTGATTGTTACATCATACTTTGCATATGCAAATACTAGATAGATATATACAATTTCCTGTGATTACTTATAAACGCAATTATTTGCAGATTCTATATTTGCAAATTTCCCTACTTGCTGAATTTATTTGTTATGTCAAATAGAACTCTTAATATATCTGTAGTCATTATCAGATATCCACAGAATAGTGAAAATTGAGTCACCTGACAAACATGTTCCCAGCTGAGGTCAAACAGGGTGATACTCTGTCTTCTTGTTTTGGCTCTCATATGGTTAATAAGTGTCTATTGGTGTCTAAAAGTGTCCTTTTTACTGTCTATTAGTACCATTTTTTTTTTGCTTTTTTGTGCTTTTTGTTGGGAGATTTTGCTGTTTAAAATTGTCCCCAATGTAGCACAGAAGTTCTGTCTAGTGTTTTTAAGTGCAAGAAGGCTATGATGTGTCTTTTGAAGAAAATATGTGTGTTAAATGCTTTTATTCAGACCTGAATTATTACACAGTTGAATATGAATTCAATGTTATTGAATGAACAATACATATTAAATAAGGGAAACACATATAAAGCATTATTAGTTGATGAAAATATTGAGATCAGAAGCTCACAGAAATCAAACTTATTTTTTTCCTTTAGGAGCAATAGTTCAATATTTTCTAATTCAGGGTTCACAATGACTTTATAGAACATTCAGTACTGCAAATAACAAGACTCAGTTGTGCTATGCCATGTGTTGATATTTACATGATTACTTCTCAGAAGGTTTATTTATGTATATGCTCCCAGCTCTACCATTGCACTGGCCCCAGAGGTAGTGTTTGATAAGTGTCTATATTAGTGCACAAAAGAACAGAACATAACTGTAAACATATTCAATCATTTGTACCACATTTGCTTTGCACACTACCAATCTAGGCCAGGCCTTATTCTAGAGCAATACTTCGGCAAACCTTCAACACAAAAACTGACTTAACTTTATTATGGTACTGAAAAATGATAGTAATTACGAATTCTTAAAATCAAGGCCATCAGTAAGTTTGATATGTCTGCTGCGTAATCCAACTTCTTTTTGATTGTTGTGAGCCACTTTCCTCCAGGAAGTCAACAGATTTAAAAATTTAAATACACTAGATACATGTTGATATGAGTTAAATGAAAGCAACACTTCTAAAGCTGGTAGCATGAGGAACTAAATCATAATTCTGATGTCTTTTTGGCACAATATTTTTCTCTCAAATGATTATCAATTACTCAGATTATATGTACCTTGAAATATTTCACTGACCTATGACAGGAAAGATTTATATATATATGATTTAGACTGACGATGAGTTGAACCTAATTAAATTAAGTATTCAGCTGATGTGAAACATATCAGTGATTTGCCTTTGTGGCTATGGGGCCCTTGCTTTTTGCATTTGTGGAAATGTGCCATTGATCATATATCATGGACTGAATTTATTATGACATCAATATATACCTACCACATTTTTATTCTCATCTATATCTTAGAGAGTTTTATATGGAACTTTTTTTTCACACCTGAAGTCACAGAGATAGATGAACTTGTTATGCTCAGAATATTGAGGGGGACAATAATTTCCCTAATTACAGGAAAATTAGGGAAAATTTTCCCTATAATAGGAAAATTGTAAGGCAATTTCTCTATGTTTAGATTATCTTTCATTTTCTTTTCAAGAATGTGACTTTACCAGTGAAATTCAAATGTGTAAGGAAAATGCAGGCTCTTTCTTTAATGTTATCTTGTCATGAGTGATTTGTCAATTTGGTCATACTTTGAAGTGAAGTGATTTCTAATACTGCTCTTTAAGTTTGAAGAAAGTTTAGTACGAGAAAATTTCCAACTTCTTTTAAAAAAAGTAAATATTTTCCCACAAAATACCAGAGATGTGCCAATAAGTATGAATTAGCCCTTGCCCTGAGGTTCATGCATATATCAACAAACCTTAGTTTGTATAGTGAGAGCAATTATGACATAATATTTAGGTTGAGCCCTGTGAATTGCTAATATTTAACTCCTTTTTTTTTGACTTACAGAAATGGCAGTTTTATATAATTCAACTTAATAAGATAGCACTTTCTAGACAATAAGATATCATTGTTTTTCTTCTATTTTGAGAATGACTGGCAATAAATTTTTGAAAACATAAGTGAGGTCTCTTGGAGACAGTATTTGGTAATTTGTGGTTATTTAAGCCATTTATTATTAGTGAAATAATTACAATTGCAAACAAAGAGTTTGGGGATTGTCTTCCTAAACTTGTGGAGTGTTTACTTTATGGCAGGTGCTATCTTTCGTGATTTATAAATGATATAACTTAATTATCACAGTAACTCATGAGATGGGTACTGTCAGACAAGAAAACTGAAGCTTACTTGATCTAAGTAACTTTCCCAAAGCCACAAAGCAAACAAATAGGTCTTAACTCTTTCTTCAGATCTCACCTCAAGACGCCTATCATAACTTCTCTCACTTGGGTGCACTAAGGAGGAAGTGATTAAGTGGAACTGACCAGAATGTCAAATCTGAGCAACCATAGCAAGCTCATCTTGGATTCAGCCAAAGGTAATATGCAAGGAAAGATTTAATCTGTAAAGAAAGGAACAAATCATTGATGAAGCAGAAGTGTACGTTATATAGTTTATTAACTAAGCTGTCATTAAGTGTCCAGCTAAACTTATAGTCTCAGGGCATGGGACAACTTCCAAGATGCAGTTAGCTTGGAAAACATTCTCTTCTCAAAAGGACTGTTTCTGTGTTGGGCAGGTGCCTTTCTGATATGTGAATTGACATGTGCATCCCAAACTTTTGCTAATAGAAAATTGTTATTTTAAATGTTAATAAGTGTAACAATATGAAAAATAAAGTCTTCCCTTGTGAATATATGTTTCCATGTATATGTATGTGATATATATATACACACACACACATAGATATCTACAAATTCTACAAATATATGTATGTGTGTGTGTGTATATATATATATCTTTTTTGGGGGGGATTGATTTCGTTTTTTGGAGGGATTGATTTAGTTTATTGCAGGATTTCTTAGAGATTATACTATGCTATTGTATATTGTGAATACCCAAAATGAAGATGAAAAAGAAATAACAGTAATAACTGCTTTTATTGAGCCCTTTCTATCAAGTGCTATGCTATGCACTTTAAATTCATTATTTCATTTTACTACAAAGTAAGGGGTATAATTTTATCTCCACATTACAAATAAAGAAACAGAAGAATAGAGAGGTTAAATAGCTTTTCCAAAGTCATTGAGCTGAGTGGGGTGGAGTCTACAATCTGACATTAGAGCCTATGCTCTTACTTAATAGCATCCTGAGTTCATTTGACCAGTATAATTTTGTTCATGTAAAAGTCACTAGCATTTCCAAAACAAGTGTGTGTGTAAAGACATTTAAGAACTGTCTGGAATAGATTGGAGCAAGTCCAGACTAGAAATGATGATCTGCTCATCTTTGTGTTTCTACTGCTCCCAATAGTACTTACTACTAAATAGTTAATTAAATCATCATCATAATAATCATGGAAATAGTACTCTAAATACCACAATTTAGAAAGTTATTTGAGCTAACAGCAGTGACAGAACTGTAGTGAGAATATGGAGTGGATAAGAATGACAATATGCTGAATGTGAATAGTCCTGGGAGTAAGTTGGTACCTATACGAGAGAGTGCAACATCCCAATTTTTTGTTTTATTCATCACTTAAAACTTATGGAATATAAAAAAAAATTTAATTAGTTTAAATACATATTATGCTTTTCAGTACACTTTTGAAAAAGTGTATGATAATTATTGTCCATTGGGGACCATGTATATGCTCCAAAAGGAATGCAATTTCCACTTGAACAAAAGAGATTTTTATCTGTACTAGGTAGAATAGATTTATTTCAGTAACAAATAGACCCAAATATGTATAATACTTAATTATCATAGATTATAATAGACTTTTTCTTGTTCTACAAGCAGTACTGAACGGGTGAAAATATTGGGGCATCCCTGCTTTATACAGTTCTTCAGAGACCAAGGTTGATATAGTCTCTGCCTTCTTCAAAATGCAGCTCCGAGGTTATTCTGGGGGTCCTCTGCATCCTAGCCTACCAATAACAGAAAAGAGCAAAAAGGAGCACCACGGTGGAGAATTTTACGGGTCAGACCTGGAAGTGGCACTCACTACTTCCGTTCACATTCCAGTGATGTGGCCACACTTCATTCCAAGGAGACTAGGAAGTGTGGAATCTGAATGAACAGCCACTTCTTCATCTCAAATCCAACCTATATGAAGAGAAGCAAATATTTTTGGTGGACTGCTAGTGTTTCTATTATATAACCTAAACTGTAATTCATACATTGTTTAGCTACTGATGGCAACAAAAATTTGCTTCTGGATCCTAGTTCAACAGTGTAAAAAATGCATGAAAACTGAGAATCTAGTCACAATTTGGCCACTAGGCCAGATTGCATATCTTTTAAATATGCAATGTAAGGACACTGACTGCAAATACAAGATGATTCTGCTTTTGGCATTGAACTATGCCTGATGTTCAAAGGTGTACAAAAATTTTTTTAAATGAGGAAAAAATTAAAATATTTTAAAGTGACACTAAAACTAATAAAAGCATGTCTACAATTTGCAGTCATTTCTCATAAGGCATGACATTTTCGGTATTTTGAAATATCATGATTTGTAAAGGAAGCTATCAAAATTTTTAAACTAGATTGAACTTGGGTGCAAATACCTGAGAGTATATAATGGATCGATGCCTATCCCAAGTTAAGACAGTCAACCTTCCAGCATTTAAGTAGGCAGTAGTCATTCATTTATCAACTAATGGAACTTTGAAAATATTCTAGTAAACAATGTTCTGTTATTTCTGGGCTCATGTCTGTTCAATTATGCAAAACTATCTGACAGAGATATCAAATGCTTTGCATTTCTCTCACAGATATAAAACAATTATTAATAATCATTTCAAATTAGATGTTATTTTAATTTTTCTAAATTGTTATGGATTTTTCTGCGTGAGAACCAAAGCCCATTAAGTAGATCAAAGATGTTAAAACTTCGAAAAACAACTTTTCCTCAAAGCACTTGAAATTATATTTGAGAATTTTTTGTGAATGGACATGCATGCGTGTGTGTGTGTGTGTGTGTGTGTGTGTGTGTGTTTGTTGTTTTCTGGGAAGAATCACTAAAGTCTCAGAGAATTAATGAACATCAAAGAAAACAAATCACTGACTTTAATCAACATTTGATGAAGAAATAAATGAATGATTATAGTTGTTACTTAAGAATTTCATTAAATGTGAATTATACAAAATTGAACAATATTTTGGAGCTATTCTGGCTGCAGAGGACCTCCTTGAGTGTTTTAGCACTGTAAGGTATATAAAAAAGAGAGTGTGTTTGATTAGTTTTGTCCTCTGAAACAAAGAAAAAAGGACCCCAGTGGATTTGAAAGGAATCAGAAGTGAAGAAGGGAATCAGAGAATAATGACAAGGAGCAAAATGGTTACGATATGTAAAAGTTTAAAACTGCAGTATCTCCAAGTGTGTCATTTGCATGCAGTGTATAAGGAAAAAGTACTAAAAGGACATTCAAGACCCTGAGCAACAAATTGGTGAAAAAGAAATACAGTATGCTCTTCTCCCACTTACATTTATCATGGATCAGGTGTGGAAAGCATTCCCTTTTCCAGGGTTTAAAGGAATGATCAGAAGATACTTAGTGGATGAATGGATAAAGACTTTAGGAAACCTTGGATAAAAGGATTAGCTGTAGCTAGAGACTAGATCACAGCTTTCCTGTAAGTAATGTGCCTGGGCTTGAACTCTGGGGCTTGAATCTGAGGCCTTTTTGACCTCATCCTTCCAAAATTGTCTGCGCTTCTAGGTACCTTGTTGTTATTCTGCCTGAAATTGGGTTTAAGAATTTATGTCATATGTTACTAAGAACAATGGTAATTTCAGAAGAACAGCCAACAAATTAGACATGTTTACATTATGAGGACCTTAATTACTATAGTTTTATTGTATGGAAATACTGTCTAGGTGGATATTGGACATAGTTTAGATCAATTAGTTCATGAGTTTCAAAATCCTTTGAAGGTGAAATTTCAATTGCTTGCAGTGTTAGTCACTTCATTATTTTTCTCAGTTCCTCTCCTTTTTTGTTTCCCTCAATAGGTGTTACTTAAGAACAGTCTTGATAAAATATTCGACCTTGTATATTCAGTTCAACTGTGCAAACGTTTGTTGAGTGTCTGCTGTGTGCCACATGTGGTGGGCTATGGGAACACATAGGTGAATGAGACCCTGCCTTCACATAGCTCTCAGCAGAGAGTGTTTTAAATGCTAAGATAAAGGTATATAGTGGTTTGGGAGAACTTGGGGAAGGAAGTGAATTCGGAAAAAAAGAAAAAAGGAGAGAACATAAAAGGTTTCATAGAGGAGAGATATCTGAGTAGAGTTTTGAAGGATAAGCAAGAGTTGGAAGGTAAAGGTGAAAAATGGAGAGAAGGGTATTACAGGCAGGAAGAATAGCAAGGTGTGGGAGAACAGGGTAGATTCCATGCATGGCAGAGAATTCGGTAGATTATGGGTGCAGTGCACACAGGGTGGAGAGGCAAGAATAAAAACAGAGTAAGGCAGAGCCATATCATAAATCCAATGTACCCTGAGGGGAATAAGATAATCACATTCAGTCTCTAGATCTATTCCACTGGACAAGAATATAGACCGTGGAAGGGATAGGGGAAAGAACGGTGGCAAGATGAAGGCGCAGGAGGCTCTCCAACATCCAAAAGGGAAACTGACCGCATCCTGAGCAGTGAGGATGGAGGAGAGGAAAGATTTTAGAGCTCTAAGGAGGGAAGTAAGCAGGACTTTATGATCTATGTGAAATGGATGATGAGAGAAAGGCAAGAAAATGGGATGACTTCCAGATTTCTGTCTTAGGTGATTGGGTTTCATTAAATATGAAAGGCAATATAGTCTGGTAAGTAACATGTTTTAGAAGCATCTGACAAATTCTTTCATCATAAATAGAATACAGCATATGCTGGACTATAAATTATAACAAACAGATTCTGTAACATGGAAATACTGTTAAGCCTTTCTGGGTAAAAATATGAAATCTATAACTAAATATCCACGTACAAATTGTTTCAATATGGGGCTCATGACAGGTCCATCCTTTCCAGGGGGCTCTGGTGTAGGAATGTGCTGCTTTGGATTTTATAAAAGGGATGTAGTGCTCTGTTTAGTTAAGAAACTTGCAGAAAATAATTTTGAATTAAAGAAAAAACTTGTGTGCTAGAGCTCAGGGGACGAGGAGGAGAGAACTACAAAGTTCACGAAGGCAGGAGAAGCCACAGTGAGAGAAAGAATCACTCCCACCATTTCGAATCCCGGCTACTACAAGCCTGGAGCTGGTGAGTGCACAGAGCAAGAGCTAGCAAAAACCACAGCTGTGCCCTTCATATGAAGTTGCTTGGAGGTGGCAGGGGAGAAGAGGGCCTTGGTGGTCCTCAGACCAGCAAGACCATTAACAGGGTTCCTGTGGACCCACATAGGAGTGGGGGCCATAACAATAGAAAAAAGGAACTACTCAGAGGCTGCTGAGTTATCACAAGGGACAGGTGCACAGCCCATCCCACAGAAAGTGTTTGGAGTGAGGGCGGTGGGGGAGACAGGCACAATGGGGAACATTGGGGCACAGCAAGGACAGCTGATCTGCCCCCCAGTCAGCACAGGACCACTCAGTGGAGCCTGGTCAGGAATACAGATCTGCAGGGGGTGCAGTTTGCTGAAAAGTCTCAGGCCCAGACCAGAGTTTCTACACAACCCAGGTGTACCAGACCTCATGAGACCTGGAAGTACATACAAGGTCAACAATTAAAACCTGAGCTGCACAAAAAGCCTTCCCCAGGGAATCAGCAGCAAAGCAGCAATTTAGCTGAACTACAGGGCTTAAGTGCTCATTCCCACATGAAGTCCCCCTATTTTAGAAGTAAACAGAGGGCAACACATTAGTTCTAGTGAAGAGTTTAAGTGGTGGGAACAGCAAATAATCTAACACAGAACTGAAAGAAAAAACAAAATACCACAGATCAGAGACAAAGTTTGATATTAACTAGTAAAGGTCTCACATCATCAAAGAACACCTATAAAACCTAGAAGGACTGGAAGCCTCCTGGGCTCCCAAGCCAGGGAGTGGGGATGGCCATGTCCTCCGACATCTGCAACCAGCCCAACAATGACCACTGAGCTGCTGCAGGAAGCTCCCTGGGCTCCCAAGCCAGTGTGGTGTGGGGCTGAGAGCCTCAGCCATTCCCCCCAGCCCGCAACATCTGCAACCAGCCTAGCGATGACCGATGACCGAGCCACTTCTGGAAGCCCCCTGGTCTCTCCTGAAGAAATGAAGGCAGTGCCATGGGCCTCGTCCAACGCCCCCCCTTCCTCCTTCTTCCACTTGTTTCTTTCCCTGTTCCTATCTCCCCCTATCTCCCAACTGCTCTGCAACAACATTTTAAAATGTAAAAAAATAATAATATTAATATATAAATAAACAAAAAAAACTTGTTTCAGCTCTTACCAATTGAAGTTATAGTATAAAGTGTTTTCTACTTTCTACTATTCTCAGAATTTTTCTAGATACCTGTTCTCCATTCATGAAAATCAATAAGAGTCAACATTGCTGAACATATTTACTTCTGCTAATGTCACACACTTTTAAAATGACAATTTCAGTTTGTCTCCTTGTTAATTCATCTTTTTTTTTTTTGTATTAGATATGTGATAAATAAGTTAGGGAATAATTATTTCAGCCCTCAGGAGATTTGAGGGTGGTCCTTAGAGTGATATTATTATAATGTTATCTCCAGTTTGAATTATTTGCAAGTATCTCACTGAGTGATGCAAGGCCTGGACCTGATGCGGTGATGATCGCACCTGTATCTTGCTATGAGTTGCTATATCCATTTGCGTCTTCCTTCTTGCCATATTTGGCATTTCCAAGATTCTCCCTATGTGTCCTGCTTGTCATTCAGCTATAATTTCAAGAATTTGACACATAGAGGTTAAAAAATCTTATTTGGAGTATGAATTAGCATTAGACAATTAATGATAAGCACCTGATTTTATACTGCAATTCTGTTCATACACTTCTAGAATATAAATTAAAATGGGAGTAGGGAAAGAAAATATTTACAGAAGTTTGCTTTTATTGTAGCTGCTTTTCTCTGAGTGTATATGCTTTTTAAAAAATATTTTTTAAAGACACAAATAGCAAGCTTATTCAAATTCATAACTTATTCGTTATTTAAATCAGCAGTAGTCTAACATGTTTTATTTTTCACATAACTCTGCTATGAGCCATCCTGCTATAGGGAATGGCATGGGAACCTGAGGAGTGATACCCCTTGTTCAACAGGCTGCAAGAGGGTCTCATAATGTGTGGCACAGCTCCGTGGAGATTTCCTGTTTGTTTCACTTTTGTTTGACAAGGCTTTTCAGAATTAAAGGCTTAACTTTTTGGCTTAGTGTGGCTTCGGGAGATTCCAAGGGCCCTGGGGTTTCTCGAGGGACATGTTAAAAATACATCAAAATTAATTAGTTTATTTAAAGGGCATTGTTAGTACTAAAGGTGTTTTTGATGCATGTTCCCGGTATGGGTTGGCTCAATTTAATTTTGTTATTGATCATTCCTGTTAGTGATGTGTGCATGGACCCATTGTGGCTGTGGTCATGCCCTTGTACATGTCAAATGAAATTATTATGTTCGATTTCTATCCACATTCCCCAGGAGGTGGTGGGTCCGAGTGCAGTGGTGTTTACAATTATTTGATCATTAACCAGTTACAGATTTCTTTGTTTCTCCCTATTCCCACAGTTTCACTTGACTTACCAAGAACATGTTGTTTCCCTAGTAATAATAAGAATGATATAGTGTGTTTTTGTTAGTTTGAGTAGGATCATTTAATTTTTTATTTTGTTCCTTGTGCTGTTCCTGGAGTCTCTTGGCAGGGAGATGAGAAGTTTTATTATAAAGATAAATAAGTTAGATAGTAGAAAAACATAAATTTTGATATTAACAGGCTTGATTTAAATCAGTTTGGAACATAAAATTTGTATTAATAACAAAATTTAATAGAGATTTATAGTTAAGTTTTATGATAAAAATCATGTTATAGATATTGTAATTTTGATTATAAATCAAAATGATTATATTATATAGAGTATAAACAATTGTCAAACATAATTAATCAATGTTATTAAAATCAAGTATAGTAAGTATAAGTAAGATTAAAAAAGGGTTAAATTGTAAGCTAAGAAGGTTAAGAATTATAGTTCAAACTATAAGTCTGATGCTCTTTAAAGCTGAACATGCTGCTAGTGTATAGTTTCCTGGCCACAAGCCACAGGCTTTGGGGTGAACTATTGACGCATGAGTGGGTGCTTTTATCACAGCATGAGTGCTTTGGAACGTTCTGATTTTTCTTTTTCTATAAAGATGAAATAAAAAATGTTTTGATTAAAAGATAAATCATCATGTAAAAGATCAAGTAAACACATATAAATAAAGCAAGATTCTTGTGGTTGTTGTCCACACTTGCACTAGACATCTGTGGTCCGTCTCTTCCTTTTCACCGGATCCACACCACCTATTCAGGTCCAGTGAATCCTGTGGAGCTGGTCTCCAGCATAACTCACAAGCTGGGTGAGGAGATTAAACAGTAAATGACTGATACAATGATTTCCTTTTCGTCGATATAATATCATCTGTAGGGTTTTCTTATTAAAGTTAGCAATGGAATTATAAAGCAATAGTTTAAGGTTTTTAAATTTAAATCTCCAAAGTATGTAAGTATATGGTTCAATTCTACAGTAAATTTTTGTTGTCCTTTAATCTTCTTCACATAAGTTTGATAATGACTGATCCATGCAATTGTGAATTATTCAAGTGTAATGCATTTTGAAAATTTTCAGGGAAGTTTTAGATGGTTCAAGTAAAATAATGAAAAGATGAAATCTAGTTAGATCACATCTTGCCTTAAAAAAATATTCAGCAGAGTTTTTACACTTTATATCCTAGATCTTTATTCCACCTATGGTAAATCCCACGTTTGGATGTTTTTGTTGGAAACTCACTCAGGAAGATGCTGAATTTGGAACTGAGGAAGATAATACCTTGTGTAGTGTCTAATGAGGAGGACCACAGGATCAGGAATCTCAAGTTAGTGTTTTCTGCCAGAAACATGTCCTTCGCCCGGCCATAGTTAGCTTGATAGACTTCTGCTAACTTGATAGATGAGAGCAAAAGATAGAGGTGAAATGTCAGCCGTGGCATGCAGGAGAAAGAAGGATTGCAGGCACGGTTGCAGGGAATCACTAGCAAGACGACTGGGAAGAACACTGAGCTTTTCACATTAAGCAGAGCCTTATTATTATTATATTTTTAGTCCAATTTTTCCCATTAAATATAATTCATGTATAACTGAGGAAATAAAAAATGCAGAAAACAAAAGGAAATAAAAATATGATATGATGGTAAAGGAAAATGTTGTGAGAAATATCTACGTAGACGTGTGCAGATCCAGATCTCTCAGCCCAGGGTGATTCTGAGGCAGCGGGGGGTTCCTCTAAGTGGAAAAAGTCAAGGAAGGAAAGAAAGATACAGGGCTGGCAAAGCTGTGGATATGAGCATAAGCAGCTACCTTTGTAAACTCTGGTGTGTAAACTTATTTTTAAAAGTACTGTTTGTGAATTGAGAACAAGTAGAACAGTCCAGCACAGGAGGACTCCTCTTCTACAGCACTGAGGTTTTCAAAATGGTGAAGAAACAACCTGGGTTAAGATGACCACCTGTCTCATTCTATAAAGAATGCCACATGCCCTCTTCCAGTTGTTTTTGGGACTGAAGTATACAGGAGCGGGCAGATTTCCTCCAGCGTACTGTGTGCTTTATGAGAGGGGCATAGACCAGAGTCCTTCCGTCAGTGTTAGGTGCAGTGTACACTGGGCTTCCTTCTATTCCCCACAAAGTGCTTCAGTTCTTTCTCACTCCACCCTGTTCTTCCTCTAGCCACAGGACTGTGTTGACCCATTCATTTCTTTATTCCCACGAAATCCCAAATCACTCTTCTTCCATGAGCGTTGCTGTAGTTTCTAGTATCCTTAACTTCACCTTTCCACAGACAATTATAGACATTCAGGAATAGACATTATTTGTCAGTGTAAATTACTTAAAATAAAAATATTGCAAAAAGAACAAGAAGGTTGGAGAATTATGGCCAGGAGTGCTAAAGTACTGTGACATTGCATGCACATGCTATTTTTTTCTGTGGCTCTGGTCACTACTTCTGCCAAGGACAAGGGGCCATCTTCAATGTGCTATTGTTGCATTCAATGCACAATGAGCTGTCTTAGGCAACACCTTCTGTCCCATTTAGCATCTCTGCTAGGTTCTGGGATGCAATGATACACATAAAATCTGGCAGTGGAGGGAGAAGATATAATATTTAATGAAATCATCACAAATATAAAATTCAAGCCATGCTAAATGATATGAGGAGAAGGTACAGTGAACTATGATTAAGTTTGTGTTGATGTTGCAAAAGCAATTCCTTTACGTATGGCACCTAACATTAGAGGAAAAAGGTGAATCAGTCCCACTTTTCCTGGTCAGATTTGATATTTTGAATCATAGAGATAAAAAAAAAAAACTACAGTAAATAATGAGTGAAGATTACTTCAGTTATGATCCGTAAATATCTAGTGTGTTTGTTACATAACAAATTTGTAACTTCCCCTCAGTTTCTGTAAAAATAACTTCCTGCAAAAATGGGTGGAATTGGTATCACTAATCATCTGGTATTTACATGGGTTTCTACATATTCCCAACTTACTTGCCTTAGGGACATCTCACATATCACCTGAAAAATATCATCTGGCATATAAATGAAGAGCTTCATTTATGTTCGAAACTAGCAGACTGAACATTCAGTTATAACCTCATAATCATGATAGGTACACAGTGTATTTGGTACATAGTAAAAGGAGTCATTGAACATTTCACTTCTGATAAATGTGTTTTTTAGTTCCTATGGTCTGGTCACGCCTGTGGTAGGACAACCCAGCAATCTAAGCTAAACCATGCCCTCAAATTATGTACTGGAATTCCCTAAAATTCAACAGTAGCTATTTATGTGTTGACTGATCACTATTACTATAGCAAAATATCCTTTTAGTTTAATGGAGTTATTTATAAGGCTAGGTTTGTTTTTCAAGTACAATCACATTTATATATTATATAAAAATTTCTCTATATGAAAAAAGATAATATTTAAGAATTACTGCATTTTGAATTAAGTTTTTTATTACTTCATTTATTGGCTGATATCTATTATGTAGCTACTAGGTTTTATTAGTTATATAACAGTTAAGTTTTGCAAACAGACAAGAAAGCAGAAAGGGGCATGTAAAAGGTAAAGAATTCACTCAAAGATATTTTCAGAGCTAGGCAAAGTATGATATTTTCCTGAGCAGCTTTTGTCTGTGCTTCTGTCGATAAATTCCATCTATATTTCCACAGGAGAGCGTACATTTTCACTTCCTCATTATTAGGAAACACCCACATTAAGAGTCTAATAGCAACTTTATTTTTATTGTCACTTTCAATTTCAACTTTGGCTGTGTCTCCTACTATACTTTTGGGCAAACCCATTCTCTCTGAATTTCAAATTTCTCATCTAAAAATGAGGACGATGATGTTGCCATTGAATACATCGAAGGATTTACTATGAAGATCAAATGAAATGACATTTGTAAAATAACTTTGTAATCTGTGAAATACTATGCAAATGTACTATTATTTAACTAATTTCCTTCTGCTATTTTCAGTGGAAAAGCTGACCTATAATAAAAAAATAATTGCTCAGAATATGATGTTGCACCTAAAATCAGTGATTTTCAACTTAGTCTGAATTTGGAAGATTTGGGGTGAGAAACAGGGTGAGAAGAGGTTGAGGAAATGTTCTCAGCATGAACAACCCTAGAATTGAGTTGTCCTGATCAATATCCAAAAATTTATTAGGACATTCTTTCTTGTAGTGAGTAAAAGTTTTCCTTATTTCCGGAATTGGTTCTAATCTTGATTTCTGGATATACCTCTTCATACTTACTCTGTATTTTCTAAATGACAACACTTTATTCTATTACATTTCATCTTATTAGATTTCCCCATCATTCCATGATATTCTAAGACCTCTCGGAATTCTATTTTAGTCAGTTAATCAAAACAAATGATCCTATTGGTTCTAGGTCATTTTTTAATTTGATAACTATATTACCTATATTTTTATTGCATTTTTTACCAGTGATAGGAACATTCTAGTACATGCTAGGTTTGGGGGAAAGTAAAAACATAAGTAAAAATCACAGGACCTGATTCTTATTTAGACTACTTATAGCCTACTGGAAAGAGAGAAAGATAACATATTGTAGAAACTCAGAAAAAATAGTGATTTTATATGAAGCAAGGTTGAAGTTACCCCAGAGTCATGTAAGTCATTAAAGCCCAATGTTTTAAAGAAAGCCAAGTGTAAATAAAATCCAGAAATAATACTAATAATTTTGTTACTACTTTTTAAAAATTTCTTTTGTTAGTTTTTGATCCAGTTTTTGCTTATGGGGGTAATTTTAGAGATATATTTTCTGAAAAGTATTTGCGTTCCTTGTAAATTATGGCATTGATATTTTCTGAATATAAAAGTTGGCATGTTCTGGATTGCTTAAGAAGTCTCAGGGATGCTAGAAGAATAAGCATAGTTGAAAAAAAGAGAGAGAGAGAAAATGAAAAAGAATTGGGGATCTCTATGAGAAAAAAAAAGTGGTAGAACTAAGGGACAATTTAGAAGGTGAAAGGGGGGTGGACAAGATGTTTGATACTGTGGTGGAGGTATCTTGCTAACTTCTTCACATTCCTTCCTTTGTGAAAATATGTGTCTTCAGCCATTGTGCCAAAAACTTTATGTATGCCTCGTTAATTCTCACAAAAACTATGTCTTGGAAGAACTCTTATTATCCTCATTTATGGATAAGGAACCCAACGCAAAGAGAGGTAAATTATCTTGCTCCAAATCCCACACTATTGAGTGGATACGGAAAATGTGGTACATCTACACAATGGAATACTACTCAGCTATAAAAACGAATGAAATACTGCCATTTGCAACAACATGGATGGACCTTGAGAGAATTATATTAAGTGAAACAAGTCAGGCACAGAAAGAGAAATACCACATGTTCTCACTTATTGGTGGGAGCTAAAAATTAATATATAAATTCACACACACACATACACACACACACACACACACACACACACACACACACAAAAACTGGGGGGGGGGAGAAGATATAACAACCACAATTATTTGAAGTTGATACGACAAGCAAACAGAAAGGACATTGTTGGGGGGGAGGGGGGGAGGGAGAAGGGAGGGAGGTTTTGGTGATGGGGAGCAATAATCAGCCACAATGTATATCGACAAAATAAAATTAAAAAAAAAAAAAAAAAGAATCTAATCCGAGAATTTAATCTTTAATCTAGAGGTCCTGGCGTCTACCTTTTCTGCCGCTTCCGAACAGATTGCCTGAGAATGAAGCGGGGTTGAGGAGGGAGGGGAGGAGAACCAGGGAAAAGGACAGAACTGAGAAATGGAAAGAGACAGGCCTGGTTGTACTAAGTCAAGTTGTGTATGAAGACATACCTCCCCTGACTTTTCATTTACTCTGTGGTTGTCATTAGAATGACCTTAGAAGCTGTAACTGAAGTTTCAGACACATGAGAGGGTGTAATTAAAAGTGTTTCAAATATTTTTAAGAGTTGTAAATCTAGCCACTCTTTGGTGCGCCATAAGGAATGTACCCACCATTAAGAGAAAAGGAGGCATTATTAGATTTGGTCCCATCTGGCTTGTGTGAGTGGAATCAAAGTCTAATGCAATAGATTTATGTAAGAAAAGCGTCCATAGTAACTCATGGAAAGAATAGTATTTTGTACAGTATTAATTCTCCACCCTTTTCCCCCTTCCCCACAACAAAGCCTGACAATTAAACAAAATATTAATGCCTGATATAGCTAACTACTAGAGAAAAGGAATAACTTTCTGTAAATTTATCTCCTTTCTGGAGGACATTTTGGCAAAATTGATGAAGCAGATTAAAAACACTTATATCCATCAACTTAGAAAATCCAATGTAAGAATTAAGAACATAATCAGAATATATACAAAGATATTTATACAAAGATGTTCATAGCAGCATTATTAGCAATTAATATTGGAAACATCCTGATGTTTATTAACAGCAAATTAGTTAAATACATTACATATTTCCATGTAATAAAATATTATCTAGACATTAACATCATATTGCAGGATAGTTAATTATTGAAATGTTTGCAATGAATTATTCAATTATAAAACTGGTTATGTAATATTCTACTCCTATTTTTGCAATTTTCTTAAAACTAATATATGTGTAAATAAATCACACAGAAATTGAAAGGATATGAAACAAAATGCTGATAATGATTGATTATCTGTGTGACAAGATTGCATGTGATTCTCATTTTCTTCCACATACTTTTATTTTTCAATTTACTATGAATATCACGCATTACCTTTGGAATTCAAAACCATGATATTTAATAAACAAGTATTTAACTAAAATTATAGAATAGTACTGTAAACCTTTAAATTTTAGCTTTGGAAGTGTAGGAAAAATCCTATTAAAACCATTTGCTATTGACTTAAAAAAATGAAAGTTGTCTAGCAGAAAAGAATTCAGTTCTTTAAACCTAGCAGCCCACCTAAAATTTTTGCATTTGGAGGATTGATCTAAGTGTGAGTTCATTTAATCTTGTCTAAAGATGACCTCCAGCTTTTAAGAATGTATTTTTAAAGTGTTTCTAAGTTGCTGAAAAGATTTTTTTTTTTGGACGTAAAAATTGCTTTTTAAGTAGCATTTGAATACTTGTGTACAAAAGATCTAGAAATGTAGACTTAAAACTTAAAGGCAAAAAATGCTTTGCAAAACAGATTTTAGATTATATTCTGACCATTTGAAAGATAACTTTAAAAAGTGAAACTAACCTGAGATAAAAGTCACCATAACTTGTAACTTGATGTAAGGTAACTAAAGGAAAATTTGACCATTTTATGTGATTGACATTGACCAAGTAGATTCCCCATATATCTATTTAGTACCAAATCAAGTGAAAATGCTCTTTAACCAAAGTAAAACAATTCTCAAAATAGAAAATTTTTTGAGGTTATGGGGAAC
Organism: Cynocephalus volans; assembly: GCF_027409185.1. NCBI lineage: Eukaryota > Metazoa > Chordata > Mammalia > Dermoptera > Cynocephalidae > Cynocephalus > Cynocephalus volans. Next base: position 85,668,672 of record NC_084464.1, read on the forward strand.
CACAACCTTACAGCCACCCAAAAGGCATTCTACAAGTAGGAATAGGCATCTATTTTGGGTGAAATATTTGAGTTCAATTCTCGGTGACAATGCTGAAGTTACTTCTTTGGGCATTTCTGGAGTAGTGCTAGGAAGAATGAACTTTGTGTGGGGTCTGTGTTTCTGTAGTAATGACAAATGTCTGAGAAGATCTCAGAAGGCAAGCAGATAATGCACCCAAATCTCATTTGGGTCAGTGTTTTCTGGACAATGAAATCTTCAAGGGATACACAAACTTAATTTCTTAGATTTATCTTGTTAATTTTAGTGTCAGTGTGATATCATCCCACTGAAGTCTGTTAGATAGCACTGATTACTCATTGTAAACAACTGCTTGTTCAAGTAGGTTATTCTTAAAACAACTCAGTGCATTGCTCACTTTTTAGCATTGCCTTGTTTAATGTCTGCACATGACACCCTGATTCAGTGTTTCTGAGCTGGTCTTCCTACTAACAGCAGGGCTAATGCGTGAGCTGTTTCTGGAGATGGCTTGACACATGGCTTCAATCTCTTTTCTCCGACAGCATGTGAAACCAGACAGTTGGCAGATTTCAGGTCTATATCAGAAATATAGGCTGGTATTCTTGCACTGAGCTTGGGTTTTGCTGTTATAGCAGAAATGAGCTTCTCACCAATATGTGAAATGTTATCCTGTAAGAGAGAAAAATACATAAGGCAGGCAGAACTGGCAGAAGTGGGGGGCAAATTGCTATATGGGCAGCTACTGCAGCAAAACAAGCAGCTCTCACCATTTCAGTTGTTCCCATAGTGTAATGCCTGCTCAAAATCTGGCATTGTTGCAATAGCTGATTCTCTCAGGATTCAATAATTTTTTTCCAAGATGGAAATGATCAAAAACATATTATTCCATTTCCTTGTTTCTCTGTATGTAAACTGAACTAGAAGAAGTCAGAAATCTGGAGTTTTAATCTAGTTCCACTGTCTGTTAGTTATATGATATTAGGCAATTAACTTATTCGCACCGGACTTCAGTTTTCTTATCTGTAAAATAAAACATATGGAATAGATAATCTATATAGACTGTCAAATTCTAAGTCCATTGCTCCCAGTTGTAGCCATTTCCTCCTGGAGTAGTGGTTTCTGTCCGACTTCCCAGTAGCCTGAAAAACTGAGTTAAATGTTTAATCTCCCTTTAGGTCATATCCTGTCTTTCAGCTCAATCTTCTCAGGATTTTAGGGTTAAGCTTCTTAGTCCTAGTATATCTGACATATACAAGTATAGTCTGAGGAGAGAATATAATTTTCCATACAATTAAAGACCCATTGGTTGAGAAATTATGATAGACAAATCATAGCTTAAACATTTCCATTAAATAATTGAGCAATTTGGGGCAAGACATTTTACCTCTTTGGAACCAAGTTTCATTTAGTGAAAATACATAATATATTCCCTATTTCTTCACAGACTTTTGTAAATATTAAAAGGGAGAATGTTTAAGATATGAGAATTTTGAAAACATATTAATTTCTATACATGAACATATTATATGTTATGTTCATTATATGACAAGGTAGGACAACCCGATAAAAACTTTAATTGAAACTATTGTTATTTAGGATAATTAAAGTCAGAATTTGTAAAAGAAAGAAATTTAGTTGGTTTGGCATGATTTATTTTTCTACTTAAGTATTTATTGAGTATCTATTATGTTCCAGGGACTGTTCACAGTGTTTGGAATATATCAGTGAAAAGAGAGACAATGATCTCTGAGCTCATGGAACTCACATTCATTAATTTTATTGACTCCTAAAGAACATGAGTTACTTATGAGATTTTGAAATACACTTTTTCAAGAACAAAAATTGAGGGCTAAAGTGTAATTCTCAACTACTTCTCCATTTTATTCTAAAAATATATTATATGCTTTTTCTCCAACCATAACTTGCTAAATGGCCTGTAAATGGGTTGTATTAAATAGTACTTAAATAGTACTGATATTCACTTCTTGCTGGTTTTTAGCAGGTCTTGGTGTCACAAGATGTTTGGACAACTGGAGGATAGAGCTATGAAGATTTTCTTAACAACACAACATGTCACAACAAAACAAAAACAAAAAAGCAAATAAATAAATAGGTAAAAATAAACTTTCTTTTGTGGAATTATTAATCTGGTAATGGTTCTATTTTATCTAGATAAGTAATTTAAATGGTGTTCAATTTGTCAGTCCTTTAGATAGCATCAAATTATTAAGCACATTTTATATCATGCTAAATTTATTTGATTCGTTATGATAATTATGTCACATAAATAGGGGTTAACGGCACATAATGACCTTGATTTCACATCTTTTTAATACTTTATTAAAATGATTTTTTTTTCAGCTGAAAGAGAGACGATAACTCATTTTGCTGAATTTATGGATGTTTTTCCTCCTAAAATTCTGACACACATTCTCATTTATCAATCTTTTTGCCAAGAGCTAAGCAGCTGTACATATTTGGAAATAGAAAGCGGAGTAACTTCCTTTTAAAAAAATTTTTGGATATTAAAATTTCCTAGCAAGCTCTGTGGTTCACATTGAAAATAAAATGGAATGGCTCTTTTTAAAATTCTCTTTGATTTGTTGGTGTTTTGGCAGTGATGTGTTTTTATGTATTCTTTCCCCGTTTTCTCTAGAGATTTTGTAAAAACTGGGCTTCAATATTTTTCTTGGTACTAATTGCCTGAGACATTAATTTGTTGATAGGAATTTGTTATTGATTGATGATCCGAGTTAGCTGCCAGAATCTAATATTGTCACAAAGTATTGTGGAAATATTTGTAAAATCTCAGGAGTAACTTTTATGCTTCAAAAAGGTTCCAAAGTACAAAAATCAAAAGGATATCAAAACTCAGCAGTGGCAGGGCACCCTTTGTCTTGCTCTAAGGGAAATTAGAAATGAATCCTACTCAATAAAGATTCTTTAATTTAGGGCTTTTGTGATTAATGAATTTACTTCCTAGTACAGTTACAGGAAGTCAATCATGTTTAGTCACATTCTTAAAAAAGAAAAAAACTTGAGCATTTGTACAATTGGAATGTACAGATAACCTCACACTGCCATGGAGCTCCATCAAATATTAAGCACATAAATCCTGTGAATCTAGGAAGATCAATAAAAACCTATTTTCTAAGATTTCTGTGATTAGTTATTTTTCTTTTTTTTTGAACATTTTTATAAATTAGGGAGCTATTTCTCAGAAATTCTCTGTGATAATCAGTTCATTTTGAATGTGTATTTCAATAACTTACAGCCTCTAGACAGTAATATAACCAAGTGAAGAAATAACCAACTGATCACTTATCAATCAATTTATTACTTTTTTCTACTGAATGTTCATATATGTGAGTTGACAGATTACCTTACTACTTTGACTATTTTGGTATTGGACTAACAAAACTAAAACTTTGCATTTTCCTTTATTGGTATTTGTCATGGAGGAACCAATGTTTCTAGTTACAAAACTAATATAATATTGAGATTATTCATTATTTGAGTCATTCTACCTAGAGAATATACATCATCACCACTGGTACTAGTTTTATATAACATGACAAATGCCAGATCAAAATATCAGGAAAAGCCTTGATATTTGTATCATATCTGTGAACTCCAGGCCCAATCTGACCTTGAATGAACCATTCCTAACCAAAGCTGGTGACTGAAGCCAAAGGCAGATAACCATGGGGCACAACCAACCATGCAGAGAGCCAGACTAGGCCTGAATAGAAGAGCAGCCTTTGATGGAAAAAAATTTCTTTTTTTGTCATTCTTTGATGAAATTTGTAGGCTCTCCACAGTCTTCTGATTGTTACACCTAGAGCTGGAAGTCTCTTGTAAGAAAAAGGCCTAGGGAGATAACTGAGTGATCACAGGACTGGGATGTAGCAATGGCAGATTTGGGAGTGGCAGTTAGTTCTTAAGAGGAGAACACCATTAAGAGAAAGGGACTTTGGAAAAGAATAAGGGAAAGAGATGCAGAACAAATCAGGAGGCAGAGAGTGGAGGGGAAAGTTTAGGTTTTGAGGTCAGCCGACCAGGAGTGGGAGCATTGGAACTCTTCTATAGATGAGGCTTAGGAAAAGTTAGGAAAAGCAGTCCCAGCTTGAGAAGGAGCCAGGGACTTGTCTTGAAGTCAAATCTTAGAGCAAATGATTTTAACTAGAGTAGTGGTCTTAAACTTAGCAAAAATCACTTCGTGGGCTTGTTAAAACAGATTGCTGACTTCCACCCCCAACTCCAGTGCTTTTCGTTCAATAGATCTGGGATAGGGGGCTGGCAATTTGCATTACTAACAAGATCTTAGGTAAGAATTCTCTTGCTCGTCTGAGAACCGCTGATATGAAGAATACGTTGACGTAAGGCGGGTGGAGAATTTGATGGAGATTTTGAGCGTGGTAAATCCTTCCTGGCAAATGGCTGAATTTCTCCAAGCCTCATTGACAAAGAGAAGAAATAATACGTTGACTGTCTGGAGTGAGGATTAGTGATAATAATTGTCTAATGCAGTGCCGGTTCATATTAGAAATTCAATAAGCATGGGCCGGCCCGTGGCTCACTCAGGAGAGTGCAGCACTGGGAGTGCGGAGGCTGCGGGTTTGGATCCTGTATAGGGATGGCCCGTGCGCTCACTGGCTGAGTGTGGTGCGGACCACACCATGCCAAGGGTTGCGATCCCCTTACCCGTCAAAATGAATGAATGAATGAATGAATGAATGAATGAATGAATGAATGAATGAATAAAATAAAATAAAATAAAATAAATTCAATAAGCGGTAGCTGTGGTGGGAAGAGTGACACAAGCAGAGCATGCGAACAAGAGAACCCAATCATAACGCCAAAATTTTAATCATCTCTGAGAGTTCTGAGGTTTTATAAAACAACATCACAATAGTTTCAACTGATTTTATTTGCTTTCAGAAGCTCTATTTTTTTAAAAAATATTTTTGAATTTTTGTTCAAATACATTTGGTGTAGACTATTATTTCTTATGATGTTCAAATTCCCTAACCTCATAGTTAAGGTATGTGCAGTTATTAGAAAGCAGAACCTAAAGAGAGAAAATGAATGCCTATTTTTCCTGTGAAACAATTACAGAAAAAATGTATGCTTTACTGCTAGGTTGAAGACTAATGGGCAAATAGGAGATTTTTAATTGCAGTTTACTTTGTTTTTTTATGAACTGATCTTTTATCAAGTCTAGAATTTATGGTTCTAATCTTGTGATTGCTATGTAAGATTCTATTCCAAAATATAAGCACGAAAGGATGATTGCTTTCAATTCAGACACGTTTTTCTTCTTAAAAAATTATATAAAATTTTTATGATTAAAGAACATATATTCTTCAGCAACAGGGCTTAGCAAATTAGTCTGTTTTACTTTACGGTGTGTTTTAAAAGGGCTAGACTTTTTGACTTAGTACCACTTTCTGAAATCATAGACCGTATTCATATAAAGTTCCAGATGTTTTCTGGTTTTGTTATAACCGGGAAGAAGAGTAGATGTGAACACCTGAAACATTTTGAGCTTTGCATGAGAGATTATAACTAGCAGCACAAAACTAAAACTTTACGTCTTGATATGTTCTTTCTGGTTTATTCTTTAGGTATTGAGTGTGTGAGTCCTGACTTACTGTGGATCTTTTAAGGTACAAGTGCAATGTGAGAAGTAAGTTATCTATATGCGTACTCTATTTATTCAACGTTTATTGAATGCCTTCTAAGTTCCATTCACTGTTCTCGAGCTAGGTTTATGTATTTTGTGTATATAAAGGCACTAGCCACATTTTAAATATATTCTTTTATTTATTTCTTCCACAATTGTTTATGGACAATTTACCTTATACTAAGCACTCTTCTGGATTTTGGGATTATAAAGGAAAAAAAGACATGATTCTTACTTTCAAGGAGTTTATAGTGTAACAGGAAAAGAAACCTGTAGTTATTAATTAATTAAGTGAACAAATAGGAGGGTTCATGAAAAAATAGGATTAAACAATAATATGAATTCTTCCACAAACTTTTTGAAATTCCCTTGTATTTGCTGAGCATCCACTGAGGATCAGGTAGTGAGCTCGGACGGGGAGATACAGCAGCATCCGGTCAGACAAGGGTCTTACCCTCATGAAGCCCTCGTGTTCTAGGGAAGAAGACAGAGAGCAAGTAAACAAATTAACATGTGGCATTTGGTGTATATCAAAAAATGGTGTGATGTGATCTAGAGTAATTGAAGGAGGGGCGACTTTATATAAAGTGATGAGGAACGCGTCTAGAGGTGACATTTGAGCAGATACTTAAAGAACGACAATGAAAATGCCACATAGGGGCCATAAGAAGTTACAGAGGTCAGCAAGGGGGTAAGCTCTGAGGTGGGAAAAAAAAATCAGAGTGTTTGGAGAGCAGTATGATCTCAGTGTTGCAGAATGACGAACAGTAGGGGTGGGGGGCGAGGGCGCAGGTGATCTGAGGCAAGGTTAGAGAAGCAGGGGGAGCCAGATCATGCATGCAGTATGGGTTGGGAAGAAGACATGGTAGGTAAAGGGAGGTAAGTTAGGAGAGTACTGTAATCAGTAAGAGTGGAAATGATGTTGGCGTGAATTGAGATGAGTGGTAGTAAAGGAGGCGAAAAGAAGTGGGTGAATTTAAGGTGTATTTTAGAAGTAAGGCCAATGGGGTTTGCTGATGGATGGAATATAAATTGATCCATACAGCAAAGTGCTATATGTGTTATGCTTAATGACCCAAATGAAAAATTGGTGAATCCTCAGGGTATGTGGAATGCCAGGAAAGCCTTGAAAAAAGGTGGTAATGCTTGAGCTGAGTCTGTGGAATGAGTTCATGTTCACAGGCAGTCAGGGGATGTGCAAAGCAGAGGAAGGGTGATTTGGGCAGATGCACCAGCGTGAGTGAAGGCATACAGAGGATAGCAGGGTAGTGGGTAGGAGCAAATGAGACAAGAGCCAGGGCAGGAGAGGTGGATCAGGACAGTGCAGCTCATAGTGAGACGTTTAGGTGTTATCTAGCAGTATATGGGGAGATTCATGACTTGGAAGAAGAGGACAGCATACCTGTAGTGGGGAAAGAGTAGTAAATTTTCCTATGGGTAGAAAATCTGCCAAGTTCATTATTTAGTTGTAGCTCAATCAGTTTTGAATACCACGTGTTTAAATATGATAATCTCAAATTTTTATCATATATAAATTTCAAATTCTCTAAGTATGAGCGTTCTCTAAGCATATTGTTCTTTACTAATGAATAATGTTTACTCTATCAAGAAAATCAGCTTCATTATTTGTGGTAAAGAATATAGTATGAGAAGGGCATTGATCATTTACTTATAGTTAAAATATCTTTCTTTCACATCTTACTTTCAAATTTCATTCTACCAAGCCAGATGCTAATTAAACATTAACAGTGATTTACATAAGTTATAATAGTATAATTTATTTCATTTTCTTTTCTCCTTGTGATCTGTAGGTGTGATTATGATAATTAAAATGACCACAGTAGTCTGAAATCTTCAAACCATAAAACTAACGTCTGATTTCTTAAGGTTGTTTTTCTTTCTTTCTTTCTTTCTTTTTTAATTTGGGAAGAGCTGTGTTGTTCATTTTTTTAAAATATAAAATGTAAATTTAACTTCATTTCTATAGTGTGAAAAGTTTCTCAATGGAGAATTTTGAGAGCAATCGTAGGTGAAAATGGGATTATAACATAAATTGCCTTGAGACTATAATAAAGTAAAAGTGTTTTACATCACAAAAGCTACAATCATACTCATTTCAGCATAACCAGCATGTCAGGCACTTTCAAGGTAATGAATGCATTCCAGAAGATTGTCTGTATTTTTTCCATGCTTTAAATAGCAGGAAGATGGTTGAAACAATTTACTGTGGCATCAAAAGCATTGTGACGGGCGTTGCCCTCACAATTCTGAGGCAGAATTTAGCTTTGGCAAAGTGTGGGTATTTTAATGAGCACTAGCTTACATTTTTCTTGGCATTAGGTTTATATAGGGCTGTATTCCTCTTCCATTTGAAAAAAGTACAAAAATGCAAAGAATGACTATAATGGTTAACCAAAATGAATGTCCATTTCTGGTAGGTATTTTCAAGAACATCAGGTAGCATTTTGTGAAAGATTGGGTGACTTGTTGCTACCATGTGGGTGTTATTTTAAGTGAGAGAAACAATTTTTAAAATGTGAATAAATTTTTCTCAGTAATTTACTATGTGCAACAAAGTAAAATTCTGGAGAATCTTACATCAACAAAAGTTCACAGAAGAAGTCAGTAATTTGACTTGCTGGTATTTTGACATGGTACATTTGAGCACAAGAGCTACTGTTGTTTAAGTGGTAAATTATTGCATTTCCCAAAATGATACCCAGGTCAGCCTGGTTGACTTCATAATCCCATATGGGATTATTTTTGTATGATACATGGGTGCCTTAAGGAAACAAGCACAGTGTTCAACCCAATTAAAGATGTGATAATAAATTTTAGAAAGCAATTGGTATGGAGAGATTTAGGTTTTCTTTAATTTTATTCTTATGAAAAAAGGGAAGAATATGTTCTTACTTTTTCAGAGAGACAAATGTCTCTCAACATATGCCATATGGGGATGAGGGACAAAATTCTTTCTGAGCCTGTGAAATTAATCATATGAAAATTTTCTAACATTTTAAGTAATTTTCATTGCCTTTGTGTGAAGTATCCTCCTTCATTCTCTTTATGTTCAACCCTATTGTATGCTGACATTTGGTATCACTTTTCAAATTAGTTTAAGCTGTGATTTTAAAACATGGTTTTAGTTATTCTTAATAATTTATTTGTGAGATTTTTCTAAGTTCAAGTAACACAGGAGAGAAGTCCTAAAATAGAGTTAAGAATATGTTTTATATATAAGTTTTGTGTCATGTGGCTTAAGGATTTGAATTGAGTGGCAATAGGGAGAAAAATAACTTTATTGGGACCAAAATGATGGTATTTTAGTCCATATTTAGCTCCTATAATTTAAAGATATAAGTATAATTTGAAGCACAAGCATTCACATTTTATCAGTGGTGCAATGAGGGGCATAGTGTAGCATAATTATATTGTAGCACCTCCCTCAGATAGGATAAACAAATAAACAAATAAATCAAATAAGCAAATATTTATTGGGTACCTTCTATGTGCTTAGACTGTATTAGGTGCTACTGGAGAAGAAATTACCATTGGGAAATAGTTCCCTCTCTCAAGGATCTTCTAAGGTACTAGGGTCATTTTGTTACATGGGGTTTGAAAGATTAAAAATATTTTGACTATCATAAAGAATAAATTTCAGATGGATAAGATGGAAATGTCTGAGGCATATTAGAAAATATGAGCAGATCAATTTGGCTGAGGGTGTCAGATGAGGCTGGGGTAGAGGGCTAGGTTTCCTGTGGAAGGCCTTGACTTGGGGACAGATGTGTCCTTAATTCTCCAATCAGTAGAACCATTAACAATTTTTGAGCAGGATAGTGACAAGATCAAAGTTTTTAGACAGATAAAATTTTCGGTAGCATTCAAGAAAAATTTGATTAAGAAAAACATTGAGGGCATTAAGACCATCTAGGAGGTTTCTGTTATAAATCTGGTGAAAGATAGCAAGGATTTGGTGGTGGCAGGAAAATGGAAAAATGATTGCTGATCAAAGCAGTCTGAGAAATTTGACTAAGAGAAGTTGGGAATCACAAAGGCTATAACCATTTTTACTTTTATGTCAAGAATTTTTCTTTCACTTTAATAAACATACTTCTTAAAAATTTCAAGCCCAAGTGGAAATAAACTTGTGAAATAAACTAGATCCTCCTGTATGTGCATAAAACTTAAAAAAGAAAAAATGGAGAAAAGATGCTATCACTTATTAATTTAACCTGTTCCTTGGTGAGTACTCTGTAAAAAACAATAAAAATACTAGTAATGTGGATAATTAATCTAATGAATGCATTTTTGTATAATTTTGCCTGTTGGTTTAAATAGAAGTTAAGGTAATTTTGAAAGTTTGTTTTCTTAATAATTTTTCTATAATTATGATATTTTTTCCCTCAACAAGAAAACTTTGACCTGTATTCTGTTAATACAGATTTCAAGTATAGATGGAAATGAGTAGCATTTCGCAAGTGCATTGAACACTTGGAGCATTATCAAGAAGAATAAATAAAATAAGGCCCTGTCTTTTTATCATAGAAGCTTTACTAAGTAAGTAAAAAAAAAAAAAAAAAAAAATCACTGACAAGGAAGTTCAGTTTTCCTTAACCTTTGCAAATCAATAAGATGTAAATGCCATCCGTACTAAATCCAAGGTACACATTGCATTTCCCTGTAATTTCTTCTCTGAACTCTGTTTATATCTTTTGGCTCATATATATACTAGTATTTGCTGTCTAAAATGGCAAACTTTGATTATTCACAAATAATATCATTTTCAAATTACACTTTGACATTTATTCTGAGGTATTTATTCCCAGTCAATCTACTTCTTAATAAAATCTTGGCAAAGGTACACAAACAGTTATGAAGCTGTTGATAAGCGCATGGCAATAAAAAGATAACTTCTTTTTTTAAACAGTTCTCAGGTCTCATGTAGAAAATAAACTGAGCATAAATTAAAATAGTATTTGTTTAACTTAAAGTTCGAGTAAAGTTCAAGTAAACACTTGAATAAATATGTATAATGCAATTATAATAGTAGATCTTTAGAATGTTATTGGCTATGTGGCACATTTTCCGTGGCACCTGCTTGATCTCACTTTTTCTTTGAAAATCTCCTCAGAGCAGGTGCGCGTTAGTAAGGTCTCACCCACATGTCCTCCCACTTCTTATTCCCTAGGTTTTAGCGTTCCCATCCATGCCTAAATTAGAGGCAGAATTTACCTTTAGAAGTAGGACTAGTTTAATGATATACTCAATCCCTTTAAACCCTATCTGGCTTCTAATGCTACCTGACTTTCAATTACCTTCCTGTAGCTACAGGATCTAACTGCTACTGCTCTTTTCAGCTAATTTCTCTGAGCCTGCTGCCTTGTATACTCAGTGACAGCTAAAAGACCATTCATGTTTACTTGGACTCTCATTCTATTCCTCCTAACAAGCTCAGTCTGTACTCATATATTCTGGATGTGACTGGGAAACTTTGTGGACCGATAGTGTTATTTCCACATTTTCCATTTTTACTAAATCAATAAAAAAAATAATAAATATCCTAGACTCTAAGATAGTATTGATTTTAAGATATATCTTCAATGTAGAGCTTTTGTGTTAAGTATACGCAGCAATTTTATTATAAACCTGCACTGATACGTATTTACCCATCCTAAAAAAGCCATTGTGGCTAGTGCCATGGCCATAGTTTGTGTCTGTGCTTTCTTTCATAATCCACACCAGACTTATTATTTCTGAGAATTAATAAATGGTTTGGAAGTTTACCAAAGTACCCTCTTAGCTTTATATATGAATCATTGATATAAATATTTTGAGATATCATATAGTATGTAAGCCTCTTTTGCAAAAACTGCCCCCATAATTCAGAATGGAGACATGAAGCTTCCATTTGGAGGAAGTCATCAGGAACTCAAATCTGCTGGATTCTTGACTTCTGAGATTAAAAACCTACCATATGGTTGATAGGTGGTGAAGATTTCAAAGTACTATTAAAATGAGACTGTCTGATAGATTGATCTGATTCCCTGTCAAATTTGGCCAATCATTCCAGTTTTGCTAGGACTGAGGGTTTCCCAGCCCCAGGATTTCAGTGCTAAAACTGGGAAAGTGTAATTGGGGGGTAGGAGAGTGTCGGTTAGTTTTTTCTCTCTTCCCTGTATTTCCTGTAGTTTGGAAATGAGATGTAAAGGCTTGATTAGGATTAAATTAAATATTTTTGGTGAGATTTGCTAATGCTGTCTACCTTATATCTCATTTTTAAATTACATCTCAAACTGACATTTGAAAAATATCTTGTAGTATTTTCTGACTTAAACATTTCCAATTTTTATACTATATAGATGTTATTTCTAAAATATGGACAAAAGAAAAAATTCTATAACATATAAAGAAACTTCAAAATCTAGTTCTAAAACCAAAACTCACTCCTTCCTTCTTCCCTTGTTTTATTCCTTTTTTTGTTTCCTTACTTTTTTTTTTTTTTAATACTGAGGTTAAAAATTACGTTACATGAAAGTTGCTACTCATGCACAGACTTTAGGATAAAAGAAACATTCAGTCCAGAAATAAGTAATGAGTAGTGGATTTCTTGACTTAAATTTATTTCAAATGTTTCCTTTTTGTTACAATTCTACATTAAGTGTAGAAATATGTTCCTACTATAGTGTACTGTATATAGTGTACTAGGTGTGTTTGGGCCACACAACCTGATACAAGCAAGAATAAAAATACATCCTCTTCAGCAAAAGCCAATTCTTAATCTGAGTCACCTGTGATGTGGCTGGCAGTATAAAAAGTGTCCACATTTTTAATTATTTTACCTTTGACCTCTGAGGAATTGATAGAAGTAGAATGAAAAATACAGATATTTCAGATGGAAGTCTATTTGGAAAGATGTTGTGATTAGCTCTTCAAATCCAAGATGTTTGGACTTTTAAATAAGCCAAGGAGATGCATTTTGATGGAATCAATTCAAGCCTAAACATCTTATAATAGATACCTCGCCCAACTGAAAAACGAAAACTTAAAAAATTTGAAGCACAATATACAGACAGGGCAGAAATCATAAGGGCACAACTTTATAAGTTGTCACAAAATAAACGTTTATACATAATCAGCCCAGGGATTAAGAAACAGAACATTTTGTTTACCCTATAAGTGCCATTGTGTCCCTCTCCAGTCACCATCATCCCCAAGGAAAATCACTGTCTTAACTCCAAAGTCCATAGATTAGTTGTTACTGTTTTTTTTTCCTTTTTGAACTCTTTATTCAAAGAATCACATATAATATACTCCTTTGTGCCTGGCTTTTAAAAGTTAGCATAGATGATTTAATGTTAATATTTACCTGTACATGTATGCTATGTAGGTACTGAAATGAGCATAAGTTTTTGAATTGGGCAGACTGGAATACAAACCTTGACTCGGCCATGCATTAACTGCATTGGTCTTCCATGACCTCAACTTCTCTGGACCTCAGTTTCTTCACCTGTAAAATGGAAATGATAACACTCTCTGGGAGTGACCATTTGCTGGGAGGATTAAGTGACAAAGTATGTGAAAAGTGCCTGGAAAATATTAGAAGCTCAATAATTGTTAGTTTCTTCATCCCACCTTCCTTCACCTTCTTACCTTTTCTATTTAAATGTACTAGGAAGGCAAAAGAAAATTATTATTACACATAAAAGCCAAATG